>NC_090719.1:6296728-16091728 GCF_040954835.1 Lepisosteus oculatus | reverse complement strand
AACCCTAACCCTAACCCTAACCCTAACCCTAACCCTAACCCTAACCCTAACCCTAACCCTAACCCTAACCCTAACCCTAACCCTAACCCTAACCCTAACCCTAACCCTAACCCTAACCCTAACCCTAACCCTAACCCTAACCCTAACCCTAACCCTAACCCTAACCCTAACCCTAACCCTAACCCTAACCCTAACCCTAACCCTAACCCTAACCCTAACCCTAACCCTAACCCTAACCCTAACCCTAACCCTAACCCTAACCCTAACCCTAACCCTAACCCTAACCCTAACCCTAACCCTAACCCTAACCCTAACCCTAACCCTAACCCTAACCCTAACCCTAACCCTAACCCTAACCCTAACCCTAACCCTAACCCTAACCCTAACCCTAACCCTAACCCTAACCCTAACCCTAACCCTAACCCTAACCCTAACCCTAACCCTAACCCTAACCCTAACCCTAACCCTAACCCTAACCCTAACCCTAACCCTAACCCTAACCCTAACCCTAACCCTAACCCTAACCCTAACCCTAACCCTAACCCTAACCCTAACCCTAACCCTAACCCTAACCCTAACCCTAACCCTAACCCTAACCCTAACCCTAACCCTAACCCTAACCCTAACCCTAACCCTAACCCTAACCCTAACCCTAACCCTAACCCTAACCCTAACCCTAACCCTAACCCTAACCCTAACCCTAACCCTAACCCTAACCCTAACCCTAACCCTAACCCTAACCCTAACCCTAACCCTAACCCTAACCCTAACCCTAACCCTAACCCTAACCCTAACCCTAACCCTAACCCTAACCCTAACCCTAACCCTAACCCTAACCCTAACCCTAACCCTAACCCTAACCCTAACCCTAACCCTAACCCTAACCCTAACCCTAACCCTAACCCTAACCCTAACCCTAACCCTAACCCTAACCCTAACCCTAACCCTAACCCTAACCCTAACCCTAACCCTAACCCTAACCCTAACCCTAACCCTAACCCTAACCCTAACCCTAACCCTAACCCTAACCCTAACCCTAACCCTAACCCTAACCCTAACCCTAACCCTAACCCTAACCCTAACCCTAACCCTAACCCTAACCCTAACCCTAACCCTAACCCTAACCCTAACCCTAACCCTAACCCTAACCCTAACCCTAACCCTAACCCTAACCCTAACCCTAACCCTAACCCTAACCCTAACCCTAACCTAACCCTAACCCTAACCCTAACCCTAACCCTAACCCTAACCCTAACCCTAACCCTAACCCTAACCCTAACCCTAACCCTAACCCTAACCCTAACCCTAACCCTAACCCTAACCCTAACCCTAACCCTAACCCTAACCCTAACCCTAACCCTAACCCTAACCCTAACCCTAACCCTAACCCTAACCCTAACCCTAACCCTAACCCTAACCCTAACCCTAACCCTAACCCTAACCCTAACCCTAACCCTAACCCTAACCCTAACCCTAACCCTAACCCTAACCCTAACCCTAACCCTAACCCTAACCCTAACCCTAACCCTAACCCTAACCCTAACCCTAACCCTAACCCTAACCCTAACCCTAACCCTAACCCTAACCCTAACCCTAACCCTAACCCTAACCCTAACCCTAACCCTAACCCTAACCCTAACCCTAACCCTAACCCTAACCCTAACCCTAACCCTAACCCTAACCCTAACCCTAACCCTAACCCTAACCCTAACCCTAACCCTAACCCTAACCCTAACCCTAACCCTAACCCTAACCCTAACCCTAACCCTAACCCTAACCCTAACCCTAACCCTAACCCTAACCCTAACCCTAACCCTAACCCTAACCCTAACCCTAACCCTAACCCTAACCCTAACCCTAACCCTAACCCTAACCCTAACCCTAACCCTAACCCTAACCCTAACCCTAACCCTAACCCTAACCCTAACCCTAACCCTAACCCTAACCCTAACCCTAACCCTAACCCTAACCCTAACCCTAACCCTAACCCTAACCCTAACCCTAACCCTAACCCTAACCCTAACCCTAACCCTAACCCTAACCCTAACCCTAACCCTAACCCTAACCCTAACCCTAACCCTAACCCTAACCCTAACCCTAACCCTAACCCTAACCCTAACCCTAACCCTAACCCTAACCCTAACCCTAACCCTAACCCTAACCCTAACCCTAACCCTAACCCTAACCCTAACCCTAACCCTAACCCTAACCCTAACCCTAACCCTAACCCTAACCCTAACCCTAACCCTAACCCTAACCCTAACCCTAACCCTAACCCTAACCCTAACCCTAACCCTAACCCTAACCCTAACCCTAACCCTAACCCTAACCCTAACCCTAACCCTAACCCTAACCCTAACCCTAACCCTAACCCTAACCCTAACCCTAACCCTAACCCTAACCCTAACCCTAACCCTAACCCTAACCCTAACCCTAACCCTAACCCTAACCCTAACCCTAACCCTAACCCTAACCCTAACCCTAACCCTAACCCTAACCCTAACCCTAACCCTAACCCTAACCCTAACCCTAACCCTAACCCTAACCCTAACCCTAACCCTAACCCTAACCCTAACCCTAACCCTAACCCTAACCCTAACCCTAACCCTAACCCTAACCCTAACCCTAACCCTAACCCTAACCCTAACCCTAACCCTAACCCTAACCCTAACCCTAACCCTAACCCTAACCTAACTTAACTTAACTTAACTTAACTTAACTTAACTTAACTTAACTTAACTTAACTTAACTTAACTTAACTTAACTTAACTTAACTTAACTTAACTTAACTTAACTTAACTTAACTTAACTTAACTTAACTTAACTTAACTTAACTTAACTTAACTTAACTTAACTTAACTTAACTTAACTTAACTTAACTTAACTTAACTTAACTTAACTTAACTTAACTTAACTTAACTTAACTTAACTTAACTTAACTTAACTTAACTTAACTTAACTTAACTTAACTTAACTTAACTTAACTTAACTTAACTTAACTTAACTTAACTTAACTTAACTTAACTTAACTTAACTTAACTTAACTTAACTTAACTTAACTTAACTTAACTTACTTTTCTAGGGTCCAAAGCAAAAAGCCAGGCTGACAATGACATGCTAACACTGCAGCAGAGCCAAACAACCATAAACTGTGTACTCACCACCTGCCTCCTCAGCCACTGAAACTTATTTTCCAAAACTGTGACAAACTATAACTTACACTCCAATTCATTTTGCAAACACAAAACTCAAATGACTGAACATACAGTCCAAAGAACATTGTACAAATATTACAAAACTTAACATTTATAAATCCTAAAAAAGAGCACACCCAAAACTTTATTGTGCTCTAATTACAATACTAACAACAAATATTCATAACATTACAAACAGTGAAAATTAAACCACTTCAAATACATAGCATTCAAATTAAAAAAAACTTTGCAATTCTGAATTCTCACATTAGCTCATTTGAAAAAATGAATTCTCACAAATTCATACAGTACAGCTTAAAACAATGAATGAATAACAGTCATCATTACAAATTTCAGAGCACACAAACTTTGTGCTCATTACAATACTAAACTTCATAAAAATTGGCAACATAACATTGAGCCCTAAACAATTTGAAATACCTTAAAAACAAGTTGTTATTCTTAATACAAAAAGATTGACAAACCTTTTCACCATCATAATCAAATTCCTTACAACCATAGAAAACACCACATTACATGCTAAATGATCCCACATTCACTTACTCAAAACAAGACAGAACATGGCCATATTGTTCTAAGGTTAGAAGCCATAACCAACTAACAAGCCAGATCTACTGAGATAAAACCTATCCCTACCCCCCCACACAAAAATAGGTACTTACCACCTGCCTCTTCAAACTATGAAAGTATTAGACATTACAATTTACATCATGTTAAAAAAACAATCACACACTGTTCTTTAAAACAACTTGCATTCTAGGTCATTTGGAAAAAACACACACAAAGGATACCTTCCCAAATCACTAAAAATACAACACAGCTTAAAACAAGATTGTATAACAAACATATCCACATTTTTTCAGTCCTCATACAAATCCTCAAAGAGCACTCCCAGAAACTTTATTGTGCTCAAACTACAATACTAAACCACATCATGAAAATTGACGACATAACATGCAGTGAACATCCTTCACAATACAAAACAATCTACCATCCATTTGTTTCCATCACAATTAAGCTCTTTACAGTCCAAAAACAGACCATTCACTTACTCCAAACAATACACAGAACATATTCACTTAACATACCACAACTTTTAAAAGTCCATCACTACTTCAGACAGGCTCCTCAACTCCATCCAGAAACTTGACTTGCTTGTAGAAACTCTCAAGTTGAAACACTTGCAACAGAAAAATATCCACTCAAACACTGCTCCTGATGAGGCCTCTTCAAGATGTACTCCATTTTCATCTTCAGTTCCAATAGTCAGGAAATAAAAATACATCACACCTGGAAAACAGACACCACCTCCCTCATCTGCACCACACTCCATGCACATATACAGGTACCCAATGAAACAAACATCTGCCCACCACCTCCAACAAAATGACCCAAGTAGAAAAACAAAAGAAACAACTTTCAGATTCATTTACATTAAACATCCAAATAAAATACAACATTTCAAAAAATCCCTCCCCCAAAACCACACAAAACTAACCCTAACCCTACCTTCAAAGCATTAGAAATACACATTTCCAAAGTAACATTGCAATACAAAACCTAACCAGACTATTCACACTTAAACATAGCCAAATACATGCAAGGCTCTACTTACAATTACTCCAAACAACTACCCAAACTTAAATAGTGAAACAAGAAACACACCTGCAATCTGCAAATGAATCCACACCCCAACTACAAGAACACCCACAAAAAACTTACCCAATTCCTCTTCAATCCCAGAAAGGTAGATGGACCTTGAAATGGACAGTTGCTGAGTTTCCAACCATGTCAGATTTCTTGTACTACAAATAGATACAATGAAAAACATGGTCCATTACACTACAAAACACTTTTGGAAAAATAAACTTCTTTCCAATCCAACACATTTTAACAGTGTTTCTCACAAACTTACTCAAAACAAACTTTAATCTACCACAATTTACAGCTTCAGCTTCAACCAACTCAAAATTAAACCTCTAGCACACAAAAAAGATCCCCTCAAAGAACTACCATCACCTCATCAACATGCACACAAATAGCAAATTCCATTCCAATTTTACAGTCCACAGCAATGACCAAAAACATCCCTCTTGGAAGACAGACACCACCTCACATCTGCACATTTTACCAGTAAAAAAAAAATCTAAACTTCATATTGTATGACAGCATTAAATATTAATGTGCTTAAAAGGTAGATAAAAACATTACTCCATTGGATATATAAAATAGTTAATTATTATACTGTAGCTTGTGAACAAAGAACCTCTTTCAGGTTTCCATTCAAACAAAAATGTGAATTTACAAACAGCTACTTACCACCTGCCACTTCAATCCCTGAAAGGATGTTAAACATTGCCATTTATCAAACTTCTTCAATTAAACAACCTTGGATAAACATCCCATATCATTTAACAACATGAAACCACATCACCAAACACTACAACTTAATACAATATTGTACAACAAAACATACCCACATCTTTTCAATCACAAAGACCCTGAAAGAGCACACCCAGCAACTTTATTGTGCTCAAATTACAATGCAAAAACTACAACACAAAGAGACAATACACCAGACATTGAGCATTAAACAACTTCAAAAAATCTTGCATTACAAAGTTTTGAAAATACAATTTCCAATTGAGAACACTGTCCATCACACTACAAAACAACTTTTCAAACATATTCAAGTTCTTTAAAGTTAAAAAAGGAGACAAAGTAATTTCCCACAAACTTACTCAAAACAATAAAAGATCACATTTATTTCATCTACCACAAATTTAATTGCTTTTAAACTCCAACTTTAAACACTCCTCCATTCCATCAAGACACATTCAAAAGTTGAAACACTGACACAAAAAACCTCTAAATTTACTCATAATGAGGCCTCTTCTACATGCACAAAATCATATGCCATTACAAATGTAGAAATCACACATAAAAACACAACAGAAACAAACAGAAAAGCATACTTTTAGAATTGAATTAATAGGGAATATAATTTGGAAACATAAAAAAAACAACAATAATAAAGTTCAAGTACTGTAGCACAAACAGTACTAAAAGACTTTCTATTGATGTGTACAACTGTTTCACCACTGTGCTGTCACTGTCTGTAGTGTGATGTCTTAAATAACTGACTTAAATAAGTGTGAGATTGGGTGCAATTGCTATGAGTTTTTTTAAACAAATAAACATTTCTTTTCAAAACTAAAAGAGCAAATCTTAATAGCATTATATTGACATCTTTTACATTTCTAAATATCACATGTTCACACTGTATGAACACAGCGGTACCACAGGGTGTAGGGCGCAAACCCACAGGAGTCCGAGAGCACAACATTGCGGGATGGGATAGCCCTACGCTGAGGACATTGAATTAAGTGGAGGAGAGTGTAACACCTACAGCCACCATTGCAGGTTTTTTTTTGTTTTTGTTTTTTAATTTTTTATTTTTTTTAAAAAAAGCTACATACAGGACTCGCTCAAGTCGCCCCTCCTCATCCTCTGCATGTGCAAGTTTTTTTTTTCGTCGGAAGGAAAGACAGCTCTTTAAGACCATGCGTTGATTACCGCAGCCTTAATGCCATTACAATCAAGAATCACTACCCTCTGCCCCTTATCCCTGCAGCCATAGAAGCCATCAGGGGTGCCACCATCTTCTCTAAACTCCATCTACGTGGTGCCTACAACCTCATTCGCATCCGCAAGGGCAACAAATGGAAAACTGTTTTCATTACCACCCACGGTCACTATGAATATCAAGTCATGCCGTTCGGCCTCGCGAATGCTCCTGCGGTCTTCCAGAAGTTTATGAACTACATCTTCAGGGACATTATCAATCAGTTTGTTCTGGTCTACATCTTGATCTTCTCCAGCTCTCTTCAGGAACACATTACTCGCGTCCAGGAGGTCCTCCATCGCCTCATCGACAACAAACTGTATGCCAACGCGGAGAAATGCCTTTTTCACATCTCCAAGGTACAATTTATAGGCTACATTATTTCTCCACTTGGTATCAAGATGGACCCTGCCAAGACAGAAGCCATCAAGGACTGGCCCACCCCTAGGAACTTGAAGCAGATTCAACGGTTCCAGGGATTCACCAACTTTTATCATCACTTCATCAGGGACTTCAGTTCTGTCACTGAGCCCATTACCTCCTTGATTCGCAAGGGTCCCAGTCAGGGTAAGTGGACTTCTGAAGCTGACTGTGCTTTTCTCCATTTGAAGTACCTTTTTACCTCTGCTCCACTTCTCCACCACCCTGACCCTCTCAACCTTTTGTCTTGCAAGTGGATGCCTCGGCACACAGAGTTGGCGTCATCCTCTCCCAGTGCCATGGGGACAGGGGCATTCTGCATCCCTGTGCCTTTTTCTCTCAGAGACTGTCTCCTGCCAAAATGAATTACGACTTGGGTGACAGGGAACCACTCTCCATCAAACTCGCTCTAGAAGAGTGGAGACACTGGCTGGAGGGGGCTCTGCACCCCTTCACCATCCTTACTGACCACAAGAACCTGGCTTACCTCCAGTCAGCAAGGCGACTTAACCCCCATCAAGCTTGATGGTCTCTATTCTTCACCCGATTCGACTTCTTCATTACCTATATACCCGGCTCTAAGAATATCGAGGCAGACGCCCTATCCTGCCTGCACAACCCCCCTGATTCTGAGAATTCCCCTGAACCCATTGTTCCCTCCAATAAGATCATTTCTGCTATCCGCTGTGACATTGAGGACCTTGTGCGCCGCTCTCTCTACAGCCAGCCTGTACCACCCCAGTGCCCCCCGGATAAACTTTTTTTTCATGACTCTCGATTCACCGGACATCTCATCACACCTCTCTCTCAAGACCGACGTGGCCGACTATATTAAAGCTTGTCCGACCTGCGCCATCGCCAAGACTCCTCGCCTCAAGAGAGCCAGTCTCCTTCAACCCCTCCCTAGTCCCAGGTCACACGTCTCCATGGACTTCATTACTGACCTTCCCCCAAGTCAAGGCAAGTCTGTCATTATGGTCATCATCAATAGATTCTCCAAAGCTGCCCACTTTGTGCACCTTACCTCGTTACCTACTGCTCAGGAAATGGCTGACATCTTCGTCCTTCAGGTCTTCACCTCGTATTCCGTCTTTCACCCTTTGGATTTCTGGACACCTATTCTCTCAGCACCGCATAGGGTCCTAACACCTTTTTACAGCAAGTCCCTAGTGACTTCAGTGACAGAACAGTGAGCCTTAAGATGGACCCCGCAGGCTCTAATTTTCCTTCGGCGCTGCTGGCAAAGTACTCAGGCACTGGACCAGCTCAGCTCTAACGTTCAACATTTAGTTAACTTTGTCTCCGGGTCTGCCCCCCAGCCTGTCATTTCCCACCCACCCCGGAACCCCATGCCTCCTCCCACCCTGGACCGATTCGATGGCAATCCGAACATGCCAGGTTTACCTGATGCAGTGCTGGGTGGCTTATAATCTCCGTCCAAACTGCTTTCCTACGGATAAAGAAAGGATTGATTTTATGGTAGCCTACCTCTCTGGCCGGGCTCTGGAATGGGCTGCGGGTCTCCTCACCAGGAATGCTCCGGAAGCCAAGATCTCACAGTTTCAAGCACTGTTGACCAACTTCAGACAGTCCCAATCCTATTTCGCCACCTCTCGCCTTTCAGTCCTATCGCAAAATGCAAAGCCTCTCCAGAAATACATCACAGACTTTCGGGTTCTGGCCTCCCAGCTTGCTTGGAATCAGGAGGCCCTCATTCATCAATTCCACCGGGGTCTGTCCCACGCTGGAGAGCTTTGTTTCGCTGGTCGTAGAGTTAGACGTCCACCTGCAGCAACGTAGGGCTCTAGCCAAACCCCTCCCATTCCTACTCTGGCTACTCCCCCTTCGGTCTTATTCCTGAAGAACAGAGCCTCCGACTCTGAGGGATGCTGTCTTTATTGTGTGGCCCCGATCACCTCAGAGCCTCCTCTCTAGTCCAACCCCTTCGCACCACCCATCCCCCTGCTAAGGTCAGTATCCATTCTCTCAGTCCTTCCACATCCGGGCTCTCCCTCCGTGCTACTCTTTCCTGGGGCAGTTCTCGGGAACCCATCTTGGCTTTTGTTGATTCAGGTGCTGTGGGCAACTTTCTAGACTGCAGTCTCGCCACCTCTAAGGATTCCCCTGCTGTCAGTCTCCCCTCTCATCCACATACAGTCCATCGACAGCTCCTCCCTCTCTCCGGGATTGGTGGAATGGCATACGATCCCCCTCTCTCTGGATATTGGTATTACTCACCAAGAACAGATCCAGCTCCTCCTCATCCATTCCCCATCTCTTCCACTTAATCTTGGTTTTCCCTGGTTGCAAGTACACAATCCTCGTATTTCCTGGCTTGCCGTGATATCACTGCCTGGAGCCCTCGCTGCATTACCCATGTCAGGGAACCTATAGGTAGTATAGGAGGATCCTTATGCGCGACCGGAATTCCACAGAACACAGAGTAGCAAAGGGACGATCCGAAAGACGAAATCCAAAGGCTGGGTCGATAAGGGAGGCAAAGGGTTCGGTAACGAGAGATATCCAAAAACAATCCAAAAGTCAAAATCCAGAAGGTGAGGTCAAGAGGCGGAAGCAGAAGATTCTAACAGGAGATCAGTCAAAAGGCTAGGAAACGCACACTGGAGAATACTGCGAGAGGCTTCTCAGTAGTGAGCGTGGGAAGGTGTGTTTAAATACTGAAAGGAAAGAGGTGTGATTGGATGATTGCTTAGGGAGTGAGAATTTGAGGAATCTGATGCATGTGAGAATGTGATGGGTTCAATCAGGGATGAGATTGTGAAGCAGATTTTCCGGGAATGTAACGTCATTTGCGAGGGAGACTGTGGGGTGTGACAGGGACAGAACAGCATTTTCGAGGTAGAGTGTGGAGCATGACAACCCATTGTTGTCAACTTCCCCAGAAACTCCACATCACCCTCATCTCTCAAGATATCCCATCCACTATACCCCCTGCTTACATCAATCTTCATCTGGCATTTTGTAAACAGAAAGCACTGTCTCTCACCCCACATCGCCCTTACGACTGCCCCATCAATCAAAATCCAGGTACCTTACTTCCCAGTGGATGTATATACCCTGTCTCTATACAGGAATCCAAGGCCTTAGAAACCTACATCCAGGACTCTCTGAAATCAAAATTTATTCACCCCTCCGCCTCCCCCGCCTGTGCGAGTTTTTTTTTGTTGGTAAAAAGGATGGCTCCTTAAGACCATGTGTGGATTACCGCAGGCTTAATGCAATTACCGTACAGAACCATTACCATCTGCCTCTTATCCCAGCCGCCAAAGAATCTGTCCAGGCCGCCACCATCTTCTCAAAATTTGACCTACGTAGTGCCTACAACCTTCATCCGCATCTGCAAGGGCAACGAATGCAAGACGGCTTTCATTACCACTCACGGCCACTACGAAAACCAGATCATGCCTTTCGGTCTCACCAACGCTTCGGCTGTTTTTCAGAATTTCACAAATGACATTTTTCGGGATATTATTAAATCGGTATGTCCTAGTCTACCTGGATGATATCTTGGTCTTCTCCAGCACCCTTCACGAACACACAACCCATGTCCGGGAGGTCCCTGGTCGCCTCATTGAGGACAAGCTATTTGCCAAGTTGGAGAACTGCCTTTTTCATGTGTCTAGGGTGCAATTCCTAGGTGACATTTCTCCACTTGGTGTTCAGATGGACCCTGCCAAGATGGAAGCCATAAGGGACTGGCCCACCCCCAAGAACTTGAAGCAGATTCAGCACTTCCTGGTTTTGCCAATTTTTAGCGCCACTTCAGTTCTGTCACAGCCCCCCCATTACCTCCTTGACCGCAAGGGCTCCAAGCATGGCAAAATGGAATCCTGAAGCACCTTTCATCGCCTTTTCACCTCTGCTCCACTCCTCCACCACCCTGACCCCTCTCTGCCTTTTGTCCTGGAAGTTGATGCCTCCTCTCACAGAGTCGGAGCTATCCTGTCCCAGCATCATGGGGACAGGGGCGTTCTTCACCACTGTGCCTTTCTCCCAAAGATTGTCTCCCACCGAGATGAATTCTCTGGGTGACAGGGAGCTACTCTCCATTAAACTCGCTCTCGAAGAGTGGAGACACTGGCTGGAGGGGGCCCTGCATCCCTTCACCATCCTCACCCATCACAAGAATCTGACCTACCTCCAGTTGGCAAGGCGACTCAATCCCCGACAAGCCCGGTGGTCTCTGTTCTTCACCCGATTTGACTCTCTCATCACTTACACTGCTGGCTCTTAGAATGTCAAGGCTGACGCCCTTTCCTACCTGCATGATCCTCCTGACTGTGAAACCCCTTAAACCCATTATCCCTCCTCATAAGATTGACGCCATCCGCTGCAACATTGAGAACCTCGTACGACGCTCACTGTCCAACCAGCCCGTACTCCCCCCCCAGTGCCCTCCGGATAAGCTTTTAGTTGCTGACCAGGTCTGCTCCGACATTCTCCGCTGGGGCCATGACTCTCGCGTTGCCGGTCATCCGGGGGTTCGACGCACCATCTCCTCTCACTTCTGGTGGCCCTCCCTCGAGACCGATGTCACCAACTGTAAAGGCTTGTTCCACTTGTGCCAGGATCAAGACACCTTGTCTCAGAAGAGCTGGTCTCCTTCAACCTCTCCCTATCCCCAAGCATCCCTGGTCTCACGTCGCTGTGGATTTCCTTGCTGATCTCCTGTTAAGTAAAGGCAAGTCTGTCATTCTTGTCGTTGTTGATAGATTTTCCAAAGCCGCCCAGTTTGTTCCCCTTACCTAGTTACCCACTGCCCAGAAGATGGCGGACATTTTCGTTCATCAGGTCTTCAGACTCCACGGCATACCGACTGATATAGTCTCTGGCAGAGGCCCTCAGTTTACGTTCCACTTTTGGAAAGCTTTCTGCAAGGCTTTAGGGACCTCCGACTCCCTCGCCACTGGCTATCATCCCGGCGCTAACGGCCAGACCGAGCGTCTGAGCCAGGAGCTTTTAACCTACCTGCAAGCTTACGTTTCCCCATCCCAGGATGTCTGGAACTCTCTGCTACCTTGGGTCGAATACGCCCATAACTTCCTCTACTCCTCCTCCACCGGCGTCTCACCCTTCCTCTGCTCCTATCAACCCTCACTCCTCCTGAATAGCAGCCCCGACTGACTCAGATATTCCCTCCATCCGTCAATATACGTCTTCTCTCTTAAAACTCTGGAAAATGGTCCGGGCCTCACATCACTAAGAGGGCAGCCAACAAGCACAGAAGACCCTTTCCCAGGCTCCAAAAGGGACAGCTTGTCTGGTTATCAACCAAGAACATTCCATTATGCCAACCCTCTGTCAAGTTGGGACCCCATTTTGTCGGCCCTTTCTGGGTTGTTTCCAGGATCACCCCAGTTAGCTTTTGTCTTGCTCTCCCCCCTACCCTTCGAATCCACCCAACCTTCCACGTTTCTCTTCTTAAGCCTTATCACCGTCTCCCCTCTCTAGACCCCAACCTCGGCCGTCTCATCGATGGCACTTCCACCTTTACCGTCAATAAGATTCTGGATTCTCGCTGGCACAGGGGGCAGTGCCAGTACCTAATAGACTGGGAAGGATACAGTCCCGAGGACAGATCGTGGATTCCAGAACGGGACATCCTGGATAAGTCTCTCATCAGGATCTTCCGTCAGTCTACGGCATCCAGAGCCACCCGTGAGCGGGGGGGGGGGGGTACTGTCACGAACCGCACTCCCGCATGCACCTCTCCGCATCAACACCTGCACCCTAGTTGAGCAATTAGCACTGCTCACACCCTCTTTCCCATTTAAACCCTCGCTCACTGTTGAGACGTCTTAGCCTTTCTCTCGTGCACTTACCTTACTGAACTGACTTCTGGATACCGACCCCGTTTTGTCTTCAGCAACGTCTTCATTTTTGTCTCACAGCTTTTGGATTTGGATACCTCACAGACCTGACTACTGGATATCCGATTGCTCTGTCCCCGGCTTTGTCTTTGTTTCCGTTTCGCAGCTTTTTGATTTGGACACCGTACCGACCTAACTACTGGAAACCCGACCTAGCCTACCCATTCGACCTCGTATTCTGTCTTTCGTCCTATGGATTTCTGGACACCTATTCTCTAAGCACCACATAAGGTCCTAAAACCTTCCCCCCCACCCCACACAAGTCCCTAGTGACTTCAGTGACATTTAGCCAGTTGTGGGTCAACTTCAACATCTGTCCAACTTCTTTTTTGATCATTTAACTTGAGCTTCTTTAAAAAAAAAAAAAAAAAACAGGAAAGGGTCCTCAGATTAAAATTAAGTATTACATTAGCTAGATTGAGTGAATGGCCTACTGTTGTTCATAACCCTTTTAATGGTTTTAGATTCCAAACACTATTGATAAGTAAACCACTACCCCACACTGCACAGCACAGCATAATAGCTATATTTGAAAACAGTAATGAAAAGTACATCTTTTCTCAGGATAACTCCCCTCACAAAGAAAGCCAAGTAACAGTTTCAATACTCCCAAAACGCAGTGTCTTACAAAACTGTTAACTTTCAGAACCAATGTGAAACTGAAATAAGACACAGGAAACCCAGAAATTACTGGAAGCACTCCCCATCCCAGTGTATTACCTGCAGTGTTCTCAAAAAAAAAAAAAAAAAAAAAAAAAAACAGTTTCTCAACCCAAAGCAAGGTTGTATAAGGTGAGGGGGGCTGTCTGGTGTGTAAATGCTATTGAGTCATGAAGACCCCCTATTCCAGTATTACCTGTAGTGTCATCTTCAAAAAAAAAAGTTTCACAACACAAAGCATGACTTGGAAAGTATAAAACACTTACTTGCAGCATTGTGCAGCTGCTAATAAGCTGCCGAGTAACAATTTGAATTTTCCTGCTGTCAGCAGTATTGTGTATATAGTTGACCCTTACCTGAATGAAAACAGGACATAAAGGGTTTCAGAAATCAAACAAAGCTTAATTCCCGTGCTTACAGTCTTGGTAATTGGAGGCTGCGCTGTTCTGCTTCCTATGGTGATATAGGAGTTTTTCCACAAAGCCATATTGAGCAGTATTTCTCACATTGTGAATGTGTGTACACAGCGGCCCCCCAGGTTCCAGTTAGTGCATAATTAGGCATTAATGAAATACCAGAGGTTTTAAAAAAAGAATTAGCTCACTGATGTTTTACCTGGAGGCTGTGAACTCTTTCACAAGTCATGGTCTTTAAAATGCATTTGTTTGAAGGCTTTCTGCACTTCCCTTCCAAAGATATGGACAGAAGAATAATCCAGCGTGGTAAAAAAAATGGCTTAAAAATGACAGTGAAGGCTGTGAAAACAGTCACAATGTACTTTGTACACACAGCCAGTGTTTTCGTAACTCAAGGAGGTTTCGTGAAAAAGCTACAGGCATGCCAATGTAATCATTTTTTTAAAATAATTTAGAAAAGTTTTTTAGAACCATAAAATAGCAGGAGAGCACAAAAAGACCCCATGCAAAGAGGCCGAACAGGGAGTTAGCCCGGGCTCAGCAGTGCAAAGAGTTCTGGAGTGGCATATAGAAACCTTTTGTCACGGATGTCGGAAAGGACGAACCATGGAATGGCAGGAGAGCAAAAAGACCCCATGCGTAGGAGCAAGACGGGGGTTAGCCTGGGTTCAGCTGTTCAGGAAATGCCATATAGAAACCTATGCCCTCAGTTAACGGATGTGGGGCGACCTGGTGCTAGGCAGATTTCAGGACATCCAAATGTCAATGCTGAGTGAGTAGCAGAGCAGAAGCAGGAAATAAATGGGCTACACAACAAGACAAGAATAATCACAGGGAACTAGGAACAGGAGGAAAGTAGAGCGCCATCTAGGTGTACTGGGTGTGACACCTATGCCCTCAGGCCACGGACGGAGCAACGACCTGGTGCTAGGCGGGTCTCAAGATATCCGAACATCAATGCTGAGCAAAGTTACCCAGAAATATATAGCCCCTGGGAGAGAGAGAAACACCGGAAGGAGAGCAAAGCACAGGAAACTAGGGACAAGACAGTAGGAGCATCCTGCAGAGGGCGTGACAGTACACCCCCCCCCCCCCCCTTCATGGGTAGCTCCTAACGTCCATACAAATTAGTGAGCTGCACAGCACTGGGGAGAGGAAAAACCTCATTTAACTGAAAGGAAACCTCCAGGAGTCCACGGCTGAGAACTGCCCCCTCCTTCAGGTAAAAAAAAAAAAAAAACACACAACCTTTATTGAGTAGAGGAAGGGGGGGCTGGACTGGGCTCCGGAGGAGCAACACAAAAAAAGGCAGAACAGACAAAATCAAACAACAAAAATAAACCCTAATGGAACAGGGGGAACAATTAACACATAGGGGCATGGAAACCCAGACCAGAGGTGGTGGGAGCTCGGAGCCAGGGAGATCAGAGTGCATGGGAGCCCAGGACAAAGTTAAAACATGCAACAGGTGGGGCAACCTGGTGCTAGGTGGATTTCAGGACATCCAAACGTCAATGCTGAGTGAGTAGCAGAGCAGAAGCAGGAAATAGGCTACACAAAAAGACAAGAATAAATCACATGGAACTAGGAACAGGAGGAAAGTAGAGCGCCCTCTAGGTGTACTGGGCGTGACACCTATGCCCTCAGGCCACGGACGGAGCAGCGACCTGGTGCTAGGCGGGGTCTCAGGATATCCAAACATCAATGCTGAGCAAAGGAGAATAAGTTACCCAGAAATATATAGCCCCCGGGAGAGAGAGACACCGGAAGGAGAGCAAAGCACAGGAAACTAGGGACAAGACAGTAGGAGCACCCTGCAGGGGGCGGGACAGTACGCCCCCCCCCCTTAATGGGTGGCTCCTAACGTCCAAACAAATAAGTGAGCTTCATAGCACTTGGGGGAGGAAAAACCTCATTTAACAGAAGGGAAACCTCCAGGAGTCCACGGCTGAGAGCTGCCCCCTCCTCCAGGGTATTAAAACTTTATTGGGTAGAGGAAGGGGGGGGGGGGGTCAAGTAGAGCTCCGGAGACTTGCCAAAAAAAAAAAAAGCACAAACCACAACAGAATTAAATCTGGGAGACCATAAAGAAGGGGAAACCGGGAAGGGAAAAAATCAACACCAAGCAAAAAACAAGAAAAAAAAAAAACACAGACTGGGCAAAACATGTTCAACATTCTATCACTGATATCGGAATGAACAACCCAAGGAGAGCCAGGCAAGGAGCCCGCTCACAGACACGGATGTCCGGAGTGATATCCGGCAATAAGAATAGGAAAGCCAGCTCAACATTCAATCACGGAAGCCAGGAGAGACAACCCGAAGAAAGCCAAGTATTCAGAAGTGTATGTCGGGATGGCATGACACAGACTGACCCACTCACGGGCTCGGAAGTCAAGAGTAGCATCCCACGAATAGAATATCAGAACTGAAAAAAAACTACATTCATTAATACTATTAGTAATATCTTCAGTAAATACCGATGCATAAAATATTTATGATAAAGGTAGGTTGTGTGCTTTTGTCCAACTGAGCAATCTTGCTTTCCTCAAATATACCCTTTTTAATGTTGGATGATTAACATGCTGTAATACACAGTTTAAAGTCTAAAGAATATACAACTTAAATTCTTAATTGAATAAAGATTGTCCCTCAGCAGTGATCGGGATTCAAAACTGGCAATTTCTGGTGACAGCTCAAATGCTGGACATCCAAGGTCAAGCTTTATGAGCTCCACCTGGTGGTTTTACAAGGTGAATCCGGGTACTATTAACAATCTAATTTGCATACAGTCAATTGCAGTATGACACAAAATTGCACGTTTTGATGCAACACGCCCACCGCGTTGTACCACAGCGTACCCAGCTCATTTTGAATGGCTGCATCTGTACAAATCGAAACAAACCGACCCCCAAAACTAACACCTCCCTTCCTGCACAACCCCCTTGCTAAACTAATGTAATTGTGCACACTTCCATCAAGAAAAAACCAAACTGCCTCCACAATCATAGAGCAAATAAATGCTCCAATTTCAGTTCTACATTGTAGTGCATGACTCAAAAATACAAAGCAATAGAAATTCCAAAACATAAAAATTGTAAAGTTCCAACATAACACAACCAAAACAGGCTATTCACATTGAAAATTAAGACTTTGACTTAATTCAAAAAGTCAAAATGAACATAAGCAGAACATAAGTTTAAATCCTACCACCTTATAGAACACAACCCATGGCTGAAAACATTTCAATTCAAAGAACATAACCCTCACAAGCATAAACATCAGATTTCAGAACACATTAAAATAAACTAAAGTAACTTTTCTTCCATATCTTCAGAAAAAAACTCTAGTTTCAACTGATTATACTACATTTAAACTCAACAAGTACCACAAACCTTCCCAAACCCACATTGCACAAATATTCTAAAACCCTTCTACCTACTTCAAATTCCCCCCCCCAAAAGAAAAGCATAAAAAACACCCACCTTTCTCAGTCTTTGGGCTAACAGCTGCAAGCCATGACCTCCTACCCTTACAGGAACCAGAAACAGACTGACTACTAGACCCAAGGCTGCGTTTTTAAAACCCTCATTAACTCAGAGGTGTGGCTAATTCACCAGGAACCTACCACAACATGTCCTCAAAATGGTCAATTTGCAAAGCCCTATTGTTCATAATGTGACACACACCTGTTTCCAATGAATAAACAAGTATTAGCCAGGCCATCTACAGATCCAGCCATTCAAAATGCACAGGTGATAATGTGGGGACTACTTAGAGGTTCAGGATCTGCTGGGTAACAATTTTTTTATTTTATTTTTTACAAACACTTACTTGTGGGACTGTACTACTTTGTGGAACATTTGGACAGTCTTTAGACAGTCAAGTTTCAACTGAATATGTTACCTTTCCACCCATCACCTACAAAAACCATTCCCAAACTCACAGGACAAAAATATTCTAAACACCTTTAAAACCTTCAACCATCAAAAACTTAAACCTACAACCTTCTTCAAATTACCACCCAAACCCAACAAACACATCTAAACCACTCACCTTCCATAGCACTCTTTGGGCTAACACAGCTGCAAGCCAGGAGCTCCTACCCATCCAGGAGCCAGAAGCAGACTGACTACTAGTCTCCAAGGCTGTGTTATTAAACCCCTCATCATTAACTCAGAGGTGTGGCTAATTCATCAAGAACCTATCCCCACATGTCCTCGAAATGGTCAATTAGCAAAGCCCTATTGTTCATAATGTGACACACCTGATTTTGATGACTAAACAAGTATTAGCCAGCCCATCTACACATCCAGCCATTCAGAAGACACAGGTGATAATGCAGGAGTACTTAAAAGGTTCAGCATCTGCTAGGTGCTGCAACTTTTTACAAACACTCAGTTGTGGGACTGCACTTCTTTGTGGAATATTTGGACAGTCACCAGAAAATGCCAGAGTTTAAATCCAAGTCAAAGGTAAGGAACAATTCTTTGCCAGTTATAGAAATTGAATTGTATACTGTGTATGACAGCATGTCAAATATCAAAGTACTTAAAAGTAAGTAGATAGAATAAAAACAAGATTGCTTAGTTGGATATATACAAATAGTTTATTATTATACTGTAGGGTGTGAACATAATGTGCCTCTTTCAGGTTTACATCGACAAAGAGAAAATCCAAATATATAATTTTATAGCAGAAAGTAAAAACAAAACATAATATATAAATAATGTACACAACAGTATTCCACCTTCTTCATACATCTTTTTAGGCATCGAAATCATTAAATTACAGTGGGATATACAAAAGTTTAAACATGCTGCTTCTAACACTATATAGTTTATATACATGTGAAATTATTTTTATCCTTTTCAAAGAATACATAGTAAATACCACTTGCTGTTATAAATAATGGCATTGAATTAATACCACTTGATTATATTAATATGGAATCACGTAACTAAGCAGCCAAAAATATCACAAATTGATGTTTTGGAAACATCTGGACTTTTAACTTTTAAAACTTTTTGTGTCCCTATAGAGGTAAAGGACAATAGATAATAACACTTTATTGGCCATATATATTTTTATGATATTAGGAATTTGTCTTTCCACATACCCCATGTATTAGACACACATACAGGGAGAGAATCTTGGGGTCAGACTGCAGGGTCAGCCATTTGTACAGCACCCCTGGAGCATTTGGGGTAAAGGGCCTCACTCAGGAGCCCAATGAAATAGGATTCCTGTGCCAGCTGTGGGATACAAACCAGCAACCTACCAGCCACTCAGATCCTTAGCCATAGAGCCACCACACCACCCCATGGAAAATGGGATTTCATGGCCCATGCAGGAATTGAACCCACAACCTTGAGCTCATTAATACCATACTCTAACCCATTGAGCTATCCAGCATCCAACAGCACACCTCATAATGTAGCATGCTCTACCTGTTTTTCATTCCTAAAGATTTTTTTACTATCTAGTTATATAAAAATCTTAATATACTATACATATTTACTATTTCATGTTTTTAAAAAGTAGACTTTGTTTATTAGAAAAAAAAAACTTCAGCCCTAAGCAGGAATTGAACCCAGACCTCCCAGCTGGTGAGAGGACAACTCAGCTAAACCCACTGCACCAACAGAGCACTTGGAACCTCTGCTGAAACAGACAGGTCAAACTGTTCCAAAAGTAATCAGGACTGAATGAGTTACAAAATAAACATTTACAAAGAAAACAGACTAAAGTTATACAATCAGTTACATAAATCTTTAATATTTTGATCCATTAATGTGATTACTAATTTCTTTTACTACATATTTCCATTTCATAATCCCAAGAGGAAAGTGTGGTGGCTCTGTGGCTAAGGATCTGCACCTGTGGCTGGAAGGTTGCTGGTTCAAATCCCACAGCTTTTTCTCCATTGGGCCCCTAAGCAAGGCCAATTGCTCCAGGGGTGCTGTATAATGGCCCCAGACCTCTCTGTATCTCATGGACAGCAAGTTTGGGTTATGTGAAAAAGACAAATTCTTTTATAATTGTATATGGCTAGTAAATTAATCTTACCTCATTCGGTGGATTCTAAAAAGTACATGTATTTTACTGGAATAATGCAAGGATTCATAGAGAAGAGTTATATGCTTTTTAAAAGAATCCATAATATTTTAATCTTAATAATGTTTTCAATTAAACATAGTCAGAAAGAGCACATCAAAACTTAACCACATAAAGTGAGTCTTTGATGCATAAAATGTTTGTAAAGTGCAATCCTTCTGTGTACTTTTTATTTAAGCTACCTCTATCAGTCTTAGACATTAAGTATAATGTTTATATTTCTAAATCAATATAATTTATGATGATATGATGTTCAAAGATTTATGCTCCTGTTATTTTTATGCTCAGCTACCAAAATTACCCTTTGGTTTTAAAATTCGATATTAAGATTCCATATTAACCAGGTTTAAACATGCACTTGAATGCCTACATCTGTATAAATCTCTTGATCAAAAAACACAAAGAGGCTCAAAAGTGCAAACAATAATCATCAATGAATAGCTTCCCACATATGATTCAATCAGTCGCACTTTATTTAACCCCAAAATGAGAAATTCATTATCCATCTTCAAATGAATAGATGTATTATATGGAGTTTGTATAACTGTTGATTTAATTCAGCCAGCCACTATATACAGTTGTGAAGGTTTCACCCCTCACTGGACTTGGTACATTCTGAGGGGGAGGAGCCAGCCCATCTCAGAGGATAAAAGAGCAGACTTCCTGTGCCTCTGTTTTCATTCAAGAGTCCAGGAGCTGAGGAGAGTGGTAAGTGGTGAGTACTATTTACTTATTTTTGTAAATCTTTTTTTCTAACAAAGTTTATTTTAGAAAAGGGGTACTTAGATTAAATACACTTGGCTCCTACTACAAACCTTTTGTTGAGCAAAGTATTTGTTATTTTATATTTATTAACCAAATCAACTACCTTTTTTGCAATAACCTACTCACACGTTAAAGTTTCTACTGACTTAATTGGTGGACACTTCCAAACAGGTCTATATAAATGAAGAGGATTTATTTCATAATGTGATAAATCATTAAAGGTTTTAAGAATAAAAAGTGTTAAAAACAAAACCACAAATTAAAGTGTCTCTTTAGCTAAACCATGCACTTACAATTCAAAACCTACAAAGTTGGCATTTTTATGGTTAACATGGTACTTGAAAAAACTGGGATATAATTAATGAAATAGATTATAATTGTAAAGGTCATTACACTCTGTACTGGACTGACCCAAATCACACTAACCTCTGGGATTGGAGAAGAAGACCCCTAAACTCTAGTAGAATACATTGAGCAGCTAAGCTACTGTACCAAAAGTAGAAGAGTAATAAATCAACAAAATCTTGATAACTACCAATCTCATATGGCATATATGAATACTGGAGTGGCATATTTTATAATAAACTCAGTATGTCACCATTGTGTTTTCATTAATGAAATGTAATTACATCTACAAGCAGTTGAACTTGAGGCAGGATCTGGACAACCTGACCTTTTCACACTTTTTTGGGTTCTTCTAAAAATGAAGAAAAGGTTGCTTTAACTACCAACTCAAGTTTATGATGTGATAACTAATGTGAAACTTATTTATCCTATGAATGATGCATACCATTGCTTATTAAATGTCAATGTGCACATTCTTGCTTCTCTCCAAGCCATCATCATGGTTCCAAAGGACTCCTTCATGCAGGGCTCATAAATAAACAAATAAACACTCCTTACACATGGTACTTGTTACCAGTTTATTTTTCTACACATTACACTTTGTGGGACGACTGGAACAGAACCAGATTTGGGCTGCTCATGTAATTTTCTCTCCAGTTTGTGGCCGTCTCCGAGATGTGTTCTCTGCCACAGTCCAAGAACATGGAGGTAGGTTAATTGCATTCTGGCACAAGTAGATGAGGAAAGGAATGGCATTCCATCTGATCTTCATTGGTGCAGTGAGCAGTATGGTTAAACCACTGTAAATAGATTTATACTTCCTTGCTGGCAGAAATCATATAGTAACATCCACAACAGATCTATTGCAGAGACAGACCAAGCCCTCTAAAAAAGACCTCACTAACCAAAAATCTAATTAGTTTAAAAGGATGAAAATTGTGTAACAATTACATTTGCTAGACTTTAAACCTAATGTATAAATAATTTTACTGCCACCACTGCTAGCAGTTGTCTCTGCCCTAAATGGCAACCTCTATACAACTCCATACAATTCTGAAAACTCCTTTCTTAAATCTATTATATTCTCTTGGTCTATTCTATAATGCAGTCTCAATCACTACAGTATGAAATGGATTCATCTTGGCATTACTTCCAGTAGACTTTTGTTCTTTTAAAGACATCAAATAATACATTAAGACATACAAATAGCTGCACCCAAATTCACTACACATACAGAAAACCTTGTATAATGGACAGTTTAAGTAAACTGTTTTTGGGACATTTTCACATGGAAGGGAATGGAAGACTTAATTGGTGTAATTTCAGTTGCACTGGAACTGCTTGTTTACTCTTAAATAAGTGTATCCATTGTGACTAATGGGAGGCACTGTAGAGAGCATCAGTAAAATAAGTCAGCCACCCCAGACGGAAAAGTACCAGTATGACATTAGCAGCAACCACAAACAGTGGAAAAAATAAACCATAGTGCCAACATTACCTCCAGACTGGACTAACACTATTGAGCAGGGTGCATAAAGTAAAAAGCAAAACCTTACTACCCAAGATGCATGAGTTTGCCTACACATGGAGAAAGGCATAAAGGGACAAGCAAGGAGGAAATGAAACCTTACAAGGGTGCAATCCCCTCCAGGACTGTAGGAGTAAAAACTCCCTCTAGAGGGGATGGTACTGCTAGTCACAGAGGGTGTCCAGTGTGCCTGTTACAACCCTAAGTTGTAACTTCTAGGATGGTTTTGGATGTTGGTGGGTTTCTGGTGAAAAACTTAGAAAGCATGACAAGTTTTGGTGCAAAAGATTTATTTAAAGTGACTGGTACATAAACAGGATAACATGGAACTAGAGCAGTGCAAATAAAAGAAAAACAAAATGAGGCTGGCTAATAGTGAGAAAGCCAACCAAACAAAAACCCAAAACACTCAGGTCTTTGGCATCTGAAACCCTGGCTAACCTTAACTACCCCCAGCCAGCCATATAAAACAAAGGCACTTGCCCATCCTAAACTAGTGTTTCTAATACAAAGACCAATGTACCCGACAACTTCAACTACGTTCACTTCAATACACTAGGGAACTACAACCAAAAGCAAAAAACAAAAGATGACAAAACATACTACAAAAGAACACAAAGGTTGATAACATGTTAGGACAAGGTAATTGCAAAAAAAGTTCACACAAAAAAAAATGAAGCCAAAGCTAGACAAAAAAAACCCCAAAAGTAAAACATGAGAACTGAAGAAAACCAAAGCCGAGCCAATCACAACCAACGACACCTTCATTCTAAAAACCTCTACATTACAAAGAAAATAAAGTACATTTTCATTTCTACACAACTGAACAAGGCACAAACCACCCAGGGGCAAAATCTAATAACTTTCATAAACCCAAACCATTAAAGTTTTGTGCTTTACATTGTCAATGCCCAAAAATATATACCAAAGCTTAGATGCCTAAAGAATGCTAATAAACATCCTCTACTTACATCAAATGTACCCAAAAAGTAGGACCTGAACCTCCCCAGTAGTAAAAAAAAAAAAAAAAAAAATTGTTAAACCAATCAATTAGGGAGCAAAATGTCCAAATAAAAACTACATGAAAAAGCAGATCCAGTGGCACAATGTACTTAATATAATTAACAGCAACTTATGTTGATGGTGGTGGTACAAGAAAAAAAATTGGTACTTTTTTATTAACATCCCATACAGACAAAAAGACATTCAATAGACGACAACATTCTCTGGCAAAGTATTTACAAAGCCACAACACAAAACAAAAATCCTCTCCCATGACAAGAGCTTTCTGTGCAGGTACCAAAAAAAGAGCCACACTCCGGTAAACTTTTCCTAAATGAGTGGATAGGATTAGTTTTCCTTTTATTCATCCCTACTTAATAGGTTTAATTCACTTTTACTCTACAGCCAAGGCAAGATTTATCTACATGTGTGCACCCATGCAAATAAATCATTGCTTGACCTTAGCCTCTCAAACTCTTTTCAAAATGGCTAAGAATGTGCAAAGTAGCTACCAAGTTACAAAACTTGGAACTCTTTCTCTGTTTCTGCACCAAAAGTCACTGTCTCCTCCCTGCCAGGTGGCTCAGGTGCTGGAGTTACAAGCCAAGGTCCTAACAGCCATTACAAGGCTGGTGTGCAGAGATTCACTCAGAGCTTCACAGCTCCTGTTGGACCATCAACAGCACCTGAACCTCTTTCCAGCCCACAATTAACCCAAAAAAGACCCCCCCCCCCTCATTTTTTTGCCTGTCATTAGAAACTTCTACAGCAGCTTTAATGATCCTCCGATGTGCCCATTGGCTTCTGGGATGGGAACAGATTCATCAAGATCTTTGCAGACAGAACCCACTACCCAGTCTGCTGCAGCTGGGCTCCAGTCCTGGTGAAGGTCTTCTTGGCAGCAAAGGCCTGGTCATCCCCCTGACAGCAAAGAACCTGAAAAAAAAACTAGACCGAGTCCTCTGCACTAGTCAGAAATAGTCCAGCCTACATTTCCACTTCAAACACCAAGTTTGACCTTAACTACTATAATTGTTCAGTACCACCTTTTCAGGACAAACCAACAAAACCACCCTAAAATGTGATAAAGCAAAAACAGAGTGCAGAACTCAAGTCCATTTCTAATACCTTGTTTAAAGCATTTAACATTCCCACACAAGTTCCCAAAAACAGCCAGTTAAACCTCTCCCTTCCCTCAACCTTGAGGAACTAAATTGTTCTTGAATACTTACCAAGGACATAAATCCACTTGCTTCTCCTCCTAGGTGTGCTAGCTTAAGACAAGACAATTAAAACAGTTAACATTCTCAAAAATGCAATTCCTCATTAAAAATGCAGGGTTTCAGATTCCTCCACATTCCTCTGATAACAGGATCTTTCATGTTCATGTGTAAAAATGTTTAGGCAAGAAAAAAAAAGTTGTTTGTACTATACAACTCCCATGCACATGCCAACAGCTGCCTAACCAATATACTCAATTATCTAACTTGACATGCAATCTCCACAACTGTACCTAAACAAAATCAACATATACCCAAAGTACTCAAATGAAACCCCCCCCCCCCCCCAAGTACCCAGTGTACTCAAAATGAGAACTTGTCTCACTCACCTGACTGGATCCTCTGATGCTGCCTTTAACTTGCAGTCTTCAGACAAGCACACCACTCTAGCAGACCTCCACTGAAAGACCCCAGAGACCAGCCCCATCTGTGCTCCACTCCTGGGCGATGAAAGGACCTCCCTCTGAAGCCCAAGCTTGCTCATCTCCTCTAGCAGCATAGAGCCTGAAATGAAGAGAAGGATTCAGACCAGGTCCTCTGCACTTCTTAGAAACAGTCAAGCCAGCATTTCCACTCCCAACATGAACACAATGCAGCACCTGTCCAGGACAAACCAACAAGAAAACACCCAGCAGAGAGCCAAGAAAAACCCCCTAGTCAAGGGTTCTTGGCACAGGATCCAGTGCAGTTCCTCCCCTGGGAGAAGAGCAGGTCCTGTGCCAACACCCATCAAGAGAACCTGGCTGACATGTGGTCTCCACAGAGCTGTAACCAGCAAGAAATCAAACTGAAGTTAGCAGCTGGTGTGCCAAGTCACCATTGTACTGCTCGGTATTTAAGTGATTAAATCCGATGCAAAGCAGTAATTGCCTTACAGAGCCAGTCAAGTGCACATTAGTATACAAATGCCTCAACCAAACAGGGAGGAAAAATTACCCAGAAGAAAGCCCAAAAAAGCTTCACCTCTAGAAACAGTTCAGCATGTTAAAGCGTGACGTTATACACCAGAAGAGATCCAAGAGCTTAACATGTAGCCTACTCCAGAAGAAACTTTTCAGCTTCAGTAAACAGTTCTAACAAGCAAATACTAAAAGGTTATATAGCATCAAGTTTGAAATGGATAAGGTTAGACCGGAAAAGAGTGAAACTCACCTCTGCTCCAGGGACATGTCCTCTATTACACCACCCTTGCACCTGCTCCAAGATCCATGTGCATCCAGGAATTTCAAGGACTGCTTGCAGCACCTCTTCACTTTCTACTGTTCAAACCACAGACTTCATTGCTTACCAATGGGCATCAACCAGTCACACAGCTGGTATCCAGTGAGCTTCCTCTGAGCAGGGTCCTCCAAGCCTGTCACTGCACTGTGCATTCAGCTGGCCAGGAACTGCAGAGCACTGATTGAACTATAATCAAAATGCACAGATCTGCATCACTGCTAACCCATCTCAGGAAAAACACCTACACTTGCACCTCCTCTACTTACCTTCAAACCCACCTATACCTAGGCCTCAAGAGTGCACCGATTAGAGTGAGAGCAAATAACATATCCACACCGAAGATGAGGGTTACAGCCCAAGCACGTCATCAGGCAGTAGGATGATTGGTTTACCCACCACTCTTTCCACCTTATTCAGAGGCTCGGGACTTTCTGTAGATGAGAACTTGAAGCAGGTGGATCACCTCACCTTACTCAGGACAAAGCTAGCCTCCTCTCTTCTGAGCTGGACCATCATGCAGCATGGCATCATGGACACAAACACCACTAACATTGACAGTTCTGGATCTTGTTGCAATACTCCAGGACAGTTCTCACCCTGGACTTAGATGCTGTTGCTTCACTTCCTTGAGATTAGCTTGGATACTGGCTGAAACCAGAAATGAAAACTAGTCAAATCGGTTGCAAAAGCAAAAAAGTAGAAAATTTGAGACACCCAATTAAAAACCTCTAGCTTAACCAACTGAGCCTTATAACCAAGATACATGATTGTTACCAAATCCATTTAAAGTAATTCACCACGTAGATGTGCTGCACATCTTACCCATCATTAAAATCCAACCACCACTACCGAAAAACAGAACTGATTATGCAAAGCTGCATATCCAAATAAAATAGTAATTGAAATTCAATCTTCAAGAGACCCTAAAAATGCATACCTAGTGCAGCAGAATTTTTGCCTTAAACTCAATTTGAGACGAGCCACTTCTGATTTTGCAAAAGTAACAAAAATTCAAAAACAGCAAGGATCCACAGCAGTATGAGATCAAAACACTATCAATCTTCAGTACCAAACCGCTACAGCCTTAACCAAGGTGAAAAGGCTTTAGAGCTTAAACAAATTAAACAATTGAAACAAGAGTACATAGTACTCGAAACTGATTGATAGGGCACCACGTGGATTGAGGTCTTTGAGCCGCATCACAC
Organism: Lepisosteus oculatus; assembly: GCF_040954835.1. Taxonomy (NCBI): domain Eukaryota; kingdom Metazoa; phylum Chordata; class Actinopteri; order Semionotiformes; family Lepisosteidae; genus Lepisosteus; species Lepisosteus oculatus. The sequence continues at coordinate 16,064,038 of NC_090719.1, read as the reverse complement.
ACTTGACCATCATGGAGAGAATACTTTGAACACATACCGATTAACCCATGGTCAAACTAAGCCTCATATTCCTCAATGACTAGAAACACCTTTAAAAAAAGCTTTCTAGAAGATCAGCAGAACCACTTAACCAAGTTTCACAGCCAGTTTTACACCAATAACAGGTTTGTGCTCATGGTTAAAGTACACATCCAGTATAAGAAAGTCCAACAGTCTTCATGTAGCTCTCTCCCTCACAAGGCACAGTACACAACCACTTCTAATAAGCTGGAAACTCACTCCCCTTTGTGCACTAAACCGCTGACAGGACTTTGCTGGACATTCACAGAATAGTCTCACTGGGTAATCAGGAAGACACCATACTCTTAGTTTCCCCTTTAATTTACTTAATTCACTTCTAAAATTTCAATGTAAGATTTAGTTACATGTGTGCACCCATGAAATAAATCCTACATACTGACAATTCTCTAATTTCCCCAGTCATACCATATACAATTTTGCCAAATCCTCCCCAGTGCTTGCACAACACTTTCAGTATTTGACTTCCGTCCCCTGATTAACCAGTACTTATGCTACAGTGACACTATCATTAAGGCTAAAAAAAAAAAAAAGAACCCCAGCAGCTCCAGGCTACATCAGAGTCCCCTCTTACCTGGAACAGTCAACTTTGGCTCAATCAGCCAGGTGGCTCAGCTGCTCCTGGGAACAACCATCAAAAGGCTGATGTGTAGAGCAGCAGTCGGAAAAGAAAGCTGCTCAAGTGGTGTCAAGCCCACAGCTACCCCACACAACCTCCCCAATCTACTCTTGAGTGGTAAGGAACTCACTGATCTGACTGGGTCTCAGACATGGTATTTCACGGTTTGAAAACATCTCCAAGGAGTCTCCAAGAGGAGGAGGCTGCTGGTGCTACAACTGCTTAAGCAAGAAACATCAAAACAAAAGCCTACAATAAAGAAACCCACAGTTCAACAGGAAGCTAAACTTGCCCAGTGAATCCCAAAACTAAGCCTAGTACAAAAGTGAAAAGGCATTGCATTTGGAATTTGCTAGCAAGACACTCACACCTGACTCCATATAAAGATGCATTTAATCAAACACTATAGTTTGATGTTTCAGTCATCTTTGATTTGGGAAAGTGTAGAGAACCAGTCACAAGGTGCAAAATGCCAAAACTCACCAATGATTAGACAATGTTCTGCACAACCTTCCCACGTGTTTAATACTCACAGAACACTCCCGATATCCTTTCGGACGGCCAATACTATTCAATGGAAGCGTCCATCAGCACTCTTTGCATTCAGGTGGACAGGGACTGGGGAGCACAAATCACAGCATTCCACCCTAAATCACAGAAACATTCCAGAGACCAAGACACTCTTCTCTTGAGACTAGGAGCATCTTGTCTTCAACCACTGCCACGTGCACCAACTGTAAAAGAAACAGAACTAACCACTCCCATCCTCCACACAGAGGGGACCAGGTTGTGCTGTGTAGGCTGCTCCCAACTTTAAAAGCTCTCCTCACACTGACCTGAATCTCTCCTTTGCTTACCTTCAGCTCACATTGTTCACTCGGCGCAGCCCAAGTTCACCAGCAGTAATGCTTCCTACTCCCCCGTTCTCAGTCTGACAGCTGTCACCTGCTCATTGGAATACACAGTGTAAAAAAAGTATTTCAACATCACTATCTTGCATCACAACACTGGGTTGAATACTGAAGATGCCCAACGGATTGCTACAGTTAAAATTAGTTGCAAAATCAAAGATTCTCAAAATATTCAATTTTCCATGCAGTAAACTAAAGAATGCTTGGCTTTCAGATTGTCCTGCATCTCTGACCCTGATTACAGGGTCTTTCAACTTCAAGTACAAACTAGAAGTAGCCAAGAGTTTGTCATACAACACTGTCCCATGCCAAAAGCCATCTGCCCAGTACACATAAATATACCCCATACAACAGTCTACACAATTGTACGTGAACCCAGAGTACCCAGGTGTATGTACTGTACCCAATGAAAATGTTCCCCATGTAGCTAGTGTACACATTGTAGTCAAACCTGAATCCTCTGATGTTATCAATGACATTCAGACTTGGAACAAGCTCCCCACTCCTCCAGTAGACCTTCATAGAAAGAGACCGGCCCCATCTGCGCTCCACTCCTGGTGATGAAAGGTCTTCCCTCAGGAGCACAAGCCTTCTCATCCCTACTGGCAGCAGAGAGCTTGAAATGGAGAGAAGGATTTAACCCAAGTCCTCTTCCTTTCTTAGAAACCGTCAAGTCCGCATTTTCACTACCAACAGGGTCCAAGTCAAACCAACAGGACAACACCCTGCAGAAAACAAAGGAAACCCCCCAGTCCACTGTCGTGCCACAGGGGAGCAAGTGCAGTTCCTGTGCAAACACCCATCAAGAGAACCTGGCTGACATGCTGTCTCCTCAGAGTTGTAACCAGTAAGGAGTCTGATTCATCAGGTCACAATTGAACCAAAGTGATTTATTTACATGTGTGCACCCATGAAATAAATCACATACAAAGCACTAATTTAGTCTTTGAGAGCCAGAATGACAGCCAGTCAAGTGCACGTCAGTGCCTCACCCAATCAAGGAGCAAACATCACCCAAAAGAGACAAGACAAATCCAAAATTACACCTCATTTCCAAGTGGATAGCATGTTGCAATGAGGTTCAAGAGTTTAACACTAAGCCTACACCAAAAGTACCTTTTCCTCCATTGTAAAATTCTTACAAGTGAGGGGGTTGTTTGATCAATTTGGACTAAGCAACATGAAAGATATCCGAAAGAGAAGCTCACTCACCAATACTAAATGGTTAGAGCATCAAATTTGGTTTGGATTAGGGAAGACAGGAGAAGAGTGAACTCACCTCTGCTCTGGGTAGTGCAACTGCTCCAAGATACATGGGCATCCAGGAAATGTAAGGACAGCTTGCAGCATGTCTTCGCTCTCCCGTTTTAAAGTTCTGCACTTTATACTCACGGTAGGGCATCAACAGGTCACGCAGCTAGCATCTTTTCGGCCAGCCAGTGAGCTTCCTCGAAACAGGATTCTCCAGGCCTGTCACTCCACACTGTGCATACAGCTGGCCAGGGACCGGGAAGCACATCACTGCTGACCAAATGCACAAAAAGTTTGACTTGCAACTCACCTTTACCTTGGCCACATGGGTGCACTGATTGGGTTAGGATCAATGATCAGGTCAGCATTGAAGGTGCAGGTTATAGGTTAGGGTCAGGAATTTCAGGTAGTGGGATGATTGGTTTACAGTCTGTGAGTCTTAATTTAAGCTGATAAAAAAAAATTGAGCAGATGCATCACCTCAGCTTTATCCATACAATTAGTTAATTCACCACATAAAAGGATCAATGATCACTAAAACAAAACTATTTTCATCCAATAAAGCTCAGGGCTACAGTACATCTGATTACACTGGCTTGCAAAAAAAAAATCTAGAAAAATTAAAACCTCAAAAGAAGCTATTACTCTTACCTACCACAGTAATACTAACATTTTAAAAGTAAAAAACCACCACAAATCACAGGAGCGTCTTCACCTGCTGCAGCTGGGAACACACTGGCTCCAGGGCTGCCTTATAAAACTCCTCAGGGCGATTAACAGGAGCCAATCCCAACCTGTGCTCAGTGTCCCACCTCCACACCCCCACTGTTTCCAATTCAACACAACTGCTTCCAATGACTAAACTAGCACTTACCACCTCATCTGTTAATCAGATGAGATTTGGATAATTAATGGACTACAATCAACCATAAAGAACTTTCCCACCACTATTAATCCATTAGTTATCTCAAACTAAAAAGGAAATTAACCTTTATTTAAAATAAGACAAGACTGGAGGAACAAAATTACTTGACCATGTGTTCAGCTTGGGAAGACTAGAGAAAGGTATGATATCTGAAACATACTTGAAGTAAAGCAGAAATATTAACCAGTACAGACAATTCTTTCCATATGACTTAATTACATGCAGCACTTTATGGTCCCAGGAACTAGCATGGAAACTGCTGAGCAAGAGACTTTAAGGCAGAGGTCTTAAGTCTGAAAAATTCCTTATCTGGAGCAAGCACAGCACTACCCATTGATTTAAACCAGTTTTAAACTGATACAATGCATGTAAAACCAAAAGATTCAAGCAGGAGGTGTCCATTCGCCTTAAGCTCACATCTCCTACCACTATATGGGTACAGAGTAACAGATTCCACTCTTAGACTCCATCACAGATAAGTACAACTGACACCCCTGCATGTTGTCACACTAAGTCCTTCTGGACCCAAGGCCTGCTCATCCCTTCTGACAGCAGAGATCCTGAAATGGAGAGAAGGATTTAGTCCAAGTCCTCAGCACTTTTCAGAAATACTAAGGAAGCTCAACCCCAAATCCAGGATCGCGCTGAACTTGCAAAATGTTCAGTATAGCACCTGCCCAGGACAAGCTAACAGGGAAACAATGTAGAGAGCAGAGAAAACCGCCCAGTCCAGGGCTCTTTCCACAAGGAAAAGATCCAGTGCAGTTCCTCTCCCTTGAAGAGAGCAGTTCCTGTGCCGACACCCATCAAGAGAACCTGGCTGACATGCCATCTCCTCAGAGCCTCAACCAGTAAGGAGTCTGCAGTGTGCCAAGTCACGGTTGTACTGCAGTGTATCCAATGTGATTTACTTACATGTGTGCACCCATGAAATAAAATCCCATACAATGCAGTAATTCAGTCTTTGAGTCAGAATGGCAGCCAGTTCAGTGCATGACGGTGTAGGAGAGCTTCAACCAAGCAGGGAACAAACCCAGAAAGAAAGCCAAAAAGGTTTAACACATTAAAAACCATGTCATTTGCCACCAGAAGATATCCAAGAGGGGGGGTTGGGTGAGTGAAACCCACCTTGTCTCCAGGCACAGTGTCTTTCTAGACACTACCCTTCCATCTCCTCCAAGATCCATGGGCATCCAGGAAACTTGAGGACAGCTTGCACCTCTTCACTTTCCCCACTGTTCAAAGCAGAGGACTTCCATACTCACAAATGGACAACCGGTCACAAAGCTGGTATCCTTTTAGCCAGCCAGTGAGCTCCCTCTGAACAGGATTCACCAATCTTGTTTCTCCACACTGGATTAATCTTGCCAGGGATTGGGAAACACTGATCATTGTACTAAAATCAATTAACAATCCACACCAAAAGATCTTGACCTACACCTCCCCTTTACGTACCTTCAAACTCACCTTTACCTTGGCCACAAGAGTGCACTTGAGTTAAGAGCAATAATTGGATCAGCATTAAAGACTCTGGCTGACTGGATTACTGACCAGTATTTTCTGCAAACTGCCCATCACAGAGCAGCCAAGGTCAGGGATTCAGGCAATAGTTGAAATAGACACAGCCTTCCGCTTCCTCAACATTCTTCCTTTGACACGGCAGACGTCCAGGGAAACTGGATCCTTTTGCAATATTCATTAACGGTTGTCAACAGCTCACTAGAATAAACATGTAGCACCAAACAACAACAATGAATCAAATTCAGTGCATCCAACTCAACTCCACCCCAATCCTGATGGATCACGGATCCTAACCCTCAATGCTGGATCCTTACTGGCTGAAAGAAAAAAAAAAAAACAAATCCTTGTCCTGCTCACCCAGGACATAGATGCCCTTGCTTCTCTTCCTTGACATTAGCTTGCAAACTTCTGAGGCAAGAGATTAGAATTCTTCAACTTGCTTCCCCGTGCCACACAAATACTCAGATCTTTAGGTCAATTTACAGAAGACTAACATTCCTAAAGTAAAGGGGAAAAATAGTTAATGGAAGATATTTTTCCCCATCTGGACATAGGGTACATACAAGTACATCTAATGCACACCTAAATAAAACTACCAGTACTTCTACATAAAAACAGTAACAAGTTTACAGTACAGAGAATTGACAGAGATTTCAAAGTTGTATACCCAAACAAATAGTGGTGGACAATGCTTTAAGAAAATGCCTCAACACACAAAGAAAGAGGTGCAGTAAGTTTGCATTTACTACAAAAAGAGCAGAAAGTCCCCCCCCCCCCACCTCCAAAAAAATAATTAGGTTCCACAGCAGTACAAAACCAAAAACATTAACCAGCTTCAGTACCAACAGCAGCAGCCTTGACTGGAGTTCCATAAGAGGGGAACGGTTTGATTTTTAACACTTAAAGTTGATTTCAGCCTTCCAGCTACAGCATGCTCTATACCATTAGGGAGATTACAGCTTGTACATATGCAGAACAAGCCATTGGTAAAACTAAGCTTAACATTCCCTAATCAAGTCATTCAAGTATTCTAAGAGGTGTAAAAATAGAAATAGTTTACTACCATAGTATCTTGTATGGTCACAGGTCAATACACAGGAGCCAGGGAAAAATATGCAGTATAAAACCAGTTTAAACAGGAGCACAAACAATGAAGTCCTCCAGCACAAGTAAGTTTCCATACTGCTCTCTCTCCCTTCTCACAAGAGAATACATACCACTTCAATCACCTAGAAACTCATACCTCCCCTTTCTGCACTAAACCTCTGACAGCATGGCTTTTAGTGCAGATAATGGGGAAAAATACAGCCTCACTGGGCTAAATCAGGAAGTCCACCTTACACTAGACTGGAGCATAGGTTTCCCCATTTTTTAATTTAATTCAGTTCAGAATTTCAGTCAATGTTAGATTTATTTACATGTGTGCACCCATGAAATAAATCTCACATACTGTGAATCTATTTTTCACTGGTACCCTTAGCAAAATAATTTAGCCAGATCTTTCCCTGTGCTTGCACAACACTTTCAGTATTGGACTTCCATTCCTAATTTACCACTTCATTTAAGTTAAAAAACAAAGAACCCCAGCAACTACAACTAAACAAAGGCTGTAAAATCAGGGACCCCTCCTGCCTGGAACAGTCAGTTATAGCTCAACCAGCCAGGTGGCTCAGGTGCTCCTAGAAACAGCCACCCCAAGGCTGGTGTGCAGAGTGGCAGTCAGAACAGAAAGCCACTCCTACCTTTGAAGGAGGATCAAGCAATGTCAAGCCCAGAGCTGCCCCACACACAGTCACCCCGGTCTCTACTCCTGGGTGGTAGAGAACTCACTGAGCAGCTCTGACAGGGTCCCCTAACAGCTGTTGTCTTGGTTTAGTAACTAAGAACTCCTCAAGCAGATCTTCACTGAAGAGAAAGCATCCTGTCTACAGTGTACCACATCTGCACATTCCTGGCAAATAAAGGTCATCCCTCTAGGAGCAAAGGCCTAGTCAACCCTTCCAACAGCAGAACCTGAAGTAGAGATTTAGATTTGATCCTCTTCACTTTGAAACAGTAAGAATTTTTACTCCCAGTACCAGTTTAGTACTATACATGTCAGTATATAGTACAGCACCCAGAAGATAAGAAAACCTACACCTCAAATTAAACCAACACTCAAACATGATAGAAAAATCACCAGAAGTCTTCCAAAACTAACACTAAGCCAATTCTTAAGGGTAAAAATAAATAAATAAAAAAAACAGGATACAAGAGTGAAACTCACCTCCTCCTAGACACTACCTTTACAACTGCTCAAGATCCATGGGCATCCAGAATATTCAAGGATTGCTTGCAGCACCTCTTCACCTTCCACTGTTAAAACCACAAGACTTCAATATGCACAGGTGGGCATCAACAGGTCACACAGTGGGTATCCTTTTAGCCAGCCAGTGAGCTTCCTCTGAACAATTCTCCAAGCGGTGTCTCCATACTGTGCATTGAGATGGCCAGGGATTGAGAAGCTCCGAGTACTGCAGTGTAGTTTAACTCACAGACAATCAGAACCACTGCTGAACAGCCTTATAAAAAGCTGGTCTGTGCAGTTTCCACACACCGTTCCAACAAAATCTCATCTGGAAACTCCACCAGCATCCTCTCCTCAAGTGAATGTGCTCATTGTCACCATCTGCCTCTCAGAACAGCACCTGAAGGAGACAAGGGCAGCAAAACACTGATGGCCACCCCACTGCCACAGAGAGGGGACCAGAACAAGTGCCATACAGACTTCTCCCAGCCTTAAGAGCTCACCCCGCACTGACCTGCATCTCCAGTTTTCTACAGTCCAGCAGAGACTGGAACATCAGCATGTTGGACAGAGAAGGGTCTTCCCTGATGTCCCAGTGAAACTGTCAAGTCAGGATATAAAGCCTTTCCTGTTGCCAGTTTGAGCTCTACAAAGAGATCACAGTATTTACCAACAAGAGTTTCATACACTAAAACAAAATGTATAAGTGTTGGGGAAAACTAAAAATTGTCTAAACCAAAAGCAAATAGAGACTTCACACTAATCTTAACTTCACTCCATACTCTCAAGTATTGACACTTCTTAAAGTTTTTAAAAACACATCTTTGCAAAAGCTTTACAATTCTTCAACAACTCCTGGTTAAAAAAAGCATAGCAAAATAATTTACCTTATATAATATGACATTAAAAACCAACAACCACCACTCTAATAACATAAAGCCTCTCTTTTACCTGCTGTAGTAAGAGACAAAGAGAGCCAGACACCCACCCTCCTGGGCTGCCTTGTTATAAGCCTCATGATGACCTCACGGCTGTAGCTAATTCACCAGGGGCCAATCCCAACGGCTCCTCAAAGGGCCACTACCAAACCCCCAACGCTCCTAATACAACACACACCTGCTTCCAACGACCAAACAAGCATTAGCCAGCTAACCTATTGATCTCTCATCCCAAAGCCAAATTAATTTCCAAATGACTACCAAGAACACTTGTTAAATAGCACCCTGCTCCTGTTATTCAATTAGTTGCAGTTTCTTAGTGATTAAACCACCTTTTTATCCCTTCAAATTTCACTCATAAATGGTGAAAAGTGACTTGAAGCCAAACTGCAAATTATTCAAGATCCTTAAAATGTCCTTAATATAATTTCAAATGTTCAAAGTGTATATATATATCCACACTGTATATCACATATATAAACACAACATGTTTGGTTGTGTAACAAAACATAACTGCAACCTTGATATTAACTTAACATAAAATTTTATTTGGTCAAAACCATCACTAATCACACAGAAAAAAAACACAAGAAAAAATAACACTCCTACACTCCTGAGGAAAAAAAAACATTAATTAAAAAAGTTAATTTATTTGACAAATGAACATGGTGGGAGTACAATAAGTAATGGTTGGGCTCTTAAATTTCACATTTATATCTGCAGATGACTAGAAACTCATCTCTCCTACATATGTGTGTGTTTACAAGGCTGTTTTTTTATTCAGTTCAGTTTATTTGTTATATACACAAGTACAATTAAATCCTTATTCACATGTATGGTCCTATAAAAAGACATTAAGGAACACCCCTTTTAACTGTGGGTTAAACCTGTTTCACAGCCACTACGACTGTCACCTGTGGATGCTTTGCTCCTCTGTTTTTGCTACATTCCAAAGGGGAGGTGCCAGCCCTGCTCAGGGTATAAAACAGATTACTCCCTTTGCTCCTGTTTCCATTCAGTGGTTCAGAACAGGGGTGAGTACAGGCTGCTCTGTGGGGTAGAATATGTTCTTGAGATTTGCTTTAAGTTTACAGGGCTGAACTAGTTGGCTTTTCACTTTCCCGGGTTAAAGGGGACTACCACTCCTGGACTGGAGCAGCAAGTGTTTGTATTGTTGCTAAATACTGATTTAAATGACTTTTTACAAGGTTGTTTAATCAAACACTTGATTATGACCATTTAGTTTGCATTCCTATAATAGTATAATCATTATATTTCATAGGTAAAATATAACTAGTATACTTTTCTTGATTACCTGGTAGAAAGCAGCTGAGCTGCATGAAGCCATTTCTGGTGGACTATTGATACTGTAGGTGGGTACCTGCATCAGCATGCGCAGTCTGCAAAGGAACAAGTAATATGCGTATTCCATGCTGAAAAGAGAAGAAAGAAAACACATTTCAACTGTGAAGCCTTCTTTTTGTTTCCAATTGATTTTGGCTTTTTTTTTTGCTTGGAAAACTGGTTTTACTCAGGTTTCTTGTGGAGGTGCCAGCCCAGCTTAAGGTGTAAAAAGTCACTGCTCCTGTGTTCATTCAGCATTTATAAAGTGGTGACATCTGGCTGTTTTTGGGACAAGCCTCTTTGTCAAGTGCTGTTTTTCTCTAGTTGACTTTTTTAATGAGTGGGGGCTCTTAGATTCGTTCACTTGGCTGGTTCTAGTAAACTGACTGGAGTGCCTGTTCCTGATGGAAAGGTCAGGATACTGTGAGCTGGGTAGGTACACTGTAGCAGTGTCCATTTTCCTTCATGTGGAATCCTTCTGTTAAGCTATGACACTTTCCACCTGCCCACCAAAGTGAGGGTTTCCCAGTTTATTGAAAATAACTTTTCCTGAATCTTGGGAAACAATTCCAGTGGCTCTTAACTCTAGAGAAGTGGTTCCCAATCCTGTTCCTGTTGACCTTGTTTCAGCTCAGCCCTTAGTTACACAATCAAACCCTTCATTGACTTTGGTTTGTTCCCTGCTCTTACTCATGTTGGAGATTTAAAGTAATATATTGTAAGTTAAATAAAGTCCCAAAGGTGTGCAGGTCAGGTTTTCCATGTTTTTTTTAAAGAATTGGCACCTAATGAGCAGTGTTAACCAGAGCTGCTGTCCTTGTCCTTCATTTCCCAGCTGGAATGAACCAGGGTTTGGGAAGGAGGACCCGTGGACCCCTGTGAAGTGTGATCCTGAGAACAGGAGGTGCTGTACTCCTGCCATTGTGGGAGTCCCAAACAGTGCTTAGCCACATCACGGAGGCAGACGCCTTGGGTTCTTTCAATAAAGGGCTGGGTAATATGCTTATGTGATTACACAAAAGCTATATAACCAAAATAACTGATTTGTCATTTTCCTTAATTGAACAACCATAAAATACAGATATAGGTGTACCTCTACCCTTGAGAAGGATAGACTATGGCTTTGACTACTAAACTTCAAATGGCCTATCAATAGTATCACTTTTCCTTACCTCATGTACAGCATCAAACCCTGGGAGGTGGTTCATCTTCAGTGCTTCTGTCATTTTTGCAAAACGTGATGCAGAGCTTTCTTCCTGGTGCACACTGTTCTTTAGTAACACTTGCATCTCGTGTAGAGCATGGAAAAGGTGAGTAAATGTACTAGTTTCCCTGAATCACAGATTCAACTGCACAGGTTATAACTGTCATACAGTTTACAACACATACTAGTTTGTGCCAAGTTTTGAACTATAATGGCATTTTAAGTGATTGATTCATCAATGGTGTAGTTTTTTAATCTGTTACTATTGTCTTTTTTTCCATAGGCAAGTGTACTATTCTAGGTTTATAAAAGTTATAAATCTTACCATCTTACTTGGGTGCAGCATGTAACACTGCAAGTGTTAATCCAAGGGCTCAGTACTGCAATTAAACTGGGGGGGAAGTGGAGGTGGACGCTGGACACATTCCTACTGGAATAGTGCTCTATAGGCAATATTAAAATTATCTTCCAGTTTTAAGGCTCAGCAGTGGAAACCAATCTATTGTTCACTTTGCAATTAACTCTTTCTTGTTCCTATACAACCAACAAATGTGGACAGCTTCCTCCTCAAGCACTTACTAGTTTAAAACATGAATTTTTAGCTGCTGTGGTACTAGTAATACATACCTACTACCTGCAACTACAACCAGCATGTGGTGGCGGTGCCAGATGAGATATAAAGTGTCACAAGTAGAAGTTCACACCCATGTCTTCTCAGGATATAATCTGGAGTTTAACTGTCTGCCTATGCATGCTACAAGCCACCAGTCCTTTAAAATGGTAACCGTATCATTGGTTAAATGTTTGTTTTGTTTATACAGTTAACTGACTGTTTTAGAAAAGAAGCTTTTCCATTGCCTTTCCAGTCTGACCTTACCAGAATCTCACTACTCTTTACAAAATCCACAAGGTGGCCAAGATCAATATTGTCTTCTGGATCTGTAGCAGCTTCACATGTGCACCTCAATGAAGGCTGACATCAGTAAGGAGGAATTGAGACCCAGTTTAATTACTGCAGTTTAATTTAGATCTCCTGTACCTATTGGGTGGAAGAAAAGTGATTTTTTTTGTGGAAGTGATTTCAAAAGCTAGGGCAAAGCCCACAGAGCTCAACCAATCGTTGACAATGTGGCAACTGCTTTACCTCAAATGTTTGTCTTCAGAGTACAAAAAAGTATGAGAAAGCAGTTGGGGGAAAAAATACTCAACTCCACTTACATATTAAAATGTACCTTCTTCCACTGTTCTCTTTTGCCCAGTCCCACACAACCTTCCTTAAAATACAGGAGAAATGGTTTTGCTCAGAATGTTCATGACTAGACTAACCTATCAAGTTTAAGTTGTTTTCTGATAGCAGTAGGTTTTGCACCATGAAATTTGAAAATGCTAGATGTAAGTAGGTTACCTTTTTTCAGAGAGAAGTAATGTATTTAAACATATTGTGAATTTTAAACATACAATTAAAGAGTGTGTTTGCATTAAAGCTTAATTAAAAATATTATGTACGATAGCTTATGTAAAAAGCAAACAAAATATTCAAAAGTGGATGACTGTAAAAATTAAGGTACAACAGAGTTCCTCACGTATTCAAGCCTGGGTTCAATTTTAACTTGGCAATATCACTCTACACTGCATCTCCTGTTCCAGTTTGCTCTTTCTCCAGGCCTTCACTCTGCACTACAGCTCCCAGTTCCAAACCTGCACTCCAGTCTGCACTGTGGTTCCTGGCCTTCGCCCTGGAGCTCTGGCCTATTTTCTGCTGGTTCTCTTGCCTGAGTTTCCAATCTACGTTGGGAGGCAGCCTTCATCCTCTAGGACCCCAGGGCTCCTCTAGTGCAGGCACATTTCATTCTTATGTCAATGTAAACCATCCAATAAAATTAGCAGGTCTCAACCAACAGACTCACAAGTAAACCAGAATGAACAGTGGAAGAAGAGTATTGAGTGAGCTATCATGATCCTCACTGCCTACTCAACCATAAGACAAATCTCTTAATGAGCACTAGGACTGGCTAAAGAAATTACTGTTGTTAATAAGGTCCAAATTATAATTGCTAGACTTGGACTATGCAGAAACTGATTTAAAAAAATTGAAGTGATTGTCCAAAATTTGAGGTTCCAGAGGCTTCACTTCTGCTCAAAGTGACTGGGGTGAGACTTTACTGAGAACCCTGGGCAGTAGCTGTGGTTTTAGAGCAAAGCCATGAAAATACAGCTGGATGCTTCATTCACACATCCTGCTATACCATGGTAAAACCAGAAGGCATTAGCTCATGCTGAAGGATCTATAACTAGTAAGATGACAGAATATTGTAGGACATTTTTGCCTTGTTGTTTGGAGGTAATGCAGTAAAATTCCTGTGAAATCTGTAACAAACACTCCCAGTTTATCTGGTGTTTATCCACCCCTCAACTCTTCCTTCTCCTCAGCCTTGATCCCCTAGACATGTTTAAAACCAATAAACATGCTACCACTGTAGGTGGTACTCAGTCTTAAGGTGTGTTATACAAGGTTACAAGAAAAATATGTTTACAAGTCCAATTGAATTATCAAGAGTGTGAAAGTTAGATAAGAGTTTTAACTGCAGTTTTGTCTTTAAACTTGAAGGTATCATAATAATAATAATAATAAACTTTATTTTATATAGCGCCTTTAAAGGTGGCTTCTCAAAGCGCTTTACAGGATGACAATAACAATAAATAAGAAGACTACAACAATAAATAAGAAAATTTCACAAGACAGGACACAATTATAATTACAACAATACAACAATAACAATAGAGGAGACCGTGGAAGATGGTATTAAGAAGAGCAGAGGGGTGAAGAATGGAAGCAGTTAAGTAAAGGCTTTTCTGAAAAGGAGGGTTTTGAGTCTGGATTTGAAGGAGTTTAGAGAAGGTGACTCTCTAATATCCTTGGGCAAGGAGTTCCAGAGCTTGGGGGCATAGCAGGAGAAGGCCCTGTCGCCCATACAATGTAGACGGGCTTGGGGGACAGTAAGGAGGGCAGAATTTGAAGAGCGGAGGTTGCGAGGTGGGGAGTAGGGCGATAAAAGTTCAGACAGGTATTGAGGTGCCAAGCCATGTAAAGCCTTGTAGGTGAGCATGAGGATTTTAAAGTCTACGCGGAATTTGACCGGAAGCCAGTGCAAGGACTCCAGGATAGGAGTAATGTGAACATTTGCACTAGATCTGGTCAGGATTCTGGCTGCTGAATTTTGGACATACTGCAGCTTGTTCAGAGTAGATTTAGATACCCCAGGGAGCAGAGCATTGCAGTAGTCAATTCGAGAGAATACAAATATGTTGATCAGCTTTTCAGCCACAGTTAATGATAGCATAGGGCGTAGTCTTGCGATATTTCTAAGGTGAAAAAAAGATGTTTTGACAGTATGCTGTACATGTGGGTCGAATGTTAAGCCAGAATCGAATATAACCCCAAGGTTTTTCAATTTTGATTGGAGCTCAAGTACAGAGCCATCTACAGACAGGGTTACAGGACTGGCTTTACGAAGTTGATGGGGGGTACCAATAAGCATGACTTCAGTCTTGTCACAGTTAAGATGAAGGAAGTTTTGAGTCATCCAAATTTTTATGTCAGAGATGCAATTAGATAGAATAGAGACAGCCACATCAGTGTCGGGTTTGGTATGGATGTATATTTGAGTATCGTCAGCGTAAAAATGAAAGCTGAGGCCATGTGATCTTAAAAGCTGACCAAGTGGGAACATGTAAATGCTGAAGAGCAAGGGGCCCAGTATTGAGCCCTGAGGGACACCAGACTTGACAAGACCAATTTCAGACCTGTACCCATTGAGAGAGACAAAGTGACAGCGATCAGTGAGGTAAGACTTAAACCATTTGAGGGCAGTGTCAGAGACTCCAAACACAGTCTCGAGACGAGAAAGCAAGATGTTATGGTCAACAGTGTCAAAGGCAGCACTGAGATCAAGAAGGATGAGTATGGAAAGAGAACCAGAATCAGAAGCTATTAGGAGATCGTTGGTGACTTTGACTAGGGCGGTTTCTGTGCTGTGAAGTTGACGGAAGCCAGATTGGAGGGGTTCGAAAAGGTTGTTTGTCATGAGGTGGTTATGTAACTGAAGTGTGACAGCACGTTCTAGAATTTTAGAGAGAAAGGGTAAGTTGGAGATGGGGCGAAAGTTGTTAAGATTGTCGAGAGCCATGTTAGGCTTCTTTGGCACTGGGGTAATAGCAGCAGTTTTGAGGACCGTTGGTACAATGCCGGTGCTCAAGGATTCATGTATTATATTGAGGACAATGGGACAGAGAGAAGAGAAACAGGACTGGAATAAAGTGGTGGGAATGGGATCTAAAATAGATGTGGTGGGTTTCATGCGCGTAACTAGTTTGTTTAGGGATGCTGAGTCAAGAAGAGAGAAGCTGGAGAGACGGGAACCAGAGAAGTTGGATGAGGAGGGAGGAGGTGTGGAAATTATATCCGTAGTGGAGAGAATGGAGAGAATCATCTCTGGAACAGAAGGTACTATGCTCACTGACCTCCTGGGACCATCAGGACTACACACCAGTGGGAAAGCATTTTGGCACAAACAGGCATTCAAAGGGTCTGAAAAAAGGCATCATAGTATTTCCAAGAGTAACTTGGATAATCACCATCATGGCCTGCCTGCACCACCCAAAAAGACAATTTTTCCTGTTCAAACAAGTTTGCCTACTTGTGCCACTGTAAAATCCTGGGAAGGTTATTCCGAAAGGAGCAGCTCTCCCCCTGTACTGTTCTACTTAGTTATGCAGGACTGAGGCTACAAATCAGCACAATAAAAACTAAGTCAAGACCTGGCTGTGCCTTCTTGTTTCATTAAAGATGGACACAAGTAGGCAGGTTTCACATGCAAAAGAGCACAACCAATGAACAAGGTTCTGGACTTTAAATCATGCACTATGTACAACCAGAATTAGTCCTGAAGTGTGTAGAAGAACAATAAAAAAATAAATATGACACTGAGGACAGTAATGGAACAGCACAATCGTGTTCCTCAGGAGAACCTCAGATGGCTTTAGATAGATAGATACTTTATTGATCCCGTGAGGGAAATTGCAGTGCAACAGCAGCTTAACACAGCCACAGTGTAACGAATTACATAATAATAGTACAATACAAGAGTTACTCACAGTCCGGACACAGAAAGAACAAACTAGAACAGAACAGTACACAGAAAAACCGTATCACACATCTGAATATAAATATAGATGTAATGCACAGGTCCCTGGCATATATTGCACAAAAAACCGTTGTAAACGGGGAAAAAGAAAGAGAACAGATCACTGTCAATGTTGCCTCTGCCCAGACGCAAGGTAGATGTGTTGTACAGTCTTATGGCAGAAGGCAAGAACGACCTCCTGTAGCGCTCCCTGTTGCACCGTGGATGAATCAGTCTATTGCTGAACGTGCTCTTCATTTCTGCAAGCCTGTCATAGAGGGGATGGGAGAAGTTGTCCATGATGGCCTCCATTTTGGACATCATTCTCCTCTCAGCCACTACCTCCAAGGGGTCCAGGTCAGACCCAATGACAGAGCTTGTTCAGCCTTTTAGAATCCACTGCTCTAATCCCAGAGCCCCAGCACACCACTGCGTAGAAAATGGCACTCGCTACCACCGACTGATAGAACATATGTAGCATCTTACTTCACATAATTCAGAAATGTATATACTTGAAAAATAATTGGTACTGTTTCATCACCAACTTACAAATCCTTTTTGCAATCAATTTCAGTGCGTCTCTTATACCAGCCACACGAGACAATGAATCACTAAGTGGATGTTAAAGTTTAATTTATCCCATATTCCTTCTTCCTTATATTTTTCCACTTTTTGCACAAATTCAGGTAATTATCTTTTCTTGAATTTCCTGGAAACTAGTTAAAGAGATCAAAAGCTCTTGGGATCCTAAGAGGTGACCACTGCATTTAAACTTGAAAGTTTTTAATACCATAAACCGATATTGCACTAACCGGGAGCATTTCCAAATCCTACATGAAAAACAGACAGCTCTCCTCTTTCCAACACAAGCACAAGTCTGTTACAGATGGCTGCATTAGACTGTTTCCCACACATCAAATGCACTCTGTGCAGAAAATTAAATTGCTTAAGTTGATGATGTACAGAAATAGACACTGTGTACAGTACATCTTTCCAGACCCTATTCCGCTGTTCAGCCAGATCCTTCTCCCAGATAAACTCAATCGCATGACATGCTGATGTTCCAGAGATCCTGTTAATTCAATATAGTTGACAGGCTACATGTGTATAAGTTTTAAGTACACCTGTGAGCTTCTCCTCGATTCTGACGCTTTTAAAGTGTGAAGAGTGTTTTAAGAGCTGCACTGTGAGCTGCAAATCAGTTTTTGTTTGATTACATTTTTCATCAAATACACTCTGCTGAAAATTAAATTGCAGACGCTTATGATGAGCAGAAATAGACACTTTGTAATTCAACATAGTTAACGGGCTACATGTTTATAAGTTTTAAAGATCCCCGTAAAAGCTTCTCCTCAATTCTAACAATTAGGTGAAGAGTATTTTTACAAACTAAAGTCCTTGCTGTTACAGTAAATTGGAATTCCTCATTTGTAAAATGGGTTGATTGGAAAAGCAAATGTGGATGCTGCCGAATAAATATTGTATAACTAATAAGGTTAAGGAGGTTTCATACAAAATAATTAATCATACTTACCCAGTTGAGACCCTTGTTGTCCAGCGATTTAAAATTGAGATAAGTGATAAATGTGTTTTATTGTGACATTAGTAACTTTTCTATATTTATTTTGGTTATGTCCCATGGTTAAACCTTTCTGGACTAAGTTGCAAATTATATTAAAAAATAGACCAATATTTATATTTGCTTTGAAGAAATAGATGGCATGTTCAATCTCAGCCCCATCGAAAACGATACAAAAATATCGTTTGTAACTTTATTAGAATGGCACATTATCATGTACACAAAATGAAATAGTCTGGGAAAAATCCTATGTTTGAGCATTTTAATATGGATGTAAAGGAGAATCTGCAGACTGTTTCAAATTGTAAAAATATGAAAGCGGTGCAGACTTCAATTTGTTTCACCTTTTTATAATTTGTATTTATTTTATAATATGTACCCCTGTGATGCTTTTGTCTTGAAATGTTATCTGTACTCTTGTTTGTATTGTGTTCGATAATGCTTACATATTTTTTAAAATGAACTATTAATAAATAAAATTTAAGAACTAAAAACTATTAAACTTACATTCTGTTAACGGTATTTTCAATTTAAAAAGTTTTGAAGGTGAAATTTTGCTTAATGGCCACAAGGTGGCGCCATTGCACTATTTCTGTAAGAATCAAAATGTATTTTTCCAGTTTAATTCCACGGATCGGCCAACAGAGGGGGCACTTCTCCTACTGCTTCTATTGAATTCATAATAATTGCTTTCACTTATATCGCGCTTTTCTTTACGGAAAGATGTGATGAATTATGGAAAATGAAGCCTGTGCACTGTGGATTTGAAAACTATTTTAAGTTTCATGATGGATGAATTATGAGAAAATGTTACATTGTCTGGTGGTATTTGCAATATTCTCAAAATATACAACAGAGCGACATCTTAATCTCACACAACAAATATTAGAAGATCCTTCTTTTATACCTAAAAGCTTTCAGATGTTGAACAATTAAAATATTGCTTGCAGGAATCCAATTACTGTTATGAACTTTTTACAAGCTAATTGTCTGATTTAATTTTAATCTTATGATATTATGCATAATGGTAATGTACCATTGTTGTATTTTATTATTGTCATGTATGTTTTATGTTTAAGGTTTTGATGAAAACAACAAATTAGCTTCAGGACACTAAAGATGAATTAAATTATAAAGTAGATAATTAAATCATAGTATTGCAACCATATTTACTGGCAACCACACTGTCTAATTTTGGTGCTGCTCTTAATCTTGTCAGTTGGGTTGCTGATTTCCTTACAGACAGAACTCAGGGCCTAAGAGTCAACCATACTTCGTCTCAAGCTGCATTCTTGCACAAATGCTTCCCAAGGATCTATATTATCTTCCTTTCTCTTTGTTCAGTATACAATTTGTACGTTATTACCAGTCAAGTAAGACACATTTGCAGACAACTGTTATTAGTTTCTTGCAGGCAGATGTGTAGGGTCATGGGCCAACTAGAGAAGATTTTGCCACCTGGTGCAAACAAAACTACTCCAAGTAAGTTCACTGTCAGCTCAGCTCAGCTCTGGGCATCAGTGTGGTGGACTGTGCTGTAAGAGTGCCTTCACTGTCAGGCCCCACTCGGATCAAGAGAACACAGCAGCACAGGGACACACTGACACAGCCCAGCCAGCTGCATGACCTGCACCAGGCGTAGATGGACTCCAAACAGCCACGAATGCCAAAGAGCCCTAAAGACAAACTTCAAACAAAATAAACTACATTTCAAAACTCAAAGAAGGCTCCACAGCCAAAACATTGTTTTCTTTCGTCTCTTTATAGCAGGGAATAAACCCATTACTTGATCCCTTACATTTCAAAACGCTCTGTATCAAACCAACAAATCGTTCATAAATTTAAACCATGTTTTTGAGAAACTAGCCTTAAAATCAAAATGACTACATTCATATGAAACACACTCAGAAACAATATCAAATGGTTTGATACAGAGTGCAGAAACAACTGAAGAGAACTACCAGAACTAAAACAACACCACACCACTCTGAACTGCGCCTCAGATACTGCGAGATGGTTGGACACTACATGCACACCCTAAAGAAGATAAGCACATACACAAACAGACAACTCTCAGACCATGAAAGAACTGTGGCCAAGACACAGTCAACAACACCTGACCCAACTGCAGCTCAGACCTGCAGCAAAGCCTGCTCAAACTCCTCAACCTTGTCCTGACGCCCGGCTGTTTCCCTGAGGCCGGGAATCAAGGACTGATCACGCCTGTCTGTAAGAATGGAGACAGACTCGACCCCAACAGGTACCGAGGCTTCAGTGTGAACAGTAATCTGGGGAAGGAACTCTGTCGTATCTTGAATATCTGATAACCGGCCCTCCTTACTGAGCACAATGTCCTGCATTAGAGTCCGACTGGCTTCCTACCAAACCGCCACACATCCCATAACATTCACACCTGGGCTCCGATGGCCCATCTGGACCCAGAACAGCAGAGCCTGGCACCGCTGGAGCAGCACTGTCACACCTGGGCACTGCCAGCCCATCTGGACCCAGAACAGCAGAGCCTGGCACTGCCACACCTGGGCACTGCCAGCCCATCTGGACCCAGAACAGCAGAGCCTGGCACTGCTGGAGCAGGACTGTCACACCTGGGCACTGCCAGTCAATCTGGACCCAGAACAGCAGAGCCTGGCACTACTGGAGCAGGACTGTCACACCTGGGCACTGCCAGCCCATCTGGACCCAGAACAGCCTGGCACTGCTGGAGCAGGACTGTCACACCTGGGCACTGCCAGCCCATCTGGACCCAGAACAGCAGAGCCTGGCACTGCTGGAGCAGGACTGTCAGACCTGGACACTGATAGCCCTTCTGCGTGAGACCAGAGTCATTGGTTCCCAGAACAGATCCAGATCTCAGGAAAACAGTTACAACTTCACAGTGAACAACAACACTTTGAAACACATACTTCTAACAGACAATCAGTTCATCTGGGAGTTTTCCTGGCAGTGAAGTCACTGAAGGAGAAGGCACACAGGGCTTTCCATGGCAGTAAAAAGAGGCTCTACAACATCAGTCCCCCAAATACAATTGGCTCTGAATATTCAAAAGTGCAATCGAACCCTTTACCCTATACTGCAGTGAAGTGTGGGATCCCCTCAGTGAGCAAGATTACACTAAATGGGACAAACAGCCTGTAGATACTCCATCCAAAAGAGTAAAAACATCCTCCAAACTGGAATGCTACAGAATCCTAAACAGATGATCCACACAATAAACACTAGCTGGATATTTGACCAGGCTAAGAAACAGCAAAGAGATACAGACCCTGTCAAGTACAGGTTCAGAGACACAATCAGGCCAGAGCAACTGGCTGACAAAGACCCGAATGTCCAGAGAGGACAGGCTGTGCTCCCATTGCCGAAAGAAAAAAAGGAAAGAGAGATACACTTTCTGCCGCACGGTGAGAAATATTCTGGAACAAGACTAACATTATTCACCAATAAAACAGATCATATCGCAAACCTGTCAGAATCAGAACAATGTCGAGTCCTGCTGGGAGAGAAATAATACAGTGTGTGATCTCCTGTCCCCAGCCTGAGGAACAGACAGTGAGCCTGTCTCTCAATAATAATAATACAGTGTGTGATCTCCTGTCCCCAGCCTGAGGAACAGTGAGCCTGTCTCTCAATAATAATAATAATCCAATGTGTGATCTCCTGTCCCAGCCTGAGGAACAGTGAGCCTGTCTCTCAATAATAATAATACAGTGTGTGATCTCCTGTCTCAGCCTGAGGAACAGACAGTGAGCCTGTCTCTCAATAATAATAATAATAATACAGTGTGTGATCTCCTGTCCCAGCCTGAGGAACAGACAGTGAGCCTGTCTCTCAATAATAATAATACAGTGCGTGATCTCCTGTCCCAGCCTGAGGAACAGACAGTGAGCCTGTCTCTCAATAATAATAATACAGTGTGTGATCTCCTGTCCCAGCCTGAGGAACAGACAGTGAGCCTGTCTCTCAATAATAATAATACAGTGTGTGATCTCCTGTCTCAGCCTGAGGAACAGACAGTGAGCCTGTCTCTCAATAATAATAATAATACAGTGTGTGATCTCCTGTCCCAGCCTGAGGAACAGACAGTGAGCCTGTCTCTCAATAATAATAATACAGTGTGTGATCTCCTGTCCCAGCCTGAGGAACAGACAGTGAGCCTGTCTCTCACTAATAATAATACAGTGTGTGATCTCCTGTCCCAGCCTGAGGAACAGATAGTGAGCCTGTCTCTCACTAATAATAATACAGTGTGTGATCTCCTGTCCCAGCCTGAGGAACAGACAGTGAGCCTGTCTCTCAATAATAATAATAATAATAATAATAATAATAATAATAATAATAATAATAATAATAATACAGTGTGTGATCTCCTGTCCCAGCCTGAGGAACAGACAGTGAGCCTGTCTCTCAATAATAATAATCCAGTGTGTGATCTACTGTCCCAGCCTGAGGAACAGAGAGTGAGCCCGTCTCTCAATAATAATACAGTGTGTGATCTCCTGTCCAAGCCTGAGGAACAGTGAGTCTGTCTCTCAATAATAATAATACAGTGTGTGATCTCAACAGATGACTCTTGGGCATGTGCCTGTGTGTTGTTAGTTTGTGTGCTTTTCTATATATTGCCTGCTGCCGTGAAACACATCCACCTCGGGGATAATGAAGACTCCCTCTCTCAAGAAAACACAATGCATCTGAAAATGACTTTTCTACAAATGTTTTCACTCCTCTGGTGTCAAAGTACGGCATCTGCAGGAAGGGGCGACTTGTCCATCCATCGTCCAGCAGGCCCACTCTACAGCACATTAGACAGATGCCTGTGAAATCAGCACCTTCAGGCTGCTTTACAAATATATTATGTAATACAATGCGTATTTTTACGGTCACGTTAACTTGCACTGTTAGTGTGTGTTGTGAGTTCTGGTGTGAATGAAACATGGCTGCTGTGATCAAATAACATTCAGAGAAACTCCAGCTCTCAGTGTTTAAGAATATTAAACCTTTACTGACCACAGTGGTGTTGAAAGCGAAGCTCCACTAATGTCTGTCAGGAGCTCCTCAGAGCCTCAGCTGCAGAGACCGGCCTGGAGACGCCCATCCTTCTGACTTGAAACCTGACAGGTGATGAACAGGAAAGGTTTTTACTCGTGTGTCGGGACACCTGGAGTGACGGACTGGTTGGCATTGCAGCCCTGGCTTTCTCCTCAACTGGGATACGATCAGGTGGGGATTTTGTTTTCCTGGGGGTTTAAGTGGTGCACCTTGACTTGCAAATTCGTTTTTACTTTATGACAGTTTTTTTTAGTTGTTTTAAAGAACTTACTGTTTTGATTAGATGCATCAGATATTGTGACTCTGCTTTTAGCTTCCCATTCCTTCCAAACAAAGGGTCTTCTGTTGTAGAGAACAGCACAGCATATCCAAAGCGAAGCGGGAGGGGACTGCAGTCCAGAGAAACCTTTAATTTTACAAAGAATGGAGGCAATTTCACACCACTGGTTGTGCCAGAGGGTCCTCAGTGGAAGAGATACCAGGGTCCCCAGCACTGCTGTCACCTCTTCTTTACTCCTCCTATGCTAACAACTGTGTATCTACTGCTGTGAAAGGAATCAAGTCTGCAGATGATCCCACCGGAATAAAAACAAAATCTGTAGAGGAAGGAGGTCACTGTTTTAATCAACTCCAAACAGACAGCACCCCAGGAACAAGACCCATGAGAACAGGGGCAGAGTATGCAGACTCCATACAGACAGCACCCCAGGAAACCAGACCCATGAGAACAGGGGCAGAGCATGCAGACTCCACACAGACAGCACCCCAGGACACCAGACCCATGAGAACAGGGGCAGAGCATGCAGACTCCACACAGACAGCACCCCAGGAACCAGACCCATGAGAACACAGGCAGAGCATGCAGACTCCACACAGACAGCACCCCAGCACACCAGTCCCATGCGAACAGGGGCAGAGCATGCAGACTCCACACAGACAGCACCCCAGGACACCAGACCCATGATAACAGGGGCAGAGCATGCAGACTCCACACAGACAGCACCCCAGGACACCAGACCCATGATAACAGGGGCAGAGCATGCAGACTCCACCCCAGGAAACCAGACCCATGAGAACAGGGGGCAGAGCATGCAGACTCCACACAGACAGCACCCCAGGAAACTGAACCCATGAGAACAGGGGCAGAGCAGGCAGACTCCACACAGACAGCACCCCAGGAAACCAGACCCATCACAACGGAGCAGAGCATGCAGACTCCACACAGACAGCACCCCAGGAACAGGACCCATGAGAACAGGAGCAGAGCATGCAGACTCCACACAGACAGCACCCCAGAAAACCAGACCCATGAGAACAGGGGCAGAGCATACAGACTCCACACAGACAGAACCCCAGGACACCAGACCCATGATTACAGGGGCAGAGCATGCAGACTCCACACAGACAGCACCCCAGGACACCAGACCCATGATTACAGGGGCAGAGCATGCAGACTCCACACAGACAGTACCCCAGGAAACTGAACCTATGAGAACAGGGGCATAGCATGCAGACTCCAAACAGACAGCACCCCAGGACACCAGACCCATGATTACGGGGCAAAGCATGCAGACGCCACACAGACAGCACCCCAGAAAACCAGACCAATGAGAACAGGGGCAGAGCATGCAGACTCCACACAGACAGTACCCCGGGACACCAGACCCATGAGAACAGGGGCAGAGCATGCAGACTCCACACAGACAGCACCCCGGGACACCAGACCCATGAGAACTGAGGCAGAGCATGCAGACTCCACACAGACAGCAGCCCAGGACACCAGACCCATGAGAACAGGGGCAGAGCATGCAGACTCCACACAGACAGCACCCCAGGAACCAGACCCATGAGAACACAGGCAGAGCATGCAGACTCCACACAGACAGCACCCCAGCACACCAGTCCCATGCGAACAGGGGCAGAGCATGCAGACTCCACACAGACAGCACCCCAGGACGCCAGACCCATGATAACAGGGGCAGAGCATGCAGACTCCACACAGACAGCACCCCAGGACACCAGACCCATGATAACAGGGGCAGAGCATGCAGACTCCACACAGACAGCACCCCAGGAAACCAGACCAATGAGAACAGGGGCAGAGCATGCAGACTCCACCCCAGGAAACCAGACCCATGAGAACAGGGGGCAGAGCATGCAGACTCCACACAGACAGCACCCCAGGAAACTGAACCCATGAGAACAGGGGCAGAGCAGGCAGACTCCACACAGACAGCACCCCAGGAAACCAGACCAATGAGAACAGGGGCAGAGCATGCAGACTCCACCCCAGGAAACCAGACCCATGAAAACAGGGGGCAGAGCATGCAGACTCCACACAGACAGCACCCCAGGAAACTGAACCCATGAAACAGGGGCAGAGCATGCAGACTCCACACAGACAGCACCCCAGGAACAGGACCCATGAGAACAGGAGCAGAGCATGCAGACTCCACACAGACAGCACCCCAGAAAACCAGACCCATGAGAACAGGGGCAGAGCATACAGACTCCACACACACAGCACCCCAGGAAACCAGACCCATGAGAACAGGGGCAGAGCATGCAGACTCCACACAGACAGAACCCCAGGACACCAGACCCATGATTACAGGGGCAGAGCATGCAGACTCCACACAGACAGCACCCCAGGACACCAGACCCATGATTACAGGGGCAGAGCATGCAGACTCCACACAGACAGTACCCCAGGAAACTGAACCTATGAGAACAGGGGCATAGGATGCAGACTCCAAACAGACAGCACCCCAGGACACCAGACCCATGATTACGGGGCAAAGCATGCAGACGCCACACAGACAGCACCCCAGAAAACCAGACCAATGAGAACAGGGGCAGAGCATGCAGACTCCACACAGACAGTACCCCGGGACACCAGACCCATGAGAACAGGGGCAGAGCATGCAGACTCCACACAGACAGCACCCCGGGACACCAGACCCATGAGAACTGAGGCAGAGCATGCAGACTCCACACAGACAGCAGCCCAGGACACCAGACCCATGAGAACAGGGGCAGAGCATGCAGACTCCACACAGACAGCACCCCAGGAACCAGACCCATGAGAACACAGGCAGAGCATGCAGACTCCACACAGACAGCACCCCAGCACACCAGTCCCATGCGAACAGGGGCAGAGCATGCAGACTCCACACAGACAGCACCCCAGGACACCAGACCCATGATAACAGGGGCAGAGCATGCAGACTCCACACAGACAGCACCCCAGGACACCAGACCCATGATAACAGGGGCAGAGCATGCAGACTCCACACAGACAGCACCCCAGGAAACCAGACCAATGAGAACAGGGGCAGAGCATGCAGACTCCACCCCAGGAAACCAGACCCATGAGAACAGGGGGCAGAGCATGCAGACTCCACACAGACAGCACCCCAGGAAACTGAACCCATGAGAACAGGGGCAGAGCAGGCAGACTCCACACAGACAGCACCCCAGGAAACCAGACCAATGAGAACAGGGGCAGAGCATGCAGACTCCACCCCAGGAAACCAGACCCATGAAAACAGGGGGCAGAGCATGCAGACTCCACACAGACAGCACCCCAGGAAACTGAACCCATGAGAACAGGGGCAGAGCATGCAGACTCCACACAGACAGCACCCCAGGAACAGGACCCATGAGAACAGGAGCAGAGCATGCAGACTCCACACAGACAGCACCCCAGAAAACCAGACCCATGAGAACAGGGGCAGAGCATACAGACTCCACACACACAGCACCCCAGGAAACCAGACCCATGAGAACAGGGGCAGAGCATGCAGACTCCACACAGACAGAACCCCAGGACACCAGACCCATGATTACAGGGGCAGAGCATGCAGACTCCACACAGACAGCACCCCAGGACACCAGACCCATGATTACAGGGGCAGAGCATGCAGACTCCACACAGACAGTACCCCAGGAAACTGAACCTATGAGAACAGGGGCATAGGATGCAGACTCCAAACAGACAGCACCCCAGGACACCAGAACCATGATTACGGGGCAAAGCATGCAGACGCCACACAGACAGCACCCCAGAAAACCAGACCAATGAGAACAGGGGCAGAGCATGCAGACTCCACACAGACAGTACCCCGGGACACCAGACCCATGAGAACAGGGGCAGAGCATGCAGACTCCACACAGACAGCACCCCGGGACACCAGACCCATGAGAACTGGGGCAGAGCATGCAGACTCCACACAGACAGCACCCCAGGAAACCAGACCCCTGAAAACAGGGGCAGAGCATGCAGACTCCACACAGACAGCACCCCAGGAAACCAGACCAATGAGAACAGGGGCAGAGCATGCAGACTCCACACAGACAGTACCCCGGGACATCAGACCCATGAGAACAGGGGCAGAGCATGCAGACTCCACCCCAGGAAACCAGACAAATGAGAACAGGGGGCAGAGCATGCAGACTCCACACAGACAGCACCCCAGGAAACTGAACCCATGAGAACAGGGGCAGAGCAGGCAGACTCCACACAGACAGCACCCCAGGAAACCAGACCCATGGCAACGGGGCAGAGCATGCAGACTCCACACAGACAGCACCCCAGGAACAGGACCCATGACAACAGGGGCAGAGCATGCAGACTCCACACAGACAGCACCCCAGGAAACCAGACCCATGAGAACAGGAGCAGAGTATGCAGACTCCACACAGACGGCACCCCAGGACACCAGACCCATGATTACAGGGGCAGAGCATGCAGACTCCACACAGACAGCACCCCAGGACACCAGACCCATGATTACAGGGGCAGAGCATGCAGACTCCACACAGACAGCACCCCAGGACACCAGACCCATGATTACAGGGGCAGAGCATGCGAACTCCACACAGACGGCACCCCAGGACACCAGACCCATGATTACAGGGGCAGAGCATGCAGACTCCACACAGACAGCACCCCAGGACACCAGACCCATGATTACAGGGGCAGAGCATGCAGACTCCACACAGACAGTATCCCGGGACACCAGACCCATGAGAACTGGGGCAGAGCATGCAGACTCCACACAGACAGCACCCCAGGAAACCAGACCCCTGAAAACAGGGGCAGAGCATGCAGACTCCACACAGACAGCACCCCAGGAAACCAGACCAATGAGAACAGGGGCAGAGCATGCAGACTCCACACAGACAGTACCCCGGGACATCAGACCCATGAGAACAGGGGCAGAGCATGCAGACTCCACCCCAGGAAACCAGACAAATGAGAACAGGGGGCAGAGCATGCAGACTCCACACAGACAGCACCCCAGGAAACTGAACCCATGAGAACAGGGGCAGAGCAGGCAGACTCCACACAGACAGCACCCCAGGAAACCAGACCCATGGCAACGGGGCAGAGCATGCAGACTCCACACAGACAGCACCCCAGGAACAGGACCCATGACAACAGGGGCAGAGCATGCAGACTCCACACAGACAGCACCCCAGGAAACCAGACCCATGAGAACAGGAGCAGAGTATGCAGACTCCACACAGACGGCACCCCAGGACACCAGACCCATGATTACAGGGGCAGAGCATGCAGACTCCACACAGACAGCACCCCAGGACACCAGACCCATGATTACAGGGGCAGAGCATGCAGACTCCACACAGACAGCACCCCAGGACACCAGACCCATGATTACAGGGGCAGAGCATGCGAACTCCACACAGACGGCACCCCAGGACACCAGACCCATGATTACAGGGGCAGAGCATGCAGACTCCACACAGACAGCACCCCAGGACACCAGACCCATGATTACAGGGGCAGAGCATGCAGACTCCACACAGACAGTATCCCAGGAAACTGAACCCATGAGAACTGGGGAAGAGCATGCAGACTCCACACAGACAGCACCCCAGGAAACCAGACCCATGACAACGAGGCAGAGCATGCAGACTCCACACAGACAGCACCCCAGGAAACCAGACCCATGAGAACAGGGGCAGAGCATGCAGACTCCACACAGACAGCACCCCAGGAAACTGAACCCATGAGAACAGGGGCAGAGCATGCAGACTCCACACAGACAGCACCCCAGGACACCAGACCCATGAGAACAGGGGCAGAGTATGCAGACTCCACACAGACAACACCACAGGAACTAAATCCAGGCTCCCAGCGCTGCCACCCACTGCGCCGCCGTCTCTCACCTTTTCACCTTTTCACCTCCACCTGCAGATCATGCCCAGTGAGCCCAGCGGTGTGAGGCTGGTGTCCAGCGCTGATGTGTCCCTGATAGTCCTGTCCCACAGCCTGCGAGTCACCGTTTCTTCCACAAAATACTCCAGCCAGCGCTTTTTAGACTAAGGTTTCTTAAATTTCTGTTTTTCTCGCAGATTAGATTAAAAAAGCCGCCTGTTGACCTGCTGGAGGTCAGACCCGCCCCGGCAACAACTACTGCAGCTCCGTTGCCCCGGCAACCACGTTTTATTTAACAAAGTAAAATAAACACAGGAGAAAAGTTTGCAAACAAGACAAGAGAGCTCAGAAACCCACAGACACGACGGCAGTGGGTTTTGTTTCTGTGTCCAGTTGATAAACCAGGCAGAACGAGCGCTGCAAACACACTAGAGTACACATAACACAATCAGGGGTACACAAGACTCCTGCTTTTTACACAAACAGGTTCAACAGGTCAATAAAGAGCAGGTCGGCACAGCTGTCATGATGTCTCATTTACAAAGAGTCTGAAGATTTGCTCGTCTCTTCCCAGAGCAGCTTCACTCCGGAGAGCAAGAAAGAGCTCCTGCCGAGTCCGTCTTGTAAGACAGACATAGAAATCCGCGACACGGTAAATACACTGACATTGTATAATTAATTCTGATGCTCAATCAAATCTGCGGAACACGTTCGGAGCGCAGTCCAGAGCACTATAAAGACTACATTTCCCACAAGCCCTGTGGCGACTTCCTTTTGACGTAATCGATTCGCGTCTTTTTATTTTTAATTATAACAACAATACATGCCATAAAAACAAGAATACATATAACACAGAGTATAGTCAGGGGTACATACGATAATACATGTACATGTTATGGAAAAAGATTAAACAAGTAATCTTGTTTAATAGTAAACAAAAGCAGATGAGGTCCGTACATGTTTCAAATTGTCTGTACAGACGCATTTACATCCGTTTTCAAGTGTTCAAACATGGGTCTCCTCTCACAGCATTTCGTTAATTATTATGAAGTATCATATTTTTTTAAATACAAACGATATTTTCATATTACTTTCAATAGGTTTAAAATGTAGTATTATTTAACTTCTTTAAAAGTAATGTCAATATTAGTTTCCTTCTTTACGTTATCTTTCAGAGCTGCTGTCACAAACGTCACAGTTATCATCTGTATTGATTTTCAATCTCTGCACAACGAGGATCTGTACGGAGGCGCTATTGGACTCGCCGCCATAGACTCGTGTATCTCTGTCTCCGCCCAGTGGACATTTCTCGAAAGTGCAGTTCTTTTTAACTTTTTATGGTAGCAATAAAAATAGATACAATACAAACAAGAGTATATTTATAGCACATCAATAATACCATCAGGGGTACATAGTATAATATATTTACACTTCTGAAAAAAAGATTAAACCAGGTTAATAAAGATAAGGGCTGATATAGTCTGTAAATACACTTTTACATCTATTTAAAATGTTCTAACGAAGCTGCCTGAGGAAAGAACTTACTGTTTTGATTACATGAATCAGAGATTGTGACTCTGCCTTTGGCTTCCCATTCCTTCCAAACAATTTCAATTTCACACCTCTGGTTGTGCCAGAGGGTCCTCAGTGGAAGAGATACCAGGGTCCCCAGCACTGCTGTCACCTCTTCTGTACTCCTCCTATGCTAACAGCTGTGTATCTACTGTTGACTCCGTGAAAGGAATCAAGACTCCAGATGATCCCACCCAAATAAAAAAAAAATTCTGGAGTGGAAGGAGGTCTCTGCTTTAGTCGGCTGGTGCCGTGAAAACAACCTCTAACTCTATATAACTCCAACTGCCTGTGTCTCAGGAAGCCCTGGTCCGTTTGTAATGGAAAACCATTGAGAGCACTAGAAAAATAGCTATTTTTATACTTTCTGGTTATATTTCAATCTTATAAATGAAGCATTTCTTTCCTGCGGTTTGAGGTTGTTAAAGAGAAAGACCCCATACTATCACAACCCCCTTTACAGGCTGGTGAAAGAGGTGAAATGAGGTAGCGGAGGTGTAATTGAGTCGGACAGCAAACTGTCACCTGCTGCTTGCCAGGACAGGAATCTTACAAAGGTCCACTCCTCCCAGGGGGGTCACAGTAACAATGATGATGAGTAACACGAATTATTACAGTTCAGGGCCCCAGCACTACCACCCACTAAAATAAACATGACACACAAGAGAACCCACAAGACAGTCATGGAAATCCATGACACGATAAACACGCTGAAATGGTACAATAGAATTAATTCTGATGTTCAATCAAATCACCGAAACACGTGGGCAGTGCGGGCCACAGAACTACAGAAACTACATTACCCATACGCCCTGTGGGCGACTTCCTTCTGACGTCATCGACTCGCGCCTTTTGAATGTTATTTTAATTTTGGGTTTATTGTATTTATTTTGTATTTTGTATCCATGTACAATACATTAATTCATTCATTCATTCATTACTCTTGTTTGCAATGCAATGTATTCTTTGCATTCTTTGCTGTTGAAAATGCTTAAATATATTTAAAATGAAAATAACGTATTAATACGAACATTACTAACGGTATTTGAATTAAAAAAACTTTCGGTGAAATTTTGCTGAATGACCACCAAGCGGCGCCATTGGCACATTATTGTAAGAATAATCATTTCTAAGAAATTTTCCAGTTTAATTCCACGGACCGGCCATCAGAGGGGCACTTTACTCGTCCTGCTGCTTCTGTTGAATTAATAATTGCTTAAATTATTGTCTGGTTAAATTGTCTGGTGGTAAGTATTTGTAATATAGGATTGCTCATGTCTGATCTGGAACACGAGATGGAAGTTTAACATGTGTGATTCACTGAGGTGGAGGGGTGGGAAATGACTGAAAGAAGTCTTGCCATGCTGTATTATTAATAGTAGTAGCATTGTATTGTATTGTCATATTGTCATATTAACACAAATCCTCAGACTCACTAACATCTCCAACAGAACGACAATCTCACACATCAAATATTAGAGGACCCTTCCTTTATACCTAAAAGCTTTCAGTTGTTGGACAATGAAAAGAGTGCTTGCAGGAATCTAATTACTGTTGTTATAAACTCATTACAAGCTAATTGTCTCATTTCTTTTTTTTCTTTCTTCTCTTTTCAGCAGCAAATAAACCCATTACTTGATCCCTTACATTTCAAAACGCTCTGTATCAAACCAACAAATCGTTCATAAATTTAAACCATGTTTTTGAGAAACTAGCCTTAAAATCAAAATGACTACATTCATATGAAACACACTCAGAAACAATATCAAATGGTTTGATACAGAGTGCAGAAACAACTGAAGAGAACTACCAGAACTAAAACAACACCACACCACTCTGAACTGCGCCTCAGATACTGTGAGATGGTTAAACACTACATGCACACCCTAAAGAAGATAAGCACATACACAAACAGACAACTCTCAGACCACGAAAGGCCTGTAGCCAATACACAGTCAACAACGCTTGACCCAACTGCAGCTCAGACCTGCAGCAAAGCCTGCTCAAACTCCTCAACCTCCTCCTGACGGCCGGCTGTTTCCCTGAGGCCTGGAATCAAGGACTGATCACGCCCGTCTGTAAGAATGGAGACAGACTCGACCCCAACAGGTACCGGGGCTTCAGTGTGAACAGTAACCTGGAGAAGGAACTGTCGTATCTTGAATATCTGATAACCTGCCCTCCTTACTGAGCACAATGTCCTGCATTAGAGTCAGACTGGCTTCCTACCAAACCGCCACACATCCCATCACATTCACACCTGGGCTCTGATGGCCCATCTGGACCCAGAACAGCAGAGCCTGGCACTGCTGGAGCAGCACTGTCAGACCTGGGCACTGCCAGCCAATCTGGACCCAGAACAGCAGAGCCTGGCACTACTGGAGCAGCACTGTCAGACCTGGTCACTGCCAGCCCATCTGGACCCAGAACAGCAGAGCCTGGCACTGCTGGAGCAGCACTGTCAGACCCGGGCACTGCCAGCCCATCTGGACCCAGAACAGCAGAGCCTGGCACTACTGGAGCAGCACTGTCAGACCTGGTCACTGCCAGCCCATCTGGACCCAGAACAGCAGAGCCTGGCACTGCTGGAGCAGGACTGTCACATCTGGGCACTGCCAGCCAAACTGGACCCAGAACAGCAGAGCCTGGCACTGCTGGGGCAGTACTGTCACACCTGGGCACTGCCAGCCCATCTGGACCCAGAACAGCAGAGCCTGGCACTGCTGGAGCAGGACTGTCAGACCTGGGCACTGCCAGTCAATCTGGACCCAGAACAGCAGAGCCTGGCACTGCTGGAGCAGGACTGTCAGACCTGGGCACTGCCAGCCCATCTGGACCCAGAACAGCAGAGCCTGGCACTGCTGGAGCAGGACTGTCACACCTGGGCACTGCCAGTCAATCTGGACAAGACCAGAGTTATGGTTTTCCAGGAGAAAGCCAGACCTCAGGGAAACGGGTACAAATTCACACTGAACAACAACACATTGGAGCACACATCCAGCTACACATATCTCGGTCTCACCATCAGCTCTTCTGGGAGTTTTGACCTGGCAGTGAAGGCACTGAGGGAGAAGGCACTCAGGGCTTTCTACGCAATAAGAAGGAGGCTCTTCAATGTCAACCCACCAACAAGAATTTGGCTCCAAATATCTGAAAGTGTAATCCAACCCATTGCCCTATACGGCAGTGAAGTGTGGGGTCCCCTCACAGACCAGGAGTACACTCTGTTGAAACTCCTCCTTGCGCAGAGAAAAACAGCTAACAGCGAGTGCAGGGCTGAATTAGGCCAGTACCCACTATTGATAAACATACAGAACAGAGTAATCAAAAATTGTTACACCTGAGAAACAGAGGCCACAATTCATACCACCACTAGGCCCTGCTGATCCCAGAGTACAGCTGGTCTTGACACCAGTCAGTCTCAGGACAGCACAGCTGCAGCAACACCAATCACAATCATCCAAATGCGGAGGGGACTGCAGTCCAGAGAAACCCAGCATTTGACAAGGACTGGAGGCCATTTCGCACCACAACTGTAGAACAGGATTCTTTCTGCACACCCAGTACTGGGGGCTGTGTCGGAGGCTCCTCACCAGAAGAGACTTGCATTCCTGT
The DNA here is from genome assembly GCF_040954835.1 of Lepisosteus oculatus. Taxonomy (NCBI): domain Eukaryota; kingdom Metazoa; phylum Chordata; class Actinopteri; order Semionotiformes; family Lepisosteidae; genus Lepisosteus; species Lepisosteus oculatus. Next base: position 16,029,763 of record NC_090719.1, on the reverse strand, counting down.
TGGCTCCTCTCGTTCTGTGATGATTTTAGACGTCGAATCGGGCAGGAGGCAGGCGCTCTTCGGGAGCTCTCGTCCCGTGCTATAACTCGGACCACGTGTTGGCACAATTGCTTCCTACATCGAAACAGAAACTTCAAACAACAAACCCCAACAAGAAATCTGTGCACACTTGGACTCCTGCTGCAGCTGAGGAGCTGTCACGCACACACCTCCTGTGTGGGTAGTGTTGGCCGTAGGACGTGTTGTTCACAGAGAGAAAAAATACACCATAGCAAGTCAGCACTCAAACAAACCAAAAGGCCAGTTTTATTGAAGTTGACGCAGCTGGCCACACAAACACTCACTGCGTCTCTTCACCAGGTATCAGAAACAAAATAAAGGAACAATCTTTTTATCATATCCACTCGCACCTTGCTCTCATTTCCAGACTCCTAACTTACCACTCCCAACAAACCCCAGTGCTCGCAACACCCTTTAAATAGGATTTGGCCCGTACCACTATGGATACAATAGGTGTAAAACAGAAAATTCACAAGACAAACAACACATAGCACAGCAGTCCGGACTACTTGGACACACAATTACATGAAACCCTTAACAATTCACAGGACAGACATTCATCAGATCTTCTATACCTAGTTGCCATTTTTCGCAATAACATTAGGCTCTGATAACCTCCCCTCTCAGCATTCCAGCAATGTTATGTTCCTCTAGCTAAGCTTCAGGCATATAACCAGTCTCCTATCTGTTTGCAACCTTTTGACCTTTCTGAGGACCCCTCAGAACAAATAGACACTGGCGTCTCCTCTCATGCAGTGCTGTTAAGACTTAAGCTAGTGGCATCCTACACTATGCTTTGTTCCTTTAGGGCCATTTCTCTAAAAATAGTGTTCTCTACCTTTTGATTCCCCTCCTGTCCACAGCTAGAACAACTGTTTGCTAACAAAGACTGTTTATCTGTCTGGAAAGGTCTCCAAACTGTTACCAATTCCAAAAGAAAATCCCCTCAGATACATCTTGATCACTCTCTACCAGATAACACATTTTACAGCAGGTCTGAAACACAAAGGATCTCCAACGACCTTGTCCATGGCAGTCTCGCAACTCCTCCAAATAATTCACATCCTGGGGATGAGCTATTGTCCCCCACTCAACTGGAGTGCCACACCCACTCACACTCAATCTCTCACGAAGACTTGACGCCGTTTACAAGTCTTGAGAATGCCCTGTGAAGCAAAGAACAGGATGTGTTAAGGCTATTCAAAAAGCAAAACTGTAAAAAGGCAGCAGGACCTGACTGTGTATCTCCAGCCACACTACAGCCCTGTGCTGGCCAACTCGCTCCAATCTTTACAGACGTTTTTTTAAGCAATCATTGTCCCAGTGCACAGTGCCAGACTGCTTCAAATCTTCTGTTATTGTTCCTGTTCCAAAAAAGGACACAAGAACCTGCCTTAACGCCTACAGACCCGTCGCACTAACGTCAGAACTGGCCCGTCTTCCCAACACGTTCGTGTCACAGTGAGGTGACCCCTCAAACAAGAATTATTTCCTGCCTCATATATGACTACGGCACCTAGCAATGCAAACAGGGTGCTAGGGCCCCTCTCCATTACCACAGGTTCTGTTGATCTCCCAGATCCACCAATGCCCACACAGACCAGCGACAAGCATGTGTATCGTATAAGTGACCTTTTTATTTTCTATCCATATTCACCACCAGCCAAAGACACAACGAAAACAGCAGCAACAAAAGGTCCTTCCAAGGGTCATAATGAATCCAGAGGGACGGCAGTCTTTTCTGTCAAGTACCGAAGAGTGGCCACTCGAACGATTCTTCTTCGTACCTGTAAAGTCTTTGATGGCCCCAGTGAACGAGAGGCCGGTCCCATTTCCCCAGACTCCGTTCAGGTTCCACTAGAAATCCTCCCGCGAACTGTATTCCATTCCCCTCAGTTTGGAGCGGCTAGCCGGGCCGGTTTCTCCCTCCTTGCCTTCAGGTATTAAAAGTCTCTGTACAGTACCTCTGTTCCGATGCCACTGTCTCCCGTGGTCGTCAATCGGCCCTTGCCTCCGCGAACTCGCGCTCCGCAGCTTCCCTTGTGCTGCCTGTGTCGTCTCCCGGGTCTGGTGGGAATCGGGAGCCCGCTCCGTTCCGGCTCAGATGGTTTTATTCCTCCCCTCAGCCCATCTCCCTCAGGGGGTTTTCCACTGTCCCTGTCAGAAAGGGGCTTGCCCAGTATTTTACCAGGAGGAAGCTCGTGTGGCTGAAGAGTGTGAGAGTGCCGAGCTTAGGTGTTATGGGCCCTTATCACTTCTTTGTTCACTCTCCGGGTCGGAGAAACCTGAAAAGAGACAAACGTTGTGAGACCATTTATAAGCTTGGTGACCTCGAATTAAACAGAACAATAGCAACACTGTTCTACAAACCTTTCATTGAAAGGGTTTTCAAACACTGTCCCACTTGCTGGTTTGGCAACATCAGTAGCTGGAATTGAATATGCAGCCATTAGTCTGCCTGGCAAAAAACAACCGGTCTCTCCAGTGGTCTGCATACAAGTGAACACACAAACCCCATACTATTAAAACCCCCTTTAGGGCACACTCACACCACAACACAATCAACCCGACAGACTCACCAACACTGGACTGCAGAAGCGGCAGGAAACCCTTGAGAACATGAGCAGAGCATGCAAACTCCACACAGACAGCACTCCAGGAAACCAGACACATGAGAACATGTGCAGAGCATGTGCGCCGTCTCTCAGCCTTTCACCTCCACATGCAGATCAGGACGCGACCGGAGACCGGAGACTCCTCACTCCTGCAGGAGGAGGCGCCGACGGACTCGCTCAGCCCAGCGCTTACATTTCCCCGACAGTCCTGTCCTACAGCCTGCGACTCACCGCTTCTTCCTTTTCTTCTGCGAATTGTCCACAAAATACTCCAGCCAGCGCCTTTTAGACTAAAGTTTCGGCTTTGCCAGCTGTCTCCCTCCCGGAGGTCAGATCGAAACAACTTCTGCAGCACCGTTTCCCCAGCAACCACGTTTTATTTAACAAAGTAAAATAAACACAGGAGAAAAGTTTGCAAACATGCAGGCAAAATGAGCGCTGCAGACACATGCTGCTGCCCAGGTCCGTCTTGTGAAATAAACAGAATTTTGCACCCCAGGAACTAGACCCACGAGAACATAAGTAGAGCATGCAAACTCCACACACACAGCAACCCAGAAAACTGGAGCCACGAGAACATGAGCAGAGCATGCAAACTCCACACACACAGCACCCCAGGAACTAAATCCAGGCTCCCAGCGCTGCCACCCACTGCGCCGCCGTCTCTCACCTCCACTTGCAGATCATGACGCGACCGGGGACCGGAGACTCCTCACTCCTGCAGCAACACACCCCAGCAGGAGGAGGCGCCGACGGACTCGCTCATGGTGCAGTGAGCCCAGCGGTGTGAGGCTGGTGTCCAGCGCTGATATTTACCGACAGCCTGCGACTCACCGTTTCTTCCTTTTCTTCTGCATAATGTCCACAAAATACTCCAGCCAGCGCTTTTTAGACTAACGTTTCTGCTTTGCTCGCTGATTAGATTACAAAAGCCGACTGTTTACCTCCTGGAGGTCAGATCGCAACAACGTCTGCAGCACCGTTTCCCCGGCAACCACGTTTTATTGACAAAGTAAAATAAACACAGGAGAAAAGTTTGCAAACAAGACGGGAGCTAAGAAACACGAGGACAGTGGGTTTGCTTTATGTGCCGGGTCGATTAACCAGCGCTGCAGACACGTGAAATACAAGAAAACATAAACACAAGGGAACACATAAGAGAGACAAAGAAATACAAGACACGATAAATACGCTGAAATTGTATTAATATAATTCATTCTAATGTTCAATGAAATCAGCGAAACACATGGGCAGGGCAGCCCAGTGAACTATAGAGACTACATTACCCATAAGCCCTGTGGGCGACACCATTTTGACGTCATCGACTCATACTTTTGTATTTTTTATGAGACCAAAAACTACAAGAAAACGTAACGTAGCAGTCGTATTGTCAGGATACATGCAATAATACATGTACATTTTATGGAAAAAAAGATTCAACAAGGTAAATGCAGATAAGGCCCGTCCATGCTTCAACGTTCTTACAACACAGAAACAGACATTTCAGAAAGACATTCTGAAATAAAATGTCTTTACATCCGTCTTAAACTGTTCAAACACGGTCTCCTCTCACACCATTCCCTTAATAATTATGTTGCGCAAGTATAATAATGTTAAAAAATACAAACGATATTTTCATCTTCCTTTTCAATGGGATTAAAATGTAACAAATTTATTTCTTTCCGATTTCAAGTCTTTCCGATAGCGCTTTGAGACTCAGCTCCGTGGACTCGTGTATCTCTGTCGCCACCCAGTGGACATTTCTCGGAAGTGTCACCGCCCGCCGGAATTCGGAAAAGTCCCGGGACTGAAGCTGTGTGACTGGACAAGAGCCTGTCTCCCGCCTCCTGCTGAAATCTCAGCGCCGATTGGACAAAAGCTGCTCACAGTCCGGATCCAGTGGAAGGCCGATCCACTCCGGGTTTTCCTTAGCCGGCAGTCCGGATCCAGTGGAAGGCCGATCCACTCCGGGTTTTCCGTAGCCGGCAGTCCGGATCCAGTGGAAGGCCGATCCACTCCGGGTTTTCCGTAGCCGGCAGTCCGGGTCCGGTGGAAGGCCGATCCACTCCGGGTTTTCCGTAGCCGGAAGTCCGGGTCCGGTGGAAGGCCGATCCACTCCGGGTTTTCCGTAGCCGGAAGTCCGGGTCCGGTGGAAGGCCGATCCACTCCGGGTTTTCCGTAGCCGGAAGTCCGGGTCCGGTGGAAAGGCCGATCCACTCCGGGTTTTCCGTAGCCGGAAGTCCGGGTCCGGTGGAAAGGCCGATCCACTCCGGGTTTTCCGTAGCCGGAAGTCCGGATCCTTTACGATGCACGCAAGACTACGTTACAGATCACCGGAGTACATTATACAGGCAAATAAAGATAAGGTACGCACAGCTTTCATGTTGTGATACTTAGACATGGTTTGGAGACGTTCCCTCGTGTGTATTTTGAATTATTCAAATGCGTGTCGCTTCAATTTGGAAGCGCATAATTTCAGTGCTTACCCGTTATATTGGGCGAGATTTCACACGGATAATCAAACAAGAACGAGTTTGCCCTGGAATCCAGTCCACTGCCCAACCTGAAAGTCAGAGCATGAGAACGGACGGATTGTATGGCGATTGTGGTGTTGCTCGACCACATCAAGTAGGCGAGAAGTACAATCTGCTACTACGACAGACGGTCTAATTATTCAATTTTCGATTATTTCTCATCTTTAGGCTATTTATACATCTAATAACGAGCAAGTATAATGATTAAGCCAATGATACATTATATTTTAGATTCGGTTCAGCAGTATTGAGCAGTAAAATAAAATCAATTTGTCTACAGGAAATGTCAGAATTAGAAGCCTTCTTTACACCATTTTGCCGATCTGTTCAGAGTGTTTTAACAACAGAACAAAACAAAAACAAACGTAAGGTTTCTGGGCTGCTTTGAGAAAGACAATTATCATCTATATTACTTTTAAATCTATGCACACTGTGTATCTTTACCGGGTCGATTCAATGTACAATTTTGTACTGACGCCTTAACCTTATTATTCATACAAAATCTGTTTGACAATAGTCATGTTTGATTCCACTCACTTTCCCCAAAGAGGTGCTCCAAAATAGTTTGACAAGATATTGTGAGATTGCGAGAGGGATCTGAAGTATTTATTAGTACAAGTATAACTAAATTGTTTTCCTTGTAGTCTAATAAAGGTTGTAAATTCTTCCATAGTTTCTGATGGTATACTGTTAGTTTCTTAAAAGCATCAATACCTCTCTAGGAGTAGCTCTGGTTACGACGGATTGTTATCAGACGTATCACAAACATTATATCTATTCATAAAATCTGCTTGATTCTACATTTCATCATCCACACCAGTTAATTTGTTGACCCCGCTTATACTATTTTAAACCCAGTTTTCAAAGCACAGGTTTATTTTTTCTCTGTATTCTAGATGATGTATCTATGGGAGGTATGTTTATCTATAAGAGACCACGTGAGGAGAACTTCTTCATGGAAGCTGGCAAGTTTCAGGGGGGTTTCCAGCATCCAAATGACATTCAAGTAAAAAGTCTATACCCGCTAGTTCCTGAATGATTAAATTAGGGAAACATACACCACCTACTTTGCTTAATTTTGTAAATAGTACTCTGTCGGTATCGGTATTAGATGCTCTAAACCCTGTAGCATTTAGGCCTCCTTCTGCCCGTGTTTGACAAATAACAACCATGAATAAAGTTTTTTTTTTATTTTACTAAGGTAGAGAACATCAAATCACAAAATCACCTTTTTAAAAATCTTAATACCAAGATATTTAATCACATCTTTTACATGTATATAACGTACGGAGCAGACACTTTTCAACAGCCACCAGTTCACTTTTCTGATATGTAAAGAAAGACCAGATACAGAGGAAATGACTTGTAAACGCATTTAATTGCTTTGTCCACCTCTGTGTGCTTTCTCAGAGAGAGAGTTGTATCCTCAGCCAATTGGGAACACCTGTAATCTCTTTATCCTGTACTTGAATACCCTGAAACTATTTGTTATAGGGGTGTAAGCAGTGGGAAGAGGAGTGGGCTCGTGTCGAATTGCCTTACCCGTTCCCAATCTGCAGGAGGTCCCACGACGGCAGGTAGCTGCTCCAGTCGCTGGAGCTCAGTTCGCCGTCGAGGGAGGACGAGGGCTCTGGCTCGGGGGAATCACGGCTCCACAGCTCCTACCTGTTGCAGAGTGTTTCTGCCCTCCCGATGGCCTCTGTGTTTTAGAAGGATCTGTCTCTTTTCGCTTGCTTACACCACAGGTTTCATCGACGATAGTGTGCATCCTGAAGCAGTGAGTTATCGGTCTTATTTCTACTGAGAAACAGTTCAAGCACTCACAAAACAATAACCAGGAGACGGTGTATGAAAAAGAATTGTAAGACTTGCAGAGTAGATTTGAATAGACAGTAGACGTCACACTGCGTGCTTGAATATCAGAGATTCAATTCATTCTTTCCTGTAGGTTAACTTCCTGTTTGACATTGTTCCGCTGTCACTTCTTCACAAACTCATAACTCGCCGTGTTCAATTTTGTGTTGAGTTACAGGAACCTCGGCATCAGATGAAATCCTCTTCAGCGCCCCAGGGAGACTGGGGGACTTGCCAGATTTTCAGCTTTATCACTGGGTCCTTCGGCTCAGGGCTGTTGAGCAAAGTGCTCCCCTCTGCTGGAGAGCCACAGGGGCACTACAGAGCGGCCTCGTGTTCCCTGCTCCTGCCCGTGCCTGTGGACGGCCAGTGTGACCGCGCGCGAGACAAAGTAGTGCATTCGTGGTGTAAATACAGAATGTTCACTAGCTGACTGAGGAAAGTTACAGAGATGGGAGTATACGTTCTGAAATAATGTGAACCACTGTTACTACACACAGACAGACTACTTAAAAATCACGTGGCTTTTTAAGGTTGTTTTGTCTGCCTAAAGTACGTTAGATTTGTCACAGCAAAGAGTTTGAATACTTACAGAATGCAGCAGCTAGAATTGTTACTTGGAGCAGAAAGAATGACCACATAACCCCCATACTTCTCTCTCTTCATTGGCTTCCTCTCAGGTACAGGGCGGACTTCAAACTCCTTCTACTTACTTACAAGGCTCTCAGAGGTCAGGCACCTGTCCTGCCTCGCAGGGATGCTGCAGAGGAGAAATACTGTACACAGCATAGTTTCAGAGGCCTGTCTGTCCTGGGCTGGGCACCATGCGAGTTGAATGCTGCATCAGTGCCATGGATCCAAGAGGGGCATCATGGATACAACTGTCGTTTAGGAGGATTCTGCTGGTCTGCAGAGACCTGCATGGGGTACTGACATACAGACGACGTGATGGATGGATGGATTAATACCCGCATTCATTTCTTTCTTTTTTTTTAGTGATATAATGTTAGCATGCCCAAAGGGGTTGGGCAGCCAGTTGACCTTGGACCCCTAGAGGATTTTATTCTCCTTACTGAGGAGTCTTTGGTTCCTTTCCTCCATTGTCTTCAGTTCTGTATTCACAAAATGTATATTTACCTGCATTGTTCAGCGCCTTGGGGCAACCTTGTTGTGAAAGGCGCTATATGAAAATAAATTGAATTGAATGGAATGACAGAGTCACGGCTTTTCCAGTTTCCTCTCCTATTATCTTCTTTATCTGCACTCTAAAACACAGTGAAACCTTGAACCTTTCAACTGGACCACTGCCGTTCTACATCAAAATGACTTTAACTAGGACGGAGACTTGAATGGGATGAAAAAGGAAAAGGCATTATTTGCAGGAAGAAATTAAACTGTTCCACCTGATCACTTGCTAAACAAAGTGATTCACTGGAGTGGAGGCGGTGAAAGCTTTGTGAATCAACTTACAAAAGGATACATGTAAGAAACGTGGCTCCCATATTTAACCCTTGAAAAATCTATGAGTGTTATGTGGAGGTGAAAGTATTGTTCAATTATTCTAATAAAGCTCACTCAACTAAGACCCAGAAAAGTACCAGAGTATTCTCACCTAAGAGGAAATACTAACAAGTAGGATGCTAAAATGAAAAGCATTAAAAATTGAATGATCTTCAGTAGCTGAAATGATTATTGAGCTCTGGGTCACAGTGCTCCTGAAAAAAAATCAAATTTCAGCAGACACCCAAGGACAGCAGGTGAGCACCATGCTGAGCCAGTGTATAAGTGTATGAATCACAGTTTCAAGGAGCTTTTTTCAGTTTCGTTCCACTGATCGGCCAACACGGGGGGAACTTCAGTCTTACTCGCCCTATTGCATTAAGAAACTGTACAACATTCTCCAATAAGAACTTGCGACCTCACCTAACGAAAAGCAATTTGCGTAGCAGGGAAAGAGTGGACTCCCACTGGGGATTTTTGTTTTTCATCCCGATGGTGATGTGCACTATATAGAACGTTGCTGGACCCATGTGCAATTGGTGTCATTTCTAATCTAGAGGTCAAAGCTGTGAAACTTTCAAAGAGATGGAAGATCTCTTGCGAGACACCAATTCACAGAAGGGGCTAATGAGATCTTTGCTTGAAGTCTCATTGTGCTGCACTATTTCATTTTTCAGTGGGCACGACTCACAGGTATCTAAAATCATCTCAGTGACAGACTAAACAGGCCTCTCGCAAAAACTCGGGAACAGACACAGACCTTATCGTCTCTGCTCCTCGGGAAGCGTGCAGAGATCACATTAGATGTGTTGCTCAAGCTCTTTATTGTCACGTACAGTAAACCCAGCAGTGTGGTCAGTGCGGGATGTGTTCTGTCCTGACGGCAGGGTCAGCAGCCAGAGGAGACCTGAAACACAAGACGGAGAGGTAAGACATTGATTCCGACAGAGAGAGCTTTCACACCGGATTACTGACAAGAGGAGCAATAAGAGAAGAGTTGTAAAGACACGCCGAAGAGAATATTCTCATCTAAGAGGAAATATTAAGACCATTTATAAGCTTGTGACCTCAAATTAAACGGAAGTCAGACATTTTCAAAGGGAGCAACACTGCGGCACAGTGGTTAGCATCGCTGCCTCATAGCACCGGGGCCCTGGGTTTGATTCCAGGGGTGCTGTCTGTGTGGAGTCTGCATGTTTGTTCATACAAACAGAAACTTCAAACAACAAACCCCAACAAGAAATCTGTGCACACTTGGACTCCTGCTGCAGCTGAGGAGCTGTCACGCACACACCTCCTGTGTGGGTAGTGTTGGCTGTAGGACGTGTTGTTCACAGAGAGAAAAAATACACCATAGCAAGTCAGCACTCAAACAAACCAAAAGGCCAGTTTTATTGAAGTTGACGCAGCTGGCCACACAAACACTCACTGGGTCTCTTCACCAGGTATCCACACAGACAGCACCCCAGGAAACCAGACCCATGAGAACGGGGCAGAGCATGCAGACTCCACACAGACAGCACCCCATGAACAGGACCCATGAGAACCCAGGCAGAGCATGCAGACTCCACACAGACAGCAGCCCAGGACACCAGACCCATGAGAACACAGGCAGAGCATGCAAACTCCACACACACAGCACCCCAGGAACTAAATCCAGGCTCCCAGCGCTGCCACCCACTGCGCCGCCGTCTCTCACCTCCACTTGCAGATCATGACGCGACCGGAGACCGGAGACTCCTCACTCCTGCAGTAACACACCCCAGCAGGAGGAGGCGCCGACGGACTCGCTCATGGTGCAGTGAGCCCAGCGGTGTGAGGCTGGTGTCCAGCGCTGATGTGTCCCTGATAGTCCTGTCCCACAGCCTGCGAGTCACCGTTTCTTCCACAAAATACTCCAGCCAGCGCTTTTTAGACTAAAGTTTCTTAAGTTTCTGTTTTTCTCGCAGATTAGATTAAAAAAGCCGCCTGTTGACCTGCTGGAGGTCAGACCCGCTCCGGCAACAACTACTGCAGCTCCGTTGCCCCGGCAACCACGTTTTATTTAACAAAGTAAAATAAACACCGGAGAAAAGTTTGCAAACAAGACAAGAGAGCTCAGAAACCCACAGACACGACGGCAGTGGGTTTTGTTTCTGTGTCGAGTTGATAAACCAGGCAGGACGAGCGCTGCAAACACACTAGAGTACACATAACACAATCAGGGGTACACAAGACTCCTGCTTTTTACACAAACAGGTTCAACAGGTCAATAAAGAGCAGGTCGGCACAGCTGTCATGATGTCTCATTTACAAAGAGTCTGAAGATTTGCTCGTCTCTTCCCAGAGCAGCTTCACTCCGAAGAGCAAGGAACAGCTCCTGCCGAGTCCGTCTTGTAAGACAGACATAGAAATCCGCGACACGGTAAATACACTGACATTGTATAATTAATTCTGATGCTCAATCAAATCTGCGGAACACGTGCGGAGCGCAGTCCAGAGCACTATAAAGACCACATTTCCCACAAGCCCTGTGGCGACTTCCTTTTGACGTAATCGATTCGCGTCTTTTTATTTTTAATTATAACAACAATACATGCCATAAAAACAAGAATACATATAACACAGAGTATAGTCAGGGGTACATACGATAATACATGTACATGTTATGGAAAAAGATTAAACAAGTAATCTTGTTTAATAGTAAACAAAAGCAGATGAGGTCCGTACATGTTTCAAATTGTCTGTACAGACGCATTTACATCCGTTTTAAAGTGTTTAAACATGGGTCTCCTCTCACAGCATTTCGTTAATTATTATGAAGTATCATATTTTTTTAAATACAAACGATATTTTCATATTACTTTCAATAGGTTTAAAATGTAGTATTATTTAACTTCTTTAAAAGTAATGTCAATATTAGTTTCCTTCTTTACGTTATCTTTCAGAGCTGCTGTCACAAACGTCACAGTTATCATCTGTATTGATTTTCAATCTCTGCACAACGAGGATCTGTACGGAGGCGCTATTGGACTCGCCGCCATAGACTCGTGTATCTCTGTCTCCGCCCAGTGGACATTTCTCGAAAGTGCAGTTCTTTTTAACTTTTTATGGTAGCAATAAAAATAGATACAATACAAACAAGAGTATATTTATAGCACATCAATAATACCATCAGGGGTACATAGTATAATATATTTACACTTCTGAAAAAAAGATTAAACCAGGTTAATAAAGATAAGGGCTGATATAGTCTGTAAATACACTTTTACATCTATTTAAAATGTTCTAACGAAGCTGCCTGAGGAAAGAACTTACTGTTTTGATTACATGAATCAGAGATTGTGACTCTGCCTTTGGCTTCCCATTCCTTCCAAACAATTTCAATTTCACACCTCTGGTTGTGCCAGAGGGTCCTCAGTGGAAGAGATACCAGGGTCCCCAGCACTGCTGTCACCTCTTCTGTACTCCTCCTATGCTAACAGCTGTGTATCTACTGTTGACTCCGTGAAAGGAATCAAGACTCCAGATGATCCCACCCAAATAAAAAAAAAATTCTGGAGTGGAAGGAGGTCTCTGCTTTAGTCGGCTGGTGCCGTGAAAACAACCTCTAACTCTATATAACTCCAACTGCCTGTGTCTCAGGAAGCCCTGGTCCGTTTGTAATGGAAAACCATTGAGAGCACTAGAAAAATAGCTATTTTTATACTTTCTGGTTATATTTCAATCTTATAAATGAAGCATTTCTTTCCTGCGGTTTGAGGTTGTTAAAGAGAAAGACCCCATACTATCACAACCCCCTTTACAGGCTGGTGAAAGAGGTGAAATGAGGTAGCGGAGGTGTAATTGAGTCGGACAGCAAACTGTCACCTGCTGCTTGCCAGGACAGGAATCTTACAAAGGTCCACTCCTCCCAGGGGGGTCACAGTAACAATGATGATGAGTAACACGAATTATTACAGTTCAGGGCCCCAGCACTACCACCCACTAAAATAAACATGACACACAAGAGAACCCACAAGACAGTCATGGAAATCCATGACACGATAAACACGCTGAAATGGTACAATAGAATTAATTCTGATGTTCAATCAAATCACCGAAACACGTGGGCAGTGCGGGCCACAGAACTACAGAAACTACATTACCCATACGCCCTGTGGGCGACTTCCTTCTGACGTCATCGACTCGCGCCTTTTGAATGTTATTTTAATTTTGGGTTTATTGTATTTATTTTGTATTTTGTATCCATGTACAATACATTAATTCATTCATTCATTCATTACTCTTGTTTGCAATGCAATGTATTCTTTGCATTCTTTGCTGTTGAAAATGCTTAAATATATTTAAAATGAAAATAACGTATTAATACGAACATTACTAACGGTATTTGAATTAAAAAAACTTTCGGTGAAATTTTGCTGAATGACCACCAAGCGGCGCCATTGGCACATTATTGTAAGAATAATCATTTCTAAGAAATTTTCCAGTTTAATTCCACGGACCGGCCATCAGAGGGGCACTTTACTCGTCCTGCTGCTTCTGTTGAATTAATAATTGCTTAAATTATTGTCTGGTTAAATTGTCTGGTGGTAAGTATTTGTAATATAGGATTGCTCATGTCTGATCTGGAACACGAGATGGAAGTTTAACATGTGTGATTCACTGAGGTGGAGGGGTGGGAAATGACTGAAAGAAGTCTTGCCATGCTGTATTATTAATAGTAGTAGCATTGTATTGTATTGTCATATTGTCATATTAACACAAATCCTCAGACTCACTAACATCTCCAACAGAACGACAATCTCACACATCAAATATTAGAGGACCCTTCCTTTATACCTAAAAGCTTTCAGTTGTTGGACAATGAAAAGAGTGCTTGCAGGAATCTAATTACTGTTGTTATAAACTCATTACAAGCTAATTGTCTCATTTCTTTTTTTTCTTTCTTCTCTTTTCAGCAGCAAATAAACCCATTACTTGATCCCTTACATTTCAAAACGCTCTGTATCAAACCAACAAATCGTTCATAAATTTAAACCATGTTTTTGAGAAACTAGCCTTAAAATCAAAATGACTACATTCATATGAAACACACTCAGAAACAATATCAAATGGTTTGATACAGAGTGCAGAAACAACTGAAGAGAACTACCAGAACTAAAACAACACCACACCACTCTGAACTGCGCCTCAGATACTGTGAGATGGTTAAACACTACATGCACACCCTAAAGAAGATAAGCACATACACAAACAGACAACTCTCAGACCACGAAAGGCCTGTAGCCAATACACAGTCAACAACGCTTGACCCAACTGCAGCTCAGACCTGCAGCAAAGCCTGCTCAAACTCCTCAACCTCCTCCTGACGGCCGGCTGTTTCCCTGAGGCCTGGAATCAAGGACTGATCACGCCCGTCTGTAAGAATGGAGACAGACTCGACCCCAACAGGTACCGGGGCTTCAGTGTGAACAGTAACCTGGAGAAGGAACTGTCGTATCTTGAATATCTGATAACCTGCCCTCCTTACTGAGCACAATGTCCTGCATTAGAGTCAGACTGGCTTCCTACCAAACCGCCACACATCCCATCACATTCACACCTGGGCTCTGATGGCCCATCTGGACCCAGAACAGCAGAGCCTGGCACTGCTGGAGCAGCACTGTCAGACCTGGGCACTGCCAGCCAATCTGGACCCAGAACAGCAGAGCCTGGCACTACTGGAGCAGCACTGTCAGACCTGGTCACTGCCAGCCCATCTGGACCCAGAACAGCAGAGCCTGGCACTGCTGGAGCAGCACTGTCAGACCCGGGCACTGCCAGCCCATCTGGACCCAGAACAGCAGAGCCTGGCACTACTGGAGCAGCACTGTCAGACCTGGTCACTGCCAGCCCATCTGGACCCAGAACAGCAGAGCCTGGCACTGCTGGAGCAGGACTGTCACATCTGGGCACTGCCAGCCAAACTGGACCCAGAACAGCAGAGCCTGGCACTGCTGGGGCAGTACTGTCACACCTGGGCACTGCCAGCCCATCTGGACCCAGAACAGCAGAGCCTGGCACTGCTGGAGCAGGACTGTCAGACCTGGGCACTGCCAGTCAATCTGGACCCAGAACAGCAGAGCCTGGCACTGCTGGAGCAGGACTGTCAGACCTGGGCACTGCCAGCCCATCTGGACCCAGAACAGCAGAGCCTGGCACTGCTGGAGCAGGACTGTCACACCTGGGCACTGCCAGTCAATCTGGACAAGACCAGAGTTATGGTTTTCCAGGAGAAAGCCAGACCTCAGGGAAACGGGTACAAATTCACACTGAACAACAACACATTGGAGCACACATCCAGCTACACATATCTCGGTCTCACCATCAGCTCTTCTGGGAGTTTTGACCTGGCAGTGAAGGCACTGAGGGAGAAGGCACTCAGGGCTTTCTACGCAATAAGAAGGAGGCTCTTCAATGTCAACCCACCAACAAGAATTTGGCTCCAAATATCTGAAAGTGTAATCCAACCCATTGCCCTATACGGCAGTGAAGTGTGGGGTCCCCTCACAGACCAGGAGTACACTCTGTTGAAACTCCTCCTTGCGCAGAGAAAAACAGCTAACAGCGAGTGCAGGGCTGAATTAGGCCAGTACCCACTATTGATAAACATACAGAACAGAGTAATCAAAAATTGTTACACCTGAGAAACAGAGGCCACAATTCATACCACCACTAGGCCCTGCTGATCCCAGAGTACAGCTGGTCTTGACACCAGTCAGTCTCAGGACAGCACAGCTGCAGCAACACCAATCACAATCATCCAAATGCGGAGGGGACTGCAGTCCAGAGAAACCCAGCATTTGACAAGGACTGGAGGCCATTTCGCACCACAACTGTAGAACAGGATTCTTTCTGCACACCCAGTACTGGGGGCTGTGTCGGAGGCTCCTCACCAGAAGAGACTTGCATTCCTGTTGGCTCCTCTCGTTCTGTGATGATTTTAGACGTCGAATCGGGCAGGAGGCAGGCGCTCTTCGGGAGCTCTCGTCCCGTGCTATAACTCGGACCACGTGTTGGCACAATTGCTTCCTACATCGAAACAGAAACTTCAAACAACAAACCCCAACAAGAAATCTGTGCACACTTGGACTCCTGCTGCAGCTGAGGAGCTGTCACGCACACACCTCCTGTGTGGGTAGTGTTGGCCGTAGGACGTGTTGTTCACAGAGAGAAAAAATACACCATAGCAAGTCAGCACTCAAACAAACCAAAAGGCCAGTTTTATTGAAGTTGACGCAGCTGGCCACACAAACACTCACTGCGTCTCTTCACCAGGTATCAGAAACAAAATAAAGGAACAATCTTTTTATCATATCCACTCGCACCTTGCTCTCATTTCCAGACTCCTAACTTACCACTCCCAACAAACCCCAGTGCTCGCAACACCCTTTAAATAGGATTTGGCCCGTACCACTATGGATACAATAGGTGTAAAACAGAAAATTCACAAGACAAACAACACATAGCACAGCAGTCCGGACTACTTGGACACACAATTACATGAAACCCTTAACAATTCACAGGACAGACATTCATCAGATCTTCTATACCTAGTTGCCATTTTTCGCAATAACATTAGGCTCTGATAACCTCCCCTCTCAGCATTCCAGCAATGTTATGTTCCTCTAGCTAAGCTTCAGGCATATAACCAGTCTCCTATCTGTTTGCAACCTTTTGACCTTTCTGAGGACCCCTCAGAACAAATAGACACTGGCGTCTCCTCTCATGCAGTGCTGTTAAGACTTAAGCTAGTGGCATCCTACACTATGCTTTGTTCCTTTAGGGCCATTTCTCTAAAAATAGTGTTCTCTACCTTTTGATTCCCCTCCTGTCCACAGCTAGAACAACTGTTTGCTAACAAAGACTGTTTATCTGTCTGGAAAGGTCTCCAAACTGTTACCAATTCCAAAAGAAAATCCCCTCAGATACATCTTGATCACTCTCTACCAGATAACACATTTTACAGCAGGTCTGAAACACAAAGGATCTCCAACGACCTTGTCCATGGCAGTCTCGCAACTCCTCCAAATAATTCACATCCTGGGGATGAGCTATTGTCCCCCACTCAACTGGAGTGCCACACCCACTCACACTCAATCTCTCACGAAGACTTGACGCCGTTTACAAGTCTTGAGAATGCCCTGTGAAGCAAAGAACAGGATGTGTTAAGGCTATTCAAAAAGCAAAACTGTAAAAAGGCAGCAGGACCTGACTGTGTATCTCCAGCCACACTACAGCCCTGTGCTGGCCAACTCGCTCCAATCTTTACAGACGTTTTTTTAAGCAATCATTGTCCCAGTGCACAGTGCCAGACTGCTTCAAATCTTCTGTTATTGTTCCTGTTCCAAAAAAGGACACAAGAACCTGCCTTAACGCCTACAGACCCGTCGCACTAACGTCAGAACTGGCCCGTC
This sequence comes from Lepisosteus oculatus, assembly GCF_040954835.1. Taxonomy (NCBI): domain Eukaryota; kingdom Metazoa; phylum Chordata; class Actinopteri; order Semionotiformes; family Lepisosteidae; genus Lepisosteus; species Lepisosteus oculatus. The sequence goes on along the minus strand of NC_090719.1, from coordinate 16,012,762 downwards.
TTCCCAACACGTTCGTGTCACAGTGAGGTGACCCCTCAAACAAGAATTATTTCCTGCCTCATATATGACTACGGCACCTAGCAATGCAAACAGGGTGCTAGGGCCCCTCTCCATTACCACAGGTTCTGTTGATCTCCCAGATCCACCAATGCCCACACAGACCAGCGACAAGCATGTGTATCGTATAAGTGACCTTTTTATTTTCTATCCATATTCACCACCAGCCAAAGACACAACGAAAACAGCAGCAACAAAAGGTCCTTCCAAGGGTCATAATGAATCCAGAGGGACGGCAGTCTTTTCTGTCAAGTACCGAAGAGTGGCCACTCGAACGATTCTTCTTCGTACCTGTAAAGTCTTTGATGGCCCCAGTGAACGAGAGGCCGGTCCCATTTCCCCAGACTCCGTTCAGGTTCCACTAGAAATCCTCCCGCGAACTGTATTCCATTCCCCTCAGTTTGGAGCGGCTAGCCGGGCCGGTTTCTCCCTCCTTGCCTTCAGGTATTAAAAGTCTCTGTACAGTACCTCTGTTCCGATGCCACTGTCTCCCGTGGTCGTCAATCGGCCCTTGCCTCCGCGAACTCGCGCTCCGCAGCTTCCCTTGTGCTGCCTGTGTCGTCTCCCGGGTCTGGTGGGAATCGGGAGCCCGCTCCGTTCCGGCTCAGATGGTTTTATTCCTCCCCTCAGCCCATCTCCCTCAGGGGGTTTTCCACTGTCCCTGTCAGAAAGGGGCTTGCCCAGTATTTTACCAGGAGGAAGCTCGTGTGGCTGAAGAGTGTGAGAGTGCCGAGCTTAGGTGTTATGGGCCCTTATCACTTCTTTGTTCACTCTCCGGGTCGGAGAAACCTGAAAAGAGACAAACGTTGTGAGACCATTTATAAGCTTGGTGACCTCGAATTAAACAGAACAATAGCAACACTGTTCTACAAACCTTTCATTGAAAGGGTTTTCAAACACTGTCCCACTTGCTGGTTTGGCAACATCAGTAGCTGGAATTGAATATGCAGCCATTAGTCTGCCTGGCAAAAAACAACCGGTCTCTCCAGTGGTCTGCATACAAGTGAACACACAAACCCCATACTATTAAAACCCCCTTTAGGGCACACTCACACCACAACACAATCAACCCGACAGACTCACCAACACTGGACTGCAGAAGCGGCAGGAAACCCTTGAGAACATGAGCAGAGCATGCAAACTCCACACAGACAGCACTCCAGGAAACCAGACACATGAGAACATGTGCAGAGCATGTGCGCCGTCTCTCAGCCTTTCACCTCCACATGCAGATCAGGACGCGACCGGAGACCGGAGACTCCTCACTCCTGCAGGAGGAGGCGCCGACGGACTCGCTCAGCCCAGCGCTTACATTTCCCCGACAGTCCTGTCCTACAGCCTGCGACTCACCGCTTCTTCCTTTTCTTCTGCGAATTGTCCACAAAATACTCCAGCCAGCGCCTTTTAGACTAAAGTTTCGGCTTTGCCAGCTGTCTCCCTCCCGGAGGTCAGATCGAAACAACTTCTGCAGCACCGTTTCCCCAGCAACCACGTTTTATTTAACAAAGTAAAATAAACACAGGAGAAAAGTTTGCAAACATGCAGGCAAAATGAGCGCTGCAGACACATGCTGCTGCCCAGGTCCGTCTTGTGAAATAAACAGAATTTTGCACCCCAGGAACTAGACCCACGAGAACATAAGTAGAGCATGCAAACTCCACACACACAGCAACCCAGAAAACTGGAGCCACGAGAACATGAGCAGAGCATGCAAACTCCACACACACAGCACCCCAGGAACTAAATCCAGGCTCCCAGCGCTGCCACCCACTGCGCCGCCGTCTCTCACCTCCACTTGCAGATCATGACGCGACCGGGGACCGGAGACTCCTCACTCCTGCAGCAACACACCCCAGCAGGAGGAGGCGCCGACGGACTCGCTCATGGTGCAGTGAGCCCAGCGGTGTGAGGCTGGTGTCCAGCGCTGATATTTACCGACAGCCTGCGACTCACCGTTTCTTCCTTTTCTTCTGCATAATGTCCACAAAATACTCCAGCCAGCGCTTTTTAGACTAACGTTTCTGCTTTGCTCGCTGATTAGATTACAAAAGCCGACTGTTTACCTCCTGGAGGTCAGATCGCAACAACGTCTGCAGCACCGTTTCCCCGGCAACCACGTTTTATTGACAAAGTAAAATAAACACAGGAGAAAAGTTTGCAAACAAGACGGGAGCTAAGAAACACGAGGACAGTGGGTTTGCTTTATGTGCCGGGTCGATTAACCAGCGCTGCAGACACGTGAAATACAAGAAAACATAAACACAAGGGAACACATAAGAGAGACAAAGAAATACAAGACACGATAAATACGCTGAAATTGTATTAATATAATTCATTCTAATGTTCAATGAAATCAGCGAAACACATGGGCAGGGCAGCCCAGTGAACTATAGAGACTACATTACCCATAAGCCCTGTGGGCGACACCATTTTGACGTCATCGACTCATACTTTTGTATTTTTTATGAGACCAAAAACTACAAGAAAACGTAACGTAGCAGTCGTATTGTCAGGATACATGCAATAATACATGTACATTTTATGGAAAAAAAGATTCAACAAGGTAAATGCAGATAAGGCCCGTCCATGCTTCAACGTTCTTACAACACAGAAACAGACATTTCAGAAAGACATTCTGAAATAAAATGTCTTTACATCCGTCTTAAACTGTTCAAACACGGTCTCCTCTCACACCATTCCCTTAATAATTATGTTGCGCAAGTATAATAATGTTAAAAAATACAAACGATATTTTCATCTTCCTTTTCAATGGGATTAAAATGTAACAAATTTATTTCTTTCCGATTTCAAGTCTTTCCGATAGCGCTGAGACTCAGCTCCGTGGACTCGTGTATCTCTGTCGCCACCCAGTGGACATTTCTCGGAAGTGTCACCGCCCGCCGGAATTCGGAAAAGTCCCGGGACTGAAGCTGTGTGACTGGACAAGAGCCTGTCTCCCGCCTCCTGCTGAAATCTCAGCGCCGATTGGACAAAAGCTGCTCACAGTCCGGATCCAGTGGAAGGCCGATCCACTCCGGGTTTTCCTTAGCCGGCAGTCCGGATCCAGTGGAAGGCCGATCCACTCCGGGTTTTCCGTAGCCGGCAGTCCGGATCCAGTGGAAGGCCGATCCACTCCGGGTTTTCCGTAGCCGGCAGTCCGGATCCGGTGGAAGGCCGATCCACTCCGGGTTTTCCGTAGCCGGAAGTCCGGGTCCGGTGGAAGGCCGATCCACTCCGGGTTTTCCGTAGCCGGAAGTCCGGGTCCGGTGGAAGGCCGATCCACTCCGGGTTTTCCGTAGCCGGAAGTCCGGGTCCGGTGGAAGGCCGATCCACTCCGGGTTTTCCGTAGCCGGAAGTCCGGGTCCGGTGGAAAGGCCGATCCACTCCGGGTTTTCCGTAGCCGGAAGTCCGGGTCCGTCGGAAAGGCCGATCCACTCCGGGTTTTCCGTAGCCGGAAGTCCGGGTCCGGTGGAAAGGCCGATCCACTCCGGGTTTTCCGTAGCCGGAAGTCCGGATCCTTTACGATGCACGCAAGACTACGTTACAGATCACCGGAGTACATTATACAGGCAAATAAAGATAAGGTACGCACAGCTTTCATGTTGTGATACTTAGACATGGTTTGGAGACGTTCCCTCGTGTGTATTTTGAATTATTCAAATGCGTGTCGCTTCAATTTGGAAGCGCATAATTTCAGTGCTTACCCGTTATATTGGGCGAGATTTCACACGGATAATCAAACAAGAACGAGTTTGCCCTGGAATCCAGTCCACTGCCCAACCTGAAAGTCAGAGCATGAGAACGGACGGATTGTATGGCGATTGTGGTGTTGCTCGACCACATCAAGTAGGCGAGAAGTACAATCTGCTACTACGACAGACGGTCTAATTATTCAATTTTCGATTATTTCTCATCTTTAGGCTATTTATACATCTAATAACGAGCAAGTATAATGATTAAGCCAATGATACATTATATTTTAGATTCGGTTCAGCAGTATTGAGCAGTAAAATAAAATCAATTTGTCTACAGGAAATGTCAGAATTAGAAGCCTTCTTTACACCATTTTGCCGATCTGTTCAGAGTGTTTTAACAACAGAACAAAACAAAAACAAACGTAAGGTTTCTGGGCTGCTTTGAGAAAGACAATTATCATCTATATTACTTTTAAATCTATGCACACTGTGTATCTTTACCGGGTCGATTCAATGTACAATTTTGTACTGACGCCTTAACCTTATTATTCATACAAAATCTGTTTGACAATAGTCATGTTTGATTCCACTCACTTTCCCCAAAGAGGTGCTCCAAAATAGTTTGACAAGATATTGTGAGATTGCGAGAGGGATCTGAAGTATTTATTAGTACAAGTATAACTAAATTGTTTTCCTTGTAGTCTAATAAAGGTTGTAAATTCTTCCATAGTTTCTGATGGTATACTGTTAGTTTCTTAAAAGCATCAATACCTCTCTAGGAGTAGCTCTGGTTACGACGGATTGTTATCAGACGTATCACAAACATTATATCTATTCATAAAATCTGCTTGATTCTACATTTCATCATCCACACCAGTTAATTTGTTGACCCCGCTTATACTATTTTAAACCCAGTTTTCAAAGCACAGGTTTATTTTTTCTCTGTATTCTAGATGATGTATCTATGGGAGGTATGTTTATCTATAAGAGACCACGTGAGGAGAACTTCTTCATGGAAGCTGGCAAGTTTCAGGGGGGTTTCCAGCATCCAAATGACATTCAAGTAAAAAGTCTATACCCGCTAGTTCCTGAATGATTAAATTAGGGAAACATACACCACCTACTTTGCTTAATTTTGTAAATAGTACTCTGTCGGTATCGGTATTAGATGCTCTAAACCCTGTAGCATTTAGGCCTCCTTCTGCCCGTGTTTGACAAATAACAACCATGAATAAAGTTTTTTTTTTATTTTACTAAGGTAGAGAACATCAAATCACAAAATCACCTTTTTAAAAATCTTAATACCAAGATATTTAATCACATCTTTTACATGTATATAACGTACGGAGCAGACACTTTTCAACAGCCACCAGTTCACTTTTCTGATATGTAAAGAAAGACCAGATACAGAGGAAATGACTTGTAAACGCATTTAATTGCTTTGTCCACCTCTGTGTGCTTTCTCAGAGAGAGAGTTGTATCCTCAGCCAATTGGGAACACCTGTAATCTCTTTATCCTGTACTTGAATACCCTGAAACTATTTGTTATAGGGGTGTAAGCAGTGGGAAGAGGAGTGGGCTCGTGTCGAATTGCCTTACCCGTTCCCAATCTGCAGGAGGTCCCACGACGGCAGGTAGCTGCTCCAGTCGCTGGAGCTCAGTTCGCCGTCGAGGGAGGACGAGGGCTCTGGCTCGGGGGAATCACGGCTCCACAGCTCCTACCTGTTGCAGAGTGTTTCTGCCCTCCCGATGGCCTCTGTGTTTTAGAAGGATCTGTCTCTTTTCGCTTGCTTACACCACAGGTTTCATCGACGATAGTGTGCATCCTGAAGCAGTGAGTTATCGGTCTTATTTCTACTGAGAAACAGTTCAAGCACTCACAAAACAATAACCAGGAGACGGTGTATGAAAAAGAATTGTAAGACTTGCAGAGTAGATTTGAATAGACAGTAGACGTCACACTGCGTGCTTGAATATCAGAGATTCAATTCATTCTTTCCTGTAGGTTAACTTCCTGTTTGACATTGTTCCGCTGTCACTTCTTCACAAACTCATAACTCGCCGTGTTCAATTTTGTGTTGAGTTACAGGAACCTCGGCATCAGATGAAATCCTCTTCAGCGCCCCAGGGAGACTGGGGGACTTGCCAGATTTTCAGCTTTATCACTGGGTCCTTCGGCTCAGGGCTGTTGAGCAAAGTGCTCCCCTCTGCTGGAGAGCCACAGGGGCACTACAGAGCGGCCTCGTGTTCCCTGCTCCTGCCCGTGCCTGTGGACGGCCAGTGTGACCGCGCGCGAGACAAAGTAGTGCATTCGTGGTGTAAATACAGAATGTTCACTAGCTGACTGAGGAAAGTTACAGAGATGGGAGTATACGTTCTGAAATAATGTGAACCACTGTTACTACACACAGACAGACTACTTAAAAATCACGTGGCTTTTTAAGGTTGTTTTGTCTGCCTAAAGTACGTTAGATTTGTCACAGCAAAGAGTTTGAATACTTACAGAATGCAGCAGCTAGAATTGTTACTTGGAGCAGAAAGAATGACCACATAACCCCCATACTTCTCTCTCTTCATTGGCTTCCTCTCAGGTACAGGGCGGACTTCAAACTCCTTCTACTTACTTACAAGGCTCTCAGAGGTCAGGCACCTGTCCTGCCTCGCAGGGATGCTGCAGAGGAGAAATACTGTACACAGCATAGTTTCAGAGGCCTGTCTGTCCTGGGCTGGGCACCATGCGAGTTGAATGCTGCATCAGTGCCATGGATCCAAGAGGGGCATCATGGATACAACTGTCGTTTAGGAGGATTCTGCTGGTCTGCAGAGACCTGCATGGGGTACTGACATACAGACGACGTGATGGATGGATGGATTAATACCCGCATTCATTTCTTTCTTTTTTTTTAGTGATATAATGTTAGCATGCCCAAAGGGGTTGGGCAGCCAGTTGACCTTGGACCCCTAGAGGATTTTATTCTCCTTACTGAGGAGTCTTTGGTTCCTTTCCTCCATTGTCTTCAGTTCTGTATTCACAAAATGTATATTTACCTGCATTGTTCAGCGCCTTGGGGCAACCTTGTTGTGAAAGGCGCTATATGAAAATAAATTGAATTGAATGGAATGACAGAGTCACGGCTTTTCCAGTTTCCTCTCCTATTATCTTCTTTATCTGCACTCTAAAACACAGTGAAACCTTGAACCTTTCAACTGGACCACTGCCGTTCTACATCAAAATGACTTTAACTAGGACGGAGACTTGAATGGGATGAAAAAGGAAAAGGCATTATTTGCAGGAAGAAATTAAACTGTTCCACCTGATCACTTGCTAAACAAAGTGATTCACTGGAGTGGAGGCGGTGAAAGCTTTGTGAATCAACTTACAAAAGGATACATGTAAGAAACGTGGCTCCCATATTTAACCCTTGAAAAATCTATGAGTGTTATGTGGAGGTGAAAGTATTGTTCAATTATTCTAATAAAGCTCACTCAACTAAGACCCAGAAAAGTACCAGAGTATTCTCACCTAAGAGGAAATACTAACAAGTAGGATGCTAAAATGAAAAGCATTAAAAATTGAATGATCTTCAGTAGCTGAAATGATTATTGAGCTCTGGGTCACAGTGCTCCTGAAAAAAAATCAAATTTCAGCAGACACCCAAGGACAGCAGGTGAGCACCATGCTGAGCCAGTGTATAAGTGTATGAATCACAGTTTCAAGGAGCTTTTTTCAGTTTCGTTCCACTGATCGGCCAACACGGGGGGAACTTCAGTCTTACTCGCCCTATTGCATTAAGAAACTGTACAACATTCTCCAATAAGAACTTGCGACCTCACCTAACGAAAAGCAATTTGCGTAGCAGGGAAAGAGTGGACTCCCACTGGGGATTTTTGTTTTTCATCCCGATGGTGATGTGCACTATATAGAACGTTGCTGGACCCATGTGCAATTGGTGTCATTTCTAATCTAGAGGTCAAAGCTGTGAAACTTTCAAAGAGATGGAAGATCTCTTGCGAGACACCAATTCACAGAAGGGGCTAATGAGATCTTTGCTTGAAGTCTCATTGTGCTGCACTATTTCATTTTTCAGTGGGCACGACTCACAGGTATCTAAAATCATCTCAGTGACAGACTAAACAGGCCTCTCGCAAAAACTCGGGAACAGACACAGACCTTATCGTCTCTGCTCCTCGGGAAGCGTGCAGAGATCACATTAGATGTGTTGCTCAAGCTCTTTATTGTCACGTACAGTAAACCCAGCAGTGTGGTCAGTGCGGGATGTGTTCTGTCCTGACGGCAGGGTCAGCAGCCAGAGGAGACCTGAAACACAAGACGGAGAGGTAAGACATTGATTCCGACAGAGAGAGCTTTCACACCGGATTACTGACAAGAGGAGCAATAAGAGAAGAGTTGTAAAGACACGCCGAAGAGAATATTCTCATCTAAGAGGAAATATTAAGACCATTTATAAGCTTGTGACCTCAAATTAAACGGAAGTCAGACATTTTCAAAGGGAGCAACACTGCGGCACAGTGGTTAGCATCGCTGCCTCATAGCACCGGGGCCCTGGGTTTGATTCCAGGGGTGCTGTCTGTGTGGAGTCTGCATGTTTGTTCATACAAACAGAAACTTCAAACAACAAACCCCAACAAGAAATCTGTGCACACTTGGACTCCTGCTGCAGCTGAGGAGCTGTCACGCACACACCTCCTGTGTGGGTAGTGTTGGCTGTAGGACGTGTTGTTCACAGAGAGAAAAAATACACCATAGCAAGTCAGCACTCAAACAAACCAAAAGGCCAGTTTTATTGAAGTTGACGCAGCTGGCCACACAAACACTCACTGGGTCTCTTCACCAGGTATCCACACAGACAGCACCCCAGGAAACCAGACCCATGAGAACGGGGCAGAGCATGCAGACTCCACACAGACAGCACCCCATGAACAGGACCCATGAGAACCCAGGCAGAGCATGCAGACTCCACACAGACAGCAGCCCAGGACACCAGACCCATGAGAACACAGGCAGAGCATGCAAACTCCACACACACAGCACCCCAGGAACTAAATCCAGGCTCCCAGCGCTGCCACCCACTGCGCCGCCGTCTCTCACCTCCACTTGCAGATCATGACGCGACCGGAGACCGGAGACTCCTCACTCCTGCAGTAACACACCCCAGCAGGAGGAGGCGCCGACGGACTCGCTCATGGTGCAGTGAGCCCAGCGGTGTGAGGCTGGTGTCCAGCGCTGATGTGTCCCTGATAGTCCTGTCCCACAGCCTGCGAGTCACCGTTTCTTCCACAAAATACTCCAGCCAGCGCTTTTTAGACTAAAGTTTCTTAAGTTTCTGTTTTTCTCGCAGATTAGATTAAAAAAGCCGCCTGTTGACCTGCTGGAGGTCAGACCCGCTCCGGCAACAACTACTGCAGCTCCGTTGCCCCGGCAACCACGTTTTATTTAACAAAGTAAAATAAACACCGGAGAAAAGTTTGCAAACAAGACAAGAGAGCTCAGAAACCCACAGACACGACGGCAGTGGGTTTTGTTTCTGTGTCGAGTTGATAAACCAGGCAGGACGAGCGCTGCAAACACACTAGAGTACACATAACACAATCAGGGGTACACAAGACTCCTGCTTTTTACACAAACAGGTTCAACAGGTCAATAAAGAGCAGGTCGGCACAGCTGTCATGATGTCTCATTTACAAAGAGTCTGAAGATGTGCTCGTCTCTTCCCAGAGCAGCTTCACTCCGAAGAGCAAGGAACAGCTCCTGCCGAGTCCGTCTTGTAAGACAGACATAGAAATCCGCGACACGGTAAATACACTGACATTGTATAATTAATTCTGATGCTCAATCAAATCTGCGGAACACGTGCGGAGCGCAGTCCAGAGCACTATAAAGACTACATTTCCCACAAGCCCTGTGGCGACTTCCTTTTGACGTAATCGATTCGCGTCTTTTTATTTTTAATTATAACAACAATACATGCCATAAAAACAAGAATACATATAACACAGAGTATAGTCAGGGGTACATACGATAATACATGTACATGTTATGGAAAAAGATTAAACAAGTAATCTTGTTTAATAGTAAACAAAAGCAGATGAGGTCCGTACATGTTTCAAATTGTCTGTACAGACGCATTTACATCCGTTTTAAAGTGTTTAAACATGGGTCTCCTCTCACAGCATTTCGTTAATTATTATGAAGTATCATATTTTTTTAAATACAAACGATATTTTCATATTACTTTCAATAGGTTTAAAATGTAGTATTATTTAACTTCTTTAAAAGTAATGTCAATATTAGTTTCCTTCTTTACGTTATCTTTCAGAGCTGCTGTCACAAACGTCACAGTTATCATCTGTATTGATTTTCAATCTCTGCACAACGAGGATCTGTACGGAGGCGCTATTGGACTCGCCGCCATAGACTCGTGTATCTCTGTCTCCGCCCAGTGGACATTTCTCGAAAGTGCAGTTCTTTTTAACTTTTTATGGTAGCAATAAAAATAGATACAATACAAACAAGAGTATATTTATAGCACATCAATAATACCATCAGGGGTACATAGTATAATATATTTACACTTCTGAAAAAAAGATTAAACCAGGTTAATAAAGATAAGGGCTGATATAGTCTGTAAATACACTTTTACATCTATTTAAAATGTTCTAACGAAGCTGCCTGAGGAAAGAACTTACTGTTTTGATTACATGAATCAGAGATTGTGACTCTGCCTTTAGCTTCCCATTCCTTCCAAACAATTTCAATTTCACACCTCTGGTTGTGCCAGAGGGTCCTCAGTGGAAGAGATACCAGGGTCCCCAGCACTGCTGTCACCTCTTCTGTACTCCTCCTATGCTAACAGCTGTGTATCTACTGTTGACTCCGTGAAAGGAATCAAGACTCCAGATGATCCCACCCAAATAAAAAAAAAATTCTGGAGTGGAAGGAGGTCTCTGCTTTAGTCGGCTGGTGCCGTGAAAACAACCTCTAACTCTATATAACTCCAACTGCCTGTGTCTCAGGAAGCCCTGGTCCGTTTGTAATGGAAAACCATTGAGAGCACTAGAATGACTGATTTCCATCTTCACTCTAGGTCACTGTGCTGAACAGCACATTACTGTATTCTGCATATGATATGTCTGTTATTTACACCTTTTCTTTCTCACTTTGTCTCTCTGTCCGTTTGGATCAGGTATTTGGAGAGCACCACCACACCAGCCAAACTACCCAAACAGTTGCTTAGGCCCTCAAGTGGACTTGATCAAATTAAACTTTCCAACCTAAACAGGAAAATGACAGTTTAAATGGATTCTGCTGCCTTATTAATCATATTTCTCTGCTAAATTCTTTTAAAATAAAAACAAATATTTCTGACATGATACACACAAATAGATATTTTTATACTTTCTGGTTATATTTCAATCTTATAAATGAAGCATTTCTTTCCTGCGGTTTGAGGTTGTTAAAGAGAAAGACCCCATACTATCACAACCCCCTTTACAGGCTGGTGAAAGAGGTGAAAGAGGTAGCGGAGGTGTAATTGAGTCGGACAGCAAACTGTCACCTGCTGCTTGCCAGGACAGGAATCTTACAAAGGTCCACTCCTCCCAGGGGGGTCACAGTAACAATGATGATGAGTAACACGAATGATTACAGTGAGGGCCCCAGCACTGCCACCCACTAAAATAAACATGACACACAAGAGAACCCACAAGACAGTCATGGAAATCCATGACACGATAAACACGCTGAAATGGTACAACATAATTAATTCTGATGTTCAATCAAATCACCGAAACACGTGGGCAGTGCGGGCCACAGAACTACAGAAACTACATTACCCATACGCCCTGTGGGCGACTTCCTTCTGACGTCATCGACTCGCGCCTTTTGAATGTTATTTTAATTTTGGGTTTATTGTATTTATTTTGTATTTTGTATCCATGTACAATACATTCATTCATTCATTCATTACTCTTGTTTGCAATGCAATGTATTCTTTGCATTCTTTGCTGTTGAAAATGCTTAAATATATTTAAAATGAAAATAACGTATTAATACGAACATTACTAACGGTATTTGAATTAAAAAAACTTTCGGTGAAATTTTGCTGAATGACCACCAAGCGGCGCCATTGGCACATTATTGTAAGAATAATCATTTCTAAGAAATTTTCCAGTTTAATTCCACGGACCGGCCATCAGAGGGGCACTTTACTCGTCCTGCTGCTTCTGTTGAATTAATAATTGCTTAAATTATTGTCTGGTTAAATTGTCTGGTGGTAAGTATTTGTAATATAGGATTGCTCATGTCTGATCTGGAACACGAGATGGAAGTTTAACATGTGTGATTCACTGAGGTGGAGGGGTGGGAAATGACTGAAAGAAGTCTTGCCATGCTGTATTATTAATAGTAGTAGCATTGTATTGTATTGTCATATTGTCATATTAACACAAATCCTCAGACTCACTAACATCTCCAACAGAACGACAATCTCACACATCAAATATTAGAGGACCCTTCCTTTATACCTAAAAGCTTTCAGTTGTTGGACAATGAAAAGAGTGCTTGCAGGAATCTAATTACTGTTGTTATAAACTCATTACAAGCTAATTGTCTCATTTCTTTTTTTTCTTTCTTCTCTTTTCAGCAGCAAATAAACCCATTACTTGATCCCTTACATTTCAAAACGCTCTGTATCAAACCAACAAATCGTTCATAAATTTAAACCATGTTTTTGAGAAACTAGCCTTAAAATCAAAATGACTACATTCATATGAAACACACTCAGAAACAATATCAAATGGTTTGATACAGAGTGCAGAAACAACTGAAGAGAACTACCAGAACTAAAACAACACCACACCACTCTGAACTGCGCCTCAGATACTGTGAGATGGTTAAACACTACATGCACACCCTAAAGAAGATAAGCACATACACAAACAGACAACTCTCAGACCACGAAAGGCCTGTAGCCAATACACAGTCAACAACGCTTGACCCAACTGCAGCTCAGACCTGCAGCAAAGCCTGCTCAAACTCCTCAACCTCCTCCTGACGGCCGGCTGTTTCCCTGAGGCCTGGAATCAAGGACTGATCACGCCCGTCTGTAAGAATGGAGACAGACTCGACCCCAACAGGTACCGGGGCTTCAGTGTGAACAGTAACCTGGAGAAGGAACTGTCGTATCTTGAATATCTGATAACCTGCCCTCCTTACTGAGCACAATGTCCTGCATTAGAGTCAGACTGGCTTCCTACCAAACCGCCACACATCCCATCACATTCACACCTGGGCTCTGATGGCCCATCTGGACCCAGAACAGCAGAGCCTGGCACTGCTGGAGCAGCACTGTCAGACCTGGGCACTGCCAGCCAATCTGGACCCAGAACAGCAGAGCCTGGCACTACTGGAGCAGCACTGTCAGACCTGGTCACTGCCAGCCCATCTGGACCCAGAACAGCAGAGCCTGGCACTGCTGGAGCAGCACTGTCAGACCCGGGCACTGCCAGCCCATCTGGACCCAGAACAGCAGAGCCTGGCACTACTGGAGCAGCACTGTCAGACCTGGTCACTGCCAGCCCATCTGGACCCAGAACAGCAGAGCCTGGCACTGCTGGAGCAGGACTGTCACATCTGGGCACTGCCAGCCAAACTGGACCCAGAACAGCAGAGCCTGGCACTGCTGGGGCAGTACTGTCACACCTGGGCACTGCCAGCCCATCTGGACCCAGAACAGCAGAGCCTGGCACTGCTGGAGCAGGACTGTCAGACCTGGGCACTGCCAGTCAATCTGGACCCAGAACAGCAGAGCCTGGCACTGCTGGAGCAGGACTGTCAGACCTGGGCACTGCCAGCCCATCTGGACCCAGAACAGCAGAGCCTGGCACTGCTGGAGCAGGACTGTCACACCTGGGCACTGCCAGTCAATCTGGACAAGACCAGAGTTATGGTTTTCCAGGAGAAAGCCAGACCTCAGGGAAACGGGTACAAATTCACACTGAACAACAACACATTGGAGCACACATCCAGCTACACATATCTCGGTCTCACCATCAGCTCTTCTGGGAGTTTTGACCTGGCAGTGAAGGCACTGAGGGAGAAGGCACTCAGGGCTTTCTACGCAATAAGAAGGAGGCTCTTCAATGTCAACCCACCAACAAGAATTTGGCTCCAAATATCTGAAAGTGTAATCCAACCCATTGCCCTATACGGCAGTGAAGTGTGGGGTCCCCTCACAGACCAGGAGTACACTCTGTTGAAACTCCTCCTTGCGCAGAGAAAAACAGCTAACAGCGAGTGCAGGGCTGAATTAGGCCAGTACCCACTATTGATAAACATACAGAACAGAGTAATCAAAAATTGTTACACCTGAGAAACAGAGGCCACAATTCATACCACCACTAGGCCCTGCTGATCCCAGAGTACAGCTGGTCTTGACACCAGTCAGTCTCAGGACAGCACAGCTGCAGCAACACCAATCACAATCATCCAAATGCGGAGGGGACTGCAGTCCAGAGAAACCCAGCATTTGACAAGGACTGGAGGCCATTTCGCACCACAACTGTAGAACAGGATTCTTTCTGCACACCCAGTACTGGGGGCTGTGTCGGAGGCTCCTCACCAGAAGAGACTTGCATTCCTGTTGGCTCCTCTCGTTCTGTGATGATTTTAGACGTCGAATCGGGCAGGAGGCAGGCGCTCTTCGGGAGCTCTCGTCCCGTGCTATAACTCGGACCACGTGTTGGCACAATTGCTTCCTACATCGAAACAGAAACTTCAAACAACAAACCCCAACAAGAAATCTGTGCACACTTGGACTCCTGCTGCAGCTGAGGAGCTGTCACGCACACACCTCCTGTGTGGGTAGTGTTGGCCGTAGGACGTGTTGTTCACAGAGAGAAAAAATACACCATAGCAAGTCAGCACTCAAACAAACCAAAAGGCCAGTTTTATTGAAGTTGACGCAGCTGGCCACACAAACACTCACTGCGTCTCTTCACCAGGTATCAGAAACAAAATAAAGGAACAATCTTTTTATCATATCCACTCGCACCTTGCTCTCATTTCCAGACTCCTAACTTACCACTCCCAACAAACCCCAGTGCTCGCAACACCCTTTAAATAGGATTTGGCCCGTACCACTATGGATACAATAGGTGTAAAACAGAAAATTCACAAGACAAACAACACATAGCACAGCAGTCCGGACTACTTGGACACACAATTACATGAAACCCTTAACAATTCACAGGACAGACATTCATCAGATCTTCTATACCTAGTTGCCATTTTTCGCAATAACATTAGGCTCTGATAACCTCCCCTCTCAGCATTCCAGCAATGTTATGTTCCTCTAGCTAAGCTTCAGGCATATAACCAGTCTCCTATCTGTTTGCAACCTTTTGACCTTTCTGAGGACCCCTCAGAACAAATAGACACTGGCGTCTCCTCTCATGCAGTGCTGTTAAGACTTAAGCTAGTGGCATCCTACACTATGCTTTGTTCCTTTAGGGCCATTTCTCTAAAAATAGTGTTCTCTACCTTTTGATTCCCCTCCTGTCCACAGCTAGAACAACTGTTTGCTAACAAAGACTGTTTATCTGTCTGGAAAGGTCTCCAAACTGTTACCAATTCCAAAAGAAAATCCCCTCAGATACATCTTGATCACTCTCTACCAGATAACACATTTTACAGCAGGTCTGAAACACAAAGGATCTCCAACGACCTTGTCCATGGCAGTCTCGCAACTCCTCCAAATAATTCACATCCTGGGGATGAGCTATTGTCCCCCACTCAACTGGAGTGCCACACCCACTCACACTCAATCTCTCACGAAGACTTGACGCCGTTTACAAGTCTTGAGAATGCCCTGTGAAGCAAAGAACAGGATGTGTTAAGGCTATTCAAAAAGCAAAACTGTAAAAAGGCAGCAGGACCTGACTGTGTATCTCCAGCCACACTACAGCCCTGTGCTGGCCAACTCGCTCCAATCTTTACAGACGTTTTTTTAAGCAATCATTGTCCCAGTGCACAGTGCCAGACTGCTTCAAATCTTCTGTTATTGTTCCTGTTCCAAAAAAGGACACAAGAACCTGCCTTAACGCCTACAGACCCGTCGCACTAACGTCAGAACTGGCCCGTCTTCCCAACACGTTCGTGTCACAGTGAGGTGACCCCTCAAACAAGAATTATTTCCTGCCTCATATATGACTACGGCACCTAGCAATGCAAACAGGGTGCTAGGGCCCCTCTCCATTACCACAGGTTCTGTTGATCGCCCAGATCCACCAATGCCCACACAGACCAGCGACAAGCATGTGTATCGTATAAGTGACCTTTTTATTTTCTATCCATATTCACCACCAGCCAAAGACACAACGAAAACAGCAGCAACAAAAGGTCCTTCCAAGGGTCATAATGAATCCAGAGGGACGGCAGTCTTTTCTGTCAAGTACCGAAGAGTGGCCACTCGAACGATTCTTCTTCGTACCTGTAAAGTCTTTGATGGCCCCAGTAAACGAGAGGCCGGTCCCATTTCCCCAGACTCCGTTCAGGTTCCACTAGAAATCCTCCCGCGAACTGTATTCCATTCCCCTCAGTTTGGAGCGGCTAGCCGGGCCGGTTTCTCCCTCCTTGCCTTCAGGTATTAAAAGTCTCTGTACAGTACCTCTGTTCCGATGCCACTGTCTCCCGTGGTCGTCAATCGGTCCTTGCCTCCGCGAACTCGCGCTCCGCAGCTTCCCTTGTGCTGCCTGTGTCGTCTCCCGGGTCTGGTGGGAATCGGGAGCCCGCTCCGTTCCGGCTCAGATGGTTTTATTCCTCCCCTCAGCCCATCTCCCTCAGGGGGTTTTCCACTGTCCCTGTCAGAAAGGGGCTTGCCCAGTATTTTACCAGGAGGAAGCTCGTGTGGCTGAAGAGTGTGAGAGTGCCGAGCTTAGGTGTTATGGGCCCTTATCACTTCTTTGTTCACTCTCCGGGTCGGAGAAACCTGAAAAGAGACAAACGTTGTGAGACCATTTATAAGCTTGGTGACCTCGAATTAAACAGAACAATAGCAACACTGTTCTACAAACCTTTCATTGAAAGGGTTTTCAAACACTGTCCCACTTGCTGGTTTGGCAACATCAGTAGCTGGAATTGAATATGCAGCCATTAGTCTGCCTGGCAAAAAACAACCGGTCTCTCCAGTGGTCTGCATACAAGTGAACACACAAACCCCATACTATTAAAACCCCCTTTAGGGCACACTCACACCACAACACAATCAACCCGACAGACTCACCAACACTGGACTGCAGAAGCGGCAGGAAACCCTTGAGAACATGAGCAGAGCATGCAAACTCCACACAGACAGCACTCCAGGAAACCAGACACATGAGAACATGTGCAGAGCATGTGCGCCGTCTCTCAGCCTTTCACCTCCACATGCAGATCAGGACGCGACCGGAGACCGGAGACTCCTCACTCCTGCAGGAGGAGGCGCCGACGGACTCGCTCAGCCCAGCGCTTACATTTCCCCGACAGTCCTGTCCTACAGCCTGCGACTCACCGCTTCTTCCTTTTCTTCTGCGAATTGTCCACAAAATACTCCAGCCAGCGCCTTTTAGACTAAAGTTTCGGCTTTGCCAGCTGTCTCCCTCCCGGAGGTCAGATCGAAACAACTTCTGCAGCACCGTTTCCCCAGCAACCACGTTTTATTTAACAGTAAAAAACAGTTTAAGTAAAATAAACACAGGAGAAAAGTTTGCAAACATGCAGGCAGGATGAGCGCTGCAGACACATGCTGCTGCCCAGGTCCGTCTTGTGAAATAAACAGAATTTTGCACCCCAGGAACTAGACCCACGAGAACATAAGGAGAGCATGCAAACTCCACACACACAGCACCCCAGAAAACTGGAGCCACGAGAACATGAGCAGAGCATGCAAACTCCACACACAGCACCCAAGGAAACTGGAGCCACGAGACCATAAGCAGAGCATGCAAACTCCACACACACAGCACCCCAGGAACTAAATCCAGGCTCCCAGCGCTGCCACCCACTGCGCCGCCGTCTCTCACCTCCACTTGCAGATCATGACGCGACCGGGGACCGGAGACTCCTCACTCCTGCAGCAACACACCCCAGCAGGAGGAGGCGCCGACGGACTCGCTCATGGTGCAGTGAGCCCAGCGGTGTGAGGCTGGTGTCCAGCGCTGATATTTACCGACAGCCTGCGACTCACCGTTTCTTCCTTTTCTTCTGCATAATGTCCACAAAATACTCCAGCCAGCGCTTTTTAGACTAACGTTTCTGCTTTGCTCGCTGATTAGATTACAAAAGCCGACTGTTTACCTCCTGGAGGTCAGATCGCAACAACGTCTGCAGCACCGTTTCCCCGGCAACCACGTTTTATTGACAAAGTAAAATAAACACAGGAGAAAAGTTTGCAAACAAGACGGGAGCTAAGAAACACGAGGACAGTGGGTTTGCTTTATGTGCCGGGTCGATTAACCAGCGCTGCAGACACGTGAAATACAAGAAAACATAAACACAAGGGAACACATAAGAGAGACAAAGAAATACAAGACACGATAAATACGCTGAAATTGTATTAATATAATTCATTCTAATGTTCAATGAAATCAGCGAAACACATGGACAGGGCAGCCCAGTAAACTACAGAGACTACATTACCCATAAGCCCTGTGGGCGACACCAATTTGACGTCATCGACTCATACTTTTGTATTTTTTATGAGACCAAAAACTACAAGAAAACGTAACGTAGCAGTCGTATTGTCAGGATACATGCAATAATACATGTACATTTTATGGAAAAAAAGATTCAACAAGGTAAATGCAGATAAGGCCCGTCCATGCTTCAACGTTCTTACAACACAGAAACAGACACATTTCAGAAAGACATTCTGAAATAAAATGTCTTTACATCCGTCTTAAACTGTTCAAACACGGTCTCCTCTCACACCATTCCCTTAATAATTATGTTGCGCAAGTATAATAATGTTTAAAAATACAAACGATATTTTCATCTTCCTTTTCAATGGGATTAAAATGTAACAAATTTATTTCTTTCCGATTTCAAGTCTTTCCGATAGCGCTTTGAGACTCAGCTCCGTGGACTCGTGTATCTCTGTCGCCACCCAGTGGACATTTCTCGGAAGTGTCACCGCCCGCCGGAATTCGGAAAAGTCCCGGGACTGAAGCTGTGTGACTGGACAAGAGCCTGTCTCCCGCCTCCTGCTGAAATCTCAGCGCCGATTGGACAAAAGCTGCTCACAGTCCGGATCCAGTGGAAGGCCGATCCACTCCGGGTTTTCCTTAGCCGGCAGTCCGGATCCAGTGGAAGGCCGATCCACTCCGGGTTTTCCTTAGCCGGCAGTCCGGATCCAGTGGAAGGCCGATCCACTCCGGGTTTTCCGTAGCCGGCAGTCCGGATCCAGTAGAAGGCGGATCCACTCCGAGTTTTCCGTAGCCGGCAGTCCGGATCCAGTGGAAGGCCGATCCACTCCGGGTTTTCGGTAGCCGGCAGTCCGGATCCAGTGGAAGGCCGATCCACTCCGGGTTTTCCGTAGCCGGCAGTCCGGATCCAGTGGAAGGCCGATCCACTCCGGGTTTTCCGTAGCCGGAAGTCCGGGTCCTTTACGATGCACGCAAGACTACGTCACAGATCACCGGAGTACATTATACAGGCAAATAAAGATAAGGTACGCACAGCTTTCATGTTGTGATACTTAGACATGGTTTGGAGACGTTCCCTCGTGTGTATTTTGAATTATTCAAATGCGTGTCGCTTCAATTTGGAAGCGCATAATTTCAGTGCATGAGCTTACCCGTTATATTGGGCGAGATTTCACACGGATAATCAAACAAGAACGAGTTTGCCCTGGAATCCATTCCACTGCCCAACCTGAAAGTCAGAGCATGAGAACAATCTGCGAGAAGTACAATCTGCTACTACGACATACGGTCTAATTATTCAATTTTCGATTATTTCTCATCTTTAGGCTATTTATACATCTAATAACGAGCAAGTATAATGATTAAGCCAATGATACATTATATTTTAGATTCGGTTCAGCAGTATTGAGCAGTAAAATAACATCAATTTGTCTACAGGAAATGTCAGAATTAGAAGCCTTCTTTACACCATTTTGCCGATCTGTTCAGAGTGTTTTAACAACAGAACAAAACAAAAACAAACGTAAGGTTTCTGGGCTGCTTTGAGAAAGACAATTATCATCTATATTACTTTTAAATCTATGCACACTGTGTATCTTTATCGGGTCGATTCAATGTACAATTTTGTACTGACGCCTTAACCTTATTATTCATACAAAATCTGTTTGACAATAGTCATGTTTGATTCCACTCACTTTCCCCAAAGAGGTGCTCCAAAATAGTTTGACAAGATATTGTGAGATTGCGAGAAGGATCTGAAGTATTTATTAGTAAAGTATAACTAAATTGTTTTCCTTGTAGTCTAATAAAGGTTGTAAATTCTTCCATAGTTTCTGATGGTATACTGTTAGTTTCTTAAAAGCATCAATACCTCTCTAGGAGTAGCTCTGGTTACGACGGATTGTTATCAGACGTATCACAAACATTATATCTATTCATAAAATCTGCTTGATTCTACATTTCATCATCCACACCAGTTAATTTGTTGACCCCGCTAATACTATTTTAAACCCAGTTTTCAAAGCACAGGTTTATTTTTTCTCTGTATTCTAGATGATGTATCTATGGGAGGTATGTTTATCTATAAGAGACCACGTGAGGAGAACTTCTTCATGGAAGCTGGCAAGTTTCAGGGGGGTTTCCAGCATCCAAATGACATTCAAGTAAAAAGTCTATACCCGCTAGTTCCTGAATGATTAAATTAGGGAAACATACACCACCTACTTTGCTTAATTTTGTAAATAATACTCTGTCGGTATCGGTATTAGATGCTCTAAACCCTGTAGCATTTAGGCCTCCTTCTGCCCGTGTTTGACAAATAACAACCATGAATAAAGTTTTTTTTTTATTTTACTAAGGTAGAGAACATCAAATCACAAAATCACCTTTTTGAAAATCTTAATACCAAGATATTTAATCACATCTTTTACATGTATATTACGTACGGAGCAGACACTTTCCAACAGCCACCAGTTCACTTTTCTGATATGTAAAGAAAGACCAGATACAGAGGAAATGACTTGTAAACGCATTTAATTGCTTTGTCCACCTCTGTGTGCTTTCTCAGAGAGAGAGTTGTATCCTCAGCCAATTGGGAACACCTGTCATCTCTTTATCCTGTACTTGAATACCCTGAAACTATTTGTTATAGGGGTGTAAGCAGTGGGAAGAGGAGTGGGCTCGTGTCGAATTGCCTTACCCGTTCCCAATCTGCAGGAGGTCCCACGACGGCAGATAGCTGCTCCAGTCGCTGGAGCTCAGTTCGCTGTCGAGGGAGGACGAGGGCTCTGGCTCGGGGGAATCACGGCTCCACAGCTCCTACCTGTTGCAGAGTGTTTCTGCCCTCCCGATGGCCTCTGTGTTTTAGAAGGATCTGTCTCTTTTCGCTTGCTTACACCACAGGTTTCATCGACGATAGTGTGCACCCTGAAGCAGTGAGTTATCGGTCTTATTTCTACTGAGAAACAGTTCAAGCACTCACAAAACAATAACCAGGAGACGGTGTATGAAAAAGAATTGTAAGACTTGCAGAGTAGATTTGAATAGACAGTGGACGTCACACTGCGTGCTTGAATATCAGAGATTCAATTCATTCTTTCCTGTAGGTTAACTTCCTGTTTGACATTGTTCCGCTGTCACTTCTTCACAAACTCATAACTCGCCGTGTTCAATTTTGTGTTGAGTTACAGGAACCTCGGCATCAGATGAAATCCTCTTCAGCGCCCCAGGGAGACTGGGGGACTTGCCAGATTTTCAGCTTTATTACTGGGTCATTTGGCTCAGGGCTGTTGAGCAAAGTGCTCCCCTCTGCTGGAGACCCACAGGGGCACTACAGAGCGGCCTCGTGTTCCCTGCTCCTGCCCGTGCCTGTGGACGGCCAGTGTGACCGCGCGCGAGACAAAGTAGTGCATTCGTGGTGTAAATACAGAATGTTCACTAGCTGACTGAGGAAAGTTACAGAGACGGGAGTATACGTTCTGAAATAATGTGAACCACTGTTACTACACACAGACAGACTACTTAAAAATCATGTGGCTTTTTAAGGTCGTTTTGTCTGCCTAAAGTACGTTAGATTTGTCACAGCAAAGAGTTTGAATACTTACAGAATGCAGCAGCTAGAATTGTTACTTGGAGCAGAAAGAATGACCACATAACCCCCATACTTCTCTCTCTTCATTGGCTTCCTCTCAGGTACAGGGCGGACTTCAAACTCCTTCTACTTACTTACAAGGCTCTCAGAGGTCAGGCACCTGTCCTGCCTCGCAGGGATGCTGCAGAGGAGAAATACTGTACACAGCATAGTTTCAGAGGCCTGTCTGTCCTGGGCTGGGCACCATGTGAGTTGAATGCTGCATCAGTGCCATGGATCCAAGAGGGGCATCATGGATACAACTGTCGTTTAGGAGGATTCTGCTGGTCTGCAGAGACCTGCATGGGGTACTGACATACAGACGACGTGATGGATGGATGGATTAATACCCGCATTCATTTCTTTCTTTTTTTTTAATGATATAACGTTAGCATGCCCAAAGGGGTTGGGCAGCCAGTTGACCTTGGACCCCTAGAGGATTTTATTCTCCTTACTGAGGAGTCTTTGGTTCCTTTCCTCCATTGTCTTCAGTTCTGTATTTACAAAATGTATATTTACCTGCATTGTTAAGCGCCTTGGGGCAACCTTGTTGTGAAAGGCGCTATATGAAAATAAATTGAATTGAATGGAATGAGAGAGTCACGGCTTTTCCAGTTTCCTCTCCTATTATCTTCTTTATCTGCACTCTAAAACACAGTGAAACCTTGAACCTTTCAACTGGACCACTGCCGTTCTATATCAAAATGACTTTAACTAGGACGGAGACTTGGATGGGATGAAAAAGGAAAAGGCATTATTTGCAGGAAGAAATTAAACTGTTCCACCTGATCACTTGCTAAACAAAGTGATTCACTGGAGTGGAGGCTGTGAAAGCTTTGTGAATCAACTTACAAAAGGATACATGTAAGAAACGTGGCTCCCATATTTAACCCTTGAAAAATCTATGAGTGTTATGTGGAGGTGAAAGTATTGTTCAATTATTCTAATAAAGCTCACTCAACTAAGACCCAGAAAAGTACCAGAGTATTCTCACCTAAGAGGAAATACTAACAAGTAGGATGTTAAAATGAAAAGCATTAAAAACTGAATGATCTTCAGTAGCTGAAATGATTATTGAGCTCTGGGTCACAGTGCTCCTGAAAAAAAATCAAATTTCAGCAGACACCCAAGGTGAGCACCATGCTGAGCCAGTGTATAAGTGTATGAATCACAGTTTCAAGGAGCTTTTTTCAGTTTCGTTCCACCGATCGGCCAACACGGGGGGAACTTCAGTCTTACTCGCCCTATTGCATTAAGAAACTGTACAACATTCTCCAATAAGAACTTGCGACCTCACCTAACGAAAAGCAATTTGCGTATCAGGGAAAGACTGGACTCCCACGGGGGATTTTTGTTTTGCATCCCGATGGTGATGTGCACTATATAGAACGTTGCTGGACCCATGTGCAATTGGTGTCATTTCTAATCTAGAGGTCAAAGCTGTGAAACTTTCAAAGAGATGGAAGATCTCTTGCGAGACACCAATTCACAGAAGGGGCTAATGAGATCTTTGCTTGAAGTCTCATTGTGCTGCACTATTTCATTTTTCAGTGGGCACGACTCACAGGCATCTAAAATCATCTCAGTGACAGACTAAACAGGCCTCTCGCAAAGACTCGGGAACGGACACAGACCTTATCATCTCTGCTCCTTGGGAAGCGTGCAGAGATCACATTAGATGTGTTGCACAAGCTCTTTATTGTCACGTACAGTAAACCCAGCAGTGTGGTCAGTGCGGGATGTGTTCTGTCCTGACGGCAGGGTCAGCAGCCAGAGACCTGAAACACAAGACGGAGAGGTAAGACATTGATTCCGACAGAGAGAGCTTTCACACCGGATTACTGACAAGAGGAACAATAAGAGAAGAGTTGTAAAGACACGCCGAAGAGAATATTCACCTCTAAGAGGAAATATTAACAAGTAGGATGTTAAAATGAAAAGCATTAAACACTGAATTATCTTCAGAAGCTAAATGATTACTGAGCTCTGGGTCACGGTAAGGTTCGTGCAATGGTGTAAAAACAATAGCCTAATTCTCAATGTTAAAAAAAACAAACAAAATAGTTTTTGATCCCAGAGCAGTTGGTGATCACACGCCTGTAGTAATCCACAATGAATTTGTCACTCAGGTTGATTCATATAAGTATTTAGGTGTATACATAGGCAGTAACCTGTTGCTGAACTACTCGTGTTGAGAGTGTTTGCTCCAAAGTTCAGCAGCGTTTACATTTCCTGCGAAGATTAAAAGTGCTTGGGGTTGGACAAGAAGTAATGCTACTCTTCTACCGTGCTGTAATCGAGATTATTATCAGATATGGTATTACAGAGTGGTTTGGTCATCTATCATTTCATTTAAAATCACAAATTACCACCTCTTCAAGACAGCTTTGAAGGTCATGGGAGTGAAACGGCATCTCTCCTTGCAGACAATCTTGGAAAAATCCCTCATCAAACAGGCAGGAAAAAATGTATCAGATCCCTCCCACATCCTTAACTCTGAATACCAACCTCTTCCTTCTGTCAAACGTTTTTAGGTTCCCAAATATAAGTCAAACAGATACAAACATTCCTGTGTTCCACTGTCCATTAAAGCTGCCAATGCAAATGTCAAGGAAAAACACAATTTTGACTCTAACAACCCACTTGAGTGCGATATGTTTTGTGATGTGTTATAAAAGTTACATACTGCTATGTGTTATACTGTACATGTTCAATAGAGTGATGTGCAATGTTTTTCTTATTTTTTGTAATAGAATAATGTGCAATGTTTTTCTTTTCTTCTTTTTTTTTGTTTGCATTTTATTTAAATGGACAGGAATGCTGGGTGTCCATACAAAATTTCCCCTCAGGGGACAATTAAATCTTATCTTATCTAGCTGGATATTCGACCAAGCTAAGAAACAGCAAAGAGATACAGACTCTGACAAGTACAGGTTCAGAGACCACAATCAGGCCATAGCAACTGTGTGATGAAGACCCAAATGTATCCCACACCTGCCTGAGGAACAGACAGTGAGCCTGTCTCTCAATAATAATAATACAGTGTGTGATCTCAACAGATGACTCTTGGGCATGTGCCTGTGTGTTGCTAGTTTGTGTGCTTTATATTACCTGCAGCCATGAAACACATGTCCACCTTGGCGATAATGGAAACTCCCTCTCTCAAGAAAACACAACGCATCTGAAAATTACTTTTCTACAAATGTTTTCACTCCTCTGGTGTCAAAGTACTGCATCTGCAGAAAGGGGCAACTCGTCCATCCATCGTCCAGCAGGCCCACTCTACAGCACATTAGACAGATGCCTGTGAAATCAGCACCTTCGGGCTGCTTAACAAATATATTATGTAATACAATGCGTATTTTTACGGTCACGTTAACTTGCACTGTTTGTGTGTGTTGTGAGTTCCGGTGTGAATGAAACATAGCTGCTGTGATGGAGATAACATTTAGAGGAACTCCAGCTCTCGGTGTTTAAGAATATTAAACCTTTACTGACCACAGTGGTGTCGAACACTGGCTTTCTCCTCAACTGGGATACGATCAGGTGGGGATTTTGTTTTCCTGGGGGGTTTTAGTGGTGCACCTTGACTTGCAAATTTGTTTTTATTTGATGTAAAATTTTTTTAGTTGTTTTAAAGAACTTACTGTTTTGATTAGATGCATCAGAGATTGTGACTCTGCCTTTAGCTTTCCATTCCTTCCACACAAAGGGTCTTCTGTTGTAGAGAACAGCACAGCATATCCAAAGCGAAGCGGGAGGGGACTGCAGTCCAGAGAAACCTGTAATTTTACAAAGAATGGAGGCAATTTCACACCTCTGGTTGTGCCAGAGGGTCCTCAGTGGAAGAGATACCAGGGTCCCCAGCACTGCTGTCACCTCTTCTGTACTCCTCCTATGCTAACAGCTGTGTATCTACAGCTGAATCAAGTCTGCAGATGATCCCACCGGAATAAAAAACAAATCTGTAGAGGAAGGAGGTCACTGCTTTAGTCAGCTCCACACAGACAGTAGCCCAGGAACTAGACCCACGAGAACATAAGCAGAGCATGCAAACTCCACACAGACAGCACCCCAGAAAACTGGAGCCAAGAGAACATGAGCAGAGCATGCAAACTCCACACACACAGCACCCCAGGAACTAAATCCAGGCTCCCAGCACTGCCACCCACTGCGCCGCCGTCTCTCACCTCCACTTGCAGATCATGACGCGACCAGAGACCAGAGACTCCTCACTCCTGCAGTAACACACCCCAGCAGGAGGAGGCGCCGACGGACTCGCTCATGGTGCAGTGAGCCCAGCGGTGTGAGTCTGGTGTCCAGCGCCGATATTTACCGACAGCCTGCGACTCACCGTTTCTTCCTTTTCTTCTGCAAAATGTCCAAAAAATACTCCAGCCAGCGCTTTTTAGACTAACGTTTCTGCTTTGCTCGCTGATTAGATTACAAAAGCCGACTGTTTACCTCCTGGAGGTCAGATCGCAACAACGTCTGCAGCACCGTTTCCCCGGCAACCACGTTTTATTGACAAAGTAAAATAAACACAGGAGAAAAGTTTGCAAACATGCAGGCAGGATGAGCGCTGCAGACACATGCTGCTGTCCGGTCCGTCTTGTGAAATAAACAGAACAGAAAACAGAAAGAAAAACACACACTCGAGTACACATAACACAGTCAGGGGTACACAATACTCCTGCTCTTTACTCAAACAGGTCGGCGCAGCTGTCATGATGTCACATTTACAAAAAGTCTGAAGATTTGCTCGTCTCTTCCCAGAGCAGCTTCACTCCGGAGAGAAAGAAACAGCTCCTGGCGAGTCCGTCTTGTAAGAGAGACATAGAAATCCGCGACACGATAAATACACTGAAATTGTATAATTGATTCTGATGCTCAATCAAATCTGCGGAACGCGTGGGCAGCGCTATAGAGAACTAGAGAGACTACATTTCCCATAAGCCCTTTGGGCGACTTCCTTTGACGTAATCGATTCGCGTCTTTTTTCTTTTTAATTATAACAACAATACATGCAATAAAAACAAGAATACATATAACATAGAGTATAGTCAGGGGTACATACAATAATACATGTACATGTTATGCAAAAAGATTAAACAAGTAATCTTGTTTAATAGTAAACAAAAGCAGATAAGGTCCGTACATGTTTCAAATTGTCTGTAAAAACGTATTTACATCCGTTTTAAAGTGTTCAAACAGGGGTCTCCTCCCACAGCATTTCGTTATTATTTCGTGGAAGTATAATATTTTTTTTAAATACAAACGATATTTTCATATTACTTTCAATGGGTTTAAATGAAGCATGATTTTACTTCTTTTAAAGTAATGTCAATATTAGTTTCCTTCTTTACATTAGCCTTCATTCAGAGTTGCTGTCACAAAAGTCACAGTTACCATCTGTTTTGATTTTCAATCTCTGCACAACGAGGATCTGTAAGGAGGCGCTCTAAGATTCGCCGCCATAGACTCGTGTATCTCTGTCGCCGCCCAGTGGACATTTCTCGAAAGTGCAGTTCTTTTTAACTCTTGTAGCAATAGAAATAGATACGATACAAAACAAGAGTATATATAGCAAATCAATAATGTCATCAGGGGTACATAGTATAATATATTTACACTTCTGAAAAAAAAAATCAATATCTGCACAACAAGTCTTCGACAGCGCTTTGAGACTCACCGCCATAGACTCGTGTATCTCTGTCGCCGCCCAGTGGACATTTCTCGGAAGTGTCACCGCCCACCGTAATTCGGTAAAGTCCCGGGACTGTAATTGTGATTGGACGAGAGCCGAGTCACTCAACGTGAGGGCGGTATTTCCGTGTAAGAACACGGAAGTCCGTGGTGATTGGCTAGGAGCGGTGTCAGTCACCCCAACTAAAAGGAAGTCCCTCCTTTTCCAGCCAACGGCGGTGATTGGACAAGCCCTGCGTCGCTCATTTGACGTCACTTAACTGAGACGGATCCGGATCTGATGCGTAATTAGCGCGACAGCCGGTCCGTCGCTGAGGTCGGTGTGGAGCCACGGCCCAGGATGCTGTGGTTCCGCTTTCTGCTCGTCAAGCACTGCGGACTCCTGGAAAACCGTATTGCAGAGCAGAGAGTTATTGAAATCCAGACGTCCGTCGCTGGAGAGTTTGTTTACTGGCGAGTCACCTCACGTTGCTGATTAATTCTACCTTATTGTGTTTTCTCTGCTTTAACAAATAGTAAAAATGCTATTCAATGCACACAGGAGTACATCACAGATCACCGGGGTACATTATACAAGCAAATAAAGATAAGGTTTACTTATCTTTAAGGTCCGGTTTCCTGGGGTACTTGCTTAACCGCTGGAGATCAGATCGCAACAACTTTTACAGCTCCGTTGCCACGGCAAGCACGTTTTATTGACAAAGTTAAATAAACACAGGAGAAAACAAGACGGGAGCTAAGAAACACGAGGACAGTGGGTTTGCTTTATGTGCCGGGTCGATAAACCAGCGCTGCAGACACGTGAAATACAAGAAAACATACACACAAGGGAACACATAAGAGAGACATAGAAATACAAGACACGATAAATACGCTGAAATACACTATTAAAATAATTAATTCTAATGTTCAATCAAATCAGCGAAACACATGGGCAGGGCAGCCCAGTGAACTACATTACCCATAAGCCCTGTGGGCGACAACATTTTGACGTAATCGACTCGCGTCTTTTGTATTTTTTATGAGACCAAAAACTACAAGAAAACATAAGGTAGCAATCGTATTGTCAGGGTACATGCAATAATACATGTACATTTACAAGGTAAATGTCCGTCCATGCTTCAACGTTCTTACAACTAGACACGGTACGTCTTTACATCTGTTTTAAACTGTTCAAACATGGTCTTCCCCCACGCCATTCCGTTAATAATTATATCGTGCAAGCATAATAATTAAAAAAATACAAACGGTATATTCATTTTACTTTCAATGGGATTAAAATGTAACATAAATGTATTTATTTAAACTTAATATCAGTATTAGTCTCTTTCTTTTTATAAGTTTGTAAAACAGTCCAGAATGTTTATAAACCACAACATAACCAAAATAAATGTTAGGTTTCAGGGCTGCTTTCAGAAAGGTCACAGTTTTTTATTTTTTTTATTAAACATATAGAATTTACAGATACAAATACAACAAGAGGATCAGAATCATGTACAAGAGAAAAAAGCGCAGCAGAAAAAAGCATTTAACTACCAGAGGTAATTAAGTAATTATGTGATCAAATTGTATATTTTACACGTATCATATTTTCCTTTTTGCTTTAATATTTCTCAATTATTTATAAAATTTAGTTTCAATATGCATGCGTTTCCTGTAAAAAATAAAACTCAGCACACAGTTTTTTACAAAACAAAAAAACGTTTTTCTTTTAACAACATTTCGAGTACCTCTGGCATTCATGAAAAATACATACACAAAAGCAAATAACTAACTCTAAGACTGTCTAAACTATTGAGTTTTTCGAAGAACCAGAACTATAACAGTCCTTAATACTTAACTACACCATTCCAAACTAACACTAAATAAACACTAGTATATACTACTATAACAAATAAAACCAAACATAATCATTAACTGAGCAGTCACTCGGAGCGAATCTCCTTCCCGTCCGCAAAGGCCCACAAAGTAGGCTCTCCTCCCCTCTCTTCTGGCAGCTTCAGCCTGGGGCCACAGCTGGTTCCTGGTGCTCCTGTCCGCGGCAGACAGGTCCTCTGCAAACCTCAGTTTGTTCCCATTCAAATACTCATTCCTCCTCGCCGCTCGCCACAGCGTGTCCCTCGCCGTCCTCTTGGTGAACTGTATTATAATCGTTCTGGGGCGCACTTGCCCAGACATGTTTGCTCTCCCGAGCCTGTGAACAGTGTCAATGGCCGATATCACGTCCTCCTGGTCCGGCAGGGTCCTTCTACAGATACCCTTCACTGTTGCAACAATGTCCTCATTACGTTCCTCCTTAACTTCAAGTAATTATAAATTCCACCGTCGACGGTATCTATCGACATCGTTCACTTTCAATTCAAGATCTTTAATATGCTTTTCTTGTTCGGTATTTACTTGTTTAAGAACTTTTACTTCACTCTTTAAGTCCTCAAACTCTTTAAACCCACAGTCCATGGACTTTTTAAGACCTTCGATTGCGACTGTATTAGATCGAATCATTTCCTTCAGCTCACCCGTGCTCTGTGCCATCATGTTGAAGATGTTGGTCTGGAGCTCCTCCAGCGTCAGGTCGCCCCTTCCTCTCTTGGCTGCCGGGGTTTTCCCAGGTGTGCTGGGCAGGGACTCCGGCTCTTCCTCCGGCAGCTGAGTCTCACTCGCGTACGAGCGCATCTCCAGCACTCTTTCCACGTCCCCCCCGGCTGCTTCACTTTTCCCTTTAGTTGCCATCGATTTTCTTGTAGTGCTATACATATACGATTGAGGTATCTTAGACTTCTCCTTCGAAGACCCAGCACTCTCTTTTCTTTTCCCAGTGTTACTCATATCGAAATTCTTAAACCTAAAAAAATCGTTTTTTCTTTTTCTTTCAATTATAACTGAAGTTTAAACAACTGGTGTTAAGTCCTTATTTTTCTGTAGTCAAAAAAGCAAAAATTAACATTCAGGTCATGCAAAATTAAAAAAAAACTCCTCAAACACTAAACTTTACCTCCCACCTGAATGCCATCTTGAACGCTCTTAAAGGTCACAGTTATTTTTTTTAAAGAATTTTTTATTAAACTTGTAAATAATTTACAAATACAAATACAATCAGAGGATCAAATTAGGTATAAGTAAACAAGCACAAACAGAAAAGTAAACAATTAACCGCCAGAGGTAATAGGTAAGTTATATGATTAACTTGTATTTTTTACATATATCATATGTTTTCCGTGCTTTATTTCTCACATTTTTAATAGAATTTAAATAATGTTTCAGCCCCACCTCAAAAGAACTAAAAAGGGGAGTATTATTAGACCATTTGGATTTATGGATGTGAAATTTACCAAGAATGATTAATAAATTGACTATAAATAAATGCTCTTTTTCCAAATTTTCTACTAAACAGTACAATAAAATGTCAAAATCCTTCAATCTAAAAAACACCTTTAACTTCCTGCAAACAAAACTCTGTAAATCCGTCCAAAACAACTTCACAAACCTACACCTAACAAATAAATGCACCAAAGATTCCTTTTCCGCCCGACAAAAAACACACAGATCATCCTGCTCATGCTTAAATTTAAAAAGTACTAATTTCACTGGATAAAACTTATGAATGATTTTAAACGATATCTCTTTAACTTTATTTGTAATACAAAATCTATCAGGAATTGTCCAAACTAACTTCCAGTTTATATTTTCAAACATTGCATTCCAAAAAGACAAACAAGAAGGGATAAGATGGGGTTTACAAAGATTTCTAATATGAGTATTGTTACACTTCTTATCCTTTATTTCCACGCCATCCAAGAATAAATCAGTTGTAGGACCCAAAAGAAAAAAAGGTCACAGTTATCATCTATATTGATTTTAAATCTCCGCGTAACAAGAGTCTGCGACAGCGCTATAAGACTCACCTCCATAGACTCGTATATCTCTGTCGCCGCCCAGTGGACATTTCTCGGAAGTGTCATCGCCCGCCGTAATTAGGAAACGTCCTGTAATTGAAGCTGTGTGCTTGGACAAGAGCCGCATGTCTCCCCTCTCGGCGCTGACTGGACGAAAGCTGACAGCCCGGATCCCACTGACGTGTGATCCAGTCTGGGTTTTCCTCCGCTGACAATCCGGATCCCGTGGAAGCTTGATCCGGTCCAGTTTTTACTCTGCTGACAGTCCGGATCCCGTTGAAGTCTGATCCAGTCCGGGTTTTACTCTGCTGTGAGTCCGGATCCCGTGGAAGTTTGAGCCAGTCCGGGTTTTACTGTGCCGACACTCCTTACTCTGCTCCAAAAGTAGAAATTATGAAAAACGTTTTATGAAAAAACCATGGGGATGCGGTCAGGGTGAGACGGTCAAGTTGAGGGCGAAAACTCCGCGGAAGCAGCCGGATCCGAACAACGTGTCACTTTAATTTTAATGTAAGCATTTACAACATAATACAATACAAATACCGGTCTGTCGGTGTGGTTCCGCTCTCTGCTTGTCAAGCACTGCGGGCTCCTGGAAAACCGTATTTCAGGGCAGAGAGTTATTAGTGAACTTTATTATTGAGAGTTTGCGAGTCAGTTGCTGATAAATTCAACTTGATTGTGTTTTTTTTCCTTTAACTTTTATATTGCAAAAATAAGCCCTCACTGAATCAGTCACAGCTGGGGACTCAGGTGCTCATCACCTCTTGACAGTCCTGGCTAGACAATTAAACGTGCCAGCAGACCAACAGCATCTGCTAACAACCACCCTCAATAACAACTGGAATATAATCCATATGGAATCGGATATCATTTCTGGCTTCATACTCAGTGAGAGAATGCAGAACAGACTGAGTTTTCTGTTATAGGGGAATTGTGGGGAGACCTGTGATGGAGAAATAAAAATTACTGGTACATGCAGATCACAAACATCAATTTACTCCATCTGACATTCTTACTTGATTAAAATGAAACTTCTGTTCATTCATATGCTGACCTAAGCACTGAGAATGTCAGAACTTAAAAATGAATGAAAATCAATTTTCAGACACAGAATGTGTAGAAATTAAAAAAGTGCCAAAAATGCTTTGCAAGGTGTTTTATTGACAACCTAAATAACAGATGAGAATACACAAATTGCAATCCTGCTCCTACAATATCCCTATGGAAAACTGTATACGAAACATAACGACAAAAATATTTTTAAATTTCGTACACAACACCAGAAATACAGCAATTGTGTTACAAGCTCAATATCTATCTTGTAAAGAATAAACACTGATGTTTGTAATAGTTTTATTTCAGTTTTCTATAATAATATAGCTATGCAGCCAAAGCAGAATACAATACAAAAGCAACAGGAAATGAATGTCTTTTCTACAGTGGTTTATCTCAAAGATATCCAGTGCATTGCTGAAATATGTAGCTTAACATTTCACTAAATGAGATAAAAAGCGCGTGCCTTTGACACAAGAAAGTGTGCAAATCATAGTTTTATTCTACCAGCAGCCACTATAAACATTTCACTTGCATCGTGTAACACCATATGCATTTCTTTCTTAGCAGAGGAAGTTTAGAGATACTGTCACAAGTTCAATCACAACTTCCATTTGAAAATACATACATGAATGAT
This sequence comes from Lepisosteus oculatus, assembly GCF_040954835.1. Lineage (NCBI taxonomy): Eukaryota > Metazoa > Chordata > Actinopteri > Semionotiformes > Lepisosteidae > Lepisosteus > Lepisosteus oculatus. The sequence continues at coordinate 15,979,390 of NC_090719.1, read as the reverse complement.
GCTCTTATAAAATGTGCTAATAAACAAAAGCATGAAGGAACTTTACATAGAATTTACACAATGAGATACTCATGAGCACATTACAGAAAATATCAAGGCTTTAAAAACTTCTGTTGATCCTAAGCATTCACCTCGGATGTTCCTTTCAATAATTCTGATAGTTCCAAAATTGATCTTGATGAGTAGTTCCAGACCCTGGATGATCCTACTGGACCTGGACCTCCTATCTGAGTTTCAGTGGCTCACCACTAGCCACTGTGTTAGAGAGTCAATTAAACTCATTCAAAGTTGTGCGAAATGCAGAATCTATTTGGTGAAATTGTGACAGTGGTATCCTGCACTGTATGTCACATGGTGGGCTCAGCCAAACACACAGCTCTTACATGGCCCTGAAAGAGCACTCATTTGCAGAAGGTCGCTCTGTCATCCTCACACAAAATGCATTCAGACATTATACATCCCCACCATCTAAAACCCCTGTTCATCCACCCCAAAGCCTGTCATGTCAATCAAAGCCTGAACAATGGAGTTTTTTTACCTGGTGGTTACCTATGATGTACAGTATATAAGCGCCTCGTGTGGAGCTCAGTATTACTTTATTGCTTTTTGTCATTTGTGGATGCAGGACAAGTACACACAGAAAACCAATTTAAACATGGTTATTATCAGCCCTCTCTGCAGGTGCACAGCAGGAGGGCAAAACACAAGAAGCAACTCTATTTTAACAACACCTGTCTTCTGCTCAAACAGACAGGAGCTGTCAACTATCCTTGGGAAAATCACCACATTAATTCAAACCTTGCAATTACGAGCCTGATTATGCATAAACCACATCTGCAAATAAGTGCAATTGAACAGGCTTTCAAGCAGTGTTAGATTAGCATACATCAGACATTTAGATACAGTTCTATGGTATGTATTAGGTTTTTTAAATTATTTGTAAATTGTTGGATTCATGTTGTTGATTTAGAAGGCACTTTAACCTGTAAGTTAAAATATCATAAAATTACAGCATTTTAATTTGTATGAAACAATGTTAATTGTTCCCAGGATATTGCTGCCCTCTCCTGGTAAACACACCACATGGCACTTCCTATCGTTCCTGGACTCAGGTTGTGTTGGACAAAACGGTTCTGGCCAGGCTACTACTATGCTCTGGCAGAATAAAATGAGCACCATTCACAGTACATTTTTTTTATTTCACCGAAAGTAAATATACACTGGATTTACAATCCATGTTTGTACAAGTATGCGGCTGCCTTATTAACCAAGTGCTTTGGATAATGTGTAGAGGGGAAGAGATAAATGTCTGTTTTACTCTTCCACATAGTTGTCATCTTGGCCGTGGCACCTTTTTCTTGGGCCTGAAATTTCACAATTTCATTTCTCCATCATACCAAATGGAAACCCACATCAGGACACTGACACCACCCTGCCCGACAGTCCTCCGCAAGTATCACGGTTGGAACTTGTCATCTCTCTGCCTCTATATTCCTATGTGGGCTGGAGCTGAACTGCTGAAATTGGGATTCATCAAAGAAGTACCATCATTAAACTTAGGAAATCCCTAACTTACGTATAAAACAGTCAAGAATGACTTTCTTGTAGCTAACTGCCATTCATAGCCAAGCTTATGTCAGAGTCAATTAATTTTAATCTGTGTTTCTGCACCATCTGTCAGAAAGGGCTGTACAGTAATGGCGGAATGTAACATGGTGTACAGTAACTCTTGATAGGAGTCTGCGGCGATACTTGGTACATGTAATGCCATTGTTGTAAACTGGATGGTACAGGTATGCATCTTGAACAATACCTCTCCTACTCTGCTATTTGTACTGTATGTAGCATTCAAGTCAGAGAAATCTCAGTTTAAACCATTTACATGCTGCACAGGATGTGAAATTAGCCTGTCCATTATTTTCAGGCTTGCTCATTTTATACTGCAAGGGCATTGTATATTCAGAACAGTAAAACGATCATTACTACTCCTTCATTATTAATCCTAATACATTTTGATATATATATATATCGTGATATAAAACTGACACGCACCATACAAAAGACCGCAAACCTTACTACTTGTAACTCTCAGGGGCTGTATTAATCTTTAGGATTCAATTCATGAGACAAGATGTCATTTCACATTATGAGTTGGCACACAGTCCAAATTTCTTTCACAATTCCTAATAAATAGTGATGGATCTATTAAGGTTATTTTGCGTACAGCTCTGCATTGCTACCAATTTAGCAATAGTATAGCAATTCCTCAGGTGAAAACGAATCTATACTGTTGCAGTCACAAATATGACCGAAGACGCAAAATTCACAAGTAGAGTAAATGCAATGTGCACTGGAGACCCTGTAATTGTGGATTCCACTGTTAAATGGAATTGACTGTAATTGGTAGTGAGATATTTCAAATGTTTTGGCACATTCTGCTTTTTTACAGTATCGATGAAGTCCAAAACCAGTACGACCAACATTTCAAATACATGCCATTGTGATTTATTTTTGAGAACTAACTTTTAATATATTTTTCAGCAATATACACATGAAATGTTATGGAAATTAAGTGCCTGAAAGGGTAATAGGAAATGTGTAATTTTTCTGTATTAAAATTTATACTGTCCTGTTGTCTCATTTTTGGGATGAAACAAATCAAAATATAGACCACTATCATCTGTTAAACAATAATATTGTTTTAGAATAAAAAAAACACTAATACAGATAACTGAACATAGAAAACACATACAAATAAAATACTGTTTTATGACTTGTAGTCTTAACAAATTTGTAATTCTATACAACAGGAACATTTTGGTCGCTGATTTTCATATACTTTCAATTTGTACTGCTTACTTTGGTCAAAATGGTACCATCCATTTACTTTAAGCATTACATTTTGCATAGAGGAGAAAATTGTAAATAGTGCAACACAGCAAAACGTTAAAGGCAGAAAAGCATGTTACCTACCAGATTAATACGTCTATCAATAAGTTTTAATAGTGCAGAAACAATGATTATAGGAGCCTACATCTAACAAATAATTAACCCAGGGTGGATGGATATTTTACCGTGCAAATAATGTCCCATTTAAAGAATGCAGGAAGCTCAGTGTTTGCTTTCAACACTGCAGTCTAAAAGAGCTTAGGAACTTAAAAGCAGTACTATCACAGAGCCTAGCGTTTTCAAAAGGTGATTTACTATATTACTGAGCACACACTAAGAGTTATGGGGCATATAAGAGGAATATTGTTTCCAACCATGAACACTAATTGTCACCTACACTTCCTATAGAATAAAAGACGCAAACCTGAGGTGGCCGTTTGGCTTACCAAATTGGGCACTTATTTAAGATTAGCAGTTTCAAATCTGTGCCTTAGGTGCTGCAACGTAACAACTAGTGATGGAAGTGTACACTGCCACCTGTTAAGGTTTCTTCTGAAATCTGTCCCCATATTCAATCGGGGCAATATGAAACATACATGCTGCAAGTCAGAAAAAAATAGATGAAATAAAAAAATGGACACTTTGGAAAGGGGAGAGGGGGAGTATTTCACTGCAGTGTTCAAACACTGTTCAAAACAAACAGCAAAAAATGTTAAGATTAAGATGTACCCCAGCTGTTATAATTAATGAATAAAGAAAAGAATTCAGGGTTAAGATGACTGCCTGCCTGTAAATTTGACTGAATGAACTCATAAATACAGTTTTACTTGCAGTACTAATTCTTTCAGAAAATACTGTGTACTGTATTAACTGATATTTGGATCATGTTATGGGGTTGTTGTACTACAAAACAATCATGCTTATTATTTTGAGGGAAGAAATAACACTGAAGTAAGAACCACCTGTTATATACACGTTTAACATTTTGGTAATAAAAAGTCCTTGATTCCTTACTGACTTTGGTTTCCAGCCGACAGAACTACAGTTTTAAGAGTACAGGCCTTCTGCAATTTTTAGGACCTGACTTGTCTGCAAGTGTAAGAATGCACTAACACAGTACTGGAGAAAAAAAGAACATGAGTAACAAAAGACAAATGGCTGAAAGACAGACAACAATCTCAGTCAATTTTCTTTCCTCATCAGATGAAACATTCTTTTTTAAATGCAATGACAGTAGTTTGAACTAGCTAGCTGCAATCTACAGAACAAAACATGTCACATAATAAAAAACATAGTCTACTGCTCCTAAGCCCCACATGAACTCCGCCGATTTTAATGTAAATCTAATTCCATGAATGATTTCCACTTTGAATGAGTCACTCAGTTTTGAAAAATGAAAAGGGCCACATCTTCAGAACCATTTTGCACACCTTATTACACAGTAACTGCATCATTTACTAGCTGCCCCTTTTCCTCAAGGTAATTAAACTACTTACAGGAGAACAAAATCTAAGGCAAAGGCAAAGGCCTAGCAAAGAGTATCATCAATACAGAATAGAAAAAAACAGCATAAAATGAAATGAAAACTGAAGAAGTTTGCATTTTTTTCTTGTGTTAAGTGTTAACAGAAATAAGTGTTGCACAGTTTTATTTGTGAGCAGTTCAGAAAGGAAAAAAATAACATTAGTGTACAATACTGGAATGTAGACTGTGGTGAATACTATCATGATGAGGACACTAAAATTAAGGTGCATGTTCAGGGAAAAGCAAATTTATGCCTAACTTCCAGCAAAATAAAATATGTATATGCTTATAATAGTGGTGCAGCAGTCATTCTTGATTCTTACCTAGAATAAGGGAAAAAAAGCACTAAGAAAAAATGAAAAAATTGTTGCACTTCAAGGCAAAGACTTGGGATAAATAGGTTGGCACTGTCGGCAGCTGTGCACAATCAAAAATGTTATTACTTCAACTTTTTACAAGTTGGACAGTGTGCAAACAGATGACCTCACCACTGTAGAAAGGAGGAAAGAACAGTGTTATTTAAACGCAGTGTAACACGTTACTTATTCAGGGCCCTGTAAAGGGTGCTCTTTTCAAGGGTTTGATCGCTTAACAGCCAAAAAAATCTAAAAAAACATCCTTTCCCTCCGCTGTGATGTGAGATACAGGTATTTACTTCGTGACTGCCGCAGGTTCTGTATCCAGTAACTGCACAGTACTGTTAATAGTTCAAGTCAATCTTCAGCTCTTTATTTTAAAACTGTCTTGCAAAAAAAATTTTCCAAAGGCGGAGGTGGAAGTGAAGTGTATTTGGGAGAGATTCAGTTTACAAGCAAAGTGAGGGAAAATCCTGTACAGCTAACTGTCAATTACTTTCTGTAAATACTGCTGTGGCTTTTTTTCCTTTAGAAGAAAAGTAACATTTTTCTCTCAGAAATAGTATTTTAAAACCTTTTACTGGGAGTTAAAGATTTCATAGGTTTACTGTTCACTGAAACACTTTTGAATTTATATTTTAATTATGTTAATATAATGTTAATTATACATCAAATCAAATCACATCATTACCTGTGACAAGTAAACATGCAAAGAAATACATTTTGCATAGGTATTTCCATTATCCTTTATTTTGGCCTTTAAATTATCTTTTAAACACCCAAAGTGAATGTTTCTGGCTTTATTTTTACCAGCAAGAAGTTTATAAACCTCTTCCTGTTACTGTCAAACTCCAGCAAAGCTACACTTTTTCTAGAAAAAATCATATACTGGGGTTATTGAAAACATTTGAAATCTAAGCAATTGAGCAAAACACAAAAAGTGATGCATAAGTTTTTAAAAATCTCTTAGCAGGGTCAATGATCTATGAAAAGAGTTCACAGGGCTATAAAACAGCACAGAGAACAATCATAAACTGCATCACCAACTGTCATGAAACAGCTGTAACTATTAACTCCCTCCAAACTTCAGTCAACCTCCTGTACAATAGTAGTGCTATAGAAGCACTTTAATATTTAAATGCATTTCTATTGCATACGGCATAAATTTAGAAATTAATTAGAAGAACATGTTTGATGAACAGCATAATACAATACACAGCATTTTAAAAGATAGTTACGTATTTTCTCTATCACAATTCTAAATCAGCAGCTTATGTTGCCTATTTATTTAATACAATTGGCTATTTTTAAGGTTCTCTTTTGCTGTTGCTTATAGTGATTTAAATTTATATTCATAACAACTCCAAGACGGAATGGCAATTCCGAATAATAAATCTGTTCAATTCACAGGATATTTTGTATAGTTTGATTGCAAGATACATTAAAAAAATCTCATTATGCTGCATTTATTACACAACGCAGAGAATTTATGTTGAATGGCACATTATAACACTGGTTTGCTACAAAGCAGCAAATTCACACAGACACACAATCGAATAATTTTCTGCCAACTGTGTTCTATAAACCATTCGGTATGTATAAAATGAATATTTTTTACATTTGGATGGTTAGTTTCTATTGATATCAAAGTATGGATTAACCGTAGTCTAAACTGTAAGCACTGAAAGTTCTACTTAACATAATTCTATTTTTTATTTCATTGTCATTCCAGCATTTATGATTTGGTTGCTCTTTTAAAATATGCTTTATCACATTCTTTCTGTCCTGACACTGAGAAGCAACATACATTATCTTGCTACAATACATTCTGCTCCTTAGCCCATTTAAATAGGAAAACTATCAGCGAAACATTTAATGCTTGAAATTTGTTGTTCTTACAAAATTCTGTTTTCTGTAATAAAGCTGCCATCAAAAGGGGGAAAATACTTTGGCTTTCGGGTATGAGATTTATTGGAAGAGGTCTTGCTGAGCCACAGTGGAAACCTTCTCTAGCTAAACCTCAGGGTGACTTTTCTGGTTCGCATATTCTGTCCAGTTCAGACAGTCCAGCTACTTCCAGGAGAAATTGTGGAAAAATGGCTCACAAGAAGTCTTCATGAAAGCAGGACAAGAGAAGAAACTGAAATCTGTAAATAACAAAGGTCCTCTCTGTCCCATTTGTCACAAAGGGGCAAACGCACAATACACAGTAAGCACAGTTATCGACAAATGTTTGCAAATTTAGATTTTCATGCACAATCAATCTACAGTTAGTTTAATACACAAGCTAGCTAGCTCTCTTTTACTTCTATTGTTGCTTTATTGATGTTTTTAGACACCGAATTCCAATTTCAAATATGAGCACATTATGTAACAAATGTTTTGCAAAATCAGTGCAAACGGTCTTTTCCAAGGCTTCTTTGAAGCAAGACACTTTATCTCTTACCCAGTTTGACAGGGTATGTATATTAGCAATACAAGGGTGATGGGGAGTCAACTGTAGTAATCAAACCCTTTTTTGACGTGTGAATATCCAGCACCCCTAAACCAACCTCTGCTCTCCTACCTGTATAAGCCTTATATCACAAAAATATTTTACCACTATCAATCTAAATATTGTGCTGTCTTTGTACAATACACACAGCATATGGATTTCTAGCATAATACACTTTCAACTTTAAGGACAGCGGTTTCGACAGGGGAAACTTAGGCCTGGGGCACACAAGTGCATAGCATTGCATCCCTTCACTCTGCTTCCTGCTCTAGCACAACAAACACAAATCTGCATTGTGAGAGGAACTGGAACAGTAACATTAATGGAGGAGGAAGAAATTTCATAAGTATTAGGATGTTTACATTAAAACTGAAAGAAAAGATAGTGGGAAACCTTAACAGAGTTGGAAATGTATCTTCCCTCCAGTCCAGAGCATCTGACAAGAAAGGTTTCATCAGTATTTCAGGATGTCAAAATAGAGCTCAGAGGTACTGCTGGAGCCAGTGAGAGATAACCTGACAGACACATCACACTGAGGTTGAACACTTTTAGCCAAGACCACACGTGTCTGTCAAGAGGCACTTCAACAACTGGAGAAAGGTAAATGTGTGAGGATGCAAAGCCAAGTGAAGCAACGCAACGCTGTGGCCTTGGCCTGCCCAGAGTGCTGCAGCCTCTTTCTGTAAGAACCACCTCTGGGTCGATCTCTAAACTGGGAGTCCTCAGTTCTTATGCTTAAGGGCTGCAGTTCGGGAGCCCCTGCTGGTCTCCTTCAGTTACTGATAGCATGAGACCAGGTCAGATAATGAAAGTAATTAGTTAGGCTAATTAACTCTGGTGGAGGGCAAGCCAGGAGACCCTGCAACCTCCCAGGGCTGGAGCAGAGAACTCTTGCTCTAGACAGCTCCATGACAGGACAGATAGACAAATAAGTGGTAAGAGGCAGCAGATATATTCCCTTTGCCCCTGACCTGCCCCTGCCTCGCCCACATCAGTAAGGTGTGGTGCCCTCCCACTCCACCAGATACTGAACCTTGCCCTCTGGGGTGACCCTGCGTGCCAGCACCTGGTACTTCTCCCCACAGGTCAAGCGCCCTGCTGCCCCGAAGTAGCTGGTGATGGAGGACTTGAGGTGGGAGAGCGAGGAGTCGTCCTCGCTGATGCTCTCGAAGGTGTGGCTGTCGATGCCGTTGTCCAGGGGCTCGGGCGACTCGGCAGCGTCGAAGGCGCTCGGGCTGCTGTAGCTCTCCGTCGCCGGCCTCCGGGATGGCAACAGGGCGTAGTTGGAGGTCCGCAGCTTCCTCTTCCTGCTGCCCACGTTTTTTCTACAAGACAATTAAACAGCACTGTGTGTGCGGCCTTGTGGGACATTGGAGCACAATCATGGACTGGGAAGAGTCATAGCAAAGTAAGGCAGGAGAAGGGAAGAGAGAAAGTGCTAACTATGCAGCCAAAAAGTTCATCTCTGACTCCTCCAAGGAAGGACATGCCAGTACATAGTCACGGAGGGGGCGGGGGGGTATTATAGCGGTCACCTTCCCCTTCTTTCCATTTCTGAGCAAAATCTGATTGGGCAAGAATGTAGATCTCTGAGAGGACTACACTCCCTTTGATGTTATATAATTAAAAGAGAATCGATTGGGCAGGCTGGACTCGATAAGGTCTTTATCACACTAGGCTTCAGTTGTCGTATAATTTCACCATGATCTGGGGTCCTTTTGCGGGAAACCTGGAAGCAGCCCAGACGCAGGGGATTTTGTGGGGTGGGGGAAATGTTTTGTTCTGAAAAACATAATTTACCAAAATAATTAAAACCACTATACTGACTACATCACCGTCACTTTTGTTCTGCTAATGACGTTCCACATCTTTTTAAAAGCACTGAATATGTTAAGATGCTGGGTGTTAAATCACAGTGCAAACTGATCGATGTAAATGTGCAAATTCAAATACCATGAAGTTCTCAGACGTTTAAGTTGGAGTTTAAATGTGTGAAACAGTATTGTGGAAGAGAAATATGCACAAGAATCAATTATTTTTTAGCTAAAATAACTGTAGATTGTGGCAGTAATAACAACACTGCTCTGGTATTTCTTAAGTGTTACCATGACTCCCACTTCCTCTCCCAATAATCGACATTTTGGCCACCAATATCTGCACATTGTTGAGAGGACTTTCCTCCAGCCACCTACTGTACAACCGCTCCCCTTACACAAGCCAACTTTGACCAGCTTGCCATGGTGAAAGAGTGAGCAACACAGCTGATGACTTCACTGCTGTCAGCAGCACTTTAATAATGCCCACAGACTGACATCCTGTCTGTGAACAGGACAGGGAGAGAAGGTGGGCTCTGTTGTAGACACTCTGTGAGTCAACCTTGAAGGTGCCGTCAAAATTGCCCTTCTTAAAATGTTTCACACAGAAACAAAAATAAAGTGAGGTAATAACTAAAACTTGGTATGGGTATACCATATTCTTTCTGAAGATATTGTATTTTAAGAGCCAGCCAACATGGATTTGAAAGGGGACGCAGTGTTTAACTAGCTTACTAGAATTCTTTACGCAAGTACAAGGATACAGTAGTCGATAACACTAAAGCATTCCACAATGGCATACTGAGATGTCCAGCAGGCTTTTGATTAGGTCTGTAACAAAAGGTTGTCAAATATAAAGCTGCACTGAAAACTAGAACCAGCACATCATTCTAAGGGGAACCTTCCTTTTTTGGGTAGATGAAAGCATTGGTGTTGTAGGGACTGATTTTAGGCCTGTTGCTCTTTCCAATCTGTATCAATTATTTAGACTGTAGTGTGCTTAATTAAACTTGCATATGAAATATGCACAAACAAAGAGGGAGCAGCCAAGCTAGAAACATTAGCAAGGGAAGTACCTATATAAGAAGACTCAAACATAATCATGGACTGGACACACTTTTAGCAACATGTAGGGCTAATATGTGCAAAGTGGATCCCCTGCAACCCTGTATTGGAGGTTAGATGGATAGAAGACGAAGCATATAGAAATACACCATACTGTACATATCACATGAGGAACTGCAAGTCTCAGGGAGCTATGCATGAAAGAGATGTACATGTGTAGGTATGTTCCTCCATCAAGGCAATGTGGAAGAAGAAGAATAAAAGCAAACAGAATGACATATAGCAATAAGAGTATATAGAACACTAGTAAGTACTGTATACTAAAGTATGAAAGTTATGCTCAAGCGTCACAACACATTAGTAAGACCTCATTTAGAATATTGTGGTCACTTTTGCTTGCCCTACCACAGAGAGGATATTAATGCCTCAGAAAGAGCTTAAATAAGAGCAACAAGAGTGATTCATAGTTTAAGGGCATTGCCATATACTGTCACATTAAAGAAGATTAATATTTTCAATCTAGAACAAAAAGAGGTATGATCTAGGTATACAAAATTCTTAGGGGTATATAAAGGTTCAGCTCAGAAGACTATTTCACACTAAATTGTGAAACAAAGACAGAACCACAACTGAAAGCTTAAAGGAAATACATGTAAAATAAAGAGTAGGAAACTGTTCTTTATGGAAAGAGTTTTGGGTGTGTGGGACAGGCTTTTCAGCCATGTGGTTGGAAACGAAAATGTGAAGACTACTCACTCATTTCTTGAGTCTCCTTTGAAAACCCCTTTCCAGGCTGGAGACAGACTGAAAAGTGGGTACAGAATCCTGGTAGGTCTAACTTTTAGTTGTTGATTAACTAGGTACTTCCCAAATTTATTTTAAAGATCAAATACAGTAATTTTCCAAAGAAATTCTGACAAGTGTAGCTGTGCCCTTCTTAATAACGAGAAAGTGATAGTGAGTATCAATGCAAAGTGAATTAAACAAAGTCCTGCTGACACTATCTTTTCTCCTGGTACCTCTGACTAGACTTGCAGGAATATGGGATTACATGATCAATATCTTTATTACTTGGTCATTGTTCATGCTGTATACTTTATTATTACGTTTTGCATCTTATGGTCCTAAATTTAGTCCCCGATTATGAGCACATAATTTGCTTTACATGCGGCAACATTTTTTTCATTTCATCATTTAATACCACAACATTCTAGTCATCTTGTAAAACACAATAAGATTTAGGAGCTCTTTAGGGATTTGGAATGTAAGACACCATATAAAAATAATACATTCATATTTATTTAATATTTTTTAGTTTTTATCAGCCTTCTCATTTTAAATACTCTTAGGTCCTGGGATTGAATTCGGTCTGGACTTTGCAAGTTTTCCCTGTTTTTTCCAGTTACTCTAGTTCTCTCCCACTGTTAAAAGCTGGATAGTTAAACACTCTGCTAGATCTTGACAAATTCTGCACTGGGCTTCCACAATTTGGCCTTCATCAAGTCCTTTCAATTTGATTAATGTAATTTCTCACCTTCTTTGCTGTCTACTGCATTTCGAGGGGTCCTTTACTATATGTAAAAAAGCATTTGGGGACTCTTTGGGTACGAAAACACAATATGAATACAAGGCATTCTTACTATTATTTTTTCACTGTGGTTGATTTGGCTTAAATTGTTTAATTTACCATCCACAAGATGGCACTGTGGTTTGCTTTTTTTCTTTGTCTTTAAGCGTAGTTGTTTTACTTTTGCAGCCTTTTAAAGTTAAACAAAAATTGGGATTTAAAAAAAAAATAATTAACACAACTGTTCCAAAAAAAACTTTTGCTATTTTATTTCTATTCCACTGAGTGTCATTTTCTAGGGACTGCAAGCTACAATCCTGTGGGTAAATCTCTCAGGGTACATCAGAAGGCAAGAAACTCGCAGTGGGGTATTGTTCACAAGAGATAAAGGAATAAACTATGCAAATTCGCCCGTGTTCATTTTTTCTAATTTGGGAAATCCAAGATTGAGATAAATCATACCAGGGCTCAGCTTCTTCGATCTGCAAGACCTCTGTTCAGCTCTAGGGAACTGTCTACCAAACTCTTCAGCAATGTGCTGTCCCTTGGAAACTTCACTTTTATATAAGAAAGTTACCAGTGCTCATGAAATGCATGAATAATTAGGCAGCTATCTGAGTCTTAAAAAACAATGAAGGCAAAAATCAAAAGGAACACTCTGATTTAAAGAAAGGCTCAGATAGTGAAAGTGCTTGTTCAGAGTGCAGAATGGGCACTTTGGCTCAGAGGTTGCTGTTCCCACTCTGGCTCATGTCACTAGTCAACTGCAATGTGATTCCCCAAGCGGCACCACAACTTTGCTGGTCACAGCTGGCACGACCCAAGCTTGAACTAGCAATAAGACTTTAATTAAAGGTTAAGTAGGCTTCCCTGGTCTGCGATGATTGGCAGAATCTGACCAATCCAAGATCACTGAGATAACTGCAGCTGAAAAACAACGTACCCATCAGATCATGCAATCATTATTCCTTTAAACTTTAAATACTTGCCAGACCGTCCTTGTGACTTTAAGGTGAGAGCAATCATATGGAAAAGGCTGACATTATACTTAGAGGTCTGCTCCTCATTTCTGGGAACACAGTCAAGCCTGCCAATACAGAGCAACAGCAAAAAATGTAGGATCACCTGTGTTCTGGTTTGAACCGTCTAAGCGAGAGGACATTTTGTACAAGCATTGACAAGAGGAAAGGTAATGCAAATCTGACACAGATGTCTCTGAATGGTTATGCTGGGTTATAGTTGTTAAAATGCTTTAAAACCACAACCTAAAATGTATTTTTTTTGTGCTGATAGGACATGATAGAAATTTTCATACAAGTATTGATATTTACAATTTTGTCCATTGGGTACAGGGTTGTAATTTAAAAGCCTGTTTTTTTAATCAACATATAACCCAGCCTTTTCAACAGATCTAAACAAAGGTGAACAAAACTGCAAGTCAATAAATTCTGTACATTCTGCAGAGAATTCTGTATATTCTCTTGTTATCACCCTTCTTCTTCTGTAGCCAGTAATTCAAACTGCTGAAAGTTTCTTTTTTCTTCTTTTTTGTCCTGGAGTGGAAAGGGTAATTTATCATGTCCTACACCAACAGCACTTTGAAATATTACAGCTGAGCTATTAGTTCTCAGGATGAGACCTTAAAGGCTGTGAAAGTAGAACATGAGTCTAATTCTTTCCAGTAAGAAATACAATGTCTGGGTGTTGTGTTTCTACATTCAGGTTTGCTAACTTTAACGAAACTGTAAAACAGAACAGTAAAATGTCATAAAATAGCAGATGCTGGTAAACAGAGACTTAAAAATTAAACCAATTTGGCTACTGTTATTTTTGCATTTTCTCATAGGAACACATTAAGAGAAGAAAGTGAAATGTAGATTTAAAGGTAAAAACCACACCAACATAGAAAAATCCATGAATCACCTGCCATAGCTCAGTAATGTCAAGGTAGTTCACATCTTTTCCCTCCTTTATCCCACAAGTTAAAGGGTAACTGCAGAACTATATTCATATTTCTAGGCTAGAATGAATCAGCATTGATAAGTGAATTTCAAACAGCAATAAAAGTAAAATGTACACAGTAACTTGTAAAACCTCCAATTTACATCACAAAATAGTCAAAGTTTTCAGGTACACACAGCACCATATTCTGCGATTCAGAACGAGGCAACAAAACGTCTGGTGACATGAAGTGACCCTATTACACTGTAAACAAGCAGGCTTGTAGAAACAGCTCCTTTAATCCAACAGAATTGCTTTCGATTAAAACGGTTTTACAGACAAATACTACTTACTCATTAAATCTGCATGCAGATCATATTGGAACATTTCTGTGGTAAACCTGTACTTATTCACTCATAAATCTCAGTATATCAGTCATTATGGTGACTTGTGAGCAGGAAGGGCCACCTCACGTCACAATTAGTGGGAACTCGACAACATGCCAACTTACAGCACTTTCACTTGTGCTTAATTCAAAATGTGTCTATAATGTCAATGAATTTATCTTGTGACCGAGATTTAATAACCAGTCTGGGATGCTGGGTCTGCAGCTCCCCTTTAACAGTTTAATTCCAGTTTATTCCACTCCAGCCATGTCTGTAGATTAGGCAATCCTGGAAGAAATCATCTCTGACAGCTACTTCTGCCAGGTTTTCAGTCTGCTGGTTTATTGATTGCCTGCTTTAGAACGTGACGTAATTAAAAAAACAAGGAATTGAGGGTCTGATGAGGACGTCTCACACATACCTTTTATTTGGCATGTTTTAATGCAGAGCACCCTAGAGAAATGCTGGTTTAAACAGACTGGCTAACCTCTAGGACTTGCTTCAAGTTCAGTGTCAAAGCAAAATAAGAAATCCTGCTGCTGCTCTCTAGGACATTTGCTCCGTGACCTTTAAATTACTGTCACTTTAACACCCAATCTCTGGTGTCACAACTGCTTTGTTCCAGCTGATCTAAGCAATTGCCATTTATGTGTGTGTGCCGACTTCAATACGCTCCAGGACTGCAGGCTGTTATGAAAGTTCAGTCACAGGGTGGCCACAAGGAATATGTTCTGTCACTCTCAGGCCACCGCTGGCTGTAATAAACTCCTGGCAGGGGAGGACACCATGAGAAACACTGACTGATACACCAATCAATACTCCACAACACTGCCAATTGGTAGTGCAATGGTTTATTGCATTTCTCTATGAGTGATCTTGGTGCATAATAGCTCACAACTTTAAACAACCCCCACACCACTTTTTTAAAGGGATAGTCCTCACACATGACAAAGAAACTGCATGAAAAACATCAGCTTTGTACACTCAAGCCACAGACGTAGAAAACAAATTCATAGTAACCATATACTTGATGAACAAATTACAAAGTGTGGCAAAACATCTGGATACCTTCTAGTCTATCACTTCTTGGTGCACAACTGGTACACGGGTGGCTGCCAACAGACTGGGTTTTAATTTCATTACTAAGATATGAAATAATTAAAAACGTAAGCCAGTCACTTAATCCCACAGAGCTAAACGGGTCTGAGGTCCTGCAACCCCTATATATGCAGGCACAAAAGTTTGAAAAACAGCTCTCCAATCCTACCGGCACTCATAGGATATGCTTGTGGTAGCTGATCCAGATGTGCTTGCAGCATCTGTTGAGTCCAGGTCCAGGCTGAAGGTCTGTCCCGAACTCGTACTGAAAGGACATTATCACAGTCAGTGCTTCACCACAGGCAGTCTCATCCATCCTCTAATATTGGATAAGAAGCCTAAGCTTATTTTATACTTCACATTTTCATTTAAACTTCATTCCCGTCCAACTGTTCTGAGACCAGCCTGCTGTCTCAAGCCCTCTCCACACTGGATGCATGCTGTCATTTTCATTTGTCAGATGGAAAAGCTGTCCATCAAGCTGAATGCACAGTGGATGTGATAAAAACTCAGCAAAAAAAAACTAGAAGGATGAAGGTATCATCTACCAGCTCCAACAGAGCTGATAAAGATAGATGTAGACAGAAACAAAAACACAGGAAAGGTGATATTAGCTATGATAAAGATGTGTACAAAACTGAGGAGGCTGATAGAGGAGCTTAATGTGGTTCTGGGTACTTCAGGATGTCAACTTGTTCGCATGCTGTTGAGTTAAATTTTAGGTTTATTGATGAGCACAGGTTTACCCAGGCTCTGAAATATGAATTATTTAGCAAACCAACACTGGAGAGATTTGCAATTCATACATTTATTTATTAAATATTGATGTATATGATGTTTCCATCACAGACAGTGCATTTCTCGATAAAGAATAAAGAAAATGTAAAAACAAAAACACTGGTGGAGCACTAATTGCATTACACTGTTATACTTAACATAGCTTACTACCGATTCACAGTAATGTGCTCTCACCCAAGTGCTTTTAGAAAAGAAATCTTGTTTACAAGTTACGAGTATGTAATTTTTAAATTATTGTTACTGTACCTCCTACAGTAGAAATTGTTTTTTAAGCATACACAAATAAAAGAACAATGACATTAAAACTCAAATCTGCATTTTTAATTTAGTACAACCAAAAGTCTTTTAAGTTAAAAAAAAATAAATTATCCACAAGACCACACAGCGTAATTTGAATGAGTTGCAAGATACTTCTTATCTGTTTTCCACCACTAGTCAAAGTGATTTTAACTTGCTCATCCAATCAAACTTGTCCCTGGTGATGGACTGACCTTGTATGACAAGTAGGGATTCTGTGTGTGCAAGCTGCAACACAGAATGCACAGACCCGTGTTTGCAGTATGTGAGGTACTCATGGAAATATTCAGACAACAGACTGGGTGCACTTCTTGCAGTCCTTCTGTTAAATGCCATTTTGCATCACCAAGGTTGCAGACCCCACTCCCTGATATTTTTTAGGTCAGCCATCTCTTAAACATAGCTGGACTAAACTAAACACCTACCATGCTTGAAAAGCCCACCCAATTTGTTTTTCAATCTGACCCTTGGATTTGACCCTTGGCCCTAAACTTGATTCAGAAACTCTTTAACCGTTTTAGCAATGCTGATTTTTTTATCTATGATGCTGATGTGCTGCACATTGTAAAGGGTTAAGAAAGTGGTGATATAATATTATATATGATATATTATATATTATATTATTGTGACTAAAATCATGAATCCCTGCTTCGTCTCGAACAGCCCCAGGGAACCTTAGATTTAAAGTTGTGAACCACACATTAGAGATCGCCTGTCTGAAGCTGAATGTCTGAATGAGAAAATGAATTTTTTTTTTCTGGTACAGTACTGGTGCCAACTACACTGAATTCATGTAATTACTAAAAAAGTGAAGTAATGCAAGATGTGATGGAGGGATATTCAATTACAAACTTGTACAGGAAAGCAAAAAGGGATTTTTAATTTGATTTGAAGTATAAAATCTGAAGTAAAAACTGATCTCTAGTGTATAGTATGTACCATGTGGAATTAGATCATTTATCCTTCTTCTTTTGTTATAGCATATATTTCCAAGCTCTGACAACACTTTAAATGTTTCCAGATTTTTGTTTCTTTTTGCTAAAAACGTGCTGGAAGGTCATCCAGAGAAGAACTTTATCCTGGAAGGAGTCGCCATGTGTCAGCTACTCATAAACATCACCATGCCTGGTAAAGATATACTGTTTCTACCACCAGTGCAATGCAAATTATTAAAGAGGAAATGCATCACGAAGGGGAGATGCGAATGGAATGCACTTCTGTATTGCTGCAGGGCTCGAAAACGGCAGGAATTGAGCTCGTTGGTATAACTGTGGAAGGCTGATCCACAGATAACCTCCAAACCCCCCCTCCCCCCAACTCTGAATGTTTCTGCCTATGCTTCAATCTCTCAAATAAAGAAAATGTTATTGGTTTAATTTTCAAAAAGTAATGCACTCTGAATTAATTTATTATTCAAACTCAGCTGCCGGGGAAGGCCTTAACCTTTACAGAATGATGTAATTAAATGTCTTCACCTACCACATTGATAAAATATTTGAAACCACTTCAAGACCTTTAACAAGAGTATTTTCATAGGGAAAATCAATGCAAATTAAAGCAATTTTACTGCAAGCAATGATGATGATAAAATCTCTTGTATTCTAAGCTATGCAAGGGATAAGCAGTAATAAATGTATCTCTTTATATTTTGCAATAGAAGCAAACATCGAATACACACTACAGCTACTGCTGTAGAAGTATGTTAAATCATTTTCAGGAAAACAGTTGAGATAAAAAAATAAAGGACATAATGCTTGATGTAAGCACAATTATATTTCTGAAATGTAATGTTCAAGAAACAGCCATTGCTTCATTTGCACTGTCTTAGAAGACAATATGAACCTAGAAGTAGCCGGTCCATCCATTTTCTAACTGCTTTTTCCAGTTCAGGGTAGCGGGGGAGTTGGAACCTATCCTAGCAAGCGAAAAATAATTGGAGGAAATGTCAATTTATTTCTTAAACAATCAAGATTTTTTGAAGCGCTCTAATATCACGTTTTTTTTTGTTTCCCCATTCGGGAATTCCCTGACAGTTTTTGATCTCTTTGTTTCCCTTTGCACCTGTGTAAAAAATGGATTAAGATCAGTCTTTTCTGAGCTTGTTCACATCATCTCGTTAGCTTCAGACGAACGAAGAGAAACTACACAAACTGAGCAATAACAACACAATAAATAAGACATAAGAATCAAGGACTGAAATGGAATTTCTAAGAGGTTGCTGCTAGCTTTTAATACACTTTTATGTACAACAATCTGTGGTTATGAAGCAATTAACTCTAGAGGAAGAAGGAAAAAACGCACTGGGGACTGAAGATTCCATTAGTTATGAAATAAACCCCCCAAAAACGCCATAAAATGTTTTAACACTTCCTTGAATCCTCATGTTAAAAGTACAATGAAAGCTGTGGTTAAGACCAAAAAGTTTAAAATCAACTTATTACCTCAAATATTTCATTTCATGTTTATTTTACTTGAAAAATGATAAACTGATGTGTGAGCTGCTCCACCTTCAAAAGGGGATATTTTACTTCTTATGAAGGTCAGATGGCAGCGCTCCCTTCTGGGTTCGCAATAAAAAGGGAGAAAGAAAAGTGCTCTTAGGGTATTTCTTGCTAGATTAGTTTTATTTCCATTCAGTAAATTCAGGAAAAGGAACTACGCTGCGCATGAAGCCAGCACATTTTAAGAAATTGGAGTTCTGCTGGAAAATTCTCTAAACAAAAGCAAGGAGATGCTGATTTTAATTCTTACATACAAGCTTCGCACTGTATTTATCAAATCTGTAACACTATCAGTTCCAAAAACTGAATTTACTGTTGTTGCGTTGTTATGTGCTTTATGAAAAAAACAGATCAATGCAAGAAAAAGGGTACATTTCTTAAATACTGCTAATAGCAACAAACCTAAAATATACCTAATTTGATTGCAAGTGCTACTACTGTGCCCTTTTTCTTGTGTGTTATGTATGATGATGCAGTAGTTAGAATTGCTGCCTCACATAACTGGGGCCCTGGGTTCGATTCAGGACCTAAGGTGCTGTGAGCATGGACTTTGTACGTTCTACCCCAACTCACATGTACTCTATACACTGGTACACGTTCCTGGTATATTCCTGGTATACTGGTACCTATGTACATACTGGTAGGTTAATTGTCTTCTGGAATAAATGGCCCTGGTGTGAGCATGTGCTTGTCTGTGTCTGCCCTGTGATGGACTGACGTCCCACCCAGGGTGTATCCCGCCTTACACCCATTGCTTGCTGGGATGGGCTCCGGCTCCCCAGCGACCCTGAATTGGATAAAGCATTTAGAAAATGGATGAATGTATTAATGTCTGTGAATTTTACAACTGAGATACTGATACAAGCAGCATGCATTCTGAAGTTGAAATAAAAAATATGGAATGCTATTTAGAGGCACATTACCTTTTCAAACTCTGTAGTTCATCCAAAGTGAAGTCAAATATACTGGCCATATGGTGGTTTGTTCTCCAGGTGGATGTTAGGTCATTCTGTAATGTGATTACAAGTATTATTAAAGCAACATGTACGGACAATATAGGTTTCTCCTGCCAAGACCACACAAATCTGTTTAAAGGACACAGCTGCATGAAAGTACTGCTAAATTATTTCAAGGAAAAAAAAATCTTTTAACTTTGATCTACTGCAGAGGACTAATAGAAAATAAGGGGGCAGAGGGTCCGGACATTTGACAATAACATTCAGGTGGTAAAATGTGAGTGATTTTCCCCATTCGTCCAGAGCAGCAGCTTTAGACCACCATAATGGTGCATTAAATTACTAGTCTTATAAGGAAGAGGCTCAATTCACATTCCAGAATAGCATTCAGCACTCTCTGCAGTGACATGCAAACATCACTGGGCCACGGGCTGGCAGGTGTACCAAATACAATAGAGAGGACAATTTAAGCAGAGCAAAATCAGGACACACGTATGGGAATTTAGCCTCCCAGCAGAGCCAGGGGGTCTTCAACAGCTGCAAACAGTCAGGGTGTAAGTTCAATACAGGGTGCAATAGACAAACCAGCCATTCTGACGATGAACATAATGAACTGAACCAAGGGCCCAGCGCTGAGAGACAGCAATGCTGACCTCTGTGCCAACATGCCGCCCCTCCACAGCTTACATGTTCAACACAATTCAGCTCATACAGTATATATACCTACTGTCCACTACAGTCTGAACCAGCAGTGAGTCCAAATGATTGAAACCCTTCCTATCATATCTCTAGTACTGCAGGTATTTTTGCTCCCCTGAGGTGACCAGCGCCTGAAATCAATGCCCACTAGAAATCAAATTTCCAATGTTAGTGGATTAATAATGTTATCTAGACGATTAACAAATCTTTTGTAACACAATACTGCAATGGAATGGAGTGTCACGTCCAAAAGCGTATGGACAATAAGGTTACACGAAGAACAATGCCTTTCAGCTTCAATGATCTTACTCACACCCTGGCAAGACTGCACAGAAGAAAAACCATGTAGATCCAAAAGATACAAAACAGACAGCAAAAACATTTCTAATTAAAAAATTGACATTAATAAGCATTGCACGTCTGCATATTTTCAGGAAACAAAGCTTAATCATTTGTAGTGTTTTGTTAGTCTCATTAAAAGACTTAATGTAAATAATCTGCAATTCATAATACAATTCAAAATATACAGTTCTGTTGCATCTGTTCTTTCCAGACAAGAGAGAGAAACACATCAGATCATGATATGGAACAGAAATCCGAGCAAATGAACAGGACACAGGACAAAACAGGACCAAGTGTTCTGGTGCTACAAGGCATGACTCACGTTTGGGATAGCATCCTCCAGCAACCACTTAGACCTCTTCTTTTTCATCCTTTTCTGGGGCTGAAATTCTGGGGGCAATGAGCTGCATCAAGAGGGCAAAACAATGTTAGAAGTGGATTGCCAAAAACACAACGCAAAATCCTTTTAACAGCTCACAGAGATTAAGAATAGGCAAAACATCCCAAGGTAAAAGTGTTTTTTGCATGCTGATGAACTTAATAATAAGTGAATGCACTTGTATTTAAAACTTAATAATCAATGGAGACAGATGAGATACAGTACAGCATATAGTATATTCTGCCAATTACTCGCACAATATTCTATGATGCTGCTCCTGTGTTACCATTATCCCAAAAATTTGTTCTATGTGTTCTAAATCTTAATGGACTTCTTGCTCTGCTTCAATTCCACTGCATCAAAATAGTTTTATAAATAGCATAGTATTGCTTGCATCTAACTACTTTCACAATATTTAAAACCTTACTTCCGTGACCAGGCTATATTCATTGAATGGGTTGTCTCTCTGTTGGAGATCAGGCCCCTTAATAAATCAGATAGAACAACCTCTGGAGAGCCAGTGGGTGACTCCATCTGTAATTACCTTTTCTCATAGGTTTAAACCCAGGCCACAACTCTATATAACAGAATAAGTCAAGAGTTGTTTTTTGTTCACTCCCTTCAGCACATGTTGTGAATGTCTCTTGTGAAGGGTACGCAGAGTGCTGGATTTTTTTTTTGCTGGCCTTAGAGTGAAGGAAATTATCATATATATATATAATTAAAAATGAGAAGCATGTTCAATTGAAGGTACAGGGACAATATGACAGCAACAGGAAACCTATTTCAAGGCTCAAAGTATTATTTTTGCATGGATTAGAAGTCAATTTCCATTTAACATTAATAGCCACGGTTACAGTCCATACCGAGAATGAATTGACTGGCTATTTGGTTAAAAAAATGCACAGAGAGAAATAAAATGTTTTCCCTCATTAGATGTAGGCTGAAGGGCACTTGGACTTCATTATGGCATAACACATTTTTCATTACTGAAGCAATGATAGATAAATGGAAAAGGAATATAAATATACAGCACCTATGCCCATATACTAAAGTACTGAATCTCTTTCTTAGAGAAGAAAACTAAGGTATTTTGACTTTTTCCATTAGAAGTTTAATTTCTCAGAATGCATCTTTGGCAAAGAGGATAGGAGTTTTTTAAATGTCTGAAATTTGTAAACCAATCCAATTCATCTTACATGTTCAACTAAAACTTGATACTAACTAACGAACCAACTGGTCTTTGTAGCAAAAAATGCAACATTCATCTTTATTCCGAAAACTTCCCAAATTTCCAACATAACACACCTGTTCCTGCCCCTCCCTCTCTTCCTTCCTTCCCTGCCCTCCGAGTTCTGTGCTCTCTCTGGGAACAGCTTGGAGGGAGGACTAGGAGGGACACGCGTTCTCAGACGGAAGATGCATTTCCTCTTTTTAATTTCCTTTCCACAAAGAAACCTGCACACAGTTGAGAATGAAAAGATCGATAACAGACAGCAACATTCATCAATTACTAAGATCTTCAGAACTGCGTTAAGAGAATTGTGCTGTGCCCAGACAGACATTAGACAACAGGGAAATTTAGAAGGAGAGAAACTGTATTGTCTCAACACTCCCATCAAGGTCCCTCTCTGGCTGCACCACTCTAAAAATAAAGTGTTCCAAATTAAATTGCACAAAAAGCTATTTTGCATTTAATATCATTTATACAAAATATTTTAACAATTAAAAACTGCACAAAATACAGCCAATAAATTATTTCTGGGCTATCTTCACTTAGGTAAATTAAATACAGGTTCTGTTTGATTACTGGAGAACAGCCTATCCAAGGAAGCAGTTTTTGCAGTATCAGCATACATTATCATTACAAAATCATTCTGAGAAAAGAAGGAAGTTGTCTTACTTGCTTTTATAGTTATTGAGAGCATCCAGCACATACTGGCTTCTTTCTGTAACAGGAGTGTTGGTGAGCTGTGTGAAAAAGGAACAGTATATATAAAAGCAGAAACAGTATTTATTCCACACGGTAGTATTTCAGGAAAGATTCTATTTCTAAAAAAATGGAGATAAAGCATAAAATTGTGCAAAAATAGGTCTGGTGAGGACAAAGGGAGCAGGTTTGGTTCCTGTTCATTTCTGCAAAGCGAAGGCCATGATCTCTCTAGGAACAGCAGCACAAGTTGATTGTTGCTAATTCAATCTGGCAACTCCATTCGTTAAGCAAAGATTAAAAGCCCAACAGCCAAATTTCTAAACTCCCACTGCACTGAAATCCTGGCATCACTGTCTGCTGAGGGTGAAAGGGCTGCCAATATTATCAAGATGAACAACCAGAACTATTCTAGAGCATATTCTAGTAATAAAACATAATGAAGTGATGGATAACATTTTAAGACTTTTTGCAGGTTACAGAATGTGCAAGGTTTTGTAACTTTAAAAATCGGCCCTTATCTACATATGCCTACATTTGTTTCACATTTATTGCCACTTTTTTCCCACCTAATATTGATTATTATTAATAATTTTAATAATTTAATTAATATTTTCCTTGCACTTGTTAATTACATCTCCTTATTTTGCTCACAAAAGAAGCAACTTACCTTTCCAAGCTGGAAGTGATCCCAGTTGTTACTAACAAAGTGGAGAATCTCCTCCAGCTCAAAGTACTTCTTTTTACTTTGCACTCCCAGATTGTACAGAGCAAGATGAACCACATCGACCCTGAGGGAACGCAAGGCCCTAAACGTCAGGGTGATCCTCAAGGTCCTATAGAGCACAAACTTACCTCCTGTGAGTTTCATGCACAGTAAGATTTACATACAAACAGTCTGTCTCTACATAACCATATCCATGCAACCTTCGTATTAACTTTACATTTTTAAAATCTTGTCCTTCAGATGAGACATAAAACTGAGGTCCTGACTCTCTGTGGTTATTAAACATCCCAGGGTGTTTCTCGAAACGAGTAGGGGTGTAACCCCGACATCCTGACCAAATTTCCCATCAGCCCTTACCAATCATGGCCTGCTAATAATCCGCATCTCTGAACTGGCTTCATTACTCTGTTCTCCTCCCCACTGATAGCTGATGTGTGGTGAGTGTTTTGGCACACTATGGCTGCCGTCGCATCATCCAGGTGGATGCTGCACATTGGTGGTGGTGGAGGGGAGTGTCCAGAAAAGCGCTATATAAGTGTAATTATTATTATTTTCATATGTTCATCTCATTTCAAATTTCAATTCAATATTCATAGTTTTTCCATAGACAGTTCTCATCTGAAATACAGTGGGCATCCACTAAAAATTTAGTGAAGCGTTCTGGAGACATTGCAATAACACTCTTAAAAGGAGGTGTTACAAAAGACATTTATAAATGCAATAATCTATTAATAGAGTGACAACCATGTTAATAACCAAGATTAGCTGCATATTAGTAATAAATGTACATTATTTACACTTGCATTTATACTTTTATTTTTTGTTGTTAATTGTGATTCTTTGCAGTTCAAAGATTGAAGCTAGGCCAACATTTCTGACCATTATCATGCCTGAATATACTCAACAAGTGAGGAGAAAAAAAGGGAAAAAAGCGTGTAATCTGAAGCGAACTTTATCCTATAAATGCCATAGCAAGCATTAAAAGGTTCATGAAAAACGAAAGTAAAATTGACAGGCCTTAATAGTCCTGTCAAACTGTAACCATTGTCAAGGCAATTGGTGCTGCAATCTCCCCATGTGTTTGATGTTAACATTGTGTGCAAGACTGTTCCATTTGCCTCAGTCAACAGGAGCTTGGTGTGAAAATCTCATACGCTGCAGATGAGTGAATGCACTCCTGCCCTTAATGTACAAAAAAACAACAGGGTGTTTGCCACTGTCAGCTCCAGTATTTCATTAATGCCAGATCTAGATCTCATGCCTGAAAAATTAGATGAGGGACGTGTCTGGAATATCCTTTGATACAAATTCATTCATGTATAAGACCTCCCCCTTGTGGTTTTATTTTAAAAGTATCAGGAGAACCCAGTGAGTAACAGCTCCGAAACTAAGGAATTTTATCCCGAATTCCAAGGTATTGGTTCTTCTGATTTTTGCTCCAAACAAAGCACTCAATTAAACAACCCATTCTCTTACTTAGATGTCTAAAGTATTTTTCTGAAAGTGTGGATTACTCAAAGTATTCGCTTCATTACTGCCCCAGTTACTTGTAAAAAACAACAGAGTCTGGTCAGAATAATCACAATTATGCAGTTAAATTATTAGACCAATAAAGTAACGGAGTCCAGTTGGAACAAAAACCACAGGTTACTCGGCTTTTCACGAATTCAATATGAGCCCTCTGAACTAGACACTGCTTTGAGGGCAAAACAGCACCCACACTTTATGTAATCACAGGTGAAAAATAATTAAGACAGATTATGAAAATGACTTCCAGCATAATCCGTCTGTAAATAATTATTACCTAAAATATTGATCTGAAAGTTAATTTCTGATTGCAGCAGTAAGCTTAAACTTACTTACCATCTTAGGGCTAAGCGTTTGATATACTCCACTCCCTTATTGCACACAGCACAGATAAACAAATAGAATCTGTATAAAATAAAGAAAAGGTGCTGTTAAACATCTGAAGGGCTCAAATGATGATTTGTGAACACAATCTTTAATAACTCCAAAACAAACACACGCATTAGAGCATTTCAAGATAAAATCCTGGCCTTGAACATATCACACTCCTGACATCCCCATCACAATTTCCATAACTACTGTATTTATTTCTTCAAAAGATGATGTTAGTCTAAACATTGCCCATGGGCCATGTTCATACAGTACAATTAACTAAAACATTTTAAATAATTCACGTCTTTTTTGATGCGTCAGAGTTGCCAATTTAGAGGATATATACAGCTGTGTTTACACTCATTAGAAAGGGAAGATTTAACATCTTTAGCAAATCACAACCTCTGGACAATTAGTGGAAAAAACATTTAACCTGTGCTCTTATTGAGATTAAATAAAACAGAAAAAAACAAGAATTTCAGAGCTGTATTCTTTTTTATCAAGGTTAATTAAAACAAACTCTTCTAAGGAAGACTATCCTTTACAATCACAATTAGTGAGCAATTAACTGGAAGATTTAAACGAGGGACACCTATGTGTATCGCACCCCAGCTGTGCTGCCGATCTGGGTCCAGCTTCACAGGGCCTTATAAGAAAAACTGCTGTGAAATCACAGATCTGGTCAGACCAGAGCTCATCCTGGTGTCCCTGGCAGCTAGTGAATGAAGGAGTCCCCAGAAGGTTTATTGCAAGGATTACAACCTGAAATGCTGCTCCCCATTTATACAGTTGGGTAGACTGGAGCACCAGGGGTAAAGTACTGTACATCAAGTGTACAACACCAGGGTAACACCAGGGACTTGAACCTACAACCCATAGGTTATGAGACCAGTGACTTGTCCACTACGTTATTCTGACCCAAATGTCAAATATATCTTAAAAAATATCTCCTTATCCCCTTTCCTGAACATGGCTTGTGCATACTGAGTGAAGGCCAAAGTAATCATGTTGCTAACCATTTGAAAGTAAATACAGCATGGACAAAATTAATTGTAAATTTAATGAGACAGTTTAATTCTGCTGCAAATCAACAACCAAGTTAAATTCCTAGAGGAAACATTAAACAACATTAAAAAAACTGAGAAAACCTGCTTCTGATTCACCTCCTTTCCTCATAGCTATCTTAAAAAAAACACATTCCAACAGCTAAGCAGACTGGAGGTCTTTATCCCAACAGGACTCATTTTTCACCACGCACCTGTCTCCAAACATCATGGACTCATGCAGGCACTGCACGCAGGCTTCATGAAACCACTGACGACACCTGAAGCATTGCAGCATCTTAAGGTACCATCTGGGAAAGGAAATTTGACAAAAAAGATTAGCTTTAAATTATGAAATGCCTGTGACCAACTGACATTGAAAGATAACAGGAAGGCAGACACCTTAATTTAATTAGCATGGTATCATTTATTTTGTACATTCAGCAAATGCTTTCCTGCAGTCTGGCCATTGCTGAGAAGAATACAGCAAATCATGGCTTTCAGTACAATGGCAGACGTGCCCAGCCTGCCTGGGGCTGGTTTCATAAGGCTGAAAATGTGAAATAGCTGGGAATCAAGAAGAGACAGCAAGGGGCATGTCTTATTTATGCTCAGGTGTTAAAACAAACATCCTTTCCTCAGCTGAACCCCTTACAAGAAAAAAACAATGAATCCCCGTCTATCAAAACAGGCAAACTTTAAAAAAAGTCAGTCAGCACAAATACTACAATTGAAAAACATAGAGTGCATTTCAGATGATCTTTATCAAAATAATTCATCTGTGAGGTTTACGAGATGCTGAACATTGACTACTTAATTCTGACATGAGATGAAAAATGGGAAGAATGCTCCAGTGTTTTTTTTCTCCTGCTCTTTATGCACATTTTGAGCAACTGACTGCTCACAGTTCCATTTTACTGCGAGTCAAGTTTCTTTTAAAGCAAAAGAGATTTTCCTCTGTGAGGTGAGCAGAGGTAGGGAAATGTCAGGACGTTCTGCCCACCCTGTTTACTCCCACCCAGCTGGAATAAACAGATAAACAACTTTAGGCTAATCAAGCCAAGTGATGGCTCAAGCAGGAAATAGCTGATCAAATAGGTTTCAGGCAGGAAACAATTTTTTTCCCTCCAATATACAGTACAGTGGGCAACGTCTGCCTATCTGCCACCTCCCAGCCTCTTTGCAGCGCCTGCAAGACACAACTAACACGTCCCTCAGGGGAGCCGGCCACATCACAAGGCTGGTGTTTTGCTACAGAGGGGTTGAATGTGGCTGGGGATTCTGGAAAGTGTTAACGCCTACAACACAGAGCATTACACGCACATGTCCTTAACCTTCACTTTTCCTCTTCGATATCCCTCAACACATCACCAGAAGGACAGAAGAGAAGGAAAGGTGGTGACTCCCGGGACACACTTGGTTCAAGCCCTGGAATTGCCACAGGCAGCATACTTAACAACCTTGTCCTCTCTCCTTGGATAAAAGAGTAAAAGACATTTCTCTTGGGGGAGCTTAGTTAGTAGCAATAAAGCCCATTATAAACACCTGCATTTTCCTTAATAGACTTGACTACTCAAGAGGGCTAAAAGCAGTTTTTGCCCAATACCAGCTAAGCTGGGCCTTAACAGCACACAGTAACAGCCTTGGGTCAGCATCTGCAATGTCTATGTGGTCAGCTGGAAGTAGAAATTTTATATGATACATTAAAAAACAGCTGCCGATTACCAACTGGCACAAGCAGAATCTGCTTCCAAAAGGACAACATAAATACTGTAATTATTATTAACTTACTCGCCAGGCCCCCCACAGTAGCAGTAACATTGCTGTTGGTTGGTTCTGTGGAGGGAGTCCCACTCCAGCTCATCTGGGTTGTACGTCAGCACTTGTTTCATTGCCTGCAGTGCTTTCGCAATGGGGCCTTTCTTCAATGCCCCACCTTTCTGCAGAACAAGAGAAAAGCGTGCTGTCAATATGCAACAGCTTCAGGAACCAGCGAGTGATCATCAACGTCTTTTCAACAAACAGTTTCAGGAGACTACCATCTGGGGTGACTAACTTGTGCAAAATACTTGCTATAACCCCTGAGAGACAGGAGAAGCCCAATGGGTAGTGTCCTCTTTCTTGATAAAAAGGGCACCAGGTGTCGACATCTAGATTGACATTTTCATCTTCACAAGAAGGAAGGAACCAATTGACAAAGCAGAAATCTTTTACAAAGAGGAATAATTCCTCTTTAAGATGTTTGCATTCTGTCTGTAAAATTCTGCCTGAGCATAGTATGAAAGATAAGATCACTTTATTAGCCATATACAGTTTCTTGCATTAGGAATATTTGTCTTTTCACATAACCCAGCTTGCTCTCAATGAGACACACAGACAGGGAGAGAAGCCATTAATATGGAGCCCCTGGAGCAGTTGGGGTTAAGGGCCTAGCTCAGGGGCCCAACGGAGTAGGATTCCTCTGCCGGCCGCCTTCCAGCCACAGGTGCAGATCCTGAGCCACAGAGCTACCGCTCCGCCACTTCAGTTCAGAAAGAATTCTGAACCACAAAACAGTTTTTATGTCATATACCCCTTTTGTGTTTTATTTGAACAACCAGTCAAGCAATGAAAACCAAACATAAGAAACACCTTTCATTGAAATTACAGGGTTATGAAAATGAAAAAAAATATATATATTTTTTCTTATTCTCCTCATCTTCATTCAGAGAGGCTGAAAACCCATAGACAGCCTGTCTCATCTCTGTATTTCACTCACCCTCACCGCTAATGCAAAAATGCACCTCCTGCAAAACCAGGGTGACACATCCAAAGTGCTTTCCACCTGGGGAAGATGACACTGTTGGTGATAACCTGGCAAAGCAATGAAGACCAAGAAAGAAGATTAGCTGTAACATCAACAAATAAATCTGCAATCTGCTGCCTGCTTAATAGCTTCTAACTAAGTCAGTCCCAAGAGGCTGAGTACTTTCTCCTCGGCTTCATTCAGTCACTCAGCAAGACCAGCTTTATGAAAATTAATTATAACCATCAAAGAATCATCTGAGCCCATTTTTCTTTATTTACTATCTTTTCTGCTGGGAATGCACAATGATGAAAATGAGAGACTTGTATGGTTTCCCAGCATACTGTACATAAAAAGAAAAAATATATATTCATGCAGTGCGGGTGGTACTGTGCTATGAACACACATAACAGAAGTCTTACAATTTTTGACTTCTGACAAAAACAAACACTTCAAAATAAAAAAATATATAATTTTTGCATCTGACTAGCCCTGAAATATTTTTTTTAAGTAAGAGCGGTAAACAGTTTTTTCTTTGTTAATTTTACAGGCCTGGGCTTATAAACGTGTCCCATGACCCTGAACTGGATTAAAGGGGTTAAAAAATGGATGGCATAATAAATTAAATTTATAACAAATTAATCTTACAAATTGACCTCAGAAAGCCTTTGTATGTGTGGGTTACAATTATTTAACATGGCATTTTCAGCACTTTGTCGTCTTGTTTTCCAGTAATAGAGTGCATCACAATCAGCCTGTTTAAACAGCTTCCACTTGAAACTGGGTATCACTGAATCAAAATGGGGAAATAGCCAATTTTATCAAGTGCATGGCTCTGATATATTAAAAAGGGGCTTTAATGTCTGTAGCTAGTAATATACGAAATAGTCTCAAATGTCCTCCCTTCTGGGCTTTAATAACCTTTTCCAACAGCACAGACCAATCCCGATGACAAATTTGAGGTCTCTGTTTAGAAAATTCAACTGCATCATGTTGCAAATTTGCAATCAATACAGGTGCTTCAAACTGATGAATCATCAAGCACAGTTTGTGAATAAGGTGCACTGACTAAGCTTCTGTGATTTGCTCTTATTCATAAAAGCAAAAATTGCCTCCTATCCCACCTTGGATAAATCTAAGATGTCTTTCTAAATCTGAAACTGCCGTATTAGACAGCAGAAAGCAGGTGGTGTAATAAAGAAACTGAATATTTAATCAGGTCCCTTCAGGGAACGTGAGGAGATGAGGGAATACATGTCATTTCCATTTACTCACCTATTCCACATTTGCCACATATGAGGATTTCATTGTCTGACACCAGAGCCAGTCCAGAGCACACACTACACTTGGGCTCCTCCCCCGGAACCCCAGCTGCGAACAAGTGCAAGCAGAGCGGCAATCAAGAAAGAACAAAACCTTTGAACAATGCTACAGCACTTAAAACTGCACTAAACACCACACCAAGTATCTGCAAAACAGATCTTCACCATAAAAGCTTCGGTGGCAATTTGCAAATCTTGCCTAAAGCACCACCTGCTAATGTGAAAGATGTATGGTGTCTCGATGTCTTTGCATAAGGTGAAATGCTCATGGCAGGTCATTTACGCACCCTTCCTTAAAATGCATGTATCCATGGCTGTTGTGGTCTGTACACATAGTTTTAGGTCAGGACTGGTGTAAAAGTTGGCTTAAAAGATTCAGTTTATATAACAGAGTTAAGGTTATATGGGAGACTTCTGGGAAAGCTAAGGTTGCTGCTTGAAGAAGTGTTAGTGAGACCAGCAGGGGGCGCTCACCCTGTGGTCTGTATGGGTCCTAATGATGCGGTCATTAAAAATTCCAGGTCTTTCTCAAAAAGAGTAGGGGTATTACCCCGGCATCCTGGCCAAATTTCCCTGTGGTCCTTACAATCATGTCCTCCTAATAATTCCCGTCACTATACTGGCTTCATCACTCTGTTCTGCTCCACACTGAGAGCTGATGTGTGGTAAGTGTACCATACTGATGCAATATGGCTACTGTTGCATCAGTTGGGGGCTACATGTTAGTGTTGGAGGGGGAGTCCCCATTACCTGTAAGGTGCTTTGAATTGAATAATTAGGAAAGGAACTATCAGGTTAGGTTCTATACGGAACAGGCTAATGCACAGCCCACCTACAGACAACACACAGGTCTCTGTCCCTTGACTACAGCCAACCGCCCAGTGTAGGACGGTGCTCCCTACTCTGTGGCAACAAAACAGCAACAAACGACATTCCATCCTGTTTCAGTGCGCATCTGAAATGGAGGGCATTTGCTTTTTACAAAGGATGTTCTTTCCCCTTTCTAAAACAGTGTGTTGCTTATACAGTAACTGTTTTAAAATCCTAGTTGTTACAAACTGTGCTGTCTGATGTGACCTGCAATGTAAAATACAGTAAGTGCTGGACAAAGGCGGAAATGAAGTATCATATTTTCAAAGAGCTAGTGTGAGCTCATGCATTTATGTATACTGCTGGATTTTAGACAAGAAAAGTACTGACACATAAGGTGCTGACAGAAATAAAATGTCGGAAACTTTGTTCTGTAGCATTTCATTTGTGAAAGATTTATGGCCTGTCAGACTACATTACTTGTAAACATGAATACATTTCTGAAGCTGTGTTGTGTACCAGGATTATATAAACATGAGTGGAGAGGGACACATGACAAAAAAATATATATTTTTTTGCCAGAAAACAAATAATTAGCTTTCACGTATTAAAGGACTCTTCTGTTTCTTTATTGCAGCAAGACTTGGACCATGCTTAGAATGGTTACAGAAGCATACAGCCTTATTTCCAATTTTTATTCCTAAGGGTAAATACTGTTGGGTTTCCTTAATTTTCTGCTGTAACCTGAACAGCTTCTTGTCTTGAGATTCTTTCCCCTGTACACCAAGGGGCGACATTAGAATTAATGACTGATTTGAATGACACTGTGGCCAGAGAGCTATCAACCAAACCATGCTGAGTCTTCTTTTCAGGGTGATTTCTACTGGTTACAAGACAACAGGTGGGCAACATTCCTCATTGCATTCACCAAAAGGTTAGACTAACGCCGCATAAAATGCCAGTTTTCTACTAGAAATGCCAATGAAATGTGCATTAATATAATACGATGGCTTACTTTTCATTTACAGAACAGCAGGACACCTGGCATTCTGTGGAGTCTGCAGATGAACAACTCTCTTCTCTTCTAACTCATACTCTATTCTGGAGTTTAATTAGTACCATCAACTCACCATGCTGAATGTCCTTAAATAAAACCCAGAATTTGGAGTTATCCTCAAAGGTGACAAAGCAGCTCTGCTTGGAAGTGCTTACCTACACGTACATAACACAAATGTGAAATAAGAGAGAAAAAATCAATTAAAAAAAGATCAACTTCAGAGGTCTGTGAAAACATTTAAATTCTTCAGTTCCAGGAGCCAGTTTCTTCATGTGTGAGCAAGCCTGTAGGTGAAGGTACTGTAGGCAGATTGAGAGCAGTTTTCAGCTGTTTGAGAATCCTGATGTTCCACCTCTTCTTGGGTATTAAAGTGTCAGCAATGCAAGAGGTCTGCTCCCCAGACAGATAATCTGCTCTCCTAAATCCAGTCCTTACAAAGGTGTAATAGCCATCATTAAAGAAGCCAATGTACATAACACTAGCCATCTTTATACTGTAACTTGTGTAGCTATAGTCTAACGTAGGTAGGACATTGACAGTATAACAATGATTTTAGCCTAATCAAAAACATAAATTTGAGGCATAACCTTGAAGGGCTGAGATTTGATAAAACAGGCGACACAAATTCCATGTGTTACTGCTCGTTTTCTTTAGACCTCCTTTTAAGAAATGGACCTTTCCTCTCCAGCTTCAGAAACTATACAGAAACATGCCTGGACCCACAGAATTCAGTGGCAGACATCATTACAAACCACTGCTTGAGCCGAAGATGAAGGAACAGCGTGTTCGGCAGGTTAAAGAGGAAGTCACTCACTCTCTGAATCTTTCCTAGGTAATACAGCCCGTCTGACCACCGGCACAACACATACTGCCCTTCCGTCACACTGCTCTCCATGTCCGTGCAGTTTTTTCCTTGCTTCTGAGGGGATCTCTTGGGCTCCAACTGTTCATGGCTCTTGGTGCTATAGATACCCCTGTAGGGCTCCAGCATGCCGCTCTCCATGAGCCCCCAGAAATCCTATCACTTCAAATGAAAGAATAAACATAAAACCTTCAGACGCACTAGCACACCAAAGCAAAACAGCAAACTTGGTGACACACATGAGCATTGTTTGTAGAGTCACAGCAATTCACAAATGTGTCTGTTCGGAAAATAAAACCAAATTACGTAGTGTGAAATACCGTGATATTATTTCTCTTAGGCAGCCCTCACACAATTTGTGTGGTTTTGCCATGTTCTTTAATACATTATTTGATACCCCTGTGTGCTTCAGATATCTCTGTATCATATTTGTAAAACAAATTCTGCAATTTGTACAACCCAATAATCCTAACATCTGTTACATACACACAGTGAAGGAACTGTTTTTTATCTCAGTTTATTCATTAACTCCTTATTAAATTATTAACTTAGTCTGAAAGTATCAGGGAATGATTAGGCTACTAAATTTAAACCAAACTGAGATCATCTGTAGAACACAGGCAAGACTTAACGTGCTGTACTAACAGGATGAAACAGAATGAATCCCTTTCATTTTAAGTGCTTTACAGAAATACTTGCAAGTTGAATCATCACAAAGACAACCCCAACCACAATTTAACTGCACAGTATGTGACTTCACTTAAATAACGGTAAGTTACTCAAATGGAAAACAAGGCTTTGCCACTAGGGGCTATCCGAATGAGGTCCGGCTGAAATCGGTGTCTCTGCAAGTGTTAGTTTACAGAGAAAAAAACTCATGAAAATAGAAGACAGATATGCAACAGGGATTTCTTAAACTGACAAAAAAGACTTAGTAAGAAAAAGGTGCAAAGTACAGTTAGCGAAGCTGTTATCTGCGATCAAAATGATATTATAATTTTTAAATGTATCCTTTTAAGTGCCCCAAAGCCTGTAGGAACCCCGCCCCTCCAGCGAGCTGCGAGCTGAGTCGCGCTCTGTCGTAATCACAAACAGCGACAGGGCACGCTGGGCACGCTTTGTTGTGTGTGTGCTGCAGGTTCAAAAGCTGACACGTCCCTTTGGCTTTTTTTGGTAATGCCCCTCAGCAAGTGCAAAAAGCAACGTGTGCCCATTTATATGAAAATATTATTTTCTGAAAGCACAGTGAAGAAGAGTAGCAGAGAACTGAACGCGAATAACTCCCCTCACCACAACCTTTGCAATCTGATTTCACCGATAAAAGCAATACAACTACACAGTGCTCGGCACCTTGCTCGTTATACGCCACACCTCACTGTAAGGCTCCTGTAAACTAATTAACATTTTAAACATTACGGATGCATTCATCAAAATGTGTCCTTTACTCAACTGCGAAAAGTAAATGCAAAGGCGCGGACGCAACACTTTTTGCAACTTCAGACAAGCAATAAATGACCTTAGAAAATTCATAAAAAGCTACTTACATAAAAAATAAATTTTAATGTTGTCAGCCAAAATTACCGAGAGATCACTGCATAGTCTATCGATGTGACAGAACGTGACACAGATGTCTTGAGTGTTTGCGGTTATTTTATAGTTTTTAAGAAAAATCCCGCACCGGAGATGATAATACTGTACTGCAAACTTTGTTTCTAATCGTCCATACAGAATGACTTAAGTATGAACACGGATCTCTAAGAAAGTAAAACCTATGCTTTGATAACTACGAATCCAAACAAATTCAGTCTATTTTATTAAAGCAAAGTTTTTTAAAAAAAACTTTTATCAGCAAAACCAGCAGATATAGCAGATAACATTTGCCTCGTCTTCGCTTACCGATTTAATAGGCCTCCGGAGTGCAGAAAATACAAAACAGAATTTCTTTAAACTCGTTTTGTGTCTCCCATTAGATGTAGTATACTTTATAGCGGGATGCTGGGGTGAAGCAGCTATATCTAAGGTTTCAGATTGTGCAAGTCGCCATTTTTTTTTTGCTTTTTCCCGCGAATCATTTACGTTTTGCTTATGTAATTAACATAGCCCCATCATCATCATCATCATCATCCAGGAAGTCAGTCTAAACTTCTTTTGAACCCCGTCTCTTGTATCTCACAACATTTTAGCAACGTGCACTTATATAATCTTACAACTATAATTTAATAAGTGAAATAATTTGGTATTGAAAGCCAGTGTATTCGATTTTAAACAATATTAAAGTATTAATAGTAGAAACAAATCAACAATAACATTATTAAACTTATGATTGATTGTGTCACTCGGAAGAAGTTCATTGATGTTAATTTAAGATAACATTGTATTTCCTCTTGTTGACACAAATATGGATACAGTTTTGTCTTTGTAAAACTGGATGATACATATAAGTAAAAAAAACATTTTGCACATTTCAGATTTAAATTTTTCAGTTACTGCACGTAAAAGACAAAATTGTGTCAGGCTACGTTGTATATAAAACAATGGGCCTATTCAAAATAATAAAAGTGCATCAATAAATAAAAGTGAAATATTAATAAGCTGAACATGTATTTGTTTCATTTAGCGCAGATTAAGTCTCATTAATTGAAAAGGATGGGCAATAACATAATAAAATTTTAGGAAATTGTAATAGACTGTAGTTTAATGGGACATTCTTTGATTGTTTTGAAACAGACTTCTGGAGCTTGACATGGTTAAATAGTAATCACCAAATATCAATAACATTGTGTCTTTGCATTCTTATATATATATAAGGTTCTGATTGACAAGAACTTTAAAGCCTGAAATAAATCAAGTAGCAATGGAATGGGTGTCTACCTTAATCCACAAGCTTTCTTGCACTGAACTAGCCTCGTCAGATGAGTAGGATGTAATACAGTAGATGCAATGCTACAGAACTCAGTCCTTTTATTCCTGAGGCTATTAACCTGTTTAATTTGGAAAATTGATTGTATGTTTGACTTTGTACTTATTTATTCCTTTCTCATAATACATATGTCTCTTATTTGTTAATGTGTTCATCTCACGTTACAACATGATTGCATATTGTGTTATGTCTTTTACCTGCCCGAAAAGCAAATTTCCCATCTAGCATAATAAAAGAAAATAAATACTGTAAGTAGGATAGAGTGATTAGAATACAAGTAGAAAATGGTGAGAACTATTATATAACTATTATAACACTATTATATAATATAATAGTGTTATTTGAACTGACAATTAAAATCCAGAAGGCAGACTACAGCACTTGTTTTTAATTTAAGAAAAAAAAAAACTATGAAGGAGTGACACTGAGCTTAGTGAAAGTAAGCAAAATACATACAGTGTATGGAATAACAAATTTGTCCTTTCAAAAACATTAGCCATTGAGGCCAAAACTGATACAAAGCACTTTTCCTGCCAATATTACAACAGCAAAAACATGAGTATGAGTATTAGTATCATGAGTATTAAGAGATCACAAGTGAGGATGAAAACAAAAACTGCAAAATTATTTAAATTAATATTTTACAGAGGTATTTAATAAGGAAGAAACAACCTGATGCTCAGCATTAAGCCATCTTGGTATGATAAAGGTTGATGACAGACCCAGAGATATACCCATTCCCAACAAGTGGGACAAATCTGATCTTGGAAACTAAAGACCAAATACTGTAGGTCTATTATATGTAAAAATAAGGAAACATTATCTAGAGGTAAATTAGAAGATAATTTGTGTACTAACAAGACTCTAATAGGGCAGGAAAGAGGATTATGAAAGGCAGAACATGTTTAGCATACAGCACTTGTAAAATGTCTTTGAGCAAGCATCAGCAGCAACTGAAGCAAGCAGCGCTCATGATGTAGTTTAGATATCCAGAAGGGTTTATCATATTCCACATACAGTACAAGGTTAATTTTCTAAATAAAAGCTATAGGAAGTGACAAAGGTGGTCCATGCAAGTAAATTGAAAGCTACCTGATTAATGTTCAAATAATTGTACATTGGAGCACCATAATTAAAGACGTTACAATGAGATTTATATTAGGCTTTAGCTGCTATTTCAATGTCAATCAATGATCTTGACTTTAACATACAGTAAGTAGACAACTTGTAAATTCTATGGTTGATATACAATTGAAACAGCTAAGAACCAACAAAGAGACTTAGAAACTCTTGAGGACTGGAAAGAACCTGACAAAATTAAATGCAGTCATGAGCAAAAATGTATCAGATGAGTGATGCAGCTTTTGTAGGAACCATCTGTGAAACAAATTTTAGGTTAGAATTTAAGTTAGAATTTGACAAATTATTTTCATTAACACTTGAGATGAAGCAAGAAAGTTAACAAAAATAATTTGTTAAAATTATTTCTCTAAATCATCTTGTCTTTCTTAATAAAGGAAACAAAATTCTAAGGTATGCAGTTAAAATTCAGCCAATTACATTATAATTATAAGCAATTTAAGAAAGAATGTAATTAAAACAAAAATAGGACAATGCCATCCTCGATAAAAAAAAATCAAATGTCAGTGAACAGAATTATTCCTTGTCAAAGGTGAATGGTGTATCCTTCAAAATAAATTATTTGTTTTGAAAATACATTATGAGAACAGATTTTGCACAGATGCAAAATCCTGAAAGGTTAAGAGAAAAGACTGCTTCAACCTTGGCAATACAGGACTGAAACAAAGACTAAAGGGCAAAATGGAAAATACAAGGATGTAAATTTAATGCTAAATTTAAAATGAATGAAATATTTTTAAAAATATTTCTGTAGGAATTTTATGAACCACAGTTCTGAAAACAGTAGAATATTTGACCACTCAACTGTTGGTGAGACTAAGGAAACCCTCTTTACTGACACAGTTGTTTAGAATAGTATGCTTTTTGTTGTATTATTTTAACACAAATACAACCAAGCAAGAGACAAAGACTACCACACATAGCCACGTGTTTTGATATCAGAAACGTTACAGAACAGTACAGAAGAAATAAGCGTTTTGCTTCATTTCCCTTTCTGCCACCTGCTGGTGCCATTAAGACATCCATACATTTTCAGCATCATCTTTATCCTTAGAGTGTCACAGTGAGTCAGTGCCTCACCTGGCAGGCAGGGAGTGCTAATTAAGACTTCAGTACATCCTGGAAAAGACACCAGTTCATTACATCCCATTAATTCACATCACAAATCCTTTCTCCAGAGGTTTGACTTTTCACATTTTCACTATTGATGAAAATATAAGCATATCATCAGCAATTAATCTAAAACCAGATTGGCCAGATTATGTCCTGTTGTCAGTTGGATCTGTGGCTAGTGTCATCAGGCTTCTGCCATTAGTATGCCCCATACTGGCCCCCTAATACCTCCTCCAGCAGCAACCTTAGGTTTATGAAGTCTATAGTCTATAGTCATTACTGATACAGAAAAGAACTCAAGCATGCCTCAAAAACAAGAACAAATGATTTACAAAACTGTTTCATGCCCAAGAAAGCAACATTTGGAATCATTTTTCATATTGTCGATGTTATATTGCCCAACAAAATATGTGCTAAGATAATAACTTCAGTTTTCTCTATTTGAAAAACAGTTGGTCTCATGGTTTCAATAATGTTGAATAGCCTGGATCAGTTTTATGGGATCTTTATGTTTCCTGTTTGCAGCACCTGAGGTGTCCAAGTGCAGTACATTTCATAATGCTGCAAATTTAAAGCTTTTGCATTCCCTTGAAATTCACTAAAAATCTCTGAAGTCCTCTATTTATGCAAACAAGACCCACAGACTTCTTGGTACTGTATATCCTTATACTCAGGTCCTGTTTCCATTCTAAGTCTTTTTTTCTGAAATAGGACTACAACTACATGTACTTTAAGCTCCAGGACAACAAAATGTTTGGACTTGGTTTTCTAAAAACCAAGGCATCTAGGCATCTAAAAATTCCAGATGCAAAAACAATATTAAAACATTTTTAAAAAGTTTTACTGGTCTTTATGTTGTTCAATAACAACAAGTGAAGTGTCCAGAAAAGCGCTATATAAGTGTAAGCAATTATTATTATTATTATTATTATTATTAATAAAAACTGTGATAACAGACTCTAGGTGGTTTTCACAGAAATCCATTCATCC
Source organism: Lepisosteus oculatus (assembly GCF_040954835.1). Lineage (NCBI taxonomy): Eukaryota > Metazoa > Chordata > Actinopteri > Semionotiformes > Lepisosteidae > Lepisosteus > Lepisosteus oculatus. Next base: position 15,939,686 of record NC_090719.1, on the reverse strand, counting down.
ATCCATTTTGCTCCCGCTTGTCTTGATGAAGTCTGGAGTAACAGCATGTCAAGTCCAACAGGACCTGAATCGTTTTCCTCCGCAACAGATTCTAACTCCTCCGCAAGAACTGCACCTCCAGTCTTTCCTGTGTTGTCATGAATGTCATTTGTCTCTTCCAAAGAAATACTGTAGGTTAGGCAAATAAGGAGGCAAAATGCAAACAAAGCATGACAAAATGACGGGTTGATTTGCGCAGCAAATTCGCACTTCAGAATTTGAGCTGTGAAGATGCGTACAATCTGAAAATGCACACACCAGTAACGACTTCAATCAACAGCATAAATATTGCTAAAAATGTAAAAGGCAAATGTTTAAGACGCAGCTCCGGCCTGTGTAGCATTACTTACCAATCATGACAATCTGCCCTGGAAGCTACAATCCTCACAAAGTTGCAATCAAATATCTTGATTTTTCTATATACAATACTTACTGTAGGTTTATCTACATCTAGCCAATAATACTTTAAAATTCTCCAACATTGCTATAAAACTAAGTTTTATTCTTATGTTCTTTTAAGCAAAAATGCTTTTGTTGCCAATTTACTGTGTAACAGACAACATAATTTTATGCTGACACAAGGAACAAGTTGAATTCTGTTGAAAAATCAGTTTAATACAAAAATAAATCAGCACTCACAATAGCACATCAGTGCCTGATAATAGTGACCTCTTTTTCTTGTGTTTACGTCATTTATGTTTTAAAGCTCCACAGATTTCTTCCATTCATTCTCAAGGAAGAAGAACACCTCCCCTTGGAGATCAGAAATAGCCATCTACTAATGCAGGTTTACAGAGAACAGACTGCGGTAGTAGATAGCATAGTGCACCTTCCCTGGACACCATACAGATCCTCAGAGAGGTAGCAACCTCAGCCTGTGGCAGAAAGTTCTTTACCTGATTACTGCAGATATATCTCCTTGATTTTACCCAGAGCAGATTGCTCCACTCTATACTCAAATTCAGTGTTAGCATTCTGTTTTTTTTTCTGAAGGCTGTACTGCATATAGTACGGTACCTTCACATGAAGAGTGAAATTAACAAAGAATAACCCCATCATAAATTGCATACATAAAATAATCCAGTTTTCATGGCTTTTATTTAATTACTGATGATTATTTAATTTCCTTTCTAATATATTCCTATTAGAAAAAGTATTGCTAAATTAGAGGAAGGCTCCTCTCCTAAGACCTGAAAAATAAGCCTCAATGATTCTCATTTTCTTTCAAGGCATCAACCTATAGCACCGTAGAAAGCAGCCAGAACATATAAAGATTCAGGAGGTTAGTAAACAGAAGGATCTGACATTCCTCTACAAATCATCCCATTAATTCTCAAGCAACATACTTAGAGAGCATTTCAAGCATTATCTTCTCATGTCTTTAACACAGTTGTTTGTATTTGAAAATATAAAACGTTTACAGTTTTAAAAGAAATGGTCAGTTTTATTTGTTAAAAAAATAAATGTATTTTATGACAAAATCTCCAAAGCCTAAGTTTCTGAGAGCTTAATCTAATCCAAGTACAATAAATATTTCCTTGTGTAATTGTCAGAAAATAAAAAAATGGAAATATGTCATCTTTTCTGCTGATGGTTTACAAATTTCAAAAATATATACAGTATACATAAACCCTGAATTCCTTTCTTAACACTATTTTTAAAAATACAAATGAAAAACGAATCTATTAAAACAGAAATGGAAATTATTTTGCATATACAATATGCACTGGCTCCAGTGGGAATCTGTATATCCAGTGTACTCGTATTATTAAAGCCACTGTCTCTGGAATGTACTTCTAAAATTGTAATTACATAACTAAATGGTGGAAAGTGTTTTGAAGAGCTTATGCAGTTGTGTCTACGATGCACTTTATGAACAGGGTGTCGTCCTTGCTGTAGGCGTGCTTGGGAGACTTCAGCTTGGCGTGGGGAAAGAAAAGAGGGCAGCCACTGGCCACATTCATGTCTCTGACTGGCCTTTGGAAAGAGGTGGAGGAAAGGTCAGGTCGAAAGGCATCAATCACGTGCTCCCTCTGATTCTGATCCAAGAGGAAAAAGGTAACCTGAACAGAAGGAACAGCATCATTCTGTTAGCAGGGAGGAAGGAGGTGGTGACAAGCCACAAGTGCCGAAAGACAACATTTATCAAAAACATCCTTCCCAGGGCTGGTCTGTGGGACCTCCTGTCTTTGATTTGTTGTTGTAATGGAGATTTGGGATAACCGATCCCTTAATTGAAATGTAGATTTTTCTATACACACTTTTGTTTGGTTCCACCTGAGCACTGAGATAACAATTCTAAGAATTCTGAAACCACAAATTGGGTATTGGGTTAATTCCAGTTGTAGCCCGCTAATGTTTAAAGCAATGAGAATAGTTGAAACAGGTGTTATTAACTACAGTAAATAATTCAATTAAAGGGTTCACATAAAATTGAAGGAGCTCAGTACATCCACACCTCTTTTTATTAATGTAATTTGGTCCCAGAAACCCCTTCCTATAGCAAAAATTCAGAAAAGGAAAACGTATTTCCATTATTTCTTCCCAAAAATGTGGGTCACAATTCACATGCTTCGTAGTATCGAACATTCATAAAAGAGGTGCAGGTGTATGAATGGAAACCATTAAACACAGACTGACCAGGACCTGGAAATCTACAGTATCTAAAAACTGTTCTAGGGAGAATAATGAGCCAGTTACGGAATTACGGAAGTTAGTCTGGCTGGTTTAAGAAACACTGATTCTTTGAAATAAATGTTACTATTGTAAAAACAAAACAAATATACCTACATGGAATGCTAGGATTTTTTTTTTACCAGCATGTAGGTCACAAAATAAGTTACAGTAAGTTTTGCATTGTTACTGGAATCTGGCTGCTAAATTTCCTTTCTTGTCTTTGTTTGATTTCATATTCAGAGAATGACTAAGCTTAGGGAAAATATCATTTGAGACAGAAACTCTCTCTGTAACTGCTGCATTTAATCTTTTTTGTTAGTTTTTCTTGGAAAACCCACTGAAAGCACGGTGGTCAGCTTTCTTCATGTCAAATTATAGTTTGTGACAAACTAGGAATGAGGCTTGTGCTAAACAGTACAATAAATAAAGCTTTACTCCGAGACTTGTTCCACTGAGCAGCCGTGCTTTTTGAAAGCTTGAATGACAGTCAGATTTTTATAGGATTTTTTTTCCCCTGAATTGTCTTTTATTCATGTTGTCTGCCAAGAAATCTTATTATTAACCAGTCTTAGGCCTGATTAGAAACATTGCAGACTCACAAATCTTGTAATGGTCTACTCTGCACCTGCAGCCAAGAAGTTAAGACCAACAAAAGAATTTAATTATTTCTCTGATTGTCATTCAAAATAAAATGATTTTTTGTTTCAGCACTGTTTAGTTCTGCTTTGGAGGAGGGGTCTCACCTTATGCTTGAATGGCCAGGAAAGTAGAGCATCATATTCCCCCTTCATGACCACAAAGAATAAGGAAATGTGTGTCCCTTTTCCCATGCCATCTCCGTTCAGGTAACACCTCATGCACACCTTGTAGCCGTACTTCCCTGTGTAGAAAGCTGAGGAAAGAAGCAGCATGCAGACTACGTTAACAGTGACAGACAACTGCCGGGAACTTTTTTTCTTTTATCTTAAAAAACACCTAGGTATATGGTGTCTGCAGATAGGCTTTAATTGCAAGTCTTATTTTGGAGAGGAGTTGATTAATAGAAGGGTTAGTAAAAACTCTTTAGCAGTATGAGCTGATCTCATTACATCACAGAAGTTAATCCAGTTAGTCCAGTTAGTACTGAGATGAAAGGCCTCTAAACAAGGATTCTACTTTATGTGGACCAGTAGGTGGCAGTATTCCTCTAGGTAAAAGCACCTGTGTGGTGTCATTGGACACTCTGCTGTGCTTCGGAGGAAATATTTGTTTGACCTAATCTGGCGCAAATTTTGGTAAGGCAAAGAGTACAACATTCATTCTATCTATATACTGTATACTATCTATGTAGGATAATTGCTTTGTCATCAACTTGTGCTTTATTCTATGGTTCACTTTTCCAGTCATAATTATATTAAAATAATCCTTACAGTTCTACAGTATAACACAAATTTTTTCTTGGCATTCTCATCAAAGTGCTTTCCAGGTACTGGGGACTCCCCTCCCTCACCACCAGTGTGCAGCCCTACCTGGATGATGTGACAGCAGACAGAGTGCAATAGCCCCGCACGGTACAGTACAATCACCACACACCAGCTCTCAGTGGGGAGGACAACAGAGTAACAAAGTCCATTCATGGACAGGGATTATTAAGAGGCCATAACTGGTAAAGGCCAGGGGGAAATTTGGCCAGGGCCCTGATGTAACAACCCATTGCTATACTGGGGCATTAGGAACCACATAGAATGCAGGCAGGATGAGCGCCCCCTACTGGCCCCACTGACACCACTTCCAGCAGCAACCTTATCTTTCCCAGGTCTCCCATTTGGGTACTGACCAGGCACACAACTGCTGTGCTTCAGTGGACTAAAACAGTTGACCAACACGAAGAAAGGCTTTAAACAAATAAAGATATATATATTTAAATAAATAAGATGAAAATGTCATTTTACACCCTCCTTTCCCACAACTCCAAAAGAGCTCACTCAGGGCTCACTCCCTGTTCTCTGTCCTTGCCTGTAGGATTGATTAATTCATAAATTAAACAGGAAAAAAGTACAATACATTTTGCACTACAACCATTGTACCTGGAGAATACAGGTTGTTTTCTCTGCCGGCTGCTGCCTCCTGCATTTTTTTGCTAAGGTTAGAGATCTTCCAGATAAATGTCCCATCATGCGAAGCCTCCTCCAGTGCTGAGATACGCAAGTGGAGTGAACTGATGAGAAGATCTTTCACAGCAAGCTTCCCCTGCTGCTCTGCCACCTGAAAAATTACATCCAGCAATTGTGAGGACCAAGGCTGTACCTGTAGCATTCACCAAGCTAAAACAGGAATTATACCAAACCCCATTCTACCCAAGTGACTCCATTTTAAACAATCACACAGTACAGAAACACTGACAGTGATATGCAGCAGAAATACTACCAATTATACTGCATATCACATATGCTACATATACCATATATGCTACCATTTATACTGCATATTTATTTATGACACAAAATGTTAGTAGAAACCAAGGCAAATAAGTTCAACCTCTAAAAATGTATACATATAAATTTATATTCAATTATAATAAGAACATTTCTGCCATAGCACCTTGGTAATATCACTGTTGGATCACTCCAGCTTTAAACATCCCTGTACATTGACAGCCCATGATGCTGGAAAAGTTTCTTACAGAATCTAATCGCATCATAAAGATAATAATTGAATAATATTGTACCAAGCTGCTGAATACACTTTGAAACAGCGTACTATAAAGAAGTAGGTATTAACCCTCGCGAATTTGGCAAAAGGGGGCGAGTACAATAAAAATAATGCTCTAGGGATTTGGTTGTCAAACAACAATGAAGCTGTTTCACTCACTTATTCACTAAATTTAATAGAAAGCTTAATAAATCGCTTTCATTGCTTTCTAGACAATGAAAGGGAAAAGAATGATGTTGCTAAATGAGTACTGCACTGAGGTGTTCACCAAGGAAGAAAACAACAAATTGCAGCAGAAAGAAAAAGTTCTTTATTAAACAGTACCAGCACAGAAGAGGCAGAAGTGTTTTGAGTACTAGAAGCACTCAAATGAATAAATCCCCAGGGCCGGATGGTATCATATTGTACACAAGGTACTGTATGAGGATATATTATACATAAGCTATTGACACAATTCTTTTAACATTAACTCAAGATAGTGGAAGTACCCACAGACTGAAGAAGTGCTAATGTAGTGTGCAACCGTAAGGAAAGTGACAACAGTGAATAGCTATTGACCAATAAGTCTGGCTTCTACGTGATGTAAGGTTTTGGCAACAGTTATTAAAACTACTGTAAACAAGAAGATCATTGGTATTGAAATATGATCCAGGGAAATAGTTAACATGGATTAAGAAAAGGGAGTTCATTCCTAAACAACTAACTTGTTAGCATTCTTTGAACAAACAACAGTAATGGATGCACATAAAGCATATGATACTGTGTACTGTATATAGCTTTTCAGAAGGCTTTTGATAAAATTCCTCATAAAAGCTTAAGTCTCACATTACAAGCAGTAGGCATTCAGGGAACTGGGGAAATGTGTGTGTTTGGACTGAGTATACTTAATAGAAAACAGCAAAGACAAGGTTTGAATACTTGGATTTGGGAATGCAATTAGTGGAGTACCACTTGGATCTCTTGCAGTACTAGAGTAACCATGACTCCTGATTTCAATCAGTGATCTACAGATGATTCTGGCATAGTTAGTGAACTAGTCAAGTTTGCAGCAGATACAAAATAGTAGGATTAGCAAAAATACCTACAATCCCAATTATCGACAATCACAACAGTTTTGAAATAGACTACATATACAGTAAACAGAACAACTGAGTCAGGACTTAAGCATAAAGCTGAGGGCATACATTATTTTTGAATGTTTTCAAAAACTGTAAGATGCATTTAGAAGACTCTCAAGAAAACAACAGACATTCTGCACTATAATCCTTCTTCAATTACCTTTTGATGACAAAAACATTACAAAACAGAAACACTATTCTTCAGGTTTTATGCCCGTAGCAATTATTTGCTTTTTGTTCTTTCTTCCTCACAGCTTTAAATGTTAAATTTTGAGACATTTCAGAAAAAAAGAAAATTACAAATAATGTTTGCAAAATGTCAGCAGGCACTGACTTTACTTGCCAGGAGTGTCTACATGCGGCACAGCGGTGACACTTCATTTGCAAAAGAAATGTGAAAATGACTGAAATATTTTGGAAGGCGATGACACAGAGTGCTTCAACTGATAATTTTCATGGTTTGGCTCATCTTATGAGAGCTGTGTGACAAAAAACATATACTGCTGTTTCAGTTATGTACGGTTTATTTTACAGGATTGACTGCAGAGTTAAGGGCTACAAAGTACTAAAGCTTAAAATGTTCACTTTAGTCTGAAGTACAGTAACTGGTGGCACAGTGGTGCAGAGGCTAAAACTACAACCTCACAGTGCTGGGCTCCTGGATTCAGCTCCAGACCTGGGGTGCTGTCTGCGTGGGGTTTGTAGATCTCCCCATGTTCATGCAGGTCTTCTCCAGGTGCTCCACTTATTATTAAAAGATTGTCCCTAGGTGTGAGTGTGTGCATGTCTGTGTCAGTGTGTCCACCCTGCAATGGTCTGGCCAGGGCGTACCCTGCCAGGAAAGACTCGGCTCCCCCGTGCCCCTGACCTGGAAGAAGATGTTGGAAAATGGGTGGATGGTTAGGAAGTAATTCTGTTCAGTGATGAAGATGCTGCTGATCTGTTGTTATAGGACATCCATTTGTCATAAGATTCCTCTTCATTATGTGATAATTTACATTTATTTAAATGACCTAACATTAAAAGCAAGTTATGTTCCTGTAGTTTCCTTTGTGTCATTAGTGTTACAATCTTTTCTAGCTTTACCACAGTACAACATCTTTCCCCTTCAAGCTCTGCTTCACCCTTTCTTCTTTTCCTGCTCAATGATCACTGATCACGTTCACCTTCCTACTGCCAGATATGCCAGACTGCCTGCTGAATGGTACAGCAATCAGACAAATATCAGGGAGCAAAGCAAAGGTACAGTAGATGCACACTGCTGCACAAATGTCTTTGACATTTCACACTATTCTGCTCTTTCACTCAATGCTTTCATTCTTAGTGCGGAAACACAATTTGTAATTTAAGATCCAAGCATTACAAGGATTTGTGGAAATACAAAAATATTGTCATTTCCCTGAACATACAGAGAATATTTTATTAAGTTTAGTATTCTTGACAAAATACTTCAAAAGATGTATTTATTAAATTCAATAAGATTACAATGGTTGCTTTGAGATACACCATTTGACACAAATGCTGGTTTATTCTTTTTTTTAAATATATAATTATGCATCCATGTACTGTATGTAATTACTGTATGTATCTTATGGCTGTGACCTCCGGCCGTACACAAGAGAGAGTGAGGGAGTATAGGCGTGTTTGTCCTCCTTTGAGCCACTCATCTGGTAACAAGAGCCACATGGATTACTGTGTTTTGCCAATAGTCGAGAATATTCTGGTCAGCTATTGCCACCCTACCCTTGGTGGGGCTCAGTCAATCGATTAGAGCTCCTGGTCACAGTCAGAGAGTTAAGACCCAGGCTCGAACCCGTGAGCACAGAGCTTAACCTGTGCTTGGATGAGTACCCTGACAAAGTGAGACACTTGTCGCTACAAGTACTGTTTTGAGGTATATGTACTGTAAAAGTCCCTGTGATACATTGTAAAAGTCATTTCCCTAGTTTGGTCATATTCTAATTACAACGAAACGAGATAATATATATTGATGAATAAGGTACTGTACTTGATATTTTTGTACATTCTATATTTATCTCACCCGGCTGAAGGAATGACAACCCTAGACATAAGGTCGGGTCTGCCAAAACCCCTCTCACTAACCAGGGATAAAGCAGGGAGGCTGCTTAAACTTGTATTTAAAAACTACATTTTGCATTCAAGCCAACAACTGGAAAGAACATTCTGCCCAAAAAAGCCAATGGCAGGTATAGTTTCATGAAGGAAATCATAACACAGAATTTAGAAAAAAAAGGATTACCTTCAGAATTAATTAGATTCTTTGGAGAAGAAGTTATTCCTGGCACACTTCCAGTTTTCCAATTGAATATCATTGTTTTTCCTTTTGCAGGCATAGAGATCTAATCAAGTCCAACTATGCACGAAATTTTCCATTATCTTGTACTTTTGGCAAAAATAATTCTACAAACAATACTTTTTTCTGTGACAATCAGGACTTTACATAACAAATATGTGCCTTTGGATCAAATATAAGAGGAGCCTTCAGTATGCTGAATTTATTAGCTCTTAATTGTAGAAGAACTATGGCATATTTGTGTTTTACCATAACATATTACATCAAACAATTTTATGTGCTCTTCTGGAAACTAGCCCGGTATCCACAGCTGCTTTGCATCATCTGCTGGAGTGACTGCAGAGCCGAAAAGTGGATGTGACCCAGTACTCCATTCTAGTCCATAGAAGAACAGCTGTCTTCCCTTTGCAGAGTGGAACCCAGTGTGCCATCATATAAAGCCAGCAACGAGGTTAGGTCAGACTAAGATGAGAATCAAAGCTTATCACTTAGGAAGATAAACCCCACTGCACTTCTCTGCTGAATTCTGAACTAATCAAGCCAGCAGAAGTGCGATCTGGAATGCACTTTACAGCTGACCATCGGAGATGTGGCAACTGATATTTATTTTGGGTTAACACATGAAACATGCCAGGTAAGATAAGACGTTAGCACAGTCATTTTAAAAGAAAGGATTAATCTGTTCCCGCCATAATCTTAAAAATCTAAGTCCCTAGTTTTTCAGTCGGTGACAGATAATTTGAATTATTTGACTAGCCACAGCTAAAAGCCAAGAACCTCAGGTCATTCAGTGCCACTGGCCTGGATGTTGACACAGGATTGAATCAAATTTAGCCTATTTGTGGGCCATGAAAGAATGCATCAGACCTTGTTGACTGATACTTTGTTAGAAGATGTGTTCATTATAGATAATAAAGATAATTTAGCTGATTGATTACCCCAACGAGGTGAGACTATTCTTATGTGTAAGTCTAGATGGGTGATTATTAGGGACAGTTCATAACAGAGTGTTGTGTTAGGGAAAAGGTTTTGACATTTTAAAATACAAGTAAAGTACCAATTGTAGATATGCAAAGCTACTTAATCAGGTAAAATCTCCTATTTACAGCTGTCTCAAGAGCAATTGAAATAAAAAACATCCCAATTTAAAAGTACTTTCAGGACTCTAGCCTAAACCAGGTTCATATATAGGCTACTAAGCAGTAAGTTGTGAATCCCTACAACTTTGGGATTTGATGTAATCATGTGCATCCTGTTGTATACAATTTATATCTCAAATGCGTGATTTAAACTTCAATATACAGTGCAGACACCAGTGTGCATGATTCCATTACCTGAAGCTCCAGGTTTGCAATGTTGTCCTGGCTGTTTTTGTTTTGATGCTCAAGTGCAAGCACAGCTGCCTGGTTCTTCTCCACCTCTCTGTTCAGGACAGTGACAATATTCTCATAGATGTAGATTTTCTGCTGGAGCTCCGAAAGCTTCTGTTTGAATTCCCCTAGTTGTTCTTTCTGGGCTCCCTGTGAAATGGAGGGCTCTGTGTATCCATCGGTCTCCAAGTCCCCATTCACTTCCACTGCTCCTTGCATCTGCATAGAGGCTAAACTCTCCTCGAGCTCTGTCAGCTTGAACTCCGTGCCTGAAACATGAGCTTTGCCCCCATCCCCTTTGCTGATTGTTGTGAGACAGGAGACTTTTAGGTTGCTAATCACCTGAAGCAAGAGCTGCAAGTGGGCCACAAGACCTGTGCTTTCGTGCTCTTTTACTTTCTCTTTAGTTCCCTGCAACACAAAATTTAAGATGAGGATTGAGTCCTTTGGAAAAGCAGGCCAGAGATCACGAGTCAATGTTTTGTGTTGCTTAAAATGGAAATTCAGTTAAAAGAAAAGTCAGACATAAGTCAAATAATTCTTACGTAAACCTGCAATAGTTATTTTACCCCAATATTACATGGAATATAGGGCATGATATGCAATGGGTAGTTACAGCATATTGCACTAATACATTCCGATCACAGTACAATTTTGTAATCATTGCTTGGCACATGAATCCATGCTATACTTCAAAAGAAAATAATCACTTGTACAATAAAGATGCTGATATTATCACACAGTTTAGTTGAAAATTGTGTACTGTACATCCCATCTGAAAAGGCGATTGGCATTAGTTTACCTTAAAAGTGCAGCCAACCTCAGAAAAACGGCACGGATCTTTGTTCTTTGCACTTGAGAGCTGTCGGTTCTGGAGACAAAGATATTGGTTAAAAGGTGAGAAAGATAAAAATCTTCTAGAGAATGTAAAACCACTCTTCGAATTATTAAAGTAAAGCTGTCATCAAGCGTTCTTCAGTGTATAATAAAAATGAAATTGCTCTCTAAAGCAATCATTAAAAAAAGAATAGAACTATCCTCATACTTACAGAAGTATGCTTACTGGTGATTTTGTACCCATTCCTACAAAATAACAGACACCTCTACCATGCTCTCTACGTTGTCCTATAAAGTAGAAATTACGAACAAAGCTGTAGCAAATACCTTTTCTCTTGTTTCAGTTTTTGATGGTTTTCTCTCTTTTGCAGGACTGCTCTGACAGGTGTGTTTCTGTATACCAAAACAATTATCAGGGAATTTATGCAGATGTTTGAGTAAAATGGGACTTTTGGAAAAAAAAAAAAGAGTAAAAAGATCTGTTTACATCCCATTGCATTGTTTAGGTGTCTATCACTTCCTCAGTTTGGAAGAACTCACCTGAGAACACTGAACTCTCACACAATGGTACTCATCAAATACATATATCTTGAGGTGAAGATATTGCATCATAAACATAATATGTTTTATATAATTCAAAGTGTTTAAACTTAAAACATACTTAACTTTATTTTCTTTTGCATAGCATTTTGTAAGGAAAGATGCAGTATGGAACTACTCTTTATTCACATTACAAACATTTTTTCCTTATGCCACATGTCATTGCTGCTCTTTTACAATAAACCTTTTGTTATTTTTAATCAAAGTTCAAACCACACAGGAAAATATTCATATTCTGACTAATATGTGCATTAGCACACTCTGTCTGGGGGCTTTCCTATTATTAAGTATAAGCAATCTGGGACTGTCCCCTTCTCTTGTTCCCAAATAAAATGTGTTTTTTAAGGATTCAAAAAAAGCATTTCAGCAAAGAACAATTTTGAAATCCTATTCTGTCAAGACTTAAAGTACACATTTAAAAAACGTTTTTTTATTCATATAACTTAATTGGAAAGTATTTATAGATCAATTATTCTTTGCATGTTTTTCACACTCCAGTCCACTGACTAACCAGTTAAGATAAGGAACATTTAATACATGCAAAATTATTAAAATATACATAAAATAGTAATCCACAAGTTGGTGAGGGATTTGTTTTGGGTTGTATTATTTTTAAAAAAACAAATATGAATGGAAACAGTAAATGTCTCCAGTCTTTTTTGAATAGGTTTGAATATTTGAAAACTCAAAATACATTACTTTGTCAATTCTTCATTTGGTTGGAAACTGACATTTTTCAGCTAAAGTTTAATCCTTTATGACACCAATTAAGTTTTGACAACTTGTGATAGTGATGGAGGTGGAAAAAATTGTTTTGAATTAAATTGAGATAGACATCAGCTTGATATTAAATGGCATGAGTATGATGATATATGACCAAAAAAAATCACTTTCAAAAAGGCTTGAGAGAGGGAAAAAAAACATTTTTATGCTGTGGAGGCATTAAACAACCATGTGATTCATTACACATTTTGAATCGTGATCAGAATAATTGCATGAAGGCGTCATGGTACAGGTTTACACTCATGTCTTTAGTTCTGCTGGCCGCAATTTAGGATGGACTCGAATGTGTCTTACCTGGAACTCTGCTTGACTCATTTTATGTGAGCATGTCTGACACACCAACATGTTTTTAGCACATCCTTTCTCCAAATGGCTTGCAAGGTTCTTTCTAATAACCATGTGCCCACAGCCGATGTTGCAGGGGATTAATGCATAATCGCACTGACTTTGGTGATCCTGAAAAAATAAACACAAGTTGCGTAACAAATCTAGGTATGATACCCAAGGCAGAGTTTGTTGAATATGCTTTTCCCATGCATCTGGGAGAAAGTCATAGTTATGCATTCCTGGGGCCACATGAATTAACCAAAGTAAAAAAAAACAAGCTAATGGATAAAAGCTTTAAAGCTTTTGGGAGATTAAGCAGTATTCTAAAGGGGACAACTATCTCTGTGTGCAACAGAAAAGCGTTTGACTAATGTGTGCAGCAGCACGGGCACGATACGATCACAACCCCGAATCTGAAAACGATATTAACTCTCAGCATGCTCCAGGAAAGCACTCAATGAAGTGTGCCAGGAATGAACAAATCAAGACAGAAAAAGAATCGAATGGGACTGGAGCTTGGTACAAAAGTAACTTAATGCAATAACAATTGAAGTGTCGTTATAATATTTCAATTCAGCAAGCAAAGCAAGCATATTCTCAAATGTACCTCATAATTCTTCAGTGTGCTCCTCCAGTTACAGCCTTGGTTAGCACAATGGACCTTCAACTCAGAAATTTCTTTGTTGATAGCAGCATCGTTGAAGAACTAAAAGTGAGAAGTCCACATACAGCATTAGAAATAAAAGTATAGTGCTATGAGACAAACACTGGAAGTCCAGCCTGTTTCTAGTCCCACCTACTGTATGCCAAACAATTTTCCAGGAAATGTAGCTGGCAAACATAATACAGCCATTTGATGATATCAAAAAAGTAATGTGATACCTGAAGTATCTATTTATACTTAATTCACAGTCCTAAAACTAAGTAAAAGATGATGAGAGATACAAAAATGAACATGCAACAGATTAGTATAGCTGTTGTTATTTAAAACATAGATTTAAATTTAAATTTCTCACTACACTAGAAATAATGGTTCAACAGGTTTAATTTAATTGATGCCTAATGCGTTCACACAATATGGCCAGAACAAACCTAACAACAAAATCCATGACGAGTAAAAAAAGAAAAGACCATCAGGATCATTAAACCTGTAGAAATGTTACAAATACAATAATTTTATTTTTTTGGGTTGTATCTTGTTTTACCAGGAAGTTTTTTGTACTAAAAATCAGACAAACATAGACTACCCAGTGTTGTACTTCAGCTCACATACAGTGTGCCATACTGATACAGCACAATGTTACGCATGGCTGTGGAAGAACAGTTAGGGGAGAGAGGCCGGTTTTCACTACAGTTGAGCAGGAAGTGACTTAATTGGACCATTTAGTTTTGTTAATTACGATAAGAAATTTCCTTTCTTTATTTGGAATTGAAATTTCCCTGACAATCCTTCAGATGCCCACATTTTTTAGGCCATGCTTTTATTTAAATGCTATACGCCCATGGACTACAGACTGACTGCTCTTGTTATGGACTGTACTGTGCGCATCATCTGCTAATTACTTGCTAACTGTATATTCTGTACTACATACCTAGGCTCGCTCCATACATACCTCAACGAACAGCAGCACCTTGTTTGTGGGGGGTCTGGAATCAGAAATGTGTGGAAGCCAGTTCCCTGGCTTCTTTCAAGAGACAAAATGTGGTGTTTTTCCTTTTCATTTTGCAAAATTAAATCAACCTTTATTTGTGTCTTCTATCACAAAAATGGCAGCAAGCAAACATGTTAGATTGGCAAAATTCTTATGCCCTTAAGTCTTAAGAAATTCCTGAAAGCTGAATGCCAGGAAGCATGTGGGAGGAATCAATTTCACATGACTGGAATGTCCACTGAAGGATACCCAGTGTAACCCTGAAATATGTCCCCGGTGCACTTCCTTTTTTTCATTTTGGAGAAGCCTTTTCTGAGATTTTCTTTATGTTATCTCTAAGTGACATTTCGCGCTTCTTGTTGTTCAAAACCTTGCAGTCAGTTTTGACAACTTTATTCAGAAACTTTAAAAAAAATGACAGTAATTAAAAAAAATAATTTTTGAATTTTTGCAATTTATTGTCATTTGGATTTGAGTGATTTTTTTAACCAGCATGACTCAGCACCAAAACCACTGTGCCAACACAAACGCAAATCATGCATTTGCCCAAAAAACACGTTGACAACATACTGTAACTAACACATCAGATTGACAACTAATGCAGCTCTGCCTTATAATATATCAATCTTACAGGGACCCAGTTAACAACAGGAATCTGCACTTGTGTATTGCAGTGCAAGTGAAACCTGGCCAACAAATCTCAACATTCATGATTGCAGTCAGCGATTGACATATCCTAGATTCTGGCCGTTATTCTCTAGACTATTAGGCACAATCAAAAATCAAAGTATGAGCTTCACCAGTTGTGCCATTCCAAGACTTTAATAGAAATAATTCATTGATTGCAGACCACAATTAAATGACAAAAACAGCAGAGAACTACAGTACCATGAACATCCAAAAGGAAGAAGTTATTATGACAGTTAAGTGCACGTTATGTTCCCTTTTCATTTTACTAAAACTACTTCAGATCTATTCAACTGTATTCTGCAAAAGAATTCCAAAAGAAAACATTAAACTTTGGCAAACTGCATGTGCAGATCCAAACTCATTCTAAGACCTCAGTTGTATTTCTATTCACACAACACATTTCATAATTTACCTTTTACCTTTTAGTGGTTCAGTTTTTGTACCATCGAAAAAACTATTTAATGCCAGTTCTTTGTCTTCTTTTTTCAGAAGCATCCTCTTTACAAAATCACAAATACCCAAATCAACAAGTAACAAAAGAAGCCCAGCCAAAATAACAGCTGTCAAGTAAAAGCATTGTTAACTTTTCATCTCACTGCAACAGAAAATATCAGATCTTCTGTAATGCTTTTAACTGGGGCTCATGATGTGACAATATTATTATATATCTTGAAATTTTATTTCATGTTTTTAACATCAGAGGTAAACTACTGATACAATTATATTATACTGACTGGAGTCACCACTCTTATTACATTCTCGAGGCCTATACTGTATGCATTATTCATATAAACAAAATAAATATTAGCACGCGCCACTGGATGTGTTTTCAGTAGCTTATTCTTAAAAGCGATGCTCTATTTTTGTTATAGGTCACCACAGGATTCTCTACTCATTTGCCACTATGTTTGTTCTTTGTACTAAGACTTTCTCAGAAACTTACAACTGGCATTACATTTAACAATGCAATGGCTAGAACTGAAACAAAAAACGTTTACTTTAGCTCTGGTTCTTTATCCTCATGCAAATTATTCAATATTACCGATCATTACTTTCTATTTTATAATATATTACCCTTCCATCGTACCTGTGTTGGTTTATAACTTAGCATTCTAAAGGGCTTTGGGGTGGTGGTCAATAAAACAATAAAACCATTATAAAATAAGAAATCAATCTGCTGAATCTAGCCAACTAATTAGTTAATTGAAGTATTGTAATCTTACCTAATTAGCAACAATCAAATCAAATTTTAAGGCCCATCAGGCCTGATTTCTTATTGCTGGGTAATAATACGGTAGCAAGCCGGTACTAATGTATAGAACTTGGTGAACTGGAGCTGTCATATTGAGGTGCTTTGTTCAAGGATACAAGTGTTGTCCACAGTGAGGACACAAATCCATAGTTGTCCAATATGTGTCCAGAATCCTACCCACCACTCAGTTCTGACACCTGCAACTTGTTAAATCATATTATCCTACAGTACATTTTATTTTATTCTAGATGCGATACTGCATTTTCAACACTGTCACAGATGGCTACAAACTGCCACAAAATATGCTGTTGGCCTCAACAACCAGAGCTTTGAAATCCTAGGACTGTCTCCTGAAAGACTTAGACAATGGCTGTGGCCTGGGGTGGGAGTTCCTGTAATAGTAATCACTGAAGTTCAGGAATCCAGCTGTACACTGAGAACCACATGGATTAATATCCCATTTTCTAATGAGTTCTTGTTCACATTTCCCAGAAATGAAATGGCTTCCTGCCAATTTTGTGGCCTTTGGGATTAGAAATCTTGGCTTGAATGTTGTCCAACACGTGTGTGGCTCACCATTTTCACCTTTCATTTATCTGTGTTATGTAAGGTTTTAACTCATAATTCACAACTAAACTGTTATCTATGCTTCTACACGATTCAGTGCTCTTCCCATGAATTAATCAACGAGATAACCCTTAGTATAGGATGGCAAAACATCTACCTATGCATTTTTTTCCATATCATTGCCTTGATAGTTTAACATTTTTTATAGTTCCTGTGAAACCTGGGCAGTTTACAACTGGAGAACAAAGGGGGGAATTTTCTCAAAAAGAGAGGAAAATTCCAAAACCTGTCCTTGAGCCCAGCACTTTTCTGTTATTAATCAAATTACAGGGTCCATCTTGATGGATTAATACACAAGTTTCAGCTGTAATTACAACGTTTTTCAATATGCAGCGAAAAAAATGGTATAAAAAGCTGCTTTTGTAATCAGATCACAAAAATATCCGATACAAACAATACAAAACCAAGGTAACTTAAATTTTGCTGTCTACTAGTAGGATGAACTGAAGTTGTGAAACCCCAAGTTTAATTCACGAGAATCACATGAAATACAGTACCCACACGTTCTGGTATCAGAATGCTGTTCTCATTGTCTAAGTTGGGATCTTCTTCTTTGCACTTCTTACACACCAGATTCATATTGTTCCTGGAAAACAAAAATCAGAATGAAGGATTTATTCATTGATATTACAAGTTAAATTCAGGCATGTCCTTGTTCTGCTTAATAGGTCCTCATATGCCAAATGACCTGAGGAAATAGCAATCAAAAGGCTATTTTTTAAATCGGTCAAGAACACAAACGAGAGAAAAAAATATTACATATTGGTTTATAACTAGATGTATTATTTAGTTTATGAATAGGTCAAATAATGATCACATGAAACTGCTTTTTTAAACTTGGGGCGCCTCTCTAAGCTACAGGACACTCTGCTTTCAGAAGGCTACTTAGCGTTAAACAGCAAACTACTTCAAACCTCCAAACCATAAATGAAGTCTAAGAATCACCAGTCCAGTTTTTAAGGTATAAAAACAGCTTTTGACAGCTACTGCCTTACTGCCTGAGACAAAGCTTAAACTGAAGCTTAGGTGAGCAACATAAATTAGATAATATGATTAATAAAGAGATGCATTGCCTTGGGAAGGGGGACACCACAATTGTGTAACAGATTCCCTACAAATGGAAAGCAGGCAACGTTATGCAATGAACGTTTCAGCAAAGAAAGAGTTTGCTCACCTCATCAGCCAGTTGACACAGGCTAAGCAGTAACGATGGCCACACAGTGTTTGTCTGGCTTTATTCAGCAGATTATTACAGTTGCTGCACAAGTACTTCTCCTGTGGCACATCATCACAAATATTTTGTGGAAAACCAGAAGGGTACTCGCTTTCTCCTGGTGCAGATGAGAGGCCATTATACAAGTCCCCCGTCGACTTGCCAGCCATTTAAAGTATATTCCACTGTGACAGCAAAGAGAGTAAAAGTAAACTTCACTTACAGGTATCGCAAATTGATAATCTACTAGTCTTCTAGGCTCTCTCTGCTTTCTATGAAAATAGAGGAGAAAGATACAGAGGTTTTCTGTATGGCATTTTGATTCCTTGATATTGCACAGAACCCACCTACCAGCAGAAAAAGTCAATCGCGGAACTAATCTATCAACCCCCCCTCCTTTAAAGTTTAAAATATAAAAAACTACCACGGATTTTCCCTTTTCGAACACGGAAATATTGAAATCCCCTAACGGATCAATAGCGAATACATCGTAGATAGTGTAGCTTTTAGAGATACAGAACTCTTATTTTAATAACACCGGAAGACTACGTTAGGTGTGAGGCTACAAAATAACATAACTAATTATTTCACTACGTCACAGAAGCCATGGTACCCTATGACAGCTTCTACAAGCGTGATATATGTACTGTTAATTCTCTGTTTCAGCAGGCCCGTATATTTTGTTTTCCTTCTGAGAACGAGAATGCAAAAGTTATTGACAGAGCACTTGAAAACCCCTAAAGAGCGACGAAGCGTTGCGCCGCTGTGGCGACTCTTAAAACTTTTATTTTGCACTGAACGCTTTGGTTTCAGAAGTTAAACTGAGACAAAAATAATGGAAAACCGAATAACGCCACCGAGCTGCTATGCAGACATACAGTTAGTGCACTGCAGTGTTTCAACGTCAGTGAGGTGGAAGGTAATTTAACACGTTTTTTTTTTATCACCACTCTTGACAATATGTCACTATAACCCGCAGAAAAGCACCGTGGTATTTCTAGTAGTTCTGGGGAGTTTCTACGTTATTTTCCACTACACGTTGCATTTTACCGTTAAATGCGGAAGCCTGGAAAGTCCCTTTTGTATAAAGTTCCCGAATGAGGTCACCTTGCACTTCACACAACTCGCAGCAGCGCGAATCAAGCCGCACCGGCTGACGGCACGCCCTTTCCTCCAGTCCTACACCGGAGACAGAATCACGCCGCTCGCCGCACCAGTGGTTCAGGGCTTTGCGGCAAAAAAGTGACGTCGCCAAGTAACAAGAAATCGAAACTTGGAAAAAAAGTGGAATCAATTTCTAAAAACATATATATTTATAAAAAGCTGCGACAAAGCTTCATGTGGCATGCATTTTGTTTAAAATATAATCTTCACGCTCAGGTTAAGACACGAAAGGCAGAATGTCGGAATAAGGCTTCCCTTTGCCCAAAATGAAATGATGAAATTTAGTGTCCTAAGCGCGTTTAAAACGGGAAGATGACCGCTGGAGAGACGATTGCTGCAGCACACACTCCGGGCTATTGGGGTTGACACTTGCGATAAAAACATAAAAACGCAAAATTAGCGTTTGATTACGTTACATGCAGAAATCTTTGAAAGACTGGAATGAATCCCATGTTTCACATATTTTATTATAATTTTGATTACATTTTCAAACCAATATAAAGCTATACAGTATAAGCTGTTGACCTCACCATTACAGTGCTAAATATAAGCGTGTACTGTAGCAGCGGTTCATATCAAGCAGCTATTAAACACAGGTAAATGATTAAATAGATTGCAGTACCTTCTTTGACTTTTGTCAGATTTTTTTCGGTTTCCCCGTGTTTCAGCCCTTTCTCATTTCCTAAACTATAACACACTAAGCAAGTGTCTGGTAAAGACAGAAGACGCAAAGTTACTGGCCTTTTTAACATGACCCCGTATAAGAAGACTGTGTAGGGGGACTTGCTACAGTACATTTCCCCACTGGGAAAATTCTGTTGAGTCACTTAATAGTGAAAAACAAAAATGACAGACGACAAGGGATGGTCATGAAATGATTATGAAACAAAAGGTTACGTCACTCAATCGTGCTAAGCAGCGCTGTGCTTAACACCCTGAAGTGTCCTGTCTGAGAAGTGATGCAGAAGAAGTCATAGTGGTTTGTGTTCTGTATTTTGAGATTCCCAAAGAAAACCAACACAACTTTAAAACAGTGCAAGTTAAAGAGAGGGTCATCTTCATATGTATGATGTGAAATCAAACACTTTGTCTGTTTTCTGAGAACAGCTGTGCAGCAGGGCAGGATGTTTGTTCGGTTCACAACCTGTCCTAGTTAATGCCTTGGTTTCTCACAAAGGTTCATTTTCCCAGGTTTTGAAACGGGGTAGAATTGCGCGAGCAGTCCATCTGATTCCAATTCAGCTATACTGTAGGACACAACAAAACCTTGGATTCTCTCTTCTGGAAAGTGGTCTAAATTTCAATCTTTGCGAACAGTGTGTTGTCATGCACAAGTTCTGCACGCCTCCTGTAGAGCTCCTCCAAAGACATGAAACAGGACAACCCAAAAGGCACATTCCCAATCTCGCATGGCTTCTTCAGTGCTTGGACCAATGAGCTGTTTGGAGCCAGGTGATATACCACTGAGTCCTCTTTGTTACCTTGATTTATGATGGAGATTTTAACCTGCATTGAAAACAGACACAGGTGACAAACTATTGATTGCCTGGTTAAATAAAATCCATTCTACCCTGATTATTCTGCTCAGAAAAAGAAGTGTTTTTTTTTTTTTAAAGATAACCCTATTTTGTGATGCTCCAGTCCTCCAGGGTTACAAAGATCATTTGTTTTTCATTCTATCTTTGGCCTTAATTGCTGAAGTAATTACTATTATTAGTAAGAAGTTAAATCACCTACTATTTGTAGATTTAAATTGGTTGATGAAAAGTCCTAGCCCTGAAGCACTGGAGTATACTGTACATCTTCTAGTAAATGTTCAGTTGCTAATCAGTACAATATGTTGTAGTGAATTCAGTGATTTAGGATATTGGTACAGGTGCTAATGGTATTTTCTGTCTATCTAATGGTTTCTGTTTGAAAACTCTTCTAGTTGATGACTTCTTTCACTTTTGGTTGTACCTGTCCATCCTATCCATTTTAGGACATCAGACTACAGCACAAACTATACTTTAAGTATTGATTTTCATAAAGTTTTGCAAGACAGTGCTGCAGGACAAGTTGCATGACTGGTTATTGTGTAAAACCAGATTAAAAGGTTAATTTAATTTAGTGATAATCTGAGATTTCATGTGGTCATCTTTTATGAATACATGCCTACATACTTAGCAAGTACAGTCTGCCTTCTTTCCTTGATAAAACCCAGATTTAGAGGAGAACTATCTCGGAGTGAAATTTTCCTCTAAGTTTTTCAGATGACCCTATGGGCAATCTCTCTTGATTGTTGAGGGTCTCTAGAACTGAAACTGAAAGTCACTGTTTTTTGTTCTCGAGTGGATTTCAAAGTTTCATGATGTCAGATTGGATAACTTTAGAATCCCCTGCACAGAGAGAGTAAAGTCAAATCTTATTTTTACACTAGTGTGAGCCGGAGGCTCACTATGACATGTTTTGCAACTTCAGAAGTGATTTCCCAGCAACTGGATTAATTATTTCACGGTATGCAATGTGTGTCTTTTCAATTTTCTATCTAACTACTGTTAATTTATTTCTTATTGTTCTTTTACATGGTTTCTTCTCTAATTTAACACATACATACAAGTGTAATTAGGATATGTGGAAAGAAAAAAGGAAATTCAGTATTAATATACTTCAGTGTGTGTGTTTTAACTTTTACAATAAATTAAAAGATTAAAGTGTTCTCAGATGTTAATTTCCATGGTATTACCAATTAAGAAGATGCTAAATTTGAAAAAAAGCAATCTATAATTAGTAACGTAGGAATATGATTGAAAGTAGAGTGGGTGGTTTTTATTTTTTTCCTTTCATATTGTTACGGAACTGCTTCAGAAGAAGTGCACAATATTGCCATTAAAATAATGAAAATTGAGACAAAAAATAAAAATTAGTAACTTGAAAACCGAGAAAATAGAGGATTTCACTATTCTCTGATGTTCTGTAACCCTTACGTAATAGATACAGTATTGTACTAGAGAGTATACAATCATGAATCAATAAAATCATATCAATAGGTATTTTCTGTTTTTTTAACATTGTGTTTCATTAGGGCAAGCTTACCATTTCTGAAAAAGGCCACTGTAACAGACTGTCAAAATCCCCTTTGAGGATCATTAAATACAGGGAAATGTGAGTTCCTTTTCCCTGTTCATTACCATTGAGATAAAGGCGAGCTTTCAGTCTGTATCCATAAGTGTTTGTGTAGAAATCTGCAAAATAAATGCATGAAAGGAAATGGAACACTTAATCAGTAAAATCCCAGTTTTCAAACAAGTGGTCTTTAATGACAAGAAGAAAATGTTAAATTAATAGAATCTAAAATTTAGACTTTAGATTTGAAAATGAATGCAATGTACACTGTAACTCCTTGACAGAAATGCACATTGAAAGTTAATTGTGTAATCATAGAAACAGAAATTTCAATAGAGCAATGTGGGAAATGATGAAAATTGAAATTGTTGATTATTCAGTCAGTCATCTGCATTAACAATGACTATGATCTATTATCTGTAAACTACCGTCCAAGTATGATAAAATATGATCTACAACATACACTTTTTTGTTTACAAAATGTTTACAAAAAATAATTTTAAGAATTCAGATTCAGAAGTGTGTAAATGTTAAAGTGCAACTTCTCAGACCTAGTACAGGAACTTAAATCTGTATTATACTATTATTGAGGCATCAGCAAGACTTTCAGCTGAATAAGACCTTGATAAATATTTAAAATGTATCAGTTTTGCTCAAAAGTAGGCCTAATGATTCCATTAGCTGAATGACAATCAGAATGGATATATGTGAAACATGTTGCTTTGACCTTACCATCAGAATCCAAACAAGGTCTTGTGCCATCTTTGGCTTCCTGTATTCTGCGGTGAAACAGTGGAATTCTCCAGATAAACACACCCTTGTGGGCCACCTCCTTTGGAAAGTTTCTGACTGACAAACAGAGATTTAAGCCTTGCTCAACCTGTCTCACCTATAATACATAAATTGAAAAATATGATTATACACTACTTTATTGGATGAAAAAATGTGTAATTTATTTAATTACAAATATAAATAGCCGAAATTCTACTGAGCAATAGTGTTTTCTTCAAAGTTTAAAGAATACATTTTTACCCAAGTGAACAATAATTAAGTTTTTGTTGATGTGACTGACTTCAGACAAGGGATGTTGATAAATTTGAAACATTTTCTTTAGATTTTAGGAATAATGCACAGAGTTGTAAATTGTATATTTAAATTACTTTAGTGACTTAAATTATATTGCTAAAAATGAAGGATGTCGATAAATGTTTCAAGGGCCATTTGGCCACAAGAGGTTCACTAGAGAACCATCATGCTCCATTGAGTATACTAAGCAAGGATCCATCAATAGCACTAATCAGATGTCAGACTGCAAAAATCATTGTCCAGAAGTGCAATTTACTAAATTGTTTTCCTGGGACCATGACAATGTGAAAACTCACACCAACCTGTTTTTTGCAACGCAATGCTTTAAAATGCCATCTACTGAGTAATCCTTAACATGCTGTACGTGAAGAGATACTGTAAACGTTCCCACAAAAACATGCAGTGCTGTCTGCATGCTCAATGTGCTTGAAGTGTGCAGTATACTAAGCGAACGATGACCAGATTGTTATCAACTGACCTTATCCTGCAGCGCTGTTAACAGCTGCTTGTTGGAATCAAACTGTCTTGCACTCCTCTCCACCAGCGCTTGACACTTCTCAATAGCCATGGAAGTCAAAGCCAACTCATTCTCTAAAGCAAGTGCTTGTTTATCCAGGTCTGGAAGGCGAATCTGTAAAGAGTGCACGGCCAGACTCAGTTCTTGCATCTCCTCATTCACCTCTGTACAGTGGAGCCTGTCTTGTAGTCTTCTAATCTGGGGGCGAAGAGCTTCGGCTCCAGCCTCTATTCTTCCCCAATCACCCAGAATGGTGCCTTGCCTCTCCAGCCTGACAACATCGTCCAGCAGGAGCCCGACATGACAGGAGAAGGCCGAGGCCTCGTGGCTCTTCATTTTCGATCTACCTCCCTGCAGGGTGAGGCAACGAACAGCAAAGGGAAGAGGGCGAAAACTGAGATACAGATACAGCAAAAGATGTCATTCAGACCCTGTGGGTTTCCGTGCAATAAAAGCTCATATTGGTTTTTTAATTGTTCTTGGTAAATATTAAAATCCATGTTCCAATGGGGGTATATCTACTGTATATAAAAATGATAGGAGTCATCTCTGGCTTTCAAACCACAAAAAGTAATTGACTTCCAGACTAAATGAGTGTCTGTTTCTAGACGAAAACTGTGTAACCATTGGTTAATGTTTTTGAAAGACTTTATCCTGCTATACAGTATAATTGTATCAGGCAACATAAACCCTTGCCATTGATGAAAGGAGACCATTACCTATAGAGCGATGCAAAGATATTAATGAATCTAGAAATTATGATAAAGAAGAACAAATAATGATATTCCCTTCAGGATCTCTGTACATCAATCATCCACATTTCTGAATGTTTATATGTGGATGTGTTAACACAACTAGCCATATTTTGTCCAGAATATACCATGAAAACAGGTATGCGATTGGAAAAAAACTATTTTTAAAAAGATGAAATTTAAATGTGTCACCTATATGTAACTAGGTTTATCTTTTTTTAGATAAGAAATGTTGCACTACATTGCACTACATGGAAAGTTAAACTGTATATTTATGTATTTAATATACTGTACAACGGCACATATCATATACTGTGTAAGGCCAAAGTGGTTCTTTAGTGGTTTATACAAGCAGTCACTCAACAGAAATTGTAAACTATGCAGCAAATACACTAAAGGTCTTTTGGGAATGTACTGTAGCTTAATTCTCTTCCAATGTGCACTTTCACTTAAGAATGATGTTTATTTAAGCCCTGACATTACCCCTGATTGCATTTGCATGTGGTGAAGTAAAATGTTTTGACAAAATGAGAGATAAATACGTATTGCCTTTGACAATGTGTTAGAAAGTCTCTTTCCATGTCCTTTCAATCAGGATGAAATTATAATGAGCCTGACAAATCACCAGCAATTGCACCCTTTTCAGAATAGGTACACAGCAGTCTGGAGAAGGTAACGTAATTAACTGAGAGATAAATATAATAGGCTGAGGTGTAATATTTCAAACATGAGACACATTGAAAGGAGTTCTGACTTCATCCAGTGAGCCTCAAAAATAAAGTATTTTTATGCCTTATACAATAAAAATAAAACCTCATCTGGCTTGTTCTATCTACTTCAAGAATGGTTATGTCTGAGTCAGGAATCTATATTTCCTATTTGAGATTATACAGTGACATTGAATTATGCTTTAAACAAGCCATAAATTCTTAAATTTCGTTTATCAATTTGCTAATGATTAGCAATCCAGAGACGTCCAAGAGTGACCTACAGTACCTTGAATTTACAGCCCAGTTTTTGAAACGGGCAACACCTCTTCTTCCCACTTTTGTCTTCATCGTCATTAACCTGGAAAAACAATCCCACTCCCTTTTAATAGCACTTCTGTCAGAGAGACAGCAAAATATACAGGTGAGTCAAACAGCAATTCCAGTCATTGGGACGTACAGTGCTAAACGTTTTGTAGGTGCTGCATGTCTTGTGAAAAAAGGCAGAAGACTCAAGAGTGCACACTTCTGCACTTCTGAGCAACAGATTCCTTCTGTACTGAAATGAAGGTCATACAGGTAAGTAAGCAATACTGATTTGACATTTGACAATTCCAAATCTGGGGATATACAGTAAAAGGGAAAATAAGATTTGGGCATCTGGTGAAGAGGAGTTATGAAGTAATGGTAATTTCATAAAAGCTCTTTGTTTTTCCCTTAGTAAATGACAAGAATGTCCTTCATCATTAATATATTTTTCATATCTTACCTACATCATTTGTACAACCATAAATATTAAAGTTTATCCATAAAATATATACAGTACCTAACTCACTGATCTGCATGTGTTTACACTGTGATTTATACTGTTCTAATTTTTAGCCATGAGACACAAACCTTTGTTTTATTCTACATATTCCATGAGTTTTTTGCAGCTGAAATAAACATGTTTACAGTGTTTATATCTTCTGTTCAGTACTTACCTTGGTGTTCATTGGAGTATGGTCATAAGAAAAGGAATCCTGATGTTCTTGCATAGCTTGTATGAAACGCTGAGTCTGTCAATTATAAAGGAGGCTTAAACATTGATTATCTGAACTTCACTATACATTCCCATGTGTTGCAGACACTATGTTACCTAAAGTAACATGTAAGAGACATAGAGTAACATAGAATACATATATATTCAATATGTACAGGTCCTCAATTCCAAAGCTGAGCTGTGCCGTGTTACTTAGTGGAAAGCATTTCAACGATTTATTTTAAGGGTACCATAACCTGTATAATTTCTGTCCTCAACAATAAACACCAATTTGATTGCTTGATCAGAAAGGACCTGTATTCATTTATCAAAGAAGAGCTACCTGTATTCTATTTTTCACATACAATATATTATTTGGTATCTGATTTTGCCAGCAGAAAATGACGGTAAGACATGATAAAAATCACAAACAAGGCAAGTTCGAGATTAGACTATAGGATGTAACAGAATCATGTAGTTCTATCTGGTAGTGCATTTTGGCCTTCTTGGCTAAGAACTTTTTCATGTGTCATATAATGTGATGTAAAGGTGGAACTGAATGGTTTCTATTTCCATTGTGGGCAAGCTTCCCACTACATGGTAAGTAAATTAGAGAGGGAGTTAACTCTCAGGCAAAATCAGGCAATGTGCATTTTAAAACTCATACCCAATTATAATTTTTGGAAATTTGATGGGCATAATTTTTCAAATGTGTACAATCTACAAATTTGGTAACTTGTTTAGGTGAAAAAGCACTATTTTGTACAAACTAATACTTCTTGAAACCAACTTTTAACTTTTAGTTAGTTTAACTTTTAAAGTTTAGTTAAGTTAAAACCAACATATTGTACAGTATCAGATTTCAATATACTGTACTCCTGCAGTTATTAGAATGAGGTAAACACATTGTGAGTCCAATTTCTTCTTTTCCTATGCACAGCATAGCAATGCACCATACCAAACTATTTATTTTATAAAAAATGTACTGTACCTTTGCTTTTCTCCTTTGCCTTTACCTGTCAAATTTAGTCGATGAGGAAGACAGATCTTGTGGTTATTGAACTGTTTTGCAGTGATACACCAATAATTCATAATGTAAAGGTTCCCAATGCACATAGAATAGAAATAGACTGCAGACCAGGACTAGTGAACCGAGTTTAATTGTATAGGTATTGTACTCTGTGTTGGAAGAAAAGCAGACACTATCAAAATATAATCGTTTGTCTGTGATTTCTTCAGTTAGGTTGAAATTCTGTATGTATCTGCTAATTAAATAAAAGACACTGACTAAAAACAGTTGTCTAGACTTTATACTATAAAGAGAAGATAAAGAAAACATAAGTAACAAATTTAGAGCCTGCTTTAGCATTTTAGATGATTCAGTGTGTAATTTAATATGACTTCTTTTGAGAATTTTCAGCTCATGCATTTCACATTATCCTGGAGGTTCAGAAATATGTGGGCCTTGGTATTTTGCCATGACATTCTAAGTCTAAAAGAAGACCGCAGCCCAAGGTTAGAAATCTTCAAAACAGTTTAACTTTCATTCTGCCCTACGTCTTCAAAATCATTATTCAAAGGTTAAAATGTGCTTAACACAAAGGAAAATGCATGAACAAATTCATTACATTCTCATTAATTACCAGCGGTAACATATTAAAAGCTGTAGCCTTACATAATAAATAAAGGATGAACTACATAAAAGTCTAAATCTGCCATACTGTTATACTGTACATTCAGAACAAAATAATATTTTAATTTTGTATTCATGTCTTATTATGGCATTTTTAGGCAACTTAGCATTTATAGTGTCAGCTAAAAATAATGATGAAAATTACCCTTTGAAAAATTCTTTGAGGTGCTATAGTACATCTTTATTGATTATAGTGATTCTAGAGATTTTGTTTTTTCAGTCAGGCAAAGGGTTTTTGTTGTAATAAATTGAATCAAAATAACCTTTTAACTTCCTCATACTGTTATAAGAAAACAAAAGCTGCACCTGACTTGCAGAGAAATTTTATTTTTATCTAATTATCCAATTCTACTGATTAGGATAATAAGAATGCAAAATCCTTTATACTGAGAACTGCTAGGCACACATGCCAAAATGATCCTATTAACTGTTATTAACTGCTCTGCTGTCTCACAGTAGTGTTCAGAATAGGTAACAGTCAATGTTTTTCTTTTTTCCCCCCTAAAGGAGACTATAGAGCTTCTGTTCACTCCACACAGCCATAAAATCTTTAGTTATCAGCTGCAGGCAGTGCTAAGGAAGTAGATAGGTTGTGGTAGAACAAGTGACAGATAAAGTGATGCCGAGATTCCCAACCCTTTGGCGGCACTAATACGGACAAGGCAATATAGAGGTGTTTCTGAACTCCTCAGTGCATGTTAAAAATGCAGGCGTTTATCAGAGAAAAAGGAGTACACATAAGGGCAAATTTCATATGCAAATATCTCCCCATTTCTATAAATAATGACGGCCAACAACCAGTTTCAGTGCAGCTTGCTTTGCACATCTCTTAGACCTTGCTGTGTCTGGAAGGAAGCCAACACTATTTCCAAAGGTAAATTGCTTTTCAAGCATTCTCTGATATCCGCCTTAGCACAATCTGGTAAATTCCTATTCAAACGGCTCAGATGTCTGTTGCAGTTGTTTTTTTTACTAGATGAGGTGACTCTAAGCTGCTTGTTCAAAAAGAGCTGTGTGTATAGCACATGACACTGCATCCAAAACATCTATTACCAAGCTCTTCATTTTCCTGATTCCCAAATCACACTCAGATTAAATATATACTTTTCATTGTTTTGTGTGTCTCTTATTATAATACAGAAGTGTTCTTGTGAACACTTTTCCCTAAAGACAAAAAAATAACCAGCCTATTCAATTATGAACAGTAACATGACTTGCTCTTGAGATAAAATACAGTAACAAATGTCTTGGCCTGGCTACTTTTTAATTATTTTTACACTTTTAACTAAGGATTGTTTGCAAACAAAGTAGAAACAACTCTGTGCTGGTTTTGAAAAGTATAGAGCAATGGTCTCATTACTAGTTCAGGAAGGTCATTCTGATCCAGTCTTCTGATTTTCCCTCACCCACGTTCTCAGTTCCATCGCTGGTCTGATTATTTAATTGGTCACCAAGTTATAATACTTCTAACCAGTCTCTGAGGCCATACAGTATATTGGTACAGTAACTGTACCTTTAATGAAGTGAAAGTCTTGCACAATCAACTATAAAAGACCTTAAGAAAAATCCTATGCACATCTAATTTAGGTTGATTGTTAAATTGTTTAATTGACTACTCAGGTTGGAAAAACAACCTATAAGATACAAGCCTCCCTCCGCCAGGAACTGAGTTTGAGACCTCTGCTTGACAGAGACTCGATGTGCTGTTTTAAATTGGCAGATGCTGAGGCTTGATGGAAGATGCCCACTTCATTCTGAATTGCCTTAATTGGGAGGAAAAAAGTGCTGGCTCCTTGGGGATGTGCTGCCAGGGACTGACACCTGTCTGCCACATTAACAGGGGGAGAGTGACAGGAATTTCACAGGCACTCTGGCTTGCAGTGAGACCTCATCTATATGAAAACTGTCTACAACAGTGCTATTTCTGTGCATATTTGAAAGAGAGAAAAAACTTTTTTGACTTCATACTAATTATTTGAAGGCACTGTACACTACCCTGCAGCTTAGGTCCATTTGTAATTGCTTCAATGAAGGTACAAATGTTAGTCAACTCAATCCTCCACTGCAACTATTCTCTCCCAATCTGTTTTCAATACTGAAATGTCCAGTAGATGGTGCATTTGTTTGTGTGCATGGGACACACTGTTGACTGAATATGTAAGTATAAATTTATATGATTCTCTATAAAACATATGAATTCAACAAGCTGTAACAGTTTTTAAAGCAAAGTCTTTAAACAGGCTGGGATGTAGTATCAGAGAACTTTATCCTTTGCATGCATGAAGAGTGATAAGATAAAGCACTTGGGAATGAAGCTCTTTGTAATCAGTGTTAATTAAAGGAGACATTAGGTCAAACCTCCTGTCCCTCAGCAACTATTGTAAGATGAAGAAAAGAGACCAAATTGCAATCTGTGATTTCTCCTGAGGCCTGTGGTCTACACTAACATATTTAATAACTACACTGGGTGAGAAAAAAATACATTTTTATGTCTCTTAAAATAATTACCAATACATATAAACATTGTCATAGACACTTTAACTAACATGATTACACACTTTTTTTCCTAAATGCACTGTAGGAGCTGAAGTCTTTTATTTACAATAAAAAGACATTCACTATCCATGATCAGGTTCACTGCACTGTTTGCTTGTAAATGCATTTGTGATTAGTGTCTGAGTATTCTGTATACATTTTTGTATAATGAATGGGGTCAAAATGACAATTCTCTGGTGCCAGTCATGCTGTCAGGTACAAACCGTAATATAATCTAACAGCTTTAAAGAGATTTGAAGATATATAGTACAGAAACAAATATCTGTAAATCATTTAGGATACATTTAATTCACTGATATCTGTTCTAATATAATTTCAGACACTTCACTTAACTACTTTCAACTGTATCTTCCACACATCTGTTATTAGCATTAAGTAATCTGATTTAAAACCAGAACAAGCCAAATGAATGAAGTTTTGCAGTCCTTAAAGAAAAGAAATAAGCTGAAGCCAGAAAAAAGAAATAATAAAACATGAACAATTGCAAAAACAGGATAAAATGAGGTTGTAAACTTAAACTAAGATACAGTTTAATTCTTAGCATTATATATCATTTTAACATTTTTAAGCAAGAAAACTGTGATGTAAAATATTTAATTTAATCAGATAGAATATTTCCTAATTGGCAGAGAACAGCTGAAGGCACCATGTCTGGAATCCCCCTTTTTTGCTACACTAATATAGGCCAGGTCTTCTAGGTTGTAAGATATATCCAGTATACTACTGATACTGTTCAAAATCATATGCTGCTTTTTGGAAGCATCATATAACCCTTTAACCTCTGTTAAAGAAAATCTAAAAACGAAAAAAAAAGTACTTACCAGCATAGATAGTTCACATACTAAAACCCAGCTAGAGCGAGCATAATTTTTTTCTGCTCTCTCTGTTTTGCTTGTGTGGGAATCCCCTCTATCACATGCACAATTGTTATGCATTCAGGCTGCTGCTATTTTTTCTAAACTTTTTATTTAGTTCTACATGGTGATACAGTCTGTTGCATGCCTTTTTTTGCTATTAGCCAGAAAGGAGAAAGTGAATTGGTCATTGCTTAAAACATATTTTTTGAAAACACTATCAGACAGCAGAATCAAGCCATGCACAAAAAGACAATGTTTTTAATTCCTATTTCCAGCTTTGGGGCTATGATAACATATATGTATATATAGGAACTTCATTTCAAAAGACAAGAAAAGCAATCGAAAAGTCACCTGTAGGCATTGCTTTGGTGATGAGGATGTGAGGGAGGGGAAGGGAGCATCTTTTCCGAGGAGCCTGAGTGATGTTTGCCAGACAGAAACATCTACATGACTGTGATGGAATAACACAGGGTGTTCACAAAGCATGTCAGAATTGGCATTTTCTTCAGTATTAGTTTCACCTTGCTTTAATCCTTTAGTTACCCACCTGTTTAACTATTGTAACAACTCACCAGCAGATGGGATTTCCAGGCTGTCAGAGATAGAGGATTCTCACCCTGAGACAGTCGTTTCTGCTTGGGTGGTCAACGCAATAAAAATACATTCAAGCCACCATTAAAAGCTGCCTTTTTTGTTTATGCCGTATTCTGCTGTATATTAAAAAAAAAACTCTCATGGTCTGTTTCCTGTGGCCTCTGTGGAGATTATCTGGTGTCGATTCTTCAGTTTGCTGCTCTGGCTCAGTGAAGTTTGTACTGTACATCTGCTCTTTCTCTTTATGCAGTGCAGTATATTGTTCACGGCATAAAGCTCTCTAAATTCATTTTTACATTTTGTTTTCTTTCACATGCATGTTATACTAGTTTGTCATACTGTGGTGTATTTAGTTGAATTGATTAAAACAGATATCCTGGATTTATGTACAGTAGCGCTATTCATCCTGAAAGATTCCTATGTACCATATACAGTAGATAGGAGTTAAAAGGTTATTTTGATTCAATGAAGTTTATCCGCAAGTAAGGAGCAGTGAGGAATTACAGTACTTACATGTAGCAAAACTTACAGAGAGTGCGACTGAGGCAGGACTAGGAAAGCATGAAACAAAACTAAGCTGGGGCACCAGGGTAAACACCTCTAAACCCTTTTCAAGAGTGGCAGAGTAGGATTACAACGTCGCATCTCATCCACAAGACAGTGCCCTTGCACCCAAGTAGCACCTACTGGTTCACACATACCTCTTATAGCAGCAATCTTTCTTAGATGCCTCAGATGAATTCACTGACTATGTCAAACATGGTAAGTGTCCAAGATCTGGTGGGACTGGGTTTCAAGATGGCATAGTAGCTGAATTTCCCCCTTATTGAGGTCAAGTTGATATTTCACTCTAATGTTCTTATTGAGGATAATGCTTATACCTCACCCTACAGATGTCTAATTTACTGTACACACTGGAATGTCTAATTATTTTTGTTTTCAATTATGCTTTTCTATATTGATTAATGAAGAGTTAATGTAAATATATATCAGGTCTGCTTAACTTGTATTGTTTCCTATCCACTCACTGGCGTTACATTAACATAACAAAGTTCCCTCATTTTTAAATTAATTCTGCTTTTATCAATTAAATATCTAAAGAGCTGGTTGTGCAAAAATTTTGCAACACATGAAGCGACATGCTTTTGATCTACGATTTGCTTTGTTGTCAACCCTTCATTACAGGAATTCTCTCCTTCGGTAAAACATGGATGATTTTGGCCTCTGTGTTTTCCCACCTGCTACAATCTTGTTTGAAGATTATTGTTATTTAGGCGGTTTGTCAAAGGGCCATAAACACACTTGCCACATAATTTTGGAATTCTACAAAAATCACACTTACAGTGAGCATGGCTCACACAATTTAATTTTGCTTAAGTAACACCAAAAAGGAACCAGATTTCAGTTGCAATAAAATTCCTTTCTCTTGCGCCTGTGGTTAAGACAAGCTAAAACATTCTCTGTCAATTTCCTTTGTGTTTTTCATTGCAAACTAGCCTTAGGTCACAATTTGAACATTTTCTGGAAGAGTGAAACAATTCTTCTCCCCGACGCAGAATGTATAAATTATTTCTAGGCAATAATTTTAAACACCTTTAATGAATTTAGAAGATAATTTATGCAGCAAAAATGAGATATTATGCCTGAAAAAAAATATTTTTTATACAAACCTATAAAGCGTAATTGCAGTAAGTTATCACAGTCAAGCACAGAAGAGAACTGAGAAGGAAGACGACAGCTCAAACTTCTTGTATTAATGAAAAAATAGTAAACTTGTTTACTTCTATTAAACAAAATGGTGTTCACTTGTATACAAAGACAAAAAAAAATCACCATAAGAAACTTTAAAATAAACCCTAGAAGGTATTGACAGTCATCCCAATAGACAATTTTTGTCTCCACATGAGACAGAAAAGGCCCACAACTGGAAACATCTGGAAATTCAGACCAGGTGTGTTTAGAAATGATGACATTGCTGTCCACAAAGAGAGGTGTGGAACGGTATTCTCCAGCCCTCTGCTGATTTCCTGCAGGTCTTGCAGAGATTCAAACCCGAAGTTCTTAATTATTACAAAATATGGACTTTTGTTTCAAAGAGAATACTAGATAGGGTGTAATACATGAGGGGGTAGAGATTAGTTTCTATGCTACTGACACATGAAGGTAAAGATGTGGCTATTTTATTCTGAGTTCACATACAAACAAAATCTTGCAGTGAGCATGGGTCTACTATTTAACAATAAATGCCACATACAGTTTAAAAATAGTAAAGTAGTGGTAGTAATAATAACAATAATAATAATAATAACAATAATAATAATAATAATAATAATAATAATAATATCAACCTCTTTTTTTTTTTACACTGTCCATTTATTTTGTGCTATACAGGTACATGATACATCACACTCTACAGTGAAAGAAAAGAGAGAAATTAAGAAACTGCATTAAAAAATTAAGGAGTTAAAACAAAGGATCTGTTGACTGGCATACAAGATCTGTTATATTACAGCTCACTGATGTGGTTTGGAACCGAAGCTTACAAGTCTTTAAAAGTGCACAGCAGCACTTTCAGTTTTATTCTGAATTCTAGACTGACTATTGCCTGTCCACCAGGCAGTTGGATTTTAGTCCAGGATATATAGTATGCACGCAGTTTTTACAGCAGCACTTACCACAAAAACTGGAAACAAATGTAATCATTTCATATATATTACACAGTTAGTTTATGATTAGAAGAGGTTTACTGTAAGTGTAGCCCTATCTGTAACTCAAGATAATGTATACTGCTAATGTGTTTTATGGTGGTACGTAAATATAGTATAGTACCTACATATAGTACGTTAATTACTGATTCAGTTGTATTTTTCGTTGGACCAAAACACAAGCAATTAGCCAATATATCATAGCTTTTTATTACTGTAAGACAATACATTATTCATGAGAAAACTCAAGTTTAATTATTTTTTCCTTGTCTTCCATTCATTCCAAGGAGATAAAAGTATAATTTTTGCTCCTGGCTTTCTCAAGCATAAAGGTTTCTTTACACTAAATTCTAAATATGCGTAACAATGGTTTAGAAAAAACATTACACTGCGTTCTAGATGTGTTTTCAGCAGATAAAACACATTCCACAATGTAGCAATGGCTGGACTCCCTGTAGTTTATAGGAGATTGATCTGATAGCATTACAAACTGTTCGATTCATTCCCATTTTGTCTTTGCATTGTTCCTTGTTGTTGTCAGTTATAATAAGGGGGTTGCAGAATTCGTTTGGTGGATAATGCTGGCGGTAATAACACATATTTGTATGCATTAAAACACATATTGTTTATCAGAGTTAGTTGAATTACATTAGTGCCATACTCAATTAAACTCCTAATAAAACAAGACGCTAATTGCCACAGCTTTGGATGGTCTTGCTGATGCATGAAATTCCATCATGGTTGCCTTCTTATGAACTAATTTAATCAGACATCAAATGTAAACTACCAATACTAAGCTGGAATGTGTTCACAGGCCTATAAACTATAAAAGGCAACTAACATTACAGACCTCATCGCAGCAGCACAAGCTTTTAAGTACACCACTGCAGATAAGGAATGAATCAGAAATTAACCTGGTTTGTTAAAGAGCAGTAAATATCATAATGATGGGCTTAGTCAACAAGAAATAGTGACTTGAAATCTAATTACGGATAGACCCATAATGAGATGCAAGTTTACAAATCATTTCAAATAAGTGTAACCGTGTTTTCATCAGTACCTCCTATTTTTCAACTATTTTTCAAGACACTTTGTACTAAATTTGACCCAATTGTTTGGAATATTAAATTCTGGATGGGAAGGAGCTTAAATTTCAGGTTGGGATGCTGATGTTGTACCCCTGAGCAAGGTACTATATACAGATTGCTCTAACAAAACTCTGTTGTATAAATGGATGCCAAAGTCTGGATATAGAAAAAAATAATTAGCAGCTGCTACATTTGCAAGTACTTCCTAGGACACCACAATAATTTCAACATTCATACCTCCAAATACAACCAATTTGCATGGCTCCTTCCTCTTCGGCACTCTTTCAACCTCCTCCCTCAGTTCATCTAACCCACATACACAATTTTAAATAATCTGGATCTTCTTCAGAGGCTCCTCCTCTGCCCTCTCTGTCTTGCCCCTGGACCACTCCGATTACTATTTCATCTCCTCTGTCATTTCTGCTCCTCTCTCCTCCACCCACACCAATACCTTCCTTTTTCTCTCTTCTCTGCTCTTACCACATCCCTGGACTCTTGACTCACATCTCACCCTGTCAGATCCTCCTCTTCCCATCCCTGGCTTTGCTCTGTATTCCACCCTGCCAGACACCTGCTCTCAACTGAAAAAGGAGGGAAGAGATCTCATTCTATCTGAAGAAGTAGGGAGCTATGTCAGCATGCACAGGCTGCAAAGGAACCAGAGGCGAGAAGAAATAACTCTTTTCTTTTCCTTTCAGCATGGAATAAACCTCAACCTATTCTTGCAAGTCGATAGTGGACCTTTATCACTCTTTGTTCAGCCTTCTTTTAAGCACTTGATTCTAGCAAGAATATCTATTTTGAATTCTTACTTCTCTGATAATATATATCAGATCTCCTGGTAAGGCCTTTTCTCTGCTTCTTACTCGTTCTCTACTGGTGTACCCCACAGTGCTGTCCTGGGTCCCCTAGTGGTCTCTTTCTATTTCTGTGACTTCTAATATCACTCTTTTCCTGATAGGGTTCACATCATCTTCTCTTATCCTTCCTCTGATATTCAGGCCTCTTCCCATACTCCTGTCGTTCTCATAACCTCTCATCACTCTAATCTGAGCTCCTAGTCTTCTCTTCCTCAGGATCTGTGGAACTCTCAGTCTTGTTCTTTTCACTCCATAACATCCTAAACCTCCTATCCCGTGTTGTGTATACATTTTTCATGTGAATTTCTTGTATGTAAGTCACAGTGGGAAAGGGTATCTTGTAAACAAATAAAATAATAATAATGAATCGTGATACTTGTGATGTCTTTCATTTTGTGAGTTATTTTTAAATCTTTACATTCTTTTCTATATTTATTCTCCATAACATCTACTTTAAGTTACTTACAGTAGGCAGATACTCACCACTGTTGAGCTGTCGCAGAGGCTGTATGATAATAAGCACTTGTAACATGGGTAACTGGCGTGACTCAGCGCATGTGCTGCCAGATCGTTGTGCAAAAAGTTTTGGAATCAACTATTATTTTTTTATGATATACTCACCATCATTTTTATGATGATTACCAACTACTGCAATCATCTACCCAGCTTTTTATACTTTGGTTCACAATGACAGCCCCTATGAAAGTACAGTACAGACAAGTACCTCTGGCCCAATCACCCATTGACTCAATTTTGTTTTAAGGTGCAACAGTATGTAGGTTGGTTCCGTATATACTCACCTGGCAGTGTGTAATACTTGGGATGGGAACCACTCTATAAGCTCTGAAGTTACCTGCAGGAGGTTCAGTACAGACTGCAGGATAAATGCATCCCTTGCTGACATCAGACACATTGGGAAGTTCACTGCTTCTGTCCAACTAGTCCTCAGCCGTACAATACATCTGGCAGCTCTCACCCAGCTATACACATCTACTTTTAGATTTCCAGTCTCAGCTGGTCAGTGGTATGGCCCAGGGTTAACCTTGCACTATTTGAATCAAAGCTGCCAAATTTTATAACTGAAGCTGTCAAGTACAGAGTAGTTCTTCCATGACCATGAATCTTCCAATATTGTAGAAACACAAACTAAAATTACAAAGAAAACCCTAGGCTGTGTTGTTTAAAATTCTGTATGGGAATTAGATGTCAAATGTTGTCGACAAAAATCCAACAAGTGATCAAAGGTGAAGCACAAAAATGTAAATCTCCTTGGTCTCATGTTCGTTTAAAAATATTCCAGTGTTTACCTCTCACAATTAACAGGATCTACAATTTATGTTTGCCTGTAGTATATTTGCTACAGAGCAATGCTTACTAAAAAGCAGTTGTTAGGAATTACAGAGAAACTCCTCACCATTTAAACTTTAACTAAATGAAATATCAGTGACAAAAACAAGTTTTATGTAATTAGTGTAATAACTTTCAACTCCATTAAAAGCCATCTAATTTCTTGAACACATAAAAGATTATCTTTTGGAACTATACAAATACACAGAATGCAGTACATGTATATTAATACAGAAGAAAACTGAGATTCCAGTAAATGCAAGCAAGGTGTAGATCTGGGGAATGTAACTGCAAATTTCATGCTATATTCACAAGCATATTTTCTATTTCTTTGACACTCAAATAAGACATTTGTGTTTGCTTTATAACAGGATACTTATCACCTAAAAACCTCTGAGACTAGCTTTATAAAAGCACATCAAGTATTCCACTCCCATCTACTCAATTATTTTATAATGAGCCATCAGAGGCAGGCATCACATTCCTGGATTTACTAAAATAATTAGGATGAAATTAGAAGTGTACTTGCATTTGAGAAACACACTGCATATGTTCATGTCTCACAAATCACAGGGAGCTAATTTATAAAATGTGAATGTTTATTAAATGTTGACAGGAACATTAAAACACATTATCAAGTTTGAGCAAAAACAATCTCTAACACTAGGCCAGAAAAACATGTAAGAAGTCTGCTAGAGAAGTCTTTACCACTAAAACGCTACGATCTGAATTTCCTGTTCAAAATAATGAAAAGGTTTTAAATTATGTCAAATTCTTTTTTAATGCTGTTTTTGAATTGGGATTGAGTCCTACATCATAAAAAAAAGAAATTAATTCAATTCAAGGCCTAAACAACCTAAAAACAAAACAGTTCATAAAAATAAAATGAACTCTGATACTCTCAGTACTGGGAAATATTTTGCAGCATGTACATATATTAATGTTAGTTAGGGGTTTTACAGACAGGACACAGCCATGGGACTTCTCTCCATTTAAAGAGATTACCAGTAGGGGATGCTGAGTTCCTTAATATCCAAATCAACGTTTCAAAGTGTAACAAGTAAAAAGACGAAAGACAACCAGTAACATCAATCACTTAATTCTAAAGTGGAAAGAACATATTTGTGAGTTAAAGAAAATCATCAAGCCACACACACTTCCCTTCCCACTCACTCTCCCCTACAGTATTTGCAGACCTCTGAACTGCAATCCAATAACCCAACCCTACTTTTCTAAAATATTAACATTAGTTTAAAAGAAATCTGACAAATTAAAATATACAGTAGTTACTTTTACAAGCATCTACTGTAGGTTTGCATATGGAGATGAAACAGAAGGCTTTGTAATTTTTGTACATGACACTGGAATAAAGACCTACCATTATCTTGCATTAACTTGCAATGTCAAATGTATGGCAGTGGATTCTAGAATTGAAGAAAGCAGATGGATATTTATATATTTTGGATATTCAGGGCTGTGTTTTTGTGCTTAGACCCTGAAACAAACACAGCCATCGCATAAAAGTTAAAGTAGTTTTTTTCAAAGTATAATAAAATAATAACGCATGGGATGTTGAATTGGACATTCCAATTAAGGAACAAGAATG
This sequence comes from Lepisosteus oculatus, assembly GCF_040954835.1. Taxonomy (NCBI): domain Eukaryota; kingdom Metazoa; phylum Chordata; class Actinopteri; order Semionotiformes; family Lepisosteidae; genus Lepisosteus; species Lepisosteus oculatus. The sequence continues at coordinate 15,899,839 of NC_090719.1, read as the reverse complement.
ACGGGACTAAATAAAAAGGGCTTTCTTGCAAGCATAGTGTCTTGGTTATTGATATGCAAATGAGTTTAAGAATCCCATAAATTCATTTTTTTAATAGAACTGTCTTGTTGATGCATTGCAATTGTAAACAATATTCCTTCTCATTTTAATTTTTTATGGTTTTTGTTCCAAAGCGACAGGCAATTAGGATATTATTCTCAAACCAGAAGTCCTAAAACATTCATAACATGTCACAGAGGCTTTGTAAATACCAATGAATTTCCTCAGTTTTTCCTAAACTGAAAATCTTTGGATCCATTAGATGAATTCTTTTAAAATAATTCTGAAACATTTTTGGATTCATGTTTGGCTACTTTTAAGAAAAAATGGGACTCCTTGCCAGCTCAACCAGTAATGGCTGGTATTAGGAGTGCAGCAGTTCAGACCCCACCCATGCAAAATTGGGCCATTAATGATCTGGATCTGGACCTTATCCTCACTATTAGGCCAGACTGACCTTGAGCTGATCAACAAATCTCCGGCTTGCTTACACCACTAACACCTGGGACTTAAGCTTGTGTTATTAGGGAGAGCTATGACACTGCCCCCCGATCAATACTAACCATCCTGCTCAGGCACTGTGGGGCTGTGAAACAAGAGCACCCCAATGTGGGTACAAAGGTGACAGAGGTGAGTTTAATCGAATACCCATCAGTAAGTCCAAACAGGACCAGAAGAAAAAGAAAATCATTTCCAATTCCAGACTGCAGACCTATAAGAAGAACAATGAATCCTACTGTAGTTGAATTTCTGTTTTCTCTTTTTTTGTGTGGATATAAATATCTGTGCTTACACTTTAGTTTTCCCATTCCCCAAAGAAGCCAGATACTGGCTCAGCCTCCAGCATTCAACCAAGTACAAAAAAAATGAAACAGAAATAAGCAAAAAGATAATTAAACACTTCAGTAAACACTGTAATTGGAGTCTATAGGGACAATGTGTTTGATGTTTTGTTACTAAAATTAGAATTGTGTCTTCTTTTGGCATAGACTTAAAACACTTGTACTCTCTAAAAAGGTTCATACAACTCATCTACAGTTATTTTTAAAGCTTTCAACACATTAAAAAATTTGCACGAGTCCATCCCCACTTTATTTTATCAAAGGGCCTTTCTCATTTTATTTAAATACACTGCACAGATACACACTGAATTGTCTTTCAGCCCACCAAAGACACATGTTTTAGAGTTCCAGATGAAAAAGTAAGATTCCAATAGTTAGGTCTTAGCTGTCACTTTTACACAACTGATTATTCCGCACAAAAATAAACAGCAATAATATAAATAATTATAACAATATTAATAAGAGGAAGAAGATGAGGAAAATTAGGACAACAATACAAAATAATTAATTACATTAAGCAAGATGGGCTTTGGATATATGGAACTAGCTTGTGGTGCTTTGTCTCAGGGCAGATTTTGAGACAGAAGAGATGGACTGAGGTCAAATGGGAAGAGAAACAACCATCAATAGAAACCAAAAAACAACAACAATGAAATGTTGTGTAACAGCAGGATTCTTTCCTTCACATCATTGCTCTATTGCCAATTTGATTTTCTTTTTTTGGGTAGCAGGAAGTCTTAATAACCAAACAAAATCACAGAGTCGCTGGGACAGATCCACCACTGGTTGCAGCAGGAGACTGAGGTGCACAGCGGAAGAGACTCACACTAGTGTGCAATGGAACTGGGTTGCTATGACCTGGACCTCCCCTTTGTGCTTAGCCTGTAAGAAAACCTAGCAGCTAGAGTAAAAGCACAAAAGGATCATAACATGTTTAATACTAATAAGAGCACATTGTGTCCTCTTCACTCCAGCTTAATGATGTATAATTGTTCTACACTGAGGCTGTGAGATTGCCATTCTTCTTATTCAGGACAGCTTCTAAAAACCATCACCTATTACTGTGCTAGTGACAGACGGCCAGCCAAAAGTAATGTTATTACCTGTCTGAAGCCCATCCTCCTGTTTATATGAGCTACCTTTGTAATCTGTTATACCTTGTCTGAATACATAATTTCTCTAATTAAACCAGGTGCTTGGAATCAGGCAAGCAATAAATTGCAGTATACTCAATTATGCAGCCAAATAAGAAATAGGTACGGAGACGCTCATGAGGTATGTCTAAAACTCAGAGTGGATTCTTTGAAAGCTTTGCAGATTTCATGTTCTGTATTATGAGCTGCATAGCTCAGCATTGCAATAAAGCACCTAATACTGTGTGATAATAAGAGGGTTTGCTCACGGGACATGCATTGCAATATGATTGTAAAATCCATCTACTGTTTAAAGCCTTTTTCTCTACCTGCTTTACCCTCTTTAGAATATGCATTTTAACACCTTGCTCTGCTTCAGCAAGGTGATACGTATCTTAATTTCCATTACATGGGAGTACTGTGAGCACATTTCTTTTCAGTGCATGATGGCTATCCCAGACCATCTTAACTGATTACTGGAATTTATCCCAAAAGCTTCTTTAAAGATGCTCTCTCACTCAGTATACAGTATATGTATGTTGTGGCTTAGTTTTGAGAAAGCACAAATTTCATTTGGAAGTGTAGATCACGTCTCTATCTCTCTCCATTTTTTATGATACACTCTGCTCAGAGTGTTTAAGGGATGAATAAATTGCAGTTCAGTCATCTGTAAATGTTGACATTTTTGGCTGCAGATCAACTAGATAAGACAGTTTTTTAAAAGTGCCCAATATGCTCATTAATGAAGGATGTCATATAAATATAATCTGACTAGTTTGATTTTTTTGGCATCTTGTTCAGTCTTCACGTTCGATCATCCCTTTCACCTCTCCAGGCACTCCCTGACCACCATGTGCAAGAGCTGCTCACTTCTTCTTACTGCATGTTGTTTACACAGTTATGAGATTAATGACAGAAAGGGCAATTTCCTTCAGGGAAGAGAGCTCCAAATTAATAAGGCTTTAGTTCAAATTTGAGAGCACTAAACTGCATGAAAGATATCACTGCAGCAGTTTCAAAATGCACCCTGCATTAGAAATTTCACCCTGGTGAGTTTACTACAGTATTTGTTATTCTTTTATAACAATTTTCCTATTCCTCTGCTACTGTATATTGTTTGACTCTTTCTTTCACATCATTTCTGTCCTTGCCAATTTGATTTTTTTTCTTTTTTGGGTAGCAGGAAGTCTTAATAACCAAACAAAATCACAGAGTCGCTGGGACAGATCCACCACTGGTTGCAGCAGGAGACTGAGGTGCACAGCGGAAGAGACTCACACTAGTGTGCAATGGAAATGGGTTACCATGACCTGGACCTCCCCTTTGTGCTTAGCTTGTAAGCAAACTTCTGAAGTGCTGTGACACAGAAGAATCTTATGATATTTTCAATGTTCAGGTCCAGAACTACATGAGCTGGAAGGAGCTTGCGTGTATCTGGGAGACGCCGGCCTGTCTGGGGTCTCAACTGCTCAAGAGGATGAGCTCCGAGGGAACAAACGGATGTAATATCCTCTTCACCCCAGCTCAAAACTGTATGATTGGTCTACACTGAGACAGGGACATTGCCATTCTTCTTATATTTAATACAGCAGCACTATGTTTTACTACAATGGACCTCATGTAAACCACGGTGAACTGTTGTTGAATAAAGTTCTTTCCATTTCTATATAAAATTCCTTGGAAACATCTGTGGTGCAGTACTGTACATCACCGAATTGCCAGTGTCCAGTGTTATAAAACACAGTGAAGGCATGTGAAAATCACTCAGCAAATGTTAATGCACAGCTAGAGTAAGAGCGCAAAAGGATCAGAACACGTTTAATCCTAATAACCACTTTCTGTCAGTTTTCTACCACAGTTTATTAATGCAAACAAGGGACAATGGCTTAACTATTAAAAATCTCTTGTTTTTGAAGATGCCTCTGATTGCTCTGTCTATGTGTTGTATAAGTCAACTCAGGGGTGCTACAGCCCATTCAATTTTTCAAAGGACACCGATTTCCAACTTGCCTAATGGTATTACAAATTGTCTGGCGACACTGACTCCTTTGAATGAGTTCCTGTGGCGAGTTTTGTTGCAGTCTGAGGTAGCACGAATCAAGCATGACTCCCAGTTACTGAAAAAGATTGAGCACAGCAGAAATTCCCCTACATGGGATCTGAGTTTTTTCAGTAAGCCGGTTCACTTTGTGTTAGGATTTACAAAGCCATGGCCATCCTATTTCCCAGTCACTTCCTTGCTAAGTTCTAGGTAGGAACCATTAAATAATAACAACGGCAATCATTTTAACATTAATAAACATATTTAGAATCTGAGTGATAATGATAAGGATAAAAAAGACTCATATACTGTACAGCAGGTAAGACTTTGAAAGAACACTACCATACAATCCTGCATTTTCCTCTAGCTTTGGGGGCTTCCACAGGAACAAAAAGAAGAAAAGGAGAAAAACTGCTGAAAGTCCTTCTCATTCTGACAGACAGTACCTGTAAACAACGTGAGAAAAGTTGTTGCTGTTTTAATTTTTCATTTTCCTTTCCTCCTCTCACTTGCTGTCATCCCGGGTAGGACGGATCTTCATTTCGGAAAGTTTGAGGGAATACTGCCACCCTGTCCAGGAGGACCACTCGATCCCATCTGCGTAGGACGTGTGGTGGCCCTTCAGGTACTGTCCGTTCAGGTTGGAGGTGTGGCAGTTGCGATACCACCAGGCTCCATGGTAGAAGGAGGCGCAGTTGTTCTCCGAGTGGTCATTGTCGCGGTCCTTCGTGGTGAACTTCATCCCATTGTGTTTCAGCAGGGAGTCCCCTACAGAGCACACAGTTGCAAAAAGAACAAACAAAACGATGACAGAGCTTCCTGATGCAATGGGGATCGCGGCACAAGATCATGGGCAGGAAACGCAAAAGGAAGCCTTCAATACTGCAATGCAAGAAAAGGACAGCTTGGTAGAAAGATAAATAAATTTGCTCTGCATAATTTCCTACTCTGTAAATTCTCGAGATGCCTTTTTTTCATTTGAAAAGAGCGACTACGCTCTTTAACAGAAAGGATTAGAAAGAAAACCTTGGTCTCTACGCTAGGTTAGTGTGAGACGTACTGTATGCAGTCATTTGATGTGTGACACAGGTCAATTGCAGCTGAAAAGCATCTGCAAAAAATATGATTACTGCATTACATTTCATTTTTAAATTAGATCACTTTCACAAAGGGAGTCTAACTCAGCTGTCATTTTAAAGAACCCCTGTCCTGCTTCTTGTAAGAGACAATAATGGTTAAGCGAATGGGTTATTCCTCTAATGTGAGCCTTATTAAGCAGTGTGATATATGTCTTTGGAAGGTAATTTTGCAGCAAGAAGCCAAACTAATTTAATTTTTTCATGGTACATGAGTTTCGACTCAAGGCCCCTGTTTGCGGAGGCCAGTGCTGAAGAAAATTCACTTTTATTGCCAACATCACATTTCAGGTTGTTCCTGTTCTTTACACTCAGTAATTCTATTTTCATCAAAGTCAGCCAACAACAACAAAAAACTTCATGGGATTGAAGCAAATGGGATTTAAAGCTCAAAATGGGTTAGGTATAAAAAGACTCATGGTGTAATTCTCATATTTTCTGCTAGGTTAATTTGTATAAACAATTTCACTCAAGGGTAAGAACACAAACCCATATAAACAATGGGCACACCCATCTCCCCCAGTGTAAGAGTAGCTAAAGCAAATTTTCACTCAAACTTTTTTCACTCCTTGCTCAGTTACGGCATGTTCTAATTTTGTCACGGCGTGCTACCTTTTCCTTTTCATCTGTGGAATATAATTGTTTTGTTTCACTTACCATACTAAGTACTGTAGCTGTCTGCCGCTGACAGTTAAAAAGGTTGATTTTATAGTTCACATTGTACTGTATATTTAAAATTGTATTTCTTGCACAATTGTATTTCTGCGTTTTAATTTTTATATTAATCTTTCACTAATGGCATATCACACTAGTTTGTACTGCGTAAGGTTCATTAAGTGAGTAAGTTACACTGAGTAGCTGTCACTTTCTGATAAGTGGCAGGAATAATGAAAAATAGTCCTTCAGCACAATCTCATTAGATTGGAAGACTAAGTGCAAACTAATGATAATATAACACAAATTAGCAGACCAGGAGAGTTCATTTTAAAATATAACCCATTGCAAAGTAACCATAATATGTTAATTAATGACAAAACATTCATGATAAATGTAAAATACTGGAGGTTTTTGGAAAAGCAGAAATTAAGCAAATGCTGAATCCTCAATTTATCATTAATTTCTTTCATTTTATGAGTAACTCTGGAGTTCTGCCCTTTCCCAGAGTATTGCGGGTAATAAATAACCAGTTGGCAGTTTTAAAAATGATAACTTTTTAACCTCTTTGAAAACATTTAACCAAGGCAACAATAAATCTGAACATACTGCAGCTGCTTATTAAAATGAACATAAGCAGAGATCATAGAGAAATGGTCTGGCCCCCCACACTGATTAAAACTCTTTTTATTAATGCACAGCATGGAGTGCAAAGCCTTGATGCAAATTTAACAAAGGCTCAAGTGTGGGTCTGTTCTTTATTCATAATAACAAAATAAAAACATTTCTGTTAGTTAACAAACTGTCATCTAAGAGGTCCTTTCAACTTTCAAGTTCCAAGAATAGCCGAGGTGTTTGGAAGAGGTTTAATTGAACAAGGAACACAGGGGGTGGGGGTGGAAGTACAATAACTGTTATCATCCTAACATGGTGCCTGTAACACATCCAAATATTAACAATTAGAGACCTAACCCTGTAGAAAACAATACAAAATATTAACATTAATGTAATATACAATTTACATGCAATTGGCATGTGAGTTTTCATGTCATTTGTCATTTGGTAGGTCATACAATCTAACGGATTCTCATAGATGTAACTGGACCCTGAGGCCAGCAATAAACCTCAGAAGGTAAGAGGCTTCTGCCATTGTAGAACTGAGTCTCTACTTGTCCTCTGAACAGTTCCTCTACCTGTGGCCCCCTGTGCCATAGTGACACTCTATAGCTGCAAGGTCTCCATCTCTTCTTTTTTAGAGCTTTTTTAGACCAGTTCTATGAAATATTGTTATATAATTTTTTTGGGGCTAGTCTGTATCATCACAGTACATGCTCAGCTTTTATTGCCCCTGTTGGCAGAAAACAAAGCTTTAACTTATGAGAGTTGTTACAAGTGATGTTACAAAGTAAACCTCCATAGACTTCCATGCAAATCAAAATCTTCAGAAAGCATGACTTGCTCATTAGTTTTGTAAGGGAACTTGAATACTGATGTTTTATACTTGGCTTTATATAATAAGAGTGTTTGTTTATTCCAATTAGCTACTTTGAACATGACCTAATTGTCTCCTTTATTGTTATGCCATAAACGCAGGATACAGCTTCATTAAATGTGACCTTTACAGCAGTTTCAGGAGAAGGTCAGCGACAGAACTGCTCCATCACAACACATAGTTGAAGGCTAAAACAATGTTATAACTACGGGTTATGGGACTCAATTACATTAAGCTGAAGTTAATTATGACAGAGGAGGTAAAACAAGTAAAATTAAGTTTGCAGGTAACATTAATATAAGGTACTTACAGCAACTAAGACTTATGTTTATAAAACCTGGGTAATATTATTGCTTCAGTTCCAGATTCTGGGCTAACAGGCAATGAGACTGTTTGGAATTAACACTGACAGTTTATTCTGTATGACTCAGGGCACAAAGTCTTCAGAAGGCAGTCAAATTGGTATTTTAAATACATAATATTATAATATGGTAGTTAAATTTGGGATTTAGACTTCTGTGCTGTTCCTGGGAAATTTATCTGATAATGGAAGAGGCTAGAATACCTCGGAAAAACTACTTTAAAAACAGTTATTTAAGCATCTCAAAAGAAGCTGCCATTTACGAGGGCAGGAACTGTGGTCATCTGAAGCCATGACGCCCACAACATGGAGACCAACAGAAAATTAAACAAAAATGAATGTATGAATTGAGTGATAAGCTATTGCTTAAATGAAATTTTGTATTTAATATTTCAGCATTAAAATGCTTCTAGATGTTAATTTTATGAACTAAATAAATAATTTGATTCGTTTTTATTTTCATTCCATATTATATTTCCACTGTAGTTTCTTGTATTTTAAAATGTACCTTTCCTCTTCTGTTAATTAATAGATGGCCCCAATTATCACAAACCACAATAATATAATAAGTACTATAATTAGCTCTTTACCTAGTGTGACTGGTGGAAGGAATTGTAATGGGATGTTTTCAGCTGTGAGCATATAAACCAAGCTACTTTGTTGCGCTGTGTTTTACAGATTTTATTATTCTCAGCAATGATATACAGTACCTACTGTCAGATGCAGGATTAAAAAAAACAACAGCATCAACAACAACAAAAAAACTATTTCAGACTTTCTGGAATTGTAGAGGAAGTTAGAACACTTGATTATACTCAGTTGTTATACTGTACTTCCTTGTGGTAATTAATCCTGCATATCAGTTTAGGAGTTTTAATGCTTAATTTAAGCATCAATTCCTCCACTTTCTGGGGAGCTATAGAAATGTGTCTTATCTAAGAAGGCAATACGGTACATAGGGGTGATCCAGGGTTGAGAGTATGATTTGCTGATAGAAAAGTTAAGGATTATTATCCTTCCCTTCAAACTCTGATGCAGCCATGGAAGATGAATTGCTATAGCTAAGGAAAAACAGGACTGGCTTGTTTGACGACACAGCTGTAATTGTCATTCTGCAGTTTCCATGGTTACTTTCAAAATCACAATTTCAGGTTGGATGCTTCAGATGTTGGAAAATAAAACAAAGAGTCTGATTGCAGTGATACCGTCACATCATTTAGCCCTCATTTAAATCACTTTGCGCTATCCCGTCTGTGAGCAATGCTGAGGCAATGCTCATTCAACACTAGTTCTCCTGGCCATTAAACACCTTTGACTATAAATCGTAGTCTTGACTAAAAAAAGTGGGCTTAACTGTGAGAACTTCTGATATGAAATTAAAGTACTTACACTCAGGAAACACATCAATTTACATGCAAGTACAAGGTTAGTAAATCTTCACGTGTTGTTACTTTCTTGCTCTTTACAATTACTGGCATTAATGCTTTAAAAATCCTGAACAATGAAAGTTAAAACGTGGTATTTTTTTCTTTACTTATTCATAGGTTTTGTTATATCACAGTTTACTTGAACAGAGATTTTATAATCTAGGCAATTATACAATTACTGTATAATAATGTAGCCACTGAGACTTAAAAACTGCTACACAGTCTTAACAATATACAATAATGGATTGTGTGTTCCATTTCTGGTAGCTTATCATCATCATAGTTCCTAGGAAAAATTACCATTTTAAAGCTTTTGAATAAATGTACTCATTTAAAACAAGGACGTTATACTCTGGTCATGAACACCTTGCTCAAAATTATTTAAAAAATAATCAACACAGATATGCAAATTTAAACACAAAACTTTGGATAATTTAAGATATTCCACAGCACAACCAAATTTAAACTTGTGTTCCCAAATTAAATTGAAATGGTATCCGAGTTCCCAAAAGGAAATTTCAGACTTACGAATCATCTTCGTTGATGCCATCTTTCTTTTTATTAGAGATGTTTTGCAACCATTTAATGGAAAGCTATCATCAAATTGCATCAGATTTGCAACTGGCAATTGAGTCTTTCCAATCCCAATTCCAGCTTGCATGGGAGGATATTTACCTGCAGTACCAGAGTAGTCAGCAATCGTCAGAGGATAGCCATCTTCATCTGGATCCACAGAGAACAGCCCCACACCGAATGTGCTGTACTGTGCGTAAGCCGTGCTGTTCTCGAAGTCCTCCAGATCAATTCTCAGCTCGTAATTAGCTTGGATGGTCAAAGCATGGATTCGCTTCAGACCTGCAGAGGGGAAAAGGAAGTTGTCTGGTTCATAATATCAAGAAAGTGAAACACTTACTGTAGACACCACGGGCTGGATGACTTTAGTGAGCCGCCAACTTTGCACCTTTTGTGTGCTCAACTAGGTGTAATTATGTAAAATCTTAACTCCTTACACTCCCAACTCTGGAACAGTCAGCTGAAGAGAGCAGTGGTTCCCTGACTAAAGTTTACACCCACGTGTGGCATTCAATTTCCAGTTAAAGAACTAAAGCAAGAATGAGATGCTGAATTTTTGGACTGGAAAAAGCAAGTATGAAAGAACTGCCTGTTCAAACCCCCAATGCTTTTTTTTTAAACTCTCTGGTAGAAACAACACAGTTCTTTTACCAAACAAAACATCTGAAACTAATGCAGTGCTAAATGTTTAATGCGTCCAGCTACAAGTTATACTAAAAATACAATCTGATAGAAATCTATCAATAAAATCTTAATGCTAAAATGAAAAAGGTACAGAAAGTACAGTACAATATCATGTCTCTACTAGGTGACAAAAAGAAGTGAGAAGTTCTCATGTGATATAAAAAGGTGCACTAATCTTGATTACAAAATAAACCCCTGAATAAAGCATCCCATAGGTCAAGTATTCTGACAGGCTGAACACTCTATTATTTAAGAATATTGACAACCAGAAGACAATTTTGACAAACATACAGTAGAAAAGGCACTGCACAGGTGCAGTGATGGAAAGTCTAACAGAGAGGTAATTAGTTTCAGTGAGGACCCATGAATTTATAGGTTAAAAATACTTTTTGGGCACAGTATATGTCACTGTGGTTTATAAGGGGCTTATTCCACTCCAGAAGGATTCAATGACGTGATATTTGGAACAAAGAGGAATGAAGTTCCCATAAAGATAAAACACTCTTTATTTAGAATTCATACAGCAAGGGGCATATTCCTTTAGAAACTAACTTGTTTTCCTTGTTATGAATTCCCTGTAGACACCTTAGTAAACCTTACTCTGTTGTCTGTATTTCACCATCAGGACAGGAAATCAATTTTAAAAAGGTTTACCTCTCTTAATCTAACTATATTGCTATTTTGCCCACTGTTTGACAGTTGTGGATTTTGGAGCTTGCTGGCAAGGAGACTTTGTCTTTGTACACTTTTGTTTTATTGAACGTGTTTTGCTCAGCAATGTCCTGCCGTGTTCAACTACCGTTTAAAGTACAGAATGATTAGAAAACACATTAAAAGAAGAAGAAATAGAAAAGAAAAGTCATAAATCACATCAATCACAACTGTTCTTTTTTTAATCATCCAGGAGAGTTAATGCTTTCATTGAGTTTCAAATACATTACCCCTTAGTGGTGTAATGATTACATTCAGAACTAGAAGATTTTCTAAATCGATTTCAGATTAAGCTAAGCTCTGAAGGGCCAGCTTTGGAAAATGACCTTAATATCAGATTCCGGCTAGGGTTCAGACCAAAACAGCAAGTAATCTCTCTTTTTTCATTTTTTTTCACTCCTACTAAAGAGAAACATTTGTTCCAAAGCAATTCTGGTAATGAGAAGAACATTTATGATAACACTTATCAAACAGGATCAGCGTGATGTGGTCTATGAACTGACAAGAGTAAGTCGGTGGTGTCTGCCAAGCATAAAAACAGCTTTAATGGGGTCATCTTGAAGCAGAGACATACTGTAGGGCTGTTTAGAGGTCATTTTGCCTTTGGGGCCCAGCATTTCAGAAATATCTCTCACCCACCAAACTATACTCATAAAACAGAACAGGATACAGGGATATTTGTATCCCTGGAATACTTTAGAAAAGACTCCATCAACACCACACACCTTAAAGCAATATCTGTACTTATGAGACAATTGTACCTTTTCTTTATTCAGTATAGCTGTGTCCAAGTTTGGGTGTACCTTTGATTTTGTTTTCAAACACCCACATGATGGATCACATCAATTTGGGAATTATGAAGTACTAAATTCTTCCAGTTGCACAGAGGTTAAAATCACTTTACGGGTGAGTTTCCAATTCAATACAAAAGAGTCCAAAACGGAAACTACAGCAATTATTCCAGTGAGTTAAAATGTGCCAGAGTTTCAGGAAATAACTTCAGCATCATTCCCCAGTAAACAATAAATAAGAAAATAACTAAAACAATAATAGAGTATATATGCGAACTATATAATGAATATTAATGCAAATATAAAAAAGGTACAACAGCAAAATATACAGTAATCCCAACTTCATATACCATAATCCATATCAGGATGACAGAGTTTATACTGTACATGTAGATTCAGTTCATGTACTGTACGTTTTAAAACTTTGCTTTGATACCGTCGTCGCCTCTCTTTTTATTAGTCACTCAATCAGACTGATCTTCATTCAAACCCTGCTCCCTGCTGGGCTGCGACGTTGTTTGTTCTGTGACTTGTTTTCACATTTCCCACCCGTGACTTCTGCCCCATGCACTTCAGTTCATTCCCTATCCAAACTAGCTCACTCTTCAGAGTGGGGGCACTTCCTTCTTTTCTATCTGTTGTACCGAACCTGAAAATAATCTGTTAAGGTGGCTGGAATTCTGTGACATAACATGTGACATTTCATTAGCATTGGATAATGAATGATACATCAGGACAGTGGTTCTCAAACTGTGTTCCGCGGAGCACCTGGGGTTCTGTGAGCTGAAACGTTAGGCTACAAGAACAATAGAAATCAAATAAAAAAGTGAGCTTCGATGACTTTGCATGACTCCAAGAAGTCAGAATAATTAGGCATATGTTCAGAAACGTCATCTTCAAATTCACTCTCTGAATAAATGTCTGTACTTGTGCCTCTAGAGCCAGAAGGTACCTCAAAGGTGTCGGATGAAATTTCCTCTTCCATCTGCTCTTCTATCTTGTATGGAGATAAAAATGTTTGCCATTTCGACATCCGGCAAATCTCAAAAACTCGCAATGAGAGAAAATAACGTGTTACGATGTAGAATGATCGCTTAGAAATGACTGCTACCACGAGAGAAAAAAATGTGAAAAACAATTTAAAAAACGTAGAGACTTCACGTCACAAGAATGTGAGAAGTTAATTGACCTAATTTCAGACTCTTCCTTACAAACAGCTTTTAATGAAGTGCAGCTGGCAGAGTTTTGGTGCTGCACCAAATACGAATATCCAGCATTATCAGAGAAAGCACTTTCTGCTCTTCTCCCATTTGTGACCACCTATCTATGTGAAGCCGAATTTTCGTCGTACGTGTCCCCAAAAACATAGTATCGTAATAGATTGGATGCAGAGTCGAAGACTGTAACCCACATCCAAATATAAAAACAAATATTGTAACCATAAGCGCTACAATATATAAGAGGTAAACGCACTCCTCACACTGAGATTGTTCTGTTTCTGCTGGTTTGAAGTAAATGTTGATTAAAAAAAACAGTACTCTTTTAAAAATGTATTGTTGTCGCACCATGCTTTACTTAGTCAAGTCAGTGCTACCACCTTTTCCTGTTTGCGCCCGGTTTAGACCACAAAAAGTGTCGTCTGATTCTATAAATCTATTCTTTTTCCCCCCTTTGTTAACAATGTTTTCATCAAAATTAAAACATCATGTCACAAGAATATGAGAAGTTTTCTTCTAACTTGGTCGAACCGGCGGTTCTCTTATTCTCAACAAGTATTTCAGTGATTAAGCGTTATTGAACGGTACGGGTACTAATCGCAGACACGTTATCGTGTGATTAGTCCATCCATTTTCACTTCCGCTTTTCCTGGTGAGGGTCTAGCGCAAGGCAGGGTACACCCTGGACAGGGCGGCAGTCCTTCGTACGGCAGTTGCAAAGTTATTCATACATGGGGACAATTTGGAGGCCATAGTAAGGGTTGAGGGTATACATTTGGACCGGACACTGGGATAACTCCCTAGTCTTCCGAGAAATGCCTGGGGATCTTTAATGACCTCTGAGAATCAGGAACTTGGTTTAACGTCTCATCCGAAAGACAGCGCCCACTACAGTATAGTGTCCCCGCCGATATACTGGGGCATTAGGACCCACACAGACCGCAGGGTGGGCACCCCCTGCTGGTCCCACTAGCACCACTTCCAGCAGCAACCACAGGTTTTCCCAGGTGGTCTCTCAACCAGGAACAGACCAGGCTCAGCCCTGCTTAGCTTCAGTGGGTTGCCAGTTGTGAGTTGCAGGGTGATATGGCTGCTAGCCTCATGTTATTAATAAATGACTAAAATAAATTAAGTGAGCTCATACAATGCTTACAATTAAAAGAAAAGCAATCGATAGTTTCTTCCTTAATAATTGGCTAAATTGCCTCTGAATAGCAGTCCTAGAATGCTTTTTGCAGACCACCACCATAGCTAATCCTGAAAAGTAAGAAAAAGGTTGCTGGGGATCGACAGAAAAGGGTACCGTCAACGAAAAAGTTTGAGAACCGCTGCATTAGGAACATGCATTGTGAACTATCGTGTGTCCGTGCTTTTTTAGTGCTTGTTTGCTGGTTTGTCTCTAAGCAGCTCTGGCTACTTCAGTATTATGCGTCTTAGTGAAGAACACAAATCATATGATTTAGATGGAATACTTACACAGAATCAATAATGGGCCAAATTAAAGTATGACGTAGCTATCCTGTAATTCTTAAAATTATTTAAAAAGGTGAGCTTGACAAATTACTTCAAAAACGAAAGTGTTAAACTTTTGGGGGATTTTTGCTGTCAATTATTTCATGTCTCAGTTCACAGCCCTGACTCCTGTAACTGCAGGTGGAGAATGGTGATGGGCAGACAACCTCCTCTGTCCCAGCTACCCACTGAGACCTCAGCCTTTGACAGGTTGCAAGCTCCACAGTGCCTCCAGGAGGGTGAGTGTCGATGGAAGATAGAGTCATAGGTTTCCTACAGACATCAGTGCAAGACTGCTGGCACATGAAAAAACAACCAGAGTCCCTGTTCTGCTGAAAGCCCTGACTCTAACCTGATCCCCGCCAGTTCTGGGGTGCCACTGTAACCCTGGCTACAGTGGGCAAGTGACTCCTTTGTCCCCCAGCAGTCCTGGTTAGTTCACTATTACCTGTGTACATGGGGGTATGCTGGTTTGTCATACTCAATCCAATTCACTAAAGAACTGCAGCCCACAACAAAGCTGTATCACGGTTTGAAGTTGCTCTAAGCTATTGCTCTACACTCCAGTGCAGAAAATGTGTTCCTTTAAACAGTGTTTTTATAGTTAAATATACAATCCATGTTGGAATTCATAAGGTAATTGTTTCTACTTTGAAACAGAGCATTTCTGAAGATCTTAAATTAATTCATCATTTCAACATGCCTTTCTTGTCTGTAAATTAAAGCCATGCAGGTCTATATTAACATCTAATTAAGAGGTATTTCATATGGAAATCTGTGCTAGGCAGCAAACTGTTTTTAGTTTTTTCCTTCCAGACATTCTACAACTGATCCTAGAATCAGCCCAGTTTCCAGAGAGTTTTGACATTCTTTTGAAAGATCAAAGATACACCAAAGACAAATGCAAAAACAGCAGCAGTTTAATGTTGAAAGATTTTCCACAGGAGCCAAACATTTCTGCCTTTCATAAAATCATCTTCCTTATTTAGTGTCAGAACACATCGTATTTATTTTTTATGTATGTACATCAATTCAGATGGGGGGAAAATCATGAAACTTGAAGGAGCCTTGGGGACATGATGTCTTTTGTCAGAACATCAATGGCATCTTTTCTGCATTGACAGACGTGGTAAGCAGATTCCTTGCAACCTCTGTTTGCACAAAAGGAGTTTACAAGGCTAAGAAAAGTATTTTTAAGGATTATAGAATATAATGTTACATTTAAGAAAATTAGAACACTACTACTGTTTATTGATTCTCAAATTGCAATATTGTATTTTTGTCCATTTAATTATAACTTTGATAGATACAAAAATATGTGCAATAATTATTTCATTATACTTTAATTATTATCTAATTAAATATTACAAATATTATTATTTGATTATTTTAACAATATAGTGTTAATATACAGTATATATACAGTATTGTAATATACAGTATATGGTATATATTATATTAAATATTGCAGTATATGTTTAGTATCTATTTTGTAAATAAACTTTAATATATTTGTTATATTTTAATATAATCTAAGTATTCAAGTAATGTTTCAGCCATAATATAATTGAGTCAAATACCCCTATTATTAAACATTGAGAAGTATATGATCTCAACTTTAGGACTCTTTCTTAGAGTGAAATACATATTTCATTTGAGTCTGACAGGGTTTTTACCGTGTTGGCAGATTTCTCAAACAGGTTCCTTTCTACATGTAGCTGCACAATATTAGTTTTTGTGGCCACCTACTACTACAGAACTGGAAAATTCTACAGGTACAAGAGAAATATTTAACAACAAAAGACAATTTATATAGAAATAAAGTACCCACATGCTACTGTATTATGTCTGTGAAATTAGGTTTTTCCTGCAGTTTGACATGACTTTCTTTAGAAAGATAATTAAGCCCTCAGAGAGTCTTGATGTCTACATTACTGGGAAAAAAGGAAATCACTTCAAGAGTATTTTAAACAACAAAGTGTTCTGCCTCAGTTAAAGTGAAAAGCACAGGTATAGTCAATTAAATCATATCATCTCTAAACGGTAAAAAAAAAAATCATGACATAAATGCCTTTCAAATGAATATTATGACACTATAATAATAAATGACGATTTCCTGTGGTGAAACAGTGCAGGGTCAGCGTTACGAATGGTCTGTGGATATACAGTACAATATGCAGCATGTTCAGTTTGCAAAGGTCTGCTTGTTTTATTCTAGCACATACTGTAACAATGGACTGTGTCAAGATTCTGCAAATCTGTTACAGGGATTTCAATACATCTTCGTATCTAAAATAAAGTTATTAAGTCTCAATAAGTTAAATTTAAACTTTTTAAAAACAGTCATGAAACAGTGAAAAGTCAGTTATACTGTACATGAATGCATTTCAGAACACAAATATTCTGAAATGTGGACGACACATTTATGGCATCCTCTTTTGTAAAAAAATAATTTTATATTGTATACAGTATGTACAGCAGCATCTCTTCAAAAAGTGTTTAGAATAAGTCCTTGAGAATGTCATTTTTGACAACTAAGGCACCTTCACTCCAGCTGTTTGAAATAATAATCATTCTTGACTATTTTTTCAAAAGTTAGATATATCGAATGCAAAATCCTTTTTTTCACATTCCATCTCATGCATTCCTCCTCCACCACATCTCTGTGGAGCCTTGGAGCTGCACCGTGGCTCATTCCAAGCCTCCTCGTTCTACAACCAGGGCGCCAACCCCTGACAAGGGGGTGAAGCCAGCTCTCACCATCCCTTAATACTTCAGAAACCTCCCCAGATCTAAGTCATGGTTGGCATTAGTCCTTGTGAACTTTAAAAATCTGTTCTTAAACATCTGCTTTTTAATCATATGTAAAAATGTTCTGTACAAGTGCATATCATGATTGAAGTTTATGGCTTCTTCAAATCGTAGGAGGATAAATTCTTTCTTCTAATAAAGATCTACTTTGAGACTTGATCATAAGAAATATTTGAGTTTTGGAGCTTCATTTAAGCATTTATTACAACTAATGAGAATGCAATCGATGTGATTAATAATTAAAATTCTCAGTTGGAAATGTTCTATGCTACTAAAAGGCTCAATTATTAATGATTTATTTGCTTTGATTTTAGAAGTATGCTGGGAAATCTATTTTGTGTTTTTAAGGTGCCAGTTGAAGATATTGCATTCTGGTAATCTTGTGCAGAAAAATGTCTTCTCCATCTATGGCATGATTATACATTTTTTTCAGTTGTGATATTTCTCCTAGTTAATAATTAAAGTTTTTCTTTTTTGTGGGGATTTAAGGCATCGCTTTGGAGTGCTTCTTCTTGATTTGTGAAAAAGTGGCAGAGGCTTTCATTGACACATTTAAGGCAGTAACCTAAACTCCATGGGAACAATCCAGTAACCATGGTACCTCTGGGGTGCCAAGGAACACATGGCAGCCAGATGACATACTGTACATTCTGGAAATGAGTAAGATAATTTTTTTGTTTGCACCGCTTGTATACAAAACTATCCCAGCAAACAATGGGTGCAAGGCAGGGTACACCCTGGATGGGATGCCAGTCCATCACAGGGTAACACACAGACACTGACACACGCATACACTCACACCAGGATCAGTTTTCCCAGAAGCCAGTTAACCTACCAACATGTCTTTGGGCTGTGGGAGGAAACTGCACCATCAGGAGGAAACCCACACGAACACAATGAGAACATACAACCTCAACAAGGGGATAGAACCCCAGGAACTGCAGCCAAGGCACCAGCCCTGAGAGGCAATAATGCTCACCACTACGCCACTGTGTCTCCCACACGTGTAATATTTATAGAAGAAAATATAGAACATGGGGAGAGATTTCCTCCACAGATGGAATTGCTAAGAATTTAAAAAGCTTTATTGGGCAGATATTTTTTTAAGCTGCTATTTCAGTCTTAATAATTAATGACAGACACAAGCAATTACTGCCCTGTAAATGATACTGCAAACTGCTAGCTGAAAATCACTGCCCTTTCTATGAATTAAATCTACGTACAGTAGTACTTCATCAAAGAACATCCTAGTCAGAGTAGACTGTGTTCATTTTGTTGAAATTAATTAATTTATTAAATGCTATCAAGTTTTCAGACCACTTCTTTTTCTGTATACAACCATATATTTATTAATAAAATGGAACCAAGACTGAATACGCTCATGTTATCTTCACTCTAATTCTGTCCTGCGGGGCAACAGCTTTCTTAGGAATGTTTTTCTCTGCATGTGTTGGTTTGTGAGTCCAGGAGGTTCAAAATAGTTCTGTAATGTTAAGTTTTTTCACCTGTAAAAAGTGAAAAACAAATGTATAGTGTATCTGTAAATTAAAAAAATGGAAAATATTCATATCCTTGCATGACTGGAACATTGTATTTTGAAATGAGCAATAAGTTGACATTAAGAAACGTGTTTTCAATTAATTATTGCAGCCTTCATTTGTCAGAATATACTGACAACTGTTAAGAGAAAGATTAATATATTAGAAATAAGGTACTAATCTAGAAGGTCCAACAGGTTTAAAGAGTAAGAGGATGTCCTTTGACTTTTTATTCTTGTTGTCAACAGAGTCCTGACAGATATTAGTATAAAAGAGATAATCATAGTTCTTCTTTTACAATCTGAGTCACACAGTAAAACCACTTACATAGTAATTCAATGAGGGTAAATATAAAGGCACATACTTGTGCCTATACAGTGTGTTCAGATTTTCGAGAAATCGTGAACAAAATTTCCATACAGCCTAATAAACATATTTCAAGATGGCATTTTGTAGCAGCTTCCTTATCTTGCTCTGAAGAAGAAATTGAGCAGGTTGAAGTAAAAGGGCAGCACAAACAGAATTAATATTATCATCATAATGATTGCTTGTATTTTTATTGGAATCGAAAGCATTCCAAGGTGCTTCGCATATAAGAGGGGATCCACTTCATCTATCACTGAGGTGTAGCACATATCTGAGTAGTTGATAGCATTTAGTGCGTTTAGCATGAAACACAGCACCCCCTCACACAGGTTCAGGGAGAGAGACATTAAATGAGGTTTTAAAATTATTCACCAAATTTCTGAAATACTTCTCAGAAATTAATTTTAGGAAACTAGCTGGAACTTCCCTATATGGTATGGTATTGCCATTTCTGAATGTTGGTCAGTTCTGAGATTAAGATGTCAGATGTCTCATACCTATACTGTAAATGGTGAGGTCTGGCTTGGCTCTACATGCACACATGTTTTATCAGGTGGTTTACACGCACAGCGAATGTATGTTCAGATGATGTAAGAGGAAGAGGCACATGTTTGTACAATCTACAGCAGAAATGATAGAGAGAAAAAGTGAAAGGAAAATTTGGGTAGACATATTTCATTATACTCTTTAAGAAGCATGGAGAAATATGGTTCAGTGGCTGTATTTCCTAGAAGGAATATTACTCATTGTAACAATGAGAATCAGCTGCATCAGTTTCTATATCTATTTGCTTTGTAATAAAACAGAACTGCTGCCCTTCCAGCAAGGCTGTGTCTGCTCCATCTAGACTAATTCGTACACTCCCCCACACTTGTGAGAAGACAGACAGACTGCTCCTTGCTCCCTCTGCCAGGAGTCATGGGGTGGCAGAGCAGGATGAATCTCCTCATCTAACAAGCCTCTTATGAGCTGAACTCCGGAGCAAAGTCCTTGAATTAGCAACAGAGAAAAAAACGCAAAGCTTTCTATATACACACAAACATTAAAATATAACAACGATATTGCTGTGGATTAGCAACGTAATTATTTTAAGAAGCTTTTATCTTACTTTTATTTTAAATTAAGCCAGCTAGAAACTGCTTTTTTCTAAATTGTGGTCAATTTTAAATCTGCAAGACCTAACAACAAAAAAAGAACACAGAATAAAGGGATTAATTGTTTAATAATCAACTGGTTATAGGTTGTTTTTAAAGTAATTCGTCCTTTTGGCACTGCAAATTGACCACATCCTGCTGTCTAAATTTTTTCTGTTTAACTAACCACTAATATACTGTATCTCTTCATTAGATAAAAAGAAAACATATCAATGTGCTGTAATAACATTTCATTTTTAAATTATTTTAAAAGCTTCTAGTGTAGTCTGTAGTCTATGACATTGAAGTATTAAAATGGTAGACTGCTTTTCATAATAAGGAGATAAAATTTAAAGCCTGCAGTAATGTAAACTTTTTTTTAAAAGAATACATAAATTCTCTCCTGTATTCTGGCAATTCTTGTCTTTTATACACTAAATTCTCAAGCAAACATTACTTTTTAATCTTGCTTTAACGTAATGTTTAGTTTTCTAAGACAGTATTTGATAGAAAGAATAGAAGACAAGAATACAAATATAGAGATGTAGTTACAGATGAGCCACAGCTATAAATAATAAAGTTTACAGACAATTTTATTTTTCTTGCTGCCATATTCTCAGAAACTATCCATATGTGTAAATATATTTTGCAAACAGAATGCAGGGACTGTGGCAGAGGTTAGCTGAAGATACAATCCAAAAAATTCATAAAATATTCACCACCACGCTAAGCACGCATCTGTTTTTTTCTCTAATGAGATCACAAAACAATGAAGATGCATAAAGTCATATAAATCTTTTAGGGTGTGAACCTAAGAGGATCTATAAAGAAATAAATAATTTATTTTCATTTTTACAACAACCGGAACTCTTTTCCACCTTCTCCTTTATTCTTAACCCTCCATCTTCTCCTCCACTTCTGCCAATTTCATCCAGTCTGGATCTGGCCCTGTAATGACTTTGCCTCTTTTCTTTTCCAAAACCTCCACCGTCCTCAGGCTCTTCATAACATAATCTTTTGCCACTCATTCTCTGCCTTAAAAGTCTTTATCCTCTCCTGCTTCCCACACAAATTCTCCTCCTTTCCCCTCCCTCATACCCCTGTGTTGTGCTCCAGGATCACAGACCTTACTCTTGCATTCTTGACCCCCTAACAACTCACCTCTTCCGGGCTCCTGCTTCAGGCTTCTTCACCTCTAACACATTGCTGATCTCTTTCATTACGCAGGTCTGCATTACATCTCCCATAAAGCAGCGAAGATCCCTCATCCTTTCACAACTATTACCTTGTGGTCAATGCCTCTCCAGCTAACTGCTTTCCTTTTGCGACATTCACTGTTCGATCCTTTCCAGACTGGCTTTTGCCCCCAAAAAGTAAGAACTGGACTGCGTCTGCTCTCCTCTCTGCTACTCATTCTTTTCACTCGACTCCTGCTGCCCCCGTTTTCTATTAATCCTTTTTGACCTCCGTGTCACCATTCATGCTGTTAATCACTCTATTCTCCTGTCCACACTAACCCAGGAGTTACAGCTCACACATGAAGCTCCTCCTTCCTCACTTAATTGCACATTCCAGGTCCCTTGTCAAGGCATGCTCTCAGTTCCCAGCTCTCTATGCACTGGCGTTCTCCAGGGTTCTGTCCTAGGTCCTCACTCTACACTTGTTGCCTGGGTCCATTTATCTCTTGCCATGGCATATTTTATGACTGTTTTGCGGATGTTATGCTCAAACCTTCCTTTTCTCCACCGATACTCATCTACCATCATATTTTGCCTGTCTCACTGTCATCTCCTTCTCGTGTTTTATCAGGGTTTAAAAGTTGTGTTTATCAGCATAGACCACCTGATAATACAGTGACAAAGAATGAATGTTCAGATTATGAACGTAAGAGGAAGAGGCAGTGCTTGTATAAACTACTGCTGAGGTTTGGATGGTTAAAGTACCTCTCCAAATCTGACCTCCTTCTTCTTGGCCCTCTGTGATCCTGTCAGTCTCTTTTCCTCTTGACTGAATGGCCACACTATCCCCATCCTCTTCCACCAAGACCTTCAGTCTCACCCAGGACTCCCACTCACTCCCTCTCCTACCCCAAGCACATCTCTCCCTGTTCCCGCCCTGGTCTTTTCTCTTTTTTGCCAGTTCTCTTCCTGTACCCATTACCACTCGCTTCCCCTTACTGCACACTTCAGATTCAAAATTCTATTTTATTCTTTAGAATAATATCTCTCCCTACATTAGAAGTTGCCAACTTGTTTTATTTGTCGAGAGCTACTTCAAAGTAAAGAAATATAATAATCGATGCCTACAGTATATGTACTTTTATAAGATAAAGAACTCGTTAGGTGTCTTGCCTTAAGGAGGCTTCTTCCTGGCAACCCGGCTATGAATGCCACAGTCCTGCAAGCAAGTCTAATGCTTTGTATCCTGAAGATAGAAGCGTGTACTGGAGATCTCCAGCTGCTGTATTTATGGCTACAGTACGTCTCAAACCACTTGTTTCATAGCCTGTGATGGAAAGACACAGATTCCTGGCAGGGAGGCTACTATACCAGCAGCCTTTAATGTCTAATAGCGGAAAGTGGTCGAGTTGTTAAGATTCTTTCCCAGAACTTGTAAAGGTTAATGACCATTTGCCCAAAGGCTCCAAAGAGCTCCCTGACTAACCATAATGATACATTCTACTACCGAATTTGTTCCATATACTGTAAGTCCCTCTATTCCAGGGAAAACTTTCACAGGCTCCTGTATAGTTCTGGAGATCCAAAGAGCAGAATCTAGAATTTTGACAGATTTTTAAAAAAATATTTAAAGGAATAGTTAATAAATGCGACCCTCTCCTGGAATTCAGTTATGCATGACAAACAAATCTTTGCTCTGTACAACACTATAATGTTTACAATATAATATAAATTCTAATAAAAGTATTAGAATCTTTCAGTGAGACACAATTTCCAATCCACAATTCATATGCATCATATACAGTATGTTTTCTATTCCTATTTATTCACAAGTATTAACAAATCTGGAGAGCCCTTTATTTTATTTCTTATTGTAATTTCTCTGTATTGCAAGTTCCTCTTTAGATAAGGGTGTCTACTAGGCAAGAAAGTCAGAAAGAGCTGTAGGACGCCATCATTTGGCATTCGTCTCAAAGTCGATTACCGATGAGATATTCCAAATGAGTAGAAAAATGTAAAAAAAAGCTATTTAACTATTTTTCCACAAAACTGCAGTACAAAAACAAGCCCAAAAGAAAGAAATTACTTTACCTATTTAGCAGATCCATACAGTATGACTCCCTACCATAAGGAACTATCCTGTCAACAGCAGTTTAAGAGATTAACCAAAACATGTGCTTTGACTGCTGAACTGGGAAGGCAATGGATACTGAACCTACTGCCCTGTTAAAATCACAACACAGAGCTATTGCATTATTCACAAGACAAACAGCGTGGATTTCATTCATCTTAAACACGTATGGCTAAATGCTTTTGTATTCAAGGAATGGGCTCATTGAAATCTGCTAGCAAAAGATAAACAGCAACACCGTTGCAAAGGCAATCAAAATGCTTTTTAATAAAATACATTCCAGAGCTGAGGCCTAGCATGTTTTATTCAGCAGTTCGGGAGAAGAAATTTAAATAGATAAACCTGTCAGACAGAGTAGAAATTGTTTAGTTACTATTATAGCGAACTTGGATTTTGCTGGAATCATTCACATATCTCCCTCTTAAAAAAATCCAAATGATTAGAACCATGTTTCTGTACTGTATATCTTGTCAGTCAAGCACATCATACCAAGAAAATAGAGGTTAAAGTGATGTGTAAACTTTCACTAATGACCAGATTAAGTACTGCTATTCCATTATGTTGAAGGTCTTGTTTTACACCTTAGATTTTAATACTATGAAACTGCAAGCATGCTTGATAAAAGTCACCATACGCCTAAGCTTGATTCAAGCCACTCTAAAATAAAATAAAACACTTACAGTTGCATTACAGGAGAAAAAAAACAGTATTTTATAATGCTGAGATAATGCATACATTGTTAATAACTGGAATTATTTGAATTATTTGAAAGCAAAACTGTATTTACAGAGATGTTTAAAGGTATACACTTCACAGACTAAGTTATCAGTGAATAAACTGATTGTAAAAAGAAAATTAACAACCCTCAAGGGAATTATATTTTTTCCAAAGGCGACGTTCTTCGGATTAGACGTAAACCCGAGGTCCTGACTCTCTGTGGTCATTAAAAATCCCAAGGCGCTTGTCGAAAAGAGTAGGGGTGTACCCCGGTGTCCTGGCCAAATTTCCCATTGGCCCTTACCAATCATGGCCTCCTAATAATCCCCATCTATGAACTGGCTTCTTCACTCTGCTCTCCTCCCCACTGATAGCTGATGTGTGGTGAGCGTTCTGGTGCACTATGGCTGCCGTCGCATCATCCAGGTGGGGCTGCACATTGGTGGTGGTGAAGGGGAGTCCCCATTACCTGTAAAGCGCTTTCAGTGGAGTGTCCAGAAAAGCTCTATATAAGTGTAAGCAATTATTATTAATTATTATAATTATTATTAAATAACACAACATGAATGCTAGAGGAAGCTGGACTGCCATGTGGAAGAAAAATAATAGACCTGATCTGAATGAAAGTTGCAAAAGCCCGCGTTAATAATTCAGTACATGGATGCTTAGATTTAATTGCAGAAATCATAAATTATTGTTCATTTAGCTATGTAGAAGACTGTATGTTATCCTAGCTTTTTCTTTATGACATTTCAAAACAGATTTGAAATAGTGTGTCACAAAAAACATGTTAATATCTTCCACTTTTCCCTATGAACTTGTTAAGGGGCACAGTTGTTCTATACATTACAGAATATAGAATTACAGTCTTTATACTGTAACTGCTTCTTTTCAATATGGAAAACATTTTAATAAAGCAATAAGGTATAGGTTATTTAAAACATGCAGGGACCCTGCAATTGTTTCAGAGTTAATTAAATTCTGAATTAACTACTTTAAACATTGAAAATATTAAGAGGCAATCACATCACAGAAGGAAAATCATGTTAACGAAAATGAGCTTTGATTTACTCTGTTTGTTCATAAAAGTTTACTGTAGTAGTTCAGGTGGGGAGCTGCGTCAGCATGCGTAGGCTGCAAACGAACAAGTAATAGGTTTATTCCTGCTGAGAAGAGTAGAAAGAAAACATGTTCTAGTAGTCTGACAGCTATGAGGAAGAGGTCAGGCATACACTCATCTCATAAACTCTCCCCTTATTCACTAAAGCTTCTGTAACTTTAAAAAAAAAGCTCCCTTTCTTTCCAAGTATTAGAAGATCAAATCAAAACACAAGTAAAGCCAAGAAAATTATGGGTTCTAATTCACAAAATCAAATGAGCATGATGCATGAAATTAGCATGGGCAGTCTTTACAAGGCAAAGAGGAACACCATTGCATTCTAATGCTTTTGATGCTGTGGGCTGTAATCCCTTTCAATGCTCACTAGCACCATGCAACACTATTCTTAAACTATGCATGACTTGGAGTTTCTATAACGTTTGCATAATTCTGCAAAAGACAGAAAAAAGTAAAGCATGAAAAATACAATTCACAATTGCTTTGAGAATTGCCAGTAGATTACAGCAATTTCTGAATGTGTCAGAATTACCTCTGATTACCAGAAATTACATCTTTTTTGTGCCTCAGAGTCATTACTGGCAAGAACTGGTCTAAATTGTGAAAAAATGTTCTGTGCTGGCTTTCATGCTACAATCACATTCGCTTCCAGAGTTGGCATTCAAACCGACCCACCACTATTGTTACCCTGCTCTATTATACTGGGACTCTAAAACTGTCAGTTTAGAATCAGGAATGCAGTTTCAGAATACTGATTAAGTGACTGATCTTTTACTAATCTAGGTAACAAGCCTTGTGCCCGAAATGCAGGCAAAGACAATCCATAGAAAAAACACTGCATGTGTATATATTTCCTTTCTATTTTTTCCATTGGTTTTTAGTCACTTTTAATATAGATATTTTCCTTTACTAGCCACCCCGAATGGATTATAAACACTGCATTTTACTTTAAAGACTATATTTGCATTTATCTACAAGGTTTAGGAATTTGGGATAATGTTTACTATAGAATTTTATTTAAAATAATGTAATACATTGGGACTTATACATAAACTGTATAACATACAGGGCCACTTAATAACTCAATACATGTACAGTATAAACCAAGGCCTTAGAAATGCAGACAGAATAAGAGAGTTAGGTGCTGGAGAAAAGAGAATCACATTGTCAGCAGATTTTTTTATTATAAATCTCTGAGAAACATCAATTGATGAAAGAAAGAGAAATCAGAGGTTATGAGTAAGAGGATAAAATGTGTTTTCGACCAGAGAAAATCACGGAGTTTTGAATTGATTATCACCAGCCCTAAGGTAATATGTTTTCTAATTATAATTCTGGGTCCTGTAAGATTTTGGGATTCAGCAACAAATCTAATGAAAATGTTAGAGACAATTTCTGTTGAGTAGTATAATTTTTCCTCAGCTATCTTGATTATGGCCATATCAGTGAACACTTCTTTTTCAGCTTACCTACTTCAGACAACATAGACGTTATGGTAGCTAATTGTGGTTACTGTAATTCCAAAGTAAAAACCTAAGAACGTAAAAAAACAAAAAATGGTTAAAATGAGTGGAGGCCATTTGGTAGCAGGTTTGGTGGTTGGCAGTTGACTGATCCAAAGATCTCATCCAACCGTTTGTTGTAAGAAAACAAGAGACTCAGCATCAACAACAAGACTGGGTAGCTTGATCCACACAAGAAGCATTCTCCAGTTCTCACTTTTAAATGCACCTTCACAAAGTTCCCCTTATGCTCTGTTTTGTGTTTCACTGCTTATTCTGAAGAAATCCACTGGGATGAAAATGTCAGGGCTTCTGGGGATTTTTAATTCTTATAATAATAATAATAAAAAACTTTATTTTATATAATGCCTTTAAAGGTGGCTTCTCAAAGCGCTTTACAGAATGACAACAATAAATAAGAAGTAAACACCACATTGATTACAATACACATTGGGGGCTGTAAATGGTGGTACTACTGTAAGTATAGGAGCAGAGGGGTAAAGATTGGAACCAGTTAAGAAAAGGCTCTTCTAAGGAAGAAGGTTTGAGTCTGGATTTGAAGGAGTTTAGAGAAGGTGACTCTCTGATATCCTTGGGGAGAGAGTTCAGCATCACTGGGGGCATAACAGGAGAAGGCCCTGTCACCCACAGAGTGTAGATGGGCTTGGGGGATAGGCGAATTTACTAGATCTCCTATAAAGATAGGAGACCAGAATTAGAAGAGCGAAGGTTGTGAGGTGGGGAGTAGAGCAATAATAGTTCAGACAGGTACTGAGGTGGCACCCATGCAGAGCCTTATAGGGGAGTGTGAGGATTTTGACAGAATTTGACAGGAAGCCAGTGCAAGGACTCCAGGATAAGAGTAATGTGAACACTTGCACATTTGTATCAGGTATCAGGAACACTTGTATTAGGTTCCCTCTTAGTCTTCTCTGTTCAGGCCCCAGCAGGTTCATCTCAGTGCAGGATGTTCTTCTATGTCTAGAGATGTAACTTGTCACTCTTCTGGACTGATGCCACAGGGCAATATCTTTTCTTTAAAGTCGTGAAAAATCTAGATGTTTTCTAATGGACACATTTGAAGTCTGCATATTACTTTCTTTAGAGTACTACAGTTTGGCTCCTTGACTTTTCTGTTATTTTTTATATGTATCAACTCAAGTAGGAGTTGTTTGGTGAACTGCATGTGTTAAGAATGTAATAAATATTAGGTGAACCTGTACTAATATTGATCATATCCAAAAGAAACCCATCCTTTAACAGAATTAAACAATGGCAATAGCAGACAAACAAAAACCAAGGTCAAAAAGCAAATCTGTGTCTCTGTCTGCACAGGAGCACAATACATCATACAGACAATATTACAGAGTACATTAAAGAACTCAGTCAACCCTACAACAGGCCATTAGCAGCTCGTATTATTTTTGTGAAACCTACAGTATGAGATATGCAATCGCATACACAATTAGTTTTGTATCATCCTATGTAAAATCCTAATGGGAAACTTTAACATACAAACATATTTCCGTTTATATGTTATGTATTGAACCTCCAGCACAACTCACTTATGTGTCTTACATAAAAGGGTAAGTTAGTGAGTGAAATCAATGTTTAAGAGGATATTCAAGAATATTTCAGACAGGCTTTACATGACAATGGCACTATAATTCAAACATAAAAAAATAAGAATGCTAAAGATCTTGGGTGCCGCAAACATCAAGGTCAAAACTGTTAATGCTAAGCTGATGGAAATCGACGAGGCTAATAATTTGAAAACAAACGCCAGGATGCTTAGGAGGGTCTGACGCTTACAGTAAGAGCTGTGCTGAAGGAACTTTAGCACAGCAAAGTCTTTGCAGAGTAGGATTTCAGAGGTACTGTAAAAGAAATAGGGGTTTCTTTCTACATGCAGTCGGTGTTCAGGTGGGGATACCTGGTAGAGGATTTATAATTTCATCAGGACAGCTATTTAACAGCTATAAGAGCCGATGAGCTATGTCTTTATACAGAACAAACAGCAGGCCATTGTTGACCATGTTCAGAACTGGTAAATAACATTAGTCCCAGATCTATACATTTAGAAACCAATAAATGATAACTGTT
This sequence comes from Lepisosteus oculatus, assembly GCF_040954835.1. Lineage (NCBI taxonomy): Eukaryota > Metazoa > Chordata > Actinopteri > Semionotiformes > Lepisosteidae > Lepisosteus > Lepisosteus oculatus. The sequence continues at coordinate 15,870,630 of NC_090719.1, read as the reverse complement.
ACACCATTACATTTGTACCATAAGAGTAGCATAGTGGCTCAGTGGTTAGCTTTGCTGGGGCTGGGGTCCTCTTCAATTCTTGGTGTGCTATCTGTGTAGTCTGTAAGTTCTCCGCATTTCACATGGGTTTTCACTGGGTGCTCTGGTTTCCTCCCAGAGTCCAAGACAGACTGGTAGATAAATTGTCTACTGAGAAAACGTGCTCTGGTGCGAGTGTGTGTGCCCTGTGATGGACCAGCGTCCTGTCCAGGGTGTGCCTTGCCTGTTACTTGCCAGTGTATGCTCCCGTTCCCCTGTGACCCTGTATTTCATGAAGCCTTCAGAAATTGGTGGATGGATTGTAATCTGGGTTTTAGTTTGATTTTAAATATTCTGTATTTTCCTGCTCTGATAAAAACTTGAATCACAATTTTTATCTCATATGAAAGAATGTTAGGCAGTCCTCTGATCTTAGCATTTTTTGGAATTAATCCCTTTTATTTTTTTTCTCTGCATTTGACCAAAACGTACTTTCTTTTCACTACAATTTCCCTACCATTGTTTTATAATACTTTGAAGTTTCATTTAATATGCAATTTTAATATTTCCATAGTAACATTTGATACAGCTTTGTGACACTGATCTTTTCTATATTTACTGAGGTAAGTCATGGTACTGTCACCATTGTGACTAGCATTGTACTAACGGGCAATAAAATCATAGTTTCCTAGGTATCTCCATTTCTTCTTCCATTGCGGGTAGATTATTGGCATTACATTGTGAATTATTGCTTCTCACGTATGCACTTAACCTGAGAAACTGAGTCTTACAATATGCTTTTTTTCCGTTAGTCCTCAAACAAACAAAACCAAAAAAAGGCAGATGAGTTCATTACGTGACCTGAGGTGTAATCTACAGTCTTTGTTGTCCGCATTAATTATGCAAGCTGTTGAGAGATTTAGTGATTTATCGCCTTGGTGCGAACAAATAGAAGGCTTCTGCATGTGCAGAAAATGCCTGACTTCAAAAGCTGCACTGCTGGACGGCCTTTACTCACTGACCTCCCACCACAGAAGACCTGAGGCAGAATCAGAACTCTCATCGTTATCTTAGACAGCGTGCACATTCTGCAAAAGTGTGAAGGAAAATGTCTCGAGCCTCCTAACGCCTTTGTTATTTTCATATGTGTCAAATAAGAAGACATGTAATGTGACATTAAAAGAAAAGCTTGTGTCTCCCATGTTTCCTGCCATATGTTTCCTTCTTCATGGGTTTATTTTATGACTTTGTTGTTCCAGCACCTAATACAGAGTACAGTACATTCTTCTCTTGTAGATTCATGTGTTTTTAATGAAGAGCTCCAGCAGTTCACAGAAGTCTGGGCACTTAAATCTTAGATAAGTTTTTCTATCTTCAGTAAAGAGCTCCTTGGGATAATTAGGAACAATCACATTAGATATGCAGATCGATAAGAAATAACACAATGCAAGGCATGCTTCCATGTCATGAATTAATTGCTATCCAGGAATTTCTTGTGGGTAGGCATACCGTCCTCTGAGATTACCATTATTAGCATTTTTCTTATGACATATTGATACCATCATCCTCAGCACAATTAGCTTTGCATTCAAATTACTGTACTGTTAAGCTTTCCTTGCTCAGTAAATTATTATGTGAAAGCTCGATTGAGAGTGAAAGAAAAAAAGGATAGAACTGTATTGATTTTTCCTGTTACTGGCACTGGCAGACCACCTTTGACACTGGCTTGTGAGAATTACAGATAACGTGAAGTGGTCAATATCATTATATAGCTGATATTCTGCTGATATGTTACGGTCAGGGAATCTAGTGTAGATATCAAGTGACTGAGGGAAAGGTATACAAAGTTGGTGGGCAAAGTGTTGAGGTCAGATTATAGACATTGAAGTGGGTCCTTATTTCTGCTGTGGATCTAGTTTCTTGATTACATTGAAGGTTGCTTGCAGTACCACATTTACTTGTCAGATGTACAAATTAATATACTTTAGACAATATTTACGATCTTTATTCAGTAAAATGCCACAATTTACAGCACTTGACCATTTAAATGCATATTAAATGCCTTTTGAAAGCAGTCTTTGCTTTGAAAGCCTGACTTCTAGTGGAAAAACAGTGTATTTACATTTTACTGGGTTATTGAGAAGAAGCTACAGTTAATGAGTGAAAATAAGAAAATGGGAAAGCATAGTATTACCTTTCAAACTATAATTTTGATTGATCGTATCAACAAATAAACAGTATTTGTCAATATACATTTATATTTATGAATTCTCCAAAATTTTGAAGTATCTCTCCTTTTCTAAAAAATAACACAATGTAACAAGATTGAAAAGAGAATTTTTGAACTGCCAAATATGGACTAAATATGAGTACTGTAGGTTAGCATCCAAAAATACTTTATATGAAAGGTTCCAACTTTAAATTAGTTGTTTTATTGTATTAGACAATAAAACACGTGTGATGAAAAAACGTGTGATGAACGCTGCAGTAGATCAACCAGTCATTTTCTAGGAGAGGAGAGAGCATAGGCATGGAAGAGACTATGATGTCAACTTATGTCACTTGTATTTGAAAAAGAGAGAAGTTTGCAAAACCGGTGTTCTAGGAAAGTTATTTTTCTACTTCAACAAAATAAGAGAAATCACTAAGATTTACAATATAAGCTTAGTAATTGAGATTTTATTATAAAATGCAGTTTACTTAAAATAAAATTCTCCCCACAGAATTCAGTATAAGCAAATAGATAAGGGCAGATTTAACCGTGTGCGTGGGTGAGTCAGAGTGTATAGGGAGCAGCACTGTGATTTTCCAAAAGGTTGGTGTTCGGCTTCATACATGTACAGTATGTATAGACTGATATTTACTGGACATATGGGAAAAATGAAATATACTCGGACCTAGCATGTGCAGGTTTACATTTTAAACAGTTTATTTTAAGACTGATCAAAATAATTAAATCTAATTCAGTTATGTAGTCACATATTTGTTAATTCACAATTGTATATAGAATTATTGTTTATATTTATATTTCAATTTATATTTATACAGGAATCATTTAAGTCATTTTAATCTGTTTGTTTAATATAAAGCACTGTATGAAAACATAATGAGAAGATCCTGATTAACAGATAGCGTGTCTTGTGCTTGACAAAAGGATGGGAGTTAGGGGGTTACTTTTTCATACTTCAAAATTTTAAATATTAATCTTAATAAGAAAACTCAACTCAGATGCCAAGAAAATGTCAAAAACAAGATAAATGAATGATTTGCCAATAAAATATGGTGTTTAGAAGCACAACACAAGTTGTACTGGTATCCAGTTTTTAAGATCACTTTATTAGTCATATATAATTTCTTATATTAGGAATTTGTCATTCCTAATCTAATCTAATTCATAATCTAATTTTATGCAAAAGAGAGATGTTAAATCACTTGAAATATGTATTGATATTTCTAAATGTTTAGAACACCTACAGTATTTCTCTTTCCAAGCAATGCACTGTGAAGGTACAGGATTTTATTATGTTTGCAAAAGGCTCAATTGTCTGTAAAGTGTTATGATGGCATTACAGGAAGTGTAATATGGTTACAATTAAAATTTGTAAGATTAACATTAAAAAAACATTTTAGATCTAATACTTAGGATATAAATTGTTTACTTTTTATGGAAGTCCAATAAGGTATTTAGTTTTCGTGTCAGAGTTCAATTGGTGATGGACAATTCTGCAGGCATTGCTGCAGGCCCATGAGTTCAAATAAGTTTCTTGGGTCCTTATTTAAAGTATGGGCAGTTGATCCCATGCTTAAGGATTACATACTAAAAAATAAGACTTATCCAGTCACCAAACCCATTTTGTGTCTCTCCATCTCTCAGGACACTGTTTCTGTAAGGCTGTGGTTGAAGCCCTACATCGTGCTGACAAGAAAGTAATGGGCATACTGAGAAAGTAGCAGCTGAGGCCAGTCAAAGCTTTTTTTATTGCTTTAAAGACATTTTATAAAAGGAAGCAGACAATGGCCATGTTAGCAGAACACTGTACTGTCGCAGCACAACCATAGTACCCTTTCTCTTGTTGAGAGACACTCAGTCTATTTGGACTGATCCACATTGGCAGACATGTCATTTTGCATCAGCCATTCTTAAAAACATGGTAGCTTCAATTGCTTTGGCTGAGACAGACGGAGATTTTTTTTCTCCCTTAATCACACTTGGATGAAGGAAGACCCACCCAATTTTCGGCAAAGAGCTCAATTATGTGACTGCAAATTCACCAACTGTCACAGACAACAGTGAAATGAAATGGATAAACACTGCAATTTGGTGTCCCTTTTATGAGTTCTGAGTAATAATGTTTGCCGGGGAGATAAAGTGCTTTTTAATACTATAACATACAGTGCCACTTTTGTTAGTTTCCTCTGCCAAATTGCTGCTATCCTTTCTTTTGTGCTAAGCCATTCTTGTACTATATTGGGTCAAACTGGAAATGCTTCTAGTATAAGCACTGAGACACCTTCAGTTTTGCTTTCTGACTAATATGCCATATATGCCGGACAGAATGCCATAAAACAGAGTCTGGTATTGTGAATAAACAACAAGACATCACTTTGGCTTAATAATCACCATGAAACAACATGAAACAATTTACAATGCCTCAGCATACATTTGCGCAGAACAGCTATTGAAAAGATCTCAATGACAAAAACACACACTAAACAACATCTTTCTGTTCTGGCGGGAGATTAAATTATTTTTTTAACATGTGGGATGGGGTTAGGGAGGCAGGTCACACCATGGTTAACACTGATGCCTTGTAGCTCTGGGGCATTGGACTCAATTCCAGATCTGGGGTTCTATCTACACAGAGCTTGTACGTTCTTCCTGTGTTCTGGTTTCCTCCCACAGTCCAAAGACACGCCGGTAGGTTAATTGACTTTTGGGAAAACTGGCCCTAGTTGAACGTGTGCGTTGTTGTCTGTGTGCCCTGTGATGGACTGACGTCCTGTCCAGGGTGTATCCTGCCTTGTGGCCTTTGCTTGCTGGTATGGGCTCTGGCTCCCCCACAACTATGAATTGGAAGAGGCGGTTAAACAATGGATGGATGAGAAAGGGGAAAAAACGTGTGATGAACGCTGCAGTAGATCAACCAGTCATTTTCTAGGAGAGGAGAGAGCATACAACCTCTGTGCACACAGCACCCTAGGTCTGGAATTGAACACAGGGCCTCAGCGCTGTGAGGCAGTAATGCTGACCATGTACCACTGTGCGGCCCTGGAGTACGTACAGATCCAGCCATTCAGAAGGCACGACGAATAATGGAGTTCAACACGATATACTGTACATGGCACATTCCAACACATTTTTAACATTCTTTTGCAGGACTGCACTACTTTGGTAAACCACCAGGTGGTGTTGTAAAATCTTAATGTGGAGTGTGGAAGTCTTTGGCTCCGCACCGCCAAGCACGAAGCACTCCCTCCAGTGCTACATCATACAATTAAGCTGAAATAGGTGATAAGCACCACAGGTGCAACTTGCTGTTGTTCTTGCCTACTTCAAACAACTTTTTCTAACATCTCCAAATAATTTTTAAAAACTACTAATATAATAGAATAAGTAGGGCAGCAAAAAAAAAAGTATAAAAGAGCGTCTTTAAATTTCCTTGCTCTTTCAGAGAATCCTGATGATTGCTGATCTGGGGGTTCATTCATATTATTAATCATTAATCTTATTTTAATATTTGACAAACTGTGATAAAAACATTTATGATTGTATGTGCAAATTCTATGCTATAGCCAGAATTCCTCACTGCATCACTAATGTCTGTGTTGTTGTAATAATAAATTACAAAGGCTTATTGAACACTTAGAAATATTTTCTTCACCAGTTCTTTTTAAAACATTTTTCTGTGCTCTGTCATTGTTTCAGAAAGACCCTGCTTTAAATTCACTGTTGTGAGGAAATTAAATGCACCTCTGTTGTCAGAGTTTTTGACTGTTGCTTTCTTACAGCTGTCCAAAAGCAATTTCTTTACAGCTGTCCTATTAAGTTAGAAATTCATAAGACAGAAACATAAAATTCTGCGTTATCAGCATTTTATCAGCATTTTAGTTTTCTGCGTGACCAGTAGTTCATATTCTAGGCATTCAGTTATTGAAGCAGCACAGCCGATCCAAATAAAGAAATCTGTGACACCAACAGGTATAATGTTTTAGATTTAGTTAAAAAGGTCTTATGAAACAAACAGAATCAAAGGGTTCAATTAACCTCACTCGTTAATAGTTCCATTTGAATGAAATTCAGAACACAAAAGATGGAGAGGAAAAGTTATTGAGAAACCTTGCTCTACATAATTACATTTAAACACTTCGACAAAATGTAAAATTCAAATCTATTTAGCAAATTATTTATGTCTGGATAATCTACCTCTGCTTCTTTTGGACTGCAGACTGTATAGATTTTCGATCTAGATGATGTCTAATTTTACTTCACTGAGCACGTTACCTCCTTTCCTGTTCCTGCTCTGTGGCTTTAGAATGGGTGATTAAAGCATATTCAGCACAATCTGATGGATTGAGACAGACTCTTAAGGACCAGTTAGTCTTGCCTATTCTGCCCTTGATGAAAAATCTGGTTTAGCTATTAGGCAGATCCAGAAACAATGCTGATCTTTTCCTGAAGATTGCAAAGTTAAAGCAAAACTGCCTATTTATACAGGTATGGCTGAATCACTTCCAATGTTGCACCTAAGAACTAGCTACCATATGACTGGTTGTGACAGAAAATGACAAAAACAAGATCATACAGCAATCCCTAAAGCTGAAAAAGCAATATTGAAACAAAAAAATTTCAAATTAGCCATAATTTTTAGTTAGGTATTGAGAAATTAAATATTTCAATTGAATGCTGTAGTGTAGGTATTAGCTCTAAATCTTTAAATACAATTCTATGGCATCATTCAAACACCAGACTCAAGATATGTAATGTTCTGGTGGTAAAGTATTCAAGCTTATCTTAGTAGTCAGATCGAGCAAAGAGCAATAAGTTTGGACATCAGAGGTCCAGAGGTCTTCAGACTGTGTCATAAGAATGTGTCTAAATCAGTTCTATGCACTGTACCTACCAAGCCAGTGTTCGCCAGTTATTTTCCCAAACCCCTCTCTGTAGGAATCCCAGCCCTTGAAAAAGTTGACAGAACCATCCTCACGACGCTGGAAAACCTAAAAGCAACAAACAAATAGAAAAAAAGGTAATAACATCAACTCCAATGTGAGTTTTTCAGACTATTTTCAGTGCTAAAAAACAAAGAGCTGTCAAAATCAAACACTGCTTTGTCCCACCAATGACATCTCTTTAAAAATGAGAAACAACATGTATTTTTCTTTTGATGCCTACATCTAGTTGGAATCTGCAGTTTTTTTTAAATCAAACTGAGCTCGTTGGTACCTCATTTCAAGATGCATCTTCATTCACGGTCAAGTCTCATTCTTTTCAAATGTGAGCCAAACAAACAATGTACTATACTCCATACTACAGCATTGGGCAGCTCTCTGGGAATCTGACAGCCTAACTAACCATGTGAGTCCCTAAAACCCATTTTATCTCGATTGCTGCAGCCTTTTCCTCCTTTATTTTAATTACAAGAATGTACATATTACCGGACTTCATTATAGGATTATCAGTGGTAATAATTACCATTTTTAATTAATTAAATGTTTTTGAGGTTTGAACCCAGGTGGTCTGACACATAAACTATTGTATTTAACTGCTACAGAATAACACCAACCCGGCAAAAAGTGAGTAACTGGTGAGTTAACAGATGTGTTTAAATAATCATATATTACAAGATTGGAAGTTGACTTTTGAAATGACCATAAGAAGTGTCTTATCACATGTTTTCAGTTGTCTCCTTTTTTATTACCCCCATCAGCCTGCTGACAATGTTCACTGTATTATAAGTGCGAACTACCTTAGTAAAGAATACTCGAATAAAGATATCTCACACATGTTTTGGCAAGATGTGATTCCTTTTTTGTGCTAAAAAATAAAAAAGGTGCTGTCAGAACAATTTTCTGCTTTCAAAGGGCAGTTACCCTAGTGTGACAGCTTTCACAATATTTTTAAATAGTCTCTACTCTCTTTAAATGACAAACCATTTACGTATGTCATAAAGACAGTATCTTACAAGAGAGAAGTATTTATTAAAACACATGTAAATTGTCTATACTTCAACTACCAAAATAAAAAAGCTTGTTTTATAGGAGCATTGAGCTTTCCATTCTAGTCAAAAGACATCATACAGTGTGTATTGTTTCAGGCATACCTTAAATGCCTTGAGGTTATATTTCTCTGAGATTTAACCATCATTTTCTTAAAAAAAAAACAATAAATCAATGTTGCTTTACTCAAAAAGTAACAAACACTTGAACAGTACCAGCCAGTCAGATATATCTCCTCTAAATTGTTGTATGTGCCATTTTATTTGGACATTTATTTCAATTTTGATCTTTATTAATTTACTGCATTTATAAAGTATACATATCTTTATGTTTAAAGAACTGTGTCTCTTACAGATTGACTTCCTCCTAAATATCGGAAATTCTTGGGTTAACCTTTAAATGTAAGAAAAATTGGATGCCAAAAGGTATAGCAGATTGAGTAACACCTGCAGTGCCACGCAAAACTGCAATTCTAAGTAATTTCCAAGTGATTCTAAGATATTTTGTTTTTAGTTTTATTATTGACACCCATGTCAAACGTGCTAAGCAGAGTGTTACCACCTTGTAGACTGATCTCATCAGACCTACTGTAAGAAGCTAAGCAAGGCTTGATCTGGTCAGTGCAGGAATGGGAGACCTTCAGGGAAAACCAGGTGGCTGCTGTACTGTAAATGGTATCGATAATCCAATAGGTGGTGTTTTTTCCTCTAGAGTAAAATTTCCAAACAAATGCCCTGGTATATGGGCACAACATGCAGTAGGAGGTGTGATCATCGGAATGCGACATTAAACCAACGTCCTGCCAACTTCATCACTGAAAAATACTGAGGATTTTGTGCCATATGGTCAATTTATCTTACCTTTTGGAGAATTTCAGTCATGGTGACTAATAATACCCAATAAAACCTGAACTAGTAGTATAGGGAGACCCAAAAATAAATCTAGTTCTTTACCACTTGAGTCACACGTTTCTGACATTTCTAACCAGCTGGCGTTAATTCACTGTTCCACAGCAGGGTGTTCAGTATTCCTCTTAAATTAATTGAACACACAAAAGGAACTAATTAGTAGAAAAAACAGATGGTAGTATTAACAATTAAACAGCTACTATTGTCTTCTGCCAGCTATCATATTTCTTATTTATATAAAAACTGCAATATAAAGCATACTTCTTTGAATGTCACTTTTATCCCAAGGCATTGCTACTGTACGTCTTCTGTTGCCTTGCTTAACCTTCCCTAGTTTATTCATATCTCATGATGCATAATTACAGGAAGTCAGATTCTAAGTCTGCAAACTTGAATAAGACCTGCTACAGAGCTCTGTCAGAATAAAACAGGCGTCTCCAGATAAGGTGGAATAGTCCCTGTTTTACCATACCAATTCCATGCCTGCAGAATGAATGCCAGCCTTCTGCATTTACTTTTACATAATGAACAACACCAAGCTACCAGCCAACATGGTGTCTGTGTTGGATCCAGTTTCTCTAAGCTTCTCTTTTCAGCATGGATAGGTTCTGTATCCTGTAGTTCTTCATGAACCTGCTCAGGAAGTAAGACCACATCTGAGAGACTTACACTGCGGTCCAGCTCTGCATGGATAGAATTAGAAGTAAGATTTTAACTCTTGTTGAGTCCAGATCCTGTTACAGAGGATTAAGATTTTCACAGAAGATTAATTAGTCTTGAAAAGAGAAGATATAGTACTGCTCCATGTACTGTACAGTATATGAGGTGGACATTGCAAAACCATTGGGAAAAAGTATGCCTTTCAGGTGTGGCTTTGATTAGGAATTTTTGCCAGGATTGAGGTGCATTAATCTATAGTTAGAAATTATGGTAAATAATGCAAAGTGCATATGATACAAAAATATCATTAGTGCAAATACAGTGTATTACTTAATGTAGAGTTGTTATTGGTTGCCTAACAATTACTAAACTTGCCAAAGCAAAGCCTTTATAAGTAAACATAATAAAATGATTCATATAGTAATATGAACCTTATAGTGAGTATGATGGCTGCTGGGAAGGAATCTCATGTGACATTCATATTAAATCACTATAATGTTGACTCAAGTCTTGAATAAATTCTCTGGGCGATCTTGTAAATGACACTGCATCAAGACCAGGTAGTGTACTAATATTTCTTCAAGAACAGTAAAATAAACATTAATGCCCAATGGCCTCTATGAATGTGTTGCTGCTTTGTAAGCTTTGCTAAAAACATAGAAGACTGAAAGACTTTCCAACAAGAGGGAAACAGTGTGTAGATCTGGAAACAAACCAAACGCACACACCCGGAAAAAGTGCTCTTTATAGATGAGTCCAAGTTTTGAGATGTCTGTCAACAATCATAGGCAGTTTGTGATTGGAGAATGACATAAAATCAATATACATCAGTTACAATAAAGCATGGGGTTAGATCATACAAGTGTTAGTGAAATGTATCTAATTGCAGAATACCAGAGATATTTACCCTGCATGCCTGCATACAGGACAGGAATTCAACTTTTAACATGCCAAAGACCTCAAGTGAACGATCTATGAAGTGAAAACATATATTAAACATAAAGAGGGTGATGGAATACTCACAAATACATCCTGATGTGCCCATTGTTAATACAACTTGCTGTTGATACAACTGAATTAAATACAACTGAATGTAGAGAATGTTATATAGCAACTGCACAACTTGGATACATTATGGAAAGTGTTTGGAACTTTCAAGGGGCTCACATATCCATATTTCCCATATTACTGAATTAAATTTCTGTTTATTCATATTTGCTGAAGATAATTCACGATAAACACACACTTTATCGTCACTTTCTGTAATTTCATCTTATACTGGACATACTTCAAAAAGGCAATTTTCTTTGAAACGTGAACTAACAGAGTAGGTTTCATGGCAATTTAAGTTTTAAAAACCCTGATGGACATTTACAAAACCAGCTAGAAGGGCAACTACGAAATAGAAGTCTGAGGACACACTGAAAATAAAATCCTGGAGTTACTTGCAAATCACTAGTAAGGGATGGGTTAAGAAGGTCAAAATGTTTCCTCATATCATTTCTTCTGTTCTTACATAGTAAATCATCTGTCTGAAAATATCTTTTTTTAATTATCTTGTTTTTCATCCCATTTACTTTAGATATTTAAAGTGAAATATAATGCTGTAAATCCACTACTTTTTACAGCAGTTCTTACTGCTTTTACCTTTAATCATTCCTGGTTAACTATACAGTATAAAGCAAAGTTCATTATGAAGATGAAGAATGGTAAAGAACAGAAGATAATGGTCAGTGAATATCCCAACTTTCTGAAGTAAAAGATGTCTATTTGAGAGCAAAAACAATAGGATATTTGCATGGAAAAGAAACAACATACTGTACATCAAAAAAAGCACCAGATAAAAAAGTACTTTCTCACCTTCGTTTTCATACACCTCTGTATAATAGAACAGCAAAGGACAACCGGTATTGAACAACTAAACCTGTTTGATCTTTCAATTTCTATTTTATGGAAAAGGCCAGAATGACAGTCAGATCACAGTGCAATGCACAAATGACTAAACGCAGTGCTCAAGACTCATAGAACTCCCAAGGGGTAATTTTTCTGTTTGGATCTCTGTGTTGAGAGGCTGAAGGGGAGTTATGTTTACTGGTTTGAGCCTTTCTGACTCAAACCAGAGGTATATAATCTTTGAAAAACAACCGTACACTTAATAAAACATGTTCAGATTCTGTGCAGGTGGCTTGGGTATCATTCAATGTTAATGAATGCTGCTTGACTCATAAAAATAAAACTCCTCACTTCCCCCAAACTCCAGTGCAACCAGAAATTCTTAAATAATTCAATATTAATCTTACTCAATATACTGTGAGTCACCTTTTGATGGCAGGCTGATAAATTGTTACTGTACCTAGTGTATTAGCCAAGTAATTAAAAATACGCTCAAGTGCTCCTGTTTCAATACATAATTCATTAATGCAGCAGTAAACATCCCATAAGAAAGTCTAACAGTTATTTGTGAATTGAAAAGCACTCCACTTTTTGAAAGGCAAATGTAAAATTTCAGGCTGTCAAAGTGCAAGCTCTCTTTAATTCTGGACTTTTCAATTAGTAGGAATTTAATGAAGAGATTTTAAGAGTTGTGTGCATGGTTGTGTGATACAGTATATGGCTAGAAAGTAAATCGCTGATCACAATCCTACATGCAAGGAAAGCGAAACCTCCTGCAAGAGAAGTAGATGCAGGAAAAGTAAATTACATTTTTTTCTTTGATACAGTTCAGTGCATACCAATCACTCGTGCAAACTTGTGACTTGAGTCTCTTCTTTTTTCTTGTGATTTCACTTGAGCCTTGACTTGAATTGGCTGTTGGGACTAGATATTTGAGAACTGAACATGAAATCCCAAGATTACTAGTCTTACATCTTGTGTTCAGTTAATGTTCTCACTTGCATTCCCCTAGTGCTGCACTCTTGACAACAACCAATCACTTGGCACGTATATAAACTACCCATCATGTTTTGTCTGGTGTTCACTTGAACTCTAATTAAAAGGGAAAGTTAACACTAACCCAGGGTAACTAAGTTGTACTGTATGTCTAGGGCTTCTTTAAGGTTAAGGTTAGAATTACCATGAAACTGTGCCTTTGGATGAAGTTATGGTTGTGTCTTAAATGGGCTATTTAAGAGTGCTTAAGCTGTGGTTTGAGTTTAGCTTTAAAGTGTTGTCTTAGTTTTCAGCTAATTTGGAGAGTCTGTTGTGAACATCACTAACTGTATCTGCAATAAAAATTGACAAAAAAGTAAAGATACATCTAAATATTCGATTCAGTTTAATCTGCTTGGGTACAATGTGAGAAAAAAAATTAATGGATGTCTCATTTACACAGAAAGTTACCTAGACCCTAAGATTCTTCTTCTTATGCTTTCTTTGGAAACCAGATGTACATATTTCCCTCATATATAGTACAGTAATTTAGTTTATTTTCATCTTCTGAATGTGTATCATAAGCAATTTTCCCTTTACAAATTGAGCTACATGACTTGTAGGGACTACTGCTAAAGTTTGCTCTACAATTCCAAATTCCGTTATCACAGTTGCATCATAGAATTGCAAAGAATTGCATCACAGAATTGCATAACTGATTAAGCTTAACATCAATAAAAAAATCACACATCCATCAGACCTTTCTACATACATAAAGAGTTTAATCTCATAGCCCTTCAATAGTATTTTGCCTTCAGATACTGTACATTGCATTTTTTAGTCCATGCTAATTGTTAGTTGTTTTGAAAAATGAAATAAATGCATTGTAGTCAGGTGGAGGAAAGCAGACAACTTCACAATTACAACTAATCAAATGCATCCTTTATCAGTCATACTGGTGTTTTTTAATTTAGGGAGAAAATGCACAAGAAAAGGTAATATAATAGGCCTATGACTGTATAGAGAGATATTGCTGTTCATTAGCACGCTGATGCATAGAGGTGACCTATGGTAACTGGCTACTGACTCAGCAACTGTGAGTGATCCAATCCAGGTGATCCCTACCAGCCGTGCTGATTTCATGAGCGTGGTGTAAAGACAGACTACTATGCGGGGGGAGAGAGAGAAGCAGACATGGGAGTGATCACTCTCAGGATTATGTAGGCTGAAGATAAGAATATTTTTTTCTTTTTGTTTTTTATTTTCCTGGGACAAGCTACTTTTACCAAATGAACTTTAGTTGAGCAGTCCTGGAAGAGGAAGAGAAAGAGATCTGTTTGCTGACTGGTTTGGGCTGTATGGGGCATGACTAGTTTTCACGTTTTTTTGTTAAAGTTAATTACATGTACATACTCTCTTGCCACTCATAACTTTTCATGTGACATGAGTAGGTCTGTCTTCCTTTTAAATTAGAGTAGTTTTTTCTAAATGCACTCAGATGACATTAGTGTGTGGTTATTGTTGAAACTGATTTAGTCTAAATATAATGAGTAGTTTAACGGTATTGTTATGTGTTTTCGTAAATGAAGAGACAGGAATATACCTAAATGTAAGGTTTGTTTTTTTAATTTGTGAATTTTCTCTGTAGGGTTATTCAGTGTTGAAACCTTGTGGGTGTGAACGCTGTGTTCCCTCTCTGTCATTGTCATCCAACTGAAATCCACACCCGAAGAATGCTCCACAGCTGAAACGTTGTGTTTTTTCTTCTCTTTTTACCATGGAATAAACCTTTATTTGTTCCTTTGCAGCCTATGCCTGCTGATGCAGCCACCTACTTGAACTACTTTATCCGACTGAAACATCATTGTGGGCTGTGGTGGTGTTTTTGGGAACCACTTAGACTAAAGAATTGAGGGGTCTGAGCCCTCTATAATAATACATGGCATAGAGAGAAAACATTTTCTCTTTTAATTTAAAGCTTTGACCTGTCTTCTACAGTACTGGAAAGATTTTTAAAAATTATGTTCAGTATTTAAACATAGTGGGGTTTTTATGATTTAAAATATAATTTAAGCTCTCTAGCTGCAAATCTAAAGCCTTAAGGAAAAATAGATTTTAGAAGCAATAAAAAAGAAAACTACCCTTTGATACTGTATGAATTAAATACAGCCAAGAGAGGCCAACAGTTCATGACTTTTTAATAAAGTGGTGGAAATTATATTATGAGACTGAAGTTTATTGAAATTATTGGTTAAATGTGTTTTTCCCTTATTTACACTATGTTACGAAAAAAGTACATTTAACTAGACACCTTTCTTGGTAAATAATGATACAATCAAACATCTTTTACATGATTAGAAGTTGGGCTGCATTCTACTATAACACAACAGTTGTGAGAGCAACAAAACAATATAGATATTTACTGTACATCACTGTCAGTATTTTTCTTGCAACTCCTTTTGGATCGATTTAACACTCACATCTAAATTTTAACAGTAGCACGAGAACATGCACAAGAAACATACTGCAATCAGATCAAACATCCATTTTAAACAATATATCCCTGTCAGACACCCTCTGTCTGATAAAATTCTAAACCTTCCTCCTCAATGTTTATGTATAGCTTTGAAGAGTATATTTTATGGTAGCCCGTTGGGTCATTATTTAGCATCATTTTTGTATTCATCATCCCCTTTTGGTGAGGGCTTCCCAAAAGCTACTTCTGTGAGATGTAGTAAAAATAAAACTAGAAATGTGCCACTTTAGCCTTCAGTTTTCTGATAACTCAATTCTTAATTGATTAAAATGCTTTTCGAAAGTGCAAAGAACTAAGAATCAAGTGTTCTTTCTTTCTTGTGAATAAAGGATGTCTTATTCTTCAGGTGAAATGCATTGTTGAAGCATTAAAATTAATAAAAACCTGATCTCCCCCAAAAAATCTAGCCTGCTACGATAACAGCCTCTTTGCAATAGTGTGCTGCTGTCTTTTGATCCCCCATTTTCCTTTCTTCCTTTGAGTCATGGCATTAGGATTGGCCTCAATCTAATTCCTGTAAGACAGCTCTCAGACGTAGCCTGCATCATCCCTCATCACCTGCCTCCGGTTGGCAGCTCATTCAGCAGGCTCATTTTCCACCACCAGAGAAGGACACAGAGGCCTCGTGGAGCAATGCGTCGTCTGAGCCGTGTGGGTCTGTGCTGTAACACCTTAATAAGCACAGAAATGAGACAGTTGCACACCTCAGGTGATCAGCAGTACTCTTGCAACACTGTGTGTTTCAAGAATGGTTTTCAAATGCATCTTCATCAGTGCCAATGGGAACTGTATTGCTGGCTTGATGATAGAAGCTGCTGCAGTAAAGGCTCGCATTAAGTGTCTCCTAATATCCGTCTGTTTGAACCTGGTTGATTTCAGAATTTGGTTCTAATGAACAGCTTTTACAAATATACTGATTTTACCAGGCAAGCTGTAAAGTGAATGAAGTAATGAAAGGCATAAACCTTCTCGTAGACTGCAAAGAGCATTTTTTCAAGAGGCCAGGTCTCATACTTGCATTATATTTTGCCCTCGTACAGAATACAATTTAAAAGGGAACTATAACACTATGTTTATATTTTAGGAGTAGAAAGAATCAGCACTAATGAGTGCATTTCATACCACAATTAAAGTAAAATGTACACAGTAACTTGTAAACATCCAATTTACATCAGAAAGTAGACAGTATTTTCAGGGATGCACAGCGCCATATTCTGATATTCAGAGCGCGGCAACAAATCTTCCAGTGACATGAAGTTGCCCTATTACATTGTAAACAAGCAGGAGTGTGAATACATCTCTTTTATTCCAATAGAAATATTGCAGATTGCCGATGGTTTTGCTGATAAATGGAAATTAACTCTGCATGTGGATCATGTTGGAAACTTTTTTGTGGTGAAATATCTGCTGCACAACCTGTAATTATTTGATTGTACATCACATTACATCAGTCATTATGGTGACTAGTGAGCAGAAAGGGTTGCATCACATCACAATGGTGGGAAGTGCCCATGGAGAGACCAGGGGTTTGGGACAACATGGCGACCTACAGTACTTGCACAGACTTCACAATTTTGTGCTTAATTTGGAATTTGTAATTTTTTTCAACACTGTCAATGATTTTATTTAAGAACCGGTCCGAGACAGTGGGACTGCAGTCCCCCTTTAAAGTAATGGTTAAAACGTCCATTTACAAATACTTTACACAATTCCTTAACAGTTTTAAAATCTATAAAATGCGAAATGTTTATAATAATTAAAAGGAATGTAAAAAAACACTGTTTATAACTTTCAGAGACCAGGACCCTTACTCAGCTGAACGGCTTCATTCTCATGATGTTTTACCAGAAGGACACAGTCACATCACTGCTTAGACATACAGTAAGAACAGCTAGAATTGAGAGGAGGCAATTTGGCCCATCTACAGTTGCTTATTTAGTAGTTGGTAACAAATTGATGCAAGGCTCATCCAGCCCTTTCTTGAAAAAAGCCAGGATACAGGCTTCAAGAACATGACGACTTCTATGCTCCCACAACACTTTCAGCAAAGAAGGATCGCCCAGTTCTCAGTTTTAAATGCGCTGCTATGTCTCAGTGGACTGGGAGGAAACAGAAAACAACTTGCATATCAGGACTTCGTGTTCCGAGTCCAGTTACAGCCAGAGCAGAGTATCGCGGCTGTTGGAACACAAAGCTGCAGAGCTACACGCCGCTACTGTAAATCATTAAAAACAGAAATGCAAGAAGAGGAAATATAAAAGTGTGTCAGAAACTCTGAAAACATAAATGGGAGGTTATTTAGGTTATACACTGTGTTATTTTTCCCCCCTTTAGTTCTGCACTTTGTATTCTATAAATGACAGGCTGAGTGGTTTGGGAATTCATGAATTACACAGATTGTAGAAAAGCACACTGAAAAATCTAAAAAGGTTTCAAATGCAGGTTTTGTTATCATACAGTATGGTGAATTACCAAGATGAACTTGGATGTATTCATCAAGAAAGAAGCCACTTCTGATGATTTCTACTGAATGGTCAGTGTTGCACTGATGCCATTACACTTTTTTTCTTTTTTTGTGTGGGCTTTTTTCATATTATTCAATGCATGCTTACATGGTGTGACTGTCCTATATTGCATCTGGTCTAATCTGCCTAAGATATCTGCCTTTAAACTGACTACAAACTGTGATAAAAGCAATAACTCCCACAGTTCCTGGATTTATTTATTTGGCACCCAGCCAGAGAGCATATTAAAGTGCTCAAGATGCTGGTAAGTACTTGTGCAAGCCTGGAGTTTTTACACATCTCTATGATACAGGATTCTTTGAAAATGAAGAACTGAACTTTCATGTATATATACAGCATATCCCATTCCTATCTCAAAATAACCTTTAAAGAGCAAAGTATAGTTTATTTAATACTTTAAAGTACTACTACTGGGAAATGTTTTTTTATCATAACTTTGTGCTATTGTAGGGATACATTTAAGTGGTCAGATAGGCCTTTAATCATGTTTACTGAAGTACTGCTTTGTGCTCCTGTCTACTTGAAGCATCTGCAATCAACCTTGTTGATGATAGGGGTCTGTTGTCTGGCAAAACTAGCCTCTAACAATGTCCCAAACCTCTTATAATTTTGTAGTAACAAGCTCAATACAATATGGATCAGTAATGTTTTTTTTTTCCATTTGGACTGTACATTCACCATAATTAGTTTTAATGTTGCAGAAGTTTTTGCTTTGTATTTCTGTATTTCTATTATTTTCTGCATTTATGTATTTCACTACTACACAACTATATGGCATTTTACTGCTGAAATGTATTATGCTACGGTAAAGAAAGTGTCTACATATTCTTGCATTTATTTCTTTGTTTTGTATTGATTGTTTAAAAACATGCCAAGAAAAGGGAAAACAACATGCAGACCCCAACATGCAGTGTTCTTTTGCACCTTCGCTCCATTACCTTCAGAATGAGAGAAACTCAGTCTGCTGTACAATAAGGAGGAATTGCTAGTTGTGGCACTCAATAGTTTGCTACCTATTCATTGAAAGCAAGCTGGGGTATGCAGAAAGACAAATTCCTAATGCAAGGATTAGTATTTGCCTAATAAAGTGACCTTATCTAATGTCTTGTTGGCTTTTCCTGGAAATATTTTTGTTATAGTGAAGCTGAAGGCCCATGCTAACTCGGGAAACACAGAAAAGTGCAAAAGCAGGCAGAAAACCGCTACTATTACTGCATTATGGTCAGTCACCTATATACCTATATACTGTACAGTACCTATAGATATCATTGCTGGCTGGCTCTTGATAGATAAGATGTAGACTCCATTAGCAGAGATTGGTGTTAAAACCTAATCAGTATCCCCAAGGATGTGGCTCAACAGAAATCAACAACATCCCACCATCAGGCCCTGAGAGCACAGATTCTACTGGATAGCAAGACACCCAGGAGAAGGCTGGTTGATGAATGCTTGAGTCTTCTGTTCTCAAAGGTAGCAAAGACTCACATTGCCCATCAGCTAATCTAAAGTAGGGAATTTCAAGTTTTAACATTTATGTAGCCTTTTACTGTAATTCCCATGGAGCTTTCCCAAGAAAGTGGAACTATTTCAACCTCGTGGCACTTTCCAGTTCCTATGTTTTTATATTGGAGTTTTTTTATACCCACTAAGTTTGAAGGGACAACGATGTTCTTCGGTGTTACAGCTCCAGCTTGTGTACTGCTCTGGGGAGAATGTGACACACAGTTCTTTGTAGGCATTTGACGGGCTGAGAGCTCCGCAGTACCTGACAAGTGAGTTTACACAGATTGGAGGAATGGTGAGTCTTGCACTGACACCACTGTAAGCCTGCAGGTGGCTGGTGAGTTACAATAGTGTCTGTCTCCTGAATGCCAAGAGAACTCTGGCCAGTTTATCCCATCCGTACTCCATTAAAACTGAGCCAATCACATACCAGACTCAAACTAAACAGAACTGTTTAAAAATTAACAGGATCTTTTAATCATCAGAAAAACCACAGGCTGGAGAAGGCAATTAAGCTAATGAAGCTCAAATGACCTTACAAAAGTAAATGAAATCATGTACTGTGCCTTGAGACCCTCATGTTTTGGCAAGGTTTGACTAGTGTAATATTAATAACCAAAATATATAATTTGGTTTAATTAAGTGACACATTGTTGACACACACAGCAAAAAGTAACACCAGCAAAGGAATTTAAACTTATTAACCTCTGGTCCAGAGTCTGTAACCCTTAACTAGTAATTCACTGACACCTATCTGTCAAGCATCAAGTTAAAAAAACCTCTTGTAATATGTAGTATTTTACAAATACAACATTATAAATACACAAAAACACTGCTATTCTGTTTTAAAACTCCACATGTCAAAATAAAGGTTGATTTCACTTAGTGTCAACTTAGAAGCTAAAAACACAGGCAAGATCTAGCCCTGCCACTTACAGTAGCTGGAGAGTTAATGTATGACCATGAAGACATGGAGTATTTCCACCCAGCTGGAAAAAGTAAAATGGAAATGTTCTAGAGGGACAGAAGTGTAAATGGATAACATTTTCAGTGTCTTTGGAGGAATCATAATGGAGAGACCTTGCAATAAATTGGTCTAACTTACAAAGCAGCTGAAATGGAGTGTGAACATTTTGCAGTGATGACAATAACTACTATTCCCTTCCCATGGCGTAATCATAAATTGACAGACCTCACCAACATAGCCCTGTGCTACTGTATGGCAATATGATTTCTGTTAAGAAGGTTTTTTTAGTGTTTTAGATGCAGGATACTTCTCTCATTTTGTGTAGGAAACTCTTTAGGTACTACATACCAGAGATGTGTGCCTTTAGAAAATATCTAGTTTTATCTGAACCTTGGCACTTTGCATACAGAAGTGACAGATATGGCACATTAAGGATTCTACAATATACTAATCCACTGCACGAGACTGCTTTTAAAACATGATGTGGAATATTGGATTATACTTTATCTCTACCCATATAGGTGTGAATAGTCCCTCCCCATGTCATTTGAAACTTGTGTGTCCTGTTTGACCAAACACTAAGACGAATTGCTCTACTTACCTTTGGGAATTAAGGTGATTAACCCTTGTATTTGATAAAAACTACTTAACTAGTTGCCATAAGCCTTTTAAAATCTTTCTCTCAAGTGTTTGGATGAAGGCGTGCAATAGGTCAGAGAAGGAACCAAGCCGATTCAGACAGATTTAGAATACCAGCTGTGACTGGCTAGCAGGGTGATACCAGTAAATGTTTCTTAATCTTATTTGACCTTATAAATTGTGTGAAGGATTCTTCCTACCCAAACGCATAACTACAGTGACATTTCTGTTGTTCAACAGATGCTCCAGTTCCTCAAATTAAGGGGTCTCTAATCAGCGTTAATTGTAGTGATACTTTTAGCCACCAAGAGGATTTTGCAAAGCTAAGTTTAATACCATTGGCACAGTACTGACACCAGCTGGCACAGCACACTTTGTGAAGATATAGGTTATGAGGAACATACATAGTATCCACCTTTACTTTCATGAAGAGGTAAAAAGATGGATTCATTCATATAAGTGGCTAATATTTGTTACTGTTTTTATCATGCCTTACTTAAGCTTGCGTTTGTAAATGCCATTATAGACTCCTGTTTTAAAAATGTCTATATTAATTCTTAAACATATTTAAAATAATCATTGAAAGCATCAAAGCTTTCTCATTTATCCTTTTTTTTTCAAAACCAATGTGGTACGATGGGATTTGTCTGAAATTAATGAATAGGGAGAATTCCACATGTCTGATGTTTAATCTAAAGATTAAGGAATTACTGCGGCTGAGTATTACTGGAAAGGAAGAGAATGATAACTGTTTCTAAATACAGATTTTTTTCTACTCTGTTTCCAAATAATAAACACGGAAATAAAAAAGAGCAAGCCCCCTTGTGTTTGTCTTTTTACAGCACTTGCCAACTTTTAGAAGATTTTTTTTAAAGAAGTTACCTAGCACAACCAAGATGAGTACTAAAAAAAGGTTTCATACACTAGTTCTTGTTTATCTGTATCATTTCCCCACATTTAAGCAGTGATTTGCAATGCTCTCTGACCTTTCCTGTGTGCCACACCACACTTATACTTTTCAGATATTCAAAGACCCCAGAATACATAGGCCTGCAAACTCAAAATACAGAACTTGCCCAACAAATCCCCTGTCACTTCAAAGCAAAATCCTTTGCTAGCCGGAAAGCCATTTCACACCTAATCAAAAACCCTCTTAATCTCCACCTAGCCATTCTGAGATCATATTCTTTGAAGTGGAGAACTGTGTGTAAAGAAAATTTCTGAGCCATGCGGGACCATGCTTTCCCTGGCCGCCCGTGTACTTGGCGAGCTTTTATCGATTCCCTTTTGTTTTTCCAGCTCCCCTTCACTTAAGTAGCCATCCAGACCCCTTACATTGCAATTCCAACTGAGAAAACAGAACCTGTGGAGACAGCAGGGTCAGAGCTCCTGAAGCAGCATGGGACCCCAGCTGGGATCAATCAGCTTTTCTGCAGCTTCAGTTTTTTCCAAAGTATTTATTTTCCTGTATATTTATTTTTCCATTTATCCCCCAAAGACCTGGTCAAAAGCCGGCTTTGTGGTGCAAAGTGTCATTCTGCTGGCTTCCTAATCCCCTGGTTTGGAGAGTTATAACCTGCAATCCTGAAGTCAGTCCTCTCTCACTGGGCTCTATCCTTTTCTAGATATGCAGGAGACTTTAAAAAATGTAATTGAGCACTGTAGGAGAAATCTCTTCCATTCCATCTGTTTATCCTCAATGGGAGTTGCACAAAGGCTCAATTTTATTACAACGGTTTTCACAAACATACAGCAGTGTAACAATCAGCAAGCACAGAGCATGAGACTCCTCTGGCTACCAAATATGAAAACTTACAGATGAGCATTTTGTTCCACCTTCAGATTTCAGCAAACAGTTGTCTCTTCACACACAGAACACCCTTCCCTATCCATCAAAAAAGGACTACCTTCCATTATAAGAAGCTATAATTTAAGTCATTAAAGTAATGGAAGATGAAATCTAGACAAACAATACTACAAAGGAAAATAGCTAACCTTTTCTCTTATTTGATGTTGGGCACCACAACATAGTGCAGTTCAGCAATTTTCCTTCAAGATTTTGTCGATGATGAAAGACAGGATTAAAACATCCTTGTAATTCATTGTTTTCAGTACCAGGCTTCAGCTTTAATTATGGACAGCTTGTCTGACTGAGGCATTCTCCTAAGAGTTTTTGCTGTAGATTACAGTACGTGATCAGGTATTCAGTACAGAAAATGAAACATTTTCATAAATATGGGATGCAAAAATCATAAGAAAAAACTTTATTGAACTTCAGTATCTTCTTTTTCTTGAATCGGTAAACCTCTCACAACTCAGGATTCCTCTCACTGTGGACTAAAGTTGCTTGATTTAAAGACTGCATGTACTACAAACTACAGAATGAAGACAGTACAATGAAAAGCTCAGTCACTCACATTCTGGAGCACTTCTATAATCGACAAACAAGGCTTTCAAAAAGATTGTGGTTTTAAGTAGTTTCATGTACTGTAAGTTGGGTATCTCTACAAATGCACACTGTAAGTTCAAATGAAAAGATCGCTGCACCAGTAACACTCTCATATACTGTAATAGACCATAATATGTGTGCGACACAAATACTATAATCCAACTAGAGAAAATATCTTATTTGAAGAAAAATAATTCAGTCCAATGGTCTTGCTTATTAAAAAGCATTCCCTTTAATGCTTGAAGTGCATTTGACAAAGAATGAAAAACACACAAAACTACATAAAACCAAAACTTTTACATTTCACTTGATTCTCAAAGTAAATATTTTAGATCTTTGGTTGTACTTCTTTTAAAAGCATCATTTCATAATGCACCATCAGAAAGAAAGCAGGTTCTATATACAGTACCTCTCCTGCTATCAATTATGAATAAACTGTTCATTTTTACTGTATTCCTCTTAGCAAATAAAAAAATACATTACTCTAAGCTTTGACTACGAATTCTAATAAAATATGTAATTCTCCAAGGGGGGAATAGAAAGGTTCTGAGTATTAACACATTTTTTCTCCACAGGGACGTGCATCAATAGTCAAACCTGTCTGTAATCACTGAAAATCATCACATTCTGCAGGATCAATTGGAAACTGACTTCTTTTAGTCTGGCAGGGTCAGTATTTAAAGCAACCTTAAGCACAACGCAAAGTTAGATTTTGGAATGTAAATAGAACTGCTTTAATGTATCACACTACTTTGAACCTTCAGTGGTAATGTAAAATTTAAAGTGCAAAAAATACACGTGGCTAGGATTTTTTCCCCTGATGTTAGCCTTATTCCTGAATACAATTTTAGATATATCTTTGCTAATGCTTGGCCCTTCTTGTCATGAAAAGAGTATCGAAAAATATAATAATTAGCATTGACCTTGTACAGTACATGAAAATCTGCCTCCAAGATTTTAGCCTTAAAAAACTGGAATAAACATTTAAAAATAGAAACAACTGATAAGAAAACTCATGTCTTCACCTATTGATTCTATGCTGCCTTTTTAATACTGTATTTGTAATTTTATCCCCTCCAGACTATCAGCAATTGAAATTATAAGATGCTGTTCAATTTAATAAAGAGGAAACTTCTTTGGGTGCAAGTCAAAAACTTTGCTGCAGGGTTTATTGTTGTGAAAATGTTCTTTTCTATAGGGACTTTTTTGATGGACTTTGGTATCGAGATTGTATCCCAGGGCTCAATGAAAAAAACAACCTACCAAAGGAAATGCAAAAGCTTTGTTCTAGGTTTAAACTGCTTCCCTTTGCATAATATGTTTTCAACATTAATCTTGTGGTTTTTAAAAAATAAATTTTAAATTCACAATGCAGATCATTAATATTTTTTGGCAGCATGGTACTGCAACATACAGTGTATTATAAGGAAATCCTCATGGGATATAATATAATCACAGGACATAGATCTAAGTGCAGGTCCTGAACACTCTGTGATTTAAACTAGAATCCACTGTTCTCCATTAGTAGGGGCTGGAAAACATTTCTGGATGCAAATCTGAAAAAAACTAAGTTGTGGCACAATGACAGATTTCATACATGTCTATTTAACAAAGCCGATATGTACAACATACTGTATGTGTTAAAAAATGAATTGAGCTTTACTTGAATATTGTATGCAAAGGAACCTCCAATATACAGTAGAAGTGTAAGACTCTGCTAGTTGGTTCATTCTTGTGATTATAGATGGACAGTTCCAGATACATTGAGAGATTCTTAAAAAATAACACCTTTACCGTTTGCCTCTAACTGGTCTTTAACCATGTACTGTGACATCCTGTCAAGTTGGTAAACTTGGAAGTCCTGTGAGATGTCAGTTGGCATCTGCACAGCAGAGGTTTATTCTTGAGCCATTTGTCTGTCGCCAGCTGGCTGGGAATGGCCTTTCTTCATACCCTCAAGCGTCGGAAGCACCGAGCAGCACGTATACTGTACGGTGTTCATCCAGCAACTGTGTGAGACGTCAGACAACAGTCCTGAGGGTGAACCCCAGTAGTAGAAAAACAGGGTGAGATCTTGAAAGTTAGTGCAAAGGACATATACATTTAAAAACTTGTCAGGAATGTGGACAATGAAATTGAAAATACTGTACAAGTGGGATTCTTAAGACAGCTGGAATAACACCTGCGACTTGCTGTTGACGTTCTCAATGAGTTACATGGCCCAGCTCAAGTGTAACCATGGATTCCAAGTTATCAAGAAGCTTAATGAATAATGATCCAAACAAAAAATGTCAGTCTGTAAAGTACGTGCTAATGCTCCAGGCTGACATTTGCTCTTTTCTTTATATAGCTTAATCAAACATGACTGACAAATGTTAAAATGCAAGACCTATTTTTTCATTTGACTTGGAAAGATCTCCACCCAAGACAAATTGCACTGAAGAAGGAAAATCTCACGGATCATTTTATAAGTAAATTATACTTCATACTGCCTAATTTGTTTGTTTGCTTTGGTCTTTTTGCTAATTTCCACAATATCAGAATCCATTATGGCCATACTGCAACAGCGAGTGGCATTGGTAATTGTCAGCACAGAGAGATGCTTTCCCTTCTCAGACAAGCTCAAAGAGGACTACAGCTGTTCAGAACAAATGCAGGCGACAGTTATCATGCAAATGTTCTGAGCGCTATATGACATTGTAATCAAATGAAATGCTGCCCATAATGCATAGGATCGTTATTTGGGAGTCTGATGTTTCTCTGTCCTTCTTTTCATCTCTGGAAGGTAGCTGAGTGGCAGAGGCCTCTTTTGGTTAATTTGGATAGAAAAGTTAAGAGCTGTAGTTTGACTTTCTCTTATCCATAAAAGATACTACTGATGTTTTTTTCATCTCTGGTATCACAGGATCACAAGGAGAGGGCTTTGTGATCTATGTTTTATTTAAATACTTTTTTCCTGATAACTCAACATAATTTACATACAAACAGCCTATTAACATGCACAAAACTCAAAAAGCTATTCAAAATTTAAATTAATACCAAGATCCAAAAGTTCTATGAATATGATCAATTCTGTTGTTTTTAGCATAGAATCTCAGATATTCTGATGAGAACAACTTCAGCTCAAACCAAGCTCTACAATTACAGCTTTACACTGCCAAAAATGTACATACTGTATACTGTACTTGATATCCTTGTACTTGTGTAGGGGAGCTAATGTATAAACAGAACCCAAAGTGAAAAATGACATGAAAGTGTAGAGAGACTGCATATGCATCCCTTCATGATCAGATTCACCACATTTGGATTAAAAGTTAAATCATAGTTTTTTTTTGTCAATCAGATGGTAATTTAAAACAAAGAAGGACCTATTCAACCTACAGTATCTCTTACCCCTCAGCAACTGGTGTTGCAAATCCATGAGATACTGCATAATATTTTTATACACTTAATAAGGCCATAGTTAATAACTGTTCATATTCCCATAATCCATAGTGACAGCTTTCACTTATAAGACATCATAATTGTAAAAAATGTTCTTTGCAAAACATTCATAATGCACAGCTGTGTAGAAGACTTTCCAAATACTGTACTTTAGATTGTCTGAATAGCCTGTTCTCGTTTATTTCCATTATTACTGTATATTCTTAAACATCTTAGATATAATCAAGAGTTACAATATACAAGACAGCATGTACATGTATATCACAAGCATCATTTCAAAACATCCTCTTCCATATTGAACTAATATACTGTAACAACCATGTTGCAAACATAGTTTACACTGCACAAGAAGAAACCATAGTTATCATTTACTGTAGCAATCTTTAACTCAAGTGATCGTAAAACCATGATCACAACAATTCAAGGCAAGCTTTGACAGCTATGGAAAGGTGCATATTTTGACTGAAAGGAGGACACAAACAAGAAGCAAAACTGGTTCTAAAATAAAAGTGTATATGCTGCCATTATAAGAGCAAACGCAACAACGGGCTGGAAACAGAACAAGACGGGTGTGCTTTCATTGGACCTGATACATACAGTACATGTATGAGGCTGGCTCCCAAAAGACAAAGCACAATCAAAGAAGGTGACCTTCTTTTAGATGACAAGATAAATACATTTGCAAGACCATCTAGAAAAGGATAACTAATGACAGATATCTATCACCTTGGTGATACAAACTGTAGATGATGGCTATTTTTATGTAGATACACAGTGGTTTGTGCATGAATATAAAGTGGCTCTTACAGTATATGACAATGCTGGCATAACTGAACTGTCATATGACTTTCTAATTCTCCCATTAAGAGCTAATTAATATTCATACCCATAAATTACTGTTAAATAGTAACCATAACTTTGTAGTCTGCTCCTTGTAAGATACAGTATACTGTATATACACTTGTATATAGAATATACATACTGTATAAGGTGTAAGGTATACCGTACATATAACAACTGCAGATTCTTGCCATAATGTCATGGAACAATTTGGTTTTAGCTTTAGGATTGCAGCTGTATTCATTAAACTGTACTGCAGGGAAATTGATTTTTCCTAAATCAATGTTGTGGCAGCTAAACGTGGCATTTCACCTATTTCTTGCACAGGGAACAATCACGTACACAGCATTTCAGTTATAACTGAGCAAATTCAAACACACTCCAACAGCTGCGCCACAGATGTTTTGCAAAAATAAAACAACAGTGAACTATCTGCTCGAGCACACTCTGGTGTGCAAGAAAGTTTCTGAGGCACTGCGGAGGTTTTTAATTTACCCCTCAGACTGCTCCCTCCAGCGAACCGCAATCCAGATTCTTTGTTTATCATGCAAATCACACTTCACGTTGACTCCATGCTGTTACATAACATCTCTCTCAAATATCAGGCTTGGAAGTAAAACAAAGCCACTAGCTTAGGAAGGAAAAAAAGATGAAGAATTTGCATCTTAAAAAATGGCTGAAGGCAAGCATGATATAAACAGTAGCTGAAACTATTAGGTGTCCTTCAAGGCTACATGCAAATCTCAGAGCTCCAACTGTTGAGATATATTTTGAAATAAAAAAAAGAAACATGCCTGATCCTAACATGGTGAACCCCAAATCATATGCTTTATTGTCCCATAACCAAGGCTAAATTGATATCTGATATTACTTGGGGTATTTATAGCATTGACAGTGTTTGTTTTTAAAGATGTCTTAAGGGATTCAGTTACTGTACATTTCCATTAAAAGACTACATTCTAAAACACTAGTCTATGTCTACCCCAATCTATATCTTTAATCAATGCCCAAATTAATTAAGAAATACATCATTGCCTATAGTAACTCCATGCTAATACTGATCAAAGAACAACGGTCACAGCTCAAGTGCGTACATGAACCATGAAGTCAAAGTGTAGCAGCAGAAGATAAGCAAAGAAGTTAACTGGCCATGTGCTTCTCGGTCACCCAGTGGTTTATTCATTTTCATTGGAAATGCAAAGTCTCACATCCCCAGAAGGGTCAAGGAGATTACATTCTTTTCACATGATACAGATTATGAACATTTAGCATAGGTCAGAAATTAATCATTAATACATTCGGTTTAGTCCTGCAGCCTTTCAATTTCTATTTTAACAACCTCATGTTTTACTCATCATCTGAACACCTCCCTTCTCCCTGTCTAATGCCTCTTGCTCATCTCTTCTCTGATTTCTTTTTTCTCTTTGCTGTGTCACCAGCTTTGTTTTGCACTTTCATTCTGTATTGGGCTTTTATTTAAACAAATAAACATTTTAAAAAATATCATTTATTGTGTTGGGGGGAAATAAAAAAAGTCCTTAAAATAATTTAATTTTCTTCTGTCATTTCTTGAAGGATGCTAGCCAAGTAGACTGCTCATGATGCCAACAACTCTCTGTCTCACAAAGAAAAGAAGTGCCTCCTGTTTTCAAACTAAAAGGCACTATGCTCTCCTTGTATCTTATATCTTATTGCTCTCTGTTTCCTTTCTGGTTTAGTCTAACCATTTAAAGTGGATTAAATTAATATATTTCAGGGTTTTGATTACTTTGATGAAATCCACTCATCCTTACTCTTATTTTAAGTATTTCCAGTATCCCTAAATAGGACAAGCACCATGTCAAAATGTGCTGACTCGAACAACATATTATTCTAAATGAGGTTTACCGGTGGACTGCATTATTGTAACATTGTTCCTCTTTTTACATGTATCTACAGTATATCTCATACTGTATAACACAGAAAAGTCTAGTCTAAGTCTTCATCCCCCAGTGCCTGTAAATCTGGTTTATAATATTTCTTTAGAAGAAAGGGATTCTGTTGCCATGTATGGTATTTGAAATAAGACAGTTTTGGCTCTTAAACCTATTTCTTTCCCTTTACAAGAAATTCAAATCAACCGAGCTTGTTAAGAGAACATAGCTCTCCATTAACTTCTATCGTTCTTTGTTTCTGCAATTGCTGTCGCTACAACAGTTTTTTACATTTGGCCCAATACTGAGCAAGGACAGCATTTGTTTTATTTTCTGCAGGACACAACAACAAATGAGAAAGATGTACTGGATTACAACTAGGAGCTCAGTTTATTGTGACACATGAGGTTCGCTTAAAAGCCTTTTTAAAGTAGAAAACACTTTCTTTACAAGTAGTTATACAGTACCTCACTTACCACAACACGATAAACAGAAATTATTTTCTGTAAGCCAATACTATTTTAAATATATACGACTCATTTACATGGATTAATAAGGCAATTGTGTGGTGCACCAATTACATTTGGATTATTGTCATATCAGAATGATTAAACCAACTACTGTTTTGCAGATCCATAAACCCAAGCTTACACTCTTCACAAATGCTTTCTACAAGGACACTATCATTCCTTTGGACTTAAATTAAAGACTTATTATAAAATCATTAAATACAGAATTACAATTACCTGCTGCGTGGCTTGAACGTGATTTCTAGTTGCTGCTACCCTTGTGGTTTTTCATAAGAGACAAATAAACCATTTTCTAAAAAGAAATTAACTGACGTTCTGCCTGTCATCCTGCTAATACACTTATCTGTTCAGCAGAATGAATATCCACATTTTATGTGGATAATATCCATATTTAATATTTATATTTTAATATATGTATTCATATATTTTAATATCCATATTTTGACAGTAAGAAATGTTTAACTGTTTAAAATTTACCATTTTATAATGCTCTTAGTATTAATGTTTTAGTAGCATATTTATTTGTTAATTCAGTTCAGGACAAATTACTTAAATATTTCAATGGAAAAAGATCATTGAATTGGAAAAAAATGATAGAGAACAGTTACTGTAACTGACATACTATACTATATATATATGATATGTCTTATAATAAATACATTTCTATTTACAGGCTGCATGAAGGACAACATACTTCTACCTGCAAAGACTTAAAAGGTTACTTAAAAAAATCAGTCACGCAATTCTGAACAACTTCTCAAGTCAGGTGTTGAGTGAAAGAGGAAAACACATTTTAGTTGACATTATTAAAGAGAGAATTTGCAGAATTCTAGAGAAAGTACTTAAAATGGTCCTTGGAAGCCATGTAATTTTAACAGATTCTACGTTTGCATGATAAAGAGAAGCAATTTTTGTAGCCAAATCAAATCACAGATCTGGACTGCTTACCGTCCATCCTCCTCCATCTGTTGTCATGTCGCAGAAAACCTGGAAGCCCGCAGGGTAATGAGTGGGGAACACTGAGTAGATGCCATCTTCCCTCTGTCCACTCATGTAAATGTCACTGCAGTCTCTTGGACGGGAGCCTGGGGACAGACGCGTGCACAAGGGCATCTAATTAAAGAGGGCTTGTTAATTGCCAAGGCTGTTAATTGTGTCCGACGGGGATGAGCCAGGGAAACGCACTATTTTGAAAATAGCATTAAATTTAAAAGAGTCAGAGCCAAAGCAGGGCTTGCTCGACTGGCCAGACTTGTCATTGGGTGTCAGCTGTGTGTTGAGGCTCGGCTTGTCTCCTCTCTTGATTAAGATGAATTCCAGCTCGCCAGCCTTTAACTAGACTGTAAGGGGATTGCCTGAGTAAAGCCGAGGGGGCAAATCTTGAAGTTAAGAAAGAAGTAGAATATAAAAGATAACAGGCCTTGGAGAGAGGTATATTATGTACAGTACACTCAGGGATAGACATGTAGGCAGTCTTAAGATGTTGGTGGGCCAGCAGGTAATTTATGTCTGCAGAGGTCAAAAGATCATAGTCAGAATACTAAATGAGTGATGTACTGTATTCTGGCGCAGTGAATATGTAAAAGTCCAGAACAGCACAAAAAGGACACTTTCCTGAGGCATCTATTAAGTTTACAGGATTTACTTTGCTGAAGTTCTACTGAGTGACTATGTGCTACCAGAAAATTTACTGTATACTACACATGAGTGAAATAATCGGCAAGGAAATCAAAATGCAATTCTTCTGCCAAGCAAGAGGAGTGATTAATGCCTGACTGTGCTATTGAAATTGGAGAAAGAAATGTTGTTTCTCCTTACTGCTGCACAGGCAGAAGCTCCATTATATAAGATTTAAAAAATTCAGATGCCATCTCAAATTGGAAATATAAGGTATTTAGGTACAGAAACAGGCCATCATGTCAATCTCTGTATATTTAAACTGTGGATACTGGCAGAAACCTCAAAGCATGGTGCATGATCAAAAAACATGCAGGAATTCATCAGGAATTTTTAATAAAACATTCCTCTCTCTGAACTAGGTAAGCTTTGAATTGCCCATAAAGCTAAAAAGACAGATAACATAAGGGAACACCATTTCTGGTTCCATTGTGTTCTTGTAGATGGAGCTCATGAGTATGTTTGGACTGGACCATGTAAAAACATCACTGGACCATTTGACATAACAATAATAAAACTGATTTGGGGCTTCTGTAAAAGGAAATATGTATCGTAGCTCTCTAACTGTGTTTAGCCTGACCTGTTTCAGAGCATAGTGCACTTGTGTGCAGTGGCTCAAAGAGCATAATCATGGGCACCTGCTTTTCCATAAAGAACTGTCTCTTACCGTTGGCACAACCTCTAGGCCGGGTTCCTCTGGTAGGCGCTCTCTGGAGGTCCGCTTTGAGGCGGGTCTTAATACCGCCCTGTTCTTTCTGCATGGAGTTCAGCGCATCACTCACTGAGTTCACCACCTTTACCATGTTGATTTGACTTTCTGACAGCAGCTGCAAAAAGATAAAAAACTAAACATTAAAGTTCTATCCTTTTTTGGTGCTTTAATTTGTAAACAGTGGTCTTGGTCAGAGCTACACAATTTTGGATCTTGAGCGCTATAATCCAGCAAGATTTATGCTGTAGGTCATTTTAACAATCAACCACTTAACAGCTGAAAAAGTGTTAAAACTGGTCCGTGTTAAGTGAATGAGAAGTTCAATTAAGAAGTTTTAGAGCTCAGATGGAAGGAAAATCACAGTGGATTTCTAGTGCTGGAGTGCTTTACACTTGTGACAGGGCTCATTATGTTTAATAAGTGTTGCTATGGCGTTATTACTGAAAAAAGAGGCCTCGGTAGGCACACAATTTCCCTTATTTGACTTTCTTAACCTGCAACGATGTCCGAAGCATAAATACTGCTTTTCATCATGATTGAACTAGTGAACTGAAATATGAATATGTTGTAAAAACAATGAAATGAAGAAATTACTTTTCATTTTGTTATGAGGCAGATTAATTTATTGACTGCAGGTATCTTTTTAAATTCTGTGTTAAATTCTTTGTATCTTGGATGCTACACAATTTAGATCTTGCAAACTGCACATTAACATGTTTTGACACTGAGCAAATTCATAATGTAGAAATGCTGCGATGACACTTTTCTCCTTAATCCTAAAAATGTGCAAGGGGACAGCCTTTACGAGTGCCTGAAACTTGTTTTGGCTTTACAGTTTACAGTACGATTTAAGAGATGTGTCACTCAATTCAAATGTCAGGTCTGGCCACATTCTGATACTGTATTGCCATAAATAAGTTCAAACAGACTGAGGACAGGCAGTCATTGAGGTTGATGCAGGAGGGAGAGAGTGTTAAGATGGACCACTGCATATATTCTTGATGTTTTGTTCTAAGTGGTGTTCACAGGATCTGTAACCAGCCCTACCCAGATGTTTTCTGGACATAATGCTGTTGTACAGTAGTAGTCAGGATCTAGTGTATGGAGTAGTTGGATTCTATTACATAAAAGTCGATAAATTAACAGTATATAATGGCTCTTGCTCTGTGATTTTAATTAGGTTAACATGACAGGGTAAAGGCAGTAAGCAAAAGTAGTTCCGTTTTAATATTCCGCTTGTGTTGGATCAGGTTTAAATACAGCTAGTTTTACTTTGATTGAGGCAAGTTTGATATTGATATTGTCATTTTACACTTGAGAAGACGTTTACCAATCAATCCTTTAATTCCTAGTCTGTAACATTTTTCTCCAACATGTTTAATAGTATTCAGAAATGTCCTATGTGCTGTACAAACGAGCCTGACCGACAGTGAAGACATTTGAGGACCATACCCTATCTACAAAAGTTAACCAAGGTTTTATTTGAAGTCACACTGCCGATGTGTAATTCTTATCCTGCAGCAGTCACATCTCATATGGAAACTGCTGACAATCATTACAAGTTATTTGTAAATAAAATGGCATTTCATTTTGCTGGTGTTGGCATAGGTAATAATATAACCTAGATTATAAGAATATAATGTCAAAATAGAAATACAAGCTTTGTTGCTCTTGGGCACAGTAGCCAGCGATGAAAAGGCTATGGGACAGACCTGGAAAGGCAGAGCAGTCAGTGTTTGTGAAGGATCAGCTAGCCCCCAGCAACGTGTGAGGCAAAAAGCCATCTCTGGCAACCCTGAAGCTAAAGTGTTTCTCTTACCTTCCACCTGCTCAAAGGATAGTATTGAATTAATAAGACAAAAGCCATGAAGGTTTTCTCCTGATAATGTGTTGCAACTTTTTTTCTGCCTTTCACAGTAGAATTGTAATGTCAGTTCACACCAATGAACTGTGGCAATCACAGTGAAATGACAGAAACCACTGTTTCTGGAAGTTTAAAGTACTGCAGCGCCTTGGGGTGACGAAGATTGCAGCAGACATCCCTGCACTTCCTGAGCTGAAGGAAGAGGCAGTTGCACCTGCAGACACTTTTTAGTTTCATACTGGAACAATCTCAAGGAATCCTGGTAGTGGGAGAAGACTGCCCTGTCAAGCAGTGCTACAGCAGAATGTCAGAAACATGTACAGCATATCATCTGCCTTTGTGCCCATGAATTTTGTCACATGCTATTAAATCTATTTCTCTTTCCTTTCTCAACTTAAATTAGCTATTTTTATTACATTGCCTCTTTCAGGAAACAGTGAATAAAGCCACATTGATCCTTATATAGTTGTGAGCTCACAGGCAAACACTAATTTCATGAAAGCATTTCAGCTGGTGTTCAGTATAAAAATCACCAGGAAATTACAGAAAACTGTGATGTAAATGGTCTCACCTGCAGCTATGACATTCCCAGTGCTAATGCTTTTGTCCTGGTGTTTGATTTGAGGATTGTGCGAAGAGAGAACAGTTTCTAAATAATTGTTGCAGGAATGTTACTGTATATCTGCGTAAGAATGTCAATGATTTAGGATGCTTTGTCTGTTGTTTTGCAAAGGTTTTTTTGCCTCTTATAAATGTTGATGCTGCCGTACTCATTCATCAAAGTGCATCTCACATTTACTGCTGTAATAAACATTGCAATGTTTATAATCAATTACATTCCTTTTACCATCAGTCTGGAACATTAATAGTTTTATTCTGGCTTTTAAAATATATGCTAGGAATTTGCCCTAGAACAAGAAAAAAATGATTAATGTGTTCTGGGAAAGGCTACTAAGATGAAAAATGTGTATATTTTTGTTGACCGTAAATAAAGAGAGATTCAAATTAATTTCATTCTAATTATTCAGACAATCAAAAGTAAGCTTAGATAGCTTCTCAGAAAGTACTGTTAAAGCACTTAAAAGTAAAAAATCTACTTTTAATATTTGAGAACTTGCATGGCACTACAGTACATTACCAGTTTATACAAAATATCCTTTTTTAGGACTGCTGAGGAGTTCAGATTGCAGTCAGCAGTGGCCAGGTCATTTATGGGAAAAGAAACATCAGTGATGTTCATTTTTCAAATAACTTCGGAAAGTAAAGCTTGGTTAAGCAACAGGTTTTTATAGTGGATTTGTTCACCTAGTTGAATGCAATGGTACAATTGGAGGCACAGTGTAATTAACTCTTTTTAATAAGGCCATTCTCATGCTAATGTTTGCTGTGGTGTTTCTTGTGTTGCTTTATTTCACAGAATGTAATGGTCTGAGAACAGAGAAAGAACAAGCAAGATGTGATGTAGTTACTGTATATAACACTACACAACTTAATAAGACTTTGTAACCACAAATGGGACACAGGATCAAAAATCCAGAGGACAACATGAAGAAAAAATCTCATCATTTGCAGCTCCCTGTGAGATTTCAATAACTACATTTGTGCATGTGACATATATTTACAGTAAGTACTAAAGTACTGTAGCTGTAGCGTATGTGTATCCTGATCTTATGTGTGTGCCTTTTTTATAAAGCAGGAATAGGTGAGTCTCCTCTAACCGCATTTTGAAGGGGATACTGTTTTTAATCATTGCATTTGCTTTTGTTCCTTGTGTTCTTTCATCTGACGAATTTACCAGAGGTCTGCAATAGACAGCATGTAGTTTTGCACTATGTCCTGGGTTGCTCCTGTTAACTCCATCTACTAGTCAACTTTGCTCCTTCACATATTTAAGCAGCAAAAGTAAGAACAACAGAGGGCAAAATTTAAACCCATTAGCTGACTATTGGATAGCACAGTACCTGACAGAAATGCGACCAAATATTGTTTTATTTTTATTTGACTTGACAGCTATGCTAAATACCTAGCATTCAATGAAAATACAATAATCTTCTGTGAATTGAAATTTCTATACATTGTGGCAATATTAATACCTGGGGAACACTGCAATGAAAATAAGTTTTCTGGTGCTTGTCACTCTGCAATGACAGTGCCTGGACAGCAGAGGAAATGTAAAATTGCTGGTATTTAGTGGCTGCATCATGTCACTGGAAATAAGGAGTGCACGGTTTTGGAAAGAGTTATTTTTAGATCACATACATTTTATTTGTTGGCAGCCATCCATCTTGAAAAACTAAATTCATATTTACAGCATCATCTCACCTGTATTATGTATTAACTCACTATGTCTTCTATTCCTTTCCTCAGTGCATGTACTACAGAGGTTATCATTTTTTGGAGCAGTGTATCTCAAGTATGAGTACGTTCTTTCCTCTCAAACCAGAAAGAAGCTTGTCGGGCTGTTTCTAAGTGCCTTATGTGCTAGCCGAGCAATATATCATCCCCTTTCTCTACTGGGACCTGTAAAGAGAAGCTGTCCCGTAAAAGAAATAACAGTGACTGCAACAACCTGCACATACACTACTGTATATTCCTATTCTTTTTATAACTTCATTAATCAAGAGGTTCCTGTTATTCCTCACTGGTAGATACGTTTTTGAGGTTGTGAATTGTACAGGCTCTGTTTGGCTTTTTTGTTCTCCTGTCTACAGATTTCTCACATGCTGAGAAACATGTGCTTATGTGGTCTTTCTGAGTACATTAGGAGGGGTATCTTCTACTTTATAAGGATCTCAACCCACACATGTGATTTTCACTTAATATTTTGTACCCATTGCTTTGCCAAAAGAGGGTTAAGATAGTATTTGTAATACAAATGCAGGAATGCCATCTTATCTTGCCTATGGAAGATGCCACAGCTGACAATGCTATGGGGTCCTGCGAATCTGCTCTGTTTGGTGAGTCAAGGATTGGGCAACACATGTCCCAGAACATGACCACAGCACACATTACATGTGCAGAATTATTATGGTGAATTACAAATCTTGCCTTGCCTGTGTGGTCCTCCTCTGGAACCAGAAACTAACTTGCCCAACATGTCACATAGTTGTAACTAAAATTGGAACCTAAAAGCCTTTACCAGAAAGATATCAGGAAACACGTGAACCCTCGGAAGGCATGATTTATGACAGCTATATACTGTATATAGTGAAGGAATCCAAAAAATTATATCAGGTCAGTTACTTGTATCACTACATTTATGAATGGTCTTTATTTTTTCAAACACACAAGTAGCATATATCTAATATGCTGTACAAATTTTCCAATTGGTAAAACGGTTTTAGTCAGTCATTCCCTTCTGAACAAGAGATGTGATGAAAACCAAACACCAAATACTGACAATAGTTGCAAATTCGCAGTCTACCTACATAGACAGAGGGGGGCGGCAAGATAGAAATGCCTGAGTTGAAGCTGTCTCCAAAGTTTCAGCCCAGGAAAAGGAGTCTGGTGATTGTAATGGCAATTAACTTGTTTTGCTCTCCCTTCTTTCTGAGGAATAGGAGACCCTGCTGAGAGTGTGCAATGTGACAGCCAATTGTGTACAGCGAACTGTGAGATGTTATCTTCTTGAGAACAAGAAAACAGAAGATTAAATATTTTGTAAGCAGACAAAACAGAAGATAGGTTTTTAATCTCTAGTGTAACTAAAGCCTAACTTTTTGCCAGAGATTCTCTGTGAAGTACTGCATACAAGTTTGACTAGAAATAAAAGTGCTCTAAAATTAAATACTGTAGAGATCAGTAAAGTGCACTGATTTCAACAAATAGGCATGCTGTTTCTCAGCGTATTTTAACCATGCATTTAGTTCCCAGAGCACACTTCAGATAATTGCTGTAGTGAAATGTTAAAAAGGAATGGTAGCAGAAATACTGCAAATCAATTTATTAAACCATTTGAGGGCTGCACATTACTATATAAGTGACCTTTTGAGTTATTAGCATTTAAATAAAAATGCTAAATCATATACTGTATATATGTTGTTATAATTTAGAATACAAAGTTTGATTCAGAGAAAATCCTTATTTCAAACAGAACAATATCATTGTACTAAAAAATCTACCTGGACTTAATACTGAATTAAATTAATATTGTGGAATTCTTAACATTTTTTTCTGGTACTGAATCATGGGCTGTTCGACCCCTGTTTTTTCAGCAAAATATGTGATATGAAAACATTAATACTTATTGCAGTTGACATTGTTTTTATCCATTTCATTTTGTGTTATAAAAACAATGAATATGACCCTGATCTTTAAACAATTATTGTCTCAAATCGGACTTCCCTTATTGTTTTTTTAAATCAAGTCAAACAGAAATTCTTTAAAAATTAAAAATAACTTTATTTGTGTCCCTTTTTTCTTCAACTAGCTGTAAATTTTAACACTGATTTTGACCAGGTGCCATTTTACCTCTGTTGTGTAACAAACCTTCAGGTAATGAACTGGCTGAGATTTGTCAGATCCTGTATGTCAGGAAGCAGTTGCAACAATACTGAGTGGCTTATCATCAAGAAACACGGTAGTGGAGAACAAAATGTTCTTGTTTAGTTTTGAAAGCAATATTGTCTTTTTTTTCCTCTTTTGTTTATTGCATTCTAACCTCAAGGGCCCAAGCCATCTACCAGTCTGGGATCTCAGACCACCAAACACCACACCATCCAAGAGGAGGATCCCCACTTTGAGAGATGTACCTGAATCAGTCTCCCTTGCTCTGTCTGCAAAGTGTTCAGCTCCTGCCCCAGGCTGCCCTGCCCTCTTCGCAGGGCCTCGTAATCCATTTTAAGTTGCCCTGCGTGTGCCGACAGCTTGGCCATCTCCTCCGCCAGGTTCACCAGTAGGGCCCGGTCCTGACCCTTCACCGTCTTCAGATCCGAATCGTGATCCGTGAGGGAGTGCAGCAAGGACGTCTGCACCCCTTCCAGCCGCAGGAAGTTGCTGTTGTAGTCTGGGCAGTTGGGGTCAATAAAGATGTTTATCCGGGAGCCATCTCCTTTCTCCACGGTCACCAAGGCATTTCCCTCCTCCTGGTTGGTACTGATGAGAGGTGGGCCGTCCGTCACCGGCGCATGGTAGTGGTTCATAAACAAGATGGTCCCCGTCACCGTGACAGCAAGGAGCACGGCCACGAAGAGCAGGATGGTGCAGAGAAGATAGCCACAGCTCATTCTCTGGAAAAGGAGCAGAGAGGTACCGTAAGATATAAATCACTCTAAAGATATCCCACACAACAAATTTGTCATTATCAGAACAAGATAAAACAAAGTAAAGTCTGTACCACAGGGGCTCATCAGGCCAAAGTATAGCCTGTTCATCCAGAGCCGGCCATGGGCGCAGGTGAACTAGGCGACTGCCTAGGGCTCTGAAGCCACCAGGGCCCCCCCCATGTGCAACACAACATAAATACAATCGGCATTTTCTAATGTGAGCGCCAAACTCCCTACAGCCAATTCTGTTGCTGCTGTGGATGAGCCTAATAGAAACCCAGTCAGAAAACGACCAACCATAATCAAGAATGTAATATGTTGCTGAAAAGAAGAGCGGACTAAGTGACCTCAAACCAGAAGAATGTTGAATTAAGTCACTGTAATAAAGCCTTTGTATTTCATTTGGTTTCAGGTCTGTCAGATCCATGTGCTGTAACTAACGAACAACAGACAAGCCACATTTTCAAGCTAGACACTTAGACCTCTTGAGGTGCTGTACTAAAAGTTAGCAGATTCACGTTTTCCACAATTGTCCACATGCTGTGTGGGTTGCCTGGCTAAAACTCGTTCTGGTCTCCACTTGCACAGTGTGGTGGACTGCAGTACTGGGGTGAGGCACCACAGCATGTGGACTGCAGATGACCTTTCCCACTACACTGCGCTGCTGCCCTCAAATAAAAAATAGTTCAACTTCAAAATAAGGCTTAAATGCAAAGAAATTAGTAACTTCAATAGTTCACATGTGCATTGTCCCCTTTTTTTCCACTTTTACTCTAGTGAGCAACTTGGTTCAAAAAGTTCTCATTCTCTAGATGTTTCTTTTAAAAATTATTCTGCATGTGGAATTACACAGGAGGGTATAAGACACCGGAGATGGTTATTACTCTCATTATACTGTCTAGTTTTACAAAAAGTGCATTAAAAAAGACAAACAAATATTTTACTTTTTTGTTCAGGTGAAAAGTCAAATGGAGCAACCAATCATCCCTGCAGGGTGTTAAATCTAAAGGGCCCACATTGGCATTTTGTGCAATCAAATATCAAAAAGCAGATTGAAGCATTAAAAAATACTGATAAATGCAATGTGATTATAGGCCATTAATGTGAGCGTGATGCCATTTTGTTATTTTTAGCCATACTTTGGGCTTTAATTTATGGTATGGCTTCTGAGGTCCACTATTCGTTTTTAAAGCTCCTTCGGTTAATATTCTTACATGTGCAATGGGGTGTGTGAGTGTGTATTTGTGTAGTATGCATTAATTAATATGCAAATCAGTACATCAGCAATTTTTACAACTTTAATGGGCCACTAATGGCCTAGTTTGTGTGCTTTTATTACTGCTTTGGGGGAGAGAGTAGGCTTCACTTTAAAATACTATTAAAATACTTTAGCTTCTGGCTACATCATTTATTCCATTCCCTTAACTATTTACTGTAGCAACACAAGCCCTGATATTCACAGCACAGCCTGCAGGAAAAGAAGTTATACACTTTCAGTGTTTTTCTTCACATTTATTTTGTCTTTCATTTGTTTCACTTTTTATATATATTGCTTCCCAGTTAAAAAGTGAAAGCAATGTGTTACACTGAAAAGAAAAAGAATTACGAATGCAGAGGAAAAAATATATTTAAAAATATTGAAATGAAAAATTACAAGAACACTCAGTACATGCATCTCTTTCCAGATTCATAAATCAGAATAATAAATCATTAATTATTTCTTTTTTTTACACCCCCACACACGTGAATCATCAGAATCAAGCAAGTTGCCACACTGCTGCAGCATTCCCACAAGAACATGATAAGATGTTGAGACATTGGACACAATGAAAACAGAATCTGCAAAGTGAGGCCAAGTGCTTCTTTTCACTCTTGTTCACAGCCCACAAAAACAGTAGAGGGAAGGCTTGGGACAACAGCATTGCTTCCTCACAGTGGCCTGACGAACCTGAGAGGATGCTGTAGCACTGAAAGCAGAGGATAATCTGAACTTGAACCTACAAACTGTAGCAATACCAGTGCAGTGGATCATGGGAAATCCTGGTCGTAGTCAATTAATGACCACTCAGATTCCTATCCGTAATCTGAAGGTCTTCAGAGGTTTAGCACTGATGCATGTTTAGAAGATATAATTCCCAAATATAACAATTATTACAGAAGTGGAAAGAAAGAGTAACACTGTATCAAAAGTGGCTCTTCATCATTCACAGAAAAGTGGAAAAGTTCATGAACACATGCTCGCTTCATGGAAATTAATTACAAAACAACAGGAAATCACAGTAGACTGCACATTTAGATACAGTATCAGCTCTACCAATCAAAATAAAATATCAATTGTAAAGCTATCAGGTAACAAAACCCGACTGTCTGAACTGGAATGCTAACAGCACTGAGAAAAAGATAAATCACTAGAGCTACAGATGTTTGGCAGGGGAGCTCTTTCATTGTTTCCCGTGCGAGGTCCTTCATTTCCACTTATTTGCCGCTGGTTAATATTCTGTCTAGGTTGTGAGGAAAAAAAACACGCTCAAATATTATTCTGTTTCAGATTTTTATACATTAAGACTTTTTCAGTACTTCCAGTTCTTTCCCACAAATATCACCAGATAGACCTTTAAAAAAATAACATTTCTGCATCTAAAGCGTCAGTGACATAACATTTTAATTCCAATTTGGAGACCACTGCCAGAGGGTAAATCACAGCGGCATTATGTAGTGGATGTTCATGAATACCTCACATCCTAAATATTCATGAATGCCGAATATAGAATATAACTAGTCTTCCACACTGCAGTCTTCTGCCACAAACGCGATAACTCCAAAACTGATATGAAATTTGTTTTTTTTAGTCCAAACAATATATACTGTATATATAAACAATATACTGAGTGAAAGGTGGGTTTAGTCATTTCAATAAATACGAGCAAAAGAATATTTAAGGATACAACCTGCAAGACATTGTAGATAAGAAACTTAAGTGATTAAAATAGAGACAGCGCATACAACCATATGAGACCATTTTGCTGTCTTCTTCATGTTTAACACATTAAACATTTGCAATTCAATCAACACCGTCTACATGAGTTCTCTTCCACTGCCCGACTAACCCCCGTTTCAATTTCGATCACACACACAACAGCATACGATCGCAGTAAGGTGGACACTTCGCACGGTATTAAACGCAACCGGACCATAGAGTATAATGTTCTGAATGTGGAATTTGTAAAGGAATTGAAAATGCACATTATATAGCATATATTTTTATGCGTTTTTGGAACAGCACGTACAGCAGCTTGTGATTTTCATTCTTTTCTATCACATTTTCTTCGATATCTTCACGTTTCAACAGTCTGAGCGCCCAAAAAAAAAAAACGTTTTGTCACCCTATCCACTCCTAGTACAGACACCAGACCCTCTAGGTAAATTCAGGCATGAACACAGAGAAAAAAAAAATGTATCCCTGTTGTATTCTTACTGTTTATTCAGTGACATTCGTTTGCAAGTGCCATTGTTAATTAAGTTTGCGAGGAAATTATTCAGAGGCTTTACGTCTGAGGGATCACACGCATACGAAAAAAAAAACGATCTCAAAGCAAAAATTCAAAAAAGCAGAAAAAATCAAAGCCAGTGTTTTAATGAGTTTCACTGTTTCACTGCATGGTGCCACATTGTAATTAGCAATGTTAATTCTTTTTTCAGATTCTGGGTGAGGCTGTTCTTTAAGGACAGGGAGAATGCGGCACTGTACACGGCTCATTAGCGCTGTCCTGTCTAACAGCATCTGACCTGTTTCATATTGTTTGTGTCATCAGGTGCCACAGCATAAAATTAAGGCAGCAATATGGCCAGTAAGTCAAGTTCTCTTCTTTGTGCCCTACAGCCCCTTAATCAAGCCAAGACATATTTATCACAAGATAATTAATGTGCAGAAAGATTCCAGCCTTCTAGTTAATGTGCTGAAAGAGAAAGTGGTCCCCAATCTATTTGTTACAGTAAAGAAACAAAACCTCCTGCATGTTGAAATTATCATTTTTTGCCTCTTTCTCTCTCTGAATTGTCCTGGAAGAAACACTGTAGCAATCATGCTGAAAAGCACATCCAAATGTATTCTTGCCAAAATCTAGCTAGCCCAGAGCATTGTGAAATGAAATGAGCAGAAATGCAGTAATGGATGGGGTGGCATTTCGTTCTGTCTGCTCCCCTTGTCCTGAGATCTATTGAGATATCAAACCGCAATCCCTGATAACTCCAACCAAGAAGCCCATTTTAAACCTCAGTAAATGGTATAGAAGAAATCAGAAGAGGACTGAATTGTAATCAGTCAGGATCTCTCTGTGACAGGAGTGTAGATCTTTTTGGCATCTTTAACACCTTCATTCTACTGCTGCTTGATTCCAATTATGTGCATGAATGAGTAGAGACAACATTTAAAAACAGCTATAACACAGTCTGGGTGCCAAAGTAAGATGCTAAAAGGGGCATACTAAGTGGCAAATGTCTTTTCTACCTTTTATTCAATCTCCAGAAATGAAGCTATATTGAATTTGGTCAGGGCAAGTCCAAAGATTAACATGTGTCATATAAAATGTTATTAGCTTGAAGAAGATCAGCACCCCATTACTGAGTGAAAACACAGCTCAAGCACTTTGATTTTTTAAGAACTGCCAACTGATGTTGAACTGAAACAAAATTGTGGCCTGAATCTCCTATCAAAACTGTTTATCATTACATTTTCGTTCACTGTCTTACAGGTAAGATTAGGTGTAAAAATAAATATATTTACTGCCATGTGTAGTCTTGCTGAAATGTTTGTCCTGTTTATGCACATATTTATGGATTTATTCAGGATCATTGCACTTCAAACTTTGATCTATACCCATATTAATTCCACAGATCAGGGATACAGCAATGACAGGATGACATACAAGTGAAATCTATATGCTAATTTCAAAGGCTTTATAGATCTATCCATTGTCTAGACAAAGCTTGGTAACCAGCACTCCCACAGTTTAATCTGTTATAGGCCATTAACCAATACAGATAACCCTTGTCACGACTTAGTGTTTGTCAATAGACTAAACATGCATGACTATGACTGGTCTGTGGAAAATTATTTCACCCTCCAGAGTTCAAACATGGAAATCCAAGTACTCTACTAAGCCTAGATACAACTGTGATCAAATGTATTAGATAATGCAAACTGAATCTGTTTAATGATTGTGTAACAGCTGGCTACTGTGTGCACAGAGTTAAACAAGAATACATCAATATTAATCCTAAATATAGAGATACTTTTCTGGAA
This sequence comes from Lepisosteus oculatus, assembly GCF_040954835.1. Classification (NCBI taxonomy): domain Eukaryota; kingdom Metazoa; phylum Chordata; class Actinopteri; order Semionotiformes; family Lepisosteidae; genus Lepisosteus; species Lepisosteus oculatus. The sequence continues at coordinate 15,825,794 of NC_090719.1, read as the reverse complement.
AGGAAATAAAAACGTAATTATAGTACATAATTTGGACCTTGTCTTAATGAGCAAAAAAAACAAAATGCCCGGACTGTACTGCCACAGCCAAATAAACTTGGATGATTATCCCAGCCATCCAGTCTAGGCATGAATTCTCTCCCCTGAATAAACACTTTTGTGAGACTAGGGGATTCATTTCTCCTTAGCAACAATCTATCAGCTGGCGAGCTGCCCGATTAAAGGTCAGCATTTAAATACTATCATCATTTTCCATGTGTGTTTTTGTATCCCATGTCATTTTTGGCAAAATATTGTGGTTAATAAAAATGTAAATATGGCTTTCAAAGTAAAACAAAGGCATGTTGCTACAGAGGACTGCAGCATTCCCTCCACTGTGGTCAGCTATACTAGTGAGTGTTACTGCGTCATTTCTACTGTGGCATAAAATAAGACTGTGCCAACCAGAGCACTAATGCTTAATTCAGATTTGTCTCAGATGCAATACATACAGTATGGTTTCAATTCTAGAAAAAGATTCATTCTCATATTGGTGCGTCCTTCATAACTCTTCCTTAGAACAGTCTTTCTTTTTGCAAATGCAACACAGAATAATATACTGAACAGCATGGAATCTGACAATATACAGTAATGTTTTGCTATTTACCCCTCCTTGCCGTTGGATATTCATTTGACCTTCAACTTTAATGGAATGGCCAGACGTCCATTATGAGCCCTTACCTGTGGAGTTTGCCTCACTGTGTCAAAGTCTGACCAGTGTTGTTGGAGCTGAGATGCATTTGGAACACACGCACAGAATGTCTGCATGAGGAGGTAAAAACAAATAAAAAGATGTACAACTTTTAGCTTCGAATGACATAGGGCGGAATATTAAAACTATCAAAAATAAGGAATGAGAGACACTGAATGTCTCAAACCTGACAAGAAAAGACATTGTACTTGACTGTAACAATTAAGGTATGAGAGAGGGGAATGAATTATAAAACTGAATGGCGGTAGACTAAAGCATAAGCAAGCAAATTAAGCAATAGGCAAGCACAGCACAAATCATAATAATCTGCAATAGACTGGAAGAATGCAGTGAGCAAAGAAATGTGCATAGTGAAAATTAAGATTACACTGCACATTGGCTTACAGCAAAAGAATTGAGCAGTGGATAAAGGCTGGAAAATGTTATATCTATTGTGTTATTTTCTTGATGCGAAAATATAATTGGGAGAAAGTATTGAGATAAGTCTGTGACATGTGTTGATTATTTTTCTGCTGTTTTTCTTAGATCCCCCTGTGTTTATGACAGAAGCCCCTTCGCTTCAGAGATGTCAGCTTCCAACATCTACACTAGCATGATGTGCTCTATGTTGAACTCTTCGGAAATATTTTGACACATTTTTAAGGGTATTGCCACTCCTACCGGATTATCACTGAGCGAATCATTATTTTGTAATCACTAGAGTACAGGTAATTATTACTGTTTGGTACAGTAAATACATCTATGTTGAAACGGAATGTTGTTTTCTTGTTTAAGTCTTGTACTTCCTTAAACTTCCTTACTGCCTACAAGTAGAAGCACCTTTTGTCCTGGTATGACAATCCTTCTTTCGTGTTCATAACCAGTGCCCCGGCTTGGTGCTTACAGACATTGCATTTGAACACTGTCCTCACAGACAGAAAGGCATGAAGGGGGAGAAACATATGGTATTGAATAGTGAATGGGGGAATACTGAAAGAAGTAAGAGGTGAGCTTTAACTATTTGTGATAAACATTCATGCTTAATTTCAAGTCTGTGCTGATATGCAAACTCACTTCCTTCAGGGCTTACAAACCACTGTAGGGGAGCAATAAAGTTGACAAGTAGGCAGCTGTCAACCCTTTTGTTTTTATGAACACTTACTATTAGCTAGTTAAGAATGAGACAAAACAATACTGAATGTATTCTGGCAATCTGTTTCATTGGCCTTTGAAAGAGGGCTGTGGGGGACCTTGATGTGCCACAAGGAACTTACATGCCTTTCACTGGGTTATTTATTCTAGGGGGATTAATGTGCTTGTTTGTTTCCATGTAGCCTTGCTTCCCCTGCCACAAGAACATGTCATGAGCATGTTTCAGAGAGGAGTGGGGGAAAAAAAACATAGGTAAGTAAAAAGAAAATAAATCTTTTTAATATACAATTGAAACACAAAAGAGGAAGAGAGCAATCCTACAGGGGAACCTCAATGAAGATTTCTTTTTTTAAATCGCAATCTTTTATTCATATTTTCTCCCATCCCTGGAAGCCTGATTGTCAGCAGAGCCCAAAATGACTGCGATGCTGTGAGATATTTCTTGATGAAGTACAGCTGCTGATCTCTCTGATGGCCTTTATTTATTGACAGAAGGGTAGGCGAATCCCTCACTTCCTAGAGGCAGCAGCACAGTGACAGGCCGATTCAGTCTGCGTTATTAGTGAGGTGTAAAAAAAACTGCCACAGCTTCACGGCACTGTGAATTACTGCCTGTTCTAAACCAGTGAGAAATCTGTGTGTAGTGATGGTGGGGGGTATTTTTAATCAAATTATTCTCATGCATTAAATAAGCAGCTTCAAACCACCTGGATACTTTTTATCCCTAACAATCCCCAAACAAAATACAAGGAAAAAAACTCATAAATAAGATACTGTACTTCTAAGAGGAGTTAAAAAACCTGTTGCCATCTGATGCGTTTTAGTAGTTTTTTTTATACTGTGTGCATTGCTTTAAAATTTCCTAGTACCTTCTTTTAGAGGTGCTTAAATACCCTGACACATACAGTGTGCTGTCTCCAGAGGGATATACTGTAAAAGTTTACAGCACAACAGGAAGAATCTTTAACTGAGAGCATACATTTTTCCTCAACTGACTAGAAAAGAAATTCACATTGAATGAAAAGCACATACAGAAACAACATTTATATTCATATCTTTTAATTTCTGCAAAGGAACAAGTAATAGGTTTATTCCATGCTGAAAAAAAGAAGAAAGAGAACACTACGTTTCGGCTGTGGAGCCTTCTTCAGGTTCTAATTTCTGTGCTGTCTATCTGCCATCCTCCCAAGCTTTAGAAATGTACAGTACTGTATGTGAAACCTGTGCAATACAATTATTGGATAATGTTAAAAGAAAGAATGATTAAGAGATTTGGCATTTTCTTTAGTGTAGTCTATAAAGCATACTGAGCATAGATACACATTTAGTGACTAATTCCTTTAATTTGTTTTGCACTGAAATCCATAATCTGTGCTGCTAAATCCCCAATGTAAGCTATGTAAGCAATGTAGCTATTGTTACTGCTGGTAACATATTTGATTGATTGCTTTCAGCACTGTAGGTCACAACAACATAAGGAAAGCAGGAACAAGCAGTAAGCCACATGGCATGATATTTTTATTTTTATAAAACTGAGTTTTAGGTCCTTTTGTTATTAATGTCCAAAACAAAAGAAGACTAAAACATTAGTCAATATAGTCTGATTTATTAATTTTCAATTTTCAAAATGTCAGACTGAATTTTCCTCTTTGTAAACCCATGGACAGTGGGTATGCTAGCTGAAAAGTTAACCTTCACCAGAATTTACCTAAAATACCACTGTGTTGTTCTTGAAAAGAGTAAAAAAAGAGAGATGCCTCTCATTGCAGTCGATGGCAAACTGTCACAGTTCTCTCTAGAAAGCCACAAGGCAGAGGTAAGCCTGCTCTTGGTTCAGCTTCTTGTGCTGAACGTGCTCCCGAGGCCCCAGAGGGAGCTGTCAGAGCCGTGTTTGAGTTATTGTGGCTCTGCTCAACAGCCTCAGGAGCCTGCTTCCATCCTCTGCAACAAATTGCCATCTCCACGGACCACAGAGTGTCCTTGGTGGTCCAAAGAGCAGGGCTTTTGCCTGTGGGGCCAGTTTCACATCATTTACCGATTGTTGCAGAGGCAAGGCTAAGTGTTTTTAATTAACTGCACAACAGACAAAGCAAAAGCAAAAAGAATATATATTGAGAAACTACTCTCAACTACCATCTCCAAATACATCCATATACTGAACAGTGTATATAAGCATTCATCTGTTAAACGTCTGAAGGACTGAAAAAAACCTCTGCCTTACATAACTTTTTAGAAAGATAACTCAAATAGCTAAAATCTAGAAGATAAAGGAAGACTAAACATTGTCAAAAGGACAATGAGAAGAGAAAAGGGCATTGTTAAATGTTGTCCATCCAGGGTATTATGATGTCTTCACTGTCTCAGTAAAACGTGTAAGTTGGAATCCATCCTGTACTTGGTGTGCGCTGACACTGGACAGAAAATAGATCTAATAAATTTTACACACCTATTACCAGTTTTGTATAGCGTTGTGATTTAACACCAGGAAGAATGCCAAAGGAATAATAAATCTGGATTTTTATATTGGTGTTTTTCTCCATTTGAGAATCATTTCACATTACCTTTTATTTGACTTCATCAAGCATTCACAATGCAATTAAAGTGTAATAAATATGTAAAACATAACTGAGAATCACAAAGCAATAATGAAGAAAAACAACAGTTTGCAATTCTCAAGAAAATGCATTTTAGATACAGTATGTTTGTGCAAATCACATTTTATTAATGGATTAGTTGATTAATGCTATTGTAAAGAGAGGCATGCTCATGATAAACACTGAAGACATTAATGATTAAAAAGTCATAACAACATGCTTGTTGCACTGCAAACTATGGTAAATGTCTGAAAAATAAAAGAAATGCAAAAATCAAGCGGGATTGATGACACAAATATACCTTCACACCCATAGATGACAGCATACCCTGTGAAACTGCGAGGCCTCTGAGCTATAAAATCCCATATTCTCCTGCAAGTGTACAGGCATTTCAGCATATCACGCAATACTTTGTCAGCTTTTTAGGCTGTATTGGGTTTAAAACTTACAGTTTTACAATAATAGGTTAAAATGACAATTGCAGCCTAAAAAACTACAAATGGAAAATGGAAAACACATAGTTAGGAGCATCTTATGAGAAAGACGTACAGTAGGTGTTTATACTGACATTGATGTTTTTCATATCATGCTGAGAAACAACAAATATGACAGCCAGAATGTGATCATATCCAGTCTAACTAAAAATGTAGCATTTAAATCAAGGAATGTTATGTTAAAATTCGACAGCACAATAGTAAGACCTCAATTAGGATGATAGGCCTAATGATTTCTCATTTGCATAATGTCTTATGTTCTTAAGTTAATCACTGATTTGTAAAATTTAATCCTAATTTAAAATGTATAAATAAAATGAACGATGATCACATTAACAAACATATTAGTTTTCATATTAGCCTTTTAAGAAGATGCAAGATTTACATTGTCCTACCTTGTAAGTTACCCGTGTTTCGCTGCAGCTTCTGATAGACATTTTCTTGAGTGGTTTTATAATAGTCCTTTGCAATGGACATAACATTTTACTGATCTGTGTGTATTGAATTGCCAGGTAATTGCTTCAGGCAAATGGCAGTATGTTGACTGTTTCATGTAAATTTCTGAGATTCTCTGGTGATATACAGTATTTGGAGAATGTGTTCTGAATGTTTTGATGGATGTACGGTTGTTAGACGTAGTATCTCAGCTACCAATTATCTGTCTCCAGGACCAATCCTACACCGCTAACACTGAGGAATTAGGCTACATGCAGCAGTTGAAGGCCAATGCCAGCAGTCATGTAAGGGTGGTAGAAAATGGTGTATGGTGAACCAACACCTCTTTGACTTGATCATGTTCGCTTCTTGTTTGTTCTGCACGTATTGACCTTTTTTAATAAAAAGTATATTACATTAAAATCTTGTAATTACCATTTTTTGGTAATCAATAAATCATTTTAATTTATTTTACTACATTTCATTGTAATCAAACAACATTTCAATCCCTGCCCAAACATTATGCCATTAATACTGGCGACTGCATAGGGCTGAAATGCATTTTCTCCCTATTTGTATGCATATACCACTACTCAATTTCCTCCTGTACTTATTAGAGTGTTGTATAGATAAAATATAAAATGAAAAGGCAATACTTTCCAGCCAACCAGATTTAGCAAATGAATAATGTATTTCAACATGAAAATAACATTGCCTCACAGGACATAACGTTGTACATGCCATCCACCCACTTCTGACAGCTCAAATTGGGGTTGATGTTTATAGAAAGTGAATCCGAGGCAAGCGAGGATTTTAACAACTATCTCAAACCAGACACATGAAACAACAAATGCTCACCTAGGGAGCACAAGCAGTGACTTATAGGGCTGAGTCAAATACCTTTCACTCCCAGTTTTGCCTGCAGAATGTGGGAAAAGAAATATACGGCATTTTAACAAATGTGTTTGAAATCCAAACATTACATCAAAGGCTGTTCCTTATTGATATAACTAAGTACATCCCCTTTGCAATGAATGTCCTCTACAGAATATATGAAGTGCCTCTTCAGCAGTATTTGTAAAAGGATGCTTTTTTATTTTACAATTTACAAAGTGTGGTCAAAAGAATGCCTACAGTGCAATCAAACTCTGACCATCTTTAAGTGTCACTTTAAAAACAAAAACAAAAAATATTATAGTGTCTTTGCCTCCTTTATTTTAGCTCTTTTGTATTATAATAGCAGTGTGACTACAGTATGTGAGCGATGTGAGCTGTAGAATCAACAACTATTTTCGTAAAATCTGCCCCTCTCATGTGCACGTTAGCATGTATATGTTTTTTTTTTTTCAAATTTAAAAAAGCAACCATCACCAATATAAGCCTTTTAAATGGAATTTTTTAAAGAAAGTTCAGGAGGGACGACCAAACCACTTTTGTCCCCGATGTTTTAAATCTTACTCATTCCCGACATCATTTCTCAAAGTTATGTGTTTATCATACACATATGCCAACTTTTCACATCCCTGGCTGCCCCCCACCCCACCCCAGCCCCATTGGTTATCTCATCACTCTCCATGGAGATCCCAGCATCCTCATTCAACAAGCAGGGATCTAGCCCAACAGGAAGTAAATCAAAACAAATCTTATTGTAGTTAAATACTCAATGAACATCCTCCAACACCCCATGTTCTTTGGTGTTGTTCTTGTTGAAAAAATTTATGTCATGTCAATGTTTGTCAATGAACCCTGTCAACAATCACAAAAAGTTTACAAAAACAATCCGTGATGATAGCGAAGACTAAATAGCTTTGTGTTTTTTTCTGAGTAAATTAAGATGAGGCAAAATCACCTGTTTGACTGAAATAGAAACAAAAATGAATTCTGTCACATGATTTCTTGTGAAACCTGGATGTGCTCCCAAGTAACGTACAGGGAATGACTGACCAGCATGTGCAGATTCTACAAGAATAGAAAGATTGGATTCTTCTTTCATTTCAGCTCAGAAAAACTCAAACCTGTGCTGTCACTTCTCCTTGAGATCAATGGATTTGCTGCTCAGTTCTTTGATCATCTGTTAGGAGTGAAGACACGCACATTGCAATGTAACTGTAATTAAAACTTTAAACTTTAAGGACAGATTGTGAGAAAAAGTTAGCAAGCCCTCAGTTTACGCAAACTGCACTGTAAAATTAAATAATGAATACATTGGTACACAGCAGATGTGTCATAGCTGTGTGCGAGAGTCTTTTACACCCAGCTACAGAGTGAACAGACATAAGGAGTTTATCACCTCGAATCATCCATTCAAGCCTCGCTGTCCTCACTTTTCTTTATACAAAACATGCTTGTGAACAGCCCTTCTGAAATTGAACTCCATCAAACTTTCACAGCTTTCCTGTGGTGTTAACACCTGACACCACATTTGCAATCATTTATCATGGCTTTACAAAGTTTAATTCAGTGTTTTTCATCCTCTCCTTGCTGCAGTATCCCTGTTTCAGGAAACCCCTCATAATTATGGCCTCCAAATCAAATCTATGGGATCAATTGAGGTGCACTACAAGAGTAAAACAGCAGTGTCTCACCTCAGCTTTGAACCGACAATCTTCTAGTTACATGTCCTTCTCCTCCATGAAAACCCTCTATTTTAATGTAGAGCTTTTATTTTTGATTCTTGTGCATTTAATTTAAAGTACTTACTACAGCATGAAAATACAAACACATTTAATGAACAGAGGTCAAATGTGTTTCTTGAAAAAACATACATACTGTATACATTCTGTTCAGTGTATCAAAATTACTTGGATGTTGGGAGTCCATTTGCACCCTTTAATCAGAACTACTACTGATTGTCCAAAGAGATTTGATCATGTAAGGACACTATAAGTCAATGTCCTGTATCTTCAATGCCTTGCCCTTCCAAGTTGGCAGGAGATACTGTCTCAGGATGGAACTCTTTCAGGACTGACTCCCTGCAGTCCAGTGCCTTAGGAGGCAAGGTTCATTAACTACAAAGACAGCTGCATCTGTACTCTCAGTATCATTCAAGACGTTCAGTGAATAAAGAATTCATTACAAATTTCTCATCCCACAGGCAAGATGAAGCATAAAAAATGTGCATATTATTCTGGACCACGGAGAAGGTCTGTGCTCTAAGCTGATTTAGGTGCTGAGTTCTCATGATTCTGAAGTTCTGAAGTTGCGAACAGCACTTCATTTTAAGAACATACTGATCTGTTAAAAAAGCGGCACAATAGGAACATGAAGAATCTAATTAATTTTGCCTACAACTGAAGAGAAGCATAACATGAATCTTTTCAACTGACCAAGCAGAATACATGGTAACACACTGCACAACTGCTCTGTGTTTGTAACTAAGCACTAAAATACACTTTTCAGTAGTACAGGTGTTGTTTACAAAGGTTAAGAGTGTCTTAGAGAATCGGTTGATTAAAACCTGTGAGACTGCAAAGGAAGATCTTCATTAATTTCTAAACATTACTTACAAGATGGTAATTATTGTTTGTTGACACATACACAACTTGTTTAAATACCAAAGAGGCTTTATACCTTCCTTACCATGAAGGTAGAATCTGAAACAACTATATACGTAGTTCTTATTTAAGATAAGTTAACTTTTATTCAGTTTATATTATTTATACAGCTTTATTTCTTTTTTCATCAGTTTAATTAATATGACTATTCAAAAATAACTAAAACAATTACTTTATTGTTTGCATCACGTAATTCTTTGATTGACAGTCGGTAATCAACTGAGCTCTTCACACTGGCATGGAAACACATTTCACATGTTTGAAATGCTTCCTGTTATTGTGCATGTGTAATAAGCACAGAGGCAAGTGTGAGATGAAGGGCTGACACAGGTGAATTGGTATCAGGTGCCTGGCAAGCTACAAGGTCACTGCTTTCCAACAAGTTGAGGTCCCCTGTTTCACTTCCAACCCAACTCCATTCCTGAATGCTCAATTCTGCCCACCACAGAGCATCTCCCATTCATAGCTGGTCAAAAACATCCTGCAGTTCAGATTCAGACTAGTGATCTGTGAGACAGGATCTGTGCTCAGAGCTACTCAAGAACCCAACAAACATTTTCCTTAGCCAGCATTCTCACCACAGTCAGTACAACCTAATTAGCACATGGTTGGTCCACAGTACTGTATATAACCTCCAGTTATAACTATCCTAGTTACAGTATAACTAAAGTTCACAGAGTAATTCTACAACAGCAAATCAGGCCTAGTTGAACGCACTTTGTCTGCAAATGAACCAAAGTGGTTTGAAGTTTAATCTGAAAGTTTCACTAATCTAAATTCCTTGAAGCCCTCTCTTTTTCAACAGACTATGTGCACATTTTAGACTTAAAAGTATCCCATAGAGCAGACAACCCCCTGGAACAACCAGCTGCCTCTCAGAATGCCTGTGCAGGTACTGTACAGTTAATGATTAGTTCCCCCCACAAGAAAGGACTGCCAACAGCACAGCCTCATGCAGCTCCTGCTCTACCTTTGATAACTCTTGTCCAAGCAGCCATCAGGCTGCTTCCAGTTTAAGATCTGCAGGCTGACAAGATCGAACTCAGAGTTAGAATGTCTGGTGCTATAGCTGCCATGACAATGCTTCTCTCAAAAGCAAAGTGGGAGAAAAATATTAGTCCTTGATTACACTTTTATTTTCAACCCACTGATTTTTATTTTTTATAGCATGAAGTGAATTAATACTTTATTATGCTTACACGCTCTACTGTAAACCCTCTTCCCAACTCAGAGATGCTAGTACATTCTCTTGGTGGAGGTTCACATGGTGGCAAGGACAGTAGATCTTGAGATGAAGAACATTCAAAAGACAAGGTATTAAACACCAAATTGTTGATCTCCAAATTGTGTGAAGTTAAAATTACTACTGCACGTTATCAGAAGTGTCACAGTAGGTATTCAGTGTTAATGAAACTACAATTGTTGGCCATGTAAAATACCAAACATGCTAAAATAAAACAAGCATGGATGAATAGGAAAATGTAACAGTGTATTGGTAGGTGAAATTTCATTTGCAAGCACAGACTTTTAAGCTGGTGTGCTTCATAATTACTCTAATTACCTATGTGGCTTTTAAACTAAAACTGAGTAAATAACTACAGAACATGGATAATTAGTTTTTAATTAGGGATTCTTAATTCATTACAGAAAACACAATCCAAGCTTATATCTATCCTGGGAATTCAGGGCACTGTTATTGAAGCCTACCATTTATATTCCACAGGTCCTACATGTATATGTATGTACAATATGCACCTTGTAGAAGAAAATTATATTGGTAGGAATTCAAAAAAGCTCCTTTAAAGTACAGAGAAGTCTAGAAAATAGAGACTGCTGCACTATTTACTGGTTTGCAATGTTCAAATAGCACTAGCATGGCAAAAAAATGCTAATTTTGTTCTTGCTCACACTTGCGTTTTTATGAGTGACAATGCTGCTCAGAGTTTGACTCACTAGTAATATGTAACAATAATGTAGAATGGTTTTTTGAAATCCTCTCAAGCTTAGTACACTTATGATATTTATTTCACTTCCAATAAATAAAAAATGTCAGAATATGGTATTACAGGGATTATATGTGGGGGAAAAGGAGTAAGAATGCTGTCTGTTCCTGATACCACTGACAGTACGGCGCCTATACATCTGTCAATGGAAGAATTTGCATGTAATGGAATTGTACCACAGTTCTACAATCTTTAGGCATTAACATCTTTTTTCATTTCTCTAGAGTTCTCAGGAGACTGTCTTATGATTAACCAAAAATAATGACCCATTTTTGGTATTCTGACAGGCTGAGAACTAGCCACAGTAATTTACAGATATAAATGCACATTCAATTCTGCATTGAATAATTTGGAATTTTAAATTCTTCTTTTGTGTAATAAAATATCACAAGACAGCTACTGAATTGCAATGTGAGATATCAGATTCAAAAGGAAAATCACAAGTCTGTTTTTCTTATAAAAATGACTTACTTTGTGTTTATGATGACACTTCATTTAAGTTTTCTAGTCAATGTAGGGAAGCAATAAAAAATATAAATGTAATGTTAGGATATATAGTTTGATGTGCAGCATTTAAATAAAAGGATGTTTCTTAAAATTGCACAATGCATTAGTTAGACAATGTACAATATTGTGCATAATTGTAGTCAACACTTGATACGAGATATTGTTGCACTGAATTCTGTTCAGGGTTGAGGAACCATATACTGTACGTTCTTAAAGAAAAGTTCTACAACTGTAGTTCTGACACTGGTGCTGGTGTATCACTCTCTCCTGGGTTTTCCTCCAGCCAAGGTCTTAGACACAGGCTAATTGATTTTAGTTTTCGACTGGGGGAATATTTATAAATGTGTTGTCAGCTCCTAAAAGGTCAAATGGGATTTGTAATTGGTATCAGCCCTGTTACAAATTCTGAGTTGCAGGTCTACTCTCATTCAGCTGTCTTCCCCAATGTAATCAACTGGATCTCTGCAGAAGGAAAAAAGCCTCTTTGAGAGTGTCTGACAGACCATCATTCCCACCTGTGTGTGTTTACCATCAATTGATCTACTATAAGTCTAAACAAGCAAGTAAAATGTATTAAGTCATCAGTTAGCACTGAAAGTGCTCCAAGACAGTGTTCCTCTATAGATTTAAAGTGCTACATCTTTTAGAACAGAACAGGCTGCAAGGGAACTTGATCTAGATATTTAAAATCCAAGTCAACACTTCAAACAAATTATTATATTAACAACAAATTCTTCAGAATCCACAATGTGGACACCTCCATGTACACTTCTTATTCACACAAAGGTTGTTGGAGTCTAAAACAAGCGACCTAGATCTGTGGTTAAAAGTGATGCCCTGGCTTCTTTGAAGAAGCAGCTGCATGAGATCTTTGCAGTAATTTGATATGAGGTACAGTACCAAATGATTTTGATGGGCAGTTTGCATTTTAAATTAAGTTTAAATTTAAACTAAGATGAAGATGTAGGATTATACAGTATGTCATTTGTATTCGTTTATGTAGTATGGGAAAATACCTTAGGCAACTCTGTGATAACCTATGGCACAGCAACATCTAGATTAACATTTTTAAATAGCTGTGAAATGTTGCCAGTTTTTGTACTTTGAATCTTTGTATCCGAATAAAGGGCTAAAAGTAACAAATTTCACACTGACTTGTGACAACTAGTTGTAAAGGCAATGATATTGTAACATCAGTACTGTAGAATTAAGTGGAAGCTTAAAAACTACTGTAACACCTGTCTTTCTAATTTGTTAAATAATGTTCCCGTTACATATTCATTGGAAGCAACAGAAATAAAATAAAAACTGTGAACCAATAGCAGTTTGTCCTACAATGGGTGAGCTGGATAGGGTATTTTTATGCACGGAGACCGATTAGGATTCAGGTGTTCTCCTATTACCATTTTCAATTTTTGTTTTATTACTATAAATTGATATTTCAAGGACTCTGACAAAATATCAAAGATTAAATATAAACATGAGCAGTGCAGGCAAAGAATGCATAAAAAACTGAATCGTTCAGTCCAATGGGAGTCAAAGATCTTATTTTTTCCCTCCCATCTGTAACATTCACAAAGTCATTGCCCCCATAGGTTATTACTAGTTGGTTATCCTTCTGCTCTATTGCCATGACAACAATAGATGATGAAGAATTGGAAACAAGCTCTGGTGGTTTCTGTCTGTTCCCTGTTTCATTCCAAACTGAAATGATATACTGTACACTACTCATTGGTAAAGATGGGCCAAACCACTTTGGAAATCTTCAGTTATGGTTTTATTGGCAAATAGAAATCTTATTAATTAGGAATTTCAAAATGCTTTTATTCTTTGCTTGATTTTACAATTAAATTTATTACACACGTAAAATAACCATGGCCGTCACCATTTTAAAATCCTAATCCAATGCTCAGCATTTCAGCTTACCGTGTTAGCAACTTCTGGTGCTTTTAAGAATGATTCAACTAAAAATGTAATTATTTTAATACATAATCTGATTTAGTCATAATTACTTAAACATGTAGAGACATGAGATCAATTCACTCCTAATCCTTTTAATATAGTCCGCAAATTCAGTACAGTTTCAAGTGTTTTAATAATTTACTAGTTTAAAGAGGTGGAGAACAAAAATCAGGCATAATAATCTGTACCGCATGCCATTCAGAATGCTTTATGTCATTATAGATATCTTTATATTCCAGATGAACCTCCAGCATTGTAATATGAGACTAGATCACATTTTTATGTGTTTCTGAGCCACCAACAATATTCATACTGTACAATGCATTGTCTAAATTACCTGTGAATATTATTTATTCATTCTAATTCACATATTTATGCATACTGTACCTTCACCCTGTAGTTAAACATAACTTACAGTACAGTAACTAACAATCAGGAATGGAGGATCAGGAAGTACATTTCTGACTGCACAATACTGATGCCAATAGGATTGTGAGATTATGAATTTTTGTTTCCAGCCCAAACTTTTGCCACACTGATGATTTACTGTCCACCGTAACTCTACTTGGTGTAATGCGTTAGCACACATGCTCATCCTTGTACTACAGGAAGGTAACTTTTGTGGCTCAGTTGGTGATATTGAGCAAAATGAATTTTGAGGTTAGCAATGTGGAATCATGAAGATGTTTTGGAGCAAACAATTATCATACAAAGAGATGCTACATTGTGATCAGATTTTTTGGTCAAGTTTGGTCAATTTTTGTTCTGCACTGACATTTTTTAAAAGTTATTTTCATTTTCACCAATGTACAATATAACAAATATGAAACAGCTAATAGCTAAGTTTGTTGATTACTGTTTTATTTCTTCAAAAGATAATACGATTATTATTATTATTATTACGTGTCAAAAAGGTACTCAGTTTCCATACAATTTTGGTTAGTTTGGTTAAAATTGACAAAATAAAAAATGAAATAAAATAGTTGGAACAAAATTAAATCTGTATAAATCACCAAAAAGGACATGCTTTTAAAATAATGCATGGTAAAAACACAGGGTGAATTAATGCAAGCACAGAAACAGATACAACCGTGCAAGACGTAGGTAATAAAGAGTGTCTTTTTTCCATCAGCATGATTGAAGGAGACCTGACTGTGAGACAAGAAATACATAGGATGAAACCTTTTGCTCCCACGCTCAACAGACTGCTTCAGAGAAACCTAGAAACCGACTCTGTCAGGGACAGGCCAAGCCCTGGAAGCAGAGTGACACCACACCTGTCCAGGAAATCCACGTTCATCATAATGGCTGCTGCATGCAGTGGGGTGGGGTGTGCACAGCTCATTCTACTGTAGTCTTCAGTGTGCATGAATGGCTGGATCTGTAGATGTGCTTTTGAATCCTTTAGACTGGAAATAATTATTTTAATTCTGTGCATTTATGTTGTGTATTTAATCAAAGCACATACATACAGTACTATAAAAAATAATAATACCTGCATGCGAAGTGTTTAATTACTTCCTGTATCCTCAGTGGAATATCAGCATTTTTACCATTTTATACCACCCTTCAGAAAGCATTGATTCACTTTACTAAATCTGCAGATTAGATACATTTTAATGACAATGTGTATTGGATTATGGTACTTCAGAAGAGGTGAGGATTCACAGGGTGTGTATAGAGAACCAGAGGCAAAGGTCTTAATTAAGAAATGCCCAATGGTAAGTAACAGAAAGAGATTAGGAGGGAGAATACAAATATCTGTATTTTTATTTCACAGTCATACACAGATTTGCTTGTAAGGCTTCAGAGCTCAGATTTTTCAAACTGCTGTGGCTCAGTGTACCAATTATCCCTTTAAATAAGCACCCACATAAGAGACAAGAACAGAAAGCTATCATTGGACACCAGGCGCTAATGCACTCATCTCTCTATTGCCTAACTGAAACCAACCAGCAGAGACAGGTCTACTTACAGTTGTGTAAAAATTAAAGAGAAGGTCAGATTCAAAGAACAGCATTACTGCCTTTTACATTTACTGTATGTATTTTTATTATCCAACTTACTGTATTATTGAGGTAATGAGCTTATTTTTCTACAGGAAAATGAAAATAAATATTAATCTATAATCAAAACAGGATTTGGTCTTTTTGTTAACTGAATATTCACAAAAAAAGTCCTAGGCTAGTAAGATTAGCCAACTTAGAATATTTAATCGACTTGCATTAAATTGGTTTTTATAATTTAAATTTAAACAAAATCAGGAACTTTAAAAATTGCCTTTTTTTACCATCTGTACACTGGAGTTCACTGCGGTACTTGATGCATAATCACTAAAATAGATCAAGGTTAGCTGGTTTCTTTGTACAAGAAACATTAATAATCATTAATAAGTTTGTCCTCAAGGGATGTTAAATGTTTTCTTCAAGGCCGTGTGACTTGTTACAGACATCAGTGTTAGGTGATTTTTTTCTTATTGCAGTAAATCATTAACGTATAAGTCATATTTACAATGAAGTGAACTATACCTGAAAACATTTGTTATACATACTGTATATAGAAAGCCAGTATGAGTTTAGTATTTCTTCGATTAGATTTAAAGGACAAAATTGGAATTTTATTACTCTTATTATTACATATAACACCTCCTTTAATCATTACTGCTCACTTATATATCTTTTGAGTAGCTGTAAGGTTACTTAATTAGCAGACAATGAGATGTAGTTCCTTCAAAGTGATAATAAATCAAGAAAAATGTGAACAGCTGCAAAGTTTGGAAGCCTGTGCAGACTGTATTTATGCAATGTGTTGATGAATCAATAAACCTACTTTAGAGCCCCTTGTCTTAATTAGAAAAAAGAAAGTCCTTGTAGATTTATGCAAGGGATAAAACTGAATTCATTATCTGTTATTCCATTCTTCATTACCAGAACACAGAAAAAACAGAGGAAATGAAATTTTAAATGTGAAAAAATAAATAATTAAAATAAAAGTACTGTAAATGAATTTGACTGCAGCAAAGATAAAGTGACATTAGGAGCTATCACTTGAAATTGTTTACAATGATAAAATTAGGCAGACTCACACGCGTCACATGAAAGGTGCAGAGTACTGTATATCACTGAGCTTTCTGTCTTTATGGGAGACAACGGCAAGTGTCTTTTGGAAAAAGAGACTGTATGAGTGTCTGGATTTACAAGTCAAACTAAGTTTTAATTACACTTCTTTGACTCCCTGTCAAGTTCCTGTAAAGTTAAAACAATCAATCTATCTTTGGTCTTACTTGGTCTTACTTTGACAAGCTAAATAAAGATTTGGAAAGATAGTGCCCATTGCTGTTTGCTTCTCCTCACAAAAGAATCCGGGATCTAAGTGGATGATATTCTAAATCTACAAATCACATAACAGTTATGATCTTTTGCAAAATGCCACTAACGCTTTGGGCTCAGTGACCTCAGATATTCATTTTAGTTGACACCACACTTAAAGAAGTTTCTGCAGCATTTCAGTGACACCACCTGTAAAAGAAATGAAAATAGAAAAATAGATAGCTTTATTACTCTGGGGGAAAAATGCACAGAATCTTCTGCAGCAATGAGTTCAGTCTACCAAAGGACACAGGACGACTAAACTGTTTTATTATACAGTGAGGCAATGAATTCCAAGCTTTTGTATAATCTGTCTACAAAACACAAAGGACATATACTGTACTTGTCTTTCTGCACAGCAGAAGGACTTTTGTCTGAAACATCCTGTCACAATATTATGTTTGCTTAAACCTTGTGTTCAACACAGCTCGTCAACCCCTTGGTTTCTACACTGCAGTTCAAACTCCTATTAAACCTTTTCTTATTCATCCATATGTGCATAAATATACACACACGCAAAGCTACAATGAAAGGGCTTTGACACACCTCTAATTAGCGTAACCTCATGTCTTTCTGATGATTGTGAGGTTACGTTAATGAAAGTTGTGCTATCTGAAAGCGGTAAGAAATGTTGAGTAAGAATATTGAGTACTAGACATACTGTATACTACAGTATATGACTGGACAGACTACACTGATGGAAAGGCTACCTGATACAATTACGTGGACTGAATAACATCACTCTAAAACTACTAGTTAAAAGAATAGATATTTAGATGTTAATTAATGTTTTAATTGTTTCAATCTAATTAATAAGCAAGGGCCCTCTCCTGTGTACTTAACTCACAACACAGAAAGCATTCAAAGATCCCAAGCAGTGTGTACTGTATAAAGCCTTTGCCCCCCTTGTGTTGGGACAAGGAGACTAACTGAGTAGCAGGTGTTGATTCCTAATAGTGGGTGAAGGAAATGAAGACAGAAAACTCCCTCCACCAGTGCATCATATCCACCTGTAATAGCTTATTATTAACCCACTTGGAAAACAAATGACACACCAGGCGCTGAACAGCAGTGTAATGAATTTGCAGAAGTTTGTCCTAGATGTTCAAGGAGCAGCCCTCGCAGGTACATTGTAAGATGCCATTTCAAAGCAACACAAGCCAGTTCACTCCACTGTTTGAATGAAAAATGCACAGAGATATATGGGTAAAAAGCTGCGACTGATGTCTATGTTTATTCCATGCTTGAGCTTTCCTGTGTAAGGCCTGAACAGGTGGTCATAGAAAGAGTACAATGATCTGTTTGCATAACAACTGAAGAGACATTTATTAGCTAAAGGAGGATGTACAGTACATTGCTCAGTTTCAAGGTAACTGGTATCTGAGGACTTCTGGGAAACAGTTGTACGATTGCTGTAAAAATATGAGTGATATACAGTTTAGTAAGCCTGCCCTTTCAATGCAATGGAAAACACTATTGCCATTTTGATCTGGGATAGGAACTCAAATTCAACTGAGTTGCTTCGAAGTGCAGACCGTAGACCAAGGAAGAGGCAAGTCCAGTCACTGAGGGCCAGTTGGGTTTCACTCTACTATTGATCTTAGCTAATTATTTGAACTGATTATTTGGATTCAAGTCAAATCATCTTTTTCTTTAGGTGTTAACTGGATGTTATTTGAACAGTTCCTGTAAATCTACAGGGCTCTAGCCCTCTAGGACTGATATTGCCTGCTCCTGTTCATTGGTCACCAGACTGGGGATTCTCCAGCCTGTGTGATGAGGCCATCCTTGGAGTCTGTAAATGTCGATGCAGTGGATTGGGGTCACTAGATTTGATCTAGTATATATAATATAGTAAAGAAAGTAGATAGGACCTGTTACATATAAAGATTTTCAAAATGCATAACCTAAAATGAAAAGAAAACTGTTAAAACTTAAATGGAAAAAGCAGATTTCCTGCCCTTTCTTTTTGTATTTTTGTGGTGCTGAAGAAGCATCATCTCCAATTATGAATCAATTAACAACTCTTTGTTTTTATGTTGGCCAGTTGTTTTTCATGGTAGAAAACTTACATAATAAACTTAAGTTTCTGTTGATAAAGAAGCTGGCCTTGGCAAAAGTTGTACTGAAGCTATATATAGAACAAGATCATTAATGCTAGGAATTGTCTTTGCAGGATTTAAAGTCAAATTTAATTTAACATGTTTTGGTGCAAGCACACTAACAAATCAGACACACGATATGTAACTGTGTCAGAAATCAGAATTATTATACTTTATTTATAGACTCCAGCAATTTAAATTTAATTATAGTTAAACTAGCACACACATGCAGAATACATTACATGAAAGTAAAATCTATGGTCTACGAATATATTTTAATGTGCCAGAGATGCAATGGTCAAGAAAAATGTCATACAGACTAGCATTAAAAAAAATACCTTACAGCGTCTATTGACAGATAAGTCCTTTCACGACCTGGCAAGTAAGCTAGGCATACAGGAAGGTATTGACTGCATACTTCAGGCTATTCAAGCACTCCCTTTTCAAGTCAGTGTTCTGTGTGACCAGGTGCCCTGTATTTTCATCACTGTGCAGGGCACGTGTGATTAAAAGCACAGGGTCAGCATAGAGTAGAGAAAGAGTCAGTATGGTTCTGTCAGGAATTCTCTGTTTCCTGCTGCTCCCTGGTTACAACCAATACTCTGACAGGGAAGAGCATGACTTCTTACAGAGAACAGCCTTATTTTCAAGCTTATTACTGAAGCATTTTTGTTTCTGTCCATTCTACATATGCTATGTCAGTCACTGGTGACCTTTTTAACATTTTTATTTCAAAGCCCATTTCTGTTCCAGGACCTTGTTCTTTCCAGATCAAGATGATTGCATCTCCCGTTCCTCTCTTGCTCTTCAGCCTCTCTCTGTGTAATCCAGTCCCATCACTTTTGTCTCAGCTTCTATCTGCTATGACCATGGGAACTTTCCTAGTCTCTTTGTGCTGAAATTGGTACATAGAAACAATTCGATTTTTTTTTCACAGGCTTGTGCACTCTGAACTCTTCTGTGGCAAGAGTTCTGTTTTTGGGCACAGATTTTATTTTAGTATTCTTCTAGAAATGGCCATTTCTACATTGTTTGAGCTCTAAGTCTCTACTTCAAAGAATGGAGATGAACTGTAGTCCGTGTCCAATGTACAGTATGATTGAAATATTTAGTATGCAAAACATAGAATCTTTTCAGGCATACAGGAGTAGTTAGTTAAATTAATACACGTGTTCCATGGCATTGTAGCTTGAGGGATTGGATGTATTTGTATTGCAAATTCACAAAGATATGCACAGCAAAAGACATTTTGCACAGCAGGCTTTGGGGGTCTTTTTTTTAGTACCTTTCTTATATACTGTGTACATGTAACCGTAAAACTCAAACTGCTGTTTGGAAAATTCAAACTCTGAAAGAAATAGGCATATATGAGGCCAACACTAACTAATTTTAATTCTAATTTAAATCTAATTAATTAAAAATATTCTAAAATAATGAAAATGGAAGAACATAAAACTTTCTAAGACTTCCCGAGCTGGAACTGAAAAAGTACAACATTATGTGTAACTTACAGAAGAGTAGGCTTTTACAAGATGGAAACAAACAACAGATTTGAACGTGATAAAAAACTACTACTTACTGAGATTGCACTGCATACTGACTTTCCTCCAACCACCAGATGAGGAATCTGATTTAATACGAGTCCAGACAACCAGGTCTTGATTTCCAATGTTGTTTTAGAGGGAATCTCTGCCATTCTTAGAGACAGATTCAGGTTTTACAGCATTCTACTGGTACACTACACCTAAAGCCCGAGAACATCTATCAGATAGTTATTTATTCATGTAAGGTTTTCCAAGAGTTTGGTCTATGTCTGTGCTTTTTTAGAAATCTGAAGCTGATAACTGCATAAAATAATGAGTAAAACATCCAATTTTGTCCATACATTACACATATTCTCTGGATCTTGAATTAGTAGAAAGAAAGGTCATATAAAAAATTATTGGAAATCTTGGAAACTAAAAAAAGGAACTCGATAGTGTCATTTTCAATAACACACCAATAATGATGCACACTGCCCATTTCTGCTTTGAAGATTAAGAGTGTGCATGGCCAGAGGGCATGCAGCTCATGCAAATTTTACTTACACTTTCTCTAAAAGAAACCATAAAGATTTTATCACAAAGTGAAAACCTCTGGGAACAGAGCAAAGAATTGAATTTCCATGTTTGCACCATATTGGTCCGTGCCTTCATTGGTTAGTTGTTTTTTTTTTGCTTCTGTAAAGTCAGACGAAAGTAGGAATTTGCAACAGTAAATGTTTCAGCGGTGTAGCTAAGCAACACAATTTCTTTCGGCAATCACAGAAGCACACGCACAAACAGATTGTTGTTTTCTTTTGGTGAACAAGTGTTGCTCCCCAGAGGGCTCCGCATTGAATCATTCCAAAAACACAGACAATGCCCAGTTGGAGGTTTCTAAGATGGGGGCTCTGGTTTACTTCCCAACACGAAATCTTGCAGAAAGATCGCCTGAAGCTATTGTGTGCCCCTGACTCTCTGAGAAAACACATAAATCTATGTGCGTTCTCTCTCTGTTCCAAAGCTTTGTTAATGTTTACTGAGGATGCCCATTGATTGGAGAAGAAGACACTGGAATCCACAACATGAAATTAAAATGGATAAATTGAAATTGAAATGGATCTTAAAAATGCACGTACCCAAAGCATTTCAGACCACCTATTTGCAGGTCGACAGAATACATTATAGTGGAATATTTGTGACTTAGTGACTAAAACACAAATGCCTTTTCCAAATTTTAATAATTCTTTAATAATATACTTTTGTAGCATTCTGCACAATCTCTCATTGGTGATAGTTTAAGGTCTATGACACTTCTCCTTCTTGTATTAAGCAGTTTTTGTTTTTGCGATGTAGGAGTCTATACAGATTTTAAAGTTATACAATGGAAACATGTCTTACAAAAAACTCCTGCTTGGAATGACTTTTCATTTGTTGTAAAACAATTATAATTGTACTTAAATATACTTCAATGTATAAGTACAGAGTACAGTACTGTATTTGCTCATTCACCTGCATGTTTTCTTTAAGATGCCCCTAAAAAAAAAAGAAAAAAGAAAGAACTGACCTCGTTATTCCACTTGCAGAGCCTGGACAAAGCATACACTGGCCCTTGGTCATATATGCAATGCTACAGTACTAATGATAATGAATGACTGAAATGCAGCCTTGCTTTAAATTTCATCTACTGTAGGTGGATCATCTACAGTAACTGTCAGCAAAGCAGTGAGCTGACAAAGCCCTCTAGTGTTGAATAGCTGTGAAATGCCTGCAATGTGAAAAATCACCCTCCTCCCAAAAAATGATAGGATTCTTAAATCATGCTTAGTCTTTACCTGCTGTGAATAAGATCAGTGCTGAGGAGGAATGAGAGTACAAGTCAGACCTTTCAGTTATGGTAGATCCGCTCTGTTGTATCCCTGTCACTTACCTGCTACCACTGAGAACTGTAACCCTGCAGCTAATTAATGCATGTATTCTGTGTGCATTTGTTTCATGTTTAGAAATGTCTTTTCCTCCAGGGTATGTATTTCCGCATGTCATCTGTGGCGAAAGGCTGATTTGGAATTCTAGGCTTTGTGCTTCACTGTGTGTTGGTCTATGTACTTAAGATACACCTAATTTAAAGCAATATGAGTTACAGTATAAGAGAGGCTTCAACAGCCTTCACATTCTTTATCTCCAATGTTGTGACATAAGAAGGCTTTTAAAACCTGAAAAGTCAAAAACCACACTAGAACTAAAGGATAATAGAGGCATCAGTTACAAAATCTTAATATCCCCTCAGAACAATCGGAATATGAGAATACCACAGCCCCAGTCAAGTCCACTGGATAATATTGCCCCTCTTCTTGGTCTATTTGCTGGGAAGCTGAGAGGTATCCTCTGGATGCTGTCCAGTAAGATGCCCTAAGTACAGTATGTTAGAAGATTCTGTAATAAAATCAACTGGCAAACAACCGTCCAAACAGAGGTTTATAAAACTGGTCAGTTATCTGACAACAGAGGGGTTGTCCGCTTATCCTCACTGATCGC
This sequence comes from Lepisosteus oculatus, assembly GCF_040954835.1. Classification (NCBI taxonomy): domain Eukaryota; kingdom Metazoa; phylum Chordata; class Actinopteri; order Semionotiformes; family Lepisosteidae; genus Lepisosteus; species Lepisosteus oculatus. The sequence goes on along the minus strand of NC_090719.1, from coordinate 15,802,838 downwards.
GCATCACAGTTCACAGCATCACAATTGTGTTTTTTGTCTGTGCTGCCAGAATGGAGAAAAATGCAACACCTGATGGCCAAACATAGGTTTAGCATTAAAAAGATTTTCGTACAGTTTTCAGCTCACCAGTAAAATGCTGACTGTAAAAAGGTGTTTAGATGGTGAATACCAGTTTTGTGTTTGCTTTGTGGAATTTATGGAACGTTATGAAATTCATAATGCTGTGTTAACTTCAATGTCTCAGTTTAATAATCTATTTAAGAAATAAACTACAAAGTATCAACAAAGAAATGATCAGTAAATCAAACAGAACATTAATATGCAAAATACAAAATTATAAAAATCATACTCTTGCACTTTCTTACTTTTCTCAGGTTTGTACGTATATGCAGAGGTCAGAAGGATTTCTGCAAGTCTGTGCTGAGATTCACAAATGCTACCAACTGATGTGACATTGCTTTGTTTCTTTGAAGAACATCCTATTGATTGCACTGACCAAAAACAATTTGTCTCAGGAGGTTCACTCACCTTTATTAGTCGCCTATTAAAAATCTCACAGCACAAATGAGTTTGGACCTAAAACTCAAAAATCCCTGCAAGCTCTGTTTACTGAAACTCAATTCGATGCCATCTGCTTATAGGGAAGTCAAGCTGTTGCTTGAAATATACACTGTGTGCAAATATACAGCCATGAAACACTAATAAATACTATACCGTAATTACATAGGACACACTTATGATCATATAAACAGTAAGTATTTTTAATAATGTTTTGTTTCAAAATTTTATTAATATGGTTCCTGGGAGCATAAAGGCCAGTGAGCATGTAGGAGAAAAAAAGCCCTAGAGTATTAAAAGTGACATTTACAGTATAATGTATTTTGGTTAATGCAAAATGAAACATTTATTTCCAGTCTTCATTAAAAACCTGAAGCACTTGTTGTGTTTTTAGTGCCTCTAAGCAGGTATATGATTATAGTTAAAGAACATACTTAAAATACACGTAAAACTAGGACAGAAAACAATGTGATTTACAAAGCATATGAAGTTTAATTCTACTAATTTAATATATCGTTAAATTAATTTTAAAAAGATTTACAGTATATCATGCATTTATAACATAAATAAACATACTAGAAATGTACAAGGTTCGGGGGATTTATTAAGATTCTGGATAAGCACAGATAACTGCTACAAAAATCTTAAGTCACTGGTGCAACAGCAAATTGAATTAAAAAGAAATCCAGATTCTACACTACGTATTGCACCTAGCCAGCACCATAACCAGCGATAAGTCACCTGCGTATTAAATATAATTTGTTCAGATGTAGCACCTATGGGTTATGACTCTTATAGCTAGGTCATATACAGCGCTGGATTTGGTGTGATGGGACTTCTAATTAATGTTTTTTTAAGGAACAGGATAAAACGTCTATCTAGTTGGAACAAGGGATGATTATTATTCAATTTTAAATTTTAAAACATTTTTTACTCATATTTTGTTTGACAAATCTTAGATCTTAAGTTAGAAACCATGTTTTATTAGTCCATATTCAAAAAATGTTTCAAAAGCATACGAAATCTACTATCACTATCAGTTATCGGGGGAAAAAAAGAAGAATACATTTACAGTTTTTACCTTAAGTACAATGATAAGCACCACAGTTTTTTGCATCTTCATGTTTCAATAGGGTTAAGAACAAAAAGCACATTTTATGGACACCAATCCAAAAAACATCTGTCCAAAAGGTGAACCATTAGAGAAATGGAATGTATTATAATCTATTAGAATTAAAATACTTTTACCAGATCCATACAGCAACAAAATAAATTCAACAAGCATCACCTTATCCTACCAATCAACACAGAGCTCAGGAAATACAACACACAGCAAAGCTGCTAAACATCTAGGGTACAAGGTATCATGGGGTACAAAATTTGCCATAACAGGGATAGAGGTTTCAAAATAAAGGCACTATCTTCCTTGAACTGTTATCACTAAATATACAGTAACATCTTTTGCCACTGAGATCATAACCAATTCAGAAAACACGAGGCATTAAAGCAATGCATGTACAAAGACGTGTATCAATGGTTATTCTTCAGACAGAGAAAATTAGTTTTCTTTCAAAAGTGACAAATGTATAAGCATTTTGTAGTTATTACTGAGTCAATGCACCTGCATACAAAGTTAATCATATGATGCATGAGACAGATCTGCTTGGTGCCTACCTGTGGTTTGTGCTGTTGTCCATCTTCAAGCTCTGAAACACTGTTCATGATTTTCCATCGATCATTTATCATTCTCTGGAAACCTTAAAAAAATCAGCCTGTTGAGGTCACAGGCAAGGGGGACAGGGGAAAGAGTCTTATTTACTTTCCCACCTTACAGTTATTCCATATACTCAAAAAGACACATACGCACGAGCTACAACTAAGGCTAGCACAGACAGTTTCTAAGCCTCTACAGTAGGTCCGGTAGAAAAAATTAAAACCGTGGACATTGCGATGGCATACGTACTTATACAGTACCACTTCTGCTCCAAGTTATTTATTTTCCTTTTATTGTATTCCCTTTAAAAAGCTTCAGGAAAGTGTCTTCTGATGTGTCCTTTTTGAAGAAAGTCCAGAAACAGCAACACAAAGCTTGCGAGTGAGGAAATAAAGTGGGCAATCCGATAAAATGTAGCTTTGTACCAAAGACCTTTTGTTTCAGTAAGCTTCTCCAAAAACAAAATTCAGTGAGTTGCACAGGAATCACACTTCCTCACCTCCTCTGCTTCCGCACCACCAGACAAATGCAGTTTAAAACACAGACATTCCCTTCATATTAGATTAGGTACTTAAGTTCTCAGTCTCTTAATTACAATACAGCTGCAGGAGGCAGGCTATAGCATTTTGTTGTGCCCTTGTTATACACTGGCAAGCTCCAGCGCTGTGGTGAAAGAATAAATCCTCCTCTTGCTTGTCCTAGCTGAGAAGCTGATCAGCATGAGGAGGTATCTCACACGGATTTTTAAGAGCTGCCTTTGACATGAGCAGTGCTACAGCAGATTAACAAGCTCCAGTCATGTGCGCTCGCCAGCGCTCCTTGCCTCTGAAGCTGTCAATCAGCTGCGGAGAGAGCAGATATCTTCCAGCCTGCACTGCTGCTCCAGCTGCTGCTGCAGTGTGTGCAGACAAAGCCAAAGATTTCAACAATTTTAAGGTGGAGGTGTCTGGGCGTAAGTGTGTGCTTGTGTGCGTGTGTGTGTGTGCGCGCACTGATTCTCTCTCTCTCTCATGCTGCTGTCTGTAAAATCCATGCTGTACTCCCATAAGGCAGAGAGTAAGATTCGATGGAACAACAAACATCCCTTGTCTGTTAAGCTTATAATTTTTAAAGTTTCAAATTTAAGTCTGAATGTAGCTGCTTACTTTACGGGCTGGGGAATCATAATTCAAAATAAAGCTTACATTGAGTGTGATGGACACATGTTTGTTGTTTGTCCTTATGGTACAGACAACAGGGATTCAGTTTTTGTTTTCTGATGGTGTTGCACCCTGAAGAAAACCATTTTAAATTCGAAAGCCATCCTTCTAAAGATTTTCTGTGTCATCCTTCTATTTGAGGAGATTAGTTTCCAATAAAGATAAAGACTTTATCATCAAGAAAGACAAATCATCAAACCAGAAATAAACCCCATTTATTTCTGGTTTGCAAATTTGAAAAAGATACTGTGCTGTGTACTGTATGTTCCTACTACTCACAGATGTAGTTTCTCAAAACTAAGAGACTGCTGTCAGCTTAACCCAGTTCTTAATACAGATCAAAGTGCCCTCAATTTTGGAATGTCACACCAAGAAGGAGCAGCGACATTTACTGCTGGCTAGTATTTTTAAAATTAGGACTAAATTGGTTTTTTTTTCCAAACAGGCTCTGGGCAGTTTTTTTTTTATAAATTAGGGCTAAATTGGAGTTGTCTTCAGAAATCCTAGGACTTATGAAACAATTTGAAATCACAAGTTCACTAGTTATCTCAAAAAAGTATTTTAGTACTTTAAATGAAATGATTTGTTTCATGTAAAAAAGGCAGTAGATCTAGTAATGCCATCATAATACATTTAGTTTACAAGCACAGTTCATAGCACTTCATAAAATGGACCAGTAATCATTTTGTTCAGGAAATATTTTTCAAAGCAGGCAAAAGTTTCTTCATTTAGTTCATTTGGATGAGCCCTGATAGAGACCACAATCATTATTACAGAGCTATTTACAGTAACGTCCTACAGAAATTTGTTTTTGCATAATTAAATTGACAATTATGTTGACACCACGTATTTATTTTTTCTCCGACACTACTGTATATGTTTTATTATGGTTGTACCACAAACCTTTGATACAAAATATTTCTTCTTTTTTGATATAGTAAAGCTGTTACTTTGACAACAAAACCTTTGTATACTTAGTTACCCAGAATATTTTGAACGTAATCATTTAAAAGAATGCAGAACTTTTATAACTTTAAATACAATTATCCTTTTTTCTCAATGACATACACATCCAGCTCCTGCATGACAAATGCACTTTAAGGAGAAGGTCAAATCTGAATACAGGTACAGTATAATTTATTTTCTCTCCTTGAAGCTTCATCCACAACACATAGATGTCACAGTGATAACTTAATAAGGTGTCAGATCCTCGATCTTCCCAGAAAAGAAAACCTCAATACCTCCCACATTTACAACAGAATGGCATGACTTAATACTCTATGCTGATGCTGTAAAGAAGGAATATAGGAGAGTCCCTCGGGGTATATTAATGGATCCCTTCATTGAAATTTGTGAAAAGGCTGCAGTTTCCCCCACTGTAGCACTCAGATGTGCTATCTTCATGCGTGACTCCCTGCCAGGAGTAATACACAGAGCTGTGATGATTTAATATGCTATACAGACCTCTCAGAAATGTCAGGGTCCTAATTTGTAAAGCATTTTGTAAAAAAGTCCAGCTCACTTTCCTTGGGAAGTCAAATGACAAATGACATGTTAGAAAGAACAGAACACTTGCCTGACATACAGTGCAGAGGGCCTGGGAACGGACTGTCTGTTGGACACCAACAAATACTCCATGATCCTGTCACTTCAGTAGCTGTATGACCCTGCAACTCCCAGCTGGCAGCCCACTGAAGCTCAGCAGGTGGGATTCTGGTCAGTACCTGGATGGGTGATCTCATGAGAAAAACTAAGGTTTCTGCTGGTGGTGTTAGTGAGACCAGCAGGGGGCGCTCACCCTGCAGTCTGTGTGGGTCCTAATGCCCCTGTATAGTGATGGGGATACTACACTGTAAAAAAGGTGCCGTCCTCCAGATGAGACGTAAAACTTTAAAAACTGACTCTCCATGGTCATTAAAACTCCCAGGGCATTTCTTGAAAAGAGGAGAGCTCTTAGCCTAGCATTCTGGCCAAATTGTCCCTTGGTCTTTAACAATCACGGCCTCCTAATAATCCCCATCTATGATCATTCATCATCACTCTGTTTTCCTCCCCACTGAGAGCTCGGGTGTGGGGAGTGGACTGTCCCACTCTGGCTGCTGTTACATTATGTAGGTGGGTGAAACACAGTAGTGGTAGAGGGGAGTGCCCATTACCTGTAAAGCGCTTTGAATGGAGTGTCCAGATTAGTAAATTACAGTAGTTAATACTTTATTATTATTATGAAAAATATGAGCATTTGAAAACAGCACAGGGAAACAGAGCTTCTACAAAAACACTAGAATACACAATACCAGATACACAAATATTATCAGAGTACCATTATTTTTAATGTACAGTGTTTGGGGAACCTGGTTGTATTTATATCACATAAAAACCATAGAAGACCAATGCACGAAAAAAATGTTGCCACGAGGATGAAAGTCTCATGAGCAATTAATATTTAAATATTTGTGGAGAAAATTAGGAAGTTCATCTGGAAATCCTCAAATGAAAATTTTAGTTATGAGTTTAATTGGCTTCCAAAACTAATGTATAAAAACAACATTCTCCATAGCTCAAAAGAACATGAAACTGTGTGTGAAATAATAAAATTCAAGGGCAGACCTCACACATCTCAGACATTAACTGCCAAAAATAGCTGCCATTCATTAGTTAAGATACCCTCCTGATAAGATTAACAAGACAAACATAAGAAAAACATGTTTACACAAGGTTACAGCTGACCTCTCCTCAACTGATGCTATGTAATAGACTCACTATAGAAACAGAACAGTAAAAATATCAGTATTATTTAAAATGAGTACTTAAGTCTTTTTTTGTCTTTATTCACCGATCATATTGTTAAAGCCCACCCAGCTATTGTTTTCCACTTTCATTTTGTTGATTTTAGCATAAGAACTCAAGATTCCTAAGTAAATGATCCAAATATCTCAGATGTTGTTTAATCTGAAATCCAGAGAGGATTCTGTAAAAAATGTCTTACCAGGTTGCTATCAGGGAGTTGTCATTCAAAGATTTTTATCATTCTTAACTACTCTTTTATTTTCAAGATGTCTATTTTTGTGGACAGTTGATTTTTAACTGTATGCTGACATACAGTATTCCTTTGGTCTGTCTTTTAAGTTTTCTTGGATGAATGCCATAATTCCAAAAAAAACCTTCCTACTCTGGGGTCCTGGGTTCAATTTCAGGGCTGCTATCTGCATGGTGTTTGTACTGTATATCCTCTTCATGTTTGCATCAAAGAAAAAGGATCTTCTTAGCCCTGGTGTGAGTGTGTGCATGTCCGTGTCTGTGGCGTCCTGTCATGGACTGGCGTCCTGTCCAGGGTGTATCCTGCCCTGTGCCAGTAGCTTGCCAGGATAATAATAATAATAATAATAATAATAATAATAATAATAATAATAATAATAATAATAATAACAACAATAACATCACTTTATTAACCCTATACAATTTCTTGCATTTAGGAATTTGTCTTTTCGCATACCCCAGCTTGCTCTCCAGGAGAAAGACAGATAGGGAGAGAGCCTGGGGTCAGAGCGCAGGGTCTGCCATTGGACAGCGCCCCTGGAGCAGTTGGGGTTAAGGGCCTAGCTCAGGGGCACAACAGAATAGGATTCCTCTGCCGGCCGCGGGATTTGAACCGGCAACCTTCCAGCCACAGGCGCAGATCCTGAGCCACAGAGCCACTGCTCCGCTGGACAGGCTCCAGCTCCCCAAGGCCCAGAGCTGGATGAAGTGGTTTGAAAAACGGATGGATGGAAGGACAAGAGAAAGGTTACAAATGAGAAGGATCCATGAGATCCACCTTGTTTACCTATCCCTTCCTTAAAGGATCCGACAGTACAAACACAACAATTGTCACATAGTAACCAAGTCAGAACACAATATTCTAAGCAAGGTCTAACTAATTCATTGAATAATTTTTAACATAATTAGATTTTTCTACACTCTTAATATATCCAAGCAGCTTTTTGACCTTTACATTATTCCCACAACTGCTTAATTAAAGAAACTGATGAGTCATCGTAAACACCTTGGTCTTTCTCAAATATTGCTTCCTTGAGTTCAGTAGAACTCCTCTGATCCTTGAATTTAAATTTTTAATTTTCTACATGTATTACTTGCACTCATCCATGTTCAATTTTATTTGCCAGGTGTCTGACCACTCTTGGATTTTGTCAAACTTATCTTGTTTTGTTTGTGGTTTTCTTAAATTATTTGCATCACTACCTACTTAAGTTCTGTATAATCTACAAATTTCACAAGGTTGTGCACTATACCAGAGTCTAGTCGTTGGCATACTGTACATAAGGACAAGCAGCAGTCTACGCACCAGAATTTATGCATGCCTGCTGCACAGAGCTACTTAATTAATAAGGCTTTCAAGTGTATTATATTTTCATTTTTATTTAATGCCATTTAATGTCAGTTTCAACTGATGGTTAACTGCCAGATGTTCCTAGTAGGGTGCCCCCAAGTATTCAGATCTTATACTTGTGATTTGAGAGAAAGATGAAAACATCCCTGTCAGTAGCTTGCAAGAGAACAATAAGGGATACCACAGTTGCTAACAAGACATTTGAACCTACTCAGCTGATCTTTAGGTCTACAGGTTTCTAGCCACGGTTTACACATATAGGACGTTGAAAGAACCTACAGTAGAACTCTAGGGCTATCTGAAAAATGTCCCATCCTTACCCCCCCACCCGTTCCCAGTTCCAGGGCTGTGGTCTCCTCCACGTGCTGGGCGTCTTTAGTAACATCACATCAGCTCATTTTGATCTCAGGCTCTCTCAACCAGCGCTGTGCAAAATCATCTGGTTATTGAAAAACGGTCAGAGTCTCGAATGCTGCAGCTGGGAAAGTGCTCGAGCTTACCAGCTTTAGACCATGGTCTTCCAAACTGGGGCCTGGGGAGGCAAAACACTTCTCATCAAGATAAAGACCCTAAATAATTAGTTTTCCTCTCATTAATTGAAATACCTTCATCGATCTGAGGATGGATTGCTGTGCGCTACAGAGCTGAAAATATTTAATTACTGCAGACAGGTCAAAATAATTATATTTTGATCTTTTTAATGCCAATAACCACAATGATTTTCACATTCTGGAGAAAATCTTGTTATAGGTAATAATCTTTGTAGGATTGTGCTTATTTTAAACTTTTTTATTTATTTATAGATTTCTCTTCTAATAAGTCTTCTAAGACAATACAAGGGCATTATAAACAAAACTGTGGTTCCTCATTGAAAGCAACTGTCTGAGAATGTGACATTTACAGTAGCTATACAAAGTTGGGACCTTCTGCATTTGATGACCTTCTTTAAATGAAAAGAACAATGTTTGTGTCTTAGGTTTTTCATTGTTTTTTGAGAAAAACATTTTTCTTCAGTGTAACCTAGAGCATGAATAATTTTCTCATCCAATTCATGAATTTTTAGGCAACAAAGGAGATAGTTGGGGCAGAGCGAGGCACTGTGGCTGGAAGGTTGCAGGTTTATATCCTGTGGCCAGAAGAAGAATCCTACTCCGTTGGGCCCCTAAATATAAATAAATGGGCGACAAAAGGCAAATATTCTTTATAAATTGTATTTCTACTAATCCCAACAAAAAGGGAGCTGTCACTGTTAAGATGAATTTAAAGCTTTTTAGCTCAATTACAAGGAGGTGCTTCTACTCCACATTCTGGTTCATTTAAAGTGACAAAGCACAAGCTGAAATCCTGAACAGCACGGAAGCAGCCTTAATGTCACTGACTACAGTATATGCTTTGAAAGCACAACAATTCCAAGTCAAAGCAGTGGCTGGAATGAACATTTTTGGTTACATGTTACAGTACATATGTTTGTCAGCTATTCAGACAACAGCAATTTATCGTGAAGAGATAATGACAATGGTTAAATATTTGAATGTGATGTTGTATAAATCAGTTGTACCATATTAACATTTACAATAGTTTATTAAACTTTAATAATAAGATGCATGTTCCTATTGTATATACAGTACCTGTGCACACTTTGGTATAGTACAGTAAATGTAACGCATCTTTGCATGTGCTTCTTAACCAGAATCACTGATTCTAAGTACCACTTGAAAAGCCCACATCAAACTGAAATTGCCACTGTGACTTTAAGCTTTCCGTGTTTGCATTGCAGTGTATTAGTAGTTTTTCTGAAAATGGGCTTGCAAAAAATATTTAAAAGAAAATTAAAAGCAATCAATACCCCACTCCATCCACCAAGAAAATACAATGATAGAACTTGACTTGATAGAATGATAGAACCCATGACTCACACCTTAGCAATGTACTACACCGTATCCAAAGATTGTGAAAATACACCTTAGTTCCAATTAGCATTTCTATAACAGTAACACATAATTATCTCTAATTACTTGATTCAGTTTTGTTAGCCTCTTGATGGATGGGCACAGTTTTAGTCTTGAGTGACTTTTTTTTTTAAATGGACTATGAATAGTGCCTTTTTTCCTTATGTATAATTAGTGGAATACCGTCATGCCCTTGGAGATTTGTTTACCCTCAGTCTCAGTGTTCTAAGTGCCCACAAGATGGCTGAATCTTCTATGTAAAATTATTTCAGATCAATCTGAACAACAGCCACTATTGCCTGAGGCACGTTACTGACTTCTTCGTTGGTAAACACCTTAGTGAAATATTCATTTAACACATTAGCCTCTTCCCTTTCATCATATAAATTCTTCCTAGAGTTGCAAAAAACATTTTCTTTCATCCTTTACTGTTGACGTATCTGTACCATATTGGTATTTCACCATCCATGTACAGTGTGCCACTGTCAATCACTTAAGAATCCAAATGCTTTTCCGAATATTGCTCTTGAGTCACAATCGCTGGAGCACTGCAGCTCTCATATGGGTGCAGGAGTGAGACTATGGGGAAAAGCCTATAAGGGATACAGGACTGGAAAAATGATCTGTGAATTTTAAGCCAGTGTTTGAATGACGCTGGTTGAAGAAGTACCTGTATATACAGGACAGTGGTGCTGGATGTGGATACCACTATTGTTAGTATTGCATTCTAATCCCAGTGATATTGTGTTGAAGGCAAGGCTCTAAATGATTTTAAAAGATCTGTGGTCTAATAGAATAAAACAGCCTTGATACCAACCATATAAAACAGTCCTTTACTCCTTTTTTTTATAACCATGTACCAAGAGTTAATTTCTAATACTATTTTATTTGTATTTATGTAACTTTATTTGTGTTTGCATTTTTTTCATATAACTAGGAAGGAAAAAGGCATTGGATGGTGTGATAGTATGACATCAGACAGAAAGCTGAGCTTCTTTAAGGACAGTCCAATGGACCACATCAAGAAAGGGTGGCATGAAGGGTCAGTCTGGAGTAAAAAATGTGGACGTGTGATGCATTGGGAAGAACAATGTACTAAAACCACACAATTTCAAAGACCAGAAGGCAGAAGAAAACCCGTCAAAAGAGTTGCAATAACTTTTATTAAATAATACTGTGCAATAAAAAAACGTATGCCTTATGTTAATTCAATATAGTTTTTTTTTCTCAACAGAGATGACTAAGTTTTATCTCTGGTGAAAAATGTAAATAACGAGACTTTATTGAAACTATTAAGCATAAATTACTAACCTATTATCATTTAGAAAGGCATTACTAACAATAACACCCCCTGCTGGAACTCTGTGAGGGATAAAAAATGATTAGGCAGTCAGCCTATGTTAAACTGTTTTTCCATTTTATGATATTTTTATTAGAAATGACAGGAATTAATTCTGATATGCTGAGATACATTCATTGCTCATTCAGTAAATTTCAGATCACTGAGCTGCCATAAATGAGAAAATCTGATGCATTCTGCCTATCTGAATTGTTTTATAATATCAATACACTGATAATTACAGCTGACAGTGCTGGCAGTTGGGTTGTGGTCAACGGCTACCTCATAGCTCTTGGGTCCTGAGCTTGATCTCTGGCTGTGGTGACCTCTGCGTGAAGCTTGCACATTCTCTTTGTGAAGTGCAGAGAGTATGATCTGCTGGTTAGATCTCTTAGTGTCTGAAAACTGTCCCTGTGCGTGAGCCCTGCGATGGACTGCCATCCTGTCTAGGTTGTACTGTACTGTTCCTCTGTGTGTGCAGATTTGACTCTGGCATGTCACATCCTTTTGTTGGGTCATCATAATAGACTCAAGTCTCTTTCATAAGTAGTTTCTTCAAGTTCAGTCTCCCATTTTATACAGTATCTACAGTTTATTGTTTTGCAATGTGTAATACTCAGTACCTGCCTATAATCAATGTCATCTGCCAAGTCTTGGAATCTATCCAAATCCTTGATAGTTTATAAGAGTGTGCTAATCCTCATATTTTGACACAATTTGCAAACATCACTAGTTTATTAACTATACCAAAACCTACATCTTTCAAATAAATTAAGAAAAGCAATGGTCCCAATACAGATCCATGTGGTACTCCCTTATTACTATACATGCATGACTTCCCATCTGTACTGTCTGTTAATCTGTACTGTTTTCTGTTCATTACCCAGTTCTGTAGTCATACACACTGATTACATTGCCCTGCAAATTGGGAATTACTATTTTATGAGGAATGGTATCAAAAACTTTCTAAAAATCAAAATACCTCATATTTTATGTTATGAGTGTGTTGATTACTCAGATATCCAAATGACCTCTAAAACATTAGCTATGTTAATTCAATATAGCTCTGACCCCAAGCTTCTCTCCCTGTCTGTGTCTCATGGAGAGCAAACTGGAGAATGTGAAAAGACAAATTCCTAATGCAAGAAATTGTATATGGCTAATAAAGTGATCTCTTAATGCCTAAAGTCATGGGACCTGTGGTTTGGCTTTTGCTGCTGTTAGCCAAAACAAATGTTAATCAAAACTAATGATACTGTAGTATTCTTTTGTTTTTAAGCATGAGGTTGTGATTTTTGGTATATCTTTTTTGACACACAATGTTTACAAGCCATACACTGTATCTCCTATGGCATGAAAAATGTGTGTCTCATACTACTGAACACCATATACTGTACCCTTGGTGACAGAAGTGTGAGTTTGCAGACTAGATATAAAAAACAGGAACCTGATATTAACGGCTGATATTATGAATATGTTTATCCAAACAACTCATGCAACTCATTTAAAAGGCAAAGTTAATTGAGATGCAGAAATGATTGTACATTAAAAACATTTCATGAATTCTGATTAGAAGTATATATTTTAGTATAGTTGTTAAAAAATCAAATTCTAATTAAACCACAACACTTTCATAATTAGAAATCCCTGATACTTACAATGTTTTCATTTTTATGCTGCTTAAATGTTTATTTTTCTGGTTTGGTTACTTCCAGCAATCAAAATCCAGCAGGCAGTAGCCAGACAAAAAATAATGTTCATTATTTCTAAATACAAAGCATGTTCAGTTAGCTGAAAATAATTGTTTAACAGATGTACTTGAATTGTATGCCTGATAAATTGTTACAATTGCATCCATTTCTCATTTTATAAGTGGGCACTGACAAAACAGTACGACTGGTATTGTTTTTCATGTAAATACACAAGTATAATAAAATTCCTGATGATTTTGTGAAGGTGGAGGGTGGATAGTTGTTTCACCACTTGTTTCCTACTGGTGAAAAAACAGGCTGCACCAAAAGCTTCAAGTTCTAATGAGAAAGGATTCTTAAACCTATTGCTGAATAAAATCTTTCCATTGTAATGTGCACATCTAGAAGCCCTTTAACCTGTCTACAATCTCTGTTTGCATGTGTTTTCAACATGAAAGGAATCCAGGTTTTTTTTTTAGGTAAGTGGGATATCACCTGGGACCCCATTCTGTGAAACTGTGCCTGTTTACCAGCCTTAGGTTACCTGTTACAAAATTTTTGTTTACCACAGCAACCACCTAGTTGGAATGACAATATGTGTAGCCTGAATGAATCCACCTCAAACTTTCAAAGCTTCACTATCACGCCAAGGCAATTGTCAAGACAGTGACACTTCAGCATCCTTCGCATGCAAGTGAATCACAGAACTGAAGATACATTTGAATCAAGGAACAGTTCTAACCATATAAAAAATAAGTTCCAAGTACAAACATTGCAGAAAAACATGAGATATGGCATATGTAACTATGAGCTGTATAGGGTGCAGTAAAATGTGTGCTTATGTAGATTAATTTAGTATATTCAGATATAAACAACTGAACAATACATTTGTGACATGTCTTCATATGTCACATTTGTGCTCAGCACATTCTTGTGCAGGTGACACCAGATACACAGCACATAAATTGTTTACTAGAACACTTCCTATTACTGTATGTTATCAGCTTGAGACCACATGATGAATCATTTTCTAAAATCCATTCCAAATGCTTGTCTCATTTTTCTAATTTGTATGGGAGTTAGGAACCCTTTTTTAAACAGTCAAGTAGCACATTTGAGATATTTTATTAATAAAAACAAACAGCCTCAATTACATTTTCTTTTGGAATAAAACATTGTCACACTCTTTCAACAGGACCTGATTAAAAAAAAACACTTTCAAAAGTGAGTGGGTGTCATTGTTTAAGTGCAAACCAACCATTCCAGCTTATTTTCTCCATGAACTACAGTATAACAACATAGTGTATGAATACATAAGTCACTGCTGACTGGTGCACTTTCTTACCAGGACACTTGCTGTCAGGTTTAAGAGTACTGTTTCAGCAATACCTTCAGAAATTACATACACCTAAGAGCCATTAAATACTGTAATCTGACTAATTTTAAAAGACTTACAAATACCTGCACAGAAATTGGTTTGCACTGTACATAAAAATGCATAATGTCAGGGGTGACATTTGCTTTACATATAGGATTTTAATACAGTGTAGCATTACACTGATCTTAACTAACCCTATCATTATTTTATCATCAGGGGGTGATGCAGAATATCTGAAGCTCCCTGCTGCAAGACAATTCTTTTGCACAGAGCCGTACATTAGCTGTTTATCATTAAACAAGCAATTCAGAATCTGCAAATAGGGGTCAACAGGAGCATCAGGTTGATTATTTGTGGCGTTTACCCACAGGTGAGCAAGGCTGCAGAACATACCCTTGGATGGTGACCACTGCTAAGGCAGGCAGCATATTGGTACTGTATAGCTATCTTTTAAAACCAAAATATGACACTCAAAAAATAAAGAGGTAAGATTTAACAACAATAGAATAATTGAATAAGATTAATGAATAATAATTGTACAAGATAAATGATTATAAAGCTTACCTGACATGTACAAGGCGTTATGAAAGGGAATTTAACTCTTTTTTTTATTGGCCAAGAGAAGTGTCATCATCTGTTTCTAACGGTGGCCACGACTTCAAGAGCAGAACGTGCTTGTGTGTTGAGTTCACAACTCCACTGTCAGTGAGGAAATTGACTTATGTCATATTTCTTATATAAATATATAGTTCACACAATGTTATATCTCCAATATAAAAATATAGTCCACACTATTGTATGTACAGCACAATTCAATAAAAACCGGCAGGCAATGTGACAATTCAGCAGGAGCAGCACTGAAAACATCTCACAGACTGAAAACTAAGCAAGAGGAGATCCACCTCCTTTAGAGATTAATAGAGGATATTGAGTATTGTCTCTTTTAGATGCTATTTGTGGGTTTGGTGTTCAGCAGTTGACACTGGCAAGCCTGAGAGTGGTCCCCTTGATGATCAATAGTCAACATGAAAGAACTCTGGAGGTTCTTTAAGCCCACTAAATACCAGAACCAGCTCAGAGTCCCTTACTGCACTGCCTCTAGCAGACTGGATCAATACTCGAAAGCACAGACAGAGGCAGGACTTCCTAGGCAGTTGCAGGGAAGCAGGAAAAGGAATGACTGGGAATGGACTGGTGATGACTGGGAAAGGAGGAATGCCAGATCACCAAGAAGAAACTAAGCAGGTTTTAAATATCCTACAGTCACTACAGCTACAGCTGCACAAGCCCCACAGCTTCACAGTGGGTGGATGTAACAGAGACAGGGGTGGAAAAGGGGTGTGTGTTTTATACAGGTCTTGATTTCTCGCTTCTACAAGTCTGAAAGATTTTCATGTTAGTCTTCCAGATCTTAGCTCATTTCCACCCTCTATTCTTCATTTACATTCCATTTTAATGAAATTTGCTCAGTTTAACTTTGACAGAGTGCTAATTTGACAGCCTACACAAAACGCAAGGTGCATTTTTGTCATATACCACATGAGCTGATGGAGTTGATAAGCTTCCTATTTTTGTTGACTTCCTGACCTTTCATTTTGCACCTACGTATCCTGCATATACCACCTTACCCTCACCCACCATCTACGCTACCTTCTGTCTGATACTTGGGGAATTTGTCTCTGCAGTTACATTTTAGTGGGAAGAGTGCAAATTAAAACAATTTACTATGCTTCTATAACACTTGACATTCACACATAAAACACAAGGTGGTAATGTACAGTAAGTTGACTATTAGTGGTTTATTTAAACTTAAGCAAAATAAATATTTGAGCAACAATGTTTTTCTCCATCAATTTTGTCTTTAGGGCCACACATTTTCCTCTTAAATGCACACACTTTGTCAGCAAAGTTATTTTGTTACTAACCCATTCTTTTCCTAGTAATTTTAAAGACAAATCCCCACTGCTCACTTTTTCTCCAGGACCAAAATTAGAATGTGTTGTAGAGTTGCTGCTTCAGATGAAACGCTAACCTCACGTCCTTATGACTGAACATTAAAAAGCCCATGGCTTTTCAGAAGTGCAGGGGTGTTAACTGCAGTGTTCTGGTTATATCCCTGTCGCGGCTTGTATGATTTGGTCTTTCTAAAGGTCTAAACCTCCTTACCTGATCTGCTACAGTGTATGGTGGGAATGCCAGGCTAACAACCATCATTCAGGTGGATGCTACACTTCAATAGTAAACCAAGTGGTTCTTTTCATATACAAGGAAGCACATTCAGATTCCTTTGGGATGAGAAGTGCTCCAGTATATAAAAATTCAAAGGATTATTTTCCTGTTAAGGATTAATGTATTAAGTGGTCCCAGAATCCCCTGGTCAATTTAGTACATACAAGCTTCAAAGCCTGCTACTAAATGGACATAAAAATCATGTTTTTAATAAAAAATGTTGAATTTATAATCTTGCTTAATCAGCACAAGGCACAAATGAATATAATACAATAGCATGCTATGAAATCAAACAAATAATATGGATCACAGCCTTTTTATTTCTATTTAATTGTGTCATATTTTCTTTCATTTTTAAAGTGCTGAATAAGTTTCTCAGATAAATTAACAGCTAGAAGTTAAATGAGGTGCGGGAGCCAAATGGCCTCATGCTGGTCGGTATCCTTTCTTGTGCTCTAAACACGCTGCCTGAGCTGCACAGCCCATAAGGGCAGCCCGGTCAGCTGTCCGCTTTGTCAGTGACAACTAGGGGAATATTTTGTTAATTAAAAAAAGAAAAACACACAATACCTGCAAACTAATGATGATGATCACAATAAAAGGATATTCTAAGGTCTTTTATATATTTTATAAAATTACATTTACTAATTCAGCCACAGTCTCTGTATGAATGGAAACGTTAACTTCTTTTGCTTTAGAAATACTTCTGAAGCCCAGTCCTGTCATATGGTTTCACAGGAATAAGTGATCCATTCCAGATTATAGCTCTAGATCTGTAGATATACTGTATGTGCACTTCATTTTATTCTTGTTTAGTACCATGTGAAAGACCAAAATACTACAACATACAGTAAGTTTTTGATGTGAATAAAAAAAGTGCAGTTGTTTTCAACAAAATGCTTTTTTTAAATAAAGTAAAAGTCACAAGAAATTTGACAAAAATAATACACTATTTTATGTTAAGCAATGTATAAAAACATGCATCCTTCACTTACAGTATGATGTGACCATGAACCCAGTAAAATATTCAGTAAATCCTGCAACAAATGACCCCTTCTCGGTGTTGATTAATTTTTAATTAAAAATTATATTGTAAATTGTAAAAAAAATGTAAATAATACAGAAAGCTTGCTCTCTGTTGCTTTTGAGAAATAAGAATATTTATCAAACAAAACCTTTATAGCTATTACAGTAGATCATATTACATTTTTCTTTTCCACATCAGTCTGCTAGTAAAATGGAAAAAAAAGGATATTTTGCTTAACTCTATTATCTCATGAAATACAGATTTAAAAAATGTAAGATGGATACTTATCTGAATGTAGAAACCTAAATAGCTCTATCATCCCATGGTCTCTTCGGTTTCAATTTACTAGACTTTTAGAATTCTTTAGCTTCTAAGAATTGCCCATTTATCATTAAAAAACTCACAAACCTAAATGCAAATACAGTACATTATGCTCAAAGTGAGCACTAATTATCATGATAAAAGGAGAGACATCCACACATAATTTTAGTCGGCAGATCACTGCCGGTTTTTTGTTGGGTTTCCATTACTCTGTATAACTCCACCACTCAGTGGTAAATATCTTCAGTGAGACTGGTCTTTTATCAGCAATCCTGACTGCCACCTTTTGATTCAGATGCAAAACTAAGTAATTTCACTCAACTTAGTGACAGAGTGACTGATGTTCCGTTGAAATGAATGAGTACACATTTAGCAAAAGCACTGTTGTATCGAAAGTGAAGAGTTAAGTTCCAAAGGTCTATACACTTATTTCATTTAGCGCACGTTTCAATCTACTTTGTGAAATCTGTGTTGGAAAAACTTGACTAGAGCTCTATTTGATGGAAAATATGTTTAATAGCATTGATTCTATGCCTCTAGTAATTAAAATGTACTTAAGGCTTCAATCACACTAAAAGCCCCTAATAGACTTCACACATGCGTGTACAAAATTGTCCTCTTCAAAAATAAATCATGGACTAAATCTGACAATATTCTGCTATGCAACAGTCAGGTGTAATGGATGTAATTAAATATTTTGAAAATAAATATCAAACATACACAGAAAACGTGAGCTGAAATACAGATCCATGAAATACACAATCTACAAAGTCCTGAAGCATAGACCTGATCAGCTTCTGAAGAGATTGCTGTGGGATGTTCTGCCACTCTTCCTGTGCGATATCACCACCTGGTTACTATTTTAACCAATTGTTACTATTGTTCACCATTGGTGATCTTAACTTTTGTGTCATTGTGATTCTAGCACTGTATGATCTTGCACTGACCTACTAGAAAATCAAACGTTCCAGACTGGCTTTCAGGAATGGACAACATGTTGTATCAAGAACCTGCATTGCTGAGCAGTAAGGTTGCCCTCAAAATGCGCCAAAAGAGTTTTGCATTCGTGGGGATACCTCCCAGGATCATCAACTTTCCACTGTCCTACTGGGGGCATTAAGAACACACTATCTAGAACAATACCCATAACAACATCTTTCCACATCTTGTCTTCCATCAGGACTGTCAAGACTGTATTTATCTGTGAATAAAATGTAAAGGAATCCTCTCTGGACATCAGAAGATGGATGTTGCATCTATAAGACCCCCCAAGATCATTTTCATGCCGACGGTGAGCTGTAGACGTTTTGCTGACGCCTGGGTTATTTCTTTCTGGAATTTCTTTTGCTGCAGCACGACAGACTAAAAACAATTATGCAGATGAATCAGACAGATGTAATGGTCTTAGACCAGTG
Organism: Lepisosteus oculatus; assembly: GCF_040954835.1. Lineage (NCBI taxonomy): Eukaryota > Metazoa > Chordata > Actinopteri > Semionotiformes > Lepisosteidae > Lepisosteus > Lepisosteus oculatus. The sequence goes on along the minus strand of NC_090719.1, from coordinate 15,783,631 downwards.
TAGTGACATCTGTCTTCTAGGAAGAGGTCTGTTACTCACAAAGCCAGTTCCCTGTTTCTCTGGCCTTTTCTAATGGTTAATGTAGCAATTCATCTCATTCTTCAGGCTACTTCTCTCAGAGGCAAGCTGTTTCAATCACTAAGATAGCTACCGAGTAATCATTGTTGCTGTAGTGGAGCACGTCTGTACCTTTCACTGTTGTTGAGTTTATCAATATAATCTTTTCTTGAATCTGTTCATAAAGATTCTAAATCAGCTCATTTAGACAGTTTTATCTCAACTCAATTAGCTCATGGCATCTTTATGAAATCACATGGCTTGAGTTCAGCTTTTATTATCCCAAGGAACAATACCATTCAAACAATCAACAAAACTACCAGCTCACTACTTAAGTGTGAATAACATTATATACGCCCATTGAGCTTTTATTTAAAACTTGATGATGTAAAACAAAGTTTTGCATTTTGATCGTGTATCAGTGTAAGTTAAGAGTCAATGATGAAGAATACTGTTTTTTATTAACAGCCATCTGCTCTTACACATTATATTAATTACAAAATGCATTGCAATATAGAGTTTGGCATCAAGTTAATTTAATAACTTAGTCTCCTTCAAATGCAATGTTTTGCATGGTTTTGAATAGATGTGGTAGCTTTTCACGTGATTTTTCAATAGATGCTTCAGGCAAATCTAAGAATAGACTCCACTGCAAGAAATGTTTTTATGAACCCAAACCAATTGCTATCGTATAAGAAAAAGGTTAGCTTGGGATTGTTGCAGGGGAACACTTCAGTTTCTTCAAGATCAAAAAGCACTATAGTAAGAGGTTTTTTATTTGTCTGCTTTCAAAAACCTTAAGACATTCCGCCTTGGGCATTGCAGAGATTCCAACAAAAAGAACACATCTAAGTAACCATCATCTAACATCTACTGTAGATAGACTTACGAAAACTCTGAATTATGTTAAAACAATGAAAAAAACTCAAACCCAAAATTGCAGCAGCTAAAAGAAGCTTCATCAACCCTTTTCTGGCATTTTTTGTGTATATGCATTTGAAAAACCTCCTGTTTTATTCTGATAAGAATTATTTTTATTTAATTATGCAAAACGAGGTCATGCTTCGGTGATGGCAATTAATATGAAACAGCTATTAAGTAGCGAGTTTGCCAGGCTTTTATGTCAATGCCAAGTTGTGACTAAATGTTATCAGAGAAACAGTTGGATTTATTTAATTCTTTAATTAAAATGTCTCAGCAATTCAAACTTTGGTCTAAGAAATTTGACCAGTTTTCTTTCCAGTCATTTTTTTCTGTTTTAGTCAGTTCAATCTCATGTGGAAATTGACAAGAACCACTTACCCGATGTATGATGCAATTACTGTTGGCATTAAATGTGAATTTTTTCAGTTTCTATCGTTTTTGCCAAGAAAGCCGCATGTAGTGCTCAGGAACTGAGAAATGCCCGATCTGTGATCATCCCTAAGTGGCAATAAATGAATTTGATATGTGATCCAAGAGGAAGTTAAGAACACACCTGCTGTTTCTTAGTCACCACTTCTGCAAGGCTGTAAAATTGAGGTCAGTGCTCCTTCCAAGCCAAGAGGAAACAGGCAGCATCACAAAGGAGGAAATGCAAACTGTTATGGAATCTTGTGCTTAATGTGCTCTGCTCTCAGAATTATTCCCAAAGTTACTTGTGTTTGTGTTTTACTCTAGACCGATTTAGGAAAGTACTTGGGAGTTTATAATTTTGGAAACAGGAAAAAAAGTGCATCACTACATCTTTTAAATGTTTATCACTAAGAATTGCCAAATTTGTACAAAACTAGTACAGAAATACTTCTACAAAAACCTTTTTAAAACCAATCACTTTTGAAGAATCAACACAGATCATGGAGTTTGGTGGTTATTAATCTACTGAACATTGGCACTTCAGATGATCTTGAATTATTTTTTTACAAAACATTTTCATGCTACACAAGATGGTCCTAGTAAATGGTAGCTTCTGGAAGTTATGGCCACACACATCGGTCAGAATTCACCACAGAATTAAAAAAGGTGGTGGGAAAATTCTTAAGAATGAATCATTCTTAATGAGAAGCCAACTATGATGCTATACCAGTTTCCTTTTCCCAGAAGGCAAGTATTATTATTTACTGTATGTTAGTCTTATGGGAGTTCACAAGACTTAAGAAAGGCCAGTCTCTCTGCATGATGACCAAAACTCAGAATATGTGAAGATATGTTGTACTATATTTTTTTCCTGCACAGTACAAAAAAAGTACTTCTGATTTTTTTCAATTTCCATAAATTAAGAAGAATGTTCATCACACAGGAAGCTGCTAGAATATAAAAAAGATAAGTTTATCAACAACCCAAACACTATTGGCCTTTCACTGCTACAATCAATGACCAGACAACAGAAAATTATAATGACCATTTCTCTGCTACTTTTTCACATCTTGCACATTCTGTGATCAGCGTTGTACACATGCTCCATGCCTGCAAGATTTCACTCAGTGCAAATGTTTGAAAGAGTTGCGTAATGAACTTGTTGACCAGTTGCTTTGACAACTAATTTAAACCAACATTAACAATGAATAAGGTGCTGTCACTCCTGTCTTTTCAACTGGTACTTACAATCTGCACTAAAAGCTCTCAGAATAAAGTCTTTATCAAGCTTTTACTTTAGCTGGAACCGAGTAATATTTCATCTGTTTGAAATGATTCAATTACTTGAATGGGGGAATTTTTATCCACTTAATGAGTTCCCCCCTACTTTGCTATTTATACCATATTTAAATGCATAATTAACTGCTTTCACCTGTCAGTCTGTCAGCTACCTATTTTACCACAGTACATAACATGTTTGTTCTGATGCTCACAAATGGTTTGTGGTTAATGGAAGCTTGATTCACTAACTAGCACATTTTGCTGTTATTTATTCCCTGATCTTCAATATATGATTTTCACCTCTCTTATCAGTCTCTTTCACAGCAGAACAGACATTTGGAAGATATTTGGCAAACATGACAGTCCTTTTTTCACCATATGGAGAAAACAAAGAATAGTACAGGTGTTGGACATAATTAACAAATTAGTGCATTAAATGGCAATGATTTTGAGTAAATTTTGTTTCAAATTTTATTTTAAAGTAAAGTAAAGCAGAGAAAGGTTTGCCATAACAAGATATCTGTTGCACATTTTGGAATTAAACTGACAAAAACCTATAACTACCTAGCATCTTTCTAATTTAACACAGTTACCACTTGAGACCACATTAAATTTCTATGCTCATTCTGACCTCTGTTAACAGGATGTGTATTCTAAATCTGCATTATGGTAGCAGCAAAATATAATTATCTGGAAATGCAAGAGTAGCATGTCAATTAAGTGTTTTTTCAGTCAATTGATTGTAACCTTTTCACTTTAAAAACTTTTTAAAGAAGCTACTGTATGAACATGGAGGATAGGATGAGAAGAAAATGAAACCATATGTCCCTCTTCACTGGAATTCACATTTTTAAATCTTTGGAACTAGATGTACAGTATGCTTAGGTATATGATGTTTATGAAAACACCACTTTGAAAAACACTGGCAAAGACCTTATATTATGGTATGCGATAGTTTCCCATGAACTACTTTAGAAAATACCAATGTATTTTTGCCATGTCCATTTATCCCTTTTCTAACTGCTTCATTCAATTCAAGGTCACAGTGTTTTTGATACAGTGTAAATTAATTTCACTTATGTTTCTGTATAGATTTTATTCTTTAATTAACATAAACTGAAAAACAAGATGATAGCTCTGGAAAACCAGACACTCCCTTCTTTGCTGAACCAGACAGTATTCAAGCTCACAGTAAAATGCAGTACTCAACATTTTGTCTTCTTCTCAAACTTCTTTTCTGATGAGAGAATTAAGCTGGGTCTCTGAGTACTGAAGCACTTCACCACTAAGAGGTTACAACCACAAAATACCGCAATAATTCTATTTTTTTCCTTGAGAATTATGATATACTTTTGCTTAAAGGCCCCCTAGGCTGTCCACTCGTCCTCAAAAGCTCAGAGGTGCAGACATAAAAGGGTCATGCTTTAATGCTGGATCAGAAAAAAATAAAATAATCCCATATCCATGCTTTTATCAAGCTCTGCCAGCCACCATCTACCATTTGGATGTTCTAATTTAAGCAGACATTTGTTTCCTGGCTGCAGTCAGCTGCGCATTCATATGCTGCAAGACACATCCTTTACATAAAAAGCAGTTTGGCCTTTTTCTTTGACTATCTGTAAAAGATACAGAGAGGCTACTAAAGAATGAATCAAAAACTAATAATGAGTGGAAGAATAAATTCCATTTTGAGGCTGATTGGTAATAGAGACCTTGCTTATTGCAAGATCTCGGCAGGTCTTCTCCCGTTTGAGCCCTGTATTTCCCAAGGGATTTTTAGATGGTATGAATTGCTACATTTCTAATGCAAAGTGATAGGTAAGACGTTAGGTATATCCTTTACTGTATGCATGTCATGGTAACTAATTAATTTTATCATTTAATTCCTTGCCACTCCACATAATGATATGCTAATGCGTGTTGCTCTTCATCATACACAATATAAGTATTTTATTGCTAATATGAGTGAAAAGTACTTAGTTTATCAGCCTATTACTAGATGAAGTCATGGAGAATTGCTTATCAAATGAAGCACTTGGTGTAGAAAGTAAGAAGGCATAGCTAATGTAGGAAGTATTCACGTCTAAAAAAAAAACACTCACCTTTGTCACACATAAAGCATTTTAGCTAATTGACAGCAGAGATTTTTGAATCAGTCTTAGTCAAAGTGTATGTGCTGGTAATAGGGATTTATGATAAAACCCAGCAGTTTTGTCTGGAAGGATTAAAAACCATTGCTGTGTTAAAAGGTTCAAATTTCTTCTTTTTGGCAGCATGGCAATCATTATAATTAGTAGTATTAAGTATTTATTTGGTTAGCAGAGACCATCCAGGGTAGCAGGCAGGTATGTATTAGAAATTAACTTGTGTTTGGACAACTCACACTGTATATAAAATGTCAGGAACAATCATTAATGTGTAGCAAGCTAACAAAACAAAAAACGAGGTCAGCACAAGCTGGGAGAGCAGCAGATGAGCTGGACTGGATGGCTAGTTTCAGCAAGAAGCCTACAATAACCTAGGTGGCACAGCAGCAGGGCTCGAACCTGCATGCGTGTGGAGTAGCTGGGAAGAAAGCAGCAGAGGGAGAGGACAGTGCAGGGTGGGAACCGTGCTTTGAGGAGCTCAGATCGAGGAAGAGGAGGAGAGGCTGGCAGGGTGAAAAGATACAGACATAGAGAAGGCCATGGAGGAAAAAGGGAGGAAAAGAAGACCAGAATTTGAGAGCAGAGACGGTGAGAGTGTGTCCAGGAGAGATGCCTGTGAGGAGAACTGAGTATCAAAGGGGGAACAAGATGTTAGGAGAGCTGTCAGCATGAGATAGGAAAGCCATGGCAAGACATAAGCGTGCAGAGTGGTTGCATCTGATCTGTTCACTTGTTCTTATTTCTTCCAGTTCAAGTAAAGGAACATGCTTTTTCCTCCATGTGCATCAGAGAAACAAATGATACATAAAAAATAACTTCATAATTCAATAGTCAGGTAAGAGCATTACTTTTCTCTATGTGCTGCACACCTTAACATTTTTTCTTTTTCCTTTGGTCAAATTCACATTTTGGAATTTGGTTAATGCCTCAATTTGGACTTGACAACTATACTTAAGCCTTGAACCCCAGGTACTGTACACCTGCGAGAGACTATACACGAACTGTCACTGAGAATACCTTGTACCCCAGGCAGCCAGCCAGCTGTGGGCCACAGCTGTGCTGTGAGCTGTCATTGCCACTCCTGCACAGTCAGATTCATCCCACACAACGCCTGTGGAACACAGCCATTTCCAGATGAGTCTTTTGATACAGGGGTGGTAAAATCCCCAAAAAACCTCCAATCTACAGTATTCCACTGTGGGATGTTGGAACAATCACTCTTCGTCTAAGGAGGAGGATTTGCCCTATGCCAGCACATTTACTGTACATACGTTCTGAGGTATTCAGGCACCACTTATTTGCAGTACTGAAACTTATTTAATCAGAAACTTATACAGTATCACAATGTTGGTATAAATGTATGTACAAGACAACACAAAACAAACAGTATATAAATGGCTGTACTTATTCCAAACTGTATGTCATTGCTTTCAAAATTGTGCTAATCTAAGAAACTACAAGATCATAGTGGTATTTTTTGTGTTTGAAATTCCAATTTAATTTAGCCTTTGGCGTCAATTGTGAATATCTGCTGTATATGCCCTGGGTTCTTAGAGAAATTGGAAGCATTAGTATGAAATACATTTTAATCTGCTTTTGGCTTTAAATTAGGAGTTTATGAGTCAGAGGTCAAGTAGAGAAGATAATGGGAAGGCCTTCAGAAAAGACAGTATGTTTCATCTGATAATTTTCGAGAACAAGTATGATGTAATTCATTTCAATTACTTTTTTAAATAACCAACATGCCAAGAATTCAATATTTTGAAGTTCTTTAAAAACATTTTTGAAAAACCATCTGTTTAAATATCAACAATTATTTGGTACAGAAAAACTGCTCATACACAAAAGAAACTATAGCCATATAAAGAACAATTAAATGTAGTATTTAAAGATCTAAAAAGATGAAATTCCTTGCATTCACAAACTGACCTCTCTTAGAAAATGCTTTTTTCATTATTAATAACCTTCAAAAGTGTTATAGAATATAAGAAGTGTGACAAGTTGACTTTGCCCTTTTGAAAATGCAAAAGTTGAATGCAGACATACAGTATACGCAGAGAAAAGGGCATCCTCTATCTACTATGAATAGTAATTACAATAATTACATTGGTGTACCATAGATTTAAAAGATCCCCTTATATGATAAAAAGAGAAATATACATTAAATATAAGAATGCATCTTATATTAGAAAAGAAATATAATTAATCAAAACAGCTTAATGTTTTAGAACAACAAAAAACAAAATTTTAAATGTAGTATTTTAAGGCAAATAAAATAGCTTCTATTAATGGAACATTAAAGGTTTATTCCATGCTGAAAAGAGAAAATGTTGTGTTTCTTTTTTTTCTTTTCAGAATGGAATAAACCTTTACATGTTCCTTTGCAGCCTACACATGCTGACGCAGCTCCCTATTTGAATTATCTTCTATTAATGTCACATGAAGGTATAAAAATTGTCCAATGTAAATGTAATGATGTATTTCCCTTGATAAAGTGAACTGCACCTTTCTCAGATTAAAAATGTAAATTGCCATCCTTCTTAACCAGCAGTTAAACATCCAAATCCAAAGCTTTTCCTCACTCTGGGGGCTGGCACAGTGGGCCTCTGACAGTTTGGAAGAGACCAGCTTAGACTGAATTGGTGTCTGTATTCTGGAAAAGTATATAAAATAACCTTTTTTGTATTGTCAATACTTAGAAACATAAACCTTTATCGAGAACAAAAATGTATGCAGCATTTTAACTAGTAAAGCTTGTGTTTGTGGATAACCTACAGTACAACCATCTATATAATCAAATCTGAGAAAAAGAAATAATGAGACTATCAGTAAATATATGAGGCTTTTCGCTGCTTCCATTGATAAAGGTGAAACCACCTGAAAATTAGAAACATAATTGCCAAGATGTTCTTTGTAAATAGATTGAGCAGCAGGTTGTAATACTCATTTACAGTGTTTCTTAAGTGCTGTCTTGACTCCTTCATCTCATATAAATTCAGTTTAAATTACACCATGTTAACAGCTCTGGAAATCATTTAATATTGAGTATAAAAACAAGGCTCAGCCGTCTTTGTCCAGACTCCAGTCCTTCATCCTCTGTTTTACAGGTCCTTTAATGCTAATTATCTTGACTGTTCTATAAACTGCAGCTAATATGTTTATGTGCCAGTGGAAAATATTAACACAAAACAGAAAAAGGAGTCATTCATCAAAAACAACCAACCTCTTCTCTAAAACTCAGGTAATGAAACATGTTTTTTCTCCCTAAGAACATGCAAACACTGGTCATTTACATAAGATGTAATATCTAGGTGATCCCTGCACAGTTGTATAAATGTACTGTAGTTACTGCATTTCAGTGCTGTTATCTGTGTAGGTGGGGGTGTGGGTGATAATTTGGATTACTGTGCTCCTGGTAATAGTGAGTCATGACTAACATAAAAGAAAAATAAAGTTTCTTCATTTTTTTGTCATCAAATTCAAGACAAACAATGAACAATCAAAGATATATTAGAAAGGTGCTTTATAAATGTTTTTTTATGTATTAAGAGTAAACATCTGGTGTTTGTGACTTATCCTTTAAGTCACATATCACTTTGGGATTTGCCATCCTGGTGTTATACTGTAAATTTAACAAGCAATATAGTAATACTGAGATACAGTCACATACTGGAACACAATTGCTTTATCAACACTTCAACATTAACCAGCAAAGCCATTTCTGGAGGAAGTAAACACTTCTGTAGAAGAGCAACTCGTAGATTCTCAATAAACTTAGATTAAATGAAGTCAAAAACCAAAGACAGTGTAAGCTTTGTGCCTTAACCTTAAAATAAAACTACACATTTTTCAGGTAAGAAAACCAATCTGAAGAGTAAGGTAAACCAAGCATGCTTGTACAAAACTGCTAGCTAAATGGAGAACCTCCTCTGCAAATGGAATCTTTAGTGTCCCTCTGAGATGCCATGTACTACAGTATGTCCCTGAATAATCTGCTGTGTTTGGCATCAGTTCAGAGCAACTGTAAGCCATGAAAAATGAAAGTCAAGTGCAGCATCAAACAGCCAGTCCCACAGAAATCACTGGAACCAATAGCTCTACAACAAAGGCTTTGAAAATCTGCACTCCTGTTTCCACTACACTGTGGTGCACACGCCTCAAAATGCACAGTACTTCTGAGGTAAGAAGAAATGGCAGCATACACCCATCAGTGCACAGGAAGAACACTGGTTTTCAAGGAAAACATCTTGGCATCTGTCTAGGTACTGTAAAACTGTGATCCCGCTAAATACAAAAAAGAAACTTTGGCAACCTACCTTAGATGAAGAACAAAGAAAATATGTTTCCCTTGCTTTTTTTTTCTTGATGTTGGCCAGGGCAGAATCAGAAACACACTCAGTTTTTCTCCTCTTCCCCTTTCACAGCCTTCTGAAACAAACCAAGACACAGAGTCACAGGCGAAATGCACAAGACCTCATGTTAAACAAAATGTTCAATAAGTGATGGCAGGTGAAGAAAACGTTTTAAACACTGAAATCTAAATTTTATTTATCTTCACTCCACATTTTTTAACACAGATCCTTATAATCCCAGAGTATGTGGCTTTTTGTGTGATTTTTATGGACATTAAAGAAAATGCCACATTGTCTTCAACCAGATATGAAGAACCACCGAGTGACAGAGTTACATTATGTCCTTCTGAACACAGTGAAGACACTTGGGACTCATTTTTTGCAAGTGCTTCACTGACATTATACAGTTATGGCTTGCTCACCAGCTGCGAAAAGCTCTATTATACTAATGGACACTTCCAAACATGTTTTGGTGACAAGCCTAGAAAGGGATAATGTAACTTTAAGCTTATTTGAAGAGATTTTAAATCCAAGCTCTTTTCATGTATACCACATCCATCCAGGCTTTTTTTGTGCTGTACTGTAGGTTTTCCACTCATTCCTCTTGGCCAGTTGCAAGAAAAATATTTCAGAGTTCACAGTAGTTTATAATGTAATACTGTAGCCAGCTAAATTACACTGTACAAATATTGCAGAAAGTAGTTGTTACAGCTGCACTGCAGATACTGGTTGCACATTTTTCAGAGTCTTTGGACAGCTGAATGATTAATAGAAAACACATCGGCACTACGAACTGTTCTATATGGGATGACATCGGCAGTGATGTTCCACAGTTCAAAACGTCTACTTGCGCTCAACCAAAAAAGCGCATTTCTTCAAAACAGTGCAGCATTAAACAATCAGTCACACACAGGCCTGAATATGCATCATGCTTCTGCTGTAAGGAAGAAATGGCAATATACAGTACATTCATCAGTGCACAGAAAGAACAAATCAAATCTGATGTGGTACTGACCCATTCAATGCCATTTAACTTTTTTTGGCTAATGCTTTTGTCAAAATAATTTAATAATAATTCCTTACACTTATATAGTACTTTTCTGGACACTCCACTCAAAGCACCACCCCCACCAGTGTGTAGCCCCACCTGGATGATGCACCAGTACACTCCCTACTCACCAGCTCTCAGTGCAGAGGAGAGCAGAGTGATGAAGTCAGTTCAGAGATGAGGTTATTAGGAGGCCATGATTGGTAAAGGCCAGGGGGAAATTTGGCCTTTTGGCCCCAGGACACCGGGGTTACACCCCTACTCTTTTCGAGAAACGCCCTGATTTGAAATGACCACAGAGTCAGGACCTTGATTTTACATCTCCTCTGAACTACGGCGCCTTTTTACAGTATAGTGTCCCCATCGCTATACTGGGGCATGTGGACCCACACAGACCGCAGGATGAGCACCCCCTACTGGCCCCACTAACACCTCTTCCAGCCTTAGCTTTCCCAGGAGTCTCCCCTCCAGGTACAGATCAGGCTCACACATGCTGAGCTCCAGTGGGCTGTCAGCTGTGGGCTGTGGGCTGCAGGGTGATACAGCTGCTGGATATTTCCACAAGTGTCATATAAATATACACACACAACATCTGATTTGTGTCCATTTAAACTACAGGCTCTTTTAACTACGCAATCTGAACTGGATCTGACCCAAATCAAAGATCTAACCACTCCTCCACACTACTTCCGTTAAAGGAGAGACCAATTCTTCAAATCAGAAAACTGCACAAGCTACTCATGAATACATCTTTTCAAGTTGAGTTTAATGCAAAAATCAGATTACTGTAACCATATCTGTAGAAAATGTTAAAACACACCAAGACCACACGCAAAGTAAATAAAATTCAGATAACGGATTTGAGGTGAATACTTGTGGTCAGGGTCATTGACTCAAATCCTGGCTGGGAACACTGCTGTTGTACCGTTGAGCAAAGCACTGTATTTGCTCCAGCAAAAAAAAATACATGTTAAGTTGTTTCGAAAAAAGTGTTGACCTAATAAATTAATAATACACCAAACTGAGATCACTGACTTACTGTTTAGTCTCTTATAAACTGTAAAACCACCTTCAGATATAAAAAGATTTTATTGCATAGAGGCAAACAAAGAACACAAACTCATTTCATGCATGAAGTGTTCTCATACTGCTGGCCATACACAGCTGGCAGCTTTTGTTTGATTTGTTGAAGACAACTATGTGAAGCAACATCTAATAGAATAACAACAAACTTCAAAAGCAATCCTGACACATTGCTGAGAAATATTTTGATTCCCAGACAAGGATAGGAAAATTCGGTATGTTTTTTTTAATTTATTTATATTTTTCATCTTACACCAACCACATTTTGGAAACACTAATTGCTTCTTTATGTCTCTGCTCACAGCAATAACTTGTGTACGGCATGTGGAGAAAGAGGAAGGGTGGACAAGCTCCTCTGTTCTGCTTTTCTTTCTTTTGAGATGCTGTATCTCCACCATGCCTGACAGGAGAGCTCGTATTGCCTGGAGAGAGAGGTACAGCACATATCTTCCTGCCGCTGCAAGCTTGCTGAAACTCAGGAAGCTACAGGAGGTGCTGTTTTGACAACATCCAAGAGACTCCTAGCCTACTAATCCCAAAGCTGGTAGAATCCTGGTCATACAGTACCCAGCTAGTGATATTACCCTGGAGTTCGGATCCTAGAGCTCAACCTGTTTCTAGATGAGTGCCTTTCCTAAGTCTGACACATTTGAAACCTCCTGTTTATTATCTTTCAATTCTGAATCAGAACTTACAATAAAACTTGTTCAAGAGTCTGCCATGGCAGATTCACAATACTGCCATTGATGCTTCTTGCAATGTTACATCAAAACTGAGTGCATGTTTCGATTGAGGCAGCTCTACTCATATTTAGTTAATAATCCTTCCATTGCAGAACTATAGTTCAACAAGTCTAATTACAATCACTAAATTGCAAATTCGGCCCCCCCAAAAATTGGTTTTGTTTTGACTCCCTTCAAAGAAGAAAAATGCAGGACTCTTATAAGAAGTAGCAGTGCTTTATTTATGTTATCACCACAAACATCTCGCTGTAAAGTACAACTTAATAAATTTACTAAGATACAAAGTGCTTTAGAAAAGTGACTGTGATGTGAACATACTATATACAGCGCAATGAAAAATGAAACAGCCCTGAAAAAGCAGTGCATTTAAACTCTACAAATGTAAGGAACAAGCATTCAGAGAAATGTCTCCTTGCACTTAATGCTTTTCACTGATTTTAATGGCCTATTTTAGAAAATTCCATAGATATTTCTACTGTTTTACCTGACCGTAGCTACAGTATGCACATTAATAGTTCATAAGTTAAAATGTGTTTTTTTTCTGAATCATAAAAAACCTTTTTTCCTTCTTCACCAAAGTGGTCACATGATGCTCCGAAAGGTACCTCTCACAAGTTTAAAGCTTATGTCTGCACTCCAGAGGTTTCAAGAGACACACACTAGCAATAACTGTCATTGCTCCACAGATGGCAAGGGCCATACCATCCACAACAAGCTTATCTTAAATTAAAAGAGGACCTGGGATTGATGGAGAACATACTGTACAAGCTTAATATTAAAGCTTTCAGTAGGAGCTCTCTCACTAATACACTGAGAATAATCAATAACTTGTGATGCATTTTAAAGATACAACAGTATGGGCATTCTGTGAGCGCTTTATGGGCTGTTGCAACTCCGAGCTTTCAGTGGTTACAAAAGATGTTATTATTTATAACAAGAAAAGAAAGAAGTTAGAAAGGTTAGCAGGTATTGTGTTTTGCTGAATGGTAATGGTAATGTTTTTTCGTCTTTTGGATGAAGACGGACAAAGACTTTTTTTTTTTTATAAATGCCAGACTTAAAAATCAAAGGGTAGCTGGAAAAAAAAAAGTTTAATATAGCAGGCAAAGGTTAGGTGAATATAAAAGGTATGCGTAAAAGGTTTAACTGTCCAATAAAGTCAAAACAAATTGGAGGCCGTTGAAATGTCAATGAGTTCAAGTCCCATCTTTCTGTCTTCTGAAAGGGGTGCACACATTGGAGTCTAGACCACTATATACAGTATATATACTGTTTTATGTCAAATGGGTAAAGTAATTACTACAAGCATTTAAAAGCAGAAGACATTCTGCTTAGAAACAATAAGAGGAAATCTGATGAAAGCATCAGAATAATTACAGCTTCCTAATTCTTTTTGCAACTGTGAACTGCTGCTATCAGTTCACAGCTCAGGGATCAGGGGTGTATCAGGGATCTGCTGTGTACACCATAAGCACAGTGCCAAACCACCTAGGGTTTGAGAAAATACAAACATTTATGTACTGTAAATACATTTCTAGCAGGAAAATAATAATTAATAATCATTCCTTACTCTTACATAGTGCTTTTCTGGACAATCCACTGAAAACAGTAATGGGGATCCCCTCCACCACCAATGTACAGCCCCACCTGGATGATACACCAGTGCACTCACCACATAGCAGCTCTCAGTGGGGAGGGGAGCAGAGTGATGAAGCCAGTTCACCGATGGGGATTATTAGGAGGCCATGATTGGTAAAGGCCAATGGGAAATTTGGCCAGGATACCAGGGTAACACCCCTACTTTTCTTAAGGCATATACAATATTAGTTTCTTTTGGCTGAGTTCCTTTGTCTTAACAGTTCCACGTGGATGACAGTGGTCTGTTAACAAATTGCCAGGGCCTCAGAGAGCAAGTCCAGAATGCAGTTTGACAGGTTACATCATAAGATAAAATCAGATCACTTTATTAGCCACATACAATTTCCTTCAATAGGAATTCATCTTTTCACATACCCCAGATTGCTCTCCATGAGACACAGGCACACAGACAGGGAGAGAAGCTGGGGGTCAGACCGCAGGGTCAGCCATTGTACAGCGCCCCTGGAACTGTTTGGGTTAAGGGCCTTGCTCATTCCTCATTGGTGGATTTTCCAATCCTGTAAGTGGATTTATGACTGGTGAAACCTAGTCAGGGTGCAAGTCAAGATGTGCATTCCTCTTTTAACTGCAGACTGAGAAGTGCTGATCTGGGGCATTATATCCCTGGTGGCATCCAAATGCATCCAATTTAGGGTGGCCTGCTTAATGTGGTGTTAGAATGCACAGATATCCCAGTTATCAGAAACATTCTAAAGTAGCTGGCTCATGGGGTTTGACCAGTTCCTGTGTTTATTTCCAAGAGAAAAGTGAAAATTCTCATCTGTTTGAACAATTAATTCTATGCCTAACCATAGACTTGCTGGTATGGTAATCAAACACTCAAATCTGACACAACCTTTAAAACATCTAGCTAAACACAGCTTCTCTGCATTCAAAACATAGTAAGAGTGATCTGGATTCAAATGGATTTCTCATGACATGATACATTTTTCAATTAAGGCACAGAATGTACTTTGCAAATTAACAAAGGATGCGCACATGGATCTGAATTCTACTCTGTCATTTTAGATTAGACAGCAGACATTTTGATCAGAGAACAAATGTCATTCTACTTTAGAATTGTTACTGTCAGTAAAATTGTGCAGTGCAGGCGTTTTTCCAGGTCTTGTATGTCATGCTCACTAAGATGTTGAAGTACCCTGGCTTCTTTTAAGAAATTGTTGAATGAGATCAATTAAGTACTAACTACCAAATGGGCTACATGGCTTGGACGACCACCTACTGAGCTAAAAATATTCACAGGAGCAAACATCCCCTTCATCCCAGCACTCAACATCTCTGAGCTTCTGAGATTTGAAGAAATCTGGTGGCAACAAGGTGGTAATATGGTAATTAGAGAAATAAAACTGATAAAACTGAACTCTGATGAGAAATCCTTTCACTAATTGATGGTTAGATAATTTAATTTTTAACCTGCAGTGTGAGTTCATTGTTGGTGAAACTAATTATTTAGCCTATTAATAAGAGCAATAATGAAAAACAATGCAACCTACTGTACCCCATTATGAAAAAGCTACTGGTACTTTTTCAAGCACCAAAATATAGGATTAACCGACATTCAGTGAAATGAATTAGCTCTACCTACAGTATTCGTGTTTCTCCCTATGGAAATAAAGCAGTACAAGTGTTACTGGGAAATATACTGGCTATGAATATATTATCTTTATTAGACAACAAGAAATCTACCCAACAAAAGCAATAAATTTTAACAGTTTACAGCCCATTCCAGCCTGAATGTACTGCTGTTTATGATGCGCATACAAATTGACATTTTCTTGTCTCATTTTCCCCACATAGTTTGCTTTCTTTTCATGCTTTCTCCTGTAATTTCATAGCTGTCTGCCTTTCTGAAAAGGGTGTGACATATTGCTACATCTCCTTTCCAATTCCAATCTGTTAATTTCCTTCCCAGGTGAGTTTCTGCCATATTAGAAAAAGGAATCCTAAGACACTGTTTCAATAATGATGCAGCTTGCTTTCCTCGTACACAATTATCAGGACCCTTTCTCCCTGGAGAGAACTCCACAGTCCTTTCTTACTTCAATGGATGTGGAGACGATGCAGATCTATGTTGCTTAAATAAGACCTTTACAACCTGTTGTGCAGTGAATAGTGGGTATGTGTAGAGATTTTACTCCATGTGGGAAAATGAAAATGGTGGAGCAAAGAAAAAAAGACGAGGATTAAAAAGGTGCACCATCAGAAACTTGTGTTTTAATCACAACCCCATGACCTTCTGCGTGCAACAAAGAAAAGCAAAAGGCAAATTTGACAGGCTGCTTCGAGGCTTTAAACTAAAACACCTCCTATTCAGTATTAACCCTCCAGCAAATTTTTGTCTCAAAATGTTACATAGACATTCAGTTAATATGTGTTTAAACTACCAACCTTGTGCTACAGCCTGCAGCCAGCTGTACTGTATATTCTGCAGGGGCGATGCAAATGCCAGTAACGTCTACATGTCACCAAGCTTATTGCTAACCTAACGATAGCAGGTGTTTAATGCCTCTGTAGGGTACAGTAGGTCCCCTCCACCCTTTTGACTGCCTGCGCAGGCTGTCTGATGGCTGATTATTCTCCTGTAATCTGGCCCTTGTAAGCTAGCAGGCCTGGCCAGACAGATCTGCATGAATGCAGGGATGTCCCACATCTGCTGGCTGTGTGCTGCACAGGAGCTCCAGCATGAGGTCCACTTCAAAAACATTAGCTTGCCTTATTTCCTGCACGCACATCCCTTTTGCCAGGAAGGATTCTTTCATATGCTGCTTTTTAAGTGTTTACTGAAAATGCACTCAGCACCCTCCTATTGATCTCTTATTTATTCAACAAGGTACATTTGTAGCCAGCCTGACATGCTACATCACATACAGCACCACGAATCGGAGAAACATTCTTTCTCTACTGCACGTCCACTGAAAGACGTCATTTAGGTATTTCTGATGCTCGCTGTCTACTAAACAGAATCTTTGAATACTTGTCTGAGTTTTAAATCCTTGTGTCATGCCCTGCCCTCTTCAACGGGCTTGCAGTAAATACCAGCTGTCAATGCCATATTCATCAAATACAGCACAATCAAATATGAGTGAGTTGAAGCTGAGAAAATTTTCCTCTCCTTTCAAGACAAAGCCAGAACCTAAGATTTACATACTGTATTTCAGTTTCTTATTTTTATTTGATCCACAATTAATTCATTTCTTTCAAAATCCTGAAAGGGTCTGACAAAATGACTCCATGGACAGTGAAGAACAAGCCAGAAGACGAGTGGAGAGAAAATGGAGAATAGCAGGTGCTTTTTTTTACATAAAGGAGTGTGGGAGTTTGGAAAGACTCCCAGCCATGTTGGTGAAGACAATACTCTGGCCTTTCCAGAAAAAGGCTGGAGGAGATAGTCACATCACTTGGCTTTTAAAAATCAAATGACCAGGTGGGTTGAATGTCCTCATTTGTCACTGATGCAACTGACATTTTGGCTGAATGGAAACACCACAGGAATTTTCAATCACAAATGAAATTTAATATCATTCGGTAAATCTTTGTATGGCAAAACAACATTTAACCTTGATGTACTGTACAGTACCTCAAAGATGACTTAATGAAACTAAAGGTCAATTTCTAAGAATAACTACAGATCTAGTAATCTTATTTTCTATTCAAGGAATTCTTCCCCTTTAAAATATGCTATGAATCTTTACTTTCCACAGAAAATGTAATTTTAGTCTAAAGTAAAATAATAAAAATAGCATCTGTTTATTATTCAAAGTTCTAGGCTAAAGATTAAATAAAGCAACCAACTATACCTTATTTTGAAATCAAAATCAGGGCCTCTAAGCACGCTATGAAATGTGTTCACAACTAAACTGACAATATTCCATTACTGTGTTACAGTCCCAAACAGTCCCAAAACCCTATGAGTATTATCAACACTGTTTCCCAAACCTATCAACCCCTAACAGCCCAGGATATATTGATCTAGTAAACCACTTAGAGCTGATCTATTTTCATGTCTACTGTATATAGAGTTAACTTAGTATTTCTATCATAAGATCGAAAGGGTTTCCAGGGTTACCCTGTGACAAAATGTTCTTAAAGAACCTGTAGATTAATCTAGTGTCTAGTGGCTATGCAGACACAAGAACAAAATATCTAAGGCATACATTTTTCAGTGAAGTCAAGGAACAGGATATGTAACTTATTTTGTATTAAGAATATATCTGATTTAGCTTTATTATATTGCTACAATTGTTGTAATTATCTAAACTATGTAATTTACTGTAGTTAGTGAGCATGTGTGTATGAAATTGTGAAGATTCTTATTATGGTATTTAAGTCATTTAAGTCTGTTAACAAACTAATATGAGAGTGATTAAAGAAATTAGCACTGAATTAGTACTAGAGGAAAACTCAGTCAGTATCAGTTGTACCAAGACATTGACAACATCACTACAGCAGAAGAAATACAGCACACAAAAGCTAGAGATTGTCACTGTACTGTATGAACTATTTTTAGGCCAGAGTACACTCAGATCTGTTTGAAAACTGCAAAAAAATGTTAATGATTGTGGGCAGTACTGCTCTCTCACTACCAGAAGAATGAACACTACTTCACCACCCTTTTTGAGATCACTCTGTGAAACAGAAACTGCTGTGTTCTCTCTTGAAGAGGAGAGAACAAAAGTGAGTCAAGGAAGACAATAAACATTTTTTAAATAGGGTACTTTTTAATATTCATAATATAAACAGTGTTATAGATAACATTAATTATTCATTTAATGGGCTTCAATTCAACAATGCATTAAATATAATCAGCTGTGGAAATGAAGTGGTGAGGCAATTAAAACATAAACAGTGAAGTCCCCTGTGAGTTCCTTTTTAGCAAATTAGCTGCAGAACTGTCCTACAACATGACACCAGAAACCTCTACAGGGCTGCAGTATGAGGCATAATATTATGTAATACCGTGAACAACTGCACATTTGTTCACGAATTCTAGATTCTGCTGTACACACAGAGGTGCACGTACTGTACAGTAAGTGGAATGCATGTGGCTCTGTGTTCACGTCTGGGGTGCTGTCTGTGTGTGTGGAGTTTGTATGTTCTCCTTGTATGTTTCCTCCAGGTGCTCTGGTTTCCTCCCACAGTCCATAGACATACTGGCAGGTGAGTTGGCTTCTGGGAAAGTTGGCCCTGGTGTCAGTGTGTGTGTGTCTGAGTCTGTCTTTGCCCTGTGATGGACTAGTATCCCGCTCAGGATGTATCCAGCTTTGAGCCTGTTGCTTGCTGGGATAGGCTCCCCACATCACTGAACTGGAAGAACTGGCTAGAAAATGTAAAGATGGATATATTAAATATACTACAGCCACCCTTGGATGAAGGGAAGCCTTTAATTTTTAAATAATCATAACCGGATTACAGCTTACCTTGCCCTGGACCAAGATTTCCTAATAATGAATGCCTGGGTGGACAACTGGATTAACATATTGTAATACTATTGCGGTCGGCGTTTCTTTGAATATATACATTGTTATCTATATGGTTTAAATATGCTCAAATTGCACAGCCTAATCTTCAAGGGATGGAAAGAAAAGGTTTAATTATCCTCAGGAATAAACTCGGGTCTGTTCTGCACAGTGTATAATGTAGACATTTATACAGTGAATAGTCAAGATAAGAGTTAAGTGAGTCTCCGTTTATGCAGGCTTGAAAAACATCTACATTGGCTTTCTATGCAGGTGGTTTTGTGTTCATCACTTTGTTTGTATATTTTGACATAGGGCTTATGTATTCCTCTAAAAACACAAACATGCAATAGAAGTAGCTGGAGAGCTGGAATAATGCTGGCAGTGTATTGGAATGTCAAGGCCCCAGCAATCAATAAACGGCAGCCTTAGACACATGCTGTTTCAGCCCCGGAGAGACCTTTAATGATTTCAGATGAGCTCCTCTCGATGCTCCTGCCCATTGACATGTAAAACTGGCACCCTCAATGAATTTGTAAATTCAGATATTCTATAAGCAACACAAAGCAGAGTTATGAGAATAGAGACATAAAAATCTTCTCTTAATCTTCACAGCATTCTAATAGTTTAATCTTTTTTGCCTTCTCATTAAATACTTTCTAAAACTGTAATTTACTAATATTCATATATCCAGGAACAGTACCAAAATCTCTTGGTATGATGGCAATAATAGCAGTGCTGTAATGCAGTCATTTATTTTATAGTATTTTTTCCTATAGACTCATTTGCATTACCTTTATAGATGCATTACTGACTTACTGTACTGTACAACCGGTTCTGAAATGTCACACCTGTCCATTAAGTGCTCACAAATGGCACTGGCTATTAATTTTAAAGTCATTTTGCACTGCAGAGTAGAAATGTAGTTGACCTAACCTCCCCTACTGTATATCCTCTCCCACTCCTTGAGACCAACAGTAAAGAACTTTGAACCAAAGCTTCTACTGTATGTACTGTATGTGGCAGCGTAATAAGGCAAGTAGATTTTTCTATGATGTTATTATTTGTAACACAAAAACTCCCTGTTTTGAGCATACTTACTGTATTATACCTGTCCTCTAAGGGGTAATGCTAATTTCTTTCCTCTGGAAGCATCTTGTTCTCTATAAGTAACAGTTAAGAAATTAACCAGATTCTCCACTCCAAAATAAAAGGTTTGGGTGAAACACCTGTTGGTGATTAACTCTGAGCAGAAGGGAGCGTAGCTCTGAATGGAGAAATTCCCAGCATCTGTTCAGTTGATTTATCAACACAGACCTGACCATGGCCACTGTCTGATCCACTAGCTCCTCAAAAATGTTTCTTAAACTCCCTGTTGCCATATAAACTGTGTTTTGAAATGTTTAATTGAAATAACTCAATCTCATTTCAAGGTTTGTAAAAATGCTAACACTCCTTAAATGTAATACCTTCTTTTACACCCTGGAATCAAACTGTCATCTAGCACCCAATCCACCAGTGTTTTATGATGTGTGAAATGCAAATTGAGAGTAGGCGGGCATATTCTGCAAGTTAATGAAATTAAGAACAGTGTACGTTGAGATCAGCTGGGCAATTAAACAGCATGCACACAAGCAGTACTTTGCCGAAGTATAGCCAGAGTATAGCAAGCGGCCAGTAAAGGTTAAAGAAAGAGCTACTGTGTGACACACTATCAACGCATTATTTTCAGCTCTTCGTGAGGCAAACTGGCAGTTTTAGAGTGAAACCTAGTTGAGTGTTAATCAGGGAGAAGACTGATGATTACAGCACATACTGTACATTGCATTAATTAACGAAAAGACAAACACTCTAAGAGAAAATCCCCGTCTAAATCTTGAGTCTTCGATTACAGTTCCAACTGAAAACTCAAGCTGACAGCCCAGAGCGGCTCTGTCCCAAATCAGGCAAATCCGTTCAGGATAGGAGAATTTAGGGCAATGAGAGACAGAGAAACGAGGGGCATGCATCTCTTTAGGGGATCTTACAAATGGCAAGCATAGAAGAAAAGCATACCCCCTGTAATTTGCAACCGTGAAGCCCGTTACGTCTTCCATGCCTCTCTAGTAGGACTACCTGATTTTTCTGAAGAGCTTTACTGCTACCATACTATAAAGAGATACAGTAAAAACAAATGCAAGGAATTTATAGTTTGCTACATTTTATATTTTCATGACAACCATTGCACATAAAACTATGTAATACTGCAACAGAGACTATAGTATATTAGGACAGCAGTCACCATGGAGTAAGATGAAGGCACTTTGCTACTAAATTACATTTCGGATAACCTTCTGCTCTACGAAGAGCTCAGCAATGTTAAGGCTCAGTCGGAGGAGAGAGTAATTTACTTGATGATGTGTCGAAAGGACACATACTGTATCATCAATCTGTATGGAATTTCCTTGTACTGAGCTCAAATTTGCAAAGGAAATACTAAATTCCACTGGGGACTGCTTGGTCAAAATTGAATTCAATTGCCAAACCGAGTTTAAATAAAAATCTGCATTTAACATGTGGCTACACACTATTCTATAAATAAATACTGAATTACAGTAGCTTAGAAGAGCACAGTGCAGTTAAAACAGGCTCATGAATCTGGGAGAAGCACTGGAACATCACTATGAAACAGCAGCAAAACCACATTTGACTGGCAAATATTTGTCATAAGGAACAATATATTCCACATGGACTGTGTTCTGTTATTTTAGATATGTCTGTCAAACAAACAGGACTACAACTTGAATTTTCTGTTGATCTTAATAAATTAATAAAAGGTTTTTTTTTACGAGACTGCTGGACTTGGAGATTTCAACCTGTCAATCTTCTCCTATGCTCCTCCTCTCTCTTGTCTGCTATGCAGGTTAGTATGATCCTTTCAGACACTCCCTCTGAATCTGGGTACAGGTTATACCGCTGTCTGGCTTCATGTCCCTCAGATATTACCATCAGCCGTTTCCAGAATCTATGTCGACTCAGCATCTTGCCCAAGGAGCAGGAATGGTATTACATTGTACATAAATACTGTAATTTTCCCTCATTAATTCAGCTCTGAAAAAAAGGTTTTCCAATGCTTTTTGTCCACTGCTATCTACAGATTTGTAGTTTTGAAAAAATGAGTTATAACTGACTTCTAAAAAGTACAGTACTTGATATGAAGTATGAAAATATTACAACTTACAGTAGTGTAATGATCAATGTTGAAGGTGAATTAAATCTTTCATACAGTAGTGTGGTTGTGTCAATGTTTTCTGACTTGGTGGGTTGTGCGTTTTTCAAGGTTCAGCTGAGCTGTCATCCGGCATGGTTGATGCACGT
The DNA here is from genome assembly GCF_040954835.1 of Lepisosteus oculatus. Taxonomy (NCBI): domain Eukaryota; kingdom Metazoa; phylum Chordata; class Actinopteri; order Semionotiformes; family Lepisosteidae; genus Lepisosteus; species Lepisosteus oculatus. The sequence goes on along the minus strand of NC_090719.1, from coordinate 15,761,113 downwards.
TCTGGGAAGGTGTTGATATGGATATCAGTCTGATGTGATGACTGTGGTGTTGCTTTTAGCTGAGCAAATGGTAATGATTCCGACAGTTAACCTATTATTCTGTGGAATGGCTAAATAATAAGTCCTGTTTGTGTTAGCCAGTTTGAGGAAGATAGCTAGATTTCAACCACTGTTTTCCTGGTGGATTCTCACTGAATTCCCTGACCATGGTGCTGGGAGAGGTTTAGCAGCTTCATCATAATTTTGCTTTTGATACACGTCTTTGTGTGTTGCAGGTGTGTGCATTCAGCTGCTTACTTATTGTAGTTGCTTCTTGATGGATGCCTACAGTTTCCCAGTACCTGAGGTTATCCCACAGGTAACCTGAATTTGGCAAGAGGGGTGCCAAATTCTGAGAAGTTACAGTATATTCTGAGGAGTGCAGTGACACAGTGGTATAATTATAATCTTTGTGCTCTATATGGAAAATGTTATTATTGGCAATTGGAATGGATGTAACTGGTTTATAAATGCTAGCAACAGCGGCATGTAATTGTTAGAGAATTAAATTAGACACCTGCAGGGCTATTGTTTTCACCCAGGAGTAAGTAGGGTTGAAGGATTAAAGGGCCACTCTTCTCTGGCTGCATGGTTGCAGAAAGAGAATTAACTTCAGTGACAGACATGATCCCCAAAGTGCTGTTAAGTTGGGGATTACCAGAAGGATAAACAACAAAAAGTGTCAGCAAAATAATCCACTGTTTAGTGTTTGAGAGACGTTACAACGGCAGGAGGATTTAGGGTTATTATTATTATCAGGACATGAAAGGGGTTATAAGTGTGAGGAGGGCATTTGGTTCGTTTTGCTTGTTCAGCTGCTTCTACTTTATTGATTCGAAGATCTCATCCGGCCTTTTCCTGAAGGATCCCAGGAAATCTGCTTAGACAACAGAATTGGATACTTTGATCCTGTCCCCCATATCTCTTTGTGTAAATGTTTTCCTCCTGTTCTCAACCCTCTGGTTATTATTTTAGTTATTGAATATTTATTCTGCTAGGTAAATGGCCGATAAACATCCAAGTGAAAGCAGAGCATAGAATAGTATCACTGTGCTGAACTTCTGCAATACACATGGAATGATAATAATGTATTAAGGACTGCCAACCATGTCTCATGTTGCTTAATATGAAAATGCCCATGTCAAGACCAAGGCCATTTTACATTCGTCTTGACAAAGCAGGAGAAACTGCTTTCTCATGGTCTGCGTTTTCACTTTAGATAAAAACATAAAGCTTTGATCCTCTGGGACCATCGTTCCCGGAAGTGGGCTACACTCAGCTACCCTTGGGCTACCCTTTCAATGGGTGCCTGAGTTTCCAAAGCAGGGGAGGTTTAGAGGTTATAACACAAATGGTTAAGATAGCTCTGGAATCAGCAGAAAACAGATGGCAGCATTTAAAAGATATTCTGCTTGAACAACATCACAGAGTCACCCTTAAAGTAAATCGAAGGCAGCGGCACAATTGGTTTAATAAATCAATTAACAAAACTAGAAAAAAAAAGTACAGTAAGCGCCTCTAAGGGCTCCTGAACATGTACAGTACCTACACTCTATAACAGCATGAGTTACCCCCAAGTAAACCAAGGGGAAACTAGAATGCTAAATGCTACATTTGGAGCTCAAACACTTTTTTAAATGGTGAGTTTTTCTTACAGGGTGCACATCAACAGTGCAGAAAAAAAAATTAAGGTAAACTGGCCTCCAAGGTTTTAATAATATTAAATGAAGATTTAATTCATGTGTGCCCTAGAGGAGAACTTGGGCAACATGCCTCTGTCTGAGCAAAATACGTTCTAGATGAAACAGTATTATCTTGGAAAAGGCAGAACTGTACTACTGTAGAGGAGGGATCTCAAACTCTGTTCCTGGTGGCTCTGGTGTCTTCTGATTTAGTCATTTAAACAATTCACAGAAATATTTTCTTTTACAGTAGATGTACTGTATATAGGATGTTCTTAAGGCCTTTATTGGTTCATTATTCAAATAGTTCAGAAGTAAAGGTACAGTTACAGTACCTACAGTATAAAACACAATGCAAGTATTACATTGTAAATGATATGTTACTGTAGGTCAACTCATTCAAGTGTATTACTCAAGGTAGAGGTAGTGTTGACTAGAATATTGTTGATGCAACACCAATCTGTAAAAAAGGTGACCAAGCCAAAGCGGTTATAGAGGCAATAATTGAAACTACAGTAGTTGATCATCAATATGATGATTGGATTATAGGTTACACTAAATGAGGTTTTAGAGGCATGCTGTCTTTAACCTGTTACTGTAATTGCTTTTTGGACCAACAACAACAACAGTTAGTAAGCGATACTATCAGGGCATACAATTTTGTTATGCTAAAAGGTATCCATTATTATTTAGCTCTATTTTTGTGCCTTGAAATATTCTTAAATGTTGTGCTTCTCAGTTTTTTTCACCTGTTGTTACATACTGCCAATCACTATCTGTTGTTTTATCCTCAGCAGGTCACTTTGTGACTCAAAGATCTCTGGAGGGCGTCTGGAGACCCAAGACCCATTGTACTATATGGACAAGAATTAACCATCTGATCAGAAAGAATTAGAAAGCAAGTTGTTAAAGAATAAATAAAATAAGCAAAGGTCAGTCTCTCTGACATTCGTTCAATGTCACAATGTAGCATTCATTCAAGTCATTCTCAGGGGAGTGAGATCATTGTTAGAACTTGAAGAGAACAAGACAGACTTGGTCACAGGAACAGACCCTGTTCATTGACATTCTATACTTAATACAGATTGAGCATGTAACCTCTCTACCTACATTATTACAATGACAAATTATAATCTCCAGATTGAAATATCTTTGAGACTCATGTGACCAGTCCTAGGTGCTAGCAGACTGTCACAATTGGATAGGGTGTAAAATTATACACATTTTCAGAAGGTGTTTGCTAAAGTTGCAGACAGCAGATCAAGTATTAAAGTATAGACACAAACAGTTTGAAACTTTCCTAGCTTGTGACCTTTCTTTTGCCCTTCTGAGAATGCACAGGAAGAAAGAGATGGAGACTGTTAAGAGTCACAGGATTAGCAGAGCAGTCTGACAATGTTGTTACACAAACCTTAATAAGTTAATGGTAACTGACCATTGAGGAGTGCATTAAAGAGTTCATAATCCATCAGCAATATGGCTGTCAAGAGACTTTCTAGGACACTTCATTGCTGACAATTCCACCTCCTGAATTACTCTTGAAGTACTGGTCTTTAATCAAAACACTTTGTGGAGATGGGTGCTTATTTCTGGAGTGATGACTGCTGTCGTAAACTAAGCTGCAGAAGAATGGATTATGTTGATTGCTGACTTATGATCGGTTCGGTGAATGACTTGTTAAATATGTTGAGGCGAAAAAATGACCTAGACATCTTGGTTCGAGATTTGTAGTTCTGGTTTTCTGTGAAAATGTGACATGCTTTATGTTAGATTCGTAATACAGTTATAAAGCAAATGCCAGATTGTGCATATGTTATCAAGGATCATAAAGTAATCATTTTTCAAACACTCCCAGAGACAATTCACAAATAGTTGAAACACTTCTTAATCAGACAGTATCTACGGCAATCAGAGTATACAATTTAAGCCCAACAGAAATGCCATGGTTATGCAAATATGGTGTCATGGATGTACAGTACTTAGTCATCTTTAACATACAGTAAGTACCCTCTTGCATGCAGTCTATTATTTAATAAAGACAAAATACAATAAAATTACAAAACAAGCAAACATGAATCAAAGGCATTTTAACAGAGGACATTAAAAGCAATATTAATATTCCAAGTTTCAAGATGATAATATTTTTACTGCAATTATCAGTAATTGTATAACATCATAAACAGGTATTCAACAACAGGTTAATATTGTATAAACACAAGAGGACATGCACATTATTTCAGCGCATTCAAAGCCACTGTTGCAGTTATTCAATAAAAGAGGCACATTCACTGTTTATTTTTATTTCTCCTTCCAATTTGGATTTGGCAATTGCTAATCAGCTTGTCAGCACTGGGCAAGCAAGGACCATACACACATGCCTCTGAAATACTAACTTGTCAGGGATCTTCTCCATTTTTCACACTGTCAGCTCCTCGGTGAATAAAGGAGAGTTATCATGTATTGTAAGAGCAATTCAGCTCTTGCTAAAAATACTGCAAGCACAAAGGTGAGCAACCTTCCTCGGGAGGTGCTTTTGAAATGCAGACATACTGTGGGATACCCAGGAAGATTCAGGTTCGCTCACAAGAACCAATTGTGTCTCACAACACGAGGAGTCTCAGAGCTACAGCAGCTACTGGTATAGTTCAGGCACAATTGTACTGTATATCTAGCATTTTCACTGGCTAAGCTACTCAGGTGCCATGCAAGTCATCTTTTTAAGACATCTCAGACACAGTAAATGCGAACTGTATGCCCCCTACATTCTCCGTTTCATGAACCAGAAATATGCAAAAACAAACATCCCTTAGAACGTTTCTTAAATATATGTTCTTTTCCTTAAGACAAGCTGGCTGATCTTTTTACCTAGATATTGAGCTTCATTATGTCTGCAGGTCTTCTAGGTCTCTGTAAATCGGGAGGAGCTGAAGAGCTGGGAGAAGTTGGAAAATAAGTACAATTAGGACCTTTTCTAGCTGCTCTTCATGAAGAGCTACACCCGAATGAAAATCTGCAGACACACTACTCCCCCAAGATTGCAGGGGGACCAATTAAGCCTGGAACAATTAGGGTAGCAGTGTCTGCATTCCAGATTTTTCTTTGCAGTGAGATATATCTGAAATTAACTGTAATATTTGGTATTATCCATAGAATTTGGTACAGTATTATCTAAGACCTAAATGACTATAAAAGCTAATGAAGATGTCGGACAAATTACTTGTACAGCAGTACTGTCAGATCAAAGGCTCAAGTACTGTACCACTTCCACAGAGGGATAAACAGAATTGAACCTTTGGCCAAATATGTGGGGCTGCAAGTTTTCAACATGCACTATTTCTGCATTCTTATGATTTCAAACAGAACTGGACACTATAAATTACATACAATTCAGCTTAATAAGGATCACAAAATAACAGGAATAAACAGATGAAATTACTTTTTATTCAAGTAATAAACACATAGTAAATAAAGCAGAAAGGACTTCATGAATGTTTCACACTGTTCCAAAACAACTGAGCAAGGCACCGAAAACTTTTCATCATCTTTAAATGTGCACTTATTTGTAATAGTCTTAGACATCATAGGCACAATCAGGAGTTATAACTGCTATGAACATCAACAATTCATGCAGCATTGATCATTATCATAACAAAACAGACTGGTTTCAATATAGCTTAGCTTTTCAATGCATACTTTGTCACTAAGCACTGTTTGATTCAAATGGATCAGGCTTTCTTTCAAATTCTTATCACAAAAACTCAAAGGACACACAAGCAGTACATGAGCAGCCTGCATGAAGTGAAGCAGTAACTAATCCGTCTCTCAATGGTTAACCTTGTGAAATATTCCTGTGGGAATATACAGTAGGTTGAAATGTAATAACGCATTATGTTTTGATGCTTAATGTTGGCAAAGTACCGTATCCTACAATTCTATTTTTGCTTTGGCATTTTTATTAGCCCACACTGAAGTCTATTGGCGGGACAGTGTGAGAATCTCAGAAGTTGCTCTGTAATATTGGTGTATCACTGTAAAGATTTAGACTTTGGTTAAAGTATCCTCTCTTTATTGCAGCACTGCTTTATTGACCCACTCAGTAATTACAAAACAGCTTTGGACACGGATGGTCAGCTGACGCAGGGTGGAATGGGGCCAACAAGCTGGCTGTTAAGGGCACTATTTATTATTCTATCCACAATGGTTCATTTTCATCTCTGCAATGAGCACTTGAGTTACACATACAGTAAGTGACAGGATAAAAGTAATTAAGTAATCGTCCTCATTCTTCAAATTCACATTTACAGGGCTAGAGATAGCTCTGGGGGAGGGGAGGGGAGGGGGCAAGTCTTTACCAACAAGGAGAGACAGAGAGAGTGAGACAGGTAGGCATTTGGACATACTACAGTATACAGGTATTATGGTTTGTGTCTCTCAGCCCCTCCTCCACTGCGAATTCACACTTCTCTCGTCTGGGAGACACCTGTGTCCCCAGGTGTGATACTAATAGACAAACAATTATCTTACAATTATCAACAATCTTTCAAACAACAGGACAATAAAGCTCGAATTGAATTGAAATATTGTAAGGAAGGAGAGGTGGGATAGTTGTCTTGCTGGATGTCTTTGCATAAAAAATCTAAATACAGAGCAGTTCTTCTCGGCTTGCCTAGCTGTTATTCAGCTACAGCATCAGATACAGTCTTCTCTGATCTTCAGCCCTGGGCTGGTGGACCAAGCCTTTTCTGTCAGTTGATTTAGTCAATGTTTGACTCAGAAATCTTTAATTGCAGAGTGAGAAGCAGAGCAGAATGTGAAGATGACTCACGGAGCTGCTGAGTTTGCTCCTTCGCTGTATCGATCAGGAAGAAACATGAGGGCAATCCTCAACCTACAGATTTGAAATGTTCAGCAAGACACAAATTAGATTTAGTGTAAAGCTTATATTCTGGAGAAAAGGTCATTCATGTCCTGTGCTTGAAATGTAACTATTTTTTTCTTCCATTCACAATTAAATAAAACATTTTCCATGACAACAATCACCTGCAGCGATCATTGTGAATATGGAAATACTCCACATTACAAGCCGCCTGATGTTTTTTTGCTAGCTCAGTGCAGGACAACCAGAGCTCTTACAGGCTGACACACGGTTTGCCATCCATGGTGAAATCCCATTTTATTCCCTGCGCTTCCCAGAATAGGCCCCAGTTTGCCACAACCCTCACACGATTAACTGTTTTCTGATCAGGACAGGCTGGAAGTACAATTTCTTGTAAAAGTTAGGCACAATCATCTAACTTAGTTTTCTAGCGTTCAGGGGGGTCAGAGCTCTCACTCCTCAGTTTTCACGGAGACCGCCTGCATTCACACGAGGAGATCGAGTCCCCACCCCCGGCACTGCCCAGACCCGGTGTGGCAGCCTCTTGCGGTCGCCTGCACCCAGCTGATCAGCTCCTCGAGCAAATACCGAGGACGTGGAGCTCTGACCCTCACAGGGCATATCAGAGCTTTCTGTATAATTAAGTAGAGATTTTTGTTAAAGACAAATTGTTACAGTATCAACACACTGCTTTTTGATTTTAACTGAAAATATTTTTGCCCTTGAATACAAATTTGTACACACCACTTACAGTACCACTTACCGATTGGTAGTGAGTACACTGAAGCAAGTTTCTTTTTGTTATCACAACCCCTGTATTAGCTAAAAGCAATGCTTCACAAACACTTCCAGAAACACATTCATGTACTGTTCCGCATCATAAGAACTGCTTTCCCTCTACTTCATCCTTGTGAGAAAATGTCATACAAACGGTTTCTGAGTGCTAATAAAAACTATTGTCATGAGAACAAATGCTACATAAGATTGACTGGGATCGTTCTTGCATCTTCTTTCCCTTCTTTAATTATTCATAAAGTAATTTACATTTTGAGAGAGAGCTTTGCACTCTGGGAGACAACAACATGCAAACTCTAACCTATGACAGATGCAATACCAATAGTGTAGCAAAACCAGTGTTAGTTTTCATCGCTCCTCCCTGTTAACACTGGCAGAGATATCAACATTGCCAAGGTTTAGGGTTTCAAAGCAAATATTTTGCACTGTAAAGAATGTCCGGTTACTTTCTGAGAGCTTTTTCTTAACATAGCCTTGTTAAGCATACCAAATCAATTTGCAGGAAACTGCTTTAGTATCACATTGTTTTCGGTCAGAAAACTGAAAGGAATATGACTATGGCCTATGACATCCAGTTTCATCTGTCACTGACACTGTAGTGACCAACAGGTGAGCGGGCCTGATGGTGATACTAACGTCACTTCTCTGCTATAGTTAAAACTGCTTCAAATGATTACTTGTGAAAACATCGGCTACTTCTTTTACATCTGGAAATGAAATGCTGCTTCAGACTAGCAATGATTTCCATCACCAAGGTAAAGATGCTACCATGTATTACTTAAAGGACTCTTCAATTTACTACACTTAAATAAATTAATAAAGGAATATATAATTCTGATGAGATATTTGCTATCTTAAGGCTGATTTTTTGGTTTATTGTAAATATGTACATTAACTATCACTTCTGATATCCCTAGCCTACACTATGTTAAAATTCCTAATTTCATTTGTACTGGGATATTCACACTGATTATCAGCAGATTAGATATTTCTTTTGCATCTCATCTTCCACAAGGTGACATCTGCATGTGAGACTTAATAGCCAAATGCACTCACGAGCTATAGTACCTGATGCAAGGACAGTCCATATTTGTTTTGCACTCGTGTAAGCACAATGATCACCCTGGATCACCCTGGTTTGACCATTTTCTGTGTTGGCCTCCAAGAAAAACTGACAGGTTTCATTATTAGAAATGAAATCCTGCATGCATACACTAAACAAATATTCTGTGTGTATAACTGTTTGACTAATGCCGAGTAAGTTACTTGTCCAAACAATTCTTGTCTACCCCTTAAAGAAATGTAACCTTTCATTTTGGAAGTCAGCACTTTTTTAAAGTTTTATCTTTATTAAAAGATTAGGAAATAAAGTCCCAGTGGATCTATATACTTCCTCTTGATTATCCTTATGTTACACCCATAAGCATTAATAGAATAGCTAGTAATAGGTTTATTCCATGCTGAAAAAAAAAGAAGAAAGAGAACAAAAAGTTTCGGCCGTGGAGCCTTCTTCAGGTGTGAATAGCATGCAACTGACATCACACCTTTTTTAAATACAAGGACATATTCCAGTCACATTCATTGTTAGAGAGATGAGTAACTTCAAAATCCAATTCAGGATAACAGATAATAATAAATCAATTATCTGTTATTTTTCTTGGAATTTGTCAGGAAAAAGGAAAAAAAAGATTGAAATTTTAAGAATCAAATACTGTCACAAAGTTATTTTTTCCTACTAAGTCTAAGACTTTCTTAATGGAATATACAGTACACCTAGTATAGATCTCAGACAACTCAGCCTTTTTCTATGTTAATACACCAGAGCCTAAAAATTATGTACAACAGAAAAAAATCTGTCAATTGGAATAAAGCACACAAAAAATTGTTACATGCTTTTAGATACAATTTAAATATAAGCTAAATCAAACAAAATTGTTTTGCGTTTTGAAAACATTTCTGTCAAAGAAACATTTTCCATTTTTGAAGAATAATTTACTCCTAATCATGTAGTTTTATCCAATTTTACTGTTTTAGTCAGACATCGTGAGAGATTGTGAAATGCCTGTAGTGTACAAACCCATGAGCTATAAAACAAAGTGTGACAACGTGAATATGCATTTCATGAAATGGGCCCAAGTGGCCACTATCCAATGACAGCCTCAAGCTTCAGGTTCTGTGACAGCACACCAGCAAGGCTGTGGACACTGCTTCCACCACATTGCAAGGGTCAGGCAAGAATCAACTGTACGCAAAAGCCTGCTGTAGTATCTGATCGGAACCCAAATGACCATCTGGGGAACATTCCAGCCAACAGCAGGTAACACTCTGATCTGGAACCTGCCTCACGCGTTTTAATAAAGAAACATCCCTCCTGTGGCCCGTGTGTCACATTCAGACTATATCATATTGCTCGCATGCAAGCTAATGGGGGGGCAGTATTAATTACATACTGTAGAGATAACCTGACTAATCCCATCCCAGTCCACAAGAGACTCACGCATTTAATTTGTCAGAAACCAGCTTCCAAATGATAAAAGTGAAAATGTATAATACGTATGGATCCGTGGTTAAAGGTGGATTTCTAAAATGTTGCAGTACACAATCAAGGACACTGCATAAACACCAAGTCTATTTAAAGGTTTAATGACAGGGGATGCCAAAGACAAGTATCAGTGCTTTCACAATCACATACTGAGGGTTGCTCAGGGGATAGTTTTTCAAGGAATGTAGTTACAAGGGGTCTTTAGTCACACCAGGAAAAATCCTAAATCAAATTTTCTTATCTTTACAATCTGTGATATGATAATCAGCCCACAGTGTAAACTCTCTGGTTTATGAACGTTGAAACACTTAAAATGCATCACATACTCTAAGGAACGTGTAGGAAATATTCTTGCTTTTCAGGAGAACTAATATCATATCAAATACTGACAGCAAAACACAAAAAAACCTTAACGTTAATGCCCTTTGTAAAATCTTATCTTTTTGGTGTGATTCACTCTGAAGATAACACCCTCAATTATAGTTTGGAGAGAAAAGTGTAAAACTGTCTCTTTGATCTGCTGTAGGTGTATTTTAATGCACATAAAGTGATTAATAAATTAATTTGAATAAAGTCTAGGAAGCTAGAGTTTAGCACTCAAAGATTGCCATTGTTCAGGAAAATCCATTATAATTTCCCATCTCGCTACAGTAGTAAGCTTATCATTTCAATGGCTCATTTTCTGAAGCAATTTTGTAAATAAATTTGGAGAAATTCTAAGCAATGGGAAATTGACATACTGTATTTAGCAGTTCTTGTTACAGATAATAAATCTAATAGGTTCAGTTCACCAAGAATTTTTATTGGCTCCTTAATCAGAGTAAAGATTTAACCGAAATTAGCTATGAAAAAGTCTTCATGGACTCTTGTCTTTCAGGAGCTGAATACAGAGGGAATAATGACCATTATGAAATGTTTCTAATAAGTAATACAATTGCTTTCAGCTTAAAGGGCAGACTTTCAAAGACAACATCCATATCAATAAAATCTTTCCTTGAGCAGCTAGCAATCATTTTTTTATTTGGGGTGATTTTAAAAAATCCATAAGGATATCACCTTCACCAATTTAAGACAAATTTCAAAGAAAGATAAGGTTTGTGGAGAAAAAAGTAGGCATTTGACTTTAACTAATTACTGTACTATAATGTGCTTTCTGATTACTGACAGAAGACATTAACAGATATTGTAGCTAAGTAGAAACTTGGCAAAAGTGCTTTTTAATGTACATACGGGATATTAAAAATGTGTGTTTTTCAGTAGAATTTATGTGCAAGTGTTTTTCTTGTTGTCAAAATATAATGTGATGCCTATTGAAAAATAATGACATGAAAATATGATATTACACTTAGAACTTTTAGAAAGTTTCAAGAAACTCAGTTTAAAGGGTTTTTCAAGAAAATGAATATACAGTAAACTGAACAATGCCTTAAATGGACCATGTGTTTCACAGATCCAGGAAGGACATAGTCTAAGCTTTCAAATCAGAATGTACTGTACAGTAACTGTGCCAGGGAGACAACCTCCTGTATCAATTACCAAAACAACAAATCTAAGCACAACGTTAGATTCTGGCAGGCTGGATTACAGCTGTCTTCTTCAAATTAACTCAAAGGATCTTAGTGAGTCTGTAAGCAGATATCAATAAAATCATATCAATAAAACTTTTTCTTGAGCAGCTAGCACTCCAGAGAGATTCAGCATGATTAGAAATATCATAAAGATGCCATCTGAAGCGATTTAAGTAAACTCTGAAATTGACCTGACTCAATAGGTCCATTTCATCTAGCTAAATCCAGATATAAAGTATAATCTCTGTGCCAAGTATTCCTCATTCAGCAGTTTTGACTGACTTGATGTGTTAGCAAAGCATTTTTTTTCTTCAAAAAATAGAATGCAACAAATTTTAATATCAGCAGAAAGTAACGCTTAATGGCTTTTGGAAGAGCCTGCAATTACACATTTTGATGACAGTACAAAACAGATAAAGTACCTCCTGTGCGACTAACATGGCTGCTTTATTATTGGGAACAATTACTTAACTGTTTGAGTAGAAAATCTCCCAAAACTTCAAATTGCTGGTAGAAAAACACCAATTGGAAATCTCAATCGCTAAATGCACATTTATCTGAGATTAGACATGTAAAGTGAAGAAGAATTTATAATAAAAAGTACAAGCTCAGAATAAATCAATATCACTAAGTGAATTTCTGGACGCACCATGCTGTATTATCGGATTAGGGTGAAAACGGTACCTTTTAGTGCCAGAAAAAAAATCAAACCTTGACCCATTTGCTAACAGCAAATTCCAAACACTCACGCCTGACGCCTGATGGTAGCTTTCCATCTCACAGAGAAATTGGACAACATGTGGATTAAAGTCAAGATAAAGAAAATAGAAAATCAAAACTATAATCTTTAAACATAAATGCACTATAGTAAAATGTCTGGGTTATTCGTAAATTTGGGAATTCAATTTTTGTAATTCCTCCTCTGAAAACAGAGCAACCATCCCTTATTCTCTGTCTTATTTCTAAAATGATTTAATTTTAAAAAAGGCCTATGTGGACATATTCTAACAACAACAAGGAAAACATTTATACCAAATTCTCTCTAAAAAGTAGCTTCATAGTATAAATTGGGGATTTATCATGGTCTGGAGGAATTTGAGCATCTCTTGGGTGAGACTGCATAGACGCAGTCATCTAGAAAATGGACAGGTTCCCTTTTCTTTTCTTATCTAAAGCATTTATGGTAAGCCTTAAGAACACTTCAGCATACCTGTACATCTCAGTGTCGGATGAGAAAAGCCCCTGTACGACTCAAGGGAAATTCAAACTGAAAGAGACATCATCAAACAAACAAACGCCACAGATGACTAAAAAAACTCATCTGATAAAAAGCTTCTTCCTAAATGAAATAACACTATGCTGTCCAGTGCCCAGTGGGTAGGAGAGAACAGATTGTTGTGTCTTGCGATTCTAAACAGGGCTAAAGCTATTTCATTGCCTTTAGTCTAGAGATTGTAAAGTGAAACAAAATTACTTTGTATGGAGTTAGGCTCCACTGTTGCGAAGACAAATCATACAGTTCCATCCCATTAGTTTTGTCAGCTTATAATTGTGCATCATAGGAAGACTACCCTGAAGAAAAAGAAATACTCTGATAATGTGATAATGCTGTTGGTTGATGATAGACAAACCAAATAAAAAAAAAAGCAAATAGCTCTAGAAACAGTACATTTACTAAGCTGCAATGTCACTTTGTACATTCACATACTTGATTGGATTCATTTCTCATCACCCCCCAAAGGTTAGAGAAAATAAGAAAAAAAACAAGCTGCTTTTTAAGCACAGCAACAGAGGCTATTAAAATCTTTTCATGAGACAGAGAGAATGAGTTTCTGCCAGTGATGAAGAACACACAACCTACACTTCTGTAAAGTAACAAAGGATTTGATTCTTTATTGCACCCGATGTATTTATTATGCACTGCATAAATTAAATGTTTTCCCTGCTAATTAAATTCTTCATAATTTCTCTTTTGTTATATTAACTCTTGTTATATTAACTTACATGGTAATTATATTTTATTTATTTCAGTAATGTTAAAGTAAAGAGCTGTTACTGTACAATGTAATAGGAAAGCAGTCTGGTTTTCTCTGAATGTTAAGATTTTCTTTGTATACTTTAGCTACATCTACAGTATAGTTAAAAAAAACTGAAATGGAAAATTAGTTCATTTTAGTAATAATTAAACATCGTAGGTAAAAAAATCAGGGCAACCAATTAAACATAGTCCAGCCTTCCAGGGTCTCAGCACTTCATATTATGGGCAGAAACAGCTTGTATAAAGCAGCTCAGAATTGCCAACCTTTAGTCACGACACTTTCAATGTCAACTAAAGCAAACAAGCACCCATGACACCTTCCCATTATTCATTGTCATTTCTTAATCAACATTTAATTCAAGCACAAGCAGGCTTTTCTTTTTAAGCATGACCTTTTTTATCAAAATCTGCAATTAAAATAAATTGGTACTATTTGATTATTGCTATATATAATTGGTTCCATAATGAGCAAACAATTTTATTTTGCATCAGTAGTAATTACTCTGCTAATTTGTTGTTTTATCAGGAGGTTAAAGGCTGAAGAGAAAATTTAATTATAAGCTGGCATGTTAATTATTTTCCTTTATTGCTTTTTACAGTACTACCAAGACATCATGTGTTGATTCCATCAGTTTATAATTAATGCATTAGGATACAAACCTCATTTCCCATAAACATAACTTTTGAAGCAGTAACGTTAGATTTTTAGGTTTTTAGAGAGATGCCATTATATAACTTTATTACAATATTGTAGCTTTCATAAAACAAAACAATCTCCAGTACATAAAACCAAGTGTATTGGAAGAGATAATGTTGTAAGAAACTCCAGATTCTGGAGTACTTCATTTTTTTTATTTTAACATGAGGGTCTTTGCGATTCGCACATCACAGAATTTCTCTTGCTATTACCTGGGACTTGATATTTCCTGGCTTGATAAGAGCCATCCAGTTGTTGTTCTCTCACTCAGATTCTTCAGCTTGTAAATTTGACACCCGTGCCAGGCACAGTAGTTTGAATCATGCCTCACCCTCTCCTCATTAAAAGCTGACTCTGCATTACTTTGCAACAGCTTCATTAGGCTCAGTCAGTGAAAAAAAAACAAAGGTTTATCTCAGAAAGGAATATATTTATGTGTAATGCTTCTTTTTTCAGACTCCACTCATTAGCTGTTCTTTTTCAAGTCAAAATCACAAACTCCTGAATTCATTTTGCTTTCTCACCTCCATGAAAGGGTGAACCACAAACAGACGAAACCAGAAATAAAACAGATGTTATTCAGATATTCTGTACTGGCTTTAAAATTCTTTGTGTGCTTGTTTCTTGGGAGGTTGCAGTTTGGATGTGAAAGTGGTGCACTAGATGCAGTATGTACTCCTTCAGAATGCCATTAAGTCATATTTTCTCTGAAGCAACTTTCACAACTTGAACTTTCCAGTACAATGTATTTGTCTTCACATACAGTACACTGAGAAAGAGACAGAACTGACACTGAATTTAGTTGTTACAGTACCTTTCTGCATCTATCCTTTGATCATTAAATGCCACTGAAATCTACTAAGTCAAAAGAACTATGTGATAGGCAGAATACGTTTTTATAAAAACTGTATAACGCGATTTCATAATTTATTTTCTGTGCAAATGTCAACACAAAAGTAGATATACAGTTTTCTTATTACAGATACGTTCAAGTTCATGTTTTTCATTCCAGCCATATACAAGTATACAGTTGTACGAAATATCATTCCTCTTGGTCCATGGTGCAAATACTGTACAGAGAGGACACTGACATAGACATTGTAGACAGGATACACATAGTGCAAAGTGCAAATACTGCAAATTACTAAGGCAAAAACATAAAAAAGTTTATGGGAGGGGTCATCTACTATACTGGAGTAGAAAACTGGAGTTGAAAAAAAGGAGTTGCTCTTTCTGGAAATGCCCTCACGCGGGTAAGGGAAATGAATGCAATAAATAAACAGCCAGCATGACACGGGGAGAACATGTGAACTCCACACAGACAGGCACTTCAGCTACAAGGCACTAACACCACACCGATGTGCTGCCATCACTTCTTTTTACTTGCAACAGCAATTTTTTAACCTATATAAACTTTATAAACTATAAAGTGTTTTTATTCTATTCTGCATTGCATTTTGCCATGCCATTTCATTACAGCTCATTGTTTGAATGCAGGATTCCTTGGTTAAAGTATATCCTGTACATGCCATATAAACTTTGAGCTAGATTAAAGTATTCTCTGTGACATACTGTATGACATATGTGACACAAACAGTAGTAATATGTACAGTAAGATACACAAAGATGGCAAAATACAGCTAAATGAATTTAAGAAAGACAAAACCTATTTACATTACTGAGAAAAAATACATAATCCATTTTTTGAACGAAAGAAGATTTAAATTTAACAATGTGACGATTGTCAATTACCTTCATTTAAAGTACGTTCATCATGTTTCGTTCCTAGTTATGTCAGTATATTTTTAATTTAAATTGTCAGATTTCAGTTGTCTTGTACAGATACAGTAAATATCTTTCCTGTAAAAAAATAAAGGTATAATTTAAAAGCAACTGAATATTATCAACAGCATTCTAACTTGTCCTACAAAAAATACATAGTTAAGTTAAACATCAGCTAAACATGGTACCAAAATGGATTGTTAAATGAAATGGTCGGTCTTTGAAAAAATAAATCTACAGTTTCACTAAAATAAAGTCTGACTGTGAAGTATGAAAATATACATTACATTTCTGTAGCTGATTAACATTAATGGTCTTTTTCTGTTATTTTCTATGAAATAGCTCACAATTTGTGAGTGCAGTTTGAATGGGATTAAAATAATAGACAGCAATAAAAAAGAAAGAAAAGTTATTAAAAAATAAACAGTAAATTATTGAGCATGCAGGGGAAACATTCACCATCACTTATCAATTAAATTACTTTTAGATTAAAGACAAAGTGGAAAAACATCATTGATTTTGGCATCAAATTCCACCTTTTCTTTTATAATAATGGCTTTATCCAATATCTGTCCCTTTTCACTGTTGGAGGAGAGTACATTTTACAGTATTCCAGTGACAGGTGGGCCTCCTGTTTAATCTGTTTCAGAAGTGACAGCCCAGACAGTTTGGAAATATTTAAAACAATGTAAGCAGCTTACAATCTAACAAGCATGTACAACAAATTGGATTGAACTTTGAGGTATTTGGAGGATTATCACAGAGTGAGAATTACATGTGAACGAGCTGGAGTCCGCCTGAGCATTCGACGTGTAATACTTCAGTTGTGAGAATTAGAAAAGGCAGCTCACGTCTGTTATTTACAGTGTCTCCGTGAGCTGCACTTTTTTTAAATTAACCACGAGAGAAGAAGTGGTCTTTGAGACAGCGACAGGTGAACGGTGTGGGCATGATGTGATGACCATGGAATAACAACACGAACCCTCTGACTCATCCATGAGGGGTATTCTGAGCCACTGACTCCGCTGGTGCTGGAGCACTACATTCATGTAGGTAACTGCAGTTCTGTTCTCCAATTCATCCATCCGTTTTCTAACTTCTTCATCTAATTCTGGCTTGGGGCAGGGACAATGCCCATCTTGGCAAACAAGGGGCGTGAGGCGGGGTAAACCCTGGGCGGGACACCAAGTCCCTCGCAGAGCACACACAGACGTGGGCACAAGCATGCTCTCACACCAGGGCCCATTTTCCCAGAATCCAATTCACCTACCAGCATGTCTTTGGATTATGGAAGGAAACCAGAGCACCCAGAGGAAACACAAAACTCAAAAGAGCCTGGGAATTATAGGAGGTATTATGTTTCATTCCGCTGAGCTTATGGCAGGAACTTCCATTCATGACTTTACCACTATACAGTCGTAGATTAACGATGTCATGGATTTTATCTCAGTTGACTTTGCCTGCCCAGTAGCACGCATCAATGTGCCCGAACAGGAGCAAGACCTGTGTATCTCTAGCATCTTGATCAGGTGAAAATCAAAAAGCTTATGCACAGGAGGTCATTTTAAAAGCAAATCATGAGAACACTGATTTAGGATAATAGTAAAATAAATTTCCACGTGGAGGCTATTGCTAAATGGTTGAAAAGCTGCTTAAGATGTTGGAATTTCTTGGTCTATGAGTTTGTCTCATAATGAAATATACAATCTCCTGCTCCTTCTTGGATTTACAACATGCATGTCAAGCCCAATCTTAGGACAGTCCACTCTTTGGCATCTCCGGGACCCTGGACACACCTTCCATGCCAGAGTATTCCCTCACACTGAATCTGACTCAGCAAGCAGAGCTGAAAGCTCTTTGATAAGCAGTGCTGGGTTTAAAAACTTTAAATCTTGTCAACAATTTATTCTGTAAACCCGGTTGCAGGTTTTTGTGTCACTATTCTCATGCAATGTTCTGTAAGGTTCAGAGGATAAATACCTGCATATTTAAAATTAAAATTCTAACACAAAAGCAGAAAGTGATATTAACATTTAGTTAATAGAAATATCAATTTACAGTATATATTATCTACCTGTACAAATGTTGTACTTAATATTTCACTATGACAGGTTGCTCTGTTGTATGATATTATTTTTATGGTGTAATATTACTCATCAAATGTCATGAACTAGTCTAAAAATGATCCTCCTTTGGTATGGGACATCATGAGTAACTGCATTATGAAAGGGGAATGAAAGTTACTTCATTAAAAAAGAATTTGAATAGCTGTTCAAAAGACAAATGAGGTGGAATGTTCTGAGTGAACATTATAGCTACATTATAGGACAAGCTGAGAAGGAGCCATTTCTGCATGGTCTTTAACAGCACTGCAAAGAAGTATGTAAAGAAGTGTGCCTGCTGAAGTTTTTCACTGATTGTCTGAGGAAGATATGTCTGGAAATGGATTCCTCTTGACAACAGCGGTAGCAGGAGCTGGAAAATGCAGTTGATGAGGCATGATGCAACTTAATTACAATCTCGTCAATCGGAGTGTCTGCCCATTTTGATCTCCGTAGAGAAACAGTGAAGCAGACATACTGGGAAATGTTTAATTATTATTTCAATATTTGTTTTTTTCTAAACCTTTTGATATTACAAAAACAACAGGCCGCAACGTCAATTCTACTTGTTTCAAGCAGCCGTGGAATATTACTGTCTCCAGGACCATTCAAGTACAAACAATTGCACTCCAAGCACTCACTCTACTTCCAGCCTCAACAGTCTGAATCAAACAGCAAGGGCCCTTCAGTGTCCAAATGGGATATCACTTCTGTATAGAACAGATGCTGTTCAAAGCACGAGTTTCCCCAGTAGAATATCGACAAAACTGGCAATCTGCCATGCAGGGAGAAGTGTGGATGAGGCAGAAGACAAACAAGCAGCATCACAAAACCGTGCATATTCAATACAGAAATCACACTTTAAATTCCAATGCGCATATCGAATCTCACCCCCGGTTCCTTTAACTCCAAAGTAGCCTTTAGAATGCTTCAGCCCCATAAAAAGCAGATGGGCTTTGACCTTTCAAGCAGCACTTAAGACTCACACTACCAAGTCTAAAGAGCTTTAGATTTCAGTTTACTGAGTAAACACATTTCAACCCTGTTTAAAAGCTTTTTCAAAAAAATGATGCATTTCACACAAATAGAAAAAGGCACTGACCTGAGAATGCAATCTATAATTTCTTCAATTTAAACATGTCAGGGATATACTATATATATATATTTTAAAAATTCCCAGAAGAGTTAGCATTTACTTGATTCTCGGAATTTAGCTCAGATTTGAAAACATTAAAGAGCACCAACCATTTTCTCAGCCACTTTTGCACGCTGTACATTTAACTACTGATTGAAGAAGGAAAGAATTATTTCACTTAGTACCCTTTTCACTGAAAGCAAGACTTTGTAGCAAACCCCCCTAAAGCCAGCCCAGGGCAGAATTATATACATGTGTGTATATTTATATCTAATCCCAGTTATTAAAATACACATATTGAAGAGGCAAGAAGATGAGGCTGCAAAGGGGAGGTTTAACTCCACAGTACGGTGTTCACAGTAATCCCAGATCTTGTAAAACAGACTGTGGAACAGCTCACAGATTTTCAGTGACCCCTCCCCTCCCTGCAAACACTTGAACACTTTTGCAGGCTGCTGGGGTGTCACTGCTGGAACCGGCTGTCACTCAGATTTAATTAGTTCAAAGCAGCCCTGGGTGCTAACAGCCAAATGCTTGACAGTTTTTTTTTTGGGTGGATTGGCCATTTTTTAGAAAGCAGCATTAACCAAAACCCCCAATATAGCTACAGCCTGTTCTTGCAAAATAAAGATGGACAACTCTGATTTCAAAAGGTTTTATAGGCAGTTTCCAAACAGCTCCTAATTAAACCGTGAAAAAAGGCGATTTAACTAATTTAGCTAGGATGACAAAAATAAATAATATTTATATTGATATTATTATTTATATTGTAAAGAGAATTAATGAAAACCAAGCCTCTCGACTTCACACTGACTTTCTACCTCCTGGGACCCGAGTACAATATTACAACAACCACACCTTTCAAACAGACTTTACAAAATTAAGAGGCTACTGCCACTTCTTAAGCTTGCTTTCCCTTGTATACTGGCCGCTATCAGTCACAGGCTGCAAATACACAGTGATATATGTGGACATAATACACAGACAACTCAAAAATTCAACTGTGTATACAAATAGGGTTTACTTATATTTTTCAATTGGTTTATAGGGGTCTGCTGGCAGTGTCTTTAGTGCCCCCTAGTGGCAGACCCATTGTTATTCATGCCCCCTTTCCCAGTTCCTCAGGGGCAATCTATCACCAGGTCGAGAGGCCTAGGGCAGGGATCAAACATACAGTATCTAGTCTGGCCCACCAAGCCCATGCATTAGGAGTGGTCAGATCCAATTTGTGATTCATCTAGGCTGCATAATCAAATAAAGCACTTTGCACTTGGTAATGTTAGACTAACACTGCCTTGCCTACAAAACAAAGCAGTCCCTGCAGGTCTCTACTCCTCTGTCCAATCACAGCGCACTTGTTGATGATGTCATAGATCCAGCTTGACTTGAGTGTGTCTTCACGTGAAAATAAACACCACGAGACCTAAACACATACTTTCCTTAACTCCTCCTCCAAAGTTCTGGAGCAGCCTTTGCAACAGAATCTACTATTATCTACTCAATATAAACAGCACCTGGTGTTTTTTTTTTACTTAATTCATGAGCATAGTAATAATCACCTTGGAATTGTTCCTGAAAAAAAATGTTGTGTGGTTCAAGAGTGGTGTACAAATTCTTATTTCTTTGCTGAAATGAGTATAAACTGGACATAGTTGGTAAGTATGAAACAGATGACTCCAATTTGACTTTGAAGGATGCATTTTTCCAAGGCTGAAGTTGGAGCATGTTATCAATATGTAGGGCTGAATTATCCCAGACTCAAATCTTTTGCTTCAGAAATTCTGTTTGGAATAACTTCTGTCTGTGAACAGCTCTGTTCCGTAATGAAAAAGAAAAAGTCAGGAATTTGCACTGATCTTACCAGCCCACACCTGAAGTTCTCATGCGTAACTGAGCTTAATATTATCAGAATCTGGAGGAGGTGTTAATTCTGTCAGATTTTGATGCAATGATCCAAAATAAGAGGTGCCAGACATTAGGAATAGACAGCAGCAATATACTATATAAAGCATCATACTTGATTTTATTCATTAATAACACATACTGTAATTCATTGGTCAGGTGGCATGGTGGCACAGGGGTTACCTTTGCTGCCTGGCAGTGCTGGAGACCTGTGTTGAAAACCTGGGGTTCTACTGTATCTGCTTGGAGTACAGTATGTACAGTATGTTCTCTGGCGGTTCTTGTTTCCTTGCCCAGTCCAAAACTATACCGTGAGGTTAATTTGTTTCTGGGAAAACTGGCCCTGATGTGAGTGTGCACTCATCTGTGTCTGTGTGTGCCATGCGATGACAAGCGTCCTGCCCAGGGCGTACCCTGCCTTGCGCCCACTGTTGCCGTTACTCCCCGGTGACCCTGAACTGGATTAAGGAGTAAGAACATGGATGGAGCAAATTGATTGTTAAATAATATTATTTTACAGTTTACATCATTATTTTGTAATTACTCCAGTTGTCGAAAATTTATTACTGTTTATATATCCCTGAATTCCCATTAATCTTGCCTTTTGAGAATTCCGTTTCTTTTAAAACCACTAAAATATCTAATTACAAATCAAGGCAATCTGCCTGTCACATTTTTAACATCACAGCCGCTGAGTATCTTATCAGTCCCTCAGGCAGATTTAATAGGTGATGTTGATCAATAAAACTAGGGCCCGTTTAAATTACATTTCACTCTTTCAGCTTACCAATTGATAAAGAGTACATGCATATGGTTGGGCATTTATTTTCAGCAGTTATTTAAAGATACATCTTGGCAATATTCTTATCAACAGAACTGAGATGTACAATACAGTAATCATAGCTATGATATTCTAAAAACTTGCCTTTAATAATGCCAATTTAAATCCCAAACTTAGAAGGTAATGAGCACATTTTGCTAAATTGTGATCTGGTGAAGACACAATGACAACTAGTTGCATTTTGAAGAAACGTACTGTATGTCAATTTAAACTAAACCGCAAAAACAATACTCTTATAATACTGTGTAATGGCTGTCTCTGATATCTGAATGAACTGTTTATATATGTTTGGTTGTATTGTATGTGTTATTTGTAAGGTACATATAGCATGTGCTGCTAGAGGCAGATTTAAATCACATCTGACCCACCATGATAAATTAGTTTGACACCCCTAGTTTAGCCTAACACAGGTCCTGGAGGGCTTAGTGTCTGCTGATTTTTCCTCCACCCCTAGTAATCAATTAAACAATTAATCTAATTATTTTCTTAGTCAGACATGTGTAGGATGTTACTAAAGGTCTTTCACAGTTGATTAATCACAACTCTCACTTTGTTAAAGGTACAGTTACTTACTGTATAAAAAAGGCTGTAGGGCCTACAGGAACAGAGCCTTACAATCCTGGTCTAAAGCATGATTAGAAAAAAAAAACAAATACAAAAAAAGAATTTTTTAGCCTACTGCATATGGAGTTGTACAGTTACTCTGTACAATCTTATTTAAAAGATTAAATATTTACCAAATAACAGAGCATGAGTGTCTGTTTAATCTATTTGGTTAATAACAACAGCAAGACAAAATCCTTTCCTTCGGTTCTTTATAACAATGATAGGAGCTGAAAGTGAATGTTTTTTTCTTTGCCCAAGTATATTAAGGATCAGCATCTAGCTTAAGGTCGGAGTCCAAGGTTAAAACTGCCTCCAGGGCTTCTTGCATTATATTACTCACAGTGCTTGATATAGGAGGCAAATGAACAAAGCCATGGGTTGATCCAAAGCAGAAAATCAATTCATTTTTATACAGATATTCTGTTTCTACAAATGTGTTGCAAAGTGTATGTGAGCCATAGGAAAATATAATATCATCTGCTACATAGCTGTAGCCAAGCTTACCTTCAGGTAAAAGCAGAGTAAAAACAGCAACAATAAAAGTCTTTAGAATGAGCTACTGTAGGCTCAGAGCACATAAACAGAAAAGACTGTGAAAGAGCGAAGTTATGGCCGTGCCTGATGCTTTCCCCTTGTTTGACCAGATGGTGCCAAATCTGGATGTGTTGCAATGCCAGTGCCCCTGTCAGGAGCAGAAGGCGATTATTATAGAGATAGAAAAGGTGTGTGGGGCTTAGTTAGACACGACACATGTGGCATCACTGTGCCAGTCAGGTTTCCAAAGCATAACTTGTTTATTGGTCTCCTTCATGTATGCAGTGGAAAAACTGAAAGGAATGTTAACTAATTTTAAGCATTCTCTTTATGGGGATGAACCCTTCATTTAAACATCTTTTTTTAAAAGACAGCAGCTAAAAATCATTTAATGAACTGCCAAGTAGTTTTTATTGTTTATATTCAGTCACCAGAAGTAAAAAAAACATTTGTCCTTGAAGCTTATGATCTCTGCCTTTAAACATTCACATTTCCCAGTTTCCAATTGACAGTTCTGAAACCACTTATGGCCTTGCTACAGTCCTCATTATTAACAGTGGGGGATGTTACAGTCACGGTTTCCTTCAAAACGTGCAATTAATGAGGTCGAGCCTGAGTCATGTCATTACCTGTGTGGCACCAGAATTCTCCAAGAAGCAGTGCACCCTGGGTACTGTCATCAGGGGTCCAGTGAGGATTAGGAACATTGAGTTTGTGTCTGAAGAGTGATTACCTCATGGGGAATCGTGGCTACAGAGAGATCATAATGTAGCCCAGAGAAAATATCTGAACTAAAATGAGCTCGGACTGCACTCTGAACTAAATCCTTCACTAGTTGAGCCTCCTTTGTGAATAAGACTGTTACACTTGAATGATAAGTTCATATTTCTCATTCTTGCTCCATGACAGATGGTGTGAACACTTGTTGTTGTAAAAAGTTGTAAACCAACTGGATCTTCTTCAAATTAGGTGCGTTATGTTTGGGTGAGACAGTACTAAATAGTAGTTAGCACTTCTGTCTCTCAGCTCTTGGGTCCTGGACTGGATTCTTGACTAGGTCAGCTTCTGTGTGGTATCTGCATGCTTTCTCTAGAGCAGCTGGGTTTTCTCCAGGTGCCCCAGTTTACTCCCCGACATTCCACATACACACTAGATAGTTTCATGGGATTATAAAATGTGTGCATGTGTGAAGGACTGAAGAAAGGGTGTACTCCTAACCTGCATCCTGTGATTCAGGGATAGGCATCCGCAAACCGTAGCCCTTACCCATTGCCTCTCTGAACATGGTTGCATGACGTTCACATTTTAAATGTCTGGATGATTTCTGATGACACCAAACACACTTCCTCCGAACCCAGGTTAAGGAGCAAAAGAGACAAACTATCCACACATCGGTATGGCATAACATGGCCTTTAACGCATTCATCAGTTTATTCAATTCTGATGACAGAAAGACAATAGACAAATGTCTTCTTAACAACAAGTTTCTTTTTATGAAGAGTGGTAATATATCAGCAACATCTTGAAAGCTAAGGACAGGTTATTGGCTATGCTCCCAGCAGAAACCATAAAATAAACATCAGCTGTGTGTCAATATACAGTACACAAGACAGGTCTTTTATATGTCTTTGATTTTAAATGTCTTTAAAAATGAAGGTCAAAGAATTTCACAATTGCCTCTCCTGCCCAACATTTGCAGGTCACAGTGAAACCAGAGAAGCAGTCATTTTTGTTTGGAAGTAAAATAGTACTTCCCATCACTACGAATACTTTGGAAGAAAAATGAATTGTATTGGTAGTAAAATTACTTTGAATATCAGAGTTCCATGAATTGATATTCTACACACCTAGTATTCTGCATCTCCATCAACTACAATAAAATAAGCTACACTATATCCTTTTAACTGCCTAGTTTTATTTTCTATGTCAAGCTCGTTTTCTAGGCTTCCACTACCATGGAGCACGAGAAGGTTGTATCCTTGAGGCTGCAGTCTGTGTAACAGCCTCTGTAGCTGTTGGGGAGAAGCAACTCCATAACATCAAAGCAGGGAGAAAAGCATTTCTCCAGCAGGTTCACTTGCTAAGACACTTGATAGGTTCATGGAATAACCCCTGCTGTTCTGGATTGAAGTTTACAACTAAAATGCATAAAGTTTACTGGATTTATAAGGCTTTAACTAATTGGGGCCTGAAAAGAGCCCAAATTATTTGTAACCTAAACAGTTCTAGGAACATTAGTAATGTATTATGCTATATCCATCTTCACTATCTAATTTGCTCTTTAATAATGCTGCAAAGTAATATAATTAGTACAAATAAAATCTGAATTATTATTATTATCATCATCTGACATGTGATGTACACTCTGCTGCCTTTTCAGGGCCTTTTTCTTTTTATCTTTCTGCACTGCCCATTCTAGTGAACATCAATGGATTTTTTTCCTTTCAGTGGTTGTGTATTGTGCTCAAGTGAAGAAATAGGGGCATAGAGCAGCCCAGTGGCCTGAGAATGTACAGTTTGTACAAAACAGCCTTTTTCCTTGAGAACACAACCATGACTGGAGCCTCGGAGCGAATGAAAAATACAATCCCTGCACACTTGGCCTCAGCCCAGGGTATGCCCTGGGTTCATACACAGCCAGGGCAGGAATGAGTTCACCATGGATCCTTTCCTTGCCATGGATCAGAAGACAATACTGCACAAACATAACGGTGGATCAGCAGCAACAACCTTTGATCCCACACACACGGACTGGCAAAAGTTCAATCATCCAGTTTCGAGCCACTCATCTCCAAACTGCAAATTTCATCTGCACTTTAAGTCCTTTCCTGTTTGACCCACTTAGGAGCCCCCAACACTTTTCAACAACACACTAAATGCTGTGAAATGAAAATTCTAGAATGCTAAACAATCATACCGTTATCAATGAGCGGAAAGACTTGCAGATAAAACTATTAGACTACTACTAGAACTGCTGGTGGGATTAATGAAGGACTGTTTTCATGTGATGCATGAGGGAAAAGGCACCATTCAACGTAATTAGATCAAGCTTGGTTTTGAAAGGCTGGGAATGATAAAGGTTAATCTGAATCCTTCATTCAATTATGTAGTCTTTGCTCCAGGTCTTTACACAAATAAACTTTTAACCCCAGTTTTGCCTCAGGCAACTTTGATTGATTTAGATCAAATCAGAACAGCGCACTAACTGTTTTACCTATGTTATCACCAGGATTACTGGTTTGAAAACATCATAATAAAATCAGTGAATATCAAGTGGCAGTTAATGGTAGACATTTTTATAGATAATGCAAGTTTTGTTTTGTTTCTGTTACCTCAGAGGAGCATTAGACAATGAGAAAGTTGACCGTCAAATCCACACACTCCTGCCTATAAAACATTTTGAAAGGGGAAGGGAAACGACGGACGTTCACTAAATGTATTCTTCTAATATTGTACCATCGTCTCTACACTTTTTTACTATTTTTAAGGAGACTGCTAGTTTAATAATTTACAGTAATGCTGCCTAGCTGATCCTTGTTTTTCTGAACAGAGAGAAGGGTTTATTTAGAAGACAGGCTGAAATCACCACTCCTCCCCTTTTCAAATCGGCCTTAATCACTCTTCCCTGGTACTGTATTTTAATTACCCCAGCAGAGACAAATGCAGTGAGCTGTGAGAGAGCAAGACAGGGGATAGCACCTGTTAGTCCACTTTAGACACATGCAGTACAACAGAGCTGATGATGTACCTGTTCCCAACAGTGGAAAGAAAAACAGCTGCTAATTGTATTGACTTTATAATCACTTTCAGATCTATTTGTATGCTGTACATTTTAGAAAGCTACAGACCGAAGAGCCACCTTTGCTCAGTTTTCACATACTGTACTTTTGTCCATTTGAACTAAACTTTTATCTTAACTCTGTAAAGAATCAAACAGAATGGCTGACACCTAAGGGACTTTGAAAAAAGAACAACATTCCTACAACATGGGTCAAATGTCATTTTCAACAAACCAAATTTAGCATTTTTTGTTTACTGTGGCCTTTTCACAGACATTTTTAATATTAACAGAGCATATCATGAACAGATTTACCATGTTCAGTGTGGACTGGTTCAATGGATTTGAAGCTACAGTACAGTAAGTACAAGAAGATGATGGTAATTGATTCAGTTGTCATACTGTCCATGCCTATGTGAGTGCAAATGAGTAAACACAAGACGTTGTTCCCATCAGCAAAATTATATTTCCCACAGCTGTTATAATACATCCATTCCTTTTAAATGCTTCAACCTGAGTGTTGACCATGCTCATGAAAACGTCCTATATCAGCACATTTCTGACTTAAAGAAAAACAATTAATTCTACTAAATTAAACTTCGACTTTAAAGAAGTTACAAGAAGTGACACACTCTTTTGTAGTGTAATATATTCCTCTGCGGTGGGCCAATCTTAAGATAAGCTGCTTTCACACTTTCAGAGTGATACCAGAACTTCTGGACAATTGAAGTACCAAGACATTGAGCATTTCCTGAGAGCCATTTTTTATCTGATTTAACTGAAATAAATGAAATGGATGTCATAATATTTTAATGAGACTGAATAAAATTACAGCCTGAGCACACATTCCACAGCTAAAGTTAAAAAACATTCAGTCAAGACAGCAGATATAAAAAAGGCTGGGAATCATACCTAACATCTTCAAGAGTCAAAGCAGGTTTGCTTTTAACACTGTATTGCAAATGAAAAGTTCTGGAAATAAGGATACCAAAATGCTGGAATTCTTACTGAGGAGACCCTGCTAGATAAGTCTGCCAGGTATTTCATGTCCAACAATGCTCAAGTTGACACGTCACTGAGAAACATTTGCTCATTTGAACAAAAAAACAGGCTGCACAGGAAAAGTCATGGCTGCCTTGGCTTGTCAAATTCTAATTAATCAAGTTGTATATACACTCAAGGGGTTCAATTTTAGAGATTTGAACAGATCTTAATCTTTAACCAATAACACACTATTACTGTAGGTCCCTTCTTTCTTACATATTTACATATATAAGATAACAAAAGTGCTTATTTTCATTATGAAAACCTTTCCAAATATCTATTGTCTGTCATCCTCCTACTAGCACATACAGTTGTGATTCATAAAGAACTCCATGCTCCCTGACTACCTCCATCTCTGGATGGAACACAGAGCACAGCGCTGCTTTGATTTGTGCCCACCTTCAAGAATCCCAGGAGTTCAATTTCTTTATGAATCACAGCGGCATAATTAGGTTTACGTACACTTAGTCAACATCTGCGATCTTTTCTCCACTGAAACAAAAAATACCACATTCCAACCAGGAGCCTGTTCAGATACTGCGCCCCCCATCAGTAACAAAGGATTGGACTGAAGATGATCTCCATGATGTAATCAAGAGCTTTCTTGCAGACAGTGCCTTGGTGTGTATTCCAAATGAAGGATAATCAGATGATCTGTACTTTTGAACATTTCTACTCAGCATTATCACTGCTAAACTGTACAGGGCAGATGGGAAATGGAGATGTCTTTAACGGGAGTATATATTTATCAATCATTAGTATTAATTACTATAGTTCAAAACCTATTTTACAACACAATTCTCCCCAAATGCAATGCACTTATTCAATCTCTTCAAAATAATGTGCATTAAAATCGTCATGAATTAATTTAGAATGAGATATATTACTTTAGTTGTTTCCCGCCCAAAGTATGAATTACATGGTGAACAATAACTGTAGCATCATCCCAGTTATGAAGGGTGATAGTAGCTAAACCACATCTTACTAAGATAAGTGGTTAAAATATGTATAACATGGGATATTAACTAACCTAATGTGGGGCAGTATTAGGTACTGCCACACTTAAGACTCCGCAATGTGAAAATGAAGCTGGTGTAATCAAGCAAAGGAGTGAAGAGATTCTTATAACCTTCTTAAAAACACAGACCTTTCAAAAAAAGATAGTTTTCCAGTATTAGTAGATGGAATAAGTCTCCCTAATTTTGAATCATATAAGTGTATTAAAAATCCATCACAAAGAAAAGAAATGAAAAAAAGAATGACAGCTCGTAAAATTAAAGCAATACACTGTGGTTATCTCCTCAAATAATGACATGTGAGCACCTTAATAGAAATAGGAATGACAGATGTGAAGAAAGGTACAATTTACTAAAAGGTATTCTGTGTTAAAATGATCTAAATCTGCCAGGTTTCACACTTCTAAGGTAGTGTTGCAAAACAAAAAAAACATTAAATCAGTTAAAAGACTTGGACTTAAATAGGTACTAAAGGCAAAAAGAAAGAAAAGTACTCTAATGCACTGGTTATTTCAGCTTCAGGCAAGACAGGATCATATAAGTCATTCCACTCATGTTCTCTGCAGATAGACAGTTCTGCTCCTGGGTGCTGTCCAACACTTCAGCAAAGGTTTCTTACCGGCCACACAAAGCACACACTGACTCGCTGCCCCCTTGCAGGTGCTGTGATTCTCCTTACAATTGTTCAATCTGCAAGTCATTAACACTTCTTAAATTCTTCCCAAAATTAGTATCACCCATTTAGGTCTTTGTGCGTCACATAAGTAAGAGGACACAAAGACATACTGTAACAAAAGAGAACATAATTTTCATAAAAAACAATTAAAATACTTTACTTCATGACACAGTACTTAGGAGAAAATAAGTTTAATATTATCTTTAGCAGTTAAGAAAACTGGGTAATAAACTTATTTTATTTTACACTTTTGAATTTGCAGTACAAAATAAACGTTTTTTAATGTTTTAACACAGGCTGCACTTCCCACAAAAGGAAACAGTTCATTTGACCATTCTAAACATAATCAATAAAGAAGAATATTTGTGGATCCACGTCTTATCAACACAATTGCACGTGCACAATAAAAACACAGTCAAGTGATATTCCCCAAAACGTCTTAAATGTGTCATGCCAAAACAGTAAATTATAGAAAGCAGCATACCATCCTTCGAATGAGACATAAAACCGAGGTCCTGACTCTCTGTGGTAATTAAAAATCCCAGGGTGTTTCTCGAAAAGAGTAGGGATGTAACCCCGGCGTCCTGGCCAACTTTCCCATTGCCCCTTACCAATCATGGCCTCCTAATAATCCCCATCTATGAACTGGCTTCTTCACTCTGCTCTCCTCCCCACTGAGAGCTGATGTGTGGGGAGCGTTCTGGCGCACTATGGCTGCCGTCGCATCATCCAGGTGGGGCTGCACATTGGTGGTGGTGGAGGGGAGTCCCCATCACCTGTAAAGCGCTTTCAGTGGAGTGTCCAGAAAAGCGCTATATAAGTTTAAGCATTATTATTATTATTTTTATTAATATTATACTGTATCTCTTCAAGAACAAACAAGCTGACAGCATAAACTAAATGGTGTTCATTTAAAAAGACAGAATGATGTTAACTCTCACATAGGCAGCTTAACTCCTCTGTAACTGTAAAACCCGGAGATTATCCTGGCCGTTCAGGAGGAATGTGGGTAGCTCCCTCATCAAAAGAATAACAAGGCGAACAGAAGAAATAGAATTACTGAAATATTTACAGTGCCTTGCGAAAGTATTCGGCCCCCTTGAACTTTTCAACCTTTTGCCACATTTCAGGCTTCAAACATAAAGATATAATTTTTTTATTTTATGTGAAGAATCACCAACAAGTGGGACACAATTGTGAAGTGGAACGAAATCTATTGGATTTTTGAAACTTTTTTAACTAATAAAAAAATGAAAAGTGGGGCGTGCAAAATTATTCGGCCCCTTTACTTTCAGTGCAGCAAACTCACTCCAGAAGTTCAGCGAGGATCTCTGAATGATCCAATGTTGTCCTAAATGACTGATGGTGATAAATAGAATCCACCTGTGTGTAATCAAGTCTCTGTATAAATGCACCTGCTCTGTGATAGTCTCAAGGTTCTGTTGAAAGCGCAGAGAGCATCATGAAGACCAAGGAACACACCAGGCAGGTCCGTAATACTGTTGTGGAGAAGTTTAAAGCCGGATTTGGATACAAAAAGATTTCCCAAGCTTCAAACATCCCAAGGAGCACTGTGCAAGCGATCATCTTGAAATGGAAGGAGTATCAGACCACTGCAAATCTACCAAGACCTGGCCGTCCCTCTAAACTTTCAGCTCAGACAAGGAGAAGACTGATCAGAGATGCAGCCAAGAGGCCCATGATCACTCTGGATGAACTGCAGAGAACTACAGCTGAGGTGGGAGAGTCTGTCCATAGGACAACAATCAGTCTTACACTGCACAAATCTGGCCTTTATGGAAGAGTGGCAAGAAGAAAGCCATTTCTCAAAGATATCCATAAAAAGTCTCGTCTAAAGTTTGCCACAAGCCACCTGGGAGACACCCCAAACATGTGGAAGAAGGTGCTCTGGTCAGATGAAACCAAAATGGAACTTTTTGGCCACAATGCAAAACGATATGTTTGGCGTAAAAGCAACACAGCTCATCACCCTCAACACACCATCCCCACTGTCAAACATGGTGGTGGCAGCATCATGGTTTGGGCCTGCTTTTCTTCAGCAGGGACAGGGAAGATGGTTAAAATTGAGGGGAAGATGGATGCAGCCAAATACAGGACCATTCTGGATGAAAACCTGTTGGAGTCTGCAAAAGACCTGAAACTGGGACGGAGATTTATCTTCCAACAAGACAATGATCCCAAACATACAGCAAAATCTACAAAGGAATGGTTCACAAATAAACGTATCCAGGTGTTTGAATGGCCAAGTCAAAGTCCAGACCTGAATCCAATCGAGAATCTGTGGAAAGAGCTGAAAACTGCTGTTCACAAACGCTCTCCATCCAACCTCACTGAGCTCGAGCTGTTTTGCAAGGAAGAATGGGCAAGAATTTCAGTCTCTCGATGTGCAAAACTGATAGAGACATACCCCAAGCGACTTGCAGCTGTAATCGCAGCAAAAGGTGGCTCTACAAAGTATTAACGCAAGGGGGCCGAATAATTTTGCACGCCCCACTTTTCATTTTTTTATTAGTTAAAAAAGTTTCAAAAATCCAATAGATTTCGTTCCACTTCACAATTGTGTCCCACTTGTTGGTGATTCTTCACATAAAATAAAAAAATTTATATCTTTATGTTTGAAGCCTGAAATGTGGCAAAAGGTTGAAAAGTTCAAGGGGGCCGAATACTTTCGCAAGGCACTGTAAAAGGTAAAGTAGCTATATAATAAGGACAGAAATATTACCATCACACATTCTTTGAAATCCAAACTAAATACTGAATTTCCATTTCACTCTTATTAAAAGGCTTCAGAATCCCATTATAGTTTAAAGAACACAATCTTTCCGACTCGATTTAAAAGTAATGTCACATCGAGCTATTAAGTACAAAGGCATTGAGAACAATTTCCTTTTTTTGCCCCCTGCCCACTGGGTAGTTCAGCTAGCAGATGGAGGGCTGTAGCAGCACATGCATCAGTGCAAAAGTATTCTTTTTCAAAATCAAGGACTTTAAACAACAGCCTTTGTCATGTAATGGCTCTGCCTGGAGGAGGCATTAAGTGAAATGAGAAAGAGCTGTTCCTCTGGCACAATGCCAGTGCACAGCATTGTTCATCATCTCTGAGAGCAGATATCTTCCAGTAGACCCAGTGCACTGGTTAAAGCTTAAATGCAGGAACTATGACCTGAATTGCAAATGCTCAAAGCTGCATCCATAGAGCCTTTTCTCAAGCCAATCTATTGAATCTTTGAGAACACTGCTGTCTGGTCAGCTTAGCACACCTTGAGTCTGTGTTTAGATTACACTTCTTAGATTTCTAACTTTTCAGTTTATACCTACAACTTAACATCTTAACATTGCTTAGAACTGTAGATCAATTGTGAAAAGATTTCTGGGTTAAGGTCACATAAAGGCCCATATAGAGAGAAAGCAAGAAAGAAACAATGAGTGCAAAAAGGAAGAAAAATGAGAAGGAGAGAGAACTAGCAGCGGTAAGTACAAATATGGTAAAACTGTGTAATACTGCCTGTAGTTTAAAAGCAATGCTCTGTTATGGAAAGGAACAGGTAACGAGTTTATTCCATGCTGAAAAGAAAAGAAAGGAAACAACGTTTTGGCTTTGGAGCCTTCTA
The DNA here is from genome assembly GCF_040954835.1 of Lepisosteus oculatus. Lineage (NCBI taxonomy): Eukaryota > Metazoa > Chordata > Actinopteri > Semionotiformes > Lepisosteidae > Lepisosteus > Lepisosteus oculatus. The sequence continues at coordinate 15,727,828 of NC_090719.1, read as the reverse complement.
CAGGCGTGAGCAGGGGCCCAGTGTTCTTATTCTTTGGCACAGCTCTTGTATCGTGGTGTACATCTGTAAGTCATCAATGAGACTTCACTGGTAGGAAGTGAAAACATGTGCAAGGCAACATCCATGTATAGTCCATACTTAAGGAAAGGCAGCAGCTGTACTCAGAGGTCATTTACCAGACTCCTCCTTCATGTTCAGGGTTCTCTCATTCTGCTGGGTGCATACAGTACCAAAAGGGAACCTAACCTTTTCCAGTCGTGTTATCAACATGGAGCAACCAAAGTTTGAGTTCATGTCGTGACCTCAGGAATAAATAGGACGCAGGTTTAAATTGAAAGCCTGACCTTTGTTAAGCCTTGTTGACTTCCCAGTCCATCTGTGAACAGGAATCAGAGCTACAGATACAAAGCAGACATCACCGAGATGAAATCTGGCTTCACAGTGACTGAGCATGAGTATCAAGATGTTGGCAAGCCTTTCATTTTGTGTCACTTCATTAAAAAATCTGTTTTTTTAACATAAAGCATTTCAGTTCGATTGCTCTGTGGAACACAGGTGGTCAATTTTTCAGTATGTATCTATAGTATACAACTACAGTATAGTATTCAATTTCCTAACAGAGTCCATCAATTGAAAATAAATATCAATATCAATAGGGTCTCTTCAGCCTATATGATCAGTTTATTTAAGATCACCTCTCAGATTTATACCAGTTTGAGAGCTGCAATATCTAAGGACTGAGATTGACACTCCAGGTGGATACATAGGTGGAAGGCATTCAGAAAATTAAATAAAGCAGCATTGATATTAGAATTTTCCAAAAGTTAATATTTAATTAATTCGACTAATCTTGTTTCTGAAAGTGTTGTTAGTGCTAGAATATTAACAAGATACATTTCCTCTGACTGTTTTTTTATTGCATGAGAATTTTAAAGTGTTAATTACCACATACTGTAAGATAACATTTTGATGCACACGTGGAACTAATTCATGAAAGACTCTGAGTCTTTTGTTCTTTCAGAGTTAAAGGGAATATGGACACCCAGATCTCTACAGACCTGCCTAAAAGTGACTTAAAATGACACTTAAGTGCAAGATAAAAGCTAAGTATGGTTTTATTTCTCTGATTAAGTTACTTTTATGAAAACAAAAAAGGAAATGCAAAACTTAGAACAACCAAAAGAAGTATTTTAATTCCTAAAACTAGAGATTCCTAGTTAATAAAAAGCTAGAAGTAATCATTTCCATTTTTGTCATGATTACTTGGAACAATAATTAGGGAAAAAATCTCTAATGTTACTGTATATAATTAACAGTAAACAGTTTGTTTCATTTCTATCAAGATGAGTCTACTCGTAATCTCGACATTGGTGGATTAGGTTCTTAAAGCCAAATTACTTCTTTTTAAGTACCGTAATCGTAGAATACGTCAATCCACAATTTTGCTCAAATATACACTTTGGCTTTCTGTCCTTGGCAATAATAACACAGGGAGAAGTAGCGTATTGTAAATGTAAGATACACAAAGTGAACCGTATTTAAGATGTTTATTATAGAAAGTTCAATAAATAATCGGAATCAAAATCAGATAAAGTTAATTACAACATACAAGAAAAAAGGATTGAAATGCATTTTAATGGTATTTGCCTATAAATATCCTAAATAGAATTAAATGATACTGACAGTTCGAAAATGTAACCTCCTCCACTCATAGTCACATTCAAATAGTTCAGAAGAATGTTACGCATCACAGACTTGACCATCCTTCATCGAGGCTTTTGGCTTATACTGTACTTTTAGATTCTACTTCTGTATATACCAAGAGGTCTTTCCTGAAACCATTTTCCAACAATATGAACAGGCGTGTCTGTAACCCAGTGCATTAAATACATTGGCAGGTAAAATAAATGGCAATTAACATTCCTTTTTCCTAGTCTATTAGTGAAAATTAATTTCAAGCTTGACTAGAGAGACCGACTTATTAGGCCTTTGATACTATGAAATGCCCTCGGTCACTTTGCTCGGGGTTACTTCCAAAAACAAATCAATATAAATCAGGAACTGATCTAAAAATGTGTTGTGACAATAAAAAGAAATACTAGCACAAATGCGTGGATTGCAAATACTGTATATATACTTCAAATGAAAAAATAACTATATTTATGTAAATCTATAGTCAATGTTTCATTGAATCTATTGGGGTACATGATCCAAATGACCTTGTCTCAAATGTAATGTTCTTACAGTTTGTAATTTTAAGATGACAAAATAGTACATGTTCTGTTTGAAATCATTTTAAACTAGGACAACAGGGTAAGTCCTGGGGCTAAAAGAACATCTGATATATTTAAGGAACTGAACTGTCTTAGTATTAAACAGAGTAGACTAAGAAGATTTATAGTAAACACACCAGAATTCAGGTACTTAAAATCTTGAATGGTACAAAGTCAAGCCAGAGGAACTAGCATTAAATAAGGACCTGAGGACAGATACTGTATTTAAAACACTCGTGTTTAAGGCATAAAACAGGGTGTAACTTTCATAGGACAGTGCAGATGAACTTAAGACTTCACTACAACATTACTCAATTTTTCTTTAACTTTAAATGAAATTGCCTGAATATTAGTTCATTTTAATATTATCTAATTTATTGACTGACTATTCCTTCATGAAAATAGCTAAGTTTTACAACAATTTTCATGGATCATTCTCAGAAGTACAATACTTCATGCGATGCTTGCATACTGTACATCTATAAACAGTACTACATTTAATTCCAGTGAAGCAGCTTGTGCAGGTTTTTTTTTTAAATCCTGAAATTTCAAATTATGACATCTCCCAAAAATATCAGGTGTCTTTTAATCTGTAAAATATAAATACTGTGATTACAGGTCTCCATGAACCATGAAATCCCTGCCATAGCTGCTGATACACAGTGCTGTGCAGAAGCCAGGTCTTAAATGAAAATGTCTGAGCTTATTCAATGTAATTCTTTATGATACCTGTATGTCGATGCATGATAAATGTAAATATAGTGGGGACTATAATTAATGACAATTAAGTGTCACGGTGTGCAGTTGAGTTGTATCCGGGTCTCAACTTCCCAAAGCTGACGGCCTCGTCAGCACAGCCCAGACCCACCAACCTGCAAGGAGCCATCTGCTCCTCACTTCCTGCGGCACCTTCACCCATATTCCTGCCGAGAAACTTTTGGGGACCTTCCACGGGATACCTCGAACTCTTCGTTCAAGGGTAACTTAAGCCTGTAATTACTGTATGCAGGTAGCTGCTGTCCTGCCTTTGCTCCTCTGAAAGCTCTCCGCTGTCGACATGGGGATTTTGTGGATCAAGAACAGCTACAGTATCCCCCAGAGCCATGCTGATACTAATAGTGAGTATTTTCAAGAGTACAGGACAAAATGTAAAAAATACTTTCTATTTAATACAAGCTATATTAAAATAAAATACTAAAATATTGCTTGATGTCCAGTATATTTCAATTATGGAAAAACTAACAATTTTAGACTAATTGTGACAGTGGTATTCTTCACTTCAGGGAACCCAGCAAGCATGTCTGGGAAGTGAATTGCTGTTTTAGACTCCCTATTTAGCAGAGTAAGTGCCCATTTTCAATTCACTTTGATCTAAAATTGAATCAACATACAGATCTATCAGTCACGGTATTAGCAGACTGAAAAGAACCAATCTTTCCTCAGGGTACTATTAAACTTTTTATCTCCACTGGTTGTCATTAGTTTCATCTGACTGTCTATACGAATTCTATGCCTCATTGCTACTAGCAAGAATGAGAGCCTAATACTCATTTAGTCATACAGTACCTTGAAGAGGATGACTGCATTAACTTGCATTTTGCTTTATCTTAGTTTAGTTATTTTATGAGTTAAACAAATACCTGAATTAAAGTATCACTATTTTCAAATTGTAAAATGTGTGAACAGACATACAGTACGTAAATGTTTTTTTTTTCATTTGAATTCAATTTGATAGCTTTAAATTTTATGTGGCACATATTAGTTCCATAATACATTTTAGTGTATTATAATACATAAGTGCCTTTAAGACTGTATCTGTATTTTTTAGACCTTAAAAAAATTTACCCTGCTATAAAAACAATTGCAATGGGTAACACGCCTTTCTGAGTTCTTATTTCAGTTACAATTTTTAGTTTCAGTTCTAAATTGTTCCAGGAGAAAAAACTATTATTTAGTACGCAACATATACTTCCTTTGAGTGCCATTTGACATTTCTTCACTGATGGATTTAACAACTTATTACTATCAAGATTACAACTGTGCTACAATAAAAAACAGTTCCAAATGAGAACCCATACGAGAATCACTCATTTACAGTATGATAAATGATTTAGAGAACATTTGTTGTCAAAACAGTGCTAACTTTAGTATTCCTCATGTCATACTTACAACCACAAAATGATTAATATTTCACAGAACTATCATGCTTTAATTACTGCTATTTAAAACAAATGTTAATCACTTGAATGAGGAATCGCAATGAAGATCTAGAGTGCAACTAATGAATTAGTTCATTTTTATACAGTATATTATGTATTCAAGGCTATAACAGTTTGCTAAAGCGGGAAACTTTCAACAGTTTAAAACTTGTCAAGCTTTATTAAACGGCTCTAATAATTTCTAAAAATATTCTGATTATCAATGTATATTCAAAGGGAAATCAGAGAAAATAACTTCAGATTTAATGATCCAGTGTAATGATCCCTTTGTACAGGGATGTGACGATAATCAGCATCCCTTCAAAAAATTAAATTTACTAGCTAACAGTTTCTAACCACTTTGTCCAATATATTTTCATAGGGGAGCATGAGGTTCAGGTTACTGATACAATTAAACATTTTGGAGCTTGGATAATTAGAAGAGGTTTTAAAATGTATTTGCCTGGTCTGTTGAAACTCTGTCTTTCATGTTTTCTTTTTTCAGTGTTGCTTTTGTGACTTTGGAGAACAAAGAGTTCTGAAGAGTATGTTAGATAACTTCTATACAGAAAACTTCCTCTATCAATGAACACAAAACTGGAAAAGAGGTCCAGGTTTATTCTTTTGCTTTTATTAAAGAGCTTTATGTAGGAATATAAAATCTCTGCACTATTCTTATCTAGGTGAACCAGATTGTAGCATGATCAATTCATCATTAAAATGAAGAAAAAAATATTATGCATTTATTTAACATTTCCAATAAAGAAAATATGAATAACAGATTTATCATGTGTAGCAGGCTCAGCTCTTAATAGCACTTATGGAAAGCAGTACGATATAAAACTGCTCAGCAGCTTTGGATGCATGGGCATATTTCATGAGCATTTGAGCAAAAGCAGGAACACATCACGTATTCTTGAGTATTCTTACTTGTATACCGTATTTATAATAAAATAACATACTGTGCTCTATGAGCACCTTGGGAATTAAATATTTATGTAAATCTCATGCGATTTGAATGCTTAAGTCAATTTTGCACTACTTTAAAAAAAGGAAAAGGTAATTTGCTTAACAGTGGGTGGAAAAGAAACTGAGTTTCCAGAAGAACTTGAAAATTTACAAGCAAGACAAAAGGCGAGAAATGAGTGTTATATTTTCAAACAGAATGGTAAATACCTAAGCAGTTCTAGCTGGCTTGACTCTAATGGATGCTAACATGAGAAAGAAACATCAAAACTTTGACTCAGAACACGAGATTCTCATTTTTTTAAATCATTCAATTATAAGGACTTTTAAAAAAGAAGGTCTACAAAGTTTCGTGAAAAGAGCCAGCTGTGCTATTATTGTGGTGCATTATCAAAGAAGATTCCTATAGAGATGAAACTCTGGCAAACAATTATAGGAAAATGCAAAAGAACCTAGATGATCCTCCAATTACTTGCTTATTTCAATAATAATAGCAATAAATAAGTCTAACATACAGAATAATGCTAAATAGTGAAGGTGATTTTTAATTTATCTGGGGGTGAAAGCACACAAAACTTGAAGCTTTACAATGAATATGGGCACAGTATGAGGAAAGAAAATTATATGAGGTTACAGGAACAAGGACAGAATGTTCTTGTTAAAAGTTTACTTTTTGAGAAGTTGTAGCTCTTCTTAAGTAGCCCTGAATTGACTGGGTAATTTACTTGTAGTTGCAGAACACTCCAGTAGATTACTGATGAATTGGCGCTTGGTATGCACGCTGCAAATCCAACCACTGGGACTGGTGTCAAGGGGTACTGAATAAAAATCAGCCCTTGTGTCCTACTGATGGCATTTCCATGCCGATCCCCATGTATCACTTTTTAATTAATGTCATAGCTGGTGGTGAGCTGCACTGCTCCATTTGGAAGTTTCATGGCTATTGTTTAGGTAGCACAGAGTGCAGCAGTGTCAAATGGGAGGATGCTGAGGTTTTTAAAACCAGGGCCCCAGAGCACTTCCTAATAACTTTCTGTGCTAAAATGTATTTAAGTGCCACTGAGAACTGCAGGTGCCAATTTCAGTTCTTCACTTTTTGCTCACAACTGTGCATAGGAGAACTACTCGGATAATAGGATCAGTCAGAAAAAGCAAATTAATACGCTGAGGGATAAAAAGTGCTTTCCCCAAATATTATCCATACGATATAAATTTAAAGTATTTGTGAGAATGCAGTCATTACAAAGTGGAAGAAGTTCCATTTCATTGCCCTTTTGCTGAGTAAATTTACTAAAGCAGCTCAAATCCAAGCCTGTCAGAGGGATCCTGGATGCTCCCATGAGGCTGAGCTGATGTGGCAGCTTATCATTTCACCGAAGTATTGCACTATGATTGTCCTTTAAACCCGTTTTGTTTTTCAGCCTACACTTTTAGAAAAAGATGTTTGATCACTAGGAAGTGCTACTATTTTCTTTCCATTTTGGGGATATCTCCCAAAACAAATCTCCTGAAGACTACTTCATGTTTCAAAGGAGTCACTGTCAACTAATTAATGGGGTGCTGTTATATGCTGAATAATTAAAAGTTTTTGCTGTATGATGCAAGTGCCATATACTGTACGTAATAACCATTATTACAAGTAGTATTATCCAAATAAACCAACGAGTGAATAGAACTTTCTTGTAGAAGCTCAGTTCTGTCCTTTCCCATCATGGACTGGTGTCCAATCCAGGGTGTATCCTGCCTTGTGCCTGTTGCTTTCTGGGACAGGCCCCAGTTCCCCTGAGACCCAAAACTGGATAAAGTGGTTAGATAATGGATGGTTGGATGGAATTCTTTCTCTCCTTTTGCAATTCGAATTAACAACTTGTTGACTGTATGTCCCCCTCCTTAAACCAAAACACTGTTCAAATTTGTGTTATTACACGGTATTAGAAAGTATTATAACAGGAACTATTTGAGCACTTCCTCTTTTAAGTGTGCAATCTTAAACTGCAAAACCTTTACAAATATGAATCATGCTCAGATGTATCCTGGGAACTGTCCAGTTTCCATTTCCCCAGCATAAGATAGAAGCTCACTGCTGGAAGCCTTCAATGTAAATAGATGCAAATCCAAACCTGGGCAGTGAGAGTAAGTAAGCAATACTCTATAATCACTGGAGAACAGAAGCACCACACTACTGACCATTCTGAACATTTTCTCTTCATCTTTGACAGGATAACTGAACACCTGGTGATAGAAGCAAACTTGCCACCGAGTTATATACTTAATGTTTTTGAAATGGCTGCTTGCCGTATCTTCTACCAAGCTGATACTGTACATCAGTATTTGATTGGGCTGGGATACTGGAATCTGGTACTGTTTGTACACCATACTGCACATCATTATGCAAATTATGTACATCATAAAAACACAGGAATATTTACAAATGGTTTGCAGACACTTGTATCTTTGCTTGATGGCTTAGGATATGTTGAAGCTACTTCTTAATGATAAGGACTTCAGTGAAAATGTATCTTTTAAAATACAGTAGTAAGCCAATATATTGATATGAATATACATGTCAATTTAATAAAAGCATTTAGAGCGTTTAGATTTATATAGCTGCTGTTTAATCATAATCACAGGTGGGAACTTTTACTTTATAGCCAGAATTGCATTTAGATTTTTTATGTGGTAAAATGTTTTCATTCTTTAATACTTTATTTTTTGAAAATTCAATTTATTCTAAAGCCTTTACATTCTCCTGAAAAGTACATTAGCCATGAGAACCTGAGGAAAATCTCCTTTCCATAACCTTAGTTTTGATGTAGCAAGTAATCCCTAGGTTTTCATTGGGGTTTTTTCAACACATGCTGTAATATGAAAATACTCACTAAGAGGATTTTGTGACCCACACATAACCTCAACTGGACAACCACTGAATTGTAAATTGTCACTTCAGTTTCCAGTAGTTTCCAATTTGAAGTCATGTTTGCATTCAAATAGCATTATTTTAAACGATTTATTTTTGCTTATCCGCAGAGGTAATTGCACTGTACATATGAACTGACTGGTTATGGAGCTAAAATTAATAATAGAAAACAGCTAGAAAGTAAAGCAACTTTAGGAGACCCATCAGGCATTCTTTATTCAGGTGTGACACCTGCCTCTGTCTTAACAAAAAAATAGAAAGGAAAGTTGCAATTTGGTCTTCAAGGTGGTTTTGGCCTTGTAACAAAGATTAATTAAAACCTCAGGACAGCCACCAGTGAGCTCCAACAAAAAAGTTAAAAGCACATCAAATTTTGATTGCTTGAAGTTGATGTTAGCGTCATTACAATGCAAGGGTAATTCAGCCCTCCAGGATACAACAGTATTATAATTAAATCCTCAAGCATTCAAAGGGGTTTTTCATAACCATTCTTGTATTTACTTATCATACTGTCTTTTTTCAGCTCTACCAGTCTTTGCAGTCAATGCATACTGTGACAGCAGTTGCAAACAAAAGCAAAAACAAGGATCCTCTTTGAAATGCTAATACCTTATTACTTAACAGAATTATGGGTTTTATTTAATGATCTTGAAGCCAAAAAATTCCATTGTTTTTCACTGTTGATAATTGTCTTTTTAAGACATCAAGACTCTTCAAACAGCAAAAATACGTTTGGCTGAAAAATTAGAAGCATCCAATAAAAGGCCTATGTGAAGCATAAATTAACCACTTCCCATGTAAGTGCTCCTGAATAGCTTCAAAAAAGGTTTAAAAGGCATTGCATCAAATCATTCATCATGGCAATGAGGAAAGAGATTTATAATGTAATTCTACAAAATTACTGATTAATTTAAATATTGGTTTCTGGCAACCTTATTTTGTTTTTCAAGGATTCATGAACGGTTTACAGCAACCAAACTCAAATATGACACTGCATAACAATCACATAAGGTAAGAAGGCTTATTCTTCGGGATTATTGATTAGTTATTCAAATCTCATTATTAACACTTGATGAATTCGGTCATTGCAAAGGATGCCTGAAAGCATTTCCAATTATACAAAAATACATTTTTGGAGCAGTTTTCCAAGAATGAGGAGATGAGATTTTCCGTGATGGATTACAAGACTGACCAGAAGTGTTGGCAAACATATAAATATTAATAAACAATCCAGTGGTTCATGAAGCTGACTTAACTCCTTCAGTGTGAAAAGGAAATTGTTCTAAAATTATGGGATCATCTTAATGTGAAATATTAGCTTTTATACCTTGGTTTTATTGTTTTATTAACAGTAACAATGTTGAAAAATAGTTTAGAGCACAGTTAAGACAGTTATACCTTAATGCTAACCACTATTATAATGATGATTCTGTAACCTAAAAAATACTTGTTTCCTAATAAATTATCTAAAACACTCAGAATAGAAAGCTATGTTTTTCTTTAAAGGTTTAATTAAGGCTTGACATGACCTTAATTGTACTGTGCACTTAAGGATATGTATTGTATCTAAAGAATCAGAAATAAGTTATAAATGTCAAGTCATGACCCACCTCATTTCTCTATCCACAAACTATCACTCAATTCAAAATCTGAAATCCATGGCAGAGAAGCTTCTGAGCTCCAAGCATAGCTCTAAGAGTAAGGTCTTGGTAACTGTTGAGTTGACTGTAGCAGCCAAGAGTCACTGGGAGCCTCTCAGAGTTGCTTTAGGAACACAGACTGACAATTGTGCCTTAACAGTAAGGAGTGATGAGATGACTGACACTACAATAATGGTGCACCTGACCTCCTCTGTATTTGTCTCCACAAGTGCAAAGGTTGAAGAGTTCAGCCCCTTGTTTTTCCCCCCACTGTGTCATGAGACTGGGCACCATCCTGACAAGATATTCCTGGTATCTTCATTTCTTAACAATGTCAGATATGATCAGACTTTGGATCACTCATGCCTTTGCAATTTAATTAGCCTTGCCTCAGAACTTGCCCTTGGGATGCAAGTTTCTTCTGTCTTAATTAGTACATTAATCAGATCAGAAAGCCACAATGTATTTACCCACACAAAACTATTAACCATTATAACGCCATTACCTTAAGCCCTTTTAGTCATGAAGGTGAAGGACACACTACAAAAACAATATTGAGGTACTGTAAATACATACAGGAATTCTGTTGGATTTCTCTCTGTTTTCAGGAACAACTAGAACGGATAACAACGTACAGTCATTTTCAGACTTCTGTTGGAAGAAGAAAGCTTACAATGACAAAATCTGAACCCCATAACAGAGCTTAGGAATTCTATTCAATTTGTGCAAGATGTTCCACAATCATGTTACATGTTGAAGTTTGTACAGTAAGTACAAACTGTGGATCTGCAAATAGTCCTACAAATTAAGCATCAGTAAAGTTTTTTATTTTACATTTACAATGTACTGTATCTTTAGTTCAGTACTTGCTGTTGAAATAAATTGTATACACTTAGGAATCCCATTACGCTGAAGTACAATATGTCTTCTTTCTTCTCACTTATTGTAGTTAAAGCTTGATTTAATCTACCTTTGGGTCTTTATGACACTGAGTAAAGCCAGAAGAATATATCCAAGTGACAAACCACTGGTCCTGACCTGCATTAGCAGGGAAAACATTAGAACCAAAGAAACAAGAAAATCCTATGACACTATACTGCACCATTGTACTCTATTACAGTACCTCCCCTAGCCGTGAAAACATACAGAATTTATCAATATACTCGGATTTAGTCTTTGTGCCAAAAAGAGCATAACAAAGATCACAATCATTATTCCATTTTTTCATTTAGATGCTAATACTATACAGTAGCTAAAGCCCCCAGACTCATCTAGAAATTTCTGGAAACAAATGTTACATGCACCTGTTTGGGATTTCTTACAAGTCCCTACTTCGTTTCTCCCATTGTCATTCTCCCGTTCCCCTGATCTTCATTCCCATTTGTCTGCTTGGATCCACTTGTTTAGTGCTGAGCTATCAGCCCCTTGATTTGACTAAGTCAAACTGATTTCAGGACAATGATTTCTTGAATATGGGGACAAGAGCAGTGTACTGTATACAGTGTATCTTTCTGGCTATGTTCAGGGATACTGGACTGTTGAGTCATGAGTTAGTCTTCTACAGTAGGTCTCATATACAGCCGTTTATACTTTTACTTCTCTAACAGTAAGGTGTTCTGGAGGGAAATGAAAATATATAGAAAAAGTGAAATATTTATTGGTATACCCTGTATAGCTTAATTCAGGTTATATTCTTTAATTGAATTCAGTCATTCATTCCTTTTGTGTGAGTCTTTGTGACATCATTAGACGTGAAAAAATATATGTAAGATAAGACAGTCACTACTGATTCAGATATTCACCTTATGGGATTAAAAAAACAAAAATATAGTAGGTATAGTACACAAATGCAGTAGGAGTGGATGTGTGTCTTGAATTTTAAAGAGACTAGTCATTTGATAGTCATAATTATAATTGATGTCCTTTCCGAATGTATAAAAATTCAACTGAACCCATTTTGTAATTAATTTCTATTGTCTAGTATTCTCTAGTCTGTAGAACAGCAGAAACAAGTTTCCACAAGCTGTCTTTCAATCATTTAAATTACTCAAATGAAGTAAGCTTGCAAGGGAAAATGAGTGTGGAATAAACTTAGATTAACAAGCACCATGTATTGTCATTTAAGTGGATAAAATTAAGATAAGGCGGCAATACTTGAGGACTGAATATTTTTATCATTATTACATCCTCACCCAGCATTTAATAGCACAGTAACGTATATATTGTAACACAGAATGCACATTTATTCTATGTTATATACTATTGAAAGCATCCCTCTACTCATAGTACATGTAGTGCAGTGCAAGTAGAGGAATACTATCATGTGACCGCTTAACAAAAAAAAAACAACCTTTTTCATCATTTCTCTTTCTTTCCTCCCTCCACTTTTTTAAATCTTTCACAAACTGCAGGGTACATTGTGGATCATCCTGCGCCGTGTAGGAGTGGGCACTGATTTAAAAACACGATATTTATAATCATGTTTTGAAGATGTTACAGCTAAGTATTCAATCTCATCCAGAAGGGGAATTCAATGTAAACCCCCGTACAGACAGAGCCAACAGATCCTTTCCCTTATCTGATCAGAGAAGACAGCTTTTTAAATATGCACAAATCTGTAGCTTAAAAACAGGCAAGCTGGTTCTGGTGAATTTTCAGCAATTAGTAGATTTACTCCTGTGCCAGATAATTTTAATTGGACACTTTTCTACTTATGTTTTCTGCAGCAGTTATCTTGAAATGCAACCAGGCGATGGGATTCAATGGCCAAAAGCAGCCTGCAGCCTTGTTTCTTTGCCAAGGGTTATGTGCAAATCAAGAGACCAAAAAAAAGGGCTGCAGATGAAGAAGCACTGGTTTGTCTGTGAATTGCAAATCCCCCTGTGTCCTCTGAATTATGCAGATGCATTTGAATTCATGGTAGGAATAAAGGTGATGTTTGGTCCTTGAGCAACTCCTGTTTACCATTAGCTATGGTGCTACAAACAAAACCTACAGAAAAGAGTGTAAGGAGTTCAAATTTGTATCTCTCTACAGTCACAACAAAATGGGTGTGCAGTAAGTACTGTATATACGACACTTGTAGATCGTTTTTTTTTTACAAATTGATATAGAAAAAACAAACCGAAAAAAACAACATAAAAGGTTTCTGTTGATGAGGAAAACAGCTGTTAAGACAGTTGTCATTTCACATGCTGCTTGAAGCCTACATTTGTTGGTAAATATGCAGCCAATTAGTAAAAAGGCTTATCGTTTTGTGGTTAAGCTCGGAATCACATTTAATAAAAGGTCTGTTGGGAGTCAAAACATCACATCACATAGGGGCCACAGATGAATTACATAAAAAAATTAAGAATTAAATGAACAAGAGACCCAAACTTAATGAAAGAAAATAGTACTTAATGTTAATTCATCTTGCATATTTTATGTATTGTAAACTGTATATACTGTAGAAACTCATAGAATCTTAATACAGTGAGGTACTCAAGAAAAGGGATTGAAGATGATCAGTTCATTGTTTGGCAGTTTGTGACATTACTGTACATTTTAAGTTTTATACAGTAAACTTAATTGAGTTTATAAAACATTGCATTTCCTTCACAAGTACTGGATGGGTTTCACAGAAATTTTGGGACTGTGGTGCGGTAATTGTCAGAGGAGAACCTTAGGTCGTAAACCATAATGTGATCCATTAAGCTAAGATGGCCAACATTAACAAATCATACAGCTTACTTTTTAAATGGGGTCACATGTGTTAAGAAAAAGATTTAATATTTAATAATTAAACCCAAATATACTGGTAGTTTATTAAACAAATCATTGCGCTGGTTGAAAAAGACTTGTAGTTGCACCACGATAGGAACACAGGATACTGCTACATGGTCAAATACCATTTCTGTTATAAATACATCTTGGAAGACAAAGCTGCTGGTTTTGAATTTAGGATTATTAAGACCAGGAGGGGAGGACTATTAGAAAGTGCACATACATGCCTGGGTTACATACAATACAGTACATGTCACAGGGCTTTCTCAATGGTTTGCTGTTTAGAATTCTAATTTAATACATTGCAGCAAATGTAAAAAACTCTGACACTGTCAACGTACAGTACAAAGGAACAAGATTCTTTTTGCAAAATGAATGTACCGCTGCTCGCTTGTATTGTCTCTGATATTGTTGAGGCACACAAGGGTTTCTGAAATTCTAAAGTGGTTGACAGTATGTTTGATTCAAATTGCATTTTAATAGCAAACTTTTAAAAATATTTTTGCTTTAAGTTACTTTCTCTTAAAATGAAAGTCAACAAACAAAGCAAAACAATCATCAGGTGGAGTATGTTAAAGCAGGAAGTCAAAAAATCTTAAAACATCCTTAAGATTGACAAATTAAATATTGATTCCACTATGCACTGCTCTTACTCAGTATGAGTCTGTTACTGGAGATGAAATTAACTGTGCACCCCATAGCACCCTCGCTCTTATTAATGTTCTTATTCCTCCCGTTCTCAAGAGCATCATTGTAGATGGTACACTTGATGAATAACAAAAGTGTTGTGAACACTTCAAACAAAAAGGTTACTTCATGGAGATCTCAATATTAAAATCACCCTTCTCACTACAAACAATCTTGAGAGAAAAAAAATTATCTTGTGCACCGAACATTGTTTTTAAGAAGTGAGACGAATCAAGCGGGCTGCGCGGGGGTGCAGGGGTGAGGCTTGCTGCCTCCCAGAGCTGTGGCCCTGGGTTCGATTCCCAGTGCACCATGGGCTCATTCGATTCTGGGAAAGTGGCTCTAGTGTGAAGGTACGCATGTTGTGTCTGTGTGTGCCCTGACAATTTTACCTAGGGCCAATTTTAATGTAAAAGCACAGAAAAATAACAGCAAACTTGTAAATTGGCAATTGTCTCAGATCAAGATAATCCTGTCATTCTATTACGAGGTGTCTGCTTTGGAGCACTGTTGTTAAAGTGATAAATTTGCAGTGTGAGAGCATTAACACTTATGACTTGGCTTAATTTCTCATGAGACACTTGCAAATACATGACAACCAAGTACTGGGGTTTAAGGCATTTTAAATTAGAGTTCACACATTCTTTAGGTTAATTGAATGATAAATTATGTTGGTTCATTGACGTGGCTTGCCAGTTTCTTCCAATAAAAGTGTTTCTGAGGTAAGGAAAAAGGAATGGATAGCTCAATACCTGAAGCTAAATCTGGAATCAAGTGCAGATATTTCGAGCTTCAGTGAACTTTAAAGCAGTGAAAACAGACAGTTTGTTCCGATTCAAGTGCTTAATTGTGATATTTAATGATCTATATATACACTGTATGCTGAAATCAGCCGCATCTCCAAACATTCAAATGCACTACAATCAAAAGTTTCTTATCCTAATTTAAAAAATGAATTACTAATGACTAATTTAATTTTTAAAAACTATCAGTCTAGATATTTATTTTGCATTTTAAAGCAAATAATCCTATTAAGCAGCACATGACAATATAACATTTTTAAGTGGAGGGAACAATCAGTTTCATTCTGTGGAAAAATCTACTGTACATACAGTATAAGAGCAAATGTCAACAATGTTATTAACTTGAGTCAAGAGGACTCATACTCTTTAGCATTTAATTATGTTTTCTAAAGCAATGTTTGCCCATCCAGTGATAAAATTGCAACATCTTAATTTTACATTATTTGTACACATTTGTACAATCCTTCTGTAAAGGACATTAAAATCTGTAAAGAAGGAAACATTGTCAAAATTTAACAAATTTAAAGTCTGAGCAGTACAATTTATTACCGATCAATAACCCGAAAAATGAAAATAAAGCATTTTTGGAGTGCAGAAATACAAACATCATTTTTCTTCGCAGAAAGTACAAGGGCCATAATACCACAGTGAACTACATTTGTGCTGTACTTATAGTTAACTTTAGGAAGCTACTCTGTTGACATACAGTATACAGTAGGAACACCTTCCCACTTCTGCTGAAGAACAAACAGCAAACACTGTAGAATTAATGTATGTTGGAAAAGGTTTCACAAAAAGTACTTGAATCGGGTCCACTCACAGTCTTCCCTGAGTAAGGCCTTAAATTATTTTTACCAAGTTCTTTTGAGCTGTCATCCATCCATTAATTTTCTAACCGCTTCATCAAATTCAGGGTCGCAGGGAAGCTGGATCCGATCCCAGAAAGTATAGAAATCTGACTCTGGCCTGGGGTCATTACTCCTGACCTGGCATGAGGGAATTTTAAACAGACACCTGCTGTTGTATGTGATACTTCAGAAATAGCTGAAAGGATAACATCAACAGGAATAGCAACTAGACCATAAAATCCCCATCATGGTAATAACATAGGGTGAACTTGGCTGGGCATGAACTATAAAAAAACCTCTGTAAAAGGATTTTAAGTAATTATAATGTTTTTGGTCAGAAATGGCTGGTTTGGTAACACCAGTACCATTGATTGTAATATGCTGGGAAAAATAGTCAAAATAAGCAGTAAATTAATTGATGGCAAATCAAATCACCTTAAATATGGTCTCAAACACACTTCTTCTGCTTCTTATTCCTGTCTGTGATCCTTGTTGCCCTCCTGATCATCTGTCCCATCGCTCCCCTCCCTCATTCCCAGAGTCAGTTAATTCTCTTGCTCCTCGGAAGCAGAATGAAACTACAGTACCTGCAGAAACCAGGAATGTTTAGACCCCGAGCACTTTCTGGCGCTGCTTAGATAGTACCTGTAACCTCTCAGCTCTGAACTACATCCTTAAGTATGCAGTAACTGTATTTAATATTTAACCAGTTAAGATGGTTGACGTTGTGACTATATTCACTCAAAACGTATTCTTCCAGCTTTCATCTTCTTCACATTCTACCTAGTTACAATATCTACAGTACTGTTTTCATTCTGTGCTACTGAATGTGTATATGCCTGCAATTGTTGGGCACGTTTTCTTTGATGTACTGTGCTGCCCTTACAGCGTGTTTCCTATACAGGGATTATTGGACTAGTTCTTTTTCTCCTTTTGTACTTGCATTTAATATTTATTGCGTTTTACATTGGATAAAGATCCCAACACGGGCAACTAGTAACTTTCATGTACCATTAAAAGGCCCAGAAGCCATTCTTAAGCTGAATAGAATTAATTAGTTAGTGGCATTTCAGAGTCAATAAACTTTATTTCATTTTATTAGAACACAGCAAGGTCACATTGGACTGACTTCTACTGAATGCCTTGCTGGTTTGTGGTCTTGAGGTATTTAATTTCCGGGGAATGGAAAGAGTATACAAGTAGTGAAATAAAAAATCATTTCATCTGGTTCCAGTTCTCAATCTGTGGAAGTCATTGGAAAGGAGTATTAATGTGTGTGTATACAGAACTGTTGCGATTTAGTTAATTAGGGTGAAAATAAATCTGGAACTATATCAAATGTATGACAATTTGCTCTTGTGATTAGCAAAATATCCACCTACATGCGTTGACTAAATACAGACCCTGTTTGTTTTGTATGTGTATGTGGTCACAAGTCTTAGTGCATTAATCATTCAGGAACAAAGTGAAGAGTTTAACTGCAAATGTAGCAGAGATGTCATGTTTCATTTGTAAAATACATTAGCTCAACTTTCACTTTAAATAAATCAGGCCTCACTGCTCTGAATACACTATTTTGACACCACTGCATCCTGACATTTAAAAAGGTATTAAGAAATTTGGTATTAAAGATTTCCAGAAGACTTCCAATTCAATTATTTCCATAACCCAGGGGTTCTGTAATTCATAGTGAATGCTTTGAATTCTAAGGGCAACTGTTAAAGGATATTCAATATAGTGCTAGATAAAACCTAATGCAAGGGGTTACTGAGGAACAGTAAACTGTTGTCTTGCACCTTGAAATTGTTCTCAAGCTGTATACTATACAGTATTAAATACACTTTTGTTTTTCTCAACAAGAGTTAATACCAACTGACATCAAGAATTCATTTAATGAAAACCAAATAACTTGATGATGAAAAAGCTTGTGATGTACCAGCAAGGCTCAGATTTCTAGGAGGTTTTTGGGTTTTAGTTTATAAACTGACCTTTAAATTATTTTGAAATAATCGTTCATGATTATGATCCTTACTCTTTTTGTCTTTAAATTTAAACAAAATAGTTCAAAGATACAGTACTATGTACTGTAGATGCACTTTGTATCTCAATATTTTGGGAGGAAAGCACAGAGCTTCTTTATTGGTTTTGATAGAGCAATAGCTATTTGCTGTATTTGTCCTTTTTTCTTGTCAATCAATCAAGATTTATTTATCAATGCAAAACAATACAGCATACAGAGGTGGTTGTGGGCAGTGAAATCCATTTTCCACAAGCTCGCTAAGGAGAGATAGGACAGAACTTGATAGAAGGTTACAAGATGAATACAATAAATTATACATTAACATTTAACAAGATTATGCAATATTAAAAAAAGGGGCAGGCGAGAAAAAAATGCAGTGGACTGACTATTTATCAGCGGTCGTTTGGGTAATTGCTGGTATCTGCTGTATCTGGCTGTTCAGCAGTCTTATTGCCCTAGGGAAAAAGCTGTTTTGAAATCGGCTGGTCTTTGTCTGTAGGCTTCGGTATTATTTTCCAGGCGGTAGTAGGGAAAACAGATTGTGGTTTGGGTGACTGAGGTCCTTGAGTATTGACCTGGCTTTCTTGAGGCTTCTAACAGAGTAGATATCCTCGATGTCTGGTAGCACACAGCTGGTGAGGAGCAGTACCGATTTCACCACCCTCTGCGGTACTTTGCGATCCCGGGTGGAGCAGTTCCCATACCAGGCAGTGATGTAGCCAGACAGGATACTCTCAACAGAGCACCTGTAGAAGCTGGCCTGGATATGTGACGGCATGCTAAACTTCTTTAACCTGCAGAGAAAGAACAGAGGCGCTGCCGTGCTGTTTTGACCACGATGTTGGTGTGGTGGGTCCAGGTTAAGTCCTCTGAGATGTTAACTCCCAGGAATTTCACCCCATTAGGGGCGAGTCCTGCCTTGTGCCCAGTGTTTGTTGGGTTAGGTTCTGGTTCACCATGACTCAATATTCGAATGAAGTTGTTACCAAAAACGGATAGATGGAGAAGACCTTTGAATACAAACCACATGAAGTATCACTTCACCTCTTTTTGGTATTCTTAGTGCTTTGACTGTAAACTCCACACATACTGATTCAAATCAATTTATTTTTATATAGCACCTTTCACAACAAGGTTGCCCCAAGGCACAAACAGTTGGAACAATTATTGAATACAGTACCTCAGTCTGTAGTTTCCCAACATCCTTTCATCCCTGCAATTTAGCAGTAAGTCAGATAAATATCAAACATCTGAAAAAAAATATGAAAAATAAATGTATTTACTAAGTAAGATCAAGCGTGCAGACGGTGCTTAGTGGCAGGGGGAACTCTACAGTTTTGCAACTCATTATTGTAAGTTAATTTCCATTTCAGTCAACTTTCAAGCTAACTTAAATTACAAGTTATCAAGAAGGCTGGATCACGAAGGAAACATTAACTAAAGTTAACAAGCAAGACTTAACACGGAAATGAAAAGAAAACAGTGAGATAATCCTTAATTCATTAAAAAATCTAAAAGAAAATAAGGTTGTTATTAACAGTATATTTACATACTGTACTGTACATAATACAGTATGTATACATCACACTGTATATATACATATCCTTGTATTTTAAAATGACCAAGAGAGAATGTAAAAGAAAATGAAGATGAATGCAAACTAGACCTTCAGAAATACTGAGATGCATAAATAAACACAATTTTTTATAGTTGTCAGGAGAGGATTTGCAGCCTTTGAGCTCAGTAGCAAAAGATTGGATAGGAACTAAGCGTGAAAGATAGCATGACACGAGTCCCCAAAGAGCCTTTGAACTGCAGCAATACTTAAAATTGTGCTGAAGGTGTCATCTTACAACTAAAATGTTTAAAATTTTAAACATTTCCCACTTCAGTCAGTGGAAAAGGCGATTTCAGCTGAGACCTCAGATCACAGTTTATGAATCCTGATGAGTCAAACATTTAGAAGGTCTTAAGTGCTGGTGTGTGGGGAGCGTTCTGGCGCACTATGGCTGCCATCACATCATCCAGGTGGGGCTGCACATTGGTGGAGGTGGAGGGGAGTCCCCATCACCTGTAAAGCGCTTTACAGGTGAGTGGAGTGTACAGAAAAGCGCTATATAAGTGTAAGCAATTATTATTATTTAGTCATAGAAAGACCCTGTGTCATTACGTCCTCATCCATTCATCTTCTAACCACTTTATCTAGTACAGGGTCACTGGGGAGCAGAGCTGTTCCAGCAAGCAACAGGCACAAGGCAGGGTACATCCTGGATGGAATGCCTGCACATCCCAAGGTGCACTCAGACACAAACATGTGCAGTATATCAGGACCGACCGACCGTTCTAGGACTAATCAATGGTTGGTTGTCATGAGCTTATTTCAAAAATTGAAAATTTTGCACTTAAGTAGGAACAGTTAATCAAAAAGGCCAAAAGAATGAAAATCTCAACATTGGCACAAGTCTGGTTAAAGTCTTTAATTCTTTTCAATAATATTAATACTATATATACAGTACAACTCACATCAGGGCCATTTTTCCAAGAAAATGTTTAATATCTGTACCCATAAAGTAGGATATGTGCCCAACCAGATTGTGAAAACAGCTGTGTATCTTGGTACTGTATATTACATGAACAAGGGGAGATCATGCAAACTGCACACAGACAGCACCCCAGGAACTGAGCCCAGGGCCCCAGCGCTGCAAGGCAGCAATGCTAAGCACTGTGTCACCACGTGTATCCACGCTCCAAAACTGTTAGTGTTAATACACACTCTCATTATTTTTTCACATTCTCAGTACTAATTGTGTTGAATTTGTTTCTTTGCATTGACTTTCTTAGAGGCCTAAGCCCTTTCTTCCCAAAAATATATTTTTTTAATTGTAGCTGTGGCTAAGGATCTGCGCCTGTGACTGGAAGGTTGCCGGTTCAAATCCCGCGGCCGGCAGAGGAATCCTACTCTGTAGGGCCCCTGAGCAAGGCCCTTAACCCCAACTGCTCCAGGGGCGCCGTACAATGGGAGACCCTGCGCTCTGACCCCAAGCTTCTCTCCCTGTCTGTGTGTCTGTGTTTCCATGGAGAAAAAGCTGGGGTATGCGAAAAGACGAATTCCTAATGCAAGAAATTGTATAGGGCTAATAAAGAAACATTATTACATTATTATCTTAAAACTTATTACCCACTAAACCCACAAAACCATTTCCTTGCCACCACACTCATATTACAAAAATACAATGTAAATTGAGCTGAATTTTTCTAGCCATACTTAGACTGCTTATATTATCAAGCCAAACAGCACAGGAAGAAAAGCCAAACATATTTATTTTAATAAGGATAGGGCAAATCTTATTCTAAAGTACTCATTTTTATTATTGAGTTGAAACCTTCATATTGACAGGTTTATTTAACACTGCATTGTTTTTCGTATAATGTTGGAAAAATGTTGTTGGTAAGTCAAATGCCAAAGGCTTAAATTAGTGATTGGAGGTGATTGCTTTAAAATCATGCTACATAAAAAGTCATTCAATATTACATTTTTAAAAGGCTTGAATCGTTCTTTTACTTTCAGAGATTAATCACAGTAGGAAATGTCTACACTGAAAAGTCTTCTAAAGAGTTTATTTTCACACCCAGGAATTTAAATAGACCATTTCACTGTGAAAACGGTAAAGAATTTCAGTGCATTTTCATTTTATATTAGGAAAAGGCATTAAGTGGGGAGTTGACAAAGTGGCAATCAAAGAAGATTTAACATTGCTGCAAAGTGAAATCTAAACTAAAGCTGGATATTTCTGGGTATTTTACCGTTGGGTAAATATCACTTAGTAAATATCACAACAGCAGCTTTCAATTATTTGTTGGCAATTTTGCTGAACACTCTGCTCCTTTACTTTTTTTTAAAAAACAGGACTGCAAGACCTTAATTTTAACTAACAGTTCTGCTGATGCCGATATGATGTTTTCTGCTGCCATTCCGGTTTGTTAGCTCTGTTTCAGCTTCAGCTATTGTAAACAATATTTGATGGGATGTTGGGAGGAATGATGGGCTGCCTGATAATGAAAGCCAGAGCGAAAGATCTGTTATCAAGACTTACAGGTGAAATGGAAGGGCACTGGGGAGGTGGTGTGTGTGTGTGTGTGGGGGGGGGGATTACTAAGAAAACCCAAAGTCAAAGGAAAATGACTAAAAAATAATAACAGAGGAGAGGCTGGGAAAGATCTGAGAAGGTTCTTCTGATCTCACAGTCCAGCAACATTCTCGCCCCATTAAAAATAACCAGCTTAGCGTTGGAGGTCAAACTACAAAACATTTTAACTGATGAAAAGGACAGCTCACAGGGGTACGCTTATGAATAGCTTCCTTATGTCACTCACAGTTTGTGCATATGAGAAGCACCTCTCTTTTGAGAATACAATTCCAATTATTTTGTTGTGCACCCACCCGATTTGGGAGCTGTCAGCTGTGTTTCTCATGTTTCATCTCACGGCAAACCCAGCAACCGCACACGGGGAGAATGGAGACGTGGCACCAGGCTCATCCTTTCAGACATTACAGGCACTTCCAGGAGGAAGTTCACTGCTAGCTGCAGGGAAGCAAGCCCCCTGCCGACAGCACTACAAGCCCGAAGGCACCCTAGAGGTGGTATTCCCCAGCCAAGTTACCCAATCCCATTTATAACAACTGCAAGCCTCTTTAATTATCCAAAAAAAGAATCTACTCTACCTCTATGTCAAACATACTCCCTAAAAAGGGAACAGGTTGTTTCCCCAAAGCAAAAAGTCTTGCTTTTTTATCTGTAATGTCTTTTCCATGTTGTACAATATATTTTGTCCAAAGCTCCGAAGACTCCGAAACAGACCATAGTCAAATATCTCAGAAACTTTGCTCGTAGCTCCAGAAATATGACACGTGCACTAAGAGCCCCAGGCCCAGGGTCTGTGTCTTTTCTTCAACATGCACACCATCATAAAATAACTGTTTGTATACACAAGTGCTCAACACCCACCTTAGAAGTTTCCATTACTCATGATCAGAGAGAGGTAATGTCCTTCACAAAAGATAAAGCATAGCTTTCATTTCCTATGGGGCATTCATAATCAAAAACACTATTAACACTCTCTGCACAATTGTCAGTTCTAGAAATGTCTGCACCAAAATGCTAAAAACAATTTATGTATATACTGTAAACTTTCCAAGAAAGAAAAAAATAAGACAGCCATTTAAAATTAAATTAGAAACGGTCTGCACACACTATAGTTCCTTACACCTAGCTCTGGGCCTCAGAACTACAAGAGACATTCAAAGTACAAAGCTTTAAAAGCAATACTGTTAAGGCAAGTGTAACAGCATATTGTGGCATTGCTATGGAAACAGTTTTCTGATGCAGTCAATATTGTTCATTCCTCAATTCAATTAGCTAGGTCTTATATGTTGCGCTTATCCTTTACCATAACCATGAAATAAACAAGGACAGATGGATTTGCAGAACTTCAGAATTCAGTTATAAATTGCTTTTACTTGAATCAGAGGACAGAAATGCATGTTCCTGCATTGAGTTCAGCTCCATTATCAGTCTGGTCTGTCATGTACAGAAGGTCTATGTTATAACATCTTGATATTCATATAATAGCTTTTTTCACTTGACAGTAAAGACTTATTACTCACACCAAGTGCAATGTTATCTCATAGGTCACAATGATACACTCACAGAAACAGGAAAATATGGCATGTAAAAATCAAGGAAAAGTGCAGGATCCTTTAGGAAAGACATTACTTGAAAAATAGCTCAGGGATGTCATCCATAGGATTCACTTTGATCCTCAGGAAGATTATCTATCTTCCCGCTATTTAAAATATAATTAACATTACATTTGCACTACAATGAGCTATTGATCTAGAAACTGAAATTATGAGATGGAAAAATATTTTCATATTGTCGAGGGAATGAATATACTGTATACAATGTTTTGTTCTTCCATAACTGTACTGAAGGTTTAAAATGTCATTCGGTACCAATTGTTTAGGAAGAATGTCATTAAAATCCCCACAAAAAGTAGATTGTGTTACTTTCACTGGCTAGGCCTGTGACCTACAGAACAATATACCTGGGAGCACTGCACATTAATTCATACAGTAAAAGAAGACATTTTCTGCCCTTACACACTGTAGAACCCAAACATCACATTCTGAGTTTCATATAAGAACGTTTTTCAGATCAATAGCAAAAATTGATGTGTTTTAGAGAGCAAAGAATAATATTAAAAAGAGGCAGCCATGAGGCACAGGTTTATAAAGCTGAGAGGGTACCTGCTCATGTGTAAAGATTTCCATTTCGGCTGTGTTTCTATAATCTGTGGCCCTCAAGTCATTTTATATCAAGAGGATTCTTCAGGCTGTTCTTTAAAAATTATGTGTGCTCGTGTACTGCAATATAAACATAAGCAGTGATCAAAATCCAAATTCTCTTGATGCACACTCCACATTACACTAATCTTTGTGCCAAGGCTGGGATATTGCAGCTCAGGTTTGTTTAATATTTATTTTTGCAAATCCTATTACCACCATAGCCTAACAAAAGTTTTGTTATTAGGGAAAAATGTCCTTCATTTTTTTTTAAGAAATACCCAAAAGCCAAGAATATTCCATTGTGAAGTTATTAAATACTATATCAGTTTCAATGTCTTATATCTGTTTGGGCAAAGACACCTCATGGTGCTTTTGAACAAAGCTGTACAAAGGAAATAAAGTGGAAAATGTTTCACGACGCTGGGAAGATGAATTGCAGAGTTCTTAGAATACAAGGAAAATCAATCACTTTTCAAAGCATTCAAAGCAAAGCCCCAGATTTAAAACCAGGCAGTGTCTGCCCTTGTACAGCAGTATTATGAAACGGCTCTGTATGAACAGATAGTATTCAATAACGGCTTTATTCTGTGCAGTCTGAAAGTCTGTACAACTATTGTATAGATTTTGATTTTATCAAATTAAAGGTTAATGATTTTTTTTTAATTCAAACAATTCAAAATGTATTAATTTCCAAAGGAAAAATATTTTTTTCTTTTACACCATGGACATTGTTAAACCTCCTAGGTGGTTACAGTACAGAATGTCCTAAGGCAAGAGATATCGATGAGGGTCATTTATAATGCAAGAGGCCACCCATAATGAGATAAGTGCAGGTGCACATTAGTAATATAAACTTCACAAACTTCTTTGCGATCAAATATCAGCCTATTGTACAGCATAAAACACGTATGAAATCATTCAGTTGCCAAAAATGCTAATTTGTCTAGGCAAAATGGTTTAAAAAAAACTATTAAGAAAAGATCACTTTAACCTGTAAGCATAGATACTGTAGGTCTTACATAAGTCTTTTCCTTCATATAAGGAACTAATTTAGGTGCACAGAAGTTTATGTGCTGTATAGCATACAGTAGGAAAGTGATCAAATCTGTTGTGAGCGGCTCAAGTTACAGCACATCTTTTTCCAAGAAAAACATGAAAGGTTAAACACAAGCTCAAGATAATGTAATTCACACCTTGTTGCACATGTACACACAAAATATTTTGGAATTATTTTACCCATTATAAAGCTTTTAAAAGGATCTGGTTTTTAGGGGTGTTCTGTGCTGAGTTTTCAAAATTTTCAAACATTTCTCAAAAACTCATGGCATAGTTCTGTTCATAGCATCGATGTGCTCATGATACTACTGTGCTTGATGAGACATGAGGTTCTTCACATGATATTTTCTGAAGCAAATAAAATCACAAAATGAGATGTCATTTGAGCAGAAAGCATACCTTTGCTCTCAAAATACAATATTATAAACGTCAGCTTCACCATTGACAACCGAGGCAGTGAGTCAGTTTGTCAAATAAAAATATATTGCATGTATGGTATACAGTATATGCAAAAGGTCTTTTCATATTACAGCTGTGCATTTGAATCTATCCATCCGTGAAACCATCTTAGCACATGTATTGAATTGTTTTTCACACTCCTGAATTACTGAATATCAAGATCAAAAGCAGTATGATCTGGAACTGTTTGGATCACACATTGTGTTGAGTCTGAGAAGAAAAGCCATGAAAGTAAAAATGTGGAAGTAGATCATACTCACCATTTTCTTGAAATACTTCAGGAATCATTTGGAATTTCTTCTTTGGGAAATGCTGAAAATAAAGGTTTATTTTAATAAGCAATGCTGCTTTTAACCAGTTATCTGGCACCAACAAGTGTACATTACATACTGTAAGCTTCCAGACGTTAAGAAATAATGCCTCAGAGGTTTCATCTGTTAGTTATCTTTGTTGGAGAAATTTTACTCACTTCCCCTTAAAAGACAGTCAGGAATCCAAAAACACTCACTTCCCCTTAAAAGACAGCACACGTTCATTTATACGCAGTATAGAATAATAGTAGCCCTTGTGTCCAGCATTCTTCCATTCCAGTTCAAACCAGTTCTGAATAACCACCTTATAAAATACTGCAGCATCAGCAGAAAAAGTGTGTACAAATTTCACAAAAACCCTCTCAACATCTTCATTCCTGTTTGTTTCATACAGTATAAGAGTCATATACTGTATGCTCATTACAGCTGAACAGGTACATAAATGCCATCTGCATGGCTGGATTTTTCAAAACTAAACTTTTTGAAATCCCCAGTTTAGTCACAGTCTATAATGAACCAGTATTCCACCAACTCATTTCCTGTCGCAACAATGTGTAGTCAATTTTCTCTTACGAGAACTACTGTAACTGAGTGTAATCTTGATGCATTTTCCACTATCAAGCAATAATTAGTATTTTATTTGCATAACAGAATCTTAATGAGAAATTACCAATTAAATTAAGCACTATGAAATTAAGGTTGACAAAACTACATTTAAGAGTTTAAGAACAAGAGTTTTGTTCTTTTCAATTCAGAAACACAAATACGAGGTTGTCAAACAACTGTTCTCAATCGGTTATGTTTATAAGACATTTCAATTGAGGGTTGTGAGCTGTACTCTGCTTCAGCAAATTCAGATGTGTAAAAAAGTACCAAAATGTTGTAATTTATTTTACATGTAAAAGTGTCAGTTACAAAAATAACTACCAAAACAATCTTACCTTCTTTTAACTTGCAGCCGAAGTGTTATACCAAATGAACTTGTTAATTGATGCATGAAAACACAAGTAATTGCAAAGTTCATCTCATTCTCTCTGACACATTGATTAGATTATTTTGTACCTTAAACTAAGTGAGAAATCATACTTTCCCAACCACTTGTATTAATTTGTACAATTAACAAGGAACGCATTTTCTGCAGTTTGAATTCTCAAAGTATTTCTTTTGGCACTTGTTTTGAAACATACTGTAACATGCAAACAAGAGTAGGCCAGTCTGCTCATTTATCCTGTGTTTTAGTAGCCAATTTATCTGTGGCTTTCATTCACCCTTCCTTGAGAGATATACAGTAAGTGTAGCATCTTCAGCAACATGGCTGGGTAATCTGTTCCACACTCCCACAACCCTTTTTGTAAAGAGGAACTTTCTGTTCTCAGTTTTCAAAGAACATCTCTGTAGTCTCTACCTGGATGCTTGGGTTTTTGATTCAGTGGTGATTCTGAATCGCCACTTCAATTGACAACATTTACCTCCGAGGTTTCTGACTACTTGAATCCGGTCCTCTCGATTATTGATACATACTGTATTAGGAAGAACTGTGGACACCGTAATGCAGTACGTAACTAATTGAATCACTCTACTTGGAGCATTTACCACTTCTCAGTCTGAACCTGTGCCTGACTTTGAATAATTGCCTGCAAAACAAGAATTAATCTGCTATGAGGAACTTTATCAGAAGCCTTGTAAAAATCAAAATATACTGTATCATATGCAGTTACTTCTGTTATTTGTTCAAAATGTTAATTAAGCAAGGCCAACCTTTTGTTGGCTATCCAATTTAGCTCCAATTCTTCCAGATCTCCTTGGAAATAACAGAAGTAAAACGCAGTGGTGTGTAAATCACTTGGTTTGATTTTGTCACCTTTTTTGTGGATTAACACTATTTTTATCAATATTCCAGTCAGTGGGTATAACCACAGTCTCGAGAGACTACCAGAAGAGCTTTGTTAATGGCCCATGAATAAAATCGTGTTTCCTTAAGTACAATTGCTAGAATAACATTGGGCCCTAGAGAGTCGTATTAAGTGCTTCTAAAATCTGGAACATCTCTACCTCTTCTACTGTATGCTAATATTATTTAATATAGAGTTTGTCTTTTCTCAGCTTGAGGCATGATGCCTGTTCCTTCCTTGGCGAACACCTGAGTGAAATATTCATTTAATACATCACCCTTTCCTTTCATTCCCCAACATTCCTCATTTTTATCTGACAGACTAACTTCATCCTGACTCTTCACAAGCCTCAGCAGAAATCTGAAATTCAATTTCATCACCATTCCCCATGTGATGTAATAATCCAGGATATGTTAATTGGTTTAATCACGACATTTCAAGATCTCAGCACAGCCGACAGAGGCAAGCTGAGTTTATGATTAACACGATAGTGTGTTCTGCAAAACATTGACAAGGGGAAAAAAAAAAACTATTTAATCACAACTTTGAGTGCACTAGTACAGATTAGGAACACCTGAATGTGCAAGCAAAGAAACAAAAGGGATAGATGCACTGTTAAAACTGAGTAAGGGGATGGAAAAAGAAAATATTTGCATCAGGTCCAGGTTTTAACAGAGCCATTCTGTGGTAATCCATAGAACTAGTCTGTTGCTTGATATGATATCCTAATACGAGTGATTTGTTTTTCCCCAAATGTCTATGACTAAAGTCTAAAGTAGCAAGAGATCATGGCGCACAAACAATGCCAAACAGATGGTATTCCACTGGGACAGAGTTAACCACCATTCTTATTATCAATCGGTCTCAGATATTGATACTGTACATGCAACAACATGGATGAGTGTCAGCTTGATAGATTGCTTCCTCACTCTGTATAGAGTGAGCTGTATAGCACATACCAGTATCTACCAGAGCTGCGCATGCCAAACTAAAATGTTTTTTGCATCCACACAGACTCAAACCAAAGGAACGGATGTGGCCTCCACTGTAAAAGATTCCAAAATCTAAGCTTTTGAGACAAAAAGCTGACTTTTCTGTGTGATGAATGGCTTTTCCCCCCCAAAGTTCTGCTACAAACAAGATAAGATTTAACTCAGCCAACTGCTCAAGAACCAGGAAACAAAATTCCCCGAGGAGCTGTATGTACAGTGATGCCCATTATTGAAATTACACGAGAGGCTGCAGTAAATGAGAACTGGTGCATGGAAAAAAACTTCAAGGCTTATACACTATCTCTGAGGCTTCCTGTGAACAACCTTATGCTGCGAGCATACCAATGGCAGAAACTGATACAACTACAAAATTCCTTACTTAAAACATGAGCAAGTGCTATTTTTGTGATTTGTTTTATTTCACTCCTTATTTGCTTATTGTACACGTGTCTTTTCAGAGAACACAATTGGTCACAAGACACAAACACCAGCCTCTCTTTTCAGTTTTGGTGGCAGGATCACTTACTGTACTGTACATGGACTGTTTTCAGAAACGCAAAGCTGTCTTGTTGTTTCAGGTCTTGGTCTGAACACCTGTACATATTTGACAGAACTGTTCACACCAGCGGTCTTTACCAGCTGATTAGCTCACAGTAAGAGATCAGTTTTCTGTTCATGTACATGATTTGACGCAGATTTCAACTGAAAAAAGGGAATAAATCATACTTATTGCACAACAATACATCATGTTAAAAAGTCATATAGTATTTAATTCATCATAGTAAATGAATAAGATTTAAAATGCGCATGTATGGCAAACAACACTGAAACATGAAAGCTGACAAATTCCAATGTCGGTATATTCTTGCATCCTGACCATTATATGAACAGTACGTCAGTTATATGATCACAGTCTTCAGCTGAGATTCAGTGCCACACATTATGCCTTATATTCATTGGAATTAATATAATATTTCTACTTCCAATTTGTATCCTGCTGATGTATTCCATTTTGAGAACAAATGAAACAGTTATTCAGAATACTTCTCAGTTCTGTATAATCTTAAGTATTGTTTGAAGCTGAAACGGCAGCTCGTGAATATCCTTCAAGAGCAGCTCCTTGCCAGTACAGGCTCTGGCTCCACGATCCTGTACTGGGTGAAGCACATAGATGATGGATGGATGGGTTTCTAGGAGCAGCCAGCAGTCATGTAATCAAGCCAGAATCAAAGTGGCTGCAAAATAACACAATAAGCTACAAGAGCAGGATATCAGTAAATGTCTCAGTTTTCAGTTAACCTCAAGAGTTCCATTTAAGGTTGTTGAAGTCTTAAACGAAGACAACAGTAGTACTGCAAAATAGCTCCTCAATAAACACTTCTTTTTATATGGTAGTACTCCAAATACCTTAAAATGAGAATACAGCAGCACCTGTCTAAATTAAATGTATTTTAACTGCTACTTGCTTACCAGTGACAAAAATATTGGTCTATCCAAACATCAAGTTGTCTCTTCCTGTCAACTTTGACTTTTTTTGAGAACTCAACAGAAAGATATCGTAAAAGTCCCAAAATGTTATTTGCAAAACAAAGACAAGCACCTGCAGAGCATGCAATTAATACATTTTATTTTCTCATCTGTCGCAAGCAATACAGGATATGTAAATGGCTCAGAGCTTTCAGTTTCAAAATTACATTGGAAAGGAAGTGTAGTACAGTGCTTATATAAGATGAAGATAAAGGGCTGAGGGACAGCAGCAAAGTGCCCTCCGGTGAGCTATGATAATGGCATCAACAAATGAAACATTAAAGGGTTGAACAGAAACAGAAAAAATAGGCTAATGTAAATCTGCAATGATAAGAAGGATTCATTTTCACAGTGACATATGGAATGAGGCATGATAAGACTCTTAAGGGATATTTTTTCAGTCCTTATCTATAAGCAGCTGCTTCTTGAAGATGATTGAAAAATCTCTTGTATTCTGACAACTCAGAAAAAAAAAACAGGTAAAAAAAATCAGGTCTGTGATGCTATAATGCTTCAGGCAATTTAGCCATGAGAAAAGTGAACAGCCTTCCCAGAAGCAAACACGGACTTTGCCTTTCACTGCTGCTGTCAGAGGATGTGTTGATAAAAGGTAAACAGCTGACCATGAAAGCAATTCTATGCACAGGAGTGGACCTTGAAAGCAATATCAAGTCTCTTATGTGCACCAAGGAGAAAAAAAAACTGAGCATGGAAAAAAATCCATTAAAATTTCTCGACCTTCTTTGCATAAAACAAAACATCCAAATGGTTTTGGCTATCCTGCTATAAAGCCTGGGGAACTCCTTACTACATCACTGCTATTTATTCCTGCAATATTAATAACTACTGCAGCACGGGGCTCGTTTGGATTTTGGTCAGGTAGGATAATAGAGGACCAGATAAAGACGGCTGCAGTTCTTTTGGCCATGTACCCACCTGGTGAGGTAAACTGGCACATCACAGAAGCTTTGCCTATGGGCTGAGGGGGATTACAGCTTTACAGCTCTGTGTGTTAAAGCATGAAAGCTGCATTCAAGTGGCTGTGCTTCGCTCCAAACCCTGGTGATCACAATATATGGAAAGAGCATCTCTAAGAGCAAACTGTGTTCTGTATTATTCTTTTTTTTTTCCTATAGTGCATTCATAATAATGGCTCAACTCATTCCATCTCTTCCATACTAGTTTAAAGAACAAGTCGACTGTGAAGGAAGAACTGTCTCAGGTAAGGACGAGTCTGATAAATTATGAGCGGCTGTTTGCTGGGCTGCTGTTACAATGGGTTTTGTTTGCTGGCTGGAAAATAAGCATTATAATGCATTTCATTATGGATGGGAATTGTTAAAAACAGCTTTTTTATTACCAAGGCCACTAACTGCTTTATTACCTCCGCAGCACATTTAGAAATTGTCTATAGTGCCATAAGAAGTTAGAAGAAAAAACTCAATTCAGTGCAACATGCATTTTCTGATTGGCAGAAAAAGCCAATGTGTTAAATATGAAAAGATCCACTTGTTAGCATGATGTTTTAATATTGAATTTGGCCTTCTTTTAATGAAGCTGAAAGGCATGGTGGGTGCAGATGTTGATTTAACATAAATTCAAGAAGAAATCATGCAGGAAATTAAATTCCATTTAAAGCCACTCAATTCAAACAAACTCAGGTTTGGTGCAAAATATTAGAATAATCATGAGGTTCAAGAAATCGATTCTTGCAGCTGGAGCCTGAGTGATCTCTGAGCAGAAGGTCATTTCATGTCATGGTGCAGGCTCCAGTTACTTTCCAATCTTTTCCTTTTAATTAAATTGACCATTATTTTACATTTCAGAAGGTTCAGCACCGCAGAAGTCCGATTCAAATTCACTTTTTTCCCAATTTTTTTTATCCGGAGAGTTTAGAATTGCCTATTGCAAGTCACCTGAACACAGGGGGAAGAAAGACACACACATGCCCTTGAACAGCATGCTAAGCAGTTAGAATGGTACAGCAGGCTTAGCGTGACATTCACTATCACTGGGCCCAGCAGTTCCCAGAAGCCACTGCAGTGTAACAAGTCAGAAACCATGGTCAATTCAAGTCCACCTAACACTGGTAGAGCTCAGCCAATTTGGAGCAACAAGATGTTTAGGATAAAATATAGATGTTGTTATTAATCCTTTACTGTATATCCTTAATGTGCAGAAGGAACATGACAAAATGTTGGTACTATATGTCAAACTAAAAGAGTTTGATTTAAATCAAGGTGTACTCAAATTCTACATCGCACCACTAAACTCGAAGTTAGAATATTGTGCTCTGTTTTGTTTACTGCATTCACTGACTCACCAGAATCACTCCACAAAAGAGCAATCAGATATTTTTCTAATTTGCATAACAAAATCATGTCGATTCAAGAGTGTGCCAAGTCTTTTTTTTCCCCGCACAATGTCATTTACACCACCAAAACATAAAGGTTTCATTTATATCACACGTTTTATTGAGTAAGGCTGAGAACCTTTAACTTTCAATTGTGTTGCAATATAATATAATCCTGAAGTAGCTGAAAAAGATAAATATGGTAAAGAATACTGTAGCTTATAAATTTTGTTTACTGGTAAGAAGAACTGACAATGAAGAAAGTGCTTCGGACTTACAGCAACACACGCAAACATCTAAAAAAAACTGAGGAGTGGTTGATAAAAAGGCACTTTTTGCAAAAAACAGTACAAGAAACAGACTTTTAGCTGCTAGGCAGACATTCTCTCGCTTTTCCAGCACATCTTTTAAGAAGGATTCCATCATTATGCAATCTGCCTCTTTTCACTCCAGCTGCCTGCAAGTCAGGTGCTGCAGGCATCACAAGTGAATCAAACTTTCACAGCAGAGAAATGCAGCTATTGTACTGCTGCTCGGTTTCATTCTAGGCAAAAGGATTTTAATTTGCAAGAAAAGTATCCCATCTGCTATGGTGGAAAGCCCTAGAGGTTTAAAATCTCTGCTGTGTGAAGTCAGCAAGTGTGTGTTTTGAGAACAGTCTGTATTGAAGAAGCTTCCAATTTAATCACTTGAGATACAGTAGTGCTGGTGGCCACTAAGGTTATCACTAAGATAGCCAGACAAGCAATTGAAATGGAAACAAATTGAGTTTCCACCATTATTATGAAATGCATATTATCTGCTTAAGATTAATGTGCCAAACAACAGGCCAAATATACTGTAAGCACATTTCAATATGCTACAACAAATCCAGCTTTCACCATCTCCTGCCACAACAGCTCAGCTTTTATCTAAATGTATTGCATTACACCATTACACACTTTGATAAGGATCCTTACAGTACCAGAGCAACAGCTTTCCCCAAAGAAAGGCTGTAATGTCAAACAGAATTTAACAGCAAAGCTTTAATGTTCAATAGGCAACCCCAGGACTTCAGGACTATTCAATGGGCGATGTAAGTCTCCACTGGGTGTGGAAAGTTGTTTGGCTTGTAAATCACATTTAAACATTCTTTATTCATTGCCATGTTTAGCGGACTGCACATTTTACACAGGTTGAATCTCTATGTAAACTACAATCACTCCTCTGGGGGTAAGTAACTCAGAATGCAAGCTAAATATTTTCTAAATAGTGGTTGTTGATGTACTCAGCCGCACACGTTTAGAAACAAAAAAAATCAGGCTTGCAATTATGAAACTGAGTGAATTATGTTTACACCCAACTTTCAGAAAATATTAAAATGCATTTAAGTGCCTGCACTTTGCACAGTTTAATTACATTCATAACATTGAAATGCCAAATAAAAGTAGTTTTTCATCAAAAAATAAAACAAATGCAGGATCTCTTATAGTGAATTCAGTTCACATCACATTAAGCAATTATTACATGTAAGAGTTGCATTCACAGAAGAAAACACATTTAACCACTTGAACAAGACATTTGCATATATCAGTTGATACAGTAGGCAGGCAGGTTCCTACTGAACAACATTCATTCCCATTTCACAAAGTCAAACCCTCATTGTTTCAGTTGACAGACAGAGTGACCGGTGCAATCTGCTCACCTGGGAGACAACAGGGAGTGAGCACTTTTATGCCAATGTAAAATATGAACTTTCATCTTTGAGGAACTGAACTTATTTTTTAATTTTTAACTAAATAAATAATATACTATCTGTTTCTGGTGTAGTGTCTGCAGAAGCATATATTGACATTTCCTCGTCTGTTTTCAAAGTCCAGGCTTTGTTCTTGGTCATTCAGCAGTCCTTTGGGATTTTTTTAAAGGATTTCTCTGCAGAGCAGGTTTTCAATAGTTTTTATGCAAATCTGTGCTCTTTTTAGACAAAACAAATTTTATGAAGATAATACTAGTGTGCAGTATTTACTGACAAGGGAGTCTGCTAATGAATAAGTAAAAGTAAGTTAGTTGCAATCTAATTTTTCAAGTGTGGTGTAGTGCTGAAAGCCCATTCTTTGTATTTGGAATGATAAATAACTGTTTTTCAGCTAATGCATGCAGATGTTCTTCTTGTAGCAAACAGCACATAATAATGCAGTGTGTCACACTC
The DNA here is from genome assembly GCF_040954835.1 of Lepisosteus oculatus. Taxonomy (NCBI): domain Eukaryota; kingdom Metazoa; phylum Chordata; class Actinopteri; order Semionotiformes; family Lepisosteidae; genus Lepisosteus; species Lepisosteus oculatus. The sequence continues at coordinate 15,692,587 of NC_090719.1, read as the reverse complement.
CAAGATCTTAAATTAATACTAAAGGCTTATAATGTTTAATTGGCTCAATTTGCTATGAACAGGGATAATATACAAGATTAATTTGCGTACAGCCGCCTTAGTGCAATACTTACGATCTGCATTTAATTTAAAGACATCAGATTATTTTGTTTACTAATAGCATTATAAAACAATTAACTGCACCATTCACATTTGCATATGAAAAGGGAGAAAGAGGTAAAAAATACGAGATTCCATTAATAAGTAACAAGTCAACTGAGAAAAATAAGTCACCACCATCACCAAAGCTGAAAAAATATCTATTTAAATTATACAATATCTACTGTACCTGTAGTCTTTAAATTTTAGAGACTCTAGATAAGGCATTGCCTTGAAGCTATAAGGGAATAGCCAAACCCACTGTTTCACAGTCTTGTCTACTGATGGACATTCCTCTGATTACATTTATTTGCCTTATTGAGCATGAATAAAAAGTATGTATTCTAGGTATTAATTAAAAAGTATTTTACATCTTGAATGACCTAGTTTGGTTTCCAAAGATTTAGCTCAGTACTGTTCTATCAGGCTTTTTTGTTGGTGTACACTGGTCAAATTCAGACATCAAATGAGTCAAAGAAGCTACTCACACATAGGATATTAACTGGCCCATATTAACCTCTTCCAATATGTTGTGCTCAGTTCATCATTTTTAAGGCTATTTAAGCTTTGAGTGATTTTAAACGTTAATACTCCAGACGGAGAGGCAAAATCTGAAGTCATATTAAAATATACATATTTCAATTTTAGCTGTGTGGAGAATGAAAAAGGTGCAGAGTATTACAGTAAAGCAAACCTCTTTAGTGTTTGTGCAGTTAAGAGCACAAAGTTTTTGTAGTTGGGAAAACAACTCTCTGGAGACAAAAATACAGAAAATCTTCAAACGTATTTATGGCAGCTGTTTTCCACCCTTTATGTTTACTTCGGGAGATTACAATCCAGTAACCTCCAAACCTGAAAGAGTTACCACAGTGCAATAGCTACAGAATACACGTTCTCTGGCACCCAGGAATACTTTGTCAGTCTGGGTATCACAGCACTTCTTCATTCATTCTCTGGCAAGTCATAGGTTTGTAAAAATAGTTCAAATTAACCCTCTGCCTCCTATTCCACCTGTGATGTACTGTATTATCAGGAGTTTTATGTTTTTATTTCCAGCTACCTGATTGTGGAGGATGTACATCCTGCTTCAAAAGCTTAAGGGTATTGAGAAAGCAAAGGAATGGAAGAAAAAGCACAGGTCATTTCATATGTATACCTGCTTAGAGAGCACTAACAGTACACATCTGGCTCATTTTTAGAAACATGCACAGCTGGTTGGCTGAGAAGATTACAATATAAAGGAACAGGCTGTTTAAGGCTGGGTTATTACTCTACGAATGCACTTTTAAAACTACTTTAAATGAAATAATGAAGAATGTACTTCAGTAATCCATGTAATCTCTGTGATTCAAGGCTTTCGTTGTTACCCATAATAACAAATTAGTTGTATTTGCCAAAGTATTTCAAAAGCCTTTTAAAGCACTCATAATATCAGATTAATGACCTTCTGTTCTTCATACTGTACAAACCTCGGTATGATCTTCTAGTTTCATAACTTGTGTCGCTGTTCAGTAGCTCTTTAATTCACAAATAAACCACAGTGCATCAACCACTTGATTAAATGGATACCATTACTTTCAAGGTCCAGAAATGAAAGTTCATTTAAGGCTAATGTTATGAAGATTGAATTGTTAAATATACACATTTGCTTAGGTATTCATCTTATTTTTCCTATTTATTGTACAATTGTACATTAAATTGTTTTACTATTGCTGGTAATTTAGCACAGAGACATGTTAGAATTATAAAATATTATAATCTGTGTATCACAGACTATACCTCCTGTTGATACATTCTATGGAATTCAGTGAATATCAACACAACTGGTAAAATCGCAGGACATTTTACAAATAATGTGTGCAGTAATACGTCTTAGGAGATAGTGGATCAATCAACTGACTAACTTCTTTTTGTAAAACCTAGTCAAGATTAGGCGATAACTCATGTATTGCTATTACTGAGCATAAAAAACAAATTGCATACATCTGAACAAACCTATGAATAAATTTCATGTTTTGTTTAATGCAGTAATTATTGTAATCTGCCATCTAGAATACTCTTTGGTATATTTCCAACACAATAGACATTTTAAAATCCATTTTGAGAAAAATAGCATTAAGACTAAAAATCAGTCTTGACAAGAATATCTGACCTCATGTCTTCTGACAGACAGAGAAATTTTTGAGTTTGGATATGAGGAAGAAGACAGATGCCAGTTGAAGTTATTATCCCATCAACCAAGAAAGAAAATTACAAAAATGAACTTGCAAATCAACCAGGCCCTGAGACTAACTTACTGAAGCAAATAAATGCTGTGCCTCTATTTTAGCTCAGCTCAGCTGTAATTCATGCATACATAATTACAGGAATGACAAATTAAAAGTGCAAATTGCAGTATAAAAAAAATCAGCAAGTAAATTTAAATTAAACTTCATTCCCATTTAAAGCATGAAGCTTTCGGAATGCTAATTAGCCTTTTCTCTTGGATTAATACATGTAGTAATTGCTGGCCTTTTCCTCTTTCTAATGCTCTCTTTAATCAAAAGCCAGCTAATTAATAGTCACGGGACTAAGAAAAAGTAGAGTTCCTCCGTGTGCTTGCCTTTACCTTGGTATTATTTCCTTAAAAGAGTTTGGAGCAGCACTTTGCTAAGTATTCAAAATAAGTCAATAGGACACTCAATGGAGAACCTTAATGTGCCTTTGATACATAACTTGGCAGCATCTGCTGGCAAACTACAATGACACACCACTTCCATAGGCACACACAGTTATAGAGAAAGATCTGTTGATAAGTGTGGCACCTTCAACATGCAGACTGTGTCTACAGTTTGGTTGTAGTGTATCTCCAGCATTTTGCAGTCGTGCATTTTTAATTCATGTAAAATAAGATTTTATCCATCTAATGTGCAGATACACAACAGGTCATTAAACCAAGGACAGGTTTACTGTATAACTGTCTTTAAAACAATCGTAACACCACACATGAGAAGTCTGAGGCTTATGCAGCATGTCAGTGTCAAGTGTCAATACAAAAGAACTATAGTATGTAACTAGATTCCGATTTATGAATATACAGTACACTGGCATTAACAGTATGTACTGTATGCATGAATATGCAACATCATGTATACGCCATTCTAAATCTGTAAACACCAGCCCACCACTTGCCAGTTTACAATATGTATATGATAAATTAAAGGTGAAAATGAAATCAGGTCTATAAAGTTTTAAATAATCACACCTAAATAAGATACAATGGCTTTGAACTGTGTGAACAACGTAAACAAAATATTAAAGTAATCAAACATGTTAGTATCAGCCACCAAGTTACTAGAAAGATACTACTTCTCTGTCCAAAGAAGAGCAGCCAGATGCATTCCAGGACTGAAAGGAATTCCCTGCACTGACAGGCTGCAGGATCAGAATCTTTTCATTCTTGAGCAGAGAAGACTGTGGGGGATATGATAAAAGGATTCGAAATCACCAAGGGCATGGATGAACAGTCACAGCCAACAGTGAAATATGAACCAAAGGACAGAAGTCGAAATGACATGGATCTGCATTAAAACCCAGAACTGGTGGCCCACACCTCTTTTCTAGTATTTCTCCCTTCGCCCCAGCGGCACTCCTGCAGCTGCCTCTCGGTTCCTTCCTCTAACGCGAGGAGCATTGCCAGTGCTGTCACCCCTTCTTTGTATTTCTTGGCTTGTTTCATCTTTACTCACATTTGACCGGACAGATGAAATGGTTCAGATGGGCCAAACAGCCTCCTCTTGTCTGTAACATTTCTCATGTCCTGTGATCGTGCTAGTATTCAGATAACGTACTGTTTTAACATGTATGTCTATGAACACCATGATACGAGAAGCAACCACAGAAATACCTGGCAGTGAGTGTTAACAGCAAAGCTAAAACTACTGGGGAGAAAAAAAACATACTGCAGCAATAATGCTAAACTAGGAAAATAAACAAGATCACCCAAATGGCGCTCTGAGAAAATATCACAGACTTTAGAATAAAGCTTTTAGTTTGCCATTAATTAGTTCTCTAACGCATTCAACAAACTCCAGGTCATTGAGGCAGAGATGAAGAATTGTTAAATCCCCATCACTCAAGAGAGATACCACAGTGAACAGATGTAATACAGCCAGCATTATATCAAATGCAGAAGCTGAAAGTCCTTGCATGAAGCAACTGATTGCCTCAGACATGCATAAAGAGAAGTTGTTTATTTTTCCATTTGCCGATGCTCAAGACAGCTTAACAGTGCACAGGCTTGTTTGCCTAAAAATGGTATCGGCTTTCCGCTTTATTAAAAATGTCTCATGCTACAACCAAGAAGTGTCTATGAAATCTTTTCACATACATTTTCATTTGATATTTATCAGATAAATACTTAAATACTGGTTGCATAGAGAGAAAGTCGAAGTTACATCATTTTAGTTTTACATCGAACCATACAAAACATATCAATACCTCTGGCTTTAATAATGATGGGCAACAGCATGCACTAAAATTAGAGATTTTACTTGGCTTATTGCTTTGAACAGCAGACTGCTTTGGCTGATAATGGATACAGCTAAGGGGAGGCTGGCTGGAACCATGTGTAAGAGAATGTGAGAGAACACATGCAGCAGAAAACAAAAACACTTCCTGTGATTAATCTTGATTTTGTAGATACCAATTCAGAAGGCAATAAAACAGATAAAGAACAAAGTAAATTTCAACCAAACACCACTGGAAAAGCAAGGATAAATCTGGCAAAAATCTGTAATTTTATTTTTTCGATGGTGCTTTACATGCGCTCCCTTTGGCCATTTATTGTGGACTATCTATACTGCACAAGGCTAATTAATAACACAAACTCCCAAAAGATAGATATGTTTATCAACTTAAAACAGTAGGAACGAGCACTCTTAAATGCAAGGTTAAAAAGCTAATAACTATAAATGCTGGTCTGGCAATTTATAGCAATAATAAATAGTGAATTTCTCACAAATGCCTGTTAGAAGCATGCATAATGTATTGGCCTATAAATCTTTCCAAGGAAAAGGTGTGAAGCTCACATGTGCTTCAGGAAAGAAGTAATATTCTGATTAATGTCATTCAAAAACATTAATTCATCATATACTTTCAAAGTATGCAGTTAAAGCTAATATGAAAAACCTATGCTTCCATGAAACACTGCAAACATTCAACTCCAGATACATTTAAGATTGCCCTTCCAGTTATGATGATGTGTTAATATAACAGAGGCACCATTTAATGATAGAAATATCATATCTGTATTTTTCAAGTAAATAATAAAAACTACGTTTTCATTTTTCATTTGTTGGCATTCATCTTCACCCTTACAATTATGGTGTTAAACCATCTTCAACCCACCAGTGATTTTCCTCACATTTTCTATACTGTTGTTTCTTCTGGTAACGTACACACTGGCAGGAGAAAACACTTCACCTTTCTCATGCATTACAGGCCATCTAAACCTCTCAGCATAGTATATCAGTATATATACATAAGGTCTTCATCAGTTCTGCTCTTTAGTGGAGTATCAGGCTATCAAACATTTTTAATACTCATCCATCCCTTCATCCATTTTTTATGACTGCATCCTCCAATTCAGGGTCATATCAGGTAAGCACTCCAGGCAGGATATACCCTGGATGGGACACCAATCTCACCTGGGTCAATTTTCTCCGAAGCCAGTTAACCTACCAGCATGTTTCTGGACTGTGGTAGGAAAGCAGAGCACCAGAAGGAAACCCAGGTGACACAGGGAGAACATACAAAACTCCATGCAGAAAGTAGCCCAGCAAGATCGCCTAATCATGCATGCATAATCTTTTAAAATGGAAGACATTTCAAAATGGTCTGTAGACCCAGGCCAGTTACATGCTCTTGCATGAACAGCAACCAAGGCCATAAATGAAATAGTTAGTATACAGTAAATGAAATAGGATAACAGTATAGAGGTCATTACAGTATATTCCTTACGAATTGATAAGAATTACATAATTCAGTATTTTCTATCCAGTGACTTTCAGGACACCGGTAATATTTCTTACCATGTCAGCCAAAAGAACTCACTGTATAATAATATGGAACAGACATGAACATCTACATTATCAAAGCAGTCAATTCAGAATGGTGCATTTAGTATTTGTATGAAACCTTTACATCAAACATGCATTTATTTTATATTGATTTTTGGTTTTTCTCTCTTTTGTCCAACTGGGTCATCATTAACAGTATAAATGTAGCAGCAGATATTGTACATAAAGTGTGCACTATTTTAGTTATTTGTTTCAGGAACACCCTAAACTTATAGATGCAAAATGTTTTAAATTCTAGAACTGCAATAAACTTGCCCAGACATATAATGATTAATAGAAAAGGCAGTGCAATATAAAATTACTCCTTATTTATGACTGCATGATGGAGACAGACCCAATATCTAACTAAGGAAAAGAATACAGAAAGCCTTCTGATCTGCACACTGAAGGAATCTGCTTCAAAATTATGCCTTCAGCTCAGCCCTCCCAAGATCTTAGCCTGTTACAGATAAGCGGTTTCTGACAACGTTCAAAATCCCTTAAACTGTAATCCAATGAAAAAAACTGGCAGTACTATTTGACATAAGGATTAGTCACTGAACAGGATAAGCAACTTTATTCTGTGTATCTGTAATTAGCACAAGTGCTTTGCTTTTGGATTTATATGTAGATACAGAGTAGCACTCCAAAGAGGGGAAAAAACAGTATTTATTAGAGCTCTTTATTTCTGTCACTTAATTTTCAGGTTTGACCCTCACAGAGACACTCCAATATCAAAATTTAGTTAGCAGTGGGAGCAATGGCACAGTGTAGGAAAGCATACTGACTTGTTTACATTTGTCAAGCTAGCTTTCAAAATAATTTGAACAGCTTAAAAACACTGGGAAATAAATAAATTGTAGCACATTCTGTATAAATACTGTATGAAGACATACAGCAAAGATATAAGCATACCACAACATACTAGACATGATCACTTTGGCCTATCCAAAAATATGACTTTACTTGACTCGTTTCCTAAATATTGCAGGCCAGAATCAGTTTTATTTCAAATAAAAAGTGCAACCAACATTTATCGACAGTACTTGCACCTGCATGGAGGTTCATATTAAATGAGTGTGTTGCACCTCTCCCCCGATGTGGTTCCTCTATGCCAAAAGGCTTGATCTCCTGCTGAAGGACAAGTCAACCCTATCCACATTTTCAGGGGATCACCGACACATCTTCTTCTGTTCAAGTTTTCCCAGGTAGCAAGAAATCAAACTAAGGACTTGCAAAAGAAAAAGATACCAGATACCATAAAAAACTATTACTTTTCAAGGTGAAGTTTAGCCACAAATTCAACAAATCAAAATCTGGTTTTCATTTCACATGAGCTCAGACATTTGAACTGATTACCTGCTTCTAAGTTAGATGCTTAAAACATTAATTTAAGTCACTTTGAAGATCTAATAACTCAATCTCTCCAGTAGAACCATTTCCAGTAAACTCAGTTATTAGTTCAATGAAAACCAGAGAGATACTCAGTTCACCATAACTAGGACTGGAGAGCCCAGCTCTACAGTAAAATAGCAACCAAGAACAATCAAATCGGGAACAGCTGAATGCCATTCTCATAGTGGAGTGCTCCAAGACAAGGTACATACGATCCCACTTTTTCAAATTCAATGTTTTCAATCCTAGAAAAGCATTTCTAAGACTAAAGGCTAACCTTCTTTAACACATTGCAACCAAAAAGGAAAAAAAAAACTACGAAAAATAAATATCCTCTAACCTGTCTTAATCTTCTCCTCTCTGTAGTGCATAACAAAAGTGTTGAAGTTCTTGCACCAGGGCAAATCTATCCTCTCCTCAAGAGCTCTTCCAAGCAGACAGTTTTAAAAGGTTTTTGCAGGTGAGAGACAGGGCATGACCTGTTTTGTGTGAAGAAAAGAAGCCACATTTGCTCAGACAACAGCACTTAATTTCCTCATGATCAGGGAGTGAAAGAAAACAGGTGAACACACCAATAAACACAAAACAAGCTAAATTAAATCAACACCAAATCAAAATGGATAAAGCAAAACACAAAACACTCAGAGCTAAAAATGGAAATGGAAAAATTAATACAAGAAAAAATGTGCACAGATAATTAACTTAATTAATGAAACATTAAAAGAAACTAGCAGCCACTATCAGTTAGAGCTATACATGTCACAAGGCTGACCTTTTGCAATTATTGTTTTTTTCTAGCCTACAGTACATACTGTATTGACAAACTGACAATATTTAAACAGGAACCTTATGTGTAAAATAAAAAAAACTAAATATCGGCTTTAGGATAAGTATTATAGTAATAGTGTAAAAAATACTACTGTAGTATTTTTTTTTCATTTCCTCAAGGCTAATGACAATTTTTCAGAATGTTGATTTACCTCTTGAATAATTGTAATGTACTGAAATACTATAGAAATGCATAGTCAACACATTATTCGATGATAACATTTTAACCTGTTTGACTGTGATATTATGCAATTACCCCACTAAACATACTCTAGACTAGATCGCATCTGTGCTTGGTCCTATTTAACCCTTTGGAAATAAAATGCAAATCATACAGAAGGTTTGTCAAGAAATCTGTGCTTGTGAGTTTGTACATGCAAAAATTATGTGTAGGCATAAAGGCACACAGGGTGAGCAGATTTAATCACACTGCGGTGATTTCACCTCTCGGAAGGGAGCATGCTCTGGGAATGTTGCCGATAGGGATGTCATAATGTGAGGCCTCTGTGACATTTCACATTCATCCACTTCGCATTAGCAGGTTCCAGCAGGAGTGCGAGCTGAAATGTCAATGATTAACCCCGACTCAAACAGACATCACATTCAGACGAAAATTAACTTACAGGAATCACTTCTGCGCCACAATAACCACAACTGTCAAATACAACGGAGCTTCGTGAAAGACCCATAAAATGGAGCTCAGCCAACACATGACTTGGGGAGACCACTGTCTGATGCAGGCACCCTGTGATGGTAACGTTATGGCTCAAGGCCTCAAACACCACAACTGCTGCTTGTGCATCAATATGAACAAACTCCTTGTCACGCCCTCTGCAGCCAGAGGGCGCTCCTTCTCTGTCCTGTCCCTATTTCCGGTCTGCTGTCCTTCCTGTCCCTCTCCTTCCCTTGGGCTATATATTTCTGGGTCTTGCACTCTGTCCTGGCTCAGCATTGATGTTCGGATGTCCTGAGACCCGCCTAGCACCAGGGCGCCCCACGTCCGCTCCCTGAGGGCATAGGTTTCTATACGGCATTCCTGAACTCTTTGCACTAATGAGCCCGGGCCTTTTTCCCGTCACGCCGCTACGCATATGGGTCTTTTTCCGCTCTCCTGCTCCCCACGGTTAGTCCCGTTGGACGTCCGTGACACTCCTGGGTACAAACCAAAATTGTTTTGTAATGAATCCCAATCCTGTTCCTGTCTCTTATTTTGGGGTGGCAGAGATTTTTCACACAGCCAATATTAATACAGCCAACCTTATCTATCCATCCATTTTCTAACCTTTCTTCTAACATCTTTTCTAGTTCACTTCGCTCTCAGGCGACATATAGCTTCTGTCATATTCATTGCCTTTAAAATACACAATCCACTAAACCACTATATAACTGCTTCTTCCAATTCAGGGTAGCAGGGGGAGCTGGAGCCTATCCTGACAAGCAGCGGGTGCGAGGCAGGGTACCCCCTGGATGGGACATCAGTCCATTGAAGCACATACTGTACACAGACACACAAACAAGTCAGGGAGCCTTAGAATTTTATTGCTGTACCTGTAAACACAAACTGAATGCTTCAACCACAGTGAAAAAAGCTTATTTCGATGTTGTAGGGCACATTAATTTCTTCAGCCAATTCCTGTTAAAGTTATATAACTCAAAGTAGGGATTCATTTCTAAACTACTGATAAACAGTAACAGGTATGAAATTGAAGTTTTGCTTGATCTTCTCTTTAGTGTGTCTTCCATTACAACAAACAAAGATTCTTATTTTTTAATTATGCCATCAGATATATAAAACAGGATAAACAGCATAGCCTCAACCACTGTCAGTAAATATGCTTCACAGAATTTTTTCCATTTTAACAAGGTTTAAAGTTGTAAATAAAAACAAAACTGAGATCCTCCTAAATCACTATTGCAAATCCTCTTGATAATCAAGCCATGTCCTGCAAGTCTAATTATATTTTATATTATGCTTTGCGACTCTATTAAAGGAATGCCGAGGTTTGTGCTATTAATTTAACAAGAGGTTACAGGAATAAACTTTGTCATTTTGTCATCTATGCAGTCTAAAAACATCACAGGAAAATAAAGCAGGGAAATAAAATGTAAAGAATAAATTATGAAAGCCAATGAAGTTATTAGGAATAAAAACACAAAAATATACTTTGTTGCAGACTCTACTATTACGCTGGAGTGCTGTGCCAGATGTACTGTACAGTATATGCAGAAAACACATTATAACACACAGCAAATAAATAAGATAAAAAACAGAGGGAATCTCTTGAAAGTATCTTGATTTGTTTTCCACACATCCCTTTACTTAAGGTACAGTACAGAAGAATGGACATCTGAATGCAGTTTCCGTTTCATCCAGAAGATGGCAAAAGTTTGGTGCTTTTCTGCCTTCCTTCCCCCCCGTCTTTGATGTCAAACTCAGCCAAAGTAACTCACTAAGTTTGAACCGAGGGAGAGCACGTGGCAGAGTGCAGGGTGCACAGACCGGCGAGCAAGGCAGAACAAGACTGAGTGGCAGACGGTGCTCCATCATGGGCAAAGCAGTTTTCTGGCTCCTGCTCCTCACGCTGCCTCCCCGCCTGGTTTCAGGGGGCATGGACTCCTGCTATGACACCCACGGCGCTCCGCACCGATGCCTGCCCAAGTTCGAGAATGCAGCTTTCAACAAAACTGTGCTTGTATCCAATGTGTGTGGCTCTCCGCCAGAGGACTTCTGCATGCAGGCTGGCTCCACCAAGTCATGCCATCACTGCGATTCCATGGACCCCCTCCAACATCACAATGCCACCTACCTGACAGACTTCCACAGCGAGGAAGAGCCAAGCTGGTGGCAGAGCCAGTCAATGTTTTACGGGATCCAGTATCCTACATCTGTGAACTTAACTCTACACTTGGGTAAGAGCTTTTTTTTTTTTTTTTTTTTTTTTTTTACTTTTAAAGAGCCTTTCCCTGTTGATGTGATCTTCCACACTTTTACTGTGACTTGACCCACTTTTCAGGCAAGCAAACAAGACTTGCAGTGCATGCCAGTTTGATCTATTTCATTTTAAAAACTGTAGGTTCTTGTACAAACACTACTGATGGTGCAAAGGAATTGCTTGCAATTTAGATTCTATATATATATATTAACTGCCCACATCTGCCCATGCAAATGAACACAAAGTAGTACCACCTGGGGCCAACATCCGTATATCCCGCAGTTTTTAGAACATGGAGCTTTATCTGTTACTGCTTCTTCTATCTGTTACAGTAAAGTAACATTCTGTAAAGAGCTGAGCACATCCGCTTCCACATCAGAGTACAGCAGAGGTTTCCAAATCCTGAAACTGTTTATTCTGATGTATTTGACTCTGGAACTTTTCAGATGAGATGTGAAAAGTTCATACAGAAGGAGATCTCCAGCACATACTGTAACTGCTCTTTTGAAAACGGGCTTTGGTGTTTTGTTATTTAATGCTCTGGTAATTGTATATAAAACCACATTACTCCAGATATTGCTTAAAGCCATTCTGTTCAGATAATTGCAGGCATATATCAAAAGGATTCTTTCAGGAACTTTTTTATTGAAAACTGCACTGAACTAGGTACTTTTATAACTGCAGATATTTCTTCCAGCTTCCCGAACAGTATGAATTGAAATCTGTCACAGTTTACGGAGGCAGTCATTATTTTGGTAAAGTCTCATGATTACTTAAGCTTTGATTTAGTAGAATTGAAATTTTCAAATTATTTTCAAATGCAGAGCATGTGTATGAAGGGCATAAATGTTAGGAGTAAGTTTTAAACCGGAATATTTCCAGATCTTGTTCTTGTAAGGGTGTTGTGTTCTTCTGTACTGTAGGTGTCCCTTGTTCCTATTGATTGCAGCTTTTGTAGTTACAGTAGTTAAGACAAGGCGTTGGCTATGTTTGCACCAGATTCCATAGCATCAAGCAATGACTGAGTTCTGCTGAAAATCTCTAGTCAGTAGGTTATTTTCAATTCATCGGTTGCAATACACAATATGGTGAATAAAGAGTTAAACTACAAAGACAAGCTTTGCATCTTTACTGCAAATTACAAAGTAAAGACTCATTTTTAAAATAAATAAGATTAATCTTTTTTGATTCTCCTAAGCAATGCACGTAATTCTCCTAAGCGATGCATTATTTTAAGTCAAGTCTGTCATCCCTAAAGCCTGTTCACCTTTATAACAGAGTTTGCCAGCAGATGCCAAAGGAGAGAGAACAGACAATAGGCACTGCCCCACTAAAGCTGTCCTACCTCCCACCAACCCAAAAACATCCACTGGAACTTGAAAAAACAGGACATTGAAAATCCTGCCAGGAATCTGACTGCTCCAGCAAACCCTAATATAGAGTTTTACTGGAGACCAAAATATGTATACAGAACAGGTAATTGTATCTCCTGTAAAGTTGCTTGGAAAAAGTCATAAGACTAATTAGTAATCTATTTGCAGCAGTGTTTCCATTTCTTCAAAGCAATCACTACTACAATAATCTGTTTCACAACACTTCTATCCATTTTCTTCCTGTTTTGCTATTGCTCCTGATAATTTTATTTTAACAGTTTACTTGGATATTAATCCAATTGACTAATAGTCATTCAATTCAATGAAACAATCACTAACTGGGTAAGAGCCAAGAACAGTTTTCACCCTACTCATTACAGTTAAATCATCTTAAGTGAGATACCTACCTGCATGGATACTGTACAGAAGGCAATGGTCTAACCCAGAGAAAATAAAGTTGATAATGCACTCCATAGAACTCTACACGAATCAAAGGAAAAGCATTAACCCCATCAGTTGTAGTTGTATCATTTGAATATACAATACACGTTCTTTGGTCCTTGTTGAGAAAGAATACTTCAGAGATACAGAAGGATTAACCCTGAAACTCCATAATATTAACTGTAGATATCCGAGACATGCATATAACTATTTCATGGAAACAAATAGCAGTTTTGTGTCCATTTGTTGAGTCTCCTTTTTCCATTGATGCAATATATTGTTCACTTTGAAAAGGTCTTGCTTTTTTCAACAAATGTCAGAAACATATTCGTAGAAAATCAGTGCCACGTTTGTTTTTGCAAATAACAAGCAAGGAATCCTCAAATGAGAGGTTGGCAGGAAGACTGCAGAGTATTTTCAACAATATTAATAGAAATAATAATAATAATAATAATAATAATAATAATATCACTTTATTAACCCTTTACAATTTCTTGCATTAGGAATTATCTTTTCGCATACCCCAGCTTGCTCTCCATGAGACACACAGACACAGACAGGGAGAGAAACTTGGGGTCAGAGCACAGGGTCAGACATTGTATGGCGCTCCTGGAGCAGTTGGGGTTAAGGGCCTTGCTCAGACTTCCCCATACAAAAATACAGATAAAAAAGATAAAACCTTTTCTACCACATTCTATGAAAAACACATAGTGTGAGGATCTAGTCTAATTATAACATGCTGGTACACTTCTTGTTGTAATTTAAATACTTGGTTAAGCTTCAAAGACAAACTGCACGGAAGGCATAGTATGAAAGTTAAACTTTTTTTTTGCATTATTTTCCAAACATGGAGTGTTACAGGGTTTAAAAAAAATGCAGACATTTCCTAGGCTGCTACTAATAAAAACGTACAAGCACAACCTGCATCTATCTGTGCTTATACAGTGCAAGAGCATGGGATGTTTGTGACAGCAGTTACATGCATTTATAACAGTTGATAATAATAATAATAATAATAATAAACTTTATTTTATATAGCGCCTTTAAAGGTGGCTTCTCAAAGCGCTTTACAGGATGACAATAACAATAAATAAGAAGACTACAACAATAAATAAGAAAATTTCACAAGACAGGACACAATTATAATTACAACAATACAACAATAACAATAGAGGAGACCGTGGAAGATGGTATTAAGAAGAGCAGAGGGGTGAAGAATGGAACCAGTTAAGTAAAGGCTTTTCTGAAAAGGAGGGTTTTGAGTCTGGATTTGAAGGAGTTTAGAGAAGGTGACTCTCTAATATCCTTGGGCAAGGAGTTCCAGAGCTTGGGGGCATAGCAGGAGAAGGCCCTGTCGCCCATACAATGTAGACGGGCTTGGGGGACAGTAAGGAGGGCAGAATTTGAAGAGCGGAGGTTGCGAGGTGGGGAGTAGGGCGATAAAAGTTCAGACAGGTATTGAGGTGCCAAGCCATGTAAAGCCTTGTAGGTGAGCATGAGGATTTTAAAGTCTACGCGGAATTTGACCGGAAGCCAGTGCAAGGACTCCAGGATAGGAGTAATGTGAACACTTGCACTAGATCTGGTCAGGATTCTGGCTGCTGAATTTTGGACATACTGCAGCTTGTTCAGAGTAGATTTAGATACCCCAGGGAGCAGAGCATTGCAGTAGTCAATTCGAGAGAATACAAATATGTTGATCAGCTTTTCAGCCACAGTTAATGATAGCATAGGGCTTAGTCTTGCGATAAAATTGCAAAACTGTTGATGCGGACAACAGTTCTCAACCAGCAAGAAGCTATAGTCTAAGACTGAAAGTCTTTTAAATCTGATGAATTTGTTGAAAAGAAGTCAACAAAATGGCAATGTCACGCAGATGATGAGTATGGCCTTCTTCAGTTATGATATTAAAGATGTATCAACAGAGTAAAGAATTTGAAACTACACCATATTTATGGATATACACATGGCATTTTTCCAAAAGATGTTAGTCTCCCTAAATCTCTGGCTGTCTCGTATGAAAAACGTCTCCCTAAATCTGTGAATTCCCTAATCTTCTTAAATGTATAGATTTTTGTGCTGTCTATCATATCTTTCCAGATGATGGGTCCTCCATTAGCTCATTACCCAGGCAGCTGAATTGAATTTCTCGATCCCTATCCAGTCCACTATTCTCAACCTCCCCTTTAGTCTTAAACTCATTGGAATTCTGTGGGATTAACATCATTTTCTCATTTGACTACTGTAGTCAGTACTGTAGTTTCTGTACACTATTTATAGTGTGCACAGAAAGGCTATAGCAGTAACATCAACACCTGATAATCGCTGTTGTTCAAAAACTCAATGTCTAAATGAATGGATGGAGAGCCAGTTAATTGTTTTAGGCCATCTCTGGCTCTTATACACATCAGAGGGCTTGTAGGTTTATGGGATCTTCTTTTTCATTGTTTCCAGCTGTGAGTCTATTGGGCTCTTCCTGAAGATTGTATATTCTTTCTTCTCCAAATTAAACATCAGTTCACAGTGGGTACTGTTTTCAAACATACTAAAGAAATGACACAGATTGGTCTCAAACAGTCAAGTATGTGGAGGAAAAAAAAACAAAAACAAAGAGCCCTGTGCGGTCTAGCCAATGGAAATTAGGGTCAGACATTTCCCAGACACATGCAAGGAGACTTCCATCTGTTTTCAATTCTGCAAGATTAAACAAAGTTTCCTGTCTGGGATGAACGAAATACTTAAGACAAAAGCATTTCTTTTTAAAAAGGCAATAGAATGTGTTCCTGGAAATAGACTGACGCAGTGGCACGAGGCTACTAAAGGTGTCTGTTTGTGATGACAGTCCACTCGGCAAAATATACCATAGGTGCTGTAGAGTATCAGTGTTTGATCAATTTTTACCATTCTAACTTCTACTGTCACAACTCTACATCATAGTCTACATCGTTATCGTATCACTTCCTAAGAAGCAATATATTTGTTGCTCATGTAAGATGGTTTTTAATGCAAATCTGAGCTGAAAGTGAGTTACTGAGAGAAAAACCTCCTGGACTGACAAACACATTCTGAGACCTTAAATCAGAATGCCCTTTTTCAACGTAATGGGTTTGGCTCTGTTCAAGACTGCAGTTTTGTTGTTGCTTCAATATGATTGCAGTTCAAATTGAAGGTCTTACTGTGCATACTACACTCAGATTAAAACTACAGGCCTAGGAAAATATCTGCTTTAGACTTGTTTTATACTGAATTTATTGCAGAATAGTTTTGCATTTCTGAGGTCATTCTTAAGTTAATTACAGCAGCACCTTAACTATAGTTTCAGAGGAAATTATTTTTCATATAATATTTTATACCTGAGGTTGACAGTCATGTACTGTAGAAAATTGAATTCAATAGTGTGAAGTCAGGCAATGTCTACGGGGGACTGAGTTTCACAGAAACTAACTAAATTTCCTTGATTCAACTCAGACTTGAACTCGGTTTGCCAACAATGGAAAGCTCCAAAGGCATGTAAATTAGTCTCCCGCACAACCAAGTTCCGACCAAATATTAAAGGGCTTTAATTGCAACAGAAAAATGATTCTTTAGACCACAGTACATATGACAGCTTACAAATTTGAGGAAGCTATTCAGCTCATCATGTTTCTACAGTACTTAGCTGCTTATTGATTCATGAAGCTCAGCCCTTTCTTGAAATATCCTAATGGATCTGTATCCATAGACTTTTTAAGTTGCTCCTTTCATTTCCCACTGTTCAGTTAAACAGCTGCCTTTTCATTAGCTTGTTGCTTTGTAGAGAAGTGGCATTTAGAGTTAACTTTATATATTATTAGTCTCTTTTAGATTTTTGAAGAGTTAAGCCTTTAAGAATGCTCGAAGGAAAGTTTACTAAGATACAAAACAGTCTAGTATAATAAAGAATACTGATGTTCATTGAAGATAAAACCACGTCAAAACTAGGGTTAAGCAGTAAAGCCACAGTAAGACTATGGCAGAAATGTGAAAATCCTATCATGTATCAGCTAAAGTAAGCTTTCATGCAGAGCACAAATGTTGCAATCATGAAAAAAACAGTATTGTATTAAGAGCCAAGATGTTAAAAGTGAAGATATCCAAAATATTTACAATAAACAACTGGGCTAAATCAAGGATTATCTTTGCTTGTAAAATTGTGTTTAGTTGCCTACAAGTGAGTAAAATACAAACATCAGAATACTTGAATATTCTGGTTAAGTCTACCGTAAATGTACATTAAAAGCAGAAACTAGTGATTGGAGCATTTAATATTAATTAGACATACTGTAACAATTCAACACTACACAGTCAAAAATACACAGAAGGTTTTACATGAAATTGTTGTTTTCTCAAAATATTTTCAATGGGGATACCTCAATGCATGCAATATTAATGTCAATGCCTCCTTTATAACGGTACAAGACACATTACCAGATGAGAAACAGCATGAAAGTTAGATAAATGTGGTACTGTAGCACATTAATATAAGGCGTGATAAAAAAACAAGTAGAAGAATTACAGGATGCCCTTGGCGATTACTGAATAACAGGTGTGAGAATTATTATTTCACATTTGATTGTTCAAAATTGTACATTTAAAGAAAAGTAATATTTGGGGGTGAATTGTGTACTTTAACTGTAACAAAAGCACAGAACTCTCTCCTATGCATAGATACTGTACAGCAGGAACTGTAGTTCCTCTGTTCTCTTTGTGATTTGGCTTTAAGGCTACAGTCCCTCTCAAAATAAAAGAAATCTCCTTAAAGTCTCCTTCTGTTGCCTGGCCTACACTAAGTGAGAGAAGTGCAGGTTTTTCATGCTTAGTGATGGCTCCTGCTGACCTCACCGACTTTATAAGTGAGCGTTTTATGAGCTTACACTTATTTATTCATTTCTGTTTGTAAGTTTCTAAGTTTAATTTCCCACAGAGCAAAAAAAAATGTTTTTTACAAAATGAAGTATGGTGTATAGATTTCAGAAACTTCCCAAGACAAGTCATTTTACTTTGATTTTTTTTTAAATGGACATACCTATTATACTGTATTAAATGTGACAAAGTCACAGGTAAAGTCGGCCACAACATTAAATGAGTATAAAAAGGGAACTTTAAATATGCTCTGTTGCTTAACAATACAATTAATGTAAACAAAAAATGTATTGATCTGTTCTAGGGTCTCTTTCCTTTGCACATACTTCTAACAGAAAGGGGAGCAAAAATTGTTTTGCTAATGTGGAGTTAATACAAGCAAGATATCACAACTGAAAGGTACACAGTAGAGGGGAGATGAGCAGTTTGTGTGTCTTTCACAGTTTAACAAAACCTAACCAAAGTTTTTTTAAGGTGCAAAATAAAAAACTTCTTACCTGAACTGGAGCAACAGTTTGCTGACATCTAGACGAGGTTTTGAAGAAGAAAATTTGAAACAAACACTACTTGGGGTCAAAAGGGTTTGATACCTGTTTCTGAATCCTGCTTCTCGGGAGGAAGATACCACTATAGGCTGAGGGGTGTAAGAAAAGAGTCAAACATCATTATTGAAGGATTCATTTAATGAAAGATAAATCGTTGAAAATATATTTTATTTATATTTAATATTTATATAATATTAAAATATTAATTACATTGTTATACAATTAAAATTGATAGTATTTTATGTTTAAAACATTTAAAACCTAACCGTTATTCCCATTAAGCTAAGGAAGTGGGAAATTCCAGAAAAGGGCGTGTCAATAGAGGAAGAGGCTGCATTTCATGGTGACTTTATTTGTGGAAGCAAAATAGAGATGCACAATTTCATGGTTGCTCTACATTAAAATATATTTTCTTTATTTCTTAATAGACACTGTAAAATTACAATGTTTAGATTATTGACTCTTTTAGTATTAAGTTGTTTCCTGATTACTTGAAATTATAATCACATTACAATTAGCTAAATTGAATTGGTTTATCAGTAAGATAATGGTGTTCTACATGCTGTGTTGTTGCTCCAGTTATTACTCAGAAGTTCAAAAAATGAAATGTATTGTATCCTGTTAGATCACAAGATTGTAATCTCAGACATTGCAAAGCTAAGAAGTATTTTTGTAGAGATTAAGTACCTTCTGTGTTTTGGTAAATATTTTGGTTAGTACTTTAAACTTATGTTTGAGCACTTTTACAACAAAAACAAATTCTGAAATGTCAAAATCTGACACCTGTGGTTTTATCTATTTATGTAGGAGAATATGATATTTAACTCGTGTCCATGTGGCCTGAAAATATTCTCAGTGAGATGGAAAGAGATAATGTGGTTCCTAGAAATTATTATTGCTTCTGTAGCATTAAAAAATCATTAACCCAGCTCAATATACAGTAAGCAATTTTCCACATTAAAACCTGTAAAATGTTGGTGTTATTTTATTCTATTAAATCTACAGGGTTGAAGAGGTGATCAAGAACAAGGAAAATGACATCAGAAACCTAACAACTTCACGGACGTTTAGCTGACAATTTTCAAACCAGGCACCAGCATTTACAGTAAAATAGTCTACATAGAATATTGGCTTCTGAACTAATATTTATGTGGCCTTCATCATGTTATGTATAGTAGGTGAATCTCAAAGGTATTTGTGAGCAGTGTATTGAGGCACACTTTAAAGCATGAAACGTATTGTGTGCTTAACTTGCAGCCAACTATATTACGAGTTGAGTCGTGTTTAGATATGGTTCTTTTTTGGGTTCAAACACAATACAACAATAATTTTTTTTTATTTTGAAGCTTGCTGCCGATTTGAATTCTATTCTTGGTGTTCTATCAGCTAGATCTTTCTGCTGAGTTTACAAAAACAAGGAATTTTAAAAAAAGTAGGAGCCAAATTGGTTGTATTACAATATATACTGTACCACTTGGAAGGTAAGATAAAATGGATGTCATCTGAGTCCACACTGAAACAGGGATCAGAGCAGCGTTACTCTGAGCACAGTGGTGTGCCTTTAGACATTAACAGGTATGCCCTTGGATTTTGGAAAAGCCACATATGAGCAAAATGGAGCCATTAAACAGACTTTCAGGAAGAAGATCAAATTGTAATCTTATACTTCTTATACATTCACTTAAATAGGAATATTTCATCTGCTGAGCCCTCATTAAAACACATCTTTTTTCACACCCCTCAGTCCACCACATCTTTACCTTTGCTGCAGCCTCCCTCGCTAATTCCTTTGCAAGCAAGGGTGTTTTTTTCATGGCCTTACAGCCAGGATCGCCATTTCCTTGCCAAGCAAGTTAACACCAAATTGTTATCAGTTCCTACTAGGACCTTAAGGTGAATTCGGATTAAACATTGAAATACATTACAGTCTTGTTTGTAATCCATGTGTATGTGGAAAGGTGGGCAGTGTAACACAACTTTTTTTTTTACCTAACTGTGCTATCGGATGGAGAAAGTTGGGAAACTCTGGGTCAGAGGACACAAGTCACAATTTAAAAGAAGTACATTAACAACCAGAAAATGGAAACCCTTCTTCAGGCTTCACACAGTGGTGTTATATATCAGATATTCAGTAGGAGGTCAAATGCCAGTCTCACAATTCCACACACCTGAATACAAATACTCGCTGGCTGCCCGCAACTCTGTCTTCCCTGTCTGCACCCCAGCTTCACACCTGCAGCTGTCTCTCTGGATCATTCCTCATAACTGAGAGGGTTGTGACAGCCAGGTGACTTAAGCCATTGTATTATGTACTGTAAGCTGTATCTTTACATTCAGCAGCTCATTTTGTCTCCATTAGAATTTGACCAAGGTTCTGAAAGAGCTCTATGAGTCTATTTGCTTATGTTGCTGAAAGCATTTCTCAGGGATCCGTCAGACTGGAATCCTTACCATCTACAGATGTTCTTAGTGATTTCTAGCCTGGAGAATAAACAATGCTCCTTTTTTCTGTAATTTTTAACATCAAGCCAAATACTGTACACCCTGTATCACCAATGCCTTAGAGTGCATGTGAGTTTCAGACAGAAAACTAGTTCCTGTCAGTTGGAGAGTCTTAAAGAAAGCACAAAAATATTACTGCTTCCTTAAGATGGTGAGTTTAGGAATGCATATTGTGCTAAAACGCAAATTATTGTTGGAACTTTCAATATGCAGAATATGGAAGTCTACACCTCTAACAGTGAAATTGATTTATCTGCAACTTGTCTGATTCCTTTAAAGGGGTAAAAATATAAAATCAAATTGCTTTAAACAATAACTGTATTTATATTGATTTCCATCTAGTTGACCAAGAGCAGTGACATTCAAAATCCAAAAAAGCCACCAAGAAATTAAACATTTTATACACACAATTTTTAGTTATAATACTTAAGTTTGATTTAAAGTTATCCTTCATTTTAAAACACTGGCATATTAAAGATTATGTGGATGATTTTTAAATAGAGTCCAATAAGGTTAGCCCCTGATGCCATAATTAAATTTCCTAGTTAATAAAAAACGTCCAGCCCAACTAAATCCCTTTTTCTCTAGTTAATTTAATTTTGCAAAAGTCTTCTCTTTCCTCACAGCTCCCACAAGACATCTTGAGTAAAGAGATATTGGATCTCAGTGGAATTATTGAGCACAAACATGTTTCCGTTGGTATAAGTGCAAAACATAAAAGTTCAAGGCCTTTAATAAAAATTTCAGTTTAGATATTTGATCAGTTAAACAGGCAAGAAAAGCTATGATAGAACAAAAAATATGAAACATCTGTCTGAAAATAATAGGGCATTATTGTAGTGGTTGTCTACTTGATTTCCTTAAAACTCAGTAGTAATGAAAATACTATTATCTACCAAAACCTCGAAGCTCATCTTTTATTATTCATTCCCTTCAAAGAAAGCTATTATGAAAATTACTGGTTTTTTTGCTAAATATATTCGTCATAGGACTGACAAATTAAACTCTTTGATCTGGAATATGAAGTTAACCTCACGAAGTTCTATCCTTCAATATTGTATGAGATAAACAAGAATCTTTTGGTGCAAGGTTCAAATTAAACATTACATTAGTAAACATGTGAATGTTTAGCAACATTCTCTTCTTACCTCTGATGCTTCATTATTGCAATCCTGCAACATCTTAATGACAGGACATGATACTTTCTCCATGACCTACACATCACTTCTTCCAGGGAGTTTATTTGTTTATTATGACAGCTGTCTCCTGAGTACAAACAACACAGGAAATCAAAGTTGCAATATAATCTCTCCATATCTCTCCCCCATTCCTCTCCACTTTCTAGACTCGAAAGCTTCCTTGTAAATAGGCTTCCAGAACAACAGTACAATAGATGCTGTCAGACTCAGCAGACAGATGTCAGAGTAAAGCTATGTGGTTTCCTTGCTGAGGTGTAATCATAAAGCAAGTAGTGTGCAATGTTTTTGTGTTGGGGGGATGTTTTACAAGGAATGTTGCTCATTTCCTAGATTTTTTCCTGTCCATTCTACTCTCCTATGAGCAATCCATTGATAACAATGTAAGATTTTAGTGCATTGCATTCTTCTTAATAAGAACACTACAATATCATTGTACTATACTATAACAATATATTAGAAGATGAGATCAACAGGGAAATACGATAATTATATGCTTTTAAACCACAGTATCTGTTTTATGTTCATTGTAAATAACAAATGTGACTTAGAGTACTGTACTGCATAACAGTGAAAATCTACCCATCAATCCAGTATTTTAAATGCAGGACGTAAGTGCTCTGTGCCAGTGGGTTCTTGCATTTAGGAAAATCCGAATGGGGTTAGGAATGTGCTACAGGTAGGTTAACCTATATTATCATTTGATCTACTGTAGGTCAACAAAACCCCAAAGATGAAACCAATATCTTTCTTGGTTAGGAATGAAATGAATGAATAAAGGACTTAACCAAGTATCAACTAAACCAACTAAAATAGGGGCTGCAGAGTTGAAAGAAAATGCAGAAAGCTGAGAATCACTCAATAAAATGTACTCAGTCCTTTCTTTAGAGGAAAGACCAGCTTAATGATTTGAAAGCAAAAGTAAGACTCAGATACACACCATTGACTCTGAGGTTCTTACTGCATATTTTCTTCTTTTGGTTTCCTTAGCAGGTTAAACAATTTAAATTGAACAGAATGCTTAAAATTTTGTCTGGCGAGTTGATGGGTATCAAATTTGCCCCAAAATACAGAACTATTCTCTAGGTGCTGAGTCTAATCATCTGTTTCTGAGGCAACTGTCTGATGTAAGTAGATCTACTTTGAGTCACTCTGAAGTGTGTGGATTACTCCCTTTACTTCCGGACATCTAATCGCATTCAATGACTGAGAAGAAGAGGTGTCTCCGAATGCAATGCTCTTTTTGCTCTCTTGTTATTTTCCAAAAGTAAAATTTAACCTTCCAGCCTTCCTGATTTGTTGTAAGTACTGTTCTTATCTTCCATCGTCTTCTGCAGGGAAAGCCTATGAAATTACCTACATCCGGCTCAAGTTCCACACCAGCCGTCCCGAGAGCTTTGCCATTTACAAGAGGACTCAAGAGGGAGGACCCTGGCTCCCATACCAGCACTACAGCGCCTCCTGCAGGAAGACTTATGCTCAAAGCAACCAAGGCTATATCCGGCCCGGGGAGGACGAGCGGACAGCCACCTGCACTGACGAGTTCAGTGACATCTCGCCCCTCACTGGAGGGAACGTGGCCTTCTCCACGTTAGAGGGGAGGCCAAGCGCTTATAATTTCGATCAAAGCCCTGTGCTCCAGGTAAGTCCGAAGGATTTGTTTTGTTCTTCTGGCACCACATTTGCTCCTCATTCCAGCCTCAGCATAAGCTACAAATGGGAAATGAAGTTTCCAAGTGGCTCAAACAGTTAGGGTGTTTGTGCACAGGAACAGAAGGTGTTTGTGCAGCCCGGACTGCAGCTGCCTGCACAGGCACAGCTCTGAGCCCCCGATCCCACCCGGCTCAAGACGTCACCTTGCTGCTGTTTTATAAAGCGCTTAAAGAAGCCTCTTTTAAAGGTGGTATACAAAAGTAAAGTTTATTATTATTTGACAGCTCTTTAAAGACCTGCGAGGTGATGCCACAATAATAGGCTCATTGTGCCCTCTAAGATCTGTTACATGTCAGAGCACAGGGTGGCTCCCACAATCAAACAATCAGTGCACGTTCCCAAAGGACAGTGCAGTTTGTTGCATAGGAAATAGCAGAAGGCTATTCAAGGCCGGGAGCGTGCTGGAGGAGTCTTCACAGTCCTCATTCCCCCAGGGTTATAGTGGTGGGCCCAGCTGATCAACAGGTGCTGTTCCCCAGTCAGGAGGGAATTTAAAGGGAATCGGTCATTTCAATTCAATTTTTTATTAAAAGAAAGGTATAAAGAGACAACATAAATTTAGGGAAAAGATAACTAACAGTTTTTCTTAGTGGCTGAAAAACAATTGTGTTTTAGTGGGAAAAGAGGTAAATGACAATGACTGAGGCGATTAACCAGTATGAAGTCTTGTAGCTTTTCTTCAATTTTAAGCATTAATCAGCCTTTGTAAAAAGAAAATTAATTAATTCCCTTAGCACATGCTCTTGTGTTCATTTTACTTCTAATAAAACGCAAGCCAGTTTTGATTAGAACACTGATTTTCTCTTGATTATGTACTGTACCTGCAATTCCTTGAAAATTAATAGATAGAAAAATCAATGAGTAAACTTTCTCCAGTTAATGATTTTGAACTCCTTTTTGAAGGCCACCTCTGAATAATCGTTTTCGCAATCGTTTTGTCTTGCTTATTTAAAATCAGTTGGAGAGCTTTATTTTTTAAACCCTTTACAATTGTTCAGAAACTCCTCATTATGCTGTGCATACTTCAGCGAACCACACTATATAAACTATTCCTATTTGAAAATTAAACGAATTCTACTTTAAATATTTTACTTTTAAGACTTTTGAGATAGGCAAATATTTTCAGAATACCTGAAGATATTTGCATGTTCACGGCATCTTTACAACATGTGAGGAAAGTCATCATCATTAGCACCACAATTTAAGCGAGACTTGGCATGAAGTTTTCTTCCTTTAATTAAGCTCCTGTGGTAACTGTGTAAAGACAGCCTTAATCCATGACAGTGTTTTTAAATAGTTTTCTGTTGACATCAGTCACTGATGTGGGTTGGGCTGTTTGAATATGAATGTATCTCAGCTAAGATAAAGCTAATCTTTGCGGCAAACCATAATAAAGATGTTTCATGCCTCGCAAAATCCTCTTTAGGAAAAAACACAACTTATCTCTAAATTTTCTTAAAATGAACATTTAAGATGTAATGCAGTCAGGGTGGGGGTAATTTTATTCAGGCTGCATTTTTATTAACCTGTATTGGATTTGGCCATGACTTCAGGCTTGCTTCTTCACTCGACCAAAATAGCATGGATACAATTTGGGTTTAATCACGGACTGGATTTTTACCACCCCCTCTGTCAGAGAGCTCTAATAATAAAAGTTCATGAGGAATAATGACTCTTAACATTGCTTTTCAGGATGTTTACTTGAGTATTTGTTATAAGGAGATTTAACTTAAACCCTCGATGTGGGGCCAGCCCCCTGGCAGTAGTGTGATGAGTGAGGAATGAGCTAAGGGGACAGTTGCGAAGGTGAAGGATGAACACCTACAGTATAAGCAGACCTTTATAGGTTTCAAGTGCATGTTTAAGCAAGTAGCTGATTGATTTAAAAAGGTTATCTTCAACTGAGCTATTGGGATCAGACTTGGGATTTAAACTGGATCTCGTAGAGTCCAAGAATTGCCCACCTATGAAAGGGTGCAAAGAATTATCACAAGCTAACCTGAAACTGGAGACTGAGCCGGACAAATCAGGCAACATTCAATTTGCATTTCTCATTACGTGATTGATTAAGTGTTATTTTAGGTTTTATGAAGAAAGAATGAAATGCATTTATGGGGTTATGCATTTGCAGATTACATAATATTTTCCTTCATTCTATTAGGACTAATGTCTGAACAAATTAACTTAGTTCTGTTTCTGTTGCTCCCTGTCTGCTGTTGTGAGAGAACGACACTCTGATCCATTTATGTGAGCTATAATTAGTCACACTGGGTTTTAATTAGAAATATTGAAAAGTGGGAAGCTTTTATATTTACTCTGAGTAGAACTTAAATACCTGACTGTTCCTTTTTCCGTTTCCTGCCTCTTTTGCCAAGCAGTTCATTAATCAAGTCCCGAGACTGATCACGCTATTTCCCCCTTCCAGTCTCTCCAGAAATGCCCTGTTTGCTAGCTGACGGCGGTTGTGGAAAATATAGTACCTTCTTCCTTTTCTGTAAGACTATAAATCAAAGGTGTGACCAATGATGGGCAATGAAGTTTCTTCTGCAAGAGTCTGTTTGGTTGTTCTTAACAGCATAGTGTAACGGAAACATGGGGCAACTTAAAATAGTCAGATCATGGTGGCTCGGCAGTTACCATACTATTGCTTCACAGCCACACAGTCCTTGAGTCCTGGGCTGTGTGGAGGCTGTGAGGCAGCCCATTTATATGTTGGTTTTCGACAGACACTATTTGCTCCCATGTCTCAGAGATAGTCAGGTAGGTTTGACTGCGCTAAAGGGGAGGTGATTCATGGGAATTTCATACAGCAGGTGAAGGTGTTCCCAGTACAACCAGTACTGGCTGTGTGGCTATAGAACATAGAACGAAATGAGCATGAATGGCTGAAAAGTGTTAAAGGATTTTTTTGTTGGTAAAAAAATTTTGGCCATTTACAGTGCCTTGCACCGTAGAAGATTAATTCTTCTCATGTAGATATGAAAGAGAGGACCGAGGCCCAGTTCAGAATAATATAATGCAATTGTAATTACTACAGACAAGAGAAAATACACTTCACAGAAAGTGTTAGAATAAGATTTAGCTCTTGGGCGCCTACAGAGGACATATTAGTTAATATTAATATTAGTAATCCAAGTTCAAAACATGACAATTTACTGTGAGGTATTAGGCATACAGTATTTGGTTTTCATTACATGAAATGACATTTACACAGTAGCTGTTATTTGTTCTATGGAAGATGGAAGTGCACAAGACCAAAAACCCATGGCAGAGACAACTCCTTAGTAACCTAGGAAGCTTGGCTAGGCGAATCAGGAACAGTGATTTAGCTAAAAGAAAGAAAAGGAATCACATAGAAAATAATACTAATGCTGTAATTATATGAATACAGGAAAAATTGACTTTTACTAGGAGATGAAAATGATCTAGGAAAGAATTTTATTTAAAAAAGGAAAATTATTACAGGTAATAATGCCTTGTTTTGGCCACATTCTACTGCATGTTTCAGAATGCACATGATGGATTAAGACCCAGAAGTCAGGCATTGAGTTCTTGTTTAATTAAATATAGTATTAGATCTGTACAGTCTTTGTCAAGATAGAGTTTTATATAACATCATCCCAGTTTTAGTTTGGTGGGTTATCTGATACTGCAAATGCACGCTGCTGTTTTATGAACCAGAATAAGACATTAAACATGAATTCGTAAGATGTTCTTGTAATGATCTGGGGTATTTATGAAAAGGATATTGATATAAAATATATATTTTCATGACGAGAATATGCCTGAAATCTGCATCCTTGCTGTACAGTGTTGTAGGTTCTGTACAGTGTTGTTCACCTTTTGTAATGCAGTCTGTATTTTCAGTATGGACTGAGAATTGTGCAAGATTTTATAAATAGTTTAAGCTTTTTAAGTAGTAATAATATGCACTTAGGTGTCCTGATAATATTAATTATTAATATTCTAAATCATAGGTGTTGCATACTCTATGACCAGTCAGGTTAATTTCTCCAGGAGACAAATAGGATCTTTTACATTTTCATGGTGATAAGATGACCTTTCCTGACACCACAAAGCTTGAAGACACTGTAGCCTCAGAATTCACCTCAACTCCATGACCCACTTTCCCAAACCAAACTCGTAGGTATTTCAAATTGGAGGCCAATTATCCTTCCTGGTCACACGTGATTGCATTGTTAAGCAGGCTTTATTAATTAAAACATTGCAGAAGCCCCTGATTGCAGCTGTATTTGATATGAAATTATTTGGTAATGGTTGCATCGGGCTATACTTCTGATTATCATTTGATTGAGTCTACACTAAAAAGCTCTAAGCAAATTAAACCAATAGGGCCTGTGATTGGTAAAACCTTTTCAAACACACACACGTTTATTTAATACACCTTCTTGTCACCTGAGGGGAAATGGTGATCACTAGGCTGACTTTAGCATGAAAAGTTATTTTCTAAACCATTAGACACAGGGCCTTCAGTTGGTTAAAGCTGAGGGCTGGGTGCCAGAAGACTATGGCACAGGAATTCA
The DNA here is from genome assembly GCF_040954835.1 of Lepisosteus oculatus. Classification (NCBI taxonomy): domain Eukaryota; kingdom Metazoa; phylum Chordata; class Actinopteri; order Semionotiformes; family Lepisosteidae; genus Lepisosteus; species Lepisosteus oculatus. Next base: position 15,664,000 of record NC_090719.1, on the reverse strand, counting down.
GCTGCGGCCCTGACAAACACTCTAACCTAAGGCATAGTCATGTCAGCTTAGTGTTTGTGAGAGGCAGCAAGGAGAGATCAGGGTACAAGCTGTATGAGATTTGGAATGAGACTTCAAGGTCAAAGTCAGTTGTCAAAAAGCAGTTCACCATGAACATCTGTGATCATTTTCATGTAACTTTCTAAACAGAATTACTATATACTGTAGTTTTTAAAATGATCACATTGGGTACCAGCAGTTGTTTACCTACATCTTTAACTAATGGATGGAATTAAAGAAATTGAAGTAGGAGTGTTACAAAAAGTAACATTATTACATTTAAACCACATAACCTTATGGTAATTACCACCAAATTACAGAATTGTAGCAGTTTATATACAAGCTTTAATTCTGAATAAGCATTCAAGGGGTTCAAGTAGGCATTTACAACAAAAATCAGAAAAGACATAATTTCACCATTAAAAAAATGTTTCAAGCAAGCAACTGCAATTTAACTCTTTTGTCCTAAGACAACTACAAAAGCATAAATAAACCATGAAAGATTGAAAAATGTCATTGAGTTTCTCCATTCAGTTTTAATAATTACAGATAATTTGCCATTGAATGATGTCAATCTAACTTGTTCCATGTGTGCTCAATTGGGTAATACAGAAGGGCAGTAGGAGATATTGATCCTATCCTAAACAAGTCTTGAATAAATTATCTTTGCTACATGGGAACATGCAATATCATACATTACATTTTTTTTTTAATTTACAGTTACAGTAGATCTTGGAGAAAATATTTTAAATCCCATAAATTCTCTAGAGTTTAGATATCGTTACACAGTGTAACACAGTGTAAACATTTCCAGTTTCGAAGCAAAGGGGATGTTTGCTGAGATGCAGGGGGTGTAAAATCTGTGATCCAAGCAAACATGAAGTTTGCAAAGGAACAAGTAATAGGTTTATTCCATGCTGAAAAAAAGAAGAAAGAGAACACAACGTTTCGGCCGTGGAGCCTTCTTCAGGTGACACCTGAAGAAGGCTCCACGGCCGAAACGTTGTGTTCTCTTTCTTCTTTTTTTCAGCATGGAATAAACCTATTACTTGTTCCTTTGCAGCCTACGCATGCTGACGCAGCTACCCACCTAAACATGAAGTTTGCCTTGGTTTATCAACAGTCCAGAAAGACACCATAGGAGATCAGATCAAGAGAAAAAAAAGGTCAGACCACAAGAGAGAGAGGAGACAGAAAGAAACGTAAGTGGAAACTTGTGCCAGGTGAGGGTTCCTTGTTCAAGGTCATCCAAGAAGACCCGATTGGAGCAAAGTATCTGAACCTGGTCAAAGCCAGCTTCCTATTCCGTGTTTTAAGGGAACTTGGATTTACTGAGTGAAGAATACGTCCGTTAAAAATGGTCTTTCTGGCTTAGTGAATTTATTTTTAGACCAGAGATAGGCTCCCATCTTATTCTGGCCACTGTTAAAAATTGTTAATAAATATCTTTTTACCCAAGTCTTCCTAAATTATTACTATTTTTACCAAAGCTGTGCCAGAGAGCAAAGAATACACAAGCCTCTAATTATACTAACTGCTTGGTTCTTGCATTCTTGGAGAAATCCTTACAAATTGGGGATTATGTTTGTTTATTTTACTTATTCACTAATCTGCTCAGTCAATTCCTGTAGTCCCTCAATCCTCACAGGTAAAGTCAATGGTTTGAAATTGTACTTCAGTTCGATCCTCAAGAGTGCGGTAGAGTGATGAGATCTGTGCAGGGTACTTGGTGTGACTCATTTAGCTAAGGGAATGACAGTCTGACCCGGAGGCTGAAGCTGCCCAAACCCCCCTCACTATTGAGAATGATCTGGAAGTCACTGCAAGGAAGACCTGGGTGCAAGACTTGTATATGTAGGTGTACTGTATATAATCTAAACCTTTCTTAATTAACATTATTGTTTTGTTATCAGATTTATTGTGTTACCAAGTCACATCAAATACCCTGTGCAAATTTCATTGCTATTGCATTCCTCAGATTCAAGCAGAACTCCTTATGGCATGTTTGTCCTTTACTTTGATTATCTTGGTGGACATCTCTCCTATATTTCACCTGAATCTTTAAAGCTTTGTATTCTGCATTGCAGTGTGCCCCTGTTCCTTGGTCCCTCAGCCTTTGTCACTTACAGTATAACCAAGCAGGCTGAAGCTATCGTTTCAATACATTTTCTTTTATTATCACATTTGCATTTATATTAGAGTTTGTGTGCTACTTCTGAACTCTGACATTGGTGTTGCTGCAACAACAAAATGTATCTCAAAATGTGCTCGACATAACACTGCAGTGACACTAGCAGTCACATCGTACAGCTGACTCCTCAATAAGACATTAATACCTTTCTCCCATTTCATTTGTTAGAACCACTGTCATTCCATTACTGAAAATGTCATAGAACCGTGATGTACCAAAAAAACACCACCAACATCATGAGTCATGATTAACATTGTAGAGGAATTTTCACTGTATTTGGGCACCTGTGACTTGAATGATGACAGTAATCAGGTTTGTACATCTTCCATGTTGCCCTGTTGTGTTAGCAAGAATACAGTAGACGCTATTGTGACGAAATTATACCCTCTGAATTTGACAATCCTGTAATTTGCCAATGAACAGATCCTGGCTATACAGGAAATGCCAGTTAGGGGGTAGTTCAGCGAGATTTTAGTGATGATGGATGGACTGATGATGTCTCAGTATGGTCCTGTTTCATTTTCCAACCAGCAAACATCTCTGACCGTTCTTTCACCAGCTGTTGTCTCAATGTTGTGTGATAGCAATCAATGAACCAATGTACATTTACAATACGTTTGTACTGTATATATATGGTCTCTGCACATGCAAACACATTTTGTACTTTGCATTTGCTACTTTTGAAATTTTCCACTACATGCTGTTACAATTATTGAGACTATTGAAGTGCCTTTTAGAATCGAGATACCATAAGTAACACTTGGCTAGTGTCCACACTTCCAGTTCTCAGAAGTGTCAATGCAAGTAGATTCAGTGATCAAAGCCTCAGCAATCTCACAGCAATCGTGAAGTTTACCTTAGTTGACTAAGTTATGGGTAAATCATTCAGAGTGATCACCAGTCTAGGAACACAGCATTATAAATGAGAAGGTGCAGACAAGAAAGAAGAGGGAAAAACAAGAGGAAAAGAGACAGAAAGGCAGAAGGTGAGAGGTCCTTGTTTATGTTGTGTGTTTTATAGTGTGTGTTTTGTTGTTGTTGTTGTTGTTGTTGTTAATAAATTTGTGTTTGACCCAGTGTGCCTGAATTATAACTCTTCTCACTTAAGCTGTACCAAAGAACAAAGAACTCATGGGTCTCTAACTATACCAATGGCAAAATCTTTACGAGTTGGGGGTTATGATTATTTAATTTACTTTTTGCTGCTCATCTAGTTTTGTAACCCCCCTATTTGTAACTATACTGTATATATTATATTAATTTGTAAATCTAGGGTGAATGTATAATATCTCTTCCTATTTATTAATCACTCATTCATCTGAGGTGATATCAGTTAATTCAAGGGAATGTCTTAACTAATTTGAGATAAAAGATTCTGTTGCTTATGTGTAAAGATAAAAGTGATAAATCTTTGGCAACTATAGTTTAACAAGTAATTCATTACAATGAAGTAGTGAATATTCATGATTCAGAGAGAGTGACATACTTTCTTCCGAAACTAATATATACCTTTTTTAAATGACTATTTATTCTGATTTTAATTTTATCATGGACCGCGTATAAAACATTTTCATGGAATATTACTCACGCTCAGCATAAGAAATGTTGGCAGACCAGAAAAATGAACTCTACTCACATCTCAAATACATTCATATGCATTCAGTATATAATTCATACAGAACATGCATATTTAATACAGTTTTTTTTACTTTGAATTTTATCTATTTTTAATTCTTTTATGCCTGTTTTAATCCGCAGTTGTACTCTGTGGTATTAAAATGAAACACAGTGGAATTATCTCCTTTTCTCACAGAATTTCAGAGCCTGAGGTATAGCTATCTGTTATTTATCAGAGCTTCACATGTGGCAGAAGGCTAACCTATCAGATTCTGTTGGGTTAGAATCAGCTCTCTTTTGTGCATGGTGTTCTCAAATTAATAAAGATTTCTGTATTAAGGCCGCTGTTTTTTTAAAGTACTTGGATACATAAAACATTAAACTTAAAAACATTTAAGATTTCTAATCGCAACTATCCAAGAATTAGACATCAGATAAACAAATGCTCTGAGTTCTTCATCTTACTTGCTGCCGTTTACTGATTAATTAAAGTAGATCTTCCTTTGTAAGGACACAAAGGTAAATTCTACCTTCAGATTGAATCCTTAATCTTGAATGCTCTGTATGAAATCCACCAATTAATAAATACAAGAAACATCTATGAATAAGGCATGTTGCTTAAGTGCTTTCAATATTTTTTATAAACAAAGTTATAAAAGGGTGTGTTTTTTCTGTATGTTCCTCAGTTTATCTCTTTTGAACGAATCAGAGAAGAGTGTGAATCACTTTCCAAGTGGAAAATAACAAACTCGCGCTCTGCAAGACAGTGCCCAGCTCTTTGAAGTTAACTGCCACTAAGTCATCCCTCGGCACAGGCTGTGCATGCTTAAGCGATTCTGTTGTACCAAGTGTGTAAAATGCTTTTAAAATACAGAGGTGATGAAAAGTGTTCTGTGAATTCAAATCTAATTTGTGCAGTCATCCATTAAAAACATTTTTGGGGTAGTGCAGGCGAGCTTTGTGGTAAATTAGACCCCTGTCAGAAGATGGAAGTGAATAAAAAGAGAGTCAGGCTGGAATTTTAATAATAATTGAAAAGGAGTTATTATGTTGCTGATTAGTTAGCAGATATACAGTCAGAATTATGATCCCAACATGTGAGACAAGATGTTCAAATTAAGAGATGTAATGGCATTCTTTATCATCATCGATCAAGGCTATTCTTCTGGGGACAGCAGTATAATTTACCTCTGCAGGATTCTGAGCTGGCCTGAATTCGATAGCAGCTACTCAAGGAGGATTTATGGGGCACGAGAAAAGTCCCTTGGCGTATTGTAGGGGAAGGAGCCCTTATTTGCACTCTATCGTATATTTGTGTTCTAGAAACTAAGCTGTCACAGTACCACAGGTTGTTCAAGTTGACAGGCCCACTCTCTCCCAGTCAGGATGACATGCTCGCCTGGAGCCTCGAAATCTTGTCTGATCTTCCTGTCTGTGTTTTGACTGCACTTCTGCAGCTCTTTGTAAAGGATGAGCCCTTAAGGGCAGAATTTCAAATCATCTAAATGCAGGTGAATTATATTCTCACCAGCTCATGCAATATGTGGTGATTAAGGGGTACTCCACAATGCAGTATGTTCTCCTACATCTGGGGGACCCCCGGGGACTTTTCGTGTGTCCTAATCATTAAATAAACAATGGTTGGTAATCCTAGCCTTGCCAGATTTCTAGATGTGAATTCCCATCTGCTTTGCAGCAGTCTCAAGGTAGTGTATGCCCTGCAAGCTCTTCAGTTATGGCTTAGAAATGCCCATGGAGTGGTTTTATTGGGGTCAACAGAGCTGAGGTCTTTGTGCTGAAGAGCAATGTTACTTCTAACAAGACATGTTCGGTGACACACTGCGTTCCTTGAACTTGAAATGTTTCCTAGTTTTCTAGTTTTAGAAAATGTCACATTGGCATTTCTCAATGGAAAATACCCTTTTCAAGTGTGTGGGCATAGGAGTTTTCCAGAATCACTGTAATAGGTTATTTAACATGCATAAGTAAATAGGACAGTTTACAGCTGTATAGAAGCAATGCATTGCCTTTGAGTTGTAGTTTCTGTAATAACACATTCAGAGCTGAAGTTCATTCAGAACAAAGACACTGGAATGACCACTTGAAAGGATTGAAACATGGAAGAACAAAACATCTGATGAAATACCTTCTCTATGTTCCAGTAAGGTCCTTTGGCTAAAGATTACTTTTCTATTGTATATCATAAAATTTTTCTTTTAGTGTGACAAAACAGCTTTAGAAGCACAGTTTTCCCCCAACAATATACAATGTCCAAATTGCTAAATTGCTTTATGAAATGGGAAATACTTTGCACGAATGCAGTTACATAACCTGGAGTGCTGTTTTCTTTTCAGTTCATAGCTCTTGCCTCGGTTTTCACATACTGTCGTCAATAATTTGACCCTCAATTAACCTTCTAATGCTGGCTATCCAGTGCAATTTTTGAAAATGGTCTTTTTTCACATTTAGTAGCACTAGCAAACAGTAGCCAACAACAGTTTTGTTTGCAAAGTATCTGTGATTAGACTGCACAGACTTAAATAAAGAATATCTTGCAAAAATAAGAAAACACCATATTTGTCCATTACCATTACTTTTGTCCTGGTGAGGAACACAGAAAGCATAGGTCCAAGGTGCCCACACAGTGACAATTTAGAAATGTCCATTAACCAACCCAATCTTTGGAATGTGGGAGGACCCCAGGCTGTCTGGCAAAACCCCATGAAAACATGAAGTGAACACGTAAAATGCACACAACGCAATCCAGTCAAGAATCAAACCCATATCCCAAGCAATAACCACTGAGCCACCCAAATCAATGCTTGCATTTTGTATAAAAATGAAACATTCCTCATATTCTAGGTGGTAGAAAAACGCTGAAATGTTATACATCAGCTTTGGAATGTGAATTACTGTCTCTTCATCAGAAGAGTCTGTTTTAAAGCACCGCTAGGGGGTAATACATAATGAATTTTATTAACATGTTAAAAGGCAAAATGAATAAGTTGCCCATTGGAAGCATCAGGAAACATTGAAAGACTCAGTAAAGTATGTCAAGTGGTGATAGCAGATATACTATGTAGGTACAGTATCACTCAAAACGTTTTACTACAATCTTGAAGAATAGTTCATTTTCGTCTCAATACTGTTCTGCTCATTGTATTCACAGAATAGCCACCAGGCAGAACAGGTTTGAGCCCGAGTTCCTATTACTCCTTGGGGAAATCCTAGTTCATAAAAATCATATCAAGGTTTTGAGTTAGTTTACAGAATTTAAATAACAGAACCCAAACATCAATAAGACATTTGAAGGAGGGACACAGATTTTCCTGGCTTTGCACTTCTAAACTGCCAAAGCCTCTGAACGTTCAAAATAAAAATCCATCAGATGATTCAGCTGAGCTCAGGGCTTCCTGCCTGTAACATTTCATTTCTCCTAAAGGTAGGGAACTACAAGCCTCTTTGATTTGTAATAGACATGATTCCTGATTGCTGTGTTGAAATGATCAGACCAGCAAAGAACCTGTCCGGCATTCCCGGTTCTGCTGAAACTCTCACATGAAGACCAATGGAAACAGGTTGTACAAAGGAACTGCATTCATTTGTCATTCTCGTTCATGGTGGAATAATTACATTGAAGCTGAAATATATAGATGGCTCTTTAAACTCACTGATGTCCATTTACTCAAGTTGCTTTACGAATGATAGAAAGAGACAAGCTTAGTATTTGATTCCGCAGAAAAAAATCAAATATTATGCACAACTACCTGGGTGGTGTTTGTCCCTGTCACAGATTATTGACAGTATTTTCTAATCACTGTGTCAAAGTCACAGAACAGTTGCCTGGAGTTCACCCAGAGCAATGAATGAAGAATGACTGTTCATTGAAATCTAAATCCAAGGATCCCACAGGCAAACTGCAGCCAAGGGCACCATTAACAGGGAGGGCTATGTCAAGAAGCATGTTGCCAATTCATCCTGTGAGCAATTTTACTGGGAATACAGGCTAGGACTGTCAAGTTTAAATCCAAGTTACATTTTCAATCCTTTAACAAGGCAGTAAAGAGATAAGGAAAACACAGCTGGAATGTACTCTTATAGTTCGGATGAAAACAAAAGCATTTACTGGAGGCCTTTAGTGAGCAAATCCCCCTGATCACAACATCACTTTTGAATTTGTGGTTGATAAATTCCTCTTGTGCTCTTCTACTTGTGAAAGCAGTCTTTCTGAGGGATTCTTCATTCATGTTTATTACCCTTTCACTGTTCACTGGGCTGTACCACTCTGAGGATGAACTGTCCCCAGTGAATTGTTACTGTAAATCCTACACAGTTACGATTGGTTGGACGCTGAATGCCCAGTCGCCTTTCCACCCAGCAGATTATTCTGGTTCCAGGTTTGCTCACTCAAATAACAAACAGCGCGAAGTGCGAATTCTTATACTCCAATCTAGAATCCTTCTATAATGGTCTTTGTTTTCTCTGTGGGCATACTGTCCACTCCACATGAAATTAATTAGATGGGAACTTGCCCCACAGTTTGCCCACAAGAAAAACCGGAATCTAGAATGTCCAACCTCCAAAACCAAGACTAAAGTAAGTGGTTATAGCCCTCTGGCTACTTCAGCGATGCAAATCCAGTCCAAACATTTGCTAGGAATACCCTTCAGCATCCTGTCTAATACAATTGGTGGTCATTTCTAAATTGTTTTCCATGTTTGCCTTTTTTATGAGAACCACTCTTTGACATTGCCAGTGTTTGTACTGGAGGTGCTTGATAAGATCCTCTTTTTCTGTTTGTGTGTCTCCAGGAGTGGGTGACAGCCACTGACCTTCTCATTTCCTTGGACAGACTCAACACCTTTGGGGATGAATTCTTCAAGGACCCAAAGGTTCTCAGATCCTATTATTATGCCATTTCGGATTTTTCAGTGGGTGGCAGGTAAACACATTCTGGATATATACCGCAGATCAACTCATGTGTATGCTGTCTATCATGATAAAATATCTGTATGGCCCTCTGTGTGAGATTGCTTCCATGTTAGTCTCATACCTGATTTTGTTCAAGTAGTGATAGGTAATGCATATAATACAGTAAGTATTATCCTCCCACTAAAAGATGAGTGGAAGTGATTATATGTTCAGGGTTCACTGATTATATTCTGTTAGTAATCACCAGTTTACAAGGAAGGTTTACAAGGACATTTGCAACCCTTAATCTAAAGTTTATCTGCACGGCAAAATGCAAACACAAAATATACATTATTTTATAACTTCTAAATGAAATTTAAATACAGTAACTTTCCACTTATTACACCTTTATACTGTATATTGCAGCCTAAGTATATACTGTACAATGCAACGCATTTTGATTTTTCTCTTGCTTTTAAAGTTTTGATCAGATATAAATGAGTCTCTCCTTTCAAGAGCAATAAAGAAGTACTTTCCCATTCCATCAACTGCTAATTCCGTCATATCTGGTGACATTTACACCAGGATAAAGTGGGTACCACTTTTTGTGACATTTAGTTACTGGTTGCAGTAATATGTACCGGATTTATTTGATTGAATTTTCCAAGGACTGCTTACCATAAGTAGAATAAACTGTGTCGATAAGGAAAATTGTTTTCAGGCACATTATAAGACTCTTATTAGTGTTCTAATTGGTATTTGCATCCAATATTTGTAACCTTGCTTAAGCATATTCGTGGCTGTAAACAGCAGAAATCCTCTGTTTGTAAAACTCTATATGATTCAATCACATGGGACAGACCATAAAGAAGCAGAGTATTTCCTGCATCTTCATATCCTGTTTATTTTGAATGCAGACTTTCTTAACAAAAGCATATTTTCACGGCTTGTAGACTTTTTTTATTGAAAAAATGTCTTTACCTCTGCCATAGTAGCCTTTAAAAACAGAGTGAGTCATGCACAGTTTGTTCAATGTCTGTTCAATTACTTTTTTTCCACAAAATGCTAGAAAATAAAAAAAATTGACTTTAGCATTTCACATCGTCTTCCTAGAAACATTAGGCTTCCAGCTTTCCATAAGAGATCGATATCTCTATATTCTTTCCTGTTTTTTAATGTGCCCTTTGGTTAGTCCTTAAGCAGCTGTTGTCTGGAGGAGACATCTGGCATCACTAAACATCTGATGTAGGAGTCTCTTATATTTTCAATATGGCTCATGTGGTTATCATAACTTCATTGAGATATAAAACCTCAGAAACATCCGGGGAACAGCAAGGACTGGCTATGTGTAGTTCTAAAACAATTTTATTACCCTGTTATACTTGCCTTATACTATCCACATCTGCACTGTTTTATCAAATCCATTTCCCCCAAATCGCCCGTAAATACAGTCTGCTTATTTAACATAGCCCCACCGTGAAGAATAAAATAGCAAAATGTAAAGATAAAAAACAAGATTACTCCAGGATAACTCCTAAACAGCTCTCAGTCGTTTGTGCTGAGAGGTTGATGTACCTGTGCTTTGCTTTTGCCCTCTTTCACCAAATTAGACTTCCCTAAAAATAACTTTGACCAGAGGTATTGTGCAATATGCCTGATTCCCTTCAACACCACACAAAGACAAATAATACCGTGTATACCAACAGATCAGCATGAGACTGCCACTCGAAGTTTTTATTAAGTGCTGACCCACTGGTATGTACTGTACGAAAGAACCAACTTTACTAAGAGAAACGTTCATGCCTGTCATGTATAATAGAAAGTGACAGTCCTATAGCCGAAACAGTGTGCATGCTCCACTTCCCTTTACTTTCCTCTTTCCTAGGTGCAAATGCAATGGCCATGCAAGTGAATGTGTGAGGAATGAAGCGGGGAGGCTCGTGTGTGACTGTCAGCACAACACCGCGGGTCCCGACTGCGAGAGATGTCAGCCGTTTTACCATGACAGACCCTGGGCAAGGGCAACGGCTGACTCAGCTAATGAGTGTCTCCGTAAGTACAACTGTCCACTGGCACAACCGGAGAGGAGCTCAGTCTGACAGGAATAAAGGCTGTGGCTGTATACTGTACCCATAGCGGAGCCACAGTCTGTTGACTGTCAGCCGTCATAATTCACTGTCCTGGGCAAACGTGTTCTGGAGAGAGTGCAGCCCCAGCTGTGTGTTTGTGTGTGTGTTTAAAATAAAAAAATAGACAAAGAAAAAAGCTAAATTTAATTTTGAAAGCCAGATGAACTGCATTCTTTCCATACATATCTAAGACATTGGCGCACACTTCAGTTGGTGAACCTTGCACAGGTTCTTCAGTCCTCAGTTCTTCAGAGAACTACAGTAGATTCCAGCCGGTCTGCTAGGTCCCTTTAGATCATAAACAGCTGAACACCTTTGAAAAAAGGTGTGAAACAGGTAAATTAAGGTGATGATAACCAACTATGCCATTAAGAGCAGAGGTGGAACAAAAGCATGGAGACACTGTAGCCCCCCAGGAGTGGATCTGAGACAACATGTGTGCACGTTTATGGTTGCGTCTTTCATTTTGTTTTAAACAGTCAGCTCCTAACACAATCTGCCAAACTAAACACTTTTTTCAAAACAAAGCCAAGGTACCAAAATTTAATTAAAACTCCCATTGTTTCCCACAGAAAATAATAAAAATAAAATTGCTGAAGTTTCCTAATACCCACCCTGAGATTTACAGTATAGTACTCAGAAAATTGCATGGCAAGCTTTTTAGATTTAAAGCAAATCCATTGATAACTGTGCTGCCCTTCTATAGAATTCAGTACTATAAGGCTGCCAAGACAGCATGTATTTTCGGAACAAAAAAAAACGTACAATTTTACTTCTGTCTACTTATGTCTCCCATATACTCTTAAAGGAGATTTTCCAGTGCAAACCCTCTAGTATTTCAACTTTTTACGCAAAAAAGTACTATGTTCATCCTGAGACACAGATATGCAGTAGGTAAACTTAGACAAAAATGATAACTGAGCACCAAAAACATCTATATTTCTGCATGTATAGCTTTAATAAAGAAGATTGGGATTTGGATCCTGGATATTGACTAAATGTTTTTAAGTTAGCATTGACTCCTCCTTGTTGGTCGGGCACCGGTCAGGTGTTTTGTCCTCCTGGATGTCAAGAAAAAGAGTGACTTGTGGTACACTCTTCTGTCATCAAGCATAATTACTGTAACTGTTTTTCTTATCAAAGTTATAATGGGTATCATTAAGATCTGAAGCTTGGAAATGTACAGTATTTTGATATGCTCAGCCTGGTTTTGTTGCATCTCATACTGAGATAAAGAGGCCTTTTGGGAAACTGGAGAAAAGCCAGAGGTTAGACTTTCCACTGGAATTAAATAAAATTAGTTTCATGAAAAAAGTCAATATTTTATCATAGTTTTATACTGCAACTTACAAAAAATGGAAAGATGATGGGCACAGAAAGCTATTAAAAATAATCTTCCATTACGCAACTGAAGTCCTGACAAAACGGGTGATTTCACATAATCTTATGCTATTATGAGGGAAAACCTTGGTGCGATGGTGTGATCTGAATCTTAATCTGGAGTGGAGACTACACATTTTATAATCTACTTTTGTAAAAATTTATTGATAAATCCCTTTCATCTAAATCCCTCATTGTTTTTTCCAAGGAATACCAAGGTATGAGATGTTGAATTTCCCCATGTGTGGTAACATGTCTGTGGACTCTTTTATTAATAAGACACTCAGCCCAAAAGGTCCAGGAAGGAACAGGGTCCAGGAAGGTTTCATGGAAGACATGAACCTCGTTCTCTTGCACTCTGACAATACAGACGCAGGCACTAAGAATGTGTGTCAGTCGGTAAACCACTGTGGGCACTATATATATATATCCCAGACAGCGATGCATCATGGAAATTTTACTTTTTCAAATAATCTGATGCAGAAGTGCACTGTTCTGTAAAACTGATGGAGCAGTAAACCATAAAAAGTATCACAGATGCATGATGCGTGGCTGTCAAACAAATCCTTACAGTATTCAAATGTTTATTAAACCATTAATGCTTTCCTATCTTAATCATGTACTAGCGACAAACAATTTCATCAAATATAATTCTTATATTTTTAAGACAGGTTGTTATTGAGAATGTAGAGAATACCATTTATGCAGGAAACTAGCCTAGTACCAGTCTTGTGTGATTACCATTTTAAACCATCATAATCATTCCATTAATTGCATTTTTTACTTTAAAACTGCCCCGGTGGTCATTTAGCAGCCATATCACTCTGCAGCTTACAACTGGCAACCCACTGAATCTAAGCAAGTGTGAGCCTGTTCAGTACCTGGATGAGTAACCTTCTGGGAAAAAACTAAGGTTGCTGCTGGAAGAGGTGTTAGTGGGGCCAGCAGGGGGCACTCACCCTGTGGTCCATGTGGGTCCTAATGCCCTAGTATAGTGACGGGGACACTATACTGTAAACAGGCACCATCCTTCGAATGAGACATAAACCCGAGGTCCTGACTCTCTGTGGTCATTAAAAATCCCAGGGCGTTTCTCGAAAAGAGTAGGGGTGTAACCCCGGCGTCCTGGCCAAATTTCCCATTGGCCCTTACCAATCATGGCCTCCTAATAATCCCCATCTATGAATTGGCTTCATTACTCTGCTCTCCTCCCCACTGATAGCTGGTGTGTGGGGAGCGTTCTGGCGCACTATGGCTGCTGTCGCATCATCCAGGTGGATGTTGCACATTGGTGGAGGTGGAGGGAATCCCCATTACCTGTAAAGCGCTTTGAGTGAAGTGTCCAAAAAAGCGCTATATAAGTGTAAGCAATTATTATTATTATTATTATTATTATTATTATTATTATTATTATTATTATTATTACAGCCCTTCGGTCAGAGTAGTTCACCACAGTGAGAGTAAAAATTCTTATATATCTTTAATTAATATACCTTATGTATCTTATCTATCTTTAATATCTTGTGCCAGGGCAGAAGAAGCTTTCTGTGCACAAACTTTCTTCTATCGTGAATTGTAACCTTTACAAAAAGTGAAAACAACAACATGATTTTTTTTTTTATTTTATACCCCACCGATCTGGAATCGGTTGAATTTAAGAGCTGGTTTGCACCTACAGCTCTTATACTGCACTGGGACAATGAAGCCCTGAAGACATGCTTGTTTGACACAGTCAGTCAGCACTGATTAAAGGAGTAGCATGATTGCCCCAGGTATGACCTGCTGGCATCTACCAGCAGCAGGTACAGTATGGAGCAATCACCAATGAATCTTGCTGTTCCATGTGTTGTGGTGATCAATCTATCCAGAGATGACATCTTGTTTACCACGGGGACAGCAGTGGATTCCAGTCACTTCTACAGCTTCAGCAGTTAATTACTCTAATCTGCAGGGCATCACACATGCTCACACAGAAAGTGAAGCCTTCGGTGATATTAACCCCGACTGTCTCGTGCTGCTCAGCGTGTAACTGCAGTGGATGCGCAGAGGAGTGCTACTTTGACGCGGAGCTGTACCGGCGTACGGGACATGGAAGCCACTGTTCGAACTGCAGGGACAACACAGATGGACCCAACTGTGAGAAGTGCAAAGACAATTTCTACCGGAGCTCTCCACAGGATGTCTGTCTGCCCTGCAACTGCAGCGTCTTAGGTGAGGGATCTTTGTTTCTTTCTGCAGTGTGCATACAGTACGTCTCTCTACCAAAATGGCCAAAGAATACCTTTTCAAGCTGTCCTCTCATTTAGTGCTTTTCAGTTACACTCTGAAAGTCCCTAAAAATTCTAAAGAAAACTGTAGATGTTTAACGCGTTTTCTTTTGTTATTGTTGTTGCTGCCAGTGAACATGACAGAAGTCTGTTTTGTCCATACTATAGGTACTGTATGATAAATTCCCGCCCCTGTGAAATGTAACAAGAATACCACCAGAATAGGTTTGAAATCCTGTCCAAAACAAAAACATGATTTTTGTATTATTTCTGCTATTAGATGATTGAATTTAATGATTTTCATTAATCCCTTCTGACTAAGGAAAATACCTTGAATATGTAATGGAATATGTCATGAATACATCCTTACCTCATTTATTCAATATGAATTCACTTCAGAGTCATCAAGTTGTTCATGCAGATTTAAACTGAAATCATGGACATCTACATATACATCATATAGTGCTCTTTTATACTCATAATCTTGCTCTAAGTCCTGATCACAGAGTGTAATGGGGCTTTTCAGGCCATGATGCCCCTTGAACTAGCAAATGCTGGTGGAGTTTCTGTGGGCTTTCTTCTCTTTCGTTAGTTGTTTGTGTTTTCTGGAAGTTTCTCTTCCATTCCTCTGAAAAATGCCTTTCAAACGTCAGACTAATTTGCCCGATTCTGTTATAAACGTCCCCTCCCGCCTGTCCAGGATCGTCGAGCCTGCAGTGTGGAGGTGACGGGCACTGTGTCTGTAAACGGAGTGTAGCGGGGGAGAAATGTGACAGCTGTCAGCCCGGATACCACTCACTCACCGCAGCTGGCTGCAGGTAATACAGAACACACAACAACAGAAGGAACTTTATGGCTGTCTAACTCTCCACTAGGAATTGTGACGGTTATTAACCAAGTTATTATGAGACAAGAGACAGGCTCATCTATCACTTGAACAGAAAATCATGATAATGAATAATTTCAACCATACATACACTACTATTATTAGGTTGCCTGGGCATAATGGAGAAATAGAACTTGTATCTCTCTTGGCGTAAGGGTCATTATATCACTCATGAAGATAAAGTTCTGTGATTTATTTTAATGTGGGGCCGTTGCACATTTTACTGACCTGACCTGCTTCTTTTTTACAGTGGTGACAACCAGCAGTGCTGAACTGCATAAAAATTAGAGAGTTTTCTAATTTTTTTACTATCAGTAGTACCGCACTCCCATGTAATCTGCACATCTGGCAGCTGCATATTAAAAATGGAGCAAATTTGCATCCTACATCCATGTATGAATATTCATAACAAGTGATGCGTTCTCATTAATAAGATGTACTATCCTACATGTTGGAGTCTCATTTATCAGACAGATTCCTAGCAACCTTTAGGTCAGAAATGGAAATTATTTGGTCACTGGAACAGAACGAGAAGGTAGAAGATCAATTAATTAAAGAATTTCTAATAGGACTCACAGTAAAACATTGATTCTGTAATATACCAATATGTAACTACAATCAATCAGGTAATAAGCTGCATATGCACCCATTGTAATACCCACCCATCACAGAGGATTCAAAGACGAGAAGTACCTCTTTGTGTATTAATATCACTTTTTTTGGTCTTGGATGTTTTTTCATCTTTACTAATTTATTTTAATGTTCTAAGGTTATTCAATTCAACCAAGGCAAAAACAAAGAAACTCATTTGCTGGTGTTGAAAAGAACGCGAGGTGATTTGATCGTTTTTGTGTGCAACAAGAAGGGAGAGTGGCTCTGCAGCAGAGTGCCGTGCAGCCGAATGAAGCCACTTGTTTGTGCCCTGCAGGCCCTGCCACTGCCAGCCTTCAGGCAGTGTTGGCTTCTGCGGCTCCCAGGACGGACAGTGCCGCTGCAAGGCTCATGTGGAAGGATATTCCTGTGACAGGTCATCCCTTTGTTCTCTTTTTCTCCTGCTTCAACTGCTAGAAGTGACGCACTTCTCACAGAAATGTAGTGCCAGACACACATCAGTGTGCCAGTGACATGATCCTTCGAGCTCTCCATGACACTCAGAGGGGTTTCTAGCTTCATGGAGACATGGTATATGCAGACCCTTCATGGGTCAGAGTTAGCTGCACCATGTTGGGTAGATGAAGTGTCTATGGCTGCGTCCTTCCACTTCATATACAGAAAAACTGAAACTCGGAGTTTCTTGGCATGGCCCTGCATCCAAGAACCGGGAGTTGGAATGAGCTCATTAATATCCATCCCTACAATTCATAGAGACTCCATGCTCTTAAAAGGAAAGGTGTAAGGCAGTATCCTCTATGTAGATGATTACCAAAATAAATTCACGTCAAAATAAAACTATTTTAATTACACCTGGTTACAAACACCTAGGCTTTCTCATAAGGGATTGTGGGACTTCTCTGTTATTTCCTTATTATTTCAACTCTCAGTTTTTCGATCAACCCAGTAAATAAGTTCATGCAATACCACAGGAGTTTAATTGTCATCTTGAAGAATTTGCCATCTGGCTTTTCCATTCCCATTACAACTTTTCATGCAATGTCATTATGTTCCATTTTCATTTGAATGATAATTCATGTTTTAATACAGACAGAAACTACAGTTTTGTTTAAAAAACTAATTTGATTTATTTTTATTGAAAGGAGATGTACTGTACTGTATGTGTTGTACTTAATGTAATTATTTGCTCAATAATGAATTTGAATTTTTATAAATTCAAAGGCATACAGTACTTGTAGTTTAATTACAGTAGCTTCTGGAAAAACTGGCCCTGGTGTGAGTGTGCATGTCTATGTTTGTGTGTTTCTGCCCTGCAATGGACTGGCTTCCCGACCAGGGCATTTCCTGCCTGTCTCCCACTGCTAGCTGGGAGAGGCCCTGACTCCCCCGTGACTCTGTACTGGATAAAGCAATTAGAAAATAGATGGATGGATTAGTGAAAATTGATTTCAAAGTCAATTTAATGACATGTTGGAGTTTACTGTCTTACATCCTTGCACAGCCTTGATCTGTGTTTCTTGATTCAGATGCAAACCAGGATCTTTCAACCTGGATTCCCAGAATCCTGATGGATGTTTGAACTGTTTCTGCTTTGGACACTCGGCTGTCTGCACATCAGCCTCACACTACTCAGCAATCAACATCACCTCTGACTTCACTGAAGGTAATTAGTGAAGCTGCTTATCCACAGAATACTGATTGTTCAGACACAAACCTTCTCTTTTCAGTGTTGCTAACACTATGGCAGCTACCTATTTTTGCCTTCTTTTCTTCACTAAGCCACAAAATATATCAACACAAGCATTTACACTAGGAAAGAGAACCAAAAACAGTCCTCTTTTCCTGGTTATATGCAGCTGGCAATTAAATCAAACGGAATGGTTTCTTCACAACATAAAACAGAAAGCTGTTGAAGAAAGCATGCGTCTGTGGAGCAGGTCTCACTCAGAGCCGTACTCCGAATCCCCTGTGCTGGAGAGATGCTATTGTAGACCCGTAGCCACACAGAGGTAACTGGGAGAAGATGGCTCAAATCCAGGCTTCACTGCGCTCGGTCAGGCAGGGAAACAGAGTGAACATTTTGCATTGTAAAAAAATAACTTAATCCTAACCTAATTCCTTGTGCTGCCATGTATTAAAAGTATTTAATACTTTACAAATATTTAATGTTTACAAATGCAGATTTACCGTGTTTTTACCGTTGTGGTGATTATAACCAATATTAGTGATATATTCTTATTCTAATCTTATAGATACAGAAGGCTGGATAGGGGAGTTTTCAAATGGGCTAGAAAGCTCTTTGATCTGGAAGGAGGGTGAGGTATACTTGCTCCCTTACAGTGAGAAAGACTCTGGCTTCTATAAAGCACCTGGTAAGTTTTTGTCCTTGCTTGGAAAGAAGCTGCCTAAACGTATTAAACTTTTTATGTTGTAGCTTTAACTGATATTGACCTCTCTCCCTTTACAATTAAATGCCAGCCCCAATGCTAGGAACTAACATTACAAACACCCTCTCTAAAGCCGTTGAACCAATCTAATCAGAATTGATTGCAAGATTGCCTGGGTTCTCCTTATGTAATTGATTGCTTCAATTGACAAGACATACAAAATTAGCAAAATGCTAAAAGGAAAATCCTTTGGACTGTCTTGTCCTGCTGTAGTGATAAGCTGTGTGAGAGAGGAATCCTCTTATAGCACTGCATGGATAGCTGTAGAATGGATCTAATTTTATCCTGATTTCCATTTGTAAAGCCAGACCAGGCTGGCCGTCTACATGTTTTGAACGTTTTTAGACCTTTGATTAGGTTCCCTGTCCTTTTCTTGATTTTCAGTCTTCTCATTGATTTCTGACTGACTTGTCATAACGGGCAAGATAAATCGTAGCAAATAAAAATCACGTTCGTCTTGCAATAGAGGATGTCTGTCCGTGTTTGCTTTGAGTAAATGTGACTTGTGTGTACTGTATACAGTATGATACCACTGAATGAACTGGATCTCAGTGTGAACAATATAGATTTTTTTGCCCCACAGAAGTTCATATACGATAAACGATCACAAGCAAAGAAACTATAAAAGTTCTGATTTGAACGATGAACGATGGATGATGCTCTGCTTTTCCTGTCACCACGGACATTAGATACGTGAAGACTAAAAATGATGGAAAAATGGAGGGAAGGCATTTTTGCTTTCAATGAGCATTTTATCTTTTCTCTACTGTTTTGTAAAATGGGTATAAAAGAGAAGAATAATTACCAGGAACACTTTTCCTTTGGATCAGAATGTCCACACCAGCATTGGTATAGGGACTGGGGACGCTGTTAATGGGAAATCCTACTTTATAGGTCTTTCAAGATGCCAGGGCACTGGTGGTAAGATTAAGGGTAGTTTCTTTGCTAACTGTCAACTTGGGCTTGCTCAGACTAGCCTCCTGTACCTTCGGTTCTCCCTTAACTGAACTGGTGAGGAAATTTCTCACTCCTCTTACTGATCCGATGATAATAGATGGGGTGTCCCATCCTCAGTTCATTGGTGGATTAAGTGGGGTCCCTCCTGTATGTACTGTAAGTTCTTTGGAAAGTTTGAGGATAAAAAGATCTATATAAAGTCAAGGAACAGCCAACTTTACCTTAGATTTAGTCTGCCAGTCACATAAACTAGTAAATGCTGTCCATGCCTTCTTTCTATTCTATTCTTAAGTATTTGTGATAACACACATGCAGCCTAGGCACATTTAAATTATTAAACTGAATACTGTTACTATTTATATGTTCACAAACCAGAAAAGTACCTGAAATAGAGAGAAAAAGCTTGATCCATGATCCTTGCCTGGAGGAAAAAAACTAATAGAGTATGAACCAGTGTAAATTACTTGTATATTCTGCTACAGAATTGGAACTTGCTCCTTGTTTCTAATCTATATAAAGGTTTACAGAGGCTTTTATGTTCAAAACTCAAGCCTCAAGTCCTTTATGAGCAAGATGTACTGTATATTTATTTTTAAACTCTAATCCTCACAATTTCTGTTATCCAGTGTGCCAATGGCCTTTAACCAAGAGTAATACCAGAGATCCTTTAGAGAACGGTCCTCTTTGTACAAGGATATAACAGCTTTTGTAGCCATGTCTGAATCTGAATAAACCTTATGGCATATACTGTGCACAAGAACTGCATAACAAGTCAAGTCTGCTTCCATGAACATGGCAAACTATTCGTTTGAAAATTTGGAACAGCATGAGCTGAAAAAAGAGTAAATCTCATAAATGATATCACAAATAGCAGGATTTGATAAATGAAGTATGCAGCTGAAACACTGTGCCTCTAATTCTCCTTTTTAAATCTTCATAGTCCTAGCAGGTATTTTCTAAAACGACAGATTCTAAGTTCATTGCAATTATCTTCAAGGTGTCAGTTTACATTCGCGAGTGGGTATGTCCTGAGACTGCAGTCTGTCTGACATCACATGGAGCTACAGTAATGGAAAAATTACTAAAGCTAATGTTGTTCATGTTGTTCTCGTGGAAACTGTTAACAGACTCTGATGTTCATATACTGTAGTATACAGCCTAACAAACTACTGAAATACAATATTGAGGGCTCATAATTATATGCATTTTGTCCCACTACCGTTAAATGTTTTGGGTTAGCCATACGTATAAGATTTCTGAAGATACATATTAATCAGTATTTAACTGCTATTGAAAGAAAGTTTTTACAGAGCCCAGAAAGTGGGTCCACACTACGTGAGCCTTGTACTAGTCAGAGCTCAATGTGAAGAATACTGAGTCCACAAGATCAACCTAAGGAAAGCCAAGTTAGTTCTAAGACTTTGGACTTAACTGCTGTAAGTAATTCACTTATGCTGTAAATCCAGAGTGAGTCAGTGCTGCATAGTTTTTTTTAAATAAGCTTTTACAATTTGTGGATAATGCTAGAAAAAAAAACAAATGCAGCATAAGAGCTACAGTATTAATAGAAAACAATTACTAGGAAAAAAAACCTGTAGAGACATGTTGGGCTAAAAGCAATCAAATACCAGAAATTGCCAGCCTTCTGTGATGCAGAGAGAGATGTTCCCAAGTATGCAGGGATGTCATGAGGGCATTGAAGTGTTTATGTGAATGAGAGGGTCTCTGCTGAGTTTAATGCATAACAGGAAGCAGTAAGATGAAAGCTGTGTGCTGCACTGCTCCACAGAAACGCACCTCACTAGGTGAATGATCTCATACCAGGGCTGCCTGTACCTGACAGGGTTTTCAAGGAGCTGTTTCTGAGAGGATAAGAGAGGCTTGATGGGAGCCAGGCAGAATTTTAAAAAGCAGCAACGTCAAAGAAATGCAGAGCTTTTTACTCCTGCAAGTCAGGCTTATTGAGCTCAGATTTGGAGGTGATGGACACCTGATGACAACCAACCATTAAACAGCAGCGCACATGCAGCACTTTGAATGCTAATGATCCAGCTAAAACATACAAAAAACGTAATGCATCATATACTGTACAAACTTAAAAACTCCTTGTAACGGGTACAGTTTAGATCCATTCAGTATCCTACAGAGTCCTATAGAGTGTTTAAGGGCTAGTTTTTTTATGGAACGATCCATCACAGAGTTCAGTTTGTCAAGAAGGAGATGATAAGTAAACAGCTTTTGAAGTATTTTATTGTGTTTTCTTATCTTTCCTTTCCAGTGCCTGTTTCCATAGTGTGCATCATAGTAAACAGCTGAGATCTATTGCCACAACACTGTGTTTAATTATCTTACTATCTTTTCTGTCTGCAGACAACTCTTCTAAGGATTAAACCAACGAAGTGTGCCATTATATTTTGGGTTAATTTGTCCCTCAATCTTCTCACAATAAAGAGTCATTTTTAATTGGCTTTTGAGACAGGACCAATATGATGGTATTACCAGGATGTCTGTCATCCATTAGAAAACTGCTTACTCCTGGCAGGGGATGTAGCAAGCCGAACCCATCCCAGTGGAATAGGGTGCAAAGTAGGCCTACTGTACGTCAGCCAATGAGTCTTCAGTGAACCTGCCCAGCAGGAAACAAGCATCTGGAAAAACCCCATGTGAACATGCAAACATCACACAGAAGGACCCCCACAGGACCCAAAAGCCATGAGCCGGCAGTACTTAATACCACACACTCATGCCTTCCAAGGCTGCCTCCCTGTGAATTACTTTTTGCACTTTAATATTCAAATAGTCAAAAAAATATATAGGAAAATAAATAAGGAGCAAATATAAGGAAAGTAAAATTTCATGGAGTCTGATCCTCCTTTACTGTTCCAGGCTTTCCAGCTTTCTGAAAAAACTAGCGACAAAACTAATTATTTTTTTGTTTCGCAAACTGCCAAAATGTGACTCACCGGGTCTACAATATTGTAACTTACCTCTGTGTTTCTATTGGTCAGAAACTGTAGGAAGACCTTTGCAAATGTTGTCATTACTGTAATTCAATCGCTGTAAGATTTACAAGCCCAGTTGGCTATCTAATTAAAAGGGCACTGTTTTGATCTCACTTCAGGCCCCGTAGTCCAGAAATTGATTATGAGCAAACTGTGAGCCGTGTTTTTTTATCAAGCTGTGACCAGGTCGGGGTTGAGTGGGCTCAGCTTAATTACTTTGGCTTCTAACAGCACCCCCTACTGGTAGCTGTGTGCCTCTTCTGCAGGGCCTTTTCTGCTGCTGGTAATGAGGCTAAGAGAAGCAGATGATGATGGGTTTCAGATAATGTGGGCATGGTGTCATCCAAGTGAATTCAAATTGGGGGATTTGGGGACTGGCTGGATTCAGGGGGTGGTGAGGTGGGACAGTGAAAAGAAAAGGCACTGGTAAGAGACAATGAGAGAGCTGATTTTCAGGAGCTACAACAAAAAGCTGAGCCTCAGAGGCAAAAAACTGATCAATCACAAACGTGCACGAAAACGATTCTTCTCACTCTCTGCAAAACTGTGGACTGAGTGGTAAAAGGGAGAGAAGAAAACAGAAAAGCAGGCACTTTGCAGCAGGAAAAATAAAAAAGGATCTGAGCGCAATGCAGCACTGGCTTTGAATTTTAAAATCTGTTATGATGCAGGAAGCAGAGCAGCCATCCGTTCTCATGCTCCAGTCAACAGAAAAGTAATGATTCAAGATCTATCAATAAAAATATCTCTCATCTGTGCTGCTGTCAGAAACGGTATTACAGGGATACTGACATTATGTGATACATTTCAAAATAGACAATACATTGAATAAAGTTCCACATTAGGTTTCCCAACCATTTAAGGACTCGCTGCAGATGGATAATTTGGGAAGCAGAAGACTAGTGTTTGTCTGTAGGCATCCTAGAGAAGATGCATTGTACAATAGCTACAATAGATAAAACTGATCAATGCCATCTTCCAAAAGACTTGTAGATTTTTCACTGAATTTCAATAAAGGGCTCTGCAGAAGATTAATCTGTTGTGTTTTGGGTATTGGAGTATAGTATATCTAATCTATACATTTAAATTCATTCCTTGCTTTTCACCACCAGCAGAGAAACAATCTTATGTCACTCGATCCCAAACTGTTTCTGGTATTACTGACATCTTTACTGTATGAGTTACTGTAGGATATTCATCCTGGTATGACTGACAGAATCCACTTAATGTTTTGCCTCCACTGTTCTGTTCTAAAGAAGGTGGATCAGAGCTACAAAAAGCTGTGTTTCCCCAAAGGAAATTCTTTTAGATCCTTGAAGTAAACTGCTCTGCTCAGGTTGTCCTAATATAGACCCAGTAATTGGTAGTAATCATGAGAAGGTGTTTGCAGTTCTTGCTCTCTTGCAGTAGTTTAAGAGCAAAAGAAAGTTTGTAAACAACAGGGGGGCTTTTGGCCTGTTTAGCTGAATTGGTAATCAGTAACTAATTAATTCAAGAATCTCATCCATCCATTTCCTCAAGGAATCTAGGGTACTGGCTTTAATGATATGACCGGACAGTTTGTTCCATGCTCCTACAACCTTTAGGGTAAAGAAATGCCCAAATAACTGTAACATTTTAAGATACAAGACAACATTCTACAGGTCATCTGGAACATAAGGATGAAAATATAAAAGACCCCCTTTAGCAAGAAATCTTCCATATGTACCTGTGGGTAGAAACATTCATTAAAAACTCTGTATGTGGTCCTTCAAATGATGAAGGGCAAAGATCTTAAATTACGCAGCAATCTGATGTGGTTAAACCACCAACCACAATGAAGATAAAAAGGAACACGTGACATTGGCAGGACAGGCTGCCGCTCCTCTGTACTGGAAATAGTGGTTAGAAAATGTCTAACATGGATTTTGTAACCATCCATGAGCTTTAAAAACGTCTAAGTGCTTTGAGAGTTAATAAAGTTCCTCAAACCAATAACAGGATAATAAAACTATGCAATACATTACTAAACACATTTGTATATTCATTTTATTGAATAATGTACAGTAGCTTCTAGAGGAACATTTTAATTCACTTGGAAAATTATGTTACAATGGTATTTAAATGAGTGTGCATTTGAGGTCTGACTAAGGCTAGGGTGCAAGACCAATCCAAATTTGACACCAGGTATTCATTTTTTTCCACTTGAAATGACAAAACTGAGACAGTTTACCCAATACAATGCATTTTCTTAACACTTAATTTCACTCAGTTTTGAAGTACAATTCCTGACCTGTGCAATACCATATATGCAGCCAAATTAATCCTAAAATTAAAAATGAATATCAGTGAAAGATATGACCTTTCCTAAAGTTTACTTGGGCCTGCAAATACAGCCATGAGGTAAAAAAAATGTCTAAGTATTGAGAGTGCTAACCCTAACCCTAGCTGGGGTTAAAACTGAGCAATTTTGCAATTTGTCTCTGAAGTCCTCCATTAATCAGAGTTAATAAAGTTTCTCAAACCAAAAATAGGAGAATAAAACTATGCAATAAATAACCAAACACATCTGCAAATTCATCTTATTGAGTAATGTAGTTTCCAGAGGCAAATTTTCATTCACCTAAAAAATTCTGTTACAATGGTCTTTAATAAGTGTGCATTTGAGGCCGGACTAGGGTTAGGGTGTCACAAGACACATCCAAATTTGACACAGAGGAATTAATCTATTTCCACTTGAAATGACAAAATTGAGACACTCAGTTTTGAAATACTATTCCTGAACAGTACTTCAGAAGGTTCAAAATGGATGTGATATTGCATATGATTATAAGTCATGAGTGGTGATTTAAAAATGATCGATTACACCATACACACATTAAATGTGTATACACATTCATTTCAGGTATAGTGGAATATTAAATGTCACAATGAAATGTGTTACTTTTGCTGTTACAAGTTACTCAAATTAAGATACTTATAATTGTTTATTTAATAGTATGTTATTGTATTGGATGTTTGTTTCTTAATTAATTTATTAATCAAGGTTGTTTTTTTCTTATCTGAGGGAGGCATTGTGCTGCGGGGGTATTGTTTTAGTTCTCGGTTGGATTGTGTGGAGTTTGCATGTTCTCTGCAGGTTCACACAGGTTCCTGCAAGGTGCTTTAGTTTCCTCCACCACACCACACCTCTCCCTGCCCCCAGAGGCATGCTGGGTAGGATAATTGCTGCTTCTTACTGTGTGTCTTTCTGCCCTATTTTTCTGGCATAGGCTATTAGTTACCACACCTCTTGCCAGGAATAAGCAGCTTACTGATAATGGATGGATGGACTTATTTGAGCTTTATCCTATTTGTCTGATGTATAATTCTTTGTCAAAAACATTAGTCAGAAAAAGCCTAAAAATGGTGATAGTATTTATCTTCTTAAAGTGATAAGAATGTTTTGATAAAGACAGTTTTGGTCCTGAATATAATAATGAGCAGTTATTACTGAGGTGCCAAAAGCAAAAGGTAGTGTCATTGAACAGTACACATCACACTGCTGGAATATTATAGTTTTAGCAGCAAAGTGGTACAGTATATGGTTTGTCCTGTAGATTTGTTTCCAAACACATTTCAAACAGCTGCTAGTTTTGTTGGAAGACAAGAGTTTGTATTGTACATGCACCATATTGAGCATGTCAGAAGTGAAATACATTACAGTAATAGGGAGCAGATTTAAAACTGTGAAAATTAAATTTGCTTTTTGAAATATACCACAGCTTCTCAGTGTGCCTACAATAACAATGAAATGCCCGACCCCAGCATAACTATCAAATCAGCAAAACTACACAAAAAAGTATGACACAAAAATGCCTTTGTGATCCTGGTTTTATTGTTAATCACACCAAAAAAGGAATTTTCTTACAAATAAAAAATCAGCGAGAAAATGAAGATCCAAACCGGAGATGACAAATGAGCATTAGAAACTTTCTGTTTCGTACTTCAGGCTATGAGCCTTCTGGGCAATCAGTCAGGGGCTAATGTATTTTACCATTAGAATGGTACTGAAGGGCATCAATAGCAATTAAATACAGTGGAGTCCAAATGTTTTTTTAATAAAATATATAAATATATATATTCATTATTTTATTGTAATGTGCCACCCTGCACAGAAATCATATTAATGCAATTAAATTGCCTAGAGAAAAGAGCAGCACAGTAAATAATGCATGCACTCTGATCTCTGTAGGATGTTAAAGATTTTGACCTCCTATATCTCGAAAAGCATTTGCATGCCTTTTTTGTGATGCCACCCAGGAATACATCCAGTGGTTGCTGAATAATGTTATTATTCAGCCTGTGGGCGAGCTCGTTTAGAAGAGCGTCACATGGGCTCTGAAGATGAAATGGCACTGCAAGTTTCTCCTAATTGCTTGTGATGGCTTTTCAGAAATGTTTTTGGGGAACAGACAGCTGAGTTACGGGCAGCCCCTCTCCTTCACTTTCCAAGCGGAGAGTGTGGAGCTCTTGCCACAGGAGGTGAAGGTGATTCTCCAGGGTTCTGGAATGGAAGTCACCACACATCTTTTCCCTGTTGCTGGACAGAAATTGAGCTTGATTCCTCAGTGCACGTTTGTATTCAGGTAAGCTATTCTGCCCATCAAGAATTTGTGTGGTTGTCCACTGTGGTTAAAAAGAGAAGCTTATTATCAGGAGGCTTCGTTTTTTAGCCCTGCCTTTTTATACTGACTGCAGCCTGCACAAGCTCCAGAAATTCCAGATTCTCCAACCTATGAATGGGATGAAGGTTCGATTGTAAGTGACCTTACAGCAACACACATGTTGTCCACTCCCTAGCTGTTAAACATAGCTTTCATAAAATAAGCCCTAATTGGCTCAAATATACTTTGCAGGGGCTCCCGAGTGGCTCAGTTAATACCCTAAAGTTTCAAACTAAAGTTTAGGCTCAGAGACAGTTCAAGTCTGGGACATGCTATGCCTGTCATGAAATTAGCCAGCCATTAGCAGGAGTCCTCCGAACAGTAACACACAAGTGGCAGAACACCATTTACTTGCAAGAGTGGGTTAGATGTGATTAACAGGTGGGCCTATGTGATTGGAAGACCCTGAATGGGCATCCCATGGTCAGCACACTGGCCAGTTTCTGTCCAGGGTGAGAAACAACAAGGAGGAACAGACAAAGTACAGGATCAGCAACCATAGCCTCACCTTAGAACCTGGCACTGGGTTGTGGGAGGCCAGTAGATGGAGGAACTACAGTTGCAGTCAATCTGCTTCTAGAGGTGAAGGGAGTTGGTGCATATTCTCATCTGGCTTTAATTATGGTTGGTTTGGTACAAAAAGGGTGTGTTTGCATTTTGAAGATCCTTGCATTGTTAGTTTGAAAAAAAAAATCAGATAAGCTCCCTAGATCGAAGATAGGGTCTGTCACAATGTCCTGGGTAATTTGATGCAAAAACACTTGGACTGAAAATTCTTTACTTACTAGAATTGTTCTTCTGTTCATATAAAGGTGGGTTTGATTGATTCTGTCATTTATGCATGAAATATATATCACAAATCCCTGCTAATAAGCAATGTGTGAAGACATTTCTAAAGTGAAATGCCATCAGACAAAAAGAAGCGTGTGCCTTGGATCTGAGTCATATTTCTGATGATTTATAAAAAAAGGAATTCAGTTTCTTAAGTGAGACAGATTTTTCTTTATGTGGTATATAGCACTATGAGAGTTTGGGGCAAAAAGAGATGTGTGGAAAAGAAAGGCCCATTTTTACAGGCATGAAAAAGA
Source organism: Lepisosteus oculatus (assembly GCF_040954835.1). Classification (NCBI taxonomy): domain Eukaryota; kingdom Metazoa; phylum Chordata; class Actinopteri; order Semionotiformes; family Lepisosteidae; genus Lepisosteus; species Lepisosteus oculatus. The sequence goes on along the minus strand of NC_090719.1, from coordinate 15,635,789 downwards.
ACACTTTTTTACACAAACAACTGCTGCTATAATTGTTTCATTGAATCTGGAGCCCAGAGTCTATCCTTTGGAGAAAGATAATGTCACATTACACTTCATCTGCATCTTATGATCTTTCTCTTCAGCTCAGCAATGCCACTTTTAAATTGAGTGCAAGGATTTCTTAGGACACTCTGTGGGGATTCATACTGTGATTCCACAGGCAAGGATAGATACAGTACAAGTGCTCCCATCACAGCAACATGAAAAGGCTTCCTACCTAGAAACACTGTTGACACTTTTCTGTAGGATAATGGTTTCCAACCAGTACAGAACAGAATAATTTGAATCAGTTCTCAAGCAATTTGCCATTCAACTAAGGGTAAAATGCATAATAAATTATACTTAATAATTATAAATTAGTTATACTTCTAATTCCAACAATTAAAGTAAAATATATTTATGATCTTACATACACTTTGGCACTGAAATTCCTGTTGCTTCCTATGCAAATCTATGCGCATCAATAAACTTTGCAAGTAAAATGTAGAATACAGAACATTCTGTATTATTTTATAACTTTTGCTCCCCAGTTAATCTCATTCTAAATTCTAATTCAGCAGAACTGGATTTGTGACACATTTTGCAAATGTAAAAAAAATTCTAGGTATTATGCACAACATGTAATTGCTATTTTTTATTGCAGTGTTTGTACTGCAGTCATAAACTGCTATATTTCTACAGCTGCAACACCAGTGTAGTTTAAGTAATAGTACTGACACTTAAGCATTCACATAGTTGAATAAGTACCGGGTACTTGGGTAAGACAAGTGATGACAGCTTTGCTGTGGAGATTTTCACCTACACTCCAATTCACAGAAGGTATGTTTGGGTACTTAAATGAGATGTGTGTCCGGTAAATCTTCAAGTCCAGATTAGGCCTGATGAATAAGAATCATTACAATATGAAAGACCTCACAGAGTTGTGTACAGCTTGTCCTCTGCTCTGTTTTCATTTTCATTTTCAAAAAGAAAAGGGAGTTAAAGACAATGTGTGCATCTGTAATACATTGGACATCAAGTCCAGTACTGTATGTCTGTGGAGATATGGCACTAGATTACCAAGAACAGTTGATACAGTCCTGAATGAGATGTCAATGACTGTGGTCTGATGTCAAGCCCCACCACTTCTCCATCTGCACAAAGGGATTTGAAATCCAGTGACTCTAAATCCTAGAGACTGTCTGATATTAACACATTAGCCAGGACTGCTGTTGCCTTCAGAAATGTAGTAGAAGCATACTGTACATACACCAGCGCTCATGCTTCTTACAAGATAAATTACAGCAGCCTTTTGTCCTTTAATACAGCACAGTGAGGAAACAACCTCGTAAAACTGCTACTATTTAATAGTCCTCGGGAATCATGAGAAATACGACACTGTGCCATGTTAGAGCATTCTCTAACACTTTGTACGGTAACTATGAGAGGAAAGTAGTAAAGTTTTAAACTTGCCCAGCCTCACTCTTGCACAAGAATGACAGAAAGTCCTGATATAATGAATGTAACTGAATAGATTATGCCTAAATGCATGCTTCACTATTGCAAAAAGGATCTAAGTGGCTCGATGTGATATTACTCACATTATGCATTTAAGGTGCACACACTGAGCACACACTTCCTAAAGTGTAGGAAAGACATGTAAGGCCTTGAATTAGATTGAATTCAGCCATCATTAGGTCTATCCATTTTCTAATTGCCTTATCCAATACAGGGTTGCAGGTGAGCTGGTGTCTATCCTGGCAGTCAATGGATACAGGGTGAAATACTCTGTGGACAGGAAACCAGTCCATCACAGGGCAAACACTGACACAAAGGCACACATTCACTCTCACACTGGGGTGAATTTGTTTACATTAACCTACCAGTGTGTCTGGATGGTGGGAGGAAACTGGGGCACATGAACTCCACACAAACAGCACCCTGGGACTTGAACCAGGGCCCCAGTGCTACAAGGCAGCGATGCTGTCCATTGTGCCACCACGCCGCCCTCATTAGTCAAATGATTAATGGAAACGTGTTCTAGTTTTGGCTGATCTTTAAAACTGCAATTACTTCACACCTACATGGTACCGCATGATTAATGTCTTCCCTTCTTTTCTAATGTCTGCTGTTGTTTGGTCACATTGTATCTCCACACAGAAAATACCTCCCTTTAGAAAATGACATTGAGTAGGAAGTGGAACTGGCTCGTGAAGTAACAATTCAAAATATTTGAAGAAATGACAACAGCTATGAAAATGGAGGAAGAAATCTTGACAGTTTTTGTGGTTATGCTGGAGAACTGGTCTTCACAAATTTAACCTGCTTGATTTTTTTCTCCCCTGTTCTTTTTCACTTTGTCAGCGCTAAAGAGAAGCATTAATGAAGGGCCTGTGGCTTCCCTGCAGCTTGATAAAAAGGACAATGCTGTTCCAAAGGGACTCAGCGGTTGACAACTCACTGTGATTAAAAGGAACTTTGCTCATTAACAAAAGAACACTTTCATTAGCTTGTTTTTCAGATTAGTAATTTGCTTATTGTTATTGTTGTTGCTTTTGTTATAACTAATGCAGTCTCTGAAATAATGTGTCAAAATCCTCTGTGTGTTGTATGCACATGTGCTTGCATCCTGCAGGGCATCAGAACCTTTTATTGTCAAATCCAGTTGTCTGTGTCTGGTGCGAAATGTGATACAGTATCTTATCAATTTTCTGTCCAGGCTCCATGAAAAAGAGGAAAGACAGCAGCCTTCCTTGTCTTCTTCTGACTTCCGACACCTTCTCTCCAACCTCACCGCGATTAAAATAAGCAATGCCGGAGGCCAGAACTGTAAGTAGTTCACGTTAGTGGTGCTGACAGTCCACCTTTATTTTTTATCTTTTAAGTTATAAAAATGGACCCATTGATATTAACTAAATATTTCTGGAAAGGCTGCTTCCTTTTCTCTTTGTTGTTAGCCTCTACTTTATTAGATTTGTGATTTGAATGGCTTAATAACATGATTATTTTGATCTGGAGGGGTGCTGCGTCTGTGTATTTTAATTCCTGTTCAGCTCTTAACAAGGCAATTGAACAAATTATTGGCCTAAATGGAGCAGTTTACCCAGATTTTCCCAGCTCTTAAGGACCTGACTATTAAAGGAGAGCAGGACTGGAGCTGGGCAGCCCTGAGCTAAATTAATGCAAATCTATTTGTTGTTTATAATCTTAAAATGTGATTTTGTTCCACTCAGGGACACCAGTGGAGTCCACCAAGGTTACCTTGGAAACCTGGGTTATTAAATAAATCACACTTAAAATAGCAGCTTTACAGAAGAGTCAGTGCAAATCAAACCTTTTGTTTATCCATAGTTGTTAAGTGAAGGTATTCTAGAGTAAATGTTGTTAAGTAAGACATCTGGCTGATAAGTAACCATCACACTGTCAGATTCATTAAAAGAGAAGCAAGCTTCAATTTTCTCCAAAGACTGGCTTCACATTTATACTTAATTCTTTGCAAAAACATGAAAATGCACAAGGAATAAGCCTGGGCAACCTTGCAGAACCACTTATAAACTAAATGCTCATGAGTATCACTGCTTCTGAGCCTGTACAGCATGTATGCAATTTTAAAAATAATAAATTAAATAGCTCTCATGAAACAGAAAAGTGACTTCTAGGCTATTAAAGTAATGGAGTGGGTGTCTACTTTCTTTAAATAGCTAAGGAACACAAGTCTTTCTGTGTGACAACTGCACATGAGTAGGCACTGCTCCACGCTGGCTGCTGTTACACATCTTGATCACAGATCCACAGGAAATGTGCAAGACAGCAGCAGCTCCTGAAGTCCACAGACTGATTATAATACTCCCTTTCCAAATGACCATGACACAGTCTTTTGAATTTCCTTTTCAAATTCACGCAAGTCGTATCATCAGACTGTCGGCAGAGAGAGAGGCGATAATCAGAGAGGCCTCAGAGCTGCCAGTCGAAGCAGATTTATCTGTTGCTGTGGTTTGCAAGCCAGGGACTGAAAATCATTCACATCTGATGGATGGAAAACATCAAAAGTAGCTCTTTTACAACCCCAGATTAAAGTACTATGATAACATTTATAGCAGAGAGAATCCTGTTTTACTTTTTAGCTTTCTTTGAAAAAAATTGTATGGGACAAACTACAGTACTTAAATATTTTTGCATCCGTTGGATATGGTACAAATAATTTTTATCCTGGTGCGGTGTTTATAGTAAATTGTTTGGAAATTGGATGGTTCTGATCATAAGTACTGAACTTGGTTTGCATTGAAGATGGTTTATTGGTTATCAATACAGTTGCAGATATGTTCTTCTAAAAATTCGACTTTTTTTTCCTGTTGATGTTTTGCAAAGGAAGTCTCTGGGGTAAACCCATCTGCAGTAACAGTGCAGATTTCAGAGCTCTGGAGCTGTTTAAAAATGTGTGACATTCACTTGGCTATCATTGACTAACACATCTTCACTTTGTCACGCTGTGAAAAAGTATTAGCACATATGATCATTCAGCTTAATTTCCTTCTATGTCTTCTGGCTTTATGGAGACTGTTTCTGTGCTTAGATGCTCTGTGTGAAGCCAGTCTAGACTGTTGTAATGACACTGCAAAAAGGGTGTTCGCCATTGACCTTCAACTCGCGAGCAAGGGCGCACCATGTGGTGATCATAAGCTACAAACCCATTACCCCTTGTGGATGCAAACTGCTGTCACGCCATGTGTTTTTTCAATTTGTTTTGTTTATTGATACCCTCAGTGTGAATCAAAGAATATTAAGAGTAGCAAACTAAAATTACACAAGTTTCAAGGGTGGTCATGTTCTGTGGTGACTGTCTAGGGACTACAATTTGTTTGGCAATGCTTATGGAACATAATCTTAAGATCAAACAGAGCTCGAAATTTTTTTAAAAAAGGAGGTTTTAAAGATGAAAGATGTAGGTTTCTCAGGAAACAAGTCCAGTAGAAAAATCAAAGTTTGATGTGCAGGCAAAAATAAAGTGAGACTAAAATACTGTGGGTATATTAAAGCTGGATGGAAGCCGCCAAATGTTTGGAAATCCAGATAAACAAATGTAGATAAAACGAATAATGATCGAGTCAATGGATTCAAACCCATCGGCAAATTAAAAAAAAAAGAAATGAACAATTAACAGGCATTTGAAAGTTTGGAAAGATTTTCAAAATCAAGGAACCTGTATTATTATTTATGACATATATTTATATTAATTCTCTTAATCCAAGACTGTTTACCGTTTTTGAAAGTAGCAATTGGTTCATTTAAATTCATTCTTCTGTCACATGAAACAGTACAAAATAGCATAAGACATATTGTATTTCTTCTCTCGCAAAGCTGGATTTAGTAAAACATCCTTCTTTCTACCACCGACAAAAAGCAAAGTGGAGTCACAAGAATAGGGAACCGGGCTCTGACACATTTAGGCCAATATTTTTGCTGAGCTAAACGGGCAGATTTTTCTTTCTTTAAAAAATGAGATCCTCTTATGTTCTATTATTGTGGACCTTTACTTTTAGTTACACACAGGGTACTGGCCATTCGGATCATTACACCCATAGCCCCCAGCGCAGCCAGTGCCATTATTTGCGGTAGCAGAGAAAAAGACACTAAACGCCTTCGAGTAGCTATTATGTGCCTGAGTGTCTGATTGATGTTGGCTTTTCCTTTCAACAGATACTGCCCAGCTCTCAGGGGTCACCCTTGTAACAGCTGCCCCGGGCCCCTCTCCATCTGCCCCCTGGGTGGAGGAGTGTACATGCCCCCAGGGCTACATGGGGCAGTTCTGCGAGGACTGCACCCCAGGGTACAAGCGTGAGATTCCCAACGGTGGTCCCTTTGTTCGCTGCATCCCCTGCACCTGCAACCAGCATGGCATCTGTGATCCAGAAACAGGTTCGAGAGCCTCCCTCATCATTGATTCTCCTTGCTTGCAGCCGATTCCTTTCCCATTTCACTTCAGCTACACTGCACTTCGAGCCCCACAGAGTGTGAACCTGGAGATTTGTATTTAAGACCTTCCTGCTACCATAATTTCTTCAATTACTTGATTAGCCAAATGATGCCCTTGTTTAAATGTCCTGTGGTAATACTACTGTAAGGTTCAATCAAAAAGTGAGGTCATGCTGATGCATGGAGGGTAGTTATGATGCTAACCTTGAGAAATTTCAGCAAAATGTAAGCATAGTCTATTGTATGTTAAAATAGGAAATCTGCAAGGATACCATCCACTTCGACATGGTGCATCTGCATGAAACTGATTATATCCTTGTCTGTGTTCATGTCTTTTGCAAAAATAGGTAGCGTCTGGCTACTGGTGTTTTCATTGTCAACCAGTTTAGAGTTTCAGTCTCAATCAGTATCACCGGGTAGACTCAGCGGGGACAAATAACAGAGGTGCTGTTTGTGGGACAAAGTACCTGTACTTTGCAGTACAATCCATTTTATTCTTGAAAAGCCTGCACTATATTTTCAGCTTTTTTGACACTGTCTCTCACTCACACTGAAAAAATCTCCTTGATTCTCATTCAAAATTAATGCACTTTGGCTTTGGGTGAATGTGTCAGCACTAACATTGATAATATTGATATTCCATATAGCCTGCTCTCCCTATCAGCCTCTTTGAGGACAGGACTACAGTACATTATGTTTTTCTGGCAAAGTTGCCCTTGGAAATGTTCTGACCTTAAATAGACAGCCTACAGCTGTAAAATTAATAGAAATAAAAATGCTGGTTCTCCTCTAGAGCTTGTTAAACAGATAAAAGATAACTCACAAGGCAGACTTTGAAGACTCCTTGATTGGGAAACGCAGATCACAAGTGCTTTTGAGTAACAACTTCAATAACCAAAATCCCTCAGCAGTTGTCAGCAGCAATTGTTATGTCACTTTATTTACCAATACAGCAGAGAGGCCTCACCATTGTCAGCAGGGGCCTGAGAAGTGGGGAGAGCCAATGTTCTCTCCTTACTAGTCCGTCAGCCAACTGAATTTCATTTACAAGAAAATTACACCATTGATATCACTACGAGCATTTCTGTAGTGAATTAGAATCCATCTGGCTCTTTAATTAAAGTGTGCATTGAGACGGCCCAGACGCATTTTGATTCCACTCTCATTTACAATTTAACAGACTTTAACAGGATCGCTCTTTTCTATTTTGATATACATGAGGCAGTGGGAAAAATAAATCTATGCATATGGAAAGACGGCATCTGAAAGCAAGAATAAATCATGGAAGTCATTAAAGATACGTTGGCAAAAATGTTGATCGTGTGCAGATCCCATATCTGATCTCCTTTTGTCAGCCCCGCTATGCTAGATAAACCAGCCAGTCCATGTTTTCCTGTCAACCAACAGAATCTCCTGCCCCTTCCCTGGAAAATCCTCTCTCCCGCTTGCGCAGGATACAGTCCCACCCTTGGACAGTTCACTCTGCACTGGCCATTATATATGGAAATGTTATTCATAGGGATTCCCGCAACTTACAGAGCAGTGGTCTGAGCCTCAGGCCCCGGGAGACTTCCTGCCTTCTGGTTTTTATTCTGCTTGAGCTCTCCATTACTTCAGGCTTGCCTTCTTTAAGTTCCGTTAATAATTAGCTTATCTAATTATTTACGTCTCCCATATGTCTAATGTCTCCCAAGTGTTTCATAGGTAACAGTACTGAACGGTTACTGATACTGTTACCTGGAAACACAGGGAGGGTGAAAACCCCAAATATTTCTCAACTACACCCCAGTTTGTTTAAAAACAAATTAAACCGAATCTGACCTCAGGAAAGAATAGATTTAAACATGTTTATTGGACTCCTGAACATCAGTCAGTCTTTATACTGACATAGAATCTTCAAAGTCATCTCCATAATGGCTGATGATAACACAAGACAAAATGCCAGCAGATCTGAATCTAAATTGTGCGTATTGGCGATGATCTCATCTCACCAGCTTAATCTTGCCCATTTATAGCTAACAACATACTGTATAGTGAAGGCAAAAGTTCGTACAGCAGGAGACATTCAAAATAACTATTCCTGAATCAAACTCATACAGTGTGTACTAAATGTGATCACGTCAACAGTTTCTGCAGTCTGGTACTTGAAGGTCTTTTATACTGCATGCTTTTAAACAGCTAAATAGCACTGGAGAGTCCTCAGATATGTGAATTCTGCTCTGGAGATGATATAGAGAAATTACTTCCATCCATATTGTCGACCTTGAAGTTGAGATTGGGCTCCAGATTTCTGTGCTGCTTAATCAGCCTCAGCTATTCAATGGCACATTCTTTCAGTCTTCGGTTTCACATCACACAGTCTGCAGGGTACTTAATTGTCAGTAATTAGAAAATAATCTAGTTAAATGAACAGTGTAGCAGAATCAGAAAAGAGCATACATGTCAGGAGAAAAGGGAGAAAAAGAATCTTTTCATTTCCTGGTGCTTTCAAATGCAAAAAAAAGAAATTCTGGAGAGTTTTAGATTCTAGTTAGACAGTTCTGTGGAAGCTGTAGTCAATGGAAATGCCAAATAGTAGGGGAAATGAATCACTACTAAAAAGATTTTTTCCTTTTTCTGTCATTTTATTTTCTTCATTATTAACACACACAAATACAACTTGATATATTAAAAGTTGTACCCTCTGCTCAAGTGGCTCTGACCTAATGTATAAAAGCCTTATACATGATTAATGGTCTGGAACTCAAATGAAACCCCCAGAATCTAATATTATGTATACTTTCCTGCACACATAACCCTCCAATGTTTGCTTTTATTATTGTTTATTGGGAGAAAAAGTGCAAGTAAATACTTCCATATTGCAGCTAAGCAGCCCAGAGCAGCATTATGAAATTTGTAACTTGAAAGGAATTGAAAATATATATTTATCAGATTCACTTCTTCACAGCATTTGTTCTTAATGGCAACTTTGCAATGAAGGAAAGGAATGCCTGGTTTACGTAAAAGCATATAGCCTTTCCAGCAGGGAGCCCAAATATTTCTTTCAATTCATTGTTTTCTAAATTTGCAGACTTACAGTTTGGCACTCTGTCTGACTTTAGGTAATTTGCTGATTTAATACGTGTAATAACTATTGTAAGTCAAACTATTTATTTAGCATTGATGTCTCCTCTATGCTTATTGTAAATTAACTAATTTAACTTTCAAGCTGCCAGTACATATATTTACAACTCTTTGGAGGCCTTGGGAGTTGTAAACATAAATATTGGCACTGTATATCATCAATTAGTTAATTAACCACATATTCTTAATGATCGCTTACTCAGATGAATAGTCAATAAAGTTAAAAGAGTGTTGACTGAACAAAATGTATTACACAGACTTATATCCACGCCACTACATCCTTATTTATTATAGTGGTTTAATTTACAAGAATGAAAATGATTTGTGCTGATTGCATAGAATATCTTATAACAGATTCCCTCGCTAAAATGTTACTTTGTTTTTGAGGATGTTTGAACATGAGTACTGTGTACCCCAGGTCAAGCAGATTCAGATTCTTGGATGATTAATAATTAAGATTCATCAGTGTTTTCAAACTTGTGTAATTTCTCTTTGTTGTGTTGTAACACAGCAGATTGGAACTGCTAATATTTGCACTGAATCTGTATATTCTCTAGAAATCTGTTCCGAGGGCTAATGATGTTTAGCATATGTCCCTCAGATATCCATACACTCGCTGTGCATTAATTTGAAGCATCCCATCCATAAAATTAGGAACAGAATGTAACTCATAAGAGAAGGGGGGCACAGCGATTCCAGTGAGGGGGAATAACTTTAATTCCACTGTACTGACAAGAAAAAAAATGATCTTCAAAGGGGCCTGACTCCAACCCTGAAAACCTCATTAATCACTGAAATAAAATGAACTCCTGATACCCCTCAAGCACCTCTGCAATTCCAATTATTGTGATGCCACTTGAAGACGCCAAATAGCACCCATCTGCTACTGCGGTGTGCTATGTTGTTTGAAGTCTCAGTTCAAGTGCAGGTTTAGCCTGATTTTGATCAGCATTTCCAGCCTTAACTGCTCTTGTCTTCTCTGCTTTCATCTGGCTTTCCATCACGAAGGTGCAAACTCTATTCATATTGTATTGGAGCCCCGGTACTACCCGTCTTTAAAAGGTTTCTGAATAACTTAAAGAGCTACAAACATTTTTAATTTCTGAGCAACAAATAAAATCTTCCATTGCTTTTTTTTAGTTGTGTTTGTTTCTGGGCTACACGAGTGGTAGGTTAATTTGGTTCTGGGAAAACTGGCCCTGGTGTGAGTGAACGGGTTTGTGTCTGTCTGCTCTGTGAAGGACTAGCGTTCCACCCAGAGTGTATCCTGCCTTGCACCCATTCCTTGCTAGGATAAGCCAGAGCTCCACTGCGATCCCAAAATCAATAAAGCAGTTAGAAAATGGATGGATTTTCTGAAATCTGAGAGAGTGAGGCTTGTCCTTCTTTCTGTTTCATTCATCTGTTTTCAAACGTTTCCAGCTGTGCATTAAAAAGCATTCAAACCAGAAACTGCAAACACAGTCTACATTTGGGAGTGTCATGATTACAAGAGTTTATTTTACTTTTTCTCATTTTGCAAATCCAGAGAAATATTTCCTATAATTAATTTAGACTTAATGGCCCAGGGGAAGTCAGGTCCTTCTTTCCAAAGTTGTGTTCTTTGTTTTTCAAGACTTATTACATTTAACAAAAGGCCAAAACAACAGGACAGTTGGATTTAGCCCTTTAAAATAGACTGCCTTAGGACAACTATGTTTCCTTACTGGTTCTGCCTGCAATGAGTGTCCTCATTAAGCAAAGGACTGTGTTTATTTGCAAGAGATAATTTCTCTTGATATCAGCTAAAAGGGTAGATATGCATCCTTTTCACAGCTGGTAACTGGTGCCTAGTGACATGAACCTACTGTAGAAAAACAGAACATTCTGCAAGTTAATGAGTCTAGCAGATCCACAACTTTCAGTGAGCCATGCTCTGAAACAGTATTATTAGCACCAGTTGTGTCATCTTTTTTGTGGCTTGCTTAATAAGTTGTTGCTCTGCTACAACTGTCTAAAATGCTTACTTATTTATGATATTAATTGGAATTACACTCCGTCAAACACTGTTGTGATATGCAAACAGCTCTGTGTGCGCCAGCTTGCTCCAATTCCCAACATTTCCTCGTCAAAATGAATTGCGTTAGCGAAGGGAGATCTGACACCCAGCAGTTGCTAATTTTTTTTCCGTTGTCCAACTTGTTAAAAAACTGGAAACAGTTTTTACAAAAGATTTAATAAAGTAAGTAGTGAAATTCAAATATTTATTTTGTCAAAGCAGTTGGCAGTTCACAAGGAGCAAGAACCGTAAGAGAAAATGCTTCGAGGAACTGTCAGTACTTCTCTTACCGGTGGATTGACAGGATGACTGTCAACAGATCACTTACGAAGTTATTTGGCGTTTTCAGCAACTGTGCTACTGGATGACCTAAGGAGCAGGTTAGAGTGGGGGGCCTCTGTGTGTTTTCTGGCAGTGACATCACGGGGGGGCACGGTGACACTTAGTGACAGCCCACTGTAAAGCCTTGAGGATTAGTACACATACTGTATGAATCCACGAGGAACCAATTTCCACAAACATTGACTGGTAGTGTTGGATATTTCAATATTTCATCGTACCCCAGAAACACACTGTGTGCTCTTTGTTGGGTACACAAGTGGGTGTATGAGAACAGATCCATCATGCACAGTGTTCATGATGTTCATGATGGGTTTGTTTCAGTAGCTCAGCCAATGTTTTAAGCACCTTGTTACTAAGCACCAAGTAACTATATAGCTATGTAAAGCTTAGAAAGAAGCCTTTTAAAAACTGCTGGAGCTCTCTTTCTCTACATGCCAATATTTTGGAAAACCGGTGCTAGGAGAGGAGTCCTTATTTCTGCTTTGAGAAATACATCTCCAAGTAACATATTGTGTTTGATGATTCTTAAGTACAGTCCTTTTGAAATGTGAAGTTACATCTGTAATATGAGTGCTTCAGGAGAATGCCTAGTGTGGACAAGCTGTTGTAAACAGGTTTTTTTCTTACATCCACCTAAAGACCACATCTGTCTTGCACATGGTGGCAGAAAACAATACCTGCATACTTAAAGTGATCAGCTAACAGATGTTTTTTAAAAATGAATATTGTCTGTCATCTTTGAACAGATAGAAACACTGAAGGTGAAAGCTGCCAACTGGCCTGAGTTGAGACCTTTTTCGAAACGTCTCATCCAATACAAGTTGCTTTATGTTTTTAGCCTTGTCAATTCACTTTGGTCCTGCTTTCTAATTTCACACTTCAAAGAGGGGAGTTACAGAGTGAAGTCACACATATGCTTTTTCCCTATTAAGATGTTTTAGGAAAAAAATATGTATCTATTATAATAACATTGTTTTAAGATGGAAAAATGCATAAAACGCATTCCGAAAGGCATTTCTAAATCCTATTTGGAATCTTTCTTGTCTTAAATATCAACAGAGGTACCGAGAACCAGTCTGTGCACGTGAATTGTCTTACCATCATATCTTTCAACAAGTCTGCACCAGATCTGGTCCATAAACACAGCTGGACACAGCAGTATCTCAGTCATGTAGTCATGTAGTAAGTATTTTACTTTGCTGGTGAGAAATTGTAAATTATATCTGCTGGCTAGAAAAATGAAAACATAAAGCCACAATTTATTATTCAGTTGCAGCCGTATGTATTGTATTGACTCTTGATGGGAAAACCCAAACCATCGCCTGCAAATAAGCCCTCTGCTGATGCTTAATGACAAGAAGTGAGCACAAAACTCCTAGTGACTGCGAGAAAGAGGTCCCAGAGCATACTATGTCACCTGAGGACAGAAACTAATGAGAAATACATTATGTCTTTCTCATTAGGTTAATGTCCCCCAATATAATTCTGCTAAAATATTTTACATCAGTAATTATAAACGCATCATAAATTTCTCTTCAAGAGATCTCTTACATTTGGTACTCAGTTGTCTTCATCGTAATATTGTTTTGCTAATTTACTTTTCTGGGAAATGTGGAACAATGTACGGTACCTCAGCTACTTGGTTGTGTTTTTCAGGTTTCTAAAAAGACGCTAGAAACAACATGGATGAACTGTACAAGATAGTAGTTTTTTTTACATCGGAACCTGTATCTAACGGTTGAAACAAAAATTCATAAAAATGCACTGGCATCATTTTGCCAAAGTATTCATAATTCACGACATTTCAATGAATATCAAAATAGCATCAAATTACCTTTGATTTGCGTTGAACTGCATATTGGAATAAATTATACCTTGGAAGGCAGACACAGCAGATAATGTGCTATCTCTGGGTACTGTTCAATTGTTCTAACCCCCATATCTATAAATTTTAAATTCTTCTTTTACCAGAGACACTGACTCCGTCTTTTTTGTATCACATTCCCTGCCTAATATAGTTTATTTTCAAAACTATGTTGCTCTTGCTCCTAGACCTCCCAAATCTGAAAACAGTGGTGAATGTGTAGGAGGATTTTTCTGAATCCAATTTTGCTAGAAAAATAAATAGAATGAAGAAAGATAAACAGCTGCACTAGGAGATGTTTTTTGCAGTCTTTAGCTTCTCAGCCTTAAATAAAGTAGAACTGTGACAGTTAGATCGCTGCTTTTTTGTAAAAACAAAACAAACATAAGACAGTTTTAAAACGTTTATGGAAAACAAAAACAATGATTTTCCTTAAAAAATAGTAACTAAAGCAGTAGTTGTGTAAGTCAAAGAATGTCATCTTCACGTTTCTTTTACATTTTCTTGCATCTTGGCACTACGGGGGCGCATGGTTTGCTGAGCTGTCTCACCGGGGCGGGGCCCTGGGGGTGGGTGCTGTGTGTGGAGTTTGTATGTTCTCCCTGCGCTTGTGTGGGATTCCTCTGGGTGTTCTGGTTTCCTCCAACAGTCCGAAGACATGCTGGAAATGTGCTTCTAGGAGAACTGGCCCTGGTGTGAGTGTGTCTGTATTTGTATCCGTGTGCCCTGCACTGGACTGACATCCCACCCAGGGTGTACCCTGCCTTGTCAGCTTTCTGGCTTAGTCTCCGGCACCCCTGTGACCCTGTATTATATCAAACGGTTTAGAAAATATATCAGCATTATTGTGATCACAACTGTCGGGGCATCCTGCTTTAAAAATCTTATTGTGACCTGTTAATTTCAGCACTGTCACTCATTTTTATTCCTGTAAAAATAATTTCATATTTGCAAGATCTTGTCGTTCTTTTTCACACAAAGGTGCACTGGGCTGTAGCTACCAAACGGCTCAAACCAGTCCCTGTGAACTTGGCAGAAGCTGAAGTGTTAAATTGCAAAGGGTTGATCAAACAGATCCCAGAGGAGCTGTAGTGCTGCAGGTTTTATAAGTATCCTTAAACTGGCAAGTGATGAAAATCTAAACCATGATTATTTCAATAATTAAGAAAAGAAAAAAGGTTAATTAAGTAATTAAAATAAAGGTTAGAATCAATTCCAGAGGCAGTAGTTTTATTTAACATTTCATGTCTTAGATTTGAGTTCTCATCTGATCCTAATGGAGGGCCATCTTCAGAATTAGACTGATTGTAATGTGATTATTGTGTTTTTATTCATGTTTTATTCTTGGCCTCCTGCTAAAAGGAGCCCCACAGTATGTGAGCAATAAAAGGTTCCTCTCCATAACGGCTTAAGGCAAGCATGCACTTCGTGCATGACAAGTAAGTGCACACCCATGACATGAACCGCTTAACACGAGGTCGCCAGGACGCCCCTGGGGAGAGAATGTCACAGAGGCTGTGCAGAAGCCGTCCCCTTGGACAAGCCCTGCGAAACTAGAAGAGGCATTCTGCACCACTCGCATTGATTGATGGTGATCGCTGAGACTGAATGAGTATGGGTTTCATGGCCCGGTTAATGACTACATTTAATTACATTGGAGGGAGTGCGAGAGAGAGGGGTGGGGGGGTTCTTTCGCTTATAATTCTCACTCGAATGCTGTGTGTTATTGTGCAGGAACACTAGCTTGTAGCATTCTTGGATGGCTGGTTTTTTTTCTGCTGGTAAAGTTACTGGAGCGCTCGATCCCTGCTCTTCCGGGTTTGTTTATCTCTGGTTTTGTCCATTTAAGATGGATATCTTGTTTAATTATTCAATCTAATTAAGACCCGGTAAAAATACATAAAGCGTGTAAAGAATGACCTTATATTCACACATTCCGTGGCAACAGCATTATCAGCTTGGAGTTCGATTTTGGCAGGGCTCGCTAAGCAGGTGTAAGTATGGTCAGTGCTGGTTTCGGACACCTTCAAGGACAACAAAGCTTAGTGGACCAGTAGGTGAAGCTCCTCCCTCTGGACCTGTTTCCAAAAACCCATTATGGTAACTGAGCACAATGTGCTGTGGGAGGTACTGTCCTTGAGATGAGATTTTAACCCAAAGACCTGACTTTTTGGTTATTAAACAGTGATCCCATATCACTGTTCTTAAGATTAGAGGGGTTAAACCCCGATGTTTTGTCTGGTTTTGTATAATATGGCAAATCCCTCACTTCTCAATGTGATCTGCTGTCTAATAATGTCCCATGAGTCAGCCAGGTGGGTCCTGCACTTCACTTCCAGAGCACTGGAGGCTGAAATGGATCCCTTCCTACAGGAAGTGCTCTGGGATCCTTTTGGATGAAAAACTGTATAAATGCAATTGTTTATTATTATTATTATTGCTTTTTGTTCTTTTACTACGTTAACAATTAATCTCCATCCATTTTTCAAGACTGATATCTTCCTGAATTTTAAAGAAAAGAAAAAGGATTTCATTTTATAATTAAACCTGGAGAAAAGCATTTGGAATGCTACCCACAAGGTTATTTCACGTCATTAAGATTTAAAACAGCACCACAATATTTTGTGTTATGGAACAAAGACAAAACACTTTCAAAGCATGTATTGCTGGAAGGTCTTTTAGAAGGCTGTTGTAATGTAATCCCATGTAATTATTAATCGTTAGGCCTGCAATTTAAATCGCAAATCAGACCAATGAAAGGTCTGTTTTAATTTTCACAGGCTACAATGAGGCACCTAAATTTCTTAACTGAAGTCATTGAAATGATGGGTTCTTCAGCGTGGTGCCGTAAAAAAGTGAATTGGAAAATAGAAAAAATACAAATGATAAATTTAATCCACAAATTGCTGAGATTATTTTTTTCAGATTGAAAATAAATCTGTTAATCTCCCAAATGAAAGGGATTAATGTGCTTCCTGAAGCTTTTTAAGAACTGGCTGGACTTCTTTCACTCTGTCCCCAAAATTATTACCAATGAATAAGATTTCAGTGCAGCAGAGCTTTCAAAGTTAAAGTCAAGCTGTACTGTGATGACTAGACTCACATTGCCCCCTACTGGGTGAAAACAAAAAGAGCACTGCATTGCATTAGCATTTCTAGAACAAGGGTAGATTAATGAGTTAATTATTAGAATTTTATCTGATGGGCTTTGGGCAGCATGGTGGCGCAGTGGTCAGCATTGCCATCTCACAGCGCTGGGACCCCTGGGTTCAATTCCAAACCTGGGGTACTATCTGCGTGGGTTTCCTTCCATAGTCTAAAGACATACTGGTAGGTTAATTGGTTTCTGGGATAGCTGGCCTGGTGTGGGTGTGTGTATTTGTCTTCTTCTTCCCTGTGATGCACTGGCATCCTGATGAGGGTGTACCCCATCTGTGGCTTGCTGGGATAGGCTGCAGCTCCCCTCTGACCCTGAATTGGAAAAACAGTTAGAAAATGGATGGATGGCTGATGGGCTTTGATATTTGAAAATATTTTTTATTTCACCCAAATAATATTTCAAAGTACTGAAAGTAGATTTGATCTTGAAGAACAGAAACTTCTACTTTCAGCACTTTGAAATATTACTTTATTTTAGCTGAAAGTTTCAAGTCTACAAATTTTGGTAGATAACCTAAACGTGATTTATATCCTGGCATATGCATTTGCACATAACAGTGGTACTGCTGTATTTAAATTTCTTTTACAAGAGTGATTGAATTTTCCCACCCTTTCTCCATTGATTTAACTACAAAACTTTAAAAGTTTTTACAAAAAAAACATGTATTGTCAAATGTATTTTCAAACAGAAACATCCTGAACGAAATGAAGCACCTTGAATCTCACAGGAAAAAGGGAAATAGCCTCAACCCTAAATGTATTTTTTTTCAAAGTGCTGAATTAGCTCCATACTAGCTAGTAAAACAGCGTTTTCTGGTGTTAATGTTGAGCAGTCTGCTTTCTAACCCTGTTTGGTCTTCTGTCTCAGGTGTCTGTCAGTGTACAGACAACACTACAGGCCCGGCCTGCGACAGTTGCTTGCACGGTTTCTATGGGAACCCTCTGATTGGCAGCTCCAGTGACTGCCAGCCTTGTCCTTGTCCCAGCCAGTCTGGCTGCACGCAGATCCCTGCCACACAGGAAGTGGTGTGTACGGAGTGCCCACCGGGGCAGAGGGGTAAGACATCCATACTCAGTTCTTACATGGGAAGAGTCCAACGGTCTCTGATATACTCTGTGCTTTTGTTTACTTTTCTGTTTTTTGCTGCACAACAGTCCTGCTTGCATGTACTATTCCCACCAAGGGAACTGACTCTCATTCCCTGTGCTGCTGAAAGGTGTCTTCAGGGTCTTCAAGGTCTTTTTACAGTATGTGAGAGCTGCTCGCCCAAGTGCAGGTCTTGGGTCTGACTGTGGGCCCTGCAGGGGAAAGAGGTTTGCAGAATTCAAGCTCTCCGCCCGTCTCCCTCCTCACCTCGGCAGCAATGATTTCTCGTCTAGCAGACCGGCTCTACCTACTGTGATCCTGTCCCTGTTACATCCTACCTTTCAACACAGGAAGTATGAAACGCTTACACTTCTAGAGCGCGTTACTGGACACGCCACTCAAAGCGCTTTACAGGCCATGGGGATCCCCTCCACCCCCACCAGTGTGCAGCCCCACCTGGATGATGCTCCAGTCCGCTCCCCACACACCAGCGCTCAGTCGGGAGGAGAGCAGAGTGATGAAGCCGGTTCCAGTAGCTTCCTTGTAGGGAAGTGAAGCCGGTGGCTGCCCTGTCCCTTCTGAGCTCAACCCCGTCTCGAATCTGCCTCGTGCTGCAGGGAGGCGATGCGAGCTCTGCGACGACGGTTTCTACGGCGACCCGCTGGGGGCCTACGGGCACGCGAGGCGCTGCCTGCCCTGCGAGTGCCACGGCAATGTGGACCCCAACGCCGTGGGCGTGTGCGACCCCGTGGCCGGGCGCTGCCTCAAGTGCTTACATCACGCCGAGGGGGACCACTGCGAGCGCTGTCGGGAGGGTTACTACGGCAACGCGCAGGCCGCGCATCCTGGCGACAAGTGCAAACGTAGGTGTCTCTGTGAAAGACTGCATCTGGTTACAATCAAGAGGAATATCGGTACCTTGAAGCTCGTTTAGCGTGTATTCATATTTTTATGAGTGACATCAATTTTAGTCTAAAGTAAAACTGTTTTTTGCAGCTACACAGTATACACGCATTTAGAGAGTAGATTAGCAAATCAATACTGTTAGGTTTCCTCTTGAAGCAGAAATGTTTAAAGCAGCCTTTTGATGCTGACACAGAAGAGCCGACAGCAACTATAAATTGCTGTAGAGGATAAAATTATTGTCAGCGCTCAGAACGTCCTCATCTCAGATGTGCAGCCTGCAGTCTGTTAATCTTACTGAGAATTCTATATCCTGCTGTTATTTGATGGAAGACACTGAACAATTACTCGATTCCTCTTGCAAACCCCAGCTTTTCATTTCGGTTCTGTTATGTAAGGAGCTGCTTCAGAGATTGTTAATCTTGCAGCTCACAAAATAAGACATAGAGGCAAAGATGCGTAATAGCGCTGAAACATCCACTTTCCATCTTCCAGCAAAGACTTAAATGAGGAGGGTGTGCTGACAAGTTTGATTTATAATCTTGCACCCAATAGAAATAACGAGGTTATGAGGGAGAGTTTCTGGATCTAAATTGTGTAGGCTTTCCAATCTATAAAAGCGTTATTAACAAGGCTCCGTGCAAATTTGCAAATCTCTCACCTGTCGCCCGCTCTCCAGCTTGCAGCTGCAGCCCTGCCGGCTCCCTGGGGTCACCGCCTGGCTGCGACCCCCAGACTGGCCAGTGCCCATGCCTGAGCCGCGTGACTGGACGAGACTGCAGCCGCTGTGACACAGGCTCCTTCAACCTTCAGCCTGGGGCCGGCTGTGAGAGGTGGGGAACCACAGCCCCAGAACGGCACGCTCCACACGCCTCGTCGCCCACTTTCAATAACCACTGGCGCAGAGCCTGGGAGAAGTGCTTGAAGGATTCCGCTGTTCCGATAATTGGTTTAATTAGGTTAGAGGCTGGACAAAACAAAAAGCAGAAGACCCCTGTGGTCTTGAGGAATAGGTTTCTACCTTTTTTCTGTATACTATTAAAATAACAGGGGACAAGGGTGCATATAAAAGCAAGACGAAAGACTCGGTCTGGGAATTTTTTTCTCCAGAAACTGCAATCGGCACATTAGCCTTTGGTGTGCGCTTCTATCTCTGCTTAGGAATGTCAAAAAATAAAAGCTCTTTCTCCTTGAAGAGCAGTGGTGGGCCTGTGTGGGGAGCCTGCATCTAATGCTGCTATTGTCAAAAGAACAAGTCAGACATAAGAAAGGTTAGAAACAACGGGAGGCTATTCAACCCACCCGAATGATGCCGTAGTTAGTAGCTAATTGATCCAAGCAGCTCATCCAGCTGTTTCTAGAGGAAGCCAGGTTATCAGCTGCTCTAGTGCCTTCCCTCCAGGGTGAACTTCTCTGCTGTTCATGTGCAGGTGTGAGTGCAGTCCTGTGGGTGCTGTGTCCCCGGCCTGTCACCCCGTGTCAGGGCGCTGCACATGTCGCCCTGGGGTGGAAGGAGCCAGGTGTGACTCCTGCCGGGATGGGTTCTTTGGCTTCTCCTCCAGGGGCTGCAGAGGTGAGCAATCCCCTCTCCTCTCCCAGGACCCCTCATCGGTCCCATCCCTCTCGGATCGCATCCCCCGAGACTCACGTCTCTCATTGAGTTTCATTGCAGAAAATCTAATGCTTGGACTTTGGTATAAGCAAACCCTTTGGCAACGACTGTCTGATTTGTTTTTCCTGAAATAAGGAATGCTTAGTGCCCTACTTCTTTTACCTCATGTATCATGTGAGAGGAAAGGCTTTTAAATGCCCACAATGTGATGGAATTCTTGGAAGACTTGGGAGTCGGTTTTAGGGTGGCCTATATTTTCAGTACAAGCACTAGATGAAAAAAACATCATGGAGCACACGTAAAAGACTCAGAAAACCCCAGCCATTCCAGAGCTGCAGTGCCCTAATTAATGTTCAGTGGAAAATTAAATGAATTTAAGAAATGCCATGTAGCAGCTCCTAATGTGACAGCACCTGTTCTCTCCCCCAGCTTGCAACTGTGACCCCATGGGCTCTGTCACCATGCAGTGCCACGGTAACGGGACATGTGTGTGCCGAGAGGGCTTTGTAGGATACAAGTGTGACCAATGTGAGCTCAATTACTTCCACAACAGGGGCTCACACCAGTGTGAGGAGTGCCCTGCGTGCTACAGTCTTGTGAGGGATGAGGTAAACGTTTTTATTTAAAACACTACTGCAGTTAGTTTTCAGTGTTTTCAGTGGAGGTTTCTCTAGTAGCTGGAATCCCATTTTGTGTTTTGATTTAATGAAAGTGTTTCAAACTGTTTCAAGGACTGACAGCAACTTTAAAACAAACCATACAAACCATGGAGAAGACCATACACGCTTGTTTGGCTGCTAATAACTTTAGGAAAAGAAATCTCCTCTTGAGATACCCCTTTAAGTCAGTTTCATCTTGGATGGATAATTTGTTCCAGACTCACAAAACAGAAGTGCCTTACATCTTCAATCCTATAGTACAGTAGACTGTATGTAAAGTTCTTCTTCATTTCCACCTAAGCCACCTAAGGACTTTATCTATAAAAATTGAACAAATCTTTTCTTACACGCTAGACCAATTTGGAGCAGCAGTTTTAGGTCTTCAGTGCAAAGCAGGACAAACCCTCACCCCTGACCTGCCCACCCCTTGAGCCACCCAGTCAAATAAAGGTCAAATAAAGCAAATTATTAGTTCAATTAAGGCATTGATTCAGTAATTGAGCGCTCAGTCGGTATAAGAACCAAATGACCTTTAAGTCCAGGAATTTAGTCCAGTAATTGTACTCTACAAATTCTACAGATCTCACACAATTGTATGCGTGTTTTATTCCAAGGCTGCCAAACTTAAGGAAACTCTGCAGGCTTTAGAGAATCTGCTGGAGAGGTATGACTGTCGCTACCGCAGAGGACCTGAATACTACCCAATACAGAGAGAGCATTCCTGGACAAACTCCCTGGAGGGGCTGCTAGCAATGCAAGGTGACAGTCCTGTGCGCCTCTATAGAGATTCCTCTGTACAACTTGTCTCCGACACAGAACAGAGCTTGTCTTTTATTTTACTGGTAAAATTAAAATAAATATCTCTCCTTTCAGTCAACAGAGCAGTTGCCTATTAATGCAGGTTTCTTCAGTGCCAGAAGACCTGCCCTGCTGTTACTTGAATGGCAAAATTAAATATATATATTTTAAGTTAACAATCATCATGGGTGGTATTTGAGAAGGAGACTGGGTTTTTTTCAGTTCTTTGTGAGTGTTAAGTACATTTTGTTGTAAAATTAATGGAATTTTTCAGTAAAGGGAAGGTTATAATCAGACTGTTAGTGAAATTAAACAGTTATGCTTGATCAATATTTGGACACTCCTTTCATTATATGAAACCCACTATTATTTATTTATGATAAGTAGTAATTTACCTGAGGTTTAAGAACCATGTCCATTTCAGGCTGCCACCAAGCTGAAAACAAAACACAGCAAAAGAGAACAGCTGTGTGTTTTGATGACTGGGGGCAGTTTTTCCCATTTCCCTGTAGTGCCTCTTATCTTCTTGTAGATGAACTCTTTTAATTTCAATATCTCCTTGGATTTTGAACCAAGTGCACTTGATAAAGCAATTCGGTGTTTCCCTCTCTGTACTTATCTTATCCAATTTCCATGTGGATACTTTTACACTTTAAGAAGGATAAATAAACCATCATCAACATAACCATTTAGCCATGCATGTCATCTGAGAGCCTGACATTTACAGTCATCCTTTTAAGTCTCAAAATCTGCTCAGCAGTAATGAAGGCAAGCCCTCCCCTTTAAAGCTCCATTATTCCCACTGTCATCCTCTGCTTCTTAAAAGCTCATCCCTGCAGACAGTTCTCAGCAATCATATTCTTTAACAGATGGCTCTACGTCTACTGCAGAAAGGCAATGGCCAAGCAAATAATATGCAACACGCTGAAGTGATACCAAAGGAAACAGGCCTTGGTAAGACAAATGGTTGTTCCTCTTGCTCTGTTTACAGATGCCAGGGACGCCTTTGTGAATGAGTTTGCTCAGCTGGAGAGATCTGCAGAGCAAGTGCAGAAGAGACTCGGTACCGTAAGCCTGATATTGAACTGCAGCAGCCAGGAGACGGATAAGCCATGCAGTGCCCTGTCAGACACCACGTCCCTCATGAGCACAGCTCAGAGACAGCTGCAGCAAGCAAAGCAGATGCTGGGCACTATGGTAGGGCAGGAGCTGGCAGAATTGTGATTTATGCTCAAAAATAGAAAAGTAAATGGTCAGTAGCAATAGTTACATATATTGTTGAAATATTTTTTTTTCTGCTTGTATATGTATACAAACATATTTACTTTAGAATATATATGGACTAGTATATTCAAATTGTTCAGAACCCCATATCAGTGTGTTTTGAGAGACACAATCATCTTTCTCGTTAGCAAGTCTCCATTTTTAAAATATTCATACCTGTTCAACTCCAGGCTACAGAGCCTCAGGCAAAGAAATGAAATCCCGGCACAACCAGCAGCAGATGGAAAAACATGCATATTAAATGTTGGTTCAATTTCTGTTTAGAAAAACTCAAATAATATTTCTCAAATATTCAAAGATGAGCTGTTTTAGAATGAAACTGGCTTTATTAAGTGTCTTTCCTATTTCTGTATTTCTGTTTTAGTCTCCATCCATAGTACATTTTTATTGATGTTGAAAAAGCGTAAGAGCGGAGCTGCAGAGCTTGTCACAGACCTTCTGTTCTTGGCTCAGTATTTTTCACAATTACTGCTGTAATTTAACAGATTTAAACCAAGCCTGCACTTGTTTCTAATTAGCAACTTTAACACCTCTCCTCAATACCAAAATGTGGTGTCAGCACTGAGAAAATATTCAACAGGGCTTAATTAGAGGCTTCGAACCCATTGACACAAAAGAAAGAAATTCTTCCCAGACTTGATTGTCTTTGTGATTGTGTTTTCAAGGTCATTCCTGTTGAAATGCCAACTGGGCCCAACCAATGGACAGCTCTGGTAAATGAATCACAGGTCCTTGCACTAAGGTAAATGATATAAAATGCTTTAAATAAGATAAGATCACTTTATTAGCCATATACAATTTCCTGCATTAGGAATTTGTCTTTTCACATGCCCCAGCTTGCTCTCCATGAGACACACAGACAGGGAGAGAAGCTGGGGGTCAGAGCGCAGGGTCAGCCATTCATATGGTGCCCCTGGAGCAGCTGGGGTTAAGGGCCTTGCTCAGGGGCCCAATGGAGTAGGATTTCTCTGCCGGCCATGGGATTTGAACCAGCAACCTTCCAGCCACAGGTGCAGATCCTTAGGCACAGTGCCACCACTCCGCCCAAGAAGGTTAAAGAAGATTTAGTAAACCCCAGTTTTGTAATGACCATTTATTAGTGAGTTTGTGCGACAACTCGGCGCTCACACTTTCAACTGCGGTCACACTGAAAAGTGCTGGACACCACAGACCTTTATTGGCCAGCTGCGGACCACCCACAGGGGACCTCTGGTCTCGTTCAGTAGCTAGCACAGTCCAGATCAGAACCAGACACCCCGAGACAACCTCAGAACCTCAGGTCGAGGCCTATACTGGCTGTCCTTCACATTCAGATACATCCCAGTCCAACCACAGCAGCCATCACTTAAAGTCACGTTTTTAAGCATTGTGCTGTGCCTGCAACAAACCATCTAACTTTTCTCTTCTCAGTCAAATGGAAGTGGCAGGTTTGATTGAATCGGCAGCAAAAGGGGCTTTTATGGCATCAGATCAGACCTTTTCTCTGCTCCTGACTTTCCTGGAGGAAAATTCCACCGAGGCCTACATTAGGACCCTGACCGAGCAGTAAGTATAGTGAAAGCTGCTCTGAATGATGGGTGAGAATGATGGATCTGGCAAAAGGGATGTTTTTCATGCACTAATAATTTTGAATGCTAAAGTTCTACAGGCTCTCAATTTGATATAATAAATGTGAACTAAGATTGCACGCAGTCCTTTTGTTACTCTAACACACTGCTGTGAAGTGAAGCGTGTCATTTTTACAGATAGCTAATTTTCTTCAAAACCTTACAGGCTTGCATGTGCCCGCAATCTACAAGAAAATGCCAACACGGATCTTTGTTCACTTACAGTGAATAAAAAATCCAGTCTGAATGTAATCATTCACGCACATATACTGTACAAACACATCTGAAAAAACAGCTGAGGTACAATCTTTCTGTAACTGCGGTTTGATCAGGGATTTATGGGTGACAGTTTGGGCCCTGATTCCCATCAATACCCCCGCGTGGGTGTGTGTAAGATTCAGAAACAGGGGATCCATTAACAAATTCACAGTCAATGGAGACAGATACCTGTACTTTTTTGATGTTTTGACCAGGGATACAGTGCTGGAAATAATTATGGCAACAGAACAAAATGACAATACGGTATATTGAACATTCCACATTTTAATTTAATAGCTATAATGTCACTGCCTGCCAAGCAGTCTACTCGTCTATCAGACTTCACTTCAAGGTTTTTCTACAGCAAAAGAGGGAGTGACAGGGAAGGAAACATCACATAACAAATCAAGGTTTTAACTAATGAAGGCAGCTCCTAAAATTTCACCCACTGCCTTATATAAGCGTCTTGAAACTGAGAACAGAAATAGTTGAGGAAGAAGTCCCACACTCCCAAAATCGATGTCAAGATTCTCAGTGTAAGTCATATACATGACAGATGATGATACCGCCGAGATCTTGAGAATAATGTTCCTGCAAGTACAAGTACTCATATTTCTTTAAACACAGTAAGATACACATTAGCACAAAATGATCAGTTTACTTCATCATTTGTGTTTATTTATTATCCTCAGCAAAGATTTTTGGGCAGCTACACAGTAGCTGTGCTGATGTGTAACTTACTGTCTTTTGAACTAACACCTATTTAAAATCACTGGAATATCTAATATCACACAGGGAATTTAAAATGGACTAATTTCAAAAGTGACTTTTGAAGTTCAATAATTTAGGATTTAAGTTCTTCGGTAGTATTTTCTAGTTATTGTTCTCATATGCAGTACATGGACAACTGAGGTATTAATTGAAGTAGTATTAGGTCCGTGTCATTAGTATTCACAAAATATTTGTACATTACATGACAGTGGTAAAAGTGAATGCAATGAACTTACAGACTGTTTTTTCTGCTAGGTACTTACAAATGCATCAATCAAAATATAATTTAACAATCTCAGTGAATGAGACTTTAACAGAAGCCAAGAAAACTCATATTTCAGTACGAAGGACAAATGCTGAGATTACAGATGCCTTCCTCAAGTTCACTACATTCCAGAAAGAACTGATGTCAGAGCCTAATTTCAATGTGACTGACTTGCAAGCAGAGGTAACATTCAAAGATATTACATATAGATAAAGATATAACTTTACTTTTAGGTCTTACCACAACACTCTTGTGACTTCAACAATTGAATCCACCTTCAATTGAAGGTCACAGAAAACCATCAGTTTGTTTTACTGATATCATTTGTGACTGGGACTCTTTTCTATATTGATGGTTTTTCTGTGAACTGCAGTGAATTACAGTATAGCTAAAGGGTTAAATAATATAAAATTATATGGATGTTTTAATACACATTTTTCTTCATTATGCTCTGTAATGTATACAGTACTTTAATTGCATGCAGTGTAATTATTATTTGTATTCTTGTATCTATGAAACTAATACAAATATTTACCACTAACTATTAATAAAATGTTCTTGGCAATTCAAATGAATTTTATCTGGTTTTAATAGGAAATTCTTGCAGTGGTTCTGAGTAACAAAACTGCAGAATCAGACAAATTAATTCAGTCAAAAGATGAGCAGATCAGTAAAATACTGCTGGAGTTGCAGCCACACCTGGAGTCCATTGAGAAGGATATGGAGACCATCCAACATTATGATCAGGTAATTAATGAGCTCTTTTTGTTCCAGTGAAGTCCCGCATTTAGCTTATGAGTGCCATGCTAAATCTGTTAAATAAGCAGGCATTTCTCATTAAGTAGGTCATAAAAGCTGTACTCTACATCACTTTGCATGCAGTACTCCAGTCTGTTGCTGAGCCCTGATTGTTCAAGGTGTAAATCCCTGAAGTTAAATCGAATCCTGTAGATTTTGACAAGACTAGGAAAAATTCTGGGGCGTACTGTACAGTATTTTGTGGAATGCTCTCTAAAGAGGTGCATGTAGAAACAGCGTCTGGAAAAATGTACCTGGTCCTGTTAATGAAGCTGTTAGAGAACCCCAGCTACTTCAAGAAACAGCTGGATGCATTCCTCAGATCAATAAGTTAATTGCAGTCAAACAAGCTACTAGACTTAATGACCTCCTCTAATTTCCTATATTAAGGTGTTCACAGTTCAGGAGTGCTGCATTTCATCTTTCTTTAGTCTTGTCTTTTTCTGTTCCTTTCTCATTTACACACAGCTAACACCTCGTGCAACAGAATCCAAATCAGTTGCCCTTTCCTCGGTTGTGAAGGGGAAAGAGGTCGAGGCAGAAGCCAGTGCTTTACTGAAGGAGTTAGAAGGTAATTTTGAATAATGTGGAAAAATGATTTACTGTAATTGTGATTGAGTGTTGTCATTACTGTTACAAGATACTAGGAAAACACAGATAGTTGATACTGATGCATCATGAATACTGTTTTATTCTCATGGCTTTATCAAGAAACTGATTCTCCGTTTTGAGTTCAGGGAAACTAGTCTAATCTTGATTTTTTCTGCGAAGTGATGAAGAAGTCCTGGCCTCGAAAGACTGCTCAGACTAAAGCATCGATGAAGAAAGCAAAAATAGTAAAAGAAAAGATATTGGAAGATTCTAAGAAAAAAACAAAACAGGGAGAGAGGATGTTAAGATATGCTGTGGACAACTCTACACTGGCAAATTCCACAGCCAGGGAGGCACAGGGTATTGCCAGTGAAGCTTCAAAGGTGAGCTAAAACCCCTTTGTGATACAGACCTCCAGAGCCACATTCTGTCTGGAATGTTCTCCCCTTAAACATTTTGTTACATCTCTGCTGCAGAACATAGCAGGTCTTAAATTGCAGCCAGCCCCCTTGGCATTAAAATATAAACAATCAATTTATTTTCTCTCTTTAATAAATTAAGCTTTTTATTATCTAAATGTTAAAAAAGCAGTTAGTCTGGTTTCATTTCACTTTTCTTGTATTTCTGCTTTATACCAATTGAATGTGGAAACACCACTCATCTTTCACAGTGCAGAGCTCTGGTCACACAATGCTCCTCTGACCTGCCCACACGCTGAGCTATTCTCACTTTGACATGGTACAAGCTCCGCAGTGATGTACAGCTGATTCAGTGCTGATTGGAGGAGAGGCGCCTCCACCACTGCCATCACATCACATAGCCTGCAGGGGGCGCTGTCTCACCTGGCCACCCGATCTCACCTCCCTGCTGTGCTGCTCTGCTCTTAGGGGAATTTCAGGACTGGAATGCTCATTACTATTTACATCATGCTTTTTGGAGAGGTGTTAGAAAGCGCTGAGTGATTAATACATAAAACTGAAGAATTAGCTACAAGAGCGTGTTAATTAATTAGCCTTTACAGAGAAGAATTGAAAGAAACTGGTTCACCTGGAAGTACCCAAAGGGGAATTCATGGTGTGTAGCTGTGTTTTCAGGTTTCATTTGTAATTAAAATCACAATCTTACCTTGATTGCTTAATGAGAATAACCTGATAGCTAATGCACAAGAAAAACAATGCATTAACACTCCCTTGACAGATCAGTTATCAACTAGTAAACCTCCTCTGCACAGTCAAATCATTATACTGTAGACAGTTAAAGAACCAAGGACCTTGAACCATTTGTTAGTCTTTATTATAAGATAAACCAGAACAGGATTGTTTTTCTACTGCTGTGGTTGTGTTAGTGGTTTCATACACACAACAAATATATACAGTACATATGCTTGCTGTTGCTGACAAGGTACTGACCCCCCTCTGGTTCATGTTAAATGCAACGAGTGCTGGAGTTATCTGGTCTCAGGTGGGATATTTTGTCTTTGTAGCTGAAAGAGCCAAGACAGCATTCCTACAGATGGGGAGCTCAGCTGCTGGGGAGTTATTCTCTGTACAATTCTGCAAAGCGCTTCCTTGATCATTACAGACACGGCTACGCTCGTGCACAATGTACGTGGAGTTCATATCAGTGTGAAACCCTGAGCACACTTTTTAGACTGCGATGTGCAGAGCGCCAAAATAAACAGATCGTAACAATCATTCATCAACAAGTGGAGGGACTCCTGCAAGGTGGTACTCCTCTGTATTGTACAGCCTTGCTTTTGTCTTCCCCCTAGACAGACACTGTTGCTTAAAAGAGACCTGAACCCAATGGCAAGGAAGTGCAGGCCATTTTATATCTATATTGTATATTTTCACCAGCAGATATATACATTTTTATATTGATATTCACACCTTTTTTAATACTTTCTCAATCCAGGTTGCAAAGGATACTCTCTCCCAAACCAGAAAAGCCCAAAATGAATCACTTCTATTGAACTCTACAGTTGATGCGGTACTTCACGAGCTGGCAGACCAGGAGGGCAGAACCTCACAGCTGAAGAGAGAGATAGGGGAAATGGAAGAGGTAATCATGACTGCTAAATTGCTGCCGTCATTCCAACACTTGGTATTTCAAAAAACATTTTCACACTCCATTGATCAGGAGCAGATGTATGCTAAGATGCCTGCAAGGTAATAGGCTTGATACTGAAAACAGATATGCCGTGCTGCTCATAAGTAATGAAGAATCAGGTACAGCACTTCTTTTAAGAATGCGTAATGAGGGCATTGCCACTCGTATCATCAGGTCCTCCATACTGCCATCTACTGGATTTATTCTGCAATAACTCACTGAAAAATTGTAACCATTTAGATAGAATGCTCTTCATCCAGGAATGTGAAGAAATAATAAAACAACCTTTGAAGTGTGAAGTTTAGGTTCTGATTACGCTTTTGATGATTACCCAGAAGGGCTCACCAAATCGGTAACAATACAGGAATTTAACTACGTTCCTGACATCTGTTTTCTAAACTCTCCTCAGATAGCAAACACAGTGGATGGTATGAAGGAGAATATTCAAACTGCAAAGCATGCCCTAGAGAGTTACTCACTGATGTTGAGTGAGCTTCTTCAGGAGATAGGTAAGAACCATTTAGATCTTTTTACTTAGCAATAGAGATTCTGGGGTCCTAACTCAGTCCTAAATCCCTTTCGTGCCTTTGCTACTTGGAAATATTGAGAATGTAGTGAAATACATTTAGGCTTCAATTTGAAAAAACATCAATTTACAGTAAATGAAAGTAAAGTGAAGCATTTTCAATACTATACTATAAGAAAAAATGTTTCCACTTATGAAGTACAAATTTATAAAATATTAAAGAACAGTTAAATTCTAAGTATTTCACAGCCTACTGGCACATGTAGCAAGAGAATACAGTTTCAGTGGTGTTGAGCAAACTGACTGCAAGATGGGGCACATGGTGCTATGCAGATTAAATTCCTTTCTGGTAGTGACAGGGATAGACTGGTGCCCATTTAAGCATGTGTATGAATAGAAGCAAGCTGGTCAACAGTACACTGGCACTGCAGCTGTCCCCTTTAAAGAACTGCTGATAGCAGTCACCAGTTCCTTTCATTTTCACCTCCGTTTTGCAACTTTCTTTAAAAAACTTTGTTGTTTTCCTGGTAAACAGACGAAGACAAGGCAAATGAAAGGTATGACAGCCTATTGAATGAAACCCGCTCCCAGCTGGGCGTCCTGAGACGGGGCTTGGAGAGCACGAGTTTGGATCTGAAAATACAGGGGCTTCGCGCCGCGGCCCAGGAGCAGGAATCCCAGCTGGAGGAAGTCCGCAAGAACATCGAAGACATTCTGGAGGAGAAAAGGGGTTTAGAGGACATTATCCTCAATCTGCCAGAGGGGTGCACGGACAGGCCAAAGACTGGAGATCTGTGAGCTGAAGCAGGCTGAGCACTTTTTCCAAGAGCAAGAACTGATGGCGAAACAGCACACTGGAAGAGCTCTCCACAACAGCACCTGGAACACGACACTTTTCAGTGCTTCACCTCTTTTGTCTTGTAACTGAAACAGATCTGCAGCACAGGCCTGTATTCACTGCAGTCGGTGGCGTCGCCCACAGTTTCCTTCACACCCACGCAAGGCGGGAGGCTCACACAAATACGGCAGCATCCTTTCAATACCAGCGCTTCAATCCTGCTCCAATTCTCTGAAGAAGAAAAAGGACCGAATGCGAGAATTTAAAAGTTTTTATTGATCTCCTTTGTATGTGTTCTCTGTCTCTGGGATGACATATTGAAGGAATGCTTGATGTAAAAAGAATTGTATTGATTTCCTTATCTTACCTTTTATAGTATTCCTCACCGAGTCTTTAAAGTTTGATGCACATAAGTTAGACGGACTTCAAAACAGCTCCAACAAACTACAATTATACTAGTGTGAAGTCTGATATTCAGCAGTACCTTATCTAGAGTCCTCATTAAGAACTTAACTCATTTTCTTCAGCATATTTTAATTAAAGAGCAGCTCTTTTGTGCTCTTTCACAGCACTGCTACTCAGCCTGGTTTTTCTTTTGTTCTTTTCGGTTCTCAACCTCATACATCGTGTTATCAGATGTAAAATGATGCCAGTTCTGTGCAGAACAGTCAATGAAATGTAATGGAAGAGTAACTGCTGACTAATGGACTTATGTTTTTTTTGCCATTCCTTTGCTAGATACATTTCTGTGGCAAGGTTAAAATTGCCCACAGTTGACACATTCTTAAGTTCCCCAGAAATTAATTTCAGGCTGATCCTCAGTTAATGAAGTTTTACCCATGGTTATTGGGTCAAAAGGCTAATCTTAAACTTAGCGTGGAACACTCAAGAAATACGTGGCAGAAATAAAAATAATGAAAAGGAGCATTCTCATGACTTGCAAAGCTCATTACGGAATGAAAAAAATACTAGTTTTTTGGGGGTTTTGATTAGAGAAACGTTATTTCTTTCTTTGACACTCGAGATGAGATTAAATCAGAGCTATCACATACTGTATTACAGCTTGGTGTTGGGTGGGTGACTGTGTCTCTGTGTTTCACTAACAGGAATGTGACTAAACTTACCATGCAAGTAGAGTGTATTTTACAGTGCTGTCCCCATTAGCAGGGCTATATTATTAAGAAAGGAAAAATATCCACTGGAAATAATAAGAAAATAAAATAATTTTGGCTGAACAGCTAAATTGATGTTCCCAGCTTGTTTCATCACTCTTTGGAAACAGTGTGTAGAAATGTGACATAATACAGTATATTTCTATTTTCTCCTGGAAACTTCAGAAACTGATATAGAATTATTACAATGAAAATGTAAAGGATGATGTAATGAGGTGTCTGAGGTAGGAAAAGTAGCTGTATTGCTGAAATATGGTTTATTACCCACATTTTTGCAAAGAACTATATATCAATGTTTTATGAATAGAGGTTTAACTTTCATTCCCTTTCATCTTAAAGATCACCGAGAAGGAAGGTAACATTAATTAAGTGAACAAATACACATTTCATTGAATTATTCTATGTACAGTATTTAAAATCTTTCTTTAAACATGAAATTGTTGGCATGCGAAAGCAGAAAGGAACACAGTAATGGAAGATTGCAGCTGTAGGACTGAGATCGGCTGGATAGCAGGTCAACAACACATTAGCTAGATGTTTCAAAGCAGATCTCTGCCTATGCTAACCAGGGAAGAAGCTAATCAAGGGGATTTTCAGTGCTGTTTATTTTGTAATCCATGTTATTAATTTTTTTTATTCCCTGAATCCTGTCCAATAACAAGCATTCTTTTTAGCCAAGGGTGAATGTCTGTCTGCTCCTGTTTTTGTCTAAGCATCTGCTTTCAATACTGCATGTCAGTTTACATTTCTGTCTACTCTGTTTACACAGTATAAATATCTGATTAAAAGAAGTACTGGGTGCTTAGAAACATATGTGATGGATTCAGACAACTGCATCATGAAAGCTGTATTGTGGAGCAATGACAATTATTATAGATGCTTACAGAATGATGGAGAACTATTTCTCCTGGGACAAAGTCAGTACTCATCAGAGGGAAACTACATTCCAGGTGTCCACTGGAAAATGGATTCTAGACATCAGAGAGAGAAATGTGCCAATTCTGTGTCCTTTATTGTACATATTATCCCACTTGCACGCGTACTGACTTTCTCTTCCCCCCTGTGTACAGTTTTTACAATGCATTGCTCTTTAAAGCCACCTATCTTCACAACCATCCTGTATATTAGTCTCTGTGCCTGCCAGTTTAGTCTTCCTTCTCAGACTCTTTGGAGGTGAAGTATCCCAGAACAGAATTCCCAGTCCAAAGACCGGCTCCCACCATTCCAAACCAAATGTGTGCTTTCGTCCAGGCGGACGTGGTTGTCTGGGTATAAACCATGAAGAGGAGCAAAACCAGAGTTCCCTAGAAACAAAGGAGGAACGTACGATATGATAAGTAACATCCCGAGATGTCTGGTCAAAGATGGTATATAAATCTATTATTCTGATTAGTTAGGAGTAGTAGCAGTATTGTACCTTACACATAAAAGGTAATATCATTAGTAAAAGTGAAAAATATGACAATCCTTCCACACATTTTCGGGGCCGCGTGGGAGCCGGAGCCTATCCAAGCAAGTGCCAGGCGCAAGATGGGGTACACCCTGATGATATGCCAGTCCATCACAGAGCACACACAGACACAGACACCCACACACACTCACACCAGGGCCAGTTTTCCAGAAACCAGTTAACCTCCCAGCATATCTTTGGACTGTGGGAGAAAACCAGAGCACCAAGGGAAACCCATACAAACATGGGAAGACCATAAAGACTCCACACAGACAGCACCCCAGGAATCGAACCCAGCGCTGCAAGGCTGCACTGCTAGCCCCTGAGCCACCCACGTGCATTATTATGATCTTATGATAACAGGAAGGTCAGTCAATCAAAGCTCACTGGTTTCTTCTTACATTACAGGGTGGAGCTGAGTTCTGGAACCCAACCTCGTGTCTTTAAAACATATTCAATGCTTTTAGAATTCAGTGCAGAAAAAAAAGTGTTTTCTAACACGATGTGCAAAATCTGCTTTTTAACAAGTTGCCTACTCTGCCTCTCACTTTCGTCTTGTTGAACTGCGTTATAAATAACTCAGTCCGATACTTCAGAATTGAGTCATTCGGCGACACGGCCTATGCAGTGGAACTTGGGTTTGAATTTACTCATGGGTATCTATAAGTACCTGAGCTTTGCAGCCCAAAAGAATGTTAACCAAGCTGAACCAGAGCACCAGCTCCTTGGTATGGGAACTGTAATGCCCCAGAATACTGGACTGCAGTGTAAGAGACTCTTTCAATCCTGCGAGCCCATTCACACAAATGCCAGAGGTTAAATTCCTTCAACCTGTCCTCTGTGTATTTAATAGAGTTAACAGGAAGGAAATATACAGTACACTCAGGTAGAAAGAATGGTTGTTTTTTATATATTAGACTAAACCAAAAATGGAAGGTAGTCAGAGCTTCTAAGCAACACACAAAAAGTAATTAAAATTGCAAGGCACCACTCCTGACAGATTCAATTTCCTTTGTCAGAAGGTTATTTAAACATATGAAGACACGCGGTGCTTTCTCAGATGACATGATATTCAGGGAAATATTTCTTTTTTTTTTCACACAACAAAATTCTTGTTAGCTTTTTTTTTTAATTTAACAAATCTGCGAGCACAAGATCATGAACATGTTCTTCCTGGGAGTAAAAACACATTTGGCTTTTCTATTAACCCATTATTGTTCCGGTACATCCAAGGAATAGACAAAATCAAATGTGCAGAGACTGCACCCATTTCCTGCGATGATCCAAATAAATAAAGAAAGCCTGTATTTGTTTAAAAAAGTGTCTGCACACAACGGAAAAAATATTTACAACAATTTAAAATATCAAATAGTCAAGTAGGTAGTTTTCACAGTTAAAGAAATTTAGGATATGTGCTTATAACACAGTTATCCACAGAAGTGCACAAAATATCTTTTTTTTTACATACCACAGTCCGGCCCACGAACACAGAGGTCTTGTCCTTGTCGCTCCTGAAGCCCAGCGCGGTTAAGGACACAAAGCTGTCCCCTACCATCATGGCACCAAACGCTCGGGTCAAGTGAAGGTGAAGCTCATCTTCAGGGCCACTGGTCTGGACAAGCAGAGAGCGTTGTGATGGGCCTGGTCACTCACACCATCTCACACACACAAAAAAAAAAACTTTCAAAGGCCTTTGCAGATGAACAGGGCGGCGTGGGTTGAAGAGACTTTACCTGGAAGCCGAGAAGCCAGTCAGGATAGGCCAGCCACAGCAGGCCGAACACAAAGGTAGCGAGAAAATCCACTTGCAGGAACAGGAAGCCATGGTCGCCAAAGGACTTACTCAGGTCCAGCAAGCCCTTCACCTGACTCCTGCCGAGAAGCAGGTGAGCCGCGCTCCCCAGGATAAAGAAACAGTACACCGCGATGTCCAGCAGGGGGGGCTGCGAGAGTTCCCCGAAGGGAAAACAACAAACGTTTATTTGCCATTTTCAAAGTGGCTGACATTAAATTGGTGGCAAAGTTTAAATCTTAAAATGAGTATGATCGCTCGTGCTTTTAAGGCTTCTTTGTAACGCATAAGATGAACCTACGGAACTAAATAAAACTTCCTGTCATTGTTCAAGACTTCCAGAGCTCGAGTCCCTCAGTGTAATCGCTCAACACGGAGCCGCCCTGAAGCGTGAAATGAAAACAGGTGTCTAATGCAATTTCCGACTTCTTGTCTCAGTTCTGAACATTAAAGAACTGTATTTTATTCCAGTAATAAGCTAACACTAACACATCAGCCTCTCCTGACTCTAATAATAAAAATGATGCCACTGAAATATAACATACCTGGTCTCCAAATACTCTGGCTGTAAAATTTCCATAGCAGACATTCAGTAAAAGAGCGAGGAATGCCTAAAGTTGAAAGTGTTAAAGCAGAGGTTTAGAAAAATACTCAAGTAACAATTATGCAAATAACTGCAGTATGTTTGTAAGAAGATAAGATACATTTTTTTACAAATGTGTCTCTAACTTAAATCTACAGTTAACATCAGTCGATTAATCTGTCTTTAATTATCAAAGCTGCTGCAAGAGGAAGAAAGCCGTTACAATTAAATCTAATACAAGAGTGAAAGCCTGCATCTTCTAAATCTGCACTTCGTTGTGCAATACGACGAGAGTCCAACAAGGGCAAGCCCAGATAAGCAAAAACACAACCCTCGAGTGATTTAATTATATTCTGGACACGGGGGTCTGCAGAACGCGCCTTAGTCCAATAAGATATTGCTTGATTTCAAAGTTCTGTGTTGTGTTTTGTTGTGTTTTTCCACCTCCCACACAGCACACACTGTACGTACAATGAGCCTGGAGGCGGAGTGGGAGGCCAGTGCCAGCGGGTCCCTGCTTCTTCGGAAGAGCAGCAGCTTGAGGTAACTGGCCAGCCACACACAGCCCAGCGACCTGGTCATGTGATAGTGTACGCCGTCCGCACGGTGGGGTACTCCCTGCAAAGGAAAGAGTACAGTATATGCAGTGCAATTAACATCACAAGAACCCAGAATTAATGAGTCTCACAACGCTTAAAAGAGCTAGAGCGTGAACTATTTCACTGCACGTCGCTATGTATAAAAGCATTAGTCGCATTAATTAGTAATAATTACTAACCAACAAAAACCAAACCGCAGGTGGTAACGATTAAGTTTAAACTAAAAGGGTGGGAGACTGTGTGCTGTTAAGCACTGTAAGGTGCAAATATTTGGCTCTTTAATTCGCTGTGTTCCAAAAATGTGCATTTATTATTAATTAAAATCGCACTCTACTTTTGTGTTGCGTGTGGGTGTTCGTGGATTTAGTTGGGAGGAAACGTGCTCAGAGAAACGCGCAAAGAGCTATTCAACATTGATTCTGTGTACTGTAAAACCTACAGTATGCAAGGTCCTTATTATGATTCAAAGAAGTTAAAGATTAGCAACAGCACAGATTCGAACCACGTCCTGGTTTAAATATTATTCTTGAAGCTTTTAGCAGCCTGCGGAGTAAACTTGCTAAAATAATTTGCTGAGAAACTTCATTATCATGTTTACTTTTACAAAATTGTCGTTGACTCGCACCTTCAAGCAGAAAGTTCTCTAGCTATTATTCTGCTACAGCACATTTATGTGCATTTTATTGTATTTGAAGGAATAGATACGGATTGTTCACCTCGTTCTGCATAACGTCGTAAAACATTATACAATATTTCATATAATTCACATATGCATGTGACTTTCAATATATCAGTACTACTACGGATATAATTGTCTGCAGGCAAGTACACAAAATCCTTGCACAAAGGTACAGTGCTTGAAATGCCTTTACTCTTTTCTCATTGTTCACTCCGATTTTACAAGAGTTGTAAAAGTAAGTACAGAATATGTTATATTTACCTGGAAATCAAAAACTTTCTGTGGAAAAAACAAATATGCAGTACTGAGGACAAAACCTCCAGCAAGTTCAGCAGAAATCAACGTGCTTTCCATGTTTCTGAAATAATCGTGGAGGACTGTAAGCTATCACACTCTTATGTCCCCTGTACTGTTTATATACTGTACAGTATATTCCACAAACGTCACACGTAGCAAACTATTCGTTATACAAGTTGGTTGTATAACCATTACTGCACCTTTTCAAGTAATACACAGGGAAACCCGATATGTGCACTTCCTTTCTACCAATCGGAGTTTGGAAACTGGGTCCCATTTGCTTAACTGTTGTCTTGTGTAACCCATTCATTACACGATTTGAAGTTTTTTTTTTTGTATTTCCAGTAACTCCGTAGACAATACATATAGGCTAAATATAATAGACATATGTATAGTATATGCGGAAAAAAAAAACAGTACAGTTACGTTTCTTTCGACTTGATTTTACCCTGTTATAAAAGATTTCTTCAACTGTTTAAACCTTGCTTAGCTTTGAAAACCCGATTTGTTTTTTAACATTTGTAATTGGCTTCCTCAGAAACTTATAGGTTGTATATCTACTGTAGCATTTGTTATTTGTATGTACATTGATATATTATATTTTGCTTTTGATTATAGTTGAATGGAATTTTCCCTTGTTTAAAAATAAATAGATGTTTTATTCCACATGGAACTATACCAAAACAAAAATATAAATTTAATCATGAACAGACATACACGGATAGGCTAGTGTCTCAAAAGCTTTAGAACTTGCACTGACACATTTTGGAATTGGCTATAATTGGATATGTTTCTTCATTAAGAATTTCATTAATTGAACAGGAATTGTATTAACAAACTAAAATACACTAGCGAATACCATGTGGATGTGCTTTTAAAACCTTAAACAGGAGGCACTTCTTTATGCAAAGGGTTGTGGGAGTTTGGAACAAGCTGCCCTGCCATTCAAGAAACAAAAAGCTGAAGGAGAATCTTTCAAGGAAGGGCAGGAGGAGATCCTCAAACTATCAGACGAGTAGATGGACTGTAGATGGACTGACCCCTTCTGATTTATAGCCATTCATATGTCCTTCCTCTCAATTCCACTGTCATACAGATCTCTTATGAGATAACCGGAACAAAAATAAGATGTGAAAATGTCATGGGCAACCCAACAGGTGATAAGGAATGTGATTAAGGTAAAGGAGAAATGTTTGATAAGTTAGGGACCATCACTAATTAGAAAACTCAAGACTCACTGTTTGAAACCCTGTTCTGCATCATTTTCTGCACAGAGGTCACCCGGCAAGTGATTTCAGCCCCAGATCTATGTCCACCACGTCAAAGGAGATGTCTCCAGAGGACATGGCATGACGGGTTCAATTCAATTCAACTTATTTTTACATAGCACCTTTCACAACAAGGATGCCCCAAGGCACTTAACAACGCAAGCGACAACATACACGTTGTGAATACAGAACAGAAAAGACCAGAAGACAACAGAGGAGAGGAACCAAAAACTTCTTAGCAAGGAGAAAAAATACCACTGAGGGCCAAGGTCAACTGGTCAATTATACAATTAAAAAAAAGGAAAAAAATAAAGGAAAAAATGATGATGGATTGAGGTAAGAGTTGCATTTTAAAAAGCCTTTGCTCAGTAAGGAAAAGTCAGAGCTCCTAGAATGAGAACTAAACCATAAATTAATGGATCAAAGGAGCATAGTGGGTGGGACTAGAGAAACAATGGGTGTTTTTCCCCTGGTCGCGCACGTGCAGAGACATGAGGAAAAAGCACAGGTCATATTTATGCAAGAACAATATCATTCCATTCTTCTGCATTATGAAATTATGTGAAAGGTCTCTTTTTTCAAAACAGTACAGCCAGGCTCAAACTCAATGCACTGTCAGCGAGAGGACAAACAGGTCCTGCAACTGTAATGGAATGGTCTCGGCAGGTGGGTGAAAACAGGAATTTTGAGGTCTGTGCAGGAAGTAGGGGGTTTAACTGAAGTACAGAATGCACATGCACACAGTAGGGGCACATGTATGAGCTGCCAGAGAAAGAATGAAGGGGTACTGTGAGACCCAGACAGACAGCAGAGACAAGTATCTCTGGGTGTCAAGACATTAGCCAGAGAGGTCAGGCAAGCTAGGAGATTAGTAAATATGGGCCTCACCCCCTTACCTATCTTAGAAAAAAACAATAGCTATAGCAGGATCTCAGGTAAACAAGAATTGCATATATGAAGCAGAAATGCCTGCAATGAAGCAACAGTCCCCTTCATTAGTGCTCTGTCTTGAATTTTAATCCTGTATGCCTGAGCCCTGGTCCTGGAGGAACCCTGCGTCCCCTGGTTTTCCGATCCACTGAGCTTTTAATCAATCAGGCTAATTGATCCTTAGCTGAAGGCTTTTTTCATGTATTAAGAAGCTGGATAGTATAGCCAATTTCTGTGTTGCACGTCAATTATCTGCAGCACACAGAATCTCATTTTATCGTGAGTGTTTGGGTATAGTTGCACCCATCTGTTTGTGTTCATTCATGATTGGTCACCTAAGGGACCAGTTAATAGGCAAGCCAAAGAGAGAATGAATACAGATGTATTTGCAGCAACATATCTCTCTCTTTTTGAGAGAAACACAAGGATCAAGCAGCAGGGTGTTCAATTCCACAGCACAGCTAGCCTCGATGATTCAGATCTCAGCTGGAATAAAACACAGAAGACACAGGGGGACTCAGAACAAGGCTAGAAACCAGCACTCTTATCTATTACATTATTTTTCCTTATCTTCATTGTATGGAGGTGAGGTAAGGTGATGACACTACTCTCTTAGGGCTCATCACATACAAGAATGAAGCAGCTGAATTAGTTGGGCAGTGTTACCTAAATAACCTGAAACTAAATATCAGTAAAACAAAAGAATTGTGATGGACGTTAGGGAAAGCACTCTCACCACTGTCCATCAACGGTCACGCTGTAGAGGTGGACAGTTTAAGTTCCTGGGCACCACCCTCTCCAGAACTCTAAAATGGGATGTCAACGCATCCACTGTGGTCAAGAAAGCTCACCAGAGGCTGTTGTTTTTGCACGGCTTATTGGTATTTTATCTGGACTCTTTTGTCCATTTTAGATTTTAACTGGAATATTTGCATTGTATGAGCTCGCCAAACCAAATTCCATGCAGCCAGCGTTATGGTCATAAAGTCTTGAACTTGAACTGTTCTCAGCAGACATTTTGTTCCACTCTCCAGGCTGCCCATAGGTTTATCCTGGGCTACAGGGCTCAGGCGCAGAGAAGAGCACATGCATGAGACTTGTTTCGTTAAAGAAGCGGTGCTTTAAAGCATGCTTTTTTCTTTATTTGTGTATTCTGCCTCCATGCTTTAAGGCTGAATTTCCTTTCATGAGAAGGATTTTCCTCAAATCAGTCAGCAAGGTCAGTGAAAAATGTTTTTCTTCCAACCTTCAGCCAGCAGAGGGAGCAAATTCCTCAAAAACAGTTTTGCCTTTCATGCTCTAAAAGCTGGGTGGCACAGTGGTGCAGTGGTGAGCACCGTTTTGCTGGGGTCCTGGGCTCAGTTCTGGGCCTGGGGTGCTGTCTGCATGGCTGGCATGTGGGCAGCCTCCTGGTAGGTTAACTAGCCTCTGGGAAAATTGGCCCTGGTGTGAGTGTGTGTGTGTCAGTGGGTGCCCTATGATGGACTGGCCCTGGTGTGTGTGTGTGTGTGTGTGTGTGTGTGTGTGTGTGTGTGTGTGTGTGTGTGTATGCTCTGTGATGGACTGGCCCTGGTGTGAGTGTGTGTGAGTGTGTGTGTGTGAGTCAGTGTGTGCCCTGTGATGGACTGGCCCCGGTGTGTCTGTGTGTGTTTGTATGTTCTGTGATGGACTGGCCCCGATGTGAGTATGTGTATGTGTGTGTCAGTGGCCCTATGAAGGACTCCCTGACAGCCTGAACTGGATGAAATGATTACAAAAGTTTACAGAGTTTCTGTTGGATGTTTTGCAAATACAGTTTTACATTAACAAACACACAGTGATACATTTATTGTGCACAATAATAAAACAAAACACCCTTGCTCCAGACCCAATGTACTTAATACACAGATCTACAAATAATAATTATAATTGCTTACACTTACATAGCGCTTTTCTTGACACTCCACTCAAAGCACTCTACAGGTAATGGGGATCCCCTCCACCACCACCAGTGTGCAGCCCCACCTGGTCCCGAAATATATCAGTTATAACTCTTCCTACCTTCTTTGTATATGTTTAAAAAAAAAAACTAAATACTATGCATCGTTTTTAAATTAAACATGTTATCATTAACATCAAGAACCGATTTACAAATGTTGAAAGTCTGACTTCAGGACTGCAAATTTTCACAACTTCAAAAATAATAAAAAAAAATTATTATATACGGTTAAGGGTATTTAATATGAGCAACTGTATTTCAGATCACATCAACGGAGCCGCTAACGCCAGATCTGGTTTTTCTCCAGGAATATAATTAAATTGCACTGCTGACAGTATATCCTTACAATGCCACTGAACAGCGGTGTGAGCGGCTCTTCTGTTGATGTAGTGCCAGTGGGGGCCGGTTGGGGCTCTCAAGTGCTGGTCATCTCTTCTAACACGGAGCAGTATCAGCCGCTGGGAGTGCGGGCACAAGCCTCACTCTCCCAGTGCGCCTCAGAGAGTCCAGCGGCCAGAAAGGCGCGCAGATCGGGCTTTGCACTTTTGCATTTTGCGAGGTTTTTTTTTTGTTAACAAAAAGCAACCGGAAGATGCCTTCAGATCAGAACTTGCAAGGTAGAGATTGATAGCTATATCAGCACTTTT
Source organism: Lepisosteus oculatus (assembly GCF_040954835.1). Lineage (NCBI taxonomy): Eukaryota > Metazoa > Chordata > Actinopteri > Semionotiformes > Lepisosteidae > Lepisosteus > Lepisosteus oculatus. The sequence continues at coordinate 15,593,768 of NC_090719.1, read as the reverse complement.
AAAGCGAGAGACGGTACCTCTTTACTGCCCCCGAGTTCGCTTGGGACGTTGGGCAATGTGATTGCTTGAGCACTGTTGATCAGATTCAAACTGGCTCGGAGTCTGTTGGCGGTTTAATAATAATTTTTGCTTTTTTAAAATTTGCAGGAGGAAAGGCATTTGGATTATTAAAAGCCCAACAAAGGGAAAGGCTGGAACAAATTAACAAGGTACAATACGCTTTTCATTTTTTAAAATCCTTTTCTGCCTCTATTTGTACTGTACGACAGCATTGCGTGCAACTTCAGATTATCCAGAGGGCTAATTAAATCGTTTAGCCAATCAATTTAACGTCCGAATTCCCCGGTTCATGTAATACAAGTACGTTTTTCTTCCTTAAATGTTAAAAGAAAACATTTAGCTATCCATAAAGTCGAGAAGTACAGTACTTGTATCAGAATATTTGTGATGAAGGATGTGTTCATCCTAATGAGCTGTTTAATTCCTGAATTGTAACGTTAAAGATGGGAATTTTATATTCATTATGTTAGAGTATTGCTGGAATCAGAATTAAGTAATATTGTGTATATCGTTTCCACACTGCTATACTTGTGCAGCTGAATTTCAAAACAAAGCTAAATGCGATTCCACTTACTCTCAAAAGTACATAGTACTTGTGTAGTGCTGTTGTGTGAATGCAGTGTGCAGATTTCTCAACAGGTTCAAGTGACACTGGTATTTTGCCTTTGCTCTGTAGTTCTTGCACTGTTGGTGGCGACAGCTCATTAATTCATAATCATTTTTGGACAATATATACCTTTAACCTGTCAACGGTTCTGCTTTGCTTTGTCCCAAAACAAAAGCTGTGCTGTAATAATCGAACCAGAAGTAATACTTCATAAAAGTAGAAATTTCTGCTAAGAAAATGGCAGAAGAGCTACATCTTGAATTAAAATACCTACACTATAGCCTGTTCTGCAAAATCCTTGTCTTTTGAGGCATTGAATTACTTTTTCCTATTTAGAAAAACCTCAGAGATCTGGCAACCCTGCCAGTGTGCTGAGGGATACACAACAGGTGCTCTGAAAGAGTCTGTTCTTTTCAGCTGCACTGGAGCGCCTTGTTCTGGCTGTGACAGTGCTGCTCCTTCTGCTGTGTTTTAAAGTTGTTTTTTTTAGCTGTAGTATGGTATTGGAATTACAGTTGGCTCCAAACCTACTGTATGTACTTGTTATAATGTTACCAAAAGCTGGTTTTACCAAAACAAAACCAAAGTGAACCTTCAGTATTTCTTGGGTGAATGAATTAAAGCACAGGAAGTTGTAAGATACCAGCATTGGGTGAAAGTGAAATACGATTGGCCGATTACTTACATATTTATCTAAATACATTATGTTTTCTTTTATTCTGTAGATATGATTAAAATAAGTCCTTCAAATGTAAACCTGTAATATTGGGTAGTTAAGTATTAGTTTTACAAAGGCTCTATAAACCCAAGTTTATAGAAGCATCTTCATGGGGAAAGTCTGAAAACTATCTGAAAATCTAAAATAAAATATTACCAACATCAATATTTCTAATAACATAAATAAAACAATCAATAAGACATTCCAGATTTGACTGTATTGTCAATCATCCAGAAGTTAAAGGCTAATGGGATAGGTGCTACCCAACCAGAAAGAGAACATTTATTTAAATGTAGTCAGAAAAGTGGTTTGACAATTAATTCTCAACCAAGGACAACAACTGAGAACCTTCAGAAAACACTGGCATCTTCGGTTCACAATATATACAAAGCTACAGTACCATTTGAGGCTAAACTCATGAATCTGGTGTCTGCAGCAAAGTTTCATAGCAATATTGGAAGGACAGTCATGAATTAGCAAAGTCACAGATACATGTCTCAAGTCAGATGAAACCTCATGACATGGCTGGATGAAACACAAACACACAAAGAATTTCTGGGCAGTCTCTCCAGGAGTATGATTAGCACAGCAAGATGATGCTGAGGTGAAAAAACAATGTCATCCCTTCTGTGAAGAATGGAAGTAGGTCTGATTTAGAGCTGTTGTGCAGCTACTGATCCTGGTGCCCTTGCTAGAATTCAAAGGTGGATGGACTCCAAATTATATCTGAATATTTTATCCAAAAACCTCTTTCCTCTGCTAAGAAGATCAACCTTGGTAGCAAATAGGAATTCCAGCAGGCTAATGACCCAAAACCCAGCTCTGAATGTATTGCCAAATGGTTAAAGGAGTCTAACTTCAACGTTCTTGATTGGCCATCTCCATGTCCCAGACAGAGGAATGAACTGAATGAAGCAGTTCCCAAGAGCAAACAGCATAATCCAGAGGAGCCGGAGAGGTTCGGCATGGACAAAACATCAAAAATGTCTGAGATCTGCCTGAAACTAATAAAAAGCTACAGGAATCCACAACAGAGTAGTTGCTGGGTTGTGATTCAGTTTGAATGTAACATATTTGGAGAAATATGCACTTTGGTCATTTCTGTTTTTGTGATACCCAATACCGTTCCTACAATATTTCAAGTCTTCAGTTTATTTATTCACCTGATGCTCAATGTAAACTTGCATGTTTTTTTCTTGTGAAACCAACTTTCATTAACATGAGAGCTATGAATACTTTGAGGACCAGCTAAGAAGGAAGGAGAAAACCACCATTTGTAACATTTGTAACTTGTAGCATAATGAGGGGTTTGTAAGACAGCATGAGAGCAGTTAGCCTCACTGGCCTTTGGATCCATGGTGCTGTTGCTGTAACCAGCCTGCTCAGTACAAGAGGAAGTGTAGGTTCAGCTGCCACTGCCTGGGGTGCATGACTGCACACACTGAAGACAGAATGATTGCTGAAAGGAATCGGGCCCTTTGTGGAGCTCCTGCTGCTCTCAGTGGGCAGGTAGTGGTCTACCCCCTGAAACGTGTGCTAACATGAAACAGGGAATATTGGGGTACACTGGGAACATTAGGGTACACTGAGAACTTTAGGGAACGTACCATAAAGTGTAAGTGCAGGCATGAAATCCTTTCTTCAGAAAAGCACACTAAACAACCTTTTATAGGGGATAATTTATTTTCTTCCACTTTATATAAGATACATTGGTCTTCAGAAATGATGGCTTCCTGGTATTATTTTACTTTTGGTTTAACTAAAATATCTGCATAATGTTTTTACATTTTTGCTTTACTTTCCTTTTATTCTTCACAGGCATAGAAATTAAAATCTTGTGTCATACTGGTACTGAAAGCCAAAGGCAGTTTATATAATCTACGTTTTGCCACAGGGGTTGTTTTGATTGCTAGTCCTTGAGGCCATATTGGATTGAAGCTCTGATGCAGATCCAGGTCCAAACAGCAGAGGAAGGTTAGTTTAAGGTCACAAAGGGTACAGTGGCGCCTGCCTCTCTCCTGGCACACTGTGCCATGTGCTCCAGTGATTATTGAGTCATCTAGTGCTGGGTCTGGCCACACTGAACTCCTTGGTCTGAGCAAACAGAAACACACTTTTGAGCTTCTGATTGCTGTAATGTAAGATTGTTGTTAATTTGAAGCCAGTGACAAAGGGGCTGTTGTCATAGCAGGAGAAGACACAGGCAGTTTTATTCTCATTGTTCAGTTTCACTAAGAACCCCATTTTCTGTACCTCCTTCTTTGTGTCTGTGGTTGCTTATAATAAAGATTATTTCCCCTTTCAAAGTAGGATTTTTCAATCCTTATCCAGCTTTTCCCTGTTCACTTTGTGCAACTGTCAATCTTAAGATCTAGGGAGCATTTTTAATATTTATTTTAATAAACAGTTAAGAACAGGAATAGAACAATAAACAAGACATTTTCATGATTGCTAGAAATAAAAAAAAACATCACTTCTAAAGTCCCCAGCTATGATCCTCAAATTAAAACATGGCATCTTTAGACACATATTCAGTTGTTTAGGTCATGACAGAACGAATCTAACACTTTTTTTTATTTAAGCTGGCTAATTAACAAAAAGAAATGCTGCTGGATTGTGTCTGTCCCAGAACAGCGCTGAGGGCCTTTGACTTACTATACTGGACAGTTTAAGAACAGAGACCAAGAATGCAGCACCTGTCAAATGGTTTAAAGAAAGTCCAACTGCACTCAACGTGCACAAACCCATTTTTGTGGTATATATTAAAATAGTCCTTAAATAAATAGTCATTATGGCTTTGAGTTCTTAATTACATGGTTTTATTCCTAATTTAGTTGCCTTCCAAAGGCCAATAACACTTTGTATCAGTGTTAGACTTTTGAACTTGGTCTTGCTTCTTTCTTACTGAAATGATTTCTGTCATTATCACAGTCCTCCAGTGTTCATTGTTTCGTGCTGGCCAGACTCATTGTGCTGCTGTTTTGAGAAACAGTCAAAGAGGAATGTCCTTGTTCAGCACATTCCTGACAGAACCTTTTCATACCCCCTCCACCTCTTGTGTGCAGAGCCACACATACCTGGTGTTTAGTTAACTTTCTATTTCTCTCACTGGTCGAAAACATTGCAGTAAACACTCTGACCCCGGATATCCATTCGAACATGGGCAAATATTCGCTGTATGTGGTTTTGGATTAGAATGGTACGTACCTGTACATGGCTGAGAGGTCACATACACAAAACAGAAAAGGGGGAATAAGAAGATAAACAACAAAAGCTTAAATCAAAATGATACACCCTGACCTTCAGTCTCACTCCCGGTCTGATCTGTAGGCAGTGGTGTGTTAAAACCGAAGCCAGTGTGTAAAAGATTAAGTATGAATGAAGTGAGGCTGAAGTGTCAGACAGGTCTGGAAACACAAGCCTGACGTCTAAACTGAACTGGGCGATGGTGGCTTATGTTCTGCAGGCACGTTAACCAGTACACTGAACTGTACTGGTTACTACTAGCAGAGAACCTCCATCTCAGGCGTTTCCTTTCATCTCTCTTGCTGCCAATGGTGTTTTTCTGTTCTGTCTGATAACCCAGTAAAAATAGGTCAAGATGTGGTATTTAGTTACAGAGAGTCCAGAGAACCATGGGGGAGCAGAGAGCTCTGTTAATGGCCCAAGGCTTTTGATGGCTACATTTGCATGTCTGTAATCAGAGCACAGAGCCCAGGATAGAGAGGATGTAATGCAGTTCTCTTGAAAAAGAGATCTTTTTTAAAAATACCTGATAAAAGCTCTCTCTTTTCATAGAATTAAACCAGAGTGGCTATAGCAGGAAAAATATAAAACACGTACATTCCCAGCCTTATTTTACAGTAAGCCTGTAACAATATGTTGTTGAATTAATATATTATAAAGATTGCAGCAGCCTTGTGATGTGGATGTGTATTTGCATCTGAACTAGAAAAATAAAGATGAATAAGGACAAGCCTGGTGGTTGCTACTCTCAGTATGTGCTTGTCAGCTTACATGTTAAAACACTTTATTAGATACTGGTTGATAAAATATTTATTTCCAACAGATGGTGATGCTGTAATATAGCTCCTCCTCAGCTTGATCGGAAGCTCTTTCATAGATGTTGATCCGTAAATAATTTGCCTGCAGGGGTGTTACAGATTAAAGGCAAAGGGGAGAATGTTTTAATGTTTGCATTTCTTTTTTTAGGAGTTCCTGGAAGATCAGAAGTACAGAGATGAGGAGGACCTGGAAGAGAAGCTAGACTCCTTTAAAAGTAAATCTTCTGATGAGTACCTTCCTTGAAACTACAGCACTTCACTGTGGTCACTTACCGTATCATTGTGCCACTCGGTGCCTTAGCACTAGCTGAGTTTCTATGACACTTTGAAAGTATTATAAACTCTACAGGGCACAAATGGCATTTTTTTCAACTTTATAATTTCTGTATTATAGAAATGGAAAATATGAATAAGCAATTGGGTAGCTTAGAATGAATGAAAATGCTAACACTTCATAGTGAATCACAGCATCAGCTTCCCAAAACAAACGTTATCCTGTATTAGTGGCCCTAATGCCTCTGTGAGCTCTCACGGGCCCAGGCAGTTCTCAGGCTCTGTGCGCAAGTACAGGCCTTCAGGACTACTAGCAGAAAGCTGAGGAAAAAGGGAGTCAAAGACAGAGACTGTGCCCAAGAGGAGCCCCCAATGCCCCTAAAATGTGTGGCAAGAAACGGGGCTTGTTTGAGGCTCAGGCACATAGGGAGGAGTCCAGTTTTCGTGCATCCAAATGCTGTGTGCTGTTAAAACCTGCCGGAAACGCACAAAAGAGTGGGGAGATGTTGAAAGGGGGTCCGTGAGACCCCAGTCTCTTGTTGAAGACTGGCTTTCTTTAGCACTGGCTGCGGTGGGCGGGAGCCGTTTGTGCAAATGAGAAGCGAGGGCCCAGGAACAAACCCCTCCTTGTGGCTGGACTGCAGGAATTCTGAGGCCACCTCTCACGCCAGGCCCATTGCCCAGAGCTCACGAACAATATTAGCATTGTCCTGTTTTCAGTAGGTGACACGGTTTTTGTTCCATGAAACTGCATTGGAGGCACTAAACAGGCTTCGTATTGTGAAATCTTTTTAATGGGTTAATCCACATGCACCTTAACTGTCAAAGAGAGAACTAAAATGGAATTTCCTTGGAGGTGGACAATTATTTACTGATTTATTTATGTATATTTTTTAAACTAGTTTAAAATTATTCCTGATGGCTAATTAGGATATGATTTTCTAAAATTAAAAATTAGTTATCCTGCCAAGCAAGGATTTAATAGTTTAAATTAAAGTCAAAAAGTGTAAATTAATTTAGGCTTAAGAGAAGTAAAGGAGAAAAGATTTCTATACTTATATTTGACCAAATCCAAAGCTGGATACATTTACTTAAATCACATTTTACACATTAGTTAATCTTTACAAACACTGGAAAGTTTTCTTGCACACCGAAGACAAGCCATTGGAAAAAAAAACAAGAATTTAAAAAAAGTAGACTTCGTTTGAATTACATTTAAAACACTAGTGTTGCTCTGTAATTGACCTTTTTTTCAAAGAACCAGAGTTGATCTTTAAATCTTCGCCCCAAAAATCAGCAGACTGGAACAGTGTCTGGTTGCCAGCTCAGGATTAAGTTTGTTTTAACCAGAAAATAAAAATGCACGCTTTCCCAGCTCAGGCACATTGTGATGTGTTGGTACTGTATGTGTTGTTGAAAACTGACTGCTTCACTAAATAACTGATTGGAATGCTGTAGCTCAGTTAGCTGCATTAACTGCTGAGAGTTCCTGACCTCTGCAGGAGATGTACTATTTGACTTTACTTATTTCTTCTGGATTTTTTTGCTAATCTGAAGAGTGTTAGAGGCTATAAGTATTATAACCAAAGCATTTTGCACACACCAAATTCAGTTTGGAGGGACTGATGGCACTGTATTGTTTATATTCATAACTCATTTGAAGCATAACTAACATTAGTATGATCACAAATACTGTATTCTGTGCAAAAATACAGTACAACTTATCTTTTTTTATCAAAAAGTGAGTGACATGGACCCAATGAAGAATGAAAAGCAATCCAGGAATTACAATGATGAAGGCCGTCCAATGCTGCGCTTGCATCTAGTCCTTCTGTACTGTATATACAGACTGTACTGTTTATTAATCTGTACTGTATATCCTTGTATATACAGTAGCTCCAACCAGAAAGCTTTCTACTGTCCATCCTTTTACACCCATGTTTCCCTGCATCACTGCCTGGAACCAATAGATGATCCCAGCTTTTCAGACAACCCTCACTTAATTATTGTAAAAATCCAGCAAGCAAAAGCTCCCGCTGTCTCCCAGGGGTCCGCAGGTTTTGCGGTGATATCAGTTACAGATACACTACACCTCCCGGTAGGTGCTTAGTCCCCTGTCCGCAAACCTGGAGCAACACGGCTCTGTGGGTGGCCGGAGAGCAGGTAGAAGTCATTGCTGGCGAGCCACGTCTTAAAACATATGGTTGGGACCTAGTGTAGTGTTTGAATGTCCAAAATAATAGTCTACAGAAACACTGATTTTAATATAAATGATTTGTAAGAACTTGGCAAAGGCAGAAATCTGGCCTGAGCGAGGAACTTGCAGACAGGGAAGTACTTCAGAGTGGAGTAAGAAGTGAAATTGGTCCGTGTCCTGTTATTAATTACATTATGTGAGGAGTACATCTCTTGTAGCGCTGCTGTCCGTGTTGTTTCAGATCTCTCAAACCCTTCGGTGCTGGGCCTGCTCTCAGAGCTCATCCCTCCACCTGTCAGGACCACCTGTCTGAATAGGAGACAGCTGCCCACTACACAGCTGTCACATGGAGGAGGGGCTCAGCTCTCAGTTTAACTGAACACTGGCTTCTTGTGACATTGCTGTTGGCTTCTGTGAGTCTGCAGCTCCCTCGAGGCAGAGTCTTGTCCACAGCCCCTTGTGAAGTTCACTTGCTTGGACGCACTGAACTGCCTGGATGCTTGGTGCCAATTAGTGCCACCACATGTGCCTCACATACGAGGCAGCGATGAGTAAAGAGCTTCTCTCAGCTGCACTGGCTGTTCTAGTCAAGACAGCCAGAATGGCTGCTGCTGCTAGCAAGGCAGACAGAGGCGAAGCAAGAGTTAAGGCCCACGTGCACAGTTGCTGAAGGGCATCGGAAAAGGTTTTTCTGTGACCTACAGTAAGCCTTAGCAGGACTGGATGGTCTTTAACGGGTAATGTGCACATTTCCAGATCTTCCCTTCAGCCCGGCCCTCTGTGTTTTTACTGTTTTTTTAAGACGACAATAACAAAGTGCCACTGAGTATTTTCTCGTGAGAAGTATTGTTTGAATGTTCTTGACCTTGACGTGAGCTCAGATGCAGTGCTCTGCCGTGATTTGTGCCTGCGATGTTTTTAAAAGCTGTCTGTTTGCTCTCCAGCTGCTGACAGTCCCTGGCTGGGGAGTGTTTTTTACAACTGCAACTGCCTGGTCAGGACGTGAACCCGAGGAAATCAATCCCAGGCTCATCTCGCTTTGCTTTGTCAAATAATTTGGTTTTCCCTGATTTATTATTAGACCTGAGATGGGAAAGCTTAGCAATTTCAGGCAATTTGATTCTTATTTAGATCTAGAAAGAGAAACATATGTTTGGTTGTGAAAGGGAGTGTTACAGGGATGTTAGGATCATAAGTTTTGCAAATCAGTTCAACTTTTTTTAATGACATTGTGGATGTCTCTGCTCATTCTTATTCTGCCTTAATATCTCCAACATTTGAGCAAAGATTTAAACAACTGAAGCAACATAGTAGGTTAGATCTATTTGAAAAGTGGGACCTGTATTCTGAAGCAGGCTTCTGTTTGTGTCAGAGCTTCTCTTTAATGTGTGATCCAATCAATGTCAGCTTCTAAAGGCATCATTTCCCTGCACAGGACTGAAGAGTTACTCTTGGCAATTTCCTTTCATGTCATTCAGCAGCTCCAGTGACCCGAAGAAACGTCTTTTCCAGCTTTCCAGCACCAAGTTTAAATTAATCATGCTTAACCCCCCATAGACCACATCAGTTTCTACATGTTCTGGTCTGTAGAACAGCAGAGAGCTAATACATTTCAGGTGTCATATAGAATCACAGTATCATAAGTATTCTGTTACAGCCAAATTAACTGTAATTATTGGCATAGTAATTAATCATAATTATTAGCACAGAGTTTGTTAAATTATTGTACATAACCAGGTATCTCATTTACCACTGGCTAAAACAAATGCCCCATACATCTTTGCTTCATGAGAAGTGTCGGTAATGTCTGTAACTATACATGTACTTGAGAGGATTAGCTGTATGCACTGAGACTCGGTTTATTATTTGGGTGGGGTATCAGATCAGCCTTAAATACTTTGGCTTCAAGAGTATTGTGTACTTTTTTCCATCTTAATAACCATTAACAATCAGATCTCTTCTTTCCTTTCCAGTATAGTTATCTTCGCCACAAACTCTATTAACAATCATGCTTTTGTACTGTTTAGTGGTTTCATCCCATGTAAGAACTTTCAGTTTTAGGAGATTTATTTATTATCTCTGACCATTTTCTTTGGCATTTTTATCTGTTTTTAGATAAGTATGCAGAGTTTGACCTGAATGATCAAGGAGAGATTGGTAAGTGTGTGACCTTACAGCACATTTAGGTTTTCAATTTGTCAAGAATAAAATGTATCAGCTCCGGGAACATCCTGATACTAAAGGTGTCAGAGTAGCACTTCTTATTAGAACAGTCACAGTAGCGTTTTGTTCTACACCTGTCACATTGCCTGGTTGCCTGTTCATCTTCTAAATTAAAATGTTTAATATTCCTTTCTCAAAACAAAAAAAAAGTCCCGTCCCCCCCCCCAAAATAGTAAAACATTGTGTGACATGTTTTTACCTTTCTAGTTAAGAATAACATTTTAAGAACATTAGAACAATTTTAGACAACAGATACTGCAAGTAAAATGATTTTTTCTTTGATTTGGAAACGCTGTGTCTCATTCGATTTAAAGTTTGGCTCCCGTCCTTTGTATAGTGACAGGATGTCACATGGTTAGGATCCCTCCTTCACTGTCATGAGGTTAGAGGCAGCAGGTGTGAGTGGCTGATGGCGAGGACTCTGTGCTCCCTCCAGACATGATGGGCTTGAAGAGGATGATGGAGAAACTGGGGGTGCCCAAGACTCACCTGGAGATGAAGAAGATGATCTCGGAGGTGACGGGAGGGTGCAGCGAAACCATCTCGTACAGGGACTTCGTCAAGATGATGCTGGGGAAGAGATCTGCTGTCTTAAAACTGTGAGTGGTGGGGACCCTAGGGGCCACATCTGGGAACTAGTTTCCAGCCAAAAGCTGCCCCTGAACACGTGTCTGTTTCTTGGTTGATCTGTTGCAAAATCAGCATGTTACTGTCTCTCGGTGGGCTTCTTGGGCGGGTGGGCTTGTGCAGTGGAAGGAAGGCAGAGTCCAGCGCCGTGGGCCTCCTCCTCAGATCCCCGAGCGGAGTGCGGAAACTCCCCGCCGTGCGTCTCCTCCGGTCAGGCCGTCGGGGTAGTTCGTCGGGATGGGTTCTCTAACATGCCGTTGTGTTAGGCGCTTTAATCACAAAAGGGCATCATGCCAGCAGGCCATCCATAACCTGCAATGGAGAACAACAATCTGGATGTGCTTGGAACTTGTAAACAGAGTAAATATTTATTTGCTTAGTGCACACCCTAAGAAAAAAAAAAGATTTTGGCCTTTGGTATTTTGAAAAGTTGGCAGTATTTATGTTTTAGTCGAAACCCTGAGCTTTTGTGACCCTGAACCAGACAAAGTTCCCTTAATCCAAACGTGCTAATTGTTTCATGAAGTGAACTTTTCCTTTCCACTTCTTTCCTCCCTCACGTGCTCCTGTCAGCCCCGGGAGTCACTTGACCTGCAAACATGGTTCATTGAAATTGGCCTGTGGGTACAGTTCTTGAGCTTAGAACAGTGTGTTCAGATCAAATGTTTTGCCATTCCATTTTTTATTACACACTAATCTGCTTTATCTTACAAGACAGTATACAGTATACAGTAGCTTGCTGGTATGTTTCAATTATGCTGTTTAGTTGCCTGACTTACTCTTTATACTTAATTTTTTTATATATATAGTTTATTATTCACTTTTATGTCTGCATTTTGTAAAATCATCCTACTTCTTTTGTCACTTGATTACATGTTTCCCTGCATTCACAGGCAATAACAGTGAAATGCTCCTTCTTCCATTTAGATAAGAGACAACAGAATTTTACTTCCTGCTCATTCTCATTCAATCTTTGAATGATATCACATTCGTCACCCTTGTAGCAGCCTCCTGGCTCGTCTGACTCATGGAAGCTGCATCAACACATCTGTACAGTGTAAGATTTCCACTAGTGTGTGACGAGAGGCTAAGGTGTCAGTCCCCAGAAAATTATATCACCTTTTGCAATTCCTTTGTAATGAAAAGAGGTGGTTTTTACTTCATCGTAGACTTAACTTGCACATAGAGAGACTGTCATTCAGCAGGGGGTAATTTCACTGACTGCACCTCTCCAGTTGTTGCCCAATACAGCACTGCAAAAGCCTTCCCCTTCCACGGTATCACATGGACAGATATGTAGGACACACATTGTAGCATGTATAGGATCACACTGTGTGATATCTGAGTGATTTTAATTTGCATTTAGCTACCCAAGGGTATGTGGCATTTACGCCACTTAAGCCACCTGTGCAGGTTGTGTGTGGTGCATGCTTCATAATCCTCCTGTGCATCTATAAAAAGCCCCCAAAGCATGATTGCTTTAGCCCTGCAGCAATGCATCTTTAAGATAAGCTTTTGCAAAGAATCTCTGGTCACCTGTCATAGTGTCCCGAAATACCTTTCACCACTGAATCCCACAATAATACCAAACATTTTTGTATTTTGTTTACATATTTCTTTAGTTAAGGTGTCTCTAATTGCTCTAATTGGTTAAAAATGATAATGCTACTAGTTGATGGGCTGCAAACAAACCTAACAAAATTCACATTCTTTCCTGATGATGTTCGATCTCTCCAGCATCATTCAATTTCAGCAGCATATACCCATTCCTTGCCTGTCTCAAGAAAAAAACCTTTTTTTCTTTCCTGATCCTGAATGTCGGCACATGTTTTGGTTCCCAAACTGTGGGTCCTGTGGGTCCCACGGGAATGCTGTGTTAGTGTCACTGTTAGGACAAAGTAAGACTAAAGTATCCTCAGAGCTTGTCCCTCTCTCCTGAAAAGATTCAAGATCTAAAAGGCTGTTTACTTGCAGACAGACTTATCTGAGCTCACACTGCATGGTTTTCCAGCACCACTGCTCCAGTGCGAGGAGTCGCTATCGAACACTCACTTCAGGAGTTTTCAAAATACAGGCTTTTTGTGCAGAATTGACATGATCAGAATGCTGAGGCTGTTTTTTTTTCCTGTTGAATCCTTGCTTTATTGTAGCTGCATCACGTAAGACGCCTTTGGCTATTCCAAAAGCGTAGCTACAGAAAGGAGTACAGCCACTCTTAAGTGATTCTTTAGAGTTGTGAGCGATTTTTTCTGGTTCATTTTTCCCCACTTAAGCTTACTGGGAACAAACATGATTTTGGCAACTGACCAAGTTGGCAATGGAAATCAACAGCACAAGGCCAAGCTTACAAATCTGCAATCAGGTTTAATTGAGTTTGCAGAGAAATTACAGAATATAACACATATTTGTCCAAGACAATCCTGCCATGCTGTATGTAGTCCTGGCCTCTATACTAGGCTATGCTGGTAGCCATGCCTGGAGTCAGAGGGTTTTATAAATCCTTTACTTATAAAACATATATTGGTCCTGAAATGACTATTTAAAGGTAGAAGAATAATGAGGATTTTGATAAAAATAGAAATTAAAGCAGCTACGTTACGTTTATTGATGGAATTCTCATATATAGATAATAGAAAACCAAGACATTTTTTGATTTTCAATATAATATTGCTTGCTTATTCTTTTGTGTGTTTTTTAGAGAACATGTTAACATAGTGGTGGGCATGATTTGGTTATGACCATAAGATCAGTGTTGTTTTTTCTGAAGCAAAACTACAAACTGCTTTGAAGAACTGGTGCACTCAGCCGTATTTCGTGCTGTGTGTTTTAACAAATCCTATTTTTTGTGGTGCCTGTTCTCGGAGTGTGTCAGATAGAAGAGCTTTATTTTTTTTTCCTTTTTGAGCAGCAGTCCTTCAGGCGTGTTGCACCCTGTAGGCCTCCAGGGCGCTGCTCTGAAGCGCTGGCTGATACAGGCCGGTGTGAGGAGCAGGCCGAAGGAGAAAGCTATCTCCTGAATTACAGAGCTTCCACCACAGCTAATCTCGGATTTCTTCCAGAAATCCTGAAACAGTGAATGGGCATTAAAAATCTATAGATCAGTCAGGGACCCTGCTTGGGACTGATGAGCCCGTGAACCATTGTGCAGGCCACTCGACATACAGTAAACAGAAAGGGAATAGATCAAATGAAAGGAAGCATGGACTGAAGAGTGAGCCAGAGCAGTTTGCATGTAATGGATTTACACATCGAGCTCCAGCAGCAAGGGAGTAGAATAGCTGCACAACCATTTATCTTTAGGGATAAGGGGCTCTTAAGAGCTTATCGAAGCTTTGCAAGAGGTTAACCAAAAAAGGAAAGTAAAGAAGCTCACTCGAATAGAACTGTCAGCCCCTGTGGTTTGTCACCCAGCGATCAATGATGACAGGACCTGGGGTAAAAATACTTTATGGGGGGGAATGATACCCTAATGAACCGGGCAGGAGCTCTCAGCAACCTGGGGCTTTGGGTAATGTAGGTTAATGTTTGAGAGTGAAAATCGTAATCTGGAATCTTGTGCTTGTGCTTCGCTTTTTGCACTGTGGCTTTTGTTGCAGTGTGGGGGAAAATCATAAAAGGTTCAGCACAGAGTCATCAAGAAGTAAAGACGAGTTTTAACCTGTGAGTGTCAATCTTGCTTGCACTGCAAGAGCTTCACCTCTGTCAGCAGCCTGAATACATCAGTAGGTTTGTGTTTATGTAATTGTGTAATGATGCCTTACTGTCATTGTCTGGGATGTCGCCCAGTCAGACAGGAGATACTGTCTTAGGGACTGCTGGTGTACTGAACATGGCTGACTGACTCCAGGATGCTGTATTTATACTGTAGGTTGACCTTGCGTACTTAGTTGCTTTTTTGCACATTATTTGTAGGCAATGATACTTTTTATGCCATCTGCCCAACCAACTTGTGTGTTTTGAACCTGGAGAGCTGGAGAGCTGAGCCTTAAATAGCTAGCACCTCAGAATTGTGCGGTGGATATTTAATGAAAATGAATTGAGTCTTGGGGTGGAACAGTGCTTAGCATTACTGCCTTGCAGCGCTGGGGTCCTGGGTTCAGTTCCAGACTTCGCTGTGCTATCTGGATGGAGCTTGTTGGTTTGTTCAGCCTGTGTTTGGGTGGGTGTCCTCTGGGTGCTCCAGTTTCCTCCCACAATCAAAGACATGCTGCTGGGTTAAATGGCTTCTGGGAAAACTGGCCATGGTGTGTGTGCATGACTGTGTCTGTATGTGCCCTGTGATGGACTGGCGTCCCGTCCAGGATGTACCCCGAATCGCACCCCTTTCTACTCGGGACAGACTCTGGATCCCCTGCGACCCTGAGCTGGAAGAAGAGGTTAGACAATGGATGGAAGCAAACATTCTACATCCAATAAAAAAATGAAATCCATTCTTGCAGAATCTGCCCTGAGGTTTTTGTTTTCAGATATACTGTATTCAAGAGCATCGTGAAATAGCAGCCCCTTCTGCACTGATCGCGACCCGGGGAGACATGATTGCAGGGACCGCTGAAGTGCACGCCTCATTGTTTTCCTCTCCCGTCCCCCTTGTGTTGCAGAGTGATGATATTTGAAGACAAGGCAAACGGATCAATCTTGAAGCCCAGCGGCCCCCCGCCCAAGAGAGACATCGCCAGCCTCCCGTAGACGTGAGGAGCAGCCCAGGAGGCAGGGGCAGCCTGTGGACACACACTTGTCCCATCCTGTGTCTTTGTATCGGTGTGTGAATAGAGCCTTATTGTGAGTCGGGATTCTACTGATGAAGGAGACTCCTTGTAGGCAAGGAACTTGTCTTAGTTTTAAGGAGTCAGCAGAGTACAAAATAAAAATGTAGCTGTGAAGAAAAAATGAAAAAATAGTTTTTTTATAATAAGAACAAATGTATATATTTATATTAAGGATAATAAAATATTTTTAATTACAGTACTCCAGACACCTTACACCCCTGTGAACTCAGTTTTGTGCTTTTTATTGAAGTGAATAAAGGCTGTTTTAGGAAAGAAACCAGAAGTAGCAACTATCTTTTAGATCAGTTCCACATAGTGTAGCTATTCAGAGGGAATAGAGCAGTAAATAGTAGCAGTGAGCAGCCAAGGCCTAAATAATATCTAGATATGTAATTTGTAACACCTAGTAAATGGCTCCTGTAATTATACTAGTTTCTGCACTACTTTCAGCGATGTGTTATGAAATATGAAATTTACCAGTGCTGTGTCTTACATTCCATATGTGGAATTCATAACTCTATAGTTCCTTGGACTCCCATTGCATGAATGGAAGAAGGTTAGAGCCCTCTGATTGTATTCCGCCTGGATGAGTCGGGCTAATTAAGGCATGGCGATTATGCTCAGCTTTCTGTAATGATGTATGATGTTTGTCACTTTGCAACAAAAAAGAAAAAGAAGACCTTTTCTTCTGTGTCACACAGTAAAGTTAAGATGGCAATTAAAATGCTGCACGACTGCAATACAATAAAAAAGCACTGTAGTGCTTCATTAAATGTGGAAACCTTTGACTTTCCGCTGTAAACTTAAGGGCACAGTGTGCTTCATTGGCATGTGGAGCATTTTTTAAAACCAGCTTGCTTTATGTAATGTGCTAAACTTCCTTTTTTTGTGTAATGAAGTCTTGATTCCAAAAGCAAACCCTTCCTTGACCTCATAAATTGGACATGAGTAGTTGTCTTCATTCCTTGCTTCCTCACAGTGCTTGCTTATTCCTTTTTAAACTGAAGCAATGGACTAAACTAAAAAGAAAAAGTCTCAGAAAAAGTGGACATCTATTAAATAAATGTTTTACTATGATATATTTCTAGAACGAAATTGTGAGTACTCATTTCTGTATCTTACTCTCACTGTTAGTCCTGCATTTTACAGACTCTTAATCCATAGCTTGTCAAAAGCTTCTGTTCCTGACTTTAAGTGAGGAAGTAATTTATGATTATGAGAAAGCATTTTCACTTTGTCAGTATTCAAGTTAGGAACTGGAATTAAAAAGATTATTTGATATAATTACAAGTTGTTTTGTACATTACAATAGCCAGACTGCCCATAGTAAATTCCTTTTTGTAGTACAGTTTTTCACTGAACTCATGAGAAATATACTGAAGTAAATGCTGTTCACTACACATTTTTTTTCTTGAAGAACAGAGGTACCCTCATATGTAGGGTCATCAACTTTCAGCATTTATTCCTGTCTTGAAATCCGCTGGCCTTGAAATGTCTCGTGTGCAAAGAAAAACAAATCGGGTAACAGTGAAATTGTCTTCTGTGAACGCTTAACTTTGTTCAGAATAAAGACACTGATACAGTGCTGGCTGATTCAGAGCTATAACTGCTTGTTGCCAAAACTGAATCCTCCCACTGTTTTTATACTTTGTGTTGAACAAATTCCTGCACACCCACAGTCTTAATGAAAAAGCAGGATTGTGTATGGGCTACATCCCTTGACAGTGAGAGTGTTCAGAGATCAGCTATGGATAACCAGATGTTTCGGGATCTTTTTGGACAGGCTTTGCTTTGCTTTCTTTAAGGCAAACAGGAATGACTGAAAAGGAGCACATGGCTGAAATACAGTAGCTGTAAATCGTACGTAAATCCTACATCACTTAAAACTTCTACTATTAAAGTATATAATAATATATGATCTATATATTATTATATAATGCATGTCGCTTGATGTCCCATTATTTGTTTAAGGTGTCATAACTAGTTAATTGGTTTATTTTTAAATGTATTTTTCTGTTTTGTTCTACAGTATCTGTGCCTCTTTTCTTATATTAAAAATACATAACATCAACTCTTAAAAGTTTGTAATGTGTTAGTATTACATGTCTTATACTTGTTTTCTCTGAAGCAATTTAAATCTCATGTTCAGTAGCAATTTTAAACACTGTAAAATGCAGATACACCAAAGGAATAAAGCTCAAACTAAAAATGTGTTTTGTTTTGGTGTCTTTTGGTGTGGATGATATCAGTAGGTGATGTGTACAGTGTGTTATGACAGTGTGTTATGAGTCATACTTGTTGGGATGAGTCTTATTTTCAGTAGTCACAAGAACATATCACCTAGAACTTTACATATGACAAATTGTTGTATTTTTAAACTGGGCTTGATAAATATACTCATTAATTTAAAGCACAGACCTCAGATCTGCAGAATCTGTACTTAAATAGTCAATACTTCTTCAAAATGATTGATCTTAATGATTCAGATACCAAATCAATGAAACCATATACATAATGGAGATAACAACTGGATAACCTGTAATATACTGTATAAGAGGCCATGTAGAATCATGTTTGTATTCAGTCTCCTCCCGTGTCGGGTCTGAGTTCAGCACTGCAGTCAAATTCCAACAGGTATTTGGGGATCCGTTCATGAGCTACTGTATGAAGTTTATTGCCATGCTTCCTTTTAGACAAGGCTGATATGAATTAATATTTTATGATGAACACTCAGATTAAAAAGTACACCATGGGCATGCCACAGCAGATGTTTATAAGTGTTTTAGGGCAGAATATTGACAGAACTGCATTCCATTCAAATTATTCTCACGATGCGATGAGAATCACAGACTGTGCTCAGACACTCGGACAAACATCTCAGGAAGCTTGCAGATTCCAATCAATGGAATCTGGGAATCACAATGCTGGGATTCTCTCAATATGTAGACGGGTCAAACCAGAAAAGACAGTATTCCGGATAAAAACTAGGTTAATTTTGCTGGGGCGTATGGATCCAAGATCAGACCACTAATTTCTAAATCCAATAATGTAGCGCGTTTGAATTCCCAGCAGTAAACCGGAAGAGAAGACTGTCAGGGTGTGGCCACAGGAAGGTAAGAAGAACCTGAAGCATGTTTTAGAAGAGACAGATCGGGACATGTTTTACCAAGGCACCTCAGATGACATGACAACAGTGAATACAGAGTACAAAATAAAGGAAATAAAGGTGTATCCCAATAATAATATATACAGTATACATAAGGCACATTAAACACCCCGAATATGAGGAAGCTCGCTTTTAAGAATAAGGCCTTTGATTAAATGAATGTTTTTTACTAGGTGTGACAAAGCAGACGCCTCTGATGAGTGTTTTAACGTTCTAAAGTCAGTTTCACTCAACAGTTCAGACTGAGTTATCACTGTGGGGGAGTACACTTTCAGGTTCTGGTCATTTATGTGGATTCCCATAGGAGTAGTGCAAAATGACAAAGTATAGGTTGATGTCTGTTATGCAATGTTATATTTATTTTTAATAAATGTGTTTATTTGTACTGTTTGTATGTTTTTATAAGTCTCTCTGTGTGTAAACCACAGCTATTTGGAAGCAAAACAAATTTCCAAGAATTCAGACAATAAAGTATTATCATATCAGGTCAATGAATCAGTCTATGGTATGGCTGTTATTATTTTTGTATGCTGTGAGTTACACTGTCCAATTATGTAAATATTGCACAGGCAAAAAAACGTTTCCCAGCCTACACAGCTCTGTGTTTCAGGCACTGTTTGTTAGGTAGGCTTCACAATGGAAGGGGCTGTTGGGGGCTATTCAGAAAAGAGCCTAATATTTTAATTAGGAGTAGAGGCAGAGAGCTAAGCTCAGCCAGTAGGGGATCAATGGGAAGAAATTAGATGCACACAACATGCTAAAGACAGGGGCTGATGGGGGGCAAACAATTGCTGTAATTAAGACACACATCAGGCTGCCTAATACAGACGTCTCTCATTCCCAGAAATGCAACACAAAAGCTACTCCAAACGTGTTGTTGTGGGTTGGTGGACAAAACTGAATATTTTCTGTGCATTGAAAGAGAGAATGAAATCACTTCATTTTTGTCTTTTGTAGTCTGTTTGGAATGCTCGGGATTTTAAAAGTATAGTATTTTGAAATCAGTATAGAACTACAGGTTTTTTAAGGACTTTATACCTTTGTAGGACCTATTAAACCCACACAATTGTTTTGTTCCCCATGTTTTTTTGTTGTTCCTTCTGCATACGTTTCTTTCCACTTGTTTTTTTCTTTCATTGTCAAGATGATCAATTCCAATTACAGATGCACAGACTGATTTCAGTTCTGTTTTTAAAGTGTCATTTCTGTTGCACAGGGATCTGATTTGTATGTGTCCCTCTGACACAATGCTAGCTGCGATTCAATTCAGATTAAAGGCATTTCCTGAAATATCTCAAAGTTAAAAATGAGCTAAAAATACTTTCCGGTATTATGACAGTGGATCCTTTAATGCAATGAAACATGCTTCTGTGAAGGAGTAGAACTGCAGCATGGGTTAACCTAAAAATTGCAACCTCAAGACATATTCTTGTTTAAGATATTTTAATTTTATACTTTAGGACTTTGCTAACACAAACTTAAAATTAAATGCCACTGGGTCCAAATATACATGTAAAGGCTAATTAATGTTCAGTTTCTTTTAAATGTCGGTACCTCGAGGCTGTTTTTTCCTTTGTATATCTTCTTTAAGTAAACAAACTTAGTTGTTTTACTTTATTGGCCATGAACTGCTTCTGGGAATACTCACAATGTTTTCAACTGAGTGTTAAAAAATGTGTCCTCAAAAAGTCTTTTTTTTTTTAGAAGCTGCCTGCACCAGGCATAGTTTTCCATTTAGGGAAACCAATTGCTAAATCAAAACCAGTTTCTCGGCTATTTTTAACAGCTGCTTTGGGATGTAAAAAAAGTAGATATATCCTTGCATAAACTTTATTATATTCACGAGTTCATGTCAAAAACAGCTATTTCTCTGGAGCGTTTTGTAAGCCCAGAGTTAGAAGGAGAATACATTTCTGCCTCACAGAAATATCACTATATTTAAATTTCTATTCTGTTTATTTGCAAACGTAAGTTGGGCACCTTCAACTCATTTTAATCCTATTAGACATTAAACTAGTTTTAGAAAACAAAACTACTGATCTCCCGTTCACACTATTTCTAAGACACGATATCATACTTTGTGGACTGCAGAGAAGTTAGACCACTGTCGAATAATCTCAGTCTTCTAGGGCTGGCATCCTGAGGTGTTTACAGGCATGTTTCAATTACCTACTCATTAAGACCTAAAAAACTTCAGTTCTGATCAAAATAACCAATTTAATTTAATAATTAAGATGAATGAAAATCAGACACTCTGGCTCTCCAAGACTGAGTCTCTGAATCCAGCAACCTTTTTAGATAAAGACATGCTCCTGATACAGCTTCACCTTGCTTTAGTATAAAAGCAAATGAAATGAGATATATAAATAGGTTATTCTAACTTCTAACAGCAGACTAATGAGCAGACTGTTGAATGGACCCGGGGAAGATTGAGATGGCTATCTATTGCTCCCGGTTATCTGCCTCGCTTAGCAGTGCTGTTGCAAACATGGGTTTCAAAAAGCCAGGCTGTTCATCACGCTCCTGATTAGGCAGCGCAGTCTGGCCTGCAGGGCTCGCATGTCATGTGCAGGCTTCTGGCAGCTCTTATGAAAGAGACTTTAAAACCTTCCTGGTTGAGGTGTAGCTAACAATAAACCACAATGTGCCCATAAAGCCCAGAACACTGGAGCGAACCTGAGTGGTGAAAGGACATTGCAGCTGACTGCAGTGGGTTTATTGTGCGGGCAGCACAGGTCCTTGACCACAGAGTGCAATGGAAGCAGACATTTTCTTAACCTTTTATGCTGGTTTTAGATTATGGCTCTCTGCAGTGTACTACAGCCTTTTGTCCAAGGGTTGCTCTTCAACTAAGGATTTTCTGTTGGGGAATTTTGAGCAGCACTCCATGAACACAATCTAAACTCTTACATGTCTGCATCTTCCCCGTAGGGTCCTTTCCATTACCGCTTGCCATTATTCCAGCAATCTCCCACCTAGTGTGTAGAATACAAAGCCGACGTGTTAGTCTCTTTTCTTCTAGACTAGGGTTTTCTTGACCACGAATGCTTTTGACTGACAAGAGCTATTAGGAAGGGAAGAAGGAATGTACATGTGCACTCTGGGCTCCACATGTGACTTCTGGAGCCTGGCGTTCACAGCTCTGTGACACTGTAATCCCATGCTCTATTTTAATTAGCTCTGTGCCACAACGCCGATTAAATGAAAAGAAGAAATTAGATTAGATAGTTTTATATTCAACAGATTGACTAAGGAGATTATTTTCATTATTTAATTTTAAACAGTCTGCTTGTTTATAACATGATATAATAAGTTAGTTATTTAACCGATGCTTTATTCCCAAACCGCCTTACATGTGTACCCATTTACTTACATGTCTGGGCATTTTGCTGGAGCAGTCTGAGTGCAGTATCTTTCTGAGAGGTGTAACAGGAGTTCCCCACCCAGGAATTAAACCCAAGCCTCCCAATTATGAGTCTAGACACCTAACTGCCATTTCACACTGCTACCAATACTATAATATAAGCTGAATCCTTGATAACACTAGAAATAAACTAGAAAGAACTACTATATTATACAGAAATAACCCTTTTTACCATACATTATGTAAATGAGACTCACTGGAAGGAGACTTTACAGTATACAGTATGTGTGCCATATTTTAATACCTATTTACACTGCCTGCACCCTGTAATGTTCTAAACACTAGTCACTAGTTAGAACACTTTGGCTAGTTAAAATACTTGTTTGCAGTAAACTGACAGATCAGAGAATTATTGTTATATTTTAAACATTCTGAATACCGTATAAAAATAAATAAGGCAGTTACAGGCAAAATTCAAAGGATATTGCTTTTCAACTCAAGGGAATTATACTGTACAATCAAGATCTGTGAATAATGGAAATTAAAAGCGGGAGGTTTAGGACTGGAAACAGGAGGCATTTTTTTTACCAAAATAGTGGTGGGTGTCTGTAACAAGAAAGACAGGAAAATGGGAACTGATCATGTCCCTTTCCTCCTTGGTGAAACTTTCCAAAATAATCAGACCAGGCTAAAGTTGTCTTTAGTTGATGACAGAGTATTAAAAGTCATAATTCAGGAATTGTGTTGCCCACTTGTCTAACTATTCCTTGTTACATATAGACAATATTTTCATCCATTAGGTTGATTTTATATTATAATCAACAGTTAAAGGCTTTGCAAGAAGGTTCTCTGGAATAAATTATCTACAAGCAGTCAAATGTGCAAGGTGGACTGAACAGCCTTCTCACCTTTGTTAACTTTCTCATGGATTTATACTGTCAAGATATTGACCGTTTTTGTGTTGTACTTTTCAATATTCTGTAGAACATGTACTCAGACACATCAGAGAGCCACAATATTAATACTTCAAAAGTAAGGTTAACAGATAACCAAACAGTAAAAGGAACATTTGGATCTAACTTTAAGTCTAAGTAAGATATTTTAAGTTAACAACAGAACAACAGTCAGAATAATTATCAACAGGGCTCCAAATGCACATAAGGAAAGCTGTTAAAAAGTTAGGAATATTCAATGCATTACAGCTCCTTAACCTTGTTTCAGGGTAACAGACTTTCTGATTGGCTTTCTGTTGTTTATGGATTGAGTTTTTTTCTGTTACCAAACTGCATAAACATGATGTCTAATAAATGAAATGGCATTTTAAAAAATGAATCAGAATTTAATTAGACATTTTCGAACGTTTTTGCAATTACAATAAGAAGTCAACAGTAGGCTTCTCAATGCAAAACCTGTTGAGTCTGTCCAACCCAGGGTTTTGGAAATGAAACCAACTGTAAAACAATTGCTACAAGCTTATCAGTGGGACTGACCTTTCCAAGTACAAACACTGTTTGTTTTCTTTTATTGTCAGTTAATCAGAAAGCCGTTTGCAGTATTGTTGTTTTGTTATGTTTTTGGTTAAAAAACAATAGTGCTAAAACCTACACATTCAATCTGAATTATTATTAAGATGCCATACAGGAATAAATGTGGATCTATTTTGATCCTTTTTTAACTATATCAGATTTAAATACAGGGATATGAATGTTTTAATAATGTTAATCTGAGGTTCTCATTGCTTGGTTTCCAAAGACCAAAGACCCATTGCCCTATTTGTAAGAGAAAGGTTGTTAAACCCTCAAAATCTCACCCACCAAGTTAAGTTCCCTCTTAATTTTATTGCAGTTATAGCAATTTTGCACTTCTTTACCTGATCTGCAGTGTAGTGGGGCTCCTAGGGGGGTGAATACAGTGGGCATATTTATTTTATGTATTAATGTACAGTAATATATACATAATAATAATAATAATAATAATAATAATAATAATAATAATAATACAGTACATACAGTCTCTCAAGTAATTTCAAAATCTTTGGGTGGAAAAGTGTTGTACAAAAATAATTCTGTACATTGTATTTGTTCTGTTTCTTACCTCAATGGGTGATGATTCAAACCAAGTTTCAATACATCACTCTTCTCGTTGCACAGTAACTTTGTTACGGTCACTTGTGAAATTTTGTCCCATGAATATCTATCACCATAGATAAAGGCATTACAAATCTAATTATCTAAACAAGTCTAATTATCGGGAGAATTTCAAAGAATATATTGCAGCGCTCTCGGGTTCACGGGGGTATGTGCCCACCTCAGGTCGGCCCCCCACCGCTAGGGACTCGAACCCGGGCCTCCGGTCACTCAACAGGGACCCCGCCCGTTGAGCTAAAGGGAAATCTCCCTGAGCCGCCCTCCCTATTCACAGGGAAGGGCGGTGACGTCACCGCGCCGGTAAGCCGGCCCGCTCAACCTGCAGTGGCGACCGTCTGCGGAAAACAACAACAGCATGTTGTTTTCCGTAGCAGTAATGGATCATAATCACATTTATGAGTAACCGTCGCGTACTTCCCAACAGCCTGTAATGAAAAGCTCCGTGAAGTTGCCCCCGCCTACACACAGCACAAACGACGAAACCCACCTCAATCGTTAGTGCAGCGTTTGTGCCGGTTTGTGCCGTTGAAAGTAACTTCCCAGCTGCTTTCGTTCCTTAGATACAACGTCTTCTTTTTCAGGGGTGACCTTGCCCAGAACCCCTACAACGTCGTAGGGAAACCGGACCGGTCTCAGTCGTTTGTGCCGGTTTCGTTCCCCAGATATAGCGCCTTGTCCTTCCGGTGATCACGCGACCTTGACCTCCAGTGACCCCGAGTTCAAGCGTCTGTGAGGGGTGCGAGAGGAACGGCTCTGCAGTTGTGTTCCTCTGTTTGCCCGGGTGGGGGGCGGCGGTGGATTTTGCATTAAATATCAGTGTCCTCTGTGCGTTGGAGTGATTTGTCACGAATATCACACACCCTAATCAGAAGAGTTGCGGGTGTAGTCTCAAAGAGAGAACACCAGCAAACAATTGCATGTTCTTACCAAGAGGCTTTAACGAGCACGTCTCAATACTTCGTAGCAGTGTGTGTTTAAAAAAAAAAACCCTGAAATGATCAGTTTCTCACCGTCTCCTTCTTCAATAAACACGCACCAAGGGACGTGTAAAGGCGGGGTCACTGGAGGTCAAGGTCGCCGTGCATGGTTACATGATCACCGGAAAAACAAGGTGCTATATCTGGGAACGAAAGCGGCACAAACACTACTTTCAACGACACAAACTGGCACAAACTTGCACAAACGAATGAAGTGGGTTTGATCGTTTGTGCTCTGTAGGGGGGCCAACTTCACGGAGCTCTGTAAGGAAACTATTAGAAAAACAGCGCCACATTGTGGACTATTTTAGTATTGTGAGTTTTCCAAGTGGTGTTTTATTTTTAACCATTTAGTTTTGTATTACTTTAATTTATGTCATATATTAGCACGTAGCAAGTATTGTCACACACACACAATATGTATTTTAGCTCATCAGTTTAAATTTTCTAACAACATTTTCCTGATACATTCCACTGTAACTTTCCTGAGGAATTCAATTTTCCAGCCAGGACAAGAGGTTGAAAAGTTTTACACGCACAGAAACAGCTAATGAAACACTTTTAATTTTTTTAATCAATTTTAGTAATGTTTAACACGACACCGTGACGGATAATACAGTAAATTGATTTTCTCAAGGGGAGGCGCCATAGTTTTGAATCTGTGACGTAAGACATGCGACGGATGTGTTGATTCTCAGTCGCACTGAGACAGAAGCCATGATGGTGTCAGGAGAATCATGAAACTATTGCGAATTTGAGTTTCAGACTAATTTGAAACTTAATACAGTTGACTGTTTTTCTGCTATTGCATTTATTAATTTACCGTTGCTTTTGCGGTGATACAAGATGAGCGACGATTTGGACGCAATTCCCGAAAGGGAAATGAAGGTAAGTGTTTGAAACAATTTGTGAAGCTTTCAGTTTACATTGGTCGATTTGCAGTACCGAGTGCACGACATCTTCGTGGTTTGCCTCTCTTAAGACTTTTACCGTGGTTGAGTGACAGCTGTGATTGTCGAAACACGATAAAGCTATTCTTAAAAAAGTATTTAGATACTCCTGTCACACTTTCGTATGTCTAGAATGTATTTTCTTATTTTGTAATGTGCTATTTGCCTTAGAGTTATACGATATTTTTAAGTTAAGCATTCAAATTATTTTCTTGATGATATGTTAGATTAGGCTTTACGTTTTTTCTATTCCATACCCATTATCTACGAGGATGCCGGCAAACATTTGAGCCTGTGTTGTTTTCACTTTCATTTCTTCGTTTCGAAAGTTCTGAATTTATCGTATACATATGTAAATCCGTCTTATTCCTGCTGGAATGGAAGGTGGTGCTTTTTAATCATTTTGCAAAAAACAGATCTTGTTCTTGTGGAATGCTGCCTCTGCGACTGAGGGATAAACTTCATGTCTGAGGTCCACAGACTGTAACGTAACTGTACAGCACTGTCAGTGTCTGTTACTTCAGTAAACAGTTTTTACAAGAGACTTTAAGGAGGACAAAGAGTACGTGCACGGCTTAAATGCTTTTTATTTGTTGTTTGCAGGATTTTCAATTTAGGCAGATGAAGAAGATCCGCATTTTTGACACCCCAGAGGAGTTGCCGAAAGAAAGGTCTAACCTGCTTGCAGTTTCCAACAAGTATGGGCTGACGTTTATAGGCTATGACACGGAGCTCAAAGTGTTCCAAACCTGTGACATCGTTGCAGCAAACCGGATTGAGGGCAATCCCAACGAAATAGGTACAGTGTGACTTCAGAGGGTGTTTACTTCTGAGCAGAGTGTGAACATGGATCATAGCTGATTGGTTTCCAGTTAGATTTAAACAATATAGTCAAGCCAGAGAAAATCCTTGCACTTGCCTGTATCAAATTCAGACTTAGGATCTGTACCCTAACATTTTGGTCCAAAATTGTATAGCTCTCTAAAGCCTGTAAAATAATTTTGAGTACTCTTGCATTGCAGTAAACAAATGCAATATTAAAAACATTTGTTTTTGCTTTACCTGTATGCATTTAAGAAGATTCCCACAGCTCTAAACCAAATCAGATTGCTGTGTTATAGGAGCCTTATGTGTATCCTTGTGCACAATCTGTAAAAGATTAGCATAACTTGTGCTTTTAGTTGTATACAATACTCGTGATAATTACATTTTGATCAATTATGTTATCAGTTTTGTGTTGCTATGGTATGTTCTTGTTTTGCAGTTCTATTGTGGCTGTGTTTCATGTTGATGCAGGAATTCATCTGGATTTCTCTGTTTTTCAGTGGAGGGTGTAAATGGTACAAGCGTTGCTCTGGAATCTCCTGTGCACCATGTGGCTCTGAGCTGTGATGAGCTCACCCTGTCGGTGTGCACGCTGTCCGCTGAGGGGGGGGGGAAATTGTCTTTCTTTGACGTCCGAACTCTGCTCAATAAGGTAGGCTTTCTGCACTGAAAGCTCCTTCTGTCATCTCGTCTCCCTGGAGCTTTAGAGGAGGTTTTCTGTAAAAGAGCTTTCAAGCATTAATGGGAAAAATAGCCTTCCAGCAGAGGATGGCGACGAGCATGAACCACTGTAGTTGCGTGTTTCTTAAAAAAGACTGCGTTTGACTGCAGCTTTATAACACAAAGCAATACATCCTCCCGGGTGGCAGTGAACAGATTCCCCACCTGTTGGCAGCGCAGCTCACTTGAATAGCAGCCCTGAGGCTGAGTGTACCTGCCGTATAGCCTGTCATTCAGTGCCAGCGCTCGTGGCAGCTATAGCTTTAACGTCAGGAAGGAAGGAGAAGGTCACCGCGTTGACGTGGCCGTGCCTCTCCCCTCAGGCCAGGCCAGAGAAGCTGCCGTTCACCAGCCTCAGGCCGGCCGTGCAGCCGGGGACCTCGGTGAAGGACCTGAAGTGGAACCCGGCCCTGCCCTCCCTCCTGGCGGCCTGCCTGTCCGACGGCAGCATGCTGGTTCTGGAGGTCCTGGACAGTGCCAAGCTGCAGGCTCAGTTGCCCCCCACTGAGGGAATCACATGTGGTGAGCGTGCTCCTCCGTGGCTAATCCGCCCCAAGATTAGTGTGCTCAGCCCATTAAGATGAACAGATCTGTTTAATGGGTTGTGATGCAGGTGCAAGGCCTTAAAGCACTGTTGTTGTATTGACATATCTAAAGTTACATGTACCGTGTGGCAGGGAGAGAGAGAGATTTCCCTTCATCTCTATTTTTGTGATTTGTCAAATTAATATTCTCCTTTATCAGTTGGTGTTGCTCAGTTAAAAGGTTGTCAATCCTTCACATCAATGTGTTGGATAAAGCTTGTTGAAGTGATACTGTGGTGAACAGGTTGCACGTAGGGTGTAGAAAGAAAAAACAGTATTTTCCCTGATATTTTTCAGTAGAGTTTTAAATGAAGTTAATTGTTTTTTGCTACGCTTATTTTTCATCCAGTCTGCTGGAGTCCCAAAGGCAAGCAGGTGGCTGCTGGAAAGAAAAATGCCACTGTGACCCAGTATTCCCCTGTAAGTTTGTTCACTCATGCAAAAAGGATAAAAAATGCATTCATAATAATTTCTTGCACTGATTAATTTAAATGGCGTCTTGATCTACTTCAGTTTATAGAGTTAAAAGATGCAGCAAAAAAGCTGGATATTTAATACAAGTTAAACTCAATATCTGTTTTTGCACATTTCTTAAAACAAGGCCACAAGGCTGAAACATTCATTACCAGTAGTACAGTATAACTTAACTCATTTGAAAACCAAGGCAATTTTTTCTCAATTTAATATTATTCTATTGTGGTGTTCTCAATATGATATGAAGTCTGTTGCCACAAGAATCATTTACTATGAGATTCTTTCCTGATTTTAATATATTTTAAAAAATGTTTTTTTTCTTAGACCCTGCAAGAGAAGAAAGTGATCCCCTGTCCACATTTCTACAGTTCTGACAATCAAGCTAAAGGTTAGATGATCTTTTTCTTCACGATAAAGTACGCAGCTGATGCAAAGCAAAATACTCACCATGGAAAAGATCTAAGAGAAATTCAGTGAAGACTGTTTGGCAGCTCATTAAAGCAATTCTTCTACATGCGTTCCTAAAGCCCCATTTCTATTGATTTACTCATGTATTGCTGATTAAATGCTTCATAAAGAGGCTTACAGTTCGATGCAGTAAGTGAGGATTAATCCTTCTGGTTTTATTGCCCCTTAGACTTCATTAATGCATCCCTGGAAGCAGCAGTGATATGTATTGCCAGTTATAAGTATCTGGTTCAAATAAGTGACAAACAAGGACTAGAATTATATGCCCTGGAGTTAGTACGTATCCCAGTCTTGTTTTGTGTTTTTCGAAGCGCAGCTTTCCTGAAGTGAGTGTTTTTGTCTTCTCAGTGCTGGATGTGCTGTGGCTCAGTACCTATGTGTTTGCTGTGGTGTACACGGCTGCCGACGATGCCTTGGAGACTCCCCCAGACCTGGTGGTGGTCTCCCTTCCTGTACGTACAGGCGCCCAGTGTGCCTAACCTCGCTTTTTCTATTGTCTCATTCCCAGGTCTGCTGAGTGCTAACCGCACCTATAGGAAGTTTAAACACGGGAACTTATTTACATACCATGGATATGCATACATACCACAAACTGCGTGACATTAATAACACCCTGCTGAGTTGTTTCTCATTACATCTCAATGGCAGTCACTGCTGACTGAGGATTAATTTTGGAATCAAACATCGCAGGGAAGGTGCCACTTGAAACAGTGTTTTGCTGTATGGTTTATCTACAGTCTGAGGTTATTTCGGTGTGCTGTTCTCTTCTGTGCTCTAAAGAAAAAAGATGAGAAGCGAGAGGAAAGGTACCTG
Source organism: Lepisosteus oculatus (assembly GCF_040954835.1). Taxonomy (NCBI): domain Eukaryota; kingdom Metazoa; phylum Chordata; class Actinopteri; order Semionotiformes; family Lepisosteidae; genus Lepisosteus; species Lepisosteus oculatus. The sequence goes on along the minus strand of NC_090719.1, from coordinate 15,563,745 downwards.
AACTTCAACGATATTGTTTACGGGTCCTGCACCGAGAGACAGCACCATTACTTCCTGAGCCACGTAGAAGACTGGTGAGCTTTATACCTGGGTTTTATGTAATATTAATCTGATTTTGAGGTTTATGTCCAACAGAAAAGGGTACTGTATAATGCTACCTCCTTTCATGCTTGGGGTTTTGGGCAGCCTGGTTGGTCTGTCTCCAGTCAAATTAAAGCGTAATATAAGCTACTTTTTAATTTTTCAAAGCCATTTCAATTTATTTTCTGTGCTCCCAAACATTTTTTTATTTGCACTGTAAAACACAAATTAAATGCACGTCACACAGGAGTTATATTGCATTCTGAAAAGGGTAAGGAAGAAGAACACGACAATTTGCCTGCTTAGTCTTGTACTACACCTGAAGAAGCTCCACAGCTAAAACATTGTTTTAGTTGCACTTTGTACTTTGCATGAAATTTACCTCTTTCTGTTCCTTTGAGCTCACCTGCAGACACAGATCCACTCTCAAGCCCCTTTCTTGAGCCATATGTCTGTTATAAACGTTTGTTTTGCTTAAACGTATACTCTGACTTTGTGTGCAGCTGTGGAATGCATCTTTGTAATACAGTTTGTGATTTTTTTTAATTGACAATTTCTCCCATTTCCACAGGGACATAGTCCTAGCAGCATCAGCAGCCTCCATTGAAGTCAGCATCATCGCCAAGCAGGATGACAAGGTATCAGCAGCCGTTTTAGTCAGATTGTCGCTGGATTGCCTGTCGTACTGAAACATGCGAGATATAAGCGCTTCAGAAAGTTTTCTACAAGGCTGTGGCCTGAGATCTTTCATCAGAGATGGTGCTGGGATAAACAGCTGAATTTGGAATTGTATTTTGTAGAGATTTAATCCAAGGAATCAGATGAGGTTTTAAGGTGGAATTGTTTACAGCGCTCACCTGTAAAATGTGGCGAAGAACAGTGTGAATTTAAAATGACTCCTGTACTCTTCTTCAGGTTCTGTGACGTTGTAGATAAAGAGTTTTATTGCGTTTGGTGTTTAGCCATTCATTTCTTAGCAGTGTGTGACACTGCTTTATTCTGGTTTTGTTTGTCACCTTCTCCTCAGACAAGCTGGGAACTGTGGCTGTTGGAGGATGCCAGCAGGGCTGAACTTCCCGTGACGATGAACAATGACGACACCCTGCCCCTGGGGGTGGCCATCGATTACACCAGCCAGGAAGAGATCCCTATCAGTGAGTGCTTCATCTTAATGACCAGGACTCTTGTGTCTTTGGGTCTAATTTTAAAACCTCTTTGGGGGGCCAGGGGCTCGGCTCATGAAGACGCTACGCTAGAGCTCAGAGTGTAGTTCTGAGTCTGGTACACACCAGGAGCTGACTCTGTGACAGAGTTTCCCAGGAAGCGGCGCCTAGTTTCTCTGAGGGCAGCTGAAGGCTGACATCCATGTCGCAGAGACTTCTGGGAACTGTCAAGCCCAGTGGATAAACAGTTGGCGATTCCGATGTGCTTTGTTGAACACAGAAAATAATTGGGAGTTTTCAGAATGTCACTGCTCTCTGTTGCAGGTGAGGAGAAGACACTTCCTCCGGCCCCAATCCTGATGCTGTTGTCCACTGATGGGGTTCTGTGCCCCTTCTATCTCATCAACCAGAACCCAGGGGTGAAGCAGCTGTGCACTGTGCCAGTCAGCCTGCCCGTGGAGGGCGAGAGGCAGCCCAGCGCCAGTGAGTCCTTCAGGGTTTTTAATGCAACAGCTTACTGCTTTGAACGATGCATTTCAAGGTTGACGAGGGCATAGTATTGTCTTGTCTTCTTACAAAGCAGACGTTTATAATCAGTCTGTGTTGGTGAGGCATACATGCATCAAAATATGAACCTTCTTGGCAATTCCAGCACTAATCCATTCAGTTTTCTCGAGGGAAATGAGCAGAAGTGGACCCTAGATCTTACTGTATTATTTATTATCACCATACTAATGTATGGTCAGTAACACATCATCGCCTCGGCCTCACAAGCGTCATGAGCACAAAAGAGCATTTGTTTCTTTTTCCATCCCTTTTCGACCCCTAATCTTTGTTTTTTATTTGGCTGATCTTGCTGTAGGTGCTGGCTCTCCTCCACCTTACAGTGCAGGAATACCAGCAGGACCCCCTGCGCTCAGGCCTCCAGCCTCGACCCCGGCTCCCACCTCTGTGCTGTTTGCCCCAGCCGGGCCCCCTGCTGCGGCTCCGGGCCCCGGTGGCGGTCTGGGCTCAGGGTTCTCCTTCGCGTCCGCCGCGCAGCTCCCCACAGCCCCCTCCGCCTTCTCTCTGGGCTCCCCGGCCTCCTGCAGACCGGGCCCGGCTGCCCCCTCGTCCGGAGCTGCAGGCTTCTCCTTCACCGCCGCGGCCCCCAGACCCCTGTCCTCGGCCCCCTCTGCCTCGGCCTTCTCCTTCAGCGCCCCCGCAGCGAAGCCCGCGGGCGAGAGACCCTCCGGGCCGCCAGTCGGCTCCTCGCCCCTGGGCGGCTTCAGGAGCGTCCCCGAGCCGGCCACGCCAGCGGTGAAGACGAACCTCAGTGAGAGGTAGGGTGGATCGGGGCTGAAAAGTCTCACGGCGACTAATTAAATGAGTGCTTATTTAATTTGCTTATCTGTGTAAGTAAGAGACTTCTCATGGTCATTAAAATCCCCGGGCGTTTCTCAGAAAGAGTAGGGGTGTTACCCTGGTGTCCTGGCCAAATTTCCCCCTGGTCTTTACCAGTCATGGCCTCCTAATAACCCCCATCTCTGAACCGGCTTCATTACTCTCCTCTCCTCCCCACTGAGAGCTGGTGTGTGAGAGGACTGGAGCATCATCCAGGTGGGGCTGCACACTGGTGGGGGTGGTGGGGGAGTCCCCATGACCTGTAAAGCGCTTTGAGTGCCCAGAAGACTATTGTTATTACAAGTTTTTTTCTTTTCTTGTGGAGAGGCTCTAAGGGTTGTAGACGAGCTATGAGTCTTGCTCACAGTCCACAGACAGGGAAAGTGAAGACACTGCCCCTGGCGATCACAGTGCGTTTCTCCTGTCCAGGTTTTCGGCTGTGGACACTCCTGCCCCAGCAGCAGGGGGCCCTCAGCAGTTCTTCACCCCCGCGCCCAAGGCCAGCTTCCCGGGGCCGGTCAACCAGTCCACCCCATTGCCAGGCTCCAGCAAGGCTGCCGCCAGCTCAGGTGTGCTTCTTAAATGCTGTTGCTATGTTGCTACATTAATTCTTTTGATTTTAATTACATATATGTGCTAAAGGTGAAGAAATGTGTTAATTGACAGCTAATTGTTTTGGTTAAGTGTTAAGAAATTGATGGTTCATGCCTGACCTTTGACACCAGATTGATTGTGGCTTTCCAGGGCAAGACATTGCCATTTCTTTGCAGAGTGTGACTGTAGCGATTTTACTGTGCTTCTGCCCTCTGTCCAGTCCCTGCCCGGCAAGCACAGACTTTCACACCCACGCCGGTGGTACAGAAGCCAAGCTCCTCTGCTCAGGCCCCAGTCAGAACAGCCACTCCTCAGGTATGGCAGTGCTGTGACCATGGACTAAAACCGTTTATTTGAAGAGATGGTATCTTTTGTTTTCCAAGTGCTGAATTATTATTTTCAGTTTAGGATCAACAAATATTTTTAATTCCAACCCCTAACTGTTGAGAGCTGACAATCGTCTTGCATCTGCATGCATTCTCAAGCTCACCTGAACGCGCACTCTTTCTCCAGCAGACCCCCGTCTCAGTCAAGACTCAGCTGGAGAAACAGCTGCAGCAGAGGAAGGATTCTGACCCCATCATGACAGGAATACTGGAGGAGGTAAGGACTAGATAAAACCAGACCTGCGCAGAAAAGGACAATTAACCAAATTTCAGATTTTTTTTTTGTGAGTATGCTTCACTTTAATTTCAGGTCCTTGTAATATACTATAACCCTTCTAGTAAAAATGGATGTTTTAGCAGAGTCTCTTTGTTAACAAATGCTAAGCAATGTGAGTGAAGAGTTGCATTTAAAACTGTTTTTATTTCACATTAATTGTATTGGGGAGGCACACTGGCACAATGGTCAGCATTGCAGCCTTGCAGCGCTGGGGCCCTGGGTTCAGTTGTGGACTTGGGGTGCTGTCTGTGTGGAGCTTGTGTGTTCTCCCTGTATTCACGTGGGTTTCCTCTCGGAGCTCCAGTTCCTCCCACAGTCCGAAACTTACTGATGTTTAATTGGCTTCTGGGAAGGTTGGCCCTGGTGTGAGTGTATGCGTGTCTGTTTCTCTGTGACTGCTCTGCAATGGACTGTGGTCCTGTCCAGGGTGTATGCTCCGACTCCCTGGCAACCCTGAATTGGCAGTTAGGAACTCTCTAGAAGAAACTAAGAAGTTAGAAAAGGAATGAATCAATGGAAAGGGCAGAAAATAATGTAATGTCTTCTAGCTTTATTTGTGGTGAGTTTTGGTTTGACCCCTACTTGACTGTGTAACTCATGTAGGTGTTTTTGTTTGTTGTGTGTGCCATGTAGATCGCTCACTTCCAGAAGGAGCTGGATGACCTGAAAGCTCGTACAGAGAAGGCGGATTTCAGCGTGGGCAACCCAGGGCAGATGAAGGAGCTGAGGAATGAATCGGAGGATCTTCACACCTTCATCCTGGAGATCAAAGAGACGACTGAGGTGTGCATATCATTTCTGGGGGAAAAAATTGCATTTTAAAACTAGATTAATAAGAAAGAGCAGAGAAAGCAGAGTCACGAGGCTCAGGATTTTACAGCAGTGCTAAGAAACCTAGTTGGGCTGATAAGGAATCCTTCCACATCCAGACTGGTGTCTTTCTGTCCTTGTACACAGTCTCTCCATGGGGACATCAGCACTTTAAAGACCAGCATGCTGGAGGGATTTGCGGGCGTAGAGGAAGCCAGATCGCAGAATGAGCTCAACAAGGATCGGGAATACTTGCAGCTGCTGTACAAGAAGCCTCTGGACCCCAGGAGTGAGGAGCAGTTGAAGGTAATACGAGACAGGATGGGATCCCTGGCTCTTCAGCGATTGCATATGTGCAATGTAAATGTGAAGACATCCTATCAACGTCTTGGCATCCAAGGTTAGGTGAATTAAAACTTGCACTGTAGTTGCAATATCCACTGTTCCTTACACAGGTATCAGGAATGACTAACAAAGCAATTCCATGCTAAAATCCTTTCCCTTCAACCCTGCAAGATGTCCAGTTGTCCGATTTTGCGTTTCTTTAAGGAAATTCGGAGGTTGTACCAGTACATCAAGTTTGCTGTGGAAGATGTGAATGGCGTCCTTGATCTGGAGTGGGAGAAGCAGCTTGAGAAGAAGAAGAAACAGAAGTAAGGTGTTTTGCTGAGAGACCTGCCTGTGCAGTACTACATTGCCTGAGCAGTATCTGCTGTAATCGTTCAGCTGTTTTATCTCACTGTTTTGCTTCACTGTGTCATTTGTTTGCAGAATGCTGATGCTACACGTTTGGTAGATGTATCTGCCTAGTATAGCCCTATTAATAGCTTTAATACTGTTCCCTCTGTGTTTTGTAATGCGCCACTATACATTATGTAATTGTATAAAGCAAGTCACGAGCCAATTTTATGTATAAAAAAGATAATAATGCTTTTGTAGTAAATGAACAGGTGAATAAATAACCATTATCCTGCTTTTGGAGATCAGATTTTAATCTGGGGTTATAATTACGAGTTGTGTTTCTACACACAACTCTGTCTGCATCCTTCATCCTGACATGATTGGTGGTTGTTTTTTTTCTCCCCTCCTTTTGTTCAGGCATCTTGTCGTTCCGGAGAGAGAAGCTTTGTTCAATGCCCTTGCCAACAACCTGGGCATCATCAATCAGCAGAAGCAGAAGCTTGGCTTGCTGGTGAAAAGCTTGCAGGATCTCAGGCTGTATAGCAAGACCTCCCAGCGGAGCGTTTCTGGCCAGACCTCGCCGCAGCCCACTGTGCAGGGGTAGGTCATCTGGATCTCTCCCTTGTGCTGATGAAGAGGCTGCCTGCATCAAGGAGCGCAGGGGGAGGGTGCTGTCACATCATCGTGCCATCTGAAGTCAAATTGTGTTGTTGACCCCAGTCACATCAGGCTGTGAAAACCATGTTTGGAATTCAAAGCACAATGGACTTAGATGAGGAGATGCTTGCTAGGTGGTAGGGGAAGGGAGACTTTTCACCTGGTCATTCAATTGTATGTTTGTTTTCCCCTTTTAGGTGAATCCATTTGAAGAATTCAGAAATATGTCACTGATCTAAAAAACAGGTCTTGGATTAGATTAGTGTTTTGCCAAAATGAAGTTTTGTACCAAAGCAGCACAGAACAATTTCGTGCCATAATTTTATTTGGTTTTGCAACAAATTGCCAGCTTTGTAAGGCTTCAATGTTGAGCAGTCCACACTGATGGAGAAATCCGAAACTGTTCCTTATTAAAGGACAGTGACCGATAATTGCGTTCTCTTTAGGGAAACTGTCTTGCTGAAAGATCAGTGCTCTTCGGAGTAATGGTAATTACAGTAAAATCTATGGTAAATTGTAGGAAGGTTTAATATTGTTGACTGCTGCTCTTTTAATATTGTAACAATTACAACTACAAGAAACACAGCTTGACTGATGTTGCTTTTTTCTGCAGTTTAACACTCCCCCATGAAAATCTGTGTTTTGCAGATTGGATAATGAACTGGAGAGTTTGCGCCGTGCCCTGCTGAAAGCCAGTTTAGAAACCAGCCCCAAAGCACCTTCCAAATCTCCAGGTAAAAGTAATTCACTGAAAATATTTCCAAACGTACTGCAGTCTTCCCGTTTACATAAACAGCAGAGAAGGAATATGTTAATGTGCTTTTGTACATTCGTCTGTTTTTTAGTATTGCAGAGATTCCAATTGCCAGATGTAACCTGTAAAGCATTAATAATGACAAATGATTGTTTTGTTTCTTTATAGGTGTTTTGCTGTGCTAATCTTTCTTGCTGTCATTTCTTTGTCTTTATTTCAGCTAAAATGTCTCCGGTGAAGCAGTCCCAGCTGAGAAATTTCCTTTCCAAGAGGAACACCCCTCCTGTTCGATCCACAGCTCCAGGTACAAATAGCTTGTATCCATCAGTTGCTGCGAAATAACCCCTTTCATCAAATGGAAAGTCAACAAAATGTAAATGATCATTACTGCTATATTATAGCATTATACCCTGATCAGCTTCACGCTTCAGTATTGGTGAAGTAAGAACAGATTTTTACAAGCACAAACAGATTTTGAGATCATGTATCAGTTGTTAAAAGTGTGCATGCAAAGTCAGCTGGGTTGTGCTTTCTTGAACAGCAAACCTGTCCAGGTCAGCCTTCCTCTCGCCCAAGTATTTCGAGGATCTGGATGACGTCAGCTCAACCTCCTCGCAGTCCCAAGCCCTGGAGCCCGAAGACCCGCAGGCGGAGGAGCTGGAGGAGAGCCCCCTGTCTGTGCCGCGACACCCTGCTGTGGTGCGCACGCCCTCCATCCAGCCCGGCTTCACCGCCCAGTCCACCCCCTTCAGCAAGGTCCACGCGGGCCTCGGGCCGGGCCCTGTCCCTGGTCCTGCCTCCATCCTCAGCCCAGGTCAGATTGTAACACGAGCAGCTCCCTCGGCTTTGCAAAAGTGCACGACTGCACAAGCGGCAGTGGTGTAGCGAACAGATTAGCGAACCAGCAGCGTGCTGGCGGGCTGAAATGTCATTACGATTCAGTACCAGAAGCAAAGATCGGATTAGTCCTGTGAAATCCAGCTGAAGCCTGCGTGACTTGTTTTGTGGGTGCCACCAGTTTCGTCTTTGTGACTTAAGGAACGTCTTCCTGGCACATGGCTTTGCCGGTGCCCAGTTTAGCAAAGGTGTGCCTCCGTGATGAAGGAATACTTCGAAGCGGCACAGTGTCTGCTCCGGGATTGTTCATTTTTTTCCTGCTTTTCTTCAGTGCCGACTCCTAAGATCAGTGCTGGGGGTGCGGACAGCACGGCTCTCGCCACGAAGACCGTGAAGCACGGCGCGCCGCCGGCAGACAGGGGCCTGGCGGTCCTGGTGCCGGCCCAGCAGGCGGCTGCCGCGGCCGCCCTGCGCAGACAGATGGCCAGTCAGAAACCAGGTAAGCGGCCGGCCTGGGTCAGAGCCCAGCGGGGCGTTTCGGGAGTGACGAGACCAGCATGCGAGTGACCCATTCCTTGTCGGGGAGAGCCAGATCTGATCGCTCCTGCTCTGGGTCTGTGGAATGCGTGCTGAGTGGGTTCCATTTGAGGTTTATCTTGGCAATTTTATGCATCTCTTCACGTGAAATTTGCATCACGAGTTTAATGGCAAAGATATCTCAGGTTTTAAATCTGCTGACAAAAAAAATCTGCCTGTGGAGATGCACGATTGGATGTTTAATCTGTCCGCACTCCAGAGCAGAAGTGTTGCTTTACAGTTGAGCCTTGTGTGCACAACAAATGCAGTGCAGGGCATCTTGCCAACAGGGGGCGCAAGCTATCCATACAGCAACAGAAGCTTGGTGGAGCTGTCTTTGCTGTATCTGCAAGGTCCTTTGCTGTGTGATTAGTCTTGACAGTGTTACCACAGATGCAGCTATTTCATTCCACTGTCATGCAACATCGTTATTACTGCAAATTGCTTTGCTGCTCTGGCAATACCAGGAGGAGGCTGAAATGATTTGTAAAATAATGTCTTCCATCTAAAAGAAAATATTCAGAATAACTAGAAAGCAATCTCCCTCCCCTTTTGTTATTTTGCAGCTTGAATGTTTTTAACATAAATATATGTATTATAGTTATTTCTGTATATGAATAGATCTGGATGATAAGAATCAAAGCAATTGTGCTCTGCAAGCTAAATGATTTAATGTGTAGATATAAGAAAAGTAACAATCTAGTGGAGGCCATAAAGCTAATTTAGTTTATTAGCTTATTGATCTAGATTTCGTCTCCATGTTTTTTTCTCAACAATCCCAGACAAAGATTTTTGCAGTTTGGTCAGGTTATCTATTCTAGTTTCTTTAAGAAATTCCCCCTAATTATTCTCATCATCTTCATCTTTAATACCATTATTATCTTCGTTTTGCCTCCATGTCAGAGCCCTTATTGGCATGTAGTGTGACGTCTCCTGTGATTGGCTGGTTCAGGTGGTGATCACCTTCTTTGGCACCTGTGACACTGAGTTTTAATTCTGCTCCATGTTAAACCTGGTCCTCCGTGTGGTAAACCTGAGTTGCTCATGCCATCACAGTTCTGTTTCTGAAACAGAAATATTAAAGCCGAGTGAAGTATTATTAATTTATAATGCAGCTGATGGAGAGGTTGTGTCATTCATATTGCATGCGTAAGTTCTTTGCTAATGTTCATCACCTCCAATTTTGTCTTGATTTTCTTTGCACTGATTTTTAGCCGTCAGCACATCCCTCACAGAGTCCACTCTGAAGAACGTCCCGCAGGTGGTGAATGTCCAGGAGCTGAAGGACAAAGGCCCAGCCCCGCCTGTGTCAACGGTCATCAGGTGAGTCCTCTGTCCTCGGGTATCAGGTCTGTAGGACTGGAGTAGACCATCTTCCCTACCCTTCTGACTGCTGCACTTCACAGCAGCTCATGGACTTGATAAGCCCTCTAAAAGAAGGGATTATGGATCCATTTCAGAGCTGCTAAATTAAAACAAGAAGACATGTGACGTTCATAGTATTCACAGATGTATGAGCTAGTCTTTTAGATCACATCTACGACACATCATTCCGAGAGGCTGCCAGTTATTAGACTGTACTGCTCTGGTGAGCAGGCTCTAGACTTGTTTTCCAACACTTGTTTCTTTTAGGAACTTGAGAGTAGTGAGTAAATGATCCACTTGCAATGAAATGGTGGTTTCTCAATACATTTTGATTTTTTTAAAATCTTTGTCCATCTCTCAAGCCTTCCTGAAGCTTTTGAGTAAATGTCTCAGGGTTTGGTTACCAAATAGAAAGAAACTGCTTGTCATTGCCTAAGTGGAGTGTATCGAAGGCTGGCTTGTGCAGGTGAATGTGAAATAGCTGCAGTAGTGGCGGTTCTTTAGAAGTTGTAGGTTCTGTCACTTAAATGTTTTCATTAAGCTGTGTGAGTAGCTAATGAATTCACTGCGTTAAAAGAAAGACCGCATTTTTACAGAACTAGAATAGTCTTGCTGCTTGAACAACTGGGGCAATCCATCTGAGACGACAGAATGCAGGATAGTTAGGTTTCGGTATCTCCATTTAGCCAGGCTGATTTTTAATTGCCATTTCAGTACTGACTTTGCAGTGGATGCGAACGGCTGAGTAAAGTGTGCACGGTATATTTGAGCTGTTCCAGTTTAAAGCTCTCATTTTGCTCTCCTTGTTAACTAAGTTTGAAAGTTGTCCTGCTTTCCAGTACAAATTTAGGACAACAACTTTGCTAAATAGAAACTTAATTAAAATTCTTTACTAGGTCCATCAAGTCCAAAGGCTGGGCAGTCAATTCTGAAGCCTGTTGTTGCGTTACGATTTTATTCTCACCAAGTTTTTTAACATTAAATGAGCAGTTCACAGCTACCGATATGCACATAAAGAAAAAAGAGTTCACTAAAGATAATATACAAAATTTGGACCAATTGTATTTCCTAGTGAATGTCAAGTATTTTAGAAGGACAAACATTTTTTGTTCTAGGTTTGTATATTAAACAAAAGTGCTTCCCTGCCTGTGTGCAGATGGGCTGGCCTAGATGTTGAGGTCAGGCTCGGTCTTGTTTGCAGCTGGCATGCCTGGATGTGAGCCTCCTAATGTACCATATGGTAATAGCAGCAAGCAGGCCATGAAGAAAGCAGTAGCTGGGAGCCAGGATGCTCTTTCTATTTTGCTTTGCTTCTCGAGATTTGACGTTTGCCCTTCCTTTTTTTCCCCACTGTTACTCCTCCAGAGGGTGTGTAGAAGAAAATAACAGCAATCCTATTCCTTCATGGAAAACAAAAACAAAACCTTCCAGACTTTTTTCGTAACATCTTATGTTAAAAATATTTTAAATGTCTGATGCCTGTTTTGATGACATTAGGGGAGCATTTAATTCTCTGGGGTTCAGGATTTCTGTTTTTCTGTATTTGGTTTCCTGGGGTTGAAATACAATAATACCATTGCAAAATGCTAGTGCCCAGTGTTGGCAAACTGTGTGTCGTACTGCTGGGGTGCAGCTGTTTTAGTTTTCTATTAACGCTGCCCTGCAAGGCAAGCAGACTTAGGCATTGACTTAGGCATTGCATTGGCATTACAAATGAAGATAACTTTGCCAGCTGTTCCTTTTTTACAAGCAATGTCAGTGAGTGAAGAGTGGCATTTAAAACTGTTTTTTTTATTTCACATGAAATCAATGGGGGAAGGCACAGTGGTACAGTGGGCTGGGGCTCTGGTTTCAAATGTGCACCTGCAGTGCTGTCTGTGTGGGGTTTGTTTGTTCTCCTCTTGTTCTCATGGGTTTCTTCTCACAGGCCAAAGACATGCTGGTAAGCTAATTCATTTCTGGGAAAATTGTCCCAGGGGTGAGTGTGTGTGTCTGTGTGTGCCCTGTGATGGTCTGGCCTCCCGTCCAGGATGCACTGCTGGGCCGCCCTATATTGGTAGAAGTGGTTCGAAGGTGGTTGGAGGGGATGGGAGAATTGCGTTTTTTGTCAGGTGAACACGGCAAAGGTTTAAAACCAGAGTGGGCATCTTCAATACTTATTAGTGAATCAGTTCAGATTGATTAAGTCAATTTCTTGAATCATTGCCACAACCTCAATTCCAGCATGGGACAGAACTGTCCTGCCTGTGCCCTAAGTAACGGCTTTTTCTTTCGTACTGCAAGCCCACAGCTCGCCCAGCAAAGCTCGGCCTCTGATGGAGGGTGGTGGACACAGCTTCGTTAGCCCTGCAGAGACGCAGCTTCCCAGTGTGCATCAGGAATCAAGTGTTATAACCGGCCCAGAATGTCTTGGCCAGCTTCACACGTCAGCCTTGGCAGTGCTTGAGCATTTGAGCTCCATCCTTTAAAGAATCCTGGTTTCCCTCAGCTAATGACAAGTTTGAGTCAATGATCAATGGCGCCCTGTGCCCATTTATCTTTATAAGCACCGGCCAGCTCCCCTCTGCTTTTCATTTCTTATTGGAAACAGCACTCCTATAAAGTGGAGTGCCATTTTAAGTTCTCTATTCAAGTTATCTTGATGGGCTCTTAACTTTAATTAAAACATTGATTATCTGAAGGAGTGATGCTGGAATTCCCTGGGGACTGGCGTCTTGCCATGCACTTGGGTTTTATTTTTGTCTTGTAGTGCTGTATTATGGAAGACCAGGCACTACAGATGTCATTCAGCATGATGGTAAAAATGTGCTGCTATCAGAATGAGAAAATGTGCTACCGTATCTCGGGCCTGCCTTGTCATGCCAAGTTCAAATACCTGGTTTCCACTGTCCAGCACATTGTTCCTTTTTAACATCGAGTTTGTAGACTTGACAGCCTAGCCAGGCTCCACTTGCTGTGCTGGAGAAGCGTACTGTAAAAGTATTAACAACTAATTTATGTTTTAAATTATAATGTAAAAAAAGCCCTTTGTAAAGAGCTGTCCCATATTTCTTTGGGATAACTGCAGGAAAGCAGGGTGATATTTATGCTATGTGGAAAAGCCTGAGGTGACGAAATGGCTAAAACCTGGTGCCATCCACACGCCCACTTTCTAAACACTTCTTCCAGTTCAGGGTTGTAGGGCAGCTGGAGCCTATCCCAGAAAGCAATGGGCTCAAGGCAGGGTACACCCTGGACAGGATGTCACCCACTCACCCACTCAGACCAGTGCCAGCTATCCCAGAGAAAACTCGCACAAACACGGAGAACATACAGACTCCACACAGACCACTGCGCCACCATGCCACCCTCATACCATGTAAGTAAGTATTGAGTTGATGGGTGCTATGATATTAGTAAATAATAATAATAATTCTTTACATTTTAATAGTGCTTCTGTGGACACTCAAAGAGCTTTACAGGTAATGGGGACTCCCCTCCACCACCAGTGTGAAGCACCACCTGGATGATGTGATGGCAGCCATAGTGCACCAGTACACTCACCACACATCAGCTAACAGTGGGGGGGGGGGCAGAGTTCTCCTTTTACAGTATAGTGTCCCTCTCACTATACTGGGGCATTAGACCCACACAGACAGCAGACCCCACTAACACCTCTTCCAACAGCAAACTTCACTTTCCCAGGAGGTCTCCCATCCAGGTACTGACCAGGCTCACACCTGCCAGTTGTGAGTTACAGGATGATGTGGCTGCTGGCAAATATACAAAGCTTTGAACAGTGCTGCATGAAAACATATACTTACTGTATACTTGTGTGTATGTGTGTGTGTTTGTATATGTACCAATCTTACAGTGTGGGCACTCTGCAGAAAGGGGAATTCTTTATCCGGATTAGGGGTTAGACTGTTTTGATAAAAAGTGGTTTGTTGTCTGTATACAACGTGTATCTGGGAAGGACCCATTTGGATCGTGAAGGCTGTTCTGTTCAAAACCGGCCTTGGGAAAATCTAAACATTATGAAGCACAGGAGCTAACCCTGAGATAAAAGCCTCTTTTTGGAGGGCAAATTGTGTGTCAAAATAAAAAAGGTTATCTGACCAGGATAATAGAAGGTTAAGAGCCCTTCCGGACTCCAAGGCCTCAGAGACCCGGGTTTGGACACCACAGCTTGATTAACAGTAATTGTTCCCAACACTTCCCGACTGGCAGTGTGAGGCAGAGCAGGGTTAGCAGGATCGATAGCGGGATTTGAGCCTCCTTCAGAACTGCCCTTTTTAGTGTTTTTCCCCTTTCGATGGTGCTGCTGTGTTTTCAGAGGATAAGAGCTTTTAAATCTGTTTTTGAGGAATGAAAAATGCCTGCACTTGTACATCCCCAAGAAGGTTCGCATTATTACGTGTTTTGAAGGTGCTCCAAGATCTTCGATCACATAATTACAGGATTTCTGCTTCTATTGGACCTATTTTGTTCACCAAAGCTAAGATCGACTTCATTTCCTTTATGCCATTAGGATAACATAGGATATCAGTATTTTATCTTTGAAGTTTTGCCTTAAAACGTAACTTAGCAGAAGAAAATGTTGCATAATTTGACATGCAGTATCATATTACATAAAATTCCTTTATGGGGGAAAAAAATCTTTCTTCCTTTTTTAAATTTCACAGCCACATAACTAAGTCATGCCAGACAATAAGAAAAGAAAATCGAGAAACAAACACGGATTTGAGGGTTTTCTGGTGGTCCAGTGTTGCAAAACAAGTTCAAGAGGCCCAATATCACTTGAATATTTCTAATTACAATCTTGGTCAAATGTATTTTTTCCATTACATAGAGTCTATTCATTCTATGTCCATAGCTTTTTTCCTTTAGTTTGCCCTAAAGTCTGCCACAGTAGAGCATCACAGTGTTTTGAGAGTTTAGTAATACTATTTAATAAAAGATATATTAATTAATAATAAAGATCAAAAAGTGGCATTGTAGGTTAACCACTGCAGCCTCAGCTTCTGGGTCCTGGGTTTGATTACAGACCAAGGTCCTCTGAGGAGTTTTCCTCCCTCCTTCTAAAGATTTGCTGTCTAGGTTGATTAGGTTAATTAGTGTCTCTTAATAGAATGCATGTGCATTTGTGTTTAAGTGCCCTGTGGGCAGGAATAAACTTTCTGATAATGGATGGATGGTTTTGACAACCTGTTAAAAAGTACAGTGTGTTCCCTTTTTATCAAAACATTGCTGTTTCTATTGAATAGAGCACCTCAAAAGCAACTTAAATCTCGGGAAAGGGAAGCAATATTTGTCTAAATAAAACTTAAAACTACTTGTGAATAATTTTCCAAGCCACCTGATAGAGCTTTTAGTGGTGTGCAGATTTAGGATGCTATGTACTTTTTGAGGTTTACTTTGTTTGCCCGGTATATTAGATATTTTACGTATTTCTTGGTCACGTATCATGGGGTTTCCTTACAGTTCTTTGTGAAGTAAGTGACCTGTAGAGAATAGAAATGAGATCCAGAGAATCTTCTTTTATCGCTTCACAGCATTAATTTAATGCACCTGCTTGGTTCAGTGATGAAACATTAATAGGGACCTCAATTATTTAAAAGAGGTAGGCTAACCTAAGATACTTCATATAGGGCATTAAGCACAAGAGCCATTTCTTGAAAGAATAAAGGATATCAGCTTCCGCAGCATGGCTTGATAGTTTATTCCAGACTCCCGAAATCCTTTGTGTATAAAAACGTAACTTCTGTTCTCAGTTTTAATTTCACCGTACTGTACGTATTCACTTTTGTTCTCTGGTTCAAGATGTACTTTTAATTCTGGAGTCTTCTGGAAAGGCATCATCAAGCTGTAATAACAAAGAAGTGTCCCCTTAAGAGGACTCCTGATCATCTGGTTTGACTCCTCACAAAACCTGCTTCTTTTTTCCAGAATTCAAACTGGCCCTACTTATAAACCATGTAGCCAATTAACTCCAAACCTTGCAGTCATAGTGCTGGGTCATGGTAGTATGTTAATATGTAACTACAAATGGCCCACAGTACATTATAAAAATGACAGCTAACCTTTCTGACTTTTTTATAAATTTAACACACGTACCAGTTGAACATTTGGCAGACACTGTGTCTTGGCTCGTGTTTTGCGCACGTGTTTGTGAACAGTAGCCCAAGCCATCTTAGTGTCAAGGCGAATGTTCACGCAGCCTTTCCGCAGTAGTCTTGTACGAAAGCCTTTTTTTTTGTGCTGGGGGTGGGGGTCGTGGATATTTTAAACTCACTGCTAATTCAATACGTGGAAAAAAAAAGATAAGGGCCGTTTCTTTTCTGTTCTCGGGGGAAGCTTCCTGGCTCGGCTGCACACATCCTGCAGCGCCCTGCTGTTGACGTCACCAGACTTCCCATGTTCTCCTTCGCCCTGTAATCAGTCTTCGCAGGACCGCGGCGTTTCCGGCACTCCCCTGGCGTGCTTGTAGCTCGGGCTGACGCTCCATGGGCGTGAAATTGTAGTGTTTGTTGTCCAGCTCCAGCCGTGTGACTGGTCTTCTTATGAAGTGTTGTTAAGCTGCGCCTGCCCAGCTCACCACCCCTTGTGCCAAGTAAATGAGTTCAAATAAATGGTTCATATCGTACAGCTCATTATTTAGTTTCTTGCACAGTTCATGGGTTCTCATCTAAAGAGCTCAAGCTTGGTCTCTCTGTGTATATTGCAAGGATTTGCTCCCAAGAATACTCATTAAAATGCAAATGGAATGTTTCAAGACGCATATCCATTAAGGCTCTCGACTTGTTTGTATTATAAGGTGGCAATACGGACGTTTTTCATATTGGGGCCCATCTGTTTCACCTTTGCATCCAAAAAAATGCATTTTTCATTATTGCTTTTGCCCATGAGCTGTACAGTCCCCATTGTTGAACCGTGGGGTTTAAGCATAGGGCCGAGTAGCTGGTAATCTTCATTTCACCCTCCTGCAGGGTAAATGTTAGGGGTGGAAAGGAATGTGTCAGTCTGCCTATAAATGCCCACCTTTCTCCACCGTCTCCTCTGGTCTCTGCTTATAGATCAGATCCATGAGGAGGAGAGCTGTGATGCTCTGCTCATACTGATGGCGTTTTTCAGATGTGCAAAGAGAGACTCAATTTAAAGAGCTGCTGTGAAAGAAAGCAATAATCTGTGCTTCCTAATAGAGAAAAGCCCACTGGTATAGACTCATTAAAGGTCTTTAGCTTAAAAGCACAGCATGCACAGCTTCACCACATCACCACATCAGAGAATCTGAACAAGTCTTTTAAGAAAGTTGAGATATCATACTTACTATTGACAGCTAGAAATGTTTCCAGAAAGCACCAGTTCTGTCACACAGATGCTGTGGTAAGAGTTTCTCCAAGATTATTGATAGAGGATCATGCCTTCACACATGCATCCTTCATTGGTTGTTTTTAACTGTGAATTTCTGCATCTGATGTAGAATTTATCACCTTTTCAAGTCACTACTTTTTGAATGGAGTCGCATGAATGCTCACTGACATACATGCATGTGATGCTTTTTAGGTTAAACCATTATATTTCCAATTCTCGGCAGTCAGATAACTGTCATTGCAGTTTTTGATTTTGTTTGTATTGTTATTAAAAGCTTCTTTAGTTCTGTTATTAACATGCTCGTCCACCATGTTCTCTGAGCACTTGAAAATTGTATTAATACAGGATGGCCCCAGGCAGTTTTTAAATTGACTGTTCTGACAATAACCAGAAATCCCTGAATTGGCCTCATGGGTTCTTTTTAATCTAATTTGCGTTTGGGTGGAAGTGGATTTTTCTGTTGGGTGACATGTTAAAGCTGCAACTGGAGTGACAAGGGCTGTCAATATGTAGTGCTGTCCTTAGGATCTGTGGTCTGCAGACTTCTTTCTCTTTATTGTAAAGACTTGAAAGTCACTATGCTTGGGTTAAAAATGTGAGTTTGCTATTGGTTAAATAAAATAACCATACTGTTGGTACATTTAGTTTCATTTTCTGTTTTGCTTCTAAGAATGCTAACCAAAGAAAGCTGCACAGGAGTTAAGAGGCTTACTCAGTCTTTTTATTTGTCAACTGGTGGTGTTGAGAGTGCAGACCATACCACACCAGAATAGTTCATCAGCTCAATTCCATTTATGCACAACATACCTGCATTTGCTTCTGATGAATGCCTTTATATAGCTGGACGTTCAGAGTATTACACTGCCGTGATATTGAACGCCTAATGGGTTGATGCAGCAAAAATATCTTGCTGAACTTGCTTGCTCTTAATTAATCATTCAAACAGCTGTAGAAGTGTTCAGGCCTATATAATGTGGTGCGTGCAGTCTCCGCTGCATTTCTATGAGTCCTTTGCAAAGTTCACATTCCCTGTAAAATGAGCAGTCTCTTGAGGGGAGAGAAAGTGCTTAGGTGTTGTTCATTCTGCCAAGACGTCTCTCCACATATTTGCTTTTATATTTCAGCTTCTAGTTCCAAATAGATGAACTCTCTTCTGTAGTTCTGCTGGAACAGCTGACTCATTCTCGCACTGGGATGTTGTTGTGTGTTAAATAGCTATGTACGACAGGGTAACCCCTCTCCCATTTCTTATTAGAGGATCAGACGTGTTTGTCAGTCTAAGAACCTTTCCTGTGTAACCCAGGCTGCTTTCCGTTTTTTTTTTAGCTCAAGAAAACCGCCTTTTCAGGACCATAGAGTTTTCATCGTCAGATGAGCTCATGTTGCTGCAGTCAGGCAGTGGCTCCAGTTCCACTTCATGCCATTCCAGGGTCTTGATTATCTGATTGATCTCAACAACAATTCATTATATAAGCTAATAAACCACAGGGTAGATCAAAGTCCTGGAATGGAACTGGAAGTGTCCAGGGATGCAGGTCTCTGTTGCATGATAGTATTCTACCCCTTTATGTTAGTATTTGCTACTATTATGTGCATGCAGTTTTAATATTGTAATGTGTGGCTACAAGCAATAAGGGAGCTGCGCACATTTATTTGGTTTTAGCTCACATTTAATAGCATAGATAGTGGTAACAGAAATCTTGCTGTGCTAACTTTGGCCTGCTCTGTATTTTCTCCGGCAGCTCATCTGTTCCAGCTCCAGCTGCTCAGGTTGTCCAGCAGGTATTGGCAACGGTGGCAACAAACCAGGCAAAACGGGTAAATGTTCTGTTTTTACGCTGCTGCTTACTGGCTACATAAAAATCCACGACTGTGACTGCTGGCAGAGCTGTCAGGTACTAGACACAGGGTGCAGATTTATTCCAACAGGAAACGTACATCACATGAGCCAGTTACTAATACTATCATTGAAATACTAGTGTAAAAGCTTAAAGATGTGTTGTTAAGATAGGTTTTCAGTGAATTAGTTTCTGGCTTGTCGTGTATCGTTACTGAATGTGGAATTGCAGCCATTTGTTACGGTTTAATTTGGAGTTTTTGTAGTATTTTTGTCTTATTCTCATTTTATTTAGACTCAGAATTCATCCCAAAATACACTGAAGGCTGCAGGCCCAACAACTGGCAGTTTAACCTCTCTACAGTCTGGCTTTGTTTTTGGTAAGTGTGCATCCTGTTTCTTTTTGTGTTTTCACTAATGCCTTACTGGCAAAAGACAAATACCGACTTTTTTCTAAACTGCTTCTTTGTATTTTATTTTTAAAACTAAATGTAGAAACAACCGCCTAGTGCAGGCCACTGTAAATATCCATAACCAAAAAGAGCTTATTATGTTCATGCTTAGTCTTGCCGACACAAGATACTACAAAACAGTCAAGGTGTGCTGGACAAATCATATTATCATCAACAGGTTACTATCGAGTAACCTGTTCATTTTTGTTTTGTACTTCAGCTTTATTGTCTGCAGTCTAAGTCTGCTTTGTCTTCTCCGTCTTCTCAAATGCACAGCTACTACTTTTACTCGAGCAAGAATTACACAATCAGATTATATGACTTTCATGTCTATTTTTATAGTTTGGAGATGGTTCTTTTTACTTCACATAAAGATGTGCACTTTAGCGATTGATCTTATCACATGTACCCTGCATAGCCCCCGTACCACAATTGCAATGTAATTGTAGTTCCCTAAAATTTAAAAAGTTTTGCCATTGATGCAATTATATTCTTTGAGCAATTAAAAATACAGCAAATAAGTGCTGGAATAAGTAGCATTTTTTAGATTTTAGTACCACTCAGTATACAGTATATAACACTGAAGTATCTGATAACTAATTAAACATATAAAAGGTCTGTTTTTATTGATACACTTTTATTTCCACCAAAACGCATGTAGCAAAATATCACTTGTTTTTTTACAGGCAATTGCAGCATCCAACATTTAATAATATATTTTATGCTAATAAAAATAGCCACTACAAAGAACTAGGTAGCTTTCAGAAGACTTACAAATACGTGGTTCAGAATTTGCTTCAGTACTACCATCAAAGGTCACTATCATGTCTGTGCTAAAGTGCGAGTTTGGACTGGGAAATACTTATGCGTTCGTTCTCACATAACTGGGCATTTTCTTGGATGTTGGAGAGTCAGTGGTTAATGCAAATGTGCAGTTTGAGACTAACAGAAGAGCAGTGGCAGCTTTTTGTGATAACCTGAATTTAAACACGTAAGTTCAAATGCAAATGCCTCAATACCAAAAACATGTTGATATATTAAAATAACCGTAGGGGTTCCAGTAACTTAATTATCCCAGCTCTGCGAAGTAGCATTAAATTTCACGCTTAGCAACTCACTTCATTAAAACAGACTTGAGACCTGTTCCATCCGAAGTTGTTAAAAACTGAGAAGACGTTACATGCAGTTCCAAGTACTCACTTCCTAATGATGAAATTTAACTGTGGTGAAGAACAGAAGTCTTTCACAATTTCAAATTGAGGCGGACAGTGGGATGGTATTTGACTTGTTGAAGGACAGCCGGACACTGAGTGATCTGTTATTTATTTTTTCTCTTGCCATTTTTCTTTTTTTTGTTAGGTGGGTCTGTGAAAAATGAAACCCCAGCGGCCCTCCCTGCTTCCAGTTCTGTCCCCATCCTCGGAGAGCAAACCAGTAAAACATTCTCCTTCTCTTCCGCTGCGTAAGTGCTGGACCGGTAACCCTCCTTCATGCAAACTGTCTGGTTCTTTTCAGTAGGAGATTCAAGAACTGGGACGTAGTCCAGTTGTAATGAAGTAGACATTGTTCTGTGTGTATAGATGATAATAGGTGCATTTACGTAGCACAGTTGACCCCAAAGAAGCCCAGGTTACTTTACTTATAGGATATATATATAGGAGGGGGCTCATTCCGTCTTCCACTTTGGTGCAGCACAACAGCACCTGACAGCCATTACACTCCTGCAGCCCCACCATGCAGCATGTTGGGTAGAGAAGTTAGAAATAGCTTCACTGGTTGAATTAAACATGGATTTAGCCAGGTTACTGGGGTTAACACTTTACCCTTACAAACAGTGCCAGCTTCTTATCTGAAAGCGAGGGCTTCCCACACCAGTTTTCTCAAATGGGACATTGGTTCGTAAGTCCTGGCACAGAGGAGAGACTGCTGCCTGCTGGTCCGCCACGGCCACTTACAGCAGCCACCTGGTTTTGCTTGGAGGTCTCCCTTCGCAGTGTTGGCTCAGCTTCTGAGATCAGGCTGTGTCCTGTATGTCTGGGATATTTCTGGATGTCTTGGTCTGTTCTAAAGGCAATTTGCTTTCATATTTATTTGTACGGTAAATGTGAAGCTCAAAGAAGAGTTTGTGGAAACAACCAATGGCAAGTACTGAGACAGGAATAACTGCTTAGAGCTTGTCCCTGTGTTTGGTGTGTTTGATAGGTCTGGTGGCGGATTTGGGTTCTCTTCTCTCAACGCTTCTTCAGCTGCTACAACTCAAGGAAGTGGGAACTCTCAAGGTATCGCTGCATTGTTGCCTCTGTTTGCTTAGACTAGGCCTTTACACAAGATTGTGTCTTTCCCAGCTAGGAAGACTTGAAAAATAAAGTATTGTTGTGATGCATTGCAGATTCACAGATGAGCCATTAAGTGGTTGGATTCATTTTACTGTTTGTGTTGTTTAATGTGTTTTGATGTAATGAAAAAGAGAGAAGCCAAATGAGCATCGGGGGACTTAAGTTATAGTTAGTGGAGAATAAATACAGTAAAATGCAAGTAACTGCTGAAAGACCGTGGGAACAGGTTCCTAGATTTCATGCTTGTCAACTTGTATTGTCAGTTCTCCATTTATTTTCTGTTATTTCCTCAGAGTATCCAGATGTTTGTACTAGTTACTGCAGTAAAGGTAATAAAAAAAGGAATTTGAAATACAAATGATCAAGCATGAGCGATTCAATTAAGATAGTCCTGTATGAATAATTCATTGTGTTGGCAGGTCACAGGGACGATTTTGTGTTGGTTTCTTGCAGGAAAGGACGCGAGCCAGCTGAGTAAGTTTTCCTTCGGAACCGGCACAGCGAAGATGGTGTTTGGGTCCGGAGGAGAGGGCGCTTTCTCTTTCGCCCCCAAACCCGCCCCTTCGGCCGCTGCCAGATCCACCCCCACGGCCGGCGTCGGCGGGGAGCCTTTGCTCGGCAGCAAGCCGGCCCCGCCCACAGCTGGCAGCAAGCCAGAGGCCCAGCCCTCCAAGTCGGGGAATGGGCTTTTCCAGCCCACGGTGGGCGGGGAGACGCTCGGGAGCTTCTCGGGCCTCCGCGTCGGCCAGGGAGACGAAGAAGCGAAAGAAGCACCCAAGGGCGGCAGTGCAGGGTTCAGCTTCGCCCAGGTGGAAGCGGAGCCCCCTGCGGGCAACGTGGCCGACTTCAGTTTCGGAAGCACGTTCCAGATGGGGAAACCTGCAGATTCTGCCTCCAAGGAAGCCGTTTCCTCCGCTGCTGCCGATACTCCTGAGGCCGTGGGTGCCGTGTTTGGGAATGTCCAGGCCGCCGGCCTCTTACCTTCATCTGGAGTGTTCAAGCCAGCGGAACCGGCGGGGCCCGGTCCTGCCAAACCGGCTCTCTCGTTTAGTCAGCCGAGCGGCACCTCTGCAGCGCCCCCTGCTGCTGTCACTTCTTTCAGCAGCCTCCTCGTCTCCTCCCCAGCGGCCCCAGCTCACGGCAGCAGTGGGGAAGCAGCCAGGCCCTCTGCAGCAGGAACAGAGCCTCCTGCGGCGGCGGAGCCCGTGAAGCCCGTCGCACCGCAGGGCGCGGACCGTGAGGGCTCTGTCTCCCTGCCTGCGAAACCTGCTCCTGTGGACGGCGGCGTCCCATCGTCGGCCCCGGCTCTGCCTGCTGACGAGACCCGGGTCGTGACAGCCCCTGAAAAGCTGCCTGCTGCTCCTAAGGAGCCCGCTGCTCTCTCTGCTGCTCCTCCTCCAGCAGCTCCAGCGGCTTCTCCCACTCCGGTTTCCACAGCGCCTGGCGCCCCTCCGTCAGAGGGAGCCCCAGCCTCCAGTGCCAGTCCTGCCGCTCAGAGCTCTCCTTCGCCGGCGCCTCTGCCACAGCAGCCTTCTCTGTTTGGGCAGCCCCCCAGCTCCGACAGGCCGGGCTCCATCTTCACTCAGACTCCGGTCAGCACCCAGGGCACCACCTTGGGGGTTTCTAGTTTGTCCCAGGCCGTAACCACAGTCGCCTCGCCCGCTGCCCCAACCCCGACCTCAACGCCGGCCGCCACCGCGGTGACCGCTTCTATCTTCGGACAGCCCCCCGCGGCCACCACCTCGGCGCCACCGGCCCCCTCTGGGTTTGGCTCCTCGGGTTTTGATGCCGGGTTTGGGAAGCCCGTGTTCGGGCAGACGGCGGGCTTTGGGCAGCCGGCCAGCGGCTCGGCCAGCACCTTCAGCTTCGGACAGGCCGCCTTCGGGTCGAGCCCCGCCTTTGGGCAGCCGGCCGCGTCTGCACCAGCGTCCAGCAGCGGTGGGATCTTCGGGTCGGCCAGCACCAGTAGCGCCAACAGCTTCTCCTTTGGGCAGCTGGCCGTGAGCAGTGCCAGCAGCACCGGGGGCAGCCTCTTCGGCCAGAGCGGCGCTCCCGCCTTTGGGCAGAGCTCGACGTTCGGCCAGTCCTCCGCCGTGTTTGGAAGCAACACCACAACGACCTCTTCCACCGGCTTCGGCTTCGGGCAGTCTTCAGGTAAGTGAAGAGACCGAGCCACCCCGCCCCTCGCAGTTCATTTCAAAGCAATAAAAATCTATGTGAAGTAGTTCAGGTGGGCAGCTGCGTCAAGGAAAGAAACAACGTTTCGGCTGTGGAGCTTTCTTCGAGCGTAAGCACGCTTAAACCCGAATAATGCTCCACGACCGAAACGTTGTTGTGTTTTCTTTCTTCTCTTTTCAGCATGGAATAAACCCATTACCTGTTCCTAAAAATATATATTACATTTATAAAGGTTAGATGCTGTTAGCATCTACAAGGTGTCTAACTTTAATGGTCTATAGCTCATGAACAGGGTGTCATCATTCCTATTAGTAACAAAGTAGTCACAAGAGTTATAAAACTTGTGATTTTTCCAATTTATTCTGTAAAAAATGACCTTTGTGTTTTTGTGTTCTACTGATTGAACTCAATATGATCTGCCTGTTCAGATCAAACTTATTTAATCACCTTAAAATGTTCAAAACTTCAATCCATTCTCTCCTTAGAGGTGTTCTGCTGATTATGATATGATTATGGGGCAAGAATGTACTGCTGTGAATTACTGTCAAACAATGTTACAGTTCAAAAGAATCCAAACTCTTGATATTTTTATTGTGTTTTTTTAAATAGTGTAAGCAGCAACCTTGATCTGAGTGTAAAAGCACTTGATCATGGCTATCCTGTCCTGCCCTTACTTACCTAGTCCATGTTTATTTGTTTTCATGAAAGTGAATATTTCATATCCTGATGCACAATATAAATATAACAGTCAGGTCTAATGGATTCAATCCAAATACAGAGTAAAGTACAAGCTGGCCACAGCAAGAGTTCAACCTTGTTTTCTTTAAGTCATGTTGTTGTAATCCTGCTGTTGTGTGGTCTTGAATTTCCTGCTGGAAAATCGATTCTTGTTGCTTGGCTTGATGAAACGTTATTTGATCAAAGACTTTGTCAGTGTGTCAATGGGCAATAAGGCTGGCCTTATTTTATAATAGAACACTTCACTCCCATCACTGCCACTATCTGTGAAGTTCTCTCGTCCACAGAATTTGGCAGTTTTCTCTCTCAGCTGTCAATATGTTCCCCTTGGGTGGCCTGCAAGCGTACAGATCGTTTTCATGCAGAGAACGAGCTGCACTTATTCAGATGATGGTTGGGTGGTTCCGTCCTTGAGCTTTTGGATCTACAGCCCCACCCGTCCTGTAAATGTAGGTTGATGAGATGGGTGTGAGGAGTCTGGGTTGGTGTGATTCTTCCTCTGCCACCCAGTCTGATCTGTCACTCCCAGTCTGTCCCTCGCTGAGCTGGTTTCCTGGTATTGACTGATGAAACAGCACATTACATTCCCTGGGCATCTTCTCTAATGGTGCCATCAATTGTGCTGATATTGATCTTCAAGACTCAGGCAGGGCATGGTCATACGTTTTGATGTTCTAGTGTTAATTAAGCTCCTGTTTACACAGATTCTTGTAAACTTGTGAATAAGTGGTGGTTATAAATAAGGTAATGCTTCCAGAAGCGAAGTTGTGGTGTGTGTGCTGGCCTGTTTCCTGGCTGAATTTCCCTGGCCTGTATACCTCAAGGTTACGCCAGGAAGGGAAAGAGCAGGATCTCTGGTTCTGATGCTCTGGTCACTCGTTAACATGTTGCTCTCATCATTTTGAAACGCTCACAAACTCACCAAAGTGCTAAAAGTGCCACGGTGGATACATTTCAAAGCACTTGTCACTTGTTGATTCGTCTGGAGAGTTCTCCTTGATCAAATATCATCTCTTACACATTTCCACAACATAGATTTGTGCTGCGCGCTCAATATGAAATGAATGTTAATGCGTTGGCTTTTTTGGAAGGTACCTTTTAACTATTCTGTGGTGGGAGGTACAGACATGCTTGTATTTTGAAAATAACACACAAGCTTTAAGAACTGGAGAGGCTGTTTTACGTTTTGAGCAAACATCAAACAGATAAATTAAGTATATATTTGATGCATAACAAATCTTCTTCACATCAACCTAAATTTGGACTTTTGTGGTTCCCTAGCCCTTGCTAGGAATCTTCCCACAGACCCCAGCTTGCTCTCCATGAGACACACAGACAGGGAGAGAAGCTTGGGTCAGAGCGCAGGGTCAGCCATTCATATGGTGCCCCTGGAGCAGCTGGGGTTAAGGGCCTTGCTCAGGGGCCCAACAGCGTGGGATTCCTCTGCCGGCCGCGGGGCACGAACTGGCAACCTTCCAACCTCAGGCGCAGATCCTTAGCCACAGAGCCAGCAAACCTGAACTTGGTTAAAAGCCAGAAACCTGTCTAGTAGATCCAGTTAATTTAATTAGACTATTTAAATTAACCGAGCACTTAACTCTGACTGGAAATCAGAAGCACCTTGGGAAGGGAGTTTAATAGTCCAACCTTGGGCACAGTCTTGTGAGCAAATCTGATATGAAGTGTGTGCAGTTACTAATGGGCTTTAGAGAGCAATTCCTTTTTATCAGCAGTTATCACTTTACTCCAGTCAATCAACGCAATCCTCAGACTTTCACCTCTATATTTCCTGTCTTACCCCTTTACCTGTGGAAACGTCTGAAGAGGATTTGTAGCCTTCTAGCTGTGCTTGGCTGCCTTTCGTGCACCGGTCGGGGTCCTGCATCTCCGGGCTGTGTCTCCAGCCGGGGAATGCAGGGAATCTGTGGGAAAGGCACTTGGAGAGCGTCCTCAGGCAGCTCCCCCTGAGCCCCGCGCCTCACGTCTGCCCCTCCCTCAGGGTTCGACTGGACAGCTGCACAGCGCTCTCGGCTTTCGATCGGGGGTCCAGCCCTCAGGAGGGGCCCGCCTGGTTTGCTCTCAGCCTTCGCTGCAGGAGCCCCGGCTCGGGTAGTGGGCGAATAAGCACCTTGGGGGTTCACTGGCCGCGCCCCACTCCAGTGACCCGCACACAACAAGATGGCACATGGGAGCCAGACACAACAACATTCTCCATTATTCCAGCTCCTCTCGGGAATGCAGGGATATGCTTTCCCTGTCTCAGTTCTCAGTTTAGCGCTGCTGACCTGCCTGCTTCTGTATGGTCTATGTACCTACGCTGTTGCTTACAAATAGAAGGCAAAAAAAGAGAGTGAGTGCTCGGGCAAATCTTGGGTATACCTGGATGAAGTCTAACTTACACTGAGGCACAAATCCTTAGTAAAAGGTGCTGGTTGTATATGGAGGGTAGCATGCAGCTTTGCTTACTTCCAGCTATAACAATGAAGATGGATGAGACTCTTTCAGAGGCTAACGTCCTTCTTCCTGTCTCAGTTACCACTGTTATGATTAATGGCGTTTCTAATGACGATGTTCACTCTGGTTTATACAAGATCCAATGGCTACATTTATATGCAGTCTTCTGAAACACTTTTAGAAGGCTTAATGCACTGAGACTAGGAACAAATCCAGAGGTGTGCCATGTCTCACGGCAGTTCAAGTCCTGTTTCTGGAGATTGAGGTGAGCTACTTGTTTTTTTTTAAGTCCTAGTCTCAGCCTAGTCATAGCTCCTCATCTGGGCTAGGGACTTTATCAATATATACTGCTAACCTCAATATCCTCTTGTTCTCTTGTCCTGTACCTACTCTCCTCTCTACATTGAATCAAAAAATTAACACAACAAAAAGCCCTTCCTTACAATGACTACCAGGCTTAGCCACTGCTCAAATACCACACTTGCTAACATTAACTTTAGTCCACCCTAACAGAGGAGCTTGCATTACTTTAAAATCCAGGCTTAGCCCCTAATTCTGTATTAGGGATATCATAAACCTAGTCCACTGAACCCAGTGGCGTTCAGCTTGAGGGTGATACACAAGATAGTGGGGCTAGAATTGACTTAATTACAGTGGAACTTTAAATGACCAGGGATCCTCCTACAGCACTGCTAGATACAAGTCAACATTGAATAAACCAGATGAAGATCTGGCGCAAGAATTTCATCTGCACAAATATTTAGGTTGGTGTGCCTGACCTAAAATATAAAAAAAATAAATAGCTCTTACAGCATTAGCTGACCAGTTCCCTGGACCCAAGAAATGGGTATATGGTGGGCAACTGGGACAATGGGAAACGCATTCTTGTAGACTCACCAGAGCTGCCACATTCTTTCTGGCAGGTGCCAGATGTCCTGTGCCATGCAGAGTGCAGTGTCATTAGCTATTAGGAATATCAGTCCCATGGTGCTGTTTGTTATTTTGCTTAATTTCATTGTGCTGTGGTGCCGTTTTCATGGTACAGCTGTTTGAATTGGACAGTTAATTTTTATATGCACCCTGTACACAATAAAACCATCGCTGTAAAATGTTTGAAAGTAAGAATTGGTACAGGGCCAAAGCACTTTTTTTTATGCGTTTGCACCGCGGAGAAATGTGTAGATGTGTGACTTGTATGTGATGCCCCCTTTAGATCAGTGCCAGACCTGCTGGCCTTATAAGGTTTTGTGTAACAAACCCAGCCCTCACCTCAGTTTTGCACTCATGGGTGTGGGCAAAGAAACGCACAACTCGTACTGTGCAAAGGACAAGCATTTTCACTCATATCACTCAGCCCTATCCAGGGAAACAAAAACAGCTGAATTAAGTTAGAAACCCTAGAATTGTTTGCCCATTACCTACATAATACCATAATAAATAGATACTTTATTGATCCCGTGAGAGAAATCGCAGAACTATGAATAGAAGGTGGCGTGGTTCTGTAATTAGTGCTCTGGTTAAGAAGTAGTTTATCAACAGCGAGCTTGCGTAAATTAAACATGAATTCAGATTGTGAGCCATGTGATAATATCTGCAACAGTCATGCTGTGATACTGTGTGTGTTCCACACAGGCAATTTTTCACATAAGAGTATAAATTTTAAGCTTTCTACTAGCCTACAGCCAAGCTGCATTAACTAAATGTATGTACGGCTAGGTCTTCAGAGGGTCCATGAATATTAAAACCTAATATTTCCCATATATAATCAAGTGACATTAAAATATATTTTTTTAGGTTTGCTGCTGTACAATGGCTGACCCTGCGCTCTGACCCCAAGCTTCTCTCCCTGTCTGTGTGTCTCATGGAGAGCAAGCTGGGGTCTGCGAAAAAGACAAATTCCTAATGCAAGAAGTTGTATATGGCCAATAAATTGATCTTATCTTAACACCCTTGCTGTTCCAAACAGTGACACGGGATTTTTAATGACCCAATACTTAGGTAGTCTGTGATTGGTCTTCAAGGAGCATAGTCACAGGGTGTCACTGGTCACTGTACAGGGGCGTTGGTTGGATGTTCTGAATGAGAGAGAAGAGGAGATCTCCATGTACAGGTCCACTTGCACCTGCAGCAGCAACCTGATTTTCTTCAGAGGTCTCCCATCTCACTACTGGCCAGGCCCATATCTGAAAGATGAGGTTACAGCATCTTAAAGCTGCTGTATTATTGCATTTGATAATGTAGAAATGTATTAGCAGCCTTATGAATGTAAGAGAAAAGGCTTCAGAGGGCTTTTATCTGTGTTTATACGTTAGTAACCTTTTCTGTTGTATTTGGCCTTTGATGATTCAAATCATTTGATCGAAAGCATGGTGTTGATAGTCTAGTCACTTTTTCTGAAAAGGTAAGGCATAAAAGACAGTGAGAAAATATGTGTATGCATTTGAATCTCCAGAGTCATTGGCTTTTTTCCAAAAGAGAGAGTTGATGCAATTTTCAGCAATAGCAAAACAAAAATTGAATGTAAATTGGACCAAAACCTTTGCACATTCTGTAAACATTTCATGCTTGGAAGAAGCAGTTGATTATAGACAGAAGTTACGTTGAGCATGGCTTGTTCTGTGGGCGGTCATCTGTGTCTTCTAAAAGCATTGGATTGAATAAGTGAGATTTGCAAAGGCAAGACAATAGAAACAGGTTCACCAAAAGTGTTTTTACTTACGATTAGTGAGAAACTAAGGCTTCAGTTTGTAAAGTTTAAAAAAAAAGAATTATGGTCACATGCAGAAAGTGACTTAATCTTACTCTCGTTGGTAAAGGGATATTTTAAATTAAATATGATTTTATACAATACAGATATACAGTTGAACAAATCTGCTTGTAACCCCTTTCAATACCTTATTGATACGATCAATTCTGAGTAAAGAGTGTGCGTACCTTTTCTATAATTAACCGATAGTGGAAAGTATGCATTTATCTTTCTATTTCTATACTAATATAGGTCAACGTATATATGTACGCTATACAGCTGGAATATAGTGTAGGATTGATTGTGCTCTGTTCTTGTACTGCACCTGTCAGGCTTTTTGATCACACTCTAATATCATGGTCTGGTTAGTATACAAATTAACAGAACATAGCAGAACAGTAATTGTTTAATAGAAATGGCCTGCAGTCGAAAAGGAATGTGATCTTAATGTGACTGTTTTGGCTTGGCCTTTTGTGTATATTTCATGTATCAAGTTACGACCGGATAACTGGAGCAAAATGGGGTTTGGTTTTAAAATCAATGGGATTTTTTTCTGCTCAAATGTGTAGATCTTTCTACAAGTGATTTGTATGTTAGCTGAGGGAATTTTAGTACCACCCAGCATAATGAAGCTGGAACTAGTTCAACCATAAAATGACTCCACTATTTTGTTTTCCCTGCAGTATTTAATGAGACAAACCTGTGATTTTATCATGACCTCAGATGGTAAGGCTTGAGCCCTGCCCTGTGTTGTTGTTGTTGTTTCCTCCCCAGCACAAATAGAAAGTGTCAGAATTCAGAATGTGTAATGGTTACAGGCTCTGGAACAAATCTTTTTGCGGTATTGTTCAGTTTTATGTTGCCTAAATTGCCACCCATAGCAATAGTGATAACACTTTAGATAAGGCTTTGCAAATCTCATTTCTAAATCCTTTTTAGTTTGCAGTTTATGAAAAGATTATTAATAGAGAGTCACTGACCTGGCATTAAATAACTACTACGAATCATTAATTACACCTTTAACAACAGTAGCCAGATCACTATCACGTATAACTCCTTAGTGCATTTTTAAAGTGTCATTAGTAACTAAAGGGTTACTACCGGGGTTGTGCTGAGCAGAAGAGCTCTATAGCTCTCCTATTATGCCATCTGGGTTGAGTATTCCTATAAGAGTCCGGGTCCAGCTAGCTGCCTGGTAAGTGTCTTTTATTATCCCCAAGGGGCAATTCGTTTTACAGCAGTGGACAATCTAAAGAAAACACCCAAACAAACACGAGTACACATGAACAGGGCAAGAGAATCAACTGTTGAGCAGGGTTATGGCCACAGGTATAAATGAGAGCTTGAAACTGTTTGTAAATTGGGAAATCTATATCTGTGTTCTGAGATACAGTTCTGGGAGTAATTGTAATCAAACACAGGGTCATCTAGAATGGAGCATGCTTTACGCAAGATATAATTTGACAGTTCTCTCCCGTTTGTTCTTATTCAGATCCAGGTTCCAAAACCAGCAGATCAGGGAAAAACTTAAAGCAGATTCAATAAAAGAACAACAAGATCAACAATGAGTTAGCAACCTTATAATGCTTAAGCTTTCTTCAGAAAAATAGATACTGTTCCCCCTTTTGAAAAGAGAATCGACGTCTGTGTCAAAATCTAACTTGCAGTCTGGAACAGTCCCTAAATAATAATATTTATCAACCATCTCCACTGATTGTTCTCTGACGCAGATGTGACAGGAGGTCCTGAAATCAATTATATGTAAGTGAAAAACTGATCAGGTTTGTATATTCAACAAATGTCAGCCAGGCTTTTTTGTGCATTGGTATTTCTGTGAGGGGCGTGTTGTGATCTTGTAGAGATGCCATATTTCCGGACAGCAGAAAGGGGACAGATAGGAGCACTTGCGGTTTAAATATAAAAGTGACCTTCCGCCACGTGTTGCTCTCCTAGTCCCACAGCGCAGCTTGTGTGTGACCCCTAAGGACTCGTGTTAAACATGCCATTCCAGCACGC
Organism: Lepisosteus oculatus; assembly: GCF_040954835.1. Classification (NCBI taxonomy): domain Eukaryota; kingdom Metazoa; phylum Chordata; class Actinopteri; order Semionotiformes; family Lepisosteidae; genus Lepisosteus; species Lepisosteus oculatus. The sequence continues at coordinate 15,532,071 of NC_090719.1, read as the reverse complement.
TGATCCAGAGAACATAGAAATGGAAGCCCAGGGTGGTTGACTTGAGCTGCATAACATTGCAGACTGAATCTTAAAAGGAGTCTTGAAATTCCATTTACAGCTTTCTGAGGGAAGTGACCGATCTCAGGGGCACATTACACTGCGTGACTTGGTTTGAGAAGAAATTCAGCTCTGACTGTTTTGGTCATTTTGTTTCTTCCTCCTAGGTTTTGGCAACGCGCCCAGTACTTCCGTGTTCGGCCAGCCGCCCAGTGGCAGTAGCGTCTTTGGCCAGGTAGGATGTTTGTCCTGTAGCAGCATTACCTCTCTTTAACCTGATCCTGTCAGACCTTGGAAGCTACGCACGGCTGAGCTTGGTAGTGGGATGGGAGGGAGTGGGATCGCAGCACAGCACTTAGCTGCTGTAAGTAGCACTGGTTGACCAATAGGTGGCGCTCTTCCCTCCGGAGCAAAATTCCCAAAAATCAATCCGGCAGTGACAGTGGGCCAGTATCCTGGCAATTTCATCATTCGATTCCTTAGCTGTTCTCCAAGAGCAGGGGATTTTAACGCCATTGTCCTGCCTCCATTCCACCGTGGGCTTAGAAAAAATCTGGCCTGCGAAGCAATTCCTTGCTTCTCCAGCTGACCCGCTGTTTCATAACTACAGAGGTGGATGCAGTGCGTCCCTTTCCATATCTGAGGTGGTGGATCAGAAGCCTGTACAAATACAAGTCGATCTTTTCACCGGTAAACAAAATCTAAAGTTAACTGTAGGTGAAAATTACTTATTAATCTTAATGATGGAAAATGTTTAGCCATCAGGCTGAAATGTCAGTTTTCAGGTGTGTTTTTATACTTTGTATTGCCTTTGCCAAATGTTATACTCTGGGTCACCTGCTGGATTTATAAATATTCAGATCTGTCCTTCTGTCTGTGGATGAATGGTCTGAGAGGCAGCCAGAGAATGAATGACTGACAATTTCCTCTCTCCTGTGCCTCACTGAGCTTGCGCCAGTGCCGAATCTCTGCACCGACACATTCTGAAAAATGTCATGCCAGGGCCGAAAAGTTGCTCCTAAGACCTGTTGCAATTCAGCGACTCGTCTGATTAGAGTTTCTGTGACATTAGCATATTAGTCAAGCTTTGAAAAAACAGTCCCCAGAACACGGTGCTTTTTAACAGCCACATGAGAGGCAAAAATACCTGTGGAAATTGATGTCCACAGCTAGCCTGTAGTAGCGCACAGTACATCACCAAGATCCTCTCTCCGATATCAGTAGCCTGGAGAAATTTGACTAGAGCACTCCATTCTCTTCTGATATCTAACCACAGTGTAAACTCACTTCACACAGCCAAATAACTGTGAGAGGAAGTTATTTCCGGTCTCACAACATAAATACATTTGCTGGAAATGATATAGTAGCTGTAAGAGCCACTGCTGCCAGAGTTGTCTAAACAACAGATTCTAATCTGTACTGCTTGGATCAGATACCAGGAAAGCATCTTTCTCTGGCTCTGCCTGGGTTTGTGTGTAGTCTTTTATCAGTGCTGTGCAGTTACAAAATTAAAAAGTAGTTTCAAGGGAGCAGATAGATCTTGCTGTTCGTGGTAGCTTGATCCATCTCAGATTTATCGAGCCATGGGGCTCTAGTGGGAAATGTTAAGGAAGCAAAAATGTTGGGTTTTTTTTTTTGCACAGCTATTAACAATTTAATGTACCAGTCTGAAATCACTTAAGATTGAAACTTAAACTTGAAACAGGTCAGACTTCAAAACAGTGAGAATTTAACCTGTTTCCCTGGTTTTCTTAGGGATAAGGCTGTAAGTGACTGGGGTCACTCTGGGGCAGTGAACGTGTGTCACTAAGCTTACCTAACTGAATTTTTTCATATAACTGTTCATGCACAACTGGCTAGACCAGGGAATTTCCTGTCATGGTCCTGAAGAGCTCCAGTCCAGCAGGTTTTATTGGTCAGTGTTTAAGTGCAGGTTTATAGAGACTTGACACAAATTCATTGTGCTCAATTAAGCAGGTGATTTAGTTAAATTAAGTAACTTAGAGATTGTGTCCCTCAAGAACTAGAGCTGTAATTGAGCAGAATTGCTTAATTGACCCACGATTAACTGGTGTTCCCAGTGTTAAGAAGATCTATAAAACGGGGGATTGGATTGGGGCTCTTAAGGACCAGCGTTGTTAAGTAGCTGATATGAGACTATACCCAGCGCTTGGGTGAAAACACTGATCTCTGTTTATCTGTGTTCCCAGCAGCAGTCTTCCACTGGAGGGGGGCTTTTTGGATCAGGAAATAACAGCAGCTCTGTGGCCGGGGGAGGGGCGGGTGGAGGGGGCGGCTTCTTCAGCGGCCTGGGGGGCAAACCCAGCGAGGACGCCGCCAATAAAAACCCATTCGGGTCGACTTCCTCCGGAGCCTTCGGTCAGGCCAGTCAAGCAGGTGAGTCAGCTGGAGCAGAAGGGCATTATGGGTAGAGCATTAAGCTGTGCATCCCCTTGAAAATTACCCGACAAACCTGACAAAATGATGAAGAAATGTTAAGAGCTTACTGCCTCTATGTAAGGTGCAGAGTTATTTGCAAAATGATTAAGACGGTGTTCTCTGTTTTACTTGGGGAGATTTTTATTTTTATTTATCTGTTGATGGGACATTGTTTTCAACTCAGTTAAGGCCTTAAGAAACAAAACTGTTCTGTAACCAGAAAGGGTGTGTCTGCATTTTCTGTTACTCATGTTTCCAGTGTAAGTTTTTTCTTCTTACTAGAGTAGGGAGTGTAGTTCAGAAACTGCTACAGTCCTCCTAGGAATCATTAGCAGAGGTATGGTCATTTCAGCTTATCTTTCTCATTGTCACATACTCTCTTGAGCAAGTTTGGTTCAGGTTTTTCCCAAACTAACTTGTTCAGAGGATGATAAATATGCTGTATCTTGTCAGTAGTGGTCCAGTTTTAAAGCTTTGTAGCTAGGTCAGTGTTTATCCCCCCCAAAAATTCTGCAGTTCTATGTGTTTCATCATGCCTCTGGAATAATCTTTAAACGCATTTTGTTTCAGGTTAATGTAATGAAATTGTGGTTTACGAATCAAAAGGACTGTATTTATTGCGCTCAATATTGTTCCCTAAGGAACTGCTGAATGGATGCATTAAATCTGGCATTGGAACAGGTTTGAGTTTGCTGTCAATATTTTCAGCATGCATCTGATTACCCTCCTACCTCTTAGTCATGCTTTCTTTCTGCAGTAAAAATACCACTGCAGCACAGATACTGAGGTTAATGCCAGGCTGAATTTAGTTCAAATAACACATTTTCTGGATAGGTTTGTGTTAGCAGGATATGGTTTGGTGGCTAACAAGACATGTGAAGAGAGTCAATGACATCCTGGAGACGCATTTATAAAGCACGACAATTGAAAGGCTGTGCTTAAGAGCATCACAACAGTGTCTCACATGGGATTTGAACCTGTGATTTTTGGGTCTGCATTTCAGAGGCCTGACTGCTCTTGTAAGCTGCTGCCTCAATATATTGGTTTGCTTTGTTTATACTTGGAGAATGTAATGTGGGTTCATTTCTTCCATGAGCTTAGAAAGAGCTTTTCAAATTACTTTTTATTTCTTAATGTGATACAAAATCTATACATTGATATAGCCCAACCACTTGTGGGCAGATTGGGTCAGGGATGTCAGCATTAGTGTGATTTACTTACATATTTTACTCTTTTTTTCTCCTTTTTCTGAGTTTTCTGTTTCACTCCCCCGCATCTTAAACTTTTTTGATAACTGTTTATCAAAGTTTGGAAGGTCTCTTGGGATGTTCATAAGATGATTCCTGTGAAGCTTCTCAGATTCTCTGCAGTCTTTTTCTTGTGATAAACGTACAGTTGTAAATTCAGCACGGAGGATGTGTGCTGTAGTTCACCGAGGAAGCGACTGAAGGCAAGGATGAATGAGATCCTTGGGCAAATAAAAATGTTCCCTTCACACGTCAAACCATATGTCTCGTACTGAAAGTAGAAACAGTTTGTTCTGTTAACACAGAAATGTAATTTTGAGTGGGGAGTAGAAAATGTAAGAAGTTTTGTTTTTTGGTTTTCATCGAGTGCATCCGTCTCATGTTAGCTTTTTTTACTGTAACTTTCTATTGCTTGTCCCCATGAGCTTTCTTTAACAAAAATCAATATGCTTTTCATAAAACACTGCAAGTGAAAAGAGTAGCTTCGTTCTGCTGACACTGCATGTTTGATACATGCAGCCAATAAGTAATTGCTTCCTGTGGGAAACCACATTTATCCTGGAGAAAGCCAGAGCTTAATATCTCAACACTGCACTAAGGCAGTTATCGTGTGCTAATTACCATGACTAGGACATCTTCACAAAATCTGTCAGAGTGGCTTTCCATGGATACCTCCCAGGAGTCCTAGGCTTTAGGTTTCTACACCAGGATAATCTTCCTCCTGAGCCTCTGAAAGCATGACAAAGTGTTACTTCTGCCTTTATTTATTTTCCAAACTACAGCGCATCTATAAGATCATATATTCCACAGTTAGCTTCTGAACTGTTCACCACTTTCCATTGGTAAAGTGGGGCATGTAGTGTAAAGAACCCATGGACAAGTACATATCTCATAGCGTGTGAGCGTTACTCATCCGCACCATGCTGACAAAACTCCTTCAGTGCAGAAATGCTTTACGTCCTTTCACTAAATTCTAATTGAAGCGTTTTAACTCTCATCTAAATCTTGAAAAGTTAATGCCTTATTACCAAACTTTGAAAGAGTAATTCAATAAGTAAATGGTTTTTACCTCGGTGTTTACGGTTTTGGTGTCTTTACCTCTGAGAGTCGATTGAGGCAGGCAGTCCAGACATGCAGTGAGCAAGAAAGAAATGGACACCCTGAATGTGAAAGCATTCTCCTCTCGTATGTGGAGCGCCGTGAAGCGCACCACCTGATGATCTTGTCTCCCGCAGGAACCAGCAGCCTGTTCGGGAACAGCGGAGCCAAGACCTTTGGCTTTGGAAGCTCTTCATTTGGGGAGCAGAAGCCAAGTGGGACCTTCAGCACAGGAGGGGGGACTGTGGCGGCACAGGGTTTCGGCTCTTTCTCCACTCCGGCCAAAACAGGTATCCTGAGCGCCTCGGCAGACTACACTTGTGTTCAACTCGGTTCATACCCACTCGGTGACCACTGTGCCGTGTTGAGCCCACACATCACGCCTGGTGGGAGTCTGGCACAAGAGCCCCAGCCATGTTCTTGAAACCCACACCATGTTTTCTGTCAAGAACCAGCTGGATGTGGTCCTTCAGGCAGGGCCTGGGGCTCATTTTCACGCAGGGGCTTGTGGGAGTGTGGACCCAGCTACTCACCTTTGTTGTTGGAGCAAGCACCCTAGTTTCTTTCAAGAATCTGCAAATGAGTTCCCTAGCTACTAGCTACCAATTTGGATTTTTTTGGACTATTCTTATCGTGGAGGGGGGAATTGAAAACCTATGAAAAACAAAATTGAAACACATTTGCGTTAAAACTAAGAATGACTACACTGATCTGAAGGGTGCCTGCTTGTGAAAAGAGATACTTTGTTTCTTTTGAAAAAAAATAGGATCCCAAACACTCTCCAGACAATCCTGCAACCATGCATTTCGTGCTGTGTTTTCATGACGTTTGTTTCATTAAGGCTGAAAATTGACTCATTTCCATTTCCAAATTGTGACATGTGACCAGTTCAATTAACTATGCAGCCTTCTGTGACACAACAAATTGGATACCTGTTTGTTGATTGCACCAGGCCAGGCTCAGTGTAGGATTTTTTGGGGCGGGTTTCTCAAGCTGTGCAGTTGCAGGAGCACTTTTCTAAGGCTTGAGAGTAAGAGCAGCCATTGTGATGATGGATGAACGACACACCCATTATGAATCTGGTACGATCATAAAGGAAGCATACCCTGTTACCAAATATCTGCACATTTGTCTTGAGCATTTATTTTTAGAGATGCTTTTGCCTTCCAGTAGCTGTTGAACACTGTTGCCAGATTCTCACACACAGTGTTTTGAAAATATCAGTGCAATTCAAGAAAGATTGGTTTTGTTATTTTTTATAATATCCAAATGATCAGAGCTTTTTTTTATTTCAATTTATTAAAGATCATCATCTTAGCTTCAGATGACATCTGTCTTAAGCATGCAGTGAACCCTGCAAAGCAATCTCTCGGATTGCTTTTCTTGTCAGTCAGCTGCATACCATTTCTGTGTCAGCTGAATTTGCAAAGCAGGGATAGTTATGACATTCCATTTCTTGACAGCCCCTCTTCAGCTGTTCTTGACTTCAGATGGCACATCCAAGGTTTTTTTTTTCTAAATTTGGAGTCAGAAATTTGTTTTATGTCTTCCCCATTTGATCATGGATTGTTAATCAGCTAGACTTGCAACACCTACCCTACAGCAGGCAGGTTGAATGATGGCCTCCATAGACATTCCTCCTCCTGTCTGAGTCATTTCCCATGATGCTCCTTTGTGCCTTATAGGTAAGCTTCCTGTGACAGGGGGGAGCAGCACATCTCTCCCTGACATCACTGCAAGCTCCCTGGTGCATACTAGGCCTCAGGTGTCTGAGCAGCCGCTGACATTGCTTAGCTGACTCGAGCCCCATGGTGTCAGCCTGTTGAGCTCCAGCTTGGGAGCTCAGTGCCACGGTAGACTATTATGTTTGTTAGAAAGAATCAGCATTGATGAGTGTATTTTTTTTCAGAAATATTGCGCTCTCGAGTTACAGACGGTTTTACCGACAAATACTTCTTATTTGTTAACCCTGCATGCAGATCATGCTGGAACATTTCCGCTGTGAAATGTCTGCTGCACAACCTGTACTTATTCCTACGGTCATCACATCACATCAGTCGCTACAGTGACTAGTGAGCAGGAAGGGCTGCTTCACATCTGGTGAGACCAGGGGTTTTGGACATGTCCAGTACTTTCACAAAGTTCACGATTTTGTGCTTAATTCAGAATTCGTAAAATTTTGCGATACTGTCAGTTCATGTATTTTGTTACCAAGATTTAATAACCAGTTTGAGAAATTTGGACTGCAGTCCCCCTGTAGTTCCCTCTGTCCTGCACATTCGGTATATACTTTTATATTTGCTGAGTGTTGGATCACGGGAAATGGTAACTGGCCTACAAAATGACTTGTCTGATTTACCTTTTTAAAAACCCCTTTCATTTCTGTATACTTAATATACATTAAGCCACAATGGGCTCCTTCTTTTAACTGCTGCTCAAAAGGATTCCTTTACTCAAGCCCCTTTAGACAGTGACCCTGTGAAAATGGACAGGAAGCACAGCTGCTGCATCTTTAATAAGAGTAGCTTGCAACTCAATCACATTACCTCTTTAATTATTCAGGGACAGGTACGGTGGACCACACTGAAATTTCAAACTGTGCCACTTGTCTGAATGTCCCTCCATATCTGAGACTAGATCCAGCCCCTTAGCAGAAGAAACATCCGAGTGCATTATTTTAAAGTATCACATGTCATAAGTCTTAAGCACTATGCAAAGCTGGTAACTTAGCTGCTTCTCCTACTTCTGTTGTTTTTCAGACACACTGCCTGATCATCTGATGTCCAGTCCAGTTCTGTCACAGAGCAGCTCCTAGAGAGAGCATGTTTATTTGAGTTCTATATTTCCCCCGTGCAGTTAACAGTGTGTGATCTCTCTCCACGTTTTGCTTCTGTTTTGCTCAGGTGGGTTTGGGGGCACTCCAGTGTTCGGCAGCCCTCCCTCCTTCGGGGGATCCCCAGCTTTCGGAGGGGCGCCAGCATTCGGCTCCGCCCCAGCTTTCAGCAGCCCCCTGGGTTCCACCGGAGGCAAAGTTTTCGGGGAGGGGACGGCAGCGGCCAGCGTCGGAGGATTTGGGTAAGAGGTCTGGTCGGCATTTGCTGGGGCCTCACAGGGCACACCCAGCTCCTCCCACAGAAGAAGCGTCTCGGAGGAAAATCTCAGATTAAAGACTTCATACACCGTAATGGCAGCATGTAGAGGAGTAGACTACTTTCCAAAATGTTTCTTAATTTTAGTAATGCCTGTATGGATTCCAGAGTTTGTGCTTGTGACTGCTGTACGTTGAACACACCCCAGTCTGAGGAGAAGAACCTCTATCCCAGACACCTTGTTTAACGGCTGGTGGAAATAAACAGATAAGCAATAGCTAATCCATTTTAGGCTGAATTGTGGTGAAGAAGGAGTGAAATATAAGCTTGAACAGGCTCTGAGATCCTTGATTATTGACACCTGTATACTGTGCTTGAGGGGTTGATGAGGGAAAACACTCAGCAGCTGTGTGAACGGAAAAGCAGCTTGGCTTGTTGAATTCAGGAGCAGAATCCTCATTTATGGCTATGTTTAAACACCGAAGAGCCTATAGATGTCACTTTATTTTAAAGTAAGATAAATTAAACTGAGAAGGTTTCTGATTTAGGGAAGGGCAGTCACCCTCTGAAAACAGAAGCTGATTTGCTTCTGAAACGCCCTCATCTCTTCCCTTGAGGAGGTTTCACCTCCACTGTACACAAGTGAACAAGTTGCTCTGCGGTATCTGAAATCTGTTTTCCAAAACGAATTACAATTGTCGCGGGAAAAAATTAGATTTTGTTTGTTGGCCCTGTGCTCTGGGGAGGTCCACTGCTGCACGTCTAGGAATGTTAAAATCGCTGTCCAACTGGAAGCAGTGAATTATACTGCAGATGGTTTGACGTAACTCGCATTACCTTTCTTCTGGTGGTGGGCTGATAGAGAGGATTAGTGATACCGACTGGATTACCTCCAGGGTACCTTGCCGGAAGGGAAGAAAAGCCCTTGACCTTTCTGTGTTGTTTTTTTTAGTCAGTATCTTTGGATTGGTTGTTGTTGAGGCATGTACTAGTCATCTTTTCTTCCTGTCCACACATCCTGCATTATTCTGCAGGATGGAATTTACCTCCCTCTGATGAGAGATACTGCCAAAGCTGTCTTTTTTTGTAATCTTTGTGGGGAATGAGCAGTGACTATTTTTAGGAATCGGTTGTCTTTCTGGAAGATCTAGATCATTACAAAGTGAATAGTGCTCCATCACATTCCAGACAATCCATACAGGCATTCCTTGAAAATTAATCTTGTCCTGGATGACCTCTAGTAACAAGCAGAGCAGCTGCCAAAATTGCCTCTCCGGGTTGAGTTCAGAGGTCTCTTGTATTTCTAGCTCTCTCATCATCCAAGATTAAACGCTTGACTAAGACCAGGCTTCTGAAAGAGCTTCACTGCAGTCAGATGTGCTTTCCTGGAGACTGAGCCGTTCAGATGGTCCTGGTTTCTTTTTCTCACTCAGCAGTTAATCCCCGCACGTCTTTCGGCACAGTGCTCCCCCGTTTCTGGACACGGGTTAGTCCTCTCATTAGAAGGATCAGTTAGCAAACACAAACATATAGGCTGTCCGCAGGAGCCTAGATGATGGATCTCAGTCTGGAAAAAGGAATAATCAGAAGTACAGCGAAGTATCGCTAGATCCTTAGATCGTAAGAATACATACAGTTTCTCATATTCCTTGACTTCTCGTTGCCTTTCTGATTTTCTTCTTTGTCCGTTTCTCACTCTCCCTCACAGCTTCGCTTCAGCTTCCAATGCTCCGAGCTTCAGCAGTCTGGCTGGTCCGTCTTCCTTTGGCTCCCTGGCTCAGCAGGGCTCCGGGTTTGGAGCCCAGAGCTCCGGCTTCTCTGGGTTCGGATCCTCAGGAGGAGGTGGGTCACTTACACACGGGTTATGCCTGGTGGGGATACACAGTGATGCACCGTTTTTTCTCTGTAGGACAAATGAAACAGCCCACTCACATTTTCCCCTTGACAGTTTCCCTCATTTTGTGCCAGCAGTGCTACAGATGCGTTGTCCACAGGGTTCCATTCCTTTTTCGTTTAGGTTCAGAAGGATACAAACACACACCTGCCGGGCCCACACCCAGCCAAGCTCAACACTTTGTTCCTTCTGCCGTTATAGTTAGTTCATGGCCAGTGAATTGTGTTTTATCGTTTTTCCAAGTTTTTTTTCCTTTGTGCTTATCTAAGCAGCAACAGTAGTGCTACACACCCACTAAATTAAGTTTAAAAAATAAAAAGAGCCATGTGCTTTACCGAGTGCCAGTGTTCCCATACCAGATTTTAATGAGCCTCTGTTGTCAAACGCAAGGTGATTGCTTGGGCACTGTTTCTGGTCTCTTCACCTTGCGGTTCCAACGTTACGGGCCTGTTTGATATGGTGAATCCTATACCCGTAGTATAACACCCTCCAGATTTGGAACTGCTAGTTATTAATGAGCGTATCTTACAGCTGTCTCCCACATAGCTGTCCAGGGAGGGTGTGGGCCGTAGTTTCACGCTCCTAGACACTGCACAGACTTAGCGGTGAGCTCGTGCTTGTTGGAGAAGACCTGGTTCTTCCACACAAGTTCACAGGTGCCAAGCAAGCTGATGATAGCTTAGCCCCCTAGATCACATTAACCCCGAGACGCTCATCTGCTTGCTCTCCTCCTTTCTGGAATCCCAAATACAGCCCTGCCCCCCCAGTGACTGGACGGCAGAACCTCCCAGAGTTCAGCACAGCAGATTTACTTGACATTGCAGCCACTCGAGAAGACCTTCAAGATGATGATAATCCCATGTCCTGCCCTGTGCGCTATTTTCTGTTGAAGGTCTTTTTTTAAAGCACGGCAGGAAAAGACATGTAGCACCCCGCACAGATGAGCAAGTCTTAAACAAGACTGCCCGTCTTCGACGAGGAAAGAGTTTGATTCTTCTGGGAAACACTTTCCAGCCTCATTCTGCTAAGACCATTAGGAGCCGAGTTAGCGCAGTGTAAGACTACCCTAGAGCAAAATGTCAGCTGACTTTGTTCTGTGGTAAAAGACCACAGGTATAATTGTTACCACTGGGACTGTGGTATCCCATTAGCTCTCCCCCTAGTAACCCAGTTGCTGCTGGGCCTGCTCGAGAATACTAATCTGAAAACATGAGAGAGTTTCTGCTACATAAACATTTAGAGCTCAATTTAGCTGAGAGATAAAAGGCAGTTGGAATATTAGAAATCTTCATTTCACAACAGTGGAGAAAAGAGAACAATCTTATGGGTTCTTCTGTTCGTGTATGAAATTAGATTAGGTTGAGGTTGAGCAGGCTTTTCTTTTATGACCGCCTGAATTTTCTTTCATGTGTATTTGACAGAGATGTGTGAAACTTTACTAGGATATTGGCATTCTGTGATCCAATTCCAGTTGGTGATTAACAAGTATGATTAAATCACAAGAGTGTAGCCTGAGCACCATGGCTTAGATCTCACTGCTCGGAGGCTGGGTCATGTCTCCACTGGGACCAGGATTCCCTGAGTGGCAGAGCGACAGGGCTGGGGTATCCATCACAACCTCACCAGTGCAGGAAAGGGAGGTGCCGCCCAGATGTAAGGAACTGATTGGCGATTCCAAATTAGCTGGGTATAAAATGAGAAATGCAAAATAATATAAAAGGCTGGACTGGCAGGTGCTATGAAGAAACAGATTCACTGGGATCCCTTCAAGGAACGGAGTGTTCACATGATCAGGTTTTCTGGTGCTCTAAGTCCGAATTCTCCACAGTAAACTATATCTGAATAATCACATTCAGCAGCTCTTGGTCATTTTCCTCACCTCACTGTCAGGCAGAAATGATTGGAATGTGTTCACGTTTTACAGCATCAGGGTTGAGAATGTGCTATCAACAATTTTCTCTTTGGATTTTGTAGCTTTCACTGGCAGCGGGTTTGGATCCACCAATCAGTAAGTATTGATTTACTGAAAATGCAGCTCCCCCTCCCCCAGCCTCATTATCTAACCTAAGTGTACACATAGACATGCATCAGTGGTGTATTGAATTTACAGTGTAAACAGAAGCAAGCTGGTTAATTGCACTGTGTGGGCTGATTTATCGAAGACCTGGTTCTTATCCATCACTTTATCTAACCAGCTGCTATCTGCTTTTAGGCCATGCTGACATTCTGTTGCACAGTTTCCTCTGGTCCGTAAACTTACTTTCCCTGCTCTCAGCCTGCGGTATCCCTGCAAAGCACCTGCCTTCCACACCTTTGACTGCTTTTCCTGGTTTCCGGGGTGTATTGCGGTGCTTCCATCCCTGGGATTAGCCTGAGGGGCTTTTGTCTTTGATCAGCCGGATCCCCCTTATTTTAAGGCTAAAGATCAAGTGTCAAAAAATATTCACATCTGCATTGTGAAACAATGTGTTGTTCTAGTTTGACAGCTTTGCAAATCAGACTTATTCTAAGAACGGGGCTGTAACTGCAAAATGAAAAATATTGATTTCAAGAAACGCCCGCCTACAGGCAGAAGGTAGTGTGGCTTGCCAGCTGGATGTCGGCTGCTGGATTTTGAGTGTTTCAGAAAGGGTTATTGTGTATGTAAACTGTCTGGATCACCAAAACAGATTATTCAAATATTGCAAGGTTCTTTCTCAAGGCTGTACACAAGAGTGAACTGTTAGCTTTAGGCAGACTTTGCAATTGACAAAAATAAGTGTATGTAAAATGGACTGAGATTGTCAGAGGAGTTGTTGCCGATAAAGCGTTATAGCTTCATGTGACTCCTGCAAATATACGAACAGTAGAAAAAAATGTACTTTTTCATGCCCTATCCACAATAACAAATATCTGAGCCTTAAAATTACACCACAAGACAAAGAAAAATGCTACTGAATTTTTCCAAAGCACCTCAACATTTCGGTGTAATGGTGTTTGAAGTTATTTACTTAGCAGTCTCAGGGATTGCTTGCATTGTTTTATAGTATACTGTATAGTTTTGATAATCAGCATTCTTGTAGTTCTAATATTATTCACTTAGTGTCTCATAAAATCTTTTGAGCATTCTTGCTTTGATCTAACCCAGTGCCTAGATGAAGACAATTTGTTCAGGATTTCCCTTTGAAATTACTCCAAAACTGAAAAAGATAAAATAACGTTTGTCCTTCATCTGTGTTAATGTAGTTAATATGCATAGAAAGACCCTTTTGTTGATGCATAAATTTAGTATTCTAAGTGGGTGTCTCATTGGTGAGGTCATTCAGACAAGGACTTTTTGCCTTCAGTTCGTGCTTGAGAAAATTATATGTTGAGGTGTTTAGAATGAGCTTAATTTGCACAGCTGTAAAATATGGAAATGTTTCGTAATGCAGATTATTTTAGTGTATTGAATGACGTAAATACTAGGAACCAGTGTGTAAATAACTATGATTATTTTTCTCAGGGAAATTGTTCCCTTGAGTTAGCAGTGGAAGCTAATTTTCATCATCTGTGGTCCAGAGGGTGGCCCTCAAAAAGAGAGTTTTAATTGGCTATTGATACATTACTGAAAGAATCAGGCCGAACAGTACTTTACAGTGATATTCTGTAACAGGCTATAGGTCTCTTCCTGAATGTTAGAAGTGACACTCTTCTCAGATGTAGATGTTTGAAAGCACAAATAGGTGTCACTTATGTCTAAGAAGCCTGTTTTGAAAGAACAGCGTAGGAGAAAAAAAATCAGAAATCACGAAAGGGCTCATGTACCTGTCATTGCTTACTGAAGGCTTTATATCTGACCAACATTCTCACCCTTCATGAGACCTTTGCGTCTAGAGCATCTGTCAGTTACTCTTCAACAAGCAGCAGCAACACGAGTTCCACCACATCAGCAGACTCTTTGTTCAGCCCTTGTTTTTTTTGGTTGGTTTCTGTTTTTCCAGATCTTCTTCTCAAACATTCGGCAGTTGGAGAAGCTAGTTTTTTAGGAAGCTGCTGTGATCCCAAGCGTGCACCTCTGCCCCACTTCTGCAATCAAGCTTTTTTAAAAGTGTGCTCGTGGCACCTAGTCAACTCATAACTCTCTCTCGGTCTGCAAGCCGCCAGTTGGTGTGATCCTGCAGGATTGCTCTGTGCACCACAAAACAAATGTAAAAGAGTGTATTTGAGTGCAAGGGTGTCCGTGTTTATGTTTGTGTGGGTTCAGCCATTTTTTCTTTCTTTGCCTCATCTACAAGGAGATCAGTCCAAAGAAGACTATTAGAATTTGTTAATCTTGGGTCACTGAGCTTCGCGCGATTGTTGAGCTGTCATGGCTGATGCTCTTCGATGTCGGCGGGTCATGAATTCTGATCCCAGTCTTGGCCTGTGGGTTTAGGATGGTTAAAAAAAAAAGAAAGCACAGCAAGTTTCCAGCTCTAATGTTACTGTCCTCCTGTCACACGATCAGGGTTTGATCTTTCACTGTGCCCACATGGGAGTGCAGGCAGATTACAGCTGGAAGCAGTTCCTCCAAAGCCAGGAGAGAAAAACCATAAGTAGATTAATTAATTGTAATGGCATCACACATTCCATTGTACACATTTCCCACCCTCGGGTTCCCCAGAACATGGCTGTCACCTCTATGACCTGAACCTCAATGACACCTACACTACGTCCGTATTTGTTCCTTCAGAAAAGTAATCTTGGAGAGGTTGAAATGCTCTCCTTCAACCTTTCATTTGTAATGCATACTTGACAGTTTGGTTTGTGTGCTTTTTAGTGTGTGGTTCTTTCTGTTTAGAATATCATATATGCACACACTGTTTCCAAAATCCCTCCTGAAAGTAGGATTCTTCACAGTGACAGGAAATGATACCAGAAAGTAGATTCGAGTTTCCACATCATAGTTTAAAAATGGCCAGGAGGCCTAGAGTTCAGCTCCATTACTCCTGTTTGAATTTTATATTTTCAGTCAAGCATGACCTGTTTCAGTGCTTAAAGAGCAAGTACAAGCATTATAGCAAGTCATTTGTCCCCATGTATTGACGAGTTCATACATTTGCTTTTTAACATACAGGGATTATCATTTTTTGCCGCAGTTGTCACTTTGCTAATTTTGCATGTAGGTTGTCTTCTAACAAGACAATAAATATATGAACAGTTAAAAACATGAGAATGAGCAGTAGAGCATTATGGTTTTACAATATAATTTATATTTACATCTAAAAGAATGTTTTTTAATGGTGTTATTTTAGTTATATTAAACAGTTAACATTGAACCACAAGATCAATGTGTGTGTTTAATATTGCCTTCCAATTTATTGCCGTTTTGGCAGTACATTGGGGAAAGGGGGGACACTGATTGGAGTGAGGTTGTAAACTGCAGAATTCCAGCAGGAGAAGCTAATTTAATAAATTGTTCATTTCTTGATAGTAAATGGAGAGATGTTCTGCTTGAAGCTTATGGGATATTTCAGTCTAAACAGAAAAAGACAATCACACAGGGCAAACAGAAATATGACATGGGAATGGAGTGACAAAACAATGCTAATTTTATAAGAGTCCTTAAAATATTATTAAGCTTAAAACAAAACTTGAGTTCAGTAGCTGTTAGGCATAGTCACGTGACTGTCACGTTTTTGGATGTTCTTCTGTGATGACAGTACAGAGATGCTAAAAGGATTTTTGGTTTTAAATTCTTATTTAATTTCCCCTTGAGGAAGAAAGCTCTGAACCGATTCTGATCCTGCTCAGAATGGGATCAAGTCTTAGGAGCAGCTTGGCAAGGTTATGCTGTGTAAAGCCAGGTGTTAAAAGCAGTATTTCATGAATCTAAAGAAAGGGTGTGTTCAGTGACTGCTTCGTACTGTGTTCCTCTTGGTAGTTCAGAATACAATTGAACTGTGAGAAATTTAAAATACGAGTTATTTATTTTGTTTTAAATGGAGAACTGGTTTAAACATAAAAGTGCATCAGAAATGGACAGCTATGTTTTCTTAACTTTTTTTGTTTTATTGTGAAATATAGCCCAAGCACAGAGAGTGAATGTATGTCCAGACTACCCGGTTGAGGGGGCTGAGAATATACAGTATGAACAGACTTCAAAAGCTCCTTTTCATTGCTTTTTCTGAATAACTTCATGATCATAATTAAAGCACAAATTAAGGTCAATTGTACTTTTCTAATGATTTCCAATTTTGGGATAAAACCTTTTAATTTTTAACTGTATTTCATGTGTGTCATTAAGGAGTAAAATGATGCTATTTTTATGGGTTTTTTTTTTTATTTTAGCCTCATCAGTGTAACAGAAAACTTAAGCTTTGCCTTAATGATTTGCATGTGTTTTGTTCTACTTAAAAGACTGCCTTGAGATGGAACGTCTATGGCTTTTCCATTTTCATTGTCTGAGTTTGTAATATGGATAATTACTTTATGTAATTGCTTTTGAAAAGGGATGAATAAAAGAGCAGTAATTAACTGGCCACATCCAAAATGGTAAAGAATCTGAATGTTAGTTCAGTGAAAAATAAACAGAGGCTCTGTAAAGGCAGTTGGTACTTGGCCTGTCCTTCCAAAAAATAACTGAATGCAGGGAAAATATTTATTTTATATTATATATTAGCATTTCAAGAAAAATTAGCAAATACCTACAATGGTCTTAGGTTAACATTTATTGCATTTTGAGTTATGTGGGTGAGCTTATTTTTCTTAACCTGGAGCACATAAGCAGTCAACAGTGTTTAAAACTGTGTGTGGATGCTTCACTTACATGGAAAGAATTTTTTTAATGAAAAGGTACTCAAGTACGCATTGTACTGTTGCCACTTTTACGCACTAAGAACTCATTAGTGCTTATAAATAGACATTTTGAAGGGCCCTGCTCTTGAATTTGATGTTTTCACCTTATCTGGTGATACTCCTGCTTTTGGATTTGCCTTCCTGAGTGCACTGTCTGGCTTCTGGCCACAGCAGAAAGGAATGGTAAGGGTCACCTTCACAAAACAGCTGTCCAGTGATTCTAGCTTTCCTTTAAATGGGGCAGTTTATAGTTGATGCTTAGTGCTCCAGATTGGAGTTCCAGTCCCCACTGTGGACACCGCTGTTGTCTTTGAAGGAGGTACATGCTGAGGTACACCCAGCTGCCCAGATGATTCCCCCACAAAGCACCATCAACTCACTCAGGAGAGTCATGTACTCATTAACCCAATGCTGTAGATTGAATAATGGACTTCTTATTTTTTCCGTTATTTCTGTTTTGTCACTGTAGTCTCAGATCACCAGACTGCATCTTGATTGCAAAAATATCCCTCTGCATAGGCCTTCTTTTTTCCTTGCATTTGTCGTATCGGGAGCCATTCTGTGCCGATAGTCTGATCTTAGAAGTCCATCAACTGTGCTACAGATGACCTGTCAGCGAAAAATTAAAGCAACATCTGTGCATGTCTAGATAAATACAGTCGGAGGGACACAATATTGTTTGGTTTTATCCTCAGCCTTTCGATGGAATGGAATTACGACAGTCATGATTGCAGAAGTTTAGCTGTCTGCAGATTTTTTTCCCAACAAAGACAATAATTGTGAATTTGTAGCGTACAATTCTTTCACAGTACATATCTCTGTGGACCGCCTTGAAATCATGTAAATATAACAATATGTTGTATAGAGCATTCCAGTTATTGGGTAAGTCTATTTTCACTTTAAAATGTTACTGTCTGTGCAGCTCCTTTCCTATGTTTCTAAATGATAAAACTATTGATATATGTGCTACTGTTAAGTTGATCGTTATAATGGAAGCAAAGTAACAAACCTAAATTATCTGGGAATCATGAGCGAAGTCCTTTAATGGGTTCTAATTTCTCTGATTATTATAAGAAAGTATTGGCTCCAGAACGGGGCCTAGACCCTGCACTGCACCACCAGGCTGCTCCAAAATCTCGCCTATGACCGTGACTTTTAGAACAGGATTTGAAAGTGCTGCCTGCCTTACAAGATCAGAAGGAAACTGGGAGATCATTTCACTCTCCTGGAGCAGCACAACAGAAAGCCACCCTTCAAAATGAGAGCCTCATTTTGGAAATCTCGAAAGAAGACCAGACACCAAAGGTGTGTGGGGAGTTAACGGTTCACAGACTAGTTGGGGGCCAAACCTGTCAAGGCCTTTAAGTTGAGCTGTAGCGTTTTTATTTTTTTTCCTCAATCCCACAGGGAGCCAGTGCGTAGACCTTCAGCGATATCCCTGTTCAAGCACTCTCTCTGCAATTATGAGTATTCTGTATACATATACGATATATACATGTGACTGTGTAAGTAGCTGGAAATTCTATATATACAGTATAATGTCAGTATTGGAGTATGAAAGGTTCTAGATAATACTAAATACCTCTCTTTTCAAAGCAACTTGCTGCCTGATGTACAGATCATGTAATGAAACTCCACTGGTGTTCCACTCCTCATAAAGCCCTTCGTGTGAAAGTGAGCGACAGTGTGAACGCTCTGCTCTGTTTTTTCTCCATCCCTTTTATAATATCTCAGCCCTGAAAGCTGCACAAGCCTCTCAGCTGTTAGTGGAAATTCCAGTTATAAATAACCCCTCATTTGGATGGAATCTTGTGAAAACATTTTTGGAATTGTTAGAGGTTTGTTTCCTTCATTCCTAACTTCTTTTTTTCCGGTCCTTTTTTTTTATTTTGCCTTGATTTTTCTTGATTTTGGTTTTTGTGGATTTTTACCAGCTGACCTGGGATAGTGGCAAGCTTCATTTCGAAGCAAATGGAAGGTCTTTTTTTCAGACCAACCCATAATATGCGCGCCACCTACAGTTACACAGTAGCTGTACTTGCTTAAACATTCCTCTCCGCCTGCAGCTTGTTCGTCTCGGATCTTGCAGTGGAAAAGCTGGAGGACCGGGAGGGTGCAGTGGGTGATGGCTGTGTTCATCTCCGTGTGCATAATCCCAAATGAAGAAGGAGATTTGTTCAGCCTTCCAAGCATTGATACAAGCTCCAGAAATACACAGCAAATACAGCGATGCAGAGCACAGCAGCATACTTTAATGGGAATCATAATGAACAGCAAAAGAAACCCATTTTTGTAGCAGAGGCCCTGCATGTGCATTGAAAAACATGATGGAGGTAAATTCCTATTGACTGGTTAACATTTGTCATCAACAGGAGCTCTCCTGAGAAAAGTCAAGACTTAGTACTGTACGTTGCCACCATCAGAAGCACAAACTGTATGTTTGGAATCAGGTTACAGATTCGATCGCCTTGGGTTCTGTCCATTTCCTTAAAATATGGATATGCACAAGCCCTAGGGGCCACACATCGCCTCAGCTCATCCCACAAATGATCAGTGGGGCTCCAGTCTAGTGAGTAGGCTTCCCAAGGTATTAATGTTAACTCTTGTTTGTCAGGAAAGCAGAGCAGCATGAAAATGTGTTGTCCGACTGGAATGTGGTCACTTCAGGGTGACGAGATGTGGGGATTGTCGGCCATGACTGCTGCCGAGGCGCAAACAGCAGGTCCTCTCCTTCACAGAGCAGCTTCTCCGGGGGGCTCCGGGGTGGTTCATCAGCGTGAGGTCTTCCACAGTCCCTTTTATTAACTACTGGGCCAATCTGGAAAATTCAGTCAAGAGAAATTTTTAGGAGTCTGTTTTTATTTGGAAAAAGGATAAGTCAGGGTGCTGCAAGGTAGTTCAGGTATCCGTATACACTATTACTTTGCCTTAGCAGCGTAAACTGTTTTAATGACATCCGACTAAAACATGAAAATTAATCTTTTTCCACAACACGGATAAATCTGTTAGGTGAAATGAAAAATCCAGATTAATTGTGATACTGGATGCAGTCTCACAGTGGAGTGCATTCAGAGTTCACGTGCTGTGGCTTGATACTTTGTTGTACGAAACAGGGTTCAGTTGGACACAGCAGGGCAGTGACATTACTGGGGCTGCTCTTTAAATCAGGAACCTGTAGAAATATCAACCCTGTGTATTAGATCGTAGGTTACTTCAGATGTACACCCTTTGCATAACTTAGGCAGATAGAGAATTTCTGGTGTGTTTCAGGTCAAAATTGCATTCTTATAGTAAATAATGTTTAATCAATATAGTGCTTCCTCTGAATTTTACATGAATGGTAGTATTTCTACACTCTTTAACACTTGGCGTGCTCTCCTTTGAGTTCCTTCCTAGCAGGAGACGGTGGTCCATTTGTGTTGGGCTTTTGGCCCATTCCTTGTTGTTCCCACTTAGGGTGCAGTTTAGATTTTGTTTTAGAAATGGCATTTCTTGGCAGCCATTACTGCCCTCAGACCCACCAAGGCATCACAGCTAGATTCCCATCACATCATTGCTTTCTCTTTGTCCTCTTTAAGCTCAGTTGACATGACCCTCTGCTCTCTTTAGCTATTCTTTGCATTTAGTTTTTTTCTTATTTCAAATCGCCAAATAGGTTTGAGAAAGGAACGAGTAGAGATTCAGCAGCGTAGTCTACTCCAGCTCCCGGTGTGTCAGACGAAAGACGAGACGACTCGAGAGCCGAAACGTTGTTTCTTCTTTCTGCTTGACAGCGTGGAATTAACCCACATGCTGAAGCGGCTCCTCACTCTAGGATGCTTTTGCAAGCCCCGCCAGTGAGGAATTGTGGTGGGGAAAGACACCTGTGAATGAACTCAGTTGGGAATGGCAAATTCTCAGGAGCAATCTGCATTCCAGATCTGCTTGTGAAGTCCCAGCGTCGAACACTGAGGCTGCAGATTGTCTGAGTTAGTGACCTTCTTTTCTGTGTTTACTCATCAAAAGGCGCAGAAAAACAAAGTGGCAAATACTGTATAACCCACATGCCAAAGCTATGAAGCAAGAGCAAGTAGCTCCCTGTGAGCTGATATTAATCTGAGTTTTCTATTTCAGTATATAAGCCTGCTTGCTTTGATTTATCACCGGCTGATCAGTTGTGCTGGAGGTGCGAGAGTGAAATCTGCTGTCTCCCAGATTCTCTTTAGTAGACGATCGTGCTTAGCGTTTCAGAGTGTTTTAGAGTGTTGTAACAGTAGAATCGGTTTAAGGGAAAGAGTGGGGATGAGAATAAAGCGTTAACGGGAGGTCCTATTATCCGGAGGTTGTCTGGAACCTGTGAGTAATATCAATTGAATCATGCCCGTTGATCTTTGGTCACAGTGCCACTTGAATGAGCACGTATTTTCATCCTTTCTTAATGTGAATTCAGATAGAAAACTGAAATCAATAAGTCTTTGATTAACACATCGGCTGGAGCAAGACTCAGATGAGACGGTTTACATGATGGTAACATTAAGGCATGCCTGCAAATCAACTAAAGTGATTTTTTGCAAACCATACTTCCTAAAGCTATAGCAATAAATGTAAATGGCATCAGGCTTAAAGAGTTCTCCAGTTATATTTATTACATTTACATCATTGGTATGAAACCAGATGTCTGCAATGGATTATTTTTGACGATTAAATGCGATTGTATTAGAGGCCAGTTAATAAACTAATGTCTGGTGCCTGTGTCCCAAAACCTGCCCTTCTTGATAGTGAAACTCCAGGTGAGATGAGGAGACTTGAAAGATGTATTCTCTGCATAGCAAGATAAGCAAGAAGAAGAAATCAGTGGTATGTGTTGTCATTTAAAAATAGACATGCACAAGTTAGAGCTGTTTAGTCAGAAATAATAGCAATAAAGCAGAGGAGAGGCTATGAAAAAGTACCCTTGAAGTCAGGCATTTTGGACACTTAGGAATGACCAAAGGAAGAAGTTAATAAATGTGTAAGCAAGCAAGCGGATCAATAAAATGATCAATTAGTTCTGGAGATTTGAAGCCTAGCTGGAATCGGTAGCTGGAGCCAGCAGAAACAGTTTTCCTTCGCGTGCAGGTTTGGGATTCCCTGCTTCATGTGTAAAACAAAATTAAAATCCCACACGATGATTCTTGTCCTTTTCTGTTAATGTACGACAGAAACATTTCTCCGTCCTGAAACAGCTCGAAATGTCAATGTTTCTGCCACACCGGCACCTGAGCTTGAAGCTGGTGCTGTGCTGTCAGTGAGTCTTCAGGAGTTGCAAAGTCTGCTCTGCTACAGCTTTGCCAATAGACGTCCTAAATGAACTGAATTTGTAGTAAAGGAAATGCAGAGGACTGCTGGAATGTCACAGAGATAAGTGTGGGATAGTGTGACGAAGCAGATTTTGGGATGGCAGGTCTCCAGCAGCACCATCCCCAGCGGGGCTCTCTAAACGATCTGGGATACGAACTGCAGGCTCACATGGCTTCCCAGCACGCTCCGGGATCTGATATGTCCTGCGAGTTGGCCACTTTCCCGGCTGCAGGCAGAGCCTCACTCAGAGGTGATAGCAGGATGCAGGCCGAGCTGCTGCCAGAGCTTTTAGAGGAATTAGAAGCATTTTCATATCGGAATCATAGGCAGTCTGGTGCCAATAAATTTGCTAACCTGTCCACTGGTACCATTAACTGTTTCAGGCGTCTTCAGAGCTTAAGCAGGCATGGGGAAGGCAACTGAAGAAGAAATCCTATAAAGCCGAGGGCACTATCTCTGTCCTACTTATCAGATGTGAAATGTAAATTTATAAGAGTGAACCTGAGATCTCCTGCACTTAACAACTGTAAAAATATTAAAAGTGCCGTGTTTCAGGGACATTTTCTAAAAGCTCTGTACATCCAGGGTTGGAGTTACAGGTGCATGTTTAACTTGTATGAATATTATGTAACAATTTGTTATCTATAAATACACATGAATGTCAGTTCACTAAGCTATTTTTATAAGTAAATGAGAATGTTTATATATAATCAATCATATAAAAATCTTTAAACCTTTTGATGAAACTGGAAAACTCTCAATACTCAATTGCACAATTAAGGTTATCAAGAGTCAGTAGAAAAGAGATTGTGCTACACTATTTAAAAAGGCTCAATACGAATGGTTCTGTCTGTAAATAGATATTTCCCCATGCAAAAAACAGTAGTCATTGTAAAACCGCTAATGAATGTGTATAATCTCTTTTAAACAGCTTGTAGTGGCCAGGACACATATTGTACTCTGTGCCTTGCCACAGTTTCATAAATCTGCTTTTTCAGATCGAGATGCACACATTGGGACAGTCTGTTTTAAGGGTCTTCAGTCTTTTTAATGCATATTCATGGTATCGATGTTCTGTCTAAGGCTTTTCCATTCCCAAGCTACGTGCACGCATACGGCCTCCTTTGTGCAGACGATGTGAAAATGAATGCAGGCAAGTCCAAAGCGATATAAAAGTGAGTTGTATACTGCCATAAAAAGAGAAAAGATGCTTAAAAACAGAAATCTGGAATCTTTTCTTTCCTAATAATAGTATTTTTGGCAGCTGCATCATTTAATAAATTTTGCTCCTATGCAGTCATTGTTTGGATTAAATGAATCAAGACTGATAATCTGACTGTCAGTAAATAAGGTACATTGTCCTATGTTAGTGTGCCCTTCCCTGGAGGTGATGTGACTTATCTGAAGTGCCATCTTCTTAGTGTTTGTATTTAAGCTGTGAGGAAATCTGCATCCTGTGTCTGTGTGCAGACATGGATTTTGTAAAAGCAAAACAGATCTCAAAGCAGATGTTACCCCCACAAACACCCCCATCCCCTCCCTGCGGAAAATCCCATGAACAAGTACGTGCTGCAAGGTTAAAGAGACATGCCGGTCTCTGCTGAAAATATTAGAAGACCACAGTCTGAGTGAAGGGCCTGTATTTTTTCTTTTTTAACCCAAGTTTTTTTGCTCCTACAGCAACAGCAAAAAATCTTTTTCTTATGCTCTTTAGGATTACCATTTAAATTGTATTGGTATGTAATGTGTTTGAGGCACACAAAATAGGAAGATGTGTTTATCATTGAAACTTTTCCAAATACATATTATAGTTAGCCTAGTGCTGCTTTCAAGGGATTTCAGTATTTTAACCATATAGCACAGTGGTGCTCCCTGTAGATCCAAAACGATCCAGTATGTTGCTGGGGTCTGTGTGGTGTGTGTGTGTGTTTAACCAGAGTTAGAAATGCAGGTGAAAATTAAAAATCTTAAATACAAACAGGTTTGCATTTATATTTGAATGTATAATTGTGTGCTTTAATGAATATAGTAGTGAAATGTGCTTCTAATTCTAAAATTATTTGGTCCATAGCAAATTTAAAAAATTGTAAATCAGCAGTTTCTGAGTAACACCTATTAATGTGAGTAATATAGCTCATAATTAGTGATATTACATTTTATAAGCAAAAGGCAATGTAGGTAGACTGGGGAGACATTGATTTTGTGGTGAACAGAAGTAAGGTCTTTTGGTTTCAGGACCATATGGTTGTTCTAATTAACTCTCGGTATTTGAAATTCCATTTCATTAGACTGGTGCTTCTGGCAAGAACTACGACTGGTTTTTGCACTTGCAGTGCTTCATGAACAGCAGGTTTAGAAAATCCTCATGGAGGAGAAAGAGTACCTCCTCAACTCGGTCCTTGCCAATGTGTCCCCTTTTAAGGGAGGGATATTCACTGCCTAATGCGAAAGGAAAAACTTGCAACTAGTTTTTGGTCACATTGAGTGCACTGAGATAGATATGTTTTATTTCTTATTTATTGCATTGAACAGAGCCTGTTCCATTCCAGTTTTGACTCAAACATGAAAAAGCACAATCTTGCAGTCACTTCTGCATGAAGTCATTATTTTTTCTAGGAAGGTGTCTCTTCAAGTCCAGTAACAGTGTTTATTCTCCAGCTTCTCAAATCAAATCAGTTCCGGTTTGTGACAGAATGGCCATGCAGATATGTCTGTTATTGCTCTTGTTATTCCAGATTGCAGTGCTAGCATTGCCTTACTGCAAGCAGTGATCTAATTTGTCTTTTTATGCTTTTCCAGACTCACACCCAGATGGCCAGGACTGCAGTAGAAAACAACAGTGCACTGTGTTAGGTTTTTACTCATGCATCTGAGTGTGCTTTTCTTCCCTTTTTTTACAAGTGTAAATTCAGAATGCCTAATAAAACAAGGTCCTGATGGGAGTGTATGTGGTTCTCCTCTTCCTTTGCTTTGCTGTGTGAGGGCTGGAGCTGGGGACCAGAATTGGGGTAGGTCATACTTAGATAAGTGCTGTGGCAGACAGATGCCGCAGTTCTTTTTGGTTAGGAGTGTGTTTTACTTTAATTATTATAAATTATAATACACTGAAAATGCTGAGGACATGAAATATCAGTAAATTAACCATAAAAAAACACATATATATTCAGGTGTAGTCTCTGCCGAAGTTTGTTTTTTGCAGTATACTGACTTTCATCAGGATGGTATTGGTACACAGGGTAGCATGTGGCAGTGGTAAATTAGTAGTAGGAACCTTCTCTGCCTGTACTCTTTGTATACATACATTCTGATTTTGTATGCTGTTTATTATTGACCTTGGCCTGTAGTGGGTCTGGGTCATATGGTAGCTTTCCAATAGGTGTTATTGTTATAATATCGATTTTATTCAGAAAAAAAAATCTCTCCACAAATTGTAGAATGCATAAAATACAGAACAAAACAGTTTCCATATTTACAGTACAGCAAAACAAAAATAAGTGACTGATACAGGAATACTCTCTTCCAAGACTGAGATCATTTGTCCAGTCTGTAGTTTTTATGAGGAAGTCTTGATGTTATCAACTGCAGATCACATTCCAGGGTTGATAGTGCATGAGCAACCTAAAGCGTGCAAGAGGAGTGTGGAGACTTTTGATGACAAGCAAAAAACATTTTGTTTTTGCTTCTAGTCAAGGATACTAGAACCGTTTGTAAGTATTGTTAATGTGTAAAAATAGTTACAAGTGCCAATATACAGTATGTAGGTGGATTGTAGCCTGTTTCACCTTTGTTTTAGAGAGTTGCATTCCAGGGTCTCTGGCTTGGCAGAATGTTTTACTAACAGCCCTCAGGAAGGACACACTTGAGCCTAAGTCTCTACATAAGCACATTTATAATACCTTCAGACTTTTGGCCTAGTGCACAGTTGGACAGAAGCATCAAGGAATAAACATAAACCTCATATGAAACTTTTCTTTCCTATTTTGTAGCTTTTAACTTTGCCTCTTAACTTTAGTTTGCTACAGTATAATTATTTTTCAGCTGTAGACACTTGAGAAGATCTCATACAAACACTGGAAATCCTACATTGCTAAGTACCACAGAAAAAACATGCTCTTGCCTTGCAGTTTAAAATTAATTACCTGAGTTGGATCAGAAACCTGGACTGCCACTGGGCACCAACATTGAAGTGAGTGACAGTAAACCAACAGCACTCATCTGTAAAGTCCTCCCAGGAATTTGTTCTGCATTTATCCTAAATTGCTTTATCTCATCCACTTAGCACTTGAAACACTTAAGCGATGATAAGCTGTTGATGATTTCCACACACTAGCAAACTACACTATTTCACACTACAAAGAGGTGCAGGTAATGTGCAGGTACCATTCTTTTTTCTTTGATCGGGTTGAGAGGTCCCCAGAGCTTCATAAACCAGTATTTGATGTAAAAAAGTGTTTTTTTACATCATGAATTCAAATGACAAGTATGCCTTGATTTGTTTCCACACAATTGATTATTGGTTGCATCCCAGTCACAAGAGATAATCTCAGAAACTGTTGTAGATGTATTAATGCTCTTGTGGATTTATGCGGTGATTACAGAATAATAATTCTGAAAGCAGAATCTAATCTTCTTGTTCTCTGGTGCTAAGTGACAGGCAATGTTGCATGTTGCAAGCTTTTGCACTTAATCCTCTGCCCTGCAAAACTGCCTAACGGCTTCCAGGCTGCCCTCTGTGGGTCTCCCCAGAGTAGACCCGTCCATCATGAAAACGTACAGAGCTCCCAGTTTTCTTCCTGTCTTTCTGCTCTGTCAGGTGCACCTTATCTCACTGCCGAACCTGTGTAAATATTAATATTTGAATGCATGCATTTTTAATCCTAGGAAATCCTGCAGAAGATTCGCCGTTCTGGTTAGGTTTGGTTTCTGTCATCTGTAGGTTCTAATAACAAATACACAAAATGCAACTCTTTAATTAAAACCCCGAACATTTTTATAAATCACGGCAAATCCCTAAAAAGGGATTTAGGGATTAAATGAGATTTTGAGAAGCCAGTGTGCATAAGAAGATTTCCACAGTGAGGTGGTGATGTTAAAAAGGAATATTGGAAACACAGAGGATGAGATTTTTATATGAGTTTTTTTGTGTTTGTTTTTTTTAATATACGTGGTGGGTGTGAGAACTCACAAGAGGTGAAAATGAAAAGAATGGTTTAGAAAACTGCATTCTAGGTAAGGTATCTTTCAAGGAGTGGCATGTTCGGTTTTTTTCTTAAAAAATAAAACTGGTGTTTTGTTAAATGCGCGACATCCAATGCAATTAACAGCATCAAATGAAAGAGGCACACTCTTTCATAGAAAGGTCCCCAGTGCCAATTAATTTTGTAACGATTGCTAATTTTCTCTGGCAGGGGAGACGGGCAGCTTTGCGGGCTGCACGCAAAACAAAGCTTATGATAACGAGATCAATTAGAGATGCGCCAGTGATGCAGCAGCTTGATTAATTTAGCCCACAAAGCACACTACCACATGGGCGACTTGGTGAGAAATCAAGACCTCCAGAGCACTGTTCGTAGCACTTCGGGTGTCAACCCTGGCAGTCTGGCTGAATTCCTCTTTCAGCTTGAGCAAACCCACCCCACGTATGTTCCTCCCTGTTTCAGTTGTTGAAGTAATTTCTCACTTCACCTGCGTGACGAGGCTGCTGGAATACAGTAGCCATCTTGTCACCCAGGTGGCAGCTACTTCAGGACTGTGAAGCACTTTTGAGATCCTTTGGGGTGAAATGTGCTAGACAAATGAAAGTTTTCTCACTTAATATTATTATTAATAATAATTGTTATTATTTTGCCATTTGTATGATGGTTGCTTTGTGGCACGCTATATCAAACTACATCTTTGACCCATGGGAAAAGATAAATCAAGACTTAAATATTACAATTTAATTTAAAATAATGTTCAACATTTATAGAGATTTACTTCTCTGTACAAAATACAAACTTATTTCAATTTCAAGTGTTCTCTGACAGGATTAAATTTGTTCACTAAGGGAGGTCTCAAATTTTTCTTTTTTAGTTTCAGTGGGTATTGCTCTGATATGGGTCATTTTTCTCATATGTTACTACAACTAAACTATGTTGCTGTGTTTAAGAATCGGATGTCTGCAATTGCCCCTCTGTAAACAGACTGTCTCAGACAGATGGTGGGGAGATAAAAAGAATCTCACGTCTCTCTCCTCGACCCCTCCCCCAGGGTGAAGCGCAGACTAACATCATGCTTACAAGGCTGCACAAAAGCAGCATTTCATGTTCAAAAGTAGCATTTAAATTATGGAACTTCAGGGATAAACCTCAAAAACGAAGATTTTGTGCCAGATTCAAACTTGTTAATTTGACTTGCAATGATCTGTGATTTTAATGCTTAAATATGCTTGTAATTTTTCCTTTTGCATTGGATAGTGTAAGCCCTGCACTCGTGCACTAGACAGATTGTTACTTTAGAGCAGTAAAATGCATAAGAGGTTATGGAGTATGGTTGTTCAGGTAAAAACATCCCTGAGGCGCATTTTTAAAGAAGGAAGGGACCAGTCTCTGCTGTGGGTCCTTATTCTCCAGGTTTTTTTTACAGCAGAACAAGGACTGGTGAGTTCAGCTATGCAACTGGGTGAGGTTTGTTCATGGCCTCTCCTTTTTGTTTGGCTGAGTTGCTGCATGTTTTTTACAACAAGAATTTTACAACTTCCAATCATGAATCTGTTAAACTTCTACAGCCCTTCCATCAGCACAGGAAACACTACACATGCACCTTACTACTGTTATCTGCTGTATTATACAGTTGCAGTGCAAACAGCAGTGTCACACATCTGATGGAGGATGACTGTAGCCTTCTGATGACTTTACACACTACAGCACAAGGTCTTAAGGATCACTCTGCGTAGCCACCCAAGGAAATCCTGAGAGGGCTTAAATTCACTCAAAACGACTGGCACTGGGCTTGTAGTTTCTTGAGGACACCAGGGATATTTGGTCATATTCAGCTAATGAATTAGCACATGTTCCCGACCCCGGTGTGCTTCAGGAATGATTGTTCCTGATCTTTGGGTTTCATGTTGGTAAAAGACTCTCAGGAAGTGATGTCAGTGAGGTGATGAAATGGACTGATGTGCCTGTCACATACATTGACTTGTTGGAAACACAGTTAACTTTCATTCCTCATCTGGTCTGGACAATGTGTCTTTTAAATCAACGTCAAATGGAAAGCAGGAGATGCAGGGTATCACTCTTAAGCGAGAAGTAATAATGAGCATATGGTTGTATACTGTATATCCTTCACACAGAACTCTGTACGTACATGATAGAACGGTTTGTCCTTTGCAGGACAGCACCGAAATCACCCACTGTCTTGGATGACTTTGCTTTATGGACGCATCATTGTAATAACTAACTGCGGCTTGCCATTTTCCTGTAAGAGTATGTTATTAGGACCATGTGCATAGAGCTGGTGTACATGGGCATGTCGAAATGCCTAGACTGATGTTAGTAATCAAGCAGAAAAGGCTCTTCTACAGAAAGCAAGCTGTTGATGAAAAGTTCACAGCTGTAGAACATGGGACTTGAACATGTTCATTTTTTTATTTTATTAGTTTATTTAATTTTAGTAAAAAAACACCCCCTTAAAAAGGCGAACATTTGGATTTACTAGTAAAATTATTTTAAAGTGAGACTTCAAGGTGAGATCTAGCCATCTTATGGTCATTAAAGATCTTATATGAAAGCTAGGAGCTATATTGCCCTGCAGCTCACAACTGGCCGCCCACTGAAGCTGAGCAGGTATGAGCCTGACCAGTACCTGTGGTTTGTTTGGGCCCTAATGCCCCAGTATAGTGATGGGGACACTAAACTGTAAAAAGGCTCTGTCCTTCGGATGAGACATAAAACCAAGGTGCTCTGTGGTCATTAAAAATCGCAGTGTGTTTTTCAAAAAGAGTAGGGGTGTTACCCTGGTGTCCTGGCCAAATTTCCCACAGGCCTTTACCAATCATGGCCTCCTAATAACCCCCATCTATGTCAATAATGAACTGGCTTCATCTCTTTGTCCTGTTATGTAGCTGGTGTGTGGTGAGCAGACTGACGCACTCTGGCTGTTGTTGCAACACTGGTGGTGGAGGGGAGTCCCCATTACCTGTAAAGTGCGTTGAGTGTCTAGAAAAGCACTATATAAGAGTAAGGATTCTTATTATCACCATCACCCTCTGGGAGTGCTTCTAGCTTCAGTGTCTGATCAGGACCTCAGTGTGTCCCCTTGGACCTGCAGTGCAGCAGAAGACAACAGCTGCCTCTCACTATGGGTGTTGAAAAGTACTGTATGGAAGCAAGCCATTATTATAGGGATGACTTTCATCACTATTACAAATTTACTCTAGCATCCATGCTGTATGAGCAGGTTAGAGTACTTCATCAAAAGATCCTGTCAAGACAAATAACACAAATGTTTTACCAAGAGTCTGCTTTAGTATTTCATGGATCCTTTTATTTTCTGTCTCACTAATTTTGTCTATGGTTCAGGTTGCTGTTTTCATTGAACTAATTAAAGGGCTCGTAGATGCAGATAGAAGGCTTTTCATGTCCAGTCAAATGTATCCATGAAACAGTACATCGAACTGAATAAAAGCTTGTTTGTTGACCTACAGTATTCAGTTTAAATTGAAAAGGGGCTTTTGTTACCCAGGCACCAGGCACACCTGGAGCAGGAATATGGCTGGGAGTGGGCGTTTAATCAGCGTCGGGGGCTTTGTTGTAGATTTCTGTTAATCCAAATGCCATGCTGCTGTGGAGCCCATTCCAATTCTTCAAATGCACCAAAGGGGAATTTTCCCTTGTGGCGTCAACACAGAGCTGTTAGGCATTTAGAGCCTTGATGGTCTCCTCTCTACGGCAGACAGCACAGAGCACATTCTCAGAGCTCTCAGATCCCCGAGATATGAGTGATTACTCTCACCCCTGATCCGTGAATTTCAGGCTCGCTTGCTTCAGTGATGCGGAATCGTCTTCCCCAGCCCTTTACTGGTCTAGTTATTTCATTCTGGGAAAATGGATCACGTCTGTCCGCTAAAACAGTTTAACGGCTATCGCATCTAATCGTCTGCTTCAAAAGAGGCTGGAAACAAATATTAAACATTCCCAGCTGAGCCGTATAATTAAAGCAATTAAGTTCAAGTTGTCAGACGATCCCCCAGTCCTCTGGGATCAAGGCTGGATATTTTCTATTATCTTAACCCACAGTTCACTCACAAACTCTCTCCACACTGCAGTGTCTGGAGAATTGCTTACAGGTTTGAAGCTGCAGCACTCTGGTTCGGTTTGTTTACTTCTTGCACATTTCTGTGCTGATTTTGATTTCCAAAGCTGCTCTAGGCCTTATGCGTTAATGTAATTATGTAAACGGGCCCCGTATTGGTGCTGAATGGTCTGAGCACAGCAAAGTGGAGGTTTGTAATACAGCAGGGGTGTCCTCTACCCAACATGAGTTGTCTTATACTATACATCCCTGTTCCATCCTTCTCTTATTTCTGTGCCTGTGTGGATTGCACCTCTGTGCTGAGCAGATTCTCAACAGAAAGAGCTAGAGATGCTGGTGGAAGTGAGGATGAGTTACTGATGAAGCCACAAGCCAGGTCATGTATGACTCCGGGATTCAGGATTCAGCCCAGAGGAAAGCTTTTGGGACGTAAGCAGTAAATGCTGGCTATGAATGATCATTTCCTGATTTCAATCGATCATTGGTGCCGTGGTCTTCAAATATCAGTTATTAATATCAGACTTCTAATAATTCAGTAATTATTGAATTACACAATTAATATAAGTGCATTTGTTGATCACTTTTCAATGCAAATAATCCCAAAAGTGCTTTATATATAAAAGGGGACCCACTACATCCACCACTGAAATGCAGCCCCCTGGATGAGATTTGGCAGCTGCAGCCACCCCGCTACAGAGAGGATCAGGTGGAGAGGTAAGAAATTCCTTCACTGATGGACTTAAATGCACAAAAACACAAATTCTGTATATACATGTACTCAAAGGCATATAGAACATGGTTTTATCGAAATCTGTCTAATGAATGGAAAACCTAGCTTTATTGAAGCTTTCACATAAAGGTAATATATCAAGGGCGGATGTCTGATGCTATTTATGTTACTAAACACCCACTATTGCCTGTGTGAGAAGAGCTTAATGGCTTAATTTCAGGATGAAATTAATTTAAATAAATGACTGCACATTATGCAAAGAGAGCTTGAGATAATCTTAATGGATTCTATTAGTACCTCCCAAAAAGCAAAGTCTATTTGAATGATTTCTGCTGCATTAATCTAATATCTATTTCTATAAAGTATTGTAATATATCTTTAAAAGATGATGACATCTAGATGATTTTAAATTTGCAGTTATCCTCAAGTTATCCATGCCTAACAATCCGTACAGCACTGCTATGTCAGAAGTCAACATACACAGGCACAAATGAGGGCCTCTGTCATGTCGTTTTTCAGCTTGTTTCCAACTGTCATTGTGTTCAGGTTTACTAGCTGATGCTCTCTGCTGAGATCTGGACTAGCGATTCCACTGAACATTCTTCATAAAGTAGATTTGAAATAACATTCAGGACAGGACTTATCCTCAGGTGTCATGCACGTACAGTAAGTGACATTTTGTGCCATTTGTCCTTTATTAGGAAAATTGGCCAATAGATTTTTATCACGGGTTTTGTTTTTGCAGACACTGAATTCCTCTCGTTTTGGTGATTTGGTGATGGATTGTCATGTTAATTTGGAATGAGGCATTAAAACAAATCTGCACTTGTGAATTATCTGTCTTACTAAAGCTCCCCATCTGGAATTCTGTTCTGTGCTTGAACACACATCATTCCAACCCCTACACTAGCCTGGAAGGGATTGAGGACTGTAATGCATTGCCTGGCACTCCCACTGTTGAGCTGCTGTGCCATATGACACACTGTGAGACAGAGCCTCACAGCAAGGGCAGTGATGTGTCTCTCACCTTTTACAGGTTTTCAGGTATAGGTATATCGAGGTCTGTGCTACTTGTTGGAGTAGGTGTGTTAACTCAGGTTAAGCCCGCTTTGAGCTTCTGACCTAACTGAATTTCACCCTTATTCTCAAAATGACTTTATATACAGTATATGGTATGAATACTTTACTTTCTGCTCTTTGGCACTGAGTTAAAAAAATCTGTCTGCCAAAACTGGTTATTTCCATCTTTAATTCCTTTTCTTGGAGTAGGAATTAATAATGAATACATTGTTCTGTGAGAAAGAAATAAAATACCAAAGACAAAAAGTACAAAAATGTCCAAGACAGCTGTTTTAACTTGGTTCATTACACACAGAGTTCATTCCCACTCATCAATTTAAAAAAAATACAGACTTGTTCCTTAGGTTCCATCAAATGGTCTTCCTGTCTAAAGAGGCAGATTCTGCATCACCCCTACAGCCAGGAAGTTAAGAATGTTTCAGCGAGGGGCTGTTAAAGCTGTGTTCATCCTGACAGCTCTCTGCAGATTGGCAGCTACATTACAGCAGGCCCGCAGCAAGAAGACTGGTCATTTCTTTAAATGGATCGTGACAGTGGGAATAATGTCACTGAGTGCCGTTTCAATGCTCTGTTGCCGGTGGTGGAAAAATGAACTGTCCTTTTTCACACCAGGCCGATGGCTCCATCCAGATGCTCTCCTTTCCTGTCTAATGCAACTTTCTTGCTGATGACTAACATTGAGCACAAACCAGTGGGTTTGACAAAGCACATTTGCTCCATCTGCAAGGCATTAAACACTTCAAAGGTCTAGTATTAAGACAGTTTATAAAGGAGAATTTACCAGAGAACTTTTGCATTTCTATTGTTTTACATTTTCTGCTTGTGTGTTATGTGCTTAACCCATTGCACAGAGCAGTCCCTAAAAAACATCTAGGGCAGTAAGTCAGAGCATGTTTTTGGCTCAGTGAATTAAAGAACATTAAAGGTAGGTAAAGGCTAAAGGAAACTAAACTGTAAAACCATAGTCAAGGAAAAAAAATTGTAATGTGTTAACTTTGAGAATGGGATCTGCCTGTTGATAATGGGATTTTGTTATCCTTGCTAGTGTTGCACATTTGTCCTAACGTTTGTTATAAACCTTTTAGAATTACACCTCTGGAGAAAATAAAATGTGATTTGTTGCCATTTTGCCTGGTGTTGGAGATCAGTCTTTTCCCCAGTCAAAGAGAGTGAGTCCAGTTAGCCTTCAGTCACTGCCTGTCGTCTTGAGAATGAGGGAAGAGGAAGAGGTTGTGCAGGGGGCTGGCGATGGTCTTTTCAGGTTGCTGAGATGTCAGGGAAGTCGTGGACAATCCTCGAGAAACTCCCTGCAGGAACCCTGCAGCACATGATGCAAAACGTGAATATGTGCGTTAGGATAAAAAAACACAGCACTTGGGATTTAGATATCTATTTTAACCATTAGTTTTATTAAATTACAAAAAAATTCACCAAACACAGATCAAGGAATCAATTTCTGTATCAAACATGACAGTGTTGAAATGAAAACATTCCAATGACTAAGCACAACACAATATTGTTAATGATATTAACTATATTGTTGATTTGAAAATGTTCCACTGTAATCATGGCACCCTCTGGTCTTGAAGTAGCTTGCTGTGACAGTGACTTTGCAAAATGTATCGTTAATCTTTACAGTTCCCCTCATCTAGTCTCCTTAAATCTCCGCTCTTATGAGATACACAAAGTATCTACGCCGAGTAACAGGTATTGAATTCTAGAGATTTGGACAAGTTGTCTCTTTGTATCGCAGCGGAAGAGCTTGAATACAAGCTCTAAATAAGGCCAGGAAATGGATTGGACTGCAGGTTTTAACGATTGTGCTAAGTGAACCCTAGCTAGCCACTAGAGCTACTTAAGGAATCAGAATAAACTACACATACTGTAACTACACATTGAAGAGTATATCAGCCATGTTGCTGTCTCCCAGCATTAATGAGGGAATCGTCCTTATATTGTGTTGCACCCTGCGATTATGCAATGGTAAAGCAGACTGTATACACATACAAATACATCTTTAGACAGTGTGTGGGTGGCACAGTGGGCAGTGGATAGCATCATTGCCTCGCAGCGCTGGGGCCCTGGGTTCAGCTCCAGCTCTGGGGTGCTGGCTGTGTGGAGTTTGCATGTTCTTGTGGGTTTCCTCTGGATGCCCTGGCGTGAGTGTGTGTGTCTGTGTGTGCCCTGTGATGGACCCACTGCGTGCAGGGATAGGCTCTGGCTCCCCTGCAACCGTGATTTAGGAAAAGTGGTCAGAAAATTGCAGGGAACAGATTCATAAATCACACAGATTCAGTTTTGTCAGATGTAGCATTTTTTTTCACTTCGGTTCTTTTTTAACTTGGATTGAAAGCTGCTTTTCTGATGTTGAGGGAGAAAACCACATATTAAAGATAATATGGATTAAGTATTTTAAAGCCCAGTGATTTTTCCTTTTTTAATCCACAGAACATGTTATATAAAATCAAAGGACCCCAGATATTTGAGTCTCGCATATGTTACTTCATTGCACTGGCTTTGTATAAGCAAGATAATCTTTTAATTCACGTATACTGTGCTCTGTGGGTGAACCCTGGAACATTATTAAATGGCATCACAGTCAGTTCGCTGGTTTTTCAGAACATAACCTCACAGATTTCCTCAGATTCGTATCCAATACATTTAATTCTCCACCAGAACAATTAAATCTGACTCCCTTTTCCTCATATTTTGGAAACTTCTCGTGATATGCATTGCTATTTATTTTTTATGTACAGTAGGTATGTGCTGCACTGCAAATTCTCTTTTAATACTTTCTAATTTTGGAAGCTTTGGATATTAATTGTCTTGGTTCTTTGCTCCAGTCCTCACTCCAGCCCGAGAGTTATGCACTCCATGCTCTTGATCGCTGAAACGTGCTGCATCGTCTCCTCCTCTTTCTCACAGTATTCACAGTTAAGATCAGCTCCATGTGGAGGACCGATGCAGCTCTCTCTGATACCTCTGCAAGGTCAAACAGCAGGTGGCTGTTAAGTCAAGGGAGCTCTCGTGTAATTTGATGCCATTGGGTCCAGAGAACACTGGACGTTCATCATTTACTGCATATGAGTCAAAGCGGCTGATAACATTGCTTGGATCATCGGTCTGTGGACGTTAGGGCACTGAGTCTTCAGGAGCCCCCAAATGTATTTATTAATTCCTGTTTGTCAAACAAGGTCATGTATGAAACAGGTTCCCCGGTATCTGTGGTTAACGTCAAATGCTAAGAGATCATCTATGATTAACATCATGGACTAAAGAACAAATGACTGCCACACTCATTGTGGAAGCACATGCTGACCTCGTCTAGTCTGACATGAAATAAGAAAGTGAAGAGTGCTGCATGGTTATTTAGTATAGCAGGTGTTATGCTACTCCAGTGTTTTGTCTTAAAAACTGATGACTGTGTAATACAACAGACAACAGCTTCTGCATATTGAAGACACTGACCAACAGTGCACAGTTATAAATCAATTTATTAGACAGCGTTTGCATAATGCATCCAATATGTTTTGTTGAGGAAACCACTGAGTGTAAGGAATTGCTTAAGCAGAATAGTCAAAGATAGTGTTGATTTTAGAGCATTGCCCTAACATTGCTTTCTTGCCTTGCCATGGCAGCATGTGTAGCTAAAGTTACCTCTGTTACTGAATGTGATACAGCGCTGAGAGCCAACAGTGAACTACAGAAGCATCACTGTGGAGCAGTGCATTCATTGGAACAGTCAGCATCACAGTCCTGAGCATGTCTGAGGGTGAAGAGTAGGGAACTGAACTGAGGATGTCACAATACAATAGGCTGTAAAGGAGATTTAATGAAGAGCAATAGGAACCTAAATCAATACTTAAGCAACATGTATGTTAGCGAAATCAAGTCAATAGTCTTTCTGAGGGAAGGGGTATTTATAATTGTCAAATTTAATGCGCAAGAGTGTTTTATGTAATCAGCCTCAGGGCCCTGGGTCCGTATTTTTATGCAAAGATATTGCATAGTTTCTCCAGCTCCCGTAAAATTAATTTATTCTGGAAATGTTAATAGGGTCAAAGCAGAAAATGTCCTTGGTGTTAGTAAGGTTTGGCTTTGATGGCAAGTATGCATTGGCTCTTACTCTCTCCTGAACAGCATCGCTGCTCCCCTGACCACATCAAGTCCAGGAAAATAATTAGACAGCAGACGTGGGACTCAGATCCAAGGCTCTGTGAGGGCAGCAGGTTCAGTCACTGGTGACAACAGCAGTGTGACGTCCAAGATCAAAGCCTGAATGATAGCCCATTAAAGAACTGTCCGAGCTAGATGTTTGTCACCTGTGTGTATTGCTGAAATGTATAGAGCCTTGTAAAGTTTAAAAACAAATGTCGCTTCTGAAGGAGACTTGAACTTGCCAAAAGAATACTTTCAGGGGAAACGTTTTAAACTTGTTACACTGCTGCTTGGTTATATTGTTATTTTTCTGATGTTTCTTGTAAAAATCAACCTTAAAATTTGATCCAAAAAAGTGCCAGGTGATGTTTTATTAATACATATTCAAGTCAATGTTTAAAAAGAACGTTATAAATAGTTGCAGTCTGCTGTTTCTGAAACAAGGTTGATCAGTGATACCTCTTCCATGTTTATTGGACACTCAAGGGTTCTGACTGCAAGTAGTAGTTGTTAATTTTAAGATACAACACTGCAGTACTTACACTGAGTATTGCACATAATGAGAGGAGGAATCTGTTGAAATTTAAGTAATAGTGTCCTGTGATTCAGCAGAAACACAAAAAAGCTGACTAGGAGGCTGCATAAAAATTAGCTGACTCTAAGCTTCCTGCAAAGTCAAAGTGTTTGCATTAGAAAAGGCAGTGAAAATAATCATTTGATAAAGTGCTTGAACTCTAGTTTTCTGTTGCTTCCAGTTTGGCAATATTCGAGTCACGCTCTGTTGCTCACTTCAGATCACTTCAAACAGGCTATTTATTTTCCCAGGTGAAGCAACAGTTGCTCTCACTAGGCTTAATGCACTGTGCAACAGAAACCTAACAAGTGTCAGTGTGTTATTTCACACTAACAGCATTCGGCACGGCTGAATAAAATTGGTATTTTCTGTCATTTGCTGAACGATTTCAACAGTCATATTCCCGTTTCAAGCTTTTACAAGAAGAGACTCCATCCCTCAACCCAGGTACGAGGTCTACCTACTGAATGTGCACCTAATCCACAAACTCAGACAAAGACTTGTGGGTATGCAGGATGTGTAAATCTCCTGTCACCTTCTTTATAGCTTTCAATAGCGTTTGAATATGAACAGATGCCACATGGTATATTCCAGATGTTTTCAGGAGAACAGCTTAGTTCTTGCGCAGTTATTCACAGCAGTCCAGCCTTCCTCGGTGGGAGCCCGGCGTGGACGCGGGGACGATCCCGGCCCGGATGGGTGTGGGCTGGTGGCCGGACTCCAGGACCGGGACAGGGATGCAGGAGCGATCCGCAGCGATATAAGGTAAGATGAAAGATGAATGATTTGTATTCATACAGGGGCAAGATGTTATGTAGGTCAAATACATGCTGTTCTGATATTGTCTGTTTTTTGTTCATCATCTGTTCAAATACAGATAGCAGATACAGTTCTTCTTTACCGTGACTCTCAGGATTTAGAGCTGGTCTTATATTCACTCTCTCCTGTGGATTCACTGTGTTGCTGCTGGAAATAGCACTGCTACAATATCATGCCTTTGCTCACTAAATGCTTTTGAGGGCTGTGTAATAAAATATCTGCTGATCAAGAGACATTTCAATGAGAGTTTTATCAAAGACTACTAAACAAAGCGCAGTAAAGGCTTGATTAAATTAAATTAATTTCAATAATTTAACAGAATTAATAAGGAGGGTACACACAAGGTGAGCCAAATGAGAATGGAACACTTACAGAAATAATTATATTGTGGTAATAATTACTGTGCAATGTGCTCTATGAAGTGTCCAAAACTTGAATCCCTTAGTACTTCAAAACCAAGTAAAATTGTGAATAACAACCACAGAATTTCCAATTTGGGGAAAAAAGGCCTGTAGAAAGTCTTCCAATAATGACACAAAATCCTTCTCCTACTGAATGTCCTGGCACCCTCATGCCCAGGGTAACAGATGGAAATGAAAGTCCAGACCCTGCTGTTGTGCAGTATTCGGTGTACCTGCTGTGCCAAGAGTGCAATTAAACACATTTACTGCTTTCGCACATTTTCTTTATTCATCAAAAACAACATTTCTCTATTTCTTTTTCTCAGGTTTGTTCTTAAGTTTATGTTTAACATTGTGCATTTTCACAGTTTCCAATATTTTCCAGTGATGTCCCATTGTCAAGTATATATGTAAATGATCAGTATTTTTTTGCTGCAATATAAATTAGCAGAGGAATCGTCTGAAACCTA
This sequence comes from Lepisosteus oculatus, assembly GCF_040954835.1. NCBI lineage: Eukaryota > Metazoa > Chordata > Actinopteri > Semionotiformes > Lepisosteidae > Lepisosteus > Lepisosteus oculatus. The sequence continues at coordinate 15,492,622 of NC_090719.1, read as the reverse complement.
AGAACTATCCCACTTCTATTAACCCTTTTCTTTCCAATGGGCCTGCATATTCAATTTCAGTGTTCTCTGTTATAACACCAGTGCAGTGCCTGGTTACAACACCATGAGGACATTTTAAGAAATAAAAAACGTCTTTCACAAGTAACTCTTACAATGGTCAGCAAAGAATTATAGCAAGCAAACTACCACCACAAGGTGGCTGAGATACATCATGGACAGCTCTTGAGTTTGTCATGTCAAGAATAATGAAAAGAGAGAGGGACACTCTGTCAAATAAAAAAAAGAAAATCAGCATCTTTCTCGGAACCGTGCAATGAAAAAATCTCGTACCTCACAACAGTTTCACAGAATTCTTATCAATCATGTTTCCTGTAAGTGTCCAAATTTGTTTCTCGTGACTAGACGCAAAGCCAGTCTTCAGAGTTACTGTACAGCTTGACGCGGCAGGACTTGAGGACAGAATGCAGCTCTCTCTAGAATCACTGCGGATCACAGCTTCACAGGGTGGCAGCGAAAAGGAGCAGTGGCCTGGTGTGAGTAATGAGATCCATTGCACAACACTCTTTATAGAACACTTAGGCGCCTGCATTCAGACTGATAATCCTTTAAGGTCAAGTGTTCTCACAACATGGTGCTAAAAGCCTAAAAGCAACCAGAAGGCTGTGAAGCAGGGTACTGGATCTGAACGGTTGTGCAACAAGGCAAGCCAGCAGCAGTGGCACCTCTCCAGAAGGCAGGCCACTGCAGCAGTATTCTGTAATCTTCAAATAAAAGATTGCAGGTGGCCTGAAATTCCTGAAAGTGACACCACAGCACCTGTTAGACTGAATCACTTTAAGATTCTGTATTAGATTCCCTCTGTGGGAGCTGGTCTTCACCAGACACAAGTTGTCAGTAATGCTAAAACGGACACCGACTGTCCGTCTTCAACATTCAGAAGCCTGCCACTCCCAAGATATTAAAAACTATCCAACTGAACTGTTTCGAAAGAACATCAACAATGAAATCCAAATGAAGATAATGACCTGGTTTCTCCTACAAGGATGAGATTATTTTTAAAATATTGCGTAAATGAAAGATTTCAGAGGCTCATAAAACTGCTGATCATTAGAAATCAATTCCTTGTACCCATTACACTGTAAAGGACCACAGCATGACACTTCTCCATAAATATCAGTTGTTTTATGTAACAAGACTGCAGCTATTTTTTCAAAAGTGAATTTCTTGACAATTATTTTTACAATAAAGTCTAGTATTCCCTTTCACTCTATTTTCTTCTAATGTTCTTCAATGTATTGGTTTTTCTACAGTGAACATAAAATTGTCCCTTTAGTTTCTCATTGGTTTTGGAATATGGTAATTATTATTTCCTGTATTTCTGAGCTAGTATTATCTGTACAACTAATGTTATTATAAGAAACAGGATGAGAGAAGTACATTTTGTATTTTTGATTTTTTGTCTGCAAAATGTCACAGACTGCTTGATCTCACATCTTCAAAATGGACTGAGATAAATATTTCCATATTTAATGGAGGGATGTCAACTATGGCGATAAATGTTACTTGTGTCACACTAGATTGTTCGGAAACCAGATACAGTACTTGCTCTTTAAGGTCTCAATTCTCAAAATGGAGCATCATGGAGTTTATGACTAATGTTCTGTTAAATATTCCATGATATCGTTTTGGATAACAGTACTTTGTACCGTGAATGGTATATTGAAATAGCACCTGCAGGCAATTTTTGAAGAGATGGATTTTGACAATTTTGTATTTTAATACCTACAGAGCAACTATTTCTGAAAGCACATAAAGAACGAAAAGTTTTAAATTAGGTGTCACAGAGCCTAGCCTGTTACATTAATTCATGACTGTGATTGTAAGTGGGAACGACAGCACTTTCAGTAACTAATTGAAAAACCTACTGACTTTAAAGATCAGGTTTTCTGCAGTGGACAGAAAAGCAAAGAACACACAGAATTATCCAGCAGCTCTCAAATTTAGGTTCATTAGTTTTTTTTTCCCTTAATCATTAAACCTGTAAAAATACAGATCCTTTCCGAAGAGCAAAAATCAGATGGTAAGATGACGCTCTAAACACCCCTAAACTGCATCTGCCTGCCTGATTAAAAAATAATGATCGGTCATCATCAGTCTCCATAATAATCGAATGCAACAATGGAGAGTATGCTGTTCATCTGGAATTTGTTCAGGGTATTCCCCTGAATTTTTTTGAGGGCATTCCCAATTGAGAGCCAAATATACCACATACCCACATCAGCACACTCAGTGGCTACATATGGCCAGCACTCAAATTGCCTTTAATTAATTGCTTGAGCCTTCAAGTTAACATAGGCCCGGGATGAAGGGTGTGTCATGACATCATTGTTCCAGAGATGGGGAAGGGGTTCTTTCAGGGAATATTTTTTTTTTAAGGAAAATGACACCCCTATAACTCTATCTGGGGGGACACCTGTTCTTACAAAGGGGGGCTTCCTAAGTAGGAATGCTTCTTTAGTGTGAACACTGAATATGATCAATATATAGACCACATATAGTAAATACAATAATTTAATTGTACAACAATTGTACAATAATTTAATTGTAACTTGGACAAAAGAAAACTTCAAGTGCTGACTTCACTAGTGATTAGCTAGTGAATCACCATGCAGGTTTTACTTTACAAACCAGACAATTTGGTAATGGTGTTAAAATGACAGAAATATTCTCTATTTGCTTTGAGTTGGTATTTCTGCAAAATATCAATTAATTTCTCTAGGGAAATCATTCTCTTCAGCCTTGAGTACCACAAACAACCATTCAAAGACTCAAACTGACCTCTTTCTCAGTGTTTTGTCATGCTGCATATTCTCCATTCTAACCCAGTAAGAAGCCAGCAGACCCGAGCGAATATTTACCACATTCTATAGTATATTGCAGTTTAGGGATGAGACAGCAGATTCATTGTGAAGCACATGATTTAAAGATACGGTATCCCTCTGCCATGAGCACATTCATTACTAATTGAGATCCTGGGCTGCAGTCAGGAGGGAGTGGCAGAGGAGACAAAAAGCATATCGTACCGCAGGACCTGGCTGTAACTCACCCACTAGTGTGACCACAGCCTGATCACATGCCTATTATTAACGTGTGACCTCTCCTCCCTCTCTAATTTGAAGTGCAACTTGGTTTGAGGGCTTTACTGCTGGGGCACTCTGTTCTCTACAAGCCTGAGTTTGTGCACGCAATCCAACACCATCTGTAATGATATGCAATATCAATGGCAATGCACTCAACTTCAACCCCCAGCTCCACACTGACAAGCACCCCCCTGGTTTGTGTGCATTTTGAAATGACAAGGCTCAGATGATTTTGCAAGCTTTGGTTTATGAAACTTTCCTCACCAGTTTTTAACACTAGTGAGTAACACTTCATCTAGTGCAGAGCTGGAGCTCCTCGATTGCTGGTGCAGGACAAATAACGTTTCCATGTTCTCCTGTATAATTCTCTCAAGTTTATACTTCCATTTGTTAGCAAAGCCTGAGGGTGGGAGTGTGTGACAAACACCCAGACACAGGCCGAATGAGCTGCTGGTATTGTAATTAACAATGTTTCAGAATTGCAGAGGGGCTTCTAATAACACTTTTGCCCTGCCCCCTCCTGAGAGGTGACGTATGGAAGGGAAATTACAAAAGAAACAGCAGTATGGGAAGGAATTAATTTGATCCCACTCTATTTAGGTTTGCAGGATGCTCCTTTTCAACCTGGGGTTTGCCTCTTCCACAGTTTAGTTTCTAATTAAATCAAATGTACCACGCTCTAACTCTGGACCATCCTAAGTCCATCTCAGTACTGTTGCTGTTTTCTGTTTGATTAATGTACCCTGTTCTTTCACAGGACATGAATCACAGCTTATTACACAGTTTCAGAAGTAGTCATCTTTTTAAGGTTCGTTTTTTCCATTTGTTAAGGTAAGTGTGTGTGATGTGCCTTCGAGGAACCTGGCAGTTTTATTCTGTTAGCTTACAAACTTCACCAAATTAAAGCCATCCTTTAGATCAACACCGTCTCTCTCATCACTTTTGCTCTCCTGAAGAGAACTGGCGACAGAATACTGTTCCTCCTGTTGCAAACTGGCACAACGGAGGTCTGGGGGGTGTAACTAGAGTCTGTCCCCCAGTGTTTCACACCTTGCCTACAGCAGACCTGTTGCAAAATGCACTCAACATGAACAGTAGTGGTAAGATGCACTTTTAACTGTGCTCTAGTTGTATTTTATTTATGAGCAAGTTTGTATCACAGACTGTTGGACCTACCAGCAGTCTACCAGTCTTTCAGTGGTATGCAGCTCTGAAATGATCAATCTCAGAAACAGATCAAGGTAGTACTCCAATGGTCCTTAGGGAATATACCTCCACACCTACATTTTTAAATGTGATGTTACTCTCCGGGCTACCATTCTGTCATGATGGCTTATTAATAATTTCATTGACTCAGTGCCAGCGACATTATTGGCTCTGAAAGATCTGTTTGCAGATGTAGTGGCAGGAGAGAATATCACAGTACAATTGGAGTTTCTGGTTCTTTTAGGTACTGTACGTCCACAAAATTACTGCATAGCGTAAATACTCAGGTCACAGGTTTCTGTGAGCTTCTAACTGTGACAGCCTAACTAGGGGTTCTTTTTTCTGACAGTTTGTTACATTCTTCCAGGTTTTCTCGAACACTGAATGACAAAAATATTCACTCTTGTAAGACTGGAGTGTCGCTGTGTTAGCTGTGCAGAGCTTCCTGATCTGATAATCAGATTTTGAAAACATGACATTTCCAAGCTGTACCAAAAGTTCCTAAATATTTCTTCAAACAACTTTGTTTATTCACTTGTTTTTTCTGGGGGTAGCTGCCGGCTCGCCAGGAGAGAGGGCATGTTGATTGGGTGAGGGTCTTGCCAGACCCCCTCCCAGAGTCACTCTGGGATGGACAGTGCATCAGACAGCGTTTAAGGCAAAAGTCCGCAATGAAAAGCAATGCAAACGTAAGGCAGCATGGATTTGACGTCTCGCACTTTAAAAAAGTATTGCATGTTCCTTTACGCAAAACAACGTTTTTCTCTTTGTTCCTCCCCCCTCCAGCTTTGGAGCAAATATACATTTTTTTTTCTGTATGAAAAAATTCTGTAATCCCCCCCCACCCTTCCTATCCCGGAAAAAAAGTTTAAAAAAGGTATGTGCATGTGAGTATATGTGTATATTTGTATATACACATATGTATTCTCGTATAATGTTCAAAAAATGCCAAGCAAAAAAAAAAACTTCTAGCTGTTTTTGCAATGATTTCATTTAGCACAGTGATACCCGACCCAGTTTAAAGGTAGAATGGTTGCACTTGTTTAGTCCAGGAGACATCCATAGCTTTGCCACTTGGGGGTGTCTTGTTATATCTCTTACTCATTGTTTTTGATGTAAAAAAAGATGAAGGAAGAAAAGCCGCCCCCCCGTGCCAGGCGGGTCAGTATTTCGGAGGTATAACAACCACAGGCTCCCCGGTTTTTGGCCTCCACATCAGGACCTGCGCGTCGTTGGCATTGGGCTTCACCATGGCGTTGGGCGGGATGGGCTCGTTCCTGGCCAGGACCTGGGGCTGCTCCTGGGCGGTGGGCTCCAGCAGTTTGGCACGCTGGCCCAGGGGCTTGCCGGGGTCGATCTCGATGTGCAGCTGCATCCTCCACTTGATGGTCTGCAGAACGACGGTCTCCCCGCTGGCCTGGTTGATGGCCACCAGCCAGGTGATGAAGCTCTGGTCCCTGCGGATGCTGGTCAGCTGGGGCAGGTTGCTGTCGCTCACAGGCACACCCCAGGTCACGCTGGGGTAGAAGTTGTCGTTCATTCTGACCGTGAACTTCGTGTCCTTCTTGGTGGGGCCGACGATGGTGCAGGTCTCCGTCGTATTGCCGTACCAGGGGTAGTTCACCCCATCAGAGTCACTTATTGCTTGCATTTTACCATCCCTTAAATCAGGGAGCTCCCAGCTAGACCTAAAACAAAACGCACCAATTAATAAATCAGCGCATCCACATGTAACAACACTGCAACAGTGCTAGTTTTGACAGTTTCCTCTCTTTATAGTAAAACAAGTCTGTAGTGGCTTCTACAGCAGTTTTGTTTGAAACAAACAATCTAGATAGTTCTGTATTCTGTAGTGCAAAAAGCAGATTTTTTGCATTACCAACATATTCAGGGGAACAAATGTGACTTGTCATTGTTACTGACAGGGGATAAGTGATATTCTTGACAAGGAACACCTGACAATGAGTCAAATAGATCTGTTTAGTGAATGTGATTGGTTAGGTGCTATAACATTTCTTATTGGCTCATCATTACCTTGAGTTTCTGAGATCATATCATTGAAGATTCTGAACACTTACTGATCAAAAACTTTTTTTCGCACAATAACTAAACTATAGGAAAAATAGTCAAAATTATTAGAATGGTTGAAAACGTTAATGGAGGCTTTGAGCCAACTGGTGATGCTTATAACATATGTTAATTCACCGAATTTGCCTAAAATATCCAAGGCTCTTGCACAGCACTGTACATATTTAGAACTAAGTAAGAACATTTTCCAGCAGGAAAATGTGTTCCCACCTAACAAGAAAAAATATTTCACCTGTTTAACCTATACTGGCTTAATCTTAATTCTGACAGAATTGATTCTCATTCTTTATAACCCATGCACCTGTTTGTGTTAAAAATAAACATCAAAGGATAGCACTGGTACCACATGAGGCCTGCTTCCTGTTCAGAAAACCCTGCAGTTCCAGTCACTCAGCTGTAGTAAGATTTGTTTAGACGCACCTATGAACTGGTTTTGAAAAGTAAATCCATCATTCATCTACTTTATCCAATTCAGGGTAGCGGGGGAGCCAGAGCCCATCCCAGCGAGCAAAGGGGACAGGGCAGGGTACGGCCTGGATGGGACGCCAGTCCATCACGCAGACACACTCTCACACCAGGGCCAGTTTTCCCAGATGGCAATTAATCCACCAGTACGTCTGTGGACTGTGGGAGGAAACCCTCATGAACAGGGGGAGAAGATACAACTCCATGTACGTGCCACCCTAAGAACTGAGCCCAGAGCCCCAGCGCTGCGATGCAGTAATGCTAACCACTCATTTTTTCCACAAAAAATATTTCAATTGCCAATTATTTTCTTTTAAATAACCCCGTCCAATTTAGATTCTCCACAGTTTAATGGGCTTGGGTTTAAAGCAGCTCTCCAACCAGCACAGGAAACACAAAATCCAGTAACCCTTCCTTGTGCTTGTGAGAGTCATCTGCCATTTTTCACTTCACAGGCCCCACAGATACCACGGTGGAGTCAGTATCTCACAGATACTGGACGTTCACAGACACAAGTCACAGGGGCGCTGCTGAAAATACCGTGACTGGTTGAAACGCAACAAAACCCCCGACAGTCGAGTACCACGCCTTGAGGAATCCTGGTCACAGTCAGATAATGGGTTTGCCCCCACTCAAACTGACACTGTCCAGACTCTTGGACAAATGGTCCTGTCTTAACTGGCATCAAACACTGCAGGACTGAGTAAGTGCTGCTCTGACAATAATACAGTATGTTTGTTCCCTGCACTTGGATATTGAATACAAGGGGGTCTTTATACTGTCTACCAAGATGTAAGAGTCAGCAAATCCTATAAATACAATGTGAAGTGTTAGTATGGACAGACTACATTGTACATGACTATTTATTTAGAGAAGATTAAGCTGCAACCTGGCCATGAAAAGACTCCGGTACAGCAGAACACATTTGTGTATATCTTTACAGTAAGCACTGATGGAATATGTACTGTAAGATGCAGCGTTTTCTTCTTTATTACGGGCACATAAAAGCACAAGAAGATGAAGTATGCATCTCTTTGTAGTTCTGTCTCCTTCTTTCTCATTTCTCTCAATCACTTCCCTGCCACTCTTCATTTCAGATACACAGAAGAGTTTCTCCAGAGGGAAATTCGAGTCCAGGCTACTGGAGCTGAATCTATTAAGAACCGTGGTAACAGGTACTCTGCTGGGAAATTTGACATTTCTGAGAATATCCCTATCTTGAATTGTTCCAGGCTTTTTAATTTAGACCTTGGCACTTTCTCCACAGCCATTCTCTAACCTTCATTGGGTACTAATCCAGAAACCATTGCTGAGCTCATTAGAGCAGTTTCAAACATCTCGTTCTAGCTGACCATGGCTGTGTCATGGCGTAGGACGAATGCAATTAGTTTTGATTAAGAAACCAAACGTTCATGTTATTTTTCCCCCTAAATTTGTCTCATTTACAGTTTGGAACATGTTCTGATAGGTCCACTTCGCAGTCATTACAGAGTTCAGAGTTATTTTTCCTTCAAATACAGCCAGAATGTGCTCCAGTCATGCAGCTCAAGTAGCTAATTCCTCGACTGATGTCTGGATAAGAAGAAAAATCATGACTGAAATAAAGGCAAACATTCACAGGCAACTATAAATGATGAAATAACAGCACAGTTATGAAAATAACAGCACACTAGCAGGATTGATATTGATTTCTACCTGCTAGTGATCACTTAGACACAGTTCACTGAGGATATAAAATACCATGTCTGATGCTCTTGAGCAAAACAAGAGATACTGGAAGTCAGTGAGGAAAAAAGCTTTCAAAGATAAAACAGATACAAATAAATCCAGCCATTTTATTTATAAGGTGTGTAAAAATATATTAGAAAGCACAAATGCAACTCTATATTTCCATTATATATATGTATATATGTATAAATATTGCATAGTATAAACATGCTAAATGCTAATTAAACCTCTCTTTTATTTGGGCTGATTATACTGATAGTTACACAAACTAAGATCTAAAAGTGAAACCAAAAACTTTGCTAGAAGTGGACTTCAAAGCTACTTTATATTGAACAATTTAATGAATGTGTTCATTTCTTTTTAATGTATGGGATTGGTCTTCATTTTATAAGTAGGTTTTGGACAGAAACATCTATGAAAATAAAACTCCTATACTGGTTTGCTTTTCCTTGGCATGTACCTTGCCTGTTTTTTCGCTCATATCCCTCCTAGCAGGCTGATAGAAAAGGAAGAAAACCTCAGAAACCACCAGGCAGTCCCCATCCACACTGTTTTTAATCTATTCTACATCTTTCCAGATCAGGCACCCCCGGAGAGAGGACATCAGCCAGGGAGAGAGCCTGGTTTGAGTCCCAGTGGGTGTGTTATTACACAGACGAAGTCAGATACAGGTACAGACAAACATGGATCCAGCAGCTGCAGAGCTCACAGGCTCAATCACAAGCTCCGGTCAGTGAGCCGCACGCTTGCAGGCAGAGGAGAATTATGCATTCAGCAGGAGACTGCGCTGAGAACGTGCCTTGATGTTTCAGAAAGAAACCTACTTCATACAGCGGCGCCTCCAAGTTAAATAATAAACAAGGAGTGAGGACGTGAGGACCATGGTGAAGCCTGAATTGCTGATCCACCAGAACTAAAAGATTTATACATTTCTGTTCTCAGCTGCATTTCTGCCAATTCAAACTTGCAATCTGGTCTTCTGTATCTCCTTAATTAGTCTTCTTAGAGGGGTAATTATAAGTTAATACTGAAGTGTAAATGGCTATGCTCTGATATAATCACGCACAGACTAATTTCTGAATGAGTAGTAGTTCAGGTGGGGAGCTGTGTCAGCATGCGTAGGCTGCAAAGGAACAAGTAATAGGTTTATTCCATGCTGAAAAAAAAGAAGAAAGAGAACACAACGTTTTGGCCGTGGAGCCTTCTTCAGGTGTGATTTCTGAATGAGCTGCTTTTTCATGCTGGTACAGTCATCACTTGGACAAGTGGACTTGAAGTGGATTAATTGTACAGTACACTGCCGAGCTAAAATGTACCCGAGAAAAAACAAAAGCAGAACTGCACCACAAGCACCTTTAATGGGTTCATATTAAAATGTATATGGCATGTGCTGTATAGCTTTTATACACTACACTTAATTACAGTAGGGGCACTGGACAAAAACACTGCAACAGCAAATCTTCAAAACCATAATTCATTTTAATTCCCGTTTAAATTTCATAAACTGAACTCCTCCGAAACCTCCCTGGCCTTCTGCAGTCTGGCTTAACAAGCTTGACTTTCAAGTCGAGGGGAGGTGTGTGCTGTTTTGTGCCATAAAGGAAACAATTCCAGGAAATGCATAAACAGCAAAGAGGGCTTACTGGGGCTTGAAAAAGGTATATGCACAAAACAGGCAAATGCAGAAAAGCAACTCTGATACCACATACTGTATATCATGTACAGTACATACTGTACCACATACTGTATATTTGTGTGTGTGGCTAACTGGGTAGCCTAATTAGTTTGTTTTCGAGGTTATTTAAACAAAACGAGTAAAACTAGTAGTGATCAAACTAGTGAGTATTTCCCACACCACGTTACTTGTTCAATCCCCCTGCTCATTAACAGAACCCTCTTGAACATCATACCCTTTCTTCTCCCACACAGCCACCAATTAATAATTAATAATCTACCTCAAAGGAGGAAAGCAGCTCTCGGATGACCAAATAGGGTGCAACCTTTTTGTACATAGGCCTTGCTTGACAAGATCAAATTCTGCCGGCACAGGAGAATTACAAGAGGGAAAAAAGAATAATATATTTTACTGTACAGTATATCTTATAAGTTGACTGGCTGACTGTCCCATAACTGCAAATACTGGTTATCAGCAGAAAATCTTAGCGTCAGAGAATGAAAACATGTCAAACAAGAGGCATTGAATTCTGTGGCGCTGTAAACAGGACAAATGAAAGGACAAACTATCACTGCTTTCTGAACAGCTAACATGTTCAGCGTTTCAGAGGCTCGGGGTTTGTAGATACAGTGGCTTTCTCACTTTCCCACTGAACACCTGTGAAGCACTCTGGATAGTGTCACTGAAACACCTGTCAATAATGCTGGGCTGTGTCTTTTCTGCCAGATATTCTGTAACTACAACTGTTTTATCATGAGCAGAGAGCCACAGTCTAACCTGGCAGACTCAGGGTGCATGCCATGATGAGGCACCGATCTCCCACATGTGGCACGACTTAGAGACGCCAATTCATCTGGACAGCATCATGTCTGTGGACTATGGGAGAAAACTGGAGCAGCACAAAACTAGCCAATATACAGCATGCACCATGCAGACTCCACACAGAAGGCACCTGATGCTGGAATCAAGCCCAAGGCTCTCCTATTCCCTACACAAAATCCCCACTTAGCCGAGTTTAAACAAGTTGTGATTGTGCAATGGTTAAGGTAAATAGGAGGTCAACAAGGGTTTCCCAGCTCACATACCAGCTCTGCCACTGACTCATCCAGAATTTCCCTGAGCTAGTGAACCTCCCTGCAGTGTCATTCTCATTAATATTAGAAACCACTCACTTATTATAGGCCCCTAGAAATCCCTAGTCCTTTCAGAATATACAGTTGTTGTTGTTTTGCCAGTAGTACTTCTAGTCCCAAACAAGAAAACCAATATTCACAATTATCTCTCTATTCTAACACATTTCCTTTATGGCTGATGTCTCCTTTTCAGGTTATTATCTGGTGAAATCGAGTGGCACAGTCTGCATTCAGACCTGTAATCTTTATGCGTGAAGGTACTCCAGACAGGACCTCACTCAATAAGCAGCTCTGGAGTCCCGACGTTTCCTGCCGTTTGCTTTCCCCATGCACTTTAATGCTTTGAGTGATTTCAGCCAATTAGAATTGCCATTACTTAAAAAATTACTTAGAAAGTTTTTTTTGGAGCCATTTACATTTCTCTCATTTCTTCACAGAAGACTCCATCATCTCCTAACAATCAATTGGCCAAAGTGGTCTGTTGGGAGAAGCAGTTAATCTTCATAAAAAGCGCTTCAATTGGTCTCCTGTATCATTATGCCCTTGACAAGGCATTCTGAGTTTCCTCAGAACAGAAGGTAAGACAGTACCGTGCCTACCACCAGCCTTCAAGCTCTCAATCACAAGAGTAAAAGCAGCTAGTCAGCAATTAATATTTCAGCGTCTGGGCTCAGTATTTTCAGCCTGTCGTCTTCTCTGAGGGCGTGAGTCCAAACCACGAGCCAGATACAGGCAGGCGGCTTGAAATGTCTGCTCTGTGGCCTATCTTGGTACAGAAAGTTAAGGATACCACACCACAACAAGCAGCCTGTTTCCCAACTACACAACATGACCTTTTAACTGCAATGCAATGGCAACTTCCTCTGAGTTTGCTAGTATAACTGCGCAGTAACACTAGGCCTGTTGTGGATGGCGATGTCACCCCCTTAAGACTCATTTCAGCAACAGCCGTCTAAATTTCGGGGTGTGCTGTTAACCTTTACTCCATGTGAATAAAGCCCAGGGGAAATGTTTGGATTTATACTCTTGGTACTGTATGTTCAAGCTAGAACTCAAACACAGTGGAAAGGAAGAGAAAAAAATTGTTGCTTAAAAGTATTCATCTAGAAAGCAGAAAGGTGAAATCTCTTCAGCTTGCTTCCCAAGAGTTTTTTTTTTGACAAATTGGTAAAGATAGCAAGTGTCAGAAATGAATAATTTAAGTTTATTTTTTGTTACGTTGGCTATAATAGCTTATTTAAGGAATTAATTTATTTGTTGAACTGACCTTTCAGATAAACCATAAGTGACTTTCACAATACAGATTCATTTCCTTCATTCTGTTGGGATCAAAGGCATCCCTGTAGCACATGATAGAGGACAGCATACCACAGAAAGACCAATCAGCATCTTGAGGAAAAGGTCTTATCATACGGAACATTTTATTCTTTTGCAGACATACTTGTGTGTTCCTATGTCATTTTTTGCACTAATGAATAAAACCAATCAACGAAACAAAACCTACCTCTGATTATTATTAAACACACTGTCCACCTAGTTAATCCTTTCTAAATCTAAATTAAACTCATCAGGTACTTAAAATTCACATTTAAATGTTGAAACTGACAAAATCCCCACCAGTGCCAAAACATAGCTTGTCTTGTGTAAATCTCCAGCTAAAACCATTCAGGAATTTTTACGCTTTTGTTATCTACTTTCTTGTTAAAAGGCAACGCGAAGTACAGGCCTTCCTCTGCAGCGCCGACGACTGCTGACATCCTGAATTTAGCACCTCACAGGCGGGCCGAAAATAACCCCATTCTCTCAGAGGGGCACACCGCCGGCGACGCCGCTTCACAGGTTGGGGCTCAATTTCCAAGAAAGGGAAAAAGACCTTCTGCTGTTGTTATTATTACCGCACATTCTTCAGCGAACATGTTACTTCAAAACGCGCCATGTGCCAGAAAAACAGCGACAAACTCCATGTAATTAATTCATCCTGAAATAAATAAATAAATTCAAGCTCTGGAGCCAGCGTTAAATTAAAACTACTGTTCCTATGTCTGTTTTCATTGATATTTTTTATCAGTAGGGTGAAGCAGCAGCAGCAGTAGGAGAGGACCAGAAGTCGTGGTAGTAGTATTATTTATGAGACGACCGGTACGTTAGCAGTGGTAGTAATACAATTATGATTTTAAGGCTGAGTGAAATATGTGCAATGAAATGAAATATTCATATTGTAGACTTACTGGTAGCTGAGCAGTCTTAAAACAGTTCTGCTTGCTTTTACAGCACCGGTCTTTCTACTCTAAAGTTTAGGTATAAACCTAAAGGTCGCTTCTGTTGCACGACGCACCTTGCGCGTACTGTCAAACCACACAGGAACACCGGGGCGCGACCTTCTCCCTCGCCGTGCAGAAACTAGAAACTTCTGAAGTTTCAAAAGTGGGTAAGGGGGGTTTGAAGTAAGATAAAGCATAAACGTTTACTTCACTCCATACAGTCTTCATTTAATCAACATAACTGTAATTGTTTATATAATAAGGCATGGAATAATGTTATCTGATTTGCGTCTTTTCACTAATTCAATACAGGCTGTATAGGATGTCAAAAGATTCTGAAACGGGTTTTTTTAGATGCAGCAGCCTGAGCTGAGCATTTTCAATTTCGAGTTTTTATGCAGTAAAGCCTTTCTTAGAGGTCACACAGAAACGTGCTTTTATGGGGCTGCAGTCACTCCTGATTATCAAAGCGCGGCCTACAGTATGTATTTCTTACAGAAACGAGTCTCTTCTAGATGGTCCCGATAATGCACTGTGCAGCCTGATAGTCTGATAATGCGTGAACATCAGCTGGCGTGTTAAGGCGGTACTCACATTCCTGTACTCCCGTATTTATTGTAAAACTCCATGTGGTTGCACGCTTGGATCCAGCCCACGGTCCAGGTCTCCTTAGCAGCGATGGGCGGCACCAGTACCCGGGCCGAAGCTCGGAAGTGCGGGGTTCTGTACCGCAGAACCACTCCAGAGGACTCGTCGATGCTGGTGGGATTTGGGTCTATGGTGGAGTTTACTTCAAGAACGGCGATGCTCTCTCGGAAACTTTTGGGCTTACACCTGATACTCTGGATACAGCCCATTGCATTTACTATCGCAAGAATTAACAGGAACGTCCAGCTTTCTGGAGGCAAGAGGCGCATGGAAGAGATTATATTCACAGTGATTCAGCCTCGCGTTTCGCTTTAGTATCCACTCAAGGAAAGTTTTGTTTTAAAAAAAGGTCTTCATGGCACATACTGTAGCCTAGCGTGATCGCAGTGGTTAGATATCCTGTTGCAGTTTCAAATTTGTACCAATCTTTTCAAATATCCACTCCCGGGTTGGTGCACACGCTCTGCACAAGAGCTAAATCAGTAGGTATATACTGGGCGGCTGAGGAGGTCCGGCTTTTGTAAAAATAATACTCATGTTCTGGTTTTCAGTGGCATTTCTTAGAAAAATACAAACAACTTAGTTTACTTCTCTGAAGCAGGTTTCCGTTTCTTATAGCGTCCTCCGTCCATTGCCGCAGAGAAGAGCGGAGATCAGTAGTTTCTGTGCAGGCCCGCAGGCATGTCCCAGATGAGCTCGGGTTCGCTGTGCCTTAATCAACAGAGTTACACCGAGAGCTGCAGTCACGCCTTTCGTTAACGTACCGGTGGATTAAAATAAAATTGCTAAGTGATAGTGATTGACAGAGCTAGACTGATCTACATGCTCTGTTGCATAAAATAAAACTGAAGTCGATTATCTGCAACTTTGCAATCTGTAGTCGTTTGATAAACGATCTTTCCGCCAAGAGATTGAAGTTTCAGCACCCTTATACGGGCTGCCCGTTTTTTTTTCTTACTTTCGATATAGTTTCCTTAAAAGACGGGGGGAGAGGATGTGAAAGCGATTTGAGCTACGTTTGCATGTTTCTGCTTGTGAAAGAGAGCGGAATCAATACTTTGATCCACGTCTTCATTATGTAATAATTAGACTGATGACATCTCATGCCTTCAGGCTAAGATTAATAGACTTAGCGTTGCAAGGGTTAAAGCAATATCGCTTAAATAAACCTGCATACATATACATAGCTGTGAAAATAATATAAAATATATCAAAACCTCTTACATATTGTATAAGTCATTGCATCGCAGATTACATTCTCAAAAATAAATTACATTATACCCGCTCTTCGAATTTAACAGAAAGTTCGGATTTGCTTTGCATTGTCAAAAACCCCGGCGAAAAAAATAGCTCAGGCTAGGACAGTTGGTGGTTTTTGGGTTGCCTGAATTCATTATACAATAATGTAATCCTCAATGTAACGGTTTAGTCCTGCATCGTTTACGTTCAAATTCCATAACAGGAAAAGATATATATTTTCAGTGTTTTGCCCCCTTTTTTTCACAAAACCTCTATTCGCAGACGCTTAGAAATAAAAGAGACATGACACGTGCCGGATACTTCAGGCTGTGTTTTGTTCTCAGATAGTTGCGCTAGAATCAAAGACAGTAGCGTGCACTGTTCCAGCCAAATGCATTGTCTGACGGACATCAATTCCTCATAGCCCTCGCAAGGTACAGCTGAAAATCCCCGTGTCTCCTGACAGTAAATTGCAGCGTCCCGTCGAGATGTCATCAACTCTAATTGATTTCGCCGCACAATGTGCGCTGTAGCGTCCAAAGGCAACCAGGTCAACTTTCTCTGCACTTGTCTTCTCCAGCCCTAATGCTGACAGGAGGACTTTTGCGGGGAAATGGAATCCTGCAGAGCAGCCTCCCCTGTCGCCCCGCGTCCCTGCCAGTGATATCCCGGACACGGATCCCGGACAGCCCCTTTTCCCCCCTGCCCTCGTCCCGGCACGACCAGCGCTCGCTGCCCCCTCCTGCAGCTCTGCCTCCCGGCGGCTCGGGCTGCAGCGCTTTTATCCGAACGGCTTGGAAACGACACTTCCCTTTGATGTCGAGAGCACTCTGGGAAACGTAGTCCACTTCTGCTCCAGAGCCGCTCCGAGCGGGGTGCTGCACTGCAAGATGTCATGCAAGATTGATGAACCAAGCGCAAGCCGTCTTTAGTCATACAAATGCGTGGCCCCAGGAATCGCTATGGTAGGAAATGGCATATCTTGGAGCTCCAGCACAGAAGCAGGAAGAGTTTGCTATCTTTTCTGTCACCGATCATGATTACCGTGCACGGTTGTATTTATGTTTTATATCACTCTCTGGGGGGGTTTAATATGTCATATAATGCATAACTATTTTTATAGAAGTGTAAGGAATTCTCCCTCATTTGCTCCTCGTTCATGCTTGTTTGGCACATTTGTGACGCGATTCTCCAAAGATCTCATACAGTACAAGCTGTAGTCACGTAACAGGAGGCGGTAATACATTTTGATGAGCTGTAGTGTTTTATTCTGCAGCTCAAACCGAGTGCTTCGCTTGCGCTAAGGGTGGAATGTCAGCACGAAGTTCGCCTTTCCTTACACGGCTTCGGAGAAACATGTTCCCCCCGGTCTCAGGTTTAAGCACCATGGAGAACTCCCGGCTGGCGCGCCAGCCAGCGAGGCGAGGGATCCCAAGGAGAGCAGGAACGCGCCGCGAGCCTGGCGTGCTCCTCGTCCCAGAGGAATGCCAAGCGAGCAGCACCCAAGAGGACCTGTTAGAAACTGAAGAGCGTCGCATACTTCCTGACCAGGACAATAAAAATAGAAATTCCTCCCGACGCCTTTTCCCAAGAATTCCACGCGTAACTGGGATTGTTTTTCCCACCGCACAGCACTGCGGTGCAGACCGAAATGTCAATCTCTACCCGGTTCTCAGAGGGGGTGGGGGGGGCAGGCAGCCTTTGCCTTGATATGATTATCGTGGTTTTCTTTTTCTTGTCTTTCGGACGACACAGATTGCACGCAGCGCTCCTGGGGTAACTGTGTTTTACAAGCCTGGGACACGGTGTTTGACTGGGAGGAAATACATCTCCCGACATGCTGTGCATCGTCGCTTTGTTCATGTGCAAAGAGAGTCTTTAAATACCCCAGCTATGAGCGTAGTCCTCCGTCCATCGCTATCCCATCCGTAACTGACATCCAGGGAGTTTTTTCCAGGGGTGTCTTCTTTCGGATTGGGTGAACGAGACGTCAGTCACCCGTCTTCGTGTTTTCTCGGAGCGCGGAGTAAACAGCATGTGCATACATTCCGTGTGGTCTAAATATATCTGGGGTTGGGGCTGAGAGGGAGCGGGCGCTGGACAAAATCTCGCTCTGAAGAAAGGACAACTTGCCTGACGTCTTAAAATATACCGGGGAAATAAAATAATCAGAACCACCACCAGAATGCCCGCACACCAGAGCAGATCCAGAACCCGGGACCGGAACAATGTCCTGAACAGACCCGAGTTCATGTCTCTGAACCAGCCGCTGAGGAACAGCCCCGCCGAAGTCAGGAGCTCCCTGCGGAGACATAATGTTCAAGCCGGACAAGCGAAACACACACAGGTCCCGCAGCCGGATTATCCCACGCAGGAGCCGAGCGACAACGTTAAAGACCGGCGGGAGTCTCTGAAGCTGCCGGAAGACGACTGCATGCAGCTCAACCCGTCCTTCAAGGGGATAGCGATGAATTCGCTCTTGGCCATAGACATCTGCATGTCCAAGCGGCTGGGGGTCTGCGCCTACAGCACCTCCTCGTGGGGCAGCGTCCGGTCTATGGTCACTCTGCTCGCTATCACGGGCCACGGGATTCCCTGGATCTGCGGCACGCTCCTGTGCCTGACGAGGAGCAGCACCCTAGCCGGCCAGGAGGTCTTGGTCAACCTGCTGTTGGGTGAGTACAGGACGCTATCGACCAGAGCGTGAAAGCACTGCCCTGGCCTGGCTCATGCAGGGGCACTGTGACAAGGCGGGCGGCGAGCGGCCGCATTTCAAAAGAAAAGATGGTGTGGGTTTAATTACGTGGCCTGGAAGGCGTGCATTCTGTCTTAGTAGGTATGGCTTCTTTCTCTTTCTCTTAGTTTCATCTCTGGTTTGCTTCTTGGCCCTGTGTAGCTTAATCAGACATCCATTTTTATCATCTGCTTTCTCATTTGTCTATGTGTATAAATAGGAGGACCTCAGTTGATTTTTCATCTCTGTATCTCCGGTTACTACTTAACCACGCCTGTTACAAGTGGGTGTCCTCTCGTACTACTTGAGTGACAGTACTGGCCCTGAGGTCAACACTAAAATACCAGCTCATCAGGTCTCTGGAACATAAGCTCATTTCCTTTTACTTACTGTGTCCATTGAGAAGAAATGGCATGAAAACAGAGAGAAATTTCACTACATCTATAAAATTATATTACAGATCTAAGTCACAGGTTGGCACAGCACTGTGGCTCAGTGGTCAGCATTGTTGCCTCAGAGTCCTGAGGTTTGGGGTTCAGTTTTGGACCAGGGGTGCTGTCTGTGTGGAGTCTGTATGTTTTTCACTTTCCTCCAAGTGTTCCAGCTTCCTCCCATAGTCCAGAAACGTAATGGTAGGTTTATTGGTTTCAGGGATTATTGTGTGTGTGCGTCTGTATCTGTGTGTGTCCAGCAATGGACTGGCGTCCTGTCCAGGGCGTATCCTGCCTTGCGCCCACTGCCTGCTGGGATGGGCTGCAGCTCCCCTGGGCCCCAGAACTGGAAGAGGTGGCTAAAAAATGAATGGATGGATGTAAGTCATGTAGTTGGCAGAGGGGATGCTTAGCGTGGTTTTTGCAAGATTCTGAATGACAGAGCTGCAGTTGCAGCTGGGGATTTAATTAGCTGAGGGACATTGCTCGTTTATATTTTGTTAGATGTATGTGAAAGTGGTCAGTATGAAGCAGGAGGGTCAGGTTGCCTGATCTGTAAATCCATCACAACACGTTTCATGCCTAGGCATTATATAATATAGGCATTATATACAGTATATATAATCTGCAGAAAACTGAAAGAAAAAATATAAAACTGGTAATCATACGAGCTGTTAATTCAATATTTTTGTTAGGATGAATATGACAGATTAAAAAGTATGACGTTTTTGGTGTGACATCCCCAGGTGAGGAAATGATGGTCTAGCCAGGCAATCGCTATTGCTAGCGATCTCTGGAGTTTTACTGCATGGCAAGACCTGGGTTTGAGATTTACAGTACGTATGTAGAAGAGATTAGGATTAATCTTCCTCCCAAACCACTTGTTATAAACTCAATTAAACACAAACTGTCTACGTACAGTACCGTGCAGTACAACACTGCACACTGATCACGGAAATCCAACCATGATCGTAAGTGATCACCTGAGTTTTAAAATGATTTACGGACTCTGAATTCTGAATAGACGGAGGCACAGAATCTGGTTGCCTTGTTGTACAGTATGCACTGAAAGGACTCTGTAACCTAGGACAGCAACAAAACCTAACACATCTCTTCTAGTTCTGATAGGAGCACAAGGAATACAGGAGAGTAAGATGATAACAGATCACAGTAATAGTACAAGACTATCTGTGTTATGTACACTATCTATCTATCCGTTATTTTCAATAACTAGTTAAAAATTGTTGTTCTGTCCAAAATACCAGAAGATTCTAAAGTCCCAAGAGCAAGTTCCCAAGTTCTGAAATGTAGGTAAGAGTTATTTTCCAGCATTTGGTTGATATGGCATTTTGCATGCTGTAGCTGTCCCCAGAGATGCCTGTAATCCTACACTGCGGTATTGCTGCCCCACAGCTTGTTTTCTCAGGAAGGTATACAAAACCATGTCTCAGCAACCTCTTTCGGTACCTTTCATTCCGTAGACCCCAGCCATCTCCCAGAGTGAGCTCTGGACTTCAGTGCCACATACTGGGCATTTCAACTCTCCATCCCAGCTGCATTTTCTCCTTCTCTGGGTGAAGGCAGCTGGCCTGGATGTGCACTGAAAGACATTCTGCCCACTGGGCACAGAAGAAGCTTTAACTCTCCGTTACACCTGTGATCTATCATGTTGCTCAGTTCCTGTCTGTGGAAGGTCCTGTTGGCTATCTGGACATTCCACGTAACCAAGTAGTATTATTGCTGCATTATCAGACTATAGTTGCAGCTTAGTACAGAAACTATGGCACTACAGTTGACTATTACATTGTCATTGAAACATTCTTTGCAATGTTCTCGTAATCAAAACTTCATATTAACACAATGTTGCTTCAATATTGATGTCAGCTTGGGATTTTGTAACGTTCTGGCCAAATCTCAATATCGTTTATAAAACAATACTACATGTGTTCTAAAAACATAAGCACAACGCTGGTGTTTGTAATGTTATGTCTGAGTGCCTCACATTAACATACTCTTTTGGTTATGAAGTGAAAGCCTTGCTAAAACATTTTTGTGTTGAATTAACCAAAGCATACTTTTCTAGCAACATTTGGAAGTGCTGTTACAACATTTAGTGTTAGGTGATGTGATCTTGTAATTGAAGTCACAAATTAAGTAGAAACTAAGATCCATCATGTACCACAGGCTTCTGGAATAGGCTCGGCTTCACCGCACTCCTCAGCAGAAATCAGAGGCTTTCTAACGATGGGTGAATGTACAGTACAGTTCTGGGAGTGCGTAGACCAGTTTTAGTGAGTTGAACTTGTTCTTGGCCATGTCCAAGAGACCTTCCCTAATAAAGGCTATGGCGGATTTGATAAAAAGACATTAAGGCTTGTTCCAGTTAAAAATACATAAGAAAGTTAGTTCAGTAAAAAAATAAATTTAAGAACAAAGCCTTAAAGTCAAAGACCTGCATATTAAACGAGACCAGCTGATGTCAAGGAAGTAGTACAAAGCGATACTTGCAGTCGTGTGCCAAGTCTTCTTTGTTGGCTTTTGGCGTTTTCTTTTACACAGCACTTTGAGTGTCTTTATTGTCCGAAGAACAAACAGTGCCGTGGTATGTCAACCAGGGACGCTGACTGTCCTTCAAGGGAGAGATTAAATGGTGGTCCTGACTTTTTGTTCATTAAAAATCTCATAGCACCCTTTGTAAGAGCAGAGGTGTTAACCATGGTGTAAACACTGGGGAAATTCCACACCAAGGTTGCACCATCTGAACAATTGAACATCCACCTTAATTCAATGGGTAAAGTTATTTCTTACTTCTCCACCCGATCTGCTGTGTAGTGTAGGAGCTGATGGTGCAGAATGGCTTCTATGCGTCTTCTATGTGGATGAAGTGTGTCCCTTTCTATGTGTAAAGCACTTTGCAAAATCACTTCACACTACACATGCAACTAATTTTTATCATCCTAATAATAATGATTGATCAATGAAGATTCTGTAAAACTGCCCAGTCAGCTTTTGTCTGGTTCTGAGCTCCTGCCTACTACTGAATATGGCACTGATGCAGTACGTCTGGATAGTAATGATATTACCCCTGGAATAGATTTTTAATGTACAGCCGTGGCCAAAGACCCAGTATTGATACAGTATCTCTTCCTCTGCAAAATACCATATTTAGAACAGATATCGCGTGATGGTATACAGATGGAATTGCACAGTTGGGACTTTGAAAGTCAGCGACTACGAGACAAGGCCGATAGACGTTTTGTTATTAAAGCCTGAAGGTCTAAAACTGAGTAAAATAAAAGCTGGAAACAAGACATAGTCTTACAGACAGTGAGTCTGGTGCACTGCAGAGAGCCTGACCATAGACCGCAGCTGTCCAGGAAGGGAAGAGTGCAGGAGGCAGCCTGTGGGGGTAAGGAAAAGGCAAGCAGTGCCCTTCAGCAGCTGGTGCCCGATCAGCCTGTTCCTCTTTCGTTGTGGCGTCACCCACTTGCCTGTGGTCATCCACAGCTTTCAGCTTGTGTCATTTCCCTGAGGCACTTCCCTCAGAGATCATGAAAACAGTGACCCTGTCCCAAGGAACTCACTGAAAGGAAGCAGTGACATATAAACCTTTGTCAAGACTGTTGCTTTAATGGAGTTTCTAATGAACATTTCTGCCTCAGCGTTTCCCTGCAGTCTGTAATCAAACCCCACTCCACCACCAGTGTAGGAACCCTTTGGTTTGCTTTAGAAGGAGGGACCTGAATTCAGCCCCCATGCACATTAAAGCTAAAACATGGTCTTAAGTCTCTGTTTCCTTGAGCTAAAAACAACATTTATTTATTATTATAATATTGGAATGGCAATGTTTTGCAAACAGTATTTGTGTTTACGTTGACAGATCATATACATTTAAATTTAGTCTAGCGGTTAATACTTATTTTACGGACTGTGAGTCTTCCTTTTGATCCACAAAAAGTAGAAAAAAACTTTCATAGCAGTAGGGACACAGCAACTGGAAAGCATTTCTGCATTTACAGTTGGAAGCCTGTGGTAGGAAGGTAGAAGCTACCTCATCCACAGATGTGTGGGAAGAAAGTCTTGTTCTTCAAGACCCAAGGGGGTGTAATTCCTATGACTCATCCGAGTTGATACATGAGAGTTTTTTTAATACCTACTGTATTAGTTTACTAGGTAACCATCATTGGATTCGTCTGGCAGATGAAGGGCAATAGATCTGGATTCAGTACATGTAATGTTTCTGTAAAATTACATTGTAGGAAGCATACAATGTTTTTTTTTCCCTATGTGGATGAGAGATTTTGGGAAAATGTTTGAAGAAAGTGGAGTGTGAAGGGTGATGTAAAGCTGACATCATGACATCAGGCAGAACATCATGACATCACTTTATGAGCCCAATACAATTTCTTGCATTAGGAATTCATCTTTTTGCATACCCCAGCCTGCTCTCCATGAGACACAGACACAGACAGGGAGAGAGAAACTTGGGGTCAGAGCGCAGGGTCAGCCATTGTACAGCACCCCTGGAGCAGTTGGGGTTAAGGGCCTTGCTCAGGGGCCCAACAGAGTAGGATTCCTCTGCATTTGAACCAGCAACCTTCCAGCCACAGGTGCAGATCCTGAGCCACAGAGCCACCCCTCCACCCTTAAATTGGCACTTAAGCACCTTTCTGTCTTTGGACATGCACCTGTTGCGGCAAAAGGCTGAAGTCCTGCCTTGGGCCTCATCCAAAATGGATTGTTAAGGATGAGGCTCATCTTTTATAGCAACTGTTGTCAATCAATTTTCTTGGTTATGGAAGAAAATGTCTGTGAGGTTTACGCACTAAACATTGTGTGCCAAACGTGTTCCTTTAAAATGTCTTTATATAGCCTTCCCGGCATTTGGCACACAGATTAGGGTATTTTGGTTGCTGCCTCTCTGAGCTGTTCTTTTTACGGCTTGGCTGAAGTGTCTACACAGTCCTGCAGTGGCCACTTGCTAGGTCTTCCAAAGCTGGATCTCTATTCCGGCTGGGATGCACAATGAAAGTGTTGGGGCTGCAGCGTGAATCTCGATTCTCACTTTTCCTCGTGCTCTTTTTTTAACTGCACCAACCCAGAGCACACATGGATTATGAGCGCTGTACTCTGACATGCCTGTTGAATGTCGACCTGCTTGGTATGACGTATATGCCAGGCTCGGACGTGACTTAGGTTTCTGCATTGTTTTTGCTGGGGAGTCTGCACTGACTGAAGGACTGATGTGTCTCTCCCCCACACATCCCAGCCAAGCATTATCTGGCCCAATCAAGCTTCCCTATCTCTGGAATCGCTCAGCCAGTTGGGCACCACCTCCAGGGAATACCCCATCACAGATAGCCCCTCTTGGCTTAAACCAGTGTGGTCCAGGCTATAGTGCTCCAGCTGTGCTCATTTTAAAATATCTCCTGAAGAGGTTTTACATCCAGAATTCAATTGGTAGACAAAATCATAATTCTTGCTGTGTTTCTAAGCATCCAAGCCATTATTGCTGATGTAACATTTTTCTCTGTTCTGGTTATTAAATTTCCTCTTGCTCATCCTAGGATCTTTAATCGATCTGGCAGGTGGCATCACAGTATTTCATATCCAGTGGGCACAATGGCTCCTATCACCTTTGTTTCACATTTGAAGGAGAATACCGTGCGCAACTTTTCAGCACTGTGCGGAAAATAAATCTATATGAATTAAATCTGTGGAAGCAAAGCTATGCTGCTTCAATTTGAAAGGCATCGACTTTGCAAATTTAATTTGAACGTTTTTGGATTTGCTGCATGGTTCCAGTTAGGTTTGTGGGTCAGTAGATATGGGAATAGAAGAGTGTGGATTAGCTGTCTGACTGACTGGGGGCACGTGACACTTTTTCCAGCTTTCAGCAACACGCTGGTGGATTTGCTGACAGCACTTTCTTGTAAGTCAACACCAAGTGTTATTTTAATGATTACAGTGTTGACTTTGTCTCATGCTTTTTAAACCTCTGGCCTAACCGGTTTTCTTACAGGTTCGTTCTGTGGATGAATGAGTTACATTGGTGCCTTCCAAAGCATATGTATGAAAGACGTAGATCGAACATTATCTGTATGAAATGTTGTGCTGTAGAAAAACTCAGTAAAACAAGAATTTTTAATATTGAAGTTTTTGTTTCCAGATATCAGGAAATACAGTAAATACATTCAAGCAAATAATGCAATTGTCAAGCCGTGAAATGTATCACAGTAGATGTTTTTGTTTTAACAGTGCTCTTTGAAGACAGCAGCATTATGTTTCCATATTATAGTTTATATTCCTATTTGTGTATTCTGCAGAGTTACATATGAGACTGCAAATTCAGCTATTGGGCTTGTAGGAATATCAGATACTCTTCCAAGCATTAATAAACTAATGAGAAATAAATTAGTCACTGTCAGGATTAAGAGTTTTTCAGTAAAACTAAAATTAGTGGTGCAATTTAATGTCTTTTTAATGCACTGGAAGTGTAATCTTTTAGTATGCTTCTGGATTTGATATCTAGCTGTTTATATCAGTTGTGCTCTGTAGCTGCCTTGACTTTATTATTCCCCAGCACTTTGCCAGACATCCTGGTTTTGCTTCTACAGTGCCGGAATGGAAGGCATGAGGTTAGCGCATGTATCTGTGTTTGGCAGCCTTCAGAGCTGCGTCTCAAAATGAGGATTAAAGCATTGTGCAGCACTTAAATGATTCCCCAGCACATTTCTTAAATTATGATATAACATGTAATTAACTGTACCAACCTTTAAGCCACATACCAACCCTTTCCGAAGCTGACAGGAGTCCAGTGGTGGCTTTGCTTAACAGCAATCTCAGCACTCGTGTCAATGAACAGATAGTTGGAGAAGGAGGAAAGAGAAAAGGTCATCAATACGTTAGGGGCAATGGGACCATCTGGGACTTCTTTATTGGAAGTGAAGGACATGCATACCTTTGCCTGGAAAGTAATTATATTTTATATTAAACCCTCTTCTTTGCACTGGGAAAATTACTCATCATAAACTAAAAACCTTGAACTGTCTGGCAAATATATTTCATTTTCTGGAAAGTGTGGGTGAGCTAATGTTATATGATGAAAACAGAATCGTATTTCTATTCATTTCTGAAAATTGACTGCTGCTTCACAACACTGCTATGATCAAATAGATGAATAGTTTTATCTACGTTAGAATCCCAGGTTATTTTTCCAGCGATTTTGAATCATGCCCGTGGTTAATGGCTTCCACCTTGATAATATATGTACAGAAGTAAATTAAAGTGAATTCAATCAATAGTACAACAGCCTACACAAACATCTCTAAAAGTCTGCTGCAGTATTATGGAGAATGCCATCCTTACTGGTCTTTAAAGATTCAGGCATTGATTGGTTTGAGTTTATTAAATGATCAGGTCCTTTGTGTAGTAACAGCAGTGCATTTTGTATCTAATCTTTTCATCTGTGTATTGATCTCTGTGCAGAGCAATTCAACAGAGTGTTTCAATTTACATTTTTAACACCATGCATATTTGTTTTTGAAGGGTTTTATTTTAAACATGAGAGGTTTTCCCGAGATTCCAAAATACCCACACGCACCCGAAACCTCACACACCCTAGAAGACCTGAAAATTAAATAGAATTAAGCGCAGCTGCAAAACTAAAAGACCTCGCTCCCATTTCTCTGTTATTTTTAGTAGTTAACCTTTTTTGTGGAAAGCAGTTGTTTGTGTCTGCCACAGGCAATTCTATCTTCTCCAGTTATGTTTAAGCATGGGCCCCTGCTTTTTTTTGCAGCCTTGCTCTTTCTTGTAACTCTTTCTGTGATCTAATAATTTTGTTCTCTGTTGCCGTAGAGAACTGCTGGGTCAGTGTTGAGACAGTGATGGGTGGAAGCAACTGAAGTTTCATTACGACATGTACTGTAGGTGTACAATACTGAAGTACAATTCAACTGCTGTCACGCACACGATACTGGGGGCCAGTCCAAACTCTCTGGATGGGATATACAGACGCTCTAAGTCTTGACTGTAGGTATCTAGCCAGAAGAGGTGCTGATTGCAGTGGGATTGTAGGCAGCTAAAAAGATCAATTCCCAGGGCTTTGCTTGAGGGGCTATTTTGAGCTCGAATGAAATAGGGCCAGATTTAGATCCAGCACAGACCCAATGCATTTGCCCGTGCTGTGGTAATCAGCATGTGTGTGTATGCTACACAGATCTTAAGCATAACTTCATGCAGCTCTCATTTGCATTAAATCCAGGACTAGTTCGATGTGCTGTTTTCTAAGACGTGTGTTATGACGCGACAAGCAGATGAAGAAAACTGAGTCCAAAAGCCTGATCCCAGCGGAGGTTCGGAGAGTCGAGAGCAGACAGAGATTGCCGGAGCAGGCTGGAGAGCGAAGGCTGGCGGATGTTGCCGAAAGGACCGGCGATGGCAGTGATCTATGATTGTAGGCAAGAGCACTTTGCAGGGCCGATCAAGGCAGGGTGGCTGGCAGGAGTTCTGGATCAATGCTGTTGGTCCAGTGCTCAGGTGGACAGAGGGGGAGCTGACAGACAGGACAAGATAGAGACAGATGGAGATACACTCGGGCACGATTCAGGTTTAGTCCTTCTGGGAAACTGGGCTAGTTACGCTGGTCAGAAGGCAGCTCGATGACAGAGCACCGAATCAGTGGCCGATCAGGGTTTAAATATCCTGTGTAGATGCAATAATCGCCTGTCCATTAGCAGCAGGCAGCTTGGTCAGGTGGCTCGAGTGAGTCCTCACAGCCACGGGAGGTGTTCGACTCCTTGCGTCTCGTGAATACACAAGCGTTTTAAATATAAGGCCCAATGCTTTTGTTTTCCTGACACTGGCCATTAAACTTCAGAAACTCTTCACTGCCAGATGTTTATCTAAAGCAGTGCATCTGTACCTATGTTGCTGGTTTTTAACCCCTCTTCCTCATCCGCAGGAGTGAATCGTTTAATCTCCCTTCCTCACATTCTTGTCTCCGTCCCCGTCCCTCCCCAGCGCTGGTCCTGGACGTCATGACGGTGGCCGGGGTTCAGAAGCTGGTGAAGCGCAAAGGCCCCTGGGAGATCAGCCCCAGCTTCCTGGACTACGTCGCCATGGACGTCTACTCCTTCCCAGCGGCCCATGCCAGCCGTGCGGCCATGGTGGCCAAGTTCCTGCTCAACCACCTGGTGCTGGCCGTGCCGCTGCGCATCCTGCTGGTGATCTGGGCCTTCCTGGTGGGCGTGTCCCGGGTCATGCTGGGCCGGCACCACCTGACGGACGTGGGCTGCGGGTTCGCGCTGGGCTTCCTCCACTACTACCTGGTGGAAATGGTGTGGCTCTCCTCCAACACCTGCCAGACTCTCATCTCCATCTCCACCCTCAGCCCCTTCTTTAAGTGAGCGCTGGGTCTTTTAGTAGTCCGGTTTCTTGGTTATTCATGTATGAGCAACTTGACGTGTTTTAAACCTATGAAAGGGATTTTTTTTCCCTCTTGATCTTATTTTCCTGCAAGACGCAGCATGACTTTTCAAAAGAGAGACTTTCATTTGAGACTTTTAAGATGAAAAAAAATGGCTGTTTTGTGAGCAGATGGAGCACCTGCCCAACCCCACCCTTCACACAAGTAACTCTGCGAGTGTTCCACTGCTGTTGGACAGTATCACTTGTTAAGCCTGGGCACTGCACTTCGAGCTCTTTTTCTGAATTAACCACAACAATTTGTTTTCAAAAATTAATGTAAATCAGGGATTTTGCTATGAGAGCATCTCTTTTCCTAAACAGATAAAAGGCTATTTCAAATTCATTTTTAATTACAATATTTTTCTCCTACTAGTATATGTATTTTTTTTATTTTGGAGTCATACTGTTTGAACGTTTGAATTCTCTACATTGAAACTTTATTTGATTAAGATTAAAACTTAAATGTGATAGAAATATTGAGATTTAACTCCTAAATTATTTTTCAGTAATTAACCTTAAAGAGGAATCTTATCTGTTTTCACATGACAGATGAAAGAAATGCGACAGTTCAATTTTACAGGTTTTAAATGCCAAATGGTTGTCAGTGATGCCAGTGGGCTGCTGTGAGAGCCACATTTGAACTTTCTGAATGGCCTGCTTCAACCAACAAAAAACAGGAAGGTTTACAACTGAAGAATCTCTTTTAGCACCTCAATCTTACAGTTGTATAAAGATTTCCTTTTTTTATTACTTGTAATTGCTTGACAGCGTGTTTTTTCAGCATCAACGTCTATGCATTTACTCATTTAAAAAATATAACTTGCATCGAACAGCAATTTGAGACCTGTTTTTCTGAATACTGTCAATGCTGCTGTTTAGTTCGCAACAATGAATCACCTTGTGTCGGTGCCCGGGGTGCAGAATCTCAGGTAAAAACAGGGGATCGGGGGATTTTGCTGACTAACAGAGGGCCTTACTGTCTCAGCCTTCTTGATGGACGTGTTGTAGAACATTCTGGAAGACCGCCTTCGCACCAATATGACGTTCAGCCCCAAGAGTTTACTGCATCTTCAAAGTATCTCTAATGGTGGCTCGGTGTTGAAGCACAGCTGTGGAAACAGTATCTGATGTCCTCATTCCATAGTTTCTAGAGACTGCATGTGCCTTGTATTGAATCTTCTACCACTGCTGTAACTGCTGCCCCACAACATTAATTCGGTTCCGCCACTTGACAGCTGACCCCTCTCCATGTGCTCACTGATGTCCAAAACACAAGTGTCCTGGAATTCGTGGTCTTTGTTTTGTTCCATGAACACCGTCACTATAAAAAATGAACTGTGACTGGATGTAAATGGTGCTTTTCTTAATAACTGCGATGCCAAGTTGAACAACAACAACGTCAACCGACAGCCCTTTCAGTGCAGTGTGTCAAGCTTAACTCTACTTAGACTCGTCCAGGAAATTGTCCAGAAACAGTTCCAGGCGCTGTGTTTGCACTGTGGTGTTTCAGAGTAGTGCCAACAAAACGACTTTGTGCATTAGAGTGTACCATGTTATCCTACATGTTGCCTCCTTGATATTGTTTATGGGTAGTAACTGTTAAGCACTGAGAATTGTGAAGATGTGAAACTGTGAGGAATGGTATTTAGATGTTTGTATGGAGAAAAGTAAAAGTGTCTGTATTCTGATTGCAACAAGTCGTAGTTGCTTGACAGTTGCCAGAGCTCTTAAAAAGATTTCCATCCCAGTGCAAATCATATTACTAGCTTTACAGTGTGTTATAAATCCTTATACTCTTGGGCAGCATTACATTCAACTTAAAGTCTTGGGTCCTGGTGAGTTTATTACTATTAAGCTCTGTCAATGTTCTGAATATGTTTCCATTTAGTGACTTGTAATTTACATTGTAAATCAAGTCAAGACATTAAATAATTTATTTAGCTTCTAAAAAGCACAGGGAATCCTTCAAAGTCTATCAAATAGTAAATAGCAAAAGAAAAAAACATTTTACATCTTTAAGTACTGTGAAATAAATGTAAGGGCTGACAAATTACCATATATTTATCTTTTATACATTGAAGGCACAACAGACAGTCAGTGCTGTCGGACAGTGTTGCACTGCAGAGGATGCAGTCAGTTACAGTGGCATGCACAAGCTCTGGTCTCCTTTATCAACACAGAATCAACACTGATTTCTTCTTGTCACCATCATCCACTATTTGGAATCTGAAGCTGTGAATGTGGTCTCTCAGATCACAGCCACACAGGTGATGCAGTCTACACGCATGTGGTATGTTAAAAACACTTGTATCAGGCCAACAAGTTGCACACTGCAAGACCTTGTTAATGCCTCAAGGAGCAGTTCTCTCTGATCAGACTGCAGATTCTCCCTTGTTTGGCGAGTCACAGGGGCTGCTGTGCATCATTTTGATGAAACTGTGGCCTGACCTGAGCTCACCCCTGGCTGCATTCAGGTTGTTGTGCCCACCTGGGAAACACCAGCCAGTCAGCTAATGGCTAATGGCACAGTTCAGGTCCCTGTGCATGATGAAAGCTTGGTACTTTCGCATATTGACATCTTTATTGGATGAGCAACTTGGGAACCCATTAGGAGTCTTTCTTAGGGGGAAGATCTGAACTCAATCTAGTTGATAGACGGATTTGGGGGAATTCCTTAAATCAATCTGTTTGATAGTAGGATTGATGGTATATTATTCAGTTTATTCCATATGGAGTGACACAGTACTGAACCTGGTTCTAGTTTATAAACCTAACACACACTAAAGCTATGACTTCTGTATGAAAAAAAAAGAGCATCATGTCTATGCAGTGGTCAAATTTGGCTGCTGCCAGAGCAACATATTTTCTGTTTTGGCAGCCTAGGTATTCGTTATCCAATGTAAGGCCTGCATGAAGAGGCGAATATGTTGTGCAATTACTTTTCTTAGGCTTGTCATGTCATGTGAGGTCCTTATGAGGTCTGGATCTGCAAATAGTCCTCCCTCGTGGCCAACAAAAATCCTTCAGTATAAAAAACAAATGACGATAAAACACAGCTGTGAAGAAACAATCGTGTTAAAAAGCATTTTTTAAGGAAAGTAATATACAAATTACTGGAGACCTTGCAGGGCGGTGTGGTGGCTGCCTCACAGCGCTGGGGCCCTGGGTTCAATTCCTGGGGTGCTATCTGTGTGGAGTTCGCATGTTCTCCCCAGATCCGCATGACTTTCCTTTGGGTGCTCCGGTTTCCTCCCGCAGTCCAACCATCTCCTCAGAGTCTTACTGACTAGTCTGGCTGCTGTGAAGCAATTTTTATGATGCTTCAGTATGCGCATATAAAATCTCTAGTGCTGTTGTCTGATTTTATTCAGTCGTCTCAATTGACCAAACAGCTGTTTATACTGTTAATGTGCTTTATTAGATGTTAAAATCTTTTATATTAATACATATGAATTGATTTATTATTGGTTATTAATTATTAGGTTTAAATTAGTTTTTTAAAAACTCCTTAAAGTTTTTAAAGATTTCAAATAATAATGTGTTGCAGGTAATTTGAAATCTCCAGTTCTGTAGGCACTGAAAGGTGTATTTCAGTGATGGGGAACTCCAGTCTTCAAAGGCTGCTGGGCTGCTTAGTTTTCATTCCATCTCTGATTTTTAAATACTAGAGTATGTGAATGAGGTGTCAGAGATCCATTTTCACAGGTCTTAATCGCTTGCTGTTTGAAAACCACACGTACGACCTGCAGGAATCTGGCCCTGAGACCTGTGAGGCTATCCTGCGTCTAGAGAAAGCCAAAATCACTGTTTGAATTACAGGTTCAGTGTTTCAGCTGAAAAGTGAAACTGGAAAAATACTGCATCCTCTAGGTAAATCCCTACATTAACACCAGTTTTTCTTCTGGTGAAACCTGCTGCTATTTCAGCAAAGTGTGAACTCAGCTTTGTGAATTTTTTTATAAGAGCTACAATTAAAACCAAGGGATAAGCATTGTGAGAGTGCTTCTCCATTTTTCACAACCCTGGGAGAGTTTTTAGCTGTCAGAACAATGTGATTAATGCCAGGACACGACTGCACTCTGTTATTTAGACGATAAATAGAAAAACTGGTGACAGGTCTTTAATTTGAAGAATGATGTGATGTGCAAGCCCAGTGTGATGATGATGGGGTTATCTCTCATCTAGTGGAACAGAATAGTCTTTGTGTTGTTTTCTGGTTTGTTTCAAAGTTGAGAGATTACACTGTCACATACATTAATGTTTTATATTGTGCTCTCTACATTTTTTTGCTACAGTTCTAAAATAATTAAGAGGATTTGTCAAGCAAATCCATTTGGCTCAAACTGGAGTATTCAGTTACAGAGACTGTTATGTAGTTTTTATCAGTCTGTTAATGTTTGGAACCTGCATGAATTTTTGTCCTTCTTTTGTAAAAGTAAAAATTGACAGTTTTAATTATTCTATGGCTGTTGTAAGATATTTAAATAAATCGGGCTCTTTTTCAGTTGTGTTCCTATGCTTTTTCTGAAAGGCTTTGTAGTGCTATCTTTTTGTCTCACTATAAAGATTTTTAGCTTCTTGTGCTAGCCTTTTTTCTGTTTCATTAATGATATATATTTAGTTTGGGGATTTTTTATGACCAAAAAGAAAACATCGATTGCGTGTGTAGAATGGAAAAAGACAGGGGTGGAGTGGAGGTGCACATTCTTCCTCTTTTTCTTCCTGAGCACGGAGATCGTTCTGAAGAGTACTGGTTAGATCAGACAGGTGAAGTCCCCTCAGCATCTGAAGCCAGCGTTTCTGGAGGAGTGCCTTGCTGTGATGAGAACTGCCTAGACGAGATGTTTGTGACTTCTAGGGAGGATATTTGAACATTCATGCCTGTCGTGGACAAGCAAGTTCAATGACACCAGCTGTACCACCTGCGCAGAATCTGGGGGAGTTAAGATTTCGAGACGTATGAACTGCTGAACAGACCAGGAAAAGTCAGGTTAGTCACAATTCCAATTACTTTTTCTCTGTTAGACAGAACAATTCATTTAGTACTGTATATCCTCTCTTTGTCATTTTTTATACTCTTTGAAATAATTTTGCATGTTATTAACGAGGTACTGTCCTATCCCTTCCAACAGAAGTGCATTGTAGAAACCGATCCATCCAGTCAGATGATGATAAAAGATTATTTACTGTGGAGAAATAGTTCATAGTTTAGCCCTGGTCTCTTGGTGAGTATATTAGGGGCCTACAGCAAGGCTGCATAAACTATTTATTAATGGAGTTTGTAACGAACGTTTGGGAGGGGTGACGACAACCATGTTCAATCAGGTGTAATTTCTTCTCCTAAAACACTATAAATATGTGATCCCTTCTCTCCAAAAAATATGTCTTTTTGCATCCCACCTCCCCCTCTGCAGCTGCCCCCTGGTCACTCCTCACTCTGCAGGGGTCCCAGCATCCTCGTCCTCAGCCAGGAGGGTTAAGACAAATTTCACTAAACACTCCAAAATCCTTTCAGGACACTTAATACTTGGGTATTGTTATTCCTAGTGAAACTGCAGGAGATAAGAAAATGATGTGAAATAGTTCAAAATACATTACTTTCCAAAACAAAATTTCTTGGGGCTCAATCAGTTCATAATATTGAATTTTACCAATGGAGCTGATTTTCATAACACATTTGGTTAGTTTAGCACAAGATAAAACAGATTATTTAGCTCTTAACCATTTATCTGTGTACTCATCATTTGTTTTTGGTGTGGAAGCTTTTGGTCTATGTGTTGCTTGCTATGGACAGTAATTTATGGTTTATCTGTGATTTGTTTCCCCAAATCCATTTATATCAGCTCTGTCAGCTTAAGGGATCTGAAAACGGAAGGTATTTATTGAACGTACTTCCCTTTTAAGAAGTATATTTTGAAATAGACATATTGTGGTATTCTTTTGATTTGTTTCTGTGCTCTAAGTCACATAGCACAGGAAAAGTTATATATATAATAGTTACGTATCACGTAATTTGATGATATCGGAAGGAGCCTGGCCCTTCGACATGTGCTGCACGTTTCAAGGAGAAGTTCATCCTGTTACAGTCTTTTAGAGCAGAAAATCCAGAGGTGAAAAGACCAGAGGGGGATTAATATCGTCTCCCTGCAGATGCAGGCCTGCTGTTGAGAGGTTTTGTAATCTGCAGGGTCTGAGTACTTCTGACACACTCATTTCCTGTGAGAACCGTGCTTTCTACTATGTGAAATACTGGCAGGCACAAGGGGTTTAGGGAGGGCAAAAACTCAAAGCGTTAGCTCTTCAAAATGTCTTCCTTTATTGGTTCATACTAATACTAATGTAAAAGAAATGCTTATTATTATGTCATGTCCCTGGCTGCTTTGTGTCTTCACCTTTTACTCTGATAGAGTTGCTCTGTTTTCTCTAAAATGTCAGTTTTTCACAGGGCCCATCCTGGGCTTGACTGGGGTTCTCAGGAGCTAATGGGTCGAAACAGGGTGATGATGACGAAGAGGCCGGACCTGTCTCTTTTATCCACATTGAGGAAGTAAGTGTGCTAAAAATGGAATACAAAAAGTATAAAAAACACCACTACTTTGTAATAGTCACCGCAGGTTTTCTGTGTCCTTTTTTCAGAAACCAGTGCCTGGCAAACATGACAGCACATGTCACGTGTTATAATGGCATGCGAGTTCAGAAATCAGGCTTCAGGGCAGACTTGCATTTAAACAAATTTCATAATGTTGTCCAAAAATGTCACAACACATTAGAAAGTGATGTAGTCTTGTTTAAGTGTATCACATTTGATTATCAGGAGTGCAGAAGGAGTAAGAAAAAGCAGCCCTATTCAGCGCTCATTGCATATTTGTTTATCTTAACTTATTATCTTATAATAATCTTATTAATGATATAATTTTTTTTATCCTGAACACGAATACCACCTTTTCATATTTTTGTCAATTTGTACGGAATGCTCTGAAAGGGTTTGCTTGAGCTCATTTTCTAAACCCCTTGTCAATATGTACCAACGTTCAGTCACGCAGATGAAGGGGAACCGCAGTATCTAAAACTGAAATTGCAAGATGTTCCTGTTCACACCAGTGAGGGACTGTTTGTTAGAGGAGATTCTCCAGTGCTGTGCCTTCACTGCAGAAGCAACAGCTGCTGTTTTGAAGTTGTTCCTTAAAGCATGTGGATGAGAGGATAATCTTACAGAAGAACTTGAAGATTAAAATATCAAAGTGGGACACATTTCTCTTAGCCATCTCCTAGTTTCTCCTCTGTTTTTATCGCTGTTTTACACTGGAACTGTGGTTGTAAAGAGCAGAGATAGCACAGTTTTGAGTGATAGTCAGCTACACCGCAGTGTCCTTTGTTGTTCGGAACCCTGTCTTACATTGTATAATCTAAAACAGCAATAAAAATAGGGCAGCATCTAACCATAATTTAATGCATGTTTCGTGTCCTCCACAAGGTTTCAAGTTTAACTACAACATCTGCATTATCTACAACTACAGTCTGAAAGAACTACAACCCTGTTTTCTTTAGCCCATGGTATTTCCAGGAGTGATAGAGGTCATGAATCCTTCATGACTTGCAGAACTCTGGAAATTACTAGGACGCGATGAAGGGTTTGTCTTTTCAGGACTGCTTCCTGTACAGCTTTCACAGTACTTTTATAAAGTATACTGAACCAGTGGTTGAAGTAGAGAACAATGAGCCAGGACACCCTTCCCCCAATCTGAAACAAAACATAATGTCAGTAAAATATTTGCAGGAAACAAGCCTATGTATTAGTTTAATGCTTTTAAGCTTTACGTTTCTCAGACAGAAAGCAAAATTGGAAATAAATGGATGGGAAACAAGCTAATTTCTTTGTTTTTTGTTATCAGCAGTTTGTTATTTAAAACAGAATGGCAGGTAAATATAAAGTGTAGAGATAGCCTGTGTGTTGGGTACATTTGCTGCTATTAACAGAACATGCTTTCACAGAGCTAATGAATTTATTTTACTCATGAAAACCAGAGAGGAGCACCAAAGCGTGCATTTTGCTTAGGGCTCAACTTGGGGGTTAACAGAGTCCTGAAAAACATGGCTTTTCATTAAAGAGTTCCTGAGCATTTGAAGTGTACGAGCCTGAATACAAGCTCAATGCATGACTTGACAAAGGACTGGAAAGGCTCCCGTGCTGGAAGTATGAACAGCAGTGGTGGAAAAGACTTTGTAGCGCCTCGAGCAGCATTAGGAGGAATCCTAGGGAGTCGGACGGAATAAACCAGCCACTGCATTACTGTTTCACAGCTGACTGCCTTGTCCTAAAGCTACAATCGCTCACGGCCCAGTAAGCAGAATCCTGCACTCTCTCAGCTCTTCGGGCAGAAGGAATCACATTAACAGGCTGTCTTAAGCAATGTCCATTATCTCAAAGAGGGACAGCCAGCTTGCTGTGTACTTCCTGGAAGTTCCATTATGAGGATCAGGTTGCTTAAGGCCTGTGGAAATAGTCAAGCTGGAACTCAAATTTTTTTTTTAGTTCTACTTCACAGATCCTGTCATTAAAACATAATGAAGATGCCCACATCACATGGGCCTCTATCTTTCTGCGTACAGGGAGTATCTTCATTGCTTTTGCCCAGTAAAGGAGTCTAGTCAACACCTCAGCACTAAGGGCGAGTTTTCATCAAGTTATTAAGACCTTGAAGAGATTTCTGACACTGCTTTCTTAAACTTCAAACAGCAGGAGTGGTTCATGTGAGGGAGCACTGCTGAAACAGAGTGATATCTTTGTAGGAGCAAAAGGACAAAGTTGCAAAGTGTGCATAAATGCCATGTAGATTGTTTGGTGGATTGAGAAAACACTAACTGGAAGTTATCCAGAATCTTTTAAACTTGATTTTTTGTCAGATCTGGCTCATTAATTTAAAGGACATTCTCACATGAGGAGTCAAAATGGTTTCAAAAGGCACTAAATCAGTGTGATGGAGACATTGGTTGTCATTGCCCCTCTCTAATTGTATTTAAAATTCCCTAGAAAAGTCTTGCTTAGCATTTATGCGCTGCCTGGAGATCTGAGGTTTATTGTCATCGCTGACTGACTAGTGACTCTTTCTGAACTTTTCGATTTAATAGAGGAAGATTGGGAGTTTAACAAAATGCACTCCCCCTGGGAACAATATAATACCACCTGTATCATTGCAGAAGATCTCTGAAGTGATAAGAAGGCCTGAGGAATCAACAATCTCAGCATAAAAAAAGACCATCTGAGTGCAAGGGATAGGAGTGTCGGGGGGATAGTGGTGTAATTCCATGCAAAATCTGTTCGCTAGGTTTTACCATTGCATTTCATAATCCATCTTAAGCAAAATTAATAAAATAAACACAGATTTAACTATTTTAATTAGTCGTAATTGTCTTTTTTCTGACCCCTTCTCAAATGCTTTAAGGTGACAGTAGGTGTGGTCTAGGCAGTGCTGGTAACTGTTGATGATGTGCTGAGTAGTGATCCTACAGAGAAATATGGAACTTTACCGCTTTCCATCTTTTCAACACTTATTCTAGTCACTGATGAACAATTGTCCTGTGTCGTCAGGCTTGAAACGATGCTGTATGGACAATATGCATTAAAGAGGTGCTATATATGTGTAAGCAATTATTACCATTATTACATCAGATATAGCAATCAAATAGTCTGGGACAGTAAAAGCGTCTGTGTGTGGAGGAGATGAGTGTCTGCCTGTAGGTTATATAGCGAGCAAGACAGCTAGAGTCACGTTTGAAGTCAGCAGGTGAGTATAGAGGTAGTGTTGACAGTTTGTGGCCCCAGCAACTTAGAATAGCCCTACTAACAATGAGTTCACTGGCAATACAGTTAGAATAGGCCTGTCAGAGACAGCATGAGCACTAAGTGGTAAGTGAAGGACGGAGGGCGTTCCGAGTTTCTTGGCCAGCCCTGAGCTCCATGCAGCAGAGGAGCGGATTGAATCCGGCTGTGGGAGACAGTGGAAACGGACTGGATTCACTCAGTTTCTCAGCATTCAAGTCTGTGTTCCTTCAGTCACACTCTCTGCGTAACCAGCCTTCGGCAGGAATCCGTACACAATGAAAGCGTTGGGCAAATCACTGAGATATTGTACGTGAGGCATTAGGACAGACAAGGACACTTTCCCCTGGAAGAAAGTGAATACAGAGTGGACAATCATTCTGTAACAGCAGTCTACTCAAGTAGCTGGTCTTCTTTGGCCATGTTGCTCCCTAGGGGGATAAAGGCCTTCTTGCTGCTCCATTGCCAGAGGAAGCTGACGTGATGTAAGTTATCACCTTCATCTTCTCTTACAACGGATGAACAGACAGAGACTGTTCTGTGTGAAGGGTACAGACCGCAGGCTGCTGATTGGCAGAGAGCAGAGCCACACACTCACACAGAAAGTGAAGCCATTGCTACTTCCTCTGAGACTGCAGCCTGCTGTGGTGCAAAACAAATCCATTTGAACCTCCGTAGGAGCCTCTGACTGAACACACTCAAGGAAGAGGTGTGGGGGCACTGAATTCCTACTTCTTTTCAGAAAAGGTGACAAAATCAAACAGCACGCTGCTGTAATGAGACACTGATAACTATACAAACACTACGCTGGTTGATACACTTAGAGTTCCTTCAATTAATGCCAATTTTAGAAACTAATACTAATATTTCTGTATTTCTGAGATATTTATTCATGTCATCAGCATGTTTTACGTTATTTACACATGCTCAATGAATAATTCCTAAAGAGGATAAAGGATCTAGGTTCTCTGAGTGTTTTAAGTTGCAATGTAACTCAAGGAAAATGTCTTATGAGCTTCTGTTTTTCTAAAACCCATAACTGTTAGGGAGTTCCCTGAGCAGAAGATGGTAACAATTGCATTGCATTATCTCAGTAGTCCCTGTAGGTATTGCAGCTCCCACTGATGTAGATTGGTGGCTCTTTGACACCCTGGCAAAGCGCGGAGCACAGGCTCCAGCGTGCAGCTCGATCCCTGCTCTGGCACAGGGGCTCGGAACTGTGCCAGGCTGTGAAATCTCCTGGCGGTCTCGGCGTGCGCTCCAAGACAGGCAGCTGTCCCTGTCAGTGCCACCCTCGTGATCAGGTAACCTCGCCAGAGCCGAGCCCTGACTCAGCACTCTATAAATACAGCCAGTCAGTCACACTGCAGGGGCCTGGGCCTTCAAGGATGTAATGGGAGTATCTCACCCCCTTCCAGGGACTGGTGTGTGCACACATTTGCAAATCCGATCTACATTGTTACCGTAATACACTAAGTTTACTAGCATGCGGAGTTCTGGTATTATCTGACTACATCAGGAGATCCACCTGTCAAGCATTTTGATTCATAGATGTATTTGTGAAAAGGACATGTGGGCTTCTTTAATAAAGGTGTATATACATGTGGATTATTTTCCTATGTTGTTTGAAGTTTCAAACTCTAAAAGTCATACACTGTATTGTTATTGAAGGGATCACTTGACTTTATTTTGTAGCACAATGTGAGCAGTATTTAATCAGGACATAGCAGAAAGCACCCTCAATGGAAGGTACTCCACCTTGACAAAATCCATGTTTTTCATGTGTTCTAAGCTGAACTGCGTGAAGCACACCTGAGCAACAAATAAATCACCACTTTAAGTAACCACAGCTGTTTATAAAAAAACCTGGAATAGCACTGTTTCAGATTTGTTCTAGTTGCTCAACACTGACATCATCTGATGTTTTTAAACCTCAGTGTCGGCGGAGCAGGTGGCGCAGGACCGTTGTGAAAAAGATACAGCGGTGTGTGATCGCTCTTCTTTATTTTGGGAAACTCTTCTAGTCTTACAGTGTCAAACAGAGCATCTCTTCCTAGATGGTGATGTTCCCCTACTCATGGCTGGTATATCTCCAATGCCAAAGACATGACTCAGAAGGCAATACAGGGAAAAGCCAATATAATCAATTGATCAGGTTAGCAGAAAATAGAGGGAAATGATTTACATCTCCTGTTTTTGTTTACACCAGACCAGACTTAATTATAGCTCAGTGCATTCATTGTACAAAGGCAAAAGCACTTACAAATGTAATTTCTCAAGTGAACTGCAGTGTTCCAGTTTGCCTATTTAAGAGATATACTGTAATTTCTAATTTCTTCTCTGCACACCTGAAGAGGGCTCCACGGCCGAAACGTTGTGTTCTCTTTCTTCTTTTTTTCAGCATGGAATAAACCTATTACTTGTTCCTCTGTAATGTCTAATATTAGTAGTTATGAAGGCATTTTATGTTGCTTTTTTAATCCCAAAGGATCCTAATGTGCTTTATATACTGTACATTTCATTCATTATTAAACACAGATCCTACCTGGGCGATGAGTGACAGCTCTTATGGGAGGGAGACCTGCTGAGCCAATTGGATGAAGGGGAACTTCAGGCAGACCTTGCTGTTCAAAACCCAGGGTGGGACTGAGCCAGGACACTGGCATTAAAGGGAAACTGCCCTGCAGCACCCTGCAACACCCTGCAACAAACTGCAGCACCCCGCAAGGTTATTTTTATATTTCGGGGTTAGAAAGAATCAGCATTGATGAGGGCATTTCAAACCACAATATAAGTAAAATACACCAATTTCCATCGCAAAATAGACGACATTTCCAGGTACATGGAGGGCCATGTTCTGTGACGCAGAACCTCCGGTGATGTGGTGTGGCCCTATTACACTGTAAACAAGCAGGCTTGTGAAGACATCTCTTCTCATCCAGTAGAAATATTACTCTCGACTTCAAGATAGCGTGGCTGATAAATGGCACT
Source organism: Lepisosteus oculatus (assembly GCF_040954835.1). NCBI lineage: Eukaryota > Metazoa > Chordata > Actinopteri > Semionotiformes > Lepisosteidae > Lepisosteus > Lepisosteus oculatus. The sequence goes on along the minus strand of NC_090719.1, from coordinate 15,451,592 downwards.
TACTGCACTTGTAAACTCTGCAGAAGGATCACGTTTCTGTGGTGAGACGTCTGCTGCACAACCTGTACTTACTCGCTCCTGCATCACAGTACACCAGTCATTACAGTGACTAGTGAGCAGGAAGGGCTGCAGCTCGTCGCAGTTGGTGGAACCTCTTGCGGTGAGTATTTATTTTCGTCCGTCTCTGTAATTTGCCGATTTCGGCTGAATGCACCAGCTCTCCTTTACAGTATATTTTCAACACCAAAAAAATGACCCGATTTTTTTATTGCAATTCTCGCCATTTTCCGTTTCCAATTGTAAAATGGTAAGAGTCAGAGTGCTTACACACTGTAATTTAATGTATTTTTGAGTTTTTTTGTATCACTTATATAAAGCTTAGATTTAGCACCATAAACACTGAGAGATTGTAAGGAGTCTGTTCTAACGCTCTTTTTTTCATAGCCGATATTTTTAAAGCATGCAGAAAACCTGCCATGGAGCCTTTCTTGTAATCTGAAAGAGGAAGACTGAAGCAAACAGGAACTTGACATTAAAATCTTCAGCGCCGATCAAGTGGTTGGTTCCCCGACAGAAACGATGGTTAAAGGTAGCGAAGACGGTTTTTTTCTGAATGACTACCTCCCGTCGCCGCCCTCTGAAGCGCAGAGTTCGTGTCCAAGAGCAACACGTCTAACCAAGCTCAGCAAACAGCTCACACAATTAAACATTTTAAAACCTAGAACACAGGGGCAAATACTTAAGCCTTGGCTAATATCGGTAAAGCAAGAAAAAGTGCGAAAGTAAAGCTTTCAAAAAGAGTTTGTTTAGCTGAAGATGTTCTCTCCCACTGGCATGATCAATTATGTACTGTACACGCATATTGTCAGATTCAACTGAATATTGTTACTGGTTAAAATTATGATGTACATGCTAAACTAATTACAGAGTAATTGCAGAGTAATTATTTACTCTATAAATACTTATTACCAGCTATCTAAAAATATTATAGTATTCTGCACTTTGCGTCACTTTTCTACTATAGTGGAGCTTGTGTACAGTAAAAATACTGTAGAAGTGCTGTTGAGAATTTCCAGGCTCAGCTATCTCTCAGTCTGTGTGCAACACAAGCCTGATTTATAGAAAAGACACTCTCCTGTTTTTATTGTCTCAGCACGGCTCGGATTAAAAGCTGACAGCGCAGTTCTGGCGATGCTCTGTGCTGTCGGTAAGCAAACGAAGGTGCGGGAGGTAATATATCATTTCCGTAATATTACGCGTCTCTGGAACCCAGGCCACAGTTCAGCACACATATTTTTGTTAGTTTTGTTTCGGTGTTATTTGTTGTCGATTGGGTGGTGTGTTGGATGAGGGCATTTTTTAATAATTTCGTTAAAATTCTTCAGTTTGCATTATTTCTGGTAGATCCATTCGGAGGAGGATACAAAACTCAGGTTTGCTTTGTTGGAAAAGATACCATTTTATTGAGCCTTGAACACATTTAACAGGTTGGCCCAGTGGGGCAGTTTGGGTTGCTAGTGAAGGAGAAGAGTAAAGAAAAACAGGGCTGTGGCTCTGCCAGCTGAAGAGACCTCCTGAGAGTGTTGAAACCCATCCTAACGCATTCGCTCAGAGGAAAAAATTCCCCAGTGTTGGGGGAAAAGCCTCAAAAAACAGGAATGCCTGAGGTACATCAACCCCACTATTCACACAGGTCTTTCCCAGCTTCTCTAGGTGTAGGGCAGAGAGAGCTCCCCTTCCCAACCAGCACAACTCACACGCTTTATCTCAGTCCCACTCTGAGGGCGTTTGGCCTACGCATGCTCTGTGGCACACCATCAATACCCTCAGCAGACAACAGGTTCACCTGGACAGAGGATGTCTTGTGAACAGGACTCACAAATCCCACAGTCCTCATGGGAGAGATTTAGTAAAATGAGTCCAGAGCATGTCTCTTTGGCCTTCCACCATAATCGTTCAGCACCAGGCACGGTCCAGCAGGGTGGACATTTATGTGTCTGCAGTCCGCAAAACATCAACCCTGCATATATCAGCCATAGGCAGTGCCTCAGTCAGCTGACAGGTCACGTGACACCACCTGCTGCAGTCAGTCCTGCAATGAGATTAGATTGTCCCAGAGCCCTCTCCCCCCCCAGCCCCTAAAAGATGGAGAAGAAACAGAAGACAGAAGCAATCTGTCACAGGAAATCAAATCAGAACCCTTTGCTCTTCTTCAAAGTAAGCAGGACCCCAATTAGATTTCCATTTCAATGTTCACTATAAATAGTAAGTTTATTTTTGTTGCTTCGGGTCATAACTGTGGTAATGTTCTTTACACGCAGCACTGAAAGGAGACTCCAGAGACCACTTTTCTGCTGATAGCCCAATAGGTAATTAGATGACATGTGATAGATGTGTCTGTTGCCTTTCTGCTGCTCATGAATGTGGTATTGGCACAGAACATGACACTGTGTTTCTTAGCAACTGTTCTGCAGCCCAATGCAACACTCACAACATCTGCACTCTCAAATCAGGAGCATCCATATTCACACCAGCTCGTTGCTTTGCGTAAGCAACATGTTCTATGCAACATGTGCTATTTTAAGACCATGATCTTTCTTTTTTGTAAAATGTTTCTATAAAATTTTAGAGGTAACTTGAAATCAATCACTTTGATCTTGAATGACAGTCATTTGATTAAGCAAGTCATTCATTCAAATTAATGCTTCAATTAAGCTAAGATGCAGATGCACTTGAGAGATGCAGAATAAGATGCAGAAGAGAGAGGAGTTCCCAAAAGTACAAAACTGAGAGATGCACATAAATATGACATTTAATTACGGACATTTCTCTCTGTGAAAGTAATGTAAAACATTCCAAAGACTTTTGAATTAAACCTGATCTTGCAGCTTACTGGATTCTTTTAAGGTAAGGCAGATAGGAATGGAAAATAATAACGTAACAACAGACCATTTCTGGGGTACTTGATTCTGTTCAGCAAGTCACTCTGATAAGTGGGGTTTAATTCTTCTTTTCAGTGAGAAAGTAATCTTTACTTGTTACTTTGCAGCCTACGCGAACTGACGCAGCTCCCCACTCTTGACAGACTGAATTAGCTCTGTGCTAGGTGGCAGTCATTGTACAAATCCAGGTTCAAACAATGAAAAGCATATACTATAATTATTGCACGTTTCCACTGCCCAGTCCTGCAAAACTCCATTACTACTACTACAAAAGTACACACAGAAAACACGACTAAACGCTTATGTTCAGCCACAAGATGTCAGTGTTGCTCGGGAAATTGTTTCAACATCATGGACTCCATTCTCCATGTCACTTGATCAACCACAAACTTTGCTAAAGCTGCAAATCAAATCGCTTTTCTCACATGTTAATGCGCGAAACATGTGATTTAGTGTAAGTGATTCTTAGCAAACTGATTGCAAATGATTATAACTGAACACGTCATTCCCCATTAACTCTGCAAACGTCTAACAACTCGTATGTCAATGAAGTATACAGGACTGAGGAGAATCACAAAGCTAGACGCAAACCTTTTATCACACAAGCTTTTCATAAGGCATGAGTTTTGTTGCAAAAAAATCCCCTGAGAGTCTCCTGAACTGCAGAATAATGGATTTAAATTTTCATTCAAATTTTATTTATGCTTTTAAATGATTTTTTTCACCCAATCCGTGCAGAACAGAAGAGGGCTGCGAGACTGGAATGGGAAATTATTGAACTGAAAGGTGACATAAATTTCACTAAAGCCAGGGCAATTGCAAGTCTATATCAGACGTGCATCCCTGCCATTTTAAGATCAAGATATTCTTCTTATTGTAAAACATGGGAGGACACCAGTTTGCTAGGAGTGTGAACACCACATGACCTATCACCTTCATTACTTAATGAACAATTATTTCCCTGTAGAAAACATGTTACTTAAAAAAATAAAAGTTGAACACAAGTCTTTTCAGAAATAAAGCACTATATTTAATATTGTATGATTTATTTTGCACCCTAGAATCCTGGGACATTCATCCTTCTCTGGGTGTTTTTCAACAATACCTGTCATGTCGCTGATAATCAATGCAGCTAGCTGGTTCTGTGTGGTTTAGATGAAGTAGGGCTGTCCTCCACAAGCCATTTCCGCCTGTTAGGAAAGTTGTCTGGAACTTGAGCGCTCTGCTCTGCTCCAGCAGTCGGCAGATTCATTCAGAGAAACAAGAAACCTGTCCTTGGTCTCCACACAGGCCCCGGATAGTCCTACTGATCCCAGCCTGGCAGTGCCCAGAGCAGGGGAAACTCATCCGGAAGAATGATTGGAGCTCACCAGTGACAGAGAGAGGGGTGGCGTGCTTTATCCACTTATGAGTGCCATCTTGCCCCTGATGTGAATTTTTGAAGTTTTTGAAGTCAGCCAGTGTGTCAATGATGACGTGGAGAAGAATCTCCTTTAACACTGGGACACCTTTGATGGAGTTAGAGGGCTACATCATTAATGACGCTCTTGAGCTCACAGCTTTTCTGTTCCTGCAATCCAATCAGAGTATTTGCCATATTTCAGCAGCACAAAAAATGATTATTACAGTAAAAAATAATGACCTGATATAGACTCTTTGTGTCCCGAGTTAGAATTAGAATGGGCAACTACTTGTAGAATATCATTAGTATTATTAACAAGAAACCTGCAATGATACACATCGAACGGAATATTAATTTGTACCTGTTTTGAGTATACTTTCACGCTGAGATTAAAAAAAAGGCACAAACACTGCAGCCCAGGCACGGTTTTTAGGGTACTCGGTCACCAGCACGGACCTACCCGTTTAAAAGAGATTCTCGGCGGCGTCCCTAGGGGTCGCTGTCGCTTTTGAGCCTCCCTCCGGCGGGCAGGGCCGTCGGCCGAGTCCAGTGCGAGGATAACTCAGGCCGGGCTGGTCCTGCAGCAGCGACAGATACAGCAACCCGAAACAGCGCAGGGGAGGGAGCAAACAGAGAAGCAATCCGCAGCCATCCTTTAAAAATCGCCCCGTTTACGAGCAAGATAACCTACTGTCTGGTGTGAAGCGGGGTTTGTGGGTGAACACGGTGAGTTTGGGGTGGGTTGTGGCGGGCTGTGCGGCGCTGCCGGAGCCGCTCCGCTCTCCGCTTCTCGCCGTCGCCGCCGCTTTGTTCTGGGAAGCGGCCATTTTTGATCGCCTTGTTCTCCCTCACCCCGTTCCTCTCCGGAGCCGGGCTGCGGGGGGAGGCCGGCTGATCTCGGCTGCCCTGTTGCCCCCGCTCTTTTATTTATTTGCCCCGTTCTCCTCTGGTGCGCAATATTTTTTTCCCCCCAGCAGCAGGAGGGTTTACATAACTCGCAGGGTATTGGGGGAAAAAAATAAAGTCCGGAGGGGGGGGGCATCGTTCATTTCTCGTCTAGCGAGAGGGATCTCTCTCTCACACACACAGGGCAGGGAAAATAATCTTTTTATAACGCAATATGTCGTGTTTTCGTTGGGTAAGACGGTATACGGCGTTTTGATAAAATGCTCTTTTTTTTTACAATTATCGAGGGAAACGTCTTAAATCGACTATTACGGGTTTAAAGAGCCGGGCAGCGATTTTTTTTTTCAGGACGTTTTGTGTTAATAGTGGTGTTCTTGCGACATAACCTACCGGTTAGCGGAATGGGTTTTCGTTAAAATGGTTTAATTTTCGGTCGTCACAGGCTCTCGGCCGCCTGCCGCCGCGGTGTGTTTTGATTTTGGACGCCTAGGCCTCGGGTCTGCTGTTCGGCTGCCGCGGCGGATAACAGTTGGGGGCACGAAATGGGTTATTCGTTAATGGTCTCAAAATGGTTGTTTTTCTCAGCGGTGGTGGTGGAGTTTGTGTGGTTTCGTCTTGTTTGCAAGACGGGGAAGGTTTCGCGATGCCAATTTCTCCTTGCGCAATCGCTACCGGAGTGTTGACGATTTCGACTGCGGTGGCGTTATGTAGCTCATGATGTGGGAAAAGTTCAGGTTTTAGGCAGCCTTTAAAGATTTAACCATCTTTAAACGGGTGGTCCAGTTTATCTGGTGTTCTGGTACAGGGCGGTTAAGAAACTGATGAAGTAGCTGCTTGTTTTCTTTTTGTTGTTGTTGGTACACCGTGCCTGTTGGCGTCTGGCGAAGAGACCATTTTTAAGAGCTGTGCATTTTGTGTACAGCCTGCGCTTTGGCCAGATAGTTATTTCTGCGGTACCCTCGACTAAAATGGAAGAGGGTTTTGTGCATCTCAGGGAGGATTATTAAACAAGGCTCTGCCTTCAAAGGTATTCTGTTGCATCTTGGCAAGATGCAATACTGTAACACCTTCTTCCCTCCTCCCCTTCGCTGCAAAACCCAAAATGTCGAGTCTCGAAGCCAGTGTTTTGTGCAGGCTTGTAAGATAAGCGTCCTTTCATCTGTTTTGCTGCGGGGATATCCTACACTTAATCTCCTCCGTAAAGATAAAACACTGCTGTGGAACTTTTTTCGTTTCCTTAATCCTTTTTACATCTTCCTCGTAGGATTTCTCATCTAAATTAACAATTATTGTAAATACAGCGCTTGTCAATCTTCAACAGCTCGGCGTAGCGCATAGGTGTGAATGAATTGGAGGCTGTTCTTCCTTGAGAAGTGGAGAATTGAAATGCTTGAATGTCTGGATGAACAGGAGACGCGAGGAATCGATTAGTTGTAAAAAAAGCGATATTGTGATAAAGCCCGGTTTGGGATACTATGGCATTAGTATTGTTGGTGTGCCTGGCGTTATTGGCTTTGTAACAGAATTTGTTTTACATCACACGAAACCACTTTTTATGTACATAACTGAAATAGCAGTACAGCTGCCAATTTGCAGTTACTTTGAAATGCTCAGTGGTCCTCATTCAAAAACCCCGTTTTTGCACTTAAAGAATTGCCGTTTTTAAGGCAATTTAAGGAGGAATGAATTTTGGCGTGAGAATCAAGCCCCACATTTTTCTGTAGAAGGGGTCCAAATCCTTTTTCTTAAATGCAGACCTTGCTTCTGTCACTTGTGGATGAAATGGCTTTGAACTTTATTAAGCAGTTATTTGTAAGGGGCTCATTTTTCAGGATTTGCTTCTTTACTGACTTTTAACTTTAAGTAAATGTATCAAATTACAAATGGATAAGTGTATCTGCTGCTGCTTCATACCCTGTAGCCTGTTTATACACACTGTTCAGGGGTTTGGTAGAATCTCTGGGTTTAGATTTTAACCTGTGTTCTGTTTAACTCTTGTTTGGCATTTTGATCCATCATCCTGTTCATGTCGTTATCCTCATGATTCTGTAGTGCATAGAGTATAGACCGTATACATTGAGTGCTGTCAATAGGGATGCAACAGCCAGGAAAACAAGGCAGTGTGCGGCCTGACTTGCACTGCTAGAGCATGTACCCCTCCAATTCCAGGGAGCTTTAGGCCTCCTGGAAGAGTTAAAGGCTTCTTGGTTTCTCTGAGCTGCAGAATATGTCTGACAGTAGAAGCGTGTGCTCCATGTCAAGGAATTAATTTCCTGTAGGATTCTCCTAAACCCTTCCTTAATTGCAGTAGCTACACCTTTTTCAAGAGAACTTGTAATGAGAATGGATTTCGGACAAGTTCTTGTAGGGTGAAGGCCACTGCAGTGTCCTTTACCAGTGTTAATGTACTGAGGCTGTATTCTGGGAAGTTTACAGAAAACTATCGGAGAGCAACTTCACATCAGACAGCAGTGTCATCACAGTGATGCCATCCCATAATTCATACTGGAATACAAGGCCATTCCTTCTGAATGTTTATTGGCTGGTTCATTTATGATGTACTACAGAATATTACCGATGTATGAATTGCAAAATTTAGGATTAATTACCACCTTCCTTTCTGATTTCTCCCAAATGTGATCTTTAAATCCCCACCCTTGGAGGTATTGTTGATACTGTATTATCACCTGGACATGTTAACCAATTGTTTTGCAAACCGTTTATGCACATGCCCTGCTGCTTTGAAAACTACCATGTTTCAGGCTGCTGAAGAATGGACTGTCCTCAGGATCTTTTCCAGGTGTTTTTTGGAAAGTGAATGTAAATACATGTGCTGATTGCAAATGGCAGAAGTGTGATACTCCAAATCCTGCAGGGCATCAAGTCTAGAGTTTTTGGACGATGCTCTCCAAATCCTTATCACTTTAGAACTTGTATTTGACTCATTAGGGGGAGCTTTGTGCTCACAGACTGTAATCAGCTCTTGATTGCTCTGTCTAGGTTGTGGCTGAGGTATACAGGCACTGGGATAGTCAAGTGTGAGAGCTGTTTTTATGAAGTTTAATTCTCCGTTATGCTGCTGGAGCAGCTAGTGTCCTCATGCACCTCTACTGCAGGTGCTCAGTTTGAGGGGATCTCTTTGCTGCTGTGGTTGAAAATAGCGCAGCAGAAAGAAGATGCTCATTAGGGTCAGTTTATTTGTCATATACACAGGTGCAATGAAATGATTATTTGCATGTGTGCTCCAGTACATACACATTAAGCACCAAACTTTGCAGCAGCAGCAACAACAAAGTCAAATAACAATGTAAATAAAAGTCAGCACAAGCAGTGTGCAGAAAACATCAGTGTGAGTCAGTGGATGTGGGATAGTTCATTTTAAGAAGAGACCTGAGTTTCTCACCTGGCTGGAGTGAGGAGGTGATATCCTTTAATTAGGCTTTGTGGCAGACTTTGTAGAAAGTTTAATTTTGAGCTCTTAGTCTTTCGCTGGAATACTGTTCCTGTGCACTCCCCTTGCTGCTGTTCTGTGAACTGAAAACGGTTCTTTGTGTGGAATTCCACACCGGGATTCTCCATGATTTCGGTGTCTTCCAAGTGCTTCACTGCAGAATGCCCTGACATCATGGTAGAGCTCGTGTTTCATATTGATGTGACATTTATAACACTTCTGTCTCATTCATCTACAAGACCTCGTTTACCCGTGCTCTTATCTGAGGACATGAGGAGCGAGGGCCTGCTGTGGTTTGTTTGACTATTGCTGGTTATTTGTCATCATTTACACAGGGATATGTTTTGTTTTGATTTATCATCACAGATGTTGGATAGTTGACATCTTTTCGAGAGATGTTTTGTATTTGAAGTCTATGGAAATCTCAAAGCATTCCTTTTGGTTAACCACACATCAATCATGTCATTACCTGGCGATTGATGTTTTATGTGCTTTCATTTCATCATTGCAGCTTTTGATTTCGGCACTTCTGTTTTGCAGAGGTTTTAGAAAAGTGTAATGGGTATAAACGTAGACTGCATGACGGGGATTGTGGTCTAGTAGAAGAATGAGGGAAGTGCTTTCTAACAGGTCAGGCTGAGGGGTGCACAGCTCCCCCCCTGGAGGACTGCAGTCTAGGTCGGCCTCCAGCACCTGGGCCACTGGTGGGTGTCTGGTTGGTCCAATCAAGACATATCAGGTAGCGGTCAGGTGGAATGAAACCCTGTAATCAGGGTGACTATTTCAAGACAGAAGTTGTGTGTTCCTGATCTGCATACGTGCTTGGTATATTTACAAAAGCAGATGTGAGTGTTGATCTGTTGTAAAGCAGCGAGCTGTGGTGAGGAGCAGTGTTCATTGCATATTGGTCTGTAGGCATTTCAGTTGTGTCATCTGATAGAGACTGAAGCCTCACAAAAAGTCCACAAGAGACTGAGTTATGAGGCCTCTTCTGTAGCGGCTCAATAGGAATGATTTTTTTTTTCCAGTTTCAGCTTATTGTCAGCTTTGTAAGTCATGTTTTCCAACGTGAGCTATTTGTGTATAATTAAGGAAAAGCCCTATAAATGATGTAGGGTTTAATTTCATGTGGTTTGACTATAGCAGTTTTCTGTCCTGCAGTCTCTAGACTGATTGTGTTCTATGACTAAACTCCTGGTCTTCCAATAACTTCCAAAGTTCGATCAAACTGTCAATCATAATTCTACACAAACTCTTAAGGGTTAATGATTTTTAATCCTATCGGACGTGATTTTCTGAATGCATCCTGCTTTATGAAACAACATGGTCTTAAATGGGATTTTTACGCAATATGATGGCACATCTTGCCAAAATCGCACATTTTTGCAAGCATGCAAACTCGCTGGCTGTCTGCTTTGGCGCACTATTAACCCAGCCTGCTAGAGCACGATGGCTGCCCGTGTTCCATAGGACAGGCCTGCATGAAACCCTTTTACTCTTTTCTTCAGGATATTGCACAGTCACTAACCTGCTACCGTACTGATCACGGATCATGTACAACAGATTTATTTGCAGATTTCAAAAGCATAATGCGTTAAAAAGCTGCGCACAGGGAGTGCAGGATTGGAGAAATGTCTGCTCAGGGTAGTGCCATCTCTAACGTTTATATTAATGTGAGATTTTTTTCTTGGCTTTCCTAAGCTACCAACTCGAGATCTCTACAAACTCACTGCAGCTATCTTGTTCTAGATCCTCTGAGCACTTCTCATTAAACTTTCTCCCTATGCAGATGGAACATTTCGCAGTGTAAAGTGATTCACTGGGTTATTGTTTTGACCCTTGCAGCAGTGCATTGAGTGATCACTCCACTCACTGAAGCAGTCAGTTCCTGTCAAGGAGCACGTCTGTCAGTCGCTCTGTGCCTTAGCCATTGTGAATGGGGAAAGGGAAAAATGAAATGTGATTGTCTTAATCTTTTCTTTAATACAATTGCATACTTGCTGTCGTAACCCTAAGATAGCTATAAACCAGCAGCAGGTGTTTTATTTTCTGTATGCTTTTTACCCATAAGGCAAGTAATGTAATTAATTGCAGTTGCTAGAATATTGCCAGTACTAAACAAACAACTGTGCTAGACTTCATATTCTGAAGAACTGTGTGTGCTGTCTTTTCTGGCCCTTTGGTACAAGACTGAAGCTCCTGCCATCAGTTGGGCTAGAGGCACTTTCATATGGTCTTGAACCACCTACAACTGGAAGCTCTAGGTGAAATGGTGTTAGTTTCAGTTGGAGAAGAGGTTGATATGGTGAACCAGCCTGTGTTTATTCACTGTTGAGGATTATTTTGTTTACGTCCTATGGTGACATCCGCTGACGTTTGTGGAATTAAAATCATATTTGATTTTGTAGTAATGAGGTTCAGGGATTTCAGTTCTGTTTACTGAGGTAGCTCTTTTTTTAAACCTTAGCTTTCCAGCTCTACTGCCCTATTTTCTACTGGAGTAATATGAAGAAATGGGATGTTGCAAAGGAGTCGAACATGGAGGGGTTCTGAATTGCATTCTTAAGGTGGAAGCAAAATTGCACATGGCTTTTAATTAAGGGCTATTTTTGCGAGAGTTCTGTGTGGCACAGTGATCATGTTACGAAGAATTCTTATTTTACATGCCAAAGTGCACGCAAAAAACATCACAGTGAAACGTGAACTTGGTTCATTTGTGAATTTTCACATTTGCTGCTAGGATAAATTTGTATAGGTTAATGCAACCCTGGATCCATAATGAATATTTTCTCCTTTTTTTTTCTCCAAAGCAAAAACGTCTTCAGTGTAAAAGAACGATTCAGAGTTTTAGAAATGTTTTGATTTAGCGAAGCAAGAGTGAAGTACTATTAAACTGTAGTCTCAGTGGATTGGAATCCCATGGATACCAGAACGCAGGCAGTACTGTAAAGAACATGTTGGCTCTAACAGCCCGTGTTGTTGCTGAGCAGCCCTGCTGTGCAACAGCAGTTCTATTGATCTTGGCCAGTGACCCCTCCTGTCCTGGTCCTGCGCTTCCCTTCTCCAGCTCGGCAGTCAGTGTGGATGGAGTCTTCATTCTTCAGCCTTTTTAATGGGGCAGTGGGAGATGCATTTGTTCGCATTTATGTCTCTATCCTGAATATTTTTCTGGTGCAATATCAAATATTTAAAATATTTTACATTGTTTTATAGATTTGCATGTCCGTAAATCAGATATCCTCTTCTTGTAGTTACATGATGTGCTTTTTTTGGCAGGAGTCTTGACTGCTGTGGCCCTCTTTGATGCGGTTTAGAATTCATTTTGAGAAGCAAAAAAAGATTTCATCGTTGACACTGCTGCTTTTGTTATGAATTTGCTTATTTAAATCTTCAGTAGTTCTTATTTGTATTTGTAACATGGTAGGCAATGTTTTATTTCTCAATTATTTTAGCAATCTGAAAATGATTGTTGCCGTTATCTGGTAGGCGATTTACCAATATGTATGTAGCACGGAGGCTTAAATTAGTCATGATGATCCCAAAATAGTTTACACTGTACAAGACGTGTAAATATCACTTAGCAGATATCAGAACATATTATCAGAGTTTTACTCGTTTGCATTGTAAGGAACGTTTAGAACTTCCTGTTGAGATTTCCTCTTCAAGAACGTTTCCAGGGATGTTTGTTGGGGAAAACAGTGAGTGGCCAGTCAGGGCGGCCCCCTTTCTACAGAACACTTTAACGTCTGGGCTCAGAGGCAAGACTGGCTGTCGCCCAAAAGCAAAACGAGGTTCAGATTTACAGTTATAACTTGATTCAGCTTGGATGAAAGTTCACTGGCTTTTTTATAAGAAGCAATACCTTTTTAACGTGTGCAAACTAAGAAAAATCTTAAGATGCTACCAAGTTTTTGTTACTGCCTAGAATTTAATTTGTCATTAGTGCTTTAATGTTGCTGAAATGTCAGGAGATTCTGAGCTATCAGTTGCTATTTTTTTTACCAGTTTCCAGAATGATTTCCATGTTCTGCTATTGGTGCAAAAGCCTTGCCTGTACTTTCCTCAGGCTTATAACTGATCAGTTTGAGTGTTTTTCCAGATTTTTTAGATATCCTTAGTGCAATGCAGGGGTGGGTGGTACACTTAAGTTTATATGAAATGGGAAAACATTTCAATATTGTTTCCTCAAGGCTTATTTTCAATTATGATGTTATTTTCACAGGGTATCAGATGATGGCTAGGTCCTTTAACCCCTTGGTTTGAAGCCATTTTCCTAGGGCTGGACAGTACATTGTAACTATAAGGATATGTGGGTTTAACATTGGCAAGCAGGCTTTCTCTTTCACCATTATGCCATATCTGAGATGGGTACTGGCACGCACTGTTGGTGAACTTGTATGGGGATTTTAGTATCCAAGGGGACAGAAAGGCATTGGAGCCACACCAAAAAGGAAAGGCTGGCATTATGAAGGGTGCTTGGCGCATGTGCATCTCTCGGCTTCAGCATTCTAGCTTTCACATGAAAGCAGTTAGATCCAGCATGGTGGTAACGCCGTAGTAATGTGGCAGTGGAAGATGATGACAAACTGGAATGATTTGTTTTAAGAACTGGAATGTCCAGAGTAAAGCTCCAGCAACTAAATTTGCCGATTGTGATTTTAGTTCCCTTTCAGTATTAATAATATACCAATAACTGCTTGTGCTTATATAGTGCTCTTTCTGGATATATAAAATCATGATGTAAATAGGATTGCTGGTATAATTTGAGACACAAGTTCTTTGTGTCAGAACTGAATAATACAACTAGACAATGCACAACATTACCTCAAAACGACATTACCTTAAAACATTACCTATATCATTTACACTATTTCCATAACAAGGAATCTGGTAGGCCAGCATTTTTTCCATCCAGAATACCCAGCATGCTAACCATGCAACCTGAAATCCTATATAAAGCCTCAACAGGCCAGCAAGAGAAATCCACTTTGCGCCCTAAATAAAAATATACCCAGAGCTAAATCTTCCTTCCTGAAGCCTGGATACCCAAACATAAATGGGACCTTTCTCCCTGTTCTACAAAGGTGTCATTGATCAGGAGAGAATGTTTTTAGCCTTAGGATTCCACAGTAACGGAAATCAGTCGCCTGATAATGAAAAGGGCAGAAATGTCTATTTAACAAGGTTCAGGTCACTTTAGCCAGAATCTGGTCTTCAAACAGATCAGAACAAGGTCCTCACATGGCATAAACTTTTTTCCCCCCCATCTCCTTTCTCCTCTCTGTCCACTCTTGTCTTCGTATGCAGTCTTTCTGCTTCTTTTCATTCTTTGTGATTAACTGGGATGGTTTGGTGAATCACTGATTTAGGTCCTCTCTCAGCCCACCTACAGCAAGAAAAATGCATCATTTTGTTCCCCTTGTTTCTCAGGCCCTGTTAAGGCGATAATTCCACTTTCTTGTAACTATTTCATATTTCACTTGAAAGTGGGTGGTGAAATTAAACCTCAGACAAAGCCATTGCTTTTTGTGATTTGATCGCAAATTGATTCTCATTTTTGACTACTTATTTTCTGGTGAATGTGTATCAATGTAATTTTTTTTCCTTCCCACAGACAGGCATATAGGGAGAGGTGCAGAGAAAAATTTCCATACTCGATGACATTACATCGCAATGTCCGATCGTTTGGGGCAAATAACCAAGGCAAAGGATGGGAAAAGCAAGTACTCCTCTCTCAGCCTGTTTGATAAATACAAGGGAAAGTCAATAGAAACTCAGAAAACTACAGGTAAGAGCTGTTAGCACCTTCAGTAATTCCCACTTTATCTTGATACCTCTGCATTGTAGCTCGTTTAACTTGAAAACTGTTCTCTCCTTGTCTTACGTCTGTGGGAAAACCTGCCATTGACTTGTATGGGGAGGAGAAAAGAAATGCATAAAGGATGTTGTTTTTGCTTAAGCTTTCCCCCAGTCTTCCTTCACCCCTGTCGTATCCTGTGCGGTGCTCGAAGGCTCTAACGCTGCCTCTCCCTCTGGCCAGCAGTTGTTCCTCGACATGGCTTGCAAAGTCTTGGTAAAGTGGCCGTTGCCCGGCGCATGCCTCCCCCTGCTCACTTGCCGAGCTTGAAATCTGAAAACAAGGGAAACGATCCTAACGTGATTATTGTGCCCAAAGACGGAACAGGATGGGCAAACAAGCAGGAGCAACCAGACCAAAAGAGGTAGGGAAGTGAATTCCATCATCGGAGCAGCCTAGAAGGTCCTGGTGTTTTCCTTGACGTAGGCTTCTTAGACTCCAGGTCTAGGTCTTCTGTTCCTGCAGAATGGGATTGCTGGGGCGGCTGCGTTTTTGTTTGCCCAGTTTTCTAAGCAGTTTATGTGGTAAATGTGGTTAATGTAAACAGGGAGGACTGTCCAACCAGTATAGCCCGATGGGTAGTTAGTAGCTAATTAATCCAAGGGTCTCATCCATCTCCGAAGTGGTGTGTGGGTGGAAAGCTTGGGATGTGATGATTTGTTAATGTGAGTGTGTGGGCTTGTGTAGGAGTTCAGAGAAGGATGCAGTTCTTTTTACTGTAGTACTAGATTTTTTTTTAATGATAAACCAGTAGAAAAAAACTACTAGGTAATGTGCCTTTTTTTCCCCCAGTAGTGCAGTTTTTGCATCCTTTGGGTTTTCTGCAACATCTTGTTTTAGTTCCCTGATGCTTTTGCCTGATGAGTTTTGTTTGTTTCGTCTCCAGTTCTACTGCATCAACAATACAGCAGCAGGAGTCGCAGCAGCAGCCGGCTTTGCAGAAATCTGTCTCCAATCTTCAGAAACCGACACCAGCAGCAAGCCAGGAGGTGGGTTTCAGTCGTCCTTCATGTTCGTTGACCCACCTTCTAGCCCTGGGCCTTTTTATTTCTGCATGTCTTGTAACAGTGAGTCATAAGAGCACTTGAGCTGCTGAGTGCTTGAGGCTCTTCTAGCTCGTGTTGTGAAAATAATTTCTGGAACAGTTTCCATTTATTTCAATAAGCAAGCAGTTGCCGTGCGTGATGGTTTTTATGTGCACCTTCTCAGACTTGAGCTGTTAAGTCTCCCACATCTCTCTTCCAGAACACAAATACAGGTGGACCAAAGCAATGGGCACAGCTGAACGGAAAGGCAGTAGAACAAGATGGTCAGTGGATTCACAGGTTTTCAGTACTGGATTGTGCACTTTCCATAAAAGTAGTGAGGTGTGAGAAGCGATTAGCTATCCAGTTGACTTCATGTAAATATTTGCTTTGTAGTTTTAGGATTAGTTCATAATCATGGCCTGAAATGTAAACCTTGGCATTTATGTATTCTGGGTACTGTTTCGTTTTAATCGGAAGTGTGGTACGCGTCACAATCCGCTCCTCCCGAGTCTTTTTTTAAAATGATCCATAAAGGTGGTGTCTTCAGTAAAATCCGCCTTGTCTGCTCTGGCACGGTTGCAGGTTTAAAGGCCTCAAACCGACTGCAGCCCTTCTCTCACGAGGAATTTCCGACGTTGAAAGCAGCTGGAGAACAGGACAAGGCTGGCAAGGAAAGAAGCGCCTTCGATCTGTCGTATGGGCCCGGACCAAGCCTCCGCCCCCAGAGTAAGATCCGCGCCACGCCTGTGACTGTTAAACTCTAGGGAAGCAGTGTGGCAGAGGACTGCGCTTCCAGTACACCTGTATGGGTTGCTGCATTTGTTCACCCACATCTGGTCAATTCCAGTGCTTTCCTGCTGAAGTGCTCTTATTACTTAAGAGTTACGCGTCAGACTAAGACGACTAGTACTGGTAAGAGACAGATTTTTTGAGAGACCTTGAACTTTGACCTGGAGACGCTATGTATTGTGGGGCACGGTGGTTCTTCTTGGGAGCAGCTTCTCCGTCAAAGTTCTGATTCTCTCAAGTGAGTGAGCAACAGTAGTGCCAAAATTTTCATCACTTGATCAACAGTGGCCTTGTTAATTGCTCTGCAGATGTAACGAGCTGGAGGGAGGGTGGTGGGAGGAACCTGCACCCGGTGACCTCTGTGTCTGCTGCGCCCCCCGAGCCCGAGGGGAAGAGCAGCAGCCCAGGTGAGGCAGGTCCCCCTTCCTCCTCCTCCTCTTCTTCCGCCGCTGCCACCACTGCTGCTGCTCCTGCTGCTCCAGCCTCCGAAAGCAAGGAACCCTGCCTCCGCCCCGTACAGCCAACCCGGAGGAGCACGACGCCAGCGCCTCAGTACCTGGGACCACAACACCACCCCACTACGACCTACCATGACATGCTGCCTGCTTTTGTAAGTCATCTTTTTAGTACAGGGGGGTATTCGAGTGGTATTCAAATTTGTCCAGGTTAAGGATCAATTCCCTTTCGGTTTCAAGCCGATGACAGTTCTGCACGTGTAAGATTTCAAAAGTAGGTCTGAAAGGCTGGAATAGACTTGGCCCTGATATGCTTTATTTTGGGGGAAAACTAGGCATTGGTGGGATCGTACAAGCAGAAATAGTACGTTTCGGGTTGGTATGCAGAACTCTTACTTGGTCATCACAAAGTTGCCCCTTCGTGAGACCGGTTTCCTCTGCAGGTCTCCTTTGGAAGTGGGAGTGTTAGTGTGGTAGCCCTTAAAGATTTATTAGCAAGTCTGTTGTGAAAATTGCAGTAGTGTACAAACAGGGTTGTTTTTGGATCCCAGACGTGTGGAACGAGAGGTAACGCCTTTCCCTTTTGCAGATGTGCCCCAAAGAGTCTCGGGACTCCCCAGCTTCCTCTGAGCGTGGCCCCCCCGCCGTCGCCGCCCCGGTCCGATTCGATGCTCGGCCCGCCTTCAGGCAGCAGTTCCAGCCTGTCGAGCCTGTGAAGTAAGTGCCTGCGGCATGGGTTGTTCTTTAAATCGATGATAATCGTAAAATTAGTGTGCTATTCACGTCTGGTTCAGGCAACCCAGTGTGTTTCTTGGTGCAGGAGTGTTGTCAGGAGCCAAAGGAGTGAGAGTTTGTCATTTAAAGGAGAACTGTAACGCTATTTTTATAGTTTGGGGTTGGAGAGATTTGGCATTTCAAACCGCAGTAAAAGTAAAATGCACACAGTAACTTGTAACACCTCCAATTTATACCAGGAAATAGACAATTTCCTGGTATGTGCCGCACCAAAGTCTTGAGATTCAGAACGAGGCAACAAAACTTCCAGTGACATGTAAACATGCAGGCTTGTGAAGACATCTTTTTTTAATCCAATACAAACACATTTGCTCTTGACTTTGAGACTGTTGACGGAACTAATACTACTTGTTAACTTGGCATGCATATCATGGTCATTTCATGTCACAATTCTCGTGCGCTCTCGACCATAGTGAGGCCAGGGCTAGGTGACGGCACGGGCACTTACGGTGCTGTCACAGTGTTCACAATTTTGTGCTTCATTCAAAATTTGTAAAACTTTGTATACCGTTGATGAATTAATTTTGTCACTGAGATTTAATAACAGCTCTGAGAACATTGGGACTGCAGTTCCTCTAAAATTGATGTGATCAGGTTTCTCGGCTCTTTTGAAGGACGTTCTTCGGTTAGCGGTCAGAACTGTAGGGTGTTGGTAGTTTCAGGCCCCTGTGTGAGGATGTCTGGTGCTGTTGGGTGTGGGTTTGCAGTGGGTGGCAGCCAGAGCCTGACTCTCCTTCTCCCACAGCGGGGAGCTCCGGAAGGACAACCGGTTCGCCCGCGGGCCATCTCGCTCGTCTCGGCCCATCAGGCGCCCCGGCGACCGGGCGCCAAGGCCTGCCATCATCAACCCCGAGGACCTGAAGGACCTGGACGACCTGGACAACGACTGCGACGACGGTTGGGCAGGTGGGCGGTGGTCCCTCTTAGCCTGAGCCCACTGCTTCAAGGGCAGGGCAGTGTGGAAGAGTCATAGAGAAGGGTGAAGGCAACTTGAGTTGCTACCCCATGCTCCAGAACAGGTCTGGGGTTAATACAGGGTCAGTTATTGCTGCATGTACAGCTTGGAAATGCTGTGTTTTGATGCAGGTAACACCTTAGGGTGTGAAGATTTTATTTTGCTTTCTGGTATTTAAGTTTCTTTAGGTTTGAGATGTTCACTTTCAAGCCAGTGACAGTTCCTGCAAATGTACGATTTCAAAATTTAGTTCTGAAAAGCTGGAATTGACTCCAGGTGGCTTCCTCTGCAGGTCTCCATGAAGAAGTGGATTACAGCGAGAAGCTGAAGTTCAGCGATGATGAAGACGATCACTCTTGTAGAGACAAGAACAACAAGTGGTTAGTTTGACTTTTTCAGGCCTATTTGATCAGTTTGTGTGTGCAGCATCTAGTTTAACCTATCTGGGATATAACCTACAATTTATTGAATAGTCTCTCCTAGCTTGCTGTGTTAATTTTTTTTCCCCCATTTGAGTAGCTTAACGTGTTGTGATTTCTGTCTGATGCTGGTGTTGTAAAGGAACGACTGGGAACTCAGGCGTGACCGGCAGTCCTCTCTGAGCTCAGGGGACGGCGTGTACAGCAGGGAGACCCCTGAGGAGGAAGCAGGGTGGAATGAACGGGGTTCCCACAGGTACCAAGATGCCCAACTACAGAGGAAGGCCAACGGCTGGGCCGCCCCTCCTGAAGCACAGGTAACCATGGGGGAACCCCAGGCCTTTAACTATATTTGTGCCTCTTGGAATAATGGTTTCCAGTGGCTGCTTCTTAAATTACTCTGTAAGAATCCCATTGTACATGTACGTATGGCAAATAAGCTCCTCTGTTGCTGGTTCTACTGAATAAATGGACTGATTGCATTAACCTGTGTGTATTACTGAATATTCTAATGTGGACGTTCGTTTAAGGAGGCGTCTGTGGAGTAGCTCAACTGCTTAAGGTGCTCACACAAGCACAGGGTGGACTCGATCAGAATCGCCTTTATTTGCCAAGTGCGTTTCACGTATGTGTTCACTCTGGTGTGCTTGGAGCGGCCATAACAATCTAAAAGTATGCAGACAAAACAGGACAAGAGACTTCAAGACGGTGCAAGTATAACTAGGAATACTGGTAAAGCAGAAAGGCAGCCCTGGGAAGGGAGCTGTTCAAATACCTGTTCTGCTTTTAATAGACTGGCAGCCTTTTCTTGAGGGGAGGTTATGAAACAGGTCAGTGGGAGGGCAATCTTTCCTGCCAGTCTCCTGATCACGGGCTGAAGATCGGCCTGGGTGGTGACGGGGATTGGCAGAGATTCATAAAGCAGGTGGTCCAATTGGATGAGCTCACCTGATGGCAGGACAGGTAGACCCCAGCTGTCTCTGCGGCCCCCCCCTCACTGTTCAAGCAGGCCCTAAACCTCTGGCGCGGCGCCGTGCACCCCATCACGATGCAGAACTAACGGCCTGGGGTTGGAGGAGTCTGTACACGCTTTCCTCCTCCTCCTCCCCCGGGAAGTGTGGCGTTGTGGAATTCATCACTGCCAGCTAGCAGGATAACACCACTGGCTCTTCCAAATCGGATGGGCATGAATGGGTGAAAGGAAACGGAGCAGTGTCAGAGCTGGGGTAACGGTTCCTGCTCTTGTCTGAGCTCCGTGTCGCTGTTGCCCACCTGCGCAGGCCCAGCAGAAGCCCCCCGCCCGGGGGCGAGACGCCGTGGAGGACAAGGAGGAGAGGCCGGCCCCGCGCGGGAAGTTCGTGTCGCCGGAGATCTCGGAGGCGGTGGAGCGGGCCCGGCGCCGGCGGGAGGAGGAGGAGCGGCGCGCCCGCGAGGAGAGGCTGGCGGCCTGCGCCGAGAAGCTCAAGAAGCTGGACGAGAAGTTCGGGAAGAGCGAGAAGGCGCAGAAGGCGGAGTGCTGCCCGAAGGAGCTGGACTGCAGGAGCACACAGGAGCCGCCGTCGCCCAGTAAAGACTCCAGGCTCAGTCAGGAGAACTGGCAGTATGGCACTGAAGGTAAGCAGGGCTGATTGAGGTTAATATTGGACCTGGTTACTTGAGCTTCCCGAGCTGACCGTGCTTAGCCGTGCTCTTCACATGATTGTAGTTTTCAAACACTAGCTTGAGCTAAAACTGGCACAGTTTTCTCGTATTAATGAAACTCTGATTTTAAACCTGTATTGACTTAACGCTTTACCTTTGAAAGAAGTGTCGGAAGTCCCCCCGGAGCAGTATTCCGGCCAGGATTATGCCGAAGATGAGGCTTTGGGGTCAAACTATCGGAGTGAAGACGACGGTCCAGAGCCCACCTCCCCTGTCCCCGACTACGGGAAGTATCAGAAGTCACTCCCGCCTCGCTTCCAGAAGCAGCAGCAGCACCAGCAGGTTAAAGATTTACATTGATTCTGTTCTGCATTTCCTTAATCCGTTAATCTCCTTCAACTGAGAAAAATACAGCCTGGCAGCCGTTTAAAGGAACAGGTGTTTTCTGTAAAAAATTAATCCAGAATTTGCTCTTTGCCTTGTTTAAATGTCAGCTGGAGCAGATGTTATAAAGACGCTTAAACTGATATTGAAAGAATTAAATGATCCTCAAAGCTAATGTAGTTTATGGTCCCATGGTAGTATCTATGGAATACAAAGGTTGTTAGAGACGACCACTTTGATGCAGAAGCAGTTCCAAAAGAAAACTTGTTCTTGATTTATATTTGTTAACCCAAATAATTATGTGGATAAGTTATTCTTTTGAATTCTTTTAATCACATTTGGCTGTGGACTGTATTACTGTGTTCCGTGTTGATGTGTGTGAGTGGCTGTATTGAATGTGCCCTTGGTTCTCTCTTCAGGAGCAGGTGTATAAAATGCAGCACTGGCAGCAGCAGCAGCAGGCCCACCCTGCCCAGCCTGGTGCCACGCACCCTCAGCGCGGCTACTACCCTCCTCACGTGCTGGGTTTCGACCCTCGCTGGATGATGATGCCCCCGTACATGGACCCCCGCATGGCCCAAGGACGATCTCCTGTCGACTACTACCCGGCCCCTGTTCACTCTGCAGGTACCCTAGCTGCAAAAATGTATTGCCAGATTTGATGGGATAAAGCATCATGTAAATCCTGTTTTTGATGCTTCTGTTTTCTCAAATCTTGGAAGTTCTTCCCGCATTCAGACATTTAGTTTCTTCTTTCCTTGGCCTGACAGGAATGATGAAACCTGTCATGCAGCAAGAACATCTCAACAGTCCTGGCTCTGCTTCGGAGGAGAGCTGCCACCCTGCTGTGATTCAGGAGAGGAGAGCTCCCTCCGCTGAGCCCTACCCAGTGTGGGGTCAGGACAGTTACACCTCCGTCCCACCCCGGAGCTTCACGCCCCCCTACCAGAGACAGCACGAGAGCAAGGAGATGCGCAGGGTCGACGACAGGTGTGTTGAATCTCCGTTGGTTTTGCGGAGCGACTGAAACGGGTTTTTGTTTTGCGTTTGCGGTTCGATGTCCACTACAGAAGCATGGATGTTTTCCGTCAAGATGGGGGATATTCTACACCTGAGTGCTAAACCTCTGCAAAAACCTTGACTGTAGAATAAATGTAATTCAGAGGTTAGATGTGTTTTAAAATATTGTGCTGGTGTCTTGTACAGGAATGAGAGAACTTGTTCCCAGCAAGACTCCTATGAAGAAAGACAGGAGGAATATAGAGATGTTTCAGCTGAAGATCTCTCCCACTCTGGTTATCGCCAGACCAGGAGGCCCGAGATGGCTTTCAGTTCCTCCCAAAAGAAGGTCCATGACCAAGAAAGCAGACAGAACGAGGCTCTGGCACCTTCCAACCAAAACCGTAGCCTTTCAGGCGATGCTGAATATCTAAAACCGGAGCATCAGGGTGAGCCCAAAGAAGTGGGATATAGGCAAAAAAAGGATAGTGCCAGAGATGAGGCGTTTGATAACTCTGCAAAAGAGAAGACCTTTGCATCTGATTTTTGGAGGAACGATGGCCTTCAGAAGAAAGAGAATGGTCCTTCCTCCCAGTGGTCTGACTCGAGCTCCAATACCAGCAGCAGCCAGCCCCAGGAGTCCACTGGGAGACCTCTGACCAGGAGAACGGGGCCGATAAAGAAGCCCGTTCTCAAGGCTCTGAAAGTAGAGGATAAGGAGAATGAAAAGCCTAAGGTTGAAGTTGAAGAGAAACCTGTTCCCTACAAACTGAAAGAGAAGGAAGTCCCTTCTAGCGTGTATGAGCAGAAAAGGGACTTGAGCCTACCTCTAGGTGCAAAGTACTCCATTACCCCTGCTGTGGCAGCTGTGGACGAAAAGTACCCCACATACGCTAAGGCGGAGAAAAACCCAGAGAGCTCTGCTGAGGACGAGCAGAAAGACAACAGCTGGGAAAGCAAGTCCCAGCCGAGGGAGCCCAGAGACGGCAGCGATCCTCCTGCCCCACGCCGCAACAACTGGATCTTCATAGACGAGGAGCAGGCGTTCGGAGGCGCGAGAGGAGCGGGGCGAGGGAGGGGCAGGGGGTTCAGGGAGTTCAGCTCCAGAGGCGGGCGAGGGGGCCGTGGGGAGAGCTCGAGGGGGGGCTACAATGGCCAGAGGGTGGGCCGAGGCCGGAACCTGCGCGAGTTCGCCAAGCCGGAAGACGTCCAGAGGGGCAAGCCCCGGCGTCGCAACGTCAGCGAGACCCTGAGCGAGACCTCGGAGTACGAGGAGCTGCCCAAGCGGCGCAGGCAGAAGGGCTCGGAGAACGGTGGGGATCCGGTCGGCACCGAGACCGCCAACGCGAGGAAGGTGGACAGCAAGGATTCCTGGAGGTCCAACAAGGTTTACACGGACGAACAGAGCAGTGGCAGCGAGTCTCGGGAGAAGCCCAAAGCTAGCAGGGGTTTTGGTCGCTCTCTGCCCCCTCGGCTCACCAACGCCGGCGGCTACGGACGAGGGTTTGGACCCAGAGAGCCCTCGACGTGGAGAGGCAGGGGAGGGGCGTTTGTGGGAGGCCTGGTCCAGGAGAATGGTTACGGCCCGGTCCCGGACACCTTCTCCAGGAGACCACAGGAACGGGAGCCTCTGAAATATTCCCAGAAGTACGCGGGGACCTTCGTTGAAAATGGATTTGAAGACCGAGGCGGGGAGGAATACTTTGTGGATGGGGACAATCCCGACGGCAGGCCCCTGAGACGCCGGAGACCGCCGCGGCAGGACAAGCCGCCCCGGTTCAGGCGCCTGCGCCAGGAGAGGGAGACGGGAGCGCAGTGGGCCGGCGAGGAGCATGTCGGCGGCGACTTCTCCAGCTCCTGGCCCAGTAGGGCAAAGGGGGAGGACGGCGGCGTTCCCCACCTCGCTGGGAGCCGGGGCCGTGACGTGGCGCACCCGGAGCAGGGTGCCGAAGACTGGGAGACTGCCTCCGAGAGCAGCGACTTCAACGACAGGCGGGAGAAGCGCTCCGGCCTATCCCAGGGCGAGATTCCCTCGGAGTTGGGGCACGGGGAGGCGGGATCGGGGGAGAAGAGGGAGCTCTCCAAGCGCAGCTTCTCCAGCCAGAGGCCTCTCGTGGAGAGACAGAACCGAAAGGGGGATCCCACAGGACTTGGAGACAAAGTGTCCAGGTCTGCTGAAACTCCGTCCCGGAGTGAGAGCTGGCAGAATGGGATGCACTCCAGCAGTAAAAGGTTAATTGCTTACAGACATTTATTCAAGCGTAAGGTGGCCTAGAGCTCTTAACCGACCAGATATATTTTGCAGTTTAACTCTTCCTTTTAATAATTAAACTGGGAATTAAAATATTTGCATATTAAGTTTTTTTTTTACTTTAGGGTGCCAATAAAATGCTTGTTTTCTAAACATTGAGTGTTGGGAGTTGTATTTTTTTAAAGTAGTTTGTTAACTAATAACTGTGCTTTTAGAAAATGAAATGTCCACGTTTTCCTTTGCAGAAATTAAATCTTTCAGAATTGTGATGGATATTAATCTCTTTCAATGTTTTTTTTTTGTTAACAGGGCTTCAGACGAAGCTGCCTCTGGAGCAGGGTACAACGTGGATCAAACTGTCAAGACAGAAGATGTTCCTCAGAACAACGCCTCTGAGCATTCCAGCAAAAAGTCGGAGAAAGAAATGAAACCTGTGTCACTGAAAAGCGACAAGTCAGATTCTTCACCTCAGTACAGCCTGAATAGTTACCAAAGTGAGTTCCAACAAAAGCAGAACCTAAAGAGCTGGTTACATGCCTGCAAAAAACATTTGTTCATGTTACTACTTAAATATAAAAAAATTCAGTTGCAGAAGATGTGCCTGTTAAATAAAAGGTATAAATCATGTCGGCCAGTGGCAGGGCTCAGTAAATGCTTGGGATTGCTGGAGTGCCACTGTACCTCCTTGTAGTGTCGTTTCGGAGCACTTTTGCCGGCTCTGTCCTGCAGTACTGGGTTTAACTGCTTTCTCCTCTCCCAGTGGAGAATGAAACGGGAGTGTCCGTGCCCAGTGGGGAGGGGTTCACCGAGATCTTGTCCAAAAAACAGCGGCGTCAGCAGGAAGAGGAACGCAGGAAGAAAGAGCAGGGGGTACAGGTGGGTTGGCACCTTTGGATTCTAGCTTCTGTTCTTTTATTCTTACAAGTATGGCTTCCATGCTGTTGTTTTTAAGTTGGAAGCATGAGATGCACGTGACTCGTGACGTCACATCACCTCTGGATCTTTAATAAATTCTCCAGCTGATGGCTCAGGTGCAAGTGATTTAAAAAGACCCTCTGATTAAGTTTGATATCTCTAGTGGCACCTGATGTTCTAACTATAAAAAGCCTGACATGAATAGAAGTTTAAAAACAAATGCAATCTTTGAAAGTCACAGTTCTCTAAAACCATTTTCCGTTCATTTAAAATTGCTTTAATGCTGCATTTGCTGCGTTTTCTCCTATGGTGGCATTAGTTGAATACAGAAAGTGAAATTATGCATTCAAAAGCAGTATATTCAATCATTTGTTGTTTTTTCCAGATACATATCTAGTTTCATTGGCATTTGGAAATTTTAATGTTCCATGTCTTGGTCTTGTGCAAATACTTCACTTTTCAGCTTAGCAATAAAATTTGCGGCAGAGCTGAAGTAGAACTATTTCCATATCCGGTTTTATCTTGAGATTGCCAGATGTGTGCTCTCAGTCCTTTTGCGTGTTTAAAGATGGAAGTTGAGGTCTGTACTTTCAGTACTGACTTTTGTATTCTTCCAATCAAATGATTTTTCCATATTAAAATGTTGACTGGGTTGTACTGTTCCAAGTCTAGAGAGCTTTTCAGTTTAGCTTCCTTACAGACGGTCTGTAAATGTTTCTGCAAACAAGGTCTTTCAAAATGATCATGTGCTGTTACTGTTGCACAGGTGTCCGTGAAAAACAGGGTGATTACTTCCAAGATACCTCCACGCTTTGCAAAGAAGCAGGGCGCCATTTCAGTGGATCAGGTTGAAGAGGGGCTCTCCACTAGCAACCTGGGGACTGAGATCTGGGAGAACAACAGTGCAGGTTTGTACCATTATTATTTCAGCAGCAGACTGTGCAGGCTAAGGAAAGTAACATTACGGGTCGTATCTCACTCCGTTTTATGTGTGTCCTTGAAAGTGTCACTTCCAGTACAGAACCCTAATTTGTTCAGTTATTTTAAATAGCAGTTTTTTTATATTGGTAGACTCTTATCCATTATAGAAAATAACCCTAATCATTGCAGTCATTCCAAATGAATGCATTTTTTATTTGGAAGAACAGATTTATTGTGAGTTTACATTCAATTCTTTTTAAAATAATTATATGGAAGTAAACTGCTGTTTTGGAAAGGGTGTTTATACATGGTCACAAGTAGTAGTAGACTCCAGCTTCACTCAAATTGAACAGCTTTCCATTTTTGTGAGAGAGGTGTTCCAGTGTGGTAATAACGTCTGCATAAGAGTCATCGTTAAATTTCTTACGTGTCCGCCTTTGACTTCAGCTGATAGACTATTGCTGATGCAAGGATTGCTTATGGATTCCTTAACAAGCACATGTAAAAAGTAAATTGGATATTTAAGAGTAAAAATCCAAAGAAATACTCTACATTTCATTCAGAATAATTAGAAATCAAATCAAGCTTTAAGCTTGGTAAATATAGTTCAATGAAAAATTCTGACGTTTTGTTAAAATTGTCAAATTTTTTCACCCAGCTCTTTCTGTTCAGTCCACTGGTGGAGATTCTTGGACAAAGCCAGTATCCTACGCTGGGGCAGAACCAAGCTCCACTGAGGTATGGTTATTTTTAGGCCATTTTTTCCCCCCATCTAAAGATTTTAAACAGCCCCATTGAGTGTCTCTGGAAATGGAGGTGAAGTCCTTCATTGTGCGTGGATCTTATATCATGAATGCACCTGCAGCTGAGTCACATGTAGCTTGGAAGGCATTTTCACTTGTGTGAAAGTGTCCTTCAGTTTTGCAAAAGGTGACTTATGTATTAAATGAAGTCAGTTTTGTGTTTTGCAATACAGCACATCTCTAGGAACAGTAGTAGAAAATGCATTCTAACAACGCAACTTGATCAGTTCATCTTTTCTGATGCCCCAACAGTCAGCATGCGTGCTTAATGATCTGGTGAATGATACATTGACGGTGTTATCAAGAGCTCTGCAAATATCTAAAAGTAGAACTCCATGGGAGATGAATGCCCTGTTCTCAGGACCGAGGCGCCGTCCTCCAGCGTGTTTCTTAAGAGCTGATTGCCTCAGGTGAATGGGCCTTTTCTGTGACGGGATATCCTGTGAGACTCAGCATGCTGGTACACCCCCACCCCACCCCCCAGCCTGGAGAAAGCTGCTACACCCACTATAAGATTGAGCAAAGAAAAAACAAAGCAGATACAAGTCGCTGCTTTTTTATAAATTTGCATTACATAAGCAATTCGAATATCTTTAAATTAGCATTACTTTGCTCAATTTGTGGGGGAAAAAAAGAAACATTTATCACCTCAATTGGAATTTGAAGCACCCTTGTGTTTTGTCTATTCCCAGGTGTTTAAAGGCAGTCAGACTGACAGTGGGATTGACCTGAGTGCTGAGTCTCAGGGATCCTCTGCCAACTCCTCCCAGAGAAGTTCCCCTTATGGCACCCTCAAGCCTGAGGAAATCAACGGGTCGACCCCAGCAGAACCAAAACAGGACGGGCTCAAAGACCTCACACCCAAGCAGATGGAGAAGAAGGTGCCGTTAACCAGCTCCCCTGTCTGCCGCCCCTCCCCTCCCCAGTAGGCCGCTAACCTCCACAGGGGTGTGTCCGTTTAGCGACTGTCCAAAGAATCGCTCAGAATTGCAGGGCAGGCACTCCTGTTAAAATCTCTCTCCTGGCCGAGGGCATGTTGATCTGCTTGCTTCCGCTGGAGTGTAGCTATTTTGTGGTCCGCCGCGGTTTAAAAGGGTACTTTGTTGTATCTGCAAGACTCTGTGGTTTTTTTTAAAAGCAGCCTTTATGGGTCGTGTAAACTTCAAATATCATTCCATTCCCTAATGAGTAGTAATTTTCAGTACCATTCTTCTCATCAGGTTGTGAAGCTGTTTTTTTAACAATGAAGTAATGCAAAAACATCCGACGCCTGAAAAGTGTCTAAAAGACAAGGGATTTGGCGTTGAGTGATGTTACTGTCAGGGTGCTATTCTGGGTGGATAGAAACAGGATGTCCTCATCAACATGGAAGAACTGATCTTTTCAAGTAAAACAGTAATCCTACATGTAGCCTTAGAGAGTTTGTCTAAGTGGGGGAGTTAAAATGCTGCATGTGGCATCCCAATGGTGACCTCACTTGCTTCTTTTGAGGCTGAAGGCCATTTCGTGTTTCTTAGACAATGGAGAAAAATGCCAAACAGGAAACGATCCATGATATTTATAACATTAATTATTCAGTTTCCTTAAAATTGAGCTCAGTAAACCTTTCGTTTTTTTTTAGTAAACTTTTTTAGTTTTTAAATTTCCATTACTTTTGTGGGGAGAGAATAAAAACCGCTTGCTGCATTTAGATTAGCATGTCGTTTTATATGCTTTGCATTTTAATATACGATATTTGCAAGATGGTGGCATGGACAGTATAGCTTATCTTTATTTCAAGTTAAATTTTCCTGGTTCTCGGATTTCCACCAAACTCACAACTTGGGTATACATTTAGGGCACAACTCTGCAGTTGCAGGCACTACGGAAGCCAGATGGTGGTGGGGGTAAAAGCACTGTCACACAGGGCATTTTATATGTCACATCTGAATTGAAAGACTTGAAACAGTTTACACACCAGAACCCATGAAAAGTGAAATGTGTTGAATGGCCGACCCTGATGCTCTTTGCAGAACCTCTTCTCCTGTCAGTGTGATTAAGTAGGAGCAACCCTTATTGGCTCTACTTTGTCAAGCTGCTGTCCTTTCAACAAATATCTATGCATCTACCAGGATATGTTCCAAAAGCATGTACACTGAATGAACACTTAATATCAGACCAATTGAGTTCTCAGTGTTTCAAAATCCAGTTTGAAGAGGACATTGAATAGGGTTTTTAGTAATATGATTTAATACATTGATTTTCAGTGACATTTTTCTTCATTAAAGGTATTGCTATGTCATTTGACAAGTTCTTTGCAGAAAATTCATCGTCTTTGAATAAAATTTAATTGCAGGTTTCTGAGGAGACTAGTTAGTCATAAAAGTTTACCTTGTCTTAATTATTTATTCCCTCCTTTTGTTTTCATCTCTCTAGGACTCGGAGACCAATTCAGAGCAGAGCAAGGAACACAAACCTGGCCCCATTGGGAATGAGCGATCCCTGAAACACCGCAAAGGATCAGAGGGGATAGAGAGGCTGGAAGGAAACATTCCCCCTGTTAATGGCGTGGATATACATGTGGAAAACGTTATCCCTGTACCACCCATTGAGTTTGGAGTGAGTGCAAAGGTAAAGGAGGAATCACGTCTGTTGGCATGGCACACCTTATGAACAGCAAAGGTTGTAGTGGCTTCGAATCTTTCTATCTGTGAAAAAGTAGTGCTTTTAAAGTTTGCGTGATTTCTTTTAAAATAAATTTGCTGAACCCGGAGCATCTGGTATTGCTGCTTTTTATGGGAGAGTGCATCATGTTTTATTTAGTGGTGCTTTTATTTCCTGATTGCCTTGGATTTTGTAATTTGGTTACTTTGAGTTGTGAGTTTCCTGGCTCAAAGGTGATTTTCTCTTAGGATTCTGACTTCAGTCTGCCTCCTGGATCCACCCCGGTTCCTGTTTCAAACCCAGTAACAAAGCTGCAGGATGCTTTGGCCAGTAATGTAAGTCAAGTCTTCAGTCTTTATAATTATGGCAGTCCCTAATAATAATCTGTGCACAAACTGAGCCGTATTCGCATTCCATTTTTTTTACATGGAACAATTGTAGGTGGCTCTCACTCAAGCGATTCCGATGCTCCGCCGCGATCATCTGCCGCAAGGTATCGGCCTCAACCCCATCTCCTTCCCGAGCACCGACCTCACCCTCAAGGTACTCGTCCGTGCAGAGCAACCCTGGGCACAGCAGTGCCCACAGCATTCAGGGCACCGGGTGCGCGGCTTTTGGCGGGGGTCCTGAGTGTTCCTGTTCCTGTGCCGCAGATGGAGTCTGCGCGGAAGGCGTGGGAGAATTCCCAGTCGCTGCCCGAGCAGGGCTCCCCGGGCGGCGCGGGCTCGGGGGGCCAGCCCCCCTGCAGCGTGGGCTCCTCCAGCGGCGTGAGCTACAGTTCGTTTGGGGGGGTGTCCATGCCACCCATGCCCGTGGCCTCGGTGGCGCCTTCGGTCTCGATGCAAGGTAGGGTCCCCACGTTACCCTGGTCTTCTGGAAGTGAGAAACGCAAGGTTGTGTTCTTGTCATCTGTATTCTGTGTACAGCAAACCCTCAGTTGAGCTGACCAACTGGGGGAATGGATGTCCATTATTGTGGGCCTGTTAAATCATGTAGCATTTTTCAGTCCAGAAACACAATTACATGAGGTATTTTTATATATATAAAAACACTAAGTGCTTTCTGGCTCTTCAGACTTATTTTTAGGAATTTCTGTTGGCACAGTCAATGACAATTGTTCTGTACTTTTTTTAACAAATATACAAGCTTTTTATTTCATGTTTTGTCAATAAACTATAAAATGTGATCAAACATAGGAAACAGAACACCTATCATAAACTGTTGACCAAGCCCTATAGGCCACCATTATTATTTCTGTATTTTTACTGTTTATTTTTACCTAGTTTTATTATTCATGGATTTACATATGTTAAAATTCTAGCCATATTTCTTAAAATGCTTATTTTTTAAAAGTTTGCTCAAGCATGCAAAACACTTGTGTGTAAGCTGAGGGCTTACTGTATACTGATTGATCAAAACATTTCATTAAGCGAAGAGGAAGCCTGTGTTGGTTGCGAAAATGTTTTTAAACGTTGCCATGAATGACAGCAGCAACCCCTCGGTACACTTGTGCTCCGAGTGAAGTGGAGGGAGGGGCTGCCTTGCAGGTTTTGAGTGGAAACGTAATGAATTTTTGTGATTTCATGTCTGTCCCCCCCCCCCAGGTAATCATATTCCACCCCTCTATCTGGACGGGCATGTCTTTCCCAGCCAGGCCCGGCTGGTTCCTCCAGCCTTGCCCCAGCAGCAGACCTATCAGCAGGTAGGCCCCTGCCGTCTCCCCACCACACTGACCTCTGATTGTCTGCTCAGACGCACCCGAGGCAAGGAAGTCGGCAGCAGAGGTTTACTCGGCAAATATTCAGAGTGTTTACCTTTGGTTAGGTTTACATTTTGAGACTGTTCGTTAGTACAGTATCTCTACATGATGAGGTCTCTGGCACCATGCAAGATGTGTTGTCTTGGAAATGAAACATTTTAAAGTAATTTGTGTTGAGTCCATTTTGAAACATGAGCTGTTCAGCAAATGGCGCAGTGGATGTGAGCGGCTTGTTTCGGGGAGCCCTCTGCTGCCGCTGTCCTGCAGGGCTTGGCGAAGCTCGTTGTCATGTCTCGTGTTGTCCTGTCCTCTCTCCCGGCAGGCTGCGGCGGCCCAGCAGATCCCCATCTCTCTCCACACCTCCCTGCAGGCCCAGGCCCAGCTCGGGCTGCGTGGCGGGCTCCCAGTCTCCCAGTCCCAGGAGATGTTCAACTCCATCCCGCCTTTTAGGTCTGTTTCTGTTGCTCAGCACTGTGGTTACTGTCCTGATGGGCACCAGGGTGGCGGTGCAGCAAGGCTTATGAAGTTGTTTTCCCTTCTGGCCAGAGATGATCCATTTCATTAGCGTTCTGTACAAACCATTTTCATTGCTTTCCTCTGAAAGTTTCCTGATATTATATTCTGCTTGGTATTCCTTGAAATGTTTGTTTTCAATATGTACACCTTTTAACTTTTCATAGCTTTTCCTTAGTCTGATGTTAGAAAAGCGCATTTATGAGGCATTGTATGTTTTAAGTGGACCAGACTGATTTACTAGTGCTCTGTTCTTGCAGGTCCCAGGTGTACATGCACCCCAACCTCTCTCAGCCCAACGCCATGGTCCTGCCAGGAGCTGCCCCCATGAAAGGCCACTACTCGCCCTTCCCTGGCATGCAGCCGTCGGAGATGGTGAAGCCCCAGTCAGGCTCGCATTACCAGCCCATGAGTGGCAGCCAGGCCCTTGTTTATGATGGGCAGATGAATCAGGCTGCAGGAATGGGCACCTCGCAGCTCATGGACTCCCAGCTCATCCAGGTGCTTCTGCTGATTCTACAGCACCTAGCGTGCATCACCTTGTATACAGCACTGTTCAACACGCAGGAGAGCAGCACACAGGCTGCAAATGAATTAAAAGTACACAAGGCTCTCAAATTTAAGTAGAGGCTAGTAAAGCAATTGCATTTTTGGTATTTATAGGAGGTTGCCGAAAAATGTAGTGTAAGAAGGGGTGTAGTAAAGACTACCTAGCCTACAGCTTGAAAAATGTTTCCATTGGTTATAGGAAGAGCAAATAAGGACCAGAAAACTGAAGTGTAGGTTTAGAAAACATGGAGAAAATTGTATGTGCCGCTGTTGAACACATGGTTGGTGTGAAGCGCTATTAATTTGGACACTTAATTGGTAATGCACTGTAACGTGCAGAGGTTGGTAGTAGCGGAAGGGGTGTCTGTTCCTCCGTTTCGATGCCTTGGTGGGGGTGGGTTCTGAGCAGCTCCAGCAGCGAGGGGGTAATCTGAGCTGACGTTTCGAAGGCTTTCCTTGCTTGGCAGGTGACCATGCCCCTGCCGGGGTCGCCGCTGAGGTACGGCTCCCAGCAGCACCTCATCCTGCCCCAGTCCATCCAGCTGCAGCAGGGCCAGAACCTGCCCGTGGGGGCCCCCCGGCGCGTGCTGCCCCCCGGCTCCCAGCCCCCCGTCATGACGGGCAGCAGAGAGGTGAGCCCCCCGTTCCTGTGGGGTGGCCGGCTGGCGGCTCGTTAGCGGTTTTAATAGTAAACCACCATTTTAACTGTAGTTTCCCGTTGTAGCTGGGATACTAAAGGTTTTACAACAGTTTGAGTTAAATCTATATTTTGGTTGCTTTAAAAGTCAACCAATATATTTTTAGTACAGGATCACGTTAAAATGCATTTCTAAAAGCTGTTTCCTTTACAAGCAAACAGACTACATTTTAAGGGTCATTTCCCTTTAATGATGAATTCCTTACAGAAGTAACCATTTGTGGAGTCTTCAACGTTTGTTTTTTGTTTAATCACTAGTTTTTCCACTTTCCCCAACTTAGCTACCGAGATGCATGTAAAATCTATATAGTTATAACCTCTACACTTTTGTGGTTCAAAAGCACTGTTATAACATTGTTGATGGAAATCTATAGTGCTCTATTTTCCTCTCCTTGACTTTTCTTATTTCCTTTTAGACATCGCAGATGGAGATGAAAGGCTTTCAGTTCCAAGATAATAAGGCAAACCATTCTCCTGGCATGTCAGCAGGGTCTGCCCAAACTCCCAGCTCTTACAGGTGAGCCACCATTGCCATTACCGACTTGGCCTCCTGCTGGCAATATATAGGCAGTGTTTCAGACTTTCGGTAGTTTGACTAAGGGGGTACAGATTTCAAACTAAAGAAAGTAATCGATGAAGACCTCAGTGTCGTGTCTGCCTGGTGGATGTGCCAAGATGTGTGTTCTCCCTTTCAGGCCTGGATCTGCCAGTCCAAGTGGGAAGCCCTCAGGCCCCGGAGGGCCGACCAGTGTAGCGCCCCTTCCTGGACACTACGCTCAGCAGGTATTGATCCCAAATGGTTCTGTACTAGAGATTTTACACTGCAGTACACAACAGAGCATAGGGACAGCTCTGGTCTGTATGTTTAACCCTCAGTGCCATAGGGTATTGGAAGCCCCCTATGTTTGAGTGAATGCACCGTTAAATTCTGTTGCTCTGTGCTTCGAGACAGCTATTCAAAAACCAAAGGCGTGTTGGGAACAGGTGTAGCTTTCTTTTGCATGTTCTTAAACTGTTTTGAATGTGAGCCTTGGTGGTGGTTGAAAGACTAAGCTGATAAACATTTGAGCCCATTTAATTTACGTGAAAACAATCTCCCCTCGCTGGCTCCACGGCCGCGCGGACGGGCCGGCGCTTGCAGCCCCTGTACGTTCATCTGCCTTGTTCGCTCTCAGGTCCCGCCGCCGCAGGGCGGCATGATGATGCACATGCGCCCTCCCGCCACGGGGCCCTTCCCCAGCCCCATCCAGCGGCCAGTGATGCAGATGAGCAAGGCGGTCATCATCCGCTCCCCTCAGTACCCCAGCCCTGGCCGGGAGCCCCCGCCCTGCGTCTCCCCCGCCAACAGCACCGACTCTGCGAAAGGGACGGAGGAAGGCATGAAGGTGAGCCACCCACCATCATTTTAGGTAATTTCTATTTACCCCCATTTATCATTTTCCAAAATGCCTCCATGACATGCACATTCGCTTTCTAGCTTCTTGCTCTGCTCCACACCTGCCTTTTCTGCAAGTCTCGTTTTAGTTTGAGCTATCTCTGGCTTGTGGAAGGTTTTATAACGCTGGAGATGTTGGGGGGGGTTCTTCTCCCTTACGCCTCCCATGTTGCTCAGCGTTCATCCGTTCCCAGAGTTTTGTCTTCAGCCCTCCATCTGCAGTTCGCTGTTATGGTGTCCTGGGATACTTGTGCGAGTACTGTGGGTTTTGTTTTATCTCATCGGAATATTCTGAAGCTGTTCCATCACTTCCGATTGTATAGTGTGTTGTTCTGTCAGATGCCTTAATCTGAGTATTTCTTAGCAAAACCAAATTTCAAAAAGGCATCGCCACATAAATGCTCCAATGAAGAAGTTTGTCTGCAGCCTCCCGGGGAGTATGGACTATCGCTTGAAGTCTCAAGATGTAATCATACTCTTGGGAGTTGGTTGAATTTCTGTCCATTCTTTTGGCATCTGTAGGGTTCAGGTATTGCAGTTTTGAATGACAAAATATTTGTGTATCTGTAAGAAGTGCTTGCAGAAGGTTAAATAGTTTTAAGGTTTGTACTGTGTAGAATTGTTGGTCTAAAATCAATATGCGCTTAGTAAGGCCCCTTTTTTTCCCCCTGTAAAGACCAAGCCACGCGATGTCCTGCCGAGCTCCGGCGATGGGAAGGGACAGGCCCGGATGTCCAGCCTGCAGGAGCCACAGACCTCGAGCCAGATGAAGCCAGTCCGGACCGGGGCCATCAAGCCGCAGTCTGTCAAGGTGGAGGAGGGGAAGGCGTAACGGGAGGCCGGTGCTGTGGACCAGAGCACACTAGCAGCCGCGAAGGCAGTCCCCGAGATTGGCCTCCGCACTGGCCAGGGAAGATCACCAGTGGGATCTGACTCCTATTAAAGCAAATTCAAGCGTTGTATTGATCGAACACAGTATATATAAATATATAAATAAACACATAGGGACACTTTGAAGCAGACTTTTCATTTCATCTTATTTATTAACTCTACATCCAAACAATAAGTCGTTCAGGTTCTGTCATTTGCCTACATCAAAGGAAAGAGAAAAATAAGTAGCTCCTGCAGCTCAACAATTTCCACTTGCAAAATAACACAAAAAGGACTGCAGTTGTGTAAATGTGGCAAATGCAAGAGAATAATACGAGGCTAGTATGTAAGCTTTTTAAGCTTTCTTTCCCAAACATTCAACTTTTCTTAGCCACTTTGCTGGTACCTTGGAGTTTTAACTTTTTAAGTAATCTGAAAACTTAATATCCTTCGTTATTAAAGGAATCCTTTTATTCAATAAAGTACTATTAAAACTGAAGCAGAGGACACCTGTTTTGTGCGATCTGAAAGAAATGTTTCATGGAGAGACCCTGTAGAATCTGTTACAATTGTATTTCTCACAGCTTGTGAAATGTATACAACTGTGCTTAGGTAACTGCAAATATGTTTCCGTAACTCTGCAAAGCCTAGACTTTTTCATTACTTGTTTTTATTTTTGTGGTATTAAAAGATTTTTGGCATCATAAATCACACTCTGGTTTAAGTTTTAAGCTTCACAGGGGTTTATGAAGTGTTTTATGCATGTGGTGTAAATTAAAACGTATACGCCAGGGCCAGTGATACTTGTAACTTTGCATTTCAGAGATGTATCTAAAGTGAGTAAAATGTACAGCTGAGATGTGTGTGGACAGTGCAAAAAAGGCAGTTTTGTAGCCATCTTTGTGTAAGGGGTCCTCATTGAGTTGCCGATGTGTTCCCAGGTAGTTGGTAATGAGCAGACTGATTTTTTTTTTCTTTTGTGGGGTTTTTGCTTGTAATTAGTAACTTAATTTTTAATATTGCTACATTACATGTATGTCAAGTATAATGCCTACTAAAAAGATGCGATTTTCCTCCAGGTGTTTTCGCCTGAGGCCTGACAGCTGTTCAAGGGCTTTCGGTTTTTATTCTTTCTCCCTCTTGAACTTTTCTTCTCCTTGCTGTGTGAAGTGATGACCTATTGGCTGACTCAGGTTGACACAGGGCGGTGGGGAGTCATGAGAGTGGCTGTAATGGCAGCACACGGAGGATGAGATCCATACCATAAACCCACAATGTTGCCAACAAGGAAAAACCAGTGTACATGGGGGAAATTAACAGCACATGAAACCTTGCTTTTTCTTTTTATTTGCTTAAGCCCAGGCTATGTATAATGTGACTGTAAACCTTAAGTGCTGGAGGGGCCAGTGTTGAAGGGAGTTTTTGGGAAGCAGGCAATAAAATGGTTGAAAGATGTTCAGCCTCAGTAGCTGTGGAACAAGGCCTAGCAAATAGAGAATGCAGTATGCAATGTAAACAGCCGGGAAGCTGATCATGCTCACCCCCTTTAGCCTGGTTGAACATTGCAGTTACTTTATAGCTCCAGCTCCAGGAAGAAAAGGACACTGCATCTTCATCTCACAGGGGTTAAATCCATCATTCAATTGAATAATACCACATCATGTAGCTGCCCTGTTCTATAACTCCGTGAGCTTGCTGATCTCATCTTTTAATTATTATTCCTGGTTCAAATCATGACAAAACACTATTTAAAGTACTTGTTTAGATCTAGTTGGTGTTTCACTGATTTTATATATATATATAAAAATATATATATAGTCTCATTCTGTGCTGGGGAGGCCAAAAACCTACTTGATTTCTATTACTGTATTTAATGTCACTTGATACACTAAAATGTTTACAGGTTGTTTTTATATGGCTGTATATGATTTTCTTTTTTTCACAGGACATATACAATTTGGTCACATTTGGAGGATTTTCTTTAGATTTTTAAGATGCAGTGGCTCTTTTCAAATTTAAGTTGGGATCATTCAGGCTGAGAGAAGTTGCCTTAGATCTAAGGTGGAGGTAATCTGGAGGAGCTGCTGATGAGTTGAACATGAATATCGCGAGATATTTGATTTGGATGTTAAAACTTTGCTTTCTTCCAACCATCACCAAGCTTATTTTAGTCTATCAGTTTTTGGCCTTTTCTTGTCTTTCTGTGTAGACTGATATTTGAAAGGGCAGACGATGGATATTTCACTGTAGAAGCTTTTTTTGTTTGTATTTTTGTTTCTGACTGGACCAGTCGTGATTTCATGGAGCTGTTCCTGCAGCTGTACAGCCTGAACCCTGTTATCAGTACCTGTTGTTTATCCTTTCAAATATGTGATTGTATTAGCTCTTTCCATATGAAAGAATTCTCCTTATTTAAATAAAAAATAAAGCAGATTATGCTTTTTCAAATACCTGCTGTGTACTTTTTTTAAATGAGACGTGATCGTTAGAACAAAAATCTAGTTCACACCTGGAGAAGACTTCACAGCCGAAACGTGGTGTTTTCTCTTCTCTTTTCAGCATGGAACAAACCGATTGTTCCTTTGTGGTCATTAGATCTGCGAATTTCCAATGTTGGCAACAATGCTGCAAGGCCGAAGGTGGCTTTGCCGTGTGCTGCCTGTTCCCAAACGGTGGAACCTGGGGCAGCTGTGCAGAGCGGGGGTCTCCAGTAGGTTCCCGGGGAATCTCAGCCCGGGGGGGTTTGTTGGTGGGCGTTGAATTTTGAACTTTTCTTTAAGACCTAAAATGTACTCTTAAGCCCTAAAGAGCTGGAGTTCTGCTAAACTAAGAAAACCGGGCTCGACCTATAAGACTACGTGGGTTAAAGATCTGCAGGGACCGCGTTTGAGACCCATGGAGCAGCGTACGGATTCAGGTCTAGGTGCTTGGTGGGGCACTGCTGGCGTCTGGTGTGTAAAACACAAGGATTATAATGGACCTTTCTGCTCTCCTGCTTTAAGAAAGGTTTTTCCTGTTGCAACACAGATGTGTAAAGGGGTTTCCAACTGCTGGTTTAACTGGAGGGTGTTTTTGTATAGTCTCTAAACGTGCAACACGGTATGTTGTACAGCAAAATGCCCATCTCCATGTGTTCCGGAGATTGGCATAACTGGATAAGTGCGTCAGACAAATAATGAACGAACTTGTCATACTCCAATTTCCAGTCTTGTAATTGTCGTTTGAAAGGCCGCAATTTATTTCAGCGGTAGCCAGGCCCACCCTGGAATTATCCTAGGCCTACCCACTCAGTCCAAAGTAATTTTAAATTATTTTTCCCTTGTTGGCGTTACATGATTTACTTTTTAATGTTACGTGTTTTTTCATCATATGTGATTTGCTATTGGCTCGCTGTATCTTTTGTGACCTATAAGAAAATTATAAATGTAGTGGGGCGGTTCATGCGTAGCCTAATTGGCTATCGTTGTCATCAGACCCTCTTAGACCTATCTAGCGCTAGGTTTTTGGTTTATTAGCCAACATGGCAAAACAAATGCATACATCTGCGTTTTTTAAAATGTTAGTTTTAAATAAAAATGCAAGATAATGTACGTTGCTTAAGCGATTAACAGCTACCGAGGCCGTAGTTTTTTTTTAATCAAATCACCACTCTATTTGTGATCATTATTCGTATTTTGTATAGTTAGCTGACACGAGTACACGCCTGAAAGTAAATTGTTGGAGGGCGCCACCTGACAAGCTTGGCATCCCCCCGTTTTCATTAGATATTTTTTTTTTATTTTCATAATTAAAGGATGGCCCTGCTTGGGCACTGCTGTCCGCAGCCATACTGCACTGCGGTAGAAATCGCCGCCGGCTTGCCATGCAGTCACTATGGTTACAGGCTCTGCAATCGAGCTCCCGTACTGCAGGCCGAATTAATCGATCACAGCCTCGGCGGCGGCGACTCTGTACAGCGGATCCCTGAAAACGGAGTACTCGCCAAAGTGGGTAAGTCATATTTGACTTTTTTTCAGCATCCATCGATCACTTTGAGGTCAGTTTCCAAACGCCATACTGTTAGGGCTTGTATCGTCCGCGGGTCCGCGGGTATTAGCACGTAGATTTGAGCAGACCCTCAATAAGGCAAACGCAAAGAGGCAACGTCTGTTTAACGCTGTAACTACAGTACACTGGCAGAAACGAAGAAATTGAAAATAAGAGCTGGAAAATAACTAAATAAATAGACTCATTCCATATATTCGTTCGTATTATTACCATTGAAATAGCGGTACCTTTCTTTCGACACTTTTTTTTTCGTGCTTTTACTACTTTTACTAATTGATGCAGTTTTAAATATCTCAGTTCAGTCATCTGAGTCATTTCTTCATTATATTGAATTACAGCAACGGCACTAGCTTCACTCAGTACACGCCTGTCTGTATGGGTCGCTATTTGTAAAGTAGGCGGGCTAGTGTTATCTTCATATCCTTAAGCATTAACAGAGGAAAAAGGTAACGTGACTTTAATCGGAGAGGCTGGTGTGGAATGCTGAAACTTTTCCATATTTTGGTTTGAATTAAGAGTGACGTCAAAATTGTTCACTTTAGTGCGTGCTGGTAATTACAGTGTTAGAATTGAGCTTCTTTTCCTCCTGCAAAACACACAGTAAACACACAGTAATAGAGAGTAACACACTCTAGGCTGAGGAGTACGCTACTTTTAGGTTATTGAATGTGATGTTCTTATTTACAACGTGCCCGTCATGTCCTAACGTGTCTTCTCAGCAGGGTGAAGAACATCATGTTGGGACTCGTCAAACTGCCAGTTAAGGTGAAGGCAGAGATCGACTTGGTGTTGGTCGCAGTGACGATTTTGGGAATTTGGACTAGGCTCTCGGGAATCCATTTTCCCAATGCCGCTGTGTAAGCTACCTTTTCTCTTATCAGTATATGATGTGTTTCCTGCAGCTGATAACATGGTTTTGTAGAACATGCATTTCCAACCCATTTTTTGTCATTTAGATATTGCAGGTTTAAAAAGTTTGTTTGTCGCTAACACCCAGTGCTGCTTGAACTAAAACCGTATACTTGGTGGGTTTTCCAAATGGGGATCGTGTAAGATTCGTTGCTTGCGATGCATTTAATGGTAAATAAAACTGAAAGTAGTGGAATAAGTCTTCCAGGGGTCCCTCAGAAGAATGAGAATCCTTTTCCAGATCTCGCAGTGTACAGGAGTGGACCCAGTCGCTCATACCTGCAGTTGTGCTCTTCATAAAGGTTGTGACAACCCTGCTTTAAACCTATTGTACCTGATGGGCTGGAGAGAACCCAAAACGGAAGGGCCTGACGCTCCCCTGACTGCTGGGCACCATGTGTCACCTCTTTCACCTCTCTGGTGACTCTTCCCTTGCAGGTTTGATGAGGTCTATTACGGGCAGTTCGTGTCCCTGTACATGAAGCACGTCTTCTTCATCGATGACAGTGGCCCCCCTTTTGGCCACATGATTCTGGCTTTAGGAGGTAAGTGAATCCCTTCTTCTGATACTCTCACAAAGAACACCTCGTGATACTTCAAGCACTCCATCGTCTCGGATGCTGAAGGCCACTGAGGATGCTGCTCATAGCCCTGATCTTCACCTTTTCAAAGGATAAAGAGGCCATATAGCATGAGATCCGATAGGAGCAGCTGAAGAGTAGAACAGACTGAGGTACTTAAGACTTAGTGGAGCACTGAGATTTGATATTTTTGCGGTGGGCTTTGTTGTTGTACTTGAAAGAGTAGGTAGGGTTCTGTTGAATTAAAAAATAAAACAGGGATAAATTCTCATGGGGGAGTAATTTAAAGACTAGAGTTACTGAGAGTGCCAGGAGATACTCCCTATTTGTATTTTTATGTCTTATATGAACTATGTTTTCCAACTGAGAAGAAATAACACTCATTACTGCAGCCCAGCATTGTGTGGGATTGAATCCACACTTAGCAAGTGATGGCTGAGAGCTTGTTTCAGGTGAAGAGAACACAGCGACCTGTGAAAGCCCAGTCTCATACCAATATCTTAGATTACTTTTTTACACAGATCTATATCAGAAAAGTTAGTTATTGAGTGGAGATTTGTTAGGTTGTAAAAAGTTTGGTATTATTTTTATCCCAAACGTGACACTTTACAAATGTGTTGGCAAAGCTGCTAATTAATGTCTTTTCTACACCTGATTAATATTACTCAGCTGGATTCCTCATTGTGTATTGCTGTCTGGTATTTTTAAATCTAGTTGAATTATCATATCGCTCCAGTTTTTCCATTCTAAACTGGCTTTGCATGGAGTTCGAAGTGCATTGTATAATCTTACCTGTGAGTGGTCTGTGGGATAGCTGCAGATATCTCAGACCTCGGGCTTGGGGCTTTCATCAGTACCAGAAACTAGGCAGAACATAGAGCTGTAGAATGACCTTCCAAAGGCCAACTGGGACTGATTATAATGGCATTTCTTGTATTTTATGTATTATTTTACTAATTGTAAATGTTGTGTCTTACACCCTCTACATTTTTTATTATAATTGCCTTCATTTCGTTAAGCAGTTCATACCGAGGGGCACCTTAAGATGTTGTCCATAAAAGGTGCCGCGTAAAATAAATTCTCGATCAGCCGAGTATGTAGTGTTGTATTTGATTTTTGCGCAATAAAACTCAGTGTCAACTTCCTTCTTACTCTGTTTAGCGTATCTTGGAGGATTTGATGGAAACTTTGTGTGGAACAGAATCGGGGCAGGTAGGAGCCTCTTGGGTGACTGTCTGGGGAATAACGCTGTCAGTGCTTGGTAGGAGACCCCATAAATCTGGGGACTGAGAAGGGGTGTCTGTCCTAGAGGTGAGTCCCTCACTGGAAAACATCCCCTGGCCATAACCTCCCTTTTCTAGAACATGCTGTGTTCTAGATGGCTCTGAACACTTCTGGTTGTATCAGACTCTTGCCAAGCTCAAGTACTTCCTAAACATGTTCACATCAGTCACACTGCAGAAGTATCGGAACGTGCAGTTTGACTGTGGGATTTAGTAAATATCTTCCCCTTCTTTATATGATTGCAGCCCTACATATACTGTATGGTGACAGATCATAAGGGCAGTGTAGTGTTGTAAATGTCCAACAGCCTCATAGGACCAAATATAGATGTTTGGATTTTCTGTTGGAACTCTTATGTTCTGCTAAAATTACCCGATTTCTCCTGAGATGAATAAGTGCTTTTGGCCCCTTATTCTTTTTCCTGCATTTTTCAAAATGAATAATGGTGCAGAAACTCTATTTCCCATGACCTGTGAGCTCCTCCAAAAGCCTGTTTCTCTCGCAGTAATCCAGAGCTGCACATCATATGTGCATCATATGAGTAGCACTTTATGATCTGACAGATCATCTGGTGAGTTCTGCCGTAGACCAGGGGCTGGGACTCCGCCACGTGATGTTCTTGAGGCTGGTGCTCAGTTATTGCCTTAAACTGGATACTGCAGCACTGAATTTGTTTGTGATTATTTAACTAAGCATCACTGTCTGTTGTTTTTTTGGAGCTGTGGTCAGGGCCCCCTCTGCTCCAGCTCTCAGCAGCTCGCCCCCAGAGTGTGTTGTGTTCTGGAGGAGGCCTGCTGGCCATGACTGTGTCTTGTGTTCAGAGTACTCCAGGAACGTGCCGGCGTGGAGCCTGCGGGTGGTACCAGCCGTGGCCGGGGCGCTCTCGGTGCCTCTGGGGTACCTGCTGGTGGTGGAGCTGGGCTGCTCCCACGTCGCCGCCCTGGTGGCAGCTCTCCTGCTCCTGACAGGTGGGCAGGCGCTGCGTCCTTCAGCTGAACACGGGATATCTGGGTTCCTCGTTCTCTTCGGGGGGAGGGGGGGTCAGTTTTTGTATTCGGTGGGTGGCTCGGGGGGATGGCACCCCTCTTCCCCTCTCCTTGCAGGGGGTTCCTTACCCAGGTGGTGGGTCTCGCTGATGGGTGGCGTTTTTCACTTTGAGGGAAACAAACATCCTGTTTTTTTAAAAATAAATTCTGGATGCCTGGGAGAGGCCTTAAGTACTAGAATGTTGCGTCAAAAATGGGAACTGTAAACAACTATAATGTTGTATATTTTATAAACGACAGCGCGGGGTCGTGGGTGGAGCCAGATTCTATCCCAGCAGGCAGCAGGTACGAGGATTGGTAAACATGCTTGACGTAACGTCAGGCCAACGCAGGGCAGACGCAAAAACACAGACACACATGCTCACCAGGGCCAGTTTTCCCAGAAGCCAAATAACCCACCAGTAAGTCTTTCAACCATGGGAGGAAACCCATGCCGACACTGGGAGTACATGCAAACTCCACACAGACAGCACCCCAGGTCTGGAATGGTACTCAATGCCTCAGCAAAGCGAGGCAGCAGCGCTCACCACTTCACCACTGTGCCGCCAATATTTCTGTGACACATCCGTTCTTTAATTTTCTTCCCCAGAAAACTCCCTTGTCGTCCAGTCCCGGTTCATGCTGTTGGAGTCGGTCCTTGTGTTCTTCCTGCTGCTGGCCATCGTGTCCTACCTGAAGTTCCACAATGCTCACAGCTCCGGGTAAGGCACAGCATTTCAGCGCTCCCTGTAGTGTGCACAGGCCGTCTGTCAGGGACAGCCGAGTAATCAGGCCCGTTCTTCTCTCCCAGCTCCGGCAGCTCTGTGAGCACGTGGGCTTGGCTCTTCCTGTCTGGGGCAGCCTGTGCCTGCGCGGTAGGGTAAGCCTTTGTTTCAGAGCTGTTCTGTCGTGGTTCACAATCGATGGCTTTCCCAAATGAACAGAAAATATACCTGCTTTTGACTAGTTTAGCCTTGTTTAGAAAAATCTGCAAATACATATCCAGTCCCTCTTTAAAACAGATGCATGTTACTGAGCCAAAACTGTTAAGTCCATACATTGGGTGATATAAGCAGAATTGCTTACATTTGTGCTTCAAAAACCATAATATTAATTATTAGAATTAAATTAATTTGACAGCATTCATTCCAAATGACCCCAAAGCAGTTTATGTATAGGAGGGGCCTGACTTCATCCACCAGTGTAGGGTGGCAAATTCAGCCTCTGTGCACCAGCTGTCCCACTGCTTAGCGAAATGAGAGAAGTGGGACATTTCTTCTGCACTTGAATTAAAGTGAACACTTAAAGGGGGTCAGATTGTGCTCGTCCAAAGTGGAATGTAGGTTGGGCAGTGCGTTTAGCACCCCCCACGCTTACGAACAGAGTTCAGTGACCAGGCTGTCAGGACCTTGGTTTACTGTCCTATCCGAAGGATGACCCATCCTTCACCTTCTCATCCCGGCACTGTCCAGGGCTTACCTTCTGGGATCAGACAAGATCAGGCTCAGGCTAGAAAGTGGTAACGCTGAGGCCAATAATCTATACTATTATACATACTGTGCAACCCATAAATAATACTCTATATCATAGTTGAGTCCAGTCTTTAAAATATAAGAATGTTTTAATGGAAGATTCCACATTCTCTCCATCAGATGTTCAGATCTTCAGGGACTGAGCAGTTAACCTT
Source organism: Lepisosteus oculatus (assembly GCF_040954835.1). NCBI lineage: Eukaryota > Metazoa > Chordata > Actinopteri > Semionotiformes > Lepisosteidae > Lepisosteus > Lepisosteus oculatus. The sequence goes on along the minus strand of NC_090719.1, from coordinate 15,406,680 downwards.
GCACTAAGCTGTTAGCTCGTGCGTTTCCCTCATTGCTCTTTTCAAACTGGCTTCTCTAGAGTGAAGTACATGGGCCTCTTCACTTACCTGCTTCTGCTTCTGCTTGCGGGAGGACACACCTGGCAGGTCATCGGAGACAGAAAGCTGGGGAACGTGAGTGTGTGGTACACAGGCCACTTTCACTGCATTTTCAAATCCTGTGAACCGGAGTGTTTATTAGTGCTTTATTAAGGCTCACATTTTGTCCTGTGTTGATAAGACGATTGAAAGGGTCTGTAATCTGTATCCACCAAGATAAACCACAGTAGACAGCGCTGTGAGCTGGTGGGACTGTTGTTTCATTCGTGATCATTGTGCGTGTGCTGAATACATTTTACAGAGAAAGTTGCTATGTGTTTTTTGGACCTCAGCTTTACCACTGGGTTTTCATTTTCTAAACGCAGTTGATCCAGACTACATTCGGTCTATACAAAGGAAGGTATAAATGAGGTGTGTAGGCATTGAGGAGCATGCAGGTTGGGTGCAGTGTCTGAAGTGTGTCTTTACTGGCTTGCAGGCGACCGTGTTGTGCCAGGTGGTTGGCCGGGGCCTGGCCCTGGTGGTGCTCCCTGCCCTCCTCTACCTGGGCTTCTTCTACGCCCAGCTGAGCCTGCTGTACCGCAGCGGCCCACACGACCAGATCATGAGCAGTGCCTTCCAGGCCAGTTTAGAGGTGGGTCAGCTCTGCGGCGCCGACACGAGCGAACGTGGCTCGGTTTGACTTCGGTCTGCTTTGGCTCCATCAGACACGTTGTCTTGTCTTGTCTTGTCTTGTCCAGGGCGGGCTGTCTCGGATCACGCAAGGGCAGCCTCTGGAAGTGGCCTTCGGCTCTCAGGTCACCCTGCGCAATGTCCTCAGCAAGCCCCTGCCCTGCTGGCTGCACTCCCACAAAGCCAACTACCCCATCAGGTAGGGCTCTCGCACTGGAGATGGGTGAAATTGTCATTCCTTCATGCAATATAGCGCCTCCAAAATTAGATCTGTTTAAAAATTAGAACAGTTTTTGGATTGTTGTTGGCCCCATCCTTTAAATGGATTAGTAACTTGTTTGGTACGACAGCCCTAATATCCCAGTTACCGGCTGCTGACACCATTTACCTAAACGTTTCCCGCAGTGTGCTCATACAGTACCTTCCTGTTCATTTGTCCTCCATGAGGATTGAGATCTAGGAGACGCGTCTGCTCTGCACATACGGAGAGTGTGGGGGTCGAAGGGTCAAGTCATGGGGTCCATTCAAGTCTTAGTGGGCTTCTGGGATAAAGGTTCAATGATTGGAATACGTCTTCAAGTGCCGTCTACGCTAAGTCCTTTGTGTGCTGACTCTCCTGCAATGTCAGGTGATAAGTGCATCATTCTCACTTTCCTGTCTCTGTGGCCCAAGGTACGAGAATGGCAGAGGCAGCTCCCATCAGCAGCAAGTCACCTGCTACCCCTATAAAGACATCAATAACTGGTGGATCATTAAGGACCCAGGGAGGTAAGTACCCTGAGAGTCATCGACTTGTCACCTCTGATCATTTTGTACATTATAAAAAGTGCTTGTAAGGTGGTAATGAGGGGAAAGACAACTACATAAGAAGCACAACCTTATTGTTTTCTTCCACAGTGAGAATCCTGTCCATTTTGTCCAACAGAAGCTAAATATTGCCTCATGGTCATGCCCTGTTTTCAGTGCTGTCACTGCAGACGCCTTCGTGTCGTGAGTTTCCTGTTCCTTCAGACGTGTTTCTGTCCTGTTCTCAGGCAGGAGCTGGTGGTGAGCAGCCCCCCGCGGCCGGTCAGACATGGGGACATTGTCCAGCTGGTGCACGGCATGACCTCTCACCTCCTCAACACGTACGCCCCACATTTCGCAGCCGGCTAAACTTCTGGGGATCTCGCCACACTCCAAGTGTGCTCAAGTTTGCAGCAAGCAGATTTTGTTTGTAGCCTATGGAGAGCAGTTATTTCAGTGTTGGGCATCTTCCATTGTAACATCAGTCGTTACAATGTTCTGAGCCTCCACTGATCCTTTCTAACGTCATGAATACTGTAGCACAGCTTAGTCTGGAAAGACAGAAGAGACAAAACTTGTCATTTTACAATCTTCGCAGTGATTAGAATCTGTAAAAGCCTGATCATAGCAGCTCCAGGTAAATTACATGAGAAGCCAGTCTGAAGTATTGTAGTTCTTAGTGTGACGTTTGCTGGGCAGATCTAATTTACTTATCTAATTGCTGTCTCATCTCCTGTTAGGCACGATGTGGCTGCTCCCATGAGCCCTCACTCACAGGAAGTGTCCTGTTACATTGACTTCAACATCTCCATGCCTGCCCAGAACCTCTGGCGAGTGGTAAGGAAATACAAGTACAAATGTTTGCTGAGCTGAATTCCAGACCTTGGGTGCTCCCTGCGTTGTGTGATCTCCCCATCTTTCCAGGGGTTTCCTCACAGTCCAAAGACACTGGTGGGTTAACTGGGAAGCCTGGCCCTGGTGTGCGTGCGTGCGCCCTGGCCCTGGTGTGTGTGCCCACTTCTTGCTGGCTAGGCTCCGACTCCCACGCGACCCTGACCCTGATGAAGCCGTTAGGAAATGGAACGATTTTATTATGATTATAGAATTCGAACTCAATATTGTTTTACACTGTTTTGCTGCCTGCATTTTCTAGTCTGTTCTATTGAAATCTAAATGCCAGAAGGAACATTTTTGAGACAAAGCTGTGCACGATAAGCCTGAAAGCACAAGGGACAGCTTGCAGGTCTGGCAGGTCTGCTTGTATTTCCAGGACATTGTGAACCGTGAGACGGAGCACGAGGTGTGGAAGACTATCCTGTCGGAGGTCCGACTGGTCCACGTGAACACCACAGCAGTGCTGAAGGTAAGAGCCTTTCCCAGAGACTCATCGAGACACAGCATTTGGCCAGGTAGATCATTTTATCAGTCCTATTTAAATTTAGTGTACCTGTATAGTTAGAAATATCCCATGAAGTACAATAAAGTTAACAAAGTATATGCTATGTAATGTTTCATAAAAGAAGCTCCATTTTCTTTTGCTTCTGAAAATATGGTTATGTATCGAACCATTGTTTTAGAATGCTTCACATGGTAGATTTTCTTCTGCCTGTTTTAATGCCATCTACACTGGTAGCCCTTATCTGAGATGGGTCCTGGGAGGAGCAGGTGGGTGTTGTTGAATGCTGGTCTGGAGCTTGACGGGAGTCCTGTTCTCTGTCTGGGGGGTGATCACATCGCTGACACTGGCTGTGGCTCCAGCTGAGCGGAGTGTTGCTGCCCGAGTGGGGGTTCCGGCAGCTGGAGGTCGTGGGGGACAGGATCTCGAGAGGACACCAGCAGAGCATGGCCTGGACTGTGGAGGAACACCGCTATGGAAGAAGTAAGCTACCGAGATGCAGAACGCCCACTGGTCTGGGCTCAGGTGGTTTCCAGGTCTGCTTCAGTCTGAGCGTGCTTTGTTTTAGTTGTGTCTTTCATTTTATCATGATCCTCAAACATTTTATCATCTAAAAAAGGTCCAGATACACACGCTCAACTGAGAGGACTATAGCAATAATAATTCTGCCCTTTGAAATGCTAAATTAGTATTCAGAAGCCAGAAAGAAAATATTATTTTCCCCTTTCCTCTAGGTCGTGAACAGAAGGAGAGGGAGCTGGAGTTACACTCCCCAACGCAGATCGACGTCAGCAGGAACCTCAGCTTCATGTCCAAGTTCATGGAGCTGCAGGTGAGATCGGCGACTATTATTCACTGACCCGAGTAGGGGACACCAATGGCCATGTCTGAAAAGGAGTAGGACATGGTGCTTAGATATTGTGCACCATACACCAAGGAGAAGTGAAATTTGGTATCTGCTGATAACTGGAGGCACCACTGACTATGGCAGCAGGTGCAGCAGTGTTTTTATACACCAGGAATGCACTGCATGCCCACTGCCTAGCTCTGGCATTGGTAGTGTCCTGCGGTGTGCACTCTTGACTTATCTGCACGTGCACGAAATCTCATTACTCCACTGTGCCGTGATTAAGTCCTGTGTTTTTGTGAAGCCACTAGTAACACTGGGACACGTGTTCTCTGGCAGTGGAAGATGTTGACACTGAAGAACGAGGAATCGGAACATAAATACAGCTCCTCCCCTTTGGAATGGATCACCATGGATACCAACATTGCGTACTGGCTCCACCCCTCCAGTAACGTAAGCTGTAACCCTTCTCTGAGCCAGGCGGGGGGTTCTGTGGCTGGGCAGGTTCATTTGTCCCAGTGCCAGAGCCGCCATGTGGCTAAATTACAAACTCTTCCAAACTAGAGCGCCTTCAGTCCACCCTGCTCATTTATTCTGTTTTCAATATGCAGTCATTATCCAAAGGGCCCTGCAGCGTGTATTCGAGCAGAGCTGTTGCTGCAGAGTCACAGTACGACCTGGGCTTTACATCTCTTCCAACGTAATGAGCCCAAGCAGGTCCAGTCAGCATGACACCCAGGGCTGAAGCTGGGGTCCCCTGCCTAGCCTTACACCTGAGGCCAGGGCTGTATACAGTATGTTTAGAAATATTACTGCAGTGACCTCAAGGGGTTTGATGAATGATGTCGTGGGGAAAAGCAAGAAGAGGTTGAAAGTGTTTGTGTGTGCTTATCCTAGGCTCAGATCCACCTCATCGGGAACATCGTCACCTGGTCTTCTGCCAACCTGGGCCTCGTCGTGTTCGTGCTGCTGTTCCTCTGGTACCTGCTGAGGCGGCGGCGGAAGATCGAGGATATTCCTCACGGTACGAGTGAAACTGTAGCGCGCCGCTCTGGCAGGGCTGAGCCACAGCCTGGCCGGGATCGATCCCCGCTTCAGTCGAGCATTGATCTGCGACGCAGAATGAAAGGCTGGGTTACTGCATTTTGATCAGATCTTTTCAAATGTAAGGAAGAAGATGTACAGCTGTCTTGTGTCATATACATCGCGCTCTCCCACTCTGAATTCGTCTCGCGTGTTTTAATTGTCTGTGCTTCCCTTGCTCTCTCCCTGCCCATGTGTCTGCAGCTTCCTGGTGTCAGTGGACTCTGGCAGGGGCAGTGTGTGCAGGAGGCTGGGCGGCCAACTACCTGCCTTTCTTCATGATGGAGAAAACGCTCTTCCTGTACCACTACCTGCCTGCCCTCACCTTCAAAATCCTCCTCCTCCCCATAGTGCTCCAGCACCTGCACCACCACCTCCTCAGGTACTCAGGGCTGCGGGCCGACCTGTGTTCAGGCGCTGAGTTTCCAAAGCCACGTCTCAAAGGCTTCCATTGCCAGTCCCCTCTGTCCAAATTAATATCGCCATTATTTAGTGATGCTGGCTCAACACTGTTTCCTTCTTGAATGTACGTATGACATTGTGGGGAAATATGATTAGTTCTTTTTTACAGTGTGTGTGTGAGACCTCATGGTGAATAGTGGCCTGTCTTTGACGATACTTTACGGAGGTGTGATAAATACTGCCTGTTGTTGCCTCTCTCCAGGTCCTCGCTGCACAGACGTGCTCTCGGTGGCCTGCTCCTGGCCTGGCTGACCTCGGTGTACCTGGTGCACCGCCGCTTTTGCCCCCTTACCTACGGCCAGCCTGTCCTGTCCGCCGCCGAGCTGGGGGCCCTGCGCTGGAGGGACTCCTGGGACATCCTGATCCGCCAGCACTGACGGCCGACAGGTACTGCGACCCTGGGAGAGGGCGTGGACTGGAAACTGCGGGTGGAGAACGACATTGTGGCCCTTGTCCCTCACACCAGTTATACATTGTGGACGTGCACAGGCCTCCTGCTGTCACCCATGACTATTTGCATTTTGTCTGGGAGAGCCCTGTGCTGTATTTCAAATCTGGATCGTCTTTTTTATCACGTACCCACCCAATCTGGAATCTCCAAGGCTCGGCTAGCCCGGCAGGAGAGGAAGCTCCAGTTGCAAGTGTGACGTGTTGTTCACTCTGTCCCAGCGCCACCTGTCAGCGAGTCCCAGTCCCAGTCCCAGTCCCCTAGTGGCATGACCCAGGCTCAGTCCCGCAGCGTCCTGCGAACCATGGGAGTACCTTCATGGGCAAATGCTCAGACCAGCTGCTTAACATGAGTTAAGCTCACACAGGCCCTGTCCCTTACATCATACTGTATCCACAATAATGTGCTTCTTTTTTAAAATGGAGTACCCTTCTTCAAGCAAGGCTAAACGCGTATTTCACCTTGGTGAGGCTGGATCCTCAGGGTTCTATGTGTGCTTCATGTGCACACAGCAATAAGTCTTATGTTCTGCATTAAATGACTGTTTTAAAAAAGTGAAACTAAAACTCTTTGAGAGAATATCATAATTAGTAACTTTATATTAAAGTTAGCTAGAGTGTGATGGCGTAAAATGTTATCTTTTAAGACAACCTTAATAGCAACCTTAATAATTTCCTTATATTTGAAAATGCATTTTTAGTTTTAGACATATTTGTGATGTCTTTCACAGTTGTACATGAATCATTGTACATAAAGAACGATTAAAATATCAAAGTTGAAATCACTGTAATTCTTTATTACAATTTCTTCAAAAATGAAAACATTAACAGTAATGACCTTTTTAAATGAATTCTTCTTCAACAGAGATACAGTTGTCCATTTCACAAATGTGAAAACACTTGCATTTTATTGCAAAAATATTCAGGTAGACATCCAAAAGAATTAAAATATATTTATACATTATTCTCAGCAAACATATACATAGAATAAACCTAGGTATCAGAAACATGTCTTAGTATGAGTAGAAAACAGTTTAATTTGTTAGTGACTTGATATAAAGAGAGAGTAGAGAAATGAACACTTCTCTGGAGTCGGTAAGGATGTAAAGCAATACAGGTGGCGGAAGACATGTGTCCTTCATGCCAGTGGCAGCAGCTGCCCTGTGTGCAGACATGGCAAACCTGTGCCAGCAGAGCGCAGATTTAGACACGTTTACAGCACCACCACGCTCATAACACTGTTGACCTGTTCTCCTTTTCACAGTCACAAGTCCGGTCGGGAAACACTAGAGTTCGCAAGCGGAGTCCTAACACTGCCACTGCGGGACAGCGGGATTCCTAAACACCAGGGGTCATTAAGCTTTGTTAGCATTATACTCTTTATAAGTATTGTGCACATATTTTATATGTAACAAAAGGCTATAACTGTTTTACTTCTTTTGTAAGACTCCCATGTGTTATGCGTAATGTGAAACACCGAGCTGTACTCTAGGTAGAAGACCTGTAAAAAGCACATGAACAGAATGGGGATAAAACAAAAGGTCTGGATTCATTATGAAAAAAAACAGAGAAAATCTTAACTAAGTGAACAACACTATCAGGCTGTGATTAACCATGTCAGCTGTTGAATACTGCTGACTACACTAAATACCACTTTAGGAAACGGGAACAGGACTAGACACTGATAGTCGGCACGGATCAGCGTGGCCTAAGGAGAACCAATGGCATATTCAGCTACAGTTATTAAACTGTTTTTACAACATTAATAAATAAATGCTTGTTTTAAAAGGATTTCTTTGTTACCCTTTATTCACGTTTCTGATGCACAAAAGCACCCTCTCCAATGTGAGAGGTCTGTGAAATATATATTTTATAAGCATTTCTCAAAGTACCTAACCAAAAACGCTGGGGATTTTTAATTCTAATCTCTCATTTATGAGAGAGTGAATTTGTTGTTTTGTTTGTGCTAATAACACTTTAGAGCACAGGGCTTTGGAAACTTGCTCATTTCCAGGACTGAAGGTCCACTGCAGCTGCCGTCTCCCCAGGACCAGGGACTGTCTCTGACAGTGCGACTATAACAAGGGGCAGCTGTGCTGCACGTGCAGGATGCTGCCATCACAGTTGCACCTGACGGTTTGTGTTCTAGATTTTTTTTCTAACTTGCTACTTCTATTAACTCATTCCTAGAGGATTTGCCGAGATGTCCTGCCTCTCTTCCTGATTCGTTGGTTTGCTGTCATTCTCATGGTCATGTCTGCCCACAGCTACATGGCTATAAACTGTATGATTACAGTTGACACAGCAGCCTCCCACACTGGCTAGAAGGGCTTATGGGGGGGTATCAATGAGTCGAGATGTCGGGGCGCTCGCTGCTCGTGTACCCGTTCTGCAGCTGCAGGAGTGCGCGGAGGCAGGCGGCTGGGCAGACAGGAACTGGGAGGATGAAGCCTGGGGGCTGTGGAGGTCTCAGTGGGGTCGGCTGCTGGGTTCCAGTAGGATACGTTTCCCTGGGGGGGTTGTCACCCCGTTACCCACGTCCCCTTGCTCCGGCAGGCCCCGCTTGTACCCCCGGCCCTGGGCGTCGCTGTGCACGGCGCCGCGCTGCCACCTGCAGAGATCTCCGTTCAGGATGTCCTGGATGTGCTGCACGATCAGATTGATCGCCACTGTCGTGAAGAGAGAGGACGGTAGATGGAGAGGGGGTTCGGTACAGCAGGACGGCTCAGGTTACACGAGCTCCAGGCTCTAGTACAAACCGGTGAGGCCGGAAAGCAAATCTATGTCTTTAACATTCTTTTCACTCTACATCTCTTTACTAATGAAATACCGGAACGTCAGCTCATACAAAAAGCTTCCAGCTTTTTGTGGCTTCAAAACCTATGCACTGAAAATCTTCCTTCCATTTCTAAAAGAAAAGTAGTTTTCTCAAAGCTCTTTGTTTTTGTGTTTTATTGCCTTGCGATTAACATCTCTTTGAACTTACAATAAGACGGTTCACTTTCCCAGTTAAAAACATTAACGCTCCACTAACAGTTACCTTCATATCACACTACTCACCCATGTTATCCACTCCTCGGGGTATTATAACATCTGCATATTTTTTAGTCTGCAAAAGGAAAGACAAGAATCAGCTGTCTTTATAAATCTCCTAAACCCCACAAAGCAACAGTGCAGAAACAAAATGAGCCCGTTTGACCTTCCAGAAAGTTGAATCTTAAGCTTCTCATTCCATTTATAGTCCATATTTATATGGTAAAACCAAGCATTTAAAAAGAAGCTTTTCTGGTCACCTTCATTTTTTAAATTATGTTTCACTGGTACAAGAAACTCTTATCCAAATTCTCCCTTCCTGCATTATTGGTCTCACAGTAAAATGTTAGGACTACTAAGCAATTGATAATCTTTTAAAATGATCAGTGTTCTATAAAATATATTTCATCATACAACAATCAACATTCTAGTAAAGCCTTTGCAGAACTGAATTTCTTTTTTAAACATTAGTAACAGTATTACCGGCAAGCAAAACTCTTCAAATGCAGGTTTTACAAAGGTGGTGTACTGAGAGAGAATCTGTTCTAGGTCTCTCCCTCTCTTCATGTCCCGGAGAACTGGAAGAGAATCAGAGAAAGCATCAACTATAGCAGCCTTTGGGCACATTAGGAAACTGCCTTATTCCTCTGGCACCTTCATTTCCAAAACTTTTAAGAACTTTATTAATGGGTAAGATATCTGGTGTAAACTTACACTTTTTCCAAATAAAATACAAATTTAGTAATATATAATATATCTTTAGATGCAGAGTATATTCAGTGTTGCTAAAAAGCTTCATTAATGTGTAACATAGTGTAACTATTATTTAATAATAATAATAAACTTTATTTTATATAGCACCTTTAAAGGTGGCTTCTCAAAGCGAAAGTTCTTTTCAAATAAAAAGACAGTATTTATTTTAAATGTACCGTATAGTCTATGTTTGTTATTATAAACTTCATGCAAGACATAATGGCATTTAACAAGCTTTCCTGTCAAACCTATATGCATCTTTGAGGTTTTTCTTTCTTGTCTAAACCAGATAAACTCTTTTCCAAACGTGGAAATTACTAAGCTAGAAAGAGGGTCTTTTTTCACTCATTGTTTCCGACCAAGACGGGGAGCTCGACTTGTCCCTACCTCTGCGTGACAGCCTCACGTCCGAGTCGGTGTCCACGAACAGCTTCATGTGGAACATGTCCCGAATCTCCTGGGAGTAAAACACCAGGATCCCCTCAAAGAGCACTACATCCGCTGGATAGACGGTTATCCTGTCTTGCAATCTGAAAGGAAAACAATTTTAGAGCTACAGAATAATTCCCAAACCTCTGACATTTACTGGAGGAAATGGAGGACTGCTGCACTCTCACTATATTGTTAAATTGGCGAAGCAAGTTAACGGAAAGGTCTTGTCACCCTGATAATAGAGGTCAGCCGCACAAGTGTCTAATATAAAGTGTCAGTTTGTATTTAAGTATTCTGACATTGTTCAGTCCTTTGTAGTTCACGATAGTTTTATGAAACCTTATCTGAATATCTCAAGGTGCTATTGTTTGTGCTGCCTTCACAGAATTTCCTCTTGCATTTAGAGGAACAGAATAGCAAGACGTTGTTCAGATGTTGAAATAAATGAGGTTGTTCTTATGTCAAAATACTGAATGTCGGACCTATTTTTGTTTTACCTGGAATGGGTGACAAAATCATATGTAGGGACCTCCACCGCCTTCCCCTCCACGATGTCCTTGAGGGTCTGATACATCAGTTCATTGTCGAAAGCATCTGGAAGGAAGGATAAAGGTGTGACGAAGGGCAGCAGCTGGCCCAGAGGCGTGCGGGCGTGATTAACGGTCACGAGCTCGTGGAAGCTGCCCGGGGGCGCCGGGCCGGAGCGGAGGGTACCTGGGTGGTCGAAGTTGTACTGGCCCTTCAGCGCCTTGGCTTTCTGCTCGGAGGTCAGGACCCTGTAGAAGGAGTCCTGGCTCACGATGACCACCTTCCGCTGGTGATGGTCCACCTCGTTCTGCCCCAGCAGCTCCATGATCTTCGCACACACTGTGGACTGCAAGCAGATGGCTTGTGAAAACATCATCCCGTATGTGTACATCCTAATCCTGTACATGTTAGCCCCCCTATACAAGTCACTACACTTTACCTGTCTGTTTTGTTACCGATGTCCAAGATCTGACACAGTACAGATGCCACTGTTAATATAAGCCTGTTTTTACAAGTGGTTTAAATAAAAAAACTTACCAAAGATATCATCAAAGGTATAATAAACGGGGCGAGTTTATGGATTTAAATTCAAGAAAGCTCTAGATATTGTTGTTACGGGGTTTAATGGATTATTCTTCTTCATAAGGATACAAAAACTGGTGGAGACTGTCGAGTCCCTGTCTAAAGTAGTTTTATAGCCAGTTTGTGTGATGTCAACCTTTTTGATAAAGATAATAAAATTGGTCATGTGTATTAAGCTACTAAGGTTTAGTAGTTTTTTTTTTTCCCTTAGCAGCTGCTTTGGACTGCAAAAGCAAGCCAAGTAAATAGGTTGATCTAAGGCCGTGAAACAGAATGTACCCTGAGCAGAGATGAAATCAGTGTTCTTTTCCAGGCTTTAACTGTTGACTTGTGAGCTCTGACCTACATTCCAGCTGTGCCTTCCCCCTTCCAGAGCTTCGTATTTGCGCCACATCTGAACAGCTCATCTCTGGGAAGCCCAGACCCTTTTCTCCCGGGAGGGAAGCTCCATACAGCAGTTTCAGAAAACATAATGTCACATGTTGCTGGAGGACCAGACATCACCAAGCACTACTGGGCACTTTTTCATTATAGTTATGCCTCTGGACCGCAGGAGAGCTTGGGTATTTTTATATAGAGTTCTTGAGAGGCTTCAGCAAACTATAATTAGCCATTGTGTAACAAACACACAACCGTGAGGGCCTGTAAACTGTAGTAATGTGGTTCTGGAAGGTGCCATGAAGTACCCCCAGGGAACTGGATCAGACTTTAACTGAAGTAACTGTAAGCTAATATGCGATTCCCCACATTAGCACTGTACTCAGAGCTGCTTCACAGATGGCAGAAAGCATGGGCAAGAACACACTACACTACGCGCAGCACGAACACTGAATCCTGTCTTTCTAACAGATCCGGTGACACTAGCCAGGGGTGGAGGCAGCTAAACCGAGCTAGCGGGAGAATTTGTAAGCACATGGTAAAATACCCTGAACGCCTGTTTTCATCACTCATGCTCGGTTCTTACAGGCCGGAACCAAAAAAGTAAGTCCCGACTCTCAAGTGGCTCTAATCAGAAACATGTAATGTCTGCTTATCCAATATCCATGCATAGTCTGATCCACAGAAGCCCTTTTGTCTGCTAGTTTAGTTATCGCATTACCGAAAGCATCGCCCTTAATATTTTGAGACCCCAAGGCATTCAACTGCACATAAAAGGTTATTTTTGAAACCCCTAGAATTCCAACTGATGTTGATTACGCAAAAAAAAAAGTCCTGTCATATGGCAGTGCTCATCTGGGAGAAAATGAGTGCTACAGCTCCAATGTATGTCTTAACCGGGCGTTATCACATCGTGCAGCTTGCAGACGATCGATCAGTGACTGGTTTTCTACGGCTGCTCAACTCGTTAGCTGGTTCAGAATCGGTCTGGCTGATATTAGTCACTCTCAATGTCTTAGAACCGCTGCTACTTGTGTATACCAATGTTAACAGTAACGTCAGGACAGAGAGGGCTCTGTACAGGTAATAATTTAAAGCCAAAATTCAGGGGAATGCTCAGTGGCCCGTTCAGTCCCCGCACGGTTTGTAAGTTCAAGTGACTTAAGTCCTTTGTCACATTTTTACGTTTCATTCTCGCAGGAGGCGCGACAGTGCGACTTGTTTTGCTGTGAGCAGCGCCGGCCTCCGTGCTGTGGCTTCGGGTGTCGAAATAAAAGCCGAGCTGCGACAGTCCGACATCAGAGCCGGCGCGTCGTGTCGGCCAGCAGGGTGGGGGACAGACACACGCCGGGGTCGCCCCGAAGAGCCTGACTTGCCCTCGCAAAACGCGGAGCCGGGACCCGTCTAGAAGCAGGAGTTGCCCTTACTCGCATGCCGCCGCTGTGAATTATAAACGGCTTGTTGGGGACTAGAAGTCACTGCCTACGGTGAACTGTGAAGCAATGTCCCCGGCGCAGCAGTGAAATGAGCCGCCGCCCCTCACCTTTCCGCTGGCGGTGCCTCCGCTCACGCCTATCAGGAAAGGCCGGTGATGAGGCCGCTCGGGTTCAGCGGGCAGCCCGACACCCGCCATGGCTGTTCGGCAGTAATCCGGTAGGTACGGGCCCTCCGCCTCCAGCGAAAATAGGTCTGCAAGTCAGGAATCTCACCGTTCCTGGGGACTCTGGACCCTGCGCCGCACCACCGGGCCCTGCACAACTACAACTCCCAGGACCCTTTGCGGGGACGCTGCTTTGCTTGGCCGCACGGTAGGCGAAAGGGTTGCCGGTAGTTGGAGTATGAACTTGTTCGCTGGGAAGTTCTTGGTCCAGCTCAGCGCGCATGCTCGCCGAGTGGGGTTGCGAAGAGCGCACTGAAGTTATGGCAGTATGAGTGCATGCTGTTCTCCGTGTTGTGACATGTCGAGAAGATGCAGTAGACATTTTAATGCAATGGCGGTGAGGTGTTTTTTATATAATACTTCAATAATTGTATAATTCGAACAAAGCGAGTTTTCTTGTTTAGTTTTTACTTTGCTGTGTCTTCACTGTGCTCTACTGAATCTGGAAGTGTGGGAATACTGTAAAACGCATTTCAAATCCTACTCGCAGTGTCTTCTCTGCAGAGGAAACTTGAACGATGTTGAAGGCCTCCGTCACCCCTCCTGACCATGGATCAGTAAAACACAGCGTTGTCATCGTTTCACATGGCTATGCAGACTGGAACAATCACTATATCCCGAGCCGGAGCAGCAGGTGCAAGGCAGGACACACCTTGGACAGGACACCAGTCCATCACAGGGCACACAGACACACCAGGCCAGTTTCCCCAGAAGCCAGTTACCCTCCCAGCAGGTGTTTGGGCTGTGGCAGGAAAGCAGAGCACTCAGAGGGAACCCACACAAACTCCACACAGACAGCACCCCAGGAACTGAGCCCAGGACTCCAGCACCGCGCCACTGTGCTGCTGAGCCACGTTATCTCCAGCTTACTTTATTTGACCATTATATCACTAAAAAGACAGAACAGTCGATTATTACAGATACTGCTAAATCAAAATAATCGCAAACACAGCTCCTGCTGTATGTCTAGATAAGGCTGAACGCCAGAACCATGAAAACTACAGTATTCCTGCAAACAAATCTGGATTTTGTGTGGCAGTTATCCCAGTATTGTAACTGTAGTAAGGAAGAATTTCCTATGAAGTCAATGCTTATGTTACTCAGGTGATACAAACCTGTTGTAATCAATCCCTGAACCCAGTAGTGTGTGATCAGACCATGTGATTGCACTCATGACTAATTTATGCAGCCATGAAGCCTCAGGCTCATATTACTTGAAGCCCAACCGCAGCTCAAGAAGCCCTCTGTTCTTTGTGTCAAACACTACAGTATCCAAACACTTGGAAGCTGAAAAGGTACTTGGTACTTCTGTGGCGTTTCATGACTTCCCCTTAAACTGCCACTCCCTGCTGCATTTCTCAAAACTTCCAAAGGTTATTCCCTCCAACTAATATTAATTTACTGCCCCTGGCTGGTTTCTCTCTCACTGTCATTTAGTCACTGCATGTGGAAGCAATTGGATTACCTCAGTGTGATACAATGGAAAATAATGAGAACACATACTGATAATTCACCTTGGGCTTGAGCATGAGATTTTATATACAAGGCCTGTGCAGAACATTTTATGATCTGAACCAGGATAACTAAGATTGCCTATAAATGCCGGGCATTCATAACTTAATTCAAAGGAAGTCCAATATGCTCTGAAGAGTGTCAGGTGTAACTGAATGTAGTTCCTTGTCATTTCTACCTGTAAATCCTAAAATTTGAGAATTTTCTACACCTAGACTCCAGAGTCACAGGGATTCAGATCAGTTAACATGATTTTGTCCTTCACTATATAGGGAATCCTGTTAAAAATATTGTTCTCAAAGCCTGTCCTCAAACCCCGCAAGGTCCCTGTAGGTTTCTTTGCAAAACAGCAAGATCAATCCCCAGAGAAATACCTTTTCACAATGAACACGCTTCCCTTCGTGCTGTCTTGATGCTGCTGTCTTGGGTTTAGAGGTATGAAACTGTAGCCATAAACACCTTTTAGCTTGATGAAGGCAATCAGTGCTTCCTACCTCATGCTGGTGTTTTGAATCTTTAGAAGTCAAATTATTGCATTTAGTCAACTCAATCACAAATATGGCACTTTATGCATTACATTCCATGTGGCTTCTACAGATGAATGCTGTTGATGCTGTTTTGTTTTTTTGAAAACACTTCTTTCTAAGATGTGCAGCCACCCCATACAAACCAGTCTTCTCTGGGATTTGTCTGGTGATGGTACAGTATATGATACGAATACATCACGCTTCACATTGCTGCATTCGCAAACATGTCTGTGCTTTTGCAACACTCACCTAGAAGACTTTTAGTGGGAACCCTGTCTTCTCCATGAAACAGTTCTGTGGAGAGGCAGCCGTGTTTACAGCACAATAGCTAGTATCTCATACGGAGAAGCCAGGTAGTCAATGTTCAACAAATCAGGACTCCCATTTGACACTTTGATATTGCACATCATTCCATTTTATTACAAATCGGTGACTGTAAAATTATTTATTGGTTTACCCTCGTTACATATCCAGACAAAACATGTGCTTCTAACAGGGCATGAGTAATGGACTCTGGATACCACAATAAAGGCGTCAGGAGCCGATTCTGGATTAACTCAAGGTCGCTCTGCAGTTCAGAGTTCTCTGGTCAAGCTGTCCAGAACACCCTGCGCAGGCTTCCTCGTCGATCCAGAATTGACTTGGCCTTTTGTCGCTCGGCTGTGCCAACCTCCTCTCTCTCTCCTGGCTTCTCATCGCCTCCTCAGCCCAGGGAGAGCTGGCACCACCAGCCAGAGCCTGGATCACTATCACAGCCTGTCCTTATCCAGCACACAACCTTGTCAATTATTAATGAAACCTGATAGACTCGCTCCCTGCAGAGGAAAAACACAACAGGCTGCTTTCATTTCAGAGAGTTTTGGAGCCTAAACTTTAAACACGTTTTCTCCCTGTCTCTTACTTTTCAGCCAAATATGCGTTGATTCGTCTCTGGCACAGTTTAATGGTGGATCTTCTGAATGACCTCATAAGCCCAAGACCAGGTTTTCCAACAGAGATTGATACAGCTTTTGTCTACCAATGGACTCAGGTAACAAACATTTTTTTTTTTGCTTGTAGTAGAGTTGATGTTTGCTCAGGTTATTTTGGGAATTTGTAATCTATCAATTACGCAATCAAAAAAGATACGCAGACCTGTTCTTTGAGGATCTTGTTTTTACATGGTGTGGGCTTTAAAATAAACTGGACAGTAGGAAGAATCCTGCACATTGGTTTCTGTTGTTTCTGTTCAGAACAGGACAGAATATGGGCAGTATTCTGTGTAATTGTGTGATTTGTACAATAATGTCTGTGTTGGAAGCAAATGTAATTGGAGTGTATGTATTAGGTTTGCTGATAATAAAGAAGAAAAAATAGTTGGTTACAGATATTATTATTAAATAATTTTAAATATGAGTTTCTAAATTTGAAGAATAGCTCCATCTCTTGTGTAGTTTTCATGTTTCTCCAATAGTTCTAGTTAGGAAGAATTGAAAGAGAATCAGGAAGAAAATCTTTGGCATATTCAGTGATACAGACCCTTATCAGTACACATCACTCAGAACTGCTCTTCACTCTTCAGAAGGCAATAAAAGTGACTCTGCTTTCTGTTGTAAAACTATTAAGGACAACATTCAAAATAGAAAGCAATGTAAAATTATTACAGGAAGGGGTGCTGTGCAGTCAGATATGTTTCTGATATTTACAACATGCACGACTGGCCTTAGATTATTCAAGTCTGTGAGGCTGGGATTCATCACTGGTCTAGTGTTGGTCCAATGTGAAGTGATGAGATTTGTACCAAGAGGTACAGTGTTTTTCCTTCTGTTACCTGTCAGATCCAGCACTCAACACACGTCTTCCCAAAAGGATTTAGGAGTTCTTAGCTATAGAAAATCTTTAGCTTTCAGAAAATGAAAATGATTCTTTTTTTTGCAAGCAAATTGATTGTGCTTGGTCAGTTCCAGATTGCTATTGCAATTGATCAAATAAGACCAGTTTAACTGTCATGTTCGTCCGTCCAGTTTCTAACCAGTTCTTCAGTTCTTCTCATTCAGGGTTGTGGGGGAGCCAGAGCCTATCACAGCAAGCACCAGGCGCAAGGCAGGGTACGCCCTGGGCTGGAAACCAGTCCATCGCAGGACACACACAGACACTGGCACAAACACGCACACACCCACACCAGGGCCAGTTTTCCCAGAAGTCAGTTCACCTACCAGCACATCTTTAGACTGTAGGAGGAAACCCGATTTTTACTCTAGAAGCCTGCTTACACCAATAACTCACAGAAACTTGGCTGAATTCAGACCTAGGCACCCGGGCAGAGACTGATACTTGTGAGCTGATTGGCTGTTGGCAGAAGCCCTTTGGCAGTTGGCTAATCGGTGTTCCTAGTCCGGACTCGTACCAGTTCGCTATCGCGATTACAGGGCCTAGCTTGTGTTCCAAGTGAAGTCGGGCTGTTTTGGGAATGCCGTCCCACCAAGTTTATTTGCGCTGAACAAAGAGTCTAAGTGTTATCAGTGTTTCTCCTTAACATAACGTTAAAATAAACTGATATAGGAGCAACGGAAGTTGGAACACTGAGACCTGGGCGTTGAACACGCAGCGGAAGATGCCGATTGTGGATGTGCTTCTAATGGCTCCCTTGCTTCTGCCCTCTGCACTGGCAGGGACGGGCCCGGGCTGTTCTCCAGAGAGTCCTGCTCCTTACCCACAAGCCCCGGAGCCGCCGGCAGCGAATCGGGGCACGGCCGCCCTCCCAGCGGCCGTGCAGTCTTCTCCTGCAGCGCCCCCCGAGAGCGGTCCACCCCCCGCAGAGGAGGGCGGGTGCCACTGGGAGAATCCCGCCGAGACCTCGCCGGCCAGACCTGTGGCCCCGAGCTGCGAGCAGGAACCCCCAGGAACCTCACCCCCGCTGACTGGAGAGCCTCCCCCTTATAGTCCACCGGACCCCAAAATGGCCTATCTGTTGTACCCTCCCCTCCAGCCACAGTTCCCTGGACTGACTCCCATCATCCACCAGCCGGGACCCAGGGAGCCCGGCCTCTATCAGCAGCCCCTCTCCCCGACAGGGAACTACCCCTACACCATCGTAAGAGCCTGACTGTTTTAATCGCCACGCGCTGATAGAGTGGGCGCAGGGGTTAGCGTTGCTGTCTTACAGCTCCGGGGGGGCCATGAGTTTAATTCCGAACCAGGGAACTATCTGTGTGGAGTTTGCATGCTCTCCACGTGTTTTTGCATGGGTTTCCTCTTCTGGGAGAACTGGCCCTGGTGTGAGAGTGTGTATATGTCTGCCCTGTGATGGACTGGCGTCCCATCCAGGGTGTATCCTGCCTTATGTCCATCGCTGGCTGAGATGGGTTCCGGCTGCCCTGTGATCCTGCGTTGGCTGAAGCAATTAGAGAATGGATGGGTGTTGATTAAGCATTTTAATTGAGTTAGCATTTGCAAAATTATTGTCCTGTGCTCATCTAGACAAGATCAGTTGTGTTGTTTTCTTTAAATTTGCCCTAACTATGCTGGGACCGCTCTTAAAATTCTTCCGTGTCCTCCAGAACAGTTCAGGTTCTGATTTTTCTCTTGGGATTTTTTAAATAACCATCAATGGAATAACAGAAATCTGACAGAAGTGATCAGCTGTGAAGAGCATTATTCTGAGGACCACAGCAGTGACTGAGCCCTCTCTCTGTATTACAGTACATGAACAGTGTGCCGGTGACTGCAGACCACAGACCGCTGCCCAAAGACTACCTGGTGGAGTCCCTGCTGGTCACAGTCTTCTGCTGCCTGATGAGTGGGCTCGTGGCTGTCATGTACTCGTACGAGGCAAGAGAACCATCCTCTGTCCTTCCATGTCTCATCGCAGGGAATATATAGGCAGCACAGTGTCACAGTGCTGGGTGTTCTCTGTGTGGAGTTGGTGTTCAGCAGTGGTAGGTTATTTGGCACTGGAGTGAGTGCCCGTCCGTGTCTGTCTGCCCTGCGCCCCGGCCCAGGGCTGGTCACTCCTTGTGCCCACTGCCTGCCAGAACAGGCTCTGACCCCTCTGCAGCCCCGACTCAGATAAAGCAGTTCGAAAACAGATGGCTGGGAGTCTTTATCACATCCCAGTCAAAGTCTACAATTTCAGGAAGGTTGACAACAGCGTGCTGGAGAGCACAGCTTGTCACCACACACACAGAGCCGCCGTTCGCTAGTTGAAGCTCAAGCCCCGAGAGCCCGCGGCATCGTTCGTGCAGTGAACCGAGCCCATGTCCCGCTGTCCTCTGTCCCTTGCAGACTCGCTCCGCACTCAGCCGGGGGGACCTCGTGGAGGCCGAGCGCTCCTCGCAGAAGACGCGCTCCATGGTGCTCTTCAGCCTGCTGTTCGGGGTCTTCGTCTCAGTGGGCTGGGTCATCTACGTGGTGGTGGCCTTGTATGCCCTCTGACCGGCAGGAGGACTCCTGCTTCAGCCCATTCCCACCCTTCGGGGAACTGGCTGGGCGCTGGAGAAAGACTCGGATGGTATTTGCTGGGACCCCTGCCTGCACTGAGGAGCACGCTGTGCAAAGGTTCTCTACCAGCTGACCAGAGACTGAGGACTCCACAGGGATCCATGTTTTCAAGACTTTATGGTTAGTCCTGTTCAAAAGCAACTGGGTTTCATTTTTCAAAATGTAATCTGCATAATGGAATTACCTGCAAACCACTCTTAAAGAAAAATCAGTGCATAATTTCCTACTTTACCTCTGAACAAACAAGCACCTTGAAGAGATCTTGACTTCCTGCTCTGCATTTCGGCTTTTCCCTTTTTAATGTTTCATTATTCTATCCAAAATAAACCCATGGAAATGAGTGGTAAATAATATTTCCAAAGCTCCTTCCCTTAAAATAAGAACAAACACCTTTATTAAAATCATGCAGCAATGAGAACTTGATTTGTGGGCACCTTCCTAATGTCATGTGTTTGAGCAGGTTGTCCATCTTGAAATATACAGTATCTACCAGTTCCAAATTAAACTGGAAAAGGTCAGTTCTTGCAGGAACATCCCTCTACACTAATTAGTCTTGATCTGTAAACTAAGTTGGATGGAATGTAGAATAGTGGGAACAGACAGTTCCTTCACTTGGTGGTTTTGGAAGAAGCCAGGAGGGACCTGCCCAGCTGGTGACCACCCTGTTAGAGGAATCCATCCCAGGCCGTCAGCTGGTGGTGACACTGCAGCAGCTCGTCAGCTGTTTTGAGTTGAGAGCGACCTTCACAGCTTATGGTATTATGGTCCTTGTGTACCACAGCGTTAAAGCATTCCCTCCTTTGTGGAGTTTCCAAATTTTAGTTAAAGAAAAGATGCATAAGGAAAACTTTGACATCTGTGATTAGAGGCATCACTGGCTTCTGTTTTTGTTAGCAAGCTGTTGTCCCCATGTCTGGACAGACTCAGACTTAAACACGTCCCAATAAAGCTATTGTTTATTATGTTAACATTTCATTCATTCACTATGTGGGTTACAGAAACAGGCAATACACTCAAAAAGGGAAACAAAACTCAGGGAGACAAAGCCCAACAAAAAAAATGCAGAAGCAGGAGTAATATAGTATCGAGATATCCCAGCACACCTGGCTTCGGCAGCTCGTCTCTATGGTCTGTTGGCAACACCCTCCTGTGAGCAAGAATTCAAACTGCAAGCAGGCGCCTCTCTGTTACTGAAAAGATTTAATGGAAAGCCTAAAGGAAAATATCGATGAAGGAAACATTTAGTTGGGGGTTTGCAGAAGACGGAGGCAAACCTCCAACCTAGAGCAAAGTAAATCGCGTTCCCCTGTATCTTTTTCAACAAGGTGACACTCGTAGTCACGGAGACCAAGAGTCCTACAGGCGCACCAATGGTGGGTTGGAACAGTTTGAAAGACCAGACCTTCACTCGCTACAAAACAACAACAATGACAACAGCAAAGAGGAAAAAAAAAAACATTTTTGGGGAGGGTCAACTTCAGTGTTTCCTTCAGTGTCTATTAATACCTTTAAGTTCAACATTTCACACAGACAAATAGGAGAGCAAGGAACACTCACAAAATCTGACATTGAACAAGCAGTTAATTCTGCACTGAGCCAAAATAAGCAGAAAAATGTTTATATACAAAGCGTAGTCATAAATAAAACGAATATGCCTTGAGTTTGTTTGCTCTGTTTCCTTATAGATGATTACATTCTTTCAGTTTCAATCCACCTGCATGTCATTTATAAATTGTTGCGTCAGGAGTTTTACGATCCTAGAATTCTTAAAGGTTTGGACAGAAGCAACTGCAACTGGTCCTCACATACAGAGTAACTCCCTGACTCTTTGTTAGTCACGTTCTCATTTTTCCATGTGATCCCCAGCCACTAAAAAAAATAAAAAAATAAAGAGACCGCCGTCAAGTTGTCCAAGTGAATGTGAACCTAAAAACCAACTAATAAAAGAGCACAAATACTTCAGCGCTAAATTCACAGATCTCATAGCTCTGAAAACCAAACATCAAACCAGCAGAAGCCAAGCTTTAGAAACTAACTCAAGATGGAGGACCTGTGGCACAGTCCAGCCATCCGCTGTAACTTCTAGGGCCTGTGAGAGATCGGAGGTGATCTGTACACCCCAATAACAGCACATGAGTTAAGGGGATCAGGTGTGAAGCCATACAGCATTTTTTTGCCTCCTGGAAAACACATAAATGTTGCAACATTTAATTATCTGAGATAGGAGAAACTCATTTTCAGGGGATTCAATCCAATTTCAAGGTTTTATCTTTAAAGAACACCTGTTGAGCACAATGGGGATGGTTTTATGTTGTTTTAGAAGGTGGAAAGATCTTTAGATTAGAATTCTGGTTCCACAGAACATTAACAGGTCAGAAAACTATATTAAGTAAAAAGGGAATTGTTCATCTTCTTTCTGGGCATAGTTATGCTTCATATATTAAATCAGTACAACAACAAAGAGGTCACACTGTAATGATCTCTGATAAAGTGCTGTATCCTGAAAAACTGAATATATTACGAAATTTAAAAATAAGCCACATGTAACTTACTTCTCTCTGCTTGGATTTGTATGAGAATCTGAGCAGTTTAGAGGGAAGATGATGGAGGCTGCTAAACCAGATAGTTCATACTCACTTGCTTTTGATGAACACAATGCAAAATAACTAAATTTGGTTCACCAATATAAGCATTAAATGTAATGCAAACTGTTAAATAAGAAAACCCTATATTTGGTGCCATCAATGTCAGAATCCCTGTGCCAGAGCAGGGAGAGAAACTAAATCAACCTCACATTTATGACAGCACTAGAGAATCTAGCCTCTTTGACCTAAAATAACGCTCATTCTTTCAGACTGTATTGGAACATCTAAAAACTGCACTATCGGTTACAGAATTAATGTATTCTGTCCCGTTCCTGAAAAGCTTCCGTTTCAGCAAAAACAGAAGCAGCAGCAAGATGATTCATCTCCTGTAAGTCAGATGAAATGGAAATGAAATGGAGAGCGTGTGTGAGCACTCAGCCTGTTCACTATATTCTTGGGACCAGCGGACATGGGCACCTCTGAGCTAATCTATTCGGAACCATCTTACGTCTGTTCTGTGTTTGCTTTTTGTGACTGTTCCCCTTTTGATCAATGGTTGTTGTTGCCAGTTTGTCTGGGTGTCCGTCTGTGGGTCCGTCTTTAGCTCAGCAGCTCCAGGTAGGTGACGGGAACTTTTCCTTTCTGATTCCCCCTCTCTCCGATCAGCCAGTCAGGGTCCATGCCTGGCACAGTGTACACCGTGATTAACTGGAAAAACAAACAAACAAGCTGCAGTTAAGACACCTGTGAAAGAAGCTGCTTTTCCAAAATTTCCACAATTGATCTAGTTAGCCACAAGAGATCACCTTTTAAACCTGAAAACAATTCTATTTCATTCTGAATATGAATTCTCCACTCTTTAAGCAGGTTGAATTGTGCAGCTGCCATCCTTTTCTGACATTCCAATAAGAAACAAATGTAAACACATCAGGCTGTAGTCTCATATTAGAACCACTGATGCGCCCCCTGGCGGCTGATATATTTCACATAAATGCTCTACATACATCCCGAACTGAAACACTCCCTGCCCACCCAATGCAAATACAGTACAGTTCAACACTACAAGATTCATCACTGCATGAGCTTCACACACTACAGAAATAAGCTATTAGTTAAATAGCTTTAGTCAATGTATATTAAAAGCTTATTTTAGTTGAGCCCAATTCCAAGCTTAAAATACAGACTCTGCAGTGCATTGACACCGATATCTATATTGAAAGGATTGCAGCCTGGCATCCTACAGTCTCTCGCCAAATGTCTAGCTCAGTTTAATTTGATGTTCCCTGAAGTTTTAATTATCCTCAAGAGCCTCCCACACATCTTGTTATTCAAAGACATGATGTTCTTTTTTCCCCTCAATATTTCCAATTAAGGGCATGAGCAGAATGTAGATTTAAGCCATCAAATACAATTAGACAAACCATTCTTTGCCTGTTTTGCCTCTTATTTATGGTGTTATCTTCCAATGAATTATTCTTTTCAAAGTTGAGAGCTCCATAGGTCTGTCTCCACTGGACTTGTGCTGTATTTTTAGATTGCCCTACCGGAAAAATACAGTTGTGCAAAACACCAGGAAAAGTTGTGCACAAGTTGCATTGCTTAGGACGTTACATGGTACTTTTCTAAAGCCAAAACTAAAATTAAACTGCAGTCAAACTGCCAAGATCTTGCACATCAAGACATAAAGGGAAACGTTCCCACACAAAAGCCACCTGGCAAGTGCCCTTCTCGTTTCATGTTCTTCAAACTCTACATCACTCACCTAACCAGCGCAGGGGCCTGCATCTCCTGCTGTGGAGGAGGAAACGTGTGTGTGGGCAGATTAATGTCACAGAGAGAAAGAGAAGCTGCAATAACACCCCAGAAAAACGGTCAGGAAAAATCGCACTGCTGTTCATTTCAAATTAAGCAGAATAAAGATGGACACAGCCGTCAGGCTGAAGAACAGGAAGTCATTTTCTGGTATGAAGCCTTGTGGGAAACCAAAGACTGCAGATGCCAGAACTGTAGCCCAGGAAGGAACAAAGTGATGGAGCTTCACAGGATAAGGTACCAACAGAGGACAACATGCAGCCCCTGGCTGAACTATCGGGAACCCGGCAGACTAATAAGCTGCACCTCTAAAAACAGAGCAGAAGCTCCTTCTTGACCTGCTCCTGCCTAGCTGAGGTAGCCTTCATATTCCTACTGTCTCTAGAAAAAGATCTAAAAGGAGCCGCTGCTAACATTCGGATTTTTGTTACTTTTGGAACGAGCCCAACGGGGCCTCGCTTCGGGGAAGCGGTTCACTTCATCAAGCGCGAGAAGACGGAAAGGTTCGGGACCCCGAGACATTCGGGCAAGCGCGGGGCGCTGAAAACCCCGGAGGGCACCGACCTCGTCGGCCAGCAGGGAGAGCTCGCTGGTGTCGGCCGCGTCGTAGTCGTACAGGACCTTGGCCTTGCGCGTGCCGGTCGCCGGGGGCTGCACCTCCTCGATCTTCAGCGAGTCGGCCTGCATGGCGCCGGCGGAGGCGCCACCCGGGGCGGGCGTCAAGGGGAGGGTGGCCGCAGCCGAGGGGGAGGCGCCCGCAGGCGCGGGGGGGGCGTTGGCATTGGGGAACCTGAGGGGGAGAGAGAGACAAGAAGCCTGAGGCCAGCGCACTGGGCAGCCCACTGGGCAGATGTGCTTTAAGGAACTGAAAAGCAGCACATTAAAAAAAAACAGTTATGTTCTACAGCTAGACTTTGAATTTAATCCTGAGCAGTGGTTGAAAAAGAGCTTCTCTGGGTTGAGACTTACACTGCATGCACTAGTCACACATTAAACCTTGAATATGAACAAAGTGTGCACGCAGCCCCTGGATGGCGCACTCAACATACTGTTCCTATGAAGCCGTGCTGATGACACTCCAGATTAATTACACATCAATTAACACATCAAAGCTCGAGACAGATAATAAGACCAGCCGGTTTACACTTCTGCTTTAGATTCCCAATGCAGACAAATCTGAACTTACACTTCTCCATTAGCACTGGGAGCACAAGGGAAGAGAGAAAGAAGCACTGTTAAAGACAGGAATTTAGCCAGCACTCAACAGCTCTGTGAGCTGTGGGTGACTGGCTTTCGACACAGTGTGGCGTTCACGCAGAAGAAACAGGAGCAGAGGGCCCTTAAAAAGCCCTTAGAGCTGTATCACCCTTTTTCTTCTTGGTAGTAGTGCCGCATTTTCCTGTGCAAGCTGGTGTGTGTGAATCGTTGGCCTACTATGAACTCGGACCTGTGTGTTAAATTCCAGTGGGACCTGGGCAAAGCTCGCTCTCTGAAGGAGGGGGATACCTTTCTAACGCGCTGCGCTGTCTGTCTCTATCAGTACACACCAGTGGACAGACCTCGTACATTGAAATTAACATTAAATTGCAGAATCAAGAGCAGCAAGAATGAGCAGTTTAAAACCCTCTCTGGCACACCTGTACATCTCCAGTATTAAATTAGACAGTTCATTCAGAAAGCTTCTAAAAGAAACATGCTAAGAATGGGGCACCAGCATAAAAAAACATAATTCCAAACACACTGTTGTATAGAGACGACGGGACGGGTTCTGAGCAGGTCTGCGCGGGAGGCCAGCAGCACTCACCTCCCCAGCTGCTTCTGCAGGTCCTGCATGTACTGCTGGCACTGGGCGTAGTAGGTGGCCTGTGCTTCTACAAACTCATGCAGGCAACGCAGGTGATGGACCTGGGAGACAAATTTGCACAAAGCTTTGCTCGTGGGAGTCCGTGCATGTTGTCAAAATGGATGACCTGGCTTCTTACAACAAAGACAGATTTCAGATGATCCCATGATGAAGATCTCATCCTGGGCGGCTGAGACCCCAAGGTAAATTAACTATTAGCATCGAAACAAGCTAGACAGAACTGCCGTTTTAATAATAATTGTTTACATTTATACAGCATGTTTCTGGACACTCCACTCAAAGTGCTTTACAGGTAATGGGGATCCATCACTATACTGGGGCATAAGGACCCACTGCAGGGTGAGCGCCCCCTGCTGGCCTCATTAACATCTCTTCCAGCAGCCGCCTTCGTTTTTCCCAGGAGGTCTGTTGAGTGCGATATTCTGCTTAGATCGACAGACGGGATTGTGGTCAGGGGTGTAAGTCTTTAGCATTTTCACTGGTGCACACTCAAGCACAAACTCCTGTCGGGTGTCCACACACCGCCAACGGATATTGGTAGAGAAATACTTCCTTCTCTTACTTGATCACCACCCACGATGAACACGCCAGCGTCACGCGTGACTTACATGTGTACTGCTGAT
The DNA here is from genome assembly GCF_040954835.1 of Lepisosteus oculatus. Classification (NCBI taxonomy): domain Eukaryota; kingdom Metazoa; phylum Chordata; class Actinopteri; order Semionotiformes; family Lepisosteidae; genus Lepisosteus; species Lepisosteus oculatus. Next base: position 15,380,141 of record NC_090719.1, on the reverse strand, counting down.
GCCCTCCAGTAGCAGCCGTGTGACCTCCGCCTGGCGGTCAAACTCCGTCTGGGCGACCCGCAGTTCGTGCTCCGCCTGCAAGACAAGAGGAGTGCAGACCTAGCGGCTGGGCCCCGGAGCGCCAACAACAACAACACACGCCCGCGCACTCACACGCCCACACGCGCCAGGATGGCCTGGGAGAAACAGGCTGAGGGACCGCACGGTGAGACACAGGCCTGAATGAAGGCGTTGTAAGGAAATGAAACTAACACCTTCACACCGAGCTCTTCCACCTCCTCCAATGCTGGCCAAGCAATCACACATTCTGAGTAAAACCAGTTTAGTACGCATTTTTTTCCCCAAAATTAAAGATTACCTTTCCCGTTATCTAATTTAATCACCCTGCTCAGCTTTGTTTGATGCTAGTAACACAAAGTCTTTTGTCATCCTTGAAGATACACACTGCGCTGATGGTCGAGTTTTTCTCTGTAGAGATGACTAAGAAATATATTATCTGACCTTTCTTAGCTAATCCATATTATAGTAATTTAAGCAAACATTAAGGTTTCATTGTCTAGAAATGCAGGTCACACTGCAGAAACATAATTCAATCATTTCAGAATAGTTATATTTTAATGTAAAAAATTAATGCATAAAATCTTTGGTCAAAGTATTTCAACAATACAGGTTTTTTTATTACATCTACTAAAAATTACATTTACTTTAAAACATTAATTGATCAATTTACTTAAAACATTGATTTTAGTATTATAAGCCATAATATCAACAAAGAAAATCAATCAATTGAAATTCTATTACCTAAAATAATTAGCACATAGAAACTGTGTATTTTCAAGCTACAAAATTATCACCACCACGTATTTCAAACGCATTTTTATATGTTGTTCAGAACTTGACCCTGAACAAATATCTTCTGGAAAACATTAGTGATACATTATTCTTGAAAAACTTGTAACAAAATCTTCTGCTGCCTGATCTTCAACACTCCTAACCGTGAAATATGATTTGATATAAATACCAGGTTAATATCTAGATGATCACTGTATCTAAGCAAGAAATCTATATTTAGATGCTTGCTGCAAGTCTACACTAACGCTTCAAAATATAAGGGTGAAATGCCTAGCAGGCCTACAGTACAGGCTCAAGATTTGTATATATTATTGTATAATATTCTCTACTAACTCTGGAAATAAAATTCTAACTGCCATCAAATACTGTATAAAAACAATATATAGGCCTTGCAATTACTCCTGGTAGGAAAGATTTTGTGCGACCTCTGCAGGAGAGGCAGAAGCCTTTATGACTCTAAATCATAGCTTAATGGGAGGCTGCTGTGTAAGGCGTCTGAATCCAATAGTAAATGATCAATAGTCAATCGCAGCTGAAGCTGAACTCAGCTCCCTTTAGGTCACAAGTTTAACTGCAATAGTCATGTTCCCTCTAGACATCAGATGTATGAGGGACAAATCACACAATGCTTTTATTGGTCTCTTAAGACTGGAGTTCATTTTAGCTACAATTTGGGTTCTAAAATATTTTCTTGTTCTTTACTCTGCTTCCAAAACCTACACAAGGAACATTTTCTACTCAACCCTAATAAAATCTGACCTCTACAAATACCTTTCATGTTCCTTCATTCAGCTAGTTGAGAACAGTGTTTATGCGACACAGGGAGATGATATTAGATGCAATACATTCAGCACTGAACAAATCGAATTCAGAACTCTATAGCAAAAGTGCAGAGTCCAAAAGGGCAAAGCAAGCCAATTTGTTTTATTATTGACAGGCTGGCTGCATCAGATCACGGTCTAAGAATTACATTTAAATTAAGCAACTGAGGAAACTATCCTGATTCAGTGCTGTCCCCTTGTGATGGAAAACAAAAGTAATTCCATATTGTCCCTGCACCGTCACCCACTCCCCCTACCCCACCTCACACACATTCACAGTAAGTTATCATGATAATCATCGTCGCCGTGATTATGATGATGCGTCTTAAGATACTCACTTTGTCCACCTCCTCACTCCAGAGCTGCAAAGCCACACAGCAACAAGAGAGGTGATGAGTGTCGGGTTCTGGCAACAGTTCGGTCGTGATGACAGCACAATGGGATACGATTCGGCAGTCTTTCCCAATCCCTAATCCCCAATCCCCAATCCCCAATTCCCGTCTCGATCCCAGGAACCCAGTAACGACCTGGGCCCACAAAAAGGTGCAAGGCACCTCCTTACTTGGGGTTGTAATTGGTGCTTAGGGGGCACCCAGTTCCTAGAACCAATTGAAATGCTGGGACAGAAGAGAGCCACGGAGAACAGTGCAGGCTTTGAAATAAAACTGATGGTGATGTCTGGCAGGCAGATTCCTGGGGCTGGAGTTGGGAAACGCTGCCTCACAACAAGAAGAGCTGACACGCAGCTGAGTCTCTCTCTACAGAACCGCCAGCTTCTTGTGCTTCGTCACTGTACAGCGTTAGGTGGGAAAGTACTGTCGGCCACGACGCTCCGCACAGTTCACTGAAATGCTGGGTATTTGCAGACTAGGGACACTCTGCAGACAGAGCAGGAGGTTTTGATCCTGGATTCTGTACACAGATATCTGCCCTCCTCTGTGAATCCATAAAAGACTGCGTCCTTCCCCACGTAACTCAATCTTCAGAAGAGCAAATGATTAGAATCAAAGATATACAGAAGAAACAGGCCTACAGCATTGCGGCCTACAGTTTACCAGAGTTACGAAACAACAAAATGTCGAGTTTCACAGTACCAAAAACAAAAATAAACTAAAATATTTTGGAGGGTGTTAATACATATCTAAGATGTTTTCAAATTTACCTCTGAGGCCATAAATCAAGGAATAATGCCAGAAACTAAAACGGACAATGATTTTTCAAGAGTATGTTATATTTTTATAGCAAATCACGGGGAAAGTACAGTCATTCTAACCCTGTTTCATTTGGTCTCATTTTTAAAATACTTTCTTCCAGCAGGACGATCACAGCAAATATCAGCATTTCAGCTCTCTGTATGCAGTCTACTGCTAATGCATTCTGAACACTGATCAAAACCTATTGTTAAACAGGAAGAAATGACATGGCTTCTTTCTCCGACGTTACCCAGGAGCCTGTTCAGATATTCCTGCAGCACAAGGTTTTTTTCAGAATCAGCCGCAGAGTTTGGGAGAGAGACTCGGGCCGGTAGAACACCAAGCTGACTCACGCACATGCGCAGAGGGAAAACATGAGCAGAAGAGAAAAACACACTGATGCTCTTGTACAGTGTCTCAGATAAAACACCTGACATGGGTCCCAGCTGCCTGTGTGCTGCAATGCTTCCTAAGGTCACACCTCATCAGACAAAGGTCTGTGTCACAGATGGCTTACAAGCAGGACATCGCTGACATAATGTGAATGTTTCATTCTGCCATCTTCACCATGTTTTCCGCTCAAGGATCAAACAGCAGGATGTTGCAAAATAGTGTGGTGCTTCACCACGCGTTGCTACAGCTGTTCGAGGAGGACGCCTGTATGTTTGGTGCTTGTTGTCCACACTGGGACATATTTCCCAACTTGCAAGTTGCACCTTCAATGTGCTTCCCCTGAGCGCACTCTCATGTGGCTCCCACTGGTCTGGGGGAGCGTGCTTCACCGAGGGCGAGAGTGAGGTCAGGACAGACCGCCTGCTGAGCAAGCGCTGCTCAGCACGGCCACACTGTCGCCAGAACGACAGGCGCTTCACCGGCACTTTCGGAGAAGCAATGGTTTTTACTGCCCCACTACTGCTGCAGTTCTCCAAAAATCATTTCATTTTCAGGTTTGCCAGAGGGATTTGCTCCTGTCCCAAGAGTATTTAACATCGTGAACTGAGCGTCAGAGGAACATGTCTGAATACATTCGGCTGTACAGGGCCGTTAGCTGTTTTTTTTTTTAAACAGTAACTCAATCATTTTTTTCAGAGGGGTATAATTTTTGCTTCCTTGTTCTGGCTGCCCCATCCACAGCATTTGGAGAGATGATGGATGGGAAATAATGGAACAAAGAAACACCTTTTTAAAAAACTGACAAGGTCATTTCAAAGAAAAACGGCACTCTGTCAAGCTGAGAGAGACCAGAGCGCTGTGACTGGCCGTGAAGGATCAGCTGACTTCTCAAAAACAGCTCTGCAGCAGGACATGATGGCTACAGGCTCTTTAGGATCTTTTCAAGGGAAACTTTCTTTTGTTTTCCAGAGAAAAAGCCCACAACCACTGTAATAAGATCATGAGGAATGACTTGTAGTATGGCATCAGGACCATCCTGAAATACAATTTGTGTTGGCTGTAACTCTCATAATCTAGTATAAGATTAAAGGAACTGTCCTTTCCTTCAACTAATGGGGCTGCATGTCGGTGCTGCACAGCAGATGAAAAGACTACTTACATGAATTTGGTTCACATTCAAGACAGGACTTCACACCACACATCATGAGCTCATTCCAAACGTGAAAGTGGACTAAGATCAGGACCAAGAAGAAATGTGCTGTGATGTAGTTTCTTTAGATTCAAATGATTAATTTAACACGACACCCCCTGCAACCTCAAAGTATCTCATTATAAAATGAGAGGGGAAATAGGGAACGTGGAAGAACGTGATTCCGCAGTTTACAGAAAAAAAGTCTGCTGCTTATTAGTCTTGACAGCTCTCCTCCTAATGGTGTAAAACCTGAAATATTAATGGATGAAACATGAGAGTGTACAGACTGTTAGCAGAAGGGTCCTATTTCATGCTTGCACTACAAATATGACAATTCTGCAAATGTCACCAGCAGTGTTTAGCCTGTTTCTTTGGGCTATTTTATACTTCATCTCTGCAATCAGCTTTTGGAGCAGAATTTGTTTGAAGTCTTTGGGTAATTCACGTGTTTCGTGGTCAAAGAAAAGTATTAGGGAGTGCAGCTACAGAAATCTCGTGATAAATAATTCAGTTTGGGCTTGTATAAGTCCTACTAGGAACCTTATGAAAGGGACACGTGTGCTAAACTGATCAGTTGTATATTGATGTTCCAGGTTTAGAAATATTATGGCCAATATAAAGATTTCCTGCCATGCCATTTTTGTGGATAATGAAAGATATTGAACTTTATAATTACAACACAGGTGGAAAAAGGCATTCTTAGCCTGTCCTGTTAAATATTACACTACAATATGTTACATATTCAGAAACATCCATGTTTTTCCATTCAGCTGTATTCAGTGTAGGGAAGGAGATTTTAGTTTATGGAAGTGTCTACATAAGGAAATGGAAATGTCAGAAATATATGTAAATCATAGAAAAAGGCTACAAAGAACACAAACTGATACAATTATCGCAACATATCTGAATTCAACTAAACGTGCTTTCTGCCCTTAAATCTGAGACACTTGTAAAAAGAACATCAGAAAGAAATAAGAACAGGTTACAAAAAAGTATTTGAGTGATCTGATATTTTAAGCAAATGCAACCTTTAACCAACATTTAAAGTCTGTCCTGTACAAAACACACCTTACAGGCTCTTAGAGAGAAACAAGCGACATGGATTTTAAGGAATACTAAATACTAGTGCACATACTTCATCTCAGTAATTCATGCAAAGTTTGAGTATAGAGTATAAGTACAGAGTAGGTGTTTCTGAGTGTGAAAATCTTTCTGCTGAGGAGACAACTGCTATTAAGAAATCCAGCCATTTTCTATCTGCTTCTTCCAACTCAAGGTCACGGGGAAGCTGGAGTCTGTCCCAGCAAAGCAGGACACCCTGGACAGGACACTAGTCCACTGCAGGGCAGATGGATACATGCACACACAACTGGGACAATTGTCCCAGAGGCCAATTGACCTACCAGCAGATTTCTGGACTGTGGGAACCCACACAAACACTGGGAGGACATAAAAACTCCATGCAGGTGGCACCCCAAGACTATTAGGAGACGAAAGCTTGAATTTAATTTTTTTTTCCTATACAATTGCTTATGTGGTACAGTTTTACATTCAAATCTGAGACATGCCGTGATATTTTCAAACTAAAATACTTGATTTGAAATGTAATGACCCATTTATCTATTTTTGTATTGTGCAGCACTAAGGGATAAGCTTATTAATATTCATCATCACAACAAAAGCTTTGTATCTGCTTTACTATAATGGATAACTGCTACCTATTTATTAGAAACAGCGAACAAAAGGAAACTAAGATGCCAAACCGAATGCCTACCAGTCTCTCTCTTTTAATGTCAGAAAATTTTAAAAAGACTTACTATAGTCATCTTTTCAGATATCAAACTCTAAAACTCCTTTGCAGTTTTAAATCCTTTTTTGCAATGAAAAAAACAAAGCTTTTTTATATGCATAAATCGAAAGCTCAGTATTAGACTGAGTAGAATCCAGAATGAATATTCCCCTTTGCTTACAGAAATGAGCACTTATACACTGCACACAGTGTTACAACACCCACCACAAGACAAATTCATGGACAGAGGACATATTAAACAATACAATATCAGAAGCTGGCAGATGGGGAAAGAAAAAAGGCCTCAAAAACCATTTTAAATGTTGGCAAAATGTTGTGGTTTTTCAAAATCAAATAACAAGCCAATTGTTTGCACTCAAAGATAAGGCGTAGAGAAAGGAAGGTCTGAATCATTGTTGCAGAATCGGATTTAAGGATTCGTAAAAGGGGCTTGGAAAAACTACAGGGCAAGGCACACAAAAAGCAAAGAAGGGAATTCCAAACAGCATTGCGTTAAAAGGTTCAATGTCCTTAAATAATCCGATCAGAATGAGCAGCAGGCTGGAGAGCGAATTGCCGATCAGCAGCCAGCGCTGTAGTGCCGCCGAAAGGAATATTGCCATTGGTTCTCCATTGTATTGTCTCAATCAGTGTGCAAGCAAAGGAGAATCTCGCAGCAAAGCCGGACTTCACACGCCGATCTAACTGCAAGGTGAGAGCAATGAGAGACGGGTGTGGTGTCGCTCTGGGCAGCCGGCTGCTTGTTTCAGTCTTCAAGCAGCCAGCTGCTCTAGGCCATGTGCTGCTCCAGGAGCTTCCTCAGTGGAAGGCCAAAGACTGCACATGAGACCTCATTCAGCCTTTTCAACATTTCTACAGAGCATAGCCTGCTGAGCAACAGTTGTGAACATCTGTAGCCCTTGCAGTTACATAATAAATGAAAATCTGGGTGGATCTGAGGATACTTTCTGGAGGAACAGACATCTGAGCTCAATTCCTGCATAACACACAAAATGTCGCAAGTATTAGGTTCTTTAGTCAACCGCCTGTCACCCTCTTGTAAAGAAAAACCCAGAGCCACTGGTCACAAATGACAGGACGCTTCAGACAGAGACAAGCCCTCCCTCTCTTGCGAAATGTTGAAACTGCATCATGACTCACAGCAGGCGAAAGGCTGTGGATGTTTTGGAGGAGTAAACTGGCGTCTGTGTAAAAGTATCTGTGTGTGTGGGAGTGTTTGTGTGTGTGTTCTACCACCCCAGCTTAAACACTCTACTGCACCACAGACAAGACAGTCTGAAACGGAAACTCAGAATTGCTCTTCTATAAAAAAAAAAAAGGTAGACAGGGCAATTCTGAAACAGTCCTCTGATCACTGGAGGCTAGGACATTCCAAGGAAGAGTTCCTTTTTAAAAGTACAATTAATGCACAAACGGAGTGATTATGTCTTTCCAGGGGAGTAAGATGACTTTGATAGCAATGCTCATCCCAGATTTCTCATCTTGCTTAGAAAGCTCAGCAGTCTGCGTCAAGGAATGAGAATCGAGCGCAGGGGAAAATTTAAGTGGGGCTGGTATCGTGTCCAAAGGCATGTGTTCAGAAGGTATGAGGTGCTGCCGAGAGCAAGCAGGTGCGAGATGTGTGATCGCGTCGGTAGGAGCGGATGGGCGAGTGTGTGCATTTCGTGGACGCCTTACCGCAGATGCGCTGGCAGACAGAACGTAATTACGAGGCCTAGTCTCCTGAAAATCGGGCATGGCCTACAGGCAGGAACAGAGTTTACACACAAGTCATGCAAAAACACAAACACTGTTCAGAAACGGGTCAATGAAATCTTTTCAGCTGTGGAATGGCTTCTGATTGCCCCCAGTGCACAGGCTTCACTGGAGTGAGCTGAGGAGGGGACAGCACAACCTTCAGCCTTTGACCTTTGACCTCTAAACGTATCCTCACTGGGTCAGGGGGACGTGAACATGGAAGCAGCTCTTAATACTGTACCTTGACAACCATGGGCACCACAGAACACTGATGAGAAACTATACCGTTACCCACCTCACATTAGCAGTTGAGCTGGTAACTAGTAACGTATGTAGACTCGACTGTAATCATTTCGGCCTAAGTCCTAACCCATTGTCAGTATATTTAAGAAAAAAAAATTAAAGTGTGGTTTGGATTTACGACTTTATGTGTTGCACAATCACATAACCTGAGGCTTAAGCTAAAACAGTTTAGGACGATTATACATTGAATGCATCACCTAGAAAATGAAATTCATTTCACATGGGGTTTTTGCATTTTTAACATGGGGTGAACAGAGGCAATCCTGAGGTATCTAACAAAGCTCAGGATGAGTACAATTACTGTTATCCAGGCTGGAATGTAACGATTCTAAACTACATTGACTACAATTACTTTCAGTGCAGATAAATTTGATTGCAAGTCGATCATTTCATACTGTTACAAAAATCATGCAAGAGGCATTTCCCTCTATATAAATGTGTGATTTTCCTGACGTTGTGACTGTCACAATGGAGATCTTGTCATTCCAATTTTAGAATACAGATCTCAACCTTGATGGTCTTTGTCGGTCTCCTACTGTGACAATTAACGGGTGACCTTCATCAAACAGTTTATGACGTTTATGAACTGTTTTTCAAAGAACAATGAAAGTACAAGTCTGAATGGAACAGGACCCTCATTTATTGAGGAATACCTTATTTCTATATTTTAGCACTACCACCTTGAACATTAAAACAAAATCACAGCTACTACTCAAATCGATCATCCCCATCTCCTACCAGTATTTAGACAAGTCCTATTATTAAGCACGCGCAAGCATTAAGTGCATGCTGTGAGCTTTTCCAAAGCAATTAAACTGAAACAAGATATCCCTTTAATCGACACCAGAGGGTGATGTTCCAATCAGCCAGGTCCTACATTACATTATGCTGTTGTCCGGGGTACCAAAATAAATTCAGAATTTTTATTTTCATTTTTCCAATGGCTTTCATTTCCTTATTGGCGCAATATTTTTTCGCAACACAGTCAGCGAGGTTGGACATGCACTGGGGCAGCTGAAAAACTAAATTCTATAATGGCGCACAGTAATTCTGATGTTAAGGCAATGTGTCCTTTCGTTATTAAAAAACCGGCGCATCTTTTAAGTGATCCAATAGAGAGTTTCTATTTGGAAAGATTCAGTATAGCTAATTGTTTGAAATGCGCACACAATCTCTCCACGCAATTACCCATGAAGACCAGCCTATTTTGCCCCCTGTTTTAACATGACCTTGATAGACAACATAATGTAACACATGACCCATCTGTCATCAACCACAAATGCATGAGGGCTACAGGGTTCACTTTTAATGCTTTGCTTTGGGTTAAGCTAGTTTTGAGTGCTTTATTAAAAAAAAAATAGAAATCATTTTACCCCTGCGTTTTAGGCAGCACTCACCATGCATGTTTTAAAGGTCAGGTTTAACTGTAATCCAAACAGGACAGCTCACAATGACTCAAAAGGATGAGTAAACTCACAGCACTATTGTACTAGGTAATCCCACTGCCCTGATGCAGTGGCTGAGAGTTTGGGTCTGGCTTCACTGCAGCCTCTAGACTAAAGGAAGTAGAGCTGGATTAGGAACAAGTCAGATATTTAAACGTGACCTTTAAAATGACAAGAAAAACACTGGATGCTAGATGTCACAGACTCTTCATAAACCAGATGTGCCTGTTTTGCTGGTATGTGATCTATGATTTTATACAACACCAGACTGGACAGGTATGGTGGAGCAAAATAGCATTTTCTGTTACTCTCAGAGAATTGCAGAATTGTAAAAGAGCCCCCTGGTCTACCTCTTAGTCACCTGTTGCCAATTGAAATCACACTACATACACAACACTACATCAAGATCTAATTAAAAGCTCTTCTGTAGTGGAGTACAAACTGAAATTAATAGCTGTCAGGCATTAATAACACATTCATGTGCTGTTATTTTGACCAGCAGGAGTGACTCAAAGGATAAACAGTCTTTCCTTCACCTTCCTGCTCCACTATACCTTATGATGAAAGTTTTGCTGCAAACATTTAATTCTAAAATGAATGATTCATATTTTCAAGCACCCTTTTTTAGCATCAAATGCAATCTTAATAGGAACTGTCAAAACAAAGATTAAGCTAGGAACAATTCAGTTTTGGGGATGGTGATTGAATTGAAAAGGAAGGGAATGAATCTGGCTTCAGACAAGAACAAGGGGAGAATTCTGGAGCTAGGTCTTTCAAAAAAAGGTGAAAATATGAACACAGCAACACAATGCACACAGCAATACTCACTTCTCCCTCACACTGTGCAAATTACAACAGAAAAACATGTTAGTACAGAATCAGTATGGTGCTCTGGTTCAGATGAAGACTAATGAAACAACTGAGAAAGACGATGGACTTGGGAGGCAAGATCTGTGTTGACAGTAGTCCAATTCCATTAATACAGACGAGCCTCCTCTTTTCTGTAAACCAGGGTTTACCAAACCTGGTGCTCATGACTTTAGTGTCGGATTTTTTTCCCACGTGAACCCTCAGACTCCTCATTGCACTTATAAATCCAGTTACTCCGAAGTTTAATTATTTTCTTTTTTTTTCCCCCCATTATTTGTAGGTCTCAAGTTAACATATATATGTTAATACTAACTCAACAGAACTGAAAACAAAGAATTCAAAGAATAAAAACTTGTGTTTTTCCATATACTGTTCTATTGTGGTCTCATTCTTTCAAAAAAGTTGAAGGTTTGTTATTTATGGTAGCTCTTTTTAAAGTCCCATATACAGCTCAACCCTCCGACCACCGTCAGAATCGTACTGGATTCAAGTATAGGCTTTCTTCCACTGAACCCCAATGGAGAATAATGTCTCTGTGAGGCTCAGGGTCCCTTTGGTTGTGGCATATTAAAGTATTAAAGACAAGCCATGCTGAAGAAACAGTTAGTTCCAACAAAAAAGTAAAAGGTTACATTCTATCTGCTGCTATAATTCGGGGCTATTTGTGCCAACATTTTCAACATTTTCAGACTGACTTGCATCAACCAAAAAGCTGGACATTTGCCCCATTAGAAAGCTAGTCAGCTAGCAAGCTGGTGAACAAAAAAAAAACAGCTACACCGTCACAATACTGGCAAGGTGTGGCATTGTCAGACTGCAAGCTCAGTTTCTGCTGAAGAAGACAAGGCAGTATTAACTGAAGCCTCACCATATCCTTTTCCAGATTTACCTGTAACACACTACCCACCTGAACTACACACTTTATCTGCAGATCCTCTGATCTCTCTCTCTCTCGCATACTGTAAACCCTTATCACCTGCAGAGCCCTTCTCAACACTACACTACGCCTAAATAACACTGTTGGACTACCACTGCAGCCAATAAGGTGCGAGATTAAAAATACATCTTAATAGCAAGCATACAGTATGGCAGGTATTAAAAATACATCTTAATAGCAAGCATACAGTATGGCAGGTCAGAGATTGAGATTTTTAATCTCGCCTTACTGTATGCTTGCTATTAAGATGTATTTTTAATACCTGCCATACTGTATGCTTGCTATTAAGATGTATTTTTAATCTCGCACTTTACTGGCTGCAGTCGTAGTGCAGATTATCTTGGTTGTTAAGCCTGCTGCATAAGCTTCATGCTGGAGCCTTCGGTGCCTTTGAGGGCACTCAGTATAGGGAATTGTTCAATTACGCTGCACTATCACTTAATAAGGTTCCATAAAATACAATTCGACTGTTAAAGTATCATCATTTTTGAATTAGTCAGATAAATAACCGATTTAAAATATATAAAGCCTGGTTTAAAGTGCACAGCCTCCTAAAAAAAAAAACAAAAAAAAAACAAATCAATGCTTGTAATTTTCTGTATTATCAAATGGTTGTGTATCCCCATCTGTGAGAACAGAATTTTCCACTTTATTCCATTTAATGCGTCTAGATATAATCGCTTGCGTTTCCAGCCTGAAAGTGTTAACGGAGCAGTTTTTAAGCTATTTCAAGTCTGTCTTGTTGTGCGCTTTCCGAAGCAGCACGCATGTCTTTGTGCTTCTCTGTTGCTCCCTCAACTCAATAGTTACTATGATATTGAAAGTTCCATAAACAAAAACACTAATGTGAAGAAATTACTCCGGGGACATTAAACCAGTGATGCAGTTTCAAGTAAAGTCCTGCTCTGGGCATCTGTAGGAGAGTTTTAGGGATTAATCAAAAACAAATCCCACAGCCCTAATCAAACACTACAATATAACCTACTGTCACAAATAGCACAGACTGTAGACATCATCCCGAGACATGTTAGCCTGGGACCATGAAGAGGCATAGTAGGTAGGGCAGGTAGTCTGCTAAGGTAGGAAGGAAAGGGGGAGGTGTTTTGCCAGCAAACATTACTGCAAAGTGCAAAGTGAGTGCGAGAAAAAAAGATCTACTGTATAGGAACTTGATCAGCTGTTTAGTGAAACCTTAGCTAGAAGACATTACAATCCAAAGTGAGTCACAGCTCCAGTGTACATTTTTCCATCTTGCAATCCCCAACAGGGACTCCTCGCATGCACTTGCAGGACCTACTTCGCTTTTACTGATCTCTCAGCTAGCGTGGCGTCTCAGCTGAAAGAGCAACAGAGAACCCACTGGAAGGCAGTGGAACGACTGTCAAAGCTTTCCAGTCCAGCCTGAAACCCTCTCCCTTCCTGAAAGCAGCCGGGGGGGGACAGAAGGTGCAGATCTGCTGACAATGTAGCTATTGAGACGTTAAGCGAGATTAATTTTCTTTTGTCCATTTTAACATGGGATCTGGAAAACGAACCCGATTGAGAAAGTGAAGCACCCTGTTCTGCATGGAGACAGAAGGCTTTGAATGTCATCCCTGGAGTAGGATGTGCAAGGAGCATGAAATGGAAGAGCAGGGAAACGTGGGAATTCACGTCCGCTGTGAGAAGGGTAGAAGGACAGAGCGTGGGCTCACCGCCACTTTGGCCTCTGCTGCCTTGGCTTTCTTTAGCCGGGCTTTGCAGGCGTCCAGATCCAGCCTGCGGTTCTGAAGGACACGTCTCTCCTTCTGCAGGAGAGAAAAAGGACAGGAACAGGGGAATACCAGGGGATTGGCTTTGTTACTCGGATTCAGACCAAAAAAAAAAAAAAGAAAACACAGAAAACTGAATTATTTTTAAACTTGGGTAAAAGTGCTGGCTAGCAAACTGCTCTGCTCTTTCTGCATCTGATGGACAGGCTGCCACCATCGCAGTTCTGCTCTCAAATTGCACTGCAGAACGCAGCCCGTCTGCGACGGTGGTGCGTCAGGCTGAGCGCCGGTCCTGTGGCTTTCCTCCGAGCAACGCAGCAATACAGAACAAGAAACCGATACATTTGCTTTGCATTTTTCTGGTTGCCATTTACTATTTTAATCAAATAAAACAATGCACTGAGGAGGCTAGTATATCCAAACCTCAAATAAGACAATCCAGTCCACATTAGGAAGCTTGTCTTATATGAACCGAATGTTAATCCCTTTGGTTAGCAGTTAGATCAGAAAACTAAAGCAATTTTGTCCAGGACATTGCTTTTTTTTTTTTTTTTTTTTTATGCGGATAGAAAGGCTTAATATTTTTGTCCGTTCTCCATGAACAGGCTGCAACGAGACACGACAGCCATGGGGGGCTCCCTGGATGTGCGGATCTGCAGGACCAGCAGCTGCACAAGCAACATTGGGGTCACGCGCCCACACTCACAGAAATGGTCCTCCAGTCCCCCTCCAGGAAGTTCCTGAGTGGGGTGAGGAAGCTGATGGAGGTCGCCTGCATGAACTCGCGCTCCGCACCGCCCAGGCGCCGCTGGCTCTCCCCCACCTTGATCAGGGTGCTTCCTGCAAGAGAGCAACGAGCAAAGAGGCCGCTCACTCAGCCCGCCAACGATGGGCCTTCAAGGCCTGGCAGCCCAGTGCAAAGACAAAATACAGCAACCCCTCAAGGCATGCTAAAACACAAATCGATCAACGTATAGCTGAACACCAGAACCCAGAGGGCCGGTGTGCCTGCAGGTGTTGAAGGGACTCTGTAAAAGCAGCAGCTCCTGAAGAGCAGGGAGAAGCTCTTCAGTTGACGGTTTAGCCCGTTAGCAGCAGAGCTGGAATGAACACCTGCAGGATCAGGACTGGACCCCCCTGCACAAACGATTCGGTTACAGACAGCTTTGCCAACACTGGGTCACGCAGTCACCACTTGCGAAACGAGGGAAAAGGGAAACATTTTATGCATGTCAGACGCTCACACAATCTGCAGGGAGACACTTTAAATCCCGCCTCTCCCCGGTGGGATAAAGGCATTATTAATCCATTCTGCTCAACTGCGAGATCGGGGAATGTACAGCCTCTGGAATTAATCATGTTACATCTACACATCAAATTAAAAAATAAACAAACAAGAGTCGTGCTAATGCAAAGCAGACATTTCATGCCACGTCTGTTAAATTATACAGTATATCCTCCAGCCAGGGCTCATCAGCTTCCCAGTATATGAGTTAGGGGCTCACTTTTATATACATTACATCCCACTATAAGAGTTTCTACAACGTCTTGACTAGAGCACAAGTAATTCATCAGGTTTCTTCCCACATTTGGGCTGCGCTGATAAATAATTCAAGAACAATCTAAGCTTCCTTTAAAAACAAATTCAGGAATACCACAAGCACCTGGGGACCGGTGAGCTAAGTGAAGTCATTCCCCTTTTAAAGTGGAACTGCAAGGCTATTTTTTTATTTAAGAGTGAGAAAGAATCCGAATTGATGAGGGCATTTCAAACCACAATGAAAGTAAAATGTACACAGTAACTTATAAAACCTCCAATTTACATCACAAAACAGACTCAATTTCCAAGTGCATGCAACACCTTGTTCCAGGGGGAAACTGGAGCACCTAGAGGTCACACACCCAAACACAGGGAGAACAGACAAACTCCAGGGCCAGAATCGAACGCAGGGCCCTAATGTCCCACCCACACAGGATCCATCACCACTGACAGGAAGAGTCTCTTTGAGACAAGACTCTTCAGCTACTTTCAAGACAAAAAGAGAACAAGCAACGCTAACAAAAGGCCATTCAGTCAATCACATTGGATTGCTGGTGGCTTATGAAGAAGATCTCATCCAGCTCTTCCCCATGACCCCAGGTTTTCAAAAAACAGGGCCATTGTTTTTTTAAAATGAACGAAGGTCAGACATGTGGCTGTCATGAGGCTATTTCTAGCGCATCATAATAATAAAAAACCCTGTTTTTTCCTGCCTTCAATAAGATCGATTCCTGCAGGCTGCACAACTCTGGCTTTAACTACCAGAATGTTCACAGCGCGCTGCAATCAATTATTTACAACTTGAGCAGCAAAGTGGAACGGTGATGTAATGTCTTTCCCCAGCCTGCCCAGCACTTACTCTACAGTCATGAAGGATAATGTCATTGAAAAACAGGCATACCTAGAACAGCACTGTACCGGGCAAGGAACAAGGAGGCTCTTGTGAGAGTAATGCTTCCGAGACTGAAGAGAAGGACGTATAAATCACACACCACAAGCGCTACAAATAATCATGAGCATTCCCATCACATGAGAATTTATTTGATTAAATTCAATTTCTCGTTCTTAGGCTGATCCCCAGCTCCAGAGCAATCTACTCTATTAGCTAATTATCTTCAGGACTATTGCGAAAGGAGCTGTTCAAGCGCCAGCCTGCATGCGTCACTCTCCCCTGAAAGGCATTCCGCGCCTCAGGGGGGAACGGCCGGGATGAGGGATGGATTCCTCTGGATAACGGGATCGAACCGCTGCTGTGCCTCTCGCCCAGGGCGGGCAAAACAGGGACCCCAAAACATGCCTGAGTGGGACTAAGGTTCGACGAAGGTTTTCTAACGGAGGCCTTACTGTTCCATTATACAAGCTTACATAATCATTCTTGATTTAAATTCTGCGCTTTTGGCTTTGAAGCCTAAGATTTTGCTGGCATTTATTATTTTTTCATGATTAATTCCCCACAATTTCTAGAAGATGGAAATGATGTGTAAACATACAGTACAACCCTTTTTAAAAAGTCTCTTTTATAAATAGCTTCTTCTAGCTCCGTGTATCCCTTTATGCATCTGTAGTTAGGTTTTGGTACCTGCATGCAAAACCCTACACTTGTCAACATTAAACATCTGGCTGGTGCTTGCAGTCTTGAATCTTACATACATTTTTTTTTAATTTTATGTGCCGCGGTGTTTTCTAATCCTACTAATGTAGTGCTTTCACCTAGAAACAGTACCGGTAAACAAGATACAGCAAACCAGGTAGAGCAGTGGTCCCAGTATAGCTGCCTGTGGGAACTCCACAAACTACGTCACCTCCAGTCTGAGCATCCCCCATCATTATTTATTATGGCCATTATATACAGTATTAACCACCTCTCAACCCAAACACCCTGCATCACATGAAAAAAGAGTGACCAACGAATGAACTCAGTTTTCTGTAGACATCTCTATCGCACAACACAACGATGGCCAAGATGAACCAAAGGTTACACATAGAACCCTGCTGTTCTTCCGTGCCAGTAGATCACAGCACACAACAGCATGACAATGGTGAGAAGGGGGTGAAGGTCAGAGTTTAGTACCGAATAAACAGGGATGTGACTAAAGAAGTGGTTTATTAATCACACACACTGAGTTGTCCTGCTACATACCTCAAGTGCGAGGGGTAATCATTTTAACAGCCCAGCTAGTAACAGGTCAAATAACTCTGCTTCTTAGGGAACGTGTGCTGAGAATATTTCAGTCATGACAAGCCATATATACACACTAATAAATGCTCTTGCTTTGCATTGCATCTTGCCTAAGCAGTTACTGCAATTTAGAGTGTAGAAAAAAAACTCTTTCCTGGTTAATTAAATTAATTTGAAATGCTGAAAACCAAAGCATCCTTCAGTCGTGACTTTCAATACAACTAGGTTTGAGCCACAAGGATCCCGGTTTTTTAGCATCCCAAATCTAAATTATTAACAGAGAACCAAGAGCCAAAACCGAAGCCCAGAGACAAGACCTAACAAAAAAAGCAGTCTCCGAAGATGGATGCCTCCCCAAAGTAACTCCACTCTCCACAGAAGACAAAGCTTGGACCGAAACACAGTGAGCTGCTGAGCCACAAATGAACAAAGGAAACACGGTGTCTGCAGGCAATGTTTTTCTGGAAATAAAACAAAGAACAAAAACATTCTGCGGTTAGTAAAACCTATTTCCCAATACAAACCACACCATCTGTTTATTGTGCGTATAATCAAATACACTTCCTAAAAATACTCTTCTCTGATAAGGGATAAGAACACACGGAGGAATGGGCAGAGCCCAATTAATAATGCTATTGTGGGTGTTGTTGCGATTCTCCACTTTTAAAAGGAGAAAGGAACACAATGTAATGGGCTAGGAGTACAGCAACCTCCTGTGACATATAAAGCCCTTTAACCTTTCTCTAACCACTAGACAAGCCTTCCTTTTCCATAAAGGTGAAGAAGGCCTTCAAAACAGCTGTTAAAAATCGCTAGGCTGTGCCGTCTCCCTTAGCGAGAGCCTTTATTAGGACAAGTGCCCATCCAGACATTGTTGGAAGGAGTGGAGTGGATCTCTGTGCCTGCCACCATTCATTAAAAAGCACTTCAAATATTGAAAGCCCACTTATTCCTGTAGATTTCATCTGTCATTTGAGAAATGTTTCCTAGGGAAAAATCATTTTAAAAAAGGTGGTCACCAGTAAAAGCCGATTTAAATTGCACTCAAGGTTCTGTGGGATTGCGATTAAGAGAGAAGAAAAAAAGGCTAGAAATAAAAGAAAAACATGAAATGCGATTCATTTCATTAAGCCCAAGACAAAAACCGAGACTGAAACGAATGATAACCAAAGGGCAAAGACAAATTCATTTCACTTTCCTGTGAGAAGCTGCCATCAGGTCACAAGCCTGGAATGAGGTATTAATGACCGATTTAAAACAAGCCTTCGTCTGCGGCGTGACTCTTTAAGCAACTGTAAAGAGTCCACAGCGAGAAGCGTGAAGTTCTGCGCTGTTGTCTGTGGTCTTCGCACTCCTGCTGGAAGCCCAGTGGCTGAACTAGACAACTGGCACCACCTTCCAACACTTTTCCCACGCCCACCTGTACGGACAGCATCTACAGACTCATCCGTGCTTTCATTAGTTCTGCCGTCTTGCAGTATTTTTCCTATTGTATAAATTATAGTTGATTTGCAAAGTTCTTTGTCATACCACCCTGCACTAAGTACAGTATATAACTCTAAAGCATTTAGTCTATTACAGCCCAGTGATCGTTCTGAAGGAGCATCACCTTGGACAAAGATGCTGATTAAATGAATAACAAGAGACAAGTACAGGGAACTGAACACACCACGTCCTTCACAGATGATTTCTGTCAATCAGAACAGCTCAGGTTTGTACGAATGGCTGAACTCGCACTGCAGCCTCAGAAAAATCCTTCCTTATCTCGGTCATCACATGTTAATCCTGACTTCAGAGGTCTTCAGTTGAACACAAGATGAAACAAGAATTGGGCATTTTAGCAAAATAACACCACAAAGTGCCTCTCTCGCCACCTCTGTCACTGCCTAGGCTGTGCGACGCAGTGGCTGCTGCTGCTCACAGGAGTCCTGCTGAGAGCTGCAGTGTGTGGGAGAGGCACTGTGCTTGCTTGTCATAAACAGCCTGACAGCCTGCCCGCTTCCACACAGCACAGGGAGAACCGGTTGGCACAGAAATAAAACGGCTAAGGTTTCAGGATTACCAAGATCTGTAACTGATGTTTTAATGGAGGCACCACCGTTCATATCTTGTTAAAGTGTCTTGCCTCAGCTCAAAGTGGTTTTAATTGATTTTGCCATGACAAAACCTCCTTTTACAGACAAGAGTTTGAAAATGTCTGCGATACTTTAGCACTGCTAAATAGCAGAAGACTACGTGTTGTCCATGTTGGCACCTGTGCATCCAGCCACCTGAAACCACATCGTCTTCAGAGCACCAAGTGGGGAAGCACATTTGGACGGTAGATCAACAAGAGAACAAACAGGATCATAACCAACAGGCCACGTCATCTATGGGGATGGGGGTGGAGAGGTTAGCGTTGCTGCCTTGCACTGGGTTCGATTCCTGGGCTGCTGTCTGTGTGGACTTTTAAATGTTCTCCCCGTGCTCACATGGGTATCCACCACGTGCTCTGGATTCCTCCCACAGTCCAAGTACATTCTGGTACATTTGGCTTTGGAAAAATTGGCCCAGGTGCGAGTGTGTGTGTGTGATGGACTGGTGGTACCCTGCCTTGCACCCGTGGCTTGCTGGGATGGGACAGGCTCCGGCTCGCCTGCGACCCCCAACTGGATGAAGCAGCTAGAGAACGGAAGGGCAGAGGGATGGATGGAATTCCAACACAAGTGGTTTTGGCTGTAGTAGATTGATTTTTCTCTCCCCTAAAAGTTCCATCACCCTCAGGGGAAAAAAAGGAGACAGCTTTTGCAAACAACTCGGTTGAAGAGACCAGAGCACATGGGCTATCGATTCTCTAGAGCCGCCTTTCCGCTCTCTGCTTTTGTGAAGGAAAAAAAGACATTGATTTCCTGGCATGATGGATGGAGGAGAGGCAGTAGGGTCACGAGTGGGAAAAACAGCTCTGAGCCTCGTCAAACCCCCACTGAAGAGGGGGGACTCCTGCCAGGGCCCGACGGCCTCGGCACCGCCCGTCTAAAAATCAGGCAAGCAACACCGAGACGGAACAACACTGGCTGGAGTCCGGCAAAAGAATTGTACGGACCTGCCAGGACAAAAGCATGGAAACAAGAGATGGAGCGAGATCGAAACATCTGCTTTTCCTCTCGTGAAAGAAAACAGCTTTGCGTCTCATTCTTATATTCCTTTACCATTAAAGCAAGCGAGCGACAGAACATCACAAAACAAACCAAATGTAATGCTAATAACACGTGGAGTGGCTAGTGCAAATATTTAAATTTACAGCAGAGTGCGTAGGAGGGGGGCCCTATTTTGCCTTGTTATTGTAGGCCCGTTAAATCTCTGCTTTGGCAAATGCTCTACAGCAGCAGAAGCTCATTGGAAAGGAGAGGTCAAAGACCCACTGGGAGTCCAGATGGCAGAGGAGTGGGAGAGAGAGGCGCACAAAAGAGCGAGCTGGGTAATTTACAGAATCCTGAGTGATCGCAATTTTCTCACTTAGAGGGAGAAGAAACTGCTGCACTTGGCCAACAAGGAACATCAAGACTACCGAAGCATATAGTTTAGTAAAAATCACCAAGGTGAAAGCACGCAAGCTTCGTCACAACACCTTGGTGCTTACTGCAGGGGCTAGGACGTCACAGGCAATCAGGAAGGAAAAGCACTGGACAAGGAGAATGCCGAGATATATCTCTGAATCCCCAATCACCAGGTGAGCTTCTTGCTGGAAGTCCAGTAGGCCATGCATGCTTCCGGACTTCGACCACTGACCGTAAGGTGTTCCGGGTCCGAAGTCGTTAGCGGCCTCCAGCATGTACTGGCCCAGGAGCTCGCCATTAGTGGTCCGAGACGGGATCTTCCGGTCGAGCTTCTCGAACAGGAACTCCTCGATCCGTGCACCTGGACAGGGCGAAGACAGAAAACACGAGGGGTGTTGGAGGACGCGGCCCAGGAAAATCGATCCGCTGTCTGGAGGGCTGGGTCTGTGCTGCTCACCACTGGACATGACGAGGGTCTTTCAGACCACCGAAGCCATGCCACAGACCCTTTCACAAGGAAGCCAGCAGGCATGCTTCAGTCGACTGCAGACTTAATATTGCAGCTATTGTGCAAATGGATAAATTGCCATTTGTTTAATTAAAATGTATTATTGCTTCAATCCTTAAGGCATCAGGCTATTAAGGATAATCTTAAATTTTGTAAAAACAATCTATGTAAATTTTGCAGTGGTTTTAAATCCTCGTGAACATAATTGTTCATATTTTCACAGAACACAGAAAAAGACAAAACAAAGATGACAACAGCATGCATGTCAAAGACACAGTCAAGAATACAAGAGCAACCTTAATCAACACTGAGAATGGCTACAGTAACACTGCTGTACATGGGTGTTTGAAAGGCAAAGCTAACTTACTGGAATCCTTCATAAGGCTGTGGACCACTAATCTAACCAGGCAACCTAAAAAGCATTACAGTAGCAAGGTCTGGGGTTTCCATTTCCTGTTCACACGATAGGGAATATTCAACCACTTAAAATTGTGCATTGAAATAGTCCAATTAAAGCAATTTAAGCCTTTCTCAGGTGTAAAGTCTGTGCATATCTTGTAGAGAAAATCAACAAGATGGCAGCTTCCAATCACTCCAATTCTTAGTGACTCAGTGCTGGTTATTATGGAATTCCCAATTTAAATCCTAGCAACAATTAGACTACTGTACACGCTACACTGGGGGGGGGTTAGTTAAACCATTTCAACTACATTCTTCTGCTAAGATATTACACCGACATTTTATTTTAAGTGAGTCTGTGCGAGCTGGTTCTACCTGGACCTAGTTGCTTTATTACCTGAACTGCACTCACATCTAGCTTTAACGATAGCAATACTTCAATAAAACAGAGCAAGGATGGGGCAGAAAAACAGCTCGGAGTGTTTGCACACTGAATCAGATTTGTGGAGAGCGAGCTGCAAGCTGTTGCAGTCTGGCTTGTCCCACACAGAGGAAAAGCTCCCGCCAACTGCGTAGCTCACTGCTGATTAATAACTGTACGTATCCTATTGGCAGGCAGAGGAATGGGCTGTGGGGCAGAGCATGCAGGCGGTACAGCTTGGCCATCACATGGCTAGAATATTGTAATTAAGCATCAGGAAGGCTACAGTAAAACAGGCTTGCTTGCAACCTGAGGGACACCAGCTAAGCACCTCCACTGCTAGCTCTAGAAGAGCAGGAGGGATCTAGAGCAAAGCGAGTCTCCATGTCCACAGCCCCGCATGACACCGTGCACAGAACGCACTGGTGACAAAGGCTGTACCGGTCTCCCAGTCCTCGGGACACGGCGAACCGCTCTGCACCTGGCTGATTTCGTTTCGGCCATCGCCCCGTGTCTGGAGCGCCAACAAGGACGTTGACCCGACCCCCGGATTATGAAACGCACGCTGGACGTATTCAACCTGCGGAGTTACTGTGCCTGTGAGGCAGTGAGCTCTGTGCCACTCTCAGTCTGTTGTGCTGTAAAACGATCGGAGGCTTTGATAATTCTCCAGCCAGCCTGTGCTGCCAGACCATTATCAACAGGCTCCACTGGCCAAAGAACAGGTGTTAGCTGGTATCTGGCTATTTACCCCACCCCATCCAAACAGAGCACCCAGCGGCAGACAGAGAACAGGCCAACTGTCAAAGACTGGCGATGCTCCTTCTACAGGAAGAAATAAAACAGCCGCAAAGGACTTACAAAACGTCACTGTTCACCCAACCATGCGGCTGAAGAAAATGCGTTTCATTACCTCCAGAACGAGGTTTCACAGGACAGTGAAGAACCTTCATGTAAGTTTATGATGAGAAAAATCTGAACAAAAAATGTACTGGACCTCACAGCTGTAAATCTGTTAATTTATGGAAATAAAGAACTAACATTAGACATTGAAATTCTGCAAATTTAACTTATTTAAATTATTAAAATGTCTGAATTTTTAAACTTGATTATATGGGTTTCTGAAACATTCGCATATCCAACAATTTGAACATGCAGTTTTTTTTTCTGTACATACAGTAGCTCTTCCGGTGGCGTCTCCAGACTGATTGAGGATGATTATAACACCATGCAGTTTTGGACACTGTTCAATATTTCTATCTGAATTTTTTTTTTTTATTATTTACTGTGTAAATGTATCTGCATTCAAATAAATAATTTTTCATTGGAAGTATCCATGTGTTTTATCAATATATTTGAAAATGCAGGTGGAGAGAAAAATTGATCAAACTGCTATGCAAAAGGGAGTCTCAAGTCATAAGTCACTGACACCTTCTACTCCGAGATAAATGAACACTTAGTATGTCAAGTGCTGTTAATTCATTAGTAATAACTAATTAATATTGCTTGGATATTACAATTCCTTTAGAGTATAAAAGATCTCTAATGAAACAAAATATAAATACAGTGAAGAAATAAACTCTCCTGGACAACCATACAACACGGGGTGGTGTTTAAGGTTTCGCCTCAGATAAGTGTCAAAAAAGCGGCCTAATAAACAGTACAAGCCCTGCTGCTCAGCGTCTGAAACCTATCAGGAGATTTTCACAGCCTGCTTAGATTAGAAACAGCTCTTCGCCTGGGAGAAGCATCACATTGAGCCAATTAAGCCTTCAATGGGTCAGTTTATTCCATCTCTCCAGCCCCAAGCTGAAAAACCTGCTTTCTTATGCAGCCCGTGGTCTTGAACCCCTGTCCTCTACCACCATCTCCGAGCAGTGAAGGCAACCAAGAACCAGCTTAACACGAGTTCTTTCTACCAGTACAATACACGTATCTGGGAGATCAGGCCCAGCTCGACGGGATTACGGTTAAGAAATGTGAACTTACCCGTATGATCAACTGTAGCATGCAAGATCAGAAAGTAATAGATTAGAGCTCCCTACTCTTGAGGAAAGAGTCAGAGCTTTTAACACAGCATGTTCATGACTAAGACAGACCGCGGACTCTCTACAACTACAGCAGTTTACAGCACAATTGCCTTAACTTTAGATCCTCGCAAAGCAACAAAACTGACGCATTCTCTTTTCGACTGGGCTCTGACAAGCTCTGCTTGTATTTGGCATGACTTAAATTCTAAGCTTGCCTTGTGGTTCGATGTTTGATGCAAAACCCTGCGGTCCCATACAGAAAACAAAAAGTTTTCCCCAAGCAAGCATAATAAAAGATTGTTTTGCATTCAGAACAAACATTTTATATATATATAACGTAAGTGAATAAGTGGGTGATAAATATACTGTATGCATGACATTGCTGTCAACATATTAAAAATGTTTGCTCCATGTGAGTTTAGAGGAAAATGTAAAATATAGATCTAAGTAACACAGGATACAAGTTCTACTGTGCTATAGTTGCAGAATCTTACAAATACTTGTAATCTATTTCAATCAGGCAGCTCAATAAACACATGATAAACTCTGTAGTATTCTTGCACTCACCCACAGAAACCCTTGGCACTACAATATTGCTCTGAGAGTAGAAAGAGCAGTGATGTCACCAGCCCCTGGGGTGAGAGTAAGTTAACAACAACCATGTTGTTCCTGGTCTATTTTCTTAGGCTGAAGAACAACACATCTCTGGTGCAAGCAAGTAAAAAAGCATCTCTATTTACTACAAGCCTTTGTATGAAGAACACCAGCTCAATTAGGTCAATACAGCAGGATATCAAAAACCTCTACATCACAACAAATCAGGAGGCTAGGACTTAAAACCTGCTATCACTGCATTTTATTACTACTAATCTCCATTCTAACAAAACCGCCTTAAATGAGTTGCTGAATTCCTTAAGATATAAGGCGACCAACACTGGGCCTAATGTCACCCCAGTACATTTAAATTGAGGAAAATTGAAAGCAGCCATAACAGGGATCCTGGATTCCTAGGGGACAAGGACACATGGCAGAAATACGAAAGCAAGAAAGTTACACAGATATCGACAGTCTGCACGCAGAAGACTGGATGGGGTCAGCCTCTCAGAGATAAACAGCAAAGACTGATCATCTCAACCAGACCTTCCCAGCTCCTCCGTTTAAGGACATTCAAGTCTTGCAGACCTTCTGAAATAGCCAGTTAGGCTTAGGGCTACAGACTATACTGTACTTGTACTTAGGTCACTTGTTTTTAATAACTGGCAACACCTGCAA
Organism: Lepisosteus oculatus; assembly: GCF_040954835.1. Lineage (NCBI taxonomy): Eukaryota > Metazoa > Chordata > Actinopteri > Semionotiformes > Lepisosteidae > Lepisosteus > Lepisosteus oculatus. The sequence continues at coordinate 15,354,952 of NC_090719.1, read as the reverse complement.
AGCTATTAATGAATCAAGAGTGCAGTCTTTCTGTACAATTAAAAGAACACTGGTTCTCGAGTCAGTAGTTTGGTCTTAAATTATCTCTAACTTACTTAATTTAACAAACTATCTGCTTACTGGAGCACATTGAAACTGCTCCATAAATTTAGCAAATGGTGATTTAATGGTGACCTACAAAACCTGTTGGATTGGGGCTCTTTAGACCAGGCTTAGAGATCCCATGTCTTTAGTCACCAGCAGGCTCAGACCTGGGCAGAGGCTTACATTGGTTCAGTCAGTTCTTTATTTAGCAACTTTAACTCTGTGAGGTCTTGCACTGTTGATAGTTTAAAGAGACCTACCATTCCCTCTCTTCAAGAGCAGAGTACTGGGGTCCTGACATAGACTACCCATCCTAATATCTGAACTCTCACTCTTGGGACTGTAATTCATTCACCAGACATCTCAACAACTTAACTGAGTAGCTCAATAACCCATTCCTGGACCTGGAGAACAACACCTTTTCATCCCAGCAGAGCTTAATTACCGAACTGAAGCCTTAACTGAATTAACAAGAGGCTTGATTGGATTGTTTGCAAATTACCTTCCCCCCCGCAACTCAGAAGTTTGCGTTTTTAACATACTTGGGAAATGCAGTAGTTAAAAGGTGACTTCCAATATATTCAAGCTGAAAACAGTCAATCAGTTCCCATTAATCCTATTATTAGGTCAGGTAAAGGTTCAATTGTGTAACTGAGACCTTGGATGGAACAGAAACCATTGCTGTGAGGCAGCAATGCCAACCACTGGTGGCAACCTCTGGTCTAAATTACTGCTGTTCTGGTTTAGCCACTGAGGAATGTACGTTATTCATCAATTAAAAAGACTATGTCTGCTGGGGACCAAGAGAAAGCAAACCAGCGCCAGCATCTCTCCTCAGATTCGTGCCCCCACTCAGAATTCCTTCTTCTTTATGAGGGTCAACAGTATTTGATTATCCAAATGTATTCTTTAGACGGCAGGTCTAAGATTTAAGAGTGTCACAGCACCCTTTAAAATGTTGCAACATTTAGCGGGAAACAAAAGCCAGGTGTTTGTTTTACAAAAAACAAAAAGTACAAATGGGTCAGCATCATCGTGATTCGATAGCAGAGTGAGCCAATGCATGAGATCGGATCCTTGGTACAGGGCAAAGCAGCAGATTGTTTCTACTCAATCTCTGATGTCTGAAATCAGCTGAAGCGGAGGATTTCCCACCCAGCACCAATCTCCTCGGCCTGCAGGAGGTGGAAAGGTGGCGCGTCTCACCTGGGTTGGGCTGGAGCAGGGCCTCGGTCTGTCTGAAGATCTTCTCGGTCCAGTTCTTGGTGCTGTCGGCTCGGGCCAGCAGATTCTCAAGGTGGGCATCCAACTCCGTCTTTTCTGCCTGGCCCAGCTTCTCCTCTGTGAACTGCAGGAGGAACACGTCCATCAGCCCCAGAACGTTCACATCTAGCACGGCCGGTTAATGCACTCGGAGCCTAGCGAAGCAATAGGAACCCCTCAAGAATCACAACACCCTCGGATACCTTCCAGTGGAGTTAGCATTGCAAGATCTAAGAGATTTTCTTAAAATTTAGATGATGATGATGCACCCTTACCAAAACGTACAGCATTCCAAGATGTGCCAGTTAGTCACTCTGTTACTTTGGGAAATATACAGAGAGGCTGTATATATAGAATGTGTTCCAATGTGTTCCAGCCTCTCTGCATGGGAAATTAAAGAATAGTTTGCATTTTTAATGTTTCTCAGTATAGTAACTCCAACCAGTTCTTCAAATACAATCATCAGGTTTTGGGACTTATGGAGCACTTTGCATTTCTAGGATTTGAACAGGTAAGACTTCCAAAACTCAGGAAATGTTTGCATTTAAGCTGCAGGATGTTTTCTCAGTTTCTCCGTTTACAAAGCAAAATTACAAAAATGAGTAAAAACAGTATGTCAGACTATATGGCACTGAAGTTTGACTCAAACACTACAAGATGATTCAACGTGCGCCCTAAACCATAATCTGCTGAGCTGACAATTTTCCTGATAAAAATGACAGTATGATGGTGGCATGAAAAGACATCTTAAGCCCTTTGTTTTAAGTATTGATAGACACAGGGTTATAGAAATCATCTCCAGTCAGAAATAACATTGAAGAAAAAGCTGCACAAACAATCATGGCCTGAACAATAGAAAAGCTAAAAAAAAGCATGGCCCACTTCACATCTAACAAGCTTTGGGCACATACAATATGTAATTGATGAAGCAATAGCACATATCTGTAAAAGCGTAAATTTGTAATTCCGTAAAAAAAAAAAAAAAAAAAATCGATCTGTTCATTTTCTAACTTTAAGCCTCAGTCTTCAATGCTTTAGATTCTCAAGCAGGAGTCTCCTGGTCCTGGAGGGCTGGTGTGTATGCAGGTGTTTTAGGTCTCTGTAACGCAGCAGCACCTGAAGAGCAGGGAGAAGCTGGCAATGTGAGCTGCTTTAGGTCAGCAAGAGCTTTCCAAGCTGGAAAGAAGACCAGAGCTTTGGACTCCTAATACAGACCAGAGCATATTTTACAGAATAATTATAGTTTAACGTAGAAACATAAGTGCGCAGTAGGAAAGGAATTTCATTCTTTAAAAACCCATGAAGAAATTGAGCATTTCAGTCGAACTTCATTGAGTAACAGTGAGTCTTATCAATGCATGTTAAGGTGTGATGTGCCACATGGAATATGAAATCATCCAGACATTGCCTGGGATATTCATTACAGTCCCACCACCAGCCTAAGCCTTCAGACTTGAAATAAAATAATCAATATTCACATTGTAAAACTAGGCAGGCTGGCAGCCCTGGTGCTGGTACCCCGTCCCGTCTCCTCCTGACCCATGTGACAGTCACGCTGCGGATCCCTGGTGCCGTTTGGATTATTAATGACTCAACACCAAAACAACGGCAGGAAACAATTCTCCCAAAATGCACAACAGGAAGTGGATTTGTGCAGACCAGTTTGCGTAAAGACTGATAGGCTTGAATTAACGAGGGACATTGTTAACACGAGTAAATAAACACCCTCTATGGCAAAAACCACAATCTAAAGCTTATAGAAGATTAATATCAGCTGTCAATATGATATATGAGGACTAAACCCACAACTATACAGTGTCAAATGATATTAATGTCACTCGATAGCTCTAGGAGTCGATACCATCTTATTATTACATTAATGATTCTCAAATCTCAACTTCTGCACTGCTGTGAATATGGATCTCTGTTTTATAACAATATGAAGTCAGTGACATATACAATGCTGTACTTCAAAATTGGAAAGAGTGTGTAATGTACATTTACAGCTCCTGGTACTATAACTGAGCGATGTCAAATAATAAGTGGGCATTCCTGCTTTGCTCTGTAGTGTTGATTTTGTAACAGCATTCCTGAAAAGCTCCTTATCCTAAATTTTAAAGTAAAAACTGTCTTATACTGTAGTAAAAATGTGGTTAACTGATTAAGCATAAGACAAGGCTAGAAAGAGGTGCCCCTGAGGATTAACAGTCCAGTGGCATTAAATATTTATTTCCAACTCTTTCAATTCCAGGCACACAAAATTCAGTGCAGGAATTGTCCAGCATGATAAAAGTCATCCTTGAAGGCAGAGACTTCAGCTCATCAGACAAGGCTGTGTCCACAGCCGATCTCTCCAGGCCTGTCTGGGGCACAGAGACACTGACAGATCGGTGAAGACAGGCCCGGGCCCACAGACGCTAGGAGAGCCGGAGGCAAGCCTGCCCCAGGGACTCCCAGCGCTGGCTGTTGAAGCAGTGCTGGTACTCCAGAATCGCAGTAAATCAGCATCTGAGGAAGGTCCATACTCAGCTCAGGCTAGGATCACCCTCTAAAGCTATTCTGGTTAATACAGTCCGTAGTTTTCAGTTCTCACAGCAGTGGGCATGAAGGATGCATTTTCAATATGACTCCCTCTGTATTCCCAAGGAAAAAACACTTCAAGCCATGCGCAAAATTACCACAGCTGAATCAGGCTGTAATCCCAAAAGCTGGAGCGCATAGTCAGTCATCGCTCCTAGTCTGACGAGAATCTTTCTTGTTATACAAAAGGCAAGTAAAATATTTTGGTTAATCCCTTCAAGTGCATTTTCCCCATCTTACAGTTAAAAGCGATCAACACAGACGTTCGTTCAGATCTGTGCTATGTTGTGAAGCTACCGGATAGCCATGGCTGCCGGTTTCCTCTCAGAAATCTCAGTCTGATGAGGTCTGCAGGACATGATCTCCCCCCTCCTTCATCAAACTAACCCCCCTCGCATTTGTCATTGTCAGCGATGAACAGCCTGTCACACTGTCAAAGAAACAAGCTGGCAAACAATACCTCACTAATGCAGGCAGCTTCTATCAGCACAGTGACAGGAAAACACTTTTCTGTATACAAACAAAGGAAGGGCAGAGGGTGAGCAGAACAGCACTGCATGACCTTCAGAGCTGCACCACTTGGCTGTTCCGAAGCAAAACAAAAGTGTTAAAAATAAAGGTGCTAATTTAATGGCTTGAAATCGGAGGAAATGTTTTTTTTTTCCTGAAGAGGAATTAGGTAGTGTGAGTTTGTATTTGAATAAAACTTCATTATAGGAAAAAGACTAGTGATAACTGAAAATGTGTTTGTTTTTTTGTTTCCTCCCAACAGAACAGTAATTCCTGGCATCACTAGAAATAACTCCAAATGCTACCAAAAAGCAGCTCTAGATTCACGCAGCAGGCTGGCTGTAGTCACATTTGATCCTCCATCTGTCAGCTTAATGAGCCGTGACAGGAATTTCCTTTTCCTTCTCCTGAAGATTGCCCCTGAGAGTATTTATGAAGCAGGCAATACCTCCAACCTGCATCACAGGGGTACGTGCCTCAGTGGCACACCAGCACACCGAGTGTGTTCAGGAGACATGCTAAAGCAGTTCCACCGCAGGCTGGTATGTGCACACATCCGTTGTCCGGTATTTTGGCAGGGCAGTATCACAATAAATAAGATGGGATGGGACTTAAGGAAAGTTAATGCACTTCTGATGACTACAAGGCCTTCTTCTCAGCCTGCGGATCTCTGGGGGACGAAGTCAATCTGCGAAAAGAAGAGGCAGGACTGCCGCTGCAGGGGCCACTGGGGCATCAGCGAAGGGCAAGAGAGCCCAGCAGACTGAAAGCCAGAGAAGACAGCCTCTCCAACAGGAGGCCCCGAGGAGCTGCCGAATCGGCCAAACCAGACGCCGCTTTCTGAATGCGACGAGACCGCCACCGGCTCAGCGGTGCCGTGTCACCGGGACCCGCTGCGGGAAGCGGGCTTTCCCAGAATTCATCTAGCTGAGGGCCGCAGGCCAGCTAATCAAGGGGAGAGGAACAGAAGCAATGGATGCTGGGAGAGAATGACTGCACCCGAGGAGGAGTGCATCTCGAGCAGAGAACTCTCAAGGTCAGCTTGTTTCCAGCCAGTTCCTCTTCCATTCCTTTGCTGGTTCAAATCCCACAGCTGGCAGAGGAATCCTACTCCGTTGGGCCCCTGAGCAAGGCCCTTCATCCCCACTGCAGGGGAGTCATGATTACAGGGATTTCAAGAACAAAATGAGAAAGATGTGACTCTCTCGTACACCCTCCTGAATTATTTTTTTGATTTAAAAAAAATTGCTGTATTATAATCAGGCCGAGATGTAAAGTAAAAGTAAAGTTTTAAACTATTTGCATCCACCAAGGGCAACAATACAGGAATGGGAATATTTCTTGAAAGATCAGGGAATATTGACTGTATTAAAAAAAGTCTGGGAAAAACTCAGCATTCAGCTACAAATAAATATTTTTCAATTAAAATGTTGTCCAATGTGATAAATACTTTCTACCAACCTCTCACCAACAGTACAGGGGTTGTAAGCACTGCCTGGAACAGCCAACAGAAGAGAACCCTGTTCTCCAATAAGGCCATGTGCCTTTAAGAACACATTCAAGACTAGACTGAAGGATCAATAGAGTGGACACCTTAGACCAGGCAAGTGACAGGACGTTAATAATTGAACAGCAGCAGGTCAGCTGTGTTTGCGGACCATGGTGCCAAAGGGGCTCGGCTGTACTTTCTTTACTGATCCTGTGCGTTTAGATGTAATCAACACAAATGAAGAAACTGCGGGCAGGAGACATGGACTGTACAGCCTCTGAGGACTCCTGCTTGCTGACCTCTCACCTCTTGGAACAGAGACACAGACACAGACGGAAGCCAACTCGCTTTACAGTTTTCCCCAAGAAGATTTGTCTTGGAAACCAAGACAGAGACCCCTAGCAGTCTGGGGCACCCATGAAAACAGTAATCAAAGGATTGTGCCCTGGAACATGTAGATACTGGGAGGGGCACGAGGGTGCTTGTGTACAGAAGGGAGACGACTCCGAGGTTTGCTTGCCGACACAGGCTCCCCCCTGACCCCGTATTGGTTAAGGTGGTCAGAAAACGGGCGGATGGGTTAAACTCTCACACAGCAAACAACACAACCCCCCACCGTCTTCGAGAACCAGCACCATCGCGAGCCCCCTGCTCTGGTGGGCCGGCCAGGCCAGGCCTGATGGCTCAGGGCTCATTCAATCCTCTTCAAGGAGCAATCACACTGAGGGGCTGGAGCTGGCACGCCGTCACAGCAATAAACTCCCGCAGACGACACATCCAGCCTGAGCCATGCCACGGCTCCAATTCTTACTGCCTCCCTGGGATTTGAGCCCGCATTCCCAGATAGATTTCTCCTGCCCCCCCCAGCCCATTTATTTGAAACTTGGAAGGCGTTTTCCATATTGCATTAAAGTGATCAATAAAAAGTCGCTACTCTGGAAGGCGAATTTCAGTTTTTGCTTCTCACTATTAACGTCTGGCAGCTGCTTCCTTTGCAAAAAAAAAAACCAAACTCTTTTTGTGCCTCTGGGCAGACAATGTAACCTTTTGTTTTAACACTGGGTGGGATCCACCCCCCTCCTTTATGTACGGCACTTCGGTACCTTTGGGATGAAAATAAATGAGGGGTTAAAACGGAACACTTTGCTACAGCTCCTCGATTTACTGATCTTGCCCCGTGGCTGTTCTGAAACAAAGAGGCCAGCGCTGATGAAAAGCCACTCGCTACGACAGCCGGACTGCTTTCACCTAGAGACTCACATGTCAGTGGTAGCCTGACTGCGCACAGAGAGTATCCAAGCATGAGGCTGAAGCATGGGATCCTTCAAGAAACAGCTGAATGAAATACTTTGATCAATTATACTCCTACTGTAGAGGAGACAGACTGCAGTCTCACTGTACATGGCCCTTCTTTCATTCTAAAACAGAAAGGAGTCTGTATAAGTCTGTATATGCTCCAAGTAGATAAACTACCGGTCTATGACTCTAACCTGCTGAATGTTCGGTTACAGTTTGCAACAAGACTATGTTTCTGACTGACATTATCACAGTTCCCACATCTTTAAATGACCTAGGAAGACAAGGCTATAACCTGATGAGACACTTGTCTGTAACACGTTATTCCCCCAGTCTGGCATAGCATGGTGGACTGAAGGAATCACAATTCCTCATGGATCTGACAGCAGCCCACAGTCACGGGTCCACAGATAGGAATCAAGCGCGGTCACATGTGAAAGGAGAGCAGATTAAAGCCACTTCCCTGGTGAACTGTGCACAACATCACAGAACTGATCTGTTACCCCAGAGGGGTAGGGTGCTTAGTGCTGATCAAGAACAAGAACAAAACCAGCAGAAATCCAACGAAAGGCTTCACACTTACATTCTTTTTTCTTCTTTTCAAAAGGATAAGATTTTGAAGTGACTCCCACAGGCTTTTTGCTTAAATAACACTGTGGGAACACGATCGCAGCTCAGAACAAACACAAAACCTAAACCAAAACCGGGCAGCGTCTTCACATCTTCAAGCCTACGAAGAAGTCAGCTGAGATCTATTTATTGGCAGAAAGGGGTTGAAGATCTTTGCATTATAACTCCAATCTTCTGAGTGGAAATGAAGTCTACGGGCAATTTGTCAAGCTATGTGTGATATGTGCAACCCCTGTGCAGTAGATCAGGAAAAGATAAGAAATTATTTCATCAATTCAGATAAGAGGGAAGTTTAGAAAGGTCAGATTGTCCAAGGCCAGAGTAGGATTTAGCCAAGACAATGGGTTTAAACACCCCTACACTTTCGAGACGTGTCTGGGATCTTTAATGACCAAGTCAGGTAGGACCTTTGTTTGACATCTCATTTAAACGAAGGGTCAAGTATCTCCCGTTTCTAAACTGACAACTCAAAAGCACAAAAAGCAGCGATGATGCAGACAGGCAGTGCAGCCGATCTGTACTGCAGAAATATTCAACAGCTGGCGCAAACCATAAACAGGAACCTGCTCAGTCCTCCATTCGATACACTCAGTGCACAGCACACGCAATCTCGTTTAGGGCGCAATGCTTTTTAACAAGCACTACCAAACACAGAGCCCCCAGCCAGAGAGCCAGTGATGTCATGCCACCGCTTGCCAGTTCAGGCTGGAACAGTCAACACCCAAGGCACAAATCATATAATTTAGAGAAACCGAAGTGTATAATATCAATCCTCTTCTGAGAATTAAAAAACAACAACACAAGTTTCAGCTTCATGTTGCAAGAACGTTGCTGTGCTTTGGGGAAATAATGAGTGGTTTGGGGCATTACCTGTGCACTTTAAAGAAAAGGCTGGAGGCTGGATCAATTACGTACTTAATACCAAACAAGCTAGATAAAAACAATCACCCCTTGTCTGTAACCCGGCTCATGTTCTTCGTTTCTTGTGTAGCCAAGATATAGGCCAAAATAAGTGTGCCAAAATCCAACATGCGATCTTAAGAATAATCCTCAAGGAGAGAGCTTTTAAGAAAGCTGATCACCAACGATAACAGAATAAACTTTCTAACTATAGTTCATAGTTACTAACAGAATGAAGCCTATCCCGTTGGGCCACATACTGTACACAGTTCCACTCCAGAGAATGCCCTTAAATACCCAGTCTGCCTGTTAAAGAGCATTGTCCTCAAAATGATTATAATCTGGGTTGATCAAATTATAACACTCAAAGACATGCAGGTAAATTGTTGAGTATGTTAAGGAGTATGTACCCAATTCCCTACAAGAAGAGTAAATGCCGTCAGCATTCTAAGCACTGATGGAGCCATACCTGTGTATACATCATCGTAGATAAACAGGAGTTTATCTCATACGAACTGAAATAGCAGAATGCGTCTGAGTGCCTAAACGTCAATGACACTTCAGCGGCTGTAGTTGACAATACTGGGGACCTGCAGTCTAGTCATGGCTCGTATAGCACATTAACGTTTTATAAAATACATATTTTTTTTAGTCCGACGGGCTCTTTTGTATAACGCAATGACTAAACCCTGGGGAAATATTTAGCGTACTGTCGTCAGTAGCCATTTGTGCTTTAAAGCGATAAAATGATGCCCTTTAAAGCAAAACCTCCCATTCCTTTGTAACTTGGAGGTAATGCTGCTTTCCCACCGCACAACCTTTTCCCCAGAGATGAAAACTGGCCCAAGAAACAAATACCAGCACCTGCTGCCGTCAGCATAAACCTTGCCGAGCTCCACATACCAGGTCAAGAACACAGACGAGCGAGAGAAGGGAAACCTGCAAGCTCAGTCTATTCTCCGGAGCTGGTGTCCGTCACATGCCTCCTCTCCTGCTGGAGGTCCAGCGCCTGGATCCGAGCAGGGAACACTGCACCGCCTCACCGGCTAGATCGGCTTATTACCACGAAGACCTGCCCGACGCAAATACCGGGGACAGGTGCTCAGACGCTGCCGGTTATGTCCAGCCTGCTGCTCATGAAAGGGGTGCGGGGGGACACGCAAGGAGACGAGTGCAGCAGAAAGGACCGAGACGCTGGACCCGTCGTGGCGGACAGAAGATGCTCGGATAAGGAAGGGGCCGGCACACTTCGCCCAGCCTTTAAACGCAGAAATGGGATCGCGCTTCCGCAATGCCACAACAAAGCAGAAAACAAAGCTCACCTGTACAGCCCTTGTGAAGAAAATCCCGGCGTCGGAGGCCAGTTTCTTTACATTGAAGTCCATGGTGTCACTGCGAGGAGACAGATCGCCTCCGCAAAGCCGCTCGGAGCTCAGAGTGTTCGCCCCCCCCTCCCCGCCCAGAGCGGTGGATCAGCCGGCCGGTCGACTGCTCTGAGATCGGTTACACGGCCTGCTTTTAAAGGAGAACGGCCGTCAAAGGGCTGTGGGCATGTCCCTGCTGTCGTCCGCCCAATAGAGGGAAAGGCGTCGCAATGCATTATTATTATTATTATTATTATTATTATTATTATTATGTTTTATAACTGTCTGCAGTCTTTAATGAGAGTGAATAGGCATTCAAAGAATAGGCATTATTATTATTATTATTATTATTATTATTATTATTATTATTATTATTATTATTATTATTATTATTATTCATCTTTGACGTTTGGTAAAGCCTGCAGAAAACTTAAAACTATTCTGAAATTAAACTGCATTGCAAAGAGTCGTCAGCTTCTGCACGATATACAGTATGAGCGTGTTCGGGTACACTGCGTGTAACTCTGTACGAGTATTTGCTGAACCCCGATGTCGTATTTCTTCAAAAAAAATCCAGATCGAAGAAGTAAATCTCCTCGGACACTGACGAAAATCTCAGCAAAGGTGGGATTTGGTAAGAGCACACATTTCCAGGAGCAATACAAAACTCCTCTGAATAGAACTCTTCAGTGCAAATGACACACCTTATCACTTATCAAAATAAACAATGGATGGGACAATTCTGGTTGGAGCCACATTAAATGTTTATATATGGGTTTGTGTTTTCCACTTGGAATTCTCCTTCTCAATTCAGGGAATTCTTTGTCAGATTGATTTTACGCACACAGCGCTAGACAGCAAATGCAGATCATGAATCATGCACTTCGACTTAATGTTCATTTTGATAATAATAATTTTATTCTGACTAAAAATATTTACAATAAATAAAAGCTACTGAACAGACTTCTCCCCCACGAAATATGGCGAAGGTGTGCAGGTGTGTTAGTACAGCCACAGACACAGAGCACCAAGTGGGGCTTGCGAGGCCTAGAGCATTGTGCAACACAAAATTGCTTCCTCATTGCGTTTCCTGAAGTGGGCTCTTCTGCTGGTTGTTTCTTTCTAGCTCATCGGTGCAGCAGCTGACGGAGTAACAAAGCAAGGTCCTTCAGGTCATGCGAGGTCAGCGAGGTTTGTAGAGCATGCAGTCCTTTAAAAGTCAAAGTCACACTATGATTTAAACACCAGCGGAACAGCAGAGACTTGTGAAATATAGTCTAGAATTGCAGGGGGTTGCTCAGCAGTCTCTTGACTGTTGGCAATCCAGGCTGCGTCTGCTGTGCTAAAGGCCAGATCCCTATCACCGCTGTTCCAGTCAACCCTGACAGAATCTGCAGGAAATCATATTAATCAAATCCGTGTCTGAAAGCTATCAGGACATGGAAGGACAGCAAAGTGGATATAAAGTGGTGCCTGAAAACCTACAGTATCAGTCGATCTGAGTGCGCTGGCAACATTCATAGCAAAGCTGACAGCATTTCTTCTGCAGAGCTGGTTTGTTTTAGACCTCTCAGTACCAAGGGCCTTGGTACAGAGTCTCACCATTTAACCATAAACAAACCTCTGATATAGTGAAATAGTCTGCATGAACTGCAGTGTCTAAGACCCTGTATATAACACAGAAGGCGAGCTGCAAGTTACCCCTCTGTTTCATAGTAAATGTCAGCTCTGTCACAGCTCATTTAATTTGGCACGGGTCTGAGTAACTTTAATATATAGCCTTCTGGACAACCTGTAAACTAATGAATAGAGCTTTTTAATGAAATTGTGAAGTAAATTAATTTGAGCTCCTTATATTGGTACAATTAGGATTCTCATATAGGGCATCAGTAGGAAATGCAGACTTAACAACAGCAGTGTGTTCTCAAAAGTTGTAGGACGGTGCTTAAAAAAACAGGAAAAACCTCTTTAAGAATGAAAACAACTTAGGACAAAAGAATCAATACATTATCCTGAATGCAATGAAATACTAGTTAAGCTGCGTGATTCTGAACGTGGGTTTGTAAAGCTAAAACCGTGATCCCAAAATCCATTTATCCCTCTTAAGAAAACAGTTTATCCTGGTTGACGGTCACGGCATGCTGGAGCCTATCCCAGAGGCACATGGGACTGAGAGCACATGACTACTCTGCTTCTGGGGAGAAGGAAACTGTATTATTTAATTTTAATACAGGTACACGTGGGGGGCCTGCAAACTACACATGGACAGACCCATGTCCAGACCCAAACCCTGAACCCTGGAGTGGGTAAGCAGCAGTGCTAGCATCCCTCCACCAGCTTGCTGAGCCTCGGTGAGTTCATTAAAGAAGAATGCATTGACCTCTACTGCAGTGAAATCATTCAAGCCCATGCACTGAAGTGGAAGGACTGCAACCATCAATTCGAAAAGAGAAGCTGCTGCATTGGAAGGCGAAATGGTGACCAAATTTAATAGATGCTTATTTCCTATCGATTTATTTCAGTACAGTGAATGATGCCATTGCCATAACCCATATGATTCCATTTAAACATCAAAATCCATCTCCTCTCCACCTGCTTCTCTCTCCTCTGCAATGCTTCCAGTCCCATCAGCATCCTTTTCCTTATCTTTCACAAAGGCCAGGCAGACATTATTTGTCTCCAGGAATTATGTGCTTTACTTTAGCCCCTCCACATGTTTTATTAAAACTGCAGCCTTTTTGAAAATGAGAAAAAAAGACCTTACTCTGCACACCTGCTGTTTCAACTTAGTGCCAGTGTCTGCACAGGAGTGGAGATACACAATTCATGGCAGCCTTTTCCAGTTGGCTGGACTGGACTCGAAGATTAGGATGGCCATTCAGTCGCTCCAGTCCATTTCTGAAATGGTCTATCTCTGTAACTACACGAGTGCTAAATTTAAATACCCCGTGCCTCAAGTTGAACCCAGCAATTTCCTTGTCTGGTTTAGCGTGCATACTATATGATTACTAAAGAAACAGGACAGAATAGGGATAATAGATTCCCTAGCCATGCAAACTGGAGAGAACCTCCTTTACTTAATCATAATCAAATCTGGAAGAATTAAGGTTTTTTCACATAAAATAAAACATGTATTCGGGTACATGACTTGTTTCCCCTTTAGAAAATGAGTTTCTGTCTAATTTTTTTAAGGATACCAAAAATAAATTCACTGTTCATCTGTTCTTTGTCCACCTACACTAAATGCAAATATTTCCTACATAATCTGAAGGACATGGTCCACCTCAAGAGCTCTACCTGCTGGGCATATTGAATACTGCCATACCTGTCCACACATTGAGCTGATAGAGCAAAAAACTCTTATTATTTCAGGGTAGAGTAAGAATAGGAAATATATATGTTGCATTTTGATCTCGAATGAGATGAATTTCAATTAAGTACAGAAGGATTTTTTACACAAAGGGCTGTGGGGGTCTGGAACAAGCTACCCAGTCATGTTTTTGGAGCTTCTTTCAAGAAGGAGCTGATCCTCAGATCAACACCACGCTCTCATTTACAAACCTCCTTCCTTTCAACTGAATACATCCGCACCACAAGGACTATTAGATGAAATTTTGAATAATTTCCTCAATATTGGAGAAGAAGGAAAAGACAAAAACAGGAATACAATGAAACCTAAAATTTAATTATCATTATTGTTACATTATTGTGTCTGGCAGTGCACATGCCACATCCATGAATGACTTTTGCAAAAGAAAAAGGCACAGGCTGTCATCTCTTTACACTCTGAGCCAGTTCCAGGCTGCAGGAAATTAAGACACTTCCAAGTGTCAAATTCTAATAAGCAGTGGCTCATTCATGCAGTTTCACTACCTTCAGCCCTTGTGTGTGAGAGTGCTCTCCGTGCGCATTAGTGAGCATTGCATTCATTACACCAAAGAAAATCGTGGGAAGAATTTCACCACAATGACCATGTTCAAGACCAACAGAATGTGCGGGACTTGGCACCAAAGGGCAGTGATACACTTACACTTCTTCATTGCAATGGCAAAATAATTTCTAAAGAGATCATTCATAGTATAAACTGAAAGATAACTTCATGATTTTGCTGCATCTTGATCGACATTACCATTTAAACATTATTAGGTTGAAAATTTCAACTTAAGTATACAACAGCAATACTTTGTATACTATTTACCATAGCAGAGACATGATATTATTTTTTCTGCTTCTTTAAGCCACATCAGGGCCACTTTCTATTGCCAGATTCTGTCTGTTTTAGACCAGGAATAATTTGCAACAGATGTTACAGGCATATAGTTAATTACTACAACTTAACACAATATCATGCTCCCCTCAAACAAAACCTTCAATCCCTTAAAAAGCAGCATCTTCACTTCAGAACACATCTTCACACAGACTTTTAATACTTGGAGGCAAGGAAGAAAAGAGCCTGGCCTGGTGGGGTGGTACTGAACCAAGGGGAACACAGTCCCGTCTGCAGCAGGGCAGTATACAGCCCAATACAGCCCAGACGGAGACTGGGTCAATCGGACTGTGTGGCATCCCTCTTCTAAGCGTGACTGTTCTTCTCTGTGCCATCAAGACCTTCTAAACCCCTCATCTCATCATCTACAAGGCCTGCTGACTCTCAGGAATCCATGATTCCCCTTGGAAATTGTTTTTGTTGCTGTGAACGCTGTTTTCTCCGGGATCCTTTGGGGGTGAAAAGCACTCAAAAAATTCATGGAATTATTATTATATCCACGAAAATCAGCAAAGTCTGACAAATTCTGTGTGTTTGAAGCTGAAAGATTCAACTCATGCAGAGCATGGTGGATTTTCCTGTTCTATTAGCACCAACTTTTTAATTTTGTAGCAATTGCTTAGAAAGTATTCGCCATACAAGTTGGCTTAACTAAGACAGCTGGATAACAGACAGCTGCACAAGGGGTCTCCAGTCTTGGCCAAGGAAGCCCACACAACTGCTGGATTTCAATCCCCAGTCGAAGCCTGAACTGAGCTCAGCAAGCTGCTTGATCTGAATATTTGCAAGTTTTTTCCATTCAAATGTCTGGGATGCTACACGAAAACATTCAACCAGCTGGAGTTAAACCTATTATTAAGTCAGCTGAGGGTCCGATTGTAACTGAGAGCTGGAAGCGTGTGGGTCCCCAGAGCCAGGATGGGAGCCCCTCAGCTAGAGACTCACTTGGTGTGACAGGAGTGTGCCTGGTTTCCATGACACACAGCAAGACGGACATCAAACACGTGAGGCTGGCAAGATTCAATATCTCGTCCACCCAACGCCAACACCAGACCAGTGGGGACTGTTATCGCAGAACAGAGCAAACCCCAAAGAGCTGAGTACTAGCGAGCCATCGCCCTGCCTGTGCTAAAGTCAAGGTCCCGGTTCCCAGTCTTCAACTCCGAATTAATGTCACATGTGTTTCAAATAAACAAAATAGAAAATGTTTTCGTAAGACAACCGAAGCGCGGGAAGAGCTGGGCTCCCGGCGGTGGCGGCTCTGCAGCTGAGGCGTCGCACGCCCGCGCGGTAGGGCGGCCCGGGGCTCTGGGCGCCGCGCGGCTGCTCTACTGGGCGTGAGCCTGCACCCACTGGCACAGCCGGCTGGAGTAGGCGGGAGGGCTGACCGTGGAGAAGGCCTGCCCGGGGTACCGCAGCCTCTTCCACAGGTGCTCCAGCCTCTTCCTGAAGCCGTAGACGGTGAAGATGTCGATGATGCCCACGAAGTAGCGCAGCTCGGGCCCGTCGATGACGTGGAGGGGGTTTCTGAAGTTGGGCAGCAGGCGGCGGTTCTGCGCCTGGAGCTCCCGCAGTCCGGGGCCGGGGGCGCCGGGGGCGCCGGCGGCGCCGTCGAACGCCCGCAGGGGGATGTCGGGGCTGTCGCAGTGCACCTCCCTGACCTGACAGCGGTCCGTGCCGCACTCCAGCTCCGAAACCAGCAGCGTCGCGTCCTCCTCCACCGCGCCCGGCACCGAGGGGGCCCCCGAGTGAGAGGGGCTGGTGCCCGGGTTCACCGACCTGCGGCGGGGAGGGGAAGCATACAGCAGCCACCCATCATCATCATCATCATCATCAATCTGACGATATTTGTGCTCCTGGTATGCTGATGTGATTTTGGTGCAAAAGATGATTATTATTATTTCCATTAATATTTGATTATTCTTGAAACCATCTAGACAAAGCGATGGAGTAATTAAAAAGGCTGAATAAATGCTAGGGTACATAATTAAATGCTCAGAATTTAAATCTGCACGTTGTGATAAAACCATATAAGACACTAAAGGCCTCATGAAGAATACTGTGTACATTTCTGGTCACCATGTTATAAAAAAAAAGATATTGAAGCTCTGGGAGAGAGAAGAGACTTAAAGGAATGTCCCACACTGACAGGCTGAAGGAACTGGGCAGTTGTTGTGTAACTTGTAGAAGCCTCTAGTGTTAGCAAGTGAGTTACAATGCAGTTAGTTTCTGTTTTAGAGCTTTGGGGTGGATGTGACTTGCAGCCGGAGCACTACAAAGCTAGCCTTTTCTTTCTTACATGCCTGACAATCAGTCTTCTAAGGAAGGATGAAGACCACGACCTGAAAATCAAGAATTAATTTTTAAAAAAAGATTGTCAGGACTTGGCTTGCTCTAGCTTAAAGTGTAGAAATTTAGTGTCAAATGTTAGCAGTACAGGTGAATTCTGTGCATTAGTGGTCATCAATCCAGACTGAAACATTCTGAGTCTGCATTTAACCATTAATAAATCCCTGTTCTGGAATGGGTCATACAGATATGGTTCAGCTAGTTTTTTTCTCTCTCTTCAAATAAAGGACAATGAATGCTTTTGTGAAGCGTGTCCCTTATTCTGCTTTGCCCACAATTCTAAACAAGGGTTTGCTTGTTCTCTCCTAGAACATGTGTGTGAAATGATAACCCCTGGTTTGTCAAAGGCTGGTCTTGAATGCAGTTTAAAAGGTGTTGGCACATTAGATCCTGCCTCATTTACCAATATTTTAAAACATTCAGCTATTTAGCTCTGTGCCACTCAGATTCTTGGTGCTGGGAATGATGGAACAGTGGAAGTTTGCTGCAACATGGTGAAATCCCTATTATTGCACAGCTGTCTGATTTTGCTTCCAACATGCTTCAGCGGGAAACGCAGTGAGGGGTACCACAGGTGGGGAAGGGGGTGGTTCAAATGTTTCATCGGTTTGCTCTCGTTTGCAAACTTTTTTAAAAAAAAATCAAAGAAAATCTGGTTCACAAAAATAAATGTGAAGTCTGTGAACCAGACGTCTGAATCCTGCACACGTAAACGACACCTGACTGCAGTTTGAGAACGGAATCAGAGTGATAAATACAGAAATAACACCTGATCAAATTTACAGCTTGTCTGCACGCAGTAATCCTAATCCCTTCTCCCGGATACGATCTCTTCTCGCCCTTTTCCAGCTTTGTTTAAGCTGAACACTCATTTACTTTATTTAATGTACGTGTAGACTGTTTCCATTAACCCACAGATCTTGCTAGGTTTAAGCTAACCTAATCAATTTCAGAGGCTAAATAGACACTTCATTAATCAGATGACTAGTCCAATTAAGTCTCAGAGAGCTATAGATGAGAACTCAGAGCCACAGCCATGTGATATTTCTGCGGCATGCACGCAGAATTCTTCCAGGATTTGAGGCCACTGTGTCCGGCCTTGGCCAGGGAGTTGAACGTACTTCTTGGTGCGCATGATGAGGTTGGCGAAGGAGAGGCTCTGGCCCTTCTCGTCCTTGTGCAGGGGCTGATGGGCCAGCAGCAGGCTGTAGTCGAGCACGTTGAGCTGCTGCAGGAAGGCCGTGTCAATCTCCACCTGCCTCACCAGCCAGGAGCGCTGCTGGCCTGCCAGGACACAACGGGACACAGAGTGGGTGCCCAGGACCGGTGCCACTGCAGTACAGGCTCACTGGCCAAAATATTAGGAACCGCCTGCCAAACGAACAGACCTCCTCGTGGACATCCACTTCTCCCCTGGCTGGAACAAACCACCCAGTCCTCCAGAAAACAGGTGGAATCCCACACACCCCCACCTCACCCTTCCATCCAGTTCCTAACTGTTTATCCAGCACAGCGTCACAGGGGAGCCTGTCCCAGCAAGCAACAGGCGCACGGCAGGGTACACCCTGGATGGGACACCAGTCCATCGCAGGGCAGACAGACACAAACACAGACGCGCACACACTCACTTATCACATCTCCATCTGATATCTGGAAATGTACCCGAACACACAAGAACATTAAACTGGGTGCAGTCTGAGACCCTTTAACATAATATGCAACAGCAACAACATTCCTGTTTACCACCATGTAGTGCCAAGTCACAGCACGCTTTAAAGCAAATTAAAAAGTGAATTCTGATGGCCGAAGAAGTGCCTGGTACAGAAATGGCTGTTGGCATTTAGATCAGCTTTTGCATCTCTTCCATTAGAAGAGACACATTAGATTAAATCTGATGTATTCAATGAGGTGCTATTTAATAACGTCACAGTTTTACTTAAATGGATGCTTTTTTTTAGAAATAAATTAATCAACAATTATAACTAATCAACAATAATTCATTACTACAGCAGAGAGCTCAACAACAAGAGGGCCACCCAGGTGCTGGAAAGGGTAACAAAACAACCAGGGCTTGGACAAACTTCATGCTCTTTGTTGGACAGTGTGGTATAATCTCTTACCCAGATTGATGTTTTTCCCTTCAAAGTTCAGGTCCTTCAGAACCACAATGATCTGGCTGCCTTCGGGTGCTGGGTCTGTCCACCGACTCACCTGGCAGCCTTTTATATCGTACCTGGGAGGAGACAGTCAGCATGCACACCATGACAGCAACACATTACAGCATCTGCACCTCGCTATGCATGTTGTAATATGACCTTATCCAGCATTACTGGGGGCCGATGCATTGCACTAGCTAATTCAACTCCTCTGGGAATTGAGGCTGGGGGTGGCCAGGTCCGCAGTGACCCCTGTGATTTCTTGTGAGCCTGCAGGGAGAGCTGCACAGGTCCTGAGCAGGTGGCAGAAAAAGAAACATCTACACCCCCTCTGATGCACCAAATTCCACTGCAGGATGCTACAAGGACCTAGGATATGTTCATGTTGTGGTAAGTGCCTTACCGTGCCTCTATTCTCTCATCAGGGTAAAACACGCTCTGCATCACAATGAAGTATTTCTGAAAACAGCAACACATATCCAATAAACACAAGCTCAGTCAACTATCTCTTACACTTCATGTGTGGTTTACATTGAAGAAGAAATGTTTTTAAACATTACCTTGCTCTGATGAGGGATTTTGATTCTATGGACCCCTAGGTAAAAAAACGCATTCATATCATTTTAAGCCCAGGACAAAAAGGCAAGAGAGAGATACTCCACACCAGACAGCACACACAGAGCTCTGCGCTATTGAAAATGAAACACAAACACTGCAGTCTCAATGCTAACAGCCACTTTTAACTTTTTTGGATATTGCACATGACCTACGATCTCATTCAGCTTCCGGACCCTGACACTAAGAAACTCTGAAGCACAGAGGTGGTTCTCATCATAACATGCACAGCCTTGACGGAAAAAGTCTACCGTAAAAAATTACCAAAGGCCAAACAGAGCACATCTGCATCAAGAGGTTTGATCCTGTCCATCATGTAGGGCCCTAATGCTGTTATAAACAACCAAATTCTAATAGGGATCAGAAAAATGAGATAGCTCCACTGTTACTGGGGGTGCTAACTATAATATTTACAATGCTCCGCTTCAGTTCTTTCCTTTGAGCTCCATCTGTTTTACTTTCACACCCATCCACAGCCTGCAGCGAGCAGGAGACGCTCGGACCCACCCAGGAACTTCACCAGCAGCGAGTGAGGGTAATTTTCCAGGTGCTGCATGTAAATCTTCAGGTTGGACAGGAGGAACTTCGCTTCCCGCTTGTTCTGCGTTTTCAGGAAAAACTTCTTGTCGTTCCTGGAGAAGAAACAACAAAGCTTCACCACCTCAGGATGGCCCACATCGCATGGAAGAGCCATTACATGAAATCTGTTCTCTGTACCATAAATGAAAACCTAAAGATAAATTGAGCCAGTCTGACCTTCTTTTTCATCTTCTGCCTACCTTCTGTCTAGCATGATCTTGTGAAGGTGCTAGGAGCACAATCATATAGTTGTTTGAGGGCGATTCCCCAGGATACTAACAGGAAATGCCTGGAGCAATCACTGGTACAGCAAGACACTAGCAACCACATGACCCAGACAGACTGATGTGGGTGGGACAACTGCACTTCTGCAAAAGAAGCAGTCCAACTCTTTCAGACAGGTTAAAGCTTTAGAGTAATCGGGGGGTAGCCTTATACAATAAGTATAGGAAGCTCATCCTCCAGACGAGTCCACTTTCAACCACAAGCCTAGGGAAGTGAGCTCCATTTTTGCCGTTGAAGCTTCTCTGTTGCAATTTGAACTGACTGATCTGATCTCTTTCTGATTTGCAGAGCTTTTAAACCGTCAGCCTTCCTGGTCCTCAGGATATACGCTACTCTCTACCGCTTGAAGTACCCCAGACCGGGTCAATGCAACCAGCCTGCTCACCCGCGCCATCGCAGACTGACACTGTGAAAGACAGCGGGGCTGTAGCCAGTGTGGG
Source organism: Lepisosteus oculatus (assembly GCF_040954835.1). Taxonomy (NCBI): domain Eukaryota; kingdom Metazoa; phylum Chordata; class Actinopteri; order Semionotiformes; family Lepisosteidae; genus Lepisosteus; species Lepisosteus oculatus. The sequence continues at coordinate 15,334,145 of NC_090719.1, read as the reverse complement.
CGCAGAACTCACGTGAGGAAGAAATCAGCTTTGCTCTTGGAGTTGCTGATGAACTGCAGGTAGAAGCCTTCAGAGGAGAGGGAGCTCTGGTACTCCTTCTCTGACATCCCCAGCGAGCGGCGCAGACTGGCAAACACTGGCCCTGCGAACGTCTGCATCTTAAAGCCCTGAGGGCACAGGCACACAGTCAGCTGATTTGATATGCACACAAGATTGCACAGGGAGAAAGAGTGTATGTATAAATGCCTTCTTTTCTAGGGCAAAGCAACACTGATTTTTATGACTTTTCCTATGGTTTATTAAATTTCACATTAATATTTCATCTGTGTTAAGATTTAATGATTTTGTCCAAAGGCATCTCCTCACAAGGAGATATCACTCCCCTTTAAGACAGGAACAGAAGCTTTTCCTTCTTATTCATTATGAATGACTGGTGAATTGCAAGCCCATACCATCGGCCCAGATAATTCCCACATGCACACAGTCAAGATCTGAAACTTCTCTTTTGCTTTCTCCCACTCCAGATGAAAGCAGGCCGTTACAATTATAAAATGCATTTGAATTTATTGAGAATCTCTATATATAAATATATTGTTGTAGTTTAAAAAGGTAAAATAATATTGATGAATCCTTTACCATGTTTTTTTAATTAAAAATTCATTAACTAAAGCCTAAACAGTGCTAGAGATAAATATCACCATCCTCTTTCTGAAATTGGTCTATTCACTAGAACCTTTGTTACCATCTAATAAGCCTAAAAGAGGTATCACTGATCAATAACCTAGAACTTCATTATAACTGTATTCAGTAATTTATGAATAAACTTGTTTCCAAAATAGACACAGTCATTACACTTTAAGGTTAGGAATAATGCTGTACTAATACAACAATCACAAAAAGGACAGGATGTCACAAACTCAAGTAGTACAGTCAGAATACTCACCTTATGCACCTGAGTGACTTCTACTTTAAAATCATCTTCACTAAGTTCATCCTAAGGAAGGAACAGAAATAGGAAATTCTGTAGCAGACTTACATTGAAAAGACTGTACCCCCCCAACACACACGCGCACACACACAGATTTAAAAAAAACAGCTGAATGGGAGAAGTGGCCACCTATGCTGACTCAGATAGTGGCCATACTGATCCTGCAGTTCGGCAACTTCATTGATTTGCAGCGAACTGGAAAGCTGTGGTCTAAAGAGGAGTGTTTGGTGCTTCGTGTGAGATAACCAGCAGAGCAGCAGCAGTGTGGCATACTGGCCAGGTTTCTAGCCTCCTAACTGAAAGGCGTGGGTTCAAATCCCTGGTGAACCTCTGCTGTCACACCTCTGAGCACAGTGCTCCACTGGCCTTGCTCCAGGAACATACCCAGCTGTATGACTGGGAGGAAATTTAAGTCTGCTTATGTTGAAGAAGTCAGTGTTCCTTCACTAAAATACAAAATGAGTTATAAGCGTTCTCCTTGTTTTTATCATTCAAATAGAAAGTACTAAAATATTATTATTGATGGAGATGATAATAACGTGACAGCATTTTTAGATTGCTAAAATAATTTCAAGACATTATATTACAAAGTACCTTAAGCAGGGATACACAATTATACCAGAGGACTTTTCCATAGAATAATACAATTTAAGTTTATACAGTATGGGTACTTGAACCAACTACTGTACAGATTCAAACCTCCAGGGTTTCAAATGACACTTCAAAGAGAACAATGTGCTGGGGTTAAAGATATCAGTACTCAGGCCTATCAGAATACTCAGCTGATTCATTTTTTATTCTCATGAATACAACTGCATTTTCCCCACGTAGCCTGGAAAGCCGTGAAAATAGTAAATCATAATACTCTTTGTTATCATTAAAACACATGAAATTGTCAGTCTGCAGTTATTTGACTGTATTGTGTTATTCTGTTATTCTGTTAGGGCACAATTACATATTCCAAAGGAATCAAGACAACCAAAAGAATGATAAAACAGTATATTACATTTTGAATCTGACTGTCAGAGGAACTTGCAAAACTTCCTCAGTTCTCTCTTGTAGATTCTTCTATATAAAACTCAATAAATAACAGAGAACCATCCCAAGAGTTTTTAACCCAGCCGTGTTGTTTAAGATGACGGTACCCTGGCTTCTTTCCAGAAATGACTGGATGAGATCCTCACATCAATTAGCTGCTAACTACCAAATGAGCTGGATAGTCTCTCCTTGCTTGTAACTGTTTGAATATGTTTCTGTTTCCACACTCAGTATTATGATGGCGACTGGGTGAGGGCAGGGAATGGGACAGTGTGAGTCAGAAAGGCCACCGGGCTCTCTTTGACCCACACGCTGAGTCAGCCTGCTGCACCACAATAGGACTTAGCTGTTCAGAAGCACATGAGCGTGTATTATTCTCATGTGATCTCTCATTCATAACCAATCTGCCCTGTTGGATGCAGCAGATGTGATCACTTCCCAGTGAAAATTTCAGGACACACACAAGCTATATATATACACAGTAAACGCTGTCATACTACGGTATTTCTTCACACTTCACCTTTGGCATGCTATCTGTCCTGCCCCACAAGACGAGAGCTTGGAACATTAGTAACACCAAAAGCGTGTTACTTTCTGATGGAGCGGTGGCCCTGTGGCTCAGGATCTGCACCTGTGGCTGGAAGGTTGCTGGTTTGTATCCCGCAGAGGAATCCTACTCTGTTGGGCCCCTGAGCAAGGCCCTTAACCCCAACTGTTCCAGGGGTGCCGTATAAATGGCGACCCTGCGTTCTCACCCCCAGCTTCTCTCCCTGTCTGTGTGTCTCATGGATAACAAGTTGGGGAAAGCAAAAAGACAGATTCCTAACTCAAGAAACTGTATATGGCCAATAAAGTGATCTTATCTTTAAAAAGAGTCCAGAGCAGCAGCCCTAGGGAATTTTCAATAAGAAAATCCAAACCCTCACTAATCAAATCTGCCAAGTTTAAAGACCAGCCATACCTCTTCTGGATAGAAAAAGGCTGAAAACCTAATTATTCTGTCACTCAAGAACCGCGGTGCTCTTCGTTTGCAATGCTGATTAGCAGCTCTGTTCTATATGCCATTACATTCTCTCTCACAGCTCATTTCCCATCAGCTTTGAGAAGTGCAAAGAGCCTGCAGGAGTATCATTCTGAATAAAAGAACAAAGTGCATCTCATGTGAGCTTATCTTAATGATCATTCTGGACATCTAGCAGTAAACAGTATATGGTTAGAGATCACTTCAAACAGGACTGCAATTCATTCTGCAAAGGATTCGTTAAAACCCTGGTTCATTAAAATGAACCAGGGACCAGCTTTGTCCCTGGTCAAAAGCTGGTCAAAATCACACAGGCATGTGACATAAAGACAGTCTAATCGGCTCTCATCACCAGGGGCTGCTTTGCATTCCTGCTGGACTCTCAGTGGCTTCGGTGAATAAATTATTTGTGTGACTGAACCACTATGCCCTCCCACTCAAGCAGAGAGCAGCTGGCAATCGAAGCACCTATGAGCCCTGCCATGGAAGACCAAGGGGACCACTAACTTAAAAGGGTTAAACGTTGATCATGCAGTCAACGAGTCTGGCTGGGTCACAAATAGGAGGGTTTATCACAGAAGGCTTTCTTTGCTACCCCAGAGGGGCAGGTTCTACTGTAAATTTGCACTTCTGCTGTATCATCAAGTCAGGACAAACAAGGAACTCACTTCTTAAGCTTTGTAAGCAGGGTCCTCTTGCTTGCCAGAGCCAGTTTGTACTCCTGTGTGTGAGTACATGAGCAACAGAGATTTCTCCCAGATGAGATATTCATGCACTGAGCTTTCAACGACGCTTCTGAATGAGGTTCAGCGTTATTAATTCATAACTGATGGCTTTCAGTTTTATTCTGCATTTTTATTTCAGCAATAAATACTTAAGAGCTAATTTATCTGGCTGAAACTGTTATCCAAAAGCAACTTATAAAAATAACAAATACATTTTCTTTTAAGTGTTCTATATTTTACACATCTCAATAACAAAAAAAAGCTGTCACTTTACTGAGCTAGTTTTGCTGATATTAACTTACTAACTTTTTTAAAATAAAAATCAATCAAAAATAAACTTAAAAGACTACATTGAACTAAAAAATTGGAAATGTCCCCTTTTTTCTTAGCAGTGAAGCTTTTCAAGTGCAGTGAGGCCAATTGACACAAAGGAGGAACACTGTACTTGTGTGAAATAATCCAGAAACAGTGACGGCCCCGTAGTTGGATGATTCAGTCATTGAACAGGCCTTGCTGACTGCACTCCAAAAAAGAAGGAGTAGTTAAAAAACTCTTCAGTAGTTTATCACAAACGGAAAGAGAAGGAATCCCAGCATAGATTCCCAGGTTTGAAGGACAGGCCAAAAGTCTAAAGTGGATTCGAAGGCTAAATTGAAGAACTGTGTTAAAGATTCTCTCTCAGCCTGTGATGCAGGAAGAATGCTTGGTATTAAGTCCCGGAGAAGTCTACCTTTCTCAACTGGACAGAGCATCACAACATAAGCATGGCTACGAAGGTCATTCGGTCTGATTTGGTCATTTAGTACTTACTGTAGCAAGAAAATATGCATTTATTTTAGCATGGAGAGCAAAACTACAGCATAAAAACATTTGCATCTGTGTTGCTAACTTGCCCATCTGTGTGGAAAACAATTGTTGTAAAGCATAAACAGATTGCAAAAATAAAATAAATCTTGGAGACTACAACAAGTAAAAGATAGTAAACCTTAATCTGACTTAGCTGGGTGGGGGCCATGATGAAGATAGGTTTCAGGAAAGAACCCTAACAAGGTACACCATTCTGTCAGGGGAGCAGTTAAGAAGGTTTTCCTCGTGTTTTCTCTGACAGATCTAGCCTCCTGCAGGTGGACTGGATGCCCTTCCTTCTGAGCAAGGTGTTTATCCCTCCAGCAGGGAGACGGGCCTAAGACTTCAGATAACAATAGCATTTGTTTGGCCTCACGTGGTCTCTGGGGGTGCTCTGAGTGCTGGTTTCCATGCTCGGAGCCCAGAAGCCCTGCCTTATTAGCATGCTACACAATGCAAACATCTCATCTCCAGCTGCACTATTACAGTCCGTCTCTGAAGGCCCTTGTATTGGAAACAGTTTCATACCTAAATGAATCACACAGAGACTCTTTCTATACTGCTGTGCAATCAAACACTGATGAAAAGTACGCAGATTTACCTTGCAACGATCTAACAGTTCAACAGTTGCACCTCTTCAAGAAAACAACTGACACACGCTCTAGGGGATGAGATTATCTCGGCTGATAATGCAACAGTAGTCGGTTCATAGTCAGTCATAACAAAAAAAACAAATGCATGCAGGGAGCTGACCACATTCTGATCATGAGGAAGATGATTCCCTTCAAGCTGCAGTCTCGAAAAAATCAGCTGCTTGCGAACGATGGGAAAACACGGACCGAACAAACCTCTCCTGCTTGTAACCTTTCTAATGGTCCCAATGGTGACGGAGATAAAGGAGTGAGACCCTACCAAGCCACCATCCTGTCCTTCAGACCCTGCAGCTCTGTGTGCCGAGGTGCTGCAGCCGGTCAGATCAGGACACTGGTCCCATTCTCCCGGTCGTGGGAGAGGCCTTACCGAAGTTTGAGAAAGTCAAGGGTTTGTCACAGGACTGCACAGCACAGCAAGCGCATGGCGAGGGCTGGTTCGCTGCGGAGGGGCGTGCCCAGAAGGGTGATCAATGAGTGGTCTCTCACCAGGGGCGGGTTGTCGATGGTGTTCTGCACGGCAGCAGACAGGCCCTCCTTCATCATGCAGGTGAGGGCGTAGAACTCGTGCTCCTGGTCGATCTCGAACAGCCCCAGGAGCTTCCACTGCTGCCGCAGACGCCAGAGCAGCCTCCTCCTCACCGTGCGCGAGCGGCGCGGCGCCTCCATCTGATCCAGACACACACACACACGCGTGCGTTACTGCGGGGGGAGGCCAGCACCGGGCCTGCACTCACACTCCGGCTCAGGGCTCCTGGACGATGTGTGCTGTTTGCAGAAGACCGGCCTATTCAAACAACCCTCTTGTGAAAATACTGCAGGAACTGAAAATCGGCACACGTCCCTAATGGACCACTGGGAAGATATTTACACTGTTCATTTACACCGGACAGTTGTATACTGATGCGCACAGCGTGCTTCTGTCCTTCCATTCACTTTCTAACGGCTGAATTTCGCCGATCCCTCCCCAGCAGAGGCTATGCTGCTGTTTCCGTTGGAGGGGAAAGTTAGTGTTTACTCCACCACTTACTTATCTCAAATCTCACTCCGAAATCTTCACCTCCGAGTCCTAGGTATGAACCTTAAATTAAACACACCATCCCCCTGTCCATTTGCACCAGCCACTGCCAGCAGGTGCCAACGCACAGACTTTTATTCAGACGGCTCTGCAAGAGGCAATTAAAAGGAAAACCTGGGAGTTCCGGCACAGCGCAGGGAACTTAGAACAGCTAGTGGGAGGAACAGCTTCTGTCCGTGTCTCGGAATAACCCAACAGAAGATCTTCAGCGAACGCTGAACTCTGAGTTGTCTCTGGCTGCCTAGTTAGATAGCTTTTTCCTGCATTTGTAGGGTACAGAAGAAGAGGGGTACTTTATTTGCTGGAGGGAAGAGATAAAAAGTAGTAGTTTTTGGCTGCCCTATCTTTTCAGTCCATCGCCCCTCTGTGAAATGTACTCGGGTGCCAGGGGGCACCATCCCATTTACACGGTTTGTGACACGTGTCCCTGGCCTCCATCAGAGTCTCCACTAGGGCATCGTACTATAAACAGGGCTGGAACATCCAAAGCACCGAGAGAAAGCTTGGCTTTTTGCCGCTTTTCTGAATGCAACAACCGCAGGTTGAATGAACAGCTGTTGACTTCTTAAAACAAGTAATAGAGCGCAGGCAGGGAAACCAGCACGTCCTGCTGTTACCGGTTATAGAAGCAGCGAGTCTGCATCAACCAGCCTCGGGCTTAATTGTCCATTTTAACAGCTCAATAAGTTTTGCTTTTGTTTTGTTTTTGTTTCCTTGCCAATCTGGTGGCTTTACAAGTTTCCAATCCAGCCATTTAGAAACTGGACTGCTTGCGCTTTAAACCGCAGCAATGTGCAGCCAGTCCCGGGCTCCACCTCCCCCCGCTGCTGAACAAGCCCTGGCCGGAGCGGTGCACGAACACCGGGCGGCACGGCTCTGACCGGACTCTGCGAGTCGAAAAGCCGTGTCCGAGGCTGGGGGCTGCCGCCAGCGCGCTCTGCATACACTGGGAGTCCCGGACATGTCCACTGAATGGTACAGTACTGGACATCCCACCCCACTGGACAGCGAACCTCATCATGTTGCCCGTTATCACCCAGCCTGCCCGGACGTTTCCTGAACGCGCTCCACGCCTGATCGGTACTGAGCACAGCCTCGACACAGATGTCAGATTCTCTACTTAGCGAATACACTTTACTGACAGACGTGAATGCAACGTATGTTTTACATTTTTATTTGCACACATGAAACGCTGTTTTCCGAAAGAACACCGAAAACCAGGACCTATTAAAGTAAGCATTAAAAAGCTGTCCGGCAAAGAAAGATTAAAAACCCATTACGCGATGGAGGGAAATGTACAGTAAATATGAAACTGGAAACGTACCGAAAGAGTAAAACAATTGGAATATTAATTGTGAAATACACGTTAGATGTCATAAATTCAATTTTTTAAAATGACAGATCCCGGCAAGAGTTGACAGGCGCGCACATACCTCACTTTGGCTAGTCATTCAAGCGCAGGTGAGTCCCAGCTCGCTGCCCACGCTCAGACGGCATCGCCAAGTGTCAGTCACAGGGCACGGTGGGATTCTGCCCAGCCCACATCAGCTCATTTAAAGCCACTGCCGAGCGATATCGCCTGCGCTGCTTTCTTCGCCACCACAGCGCGTCAGCGCGGCTCCGCGCCGGCTGAGTCAAAGCCCTCCAGACAAACACCGGGCGCCGAGCGGGCGCGTCCACTGCACGGGAGAGCAGAGACAAGCCCCGGTTTGTGACACGGAGCGCTACGGCTGCTTTCCGAGGCACATCGGCGCGAATTGTTGTCGTGAAATAGTGAGAGCTCTGCTTTAGACAAGGGAACTGTGGCGGGCGCAGCCGCGGCAGTTCGGGAAGAGCGCTGCTGAACTCGCAGGCGTGACCCAGCCGCGCTACTGTGTTATTGACAGCACTGCGGATAAAGAGGTGTTGCTTTGCGTTAGCTTCGGGAGCACGGATCTCGTGAGAGAGAGAGCAAATAATGTGGGCATCGATACTAACAGGTTCTTCTTCATGCACCTTGCGAACAGGACTTGGGCTGAAGCCATATAGCTTCATTGGAAAAAACACACCAAGCATTTTGACAATGACGGCTTTTGGCCGTTGCATTTTGTAGCATACATTAGTACGGTATGGCACGAAAGACCACTTGAAAACGTACAGTAATAGACACGAGTACATGAAAGTGCATTAAAGTTTTTTTTTTCCCCCATATGTGGGAAACCGCAATTTCAGCCCCGTGTTTGAGTTTGAAAACCAATATTCGTTGCAGCGTTGTAACGGCGTCAGCAGCCGTCCAAAACCTTAGGATCGCCCGCATTGCACACGTGAAACACGCCCGAAGGCAGGAGAGGGCTAACAGCAAGCCGGGTATGTTATGGGCAGTAAAGAAAGATTTATCTTGATCGACTCTGGGCTCACTACTACCAACTTCACAGACCCCGAACACCGCTGATCGTGCACTGATTAACGTGATTTCAGAGACTTTAGTTTAAGAGATCACATATTCTTCGTCATTAACCTTTAACTGACATTAGATCAGAAATACTGTTTATACATGCTGTTTAAGATATACGGTGATGAAGTCCTTGTTAATTGGCTTGTCGATATGCGTGTAGCCTCCACACCAATTAAACATTGATACACAGAATGCAAGCAAATGTACCCACCCTGTGGTTGCACAGACCCTAATTATCCACTAATATTGGAGTGACTAACGTTAGTTTAGGAGGGACGGTCCGACAACGCCGCGACTCACCAGGATATGCAAACTTGAGAACATACGGTGCTCTAGCGCGGTGCCTTATCTGCGTCGGCGAAACTGCCGGAGTACGGAGCCGGCTCGTCTTCACGTATTGACATCCTATCTGCTTCAACGATAAACTTCGGATTAAATACGGAAAGGTAGTTAGAAACAGAGTTGCCCTGACGATATGCAAAACTCCATTAAAATAGGCAAAATTAAGATAAGCTTAAGTCGATACAAAATTCTGAACGTGCACAGAAATTCGTGCCGATACATTGCATCTTAAATGGCTGTATTCACCCGCGTTTATCCTCAATCTTTGCAATATTTTTTAGTATTAAAAACTTGGATGAAAGTGACATACACTACTTACAGTATTAAAACTATAAACTACGTCTGCAGTATACCTTTAATACTTTACATTTCAGGAAAAATACATTCCGGAAATAATGATTATATTCAGTGCTTAAATGTAACTATATAAAGCGAGGTGCTTTTAATTATTATTAAAACATGGTCAGGCATCTCTGCATCAACTGTTCAGTAGCCCCTTATAATACTTATCACCATCATTCTTACAGGAGACTTGTCTCGCAGTTTCGAGAAGAAATTTCTAAGACTTTCCCCGCTGTTGCGGAGTTCGCGATGGGCCGATCATCTCGCACACATCCTATGCATTTTCAGGCTAAAGCGACTAATTTGGTAGCAGAGTGAAGCCGATGACATCCCTACTATTCAGCACTGACGGAATTTAAGATGAATCGCAGCCCGGACGCACACCAGGTGTGTTAACAAGTTTAGAAAGTGCGACAGTCTAAAGTCGCGATCGTCTTAGCCAAGGTGGGCCTGCCATTTATGTAAACCATATGGAAATAACCGCTATAATAAAAAAGGCATGCTCGTTGTAATCCTGAACTTTTTTGCACCAGTTGTTCAAGGTATCAGTCGTTAATACATACTCGCATTTCCCGAAAGTGGGTTAACAAAACTGCAAAAAAAAAAAATGGATTTGCAACAGAACAAACAAACGTTTTTTTTTTCGGTCATGTGTGTCTTGTTAACGCAGGGGCGCAGTTGCTGGGTTACAGCCGAGCCGAGCTTCCTGGGCGAGCGTGACCCCCCGACCCCCTGCGGCAGCTGGAGAGGAGAGCCAATTGAGCGACAACCTTGCGCATTCCCGGAGCAGGAAAGTCAAACCTATTAACGATACGTTTTCAATACTCTTGAACGCAGGGGCGTTGCCAGGAATTGCCAGCATAGGGGGACCCCTCCAATTTACAATTTACACTCCTCGAGCGGTATAATCAAACAGCAGAATTAGCGGAACCTTATATATATATGGTTCAGGTGGGGAGCTGCGTCAGCATGCGTAGGCTGCAAAGGAACAAGTAATAGGTTTATTCCATGCTGAAAAAAAGTACCTGAAGAAGGCTTCACGGCCGAAACGTTGTGTTCTCCTTCTTTTTTTTTTCAGCATGGAATAAACCTATTACTTGTTCATTATATATATATACACTGTCTCTCTCTCTCTCACACACACACGGATTAAGCAACAATTACCCAGGCTGGCGAACGCTACTGTATTGCACTCTCTAGTGAGGTTTTGGCCTTCTACAGAAGTCGCAGGCGTCGGGCATATGGCGATATAATCTCTAGAGAGTCGGCGAATTCCCGTTCAAATGACAGCTCGTTTGCAAAGGTCTCTCATATGAGGACTTTCTCTTTAGCTGAAGAAAAGCTGCAAGAGCTCATTTTCACGTGTTGCTTTTAACAGTTCTAAGTATTTCGTATGCCTGCTTTAACATTGTTCAGAAGTTTAACGAGTTACTCTGAAGTTAATATTTTATTGCAAAACACAAGATTCAACCACGAGAGCCCATATTAACATTTTAATCTTACAGAAAATATCACAGCGCCCTAGAACCACCGTGCTTTTGGGATTGCGTGCTCTGGAGCTGCAAAAGGAAGATGCGAGTTTAATTTTGATGCGTATAACAGTCTCTCACTCGGTGATCACCTCCATTCAAGGTTTTACAGACTGGAACTCGGAGACAACAGTGGGTACACTGCACCAACAGAAGCTCACCAGCAGCCACGATAATGCTGTTTCCATTGGAGAGGAAAGATGGTGTTAAAACCACCAATCACTTATCTAAAAAATATGCATCTCAGAGCCTTAGGTATGAACTTTGGAGCACAACAGTACATTAAACACACCATCCCTCCATCCACTGAAATCAACTTTAACATGCTGGGTCTTTAGTCAGCCTTGAAGCATGTGTGTTTTTTTACATACACTTCATATTTTAAGGACTAAACACACAGTCTTACAAGGCGCAAGGTGTATAAATCAAAAAGTACGAGAAGGTCAATACCTGCACTCACATTTGAAATGTGTGCAGGCATCACAATTCATGCATTTGTGATTTTTGTTAAAAAAAGATAAGAAGGCAGTTTTGTGAACCAAGATGTCATTGTTTTTTTTTTTTTGGAAGGGTAGTCACAGCATTTTACAGATGGAGGTACGTTACAGGACAAAAGCTGCCTACAAGTGTAATTAAGTAGACATCACAATTTTACTGCATACTGTACATAAATATATACAAGCTTGTCTGCAATGCAAAGGGGGCACTGATATTACATGGGAATTAATTTCATCTTCCTGTAGCCACCACAAAACTAGTATGGAGTTTCACTGACGCAATGTTTTTAAAATAAAACTTGCAGGTAAAGCATTTTAGATGTAATGTTAGTGGCAACATTAAGAACTTCCATCGTGCTTTTAAAAAAAACTGTATCCCTTCAATTCAGTGACGGAAACGGGTTACATGAGTCATCTGGCTCTCATCTGGGAGCGACTCTGTGGATTACAAGCCGGCCCCTCTGGGTTTTTGCGACAAAGTGCTTACAGCCATGCAGTCATTAAGGGTGTGTGGAGTGCGCAAGGACGATATTCTTCTCTGCAGCACCTCGAACGTTTGCCTGGGGGAAGAGGGCGGTCTGTGACCTGCACAGCAAATTCCATTTCTGCTCCACTGTGGGTGTAACCTCACAAGCCCCCGTCCGCTCGGATTTACCCTTAATTCAACCCTTGAGACGTCAGCACAGGTGACTCTGAAATGGCTCAAACTGCAGTGCAGCCCGCTTTTCAGACTTGCCCACAGAATGTCCAAAGTGCTCTGCAATGTGAAGGAAAAGGGATTCGTTCATCGGTTCACACAGGAGCTGATCTCACTCATGGGGGTTGGACTCCTGGATGCTTGTGAACGAGCTGCTCTTTTCACTCTGACTTCTTTGGTTTCCTGTTCTTCCAGGTTACTATGCCGATAAAGGTTCCTGAATATAAAAGAAGACATAGTTATTCTCTTCAGAAAGAAACAGAAGGCCAAAGACAAACGAACTCTCTTCAAATCTGGGACCTCTTACCAAAATGTAAAAATAAGTGTGCAAGTGTGACTCATGCACTGCAGATGTTGTAGCCATGTCTACCCAGACCAGCAACAACAACAGACAGTTTCACAAAAACAATGTCTGAGTGAATCATCACAGCCACACTCGTGGCCTTAAAGACTCCAAAACAGAAGGAGAAGAGGTGAGAGACCTCAAAGCAAAGAAGTAAATGCTTTCAAGAAACAAACGAGTGCGATTCGTGAATCAGTTCAATGGTCTTGCGTTCTCTGGTCATTGTAGTACATGAGCTCGTGTTTGTCATAGAGAACTGGCTATGATAACAACCACCTTCAAGCTGAGACGTTCACGAAGGTTGGAAAAGGTTAATAAATGCTCACCCTCAATCTGAAACCTTGATTTGTGGGAAAATAAGCACAGGCTGCCGATATGTTAAGTGACTGTAAATCCCCTCCCTGCAAGAGAAACACACCTACCTACAAAGAGCAGCAGAATCAAAGCTGCAACGCCAGGCAATATGACAGAATACTCCCGGGGGAGAAAATACTGGTGCATCACGTGGTCACTGTCCACAAAGGGCTGCAAAACAACAACCAGACCAGGGTTACCACATGTCCCCACATCCCCAGGCATCTCCTCCTCCTTCATCACTAAATCTCCATCTGGGAGGAATTTTCAAATATTTTAAAATGGTTGAAATTCTTTATCTCTAAAGGTCTGACAAGTGTCTCAGCTGTCTTATCTGATCCTGTACTGTACACAGCAGCGTTTCTTCAAGAGATCTTTATTCAATGCTGTACTTTGCTATTCCTAAACAAATGCCAAAGTGAAAGTGCGAAGCCACTGCAGAACTGAAGACGACATTCCCATGTTTTCAAAGGGGAAGAGAGGAATGGGACATGAGCAGTGGGCATGAAGACCTGTCTGCGAGTCTCAGGGGCAAACAAGATACATTGATATGTACTGTATACACCTTATATACCCTATAAAACGTGTCAAAGACTGCTATTGTGTCACTGGGGAAAACAGCCAGAGGATCAAAATCCACATGAAGCAAGAGAGGTGAATACCCACCAAGATTATAACCCAGACTGTGTAATAGGTGAAGAGCAGCAGGCTGAAGCTCACGATGCCCATCCCAACCGCCTGATCCGCTCCTGTAGCCTAGCAAAGCCGTGGAAAAGAAATGTTAACCGATAGCACCGATAATCACACTGGGCGTTTCGTTCTGCTGTCGCAAGGTGACTGTGCAACTGCAAAAACTCCGACACAGGTGCTTACTTGGATTAACTGTCCTCTAACCCCGAAGAAGATGTTATATCCACGCACAGATTTTACGGGTTGATATGTTGACTGTATCTTATTAAACCCCACACATAGCATAACTTTATACTGAATACAATACACACTACACTTCAAAGCGAATTCGTCATTTCTTGCCAAAGCTACAGTTTCTGTTTGTAAGAGTATATATTATCTCGTTAAATACGTACCTGTCTTTCCGAGTTGCCAATTCATTCAAATTCTATGAAAGCTGATACAATAATGCAGCTCAGATAACGCCTTATAAGCATAAGTCATTGCACTAAATAAAGCATTAACCAGGCTTCACAAATTACAAAGGAATATTTATTATAGCTACAGAAATCGAACATGTTTAAGTCCAACTCACCATATTGCACTCGGTACTTTCCTTCCTTCTACGAAATCGTGGAGCTTCCAACTTCCGGTGAATTCTGATTGGTCCCTAAATCTTCCAATCAAAAATTTGAAGAATTATGGGAAATGTAGTTTTTTTTGCGATGTGACCAACTTTGAAAAGATTGGATTAGATGACGGGTATTTTGCTTGCGAGTTCGCTATAGCCTTTCGTGCGTGCAATCATTCACATTAGTGAAGAAATTATTACATGTGAACGGATATAACAGGTATTCAGAATATTAATTAACTCGAAATTTCACAGATGATGCGAAAAAACACAAGGTGGCAACAAAGGTGCACCTGTACTGTTAATTCTATACAGTATGCCACATACTGGCCTGTTCTGCTACTGTACCATTCATAAGCTGTGTGGTATATAGCATTATATTGATAGTATAGGTGCAGTTTTGTTGCATCCAAAAATCTAATACACTTTCTGCTCTGAATTTTAAATATATAGATTTGATTTTGTTAATGTTCTCGTTGTCTTGTTACGCTGATGCGCGTTTAAATAATTTCTCTTAAAAGAAATATTTAAATGAGCTCCAGCCTTGCAATATAAAATGGGTCTCACTATGAGCTAGAGAGCGCGTCGTGGTAAGTTCTTCAGATGCAGCTACGAATTTTCTTTTCTTTCCGTGTTCCGCTCCTGAGCTCCCGGGGTATTAAATTAAATCGCCAAAAGTTGTACGAGCGTAAACGTGGTCCTATTCCAGTGGGTGACTCAACTTTTATCACTGCTTAGAGCGAAATCGGAATATCTCAAAGATAATTTTGACACTGGTTCTATAAGAAGAAGAAATCTCTCGCCATCCCCAAATGCAGCTCTTGCAACGCCGGCTGGCCCAGGCTGCGTCAGACCCCTGGAATCTGGTGGTGACATTGTAATTGCTTTCCTCGGTCTCATGGAGCTGCCACAGCTGTCAGAGGAGAGTTACTAATGAGAACCCCGGGAGAGGCACGCAGCGCCGTACTCCAGAAACACCCCAGCGGGATGGAGGTCTGCAAATTCATCCTTCTCCTTGCCCTGTGTTTTATTCTCCCCTCTGCGTCTCCTCCACCCCTGAATAAGAAGCCGGGGTGCCTCAAGGTGAGCCACTGCAAGTGTCTCCTGAAGGACGGCTCGGGCGTCATTAACCTGGCGGCGCTGGGCGGCTCGGCCGGGCTCCCGCAGCGCTACAGAGCCGAGCCGGCGGGGGCGGACGAGGTGCTGGTGTCGTTCAGCCCCTGCTCGCCCTTCTCCGAGCCCGCTGAGGTTCCCGGCACCCAGTGCCTGGAGGTGGCCGCCTGCGTGGTCGTGAGGTAGGGTCAGCGCCTGCTTGCGGGGCGGAGGGGAGTGGGGAGAGACTGTAGTCCAAGTGCGAAACGGTGTTGTTAGGACTGGGAGCAAACAAACCTTACGGATGCTCAGAGCAAATACTGCAGTAAACTGTTATGATTTAAAAACAAATTCCTTATTATAGCAGCATATTACTGTATTCTACTCCGATAAGAATCACTGGCTGCCGATGTCGAGGTCAGTACGGTTACTGCGAGGGTGCCCTTGTCACTGCTGGCGGACATGCCTGATGAGGTTGGCACGGGTAGGTGCAACCTAAACCTTTTTTTCCCCTCCGACAACTCAATTCTCTCTCCCAGACACCACACAAGCAGCGGCGGCGTCGAGAGTCGCTACTTCAACTACGGGCAACACGAAGGGAATGAATTCAGATACGACAACCAATCGCGGACCCTTTCAGTTACATACCCAGGTTCGCCGTCTTTATGTTAGCTCATCAGAAACGTAACTTCTTCCGGGCTTGCAAATAATTAAATGTCAGTGAAGGGCTGGTTAGGTCTAAGAACCAGACATGAGAGCAATTCTGTCATAATCAATGAGGGATTTCATTTTGAAGAGATGGAAGTTTGAAAGAGGATCTTTGGTAATCCTCAGGTGTGAGTGTGTATTGTCAAGGTACATTTATTGAATTGAATTGAAACCTTTTCCTGTTTTTTTGCTATGAGGTGACGTTGTAAGTGGAAAGGGATTGTGTGCCTCTGCTTTGGCCCTGGTCAGAACTAAAAGAAACGTCTTGCTGCCCACCGTGAATGTGATGTGAGAGTAGTACAGGCCGTGCGAAGGAGTAATTATCCCCTCGATGTTCTTTAACAAGTCCTTTCCAGCAGCCTGGTCCACACTGTGGTACACTATCACTGCAGCCCCAACCACTCCGTGTCCCTCTCCCAGCCTGTGGAGCACAACCGCGCCCTGGAGATCTTCGTCCGGAGCCCCTGTGCCTGCCCCAACTCCTGCAACCTGGAGGACGTAGGGCCGATGACCATCTTCCTCATCGTCCTCTGCCTCGGCACTGCTGCGTACTTCATACTGGGTAATCGACCTGCCAGGCGATCCGGATGTATTTTATAAAGTGGATCTTCATGCATGGTGACCCCCACCTCAAACTGTCTTGCAGTCAGGTTACAACGGGACACAGAACTCACAAGTCATTTCTAGAACAATAATATAACTCAATGGGTGGCCCTATGCAGTACACACCAGAGGGTGCTGTGAGGTGCAGTAGTCGTGCTGGTGAATTTTTACCCCGGTGCAGGAGTGAGCAGCCCTGGGATGACAACCCATCGAGTCTTCTGGTTCCCAGGACGCCCTCAAATCATCAGTTTCTGAAAACTTTGACCAACAAAGCGGGGGATTGGCGCAGTTAAAGGGGAATTACAGCCCCACTTCCTCAGAGCAGGTGCTGCGGCCGAGCTCTCCACTCGGCGGGGAACTGCAGCGCTCGGGGAGGGAGGTGCTCGCAGGCGGAGGACGGAGTGAGGCGTTCCTCGCCCTCGCACCAGTGCGGTCAGCGCCCTGAGGCACGTGCTCTCTCTCTCTCCCAGGTTCCTGCGCGCTGCGGCCCTTCAGGAGCACGCAGGGGGTGCAGATCAGGCCCGAGGAGAGCCTGTGGTGCGTCCTGTGCTACCAGTTCACAGAGGAGAGAGGGAGGAGGCTGGGCCGGAGCCAGTGCATCAAGGAGGAGACCCTCTGAAGCGGAGAACTTCGCAAGCCCTGTCTTGCAATGTGGAGCGCTGCCCCCTGTCCTTATCTCCAAGACACTTCAACACATAGCCTCTATCAGCCAGGGGAAAGGCCAATTACATAGGGGGTGTTTATAGAGGTAGTTAGAGATAGCTTTCCCACCCATGGGAAAAACTACACTATGGATCGATGCATGTTTGAGCACATCCAAAAGAACCTGCTGCCCACCACAGTACCCAGTCGGCTGGCATCCTGGAAGACTACCAGGAGAGGAATGATGGTCAAACTAATATGGGTCCCAACTTTGTCTGTGGAACCTTGTTCCTCACGGTTCCTGTCACCTTCAGATCATCCTTAACCCCCTCTGTGCTGGGATCATAGCCTGGGCTTTTCTCCACTAGGTGATTGCTGGAGGTCAGTTCCTCATTAACACCAGGAGAGGTCCTCCAGCTGACCTCTGCATAGATAATGAGATCCAAGACCAGAGGAGACGCATGGCGAGCCGCAGCCTTGCAAAAGCTCTCGCATGAACTGGATTTTTTTTTTTTACTCCAAATTTGTTAAGTTTTTCTTTCCATCCTATTTTGGGTTTGTTTCTTTTATAGTTGTCAGTTAGGCTACAGCCAGGAGTTAGCCAGGTCCCATTAATACTTTCCTTTTCTGTTTGCTATATTTTCAGGTCTACAGCTGGTTAGTTTTATTTTCTTCATCACGGGACCCACCAGTTTCTGGACTTGTTATTTTTTCAGTTACCCAACTAACACTGTACCTGCTGTTATGGAATAAACAAGTGCCGGTTTTGTACAACTGCAGCTGATTATTAGCCACAATGGGCACTTCGCACCTGTGCTCGAAGGTGTTCGTTCCACTTGCAGTTTTTACCATTTTCCTCACCCGCGGTTACGCGATTTTTTAAATCCAGTTAATTTTTTATCAATGCTCCAGAACTAGGTTGTTATTTTTTTTAGAAATAAGTCATGGGACAAATTCTCAAGTTGAAAAACAATGGAAAACTGTTCAAATAGGGAAACACCAGGCCCTGGAGACTGGGGAAGAGAATTGTTTCTCCAGTTTCACTAATAACTTAGTATCCCAAGTGTCAGCAGCGTGCTCTTCTTTTACTAGAAACACTTTGGAACAGGGGATCTTTTTTTACACTTGGTATTAGTTTAGAAACAATATGTAAAAAGACAATATCAAGTTGCTTACAAAAACAACAAAAAAAAGCCAGCATCTTCATTGAGGTACCCAAGGACAACTTTATTTCCCCAAAATATTACATTTATAACTTTTCCTATTGTAATGTTACAATCTAAAATAGGAAACATTCAAATGTGAGAATACAAATATACTTTTCATTAAAATACAGTACGGTGCTCCACCTAAAGTGAATCAAATCTGTAGAGAGAAACCAAAATCCTGTTTCAACAAAAAGAAGCCTTTGGAGCAATGTTTTAATGTTTGTTATAAACTTTTATTTCCAACCAAAATGCTTTTAGAGAATCACAAAAATAGAGCCATCTAAATATTTCTCTTAATACATTCCATTATAGATCCATTGAGTTAAGGAAAATTATAGAAATCTCTGTAAATCTAATTCAATCTAAAGTACAAGTTAGAAAGTGTTAACCTTTTTGTCAGGGAGTCTTGGACTCCTGTGCATAGCTTTAATCCCTTTCCAAATTAAACATAAACCGAAAAAAAAAATCGATGTCAAAGTCCAAGTGCTGTTGTGATGAACGTCATGTAGCCTGGGGTTTTCAGAGAAGGGACACTAGGAAAGGCCAAAGCAGCCCTTTACCTCGAACTGCAGGTCTAGGACAGACGGACAGAGGGGCCTTTGGCAAGTAGGCATTTCAATTAACAGTAACATTAGCCAATTCAGTTATTTCGCACCTCGCAGTACAGGGGTACATGACCAGGTTAGAGATCCAAAAACGTACACCTAATACAGTCTGTGTAGAAAAAAGTACACGTATTGGGCTGCATCTACAGAATTTCACCAAGAAAATGAGTATATTTCTTATTTTGCCATTGGGGTGCAAAGTGACTGTGGCTGAATCAGCTGGGCAGGACCCCCTCTCTCTGCCACCTCGGCTGGGCGACACGCAGAGGAAACACAACCAGTGCTCATGGGCACTGCAGGGCACCAGTCTCCAAAACTCTGGGGATAAAGTGATTGGAGGCATATAAATACACACAACACTGCCGGGAGGACAAACTACCAACAACCGTCTTACAAAAGCTGAATTCAAAATAAAAACGTGGCAGCCTAGATTAAAAAAGGTGGGAAAACGACAGCTGTTCATTCCGAGCGGTAGTAATAAGTGCCCCCCTGCAGCCTTCCTGCGGTTGGTTTTTTGTCCTGTACGGCTGGGAAACACACAGAAAACAACGCTCCCTCTGTCTGGGTCACACGTGGACGAAAGAAATCCTTTCCCTTTCTGAAAACCCACAGGAATCCTGAAACATCTTTTCACACGGTGTGAGACACACGAGGTGCGCATGTGGAAGGCCATCCCCGCGCGAGGCGAGGCCAGTGAGGAAGTCCCAGCGCAGTCAGGTTATCACCAGGCTCGCCGAGCTTCACGCGATAGGAGCCAAACGCTAAAAAGCTCAGGACTGGATTAAATCAGAAGTGCTCACAAGGCATTCTTAGTTACAAACCCACAACATGGCGGCTTGTTCTCACTGGTGAAGAGGAAGGCATCACTAGGCCTTGGGATATCAAGTGGACAGGAAGGTCACAGCTTGGATTTCATTCTGTCCCTGGTCTCGTTGCTGCCCCTGTCATAAGCACTTTCTCACACAGGCTTTGCTTGTCAAATTACAGACAGTGGTTGATGTGAGCCTTCGCCATCACAAGAGAAACCCAGGCATTAAAAAGCTCTTAGCTGCAGTGCTCGTCATTTTTTTCCATTGGTGGAAATGTCAGATTCATGCAGACCCAGGTCAGTAAGAACATCCCTCACCCTCAGTCCATTACAACAGTACCTCACCAAATAAAAGTTTTCCGTTTTATAAAAGTCACAGGTTACAAACAGTCAAGTATGTAGGAAACCAAACAATTTGTACAACAAAACACAGTCTCGTTTACAAACCAGTATCAGAAAACAAGAACCACAAATAACGGCTTTTAAATTGTAATACACAAAGTTTGTTTTTGTTATTTCTACCTAAGGATTGACTGACAAGGTAAGCTGTAAATGCCCACCCAGTCGGGTCTTCCATAAAAAACAACAAACCAGCCTGCTGGTTTTGGGGAAAAAAAAAGAAATTAATCAAAATGGTAATAATACAAAAAAATACCTAGGAAAAAACTCTGTGTAACACAGTAATACAAAAAGAAAGCTTTTTTCAATTTTCCTCCAAGGTTCTAAGCCAGTGGTCCACAGTTTGGAGGAATTTCGATTCACACCAGTGATTCAGTGTGTTACATTTAAGAACCAAACACGTTTCTGTAACAATAAAAAAAAAGCCAGCAGAGGGCAGTATCGTCTTCTCTTGCCCACCGCCGCTCTGGTGCATCTCCGCACTTCAAACTGTACAACAGGAAAAAAAAAAGAGAATGCCTCTGTCTGAAAAGCACAGGATGAAAGATTTCCATCTGCATTTTGGACGTGACTGGACTGGCTTTCTCACTAACTCAACAAAAAAGGTTCGGATTGATTGGAAAATGTAACTAAAAGCCTAAGAATTATTACAGTATAAGAACCAAATCAGAAAATGTTGAGTTAACTCTGTAAACCATTCTGGTTACACAAAGGATTTTTCTCAAAAGCCGGGCCTTCTAAAACTAGAGTTTACAAACATCCCCCCCAAAAAACACATGCTTCTATAAACGTAAGCAATTTGGATTCTCTCCCTCCATAAGGTGACAACTGTACCTGCTTTTGTTCACGTGCCACAAACACAGATGGGACATATTATTAAAAGGGGTCAATATTTTCAAAGTTGCATTTTAAATCCATTAACGGGCAAGCATGGATCCCTAGAAAAAAAGGCTCTCAACCGGGAAAGAACATATTGCACAGCAAATCCTGTTAAGAGAAAGAGCTAACTGCTAGAAACCATCTGGATCGCGACCTGCAGACGTTCTGGACCACTAACAACGCGTTTCTTTTAGGAGCGACAGGAAGTAAAGATCTGAGATGCAAACGTTAAGAAACAGCTCTGGATTCTGGCCAACCGTCCTCCCAGTGGGATGTCTCCAGCGGCCACCAGTTTACACCAGGGAACTTTCTACACAATACAGCCACTGTAGGGATGGGCAAAGGGTTCAGCTTCAATGCTTTCATTCTTCCCAAGCCAGCGAGATTAACACTAGGAGATCCAGCGACACCCAGGACAACGGCACAGCGCTGAGTTCTCGGCCTGGCCGAGCCCCGCTTCGCACAGCCGGGGAGAAGGGCTGCTAATCGTGTTAATGCCAGGACCCTCCACAGCGCTGGCTACACCATCTCGGGGACAGCAGGCTCGGGCTGCCATGCTGACAGCAGAGCGAACAGAGCAAACGGGGGGTAACGAAACGTCTTCCTTACTCTTCCTTCCTAATTTCCAGGTCTGCAAAGTCATTCCTGAATTGTGCTTTTGCAAGCCCAGTCTTGGAAAGGGCCCCAAGATGTCACCCTGTTCCGGAGAGGAGTGCAATGAAATGTGGGTTTCAGGGCCACAAGCAGGAGAAAATGAACACCAAGCACAGCCTGGCTCCAAGACCCTCCTCTACAATCCGCTACCAGATGGAATGAGTTGCAGTACTAACTGCACGTCAGCTGCCTAGTTTACTTATTTGTGGCTACATTTGTATAATACTGTGCTCTAGCTCTAGCTCGTCAACCGGCGAGCACCTGTGCAGTGCTCAGACCACATCACCGCCAGCTCTCCTCGCGACCTCGATTCACAGACACTTCGCCAGTTTCCGAATCGCTCAGTAACACCGGGACTTCAAGCACAACGCACTTCCACTGCCTCTTGACCTTGAGGTGAGCAGGCTTGAGCTACAAAGTGGCAACTGCTGTGATTTAACCTTTAAAGAAGACGAACCAGAAAGAGAAGCCTCCATGACAAGTAGCTTATATCCAGAAAGATTTTGTCCTCGTGAGAGCTAGCACAGCTAGCTTCAATTAGAGGAAACCCTGCATTCACTAAAAATAGAGCACAGAAAACACACACACACACAGACAACCAAACAAGGACTCACTGTGTGCGACTGGAGAAAATGTAGCAGGTCTTTCTTTGCCATTCTTGCATGAATGGAAATACAGCGGGCAGAACGTACACCCAGTCACAGGCTCTGCGTGTTGGGGAAAAAACCTCAGAAACTTGAATTAAATATGATGTATTCAAAACGACCAGAGAGGGTGCCAGGGAGTGAGGGGAGTAGTTCCACTTTTTATGCTTTTTTATTACAAAGAATCTCTCTGTTGTCCAGAATGACCTGAGTACAACTGCCACCTCACTCCCTGTAACCCAGCAGCCAGAGGGGGAGACTCAGTCCTAAATAATCTGCCCCCTCCCTTTGCAAAACTCCAGGCCCAGCATTGTCAGAGGGGGGTGACACTTGCTCCAGTTTTCAGGCCCCCCCAGACCCCTCCCCCCCTCAAAGAGAAGGGGGTTTCTCTTCTCAGTGGAGACCACGCACGTCGAGCAGGTCCAGGAAAGCTGGTTTCACTCGTGTCTTCCACCCTGAGCCGGTTCTGAACGTTTCTGCTCTGTTAACAGGACTCGCCAGTGCCCCCCAGGTCTGACACTGGGCTGTTTGGGTGGGGGGGGGGTTGCCCACAGAACAGAATCTGGTGCCGGAAGGCAGATTTTCAAGCCCAGCATCTCCCTTGGTTTTTAAACGGTTTACAGATATATACACTCAGGACACGTGTGCGTTGTCCACAATTTGACCAAAGAACATGACATAGCCAGGAAAGGACAAGTGGACGTTTAAAGGGCTTGAGAATAATAGTAAACAGAGCATTTCATGGCTGCTGTTCTCATCATTCTGGGAGGCTGGGCTGGGACTGTCCACACCAAATCATCGCAAAATGGCAGTTAAACCTTCTTTCTCCCATTAAAGTGGCCCTGGCTAAATGTTGTCTAGTGGTTTTTACCATCTCCCTGTCTGGATTCTTTCGCTATTCCTCGTTGCGATCCAAGTTAAAACTGCTTAGCTCCCAGGTATCTGAGAAGTTAGTCTAAAACCCAGATGCAAAGCAGCAATGCTCCGCTCTTACATTTGATCCCTTTTTAACAAATGCACTCAAGAAACACGACTCAAAAGACTACATTTCGCACTCTTTGGCAGCATCATGGAATGTACAGAGTTTTTAAGGGGAATGCTGTCCTCTGCTCTTGGCAGAGCACTCCATTCCCCATAGTGCCTTTCTGTTCTGAGATGCTGAGTAAGGTGGAGAATTGCTCTTGGGAAATGTAGTCTTTAGATCACACAGAACAGTTTCATAGTCATACAAGTGAATACATTACATAACTCAAAAATCCCACCACCTTTTATATTGTTAGCTGACTAGCTGTTAGCCTCTGAATCTAAACACTTATTATTAGCATAATCTTGTATAAAAGCCAGTTTGGCTTGCTGGGACACAGTATGTTTATAATCTGGATACATCTATTAACATTTCTCAACATGACGAAAGGTTACTGGAAGGCGCACAGTGCTGGAGGTTCCAGGAACTGACACGTTTAACCTCTGCCAGCTGAATCTTTTCTTCTCCTCTGTCATCGATGAGACGGGAAGAAAAATCAGCCAAAATGCCAACACAGTTCCCAGGGGAGACTAATGGCTTTCAATAACCACCGGCTCGAAGACTCCAGCAGACACCCTGCCAAAGAGAGAGAGAATAAAAGTGAAAAAAGGAAGGAAAGGATCAAACTATATAATTTTACTCTTTAACAGAGAACACGGCAAAATGATTGTAGTTCACAATCCTCATATATAGGTCAACATAAGTGACCAGCCAAAACTGACTAAATGAGGACTTTGACCCACAAGCAGAGAAGAGGAGCATTCAGGCCTTATGCTAAGATTTCAATTTTTACACAAAGAGTAGTAGAGGTCTGGAACAAAACCACCTAGTTCTACCTATGAAGCTGGCTTGCCAGGGTTCCTTAATACACATCTGGGGGGGGGGTTAAGGTCTTGCTCACAATGACAGGAGCGGAAGGACCAGAGTTCACCTGTAGTTGTCCTCACCTGTTACCTAGCTGAATTCCACTCAGAGCTGTCGTCCCATCTCTGCTGACAAACAGCCTCAGGTTACTGTCTGCAGGCAGGGAAAAAAAGCAGGACAAAACACTGGATTTAGTTCTCAATAATTTCCAAAATGCTCCTGTCCACTGTGATGTTCTGATGCAATTAAAATCTCCTGTTTAAAGGTGCTCTAAATCACAGCACAAGAAGACCCAGCTGTTAGAACAGCTGCAGTTCAGAGCTTCTACACTTGCCTTCGCCCAGAATTGTCATAGATTCACTACTCCACACAAGATACATGGCTGTCCAATCAAGCCAGCATTTCAAATCCTGAAGCAACAACCTCACCAAGCAAAAGAGCTTCAAGCCCCGGTCCTGAGGAACTGTCGTGTCTGCTCGTTTGTTCCAACTGGGCTCTTAATTACTGGTGTGTGTAATTGATCTCCTTGCTCGGCTAGATGCCGGCGACCCCTGACCTTCGTTGCTGCTGACGTCGGTGAAGTCCTGGCTCTGAACGATCTTCTCCACGATGTCGTCCGCGTCGATCCGGGTGTCGTCCACCCAGGTGGGATGGTTTTCCACCGAGTCCTTCTTCCTCCTGCAGGGCGGGAACACGGAGGTGGGGGGAATCAGGTCACAGAGCTGTCGGTGTCACGGGAATGAGCCCTACCTCCAAATCGAGCCAAAATAACAAGCAATCTTAAATAAAAACAACGACTAGGAGCCTGGGATTGCCCTGTACTCCAGACAGGATGGGTCGGAGTCTGAGGGATGCTCCTGGCGGGAACAACGTGACCCTGTAAACGTGGGCGATCTTGGGTCAGTGAGGGTATCCCCCCCCCCCCGGGCTGCAAGGGAACCACTGGACCTGCCAGGTGCCCAGAAGGTTGCAGTGCTGTCCAACCAGGGCCAGCTCTCCTGTAGAGCACCCTGAAGGCACAGGGATGAGGATCGCTAAGACTGGCAACTCCAAAGGGGGCGATGCACATTTACTCTGACGAGTGTCAAAATCCACAGCTGAGACGCCACTCGAGCCTGCAGGAGGCCAGCTATCACCTTCCCCGAGGCCACACGTACCGGGAGGATCTTTCGGAGGGCAGGAGGGGCCGGGGGGGGCGGGGGGGCCTCTCGGGGCGCCCGGCCTCGCGCTCGCCCTCGGTGCTCTCCACCGTCATGCTCAGGCCGCCCGACGCGCTGCTGCTGGTGGAGGTGTTGCGCCGGTGGGTGAGGTCGGACATGCTGGAGGAGTGCGAGTGCTCCGTGCTGTAGCCTGGGGGACACGGCAGGGTCAGAGGGAACACAGCGCACTTCCAGCCGCACTCAAGCCTGACTGCTGAAGGCCCACACGAGATCCTGCCTTAACTGCACAGGAACCCTGAGCAGTCCAAGCACTCAGAATTCAGATCTACTCCATGCCAATGTAAACAGCACTTGTGCTGAATGTCAGATCAAAAAAGAAGAATAAATAAAATGCTGCACACAAAGGGAGGGAATATTTCACAAGTCTACACAAGTCTCATCTGAATCGCACCCCTCTGCTTCCTTATTTTTACGAACAAACACCTTAACAGGCAGGACTTCAGTTTGAGGTCTCATCCAAGCACCACTTACAGCAGTGGCCCTTGGGTTTGGACACTGTAGTCCAGTGGAAAGATCGCCTCCTACTGGTCTAACGTCACCACACCAGGTTACAGCAGGAACCTGGTGTCCCATCCCAGCAGTGAGCAGGCCCAGCCTTGCTCAGCTAAACAGGTCTCGGGCTTGATCGGTGTTAATGCTTCCACAAGCCTGCAGAGCTCACAGTACTAGAGGCATGTGTGCACAACAACTGAACTGGAATTTCAACTGAATTACAAAATTAAGTAGGAAAACACTATTTAAACTGTGTGTGTTGAAATGGTGTGTCCATTGATGACTGCCCAAGCTGGTACTGAAGCAGGAGTTCAGCCCGATATCGGGTACCTGATATCTTGGACTGCTGGCTGGCATAGCTGGAGTTTCGGGAATGGCCCGTGTGGAACACCTCATCTGGGCTGGACAGGTTCTGGTCCGACTCCTCGGGCAGACCTACAGAGCACAACGCCTTGTCAGTCAGACAAAAAAAGGCCCTTGAAACACAAAAGGGAGTAAAACTGTCTTAACTATCCCAGATCAGTGCAGAACAGGGAGATTTCACAGCTCTTGTCGACTTCACTGAACTAGTGAGGCTGAAAGCTGAGGATAATTGAATGTTTTATGTGTACATGTGCAGTTTCAGACAGACGTCGTGCCTGCTTGCATCTTTGAATTAGTTAATTCCCTACAACATTTAAATTACCACTTGCTATGATAATTGAGCATCAGAACTCACAGTTTAGTAGTTTAACAATTACACTTAAAGGGGAACTGCAGTCCCAATCTCTCAGAGCAGTTATTAAATCTCAGTAACAAAATAAATTCATTGATGGCATGGAAAAAATTGACCAATTGACAAAAAACTAAGCACAAAATGATGAACTTTGTGAAAATTCTCCATGTTGTTGCAAACCCCTGGTCTCACCACGGGCGAGAGCAAGAGATTGCGAGAACTATGACATGATTCAGCCCTTCCTGCTCACTAGTCCCTGTAATGACTGATGTTCTATGATGTACCAGCAAATAAGCACAGGTTGTGCAGCAGACATTTCACTGTGGAAATATTCCAATGTGATCTGCATGCAGAGTTAACAAGTAGTGTTTGTTGGCAAAACCGTCTCAAAGTCAAGAGCAATACTTCTATTGGATTAAAAGAGGTGTTTTCACATGCCTGCTTGTTTACAGTGTCACAGGCCCGCTTCACCTCACCGGAAGTTTTGCTGCCTCATTCTGAATTGCAGAACATGGCCTGGAAATTTCGTCCGTTTTGTGGTGTTAATTGGAGGTTTTACAAGTTACGGTGCACATTTTACTTTTATTGTGGTTTGAAATGCCCTCATAATTGCTGATTCTTTCTAACCCTGAAATATAAAAATAGCCGTGCAGTTTCCCTTTAATAACATAGCATATAACCTTAATTCAGATGCAGGGAGTCACTGTTTTGTATCTGACACAATACATATAATGATTTCCTTATTGGTGTACGGCTTGTAACTGGCCTCTCAACTTCAGTCACGTACTCCGAGATGTTCAAACCACAAAAGGAGATACACGCCCTTCATGTGGATTAGCTGGTGGATTAATGGACAGTTCAGGATGGCAGAGGTGGGTGTGGTCTTAAAGGGAGCGGATTACAGCTGGCCAATAAAATGACAACAGCTGAGCTTTATAACAAGGAATTCTGGTATCTGGAGTTTATTCCTCATCGTGCATTGCCCCTTTAATCTTATGTGGATCAAACGTGCTTTGTTAATTAAAACCGCAAAAATCCATTAAATTAAGACAAGAGCAGCTGTTCTGCTCTCTGAGATCGCTCGGCCTCGGAGTCGTCAGACTAGCTGGTGTGTGGTGCTCGTCGAAGGCCTGCTAACAGATACTTCAGCTGCAGGTTACCAAAAATCTCACACTGCCCACAGAGCTTAGAAGACCTGAACGTTTTGCAGAACCCGGGGGACCCCCCCAGGCCGTGAATTACAGCGCCTGGCTGCTGAACGCTGGGAACCAGGTGCCCCAATTCCAAGGGGGGCGAAGGCGGGTGTCTCCGCTGGCTGTGCTCCGGACCCCGTCTTACCCGAGCTGAGGACAGAGGTGCGAGACTTCAGCGGCCGGCCGGGGGCCATGCCCGAGGAAGGGGTGAGGGTGGCCCCGGTCCCCTCTCCTTTGCAGTCCAGCTGCAGGGAGTTGTCCTGTCCGGGGATGGAGATGGACTTGGCTGTGCTGGGGGGCCTGGAAAAGGAAGCAGGAAATACCTCATGGCCTGATCCCCAAAAATCACCTGCAGGGGTTACATCCAGCTCGACTGCCCTCAGAGCCCCACAAGCAGTTCGCACACAAGCAGCGTTCAGTCTGCCGTTTACCCATATAAAGGACATGCACTGAGACCGGATAGAGGGAATTCGCTGTAGGCCACACGCAGGGTAAGACTGGACCAGCAGGGGCCCGAGTCTGGCCAGACAGACGCCAAGCGACAAAGGGAAGTCGCGGGCTGTTGCCACGGCGAGCACCAGGAAGCTCAGCAGCCCTCGACGGCGACAGCGCGAGCTGACCGAAGTCCAGGCCGAGTCCCCTGCGCTGCCTGGCACCGGCCCTCCGAACCGCCCGCGCAAGCAAGGGCAAAACGGGACAGCACTCACGTTTTAAAGCAAGGATCTCCGGACAGCAGCGTCATCCCGATCGTAACCTGGAGGGCAGAAAGCAAGACGGGCGGAACTAGTCAGAACAGAAGAGTCACAACACGCTGCCTTGAACCGATTTCACCAGGGATTCTCCGTGAAACTCCCGAAACGGTTTAGGTATGAAAGTTGACGTGAACTCTGCCAGACGCAGGGGGAGGGGGGCGGCGCCCTGACCTTCAGGATGGAGTTGTCCTGCCGGGTGTTCTTGGTGTCGTACCCTTCCAGCAAGCAGCAGCGCACGGTGGAGCCCGAGCCAGCAAACTCCGCCATGTTCAGGTCAGCAAAGCCGAGCTGCGGGAGGAGCAAGAGGGAGGGCGCAGGCCGTGACTGGGGGGGCCCCGGGCAGCAGGAGGACTCTGGAGCAGGCCCCCCCACCGAAGTCACAGTGGAAACTGGTTTAAATGGACAAACAGGTGGCATCTGTACACTAAGAGCAGCGGGTGGCGAAACAGATGGCCTTCCATTATACTTTTACCTTGGGGCAACAACAGCTCAATGACATCGCCACTAGCATCCAAGTAACCTAAAATATCTGACCTGACTCTTTTGCATTTGTTCTTTGTGTTCACTGTGTTCAATCCAGTCTCTTTTTTTGCCAGTGCATTTTACTACCTGTATACAGAAACACAAAACTGGATCTTTCTATAAGATCAGTTTCCAAATAATAGCAGTGCAAGACCACTGAAATCTACTGTACGCAGGGGCTCTGTGAAACATTTCCTTCCTTACAGAAGCCCTGCAGCAGCTGCAGACGCAGCACTGATGTAGGGTGTCTCACACACACACACGCACAGTGCAGGAGCTGAAAAACATTACATCATCGAATCGCTCTCCCAGCCCGAGGACGACAGCAGAGCCAGGAAGAGAGGGGAAGACACAGTAGTGTCCAGGTCAGGATTCTCCCCGACGCTCTGCCAGCACTGACATTAACGCTAAAAGGCAGCTCAGTCGATACTGAATGAATCCCTCAAGAAGAACAAGCACGTTGTTTCACAAGCACACAATAAACTAGCACAAGGTCTTTTAAACTCGCCAACACTGGCTTCCTCATTGCTGCTGCCAGAGCAAGTCCCCAGGACTGCACTTGAGTATTTGCACAGCTTTGCTTTGGTTGGGGTTACAGTAGATCCAAGTGTGTGGTGATCAGTGTTCAGCAGCAGCAGCTACTACTTTACTGCCTCACAGCCAGATCTCAGAGGCTCAGACAAGACCGATCTCTCCAAGGACAGCCAGGCTGCTGCTTTGAGTTGCGTTCGTGGACCAGCAGGGGGTGCTCTGTCTGTCTGGAGGACCAGCAAGGAGCTGCTGTCCTTCCTTGAGACACTAAAGCAAGGTCTTGCATACTCATTTTTCCCCTAGTTCAGCTGGTGGAGTAATTTCTCACCTCCCTGCCCGACCGGGAGTGTACTGGGAATACTGGTGCAGAACAGTGATGAAACAGGTCCCCAACAAAAGGCGCTTTCATACAAAAACTAGTAAAAGATTTTTTTACTAAAAAACTCCTAGCCTGGTTAATAAATATTTGGGTTCCTTGACAATTACCGCATTCCACTAAGGGTCACCCCTTACCCCTTGTGTGACCCTTACTAAACCTGAAGGCAGCACAACCCGCTCAGAAAAACAAGCACCACTACCATCGAGTAATGCAAATTCTCGCTATGGGGGAGAACAGTAACTTTAACTTCAGGTGAAAGAGTACCGTCCAAAACATTTCCAGACTGCACTGTGTCCATTTTCAGCGTGCTTCTCCTCTATCAAACGACCAGTTAATGTAGTTTAACTCCATTCCACTCAGTGCTTGCACAGTACTCAGGAGAGGGTACAGGAGGATCGGGGCTGATCCAACGCAGCAGCCAGCCAAGGGTTAACGTTTTACAGCGAGGTTATGCAATCGAGGGCCTGGGAGCAGGAGAAGGCTGGCGATCCGTGAAACGCACTCCATTAGGAAAATCACAAAGCGCTCCCTGCCTCCGGTCGTTCAGTTGTGCACAATGCCAAAACGGCGAATACTTGCACTGCTGGGTGCTTTTTAATCACGAATGGGATCCGCAGCTCCCCAGAGGCAGTAAATTCACCGAGAGGCCTAACACGGGCAAGGAAGAGGTAAGTGTGGAATAAAACCCACCCACGTGCGAACAGTTTCGAGATCAGAGATTGAGAAGTAATACCCACATCGAGCGCAGGCTCACTCCAAGTCAAAGGAGAAATGGCGTGGTGCCCCCGACAGGTTCCCAGCTGAAATACTGTGCGTTTTCACCCAGTCTGTTGAAGAAAGTGGTGTGGATGAAGACTCGGGATTAGCTCCTGCATGGTCTGCTCCCAGACGCTTTCACGTTTTCTCCTTTCCCTTCCCAGCTCTCCGGGGTCAGTGCCCCGAGCGACAAGGCAGCCCGCGGAGTCCGCCATCGGAAGAGCGCGGCACACTGGCTCCGGGAGAGAGGGCAGGAGCACTGGCCGGGGAGCAGAAACCGAGAAGGAAGAGCCCTGCGCGACCCCCAACACACGGGGTTGGTGTTGACGGTCAAGCCCTGGAGTCCAGCTCACAGCTGGCCCCCCCGCTCCAGTCTGGCAGGACTGAGCAGGTCTCGGAAAGAGCCCGCGGCGCGGAGCAGCTCGACGGACTCCGATGACCCGCGAAGGAAGCGGGGCAGAAGAGGGGCTGCAAAGAGAACATCCTTCAGCCAGAAATGACCCTTCTCCTGGCGGTTTCCTCTTGGCTCTACTGGCAGGTCATTCAAACAGCCAGTCAAGTCTGTGGCTGCTGGGCGTCTGCTGAAAAGAACACCTTTGTATTAACAAGGTTCTTTGGGAGTATGGGCACCTGTGTACAGGCACAGCGCGATGATCATGTTATACCACTGGGGGGCAGAGGCGAGCTAAACAGAGCATTACGAGAAATCACGTGCTTTGTCATAGTTATACTGGCAGCGCAGAAAGTGTTTAAATGAACCTTTAGTGGCTGCCAGTACAGTTCCCAAGCAGTCACAAAACCAGCCAAGGAGAGCTCTAGCACACTAGAAACAGCCGATGTCACTGCTCAACACAACGTCAGTACCGACCGCATGCCAGCGCGCACCTTTTCAGATAAGATCTACTGACGTTAAGACATGGAAAACTCAATCACCTGTGCTTCTGTAACCCAGTCTACACCTCCAGGACAGTCTGGAAATGGAGGTCAAGGTTAAATTATGGGAACGCCTCTGAAAGTCTTGATTCTGTGAAACTTTGACTCATCAAACAAATGCTGTCTTCCATCCTACTTCACAAGACTTTTTTTTTTACCCACTCCACAGTATCTCACATGTGAGTTTCAAAGAAATCGTTTCCTTCAGAAAGTGTTTCCTACTGAACCACCCAGCAAAACAACAGGGTCACCCAGAATACAATTATCCCCCCACTACCAACCCCCATCCCAAGCGCCGCCGGACAGTCCGAGGGAGGAATGTAGGAGCCATCTGTTTAGACTTTAAGCTGCTTTCACCTCTTTCAGCACTCCTGATCTCCCCAGGGATCACTGCATTCCAGAGGTGATAGAGGCTGCCATTTTCCACGCGCCGTGACTACAGGCGAGAGGGGAGCACGCACAGACAGAACCGGACAGGCATGCAGCCCCTTCCCGGCACACGGAGAGGACCTGAGGAGGAGCCAGGGGCTCTGAAGTCCAGCCGACGGGCAGATACGAGGCGAGAGGGGTCAGCAGGACGCCCATCTGTGCGCCTCTGCTTTCTCCCACCCGGGAACAAAGCTCACCCTGAGGAGGAGGGTTCAAGGAATGTCCGGACCACTACACTACACTAAAACTGTACAGGGTGCAGCTAGACCAGACACACACAGAAGATATCCGATCAGTCTCAAGCAACCGATATAGAAAAACATGAGCACAAATTTGTTACAGCTCCCACGAAGCCCCCTTGTAGTTTTTCGGTAATGTAAACTGCTCGACCAGAACAGAGTTCAAAAAGCTCCCCCCCGCAGATCAGCACAAACACGTACCTGTGAGGTCGGTACATTTACATCAGATATCAGACCTTTACAAAACAACTGAACGAGGAGATAAGCTATTGACCTTCATTTGCTTTATAATCATCTGCAACTTTGTTTTTGGCTGAATGCAAATATTGATTCACTGTTGTTCTTGCTTCTAAGCTCAAGTTGTGGAACGCCTCTATCAGTTCAAGCTGCAGTGTGCAATGCAGACCTCTTTTTCATTCTGAATCCACATTATCACATCACACTGATAACCCTGCCCTGCCTTATTTCCTAAGATGTAGTGTAAATGGACCGGGGCATATTCATCATCTTATCCTGAAGATCTTTCCCCGGAGGCCTCTGTTCACACCCACAGTTAATGCACTGTCTTAAGAAGGAGAGATAGACTTGATTGATTTGGATAATAATCTAGGATCACCAGGGACAGCAAACCAGACGCAGCAAGATCAATATAGCAAATTATCTGCTTGTCTGAGCACAGGGGCTCACTTACAGGCCACAGATACTCAGGGGTGAAGTGCTTAGCAGACCTGTTAAAGGGCAAATTACAATGAAAGAATTTGTAAAAAAAATCTTTAAAATAAAGCTAAATTAAGCAACTTAAATTTGTCACTTTTCTAACAAGGGCAACAGGGAAGAAAATTTGAAAGCTCTTTCCAACACAACTTAGTTTATTCAAAACATAGGATTCAAAGCACTTTGCACAAAAATGTGTCTTATTTGGGGTCTACAGTACAAGTGATGTAAAAGGACAATATAATATAATATAATTCCTTCTTCTTTCCCTGAAATCATGTAACTTGAAGCCCAAGATAAAAAAAGCTGCAGAAAACAGAATAATGTCAAGCAGATGGATGATATTTTACATGACTAAGGAAATTCGTGTTCCAGCGTGGGAAAACAAAAACATTCGTGCGTAGCCATGCTTCTTCCCTAACGATGGAAAAATCTCCTCTTCCTTGCCACAGACCTCTGTACATCCCTGCCTCCTGTGTTGTGTAATATCGGACTCAAACTGCGCGTCCGGCGTCCGGCAGGAACAAACAGCGTTTCACACCAGCGCCCTGCCACGGGTGAGAGAGGGGTGAGAGAGGCGGGATCAAGGCTGGACTCTTACCTTAGAGAACGTCTTTCCTCCTTTCAGTTCCTGCAACAAAAACAGGAAGAGGGAATAAATCTCTTACACGTTCTTACAGTGCTTAACATTAGAAATGACTGTTTCCACTGTCCCGTTAGAAAAGTTTATTGAAGTCGAATTGTGCAGAATATATTTTACAGCAATTCTCTACCATGCTTATATTGATCATTGTTCTTGCCATTGTACTATGTAAGAGTTTATTTTCCCTGTTAACCGCAATTTCACCAAACCATACTACACTGCCCTCGCATTTATAATTGTATACAACAGTAACTGTTTCACAAGTACAATAGAATATAGTTAATAGTGGATGCAAAAACAAGCAAGTTGGATTATATAAAACGAAAAATGTTAATAATGCTCTCAAAATTTTCAAAGGTAAAATTATGACCTCTCCTGCATTCATAAGGTTAACAGAAAAATTAGGAATCTTAAAGTACAAGTAAACATCCTTATTGGCTTTGGTTGCATTGTGATTACAGGCAATATGTGGTTGTTAATGATATATTACAGGTGTAGAGGTCTTAAACAGAATTATCTTTTTCAGGATGCCAAAAATAAAGGTGTGAGACCTCTTCACACCCTTGCCTTTGAAGATATATTCATAAAAAGGTTTAGTTTGCCATAAAGCAACTTTAATTCCAAAGCCGTGCGATAAGAAGCCCTTTATCCAGCGCGTAGTGAATACTGTACCATGACAGCTGCAGTTTCAGAAGATGAGCTGCCCATCTAGTATGCTTTGTGACCTGGACTTACAGTCTTGACAGCATTTAAAACCACCATCATCACGTCTTTCTGCTGGGTCAAGTTATTTTCTACTGTGGCTAATTCTATTCCTGGCATGGAGATGGGGCTGTACATAAAACAAGAATCAATTTCTCTTTGACCATATAGTCCAATCTCCTAAAAACATCTCTACAGTCGTTCAGTTGAATGAGTCGTCAGCAAAAATCAATTAAGTACCAGTAATGGAGTTGACCATCATGTGCAACTTTCATAGCAGACTGCAATGGAAAAGCAGTCAATCCTACCCTTCAGGACAAGGCGTGTTCTACTTTAGTGTTGGCAGGTTTCTGGTAGCCAGAACTTAATCATGTCCTTTACCAGGTCCGTGCCATCTCACTATTCTACCGAGTTCATGGCGCACACGTGGCAGAGCGCCAGCAGGGCTTCTGGCAAACCCTGACCCCTGTGACCTTGTAGTGACATCAGCGAGAGATGTGCTGCTTCTCCCACCAGCAGCAGAGTGAGGCGAGTCCACAGCGGAGCAGTTTTTACAACCACTGGTCCACAGCCAGGTGGATCATAAGCTTCTACATGATCACTAGCAGCGTCAGCAGGGCGAGAAACCAGCCCGCTGACCAGGCCTCACACCACTGGTCCCAGCGAGCCCGGGTTCGAGTGCCTCACCTTGCGGACAGACACTCGGCAGATGCAGGGGTCCAGGACGCCTGTGGTGGAGTTGGCGCTCATTTTGCACACGAAGGAGAACTTCTTCTTCCAGCGAACGCAGTTCTCCTGCACCTCCTCTCTGCAAGAGAAGCAGATGGCACGCTCATCGGTAACGAACCCAGGGCAGATCACAGTCCTCCCCATCGTTCCCCTCACTGCACTCGTTCGTCACCCCCTAAGTGACTTTTCTCCCTTGGCGTAATGCGGTTCTCCTGGGGCACTGTTTGAGCCTCAGCGCTACATACCTCCATTCTGCCCCCACATGTGCCGGCAGCTGGTGCCCCAAATACCTGTGCTCAACTAGTAACACAGGGGCGTGGAGGAGAGCCCCCAGGTGTACAGTAACATCTGTCAGTAGAGTCACAGTGGGAGAGAGCCCCTCGCCCAGGGAAGAGCAGACAGTCTAGGGAACACAAGTCCCTGCTGTTCGGCTGCTGGGGAACTCTCGTCTTAAGCAGATAAAGAATGCAAAGATGAACAGAAAACCTGGACGGTATAAAATATTTCCAATATTCAATTAGTTCAGCACACTTTATATTACTGACGTCACAGGCAATATTTTTCCTGTTAAAAAAAAAACTTAACATCTGGTTTCTTACTTTTACTAACCCTCTGGGCACCCCTAAAATGAGTTGTAGTGGTTTTCAAAAAACACAACTGCAGGGACAAATGCTAAACAAAGAGACGGCTGATTATATATTGGTAGTTAAAATGAAAGGTTCTTCTATATTTCTAAACGGACAATCTTTTTTTTTTTACTCCCAAGACAGAACACATTCTTTTGTTAAAAAAAAAGCTGTGGCTAAAGACTGTTCTTCACAGCTCCACAAATTTTTTTACCTGCTTCTGCGTCAACAACAAAAAAATGGATTTATTCTCTCTAAATTGCAGAGGAAGGTACAGATTATGCCACAGCAATAATTACAAGGATTACAAGAAGTTTTTTCTCAGGCTGTGATGACGCAGGAAGTTTGCCTGCTTCCACGCTTCCCTGTTTAAAGAGTGTGTGGGCTGTTGCCACGGACACTGTACACGGCAGCATGAGGCCTTTTCCGGTAAACAAAACCCAAAAAGATCAATAACAGGGATTGTAATTCCCCCCGGCTGTCCTCACTCTGTCTTTGAGTATTAAAACATCTCAAAATCCAAAACGACACTTTAGGAGGCTAAAACGAATATGTTTTAATCTCCCCTCCCTGTTTTTCTCCCCTGATGTTTCCATCTTCTCTCTACCCTTTATGCTATAACACTGGCCTGTTTTCCCAACACAATCTCTGTACTTGGAAAGAGAGACCGTTTTGATCACTTCCCTGAACTAAATCCTGAACCGAAGATCACAGGGCTGTAAATTACTTTGGCTCGGTGTTGTGTGAGACAGGAGAGCTGAGGGAATCCTGAAATAAATTTATGACAGGCAGTAATGGCTGGCACACCCACTTCAATGTACTGTACAGCTTGCTTTCACAGCCAGACCAATCATCGTGTGAAACTGGGAGAAAGAACATTCTAGGCCTCTGTGGTGACTCCCTTTGTCTTTCCATACTCTTTTCAAAGGCTCCTTTGGTGCTTTCAGGCCCTCTGGGAGAGTGTGGGGAAAAAGAAGGGAATCTTTCCCTTCTGCACAATGGTCCTGCTGTGTCTCCTATGCGCACAGCTTAATGAAGATATTTATATTGACCTATTTGTTGGCTTCGAGGCTCAAGGAAGGGGGAGCTGCTGATGGGATGATCCCCGTTCAGGCATGTGGCCTGCTGTGGACACGCTGATGTCCAGTGTGCTGGGCTCCCACCCTCCAGAAGAGCTGTACTCACTCCTGATGTGGTACGTGTGCTCTGCAGGGGCAATGGTGAAGAGCCGCTGTGAACTGATCGTACAGTCCGAGTTCTTGTTACTTGACATAAAAACTGGAGTAAGTCTGGTCTAGCCACAATGTTTGCTGTAGACATGAGAATCACAAAAAACAGAAGCACAACAAAGATAGAAGTGAAAGAAATGGAGATAAGAGCCAGTTAGCCATTAAGATGAAAAGAAACATCTTTTTTTTCCCCTCCCCAAACATGCAACAAATTGTTTCTGCTCCAACTACGATCACTCCGCACGTCAGCCTGGGCAATCTTACCACAGAGCTATTCCTCAGTGATGCAATGCCACGACCTTCCAGAACGAGACGTTTCTCATGGCGTTGCACAACAGTGCCACATTCCAAGACCCTGTCACCCCGAAGAGTGCGAGCCGCGGCGGGGCCGGTGCTGTCAGTAGCGATCGGAGGGCTGGGATGGCTTGTGAAGAGCGGGGGAAGGCTTTACCGGGCCAGCAGCTCCGTCTCGCCCTGCAGCGCTGCGGTGCCCGGTGGAAGGGGAGTCAAGGACGGGAAGAGGCTGTGAAAAGGCGGGCTGGGCGGCTCTGGGCAGCGCAGGGCTGCAGGAACACGCTGTTCTGCAACGTGACCACGGAAGCAGGCCGGCGCACAGGCAGGTTCCCTCGGCCTTAGGGCTGCTGAACACATCCCGCACCCGAGCTGGGCTGGGCTTCCTCGGCTACCTCTCAGACCGCTCATCAGCCGGCCCCCTGCTCCGGTCGCCGACCACTTGGCAAGGGTGCCCCCACTGTGGAGCACGCAGGGGTGCTCATAGTAACCGGCACGCACCCTCCTGCGGCACACGCCACCCACCCGTCCCGGCGCAGGCCAGCCCTGCAGCGGCACGGGTGGATTCGGAGTGAGATCACTGCTCCAGGGCAGCGGCTGCCTGCCGCAGGGCGAAGGAGGAGGGACAAGGGAGCAGAGGTTCTGCAGCAGTAACGCGTGCGAGAATAGCCGCCGAGCACTCAGACAATGTGCGATTATGGCGTGGTTGGTACAGAGCCTGAAGCGTTCTCGCTCAAAAGCGACGGAACAAGTACACCTTATAGGCCACACCTCTGCTCCCCGCACTCGCGCAGAGATCTGTTGCTATGGAGAAACCGCCTTCCGCTACTGAAAGAGACCTGCTGCTCACTCCAGATCTCGCACGACAGCGAGGGAAAAGGTGTGTTATGTAACTCAAATAAAAAAAAGAAGGCCTTGAGCTGCCTGCAGGCTGCTCTCTCCCACTGCGATGCAAGCGGTTCTCTACACGCATGTTTGTTTTTCATGCAGACCCTGACAGTGTGGATAAAAACAGACCGAACAGGCAAACTCAGTTCAGATATTCCCCCCCATATTCCAAAGGGACCCCAAACCAGGAGAAGCTGGTGTACACATCGAGCACCTGCAGACACAGGAAGCAGACACTAGCAATCGCTGCAACCAGGCACAGGGGGAAAGGCAGTCATGCTGTCTTAAAATGAGCAAATCATTTGCTCAGATAAAATACCAAGCACAAAACGAAGCAGACACAAACCCACCAAAACTGCAGGAGCTTGGCCTTGTGCAGGGTAAGACGAACAGAATCTGAAGGCCGATTAAGAATGAAGAAATGCATTCATCGTGTTGTACTCACTCAAAGGATCCTTGGTATTCAAGATGAAAACCGAGAGTAAAAGCATGATACAGGCAGCGAGGAGCTTGTGAAGGGTGAATACACAGAAGAATACCACAGAGCTCTGCACCTTGCGGAGAGGATAGGAGCTGGAGGCAGCTTATACCTGCTATTTCTAATCCTGGATCTGTGCAGCTGAACATAAATTAGCTCCTTGCCTCAATGTGGACTGCGAGAAAAGCCCTGTTGCGTCTAAGGAAAGGGAAATAAATAATCTTTTCTCCTCCAGCACGTGCCTCCCTCGAGACTTGGACAGCGTGGGTCAGCCTGCCCCAGCTGCAGGGTCACCCCTCGGCTTCACGACAAAGCAGTGCAGAGACTCTGCCGAGTCGTGCGCCTGGCAGGCCCTGGGG
Organism: Lepisosteus oculatus; assembly: GCF_040954835.1. Lineage (NCBI taxonomy): Eukaryota > Metazoa > Chordata > Actinopteri > Semionotiformes > Lepisosteidae > Lepisosteus > Lepisosteus oculatus. Next base: position 15,295,011 of record NC_090719.1, on the reverse strand, counting down.
GAACAGTACTTTCAGACAGGAGTATAGCAAACAGGTTCTCTGTGACAAAAATAGCCACTCTTAGCAAAGAGTCCTAGTCATATCTGCACATTGCTTTAAAAAAATCAAAATGTGCAGAGATGAGCGTGTTCACTAGGAACACTGAAACATCTAAATGTCTGATTAGAAAACCTAGATGCTCCGTTAGCTACGTCAACGCAGAACAGCTTCACTTAAATGAGCTCGTAAAACGTACTAATGTGTTTGTACAGGCAGCTAAAGAGCAGAGCGAAGGATTGCTTCTACATTATCAGTACAATTGACAAGTGGTATAGAGGACACTGCCCAGTCAGTATTACAAGCAGACTGGCATTCATCTCCATTCCTGTAGCTTCACGAGAAAGTGTCACCTCCTCCTCTTTACCCTCTGTGTGTTCAGGGATTCAGGGCAGGTCGTACAGCTTGCGATCTGAGAGAAGGGAAAACTCTGCTTATACGTGCTTCATCATACTCGCACAACACATCTCCCCCACGCTGAGAGGCTCATGCCCAGCCCAAAGCAAGCCTCTAATTTCACATTTCCCCACTGCCCGTGCTCTGTGTCCTGCAAGGCCAGCCATCTTTGCAGAGGTTTCCAGGTATGACAGAGGCGGGTGTTTTTTTGTTCCAGACATCACCCTTTCAGAGTTCCAAATAAAAACCAGAAATATAGCTCCGACTGGGCTGAACCTGAACAACCAGCTGCGGTGAAAAGGAAGAACAATGTTGGGATGCAAACTCTGTACCCACCCAAGCCAAGCTGGCAATGTCCTGAGTGGTATTTCGATTCTAGCCGATAATATTCTACTTCCTAGTGAGCTGATACACAAAGACCAGGCCAGATCAAGCTTTTTTTTGCACACCTTCACAAGGTTTTTTAAGACATTATAACCGACATTTATATTTTTATCTTCAACTATTTTTCATTGAAAACAGGTTTTCCCAAAGCTCACTGCTCTGAACAGCCTGCCTTTGGCTCAGGGCGCCGCTGGAGGCTGATGGGAAAGCAGGAGGAGGCAGCTCACTACTGACGCGTCACACTAGTGACTGAGCCCACCTGTCCTGTAGCAGCAGCAAAGGCAACTGCTGCCGTTACCATCTCCATGGTGATCGGAAGCCAAACACTCACTCCTCCATTGTGCTCTTTCACCCTGAAAGCAGATGAACTAACACAACACACCCCTCCTACAAAACCTCCTTTGAAACTACTGCTAGACATGCTTCTCGGTCCCTTTCTGCTGTTGCACCCTTAAATGTCTCAACTCCCTCTTTGGTGGAATGGTTGTTGGTGCTGCTTTTTATTTCTTTAGGCCCAGTTTCACAAAGACACTTGAACTTCATCGGAGGCTCAAAAACCACATGACTGGAAACTGTATGACCCTTAAAGTAGCATGAACAGTTGCACCAATAAGATCTTCAAGATTAAAACCTAAAATTCATGTTGCATATTGTCTGAATTGAAAGCAAAGTTCCCTGGAGGTCATGACGTAACATGCAAACTCCACGCAGAAGGTGGCCCGGAGCCGAACCCGGGACCCAAGAGAGAGTGAAGCAGCAGTGCTGCTGTACTGCCCTGATACACTGATGGTCACTGTTCTGGAAACTGTTCTAGGAAGCAGTGACTGTCTCTGCACCGCTGTGACCATGGTCTTTTACAGTACCGCCCCACTCTCACAAAACTGCAGGAGATCGGCTTCACAACACCTCGACACTTCTGTGACTCCAGTCATGGGTCTCTGCTGTTTGTCCTCTGTTGATCTCTCACCTTTCTGGAAGAAAAACACCTTTGAATCCAGCCAAACCCTTTGCCATCACCATGACATCACAACCTCAGCTTGCGTAGCGTCCAGAGGTGCCTCACGTGACAACGCACAATCATTAACTAGCGCCCATGTTTGTACATCAAACCCTGCCTTTAGCGATGTCCAGCAGTCAGCTTCCAAAACACTGACTGCACTGTTTTAACAGCTTTCTTGCTCCACTGGTTTAGGAAATAATCTATCTTTTGATCGCTGTGGTTTTCATTACACTTCTAAGGAGTTTCTCCTTTAAAAAGATGCGAAGCAGAACAATCACATTGAGGGAAAATGAGCTTAAATTGGCTGAAAGAGGACTCTCATGACAGGAAAACGTTCTGACAGACGACAACCAAACGAAAGAAAAGGGGAAATGCACAGGGATCGGAGTATTCCAGACACGCACAGAAGGGTGAAAGCCTAATTTGCTGGTCGGTTACATTTAAAAGATAAACTGCAACACACATTTGCATAAACCACAGTAATCTTTAGATGGGATGTTAATTCATACTTCCAGGATATTGTATAACAGAAAAATTATTCTGTCACACTGATGATATCTTAAACCTGATCGTACGGTTAAAACAAAAAGATGAACAACTTGTGAAATCAAGAATGAAGGAAACATTAACGCAGCACAGCTGTGAAGACACGCAGAAGCACGTAACCACCTACTGCTATATATATAGTATAATATAGGTTATCTGTGCAAAATTGCAGGATGTAGGGAATGTCAGCAATAATGGCTTACAGCACTGAGATTATTCCTGAGGGCTTGCAATTATACTGCACACTTTTCTGTGTGCTAAAAAAGGGAGATTGCATTTAAAAATAAGAAGGTGTGCTTTGCAACTTGGAGCTGGGAGTGCTGCCCCTTGACCCTCTGCCACTAGCTACTGTACGACAGACGCAGTGACCTCATCCTAACACCCGCGGTGCTCCGTGCTTCCAGCAGGTTATTACACAGCTAATTACAGAGCCGCCACTGCAAATTACGGACCGAGGGCCTGGGAAGTCTGGCGACGAGAGCCGAACGGGCTGCAGGGACATATAATCAGCACAGCTGGGAAAGACAGGCAGGGCTGGGTAACACTGGATTCTCAGAGACCATTTCCCATCCGACCTGCATATTTTGAATGAACCAAAAAATTACTAAACAAGAATCCAAGTCTCTAAAATGGCACTTCATGCTCATTTTGAGATAAGGGGTGTTTAAAATTGGGACAGAAAAAGTAAAGCAGCTTTTGCATTTCTCATTCTCTGCTAAAAAACATCCTGTATTTACACTCCGCTACACCTGATCCCAGAGTTAGGGTCTTCACGTGGCATTCATGATCACCTGCAGGAGAAAACGAAATAGTCCATGAACCTGAAGTCCAGGACAAACTCACCCGGGCAGTTTTACAGGGGCATTTCTGTTTCTGTTGTGTGTGAAGGTACTCATTTGCATGTGCTTGTCTTGGCAGAGATCGGCAGACACTGCTTTTTCTAGTTCTCAGAATAATGCTAATAATTCACAAAGAACTGGAAACGAATCACAAGCCCAAGCCTCCTTTCACGTGCAGCCCTTGTGTCATTTTTGTTGTCCTTGTGCCTTTAAAGACATGGATCACGGTAATGATGCCAGACACAGGCAGTGACACTTCTGAAAACTGCTGATCAGGTCCAACCAACAAGGAAGGAAACAAGTTCAAGTAAAAAGCATTTAGGAAACAAAATGGGATGCACAGACAAATATGGACATTCTTCTCGAGAACTCTCAAAAATACACCCAAGGAGCTCTTCCAAGTGTACGTTACCAGCAACCACAACCCTGCAAGCGGGTTTAACAAAGTCCAGTTGCATAACTGATTTTTTAAATCTAAACAGTTTGACATTTCATAACCGTAACTACAACTGGCTCGTCCAACAGAGGGGAATTCGGGCCTGTTATGACTAGTTATTAGAGTTTCCTTTTTTTCTAAAGACAGCCCAGGTTAGCTTTGATCTCAGGGCCCTGGTTACCTTTGATCTCTTGGTTATGAAAGCCTGTTTCACAAAGCCGCTTGACCCCAAAAGGACTGCCTTGTTCAAGCAAATTCACCTGTCCCTGCGTAACAGGGCTGAGGGATTCCAGTAACTCCTGCTTATTCAGCTCACACGTCAGCAAGTAAGACATATCGAGAGGTTCAGCATCAGTAGTAACTGAGGTGTGAAAAAACAGGAATATTGCAGACAGTGGACACAAGGAGGATACAGGGGGCACCGTTTGTTAACCATGACTATTTTTTTTTATAAGGGTTAAAATAACCATGAGGTTAATGCTGTAAACACTGCACTGAAAATAGGCTCAATGGCCAAACTATTAAGCCCCCCTGCCTCCAGGGTCTCTCTCTCAGTGGCAGGCAGGTCAGGATATTTACCGATTTCTCTAAAGTGAAAACTGGTAGAACGTGGGGGGCGTGCACCTTAAAATTTCACACCGCTCATGCCATTATCACAACCTCAAACAAGAACCCCGCAAGGTACAAGGGTACGCAAGACACGCCCCGTCCTGGACGAGCCCATCTTGAGCTCTGCAGAGGCCCCCCAGTAACACGGCCTACGAGAATCTCTCTCCGCAACGTCCGTGGTGGAAGTCTCCAGATGGCTGACTTCCTGCCTGAATTCTAGCTTCAGTTTCTTTCCCCTCTCCGCATGCTCAACTGCGGCCAGATGCTCTGTAAGGTCCACGCCTGCCGGAGACACCACTCCTCGAGGAGGGACGGGCCTGCCGGGCCCGATCAGGCCTGCGGCCCCCCGCCCACGCCAACACGTTGAGTGTAGTGCGTCACAACGCCACTGCCAAGCCCTGCAGCGCACACGGAAAGGACTAGGACTTTAACTAGCGTCCAGCGTCTGCACCTGCACAGACCCTGATAAAGCACAGGGCAGGTCCACTCCAGAACGATGCGCGGAGACAGGACCGAGATGGTGAAGCTGGGGATTTACAGTACTTGTGTCCCCAGGTGGAGACGAGCTCATTCCCCTCTCCCTCTCCCACACACTGAAACTCTCTGCTCGTTAAGCTCTTCGCTGGGGGAAAGGTAATAGCAGGCCCTGAATGGGCCGATTGTTGGAAAGGAATTTGGAACAATTTTGCTTTACACAAAGGAGCTGAAAACCCAAGAGGGGGTGTTCACCTGCTGGAAACGTAATAAGAAATGATTTGATACCTCCTTGCAGAGAACCTAGGTCAGCAAAAAAAAAACTACATTTTTTAAGAATATTAGAAAGGCTACAAACTAGAGGACAGAGGAGACTATTCGTCCCGTCTTGCTTGTTTAACAGTTAGTTAATAGAAGAATCCTACCACTGCTTGAGAGAAACCAGATATCAACTTCAACCCAACTACTGTAGCTTGTTCCATACGACCACAATACTTTTGGATAAAACAATGCCTCCCGTTTTCAGCTCTCAGTTTGTGCGCGCCTGTGTTTATTCTGAAGAAATCTTCTGAGCTGACTTTGTTCATATCTTTTGAGGATCTTGAAGACCAAGAGGTACATAACCTAACATTTTGTTTGCATTTTTAATTGCTATATTTAAGTGATGTGTCAACATAAGCACCTTGGACCTCTTTCAAGTGTTTCTAGCTCAGCGTTTCTCTTTATAAGAGACCTTCTGATTGCTACAACCAAATACAAAACGACCCATGTAAAAAACTCCAGGACTGATGTTGGGGACCAGTGTAGGTATGTGCCACTGTTCAGAAGCTTCACCTGTTTTGCTGCTCTTGATTGCTGTGCCAGCTTTTCATGAAGCAGATGGGTTTCCACAGGACAGTGACAGGTTTTATCTGTAAAAAATATGCTCCTAGCTTCACAGCCCATTCTGTATGTGAGTCCATGAAGTACAGTCCTACAACACTGAGCATTAGCACCTTTACTGTTTAAAATGAAGCTGCCACATCCCATGCCCTGTTCTGTAGGAAATAGCCTTTTAGTCTTTCAGAAATGTTTGCTTATTACGTACGTGAGTGCCGGACTGCACAGCACTTTCATTGAGGTTTAAAGTGCCTTAATAATAGGCCTGCTATTGGGAAGAAGAGGTTTCCCGTCTGCCAGCCTTCAAAATTACTAGTGTGCGCTCAAAGAGCCCATTCTCCACTTGGTTTTTTACAGCTGTCTCTATAGGACTTCACTCCTCCACCTCGTCTCTCTCCCTCCTCTCCATGCAGCACAGAGCTCACCTTTTAAAGAAAACATGAATGCGGGTTCAAATTAAATATCCTTTCCCTTCCTAAAGAGTCAATAGATTCGTATGCTTCAACAAGAGCTGGACAAGCAACGTTTTGAAGAACTTGTTAGAATATCTAAGCTTAGATAATATAAGAACAAGAACACACACTTATTAAATATTTATGGTATTTTTCCCATTCTAATAAAACAAATCTAATAAAACTGCATATTTCCCCAAAAGCATTTGAACCGATTTACAAACCTGAGATTTTTTACAGAAGCAATCCGAGTGAAGATTTGAACCCACAACCCTCCAGATACGAGTCTGGAGCCCTGACCTCTGCACACCACTGCTCACACGTGCAGCTCGTATGCCCAAATAAACTGTAAAATAAACGACTGTTTTGCTGTCAGTTCCTCCTTTGGTCTGGCTGGCTGGAGATGACTACGGAGCCGCTGCAAATAAACGATTCAGACGCACCAACACGTAGCAAGCAATGGCATTTTTTTCAATCACATTTGTGAGGTATCACAATTACAGCTACACTCCTCCTTTTATTGTATACCTGAACAGCAGCTACACCAGCCTGGTATGCAGCAGTCTGGCTTTTATCAAGTTACAGCTTCGCACCTGAGCACTGGACACACAGCCTGAACTGGCATATTCTGTTATGCAATGTACCAGTTAAGCTTAAACCAAGCTGAGTCACAGCATGTGATCATGGTCCCCACCTTTGGAAACCAGGCAGGACTGCGGATCTGTGGTATATTTGCGATGTCAGTTAGAAAGCTGTTATATAATTCGTAACCAGCTTATCCTATTCCAACTGCCAGGTTAATATTTTTCTGCAAGGAAGCTAAGAATGAAATGTTCAACTTGTAGCGTCCTGAACATTTTAACAGGGAGTAGCACACAGCCTGAAATCACCAATCTAAACCTTTGTAAGCTTTCTTTTATATAAGTGGTGGCCAAAGAAATAAAGTAAACAGCGATTTCATGTGGATCATTCCTCCAAGTTGGAGACTGGGTGTCTCCGATCAAACTCGGAAAACGTTCCGTTTCCCTGGCGTCAGCAACCTGCAGCCTGAGAAGGATCACAGAGCGAATAACATTGAGACGAGCTAGTAGCTGGATCCTCTCTGCAAAAAAAAAGTGCTGACGTGGCTCTTACAGGCTTTACTTGTATTTTTAGGGAAGTACGGAGGGTGAAGGATTCTTTCTTCTCAGCCAGGAGGAAAAATAAAAAAACAAGTGATTTTAATTGAATTCAGAGAATTCATACCCCATTTTTTTTAACTCTTCTTTCGTGGTCTTTCTTATTCACATTTGTTGAGAGCTTCCTGCATAGCCTGCTCTTCTGAAGCAGTTCACCCTCAGCTCCGCCTCAAGTTAAAACCAGGCTTCACACTGGGCAGGCAAACACCCGAAAAACATAGGAAAACAGGCACTCGGAGACAAACTGACACGAACATGCACGTTCAATTAAACTAACAGGGCTGCGCGCACACACGCACAGGCCGAGACAGCATCTGTATCCAATCTGCTCCCTAGGCGATTAGCCGAAGACAAACAGAAATCCCCAGAAAAATTCCTCTACACGGGCAGGCTCACAAGACAGGGTGAAAGGCCACAGTGCTCCGCTTCAGAAAGATGGGGGCTAAACTGAAGGAGATGGCTGCCAGCAACCACTACAAATTAAAAGCTTTTTTAGCCAGAGAAATGTACCGCAAAACTACATCTAACATCGGATCCCGAACTTCATCCCTCTACTGAGCGCGCAGCTGGCTGGCTGGCTGGGGAGCTGCAGGCCGGCGCATTCTTCCCAAATTCAATAAGTCACGATGACAAGTCAGCAGCTTTTGTGGGATCTTTCGGAGTGCCGGCACTCCTCCAGCTTCTCCAGGTTCTCTTCCGAGTCAGCTGCCATGGAAGTCTCGGGACTGTCCAGGCAAAAAAGTCCCCCACTTCCCTGCGATCCCCCCCCAACTCAAAAGAATCCAGAATTTCCCAAACCCAGCCCCTCCGGGAAATGGGAGCCGCATGACAAAGAAAGAGAAACACGAACTTTGAGAAGCCATAAACAAAGTAAAGTTCCCTGCCAGAGGTACGCTCGACCCAAACCATGAGAGCTGTAAGCTCTGCAGGTCAGACCCGGGAACTTTCTAGAAATCTTTGATGTGGCAAAAGAAAAAATACAGCCGCTGCAGAAGAAAACACTTTCCAGAACTCCATTCAAAACTCAACACTTGAGCCCGAGTCTCAAGCTGGGCGATGTGGGTCGAGGAGTGGTCCAGTCGGAGAAACCGTGAAGAATGTCATCTTTGTGATGCCGTGACCCCGCCCGTGCCTGCTGGGGATTGATGCTCAGCAGTAGCAGGTGTGAACAGGCACTGATACTGAGACAATGACGCCCCTGGCAAGGGTCTGACATTACAAACTGGGGCTTATCGGCATCACCAGTGTTGCTAAACCACAAGATGCTTCTTCTCTCTCTTCATAGGAGTCACCTGAACGACGGCAAGGCTGAATTTTAGCAAGGGAATTTAAAACTCCTACAGGCTAACAGCATGCCGAACACTTTAAAGCCAGGGTTCTTACATCTGGTGTCTGGGGATTTCAGATCATTCAAGCTCATGTTCCTGCTGGGTTTTCAGTTAATAAACTACTTCATTTGGCCTTTTTAATTGTTTTCAGCTCTTATGAAGTTGATCCTTTAAGTAACTTCGGAAGTATCACAAACAGTAACACTTCGGTGGCGCAAACTTAATAAAAAGCGTCCAAGACCGAAAACGATTAGCCCCTTTCAATTAAAGACTTAATTGCGGATTTGAAAGCCGGGCAAGACTCAAATATGCTTGTGGTGCCGAGAAGCAGCTGGGGAGATTAGGAGACGGGGGGGAATGCAAATGAGAAGCTGCATGCGTGTCAGTTTCAGAAAAAGGCCAAAACAAACCGCTCAGCTCTCACAGGCCTTTTCACTTGTCATACGCAGGCGTGAGCCCAGACGTGCGCCCCTCTCCATGAACCAGCCCTTTCCCTGGCCGCTCACCCGCCTGCTCTTCCCCAGCGCCGCGCAAGCCAGCCAGGGGCTTCCTGGAACAGGACCACCTTGCTCACTCGGCACAGCTGCGAGGAGTTGAGGAGCTGGCTCCTCACCAGCCAGCGGGCCTGTGCTCTCACCGAGCTGCTGGAGCAGAACCAAACTAACGTCGCTTTCCCAGAGCGGTCTGCACGCTCACCGGCAACAGCGCTGCTGCCTCCGATGTTACAGACCACGAGTCAAATCAGACGTTCGATTCCACTATCAACACCAAGACACAGCAAGATCCTCCTGTCACAATCCTCCTCCGTGCTGTGACTCTGCAGCGCTCTAGAAGCAGGCAGAGTATATACAGGAGTAAGAGAAGAGGACAGGAAACAAAAAGCAAGAGCAGAGGCTCCAGCGACAGCGAGCTTGAAAACAAAGACCCCCTACTCCTGGGCAGGTTTACTAAACTGTGCACTTGGGGGAGATCCTGCAGTCTCCTTTCTTTCAGGACGGGGTTTTCAGACTGCCAATGCTGGATTTCTGGACCTTAATAGCCACAGTTTTAGGGGGGTGGGGAGGAGTGGATCTGATTTTGCTTAAGAAAGAAAAAGACAATATGTACATATTTGCTTCCAGTGCAAAGTTCACTATAATCTGTCCCAGGTCACAGCTCAATCCTAACTATAACATTACTCCCTCTATATCAACAAAAAAAGTGCAGAGTCACAGTAAAGGCCTACTAAGCTTTAAGCACACACGTAGATATTAAATGGCAATAGCTAAAGGATCCCTGTATTGCTTTTCCACAAAAGGAGATCCTTTGAAATTCATAACCAAAACAAGACCTGTAAGCAAAACACTTGCAGCTGCTCTCCGAGTCTAAACCACTGAATTCGCTAATAAAATCAGGAACTGCTCAACAGGCACCAGAAATCCACTGAAAAAAAAATCGATGTTTTTGTTTACCAGTGAATACTTGGACCTTTATCAAGAGTTTACTTCACACTAAGGATTCCTCTCCAGATTGCCAGTTTCGACACAGGCCCCTTGGTTTTCACGTTGTGGAACAAGGTCCAGCGAGGTGAAACAACAGGCGGCGCCGGCCCACAGCCCTGCACCTTATCTAGAAGGAGCACTACCGGCCTGCTGGTACCTGTGGGAGCCATGTGTTTCTGAGCAAACAACCAAAGCTTTCCTTGTGTGGCTGTCACGGCAACAGGGCCGGGCCTGCGTGGGGACAGGAAACTGTAAATCAGTCCTGTGACACACACACACACACACACGCACACACACACACGCACGCACGCACACACACGCACACACACACACGGTCACGGTCGCCGTGGAGCTCAACAGGAAGGGAATCCAGCCGTAAGCTGGCAGCTTGTCCGGGCGCCAGACTCCAGAGCGTGCCTGTGTAGCCCCCGGGCCCCTGCCAAACTGGATTTCATGCAGGAAATGGAGTCAATCAAGACAAACGCCCTCATCAAAGCCTATCGCAGAGTATCTGTGGGGGGGAAAGGAAAAAAGTCAGGCGCAAGGCAGCCCGCTCGTGCGCAATCAGGGACGCGGCACACACCAGCGCTTGTGAAGCCCAGCCGACTACAACTACGGCTTTAGCGCTTCGGGTCAGACAACAAACGGGAAAAGGGAAAACAGCACAGCCGCAGAAGCGCAGTGAGCGATGAAAAGTGAGGTTAGACTCCTTCCCCAACGGCACGGAGCAGGTATACCGACGATGTACAAATGATGTTGGGATTTTGGGGGGCAGTATAAAGTTCAGGGCCGGAACCCTCCTCTCTCGGATGGCCACCGGTGTCAGCTCCCACTCGGCTCACTTCCTTCCATTGTTTCGGACTCTGGAAACGCGCAGAAGCAAACCCCTCCAGCTGTCCGGCGGACATCGGCCACTCGCTCTCCCCTGCTGGCGTTTCCCTCTCGCACAGCCCTGCTGCACGGACTTGAACCGGCCTGGCGTGGAGGCAGTGCGTTCGCCACACCACCCGGCATGATACGGAGCAGACACAAACACCCCAGCAGCTCAGCCCGGCGCCATGCAGGGACACACTGCAGGCACTCGCACAGAAGGATGTGGAAGCACTGCGGGTCCACAGCTTCAGGTTCTACAGTGATACAAGTGACAAGGCTATGCACACAGAATAAACATAAAACACTGTATTGGCCTAACTCCCTCTAGAATAGCTCTGAGATTTTCCATGAAGGGTAAAAAAAAACATATATATACCCCTCACTTTTCCTTTACAGTAAATGTTAAAAAATACTTTTTCCTGCCTTAAATGCCTTTTTAAATCAGAGACTGCATATGTCCAGTAGCCTACGGTGTGAAATACCCAATAAATCCAAACTCTAGTTACAAAAAAACACCCCATACTGTTCTGCGCACTTCAGAGTCTATAGGATTGAGCTGCCCCTCTCATCTCTACAGGTCAAATTCCTTCTCTCACCCTGTGGACTTTCATACATCATTACTCTGAGGAATTCAGCTCTACAGCAAAAACACCAGCTGAACCTAATTACACCTCTCCGTCACAAATCAGGGCCAAGAAAACATATGGCATAACTCAAAAACATGACTTTTTTTTCTAGAAACAGAAAGTACTGAAAAACGCCACAACATGAAGAACAAACAAGTGAGATGAATTAAATTCTGTCTAAATTAAATTGTAAACGAATGATTTACTTGTGACCACGATCTTTCAAGGCTAGTCTAAAGCACTGAGTAACATGGCAAATTAATGAAGAGAAAAGGCTGGGCCATGCCTGCTTTAAGGCTCGTTTTCAAAGCTCGTCTTTGTCAAAGAGAAAGAACCTACCAGGGAAACTGACCTAAAAAAGTGTCCCTTGCTGACATCACCAAGAGCCTGCAGGCCCACAGGAAGTGGTGGCCGTTTTGCTGGGATCTAGGTACTCTGTATCAGACTAATCCCCATGGCCCTGCCACTGTGGAAATCCCGATCACAGCCGGGTTAGTGGCCTGAATCAGGTGTGAACCTTCAGCACCCGGAGCACAACCTGAACTCCGAACCAACATGTTCACTGACTGAACCAGCCCAGAGCCCAGATTCCGAGTTTTCATTGGAGGAGACTAATCTAAAATCCTGCCCAATGGGGACGCAGAGCTGGGGATCGTCATGCAGAAATCAGTGGGGCACAGGAAGATGTCAGAAGAAAAAGTAAAACGCTTCAACTTGGGTCAAGAAAATATGGGCTTTGCACCTGCCTTTTTAAGATGTTATAGTGAAATGTTTTAATGTTGCTTTTGATTTTCCCATCTGAAATGCATTTCACAACAAGTACCACAAAACACGGTCATCGGAGACCAGTGTTGTCGTTGTTCATCTCTTCCGATTTTATAGGAAAGATTTCTGCAGTGTTTCTACAGTATTCCTCCCTCTGTGTTAATGCTGTTCCAGCTCCCTGGCGCGTCCGGTCGGTCTAATTACCGAGCTCGGCCCAGTCCACTGCAATCCTGAGAGGTTCCTCAGGCCGAATCAACAGCAGGAGGCTGTCCCAGCTGTGCAGACCGATCTACCTGCTGCCCTCCATATACAGTCAGAGAGCTTTTTAGACCTTCTCTTACACCCTCTTATCACCATTTATATACTGAGAGACTCTTCATCTTAAGGGGCCCTTCTATATAATAATTCTACAGCATTTTCCTTCCAGCAGGCTCATAATTCTTTGATGAGGTCGCGCTATTTCTGGCAGGAGAAAACCTCTTGGGAGCTGTCCAGCGAAAGCGACGGCACTCATGATCATTCTAAACTCATTTAAGGTTTTCAACAGGACTAGGAAAACATACCGCTCCATATTAGATTACAAACAAAAAACCCACCCACGAGATCTCCACTCAATCACCCCTGTCAACAGGAAACTGGCTTCCGCCTGCCTGGATCCACTTAGACCCCGGTCGCTTTTCCCAACCAGACATGGGCACACGAGTACAGACCCTCCGAAAACCTCAAAATGAAACCAAAACAACCAGGTTAGAACACACCGAAATAGGCTCAATGAGTACTGCAGAATGGGCACGCACGCAACAACAAAAATACTTACTGATTAAGACAACCCCCTAATACACAAAGGGGAATTTATTGCGATACTTTGGCACCTCCCAGTTTGGACATGCCTGTAGCTGTACTTTACTACACTGGTCCCCGAGCAAACCACATCGTACTGAACTAGACAGGGGTTACGGACATCTGGGGTGATAAACTGTGGTGTTACCACTGGTCAGAGCAAAACTGAAGTAAAACAGTGGTGAAGTGCAGAAGCATCTGAATTATTTTGCTATGGAAAGCCCCTCAGATTCCTAATCCCCCCCTCAGGGCGCACCATGAGCTCTGGACTATCTCCCTCTGCAGAAGACCGGGCTGCCTTTATAAGAGCTGACGAACGTGTCCTGTAACAACTGTAAAACTGTCAGCTAAGTCTGTATTATCCGGTTTATAATCCTATCTCGGTCACTGCACTGAAGACCCCCCCCCCCCCCCGTCCTCGCCATCTGCCCCCCACGCCCGTCTGAATCCTTCTTTTCCTCCTTTCCTGTGGGTTTTGATCTCTCATCTTGCAATTCCCGTTTGCTAGCCCCCGTGCTTCTTCTCGAACCCCAGCCCTCACGGGAGCAGCCATCTCCAGCGCAACGAAGGGGTGAGGGGGACTGGCTCGGGCCACAGACACGGCCGGCACGATTCCCAGATCCATTCCCGCTCCTGCACACGGAGCCACATGCGGCGGCAGTGTGCAAAACTGAGAACTTTCAGAACACAGCTGGACAACGGCGCAGGCAGGGCCAGGATGGGAGGCTGGGTTTGCAAAATTCAAAAACCACAATCTTCCTTACAGACTGACGGGACTGCTGGAATGACACACTGTGTTCGGGAAGCAGATGAGTGACTTCACTCTTCACATATCTGGGAGACAAGAACCCGACTGCAGGCGGCATGGTGGCGCAGTGGTGGGCACTGGGGCCCCGACTTCGGCTCCTGGGGCGCTGTCTGTGTGGAGTCTGCATGTCCTGCCTGTGTTCACGTGGGTTTCCTCCCACAGTCCAAACACATGCTGGTGGATTCCTTGCCTTCTGGGTAGACTGGCCTCGGCTGTGCGTGCAGTGTCTGTCCAGGGTGTACCCCGTGATGCGCTCCAGCTCCCCCGCTGACAACCGGTTGGAAAGAGGATCGCATGGAAGGAACAGCCGGCAGGCCCAAGATTCATTCAAGCGGTCTGGACCTCTGCCCGCTGAGTGACAACGGAATACCCTCTCCTGACCGAGTCACATTCCTGATCCGTCATGGCAGCTCCACACCTCTCCGGTGGGATTACCGCATCCCTGCGCAGAGCCCTGGATCTGCAGGGCCGGTTCAGACGGGGCTCCGCTGTTCTGTACTGTGTGGGACTATGGGAATATATATATATATGTATTTAATAAGGTGTGGGGGGTTTGAGGACCAAATATTGAACAAAAAAACTGACTGCCAGTGTTTTCACCGCTCAGCAGCAAATCTATGAACAAAATTCAAGAACAGACTGTGAAGAAATGAGAAAAACTGACTGCGCCAAAGCAGGAAGGACTTCATCTGTGAAACAGCAAAAAAAAAAAAAGTGAGTTTACTGATGTTTTCTAGGTAAGCGGAGAAATTTAGAAGCTCGTTAAATCTAACTTGTCATCTAGCGGTTTCCTCTTGAGCTAGCATTTCACAAGATGATGTTATCGATGCTGAAAAACATTCAGAAGCACACACAGGTTACCTTCCGCTTGCGACAGGACCGGCTTGCGACACTCTGGATACAAACTCCACCATTACTAAAGCTCCACATTTGGGTTTCTTCACATGTTAAGAGAAAGCCTCCAGGGTTTCCAGTCACAAAACAAGAAGCATGTTATCAAAAGGAGTTCTCAAATCTACTCCCACAGGCACCGGGGTGTTCCAGAACCAGTGATACTTTTCAACCTTCAGGCTCATTAACTGTGATTTTTGAAACTTTGATTCTCTATGCAGGCAAATGTTTTCCCACACAAAAACAAACCCAGAAGCTGCCGATGGAGTTAATTTCCCTTCAGCCTCGTTAAGCACTCCCCCACCCCATCCCCTCAATAGTCCATCGCCCTTTTGATTGATTACTTTACAATGACAGCCTATACCATTGAAAAACAAGAAGACAAAAGTAAAAGATATTTCTCAATTCTACTGCAATTCCAACCTGCAATGACAGCACACAATGAGCGTGCTCACTGCTGGTGTTGTCATCTCTTTTGGGAATCTGATCCCTGAAGAAATGTCTGTTATTACTGGAGGTCTTACGTTTGGGTTTCAGATGCCACTGGGAAGCAGTAACAAAATAATTAAAGACCGGCGTCACCACCACACCCATTCTAAGACCACAGAGGGTGAGATCTCTGATTGATTCCTGTCTCCCATTGACATCCTGGAGCTTGGAGTTACATTGGCCACCACGAGTTCACTTACAGGACCAAATCGTAATTGGGGGCACTTGGACTCACTGCATTTGCCAGATTAAGCATCTAAAAAAGATCCAGCTAGGCTATTAAGGATCTGAGCATGCCACATCTGCATGGCAGAGCACCTACAAGGAATCAGAAACTGCTCGAGAACTAGAGTGATATTTCACAGTGCGAAGGATGCTATCAGAATAAGATTGATGCGCCATTGTTTCTGATGCGAAACCCCACACAGACCCTGATCCTCAGGGCTGTGTTTCAGCACATGGCCATGCAAGACTTTTAAGCACACAGTTTCTGAGACTCTGCTCAAAAAGATCCCATTCTTGTAGGGACTGAACATTAACTCCCATTCCCATGAAGGGATCGTCTGGAACCTTTCTGCATCAAACTTTATTTGGAAAGGGCTCCGGACCTTGTTTCGGGTCAGAATCCTAATTTTCCACCACTCTAACCCGAGTTAAAGCAGCTTCTGATGGATGATAAAGATGGCACGTAGGTTCTTTGAGAACAGGGAAAAAAAAATCAACCAGGATGCAGAACTACATCCAGATGAACAGACTTAAAACAACTTTTTGCCAAGGCAGGAATAAAAAAGTGTTCTCCCATCAATCTCCCTGACCGCAGATCTTTGCCATAATCTCCTCCCGTGTGCATGAACTGTTCTGCACACGTCTGTATGCAGGTGAGACTCTGGGGGTAGACACAGATAAGCATGGGGAGAAAGCTGAATGCTGGCTAGCAGACTCGGCTTCTCTTTCTGCACTGCCCTGTGCGTGCTCTTCTGTAACAGGACTCTCTGAGCCAGTAACCTTGACTCCCTGAGCGACTAGCACCACGATCAGGTATCCCACAAACTAACATTGGCTTGTTTGGAGTGACGCATTGATTAATACCAGGCATCCATATTTAATAATATAAGCCTTTCCCATAATAATATAAGCCTTATGTAAGTAGTATATATAAATAATATAAGCCTTATGTAAGTAGTATATAAATAAGCCTTTCCTCATCTGAATGCAGGTCTCTTCAGTGACACACTGCAGTAAAAAAAAACAGCAGTAATGAAAACTAATGGGTTGTGAAGTGTGCTGTTGGGAAGCAGAGAAGCATCCCTGTCTTTTCTGTACACGTTTGTCCTGAATTATACAAAGGCAACATGCAGTCTGAACGCCTGCTGTCACTATCCTCCACGCAGCACAGAAGGACCTGCGTCTCTTCGCCATCCCTCAGCACGTGATGCCCAACCACTGGAGAAACACCTGTACTGAGCCGCACAGCCTGCGTCGCACAGGAAAAAGCTTTTTTTGTCTCGCGTGGAAATTCTGCCTTGCAGAAGTCGAGCAGAATCCTGCCTGCTAAATCAGTAATAATTCCACACAGCCCTCTCGGGGCTTTTATGATAGATGACGGTTACATTTCTGCAGGAAACACATCGAATATTTAACAGCCGTCGAATGAAGCGGTCTCTCTGCTGCTCTGGTTCTGTAAGTCCCGGCAGCTCCATTTTCTGGTGTGAGGACCGCTAAAACAGAACATGCAGCAGCTCCTGCAAGCTGGGCATTACAGCTGTGCTGATAAACTGCAGATTAAGCTACAGTGCAGTATCCTAAAGGATTGCTATTCCTTGAACGGACCCTGGTATGTCTTAGGTCACGGTGTGAAGTGATATAATGTGCATCAGTGCTCACAAGTGCTCAGTCTATCAATTCTGACAGCAGTTCAAAGCCTCTTCAGGCCAGACTCTGAGCCTGCCGCCCCCCTATGGCCCGTTAGTCTGGCTATAAACTGGTACAGCAGGGCCTCCCCTCACGTCCGGACAGCACCAACAGCACAGCTGGCTGCACAAGCCGAGCTCCAACTCCCGTCTGGGCAATAAAACAAACTCATTACAGCACCGGAGTGGGAAGAAACAGTAACCCCCCCCCAGAAGCAAACTGGCCTCCTCTCAACTCTTCCAAAACAATCTGCACCACAGCACCACATTCCCAGACCAGATGGAAAGAAGAGCAAAAGAAAACCTCCCGTTCGACCCCAGCTCCTCTCCTGCTCGGCCTCACGGCGGTTTCGCAGGGCCCACTGATGAGGGTCCCCTGCAGAGCTCCCCAGACCGCTATCTCACCCGCGCCAGCGGTGTGTGACAGGGCCCGTGCTGGTAGCTGCACAAATACAGACTCGACTTGTTCTTGGCCCTGCCTATCCTCGTCAGGGCGTTGGCGATGACGCACGCAGGGCCCCTCTCTGCCAAACACTGCTTCCAGCATCGCTCGTACCTCTCGCCAGCAGCGTGACACACAGCCTCCATGTCCTCCTCTCTGGCACGGAGGATCGAGTATCACCGGGCGCCCCTAATCTCACTGCTCCTCTGGGGCCCCACTGAGCTCCTCCTGACCAGCAGGAGAGCGCGGCCTTTTCAGAACAGGGACAAGGGTGTTTTTTCTGGGTCGGCAGCACTGCAAAGCCAAAGGTCAACCGAGGGAACAAGACAAATGTGGCACACCTAACAGGCCCCGGCCCCAAACACCCAGCGGCCCGCATCCAGGGGCACGATCCAGCCACCTTCCAGAGACCCGGATCGTGTCCGTCACCACCCAGCCTGCCGCTCTGGAGCCAGAACACGTCTTCGCGCCGCACGTGACTCTGCTGCAAACGACAAAGCCGCTCGCAGGCCAGATCTAATTATAGATCCCCAGCCTTCAGCCTGCACTACATTCCCACAGCTCGACGGCAGAAATCACTGCTGAGCAAACTGCAGGCAGGCAGGAGGCCGGCCCGTCGCCCCCCAGCCTCCAGCCCGTCGAGCAGGAATGCAGGTTATGTCAGCGGGGCTACATGCTGAAACACGCCGAGGCGATCGCGGCGGACGGACGCAGACACGGGCCTGGACCGCTACACCTGCCTGCTCACGCCAGCTGGAACGGAAAAACACGTATCCTCTTCCCCGGTTTGCAGGAAACAATCGTAGCTTTAATCCGGGGAACACGAGCGCAGCGCCCCACAAGGAAGAGCGCGACCGCCCTCTTCCAGAGGCCATTCGGATCGTTTTTTAACCCATCCCGGGGAGCAGGGCGGAAAACGGGGGAATGCACTCGCTTTGTGTCCAGGCGTGCTTTCCGGGATACTGGTCCAGCTCTCGTCTTGAGCCTCCATCTCCGGCCACCATCGCATTTACACTCCGGAGCGTACAACATGGTCAAGTGCACGGCTAGGGCTCACCAGAGAGGGCGAGAGAAGAGACATTTCCCGAAATGCCACTCATTGATCATACTGGCTTGCTGCTCAGCACTGCAAAATCTGTGCTTGAGACCCGAAACTGATCCCCTGGGCCTACTTGGATACACAAACCCTAAGCAAATTTTGATTTTATTACTATATTTGTGTAGCATTATTGGCAAGTGAGTGTACGCATGTGCCACTGGAAAAACAGAAACTCTTTTAAAAAATGTCAATTTTGCAGTGTATTAAAACCTTCAGGTCACCAAAACATGAACACTCAGACTGTGGGAAAAGACGAAGACTCTCTGCTGTCTTTCCCCCCCGAGACTCCCGCACTCTGGTGTCCAGCCCCTCAGCCCCCCCCCCCCGGCCCTGAAGGGATTTCGCCCGCGTCTCTGGTTTCAAAGCACAAACCAGCAGGTGGGCCTCTACCTCCACGGCACACAGCCCCTCCTCGGCAGCTCCGCGCGCCTGCTTAGCGAAGCCTCGCATCCAGGTGGGACTACCACAAAACCCTTCAAAAGCTGATCCACCGTAGGCTGGCTAATAACTTCCCCAGTACGATCAGCTCAGGTTGCTTGCCGGAAACGGGATTTATTCCCCAGCAGAGCCCGAGGTCTATTTACTGATAGAACACATGGAGCATGAGCTGCCTCCCCACCATGATCACAGACAAACACCGCTGAGGAAGCCCCTGCTTCACTTACAACATTCTGCCAACGAATATCTTTGGGGGCGAATTCCTGGCAGTAAGAAGTACCGTCCTGTTAAGTTTAATATTCTTTTACTATTATAAGTGTGCATTTTCGCTACACACCTATCCCAGGCTCTCCACGAGGACACCTCCAGCTAGGTCCCGCTGGGAAGGTCAAATGATCGGTTCAGTATCTGTAATAGTCCAGGCTGTTACAGCGCCGGCGAGCGACAGTTATCCCTGAGCTGTCGCCTAGCGGCCCTTAAATTCGGCATCTGTCAGCACTCCTTGGAAAAACAAGGATGGATCTTTGCCCACTCCGTGAATTCCACACACTTCCCCTTCGGTCCTCTCTGCTTTGAGCAAAGTTGCATCCATCTTTAAAAAAGATATTAAGAATACTAGAAAGGAGATTGCCAACAAAGGAAAAGGGGGCTGCTCAGCCCGTCTAGCCCTTCCGACAGCTGGCAGGAGTTCACTGATCAGAGGATCTCACCCAGAGAATCAGCTTCAACCACAAGGCTGGGCAGGGTGTTCCACACTCCTGCAACCCTTTGTGTAAAGCAGTGCTAAAAAAGAGAACAGTGTGATATTTCTGATGTAATCAACAGTGACGTTTAAAGGAATTGCTAGAAACCTCTCTGATAACTTGTGACACCCCTTTGGAACAGAATCTCAATACATAGCGCCCAGGAATTAGATTCATTTACATAGCTGTGTAAAGTGCTTTGAGCCTTAAAGCCTGCTTGCAAGCACGAACTGGTACCACAGCGTGAACAATTTCACATACACAATTAGTACGCAATCTTAAAAAAGCAGGATGTCAGAGATAAGATATTAAAGTGCTTAAAACGCAGGCAAGCAGTTTGTCCTCAAAGCTTCTTTAGGCTCCTGCTGAACGATAAGCAGCTTGAGCTGGCTAAGGTGACCAGGAGGCAGGTTCAGAAATCTGCTGCATGGCAGAAGCAGATTAAACTTATCTGGTTGTTTTTCCAAGTGAGCTCGGAGTTTGCGTGGCCAGACCATTGTCTGACCACTGCTCCCTATCTCAGCCTGTAACTCGCAGCCAGGGCTGCTATCAAATCGCACGGATTCCACACATTCCGAAGGGATCACAGGACCCTCGGACGAGGACCAGTCCTGGCAGGGAGCGGACAGAGAGGGGGAGCGCTGCTCCATCAACACATCCTCAATGCAACGACGTGTTCCTCTCCGCGGCAGAATCCCACTTTCCTGGGCAGAAGAAAAAAGCATTGAAAATGTTTCCCGCTGCTGGACGTAAAACACAAAGAGAGATGCTGCTTAAGCTCCATCCACCCCCAGAAAGCTGGGAGGTGTCCTGACCTGTGCAAAACTCATTCTTCTGCCTGCAGTTCAGGAAACTTCCCTCCAAACAAGTTTCGGCATGTGAATTACTTAATCCAGCCAGGTTACTAGAAAATGTTTTTGTACAAAGTCAGTGTCAATTAGGATTATTTATCTGCCTCTTGAAGTAGCGCAAAGCTTTATCATCTTATCTCCAACACAGAACGAATGTCCAGGGGTTTCTACACACAAGACATCTTTGAGGCCATTTTGCAGTTTTCATTTCCAGTTTGACAGTGTTTGCGTTACACGCGCCAGCAATCAAAATGCCAGAGAGCAATTGATAATAACGTCACGAAAGACTTCCGCAGCACGATTTCCAGATAGCCAAGTCTGCATAATGAGAGAGTATCCGTTTTTCAAAAAGTTAGACTCCTTTGTAGCTGTTTCATGTGTTTGTGTAGAGTAAATGAGTCTGTCACTAAAGCACAGCATCAAAGCTGTGACCACAAGGACACCTTAGTTTCAGGAGTGTTTAGGGTTGCAAGTAAATCAAGCAAAAAACAGCACAAAAGTCCCACCTTGCTTAGGGAGATCTGAAGGTGTGGATTTATATGACAAATCCCAGAGCCCAGCTCTCCAGCCTAAAGACAACACAGCCTCGATCAACACAGCCCCACTGAGGCCTAGCTGTGTGTTCATCTCCAGCTCCAGCACAATAAGAACAGCCACACAGACTATTTCTAGTGGGGAGTCAATGCAGGGGTAGACTATACATCAGGATGATGGAAATAAAGGGTGAAAAGAGCTTTAAAACTGGCTTCATGCCCCACGAATGGTACTACCAGCCACATTTCAATGGCATCACTAGTGCTGCAGTGCCAGTACAGTCCGATAATCAGGGATCGCTCTCTGATTAGTCCACAAACAGGCTTGCATTCAGAACATGTGCAAATGCTGCTTATTAAAACAACTTTATCTTACAGCAGACTTATCTGCACATGTGTGGGGGGAGAGGAGCATGAGTAATTTCTTTCATTTTTTTGGATGACAATAGATCACAAACACAAGCTACTTATAACTGAACTGCAGACTGCTCCTCACCTCAGACAGCAAGCAGGAACACCAACACAGGCTGCTGTGAGGATGTGCTCTCCCTGCCTCTGCAGACACACGACCGTGAAAGCTACACAACCTGCACGGCCTTCAGACCAGCAGTTTAAACGCGAACTGCCAGCCTTCTTCAGGAGAGTGACACCATGTGAAGCACCTACACAGTATATTTTTCAGTCAAGAGAGAACCTGGCTTCAGCTGGAGTGGCAAAACTACATACAGAGCTGCATCAAAATGCAAAACACATCCTCAGATGGGCAAACTGCAGATGATACCCTCCACAAAGGGAAAAGAGCCTTTTTATGCTGAAACTCTTGTTCTGTGCTGCATAAACTCTAAGGCACAACAATCTGATCCAGTAACAGTCTCATTTCTAGCCCATACTCTGTTTACGCAGCACATTAAAACTAGCCTAAACACCACTCCCAGGCAGCACATTTGTCATCTTTAATCATGTTATAAGGACAGACAAAAATATAGACAGTTAAACATGTTTAGGATTCCTAAATATAAGGGTGGCTTCACAGACACCCGGCACAACCTTACCAGGCAAACGCGTAATTATAGGAGAACCGTTCTTATTTCCGAGTATTACCAGGCATCCCTATCATCACAAGACAGGCGGTGAATTTACATAAATGAGCTCTGGAAAGCCACAGGGAAATCTGGGACATTTGGAGCAGAATACAATTTATTTCATTTCACCGTCTAGAGATCCCGGATCGCCAATATAAGGATATGACATCAGTTCAAAGCACATAAACTGTAAAGCGCTCAGAGCCTTTACAATGGACCAGTGATCCTTCGCCTGCCTCTCGAGATGTCGTGCTTGAAATGAAGACCGCTGATACTGCAGGTTCGCTTGACGCCACTGCACACAGTTGTGCTATCAGGAGGGTAATATATTCTCAATAATCTCCCTTCCTTGAGCTGAAACACCAAGCCATCGACAGCAGCACACAGCACAGAAGCAAAGGCATCTCTCTTTCTCAGAGCCACGACCTCAGCCTAAGGTTTGCTCTAAATATCTAAGGATCACAAACATGGGAGTGTCACAGTCTGAACCCTTCTGTTGACCTGCTTCTATTCCTGCAGCCCTGGAGAGACGACACTCGTGGTCCGAGACCAGTGCGAAGAGATTCTCATTCGTGCCTTCGCTGCCTTCCATCTTCGACCGCCAACACAACCTGATGGACTTTTATTACATCACACAACGAATGTGATAGAAATCGAATAACCTGGCAACCTGGCTGCGAGGGCCAAGCTAATAACTGCTGCTAGATCACAAAATCAGAGGCAGCAACGCTCTTCAGAGCTCGTGAACGGGATTCTCCTTGTTTTGTGTTCGGAGCTCAATCCTATGCACATTTAAACAAAACGTAGTCCTCTGTAATTGCCACTTTGGGTCAACAGATTTGCGTTGCAATCTGATCGCGCAGATGTAACTTTGCCTGAACACACCACAGTTTTGAATACACAAACTCCGCTGGCCTGGCTCCGCGGGCTGCTTGCGCCCGTTGCTTGTTGTCAATAGATTTGCATTGTCCGTTCCCCGAGCAGCTGTATTCCCACACAAAGGAAGTGCTCTGTGGCTGCCTTTGGAAAGAGAAGCTTGACTGACGCCCTTTAACAGATACACTGCATCTCACATTCAGCTCAAGGACGTCCCATTGTGTCCCAGCTCCCCGCTATCAGCAGCTCTTTCAGCTCCTGACACACTGAACATTCTCTCCTACAGGCTGGCCAGAACAAGCAGACACCCCGCCGACGAACGCTCTGTCCTCATGGAAATTGCTACCGACTTTGCAACTGCTCTTTGAAGATGGTGGGCAGAGGGCAGTGGGGTCAGGTTATAAACTAGACTGCTGAACTGAAATGTGGAGTGATCTGAGCACAAATTTCACCTCTTGAGTAAGTTTTTCTGACGGGCCCTAACCCGTCCCGAGCGGTGGCTGTTGCCAAGTAATTAACCGGTAAAACAAAGGCAATTCAGCCCCAACTCTTGAGACGGCGTGGCCTTCTAATTTCTACAGAAGGCCGAGTTCTGTTTTGCAAAGCCGGCTCACACGAGATGGGCAGAAATGCACCGTGCAAAGATAAGCAGTCAGACGGGCAGCAGAGTGTTCAATCTTCGCGGCCCGTGACAGCACTGAGAGCAAAGGATAACAGGGCATTTGCTGGGGTGCCAGCCCACAGACGAACACCCCGAGGACCGGGAGCAAGTGAAATTGAAGTGGTCATTTAATGCTAGGGGTGGAGGGCAAAACGAATCACTGCAAGTGTGTACTATTGAATTTGGTTTGTTTACATAACAGGAGCTGGAATGCAGGTGTGCTGTGTGCTCACTGAGGGATTATACATCTATGGAAAGTTCTCTCTATGAAAATTAAGTTCCGCACAGGCCCATAAGCCTATAAGAATGTCACCTAAGCAAAGCAGTGAGTTCCTTCCTGCAGTTACAAAGACTGGGATGGTATTCATTGTCTGCTTTAGTTACTTGGGGATTTTCTTTCCTTTCTTCAAGCACACAACAGAATAATCTTCACTTCTTATTTATTGTGTGCTGATTCTCTCCTTCCCCAAGATCTCCGACACCTTTCCCACTAAACTCCCATTTTGCCTCTTTAAGAAACCACGCGCCACGCCATCCCGAAACGCCTCCATCAATTGCTGCACCTTTTCCTTCGCTGAAGTCGCGTTCCGTGGCCACGGGCATCAGCGCTGTGCGTTTGCTCATGCCCCGTGATGAGGGTCTACGCAGCGATTCATCACATCTGCAATGCAGCATCTCCCTCCAGGCTCGCACCCTGAGCCGATTTTTCTCTGCCGCCGGGGCGTTGCTGCTGCTCATGCACCAGAAGGGGACCGAGCTGTGACAGTGTGGTCAGCTGGGCTGAAGCTGTTCTTCCTCCTCCTGCCTGACTTCTAATGGGTTTTTATATTAGCTTAAAGACCTCAATCTCCAGTCTTCCAAGATGGAAGGGAGATAAAGCAAGTCTTAATTTTTCACGTTGTGAATCCTTCTTCCAGATTGGACCTCCGGGTCGCTGCGCCCTCCTGATTCTGGCAAAATCAGCCCTTCACTCGCACAAGCACACACCCACTCCAGCTCCGCGGACAGCGCCTCCTTGCGGTCTAGTTTGGGAATGAAGTTGCCGGCTGGCGTGTCCCCAGTGCAGGTGTCGGACCAGATAATTCAAGACAGACTCTGAAGCGCCTCCCCTCTGAAGGGCTGAGATCCAGAATGCACAATGAGGTGCTAACGGCCCTGTTTGCTCTGAAACTGACCTCTATGGATTTTCACACCTGTCACTGAACCCATGACAAACATGACCTCAGTGCGCCAATGCGCCTCTCACCCAGGGGCACCCCGATTTCTTCAGACAGCTCGATCTAAAGACGTCAGCCTGCACTGCACAACAATGACGCACCTCCTAGCAACAGATCGGTGACGAAAGCACTTCGCCCTTCTCCACACGTTTTCAAAATGCGTCCGAGCGACGCCTCTTCATGTTCTGCAGCTCGTGCGCTCGGGGCACCTCATCAGCATAAACCATTAGAGAGACAGAGCCACAACTTAAACACGACGGCACAAAGAAACACTTTTCCAAGCACTCTGGCAGTTAATTCTTGGGGGAAAAAAAGTCTAAATGTTTTAGGTATATACTAATACCTTACCAATCACTCCCCCTCTTTTAGCAATGTACGCTGTTCTACATTTGAGATTCTTAAAGAATCATTTAGAATCAATTAAATTAAAAAATAGAAAAGTGCCAAAGGCAAATCATGGCAGAATTGGACAAAAATAAGCAAACTTCACTTTTGCTGGCATTTACATCTTCATTTTTACTGTAGAAATGCACATGTACAACCAACATTTTGTACATCAGAAGTGGCAGGTTTATCAAATATTCTGGTACACGAGTTAAAAAGTGTACACACTATCTGATGCACGCAGTACATAAAGAAATGAGGGGTGATGAAATCTGTAAATTAGAAATCTTAAGGAATACAACCAGTATTAAATACAACTTTTAAAAAAGTCGTTGTTGGCAGCAATGAGGCTCATGGGGGAAAAAATGCATTAATCATCCATTCTCTCAGAGCAGGCTATCTGCATCTTTTCAAAGGACCGTGTGATATCTTCGCAATCCTCACATTCTTATGGAATTGGAATGCCAGCGAAGGGTTCGAATCCAGCTGCACGACCCCCCTCCCGAAGCAGGAGGTACACAAGACAAAATCAAGTGCTCTCCCAGCGAGCCAATCCCACAGGGCCGGCGGACAGGAGACGTCATCGCCCTGACAACTTGTCCTGACAGGCCCCGCTGAGCCTCACTGCCTGCCAGAGCCTATCGCATCCTCGGAGCGGAGCCTCTGTCCCAGACCTGTCCCTCCTCGCCTCCGGAAACGAGAGAGGAGGTCGGAGCAGGGAGCAGGGAGCTGTCTCAGCAAGCGCAGGCTGCATAGGAACAGGTACAGGTTCCTTCCTCGTTCCACGCTGACAGGCAAAGAAAAGAAACCCCGCCTTCTTCAGGCGAGGGCTGGAAGCTGAAGAAAGCTCCGCAGCTGAAACGTTGCGTTTCTTTTCTTTTCCTTTCAGCGTGGAATGATTCTTTACCCAATCTCAAGAAACATCCGCAAGAAGACAAACAGCTGGTCGTGCCTTCACCAGCCACCACTGCACCGAGCTCGGAACTAATAAATGTTAGGAGCTCGTTCCGGGGCAGGAAAAGAAAAAACAAATTCCCTTTAGAAGCTGAAAAGGCTCAGAGGCTGCAGTGAGCCCTACGAGCAGGAACACCAGGCTGCCTGCCCAGGGCCTGTGCCCAAAAACAAACGAGCTTCTACCGCTGCAGCCCGTCAAAAGAAGGGAGTGATGGCTCTTAATTACTGGAAAACGTCAGACAGACAATCTGAAAATGCAACCAAAAGAAAAGCTTAGGCAGAGAAATGTTTTCCAAATATAAAAAAACAGGGAGAGCAAGGTAAGCTGTACAGAACAGTGGAACAGGTTTCTTTTGACAAGCTACGAGGCTGTTAGTTGTTCAAAACTCAGCAGCTGTAGACCACAAAAAAGGAAACTTGCACAGAATAAAGGAATGCTTTTTCTAAACAAGCCAGGGGGGCCGCTGGCTGTTCATGCTTTGAACAAGTAAACCGAAAAAATGCCCTTGGAAAGTTACACTGTGTGTGAATTGCCAGACCCTTGACTGGCTGAAAGCGGATATCATCTCCCTATCTCGGGCTACATGAAGCTCTGAATAGTTTTTCTGACTTTCCATTTTTCCTTTAACTGATCTCCCGGGCCTCACCCTGATGCTACACTAGCAGGTTCAAGCTTACTTCCCCTCCATTTCACGCTTGTTTTACGAGTGAATAAAAAGCAGAGGACGTCATGAACATTAAACAGCGGCACAGCGTTCCCAGCAGGAGCAGCCGGCCTGAGTCGAGACCTGTACTTCGTCGCTTCAGAGTCTGTCTCGAAGCAGGGGATGGGTTTAATACATCCGAGAAAGGTCTGAGTCACGCCGCGGCCGAGTCAAACGACGTTCGGAATGCACCGCCCTTGAATCAGCCGCTGCTCGAACCCGCGCTCGGGGGAGGGGAGTCTTCCTCGTCACTTCCCACAAGAACAGAAGAGGTGCTGTCCGGGACGTGGAGGAGACCGCGGCCAGCCAGTTCCTCAGTCTGATACAAGAGCCCAGCAGCCCACCTCATGCCTCTTTGACCTTTAACCTCGGGCCCCGCTGCCAGCAGGGAAGCGCACTTCCTGTGCAAGGCGCCGCCATGCTGCTGCCTGGGACACAGGCCTTCTTCACAGGCGGGACCTGCTGTCTGGAGGGACAGGAGGAACTGCACCTGCAGCACGAGGATGTTTAGTCTACACATCGCTCGATGTTAATTGGCTACCATGTTGCCTACCGGTAATCCAGACACCCACAGCAGTCTCTAAAGAGCGCAACATTCAGCTGGATAGACAAAACGTGGAAGTTGTTTCAGTTTATTTGGATGACGATGGAAGAACAACAGAGAGTTCGCATTTCGCCATGGTAACGTCAAAGCCTCTGTCCATCTTTCTTTCAGGGTCCGCACCACCGGGACCCTGCGGGTAGTCTCCGTCACGCAGAGCTACGCTGACCAACCTGCGGGAGGTACAGCTGTCTGGGAGATACCAAAGATACATGGAGGGGCTCCAACTATCTGGGAGATACCAAAGATACATGGAGGGGCTCCAACTATCTGGGAGATACCAAAGATACATGGAGGGGCTCCAACTATCTGGGAGATACCAAAGATACATGGAGGGGCTCCAACTATCTGGGAGATACCAAAGATACATGGAGGGGCTCCAACTTGGAGGACGTCTGCCCGAAGACGGCGACTCGCGGGGAAACTAAACCAGGAGCAATAGTCTTAGAGCCAGTAAGACGTTCCGAGGGCAAGCATCTGTCAAAACTGTGGTTTAGAGCATACTGAACGGGTTAGGCAGAAAATTAACTTTAAAAGCTCGGATCCAAGAGCTTTCGTTACTCTTTTCAACATGTACAGGGACCCGCGCTGTCTTTTTACCAACAACTTCACAGGCTTGTAAGCAAATTGGCCTCAGAATGAAGGAGAGACCTGCGGCACGAACAGAGAGAGTCGCTGGTCGACGGACAGCAATTTGTTAACAGCTATTGACAAAGTTCCTTCCCCTGGAAATGCTTTGCTAAGCAATGTTTAATTACCCAATTACTATGAAAGGCATTTGTGCTTATTTTATCTGTATGAATGCCAGAGACCTCATTAATATAACAAAGTTAAAAAAAATGTATCTGCCAATTCCCATGACTGTCAGGCCACAGGTTATTGTTCAGCAGAATCGCCAGCAGCAGTATTTGTCATCTAGAGAGGATGAGTTGTTCTAAGAGGACATTATTTCCACCCTATTCACAAACTAGGCCTGTTTCTCAGCACAGTGGATCTTGTATAACCACAAAAATAAAAAAAAAGACATCACCATGGAGATGGAGCACACAGCAGAACTCCAAACAGTTCGGGAATATGTTTTTTTACCGATGCAAATTAAAAAAAAAGGAACTACTGTAGACGAGTCAGTTCAAAAGAACGAAGGCTATACCGTTGTTTTATTTTATAAAGGCCAATTAATCCCATCGGCCCAGATCTCTTATCAGGACACTGACTGTAGTCAAAACGGAACGTTTGGGTCGTTTCTTCTTTTCTAACGGCTTGGAGAGGAGCAAACAGCGCTGGCCAGTGAATTCAGGAACTACAGCATGGCTCTGTAACGCAGCGCTCCATACGTGAAGCTGTCACACTGCAGACAGAGGAACAGGGAGAGGACAGCAGGGAAGAGGCAGACGCCTACATACACAACCAAAGGCTTGTCGTGTGTAACCCTGTAACCCTGGGCAGGACCCAGGAGCTGAGCTGCACCGGTGCAGAACTGGGGTGAAATGCAAGGCAGCTGCTCTTCAAATCGGAGTGGCGATTAGCGTATGAAACCTGTGGAGCTCGGCAGAAGCTCAGTCCTTGTTATTAATAAGCCTCTGTTCCACTCTGCAGCTCAACGCCGTGTCCCAGCATGGCTGCAGTGCTGTCACTAGAACAGCCCTTCTCCTTCACTCCTTGTGAACTGCAAGAGTGGCTAGTGCACCCCCTCCACCATTCCCCGTGCTCCCCGAGTCACAGACCAACCGGGCAAGGCTGGACAATCAGGGGCTACAGCACAGAGCACAAAAGCTGTTTATGTGCCTGGCTGTGTGACCTGACTGCGAATGAGCTGCTCAGGCAGAGCTGGGAACAAACAGCCTTCATTACCGAGACAAAAAAACCTACTGCTGCACCCCGCTCCTTACCCACCCAGTGCAGCTCTCGGCCTCCCAATGTTAGAGCACATGCAGTAAAACAGGGCGAAAATAAAAAAAACAAACTTCTAAAACAAGGGGGTTTGACAATAAACGGTTCTTTAAAAGGCAATGAGAACCAAAAATCAAGCACTAAGTGAAAAAAACCTTGAACCAACAGAGGAACTTCGAGTATAAGTATAAACGAGAAGAATACTTCCTTAGAAAACCGGCAGGAGCTCTGTTAACCTTTTGACTACTCTGATACCACGTCCTACATTGAAGAAAGTGTTCAGGACGGGGTCTGGGGAGTCCCACTCCACTCTTCTCCCAATTGATTATTAATATCTGGTGCATCCTATTTATTCCCCTCATAAAAAATGTTCCTGAGTGGAGACGAGATGAATGTGTTAAAAGGCCTTCAGCAGGAGGCCGGCTGGATTCTTCAATCCCAGAGGAAGTGGCCCACTTTGGGTCCACAACTTTATTTAACACAATGCAGCTGCTACTGCACTGAGGCCACTCTGACGTTCCTGCGTTTCAGGCATTCGGGCGTCAGAAGGACGATGAAGTGCGCACACAAAAAAAAAGAGGGAAGAGAAACAAGTTGCCTTAAGACAAATCCCAGGTGCTTCTGCCAGAGCTCCAGCCGGGCGGTTCCTGCGCACTGGACAGCCTGGGCGTTTGTACCCCAGCCGGGACAGGAGACGCAGCAGGCTGACCTGCTTCCCTGTGCAGACGTACACCTCCCTAATCTCTCAATCCCTTAATTCACGGCCTCGTACCGTATCCCAGGAAGCGGGCTTAGCCCCAGATGGCCACCCGAGGAATTTCTCTGAGCGCACTCACACGAGTCCACAAGCAATAATATTCCGACCTCACTGCCGGTTTCTCACTCATTCAGTACCGTGTGCTTTTCTAGACATCTCAAATTCTCACACCGATTCAGTCATTTTATGTGTAATTGTTTTGTTTGTTTTTTGATTGAGGGCCCATTTGAAAAGAGACAAGGGTCCCTTATTAATAAGCCAGCAAGTAAGCTTCTACTGGGCTATAATAATCCGAAAGGCAAGTCAGCAATTCACAAATGAAATACATTTTGCTTTTTGACTCAAGGAAATTGGGTTGTACACCAGTCATAACCGCCTAATGAGGGACACCGGAGCACGCCAAGCAGATCTGGGATACTTTGATCGACCTCTCATGCCTACCTCACACACAGCAAGAAAAGACAGGAAAGGAGCAAATAACTGGGTAGTGCGAGACTTACACCTACAATGCATGAACTGAAAAGCTGTGCCTCAGGCGCACATGAAGAGAGCTCTCTAATCTTTCCAGACATTTGAATTAAAACGCAACAGTTCACAAAAATGGGACAATGCGGAGGTGTGGCAGCCACCGCGGCTGTCCTGCGGCTTTCAGGTCCTGGGCTCGATTCCATCCAGAGCACCTTCCGCGGGGAGTCTGCACGTTCTGCCCCGGTTTCCGGGGGGATTTTGTCCGGGTGCTCCAGTTTCTTCCCTCCTCCCGAAGACGGGCTGTGGAAGTTACTGAGCACCTCCAAACTGCCTCTGCTTCTGCGTGTTTGTGCATGCCCTCCCATAGTCGGGCATCCTGCCTGCACGGGGGTCAACCCCAATGCCCCTGCTTATGCCACAGGCTCCAGGTCGGCATGGCTCTTGCCAGGAATGAGCGGTTATGCCATGATGTTGGGATGAGATGACTTTTTATTACATTTTTGGACAGGACTGGGACTGTCTGATTCGATATGAAACCATGAGAGAAGTCAATGAGAGCTGCTTTAGAAGCTCTTTTATGTTGTTTTGTGGTGATCGGGCCAATCTCCATTCTGTGCTCAGCCATAAATAGAAAATAATCCCCACCAGCAGCGAGGAGCTTGTTAACTTGTCCCCTTGTGCCTTTTTAATTATGCATTCACACAGCTCCCCCCCAGTCAGGGCTGGCTTCAATGAGGAGATGAGGGAAGAGTAAATGTATCACTTCTCCAGAACCGCTCCTGAGAAATTAGTCCTGTTAGAGCCGTGTGATACTTTACCAGCAGAAGCACTGCCAAGAAAATCTCACATGCACAACAAAAATACTGCAGACATCCACGCACAACAGCAGATGGAGAGAGCTCCTTTTTTTTTTTACTCTGAAGAAAAACATCCAGTCACATTTGATCCTTGCAACTTAAAGAAGTCGGTCAGGCAGGGCAGCACATTCATCAGAAAGGATTCTCTGCGGAAGACTTATCTTGAGATATGAGCAGAGCAGATGCTCGTGAACAGACACCTGGATTTGCTTCATCCATATGGAGAGGGTCATTCATTCCTGGGTGAAGAATAACAAACCTTATGGAGTCTGGCTCAAACAGGGATCTGGGATTAGCATAATCACGCTGAAAATAAGGCCTCCAAACAAGGCACAACAAAAGACAGAGTGTCCCAGCCAGCGCGTGCAAGATTAGAGGGCGACTCTGACCACTTGTGAGCCACAGACTTCTTCCTTCTAGAGAGGACGTCGGGGCAAAAGCTGACCTAGCATTACAGAACAGAAACATGGACTCCACAGTCCAGCCAGACACCAAAGGCAGAACTTATAAACAACCGGGGGCTTCAAGAGCCCTGGTGACACCCAAAAAGACATCTGGGGCGCTTATCCACACACCTGTTCCAAGAACAGCTCCCACTGCGCTTGAGACTAGAGCAACCTCCAGTCTGACAGATCTTTCACATTTCAGGGGGACAGCTTCAATGAAAACTACAGAATTAACAAGGCCCAGCTGCGAGACTGTGGTGAATTATGTATTAAGCTTGAGAGAATGAGGGTTTCTCTGGACTTTTGTCTTTGATGTAATATTCAACGGTTCTTCTGAGCGGCTCTTCAGGCCTCTTCGACATTTTTGTGCTTTGCCCTTTCTTCCTGGTACAAAAAACAAAAAATCGGAGCTGTTCTTTCAAAAACGCCCCCTCTGCCAAAGCCAGCGTTTTTATTCTGTAAACCCATTTCCGAGTACCGGATAACAGAAGACAAAATAAGACGATAATGAAAAATCAACACCACCCAGACTGGAGTTTTATTCTCAGCCAACTTGCCACCTTATGTGGCAGCATCACGCCCACACCGGATTCTTCAGCAGATCAGTCTTACAAAATAAAAGACTCGGGACTGTAGGCATCAGAGATGTAATGAGGGCATTACCAACTCTAAACACCAACAAGAAAACGACACACTGAACCATCTTGCCCTCGCTTATTAACTGATCAAGCAGCAGGGGGAATGTTGTGGCTGGAGCACTTGTCTTTCTGTGCTTCCTCATTCCTCCCATATCGACAGCCTCACACAAGCTGTACACAACAGGGCCACAGCGACCGCAAGATCTAAACCGCAGGCACGGAAACCAAACGCACACAAAGTGAGCGTGTGGTGGGACCCTAGGTCCCTGCCTCACTGACAGCCCTCCTGCAGGCTCGACCTCCACCTTGCCTCCCTCGCTCTCGTCCAGAAAGCAGTGCGAGGAATGGAGAGCCGCTCACGCCCACAGCTCCTTGTGTGCGTCGGCTAACAAGACACTATGACAGGAGTCACTGTGGCTCTCCCGGGACGATCGGAAACAGCTGTTTTGCGCACGTGTTTAGAAAAGCGCTTACGTGTCGCACAGTCTTCACAGCCAGTTCAAAACGGTAAAAAAAAAATAGGACATCGAGAGGCGAGTTTAAAAACGATCGCCAGTATCTACTACTGCATTGGCTACCTGCTATGCTCAGATGACAAGTGGCAGCTAAGTGTGCAAGTGGCATGTCTAAACACAAAGCAAACATGCAGAACCAACATTGCCGGAAATCGTGACAAAGCAAAAGCACAAGCAAGAGCTGCCAAACAAGCAGGCAGCTTGTTTGGCAAGAGGAGAGGAGAACAAAAAACTTGAGCAGAAAAAAAAAATCACTGCCGAGAGATCGGTGTTACAACAGCAAACACAGGTGTGTTACACTCTGCAGTCATCATCCCACACGACTACATTACCGAAGGGTGGGAACGCGAGGCAGGTATTTTTCCACAGCATTGTACTCGGATAAGAAACTCTGACGCATTTTAAAAAGAAATCCTACAGGAGATTCGAAATAACCTAATAATGCAAGAAGCTCATATATTCATTGGCTTATAAAACGATGGAAAAATACTGGAAAGACCAACGCAAACAGTTCCCAATCTCTGAATCTTATTCAACAGATGTATATCGATTCACAGGAAACCTAATGAAGGTGACCAACACTTAAAGCACAAGGTCTACTAACACTGTTCTTCCCACCGTCCACATGCTGGTAGGTGCAGTGGCTTCTGGGAAGCCTGGCCCCGGTGTGAGTGAGTGTGTACCCCGCCTTGCGCCCACTGCTCTCCCCTGATTCAGCGCGCGTCTCTGCCCAACAGCACCACGTGCCTGCAAGCACCCAGGAAGCCACAGGGGGCCCTGTGTTGGCATGAGCAGAGGGTCCTCCACCCATCGCGTAGCACATAAGGAATCCCAGGCGCAGTGGGCTGTGTCACCAGCCGAGACTCGAACCCGTGAACCCCCGGGTCACGCAGCCCGATTCTTGGCGAGAACCTTTTCCTCCCAGCTGGGCTGCTCCGGAGGCCCGTGCATCATGGCTGTAGCTGCGGATGTGTGCAACTGTCTTTTGTCAGCTGAAGAGTCAGCTCGGTTGTCTGCGAGGGGACTAAAGGAAAAAATACGCTCCATCCTGGACTGAGCCCAAGGCTGGGACTGGGGGGGGGGGAAATGTATTTTGATTTTGATTTTCCTCTTGGCTGGAAAAAATGAGAAGCCCTGCAAGTCTGCTAGCTGAATCATCTTCCCAAATGAAATAAAAGGAAACAGAAAAAGTGATCTTTCAAACCAACACCACCTTTCGTACTGACATCTGACAGTTGTTCATCCCTGCTTCAGACATTCACAGAGAAGAGAAGCTGTTTGAAATAAGGTAACAATTAAGGGGCCTTATGAGCAAAACACACTTGCGAGATGTACAAACGTCACTAAATAAACTGTGTTCAAACGGAAAAACCTTTGAAATGTATTGACTGACAAACAGACTGTTAGTAAAAGCTCTTGTTGCAGTGAGCCCCGAAAATTCCTCTCGAGTCGCCCGAGGAGATCGTCAGCAGGGTGTGGGAAGTCATTCGGAAAAGCTGGGCTTAACTGGCTGTGCTGGGGGCTCGGAGAGCCCAGAGCAGGGAAGCCACACGGCCTACAGCTCAAACCCCAGCAGCGCACAGAGCCGCCTCTACACACCAGTTCACATGAGCATGAGCTCATCTTCAGCCTAGGTCTGCATCTGAATAGGATTTTCACAGTGTAGGAAAAGAAACATCACCCTGGAGACTCTCTAGCAATCCAGTGGATTGGACTGGGAAAGGCGGATTGTGATGCAGAAGTGTCCAAGTTCTGCCAGACTTCCACAGGCCTTCCTCTGAGGAGATTGTTCTTTGTCTCCCTTTCTTAACAAGAAAACCTTATTCAAGCCGGGCAAACTTCTCCCACAATACCACCTACGCTGCAAAATCTAGCAGCGGCAGCACGTTAGCAGATAAGCAGGCCGTTGGCTCCATAAAAGCTAGAAAAGACAGACAATTTAATTAATCAAATGTGACAGCTCGCCCTCATCTTCCTGTTATTCGCTCTCCACAGCTGAGCGGCCTCTTCAACACAAACAACCTCATCCGCGAGGACACGGAGAGAGAGACAGACGGGGGTCTTGGAAGAAACAAAAGCCTGCCTGTTAGCGATATCACTTTGCCTCAACTGCCCCTGAACACACTCCCTGAAACACACACACACACACGTTACTCACAACATAATTACGCAGACACCCCACCACCACCGTCCCACAAAAACCACCAATCTTTGAGCAGGACAAACAGCGCAGTGAGAGGGGGGTCACTCACTGCAGACAATAACGCAATGAGCTATGACATCACAGCCAGCCTGGGCTCCGCACAGACACTCTTTGTTGGACGCGCAGGGTGACACAGAGCGGGAGTGTGGACCAGCTGCCTGGTACCGCGGACGGGACGAGCCGTCCCCACAAGACACCGGCACGCGCTAGCGGGCAGTCGGCCCACCTGCTGCGGCCTTCAAAGGCACGTCCAGCCACCCCCCAGGAATGGACAACGAAGAGGGAGGGGGCAAACGACACAGCAGCATCCACTGCAGGCCACACAGAGAGCCAGGGGGAACAGGAGGGGCGTTCCTCACTGACAGAAGAGGAAACAAGGGCAGCATGGTGCCAGTTTCTTCTTCAGAGCTAAGAAGACAAAAGCCAAACTGCGTGTTTGTGTTATATGATAACACTCTGCTTGAAGTCCCCACTAACCTAAGAGCTGCATGCAAAACACCGCCGAGCGGACATCACTCAAGCTCTGGGCCGCAGACAGTTGAGCTGAGCCCAGGAACACCTGGTGTGTCGACTGCCTGTCCCCAGTCTTCTTCTGAGAGCTGCAGTTTCTCTTCTCTCTTTTCCATGAAGCTGTCTAGCATGCATGGGGAACAGAAATCTCTTTCGGCTTGACCACATCCAACATGTTTGCTGTATCATTAACTCAGGCCAGGCCTGGATCCCTTTCTGATAAACACGTGCAGAGCCAGTAAGACACAGAATAAACACACCAAAGCACACAACTCTCTGGTTGCTACTGGTTAGTTTCCAGGTCCTATAAGCCACATGCAACAGGGAAGCAACCATACTCATTTTAATATCAAACATTGCCTGACTGCACATGCACCAGAAATGTCAACTACAAAGCAGCCAGCTCCTGTAAACCCTTTTCACTTGCAAAACCCAGATTTACTCAAACTACTGCGTATTAGAAGCCTTATCTTGCAATTCATTTCCACTGAAAGGAGAGGAATTACATACACACCTCCAATACCAGAGTGATAATTGCATCAGTTGTGATTTAGAATGGATAACTCACCCTGAACAGATAACATGGCTGTTTCTCACATGAACAGAGGGAGATTAGAAGTGTCCCATGAATTGACACGTCTGTGCAGGAAGGACAAAGCGATGATGCCCACTGGACAAGAAGCAGCAGGCACTGGAAACATGCCCAAGGATATTTCACATTACACAGAGGGCTTAGGGCAACAGTGGACTGCAAGTCCACAGACTGCAGTACAGTAATAGTACTGCTTGTGATCCAAATTCATGCAATAGCACTCATTTATCTCACTCATGCAGCTAATATCAGAACACAAGCAGCACAGCTAACGCGTGTAGAAATCAATACTTTATATTCAGAAAATCATGAAATGTCAAAACAAAATTAAAAGCACCACAATCTGATGCAATGCAGTGGCTTGTTGAGGGTGGTTATTCACACGCTGAATGTTCCCATCTATCCTTCCAAAACAGTTCCAGCCTGTAGAAATTAGTTAATTGAGCCGAGATGATACTCTTCGATCACATGCCTTTGTAAAGACAGAGTCGTCCTGCCAGGAGCAATAAGGAAGATTACTCATGCAGCCTCTTGTCTGTGCAGCTGGATTCTGGCTGGGGCAGCCAGCTGACTGCCACTCCCCATTGCAAAGTCGGGAGTAACTGTGGAGGTAACATATGGACTAGCTGGCCTGAAGTCAACAGTGGTCTGACGTAGTCATCCGTGTGATGCCACTGTGCTAGAATTAAAGACATTTAATGAGAACAGACCACGCCAGTACAGAAAAAAAACTCCAGCGTTTCCCCAGCACCATACTTTCATGTCACTATCAATATCAGCATTCAGTACATATCTGCATGAGACCAGGCTCACCTAGGCCCATGTGTTTGAAGCTGCTCTGTTTTATGCTTAGTGTTGTCTCAGCTACGCGCCTGGGTTGATCATTTCCAGAATCCTGTCATTTTAAAAAGGGGGTGTGGGGGTACCCGAGTGAGTAAGGGAACAAGGACATGTTTCTGAGGCCAAGTGCGCAAAGTGTGCTTGACGTGTAGCTGTTACTCCGGGTTTCAACAGCTCTGTTCCTACAGTACTGCCGTCACCAACCCCTCCCCACCCACCCACACACAGAGCAAAGACGTCTGGAAAATTAACGATCCCTTCGATGAAATAAAACGATCGATTTCAACTATAAACGGAGACGAGAAACAGTGGAGTGCTTCTTATTTTTAAATCTAGAAGTTTGGAGTGTGTTACACTGGAATTCAGTCGATTGAGTCTGTTATCAATTACTACCCAATACAGACGCTGGCCAGCTGGTGACCCATCTCCCCACCCTGCAATATAGGCTTGATGAGAGCTTGTAAACACTCACCTGATCTCGAGCAGAAATACAGCTGAACTCCTTTCCTTCTCATGATAAAGAACCAAGCACATCACTTAACCCCTTTTCCTCCTTTTTTTAAAAAAAAAACTAAGATGAACAACTGATCGAAGCTAAATGAACTTTGCACACCCAGCAATTTAGGTATGTTAGTTTGAGACTGGAGTTGTGGTATTTGAAATATCCTGTTCTTGGGCCAAGTCTAGACTGCAAGATAAAAAGGAAACTGAACGAAACTTGAAAATATCACTAGCGCCACTTGCATCTTTTCTAATTAAAGACGAAAAACCACTCATTGGAGTCACTAGAGCTTCACACAACCTGCAATCACGTTATTGCAATTCCGGGTTCAGGACCAATTCTAACATACCTTTTATCATACTGTGAAAGAGGTGGTTTGCGGACATTTCTGGGGGTAAAACAGTTTTTAAACATCATCCTATTTTCTTCCTTTGAGCAGCTTCTTATTTATCGGGCCTGAGTGAAATTCAAGGCAGTAACCATCTGGCATGCGACACAGCTCGAGTACAAGTAATGGAAAAACAAGAACACATTACAGTCGACACACTCGCTGTTTACCCAGCTGGCGAGAGACTGTTGCACAAAATTTCTTTGTTTCTGAAAGTTTCTGAACTTTAGCCCAAACAGTGGGGCTCCTTCTCCTTTATTTGGATGATCTAACAGTGGTGCTCAGCCCCCTTTCCTGAAGGAACTCTCTCTTCTGTTTTTTTCTCCAGCTGAGTTCTTAATCACCGGCTAACTGATATCAGTTTTGTATTGGGGGCAGATTTGTAAATGTGCTTGTAACTCTTAAATGGTGAAATGGGGTTTGTAATTGGTTTAAACCTGGTTCCAATTTCAAGTTTCAAAACTGCCCCATGTCTGTTCATCATCAATTGATCAACTAGTAAAAGCTGCTGAGTCAGAACTAAGAGCAGGCAGGCCAAGAAGAGTTCAGCACAGGTCTGACAGTATTGGAAATCGTGACTTTGAAGCAGGGCTTAGTGATGCCCAAGACCGACCAAAGAAATGAGTTAAGTACAGTGGAGAGCTTGATCAGTGAGCATTCGCTGAAATCCACTACCCCACTTTGTCTGTGAGCCGAGACCTGAAAACGCCTGGCGATTCCAGGTTGAAACATTCATCCATTTTCTCATCGTTTTATCCAATTAAGGGCCGCTGGAGCAAGGCAGGACACACCTTGGGCAGGACCCCAGTCCATCACAGGGCACACAGACACCCTCACTCACACCAGGGGCACTCTTCCCAGAAGCCAATTAACCCACCAGCACGACTTCGGACTGTGAACCCACTCAAACACAGGCAGAACACACAAACTCCACACAGACAGCACCCCAGGTCCAGAATTGAACCCAGGGCCCCAGCGCTGCCAGGCAGCAACACTAACACCCCTGGAAAGAAAAGATGTAACGGTTAAATCCACACTGAAAAGCAAAAGGAAGAAAATCTTTTGGCTGTTGAGTGTGACAGCTCTTGAACAGGGTCTCCTCCATCTACCTTTCAGCGTGGAATTAACCACCACGTGTTCCCTTGAAGTGTTAGCAAGCCAGCTAATGAATGAGGTCGTCAATTAGCACTGGAGCAAAAAACAGCTACGACAGCGTCCCTCCAGGACCGGGACGGACTCTTGATCGCGGTATTTTTCAGAGACGACTGAAACATCGTAATTCATTCTGCGAAGCGAGAAAGACATTGGTGCAGATTCTGCCCAACGGGGTAAAACTCCCATTCTCAGCTGCTGTCCCGTCGATGGAATAAAACCCGCGTGTTAAAATGCCGAGACCAAGCCTTTCAACAAGGGCAAGCCAAAGATGGATCTGATGGATAGACACTTTATTAACCCCGCGGGGGAAATGGCAGAAATGGTAGCCGAGCGGCTGGGTGCCGCTGCTGAAAAACAAAAGTGGAAGTCCCTACTTTGACACGTTTGTAGCGCAGTAGGTTTCAAAGGGGACCGATACACACGCATCCCGTTCAAATTTTCACCAACGAGAGTCTCTCTCGGACCGTGCCTGTGGACCTGGTTCCGATGGGGTCTGCAGCTCTGCGGTATGGATGTAACGCGAGCTGCAGAGGTCACGATTCCAAGCCACGGGGCGACTTCCAGGGAAGCAACACAGCAAGAGCACAACAGCTCACGAGTCTGCGCCTCCCCAGAGCCACGGAGCTCAGACTACACCCGCATTTCACAGAGGTGTTTACGCTTCATAAACAGTGAGGTGTTCGTGCTGAATTGGGTGAAATGATAAGGATAAGGAATCGCACGGAAGTAAACCGTTACAAACTTCCAAGGACAAAACACGGTAATAGCACACGAGTAATTTCCTCTAGGGCAGGAGAGGAGTAAAAAAAGTCTCCTCAGCTAAACTACAGCATGATCGTAACAGCTATGGCGTTTCAGGCTGAACACCACTGCGTCTGTAGACTACGCATCCTTTCTACACAGAACAGAAATATATTTAAGTCTATATTTAACGCTCACGACACTTTTAGGTTTTTCCTCAGCCAACAGTAGAACAGTGTCACTGAAGAGTTTCTTCTTGCTACTGCGAACGCTAAGGCAGACGGCAGACAAACAGGTTCCCCTGTCGCTTTCAGTGTCGGAAAAATAAGTTAAGTTTTCTCTAATTTTATATCCGAAGGCGCTGTTGCGAATTGGTGATGATTTCGTACACCTTTGTAAGAAACAAAAAGAAAGGCCGATCACGTCAAAGCATTTTAGCTTTCTGGCGAGCAAAATGTGGTTGAGTTGCTCAGATGCCTTAAACTGACTTGTCATCATCAGTCATCACCTGACACAATCGGTCCCGAGAAACAATTCAGGGCAGTCAATTCAATCCAGTTCAATCACCGACCCCGTGTACACGAACTGTCTAAACAAGACAGGGGAGGGGGGCACTTTTGTCACACTTATCATTTGCAATAAACTGGATTTATAGACAGACTGAAATATTAAAGCTGCACTCGCAGATGTTCGTATTCAAGCAGCTGGTCATCATCATCATCAATAACAATAATAATAATTATACCTGGACGATGAAGTAGCGAAGTCCCCTCCGTCCAAGAGCCGGATCTTGCAGAAGAGCATTCCATTGACAAACGGCACAGCCGTGAGCTCCTCCAGAGTAAAATTAGTCTGAAATTTGAATTTCTTCTTCTTCATTAAAAACGCCATTGACGAAGACAGGTCTGTGACTACTGGTCTTCAAACCCGATTCAGTGAGACCGCAGCGAGACGTATAAATAGTTCGTTTAAAAGAAAAAAAAACAAATCAGTAACGAAACGATGAAGTTAAAAATAAAATCCAAATGGGAAAAGAAAAAAAAAGGTTAAACGAAAATAAAAAGTTTCTGGAGCATGGAGGTTAGCGGCGATTTTAATCTGGAGCTTGGAAATTTCTCTTAGGGAGTCCGTCTCGGATCAGCATCTCTGAATCGCCCGCAGCGAGTTCCGGCAAACCTGCAAGCATACAAGAAAAATCACTTAAAACGGACATTAACAAAGACACCCATGTGAAGTGCACGCAAAATTCAAAGGAAACAAAAACGAAACGATTATGCGAGTGTACCTGCGCGCTTGTATTTAATCCGGACAGCACGCCTCAGCGCACTGCTCGCTGAACTATCGCCTGAAACTTGAAAAACACCCCGCAAGACGGGTCCTCCGGGCTCCAGACGGTGCTCGGTGGGCGCTTGACGTGCCCTCGAAAGGCTCTGTTAGCAGAGGACCCTGTGGGGAGATGCTCCAACGTGCAAGAGTCTCCACAAACACTTGTGCGCAGCGAAGCGCAGAGCGGTCCCGGCAAATAATTTTGGTTACTGCGCCTCTTGTCGGCGCTCAAAACCGGTCTCGGTGCCCGGGGCTCCTCTTTTTTTAATTTTCCTGTGCGGATTTCTAGATGAGTCCTCCTGGTAGCTTCTAGCCTGCCTGCTCGCCCGCCAGGGGAGATGATCTCCTCCTCCAAAGCGGTGCGCCGCGGTCTGCGCTCCTGCGCTGAATCACAATGAACGCGACTCGCTCGGTCTCATCCAGACTGCAGTCCTGCACACTGCCGCCCGCTGGCGAGCACGGGAGCCAGCCTCCGGAAACCTAATGCCGGGCTTGATACCTCCAATTATTTAAAAAAAATAATGATCACAAACAGGCACCCAAATATTAGCGCCCGTGGCACAGGAACGCGACCGCTTCTCTTCGTGGCTCCACCACTCACTGGCCCGCAGTCACAAGCCCCCGGCCGGCATAAGCCCTC
Organism: Lepisosteus oculatus; assembly: GCF_040954835.1. Lineage (NCBI taxonomy): Eukaryota > Metazoa > Chordata > Actinopteri > Semionotiformes > Lepisosteidae > Lepisosteus > Lepisosteus oculatus. The sequence goes on along the minus strand of NC_090719.1, from coordinate 15,252,718 downwards.
CTCCTCTCCCCGTGTGCAGGCAGCCAGGCGCCGCCTCCCAGCCCCGCACGTCACCGGCCCTGCGCACAGCCGAGCCCCGCCGGACTCGCGTTTCTTACGGAACCCACGCAGCACGGCTTCTTCCCCACGACGGGCGTAGTGGCAAACGCAGAATACCACCGGCGAGAGACAACGCGAGCAGTTCTCATGGAAACTGCGCAGTTTGACTGGCCTGAGGGAGGACTGGGGGACGGGTGAGATTCACAACCACAAACCTCTACTACAGAGGAACTAAGAAGTTACTGCCGGCACTTTTGGAGCATTGCTGTGACAGCTTTTGGTGATATTTGTACAAAATAATAGTAATGATTTTTTTAAGTAGGGAGCTGCATCAGCATGCGTTGGCTGCAAAGGAACAAGTCAAGGTTTATTCCATGGTGAAAAGAGAAGAAAAGAAACGACGTTTCTGCTGTGGAGCCTTCTTCGGGTGTGTGAGAGAGATATCGTTTGTCAGAGTTTGTCAACACTGACTTATTCATGGGTCATGCCAATAAAGCATCTTGAATTATATAGGCTTTTCCTATGTAGGACATAGTGAATTTTTCTCTCTCACACACGTGAACCAGGCTCAATAGCCTTCTTATTATATAATATGCATATATATTATATGCATTATTATATAATATAGTATATGCATTATTATATAATATAGTATATGCATATAAATATTTAACATTATAATGCCCCCCCCCGCGTGGCAATACATTCACAAAATTAAAATCAGTGAGGGTGGATGAATTCAAGTCAAAGATGATAACGAATACTGTGATGTCATGTTATCATTGTCCTGGGAAGACTGCATCTGTGAGGAGCCTGTCAGGGGATTCAGACCGACCCGTGGCGCCCAGACTCGCGGCCCAGTAAAATAACATCGACAGGCCAGGAGCACGTCTGCAGCTCTCGATCCGGAAACCTTGTGAAACGCTAAAAATAAAGGTTTAAACATAACGTTGGGGAGCCACGTGAAAGAGAGGGGGAGAAACTTTGTATAGAGCGCCACCTGCTGTCTGAATTAAGTCATATCCGTTCGTATCACGAAGCGGGCTGATGCTCAGAGGTGGATGGGTGCCATACTCACTAAACAGTACTTTCCATTGTCTTACTCGGATTCAAAGTCGTACAGCTGCCAAATAATACCGTGTTATGATAATAAGACTTATATTTGGGTGGAAAGTGATATCCTCTTAATCGTTTGTCTAATTTACCAGGCACTCAGACTGGGGCTTTTCAAACGTAGGTGTGTAGCTAATCACGCAGATCCAGCACACAATGAAAGAATATCCCCATTAGCACTCGCGTTCAAATTGCTGAAGCACACTTGTAATCTTGGCACGTACAAACAGACTGTACAAATCACACAGCTGAGCAGTCACAGCCAACAATGTTTTCAGTAACTCCATGGACAGGGCTCTCAAACTGAGCTCCTGGGAGGCCTGTTGTCGTCTGGTTCTGTTCCAGCCCCGTCCTCAGCTACAGAGGTGGTCTGATTTTTTATTTCACTGCGCGACTGGAATACATCTACCCAGGCTCTGAGGTAATTTGTATGTAACTATCCTTTTAATGAAAGGATCACATATCTATAATTTCTTCATCTTGAACTGTCATGCCTTGAAATCCAGAGTTTGAGGTGGGCAGGACGACTGTGTAAAGCCAGGCTGTGTGTGTGTGTGTGTTCTCAGCAGAAAGAAAGCTCTCCCAGTGCTGAGAAGGAGGTCCAGGTCTCACAGTGTCAAAGTGCAGAAACTGCAGGGACTAAAATCATATTATTACAAGGGCATCCATAAGCTGGCTCAACAAAGTGTATCTCATATCATGGCAGTCATGTAGAAGGCTGGCTTTTTAACCCAGGGAGCAGAGATGCTGCAATAAAACTGTAGAATTCCACGGTCCGTGGGCAGAGTTACCTTCAACATTGCAGAACCCCAGAGACAGATCAAAATCGTGAGTTCATGTAAAAAAAAAAAAAAAAAAAAAAAAAAAAAGGACAGTGTAACAGGAGGCATCATTTTTTTATTGGAGAAGGAAAAAAAAAAGGGAAAACGAAACAAGAGTCGATAAGACGCCCGACTGAATGCATTCCTCCCTCTTCTCACTTCCGCAGGGATAAAAAATAAAAATACAAAGGGGGGAAGGCAGTAATAAAAAGAACTAGGCAAGTGCTGAAATAACAGTTCAAGCCAAGATGAGCTGAGTGTTGTCCCAGATTTAATAAAACCCTGACAACGACCCCCCCAGCCCCAAAGCCCCCCCGCGCCGGCGTGACGGACCCGGACACACACTACACGGGGCGGGATGCCACGGGCCACACCGTGTCTCTTTCCGCACGGCGCTCCTGAAGAACTGCCATCTGGCCAGACACCGCCAGGGGGAGCTCCTGCACAACAAATCACCCCGGACACGGTCAGACATGGTCAGACACGGTCGCCTGTCTGTATTCGGCCCCCGTTCCCAGCACGCCCACAGGGGTCTGGGGTAGTGTAAGAGAGGTCTGTCATGATCTACACCTCTTCCTTTGTACCGGCTTTCCGAGAGAAAGATGCCCGTCATCAGGCTGGGCTTATTTGAGGTCCGCACAGGTCTCAGCGAGTGAATACCGTTCACCATTGCTGAACTGCATTTGAAAAAAACAAAACTTGTGAAATTGCAACTCTCACTCACGTACAGCTGACAGCTACACTTAATACCCTCCCCACCCCCACCGAAACGAAAGCCCACACCAGGATGAGGGTGGCTCCCACAGGGCAGTTAGGTCCAACCGCGTGCGCCAAGCCTGGTGTTCCCCTCGTCCTCGGCCAGGCTGGGGCTTGCACAGAGGCGCGAAGGTCGATTTCCAGATGCCCTCCAGCCAGGGGGCTGCGCAACCAGCGCACCGCTCATACAGCGCGATGCATCTTGGTGCTCGCTGGAGGAACAAAAAAAAGTCCGGAATCCCTATTAACTTTTCAATAAATGCACTACAGAGCACCGCCTCGGCGCCGCAACCGGCAATTTTTCTCTTTGTTCGCGAACGAACGAGAGTCTGGCCCCGCCTGGCCCGCCCAGGCCCGCGATGGGGTCCTACTGCGCGTCCTCCTCCGGCGCCGGGGGCCTTGGTTTGGGCTCGCCGGAGTCTGTGCCGGGCCCCGGGGCCGGGCTGCCGCCGGAGCTCTGCAGGAACTTGCGGAAGTCCTTCAGCGCTGGGCGCAGCATCTGAATGAGGGCGATGAGCGCGGCCTGCGTGCCCTCCAGCGCCTGGGCCTGGCGCTCCTGGGCGCAGGCCTGCGCCTCCTGCGAGCGGCGGATCATCTGCAGCAGGTCGTTCTGGGTCTCCAGGTGCTGCGCGATCTCCCGCACGTGCAGGTTGGTCACCTTCTGCTCCTGCAGCAGCTTGGCCGAGTTGAGGGCGATGCGGCTCTTCAGCTCCTGGGGCTTGATGGCGCACTCGGCCTGGGCCGAGATCATCTCCACCGGGGTCTCCGTCGCCACGGCGGCGGGGGCTTCGGTCGTGCAGTACTCCACCACCCCTTCCTCCAGCGCGTGGTAGGTGGTCTCGGCTGCCGGCGTGAAGAAGCAACAGACAAACACTGAGAAGGCTCTGGAGTCTGGCCATCGCAGGGCACACACACTCACAAACTCCACACACACTCACACACAGACAGCACCCCAGGAACTGAACCCAGGACCTCAGGGCTACAACACACACAGACACACAGACACACAGACACACAGACACACAGACACACAGACACACAGACACACAGACACACAGACACACAGACGGGTCAATTTGGGGACCATGTGGGGAGAACATACAAACTCCACACCGACAGCACCCCAGGAACTGAACCCCGGACCTCGGGGCAGCAGCACAGGGATGCTCACCACTACACCTGTGTGCCACCCAGGGCTCAACACGGTCCTGCAGTGGAATGTATTCCTTCTGAACACATTATTCTGGACTAACGCACAAGATCTGCGCTGGACTCTCCGCGCAAAAACTTCAACTCCATCCAGGAGCTCCAGGTTTAGTATTATCCAATGCCAGTAGGTCAGGAAACAAGAATACTTAAATAACAAAGACATTTAATTTGAATGTACTCATTTTACACAAAAGGACCACATTAGTACTTTTTTTTTTCCCCCATTTTGAGCATGGCAATAATCGAATCCTTGAGCTGTCCACGTCTGCGTCAGCTGGCCGGCCTGCGGCCCCGCGACCTCGCGCTCACCGTACAGAGGGGCCACCTGGCTTCTCGGGAATGGCTCAGGTGTAAAAACAACTCTTAAGAAAAATGTTTTACCTTCTAGCGCTTTCTGTACTTCACAAGCTGCCGAAGAGGAAGCCGTCTGAATGTCTGCAAGTTAAAAATAAAGACGGTGAGTCCCTGCCTCGCTGAGAGACCCTGCAGGGCCTGGCCTGCTCCCTGCAGCACTGTACTGGTGCAGCAGAGCACACTGGGCACCCTGCACCTCTGCTGCGCGGTCACCGGCTCACCCAGTACATCCGCTCTGAAAGCAGGAGCCAGAGGAAGCCAGCAGGTGGAACATGAAGAAAAGTGCATCTGAAACTGGGAACAGGAAGCACATCTTCGCTTTTTATTTTGACTCATGAGGGGAGTCAGCTTAACTCCTTGTGACACATGGATTTCCTGAGCACCTCACAAAACTACCATCATTAGGGAGCAAACATCCTTGAATTAGAGGCCACAACACATAAACCCGACTACAGTTCTACCCAGAACAGAGAAGTGTTCGTCTGCGGTGCGTTTATCCCGAAGCTCAGCCTCCTTAGCGTCACCGCCGCCCAGACGCTGGTCTGTGCAGCCTGATAACTGTACACGTGTAATCTGAACCGCGCATCTATTAATAGCGCGACTCATATGAGTCTCAGACTGTGACACAGGTGCGATTTTGAAGACGGCATCCAATCGCAAAAGGCCCCACCTACTGACACATGAAAGAAATCACGAGGAGGCGTGAGACTGTTTGTCTCCCAGGCAGTTAACTCGGCTGCTTTATTTACTCTGCAAAAGCCGAGTCCGGCGCCTAGACGTTTGAGGCTGATGTTGCAGTGCAATGAAAAAGACGTCTCCTCTAGGCTGGGAAAACGTGAACGAGCTCGACTTTCGAGACGTGCTAACGCCAGTGCAGAACAGCGTTGTAACCGTGCGCTTCTTATTGCGTGTATTTTTTCTTTTTTTAACTAACATTTTCAAAAGCCACTTCTATAGCTGTTCCTGTTCGCGTTGTTAGCCATCTCCGGCAATGCACAGCTCTGTATATTCTCTGAGTGACCGGGTATGAAAGGGATGTCTCTCTCCCCGTGCACTGACGGAGCCGGTGTTCACGGCGCACTTACTCTGGGTCAGAGTCACTGTGGTGGCCGAGCTCATGGGCACGGGCACCGTGATCTCCGTGCCCCCGTCCCCCGCAGGTAGGCTGATGATGGTCGCCTCCCCCAGCAGGTTGCAGATGCGCTGCTGCATGGAGGTGAGGATCACCGGCACCGAGGTGCAGTCGCCGGACCCCTCCATCGCCGCCCGCGCCTGGGCCACCTTCCGCCGGACCTCGGTCTTCAGGTCCGACCACTTCTTCTTGACCTCGGCCAGCTCCCGCAGGCAGGTCGTCACGGCGTTCACCCGCTTCAGGATCTCGACCCACGCGTTGTTCTTGGTGATGTGTGTGACACCGGCATTGAAGTGGTTAACCAGGACGTGCTTCTGTTTCTCCATCTCCTCCACTATAATCTCCACCTCCCGCTCCGAGAAATTCATTTTCCTCTTCTTGGCCTGAGATGCCATTTTATTAGAAATTCTTCTTTTTTTAAGAATAATGTACGTAATGTGCGTAGAAACCGTGGGATTTACTCTATAGATCTGCGCAGCGTAATGGCTTCCAGAATCGACTTCTTCCTCTTGCAGGCAACGTTTACGTCCGTAATGGCTCGGGCCCCGCCCATCTCCGCACGCCGCGGTTTCATTGGTTGGGGCCCGGGGGGCTCCCCCTCGGTTCCCTTCAGCGATTCGCACGCCAGCCTGTCAATCACAGGAAGCGTAGGCGCCATTGAGGCCCCGTTGAGCAGACGAGCACTCGGGGAGCAGGGAGTGTGCAGTCTGGGCGCTGTGTGGAGAAGCGGTCGGAAAGGCATTTTAAGCCGACTGCTGTTTATTTTTTGTACGCAAAGTTTTTTTTTATATAACAATCTCTGTACCGCATCTAATCGCGGCGGCTTTCGAAACCTGTGTGGGATTTTTTTCGGTCTGTAAAATAACCTTGTAAAAAATAAAAAAAAAGGCTTCGTGAGTTGTCCCCCCCGCCCCCATCTCCGTTGATGCTACTAAATTATACGCATCTTTGCGGATATTTAAACTAACGGGAGTGATCCGCTTTAAAGACAGCTTTTCATTTTGCTAAAGGTTGTAGTTGCTCTTGGCGGTTTTAATTCTGCACAGCCCTGGTTGTAATGGGTAACTGAGCGTGTAGCCTCTGTTTGCTTTTATAAATGGGTTTCACGTTGTACGTTACTTCAAATACAAATATTGAAAAATAGTGTTAAATGTTTACGCCTAGGAAAATATGTCCTTTAACTTTGTAATTTATTCTCAGGTTATCAAATATGATCTTACCTTCTAATATCCACTTACACTGTATCTCTGTACCAACTTGTTTTGCAAGAAGAGATTTTTATCATCTAACAAACCTCCGGCTGCTTTCATCTTTCTACTGTTTACAGCTACAGCCTCCACCCAGTGAGGAAGTTATTGCACAGATGCCTCTAAACTCTGAAAGTTTGTTTGTAAACAGCCATCGCCTTTGCTGGAGAAAAAACTCCCCAAGATAATCTGAACTGTTCACTTTGCACGAATGGTGAATGCTGAAACGTTTTAAAACCAGCAGAAACTCCACTGTCATAAATGTTTTTATTTTTAAAGAGACTGGGCACGGGGGTTGGTTTATTTTTGGTTATTAAATTCGACATCTCGAAATGCTCATGTGCCTCTTTGTGCTCTGTGAGAGAGGTTACAGATGAATGGAAAAGCCAAGAAAAATCTTCTGGACACATTTCCTAATTTAGGATGATTTGCACAAAAAAAAACAGCACTGCAGGTTACATCATATAAGTAGTATTTCTTACACAAAACACCTACTTCTGCTACTCGCCTGGAGAAGGAGGCAGGGCTACAGCGCAGAGCCGGTGATAATCTGCACTGCTCCCTGCGATTTTGTAGAATTTCTGCCAATAGATGCAGATTTTCATGTTTGCAAATCATACTAAACCAAATTTCAGAGCATGACAAAAGTACACAGAAACATAAAATCTTAAATCTATGAGAGTTTCTGATTCCTAATATGCTCACAAAACCATCTGAAAATGTTGATCCTCTATAAGCGGTGAGTAGATCTTGAACAGCTTGTGGCTCTGGACTGTGTTGAGGAGTACAGTGTGTCGGTCTGAAGTGCGTGTTCCACTGGTTTTCACTGTCTGACCGGAAGGTGTCACAGGGGGTGAGCAGGTCAGCCCTGTCCATCATTGGAACATTTTTACAACTCGCTGTCTCAGGAAGGCTGGAAGTATCGTTAAGCACACCAGTCATCCTGGTTTCTCACTTTTCTCCCCCTTCCCTCTGGTCAGCGTTGTAGGAACATAAAGGCACAAACCTCTAGATTCAGAGAGAGTTTCTTCCCACAAGCTGTCAGATTACCGAACTCCACCCCTTCCCCTGGCTCACACGGATGTGTTTTTATCACGCTGCTTGTCTGACTTTTTTTAAGCTGATGTTATTTAACTTGTGGTTGCTGCTGCTGTTCTGTGTTTTAAGTTTGGTGCTTACTTGATGTCTATGTATCAGAGCAGACATGCAAATAAGCATTTCATTGCACTTGAGCGCATGAGAAGTACACTGAACTGAGCTCGGAACTGGGACCTGTGGGTTGCCTTAGCTGGGGAAGGTGAAGGACATCTGGCTGACCATCCTCTAACCAGATCTATATTTCTTGCCACTGAGAACTGATCTGTTTTTCTGGGGTTCCTTTACCTTGGCCAAGTGATCTTGTTAGTTATCTGTCCGTATCCCTGACTATATGGCAGTCAGTGCTGTCACACCAAGGACAACAGTTGTATGTCTTGCAGCCTTATAAAAAGCTCTGTTTCGGGGGCAGCAGTGCAAACACAGAAGGTGAGCCTGTGCTGTTTGAGGGGTGGGGGTTCCCCAATACTTTTAAGAGTAAAGTATTGTGCAATGATTTTATTCGCCCTCCTCTCTACGTGCAACTATCTTTACTCCAGCCCAAGGCTAGGAATGTGCTTCTTAGACTTTCAACACCCTTGTAAAATGTGATTTAAAAAGACTTGCCTCACTGTTTACTTAAATTCAATGTTGAGGGGCTTATCTTACAAGAGTAAATGACCTTTGAAACACAAATTGTAGTGTGGGGTGTCTTTTCACATTAAGAGAGGACTAGACTAGGTCTTCATTTGGTCCTGTAGATATGCATCCAGGATTCACTCTCGTAATACAACTGATGGATGCATGCTGGTATTACAGCACAAGATGGGTTCCTGCAGAACACAAGCAGTTCCATCTTGTCGGGTAGGTTTTCAGGAGCATCAACGCACCATGTCTTCAAAGACCCCAGCGAGCTGAATTCAGCAGCGCGGTGGGGGGTAGTTCCTGACATCCACTTTTAATACCCTTGGGCTGATTTTATCAGCACACTTGAGAACCCACGGTGATTAAATCGCGGTTGCAATGCTGTTTAAAATTAAATTAAGTCCGAAATCCCGTCAGACGTTTTCACTAATTGATGTGTATTTTTTCTTATTCATGTGCGCCATCTGACTTCTTTTTTTTCTATCGCTCTTCACTCTTGCGATTCGAGGAATCAGCCTTACGCTGCAATCCCAAAAATTGCATCATGTTACACAATGAAGGCGTCATTTCTTTGCAGCAGGCGACAGAGAAAAACCGGCGTCACCATAAGCTATTTTGCAACATTGTGATTGGAATGCCTAGTACACGCAATACCTAGAGTCTTTTTGTTTCCCCCACAGTTACAAGTGAAACTCTTGAAGAGGGTCTATGCAAGCACAGTTGTCTCGGCCGTGTGACAAAAACGTGCTTTGGTAAGGAGAGGGGCGGGGCGTGTGGCCTCCGGAGGAGGACACGGGGGAGGGCGATTGGCTGCGAGGCCCGTCGATCCGCGCCGGGCCCCGCCCACCCCGCCGGCAGCCGGTGACTCACTTCCTGAATCCGGCCTCCACTCACCGGCGTCTGTCGGCCGTCTCAGCTGTCAGGACCCAGAGCCAAGCCCGCCCGGACCCGTCCCGCACACAGACCCGGCCCTCGGGAGCGGAGCTGCCAGTCCTGGGAGGGAAACGGACCGATCGGAGCAGATCGGGGCCCGAGTCCGAGTGTGTAATTGAGGAGGAGCAGAGACCGCTGTCCCGGAGCCCACACTCCGCCCGCTGGGGCAGAGGGGAGATTCAGACTGGGATTTCCGAAACTGTGCAGCAATTATTCCCTTTCTCTCCATCCTCCTCCTCCTTTTTTTAAGGTTCATTCATTTATTTATTTTTTATTTATTTTAAAACAAGTCCTCACGCGTCCGGCGTTGAGCCAGAAACGGTAGCGAAGCCAACAGGACGGGAAAGAAAGGAGGGAAAAAGAAGAAACATCTGTCTGTAGAGACCCCAGAGCGATGGAGCAGCACAGGCCGGTGCTCGGCGGCGTCTTCTGCCAGTGCGACCCGGTGGATCCCGGACCCGGTTCGGGACCCGGCTCGGACCCCGGCGGCGGGGCGGGCACCCCCCGCCCGCCCCGGCCCCCGGAGCCGCCGGCCGGGCCCGAGCCGGAACCGAGCCCGAACCCGAACCCCGGCGGCTGGGACCCGGAGCACGAGCACGAGCGCGAGCACCGCCTGAAGGTCCTGTTCCAGATCCTGGACGTGAACCAGGACGGCGGCATCTGCGTGAACGACCTCACCATCGGGCTCCCGAGGCTGGGCGTGCACCGCACCGAGAAGGAGCTCAGGGTGAGTGGAGCGGGGGTCCGAGCGGGGGTCCGCTGGGGGCGGGACGGGCCTCCGGTCCGAGCGGGGGCAGGCTGACTCGCACGTGTGTGTCCGTCGGCTCGGCGCCAGGCTGCCCGGCCGCCAGGCTCGCTGGGTCTGAGGTTTACTTTACCGTCGTCTCTCGCCCGGTTCGGTTCCGAGCAAAACGCAGTCTCCCGCAAACACCCTCTCGAAGAAGTTGTCGATCTGCCGCGGGTTTAATACACCCGAGGAGAAGCGGTCGCGGTGGTCTCGCACGGTCTAGGGTAAAAGTTTAGACAATTTTATAAATGCAACAACTATTATAAGGATGATAATATCGCGACAGAGGTATATGCGGTTGGGAGATGCCAACATGTCGCACGTTTTAAGACGGCTACACAGGTGTTTTCTGTGTAGTGGTCTTCCAAAGCACTGGAATGTGTCACGAAACAGGAATGACTTGTTGCCAATAACTCCTATGCTCGGAGAAGCCGGTGGCGATCAGGGCTAGAGCTGTTCGGAGTGTGTGTGCTTTACTGGTGACATTGGTCTGGTCTGGAGTGTCAGTGTGTGGACGTGTTGCAGGGGGGGATGTCTCTGATGTGTCCTGTGGTGGGACAGCGCTCTGTCCCACAGCAGCTGCAGGAAGGAAAGAAGCTTCACCAAAGACTGCATGTCAACAGTCCCAGTTACTCAGAAGTAAGGGCTACATTCTTAAATGTTGTTTATAGTCTTAGTGAGGATGGGCAGCTGTTATTTAGGAATCGGAGTGCTCGGGTGAAGTGGCACTATAACGTAGGGCTGTCTCACTTTGTGTGGTCTGCACACCGATATCGGCACATAACAGACCTGAAACGATGCAGTCAGATATCCGCCTCAAGATCAAATACATTGGCTGAGGTAAACGGGTCTTCCCCGGTCTAGATGTGCTGACAAGTTGGAAGAGCTGCAGAGCTCTCTCTGCGGGCGTCCAGAGCTGGAAACCGGGGTCAGCTCCAGTCCCGTCTGGTAGATTTCACCCCGGACTTCATCGGATTCCTGGATTCCTGAATCCCAGGGCCAAGTGCGAATGAGTCGCCGGGGCTCGAGCTGTGTGAGGAATCGGAGCTCCTCAGTGACCGGCAGCCCTGAAGGACACGTGAGAGCACAAGGACACCAGCTCCTGTCCTACTGGACACTGGACCTGAGCAACAGAGTGTCTCTGAAGAAGCTCAGGGCCCAGCCGGACTGCCAGAACCCTCATATCCTCATATACTCTCTGATACTGTATGACTTTATTAGATATAGCACCTTTAAAAGGTTCTTTTCAAAGCCTTTTTAATGCGATTACAAATGTTTGAAGAACAATATGCTGTGTCGGGTGGTGTGTAAGCGATTTTATGAACGTAAACGCGGGCCTGTCGTTGTGGAGGCTGAAGAAACACACGTGCGCTTCCCCTAAGGACAAACCTCATCGTGGGTCGTGACCTCTCGTGACCTCTCGTGAGGTCGCCCCCGCGGGATTGTACAGCCCTTGAGAAAGAGATGTGTGCTCGCTGCAGGAAGGAAGCAGCGGCAGAGGAGTGCCGATCTGCACGCATACGCAGAGGGGCTGCAGGAGAGGGGTCTCTGCTTTCTTTCTCTTGCTGTCTGCTGAGCAGCTGAGTGGCAGGCCGCACCTCTGAATGTGAAGCGTCCGTTCGCGATCATGAATCACTTCCCGTCACCCTCAGGAATGCAGACTGCTGGTGAGCAGTTTAATCCCCTCAGCCCACCTGAGCGTCCTGACCAGTTAGCGAAGGTGTTGAATCCTGTGTTGCTGAGTGTGGAGGACCCCACTCTGACAGCGAAGGTGTTGAATTGCCGTTCGTGAGCAGGGGTGAGTCTCTGAATATGAGTGGCTGCTTTCGCCCTCTCGTGGCTCCGAGGTCTGCCAGTTTCTCTCGGTTGACTGTCCTGTGCGGTGTGGTATGATTCCAGTGTGTTCTGACTCCGGGCTGTGGTGTGCAGCCAGCCGCGGTCCAGCAGGGAGCGAGGTTGGGTGCGGATGAGTCTTGTGATTCACTGGGCTTAATGCAGTCACACTCACAATTACAGGCTTCTCGAAAACTGGCTGGAGCAGGGGATTTACATGACAATGACAATTACAGTATCATTTTTTTTCGTGGAATTATGCTTTTGTGCTTTCTTTTTAATTAGGGGTGTCAAGGCCTCTCAAGAATTTAGACCAGAAATCCGATTCCACTGGGAAAGTCTGCTGGGTTAGCAAACCTTTGTCTGTTTGACAGGAGATCCTGTCAAACGGGGGGCACAGGGGTTAGCGTTTCCGCCTCGCAGCGCCGGGGCCCAGGTTTCGGTTCTGGCCCTGGGGTGCTGTCTGTGTGGAGTCTGTATGTTCTCCCCTGGTTCAAGCGCGTTTCCTCCCACAGTCCAGAAACATGCTGCCAGGTTAGTTGGCATCCCGTCCTGGCACTCGGCTTGCCCTGGATTGGATGCAGCAGCTAGAAAACGGACAAGCGATCCATACTTGTGCCATTGGAAGGAAAGGAGAATAAAACTCAGTTCAAGCTTTGTTTGTGCCGTTGACCGTCTGGGTTTAAGTCTGACCGGCTGCCCCCTGTGAATAACGGGCCGGGTGTGCTCCCTGGAAGTATCGACTCTGTCTTTGAGAAGTTGTTTAACGCTCCTGAGCAATACACAGTGGAGCCTGTTTAGCGATTGTTCACAGTAGTCTTACATTCAGATCTTCTAACCCAGACGAGGAGAACACTCACCCCTCCCCTCCTCTCCTATCAGTTCATTGTTTTCTTGAGGATTAGTGTAAGTGAGATGAGTTGAGGTTTGCTGTGGCTTTCTTTGTCAACAAACCTCGGAGTGAAACAGGGCGTTTTGATTTGCGATGCAAATCAGGTGTGGTGACGTTGGGAACGTTTGCAAATGTTCTGGGCTGGATTTTCTCGGGTCAGTCGTGGGCTGTTGAAATACAGCATCACGTACGGATACGTCTTGCATCGGTTCAATGCAGTGTGCTTTATTTAAAGGGGAAATGCGATGCTGTTTTCGTATTTTGGGATTAGAAATAATCAGAATTGATGAGTGCATTTCAAATCGTAATAAAAGTAAAATGTACACAGCAAAAAAAAAACCCTCCAATTTACATCACAAGATAGGCTACATTTCCAGGTATGCCCAGAGCCATATTTAGTTTGTTGCCGACATTTTTATAACCGGTCTGAGAAGTTGGGGCTGCAGCTCCCCTTTAAAGAAGTTCAGAGACTGCGTCCCGGCAGTGAAATGCTCCAGGCTGATTCCAGGTCTGATCTCCCTAGAAGCTCGTTCTAGAGAAAAATGCAGTGCGTCATTCTAGCTCCATGAACACCTTTAAACTGAAGCTGTTTTTGGCTCAAGACAGATAAAACCGCACATTCAGTGTTCTGCACGTGATGAGCTAGAGAATGAGGGGGTCAGGGTTAAACTGCACCCCTAAAAGAGCCTTGTGTCCCCGCTGTGACAGTGCAACACTGATAACACTGAGAGAGGGATAAGCGTCCATCCAGGGTGTGAAGTGTTTTATAGGGTGCTATTAGCGTGGTGTTGCACAGCAGTGGGTGGCAGTGCGCACTGTTATTACAAACTGGCTGTTCCTCCTGCGAGCTTCCTGAGCACGACTGCAGGAGGCCAGCGTGGCAGAGACGCACGTGTGCTGTGCAGGACTTCCAGGCAGGGCTGGAACGCTACTGGGGAAAAAAAACACAGCCCTCCTTGCCAGAGAAACTGCAGACATAATTGTGGGAAAATCACTAGGGCTTATCCGAGTTTTCCTGGAATCCTTGTTCCTACTCAGCTTGCGAAAACTGGGAAGGGAGATTTCTTGGTACAGAACAGCGGCGTGTTTACCTTCTCTTCAAATTTCAAATTGGGGATTACAGGTTTTAGCCAACAGGCCTCAAAACTATCATTTGAGTTCTTTGTGCTTTCCTCATTTCTGTCGGCCGCTGACTCGAGCCTGATATCTTTCCCAGTCTTGGGGCGACGGGGAGGGTTTCTGTTGTCATGGGGGAGGGGAGCTGCGTGTCCTCGGAGCAGCTGGAGGTGAAGAACGGCCCGCGGGGGAATTCGCACGGAGGTGTGACCCGGGGTGTGTGGGGGGTTTTGGTTGGGTTGCTGTTACTTTTCGTCGCTGATGGAAAAACACCAGCAAGCGCTGCTCTGTCACAGCCACGGCCTGTCCATTTCTGACCGGGACTTCCTGGATGAGGAGTGGACACGGCAGTGAAGTGACATTAGCGCTGCTCTATGCTTGATTTCTGCATAGAAACCTTTCAAGATGCATCATGGTGGAACATTTGCCTTGAAAGCCATTTTGGAATATTCAGTGATTTGATTTGTTGTGTGAGAGAGGGGTAAAAATACAGTTCTATATCCAGATAATAATTATGTTCCTCCTAATAACGTCAATAAACTGTATTTATATAGCGCCTTTAAAATTATGTTATCAAAGTGCTTTACAGGAAAAGTACAAAAAAATAGTTAAAACAAATGAAAATGGTGGCAACAATAGGAGATAAAATCAGCACAAAGAAACACAGGGGACTAGAAATGTAGAAGCATCATCATTATTACATCAATTCCTGAAGAAGAAGGTTTTGAGTCGGGATTTGAGTGCGCTCGGGGTAGGTGACTCTCTGGTATCCTCAGTTAAACAGTGATGTCCTCCGTGTGTACAGTAATTGACTGTTAAGGCTGGAATAAAACCCAGGAGACACTTAGCCCTCCAGGACTGAAGTATGAGACCCCTGGTTTCTACTGCGCTGCGGGGGAAGAGGGCCTTGAATAAGTGGGCTCCTGTCAGTGCCCAGGCCCAGCGGTGGTGAAGATTTTCACGAGTGTTTGAGGAGCCTAAGCTGTCACACAGCCTCTCTCGGGGAGGAGCAGACCGATGGGGCTCTCGTTCCAGAGCTCTGCTTATCACCGGCTGCGGCAGGCGGCTTGCGCTTATCTGGGGCTCAGCGGTGTTTCCAGGGAAGGCCGGGGCGAGCGGAGGCCCAGTCCTCTTCAGGGGCACTTCCAGCTGCGGGAGCGTCTCGGAATCTCTCAGGAGGTGGCTGTGAAACTCTTTTCCAGAGACCTGATTTTTTTTTCAGGCTTTGGAAGCTCAACAGTGAGGAAGACGATGGGAACCAGTAAAGATTTGTGGAAGATTAGTTTCACACTGAAAACTAGGAAGGCTTTCCGTGAAATGACACTATCACAGCCACTAAGAAGCAGAGTGTGGAGAGGATTGGGTTTAAAATAATGAGATTGTCTAGGCTGGATTAAATAAAAGTCAGACCACTTCCTGTTATTGCTGGTAAGGCAGCAGACTCACTCTCTGAGCATTCACGCTGCTCAGAGGAGGGGTGTGACCGTCAGGCATCGCGCTCAAACCACAGAGGATGCTGCGTGTCATCCAGGCATGAGCAGGAGCCCGGCGCCCTTCTCCAGCAGGGCGGCCACGAGTCGTGCTGCAGCGCTGTAGCCCCTGGGACTGTACCCGTCTCACAGGAGCAGTGTGCGCGTCGCCCTGGACTTGCCGCCTCGCAGTGGCACACGTGACGGGATTCTCCGAGCGGCACGACAGCTACGCACTGTGTGCACTGTCTCGCGCTCACACAGACCCACCATAAGGAACAACTGGCCTGTTGCACTTGGGAAATGTATACACTGTAGTGGGTTGTCCTCGCGTCGGTATTCGCAGTAAGCACGTTTTTTGGATGTCGCAGAGCTCGAGGGAAAAGACTACAGGTTCTGTAAAAGCAATTCAAATGGAAGTGCTACAGTTTCTGATCCTCCCAGCAGGGGGCTCCCCCTCACTGGTCACTTGTCCTTCCATTTCATTGAGAAGCACCGTCGGGTCTCGTATTCAGTCAGGAGGTGGATTCTGAAAGCTCTCGTGTGTGTGTGGGCTTGACATGCTATTGCAGTGACCCCACTAAAGTCCAGCCTGGCTGCTGCTTTATTTAATCATTTGCACTTCTTGTCACTTAAGTAGAAGAGCCAAATTCGCTCATTCCTCAGAGTCGCGAGCCTCCTCCTGCCCTGCAGCTGGGCTCTTACCAGACGCCTGTGCGTCGGAAGCTTCCTCAGCTTCTTGTGCTTCCGAGGGCTGCTTCAACACGCAGGGATGCCCTGCACAGCGGTGGAAAGCAAGGGGGAGAGGCAGGAAACTGGACACAGTTCTAGTTTCATTTCGTTTGGCACTGGAGCACCATGGGCCACATTCCCTCCTCGCGGTTGAGTGCCGTCCAGCAGTACGGGCCGCTCTCCCTGCTCAGCGCCAGGGTACTTCCAGAGCTTCCGAAACGCAGCACAGGGACTCAGGAGGCGCCGCAGGCCCCAGCTGGACGGGCTGCTCTTCCGTGTGGAAGGGAGCGTAGGAGGGGGCTCCGGATGAAAAGACCCCTCTTGCCTGCCTGCCCTCTCCCCCTCTGCAGAGGGGGGGGTGTTGCCGTGGCGACGCCGTCAGGCTGCCGGGGTGGCTGGAAGAAGGGGAGGGGGGACACTGTCAGCAGATTTTCCCCGAGAAGAGGTGGGGGGGTGAGCGTGCCTGAGAGAGAGACGAGGGGAGGGGGTGGAGGGGGGTGGCAAGTTCCTCTCTATTGATGGCAAGAAATCCATCAGCACTCAGGCCCTTTTCGATTGGCTGTGGGCACTCAGCCTCTTCCAGCGGACCTGCCAGTGTGAGGCCCGTGGATTGGCTGCAGCACAGCTGCAGTGAGGATGCAGGTCTGAGGAGGGCTGGGAGCCGGTTTGTACCGCATCAGTCCCTTCTGCGCTGGGGCAGGTTTCCCCAGCTCTCGTCTTCACAGCTCCTGCCGCCCTGGGAAGAGGAGGAAGAGGAGGATAAAAAGTCAGTCTCTGTCCAGATCTGTGAACGCTGCTTCTTAATTTTAAAGGCATAGGTAAATCAGCCAGACAGCCAGACGGCCGCGCTGGACCGACGCAGGCGGCTTGAAGGGAAGCCAAAGTTCGGACTCTTGCCGGCGGATTAGTCTTTCGTTGCAGTCTAGGGCAGCTGAGCAGAAGTGTTCGGTGGGGTTGATGTCCCCCGGCGCGCAGCTCCTCGTGTCTGAGAGGGGGGCTCTCTCGCCAGGGGTAGCGCAGGATAGTGAGGCGTAGGGGGATTTTCTGGAAGCGTCGGCCGTGATGCCCGCAGGCTGTGTCCTGGCGGACGCGGCGGTGTAGCCTGTCGGCGGGGGTGTTCAGCTCAGGCTGCTGTCAGACTCGGGTTCCGCGGTTCTCGGGGGCAGGGATGGCGCAGGGGCTGTGGGAGTGCCTGTCCCGCTGGTTTGCGCCGGCGAGGGCTCAGGGAGAGGAGCGGGATGCCGAGAGGAAAGCTGGAGCTCCGGGAGCCAGGCAGGGGAAAGAGGAGAGCGTCAGGACCGAGAAGACGACGATGATCATCGTGGTGGCGCCCCCAGAAGATCTCAAACAGGTACCCCCGCCACCCACGCAGCCCACGGCAGGTCACCCCGCGCGGTGCCCACGCTCCGCTGGGCCTCAGGACTGGCGGCTGTTCTCCCTCCAGACGACAGTGATTTCAGTATTGGACCGCTGTGATTTCGGCACTGGCCTGAAGTGCAGTCTGGGTTTAAGCCTGTAAGCGCTGTCTGATCGTGGGGCTCCAGACATGATCCCTAGTGTGGTAAGGCTGATGCCTTTCAGCACACGACTAGCTAAACCTACTGAAATGTGTGACATTGTGAACTGGAGGTGATCACCCATCAGTACTTCCTCTAGCTTCCTCTGGGAAGGGGTTGGGCTTCTGTAACTGCAGCATAAGCAACAGAAACTTCGCTTCCAGGCTTGCCTCTAGTGCCATTATTAGGGAGTTCACGTCTGTGAGTGATGGAAGAGTCAGAGGAGGCCTGCCTGATGTGTGCACTGCAGAGAAAGCTTACTCAAGCAAGTAGATGGGATATCTAATCCTGAATCTAAGGCTGTCTGCGTCAAAATGGTGGGGAGCAGTCGGTAATTACTGTACTGTAATCCTCCGTCTCGGAGTGCTTCCTGTTCAAGGGATGTTTTCCGCATCACCTTCCTCCGCCTTGTGCTCTGCAGACTGAGCCCATGCAGCCCGTTGTCTCGTGTCTGGGAGAGAGACAGGAGCTGGACCGCGGGTGAAAATGTGTCCGAGCACAGCGGCCCTTTACCACAGGAGCTTAATTTCGAAAGCTCTTTTAGATGTGCTTTTGAATGGAGGTACAGGCTTCACACAGTCGTTAAAGGTCCATGGTACTCTCATAAAAGTAGAGGCGTTAACCTTAGTGTCGTGGATAAACTCCATTCTGGGCCTGTATCTCCTGTCCTCCCTAAATTCCCCTGCAATTCAGTCAGTGGGGCGCAGTGGGGCGCAGTGGGGCGCAGTGGGGCGCAGTGGGGCGCAGTGGGGCGGCTGCCGCAGATGCAGTTGCGGGCACGAAGTGGTTCCCGTTCCTGTCTGTGAAGAGCATGGGGGTCCCTCGGCGTGGAGCCGGCTGTGTGAATGCAAAGAATTAAGACGAGGTTTAAACAGCGGGCTTTGGTTTTCTGGAGTGCGGTCCACGTTCGGTTGGAAACCCCAGCCCTTAAGAGGCTGCGTCTCGGGGTTTAGAGGAGTCGTGAGCCCATACCGTCATTAGTATGCGAGTGTGGGAGTGGCTTTGAACTGCGTTCTAGCGGAGTCAGCTCTGCCCTCAGGACCCGGCTCTTCCCTGACCAGAGAGGTGCAGAGCACTGCGCTGGACGTAGACAAGGGAGAGGAGAGAAGGCACTAGAAGGGCTGTGGTTCGAGCCCCTTTGCCTTTCCCACAGGGGTTGAGCACCGAAACCCACCCAGGACGGGTCTACCTGGGGTCGTCCTGCTGGGCCCCTTAACAGGGGACTTGGGCCACTGGCTCACATGTAGTCTGAATGTGTCATAGGGATGCAGGGATGTTCTGACATGGAAAGTATGAAACCAGCACACAGCATCCTTCTCATGGTTGTGTATATGGGCAAGGAGTACAGCTCACCGCATCGGGGGTACGAGGGGCTCAGGCCTGTAGAAACTGCCCCTCCTTCCTGCCCGTCCTGTTACCCAGGCGCGCTGCATGTGGGACCAGCACTGGTATGGAAACGCAGGTTATAAAACCTGGCTTTATCCTAGATTTAACAAGCAGGGGAGACGGGTTTTGATACACACTTGTGCAATGGAAGCTAGTCTTGCTTTTGCAACCTTCCAAACATTGAGCAACTTGGTGTCATTTGCTGTTTCACACTTGGCGCACGATGTGCAGCGGTCGTGCACCGTCAGCAGTCCACCTTGCCTGTGCAGTGGTGTGACAGTTCTGGCTCCAGGACTGTACAGACTCCTGTTATGTATTTACAGGAAAGTCATGCCAACCAAGCAAGAAAGAATGTGCACCAGCAGTGCCCTGATTTCTCCAGCTTCATTCAGGAAAAACCCATCCTCGCTGGGCACGGAAGAATGTGGGCACGTAACCTCCCGTTTTCGATTGTCTTTTTCATCAACAAGAGCCAGGAGAAACAGGATACAGTTATTTTCATAGACAACATTTGTAAGAGTTCTAAAGAGGTTAACTAGCCACAGTTCTGAGAAAAGGTCTTAAAAGTGTACAATTTCGCAGGTGTTTTGGAAACACTCCCCTTGTAAGGAATTTGCTTCTGTAAAGTAAGAAGCAAAGAAGCAGAACTTTGACGTGTAAGGATCACTTCCCAGAGCCCCGAGTCCCAGCTGTGTCTTTGCTCCTGTTCAGTTGCTGGGTGCCGGGCACGGCAGGTCATGGCAGTAGCAGCAGGGTGCGAGAGACTGAGGGCGAGTGATTGTAGCAGTGGGCTTTTAAGGAGCTCCAGATCGTCCAGTACTGCTGCAATCCAATCTGATGGCAGCTGATACCAAAACGAGCGGTCTTCATGTTCTTCATTGCATGTTTTGAACTCTTCCCTTTTCTAAAGACAAACTCGGGTTCCCTACAGTATAAAACAGATTCTGTTTTGAATTTGCAGTTTTTGCATTTCTTAACCGAAGTTGTTGTTTGCCCTTATTCCAGAATGCTGGAACGCTAGCCAGAGTGTCGTTATTCTCTCCCTCTGTGAAGCTGATCTTGATGGCAACTTTAAAGGGAATTTAAAGTAAAAGGCTTAGCACTCCTAGGAGACTAGTATTGAGTGGTCCACATTGCATCTCAAGTACTGTCGCAAAAACAAATCAATAAAGGTCTAGAAAGCTGGATTTTTTGTTTCAATGTATAAGATTTTTGTTCTTATACATTGTTATCTGAAACGTTTCACAGATGAGCTTTTTCATCTTACTGGGGCATTTCTGGGGGACTGAAAAATCACCTTGAATCTTAAATACCAGCTTGAGATCAGAAAAAAAGGTTTTCTCAATAGCTTGCATAACCCTCTGCCTTGTGTTGTTTTTGTACTTTTACAGTATGTGCGGGTTTACAGCTCGGTTTTGCCAGGCAAGTATGAATTGTCTGAATGTTCTGGATTTCAGCTGATAAGGTGTACTAAACCCTGTCGTTAGGCTTGATGCACACAGACGCGTGTTCAGTGTTCTGGCTGTTAGGCTCCACATTACGTAAGCAGACAGTAAAACCTCCTCAAGACGGCAGGGGAGAAAAACAAAGACCTTGTCCTGTTTTTGTATAAACCATGACCGCCCTTGTAAATATTACCTGACAGTAATCGCGCTGCACGGCTCCTGAAAACAGGTTTAATGATCCTGAGTGCACGTTGTCACAGAGCTTGACCCCTCCGAATGGCCGGGGTTGTTATTGTTGACTGCTGAAAGGCTGAGTGGGCGGGGGGGGTCCGCTGGCTTTTGGACCCCCCTGTACGGTAAGTCCTGTTTTTATCCGAGTGTCCCTCTGCACAGACACGTGCAGGGCTGTTGTTGTGGCTGGCTGCTCTGCTCCCAGCTCAGAGGATACTGTACATGCTCACACATGCAGTTACTTCCTCTGGCATCTGTTGGCGTTGGAGTGACCGGTGTGGTCAAACCCATTCGATTCCCTGAATTTCTTGTGATTATTTTACTTTTCTCCAGTGCAGCAGGACATGAACAACGCTGATCAAGAGTATTTGATTCTTTCCATTCATCCATTTTCTAATCGCTTCTTCTGATTTGGGGTTGGGAGCAAGGGAGCCGGAGCCTATCCCAGCAAGCACTGGGCGCAAGTTTGTGTACAACCCTGACAGGACGCCATACCATCGCAGTACACGTCTGTAATAAAATCATATTCTGTGAAAACATATGTCAACATTAGCTTGGAGGTTGTGCATCATGGGCCATTACTATAAAAGCATTTGTTCTTGTTTGTCCTGAAGAAACAAAATGGACGCGTCGGCGTGTATTAAGCATGTTTGTGTGTTCTCCCCGTGTTCACGTGGGTTTCCCCTGGGTGCTCCAGTTCCCTCCCACCGCCCACAGACACGCTGGTCAATTGGCTTCTGGTAAAATTCCCCCTGTTGTGAGTGTGTCTGTCCTTTGATGGACTGGCATATTGTCCAGGGTGTGTCCTGCCTGGCGCCCACTGCCTGCTGGGATAATTAATAATAAATCTCCTTACGCTTCTATAGCGCTTTTCTGGACACTCCACTCAAAGCGCTTTACAGGTAATGGGGATCCCCTGCAGCCCCACCTGGATGATGCGCCAGTCTGCTCCCCACACACCAGCTCTCAGTGGGGAAGCGTGATGAAGCCAGTTCAGAGATGGGGTTATTAGGAGGCCATGACTGGAAGGGCCAATGGGAGATTTTTAAGGACCACAGAGAGTCAGGACCTCAGTTTTATGTCTCATCCGAAGGACAGCTCCTTTTTACAGTATAGTGTCCCCGTCACTATACTGGGGCATTAGGACCCACCGCAGGGTGAGCGCCCCCTACTGGCCCCACTAACACCTCTTCCAGCAGCAGCCTCAGCTCTCCCAGGAGTCTCCCCTCCAGGTACTGGCCAGGCTCACACTGCTGGGCTCCAGCGGGCTGCCAGCTGGGAGCTGCAGGGCCACAGGGCTGCTGGGATAGGCTCTGTCTCCCCCACGACCCTGAAATTGATAAAGGAGTAAGAAAATGGATTCATGGAAACCTACACACAGTGTGCACCTTTAAAAATCCCAAATAGATAGATATACATGTCTCCTTGTCTTCCATGAAGTTTTTAAACATTTAATCTGTTGCTTTAAAGGACTTTGAAAGGACAAACAGGTCCGGACACAGAGACAATAAACATGCTCTCTGACCACAAGCCAGCTGAGTGTCCTGTTCCTCAGGGCCTGCGCTACCTTCTTTCCCTTGACTCTTTAAATGGATTAAATAAGCGTGCTCTGCCCCTGGGTACAGATCACATACAGGCCTGCAGTCCACCCGTGTTGTATGAACAGTAGCCTGGTCACAGCCGCCTCTGTCCTGTGTTCGGGATTTGCCTTTCGCTGTCCGGTGTTCTCTCCCAGCCTGGAATCGGGGCGTCATTCCTGGACCTCGCGCAGGTCTGGTTTCGCTCCAGCCCCAGTCGGGGGGAGCCGGGGGCTGCGGCGTGTGACCAGCCTATAAATAGGCCCCCGAGTGAAGTGAAAGCTGAGCCCCCCGCGAGGGGCGTCAGGGGGTGTCCGGCCAGGAGCTCCTCTTACAGCCCGGAGTCCACCTGGCGCAGGTGGTCCTGTGTGGGGTCTGCACCTTGGAAAGAGAGGCTGCAAGAGCAAGAGGGGAGAGCCTGTGGTCATCACGTCCCTCCTCGTGTATCGGCTCCAGCGTCTCGTGCCTTAATGAAGGGGTGTGTACCAGCCTGGCTGGCCCCGAGCGTGTTTTCTTGGCGTAGCACCCCGAAACGAATCCGCCTCTGCCTTTCTGCCCACCGGGAGCCTCCTGCACGCGTCGCCAGGCCAGGAGGAAGATCCCGACGGCTGTGAGCCCTGCTGTTTCCGGCCGTGTGGTTAACACGTGGGAAAGTCTGCTGGGTCAAGACTTCTGCAGTTCGAGCTCTTCTTCTTTTTTCCTGCCGGTGCTGCGTGACGTCTCCGATTTAAATTAGGGCAGGATCGCGTTCGGTTCTCTTCTGTAAAGCGGTTTTCAGGCGAATCTTCCAAAGTGAGAGAAGGGCTTTTACCAAGTGAAGTGTGTGGGATTTTTCGTGATCGCAGGCGTTTCAGTCCTCCTACTCAGCCTAAATGAGTCATAAGCCGCAGCAGATGGCTTGTCTGTCATTTGCATTTTTTTTTCCTGAACATTCCTGAAATCATCCATTCCTGCCTCCGTTTTAAGGGATTAATATCAAAGACCAGGTCAAGTACTAAAACACAGTTATCAGACCTACTGTAAGTTGTTTATTAAACTGTATGGGCCTGCTGTGTGGTTGTAAATACCTGCACCACTAAGGAGCAGCGAGCTATCGCTAAATCAAGCCCCCGTTCATCTGCGCCTCCAGATGGAATTCACTGTCCCGCCGCCAGCTGTTCCCCGGATAATAATAATAATAATAATAATAAACTTTATTTTATAAGGTGGCTTCTCAAAGCGCTTTACAGGATGACAATAACAATAAATAAGAAGATTTCACAAGATAGGACACAATTATAATTACAACAATAACAATAGAGGAGACCGTGGAAGGTGGTATTAAGAAGAGCAGAGGGGTGAAGAATGGAACCAGTTCAGTAAAGGCTTTTCTGAAGAAGAAGGTTTTGAGTCTGGATTTGAAGGAGATGGTTCGAGTTTTTAAAGGAGCAAAAGTGTCGAGGGTAGATAAAAGAGCATTGTCAACTGTATTTTGTCCTCTAGAGGGTCAGAGGAAGAGAAACAGGATAAGGAGGACAGAACAGAATTTGCAAACCTTGGGTGATCAATTGATCGCCAGTTGCGGAAATGTACAGAGCGTGAGGGGGAGTGTTAGAAACAGGTAATTCCAGATTGAAGAGAACAGCTAAGTGGTCAGAGAGGC
The DNA here is from genome assembly GCF_040954835.1 of Lepisosteus oculatus. Lineage (NCBI taxonomy): Eukaryota > Metazoa > Chordata > Actinopteri > Semionotiformes > Lepisosteidae > Lepisosteus > Lepisosteus oculatus. The sequence goes on along the minus strand of NC_090719.1, from coordinate 15,228,729 downwards.
CTAGGTCAAGGGGAGAGCAGTGGGAGACAAAGGAGCCATTTGCAATAGTTAGATCTAAGGTGTGTCCTTTGTTATGTGTAGGGGTACAAACAAACTGAGTGAGGTCAAAGCATCCCAAAAGAGAAAGGAACTCTTTCTCTTTTGGGATGAATGTGGCCGCTTGAGTAGCGCAGAGCTGTACAGTGAAGTCGGCTGGAAAGACGAGCCGTGTTCCCTGTTGAGGAGAAACACGACCAGGCTGCTCCAGCAGAGACTGACAAGTCCAGCGCTGCGGACCCTTCTCCTCTGTGTCTTCTGAAATGACCCAGTGGGGCAGCCTACTGCACCACTGGGTGTAGACTCCTGTGAGCAGGGGCAGGTGATCGGTCAGCCTGGTCATGGGCTGTCGCTGTCTCCGTAGCAAGAAGAAGCGAGGATTTTGTGCAGCACTCTCATGATGTTAACTTTCTGTATTAATCCTTAAATTCAACATGCCTCAGTTTATCAAGGGGATAGATTTGAATCTGTAAAGGATGTTTGAAGCATTTTTATGTGCAGTTGTGTTTTTTTAACAGCAAGGGGATCACGTGTAATGCGTATTAATGCAGTTCCTTGTGGTTGAAGCTGGCAGCGAGCTCCTCAGTGGGTTTAATCCTTTGCTGGTCAGTTCCAGAATAGTGTAATCGACTGTGAGGGCAGGCAGAAAGGGAATGCAGTCGTCCAGCGCTTAATCTGTTGTCTTTTCTGGAGACATCGGACACATACTGTCTGTAAGAAAGCAGGTTTGTGAAAGGATGAAAAGCAAGATGCACATTTCTCGCATCATCTTTTTATTACGAGTGAGGCTGCGTTGTCGAGGCTCATTTTCTCCAGCGGAAGTTATTGCAGGGTAGCTAGCGAGAGAAAAGGCGTTCGGCTCACGTCAATTCATGTGCTGCAAATGGGTCTCTTGTGGGAAACGACACTAGCAAAGTGACTTTCTGGGATTTGAAAGCGCCTTTCTTACGTCAGTGACCTCGCTTTCCCTCCCCCGCCCTCCAAAACATCATGTTGACATGTTGATACTGTTCTGTGTAGTTTTCCGTTTCTGCGTTTACCAGATTCACAGCCGCACGACCGAGCGGGGTCGTGGCTACACACCAGTATTCACGTCTGCGCCCCATCAGCTGACAGGAGGCCGCTTGTTAATGAAATTAAAATACTGTTCGATGATCATTCTTGGTTCCGTCCTCCCATATTCTAACCTCTTACTCCTCTTGCTTATATTATTTAGATTGCATAAAAAATCTGTTTGCTTCGGATGCAGCCAGCTTGCCCTTTTTTATTTTTTATTTTGCTTTCTGAGAAATCTTTTGAAGTCCCTCCTCGCCAGTCCCCCTTGCCGTGGCGCCCGGAGGGACGGGGAGTCAGAGCGGCAGACGCGTCCCGCCCGCCGGAAAGCCTGCCACTTTCGCCGGCATGACGCAACCGTCTCGGGGGCCGGGGTACGGCACGCGGTTGTGATTGGCCCGGTTAATTGACGTCATAATGACGTCGGAGGGGGAGAAAGCCGACGGTGCGGACCAATGGGAGTGCGCCATGGCCTAGCGTGCCCCAGAGTGGGAGGAGCTTAGCCGTCGGCTCTACATACCATGTGCCGGCCGGCCCTCTTGCCGGCATTTCAGAGCAGAGTTCCGGTGCGGGAGGCAGAGTAGGGCTGCTTCTAAGTTATTTATTTATTCACTTATTTATTGTTAGCGGAGTAATATGCTGTGCCTCTGCCTCTACGTGCCTCTTCCTAACTCGGATCAAACCGAATTCGAGTACTTTGAGTCAAACGGACTACCGTCGGAGCTGAAGTCCCTGTTCAAGCTGAGCTTGTTCCTCCCGTCTCAGGAGTTCACCACCTATCGAAAGTGGCGGCAGGTGAGCTGGGGGTGGTTCTGGGTCCAGGGTTAATATTACCTGCAGGCTTGGTCCTGCTTGTGCGGGACGGGTTTCGAGTTCACGGGACACGAACACGGGTGATATTGGGTCGAAGTGGTTATGTCTTGTTTCGGGAAATGAGCGGAACCCACTAAACTGGGATTGCAAAACGATTCGGGTTTTTTTTCCCTTTTTGCGATCAGCGTTGGTGTATTTGATTCCTTGGTTTTTAGATTCTTACTGTTGCGGTGGTTTCCGATATTGTACCTCTCTAGACGAGTACAGTACGCAGTTATGTCCCCTCGATAGCGGGAAGTCATTCAGTTGTTCAGCTTTGTAAAAAAAAAACCTGTTTCCGCTTGCTGGGAAAGAGCGGTTTCCTGCTCGTTTGGCAGATGGCAGTATCGGTTTTGTTGAAGGCTGTGAAGGGCCGGAGTCGCGAAATCATGTTTTCTGTGAATGGGGAGATGGATGTCTTCCGACACGGGTCCTGTTCCCAGCAGACCGCTCAGTGTGTATCGCCTTGGGACATCTAGGACAATCAAAAACTGCAAGAGGCAGCTTCATTCATTCTTCAGTCATGACGTCTCTTGCCTTTTTTTTTATTAATAACCCGTGTAAAAGAATGCTTGACCTGTTTTTAACCGCCGGTAGACTAACCTGAAGTCTTATCGCCTTATCTTTGCCCTCTGCTAGAGCTGCGACGTGGCTTATAGACGGGGCGAATATTGTCTCGCTATAAAATCATCATTTAAAACCAGTTCTAATTGCTGTGTATCCCTGGGACGTGATAAAACGGTATGGTTCTTTGTCATAAAAAATAAGTACTCGTGTTGTAGGAATGCTTCCTTTGATAGAAAAATAAATCGTTTTTCAGTGTTGTACAGTAGTGCTATTTAAAGGTGCCGGGGAACTACACTAGCTACTGCCAAATCTCTGTAAAGACAGCTATGTGAAACGGGAATATCCAATATTAAAATTGAGCATCAGTCAGGCGCAGTGTGGAGAGGTGACACTGCAGGCTGAGGACCTTTACTGATGTGTTCAGCTTTGCGCCTGGACTTTGGCAGCGAGACGGAGTCCCTGCCTTTATCTCACAGAAATTACAAAAGAGCGGAATCTGGCACTTGAGTTCCTCAGCCCAGCCAAGTCTTGTCGATCTTGGAACCGACGGTCATGCAATTCAAATCTGTAGCAGGCGGCGCAGTGGTAGGCATGGCTACCTCACAGCGCTGGGGCCCTGGGTTCAGTTCCTGGGGCGCTGTCTGTGTGGAGTCTGTCTGTCCCCCCCACAGTCCAAAGACACGCTGGTAGTTTAATTGTCACCTGGGGAAGTCACCCCTGGTGTGAGTGTGTGTGTCCTGTCCTGTGCCCGCTGCCGGTGCCCAGCTCTCCTGTAGCCCTGACGTGGTCAGAAGATGGGTGGATAAAATACAAAGCTACTGACCAGCGTGAGACAAGCAGCAAAACAAACAAGGAGCAAATACTGCCAGCTAACGCATGAAACACGCCTGAGCTCTTTCTCACAGGTGTCCCATTCCAGATGGGATTAAGGGACCCCTCGTCCAGCGAGCCCGACTCCTCTTTACTGTGCAGGTCTTCTGCCGTCGGTCATGACAGCTCCGCGCGTGAAACAATGCTTACTTCCCGCTTTCTTGGTTCCTGGGAATGCAGAACATGGCAGAATTGTTCGGCTGCCAAGGGGCCCCCAGTTTGCAGGTGTTGGGGAGAGCCGAGAGCACGCCGCTGACCCGCGGGTTCTCGCTGTTAGACGCGCAGACGGACAGTTGGCAGCCTTCCACGTCCAGCTTGGCTTTCACGCGGCCGCAGGCATGGTGACAGTCTATAAATTGCCTGTACTGTATGACCTGGCAGGCTCGGCGGTGTTGCTGCACGCTGGCAGGGCATCAGGATTCGTGTCGCAGGCGGCAGCAGCGGCGCTGTCGGGGGCCCGGGGCAGTCTGTGCGCCACAGATTTCGTCCTCGCCCCCGTTCGTGCCTGGGTTTCCCCTCGCTCTCCCAGGCGGCTCCGAACAAGGGGCCGTTTGTCCTGGAAGAAAGAGAATCTCGCCGGGGGGCGCGGTGGGGGGGTCTGGGACGGTGTGGGGGCGTGCCCGGGGACAGCGGAGCGAATAACTGGAGAGGTTTACTGTTCTGTTTCTGCTGCTAACCTGTGGAGCCCCGTGAAGTCGCAGTAGGCTTGGGAATTAAGAACAGTTCACCTCGAAACCCAGTGCAGCCGCATGAATAGATTGCTATTGAACCTGCTGTGTCAGATGCTGGGGCTTTGTGGTGTGAGAAGGGCCAAGACCCCATGACTGGCTACAGTATCAGGTGATGCACCAGAGCACTCCTGTGCTTCTGTGGCCTTCCGTTCGAAATCTCCTGTTACTACCCTGACATTCGTTACAGGGCTGTTCTAATTAAGGACGTGTTGGTTGTGTAGTACAAAGGCCAGCAGGATGTCGGCTAGCTGGAGGTCTCGGAAAAACACTTGGTTCCCACCCTCTGAGTCATGACTCATTTACATGTGTTTTCCTCGTTCCGTTTCTTGGGAAATGTATGGGAGAAGGCCATGAAACACATGCCAGAGATAACGCGGTCCATAAGTTGATGATTGGAGAGATAAGCGAGAAAAGGAACTGGTCACTCAGCCCTATCGCGTTCTGCGCTGGCCTCTGCCTGTTTCATCCGGGCGAAGGGCTCGTTCATGCGGGTCACATGCCTGTCCTTGCTCAGTGGCCTGCGTGTGTTTCTGCCGTGGAACACTGCCCGAAGCGCTCCAGGAAGTGGGAACCTGCCCTTTCCACCCTCCTGGCTGGACAATCCGGTTTTATCTTGTACCCGATACCTTCCTTTCGGATGAGCAAACAACCCAACTAGGTGGTGGAAAGAGCATCCGATCGGCCACCTCTGTGGTGTCTCTCGCTGAGCCGAGAGCAGCTGCCTTTTCCGGTGGTGGCCCCTCGCTGACCCCCTTTCCTTGCCTTTTCCTAAGTTTCGTTCGTTTGGGTTTCAGAAAATTGTGAAGGCCGGGGACAAGGACCTGGATGGCCAGCTGGACTTCGAAGAGTTTGTCCACTACCTCCGCGACCACGAGAAGAAGCTGCGGCTCGTCTTCAAGAGCCTGGACAGGAAGAACGATGGTAAAGCACGCCTGTGTTGAATGCACAATAAGCAGGCGGAGATTTATAGTGTTTCCCTTTTACATTTTCCTTTTAAGATCCATTTACCTTGATCTAACTGAAAATCGATGAAAGATTTCAGAGACCGTATTTGTGGTGGTTGTACAGACAGTACTAGGCTCTTTCACGCAGTGTGAACTTGTATTATTGTGATATTTCGTGTTGCCCGTCTCTCTGACTCTCCTCCCTCCCCGCGCAGGTCGAATTGATGCACAGGAGATTATGCAGTCGCTGCGTGACCTGGGTGTGCACATCTCCGAGCAACAGGCGGAGAAGATCCTGAAGAGGTGAGGCAGGGCAGGGTTTTTCCTGTGCTGGCTGCAGGTGTCGGCCTGCTCTCGGTTTCTCTTGTAAATCAGCTCTGTGTGTGTCCTGCTGTCTCTTCTCGCTCCCTGCGCTGGATAGGTTCCTAATCTGCCTCACTAATGCCTGGCTGGTTTCAGCTTACGGTAAAGCCCAGTCATCTTAATATAATATAAATGTTACTGGTAACAAAATGGTCTTTCTAAGCTTAATCCAAAATCATATCCTTAAGTAATTTTGGAAGGCCTTGATGTGACATGATAATTGTTAATCTATCCTGGGTTTAGGAGGAATTATCCTCTCTTTATTACACTATAGTGTGTGTTTTCCGATAGACAGAACAACTTTTTTCACATTTGTTCATTTGCTTATTATTTTCCTTTTTAGAATTATTTCCCAAACCGAAAGTTTCAAACTATTTTCAGATTCCTTGGGTTAGTTTACTCCTATTCAAGGGAGAGCACCTCGATGGTTAGACTGTGTGTGTGCATGAAATGGCTTGTCTACAGTCCTGTGCCTCTGCAATGTGTCTTCACTTCTCCTTCTTGCTGTCTCGTTTGTCTCAGAATAAGGAAGGGTCAAAACTGGGCCCCTATAACTTAGTAAGTAAGAGATGTGCTTCCTGACCATGTGCTTGGCTTGGCCGTCTCGTTTCATTTCAAGCAACAGCTGTTAAAGTCCAGCTTTCAGTTTGGTTAATTCCCTTAGCCCCCCACTTAGTCCTGAATTTTGTTATTTTGGAAATCCATTTTGCTTTCATCAAAAAGTCCCTGGACAGCACATGTCATGCACAGCCGGGCATCGCAGTATTGGCAATTTTTGTTTAAAGCATGTGGCCCAGTGTCCCTTCGCAGCACCTTTTACAGATCTCTTACTGTAAAAATATTCATGTGAGCCCTGTTCTCCCCCGCAGCATGGACAAGAACGGTACAATGACCATTGACTGGAATGAGTGGAGAGATTATCACCTGTTGCACCCAGCCGATAATATTCCCGAAATCATTCTGTACTGGAAGCACTCCACGGTGAGTACAGACTGCATGTTCTCTACTCTTTTCCTTCGGAGCTTCCTTCTTCCCTGTCACTCCTTCTGGACCATGAGGCCCTGATAGCATTAGACTTACCTCTTAAGCCTGATTACACTGCGTACATATAACTGGCTTCAGGTCAGGTGAGACTTACAAGCTAAATGTGCTCTTGGACGGTCTCCTCTGAGTGACATTGCTAATGCCATCACCGCGCACTGACATCATCAAGTTTACAAACAAGAGAAGACCCTTCATGCCAAGTAGCTTGATAGATTTGCCATTAGCTGCTAGCTGGTTTGAGGATCTCATGCCATGAGAGTTAAAGGGTTGTCTAGTCCCAAGTATAGGTTTGTTGAGTCTGAAGTTGAAGTTGCTGCTTAGGCAGGGGTTGATGTTGTAGTTTTCTGTTTTATTTGCATGCTAAAAGTTAACCAACACCCTTGCATCAAGGGTGCCCTGGCTGCCTGAGAGGGGAATCCAGAAATATCCCTTTGCAAGAGTCACCTGGCAGAACACCCTGATTTGGAAGAGCAGTTTGTGCGACAGACGGATTAATAAATCTGGAGGCTATGAATAGGAAACAGGCCGTTACTGAGCTGTTGGCACAATCCCCTTACAAAGCCCAGGCTAAGGTCAGGGAACATTCACTCTTAAATCACTCGGACTAGACCCCAACACACAGCGCTAGGGCGGGTTATGTAATTCCTTGTGCCATATTAAAACCAAAGGTGTCAAAACATCTCTCTTAATTCGTGCTGGGGACAGCCAGTGGCTCCTGACACTTTCAGATCACAAGGTAGGTCTAAAATTAGCCTTGGTCACATCGTGTTACTGCACTCATGTGCTGGCTGTGAGGTGTGCTTGTTCTGCAGGCTGTTGGATCTCTTGTGGGATTTGTTTTATGATGCACATTATAAGCTGTGACCTCTATAAATTAGTTACTTAAATCTTTAAGGGCGTAGACGAGAAGCCTCAGGCTCGTTCTTTAACCTCAGAGTAATATGTGCCTAATTTATTGAGTATAAATATCGGTGAGAACAGCTTGACACAATTAAAAAAACTGGGACAGATGAATATCCTAATTGAAATTTGAGACGATACTTTTAATTGCTGATCTCTTTTTAAAATCCAGCTGCTTTCACTTAGCTGGTTACAGGTAGAGAACAACAGAACGTTTTTCGGTTAACTTGCATCATATTTTATGTATTTTCTCAGCAATGAAGGGGATGTTGTTTTCTGCCAGTATTGTTTGACATAATATGATCATAATTGCAGAGTCCTGTCCTGAGAAATGGACGTTTTTCACTCGGTTAGATTTTTAAAGAATAGCTTTTGGTGCTTCAATTGTTTTCTGGAAGTACCACCCCATTTAAGCACTATTCTTTTTTTTTTTAAGTTTTGATTCCCTTTTCCTAGTTCAGATGTTTCACTTGGTTTGCCAGTGCTCTATTTGTAAGGACATCCTGTTATCTTATTTGCTTGTAAAAGAGAACCAGTGTGGCCCATGGCCGGTGCAAGGCTGGAATTAACAAGCACTTTTGAAAGAGCTTCTGAATGTCACAATTCTGTACTTCAGCCCTGGGACATTCTGCAAGAGCTGCATTCCTTATTGAAAACCCTTTCAGCGCTCAAAGCGCTCCCTTCCAGCTGTGCTCTGTAGCCGACACCCTTATTAGAAATCTGCTTTTCTGATTCACCCTGGTGCATTTCCAACGCTGCGTTCGTTTTATGAAAGTTAATGTCAGCATTTCAGTCCCTGTCGAGTTAAAGGAGGTTTTATTCTTGGTGTCATTATTTTTAGCTTTAATCTTCAATTCTGGTCAGAAGTGTGACCCCCTGTACTGACAGGCCTCGGGATATTAATCTGTATTTCCAACACGTGCTCGGAGGAGCGTGGGTCTCTTTCCTTGGGTCGTAAGGCTGGTCCTACTCCACAGCACCCGCTCACGGAAAGGGAGTTTCTAACATGCAGGCGACTTTTCTCTTTTCCTTATCTGACCCCCTCGGCTTTTTTGCTTCCCCAGATATTCGATGTGGGCGAGAGCCTGATGGTGCCGGACGAGTTCACGGCGGAGGAGAGGAACACGGGGATGTGGTGGCGCCACCTAGTGGCGGGCGGAGGAGCAGGGGCGGTGTCCAGGACCTGCACAGCCCCTCTGGATCGGCTCAAAGTGCTCATGCAGGTAGGAAGCGGCTCGGCCACAGCGACAGGCGTTTGTGTAGACGGCCGCGGTTTCCTGGACTGGTCGTTGCTGGTTGCGTTGTGTACATGAGCGTTTTTGTTGCCAGTGCATCCAGATAGGCCTGTTGGGATGTGCAGTTTGTGCACTTTGTGTCTGTTTTTCATTGCAACACCACCAGACATGGCTCCGTCATCCACTTGGGGCCCTTTATATAGGAAGACCTGGGACTGTGAGGGGAAGTGTGAGGTCTAGGAGAAGAAGCATAGTCTGGCGCTACAGCTGTGCGTCGCGATGAGGCCGGCTGGAAAAATAAATCCAATTCCAAAAATAAAAGGAGATGGACTATGGAAGTACACCAGTTATGCAATTCATGGGAGCTAAAAAATAGCTTCGCTCTCTGCTCCCGGGTCGCAATGCTCTAGTGTTGCAATGGCGGTTTCCCAACAGCAGTAAATGAGTTAATGAGTAAACGTGCCAGCGGCGGGTTCGGGAGTCCACGCACCCTGTGTTCAAGAGGCCGCCGCCGCCGCTGGGATGAGCTCGGAGCTCCCGAGCCAATCGCGAGCTACAGACGCCAGCGCACCTGTGGCTCCGGCTGGGGGCAGGTCCTCCGTCCCGGCGGCCGACGTCAGATCTGTTTGTCCAACGCTGTTCTCAGTGGGCCGTGGAAAGTAGGGCGGTATCACCGAATTGTTTTTTACACTTTGCCCCCCCTAGCAAATAAGTAAAGTGCACTGGCTGACCAGATAGATCCCCATTTTTGGTAAAATGGTTATCTTAAAAAAAAAAAAAAAAAAAAAAGGTTCACGCAAATTCTGGAACTGCTGTTTACATTAGTTTATTTAAAAAGTTATTTTTTTACTTGTTGACATCTTGAGCAGTGCGGGTGTAGTAAAGATAATGAAGGCCGTTCTTCTCCTCATCAGTGCCTCTCTGTTCTCCATCATCATCATCATCACCATCGTGCTCTGTGTGGTCTGCAGGTTCACGGGTCCCGGGCGAACAACATGTGCATCGTGGGAGGATTTACGCAGATGATCCGCGAGGGCGGGATGCGTTCCCTGTGGCGAGGAAATGGCATCAATGTCATCAAAATCGCTCCCGAGTCGGCCATCAAGTTCATGGCGTACGAGCAGGTGGGTCTCGAGAGCCTCGCTCCGCGGTCCCCTCCGTGACGCTGGCGTGCACGTTCAGATGTCTGGTGAGCGCCGCGGAAGAGACCGTCTCAACGATTGCTTCCCTGGTTGCAGATCAAGCGCTTGATGGGCAGCAGCCAGAACTCGCTGGGGATCCTGGAAAGGCTCGTTGCCGGCTCCCTTGCAGGAGCGATTGCACAGAGCAGCATCTATCCTATGGAGGTGAGAACTGTGCCCGCTGTCGGGGTCACCTGGGAGTCTGGGATCAGGATTTCCAGCTTGGGGGTGGCAGTGGAAGAAGTGTAATATGGAAACTGAATGCAGATTGTTTTTAAACAATCATACTTTGAGTGTGGTTACTGTTCCAACATTTAATGCAACATCTTCTTGAGTTTCATTAAAAAGAACTAAAAATGCAAGAGGTGATTTCTGATTCTCATGGTATTGAAGAGCAGCTGCTCCGCAGCACTGCCCAGGGCCTCAGTGTTGACCTGTCGCTCGTCTGCCCAGGTCCTGAAGACCAGACTGGCGCTGCGCAAGACGGGACAGTACTCGGGCATGGCGGACTGCGCCAAGCACATCTTCAAGAAGGAGGGGCTGGCTGCCTTCTACAAGGGCTACGTTCCCAACATGCTGGGGATCATCCCCTACGCTGGCATCGACCTGGCGGTGTACGAGGTGAGTGGACAGGAAGCTCGGAAGAGCCTGAATTTCCAGTGCCGGCAGCACGGCAGAGGCTCTTTATTGTGCTCATGCGTGCAAGCCCTGAGCAATTCACACCCAAATGTTGTATCACACTTGCAAATGGGAAGCACGGCAGGCCTTTCCGTGTGCAGATCTCATTTCATAATACTCCCCGCAAGTCTCGCTGAGGTGATCGCCGGTTTCTCGTCTTCTCCAGACGCTGAAGAACTCCTGGCTGCAGCGGTACGCCACCGACAGCGCTGACCCTGGCGTGTTCGTCCTCCTGGCCTGCGGGACGATGTCCAGCACGTGCGGCCAGCTGGCCAGCTACCCCCTTGCACTGGTCCGGACCCGGATGCAGGCGCAAGGTGAGAGAGAGGAGGCGGCAACTCCCGCGGTCCCCATGGCGATGTCCGCTAGGTTTTTTTTTTTGCTCAGCTCACCTTCTGTCCTGTTCATTTAACTCTGTGGCGCGTTTGTCACTTCTCCAAAGACTTGTTGAATTCCCAACTGTATAGTACAAGATAGTATAGCATGCATGTGCAGAGCAGTAACTGCAGCAAGGCGAAGGGATGGCAGGGTGTCGGCTCTTGTCCTCATGTTCCTCTTCCTTCCTCTCCAGCCAGTGTAGAGGGAGCCCCTCAGATGTCCATGACGGGGCTGTTCAGACACATCCTGCGGACCGAGGGGGCGTCGGGGCTGTACAGGGGGCTGGCGCCCAACTTCATGAAGGTCATCCCGGCCGTCAGCATCAGCTACGTGGTGTACGAGAACCTGAAAGTGACTCTGGGGGTGCAGTCCCGGTGAGAGGGCGGGCGGGGGCGCAGGAGGGACCCAGAGAACAAGAGACTGCAGAATCTCTGGTCGAGAGGCCTGGGGTTGCCCGATCATCTCATTCTGTGAATGTCTGAAAACACTAGGAACTGGAAAGCTACCGATCGATAGCGCCGCTGTGACACTGTGAAACCGTTGGACACTTGGAAGGTTCTCAGTTCAGTTTTTTTTTTTTTAATCCCAGAGGGACATTTCCAAGCAGTAGTTGCCTTTTAAGTTTCAGAACCCCCTCCCCCCCCCACCCCAAAACAGATCAGTCGTCGGACACGCGCAGCGCAGCTCAGCGCTTGTGATCTGTTTGGGAATGAGGACGCCTCTGGGGTCCACGATACCGTCTGTACTCCACTGCTGTAGCAGGTCAGTGTTGCCCTGCGTCCCCTGAGCGGAGCACTTCGACGCAGAAGAGCCTGTACAGTATTAGAAAACCTTCTCACCTCTTCCCTTCCTGCTGTTCTAACTGCATCCTCCCTGTCGGGTCTGGCAGGACTGGGACTGTGCCTGCTTATCTGCATGGCTTTAAAGAAAACTGCCACCAAACACACACACCTGATTGAAGGGCTCTTTTTAACTTATTTAAATCACCCGTGTACCTGTTATTTTTTTAATGTACATTTTTAGTTCGTTTTTTTTCAGGATAACGCATTCTTATATATGTCCGATGAATTTGGTCTAAATTGTCACCTGCTGTTTACATTAGTTTGTTTTTTTATTTGCTTTCCAAAATGTGTAATTTGAACTGATTTGTTTGTCTCCCAACCCAGAAAAAAAGGAACCAAACCTGTATACGTGCTGGGGGAGGTTACTTCTGTTGATTTAGTCTCTAAAACAGTGTGGATGGGGAATCCGTAGTGTCTTAACTGTCTGCTTTGTCTAGCAGAATGAATGAAGAGAGGGGTGATGAAGCAGTGGAATAATTTATTTTTGTATGTATCTTACAGTGCTAACCAGATATTTATTTTAAAATGGCCTGTTAAAAAAAATGTTATAAATTGTATGTTGTAAGGAGTTTGCATGTTTAAAAAGACAAATCAGCATTTCATTTCAAGTGGGTTGTCTTTGCTTATGCCCTCAGGAGCAAATATGCTTTATTGGACCTTCCTGACTGCAGTGTTAGTCTGATTGTAATCTTAGTCTTTGCAAAATTTACAGTTCCAGCAAGTTGCCTGATTGGGCAGGGGTGTCTGAAAGGAAACCTCAGTGTCTGCAAGGGAGCTCAAGAAATCAAAATTACAGGGGCTGCCAGTCTTAGCTTTAATTGATTATATTGAAAAATAATTTGGATAATTTTCCTCTGCATTGTTGTGGGGGGAAAATCGCACTGTTACAGAAATCTGCTCTATAATGAGATGTTGCAAACCTGTGAAAGGAGGTGTGATCCATCCATATTGACTGAGGAATATTTGAGTCCCAGAGCACTGCTTTCCACCTGCTTCCGAATAACTAAATATTCTGCTTCACACTCGAGCACTTTAAAATGCTTTAACCACAGGTGAATGTTTCTTGTACTTAGACAAAAAGGCGACCGTTGGAATATGTCACAGGTGTGATTTTTTTGTAGCATTAAAATTGTTTGGTAGGGAGTTTAATCTGTAGTCCTAGAAATATTAAGATACACAATAGTCTGATGCTTCTAAAAGTGTAAGGGGGTGAAAAAGAATTGTACAAGAGGGATAATTATGGTTCAGTGTTTTTGGCACTCCTGTTATGCTGTCGAACCAAAACTGCCTTGTTTTGTCCATCTGCACCTCAATGCCGAACCCGCACGCTGTTCAGAAAGAGAAAACGGAACTTGCCTTACTCCCGATGTACGGAAAGCAGATGAGTGCTAGGCTCTGTGGGACTCGGCGGCTCCTCTCCGCTGTCGGCACAGAAAAAGGAGGCTGTTCGGGTCTCGGAGTAACCGTCTCGAACTCGGTAATGTTTCTGAGTGGCAGCCCCTTTCTTTTTTTTCCCCGTCTTGAGGTCCTCCAATTTTGCGACGGCTCAGGTAGCCGAGAACAGAAGCTGCCCGAGGGTCACGCGTGGGCGGAGTGAACGTGCACAAGGCCGAGAGAGAGGGACACGTGCCTTCTAAGAATGTGGTGTGAAACACATGACCTCCTTGTGCAGTTCAGTCACTGTGTTCCCATACTAAGATTTGCACAGTGGCTGCAGAGTGATGCCCCAGGGGCCCTGTTAGTCTATTCCACTTCAGTATGTAGAGAATATATATTTCTTCTCATGTCCTCCAGATCGATTGCCGCTTTTGGAATCTCGCAACTGCTCTTTCGGTGTATTCCAACAGCCCGACAAGATGATGTGAATTTGACGTGTATTATATAGCATCTCCCGTGGTCCAGAAGTCTTTTTCTAAAGCTGGGAGTGTCTCCTTCAAATCTGAAGCCTCCCTTGCTCCTGCATCCATGTCCCGCTGTGAGAGGCGCTGTGCCGTTTCTGTGCGCGCGACTCATGCCAGTGCTCGCTGAAATATTGACGTGATGCAAAGATCAATGCAAGATATTTGTTTCAAACGATACTAATTTTGTCCTTTGTAGAGTACGAGCGAATTAATGAATGTAATGCAAATGTATTTATGTTAAAAGGGGGAACAAGTGTCAAATAAAGTTCTTCTCTTAGACGAATTTTATTGTGCTGATCTCAACTTTTTTCTTAGATTTTTCTGCCTCCCTGAGTGAAGTAAAACTGGAGTCTGGCAGTTTTTATACTATGCATAAAAAGGGTGTCTTCAAATCTCAGCTGTATTAGTTTTACTTGGCGCTGATAACAGCAGTAAGCTCTAGTGGAAATTCTTAAGGCTTGTAACATCCATACACTGTCTCTCAATTCTCAGACAAGCGAACAGGGTGATAAAACCTGTTTTTTACGGTGCTTAAAGTTTCATTGTCGTTAACCATCAATATTGTCAAGAAACCACGCTCCATCTTCTTACCTCATTTAAGTGACCTGTTACACATTGAAAAGCCGAGTGTAATGTGACACAGCCTATGTCGCCAATAATCTGGTTCTCAGTAGCCTCAGCCGGTCACCCAGGGGACTGTTGTCAGAATGCTAATTGGGAAAGGAAGCTTACAGACGCTTTATGGAGAGGTCTTTGGCGAAAAGGGCTTCTCGATCAGACAGCCCAAATTAATCACAACCGCCATTTGCCATCGTTAGCCGCACCGACAAACTAAAAAGTGAGAAACACTCTTTCGTCGAAACGGTTTCGGGTTAGATTTGTTTTAGTTGGCCAACGCTGACTTGTGTGGCTTTGTGGGGAGGGAAGGGCAACCATGAGCTCGTTATTAATTTATGGTCGTTGCTGCGCGGTGACCGCCGCCCGGATCAGTAATGGATTACTGGGCAGCACCACCTGCGGACCGTGCTAATTGTTGGAGTCGGGGTCCCGAGCGGCCTGCTTACCGGAGTATAAATCACCTGCGGCGAGCGGGCTAAACCTGCCGCCCTCCTGCCCTGTATCTCCTCTCCTGCAGACGGGCTCCGAGGACGAGCAGTCCTCCGCCTGCGCTCTCGCTGTCGATATCGCCTTTCCGTCGGTTTGGGAGAAATAACATCGACGCGGTCAGTTGTCGGTCATTTTTTTTTTATTTATCGATTCTTCCTAGTGTTTTACATTCTTTAAAAGACAGTCGGCAAAGAAGAGAAGGGCTGAAGATCTGAGCGATCGAAAGAAGGATAATAATATTTCCAAGTCTAGTGAAGAACGATTGATGAATGTTGGGATTTAATCCTGATACTCATCATCAGCCGTAATAGAGCGGGGTCTTTCATAAAGTTTCCCAGCTCTGGCAGGCAAGGTCTGAATAATTCTTGCTTACTCGGCTTCTGTTTTCTTGTGCTCCCGTCCCTCCTGGGTGCCTATATGTCAAGGACGATGATGCTCAAAAGGCCATCGGAGGTGGCCACGATGCGGCGGCTGTGCAGAGACATCATTCAGTACACCTCGGCTCACGGGATCCCCAACATTTTCCGGGCGCGACACTGGTTCCGCAGGGCGCTGTGGGCTGTGTTCGTGGGCTGTGCGCTGTGCTGCGCCCTGTGGCAGTGCACCGAGATGGTCCTCAGTTTTTACAGCTACCCCTCGCACGAAAAGATCACGCTGGTCTCCGGCACCGAGCTGAGGTTCCCCGCCATCACCATCTGTAACCTGAACAGCGTCCGGTACTCCTCCCTGAAGAAGAGCTTCTCCATGAGCAGCTCCCTGCAGGTAAGCCGGACCGAGGGGCCCCGCAGGCCTGTGCCGCATGTTCCCGGGGCGCGGGGAGCGCTCTTCCTCCGCAACGGATCGACATTTGCGGGTGCTCACTCGAACAGAAAGGCTTTACCTGTGGTCTGTGCGTTTTCGTTTTTTTTTGTTTTTTTTTTGCTGTGTTGGTGTAACGTCTCCCTTCGCCTCGACGCGACCTCTTACTCAAGGAGTGCCACTACAGGCAGGTGCTGTCGGGCCCCTAAACCAAGGTGTGGCCCCCCTCGTGTGGACGGGAGGCTCTTGGGTCCAATTAAATGAGGATTATTCTCGTACTCGACACAGAATTAACAGTAATCTGTCATGGCCCCACGAACACACGCGAAACACGTTTTGCTTAATCCGAAGTCTTAGTTCGAGGGAGAAATGAATTTCGGAGAGAACTCTTCGAAGGCGTCTCCTGTTCCAGAAACCTGCAACAGGTCCGTTACCAAACGAAAACAAATTATGTTTAAATGTTAATACAAGTGGGTGTGTATTACTGGCCTTAACGTCTGGCAATAACTATTTAAAACTCCCCCGGTAGATTCAGGGCTAGGGGAGTTCAACGAAACTGCATGAGCAGACTAGAATTAACCGCCACATTTTTGCTCCAGAGAGTGAAAACAAACGCCAACTTGTCCCACTCGTAACGTTGCCTAAAGGATTCACATCCCAGAAAATTCATAGAAAAGCCTGAAAAGATCATGTCTCCCTCTTTCCTTTCATTTTACGTCTGAAGTGTAAACGCATTCGTTATGAGTGCTCTTGTCTACGCAAGACATCAACCTCCTTGTTACTCTTTTTGAACACGGTGTCTTTTTAGTTCGTTGTATAATCTTAAGGACTGTTCTACACGTTTAAGCAGTGTAGTTTTAATGACCGCAGAGAGTCAGGGTCAGTTTAACTTCTTATCCGAAGCACTGCACCTTTTTTTTTCAGTATATTGTCCCTGTCACTATACTGCGGCATTAGGACCCACATAGGCCGAAGCTTGAGCGCCC
This sequence comes from Lepisosteus oculatus, assembly GCF_040954835.1. Lineage (NCBI taxonomy): Eukaryota > Metazoa > Chordata > Actinopteri > Semionotiformes > Lepisosteidae > Lepisosteus > Lepisosteus oculatus. The sequence continues at coordinate 15,212,263 of NC_090719.1, read as the reverse complement.
CCTGCTGGCACCTCTAACACCTCTTCCAGCAGCAGCCTCAGCTCTCGCAGGAGTCTCCCCTCCAGGTACTGGCCAGGCTCACACTGCTGGGCTCCAGCGGGCTGCCAGCTGGGAGCTGCAGGGCCACATGGCTGCTGGCAGGTGGAGGTGCTCCCTCTGTGTAACGCCCTGCCATTCAACAGGACTCGGGGCTGGAGCAGTCTCATCGGAGGAACAGGAGCAGCTCGCTGAACGGCACTGGGTTCTGGGACTCGTCCCAGGAAACCACCAACTACGCCCGCTCCTTCAACAAGTTTGCCTCCGAGTTTAACGAGCTGTCGGACGAGGAGAAGATCGAAATGGGACACCAGCTGGAAGATATGCTCATTTACTGCAACTACCATGGGCAGGCATGCAACACCAGGTAACGGCCGGAGGGAGAGTCTCATTCTGTTCATCTCTTATATACACATTTTACTGTTTTATATGTTTAATGTTACAATATACAGAAAGACAGAATATATGTCCAGGATGTCAGAATACAAGCAGCTAAGGAAACTATTTTTAAATCACTTCCCCTGCTCTGTCACTCTATTAAAAAGTAATACAGTATACTGTATATAATCCATTCATAATCTATCTGCTATGAAGTGATCTCTGTGACATGATTAGTAAGTCTGCAGTAGTAGTTCCTCTCTCAGAGCTCATTTAGGAAGCTGATAATGTGGCAACACCATCCCATCATATCGCCATCTCAGTCCTCCTTTCTTCCAGCTTCTTTTCTGGATTCATCAACTACAAGTTTGGCAACTGTTACACCTTCAACTCGCAGAAGTCCACAGACATCCGAGGGAACCCCATCAGCAGCGAAGTGCTCAACACCACCAAGGCCGGCTTCATGCATGGTACGTGCTGCAGTATCTCTGTGAAAAAGAAGCGCTTGTTCAGGTGCTTTGTGTCCTTTCTCCTGTTCAACATGGTGCTCCTGCAGAAAAAACACTAATTCCTTGTTTCACAATCTCGGGAACATTTTCCGTTGCAAGGAATTGCTTTTGGAGCAGACTTCCAGTGGAGCCCCATAACTGTGAAGATCTGTGAGGAGGGCAATCTTGCACTGTAGGGTCTTCAGGTTTGGTTGTGACACTGGATTTACACCTTTTAAAGCACAAAGAGACCGCAGGGACACACTTACAGCCTGCTGTATAAAATCAGCATGCTGTAGGTCCTAATGCTTTATTACTAGACCTAGATAATTCAATTCAAGCTTTAATATCCACCTGGGGAAATTTGTTTTATGGCAAAGTTGTATTGTTGTATCAGACAAGGAAGACAAACACTAGCAACAGAGACGACAGTACTGTAGCTCCTAGTTTTTGCAGGTTGTAAGTCACCGTTATTGGATGAAGTACCACTGTGATGTGCAACAGCAGATTTAATGCCACAGAAGGACAATCAAGGAACAGAATCACTTTAGTTTCAAACAGAGGAGCCCCCTTCCGGAACAACAGTGAAACAAGTAGCTGACTTATTTAGCTTATGCTTTGATCATAAACAATTACATTAGCACCCATTTATAGAGCTGGGTACCAGCGCTGCAGTCGGCAACGCTCACCAGTGCACCACCCTGCCATCCAAAAACCTTTACCTGCAGTACGTGACCTGAATGTAGAAGAGTCTTTGTGTGCTTCTTTAGGAACAACATCCTTTGGTTTTACCATTATAGTTAATCATCAAATCATTTGAATTTCACACGTAAAACCCCTAGTGTGTAAAACTCTTGGGCAGTAGGACGAGTTCAGTCTTGGCAAACGAGTGTAGGGGCGGTAAAGATGGCTGCCCCTTCCAGGCCTGCACATGGAGCTGTTCATCCAGCAGACGGAGTACGTGAAGGACATCACCCACTCCGCAGGGATCCGGCTGCTGATCCACGACCACTCGGCCACGCCCTTCCCCGAGGACGAGGGCGTGAACATCCCTCCCGGCACGGAGACGGACATCGGCATGATGAAGGTGAGGCCCAGCTGAAGGAGAACGGGGACGTGGATGTTCAGCAGCAGGGCTCCTGCGTGGCTGTGCTGGAGAGGCGCTGCCCGTGGGGGGGGGGTCTCTGCCCGTGGGGGGGGGTCTCTGCCCGTGGGGCGCGTGCTGTCCCTGGGGGTGTCTGGGCTTTGCCTGTGCAGACCTCATCTGCAGCGACAGCATGACACTCAGAAAGGGTATCATGGGAGTAGCTGATGGTGTTGTTCTCACCTGTGAATGAGCTGATAAAGAGTTAAGCTACAGGGAAAGATCAGTTTTAACCAGTGTGTTTGTAGGTGACGCACGTACAGGTGATTGTGTGTGAGGCCTGTCCTGGGTGCAGAAATCCATTGCAAAATCAATCGCTGCTTGACTGGGATGTAAATCAACAGGGATATGCAGGGATCGGGATTTTAAAGCCATGTTCTAGATCCAAATCTGATCTGATCCAAATTCTCATCTGAACTTTAGTTTAAACACAGAAATGTGAGCTTTGATGCTGCATATTTGCCGCAGGTTTTGAATTTCTCAGCTCTGTGGAAGAAAGAGCACAATATAAGTCCCTTTCAGCATCAGGTCTGGTCTGTTGTGGTGCTTGTTACCAGAACTGCAGAAAATCCAGCTTTGTAAAGTTAGGAGGATGTTAATGGGTCAAGGCCATGCAGAGCTGGCATTAAGGTATCAAATTAAAGGGAAAAAATGCAGAGTAAAGCATTAAGTTAAATGATGGTGAATTTGCTGGTTAGTAGCGAATGCAACTCAGTGACTGGAGCACAGAATATCTGGAGAAGATAGGTTGGAACGCAAATCTTGCGTTTCTACTCCTAAATTACGGTAAAAAACATTGCATTTAATGTAAATGTAAAATACAAGGAGGTTGTATGTTTGGGGATTGCATAATTGTTTTTTTAAAGTTGTTAACTGTTTATTAACGAAGTGGTGAACGGCGTTTGTCCGGGCCCTGTCGCCAGGTCGAGATTCAGAGGCTGAAGTCCCCATTCGGAAGCCACTGCACGGATGGGGAGGGATTCCGAAATTACTACCACGACTTGTATGGATCAAGATATACCAGAGAGGTAACGGGGCCTTTTTTCCCCAGTGTTTGGGAAAAGTCCTTTGATGTCAGAACCATGTCCAACAGCCTGCTGTTCACTATTGGTTTGAGCTAAGATTGAAAGTCAGAATGATCAAATACATTAATTGATATTCTAGAAGAATTTGACACATTTTGAATGAAGCCCCAAATTGTGAAAGTACTGGAATAGTCGCCATGTTGTCGAGACGTGAATTGAATCGCGACGTGATGTGGCCCTTCCTGCTCACTAGTCCCTGTAACGACGTACGAGCGAATAAGTACAGGTTGAGCAGCGGACATTTCACAGCAGAAATGTTGCAATGTGATCTGCGTGCAGAGTTAACAAGTAAGTTCCGTTTACTGGCAAAACCGTCTCGAAGTCGAAAGCAATATTTCTATCGCATTGAGAGAGATGGATACACAAGGCTGCTGGTTTACAGTGTAATGGAGCTGGTTCACGCGACCAGAAGTTTTGTTGCCTCGTTCTGAGTTGCAGAACATGGCACTGCGCACAGCTGGAGATTTAGTCTATTTTGTGATGTAAATTGGAGGTTTTACAAGATATCGTGTACATTTTACTTTTTATTGCAGTTTGAAATGCTCTATATACAAATAGCCTTGCAGCTCCCCTTTTAAAGAGAAACAACTCTGGCTCCAGCAGGTATCTGAGTATAACGTTAAACTCCACTTCGAAGCTGTGTCTTGCTTCTACACACACCTCGTCTCTCTGCTTTGTTTCTCCTCGTGTCTTTGCCAGTCCTGTAAGCGGACGTGTGCCCAGCAGACCATCATGGAGAACTGTGGGTGCAGTCACTGGGAGTTTGCTGTGCCTCCAGGGTCCCACTACCCCAAATGCAATCTGAGTGCTGCAGGAATCAGTAAGCATCAGCGCGAGCACGGGGCAAGAGCTGCTGCAACTAATCATTTCTTACCAGTTGATCAATTGATGACGGACAGGCACTGTACCACACATGCCCACCTGGTCAAGTCCAGTGGTTACATGTCAGGCAGTACACCTGACTGATGGCAGTTCTGACCTCATAAATTGCTACAGTGCTGATACCAATTACAAACTTTTAAGAGCTGCTAAAATCTTCAGATATGGCCCAGATTAAAATAAAAAAACAAGATCAATTAGCTGGTGATTAAAAACTCAGCCTGAGCAGAAACCAGAAGAGAGAGTTCGTCCACGACTGGGGTTAGAAAATGCTCCAGAACACTTTCCACCACTGGTTTTCCCTCCATTTGTTTTCCCAGTTTCACTGGAAACAGATTGCTCTGTAAGCCCAGCCCCTGGGTGCTGCAGGTCTTGATATGTTGCTGACCTGTGTATTTTCTCTTTTCACATTACTGTAGGTGAATGTTTGGAACTGTATGAATACAAGTTTGCTCATGACATGCTGCCTTGTAACTGCCCTCTACAGTGCAAGTAAGTGGATTGTTTCAAAGATGAACGATCGGCAATTTCTTATTTCATATGTGAGAGGCAATGGGGTTTATAAAGATATTGACATTACTCAGGCCTTTCAGACACAGACTGTCTCTAGACATGCATCATCTGGTTGCTTCAGCTACATTGCTAGAGGATTCAGTTCAGTTTTTTCCTCCTCCAATGACAGACAGGTGCAATGTTCCAGAACCCACCTAAGGACTTTTATGTCAAAAAAGACGTTTTGACAAGATTTTGAAAGGTGGAAGGGAGGGGGACCAAACTGATATGAAACTAAACTATACCAGAATGAGCGACTGTTCCCTCTGTCTTGTGTTTCTCTTCCTGGCACAGCTCTGTTAATCTGACAATGAACACACTCTTGGTTTCCTGACTCTCTCTCTCAGCTTCCTGTAGGGAGTGGTACAGTACATGTGGACTCCCTTGCGACCCGTGAAGACGTCAGTCTGCAATAATACCTTTCACGTAGCTAGAAAGTCAAACTGACTGAACCAGCACCCCGTCTCTCACACTAATAGACTTCTGATAGCTCTTTAGATTCTCAGAAATAAAGGAAATGTTTTTAAATCAGCACATAAAATGCAAGACCTGTTGAGCTGCTGTATGGAATGTTTCAGTTGGTTTGAGAAACAGGCAATTAGAGGACGCTGATTCAGTCAACTGCCACTTGAATACATTTGCAGCCCATTCCCTTGTTATCTGCCATCTTTGAGTTTCCCCCCCAGAAAATGACTGGAAGTGTCTTGATTCTCTAACCTTGGGTTAACAGCACACACCCTGGGGGTACGAGATGTCCCTTCTGGGGGTGCAAGGCATATCAGGGTTTTTTCAAAAACTTCAATCGTCAAAAACACAAATTCATTGATCAGGGTTGCGAGAACGAAAGGGGTGCAGTTGGTGGAAAAAAGAATCACTGCTCTGCAGTCCGGCACCGCTTTTCAGATCCTCTACAAACTGGTTTCAGAATGAAAGTAGTTATATAGCCAGACATACAGAATACTCCACATCTTCCCAAGCCCTGAAATTTAGGGACGTTCTGCTTTTGGAAGGTTAACACTAACCTCTCTGTGATAAAGCATCCATCTTCCCGATTAACACGTAAAGCAGGGAGTCACTGAACCCCTCTGAGCTTATTGAAGGCTGTGAAGTTTCACACATCTGGAAATCTATTTTGGAAAATGGCACCTTCTGTGCCAGTAGTCTATGACGTTAACCTATTTCTCAAACTGCTGAGACAGACGAATTTCTGTTTGCCTTCCCTGTGCTTGTTTTAACTGAATGAGGGATCGGGTTGTTTGCTCTGGAGAACCAGTTTCCTGTCAAAAAGACAGCCAGTTTCGCCTTCCATCTGAAAAATAACTGCCTGGCAAAACTAAAACTTTATACAGAACACGCGCACCTTTCTCCTCAACACCACCATGAGCTTCAACAGACCTGACAGTGAATTTGAAACAAAATGACTTTTAAAGTTTTTTTTCTTCAGTGCAGAATTTGCTCTATTTTTTTCTTCTCGCAAAATATTAAAGTCTGGGAAATTTAAGTCCATTTTCTCTTCCGTGCCTTTGCTGTTACTTGCTAGATTAGTTCGAATCAATTTAACAACTACTAGTAGAAAATAGTAAAACTTTGGTGCTGCATACCACCCTGTAATTCAGAGTACTTTATTAGTGTTGCCAGTAATTAAACAATCTCCAGTAAACAATTATCACAGTAAACACCAATGACCTCACACATTTACACATGTAATTATACATATTTTTATCACTTACGTGGATGCATAATGTGCAGTGTTTTGTGCAATAGAGTGTTGTTGTTGTTTTATTTTCTGTCATGTCCTGAATATGGGCGAGGCAATTTTGTACAGCTCTACGGCCAGACCAGTTGCTTGCAGACCGTTAATCTGTGCATTTGCTTTGTTTCAGAGAAGAGATCTACCAGCTCACAGTCTCAGGATCACAGTGGCCGGCAACAGCGTTCTTGGTAATTAACCTGCCAACATGTCTTTGGATTGTGTGTGGAGACAAGAAATCACTGTCCTTTTGAACCTTCTCTCCTTGTTATTCCAGGAGAAATTCTCCAGTGACCTGAGAGAAATGGGAGGCCAGCTGGGAACTATAGCCGACAACCCCCAGCTTATACGGTCTGTATCCCCCCCCGCCAGTGGACGACTGGTTTCGCTGCACTGGGACTTGTTCATTGTAAAGAGCCATCCACAGCACATCCTGTGTTGCATTAGAGTCTTTTGCCTCCTAAATAAAATGCTAAAGTTAGTTTCCAGATTTTTTGAAAATATCATTTTAAATGCATCTGTTATCACAAACTCATCCCTGGAACTACACCCTGGGTCGGTCACCAGGGCAATTCAGATACCCCAGTGAACCCAGGCAGCAGGGCATTAAGAGGAGGTAGGGCATCTGAGCACTCGGCACAGGCCCACACAAACGCAGGGGCGAACATGCAGACTCCACACAGAAGGCACCCCTGGTTGGACTGAGGCCCAGGCCCCAGGAGCTGTGAGCCAGTAGTGCCAAGTGCTCCAGCGTCACACCACCCGATTGTAACTTCACACAAACATGGGAACTAAAGTTCAGCATAAAAGAACATGAACTTGACGGAGTGAACAAGTGCCTTTAGTCAGGAGCCGCTTCTTAAAACCGTCCAGGCTCACCATTTTCTCTACACCCAGCTTCAGTGTGTTGAACATTGAGGCCTCTTCTCTGTCTTTGCCTGCAGAGATAATTTAGTCAAAGTCGTTGTCTACTACCAGCAGCTGAACTATGAGAGGATAGTGGAGGAGCCCTCCATTACTGTAAGTACTCTGCTCATCGGCTGCAGTGCATCAGCCACACCGCAGTCAGCACAAATCCGCATCACGGCCTTCTAAATCATATTAATCCATTTATATTTTAGCTGTGCATACTTGATGAAACACCTAGCACCATCATAGCACCTTTTGAAAGTAGGGGATGGGCTATGTTTTTTTAAGAGGACAGCAGACCCCCAGTGTATCAGAAAAATACAAGGGGGTTTGTTATTTTCTGAATATCAATAAAATCATGAATGACGTGTTATCTGCCCCAACACCGTTATAGGATAAGAAATACATGCTTCCTGGACCTTTTGACTTTTTTTAACATTTGCGATCAACTCAGTCCATGAAAACTGTACTCCTGAAGTTCTTATGATACAAAATGTGAGCTCTTTATTTCCTGTGTCGTAAATTACGCTGTATAAAACTGGCTAAAGCATGCGAAACACGAACAGCAGCATTGATACTCATTAAATTTAAACCTATGCAGTAATTGTTTTTACCTCAGTTTTATTACCTGTGTATTTCACTGTTGCTGTGGGGAGTCGGGGGTTATTTCCAGCCTCCTGCGGATGTGTGTGTGTGTTTGAGTTCCCGGTGCTGACACGCTGCTCTGCTTCCTTCGCCCTGTTTGGGCCTGAAGGAGATCGACCTGATCTCCAACATGGGAGGCCTGGTCGGGCTGTGGGTGGGCTTCTCTGTCTGCACGCTGGCCGAGTTCTTCGAGCTCTTCGTCGACGTCCTGATCTTCGCCGTCCGCCGGTGCCTCAGAGGGTCCGTGCCCGACACCTACCGGAACCCCTACTGTGAGAAGGGCAGCCCCATATACATCGGACACAAAACCACCAGCATGTAGGAGCCACTGGGAGAGAGGCGGCGTGCTCGGGCTTGTGGAATCGAAGTACTGGAGAGACTGGCTCGGACTGCCGACACGGAATACATAAAGGAAAACTCTCCGGCAGAGGCCATTTGCGTAATCAAAACAGTTTCAAAGACATCAATGGATAAATGTTTTACCCGGCCCTTTTAGATTATGTCTGCGACGTGGTATCCAGATTTTTTGCCATTTAGAACACTGTATGGGTTTAAGAGGCGTTTAGACACCTTATTGCAGTTCTTGAGTTTCAGTCAGTATTGTTAGTAGGAGGAAAGCACAGTGCGTGAGGGATGGGAAATAGAGTCTTCTGTACAGTTTTCACCGTTGTACTCGATATCCCATCATGCATGTTTCCAGCAAAGCCTGGGGGAACCTGTCTCCCCAGGGGTGTCTGTGTGCGAACACTGAAGAGGTGCTGGGTAATTCCTTTAAGGGGGTCAAGTTCGCGAGGTTTGTGCCCATTGCTGGCATCCACTCAGCACAATGTGCCCAAGCGCTCACGCACATGTTCAGAGATGCTGGCCTACAGCACGGTCGATTCGAGTTGGTCTCCCTCCCACTCGCTGCTGCAGCGGGGCGTCCTTGGCTCTGGAGCATCGATAAGTCTTGGCCCTCTTTAAATACCCCACACACACTTCATGTGCACCTGTACACTCCTCGCTTCCTTGCCTTCATTGTCTACAGCACTACCAGTCATTGCCAATGTGTGACACAGTGCAGTTACCCCCACACTGCTTGTCCACTGGAAATGGCCCGTCTACCTGAAATATCAGTTTGTGACATGCACGGGCAGGGCATTTTCTTTTATACAACAGAAATTCAGAACACTACCCAGTTCGCCTTATTTGCTTACATTTTGTCAGAGCTTACGTGAAAATTGAGGAAAATAATGAATGACGAAGACTGAAGGTGATTATGATCGTGCCTTTAAACTAACAGAGGGGCATTGAAAACTGGTTTGAGCTGGAGGACTGACTGCATATTAATAACTCTCGCTTCTGCAATATTTAAATTGTAGGGAGTGTCTTGGGAATGACAGATTTAAAACATTTAACTTATTTCTTGATGTAAATAAAATTACAGGTCCATCTTAAGTAGTGTGCACTAGTCCAGTGTGGCCTAACAGCCTGGTACAATGGAGTGTCAATCTGCTGTGTTCAAGCACTTGCTTCACATTAGATCAGACACCTAACCTCCTTAGAATCTCTGTAAACATTTATGAGTGCATTGTAGATGCCAGAACATTAAAGTGTTTCATGTTGTGTCCTCTATCTATGGTTTATTATCTTTAAACTTCTATTTTTAAACTCCCAAATTGGAATTTAAATTTCTCATGTAACATATACAGATGGTGTTTATAATGAAGGACAGTGAGCGTCAGTTCGATTATCGTGGGCAGTTTTGTTCACCATGCTACAGAAAAGATATCGCTCTAGAGTTTGTAGGAAGGTCCCACACCGACAGGCTGAAGGAACTGAACCTGTTTTGTCTTGAACAGAGAAGACTATGAGGAGACGTGATACAAGGACTTCAGCATCCTGGCTCCTTCCTCAGAATGAACAGCAGAACACGAGCCACAGGGCCGCAGCGGAAACTAAACGGAAATGCATTTAAAAGGGAGAACAGGAGAGGCTTCTTTACGCAAAGGGTTGTGGGAGTGTGGAACAAGCTAGCCAGCCTTTCAAGAAATGGGCGAATGGGATACTTGAATCAGTTCAGTACCTAATGGGCTTGATCAAGAAATGGATTCTCTGGTGCTGTTCTCATGTTCTTTTAATGATGATGTGCTCTATAAAATGACGTTGGATAAACACTGGGTGAATGACAGAACATGTACAGTCCAGGCTTCATTAAAGTAAAACCAGCAAGGGGGGGATGTATATATTCCATTTAAGGATTAAAATGTTTAAACTGCTTTCTTGGGAGTGTAATTATTTTGCTATTCAAAAATAGATATTCATGTTTGTCCTTGTTGGATCTGAATAATATGTCTATAAAATGTTCCTGTAACTCTTCAGATAGTAGTACTGTCACTACAATAGAATATTAACAGAGCATTGCTGAGATCCTACAGGTGTGTCTGTTGTTAATTAATTTATTAATCATTTAAGTCATTCTACATTTCATCTAGATTATCCCCAGAATTGCAACCTGATGCGTAATTGTAGATGCTGTTTCAGAATGATGTACCTTTCAATTAGCCAGAAGAACTGTAAAGTATACAATATGCTTAAGTGACGATCTCGCGTATCCTAGTTTTGGGTTGGGCGGTAGTGCATTTCATTTCTCAGTTTTAGAAAAACCTGTTTTCAGAACTGGACAAGTATTTACATGATCCATATTTATTCTCTCTCTCTCACAACGGGGTTTTAATAATATTTAAAAAAAAACGACGTGAAATCATTGTGAACGGCCGTGTCCGCGTTAAAGAAGTTACAATCCAGCCACAGGCACGGTCACGCTGCTGGCATTAATCCCAAGCTATCGCATCTTTCTTTGAAAGACTCCAGAAGGGGAGAAGTTTTGTTTTTGTCTACGAGGGATTTTTCCCACGTAGAAAACAATGTGTGTAATTCCAGAAGTAAAACATCTCGAATTACTAACGCAAGAAGGGAACTAGTATGAGAAGGAAAACTCCAGCACCCGGGTCGCCCTCCCTCCGTCTGCCTCCTGACCGGCCCTGGAGACGCCGTCACAAGACTGCTCCAGGACTGCAGACAGTCACGGGTTTCACTACAACTTGCAGCGAAGCAAGCTGCTCCGCCGACTGCCAGAGACATTTAGTAACAGGAAACGTGTTTGGTTTTTTTTCCCCTCTTCTCCGGGTGCACTTGAACCGCTGGTCTTGTGTAACCAAGCTCCTAGGAGTCACGCAAGAAGGATACAGTTAACTCAGCCCGCTGTATCTCTGCATGAGTGCCTCCGCACCATGATATCGGTGGAAGAAGCGAGGGCGCGCCTGGAGGCGGCCGGGCAGTCGCACCTCCTCCGGTTCTGGCCTGAGCTCTCCCCCGGGGAGCGACGCCGCTTTCTGGGCGAGCTGGCTCAGTTCGACCCGGCGCAGCTGCGCGGCCACTGCCGAGCCGCGGCGGAGGCGGCCCGCCGGGAGCCCAGCGCCCACGACCGGCTGGACCGGCGCCTGGAGCCGGTCCCGCCCGAATTCATAGGCGGCGTCGGGAGAAGCGACCCGGACACCCTGAAGGCATGGGAAGACGAAGGTAGGAGTTTTTCGCGCTACATCACGTTTGCATCCAACTCTGCGTCCAGCACCTTTCTTTTTAATTTACGGGAGCAAGGCGGGGTATGACGCTTGTGGCGAATAAATAGTGGAATTAAAGTGAAAGCTGTATCCAAACTACATTATCTTTCATGGAATAGACTTACAGGTATGAGGGATGCTACAGTGCTCGATAGAGACCCGGTCCTGGAAGTCATGTGAAGCTGGTGCTCTGAAGAGACTTCAACCCGACGCGCTATCTTGTAGCAAGAGCTGTGGTATTGTCGGCTTTGCTGCTCTCCCATCAGAGATCATGTATCATAAGCGAATAAAAAATAATCCAGTGTAAATATACTCTGCTTTATATTGATTTTTACGCAGAATGCACGCCGTGTAATTCGCAGAAGTAACAGAATTTAAACAATTATACGATGTCGTTTCAAATATTATGAATGTAATAAATACAAATGTACTTAAGTTTGTTTTCTTATAGACTTTTCAGCTCCGTTGAACAGTCCATCGCGCCTCAACGCGGAGAAAGCCGTCGAGACATAAAAGTGTTTGAAAACGTTGTAAAAAAAACAACTATTATTTTTTTTTATATTAAATGGATTATCCTGACCGGATAATTTCTAAATACGTGAATAAGACGGAGAGCGGCCGGACCGATCAGGAATACTGCCTGGGTTTTGGGAGAGCACCATCTTTCTAAGACCATTTAAAAACTCGTGGAAGAATACCCGTCAAATTAGATTATTGGAACGCAAACTTTTATAGTAAACAAAAAATATTTCAACATTTAAATTCAGTGGCGGTTAGGCTCTGTGCATTTCCCCCCCGAAGGCCTGGAGATCCTCGGTGTTGCTTGACTCCTCACGGCGTGACCTCGGTGTCCCAGAGCCCCAGGAGAGAAGAAATCGCCCCTTTGTGTCCCCGACTACATTGCGTCCTTTCCGTGTGGGTGTGGGGAGGGGGAGAGGGAGAGTTTGTTCAAAATGTTTCACTATGTTTTGTTTTCTTATGCTATGTACTGTAGAGCTGTGAAAATCTAAAGCCTGCAGTTCAAGGGTTCACAAGGGCGTCTGGTCTCGCCGAGGTGAAGGTGACGTCTCTTGCCCTGTCCCCCTCCTGTCCAGGGTTCCTGCAGATTTCTCGCAGCCGGGTGGCCGTGCTGCTGCTGGCTGGGGGCCAGGGCACTCGCCTGGGCGTGTCGTACCCCAAGGGGATGTACAGGGTGGGGCTCCCGAGTGGCAGGACCCTGTACCAGATTCAGGCCGAGCGAATCCGGAAGCTGGAACGGCTGGCGTCGGAGAAACACGGCTCGAAGTGCACCATACCCTGGTGAGGACGGGGACGGCAACAGCTCCTGCGCTCGGGGACGCCGAGTTTCAGGCGCAGTTTTCCTGTGATGGCGTGGTTTCGTCGTTTGGGGGGGGAGGGAGAGGCAAGAAGTTATCAACGTGTTTTCCCCCCAGGAAATGGGATCAAAGCTACACAAAAAGTCTCTCTTCTGTGTTTAGCTGTTTGTCCCACTGAAGTTTTGAGTTGGAAGGTAGGAGTTTGGGGTGGGGTTGGGGCGCAGTGTTTAACATTGCTGCTCTGGGGTGGAGAATTGACCCCAGGACCCGGGGTGCTGTCTGTGTGGAGTTTGTATGTTCTCCCCATGTTTACATGGGTTTCCTCTAGAGCTCCAGTTTCCCCCCAGTCCAAAGACATGCTGGTAGGTTTGGTGGCTTCTGGGAAGCCTGGCCCCGGTGTGAATGAGCGTGTTTCTGCCCTGGTATCCTGCCCGGGGTGACCCCGCCCTTCCCCGCGGCTCGCTGGGATGGGCTCCAGCTCCCCATGACCCTGAACGGGATTTAGAGGTTGGAAAATGGATGGATGGATGGATGGTAGGATTTTGATTGTTCTGCTGGCAGTGTTTAGTAGTTTAGTAGCAGAGGTCAGACTGTTTCCCGATATTTTTTGAAGTCTACATCCGTATAGTTGTCGATTGACGGCCTTTGGTAAGTTAAGAAAAATTATAAGATTTAAACCCCCCCAAGAAAACTCATCTTAGAGATCGTGTGATCCTTTCAAGTTCTGTATTTTGTACCAACAACGTGACTGTGGTTTTCTGTGACTAAGATCTAGGCTGAAAATCCTGATTTAGTAGTTTCTGTCTTTTGAGTCACCAGTATTATCCATGTTTTAAACATACCTGTGTTTAAATGCACATTCATCTTAGTGCAAATCTTATTCCTGCCTAACCAGTGCACGTTTCACTTCCATTCCAGGTATATAATGACCAGTGAGTTTACCCTAGAGCCTACGGAGAATTTCTTTAAGGAAAACAACTATTTCAACTTGGCCCGGTCCAATGTCATCATGTTTGAACAAAGGATGATCCCAGCCGTGTCCTTTGATGGAAAAGTCATCCTGGAAAATAAAGGCAAGATAGCGATGGCACCAGGTGAGCAGAAATCCACACACTATGTCCTACATTGCTGTGATCACATCTAGCTAAAGGCCATAACAGGACTATATGTCATCTTATCATCCATCCATTTTCTAACTGCTTCATCCAGTACAGGAGAGGTGGACTCTGTCCTGAAAAGCAACAGGCGCAGGGCAGGGTACACCCTGGATGGGATGCCATTACATTGCAGGGCAGACACACACAAACACACCAGGGCCAGTTGTGTTAGAAGCTAGGTCATCTACCAGTATGTCTATGGACAGTGGGAGGAAACCCAAGTAAATAACAGGGAGAACATACAAACTCCACACAGACAGCACCCCAGGTCTACAACCTGTGAGGCCCCAATGCTGACCACTGACCCACCACCTTGTCAGTTTCCTGTAAATGGTAGCTACAGAACAGCCTTTGTTAAGCAGACCTGCAGTATGTGGACAGACCAGTTGTCCGCACAGCCTGCTTTGTGTGGGGTGTCCAGCACCGTACAAAGTGAAACTGCTGTGCTGTAGTGCGACACGTGATCTGAGTCCGTTCTGTCACGTGGCAGTGTGCTCTGACTGCTGTGCCTGGGGTGATCCGTGGTGAACCGTGCTTGTCTGGGCTCTGGTGTGCAGATGGCAATGGCGGTCTGTACCAGGCACTGCTGGATAATAAGATCCTGGAGGACATGGAGAAGAAGGGCGTCCAGTACCTTCATGTGTACTGTGTGGACAACATCCTGGTGAAAATGGCTGATCCGGTTTTCATTGGCTTCTGTGTCAAGAAGGGGGCGGACTGTGGAGCCAAGGTAAAGACTCAGCCTGCTCAGCTCTCTTCTGTTTGCTTGCATACTGCAGGAGGCGTGTTCTGTGAAAATGGTTTGCACAGCGATGAAGTATGTTTATCTTTCAGAGGCAGAAGTTTGCAAAACAGCAGCCACCTCCTGGATAGCCGTTTATCCAGAAATTCTCAATGTTTCTCCTGGAATGGATCAGACACGTGTGAACCCTGATTAGGATAAACCATGCTTGGAATCTATAACTTTCAAATTATGCTGCATTTATATCAGTACGTAAATTTAGATGTACCTGCTGCATTGCAGTAATATTGCTTATCTCGTAAAGGGGAGCTGCAGTCCCAGTTTCTCAGATCGATTATTAAATCTCGGTAACAAAATAAATTCATGGATGGCATTGCAACAGATTACAAATTTGACAAAAATTGACCAGTTTTGAAGTAAGCACAAAATCGTGAACTTTGTGAAAGTACCCACAAACCCCTGGTCTCCCTGTGGCCCGAGCGAGAGTTCCCACCAATTGCGACGTGATGTGGCCCTTCCTGCTCACTAGTCTCAGTAGTGAATGATGTACTCTGATTTTTTTTAGTGAATTTTCTGTACTCGAGTAAACAAGCGCAGGCTGTGCAGCAGATATTTCTCTGCATAAGTGTCCCACTGTGGTCTGCATGCGGAGTTAACAAGTAGTATTTGTCAGCAAAACCGTCTCAAAATCAAGAGCAATATTTCTCTTGGATTGAAAGAGCTGTTTTCACACGCCTGATTATTTACAGTGTGCCAGGCTGCTTCATCTCGCCAGAAGTTTTGTTGCCTTGTTCTAAATCGCAGAATATGGCTCTGTGCACACCTGGACATCTCCTCTATTTTGTGGTGTAAATTGGAGGTTTTACATGTCACTCTGTACATTTAACTTTCATTGCAGATTGAAGTGCCTTCCTCGGTGCTGATTCGTTCTAATCCCAAAGTCTCAAAATAGCCTTGCGGTTTTAAGAAGAAGATAACGTTTTGGCCGTCTCTGTGATGCCGGGGCTGGGCCTGTAGTGCCCATGAGAGCTGGCGGAGGGCCTGTAACAGTCTGTGGGTGTCTGTGCCCCCAGGTGGTGCAGAAGGCCCACCCGGCCGAGCCGGTGGGCGTGGTGTGCCGCGTGGGCGGAGTCTACCAGGTGGTGGAGTACAGCGAGCTCAGCCCAGAGACGGCCGAGAAGCGGCACCCCGACGGCACGCTGGTCTACAGCGCCGGGAACATCTGCAACCACTTCTTCACCCTCGACTTCCTCAGGGCGGTCTCCGAGTAAGTCCAGCAGTGCGCCCAGCGGGGGTCTCTACACTCTACTCTGCACAGCGGCGCCCCCCTGAGATACACAGAGGGAACTGCGGCTGGCGGTGTGCCAAACGCCCAACCGCTCCGAAGGGCGTTTCGGAGACGTTGATGCGGGGATCCTCGTTTTCCCCAGTGACGCGCGGCGGCTGTGGCTGTAATGTCAGGTTGTTTGACAAGTGCAGAGTTTCGCCTTGAGACGGGAAGGAAGAGTGAGGGCAGCAGGGTGGTCAGGGGTCAGCATTGCTGCCTCGCAGCGCCGGGGTCCTGGGGTGAGTTCTGGACCTGGGCTGCTGGCTGTGTGGAGCTTGTACCTTCTCCTCGTGTTTTGTATGGATTTACTCCAGGTGCTCCGGTTTCCTCCCACAGTCCAAAGACATGCTGGTAGATGAATTGGCCCTGGTGTGAGTGTGTGTGTCAGTGTTTGCCCTGTGATGGACTGGCGTCCCTCCTGGGGCCTGTTGCCTGCTGGGATACAGTCGACTCCGGCCCCCTGCGACCCTGTGTTGCACCGAGGACGGATGAAGACTGGAGTGGGCTGAGGGTCGATGCTGGCCAACCCTTTTGGTAGAGTGGCCCTCAATAACGATAGGAGGATGTGAGTGCGTCCTCACGCTCTCTCTTCACGCAGGACGTGTGAGAGCAAGCTGAAGCAGCACGTGGCCCTGAAGAAAGTGCCCTGCGTGGACGAGGAGGGGAACTGGGTGAAGCCCGAGAAACCAAACGGCATCAAGATGGAGAAGTTTGTGTTTGACGTCTTCCAGTTTTCCAGGTGAGACAACTGAGATGTAGAGTGGATCGTGTGGTTAGGAAAAGCCTTATCACTTTCCACTCTGAACTGAAGCATGAGCCACGGTTTCTGCTTTCTGAACACAGGTGTTGTATTCTAACACGGGCACGTTCACTTCCTTGTTGATGCCTTCTCGCGGTTTCGTTTACGAAGTTTGACTGCGGTTCGAGTGCATCAATACAGAGTTGGTGTTGAATTGAATACGTGCGAGTGGAATATAGGAGGCCAGGCGGAGGAGTTCGCTCTGAAGACGACCCCACGATTTTCCATCCCTGCAGGGATTTTGTGGCCTTTGAGGTACGGAGAGAGGAGGAGTTCTCCCCGCTGAAGAACGCCGACACAGCCACCAAAGACACGCCTGCCACTGCTCGCCGGGCACTGCTCTCCCAGCATTACCGCTGGGCCTTAGCCGCTGGGGCCAGCTTTGTCGATGGCCAGGACAGGAAGTTACCGCCCATGCCCCGGTGAGTGACAGCTCTGACCGGAAGTTACCGCCCACACCCTGGTGAGTGACAGCTAATGAGAGCAGCTTCAGTCATGACTGAGCTGATTCAGACTTATTTTTAACTGGATTTATATAGCAGTTTTCATCCCAGAGAATCCCAGAGCTCTTTACAATTTGGAGGGGAGCCACTTCCTCCTGTGCTGAAGAGCAGCCCCCTCGTGGCGTGGGCATTATGAGACAGCAGCCACACTGCACAGCAAATCAGGTGTAGAAGTGAGAAATTGCTGCACTAATGGAATTAAAGGGGAACTTGAAGGAGGACAGTCTGCAGCTTTAGAGTGGAATTTAGCCAGGACATGGAAGTCATGAAAGTTGTCATCGAACCCGATACCTTGGCTTCTTTAAAGAAATGTCTGGAAGAGACACTTGGATCAATTACATTCTAGGAAGGCTCGGTGGGTCAAATGAGGACCTCTCATTTGTAACCTTTCTTCTGTGCTTATGTTCTTGTTTCTTATACAAATGTAAAGAATTTCATTTTACAACAAAACGGCAAGATATGGTGTTGAAATCCATTCTAGCATTCTTGGCATCAAAACATAAAAGTTAAAAAAAACTGCAACTGGAGTTCTGGGATTTATTTTGTCCCATTTTCATTTGTGCATCCCCAGTTACAGTTTCTATTTTACAGTTTATCTTTTAATTCCGTTCTCTGCAGACTGGCAGACACAGAAGACCCCCCCGCCACCTGTGAGGTTTCTCCTCTGGTCTCCTATTTCGGAGAGGTGAGAAATAAGTATTTTTAAGGAGAAAAAGCCTGTACTGCTATTACTTTACAGTTCTTACGGATTATGGGACATGTCAGAAGTTGGGCTAATCGCATCCCATTGACCAGACCAGATCTCTCTTAAGCAGCGCCCTGTTCTGAGAGGTCTCCCGGGTCTGATATGTGCTGTACAAGCACTGCCAGCCCTGTCTGAGAATTGGTATCAGTGAGACTCAGGGATTGCAGCGTACAGATATACATTCAGATTTGTGCACAAGGTTAAACCTGCTGAAATGAACAGAGATGAATCCAGTGCTGGACATTCTGTAGCCAATGGAGTCTCCCATTATTTTGGAGAGTCATATTATGATTGCCGGGTTAATTTTAAAAAGCTGAAAAGAAACACAACTTTCCGGACTGTGTTCGGGTGTAGAAGGCGGCGGATCCACAGCCGAAACGTTGTTTCTTTTCTTCCCTTGTCAGCAGGAATAAACCTGGACACGCTGACGCAGTTCCCTGCTTGAGCCATTTTAAACCAGTCGGCCATAAGAAATACACTAATGTTAGTCAGGGCTTGCAGTTCCAGTGCTGGGCCTCTCACCCACTTCAGATTGTCCTCTGAGTTTGG
This sequence comes from Lepisosteus oculatus, assembly GCF_040954835.1. Classification (NCBI taxonomy): domain Eukaryota; kingdom Metazoa; phylum Chordata; class Actinopteri; order Semionotiformes; family Lepisosteidae; genus Lepisosteus; species Lepisosteus oculatus. Next base: position 15,193,657 of record NC_090719.1, on the reverse strand, counting down.
ATGTTTCCACTCTGTTACCCTCTTATGTTTTTTTTTGTCCTATGAGTGGGTCCCGGACCCAGCCAAGGTGAGTGAACTGTCTCCAGCGTGTTCACCGAGTGTTTCTTCCTGTCGCTGCAGGGCCTAGAGGCGATACTGAAAGGCAAGGAGCTGAAGTCTCCCCTCGTTCTGGAGGAGAAGGTGGCAGAGGAACTCGGAGCTCAATAGCCAACCTGTGTTTTAAGGAAAATAGTCGTTTATAGTGTAACTTGTGTTGTTTTAGTGCAGATGAGTACAAATTATCAAGGGATCAAACGTGCCTTCAACTAGAAAACAATTGTGATTTCGTAACAGCTTGCGAAAGGAACACAAACAATTCCTGAAATACAAAACAGCATTTCTTGGGAGTCCGGCTTCCTCTATGGCAAAGGCGCTATATTAAAGCTTTAACTGTGATGCTTGAAGTCTGTTTTAATTACCAAAACATTCCAGTGTACTGTACTTTCGAAATGCAGTGTTTTTGTGAAAATGCAGTGTACTGTATTTTCAAAAAGTCTTGTCTTTTCAGAGAAAAAGTAACAAATATTGCATTCCGTTATCTGGAAATGTTTACACCTGAAAAGCATCAAGCACCAATTAATTGTGAAAGCAGGAATAACCAGGGTGTATTATTAAGCAATAAAATACTTAGGGTTGTCTGGATTGGATGCCTGTCTTCTAAATATACAATTACACAAATGCTATAGACCTATAGATATAGTATTTATAAAGCCATGATTGTCTTTGGCCTTTTCCCTGCTTATTTTCATTCACATTGTGAATATTATTTTTTAATACATTTTTAGCAGCCAGACATTGTACAGGTTTCAAAAGGGATTTTAGTGGGGAAGGAATGTCTAACATTGTGGAATATTAAAAAAAAAAATACTGTCTTTTTGTAGTTTGCTGGTAAACTTTTTAGTTTCTTAAAATGTAATTGTTAATCTGTGTTGCAAATTGGAGTTGATCATTTCTGTACCAGGTATAAGATATAAATATGTATCTAAGTGTAAAGTAGTTAACAGGGCTCTGGAGTTAGAACTACAGTGTTGTGAGTTTGAAAGCAGCGTGGGACACCGCTGTTGTAGATTTTACTCGGTTTGCTTCAGTAAAATACCCAGTTGTGTAAATGGATATGCTTTGGGTAAAAGCGTCAGACAGTGCATCGATACTTCATTTATTAGTGACCTGAACAACCAGTCAAGAACACTGTGAATCATGTTTACAAAACGAGGCATTAATAAAATGTATTTAACATTCGTGCTGAGGAGTCATTGCGTGCGTCTGTGTGGAGAGATTGTCTGGCTTTTGACGAAAATGATTTTTACCCACTTCGGCTTCCGTACAGTCAGTCATTTTAGTACCGGTCACGTGGGGGCTACAGGCCAATTACAGCGCTCGGTCCGCGTTTGTTTGTTTTTTAAGGCGGAGTAGCGATGGAAAAGTGCGAACAGGGAACTGAAACATAAAGAAAGAACAAGGCGGACCAGTTAAGTTCCAAGTTGTAAAGTGGATATGATGTAAAGTTATGAAACGCGCCGCACAGCCGCTCGGCCCTCAGTGCCCTGTGGCATTTGTTTCGTTTTCGTAACTTGAGGTAACCAGGAGAGCAGGCGCATCAAGGGAGCGGTTCTAACTCCAGCGGTCACGTCCACAAGCTGCGCTAGAACAGCCGTCCTCCTATCTCGGCTCCTTCTGAGGAGGGGAAGTCAATGAAACCATCGACGCTTCCCGGGCGGTCCAGACAGCACAACGCGAGAGTCCCCCTTCGGTTTCGGGCGAGCTCGAGTTACAGATCGACCGCTGTGCTGTGACTGAACGGGCGGCCTCCCGATGTAGCCCGGGAACAGGTGATCGGGTTATTCCGGGCTGGGAAGAGCCGAAGGAAGCGGGCCGGCCTGGAAGCGCGCCAGGATGTTCAAGAACGTGTTCGGTTCCGGGTTCCTCGTAAGAACCGCGCACGTTATCCTGACCTGGCTGACGACCCTCATCCTCTTCCTGCACGACACAGGCCAGTGGCAGGGCGCCTTCAGGCTCCTGCTGACTCTGTTGTACCGGCGGAGACGGGAGGAATTTGTATGCTTTTCAAATTGTTTATTCACGGGTATTGTGCGAAACAAAAACAAAAAGATAAACGGGAAGCAAAACTGCAAACGGCACCGTACCGAACGCCACAAAACAGTCTCGTGAAGAGCCTTTTATTTCACATACTGTGTCATTATTGACAGAGAAAGTTTTAAAAAAATATTTCGTTGAAAGGTCCACTACAGCAAAACACTGTGCCGGTGCAGTCCAAGGCTGTGATGATTGCATCTGGGAGAACAGTAGATTCGTTTCTTTTCCTTGCATCATAGAGCAGAACCACGCGTGACCCTGAACTTTTAGATTGAAATAGTCTGTGAAACTGATGACTAGAACTCGGCCGTAGTGTTCAAGCAGGACTGCAGGGAGCCCTCAGGTCAGCCAGCCGGGCCATGTGTCCGTGTGGAGACCCGACAGCGCTCTCACGTGTGCCGTGTGTCCGTGGGGAGACCCGACAGCGCTCTCACGCGTGTCCGTGTGGCCCCGCAGATCTGCGGCGACAGGAGGAGAACGGCGAGCAGCTGCAGCCCGTGCTGTTCGTGCTGCTGGTGCTGGCCTCCGTGCTGCTGTACTTCGCCGTGTCCCTCATGGACCCCGGCTTCGTGCTGTCCGACAGCGACGCCACGGTAAGGCCGTTTTCTCCTCTTCGTGTCCTTGTTGACCCTTCCAAAAGGTGACGGCTATCCTTGACTTTTGTTTGCTCAGATACATCGTATATGTAGGACCATATGCAATTTCCTGTTATGAGTATTAGGAATCTGTCTTTTCGCACACCCCAGCTTGCTCTCCGTGAGACACACAGACAGGGAGAGAAGCTGGGGGTCAGAGCACAGGGTCTGACAGCCATTCATACAGCGGCCCTGCAGCAGCTGGGGTTCAGGTCCTTGCCCGGTGCTCAGTGGGGTCACTAACCCTGCGTGTGTGGGGCTGCTGTTTTGCCAGTTCACCCTGGGCGTCGCGGAGGAGCAGCAGGAGATGATCCCCCCGGTGTCCAAGGCCCCACGCCAGCGCCGCTGCGGGTTCTGCCTTCTGCAGGTACGGAGTGAGAGCCTGAGGCCCGACCCCCCTCTGCATCCCTGCGGTCTGCCTGCCCGAGGAGCGCGGGATCTTCGCTATTCACACTGAACAGCAGTGCGGCGAGGGGCCAGAGAGGACTGTCTGTCGTTTCTTCCTTCTGCGTGAACCTGCCGAGTCCGTTGTTCTGTTTAACAGTCCTAATCCGTGTGTCTTCTTGTTTCGAAGTTAGATTAGATTGTCTCCGGTACGTCCCGGGCACACAGGCCCCCTGGCTTGTGGGAGCAGGCAGTGGGGGGAATCGGTTGCCGGGGGGGCAGGCCGGGTCAGTTTGAAGCCCTGCGGTCACGCTGCTCTGCTCTCTGTCCCGAGCAGCAGCCCATGAGGGCGAAGCACTGCCAGACCTGCAAGCGCTGCGTGAGGCGCTACGACCACCACTGCCCCTGGATCGAGAACTGCGTCGGGGAGAGGAACCACCGCTGGTTCGTCCTCTACCTGCTGGTGCAGCTGCTGGCGCTGCTCTGGGGCGTCAACCTCGCCTGGTGAGTCCACCGGGGGGGGCGGCTCTTCTCCCATCGCGCGGTTTACTGCTCTGCCCTCCCCTCTGGGCAGCGACCGCAAGGATGAGGTCGCGGGTACGAGAGGCGGAAAGGAGGTCTCTCCGCAGGGCTGCTGGCAGAGTGACCATTGGAGCGGCTCGGGCATGTGGAGAGGATGCCCCCCGCTGGAGGTGTACCAGGCATGGCCCACTGGGAAGAGACCCCAGGACAGGCCCAGGACCCGCTGGAGGGAGTCTCTCTCTCAGCTGGCCCGGGAGGAGCTGGAGCCTGTGGCTGGTGGAGGGGGGTCTGGTCTTACCCTGCTCAGTGTGTTCGCGCCGCCACCCTCAGCAGGAGCAAGCGGTTAGACCAGGATGATGAAGGTGATTTGCTGGCGGCGGTGATCCCCTTGCTGGGGTCACATGTGTTCAGGGGAACAGAGGCGATCCAGTTTCAGAAACTGCCTGTAAACCCTCTGATCTATCGCCACAGCACCACTGCCACGCTGTAGCCGGGTCTCAACAGATCTCCGAAGTGAAGGCAGGAATAGGAGACCAGGTGGTGGTGGGACCAGTAGGAGGCGCTCGGCCTACTGTACCAGCAGCTCCACTCCAGCGGGCCCAGTATGGTGACCACAGGGGACACTGTGCTGTAGGAGGCGTTAAAGAAAGTGCTTACTACTCGGTCATTAAAGAGCTCCTCCTGGCACAAACTCCCACCGCAGATTCGTGTTGGTGAAGCAGCTTCTCGTCCTGGGATTTCCTGATCAGCTGGGCTGCTGGTGCACGATGGCCGCCGCATGTCGCCCAGGAGGTGCAGAAGAGGGTCCCTTCCCACGTGTAAAAGCTCCGTGTGGGCGCTGATAATCATTGCAATGTCGCCTTTCCCCCTTTTGAGCCCTCCACGCTAGCGCACACGTGGGAGATCAAAGGCCTTTTCAGGAAGTTTCCATTTAAAATTAAAAAAAAAAGTAACTTACACGTATGCTGTACTGAGACGGGCCTCGCCGGTCCGGGTTCAACTCGAACTGTGTGAAAACAGTGTCAGCCGTGTGTGCGAGTGCTTCCTGCTGGTGCACAAGTCACTTTTGTTAATGTCCCCCCCGACTCCTCTTGTGTCCCGGGAAGGTCTGGCTTCAGCTACGCCCCCACCTGGAAGACGTGGCTGCGGCAGAACGGCTTCCTCCTGGCGGCCTTCCTGGTGGCGGCGGTGTTCGTGCTGGTGGTGGCCCTCCTGCTGGGCTCCCACCTCTACCTGGTGTCCCTCAACACCACCACCTGGGAGTTCATGTCCCGCCACCGCATCTCCTACCTCAAGCACTGCGGCGCCGACGAGAACCCCTTCGACCGGGGCGTCCCGCGCAACCTGCGGGACTTCTTCTGCGTGTGCCGCGCCGTGGCCTGGGAGGAGGTGTACTTCCGGGAGGGCAGCGACCCCGTCTAGCCGCCTGCGCCCCCCCTCTCCCGGGGAGCGGGGGCGGACTCCAGCCCTTCAGCGGGAGCAGATACAGGGCGGCTCAGTGGAAGCGGACGAGGAGGGAGCCTGCAGGAGCCCGGCCCTGTGACTCCTCCAGAAACGGGCAGAGACAAGTATTTCGCAAGTCTGGGCTCCCCGCGCCCCAGATCGCTTCAAAGAGCACGACCGTTCTGCGGAAGGTGGCGCCTTGTTCTACAGCTGTGGCGTCGCAGGAGCTGCAGGGCCCTGAAGCGACAGACAGTTGGCCGACACCGGGGTCGTCCTGGCTCCAGCGGTGTGACTTATCGCCTGACCGTGGGGAAACAAGTGCGAGAGCGTCTGTGTAATCTGCGTAATAACAGAACAATCGTAACATGGATTAAGAACTTCCACAAGCACTTTTAATATTTTTTTTTGCACATTAAATTCGTCAGCCTCGGATTTATCGCTCTGATGCATGGCACTAAAACTGTCTAGATAGTTTTTTATACCTTTACTTTCTTTCTTTCCCCACCAGAGTTGGGGAAAATCGATACGGAAAGCGAGGTGTTCAAATAAAACGGTCATGTTAAGGTGCAGATATGATGTTTATACTATGTGTGCCATGCCTGTGTTCTGTGCAACAGTAAGGAATGGTGGTTATTGAACAATTTGTAAACAAAAGCAATAATGGCAAACTATTTTAGGGGACCTACAGAAGTCTATTTTCTATAATGGCGTTGATCGGAACGATTGGTTTCACAGTGTTACCTGTGGCATCAGTGAGCAGAAGGCTGGGAAGTTGTGTCCTATGAAAGAGAAGTATTTTGGCCCAAGAACAGCCTCATGAGGGGGTTCTGTCCATTGGGATGTGTGATGCCAGCTTCTGCATTTGACCTTACTGGACAAAAGAGTTTATGCAATAATTTCTTAAAATTTGTAATGTCTTTTGAAATGGTATTGTAGAATCAGTTTAAGAATACAGTGTTGAACATCGAAGCTGCTTTGTACTATTTCTGCTCAGTAAATTGTCAAGACTGTGTATAATAAACCCTGGATTCATCCATTTTTTCCTATATGGAGGTAGTATGAGTGGAACCTGTAAAATCTATTATTTCCAATTAAAAAACTCCCACAAACAAGTCCACAGAGTCATGCCTTTGAAATGGCTATTTTAGAACGAGACAAACATTGTAACACATTTATGCTCAAACACCCTAGCTTTAGGGAGAAATAAATTTATTGTATTTTTGTTTTACGTACATGAGGACACAATAAAACAATCTCACCTAAAGCTTTAGACCATAGTACGTTGTTCCGTTCACTGTATAAATTACTTCAGTAGTAAAGCACATACATATATTCATTATATATAGAAATATACACATTCACAGCTGTTTCAAGTGGTTTCCAAAGGAATGCAGAAACTGTAATGGCTGAAAATAGTCAGCATTGAACTTTAAAATCCTCTTATCTTCATTCACCAAAGAGTTATACGTTTTTAAGATCTGTAAAGCATTTGCACTTAATCCATTCCACTTCATTGTAAAGGTTAAGGCTCCGTATTGGTCACCACTATCATGCACCACACCCACAGCCCCATCTGTGCAGACTTCCCAGGGTTGTGCTGGGAAAGGTTGGCTGTGCAAAAAGTATGCAGAGCTCATTCATGTTCAGATACTTTTACTTTTTGAACAGCTAAGCAGAGGCACTTCTTAAAACTATCATATTGAACCTAAATCCCAGGGAGAACATCGTTATATGTATAGCAACTTGAAAAGTTACAGCAGTAATACGGGTTGCCTTTACATTAATCGGGGGCCTACACTGTTAAGGGACAATTGCATTCCATCGGCCGTCCACTTCCTCTTGCAGCTTGCAAGTTCAGATTTGAATGTAAACTAGGTAACAAATCTGAGTTACATGTTTTAAAAGCAAACATACAGGGCCAACAGTGGCAGATTCGGTGATGAGATCGTAAAAAGCTAAGTCTCGCCCCTTAATGTCACACCTAGGTAATGAACTGCTGTCTAGAATGACACCACAAAACACTCCGAGCTTTTTACGACTGCACCTGGGGCAACATGCACATTATATCTGGTCCCATAAGAGGATCCTAACGGGAGAAAAACCCGAGACGCTTTCCTTTAAAACATCAGCAACAACCGAGGTGCACGATAACCACGCGAGGCTGTAGGGATCTAAAAAGGAGCGAAAAAAGTTTCGAGGTTAAAAGGAATGATGACATGGGACAATAGATTTTGATCCTTCGGGTCATCAAAAGTTTAAAGGAAGCAAACCTCAGCTTGTTTTTTTTTCTTTCTTTTAAGCGTCACCGATGGCGGTTCAAGTGCCGAACCGCCCTACAATGGAGGCCTGATTCCGGTGTGGCATCCTGCGCTGGGGGTCTGGAGACCGGCGGGAGAGCGTGGGGAGGGCTCAGCCGAGCGAGGAGAAGTCGAAGCCGGCGAAGCAGGCCTGCTGCTGGTCCGTGAGCACGCAAGGGGTGTGGGGCGGCGTCAGCACTGGCCTCAGGCGCGTGAACTCCTCGTCGAAGTTGCCCACATCCAGGGGCTCCCTGATCGTCGGGGTGAAGGGAGGCGTCACCCTCTTGGCCAGCAGGGCCTCCCAGTCGGTCCCCTGAGGAAGGAGCCACAGGCGTCACTTAGCCCCTCCAGAGGGGCAACGGTGAGCACATCTCGTTCCTACAGCCTGCCTGCCGCCCGCTTGCATTTTGTTGCTATAACCAGGTTTACAGAATTTTTACAGGCCAGCGATGTGGCTATATCCTGATGATACGGTGACGCCCAGGGAGAAGGATCTTGTATACGTCATCATATTAAAGCAGAGAGGGGCAGCTCCAGGTCACAAGGACAACCACATTGTCCAGCTTCTCTCACTACCAATAACTCTCGCGGAGTGGTCTGGCTTACCAAGTCAAATCACGTTTGTTTTGCTCAGTTTTAACCAGCGGCTAGTTGACAAGCAGCCCCAGATCATGCAATCAATGACTATCCCTCGAAAAAGTCTTCGTGATGCATTACTGAAGGTGGATCCTTTTTAAGTTTAGTGCCCTCAGTCGGAAATACCAACCTGGGTTTATTTCTTCAATTAGAGAACACACCGCATGCTTTCCTGAGACCTTAGGAAATGAGGAATTAAGAGAAGGTCTGGGTTTTGTACACCTTGCCTTCTGGAAGAGCAGTGAGGAGTGAAGTGAAAGCCGATCACCTGAAAGAACTTGTGTTTCTTTACTTCCTCTGAATCCTGCTCTCCACTTCCCAGCCGTTTCTCTGGGTTCTTCCGAAGCAGCTGAGAAAGACAACACAGTTGACACACAGGCTGTAGCGGACAGATTAAAACAGAGAGTCTTCTTTCCAAGGGGGCTTGACAGGACTGTACAAAACAATCCTCAAAGGGGACTACGTGAATACAAAGGCTTACTTCTCAATACCACTGCTCATTGGCTTCAGGGGGAAATTATAAGATGATCCGTTTAGGAAAAAAACTGGACACAGGGTATTGACCCTCTCAAGCAAAAATCAATCAATTCTCTGTGATCTTTCAAGAAAGTGCTGTCCGAGATCCTAGGATCAATAAGTTACTACCTAACAAGACGAGATGAATGCCCCTTCTAGCCCTATATCATGTGTTAAACCCCATCTGCATTGTCAACATACTTTGCAGTCTGTGCACAAACACGCATTCAATTCAACACTTGTGGCATGTGCGTGGTAGAGCACTTCAGTTTTATCCCAGTAGGAACCTACTGACAGATGCATGGAAACTGGAGCCTGATGGTCCGAGGCCAGATGTTGGCCTGAGCAGTTCCAGTCAGCTGACCCTAATGCCCTCATGTGTTAGGCACACGGGGGCTCAGCGTACCTTCTGAATGATGGAGACGGACTCCGGCGAGAGGAATCGAGGATAGCGGACTTCGTCGTTCACGATGCTGTCGAACACCTCCTCCTCGTCGTCGCCGGGGAACGGAGACTGAGACGCAAAAACAAATCGGGCGATTGACCGGACACTTTATCTATACACATTTATTTTCTTTCTCAGCGTACATCTGTGAAATGCACCGTGTAGCGCGGTATGTCTGTGAAGTTCATTGCGTTATGCCTTGTTGTTCATACGGGTTTCCAAAATCATCTTCTAAAATTCTAGAACAAAGGACGGGGTCCCCCCAGTGTCGGGGAGAAGGGAAAGGGGAGATGTTCTCTCGACCCCGTTCCCCTGCTCTGGGCCGCCTGCTCACCTCGCCCACCAGCATCTCGTAGACGAGCACCCCCAGTCCCCACCAGTCCACGGCCCGCGTGTACGTGTTGTCCGTCAGCACCTCCGGGGCCAGGAACTCGGGGGTGCCGCAGAAGGTGGACGTCCGGTCCCCGTGGCCCATTCCTGCACGCGAGAAGGGACGGGACAGTTTACCGACGGTCAACACGCCCGTCTTCGAGCGCCGCACCCCCAGAACCCACGGGGTTCCGCCGGCGTCCCGCACCCGCCGAGCGCCGAAACAGGCCTGAGGTGAGCGCAACCTGGATCAGAGCCCCCGTGGAAACGAGAAACACATGGCAAGAAACCCGTTTTTCAAAGGCCCCGTCCTTCGGATGAGACGTAAAACCGAGGTCCTGACTCTCTGTGGTCATTAAAAATCCCAGGGTGCTTCTCGAAAAGAGTAGGGGTGTAACCCCGGTGTCCTGGCCAAATTCCCATTGGCCCTTACCAATCATGGCCTCCTAATAATCCCCATCTCTGAACTGGCTACATTACTCTGCTCTCCTCCCCACTGATAGCTGATGTGTGGTGAGCGTTCTGGCGCACTATGGCTGCCGTCGCATCATCCAGGTGGGGCTGCACACTGGTGGTGGTGGAGGGGAGTCCACATTACCTGTAGAGCGCTTTGAGTGGAGTGTCCAGAAAAAGCGCTATATAAGTGTAAGCAATTATTATTATTATTATTAAACTATTATTATCATTATTACCATTTTTATATTTACGACTAAATACAAAATGAAGCTGTAATTCTTTTGAAACACTGACAGGAGCCGGGGTTACACAATAGTCCTCAGTGCCACACCAGAGAGGGTGCCTACCTTCTTTACACAAGCCGAAATCTGCGATTCTCACAAAGCCATCTGCATCCATCAGCAAGTTGTCCAACTTCAAATCTCTACAAGACAGGAGTGGTGCCGGGAACAGATTACCGGGCAGGCGCGATATGAAGAGACCAAGTCCTCCTATTCCAATCAGAATAGGTTGCAGGGACTGGCCAGGTGTCTGTAGTCGTTTTCATGTTTAAGTCTGAAGGGTGTTTCAAGGACATTGTTCATTAAAGACGAGACCTGGACATTCCTCAAGGCGAGAAAGTCTGCACGCCGATGGGCCAGCTTGAGAATTCTAATGCAAGGCTCAGTTGGAGAAGTTCAACAACAGCTTAAAGAAGAGAGCATTTTAAAAGTCACAAGCAATATGACATTTCCGGGTTTACCTGCTTCGACTAAAAGGGAAACATTTCGTCCAGGATTCAAATAAGTTTTATTAGACTGCTCTTCTAAAACAAAATGTGTCAGGAGAGTAGTACCCAGAAGAAATGGGACTCACCGGTAAACGATCTTATTCTTGTGGAGAAACTCCAGCCCCAGCACCACACAGGCAGCATAGAACCTGCACAGCAAACACAGGCTTTAACAAGCGAGACGACCCCAGAGGAACCCACCCGTCTCCACTGAGCCCCTAGTTACAGAGACAGAGCCCCTAATCAGTTCTAGGTTCACCTATGACCCAGGAGGAGTGGGGAACGTGCTGCCCAGACACGTTATTGGAGCCGTTACCCTCATTTCTTTTCAGAAGAGTCTGGACGAGGTCCTTAGGTCTCCCAAGTCCTAGCAGCCAGATTCGCTGAATGGCCTCCTCTTATTTGCAACCTCTCCTACAATCTCTCACCAAATCCCATGAAGCACATTCCTCCATCGAGGGCTCATCCCGCAGTCGGCTGCGGGGGATGAGCTGCTTTCCGATCTCCGCAGGGAGAAAGCCCCGGGCGGAGGGGGGCGTGTCCTCACCGGGCCTGCCCCTCGGAGAAGACGCTGCTGTGGATGTGCATCATCAGGTCGCCCCCCGGGGAGTACTCCATGACGAAGCAGACGTGCTCCGGGGTCTGGAAGCCGGCGTGCAGGTTGACCAGGAAGGGGTGGCGCGAGGCGTTGATGGTCTCGAAGATCCGCTTCTCGCACATCAGGCTGCCCCGCCCCCAGAGACAACGACACACACCACAGGTCAGGGAGAAGCACAACCCCCCCGCCAGGGAATAATCTCGTCTGAGTCCGAAACGTTCAGCGCCGAGAAATAACGTTTCCCCACAAACAAAAGAAACCCCACTGGACTGCAACCACTCGTGGTGGGATGAACCTCCAGTCTGTTTCCAAACAGCAGTTTTTCCTCTTGCTCCCTACCGAATTAAGTCACACTTTTCAGTTCTTCTAACGTCCGTGTTCATTCGAGGGTTTTAGACATGAGGGCTGGAAGAGTAGTGGACCATCAGGCAACAAGTTCCAAGACGAAGCTCCATAAGACAGAGGACACCTACCTGTCCACTTCATCACGCGTCACGATGTCTCCCTTCTTCAGGGCTTTTATGGCATACAGCTTCCCTGTCTTCCTGTACTCCGCAAGGAGAACCTGCGGAGCAGGACACTGGGATCAGTGGCGGAACCAGTCTGCGGAAGCACGTAGCACAGAGTGGCGAAACACAACTCGACAGACTTTCCAAAGAGCAGACGGCGGCCCACTACCTTTCCGAAATGCCCTCTTCCCAGAACAGAGATGCACTTGAAATCTTCCATCTGCATGCCTTGCTTCTTTCTGGTGGAACAAGAGGGGGAACTTCAAGGAGTCTCATGGCTAAACTATTATTGCCCAAATCATTGTACAAGCAGGTCTCAATGACGATGTCAACTAAAGTAAGATACATCACAAATCTTCATAGCAAGTCTTTTTATTAAGGAACTATAAGTATGCATCTTGCACGATTTACTAAAAAATTATACAAAAACATACCCTTAAGGACAATTTGCTGTATTGCAAAAACATTTGAGATCACGTGGGGCGATTTCAACTTTTTTGTGGACCTGCTAAGAGGCAACTCTGATGTGTTTTATGTAGAAGGAGAAACGCATGAACAAAAGATTGAGTGAAAGTTACTCGGGAGCAGGCTGACAGGATCCCGTTCCTCTGGTGCTGCAGTTGTTTCTGTCTTCTGGCTGCGTGTCTCTGAACTGCGCAAACACAGACGGAGACAGACCAGTGAGCGCAAGCAGAGCAGCTACAGCACACACCTGTATCCCACAGCCAACACCAGGGTTGAGCATTTATAACAACCACCACAGTAACAACACTGATTTCTTCAAATCAGCACCAGGATTTGTTTTATCACCCAATCCCCTTCGGTTTGATCCATTTAGTCATTTTAAGGACGCACACAAATGCACCTAAAAAAAATGCCAGTTAATTTATCATTAAACCTTGAATATGATTTACTGTTAGACTTGAAATGGACTGTACTTACAGTTTCAAAAAGAAAATCGTGTGCTTGCTTGTGCACTTCTTTATTTGCTAGGCAAATATGCATCATGAGTTCTGCATGACTACATGGCTTTGACTGAACTGGCCTGGAGAGACTCATCCCAAGTCTAGAGTCTGCATCCCTGGCACTCCCAGTGGGGAGGAAAGAGAGGGAGAAAGGAAACAGCACAGGTGTGTCCGTGTGCGCGTGTATCGGGGTGTCCTGTTGCGTACCGGGGGTGACGGGCTCTCTGCGGGGCTCTGCTGCATGTGGAGGCGGGGGGGTTTGGGGGGCCGGTCCTCGCTGAAGGTCAGCCTGACCACTGGAGCGTCCCTGCAACAGCGAGCGCAGGGGGAGGTGAGAGGCTGCTCCTGTCCACAGCGACACTCCAATAATACACAAGCAGCCTCAGGTTCGAGAACGAGCCCCCCCTGCACAGCGAGGCTAGAAACCGGAGCTGTTGCTCACTCGCTGAATTTAGAGCAAAACTCCCAATAACCCAGAACGGTTTACTGTGCTGAGAGAAGCCTGTCTGGTTTCCCCGTATTCACCACAAAAAGAACCTGACACACGTATTCGGGCCCCCGTTCTGTGCTAAACCACACGTCTCTTGCTGCAGAGAGAAACCCCCGTGTTTGGACCTGCACGGTGACAGACGACACGTTTTACCCAGGTATCCAAAACCCGCTCGGAGCTACAAAGTCCTCTGATGGTCAAAACGATCGCTTTCCTGCGCTGCGCCTGTCCAGACTCGGACAGGGGTGACCCCATCCCGCAGATGCCCTGCCTCTCACCCGGGCAGCGGCGTGGACACGCCGGGCTTGTCCTCGGCGCACGGTGGCGGGGGGGTGACCTCGGAATCGGAGGAGCCGGAGAGCGGGGGGCTCATGGCCGACAAGGAGCTACAGGGGGGCAGCATGCTCATCATCAGCCGGCCCCACGTGGCGATGTTGATGTTCATCTGAGCCGCGCGCAGGAAGTTCTTCCCTAGGACATCAAGCAGGGGAAACCCAGTGAGGAAGGGGGAACGCGTTCGGGAAGCCAGAGGTTTCTCAGGGTAAATGCAGAACAGGAGCTGCTGGGGAGGAAGGAAACCATGTTGCATGGCGAGTCGCAGGCCTGCGCTGGAAACGTAATAATTCAAGGCCCCCGACGAGATCCGCGGACGGCGGCCTCACCTTTCTCTTTAGGGAAGATGCGCTTCTGCCTCTGCAGTTTCGAGTGATGCTCTATGACAGGGTTGATGAAGGTCACCTGATGTTCGTACGGCGTCAAATACAAAAAAAAGTTAAAAGTAAATACAGTTCAAAGGAAAATATATATTTTTTAAAAATCCAGCATACAAGCCTAACAGCTTCATTGAAAAAAAAATCCAAGAACCCAATAGCACGGGAAAGAGGCTTTTCGAGGGGCAGGAAGGCTCACCTCGGTGAACAGCATGCCCTGGGGCTCCAGGTACAGACACATGCCATGACGCCGGTTATCCAGGAAGTCCTCCAGCCGCAGGAACTTCACCGCGCACAGAGCCCTCCAGTCCCGCCAGTACACCCCGATCTCCAGCTCCCGAGACTTGGGGGCGAGGCGAGGGAAAGGGGGAGACATCGTATTGCACATTACTGCGCGCCTCTGAGCCCTCTGCCATCGTGAACTATCTTAAAAATTCATTTGTTTTTTAAATTTCTCTTTTTGAATTTAAGCACAAAAGGAGTAAGGACTCGCACAATGCCTGCCTCTGACACACACACAGGGGCTTACGGTACCAAGGGAGCGATGCTAGGTTCTCCATCAGAAGAACAAGGCGGCTTTCACACAGCCCCAAGGACCGTACTTCAGAGATCTGTTTTCCCCGTAAAGCCGCCCGAATGACATGTGCTACTGCGCCCGCTGGGCCAGCTGGGCCATGCTGCTGTTGGTCTGCGGTGGCGATGAAGAACATGAGAAGCAGCGACCTGTGTGAATTTCGGCACCCCGAGTATGAGCCTTGTGTCGCGGGCGGCTTGCCCGACGTGCGGAAAAAGTGGCCACGCGCAGCAGCGTGCTTCCCAGAGCCTCACCCTCTCCAGCTCGATGCTGAAACTCTGGTCCCAGGCCTGGTTGCTGACGGGCCTCCAGTTGGTCCTGCCCACCATTTTGTTGTCCAGCTTCAGAACGGCGCTGATGTCCGCTGCAGGAGACGGGGCAGAACAGGTTCATCTGTCAGCCGCAGGCGTCACAGGAGTTCTCTCTTTCCGTGCAAACAAATGACCTGTCTCCACGTTTCTGGCAACTTAGTGCAAATGAACTGTGCAAGGAATCATTCGTTCCCAAAGGAAACTGCCAGATCTTCTTCAGCCCTGATCACAGCCCATACTAGTGGGGATGAAACGAGTGGCTCTGCAGATTCGACACTTGGACTACTACTCGCAAAGCTGAATTTTTCCACCCGGCGAATCCACAGTGCCTTGAAGAGCAGAGCTCAATGCCCACACGCAGGCTCACGGGTGTAAATCAGGGACACTCCTGCATCCCCAGTAGATACTGGCAAACTGGGGAACATGTCAACTACAGCGCTCAGTGTGCACCCAAACAGAACATCTTTCCTTCTCTAACCAAGCAGGAAGCACTTGAACTGCCCTCTTAAAACGAAATCTGACACACAAGCTTTTTCATTCTCCAACAAAATAGCAACGAGAACTAGACATTGCCCCTTTTTCATTCTGTGGTCATTTCAGAGAACCAAAAATGTACGAACCCCACCTAAAAAAAGCCTCACAGGCCAGTTTCTCTCTCCTACGTGAAACAAGATGACTAACCAACGCCCCTGGATTAAGTTTCCGGTGAGAGTTAAGAAAGGGGGATCCCCTGCAGAGCGAAGGGGGAAAGCAGACATCCGAAGCCCGGCCTGGGGTCTACTCACCGGACAGCTCGTCCGTCTTGAGCCTGCTGCTCGTGCCGCGGCCCGAGATTCCCGCCCGCACCTTCAGGGACTTGGCCTCGGAGGGGCTGCCCAGGGCCGTGGAGACGCCGGACACCCGGCAGCGGCCCGGCACCGACTCCAGCAGGTCCTGACAGCCCATCAGCCTGACCTCCAGCCTGCCTGTAAGAAAGGTCCGGCTCGTGGGCAGCTCAGGAGGGACACCGCCGGGCAAGACCACCGACAGGGCGCCGGGACTCGGTCAGCTCGTCACGAGAAAGGTTCATAAAGGCACTTAAATCCAGTCACGGGGACATGCAAATGACGATATGAATTCCATTTTAACGGCTGACTGAAAACAACACAACCTGCTGAAGAGATCAGAACATCTTGCCAGCCCGTTGTGTGTCAAGACTGCCTGAATAACCGAGCACGCCCCACGACGTCCGTCCCACCTGTGAGGGTGGCGGGCTTGAAGAACGAGGAGGCCGACTGCAGGCGGTGCCGCTGGAGCCCCAGGGAGGGCGAGGCGCCCAGGGCCAGCTCCTCTTTGATGACGGCCCGTTTCGGGTGGTCCTGGGATAGCTCGCCGAGCCGCCTCTCCAGGGACAGGCGCAGCAGGTCGAGCTTCTGCGAGGACTCCTGCAGCCTGGCCTGGGCCTGGGGGGAGAGACAGCCAGTGGGCAAAGCCCTCCTGAAGCAGTGCCAGCCCGGCGGTCCCCAGCCCTGGGTCACCCACACCCCCTGCCCAACGGCCGTCTTTCCCAGCTCGCAGGAAAAACACATGCCTGGAATTTCCTCTATTTTGAGCGTCGGGGTGAATTTTCTATGCCTCTGCTGCCTGATAATACTTGTTTTTCTGCACCTAGAACAGTGTCCAGATAATCTGAAAGTGCCTGCTTGTGCTCCAGAATCTGGGTGCAGAATGACAAATTAAGGGTCCAGTTAGAGACGCTGCATCGGCAGAGCTGCCAATCTCTGTACAGTACATGCATAACCACAACTGCGTTCCTCCTATAAAAGCAGCGCGGAAAACCAAAATCCAGAAGGTGACCCAGGACCAGGAGCCACAACCGCTGTATTGAGGCATGTTGTTCAGTCAGAAAACAAAGTTAAAACAAGCAGATCGATTACCGGGAGCAATTAAGGGCCTGGAGAGAAGATAAACCAGCAGACACACAGGGTACCTCCAGGGCCAGGACTGCGAACTACTGATCGACCACTAAAACACCAGCGCAATCCAAGCCCAGCCAGCGCCGCTTGCTGCCCGAGTCCTGCCCCCTGTGCCAGGCCTAGTGCCCACCTCTGCCAGGGCGCGACGGTCCTGCACCCTGCGGCCCCCCAGCTGCTTCACCACGTTCTTGGCCCCCTCCGCCACGGCGGCCTCGATCTTCAGGTGGTGCCGCAGCTCAGCGACGCGGAGCTCCAGGGGGCTGATGGTGTCCAGCGGCCGGCCTGCGGGGGGACGGGAGAGGGAACAGGGGGACTGAGGCCCAGCGGTCTGCGTGGAGTTTGCACGTTCTCCCCATGTTACAGTGGGAAAACGGGCTCTGGTGTGCTGGTGTCTGTGTGGCAGGCAGGCCGAAGGACGGACGCGAGTATGTACAGCGCAATGAAAAGTAGCTCTTGCCGTCTACAGAGGGCCCCACCCTTTCGCTCGGCCTCCGAGTCGAAGCCTTCCCCGTCTCCCTCTCCTGCCTGCGCGACTTTGACGATCTGCATGCGGATCAGCTCGATCTTCGTCCGGCTGTCCTGGAGCATCTGCTGGGCAGTGGACAGCATCTTCCGGTCCTGGAAAGGAGAATCACAGAGGGGAAAAACAAAGGTTACGACTGCACCGAGCTTTTCCTCATTACCAAGATCACATTCCTCTGAGCTGAAGAGCAGCGTCCTGCGCGGTGTTAAGAGCCTGGCAGCTGAGGAAGCAGCACAGTGATTGATCACAGGCATGCCCTTGTCCTCCTGCTGAGTTATGAATATTCAGAACGTGCCAGGACACAGACAGGGCTGCCCTCCACAGCTGGACTAACTGTCCTGCTAGACTGTCCTTCTCTCCAGACACTGCTTGTGTCACGCCTCTTAACCACCCCTGAAACACAACTAGTTAGGGCTCGCTGAGTTTGAGAGATCCGCTCCAGCTCTTTCAGCCTGTTCGCTTACTGCGAAGATCTGCAATGCCTTCGCTGGATTCTGCTGATGGTTCACTAACCCATCCTCCCTCTCTCTCTCCCCTGTGTTTGCACTCTGTCTGCAGAAGCAGCTGGGCTGCCTCTGTGCCATCAGTACTGCTTCCCTGAGCACAGCTGCGCGGTCAGCGCTGCACACTGGCCTCGGCCGCCGCTGGACCAGACAACGACACAGCCCGTCCTGCACACGGGGGACGACGATCGCGCGGCACTCTGGGAGCATAAACCAGTTCCGGGGGGAATTCAGCGCCTTGTACAGGCAGGGATTCTTTGGTAAGCCAGATCAGACCCCAGAGAAATGAAAGAAACCCCAAAAAACTTCCGAGAGTTTGCCAAACCCACGCCGGCGCAGCGTTAAGGGCTGTCCAGCTAGGATGACAAGCAGATGACTGTTTGACACCCGTGTTTCTGAAGACCTGTGCCAAACCGGCCTGCTTCTGGTACAAGCCAGAGCGATACCCCACTGCTGTGCTCTGGCCCTCTGCAAAGTCCCCCGGCTGTCGTTCTACTTGAGTCATTTCCTAATTAAACTAGGCCAGATTATTTACTCAACAGGCCCATTCTGACACGCCCAGGCCCAGAGCTGCGGACGATTTAAAGAGACCGATGAAACCAGGGCCCCAGCGCTGCGAGGCAGCAATGCCGGCCACCCTCGGGCGAGGGCCTACCTTGAAGGAGCTGTTGGAGTACATCTGGATCATGTTCTCCGCGCCCTGCTTCACCTTGGTCTCTATGGTCAGCTGCTTCTTCAAGGCCAGGATGCGGCTGGCCAGCGGCGTGGTGCTCTCCTCCCAGCGGCAGGGGTCGGGCGAGGTGGCGTCGTCTGGCGGGGGCAACACAAGGGACGGCACACGGTCACCAGACGGGCCAGGAGCGCTCGTTAGCGGCGCGATGCCCACTCAGGTACATCCCCGCTGCTGAGCGGGGGCTGGTTTCTGAAAAGAAGGCCGTGGCACTTGTCCTGCGGGGGGGGGGGGGGGGGCTTTATTTTTGAAGTTGGTAAATTTTGATGGCATCCCATCCTGCCATGCAGCCACCGCCTGCTGGGGTAGGGTCTGGCTCCCCTGTGACCCTGAATTGAGTGAAGCACTTAGATGTGTACTAGACAGAGCCCCCTCTACAAACACGCATGTACTTCAACACCTTCTTAAATACCACACACTGTTCGCGTCAATCACTGCTCCGGCCCGTTTGCCATTTTCATCTTTGCTTGTACTTTTCTTTCTTTTTTAGTGTTGCGTGTTGTATGTTGCACCACTTGCTGCTCTTGGGAATAATTAAGTATCTTAGTTCTTAACTAACGGGAACTGGACGGATGGTGCATTTTCACTACCTGCCCCTAAAGATGCCCCTCCAGATCGGGTCTGAGCTCTACAGACCGCCAGCAAGGGCAGAAGATGACCCCTGACCCCCGACCCCTGACCCCCGACCTGTCTGGCTGTCCTTGTCCCTGGCCATGGCCCGGGCGTTGAGCTCCTGCAGCTCCCAGTGCAGCTGCTCCAGCTTGCGGTTGGAGGCCTTCAGCTGCCCCTCCACGTGCACCGCGTTCCTCCGGCTGGTCACCGCGCGCCGCAGCCTCTCCGCCCCCTCCTTGATCTTCAGCTCCTTCTGGATCTCCTGCCGCAGCTGGGTCCGGGCGTCCTCCAGGCGCTGCTGGAAGGCCGGGTCCAGGATGTTGCCGTCCGCCAGGTCCTGCAGGCAGCTGCTCTGGGGGGGTTCCCAAAACCAGGAGCGTTAGAGGGTCTCTGCTGAACTTAGGGGATATTTTTTTTTTTAAATCAAAATACAATTGTTTATTGCAACGAATCAGACACAGGTTTTTCTGCTCTACTCGCTGCCAGCCAGGCACATTTGTGTGTAGTAAGGCACACAAAGTAAAGGCTGGCACTGCGTGGGCTGAAACACACCACACTGCAGGATCCCCTCCATGAGGAAATCGCCTCCTCTTTTCCTCTTCCTTCACATGGTCTTCAAGTTTTAATTTAAAACAGAAAAATGCCCTCCCGAGTTCTGTTACCACATTCTTTGTAGAACCAGCGGTGGTAAAACAGAATACCCTGCCAATATTTTTATACACATATATACAATTTCTGAAGCACTTTTTGGGCTTGCCCATTACTTTTTGGCGCTGCAGTTCCTAAACATGGTTTACCAAGAGGACAGTATGTTTCAGACAAGTCTGTTACACCAGGCGAGGCAGAAGGGGGAGGAAAGTAAATCGCAGACCAAAGCAGCCAACAATGTACAGCGTCCTGGGAAAGTCCAGTGTGGAGTCGGATTTTAATAAAGGCCAGACGCGAGAGCTGTGTACACAGGGTGGGGAAACCGATAGGAACTTTCTGAACCGCCCCTACACTAGGTCGCCGCTCGGCTCCTCGGCGGAAAGGGCTTCTGAAATGAAATCTGAAAATCACCCTTCACACCACTCTTCGGGCTCCCTCCCACCTCACAGGTCAAAACGGGGGTCAAGCTAAGCTCCGAGTGACGAGCGTTTCCAAAGACAGAAAGGGCTGGTCTTCTGCGACCCAGACCGATCACTGCACTTGGTTCCATTTCTGCTGATCGGCTGCATAAAGATTTATTTTCTCCCCATATAACTAGAATTTCTGCAATTCTGCGTGCCTTGGTTTTCAAAGAAAACGATGCGGCTCTAAGTTTTAATGCAATGACGTTTTAATACGGTCCACGTCCCCACCCAGTACGAAGCCAGTAAACCAGCAGGATATTTGTAAAGCTATTGCGACAAAATAGTTGCTTCGTGAAGTTTGTGAACGAAAAGTGCGCTTATAGCGAACAGGAAAAACCAGAAAAGTGAGAGTTTTTCCTCCCCGGATAAAAAGCCTAAAAAGACAAAATCACACGTCCGCAGTGAACTAATCGCCCCCAAACTATTTAACTCTCATCGAAACACAATAAGTACTAGTCTTATCTAACTCCACCTTTTCCTGCCACGGTCAAATAATGTTTCTGCAACAAGGGCAGCTCACAAAATACAGAACATAGGAAAATAACCTAATGCTCTATAAATAATGAGGCTTTTCACTCGCAAACATATTGACAACACGGGCAGCATCTGTAGGTTCAACGAGATATCCGTCATCCTAAAGAGAAGCCAAATAATCTTTTTTCTTTTTTTAAAAAAAAGGTAACTTTCATATCTTTGGCTTACCTGTACTGTGACCTCCGCCATGACCCGCAGGGCTGGAGTCGAAAGAGCGAATCCCCTGTGTTTCTGCTAATTGTGGGAAAACCTGACCGCAATAAACATAGTTACTCGGGTAAAAGCAGAAGAAAATCAAATTAACAATAACATCCGAGTAGGCGCTGCCTGGATCTACTCGCGTCTGGTTGTCAGGCGCATTCCAGTGGGGGGAAAAACCCGATACACTTGCATGAACAGAACAAAACTTCCCGGCTACTCTTTTTTCCTCCGTTTCGTCTGTTCCTCCCCCCTTTCTCTCCCGAAGGTTTGAATCTGCGGGGTCTCCTCCCTCCCCGCGGCCGGATTGGCTGTGCGGGCTGCCGGTCACCGCGGCCGGGCTGAGCCGCTGCCCGGCGGACACACTGTGTCCCCCCGCCCGGTGGACACACCGCGTCCCCCCGCCTGCCTTTGTCCCCCGGATCCCCGGTTACAGGTTATTCCGCCGCGGGCTGCAGAAGAAAACAAAAGATTCATCTATTTAAATACATCCATTTCATTGAATCAGCCGTGGAAAATCAGATGGGGAAAAGGCTGTAAGAACTCGCAGAAATAACTTCATTTACCTACATTTTAAAAAGAGCTACAGTAGCTCTTCTTTGTATCTGCGACTTCTATGAACATTGCATTGATCCTTTTAATTTAATTTTATTTTAAAAAAGGATCCCTAAGGACCGCTGTACCTGCGCTGTTCGATGTAGAGCTGAAAACGGGTCACAGCTGAAAAAGTCCTGTCAGAAAATCCGGCGAAATCTCTTACACACGCAGGAAAGGTTGTTAAAAACAAATAGGTAAGAGAAATGTCCAGGGGGTTGCTGAACAGTTCGGCACCTGTTGCGATCAAATTTACTCAGAAGTTGGCGAAACAACTGGGAGACAGTTCCCAGCCAGTCCCATAGATGTCGTCGTCAATTTCCTTGGCAGTCTTTTTGTGAAGAAAACACACAATGAGGTACACGGATACTGTATCGTTAATGGCTTTTAATGGACAGAAAGCACGTTCCCGTTTCCCTGGCGTGGTTACAGGACAGTTGACAAAACTGTTGGATCCAGAACCAGCACAAATGTGGTGTTTTTTGTCCCCTATATTTGATCAACATTTAATGACCTCAATAAAACACATAGGCTGTTGTGTAAGGTTCATTTATAATGTAGGATAATTTGCAGGGATTTTTATTTGAAATTATTTTTTTTATTTCACGTGTTCGTTTTCACTTATTGTTATTTATTCGAAAATGTGATTCTCTCATAAGAGTGTATCAAACGCGCTCTCGGATCCTCAGTAGGGGATGGACTGTACCACAGTTTGTCATGCTCGCCTTGGAGTCGCTGGAGGGCGTGTTGGTGTGCAGCGCCGTGGGGTGCAGACGTGATCAGCCGGTCCTCTGCACCATCAGGACGACCCCACGCCTGAGGAAACCCGGTCAGGTACGGAGGAACCAGGGAAGGTTTATTCCCGGCGGAAAAGAGAGGAGGGGAAACGCAACGTTTCGGCTGTGGAGCCTTCTTCCGCGTGGACTAAACCCTTGCTCGTTCCTTTGCGCAATGATCCCCGCGCTGGACCCCCCTGTTCCGGCACGCACCCTGATCCCAGGGGTCCCCCGCCTGAGGACTGTGGGGCGACCCTTCCTCCCCACGAACCCCGCTCCACGGTGTATCTTTTAAAGGAGCCCCCCGCTGTTGAGGTGACCCCTCAGGGCTGCAGCACGGGGCGTGCGCAACAGCGCCCCGGGGGAAAATAATCATCAATAACTGACTGCTTACACTAAAATAGCACTCCACTCAGAGCGCTTTATAGGTCATGGGGATCCCCTCCACCCCCACCAATGGCAGCCACAGTGCGCCAGTACGCTCCCCACACACCAGCTCTCAGTGGGGAGGGGAGCAGGGTGATGAAGCCGGTTCAAGACAGGGGCAGTTCCCCGGCCCCGGCTGCTGGCGACTGCGGGGTCCCCGGGGCGCTTCACTGCATCTGGCGATGCCGAGCTGTGTGTTTGCAGGAACTCCAGTGTGGCAGGCAGAACGTGTGCAGATCCTACAGGCACAGCGCCCGCCGAGAGGAGGGCGAGGAGCGGGGCGCACCGAGCCGGGCATGCCCGTGCCCCCAGGGGGGTGTTTGCCCGGTCTCAGGCACCTGCACCCCCTAACCACACACACGCATGGGGACGCGACCCCTTCGGTCTCCATCTTGCCGATCAAACGCAAGATGTACGACGCGAACATGGCAGCGATTTCCTCTCTTTGTAATGGAGGTGGAGGGTGGGGGGCGGCTCGGAGAGGAGGAGGAAGATGAGATGCAGGCAGGCGAGCGCCCGCCCCCTGCGGGCCGGGGGCCAATCCGGGCGCACGCACGCACGCACGCGGAGCCGGCGCGCCGCGGGTCCCCGGCTCTCTGACGTCAGAGGACTGTCGTCCCCCTCCCACCCCCCTTCCCCCTTCCCCCCCTCGCCCCGCCCCCCCGCCCGGGCGGCGGCCAATCCCGCGCAGCGCTCGGGCGCCCCCCTCCCCCGGCCCCCACCCTCGCGGGGGCGGGGCTCCTCCGGCGATTTCCATTCGGCGGGGCGCGTGCGTCAGGGCAGGGGGAGCGCGTGAGTGAGCTCGAGCGCTTGTGGCGGCGGAGGAGAGTGTGTGCTGAGCCCCTCGCGCTGGGTACATTGTGGAGGAGCGGCGACACACGCTGTTATTTCGCAGATTTCCAGCCCGGGCAGAAACTAGTTTTCTCTTCCTCGGGGTGGGAGAGACGCCAAGCTAACGAAACCAAACCGAACCGAGTCCATCTTTTAAGAAGCTATCTCGTTCCCAAGCCTGCGAAAACATGTCGGCTTCGGCGGCGAAAGTGAGTAAAAAGGAGCTGAACTCAAACCATGACGGAGCGGACGAGACCTCCGGTAAGGAATGGCGGCCTCCGCTGCACCGCCATTTTTCACTTGTTTGTGTGTCCGTGTCTCCCCGGGGGTGCGCGGGCAGCGGGCGGGCGGCTCGGTTTCCTGCGGCGGGCCGGCCCCGGGGCGAGGTGCGGGGACGAGGCCGGCCGCCGCCGCCGCGCTGGGCGGGAGGAGGCGAGTGGGAAGCGGACCGGCGGGGGAGGCCATGTTTCTCCTGCACAGGCTTCATTGTGCACCGGCGGCATGCCCGGCGCGGGCAGCGGGCTCGCCAGCCGCCGGGCCGGGGCCGGACCCCCCCTCCGGTATTTCGGAAGGGGGTTTCGCCGGCACGGCGGCCCGCCGGCCAGCCCGCTCGGCGGAGCGGGGGGCTCTTCCTGCGCGGCTGCGGGTTGGATGAGCCGCTCCGAGGCCTAGCGCCGCTCATTGTTGTTGTGCCGCTTCGCCATGATGCGCCGGAAGCCCCGGAGCTGCGAGGCCGGGCCGAGGGGCCCCGGTGCGGGCGAGCCCGGGCGGGGAGGGGGCTGTGCCGGGCCGGGCGGGCCCGGGGCTGCCGCGGGCTGGCGGCGGGGCGGCGGGCCGGGGGCCGGGCGGCCCTGCAGGAGAGGGAGGGAGGCGCCGACCCAGCGTGAGGCCTCGCTCATTCAAACCACGCGGCTGCAGCAGGAAACGGCGTCTCCGCTCCGGGATACATCGACATATCGTCGAAATGCCGGCCGAACCGCCAGAAAAGCACCGCAACGGGACGATAGCGCTTGCATTTTGCAAACTTCTGCGCGGTTTAATTGTTTTGTAAACCGACCCCCCCCCACTTCGTTTCGTTAGGAGGTCCGGGGAAACGGTCAGCGAGGAGCGTGTGTGAATTTGTTCTCCCGTTTATCACCCACCTGAGCCTTTGCGTTTCTTTTAAAAAACAAATTAGCAAAGCATAACTTGCTTTAAAAGGTTTTCACACGGTTTTTGTTTTTACGGTGGCGAATGGTGTGCTGCTGCGGAAGTTGAGAAGCGTATTTCGTCTTCCAGGTGCGGAGTGTTCTGTCAAGAAGCGTGAACTCGATTGATGATGGAACAGGATGCATGCCTGTTTTTAAAACTCTTCTTAAAACGCCGTCTTCTATTGAATTGTGGAATGGGACTATTTCACAGGCCTTTCCGTTTCAAATCATAAAATTGTTGTAAGAGGGCGAGAATTGCGCTTGCTGATAGATACTTCGGTGCGTTCAGTCAATGCCTGCTGCAGACGTACGGTTTTTAGCGTTTTCGGCGACCTCGGTGCGATTTCGGATTCTGTAGCCTGGGTGATCCGCGAGTGTCCAGCGGTTGTTTTGGTTCTGCAAAGTTCCTCTCGGAGTTAGAGCTGAAATCGAAGACGACGATTTAATGTACCTCAGCTCCACGTGGTGGGCAGTTTCACTTCAAACCCGTTTAGAAATCAGGTGCAACACGTAGCGTGCTTGTTTCTGATCCGGACTGCAAACTCTGCCTAAAGAATTACCATTTATTTCTTCTAGAAAAAGAGCAACAGGAAGCAATCGAACATATTGATGAAGTACAGAATGAAATTGACAGGTGAGAAGCTTTCCTAAAATCTGATTTACCTTAAAGCAATATTCTTTGTTGGATTTATCTTTGTGGTATCGTAAGGGAATGTTTGCTCAGAAACATGTTTTTTTTTCCCCCTTTGCAGATTGAATGAACAGGCCAGCGAGGAAATTTTAAAAGTAGAACAGAAATACAACAAACTACGCCAGCCATTCTTCCAGAAGAGGTCAGAACTGATCGCCAAAATCCCCAACTTCTGGGTCACAACGTTCGTCAATCATCCACAAGGTTGGTTCTGCCTCTTCAAGCACAGTGGTGTCTTACTTTATTCGCTCGTCTTGTGTGCAATCTTATAGGGGAATGTTAACATAGGGCACCTCATGAGAACACAGGAAAGGTTACCAAAAATGAAAGGTTGTCCTTTGGTCCATCTGGCTGGGAGCTGACTAATCAGACAATCACGTCCCTCGTTTTTTTCAAAGAAGGCAGGATAATCGATTTTGACAACATGACAACTCGTATTCCCAGAAATCTCTGCATAAAAGTACTTTATATTTGTTTAGAATTGCATGTCTTTGAGCAGAATATTGTGAATTCACTTATTAGTATCCAGGTGCTTTCTTTTTAAGGTGATTTGTCTTCAGCGGTTTAAGAGCTATGAAAGGACGGTATAACGTCTGCTCAATGTTGCAGAACGGGGTAGAGCAGTGCAAAGATTTTAGATCTGCACAACCTACAAGTCATTTACACGTTTAAGGGATACCCCCCCAGAAATGCAGAGACATTGTCTGCATGAGGTGCGGTTTGTGATTGCGAAGGGTGTAAGGGAGTGGTTTTTGAGAGGGGTGCTGTTCTGATTTGAAACTTCTCTTCTCCGAACAGTTTCTGCTCTTCTTGGGGAAGAGGATGAGGAGGCACTTCACTACCTGACCAGAGTCGAAGTGACAGAATTTGAAGACATAAAATCAGGATACAGAATAGATTTTGTAAGGAAGCGCCTTTTGTAACTGAGTTCGGTTCTGCGGGTAGAGGTAGGTGCCTGTTGCCTTTTGACTGACTGTGCCTTTTCTCTTTCAGTACTTTGATGAAAATCCCTATTTCGAAAACAAAATCCTTTCCAAAGAGTTTCACCTGAATGAGAGTGGAGACCCATCCTCAAAGTCGACAGAGATCAAATGGAAAGCGGGGAAGGTATGCTGTCCTGATTCTGCACCCACACGTTCCCCAGTCTCTCCTGGTTTGAACCTCTCCAGTGACGTTCTCTGTGGGCCTTTCGTGAAGCTGGTCAGGACTTCATAACTGGGGCCATGTAGTGAAAATAACCTAAAAAAACAGACAGCTCAGCCTGATGTCTCTTCCCAGGCTGTGGCCTGCACTTGTGCACCCCTGACAGGGATCGAGGAAGTGCTGCAGTGGTGTACATATTGATTTTCATACATAGCAGGTGCTTTGCATAGCTCATGCATTGAATATTTACTATAATGTTATAGTGGTGGCAGGGTGATCTTAACACTGCACACAACCCATATGTGTTGAAGTGAGGCTGGATTCAACCCACTTCTTTTGAAAAAGACAATTGAGACCACGGAAAAGCTGTACCTTGTGATTTTTCTCTGTACAGTTACAGTAGTTTTTCATAGACCCGAGTCTTAAGACTTAAAACCATTATTGGGTATTGTATGAGATGCTAGAGTAGAAAATGTGCTTATAATTACCTGTTCGTTGTTGTCACTGTACTGAGAGCTGATCGTGGAGCCTTACTTTGCCGTTTCAGGACCTGACAAAGCGCTCCAGCCAGACGCAGAACAAAGCCGGAAGGAAGAGGCAGCATGAAGAGCCAGAGAGCTTTTTCACCTGGTTCACTGACCACTCCGATGCTGGAGCGGACGAGCTTGGAGAGGTCATCAAGGACGACATCTGGCCAAATCCCTTGCAGTACTACTTGGTAAGATACAAGGAATGCTGGTGGCAGTCAGATTCACCTGTAATATCAGAATTTAACAATTGTACTTGTTTTATGGATTTGGTTTACTTTGAGGATTGTTTCCCTTAGTGTACATGTTGTAGCGTGTATAATGTGTGGTGCAGAGTATTTTCATTTTTTCTGTCATCGGATTGCTGTTCTTGAGGGGTACTGCACATCACACATTCTCAAGTCAATCAGTTGGCTCATGAAGGGCTAAAAGAGACATTCCTTCTGTAGCCAGGTTGCTAGTGGTGTATCGGTGTGGGAATCTCGTCCAGCTGTTTCTTGGATCCCAAGCGCCGCAGCTAGGAGGTTTATTCTAGGTTTAATTTTTTTTTTTAAATCTTGAGACTTGAGTAAAGTGACTTTTTCGTCTCTTCTGAAGGTCCCCGATATGGATGATGAGGAGGGAGAGGGTGAAGATGACGAGGACGACGACGAGGAGGAGGAAGGCTTGGAGGACATTGATGAAGAAGGAGATGAGGACGATGGAGAGGAGGATGAAGAAGATGATGATGGGGAAGAAGGAGAGGTAACGAGCTTGCTGTTGATAACGGGCAAAGCCTGTGATTGGTCCAAGGTGCAGACCAATGCTGTATATTTAGATAGGAGTCTGATACTAATATGAATGTGCTGTTCATCATGTCGATTCTGGATGTTTTTTCACCAATTCAATCTATAATGCTGTGTAGTTGGATGAACTTTTTTGAGAACAATGTGATCTACTTAATGTTCTTCACTGGCGTGGGGGCAGATGACCATAGTTTGTTTGTGGCATTGGGTCATTTACAGATAATTTTTCCGATGAGTACAGAACCCGGGCGGCTCTCGAGACTCATACGTCTCTGGTCTGCTTATTTCCAGGATGACGACGGGGAAGATGACTAAATCCGAACAGGACAGATTCCACCTCCATCCCTCCCCATTTTCCCGTTCATTTATCCTCAGATCCCTGGGAGCAAGATGCTTTTTTTAAATTTTTTTGTGCTCCGTCTCCTTGTTCTCCTGAAGTCTCTCTTCTGTCCATGTCATCCCTTAATACAGGTTTATTACCAGGAAAGACTTGCATTGGAAAACTAGTGGCAATCTCTCGAAGTCCCTTGTTTAATTTTCGACTTCCACACCATCAGAAAAACATGTAATCTGCACACCACCTTATAGTTTAAAAGGACATAAAGTAGCAATTTATATATATTTTCCTTTTGAGGGCTGTGAGTTTAAAAGCCATTGTGCAGTGAGAACAGATTTCTATCTTCCCTCCTTTTTTTAATTTTTCTCAATACTGCTTAGCCCCCAGAGATGACACGGTTTTCCCATGTGATCATATGGACAGTTAGGAAGTACCAGCTCGTTCCCGTTTCCTCTTGTAATAATATAATGTTTTCGGGGTCAATATTAGGTTAGGGTGGGGTTATCATAGGCGTTTGGAATGGGTGGGCGCAGGTGGGCATTTTGACACAACATCACTGACTTTAGAGGTTATGTTGATTGATCGCATTGTAATGTTTTACAGACATCCATAAGGTTTGAAATGACATTTTTAAATAAAGAAAAAGAAAAAAAAACTACTCTTCTCTTGTAATTTTGAACCCTGCTACTTCAAGAAATATTTAAAAAAAACTGTAGAATCTTACATGGAATCTACATCTCTAATCATTTCTTTTTTTTTTCCACTGGAAAGAAAACTGCTCAATTTTAAACGTTAAAGTGTACAAGTTGCTTTGTTACAATAAAACTAAATGTGTACACGTACGTGTTTGTGGCTGTCTATTAACTACGGGTTTAAGTTGGCTCTGGGCAAGAGTGAAAATCGGACTTGCCCTCCAAGGTAATGGGGAAAAATTTGAGAACTTCTTGTGGTATCCAGACTCAACCAGTATGTTTGAGAAACCAACAGCACCAGGTTTTCTTTCTGGCCTAGGAGATGATAACAGTGCAATAACTTAAACTTAGAGGTAATTTTAAGTTGTTTGCATTGAGTGGGGCAGGGTAGGAGTTACATGGAAGAGAGAAGGGGTGTTAGGGCTCTAGACTTTCAAGTGGGAAATTTGAGCCCAAACAGGCAGTGGAGCACTTCTTTAGGATCATGCCTGGCTGTAGATGTTTTAGGTCAGCCATGGGAAGGTATGTCCAATTCATGAATGTAGTTCAAGTAGGGAGCTGTGTGTGCATATGTAGGCTGTAAATGGAACATGTAAAGGTTTATTCCGTGCTGAAAAGAGACTACATTTTGGCTGTGGTCTAGACACCCAATGAAGGCTCCATAGCTGGAACATTTTTTCAGCGCGGAATAAGCCTTTACTTGTTCCAGTCCATGAATGGCACAATAAAACTTGCTACTCTGTAACTGGACCTGTTGAGCATCTTCAAGATTTTAAAATCCAACATTAATCCTTGACAAACATACTGCTGTAGACTTGTCTAGGTTATGATGGTGAACATCGGCATCCTGGTGAAACAGGATGCAGGATAAACAAGCATCGCAAGTCTCAAGCTGTGCTAATAACAGTGAAAAGCAAATTGCATTTATCATAGCTACACGTTTTATTTTTATTTTTCACCGTATGAAATTAAAAACTTGAGTGGAGGCGACACTGACTTGAGCACAAAGGACTGGAATTCACATAGACACCAGTTTTAAGTCTTAAAGGTGGAGACGTTCTTTTACACGGAGTTGAAACGCTGAACCAGAAAGTCCAGTAGGCTTCAGGCACAGAGAGGCAGTTAGTTGTAAGGAAGCTGGGGGGTTTAGCTCTGAAATGTTTTTGGTGTCATTAGAAGAGAGGCGGCAAAGTTTTCCTGCAGCAGCTTGTCGACGATCAGCCCGACAAACGTCTGCTCCGAGTCTTCAAACTCCCTGTCCGACACCCGGTCTGGCCAGTCACTGGGCTGGAAGCCCCAACCTGAAATCAGAATAAGGTCTGGTTACATACGAGGCCAGCAGCCATGTGGCCCCGCAGCTCCCAGCTGGCAGCCCGCTGAAGCCCAGCAGTGTGAGCCTGGTCAGTACCTGGACAGGACACCTCCTGGGAAAGCTAAGGCTGCTGCTGGAAGAGGTGTTGGTAGGGCCAGCATGGGTCTGTGCAGATCCTAATGCCCCATGAATTAGCCCCAGAAGTCCTGCACACGCAGGTGAGAGGAGTGGATAACGCCCACTGCCTCCCTCACGCCTCGTTCAGACAAGAATACCTAGGTGCGTGTGGCATCGCGGGCACGTCGCTACTGTCCAGGAGTACCCCGGGAACCAGGAGAAATGCCCGTCCGCCGGCCAGTGCCGCCGCACCGCCGCCCTGCGCAGCGTGACGACCCGGAACCGGGAGCCGTGCGGGTTCTGGAAGAGCTGGACCGGCACCCTCCGGCCTCCCACGGCCGTGCCGTTGCGCTGCGCCAGGGCCAGCCCGCTGGCGACGAACTTGAGGTCGGAGCCGAGCGCCACTTCGTGCCCGCAGGCCCGGCACAGCAGCAGGTCCCCGGCCCCGGCAGGGCCGTGTGCGCCCCCGCAGGCCCGGCCCGGCGCCGACAGGCACCCCAGGCACCCCAGCCACAGGCACGCCGCCAGCACCGGCCGCATCCCGGCCACAGCACCGAGGAGGAGTTCACGCCGTTTCCACATCTCTTTTTTCTCCCCCACCACCACCAATGTTATAGTTCTTGTTCTCAGGCTTTACCACGAACTGCATGAACGGATATTTTAAGTCTCCGGTGCAGCCAAGCGCCTCGATCAGCTGCCCGTTTTTACAGTGCCGTCAGCGGCAGGTGTCGGTTTTTACGAGCTCCGCCACTCTTCCTCCGTGTAATCACGGATTAGCTATGGCTGACAGCCATTTTAAGCGCACAAACTCCCCCCCCCCCTTCGGTGCTGGGCTAGGAACTAGACCCGCTTCATGCACAGCGATACTGGAAGAAACACTGTTTCCCGGCTCTCACTGAGCCGAGCAGCGCCGCCTTCAGACCGGAGGTCCATCTCAACACCGGCCCCGCTCGCAGGTTTGTCTGGGCGTGCGTCTCCTCTCATGCCCTGGTAACGAAATGTGTGTCTCTTGGATGAGCTAAAATAGTATTAATAATAATAATAATAATAAAATAATAATAATAATAATAATGACTCGTAGACAACTAGTCCCAAATAAAGCTGGCGTTTCATGCCCCTGCTTGAGTGACCGCTCTTTTGGACGTTAAGAACCTGAATCATTTAATACCTTTATTTTTCCTCTCCAATCCTAAAAAAAAAGCATGATTTATTACTATTAGATACGCGTATGAAACCGATTTCACAGCTCCAGTCTCTGCCCAGGCCTCAACGCCACCTCGCCGTTTCCAGGGAGACGGACGCTGCACACGGAAGTGAGTTTCCCCTGGCAGGAAACGGTATGGACTAGCAGCAGTCTCTGGAAAAACTGGAAAAAAATATTAAACTCGCAGTACTGTGACGGTGACTTCTATGCGGTATACAATAAGACTAGGCTTTTCCGAACAAAAAGGAATGGACGTAAATATATCCCTCACGGACTCATAGCGGAGGTAGCCGTGGCCTGCGCTGCGTACTGCACAGCGACATTTCCACCAGCTGGATGAAGACCTTTAATTTCACTGCTAAGCAGTTTCAGGTGGTCTGTGTTACGGGCGTTAGCTAAACAAATCAGTCTTATAGAGTTTCTGTTTCCCGTATTGCGAAGGTAGAGGCAGCAACAAAAAAAAAAAAAAAAAAAAACAGACGCCCAGTGGAGACATTTAGGGAAACAGTCTGAAAAATAGTGGCGTTTTAACACCCCCGGTTGAATATATTCCAAAATGTTCACGGACGAGACTTTAGAAATCGTGGGCGCCGGCTCTCTGTGGAGGAAGTCGCGTCAGCTGGAGCAAGAGTCGGTGAGCTGTTCGTCATTCAATACGGGCGGAACGGTTCGCGTACAGCTCTGCACACGTGTTTGCAGGAGCGCTGGGGTTTCTGTGGACACGCTGTGGTGCCGTTCCGTAGCTACTGTTTTTCTTCCCAGAAGAGCTGCCAGACGGCACCCCTGCAGACCGCGGAGGTGGAGGTGCAGTCCCTCCAGACCTCGGACAGTGGCACTCAGACTGACGCCGACGAGCTCTGGGCCCAGCGCTCCCGCCTGGCCCCGCCGTCCGAGCAAGAGGCCCCCGGTCTGGGAGAGTTCCTGCTCCGGGTGGAGGGGACGGTGGTGAAAGAGCTGGCGAAGAACGCCAAGAGCCACGCGTTCAGCGGGTTCGAGGTGAACTGGGAGGACCGGAACCAGACGGTGAGAAAGACCGAATCTAAACCAGCCTTTAGCCTTCCTGACAGACAACCTTCCAGGTAGTGGAAGACACCCTGCCTGTGCACGTTTTCAAGACGGCGTTGTAGATCTGCTTACTTACACACACTTAATCAACGAGTTCGAAAAACGCTGACGACTCGGACAATAGATAGTTTTCAAGGCCAGGGTTAAGAGCATAAGAGGGGTTACGAGCGAGAGGAGGCTATTTGGTCCATTAAACTGGTTTCTAGGTGTTATTTCATCATAAAATCTCTTGCAATGTCTAGACGCATCACAGCATTATTGGAAAGTCACTGTCGTGGTAACCTACATCCTAGGACACCTCCAGGGCGACGCCTCCGTTACATACAGTGGATATCAAAGTCTACACGCCCTTATTGAAACTTCAGCTTTTGTTGATGTAAGGCTGAAATCAAGACAAATCATGTCAGCCCTCCTTTTTCTCCACATTTAATAAGATCTTGTGACCAACAATATTTCAGTGAAAACAAAATGGATCACTTTTTAGGAAAAATAATAAAAGCTTTTTCAATGCTTTGTACAGAAGTGTGTACACCACTTAACTAATCCTTTTGCTTTGATTACAAACAGACCTATCCAAACAGGCTGACTGCTATCAACTTAGTACAGCTGGATTTTGCATTTTTTAATCACACTGTTATTTGCAGAAGAGTTCAAGCTTAGTCAGATTGTAAGGATAAGTCCTGTGCAGTCAGGTCAGTCCACAGGTTTTCTATAGGGTTGAGGTCCGGGCTCTGACTGGGCCAGTCCAGGACATTGATCTTCCCTTTTTTAAGGGAGTCTTTGGTGGAGTTGGCAGTGTGCTTCAGATCTCTCCTTTCAACACATTGATTCTTCTTTAACTCCAGCTTTCTGTCAGAGGGTAGCAGGTTTTGTGCCAAAATCTCTTGATATTTGGAGCTGTTCATTGTCCCCTCTATCCTGACCAGAGCCCCTGTCCCCACTGAAGAGAAGCCCCATATCGTGATGCTGCCAGCACCACGCTTGACAGCAGGGCCTGTGTTCTTGGGGTGATGAGCCATTTTGGATTTGCACCAAACACATCTTTTGGAATGTAGGCCAAAAAGTAATAAGACCATAATACATTTTCTCCACATGGGTGTGGGAGATTGAAGACATCTTCTTACAGGCTTGGATGTTCTTTTTTGTGAGAAATGGCTTCCATCTTGCCACCCTACCCCACAGCTCAGACTTGTGGAGAACACGCTGACTGGTTGTAATATGCAGGGGTTGGGCAGATACTGCCATAACTTCCTGCAGCTCCTTTAAGGTTGCCGTTGGTCTCTTGGAAGCCTCCCTGATCAGCTCTCTCCTTGCCCACTCATCAGGTTTGCAGGGACATCCTGATCTTTGCAATGTCCTGGTGGTGCCATATTTCCTCCACTTCTTGATGGTCTTCACAGTGTTCCTTGATATAGGTCCTGTCTTTGAAATCCTTTGATATCCCTCTCCTGATTTGTACCTTTCAACAATAAGATCCTGTAGCTCTCCTGTTAGCTCCTTGTGGAACAGGGTTATCTGCACTATGCAACCCAGAAACCTTCAGGGAAATCCTACAGCAGCAGCTGATTTTATTTAGGGCTAATCAGAATCACTTCAATTGATGTCAGGTGGGGGCAAATGACCTTTGTCCATGATTTGGAATGTGATTGGTTAAATCTGAACACAGTTACAACCCCCCTTCATAAAGGGTGTGCACACTTATGCAACCAAGGCATTGAAATGATTTGTTTTTAATTATTTTTCCTCATAATGAACCATTTGTTATTCACTTAAATATTGTTAGTTACAATATCTTATTATAGGTGAAAAAGGTCTGACAGGATTTGTTTTGATTTCAGCCTTTACATCAACAAAAGCTGAAATTTTGCATTAGTGGACGTTTGATATCACACTGTGTGTGATAAAGCCTTTCAACATGCTCAGAGTAGCAAGTAACTGGGACCTGGAACAATTTGCTGTAAAGTGGGACGCTGAGACTTGTCCAGACACTTTAATCTGAAAGATGCATTCTCCCAACCACGTTCAAAACAGCCTGCATGCTGTAGAAACATTGTCTGCGCACCTCTAGTTTGAAAGAAGAATCCTTATCACCATGCATCACCTCTTCTTTCTCCCGGAATTATCTGAACTTGACATCAGTGTGCAAACAAGCACCTTTACAGTCAAGAAGAGGCAATTTGGCCCATCTAGACAATTTGCTAATCAGTGGTCAATGCAGGATCCCATGCGTGTCATTTCTTGAAAGAATCCAAGGTATTGGCTTCAACAGCATGGCTGCCCAGCTCCCCCCCATTCCCACAGCCCTGTGGAGGTGGTAGGAGTTTTCTCCTGTCTGTTGGAATTATTTGTAATGGGGTAATGATGAACCAAGATTCAACTGCCTTTGAGAATCGGTGCTCAAACCCTTTGAGAGATCAGGTCCAAATGTAGCTGCAGTTAAGTCAGTAAAGTGCAGATGTAAAGAATGAACCGACTCCCTTCCTAATGTCATGTGTTAACACAAGTGCAATGTGAAAAATCCCAATTACATTGGAATTAAATAATTTAAATATGACAGGGATGTAACAATACAGTGTGTGTATATATGCGTACAATGTGTGTGTATTATTTTGTCATTTTACAAGACGGTCACGGTAGGAGAAATCTGAACAATTTTTCAAGGCCCTGCGTCCGCTCCATTCCTTCTAGGTGACCCGCCTCCACTGTCTGCAGTACACCGAAGCCCAGGATAGGAGGCTGCACGTGACCAGTGTCTCCTGGAGCTCCACAGGCTCGGTCATCGCGTGTGCATATGGCCGGTGAGTCCTGCTGATGGTCCCTTGTGCCACAGTGTTTCCCAGCCCTCTGAAGAGCGAAGTTATATTGTAGTTCAACCGGCTGAAATCAACATGGACTGTGCTCATCGGACTGGAGAGGGCCCGATCTCGACGTGTCTACGAGAGAGTGTATCACCCGTGCGTGCTTTTTAAAATACCAGTTTCTTTTTAACTTGCAATAAGTACCATTCTTTTCAGGTACCACTGGTCTACTTTCTTATTTTAGTTACCTTAACTAGTGTGGAAAACAAAAACGGGCTCAGTGCAGTGGACTTCCATGCATCTGATCCAACAGTTTGTCTGTGCACCTGTTCAGATGAAACCTGTTTTTATGTTGCTCCGCACTAAGCGCTGTCCAGTCTGAGTCTTCCGGCTGCTCGATGTTAAAAGGGAGGTGTGTCTTGCTGTTTATTTCAGTGTGGATGACGGTGACTGGAGCACAGAGCAGTCCTTTGTGTGCACGTGGAACCTGGACAGGAGAGGGTTAAACCCCAAGCGGCCCGACCTGGTCATAGACGTGCCAGCGCCTGTGATGTGTCTGGCTTTCCACCCCTCCCAGCCCTCCCTCATCGCCGGTGTGTAGGGAATGGTTCTGACGGGTTCTCATTTGTTTGGGTGCGCAAGGGAGTCCCACCACTGTTAGGCTGTAGGAAGTAGGTAATCAATTGAAAAGCTGCAAAGAAAATAAATGTCACAGCAACCGGTGCTTTCTCACCATAGAGCACTCCATGGACAATACAGTCGTCTGAAATGTGATTATCTGAAGTCTAAAATGTACCTTTGAAAACCCAGGGGATCTGCAGTTTCTTTTCATGCAGTGTTACCTTCCCGTGCTCAGCGTGCTGATGCCTGCGCGCACTCAGACCGCTGTCTCCTGCCTTGTGTCTGTGCAGGGGGTCTGTACAGTGGGCAGGTCGTGGTGTGGGACACCAGTCGCACCCAGGACCCGGTGTTCGCCCAGACAGGCATGTCAGCAGACGCTCACCGGGAGCCCGTGTACCAGGTACTGCTCATCTCCGATTACCGTATTGCTTTGGATTTTTTATCACGGTAATATTTAAAGCATTGTGCTGTTAATGGAGAAATAGTGTTTCTTTGTTTTCTTGATTCTGCAAGACCTTAGCATCCGTTTGTGCTTGTATTCATAACTGCGTCTGTTTTCAGTATTGGTGAGTTGTGGCTTGGTATTTGGTTTCTGTAACGGAAAGCTCTTGAAAGATATGTAATTATGTAAGAACTTTCAGGGTGCTATTTAATATTTAGGCACTAAGTCTCATAGACTTAAAAGGGGAAAGAACCAAATCCCATCTTATATGGACATGAGCAGGGCCAGCTGAAGTGCAGTCTCTAGCTTCACGCTCAAGACAGGCAGGTATCTGTGATTGCTGCAGATCCATCTCCGTTAGCAGAACATACATTTGAAATGGTATTTTAACATGATTCTTACATGGCTACTTAAACAGTTGTGTGTTTATAAAGTTATTTTTTTTCCTTCATCTCTTCTGTAAGTTCCTCACTCCAACTCTGACTGAGCTCCAGAACGCCCATATTAAACATATTCATGTACATTGCTAGATAAAGATGTGAGCAATGAAATTGTGATCTGTAAAGTTCTTAAAGTGATCTGCAGTAGGAAAGCCGATTCCAGCATCGTGTGAGCTGCAGATTGA
Organism: Lepisosteus oculatus; assembly: GCF_040954835.1. Lineage (NCBI taxonomy): Eukaryota > Metazoa > Chordata > Actinopteri > Semionotiformes > Lepisosteidae > Lepisosteus > Lepisosteus oculatus. The sequence continues at coordinate 15,156,552 of NC_090719.1, read as the reverse complement.
GAATGACGGGCATGAAGGAAGATGAACATAAAGCATTGCTTCTGAGGTGTTATCTGGAGACGGATGATCGGCACCAGACCGATCATTTTGAGAGGCAATTGAATGACTCGAGATGAACGAGACTGAATAACCAGAAATGAACGAGATGTTTTAAGTTGATTGACTAGAGATGAGCCTGTGTGTCTGTGTGCAGGTGTGCTGGGTGCCGGGGCCGCGCAGAGGCGAACAGGCTGTGCTGAGCGCGGGCAGTGGGGGACGGGCCCTGCGGTGGCGGGTGGATGGAGAGGGGCGGCTGGCGCTGAGCGCGGGGTACGCTCTGGCCGCGCAACAGATCCCCCGCAGCGGCGCGCTGAGCAAGGTGAGCCCCCGAGCGCCCCGGGACCCCCGTACCCGGGCCCTTCCGCATTGCCCTGACAGTTAGAGCTGGAGCCTGGGTAGCTCTCTGATCTCCCTCCTCCTTGGCGCTCAGACGGCTGGTTCGGGGGCCTACTCTGGGACACCAGATGTCCTCAGGAAGCTGAGGATTAAGATTCCCAGTCCGTGAATGGGATTGCGGGTTGCAGGTTTCTCCGCTCGTGCTGGGCTCACTCTCTGTGACGGGGAGAGGAGCTCGGCAGCCCAGGAGGACCTTGGAGTAGAGTCGCTGCTCCTCTGGATTGAGCCAGCGGAGACGGCTCGGGCATGTGGAGGGGATGCCCCCCGCTGGAGGTGTACCAGGCATGACCCACTGGGAAGAGACCCCAGGACAGGCCCAGGACCCGCTGGAGGGAGTCTCTCTCTCAGCTGGCCCGGGAGGAGCTGGAGCCTGTGGCTGGTGGAGGGGGGGTCTGGTCTTACCCTGCTCAGCGTGTTCGCGCCGCCACCCTCAGCAGGAGTAGATGAACAGATGGAGTGAGCGTATTCACGGGGCAGACACACGGACCTCACACACTGCTCGTGTCCCTGCTGTGTCCTCAGGCCCGCGGGAGCGGCGCGGTGGGGGTGACGTCCCTGGCGCTCAGCCCCTGGGACTCCGACGTTTTCCTGCTGGGCTCGGAGGGCGGCCTGGTGCTGAAGTGCTCCTTCTCCGCTCAGGCTGCAGCGGCGGGGCCCCCGGGGAGCGAGAGCCAGAGCGTGACGCTGAGGGCCCCGGCCCAGTTCTCCTTCGCCCCGCGCTGCGGCCCCGTCCACGCCCTGCACTGCTCCCCCTTCCACAGGTCAGCGCCGCCGCGCCGCGGGCCGGGCCCCAGCGGGGAGGGAGGTCCCCGATCGCTCGGTTCACCAGACGAGACGGGTTTTGTTTCACACCGCTAGCCAATTTGCTTTACCGCTGACTGCAAAAAGGCCTCAGTGTGTTAAAATGCAAACGCGCGAGGGGCATTTTTAAGAAAAATAATGACCCTGGCAGCTTTTTTTTCTCTTTTGACTTTAAACTTCCGTTTCCTTGGGAAATTTCGCCTGAGCGGCACCTGCCTGTAATGTCTCCTAGGAATGTGTGTGTGGAATGGGATGGCTCGAGTGCCTGCTGTTCAGTGTGCTCAGGCCTGTGGTTTCTGCTGCAGGAACCTGTTTGTGAGTGCAGGGACAGATGGCCTGGCCCACATTCACAGCCTGCTTCAGGCGTCCCCCGTGCTCTCGGTGCGCGTGTGCGACGCGTATGTGTTCGGTGTGCGCTGGTCTCCTACTCGCCCCCTGCTCCTCGCCGCTGCTACAGGACAAGGTGAGAGCCCATCTCCTTGCTAAACCACCTCCAAAGGCATCTTGCTATATTTTGAAATAGAGTAATTGCAGTTGTTGTATTTTGTATTTGTTCAGAGGGAACCTGTGCCACTGTTCCTGTGTTTGATTGTGCCCGAGAACAAAAGAAAGAGCCAGCTGGTCCTTGTCTGTTACTGAATGGTTTCCAGTTATACAGCCCCTCCTCTGCGTACATGGCAGAGTCGATGTGTTTTGAAACTTCATTAGTGCAACAATAATTGCCTTAAAAAGATAATTGTGTAGTTACAAACTGTGACTATGCTTTATTTCAGAAAGTTCAGTTAATTCCACCAGATGCATTTTGTCTAGTGACGTTGTCCCAAAGCCTCTGCCCTATTTAACCTGTTTCTCACTCACGGGCTGTGGGAAGGTATTGCATTTCTTCCACTTGCATTTCCTGCAGGATCAGTGCTGCTCTTTGATCTGGGACGGGGGTCCCTCAGGCCCACAGCGACCATTGAGCACAGCGCAGAGGGCATGGCGGTCTCCTGCCTGGAGTACAACCCCAGACAGACGGACCTGCTGGCAGCCGGAGGCGCCGATGGCACGGTCAGCATCTGGCAGCTAAGCCCCGAGCTCACAGAGCAGGGCCCCAGGGAGGTGGCACAGCTGGAACAGATCGCACACGAGGTGGCGGAGTGATGATCACCAACTGTGAGTGCCGCCCACAGCATGGCTTCAGTCTGTTACTGAGGCAGTTTGTCGTGGGTGAAAAAAGTCTTTTTGATGCCTCTGCTGCTGTACAAGAACTGCCCTTTCTGTTGATGCTTGAGTATAGCTCATGTTGTATGTCTATCCTACCATTGTACAATATTTGTTTTTATGTATATTTGTTCCTTGCACTACACCCAGCATTTTCAGTAAAGCTGATTTTTGTCATTAGAAATATATACTGCAAAACAAAGTTTTGAAATTAAACCGATTCAGTCAAGGAAAATTACATACAATTTTTCCAGTTTGAACCAGTAGCGTTTTAATTAAGCTCACTGCAGGTACAGGAGTGTTGTTTTATTTTTAGTTTCTATGTCTTAAGATCTAGCGAAGCATTTAGTAGCTAACACCACAAAAACTGCAGACAATCACAAAGCTATCGTAAGAGTTACACAGAGAGAGCGAGTCAGCCTGAATCATGCAGGTGTGCCGTCGGAAAACGCGTCCCGATTTGTCACTGGCAGGCGAGGGGGGGACGGGGGATCAGTTGACGAAGAGCGAGCGAGTGAACTCCACGAAGTCGAAGGCCGAGGGGAGCTCACGGCCCTTGCTGTCCATGTAGGGCTTCATGTGCGAGATGCAGTAGTCGGCCTGCTCCTTCGTCAGGTTCTGGAAGCAAAACGTTAACAATTGGTTAATCCTTTCAGCCCTGTTACTTGAAAAGGTGTTGGTTAGGCAGGACATCATGATTAGGGCTACAGCAGGGAAACCAGGCCTAATTTGGGGTCCTCATACGCTGGCAGTGAGCAGTCTGGGAGAAGTGTTGAATTCCTGAGTTCTTCAACTCTTCTGGTAACAAATGGGGGATTGTCATAAGGGTATAGATCAATACACAATAAGCGAACAGTGTTTTCCAGTCAACACTACACTAGTCTCTTTCGGCACCACAGCAGACAGGCCATACTGTGGTGCTGGCTCGCTGCTCGGGCCTGGAAGCCTCGACAGAGCCTGAGGGCAGCGCAGCAGTGATGTCAGCAGTGTAGCGGGCTCGGGGACCCTACCTGGTAGAGCTCCTCTTTGGTGACGTAGGGCTTGTTCTCTGCACTGAGGGCTCGGAAAGCGCTTTCGATCTCCTCGCTGGACTTCACGTTCTCCGTCTCCCGGCTGATCATGAAGGCCATGTACTCTTGCAGAGACACATGCCCGTCCCTGGACAGGCAGAGGCAGAGACAGACACCCACGGTCATTCAAGGGCCTGAAGCAACACTTCCTACCAGCAAAGCAGGGGCTTCTCGGCCCAAAGCCCCGCAAGCTCAGACAAGAGGACGTCCTTTCTCAATAGTTTGTTTGTTTCATAAGATGCTCATTCAGTTCAGTACAGCTCTTCTTCTTTGGGCCTTTGCTGTTAAGTGGGTGCACTAGTCTTGGCGATATCAAGAAAACCAATTTTCACTTTTGAGCTTCTGATACTCAATTTCAATTACAATTACTGCAGTTTCCCTCATGGGATTAATAAAGTATCTATCTATACTCAGATATAGCCCTGCTTTCTAGGCCAATCCGCCACAGTAATAACCTTTATTAATTTTTCAATGAAATCCAAGTCATAGAGGCAGCTAATCAGCTGAAGCACACCCAAAAGAGAATGGCAGTCAGCTCTAGATTCAAGCTGCCAGAAGCTGGTGAATTTGACACTTGCAGTTCTAAGCAGTGGAACCGTTTCCCCCAACAACCTTTGACAGCCTAGGAAGCATGGCAAAACTCGAAGCATGCCTGAACAGGAAGGACAGCTGTGATTCTTCATGCTTTCCCAAGCTCTCAACCTTAACCCTTTATCTGCAGATTTTTCTGACAAACCTGAAAACTTTCACCTCAGGTCCTGACAAAGGGAGACTGTAGGTTCTCAAATGGACTTCAAAGCTGCTACTGTAACACGTGAAATGCTCCATGGGTGTAGACTTTTCTACATTCTTCACATACCTAATAGCTCACTTAGATCTGAAAATGCAGATTTACTGGTTGTATCGAAATGCCATTTTCAGCCACTCAGGCTCAGAGCCTTTAACCCTTTACTTCTGCTACACCCTATCAACATTTATGTAACATTAAACTGCAGCACCGAGGGCAGGAGAGGCATCGCCGGGTGCCTGCGGATGCCCAGCAGGGTTCGGTGCTGCCGAGTCGAGAGTGGCCTGGCCAGCTCATCACACCCTACTCTCTGCACCACTTGCTGAACCAATACTAACTGCGCACTCGCTCGGGAGGCCTTGAGCGGGCTATTGTGTAGAGGTTTGCAACTGGATATGCAATTGCTCAGCTTTTTATTCACTTTTGCTCTGCTCTCAAAAGCCCTGGTATGAAGGAAGCTACATAAAAAATAAAAAATAAGAAACTGCAGCATTTCAGTCTTTCTTCCTCATGTCTGCTTGGTGAGCCTTCACACTCAAAAACTCCAGACCAATACTCACTGCTTTAACCACTGCCAAGAAAACAATACTTTTAACTGAAAAACTAGACAAAAGGTCACAATATTTCACCTTCCAATAGACTGCATATCACTTGGTAAGATCACAACTTGTTATAAAAATCAATTTTAACAGTGTAATGATTCTTTGAATCCATTCATTATATCTCTAAAATTGCCAGTAGTTTAATGTCACATTTTAATACTTACACATTAAAATACCATATTGGAAAACAGACACCAATACCACTAAAGTATAACATTATATGCATATATAAGTTTATATTCTAACGTAACCTTTACTGCTATCCTAATTATAGCCATTATATTATTTTCTTTCTTAGTTTTGTCTGTGCATAATGTTCATCTTCATCCTCTTGTATGTTTTTCCTCTTTCCTTTTCTTGCTTCCAGCACCTATTCAGAGCCTCAAGACACAGCTCTGGTTCTTCCTCTCTCCCTCTTTTGCTCTTCAATTTGTTTTTGCACTTATCCTCTCATAACCCCCCAAACATGTCACATTTTAAAAATACCACTTGGGGGAAAAAGAACCAGCTGATCTCCAAATCCAGCCAGGTCCTACAGGAGGAGCCTGCACCCTGTGTGGCAGTGAAGCACTGACCTGTTGGGGTCCACAGTGTCCAGGATGGACTCGAACTCGGGGTCGGGCTCTCCCTCCTCCACCATGGGCAGGTCATAGCCCAGCGAGCGCAGACACGACTTGAACTCCTGGTGGTTCAGACGGCCGAGCTTGTCCTTGTCGAAGTGCCTGGAAACACACAGCAAACTCCCTCGCGTCACAACAGGGGACATCTCCTCCGGACGCTTGAACGAACACTGGTCCCTGGGAGAAAACTCAGCTTCTCACCAGCAGGAAGGAAGACGTAGCCAGTACATACGCTGCACAATACACCGCACCTTACCACTATGTTTACAATTCTCCAAACTGTTATAGAATCTAGACTAACTTGAGTAAAAACACATCTGATACGCAGACCTTTCACTGCAACTGTGTGCACAAGAGGTAAGTGATCATCGGCAAACAAGAAAAACAAAATGACTCACTTGAACATCATGCTGAATTCTTTCAGAGCTTCTTCTGTCACACCAGTGGTGTTTCTGTGTAAAGAGACAGGCGTGCGTTTAGAGAAGGGAAGAACAAAGACTGCCTTTGTGAACAACTATCCCAGGCGAGACGCGGCAGGGCAGAGCTGACCTGGCCTGGATCTGCTGCTCCAGATTGTGCTGCATCCGCATGCCCAGCTGGTCCAGCTGGTCCCACTGCTGCGCCAGGCCCACGGTGCTGTGCTCAGTGTACTTGTTATCCAGGATCAGCGCCTCCTCCATGGCAGCACCCAGGTCCTCTATCTTCTTCAGCTGGCTGCGCATGGCACGGATCTCCTGATGCTTGCGCTGCAGAGGCAAGGGTTAAATAGAGTGAGGCTGGCCCGCCGTGAGCAGGCGCAGAGTGAGGCTGGCCCGCCGTGAGCAGGCGCAGAGTGAGGCTGGCCCGCCGTGAGCAGGCGCAGAGTGAGGCTGGCCCGCCGTGAGCAGGCACAGTCCAATACACTCAAGATCCCTGGCTTTCAAAACTTCGCTCCACTACATCCAACACACATACACACATTCATCGAATGCGTTACAGAAATAAAACTAAGGAATCTCCTGCCAAAGGGAGAGCAGCCACTCGAAGGTATGGCATCAAGGACTGACAGTCCTCCCAGAGGTGCCAGGATCACAAGCTGGACTAATATTCTCTCCAATGATGAACAAATTAAACCCTTGCAAAAGCTCAGATAAATGACAGACACCTTCCAAGAAATCCTAGTCATGGCTGACTAATGTAGCAGCTTTGTTGAAAAACGGGGGATCTGTCCTGAACAGTGGAACATGCTCAGAGCAGAGACCTGAACCTGCTGAGCCACCGGGGGAGATTACTGTCTGAACCTCAGGGCCCCACCAGTTCTGCAGAGGCTTTGCCGAAGAGCACCGAGGTGCTGCTTCACTAGTCGACTGTGACTGGGGTTCCCCCACACAGCTGCGCACAGCTGGCGCAGGGTGGGACAGGGGTCTCGGGGCTCTCAGGCACTGACACTGAGGCCTGTGGGTGAATCAGAGGAGTGTGTACAGTACTAACAACTCATGGATGTCAACTAACATTCTTCTAGCCGGCGAGACCTGAGATCAGAGACGCGTCTCTCACCTTGGTGGCCTCCAGCTGCGACTCCAGTGTTCCCGACTCCTCCACCATGCAGGATCTGCACACAGACACGCGTCAGAGAGGCCAGCGGCAGCCGGGGCCCACAGTTATCACCCAGCAGCCACTCAACTCCCAGCAGCCCAGCAGCGGCACGGCTGCACCCTAACGGGCACCACGGCACCGACGGCCAGAGGCCAGAGGGCGACTCAATTTGGCCCCGTTTCCGATAGCGGGGTTCGTATATCGTGGAGCAACTTGACCAGATGGTAACTCTGAGCTGGACCAAAGGTAAACGATATAAAAAAAAAAAGCCAGCCCAATTCAAACAGCACTTCAAGGAAGGTAAAAAAAAACAAAAACAATCCAACAAACCAAAGCCATTAAGGATTGGAAGCCAAGTGCAGATTACTAGGAGAAACTTTTTTTAAAAGCCCTGAAATGAGCACCTTCCTAAAAACGCAGAGCACACCTGAAGAACAGCCTGGGGGGAACCCCACTGACTCAGGTCCACTGCCTGCACCAGCGCTTGGATCAGGACTCGCTACATACGGCAAGGCGCTGTTCTCACATGAAGCGTCATAACTTACCTGTCTTTAGGGAGTCAGAAAACCGAGGGGGGGGGAAATGAGGCAAGAAGGAGTTTGTGCCCCTGCTGTTTGCCCACGAGGGCCGGGCTGCTGTCCTGCACTTGGCCCCAGGTCTCAGTGCATGCCAAAGAAGCCATCCGCCACCATGGTACCCATACCATGCTTGGTTAGGCCCTTTGCGCGCAGGGGTGGAAACTGCCATGCTTGTCTGTTCAGGCTTGCGAACGGAAAGGCTTGAGATTTCTCTGGCTTGTCTTACTGCCCCTGCTGCTTCCTCAGTGCTGAATCTACACCCATAGATCACTGTTGAGGAGCTTCACCACAAAACAATATTTGCTCCATTAAGCTTTTTGAATCGATCCTCACTAGACTGTACACAAGACACGTGACATGCAGCGTTAGGGGGTACTTCTATCTCCTGAGCACCATGCCTCAGTGTCTGTGTGGTCACGCTGAAGCCAGAACACAGAAAATATGCAGTAGGTTGCATTTTTAGCACCCAACAGTGCAGAATATTACACTGTTTAAATAAGTGGATGATGGACACAAATGTTGAATACATGTGTCAAATAAAGAGTAAAAAGGGGTGTTCAGAGCCCAGTTTGTTTGGCAGCCACCTGCTAACGTAGCCAAGTCATGAGAACAAGCCGCACAGCAATAAGAACGTAACCAAAAATTGCAGTTTCAACCCCTGGTTTTGGTGCTTCAAACCAAAAAAAAAAAAAAAAGAAACCAAACCATCATAAACCCATCAAGTACCGACAGACGGCCAGCCTCACACAAAGCAGCAGCTGTGTCAGAAGAACCGAGCGGTTTAAAGCCGGAGTGCAGTGAGGGTTAGTCAGAAAGAAACACAGGTTTAGACTCAAGTGCTTCAGGGAAGGGGGAGGGACAGCGTGGGAGGCAGGAGAGAGGGACGGGGCCGGGAGAAAAGAAACCAGAAAAAAAGGAAAAAAACCTTCCAGAAAGATCATCACCGACTTCATACTGATAAACATGGATAACCCGCCGATAGGCTATGCTATTCAGAGAAGGGAGGGGAAGAGAAAGAATGTGAATACCGAAAGAAAGCCCAAACGAGAATTGAAAGACAAAACCAAAAAGGAAAAAATGAGTCAGAACAGAGGAGAAAAAAATTACGATGAAAAAAAAAAATGTACATATACACAAAATGTAAACTTGGATACCCTGCAGCGGGAATTACACCTGCAGAGTACAACCAGACACCCCGCCCCAGAAAGAGAGGCTTTCAGAAGATACCCAAATCGACATTTTCTTTGTCATACACCACAAAAACAGCACAGCAACAAACAGACCTCTTCGTGACGCAATTACAATCATTTTTTTACACTACTAAGCACGCACAGACATTTAAACACAGAAAGAGAAAAATTTGATATTAACCCATCCAGTAGATATGTCCTGATTAGAAAATTGATCCAAGCATCAGGCAGCAGGAAAGAAGCAGCAGGGGGCGAAAAGGGAAAACAAAAACACAGAGAAAAATTGGTTAAAAACATTCAGTAGAAACAGTTTCCAGCACCGCTGGCGCCAATGTCCTTGTAAATCTCTACATGCCACATGACAGCACAGTAACTGCACGGAAGACGAGCATAAGCCTGTTCTCATGTTGAAACAGTCTTATGGCTGAAAACGGGGGTGGATATTTACTTAGTTACAGCAAAGTACCATCAATGTTCACATATCGACATGGAAAGGATGGAAGTGCTGATCAGAGACGAGGTGCCGAGCAGCAGGGATATTAAGAGCTGGTCAGAGCACTGGTTATCAACAGGAGGCAGATGCTTACACAGGGAGATGGATGGATTTTCACGTTACAGGTTATTAACATATAAGCTGCTCTGCAAGGTGTTTCAGAGCACGTCCTGACAAGGAACCACAGCATAGCCCCAGTCATTTCTACCTGAAGTACCAATCTGTATACCCCTACTTTCTACTCGCTAAGAGCTGCACGCTCCTGATCCATGGCGCTACTGGATCTGGGGAGCATGCGGGGAAGAATGCCCGCGCGCCTCTCTGGCGCCCCCTACCTGGTCTCCTGCAGCCACTGGTGGAAGGCGTTGGCGTGCTGGGCAAACTCCTGGCGCAGCTTGTCGTTCTCCTCCTGCCGGCGCTGCTCCTTCTGCAGCTCCTGCTCGCGCTCCTGCGGGAGAAAGGGGACGGCTGTCTCTCCCGCGGCGGAGCGGCCAGGCTCCGAGCGCCACCTCGACTCCCAGCGCGGGGGAGACGCGCGCGCACTGGGAGCCAGGCGTGCGAGCCCAGACGGGACAGTCCTAAGCGCTGATGAGTATTTGGTGAGGAATACCCCCCAGCTACCCTTCAGGTGACAGAAGGGTCCAACGCCTCAGAAGAGGCCCCATTCGTGAGTGAGGAACACGGCCTGCTGTATGAACGGCGGGGGCGGAGGCGGCACCTTGATGATCTTCTGCAGGTTCCTCCAGGTCTCCTCCAGGGCCTCCATGGTGAACCAGGTGTAGGGGTTGGACACCACGTGGTAGCTCTTGATCTGGCGGTCCAGCTCGGCCAGCTGGTTGAAGTCGGCCTGCGCGGAGCTGAGCGAGGAGCGGAAGGCCTCGTGGGCGTCCCGCAGAGCGCGGATCTCCTCCAGGGAGTTGCAGCGCACTGGGTCCGTCAGGTCCTCCTCGGCGTTCTCAAACCAGCTGTTAAACGCAGACGCCTTCTTGGCGAAGGTCAGGAAGAGGTCCTCCACCTGAACAAGGGGCAACAGCACTGCGCGTCAGGCAGTCTTCCCTCTTCACGAGATCTCCCAGGAATAAAATACCATGCCTAAGGACACCACAGAATTATTTTCCCATCCTGACAAGCAGGCAACACCCCTCTTGCCGATCCTGACCTTCCGGAAGTGCTCCTGGGCCTCCAGCAGCTTCTTCTTGCGGGCGGCGGAGTTGGAGAGCAGCTGGTTCCAGCGCTTCATGAGCGTGGCGTGGCGCGCCTCGATGGCCTTGGACTGCACATGCTTGGCGGCCACCAGCTGGTCCTTGAGGGCCGTGATATTGGTGATGCCCTCCTGCTGGAAGGCCTGCAGTCCGGCATCGAAGGTCTCCTGCGCACAGCGGGGGACAGGCAGGTCTCAGCACAGCCAGCCTGGGGGGCGCTGCCCTCCCCCAGCCTGAGCCCCCCAGCCCAGCGGCCTGGGCACGACGGCTTTGCAACTCCCGCACAGCTCCAGGACTCGAGGAAAGCGTTTTAGCAACCATGTTTCTCCAACACATACTTCTACAGCGCGTGACCTTTAAAACACAGACATCCCGAAACCGAACAGTCCCTAGCTGGACACGCCTGCTTATGTTTCTTCATTCCCAATATTTTTATACTCTTTACAGAAAAAAAGTTAGGCGTTTCAGACTGCTTTATGGTAATCTTACAGATTTCAGAACTATAATAGTAGTTGTGGTTCGGGGAGCGGACTCTCGCACCTGTTTAGTGAGCAGAGTCTGCACCGAGGAGAGGTCACGGCCGTAATCGTCCGTCTTCAGGCTATTCTCTTTCTCACCTGGAAAGGAACGAGGAAGTTCTCAAACCCACACAGAGACCGAACACAGACGCCAATAAAGCCTTTTGTTTTATACCGCATCTATAGATGTGCCATCCCTGAAGATTTACACAAGTCACTTCCCCAACAACAAAGTGGCCCCTTCTTATTTAAAACACAGGCTTGCCTCCTGATCAGAAATCACACTCATACGCTGCAAGGCACATGTAAAAAGAAAAAAAAAAATCAAAATGCAAGATGCTAATATTAGTAGGGAACCGCAGTCCTGACGTCTTAGACCTGTTGTTAAATGTCGGTAACAAAATAAATTCATCGGCGGCATGGAAAAAAATGACAAATTTCAAATGAAGCACAAAATAGCAAACTTTTTGTGAAAGAACTGTAAGTCGCCATGTTGTTTCAAATTTGCATTTGAGGTTCCTGCAAATTGTGCTGTGATGCGGCCCTTCCTGCTCACTAGTCACTGTAATGACTGACGTAATGTACAAGCGAATACGTACAGGTTGTGCAGCAGTTCTTTCTCTGCAGAAATGTTCAAATGTGATCTGCATGCAGTGAGTGATTTGTCGGCAAAACTGTCTCAAAGTCAAGAGAAATATTTCTATGGGTTTGAAAGAGATCTAGTCCTGTTCACAGTGCAATACCGCCGCTTCACGTCAACCGATGCTCTGTTGCCTCGTTCTGAATTGCGGGATGCGGAGCTGTGCTTGCCGACGCCGAAGCGAGCAGCTCTTGGACAAAGTCGGCACGGATCACCCAGCGACCCACCGATCCAGGACTCCACCACGTCGGCCTTCCAGTTGAACTGCAGGAAGGCCGAGTTCTCGTCCAGCTTGGCCTTCCTCTGCGCCGCGGCCTTCTCCAGCTCCGACACCTTGCCGCGCAGCGCCTTCATCTTGGCGCCGATGTTCTCCACGTGATGGTTGTTCTGTGGGGACACAGCCGGGCTCCTTCAACGTCTCGGCATTTCGATCGACGCGAGCTACACGCCTCGTAAACGTTTTTATAGCGCCACCCATTTCAAACGATCGCCCTGCACGCACGGATACGGCGTTTCAGTGCAACTTGCCTTCTGGATCAGATCGTCCCCATTCGCACACACGTCGTTCACTCGGTCCCTGTGCACCGTGAAGTCCGTCTCGAAGGCCTCGTGCTTCTTCAGTAAGCCCTGTCAAATGGAAAGAGCACAGTTCAAGCCAAGCAGACAGAGCTCCGCACTGGAGGTACGCGATTCTACTGACCAAACAAATATTCTTCACGTTTAGAATTTGTATCAGTTTTGAAAGCAGGCGAAAGTCAGTTAGGTACCTTATAAAAAAAAATACTACTACAAAATAATCGAGGGTGCCCAGAGAAGCAAAAAAGTCACTCCTTAAGTGCAGCGAAGGCTATTCTGCTCCGAGATCAAGGCAGGACACTTTGCCTCTGACCTGTGCTGTCAAAACAGCGAGAGCTCATGTGGAATTTCCAAGACATGCTTGGTCTCTAAACATTAAAAACATTAAAAAAAACTCACAGCACGCCTCACAATAATTAAACCGAGTTTATTTCCTGCCACAGTCCGGCCACTGACCCCGAAGAGCATGAATCTGAAGCAAGAACGAGGTCTCGTTAGTCTAAAGGGGATAACAGCTGTAACAGGAGAGCCTGAGCACCACAGCGTTTTCAGCTGGGGGAACAGTTAGAGCTTCTTATCAAAGGGCCTTTGTAAAAAAAAAAAAAAAAAAAAAAAAAAAAGCCCCCCCATCCCACAAATAAAACCCAATAAAGGTTCTTGTTTCGCAGAGGCCTGACCTGCACGGCAGCCAGTGTGTCCCCATAGTCCTCGCTGCCCACCAGGTTGAGCTTCTCGTTGATCCAGGCCTCCTCCTCCTCCACATTGGCCACGAACTGCTGGTACTCCAGGGACTCCTCCAGCCTCTGGCCCCTGCAGCGCGGAGACAAGACGGACCTTCACACTCCTAGCCGGCTCCGGCCGCCGGGGCTGCAAACCTCCCGCTGGGCTTCTCCGCCTGCAGCGGGCGGGATCACGCCCCTCGCATACCGGGGCAGGGCGAGAGAGGACAAGGGCAGCCCGGCCAGCCAGCGGGGGTGCTGAAGGAGAATCCCCACAGACCTCCAGGAACCTCAGACACGCAGCTGCCTGCAAGTCAACGAGCCGGACCGGCTCACTGGCCTCCTCTCACCTGCAGCCCGAGGATTTTACCACTCCAGCCTGATGATTTCACAGAACCAACTGCACTGTCACTAAAGAATATGGGTTTCGGGGAATCACTTAAAGAAATACATTTTTTAGGAAACGCACTGAACTAAATAAGGCTCTGAACCAGGGCTCTTCCATGAGTGGTATTTGCCTTCAGTTCAGTAAACGGACCACGAGACCGCACCAAGGCACGCGCTCGACAACTGGACCCTGGCCCCCCGACGTCACGGGCAGGGCGGGGCACGTACCGAGCTGCAGCCAGGTCTCTCAGCTCCTTCCAGTGCTCCACAAACTGGGCCAGGCGCTGCTGGATCTCCTCCTGCCCGATCGTGTTGTCATCGGACAGCTTCCTCCCCGTCTCCAGCACGGACTAGAGGAGCACAGCCGTCGGGAACAGAGACGTTGGGTTAGTTATTTAACCCGCAACACGAGGAGCTCTTACAGCCCCGGCACTGGACTGCCAGGCCTGGATCCGCAGTTCCCGCTGGACACCTGCGAGCGCGCTCGTCCGTACCTGTATAGCAGGCTCATGGGCAGCCAGCTCGGCCTCCAGCCTCTTGTGTTTCTTCCGGAGGTTCTGCACCCCAGTCAGGTCACGGCCATAGTCCTCGGAGCTCACCAGCAGCTTCTTCTCCCTGCAGGGGGCGGCAGCGAGCAGTGCACGGTGAGATCAACGCTGGACTAGCTGGGAAGCACTAAAACTGGATACCAGACTCTTTCCAGGCTTAATGCAGATTGATACCTCTGCTCTGCAGGGCTAAAGGTTTTTCTAAACTTTTTTTTTTGAACATTCAGATACTGTGCAAGCAACTTGAGCTGATTTACCGATACCTTCATTTTTTGCGCTACTAGAAATGTTAAAAACATGTAGCACACCAACACAACTACAGACTGGGGCCACAGAACCGATCTGCCCTTCGCTGGGATGCGGGGTCCTCGGAGACACTCACTTGATCCAGGACTCCTCGTCATCCAGGTCCCTGAAGAACTGGTGCAGGCGGTGCGACTCGTTCAGCTTGGCCTGCCGGCCGGCCGCCATGCTCTTGATTTTGACGAAGCGCCCGTTGACCGCATTGCGCTTGTCCTTCACCTGGGACGTGTCGAAGGCGTTGCTGGCCATCAGGCTGTCTGCCTGGCCGTTCAGGTCTTTCAGCCGGTCCTGCAGACACAGTATAAGCACCGGTCACTCAGCCCCACCTCAGGACTCTCTACGGCTTTGAGCTTTCCTCGTGAAGAGGAGCGTGCACGGTATGAAAGTTATTCCAGCATCAGTTATCGGGCATTTCCTTTCATTTATCACCCATGTGAAGCATTTAAGAAAAAAAGATGCTAAGATTTGAGACACGAAACAAAAATCTGTCAAATGTGCAACACATTTAGCTGGTCTCTGACAAAAATACCCCAGATTCCCTGTTCAAAATCGATTATACAGTCTGTGACTGCAACACCTGGGTGCAGTCCCAGGTGGCTCTGCAGCAGAGCTATCCAGGCTGCATGCAGTACCTCATGTGCAGAGATGTCGGCCTCCAGCAGCTGGTGCTTCTTCAGAAGATTATTGACAGAAGCAAGATCCTTCCCATAATCCTCTGAGGCCAGGAGGGCCTCAACCTGGAGGGAGACAGAAGAAAGAGCTTGAAAAGCTGCTGGTCTGATGAAAATACTGGTATTCAAAGGTGAGGAAATTAAAATTCTAAAAGACAGAGGTTCATTTCTATCCAGTTTGATCGAATTTAGCCCTTTTTGAGTCGATTCTCTAAGTCTTTCCATTGAAACAAGTCAAAAAGGTAGTTTGATTACAGTCTCTAAATGTCACAGTATCAGTGGCTATGAAATTCACTGTCTGTGCTAAAAGGAAGCTAGATACCTGTAGCCCGTTTCCACCGGGACAAATCACGTCCAGCTTTAATACAGGAATCTGAGCTGAAGCAGCTGCCTGTGGGCCTAAGCACTTGCTCCCTCACCTCAGACAGCCAGAAGTCAAAGTCCTTGATTCCAGTGTTGAAGTTCTGCTGCTTGTTGGCCTCCTTCAGTTTCTGGCTCTTCTCAGCTGACTTGTTCACCAAGAACTGCCACTGGTCATCCAGGGCACTGAGACGAGCCTGCAGAGGAGGAGGAGGAGGAGGAGGGGGGTGAAACTGACAGCTGCACGTACTGTTACTGCTAAAAACTGCTCGTCAGCATCTCTCCCTGCTTTACAACAGCAGTGCCCTCTGGGCGTCCATGACAGACTCCTCTTCAGTCTTACTTAGGTGCCTTTTTTCAAAAGGGACACAAACTCCAAAACAAGCCACGCAGGTTCTCTGTCCTGCACGATTTTCTCTTCCGTCATCGACGCGATCAGCACCTTTCAAGTGGGCGACAAACGGACTCTAATCTAGATCAACGGCAAACCACCAGCGCCCACACGGCTCTTGGGCAGACGTGGAGCTGATCGGGCTGGCTCCGAGCCAGCGGCACGGCGAGGACGTGGGACCCACCTTGACGGCGTCCTCGCTCCCGGCGCAGGCGCCCCGCTGGATGAGCGAGTTCCCCGTGTCGATGACGCCGCGGATGCGGTCGGCGTTGGCGTGGAGCTCGGCCTCGAAGGCCTGGTGCTTCTGGTGTTTGCTCTGCGGGCCACCGAGGGGACAGGGGGGACAAGGTCAGAGCCAGGGAGAACGGAGACGGGGAAAAGTCCCCCAGCCAGCCAACTACAGGGCGTGACCTGCAGCTCTATTATTGAACGCTTGTACAAACGGGTGCTAAATGGAACATAAATGCCGCAAACCATAACATTGATCTTACCTTTGGTAGCTAAATCAACCATAACACAAAATTTGGAAAAAAAAAATGCAGATGGTAGAACACACTCAGTATTAATTTTACAATAACTGACAACGGCTTGAGTGATGAATTGTGAAAACATCAGAACAAGAGGCCAGCGTTTTCTCAATTGCTAGAGACACCACAGCTCACTAGACATTCAAAAAAATGAAGAGACTGTCCTGAACACACAGCAGTGTTTTCCACACCTGAACAGCGTTTTAAACATCGTTCCAGACTTGCAAATACCCCCCCATGGAAACAAGATGGGTCCGTGGCCCATGCTTGAATACATTCTCAACGGTACTGGATCGAAGTGGTTTAGAGAAACGCGTGCGCCCGTTCACCAATGGATAGCGTTTTTGTAAATGTTCTTAAGTCTTCTAAAGGAGCATTGTTAAATACTGCAGCGTGGAACGAGTTTTAAAATAGACACCCCAAGAGTTAAGACAAAACAAAAATGAAAGCACACCCAGCTTCTTTAGTGTCACGGACTTACACTAAGAACTGCAGAACTATTCACAAAAAAGCAAGCACGCCAAGTACGGATGAACAGAAGACACATGGGTGGAGGTCCAGCCAAGCCGACTGTGTATCTACACACTTATCAGAAGAGACTGACACCCAGTCAAGAGACCCTACAGTTAGTACAGACACACTATTCACTTACCAGCAGTTTGGACAGCTAAAAACAGACATAGAAAGAAAGAAGATATTCAGTATTTCATTCGGAGAGATGCAGGAGATCATAAGAAAAGGACAATGTAAAAATATTGAGAGGATGAGGAATAGAAACTGCTCATCAGCAGTGAGAAAAATTGGAAATGCCAAATACGTTCGTATTTTACAGCTCCTCGGTGCAGAACGGCCAATTGGTCATCGACTTCCTGATGTAACCCTTGTACTGCACACAGGACCCCTGCGCTCGCTGCTCTGACACGCTGTGATGCTGGCCCTGACATCACTACAAGCTGGCAGGTGGTTCTGCTTCATCTCCAGGACTCACTGCTACACGGCAAGCCAAGACAAGCTGAGCCATCTGCACCTCGGGGCTCAACGTGCTACAAGTCTTAGGAGAGGCGCACTGAGGCCCTCAACCACTTCTCTACATGGCTAACTTGAAAACCTCAGAGAAAATCAGCATGCTCTACAGAGCTTAGACCACAATAAACTCGTGGGACATTTCCTAGTTTGCAGAATGACTCCTATGTATTCAGCTGCTGCCTGTTAAAACACATTCTAGAACCGTTTTAGCAAAACCAGATGTAAATGTTTATTTTTAGTAATTCGGGTGGTTTGCCAATCATAATGTCCTAAGGTGAAACATACGCTTTCACATTCCTGGCCCCGATCCCCTTACCTGGATGTTGGTGGGATCCTTGTAGGACTCGTCCGTAGCGGTCTGGAGCTTCTCGCTGATCCAGGCCTCGATCTCGTCCACATCCCGGCTGAACTGCTGCAGGGTCTGCGACTCGCCCAGCTTGGACCTCTTCTCAATCATCTGGGCCTTCAAGTGGCGCCACCTGCAATCCGCACACAGCTTCAGCACCGACATGCAAGTGATCGTCACCGAGGCGTTTCCTGTGCGCGCTGTGAGAGCGATGTACACTCCAGGACATGCTAGAACTCTGCAGCACAAGCACAAATCCCCTTTTCCAAGGGCTACATAAACCTGCACAGAAGGCATCTCGACGACGGCCTCTCAGTGAGGCCAGCAGCCACACTGACCTGTCCAGGACCTCATTGCGCCTGTTGGAGATGTCCTGCTTAGCATAGTGATCGGCTCCAATCAGCTGATCAGCAAAGGACTGCAGAGCGGCGATCTTCTCCTCCTGCAGGGGACAGGGACACGGAGAGTTTCAGATGCTGCATACTTGTACAGCAACCCAAAAGCAACTGAAGGTCAATATTAATTTCCGTGAATAATACTACAGCCCACTGGACCATGAGCAATTCGTTTGGCGCAGGTCTCCGAGCTGCGACCTCAGCATTTCCCCTTTGCTACCAAGGCGAAAATGCAGCAGCCTCGCACTGACCTGCACATTGATGGCCTTATCGAAGTCCTCGTGCTTCTTGATGAGGGCTTCCACGCTGTCCAGAGAGTCGCCCTTGTCATCGCTGGCCAGGAAGGCCTCCCGAGCCGCCATCCAGTTCTCCGCCTGCTCGCAGTCCCGGTTGAACAGCTGGGGGGGGACGAATACCACATGTCCAGTTACCACGCACTGTCTCCCTGCCTACCTCTCCTGCAGCAAGAGAGCTAAACGTCTGTCTGACTCACTATCTCAATGCATCGCATCTGTTGAATCAAGCTGATCTGAAAAATAACGCATTGAACTAGTGCTCATCCAACAGTGAATCCTCTTCAAGGTGTTCATTTATTGAAGTGGAACTGCAATTCCAGTTTCTCAGACTGGTTATTAAATCTCTATTACAATATTAATTTATAGAGGTTATCAAAAGATTCGACATCTTGAATTAAGGACAAAATTGGGAACTTTGTGAAAGTACTGTAAGTCGCAAAGTTGTCACAAACTCGCAAGGAGAGGGCTGGCCGGGCCAGAGGCAGGGAGGAGGGGCCGCGGTGTGGGAGGTGTGAGAGGAGAGGCCTGGCCGGGCCAGAGGCAGGGAGGAGGGGCCGCGGTGTAGGAGGTGTGAGAGGAGAGGCCTGGCCGGGCCAGAGGCAGGGTGGAGGGGCCGCGGTGTAGGAGGTGTGAGAGGAGAGGCCTGGCCGGGCCAGAGGCAGGGTGGAGGGGCCGCGGTGTAGGAGGTGTGAGAGGAGAGGGCTGGCCGGGCCAGAGGCAGGGAGGAGGGGCCGTGGTGTAGGAGGTGTGAGAGGAGAGGCCTGGCCGGGCCAGAGCCATAGAGGACGAGGCTGTACCTGCAGCTCCAGGCACTGGTCCAGCATCATCCTGCGCTGCACCCAGGCCTTCTCCAGGTCCGCCCGCTCATGGTCCAGGAGCTCCAGCTTCTCCTTGATCTCGGGGCTGGCGTAGTGCCCGCGGGCCAGCAGCTGCTGCCCGAACTGCTCGAAGGCCTGGAAGGTGCCGACCCGGGCGTCGATTTCGGTGCGGTGCTCCTGCACACAGCCGGGAACAAAGAGCAGCACCTTAGCAGCGAAGGAATTCCACCACATCGACAGGAATTTCAACATTGTAGAAAAAAAGCCTTTAGTTCCATTTGCAAAAACAGAAGAAGAAAGGCTCAAAGGGGAGCCAGATCGATAATATACAGCTGAAGTGTGTTTATCGGAACTAATTCAGAGCCTAAAATCTTTATCACAGAAGACAGGTGGTTGGAAAAATGAAAATAACTTTTCATTGAATGAAATGAAAGAAACAGAAGAATGCAGAAGCATTTATAGTGTGCCGTTTAGGGCGTATCCCCGTCCAGGCCTGCCCTGTATTCGACTCCGATCAGTGGCCACAGGCTGAGAGCTGCGCTGGGCTGCAGTACCTGGTGTCTCTCCAGCAGAGCCTCAGCCCCCGTCACGTCCTTGGCCAGCTCTTCCGACGACACCAGTCCACGGATTCCATTGATCCAGGACATCAGGTCCCTGAAGAGGAAGATACACACCAGTGCTGCTCAGCCGCTGCGCTCTTCCAGCACAGATTAGCACAGTTTCACAAGACGCAAGAACCCAAATCTTTGTGAGGTCACGGAGCATGTGCTCAAAACAGTTGAGCATACACTCCATTACGTGTGTGTGTGTGTGTGGACCACGATCATGCACCAGGAGCTTTCAGAACCTGTTTCGACTCTTGGCTCTGCGCTCTGCTTCCCGAACAAGGCACGTTTCTCCTCCTGGGGGACTGCGTTAATCCGGCTGGCCTGTGCCCCGGTCACCCCCCGTTACCTGAAGTCGCTGAGGAAGCGCTGCAGGTCGTGGGAATCGCCCAGTTTCTCCTTGCGCTGGTCCGCGCGGCCCACCAAGCTGGTCCAGGCCTGGTTCAGCTCCGTGCACTTCTCCTGGATGTCGTCGACGGCCTCGGGGTGGGACTGGATCAGCCGCTCGGCCGTTTCCCCCAGGGAGTTCACCTGCACGGCGACGCCACAGCGCGGGGTGTTGAAATCGTGTGCATTTCACCTGCAGCCGACATGCCGCCCAGAACGGAGCCGTGGAAGGTCAGGCTATCCTCAGCCCCTGGGCCTAGTGAAGTCCATCCCTCCGTCTGCTAACAACTTTCTCCAATTCAGGGCTGCGGGGGAGCTGGAGCCTATCCCAGCAGGCCACAGGCGCCAAGGCAGGCCACACCCTGGGTGGGACACCAGTCCATCCCAGGGCACACACAGACACAGGCACTGGATAATAACAATTCCATTAGGAATAATATTCCTCTATTTTAGTAAATAAATAAAAAAATTCACATCATTCCGGATGTGGAATGTGGAAACCGATCCCAGGTTTTTATCAAAGGATCCTCAAGAGAGTCCGCTACGATGGAACTACCACACAGCTGGATCTCGGAGCTACAGACCTGAAAGGTAGAGAGTTCCATCACAGTTACTGTACAACAGGACTGGATCCAATCAAGCCAAGGGGGGGGGGCAAATACAGAAGCCCCCAGTGCTGAACCATCAGCTTTCCAACGGTTTACTGCTGGAAACGTCAGCCAGCCCACCCGGAGCCCCTCCTGCTGCTGTGGGACGCCTGGACTGGAGCTACCTCTTTGCAGGAGTGTCCCTGCCGCGGTCCAGAAAAAGGGACCCCGTCCCCAGAGCCAGGCTACATCGGGCCCCTGTTGCCGGCGGCGGTCCAGGCGTTACCTTGTCTCCGAGCGCGGCCAGGTCCCTCTCGAAGCCCTCGTGCTTGCGCTGCAGGGCCTGCACGCTGGCCAGATCGTGACCGTAGTTGTCGGTGTTCAGCGCCTGGTTCTTCTCCTCGATCCACTCCTTGGTCTCGTCGGCGTCCCTGGACAGTGAGCGCGCGTTAGCGGACCGCGACAAGAGCCAGGACACTCCAGGCCGGACTAACAAATACGGCGGACAAATTTAGCCCGCAAGAGGGCAGGAATCAGAGGAACTAACGAAGGGAAGGCCGCGCTTGCTCATTTTTTAGCCGGCAGAAACATTTTAAAACAATAGATGCATCAGAGAAATTACCACTAAGCAAATGCATCTACGCCACTAAATGGGGAAAGAAAAAGATTTATACATTTTAAAAATGGTAACGAAGCCCGTAAGGGTTTAAGCTTTTCCATTAAAAACGTAGCAGGCTGAAGGCGAGAGCGAGTCAGTTTAAAGACGCAGCAGCAGAGGGCTGCAGGAGAAACGGAGGGGCGTCCGCGTGGCACCTGTGGAAGCGCTGCACCTCGTGGGCGCTGCCCAGCAGGTTGCTCCTCTCCTCCGCCAGCTGCTGTAGGGACCTCCAGCGCTCGTTCAGCTCCTGAGAGGGAGGGGAAAAGGAGACGAGGTGGGGTTAAAGGCAGTCAGCAAGCCCCCAGGGGTACGCTGAAGCCCCAGGGATCCACCCTATTGGCTATTAGGGTTCGGGCAGTTGTTACGGAGCGAAGCTGACAAACTGCATGACTAAATGCGATTTTTAAAAAGATATCTTTACCAAGTGCCCATCTTAAATTCCCCTTTGCAGCCTTTGAATGAAGTTTTTAGTTCTGAATGAGACCATTGCTGGTGGTACCCCGATTTCTAGGAGTGACACGGGCAAACCGGTCTGTACAGACGAGGGTTATTCATTTGCAAACAAAAACGAAAAGGCACACGCACGGTTTTTCAGCGGGAAATCAACGACGGTGACCGAAGGGCGACAACACCACAGGAGACGAGACGGTAAGCTGGGACTGCCAGAGGAGAACGACACACAGGTGTGCAGGAGGGGGAATGGGTCTCAGCAGGTTAATGCAATGAGGCAGATGGACAACATTTTGTGGCAATATGAGAACCTGTATAGTAATTTACCCCCCTTAGAACCGAGTCGTCAGTCTTCGACTTTAGGCAAAAAAACTGAACAATTTGGATCAATCCATCTCGTAATTATTAATTATTTTGGAAACAGTCCGAGTGGCACAGCGAGAGCAGTCCGTGCCTGCAGAGGCAAGCGTGCATCACACTGCAGACGCTGTGGTCCCACTAACACGTCACCACAATCCTGCGGGCGGTCAGTGGGCCAACAGGACCGAGGGAATAAGCTGCAGCTGCCACCCTGGTGTTCTCCCAGACCCGACACATCTGGATGGGGTCTACCAGCCACTAATGAGTGAACAGGCCAGGTGGGCACCATGCCCCCCCGGCACGCATCTCCGTGCAGGAGGCGCAGAAGCTGGGAGCACACTGGGAATGAGATGGAAGAACACACGAGCGAAGAAGGGAAGTGGATGCATTCGCCTTCATGCGGAGCGCGTGTTAAGGAGAGACGAGGAAGGGAAGGGGTCTTGAGCAGACAGAGGATACAGGACAGGGGGCAGGGGACTCTTACCTTGATGGTATTAAAGCTAGTCACCGTTTGTACTGTCAAGCGTATAGACTACATCCAAATAAGAGCAGACAGAGAAGAGGGGAAACAAAAAACCAGACCAATCAGAAGATTCACTACAGGTGCTCTGAGAGCACGATGTGTTTAGACATCTGTCATCAGTGTAGATGAAGATCCCACCACCCGATACGTAGAAGCATGCAATGAATAATGTTATAAATGAAGATCTGTGCAGGACTGAGGATTAAGGCTTTGGGGGAAAAAAAAGAGACTATAGTGGCGTATTGATAAATACTTGAGATATCAATCCTGGCAAAATTATCCATAACGTTTCATTACAGATGATTTTGCCCATCTGGTACTATATCCAAAATTAATTTGTTCAAGGAGATTATATTCAAATTAGATACATTTTATATTTGCTGAATCAAACGGTAAAACCCTCTAAATCCAGCCCTGAACAGTGTTACCCACTGGAGAAAGATGAAATGGAAATGAAGAAAGGCAGTCATGTATGATACTGGGAGAGGGTTTTAGGAAGAAGTGAAAAATTTCCAGTTTGGATAAAAACCCACTGTGGAACAAAGTTTATAGCAAACTCCAAGGGTGAATTTTCCAGATTTCAAAATAATGCTTTGATTAAAAAATTACAGAACACAGAGTATTGAGTAAAATGTTTTAGATCTTCTAGCTATTGCAACTCAAAAATCAACTAAAAACACTAAAAACACAATGCACTTCCTTCTACCCAAACCTAAGCATTTTCACATTACACCTGTTTAATGTTCTGCGTTTGGAAAAGGGGTCTAAATTAATAGAAGTCTTCAGCTATAGGATCATGCAGGTCATAGCTTAGCTCACGATCATTAGGGTTTCCGTGGCACAAAACTAGAGTATGACTTTGGAAATGGCTGATGACTACAATCTTTCCAGCATGATTCACACATCACCATCATCATCATCATTTGTAAAATCGTGCTGTCGGGTGAGAGTTCATGCAATGGTCTTGAAATGGAAGAATATGCAAGTTGATGGCGAAATGGTTTTAAATGTTAAAAGATGACCAGGCCTGCTTAGCCAAGTCAGACCTTTAATGGAGAGCAGGAGACAAGCGCGTCTTACCTTCCAAGGTGAGGCGGTTTTCGAGTCGGCTTCATCCCTTGCCGATCCCAAAGCCTCCTGTCAGGAAAGGGATTTGAGGAATCTTTAGAGCCTAAACGGGTAATTATTTCCTCCCAAAGCTTCATTCCTCCCGAAACATGAAGCAAACGATCAAGATGTGCTAAAACAGATCCAGGACAAAAAGCGCCAAGTCTTAATCTGGGGAGTGATACTGCAAGCTACAGCTGGGCCTACAGCCACTACAGCCTGTTCAGGGAGGGAGAAAAATCTCCGTCCGGGGGTTCACTGCCTGCCTGAGCTCACCTGCGTCTGAGCCACAACCGCCCCGTCGTCCGCCATCAGCCCCTCGGACTCCAGCTCTGTCGCCACCTTGTTGATGTCCCGCAGGCGGGACTCGTTGGCTTTCAGGTCCTGCAGAACAGAGCGCGGCGTCAGGCTCCCGTTTGCACACTGCAAAGCCATCCCTGTGTACAGCACGCATCCCCGCCACACCACAGCAATACCGAGACAAGAGCACGAAGACCACTTACTCATGGCACGAGCATAACAACGCGAATCCCAGTTTAGACACTGGGAATGACGGGGAGACAGCAGGAAATTCACATTTAAGGAGTTTGGGATCCTCCGTTACAAATCACCAGGCAGAGTCGATGAGAACAGGTCCCTCATGGAGACGTGGGGCCCCAGGTGCGAACAGAAAAAGAATCGGGTGACGTTCGACCCCCCCCGCCCCTCCAGTGGAAAGAGATGCGTCTACCTTCTGGAAGTCATCGAACTTCTTCTGCAGGACCTCCACCTGCTCCAGGTCCGAGCCCACCTCCTCGGTGTGCAGCGCCCCCTCCTTCTCGTGGATCCACTGCTGCAGCTCGTTGGCCTCGCGGAACAGCATGAACTTCTTGCAGCTCTTCTCCAGCATGTCCTTGCGCCTCTCGCCCAGCTCCAGCAGGGCGCTGTACCTGCAGGGCGGGGGAAGGCGGGCTCAGCGGGCTGGCACACCTGCAGCCCAGCGGCACCGCGCCCTCGTCATGCAGGGGCTCGGCAGGATCGGTACGCCAAGGAGGTGCTCGTTTTGCTCAAGCCACCTTGGTCAACAGCCGGTTGCTTCCTATTTCTGACCCCTGGCGGTCAGGCTAAATGTAAAGCAGTCGTTGTCTATTAATGAGCGGTGAAGCAGTTACAGAAACGGCTGTGAACTGCTTCGTTTTATCTCTCAACCTTGGGTGTGTGTGGGGTTACTGAACACGTTAACCCATCACACATCTTCTGATGCTCAGGTATTTGCATTTTCAATATCTATAAAAGATCAATCAAGCTAACGCTTCATTTCAAGAGGCTCGCGTTTACAATATTTTGCACATGGCTTAAACGTCTGATCCTACCTAGCCTATTCATGAACAGGCAGGGCTGCGATCGGATTTAAACGGCTTCAGAACACCACCGTAAGAAAGTCACCCACAAAACACACTGGAAAAAAAAAATCTAGCAACGGAAAATTTAGCAAATTAACAACTTAAAAAATGGCAATGAATGAGCGATGAAGCGTGTAGCTGTTGGTTCCTGCACAACCTGCTTTGCGTTTTCCAGGCTTGCACGGCTGTTCCAGCAGCTATTAACAACAGAGCCCTCTTCCTCAACAGTAAAGGACTCTGTAGTGAACTCTTCCAAAGGCTTCAGAAAACGAGGCCATTCGTTTAAATCAGTTCTCCAGTCCTGGTCACAGAGAAACCCAGCCCAGTTAGTTTTATAGGTCATCTGCGTCTAAAACCTGAGGACACTTGTTTAATCGGGACACTGATTGTTTAATCAGGTAATCTGTTGAGATTAAGTTCTCACAGGTGTCCTTAGCAAATAAGAAATTCAGAGAGCGTATAGGACAAACTCTTAATTTAGCAAGCCTCCTGCTTAAATGATCCGAGAAACTTCAAAATTTTCAGAAAACAGGAATCTATTAAACCTGCTGGACTGGCGTTCTCCAGGCCGAGGGCTGGAGACCATTCACTTAGACTGGTGGTGGTTTACTGAGAAGGAAGTACTGCATATAAGCACAGAAATACCACCACAACGGCTTGAAATAAGGAAGCAAAGAACTCAATTCCTATATTTCCAGTTTTTTTCCCCAAAGCTCAGAATTTTTAACACCCAGTGGCTTAACTACACACAAGAACCAACCAGTGACAGTTTATTAAACTACTGAACACGTCCCCCAGTGGCCCGAGAGAGGGGGGTCTACACACAGAAATAAAATAAAATGCACATCAATCCTATTCCAAACTCACATGAACAAAAAACCCAACACAACAGACACCGAGACAGAGATCAGACGGCTTCTATTCAGGTGATGATAGAAGCGCTATGCAGAGGAAGCACAGGCAGCTGAGGGGAAAAAGTGAATGAGCTGGGCTGATCGAGACCGCATGGGGCGGCAGACAGGTCTTACTCACAGTTCCTCCACCTGTTTCATGCGGAGAGAAACGCTGCCGGCCTCCTTAGTAACGAGAGTCCTGCACAGACAGAGGGAAAGCACAGCAGAGGCATGCGGGCATTAGTGGTTCAGAGAAGAGCCAAGCACCAGAGAGAGCAGAAGCAAGGACCCAGAGAGCGGGAGGTCTCGCGGGGTGGAGCGGAGCTAGACAGGAGAAACGGGAGCAGCCGGAGAGGGTTAGGGAGTTAGGCATACCACACCTGCCTGCCGTGAAAGCAAACGCCACTTCCCAAGCACACAGAGAGGGACCGCGCCTCTCCGCGCGGGCAGCTGCGAGACACCACCGCACTTCGGAGTTAGATGTGAAGCGAGATTAATGAATCCGTCTGACACTAAAATACCTTAATTTTAACACGCTTTGAGTCCTATTCGTTGCTACACTAATGTATCTGAACTCATTGGACTCCCTCGGCCCTCGCAAAACCGCGCAGAACTGGAACGGCGAGCGCCGGGAACGCGGCAAGGCCGCGCCGGAGGGACTCGGGAAGCTCTCGGACGCCGGCGGCCCCCGGGGAAAGCGCCGGGTCTCCCTTACTGGCTCTCGATCTGCTCCTGGCGCAGCGAGATGCTGCCCTGCTCCTCCAGCAGGTTCTCCCGCGAGCTGGACTGGGTGGGATCCAGCTTCTTCACGTAGGCGGCCGGGACGAAGCCCTGGCGGTCGTTCACCTCCACCTTCCACCAGTCCTGCGGGGGGGACGGGCAGATCATCAGCCTCCTAGCCTGGGGGGGTCTCGGGGGCACGCGGCCGGGAGGGGGGGGGGGGGGTCCGCGGTACCTTGTTGGTGCTGTTGAGCAGAGTGAGGATGTCCCCCTTCTTCATGGTGACCTCACGGGGGCTCTTCTCCTGGTAGTCGTACAGCGCCAGCACCAGCTCCTTCCCCGTCTCGTCGTCGGTGGGCGCCACTTGTTGCTGTTTTCGGATGGGAACAGACGGGGTGCTCAAGGCAAGGAGCGGAGCCGCAGAGCAATGCCTCTACGGTAGTGACCGCACCGCACCCATCGCGCCTTAAACTCCAGTAAGGGTCGGACCCTTCAGCCTGGACCCCCACGTTCAAAACCAAGCATGGCAGCGATGCCAACATTATAAAGAGAAAGGTCTACACACGGTCTCATTGCATTTGTTTAAAACACAACATGGGCGTGACACTTTACCTTCTAATACTTCTAACAAATGTTATCTTTCATTACTGCCCCCGACTGGCCATTTCCCCACTTGCTCTGCCTTCCTAGAGCCCAAGAAGAGGAGAGCATTTCTGGTCTTACCCTGCAGGACTGCGCCTGCTCCTTCAGGGCCTGAATGCTGCTCCCGTAGGCGCTCAGGTCCGACGTCAGCGCCTCGTGCTTCTTGAGGAGAGCCTGCGGGGCAAGGGGCGAACGTGAGCTGGGCTTTCGGCGGCCGACCCAATCGCTCCGATCGCAAACTCGCGCTCATTCCTGCGCTTTGCAGGCTGCATGAACTACCACCCCCCCCCTCACCTCCACTCCCTCCTGACCCCTCCTCAAACCCCCATCAAGCTGACCTTTCCTAGAGTTTACTGCCTTTACTCCACTCCAAGACAAATAACCCCCAGATCACCTCTACAGCCTTCCCTCCTCAGCCCAGACAATGAGCAGCACTCCTCACTTTTCCCATCATTTTCAGTAACACTATGGGACTTTCAGCAGCTGCCAACAACACAACGAGCTGACCCCTCGACTGCTCTCGCAGCTCCACGAGACAAGTGTGAAACTGACGTCTAGTCGTTATTCCGGCATGAAGTACCGGACACACACTGCAGGATACAAGCTGCAACCTTGTCCTCACTCCCTCTCTTTCCTACGTTTGGCGGAGGGGGTTTGGTAAAGGGAGACGGGGGGTGTCTAGCTCTCTGGATCGTTCCTGCCACCTGCGAGACGCTCCTGCACTTTGGAGTGAGCCTTTGAGGACGTGAAGCGAGGCAGATTCATTTCACATTACAATACCTTCATTTTACCAGTTTGCTGTGAATTTTATTTGTTACCACTCTAATGTTTCGGAACTCCCTTGACTAAAATGGCGAGTGCTGGGCCGTTCCTCTTCAGCCCCGCTAAGAGCCGCTGTCCCTCGGCTCCCTTCTCGCTCCCCCCCCCCACGGCTCACCTCGGCCGAGTCCTCGTCCTTGCCGTAGTCAGTGCTGCCCACGATGGGCTCCTTCTCCCTCATCCAGGACTCGGCCTCGTTGGCGTCGGCGAAGTACTGCTGGGCCTGCAGGGAGTCCTCCAGGTCCTGCCTGCGCTGGGACGCCTTCCCCTTGAGCGCCTCCCAGCGGCCGTTCAGCTCGTCCAGCTTCGCCTTCACCTCGTCCCCAGCGAAGTGGCCTGGGAAAGCGGACGAAACGCCGTCAGGCGCGAGGGTTCGAGTGGGTTTTTATTTAACCCTAAAGCATCGCACGTGCGAGAAGAACTACACACTTCATACAGGGAACGACAGGGATTCAAAATCACCCGAGGGTCCTGAACGTAGAGCCTGATATTTTTCAGAGATGGAAAGAAACGTTTCTGGTACTATCTGCACAATTCTACAACGGATCGGGCGTTTTTCCCAGCTGTGGTCTGGGACACAGAAAAGAGTTGGCTCCACGGGACCGATTTCTTCATGTGATTTCGCGAATTCAAGTCCAAGCGAGGGACCACAGCGCAGCGGCTCTGCGGTTCTGTGGCTCTTACCCTCCTCCACCATGGTCTGCCCCTTCTGCGTGACGGCTTTGATCCGGGGCTCGTGTCCGGCGATCTCGGCCTGCAGAGCCTGGTGCTTCTTGAGCAGGTTCTGGACACCGATGAGATCTTTGCCTAGGGGGGGAGGAAAAGTTTTTATGAAATTTCGAGGGTTTAGTAGTGAAGCCCTGGAGAAGCTGCAGCCAGAACTCGTGAACCCCAGGCCCAGTGCTCACTACTGACCCCTGTTGGTGGACGACGCGATGGGCTCTTTTTCACGGATCCAAGTTTCCTCATCCTCGACGTCCCGGAAAAGCTGCTGCAGGCGCAGGGAGTCCGAGAGCTTCTGCTTGCGGGCCACCATGGGGTCCTTCAGGGCCGCGTAGCGGGAAACGAGGGCCTCCTGTTTCTTCCGAATGTTATCGGCGTCGAAATGACCCGCCTCCTGGAACTGGCGTGCCTGGATGGTGATGCCGTCGATGCGGTCCTGTTAAGAGAAGGGCTACGCGTTAGATGCTGCAGCCCGACGTTGCCATCCCAGGGGAAAACAAGAACAGGAAGAGGAGGCACCTGGTGAGCCGTGACGTCGGCCTCCAGCAGGGCGTGTTTCTTCTGCAGGTTCTGCACGCTGGTCAGATCTTTGCCGTAGTCGTCGGAGGACAGGTGACCCTCCACCTCGTACAGCCACAGCTCGATGTCCTCCACGTTGCGGTTGAACTGCTGCTGCTGGTTGGCTTCTCGCAGCTTGATTCCTGGCGGGGGAGTGAAGGGCCGGTTCTTAAACGTCGCTTTATTTACGGTTATAGACAACAGAACCCAAATTGCAAGACGCTGACGGAATTCAAATCCGTTCTGTACTTTCAACAAAAAGAACATGACAGGCAACTGGATTAAACTACAATGTGCCAACCCCCCCCCCCCAAAATTACAAATGTTCGTACAAAGGCCTGACGCCAGCCGTGGGGTACAGCCCATGAGGCCTTCCAGAAAGCAGCACATCTCTATTCAGAAAGACTCCACATCTCTTCCGGTCACCTTTGAGCTCCGTGGCCTCCAGGAGCTTCTTCCAGAGAGCGCTGACTTCCTCCATGCGCCCCGACACCTCGCCGGAGGCGTAGTGATCGGCGTTGATCAGCTCCTGTCCCGCTTTCTGCAGGGCGTCGACGCGGCTCTGATTGGCCGAGAGCTCGGCTTCAAAGGCCTGGTGCTTCTGCACTTTGCCCTGGAGGTTGGAGGGGTCCTGAAAGCAGCAGGCAGCACGACAGAGAGAGGCATGAAGCCATTAATTACAACAAAGTGTTTCCGGCAGGGTTACGGAATTCCCCCAATACCTTCTAGTTCTGACACCATCAATGGCGTGCATTTGTGCAGCATTGCTTTCTTGAACTCTGCAAAAGTGCCGTGCAAACAGGCCCCCCAGTTTAATAATCCCCCTTTCTGGTTTCGAGGGTTGAAGTGCATGTGGTCATCAGTGCCGACACCTCCGAAAACATGCTAAGAGGAGGGTACAAGGATATTTCAGGCGACGGAAGGGGAGACGAGGGCCTTCGGCGGAGCTTGCCTTGTAGGCCTCGTCGGTGGCCGTCTTCATCTTCTCGTTGACCCAGCTCTTGAGCTCGTCCGAGTCGCGGAAGAACTGCTGCAGGTGGAAGGAGTCCTCCAGGGCGGCGCGGCGCGACTGGGCGCGCTCGTGCAGGGCGTTGCGGCGGCTCAGGAGCTGCGCGGGGGCACAGGGAGACGGGCCGTCAGCCCAACACTCACAGCAGGGTACCGCACACGCCCGCCGCCCAGTTAAAACTGACCAGCCTCGATAACACCTCGGTCAAATCAAGACGGGCTCCATCAAAAAACGCTGCCTGTCCCTTCGCTCTTTCAATAGAAACGAGGAGTACACAAGGACAGAAAAGTTGCGCAACGTGCCTCTGAATGCACTAAGTAACCAAATTAGTAATTTCAGGAAACGTCCATCACTCCTGTGCGATGGACAGCGCACAACCGCAAGACGCATGAGGACGCTAGTTTGGACAAGGCTGCAGCGCGGCGGGGGGAAGGCGCGTTGAGGTCTTTAAAATCCACGCGGCCGCTTACCGCATCTCGGCGCGTCGCCACGTCCTCCTTGGCGTAGTGGTTGTTCTGAATCAGCTTGGTAGCAAACTCATCTAAAGCCTAAACATTGCAAAGGAAAGAAAAAGAAAAAGACTCGCAAGCAGTGCCATAGAAAACGGGTCCACACGAAGGGACTGGAATGGTCATCTTCAGAGTCAGCACACCGGGACTCAAAATGGACCAGAATAACAAAACACCATACCGGAGCGCTTCCAGGAACAAAGGCGTGTCACGTACACTGCATGTGTTAACCAAATTCTCCACTAGCATTTGTGTACACAAACACACAGATTATTTTCCCTAAAAAACAGTGATGCTTTGACGCCTGGAACAAACCCATCGTTGTGTTAGTATGATGACTGTCAAAAACACATGAACATATAACAGTGAAGAATGAGAAATTCTCACGGTGATCTTCTCCTCCTGGGCACTGAGGGATTTCTCAAAATCCTCGTGTTTCTTCAGCAGGGCTTCCACACTGTCCAGAGAATCACCGAGGTCTTCATTCAGCAGGAACGCCTTCATTGAGAAAACAGGAACACGCAACAATTCACACAGTGTCCTACAGCTCTTTGGTGAAGGATCGGAACTTTCTCTGTGCATTAGTAAAATAATATCAGAACTGCTTTTATAAAATCATATATGCAGTTGCAGAAATAAACCATTTGCTTTGCAGAGGTCTGTCTTGCTTGAAAAAATCTATACTTTGGGACAAAACCACCAGGATGTTAACAGGACTCGAAAAGGGCAGAAGGCACCAGCGGTCAGTTTCAAACAGACACCTCTTGGTCAGTGTAAGCAGAGCCGGGATGTTTGTCCAGCTCACCTCCTGCTTGCTCATCCAGTTGTCCACCTGCTCTGTGTCCCTGTAGAAGAGCTGCAGGTCCATGCACTGCTCGTACTGCTGCCTGCGCAGCTCCCAGAGCTCCAGGAGAGAATCCTTCTCCTCCGCCAGGATGCCCAGCTGCAGAGACACACCCCACACACACACCATGAGCAGAGCAGCACAGTGCGGGCTGAGGAACATCACAATCCCACCCATCTCCAGGCTGGATATGGACTACTTCAACAGGAGGTAACTGGATTAAATCATGCTTCCAAGGCAGCTAATGAGTTCTTTGTATTCTCATTAATATGGCCAAAATAATTGGTTTTACTCAACTCGTATGCATCGGGACACTAGACCTGCTTAATCTTGAAATCATAAACTCTCAAGCAACATACTTGGGCCAGTCTACAGTACAGTCTACTATTACCATGATTGCTTTTAATAAATATAAAGTGTAAATATTACAACGTGAGCAAATGGCTTGATATTTGCAGAAGATAGTGCATCTACCACAGCTAGATAACACCGATTCATACAAAAGGTATTTACTATGAGGCTAGTACGTCTTCTTTATAGCGCAATTGCTGTGAAATGTCCCGTTACCTTCTCTCGGACTTCATCGGAAGCATAATGTCCTGTGGCCAGCAGAGCCTGGCCAGCCTCATCTGTGGCTTTAAAGCTGTCTTCGTGTGCATCAATCTCTCCCTGGGGAAAGACAGCAGCAAGGAGATTCAGCCAAACAGCTGAAACGCTGGTGAGTGCTGCAACAAGGGCCTGACCATAACTGTTGAATGCGCAGATACAAAAGAGGTCCGTTCCTGCAATTTAAACTTGGTTTAAAATGAGAGAGAAACACAAAACATGACGAAAGCATTTTCCCCCTCTCACCAAACTGAAAACATTTGTCACTAAATCCCATTCCTGTGCTTTCATGCAGAACATGTTCAACAGATTCTGAAAGCTCTCATTGACAGAATAAATCCAACTACAGGACACATAATACAGGGAAGACAGTCCTGCTACAGGACAAAGGCCTCCGTTGCTTGCCAGTGGCAAACCGTAACTCTTCCCTGCAGCCGTGCAAGTACCTTGTGCTCCTGGTGTCTGTCCAGCAGTGCTTCTGCTCCGGCCACGTCGTTGGCCAGCTCGTCGGCGTTGATCAGGGCCTTCATCTCGGTCACCCAGCTGGTCAGGTCCCGGAAGTCTGCCGTGAAGCGCTGCAGCCTGGGAGAACGGGCAGCGCAAAGCTCGAGACGGACAACTTCCACCACGCACCGAATCCCAGCATGTGCCTGGGTCTCTCAGGCATCTGTAAGGCCCTGTTCCAATTCCCGGACTTTCCCCATCATTTCATTCTCACGTCCAGGGCAGGCGTGAGCGAGGCCTCAGTTCAAAACCTGAACTGCTACCTGCTACTCCGGACGAGATGACGCTACCTGTAGGAGTCATTGAGGCGGGCATGGCGCTCGGCTGCCAGCGTGCGGATCTGCTCCCAGTTGGTGATGAGCTCGTCTCTCTTCAGGTGGATCTGCGAGGCGTTCTGGGGGTGCGTCTCCTGCAGGCGCTCCGCCTCGGCCCCCAGGGTGTTCACCTGCTCCCAGAGAGAGAGAGACGGGGAGAGAGTCACCAAGCTGAAGGACTGTGCAGCCTCACAACCCGCAGCCCTGGCAGTTACACCACAGGACTCTGACAGAGCCACTTCTGACATGCCTCCCTACAGTCCGAAAAAGAAAAGAAAGGAAAGGAAGTGCATGAACTTCCTTACGAGATGTTATTAACACCATGTTGTACGACAGCTAGTGCCCTCAGGAGAATACAGGCTTAATGCCGGAGATTCATTTGGAAAGTTACTTAGTTTTAAACCAGTCTCTGGCTCTGCCCTGGACAGAGGAGCGGTCCCGCACAAGATGACCGCCTGCGGAGGCGCGAGACGGCTCCCTCGGGCACTGACCTTGTCCTCCAGCGCGGCCAGGTCCCTCTCCAGCCCCTCGTGCTTGCGCAGCAGAGCCTGGACACTGGCCAGGTCGCGCCCGAAATCATCCGACATCATCAGCTGCTCCTTCTCCTTGATCCAGCTGATCGTTTCGTCCACGTCCCTGCGGAGAGGCCGGGCAAGGGAGGTGAGCGCCGGCCATTCTTTTTTTATTATTTTAGAGAACACATAAAACCATTTTTAATACAAATTACATTCCCCAACCATCTTTTCACAACACACATCTGCAAATATACATCACACTAGAAAATGTAATCTGTCCTCCTAATATTTT
Source organism: Lepisosteus oculatus (assembly GCF_040954835.1). Taxonomy (NCBI): domain Eukaryota; kingdom Metazoa; phylum Chordata; class Actinopteri; order Semionotiformes; family Lepisosteidae; genus Lepisosteus; species Lepisosteus oculatus. The sequence goes on along the minus strand of NC_090719.1, from coordinate 15,122,468 downwards.
ATTTACTTGATGTATAAACTCCACGGCACAGAGTGGTCAGATCATTTCCTGTGCAGTTCAATCTACACTTATTAAGCACGTGTGAGGACTGGGCAGGTATCGGTCCAGTCTGACCGTTTCACCAGGCTGACCAGAACAGGGGTAGCACACCTGTTGAAGCGCTGCACCTCTGCGGCCCCAAACAGCTTCCCCTGTCTCTGCTGAGCCAGGCCCTTGAGGCGCTGCCAGGCCACGTTCACCTCGTCCTGCTTCCTCACGATCAGCTCCGCCTCGGGGTGCGACTCCTGCGCGGGGGAGGAGGGGGCACATGTACGGTGAACAAAGGAAAACAGCTGGCCAGCGCTCTCTGGATCCGCAACAGCCCTGGGCCTGCCCAAGGGTAATCCATTCACGGAACCAGAGCTCGGACACAAGGAGCAAGCGAGAGGACTCTGCAAGCTGAGATACAAACCATTAACCCTGCAGGTGGCTGCAGTGATTTGCAGTGAAGCACTACAATGGCTTTATAAACCAGGATAGTTACATACTGTTGCCAAAGACATACAACACAAGAGCCCAGCCCAATGCAAGCTAGTCAGTCCAATTAAAACTGAAGTCCTGCGGAACCTAGGCAGCTCGCTCCCAGGGTACCTGGATGAGCTTGCCGGCCAGCTGGTTGACATCGTTGACCCGCTCCTCATGGGCGGCCAGGTCAGTCTGGAACTCCTCGAACTTCTTCTGCAGGACCTCCACGTGCTCCAGGTCCTGACCCAGCTCCTCCGACGTCACGATGGCCTCCTGCCAGACAAACACGCGCGGCCGTCAGAGCGCTAAGAGAGCAACTGTCCCCAGAACCGACAGGACGGCTCCTGGGGAGAACTGACATGGTCTACATGGTCTGCGACAAAGTAAAGCCAGAAGTAGGCTTGTACATCTACCAGCGGTTGACAGAGGCAGGCTCCAGCTATAACACAGTGTCCAATATTTACCCTACAATCCCTCTGCAAAATCTATGGCCTCTCACCCCCATGACTGCCAGTGTCAGGTGAAAGAAGACATTTATGCCCAGGATCGGGGATACGCATGCTGAGGCACTTTCACCGTTCCTTAAAACGGAATCTTTTATTACACCTGTAACTTATATTTAAACAAATGATATCTATATACATTCACTTCTTTAAAAACCCTCCAAAGCTGCCGCACCTTGTCGCTGATCCAGTCCAGGGCGTCCTCGCACTCCCGCAGGTACTGCACCAGCTTCTGGGCCTGCAGCAGGCGCACGCCCTTCTCCCTGGTCTTCTGCAGCAGCAGGTCCCACAGACGGTGGAGCTCCTCCAGCCGGGTCTGGAACCAAGAGCGGCATGAGGCCCGGTCCGGAGAGGGCTCCGGCGCCGAGCCTCGAAAGCAGGGAGAGGCCCGGTCCAGGAAGCACTCCGGCGCCGAGCCTCGCCCATCTGGGTGTCCAGACTGACTTCATCACCCATTCCTGCGGGATCAGGTTAATGTGCCTGAGGCACAGCACTCAAAGCCTTTCTACTACTTGCCTTGGAGATCGCGATAGCCCAATTTTACTAAGCCAATATGCTGTTGAGAACTGGTTTTCCCCCCCATCATTGTCAGCCAGCCTTCTCAGCTTTATGAGTTTACATACTGAAATTTTCCCAAAATCCAAGATCTGGGAGTGAGAGATCGGTCACGAAGACCGAGCCCTCCAACGACGGCACTCTCAAACAGCGAGAACAGGAATACCTGCATGCACAGACCCTGCCCACAAAATAAGAGCTCTTCCATCTTTAGAAGAACAGCAACAACCCCCGAGGACAAACAGTTCAGCCTCCGTCTGCTTTGGTGAGCGACCCACGCCTGAGGCCACTCACTGCCACACATTTTAAAGGACAGATGCACCAAATATCCATAATTACACAGCAATCAAAACTTTCGAGATGGGAAGCAGAGGAGAGGGAGAGGCGAGGGGTGAAACTGGACAGGAAGAGCTCCACAGCACCCAGGCACCTACTTGTATATAGGCAGTGATATGGACCGATTTTACTATGGGCCGCTGGGCAGTCCGGTAGGGTGTGAAGGACTGAACCAGACAGAGGGGGACAGTGGTGTTACAAAACCCACAAAAACCGCCAATGTGACAGGAAAAGCTTTTCAAAATAAAACAAAATAAGCCGAAAGGCCCGGTGGCTCCCGGCGGCCGGCCTCGTACCCGGATGATCTCGGAGGCGAAGTGGCCCTCGGCGATCATCTGGCTCCCGGTCTCGTCCAGCTTGATGATGGCGCCGGCGTTGGCCTGGACCTCGGCCTCGAAGGCCTGGTGCTTCTGCAGCTTCCCCTGGAGACGCGAGAGGAGGAAGACGCTTTTAGCGGAGCCCGCGCAAATCCGGGTTTTTTTCCGGGCACCATGGATCCGAGAGGGCCCCAGGCATTGGAAAGGGGGGGAACACTGCCATCAGCACAAGGTCTTAATTAGCGAGCTACGCAGCTGCGACAGCGAGACCAGTTTTTCTTTTCCAGACGGCCGTGGACATACAGGAAAGGTCCGGTGTGGACTGCGGCATTTCCCTCACACAAAGGAAGCCACATGGGACGCGCTAGAGGCCTCTACCTAGAGAGCACACGCGAACCTCCCGGGCTCAAGGCCCCATTCGCAGAGAGAGCCCTGGGGGCGGGGGCTCCTGACCTGCAGGTTGGTGGGGTCCTTGTAGTTCTCGTCGGAGGCGATCTGCAGCTTCTCCTGGATCCACTTCTCCAGCTCGTCGGCGTCGCGGCGGAAGAACTGGAAGCGGTAGGAGTCCTCCAGCTTCTGCCGGCGCAGCGTGGACAGCTCCTTGAAGCGGCGGTAGCGGTCCAGCACCTGCTGCCTGCGCTCCTGGATGTCATCTGCCGTCTCCAGCACCTTCATGCCGCTGGTGTCCATCCTCTGAGCCCACGCACACACACACAGGAAGAGAGTCACACTCGGGGCCCCCAGAGCTCCCGGCGCAGTACCGGGTCTCGCCAGCAGGGGTCTCCGGCTCAGCCCACAGAGGGCCTCGCCCTCAGAGCTGCTCTCATCGCGCAGGCAACTGCGACACTCCGGCCAGGCCCTGAGCTGCTCTTTAGAAGAGGAACGACTGTGCCCTTCATGAGAGCCATATACGCCTCTAGGAATATAATCAGGGTCACTACTTGACCAAAGGTGAAACAAAACCCAGGTAAAACACCGCTGGAGACCAGGGGCCTGTGTCCAGCTGGTTTCTCCACAAGGGAGGGAGGAGGGAAAGAAGGACACCATTCAGCTGCTGCTCACACCTGCTGGGTTTTATTTTGCTCTGTTTATAACCTTTCCAGCAGTCCCTAAAGCTTACCAGACCCAAACTTCAAAGCCCTAATTATTAACTGTGTCTCGCGGCCTTTCCAGTATTTGTGCATCACCACGCCGCATTAGATCGGAAGCGATTTTGACATGCCTCACGCGGCACAACGGAGAAGTTTAAATTTAAAATGAAGAACCCTGCTTTCCACAACCATATCTGTGAATACCTGCAGAAAGCCAAACGAGCTGTCGACCCAAGCACACGGGGTACACGCTACACTGCTAACTCGCGAGAACGCCCCCCTTCTAAACGAGAGCGAGGGGAAACGGGCAACATCTCGGTTCTCCCCGATCAGAATCTTGTGAACTTTCTTTATTCACTCTCTCATGAAGCTGAAAGAAATCCCTGCGGCTGTCCTGTCCCCCTCCTGATGGCTTTCCCAGCTGGCACCAGATGAGGGGGAGCAGCTGTTGGCCGAGACGCTAACAAACAGCTGGCGGGTCGAGGACAGACGCCAAGCAGGCCGAGACCCGAGAGGGCGACTGCAGCTCCCGGCTCAGCCCCGCCCTTCGCGCTGGGACGCTTCACAGCGAACCCTGACCCAGGGCAGGAACGTGCAGCAGAGAAATGAAAGGCCCGTGGCAGCACTGTGTCAAAGTCCCTCCCTTTATCTCACTGCTGCGATCTGAGGAGCAGGACTCCGGATGAGTCAGGCTAGGACTAAGTGCCAGCTATGACTCCAGAATGAAAGATGTCTGCCGGCGCCTTGCGTTCAAACAGCAGCTGGAACCACATCAAAGCCGTGAGGAAAACGCTGGTTTCCACTAAGCAAGCAGGTGCTGCAGTCCTGTTCTCCTGGCACCAGGTCGTGCAGCTGTCTTCTCGCGGACGCCCGGATGGACGGGGAACTGGCCTCGCCGCGGGCGTCTGGCCTCCCCCTCTGCAGGGTGCTGGGACAGCCGAGCCCCTGCCTTCCTGCTGGACATGGCGAGAGGGAGGACAGACCACCCCCACTCTGAAACCCCTCACGCACTGCTGGCCTGACTGACCCGCAACCTGCTAGATCTCATCAACCACCAAAGCCCTTTGGGATTTTCACTCCTGCGACAGGTCAGAAACCCCCCAGAGACACGCGGCCCCCCCCCTCCCCACGCGAACTGCTCCAAAACGCACTGCCGGCTAACTGCAAACCCTCACAGACCACTCCTGTGCCTACAGGACCCAGACCTGTGACGATGGGGTGTTCCTGCATACGCCAGGCATGGGGCTCAGTGCCCGGTCCGCAGTGCCAGCGCCTCCTGCTTCACTAAGGAACGACAGACAAGGCAAGAGTCACGCTGGCTGGCAGCGAGGTATCGCCGTGCAGCACGGAGCTGCTGTAGCAGCCAGATAAGGCCACTCAGATCCACACCGAGCTCTCCCTCAGATAGCTGCGGATTCCAAGTCTCTTGACAAACCACACGCCGGGCAGCACTAAACTACCGGATTTCTTTTTTCCATTCCGAGCAGCTCCCTTACTCAAGTCCTGCCGGTCTGACAGACATCAGGACGTCAGTTCAAGGAGACCAACGGCCAACACAAACCCGACTCTCGCTCACAAAAATCAACGAAAAGAGAGTCGCAACGCTTTCGGAAATTGATCTGACTGGATCACGTCTCGGCCCCCAGCTGCTGCCTCTGTAAGCGAAAGGGACTCGCAAGATGGCTTGACTACACACTCCACTACAGCTCAAGCCTGCACCGCGGTCGGGAAGGCGAGGGAGGTCGTGACCCCGGTCAGACAGAGTGAGCCCCCGCGAGCCCCCCCCGCTCGCACAGGGCTCGCGGACCCCTCCCTCCGCGCTGATAACGAGCGCGCGGCCGGCTCTGGAAGCTTCTGCCCGCCGGCGCGCCCCTCCGCCGCCGGCCACGCCCAGCCCCGCGCGCTCCGCCGCCCCCGCCGGCCGCCCCTGCGTTCCACGCCGCGCGGAGCTGTGTGCGTGCGTGTGCGTGGAGAGGGGCGATGAACGATGCTAGCAGCTCCCTTTTTCAACAGGCATTTTGCGTTTATTGAAAACCCACAACAAAAATAACACCCGCTGCATTCCAAATGCTTAGCCATCATGAGGAGGTCTCGCAATTGGCCTGGGGGGGGGGGGGCCAGACCTTTTCAAAAAAGCTGCTTTTACAGCTGAAAAATAAATTCAGAGTAAAAAGGAGACTTCCAATGCCAGGGATGTAGCCATCAGCTGACATGCAAGAGATGTGCCCCTGTCCAGCCACTCCCCCCAGCAGGCTTCTACAGCTGCATGCTCCACATTCCAGGACAGGACAACGGTATTTATAGAGGCCGCCCCGTCCCTGAGGAATTCGATCACCGCTGAAGTACGCCTGGCAGATCAGCGCTCACTGTAAACTGGAGCCGAGGGCCATAACGAAGTAATAGATAGCAGATATTTGCACCACCCAAAAAATATTCAAACAACAATGAGTCATTATCTGAGATAACATCAATTCATATTGATACGTAACCAAACACATAAATCAGCCTGGGATTGGGATTTCTAACCCGCCAGCAAAGGGCCGTGCTTGTCCACAATACCCAGCAGGCTGCAGAACCAAGCAGCAGGAGGAAACGGATGAGGTCACCTCCGATCCGCGTTCCAGGGGCCGGGGCCGAAGTGCAACTGAGCAAAACAGGAAACAGGACTGCTGGGATCTGCCTGCCGAGTGGCCACACCTTAAACGTCTTGTTCCCCCCACCGACCTGCTCACTTCGTCCCCTAGGAAGCCGATGTGTTTGAGTCACTCCCCTGCCGTCAGATGGGGCGGTTTTATAAGATGGTTCATCTACAGTATTTGCAACTACTATCTGGTCATCTGCACACCTGCAGCCATTTCTAAACACTTTCAACAGCACGTGCCGAGCAAATTAGGCCATCTACCATCAGACACCCTGGACTGCGCTTAATTTAACCCCACGGACTCCCACACCTTTCATTATGGTGTATAACGAGTTTTTATTAAGAAGGCACAAGAAACTTTTAAAGTCCATGAAGAACATAAGAAAAAAGATCAGTTTTTAATAAACCACTGCACCTTTCTCAAGCTTCCCCACTACAGGGGGGACAGACGTCTTGCAACACTCCCAGCACACTGCATCTCACAATACAGAGAGAAGCAAAAGGCAAAATTTCACTGGGTGCTTTACTCAACTGCACACTTACATTTAATGATAAACTTGAGCTGAACCTGGAAACTGAAGAGAAATCCTTCCATTGACAAACCCTGACATTAAAAATATTAAAGCAACCCTTTTCCCAAAGAGCAAAACAAAGAAGAAAAAAGTTCCAAGAGGCAGTTTGTTTCCACGTGCAGAAATACACTCGCATGCAGCACACACAGAAAAACAACACCAAACTGCTGGATAAGGAACACAAGCACAGAGCAAATCCAGGAAACACGTTCTCACAACGAAGTCCAGTCCGTTTCCCCAACACAAGGCAGCCGGGGCCAGAGTCTATCCCAGCAGGCAACGGTGCAAGGCAGGACACACCCTGGCCAGGACGCCAGTCCATCGCAGGGCACACAAAGACACACCCTGGCCAGGACGCCAGTCCATCGCAGGGCACACACAATTTCTCCCCAGTACTGCAGTGCATCATCTACCACCACCTGCTCAGATTTTCTCCAGCCAGCCACAATCAGCTCATTTGCTTTAACCCTCATTTACAAAACCTCTCTAACAGCGTTGCCCTTTCCTGGAGTAACCATCAGTTTTTACTGCTGTTGAGCTGTGGATTAATTACATCTGCTGAACCTTTATTTGCCCCACGTCTTTTTTATCCAACTGGGTTCTGCACTCGGATCTCAGTTTCAGAAAATCTCCTTTATGCGCAACTATTTCTAAAAAATGTTGCAGCAGAAATTTCAGCTTGGTACACAATCGGCGCTTTCAGACAGCTTCCTAAACAAGGAAATCAAGGATCAGATGATGTATAAACAGGCAGGAATGACTACCAGACACTTGCATAATAAGTATTTGTCCTGGTGCCTCAGACTCATTTCTCAAACTCCACCGTAAATCATAAACTGTTGGAACTCTGAACAGGGTTCATGCCAATTTCTAACCTCCTTTTCAAGAGCTGAAACTGATTTTTAAACACAAATAGTTCAATGAAAGGTTCAGTAGATCTGGGCAACCCAGAGCTCATGAGGAACAGGAGGAAGAAGGCACAGGGAGAGCCCAGGCCCGAGACCGACGTGACTGAGGAGTGCCCTGGCACAGATCACAGGCGGAGTACGAGAGCCCTGGAGCAGGAGCTGCTGTAGTCCACAGGATGAATGCAAGCGCAAAGCAAGAGCACGACTCCCTGCGCCAGAGCCCGACGCACTGCCTCTGCAATGCGAAGTCAAACCCAGCGCATACATGCGGCTCACACCGCAAGCATCAGAGCAGGACGAGCCCCAGCAGCACAGCTCACGACGTCCCAGAAATCTTCTGGGTTACCTAGCGATTTTATTGGAATTGGAAGCAACTCTGCACCCACGTATGATAAACTCACCCATATAAGGTTTGCTCCCAGTTAAAAGGCACATGCACGCACACACACACACACACACACAACACCAGTGTGACACTCAGTACCTTCAGTTTGGGTTTACGAAATGTGGACTGCATGATGTCAGGTGTAGCTGCCGTGGGCTACAGGACACAACGACACTGTTACAGACTGAAAAACGCAGTGTTAAACAAGACAAACTGAACACACAGATTTATGTACGATTCTCCCGTCACCTCCAGCATTAAAAACGCAACCCAAAGCAATCCAAATAAAGCACAGACATTCTTATACACGTACTGATCCAAATGTGATCACACACAAAAAGAGAGGTCAGTATACATACTGTGTTTGCAAACAAAAGGAAACCACGTACAGGTGCCATCACTCCTATGTCTTTAACATGTACATTGTACGTCTTCTGCACACGCTACAGCACAGAGCTCTCAGAGCACCAGAGGTGTTGTAGAAGCTTTCTAGGTATTCACTTCTGAACGCATTTACATCCTACTCACATGAGAGATGGCTCTTTCAAATACAGGGTGTAACAGGTGAAATACAATTATGCTCTCAAGAAAAAGAAAGACATCTACTGCACTAAGCAGAGTGAAGCTGCAATGCCTACTTCGTTCATCAGTTCGGGGATGAATTTGCAACAGCGAGGTTTATTGCAATTCTATTTTTTTAAATCCCGTTTCCATATTCACTGAGCCGAAAGGGGCTTGTACCTCACTGACTAAACACGCCAGCGTTAAAAACTGCAAGTCTACATCAACCCAAAACCCTGCAGCGAACCAAGGAGAACAAGTTTGCATTTACATCCAATACTGCTACCGATTCCTTCTCTGAGCAAGCTTTTGCCAGAGGCTTTGAACAGCAGCCTATCAGCCGGAGACGAGAGCCCTTCTTCCAGCAGAAACTTGAGCCCCACAGCGACCGAGTACAATTAAACTAAAAGGCACCATGAGACAGCAGATTCGCAAGGAAAGAAGAGCCGAGCTGGAAACAAAAAAATGGGCTTTCAGAAGGCACAGGAACAGCCAGGCTGCGAACGCCGCAATCAAAGTGGGACAAAACAAAAAGCTACCTTGCAGAATGAGAAAAAGTGCCGAGCACTCTCTGCTCCGCCCGATGAAACGTTAAATCGATCCATCACTCAGGCATCTAGGAGACACAGAAGGCTCCCACAGGGCTACAGAAGGGGCAGAACTCTTGGGCTCTGAAGGACTCCCTTGGTTTCAGAACTACTGCAGTGAAGAGTATTATGGTATAAACAGCTCTTTGTCAAACCGGATTCATTAGACCAAACAGCACCTGCCACAGTGCTGCAGAGCACCACGGGCTCCCGGAGGGGCGAAGGGTTAACCTCTGCAGCAGGCCTGTGCCCGAGCTCAAGGACACCACGAGAGTACAGCTCCCTGCAGCAGAGACCCGGGGCGGGAATTTAAAAACCCGCACGAAGAGAAACGCGCTGGACCTGCAGCACGCCAACGTATTCCCCCTGACCAAGTTTTAGCCCTCAGGTTATTTACACCCGTGCTCGAGGTACTGCTCCCCTTGATGAAGCGCCGCTGAACTAACTGCGGGTTTCAAGATGAGCACAGGCGCCACACCCATCCTGTCCCCTGTGCACAGCAAACGTGCGCCAGCTGGGAAGCCGGTTACAACGCAGCGCTGCGAAACGCACGACTGATCACCTGCTCGGTCCCGACAGTCCTAATCAATTCTCAGGCCCTGAAAGCACAAAAAAAACGAAAACGGAATCAAGGTGGCAAATCTGGGGGAAGGGGTTTCGTTGGAACTGTAAGAATATGAGCAGGGGTCACGACAAAACGGATGTGTTTTATCTTTAAAATAAACTTTCATACGCCACTGGCCACCGTTTTCTCTGATCTGTCATAAGGAGTGTGAGCGTCAGTACATGAGAAAAGAGATCTATAAAAAGGATGCTGAACAAAAAGACGAATAACAGAATGAAAATAAGGGAGACGTACAGATAGCGCTGCTATAAAGAGGATGAGGCACAGGCAGCAGATGTCAGGCACTCCCTAGATTCCTGAAGTACTGTAGAGAAATGGCATGAAGGGCATGAACGGCTCTTTGTCAAACTGTATTTAACACTCGTGAGATCTCCAGCAGAAACAGAAAGATCTTCAGGCATGTTGCAGAGGGTAGTACGGAGGCCAGGGCTGCCTACGCAGAACGAAGAGAAACCACTCCATCGCTCCGCACCCTGCATGGAGATCTTCCTCATCCAGGCTACAGGGCCAGAAACATCACTCTGCCCCCTGCCAGGGGAGGGACACAGCACTCGGGCCCGTCAAGCACGGTCCGAGACGGAAGACAGAGGACAGGAGACAAAGCAGGAAACAGACAGACCGGCTGCAGTATCCTGCAGCGTTTCTCCATATGAGGGATGTCCCTGTCCTGCCCCAGCCCGGACAGCAGAGGGGTCACCCACCTCGTGCGCTTTCCAGGGCTTTCTGCGCCACACCCCAGTGGGGAGAGCAGGAGCTTTTCACAACCACAGCAGGAATACACCCCGGGAGTGTTAGCCCCTACCCTGGACTGTGAGCAGATGGCTCATAGAAATAAACGGGTGGGGTGGGGGGTCGGCATATTTTAAGACTCCGAAAACAATTCGTTGGGAACAGCCAGCTGGAAGGGCTCCCTATCCCACCTCCGCTGGCCGCCTGGCGGGACCTTCTCGGGAGAGCCGGGATGAAACACCGGGGGAAGGCTGGGCTGTGCCCAGAGAGAGAGAGAGAACCCCAAAAAGCCCCCTCGCCGCGACTGAAAAAGCCCAGGCAGCCATTAGACGAGGCTCTGGCGTGCACGCCAAGTCTGCAGGCTGGCAGCCATCATGTGCGGCCGGGTCCGCCGCCGTGCAGCCGCGCACAGCCGGAGCGGGGCTCGGCTCGGCTCGGCTCGGGTCCGTCAGCCCGGCCCAGTGAAGCCGCTGGCGGAGCGGGGCGGGTCAGAAAAAAAACAACATGTCCGCTGCCTGCCGCCGGGCACGGCAGCTCGCAGGACGACAAGTACCGGAATAAAGCAAGACGGAGTATTTACTGTAAAAAACACACACACACACGCACAAAACAAAACACAAAGTGTCCGTATTGCGGGCTTCAAATGTCGCCAGGGCGACCTAAACGCTCCCACCGGGGGCCCCACAGTAACGTTACAAACTAGCGCGACTGCCCAGCCGTGGGCTCCTCCGCCGTGGGGTGGGTGCGCTTTCTGCAGGCGAGCCGACCGAGCAAGGAGTGACCAGCTGTCAGAACCAGTGCTTACACGCAACACGTACTGCATACTACCATTAAAGAAAATATATCGATTTCAGTATCACACTTACAGCCTCCTTTTGTTTTCGTAAGCTTCAAGCCTCTCATTTGACGTTTAGCTCTTGCGAAAAGCGAAAGCGGTCAAGCGTTTTCACGGACATTACGAAAAGCGTTACTTCATGAACAGCATAAACCCGGCTGCTGTGTGAATTTTTAATGATTCTCTTACCTTCTGTGGAAAGTCTGCGACTTTTCTTTTAAAAAAAAAACACAAGTAAAAAATTCTCGACCAGCTCTCTCTGCCCGAATGAAGCTGCTTGGCTCTCGCCACCAGAATTAATACACTCCGGGAGACGGTGACGTCATGCACTGCACCAACCAGCCGAGCGCCGACGGAAAAGACCGAACAGGAGGACGAGGACAGGCGCTACAGCGCGCATGCGCTGACCCCAGTCGCTGGAATGCATGAATTTCCGTATTGTCTCAGCTGCAGCTGGTAATGCAGGTTTGCACGTTTGCCGTGTATCGAAAAACAGTTTACCCAAACAATATTCTGCAAATGCTGATTGGATTTTTTTTTATTAACATGACATACATTTCTAGTCTTGCGTTTCTGTCAATTGCGACAGCAATTGCTAATCACAAAACGTTAATATATTATGTATTTACAGTCCAGGCTTTTTTACATAGTTACGCATTAACTAGGAAACTTACACGATACAACACGATCATGTACATTTATCGAGTCAAACCAACAGATTTCCTCAGGGCATATATTTAAAAAAAACATTCAATGTTTCAGTACAGTTGTTTTTACACTTGGTCCAGGGTAGCCCCCGTCTCTTCTGGGGTTTGATCCAGCTAAATCTAATTGATTACAGTTTGGTATTTGAGGCCTTTTTAAATTTGCTTTCAGCTGTTAAACCCGAGTGAATCCTTTGCCAATTTGTGGGTTTCGGAACTGCCTTGAGTTGTAATAGCTGAAATACAGTACAGCCAATTAGACTGGATCTGGGCGAGTCTGAGAGCCTGTCCCACCTGTCTCTCTTCAACATCAGTGGATTAACCAATAAGAGCTGTTTAGTCAGAAAAAAGGACACAAATTAGCTCATGAGGGAGAGAAAGTATAAGAGCCTGCATAGTGCACCTGTAGAAAATAAAGCTTTTTAAGAAGACTGAAAGCAAGTACTGAGTGCAGAAAAAGAAAACCAGCAAGCAGATCAGTTACTCAAGGCCCAGCTGGAACAGAAACCAGAAGACTCAGGACCAGGACTACCAACCACCACATTAGACAATTTTGCTGTATTTCAACATCATAACTGCAATGAATTCTCTAAAAAATATAAAGTATACGCAAGCTTAGAAAATACATTTAATTTTAATACAGAGAACATAGTCATTTTAAAACTATCCAAAATTCATTTACAAAGTCTTTCAAGTACAACGATGACCTTCTTTTAGAATTCTCAATTAAAACATTCCCCTTTGGCTACAACACTACAGCTTGGGAACACTTCACACACGGCAGGATCATAAGGACAACTGAGACAATTAAAATGTAGGTGAACTGGACTTATTCTACTGCAGCTTATGGCTGTCACAAAACTATTTTCCTGGAAAACAATCAGAAAGTCTAGAGCAAACAAAATGTTGCCATCATACAGAAAATGCAAGAAGTTGTTGTTGTTTTTTACTGTGCATTGCATTGTCTGACAGGCTTAATGTTTAATTCATGCTGTTAGCCCTTTTATACTCCAGGAGAGATTTCACTGTCTGGAATGTGCTGACTAAGATTCTATGGCAGAGAGTTCTAGATGCGGAAATTAAACTGCTCGAGTCATTAAAGCCTTTTGGCACTTCTGGTCTTACTCAGATCTTTCGCGCATTCAACAAAAATATTGCAATATATCCCCGATTCAAAGAGCACACATATACAGTACGTAGGCATACTGGCGCCTCAAACCAATATGCATTTTCTACAAATGTTTCTAAACGTCACACGCTGTACAGTTAAATAACAGGATCAAAATATAGAATCCAATGCTGAAAATAAAATACTGCTTTATAATACTGCAGATAATAAATCATGACCGATGGGTGCCCTTTTGCAAACTGCCTGTGTAATCTATTTAATATGGGATGGCAGGTGTGGCCAGTTTGCACAAAGGACAGATCAAGGCTTATATAAAACAGAATGAAACAGAATTAGAGTTCGTACGTTTTACAGCTGTAAGCAATTAGACTGTATGCCTCACTCTTGCACTTTTATAAATACCCCATTAAGACACTGAAAATATTTGCATTATGGCTTGATAAATCCACAGTTCGTAAAAATGCACAACTGCCTAAAATACATCAAATTTAGAGCACATTCCATAAATGTGAAACTGAAAGAGCCAGTACAGTCTGCGATCCCTCAATAGGAAAAACATCAGATACAGATGATGTTCTCGCTCTTGTAGAACATACAATACATGAAAGCTTGTAATCTCTCACTTCCCCTCAGTATGGTCATCTCAGCTTGATGGAAAGGGTACTACTGCTTAGTGTTGCTGCAAAAAAAGACTTTCAAGACTTCAAACAATCTAGCTAAATAAGTTTAAAAAGTTAAAAAAATAAAAAAAACAAGACTAAGTATTGCTTTGCAAAAATATAAATTGAGCACAATCATTTTTATGTCAATCCTAGACAATATTTAATATGTATAGTTGCTAAAAAGCAAAGCTGGCTCTGGATTTTAGCCCGTTTTCCTACCCTTCATGAATATTTCATGAGCAGAGAAGGCCAGTATGCCGGTATAATCAGCTATGATGTAACGTTGCAGGTCAATATCATGTTACATTTCTTTTCTATATATCCTATTTGGCAAGCTCTGCTGCTTCACGTCTCAGAAGAGATCGTGGATTCCCAGAGACCAGCACAGAGCATGACGTCAGCAACCCCAGATGTTTCAAGTTGAGGCGCTCCTCCCCGCTCAGGACCTCCAGAAGGACGTGCTCAGCTGCCCCTTCGGAGGACGAATCTCTCGCCGCTTCAGGCACGTCTGAAAGAGACCAGAGCCTCGAGGAAATGCTGGGATTGAAACTTGTCCAGATTTCCCCCGTGTTCGTACAGAACGTCAGAGTGGAGTAAGGCCTTGGCAACCGGGATCTCCCCACCACCCGACGAGCAAGGCCGGGGGTCGGCAGAAATAAGAGTCAAATCAGTTCCCCCGTTCGGCACGCCTCGACCCACGGAAAGGGAGAAGGGAGGGGCTACTGCTGTGTCCCCGACGACGAAAGCTCTCCTGCAGAGCGCAGGATGAACGGGGGTCACGCCCGGGGCGAGTGAAGTGTGAGAGGGATCCCCCCCACCCGCCGCCTCATGTGGGCTTCGGTCGCCCCGGAGATCTCTCGGCCTGCACTGCGACAGGAACTCCCGGGACCTGGAGGGTTCTGGCCAGTACGTGGACAGCAAGCAGGGGTAAAAGAAACAGGATAACGGTTCCTGGCTTTGCTTTACCTCTAAAAACTGCTTCAGCCTCATCACAGAGCCCATCTGTCCAGAGCTGGTGACGGCTTCAATCCTGGCGGCGAAAGAGCGTCAGCGTTCATTCCCATGGGAAACAAGCAACAGGCAGGCAGAAAGACTGAACCCACAACTCAGCAACAGCTGACTGAAGCATAGCCGAGCAGGGTTAGAGATACACCTGCTTGAATACCACATGACTACTTGCACAAAGGTAGCTGCGTCAGCATGCGCAGTCTGCAAAGGCATCAGCTGTGGAGCCTTCTTCGAAGGAGACTCCTTCACCCAAAGAAGGCTCCAGAGCCGAAACCTTTTTTCCCCTTACTCCCCTTTTCAGCATGGAATAAACCTTTACTTGCGCAAATGTACAGTCTGTATTATAAGACAGCAGCAGGAATAAACCCCACGGGCATTTTCTCCATCAAAGATGGACCGTCTTCCCAGAACCCAAGACTTTACTACCTGGGGAAGTAATCTTCTTTAATCAGCAAGATCAGCTTCCAAAACTGCCCTTGGTACTGCTTCATCAAAGCATGTCCACACACCTGGCAGGAAGAAGCACAAGCTGTGTTAGTTCAAAGAAACAGATCACAAAACAACCGTGCGCTCATAAATGCCTCATCCCAAGAATGTGAAGGGGTTGTTTCAGCAGAGCAGAGGCAGCCAACAGGAAACAAAGCACTGGGATGGGAAAGCTCTCAGGAAAATCATGTTCCTGCTACAAATGGGGTTGGTGGACCAGTAGGGCACACCGATGCCCAGGGACACTGTACTGCAAGACGTGCTGTCCTTCAGATGGGATGCTAAAGTGAGGTCTTGCATACTTGACAGTTTAAGCTCTTAAGGTGCTTATTAAAGTAGTCAGGGGGATAAATGACCCCAGTGTCCTGGCTATGTGTCATCCGGGGTCTGCACAAACTGGCGTCCCCCCTTGACGCGACTGGTGAAGCCGTTCCTCACATCTCCACCTGCTCCAGCGTGTAGTGGAGCTGCTGGCTCACACTGGCTGCTCCACCTTACCCAGGGAGCTGCTGTGCTATAAAGAAAAGCGATCAGCCACTGCACTTCAAAAAGAGAAGCACAATCCCAGGCGTTCAGGTCTGCGGATCCGGGGACGAGCCGTACCTCCAAGAAGTCGAAGAGCAGGGTGGCGGTGACATCAGCCAGAGGCTCCATGTTCAACATCTGCGCCAGCCAGCGCCAGCCGTGGTTCAAACCATGAGGGTCCGGCTGCGAAGGGGCACGACCACACTCAGCAACGGAGCTCTTTTTATCGACACAGTTAATACCCGCGTCAGACCTCAGTGAGAAGGCTGGAGCGGCCGAGCAGCAGCTCGACGGGCCCAATCTGACTCTCCTGCAGAGGCCCGGAGCTGCTGCTGGTCTACGACTCCTGCTGCCGTTTCCCTTGGGCAACGCTGTACAGAACTGAACAGTCTGCAACTCACACGGCAACAATCTACCAGACACTCAGGTTAACTAGGTACAATCCTGGGTGAAGCGATGTAAGAACCCCAAGCAGCGAACAGCAAGGGCAATGTCTGCGGACCCCCTTCGAGGTTAGCATTACCAATCAATCACTCCTAAAGCCACAGCGCTTGTGCAGCCGTGATGGATACAGGAAGGGGAAGGAGTGTCGTCCTCCATACCGCCTGCTTGTTGCCGTAGGGCCAGCGCAGCTGGATGATGGCAGCGTACAGCCGGATCATCCCCGACATTCTCTTCAGGAAGCTGTCCTGAGCCTCCACGCCAGAGTCCTCCACACGGTACCCCAGAATCCTGCCGGGCACACCATCAGCAATATCAGCACCCCCTTCCACGCGGTCGCATCAGAAGCCATTCACATTTCTTTCTCAGAAAGAACAATCGCACAATCCCAGACAAACAGAGGCTTCAGGTGGAAGCATTTCTGAATGTGTCTCGCGACGCACTGAGACCCTGACGAGTGTTTTCGCGCTGTGCACGGGGTTAAGATGAAAGGCGCTGTCCTCACCTCTGGTAGTCCTCAACCGAGGTGCCTTCCTTCATGGGGGGGTAGTGAGGCACGGAGTAAGGGCACTTCTTGTGCAGGTGCGCCAGGATGAGGTCTCCCACCTTGGGGTGCAGCTCCCAGATCCCCGAGGCCACGACGGCGATGGGGAAGGCTGCCTCGTGGTGGGCCGCCACCTCCTCCTCCCCTTGTTTCTGAGGACAGACGGGAGGCAAGGTAACGGATCATGGGCTCCGAGACAAAACCGGGGTAAATACTGCGGATCCTTTCCCACAATTCAGTAGAAGGGCTGAAGGCAAGTCGCCATGTCGCGAGAAAGCCCTGGTCTCTCCGTGGGCGAGAGCGAGAGTTCGCGAGAATTGCGACGTGATACGTGATACGGCCCTTCCTGCTCACTAGTCACTGTAATGACATGCAAAGTACAAGCAAATAAATACAGGGTGTGCAGCAGACGTTTCACTGTGGAAATGTTCCAACGTGACCTGCATGCAGAGTTAACAAGTAAGTAGTGTCAGCAAAACTGTCACAAAGTCGAGAGGAATATTTCTATCAGATTAAAAGAGATGTATTCACACGCCTGCTGGTTTACAATGCAATTTGGCCACTTCACATCACCAGAAGTTTTGTTGCTTCAGAATATGGCACTGCTCATGCCTGAATACTTTGTCTATTTTGAGATGTAAATTGGAGGCTTCATAAGTTACTCTGTAAATTTAACTTTTAGCGTAGTTTGAAATGCACATCAATGCTGATTCTTTCTAACCCCGAAATATAAAAATAGCGTCACAGTTCCCCTTTAAATCTTTCTCAAGGGTTCCTTGTCAGTGGAAGGCAGTCTGGACCAATGTCCCCACCAGGGGCCGTCAAGTAACGTGAAGGGGCAAAAGCTGCAAAATAACTCACCACAAACTTCTCCGCCAGTTTGTAGCAAACGAAGTCAAGACCATGCGGGTGCTGAGAGACGGAGACGGACTTCCCCCCCGACTGAACCGGCCTCCCGGACAGCAGCTTGTCGATCTTGTCAAATATTTCTCTCAGCTTGGATCCTGCAGGACAGGCACAGCGCCGAGTCAACCACAAGCGGCGCAGCTCACCGATCGGAACCAATACTTCATACGTAAAGTGAAAACAAATATATATCTAGCCTGCCTTCAGAAGCCGAGGAACACATTTTTAAAACCGAGTCAAAGACCCACTTCTCTGAGACTATTTCTCTGTAGAAAGATCAGATGAGCTGAAGAAACAGCCTCCTGCGCTCAAAATGTTTATTAAGGTTTACTTGCAAAGAATAAGTCAAGTTCCTTTGATAGAAATCTGATTGATCCACTGTAAATGCTCCCTTAATCCAGCGATGTAGTTGTTATTGTTATTGCTCCCTGGCAATACATTATCTGACGACAATGAAGTCTCTGACTTTTTACAAGAGGCAAATAAGGAGTATGGCGTGATCCCATATGTTGCACTTTGCCTCCGTCTGACCAGAAATGGATCGAGTATCCGCTGTAATTTGCTTGGACACTTCCGTTTCTTTATGAGTGTTTTTGAAAACAAATCATGTACCACTTCAGCAGTCTCCACTCTCCGATGTGTTTGAGAAAGCAGCAGCGCCCAGCTCCACTGCGCTGCGATACCGCTGCTCTAGAGCCTAAACCCGCGTGTCCCCCCGACAGCGCTGCAGGCGAGGCTGAGAGGAGAGGGGGGCGGCTCCGCCCAGCTCTGCTCTTCCCCACTACGCCCACCTGAGATGCTGGAGATCTGGCTGACAGGGATGGACGCCGCCTTCTGGAGCTCCATTCTCAGCCTCTTGGTCTGTGCAGGATTGCAAGAGGGCATGGCAGTTAACACAACGTGCCTCGAGCAGCGACAGAGGTTCACTGACGTTTAAAGAGGGATATCAGAGCTAAAGCTACATAATATCACACAACATGCAGACATTTTTCCCCCATCATTCACTTCATTACCAATCCCCACATTTTGAGTCAACATTTCTGAATACGAAACATGCATTAAAACATACATCAATTCATACATTCATTTCTAGGATTTATCATCAAAATCCCTTTGATCGCTCCCACAGAATGGCACAATGGCGAAGTATCCAGTCCCACCTGTGTGTCTTTGGTGTTGTTGAGGTCTTCAAAAGATGCTGCGCACTGGCTGGACGTATCCTGCAGCTGCTGGTACCACTTCATTGTACTCTCCTCTGCTTTGGTTTGCAACCCTGAGAGACAAGAGTCTTCCGCTGACAAGTGCTGCTGCAAATGAACCATAATTCTCTCCAGCCTCTTGGTCTCCTAAGCGTGACCTGCGGAACTCAAACTGACTCGCAATTCTCACCCCACCTCCTTACAGCCCCTCAGCTCTGATCTTGAGTCCTTCACCACTGTCAACTGTACCGGGATAGAGCCCTAATCCCCAGTTCACACTGCCCTACTCCAGGCTCCACAGCCTGACAGCCTGAAAGCCTTGCTAATTTGCCAATACAGGCCACACCAGTGACTGAGGTGTAAACTCAGCCGCCAGATGTCAAGACCAGTGCTCGACCCCCCTCACCCTCCTTCCTCTGCCTCTGCCGAGTCGGGGGCGCCGCGCTCTTCTTCTGCGCCTCCTGCTGCTTCTGCAGCTCGGCCTGCTTCCGCTGCGCCTCCTGCTCCGCCTCCTCCCGCCTCCTCCTCCTCTCCCGGGCCAGCGACACCTCCTGCTGCATGCTGGCGATCAGCGCCCGCATCTCCTGCAGCGCCTGCTCGGCTACCGCCATGTCCTCCTGGCTGGGGAACTCCCCCTGCGCCCCCCCGGGGGGAAGAACAGAGCCGTCAGACAGCCGCCCTGTCTTTCGAGAGCCAGCCCGGCTGATCCCTCACACGGATCCGGAGGGCCTCACCTCGG
Organism: Lepisosteus oculatus; assembly: GCF_040954835.1. Classification (NCBI taxonomy): domain Eukaryota; kingdom Metazoa; phylum Chordata; class Actinopteri; order Semionotiformes; family Lepisosteidae; genus Lepisosteus; species Lepisosteus oculatus. Next base: position 15,102,976 of record NC_090719.1, on the reverse strand, counting down.
CGGTGGTGCGGATGACCTCGGACACCTGGCCGCACAGCTGGTTGCCGCGGGTGACGTAGGCGGACGGGTCGAGGGGCAGGCGGGCGGGGTCGGGCTGCAGCAGCTGGTGCAGCTGCAGCACCTCCTCCTGGATGGCGTCGAGGGCGCGCAGCCGCACCCTGCCCTCGGCCTGGCGCTGCCGCTCGAGCTCCGCCTCCCGCAGGCGCTGCTGCTCCGCCTCCCGCAGGCGCAGGTTCAGGATCTGGCGGGAGGGAGGGGGGGGGCGGGGGGTCACCTCCGCGGACAGACGAGCCCCGCGTGCGCCCGCAGGCGTCGGCGCAGACCCCCCCCCCCACCCCGGTCCGTACCTTCATGCGGTGCCGGTGCTCCTCCTTCATCTTCTCCTGGCGTCCCAAGGTCTCCTGAGTCCTGTCACCCCCCCCCAGCCAAGAGACAGACAGGTCAGCTCGCGTCCCAGCGGTCGGGGCGGCCGGCGAGCGCGGCGTCTCGGGGCGAGGAGGCGCTGCTTACTCCCTGTCCACCATGTCCCGCACGCTCTCGTACTCCTGCCTCTGCCTCAGCGCCATGAACTCCTCGAACCGCTTCAGCTGCTCGCTCTCCTGCGTCGCCACCGACGCCGCCAGATGCTCCTGCAGCTCCTGCCGCTGGCTCAGCTGCGCCTGGGGGGGGGGGGGGGCAGAGGACGCCAAGTCTTCAGCTCCGGAACCCCAGCCGCCTCGAGTCCGGGGAGGCCGGCGGGGGTTCATCTGCTGCCCCCGTGTTCGCGACGGGGTACGGCTGAAAGATCGTGCGCTAACATCCCCGGGAAAGCCGCGATCGCCAGGTAGGAATCTTCCGATCGTGACAAACGCCGTTCCAGACAGAGGGTGTCAATATTTCCACCCCACAGCGCCACCGGCTCTCTGTCTTTCCGGATCGGATAGGCGCTGGACTGCCCACCGGGGACAGCGCGTGCAGGCCCAGACCCCTGTGAGGGCGGATGCCCCAGCGCCTGCTCTCACCTTGGCTCTGGCCCGGTAGTTCTCCACGCAGATCCGGATGCACCCCTCCACCTGCGTGGCGCGGGGGGACAGCAGAGCGATGGAGGGGCCGGGCTCCGGGGGCGTCTGCTCCTCTGCTGTCTTCTAAGAGAAGGGGATCAGAAGGAGGATTATGCCAGTTCAGAGCGCATGGACTCGTGGGGATGACATTTGACAGGGTATTACACTTATGGCCATGCGGCCTTCATAATAAACACTGGAACTGGGACGTCAGACTATGCACATTGTATTTTAAATCCACATTCCACACTGATCCATGGGACCTCATTCTAGGTACAATTTGAAGGATGCTATACACAGTACACTGTATGCCTTTTCTGCTATATTTTTCTACTGTGATTATCGTGTAATATTTAATATTGGAAATATTAGAGAATTGGAAATTGACAGTTTACAGCTGTAAACCAGCAACAACATTAAAAACATGGAAAGAAATCGTTACTGGGGTTGGTCAGGAAGCTGTGGGGAATGCTATTTTCTACCTGCAATAGCAACTCCTGATGAGCTGAAAATGAAAATGCATTTACTGATTTAGGGATGTTTTAGAAAGCCCGAGTGACACATCTGCGGCGTGTGAAGTCTGGGGTTTTGCAGAGGGGTCTGTTACTGCAGAGGGTTCGGGTCGAGAGGCCACAGCGGTCTCTCAGTCACCTCTGTGTTCCTGACCACTGCAAGTGAGGGCAGGGCTGGTTTCCAGCGCTGACCGGGCGAAGACTTACCGGTACCTCCTTCCCCTCCGGGCTGGGGGTCCTGGGGGAGGCGAGGGGGGCCAGCGGGGGGTTCCCCGAGAGGCCCGGGCTGGAGGGGACGGCATCACTGCAGAGCCCGAGGCTGGAGTCCGAGCCCGGGGACGAGGCCTTGGCCAGCAGCCGGGGGCTGAGGTGCTTCAGAAGACGCCCAGACAGCTCTGAGAGGCAGGGGGCAGTGTGGCACCCCGCAAAGATGTCCTGGGGGACAGGTCAAGACCGTGACATCACAGGGCAGCCTGACGGCCGGGGCTCTGTCACATTCACAACGACCTCGCGAGAGTCCCCACACAGACCCGACAGGCTGAAAGAACACACCTGACAACAGTGTCCGTGAAGTGTTTCCCTGGCGTATTGTGCCACAGAAAATAACCCATAACGTGCAGATAGCATGAGGATCTGGGGCACAAACAAGCCTCAGACACCATGTAAGCATATTGCATCGAGCTCCCAGCCCCTGAGCACTACAGGAATAGATTCAGCCTACTTCTCTGTATTCAGATGACTTAAAAATGGGAACGTCTCCCTTCAGGTTAATTTTAGATTGAGGCTATGAATAAGGCGCTTATTTGAAAACAAAGTATTTAATGTCTTCGCATGTGAAACACGACAGTATAAACGACATAAGGCAGCTTTCATTGACAACACTGACGTTAAACATTTTTTTAAAGTTTACTTCAAATTATGTATAAAAGCTCCGGAAGCGAAAGAACCCGGGATCACGGATCATTAGCACTAATAAGCAGGTTAGCTATTCAAACACAAGTCCCCCATCTCATGCCGCCGTGTTTAAAGTCTCTACCTCGCCATTCTGCGGCCAGTCTTTGTCGTAGTTCAGCTTGCCCTTGGGGGAGTTTCTCAGGGCCTCCAGAGTAACCCATCGTATACTTTCGGCGGGCATGTTTGCAACAGCTCCCTGCCTGCCAGAGAGATCACAGAGCGGGACGTAAACAGCTCGAAACCATCAAGACAAGAGAACCTCACGCCGCTTGGAGGTGGAGCAAGCAACAGCGACGTCAGATCTCCACCCGCCAGCTTCCTCTTCCGGGTTACCCGCGGGTCACGAGCGGGTCACGTGTGCAGGGCCTGCCCGCTGGGCGGGGGTAGCGGTGGAGCGGCCGAGCAGCAAGACCAGGAAACTGTCGACCCCACGGTTGGGGTTGGGTGTGAGCTGAAAACATAAACGTTGTTCTTTTACAACTTATTTACTTACTGAAAAATATATCTCGTTCTTTTAAAAATCCCATCCGAACTGTATTCCGCATGGTACAGTATTTCCATGCCCCTAAATAATAATAATTGCTTACACTTGTATAGCGCCTTTCTGGACACTCCACTCAAAGCGCTTTACAGGTAATGGGGATCCCCTCCACCTCCACTAGTGTCCAGCCCCACCTGGATGATGCGCCAGTGCCCTCACCCACAGCAGCTCTCAGTGGGGAGGGGAGCAGAGTGATGAAGCCAGTTCAGAGATGGGGATTATTAGGAGGCCGTGACTGGTAAAGGCTAATGGGAAATGTGGCCAGGGTGACACCCCTACTGTTTTCAAGAAACGCCCTGAGATTTTTAATGACCAGAGTCAGGACCTCGGTTTTATGTCTCTACCGAAGGACAGCACTTTTTTTTTTACAGTACAATGTCCCCGTCATCAGTATAATTTTCTCTCACACAGGACACAAGAGACAGAATTCATAAATAGAGGTTTTATTGGACCTCACTCATTTTTTCTTTACATATCATACAATGTAAATTTCTGTACAACACGAATAGATATAAAAACATTTTAAAACAAAGATAAAGCTAAGAATAAAAACAGCTATAATCATAACAGACAGCCACGAGGACTAAAGGAAGATTGTTTCTTTTATGTTAACAGTCCACCGGAGGACTCATTAACTGAGTTCCAGAATGTAGGCTATGATACTGATAATAGATTTGTATGAGGATAAAATGGTGAAAATAGGTTAAAATACTTTTACAACCAAACCAATATCATTTTTACTCATTTAATAAAACCACACCCTATCCCACTGTATTCATTGACAAACAGACAACCAAAGTTTAATTCTTGATTATTCTTACGGTACAAAAACTATCAGACTAGTGCAGAATCACTGAATAGCACCTTCTTAGTTAATGGAATACTTCATTAGCCCTTTATGAACCCCTTCCAAATGGGTTGGGAGGAATCTGCTGAAAGGATTCACTTCAAGGCTTCCTACAGTGGACAAGGTGCTTGAGGATGGAGGGAGTTCAAACCGGCCTCAGTTTTGACAAAACAGTGACACGATACCCTTTACTTCAGCAGAGCAGCATCTGTAGTTGACATTCCTAAAGGCAGCTCCTCTGTCTTTCCATAGGCCGTTCAGTGAAAGCACCTGAGAGATTTCAAACGGCAACTGCTGCAACAATCCTAATCATTGTAAATCAGTGAAACCACATCACGCAGTGAGACACCCGCCATCACAAGGGTCTTGACGACAGACGCACGTTTTGGCATTTATTGTAAACCATGCTGGATTTTCACCTGGAACAACCCGTATGAAACGAGAATACCCAGGAGCACTGGACACAGCAGTGAGGAGCGAGGCCAGGCCTCAGGCTGTGGCGGAAGACAGGACGGCCAACAGAAGCTGAAGCCTCGCCGGAGGGGCCCTCAGATGGGAGAGGGGGGCCGCAGGGCGGAGCTGGTCAGGGCCGGGTCTCCGAAGACGTTGGCATAGGAAGCCTTGAGGAACTGGACGTAGTTCTGCAGGCTGCGGTTGGTGCTGTCCGACTGCTCCAGGCGGTCCCGCATGTCCTGCAGCCGGCTCTGGAACCGGCGGTCGGCCTGGGAGGACGGCAGAGACACCCGTTACTCCGCCTTCCCCTCAGTCCTGGTCAGCAGCACAGACTGCCGCCCAGCAGGTTTATTCATTTCACTCAGGAACATTCGGATTGCAGGGAGGGACTGCCTGTTTAAAGGGAACTGCAGTCCCAATTTCTCAGACCGGTTATTACATCTCGGTAAAAAAAGTAATTCATTGACAGTACAGAAAAATGTAACAAACGTCAAACTGCGCGCGAGCTACGTGAAAGTACTGCAAGCCGATTCTTTGTCGTCGTCATCCGACCACAGTCTCCTAATTGCCAAGCAGCGAAGAGGCTTACGTCCTCTTTGGTCCGACGGAGCTGGTTCAGCTCAGTCTTGGTGCGGCTCAGCTGGGTCTCCAGGTCCAGAACCTTGCCCTGGGCGGCGCGTTCCTTGGAGACGGCCCGTTCCCTGGTCTGATCCACCTGACGGCACCATGGAGAAACACAGTGCCAGCTCAGGGCCTGCGGGTTATCTCTCAAGCCTCACCACAACCTTTAATTTCCCTCTCTCTCCACACAGGGGAGAATTTAGGTGTGCCAAGAGACTATATATCAATTCTCAAAACTTTGAAAGGCCTCTGAGTCGCATTTGAAACAAAAGTATTAAGTCCTCCAAATACAGAAGAGAACTAAAATACCAATGCACTAAGCAAAAATCAGAGCAAAGTGAAATTCATATTCATCTGGTAGCTAGGCCACGCAAGGCCTGGTGCAGACAGCTGTGCAGTAGGCTGACTTTTAAACCTCAGGGACTGAATCACTATAGGACAGAAAACTGAACTATTTCCTTGTTTTGGATTGTATTAGTCTCCTGGGAAACAACCTTATTTTCAGGACTCTGGGGTTTTATCAATGGGCAAAGCTGCAGGAATAATTTAATTTGACATTTTCCATGCATCTTGTGTAAAGAAAATTCCCAAGGAAGATTACAATAAGAAGGCAATTTAAATGTATTTTCATTTGATTGTTCAGATCACCATTAGCTTACCTAAGAAATTCTGTGCTGGGCAACGACTTCATGTTTTAATAATATTCTCAGTACTAGAAGACAGAGCCAGGATCTGAATGAATGTTGGCCATGATTGCCTTCTACAAGGAAGGAATGCCGTTTCCCCAGCGGACTGGACTCACCTGGCGCCTGGCGTCCTCAAGGGCTCCCTCTAGCTGCCGGGCCAGTGTACTGCACTCACGGGACTTCTCCTCCAGCCGCAGCTGGTTGTTATGGATGGTCTCCTCCCTCTTGGCGATCACCTGCACCAGGTCTCTGTTCTGGGCATTGGCCTCTTCCAGCTTCCTGCAGGGAGGGGTCACAGGAGGGCCAGGGGGATTGACAATGGCACTGGGAGTGACAGGCAGGGACCAGCGGAGCTTCTCCTGCTCTAAAAGCAATAGTGATTCACACACCGAAGCCAGATAGCACTGCACCGCGAACTTGCTTCTGCTGCTGCTCAAACCTCTGACCTGAACCTCGGAGACATATTGACAGGTGTTGAATTGCTCCAGAAACTTTAATCATCATATCAAACACATAACACTTTCAACATCTTTAAATAAGTTAGCACCACAGGTGCCTGTGCTATTTTGTCCTGACAAGATCCTTTGTGAATGGAAGGACTGATAGCACCTTATTTAATGAGACAGTAATGGAGAAACTAAGAAAATGTGCTGGTAAATACATCTTTGAATGTTTTTGTGCCTTGCACCTTTTACTCTTTTTCTTTGCTCAACTCTTTTCCTGTAAGTACATGTTTACAGAATAACACAAAGCTGTAGACTCTTAATAATTTTCTCTTTTTAAAGGTTTACACAACTTGGTCCCAAGACCTGCACATCGCCTTGCAGTACGGAAAGGTCTGGAAATCCCTGTTATTCTGAAGTGGGAGTGCGTCTGGTGAGGGGGAGGGGGCTGTTGGTTCAGGAGCCATGTGGCGGTGTGACCTCTGACCTCTCCAGGCTGTCGACGCGCAGGTGCAGCTGCTTGTTCTCCTCCAGCAGGGCCATGTTCCTCTCCCGGACTCCCTCCATCTGGCCCCCCTGCTGCTCCACCTGCACCAGCGTCAATCAAGCTATCAGACCATCCTGAGACGGGCCTCCCACCACATTATCCTAATCCACTGAACACCACATTTGATCATAGCTTCTAGCACACAGCTGTATGAGAAATGAAGCACTGCGCAGTGAGCTCCTGACTATCCGTGGGCGATGTCGTGATTAGATCCTCTGGCTGCTTCGGAAACTGCTCTGTGCGGCGACTGTGGATCACCACTATTGGATCTCTCTCGGTCAGTCCTCTGTTCTACACCAGGTCAAGGAAAACAATCTGTTCGTGGCGCAGTAAAGGTTTTGCTCTGTGCGCTTTAGTGTTATGCCAGCCTCCTCCCCGTGCCGCCCCAGATAAATGACTGCTGGCAGCGCGGAGTGTCCAATGCATTGCAACGCGCACAAAGCAAGATATTTTACTGCGAATAAATTACAAGGGTTCCACCTGAGAGCGGGGCCCTTTCTGCTTGTTGTGCAGTCAGAAGCTCACTAATACAATGCAAATATTTATTACATCCTATTACATATTGCATGGCTATGGATGCAAGATTAGGGGTTAGAGCTTCTCTCCCTGTCTGTGTGGCTCATGGAGAGCAAGCTGGGGCCTGCGAACAGACAGATTCCTCATGCAAGAAGTTGTATAGGGCCAAAAAAGTGGTCTTAAACGATGTAGAATATCTGTGAGCGGCGCCACAAGCCCGAGCTCCCGCGGAGAGGCCCTACCTTGCCGCGCAGCTCGGCGAGGGCGGCGGCCTGCTCGGCGCTCCTCCTCTCGCAGGCCTGCGCCTGCGCCTGCGCCGCCTGCAGCTCCAGCTCGCGGCGCCTCAGCAGCTCGGGCAGCGGCTCCAGCTCGGCCAGCCGGCCCAGCAGCTGGCCCCGCACCAGCTCCACCTCGCGGCCCAGCTCCGCGCGCGCCGCCTGCCCGTCCTGGCCCGCCTGCTGCAGCCGCAGGCAGTACTCGTCCGCCTCCGCGCGCGTCTTCTGCACCTGGAGGCAAGATCAGGAGCTCTATAGCAAATAACTCTATCTTATTATATACTATACTGTACGTCCACATGGCTAGCAAACGTCTTCACCTCTCTTGGACTTTTCAACATGTTATCGAGTTACAATATGGAATCATAATGTATTTCATCTGTTTTTTTTTGCCATTGATCGACACAGAACAATCATGTATTTTCTATTTTGAAACGGCAGCTCCAGTATGCTCACCTGTGTCTTATAGCTCTCCACCAGGCTCTCGTACTGCTTGACCGACGCTTTCAGCTGCTGCACCTCAGACTGGGCCAGAGTCAGCTTCTCCTCCACTGCGGACAGGCTGGCCTGCACAGAAGAGCAACAGGCTAGCCTCGCTAGGTCCAGCACAGCTTCCAGAAGCCCTTCATCACCTCCTCCTCCGGCGGGGCGCGTGCCTTGAGGCGCTGGCTCTCCAGGCGGCCGGCCGTGCTCTCGGAGGTGAGGCGGTGCAGTCTGTCCAGCAGGCCCTCCCTCTCCGCCCGGGACTTGTCCTCCGCGCCGTGCAGCTGATCCATCAGGTCCGTGACTCGGCTGCACACAGCACACAGGCGCGCGGTTAGAGACCCAGTCCCACCTGCGTCCACCTCAGACCTCCCGCGGGACATTTCCACCCAGCGCGAAAAGACGCTGGAGTGACGCGCTGACACGTCTGGCTATCTACATTTTCTTTCAGAGCGCAACGATGGAAATGGTTGAAAACGATTCACTAGTAGCTTGTTCAACATTCGTTTGTTGCCATCTGCATTAACATCTTACTTACATCGGCACTCTTCGGTTTGAAACTGACACAGACAAAGAGTCTGTTTCTTTATTGCAAAGACTACCTCAGTTGGATATTTTTTTCTAGAGAAATACATAATTAACCAGTGTGCTAAGATGTCACCAATGGTCTTACAATTAATAAGCTCTGGATCAAGGTCACTTAGGCCACGTGCAAGTTTATCTGCAGTACCTGATTAGCTGTCAGACTCACTTGTTCAGGACAGTGACTTCAATCTCAAGCTGGCTCTTATCCTTCACAGCCTGGGCGTGGCGACTGCGCCAGCTCTCTGAGGCCGACAGGGCGTCTGCTAGCTGAGTCTCCTGTGGGGCAGAGCACAGAGGCAGGGGTGATCGCAGGTCACATGTCAGTGTCACAGCCACTGAGCTACACATGCCAGCAGTCAGACAGCACAGGCAAGCGGCTCTCTTCAGCGTCAGGTTAGCATGCCAGAGCTAAAAGGTCTATCAATCACGTATCCCGATATTGTAGTGACTTGGGAAACACAATCTTAGGGTATTCCCAGTCCAATATCTTACAGATATCTTTTATTGGAGATGTTAGATATTTTTATCATGGGACACTGGGATTCCCGATGATTATATATCATCGACACCTTCCTCATTCTTGCTGGATCAGGTCCTAATTATGGCGAGAAATGTAGGAGCACAACTGGTTCTCTATCAAAAGTAATTTCTACTGCAAAGCTCCACTCCAACGATGGGGATGACCACAGTTTCTAACGGCATGATAACCTGAAAAAAGATCACCGACGAGAGGAGGTCATGTGGCCAATCTAGCGTCTACTAGGTGAGACTACAATGGCAATAACTCCAAGGGTGCCAGAAAAAGCAGCACGTACGGTATATGACAGACAAGCACGTGACACCCACACCTTTTCCATGAGTTGTGCGCTGAGCTGTCCGGCGGTGTCCTCGCTGCGCTCCGCCCGCTGCTTCTGCGCGCGCGTGGCCCGCTTCAGCGCCTCCTTGTCCGCGTCGGCTCGCTGCTTCAGCTCCCGCAGCTGTTCCAGGAGGTGCTCCATCTCCCCCTGCTGCTGCGTCAGCGTGCGCTCCAGGGTCTGAGACGGCGAGGGGTCAGAAGACGAGCTGAATCGCCAACAGGCCCGAGACCCACACAGACCACCCTTCAGGGATTATTTATCAAGAACATCCTGCAACACTTCGGCAGATTTGCGGTTTTGTAGCTCCACTGTACCATCAGCAGGAATCATTCATCTTTCTATTAATATTATCCTAAACATTTCTCTTCTAGGACTGGGAATTAACTTTGCAATTTGTTTTCACAGTTAGCTGGTACATACATACAGGATATAACATTGTCATTATACATCAAGGGTAAACAGCACTTATTATTAGTTTAGCAGAGGCCCTTATCTAGGGCTGTGGTCCTCCTGTATTAAACTTTTCCTGCACACGCTAGCTGTTAGACCTGGTAGACAGCAAAGAAGAGCAGCTCTCAGTGTCAGGGTCATTTCCTGGATGGATGCCTTTCTAAGATCCTGACGTTCTGAATGACGGGGACCCACTGGTGTAGACGGGGGGTTGTTACCCGGATCTGGACTCCCAGACGGTTGTTCTCAGCCTCTCGGCTGCGCAGCTGGCCTTGCAGGTGGGCCCTGGTGGACTCCAGCGCCTTGGACAGCTCCCCTGTCGTTCTGGCGTTTTCCTGCAGAAGAAAGTATTCTGCTCAGGGGACACCGCGCTACGGTGAGCTCAGACTGTTGAAGATCTCAGCCGTGGCCTATATCCTACATCAGCCGGACCAGTCCAGGCACCATTCAAAGAAGATGGCAAAATACAGGGTGTGGCGCATTATTTGTAATTGCGGTGGCATGCCTACACCATTAGGGTATTACCTTCTCAGTCTCCAGCTGCGTTTGGAGCTGGTCGAGCTCTTTCTCCTTCTCCTGAAGCTTCAACAGAAGACGCTGAGAAAAACAAAGAAGAGAAAAAAAAGAAGACTCTCTGTACGCGGAAAGAAGCCAATTCAGTAAATCAGCTCAATAACAAGACCAGCAGGGCCAACGCAACCTTAACTTGCCTGCCTCACGCAAACTACGAACCCTGAATGTCATGGCAGATTGCCGCTGGGTAAAAGCTAAAATGTCATGATTTAGTGGGTTTGCAAACTTGTAATCTGGACAGACTGGAGTGGAGAGCAGTGACGCTATATGTCCTGACGTGTATTTATCCACACAACGCGGCTGTGGAAAACCAGCCGTAGGACGACGCACGACGATACAGGAGCTGGGCAGGCAGGAAGCAATACTGAGCGAGGGAGCGTACGGTGTTATCTGCCTCGTTGTCAGCCAGTTTCTTCAGCAGCACCTCCTTCTGCTCCGAGAGCCTGATCGCGTCCGTCTGCTCAACAGGAAACAGCGAGTTAGCAGGCCGCCCCCCGCGCGCGGCGAGCGGGTCGGCGGGGCAGGGAGAGGCCCGACCTCGCGGCCGTGCTGCTCCCTCAGCAGGTGGCGCAGGGTGCGGTTGGTGCTCTCGAACGTCTCCAGCTTCTGCATCAGCAGCTCCTTCTGCCGGGCCAGCAGGGAGGCGTCCGAGCTGGACATGCGCTTCTCCTGCGGGGACGACACAGAGGCCCACTGTGGCACCGATACCAAACCACCCCCTTCTCTGCTCCACGGCCTGGCGACCCTCCGGGGGTCCGCAGCAAATCCAAACAAAGTCTAAATAAAAGTTAGCCATTGTGTCTTTACAATATGCATCTTCCCTTCCCAAAGCACAGTGATCCAGCACTATGTTACTGATCATTTACAAATACTGCTCTAATATCCTAATATATTTCATACACCGATAATTTAATACAAACTGAAGACCTTTTTTAAATCAAATTAACAATGGGAATGGGAATTTTTACAGCCGCAATCCAATGATTCCATTTAGTATGTTTCATAGCTTGTTTGCTTGCAGGAAATGAACACTTTTTTCTCCTTCTGTTTCTGCTGCAGTATAATTGCTCAGCAGCATTGGTTTATATGCAGAATTTTTTTTTTCTAAAAGCCTTCAAAGCTTGCAGTCTTAACACAGTGTTCACATTTAGATGGTTACCATAATACAGGACGCTAGTATCTGTGTTACAGCAGTGAATTATTCACTCAATAAATCAAACAGGAACGACCAGGTCTGAAAGGTTTTGTTGTGCTAATGCACGTTCTGGGAGCGGATACGCTCTGAGACTCCCTGTGGAGCTGTGGGCGTCCCTCGTGTCCTGTAACTCACCGTCCTCATCCTGCCGATGGTCTCCCGCAGCGCAGAGACCTGCTTGGCTGCCGCCGCCCCGTCCATCTCCGCCTCCACCAGCTTCTTCAGGAGGGCGTCCTTCTCCAGCAGGAGGTGCTGTTTCTCCAGCCTGCCAACACACGGTGCAGCCACACACACCTTCAGTCTGCGCCACCATGCTCAAGAGGGGCTATGCCAGGGTTAAACACAGGCACGGGCTGCTACTCTGCGCAACAACCTTACAGTTAATACACGCTACAGAGGGAAATGAAGAGAAAACGTAACCTGAGAATTCTGTGCATCTAGCTGTAGAGCTACCATATCCTTCCGTTACATTGTTCACTGGTAGAAATAAGGAGCTATGTAAACCAAAGAGGTGCACTGAAAAGGATCAGAGAGTACTTGACTAACCACCTGTTTTTTCTGTGCTAAAGCTAAAATATTCAAATACGATGTCCTGTATTTATGTTGTTGATTCTGTGTGTACAGTAAATCCAGGGAATTTAACAAAAATATAAAGTTAGCATTAATCATGCCCAAAAATGGGTCTTGATATGTTCATGGAATGATATATTATTAAAATAAAGTGCAAGACATCCCTGTACACATCCGTTTCGGTGCTTTGCTATTTTACCTACCACTGCCGCAGAAGAATTTACAAATCCTCTAGTCTTTTAAAACCACCTCACCCGTTACTGTCCTGTCCTTTGAGATGATCAGAACTGAAGCAAAGAACAAAAGACGCTCAGCAAAGGAAGAATCAATACTTACTATACTCATATGAATCACAGGGGCCAGTACATTTTAAATGTAAGTTTTGCACGCTAAAACTGAAAACATCTGCATTTAATATTAAAAGCAAACTTCATTTGAGTCAGTGCCACTGCAATTTAAATACATTTTCAGACATTTCCTAAACTGTAACACGAAAAGAGTCACAAACCACAAATGACTATTTCCCAGGAACACTGCTTTTCAGGAAAGTTCAATAATATGAGGAATGTGCGCATCCAATTTAAGTTTGCAGCACTGCATATTGTCGTGAAGGATGCTGAAAGCAGTTCAGAGTTAAACCTTGCTTATCTCACTAAGTAATAGTAAAGGTGATGAAGCAACAAAGAAAACCACTCTGCTGTACCAGTAGCAAAGCACTTTGCACAGTTTTGGATATATAAACAAAGGCAGAAAACCTCAATCACTGAACCACAGCTCCTGGTCTGTCACGGGTGAAGGCCTAAGTCTGGGCTGAGATGTCAAACATGTTTACCATGAAATAAGTCATCAGACTGGTGTGTGATGAAGTCTCAGGCCAGTGGGATCCGCAGCATGTCTAGCGCCTACCTGCTGTAGTCCGTCTCCTCCTTCATCTTCTCGATGCTGTGCCTCAGGAGGCTGTTCTCGCGCTCGGTCACGGCCAGCTCCTTGGTCACCTCGGCCAGCTCCTCCTCCTGCTCCTCTATCACCTTCTGCGAGGCGCTGAGCTGCTCCGCACGCTTCTCCAGCAGCTGCTCCTTCTTCCGCAGCTCCACCTGGGGGGACAGCACAGCTTACACAGCTGCTGCCAAAGTCCACTGCTTTCCTACAGGGAGTCTCTAGGGGAGAGCGTCCACACAGTGCCTGGAGCTCCACTGCTTTCCTACAGGGAGTCTCTAGGGGAGAGTGTCCACACAGTGCCTGGAGCTCCACTGCTTTCCTACAGGGAGTCTCTAGGGGAGAGTGTCCACACAGTGCCTGGAGCTCCACTGCTTTCCTATAGAGAGTCTCTAGGGGAGAGTGTCCACACAGTGCCAAATACCTCAAAAAGAAAAGGGTAGAAAACGACATGAGTTGAAATTACTATTTTAAAAAACCAAAGCAAAATAAATATTGTACTGCTAATGGCCTCTAAATGAAACGCAGGTTGGGTCCTATTTTCCCAAGATCACTGGATCAGGCCTGGGCTGTGAACAGGATCCCTCAGCACTGAGCTCAGTGACTGCCGGGTGGCTGTGAGCCTTGTGTCGACAGCTGGAAGCTTGGCTAGCAATCCGTTGGAAAAGAAACAAGCTGAGGCTCATTCCACACCACAAGGCTGAAAGAAACCATGAAATGCACCAAGCTTCAGCTGGGCAGCCTCTCCGGGTATGTTCTCCTCTGCTTTTCTGAGAAGAGCCCCTAATAAAACTCTATGTCCTTACTGCCTTTGGGGGTGGAATTAATCGCTACGTGTTCATTTGCGCACCTCCCGACTCAAGCCTGTCAATTGGACAGCTCAACACCGCTGTGGGTTTGCTCAGTGAAGGAAATATCAGCCCCAGGGGCGCGGCGTGCACACGCAGGGGCTGACCTCGCTCTTCAGGCTGCCGACCTCGTTCATGAGGCTGTCGATCTTCCTCTCGTACTGGCTGATGCGGCCGTGGAGGGCCTCCTCCTCGTCGGTGGAGAGGTCGGCCAGCCGCAGCGCCGCCTGCCCGGGCTCGGGCTCCGCGGCCGGGGTGATCTCCAGGCGGTGCGTGGGCCCCTGAGAGACACGAGCCGCACGAGAGCTACTGCGCTGGGGACCCCTGACTGCACCCTGGGGGCCCCCAGGCGGAACACAAGCACAGGGGTGCAGCCATGAAGGTACACAAACACTTGGCAATTTCTAAACATCCTTATGATAGACGGAAATCCCTAAAAAAGCATAAGGAACATTTTGCTGACCATGCCTTCTGATTAACGCACAGACGTGCTGGAGAGACATCACATGTAAAGGGGAGCTGCAGCTCTGTTTTCGTATTTCAGGGTGAGAAAGAAACAGCACTGATGAGGGCATTTCAAACCACAGCTGAAGCAAAACGTGCACAGTAACGGGTAAAACCTCCAATTTACACCACAAAATAGCTGAAGCGACAGACCCCTTTACTGCGCATCGAAAGGCACTAAGACCCCTGCCGCTGACCTCCCACTTGTAGGCGGACTCCCGGAGAGAGCCTTTCCCCGGGGGGATCCAGGGCACCCGGGTCTTCACCCGGGCCGTCGCCCGCAGGTTCCCCGCATCCTTCTTCGTCTGCGCCTCCTGAATCTTCAGCTGCCCCCCAAAAAAAAAAACAACCAGCCATCACCCGCCGTCACAGGACAGCTGACACGCTGCAGTTCCGTGGCTGAGCAATAGACAACAACAGAAACGACTTTGTCTGGGCTGTCCGTTCCCAGGCTCGGGTGACCAGAGTCTTACCTCACTCTGGGGTTGGAAGGCGAATCCCACCTAGAGCAATTTACTCACAAGTAAGCTGAGCTTGAAATGTCCTGCTATCACGCTGCAAAGGAACAAGTACAGGTTTATTCCTGCTAAAAAGAGAAGAAAAGAAACACAACGTTGTGGCTGTGCAGCTTCCTTCGGTTGAGCCTCCACAGCTGACGTGTTGTTTTTCTTTTCAGCTGGGAATAAACCTGTACCGGTTCCTGACGCAGCTCCCTACTCGAACCACTTCTGCTACTATGTTGTTTGGGCTTTTCACACCAGGACCCACGGCCTTTAAAAGCTGTCCGGGTCCGAGACCGGAGGGCCAGGGGAGTCTTCTCCGAGCCCCCGGAACGGCACCCACCTGGGCAGCCTTGGAGGGCGAGGTCTTCGGGCACTTCCTGACGTGCACGTGCACGGGGGTGCTGTCATCCACGTGGACGTGCAGTGGCGGGGAGGAGGAGCGCGTCTTCATCGCCCTTCTCTGGGGGGGGGACACCAGCAGACGGAGTGAGTGCGTCTTCAACGCCTCTCCACATGCAGACTCAGCCCCCGAGCTCAGAAAGTCTTTTTCTCTCCTGCACAGAGAGAGGCTGCAGCCAACACAATCTCAGCAGTGCCGGAGAGTTCGGACATTAAAGGTAAAGATTCAGAAAGGTTTCTAAAAATTATTGCTCTTGTTGTAGTTCTTTCAATGATGCGTCACAGGCAATTGTACCTAAATGTCATATTGTAATAAAGCAGAATGATCTGAGAAGGCTGTGGACGTGAAATAAGAGACATAGGACTTCAAAGGGTACCAATAGAGTAGCACATCGAATGAATAAAAGAAATTGTGATCATTAATCACGATTAAAGAATTTACACCCAAAATGTGAATTCATAGGAAACTGCTTCTCTTGTGGGAGTCAGGCAGTGCCTGAACGATGATGGACTTCTAGAATTCAAGGTGGAGGAATCAACATAAAACTTAGTTTACAAACTCAAAGTTCCTGTCCTAGAAGGGGTGAGTTAAAACTACCCTCAAATTTACAGGATTAGTCCTCAATCCATGAATACAGCGCCCAACTTGAACAATCACTGACTGTCCTCGCTGGAGAGAGGAGATACTGAAAACAGGAGTTGGCGGTTCGTGTAGTAGGTGATTATAAACCAAACTAGTGGGCTAAATAACAACTGACAGTCTGGCTCTCATTCCTGCGATGTTCTGACTGGCAAACCCTGAGCGCTGCTTCATTCTGGAAAGTCGGGTCTTGCCCTCGGCTGTGTTAACACACTGCCAAACACACTTCTGAGCTGCAGAGACGAGTTTCGGGAGTTTCTCCAGCGGTCGCCTTTAAAGCAGCGACATCACGAGTCTGAGAAGGAAATGAAAGAGCCTTTGTCTTGAGATGAAATCAGTACAGGATGTCATTCCCCTAAAATAGCTACTCGCTTACAAACTCTGTGACTGAATGGCGAATTAACAAAACATATTTTGACAACACCAGCTAACGTTCAGGAAACAACACTACGCCGGTTGCGGTGCGATAAGACACCAGGGACCCAGGCAGTCTATCAGTTTCACATTTCATTCAGCTGCACAGTCGACAGCTACACTGCATTAATGATCATTTGCAAACACCGGCACCGAATTTAACACAAACAGCAGGTCGTCAGCAGCATCAGATCTGGCGGCTTCCCCTACAGATGAAACGTGTCAGATGTTTTTAAATTTTAAATTAAAAAAAAACGTTATTTGGGTTTTCGTGCTGACCATTCATGCGAGGCACAAGAATATACCTTGCACGGCAATACACTAGACAGAACACGCGTTAGGACAACAGTAAACGTGCACTTCTTACCATACGACAACGAATTAATACCGTAATTTACAGTTATGAGCAATAATTTGAGCGGAGCCCCCTCGCCTCTCAGTGCAGAACAACCGCTTGCCAACGCGCTCTTCCGGCACGCTCCCTCGCCGCCAAGCCATTGGCTCATTCAAATCTATTTAAGAGCTTCGCCGGGCGCTGATTGGACGAAACGCTTGACCCAGGAAACCCTATCCTAGTGTTGCCGGTGGCAACTGTGGGCTGCCCCCGTCGTCCTGGTAACCAAGCCTAACACTCTTGCAGCCGAGCAGGCAGGCGGTTCCGTGGACCCACGCGTTCCCATGGGGCTTTGCAGCGGTGTACCAACCCCGATTCAATACCCACCCCTAGGGCAAGACAGGAACGCTATGCCAAACACCCCCCCTTTATTTTATTCACGGTCTGTAATTCTCTGGTGGTCGCATGCACTGACTGCACTTTCCCAACTGTCTGGGTAGTGAGGGAAACCTCCTACCTTCTCCCTTACAGCAACCCCTGAGAGCTGAGTCTGTACCCCCAGGATTAAGTGCTGGAAATAATGTGGGCAAGTCCTATTAAAGGAAAGAAGCTGTTCAAATCGCGAGTTGGGAGCTCCCCCAGAAGGGGCTGTAGCTCAAGCTGAGGCACTACAACAGACGGTAACAAGAGACAATGTTTCAGCAGCTTTATTTAGCACTTCTACACAGCAATGTCATTTTTAAGATTTCCTTTCGGAACTGTTACAGGGTTAAGGCAGTTCTGTACCAACTGTTTCACCTGAATTGTCTTTCAATACCTTCCAGCCTCCCACTTCCACTAGCTTAGTGTGCTGAGCACCCTGAAAAAATGCATAAGACTCTGTAGGCAACCGGGACCTGCACAGAGTTTTAGCTGTGCTAACGGTCAGTTGTAAGCCATGGAACAGCTCGTAATTAACAAGTTCCCCAGGAATCGTTTACGAAGTATGGAGCTGAAAAATAATCTTCGCCCCTCCTTCTTTTCGATTAATCCATGCCCCCTGGAAAGCATGGACAGGCGACTTGCAGCGGGGAACTCTGCATTGCATTTGCACAAAAAAAAAAATCACTACAACCAGTCCCTATCCCCCACAGCAGCAACGAGAACGGGACAGTTATATGAATAAAGAAATAACTTGCATTTTTCTTTGTGAGGGGTGGTACACCACCCTAGCTCTCACAACAGACTCCGGGATTTGACAAAACACAAGCCCCCATGTTTGCTACTACAGTACTTTAACCTGAGCCTGTTCAAAACTGAAAAGCAGAGGTAGACCGGGCCTGCATTTCATAAAAGAGCGTGTTAAGCTGTTACTCTTAAATCACCGAGTTCTCCCTGTCACTCTTGAAGTGCTCCTTTGTACTGAAACAGAGCCCAGGAGCCACTGCGGTACAATTCCTTTGCCAGAAGAAGTATGCTCATCTCACTTGACAAAAATCGACATTTGTTTTATTTCTTTGAAAGTGCTAGAGAAGAGCAAGTGCACAACTCTGGCGTGTAGACCTTCCCCACTCTCCCTCCCATTACACCACACAAGGAGACAGGGCAAAGTGGTGCATTTCAGTAAGGGACCAAGGGAATTGATAGTGTGCTGGGGACTGGGGGCTGCTACTGGCTCTAGAGGTCTACAGGTCCCCGTGCTGGGGAGGAAGAAGCAGTATTGTACGCACAGCAAAGCAGGGGGGTGTTTTTACCCTGGAAAAAAAAAATCACAATGCATAGTGAAGTCCCTAAATGTGTGGTGGATCAGTAAAACTCTTCAACCGTTTGGCTTCTCGCACACTCGTCTCGTCAACGATACATCAGAGGAAAACCCTTAAGTGCTTTCAGGGGCTGTCATGGAACCAGAAGGGTGGTCCCCGGTGCAGATCCAAGTCCCAGGTCCGCCGGAGAAGCGGCGGACGTCCCGCCAGTGCAGTTTTTAAAATAGAGGAGGTAACGCTGTATTCCCGAGCAGCTCCCGCTTGGCGTTCCCAGAGCAAGGAGTCCGCTCCGCCCTCCTCTATCCTAGAAACCGGCAGGGGAGGGCGTCACTGCCGGCCCAGGTGCTGCTGGGTGGCCAGCTCCATGCGCCGGTACCAGGCCCGCACCTTGGTGTTGCTCATCATGTCGTCAAACGCCTGCAGCCCCTCCATCACCCGCAGGACACCAAACACGGCCTGCAGCCGGGGAGAAAGAGCAGGGATGAGCCTCTGGCATGGCGCAGCGACACTCCAGAGGGAAGAGGCCTGTGCCAGACACTCATGGCACGGATCACACAGAGCTCAAGGACGTCGAGAGATCTGGCTTGATAGCCAAATATTACTTGGTACCCCCACCCCTGCAGTTCTGTAATGCTGCACAGAAGCATAAAAAAAAAAAACACGTGATCATATTCATAAACAGCCTGTAGTTATAACTATTTTGCACA
Source organism: Lepisosteus oculatus (assembly GCF_040954835.1). Taxonomy (NCBI): domain Eukaryota; kingdom Metazoa; phylum Chordata; class Actinopteri; order Semionotiformes; family Lepisosteidae; genus Lepisosteus; species Lepisosteus oculatus. The sequence goes on along the minus strand of NC_090719.1, from coordinate 15,083,801 downwards.
ATGAAATCCCCAATTTACTTAAAAAAATTCTGCTCATAAACCTCAGATTGACCTTGGAAAATTTATAACGCATACATCACGATTGAAAAGCAGCAATCAGGAAGATATTAAGCACTACGAATGGAAGATAATTCTGACCAATGAGCGCCAAAGTCCGAGTATCTTCATTTATTAAAAAAAACAAACAAATGAAACAGCGTGGGTTCTACAGCAGATGGAAGCCTTACCAGATCGGCCAGATTGGGCTGATCGCCACCCATAAATTCCCTCTTCTTCCCAATCGCAGCCACCCACTCATTCACCGCCTTGTACAGATCCTGCCTGACATCGTCTTGTAGGTTGTGCCTGGGAATTAAAGGGTTAAAAGGGGGGGGACAAGTGTGAACTGATGTGAAGACGCAGGTAAAGAACAGATCTCGGAGAGCAGGCACCTCCAAAACCTCGGCAGCAGTGAGGGCAGCCCACCCTACAGCACTGTTATAACGCGAACACGCGCGTCCTACTGGACACCAGGAGACCCAGCAGCAGCAGTCAAGGATCCGCCCACCTGCTCTTCAGCCTCTTTCCGATGACGTACATGGCGGCCGCGCCCACGTACTTGGCGAAGAAGCCCTCCAGGGGGCCGAACTTGCCCTCGCGCACGATGTAGTCGAAGGAGGCCAGGGACTCGCGGGGCGTGCGGTATACGTTGGGCGAGATGAGGTGGACCAGCAGGTCATCCGCCCAGCGACGCCACTTCATCTCCTCCCTGGGGGGGGGGGCAGAGCCGTGGGAATTAGGGGGCCGCAGCCAACTCCACTGGACGCGATACTTCAGTTACTTAAAAGGGGGTCTGCAGTCCCCCTTTCTCAGAGCGCCTATTCAATCTCAGTCACAAAAATAATTTGTTGACAACATAGAAACGTTTTACAGATTTAGAATTAAGCACAAAATCGTGAACTTTGTGGAAGTACTGTAAATCGCCATGTTGTTCAGAACCCTGTTCTCGCCATCACTGCAAAGAGCCGCACGAGTGAATGAGTACAGACTGTGCAGCAGATATTTCACCACGGAAAGAAACACAGATTCCCCTTTAATTGTCCCCGACCTTGCCTATCAAGCAAATAGTTAAGGATTAGCCTGAATTAGCCATCACATTTACCAACTCCTGGAGTGGAACCTTTAAAATGCCCATCAGTCACCTTTATTTTATACTGGCATCTGAACTAAAACAGCCTACAAGTGCCGATCCGATATACCTACTCTCATCAGCAAATACACCGCAAGCACCATGTTATAACATTTACATTCGGTTGAAACTGCGATGGGAAATGGGCACTGAACAGCAGTGGTCACATCTGATGGCAAAAGAGTCAAGTCCTTTGAGTGGAATACATCTTACTAGAGATTACAAAGCAGGGCAAAGCATGATACACCTACTTCCTGGAGTCCTTGACTGGGTACACTTGCACAGTCTCCTGCTCTGTCAGCATGACCCAGTACTTGTTGTTGTACTCCACCACCTCCTTCCCCTTCTCATTCTTGGATCGCATCTCCGGGTAGTAGGAGATGATCTGCTGCATCGTCTTATCCCTGCCGCAGACGGGGAGAGGGATGTCAGGAGTCAGGAAAGAGACCGGCACCACTCTCGGAGCACTCGAGTCAGGGCGAAGAGGGATCTGCACGGTCTTACCTGGAGATCATGTAGGTCTTCAAGGCGCTAATTATAACAGAGGAGTCGTTGAGTTGCTGAGAGAGAGACAGAGAGGTATTATACCATCTTCCTTCAGGATATGCAATTCTAAGCACCAGGTTTCATTATTCAGGATGAGCACGTCTTATTTTAAAGATAAGTGGTTAATAAATACTGGAGGGGTTTTTGGATTGAACCCACACTATCTACCATGATCTGGATCAGCGACTCTAAAATCAATGGTGGTGCTTGTAGGCTGACTCCTCTGAAGGCCAGGCACACCTACAATTAAAGGAGCTGGAGCTGCAATACGGGTCATATGGCTGGGACTGCAACAGGACTCCTGCAGACGGGCACTTTAAAAGCAAGGGCCCAAACTCTTACTCTTCGCTGGACACACAATTACCCTAGAAATCAATCAGTAAGGCTTGTTCATAATACTGTACGACTGTGTTCACCCAGACAGATTGTTGAGCTGACCTTAAACTCCAAGACTTAAAAAAAGTGTAAATTCGGCACCTTCAGTGAGATGAGATTCAACACTTTAGGCCTTTGCGTTGTAACTGTGTAATGCTCATCAGCTCTTCACTAATCCCACCAACGATCAGATCTATACAGCCAAACAATCTCACAGTGTTAATCTGGTCGAAATCAATCCAGTTCCAGTTTTATGGCTACAGGACCTGTTACCTTGCAGAATCCCACTTAATGGGCCTGAACAACAATAAAAAAAAACATTAAAATCGGTGTTTCAGTAACCATCCTGAAACACCAGAGCAAGAGACACCCCCTGCTAGTTTTAGACAAACTCGTTCTGTTCTCACCAGAATCTCCCCCATGTCCACCAGCACGATGGGCACCTTCCTGTACTCCGAGAACTTGATTTCTTTCCGCAGGACAGGGTTGACCTCCACAACCTCATAAGGCAGCCCATAGTAGTCCAGGAAGGCTCGGACCTTGCTGCAGAACGGACAGGTCTTGTACTGGTACAGAGTGAGGCGTAGATTCCCGCTCTCCACCTAAGGGAAGGAGAAGGGCGACTGTGAGATGGGCTGGGATCTCAGACAGGAGCGAAGTATTCAGGGTTCTGGAATTGAGCGGCGTCTACTTTGTAACGCTCTGTTTACTTGTGCGAATGAGAGCTGTTATTGCCTTAAAACGACAAAAACACAACTTCGTTTTATACACCAGTAAGCTTGAGAAACGCTTTAAAAAAAAAGGGCAGATCGGCAGCCTACCCGCGTTGTCTGCTGTTGTGCAAACTGGTGCTGAAAGGACAGCTTGACCGTGTGGTACAAACCCAAACCACCTCCGAGCAAGAAGGCACATCCCAGCACCCTGCCTCCGCCTCCTCGGACCGGGGCAGCGCCGAACAGCTTGGACCGGAACCCAGCGCCCCCGGTTCCGTACGCTCTGCAGGGTCCTGGCAGGGCAGCGCGAGAAAACAGCGAGATTCCGGGCCGACCCAGGACCCTCATGCAGGAGGCTGCCATCTTGTTTTACATAAACCGCCCCACAATGCCCTTCGCAAATAAAGCAACTCGATTGGAGGTGGGCTTGTCCAATCAGAAGCACGCTCCGAGAGAGACACGTGTCTTCTGGGGGTGCGCATGGGCTGCAGGTCTGTCTTCTGCGAATGATCGTTCTTAGGCGTTTGTAGCAATTAAGGAGCGGCGCACTGTGTGAGCTTTTCTGTTGCGGGGCATGTGGAAAAACACATTAAAACGATCAAGAAAACAAAGTACGATGTCAAGTGGGAGTAGGAACAGCCCATTTAGGAGGAGCGTGCAACAACCGGCAGTCCATGAGATTAAGGCCACAGACTGCTCACCTGAAAGCACGATTCCTGTCATTGCAAATAGGTTGTTCTAACACAGATGTAAGAGCGTAATACTTAAAAACCAGTCGAAGTGCAACATTTTTGCTCTAGATTTCCTATGTTCTCCAATTACGGTAAACTACCTAAACATAAGTAAAGAATATAAAACATTCCTTTGACGTTGCTGTGAGCGTTCAGAACTAATTAAAGGAAATACGAAGCACATTTCTGATTGGTGTGAAAGGATTTTAACACATTTAATATTTTACCGGTGTGACTGCAGTTTTTCAAGAACTCCTTTTAAGCAGAAACACCTGAAGATCTAGAAGGAGATGTTATATTGGTTCAATTAAACCAATAATGAGTGGAATCAGGTCATTAAGAACCCAGCTGGACAGAAAGTTTGCTGAGCCCAACAACAGGACTGAGGATCCCTGCTCAGCAATGTGAAATATGCAAGACCACTTACACACAAGTCATTTAAATCTCTTTATAACCAGTTTTAACTGATTCAGTTACAGCAAAGCACTGAGAATAAAAGCAACATTCTTATTTAAAGCAGCAGAAACCCAAACATATCATTTTTTTCAAGGATTATGGTGCTTTTTACATTCAATTTTTTACATCAAAAGTAAAAACAGCTACTCAGTTTTTTTTCTTTCCAGCTCAGATGTTTCAAGAGAAAAAAAAATCCTCTTAAATCTGAGAAAGTTCTATTTAAAAATACAAATATCAAACCACAGACTCCAACTGGACAAATTAAGATTGGATGTGCATGGTTTTCATCTTCATTTCAGTATTTGGATTTCAGTGGAAGTGAGATGTTACAGGATCAGCAGAAAACACACTCTTCTTCAAATGGATATATGATATCAAAATACTGTGATTAAGCAGTTTTGTACAGAAAGCTCTCGCTACTAATATCATTTTAACTGATTATATTATGCTTTTTCCTAAAGCTAATAAGATAATAAAAATCCCTAAATAAAAGGGTGGAAAGATGGGCACAGATATCCATGTTGCAGAGTCACAAACTGTCACGAATCCCCTACCTCTCTCACATGTGTTAACATTATCCCGTTACAATTGAAGATTAAAGGGTTCTTTTTTTTCCTTAAAAAAAGTAGTCTAACGCCACTGACTACTGCATAAGAAATACATTTAAAAAACACTCATATGGAATTGTGTGTGGTCCAGGCTGACCCTGAATCGTTAAAAAGTGTTGATGGTTCATCTCGTCCAGGAAAACATATCTTGCCATGAGTGGACAACATATACATTCCCCAACCCCTGGGGCCAATAGATTTGGTAAGCAACAGCGCAACACCTTAGAGCACTCTCTGCTGTAAGAAATCACCTCGACAAATGTGACAGACCATTCCATCAATGCATTCCAGCACTTCCCTGCTCCACACACATCTTCGCCCTCTGATGCTTCGCCAAGCGCTCATGGGACGGATTACATGTAATTGGAGCCACAGCCGACGGACTGACTTGGATTCACCCCTGGTTTTCCGACACCATGTGGCGTCGCCATGCGAGTCTCCGAACTCGCGGTGATGCTATATTTGGACTTAACCTTCAACCTGACTTTAAATGATGCCAATAGAAAGTGGAAGGAAAGGCCTTGATTTTATTGTGGAAGTACTATACACTCCTGAACGTTTTTCAAGTGGCCCTGTATGAGCCAGCTGTTTTAAGACTAGAAGTCTGATTTCGAGTTGCAGGCCTTCTGGTGAGATCCCGGGCATTCACTCATTTCATCTTGGAAACTGAAGCGGGGCACGTTTCAGTCCCAAGTTCAAGAAGTCCTTCCTCCGATTCAGCGCATCGCTGTTGTACCTTAACCACCATGACTTATTTTGTAGCTGAAGAAGGGCAGATCAGTAGAGAGAGAAAGACTGAATTTTGATTTAACCATTGCTGTGACGCTTTAAAACCAGTTATTACACCAGATCTCATTCTGATCACCACTAGCCATGTTCATACCAAAAACGAATAATCATTGCTTGCGTTTGCAGAGGATCCCAGAACACTTTAGACATCGAGGGGATCCATGAGGCCCTTCTACAAAGCAGATCCAGATAAGGAGTGAGAAAGTGCTCCACTAATTAAAGTAAGGGGTGTTTAGGGGGGATATTTATAGGGCCTTTTCCCTCTCTGAAATTACTACCTTTGTTTAAAATTAGGTGCATTTGCTATTAAGTAAAGAAAACACAAAAGCCCCTCAATACTTAAGTAACGTCTGATGCATGGAATAGCTGATAACTGACAGAGGAAATATGGGATTAACATTCAGTTTTCTGGTCAGTTTTTCCAAGACATTTATTTCATCGATGTAAACTGGTACATGAAGGCATGGCAAATGAGACTAAACGTCAGTTATGATATTGCGAACGAACCAACAGAGATCATAAAGAAATCACCCACACCCAGTAACTAGTCTGTGCAATATTTCCCCAAAGTGTGTAACACATGGAAAAATAATTTGTTAATGTAATAACATTTTTTCAGGTACCCCAAATAATAGCAATTTAAGTGAACAGAAATGCAGTCATATTCACTTTATACCTTGTACAACTATTTAGTTTTTGTTACTGTCAACACCCAGCATAACAGAGTGAAAGTTCAGGTATTTTTTCTTGTTCGGGAAACATTTACCTGGATACTCTTGGATGCACTACCAATGTGCAATAGACCAGGTGCAGAGAAACGCAATTCAAAGTGCAATCTGTCCCAGTTTCTGATGGAGAAAAAACAGACTAGATAATCCACACCCTTTCAGTTCTATTGCTCGTGCTTTTAGTGTCCTGGCATTTTTCATCTATGTTCTTGCCTGATTGGGCTGCAACTTTTTTTTGGGGGGTGAGGGGGGGGGGAGATTTTTCTTCTCATCCACATGCCTTTGAAAAAAATCTAGTGGAAAACTCTGATTTTTATCTGTCTGGCCACCCAGACGTCCTCATCAGTCCCTCTGTATCCCCTGCGGAGCCGTGCTGCAACCAGAATCAGACACTGTTACACCAGGGGGCATTGAAATAAGCTTTGTTTTTAAGCTCATTAAACATGTTTCCAATATTTCCATCTTTAGTTAAGGGCACAAGACTGAGTGAATTCTCCATAAGCTGTATCGTAAAACACCTTTTCCACCCTATAACTAGGAAGAGCCATGTAGGTATCCCGGGAAATGCACATGGGTTCAGCAGTTCCACACATACTGTAGTATCGGAACTCATCCCAGCCCTCACTCCCTGCTGGGTAATAGCTATGGAGAACAGTAAAATTTAAAGTGAGCTTGAAGCACAAGGTTTTTAGAACTTCTCTGTTGAGATGCTACAGTCAAATGACTGGTTTTAGCCATTTTCAAATCAGCTCTAAACTGGAAGCAGCTGTAAATCGAGGCAACGCACAACACCAGATCATTTTCAAAGAGTAGATGAATCTAATGCTGCATCTGCGGAGGCCAGCCCGAGCCCTGGAGAGCCCCGGCCTTGCAGACGTCGCAAGTCTCTTTAAACCACCCACCTCCATCTTAACACCTGCACATCACTTTTCACGTCTTCAGGCCACAAAATAATCCCAAATTCATACTGCTTCTTCCAATCCAGGGTCACAGGGGAGCTGGAGCCTATTCCAGCAAACAACAGGCGCAAGGCAGGGTACCCCCTGGAGGGGACGCCAGGCCTTCACACACACTTCTCCCAGAAGCCAATTAACCTACCAGGACTTTTTGTGGACTGTGGGAAGAAACTGGAGAACCCAGGGGAAACCCACAGACAGTACCCCACTGGAGCCCCAGTGGTACAAGACAGCAAGGCTGTCCGCCCTTACGAAATCATTTTCAATTCAATTAAGCATATAAAGTGGTAACAGTTAGACTACGATCCTCGGGGACCGGGACTCATCCCCTGTGTGCTTGATGCCCTTGGTGTAGGATTAGATAACTGCAGTGTAATCTCATCAAGGTGGTTTGCAAAAAAAAATGAAGCTCCAAGAGACCAAGATCTCAAGATACAGATTTTTGAAAATCCACTCTTACTTTTGTTTAAAACAGTAATAGAATTCCTATTTCACTTTCCGCATATAAATACACTATTATTAAAAAAAAACAGAAATCAGCTGTAAAATCTTCAATTACAAAAGTGCGATGAGCAAATGTGTTCACAAAACACTTCCAGAGTCTCTATATAGATTTAATACGCCATTGTGGTGGCCTGAATCATTTCATCAGGAGTAAGATTTGCTATCTTTACAAGAAAGGACAATTCTACTTTTGTAGGAGATAACTGTAGGAGTGCTTATAACTATGTCAAAAAAGAACAATTCTGTACATCACAACTGAATATCTTCCTCATGTAGGACAAGCTCTTTCGAATGACTGGGAAGACATTATATCAATCTGAGCTGCTTTCAACCTACTCCCAATCCACACCAGGAGGAAGAAATGAATGAATGCACATAACATGCACGTCTAAAAAGACAAATTTGCAGGTCAGAACTCAGTCCAGGATTTTCCTGATACACAAAATCCATCGTAAGAGCTGCAGTTCATGCTGCACTGAGCCTTCATGGCAGAAATGACAATTCCTGTTCGAAGGAGAAACGCCAAGATTAAAAGAACATGAGTTCAGAGCGTCTCTGGGATTCTCCAAAAAGACTGTTCTTCAAGAGCAGAGCTTATATTGTGGTCATGTACCAAAGACCTCAGGACCAGGAAGGGAAACAGTGGAAGCACATCTTTTTTTTTCCTTATTTTTACAGTAAAAGTAATAAACAACTCCCAAATTTTTTTCTTTATAAAAACAAAGAAAAACCAACTGGAAACAGAAAAAAAAAATACAACCTCATCACTTGTACAAGTAAAGTTTAACCATGTGCAACACAAAAAAGGAAATGACTAAAACACCACACCCCCGTGCATCACACCTCTCCTGCTGGTGTCTCACACTTCAGGTTCCTTCTGGAAACACGGCAGAGAAATCAGAAGTTCCTCAGCTCCCCTGTAGTTACAGTAAATCAAGGCAGACACAGAATGTGGATGAGGAGAAAAAAAGTCTTCTTCTTTTGTCTGCCGGACTGATCCTTTTCCGGCGCCGTGCTCTCGTTGCCACGTTCCTGTTTACCTTGTAGTGTCCATGGGGTCTTCTTTGAAGTTGCCACAGTGCTCCATGACTTTCCTGGAAAGCACCAGAACGGGGAATTGTTACAGGACCCTGCCGATGCTGGTGACTTTACTACATGGCCTGCGGTGGCACCGTAACACTTCTGACACCGACCACAGTCCCCAAATGCGGGCTCACCATTTTATTTTTTCAAACCGACCAACTGGAACTTTCAAACGCTTAACAGGCGCAGCGTACAGGCACAACTCCAGGAGGGAACAGGGTGGGTGAGGACTGGTCTTCAACACCCAGTTATGAGAGCCATTCCCCCACCCTGCTGCTTTCTCCCCCACTGCTTCCAGTTCTGGTCGCAGGGGATCTGGAGTCTGTCCCGGCAAGCAACAGGCGCAAGGTGGGTCCGTCGCAGGACAACACGGGTACGCACTGAGCCGCCCACCGAAAAGCCCAAACGACCACCTGCTGACCGCCCTGCTGCCGGTGACATCCAGCCCACTGGCTCGGACCTGCGACACCTGCAGCACAGGGCTTATCCTGCCCTGCGAGTAAGAGTCTTCACTGAGCTAACAGCCCAATAAACAGAATCCAAGCCGTTTCCCGGCTGGCTTCTGCTAGTGCTTGCGCAAGCCCTGCGACTGCGGAGAGGTGCGATCTTACCGAGCCATGTCCTTGGTCTCCTCCTGGGCACTGTCCAGGTCCAGAACCTGCTGCAGGAGGTCAATGCCCCCCTCCTTGATCAGCAAGGGGCAGTACTTGCTTGCTGCAGAGACAGAGGGAACCGGGTCAATACAGGGCACCAGCTGTTTTTACGGGTTTAAGGGTTAAACGTTTCTTCGTCAACTTATTAAAGGCGTCTTACTCAATAATAATTAAAAATAAGTGCTCAATTTCACAGGGTTATCCACCTCAGGCCAGATTATATAACACTAGTATCTGGTCATCAGGATTCATGCAGTGTCTTACTGCAGCTGTTTGCTCCAGGGACGTCATATTGTATGTGTAAGCTCAAAACACAGGGGACATCAAGTATACACTGGAACAGAGCTATTTGTCATCACCAACAAATGGCTACTGCAACAATCCAAATTTGGTAATGCACTGTGAGAATAGAGAAATGAAATGGCTGCATGCCAGGGGTTGCTTTTTAGCGTGATTAACAGGAGCCAGCTAACGGGTTTGTCTGTAAATCACACAGTCAAAGCTTATGTCATCTTCCTGGCTCCCACTCCACATGCCCACTGATCCAGTGCCAGCCAGACCAGTTTAAATAAGGGCCCTCCCCGAGGTGGAAGATCCGAAGCAGTCCGAGGAGAAGCTGGGCGTCTCCCCGCTGGGACGGGACTCACGGTAGACGGAGACGAGGTTGTACAGCGCCCAGGTGGCCCAGTGCTGGCTGACGGGAGCGATGCTCTGGGGCAGGAGGCGCAGAATCGGCTCGAAAGACCTGGGAAGAGAAGCAGGAGGCCTCAGTGGAGCCACACGCCACACCGAGAGGAGCTCTGCTACGTGCAATCCACTCTACATCAAGACCTAGTGCATAACGCCAGAACAGGCCCTTCATGGCTGACACAACGGCAAAGGTGAAAGACAGTGAAACAATAACAGTATTAAACTTGGCATTGAGCCTTTTAACAAGAGCCAGCTAACAGGTTTGTGAAACGGGGTTTCAAATTCCACGCTCCCTGCCATGCTGCTGGCCCCAGACTTGGGTGGACGGGATCGGTTCCCTGCTACCTGTAGTTGATATTCCTGCGAGAGTTGACGTCCCAGCTCTGGATGGCGCTCCACATTCGCTCCATCACCTCGTCTCGGAGGGGCTCCTCCATGGTCCAAACCTCAGGCCCATCGAACATGATGTGGGACAGGACGCCGCAGGCGTTGTACGACACCTCGATCCCATCCGCCTTGCTGTTCAGCAGGTCACTGTGGGCACAGAGAGGCAGACCGGTGGGCAGCGGACCACAATTCTGGACAGGGCTCTAAAGCCGCCCCGCTAACACTCAGGATATTGATCCAACCAGTACCAGGCACTTTGCTCAAAGGTGACTTACAATAACACAGAATCACTCAGAAAGGCCGTCTAATATCTCTGCAGGAGAAAACGCAGCAACGTCCAGCACTTTGCTCAGGGTGACAAAGTTAGTGTCAAAACAGGGGGCTTGAACTGGGAAACATCTGGAGTCCGACTTTCTCCTCGCCACAACTCCACAGTTTTGATTCAATGGTCATTACTCTCGCTGTAAAACATCCTAGACGCGCGAGGACTGAAACTGGACAGCGTGCTGGTGGATTAAAGATAAGGCAGGGAAAAGATGTAAAAAGCCTTCCAATGTGACAGAGAAACACCGGCTGACGTTTTTAACGCACTGGCGATGCCCGCCGCTGGCGGCGGTCGTGTGGGTCACGCTCGAGGGGCCTGCCGGCTTCGCTCACCTGAACACTGTGATGAACTGTGGTGTCAGCAGCTGGGGCCTGAGCGCCTGCACCTCCGCCACGTTGCCCAGCAGCCCCAGCATGTTCCTGTGAAGCTCCTGCTTGTCAGGGAAGGCCTGCGGAACGGGAGATAAACTTACCGCGGCGTCTGGACTGCACAAGCATGTGTGTGCAACATGTACACAGACAAACAGCGTAAATATGGACGCGGAATTCAGAGGCCTGGGATCCATGATAGAATATCAGTTTGCCTGCCTTATAAAGCACATTCATTTGATGGAAAGTCAATTTCTTGGGCACCTGGTACTTCATCTATGTTAATGCTATTTGCCTTTCTCCGAAATTGGAGCAACGGGTTCGGCAGCCAGTCTCCACCGACACGCTGCCTGTCAGAAACACTCGTATCTGCTCATGCAGTGACCTCCACGGTGCACTACTGGAGAGTTAGTGCCCGGTGGAGGAGTGTCTCTGACTGATTGTCCCTGCCGTGCCTGGCAAGTTGCAGGACTTGCTAACTGGACAAACCAAAAGTCAACCAATGCCCACTCTACCCTGGCAGAGGCCTTGTTGAGCCCATTGTGCACCTCCCACATGATGAATCCCGCTCGCAGCTGGCTAGAGACAAGAACCCTGCTTGAAATCCCCATGTCTAGGGCTCAGCCTGTGATATGTACCAGCACTGGGAATGGTTAAACCCCTGGAGTACCTACTGCAAATATATTATTCTCTAAATCACCATGTCAATTTGAAAATTGAGACTCTTGACCAATAATCCTCCATCCCCACTAACTGCTTAGGTTGAGAACGTCTCATTTTGAAGTCAGAATGTCCATTTGTCTGCTGTCTATGTTTGTTCTCATGCTTTTCCATTCTGTGGGCGGCGTGAATGAACCCTGCGAGAGGCGGGCCAACGAAACAGCCGTCGCTGTGTCTCACTTCCAGGCACTCCAGGAAGAGCTTCATGCCGCTGCAGTTGAGGAACATCTCGCAGTTGTCCGGCGTCTCGTCGGTGATGTTCCAGAGCGCGCTCCATGAGAACTCCATCACCTGGTCGCACTGAGGGAGGGCAGACAGTCAGACGCTCAGAGAGCAGAGAGACACGGGGGCGGCCAGCACTGGCAACCTCAGAGAAAGTGGCTCCTGCCTCCCATAAAGCCCCAGGACACAGCCAAGTGAAATCCGGAAAACCAGGATTTGTCCACGTCTCCGGCACAAATGCCAACAACTCTCCACGGAAGAACCAAGGTTGTAACTGTGAAGGACTGGGTTTAAAGAATCTGTTATAAACTTAACAGGTGATAACTAAAGATTAAATAAAGTTTCTGCTTTAGGTTAACAGTATAATAACAATAGGAAACAGGGACATGATACTCAGGAACAGTACATTTTGTTTTTCTGCGATAATCACTGAAGTTTCTTTCCTCCATGAATCGGCGCTCAATTCTCAAAACTTTAGGCAAAGAATTACCCTAGGCCTAGTTATTACTTAGAAACAAACATTTAACATGTTATTTGTCTATATGTGCGGCCACAAGATACAGGAATTTCTTTGATTGATCTGTGTATTTTGTTAATACTATCAAACTGAGAGCTTTACATCAGTCAGAGGAAAGGGAATTACCTATTGCTTTTTTGTTTGCAATTTGGCCTTAGAAAGCTGTGCAGTCATTTGAAAAAAAAATGTGTTACTTAGCCTTAGCTTTAAAAACATTCCCGATAAAGCTCATTTAATAGAAAGACAGACTTAAAGTCAGTATATTAATATTTATTATTGATATTATTAATAATGTTACTAACGGAGATCTGGCCAAAATAGAAGGACAGAAGGAACACTCACCATCTTGTCGCAGAGTTTTCGCTGAATCAGTTGCAACATTGTCTGTGAAGAGAGATAAGGAACTAGTTGGGCACTAAAATCGAGGTTCCTGGTTTATAGTGAAAATAAGTATACTGCGTACAGCAGCTCACAATCAAGTCAGATACCAAAATACCGCTCACTGGAAAGTTTATTTAGGATTGTTGTGTAATCAAAGCAAGTTAACTCAAAAAAAGAACAAAGGAGGTTTACCAAACATGGAAAAAGGTCTTTGGAATCTGTCATTTAAAACCTTTTTCTTTATCTTTCCTTTCTGTAACATTTGCATGATGACTATGGTGTAAAGGAAGAGGAGCTCAAATTGCAGGACCATATATTCTGCTCCACCGCAGGTTAATTCTGGGCTTGTTTGCTTAAACTGCTTAATTTAAAGTATTAATGCTGAATATTCACTTTCTGCATGGTATTAATACCTTGTGCAGTTTGCTTACTTTATCAGATTTCAGAGACCAATCCTTTAGAATGAAGAAAGTTGTAATAATAAGAACTGGTCAGAGGTTAGAGTGTGGTTGCATTAGATAAATACGTTTTCTTTGGGCTAGGTTATACACCAAAGGGAGTCTTAGAACAGAGCTGCTTATTGACACGACCTTTTGACGACTATTTGATGAGCTGTGTCAACATGCAAGCTAAAATGAAACAAGCAGATACAGTATTTATTCCTGGAAGAAAAGTAAGAAGAGAATAATGTAAAGAAGGCTCCATAGGCAAAACATTGTGTTTCTTTACTTCTCTTTTCAGCACGGAATAAACCTTTACTTCTTCCCTTATAGCCCCAAAACTGTGTTATTTTTTTCTTTTGCCTCTCCAGCATGAAATCTTGTTCCTTACTACTTATTTTATTGCTTGATGAAGGAGGATTTTCTGTCTGAACTACTTTACCCAGAAAGCTATGGTGTATTAATTGTCTGCCCTCTCCGATGACATGATACGGGAGACACAAACAGCACCAGGTGATCAACAGAAATAAGGGAACGGAGTGGTTTTACAGTCCAGCTCCTGGGCTGCGGTCGCGGGGCGTTACCGTGACGAAGCCCATCTTGCCCACAGCCTCCTTGTGGTCGTTGTCGACCTGGCAGACCAGCGCGTTGCAGAGGTGCACGGCGATGCGCTGGATGGACTCGTCGTCCCGCGAGGAGTTGAGGATCTTGAGCAGCAGCTGGTTGACGCGGCGATACTGGAACTCCAGCTCTTCCGGGATGCTGAAGTTGCAGAGCGTCAGGCAGCAGTTCCTCTGCACCTGCACCAGGGGGAGACAAAGCACACGTGCGCTGAGCGCTATCCCGGGCGGCATGGCTGCCACCCTCTCTGCACATCTCCACATCCGCACGTGAACACAGCCAGCCCTTCCCTGGTCGTCCTGACTCTTCCAGGTCACAGAAAAATGCCTTTAAGTACCTCTCATCTGAAATAAAGACATTTGCTGTTTCATTTAGTTTGATTGATATTTTGATCATTTAAGATTTATCCAAACGCAGGGAGAACATACAAACTCCACGCAGACCACACCCCAGGAACTGAAGCCAGGACCCCAGCGCTGCGAGGCAGCGACGCCAACACCTGCATCATCGTGCTGTCACACCGACAGCGCAGCCCTCCGCTTACCGTCACCTCCTGGTAGTGCTCCATGCCGTTGAGCACCACCTGGATGACCTGGCGGCGCAGCCGGACGCTCTGGTCCATGCGGTACTCGGTGTTGGTCAGGTAGAACAGCGCGGCGCTGCCCGTCACCTGGATGCTCTTGTCGTACTTGTGACACCTGAGGGCGGAGATCACCAGCTGCGGGGACACAAGGGGGCGAGAGGCCTGAGACGTCCCTTCCTTTTCTCTGGGGTTACTGGAGCCATGTGAAGAGTCACCCTGGGCTCCTCGCCAGGTTTTTTTTTCCTTGGGAAGAAACGCTTTGTCGGCAGGACGGACCACTAACGTGTAAAGGAAGGAAAATAGGGAACAGGCTGAGGTTCCTTCCATGATGAAAGGTAAAGGACAGAAACACAGTATTTTGTCTGCAGAGCCCCCTTCAGGCGTGTGAAGAAGGATCCACAGCTGAAACGCTGGGTTTCTTTTCTTTATCTTTCAGCCGGGAATAAACTTTTACCTGTTCCTTTGCAGCCTGTGCTTGCTGGCGCAGTGCCCTACTCAAACGTTTTCAGGGGATGAATATGTTAGTGCTGGGATATTAAGTAAACAACAGAAAACTGTGAAGTCAATTCTTGGACTGATTACTTAGACATCTAAAACGGCATTATTGATATAAAATATTGACACTAGAGAATCGCACCAGGAAGCCCAAACCTGTTAAACTGGGACACACTAGTCTTTTGTTTGCATTGCTACTGCACGAAGATTAAATACATCGCAAGTTTGCTGTTGTTTGTGTTGCAATGCCTGCCTCTGTGAAATATGTTTAAAAACATTTAAATGGCAGGTTAAACAGAACAGTTATCTGACGGAGGGGACACCACATATTCAGTAATAAAACATGTGTATGTAAAGATGCTGTCTTATCAGCGTAAAATCTAAATTTTACCTCTTTTTTTTTTTCCAGAAACTCTCTGGACATCACGACCACCCTTGATTTCAGGCGATTACCAAAAAAAAGCTTAACTGAAATCTGTTAAAATCTTATCTGAATCTTACTTTAACAGTCTTAACTGCATTATGAGGCAATTCCGTCTTTTTTTTGCTTAGTCTCACTGTAGCAACCTGTGATTATGTTATTAAACGTGCACATTGCGTGCACTGTAGCCTGCACAGCGCTGGATGCATCAGTGCACCCTAAGGGAGGTGATGGAGCGGTTGTGTTGCAGGGGGAGAGGCCTTGCTCACTGGGATTTGCCTTGGGCACCAACCCCTCCCTAAGGATGACTACGAGATGGGCCTGGACGTTCACCTGGAGTGCCCTGAGTAGCTGGCTGCAGTGCTGTATCCTGGCGATGTCGAAGAGATGGTTGATCGCTCGCGACGCCACCTCCGGCCGGTATTCTGTGTAGGCCTCAATAGCGTTGAGAATCTGGTCTTCGTTTTTCGCACCAGTGACCTGAGAAACCAAGAAAGGCCAACTGCTGTACCAACAGGCTATAACTCACACCCCTTCCTGAAGGGAATCTCTTCCTCTTGCAGACGAAGGGAAGTGACGTTTTTAGCTGGAACCAAGGGATTTGATTCAGCTATTTGAAATCTTGGAAAGAAAGTATTAATAATGATTTCTTGCTGAAAAGAGAAGAAAGAAAACAACGTTTCGGCTGTGGAGCCTTCTTCGGGTGTAAGCAACTTCTTTCTTCTCTTTTCAGCCAGGAATAAACCTTTTACTTGTGCCTTTGCAGCCTGCGCCTGCTGACGCAGCTCCCCACCCGAACTACTTGATAATCATTTTATTTTCTTCCAGTGCCTTTAATAAGAACATATCGAAGAGCCTCATACGCTACCAAGTGAAATCCACCGTGAAAGAGTCAGAAAGATGAGGAGCCGGATCCCGCAGTACCTTATAGGCTGGAATGTGCGTCAGGTTGCAGAGAGTGGTGTCCAGCAGGCCCAGGAACTGCAGAGGTCTCTTCAGCTCCCGAAGCGGGTAGATACTGCTCTTGGACGGCTCGATGCTGAAAGAGCAACAGCCCGGTCAAGCGCACGCCCGGGGGCACGGGTGGAACTGGCAGGACTCTTTAAATCTCAGTGCTGCTGCTGCCCGGGCTCCACGGCGCCACATTCAAGGACAAACAGCCTTACTGAACAAGATATTCAGTAATGCCATTCAGAATCCAGAGGCCGGTAGTACAGTAAGTCCGACTAATTTGCTACAGACACATTGTATATCATCACCATCTATGAGGAAGAGCAGCGATCCCGACACTGACCCCTGTGGGACCCCAGTTAGCACACTGCCCAGCCTAGACCTCTAAGGCCTCTCTTCTTGCTGGTACTCTGGGCGGCGGCCCGCGCCAAGGCCAGTTTTCACTCCGTCTGCAGGGGCACCACCGATTCTCTCACTTTAGAAATGAGTCTCACGTGAGAATCCAGGTTTTCAGACACTTTGTGCTGTAACCATTACGAAAGGCTCTTGCCACTTCTTCAAAAAAGAAACCTACATTCGATCCGCCGGATTTGCC
Source organism: Lepisosteus oculatus (assembly GCF_040954835.1). Classification (NCBI taxonomy): domain Eukaryota; kingdom Metazoa; phylum Chordata; class Actinopteri; order Semionotiformes; family Lepisosteidae; genus Lepisosteus; species Lepisosteus oculatus. Next base: position 15,066,775 of record NC_090719.1, on the reverse strand, counting down.
TCTGCCCATGCCGGCAACTCCGAGCAGATAAAACAAATTTCACCAACACGCCCCCAGACCCGCGGACTCCGCTATTCCGCGCGCTCAGTTACTAAAAAACGAGACGGGCCCTCCCAGCTGCACCCCTCGAGTCGGAGACGGGATCACCCACCTGGGACGCCCCATAGCTTCCTCGGAATGAGGAACGGCACAGTTGTCCTGCATGACGTGGCCCGAGATGTCCAGCGAGACCAGGTTGACCAGACGCTGTACGATTATGGTCAGGACCTTCCCGGTCAGCTTGAACTTGTAGCCTCCCTGCCGGTCGCGCTGCCGGTCACGGGAGACGTCCAGGTGCCTGAGGAAGAGACAGGGCCGGGAGGGGCCAGCACTAAGACTTGAGACTCAGACACAGCTGCTGCACCTGCTAAACCTCAGTCTGATGGTTACAGGTATCATTTCTTTGGGTTTAGGCAGTGAAACACGAAGAGTTGCTCTTCCCCTCCCCACACTGATCCATTTGCATGACGCAATAGAGATTCAACCACGTCTCAAAGAGTAATACCAGGTTAGGAGCAAATTTATATGCCGAGTGAAATGTAAAATTGGAACAAATAACTGTCCCAGTGCCCAGTGTCCTGACCCACGTTAACTGTTATAAGTGTGATATTAAAAATGTGTAAACCAGCAGATGATCAGGAGCGTCAAACGGAGAACCTTCTGAGCTTTGTCACGACCATGTGGAAACCTGTCGCTGTTCTGATTCATGGGGGCAATGGAAGTAAAAGCAAAAGAAGCTCCAAACAATGAAACGAACGATGTGATCTCTCGGGGCCACAGCCCCAGCGGCCTCACGACTCCCCCCTCCCCCCCCCGGGGCTCGCTCACCGGAGGTGGACCAGCTGCACCACGGTGAACATGTGCTCTTCCGACAGGTCCACGTTGTAAAGCACGAGGGAGGCCAGCCGGTCCTTCCACTGGGTGAGGAATGTCACTTTGGGCAGCTGGACGCAGGACAGGTCGAGGGAGGTCAGCGAGGCCAGTGGCTGCAGCAGCGCCTCCACGTCCACCTCCTCCGTCAGCCCCCCCAGGTTGAGCAGCCGCAGGCGGCTGAAGCCCCGGAAGGTGAAGTCCGTCACCAGCACCTGGCGGATGGGGTTGACCAGGCGGTCAGTGTCATCGTAGCCCCGGGGGCTGTCGTCCTTGTAGAAGATATTGCTGCACCCGAAGAGGCTCAGGGACACCAGCGTCTGGCGGAAGTTGACCAGAGTCTTTAGGCTCCTGGCTGTCAGCTTCTCGCAGTTGGTAAGGTGGAGCTCGATCAAGTCCTGGGGGTGAAAGGGGTTTTAATACGGCGCGCGGGCTGGGAAAAAGCCAGGTGCTTCTCCAGACCGCAGGCACATCTCTGCCACATGACCAAGACACCTATTAACTCGGATTTACTGCACCCATTCCCTCATGTTGCTTGAATTCAAATGGCTTTAAAATCAAGCCCTGTTTCCCTGAGGCCACCAGCAATGCATGAAAACTATTGACAGCCCAGCCTTGTCTCCACTCTGTCCTACAGTGTCCTACCTATACAGATACATATTTTCATAGTTAACCACTACTAAATGCTACAATTGCATTTGTACTTAAATCTGCTCATTTGTAGACAATGTATTGGAGTATATTTGACCATGACAACCATACGAGGTCCAAAATAATACTATACTTTTTATGTGAAATAGCCCTAATTCCATTTCAACATGTTGCAGCTCAAGAATCAGAACTACCACAATGCCCCATCTGCCATTAAAACAGGGGAGATGTCAAAGTCATTCTTCCCCGAGAATGAGCTCCATAAGCTACTCGTAATCCAACAAAAAAACATAAATCCGCCAGCCTTTTTCTATGTATAGCTGCTCTTATTGCACTTAAAATTAAGCAGAAAAGAAAATTAAAGAGTGTTCATTCAAAAAGAGCTGTGAAGGAGCTGCAGCAGTAGCCTGAATGAATCTATACAAACCTGAGCTGCTGGCAGATTTGCTGAAACACCCTGCGTATAACCCACGAGAAGACCAGCTGCTCACAGTTCTGGGGTGTATAAGAATCCCAAAAGTGCAGATTGCTTTGCCTTCATACTGTGACCCTACCTGTCTCCCAATGGCCTCCAAGTCTTGGTCCTGCACTGTGTTCTCTCTCAGCTGGACTCGGGTCAGTCTGGTGCTGCGTGGGTCAGAGAACAGCAGGAAGAAGTTCTTGTACGTCTCGAAGTTACTGTCTGTGTGCACCAGCTCCATATACCTGCATGGCAAACACCACGAATCACACAGGCTGTCAGCTGACACTGAACATCCCTGGGGTGACAATATTGAGACAAGCCCCAAGGCTGGTAACAAATGTGTGTTCATTCACCAGCCCCCGATTACAACAGACCCAAAAGCACTTTCTGTCATCTTTCTTTATAATCTTATGCACTGATTTGTTTAACATTGTTTTTCCACTTCTTGTTGTCTGCTTTGAGAGTTAGCGCAATCACAATTTTGGGGAAGAAATCTCTTCGGATTTTCATTTCCTCTTGCGCTACGTGATGTATACAGTACATTGAGTCTGCATCAGGAGAATCACTTGGGAAACTTTGCTATTTTCTAATTACTACACGGTAACAGAAAAAAAATGTAAAACTTAAGCTTAAAAACTTAACAGACTTAAACTTAAAACTTGGGTTTAAATCGCTAACTGTACCGGACGTCACCAGTTTAAGTGCCCCTCTAGGATGAACAGGTTGGGAGTCTGCATCAAACACACGTGTCACTTTTATGGAAAACCAGCAGCAACACGCCGAGATCCTTGGACCCATCATTGATTCAAAGCCCACAGGCAAGACGAGCCAAACACACCCCTACTCCTGCTGCCGGTCGCGTGTTTGTGCACTCCAGCCAGCTGTCTGGAACCCAGACTCCCGGGGCTAGATGACATTTCCATTTTATTCCAAGTACTAGACCTCAGCGAACACTCTCGTGTCGATACGGGTTAGCCGCTGCAGGTTAAGGCCACAGCTGGACAGGACGACAGGGGAATGACCGGGCCCGCCCTGCGACTCTGGAAGCCGCCCCCCCCCCACGTACGCGTTGACGAGCTTGTCGCAGATCTCGCTGGGCAGGAACACCTCGGGATGCAGCCGGAGTGTCTTGTTGTCCAGCAGGTAGCACAGGGTGCCCTTCAGGTTCCGCAGGCAGTACTCAGTGGACAGAGCCATCAGTGACTCCGGGTTGTCCCCTGCTTTGGTTGCCATGGCAGCACCTCTCTGCCGGCAGGGTGAAGACTGGGGCTTAAGCAACAGGCCGGAGGGGGGGGGGGGAGAGAGAGGGGGGGGGGGAGGGAGGCAGAGCAGAGTCACGGAGACATTGGAGTGGAGCGAGGAGAACCGGAAGTGGGCTGCGGGCGACTTCCTGGGAGCCGGTGATGGGTTACTGGAGCCTGCCGGCAAAACAGACTGAAAACAGCTCAAGCAAAACAGCCGATTCCATCATCACTGTTCATAGACACGGCTAACCCCCCCCAATTTAGACTCATTGTCAGCAAAATCCTGTGGGAAAGCTGAATTGAGTTAACGAGCTCATTTTAGCCACTTACATGTTGAACGACTTGCGAAGCGAGTCGCCAAAATGTTCTGCCAAAACTCAACGCGAATGAAACCCAATGAATTTGTTATGTCGTGAATAAAAGAGCTACAGATCGTTAAAAGACATATGTATATTTATGTTTATGTGTATAGCCAAATATATACAACAATTGCATAACCATTTTAGTTAAGTCACGTACAGTTATTAAACCCTATGATAGATCATGTCGAATTGTACATAACACCGGGGAGTTCACCAATAATACCACAAAAAACATTACATTTCTAGTTATTGTGTTTTCCAGTTAAAGGCAGAATAACTGATGACACAAGAGCAACACGGAGATCTCAAAAACCTCGAGGTCATCGCTGTGAATATTTAACAAGCATAATCTAACACGACAAAAAATGACACCGGAGTCAGTACTCATAACAAACCACAGACGTTCGTTCTTCGTGGAAATAATCAACAGAGCAAGATTCTTGAACCGAATACCTGTACAGGCGAATGTAAAAAGATCGATATACGCGACTATTACATAATAAAGGTACAGTAGTAGTCTTTTTTCCAAAGTGGAAGGTCGAATTAAGAGATAACTCCTTTGCAGCAATGCGTTAAACAGAGATGTTTATTTTTTCTAAATATGCTATTTGACAGGTTAAGAGGGATATGCGTTATAAAAATTAAAATGAAATGAGACTTACTTTACGGGTTAAAAGACGATTTTCTACCACTGCATATTTAAAACAACGACGTCCAACCCGGCCAATCCGCCACACATTACAGATCTACATAGCAATGCACTGCTACTTCAAGCATTGTACTAAAAAGACAAGCTTCGGGGGTTCGTCGTACAAGATCTGTCATCCCCACAAAATAACACGTTTTGTTAGACATCTTCTTACCTTTACGGGGACCAGGAATGGATGCTTGCGTTAATTTATTTTTATTTTGATATTTAATTGTTTTTGTTCTGGTTTCGAGTTTTTTTTTTTCCAGCTCTCCTCTGCTGTCAACAAAACAGCCTTCACTTCCGGGACAACCATTCCAGACCACGGAATTGCTTCCGGAATCAATCCGAAAAGAATCGCGTTAACAGTAACACCATTCCCCTCTTAATTATAGTAATTGCTTACACTTATAATATAAGTTATATAGCGCTTTTCTGGACACTCCACTCAAAGCGATTTAAAGGTAATGGGACTCCCCTCCATCACCACCAATGTGCAGCATCCTCCTTGAATCCACCTCTTGAATCATTGCATGCGATGTAGAAAAGACATCCCTTCAAAACTAATATTCGTGATCTCGAAGTGCGTAGTGGCGTGGTCTACATACACTATAAACGTTTGCTGGCCATTTTTTTTAAATAATACATTTTATTTAGAAACAGCAGCCTATCACTCTTTACAAAGTCCAAGCTTGTCAAAATATTGCACATGACGTTTAAAGAGAATTTTTTTTTTATTCGTACATACACGACCAGTGCGTTGGCCTTAGGATATTTTTTAGTCTTAAATAATCACTCACTTTTTGTCAGGCTGCCCATTTGTAAAAGAAAGTAAAACCCCTTCAGTGGACGATCCCTCTTCCCAAACACAGACGCTTTTCACATAAGTACGACTGTGGCGACGGCAGTAAAGGTTTTTAAAAAGATGAAATTCTAACGAGTGACCGTTTTTGTGTGCCGGAATTGGTGTATTAACACAGTTTCGTTAAGAAAGGGTGGCAGCTGATACCTGTATGTTTAGCTCATGGGGTGTTGGATCAGGGGTACCCTGCTGGAGTCTGGGATGACGCCAGAAACAAAGAGACACTTATTCACCTGAAGTGAGTTCAACCAGCTCCCTGTCTCTCTCTGTGCTTCTGCTGCTCTCCTACAGCAATGTGTATCACAACAATAACGGCATACTTCATTTGCATTCTATGCTATGTGAGAGAATCCTTACTGCTAGTGGGTTTTTTTTTTAAAGAGAAGTGCCCCATTCAGAAAAGACTCTGTTTCTGCTGTTTCCCCGCCGGACTGTTTTTGTTGTGACGCCGAGTTCCGGCAGGTCGGTGAGGAAGTCAACATGTCGAGCTCGTATAGGAGCAGGTGAGTTCAGCGGCTGTAAAGGGGTCTCTTGCACGGAGCCCAGTCTGCTTTCGGGCTGTGACAGCGCTTGTGTAGACTCGGACTGTAGTAACCGGGGTGAAGCGTGCAGTTTCATAAATCGGGGGGCAACTTTGTCGTTTCTTTGGTGAAAATGGGAGGGTCCCTTCCTTTCAGAGCTTCTCTGTTCCGATGCATGCAGGGCAGCATGGGGGGAAGATTTTCTGTCAGCCTGGTGGTTTATGGTTTCGGTGGTGTGTTCCGTATGACAGTAAGTCAAACGTGCAGCTCTCGGTGGTTTAAATAACCATTAGACTTACGTATTTGCCTGAAAACTGTAGGCGAATTTTAGCCGGAGAGTTAAGACTGAGAGTCTGCAATTTTACTTTGAAGAAGAAAGCTTTGAATTGCAAAGAGACAGCTGGTTGGAAAGCTACTCCTTAAATTGAGTTACCGTGCAGGAATTTCACAAAAAACAAATCGATGATATAAGCCTGTGCATAGAGGGTGTCATTCGGGGTCTTCTCTTGAAAGAAAACTTGCGGATTATACTACATACTACAAGATACTACATACTGTACAAATTATAATGGGTTAATTTTTTATTAATTTCTACACACAGTTCAATTGTTTTTTTTTTCGTTGATCCATACTTTATAAAATGCCTTGGATGCCCTATTAACAGCACACGTTAATAATAGTTGTATAAAGTGTATACTGTTATAGTTTGTAAGCTGCAAATGTTTGCAGATTTCTTAAACATAAATTCGGAGGCTACATTCATATCAGATTGGACTTTTATTAAAGCCTTGGTTTTATAAATTTGCTAAATTGCGTATTCTTGTGATCTTTACTTTTTTCTTTGTGAAACAAACCTTAAAGCAAAGTTTAATTAAACTCCCGATTTAACGCTTGCTTGCTTTTTGACAATTTAACCTCTTAACCCTCTGTAATGGTTTAGAAGGAGGTCTCCGAGTGCTTTATTAACTTAGTCCCTAATGGCGGGAATGTTTATTTATTGGATTGAAGTAAGATTTGATTTAAAAGGTCGTTTTCATAAAAAGGATCGAAAAGGTATTAAAAACAACTAAAGGGTTTACTCGGTATATGTGACGTTGTAAGTATACTTATTTGAAACTACCTGCCAAACTTAGATTTAAGTTAATCTTTTTAGCATTCTGTGTCAGTTGTTTTGTTCTTTGACGATATAGTTGAAATGAACCGCGGTCTCTAAGGTTTTCTACTTTGGGCTTGAACGAAGATCATATTGGGGGTCTCTCTTTCAGCGCTGTTGGTTTTAAGGTGTGAAACGCTGCTCACATTTTGCACGGAGCTGCATGTGGCAGGAGCTTACTGTGGGGCAAAGAGAACTCGCCTCACGCCTGACTTCTGCTTTCGGTTGTTCCTGTTAGCGTGGATCCTGGCGTTTGCTTTGGAAGCAGTCCAGAGCCTTAGACCTTAGGCTAGTGCAAGCAGTTCGACCATAAAGCGTTTTTTTTTTTCATTTCCTTTAACTAGCTCTGTCAAGGTCAGCCTGTCAGTCTTGTGAGAGAGGTGATAAAAACAATTTGCTGCGTTTTCTTTTATTTTTTTTGCTCCTGTGGTGAGGCCCCCATTGTTGAGGATAAGCAGTTTCGAGGGCATTGAGATGTCAGCGTCCAAAGTCCAGGGAAGAAAGGCGTCAGTCCCTCTAGGCCAGGGATACAGAGGCTGTAGCCTGTCCTCCCAGGAGAGTAATGAAACCTGACCAGTGGACCCTGTCAGCACCCTGTCTCCCCTTACTGCAAGCTCAGCGCAATACCTCGCAGAAAGCAATTTGGCACTAAAATCAGTGTCTGGGGAACCATACTCTGGTTTACCAGATCCTTTATTAATGCATGGCCAAGGAGAATGTGCAGAAATAAAGAAGAGAAATAATATTTTTCCATTGTGCATGGCAAGGAGAAACCAAGGAGGTATTTAATGGTGTCTGGATAAGCCCCTGCTCTCAGATATTTTTGTAGGTTATTTTTTTAAAATTTAATGTAGAATGGAGCTACATTTAACAGCAATCGGGAATAGCCCTGATTTGACTATATAGTGTGCCTTAGAATATCATTAAGACCTTAACGTTGTATCATGGGTTTTGTTGTAAAGTCAACTACTGTGTCATCTGATGGTCTTAGTTGTATTTTTCATTTAATAGATATTTATCAAAGCAGTTGTTTGAAATAGCAGTTGTAACTGCTGTAGTGTGCGTTATTTCTCAAATAGTATAGTTCTCCTAGAGACGTCCCCTTTTGGGTTAAAGGGTAATTTGAATCAGGGCAAAGCTTTTAACACCCACAGTTTTTTTTTTAAGGTTTTAGAAACGTTTTGTATATCCCACATAGGATGTGTTGAGCAAACATGTTCAGAACACACACAAACCAGCGCAGATGAAAGCTTACTGTGCAGTTAAAAGAGGAGATGGGGTTTTCTTCAACGTTGTTAACTAGAATAGTAAGGTACCGGATTTCTCGTTCTTTTTGGGTGTCCAGGATTCAGGAGTTCAGAGCTGTTCTGAGCGGAGAGAAGATCGACCTGGATGCGCTTCGCGAGCTGTGTTTTGGTGGTAAGCAGTTGGAACAGATGACCCTCCTGTAGTCCAGCTGTGTTGTACCAGATGTGCAGATTCACAATCAACCCCACCTGTATAATCAGTTTTCAACCTGCCTGTCCTGACTCCAATCCTTGAGTCCTTGTTTCTTTTTTTACCTTTTTACTCTCCTGCTCCATTTCTGCTGTGATCTGCATGTGACACGACTCAAGAGCTTCGGGCTGGTTTAAAAGTAGCCCTCTTTAAGAGTAGATTGATGGTATGAACACTGTTTGACTGTCCAGTGGTTACAAAGGTGTCCTGTTTCCACTGTATTTTGTCTCTGTTTAACAGGGATCCCATTTGAAGGGGGCATTCAATCACTTTGCTGGAAGGTGAGTTTTTTTTTAATCTTCCCTTTTTAATTCCAGCCTTGTCACTCTCTAGTCGCCTGTCACTGTTTTTCAGCTGCCAAACTGTGAATAGAAATTCCTGTTTATCAACAAAAGGGCCTAAGCTGTCTTCACCACACCCTTGAGAAACAAGCTGGATTGCACAGTGTAGGACGTCTCTGTCCTGTGATCTTGTCAGGCTGACATATGGTGAATGAGTGAAACTTCTGAACTGTTGCATGTTAGACCTCTCACATGTAAATCCCCACTGTTAGAATGATGTTCTGTAAGTGTGGCTTCTTTTCTTCGAAACAGGAGATGGTTCCAAGCAGAGACTTTTGACCAATATACTCCTTGTTCCCTGTGTGCATTGTATCTGTGCTGAAGGGGCAGTGTCCAGTCTGCATGCATAAACGTCATTGTAAATCCCCCCTTTCCTCAACGTATCTCAGTGTGTGACAGGCTAATCTTGTTCTTTTCAGATCCTGTTAAATTATCTCCCCCTGGAGCAGAAGCTATGGGACTCCTTCCTGAAGAAGCAGAGGTAAAGTCTCTACCTCCTAAAGCAAGCGAGACCAGCCCTGTTCCTGGAAATACACAATCTAGCATGTTTTAATGAGGCATCTTCATATTGTTAGTTTAAAAACTTTTGTAGCAATTACAAATCATCTGCTCAATTGGTCTAAATGAAAAGTTGAGTAGTTTAGAGATTGTTAAAACGAAATTAGCCATATGGATCTCCCATTTGTCAGCATTATATTATGTATTAATTTCCAATGAACACCCGATAGTTCTCAGGGATCACTTGTGCGCCTTTCCATGAATTAGTTGAATCAATTAATTTACTAGATTGATCACAGCTTACATGTCCTGTAGTAAGAAAGACCTACTGGATTGTAGGTCTGGAGCATACATGTGTGGACTGTCACACTGTCACCTCAAGCAGCTTTGCACAGTTGTGCACATTCATGTTCCTGATTGTTCCAGGCGTGACATTATGTTTTGGCGTTGGATGATGTGACCTTGAGTTTATATACAGAATATCCGTTTCTTGTCATTTCTGTCGAAACACATTTGTGTTATTGTTTGCATTTTGTGAAAGTGCTCTGTTACTGTTGTACATGTGCTTTTTTTCTCACTCTTTTTTGTGATTCCTTCCTCCATTTGTGCATGCCTGGTATCACTCTGCTTCTGGTTTACTCTGTTAAAGGCTGTTAGATTCTTCTGCACTTTCTTTTCCCATTTCTCTGCTCTTCTCTGTAGGTGTGTATCAGTTTCTGTTCTGTCTTAACTCAGACTATGCTTCTCTGAAGTTACAGCTCTTTTGCCTTCAAGTCAGCTCAATTGCAAAATGATGACACATGCAGGACGCAGCATGACACAGCACAGATCTGAGAGGCAGCTGTTGCAAAGCGTGGTCACAGTGTCATTGAGTTGCACTCCTGGACAGGAAAAAATGCTCTTCAGATGGTTTCTCCTTGTCTTTTTCTGAGAACATCAGAACGACTTCAAGTAACTGCTTATTTGAACAAGTGTCCTGGAAGGACCTGTGACTTCACTCTACTATAAAGTTGCAGTCTAGAAATTTAGGCTATACATGTGTCTATAGGTTATAAATTTGCCAGATAGAAAGTGAAAAAGTATAATATTTAAGGAACTGAAAGGTTGAAAGATCTGGTATCACAGGGACTGGGAAAGGCCATTAGTGCACAAAACCGATGATAAACTCAGTTGTGTTTTATTTCGATTAGGAGAATATTTGGAACTAGTTGAGCTTTGTGTGCAATTGAAAGAATAAAAACAAGGGGAATTCATGTTATCTGTACACAACAGTTTACTGTCCGTGTTAAATGTTGCACGTTGCCTTGTGACAGTCGAGAGGAGATAGTGTTCCCAGTTAACACATTCACATTTTGAAACAGTTTATGAATCTTGGAACACTTTCTCATTTATTGTAACCCAGTACAGGGGCATACAGATGTAATTGTCTTCCAAGAAGCGCTCTGTGTAGGACTGAAAGTGGAGTCTGTTCCACTGATCAGTGTCAGACACTCTTCATCTCTGGTGTTGCTAAAAACATCCAGTCATGTGCAGTTATTAACTTCATCGGATTTGGGGTTACTGTGCCTAAAATCCCAAGACCGATGGCAGTTTTTATAAAGTTGTTTGCTCCTTCATATATTGTTCATCAGAAAAAAACTCGTCACTCTACTTATTCATGTGTGTTTTTAGAAAATATAGGTTTTGAATAGAGAATAAATGTGTGACTTCGACTGGTGGGTAAGTCAGCTGTTCCCCTTCTAGTGCTGGGGAACACTGTATCAGTTTGTTCTTGTTCCTGCTGAGTTCCTGATCACTGATTGCTGGTCATTGATTTTAGTTTCCTGTTTGGGGCAGATTTTCAAATCGCTACAGAACTCAGCTCGTATTGATTGGTGGCAGCATGACTCCCTGACGCCATATTGAACAGGCCCTGTGACCTTGCTTCCTGCACTTTCTGCCGGCTCGTCCTGACGTGACAGCGTGCTTCCTAGATAACGCGCATCGTCCTGCTGCTTGTACAGCAACAGCTTTCGTGGGAGATGAGGGTGTGGCAGATGAGCTGTGGATGACTAGTGAGCCCCAGACTTGAGCCCCATTGTACAGTTGTGGGATAGTTTAGGTGGATATGTGTTGCCTAGGGATCAGAGGCAACTGAACAGGCACAGGTGCACAGCAGGTTTCGAATATGTACAGCTTCTATTACTTCAGTCAATGGTCAAATTGATGGCCCATGGCTGGTGACGCCACTTGCCCATGTGCAGGCAGGATAATCGGCACCAGAGATCCAGCCTGTGGCCGTGTGGGACGTGTCCTGTAAAAGGATGACTGGCTCTAATATGGGAGGGCCAGAGGGTACAGGGGTTCCAAATGTGACTCAAAACTTTGATACACCCATATTTCTGCACGGGGTGGGTATGTAACAAAAACAATGTGGGGGGAAAAATAAAGTAAAATCTCATGGTGTACTATTCTTTTTTTCTAGGGAATTATACACTCAGTTTCTGAAGGAGATGATCATTCAACCTGGAATTGCGAAAGCAAACCTAGGACTGTCCAGAGAAGACGTCACACTAGAAGATCATGTATGTGTCTTGTTCTGCTTCAGTCTTCCCTTCGTTTGTGTTGTGGGAAGGGTCATTCTACTTTGTACAAGACAGCTCAAATTATGTGGGCAGGATCAGAACCTTTTCCGGATGGCCAGGTGTTCATTTCCCAGCCCCGACTCTCTCCCAACCGCGCTCCTTGAAACTGACAACGCCAAGGGTTTCTGTGCTGCTGCTGTGCTTTCTGTTTCTCAGCACAGTCCTCCTTTCCAGACACCGATTAGACCATCTCGCTTCGGGTTTCGCAGCTGTTTAGGAGGTGTGGTAACAGATCAGTGACAGATCCCTTCACAGTTTCATTCTCATTAAAACCAATGTTCTTGTCATCAGGAAGCCGTTCATGTTCTGTTCATTTGTTCCTCCACTTTAAAGCACTTTGAGAAATTCAGTTCAAGCTTTACTATCCCACTGGGGAAATGTGTTGGGAGATCCTGAGGGGAAAGTTATAATTATATAAAATACATTTACTGTTAACTTTTTCCACCAAACGTTCAGACATGAATGTCTTGGCCACTGGTGAATTTGGACGCTTCGATTCTATTCTTCTCTTCCTCCAGTTTGCAGTGGTATAATATCTCTCAGAGAAGTCCCATTTTCTGCTTTCTCTGGACTAGTCTGCTGAACATCTGCTTTGCCACGCAGCTTCTCAAACTACTGGGCTGCCTTCAATAATTAGAAACCTGACGATCTTTATTACTTAAGGAGTGCATGCTCACATCTTTCGCTGGTCTTGTATTCATTTTGTGAGTGCCAGTTTTAACAGATGTCAACCAACGTATTTTGGTGGTGCAGATATGAAATACCTGGGTTTTTTGTTATATCTCATGGCGTGAGCTCAGTATTTTCTCATCCTAGTCAAGCAGTCAGCTCACTTTGCTTAAAATGCAAATATTTAAACTTGCCCAATAAACTATTGATGTAAAACTTAGACTGTTAAGCTTTTGTTGTGCATCAGTAAATAACGCATTACATTGTTGCAGACACTTATCCCAGAAAATCAATTCTTTCAGTCAGATTGCAATGGCTCATGGTTTGTGACTAACAGAGTTCAGGTTAAAGGATGCTTTTATCATCTCTGTGGATTTAACCTGCTTGAAGTAAGTGATTTTTGCAAGTGTCCGTCAGTTTATTACTGCTTTAAGCGCAAATAGTGAAAAGTTAACCTTAGCTGGATTCTATGCTTATATCCGAGTTGCCAAGTGTGGTGTTTTGTTTCCTGATTGGGAAAGAACTGTAGTATTGCTGATGAGAAATGATCTGTCAGAGTGCAACCTGTTGAAAACCGGATCTCAGTGGGTTTCTGTTTTTGTTTCTCTTGTCTTCAGCCACTGAACCCAAACCCAGAGAGTCGCTGGAACAACTACTTCAAGGATAACGAGGTGCTCCTGCAGATTGACAAAGACGTGAGGTGTGTAATGCTGGGCTGGCTGATGTTCACGTTCAAGGTCTCCTGTTGCTCAGTCGCTTGCCGTTTGGCCCTGGTGCATGATGTGGGGCTCAGGAAGAGTCCAGTACCAGCTGTAACCGTCTGCCTGCTCCACAGACGGCTCTATCCAGACATGGCGTTTTTCCAGCGGCCCACCGACTACCCCTGCCTGCTCATCCTCGACCCCCAGAACGAGTACGAGACCCTGCGGCGGCGGGTGGAGCAGACCACCCTGAAGGCCCAGACAGTGGCCAAGAACCGGAGTGGCGTGACCAACGTGAGTGCGCGGCCCCCCGCCGGCGTGTCCCGGGGCTGCGCCCGGGAGCGATGTCGAATATCGATCGATATCTTTCAGTTCTTCTGCACGCACATGCTCGTTATTTGTGAAAGGAAATAGATCAGTTTGTCCAAAATGTATCAATATAGTAACCATCCGCACCGCGTCACTGAGCACTGAAAGTGAAACGTTTGTCACTAATTTCCTTTACTCCTGCTAGGTCTAATAGGTCCAGCAGCCATATCACCCTGCAACTCACAACTGGCAACCCACTGAAGCTAAGCAGGTGTGAGCCTGGTCAGTACCTGGATGGGAGACCTCCTGGGAAAGACTAAGGTTGCTGCTGGAAGAGGTGTTAGTGGGGCCAGCAGGGGGCGCTCACCCTGTGGTCCATGTGGGTCCTAATGCCCCAGTATAGTGATGGGGACACTATACTGTAAACAGGCGCCGTCCTTCGGATGAGACGTAAAACCGAGGTCCTGACTCTCTGTGGTCATTAAAAATCCCAGGGCGCTTCTCGAAAAGAGTAGGGGTGTAACCCCGGCGTCCTGGCCAAATTTCCAATTGGCCCTTACTAATCATGGCCTCCTAATAATCCCCCTCTATGAATTGGCTACATTACTCTGCTCTCCTCCCCACTGATAGCTGATGTGTGGTGAGCGTTCTGGCGCACTATGGCTGCCGTCGCATCATCCAGGTGGATGCTGCACATTGGTGGTGGTGGAAGGGAGTCCCCATTACCTGTAAAGCACTTTGAGTGGAGTGTCCAGAAAAGCGCTATATAAGTGTAAGCAATTATTAATTATTATTATTATTAATAAGTGCACAGCGGAGATTTTTTATTGGGAAACATTGACTTGAAAAGCTCATAACTCTTTATCTTACATTCATTCGCTATCTTCAGTTTATGGGGTAATTTAAGTGTTGTTGCCCAAGGAAATCTCTGGAATTATTATCTAAATGCCCCAAGATTTTTTAACAGGGTTGTTTCAGTAGTGTTGGAATGCCAGCACTCTCCTCTCTGCAAAACCTAAAACTGGGGAAGAAACAAGGGATTGTATTTGTCTTCTCCAGAAGGAGGCCTTCTTAACTGTTGAGATTTAAAGGGGGCTGGCGAGTTTTGACTTTATGAATGTGAAAATGATGTGTATTTGCATGTCACCTGACTGTCACATGATCCAATGCTGTGTCACATGACATGTCACCTGACTGTCGTCTGAGCCAATGGCATGCCACCTGGCTGTCACATGATCCAATGTGACTGTGCATTGACTGGGTATTGACTGGCTTACCTGGATGTGCACCATGTGTTTTTTGGCAGGTGAGCTCCCCAGGGAAGTCGCAGAACCTCTACCCCTCTAATGAATATGAGGTGCTGCCCAATGGCTGTGAGGCCCACTGGGAGGTGGTGGAGCGCATCCTCTTCATCTACGCTAAGCTGAACCCCGGTATCGCCTATGTTCAAGGCATGAACGAGATTGTCGGGCCCATCTACTACACCTTCGCCACCGACCCCAACAGCGAATGGAAAGGTGAGAGAAGTTTCTTCCCAGCTCAAAACAGCGTTGATCTCAGTCTCTGAACGTAATCATGCGTTTAATCTTAGCTGGTCACTTAATCACTGATCTCACAACCTGAGGATACCTCCTGAACAACTGAAGAGGCATCACCTAAAGTGCTGTGTGTTTTAAAGGATTACAGACCGGAACTGATGCTTACAACTAATCTATTCTGTGTTGAAATTTTAAAAACATTTAATCCTTTTCATTGGTTTAGACTTTGTCAGTGGTATGATCAGGACATTTTTATCATGACTGCTGTAATTATAAGATCTGAGGTGAACCTGGAGCAGTTCTTCTCGCTGTGTATTGTAACCATCTAAGTAATAGTTTGCATCTGGTCAATTTTCTGTCTTCAGTCGTTCATGAGGCTTAAATTGAGTGATCCTGCAGCACTGCTGCCCTCTACAGGTTTATGGCAGAAGTGGAGTTTATGTCATAGCTGTGGAATGCTGGGCTCAACACTCAAGCTTCTCATTGTGGGGACTTTCTTGCAGAAAGGAATATCATAATTTCAGTTGATTGACAGTTGGATAGCTGGTTGAATCCTGTAATAATGGCAACATATCCTTTAGCTTCTTTGGTTTTTGCTAAACATGTCTCTTAGATCATCAGCTCTTTGTCCCAACACAAAAGCAATCAAGAGGCCGTGAACGTTTTAGGACTTGTCTTCTTTTTACAGTATAACCCCCTGCACTAAGTGCAAGGCTGACGACTGCTGGCTCTTGCTCTGTTCTTGTTTGGTTTGCTTGTTTAGAGCTCGTAGCACAGGGAGAGGTAAAGACACATCTGCCTGCATGGTTAGTTTGGTGCAGATCAGTCCGGAGAGAGAGAGAGAGAGCTCGTGGCTTCTGCCCAGTGCTTTGTGGCTCAGTCCCTGCCGCCGTTCCGTGTGTTTCAGAGCACGCAGAGGCTGACACCTTCTTCTGTTTCACCAACCTGATGTCCGAGAACCGAGACAACTTCATCAAGAGCCTGGACGACTCTCAGTGCGGGATCTCCTACAAAATGGAGAGCGTCTACTCCACGCTCAAGGAGAAGGACATGGAGCTGTACCTCAAGCTTGTGAGCCACTTCATCTGCCTTTCCCTTGTACTCTGTCAGAGCAGCGCGCGCCGGCTCGGGTTCTGTCACACTGCACTTGTTCAAGAGGAACTGCAAGGCTGTTTTTATATTTCGGGGTTAGAAGGAATCAGCATTGATGAGTGCTTTTTTAAACCACAGCAGAAGTACTATTTACACTGTAACTTGTAAAACTTCCAATTGACATCACAAAATAGATATTTCCAGGCGTGCGCAGCGCCATATTCTGCACTTCACAACGAGGCAACGAATCTTCCGGTGAGGTGAAGCGGCCCTGTGATGCTGTAGTTAGGAGGCATGTGACTACAGTTCTTTTAATCCAATAGAAACGCTGCTGTCAACTCCGGTTACCTCTGCACGTAAATCCCATTGCAACATTTCTGCAGTGAAATGTCTGCTGCTCAACCTGTACTTATTCGCTCGTACGTCATTACAGGGACTAGTGAGCAGGAAGGGCCGCTTCACGACACAGCTGGTGGAAACCGTGGGGAGACATGGCAAATTTACAGTCCTTTCACAAAGTTCACGATTTTGTGCCTCCTTTGGAATTTGTACATTTTTTCTATACCGTCCAGGAATTTATTTTGTTACAGAGATTTAATAACTGGTCTGGGAAATTGGGAGGCCAGTTCCCATTCAAAACACTCCAGAGCGATTTTTTTTTTTTCTAAAAAAAAATCTGCAATGCTGGAAAGTAAGATCGAGGATGTGACCGTTCTGTCTGTCCCGCTGGTTTTCTCAGCAAGAGCAGAACATCAGGCCGCAGTACTTCACCTTCCGCTGGCTGACCCTGCTGCTCTCCCAGGAGTTCCTGCTGCCCGACGTCATCCGCATCTGGGACAGCCTCTTCTCCGACAAGGACCGCTTCGGCTTCCTCACCCTGGTCTGCTGCGCCATGCTCATGTGAGCCCCACTCTCCGCCTGTTTCGGGGATCAGCCGTTGCCGATTCGGCTCCTCAGGTGTCCGAGCGGGGTTCGGAAGGAGGTGTGATCTTACCTGCTCTTCTGCTAGTGTGCAGTCTTTTGGGTTGTGATGGTGGTGTGGGTGCGAGAGAGAGGCGTGGTGTGTTGTGGCTCGAGTCTCATGGCTTCTTCATTCCTCATTCCAGTCTCATCCGGGACCAGCTGCTAACGGGAGACTTTACAGTGAACATGAGGTTGCTGCAGGTAATGAAGTTACACGTGTCGGTCCGCAACAGATTTTTAAGGCACTGACGTGTTTTACTCAATGTGCAGATCAAATGTACATAAATACCTGGGTTTTGGTAAAGGACGGGAGATGCGTGGGAGATAAAAGCGTGTTGGCTAAAGAGTTCATGTGTGGGGGTGTAGTGGCTGCAGTTCTCGAGACTGAAATTGTCTTTGTGTCTGAAGGACTACCCCATCTCCGACGTCCACACCATTTTGAAGAAGGCCAAGGAGCTGCAGGACGGGGCATAGCCAAGGCCTCCTACATTCCCCTGGCCCCTGGGGGTCCACAG
Source organism: Lepisosteus oculatus (assembly GCF_040954835.1). NCBI lineage: Eukaryota > Metazoa > Chordata > Actinopteri > Semionotiformes > Lepisosteidae > Lepisosteus > Lepisosteus oculatus. The sequence continues at coordinate 15,049,175 of NC_090719.1, read as the reverse complement.
GGGGCCCCTGGGGCCCCTGGGGCCCCGCGATCAGGTGACAACACTCGAGGAGGGCAGCTCTGCGCTGCTGTGCATTGTGGGGACCCCCTCCCAGGCCCGCTCGCACCTCTGCCCCTCCCTCACGCCGAGATGCTATTCCTTTCACGCTCTTTATTTTGCACTGAGGACTTGAAACCAAAAAAAAAACCACACAGAAAAGTCAGAAGTAACAGCTGGACACAATACGTCTGAGAACACTTCCAGGCGGGTATTTTCTAATGGTTAACAGGGTTAATCTGTGCTGTTCTTTTACCAGGGCTGAGGTTTTAACATCTTAATGTTGTTATTTTTTTAGCGTTAATAAAGTCATTTGTGTATTGTTTTTAAAATATTTTTGCAAAATTGATAAGGCGTTCCAGCTGGCAAGGTGTAGACAGCTAGCAATAAAGCCTTACACCCAGGTGGTTATCATGGCCTGTTTGTGCCCTGCCTGTGCTGCAGGAGGAATGAAATCCCCCTTTAGTCTCGGGCTCCTCTGTGTTATCAGAAGACCTGGAGTCAGCACTCACACTTTGCAGTGTGCCACAAGTAATGCCACTTACGGTCTTTATAGATCTGAACCCTGCCTGTTCTGTGTACTCAGTTGTGTTTTTATTTTTTGTCTGTCTTAGTTATGTAGTGCACGTGTGTGAGAGTTTGTTCATTTGTCTTCGTTTCTGAGCTCAGCCTTGAGGCTTTTGTCTGTGTGTCTTTGCTCCTTCTGGCAGAGCTGAGACCCGGACTCCTGTGTGGAGATAGTCTTCAGTCCTGCAGGACAGGCTGAGATGTTTTGCAGAGGCGTCGAGTTCCCCTAGCCCTTGTAGGTGGCCTTACTAAGTTACTGAGCTCCCCCTAGTGGTGGAGAGAGAGAGAGAGAGAGACAGAGCGTTTTAATATTTAAAAAAACAGCTGCAGTCAGAGCTGAATGGTCTGCATACAGTTTGCTGTGTTTCTCCCACAGACATATCTGCAAGACATTTTTCACAAAGCTTTGGCAACTGAGGTCTTGCTCCTAGATGCCAAAGCTTTATGATTACACTGTTGAAGAATGTAACTGCCCACCTAAACAACTGCTTTTTTTAGGTGTTCAGAAGCTGCAGCCTTAGTTACGGATTCAATACATTGCAGTAATTCATGAAATTCAGGGAAATTAAAGGCTTCTTCTTTGTCTTATAAACATTCATTTGCTCACAGCTAACCGAGCAGTCTCTTTCCTGAATAAAAGTAGCCATTCAGCTTCTGCATTGCATTGTATCTAGAAACAATGAAAGCTTTTGTCCTTCAAGGACTAACAGTATATGACACTAGTTGCAGGGGCTGAAACATTTGCATTTGCAATGCTTTTGAGGCCAGTATGTTTTAATACACTTGCAGCCAAAGTAGTCATAGTTTCCAAAACCAGTTACATGTGATTCTGTACTTTAGTAAAGGAAACATGTTAAAAATGGCTTTTTACCCTCTGCCTCTCCTAACGGAGTTCTTTGATCTTGCATATACCTGGTGACTTTTTTGTTGTTGCATTTGCGGACGTTTGTATCTTCCATGTATCACTAACAAAGTGATCTGGCAAAAAATTGTTTTCGAACAAGGCTGCTGAAAGAGCAGCACCAGGAAGTGTACACAAATCAGTGTTGGGCTTCACGTACGAAAGTGTCGCACTGATTTTCATCTCCTCCGTCTGTTAAAAGGATTTAGAGAAAAAGTTAAAATACTGTTTAACGTAACAGACGTAGTGGTGGGGAGTCTACACAGAATCCTGCGAACGTGATTTAAGATATCTGGTAAGGGAGGAATTTAATTGAGGAATGTACACTCCTGCTATCTAGGGGGATGAAATCGGACTTCAGCTGCTGCTTTGCCACTCCATTGGTCTGAAAGAGATGTCATAGCTGTGAACTTGTCATGCATGTGTTTCTCCTGGAGATCTGAGAAAGTGTCGTCTTTTGTAGGTTTTGAGGCTTTGGGTGAATTGGTAGACGTCAGTAAGGTTGCACAAAATAAAACTGCATTGAGTCGATAAATTGCTTATGTGTTAGTTAGTTTAGTAGACAGTGAGAGGAAAGAAAAAACAAGGTATATTATTTTACTGTACTAGTGTTATCGTCATTGTCACCATCATCCTCTTCATCATTGTTATTATTTCTACTACTACTCTGATTTTTAAAACGGCGTGCTACTGTGATTTGTTTATCTGACCTAAAGTTTGGTATGGGAGTTTGGTGGTTCAGCATATAATTGGAAAACTATTTTCCTTGTTCTAAACCTCCTGGTTTCTCATGGGTTTATTTTTTGATAAATTAACACGGTCCAGTTATCACAGCTGGTCAGGACTGACCTGCCTAAACAAAATACAGTCACAATGTGACCAGACAAAGCAATTGAGAAATTCCAGCTTGTGCAGCTGTCCTGGCGACGTGTCAGAATATTTATTTGGTATTTCAAAGATAGCAAAGTCACCAGAGAGGTGGAAGCCTTAGTTATCACTTGTGTGTTACTTTGGTCGGCCACTGCATGCATTTTGAGAACAATCTAAAATGCTCATGTTATACAGCTGTTTTTCAATAATCCGCAATTCACACCTTGTGCAGCTTCTTGTCCACAATCTGAAATCCTCATGTTGTACAGGTATTTTTTTGACAATCTGAAATCTACACCTTGTACAGCGTTCGGAGCTCAAATCCCATAACAGGAGTCAGATTGAGAAGTCGGCCTTTTTAGTTTTTTCATTGCAACGTAGAATGCCTTCTTGTTTATCACCCCTGCTGAGGCAGTTCACTGATGTCAGTCTCCTGCCAGGCCAGTCCAGACCAGTCCAGTCCAGGCCAGACCAGCAGCTCCATTCAGTAGTTGTTGTTTCCTGTGGTCTGTAGTCACTCTGCTCCAGGACACACCTCCGCCACTGTGTGGTAGTGTTTGACGTTTCTTCATCCTTGTGTGTCCTACTCCGGAGATGTCTGAATCAGGCTCAAGTAAGGATCTTACCATTCAGCTGTGGTTGTGGTACTACACATTTTTACAGGTTTAAGCTAGATGTTAAACCTAGTTATCAGCCTTTAAATTGTTTAAGTCGAATGGATCAGTTTTCAAAAACCTGCGCTAAAGTGTAAGAGACTTCAATCCACTACAGACGATCAGTTATACATCGAAGCGAAACGCACAAGCTTTGATTACATTGTTCCCTAACAATTGTCTTATAATTGCGATGATTTTATTCAGTAATTAGTGAACCCATCTGCAACTGTACTACAAAGCGGTGAAGATTGTGCCTTGTAAATCATTAATGCAGTCAGGGCATAAGAATGCTTTCTTAAGCTATAATCAGCCAGAACCAGAACTGTCTTATTTTTTTGGATGCATGTCTTTGTATTACGTATTTGTTATTATAGCTTCTTTAGATAATTCGTCATAAGTGTAGTCCCTTGTCATACAGGTGATCTCGTTGCTAGTTCTGATTGATTATAGAAGCTGTCCTGCCAGCTACTGAATGTGAAGATGGCAGTCGTTTTAAACACTATGGGGTAAGATACAGAGACTATCGGTGCACAAAGCAGAAACTCATGAAGGAAGCTTTTTTTGCTAGTTAATATTGCCAGCTCCCATAGAATATACATAATTGTCTGAGTAGTTAGAAGAGAGGAAGTGTTGAGATTTTGACTTTGACATTTAACGTTTTGAGTGGAACAGAGACACCTGCTGTCAGCCATGAGAACCGATGTCTCTGCCACCATTGCGAATTAAAAGGCATTAGGAGTCCACACTGTTCCTCAGAGAGCCCCCTTCAGCCTTTCTCATTTCTGAGTCTCTGACCTGCACTCACTACTGTGGGAGGCACAGGTTGGTCAATAACCAACTGTACGGCTTGGAAGTATTTATTGCAGTTTGTTTTTTACTGAAGGGTGATCGTCTGACTTGTAGCTAATTGGTGAAGGGGTGTTTGTTTAACAAGCCAGCCTAGCAGGCAGAGACAAATGCCATCAGGCTTGAACGTCTCCATTGCGGTCCACCTCTCCCAAAAGAACACGGCTTCTTTTTCACAATTTTCCTCCTGCGTTCTCGGAACACATTGCATAGCGATTCTTGTTTCTTTCATTTACTTTGCCGATAAGCAACGAAAGCAAGGTCAGGGCCTCTGATAGGCATGTTCACCCGAGCTGAGAAACTCTCTGTGCACTTGGGCATTTTTCCAACACACTCCGAACAGTAAGCTAGATACGCTTTGGTTTTACACTATCGAGGACATGAGGAGGAGTGCAGGAAAGAGTATTTATACATTTTCATTACGGACTGTATTTGTACCACTTAAAATGCAAGCTGCAAGGTCTGATCACGGTTGGGCTGTAGTGGCTAAGCCTGTCACAGATGAATGCAGTATAAAGAGAATCACAAGAATATAAACATTATTTATTGAACAATGTTTTTAGAAGGTCGTTTTTTTTTTTCCATGTACTGTTGTTCAGCACAGTTTCTCTATAAGTCCCACAAAGGGTGTTGGCGCTGATGGCGGTGGTGGTGACAGAGCTCTGCTGTGTTTTCATTTTGTTTTGTCCATTCTGGGTGGGAGAGCTGCAGTATGTCTCCTCGAGCACAGTTGCCGAATCACGTTGTTTAAGCATCCTGTTGGACCTTTCCCTCAGACTGATGGGAGGCTCAGAAGCAGCACGAGTGTCTCTTGATGTAGTGTCTAAGTGTCCCACCCACCACAGGTGCTCAGCTGTCGCTGTCAACAAGCTGTACTGTGGCAAAGCGAGTAAGCCACAAGATATCTGATGCCTGATTGTTCTGAAGATAAAGGTCTTCTCAGAAAGGAGAAGGGGTGGAGGAGATGATAGGAAAGGCAAAAACATCGTGGTGAGGAGTCAAACAGTAGAGGTCTAGTCAGGTCAGGTCAGATTTTCAGCACTGCGCGGAGGCGTGCGGCCCGACTGCACTAGAAGGGATTTTGTAAAGCTCCTTTCTCGCCAAAGGGATGAATCGTGGAGAAATGAATGGTGCTGCATCAAGTGAAAGGAAAGCGATTTTAATGAGGCTCTTAGTGGGTTTTTCAAGTGTCTAATTGACTGAGTAAGTGTGATTAGGTGCACCTGCCTGTCGGCAGGCGGCCACCGGCATGTGAACGCTAACAGCCAAGCTGAACGGCCTTCATCAGAAGGCAGGCATGCAGGCGGACAAAATGAGATACAATAATGTGTCCGTTTTTTGCAGGGGGGAAGGCTGTAGTCTTGTTTAATGCTTTACAATGCGTAATGTGTGTAGACTTCCGGAAAGAGACTTGAACAACTGCAAATAACGATGTTGAACTAACTTTTTTTTTTCTACGAGTTTTGTTTTTGCCTAAACTTCTAAGACTGAAGCAAAGTACAAGAGTACTCTTTGTTTTAAGGAAAAAGATAAGGAGTGTCCATTTGTTAATGTTTCAGTTCTTTGGACTTTGTTTTTACGTGTGTGTGTGCACGCCTGCTCACATTCCTTTGTTTTGTTTTGCATGTGAATAGTTTTCTATAGGTATCTGTAGACCTAAGTACTGGAAATTGAAATGTTTTTACAGTGTTTGCAAATGTAAAATAAATATTATAATAAAAATGGAATGTCTTTTTTTCTTGAATCGCCTTACTTTGCTCCTGCGTAAGTGTGCGATAAACGCAGAGCTATTTATTGTATCTCCTGCACGATCATTGTATAGACCTACACTAGAAGCAGAAGTAAAACCTGTAGATACCATGGATAAGATCACTTTATTGGCCATATATGATTCTTGTGTTGGGATTATTCAGTGGATCCTTGTGTGGATTGTGCTTGTGTTGTTTTTGGCCTTTATGCTTCTCCGTGCTGGATGTACAATGTGCTCCGTGTCAATCTTGCACAGAGTCAGGCTGGGGGCTGATGATGCTGCCGAAGGAGTTTGTGATGCACACGGGCTGTGGAAGTCAAGCCCTGCTGCACTGCGAATCCGGCGGCGTTTATTGGTCGTTGAGTGTGGCTTCTGCTTCTGCCCCTTAGCCTTGAGCGTGTGGGTGAGATCACGGAGTTCGCGCCTCCGGCGTGACGCTAGCGGGGGGGAGCAGGAGGATTGACCAGGGCCCTCTGTGCGCTGTAGTGGACCAAGTGTCTTAACCAGCCAGGAGCCAAAGACGGGCCCTGGGGTGTTGGGGTTGGGGAAGAGGCTGGGGCTCTTGGATTCGTGGTTGTTTCGGTTCTCCTGGTGTGCTCTGGGAGGAGCTCCTGTAACCCGTGTGTGGGTCTTGTGAGCACTGTGAAAGCAGTGTGAGCTCCTTTAAGACGAAGCAGCCCCCCTCCTCCTCCTCCTCCTCTTGGAAACTGGTCGGTCTTGCCTTATAAGTGCACTCCGCTTTCCTTTCATCTGGTCCTTCTCCGTGACGAGTCTCCCTCCTGCCCCTTTCTACAGTACATGCTCCTCTCTTACCCCTGTCATTCTCCCACTGCTTCTCTGTCTGTGTGCCTCTAGCCCAGACCACTCCTCTTTGACTGTTTCCCTGTCTTCTCCTGTTGTTGCTGCGGTCCCCCCCGCCCGGTGCCCCGCGGTGTGTTAAAGCAACAGCAGCCTGGTCAGAGCCGAGAGTCCTTGAGCCGACAGTCTCCATAGCAACCGCTCCTCCGCTCGGTGCTCCTCACCGGAGGCCCAGGGAGAAGCAGCAGAGCCGCAGTTCTTTTTTTTATTTTTATTTTTATTTTTATTGGATGTACGGTACTTCTTTCCTGCCTGCATGAACTCCCCCACTGCAGAGTCTCAGTGGGACGTGGCGGGTATTTTGTTTTTAACAAACCCTGCCTTGGAGGGTCGGGGGCAATCTTTTTATTGAACAAAACGTAAATATACTTTTGACATGAAAAATCCTAGTTAGTCAAGTGGTGGGATGAAAATCCTGGAAGCACGTTAACCTTGTTATAAACACGAGGTACTTAGTCTAAAGAAGCATGCCCCCCCCCCTGAGAATATAGTTTATGTAGGGTTATTTATTTTTATTTGTAACTATAGCTTCCTATTAAATTGATTCAATACAAAACACAAATTTAGCCTTACATCCTCTACAGGATGAGATCCAACAGTACACTTTCTCTAGAGAGTTCTTGGTTAGAAGACATGGCGAAGGAATGTGTTATTTTAAAAAAAAGGTATACTATATATTTGAATGTGTGTAGAACTGCCGTCTTTGAAAGCCAGCCCATTTATTTTCAGTTCAACACAGCCTACTTGGAAATAGACAAAATGTGTTCTGCACCTTTAAATGCAAGGAATTTCTACAAATGTGAAGACTGTTCCAGTTCAGAGAACGCCAACGCAGCCACCTGATGCCTCGTACCATCCCGAAGGCTGGGAGATGAAGAAGGCCTGGAAGGGGCTTGCAGTTGAGACCTCTAATCTCCCCTGCCTCTGGAGAGCCTGGCTTTGCTCAGTGTACATCTGTGTCTGCAGATGCAAAAATGGGACCTCGTTTTACAATAAGGTTTCAAAGTAGGTGACTTCTGAAAATATACCACTTTTCCTAAAATTCAGATCTCCTGATATTCTACAACTTATGTTTTTGGTTGAAATCCAGGAGCTGTTTCTTGATTTCCTTATCTTTTCTGTGTCTGCCCTTTTCTGGCTTTCTGTAATGTTGTCTATTTTCAGTAGTCACTGCCTTATTAGTTTATGCGTGCTGTTATCTTGTAGCTGACCTCTAGCCTGAAGTCAGAGGTTAAGCAAGGTTAGGCTGGGTCAGTACTGGGCTTCACATTGCTGGTGGAGGGGAGTCCCCATTACCTGTAAAGCACTTTGAGTGGAGAAAAGCACTTTTGTAAGTGTAAGGAATTTTATTATTATTTCCAGAAAGCAGACTGTCAAGGATTAAGGCTGGGAAGTGCAAGGAGACAGGAAGAATATTGGATGAGTGGAGGATGGGCAGCAGATTAAAGAGATTGATTCTGAAGAGCTCCATCGGGTTGACTTTGTCAGTGCCTTTGAGGATTCAGAATCCTTGAATTGGCAACTTTCATAGTCGTTTTCGCTCAAGACAAAAACAAGAGAGATTTGGTTCCTTGATTCTGTCAGTGTTGGACAACTAAATTAATCCTGAAGATGTGTGGTCCGCCCCCTTCTCCGGACAGATTCCAGAGCAGCAATATCTTTGTAACACGGTGACCAAAACTGAACCTGATGGTTTTGAAAGAGGGATTTAATGGCGTGTTATATAATTTCTAAAAATCGTCATCAGATGGATTAATTTCTACACTTTAAAGCAAATATACTCACATCCTGCTTGCCTCCTTATTGCTTTCTAGCACGAAATTCAGGGGAATGGTGAGCTGTTACAAGCCTGGTGTGGCTGATATGACACACAGACCAGGCTGTGCTCCCTACAGCCTCGTCAGGGCGGACCCTGTGACCTACACCGCTATCGCTTCCCAAGGAGAAAGGCATACCGCTGCCCGCAGTAATTCAGGTGTCTGCTCATCCATTATGCAGCAGGCCAGACCTACAGACCTACTTCCTCAGCCTCCGGGCAGCCTGTTACTGGAAAAGTGTGTCATGGCAGCAGATTGTGCACAGACCGGAGACGCGCAGGCTCCTGTACAGTCCCACTCACAAGAACACATTTGTGGGTTTTAATGAAAAACGAAAGACGGTATCGGAGACGTGGCACACATCTTTCACACAGCATACCCTGTGTCTAGCGCCATGTCTTGCAATATTAATATTAAAACTACAATGTGAAATGTGCTGTGGTGCGTATGCATTATGCTAGCCCGGAGAGCGACAATTAATATATTTGATCTTCAAAACAAGACTGGATATTACTGCCCCCACCTCAGTACTAAAGCAAAGAACGGGCCTGCACTTTCCCATTCATTATGTATGAAAGGAGAACGTCAGCGGTGGCGATTAATAACATTTCTCGGGTTTACGGCGGGGAAAAGACGCGTTTTATCCGCCGGCGGGCTGGATGTGTAGCGTCTGGCGCGCCACGCCGTAACTCGTGTAAATCTGCACCGTTTATAAACACGGCAAACGTCGTGGGGAGCAGCGCAGGGCCCTGCTGGCTCACCCGGCTCCCGTCTCCTTGGGAACCGGCAGGCGGAGGAGAGAGCGAGCGGATGGATGGGAGTCCCGGGAGACGGCAGGGCGCGAGGAGGCTGGGCTGCATCCCTCGCAGCCGCGCGCTCCGCGCTCCCGGCGCTGCGCGCTCCCGCTCGCCCCCCCCTTCCCAGGCGCGGCCCCGCCGAACCTCCCCGTTAAGGCGATCAGGGATCCAGCCTGGACCTGGGTGGATTTTGATTTTTTTTTTTTACATTTCTGTTCCTGTTTTTTGTTTCCAGTAATGGATGAAGCTGTTTTTAATCATCTTTGTCAACGCTGGGCGGACCCTATTTTAATCTCGGCTTGTTATGTTGTGTGTGTGTGTGTTTGTGAGAGGTTGAACACCAGCCAGGATCCGAGAACTGGTTTTCCTCCGCTGGAAGGGAAGACGCTCGGACTAAAACTGTAGTTGACTGAAAAACGCAAAGAAAAAAAAAACCGTCCATGTTGCAGCTGGAGCCTGGGAAATATTTCAGTGATGAGGAAAACACTGGGTTGTTTTTTTCTATACGGGGCTCATGCATCATTTTTAGTGTGGAAACGTCGGATATTGCACGGAGCCCAGCAACGTCTAGTTATGACAGCTTTCTGTATTTTCTACGCTGTGTGAGAGACTGCCGTGCTCTGTCAGGCAGCGGTGGACACATGCCCGCGTAAATTAGCGAGGAAAGGTGACCCAGAAGACGGGTTTTCAGTGCGGGCTGTGCCTAAAACACACAGCCGTTGTTTTTTTTGTGTGTAGATCCCGGTGGATTAATGGCCATGAACTGCAAGTGCCATTGAAGAATCCTCTCGTCAGACTTTAAGGGAGCTGTCTGGTCACGATGCGCTGCTGTATGGAGGGGGCATCTTCTTGCAAACTCGGGCTGTAATCAGGCTTTCACGCACAGGTCATTTCAGCGAAGGCGCTCGCCCGGTTCGTCCGTCTTGCGGCTCCGACCGCAGTGCCGGCGCTCCGGCGGTTTCCAGTCCCGTGTCCAGTCCAGTGTCCAGTCCAGTCCGCGGCACTCCCGACCTGCCGGATCGGCGCCGCGCCTCCTGCAAAGTTGCCCGGTAGCCCGGCAGCCTCAGGGACTGGCCGTGGGGCGGTCTTACTGTTGTCCCGGACTGTCTGAGGTGAAGAGCTCACGATACAGTAACAACACGCGTTTGTATGCTGCGTTATTCAGTGCCATATCTGGAAAAGCTTCGGCTTTTTTCTTTAAAAAAAAAAAACCCGAATACATTCCTTTAGCTTTCCATATCTTGGAATTTTTAGATGGTTTATTCCCGCTTTTACTATATTTTTTATTAGCTGGGGGATTGTCCGTCGCACGTCGACAGAAAGCTGGTATTTCAGAGAACCGAGCTGGTCTCCCTGTCGACAGCTGTGATCCGACTCGTCTCCGGTTCCGAGCGGCTCGGTCGTGTCGCGTCGCTTTAAAAAAAACTCGCTGCCACGTTTTCAGGAGAGCCGCCGTTTGTCGGGTTTTTTTTTTTATGGTACTCGGCGAAAGGCTGACTTTTAACCGAGGAGGGGTTGATAACACGCAGCTGGGGGCCTCTCCCGTGGCGGTCAGATACTTCGTTCAGGATGTGGGAAGAAGGAGGATTGTAACACCGCGCCACCAGCCGTCAAGCACAAGGAAAGGGACTATGAACCCGAGATAATGATGATGCTGGATACTCAGGTACCCCGGATACTTTCTTTATTATAATGTTTCATTTTGTTGTTGTTTCGTTTCGTTTTCGGCTTTTGCTTTGGAAACGCGAATCATCTCTTTTTGTTTTTTTAATTAAAGCTTATTTTGGCTCTTGAGGGTGCACGTTTTGCACAGGCATGCAAGACACGGCCAGTTACCGAAGGTGACAACCGTGTAAGTGTCTGAACGCGATCAGTAAGTGGGAAGGCATGCATACCCCCTCCGGAGGACCAGGGGTGAATTAGCATAACAACTGACAGCTGAGGGAGAAATGCGAGACTATAGAGAAGCGACACGAGCCTGGCACGGGCCCGTCTCCCCTGCACAGCTGTCATGGCAGGGGGGCAGTTACTGGGGCACGGAAATCGACAAGCAAAGCCGTTGTGCAGTTTTGTTGGGTGCGGGGGTGCATTATGTGTGTAAAGAGGCCCCGGTGATTCACCCCGGCGATGGGCAGCGCCAAACGCGCTCGGCTCGCCTGCACCTGATACACACGGGGCAGGAGGGTCAGGCTGAAACCCACTGAGTTCAAACGCCGCTCTTCCAACGAGCCTCTTCGCCCCCCCTGTAAAAAGAGCTGTGCCCAGCCTGCTCTTTCCTGCCTCTTTCTCTACAGACAGGCTGGAGTGCGCGCCCACCAGACGGCAGCTGCAGCTTTTAATTCTCTGCTTTGACATCTGTATGGGTCACATGAAATTTGAAGAGAAGAGAAATTGCTATGCACTAGGATTTTACAAAACAAGTACTCTTCCTGCGCTTTGTCATCACAACCCACTTGTAAGCCGACATTGTTCTAGCTGTTTTGAACACTTCGGGGAGGGAGCATTTTATGCCATTTTCGAGGTAGAGTATTCATAACTGGACATCTTTTTTCCTAGTCTTGTGACCTAAAATTGACTCATGCACATGCGCTAAAGGTACCTAATAATACTGACCCGCTGAAAGAGGTGTCCACTCTTTGACCTGAATTTCATTTTTTGTGTGTGTGTGTGAGTAGATCGAGGGAGGAGGGGGTTATTCTGAATGACGCTGGGCTCTCCCCCCGAGGGAACCGAACAGCCTTGAATATTTCGAAACGGGGGTGTTGAAGAATTTCCTCTGCTTCATTCCTTCCGTCTCGACTCACACGCGATTCACCGAGTACAGCTGTGGCTGAATTAGCTATTCCCATAAGGGCCGGCGGCCAGCAGAGGGCGCTGTACGCTCTTGTGTTTACCCGTAGTGCTGAGGAGACGTGGGGTCGAGAGTATTCAAGCTTCTCTGTGGCGCTCTCGTAATACAGAAAAGAGGATCGGCAGCTTTCAGGGTGTGTTCCACAATAGAGAACATCTAATAGGTGCAGATCTAGCCTAAACACAGAACTATTCATCATCATTCAGTACGATCTAAGATCTAAGAGTGCGATCTGATATACTGTGCATACTGCATGTAGATCATCCGGTCCTCTGTAGCATCCATGCATGGATTTGCTTTTTCTGGCAGGCGAGCAGCCACAGGAAGTGAATGTGCTTGTCTGTGTGCAAGAGATCCGCTCCGTATTGTGGAGAAAATGGATCCAGTAATGGCCTCACTCCCAGAGCACTGCCTCATGACTAATACTGCTGCACAGATGAAGGGATCTGTGGTGCTTATCCTAAACTAGCCCAGTTGTCTACATGCAGGAAGTGTACAGTACTGGCACAGCTGTGTGCAAGCGAGCCACTTAGACGCCGTGGCCGGAATTTCACCCACATTAGCACAACAGAGTTGGAGCCATGATCAGTTTGCTGGATATGAAGCCCACTGTGCCACCCTACTATAAACCACACTGCTCCAAAATAAAACTGTTTTGTGAAGTTTGATGTCCCACCCCAAGCAGGATTAAAATGAAAGAAAGTCATCGGTGTATTTTCTAAATCTAATAAAAACACTCTTTTGGAGTATTCATTTCTAACATAAAAGCCAGTGCATGTTTGTGTGGAGTGTCTGTACGTGAGGGCTCATGCATTAAACAGATTGCATGGAGTTATGCTATAGAGGTTGTGTGACAGGCATTAGGATTAATGTTAATTAGATTCGCACATATTCAGGTCAGGCAGGTATAGTTAGACCAAACTGTGCAACAAATTAAATGCTCAAAACAACAGCTACCTTATTTCAGTGTGTTGGAGTTTGTTTTCCCAGTTTTGTTTTTAAAGAGCAGTTTTATTCTTTCTTTTCCTGGCATGTCATGCAGAGTCTGTGAATTTTATTTTTCTTTATGTCGATTATATTATTTTCCCCTCAACAGACCCCACAAACTCCCCGTTTCCCAAGCAACACTGAGGATGGGGATTATTAGAACTGGAATCAGTACTATTATATTGATAATCATGTATCAGTATCATGTACTATGAAGAAAAAGAGGCACATGTACCAGAAAATAAACGACACTGTTCTGCACAGAGCGAGCTGGTACAAATGACCAGCCTGGCTGTCAGTCGTTGCAGTGAGAAATTGTCTGGACTCACAGAGAGGGGTTCTTGGTTGTGCTGAGATTGTAGGGTGACACACTGACTGTAATCTTGGAGGTGAGGTGACCCACTTGATATGAAAAAGGAAAGTTTCCTTGATTGCTTGAAAGGTGCAGATATAAGTGATCTGGAACCTACATCAGTGATCATTAACCTTAAATGCTTCACTCTGAAATTGTTTTAAGATGTGCTAGATCTCAACCCTCCTTTCATTTTGTCATGTGTTTTGAATGGTGGAGGGGAGACCCCATTACCTGTGAGTTTTGTGCTTTGAGTTGAGTGTCGAGACAAGCGCTGTGTAAGTGTCAGGAATTACTGTTAATGATGTTGTACTGTTGAGGTCACTCTGCAGGGCTGTGTAGTGCTGGCTCATCAGTAGAATAACCTGTTCTCCTCTTCTCCTCATTAGCTGTAAGACTCGTCCCTGGTGCTGATGCCAGCCTGCTGTGTGTGTCTCGCATACAGTTAGGAACTCGTGTGTATCCTCTGAATGAAAAGCTGTCCTGTAATTTAATTTTAGAAAGTGGAAGCAGTCAGCTGCTGTTTGACATGTATAGGTTAGGACAGGCATCAGCATGTGTGATCACTGCAGTGTGCAAGAAATAGCTGCTCCTACAGGACCACGTGAAACTGGTTTTCCGTGGAGAGATGTGCTGGCAGCTGTCACTGCAAATGAATTGTTAAGAGATGGGCCTCTCTGGCTGATGTCCTGCTTCATAAAATTGGTGTAAGGGTATGTGCTGAGCAGAATTGTCCTGTTTGATTATACGTACTGTAGTTAAGCTTCACCTCTCCTTGTGTGTTGTTCAGGCATTTTAGAGCTGTTACTGATTCAGTGCTGAAGGCACTTTCACACTCAGGGTAAATCATTAGTCTTGGGCAAAATAAGACCATGTAGTGTCCTCCTCCCATTGAACAGTAGTGCTTTCGAAGCCTTCTTGATGGGAATCGTCTTGACTGCCCTCTTTACAGACACCACACCACACCGAGACAGGCTGCTGGCCAGCCAGCTCCTTATTAGAAAATCAAATTGAGCCAAAGCCTTTTTGCACTCTTCAGAAAACAGGCGGTGGTGCACTTTACGTACCCTTCTAATAGCACAGTGTGAAAATAACGGATGGGAGTTAAGATCCCGAAAAGCACCGGGGGATCAGTGGGTTGGGAAATTGCGCTAGGCCCTGCTCTCAAAAAAGCCAAAGGCCAACTCAACACAGCTCCCCGAGCTCACTCTGCAGGGCTGTACAGCACCGCTGGGCTTCCTGTGAGCTGCGTGGCTCACCCGCAGGGTCCAGCCTGGGTGCTGGCAGTAGGCCAGTCCAGGTATCCCAGTGCCACGGGCCAGTGTGTGCCACATTTCAATCACACCTCCTCTCGGCCCCCTTTGCTCCAGGCTCAGACGAGAATGATCCTCTTCACCTGTCTGTGCTGTCTGTGACAGCCCCCTGGCACCAAGACTCATTCCCGCTTGCTGGGACAGTGAAGACAGTATTCGAGATAAGGCCGGAGGTGTGGCAGGCAGGCTGGTGGGTTTGTGTCGGTGGGGGTCGGTCTCAACCCAGCTGAGACATCAGAGTTCTCTGCAAGCACAAGGCACCTTGGTTACATCATGCAAAGGCTAATAGGCATTTCTAGGAAGCGTTTTCTTTTTACACTTAAACACAGATATTAGTTCTCATTAGTTCTAGGGCGTCTTGAGGAAACTCTCTTCTCTGTGAAATCTGGTCCGTTTTACAAGGAATTCGTCTGTCGAGATGGAAAGCTGAAAAGCTTCACTGAGGACCACGCGGTGGTCATATATTAACGCATGTCAAAGCGGTCTTTGAGGTTGTGCGTCACGCTGGGGATTGTATTAAGAGTTCACGATGGAAGGCGGAGATGCTTGTCAGAAAGAAAAAAATCGAGATTTCCTTTCAAGGATTTGAACAAAACATTCATTTGCTATCTGCGTCACATAGTGTACAGCAGAACACTGCCGGACATTTCCCTGTTTCTAAGTAAGATATTGGACATTTTCTCCAACCAAGCTGTTTTTTTAATTGAATTTCAGCAAGTGCGTAATACATTTTCGTTTTGCGCCTCAACCGGTAACATTTGCCCTCATTTATTCGTTTGCTTGCTGAGAGCCAGCGAAATGCATCCGACAGCGTGATGTGTGAGAGCAATACGCTTCTAATTAAGCTGTTCGGTAGACTGGAAAAAAAAGGTAGAAAAAAACCAACGGCGATTACCCAAACCGACAGCAGGCGGCGCCGGCAGCCGGGAAAAACGTGAACTGCTGTCTGCTGTTAGCAATAAGGGAGACTTGGGTGCGAGCGAATCCCAGAACTGTACACGACTAACACGTTCACCACAGAGAGTGTGTTATTCATTCTCCTCAGCCAGGTGAACCTGTACATCTGTACATCCGGCGACCGAGCTACATTTGCAGATGATAGGAAAACCAGAGCCCGCACACAGCCAGAGTGAAGGACTTGCCAGGAGAGTGGGCGAAAGACATTTAGCATTGATTCGTGCGAGGCGATCTGCACTGCTAGAAAACACGCAGGGTGTCTGAAACAGGCATCACAGTCAGGCGACTGAGGCCCAAACTCTAACAAACATCAGGATGAAAGTTTCAGTTAACCTTGCTACTAAACCACTGAACATGCAGGATGTGCTGACCTCTCACTTTCAGCGTTTCTTATTTACTCTTGTTAAATCTTGTTCTTTAAACATATTTTCATTGTATTCAGCATTCTATTCCTATGGCACTGCCAAAATGGTAGAGTTCGGTACGATATGGCCTAAGGCCGCAGTGCGTGGAAAAAATGACATTTTGTCCCAGGTTTGATGGAAGAGTGAGCTTCAGGGTTTGATTTGTTTCGTCAAGAGTCATTTTCAAGCAGCATCAGTTCTGCGACTGTGTTCGTCGTTCTGACTGTCCCCAGCCCAGATATTTTGGGATGTGCCCACGCGTTTATTTCAGTTTCTTACCTGGTATTATTTTGTGTCCATCGCAAGGAACAGAGCTCAGTAATAATGTGTGTCAAATGAAATGAGTTTTGCCGAAAATGAACTGTGTGTACAATGTCAGCATGTGCGATGGACTGGCGTTCTGCCCAGGGTGTGTCCTGCCTTGCGCCTGTTGCTGTCCAGGATAGGCTCTGGCTCCACTGTGACCCTAAACTGAAAGAAATGGTTAGAAAATCGTACAGCATCAGCACTTGAACAAAGGCATTGTACAGTACACGGCTGATTGTTAATTAAAATAACCATATAGCCATTAAAGTATCTCGGCACCCTTTATATAATGCTCTATATAATTGTGAGAAAACCTTTCCCTGAGGAACAGGAGAAAACATGTGATGAATTACCGTCATAACAGTAACACAGACATACAGCAGTGACACAGTGCCGGCGTGTTTGTTACTGGAAAGCCGCCAGGTCTTTGCTAATCAGATTTCTTTGTCTGATTTTGAAAAAGACTTGGTGCCCTGAGGTAAAGAGCACTAAATGTCACATCCTCCCCGAGACAATCGAGAACTCTCCAGGCCGCCCCTCAAGAGCGCTGCCCCTGCATCACTGCGGCCGGCTGGTGTCGGTCGGGTCTTTGTTGTAGGACGTCAGCAAAGTGTTTGTTTGCCCTCGCTGTGAGCGAAGCCGGCGGAAGGGGGTGTGTGTGTGTTGGGGGGATGGGGGGTTATTTTAGCAGACAGAGTCGATTCCTTTGATGCACTGTGGTTTG
The DNA here is from genome assembly GCF_040954835.1 of Lepisosteus oculatus. Taxonomy (NCBI): domain Eukaryota; kingdom Metazoa; phylum Chordata; class Actinopteri; order Semionotiformes; family Lepisosteidae; genus Lepisosteus; species Lepisosteus oculatus. Next base: position 15,032,183 of record NC_090719.1, on the reverse strand, counting down.
TGCGAATTCCAGCAGACGAGCTGCTGCAGAGAGCACCGGCGCTGCTCTTTCCACAGCACAGCTCAGGGATGAGAGCCGGAGCTTCTTCACGAACGAATGACACGCCCGGCAGCTCGTGTGCAGGCAGTGCAGAGTCTGCTCCAAGATGGCGGCATCAGGCAGTCCCTTAGTGTGCAGCGTGCCCGTAAAGCATGGCTGTATCAGTGCTGTGGCAGAGGTGCTGTCAGGACTTTACATAAACAGTGGCAGGGGACTCAGGCGATCTGTCCGATTCAACTAGAAGTGAAGGCAGACCCAGTTGGCTACTAGGTACCAGATGAGCACAACTGAGTGAATGGCCTTCTTTCGCTGGTGGCACTTTGTATGTAATTCTGTTCACATGTGGGCGGCCCAGTGGCTCAGTGGTCAGCATCGCTGCGCCGGGGCCCTGGGGTGCCGTCTGCGTGGAGTTTGCATGTTCTCCCTGTGTTTGTGTGGGTTTCCTCTGGGGGCCCTGGTTTCTTTCCACAGTCCAGAGATACAGTATACTGGTGGGTCAAGTGGCTTCTAGGACAATTGTCACTGCAGTGAGTGTGTGTGTGTGTCTGTGTCTGTGCGTGCCCTGCGATGGACTGGCGTCCTGTCCAGGATCTGTCCCCCTTGCGCCCGTTGCTTGCCAGGATGGGCTCCATCTCTGCCACAACCCTGAGCTGGAAGAAGTGGTTAGATGGATGGAAGTGTGTGTCATCATTATCATCCTTATTAGTCTTGCTGCTTCACCATCACCATGACTGCTTAGGATGGATTTGAAAACAAACCCTGGTTACGGACTTGAGAAGGTTTCGCGTTCCTTTGCCTGTGAAATTGCAAGGAAGCCGTTCCTGTGGTGTTTGAATGGAGAGTACCAATTAATTAGATTTTCTGGCATCCACAAGCTTAAAAGCTGCTAATTAAGCTCATAGCAAAGAATGGAGAGGCCTACAGTGTTATGTGATAGAAGGGGATATCGCTTACACTGCCCCCATTGTGTTCAGTGATCTTTTTAAGTCTATTGTAGTAGACATATTTTTTGCTTATTACAGGCCAGCACTGTGACTTTTTGACTGATTTTACTGTATGTAAGAGGCATGCTGTACATTGTGGTCAGTGAGTTTGCTGTACCTGCGTAACTCTGGCTCTGTGTCTGTTTTCTGCTCCTAGACAGTCTGGGGTTGCACACACAGCTCCTCTTTACAGATGAGATTCACAAAGAAAACATCCGTCTAGGACAGATCCTTGGGATCGGAGATCTCCCGACTTTTGTATGTGCTTATATTTCTCTGTGTGTATTCAAGGCCGCCGATTCAGAACTGTGGTGCCAAATTCCCACTGATAACTGGTGCTTTTTAATGTAAATCCAGTAACGTCAACATGCACTGTGTCGAGTAAAGTTACACTCTCAATATTTCCATCAGGAAGCGCGTTCAAATGGAGAAGGAAGCAGATTGTTTGTGTTCTGCAGAACATTGTGATTCATTACAGTGAGAAATTCTGATGACACAATGGTTTTGTTAGATAGACTTTATTTATCCGTGTGAAACTACCGCCGAAGTGCAATACATGATGTTTTACTGAAAGTTTTAATTCAGAATATCATTCCTTTCACTTCACTTTATGCCTCACGCTGGAGAGGAGGTGCTGGTCAAAATGCTGTCCTCCGGCCTGGCTGAGCTCCATCTGTTTTCCATACATGTGTGCGTGCTGCTCGGGAGATGTCATCACACCTCAGGTGGGAGAGCTCAATGGAAAACCAGCTTATAGCTGTGATGGTGTGGATGAACCAGTAGGTGGCGATCTTCCCTCTGAGGCAGAGCTTCTAAAACCTCCAGTACGATGAGATGAGATCACTTTATTGGCCATATACAACTTCTTGAATTAGAAATGTGTCTTTTCACATACCCCAGCTTGCTCTCCATGAGACACACAGGCAGGGAGAGAGAAGCTGGGGGTCAGAGCGCAGGGTCAGCCATTCATACGGCACCCCTGGAGCAGCTGGGGTGAAGGGCCTCGCTCAGGGGCCCAGCAGAGTAGGTTTCCTCTGCCGACCGGGGGATACGAACCGGCAACCTTCCAGCCACAGAGCCACCCACTGCCCCCAGTTTGGGTAGATGGGACACACTCTTGTGATGATTGTTAAACTGAGGTCCTGACTACAGGCTCATTAAAGGTCCTATTGGAGCTTTTGTATGAAAAGGGATATGAACCCTGTGTCCTGGCTACACTCTGCTCTACAGAATGTATGCTGTAAGTAAGCTGGCCGTCCTCAGTACCCCCTTTACATCAACTGACAAAATAATGTGTCTCTTTCCCACCTGCTGTGTTTCCGTGGGGGAGAACGTGGGTCACCCTCCTGTATCCTGTAAATCCATTGGGATGAAAAGGGCTATATAAATGCGCACCATCACTTCTGCCATGAGGTCACGGCTGCGAGTTCTTTTCGAATGTTAAGGCGTTCCCAGCCAACGTGGCGCCATCAGGGGGGAATTTTAGACCGCACAGGATCCAAAATCAGGAATCCAGCCGTGCTGGGAAAACACGTTGTTCTTCTGAAAGCGCAGGGGAAGTGTGCTGTAAATCTGTCTTCGCCCTGTTTGTTTTTTTCTTTGCCGAGCGGACGCGCTGTACTGAGCCGTCACTGTCCTTCCTGGCCGCAGGTGACAGGGGCAGTGAGGAGGAGAGCCAGGTGTGAGGGCACCGGTCAGCTGTGGCAGGGAAAGCCAGGAAGCAGGCTCAGATCAGGCAGTGAAAGCGAAGGAAGTGAACAAGGCTGCTCTTGACCTCTGCTGTGCCTTTGACACAGACAGTGAGTGTGACCTGGTGACTCTCAGAGAAGGTTCTGACTCCAAGAGGAACATCTCTTTTGTCACTTTTTGGTGGCTGAATGCCAAGGCTCCTCTGATACGTTCAACAGGTTTTCTTTTCTAGATATACTGTACGACATGTGAGACCGTGAGCAAGGCGCTGTGTACCGAGCAGCCATAAATCTGGTTGTAAACTGTTGAAAAGGGCTCTGGCAGATGTTGTAAATCATTAGGGGAGCATGATAAGGAACAGTAAAATGCCTGTTTTTTGTCTTCCCCGGAGCAGTGAACTGTGTTCAAGGTTAACGTGTTTACAGTGCTGCTGCAGTAGTTCTGACACGACTCCAGACCGCAGCTGCAGGTTTCTCCCCCTGTTGTCCAGCACCTTCTGCGTGCTGAGCTCGTGGAAGAAGCGAGGCCCGCCGTGTCTCTGAAGTGACCCTCTAATGCAAGGGTTCAGATGAAACACAAAATCCTGTTAAAAACAGCAGGGAGAATATGACTCCAGTTGGCGTGGTTAGCACTTGAATCTTCCTTTACGCACTCAAGAGAGCGGGTTTGGCCCTGTTCCGTTGTCTGGCGAGTGCAGTGTATGCACCACCCCTGCAATATCTGATTCCATTCATTTTCCTCTCTTTCTGCTGATCTGTCACTTCTGCAGTCAGCTTTTGAGCAGGCGCCCTGCGATTTCATCGCTCCGGTTTGGACTTTCTTTTTGTCTTGGCTGTCTTCTGCCGGGGAAAGTGTTTTCTTTTCTTTTGCGCGGGACCACGGCCTTTCCTTTGCAATCGCCGCGGTCCTGTGGCAGACCCACACGAGATTCCACCCCGTATTCACAGGGGATGAATGGCCACTGCCGAAGTAAGGCGATATTCCTCTTCTGCCACTCGCATTGCAGTCACATGGCCTGCAGGTTCTGGACATGTGCACATGTGCCTCGTGCTGAGGCTGCCTTTGTTTTGTTTTCCCTTCAGTAATATTAATAGCACTAGTAACAGCCACGAGGGGAGGCCTGTCCCCCATATCGTCGGCTGGCCGAGGTTTCGACAGGAAGTGGACTTGAAAACAGTCCCGCTGGCCTGCAGTCTCAGAGGGATGGACTTTTGTCTGAAAGCTCTTGGAGCCCTCTGAGATGTCCACAAACAGAGAAGAAGGCGCAGGGCCCGGAAGGGAGCCTGCTCTCGCGGTGTGAGGGGGCACGTCCTGTTTTTGTGCCGGGAGAAGGGAAGCGGGACCACCGCAGCAGCTGGCTGGACGGAGCTGGTCAACGCCGGGCAGGGTGGGCAGAGGATGTTTCCTTGTCCTGCCTGCGGACAGCGGGGAGGGTCTGACGTCACAGGAGGCCCTCGGTGTCCCTGTGTGGTGCCAGGACTCCTTCCAGGACCACGACGATTTCCTTCAAATCTGATTTCGTTTAAAAATGTTGTTTCCCAGCTGTTACCGTAGAAAGCTATTTTAAGAATGGTTAGAAATGTGACTCGTGCAGGGATCTCAGCCAGCTGTTTCTTGAATGAAGCCAGAATTTTGGCTTAAACAACATAATTAGGTAATGTGTTACATACTCAACGTCCTCCTTCGCAGAGAAAGAAGTTGCTGGGATGCATCTTACTGTTCACCCACAAGTCGGACTGCTGTCTTTCAGTGCCTTATTTTAGATTTAAATCGGAGAATTTAAAAGAACGCTCGGTGAAAAAGTGAAAAGCAACCAGCTAATCATCTGTTAACTATTTTTCCTTTCGCTTATAATAACCAGATTTGTCTCCCCAAATCAGCAATCCAAGCAGACCTGTGTAGAAATCTGTAGCACACACCACTCTCTCCCGGCTCCTCTCTCTCCCTCTCTCCTCCCCTCTCTCCCGCTCTCTCTCTGTCTGATCTTCATTGCGCCAGTCTGTTTCGGGCCGGGCAGCGCGTGCTGAGAGATCCCCTCCAGCTGTGGCTGTCTCCTGGGGTGTGTGACATGTTCTCACCCTTCACTAGCTAAAAGACCACAGCAGTGACAGACAGATAGAGGAAACTCTCCTGCTTGGCAGCAAGGTGAATATCACGCTGATTCTAAAACCACTTCACCCTTTAATGCCCTGTCCATAAAGCACAGGGTTTTCAGCCTCAAATTAGTTTCTTCAGATCCCTTCTGTTTCAAATAATCTACCTGTTCAGAATATTTAATTTTCACATTGTAAACTGATTGTCTAGTTCTCCCTGTATTGTATCATAGACAGCAAAGGCCTCTGTATTGTACAATTGCATTGCTGGACAGACCCACACTGGAGATTCACTGCTTTGGTGAGATTAATCAGACTCCAGGTAAAGCTCAGAATGAGCTGAGTAGCAGTAAAATTCTTGCGTTACACCATAACTGATTTAACAGTGATAAAAGCTTCAGCCTGTAATGCTCTCGTAAAATAGCGATCTTAAAAGCCTGTTTCCAAAATCCTGGATAGATGCTGCAGCTGAGCACTAATGCACTGTGCTGTTATTATGTGGAGACACAGGCATTTGTGTGCTTGAGTTGTAGATACTGCATGACTCAATCTGAATCCCCTGCCAGTCTCCAGCCACTGCTTGCTGAACCCTACAGAAACGCCGACGCAGGTGAGAGGAACCTGTGTTTATTTGAATTGCAGATCTGTTCGTATGGTGCAGCTAACTACCCGCTCACTTAAACAGCACAGAGAGCCCAATGTTTTCCAAATTTAAGCAGCGGTCTTGGCCCTTGCGGTGAATATGAATCATGACTACCCGGAGTGGCGTTTAGACTTGTTTTGAACTCCTGACTTCAGGTTTAGTGAGTCGGCTCGAAGCTCGTTCGGTACTGTGCCTCCCAGCTCATTGCGCAGCTCTTTTGGATCAGCCCCTGACCTGTAGTACACAGCACGATGTGATCTGAGTACATTTGTAGAACCTCTGTCTTTTTTATTTCTCACATAGGACTTAAGCAACACCTATTTTTCCACTTGACTCCGGGAGATCCAGCTGATCTTTTTAAAACGGGAAACCCACTGGAAAGTTACAAGATGACTTTTAGGAAGTCCCGTGCTGGCACATTTAGCCATGCAGCTTTCTTTGTCGAAGATCGTGAGCGGAACCCCAGATAAGGTGATGTGTTGTGGGCTGCATCCATCCTCCAGCAGTGAGTAATGCAGGCCGTGTTCACCAGTTTGCCCCACTGCGCTGTGGATTCCCCAGTGAAGCAGAACCCCAGCTGCCGCTGGGACGGCTGCAAAGCGAACCAGTAAGGCGGCGTTTGAAACCGATGTTTGTGTGTGTGTGTCCAATCTCCTGCGATGGAGGGAAATTACTGGGGAAGGTCAACTGTGCTTTCCGCGGCAAATGCAGATATTAATACATGGCAACTGTTTCGAAATTGAGCACTTTATCATTTCCTTTGGTGGGAGAACAAAGCGAAAGTAAAAGCCGGGCGTCGTGTCACCTCTGTCGCCCTGTTCTTTTGTAGTGGTCGCACTGCCGGTGCTGCTGGGCGGAGGAGACCACAGCTTTCTGCGAAGGGAGAACCTCTGTGAATCTCCCAGAAGGCGCAGGTCCTCATCTAGTCAGAGACTCCCAGGCTGCCTGTCTTGGCTGGTTGTCAGTTCTCAAATTGACCGAAATGCGCTCTGTAGAGCGGGCCAGCTCTGGGCCCGTGTTGTGAAGGCAGCTCTGGGTTTCCATAGAAACCGTGGCTCTACAGTGTTTGCAGTGTAGGCTGCCTCTGAATTTTAATACTTTCTATCTTTCACTCTGCTCGGCTGTCCTCTCCCTTTTCTTGTCTGCCTCTCTCCCCCTCTCTTTCTCTTTCTCCCCTTTTCTCCTGCACCCTCTCCATCTTCCTTTTCAGTCCCCCATCTTTGTTTGCATTTACAGATCCCAAAGAGTAAAAAACCCCAAATCTCGAGACCCTAACGTGCATAACAGAACATAAAAACCACCCCCCTCCCCCAACTTTCCCATCTTTTATAGGGAGATGTGTTGGTACAAAATTAGCTTTCAGTACCGAAGCTCTGCGATCAGGATGTTTCTCTTCCTTCGTCTTTGACATTGGTGTTTAGTGGGTTTGGCATTCAGCAAGTTGACCAGCTGACCATTCTAGTCAGAGTGTCTCTAGTCACTAGTTCCGGCCTGGATCGTGTTAGTTAGCTGAATGAGATTCCCCATGGGGGCACATTCTGTGTGGAGTTTGCATGTTCTCCCCAGCCATTCCAGTTTCCTCCCTCCTCCAACAGACATGAAGCCTGGGCATGGTGTGCTGTTCTAGATTGCCCCCTCCTCCCAGGGTGCCTTGGCCCCCTCTTAGCCAGTTGAATGTGGCTTGATGTGGCATCTCCCACTCACGCGTGAGTGGTATGTGAGAAGACCCTAGTCTGCTGCCCACGTCTGCCAGTAATTCTCTATTGCGAGAAACAGAAGCTCTCCGGGCTCCGTTCACTGCTCAGCCAGCCCATGGTGTGGAAACAGGATACACTGTGTTGAAACCACGAAGGGGCAGCTGTGGAAATTCCTTTAAAGACACCATCACTGAACTTCACTGACAATGACAACAGCCGAGAATGAAGTGTCCTTAAAAGGACTGAGGAGTGTTCAGTCAAAATCTGCCTTAACCTGCTTGGCCCAGGGCTGACCTCCTGGCCAGAGAACGAGGGGGTCGGGACCCCCTGCAGAGTGAGGGGTGTCCAGGGGGCAGCTGCAGAGGGGGAGAAAAGACGTATCCGAGGGAGACCAGGGGATCACGTACGGTATTTATAGTGTTTTAGGAGAGGAAATGACATCCGAGTCTGATTGAACTTGGGCTGCTGGTTGTTGTCGTCCCTGTGTTCACGCCACACGGCACATAACATGTCCGCACTTCCCGTCCGCTGGATCCTCTTCTGGCCCGTCATGGACCTCATTCTTGCTCCATGCAGATTCCAGCAGAAGGAATGGCACTTCCAAAGCGTTCCGGATCTTTGCTACAAGCCTCCGATTCCAGAATGAGAAAAAAGGAATCCTGATAACTGAGGAAAGGCTGTCTGTAATGCTCCCAGAAAGACTGGAATAGTGTAGAGGGGTGAAATATCTCCTTCCTCATCTCCTGAAGCAGCTAGCTGTCATATGTAGATGAAATCTTTACATTTTTGTTAGAAATCAAGAACAGCCAAATGCCAGACTGGGCGCTCATGTCTTGTCCGCATGGGAACTAATGACGTGTGAACCGCAAGACCTGTACAGCACACAAGAACGGCAGCTGCTGGTTTTAAAAGGGAAATTAAATGTTGCGTTTAAGGCCCTCAAACGCATTTGCCAAGCAGCTAGGTTCAGGAAGAGTGGCTGGTCTGCGGTTTTGTGCACTGGGGATGTTTCCCTCCCCTGGGAAATCACTGCTGGGGGAGAGGTCTCTGTGGCTCCCGCGAGGCTCGTTTCCTGCTCACCAGAGGCCCTCGCATTGTCTGGTGCGCTCGCTGGGCCCCTGGGGGCCCGCCCGCGGGGAGTCCCGGCTCTTGTACAGAACAATAGGGGGAGGGGGCTCCCTGGGGCTTTGCCTCGCACAATGCTGGCAAGCCGGTTAATTAGTACGTGACTTCTGTGATGCACACGCCTCAGTGGAACTCCACAGCCGCGGGCCAGACCTGCGCTGCTGTCGGGGGGCGAGGGCTCGGGGATAGGACCTCGTCTGGCTGGGGGCTGTCTCCTCCCAGGTGCAGCGCTCTGTGTGTTTAAGAGGACAGGGACGCTCGGCGATCTGGGGCTGTCTCTCCCCCCCTCCCCGCAGCGTGTGCGAGCGCAGGCGAAGCCCGGGCGGGAGGCAGGAGGCAGGAGGCAGGAGGCAGGCGCTGGGGTCCGGCGTGTCGCGGCACGCGCGCTGCGGGAGGAATCAGACAGGAAGTCCCTGGCCGAGCGAGAGCGAGCCGGCAGGAGGAGGAGGAGGAGAGACAGCCCTCGCAGCAGCGGGCTTCTCCCCAGTCCCGCGGTCCCGTCGCCCAGCTCATGAAGCCGTTAGCCAGAGGAGCCGGAATTGTTCCCTAGCCACCTGCTGCGGAGAATGGAGGCTAAGTCGGTCTTCAGCCTGCACAAAGCGCTGGCTCAGCCCGTGAGGATGTGCATGTTCGACTTCCCGGTCTCTATCCTGGACGACCTGGTGAGCATCGCTTATTTATTCCGTGCCTGGGTTTTTAGTGACAGTTTGGAGAGGCGAGGAAGCTCGGCTGGGTAGCAACTGTTTTGTTAGTCGAAGCACACGCACGTAAGACTAGAGCTTGTTGTTGTGCGCTTAAGGCACACGTGTCTTGCACAGGACAGTTAGGCGACTCGGCACACCTACTCTAAATATGATTATTAACAGTACTGTTGTAATATGGAGAGCTGCTGGATTGGTAGGGTGTGGGCTATTGCTGATCCACTGCAGTCTATTGTAGCCGGCTGCTGGCAGCGTGTGTATCTGCAAAGCCTCGTTTAAATGGTGGGGCTGTGTGCTGGTGTTAAGAGCTTGTTATATTTCTGCTTCTCCTTCGCCACAGGCTGTGGTGTCAGAGTTCGACAGCAGTCTCACTGACTTGCAGCACTGGGGCAGGTGCCTCTTTATTGCTGACGGTTGCTACTGGTATTTTAACTCCCTGTATTAAATATACCCAGAGTTTCCCCAAGTCATTTCCTGCGAGCTCTGGGAGACCAGACGTGCTGCAGAGTTGGCCCACACTAGCAGCCCCTCCGCTGAGCCGCTTATCTGACTGAATATAGTCTTGCAAATGATTTTCTGCCTTGCCTCGGTCTATAAGTGCACTGTGAAATTCAAGGAAAGCTACAGTGTTCAATACTACAAGCCTGCGTGTTCTAAACAGTGTGTCAAACGGTGATCAGGGCTTACTGGCCAAAGACAAATTTCAGAGCTCTGGGAGTCTAGCGACACACCTGTTCTTCTTTTGGGTGATGTAGTGTAGTGTTTGCTCCCCACAAGATTTTAGGCAGCACTCTGAGATCTAGGATCTAGAAGGTATGCAACAAACGGCATTTCAAAAGCATTGTCATGAAAAGAGACTTTTCTTCTAGACCGTAGGCATGCACTGAAAAGCTCAACACATCTGCTGTAGCAAGGCTGGTACCCTGTAGTACTGGGAGGAGAGCGCCTCCGCATTCCCAGTTGCAACGAGAGCAGGGAGGGAGTTACTGTGTACAGAGGCCTAATTACACAGTAATCATTACTGCGAAGGTCTTAATTAAAACTGAAAAGAAGCCAAGAGGAATTGATATGCTATTCTGTGTGGTTTTGGGACAAGTGAGGGTCTGCTTCTGGCATTGCTGTACAAGAGTGTTTTTCTTTTATTCAGGTGGCGCTGAGTCGCTGTTCTCAGGGGGACGTTGTTAAGCCAAGGAAGTCTTGGCCAACCTCAGAGGTGCTCAGTTAGGCTGCAGCTCCTGAGTGTCCTTAAGCAAAGGCCTTGTTGCTTTATTCCCGATATTCCCTGACCCACCTTCTCTGCTCTTCACTTCTGAGTGAGGCTGGTGGTTTTGTTTGCCTTGAGCGGCAAACAAAACCTGTTTTTGAACGTAAGGTGTTAAATTGCTGGTAATAAGAAGAGTTCTGCTTGCAGTGTGGTTCAGTGACAGACGCAGGGCAGGATACATCCTGGACGGGACGCCAGTCCATCACAGGGCAGACAGGCACAAACATGCACACTCACAGTCTTCCCAGAAGTCAATTTTATGGGACAGTGAGAGGAAACCTGGAACACGGAGAGAACATACAAACTCCACACAGACAGCAGCCCAGGAACTGAACCCAGATTTCCAGGGTAGCGAGGCAGCAATGCTGGCCACTGTGCCAACCCTTCTCCTAACTGCTACTGAAGTTACAATTCCTCAGCTGAACTCCTTGAAATATAATATGAACTGCTTACAGCACGCTATGAACAAAACTAGCTTGTGAAGGGTGACATCGGCTCTCCAAGCCTGTGGTAAATACATGCACAGCTTTATTACCAGCTAGGCTCCAAGTGAGTGTAAGAGGGGAAACAGCTGACGTTTGAGCAGTTAATGAAGCCCCTTGTCCTGCGGCACGCACCTCTGTCCTGTGTGTGTGGTCTCTCGCCGTCTGGGGGTTTGAATAGGCTTGATCCCAGGTCTGAAGTCACCTTTGGCCCTGTTATTGCCAGAGTGAGGTGGAGCCCAGCCACGGACAGGACAGGAGGGGCCCGCGCTGTTATTTCCATCCTCTTTGAACTCGGTCTCCTGGGGCTGTGGGCGCTCCCTGTGTGCGAGTGCGGTGCTGTGGCTCCTTTGTTTAGCTGTGTTATCGGAGGGGAAGCGCAAAGTCAAGCCCTTTGCAAAGCACAAACAGGCCCTCCCTGCGGCGCCAAGTGGGTTGTTTTCCAGCGGTGCGCCGCGCAGGAACGCGAGCGCTCGTGGCAGCGTGGATAACGCGTCAGCCCCGATCAGACGCGTTCGGAGAGCCTTAATGAAGTCGGCAAGCAGAGATGGCGCCGCCGAGCACGGCGCCCGTTTTGCATGTGTGTTAGCTCAGCTTTCGCCAGCCTGGCTGCCGAATTGCCCAGCACAGCTCTGAGGAAACATCGAGACGGAAAAAAATCGAACTGACCTGAAAAGACTATGAAGCATTGATAGACTGAGAAAAAAGATCATACTCGTTTCACCTGCTAGGTGTTTAGATACAGCCTAGCTGTAGAGGTGGGAAAGGCAGTGATTATATAGTAAACAGGACCTCGGCAAAAATAAATTGTCATGCTAATTAACGGCACATCTGTCCTGTAGCAGTCTGTTTGCGTGTTTCTCAGTATCCTCAGGGCATCAGATTGCAGTCGTAAGGGGCTGGCGCTGCAGAAACATCTTAATTCTGTTAACAGGCATTCTGCATTGTGTCCTAACAGCTGCGGAGGCTGACAAGCTATCTTTGACGTCCTCTGTGAGTATTATTGTGGTGCCTGGTGGACGTGTACCGCTCTGATGTGGTTTTTCAGTTGAGAGGTTCTGGATGTAGGTCAAGCCCTGCTTTTTCCCATACTGTCAATTAGAGTGTTTCCATCCCTAACAGGAGAAGCTGTAGTCATGCTGCTGACATTTAACAATACCCTGAGCTTCTTAATGAGGGGCCGTGATCACATCCCTTTGCTTACCACCTGAAGTGACCCACAGCAGGTAGGAATAGCTGCAAATGAATCACGCTATTGTGTGTTTGATAGCAGTGCAGAAGAAACCTTGTGTGTTCTCTCATTGAGATCTAAGAAGAATACAGTCACACTGAATGACTGCCAACACAGTGTGCTGGATTGTTCTCACTGGGCTGTGAAAACAGAAGGGTTAGACGAAGCCCTCAGAATGCCATTCAGATATCTGTGGTCATCACTGAGCCCTTTCCGTGATCCGCGAGCAGTTTAAAACTTTGTGAGAAGGCACTTGTTGTTTCCTTTAATGTGCTATTGTTTTTTTGAAGAAAATAAAGTCTTTGTGTAAGCTTTAATACTTGAAATTTTTGTGAGGGGATAGCTGTATAGTCAGTTGTTTTACTCTAAAAATAATGTTAATGTTCATTTTTACAGTTATTTGTAGCACATCATTAATGGCAGGAATAGTGTGACCTTGTCATTTTGTCTTCCACTGTACCGTAGAGATACTACAGTTTGCTGCAAAATGATCATCTAATTTACTATTGGATATAGCAACCTGTTGACCTGAATAGGTTCCTTGTTATATTTAAAGGTTAGGAATTGTGCATATACAATCTGTGTTGTATACAATGCTATGCTGGCCATGCAATAAAAAAGGGGTATTGCAATATCAGGAAGAGCTCAAGAGTTAATTTGAGGTGTAAAAAGCATGACAAATTAAAAAAAAAACATAATCTCGTTATTACTGAACATAATTAGGGGACCTGATGCAATTATTTCTAGTCCTGAATAGTTTCAATGATGCTGATTCACTGAGATGCTTAAATATGAACCATGAAGCCAGGGCCCATGTACTGGAGGAAACACTTCTTTACACAAAGTATGGTGGGTGTCTGTAACAAGCCCTGTTGTCAAAGCTGCATAAATATGCTTTTAATAACTAAATACCCAGTATGTAACCCGTTCTCATGATGAAGTATACAGAGCTACTCTGTTCATTCTACTTCTATAGCATAACGTAAAAAGCATGAGACCACTGGGCATTACTGAGGCTTTCCAGAGCCTGCCGAGACGGAACCAGCCAGGAGGCTCTTCCCCCAAGCAGAGAGCGGCCAGTAACAGGCTGATCTTGATCCTGATCCTGATCCCAGGAGGTACTGCTGGGATCACTGCTCTCCGCCGGGCTGCCCGGTCCCCTCAGGCGGCCCTCCGGTTCAGGCCGGACACCGAGGTCACGGCCGGCCGGGCAGGCGTGCTTCGGAAAGTCTATTCATAGCCGTGCTCCCATTAAAACCTGCGAGAGGCAGCGACACTTCCTGCGAGGCCTGGGGCGCCTCGCTCCAGACCAGCTCCGGCTGGGAACTGAGGGGGTGTGACTGAGTCTCTCCTGTCGCACCTCCAGCTTGGCTCATGTTTCTCCTCGAATGTGGCCATAAACAGTTATTTGAAATTATAACTGCTGTGAGACACCTCCTCTCTTAAGATTGATTTCTAATCCAGTCCCCCCTCATCTCCCCGAGCCCCTAGATAGATGTTATAGGTGTTGCACTGGGCAGGAGTAGATACAGTATATATACAAGCTGATGTCAGAGGAGAGACTGGAATTTGTTGGAAAGGGGATGAGGATGAGGTCTTGACCGAACCTGGGCTGAGCAGTCGTTCTGGTCTTGAAGGTGTTTCCACTGAAAGGCTTTTCTTTCCAGACGCTCACTGATCTGAGTTTGATCTCTACACGCACGTTTGAAAGGGTTTCCCCCTTATTTGACGGCGACGCTGAAAAAACACCGAGTTCAAATGAAAATTTCCATTGCAGCCCACATCTGAGGAGCAGGTAACCTTTGACCCAGGTTTTGTGGTCGGAGAGCTTCACTGCGGGAGTCTGTGCTCGTGTGAGGCCGTGTGCGTTTCTAGATCCAGATTTAAGTGAGCGTCAAATGAGCAGCGTTGATACGATAAGGCCACAGCGCTTTCCAGCTTGTATTTGCAGTGAAGTCATTGTTGTGTTGGCCTTTTCGTGGTGTCGCGTCTGCGCACGCAGTTCGACGCTGGAGGTTTGTGCGTGGGAGAGGTGAGATAAGTGATGTTAAGAAAGTCATTATACCACCCCTGCACTGGCAGCAAAATAGATCAAGATGTTTCAGTTTCGGAACGACACAGCAAAAGAGGCTGTCCACAGAGACTCAGCCTGTCAGGAGGCTGACGAGAAAAGATTTTTCAGAAACTGGAAAGTCAGAATTCGGAGAAAATGTCCATTTTAAAAACGGAAACACGTGTTTTTAAGCTTTTTATACTGATCATTGTCATCTGAGATATATTCTCTCTGTTTCATCCTAGATGATGTTTTGCTTTTTATTTTTTTATTTTTTCAGAAGCTGTTAAAAGCCAGCGGCTTGGTAGCAGAGCCATGCCCTCAAGGGCTGTGGTGCGCCCTCTGGTGGCTAGCACAGGTCATGCGGCAGTGGACGCTGGAAGGGCCTTAATCTGCCTGGAAAGATGCTTAAAGGGACTTTGTTGTTGTAGCTTCCTCCCTGCTCTTTGAGATGCACACCTCATGTCATACTTCTAGGAACAGCACAAAGCCTAATCAGACTGTGTGTCTCCACTGACGGGGAGACCTGCTCCGATTCCACATACAGTAAGCAGGAGTAAAAGGGAAAAGGGTGATGTTTCTGACGAGCTTATTCGTCATCATTTTATTATTTTTTCTTATGGTTGATTATTTTCAGTATTTTGTATCTCTAGATGGGTTTTGGAAATGGCATGGAGGAGAGCTCATGAAATTGGATCCCTTCATCTTAAATGAAAGATTGCAGCGGAGTCTGCGTGAATTTTGTTTTTTCCTGTTGCATATGAGCGAGCTCTGCACTGTTACGTAATAAGCAGTGCTAAACAAAAGATGGCACTGTTTGTCTTTTTCCTGCGCGGTGCACCCTGCTGTACCTTTGCGTTTTCAGGGTTGTCTCCTCTAAGACTCTTGACCAGCGTCGTCAGTGTCTGGAGCCTGCCCAGCTGTTGCTCTTTTCACAAACAGGAATAAAATCTCCTGTCTTGCACCTTCTAGATGTGCTTCTAAACCAACACATTGTTTGTAAAAAAAAAAGGCACTCCCTGAATAAAACCTGATTCACTGCCAGGCTCATTCTTGATTAAGGGTATCATTTTTTTTTCTCGAGAGGTTTCTACGGACCCTCTAGAGACCCGGGTTCGACAGCCCCTCTCCCACGTGATAACACACATGTCCTGGTTTGAGCTCATCACACACGCTATCCCTGGAGACCGCTGCACGCTCACTTTAATGTGATCAGTGAGTCACAGAAGGCCTCTCATTCAGTGATTCAGTGTCTGGAACTCTCTAGACTAGATCAGTGTTCTGACTACTAATAGAACTTAATGGAGCTTTTCTGCAAGCATGGAGTGGGATGAAATACATTATGCTACACCCTCCCACTCCTTTTCCATCTCGCTTCTGGTCTCCGTGAGTATCCTGTCATTACAGCAATTTCTGAATCGAGGGAAATGCTTTTCCGCGGATCTCTCTGGCATAAACACCCCACCCCCCCCACTGATCCAGGCTAGGAACGAGCCCAGAGTCCCGTCCGCCTCGCAGGCACAGGAAAAATTAGCCTCTTTCACTACCGGATCGAGGAATTCCATCGGATGTTCCCTTTTGTAAAATCTGATTTTTAGATAGCCAGCTCCGAGACAGTAAAAGCAAAAGAATCCCACTGGGTGCCTGAAAAGTAAGACCTGGCTCCGTGGTATGGCTGCCAGCCAGCAGCTGCAGGACGGGACTAGTGCCGGCTGTTCTGTGCCTGTTCTTGATAGAGTGTACAGTCCCCTGTCCGTTTACTGGCAGGCACTGTCTCCATACAGGGGTAGGGTGTCAAAAAGAATGTTTTAAGCGGATGTTTCAGTCCTCGGGTAGGCAATCAGGGTCATATTCCATACTATAAATTGATCTAGTTAAAGTTTATGATTGCCGGTGTTAAGTGTCACAATTATACGATAACCACTCAGGCATGCCCAGTTACACTGAAGTGTTGCACTGTTTTCCAGTATCCAGTCATTCTTAAAATAAGAGATCTGACTCATGATGGCTTCTTTGCTATTATTAGGATAGAACAGCACAGGAGGGAGCGGAATTTTCTGCACCAGGTGGTCGGGGGGGGGGTGACTTGTAGTCATTGCCCCCCAGTGAGGGCTGGGAAATGGCGCTCTCTCACCTGGGCCCAGTTCTGCATCTGTCTGTGCGTGAAGAGGTGCAGGGAGATACAGGGATGACCTCACCTCGCGCAGAGAAAGGGGTGTCCGTTTCCCATCACTGCCAGCACACAACAAATGCTCTGCCGGTAACTCTCCGCAGAATCCCCTGGAAAAAAACCTATGGAACTGTTAGGGATTTTTTCAGGATATTTCTGTTGCGTCGAGCCAAAAAAAACAGTGGAAAAACCGGACCAGGGTTTTGATTCTGTGCAAAAAGTGCTGCAGCCAAACGATTCTCAAAGCAGGATCTTGACTGTATAAGCCAAACGGTTTCCTCATTGCTTTCTGTGATTCTGAAATTATGGATCGTGTTCAGTTATGTACCATGGTAATAAAGGCTTGTAGTTTTAACTCAGTGCCACTGCACTTCGAGGAAAAATGAGGCGGAAATTTACAAGTGCTGATTGAAATTGTGGCATTTACTGCTGCCTTACAGCCCTTGGGTTTGATTCCAGAATAGGCCCCTCTCTGTGGAGCTTGCATGTTCTCCCTGTGCTCTTGTGGGTGTTCACCAGGTGCTCTTTCTTCCTCCCATCTCCCAAAAACACCCTGTGTGTGCACGTGTGTCCCGTCTGGGGTGTGGGATCAGGCTTCAGTTTGTCACAGATCTCGCAGGAACACGCTTTCTGATAATGAATGGATGAATTGGAATATTGTTCCACTTTTTTCATGACATTGATTGTAGATTTGGTATGACATTACTATAAACCAGAGGTTCCCAGTCCTACAGGGACACTGTCTCTGCTGGTTGTCGTCACAGCTGGGCTCTGCAGCTCCAGTGCTGATCGATGACCTCATTCACTGCTGTCATTGTATATGGAAGTTATGGAAGTTACCTGTAGCACGAACTGAAAGTTTTCTGCACACGTGTTGCAGTTCATTGTCTTGAGTGGCACAACTGTAGGCACGAGCGGTAAAGCAGGCTTTAAACATACCAGAACCGTGACTCACTGCTTTCAGGAAGAAACAGGAATCAGTGCCAGTAATCTCCTTGCAGTGATAAGGAGAATGACCTTACCCAGGCCGAGATAACACGTGTTTATTGGCACACTGGACTGTTTCCTTTTAGGTTTATTTACCCAGATGGCATCCATGTTTTTTTAAGAATTAATATTGATATCCACACATGGATCGTGTCAGTGAAGCAGAGGACAAACCACAGGGAATACAATGACAAATTAGGAAGACAGCTGATGACTGATGCTGGAACTGATGTAGTCGGATGTCATGAACAGTACAGGTGCCTCCCTTTTGCAACAGATGGATAATCCTATGTGTTGATCAGATACCAAACAGTGACAGATTTTAAGGTAGATCCTGGAGTGGATGGTTTTACTAACTAATCATATCTCGAACCTGTAATTTTTAAGACGGTATTTCATGGAACCTTGTGAGCCCAGAGGCTGGAAGATCTTACTTGCTCCAGAGTTGGGGTGTTCAAAAGCAGGTTTTCCTTGGCAAAGCTGACATCAAAATCTTCAGTGAATCGAACGCGATTATTTTCTTACAGTATAGAGCTGGGATTGCTAATCCCTCATGTCTGCACGGTGGTTTTGCAGCAGCACAAGTCTTTTAAGGAAGCATTGACATAGAGGGGATTAGTTTATTGACATCTGGCTGAGCTTGTTCCGTGTGTAATATTCACAAAAGACAGGCCATAAAAAAATAATTTGATGAGATTTAAATTCATTACCTTGTGAACTGTACCTCACCCCCCCGTCCTACCTCTGCCTAGCCAGCTGTGAAATTGGGAGAATGAAAGGCGAGTGGAAAGTAGAGGCAGGAGGAGACAGAAGGAGAAAGTACCGTTTGAAATGCAGACTTGAGCGGTTGCCACAGCAACAGGGGAGCTGGGTTTCCTCCGAATCTGATCCCCATCGGCCTTATGGGATTGAGGCCTTTGAAACTCGGGCTCCTCTCTCAGCCTTCACTGGTAGCGGTGTGTTCCTTTTGCCACGGGAATCCCGGTTCTTCGCCGTGCCCGTGGGGAGCGGCGGGGATTCGGGAACGCTAGCCGTCGTGTGGCCGTGCCAGAGACTGGCTTGCGAGTCGGGGAGCAGTGTCTCTCGCCTGCAGGCACCGATGAAATCAGGTCCCCGGAGAGCAATAAGACTTCACGAGGGGCGTCAGCCACGGGGATACTGAGGGCACTTCCCTGTTATTTATCGATTCTTCCTCTGTGGCTCCTGGATTTAAGTGGCCATCCAATTCCATTCTGTGTGCCTGAGCACAGGGGCGGCTCCACATCCCCCACGTGATCCCATCACCCTTCTCCTTCCTGGGGTTCTACAGCACCTGTGCCTAGTCACGTTCCAGTATTAACAAGCTGGGAGTATGAATTGTGTTGTAGATGGCTCGTCGTTGTTCCATTCTATGTTAGAATACTTTATTTCTTCTCTTTTTTTTTTCTCCTAGCCCTCTTTTCTAAGCAGATGGGGAATAATAGAGAATATTGATCCCATTTCCTTGATCTCATTCCAGGATTGCATTTCCCTTCTAAATGATATTTTAGGGGAATTTAATTTCTAGTTCCAATACAGCATGCAAATATTAATCATGATTAGAATCTTAGCTTTTTGGAAAATGTAATTTCAGACTATGTGTGTAGCATGTCTAGGAATGTGCAGATTATTAAGCCAGTGCTAGGATCTGTGTTATGGAAGACAGGTTTCCAGGAAGCCTAAATGCTGTAGGGCAGCACAGTAGCACAATAGTAGCATTGCTGCCTCACAGTACTGAGGCTCTGGGTTCAGTTCCTGGGGTACTATCTGCATGGAGTTTGTATGTTGTCTCCGTGTTCACATGGCTTTCCTGCTGGCGCCCTCTTTCCTCCTACGTGCTGGTAGGCGAATTGGTTTCTGGGAAAGCTGGCCCTGGTGCGAGTGTGTCTGTGTGTGTGTGTGTGTGTGTGTGTGTGTGCGCGTGCCCTGCGATGGACTGGCGTCCTGTCCAGGGTGTGTCCAGCCTTGTGCTTGTTGCTGGCCAGGATGGGCTCCAGCCCCCCTGTATTGGAAGAAGCAGTTAGAAAACGGATCGATGGAGAAGTACGGCCAGATTCGTTTTGTAGTCTCTGGATGAATATAAGGTATACGGATTATGAGTAGCAATCCTTTAGAAAACCAGTTACATGCTTGTGTTCCATTAATCGTGGCTTCCTGGGGGCACCAGAGAAGCACAGCAGCCCAGCTGTGTGCCTGTCCATTGGCAGAGAAAGGCATTGTAGTCTAGTCAGGTGGGGCGGCTTTCTCTACTCACAGCTGGCGCGACAGGAGGGAGCAGAACAAGAATGTAGGGTGGATGGGAAGTGGGATTCAAAGACCTGAAGGTCTGGTCTGGAGGTGAGAGGTACAGTAGTACAGTGTTCCTGCCGCAGCCTCTGGCATCAGGAAGCAGCCGGAGAGGAGTGCTGGGGCTCAGGCCCTCGGGCAGTCTCTGTCCCAGAAACGGAAACACTCTCGCCTGCCCGACGACACTGTGGGCCACTGCGGCGCTCCCCCGCGGCTCTGGGGTTTCCAAGCACTGCTCCAGGAACAAGAGGGCTCGTGAGGAGAGAAGGAAATATTTGCAAGGAAGGGCCCTGACGCCACCGGACCCACAGCGTGAAAGGCTGAAATACTGTAACGCACACACCCAGTAAGAAGAGGCAGCAATGCGATCGTCTGCCCTGCTGTGAAATGATACAAGACCTGAGAACAAGAACAAGAACAAGAACAATCAAAAGGAAACACTAAGCGTTCACGGAAATTGATGTTTCCAAAGCAGTAGTGTTTAGTAGAAACTTGTTTTCAAGTATGAAGAGCAGGATATTGATGACACTTTAAACATCGAGTCAATCTTGGAGAGATTTAAGGCAAAAAGACAGGGAAGGAGGATGGGGACGAGGCTGGTGGCAGGAGCCGGTACAGTCTGTGCAGCTGCGTTTCCGCGGAGCAGCTGCTGTAGAGTTCGCCGAGTGCCTGCCGTCACGGTGCACTAATCTCCCCCTCACTACTTCCTCCTCGGGAGAGGGGCAGAATACCACCAAATTAGCAAAACCGTCTTAGAAATCAAGTTACAGCAGCTGCACACGTGGGGCTGCCTTTCTCCTCCACAGATGTTCACCTCCACCCACTGGAGCCGGATTCGGAAGAAACGGAGGGGTGCACATCTTCTGGGGGTGTGGAATAACGGAGCCCCCGTTTTTGGTTCCAGTTTAAGCGTGTGGACTGGGCCCCGTGGTCTACAGATCTCTAGTTCCTGTCTTTGTTGTGTCTCGAGCTGACTGTGACTGGCAGTGAGCTTGGTGACCCCATCTGGCAGCCCTGTGGCCCCGCAGCTCCCAGCTGGCAGCCCGCTGAAGCCCAGCAGTGAGAGCCTGGCCAGTACCTGGAGGGGAGACCTACTGGGAGAGCTGAGGCTGCTGCTGGAAGAGGTGTTACTACTGTCTCTCAAATAAGGTCTTAAATAAAAACTTACATTTTGCCAGAATATTTTGAGAACTGCAAAGAACATCACTGGCACCAGTAAAACGTATATGTTCTACCCACCTCAGAATATTGAACTGAGGAAGACCTGCCTTCAAAAATTGTGACTCTGTTTTTCACATCACATCACTTTCAGTAACCACTTATCCCATTCAGAGTCACAGAGAGCCAGAGACTTATCAGGAAGCAACAGACACAAGGCAGGGTACACTGTGGACGGGACGCCAGTCCATCACAGGGCACACGCAGACACACACACACACTCGCCCCAGGGCTAGTTTCCCCAGAAGCCAATGAACCCACCAGTTTTTGGACTGTAGAAAGACACCGGAGCACCCAGAAAGGAAACCCTACATGAACATGAGGAGAACATGCAAGCTCCACACAAATCCCAAAATGAGCAGGTTGATTCCAGTTCAGTACTGTAGTGGGTAGATGGAGGAAACGCGACTTACAATATCAACATTATTAGTGTCTTGTAAATAAGGTCATTGGGAAAGAAACAGATTTATTTTATTTATAAGAGAGTCCTTTCATCGTGATGTAAAGGAGACAAAGCATCCTGCTAACCCCTCGTGACCACAGTGTGACTTTATACAGAACAATGACCAGAGAATGACTATACCCACAATATCCAGCTATTCTTAAAAGCTGACGGGTCATCTCCAGTCAACCCCTGGGTCTACTGTATATGAGCTGTGGACACTAGCAGCCGAAATGCCCATTCATTGCCCTGTAGCTGAAGCTGGTGCGTCAGCTTGCCATGGAGGTAGAACATTCACTGGTTACAAGCCAGACTGATCCCAGGATCATCCAAACAGTAAGTGAAAAAAAAACACAGATAATCAGCTTCAAAAACACGGGCGGGTAGCTTGTTCCAGACTCCCACCGGGTGTCCCTGGACAAGGGCGCAGGTGATAACAGCAGCCGCTGGACACGGGGGTGCTGCTTATTGGAGTGCGGGTGTTTTGTCCCTCGCCCTCCCTGTTCTCTTCCGAGTCCCATGTGCATATGTTGTCTGCAGTTGCGGTTTTTTTTTTCTTCTGCATTTCAGAAGACTGCCCGCTGGGTCAAATGAAGCTTCATTGCCCCTTATGGGTTCAGTGTAAAACACTCAGACCCCAGTTTGGCCCCAGTGCAGGAGCAGGATGGGAAATCGCACCCCTGCGATTGTTAAAATAAAGAAAGCGCGCACGTGATTAAAACCTGCTCTGATCTTAGCTTTCCCTTCTGTTGTACGTGGTGGGTGTTGGATTAGATGCCGCCAGAAAGCCACGTTTCAGATTCCCAGCACAGAGACATGCTAATCAAAGCTAGAGTTGCTGGCATTGAAAAAGCCCAGAAAAGGCAATTCTGCATTCGTAGAGAGAACGACTCCAACACGGGAACCTGCAATTCCGAGTAAAAGCCATTAATCTTGCATCCCACCCCCCCCCCGAAAAAACAAGGATCATCTCCTCTCCAGACCTAATCCCTTTTCCCAAATCAGTCGATACTTCCAGCACACAGAGTTTCAACACAGGTAATAAACTCAGGGCTGTTTTCAGTGCGCCCAGATTATGTCACTGGAGTAATCCCTCATAAATAAGAAATGTGCAAGCACTTGTGATGCAGCACAGTTAAAGGCGAGGAACAGCCCGTGCTGCTGTATAGCTCGTTTTAAACGGGTCTTTGACCGGTTTGAAGGAGCTGCCTGGCTGAGATGCGTTATCCCGAAGAGACCCCAGTTCTGCAGACAACGACCTTCCGTTTCTGGCACCACCCACGGCCACGGAGGAGAAAAACAGATCCCCCGCACTTCGGAGAAACGCGTGTCACGGAAAGAAAGCTCAGGGGAGGGTTTAGTGGAGACCATAATTATCCAGAAGCTTCGGCCACAGTACTTCCCACTGTTTATACGGTCAACAGAAAACACCGCGTCGCTGGGTCCCGAGAGGAGAGCCCATTCACGCTTTCGTGCCCGAACTGCTAGAAAACGACGCGCTGCCCCGTTTTTTTGTTTTAGAGTAAATGGGATGGGACGGGTTCGACCACGTTTAGCAGCGACACCATTCCCTTTGCACCAGGGTCCAGCTCATGAGAAATGGCTCTTTCCTCTCTCTCTCTCCCCCCCCCCGCTTCGCTCGGAACTTGTCGTCTGCTCGGGTCGAGAATGACGTCATGGATCCTCTGCCGGGCCGGGGGGAGGGAGGAGGGGGCGGGGACGGGGCGGGGCCTCCGCTCGGGAGGGGGCGGGGCGGGGCCAGCGCTAGAAAGTAGCAGCCGAGCAAGAACTACAGAGGCGAGAGAAGCAACAAGCGCAGCAATGCTCTTTTAGACGCCCCCGTCCGTCCGAGACAGGACTACGGCTTTCGCGGACACCCAGCCCCGTCGGACATGAAGCAGAGGGCGCGCAGTCTCGGGTCTTCTCCGGTGTAGCGGGATCCCCGTCACCAATGGTGTACCTGATGCAGTCCGAGGTGCACAGCGTCTGCTCGGGGAGCCCCGATATGATGTTTGATGCCAGCGCCTGGAGGATACGCAGCATCTGGGACGGGGTGAAGCTGGAGGTGGCCGGCGAGGCCAGCCCCGTGGTGCTGCACAGCTTCACTCAGCTGGACCCCGACCTGCCCCAGCCGGAGGTAAAGCGCTCCGACCTCCCTGGGAGGTGTGCTCCGTGAGAGCTGGCGCCGCTCAACATCGCTCAGTAACAGATTGCTTGAGATTCTGGGTTGTTTTTTTTTTATTTTAACGAGGGCTACGGCGAATTGCATACTACATTTACGAGCTGTGGGTTTGATCTGTGCTGGAGAAGCCAGGCAGGCGGGGTTCTCGGAAAATTGAATCCCGTGAGCTGTGGCTCTGCGTGAGAGAGGAGCTTTGCGCTGGGGGGGTTAGTGTTGTGTCTTTATCACCCACAGCGACCCCCACAGTGTTTGTAAATACGAAGGCTTTCTCGCCCCTTTGCTGGCACGGCTCTGGAGTAATGCGGGGTAATAAACCGGTGTCGGGGAATCTGTGGGTCGCGCCTGGGGTCGGTACAGTGTACAGCACACCGTGCCCTTGCCCAAAGTCCGATGTGGCTGCAATGTCAGAGGCTCAGAAATGTTAGTATGAGGTGTTCTGCTCCTATTGAGACGTGTTTCCGTTTCGGGTAGAAAATGCGTTTTTTTCCTCTCAGACGTTTCCGTGATTGTCAGAGGATAAATATGTACTCGAGACGAGTGCAGCACTGTACATTGCTGTGTAACGTGATCACCAGGCAGGCTTATTAAAAGGACATGGCAACAGAGGACATAACTGGGACTTCCAACGAGCTGGGAAGTTTACTCCCAGTTTTACTAGAAGTGCCGGTGCTCCCTCAAACTGTCTTCGGAAGCATGGTGGAATGTGACACGAGTTTCTTCCGTCAGTACAGTCGTGCAGCTGCTAGACACTGGCGAGGAGTTCGGTGTGTATTGTAGTGCTCTAGTCTTGAAGGGAAACAGCGCAGCCTGTTCTGGACTGAACTTCAGGATATCTGATTGGATATCCTGGTGTCATTGTGGTTTTGATTTGCAAGAGAGGTAGGGAACGGACACTGCGCACCTCACCCAGGGTGCGCCCTGCTTGGTGCCTGTTTCTTGCTGGGGTGGGCTCCGGCCCCCCATGACCCTGAATGGGATGGTAGAGACCGATACAGAAGGAGAGTTTACCCAGCAGTCGGGCGCGTTGTCCTTGCAATGCATCTTTGACTTTGACGCAATGTTATCCTGGTCACCTAGCTCTCTGATTGAATTAAATTTTAAACCTCACTATTCAGCGGTTGTGTTGCTTCATTGTGGGGCTGTTGCTAATTCCCATGTGTGGCACTAGGAGTGCCGGTGCCGTCTCCCTCTCTGGGGCTGCAGGTTTCGGACACTGTCTTCCTCTGTCAGCTGCCCCCATCCCAGCCTCGCAGTGTCCGATTGTCCGATGACTAATTCACCCACTCGGATTGCCTTGCAGTGATCCAATTCAGTATTCTGGGGGCTCTGCAGTAATTCAAAAGGCAAAATATTGGAAAAAGGCCTGGTTTTTTAGTCATCGTGGTGATTAGATTCAAGGGGCTGGAGTTCTCTTGCCACTTTACACTTCATTGTGCAGCAGGGTAATTTTTTACAAGCCATTGTCTTTGAGTGGCAGTCAAGAGTTAATGCGTGACCTGGCCTGTGTGCCCCTTCAGATATTTCTGAGCAATGTTGCGCCCTAATCTCTTTGCAAAAGCCTTTTATTAACTGTCGTGTTGAACATGGATTAACAGTGAAGGAGATCCTGTGATCCTGGTGGCTGCCTGGCAGATCTGAAGAAAACCAATCAAAAAACTCCACTGAAAAAAGATGATTGGATTCTCTTTGAATGGGCAATGTAGTGACACCCCTTGAAAAATCTAGGAATAGTTCACTTGACTATCCTGCTTTTATCTTGGCGCTGATAGCAGGTTTGCCATTGTCGTGCTGCTGATTTCTGCCAGGGATACCTGTGAGCCACCTGTGAGGGTTCAAATCTCATCATTTGTCCGCAAAGAAAGGTCTACATCTACAAGGCTGCACATATTTTTAATTCCACCTCCAATGACCCTCATTGTTATAAATATAAACCTCTTACACCTATTAGAAATATTACATTTAATTTCTTCTTAAAATACAGTTGTCAGTGCTCCTCTGTTTCATTTTGTTTCTATGCATGGAGTGGAAAAACAAGTGAATCTTTTCATCAAACATAATACAGTCTGTATTTGGTCTCTTTGAACTAATTGACCCCTACATCTCTCTCTTTATGGGGAAACAAATGCACTTTGTGACCCTCAACGATGTTGACATATCCTATTCATACTCATTCAGCACGTGGGGATTTCAGATCAGGAGTGGTCATTTTGTCTGTGTTTGAAGGATGCATTTTTGTACTGCCTAGTCCCTTTGATACAAGGGACACTCGGCAAAAATCTATATTCTCTAATAAGAGAAGTGAATAAATAATCTAATTTGCTTCTGTATTATGTAAAAAGCTTTTAAGATAAAAGGAGGACACGGGCAATAGGAGCAAAGACAGGCCTTATTATTGACCATCAAGCACATCGTCTAATGGGCTTCTGTTGTTCAAGCTAATCAATGGTTATGGCTGTTATTCATTTTAATTTAATTCTGAAAGGTTTATGTTCTGTCTCTGTTTATGCGACTGGTTTGGTACATTTTGGCTTTATATTTTCCCTGTATTGAGTGAGCTTCTTACATGAGCCTTGAGCGTCTGTCCTAGTGAGGAGCAGCTGGAGAATTTGCCCCAGCAGTGTACTCTCTTTCATCAGTGGAGAACGCCCACGAGAGTGGCCTTAATGCACAGTTGAACAGCTTTTGGAGATTTTCGGTCTGTTTTTTTTTTTTCTGCTTTCGACCCAAAACCCAAAGCAAAACAAAATACAAATCTTTCTATGGCTCCGGCTTCATTTTGTCAAAGAGTCACAGAGTTAAAAAAAAAAAGCTTGTTAGAAACGGGGCCGCCTGACCACTGTGCATGCCCCACACAGGGCGGGCTCTTCCCACTGCGTGTACAGTGACTGTGTTCTCTGACCATTACGATGGCCTCTAATCCCCTCGCCTCTAATCCCATTGTCAAATTCAGGCTAATCTGCATTCTCACTTCAAGGTGCAGTAATCCAAAACTTTTTCTAGTGCATTCTGCATCTGCTCATCAAAGAGTGCTCCAGACTGCAGTGGGTGAGTGTTCCTCCGGCATGTTCCAGGAGGGGAAGATTCCCGAGTGATACAGCTGTATTTACTCTCCCTCCTACCCATTTCCAGAGTGTATTTTCTTAATCGGCCACTTCAGATATGAATCTTCTCAGATCCCTTTGTCCTTCAGTGTTGTGGCGTTGGTCCTCAGCTCTTTCCAGAACTCATCACCTGACAGTCCTCCAAATTGGATGCAAGGATTTCCTGCGCCGAGCAGAGGATTTGTTTTCCTTCCTGACTTGCAGATATTCCTTTGTTTAACACAGCTAGTTGTCTTAATATTCCGAACGACTGCGGAACTTCGGCTGCGATTGCATGAGCTTTATGCCAAGAGGCTTTTGAGACAAAATGTGTCACGAAGGTCTTTGCTCGCCTGCGAGACGTTTCTGAGCTGAATTCCAATCCGCGTCTTGCTCACAGGTGACGTGGTAGGTTGAGGCTGTGCAGAGCTGGAGAGGGGGGGTGGGGTTGTGAATGGTCCTTCTGCCTGCATTGATCGCTGCTCGTGTTTCAGGCTTTTTGAGAAGCCGATACTGTATCCCAGATCAGATGCGGGACTGAACATGTGTTCTTCTGCTGGGAGAAGATATCGCATCGCAGCCTGGGGGGAGGGGAAAGTCACTAGCTCATCGGCCGAGTTCTGCACTGGGGGCGCTCGCTCATGGTTGACTCCGAGGAGATGTCTGTGCCTGGATGTGGTGCACAGAGGACAATTCGATCGATCCCTCGATTCTTTTAGAGGGCGATATCACATCGCAGACAGTTCTGCTGCTTAGCCCTTCCTCCTACATTTTCATACCCCTCTGATTTGCACCACAAGTGACAGAGAAACTTGCCCCTTGTTTTTGTAGGCGTTTTGCATTTGCAGATTGTTCAGTGACTGCGCGCCACAGACCAGTCATTCCGCGAGTCTTCTGATCTTCTGTAGGACAGGACAATATGAGAAGCCCAGCTTATTTCAAAACAGGAGGTTGAAGGCTTGTTCCTTTGACACACACTCAACGTGCTTGCTTTATGAATGCAAGCAGAAGTGTAGAGCTGCTAACTGTGACTGTTAGAAGCTAGATCGCATACAGTACTGGGCTGTGCCCGCTGCTCTCGGCTTGCAAGCAACAGCTTGTGTTGTTATTCAATGAGGTGGCGAAGCTCAGAGCTAATTGGGTCAAAGGGTTAGGCAGCAAAGCTTTCTGCAGCAAAACTCGGCTCTGCAGAAGGAAGGACGTGGTTTTTATTTTCTCATTTTTTTCAAACGGCATACGCCCCCCTAGGAGTCTCGCTTTGCTGACTTCTGCAACAAAATTCCAGAGTTTTTCCATTTCCTCCCATTAAAGCTTTTTCCAAATTACTCATCCAAGTTTTGTTTTCTCTTTCTGTATTTTTATGCAAACTACTCCGGTCAGAAGCCTGCCACGGTGCCGTAATTAGAAAGCAGGCTAATCTGCGAAGACAGAGACTCTTTTGTGGCCTTTCTATTACGACCACACAGAGCTGATCTTCGGGGGGCTCTGCTCTGTTCAGTGGGACTATTTTTAGTGCCACATCTTGTTTTCGTTTCTGCAGTTATTGTGTTTTTCTGCAGCCTCAGCCCCTGGCTGCTGACATCAGGCTGCGTGGGCGCTGATTTACGGTCTCGGGATTTTGGGGGTAAACATCTGGTTCACCCCCTGGGAATGCGAGGAATGGGAAGCACTTTTTTTTGCGATTTTGTTGTGTTTCTTTTCTCGGCGAGAGCTGCACGCCGCCGGCATTCTCGTTTTGCAGACTGTTTATTAGTTTTGCAGATTCCTGCACAGAGAGAATGACAGGCGCAAGGAGAGAACCATGTGTGCTTCGCTGTCTGAACTGGAAATGCCTTTTCTCTGTCCCAGAGCAGCTCTTGTGTAATCAGCTCTGCCTGATTCATTCAAGGCAGCGTGACTCAGTGATGGAGCTGAGGGCTTCTTGGAAGGCTTTCTGGTATCTGTTGCATTAATCAGGATTTTTACTGTTAAGTCGGAGGTTTAAAGGTTGTCCGTTACATAGCAATCACTATCTTTCCACAGTAGTTTTGCAACTCTTGAAGAGACCCGTTTGCCCCAGGAAAGCAGAGACGAAACATTTAAAATTTCGGTCCAGATTTAAAGCCCGGCCGCTGTTCAGGATCGGTCTTGCAGACGTGTGACAGCGAAGCACGCCCTAACTGCATCCCCGTCAGGTCGCAGCTGTGGAGGCCGTGTGGGTGAAATCACAGCTTGGACTGTTTTAAAAAAAGAAGGAAAAGCATGTCAAGCCTAAAGTGGCTTCAGAGGTTTGCCTTCTGTTTTGAAAATGCCTCGGAAGCCTTTGTAGCTGTCCCAGCCCCAGTGTTGGGCGAGCTCAGCTGCGTGACGTGGCCGAGAGCTGGAGGTGACTCAGTGTTTTGTAATAGCAATATCAGAATCTGCTGCGGTCGTCTTGTTTTGCCATTAGCAAAGCGCATTTCTCCATCTGCTGTTGTGGGTCCCCCACCCTTATGTTATCAGTCGCTAACTGACTGAGAGCCCGCTGTGAAAGAGCTGCGGGTCACGGTTTCGGGAGACAACGATGATGAGGGCGAGATTCACACAGCGAACGAAGCCTTCGGGCTCCGAGCAGGGAAGAGTTTAAACCCTCCTGCAGCAGATTCGCCTCGTCCGCAGAAGCTGGACTGATCGGGGGGATCGGGGGCCTGACCAGAGAGTGGAGAACCCGTTTTTCCTCCACCCTCCGTGTAAGGTCACGCTCGCGTCTTGATTGCAGCATACTGAGGTGAGATGGAGCAGAAGGAAAGAGGTGCAGAGCTGGACCCTGACCGCAAAGGAAGCAAAGGAATGATCCATAAGGGCACGCGGGCTCGCGTTTCCTGATTTAGTTTTAACGAGGCTAAACCATGTGTTCCTCTGCTGTGGTGTGTGCGCTTGGGCTGCCAGCTCAGAGGCCTGTCGCTGGCCAGGGCCGGACCTGACTGCCTTCCAGCGCACAGCCCTGACCGCTTGGCTGTGTGGCTCTGGGAGGGCTCGGCTGGCCAGCCGGGCGCGGGCGGACAGCAGGCCTGCTCCGTGGCTCAGGGGGGGGAGGGTCAGGATGGGCTTGCACACGCGTCTGTGTGACCAAGTGCGTTTGCGTGGGGACCCTGCAGCCCAGTGGGACGGCGGGCTCTTTGGCTGATTATAGCAGATCATTAAACCTCTTAGCGATTCCCCTGGGGCCTTTGGCCGTTGAAGTAAATAGCGTCAGAGATCGCAGCCTGTGCTTTTCCGACGCATCCCGTTTCATAACCATCAAAGCAGATCTCCATTCGGCAGTCCTTAAGCGGTGCCTTTCTTAAATGTATTGATGTGGATTCAGTCAGACAGATTCAGTCTGCGTTATTGATTGTCTATGGAAAAGAGAGAAGAGGGTGGTGTGCTGCCAACGTTTCTGTTTCGGATCACGTACAGCCAAACCTGCTGGCTTTGCCTCAGCTTGCTTTGCCTTCAGTTAAACAGTCTGTCTCCGGGTGTCACTGCGAGTGAGAGAGCGCTCTATCTGCTCACGAGCAGCACTTCCGTGGGGAAACCCCGCCACGTGCTCTCCTGTCTGGAAGGAGCTGCAGCCCCGAGAGGCAGGGAGCGGCGGGTCATTAATCCTGTTAACGAGCGCCTGCGTGATCGGCTCTCGGTCCCGGTCCGCTCTGGAACGGTGGTCCCCGTGTGAAACTGGGACCAGGGGAAGCCTGGTGGGACAGTAAAGAATCTGGGGGGTGGAGTTCAAGTGAGACGTCTCCTCCTTCATTCATGCATAGATCTCCTGTTCCTTCTGTAGGGAAGCTCACCTTTGCTTGGCCCTTCCGATCCACTTCATTACTGAGTTTTGCTGCATGCATCTCCCTGGTTCTTTAATTGCTAATGAGCAGGATCTGCCTAACGATTAAGGCGCATCTTTTTCCTCGCTGCCGTCAGATTCCTCGTTTCTGAAAGACGCCTGGCGCTCGGGTCTGCAGCAGGGCCGTCAAACTCTCCATGGCCTGTGGATATTGTGTCTTTTCTCATGCGCGCGGCGGAGAACTGAGGCTCCTTCCCAGCCAGGGGGCTGAGCCAGCGCAGAAGTCCCCCTGCAGCTCCCCCGCGCGCCGGAGTCCGAGACCGCGAGCCTGGGGCCAGTGCCTGCTCAAATACTTTCACTCGGAAACAAAGCCGCGTGAGCAAAGACTCGGGACCCCTCGCTGCCAGAATCCACAGCGATCGGATTCTTTCCGTCCTTAGTGTTCCTAGAACTGGTTTATTGTTCCACCCCAGAAGTAGGAAAGAAACCCTTCCAGCAGAAAAGGCAATGTAGAAACGCTGAAACGAGCTCGTGCATCGGAGGGAGGGAATGGAGGACAGGGTCAATCCGTGCTGCTGTGCTTCTGCCCGTCTCCAACAGTGGCTCCTGTCGGATCCTCTGCTGGTCCGCGTTCCCATGCGCCGGTCCCTCAGTCTGGTACGTCAGTCTGTGCTGGGATCGACAGTCCAGCCTCGGACCTGGGGGTCAGAAAAGCTTCTTCGCCTGTGACGGCAGGGTCAGCCATCCCCGTCCGTGGTTGCTGTGAGGAAGCTGGGGGGCAGGAATGCTTGCGTTGAGCAGAAGTGTGGAGAAACGGGTTGGCTCTGTCCAGAGGAAGGTATAGAAGGTGCATCTGTGTAGTGCATCACATTTGTGAAACATTTAACATACTGTATGACACCCTATAATCAGTAC
The DNA here is from genome assembly GCF_040954835.1 of Lepisosteus oculatus. Classification (NCBI taxonomy): domain Eukaryota; kingdom Metazoa; phylum Chordata; class Actinopteri; order Semionotiformes; family Lepisosteidae; genus Lepisosteus; species Lepisosteus oculatus. The sequence continues at coordinate 15,001,104 of NC_090719.1, read as the reverse complement.
ATAATAAGAAGGATCAGTTAGTCATCATCTATTTTCCAAGCCTTATCTGATTCAGGGCCGCAGGGAAGCGTGAGCCTACCCCAGCAAGCAACGGGCACAGGGCAGGATACAGCCTGGGCGGGACGCCAGTCCACAGCAGGGCACTCGCAGACGCAGACACACTCACACCAGGGCCGGTTTTCACAGGACCCAGTATATTTCTGTACTGTGCGCCAGCTCGTTCCAGTGCCTTGCTGCAGCTCTTCAATTTCCAATATGTCGGGACTTTATCGTGCTGTGGTGAGAGACTTCCAGAGCTTTATCTGTGTTATCAGCTTTTCACTGACAGCTTGGTCGCTTGCAGCCAGGCGCGTATTTGTGTGCAGAACTGATTGATCTCTGCAGTGAGTGGGGCAAGGCAAACAGTCGATACCAAAGTACAAAGTTTATTTAACAGCTGGTGTGCTGGTAGTTCCCAGCGAAGCAGTGAGCCTCTGCATGAAGATTTCTGATCTCTTTCTCCCTTTCTGCGTCTTCCCCTCTGATCCCTCGGCTGTGAACCCCCAAAGCCTTTCGCCGGTCTTGTACTTTCTTCGACCAAAACATTTCTGAAAACTGTATTTCCTCCTTAAAGGACATTGTGCTACAGCTCTAGTAAGAAACACCGTTGCTGCTGTGTTAAAAGAATTAACACTTCTGAAGTGTTTGCATAAAAAGCGCATTGTAATATTTAGAGAACTGTGACGGTATTTTCACGGTCTTTGAAGAAATGTTTTGAACATCTAAGTTCCTTATTAACACAAGATCCTACTGTACTCCTGGGAAAACTGCACCCCTAGATTTTGTGGAGACTGTCAGAATGGCGTCTTCCTTAGATCTGCTCTTTGAGACCGATGTCAGTGATGCACAGTACTGTATGTTGCCTCTTCCGCCCTGTCAAGAATGAGTTCTGTGGTGCCTGTGCAGGACCAGCTTTGAAATAATAACACCTGGGCAGTGCCGGGAGACTGCACTTCCTGTGGAAATCGGCTCAGTGTGCCAGGTTTATTTCCGTTTGTTTCTAACCACAGAGAAGTGTCGGACGAAGGGGAGTTGGGTTAGCTGGAAAGGATAACGGCAATGTCGGGAATTTTAAACGCCCCTGCACATAACTTAACCGTGGAGGGTGGAGGTCTCAACTTCCAGCTTAGCTCGTGGGAAGAAGCAGGCCAACGTGGGGGACCTGCAAACTCCACACGGCAGAGTCCCTGGCCAAAGTTGAAGCCAGACTCAGGGTCCTGGCGCTGTGAGGCAGCAACACAGGCCACCCCACTGCCCCCTGCAGCCCCCTGCAGCCCCTGACCACAGACAGGAGTCCGTCAGCGTGGGCCACTGTGAGCAACACGGCGCTGGTGACCCGCTGCAACAGAACCAGCACCACTCCACTCCAGCCGCCTATCCAGGAGCCCACTAATCGCCGCTTCCCCTTTCCGCTTTCCTTGCAGGGTGTTGAAGTTAATTCTCTGCCCTTCTTAGCATGTGCTTGCACGTTAAAGAGAAAAGCCCCTTAAAAAGCCACTCGAGCCTTAATCCTTTGGAGTGCCCCGGCATGCCCGCGGATGAATAAGGCTCCACAGGCGCTCCGGTCCCAGCGCTTTCACGGCCAGGCCATGGAATTCATGCCCAATTAGTGTGAATGCCTGGGAGATGAATGGGCGGATTTCTAGAGCTTTCCGGCGCTGACTCGCTGCGCAGGCCCGACGCAGATAAAAATGATTGTTCTGCTCAATACTCGTCCTCTGCGGTGCCCCCTTTCCCCCACAGTTGACATAACCAAACGCCGTATCGGATAGAGCTCGCATCTGGCTCTCGGGGGTCTCGAGACAAGTTCTGGGGCGTTCACAGTGAGGACACCAAAGCTCTTCCGGGTGTGTTCGCAGATTTCCCCTGCTCGGTCTCGGGAGGTCCCGCTCGAATGGGCTCTCGTCGAGTGCGGCAGTCTGAGCAAGCTGAGAACTGAGTGCTCAAGTTCAAGGTTCGCTGTTACGTGAACCTGCCTGTCAAAGCTAAAAGCAGGTGCCTCTTCTGATTTTTCTGTAAACAGGGGATTACATCTCCTGGCATGCGGTTTCCTGTCTGTTACAATTGTGTCACAGCAGCTGCCTGGCCCGTGAAGCTCGGCAGCAGCTGAGACATTGGCGTGGATCTGGAGGTGGAGGGTCAGGGAGTGAGATGTGCCTGCCAGAGCACAGAGTCTGCAAGGGGACGTCTTGCGATGTGGCACAGCTAGCTGGTCATCTGTGGCTCACTACTGTTCAGCACTACCTCACTTTCTCTCTTAATAACTTTTGTGCTTTTTACACGGCATTGGGTTTCCTGAGGATTCTGCATTTTAAAAAAAATCTGTTTTACATCACTTTAAAACTGTTGGCAAAGTTTAACACCTCAATTCAGTAGCGGTTTCAGCAGCTGCCATGCAGCTTATCTCCTGTTCATTGCAGAACTCCTTTTCCTTACTGCCATTTAAAGTATGGGGCTTCTCCCGGTCTTTTCCTCTCGTCAGGAGTATTTTTCCAAATGGCCTTGGTGCAGGGCCCTCTCTTTGTGTTGAAACGGGCTCCCCTTCGTACTGTAGTGCCTGTGTAGCCTGGTGGGACACATTGGGTCCGTATGCAAGGCCAGAGGTGAAGATTCGCCACAGCTAGACCACAGTCAAATACTTTGTTTGTTCAGTTTTTTCTTTATTTAACCACTCCTTACAGCGGAATTTTATTTTAATGATTTACGTGACCCGGCTATGTATTTCCCTTTTTATAATATATGTTTCTGGGAGGACCGAAATCTTCCCCGGCTTGCGAAAAGCTTCTCAGCCAGGGTCTGTGAGAGTGTGAGAGGCTTGCGGAAGAATGAAGTGCTGAAAGGATTTGATCAAACCCGGCTCTTCCCAACGATGATGCATTGTGTCCGGGGCCTGTTCCATTTCTCCCGCTTAGCGGCCGTCCTTTCCGACATTCAAAGAGAGAGAAAACGCTGCAGAAGGACTGGTTCCCATTGTGTGGCCCGAGAGGGAGCAGCTTGTTTTTATCTGCAGCTCGTGTTTCATCTCTGCAATGAAGCAGCGGGCCTGTGGGAGGATCTGAATGTTTCTCTTTAATTCGGGGGCCGATGGGTCTCTGCAGATCTCTCTGCTGGGCCTGACAGTCGTCAAGCTCGACAGAGCTCACTCCTTTCAAAGCCGGAGGGAGACAAGCAGCAATAAACACAGGAACGGCTCGGAAAGCAGGAAAAACAAAGGGGCTGTCTGCGTCATTAGGGAAGGGAATCTGTGCTGTTTGTTTGGATTCTGGCTTAACCTTTTGTTTTTGGACCTTCACTGGAAGGTCTTCGTCTCTTGTGCAGTGACTGAAGCTGCCTGATCAAAGCCACGTGACGGCAGCGGCTCGGGAATGTGACTCCTGCTGTGTTTTGAGTTGGGGAAACAGGCCATCGCTGCCCGTTTGTTCGTGTCGGCTCCTCTGGCAAACGTAACGTTTCCAGGAGTCGGTTTGAGCGCTTTCTCAAGAGCCATGATATTTCTTTAAGGTTTTCTTTTGAGTAGTTTTTCCTGGCTGACTGGATTTAGGTTAGAGTCGAGGGGAGGAAATTGACAGTGTATCCGGAGATTATAAACTCAGGAAATGTCGAGCTTTCCTCCTGGGAAAAGAGAGCAAAGCATAATAATGTAAAACAAGGAGGGGGGAAAAAGATTGCTTTATTTGGGGGGTTGTTATTACGGGTGTGCCTTGAGTATTATCCTAACTGCTTGCCTTCAGTATCTAGTGTCTAGGAAACTAAATACAGCACTTGAGGACTGGGGCATCGGCTGTGGAGAATTTGCTGTGTGTGGAGAGTGATAGTGACATAAGATCTCCCCACCCTCTATCACATCCTCCAGCCCTGATCTCTCTCTCTGCCTCGCTGGGAGTTCCCTTCGTCACCATGGCAACGCTCTAAACAGGGCCTGTGCAGGCACGTCGCCAGCATGTGGTAAACAAAGGGCATGTTTTTGCCTCTAAATGCAGTAAACTTGTGATTCTAATTTAAAGCAGGCCGCGGCCTTACTGAGTAATTCAATACTGAGGTTTGGTCTTTTTGTTCTTTTTCCCCTTCAGTTTATTTTTACCCTTTTATTTGTGGAGCGTTATGCAGATTTTGTTTTTTGTTTTGTGCTAGAAAGGGCACTTTAATAGGCCTGCAGCTTCACACGCTTGTCAGGATATTGGGAACAACTACTGTATCTTTCATGCGAATTACATATAAAAAGTTACGTCCATATGAAAAAACAGGCTGATTTTGTGGCATTACTTCATGTACAGTACAGAGCCTGATAAAAATCTTTCAAGCGCATTTGAAATAACTGAAAATAAAAAATCAAGAACTTGCAAAATAGTGGGAGAGGCCTCGTTTAAATTCACCACATTACTTCCACTAAATGCTTTGAGCTTAGCGGCGGCGCTGTTGACACAGCTATTCTCACAGAAGAGAGAAACATTACTTAAGACGAACACTGAAACTTGGCAGTTCCAGCCATTTTCTGGCAAAAGAGCCAGCAATTTCAATTTCCCCTGACTGCAGGGCTAAGTACCCCAGCACCATCTGTAAAGCTAAGCTGATTATCTGTCTAATACTCATCGCTGTGTTCAAGATGTTGGCTCCACTGGTAACTCAAAGCCTGTGTCCCCTCAGGCTCTTCAGTCTATAAATCTGCTGAAACCAATCCTCAGCTCAAACTCCCAGCTCTATTTAATTATTACGCTTGACCAAAGAAAACAAACAAAACAAAACAAAAAAAGGACAGGCATTTTCTGAGTCAGAACCAATTACGTGACTGTGAAATGAGAGACTGTTTTCTAAGGGAACTGGCACCCTGGGAAAGGTATTCTTGCTCAGAGTCACGGTTTCCACAGACCCCAGACCCGAGCCTGGCACTGTGGGCACAGTGGGCAGGGAGAGCTGGCGCCCCAGTTTGGTTACAGACCAGAGGAAGACGGAAGTGTTGTGGTGTTTTTTCTCTTCCCTGGGCTGTTTTCACATGTGGGATTTCCCTGGAATGTAATGGTACAGTATACACAAGCACAGATTTCTGTGTTCTTAGTAAGAGCCCTAATGGTCACAACTATGTGATGTTAAGAATAAAGCAGTCTGTTGTCTAGAAACGCTTCCATTTTCATTTAGCAAGTTCCTTCTTGGCTGTCCTGTTGACTAGCTTTTTTTTATCTGTAGGGGTAGCACAACAGGGGTAAGGGGGTAGGTGGGTGACTGATTTCAACATGAAATTTAATCATATTTCATATTTCACGTTCCTATCGGGTTTGAAGCCATTTGGGCGCCTCTAAACCACAAAAAGCAAAGTGTGTTTTCCCTGTGGTAGATCATTAACTTCGTGGTAAAGGTTTTATTGACACCAAGTTACCATTGAGAGGAGGGAATTTGGCCCATCCTTTTGGTTAAAAAAAATGGAGAGATACTAGGCTACGGTGTTAGAAGGTCAGGCGTAAGACTCTCAGGCGTAAGACTCTAACCTACGTCTCCTGAAATGACTAGGATCAATACTCTGCGCCTTAAATCGCTAGGCTGTGGTGTCATAAATGAATAGGAAGTGAACTGTGCTTTGTCTCCGTTTCGTCACCGGTTTGTCTTAGAGATGGGGATGTGCCTGGTGGTGCAGGATGTAAACAAAGCCAGGCCTCGTTGCCATGAGAACACCCTGTCAGCCTTGGCCACAGTAAGGCGACTCGGGCTCTGTGCGAGCAAACAAGGATGATGACTAACTGGAGTATGTGTTTTCGGGATGGTAGTTTATTTTCACTGAACTGTTTTGAAATGTAATTAGGCACAAGATGACTTAGGTTTCATCATACAAGTTTGTCTCGTGCTTCAGAATGTTAAGAGAGTGAGTAATTGTAGGGGTAGGCAAAATTTTAATAATGAATATCCATCTGTATAATAGGAAGTCACAAGTATGCACATGAATGATAACTGAGTGCTGTTGCTTCTTTGTTTTCCCCTTTTGGGGAAGAGAGGATGAGAACTAAAATGTCATGTGGAATGTAAAATAGTCAAATGGTGTTAAAGCACTGTAGAAGGGAGACGATGACCGAGTGAGCCAAAGTATTTGGAATACAAATGCTCAATTAAGCAGGCAGCCCCCTCCCTCTAAAATTTCTGCGACTGTAAAAATCACTTTCCCTTTCGGAGTCAGTGAGGATGACACGACTGTCTCATTTGCACTTCAAGTCATCGTTTGTCAGCGCTCAGTCACTTGTCAGTGATGCTGCCGGAGCAGTAGCACAGAGCTCGTCTGCCAGTGAGGAGTGTGAACTGCTGCCATCAAAGGGGGGACTTCTCTGAGAATCCCGAACGTGTGAATGAGGAGGCCGTAAATAACATGTTAACGACGTTCGGGAATCTGTCGCTGTGGCGTTGGAGGAGGATGAAGAATCGGGGACGGGACAGAAACAAGATGCTCATCACCGAGCCTTTGTGAAGAAGGGACAGGGGTGGTTGGCATTGTCATGATCATGAGCCTTTTTAACACAGATTGAGCCCCTGGTGTCCTCCCTTTACTAAGTGATCACCCAGTCTGCTGGTCACCCCGCAGGCTACCAGTTGGCTTTGAAATGTAAGACCGGTTTAATAACCAGTGACCTCCCCCCAGGGTGGGCGTCCAGAATTCCTGGAGACACACGGTTTGCCCCCTCCGTTTCCTCATCCATCTTTATTTTCCCTGGGCTCCTGCCAAGGTTATTGGCTGAGCTTTTGGTGGCCAGACAGGCAGGCAAAACAATAAAGTAACTGTCTCCATCCTCCCTTGAGTTATTTTGCATTCCTGCAAACGGCTTGTTGTTTTTTTTTTCCGGTCTCCCTCTGTCAGGGTTTAATCCAAGTGTTTTTTTGTTCAGCTAAAGCCAGATTAACAATGTGGCAGGTCCAGTGTTTCACATTAATTATTCCTTACACTTAAATAGGGCTTTTCTGGACACTCCACTCAAAGTGCGTTACAGGTAATGTGGACTCCCCATCCAGGGTGTACCCTGTCTTGCTCCCATTGCTTGCTGGGATAGGTTCTGGCTCCCCTGCGACCCTGAAGTGGAAGAAACCATTAGAATATGGATGGATGGAATATTAGTATGTTCCCATTATTAGTCAGTACTGAATGCTTTTTCTTAAAGACCCTCCTTATTGTCATGGCCTTATAGTACAGTATAGACATCTCTAGTTGTGGAAACAAGTCTGAGCTCAGTCAGTGCCTCATGCTGTTTTCTCTCACTGGAAGTGTTTTAAGAGCTGTCTGCTGTGCATGTGGATTTTTTTTTTAAATTTCCTGCCATTATCTTTCCGATGAGAAAGTGTCTCGTGTGGAGTCGATGTGTCTTGAATGTGTTGCACTAAAACCGATTGGCAGAGCAATGGTGGGAACGCAGCCGGGAGACAGCCCCTCGCGCTGTAGTTCTGATGGGAGTCAGGCGCGCTGGGGAAACGCGCGAAAGCTTTACTTTGGAAACGGAACTTGTGGACAAGAAAACAACTTAATGGGAAGTAAACTGTTGGCTCAGTTTCTGTGGACATTCCAACTAGCCGTTTAGGATTCAGTCTCTGTTAGTCTGCGGATACAGAACATGTGTACGGAGGCTTACAGAACGTGCTGTTCTCGCTGTGGCGAGTGCTGTTGTTTGAGAACAGTGAGGGAATGTTGGGTCGAGAAGCTTCCACAGCGTTCCTCCGGTCTGTCCATGCAGTTGGTAGGAGGTTGTTCAGATATTCCTGGAATTTGCATTTTCTCCAAGGCCTTGAGGAAACACCCCCCCCCCACTGAGCTGAAACACACAGCAGAGGGACTTGGCCATTCGTAAGGGTGTTGTTTCAACAGCAGGCTGCCTCTTCATTCACTCAGTAACGCACTGGAGCTCTCGTCTTTAAAGAGAGAGCGTCGGCTTGCTCTGCCCCCCCAACATCGATGAATGTCTGGTGACAGCTGCCCTCATCTCTCTCGCAAGGTCCCGTAGATGTGAACTCTGCAGCACATTTCGGTCTGTGTTTGAGGCAGTCGGTTTAGCGAATGAAGTTTGCGTGGGTTTGATTTCCGATCTGCTGCACAATTAGGCTTTTGACAGCACTTGCAGCAGGTGTGGAATATGGGGTTGCAGGGGATTTTCCAGTCATAGGTGGTGCAGTAAATTAGTCCAAATAAGTAGCAAATTAACTGGGGCAAATCAAATGGCCTTAAATATCTTCTACAAACAGAGGTGGCAAAGAAGGCAAAATGGATTATGGATGCGTCTCTCACCTCCTTCACTGCCAGTTCTGGGAGACGCCTCTGTGCTAACGGACACAGGAAGTCTTTCATCCCCACTGCAAGATCGCTTTCAAACAACTGTCTTCTCCCTTATCTTACTGTAACCCTGTCGCACTGACTCATTGGTTGGTAAAGCTTTGTCTGTCATTGTGTTGTTGTGTTGAGAGGGTGCTGTAAAATGAATCGCACTTGTGTGTGTGTCCTCTCGCCCCTCCAGAGCTCGACCCAGGAGATTGGGGAGGAAGTGGAAGACGGGGCGATCTACACCATCACCCTCAGGAAGGTGCAGGTGCACCAGGCGGCCAGCAAGGGGCAGCGATGGCTAGGGGTGAGTGACGCTCGGACCGGGGGCAGAGCCCAACAGATTAACATTTCCGTACCCGATCGCTGCTTGCAGAGCCCCCTTACGGCATTGAGCATTGTGGATTTAAAATGGCTTGAGAACAGAGAGTAACTGAGTTCTCCAACAACAAAAGTTGCAAGAAGGCCCCTAGTCACAGGTGAAAGAACGTGTTACAGGGCATCAGGCAGTACGTATCGCCCAGTGGACAAGACAAGTGGGACACATGTCTCATTAAGCCCAAGCCTGTTAACACGAGCGATTCTTCCGTGTTCGCGTGAAGTTAGCGGACAGGTCTGCTCGTGAGGAGTACCAGGCCTGTTGTCACACACGGTGCTTGTGCCCCCCTCTCTGGTCCAGGTGGAGACAGAGTCGGCCCTGAGCTTGTACGAGACCTGTAAAGTGCGCACCATCAAGGCAGGCACCCTGGAGAAGCTGGTGGAGTACATGATGTCGGCGTTCAGGGGCAACGACTCCACCTACGTCACCATATTCCTCTGCACCTACCGCTCGTTCGCCACTACTCAGCAAGTGCTGGACCTGCTGCTCAACAGGTGAGGGCCTGTCTACTCCTGTGGGTTCGGCTCGTCCACCAGACACAGAGAGACGCACGCACGCACGAACCCAGAGACGCACACAGAAACCAGCTCTCTTGTGCAGCTATGTCTCCCCGAGAACAGTTTTCTGGAAAGATGGATTCTCCAGACTGCCCCATTAGACACTAACAGCTGTGTTCCCTGTGGCTTCTCTAGGTATGCCAAGCTGCACCAGCAGACCAGCGCAGAGGGCTCCAGACTGACCCATGATGACCGCACAGAGCTGAAGAAGTAGGTGACACTTGGCACTCCTGCTGAGAGGCAACACACTTACTGGCTGTGACCCGACAGAGTTCTGGTTTAACAAAAAATCTGGTGTACTAACAACAGTTTTTAAAATACTCTTTTCTGTGGTACAAATTAAGACAATTTTTGATTTCAAGATTAAAGGAGTGCATTCATGAAAAATCTGTCTAGCTTCTGCTGAACTTGTTGATGTTTTTTATCAAGTAATCGGACAAATCCTGTTAGTTTTCCTGCTCCCAATTGTGCACGATTGTAATATTATCATGCTTTGTTTCCCTCATTATCAGGACATTTCTTTGATTTTCAGTGTAGGCTTTGATAATTCCACCATCTGCGCCTGCCCCTCTTTCATGTAGCATTTACCTTTTATCACTTCGTTTGGAATGGAAACTGAAGCATGTGTTTTTATTTGAGGAGAGAAACGTAGCCTCTCATCGGAACATTAAAACAAGTTAAAAGAATCCGCTCGAGAAAGAAAGAGCAGACTGTGTACCCGTCATTCTTGTATGCAGTGCAGTTGGGGTTCATGCAGGATTCATGCGTTATACTTTATTTTGAGATGCTGCTACATAAGAAATGAACACATGAGACACACAGTGAGAGACGGATGCAACACACTGCTACTTAGTAGTTCTTTCCAGTTGGCTACGGATGATTTGAACGATCAGACCTGCCCTGGCCCTGACTCTGTGCTAATTAACCTTTCTTTGTCTCTGTCCCTTGTCGCAGCACTATCTCATCCATCCTGGGGGCCTGGCTGGATCAGTATTCCGAGGATTTCTGGAAGCCTCCGGAGTACTCTAGCCTGCGCCGCCTCATCTCCTACCTGCACCTGAACTTCCCCGGCTCTGACCTGGAGAGGAGGGCCTGCAACCTGCTGGCCCAGTTTCACCGCCGGCAGCACTGTGAACCCGAGCAGGACGGTAGGGAAGCCCAGGGTTCGCTTGTCCAGCCGCCTTCAGAGCGGTCAGGACGTCACTGTGTACCGTCACGCAGGGAGCGATCGACAGACGCCAAACACAATTCGCACTTATAAGACCTGTGACGCCCAGGCAAGTGGGATCATGCTCTTTCCTGCAGCGACACACTGATGGACAGACATACAGATCTAGATCACATTTTGTTCCCAGAATTCCCAGATGTTATTAAGAATTGCCTTCTGGGAACAAAAAGGGACCAAAAGTACTGTGGCACAGCGGAGTGTCCCTCACCCACAACATCTGCTGGCCGCCCCACAAGGGGCATCCACAAGCCATGAAACCACGCGCGATCCTCTGGTGTCTGACAGCTGCGTGGGAATGTAGCGAGAACATATCAGCTGCAGGAGCTCTCCTTAAGAGAGAGCCCTGTATAGGATCTGCTCTCGGCTGGTCGAGCAGTCGTCGCCGAAGCTCCCGAGCTGAAGCGCTCAATCCTGGTCCCTCCTAAGTAAGGGAAAAGAAAAAATGCTCCTCCTATTTCTAGACGATGGGTACAAATCATACAAGCTCTCCCCAGAAGGCTCATAGCTGACAGTCTAACTGCTGATGGAGGTGTTGTCTGGGGTCAGCGATCACCGCAGGTCCGTTCATCACCTCCCGGTCACTTGAGCGAGATTACAAAGGCGGCTTTTACGGAGTTGTTTGTGCCTGTAGCTGAAGTGTCGTGTAATTCCTGATCTCCAATCGCCCAGTGAAGAGGCCTTGAGCGTTTCCCAGTCCCAGTCCAGCAGACTCGCTGCGCTAACCCTGCTTCAGCGCATAGAGGCATTGATTGCGGTAGGAGAGGAGAGTGTTGTTGTGTGAGGAGGAAAGAATAAATGTGTCTTGCTTGTGTGCCCCCTGCCAGGGCTGGACCACAGCGCCTGCACCTTCACCATGCTGGAGGAGAATGGCTTCGATTACGAGCGCCCGGACTTCATGTCCTTCCCACCCCCGGTCGTGGCCGAACAGTTCACGCTGATGGACGCGGTGAGGCTGCTGTTCCCTCTCGCTTGTCTTTCGGCCCCCAGCTGCACGTTGGCTCGGAGGGCCTTTGTACGGATTTCACAGAGAGCTGGGTGTGGCTCACCCCAGTCTGTGAGGAGCTCCTTCAGTGCTGAAGGATGTCCAAGATGTCAGGTGCTGCCAGTGATCTGAAAACGTTTCCATTGCGCAGGCCAATTAATGATGATGGGTTAAACCAGGCAGAACTGTTGTGAAGCTGTTCCAAAGGGGATGGGTCAATGCCCAGGCATCTGCTTTAGAGTGGTCTTAATTAAAGAAGCCTGCAGCCCCGAATAGAAGTGGCGCTCAGTCTTTCAGCCGCGAATCTGGAAATTACAGAACCCGAGTGGCTTTGCCTTTTTATCTCTCCAAGCAGCGCAGCCTTGCAGACAGGACGCAAGTGGTGTTGCGTCTCTAAAGAGGGGCTTTTAAAGACGGGCCAGTCGGCTCTTCTAGTACAAGCAGGGCTGGCAACTTGCCCGTGTGCAGAAGTATCAGTGTCCACGTTGTCCATAGTGGAGGATGTAGAAGTCAAAGGATTTGTCTTTTGTGCAGTTGCCAGTTGCCATTATCTGACGATTTTCTTCGTGTGTTGCCCTGTTGTGCATGAAGGGGAACTAACCCCCCAGGACAGGGAACGGGGAAAAGCTGTTCGCTGTTCTGAAGCCCGTGCTGTCTCGCTGTGCAGGAGCTCTTTAAGAAGGTGGTGCCCTATCACTGCCTGGGCGGCATCTGGTCTCAGCGGGACAAGAAGGGCAAGGAGCACCTGGCGCCCACCATCCGTGCCACCGTGACCCAGTTCAACAGCGTGACCAACTGCGTCATCGCCACCTGCCTGGGCGACAAGGCGCTCAAGCCCGCCCAGCGAGCCAAGGTGGTGGACAGGTGGATCGAGGTGGCCAGGGTAAGGCGCACATTTATTTTGTGCCCAACCGGATGTCAGGAGTGGAGCATTAACTTTCACGGCCTTTTTCTTTCTCACTTTAGATTGACTTGTGTGCCGTTAGCTGGGAATCGGTTATTTCTGAGTTTTTGTTGCAGCGGCTATCATGGAAACGTCTGACGTCACAGAATCGGTGATTTTCTGTCTCGTGTTATTTCAGGAATGCCGAATCCTGAAGAATTTCTCTTCCCTGAGGGCCATCCTCTCGGCTCTGCAGTGCAACTCTGTTTACAGGCTAAGGAAGACGTGGGAGGAGGTCTCCAGGTAAGACGGATAAGAGTAGGAGGATTTGTTCCAAGGAGTCTTTCATTACAAATTCTATTCTTCTTTTTTTGTCCTCAGTTACAGTGTATATCTTACTGCTTTATCCACAGGGAGAACTTCCGAATCTTTCACGAGCTGTCGGAGATCTTCTCGGATGAGAACAACCATTCCCTGAGCCGCGAGCTCCTCATCAAGGTAGGCCTGTTCAGGTCTGGAGCAGTTCTCCCAGCTCACCGCAGCTTGCAAGCTCCCGAAATCCTACGATCAGCGCTCTGTTGTTCTTTCACTTTCTTTAGTGCGCTGCTCAGATGTTCTGTATTTCTGTCAGGCATGCGGGGGCGGTGGTCCTTGTACGGTCCAAAATATGATGATGCATCAAGATATTAAAATGCACCAAGGGGTGCTGTGATCTCTCATGTCAGTTTTGCCAAAGGATTACTCTCCACAGTGATGGCCTTCATCAGACTCCTCTCTGCTCGGCCTTTGCAGTAAGGGACTGCGCAGTGGCTCCAGCTGCTCGTCCCCTGCAAACTTGCACTGCTGACTTCGTGCTGTAGCGACAGGACATTGCCGGTGCTGGTTTGGGGGGGGTGCTGCTCTGGTTTTCAGTGCAGTGGGGCCGGGTGAGGGCCTGGCCAAGCGTGCTGACTCACACAGCTGCAGTAAACCACCCTTCTGAGAAGCAGGGGCTTGTTGCTCGGCAGCGCAGAGAGGCAGGATGTGGCCGTGCACCTGTCTTGTGGCACGAGGAGAGCCTGCAGCGCACACTTAAAGGTCACCAGAAACCAAGTCACGCCTCATCGTTTCGGACCCCACTGTGGCATGTCAGTGGCTAGGTTTCACAACCACAACTAAAAGAGCATTTGCTTTCATTTCTGTCTCTTAGTTACGAGTGCAGATTGGCCACTGTTATTTATACCCAGAGCTGTGGTTAGCACAATAACACCAAAACACGCCGATTCCTGCACGTTCTCGCTCCCCTATACTAGGAGTGTTAATGAACACAGCCATTACTGACAGGTTTGGCATTTTACTTTCATTAAAAAACCTCACGGATCACGTTTGACGAGACCTGCTATTGAGCTCCGAGTTAGGAAAATGCAGACGGTAAAATGTTTTCCGTTGAGTATGGGTGATGCCGCCATTACCCCGCGTCGCTGATACTCAGAAGTCGGGAGCCTACGTTTTTTCCCCCCCTCTGGAGTTTTTTTAGCTGAAGAGTGACAGTGTGTCAAGAATCAGAGTGCCTTTCTAACAGTCCTGCGGGATGAATCCTTCTTCCCCGCTAGACAAGGTAGACGCGTTTTGAGAGGCGTTGCTCCGATTCTGGCCGATTCTCCCGTCCTTTGTGGGATTCCTCGCTCTGCGGCAGAAGGCAGGCCGCCTCTACCTGCAGAGATTCCTTGCTGCGGGCAGATTAAGTTCCACACAGCTGTAATGGAGACGCGATGTGGTGCTCTAAGAGTATTTCCAGGAGAGGCCCGTCGGGGGGGGCGTGTTTCTGTGAAGACGGGGGAGAATCCCTCGTGGCATCACAACGGGCAGCAGGCCTTGATAAGAGCCCCGCCTTGCAGATGTGTCAGCGAGGGGTATCCCGGGTGGGGGAACGGTAGGGGGGTTTCACAATCTCTTATCTCTTACGCTCAGCTGGAACACCGCTCAGTGAGTCACATGACGTGGCACTGTAAAAAGTGCACACCGGCTTCCAGGAGACAGTGTTGGTCTATATATTTCAGGACACCTCAATTTCCTTTATTGTCTACTGTGAAAGAAAAGTCTGTATTGTAATCGGAGAAAGCTGATCACGCTTTACTGCAGCATCAAATGCTGAAGGTCTTCAAAACGCACAATGGAGGATTTGTCTTCCACCACTTCCTGTATGGTGTAAAAAGACGTATAGATCCAGGAAAAAAAAGGATTGTGGGCTCAGGGTCTATACCTGCAGATGTGCTCCTGCAACTTCCAAGACTTGACATCCCTGCAGTTGGCCTCATACCGGCGTGCGTCTGTTTGCTCTTTCCAGGAGGGAACCTCAAAATTCGCCACCCTGGAGATCAACCCCAAACGGGCACAGAAACGGCACCAGCAGCAGAGAGAGATGGTAAGAGCGAGACGTTCTGGCGTGGGACGTCCCAGAGGAGACGCGCATCATTGTTGTGCAATACTAACTTGATAATTGAACTTCGAAGCGTCGATGAGCCTGCGTCGATCTGTTTTTGATGTAATGGTAAAGACCGTTCTAGCTGCTGAAGATTTGCCCTTTGAATGTACATTAGAAACTCTTGGAATTAAAATGCTGTCTTCTGGGGTGCAGAAAGTCTGCTTCCCTCAGCTGTGAAGGCTGATGTCTCAGCATGAGCTACGAGTACCCTCTAGTGGTTTTTTAGCAGAATTGCAGGTCACTTATAATTACAGTTCAGAACTCTTCTGAGTCCATCCAGCCATTTTTTTGCTTCAACCAATTTGGTGTCACAGGGCACAGTGGGCAGGGCAGGATACACCCTGGATGGGACGCCAGGCCAACACAGGGCACACACAGACACGCACACACACTCACACTGGGGGCAATTTTCCGAGAAGCCAATGGACCCACTAGTATGTCTCTGGGCTGTGGGAGGAAACCGGAACAGTCAGTCTAACATAGGGAGAACATGCAAACTCCACACAGACAGCACCCCTGGTCTGGAATTGAACCCAGGGCCCCAGCGCTGCGAGCCGGCTCTACTTACCCTTGCACCACCCTGCCACCCTCATCTGAGTCATTTGCAGCTGGTTGGTGACATTGACTGTCCCTGTCCGTCGTACTGGGGCTTAAGCACCACTGCCCCACCGACAGTGTTTGTTCTGAGACGCCAGTCTGATGGATCCCAGTTCCTTCCCACCAGTTTCTCCACACTAACCCCTGCGCTGTGTTCCAGGGCGTGATGCAGGGCACTATTCCCTACCTGGGCACCTTCCTGACGGACCTGGTCATGATGGACACCGCCATGAAGGATTTCCTGGACGTAAGTGTCCCTGCAGTGGCCCTGGGTGTCCGCGTGTTTCCCAGCAGCTCCCGGTCCAGTCTCGGGAACGTCCTCCAGCACTGCTGTCCAGGATTGCCGTTGTGCTGGCCGGGGGTAGTGCGATCTCCACGCGCTTCTCCCTTTTGTAAAAAGAGTTGCAGACCAGACATTGAAACCAGGGGGGTAAAGGGTTAATCCACACCGAAAGGGAAAGAAAAGCTGTTTCAGCTGTGGAGCCTTCTTCAGGAGCGGGCCCTCTACCTGTGTCACGGACAGCGAATGTCAGCTTCTGCTCTTGTTTTAAAATGGCCTCTGCCACATCATCATTGAGCAGAGGCAGTAGATTTCGTTCACCAGAGATGCAGGCGCGCGCAGGGCTGTGTGCTGAGTGCACTGTGCTGAGCGATCCTGAAATCGACGTCTCTTTCTGATTTCTTTTCTCCACTACAGGGGGGATTGATCAATTTTGAAAAAAGAAGGAAGGTAAGGATTCAGTTTCACTTCGTTTGATTTAATTAACGGTGCAAGCTACACGCTGTTGGAATGTGTTCTAATTAGATTTAGGTCTACACATCTAGAATGAATGACTGGAATGATTTGATTTCTCAACATTTCATGCGGCGATAGACCATTAAGGGCCAGTTCTATCTGGACATGTGCGTTTCTCACCGGAAAACATTCAGGTCGTGTGGAGAATTATTTGTTAATCTGTTCTGTCCATTAATTACCGACAAGTATCCCTTATTATCATTGTGGAGGCAGAGACATAATTCAAAACACCAGAGAGGCGGGGAGGTCTTGCAGCTGCCCTCTCCCACTGCCTTTCATACCTTACAAACCTGCAGGTACATGTCCTTGTCTGCCTCATTTATTTAAAAGCCGGGGAAGTGGCTGCATCCAATCGACACACAACATTGATCAGTTTGTTAAGTGAGCCAGGCATAGCAGGCTGAGCTGTGGGCTTGCCAGGACCGCCAGCCTGTTGCAGACTGTCCTCCTCTGCCTTGCAGGAGTTCGAGGTGATCGCCCAGATCAAGCTCCTGCAGTTGGCCTGCAACAACTACAACTTCACTCAGGACAGCCAGTTTGTCGAGTGGTTTTCCGGGGTGGAGAGACTCAGTGAGGCGGAGAGGTAAGATGGAGAGACTGTCCTGGGGAAGCTTGAATGCTCTAGAAACGTGTACTGTAATCAGTGTTGTGCTGTTACCGACACCAGCCTCCTGAACAGGTCTGAATTGCTTCATAATCCACTTCTGCATACTGTTTCAGTCTTAGCCCTGTAAATAGTTATACAAAGGAGCTTGTTTAGGGAATGAATTGCTTTTAAACCACCTTGACACTACCAAATGGGCTAGATGGGTTGAATGGCATCTTGCTTGTAATCTGTCTTTTTAACTAATATACTGGGGGAGCCACTGGGGAGCCCGAGTGTAACCCAGCAAGCAGCAGGCACAGGGTGGGACACATCCTGGATATAAGAACGTAGGTGATCCTGTTGTTGTGTAAGAGGTTGAGGGGAATTCTGGCTAAAGATTCCTGTCTCTGTTCCTCACAGCTACAGCCTGTCCTGCGAGATCGAGCCCCTGTCGGAGTCGGCCAGCAACACGCTGAAGGCCAAGAAGAACAGCGGCATCATCAAGCGCTGGAGCGAGTAAGTGGAGCAGCTGTTCCTGCAGACTGGGAGCCCTCCGACTGTGCTGGCACAGGTGGCTTCTGGCCTCCGGTTCATATTTACATACATATCTGGTGCCCGACAAGCACATGTTGTGGGTACCTTGCAAGGCCCAGAAGAAACGGGCAGCGTTGCAGACCGATTGTTGAACTGAACGTGCCTCCGTTCAGACCTCTGTCATACGAGGCAGTGCGTCGGAGCTGTGCCCCTCTGTGTGTCCCTGTGCTGACCCGGCTGTGCTGTGCGTCTGCGTGTTCCAGCCGGCAGCCCGCCAGCGCCGAGGCCAGCAGCAGCGTGGGCAGCTGCCACTCCAAGTCCTTCGAGCAGCTGCGCTACGGGCCCTTCCCGGGGGGGGACGGGGGCGACTCGGTCAGCGTCACCTCCGCCGGCTCCAGCAGCTCGGACGTGGAGGAGATCAACGTCAGCTTCGCCTCCGAGTCCCCGGACTCCCACGAGAAGAAGGTGGGTCAGGGGGCGGGCTGGGGTCGGGGGGGCCGGAGAGCCTCCTGGGTCCCTTTGGCCCCTGGGCTTCAGACTGTGTCTCTGGAGCAAGAGTTTATTTGAACCCAGTGAAGGTCTCTGCTCGAGCCCCAGACAGGCTTCGTTACTAATTGCTACTGTACTCTCCACCTGCAGCACACTAGCAGGGAGCAGACAGATTCCCTGGAACTGGGATCAGTCTGATTGTCAGCCAGCACTCAGGCTGTTCAGCTGCAAGAGCTTCGGCTAAAGCAAAGCTTGCAGAATGCTTTGTCCTGTATTATTATTAGTACTAGTTAGTTTCCCTACTTGTTAATGTGATCCTTAATTTCCGAAGCGGTTGTGCAGTAACGTGCACATCCACCTGCTTGACAGCCTCCCATTTCACAAATCTGTAGCTGTGACTTTCTTCACACGTGAAACGTGGTCGCAGTTACTGAAAGCGTCGGAAGAGCAGTCACCACAGGAAGATGACTGCTCAGACTGGTCAAAATGTCGGGTTTCCTATCCAAGCCCGGCAACGTTTCACGGAAGAGGTACAGAACTGGACTGGAGAAGCCCATTGCATTATTCCTTCTGGAAAGATGACCTAACAGAGAGTTCCCATTCCATGTGTCACAACACTCCCAGGAACTGTTTTTATCCATGTCACGTCACGTGTCCAATACAGAAATCAGTAAGATGTATTTCTGAAGTTACTGAACACAGTGCTCATGCAAACCCCCAATAAGTGACAGATCCTGTGGTGGTGTTGTGAATTTGCACACTGCTGTGTTTCTCACATTTCCTATTTCTCAGATATCTTTTGAGCCCTGAGAAGGGTGTAGATTTTGCCGCGTGGTGGTGGTGATGATGATGATGAAGAAGAAGAATGTGTTTGAGGGGCAGTGCTCAGCCTCACTGTCTGTAGAAACTGTGCTCTGTCAGTGCCTCTCTGCTGACTGCAGTCTTGATTCCTTTGTAGAACGCCACGCCCACAGTAAAACATTCCAATTCGGCCTTAGGCAGGGGATGTGTGCTGGCAGAACCCGTGACCACGGTACTTGACTTTAAAGATTTCTTTCCTCACTCTGTGTGACATTTTCTGTTGCTGTCTCTTGGGGAATGGGGTCGCCATTGTTTGATAATAATAAGAATAATAGAAGAATGTCGTGTGAATATACAGCACTTTTCATGTGCAAGTCAGGTCTTTTGCTCATGCACGCAGTATTGGAGCCATTGTGTCTAAACTGTACACACGTCATTTCACAACATTTTGTCTTTATGTTCCTTTGTATTTCTTTATTTTTGTCTGTCTGTCAAACAGTCGTCCGTCCTGTTCTTCCGATGCCGTTTCACAGTGGCTCCGATTAACTATTTGTTCACCCTGTGTGCCGGGATGAAAGAGCGTGTTTTGTGCTTGCTGGAGGGCCTAATTGCTGTAATTCTGTCCACTCGTAAGACAAAATTTGTGCAGCCTGGGTGATTTCAGCTGAGGGGTTTCTAGAAAATCTGGACTGCTTATTCAAAAGTCTGCACAATCCAATAAAAGATATAAACTCTGCGACTAGAAGAGTCGTTTTTTTAACAGGTGGTTTTACATTCATCCTCTCGGTTAAATTAAACCACAAAAACTAGAAAACTAAGGAAGGTGGACTGCGTTTTCTGTGTGTAAATTGTGCCATCTGTTACCCTCTCTTCTGTTAAATCAAAGTGTTAAAACCACTGTAGCTCAGGACTGGCCTGTTGACCTGTTGATCAGGAATGCTGGTTTTGCCAGGATGAGAAAAGCATGTCTTGCATGCACAGGATCTTTTGAGCCAATGAGTTAGCTGAGCCATGAACACAACTTTTAAAGCCCTTAAATCACCCCAGTTCATGCCAGCATGTCCCTAAAACTCTATTCAAGCTCATTTGACTTGGCTGAGGACGCTCTTGTGCAGAATCACAGCTGCAGTCTCTCCGGAAGCCTCCAGCTGGAGACCAAGCTTCCCTGTGACAAAGCTTTCCTGCTCCTTGTCGCCCCCTGCTGCCCAGTTCTGGGAGTCGACGTCGCTGTCGTCTCTGGACACGTCGGGCATGGGCTCGGGCTCGGGCTCCAGCAGCGCCTCGTCCTCCTCGGTGTCCTCGACCCCCGTGACCGCCTCGCGCTCCCACAAGCGCTCCGTCTCGGGCATCTCCAGCTACTCGTCCCTCTCCCTGCCCCTCTACAACCAGCAGGTGGACGACTGCTGCATCATCCGCGTCAGCCTGGACGTCGACAACGGCAACATGTACAAGAGCATACTGGTGAGTCGCCGGGGGGGACGGGCGGGCGGGGAGGGGAAGAAGCGGCTGCGCTCGAAACCGAGGACGGAGCCTCGTTCGGAATGACGGGGCGGGAGAGCGTTCCTTCTGGAAAGCCATTGAACACGTTTGGCTTTGGACTCCGATGAGCCCGGTGAACATGAATTTGTGCCGCAGGTGACCAGTCAGGATAAGACCCCGGCAGTGATCCGAAAGGCCATGGTGAAACACAACCTGGACCGCGACAGGCCGGAGGACTACGAGCTCCTGCAGAAGATCTCGGAGGAGAAAGGTGGGTCTTCTCTGAGCGAACCAACTCATGAGGAAAGAAAGAGACCAGGAGACAGCCTGGTCCTGATCCTCAGGGCTTCAGACAGTGACACCTATGCCATTAAAAAGTCTATAGCACAGCCTAGACACTAGCGTCCGGGGTAATCACCTCCACCCTGCTCTCATTTCGTTCCTCTCCTTCCCCCATAGAGCTGAAGATCCCCGATAACGCCAACGTCTTCTACGCCATGAACTCCTCGGCCAACTATGACTTCGTCCTGAAGAAACGGGGGTTCCCCAAGGGGAGCAGGCAGAAGCACGTGGCCAGCTCCACCCTGCCGCGCATGAAGCAGAAAGGCCTGAAGATCGCCAAGGGCATCTTCTGAAGGCCCGGCCTCGCGTCGGAGAACCGCCAACAGTATTTCACTCGGGGAGAAAAAACCACAAAGAGGGAATCTCCACAGACTGTGCGATGTGAAAGCGTGGTTCATGGAGTCAGCGGGACGGCGCTGATGGCGCGGGAGCTGGTGTCTTGACAGCCCTGGTGCCAGTGCTGCCGGTTCTCAACGGTCGCCGGGGACGACGACGACGACGACGAAGATCACTGCCCTGTGTGTGGACGTGTTAACTGACGCTTTGTGGCAACCTGCTCCCTGGAGCAGCGCGGGCTGGGACATGAAGGATACGGGGTCTCCCGGAAAGGAGAGCGCCTCCGTTTTCCCGGGATGTGCGAACAAAAAGACGTTTCTCCGCTTTCTCGCGCGAGCTGAAAGAGCGCGGCGTCTGTTTCGGAGGAGAAAGGGTCTGCTGTCCAGACCGTCCTCCGGCCCCTGTGGGGGCAGAGACGCTTTGTGAACCGCAGGGACAGTCAAGCCACTGACGCGTGGCTCCATGAAGACACTTCGGACTCACTTCCTGAGTTTATCAGGAGGGTTTCTCCAACACTAAGAATCTTATTCTTTATATCTAAGCTAAAGAACCACATAACTTCTCATATTTTGGTAGATTTTTACCAAACCCAGCCTAAGAGTATCAGACCCAAAACGGTGAGACAGTTGAGCTTGAAAAGTGGCAAAGATCTTCTAAGCCTTGTATCAATAACCACTACTGCGCCAGACAGGGCAGTACTGACCTTTGACCTGCCAGGGGCCCAGAAACGGAGCAGTCTCCTCTTGGTTCCAAGCTGTTGACAGATACATACTTTATTTCCCAGGACTTTTAACTGCAGATACGAGAGAAAAGAAAGAATATTCCATTTTAAACAGTATCCTTAGTACTTACCAACAAAAAATATGTCTGGGTTGCTTACGTGACGTTAAGCAAGGGCATCATAACAAATCCTTTTTTTTGCTTTTGCTCTTCTCTTCTCCAAGTGGTGCTAACAGATGTTTCGCATCTGACCCAGGACCAGTCGCGTAGGCGCTGTGAAGCCTGCAGGGGTCGCTGTGTTTGCAGAGAGACTGCCCTGTGCTTTCCGATGACGGTTGCGCATGTAGGGAGCGCTGGGGGTCCGGGCGGAGTTCAGTGAGGACAATCCGGAAGGTCTCGTTGGGGGCGCATTTCCCTCCTCCTGCCACTAGAGGGAGCCCTTACGTTCAACAGCTCAGAACAGGACCCGCCCGCAGAAACTCCGGAAGTGTCTGATGGACTTTTCTGTGACCGCCGGACTGGCCGGCGCTCCTCGTGTCTGCACTGGAGGAGAGCGGTCATTTTAGAAACCCCTTCCCCACTGTCTGACAGGAGAGTGACTTGGATTGAGCAGTCGGGGTGAACTTTTGTCTGTGAAGGTCTTTTTTTATTCCCCTGTGTAGCCCTTAACGTTTGGGCTTCTCTTTTCCTGTGGCCCTGGGCGAAGGGCGGCAGCCTGCCTTGTCATCCCTTCAAAAACCAAAACCTCACGGCGGCGCCGGCTCTGAGCAGGGTTGCTGCGGACACCAGGCCAGCAGGCGAGAGAGGAACTGGCTCCGATCCCCGTTTCTGCGTATTTCAGGGGTGATGGAAGAGAGGGAGCAGATGGGGGAGGCGGAGACGAGGCGAGAGGAGGCCAGCCTGAGGTCCGACTGGGGGGGAGACGTGCGGAAACAGTGCCTGACACACGGCGCCCCCTTGTGCTTCTTCACCGCCAGTGCAGGGGAGGGGCAGCGCTGTGTTTATTCTACATGTGCCAAAGAGCAGGGAAGGCTGGGTGGGGAGGAGGGGTGGGGCAGCCATACAGTTCATCTGGGACGCCTGTCCCAGACCGCGATACTGTTCCCCGCCAGAGGGCTGCGACTCTCCAAGCTGCCACCCGAACCGGGCTCCCCAGCCCTACGGCGAGCGCGTCCAGGCGAGAACGCCAACGCAGAGCCCGGCGCACAGGATGGAGATGGAGCGGGCGGCCGAGGACGATCTCCCGTTTGACAGGCACGGCGGCACGGGTTCGATTTTCACCCAGGCGGGGAGGGGTTGGGGCTGACCGGGAAGAGGCCCGAGCAGGTTTCCCCCTCGAGCGGCACTCGGAGGCAGGGCCTGCTCCACGTTTTCTAGCGGAACAGAAGGGGAATCATTCGCCCCTGGAGTTGGTGACGTGTGCGTAGCAGGAGTCTGAGCAGCCGGTACAGTAACCCCCTACTTTAAGAATCCACTGTAATTATCATATTAAGCACAAATGAAAGAAAATGTGAAAGCGTGAGTCATCAGTCCTTAATCAAATGGTTCCTGATAATTGTGAGAAAGTGGGTTCTCTAGCACATAGAGACGGACTGAATTAGTCACGCATTCAAGTGTCAGAATTTTAATAGGAGGGTAATGGATTTAATTCTCACATTCATTGGGAATATAAGCTTAATATATATAGTAGCAGCTGTTGGGCAAGCTTTTTTCAGGCCTCATCAGCAGCTAATTAATGGATTCTTTAAGTAGCAGGTTTTTGCAGATGTGCTACAGTGAGAGCCAACCCCCCGGCTGTTAATAACAGGCTCCTGACGGGGCTGGGGGGGAGACTGCTGTTTGCTCATATTATCTGCCAAAGACGTAGGCAAATATCGTAAGAAAGCGCCGCAGAACATCCCGGCCTCTGGACCCGTGGCACTTCTGGAACGGTTCACCCCTTGGGAAATACTGAAGGAAAACTGGTGCCATGTCTGTCTCTTACTTGAAAACATATGACAAACTTTTTCTAAACAAAAGTCACCTTTTTTCCATTTTCTTTTGTATTTTTTGTACAAGAAAACTGAATACTGAAATTTGTCCTTTGTAACTTGGCTTTTTTTGGCCCCGGCCTTATTTATTGATTTGTACATAGTGTCATTGTGTAGCATTGTACATTTTCTGTTCCTATGAAATTATAAATTAATATATAAATATATGAAGTTTATAATACGGTAAACGTTAGTTCCCAGTTTCTTGTTCATAGCTTTCATTTCTTGTCGATCTGCCTGTGTCTTTTGTATAACGGAACAGCAGCTTGTCCCTTCCTGCAAGCGCTGTTTATTATGTTGGGGGGGGGGAACAGTTAATAAATATCTGCAGTGTGATAAACCTCGTCTCTTTGCTCATGATTGCGAAGCAGACACGCCCGATGGGATCCTTGTTCTGCTGACCAAATGTGAAGGTTTGAAGATGCAGAAAGCAGGTTGATGCTGTGTTTTATTGGAAGACTGATTACAGGCATAGAAACAGTTCAGCAGGGAAAGCAGCAATCCCACCAGCTGAGCAGCAAGAGTCGGACTCGCATATCAAATCTTGAAGAAACTGCTTTCATTTAAGATGGCAAATAGGAAACAGTTCTATACACCAAGAGTTGTGGGTGTCTGTAACAAAACTTTCCAGCTAGGTCGTTAAGGCCCTCTATTCATTTGTTCTAACGTATTAAGAGAAATCAGCAATCTATTCTATGCCAGTACATATACAGCTAACTTTACCATTCATTTTTACGAAAAATATCAAGCATACAAGTGGTAGGGGCGCCGACGGGCGAGTACAGAGAAATGCATTAGTGAGAAGGGCAAAGGTAGAATATTGAACTTCATCCCGTGCCAACACACCACACGCTGTGGCAACTGGAAGACAGGTGGGGAAGGGGACACAGGTGTGGTTAATCGAAGGTGTGGCGCACGTGGATGGGTGTGGGCGGACTGGGAAACGGCACAGTGAGAGGTGGGGGGTGGCTGGGGGCGGGGCTACATTGGCGTGGGGGCGGGGCACAAGGTGAGTGGGAGGGGTTCCCACCGTCACAAGGCGGGGCTCAGTATTCTGCAGTGGAATTGGAAAAGGGGGGAAGACTGTGGTAAGTTGAGGTCCAGTAATGAATGAAGCGAGTCCTCAGCATGGCCTTGATGGAGTTCTGGTTGATCTTGTTGTTGATTTCCAGGTACTTGTGTCCTGTGCTGGTAAACAGTGGCCACTGGGCTGGTACCTTGGACTCTCCTTTGTTGGGGTCACTGCGGGAGAGAGGGATTAATCAGAAGGACTGATCTGGGACTCCCATGGTTTGTGTAGTTCATGATTACGTCCTGTTGAGAGGTACACTTCGGAATACAATTATGGCCTGTAACACGGGGTTTTGGGAACCCAAAGGTGAATTATTTTAAACACTGCCATTTCACTTCTGGCACCATACAACTGCATGGGTTAGTTCAGGTGAAATAATGTTTGACACAGCTCTAAATGTTCCCGTTGTACAACATGGTGAACTGATTGATCTTTCCCTCCTGCACAGCGTCGCCTCTCGGCCTTGTTCCGCTTGCAGATGAAGCCGGGACACGCCCCACTCAGCCACAGGTACGTGCCTCGCTTCCTCATCCACGGGCGGCGGTGCTCCGACGTGTCACAACGAATCGGATCAAAGTGAGTTTAAAGGGGCACAAGGTGATCCAAAAGACATGCTGAAAAATTCTTACCCTTCAAAACGCAGCATTATTAGAGTAATACACCTGGTATCACACCAGATCAACAGGAGGTGATAGTAAATGGTGGGAACATTAGGGATAGTGAATTAATCAGAATTCCAGAAATAATAAACGATCCATCCATTCCCAGGGTCGCGGGGGGGCAGGGAACACTCTGGAGAGGACACCAGTCCATCGCAGATGAAACATTCTGCTTGTTCAGCCCACGGAGGCGAGAGGACATGGAAATTGATCTGGTGTAGAAATGGCCGAGAGCCCGAGGAGCTGTTCCTGGTGGCTCCGGCCTCGTGCTCCATGCAGCTCGGAGAAGGGCCCGGGCCGCAGGGACGCTTACCCTGTCTGGGCGAAGTTGGTCCAGTAGGCGATCATGTAGCCAGAGACGTCGCGGTGGCGGGGGAAATAGGCCAGCGGCGTGGTGAAGGGCTTCCCGAAGACGTACTGGAGATCCTCGGCGTGGTCCGCGCCCATCCATTTGGGGAAGATTGGGATCCGGGAAGGCATGGAGAAGACATAGAAGTAGGTGCGACCGGTCCTGACGCCCCAGGCGAGGGAGAAAGGGAGGGGAAACGGTGAAGTTCAAAGGTCAACCCCGGGAAACAACTGTTTTCATGTCCACCATATTGCATGTAAAATGCGCCAATTACAGTTTTAAGGCAATGAAGGAACAGATATGCTTTATACCGTAGGATGGATTGTTGTACATCTTTCCCAGGAAATCTCTCTCCTCTGGAGAAGGCAGGGAGCTCATAATATGACAAACAGATCTGACTGTGCCAGTTACGATTTTAGGAAAAAAACTGCAAGATTTTAGTGGGAAGTTATTTTTTTAAGGACACAAGGGGGTCTTGAGCCCAAAATCCATGGTTTCCAACTCCCGTCCCTGGAGTTCAGAATCCAGGGGGTTTTAGATCTCTTTAAATTGCCTCCTGCTAAACCGGTCAAGCTGAACTTGAATTGGACCAATGCAACCCTTCTCCCAGGTGAGGAGATGTTTGTAACTAAAGGTCACCCGGAAAATCTGCAGAATTGTTCATTGTCTAATTGAACTCACCACCTATTCCATTGATTATAGGTAACCGTTTCTCTATTTATACATTGATGATATAAAGGCTATTTTTAGACCTAATTATAAGAAGCTACGGGCGAGACAGACAGGTATCTTACAAGAAACGCCTTTAAAATTCATGGTGTGTTTCACGACCATGCGGGCCATTAATGAAATATTAATTGGCTCTGGTCACTTCACATTGCTGGAGGAGTCTGTGGCTCTGAACTTTGACTTAATATGTGCCACAGGGAAAAGTTGAAGTCTATTTAGAAGGTGTAGTTCCCCCTCCAGCTTTGTGAAAGGGCAAAAGCCAATTAATATTCATTGCCACGAGTCCATATCAGTCTATAAATAGATAAGCAGAAAACTGGGGGAAGAATGCTCTGTTATAGCACTGCTGTCATGAGGGTTCGGGGACAGGTGAGCTTACTTGGAATTGTTAGCGTGCAGGTAGAGACCAGACTCTGTGGGCGCAAGGAAGAGGAAGTCGGTCTCCACGTCCACCACCGTCTTCTTGATGGTCTCCTGTGAGGGCGACGGGCCCCAGTTCTGTGTGTACAGCTCGAAGGCGCTCTGGACGGCCTGCTCCCCCTTCTCCCTGGTCAGGCCCCTCAGCAGCCTCTTCAGGTCCTCTCTGCCAGAGACGAATGCCCGCGTAATTCCGACTGACGTCGGCAGCGCTTTGCCATAGCCAGCATTTAAGATGACAGCGTTTTTAATTCGGGAACCATTATTGACCTTAACTCCACCCAGCCCGAAAGCAATGGATGGCTTTCAGGAACGTGTTCGAATCATGTGTTCTTGCGTGCAGAGGGGCTTGCAAGAGAATTTGCACAGATTGGAAGGAGCAACCTTTTTTGTTTCTCAAGCTTGTGGGTGCCTGGCCAAGACACCAGCTGAGAAGACCCTGGCCAACAAACACCTCCCCCATTTTGGCAATATTACCGCCTCCTAGAGTTCCCCAACCACAGTCGGCCAGCCAGAATGATCCGGGTTCGAACAGCCTATGTCTGGACCCCAGGGGTCAGGCATCCCCTCGAGGGAGAGTCTTCACTCACGGGTTGGTGGTCTCCTTGGCCCTGTTGATGGAGGGGACGTCTAAGCCAGCGAACAGGTGCCCATCCATGTTGTTGATGCCGGCGATGTAGTCGATGTCGGCGGCGTTGTGGAACAGGTTGCCAGGGTCGTCGGGAATGAAGTCACCGTCGACAACAGGAGAGAGGCCCAGGTTCCACACCACGGGGTCTGTGGGCACAGCACAGGTCTCGTTCACACGGGCGCCGCAGAGCCCAGCCCGCCTGGGAGTGCACCACGGCCAGCTCTGGAACCAGTGAGGGCTGGATCCTCTGATCCAGATGATGCCGGTTCGAGCAGTGACACGGAACGTGTTATAAATCCAGCTGGATCTTGTTCGTCTACCCTGGGACCAAAGGCACGCATGGGTCTGGTTTGATCGGGTTCTCAGGACACGAGGAGAGCTGCACCCCTAGAGCAGGCAGATCTCACCTCTGTTTCTTTGCAGCTCAAAACATGACCCAATGTTAATGGTCCCCTTGGCTACTCACACAGTTTTGGAAATACAGCTATTTTTCATTCTTGAACCCACATGCATACAGACTGAGCATAAAAAGAAACATCATTTTATTTTTGCTTTATATTTTAGATAGGGATTTTGGTGTCGTTTTCATGAACGTATGATTAGGACTCCGTTAAGAAAACCACCACTCTCTTGCCATCAGTAAACCTGGTGCTATAAAAAAGATTGTCCTTTACCTGACAGCAGCTTAGCAGATTCGTTGCAGTTGTGAGCGATCGGTTTTTGCCTGAGGCTCAGCATATATTTAAACACACGAAGGAGGTACTTCTCCTTGTTATGCGCAGCCTCGCTTACCGGTGGAGCCGAAAAGCATGAGGTCCCCAGCCAGGGTGACGGCCACAGGGTCTGTGATCTTCAAGCAGCCCATGAGCCGCGCGGTGTCGTCGGTGGGGCAGCCCACCTTCTCCGCGATCTGCGGGACAGCAGCGTGCACGGTCAGGCCCGGCGATCGGTGGCCCAGAGGGCGGGACACTAGGTCCTCCCTCGCGCACTGATGTCCTCAGGGGCTGCTCGGATCTGGGTGGCACAATCGCCCCTCCTGAGGAAACCGCCCTGCTCTCAAAAGCCTTGGCGCCTGTTTTTCGCACACAGTTCAAAACCAGCAAATTAAACTCTATCGCTGAACGCTGAGGAACCGGACTCCATAAACCCGGAGCAGGGTAAAATCACAGCCCTGCCCCCTCCTTCCTTGTGTTGCCATAAAGAGCAGAACCAAAGACACCCATTCTGTGGAAAAGTTATGTGAACAATCTTACCAGGAGGATTCAATACATTGGGTAAGTCAAACTATCATGGCATTACTATCGTAGAAATACATAAGGCCAAATGTCTTTTGCAGGGGACTCAGAAGCTCAGGAGCTCTTACTGGGCATGTGATGCCAAAGAGTTGGAAAATCTAATGTGAGTTGGAAGGAAACCAAATTCTGAATTGGTCCCGCAAACTAAAATTATCCACGATCACCAGAAGAACATCATCGACTCCTTGGGGAATTTTAAAAGTTCCCAAAAAGCCGGTGGGTTTGTTAAGGTGGAAAACAGACCTTCTTGGCCCAGTACAGGGCGTTCCTGTTGAGAGCCCAGGGGCTGAGCGCCATTCCGCTCTGCGAGATGGCTCTCCGGATCAGTCCCTTGTTGTACGGAGACAGGATCTGCAGGAACAGCCACAGACAGCCAGGGTTCACACCACACGCTACAGGAGCACGAAGGAGAGGAGCTGAGCTCAAAGCCAGGCGGAGAAACAGGGTGGCGACGGGCCCTTGCGCACCTGGAAGTTGACGCTGGCGGACCCTGCCGACTCTCCGAAGATGGTGATGTTGTCGGGGTCTCCGCCGAACGCTTTGATGTTCCTGTGCACCCAGGCGATGGCGGCGTGCTGGTCCCGCAGCCCGTAATTCCCTGGAGTTCAGGAAAACACACTCGCGAGCCGGGCCAAAGCACACCCTCCACCACCAGAGTGAACTCCACAGAATTCTACAAGCAGGGATTAGGAATTCCATAATTCGAGCTGTAAAAAGAAGAGCTGTCAGGACGAGCGAAGGGAAAGGGACAAGTGATTACAGGCATCACCTTTAGTGCTGCGTGTTTTGGAACTCTTTCACTGGCCCTCTACCGCCTCAGCTGTTTCTCTCAGCCAGCGTCCTGTGTTTGGATTGGCTGTGCGGGCTCTTGGCGTCTATTCCAGTGACCTTGAAGGTGGTGACTGACTGGGACTCAGGCCTCAGTCCCCCAGAGTCCCCCCACGCCCTCGTCTCCAGTGACACCTACCAGGTCCGTTGGCGTCGCCAGTGCTGAGGAAGCCCAGCGTTCCCACGCGGTAGTTGGCGGTAACCACAATGACTTTGCCGCGGTCTGCGATTTCCTCGCCGCTGTACAGGTAGTTCTCCAGGAAGTTGGCTCCCTGGCTCCCCCCCACCAGGAAGGCCCCCCCGTAGATGTACACCATGACTGGCAGGCCAGTGGACACTGTGGTGGAACAGAGCACAGGGTGTCAGTCTCAATCTGGTCTACCTAACACCCCCCTTTATTTCACTGGTGAAGACTTGTGTTCCCTTGATCCTAGTGGTGGTGCTGAGGTTCAATGATGGTGCTGTTCAGTGGTGGTGCTGGGGTTCAATGATGGTGCTGTTCAGTGGTGGTGCTGGGGTTCAATGATGGTGCTGTTCAGTGGTGGTGCTGAGGTTCAGTGGTGGCTGTAAAGCTCTCTGAGATTCTTCAGGATTGGAGCTACTACTGTGTGGCTGTTGCCTTTACCCATGGGTACACTCCGCAGTTACCCTCAGTCAAATCAATGTGCTGTAGATGCTCTAGTGGGGATCAGTACCTTTAGAGCCCTGAGGGACCCAGATGTTCAGGTAGAGACAGTCCTCGCTGCCCCGAGTGCTGCTCTGGGTGAGTGTAATCTGGAGACACCTCTTCCGAAACTCAGTGGCCTTCAGCACTCCTGCAGGACAGAAGGCAGGAACAATAACCATTATAACAAGCAGCAGGAAAAGGACCTTCTGCATTTAACCAACACTGTGCAAAACGGAGAACTAGTAATCCAGCCATGTATGAGTAGAGCATATTCCCCATCTTCAATATTTTATCTGTAATTGCTTTCCCACAAGAATAGTCCAGTCTTATTTATAACTGAACCTTCGCTTCCTTTTCATCCAATAGCACAGGAAGTGAAGTGCTCAGTGGAATACACAGTTAATAAGTGGCAGATCAGGGGCTTGACTAAATCAGCTCCCGGTAACAAGCAGTTTTCAATAACTACTAAATGAGGCCAAAGGGAGTTGGGCAGTCACTGAGGGGCTGCTTATTTTTGTGGTTTTGCTGGCATTTCTCAGAACTCCATATTTCCTGGCGTGTTGGGGACTTTACCTGACCACCCTGGGTGAGGTTTAGGATTCTCGAATCGGCCTGGCCGGTCAGCAAAGGGAATCCCCTTGAAGATATCCATGGATCTGAAGAGGCCTTTCCGCTTGTGTGTGCCTTCCACCATTCCTCCTTCTGTGTAGACCACACCGAGCTGCAGATATACAAACACACACCGAGCTGCAGATATACAAACACACACCGAGCTGCAGACACACACACAGACACACACACACCGAGCTGCAGATACACACACACCGAGCTGCAGATACACACACTCAGACACACACATTGCTGCACTCAGCATCTGACATCTTAGAAATATGGAAATATTTCAGGAGTAAAGCTTTAATGCCAGTTCAAGTACTTGTGGTCATGAACAGCATCTACAAGTGTCCAAATGGTATTTGTGTATATATACCTGCACAGACAGGATTTTTTTAGAAAATTAGCCAATGAATCAAACCTATTGATCAGCAGCTCAGAGACAACAGCTGATGCAACTCTGAAATCCCACTGCCCAGCCTCAGCTGAAAGGAGTAAGGCTCTCGGGATCTGAAGTGTCTCCAACACTGCGGGCTGCTGCAGCGCTCGAGATTAGACTAGCTGTCAGCAGCCTGATCTCTTCAGACAGCTAACTCACCGTGTCGATTTACCACTCTTCTAGTAAGTTCTTGAATGCAGCTTTGCGTGATACTGAAGTTTCTTCGCTTTAAATTCATCTTTAGACGCACGATAAACTCTTTGCCTTCAGCTGAGCTGTTAGGTATCCTAGCTTCTCTCCTGCATTGAGAGTCCAGCTGTCAGGGCAGAACAACTGATTCCTGCCCTTAAAGAACTTGAAACACATGGCACCCAGTGGACAGCCAATAGACAATAGTAATTTGTGCACACAACTTGAAACATGACGCTCAGAAGGACAGATTTTCTTCTCCTGGTTTCAAAGTGCCCTGGCTGTAGCTCATTCGCCACGACCTGACTTACAGTGGCTGCTGAAGCACATCCCACACACAGGGCGAAAGCCAGCAGTGTCCCCCACGAGCCCATCTTCAGTCTGCTCCTGGCAGGGAATGGGTCCCCTCAGTGTGCAGGTGTATTTATACACACGTGTGGGCATGGCTATTCACTCTCTCTGCTGTTGAATATCAATCTGTTCTCATAAAAAAACCAGAGGCCATCTACGGCCTTTATTTGTACATTCCTAAATCACCCGTCGGTAATCCCCCATGACACTATCACCTTTAAGGGGAGGGCCTGGAACTGACCAACAGCTCCTGCCAGTGCCTTCCCCAAATTCACCCGGCTGATGCAATAGCTGACCTTCACTTCACGACTGGAAAAAATGGGAAAAGAAAGGTTGTTGTTGTAATATTTTCCAAAAGATACCAGTATTGATTTTGGCAGCATGTAACAGTTTAGGAAACAGGACACCTTGTAGTAGATTTCTTTGGGGGGGGATTCCAGGCTTGGTTTCGGTCACCCTCCTTCATGACAGGCCCTCTGCTCTTACTCAACCGAGAGCTCCAATCAAGCAGCAGTGAATCTCACAGGGGGGTGCAACACAGTGGCTTTTAAAGCTTTATAGAAAAAATAATACTTGTGGCTGGTCTTCTCAAAGAGTTTATATGCAGAAACCCAAAGAAAAACATTTACAGTACTTTTCTGCCTGTCAAGGAATTGAAATGCAATTGTACACTGCTTGTATAGTGGAATGTTACATGATTTTTCAATTGTAGACAAAAAAAATGTTTTTTTTTTTACAGAAGAGTTCTGCGGCAGAGACAGTATGAGACAACGTGCAGATGGCGTGAACGTACCAAGACACTCGCCTGAAACAACGGGCCCTCCTGATCGTTACACAACCAACACACATGGGACCCGACTCCCTGCAGTTTGAAAAAGAGCCACACACTAAAACGCATCCAGCAGCTGCCTTCTTCAGGCAGCTAAACTACACAGAAGAAAAAGGAAAACGCACATTTTTAAATTCATTACATCAAGCCCAATCACTCATTGTCCTTATTTTTCAGAATCAGAGCAGGCTTCGGGTCTTGCTGTACATGAGGAGTGGTAAGACTGCCCTCACTTTGCCCCAGGAAGCATTCAGCCTGGCTGTGTGTGACTGTGTGGCTCTGCAGGCCAGGTGTCCGTGTCCCAGTGCATGTCCCCGCAGGTGTCGCGTTTCCCAGTGCGGCAGGAAGGAGGACCGGCTCCTCACAGGGGCTGGAGGGGGGTTCACACGTAGCTGAGCATCTCCGTTTCCATTTCGTTGTCGCTCCCCTCCGAGGGCTGGAACTCTTCCTCCTCGTCTTCCTCGTCCTCCTCGCCGCTGTCCATGTCCAGCGCCCCGCGTGGACCCCCAGACGAGGGGCGCTGGGCCTTGGGGGGGAAGAGAGCTGCCGCACGCGGACGAGACAGGAAGAGGATTAGGATCTCTCCCACGCCTGCTCAGCCCCTTTCTGGGAGAGCTCGTTAAGAACAACACCCTTCATCATTTACTCAGGAAATGCTGCCGAATTCTGCAACAAAACAACACAGGTGCTGCTGCCCTTTCCACTCGAACTTTGCACTTTTTTTATGGGGCAAGGCTGAAAGCAGAGGATGCGTGCGACTAGAATAACAAACCGCACTTTCTCTAGGGAAAACCTCGCTGACAATTCAATTAAAGACCCCGGCCAACCAATCCAGCTTCCTTCACCACATCTTTCACCTGGAGACCTCTGCACCTGCCGGAGTACTGGCACGCCCTCCTCAAGGAAGCAGGTGCCCTGACAGGCCCTGGGATTCCGGCACTGGGGGGGGTGTGGAGTTACCTGGCCTCTTGGAGCGGATGATCTGCTTGATCATGTTGGACATGATGTCCCGCAGCTCGTCGCTGGTCTTGGGCAGACACCAGCCGTCGCGTTCCGTGCACTCTGTCTCCTTGCCATCGTTGCGATGAATGATCCTTTTCAAGCTGCCAAGGCGCGGGAGAGATAACATCACTTGGCTCTGGCCACAGGAGGTGTGAGAGAGACTGCCGTCAACACCTGGCCTGCACGTTCAGGACAGGACCCCTAGCACCGCGAAGAACGTCCACAATCACCCACCTGTTCTGTCCTGGAGGTTTCTAACTGCTTCAAGCAATGCAGGGTCGCCAGATCCCTCCAGGCCAGCAGGGGGCGCCCGTTGGGGTACACCCTGGATAGGACCCCCAGGCCATTGCAGGACAGACACACACTCTCACAAAGCCAGCTTTCCAACTACCCCACTATTAACCAATCAGGACTGTGGGAGGAAACTGCAGCACCCAAAGGAATCCATGTGAACCCAGGGAGAACATGCAAACTCCACACAGACAGCACCCCCAGATTGGAAATGGAACCCAGGGGCGCAGCAATGCTGACCCCTGTGCCACCCCATACTTACAACCAAACGGTTAAAACACAGACGATCCCTAGAGCCCGAGTGAAAGATAAAGGTGCCCAGACCGCGAGCTTGAAGAAAAGGAAACGCCCGGTGTTTCTTTACCTTTCCACCTCCAGGTCACACAGCTGGTAAAACATCTGTCTGTAGGGCGGCAGGGTGCCTTCACGGAAGATGTAGGCAGATTCCTGAGAAAAGACAACACCAGCCCCTCATTGCAAAACTGTCCTATTGAATTACAGGCCTTCTAGTGTTTTAGCTTGAGTTTTGGTTCTGTTCTGGAGTTGTTGAAAACTAAAATGATTAAAAATGATTTTTTTATAAAGACAGGACATGAATCTCAGCCTTCCAAAAAAAAAATCATAAAAATAATGAGGACATTTTTACTGTAGTATTTCAATACCGCCAGTCCTAGAGAGGCTTCTTATAAAACTTTACAGTTAAAAAAAAGTGCTTTTACACTGGTTTAACTTTTTTTTGTTCTTTTCTGGTATTTATGGCCTCATACAGCACTCATAATAAACAGGTTTAATAAAATTAAAAAAAAAACTACGCCCGCATGCTGTAGAGAGGAGGGTTTTAGAACGGTCAAAGATCTTTGAATGACAGCTGTTTGAACCAATCAGATGAGCTCTTTCTAGAGCCGGTTGATTTGAATGCATTGGGCTTCTTTACAGCCATCTTTGTTGCAGAATGGTTTGTTATTTTTACAAAACTCGTGAATTTTAATAGTAAAATAGTCAAATGAATGCACTCTCTCAAGGTAAGGCAAAATGTTCTTTATATCTATTTTAGCGAATTTTTGCTTTTGCGCTTGTATTTTGCTGGAGATGATTTTTCTCCAAACAGAAACGCGAGACGAACGTAACTGAAAGGTTTGTTTGCTTTCTGCTGATGTATCTGTTTACAAAACATAGTTCTGAAAAGCTCAGGTGGTCTTGCGTTTTGTGATGTAGTGTTTTGATTTTGCCGGTAAATATATATATATTATTCAACCATTGTGTTGTTTCTGTCTAAATTGCGATTGTCAGCATCACAATATTATTGAGTTTGTTTATTACAAACTAGTTTCACTGCAGTGAAAACAAACTTAATGGTCGTGCAGATCAGTTGGATTTGCAGTAGTCTGAGAAACGATAAAAAAAATGTTTTTGGTAATGAAAAGTGTAGCGTTGAACGCAAATACACACGCTTAGGCGGATATGGCTAGGGGGACAAGTTAATGATAACTGAAAGGATGAAGGAAATTAATTCCAGCCTGTACATAAATCTGCAAGGATAATATCCGGAAGCAATAAAATAGCAAACATAATGAACAAACACACAACAAAAAGCATGACGTGTAAGTCTAGAAAAGTTCATGTTGAGGCTTTAGATTGCAAACAGTGTTCAGTATTGGCCACACTACTGTGAACAGTAAAGGGTAAATGGTTATTGCAGTCCTAGAAACAATCATTCCCACTCTGGGGATTGTCATATAGTTTGAGGTTTAGTTTTTTTTTTACCCATGTTCCAATTTTAAATCCTTCATTTGAAACACCGCGTTTGGAAAGATCCTTGTGCGTCGTACGTACTTTCAGTTTGTACCTGCAGGGGGCGGGCCTGGGCAGGGTGCTGGGTCCTCCCTCTGTGATGTCCTGCAGCCGGGCAGGTGGTGGCACTGGCACACGGAGGGCAGGGTCAGTGACACAAGGAAACTGCAACATGCTCAAGCACCTACTGCGCACAACAGGTCCGTGAAAGAGATACGGACCTGCGCTGGACGCCACTGCTGAGCGTCAACCTTTTTAGTTTTCTGATCCATTGTAAAGATATAACAGATGGTTTATTTTTGGTTAAAATTAGGAAGTACCCATTAATCATCTTTCTATACCCCTCCAATCTGGAATCGCCATCAGTTACTCGACCCGATTCAGACCTCAGATCCTTATTCTAACACAGGAGGCGGGAGACGTACGGTCTACAGCTCCTGATTCACACTGTGCTCCCAGCAGCACCCACAGCAGAGTGCAGCGCTGGGATGAGCGATGGCGCTCTTGGTTATAGGTGTTCATGTGGGTCAGCCTGCAGTCTGAATCAACACCTTCACTGCTCGAGGATGTACGTCTCGAGAGCCCGCAGATTACAGACGTCTCGACTGAGAGGCAGCGCCTTGCAGACTGTCCACACGACGGGCCACAGATACAAGGTGAACAGTTCTGCGCCTCTCGGGTGCCCCCCTTGTGCCTACCCGTCTTGTTGATAGTGATGGGTAAGCTGTAGTTGTACGTGCTCCTCTTCGCTTTCACTGGCATGTCATTCGGGGTGTAACCTAAAAGACGAGAGCAGACATCAGAAAGCGTGAAGTCAAACGCAACGTTTTGAGATGAACTGACAACACGGGAAATTCAAAACCTCACAGGGGAGCTTCTGAGGCCAAGAGCGTAATGGCTGTCGAAAGCCCATTTCTCAGCCCCGGTACTGAAGTACTTTCAGTGTTACAAGGGTGGCTTAGGAGCTGCTGCCTGACGGCTCTTGGTTCCAGCCTGGGGCACAGTCTGTGTGGAGCTTGCATGTTTGCCTCACGTTGGCATGGGTTTGTCCTGAATCCACTGGTTTCCTGCTGCCTCGGACTGACGGGCCTGCCATCTGAGGAGAGGCCAGGCGTGTGCTGTTGACCCCACTCCACCCCACCTGATCTGTGAGATCAGGGCTGCCGTGACCCCAGCTCGACGTTCTGAGGGAGCACGAATGGTACGAAGATGACCTGCCCTCTTCTTCTCAAACTTTCGGGGTGTAAAATAAGAATGGCAGCGCCATCTAGTGTTCGCAACGGATCTGCAGCACTCCGACATAACTTGTGGTGTGCAAGTGTGCTGGGATCACGGGGCCCGGTTCACTGGGCTCTTGACGAGGTGACGAAGCCTGCAGGTGGAAGGAGGTGTCCTGCACCTCCGGCTGTTTTGCAGCAGAACAGTCCAAGAACAAGCACCGTGCCCGAGAGGCTCGAACCCCGAACTCGCAGCAGCTCGGTGCGCTAACGAGCTCGGGAAAGACGCCCTGCCAGCTGTGAGCGGTAACTGGGGAGGTAGGGGACAGAATGAGCTTGACTGGGATCCCGCGATATGACAACGACTTGTAAAAACCTGCTAGAATGAACAGCCTTTGTGAAATGAACAGCTTGAGGCGCAAACGAGGGGTTCGTAGGCAGCTGGGCCTGCTCGTGTGAGGGCGGACTCTCTCACTGTACGGTGTCCTTCTCTGCAGATCGAATGAAGCCGGCTCTGCCGAACGCCCTCTATCAGGTCTGGGCTCGAACGAGGACACTCTGTGCGGGTTCAGTACCATGCTTCATTCCACAGCGGATCCGGAAGTCCAGCACCTGGTAGACCTTGGCCTTGGGGTCAGTCCTGGGGTCGTAGCCAAACTGCACCCACAGGCTCCTCCAGGGACCGGTCAGCTGGAAAACAGTTAGTGCACCTTATCTTCCCATCGAAACGGGCTGCTCGGCTCGGACCCTTCCCATCTGAAAGGATCATTGATCTCTGGTCCTAATACAGCCGTTCATTTTTCTACGGCGATTAATGTCGCATGCAATTAAAACCAGCGCTTTTCTTTTTTACATTTTTCCGCCGGCCCAAAGTAAAGAGCGCGTGGAAATGCATGCCAGGGGCTGGGATAATATGAGATCTGTGGTTAAACTGGGCATGGTCATATCAAAATGGAGCTGCACTTTGCCAAGAACCTCTAAATCTTCCTTCTCACCATGTAATAAGCCACGAAGGGGAGCAACAGTTTCAGTTTCTCTGGGTGAATCTCCATGTTGCACTTCACCGCGTTTTTGGACCAGACAGGGCGCTTCTCAAACAGCTGTTTGGGGGGACAAGGGGAATAAAGTGAATCCAGAACCTGAATAAACGTGCTGCTCTTTACCTGGAAGAGCCACATGCTGTGGATGTGTGCCGATTCACTCGCTTGCTTGGCCGGTATGTTCAAGGATTAGATAAGGGGGGGTACTTTTACACACATGTGGTCCTGTCTCAGGTGGGAAAGCCAAGAACCTTGAACAGGACTGATTCAGCAAACACTGCCGTTGATAAAAACGGACTCGGCCGTACCTGAGGGTATGGAAAGAACACACTGGGACCTGGTATATTTCAAAATCTTACGACGTCCCCTTTTATGGTTCTGTTTCCTTATTATTTTTATACAGCCATCGTAGTATTATTCTTTACACACTTACAAAGGGCTTATTCACAAAAAACAGCTTTAAATTGGCCATTGCCAGCACTTGTGCATGGATGGCCGTCACGGGCCCTGACTAGCTCTGCTGGTGGAGCGCGAGACTCATAATGTCAGGGGAGTGGGTTTGTGTCCCACGTTGGGCACAACTCTGTCCTGGTAAAAAAACTAATGTCATGGAAACAGCAACAGGATGTTCCTGCCCCAACGTGCCAGAAGGCATAACGGGCAAAAATCACCTCGAAGAGCTTTCTTTTAAGAGAGGACGTCGCATACGTAGGAAACAGAGAGGCTCCCACCCTTGGAATCGGACTGTTTCTACCTGTTTTATCTCCTCCTCTGCCCTGTGCTTGTCTGGATGGGCGCAAAACCTCTGCCAGTTCTGCACAGCCGCCTCCAGAGGCTCCGTAGGCACATCCTTGTCCTCGAAGCTGACAAAGATGGCATTGTGGGGGCGCCGGGCGCGGCTCAGCCCGATCAGGTTTTCGCTTGAAAGCACGGGGTGCGTGTACCCTTCCCTGATTGGACGAGAGGAAAAGACAGGTGACGCACGAGCCAACCAGCAGGGCTCCCTCCCCAGTGTCCCTCCCGCACGCACCTGTGCTGGATTTCAGGGCGGTAGAAGTAGTCGACGGGGTTGTCCAGGCGCGAGAAGATGGGTGGCGGGATGAACAGGGGTACGTCTTGGTCGAAGAACTCCTTCTTTTCCGGACGCCGCAACAAGATCTTGTCGTACAGGGAGGTCTGCGTGCCGTCAGGCTGCGCGTGCACTGCCAGGTACTGAAAGTCTGC
The DNA here is from genome assembly GCF_040954835.1 of Lepisosteus oculatus. Taxonomy (NCBI): domain Eukaryota; kingdom Metazoa; phylum Chordata; class Actinopteri; order Semionotiformes; family Lepisosteidae; genus Lepisosteus; species Lepisosteus oculatus. The sequence continues at coordinate 14,961,955 of NC_090719.1, read as the reverse complement.
CATACCTGAGCGAAAATGCACATGAAGATGGAAAAATTATTATCGGTGTAACTGCATCAGCACTGCAGATGAGGACGGCACCGTAGTGTGACGAGTAGTGGTGCCTCATGCCATGGTCCTGGTTCGACTCTCGCTTTAGGGCACCTGTCTGTGTGGAGTTTGCATGTTCTCCACGGTATTTGCCAGGCAGTCTGACTGGCCATCTAAAAACAGCCCTCCTCTGGCGTGATCATTAGCTCTCATAATGACGACTACTGCTGACACGACTACAGAGCTAAAGAGAGCACAAGAGGCCCAGTGCTATACTTCTGTGCACAGTCATCCTGATAAGCGATTTTACTCCAGACTCCCCACCTTCAGTCTCGGTAGAGCAGTCGCAGCAGAGCAGTGGTTAGGCCCTGTAATCTAGCCAGCTTTGATTCTAGCCTGGTTTAGGTCACTTGCTGTCTGTAGCATAGATATTCTCCAGAAAGCACAAAAGGAGAAAGGAGCCGGACACTTGCATTGGAGAAACAGCAGCAACCTCTCTTTTACTGGCAGCCTCAGCTGTTCTTAACTATTATGAGTGGAACCTACCCAACTCTCCCAGCTTTCCCCTCTTGCTGGTGCTGTAGGATTCCTGTGTGGATAAAGGATGGGTGGCCGACAATGTGCTTCAAAAACAACGTGTATATTCTTCACTGCTCTAGTTAGCAGTGTTCAGTCTCATTGAGTGCTGCCGATGTAAAATGAAGGGGTGATGAGAGGAGTAGAATTCCAAATTAGACACAATCAGCACTGACGTGGTCCTTAAGGACGTGTTGAAACCCATGCTTTTTTAAATAACTCTTAAATCCAGATCCATAGGACGCTCCTTGGCCAACTTCAAACGGGGCATTCAGAAATGCAAATGTAAAATTCAAAGCAGGGGGCACAAAAAACCACACCAACTGTGCCGTTTTTATTTATGTTTATTTCAGCAATGCGTTATTTAATTCTCCTTTACATGCAGGCGTTCTAGAAATACCTTCAGATAGGAACACGGGGCTCATCGGACCACCTACCATGTGTCTGGCTGCTGTGTTTGTGTCAGGAAAAAAACCCAAAAGGTGACCAGCTGAGCAGTAATCGGGAGTAAAGTGGAGCGCCAAAAAATAATAAAAAAAAGCTTACCTTGAAACTTGTAGGTCGTGCCGATGATGCCCAGAATCTCCATGCTCATTTGTTCCTGCTCAGGGGAGTCTCCAGAGGCTTCATTCCCACAGCCCTTGGCCACTCTCCTGCGGACACGCAGCAGCAGGCTGGTGGAGGGGAACCTGTTACCGCACACCGGGTGGCAGTAGGGGTCCCTGGGGCGGAAATACAGCTCCAGGCGCCTGGAGGAATCGGCGTAGGTCTGAAACACAAGAGCAACGTGAGGTGAGGCACAGCGGTCTCGCAGGGGGGGCCTTGTAGCTGCAGGGCTCGTTCAAGCCCAGTCCGCAGTGGGAAGCAACTGCCAGCGCTGGCATCTGCTGGGCTGGAGTGGTGCAGAAGTTCTAGCTGGGAAGATTTCTGCGCAACTGCACAGACCTCTGAGACTCAGATAAGGGGCCGTGTGTACACACACAGTAGGCTCTAGTAGCTGCACAGACCCTGGCTATGCAGTAGCTATTACACTGGACTGTTAATGGTTTAGGAAAGGAAGTACAGAACGTCTGCTAAACGAAGTGTGTGAAATCAGTCCATAAACTGTCAGGGGGGGCTTTTCAGTAAAAATCTGACGCTTTCCCGTGAACCGGGTCATGCAGTCCACCGTGAGAAACCTCCCAACACAGAAAAGTAACGAGATTTACAATAATTACAAACTTCAAACTGAATTCCATGCTTCATCTGGGATCCTTATTATGGGGAGGGGTGGTTCCAGATTGGTGCGGTAACTAGGGGGGTCTTGAACATTCAGGGATCGGGACGTTGGACAGATTCTGCTCACCCGCGACATGCCCTCCTCGCCCCCGACTGTCTCCAGGATCTTGTCCACGCTGAGGACACGGCACGGGTGCTCCACGCAGACCAGCCGGCGGTCCTGCGGCAGAGACAGAACCGCCGTGGCGGCCGGACCCCAGGGACCGGCTGCTTCGGATGCCACAGTCAAGCCATCTGCACCTCCTGCAATTTCCGCAGTATCCTCCCCACCCATCTCTGCATTATCAGCCATGTCTCAGACAAAACAAAAATAGATCAGTATGAGCTGATCGTAAGTAGATCGGATCAATAAATCTATAGATCTACAGCTTATACACGTCTACAAACTTTTAACTCCATCCCAGTGCACCGCTCTTTTTATGGACGCGGCCATCTTTGTACCGTACACAAAACAATTCCGACTGGAGTGACCGGACCTGCTCAATGGTTCCAGCCTGTTAAAATCTGGATGGAAATATCTGTCCATCCTGTTTAGTTCATTTGAAATTGAGCGTGTCTTGGTCAAATTTAAGGTTAATTTATCTTAAATTTATTTTTTAAGTGTCGTTAGTAATTAAATGACAAATGCTTGTTTTTTTTCTCTTTTACACAAATCTGTATTTTATGTCGTATTTTGAATAATCGTCAGAGACGGATAATACCGTAACACCGCACAGAACAGGCGTTGAGTTTTTACAAGTAAAATATTTGTAACGAAGTGCTCTATGTAGATGTATACAACTTTTAAGATATATAAAGCCTAAAAGTTAAATTAAAATAAAAATCACTAACAACATATTTAGATGAATTTCTTAAAATGTCCACAAGGAGGAAGCAGACAACCAAGATTTCAAGGTAAGCGTTTTGTGTTTTAAATGTTAAACTACGGGATTTAAGCTGTATAATGAGAAACACAACCGAATTGATTTTAAATGGAGTTTTGCTTTAATATTATTTAGAACATATTTACAAAATGCAATCAAACCTAGAGCTGCGCGTTTTGCAGAAGCCTCAAAACATTTGTTTAATATTTGTTTTCCAATCTTCCGAAGGGAATACCCGCATTAAACAATTGTGATGTTGAACAGTATTGATTAGTAGACACAGCTCAATTTGGATGTCCTGATTTATAATATTTAAATTCAATCCATGCGTTTTCTAAGTGCTCTATCCAACACACGGTTGCAGAGGAGCTGGAGTTTATCCTGGCAAGTAATGTGCAAGGTGGGGTGCAGCCTGGGTGGGGTGCCAGTCACTCTCTAGGCACACACACACACATACCCCAGGGCCAGTGTTCCCAAAAGCCAATTAACCCACCAGCATGTCTTTGGGCTGTGGGAGGAAACCAGACACAGACATACAGACTCCACACAGACAGCACCCCAGCGCTGCGAGGCAGTAATGCTAACCACTGTCCCACTGTGCTGCCCTACAAAGAGGCAAGTAAGATTTATTCAGTTCCGTACAGATTGCCCAGAGCGTACTTCCTGTCCCCGATGTCATCATTGACAAGATGTCAATGTTCACTGGCAGCAGTATTCTTGTGTATATTTGTAAATGGGGACAGCTGAAGCCCAGTCTCTTAAATTGTCACCACAGGCAAAAGTGTGCGTTAACTGTGCCAGAACACGAAGCGTGCAGAGTCATGTTAAATGTGATCTATCCATACTGGCACGGTCCCTCTCGATGTGGAGGATCTGTGTGACACATCGCATGTGAGAGATGTCACATCATTTCCTGTGAACCTGTTCCGTCTAAATCCACAAGGGTGTCTGCCGGCGGCCTCAGTCAGGCATGTGGAGGCCGAGTCATGCGCTGGTCCCTCGGCCTGTGCCAGCTGCGGAGGCCTGATCCGAGCCCAGCAGGCTCCCCCGGGGGGGAGGGAGGGGTTTGGGCAGGGAAGACCGTGGTTCCACACGATAGGTCCGTCAACCTGGAGAGGCTGATAACCGTGGGTGTGGGTCTGGGTTTCGGGGAGCCCACAGTCCTGAAGCTTGCGTCAGAATAATCATCCTGGAAGTGAAATTGAGCTGTCATCTGTAGCTCCATGGAGATCAGCTGTCATGCCTGTGCCTGTGCCCCCCCCCAGTCAGCCAGTGACCCCTGGATGCTACCTCGTTTATATCCATACGTTTTCCTAACACCCGAGGAGGAGGCTCTTCACTGAAGGAGAGCTCCCAGCCGAGCTTGACTACTGACTACTGAGACTCGATAATTATTCATTGTCCGTCCCCGAACAGAAGATTAAACAGACATTAACTTGGAACAGAGTGTCTTTGTCAGGTTTAACTTTGTGCCCAATAAATGACTCTAGCCTTATCTTGAAACATAGGCAAAAACTCCGGTTCGCAAGGCATTCTCATGTTTCAAAGTCTCAGCAATTAAAAAACCTCTGATTGAAGATGTCATACAGATCTAGTTGTATTTCAATTGTGCTTCACACCTCATACGTACCTTTCAATCCATTTATTTACATCAATAACCTTTAACTTGCAAAAATGTTACATTACTATGGTACAGTTAAAACGTTTTCAAAACTGCTAAAATTTTACATTTTAGCATTATAATGACGTTTTTCAAAGGCAGACTCCATCCTTATTATATATTGTACAAGCACTGCATCGCCTCATTTTCGTCATTTAAAATTCAGCCAATTGATACTCAAATGCACTCCTTCATTATATAAACTATTTAAAAGTCAAAGAAATGATGAGACGCAGTTTCACATGCAGTGAGCTGCTGCCTTCTAGAAAGATGTTTGACCTACAATACGTTTCTAGAGCTCTTATGATAGAAAGAGAAAAGCCTTTCAGTTGTAGAGAACATATCTGGCACTGATTTCAAGCTTCTCTCATATAACGCTAATTAAAACAGCCCATTCAGAACTCCCATACTGAAACTGGAGATATAGTTGACTTGGGTAGTGTCAGAAGACTGGAGTATGCGTTGTCTCTTTAGTTAAACAGAAAGCTGGTATTTTTCAGCTTGACTTATTTTTGGTGTGTGACAATTTTTAAAATAGCACGCAGTGCAGTAAATTTAAAAACAGATAAGAGCCTGAAGGATTCCACTGCGTGTTCTCTTCCTGTGCCTCTTTAAGAGGTTCTGTGCTTTTTGGAGGATCGCTTACGAAGAGTGACAATCTGTCTTGTTATTTGCTCGCAGGCAGAAGGCCCGGTTTGTTCGTGTGGGGGCTGCGTTGCGTTGATTAGCGCGATTCAGGCTCTATCTGAGTCCGCAGGCCCGGCTCCGCCCCGCCACGCCGTTGGTGTGTGCTGGCCGTTGGAGCCAGGCGGGCCTTGATAAGGCTATCTCAGGTCTTGTGGCCACCAAGCCCTGCCTGCCCTGACGGCCTGCCTGCGCCTCAGATTTTACCACAGCTGCTCGGCGTGTTTTTTTCTCTCCCTTCTCAGCTCTTCCTTTCCTTCCTGTCTCCCTGTTTCTCCCTGTCTCCCGAGCCATCACTCCCTTCAATGTTCAGCTGTTCAGCTGATGGGGACGGCTTTTTTTATCGTGACAGTGCCATATTTAGACCATCAGGCAACAGATGCAAGATGGCCGCCGGTTGGCTCATTCAAACTCGAGAAGTTCATTCCTGCTGCTGAGCAACTGTTACTCTTTTAAAAAATCACCCGTTTCTTACCCCTTAAAACCTTACTTAACAGCTATAAACACCCACTCAAAACATTTTCAGTATTTAGGCCTAAAAGGGGTTTTAAAGCCAACTGCATTTTGTACTTATTTTAATTGAGCAAGTTGGTTAACGTAACACTAATGAAAAACCTCATGTTGCTTCTAAAACACTGATCAAATAAATTGTGTTTGTTGGCATGTAATGAGGTAGACTATGAGAGGTCAAGAGATACTGTTGGTTTTCAAAACATTTTGTCAATATTTAATAGAAGAATGTTTGGAATCCTTGAGTTGATTGAACTATTAAACTTCTCTGTAAATCTGTAATTTACTCTCATGTCATGCTGTGCCTTTTCTATTTTTTTTTAGAACACATTTTTATGCATTTGAATGTCTAAGAAAATTAATCCACCCATTCTCTAACTGTTTCGTCCGATGCAGGGTCAGGGGAGAGCAGGAACAGGTGGACATGAATAACAGAGCTTGTTCCTGCACCTGAAGACAAGAAAATGTCTAAACCGGTGGACTCAGTGGGTGGACTCTGGATCCAGAACACCTGGGCACCCCCAAAATGTGTAAGAAAGTGGACAGGGGACAGGGGGTGAGTTTTGTGATGGTTGATGATTGATGTCTAACAAATGTCTTCTTTTTAGTCTTTCTAGCAATGTCTATAAGCCCAGTGTACTGCCTTTACTTTATCACTTTGTCTGTATTCTATACTAAACTGTAAAAAGCATACTTCATGTAAAGAGCCCATTGACTCCAAAATCTTTCCAGCACGTTCCAATTCAGAGTGTTTTTTTTATTTCACTGGCAATACCTGGCATCCAGCTCAGGTTATCCTTTCCAGGAGAGCCAGGATGCCAGAAATTCCTGGTTGTGGTCAAACGTTGCAGGCTCGTTTCAGATTTTATGGAAAACATTTTTGGTACAGTAATAAGATAATTCGTCGAAGAGTTCAGAGAGAGGTGTGTGGGTGCAGGAGTCTTTGCATTTGTTTGTGAAGCTAATTTGTGAGTCAGTTACTGATTTGTGTTTAGCAGTTTAGTTAAATGCGTGCATAATGAATGTTGGTCTCCTCACACATGTGCATCAGGATATCTTTGTCCTTGTTTGCAGATGTGTGAGGTTCCAGTTGTGTGGGACTGTGTGTAGAATCGGACATTATTCTAGAAAAGGTGGCTGTGTGTCCAATGAGCCATTACTCATAAAGCCTTTACCGTCATCTTGTGTGTTTCCTAAATGGAGTAAATTGCAATAAATAAAGCTGTGAACTGCACACAAATCTTCCAAAGTGCTAAGGTGGACGGTATCTTCAAGGAAGTGTAAAGCAATCTATTTCCATCTGTTACAACAGGAATGTGCAGTAACAACACGGTGATTCAAATTGATTTGTGGTCATATCCACAAGGTCTCTGGTGCAGGTGCATATGACTGCTCTGAAGCTGTTGTGTGATTAGACTCACATACGTGTTTCAATTTGTGCAGGATCGAGTGTGTGTGTCGATTGTGTGTCCCCATGCTTGTGTGTGCACAGCTCTGTCAGTGCAGTGTATCTTTTCACTTGCCTCAGTCCTTCCAGTTTTTAGCCTCTGGCTGATACAAAGTACACATTAAGCAAAGCGCAGAGGGCAGGCACTTTGCATGCAGCTCATTTGCAAACCAAATTTCCCCTCCACCACAAAAACCTGTGTGTGTGTCAGGATTTTGTCCCTGTCCTCGGACGAGAATCCAGGGGAACAATGTGCCGTCTGTCTCCGTGTTTGAGAAAGATTGTTTTTTTTCCTGTTAATCTCATCGGCGCTGTGAATTCAGTTCCTGCTATCTGATTACTCGCCTGTTATGATGATGAACATCGAAAAGCAGACAAGTGTGATGTGTAAACGGCAGTGAGGTGACAGGGAGGATTAGGGAATGGGAGTGATTCTAGAAAGTTCATGGCCTATAAAATGGGTTTCAACTCCATATCATTTGTTATGTGTCAGCATCCACCTTAAAAAGAATCCAGTTGTGAAACAGGATCCCTCTCTAGATGTGCGTGTTTCACTAGGCTTTATCACACATGCAAAACGTTACACTTCAGACACTGTAAAGCTTCACTTCACTTTAGCGTGCTCTCCCATAGTGCTCTGGATAGACGTGTGCAAAACACTCGTGCTTTTCTAGGAATGCGGCGCTGATACGCGCGCTCTCCATGCACGCCGAGACGTATTTGCCGTTAGCTGCTTTGGAAACGTGGGGTTCGTGTCGTGTGGGGGCCGAGGCTGTGGGGTTTGCTTTTGGGGCGCGGGACGGTCACGGGGGGGGTTGAGGCTGTTGCCTTGCCTGTGGGAGTGGCAGCAGGCAGTGTGACCAGACGGGTTCCCCTGCTCTCTCTCCGGCTCTGTCTCTGTCTCCCTCTTTCTCTCGCTCTGCCGTCCCTTGTTTGCATTTTGCCTGCCCCGAGGCACCTGGGAACGGTGACATGGCCTCCGCCTCTGTAACTGTAACGAGAAGCTCCGGTTTTCCTGGAATGAGGGATTGGGAGAACCGCGTCTTGTCCGGCTCGTCCAGTGCCTGGGGGTCTTGCCCTGATAGGGGACAGGGGCATCTCAGCGGGGCAGCAGTATAAGCCGCGCAGCGCGAGCCAGAAAAAAACTGCTGGAAGTGGGAGTGCACTTGGAACTGAGAGCAGGAGGCATTTCTTTCTGCAAGGGGTTGTGGGAGTTTGAGAGAAGCTACCCAGCCATGCTGTTGAAGGCGACATCCTGTTTTCTTTCAAGAAACAACTGGATGAGATCCTTCTTTCCCATCAGCTACCAAGAGGGTCAAATGAGCTGAATGGCCCTCTCTCGCCTGTTACCTTTCTCATGTTCTGTGGTGAACCAGCAGGAAGAAACTGACAGTGTTTTCAGCTCGGTGGGCGGCAGAAATTGAGCATCTCATCCTGCTGGTTCTTGAAGGAAACCTGAGGGCTTTCGAGGACTTCTTGAACAATTCAGAGCGAAACTTTCCCTGGAGGGAGAGTTGCTTTGACGTTCCAGTCTTTGTGTTTTGCGCCTCCAGGCCTTTTGTGGGCACCCCCTTGGATCACACCTGTGGACCCCTTGGGGATCCCCAAACCCCCCGTTTTGGAACCCGTCCCAGATGGAGGCTTGCCGGGCGAGTTGTTAAGGAAAACAGTGAGCCAGCGAAGCTCTGTTTGTCCTGAGGGCGCTGGTACACACTGTAAACTCTGAACTAAAACAAATAAAAAAATCACACGCACAAAACCTGCTACGGGGTAGGCCCTCTGATTTTGCCCGAAGCAGAAACTAGACGCGCTCTTTTCAGACCAGGTCCTGTTTGCAGAGCCACACCATCTCCTGGTGTATCCTGACAAGGTGCTGATAGACTGTGGAGGATTTTGATTTGCTTTGTATCCTGACACCAGGATGCCACCCTAACAGTTCTACACAGGCTTTACTGCCAGTGGAGTATAAACATCCATTTGCATGGTGACCACAGATTTGTTTACCAACTGTAACAGGCAGACAGCAAGGGCTTTATTTTTCCCAGCACACTGATTTCTGTCTCCAATCTTTGTTCTCTTCCTACTTTTTTTTTCCCGCCCCTGACGTGCCGTTCTCACGCATTTCGGTTCAGAAAGTGCAGCCCTGTTTGTGTTGCAGATCTCTGAGTCTCACACCCTGGCTGGCGGTGGTTGAGAAACAGCAGGTGCTCTCTGATCTGACACTGGTGGCCAGGTGGAGGTGATCACTGACAATGCTCTGACGGTGGCTGTGTAGGACACCCCCACGCCCAAGCAAGAGAGTGCTGGTCCAGGTAGCAGAGGCCACATTCCAGGAACGATCACCAGTCACACTTATTTTTTTAATAAAAAGAAAGGAGGGAATTCAGCCCAGTTTGCCTGTTTGGTAGTTTAGCAAGTGAATGAATCTTAACTTCACTCCAGCTGATTCCTGAATCACCTGGCTGGGCCGTCTGTTCCAGACACCAGAACTGTGTGCAGAAATGCATTTTCTGTGCATCGCCTTTTCATTTCATGATCTTATCCATGGTTCACTACTGATTGTGAAACTACCCCCTGTGTTGACCCTACCTACACACTTGGTATCTTTGTGCTTGAAACAAATCCACTCTCAGTTTCCTTTCTTCTGCACAGAAGAGTGTCCTGCCTTAACTCTCTGTATAAGACCTGAGTCCAGGAAACATTCTTTTTCGTTTTGGCTCCATTCAAATAAAGTGGGATCATTCTTTATCAAAAGTACTGAGCTTAGAATTTGATGAATTTCCATCTTATTGCATCATCCTCATATCACTTTTTAGCATTACATCACCATGCTTTTCGGCATCAAATTAAAGCTTGCCGTGTGCAGGTACAGTACATTAAGAATGGCTGTTGTTAGCTCCCTCAGCCAGTATGCTGCTTGTTCATGTGCTTTTTTCCTGGTGTAGATGTGTTCAAGGTGGAGGGCTGGTGTGTGTGAGTTGGGGGGGGTAGCCTGCACACAAGTCAGGGGTGTAGCTGGGAGCTGCACATACTCTCTGATAGGGCTCATTGATCATTATTACCTGGCAGAACATCGCAGGCACTCTGGGGTCTTATTTGCATACAGAGCCAACAGTCTGAAATGAAGTAGATAAACCACTGCACCCACCTGTGAGCACAATTAGCATTTGCTTCTGCATGCTAGAATTATTAAGGCATGACTACATAATGTGGTGCTGGGACCATGCTAAGTGACTTTTAGCAGTGAAAGTCTTTACCATTACATTATTTAGGAGGGGCAACATGTGTGATCTTCGACGTCTGCTTTTGAGATTATTTCTGTTCTCCAAAAATAGGAGAAAACAAAGAAATTGTATAACACTGAATCGTTTAATGGAACGCTCATCCTGCATTTCTTTGACATTCCACACTTTGCGAATGAACCCCGAACAAGGCAGATCGACAGAGGCGAGACGTGTTTCCTGCCTCTTTTGCTTTCCAGGGATAAACAGGTAGAACATAAACAAAAGAAAGTAATTTACTGCTTTCATTTTACAATTATATTATTTTATTATATAATTAACTATTTACATCCTGCTGGCACATATGGAATCACAGTCAGCAAAAACACAACCAACCACCAACAATCCAGACACAAAGTTCACTTCGTCCTCTCCCACAGAACACAATCAGGTCTCAGAGGGACACAAACCCAATCCAGGCCTACCAGTATTTGCTAAACATCTCTGCCTGTAACCTAAGAGAAAAGATTAATTTTTCCATTATGTAAATGTCCTTCACAACAGCGATCCGTTGTTCAGGTGTTGGGGGTTCTTTAGCAAACCATTTTCTTGTGATATATGGTTCAGATTTTGATACAAAATTGCCTGATTTGCCTGGACCTGCTTAAAAAAAACCTTCCTGCTGGTTTGCATGCCCACAGACATTCTGATAAAGGTCACTGACGATTTGGCTAGCAAAGTAATTGCCATCGAGATCTCCCAGAGCCCCTGTTGTTTCTGTTGCCTGGGGGGTCTCCTTTTCTCTTTTTCGGGTCGACCAAGGGGGTGGGAGGCAGTAGGAGAACAATTTAGGCACAGGTGTTCCCAGGAGTAAGAGAAAAATAAAGCCCTACACAACATTGATCGTGTTGATCTAAAAAAACCCGCTCCAAAATAAAAGACTCCACCTTTGTGAAGCAGCGCCGGTTTCGAGGGACCGTTTCTAAAGCTGCTTATCGCTTGAGATGGAATTGCGTTTGACTCCTGATGTTTGAAAACCTGCCCGACAAGAGATTTGCATGGAGTTCCAGGTACATATTTGAATGAAGCCTCACTGGAGCACTGACACCCTCTTGCCAGAGATTTCCGTCTGCTTCGCTAATGCGAACAGCTGACTCTGACGGACACAACGAGAACGCCGACATCCTGCCTTTGAAGGAAATAATAGAAATCTTTTTTTTTTTTTCTGCTCCTGACGAGAGCTGAGGTTTCATTCACAGGACGGCAGTTTAAATAGACCCATGTGGAAATGTAGAGTTTGGTGGGGCAGGAAAAAAACAGAGGACCCTCTTCAGGTATTGAGGATAACTGATTTAGTAGAGCTCGTCTGCACACCCCTTTCATTCTGTTAAATGTCTGGGGGAGAGTGCCGTTTTGGGAATTTATAAGACTTTCATCTTATTATCCTCTGCCACAGGGAGTGATTCCGGATAGCACCACTTGTGCAGATCTCTTCCATAGCTGTGTAGGCTCCTGTGAGGAAGAACCACATTCACATGGTACTCTGATCCCCACAGCTGAAGCAGTGAGCACAACGGAATGTATAGTGCTCACACTCATCACCCCTTTTCAGATAGTACCTGTAACAGGAGAGACCCCATTGTAGTTACCCATAGGAACAATGACCAGGCTGAAGTGATTCACCAGTCACCTGAGGCACGTGTGAGAAACGTCAGCGGTGATCATGACTCTCCTCGATTTGATTCACCGTGATGTTTTCTCTCCTGTTGTCTTTATGTATTTGTTTTGTTGGGCGGAGTGGACTGTGTTCTTTATTGTGTGTACTGTATGGTTTTCAGTACCAGAAAACCCACAGACTTTTCACCCTTCCTCATTATTTTCACAAACCTTTTGTTGTCTGTAGACTCACTACTGAGACGTTACTGTTTATTTACAGATATTTTATTATTTGTCACTTTATGTGATTATACATAAGGTACAAGCTGTTTTTACATGATTTTATAAATAAAAGACATATAAACAATCTTTTGTTTAGAATACTATTGTTCAAATATAGAAATAATTTTAATCATACAAACTATGATTACTTATGCGGTTCTGGTGATTTAAACCAGACAGTATAAAGACGTAGAATTCAAACTGATCTTCCTGGGTAATAAAAATACTTTTTAAAAACTTTGATAACTTTGTGAGTACTCACTCACTTTGTAAATACAAAAGCACAAACACAGAACTTCATTTAGTCTGAAATCTTAAACTCATATATGCTTTCTTTTTTCATCGAATCAGCTGTCATTGTTTTCAGGTTTTGTTGATTTTTGAAATTCATGAGCACTAATAATCTCAAGCCAGTATGTAGTTATGAGCTGTGGATTTGTTTAGAAAAAAAACACATTAGATCATAGCATGTTATACCCTGACATGTACAACACTGGATTCCCTGCTTAACTTCCCCTACAAACACATGTGAAAGAGATGACAGCATACCTTCTCCTTCCTGCATGTCCCCTCTCTTATTCATCTCCAGCCACCTGGAAAGTCAATTTGTGAATCACGTATCTTATCAGTCCCTCATGAGCCTGATAATCAGCTCTTCCTTGTTAGAAACGTCAGTAGCACTGTTTTCATGCGCACACTAGTTTCAACAGAATATTTTAGCAGCTTTAGAGTAAGAAAACTGCAACAGATAACTGCGTCTGGCTAGAACGATCAATATTTTTGGCACGTGCCTAGGAGGGTACTGTTTGTTGATAAATCCTTCAATGGCGCTGATTAAGGAACTGAAAATTAATGACTTTCTGTATCTGGTATGTCCTAATGTCAAATATAACAGGGAACCTAAGGAAAAGTATCATACTGTATCTTGGTTAAGTTATTTCTGAGGAATACTAAGAACGGAAGGGACTTCCTACATTTAGTATGTATCATCTTAGAAAAATAAAATTTATGGACATTGATTCAATATTTATGGCATTATTTGGGTTAACTGAATTTGCATTACTGACGACTGACACCCCTGAGTAACTGAGCGGGCAGGCGTTTCTTTCGCCCCTTGGCATGGCGTGTTGCGCCACAGCTCCCTTTGTAGTACTTATACGGCAACTTCTCATGGGGCGGGCCTGAAGGAAAAAACGGCCGGAACGGAGTGACCGCGGACAGCACCGATTCAGTCACTTTTCTCGCCGCACGCTGGCAGAAGAAAAAAACAAACGGCCGGGCAGGACCCGAGAGGAGACGATGTCATGTAATGACTCATGACTCAATCTGTAATGAGTAACTCCCAGCGCCGAGCAGTCATCAGAGAAGAGAGACATTGTCCGGAGTCTCCACACCTCCAACGGCTTCCAGCATGAAGGACTCGGACGTGTGTGGACACGGCCCGCGGAGGGGGCGGGGCCCAGTGTCCGGGCGGGGGTCGGGGCCCTGGTGGGGGCGTGGCTCAGTGTCCTAGCGGGGGGCGGGGCCCTGGTGGGGGCGTGACCCGGTGCCCTGGCGGGGGGCGGGGCCCTGGTGGGGGCGTGGCTCAGTGCCCTGGCGGGGGTCAGGGCCCTGGTGGGGGCGTGGCTCAGTGCCCTGGCAGGGGGCGGGGTCCTGGTGGGAGGCGGGGCCCGGGCGGGGCTCACTTGAGCCCATGCTGGCTCTCGTGGTGTCGACGCAGGTCCACCTTGCGCTGGAAGCCCTTGCTGCAGATCTCGCAGCCGAAGGGCTTGAAGCCGGTGTGCTTGCGGCTGTGCGTGATCAGGTTGGAGCTCTGGCTGAAGGCCTTGCCGCACACCTGGCACTTGTGAGGCTTTTCCCCTGCAAGGACACATATTATTATTATTATTATTATTATTACTATTAATATATATCATACACACATATAATAGGTTGGATTCCTGGAAGACGGTAGTAAACTATGGAAGCCTTTAGCAGTGATCCCTTACAGTTATAAATTTAAGTTTGACACAGGTACATTAAAAGCAAATTGGAATATATTTAAGTCACAAAAAAGCAATTCATTCCAACAGGCAGGAATAATCACCCTATTGTTCAGATTTGTAAAGCACTCATTGGAGATAAGTTTAATTTTGCTTTCCAAAGGCTGCTTTTCAACGCCTAACTTCACTCTAGGGAAAATGGGTATGCAAATGAGCTCCAAAAGATCTGTGATAAATGTGTTTTTTATGAGCAGGATTTTCCTGCTGCAAAAAAAATATTACCTTTAAATGTCTTTGAAAGCGAATGGTTTTGCGCGCCTGAGAACTGGTAAAAATAACCCATGCTTGCCTGTGGATGTCCACTGGTCTGCAAAAGCCCTACACACAGTCAGGAGGTATGACATATGTATGCCGTGAGCATCATTAATTTAAGTCTCCACTGGCGTTTTTCACTGTTTTCACAACTTTGTCTTTGTTAATGGAGCCACATTTCCGTGAGAAGAAAGCCAGGATCCACACTAGTGTGCATTCACTCCTCTGCACAGCTGCGTGTAGGAAGAGGTGCCCCAGGGCAGGGCAGCAGGGTGGAGCAGTGGTCAGCACTGCTGTCTCGCAGAGCTGGGGCCCTGGGTTCGATTCCAGACCTGGGCTGCTGTGGGTGTGGAGTTTGTATGTTCTCCCCAGGTTTGTGTGGGTTTCCTCCCACAGTCCAAAGACATGCTGGCAGGTCAACTGGTTTCTGGGAAAATTGTCCCTGGTGTGAGCGTGAGCGTGAGCGTGTGTGTGTCTGTCCTGTCTTGTCCTGTCCTGTCCTGTCCAGGGTGTGTCCTGCCTCGTGCCAGTTGCTTGCTGGGATAGACTCTGGTTTCTCAGCAACCCTGAATTTACACTACTGTTATACCTTGAGTGATGTACTATACCCTAGCTGCTACAGTGTGCCCGGTTGGTGGGCGATCATTGTGATGGACCCAGGTGCTCTCTTGTCCCCTTGTTGACTATGAGCCCAGGGTCAGCCCTGGTCTAATGAGCTGCTGTGGCTCCGATGTGGAAATGACCTACTGTACTTTTACATACATATTATTAACAGTTATTAAAAGTTATGTTAACAGGCCTTATCGCACTCATCCTTAGAACCTTAAATCTTCCTCCTTCATTCTGTGCCTTTTAGGAAGAGTCGAGATAGAATGAAATTATAGAGAGATAAAAAAAAAACCTGAATCTCTGGAAGCCAATATTCTGCTTTCTCTGCTGATCTGAGGAAGAGGTTTCTTTCTGGTGAAGGAGTGTAGTCCCCTCCGCAGGAGACATCGCACAGCGACCCCGGACCGGACTCACCCGTGTGGATGTAGGTGTGCTTCTTCATGTCGGATTTCTGGTGGAACCGCTTGCCACAGTACTGGCAGGGATAGGGCCTGGTGTCGGAGTGGATCAGGAGGTGGGTGGACAGCGTGGAGGAGCGCTTGAAGGTCTTTCCACACATCTTGCACTCGAAACTCCTCTCCTGCAGAAAAACACACACGCACACACTGTAGAGGAACCCAGCAGCTCTCCACGCACCGACACTGGGATTTCGAACACAGACTCGAAACCTGTGTAGTTTAGCATTTTTTCTTTACAAGGTATTAGGACTAAAAAGCACGGCAAACCGTTAGATCTGTCCTGTTATATGTAGGTGAAAGCACACGCCCCAAGAACAGGTGTTTCCTTACTGCTACGGGCAAAATACACCCAACCTGTTCCTGAGAGAGATGTCTATCTCCTTTCATCACTCCAAATAGAGGCCAAGAACTACAAAATGGGAGACAACAAATCCTGTTTCCTCGGAGGGTGTGGAAATGGCTTTCTTGGGCCACTGTATCGGAGGGTCATTGCTTCAGCGGTCCCTTTGGAAAGGCCTTCAGCGCAGAAAGGGGCAGCCAAAAGATGAGGATGAAGAAGAAGGAAAAAATGACACTACCTTGGATGAAAAGAATGAGTAAAAAACGTAAGGAAAAAATAACTGCAGCAAGGAAAGCAGGAAGAGATGGGGAAAGAGAGACAGTAGCACAAGCGATGGTGACGGAGCTGCGCGCAGGAGGGGCAGGTGGGCGTTTCGGCTCGGACCTGTGAGTGGACGTTCATGTGCTGCTCCAGGCTGACCGCGTGGCCGAACGTCTTCCTGCAGATGTTGCAGCCGAAGGGCCTGGTCCCGCTGTGGGAGCGCCGCACGTGCACCTCCAGACCGTGGGGCGTGGAGAAGACCTGGGGGAGCCGGGACAGAGGCAGGGGCTCAGACACCGGCGGACCCCACAGACGGCACGCGGCCCAGGAGCCCCGGCGGCGCGTCTAGTCTAGAGAGCAGCCCTGACGACGAGGGTCTTGTGAATGGGGAGGTGGTGCCTTATTCATGTTGCGGAACTTCATTCACGCAATTCTGCCAACTCACGGCGGGAAACAACTGGCGGCGTTTTGTGGAAGTAAAGGCTGTTGATCGTTTTTCCCTCACAGCTGTCTGGCTCTACAGTTGACTCATTCGGCAGCCGTCAACGAGTGTTTCGGGTGGGTTTGTGAATAATCGTACACTATAGCGACATCAATCTGTTCAAAATCAGCATTTAAAAGTAGCACTATTACTAAATGGGAGCAGTAATAGAAGGATAGACGGTATTGTACATCCTGGGATAATAGCAGGCTGTCATTAAGGGAAAGGATTTCGAGCTCTTAATCTGGGCAAGTGCTGGCTTGTCTCTTGTCGAGCAGAATGGGGAATTTCTGCACCGTTGGTTGCGGATTTTACAGAGAGGTGGCGACCTGCCAGGACGCACGCCCTGGTAGCTAGCGTGCGGGGGACTGTGCCACTCACCTTGTTGCAGGTGATGCAGTGGTAGGTGTCCGAGGTGGGGGAGTAGTGGGTGCTGCAGTCCAGGGCTTGGGGGTGCTCCGGGCTGCCCTTGAGGTGCGCCCCGTACAAGGTGCTGGCGTGCTGCAGGAGAGAGGTGGGAAAGCCGCAGGAGAGCTGGCGGAAATTGTAGGCCGGGTGCAGGGAGTCCCAGGGGAATGAAGGCTTGTAGTAGGGAGGAGACGGTAGCTCTGACATCTGGGCCTCTGGCAGACACAAGAGAGAGCCGGTCAGCTTAATGTCGCCATCACCCCTCGTACGCGGAGCGACACGACCCACGAGGAACAGCATCACCCCTCCAGGAAACCCTTATTAAAGAGCTGCGGCCTCACAGGCTTTGGCTATACCAGGACAGGACACCACTCCCTCACAGGGCAGACGGACACACCAGGGCCAGTTCTCCCAGACTCCAGTTAACCGAGCAGCATGTCTTTGGACATGCACTCATAGGAGACCCATGCCAACGGTTGGTGAAGATACAAACTCCACACAGACAGCGCTCCAGGAATTTAGCCCGCTGAGCTGCCCATATCTATGTGCTTCAGAATAAAATAGCACTACTGTCACTGTGGAGAGCTTTGCGGATGCAGCCCGCAGCTATGGAAGAAGTCGGTGTCCCCTGCGCTCAGGCGGTCTTACCCAGGCTGTGGAAAGGATGTGCGGCAGTGCTCGAGGGCGCTGACACAGGGTCACTGTGGGCTGGCACGGTGTGCTCACCGCCCTGCTCCTGCTTGACGTAGGGATAGCTCGGGACAGCGTGGCCCAGCGGCTCCGCCAGGGGCACCCCCTCATCACGCAGAGGAGGCGGTCCTGCAGATTCAAGAGACCTGATCACAGCTGCGGGAGGGGGAGACGATACCGCAGACACGCAGGCGGACGCGGCACAGGCTGTGAAATCTACCAGTCTCGACCTGGTGAGGCAGAAACCCTTCAAGATGGACTAATATGCACTGGGGTTCTACAGGGCCAGACACTGCACTGGGGTTCTACAGGGCCAGACACTGCACTGGGGTTCTACAGGGCCAGACACTGCACTGGGGTTCTACAGGACTGGCCACTGCACTGGGGTTCTACAGGACTGGCCACTGCACTGGGGTTCTACAGGACTGGCATTGCACTGGGGTTCTACAGGACTGGACACTGCACTGGGGTTCTACAGGGTCAGACACTGCACTGGGGTTCTACAGGGTCAGACACTGCACTGGGGTTCTACAGGACTGGCACTGCACTGGGGTTCTACAGGACTGGCACTGCACTGGGGTTCTACAGGACTGGACACTGCACTGGGGTTCTACAGGACTGGCACTGCACTGGGGTTCTACAGGACTGGCACTGCACTGGGGTTCTACAGGGTCAGACACTGCACTGGGGTTCTACAGGACTGGCCACTGCACTGGGGTTCTACAGGACCAGACACTGCACTGGGGTTCTACAGAACTGGCCACTGCACTGGGGTTCTACAGGACCAGACACTGCACTGGGGTTCTACAGGGCCAGACACTGCACTGGGGTTCTACAGGACTGGCCACTGCACTGGGGTTCTACAGGGCCAGACACTGCACTGGGGTTCTACAAGACCAGACACTGCACTGGGATTCTACAGGGCCAGACACTGCACTGGGGTTCTACAGGACCAGACACTGCACTGGGGTTCTACAGGACTGGCACTGCACTGGGGTTCTACAGGACTGGCACTGCACTGGGGTTCTACAGGACTGGCCACTGCACTGGGGTTCTACAGGACTGGCACTGCACTGGGGTTCTCCAGGGCTGACCACTGCATTGGGTTTCTAGAGGGCCAGACACTGCACTGGGGTTCTACAGGACTGGCCACTGTACTGGGGTTTTACAGGACTGGCACTGCACCATCGCCTGCAAACCTCTTAGCTTTAAAAGTGGGACTGTATTATGAGCTGCACCATGTGTTATTCATCAAAGCTGTAAATACTGTACGTTTTAAGGTTGTCTTCTTTTAAAAAATGTGAAAACAATGGAATATTATATTCAAATATTCATTCTTCTCACAATGTTGTCAAACAGCAGCCTTGCTTTAACATCCCCTGTTGCAGCCTGACCTCGAGTTTTTCCCAATTATTATTATTTTATTTTTTTTGCTCTTTCTTTAGTTTCAAGAAAAGATTGCTTGCAGATTACACATTCTGTAGCTTTAGGGAACCTTCTAGGAAGGTCTGCAGACTGGGACTGTTTCAACGCAAGACGTTTACAAAGGCATTACAGGAAGTCAAGTGGAGCAGAAATCCATGCTGGTGTGTGTCACAACGCCGTGTCGGACTGGTTCTGGACACCTGCCGGGCTAGATCTGGGATATGGCAGGATTGAACGACCTTTATTTGAATAGAACTCATTTGCATAGCCGTGGTACCTACCCTAACCGCTCTCCCGCCCCACGATTTCCATGAAGCAGAGCCGCTCAAAGTAATCTAAGCCGGCTCCAAAAGAAACAGGAGCCCGGCTGTAGCGAGTTTCACAGTCACCGCAACACGGCCTATCTCCTAGCCAGACAGGTGTTCGTGCTGCTCTGACAGATAGCGCGCACTAGAAACAACGACATGTTACAACAAAACATCGCCTGTTTGCTAGAACGATAACTTACATTGAGCGCTGCATAATCGTTTTTTTTTTTTAAGAAATCACCTACATCCCAGCATGTGAATTTATTCTTTATGGGTAGTTTTTTTTTTTTTCATGTGACTTGAGTACTGTTGCGCCCTCTCTCGGGCCGAACCGAGGTGAGGTTTTTCAAGAACCGTTAACGGCGTTGCGCAATTAAAAAAAAAAAGTTCTACTCAGACATCGCCAATATGATCTTAATTATTATTATTATTTTGCCTTTGACGATACAGAAGCTATTTTGAAACCTGGCAGCGGGTGCGTTTCAGTTTGAGGTTTTCAGGAGCCGAGTTCTGGCAAAAGAAAAGCGTTCTGAACACGAAAGGAACAGTCAAATTTCAAAAGAAATAAATTGTAAGCAAAGGGCCGCATCGTCTTTCCAGGTTTATCCACATGGCGCAGCCCTGTGCAGGGGGCAGCGCGACAGCGTGTTGTGAAGAAAACCATAAATACGAGACTGAGTCTCTGCCGGTCTTACTCTCGCCGTGAGTCTCCGCAGACTGCTTGTCCGCAGTGCGCTCCTGGTCGACAAACCGGCGCAGGTTGTGCGACAGACACCGCTTGCTCTTCACCAGGAAGGACCGGGGCATGGCAACGCTATCTGTGGGGGAAACAACACGCGAGACCAGGGGTTACTGTGTGTACCGGTGCACCGCTCTGGACCTCGCATACCTGTAACAACGGAGAGGAGAGGGTATAAGGACCCGTGGGAACAGGATCGAATTGTACAGCATTCCTGTGCCACCAAGGCGAAAGCGCGACCACGACTTCCACATGCCTGATGTGCAGTGGCTATCTATTTCACACGAGTCGATATGGAGTAAAATTCAGTAAAAGTGTCTGTTCGCCCGCACAGCGCAGATCCTGGGACGTTGTGGTGGATTGTGAGTGCGAGAGACGAGGCTGAACTGACCAGAGGGACGACGGACCTATACAGGGCCAGGACTCGGCGGTCATGACCTGTCTGTTTACATAGCCTGGTGAAGACTGACCATGTATAGACCGTGTATATACATGTATAGACACCGATTATTCCGAACAGCGTGTCTTGGGACTGTGGGGGCGAACCTGCACGGAACCACGAAGAACATGCAGACTTCACACAGAAGGCGCCTCGGGCAATCAATCAGAATCACAGCCAGGGACTGTGAGGGGAAGCTATCTGACACGCAACATGAATAATAATAATAATAATAATAATAATAACAACAGGGGTACTGTTATTCAAACCACGGACTCTGAACGTTATATCATAATTAGTACAGTATCATAGCGAAATTGAAGAACTTTCGTTTGTCTAACAATACACCACTAATTGTAGGACGTCCTTTTCCTGGCGTGGGTCAGTGAGTCTTCAATACTCTCCCACTTCAATATAATCAAAGGCTGATTAATCCGCTGTGAGCTTCATTTGAATTGGCCTCTGCACCAGTTACACTGCTGGTGCGTTTGAGACCACTGATTCAGACAAGTATCGCCGAAGACCTGACGTTCCCACCACACAGACCGGGCGATTCCACACTCATGCCGCTTATAATGCGATGCTCTGCTCTTCAGCGCACAAGTCTCGAAACCTCCCGGTTATTCTGAAAAAGGTTTATTGGGAGGCTGAATAATGAATGACGGTAGTATTTACATGATGAAGCCCTTTACCCGACATTTTCCTAATCGACGAAAACAAATCAAACTAAAAAACGTCAACGCTTTTTAACAAAATAAGCAAATTAGTTTCAGTGCTCC
Source organism: Lepisosteus oculatus (assembly GCF_040954835.1). Classification (NCBI taxonomy): domain Eukaryota; kingdom Metazoa; phylum Chordata; class Actinopteri; order Semionotiformes; family Lepisosteidae; genus Lepisosteus; species Lepisosteus oculatus. The sequence goes on along the minus strand of NC_090719.1, from coordinate 14,940,517 downwards.
CGCTGATCCGCCCATGTACTGTATTTGCACTGTGTTGTTTCAGGATTACAGCACCGTAGGAATATGGTGTAGATATAGGCTTCATGCCCGTGCATTCTGCCGAATTAGAAGACCCGTAACAAGTGACTTAATATAAACGCTGTGGTTCAAATGAAATAATTCGTTTATATAAAGCTGTATAAACTTTCGACTCTCGAGGTAGGGCTAAAGAGTTTTAAAAGTTAATTATGCTACAAATAGAACCTAAGACTACAATTTTTTTGGCCTGTGTACACTTAACATATTGCAGAAAAAGATTACCGTTTCATTATATAGCATTAAGACCTAAAAAGGTCAGAATTCTGCGATTTTTAAACCACCCAATATTTAAACAATTTTGGTAATACAACTCGTTTGTTCTTTCATTTGACGTGCTATTGCAAGACCTTTTCCTGAAATTAAAGTGCAATTAATTTACAATCGTACATGATCGGGATTATAATCAGTTACCGTCGCATTTTTAAGCAGCTGACAAACAACAATTTAGATGGTCGGTCAGGCCAGAAAAGTTAAAGCAGATTGATTTACAAAAAAAAAAACAGCTTTATTAATTTTCATTTCAGAAACTAAAATTGGATTTCCAGACGTATGCATGAAACATTTCCAAAACTTCAGAAGTATCGAGTAAGAAGACGCTGTATAAATGTCCTACATACACATGAAGTGCATTTCACGCTTGTTATCGAATTAATTAAAAACACTGCTGATTATCGCTCGCAAACCTGGTCATATATTAAGTGCGTAGTTTTACCACAGTGTCCCTTACTGGGAGAGCATTTCTAATTAGCTACACTGGAATCTAATGAAACTATAATACATTTTCCTCTTACCTTCACTGCAGAAAGTGTCAAACGAAACCGGCTCTCAGCTGTCCGTTTCTCTTGCCCGCAAGTTTTAAATTACTTTTAGTTTTCCTGGCGGTTAATGTCTCTCCTTCCTCTTTGAGCGGGGTCTTGCGCTGTCTTAAAATCCCGTCTTCAAATTCAAGCCTCTGTCCTCGGCTGCCGTTTCTCCTCCCTGATTTCCAATCTGATAAATTTGTGGTAGAATCTGACTGTGCTGATTCGACCAATGGAAGACTGGTACACAAGAGAAATTTGCTTATACTGGGAAAAAAAAAATGCCTTGATGAACGCATGACAAAAGCTCGCCCAAACCTGAGGAGTCAAACAAAGAGATTAAGAAAGAAAAAAAACAACTTCGTTTCTAGTTCTATACCAAAAAAAAATGTCACATTAACATAATAAAATAAAATATTATTATAATAAGATATCACCATATAAATAATTCCCGAAGACATATTGTTACACTTGAGAAACCCTCATTATGAAGTAGAAGATAGGCTTGATAAACACAATAAAAGGACACACAAGGACTGGCCCGAGTGATGTGGTACGCACTTGCGAGTGTATTATTTTATATGACGTGATACAAACACGTTATAGTCTTTTTTCCTCTCAAAATAACAACGAAACAATTCGCATCTTTTTTCTTCAACGAGAAACTCCGTTTGGGTGTGGGTTTAGCCAGAAGAAGTACAGCAGTTGATTTACAGAAATTCAAGTATTGTGTAGGGCTTGCCAGTCGGAGAACATCGGTGTATTTAAATCCACAAATTGAAATGAGCTTAAAATAATCATATTTCCATTTTTTGAACTATGATATTATCGGTGCATTGCACGTGTTATCCTCAGTTGATGAAGTGTGATCTGAAATCTACGGTACAAGATATGTTCATTTTCTTTTCAGTATGATGCATTATTTAAATCAAATATTTCCCCCTCAGGGATCGAAACGTTTGCTAATTTTTCCGGTTTCTGCCGCTCCGCTATCGGGATTTGTTTAATAAACGTCCCCGGAAATCCATTTTTGCTTAAAATAAATACACCCAACCTGTATGACAATCTTCCTTATGAACACAAGTGCGCTGACGAGCTGTGTTTATGGAGTGTGGTGGTTATATGCAGATTGACATCTGTGCATGCACACTTCTCGTCCTCGTGTGAGTTCATAAGAAATGGAAAATGCTGTCTTTTCGAAATAAAGCCTCATAGGAAAGAATGATCAATAAAATATTCTTTCATTTATTCATAATGTGTCAACGAGCATTCTAATTATTAACGTCAAACGACTGGAAAACGAAATATTTATTTCGTATAAGACTTTATTTTAAAAAACACATCCTTTAAATAACGGGTGCGGGAGAGGAGCTGATCACATTCCTACTGCACTACGCCGTTTTTCACTCAGGCTCGCCGAGGAATGGGCAGGAATGCACTCTGTGCGTGTGGGATGTTGAAAAGGGGTCATTTTCTCCCGGGGTGATTTTGAATGGGGTGGTTCACTCTAGGACAGTGAATTCGTGCGCCATCTGGTGGCTAAATCGTGCAAACGCCGTCAACCCGCCACGATTTTACAGCCTGACAGTAGGTTGTTCATGCTTCTCACAAAAGTAACGCAAGTGTAAATAAATTAAAAACATACAGACGTTTAAGGCTACCGACGCCACTGTACAATGAGCGTATTTTCCCATTTCGAAAGACCAGAATTGTTTTCTGACACGGTTTTGCCTTGAAACCCAGAATAATTATGTGAAAGCCACTGGACACCTTAGCCTTTAAAAAGATCGCAGCTACACGAGAGGTACTAGAAACAAGTGAGTTTGTGAATGTTTTAATTCTGTTACAAGAGGAAAAAGGAGTTTGAATGTGCCGGTATCAATTCCCCGCTGTGACAGAATACCCAGGGGTGCTCATGATGGTGTAATGACAAACTGTAACCAGTAGATAGAGCCCTTCCCTTTAGGAAACAGATCTTTACAGCCAGCGTTGCTCAGTCTGCTGTTGCACACAGGATTTACAGTTACTGTTAAAAAGAAAACATTAAGGCGTGTTCTTTTATGGTTTCCAGCATGAATCTCCTGGCCAAAGCATTTTCAACTAGGACCCTAGGGCCTGTGGGAGTCTCCTGGTAAAAGCCTCACAGTGCTGGGGCCCTGGGGTGCTGTCTGTGTGGAGTTTGCATGTTCTCCCCATGTTTGTGTGGGTTTCCTCCAGGTGCCCCGGTTTCCTCCCACTGTCCAGAGACCTGCTGGTGGGTTAAATGGCTTCTGGGAGAACTGGCCCTGGTGTGAGTGTGTGTCTGTATCTGTGTGTGCCCTGCGGTGGACTGGCGTCTCGTCCAGGGGGTACCCTGCCTGGCGCCCGTTGCTTGCCAGGATGGGCTCCAGCTCCCCCAGCGGCCCTGAACTGGATGGACAGATCACGTGAGTGGCAGGCTGGGCTAGACTGTCGCTGTAGACCGTGCAGTTCTGGAGAGGAAGGCCTTGTGTAAAATAAAATAGAGGGCATCAGGCCACACTATTTACAGACCCAGTGATGGCGGAAAATCCATCTTTCAAAAGGTGATGCAGTGACTGAACCAGACGTGGGATTTGCGCTCGGCAAGACTCGCTAAAGAGATCTAGCAGACTGGCAGGCAAGCCTGTCCTCCACAGGTTCAGGGACCCGGGATCACGGACTTAGCTGTGGTCTCTGGTAACCCCGTCTCTGAGCCCACGGTTGAATTATTGATTCATTTCATAAGAACAGCTGGTAAAACATTGGGAGGATTTCAGCCTAAATTAAAAAAAGCTGTGCTAGCTGGACTCTTAACGACCGGATTCAAGCCACTACTGGCTGGAACTGTGACAATATAACAGCTGCTCCAGGGCTTCAGCGCTCGTGATAGAAAGAGGCCCAGAGACACCTGCAGACACAGCGGCCCTCCAGGAGCAGGACTGGGCTCCCTACTGTAGCCTGAGCAAGCAAGCTAACGAATGAGGTCATCGATCAGCACTGGAGCTGTGACGGCAACCAGCAGAGACTGGGTCTGGGTGTGCTGGAGTAAGTCTCAGTGGTTGTGGCCACTCAGACCCAGTCTAGAGATCCCCTGGATCAGATCTGGAAATGCAGAGGCCCCAAGTTAATTGATTTTCGGTGTACAGCATTGCCACGCCACATTCTCCCTATCGAAATGGACAGCTCATCTGGGATGTACTTCACTGGCTTTTGTCAAGAGCCCAAAATTGGAAACACGGGTTCTTCAAACCATCGGGGTGAATGGCACAGTAAAACGAGAGGGATTAACTCTGATGAAAGCCATTATATCTGCGATGGCCACTCCGATGGAGACCACGAGCTGTATCGGCATTTAGCAGATTTCAGCTCTGCAATAATGGGGTCATAAAGAGGTTATTCCCCCCGCCCCACTGAGAAAGTGTGAGCTGATTCCAACCGCCTCTCTTAATTGCCACCCAGTCCTTCACCCGCCCCCTGACGGAGCCTGCTGGCCCTTATCTGCCCCCTGTGCAAACTCTGCCCCTCCATTCTCCTGCCTTTATGCAGTCACGCGCCTGCGCGGGCAGCCTGAGTCACGCGAAAGCCGCGTCACACACAAGCGCATCACTCCGCCTTGAGCGGGGGGGGGGAGAGAAACCGCAAACATTTTGGAAGGGCCTCGGCAGAAAAACGCCCTTTCACCCTTACCTTCGTGAATAAAAACTCGAGCCTCCAGTGACGCATATTAGTGAGTGCGGGGATGTGGGTTTAGGCGGATTCTCGATGTGCGAGAGGTGAATCAAGGGGGAGCCAGGGATTATTTCGCCTGTGCGGCCGCGGAGGAGGATTGGAGAGGGAGGGGTCGTGAGGTGTCCAAGATGGCGGCGCCCTGTGGAGTGGAGCTGCTCTAAGAGGTAAACAGGTCCATTTAATTAATGAATTTCAAGATAGACGAGTACTTTTAAGGTTTTAGGAGACCGTGAATGCAAATTGTGTCTTATTGTTTAACTTCTTGTGCTTTGTCATCGCTGTCAGAGCTCTACTTAGTTTTATAAGCCTTTCAGGAGACGATCTGAGAACCGTAAACAGCTTCATAATAAGTGTTTTATATGCATTTCCAGAGCGGGATATTAATGCGTTCATCTGAAAAGGTAATCGGATTCAAGAGAATTTACTCAATTATTATTGTCTTATTGAGTGGTTTGCGTCCTTAGTCATTTCAGATATCGGTAAACAGCGTTTCCACAGAAGTCAGGCGAACAAAAAAAGCTTAACCCCATAAAATAATCAGCGCAAACTTTCAGTTGCAGTGCACAATTCAACTTTTTTTGCTTGCTCATTATCACATATGCAACAGAAGTATTAGATAATTAATATTCAACTGCAATGTTATCATTTTAGATTAATGGTCTGAATAAGGAAAGGGATAGATTAATGCTTAACTTCTCTGCTGCAACAAACGTGCTTCGACTGCATGGACACATTTAATCAGATAATTTTACAGTTCAATATTATGTGCAGTGTACAACTTTCGTCCTGATGCGCTCAAACAGTCAATACAGTATCATGAAGTATTGCATTATGGATGTCTTATTTCCATACGCTGTTTACACTCTTCAGCACGGGGTCATTGCTCGGGAAGTTCATTAACTGCAGTGCAAATGTCGTCAAGTGCAAATAGATTTCAGCAGCACCTCTACGTTTTTAATTACCATGCTGCGCGAAAAGTGACTGACTGTTCGAACGTTTTCAAACTAAGTGTGTCCTGACTGTTGCGGTTTTGCTGTTCTGGTGTGTACTGGGTTTAAATGCACTAATTATAGTAATACTGAGTAATAGCTTTGCAGTTGAGATCCAATGAACGTTTTCACCATGTAGTAGTTTTCGTTTAGGGTTTACTACAATATAATATATTGAACTTTATTATTATTATTATTACGTGATTACAATGTAATATATTCAGCAATATTCCAACAGCAAATAAGGCTGTGTATATTAAACGTAGCTAAGTGTACATGTTTTGTTGAATGGCTAGGATTATTGTTTGTGTTTAACATGTTGTTTGAGTTTGTTTTTTATTGCAGTTATGCATGGTGAAGCTAAAGACACCCTTTTGGATGGATAAATAATTTTATGTGTGTTACCCCCCTTTTTCAATATAAAGTGAGGGAGTTCTTAGTTGTTTTTCATCAAAACATAGGCTAACAATGCTCTCTGGCTGAAATCCATCTTCTGCCTTTAGCATTGTGAATTACTGTATATACAATATGTTTGTGTAAAATCTGTGTGTTTTTTTGTCCATGTAATGATAGGGAAGGCTTCTTTACAAGATGTCCTGAGTGATTGACTGGAATGGTACTAGCTGCCTTTTAGGTTAGTGCGTTTTGAATTGCACCATTTAATTGGTTTTGCACACAGGATTTACAGTTACTGTTAAAAAGAAAACATTAAGGCGTGTTCTTTTATGGTTTCCAGCATAAATCTCCTGGCCAAAGCGTTTTCAACTAGGACCCTAGGGCCTGTGTTGGTTTTAACTAACTTAAAACTGCCCTTAAGAAAGCTTGCACATGTCATGCGGAGTAACGAGAACTAACTGTAGGCATTAGAGCTGGTCTTTACCACCTCCTCTAGAGCTTTGCATGTACTGCCCTTAGGAACAATATCCTGCTTTTAGGAAAGCTGTGTTAGAATTGTGTAATGTAGGGTAGATTTTGTATTAATATCAAAGTATATAAATAGGGTTGTATCAGAGATGATTGATCTTTCTTTTATGTCCTTCAGACATTTAATTAATATTGATTTGTTTTCGATGTCATCGTTATCCAAAAGGAAAGTTGAGCTGGATCTGTAATTTTGTGTGTGTGAACCCATACCATACCAGAACCGTCATTAGAAAAAATAAAAAAATCATGGTAGAAGTTCCGCTAGATGTGTTAGAATCGAGGAGTAATAAATAAAATCAATTTCTCATTAAGTGTGGGAGCACCGTTTAATGGAATTTGAAATATTCCGTTGCTGCTTTAAAAATCTTAATGCTAAAGGTTCCTTATTTTACCAGTGTTGCAAATTCTGTTGGAAATACTTTGGGGCCCGTGCCAGGAATTGGATGCATGAAAAGGCCGTGCAGTGTTTTGAATCTGTAAGATGATTTAAAAGCTATGGCAAAGACAGGTCTTCTGTAGCTTTAGCTGTGGTTCCCCGGCTTTTCACAGAAAATCCTCTATGGGTAAAGTCTCAAGTACTAGAATGGTCTTCGTTTAAGCTTCGTTTTCTTCATGGGTCAATAGCTTGATCGAGTGTTCCTCATCTTGAATTGACAGGTGATGTGGGATGATCTGTAAAATGACTTGATTGGGCTGTCTGGGACCAGGGCTGGAGACCCCCGGGCGTCTGCCCCTGGGGGGCTGTCCCAATGGTGTAATGTAAACCCACCCACCCACAGGGAAGAAGGCTGTGGCCGGGGGCTTTGCCAGGGGATTTATTTATTCGAGGTTAGGAAGGTATTCCTGGAAAGTGTGTGCGCCTTTCACTCCAGCTGATCCTGTCTGTCATCCCCGTGCCCTGCAGCTGGGGCACAGCTCTGATTGAATCCCAGGCCGGCGCCCCAGTGCTAGGTGAACAGTCTGCGTTTTGGGGTTGGGACAGAACGAGGACAAATGCTTTTCTCTTTTTGATGATGTCAGATGCCGGCGTTGGTGCTAGTGTTGGTTGTATGTTTCGGGTGGTAGCAGGGCTCAACAATTGGTGAGTGACCAACCCTTTTAGACTTCAAGCTCATAAATGTGTACTGGTGTCGATATGACTGTTTACAGAGTTCTCCTTCAAAAATGGTTTGGTGCCAACAGCCGTCTCCCAAAATAATTTGCCATAATTTGTTTGTTTAAAACATTTCTCAGTGAAAATGTGTAAGATGGGCACAGGAGTGATTTATTTATGGGTGGTGACAGTTCTGAACCTATTAGGGCAAAAAATCCTTATCAATACAGCATTTGATCTCATTTGGCAATTAATAGATTGCCATCTGGTGTGTATTAAGTAATATTTTAAACATTTTAAAAGTTGTTTGTACATTGCAGAAGATGAAAAGGCAAAGTAAACTAAAGTTTATTCCAAGCTCTTTGATAGAATAACTGTGAGTAGTGCTTGACTAGTATTTTATTAAAATATTGTGTATTTGTTACTTATAGTTTCAGAATATTATGGTTTTTAGTTGGACTTGACATTTCAGTGTTTTTTTTAAAGTAAAACGAAAGCAATGTGACTCTTAAAGGCCGGCTCTCTACTGCAGTCAGTGTCCGTTTTGTGTTTTATAAGTCTGTTTTGATGGCACAGTTATAGAGTGGAATTTCAGTTCTTGATTAAAGTTAATATTTGATTATTTTGGTTAATTTTTAGATTAAAAGACATCTTAAGAAGATAGTGTTCGGTGTAGTTCAGCAATTCATCAGGCAATCCAAGAAACATTGTTTTGATATTGCCATAGACTCGATTATCTATATTAATATGGATACTTGACTGTAGTATAGAAAGATTTGTTGCTTAATCGTTTTAAGTAACAAGATTTTGGAAGATGTGCTGCATCCGTTTCACACCTGCTAAAAACATGAGTGACTGTTGCTGTTCTTGTAATCATGTCGATTTTTAGAAAGACTTGCACTTTGCTGATGTTCAGTAGATCACCAACGTGGTTTCGATGGGCTTCCATTCCAGATTTGCTGAAAGGGAACTCCGTGTTCCTTGAACATGTTGATTTCAGTCCCTCAGGATGTGTAGAAATCAAACATTGCTTTTGCATGCTGGTGCTCTACCTTGCCAAGCACAGCATACATTTTGCAGTGCTCTGCCTGTAATACGCTTAAACATTTTTGTGTTATATGAAGGATTATAATTCTGCATGATCTTTTGGTTTAGTACAAATAAACCACTTAACCATTAATTGAAGACAAATGTCAATATACTTATAGGTAGTACTTTGTTGATATCGGAGCTGCTTTGTGAAAAAGAGGTCCAGGCTGTTAAGTAACACTTCAGAAAACTGCATAGTCAAGGAGAAGGCAGACTTTGCAGAATTACCTGATTGGCTTGAGATTTATTCTCATATTTCAAAATGAAATCTTACAAGTTATTATGAATAAAAGTAATGGTATTGACACTTTACTTTCCCTTGTTTGTTTTTGAGAACTGACTTGCTTGTAATTGGGATAGAAGCTGTTGTTTCTGCATCCCTTATAGTGATAGCATAAGCGTAGTTTTGTTGCAGAGTTTGCTGCTTGCTTCAGACTGAACAATGAATTAAAACAAATCTGGTTGCACATTGTGCTCAATTTTAAATGAAAGCTTTTAGGTCTAGTTGCGTTGACTTAACGTCTTTGTACACAGCTTAAGTAAGCACAATATGAGATGCATTTTGGCTGTGATGAACACAGAGGCCATTAAATATGCTACAGTTGTTGGTGATAGTCCTTCATTTTCTTATGAGCAAGGTTCCAGGAGTTGTTTTCTTTTTCTGTTAAACCGTGATATGGACACAGTGAGATTAAGACTCTGCATCTGTGAGTCTGCTGTGTGCAGGTATCCTGTTTACCCCTGCGAATAAACAATAAACAGGCAAATGAAAATCCTAATTGAACTTCTGCTCCTGGTATGTTTATAATGTTGGTATGTAAAAAAAAATCACAATATTCTCTCAATGAGGTCTTAAATTTAAGATTATCAAATGCTGTCTAGCCCTAATGAAATTTTGGATGGTGGTAAAGGTGTTTAATTCACATATGGATTCAATTACTTGTAATGCATTTGGAGAATCTTTGCACCAGATATTCATGTGTTTTAGCATTCTGTGTGATCATCTCTAAGTAGTGAGGAAATTCTCAGAGTTCCTGCCTTTTTTAATGGCAGTGCAGGTGGACATCACCGAGTCCAGAGTCTGGAGCATTCTGTAATGAGTGTTGGCGTGAACGTCCAGGATGAGTGCAGCCCACTGTAGCTCAACTATCTGTGGCTGCTCACGGTGTTGCTGTAGGCGTCTAAGGTTGTCACAGATTCAGGATGTTGAAATACTTTTTCACAGCAGCGCGAAAATGCCTGTTAAAAGGCGGTTGTGTCTTGTTGTGTTCTGTGTCCGGGGTTCGGCTCGCTGCAGGTTGTTGTTATCGTGCAGCAGGAGCAGCATCTGAATTCCTTTCGGAGCAGACCGAGGAGCAGCAGGAGAACTGAAATGTGCTTAGGATTCTAGTGTTTCACTAGTGGCTGCTTAATCATTACGGAGTCCTCTTTGTGCAGTATGTTACAATAGGGAGCTAATAAGAAATGATGGGATAATATGGGTAAAATAAGAAGGTGTGTTTCATTGTCACTTGTGCTTTTGCCAGCGCCAGTCAGTTTTGGACTTGCTCCTCGTGGAGGGTGTGTGCGTCAGTGCTCATTGCGGTCTGCCTTCTCCTCTCCGTAGCGGAGCCTCGCGATCGTATCGGCAGGCGGCTCTGGGGTTCTGCCCGGGAGGACGGAAGGGTTTGAGTAAGACGACCCTACAGCCGGCGACGCAGACTCCAGCCTCATCCTCCCTGACGACATGGCCAGAGAGCAGCTCAACGTGGCAGATCTCCTCCCCCTGCTGGAGTCCTCCGACCTCCAGGAGCTGGAGGAGATAAAGGGCCTCATCAATGAGCACCTCCAAACAGGTCAGCCCGCCTGGGGCTTGTACAGTGCCAGCGAAGAGCCTTCTGCTTGGTTTTTGTTGCGTCCATCTCTACCTGTCTGTGCCTTCGACCGGTTCGAATAGGTTTTTTTTCCATTCTTGAGACTCAGTCGCTTGACTGTTTTGTGCTTTTGTTTACTCTGAAAGGGGAAAAAAAAAGAGGGCAGCTTTTAATTGAATTGTTTGGGGCCTTTTTTGTGTGTCTGACAGATCGAGGGTCTCTCCTCCTGAACAGTCTGGTGGATTGTTACCTGGAGACCAGCTCCCAGCAGGCTTTGCACATCCTGTCCTCTGTGAGGGAGCCGCATGACAAGGTGAGTGGACAGGACAGGCACTCCAGGGGGACGTCCAGGGCTCCCCTGCCTCCACAAGCTCAAGTTAGCAGCACTGACGTTAGATTCAGTTTTGTCACATGAAAACTAATTCATTTCATTCGGTTCAATGCATGCTTTAATGTGCAAAAAAAATTGTAATGGCAGGTAATTCTTAAATTATGACCTGTGGCTCATAGAGAAAATAATTGGGAAGTTTCAAACTATATCTCCATTTGTGCAGCAGATTTGCTGCTGTTGCTAGGGGAGGATAAAAATAGCCTCTCAGTTGTGTTTCCTGCAAGGTAACACAAAGACATAGGACATTGTTGCGAACAGGTTGTCTTGTACTTTGCCAGGTCTTTCTCGTTATCTCCATGGCACAGTCCGCAAGCATTATTAAAAACTGATCCGATTATTTTAGAGAGTGACGGGTCATGCACGTGAAATGTGAAAGCAGATCTTTAACACAAGTGCCTATTGTAGTGTAATTAAGTCTAATCCAAGACCATCTTTGACTTTCCACTATTCGCTGACGGAAAGGTACAGCTATGCTCTAAGGGTGTTGATGAGCCCTTACGCGGTGGCAGAGAACCTGCCTCTTGTGATACTGCACAGTTGACATAGCAGGCTTGAAGGGAAGGCTGAACAGCCTGCACATACACAAGAGCGGCTCTAATTGTCTTCATCCTTGTGAGCTTCGTGCTGAACTTGAGAAATGAACAGGTGGATGATGGAACTTTCCTGCAGGCTTTGCACTAATAGCAATGAGTGGGTCTGTATGGAGCAGTGTGTTCACATGCAAAGGATAATGTTTGTTGTGTGTATGTCTAATTACAATATGATGTCTTTACAGTAGACCTGTGCATTTTTTTTTAATAGCACTGAAAGTTTTCAAATATCTTTTTTTTTGGCTTGCTGTTTCCCTGTCCCACTTGCTGTATAATTTGAAAAAAACAATCGCTACGCATTCCTTAGTCACAGGAATGAGAGAATTGTGATTCTAGTATTTTTGGTTATTTAATGACTTGAATTATCTTTGGCCTCTGATTCATTCGCCGCACAGGAGTACAGATTACCCCACTTTCCTCTGGCGTTTCTGCATCATCAGGTAGTTTCAGCCTAATTCAACAAAGAATTGCCTTGCCGACTTCTGTTTTTATGCAGTACGCTGTCGAGGGTATGAGTGGAGCTTCTCAAAAGCTGTGTGATGAGTGTGTGTAAATATTGAATAGTTTTAATATGGCTAGTGTGGCGTCGTATTCTGTGTGCGCGCTTGCTGGTTGAACCGGTTGAGCTCTGTGCTGCAGCCCCTGCAGGCGTGAGCCTGGGTTACCTCTGTCCTGCAGCGCCGTTCTGGAGCCTCATGGCTTCCGCGGTGGGACTGGGGTTAATCGGTCGGTTTCCGGCGGGGCGTCGGCTCCTGCAGGCCCCTGGTGATGTCGCGCCTCCCCTCCTTCTGGCTCCTGGCCCCCCGTCGCTGCGGGGGATGAGTGGCCTTGCTGGTCGGGACGGAGGGCCCTTTCAGCCTTTCCCCCTGTTCCCGCGTGGGAGCTGGGGCCGTCGCTGGGAGCCGGGACATAGAGACCCAGTTGGGAAGGGTGATGGAAATGATGGGCGCGGTGCCAGGAGCTTGCCGGCACGCGATGCTGTCCGTGAAGGATGTGCCTCTCCGGTAGTTGGCACTGAACGGCCGTTATTTGTCACACCTTACAAGATGAATGGCCTGAAGGTGGGCGAGTCTACACCTTCTCATTCCCCAGTGAAAAACACCCAGTTGGCTGATCTCATAGGGTGGGTCTAACAGAAATGGGTGATCGATTCCTTCTTTTTTTTTAAAGAAGATAATATTAGTGTTCCAGCTCTACAATTTCCTCTTGGAGTGCTTACTACTTGACCGTCTCCAGTCCAGCTTTGACTTGGCACCCTACACCGAAGCTGCTCTCGTGTTACTAATTCTCCTCAATCGACTCGTGCTGCCTCTCCCGTCTTAATCCTTCTTGATCTCGGCACTGTCCTCGACGCTGCTGGGTCACTCTTTTCTCCTGTCAACACCCGCTGGCCAGAAGGTCAGTCGTGAAGGCGTCGAGTTGCCCATTTATTTTAGTTTCCGTCCCCTGGGTGCGGAGGATTGTAAGAGATCTTAATGACAAGAACAAGCCATCTCTCCAGTCAGTGTTGGCGATTTTCCTTAAGTGATTCTGTCGCTGTTCTCCATTACTATTGGCCTCTGCCTGTGCCACATGACACCGTGTTCTCTGCCATGCATCGACAGCGTTAAGAAAAGTTTAATATTGTGAGAGCTGTGACATTCCCCTTCTCGGGATATCTTGTCCAAAGCACTCTGAAAATTCAGATGCACAGAAGCACAAGCCCTACCGACATCTGTCACATCAGTGGAGCTTCTTTGAGGAAGGCTGAAAGATTTAGCCTAAGCTGGTTCTCACTTTCTACAGTGTACGGTTTTTGTGCCGATTGTCCCTAAATACGCAGTGCAGTATTTTTTCATAATATACGTTAAGGTGACAGACTTCTGATTTTCCTTCGTCGGTACAAGTGAACTTTCTCGACGTGAGCCATTCGCAGAGAACGACAAGACGCCTGTGAATGGCTTGTGGGGAAAGGTCCTGTGTAGAGGTTCCAAGCTCGACGTGTTTGACAGTAGGCGGCGAAGTGAATGGGTTGAATCAAGTGGCAGGTCTTAGAGGGGGTTCAGTGGATGTGTTTGACGTTGGCAGCACCTCTTCGACAAGATGAACGAGTGCATGGCCAGGCCCTCCTGCCGTTTCCCTACTCTCACGCTGCTGGGCCACGTGATCAGGAAACAGCCGCCCTGGATCCACAAGATCTCCCGCACCCCGCTGCTGCTGTCCCTGCTCAAGTGTCTCAAGGTAAGAGGTCCCTCACTGGCGTAGGGCGGCTGGAAGCCTGGGGTTTTTGCTTTTGTTTTTTTTAAGCCCCGGGAGTTCCCCCTTCTTGATCAGGTCTCGCTGTCCAACTTTTCCTCTTGCAGACGGATACGGACGTCCTCGTCCTCATAACTGGGGTGCTGGTGTTAATCGTCCTCCTGCCGATGATCCCGCAGGCTGGCAAACAGCACCTGAATGAGTTCTTCGATGTCTTCGGGCGACTGGCTGCCTGGAACCTGAAGAACCCAGGTTAGAGCTTGGGGATGCAGACTGAACACCCATCTGCCTTTAAATTACCCGATAAGCAGCCCCATCTTGAAAGATAGTGAAGTGAAACCAGAACATGTCTTCTGTTAACTGCTCTTGTTTTGTTTTGTTTTTTTCCTGCGGTTTCTAGTTTAAGAAAAATGGGAATATAAGTGTAAGATCACGTTTGCTTGTTTGGACCTTATGAGAACAAGTAAGCGATGCTCACTTTGCAGTTGTGCGTTCACCTTGATCTCGCGAGCGTCCTGAAAGCTGAATGACCTTGCTCAGCAGCTGTCATGTAGGAAGAACCAGTGACTGCTGACGCTGTTCCTCTGTTACAGGGCATGTCACCGAGGTGTACCTGATACACTTGCACGCCAGCGTCTATTCTCTCTTCCACCGCCTTTATGGCATGTACCCCTGCAATTTTGTTTCCTACCTGCGCTCACAATACAGTATGAAGGAGAATGTGGAGACCTTTGAGGAAGTCGTAAAGGTATAACTTTTTTGTGTGAATTGCCATAAATATATATTGCACTCTATGGTATGGCTTGACAGTATCTGAACAAAGGTCTTAAGATCCCGGTTTGTGGTTAAATGGGCAGCAGCATTAATTGATAGTCTGAGCCACAGCTCTGTGTTTTATAGCAGGTTCATTATGCGGTGCAGCCCGAACGTCTAGATTGTGTAGTTCTTTTGTGTGGGCAGTAGTTGACGTTCTTGGCTTGTGCTTCCTAGCCGATGCTGGAACACGTGCGGATACATCCCGAGCTGGTGACTGGAACCAAGGACCATGAGCTGGACCCAACGAGGTAATGTGGTTCTCCCACCAGGCAGCCTGGCCTCCTGTCGGAAGAATTCAGCCTGCTTCAGCTTCTTGAAAGTCAATGGTGAGTGAGCTTCTGCCCCTTGAGGATCGTGCCTCTCTGTGTTGCAGGTGGAAAAGGTTTGAGGTCCATGACATCGTTATCGAATGTGCCAAAGTGTCCCTGGACCCAAAGGAGGCATCGTGTGAGGAAGGGTACTCCACCATGCCTGAGCACTTCTCCACGCACTTGCAGCACAGGCCCGCCGACTGCACTGCCAGCCCCTTCGCCGATCTCCACAGCAGCTACGGTCAGACATTGACTGATCTGTTCTGTAAGCGTTGGCCCGGGGGCCCACCGGGGCTGTGGAGGCTCTTGCGTGGTAGTTCAGTAGTTAGAGAAGAGCCAGTGATCTCATCCAGCCGTTTCGTCAAGGGAGCTAAGGTATCGGCTTCAACGGCATGGCTTGTTCCACACCCCCGCAGCCCTTTGTGTAAAGGCGAGCCTCCCTTTTCTTGTTTTTTAAAATGCACTTCCACGTATTTTCCACACCACTCCCAGCTGGTGTTTCAAATGTGTCTCTGAAGAAGCCCCCCTGCATTGATGTTTTCAGTGCTGGTGAGGATTTTTATCATTGGCATGAAGTCCCCTTTGGAGTTTACACTGTTCTAGACAAAAAAAAGAGGCTTCCTTTCTTCACTTCTGCCATGGGCTGTAGTTTTTTTTATTACGAAGTTTTCATTTTGCACTCGGCCTGTCGCTGGAATGTAAGCACGTAAACCTTTCCAAGTTGCAGGTTAGAAGTTTCTCAGTCCTTCGTTTCCTTGGCAGGCTCAAGGCGAACTGTGAATCGTACCCATACAATAGCTCCTGCTTCAGGTTCCCGCAAAGCCGTGTACGCCTGCCCCACTGTTTCCGATTCGGTGCGTTTCAGAGTCCTCTACCTGCTCCCTTTCTGCACACTTAGAGGGACTTGCCATGTGGCTGGCTCACTGGGCCCCAGAGGAGAACCTCGGGCGTCTGTATGCGCTGATGCGTGTCGGGTGTGAATCTCTGCGCTGTGCGTGTGTTTTTCCAGGGAGCTCGTCTTCGGCCTCTTTCTCCACCCCGCGCCAGGCCGCGCCCCCTCTCTCCGGGACCCAGCCTCCGTACCACAGCCCGCAGGTGTGCCGCCACCTGCCCGACGCCAGCCAGGTACCGTGTCAGCCTGCCAGTGCAGTTGGGCTGGGCCCTCGGTCTGGCCAGTGATTTTTATTGTATCCAGACCGGTGTTTTCCAGTCTTCGTGTCAATTTTGTCTTTATCTGATTTCCATTCTCACTCTTGATTTCTTTCCAATCTTTTCATTTCATTCTCTTCTGTGCTTTAAGAACAACTGGAAGGAAGCCCTTCTAGGTGTTGAGCCATAGTCCCACGTGTTGCGTGTTGTGACACCTCTTGATGCTTTTTTGCAACTTTGTGTCACTGACTTATCAGCAACGTTTTATACATAGTAATCGGGAAACATTTTGGACTTCTTTGCAGAAGCTTCTGAAAAACTGGAATCTTTAACGATCCTCTCAATAGTTTTTTTGCATAGTGTTGAATCAATAACCCTGTATTTATAATTGATTGTAGTGAAGAATAATAACACAAATTAAGAACGACCCCCCTGAAGACTGAGAGATTAATAGTTGTTTATACTGGGGTTCAGCAGATAAGGGATAATAGTACTTTTAACTGTTTATTATACAGCCTAGTGCTTCTGAAAGATAACTTTTTCGCTTGCATCTTGTAGACCATGAGCCTTCTGCAGCGCAGCTGCCAACCGTACAAGGCTAACGATGCGTGGATGAGTCTGTGTCCGACGTATGAATCAGCCCCTAGTTTTGAAAGGCAGGAAGGAGCTGCCTGTTACGAGTGGTTCTGACTCACCGTGTGTGTGGGTGTGTGCTTGATCGCATCTTTCAGAAGAGAGAATGCTTTCTAGAAGAGGAGCGCTCTAGCGTAGATCGGAGCTCTGAACTCTCCAATCCTACCATAGGTTGCCAGGCAATGAAAGGCTGCTGTCGTAGTGTTCAACCTAAAAAAAAAGGATTTCTTTTCTACTCCATCTCCTATCATATTAATGCACAGAATTGCTTAGCTGCATGTGCTGATTCTCCTAAAACACAGTGGAAACGGAAAATGTATTTTTTAAAGCTCCGTTTCTATCCTCGTTCTCTGTCCTAATCTTTGAGTACCGAGCTTGACGCGAGTCGCAGTTTAACGGTGAATTCCTTCGGTGTGTTGAAGGATCCTTTCTGGAGCCCCTCCTCGGTGTGCGGAATGACCACGCCGCCATCCTCCCGGGGAATCTCGCCCACCAACGCCCCCCCGGAGCTATCCCACAGTGCCTCTCACCTCGCCAGCCGGGCGCAGGCCCCCGCAGGTGGGCACGTGGTTCAGGATGTAAGGAGCAGGGTGCATGTTGTATATGAGCGCCCTGCTTCATCATCTGAAATCTTTTTATCCAGTTTTGATTTTAATCGTTTTGCCACCCCCCCATATGTATCACTAATGTAAGTTGTCAGCCCTCTGAGCAAGATTTACATACTGCATCTAAATTAACACGCTGCATTGCTGTCCCAGACACTGTACTTTGATTTTATCCAGCCATTGGTTTTTAGAATCCTGGTGAGCATCAGGCCGGATACACCCTGAACAGGAGGGGGCAGTCCATCACAGGGCACACGCAGACACTGATATATTCACTCACACCAGGGCCAATTTTCCCAGAAGCCAATTAACCTCTCCGCATGTCTTTGGACTGTGGGAGGAAACCGGAGCATCCGGAGGAAATCCACACAAACACAGGAAGAACCTACAAACTCCACACAGACAGCAGCCGAAGTCCAGAACTGAACCCCAGCGCTGTGAGGCAGCATTGCTAACCACTTAGATGTTGTCTGATTTGAAAAATCCTAAAAAATGATAAAACAATGTAAGTGACTGAGGAAACAGGAGACCAGTTCTGCCCAGGGCCAGAGACTGCAGATCTTTTTTTTTGCTCTGTCCTTGTTTAGCAGCTGGTGGGAAGGGGACGCCGTCCACCACCCCTGCCACCTGCTCCCCACCCCCTGCCCTCTGCGATGATTGTGTGCACGTGGCCCCGCCCTCCCATGCTGCCAGCCCCCCACAGAAGGTAAAGCACTTCATGCATCTTCTGTCTCTTATAGAGCACGTAGGCCTGCCGATTATGGCTGCTCATGTCTAGTGTGTGGTAGTATACAACGTTTTAGCAGGGTGCATTGTCGGTTTGATATATCTTAAGTCTTCTAAGAGTGGACGCTTGATATTTCTTTTAGGGTTTTCATTGCAGAATTGGCACATTGGTGTTAAACGGCTTTCATGCTTTGCCGACGTTGGCTTTTATGGCCGTTTTTGATTTCCTTAGTGGCGCTGAGCTGCAGCTCAGGGTTGTGTGCTGAGCTCGCCTGCTCCGTGGGATAGTGTGGGTAATCGGAGGGTTTGTCCACAGGATGGTAAACCGGAAGCATCGAAGCCTGGGCTGGTGAGGCAGGCGCCGGTCCGGGAGTCCGAGAAAGAAGGCGCGGATGTTGCCAATAGCCAAGGTCAGTGGGATCTCGATGATTGTTCTCCGCCGAAAAAGGTGTTGACTGATTTTTTCTTTGTGCTGAGTCTTGGACCCGATTTTATTTTGTTTTGATCACCAAAGTATTCAGTGTACATAAAGTAAGTCCCTTTTACAGGATTACACTGAGGGCGTTGGCCGTTCAAGGTGTTTTACTGTGAAAAGTGTGATGGACACATTGAGCAATTCCTGGGTTTCCGTTTCCTTTGGGTAAACTTGTATGAATAGTCAATTTCACTGCTCCACTGTGCACATTTTTCACCATCTATACTTGTCAGCTAACTTTCTAAGCGCCTTGTGTGATCTGTGCTTAAGCTCAGTTGGTCTTGAAGGAAACCGAGTTCATGTTTTCTAATTCTCTCGGGAGTGTTGTGCGGCCCAGTTTGTTTTGGGGTGGTCTTCTGGCCTGCGTGGTGCGGGCAGCGACTGACGGGGGCCATGAGCGCTGACGTCCTGCCTGTTGTCATTGCGCGCAGACGCCGGGGGCGAGAACGCGATGACCGTCACACTAACGGAGCTGCCTGGGCTCATCAAGCAGCTGGAGCAGCAGGAGAGGATGGAGAAGGAGCGAGATGAAGGTGGGTTTCGCCCAGTTCTGCTGCCCTCTGCACCGAGTGCAGTTTGTATCCTCCTGCACAGCAGCACATCTCTCGCCAGTGTGGGTCTGGCTGATATGAGTTTCTTTCAGCATTTCGAAGGATAAAATTGTTCCCTGCATATAAAATGGTTTAAGAAATGGCCTACACCAAAATCTCCTGTCTGCATTTTTTTTTTGTTGATATGTAAATGATTTAATGATCATGTAGAAGCTTGTTAGAACATCTAGTAATACATATTTGTACAACCACTTCAAAACTTTCATTTGACTAAAAGCCTTTTCTGTTATGGTAAAGGTCTTTAAATGTTCCGTAATAGAATGGTTCTTATTCCTGCTTGATGTATATTCATCTGCATTTAGAAATGCACTTCAGCCTCAAGGAGAAATACAAAATAATTTAGAAAAATATAATTTTATTTCTAAGAAAAATGAAAAGAATTCAGCGCCTTAAAACGGCTTGCTCGCTTAAATCTCTAAACTAAAGAAAAGAGCATTTTTACATTCTGAGAAAGTGGAATTTGCATCTGTTTGTTTTTAAGCCATTTAGACCAATCATGTTGGCTTGCGCATTCTCTGCCTGGTTGTGTCAATGATGTGCTGCTACATAAACCTTATGATCCCAGCACAAAGACCCAATACATTTCCAGTTTGGTTAAAAAAAGTTTTCCCAAGTATTTAGATAGATGCTTTATTGATCCCGTGAGGGAAATTGCAGTGCAACAGCAGCTTAGCACAGTCAGTACAGCACATTTGTGATTAGGAACTTCTCTGTTTTCTCCAGGGTTGTGTGCTATAGGGTAACAATGCATTTTGTTGTCTTTGGCTGTAATGGGGATGAGCTTTTTCTGCTAGAAGATGCTCGTCAACAATGCCATGCATTGAGAGGGTGGCTTGGGAGATGGATTACTGTTGGCCGTGCAGCACAAGTGGGACGATTTGCTCCCTCTCTGCCTTCCTGACGCTCCCCTCGCTCCCTTGTCGCCTTCCAGACGCTATCGCGGAGGAGCTCTTGAATATCGCCGCGGACGAGCGAGAGGCCTCGGGCCCCCGCGGGGGGTTCGACTCCCCTTTCTATCGCACCACCGAGACCCTGACGGGGAGCCAGAAGAAGGCCCTGCCCCTGGCCCCCAGCTGCAGCCTGAGCTCCGACCCCCACAACGCCGTGTCCACCCCTGACAGAGCGGGGCCGCGGGGGGGCAGGGTTCCCTACGGGCTGGAGCAGCCCTGCGGCTTCCAGGCCGTGTTCACCCCCATCGACCACGCCGCGCGGGGGCAGCCCCCCAGGAGCCCCTCCGCCCCCGCGCCGGGGGAGGCCCCCGGCAAGTACGGCCTGCTGTCGCCCAGCCCTTACAAGCTCCAGCCCCTGCCCTACGAGAGCCTGTTCGACCTGGCGCTGCCCAAGGCCGCCTCGCTGTTCGTGGGCAAGAAGACGGCGGAGGCGGCGTGGAGGGCCGGGGCTGAGGGGCTGGGGGACGAGGACGTGGGGGAGGGCGCCGCGTCCACGACGTCCCCGCTGGAGGTGCTGGACCGCCTCATACAGCAGGGCAGCGACGCGCACGACGAGGTGCTCAAGAGGTGAGTGCCCCCCGCGCCCTGCTGGGCTACAGGGCTGTGTCCGTTGGAAGGGAGATGCGTTTACGCCGGCTGCTGCCCAGAAAACCAGATCGTTTGTGATCATGCAGCACGTGCCGTCAAATTAAGTACCGGTGTTTTTGCAGCTTTCTTTTTTTTTTTTTAGAGCTTGACACTCCCAGTGTGCCGTCTTCATCGGATTTATTTTTCCCGTCGCTGGCAAAGTTGCACATAGGTTTTAGCGCTGGGAAGAGCTGTCAAAGGGCACCGGAAGTGTAGCGCTTAAAAGCCCTCTGCGCGGTTTTGATTGGGGTTTGTGACATGCTTGCTTGGATCGCTCGGAATCTGGATCTGCTGCCCCCATTGTGTGCTGACTCCCACGCTGCCAGGAAACAGCAACTGGAGGTTTTGCGGAATAATGTACCTTTGCCTTTTGATTTAGGAAAGCCAAGAGGCTGTGTGGCATTCTCAGGAGCTGATATAGCGTTCCTTAGCTAGCTGAGTGTAAAGGATTCTATACAAGAGTTAAATTGTATGAATGTTCCCTCCTCCCTGCTCCCTCCTTAACCGGTTGTCTGTTTTGCTACAGGCTACCTTTGCCAACGAAGTCGGCTGACTGGACGCACTTTGGAGGTAAACAACAGGGTATTAAAACAAAAGGTATTACAAAATCAGTGAAAGATTAATTCTAGGTTTAAACCCGAGCAGTGCAGGAATTTTGAGAGTTCCATTATTTCTAGATGTGGATCCCATTACAGATGTAATTGGTTGAACACCTTTGAAAATGAATGTGGTTATTCTGTTTGAATCTGAATCTGTTTCTAATCAGCATTTAATGATTTATAGCTCATTTAATGATTTATATATTGAGCTAAATATTAAAAGGAACATTTAAGCCCATAACTGAGCAAACTCTAGAGTTTTAAACTCACTGTTTTCCCTGACTACTTGTACTCTGGAGAAGATGCCACCATCTCTTGTGAATTCACATTTTATGTCCTCATGTCCTTGCAAAGTACAGTAAAATCTGTTTTTTTTTTTACAGAATGGGTTGGGCTTCAAGTTAATTCTGTAATAAAACCATTTTCAATAAAAACAGTATTGTGTATTTCACCACATCTCTAAGGGTGAAAATGCACAGAAAGATATGAATAACATTGGAAACAAATGTGCAGGTCTTCATTAACAAATACTTAGCCTCCTGGATATGATTGTGTAATTCCAGTAATACATTTTCTACATTCTCGTGGCAGGACAGAAAATATTCAACAGCTATAGTTGAAGGTGGATTTAGATCACAGGACCATGCACCAAAATGCAGAAGAATCGGCAAACGATTAAGTCATTTCTGAGAGGGGATGCTCAGTCCTACAAAGTCCCGAGAATAAGCTGTATTCTTCACCGAGTTTGCCCTCTGCTTCAACTGCGTCCGAACGGAGCAGTATTTCCCTTCCCTTGCGAGTTGCCAGCAGAACTAGTTTCTTGGCAGTAGGGCAATGATGAGGATGTAAAATTTGGAGGCCATGGGACATTAATGCTAATTACCGAACAGTGTGTGTTTGAGTGCTTTCATGTGGCTGGGGGTGGGGATCAGCCAGTGCCACAGCATGTGTAACAGTGTACAACTCGCTCGCTTCTGTTCTGTGAAACTGGCGTGTCTGGCGAAATGATACTGCAGGAATTTGGGATTTAACTGTACTGCTTGGCTGGTTACAAAGTGTTGTTTTTGGTGTGGGGACCCCATTTATGTGATGGGGGGAAATGCATAAAACAAGTGCGTTTGAGAATATTCATAACCGGGGAATCTCCCATTGTTTAACTTCCTCCAGTCCTGTCTTCCATTGATGGTGGGGGGGGAGGGAGATAAAACCGGTAGCGGGGGTCTCTCCTCTGAAGAGCTCGCTGTCCTTCCCCCCCCGCAGGCTCGGCGCCGCTGGACGAGCTGCACACCCTGCGCAGCCAGCTGCTCCTGCTGCACAACCAGCTGCTGTACGAGCGCTACAAGAGGGAGCAGCACGCCATCCGCAACCGGCGCCTGCTGCGGCGCATCATCAACGCCACCGCGCTGGAGGAGCAGAACACCGCCATGGTAACGCCCCGCCCCCCCCGCGCCGGCGGTCCGCAGGCAGCGCGGTTTCGGCGTTTGACACGCACACGCACACTCCTGCTTTTCTGTACCCGTGCGTGGCCCGCTACAGAAAAACGAAAGAAAATACCCCATGTCCAAAAAGGGCCTTTATACAGACTTTGCACTGTGTGTAATGTCTGCTGATGTCGTGCTGGTCATCTGATGTGTAATGAGCATCCCTGACTGCCTGCTGCAGGGCCTCGGCCAGATTCTGTGCAAACGTTTTGTGTGGGGGGGGGGAAAAGCTCCTAGGCGTAATATCACGTGATCGCAAGCTCATACATCTTTGTTGTCAAGGGCTGGCCCTGCACAGCTGCACAGCAATGGAATTAGCGCGTCAGGTCCGGCCGCAACGCTCCGTTTCTCAGCGGGCAGTGGAGAGGGCCACCGCGCCATGCCCCTTGAGCGCTGCCTGTGGGTTAGGTGTCATTTGCAGGCCAGGGAGGAAGATCTCGGGGGGGTGGGGAATGAATCCAGCTGATTGTTTTAGAGTTGTTTTTTGTCTCTTCAAGAAATTCCCACAGAATTAAACATTTGGGCACTCCCCAACTGTAATTACTCAAGAGTTTCCTGTATAAAAGCATAGTCTAGCTATTTAATGGTATGTTTCATTATTCATACTGATTTTTGCAGAGTGTTAATTTGTGCGCTAACTTTGGCAGAGCGGTCGACAGCTTTCAGCTCATTCTTTTGAATGTTGTACAGTAAGCAAGCGTGACATGGAGCGTGTTTGATAACGTATCCCAAAGGCGACTTACGCCTCCATCCTTCTCCAACCGCTGCAGAAGGACCAGCTGAGCCTGCAGGAGGTGGACATCCAGTGCCTGAAGGACAGCCTGCAGAAGGAGCAGAGCAAGTACCAGCGGCTTCTGGAGGACCGGGAGACCGCGGTGACGCGGCTGAGCGGCCAGATCAGGCAGCTGCAGCAGGGATGCAGCGAGTACCACACCAAGAACCAGGAGCTGCAGGTTCGAGCCGGGGGCCTGGGCGCACGTAGCTCGGGGCTTGGAGTGGATTTAAGAGTACTGGCAAAACTCTTGAGAAAATATGTTTGAGATCAGTGGAAGACACCAGCGGGTCTTTCTGAGACCAGTGCACTGGTGCCGTTTTATAGCCTCAAGATTAATGTGCGTTTGTTCTCTCCGGGGTCTCGGCGCTTGTTCCAGAGTAAACTGCAGGAGTGCCAGAAGAAGGTGGGGGAGCTGGAGGCAGAACTGCAAAAGGCCAACAACAAAGTCTGCAACACGGGACACCTGCTTAACCAGCTCTCCGTCAAGGTACAGGCCCTCTTGTGTGGATCCTGAAGGTCCTAAAGGAGATAATTTGGTGATCTTTGTTACAGGAGGAGTGGGGATTGAAAAACGGATCACGTGAGATGGCTCTAAAGATTCACCCATGGAAACAAATAATGTAACCCTCTGTTCTTGAGGTGCTGATTTGACATTAGATAAGATTTAAACTCAGCTGATGTGTTGTGTGGCAACTTTGATTAATATAAATGACAAGTTCTTTTATAACAGTTTTGACCTTTCTCATTTTGAGGGTTTGGCACAGAGATCGTTTTGGGTTTTTTTTTTCCTATGCAGGTGGAATAAAGAATGAGTCCAGATTTGACTCTCTTTTCTGTATTTTCAGCTCAACAATAGCGAAACCATCCAGGGGCAGATGGAGTTTCTTAACAAACAGCTGCTGCTGGTGGGCGAGGTCAACAAGCTGGCCATGGAGGAGCTGCAGCACTCCAGCCCCGACCCCAGCAAGGTAGGGGCGCACCTCTCGGCAGCCGGCATCTTGTCGGATCGGTAGAGGCAGCCGGGGTAACGTTAGCCACCAAGAATCGCATGAGCCGAGTAAGGTGCTCAAGCCTGCAAAGGCAGCTGTTTTCTGACTGCACTGAAAATTGCTTGCTTTTTGCACCTCTCTCACCTGGGTCCAAAATCTGGCGAGGATGAGCTGTGTTCAGGTTTTCACACTCGGGTCTAGCCTAAAGTTTGATTCTAGCTATCTGGCATGTATTTAAATCCCCCCCCCGCGTAGTCTTAAGCACAGTCGACACAGTAGGCAGCGCGGGCTTGTGATCCCCGTCCTCTTGTGCGTGTGTGCTGTGTGCCAGGAGGTGGACATGATACGGGCCTCCTACGGGAAGGAGCTGGAGAGACTCCGGCAGAGCCTGGTGCAGCAGGGCCAGAGGCTGGAGGCCGCCCAGTACCGCATCGGGGAGCTCGAGTCCCAGCTCACCAAGAAGGAGCACCTCATCGTGGAGCAGAAGAAATTCCTGGAGGACGTCAAGAGCCAGGCCAAGTAGGGGCACAGCCCGCACCGAGAGCGGTCTTCTTGTCACACTAAAGACGTTGGTGCAGTGGCGTCCTACCGAAAATGCTTTGATACCCATAGGGCTGGGAATTTAGAGTAACGGTGTTAAACATCTCCTTGCCTGGAGCAGTCGTACTCCTGGTGAGCCACACGCCTGCTGGTCTTCATTCCAGTCCCACCTTCGTTGGATAACTGAAGCCTTACTTGATCGAAGAAGTTGCTTGAATTGAATTTTTGCGTTTTGTTCCTAGTTGCAGGTTTGGGATTTTTTTTTTTACATTTTAAAGAATGCAAAGGTTAAAGCTCCAACACGCTGAAGAGCTGGGAGCAAACAGTCTAAACGAATGTGATTGTGAAGGGTTCGACAGCAGGTGTGTGTAAGTCACCAGGGCCGGGGCTGGGACCCACTGCTCTAGAATGAGGGCAGTCGTGCGCACTTGTGAAGTGTATAGGGTGTAATGTAATAAAAAGCAAAGTTTATTGTAGCTTCATTGGATTTTGGCAGCAAAACTGTATTCCTGTACGATACAAGTAATAGGTTATTCCATGCTGAAAAGAAAGAAAATGCAATGTTTCGGCTGTGGAACCTTCTTTGGGCGTCCTGTATGATAGCCTGAACTTGTGGTGAGGGATATGGAATAGTTAGTAAACCTATTTATAACACCGTTAGTAACCAATTAGTAGTTAAAATGCGTTGACCTGACATGTGACTGATGTTTGCAACGGCTGAGCTGAGTTGCCTGGTGTGTGTGCAGGGGGGAGCTGCAGGCGTCCCAGAGCAGGTACCAGGCCCAGCGGCAGGTCACGCAGGCGCTGCAGACGGAGCTGCTCGAGCTGTACAGCCGCCTGGAGAAGGAGGACGCTGTCGCGGGTGCCGGTGCAGCAGCAGCAGGGGGCGCCACTGAGCCGTGCAAGCCCACCGACTCCAGGTAGGGGGCCGCTGGAAACGCAAACGCTGGAGCACCTTTCGCTGCCGAGCGCCAGAGCACTTCGCAGACCGGGGCTCGAGCTACGCTTCGGGGCCCAATTCACCCTGGCCACGATCTGCTTTCACACCTGGGTTCTGGTAGGAGGTATCGCAGTGTCGGAGCACTGACCAGTAGATTCAGAAACAGTTTCTTCCCCCAAGCAGTCCGCATCTGCAGCTCAAATTAGCACCTGCACTTTAAGGTACTGCACTATTTGCACTTTGTCCTGTCTTGGCTGTATTATAATGTCTAGTATCTAAATTAATTGAATAGTCAAGACCAGGAGTTTCAGTGTGAAAGCTTTGCAATGTCTTAACTGTAGCTGGTTACTTTAAGGCAGTACTTTCTGGTGCACCGTGGCACAAATGTAGCAGAGTACACAGCTCTGACACCACATCTTGACTTGTACTTTTAGTGCCAGAATGGACATTTCACCCTTATTTTCTAAAGGCATAATAAACAAACAACAGGAAATGCAAATCTGGCAAATAACACCATTGACAGTTGAAAGGAAATCAGTATTTTACGTCCAGTTTTATGTCCAGTTTTCCTTGTGATTTTCCTACTGATATGTTTGTTGAGTCTAAAGACGCTGTGCAGAAGAACCGAGCGTTGAAGTCGGCGTGACGCTGCGTGCTCCGTGTCGAGTCCTTGTTCGCGCTGTAAAGGAGAGATTGGCACACACTGCTCTGCTTTAGGCCAAAATCGCTGTCGCCCGTAGCAAAGCGGAAACGTGCCCTGTATGTGTCGGATTGGGCAGCACGGTGGCGCGGTAGCGGACATTGATTTGCGTGCTGACGTCCGTGCTTCCTTGTTTCCTGTCGTAGGACGGACGGCGCCAGCTCGGGGTCGCCAAGGCAGGCGGCCCCCCGTGACCGTACGGGCAGCCAGACTGACTGCCCAAAGGGCAACGGCAGCACTTTATCGCCCGGCCAGCCCCCGCCTTCCCTGCCGGCAGGGCACGGCGGCTCCGTGAACGGCAGCCGTGACCCCCCCCTGGTCCTGCTGGAGCCCCCGCCCGCGCCCGGCCACGCCCCGCTCACGGTGGGCTCCTACCCCACCGCCAAGAGCTTCCTGGGCATGCGGGCCCGCGAGCTGTTCCGCAACAAGAGCGAGAGCCAGTGCGACGAGGAGCCCCCCCGCCTGGCGGGCCTGTCCCAGGCGCTCAAGACTGAGCAGTGCGTGGAGCCCGCGGGCGCCGCGCCCCCCCCCGAGCCGCCCCGCCCGCCGGAGGGCAGCGGCGCGCAGCAGAGGCAGCAGCAGCTGCGGATCATGGACTATAACGAAGCGCATCATGAGCACAGCTAAGGAGCTCGGGAGGAGAGAGGAAAAAAAAAAGCAAAGCCCAGTGTTATTATTCTCATTCCTCGAGTGGACAGCAGGATTTGAGCCTCCACTTCAGATTGATTTCCTCGGCTCCTCTCGTTTTGTTGTTTCCCCTACAGCCGCTCGCCAGTCCGCTTGCTGCACTTTGCCCTCCTCCTCGGCGAGGTGACCAATCTGAGGTCAGGGCTGCCGGGGGGGGATTGTGGGGCTGGGTTTCTTCTTCGTTTTTTTTTTTTAAAAGACGGCTTCTCAGTCCAGCGTCGAGGGTAAGGGCGCAGGGCAGCTGCCGGTCAAGGTGAGAAGGAACTCTGCACGTTTGGCTGTCGTTTAAAAAAAAAAGTATTATAAGTGAGGAAGAATAAAAGTCAATCCTTGGACAGAGGCGTCCAGCGATGAAATGTTTCAACGTTCTGGGCGCTGGAGCAGTGTGCCGAGAGCCTGTTGATCTCTTGGGTGACGGCAAGCAAGACCAGATCTGGGTTGCGTGTTTTTCAAGATGCCTGCTTCCAGGCTTGCAGGGTTTGACTGCAGTTTCCTCCAGCCAGCCAGGTGCAGTGACAGCTGTCGGGGTGACTGCAGGGTCCCTGCTCCCCCTCGGTCCCGGAGCTCGTGCCGCTCTGTCGGTCCGGGACTGGTTCCTTCCCGGAAGACCCAGGAGGGGGAGTGGAGATCCGGTAGTTTGGCGGTTTGTAAAGTTATAATT
This sequence comes from Lepisosteus oculatus, assembly GCF_040954835.1. Classification (NCBI taxonomy): domain Eukaryota; kingdom Metazoa; phylum Chordata; class Actinopteri; order Semionotiformes; family Lepisosteidae; genus Lepisosteus; species Lepisosteus oculatus. Next base: position 14,912,471 of record NC_090719.1, on the reverse strand, counting down.
ACGCGAATCCACAGTGGCACCAGGTGATGTGGTCAAGTAAAGCAAAATTCCGGCGCTCCCGAAACCAAGCAGAAGTTATGTTTTTTTTTTCCTTATTCTGCCTTGCTTTATCTGCATATTTTAACATGAACGTTAGTTTTCCCCCTACCTTCTTTATGGGTTAATCTTTCACCTCATCATTCATACTTTATTCTAGTCTGACCATACAGTCAGGCTGATGTATAACCCGGTATTCCAGTCGAATAAAATGTGGCTTGGCTCTTTTTTTAAGCAGGTTTTAAGGTTATCCAGGTAGAATACATTATGGATGGACCCGAGTTGGCAGGACCGGGAATAACAAAAGGACCAATATTTTTATAAATATTGGTAAGAGCATCTATTGAACTTGGCGGCACGACCTTTTAACATGGACTGAAGGCTGTACCTAGAATAGCATAACATTTTTGGTCATTTTTCAAAATATTCTGCTCTTATTCTTTCAGTGCTACTTTACTAACGCGCATCACCTTAAGAGTTCATTTCAAATGTGAATTTAAAATGAAATTTTGTGTAAAGTTTGTCTCCACGTCTTCAACACGACGAAAGTTATGCATGTTCTTTTTTTTAAATTGCGCAATTTAATGAAAATTATGGAATAACCAGAAAAATCAGTTTAAACTCGTATACTAATGAAATTTATTAATTTATTCACAAGTTTTAATTATCAGGTGTTCTCCTATGAGGGGGGGAATTTTTAAAATAATGACCCCCCCTCTGTTCAAATCCTAGAAAACAAACTAGAAATGTTGATATTACAGTTATTTGAGTCATTACTTAGAAGGAATCTCTTCCTCTTTACACTTCAGCCTGCACTTAACTGACCATTGTAAGCCATTTCCACAGACACCTCACTGGTCAAATCTCCCGTTGTTACTTAATTATGGTTTTAAATCCAGTGGGAAAGATCTAGCAGTTTTTCCAGATTTCTTATGATGCGACCATTATAGATGGAAATGCCCACCAAGTTTTAGCGGGATTAGGGATGTACTGGGGTTTTTTTTCTGGATCTGTTCCAAGGAAATATGGTTTTATTTTGTTAACCTGTGCCGTGAGTCTTGGAATGTATAAGCTAATAAGTACAGATGCACCTGTCACTGTTTGTATGCACTTTTGGATGGACATGAGGAGGGTGAACTACAACTACGATCTTGATGGTCACTAAAAAGCTAAATGAGCATAAACGGTAGCCATTCAGCAGTACTCTTGCTCGTAGGATGCTGCTGTCTTTCACCTGGGAGTTCTTCTGGGTGCAACAACTTTAACACTACCCTTTTTAACTTTACATATGGCATATGGCCCTGGGCCATCTCCACTGTGAAACTTCACCAGTACCATCTCCATACCCCACAGCTTCGGCATCTGTAGGAAAAATGTTGTTTCGTACTTTTCCGTCACGTTGAGCCAGTGTCGATTTGCCACAAGACCTTGATATTTGGGATTCAATGTCAAGCGTCGAATCTTTTGAGACCCTTTTTATGTTCTGACGGCAGGGTTTTCTACGGTGCCACTGTAACCTGAGTGTGCAGCTGGTATAAGAAGGAAGAGGTGCCTTTTCTGCTGTGTCAGCGTTTTAAAACACTCCCAGAAGGAGTGTTGTAGAGAAGGAAAGGCCAAAGTTACATTCGGGATGATGATGATAAAATCGTACTTGGTTATACTGTGGAAAAACAAAGGTTTTAGGCCTGGTGCCACTGTCTGCAGCCCCTACCTGATAAACTTGGCCATTCCCTGCAGTTAGTATCTGGTTGCAAGACAGTGCTACACTGGGACTGAACATTAGGGTGGTAATATTTAGCAATTGCTGGGAACAAAAATCTGTTTGGAAATAGAAAAAAATGTTTTTGTTCCACTTGATTTTTTTTTTTTAACTGAAAAAGCTCTAGCTTAGAAGTTTCTGTGGTAAGTCCAAAACCGTTCGGAAGCTGTCATTGTTTTCTTTCTCTCTGATACTGGATCTGGAAGTGTTAAAGGATGGTATTCATGTCTGATGCTATTTGGAGAAGCAGTTATGTGTTACATAATCGGTGAATACTGTTGTTCTTTAATACAAATCCTGTTGTCCGCTGAACGTTTCTGCTGTTATCCAGTCTGCCTTGCTATCCTAAGCATGTACAACAATCCACTTTAAATGCCAATAATAGGAAATACGACGTACAAAGAGACTCTATAGTATGGTACAATCTGAGCGAGACTGAAAGGGTGGAATCAAGAGGGACTTCTTTTTGAAAAGAATGTTGTGAAAACGGAAAAAGTACTTAAAAGCAGTTGCTCGTGTTTAACTGTGAACAAAAAAATGAATAAAAATAAACTTGTCTTCAATGTTTTGCACTACAGATTTCAGAGCTTGTTTTCCATTATTTTTCTTACATGACCTTATTTCATTCACAGCATTGTCTTTCTGCCCTTGTTTGAAGCATGTTTAATATACAGGTTTTCAAAAGCACTGTCTGGGTTAACAAAATTGTGTTTCGAGAGGCTTTGACATTGTCATTTTCTGGTTGTTGCTTGCAGCTGCTGTTGTACAGGTGAGTATGGTTTTATTTTGAACTTAAAAGGACGTGGAATGTGCTGAGCTTTTTACTCCATTGTGTTTTATATCTGTATAATTGATGCACAGGACTTGGCAACCTAGATTCTTTGTCTAAGAGTTTTTTTTTTATTGATGTTGAATGCAACTTGATTGTGTTCCAGTGAAAAATGTTGTAGGATTTAGATGGATTCCAGGAATGCGTCAGCACAACAGTATACAGTCAATGTTTTATTTTTTCTCTTTATTGGATTTTGAATAATATGAACATGTGATGATTCAAAATGCTTCAGTTTTAATCTTGCCAAAATTCTTCATAGCTGCATCATGTGAGACATACAACAGCATGCATTTTAGACGTCAGTAGGTTTTGCATGGTAGGAATTTTAAATATATAAGGTGATGTGTTGCCTGATAGCATTTCTTGATGGAGCAAAGGCTCAGAAAACTATCTTCTTTCTGTTTTTGAACTGTGAGAAGTGCATTAATACCATCGACAAAGTGGCAGCTGGCAAAGTGGAGTCAGATTCTTGCCAAAATTAGTGCAGCATCCAATAGCAAATTGTGCGTTTAACCTCGTTTTCACCAGTTTAATTACTAGAAGAGTATGATCAAGATAATGTGCCAAACTCTGTCAAGATACAGTTGTTGGGGAAAAATCGCAGGGTTCTTCTAATCTAATTCTCGCCTCCCCTGATCAGCTCTGCCGTATGGCTATATTGATCATGAGGTGTTGCAAACCTACCCCTGTGTAGTAAAGTCCACTCAGATTCCTAAGAAACCAAAAAGGAGAGAGGAGTAACAATTTAGGCTTAATTAACATCTTTTTCTTTAAACTCTTGCGCTTGTCTAATCAAAAATCTGGAGAGAGATGCTCTTTGGCGTGCTTGAACGGGTGCATTTTTACTTTTCACAGAGCGGAGAAGGAATCGGCTGGAGTGGCAACACTGTCGCGGGGGGGAGAAAGAAAGATCAGAATTTACTGGTGCGGCCTGGAGGTCTCCAGGCTGGCTTGCCGGTGTGCCAGCCCCCCTGTCCTTTGGTGGGGGAGTAGTGGAGCTGCTCCATGGCGTTGCCGCCCCGCTTGGTCTGAGTGCCCACGGCCTGGATGGCAGGCCTCTCCTTGGCGCTGCTGCTCTGCTGCTCTGTGCCGGGCTGCGCGCCCTGGAGGGACGGCGGCGCGGTCCTCTTCGGGGCCTTGTGAGCTGGGCCGGCACCGGACACGCACTGCCAGGCCAGGTCCGTGGCCATCGGGATCAGGCTCACCACTCCTCCGTAGTAATTCCTGGCCTCGTCGCAGCTCAGGTGGTTCACCTCATCGTGGGGGTACCTGGGAGAGGTCACAGAGAGGTCATTTCCCCCCCCATGCACACCCCGCGTGTTGTTGGACCTCGGCGAGATTCCCGTTTGTGATCAGCACGAGCGGCAGCCTCATCTCGAGGCGGTGAGGGTAACGTGTGGGAGTGGGTGGTGAAAGGGTCTTCTGAACAGTGCGTGTGTGAGCAGATGGCACATTTAAAAAGAGGTTTAAAGTGGAACTGCAGTTTCCCAGTTTCTCAGACCAGTTATTTGATTTTGGTAACAAAAGAAATTCGTTGGCGCTACAGAAAAATATTAGAAATTTCGAATTAAAGCGCAAGATCGTGAATGACGTGGAAGTGGCCATGCTGTCACAAACCTCAGGTCTCGCCACGGGCAAGAGCAAGAGTTCACGTGATGCGGCCCTTCCTGCTCAGTAGTCACTGTAATGATTAATGCAAGGTGATGTTCAAGCAAGTAAACACAGGTTGTGCAGCAGACATTTCACCACAGAAATGTTCCAGCCTTGTTTAATGTTCCAGTTAACACGCAGTATTTGTTGGCAAAACTGTCTCGAAGTCGAGAACAACATCTCTACTGGATTAAAGGAGATGTCTTCACAAGCCTGCTGGTGCAAAACGTAATAGGGCCGCATCACATCGCCAGAAGTGACCTCGTTCTGAATCGCAGGACATGGTGCTGTGCACACCTGGAACTCTTGTCTAGTTTGTGATGTAAATTGGCGGTTTTACAAGTTACTGTGCACATTTTACTTTTATTGTGGTTTGAAATGCCCTCAATCAGTGCTGATTCTTTCTAACCCCGAAATAAAAAGGTAGCCTTGCAGTTCCAGTTTAAAGGAGGAAGTATAGATGGAGATTGAACTTTGCCACTGTTCTTAAACTTCAGCTTCGTTCTTGGTTTTTTTTGTTTTTGTTTTGGTTGGGAGTTATCCAAAAGTGAAATGTTGTGTCTTCACAGGTTTTAGATGGTGGGGGGGGGCACCAGGAGAGCTCACTTGGCCCGCAGTGCGCTGAGGTCGCTCGTGGGGCAGAGCAAGGCCTTGCAGGCCTCCAGGCTCTCGTCGGGAGGCCTGTTCTCAGGCGCCAGGCCCTCCAGGAGCTGCGCCGCGCCGCGCAGGTCTGCCACGATCTCCAGGAAGAGGGAGAGGATGCGACGGTCGGTGGCGTTATTACAGTGATTGTCCAGATAGCGCTGAACCTGTACACCAGGCACAAGTCAAGTTGTTAGCTGCTGCACAATAGAAATGGGAGCATCTGCTATCCGGTGAGCTCCCACAGACGTAGTGTTTGAAATTGTTAAAAGAAGGAGCAGTTAGAAACAATTATGACAAAAGGTCTACCTTGGAATGATTCTACTTGATCTCATTTCTTAATTCTTTGTCTTGCCGATTCTAGTTACAGAACACCCTTCATTTCTGAGCCAGAGCTTTTTGACTTGCAGCCTCGACAGCCTTCAGTTTACTGAATTCTCAAAGGGATTTAACTACGTAGGCGAATTCATATTATTGCTTCCAATAGAAGACAACTTTTACTGGTTATAAATCGGGTGGCAGCATATTATACAATCATTTGCAACAGAAATTAAAATGTTTCCTACAGGGCTACAGTTTCTCAAACTAGCATGAACATTGTAAAGTTTATTTATGCCCCCAAAAGTTGTGTAGGGCTACCCAACAGCAATGCATTTTGCAAATATATTTCTCCACAGTACATGCATCTTTAATAAGGTTTGCTAGTTTCTGACATCTTAGCCTCTAATAGCCAGTGATAGAGAGGCTACAGATTGTTCCAAACTGTTCATAGAAACAGAATATAAACAATTGTTCAAGAATTCCAACAAATGAAAGACATTTTTGAACAAATGCAGAATCTGTAAATAGGTAGTCTGCAGCTCTGCTCTTGGGAGGTTGCACTGTCTGCTGGGTTTCATAATTCAATGTCAACCTGACCCTCCAGATCATTGCCCCTTGACCATTAGCAATGGGGGCTGAGCCTCTAGCTTTAGTATATGGCTGTCTAGGAATAGAGCAGCTCATCCCAGCCAAAAACATCCTTAAGGCACAGATCTGTTGAATTTAAGGACAGACCAAAAATGGGGTGTAAAAAATGGGGTAATGGGTTTTGGTGAAAGTGTTAAAGTGTTAAGTTAAAAGGTTTTAGATTGAAGCGGTTTGGTTTAAAAGATGACCGAGGTGAAGGGTTTAAGGGGTAGAAGATTTTGGTTTAAAGGGTTTAGGGGTTTGTATGAAGGGGTGATAGGGTGTGAATTGAAGGGGGAAGGTATGAAGGTTTGGGTTAATAGGTTAAAGGGCTGCGTGCGTGACTAAGCCCCCAGAGACGGAGCGATGTCGCCGCGGGGCCCCGGGGGCCCGAGCGCCTGCCTGTGCGATGGAGGACACGGGCTGGGTCCTCTCGCGCGCGTGCTCCCGCGTCCTCCCCAGCGCCGCCACGAAGGTCAGCTGCTGCTGCCGGAAGCGCCGGTGCTTCTGCTCGATCGCCCGCAGGGTCTCCCGCGCCGCGCTCATCCTGGCCCGCCCGCGCGCAGGCCTGCGGGCAGAGAGGAGCCGTCCCTCAGCGGCGTGGGGAAGGGCTTTCCCAGCTCCCCGGGCTGGAAGCACTAGGAATAATCCCTTACATTTCTACGGCACGTCTCTGGACTCTCCACTCCAAGCGCTTTACAGGTCATGGGGATCCCCTCCACCCCCACCTGGATGAGGCGCCAGTCCGCTCCCCACACACCAGCTCTCAGTGGGGAGGGGAGCAGAGTGGTGAAGCCAGTTCAGAGTTTGGGATTAGCAGTAGGCTAGAATTGGTAAGGGCCAGAGATTAATAATACACTGCGAAATATAGGCAAAAAGACAAATATGCTAACTAGTAACAACTTCGTTTCCCAAACAACTGTTTGAACATAAGAGCAGTTACAAATGAGAGTTGGCCCCTCTATCCTGTTTTGTACTTGGCAGCTAATTACCCATCTCATCCGCATTGTTTCTCGATTTGGCTTCGATGGGAGGGTTGGGTGACTTGTTCCAGACTCCCACAACTCTTTGTGTACAGAAGGGCCTCCTGTTCTCGTTTTTAAGCGCACTTCAACGTGGACTCCTCTGGTGCCTTCTCGTTCATATTTCATGTGTGGCTGGGTTGGATTTGCCATTTCTTTTGTAGACTCTGAATACTTGTATCAGGTCTCCTCGGTGCCTTCTGTAAGGCTAGAAGGGCTCAGTTTTCAGTCTCCGAGTGTGGGACAGTCTCTCAAGCCTCAGAATGGAGCTAGACGCTGCTCTTCAGCCTGCGTCCAGAGCCACAACATGTTCTTTATAAGGTGGAGACCAAATCTGCACAAAAACGTACCGACTGCGGTACGCGATTTTAACAGAGCCTCCCTTTCTGTAAGCCTTCGTTTGAATCGGATTGCATTTTCACATCTCCGTCCAGGTTGGCTGCGATGAAATTCACACTCAAGGCAAACCATTAGGGAGAAGCGCCTTTTAAAAGCAAATTTCGGTTTATCTTAAACACCAAAACCACGGTGAGTGTGGAAGCAGGGAGAGCCATCGAATCAAACTAACCCAGTCTCACCCAGGGGCGATGTCGGCTGATATATAAAATATTTTAATACTAAGTTACTGCTTCTGTCACGTCTGCAACACAGCTACATTCCCGGACTCTTAATGGAGCCGTGGCTTCGGCAGGGACGACTGAACTGGATAAAATATACAAATCACCATTGCTGGCTATGCAGAGCAGGGAAAATCACTAAACTAAAACGCCACGGATGCAGACTGCAATGTTTTTAACCGTAAAGAGATTCCATACTTGAAAACGTTGGCTTAGCCTTTACTTGAAATGGACTATTTTTTTTTTTAAAAGAAGGTATGCTAAAAGTCTCCTTACCTTTACTAATTTTATCCAGATTAACAAGATGGGCTGTGGTGTAATTTTGATCTCCTATTTAGCTTTTTTTAAATATATATATACACAGTACAACTTCCCCGTTTCTGAATTTCAGGTGCAAAAAGCTTCACTTCAGAAGGAACTCGGCAGCCATTGTTTACAGCGTTGCTAGGCGACACGAAACGTCACTTGTCTTTGACGTCCGCCAGCAAGTGCGTCTACATTGTCGCAAGATAAACCAGACACGTTCGCTAAACGCCCCCTTCTTCGGATGTAACTCTTTGCTGTGCATTTCAGAGAAACACCCTATGAATTATGTTGTTTTGTTTCTTAAAATTCTGGCTCCCAGCGGTGTTTCCCATACAAGCAAACCCACGCATTTAAAAACTCGTCACCACCCTTGACTTCATTTTCACAAGAAAATGACCAATCTAGGTGTTCCGCAGGGATCGAGCTCGTGCAACACGATTATTAACACCCAAGACATTCGATTTTATTTTAGGAGTAATTCATGTATGGTGTTATGGTGTCCTGCATCTTGGCCGGGTTTGAACAACAGTTGACCTGGCGGGCCAGTGTGCACGTTGAATATTCGGTTTGCCAAATTTGCCTCTTGTTAAAAACATCTCAAAAAGATGAACCAGGACATCTGGCGTGGCCTCTCATCTTCCTTTCACATAGTGGATTGATCGATCGGTATCTAACTCCTTAGGAACCAACGCGTAGCCCTGTTCCATAAATGCATACAGTATATATATACTTTATCGATCCCGTGAGGGAGATTGCAGATGAAGAACAGAGTGTGAGGATGCATGTTACTTGTTAATTTGCTATAGAATTCTGCGATATCTGTTGCATGTGAAGAATTTCATAGGCTCCGATAAATTGCGACTTCAACCACAGTACCGAGCCAGTGCTTCATCGATGAGGTTGGGTGTCTTTATCGATAGGAATCGCTGCAGGTCTCTGCGTGAGTTCTGGGCGCAGGTTGATGACGACAGCAACGGCCTTGGCAACCGACTGGCGTTACTAGAAACAGACGGACCGCCGGCGAGGGGATTGTAAGATATGACAAATGATTTCAATTTCTTTTCCTGTTTTAAACATTGTACCTCAAGTGTGGGATTCAGTTCCACTTTACCACACCGGGTTAACTGACTGACGTCCTGTCACACTGTCAGTAGAATAGGTTTCCTGCTTCCACCTGTAGTGAGTGACATTGGTCTTACTTTTGGCGAAATATGGCGCATTTCATCTTTAGGATAGCGACGTTGGAAAGCTTTTTTTATGTGATAAACTGGTAACTCAGGACAAAAAACAAAAACCAATTAAGCTTAGAGCCCCGTATGTTTTTTCTTTGGTTTTTGAGAATTATTGCAGATCACCGGAATTATTGCTGTCATAGTTTAACGGTGATTTTTATTTTTCAGAAACTTAACATACCTCCGTAAAAATGGACGCAACAACCAAACCCTTGCGAATCCCCCCAGAAATGGGCATTTATGCGGAAAAGCATGAAATCTTCGATTTGCTTCAGGTATGTCGAGTGTTTGACAAAATAATTCTAAACTGTGAAGTCGAGTCTCATCTGAATTTCGCTTCGTTTTGATTAATAACAGTGAAGTGAACTCCTGAGCACTGCATGCTAAACTATTTTAAAAGGCTTTCAAAGTATTAAAGCTACGAAAGCTCACCTCCCGGAGAGTGAAGGAAACTTTCTTCTACTTGCGATGACCTGCTATGGGCTTCGCTGTTGTAGTCCATGCTGACCAGACTGCTAGTGGACGAGCCTGAGGACCCTATCCAGTTCCTGATTGACCTGCTGAAGCGGGACGGCCTGCAAGGTGAGTGAGTCAAAGCACAGGATAGAGGGATTTTCTCACACGGCAAGCTCCTGGCAGCTCCTGGAACCTCACAAGGAGAACTGACAAGGATGAAAGCATGGAAAAAAAAAAATCAATTATGTTATTTTACCACCAGAGGGCGCTGTTGTTTCAAATGACAGGAGGTGTATTGTCCCAGAGAGAGTCTATTTAGTTCATTATGCTGTTTCCGTTGGGCAACTGCGGCACTTACATTTCTTAATTCTAGCCTAATTCATTTTGCACCACAGACCTAGCTTCCTGGGTTCACAGTAATACGTGTTGTTATACGAAATGAGCATAACGCTAGATTGATCTGTCCGTTCTCTGCGGGTGACTTTTGGCTGCCACATGTTTCCTTCAGGTTTTCTGATGTTTTTGGATTTTCTGTTGACCTTACAGCAGCTTTCTATTTCTCACACCAGTTTTAGTAAACCGCCGCCCTGCACAGCATGCTGTACACGCTACATACCACATGGTGGCGCCCACAGCACTCCTTTGACCATAGTTCGTACCATTGAGCTAGATATCTGCCTTAAGGTTTCAATTTTCATTCAAAACACATGTGAAGCCGCAGATATAAAGCATTCCTTTCAGGCTTTCCAAGTCAATCTGAGAGCTATGCGTTTGTGATTTACTGATTAAGGCAGAAGATCACTTTTATTCTTCAAAGAAATTATCAAAGCTATGGTGATTATCTATGTATTTTTCAAGATGCTTAGGCTGTTAAGGATAGATTTTTTATTTGTAAGTATTAGTTGTTAATTCAGTGTTCTTTATAGTTCCTAGAGTTTTCCTGTTGGGCCCACCAGCCTCTGGGAAAAGGACTATTGTAAGTATGAAGGAATTAATTGTGTCCATTTTTTTAATATAATGCATATACCTAATGCATATGTTTTACTAGTCGTCGTTTATGTTTAATTTTCTGTTTTTTTCAGTGGGTGTTAAAACAGGGATTTCAGGAGGAATTTGAAATTGAGGAGAATGCTTCTGAAGTTATTTTGTCAATTAAAATATAAAATAAATGCATTGGCATGCAGGATATGCTGTTAAGGAGTTGTGGAGTTTAAGAACGATGTTGTCTTTTGACTAAGATCTGGAGTTTTTGGAGTTTTCTTTTTCTGTAATTCTGTAAAACAGCACTTTAAAAGTCATGTGTTGGTACATAGGCACATGCAGCATCAAGGTGGGTGACCTATTCCCACAGCTGTGTGATGGAAAAAGGAGCACCTTGAATACATGAGATCAGGTGTACATACAATCGGAACATTCCCACGGACATCAGCAGTACGCATTACAGGACACAAACATCACCGGTGTGCACCAGTCTAAGCATTTTGTATACACACAGATAAATAGATAAAAATAGATTAGATAAGATAAATTAGATTAGATAAATAGATCAAAAAGGGTCTGGTTTCCAAGATTAAGAACATCTGGTGTGTCCATAATGGGTACCTGTGTCTAGGTCATGATCCTGTCAGTATCTATACCTGACTGTGAACATAGACTGGATATTCATTCATTGATGTAAATCACTGTATCTGATTGTTTTCATGTTCTAGGCCAAAATGCTGTGTGAACACACACATGCCACTCAGATTAATGCCAGTAGTCTACTTAAGGAGGAAAGTGACCTGGTCAAGAGGGCTCTGCAATACCAAGAAAAGCAACAGGTATGTACAGTACTGCAGTATTGTGGGTATAGTGTCAGTTCTGCAGTATAGTGTCAGCAAAACAATGGAACAGTGAAGAAAAACAGCTCTGCAATTTTTTTTTCTATTCTATAACACAAATCTTACTGTAAAAGCTGAAATACTCCCAGTGTCTTCCATTACAGGATTTTTATTTGCAGATCAATTATTTAATGAAACAGAAAGGTTCGTGAAGCTCTGGAACGAACATCCCAGCCGTATTGTAGGAGCTGACAGTTGTAAAGAACCACCTTTATAGAATTCTTTCATAATTACTCTACCTGCCACCCAACAGGGTGGACAAATGACCTCTTCCGTAGTGACATTTCTGATGTTCCTTGGAATAGAGTATGAATCTATTAAGTGATTAAGGGGCTGGTTTTAACTAGGCCTTGCAATGGAACATCATCACTAAAAATAAACGTTGCAGTGCAAATCTTCATTCAGTTTTTCAGTATTTTAGATTCTAGATCATTGATTTGAATCTTAATCATAGTTTTCTATTCTTATACAGCAGGTTTGCTTTTTTCTATAAATGCACTGTATTGCTGTTTTAAAAGATCAGGCTTACGAGTCCTGGTTAAATAGTCACATGTGTGAAAAAGTATCTACCTGATGACGTCAGCCTTCACGGCCTGACGTTTGAGCATGTTTTTCTTCTTAGAGGTCTTAGTTATATTTCAGTTCTACTGTGGGTATTATATTGGTTTAATATTAATCTTTATTCTTTCACTGAATCAAGTTCATATAGAATCATGTGACCACATTCTGACATGATTTGCACATTTTGTTGCTGGAAGCAAGTACAAGGATATTGTGGAGTTACTGAGGCCAGTGAAACCAGTCTTAGGAGTGGATATTTTGTGATACTTTGACATCTTAAGCTTGTATAAAATCTATAGAGGATGTGCATTTGTGATAGCTGTGTTTTCTGTCCAAAATATTTGCCTTGTTTTGTTTTTTTTTACACGGACACATGCTGGAAAAACAAGAAGTACTTCATCCCGACATTCTTGAAAATGAGTTAATTTGTCCTCATTAAAAGCTTAAAAATGCATGAATAAATAATGATTAAAAAATAAACATTTTCTTTTTTATGTTTTGCCATATGTAAAATAGGCTGAAATAATTTCTTCTCCATAAAGCGTGTTATAAATTTGCCCTCCCCCAGTCTCCTATCTAGACAGTTCACACGTATGCCAGGATCTTGCTGTACATTGGTAGCTGAAAAAAGGCTTGTTTTTTGGGGACCTTTGAGATGTGAGTTAATGCAATTAAATGATGGTAGTGTTGCTCTCTTATCTTTGAATCTGTAAGCAAGTGGATCAGAAACTTAAAAAAAGAGAGTGGGAAAAGGAGCTTGAAAAGTCACTCCCAGCGGTTTAATTATTTTAATTATCATCCTCTTTCAGATTTTCTAAAAAAGGCCATTAAAGGATGCCCGTTTGGGTTAATCTGATTAAAAACTGAGATGGATAGAAAGATAAAAGGCCATGGTGTCAGTGTTAATTAGAGGAGTTAAAACGGCCATTTGTGAGCTGGGAGTTTAGGGAGGTGTGTTTTTTCTATATAAAACACAGCACCTCATATTTTAGATATGTGAGCTTCTTTTTTTTTTGCTTTCTTTCGTTCTTTTATATTTTTCACAAAACACGTTCGTAATCATTTTCCCGATTGTCTGAACGGCGTTTATCAGGATGTACTAAGCCTGAGCTTGCTAAGCCTAATACTAAGCCTCATGCTAGTGAGAGCCTCTGCTGTGCTTATACTGCTCTTTGCTTTTCTTGGTCTTGACATTGACTTGGTTTTAGATAAACCAGCGCAGCATTGATTACCATGATTGTAATGTTGAAACGAACTTGAAAGCACAGCGAAAAATGAAATAGAATACTGAACTACTTCCCTTCCTGTTAAACGCCTTACTATTAGACAGCTTTTGCTAAACAGCTGTGCTGTGTGACTTTCTTTTGCTGTGCTTATCATGCTTCTGGGACACCTCAAAATCTGGTTTAAAAGAAATGTATTATTCGCTTTATAGTGATTCAACATGTTTAGCTACTTTATGCTTTTTTTTTCCCATTTGCATGTTTAACTTTCTTGAAATCTATCTTAAGTGTTTCAGAAATCAAGAATGTTATTTTTTTTTCCCCCTAAAGCATGACAGTAGAGGAATCTAAGAAGGGCAAATAACTACTGTATAACCTTTGACTTTCAGCTGTAGGTGGTTTAGCATATGCCATTTCTGCTTTCCTAATAGTAAAGGTGGTAAATGTGTTATGTGTGAAAAATGCGTAAGTGATATTCAATAGATGGAAATACAGCGCTTCCATAAAAATACGTGCTGCCCGCCCGTATTCTCACAACATTAGGCTGAGATGACTCTGATACATCTTTTTATGGAGTGTGCTAACTTCTAATCCTTAAGCACTGACGTCTGTACCCTCCTTTCTCTTCCCTGTCTTTGTGAGAACCATGCTCAAGTAGGCCTTTGAAACTCTTTGTTTACCTTTAGACTGTCTGCCTTCTGTTTAATATGCACTGCTTATCCTTTTAAGGTGACTGAATACCAATGTGATTTTACTTTTTCTTAACAAAAAAAAAAACACGTTGCAGGTTTAAAATGTTCGTATTCATAATAAAGGTCTCCGTGAGCTGAGGCTTTCGACATCACAAAGCAATTGTGAGCGCAGGGCTGCAACTTTTAAATCGGGCATGGACGAAAATTGCGAAAGCTCTTCGATGATCTGCATTTGGAAGGAGAGGGGGACATGTACAGTAATGACATCGTCACGACGGAGCATTTTATATCAGAGCTGATGCTACAAGACTGACTGAGAGCAGAGCAAAGAGGAATTCCGTACCCCAAACAGATGCAGTGGTGCAAGACCCGCGTGTCAGAAGAAAGCGGGCCTGTGCGATATTAAAACCCGTCTGGCTGAGGCTGCGCACAGTGCCACCCCCCCATGCCCCTGCTTTCCCTCGCACGGCCACGGTCTCCCCTCTCAAGGTGACACTTCAAAGCCGCCTCCCAGATACTGGCAGTCTCTGAAGCCAGCATGCAGCCCCTCACTTTGGCTCTGCCTCCTGCTGGGGTGGTCAGCGCCAAACTGAGCACTCCATATCCCGGGAGACACTCTGCCAGAAAAAACCCCCACCACCTAAAATAAGAAATAAATTATTAAACACATTCCGGAGAAATAATAAAAGCCCCCCCCCCCCCTTTTTTTTTCAATTACCTGTTTCCGCGCGGGGACTACGTAGGGAGGGGGTTGAGGGGTGGGGAGGAATTGCTTTTGAAGTGAGGATTTTGAATATTAAAGCTCTTATCTCTTTTCTTCGCCGATTTCTTTTAATGTACGTGCTGTGTCATTCTTTAAGGAGATCCCCAGTGAGCTTTGGATCAAGTTGGTCCAGCAGCGCCTGTCAAAAATGGACTGTATCAAACGGGTAAGCTCACCTGTGACCTCAGGTAGGCTCACCTGCGACCTGTCAGTCGAGCCAGCAACCCCCTGTGCTCCGAGATACAAGCCTGAACCAGTGGTGATTATTATTCCAGAATTGGACAGACTAGTATTAAACTAGGCATGCTTTTTCTAAATAAACACCTGGACATTAAAACACAATCTTCTCTTGGTGCAGACTTCCTGAAACTTGAAAGCGTTTTGTTAACACTCATAATTATTTGTCATCTTGAGTCGGCGCCTCCACTGAAAGTGACCAATTGAGTCTCATGTCTCTCCTGATGTCTGTGATCTCCGGCAGTCTTTGGCTTTCTGCAGTAAGAGCTGCTGCTTCAAACAGAATTGCCTGTCCTTCCCCTTTGTTAGGAGCACTTGATTATTTTGCAGTTGTCATTGGTTTGTGTTAAGTTGTGATAGGCTTTGGTGTGTGAGGAAAATGAGCATCCTGCATCATGCCGAGTGCTTTTTAATCTTGTTGCCTCTGGTTGAAGGTTCATCCTTTACTTTCTCTGATACTTCTGGACCCGTTTTCCGAGGCTGTTCATTAAATTTGATTTAATTTTCTAGTTTTTTTTTTTCCTGTTAAGTTGTGGTATTTTCTTACACATCTGCACTGCCTGCACACCGCTACAGAAGGATTTGAAGTTAATAGAGATAAGCAATACTTCCACTGTATAGCAGATATAGCCAGTCCCAGGCTTCCTCTGAGGTTTAGCACTGCATTCATTCAACCCGATTAGACAAGCTGTTGATTTTTACAAGCTCAAATGTCAGTAATTAAAACACTAGGTCTTGGCTCTTGCTGTTAAGCAGGAGACTGTTCATTTGTCCTGAAGATTATCGGTGCAGTCATTTACTGATGCCTTTTGATTAAACAGTCTTTACAAAAACAAATAGTTTTGGATTTGTAAATGATTTATTTTCTAATTGCATTTTTCAATTTCAAAGGAGGCCCTACAAATTGACATTTCATGCAGTTTATGAAAATATGCAATGCAATATTACAGAGAACTTTCTTTTTAATTTTAATGCAAAAAAGTACAGCCGAAATGTCATGGGCGTTTTAATTGGTTTAACTTTATCCCTCTGCCTCCTGTATAAATACATTTAGAGAGCCATCTCTTTTTTGGTGATGTTTGTTGTGTAAAAGCAGGGAGCGATGTACAGAGGTTTTTAATGAACAAGCCGTCGACAAAAATGCCCTATCCTATTTAGTGAAACAAAGTTGTTCTGTTTCTGAGGGTTCATGTGGATCGCCACCCCTTTCCTTTCCTCAAGCACGAGGAACATGCAGACAGGCCCCAGTAGAATAATGTGCTGTGTTGGTGAGTGGCGGAACTATGCATAAGCCATGACTGGTGAGGCACAACCAGAGGGAGCAGGGTGATTGATTTGTTGCTTAGTGAGTGGCAGAAAACGGGCTACAGATTTATTAGCAGGGAAAGGGGAGAGAGGGGAAGAGAGTGTGCATATGTTAATCCAGTGGCTGAACGATGATCAAAGGCTGGAACAAGTCAAGGCCTGCTGGCTGCCTCAGGGCAAACAATGGGCTCCAACAGCCAGGAGAAGGTAGAAGAAAACAAACAGTTATAGAAATCAATAAACTGTATTTGGGTTTTGTTAAGGCAAGGGAAAGAAATGCTCTGAAGGCAGTGTCTGGACTTTCACAAGGGAGGGTGAGAAGTTATTGGTGTTTAACTCTTAACTGCTTCCCAGGCAGTGGGTACCAGCGTGTTTGACCTGCCATGTGTCTTCCTCGTGCACCGAGTACAGGAAAGGGGACTGTGTAAAAGCACTGTGATTGAACGGATGGCAAAATGACTCTTGCAGGTTTGAACAGCAAGTTCTGTGCAATAAGTGGAAAAATGATATAAAGGCCTGCTCTGAGCTGTGCCACGTGTCATAAGTGGATAAAATAGCATTTTGATGTTGGTGAATTACTGCATGGGCCAGGAAGAGGAGAACCGGAATCTTCTGAAGTAATGTAAAACTACACTTCAGACAAAATGTATTTGGCTGCATTAGATATTATATTGCATATAAGTGTATATTAGCTAAAAGCAGATAGAAACCAAAGTATTTTTTCCAGTCCACAGAGTCTTTTGTTTCTTTGTTTTTTAAGTATTTACTTTAATTACTTTTGTTACATTCCTTTAAATATGGCTGGCTGAATCCAGAGGACACTTTCAACACTGCTTAATAAGGTAAAAAAAAGATTTTCCAAGCCATTTTAGAATAGCAAATCCCTTAAACTGGACTAATTTGGAATTCAAAACAAAGGCTATTTCAGAAACAACAGCTGCAAAGGCCTGTTTCTTTTTTTTCTAGACTTTATACTCACATATACTGTACACCTGCAGTCCCTGAGGAGTGTTTCTCGAGTCCCAGGAGAGTTGAGTCTCTAATGGCTGCAGAAGATTGCACTCTAAGAGAATTAGAAATACATCCCTCCTGCTGCTTCTTTGAGCCTGCATGCCAAAAAAACAATGCCCGTATTGGTGCCACAAACGATGCTTTGTACGATGCACTCTGCAGTGGAGCACTGCAGAAATTCTAGCTGAATGCCCTGATGGATGTAATTTCTCTGTAGAAGTTTGAAAAAAATATATGTACACATTTAAAATTGCAAACACTGGTTTAGTTTTTAAATTTAGCAAATTGCTTGGCTCAAGCTGAATAAATTACGAAACTTTTTCACTGGGCATCCTTTAAGTTTTACTTTTAAGTTAAGTAATTTTACTTTTTTAAACTGGGAATGGATGTTTATCCCTCCAGGCTAAATGTCTGATTATTTTTTTTTTAATCTACATAAACGCAGCGTATTCAGCGAGGAATACAGGCCCTTTCTGTAGCTGCAGGGAACGTTTTCTGAAGATAAATCCCCTCAGTCTGTTTCAGTTTTGGGTGGAGGTCTGTCTGCCTCTGGGATAGTCTAATTCGTGTCTTGGTCCGTTTCTGTGTTTATCAGTTTACACAATTTATTCATGTATGAATGGTGGAGAGATTGACACGTCTCGCCATGAACACAACCAAGACTCCTTTCACCCTCGTGTATTATCTGTTTACCTGTCTCATATTAAATTACTTTGAATAATAATTTTTATCATTTTAAATCTAGGTCAGTTGGTTTATCCTTGTCTGTCAGTTGTTTAAAAATGATTAAATATCTCTTTCCTTCTCTTGCTGCCAAAACTTTAAGACGGTAATCTATTGGGAAATCACAGAGAAATATTTCAAAATGAGGCTAAGCATCAGGGAGCATTATTAATACCTGAGGGGTTTA
Organism: Lepisosteus oculatus; assembly: GCF_040954835.1. Classification (NCBI taxonomy): domain Eukaryota; kingdom Metazoa; phylum Chordata; class Actinopteri; order Semionotiformes; family Lepisosteidae; genus Lepisosteus; species Lepisosteus oculatus. The sequence continues at coordinate 14,894,389 of NC_090719.1, read as the reverse complement.
GTACAACATAATGACTTGAAAAAGCCATAAAATAACTTCTTGTATGAGTGTAGTGAGGAAAGATGTTCAACTGGAAATCTTTTAGAATTTGTTCTTATTGGATCAGTAGTTTATTTCGATAGGTTAAACAGCTTGGGTTAAATTTGAGTTTTTAAATTTGTGTTTCAGAGTTCTGATAGGAGGCCTTTCACTTGTGGTGCTTTCAAAGGCAGTAAGTAATGGGACACATTCACCTTTAGTTAGTTTCAGAATGTAAATTCAGATTTTGGTTGTATATCCCTTTAAGGTAATACCTCCATGAAGCAATGGAGTAAAGGACCTTACACGGAGCTCACAGAGTCTGTGTAAAAACTGGTGATGCAGTCACATTTAGTTCTTGACTCTTCTTGGGGTTTTATGACTTAACCTGTGAAATGCATCTGAAGTTGGATTTAAATCTGGAGAGTGACCTTTGCCAGTCTAATATTTTTCACTTTTCCCATATTCACTTCTTCTTTGCATCGGCTGTATGTTCCAGGTCATAGTCATGCTGTGTGGTGAAGTGCAATTCATCATATTAGTTTTGCAATAGTGGAATTCGGTTTTTCCATCCACATTCGGTTCAGAACATTGTGAGCAACCCTTCTATATACTAGAAGTTTATTTTTAATAAAATGCTAACACATATTTTGCATTTCCTTAGCAATTCAATGAGACCTTGTGTACAAGGGACGTCTTAATTAATTTGATTTCTTCTTTACTTACTGGAGGCTTCTGATTCACATTCCTGAAGAGTGCAGAGATGGTCTTATTCATCTGCCTAATTAGAATTTTTTTTTTCTTAAAATCTAATATTCCAAACACAGTATGTGGTTTCTGTACTTAAAGGAAATAGGTTAACATACAAAATGCACATACTGTATAAACTCCCATACAAGTTGGTGGCATTCATTATCCTCATTTATAATAACTGTGCCTAAGTGTCATTTTTAATTACAAATCAAAACCACATATTTATCATGAAAAATCTCTAAACCATGAAATGCTCAATATGATACCAGTAATATTATACGTTAAGGTTGCAAATGTTTTCATTTTGATTAATTATTTTTCCCCTTATTTTTCCTGTGTTTTTCATTTGCAGATTATTCTTATTATTATTATAAATAATAATAATATTAATATATGTAACATCTAAATGGTACTATGAACTGAACACATTCAGAAACAAAAGTTATTAGGCTAGGATTGGAATGTGTACAGGGAGAACCTACAGAATCTAAAAAGGAATTGTAAATATTGAAATATGGCATGCTGGATCTTCCCAGAAAGAATCTGTTAATTTATTTATGCTCATTTGTCAGTGTCTGTAATTGAGTGTACTAAAGCACAGCTATTTTGAGCTGACCAGAGTTATCTAATGCAAATTTTAGGGTAAAAAAAATCAACAGCTCTAAATAATTGCAGCTGATAAAATATGCATTGTGTTCCCTCGCATAATATTGCTTCAGTTCAGTTCTCGTTGCAGCTCTGTGGTACAGTAATGGCACCTATATACTGTAGTTTATATATAGTGCTTTTTTTTAACCCGATCAGCGCTGTTACAGACTGCTTGCTTGAGGATTCTGGTTCATATTCCTGAACATTGTAGAGATGATTGGATTAATTTGTTTAATTAGTGTGTCTCGTCTTTTGAGCACTGTCCGTGGATTCTGTACTTTAAGAAATTGTGAACTTATTTAATAAACCAGTATTCCAGATTTTCCCCTTTTATGGGATGATCAGGAGATATCAAGAATCATGAGAATCTTGAATGAAAACACAGTAGCAATGAGTCTAATGAATACCTTGGCTATTTTCAATGTTTTGTTGTTTACACTCAAATATTGTTGGACCTGTTGAATGTGAACTAAAGGCAAAAAAATGAAAAAAAAAAACTTTTAGTTTAAGGGACACAGGATGTGTTTGCTGAGAGCAATTTCTTTATCGTTCTTAACCAGACAAATACTGGCCTGTTGTCCCCGCCTCTCTCTTCAATGTCAGAGCGAATGCTTATTTACACTGCTTAGGAAAACAGCTGTTTCAAGACAATGCTGTGCAGTGACAAAAGAAATATGACTCTTAATGAGGATAACGGCTTGGCAGTCCTTAACCCCAGGGGATCACACACAAAAAAAAAAGAAAGAAAATGAAACGAGAAACTTTAATGTGTGCGTACTGAATGGTACTGTTTTATAATAGCCTTAAAAAAATAAAAACAGGTTTAGCATAACCCATTGCAGCGCTGATGTGCTTGGGAATCGGCAACAGCAGGATACTCCAGTCTTCCCACACTTATCTTTTTGCTTAGAGGTTAAATTAACTGTCCCTGTAAACCAACCTTGTGAGACTCTTGCGTGAAGTGACAATTTATGCACTCGTGTCGGGAGGTAGATGTATTTATCCTCGTTGATTCAAAACTGTTTTCTCCTCATGTTGACGCCTTTAATGACATTGCAAGAGCGATCTGCTAATTTCGAAATGCAATCACTTGCTGTGCTTTCATTTGACGTATGCTTGTCATTTCCAGAATGCAAACAGTGACAGGCGAGACGACAATCATGTATTTCTGTAAGAATTAAAATCATTGAATCATTTTATTTTATTTGCGAACCGCGTGCCTACCCTTCTGTCTTAATGGAGGTAAGCCCTTGCACTGCGTGACCTGCTCTGTGTTTCAATTACAGACTCTTCTCTTTGCAGAAGCAGGGGCTGCGAAGGGGCCAGGCCGATGCTGCTCAAGGATCCATAGTGTCTACAGCTCTGGGCACCCTCTGGGATTGCCCATAGAGGACAAGCCTTTTTAATAGAAAAAACACACAGACAATGATTAGATGATTAGCGCCAGGGTGACTAATTACCTAAGTGTGGAGTCGAAGGGGGGGCTGCAGGAAGAGACGGGGCCTGGCGTGCGGTGGGTGAGGCGGTGCTTCGCCGAAGGTCTCTCTCCTCCTTGTACAGCCTTGCTCCCCGCTGCCTCCCAGGCCTGCTGTTCACTCCCAGTGACATCTGCTCTGCGCTTGTCCCTCCTGTGATACGGTACCCCTGTGCAGATGTTCCGGTCCCCGGGTCCTGCGCGAGCCGCGCGAGGCGGCCCCTTTGATGTGGGATGAAACGGAATGGCGCGAGCCGCTGGGGGGGGGGCGGCGAGGGGAGGCTGGCTCATTAGAATTTCAATCAGGCGCGGCGCGCGGCCTGGGCCGCCCGCGGCGGGCGGGCGAGGAGCGGGGAGCTGGCCAGCTCGCTCGCTGCTCACTGGGCCACTTGTGCCTTCGCTTGGGCCTTTCTGCACCACGCGCTTAGCTTGCTTTAGCAGACTTAAACCCTCTTGCTTTTTAAGTCCACTGAAATACGGAATGGCAAAACATCAAATCTAACGCTGGAGGGGACTGTTTGGATTTTGGACTCTTTCCTGCTTTTCTCTCTAGAACCTTTTCTGTTGTTTTGATCAGTCTCACCTCTGTGTGTGTGAGTGTGAGTGTGTGTGAGAGAGACACTTGTGTAAGCCTTAGCTTCACACTGGGACTGGGTAGTTCCACTCTCGTTAGAAGAGAACCAGGGTGAATTTTCAGTGGTATAGCAGAGTACAGGCCACTGGATATGAGCTCTTGGTGGTTGACAGAGCTGATTTGTGGAATTAGGAATTACAGAAGTTCAGACAGCGATTATTAACATTAGAGGCTGCGCATGTTCCTGCCTCAGTGGTTTTGGTAATGATGAACTCCAGGAGATGGGGAAGGCTCAGAAGGCAATGTTAGCACTATTAATTTTACATTCATGGGCAATCGCCATTTTTTTGGTGCACCAAAGATATTAGAGTTATAATAGTAAGTCCAGGAATATATATTTGTGGGATGGTTATAAAAAATGTTCTCTACAGTTGATCATGGCTTTCTGTTACCTTTGATTTAAGTACCTTCCCAATTATGGATAATAACTCATGGTATGACTCTTTTTGACTACTCTATCATAAATAACGAATAAGAAATGTTTATTTCCCATCTTAATATAGGACACAATGCTCAATCATTGCACACTTTGATTACACAGGTATCTTCTTCAGGGTGATTATTCACAGTTACTGTGTCCAAAATGGATTTTTTGTTTGTTATTGGTCTAAGGAAAAAAAGATACTGACTTGCTTGCATTGCACACCGCTTAGCCATCTAAGCAGATGTTATTTTTTTTTATTTTTGGAACTCTCTACAGATTGTTAGTGTTCAGATTTAGGAGAATACTGCGAGGTTTTTGTTGCTTGTCCTTTTGTGGACCAAAAATGTTTTTATTTACCAAACAAATTAGTTATTACTGCAAAGTCATATTACATGTAACGAAGATAAATTTGTTCATAAACTGCTTTTATTTAGATTTATTCCAGAATGCCAAGCTATCCTGTTGTATGATCATTTTTGAATATGGCAAATTACAAACTTGTGAAATGGCTAGAGTGCATCACCCAGGTGAGCATCACACTTCAGTGGTATATGAAGTAAGCTTTCTCTTTCCACCCTACTGGATGAGGAGCACTAAACAAATGCAGTGAATTATGATGGCGTTGAGCTGCTTTTCTCTTACTAATTTAAATGAATTGTTTTTGTGACACATTAAAGTCATCAAAGACTGGCTGATGCATAGCTCACCTATTCTGATCATTTTAACTGCAATAGCGTTCTCAGAAATTTGCACACCGCTGTAAATTTTCCTCAGATAATGATGTTGGGAACCCCAGTCATTGGCTATTTAAAAACAAGGCCTGTGATGCTGAGCATGCTGACCTGCGTATCAAGGATTCGCAGGTGAGGAGTCTGCTGCCTCTTCCAGGGATTGGGATATAAATTCCCCTCAGTGGGAAATGTAGCCTGATAACAAGCTGAATGCAATCTTTGGCAGCTCAGTGCCTACACATTGGAGGCAAATAAAGTTTAATGGAAAAACCTGCAGTAGCATGAGTGGGGGATCAGGTAAACTACAGATAGGTTAGCAGTTAAAGATCAAAGCGAAAAACAAAGGCAGATTTCAAACAGACCCTGGAAACTCAATAACACACCCGCAGCTCCTCTGATAATACTTAGATCTATAAATGTTTATTTTATTTATTTATTTTTAAGATATTCATTGCAATAATAAGTTGGCCTTAACAAGCACTTGTGGGAGATGGCTTCTTTTTCCGTTTTTATTTTCCTGCTCCATTGCGCTCCAAGCTTTGGGATTTAGGGGACTATTAGAGAGAATTTCTTTTATTTGTAGCTAATGAATGATATGCATAATATTTTCTTTCTTCTTATGTTCTTCTTTTTATGGCTAACAGTGAGAACTGGGGATAGGAACAAGAGAATTAGACACATTTTCAAGGTTTTATTAATTTAACCCTCATCTTGCCTCACTGTATGAGGCATCACATTTGCTTTTCATTAATGAATCTGTATTCCTCTTCTACTTTTTATTTTTTTCTGCTCATACAAGGCATGGAACTGACAAAAACATGTCAATTTAAAAATGTGATTATTCTACTGTATGAGCATTTAGGCTTGTTTTTTTGTAGATGAGTAAAATTGGGACTTTAAAGATGTTATTCATTCTGGATGGGTGCCAGTTACACATAGAAAAATTTAATGTTTTTGGCAAACTCACAAGAAATCCCAACTTGATCCTTACAAAACACAATACATTTTCTGTTTATAATATGTTCTATAAGGTATTCTCTTCTAAACTTATTAGCCCCTTTCTTAAACTCCATTATTTTACTTAGTTTGGTGAAGATTGTTTTGAGATGCATGGGAACAATATCCAGATTCAAAATACCACGTGTAGCCTGAAACTAATTGCTCCTTTTTAATGATACTTCTATAAGTCAAATCTTCACCAATAAGTACGATAATAACAATACTGGAAGCACAAAAATTCAAGAACAAAGCTCAGGCACATCTCCTAGGTGTGTTACACTTTTGCTAATTAAAGCTGTATTGTGCTCTGTCCTCAGGGCTGGGTGTTTGAAGGGTTACCAAGGACTCGTGAACAGGCTTTGTTACTGCAAGAGGCAGGCATTGCGCCAGAACATGTAGGTGTGTACTTTTTGAAAGCACATATCCCCTTCTCCTTACTATTAAGATACAAATATGTGTTAAAATTGAAGAAAAGGCTTCTGCATAGCGTTATGAAGGTGCTGTTCAGAATTAACATCCAAATACAGCGAAAGTGAAAAACGGAAGATTAGACTTTGACCATTCTGTATGGTGAGAAATCACGTCAGATGTCATGAACAACATTAAGGAACATACTCCAAGAATCGTCTAGTCATCAGAGCAACAACCTTTTTATTGCCAAGAAACATGTCGAGTAGGTGCTGAAACAAGAAGAAGGTCTTTCTTGGGCAAAGTGTGAGTATCTTGCGAGTACTGGATAAAATCTCAGAAGTAGCTACTATCGCCCAAAATGAGCCATGTGAAGAACTCAGTCACAGATTTCAAATCTCCCATGGATAACAATCAAGCCACCACAGCCAATACAAGGGAGCTCCAGTTAACAGTTTGGTCAAAAGTGAAGTTTTAACCTGGCTTAGCCCATGATTCAGTTTGATTGAATTTCACGGAGGATCCATGGTACTTCTCAATTTGAGAAGCTTCCCGACCTCCAACTACAGCTCTGGCTCCATCTCCTGGCATGAATAATTCAACAGGTGCATTCACGATTTTGAAAATAATTTTGGCCCCTCCTTGATTACATTTCTGCCAAAAAAAAAAAGAGTACTTCCTCACTGTGTAAACACTTTAAAAGCAGACCTGAAGTGTCAAAAAATGGGACAGGACACGGGACGTCCCTCTTGGCAGACCCAGCATTCGATGTCCAAATTAAGCCCCCAGGTCCACACCAGCGGGGCCTGACAAATACCTTTCACCCTCTTCGCGGAAGATTGTCTGGGCACAAGCACTCAACCTCCAGCAACGCAACGGCGCCACCAGTCAAGCTGATAAGAGCATGTTTCAAACGTGTGGTGACCGATCTCACACAGGAGGTCCCTGACTTTGATCTTTCACAAGGGCTACGGGCGTCTCCGAGCCACATCTATACAGATTATTGCAGATGTAGCTGCTGCACTTCTGTCCAGACTAGGCTTTAGAGTAGCACACAAGCTATATTCTGGATGGGTAAGGTTCCTGGTCATATTTTGGTACAGAGTATTTTATTTTGTCATGTGCATATACTGTAAGTACTTTGTACTAAGAATTTTACTTAACCTTTAAGTATGACATGAATGCTTTTGTAGTTGAAGCTGCTTCTTCAATTCTCTGTACTGTAGTACATAGTGAGTCTTTTCTAGGAATTTAAGAGTGCTGTTTATCTTTTACACTCTCTCATTGTCTAATAAGAAATAAAATGAGCATTTTTTCTGGTTTAGTGTTTCTGGATGCTCCTGACACTGTCCTCATTGAGAGGAACCTGGGAAAGAGAATTGACCCTTTCACTGGAGGTGTGTATATTTATAATAGAGGGTTACTTACTGGAGTGCCTTGAAAATTCTATTTTCCTGCCTCTACTTTAACAGGCAATTGGACAAGCCATTTAAAGAAAAATTCAGGCCAATGGAATACTTCCATCTTAACATTTCTTACTATCTTTCACATGTTCAGGGTAGTTTTGAATAGTTTTTCAGTTTATGTGGTATTATCCTTTCCTCAATACTAAACTTTGTTTGTCTTACAGTTGACATTTTGTGATTATTTTTCTGTTATCTCTGCGGTGATATACATGTTTTTACTCTTGCGTGCATGCCATGTAGGTGTGTATGTAGGTTTATTTTGGTAAAATGGTCAATTTAAATTGATCACATTATGGATTCAGTCATGTCTGTCCCTCTTACAGTTACACACTAATGTCCTTTCCAAGACTAAGTGAGCGTGTGACTCATTCGAGCATAATTAACCAAGCTATCAGGTAGTGATTTACTTTTGGGAAGCTTGCTGTAACTCTCCACACATTTATCTTGCCACCTTGCTGCTGCCCAGTCCAGTAGAGCAGTAGAGAAGGTCTGACCTTGTGCGTGTCCCTTCCCCATCTCCCCCATCCCTCTCGGACATCCAGATGTGTATCATGCCACCTTCTCCTGGCCCAGTGACGACGCGGTGGCCCGCCGGCTGCAGGAGGCTCCGGGCATCTCGGAGGAGGAAACCGCCGCCCAGCTGCTCCAGTTCCACAGGGAGAGCCACGCGGTGCAGAGGACCTACCAGCAGCAGCTCAGGGTCATCAACGCAGACCAGCCCTCTGCCGACGTCTTCTCGCAAAGTACAGCCATTCTCCTCCAGCTGGAGGTTCCTCATTTACAATTGATAATGACCTGTTACTAATAACTCTTAATACCATCCTTATTATTTTATTAATGCACTGAATGATTGCTAAAGCTACACATCTCTTCCAGGGACAGCACTACCGTCTGCCATCTGTTTCAGGTTTTCAGGAGCAAATCTAGCACATTTTAACAAATTTACTAACAAATAAGAATGGCACAGTATGTGGTGTCATATTATATTAGCGAGTCAATAACACCAAAAGGGTGAAATGTCTTAAACTGTAATAGAGATGGATTATTAATTATGTTGTATCTTGCAGTGTTACTTTGATCTCAAGGTTTCACAAAAGCTAACAACGTAGTTGGTCTCTTAACTGCGTTTTATGCACTGGTGCCTCACAACGGTGAACAAAAACCAAGACAGATTGTGATTTACTAAAAAATTAAACCGTAAAAGCATGAGTAAACAAAGAATAATATAATATAACTTAAACATTTAACAGTGATTACCCACACAAATTCCCCAAATATCAAAGGTATTACATGTTATATTGTATACTTAATAAAATTAGCAAAGTTTTGTTTTTCAAAACTGCCCATAAATGGACTTCCAGTGGCTCCCATCTAAGAAGGAGGTGCAGCTAAAACAACTTGCACTGAGTGCCCCTTTTCTCTTTAAAAAAATTTAATCTAAATTTAAGTTTAATGCAGTTTTGAAGGCTATACCTCAGTTTACATGTCTCTTACGAGAAACATGGCTCATCTGTGATGGAACAAGTTAGCTACCCCTCAAAGTCAAGGATCTGAAAGCTAGAAAGCAGCTTACATTTGACACTGCAGACACCACGCTTTCCTGCAAAGCCCACGATCTCTCTTGAATGCAGCTCTGCTGGCTGAGGGATTTTATTATGGGTTGGCTTTGGCACTCCCTGAAAACCAGTCTATTTGCTGATGTCAAAGCTGTCTGTGCTGTGCTGGTGACCATCCAATATTGCCTTTAGCATTTGGAGGAGAGGAATACAGCTGCTCTGTCGTCTCTTTGACAAAGAGAGTATAAGTGGGTGGATTTTTTCAGCAAGTGGAGCACCAGATCTGTGACAGCCTCAGAGAGTTGGAGAAGGAGATGACCCTGCATCAATCCCTTCTGGCCAAATGGAGGTTCAGTCTGGGTCTTCTAGAGTTATTCCACTCACACAGTAGAGTGTGGAAGATGTTTTGTCTCAGTGCAGAAATCCCCCGCCCATCTCGGAGTGCAGTCCTTTCTGCATTCTTTCCAGGTCATGGCTAGTGCCGTGTGATCGAATGATCCTGAATTGGAAAATTGCTGTTGTTATAAGATAGCTGTTTTCATGTAAATAAAAAAATTGCTTCTTCTTAAAAAAGGCAAAGACCCCTACGAATGCTATAATTATCACCCATTATCACTATTAAACTCAAATATAAAAATATTACCAAATACTCTTTTCGAAGTGGTCACATTCAACTGACAGGCTTCTTAAAGAGCCAGTTTGCTACTGATAACATACTGCACCTCTGCCATGTTCTGGATCAAACTCCCTAGATACAGAATGCAAAATGGCGTTGGATCTTATTTTTGTTTTCATTTTAGGGCTGTTCTAGAATGCTTTGGTTTTGGCTGTTCAATTCTCAATATGAGTAATTGCTTGAGTAATTGCAGGCCCAGTTATGTTTCCTCAGTTCACACAGAGCATGGCTGTCCATTATCACCTTGATGGCTTGTAGTTTTGATAGAACACCTGGCACAGCTTAATAGACAAAATAGTGCTTCAGCCTCCCTCCCATTGACATACAGGGCACTGAACATGATATTTCACCCTGATGAGATGGTATTATTCTTTCTGTTTTCTTCTTGTTCACTTACATGTCCCATACAGTCCCATGTATTAAAGCTCTTTAATAGGTTCAGATCAGACCTTATGGCACAGAATCCCGCTGTGATATGGGTATTACCGCTGTAAAGGTGGCACAGAAGGTAGAGGGTTAGTTTGAGCTATGTGGTACACAGCTATGACTTGCCAAAGAAGCAAGTATTCCTGGATGTCAGGACGTAACCAGAGCGGGCCAGAGGTCAGGAGATCTGGATTGGGAAGATTACACCTCATCTACTCACCCACCTTGGGAAAAATAGGTTTAGTGCAAATTTAGTAGGTAAGAAAATGTATATTCTGTAGCGATCATGCTGTGGTGGTTGCGTTGCAAAACCTTCAGGTTAGGAGGCAGTTTGCTGGGTAGTAAATAATCTCATTACACTTGGGGTGTCAAACTTGGGTGCCAGTTAAGCTGCAGTAAAGAAAGTAGATTTCCCATGTTCCTGTGTTCCATGCTCAAGTTATCTTCCCCACTGGAGTCTGGCTGCTGTGTCGTCATGGAAAAGATGTAGGTTAGAGCACTTATGGTGGAGATTTTGCTTCACCTAAAACTAACAGCATGTCAGAAGATTTTTCTTTCTTTCCTTTGTTATTTGGTTAGCCCCCAATTAATATTTCTTGTGCGAGTTCCCCCACCCCAGTTTTGTATATTTTGTGAGAGTTATATTTTTGTTTTTTTTAATGATTAAAATTTATTTTAAGAAAATTCCATAAATAATCGCCTTGAATACATTCATTAGAGGAAAATATAACTTTAGAGTCTTTCTTAGATGGCATTTGAACAGCATTTGACTTTGAATTTATGTCTTGTCGCGTAAGGAAACACACGCTCTCTAAAAATGTGAAACGGAGAGTTTATATGGCATTATTCATATTGCTCAGCTTTGCCATCGCAACTTCCTCAGGGAAATATTGTATATTTAAGTGTGAAGTCTTTGATAAATGTGGTTCAGGTTATATTATGTAGGCTCTATTCCCCTTTCATATAAACTACAGTAGGTATAGCACACATGCGTACTCAAGCCTGCTTTTGTACTACAATATGTACAGTACTTTTACTTCACAATTTACACTTTGTATTATGCTCTTTTCTTCTCAAAAAGAGAACTTCTTCTGTAAAGAGTTTTGCTCAAGCATTTTAAATGCCCCTTCTTTTGTTGTGAGAAGTTGAACTGAGTAACAAGTTTTAAGGTTTCTGTTCAGATAACAAAGGCCTTTGTTCAGTACATTGGTGATGAATATTCTTTCATCATAATCAGTGGACAATCCATTTGCTCACATGTCCCAAATCTGGTGATAAATGAGGGGCGCTAATTGGGATTAAGGTTCAATGTGTTGTGTGCGAATGCCTCTTTAAGAAATTGCTGGCGCACTCCCTTTTAGCAGAGAAGATCCATCACTGTGTCTCCTGGTGTCCATGTGAGGATCCACTCCAGATTCCAGTGAGACTAGTTATGCGATTGGGATTCTCCACAGATGACACGTGCTGTGGTTTGGATGCTTTGTTCTCTGCAGGTTTGCCTTTGTTTTAGCCAGGCGTACTGCCCTCTACAGTAACCCCTGCTGGTTATAGGGGGTTGGGGTTAAACCAGCTCTGATGCATCTCAGTTATCGTAGCAGTAAGAAGTGGGGGACTTTGCTTTTCCTCTCCATCAACCTGCCCTTCACCTTATTGCTTGGGATGGCTAGCCCAAGGCAAAGCCAAAGGCTAAGAGCATCCCAAGCGGCCTTCAACCAGGATAAGCTGCCAACACGAAGCCTATTAAACACATTTGAGTACAACCTGTCTCAGTATTACATGGCTCTTCTTGACAAAATAATTCAGTTATTTTTTTGTTTTGGGAGGAGACTCTGTGTTGTGTTTTCAGGAGTGTGGTTTCTGGAAATAAACAGATACATGAATTTTTTAATGTCAAAGACATAAAAACCGAGGCGTTCCAACAGACATGATGTGTTTCTTCATGGTTAAAAAATGTGTATACCATCTTACAGTGTGTCTTCTAGTCAAGTTATTTAACCAAAAAAAAAAGAATATTGTAAGACTTTGAGATGAGTGAAAACTTAGTAATAAGTGCCACTAAGATATACAATTACATTTTATTATCTAATTACAAGCTATATTTTTCAGATTTTTTGGTTGCTATGTACTACATATTTTTGGTTACATATTTCAGAAAAGCATACAGCATTTTTTTAAAGAACAATGTAATTCTTGTTCCCCATATAAAGTCTGCATATTTCTTTCCTTGCCACGGACATTTAGATTTTCAGATGGATGCTCCAGTGTAGCACAGGTGTACTATTGTGGCTTCTCAGTATATTGCTGCCCCTTTTAGAGGGCATATTGATGTCGAGAATTGTGCCTGTGACATTATTCGTCTTTAATTCTGGCTGTCATTAATGTTGTCTAAGGGGATGGGCAATACATTATTTGCAATGCTCCAACTGATTTCTATAACCTTGCCTTTTTACAGATACACATAATGCAGGTGCTTATGAACTGTTGTCTTCACAAAGGTTGTGATTAAACACGGAACAGCTGCCCTTAAGAGAAAAGGAAGAGCAACACTGTACTTTTTTATTTAATCAGCTTCGTGTTTTGGGTGTGATTTGTAAATGTGAGGTTTGGGGGCGTGCTGTAATGGCGCAATATATAATTAATATCTTATGATTTGCTTGATTGCATTAAACGGAGAAAGATTTTTGGGGGCATTTTTGCATTAAGTATTCATGATTCTTGATTGAAATACAAACTGCAATAAAGCAGTTGCCTTGAATATTGATTATTGCTAATTAAAAATGCGGTTTGATTAGGAAGTTACCAGCTTCTTCTCTTCCTCTGACTTAGCTTTTCCATCTTAACATTTGCATTTTTTTGCGCATGAGTTTTATCACTGTTTGAGATTTCATATACCAATTAGCAGCAGAGACCATACAGGGAGTCATTAGTTATAATTAGCCTGTGGTTAATTACTATACATTAAAATCGAGTCATCATATTGAAGAACAGTATTGTTGAGAAGAAACCCAACTGCAAACAGCTGTTAACTTGCTTGAGAGGGTCATGGTACAAACAAAAACTCCCTTGGAAGAGAAAGGGAGCCACTCATGATTTATTGATTGCCTCTTTTTATTTTCAGATTAGCAGTCTGTTTGTCACGGACTAGGATTTAAAAGGATTTGTGCCCCAGTAAGGTTCTGGATTATCTAGAGCAATACTTAGGGGTGTAAGATGAACTTTGAGCTGGTGGAACTTTGGTTTCTGTTACTCTTTCTGTTTTATTAGTATATTAATTTGGGTTGGAGGCATTTGTAAATCATTTCAGGAACAAAGTTGCCAATAATCATTATAGCACAAAACACAAATAATGTGATGCCCCACTTATGGACCCCACAAAAGATACATTTAAGGACTGGCCTTGAGAGGGCCTGGTATGTTGAAACATTGTTTTGATGGGCATTGCACAGTTATGACAGAACAAAATAAAGTTGTTTTAAGTTACCTGCTTGTCTGTTGATCTAGAACTCGGGTGTCTCTGCAGTCTGCAAGACAAACCCTGGCATTGACCTACAACACAAAAGGCAGCTATGCTCTGTTCTCAGTCATTTTCAAATAAAGAGCAAGAGGAACACAATTTTTTGCATAATTCCTCCACTGCATATGAAAATTTAGAGATGATTGCTGCACTTTGGTTTTTGTATCAAACTTAAAAAAACAAGTTCATATAATTACCATGTACTGGCGGTGGTGTTCAAACCCGAGGTATTAAAAACCTTAGTATATGGTGGATTTGCTAGTTCATTACACTGATTTATGTATTTTTTTTCTCCTTAAACAGCGCTGACCTTTGCCCTGAGCCGCCCCCACTCGGCGGCCCCCCATACTCCTCGTGTCGTCCTGCTCGGACCCCCCGGCAGCGGGAAGAGCCTGCAGGCAGCGATAATCGCTCAGAAGTACAACGTTGTCAACAGTAATCTATCAATTATCACAGCACCTCTCGAGCAGCCGTCGATCTCCGCGTGGCACTTCATCTCCCCCACGCTGCCAGGCAGCTCCTTTCCCCCGGCTCGCCGCCGTGTGTGTGTGTGTGGTGTGTGTGTGGGTGTGTTTGCTGCACAAGACCCCTGCTTTTTTTTTTCATCTTGAGTTTCAACATAAGCAACAGCTGTAACCAGCACATAACTTCCTCATTGCCCCGTACATCAAACGTTTAATCTGCTTCACTTTCTTTTTATACAAAACAAAATGTGTAGGATCCAGCAACATAAGCACTATGTATCAATCCTTCAGCTTTCAGGTTTAGACAAATGTTGAAAATTTCGCTTTTATCAAAAATCTTACATTAAAATGTCTTTTTCTTACGACTTTCGGTTTGTCTTTTTTGTGTAAACCAAGGTAAACCATTGGGCCAGTTCGCCAATTCCCATTTTCTTGACTCCTTCCTGTTTGTTTTTTGTTTGTAACTTTGTCAGATTTGTTTCTGATAGCATCATGACTACTTCCCACTCTGTCCCAGAAGAGTGCCACAGATTACGCAGCGATATGAAGTACAAATAAAAAATTAAAATTGTCAGCACAGACATCGGTGGTAGTACAGAATAGACTGGAGCCTGTAAGATCAGAGAATACAGTGCCTTTAACTATGGAGTCTTAATTCATTGAAAGGCTCTGTTGTCAGCTAACGACTCCAGATCTGATACCGACATGGCACAACTCATGTAGATGTCAGAAAAAAAAACAGGCAAAAAAAGCTGGGGAGAGGATTTGAGGGCAAACAGGGGAAAGGTTACTCAACAAGAGTCACCGTGTTCATCTCTTGCAGCTTTGGAGATTCCTTACAGTCTTGCACTAGTGGTTCATTCTTAAATTTTTAATATTTATTTTCAGTTTAATTCTTTTCTTGTTGGGGTGGTGGATAAAATGTGCTATTCTCTTTATTTTATTTTTTTCTGCTGCTGCTCCAAGTATCAGTTGTAATACTCGCCCCACTCTCGGCTAACAAGTTCAGGATCTTATTTTATTCTGTTTACCTTCGCAGTTGAAAGGTTACATTGCGCATTCCGTTTATTTAAACTTTAATATGCGTTTTCTCTTTTTTCCCTGGTAGTTTGCTGTGGGCAGGTTCTGAAGTCAGCGGTTGCAGACGAAACGAGTCTTGGAGAACTCATTAAAACATACCTGGAATCTGGACAGCAAGGTACAGTGATGTCTGACTGGAGCTTTACACTCCAGGGAGATGCCTCTGAGAAAAGTGTGTACACCAGTAAGGAGTAGAGAAAATTGGTCAGTTCTGAGCAACACAAGGCCACAGGTGTTTAATATGCCAACATTTATCCGATATAACTCTGTATATAATAGCCTGCATATGCTCTCTCAATGTACAGTATATTGAGTCCTCCCCAGTACATACTGGTAGAAAAATCATATTAATTTTTTAATTAAAAGCACTAATTTATTTTGCATTAGCTCGATTTCACAAGTGTTTGTGATGATTACATGGCCCTATATAAAGTCTTCAGAAAGATCTAACCCTCGCAGTTTTCAGTCCATTTGTATTTCACTTTTGTTCTCCATTCTTGTTCAGTAGGCCAAAAGCTCAAAAAAACGAACTTACCCTGGGAGACAGTCCAGTTTTTAACAGCATCTTTATTATCTGCTTTTTTTTCCAGCAAAGAGTCTTTATCTTCTATTCTTTTTCTAATAACACTCAACATTTTTGTCTGGGGCTGTTATTTGTTACTTTAGATTTTTAGGTTTCTGTGTAGTTTATGGCTTTGTCTCCTATAGAAAATGACTTTTTTGGAACAGTTTACTTTTCACAGGTTTAACAGTATTGTTTTCTTCTGATCTCTTTAATAGGCAAAATTTTGTCTTTTGGATATAACAAGAAGTGGTGATGATTAAAAACACAGCTTCAGTGAAATAATAAATGAGATGGTATATTTCTGCACATGGACATGTGCATTAAGCAAATGTTTTTGTTCCTTGGATGTTGTGTGAAATGTGCATATATTCTCAAGATGGTCATGTGAATTATGGCCCACACTAATCTGATTTTTTACTCGTGTGTTCAGACAGCCAAGTCATTCTGAATTGCTTTTTCCCCTCATTTTAAAGCTTTGTTTTGTGCAGGGAGATTTTAATCAGAAAACAGAAGACCTTAACACTACCGTACACTGAACCAAAAGACATTTATGAGTGTAGATGGAAGATGTTCACTGTTGTCAAAACAATCCCTTTGTATTTTTTCAACATTAATAATGGTCTGGAAAAGCCATCCCACCAATAAGCACAATGTAGTCAAGCAAATTGTGACTGGGCTGTTTATTTACACTCAACACGGACAATTAGTGACTGCAACAGCAAAGGTCTCTAGAGTTTCTATTTTAGGCTCAGAACTTTATCTTATTGTCTTTGTCATGAATCTACCGAAGAGCTCAGTTCCAGTGTGTGCTTTAAAAGCAGATGTGCTCAAAAGGGAAGTACTGTGTTCCTGAATGCCACAGTTATCCTATTTGAAATAATTCTTAATTCCCTTGGCCTTAAAGTGCTTCAGAACCCCAATAATTCACAGTAATATTTTACTTGAAAGCAGGCAAGCAGTGAAGCTTTCAGTTTACAAGCAATTAATGCAAAGAACACTAATGTTGCTGGTCACAACTGGTGTACAGCTATTCCTTGGAGTGAGCCTGCATTCTTCGGTGCCCCATTTTCCAGCAGTTTGGTGCTTTTAACATCACAGTCGAAATGTAAACAGCGTCACAGGGGGTCAAAATCTTTAAGTGTCCATTGGGATGGGAGCATGTGACTGAGTCTCCATCTTGATGAAATAATAATGAACAGCTTCGGTGTGGCTGCAATTTGCACATGAAAATCAAATCCTTTCGCATTTTTCCATTTAATCTGAGGGTGATGACAATTCCTCGTCTCAGTTTACATGCAAATTACTTTGTCAAGTCTTCCCTATGAGACTCGCAAGTCTAGAGTTTTTTTTCTTTGTTTTGTTTTTGTTTGTTTGTTTTTGTTTTGTTTATTTTTTAAACAAATCTTTTTTGTACTACTGACGTGTGTGCGTTTGGGTTTTTTTTTGGGTTAAAGGAAAAAATGTTCTTTTTGCTTCTAACACAATTCTCCCTAGTAAGTATCTAGAGCGTCTGGGGTGTGAAGTTTTGTAATGGCACAACTTTTTTGTAGAGATAATATCTGGAAAGTCACATAGCTGTGATGCTAAAGCAAACCTCTACTTCTAACATGTAGTTTCTCTAGGTACAAGATTGCGCTGCCTTATAGTTTTTTTTTAAATGAAACAAAGCCTCTTCTCCATGAAGACTGTTACATGGACAAGACTCCTTTTTCCTCTTAGCTCTGACTGCTAGAATGCACTCACTTCCTCCTGTTCGCTCGGTTTCGAACCTGCACCCAGTCCTTCAGGTCTAGCCATCCTTCCCACTGTCTTAGTGTAGCTTAGCTGAAGGCACTGGAGTCTCATACCCTCCTAGCCACTAGCCCATGTTGCCTCTGCTTCGCGTGAGACTGGGGTCCGGATTGTCGCACTCTGTTGCCACACCGCTGTCCTCCCAGTTCTGCTGCTTCCTGCCCAGATCGGAGCTGCTGTACCTCCCAGACCTGTCGGCTGCGATCTGTAATCTGCCTCATTTGAAAGTGGCATCCCTGACTGCAGGTCTCAGTCACGACCAGTTAGTTAAGGAAATGCGCCCACTTCAGAGACCGCGCGCGGCGGTGGGTGCCAATCACCGAGGCACAGAGGGGCTGCCGCTGTGCCACTTGCCTTAAGCAAGTTTTTATTAATTTAATAAACATCCCGCCGAGACCAGTGGCTCTGCGGTGTGTGCAAGGATTTGCCGGCGATGCATGCTGAGTTCAAGTCTAATGAGAGGTGCGCAGAAAATCTCTGCACTGAGCACCTGAAGGGCCCCCCAGCCCCGATCGCACTGACTGTCAACACTACCGTAGCGCTGAGGTTGTGGCAGGCTAGTAGCATGAGCAAGGAGAAGTCTTCACTTTAAACAGTTTCTGTCCGGTAGACTCTGGAGGGGACATTTAAATGAGGCCCTGTTTGATTTTGAAGTCTTCCTGCCTTTCTTGAAATGTTATTACATTCAAGGCACCGTGTCCCAATATTACGGCAAGTGGAAAGCTAATCCAGTAGGAATTACCTGCCTTACAAAAATAATAATGATCTCTCCTTTAGTTTTTTTTCTTGCTCTACTTTTAACACGGATACTCACTGAGATTGAAATTGTTAACGGGGCTGAATGCCTCCTAACCGAAGTGTGGTTGGAGCCCCTGAATTAAACAGCACTGAGATTTAGAATGCTAAAAACAAAATACTTTAACTGTGGAATGTCTTGACAAGTGTCAAACGTGTCGGAATCCTAAAACTCCAATCCTAAAATAAGAACGAATCTTTATTTCATTTAAATACACCCGCACAAATTCCAGTTTGTCTCATTTGAGTTTGCAACGAAACTTATGCATAAAAACAAGGTTCTGGAGCTCTGCCTTGTCTGAATGCTGGAGCTCGGTGGTCCTGAGGGAGCTACTAGTAGTGTTTGCAGACCCTTCTCTCCCTCTCGCTCTCTCTCTCTTTCTCTCCCTCTCCCTCCCTCCCTCTCCCTCTCTCCCAGTGTCAGTGCAAGCTGCAGGCAGAGAAGCTCTCCGCCTTAAATAATTTACAAGTTGATTAATAGACTCACAAGGGTATAATTAGGCAAGGGAGAGACGACGGCTAGTGTAACCAGTACAGTGCTTAAGGGAATTAGAGACCAGGATTATTAAGGAAATAAAAAAAATAGTGTTCTAAAAGAGGGGGGCAGAAAACCCTTTTCCAGTGCTGCTCGGCGTTTGAAGCAGTTTCTCCAGGAGCAGGAAGCCCCAGCTCTTTTGAAGTGGAAATTGGACAGTTTGAATCCGTCGACTTTAATTTTTCACAAGCTTCAGGGACCCCCTGGGTGCAGCTCACTTTCCTTATTGAAAATAAATTCCTTTCTCTTTCTCTTTCTCTCGCCTTTCTTTCGTTTAAATTTCCCCTCTTTAAAGAAGTGCAGTTTCACATCCTCTTTATGACATTTTCATTAACATAAACAATTCACTTACTTTGCCTGTAAGGTTGGAGATGGCTGTTTTTGTATTCCGCATGAGTTGTGTATTCCTGTGTTACATAGGCACCAGGAAAAGTCTATAATACATTCTTATAAGGAAGAATTCCAGCATTGTTAGTTTAGTGCCCCGAGTTCTTGATAACTAGACATAATTTGAAAAATAAAGCAAAGGTATGTCTAAACAAAACTTGTGGCTCTGTTCGCTTATATCTGGCTGGTGTTCATGTCAGGTGATTTAGTTCTGAATCTCTGCATTATTCCAACTGAGCTCATCTGTGAGCTGTTTTCTTCAGCCCCTTACCTCTCATTTTATTACTGTTAAGACACCTGTGCTTTTGAGCCCTCTCCTTTACAGTGCAGCAGCTAAGATGGTAATCGCATAACCAGACAAGCCAATCCACCTATAGATCTGAAGTAGGCTGTTCTTGTGCTCCTTTGCCTGTATATTTGCTTGTTGAGTTTAAATTCATCACTGTCTGTTCTTTATATTTCTCGTATCTGTCTTAGGTGTTAAGCCAAAATCAAAATAACAGGTTTGTCTGCTCACACAATCTGCCATTAATTGAATTTTTATTTCTTCAACCAGTGCCTTAAGACCTCAAAGTACTCCACTTTGTATTCATCTCTGATGCATTGTATCATTCAGACCAAGGATGTAGATGCACTGTAGTGTTAAGCGGAGAAAGAACTTGCTGGAAAATTTGTTGACTTGTGTGCTACCATATTATTCAAAGCAGTTTGCCTTTTAAATGGTCTTATAATTTAAATCTTATCGTCAGTTCGCCACTAGATGGCGATGGAGGTGGTAATAACCCTTGCGTAGATTTATTTTTAGTCTGTGAAAGCCTACAGTATGTGTGTCCCACAAAGGGCAGCACTTGACGTAGTTTGACATTTCCGGTAGCAAGGCAGCATGATGTGGTATCAGTGGTAATGAGGGGTGTCAAACTGGTGCCTGAGGACTGTTTGAAGTCCGTCAAGCAAGAGACTCGCACCATTCCTAAACCATCTCTCTTCACCCAATACTAACAGATAGTCGCAGACACCCAAAGTTCTCTACATGCTGTACATTTTTCTAAGGAAAGGCAACTGAGTTGTATGGAGTGTGTATAGAAATTGACACCTTTTTTAATTTAGGAGACTTGATTTCTGCAGACATTTCTTCAGTGAAACCAATTAGATGGTTCTGAACACACCACATGTATATGGTGTTATTCTCACTCATGAGCCTGTGCTCAAAGTACTGTACGTCTTTGGGTTTGAGCAGCTCTTTGCTTGTTCTTTTTCAGTGGGACTTTAGGCAGGAGTTTGGAATCGGTGTCATTCCCTTTCAGTCACCTGTACTGACCGCATGTTCCTCTGGTTTCCAGTGCCCGACAGTGTGGTTGTGAAGATCCTGACGGAGCGGCTCAGCCGGCTGGACTGTACCACCCGCGGCTGGATCCTCCATGGATTCCCCCGCGACTTGGAACAGGCCGAGAAGCTCCACGAGGCGGGCTTCGTCCCGAACAGGTGCATCCAAACTCTGCATCCACATGGAAAAGTCACAGTTTATGGATATGGTCGCCTATTCTTGAGTTAGAGGATAAGACCTTACAAATTAATATTACATTTCTCCTTAGATGATTGTGACTAACAAGTAATCACAACTGGCTGACTAAAGACATTTGGGACTGTGCCATTTCAAAACTCTGTATAGGACGTATTCCTCGAAAAGCCCTATATATCAGAAAAGTGTCTGTATCTTTTGCCATATTTTAAATATCTACTTTGATTGAATGGCAGTCTTCTAAGGAAATATCACCATGAATAATTTTGATTAGGTCCGTGCAAATCTTTGAGTACCTCTTCAATCTGTGAGGATTAAAAAAAGTTCCACTCCTATATGAAATTCCTTATCATCCAATTTCATAACATATATTCCTGTAGATTATTACAATAAAGTCTAAAAACATATATAGCCCACTGCTATTAAACAATGTATTGCTGGTATGTACATGTGAACCAGTTAAGCCAGATGGATGTCCAGGATGGCACAGACATGTTTTATAAAAGGTAGACTGCTGTTGAAATGGATTAAAATCAAGCAATCTGATCATTGAAATGCATGACATAGAAATTGTTAGCCACGGTTATGCACAAAACACTTTCATCCACAGCAGGAATAGCACAAAAGTAATCAACTGGCACTGCTGTAAGTGTGGCCCCTCATAGAGAAGTTCTTCTAGGCTGCCTTTATGACATTTGCAATAAGAACAGAAAATGCAAAAGCAGTAAAATACACTGCTTGATAATAACTTCGCTTGATTACTGAGTTACATTTAATAGACCTTTTTCAAGGGCACAGAGGAACAGTGAGACAACCTCCGCTACAGTTGATATGTTAACAGAGGTGTCATTTTGGTCATGCATTCTGTATTCAAACAAAATCCTTTTCTCAAGTTCGGCAAATCTTTGGTTCTCGTTACAGTGTTATTGCTCTTAAAGTTTTGCTTTCTCTAGAAATGTGAAACATCAGTCGCAGATAGATCCTTTTGCAACTGTTCTCAATCTTTAACTCGTTAGAGGATGTACCCAGCATCAGATCAAAGGAAAACCAACATCTTTTTTCTTTTTTTTTTTTAATATGTAGATGGCTACAGGCAGTTTATTCACAGCATAAAGTGTTTGATAGGGAAGGACACTCCTGCAGCCACAATGTGAACCTGGGGAATTAAACTAGTAAAGCAGTCTGATGATCCTGTGCCAGCTTTAATTGGTTTCTTGGTAAATATGGAATTAAGATCCAGTGGGAATCCTGAGGTGTACTTACAAGAAAAACACACACAAAAACAGCAGCAATAGCAAATAATGATGGTAAGAAAGCTGTTTTATCAGAGAACTGGAATTTTCCTCAATTCACCCTTTCAAAGAGCTACTCTTCAGGCCTTCAGTGCTACAGTAGTAAAATCTGTCAGGGAGAAAACGAGAGAGAGAAGACATTAACACAGCGATCGGGGCTTATTTTCTTTATAATTTTAGTATGTCTTGTAAGAGGACCACTGGGGAATGAGTACAGAAAAAAATATTTAAAGCCCAAGAGTATGGAAAAATGTCATCACTGTCTTTTTTTAAATTCTGGATGCTATTTTCTTGGGATTTAGGCAGAAGTTACCAAAGGCTGACAAAATATTCCAACAGCAGTCATCAGGAATAATAAGGCCAAGCACTTGTTCCAGCTCTCCCAAACATTTGTGTAAAACGTGCCTCTGGTTCAACGACATTCATTGGATTTTAATTTTAGTACATGTTTCATTCTTGGAATTTAGAGTCATTGATCTGTATTTGGATCAGTAAACACATGCGTACTTGTTATGGCTGAAGACAGAGGATCATCTATATTAAAGGTCTTGTCCAGTGTGTACCATGGTCAAGACTGTAATTAGGTTCTGTTAATGGTCCTGGGGTAGTGCCTGTCGGGTGGAGGAGCTGACGGAGAGGAGCAGCCAGGCGGAGTGAGTAAGTGCTGCTCGTAGGTGGTACTGGAGAGTTGTCCTCTGTGGATTGGGGAGGGAGAAGCTATGTGCCTGTCAGAGGAGAGCTGGAGACTGTCGTGAGCAGGAGAGGGCACAGGGGGTTAATTACTCCATTACTGGAAGGCTCAGCCAGGAGCTGTTTAAACAGGGTGGTGTGAGCTGGGGATTAGTTCTCATTACTCCAGCTAAAGGAATGCCAGCGACCCTCCGAGCTGCCATTTACAGGGAGTTTGTTATGCGTGCAGGAGAATATTCATATAGCGCAGTGATGAGGAGCTGGACCACAGGGCAGGGAGGGGAGAATCTTCGGCTTAACTCTGCGGATCTACATTATCACCTGAGCCGCACCGGGCTGCAATTATCCCAAATACCTGAGTACAGGTAGAGTCAGATCGCTGGCTCAGATTACCCTAAACTGTATGAGCTCCAATGAGATCTGATCACACTAAGATTATCTGGAGCACTGGTTATGGACGAGGCGATGCGTCAGCTCAGCTGGGTGGAAATCAGGGTGAGGACATCGGTGAAATGGGTTTGCTGGTGATATAACGTTATTTGTCCCAGGCTGTTATTGCTCAGGGACTTTTATATTTTCTTACCCTAATTTTTACACTCTGTCCATTATTAGCAAGAGCTACAGGACCCACTTCAGGGACCTATTCATAAATTAATTACCAGATTTTATTACATTACTTAGCTGTTGATATGTATTGCATATATTTTCTGCCACTTATATTTTGCCTTGTTTTTGTAATGATGGTTTTTCACTTTTTGCCCAATGAACTGTCACCTTTTGTGCCATGGCAAGCATGTGTTTTACAATGGTAATGTTAATCATCGTCAGTCAGTTCCTATTTCGTTTTTTGATCGCCTCACATTTGGGAGTTTTGGACACAGTAAGCGCCGTACGTTTACCTCCTGCCTTCCAGCAGTCCCGTGTCTCATCTTACACGGTAAGCAGCGCGCCAGGTTCGTATGTCTCCGGACACTCCTGCTCGGTTAAACCTCTGACTTAGACGTTGCTTTCGTATGTGGGAAGGTCTGACGTGGTGACTTATCCTCACTCATCACCACAGATCTAAATTGCACACTTTTTACTGAAGGGTTAATGAGCCTTGAGGAAAGAGGAAGCACAGTGACTTGGTAGGCTTTTCAGATTCACCCTTCTCACTCCTCTAAGGCCTGGGCTTAAAACATACTTACAGGCTAAGCTTACATAACGTCCTTCTTATGTTGCCTGTGCTCTTTGGAGAGACATAAGGAACTGGATTGACCAGAAGCTTTATGGTGCACAATAAATGACAAAATGTGAGGCTCAAATCCCCAGCCAGTTCTGAGTTCTAATGTAATGCACATTGGAGAATCTGATTATTTAAGAACTCGTCATACTTCCTTGCTATGCCTATCAACTTGAGAGCTCAGGTTCTCCAAATAGTGGCTGGCTTGCATAATAAGCAGATTTTTTCATTGCTATTCTTGAAACTCAGAGCTGCAGAAAAAAAAAAATTACATTTTGAACTACAAACATGATGCATAACCTGTGTGCTCTGCAGATGAATGTAGGATAACTGCTGAGGTCCCAAGCTATCACGAGAGGCTGGATACAGCACACACACTGACATCCCTGGGGCTGAAATATTATTGATAAGAATCCAATTATATTTGCGGAAAACATCTGATTTTGAAGACATCAGGCTGGTATGTGATTCTTTCAAACTTTAAACAGGACTTCCATTATATCATTCAGGAAAAATCAATAGTGCCAGCTGAATCATGCAGTGGTGAGCGTAGCCACATTAATATTGAAAGGGTGCGAGTTCGATCTGTGTCTGGGATTGGCTCGGCTTCACTGCTCTAATAACACAGAGTCACATCAAGACAGAAGGTTTTGGAGAGGTTTGGGGCATTTTCATTGTGGAATAGCAAAGAAGCAGCAGTGTCTAGTGAATGGCCAAGGGAAATATTTGGAAAGAAAAATGCCATTTTGCAAAGTCGGCCAGTGTGAAACCATTTTCTGTAGACAGGCCTCAAATGCAATGATTTTAAAACCCTAGATCAAGGTTTAGATGTCATTCAGAACTTTAAGTTTAATAAGTTCTATTACGTGTGGATGCTGTTGTTTTTTGCAATATTTTCCCTTAGTGTATTTTGTAATCTACCTTGCTTTAAGCGTACGTGTAACCTAGATGGTCACTCATCCCATTTGGTGTTGTGTGTGACCCAAAAACTCTTTATTTTATTAACAATAATTAGAAATGTAGAACTAATAGCAGAAATCAAGTCTAATTGCCCTCTAGAAAGGCCCAATTATACCATTAACATCCCCTAGTGTGGCGCTAATGGCGGGAGACCTCATTTGCATAGCATTAGCTTAATTGAGCCGGAGGCCTGTGGTCGGTTTGCACTAAACAATGGAGAGATAATGTTACTGATGGTCGGGTGGCAGCTATTTACCTGACAGCTTTATTAATTAACAGCTATCTAGTTACTTGGACTTTAAAACAGATAAATAAGTCAATGACACGGAGGTGTGCCAGCACATCTGATTTAATGGGGCATGCTTCAGGGGCACAATGCGGAGCTGGCATGCATAGCTGTCAGCAAAGATCTCTTTATCCACTCCAAAGGCCTCTGTAACTTGCCTAATTGTATGCCTTTCATATTCTTCACACAAAAGAAGCTATTATCCCCAGTCGTTAAAAATGGAGAGTTGCTGGTTTTACTTGCTTGAATGAGTGGAAGGTTGTCAGCTCACCGAGTCCAGCTTTCTCGACACAGCAGCTCTTGACCATGTGCGTCTCCCTGGTTTTCTCCCTGATTTCAGGTATACTTTATCCATAAGCTGATTTCTGTAGAACAGGCCTAAGAGCTACAGTGTTTCTGGCAGTGTCTTAGCAGCCTAAGGAATGAAGTCAGTCCCAGTGCTGTGGAGCTGGGTTACTGTATGGGAAGTGTAGTGTTTAATATAACATGCTCAGACAATAACAATAATATATAGTTCTGAAGATCCAGATTTTTCTCGGGGAAAAAGATCTGTTTCTTACAATTCAGATGCCTCTTCAGCAGTTTTACACAGTATGGTTTTACTCTGAACCCAGTCCTGAACTCTTAAACCAGTCCAGCTGATATTGCCTCACCTCCAGCTGTGGCCTCCCCACATTTCTAATGTTTCCTATATTCTTAAGACTAAAACCATTGGGTGTTGCTTCCAGTGACGTTACTGTTGATGTTGTTAAAGTGCGCGGCCGGCCTGGGTTGCGAGGCGGGCGTTTGCAGGGATTACTGGAAACGGAAGGAGAGCTACCCTAGCCTGCGCTCTTCTCCAGGCTAGGGAGAGAAACACGCCTTGGGTAGATGAATCTCGTGTGGCCACAGTAACCATGGCCATACTAAGGCTCTGGTACTGTCACCCTGGAAGCTGTAGGCTGAGGTTCATCCATGTGGGTTTTAGATTGGCATGACCCGTGGACTGTGTAAGAATACATTGTGAATAATGAAACTAATGGGCACTCCTCGGTGTGAAATTTGAATTTGCGTGGAATAACACAGTCTGGTATTCAAAAGAATAAAACAATAAAAGAAGTCTTATGTTTTTAAGACTGGTACCCTGGTGTTTCCTTTCCAAGCCCGTCTTTCTGAAATGGGCTTCTTCTCAGTAGGTGGTCTGTACTCCTCATCCTATAACCCCGTGCTTCCAAAAACACGGTTTTATTAAAAATACGTTTTCTCCCTATGATGAGGATTTCTTTTGACTGCACGCAGAGGCTTTGAATGTGGTTTTGAATAATATAAATTAAACAGGTAGTTAGAGCAGGAGCCCCTTTGTTATGGAAAAGCTGCCACTTGATCCTATGAAAGAAAAAAGAAAACAGCGCTTCAGCTAAACTCCCATCAGATAATTAAAGATGCCGTTGCTCTTGTTTCCTTCTTTGCATACCTGTCTGATCCCCTTTCACAAGCTGATCAATCATTCGGTGATATAACTCTCTGAGCTCTGATTGGTCCAAAAGATTCAGGCTTAATCTCTCTGGCCTTGCAAGATATGGTGCGAGTCATTTCCTAATGACACCTTTACTTTCAGACTGGGAGAGCTTCCAGAGCCTGAGCAGACGTGTCAGGGTGCCAGAGGGACAGGTGACGATGCTGGGGTCGGTGGGGACAGGGAGGATTGAGCCAGTAAACCTGGAAGGATTGTCTTTCTCTTCGCACTGCCTTGTTAAAGGAGCAGAGAACTAGGAGCTGTGTTGTTTAAACACATATGTGCTTCAACGTGCAGTCAGTGCAGATTCATTTCTATACCGGATGTTTGAAAGGACAGCAAAAGAATATGAGCTACACAGGTTTCAGTACTTAGCTGGTTTGGGTCTTGTACTCAATTACCATTGTGTTCACAATGATCAAATTATCCGTCATTAAATCCGGTTTGGAATGTCCTGATTTTGTAGGACATGTGTCAGAATGCTTCTCCCAAGACTGTATTTGCATATTCTAATTGAGGTGCTGTATAAACTGTGTAAGATTATATAATGTTATGTTTTTGTTCAGCCCATAACTCCTTTGACATTTTGACCGTTCAGGAGTTCACCTCATAACAGCAATGAGGTGACACTGAGAATGCGCTACACATGTAACATAAGCGGAGATAAAATACCATCAGGGAGTGAACAGTTTCTGTAACCCTGACCCTGTGCATGCCCTGCGTTTCCTCCGCTCTGCTCTCTCCCAGGTCCTGCATGCTCAGCATTGCCTGAGCTGTTGCCCAGTACCCCTCACCTCTCCCCTCCCACCCACCTCTCCCACCACCTTCACAGCCAGTCTTTAACTACACTCCAGTTTGGCCAGGAGTCTGCTTGTTACAGCCTCTACACGAGTGCAAACAATCGAAGTCTTTGAGAACAATGAAATATGCATGGCTATCCGTGACGGGCAGATAAAGTAGAGCAATTAGCCACATAATCCTAGAGAGCTCTGGGCAGTCATCAGCCACGGCCTCCCCCTGCTTGCTCTCGTTCTCCCTCTCTCTGTCTCGGTACTCTCTTGCTCTCTATTAGTTAAATGTATTTTGTGTGTCCGCATCCCATCAAATCAAGCAACACTTCCTCTAATTGGCTTATAAATAATACAGCTGGGCCTGCATTATAATTTAATCAGTGGTAAACATTGCAGGGGCTGTCTGTAAAGAATCTATCTCTCATTAATTTCTTAATTTCGGGAGATGGAACGGGAGGGTGGGGGTGAAGCAGGAGATCGGATGAACGGAGCCACAAGCACTTCGGGCTGAGAAGGAGGGACAGTCGGAAAGGAGAATAAAGCCGGGAAGATGCTGCTAGCTTTTGTTAATGGATGTCAGAAATCCAATCCAAGAGTTTTGTCAGGAGCGCTGGCTCAATGAATTCAAGAGTGCCCCCCAGCCTCCCACCTCTTCCTCTCCCTAAAAAATGCTAAAATGACTGACAGCCGCTTGTTGGCACTTGTCATTTGTCTGAAAACATCAAGCTGTTGGGTAAACAGCATCCAGTGTAAATTAATTCTCTTCTTGCGACCCCCCCCCAGCTCCCCCCCCCCATATCCCTTTTTCAACCAAGTTTATGAATATTTCATAATGAGAGGCATAAATATTAATTCTAATAGCTTTGCACAGTAGTTATTATTTCTTTTTCATGACAAATATTCATTAAAAATTCAGGATACCCTTACCCCTTCACATAATCATACACAAGAGCACCTGCACCACCTAGATACACAGCCGTTTTTTCGAGGAAGGTAATGTTAACGATGACGCTACCTCATCCGGACCCTTTCCATGCCCTCTCCCTCTCACTTGTGTAATTATTCAAAGGTGTCTTGATGTATTAGTTCAGTAAAAAGACAGACAGGCAGACCAGTGTGTACAAAGAAAGAATGGAGAGGAGCAGGCTTTCATTAAAGAAAAAAAAATCTCTTTGGTGTAGAAACCTCCAGTGGCTCGCAGAAGAGCTTTCTCAAGAGAAAGGGCCAGAGAGATCTTGCCAGACCTGTGATTTCTTTTTTTTTTTTCATTTCAAGTTGATTGATCATAATTTTCCTTTTAAGAAAAAAATGAAAAGAGCTTAATAGCCTGTGATGAATTACTTCTTTCAAGCAGCACACAAGATCTGATTGACCAGGAATATAAATGTCAAAACTTGGCCAAGAATAGAGCTGCTCTTGGGGTGCTTTTGATTGTTTTTAAAATTGTATAAAGTCACGCTTGCAGTCAAGAGTGTATGAATAGGCTTTAGTCGACTAGAGTATGGTATTGATGGGTTTATGTCCTCCTGCCTATATTTTATATCACATACTCAGTATTACAGTATTCATTCCCCCCCAAAAAGTCATTGTGAAGATATGCTCCAAGATGTTTAAATTGATACTTATGTCATACTTTAATCAGGAGGTTCTGTCAAAACCAAGAGAGTCAAAACTTGTAAGAGACCAAGCATTCTGCCAACATCTTCTCTCAAGTGAAAAATGAAACTGTCTTCTCAAAGATTTTGATTTCAGAAACTCGAAGCACTCCCACACTGCAGTACATATTAAATATCTTTATTAGGGAAGATGATACTTGTTCTTACTTGACGTCTTTGTCTGGGGAAATCTTCAGATTTTTTTAGAATAGGAAAACATTAACTGGCAGTCCTGTCAGTGCAGTACTGAGATGGCTCCCCGAAAGGCATTTCTCTTGATGGTTACTGTAAACAAATTGCAGATAGAAGAGGCCAAAAAGCTCCATTGTAATTCTGCATTTCATCCTGCTCTCGTGAGTGATGTTCAGTGCATTTATGCACCACGTATATCAAAATAGGCTCCCATGCAGTTCAGCCAGTGCTCAGAGAGCAGGTTGACCCCTGTGGTCATAGTGCTGGTCCAAGCTTGGACTGTGCTGTTAGCTGACTTGCACGGTGATTCTCCAAGTGATGGCACACCAGGGCTCGCTTGGCTTGGCTTGGCTTGCCACACAATAGTGACCCTGGGACTTGCTGGATTCCTGCTGTCCTGCATTGTTGTGAGTAAGAGACATACTGTAGCTACTTCACCCTTTGCAATCTCTTCTGTAAGGTGCTATGGTCTTGTAGCACATCAAAGGATGAAATGGTACCAACCAGTGAGAGCAGGTCCTCCTTTTCTCTAGCTTAGAGGCTGTATAGTAAGCAGAGTTGATGCACTCTGAATGAAGAATTCGCTGATCGTTTATGACCTAAAAATATAATTGGTAAGTCCACATACGGAGAAAAAAGGAAAGCTTATCCTTTAGGTTTTAGCTGCTATTTTCCTTCGTAATAGTCTCATAATGATGAGAAATCAATTGTCAAATAAATAAATGTGAATAAATTTACAGCAGATTGTATTCTTAACTCTGCCACATTAATGTCTTTTTATGCATACACACAGTATATACCTAACAGCTATACTGTTAAGTATAGCTTGTGGGTGGTTTATAAAATGTTGTTCTGCCTTCTGATTGATGCTGATCATTGTCCATCTCTCAATCTTTCTTTCAGGGTGTTTTTTTTGGAAATACCTAATGATGTTGCCATTGAGCGAATCACTCTGAGAGCAGTTGATCCAGTTACAGGGGAGAGGTCAGTAAGAACTCTTAACAGGACTTTTTTTTACTTCTAGAATGTAAAAAAACATGCTTTTTGTTATTTATTTTAAGCGCTTCAAATTTATTTTTTTATCTTTAGATCTTTTGGATAAGAGGTTTTGCAATTAAATGACTTCAGTTACAGTTGGAGTTGGCCTTTGGAATAATTCTGTAATTCACTTTACTTACCCGTGTTCTTGTCAGTAAGAATTAGAGCAATATTAGCTGAGTGCAGGTAATTGATAAAGATAAAACTCCTGATGAAGTTTTTCAGTGATTGACAACAGTGAACAGTGAACAATTCTACTGTGTGGAGGCCTGCAGTGTTGCAGCCATTAGCATCTGTGGCATGTTTAATATGGTAAATTTAAGAAACACCTGACCAACTAACCCAAAGTAATAAAACTAAATGTGTTACTGATATGCTGAATCACCAGCTGAAGCCAACAAGTTACACAGCACCACTATAAACCCCCACTGGCAACCTGGAGTCCAGATGGAGCATGGCGGCCAATTTTGCGACAGCAATCCACACATTATTGACCATAGGAACAGCTTGAAAAAGGGTAGTAGCAGAAAGAAACGGTTCACATCTAACTACGTCAGGGCTCCCTTTAGAATGTTGAATGAGTACAAGCATTTCCTGAAGATCGCCATGACAGCGCAGAAAGCTGCACTCCGAGCTCATGCTCCTCGACCCCAGCGGATCTTTGCGTTTGACTGTCCGCAGATACCATTCCGTCTACAAGGCCCCCCCCGGCCCGCCGGTCCAGAGCAGGCTGCAGTGGAACCCCCGCGACTCCGAGGAGGGGCTCCTGCAGAGCCTGGCGGAGTGCAGAGCCCACGCCCCCGACCTGCAGGACTTCTACCCTCACGCAGTCCACATCAACGCCGACCAGGACCCCCACGCCGTCTTCGAGTCGCTGGAGAGCCGCCTGGTCAACCGCCTGCCCAGGTACCTCCCTGCCTCGGCTCTGCCCGAGCCCCCACACTGAGGACAGCAGGGGCGCGACGCAGGACGTACCCTGGGCTGTGGCTGTGCTGCGTCACTTGCTTTTAAATACCTTTATTCTTCCATCACCATGTAGTCACTTTAGTGCAATTCGACAAACCCATTCAGCCAAAATATCAGAGACTTGCTTAGTGGCATTTCATGCCTGGTTTGCTGAAGGAGCAGCAGTCCCCTGATCGGAGTCTGCCTGGATCAGTGTAACCTCCACTGCAGTCCCTCCTACCATTATCCTCAATGTGATCTCAGACGAAGGCGGTCCTGCTGGAAGACTGGGATTGGGATGCAAAAATTGTGGAGTATACGTCACGCCCTCATCAAGCCAGTATGTTCCTGATATTGTGGCCAGTGAGTGTAGTCTACACCTCTTCACAAACCTAAGGTGTCGAGTGTGGCACATAAAAACGAATATTTCTACTCCTTTGCTAGCCTTCAAGTGTACCATAAGCATCTTAATAAAAATGTAACACTTTTAAAGAATTTATTTAATGCACGAACTATATTCTTAAAACACTTTGCCTTCCTCTTATATGAAATGCTGTATTGTACACGTGTTATATAAATACTCCAACGAGCCTTTGGTCACTTCTTTCACAATTTTTACAAGGGACACTTTTTACTGCTGGCTCACCCGATATCAGCTAACCTAGCTTGGCCATTGTTTCGTTGCTACTCAGCATGGCGTTGCTCTCCCCCTCACACATCTTAGTGAAATGTCTTCCTCCTATCAGATTTAATGAAATATCTTGAACAACCACTTAACTGGTAGCTTAGGGATAGCCAGCAACGTAACCCAGAACAACAGGCTGCGTAGCGAGATGTAAGTGTGTTCACGTCGTCCCGAGATCCCAACATGACAGCAACTGAACCTCCTCTTAGAGCCCGCGGCTCCTCAGCAGGATGTCAATTTCTGACCCCAAGGACAGGCCACTGCCCTCACCCGATACCCATGCTGCTCTCCCATCCTCATGGCCAGACAGGCACCCCCCCCCTCCCCTCTTGCCTGAACAGAACCCTAGTTAATTAGAAGTTTGTTTAATTAATGTAGCAGTAAAACGCAGGCTGCTCCTGCCCTGTGTGGCGATGTATTAGTTCTGCTCCAGCAGCCCCATACACAGGAGCACTGATTACTGACATCTCCAGCACTCCGGTACACGTAATTGTGGGTCACTGCCCGTCTCCCACCGGGCTGGAAGAGTTAGGTTTAATGGTTAGAGGAACATGTTAACAGCCTTCTTTAAAAACTCCCTTTAGATGAGGCGACGATGAGCCAAGGCTGACTTAATTACCGCAGATGAATTTGAGGCTACGCATCCCCTTTGAATATGTTAAAAAATGTATATTCGCTTAAAGGGGCAAAAAATGTTTATGCTAAAATCTCTGCTGCCGTATTAAAAAAAAAAAAAAAAAAACCCAGCAACTTAAGACTCTCCGTTTCCAAACACTCCCCCAGCTCCCCTCACTTTTAGGGCTTTCTCTTTTCCCCTGTCTGAGCCGTTTTGAGACGTGTGCTGATTTATTCATTAACTGAGGCTAGATTTTAAATAATTTGGGGAATCAGATATTTAAAATTTAAGTATGAAAATGTGCTGATCTGGGAAAACTGCCCTTGTTTCATATGTCAGATTTCTAAAAGGATTTTCTGCCGATTAAGTAGCAGAATGCAACAAATTAAGAAATAATATCGGTTCGTTTTTTTTTTAAGTGGAAGCCCCATTAAGAACTTGTTTGAAAAATTAAGAAGAAAATACTGCATAGTTTCTTCATCCATTCTCTGGCTGTGCTTGGAGGGTTCTGTGCTTCCAATTGGGTTCTGTTTAAAAAAATATACCAACCTGATCCTACGATACTTAAAAAGTATTGTCCAGAACTACAGTACTGAAAGGAAAGATTTTGGTTCTGCACCTGGTCATTTTCCCTTCAATTCTGTAATAAACATGCTTATCTCTAGGACGCAATGCTATGCTTATTGTATCATATACTGTACTTTTGTAATTAACATAGCATTCATCTCCTACTCATGCCCCTTAGTGTTTAACACCAGTTCAAGCCTAATACCTCAGTCCTTTGAAGAACTGTATCTGAGCCACAGCTGTAAGAGCTGAAGCAATGAGACTCGGATAGAAAAATGTCCCGTCCATCCAAATCCAATAACCTCCTTATTGTCAGGGGTGGTGAGAATCTAACCTGACAAGCACAGGGCACGAGGCAGGACTACTGCTGGACCAGGTTGCACACATCCCTATGCATATGAGTGTCCGGTTAGAGACACGAACTAACCCAGACAAGAGTACCTGCAGAAAACCAACACAGACACAAGAAGAACATGCAGGCTCCACACAGAAGAATCTCTAGTCTGGAGCTGAGCCCTGGACCTAAGGAAAGTGAGGCTGCAGTACTCACATCCACACCAACCCACACTGAACCTCAATACAGAGAAAACATCGTTATACAGAATACCTACACCCACCAGCTCCGGTCTGTAAGAAAGTTTAGATTGGACTCATATTCCCCACCAATAGGCAGATGGGTTTTTATTTGGAAAACAAGGTGACTACATTTTCAGCGTACAAAAGACTTAAAAACGAGTTTATTTACAAGAACAACAACAAAAAATAAATTCTTGGCTAAAAAATAATGGGGCAATGCAATAATTTTGGGGCCTTCCAGCCCTGAAGAGATGACCCCCCATTTCTTCCTGCGAAAAGCACCACTGACAAGAATTTGTAAAGTCCTGTACAAACAGAAGCCTCTGGAGGTCTTCGGAGTTAGTATATGTAATCAATGCATGAAAAGCTTCCTTTATTTGTAGGACCTCCTTGGCATAAAGGATAACAGTAGTGGGAAAATACTAGCTTAAAAAATGGGCTCAGAAGATATCCATTACTTATCAGAGTAACTTATATTACAAACGAAAAAAAACACCCCCTGACCTGCTGCCATTGACTCTTTTGCGTCACGTTTCAGATTTTTTTACAGCGCTGCCGTTCGTTTCGTCAAATGTATTTTGGCATCACATGTCTGAAGGTTTGGCAAGAACTGCTATTTCGCTACACATCTAATGCGCAAGTTTTTCCTTGGCTTTTGTTTTAGATCGTTTGAACTGAACTTAAAATGAAAAGTTGCGTTTTAAAATACAGTAAAGGCACGCTGGAGGCAGCTGCATTCAAGACTGTAGGTATATTTCCAATGTTTTTTTAATCAAATTAATGTTTAAAGGAAAGATGATGGTTCACAATGAAGAAACCCTTAGATTCCCCTCAAACTACTGTCAACCAGATAAGCAGAACAAACCCCACTGATCACTTCTCTTTTAGTCTTCTTATCACCGATCTCCACTTCTCATGGAATAAAACCATTTAGGGGGTGATTTAATAAACACTTTGGAGGACATAATAGCTTACATGCTGGGATTGTAATAAAAAATTGCTGACATTTTGCTTTCAGAATAATATCCTCATATCTCCGTAGGAATCCTTTTATACCCGATTTGCAACTAACGCTACAATATCAATGGATTTTGGAAAACTGACCTGGCCCTTTTTAATTTCTTAAGAGCCTTTTACTAGTCAAGAGATTAATTAGGAATTATAATGAACTCCAAATCCATTTTCACTCATAATTCACTAGTACATCCTCCAACACAAAATACATCAAACCTGAAAACGGAAGGTACATTATTCTCAGTTAAAGAAGCGTTTTTGGAGTATATTTATGATTTGGTTGCACTTGGGGAAAAAAAAACAATGTTTCACTGGCTTGCAGAGCAGCTCTTCCAAAAAGGAAAAAAAAAAATCAAACCACACATTTTCCCCAAATTTGCGTGAACCACCCTTTTTAGTCAATGATTTTTTTGTGCCTAGTTTCCTATAATTCTTACAGGCCCTAAACAAGTGATGCAAAAGAGCAACTTCACACAGGACTTTTTCCCAGCCTTTAGAAAAGCACATGCAAAGATCAGATGAGTGTTAGGGGCTGTTTCACTGTCCCCTGTGCAGCTGGGCAGACTGACTTTACTCTAAGGCTTTGAGGCACACGGCTGTCTCTGATGTAAGGCCACAAACCTTGGTGTTGTGGAAAGCAGTTACGAATGGCATGTCCTGTACATTTTCCCCAGGCCCGTGTTCTCAGAAAAGGGTTAATCATATTTAACAATATGCACTCTAACCCCTTTAATTAAAATTAGTCTCACATCTGCTGGCAGGATCTGTCCCTCATTACTGTAGAATCTCATTAGTAAGAATCCCAGGAGGGTGACCAAATTAGTTTTTAACTGAGGTTTTTTTTTTTCTTTCTTTTTATGCAAGAAGGTCCTCTTTTGGGAGCTCGCTTAGTGCACTGACTGAATGATCGGGGCAAACTTCCATTCCTGCACTTGTTCCAAAGGCCAGGAGGATAAAGCAATGAAAACGTCACTCTGAAATTCCAGGTCTGATCCTGCATTAGAAAATGCAATTCTCAGATGCCAGAGTCAAATGGGAATGCCCTTTAACTTTGACGATAAGTGACGGAACCACATTCTGAAATACAGGATTCTACGAATACCAGCTGTAAATGTGTTCTTAATAAAGACTTGGATGAGGTTTACAATTTACTGGGAAAACTGCTACCTTCTCAGTCCTTTAATGTAGGAACCTATGGTTCCAGAATTCCGATTTTACCTGGAACATTTCTATACATTTTTAAAGAGATACTTTAATCCTCGTTTTCTTCCCCAAATAATGCAGGATGAGAAAAAAAAAAGGAAAGCAGAAGTCCGTTTTCTAACTAGTCCATCGAGCTGAGAACAAGTTTTTGATTGCCTCAAGCAGTCTCTCCCATTTCATCCCCCCAAAATCCCTGTCCTTCCGCTAGAAGAGAGGGGAATCGCAGAAAGTGCAGGGTCCCTGCAATATCCTCTTTATCCAGTCAGGGTCTGGAAAGGGAGAAGACATTAATTTAGTATAGATACAATTTTAAAAACAATAAAGTCTGCTGCTAACCGCTTCTTATCCAGATAAATATGTGGTAGTTCTCAAACTCTTGGGTTATTATGCCACCCATCAATTATGCCAAGTGCTTATCATAAATACAAACAGGTCACGACTATTTTGTGGATGTAGTCATCCTGAAAACAAAAGGAACAAGAACAGGTTTATTCCCTGCTGAAAAGAGAAGAAAAGAAACAACGTTTCAGCTGTGGATCCTTCCTCAGTTGTCACACATAACGTTGTGTTTTTCCTCTGTTTTTAGCAGGGAATAAACCTTTACTTATTCCTCTGCAGCTACCAACTTGAACTAATTCATCCTGTAAGACGGTTCTACATATTATAGATTAGAGTGTGTTGGATGGAAAATTATGACTTTTACTCTTTTAAAGGGGACCTCCAACGCTATTTTTATATTTCGGGTGTAGAGAGAATCAGCACTAATGATAACATTTCGTAAAACATGAAATCTGTAGGTGTGCGCAGCGCCATATTCTGCGATTCACAATGAGGCAACAGAACATCTTGTGACATGTAGTGGCCCTGCAACTTTGTAAACAAGCACACTTGTGAGACATCTTTTTTAATCCAATACAAATGTTGTTCTTGACTTGGAGACAGTTTTGCAGACAAGTACTAACTGTTAACTCTGCTGGCAGATCACATTGGAACATTTCTGCAGTGAAAAGTCCGCTGCACAAAATGGACTTATTCACTTGTCCAGCACATTACATGTGTCATTACGGAGACTAGTGAGCAGGAAGGGCCGCTTCCTGCCACAATGTCGTGGGATCTGAAATGTGGGTTTGTGACAACATGGCGACTTACACGACTTTCACATAGTTCACGGGCTTAATTCAGAGTTTGTCGTTTTTTTCTATACCGTCCATGGTTTTTTTTTTACCAAGATTAAATAACTGGTCTGAGAAATGGGGACTGCAGGTCCCCTTTAAAGAAAGAGAAAAGAAGAGGTATGCTTCCGATTAACCTGAATATTCACACCTGCTGTTCTACGATCACGGGTGGCTCATTTTCTTTTTAAAAAAAGCCTTAACACAAAGTTAACAAAAAGGGTCTCAAGTCACGCCTTAGACGGCAATATGGTCAGTCCCCTACAGCTCTGCTTGCGATGGCTGGCAGTGGAAGCAAGAGAAGGAGGCCTACCGTTGGGTACGGGATGTCTGGCAATGCTGTCTTGTAGCAAACACCTTCTGTAAGTTAGTGTCTGACAGGCCTGGTATGACAGCACGCATCTGAAAGAGAACACGTTTCAAATGCTGAGTGCCAAGCCAGCGTTTGATGTCGTCGCGCTTCTGAAGGCGCCGCCTGAGCAGCGGAGCCGTCTCCCCGCGCCGGGGAGGGCTGCGAGAGGAGAGACTGGCAGAGCTACATCGAGAACATGACGTCCCGGCTGCAGGAGAGGCAGGAACGCAAGCCCGCCGCCCAAAAAGGAGGCGAAAAGAAAATCAAAGGTTCGGAGACGGAGAGAAAGGAAGCAATGCGCTCCTGTGTTAAAAACAAAACGCTCCGCATCAAAACGTTGCGAGTTTCTGTCAGCCTAAGATCTGAATTCAGCCTGGAAGTCTTGCTCAGCTTCCCCGGCGCAGCTTCCAGGTAAGAACTATGCCGATGCCAAGGAGCAGTCATATGCAGTATCACTCTTACAGTAAAGCGGACTGTCTCACTTCAAGAACTGAGAACCGTGTATGTAATGGAAAAAAATATCAAGACCGATTTAGTTTCCTAAATGTGACCTAAAGCCTCTTCTAAACATCTCGGGTTTTATTTACAAAATCTACCAGTAGCCCTGGTACCTGCTGGGAACCAAAGAACATTAGACACCGTTCTGTAACCTCTTCAAGTACTTCAAGCGCCATTCTAAATCAGGGCTTTTGAGTGTTGTCCATGAGTGAAGTGCTGCGATTTTTCTTATTTAGCTTGGAACAGAGACCCGAACCCGTTTGCCTGCAGCTCCTCGGCAGTAACCACCCGCACACGAACAGCTTTCCAAACGACAGCAGGGCCACGGCAGTCTGTGCCGACAAGTTTAACTAGCCCAGTGATTCCAACTGGTGGCACAGGAAGTATTCACCCTCTGCTAAAAAAGCATTTCATTCACTAGAAATCTTTTTTGTGTGAATCAGCATGTTTCCATGCTGCTGTCATTCATAAAGCTTGGCAACGTATTAAAAAAATCGGACCTATCGTTACCAACTTGTCCTTTTTTGACCATGTCTTTGGATCCCTCTTTTTAACAGCTGTGTTTTTATATGTAAAAAAACCCTTGGTCCGATTTCCTGGGCCATGGGCAACAACAAAAAACAGATTTTACTTCCAGCCTTCATATTTGTTTTTCCGTAAATCAGTCATAAAATAATTTAGAGACAGAAAAACACCATGTGAATCCCTGCTCCAGGAATATTTAACCCTCAGACGCAGTCTTGGTCAACTGTATCCCTGGTTGACAACTGTGATATCACAAATTGTGATTTCTCAAGCTTCTTTTGAAACAAGAAAACATTCAAATCTAAAGTTAAGTATATTTTAAACAATTGATTAATTTCTTATAGTCTTGAAGCCAATCATGGTGGAATTAACTCATGTGAGGTTGTTACTTTATCGTGTTCTGAATTGTCAAACAACAAGGGTGATGTTTTGAGCATTTGAGGACTGTTTTCTCTGGGTTAACCTTCATAAAACATGAATATGTGTAAGTTACAAAAACAGGCATTCGACCATGAGACAAACTGTGACAATACTTGAGCTTTCCTGATGGCTCGGTCTTGCACAGAACCATGACGATTTATACTGAGAAAATACAAGCTATATTCTCTACAGCTTGTCTGGAGCTATTTACTTTATCTCTATATAAGATATATATATATATCTAAGAGATTTAAGCATGTCAATGTAGTTCAACTGGAGAGAAAAGGGAATGGGTCGGTACCTCAGCCACATGTGTCCATTGCAGCAGACTGCCTGCCTGCGGTCTGTGAAGGGCAGCACCTCCTTGCAGAGGCTGCAGTACTCGGGGAACGTCTGTTTGTTCATCTTCTTGAAAATGTGTCCGATCAGCACCTGCGCACGGCAGCAAGGCCAACAGTGAAAACCAAGCACCTCCGAAGTCTAAAGACAAGTCCTCCAGGAGGTGGAAGATGACCCACTGGACGCAGAGGTAAAGAGGCACGTGTTTTTGTAGTCCATGGAAAACTGAATTCATGGTCACACTCTTAAGAGCCATTAAGTCCCAATTTAATAGAATTTTCAATTTAAGAATTAATCAGCAAGAAGAATTATCTGACTGTACAAAGTGCTTCTAAGCTTCATTTTAAAGTATTCACATTCTTGGCCTCCTTGAAATGATTTTTCATTAGCCATTTATATATTACAATATGCTAGCCAGCAGGGGTGTCAGAAACACCACGCATTAAAAATTAACTAACAATCCAAACCGCTAAATAATGGAGATTATACATAATGTAAGTGCACAAACATGTTTTATTTTTCTTTAAACCATCCATGCAGTTTTCCCCGAGAGCTAAAAGGATGATATAATGAATTAAAAATGTCATCCCTTTGAACGCTGTTACCTGGGTGCTCCGTAGCGTTTTGTAATACAGTAAGTTTACAATAACGGACAGGACGAATAGACACCTTTGCATTGTTACTCTAATAAAGAGCGCAAGAACCAGAAACTGCACTTCCTGATCTAGGCAGTGGTACCTCCCAGGCTCAGTCTTGATACCCGCTATGTGAACTCTAGTCAATGCCTTTAACTGCCTTAAGTTACTGATTTAAGAGTTATTTCACAATTTACTTGTTTGAAATGGCAAACACAAATGAGAATGCTTAGCATTCATTTCGGAGCGCCTCCAGGGATTATTAAATTAAAAATCTGGATTACGCGACAGTTTAGATTTTTATAAACCACAGCTTTCTTGATGGAAGCACAACACTTAGTGTGAAATGCTTTGAGGCCGTGCCACGTAACATGGTAACTCGGTATTATGCAATTTTTTTTTAAACCAATGGAAAGGGACACGTTATTTGTAAGGAGTTTGTCAAACTAAATGAGAAGTCAAGATCTGAGAGCTTTTAAGCGAAACATGGTTTTGATGCCTTTAATAAATGAAGAGTCCCCAGGTCTTAACTGATCTTCCATCTAACAGCCTTATCCAGCCTCAGAATAGTTCCTAATGCTCCGGCAGGAACGTTACTAGCTACACCGGAGGTGGCCATTCAGCCTGTCCACCTGTCCAGCCTGTTTGGTGCTTATGAGCTCATTCATCCCAAGATCTCGCCCCGTGCTTTCTTGAAGGAAGCCAGGCTATTGGCTTCAAGACCACAGCTGTCCAGTTGTTTCACTTCATTTGGACAAACCCCTCATGATGCAGTGTGCAGTAGTCCTTTAAAGAACACTAACAGAAAGAGAATAAAATAACCTTTCAAGCATCTACAGATTTGTTTTCTAATTTTCAGCCATGAATCGACAGAACACTCTCACACAGAGACCGAATTTTGGAAGAAAGGGAGTCTCTCTTGTGGCATCAAGCCACTCACGGCAGTAGGGCGAGGAAGAATTTTAAAGGGCGCCCCTCCCGTGAAGGGGCACCCCCTTACCCTGGCCGCGCGGTCCTCGTAGGTGGGGTCGCTCATGAGGAAGTCGCAGACGCCCCGGGTGGGGATGCTGGTGTTCTCGGTTATCCAGGTGTGCAGGTACACCTCCCCCAGCACCCTCTTCATGTGCTCGCGGGTCAGGTGCGACTCCACAGCCTCGATCCAGGCGATGATCTCGCTCATCTGCTCCTCCGAGGCCCCGCCCCCCCCGTCCTCCAGGCCCGCCGCCCCCGGCCCCTCCGAGCCGCCGGGCCCCTCGCCGTCCGGCTCGCCCTCGTCGTCCGCGATGAAGACCTTGGAGACCTCGTGCGAGGGCCTCCAGCGGGCCTCGGCCGGGGCCTTCTGCAGGGACTGGTAGAGCACCCGGAAGAGGAAGAGCTTGAAGCGCCACAGGTAGGTGGAGCCCGAGGCGTGCACCTTGTCGTCCAGCTCCTCCTGCAGCATGGGCGGGATGCGCTTGTCCCTGAGCACCTTCCAGCGCACGAGGTCCAGCAGGTCCGTCTGCTTGAAGAGGTTCTGGACGCTGGACTCCAGGAGCTCCGCGGCAGCGTCGTCGGGCGTCTTGAGGGTGACGAATTGCACTTGGTAGCTCCGGCTGACCGGGTGCTGGCCGTTGGTCAGTCCTTCGGTGGTCACCAGAGCCAGGTAGGCCCCATTGGGGCTGACGGCGATGCCGTGCGTCCGCCGGCCGGCCACCCCCTCGGGCAGCCTGATCTGCTCCTGCTTGAACATCACGGCCACGTCGGTGAAGATGGGGGTCAGCTTCTTGACGCTGCCGTCGGCCGAGCAGGTGAAGATGGAGCCCCCGTAGCGGCTGGCCGTCATGGAGGTGATGGGCGTGGAGTGCAGGCCCGTGACGTGCGAGTTGTGGACGTTCAGGCCGGCCTTGGAGATCAGCAGGAGGCACCAGAAGAGGTAGGAGCCCCGGGCGGCCACCACCAAGCTGCAGTTGCACTTCTGGTAGGGGTGGTAGAGGGAGATGCACTTGATGTTGTGCACGGGAATCTGGTCCGTCTCCTGCCACAGCACCACCGGCTGCCGCAGGGTGAAGTAGCCCTTCACGGCCTTCAGGTTCACGGGCAGGATCTTGACGGGCCCCACGGAGCTGCCCACGATCAGGCCGCTCATCTTGCGCCCACCGTGCTCGTACTCCCACCAGGCCAGCACGCTGGGCGCGGACACGCCCGACTGGATGGTGTTGCAGGACACGACGGAGCCCCTGCCCTGGAAGGGCAGCTGGAACTGCCAGACCACCAGGTCGCCGTTCTCCAGCAGCGCCGCCAGCAGCACCGTGCCCACGTCCTTGCACTCGTTGTTGGTCTGGACCTGCTGGGTGGTGCAGACGCTGGACCACTCCATGCGCACGGGGCACTGCATGCGGTGCCGCCTCTGGAATTCGGGGAAGTCCTCCAGCTCCCCCAGGGGGGGCTCGGCTCCCGGGAGCTGGTAGCCCTTCTCCGCCAGCATCTCCCCGTACACCTCGGTCAGGTCCACCAGCGGGGTCCAGTGGAGTCGGTTGAGGTTGCCGTGTATGGTGAGCCGATTGTCCAGTGTCAGGGAGGCCAGCAGACACCGGCCGTTGGTGTCGCAGCCCAGGGGGGACCAGCTGGTGTACTTGAACCCGCGCAGCGGGGGCAGCGATCCTGCAGTGGGGTTCAGCATCCGGTCCAGCATGAAGGGCTGGCTGACCGTGGGGTCCTTCGAACCGGCGAACGTCTCCTTCAGCTTCGACACCACCGGATCAGGGCCGACCTGCGGGAGAGAGCCCCGGTGAGCACGCTTGCCAACTTCCCCACGTCTCACCTTGGGGGGAGTGGGTATCACGAGGGCCCTGGGCTGGAATCCAGCCCTGACTGGGGCGCTGTCTGTGTGGAGTCTGTATGCTCTCCCTGCGTTCGAGTGGGTTTCCTCCCACAGTCCACAGACATAGTGGTGGATTAATTGGCTTCTGGGAAAACTGGCCCTGGTGTGAATGTGTGTGCCCTGTTACGGACTGGCATCCCTCCCAGGGGGTGCCCTGCCTTGTGCCCACTGCTTGCCAGGAGAGGCTGCAGCTTCTCTACGACCCTGAACTGGATAAAGCAGTTAGAAAATGGATAGATACTGGGTATACTGGGGGAGGGGTTAGGATAACACCGTCTGAACATGATCAAAAATTCAAGTCTAATGTTTAAAGAACACCTCTAACAAACTGCACCCTCCTATAAGACTTCTGTGGAAATTGATTACAGCAACTAATTCGCCTGGCAGGAGTGGAAATTCTTCACACTGACGCGGTTTGCACGCTTGTGACATTGTAAAATGCAAAAGGGTTTAAAAGTTACTTTTTACTGCAGAGCTGAACTACATGAGCAACCAAGGCCTAAGAATGATGTATACTCCCCCAGCTCAGTACTGTTTCCAAGTCCTACGAATCTAAATAATTGATTGTTTTGAAGCCTGTCAGCTGCGTGGGGACCAAGCTATTTTAAGACAACCACAAATTCCAAATCCTAAGAGACATTAACGACGAAACTCTCATCAGTGTAGTTTAGGAAGGATTTTATATTGTTCCATTGTCATAAAAAAAGATTCTAAAATGCCCCCCCCCCCTTTAAACGTAAGCAGGAGCAGTTTAAAGTACTACATTCCAGTAAAAAAAAACACAACGAAAAAACTCAGGTTAAAAGGAAAATTAAAAAAAAGACTTTAAAAAGGTCGTTCAGTTGGGCTGCCCGTGTGATCAGTTCTGCACACAGGAAATCACTCCGGACATGTCAGATAGTTACCCAACTCTTGGTAACTGCAAGGCCCCCCTCTTAAAACCTGCTAACACAATACCTGGCCGAAAAAGACAGCCCACAGCTAGCTAGTGCCGGCCAAGACGGGACACTGAATGGACTGTGCGCCTAGGCTCCGGGCAGCGGCAATAACGCGCATCCCGGCTCCGGCGGTGAGGAGGGACTCTGTGCAGCACGTCAGCAACTGGCCTCTTACCTTGAGCACGCAGGGAGTTTCGGGCACAGGGATGGAGGTCCTGTGGATGACCAGATCCTGACAGTAGCCGTGGATGTCGCACACGATCTCCATTAAAGAGATGCTGTTAGTGTTGGAGGCCGAGAGTCGATGGTCTTCCGACCACGAAAGCGGCTCCAGGCCGCTCACCGGGCTCTGCAGCTTCACCACAGGCTCTCGCTTGACGATCGGCCCCAGTCCCGCCCAGGGGTCCGAGTCGGGCTCTGCTTCGGCCCCCGGTTCGGTCTCTTCCCCATCCAGAGCGCGATCTGGGCTCGAAGCCGCCATTTTCCATAGGAAAA
Organism: Lepisosteus oculatus; assembly: GCF_040954835.1. Classification (NCBI taxonomy): domain Eukaryota; kingdom Metazoa; phylum Chordata; class Actinopteri; order Semionotiformes; family Lepisosteidae; genus Lepisosteus; species Lepisosteus oculatus. The sequence goes on along the minus strand of NC_090719.1, from coordinate 14,850,065 downwards.
TAAGTCCAGCGTCTCCAGGAAGTGACGGAGCCGAGGGGCGGATCTTCGCTACTTGACGTCTGGAAACAGGAAACGGAGGAAAGCACGAGGACCCCGTAGGAAATTGAGCTCTGTGGTGCCTGTTCGGGGCAGCAGCCTCATAACTTCGTCTGACGTTTATTTTTAATCTGAAATAAAGCGATGCGAAGCGCATAAAGTTTAAGTTTATGGGAATTTGGGAGACAGTTTAATAGCCAGTACTTTAGCTTAGAGCAGCTGCTTTATTGGTTACTGTATAATGTATGAAGTTATGTCAACACACTTCACATCTGTTAAGACTAAATGGAGCATTTTAAATCGGACTAAATTCTAAGGTTTAACCACGTACTGATTTTAAATACAGTACTGCCAAGACTGAGGTCTACGGCGGTCCCTGGAATTAATTGCGACTATAGTAGTTGCACACACGTGTTTGACGCCCGTGGTATAAGGTACAGTAGGAAGTTTTACTTCTCATTCTGCGGGCATAACATTGACTCGGAAGTGCCGAAACTCGCTGAAGAACATCAAATGCCACTATATTATCGGCATTAACGTTGATGTGCTGCAGAATGCGGTTGTGCATTCGCTTTCCTTGGGTCCGTTGGAATCGTTTGTGACTGATCATGTGGATTTGTTTCAGAGACTACAGCCTGTGTGCACCAGCATGGCAGAAGAAGGGTTAATGCTAAATCTCGCCGTGAACCCCCCAGTCTCTGGAACCGGGAGGACCAAAGTCCAGAAACAGTTCAGAGCCTCTGCGAAATGGGTACCGTAGTCTCCCTCATTCCAATACTGCATTGATTGTGTAGACAAGGGTTTACCCGGTGTTACAGTTTAGAAACCGATAGGGATGTATTTCCTCTTTCACACTGAAGTATTTTTCAGTGCAGCGTTATGATCACTATAAAAGCGATCTCAAATAACAAGCAGTTTCGGTAAAAATGGAAAAGCCTTTTGTAGGCCACTTGAAATTTTAATTTGGCCCTTTTGCGTTGGAAGATGCAAATTTGGAAAAATAGAAAATGAAAATGGGAAACGTTGACTGCAATAAAAAGGTCTTTAGTGTACTGTTTACGTTTTTACTCCCCAATTAACTGGGATTCATCTCATGCAGGCCCTGATAGTCATAATATTTTAATTATTAAGAGCCTTTCGTGGGTCTGAACTGTCTGCATGCCTCCTGTATGAGAGGAGTGTGACGCTCTCCCTTGCTTCTAGAAGAGTAAAAAAGCCGCCAAGCGGAAGCTGCAGGCGGGCAGTGACGAGGGCGCCCCGGCGAAGCGCGGGCCGGCCCAGGCCAGGACCCCCCCGGGCGCCCCGAAACCACCGCAGCCCCGCAGGGCGCCGCTGAGCCCCGTCAAGGGGCGCGGGGGGGCGGACTCGAAGAGGTCCCCGCAGGACGTCCCGGAGTGCGGGGGCCAGGGAGACCGGCCGCTCGTCAGAACCTCCTCCCTCTTCAGGAACAACCCCGACATCCCCGCCGTCAGCCGGTAAGGCTGCGTGTGTCCGTCTGCCCCCCGTGGACGACTGGTGTCCCGTCCGGGGTGTGTCCTGCCTCGCCCCGGTCGCTTGCAGGGACGGGCTCCAGCTCCCCCATGACCCTGAATGGGACACAACGCTTAGAAAATGGACAGATGGGTATGTGGTAGGGCAGACTGAGAAGCCCCACAGTGGAATTGAGCCAGGATAGGGACAGCAAGAATACTTTTATGAATGGTGTCATGACCATCAGTTTAACATCTCATCATCAATATTCTTGAAGCAGTGGACAAAAGACATTTCAGATATAGGATGTGTTCACAAGATACTGAAGAAAGATGAACTGGCCCAATTCCAGCCTTTCCCACAGTTCCTAACCTTCATGTATTCATGTGGTCTGTAAGATTCTGGGGCTCTTACAGACCACCTGCATTCTGTTGAAGGTTGTTGTTGATGATTAATTCTCGCTGCCTTTTGCTCCTAGACCAGATGTGGCCCAGCTGAGGGAGAAAGTGTTCACCAGCGACTCCTTTACGGATCTGGAGCTGCACCCTCACCTGGTGAGTTATGCAGTAGTTGTGACACGCCTTCACACCATCCTCAGTGAATGACGTTATCACCGATAGATCGTCAGATTCAGTATTAAGAATATAACAAAGGTTGCAACCCCGGGTTTCAGCCTATGTAGCCCTTGTGAAAGTAGCTCATGAGCTCCTTGATCTTATTCACCCATTTCCTGAAAGAGTAAAGGCTTCAACAACATGGCTGTTCCATACCCCCACAACTCTTTGAGTAAAGACGTGACATTCATTAGCACACAGGTTTACAACTGGTTAAATGAATCTGGCTTTGTGCTAGACATTTGGCACTGTTTTTCCGTTTTCTCTTAAGAGAGCTCTTGTTTCAGTGTTGCAGTGAGATGCGAGTAAGAACTGCAAAAGCAAATTATTCCACAGAGCTGATTTTTCATGTGCTGCACTTGAGAAATTCTCCCCTGCATTCAAAGTAAATGCTCCATAGGACACATTTTATTCCACAAGGTTTGTCCGTAACAACTAATTATATTTCATGTTTTGCAAACATGTTTCTGAAGGTAAGCCAACATGGGATCCATTGTGTTTTCAAACACGGATCATGTCGTTTGAAATTGTAGTCCCCTTTGTTTGTCATGGTGAGGCTTGCCAGTTTTGCTCTCGCCAATCACTAATGAATTTGACTAATCAGACTCTCCCGTAGATAACTCGTCTGCACTGCTTCAAAAGTAGCACGTTCAGATCTTAAGGAGATCGCAGACAGATGAGATTGGGGTGGAAGGGTGATGGAGGTCTGGCTAACAGGTCTCACAATGGTGAACAGACTGACTGCGGTCTCACAGCCACTTGAAGTGTTCTAGGTGACTCTGTATTCATGTCCCGATTAAAGGTATTCCTGTGTGTGCTCGTGTTTCAGGTCTCCACTCTCAACAATGTGCTGAATGTATCCAGCATGACCAGGTACGTTACCCTTGTTGTCAGGAAGATGCAGTCCGTAGAGTATTATAAGAAACAGAGCCTTTTCTGTACATACTGCACAAAGCCAGGCTCTGGCATGTTTTTTAAAATCCTTAGGGAGCATGAAAAGTAAAAGAAAGAACGGAGAGATTTTGGTCAAGGGGACATCCTCGATATTTGTTAGTAGACTGAGTCACCCTGTGTGCTCCGATTATGCGTCACAAGACGGCAGACTGCACAAAGATTCATGAGAAAGTTTACAAACACGAGAGGCTACTCAGCACTTGCAGATAGCTTGTGAGCTATTGGCTAAGTGATAAGTAACTCTTCTTGATATTATATTCTCATTTTAAATGTGTAAATCTGGAATAGTCTTGCATAACAACACGCATCCTCATTTATCATTTTTAACGTTCTGCACTGCAGCGGTTAGCGCTGGTTTCAGAATGTCCTTTCTAAAGCACTAGCAAAGTCACCCAGAGACCGATTTGTCAGCAGAACTGTGAACTGACTAAGATACTCACGCATGCATGGGGAGAGCACAGTTCTGCAGGAAGTTAAATGTGAAGTCAGTTTTATTAGGATGAGTGTAGAACCACAGAATCAATTGTTTTTTTCCAGTGTCTTGTAGAGGATTGCTCCTAAATGGAAGTGTAGGTTCTATTCCCAGGTCTTCCTATCGAGCAAGGGTACTCCACTGAGATTGGCAGTACAATGCCCTGCTGTATAACTGTATCCAGCTTTGGGATAGAGTCCTTGGCCAAGTTAATGATAAGTTAGTAATAACCGTTTCGTATGTGTCCGTAGCGTCCAGAAACAGACCATCCCTCTGCTGCTGACTGGGAGAGATGTGGTGGTGCGATCTCAGACGGGCTCCGGTAGGGAAGGGCCTTCTCTGATTCCAGTTCACTTCGATTACAACAGCGTGACAGTCCTTCTTTCTGACTTTCCCTTTTCTCTGTTTTATTCCCATTGGCTTTACTAATGGGGAGAAAAAAATGCGTTTACCACATGTTTCTGACCTCGCAGATCTGATAAATATATTAATGGGACTTCATTTTTTGCTTCCAATGGCGCAGTGGGTGAAAATGCCAGATTCACATGTATGTCATGTCGGGCGCATCTCCTTTCAGGGCAAATAACTTCGATCTGTGTTTTGCATTGGAGATGCTCCAAGCAGGACGTATTTGAAGCAGTTAGATGGAAACACTCCAGAATACCAACTTGCAGAAATGTTAAGTGCTTGCCATTGAGTTTTAAGTCCCTGTAGTGATCTGATTGAATTTGATTTAAATTACACTTGTTGTATCTTACAAACTACTGTACTCAAATTCCACCGCTTAACCTAGCAAATTTAGTGAGTAACTGAGTTGCATTCAGATGAAGATCCCCAGTGTGTGACTGGTTCTCTGTGCCTATATCGTTTTTTTTAAGGTAAGACGCTAGCTTATGGAATTCCTCTGGTGCAGTCCCTGCAGGGAGTGCACCCTAAAATCAAAGTAAGTAAGCGGATTTTAAGCTATTTTTATCCTCCAGTTTTATGTTTCATCACTCTTAAAAAAAAAAAAATCCATCTCCTTTTCTCTGCCCTAATATATGCGATGACTAATTGTGGTGGGACTTTCTAGGAATGTTGCAGAACCTAACAGGATGCAGGGAAGTTAAAACCTACTGCACTGAAAGATTCATCCCTTTTTTTAAAAAAAAGTGTCGCATTACTCTCTGGGCGACCCTTGATTCTGGCTGAATCATTGTGAAACACAGTGAAACAAAATGCACTTGAGCAGATAGGCATTATAAAGCAGAATGTGGTATTTTAAAGTCGGGACAATTTGAGCTGATAGCTATTCCTGTAAGGTATTTAAAAGCTTTAATTGTTCATTTAATTTCGTACTTATCTGTATGCTTCTTAACTGCAGGGGAAAAAAAAAAGACCCATAACAGCAGCTCGCAAGGAGGAGAAGAGTTGTTTTAAACACAGGCGCCACGCAGTTAAACAATTGTCATTACTGTACCAAAGTAGACACTTCCAGCAGATGTAGGAATTTTAGTTTTCTAAAGCCATCATGTAACATGAAAGCAGCCCTGCTGTATGAAATAATCATAGCGTTGGGTTTCTCTGAGTGTACAAAGGCAGCGCAGTGCCTCCGAGCTGCGGTGTAAATCACTCTGCGATGGAGTGTGTGAAAGGTGCCACTTGATTAAATTGACAGACGGTATCAGAGCTGTACTGGTAACTGGAGAAGTGGGAGCAGCTCACTGGACAGGACGCATGAAAACAATGCTTTTAAAACGTCTAAATTATTAATTCACCCCTGTCATTGTAAGTTTTTATAAATAGTTACAGCGCATCACTAAATAAAACTAAATACCCAGTGGGGTTAGATTACTGTGCTGTTATAATAAAATGCTGACAGATCTGCAGTCTCCACTTGACACAGGTGATTCCCCAAAGAAATACTGTTAAACCAGTGACAGCTGTCTAGTCCAGCGAAGATCAAACCCATCCGCAGAGCGCTGTCTGGCTGCAGTCCTTTCTGCCTGTGTTAATGCAGATGAAGACGGATAGGGAAGCGTGTCGTTGGGGCGATTTCGGCAAAGTTCATTTTCTTTGCGAATGAGTGGAAAAACTTTGGCTGTGCTGACCATTGCTGTGGTGGTGATCCGCAGTTGTCACCTTTCGTTTATTAACAGAAATGCAAGTCTTGCAGCTTATTGCATTCTTAATGATACGTGTGGCATATGAATATTTTAAAAAAAGCGTGTGACATACTCTGTGGTGCTTGACGCAGGCGTCTCTCTCCCTCTTTTCTCTTTCAGCGCAGTGATGGGCCTCTGGCTGTCCTAGTGGTGCCCACCAGAGAGGTGCAGTACCGCCACTTAAACTGTCCTTCTGTCTTTCACACGGCTCCCGTGTCTTCTGTTGGCCGGGATGTTGAAGTGCTGGTAAAAAAAAAAAAACAACATAAAACCCGAAGAGTAAACAGTGTTTTTCTGATCCTTACTCAGGCATTACTTTAGGCTTTCAGGTGTGATTTCAGCACAGGAAGCAGCGTTGGCTGACCTGTGTCCAGGCGGTTGAATGCTCAGTTAGGCACGAGCGCACACATTTTATTTTCATGTACAGCTCGCGGTCTTTCAGAGCTGGATCCGGGCGGAAGACGAGTAGTGCTCCACGTTTTTCCATGTCTTTTTAACCTTACCTTTGACTGATGCTGTTTTTCCTTAAAAACATGACCAGTCCCCTCGTTAATGAAATTCATTGAGAAACAAGGCAAATTGTTTCCACTGCGCCTCTCCGCCGCCAGGTGTAGTTCCTCATTGTCAGTCCAAGCACAAGTGATATTGTCACTGAGGCCAGAGCCCCTTCGCATTTCGGTCCTGCAGTTTCGCACTTGAGATATTCATTTTTGAGTGGTATGCATTTGTTTTTGTCAGTTGTTTGATGAAACTGAAGCGTACGGGAAATCGCATCTAGCGAGTTTTAAAAACGGTTATGGTTTAATAATGACAAAAGCCTCTTCTCTCCTCGTGGCTTGATAAATACATTTGGCTGGATTTGGGTCCAGCACAGGCACAGCAGCTACTGCCTGCTTTTTCCAAGGGGGCGAGTCGCTGTAAAATAAACGCTGAAAACTCAGAATGCTGAAGATGTGTGTAATAACTCGGTTTCTGAGTATCTGCAGTAATACAAGCCAGGTCAGCAGTTCTCAGAGAGGACTTAACTTTTTAACCACTCTCAGCAAACCCATCCTGTTTATCTCTGATTGATCCGTTGTCTGGGTTGCCAATGGAAAAGCCTTTCCTTGCTCATCCCATTCGACTCTCGCTGTCCGACTGCTTTCGCACAGACGTTTACTAACGGCCTCTCCGTTCCCTCCCGGCCTACAGCTGGCGCAGCAGAGCTTCCAGATCATCCAGAAACTCCTTAAGGTGAGGCTGACCAGGAGCACAACTGACCCCTTTTTCTGCGTTCCCTGTTAATCCACCTTTGAGCATTGCATGTAACACAACAGCAGGCTGTTTGAATCTGTCTTCTTTTTAGCTCTGAGATCTGAGTGATCTGGGTCTTCTAACAGGCAGGGAAATTGACTTGGGGGGCCACAATGTACAGTTTTGTTCTTTTTAAAAATATAAAGCTTGGCCGCCATTATGTCCTCGCCCCGCGTCCCTGCGGTTAGTTGGGATGGGGAGCAGGCAGGTGGCAGTGTGGGCAGTGTCTGAGCTCTTCTCTCGCCTCTTGTGCTCCGGCGTCCCTGCGGCGGCTCAGCCCTTCACCTGGATTGTGCCCGGGGTCCTGATGGGAGGGGAGAAGAGGAAGTCGGAGAAAGCCAGGTGAGACCGCCGGGGCGTGCCTGGGGTTTCTCCCTTGTGATGAAGCAACATGGAAGCTATTTTTGTCCTGGGCTCTTGTGGCTGGGCAGCACAGTGGTGCAGTCGTTAGCATCGCTGCCTTGTAGCACTTGAGCCCTGGGTTCGATTCCGGACCTGGGGTGCTGTCTGTGTGGAGTTTGTATGTTGTCCCCTTGTGTAGGTGGGTTTCCTCCAACAGTCCAGAGACATGCTGGTGGGTTAATTGTCACCTGGGAAACGTGGCCCTGGGGCGAGTGTGTGCGTGTCCGTGTTTGTTTCTGTCTGTCCTGCGGTGGACTGGCGTCCCGTCTGTGGCATGCCCTGCCTCGTGCATGTTCCTTGCCAGGACAGGCTCTGGCTCCCCTCCCCGATCCTGAATTGGATAAATGGGTCAGGACAGGGATGGATGGGTCTTGTGGCTCCCAGCGAACCTTGCCAACCGCTTCTGGCGCTCGTGAGTTGAAGGTGCTGCGGCTGTTGTCTGCTCCTCAGGTTGAGAAAAGGGATCAACATCCTGATCTCCACCCCGGGCCGCTTGGTCGACCACATCAAGAACACGGAGAGCATCGCCTTCACCGCCGTCCGCTGGCTCATCCTGGACGAGGCCGACAGGTAGAAGGAGCTGCTTCTTACTCCCCTGTGCTCTCGGTCCCTGGTTAGTTGCCTCTGCAGTGTCCAGCACTTGGTTTTGACACAGCGCACAGGGTATTGCTTGATATCTCCTATCTGTTCCTCTGCTCCTAAAACAGGTTTTCCAGCTTCTAACGTTTCACGATCTGGTGAGATAGGTTTATAGGGATAAAAGTACGCCCCAATAAATTAAAAGTAATTTGAAGCAAATGCGAGCGTAAGAGTGTCATGTCCAGCGTGCCCGATTGTCTGACCCTGACAGGACCCTGGACCTGGGCTTCGAGAAAGACCTGACCGTGATCCTGAACGCCCTCAACGCTGCCGGCGCTCAGAGGCAGAACGTGCTGCTGTCCGCCACGCTCACTGAAGGCAAGGCGCCGAGGAGGGCTCTGTGTCCCGCCTACTCTTCACCTGTTCGGCTGATGCTTTTATTCAGAGCGGCTTTGTACCCTCTTGTGATGCGGGTGGGGATTTTTGCGGAAGGTGTGTTGCTCGAAGCGCTGTACAGCAGACGCGTCCCGCCTGTGCCCTCCCGGTTCCGAGTCCACAGCTCTGCCCCTCTGTCGGGTCTGGGCCTGTTCTGGTCACGTGACCCCTCGAAGCTTGATGGGCACCGCAAAGCGGTCCTCGGTCTTGCCCTGTGAGCCAAAAGGCCGGACGGTCAGTCTTATCAGCCTCCGGAGGGTCATGTCACCGGAACAGGCTTAGCGAATGAGCCCTGGCAGATTAGTAGCAGTCACGGTCTGGTAGTAAGCACAACAACGATTTGCCGTTTTGAGAATGCCATGGGTGCTTAAGATTATACCGCCTGATCATTCATAATGTCAATCTGAATACAGGTAGGCCTTCAGAATCAACCAGAAACAAAGGGTAGCCTTTAATCGCTCTGCATTGGTGAAGATGCAAAAGTGCAGACAAAGGTTACTCGTTTTATTTCTCGGAGTATGAAAATACCACGTTGGTAGATTCCAGGTAAAAAAAGGAGCGTGACTCATTGGTGAAGTCTCACCGGTCCGTCTTATGGGACAGGCTGTCTCCAGCGCAGAGCGCAGAGCACACACCTCGAGGGGGCTGGCTCAGCTCCAGGCTGCTCCGCAAGGGATTAGAAGTCATTACGAGCTGTGGAGGGGCCTGTGTGAAATTGGCTTTGTATGCTGTCAGATGCGCAGGTTCAGCTGACAGGTGTTGTATTTACAAGAGCCCATCTCTTTTTGTGTCAAGTCCAACAGCAGTCTCTCTAGGCTTTGGGGTGGCTCAAGTTCCCCTAATTTACCTTTCCCAGTCTCCCCAGTGCTGGAGGTGGTACATTTTTTCAAACGCATCAGCGGGGCACACTGTAAGGGAGGTTGGAATGAAAGATCAGAGAGTTTTAACCAGGGGTGCAATGCATCTGCATGCTCTGTCCTGCTGTTGAACACTTCTAGCCTGCACAAAATCTGGCGTCACAGCACTGTGTTGCTTTGAAGAAGGCCGAAAACGTTTCTCTCCTGCGAGCGTGTTTCTAATTGTTTTGTTAGAGCTCGTTGCCTCGCTTGTCTGAATCTGCGTTTGTTTGTCCCGGGGAGCCAGGTGTGTCGAGGCTGGCTGGGATTTGCCTCAAGGAGCCGGTCACCGTCCACGCGTCCGAGGGCGCTGCACAGAGCGAGGAAGCCAGGGAGCTGACCTCTGACCCCTCCTCCACCGGCCTGTCGGCGAGCTTCACAGTGCCTGAGAAGCTGCAGCAGCACATGGCCATCGTGCCCAGCAAGCTGCGCCTGGTCTGCCTGGCTGCTTTCATCCTGGGCAAATGCAAGGTAACACGTCCGCGCACGGGCCGGTCATCGACTCGGCTCTGGGTTAAACCACACCCAGAATGTTGTCTCAAGAGTTTGGCTCTACACGCCCAAATAGAGTCTTTACAATCGGAAAGTGTCCAGAAATGGAATGGAAACACGTCTGGCTTAAAACTGCGAGCCAGTTCAGCTGGCAGTTTTATTCATCGACTATTACAGAACAGCGAGGGACGCTGCACAACAAAACCATGGGACTCAACAGCTTACTTGATTGTGCAGGTACCGTTCTGAGCATTAGGAATAACATCCTATAAGATTTCTGGAGGAAGTTGTTCAGACTCTGCTTTCCTCGGGGAGACAGAGACCCGCTCGCCTGCCTTGTTGCTGCTGGGCCCGTTCCCGAGTCTGAGCTCTCTTGCAGGGCGAAGGGGCCCAGAAGATGATTGTGTTCCTGTCGAGCTGTGAGGCAGTGGAGTTCCTCCAGTCCCTCTTCAGCAAGGTGCTGTGTGGGGGCGCAGGCAGCCAGGGTACCGGAGCAGAGCGCCCCCTACTGGACTTCATGAGATTGCACGGCAACATGGAGCAGGAGGTGGGGAAAACAGTTACTTGAGTGTAGAGTTTGTGCACGGAAGCATTCTCGGACCTCATTTCTGTAGCTGCAAAGATCATGTTCGCTGGCCTGCCTTCTAACACCCAGCCCCACGCCTCCCTTCCTAAACTTTCGGGCTGCCCGTCCATTGCAGTCCAGTTGTCACATCCAAGTGCAAAGCAGGGTGCTGCCCCCCTCCACCTGCTCAGAAAGGGAAGGCGTGGGGTGGCCCCTGAGTGAGAGTGGTAACCTTGTTCGTGACAATAGCTTCCCAGCCACACGGCCTCCCTGAGTGAGGTCAGCCTCCAGAGGCACGTGCTTGTTAGTGTAGTCCCAGGCCGTGCAGCGGTCTGGCCTTTGACAGCTGGTACGGTGGCACTGTCCTATGCTTTTTTCCTGCCAGCTGATTGACAGGGTGTGCCCCCTGGCAGTGCCAGAGGATAGCCATGGCCCAGTGCTGTGCTCACACCTGTATATCCCTGCGTCAGGAGCACTAATGCAGTTGAACTCGAGTCCCCATCTGCCACCTCTGGGAGGCTGGGTGGCGGCTGGCATGCGAACGCCCCCACTTTCTCTTTAGTTATTCGACAAGACACTTGCAGAGCCCCGGCCTGCTCAAGTCTGTGCCCAGGTGGGGTGGGGTCACGGAGCCCTGTTCCGAATCGCTGGTGAAGTCAGGAGGCAGGCACTCTGTGCACATGGCTTAACTCATCTGCTCTCTGGGAAGATGGTGAATGGAAGTAAAGAATACCAGCAGTTTTCACTGCCCCCGTAGTAACATGTGTGGTCATGGATGTACTAGTAGTAACAGGCACGTAGAATTTACCTGTGCTTTATTTCTTCATAAATTCTTCTTTTTTTTAATTGCTTTTGAAAAAAGGGAAAAGTAAATACAAGTTTATATCTTAGACGTTTTGTGTCTTAAGTCATCCTTTGAAAGAATGGCTTCAGAAAGCTGCTTTGTAGCTGGATTAGGTTATGAACAGAATGAAATGAATCATTTTGGCCTAAAATGTGGCTGCTTTCTCCCACATGAAACCGAACAAAGAGTGAGCTTGTTTTTACCTGCTCCAATTCAATAGTATGTGTTGTTTTTGTTCCATCTAACCTCAAGGCTCGAGGACAAGGACCTGTTTTTATTTGTATACGCTCTTGTATAACTAAACCACAATCGTGGTGCAGACTGTCTTTGTCTTTTCATCCTTTTCAGAAAGGAGGTCCTGTTTTACGAGTCAAGAACAATGTCTTGGAGAAAGTAACATTATTGATGCTAGGCTGTTGAAAGTAAGCACCCTCAGAGTGGGTCTGTTGTGTGAGCGCTGTTTTGGTTTTACTGGTGCTAAAAAGATTCTCTTGTTCTTGGGCCTCCTGACAGTTTTCTGCCTCTAGGAGTCCTCAGACCCCTGGCTGAAACCCCCTACTCTGCAGGCATTCATTGTCTAGTCTAAAGAAGCGAAGCTCTTACTGCTGTGAACATTAAATCATTCGTTAGATTAGTAGCGCGTGTCAGAGTTTGTCCAGTTAGGTTCCTTCATTGCCCATCCTCCTCTCCCTCTCACAGGAAAGAACTGAGGTGTTTCAGAAGTTTTCTCAGTCCAAGACAGGCATCCTTCTTTGCACGGTAAGAAGCTGCTGAAAGAACGTCCTTTTCCTGTAGGTCAGCGAAAACTCAAGTTGCCAGAACCCATCAGAGGAGAGCCCAACTTGCAGACCAGCATGGCTGTGTTGATTCACTGGGGCAGAAGGGTATTGTACTCTGGCACCTGGCCCTCTCCTGGCTGTCCTGATCTCAGGGCCTGCCATTGAGAAGATGGGAAGGGCTGTTCATTCTTAACTGGGAGGCTGTGGGTTCTAATCCTGGCTGGGACGCCGCTGTGGTAACATTAAAAATAAGGAACAATCAGATTGCTATCGAAATGCCCATATATCTGTGTGTGTGCAAATGTAAGTCACTTTGGATGAAAGCATCAACCAAATAAATTAACAATAATATAAATGCCTCGTCCAGGTTGTGCTGTCTTGTGCTACAAGCGCATTTCAAACACACACCTTTTTCCCCCCCAGTCTGTTTGCCAGAGCTTTTGCTGGGAGTCTTTTTTTTTTTTTTTTTTTTTACAATATGACGGCTTTATACTCCACCCGACGCTGCCTGTCCTGGTTTTTGAGGTGTTGATGGTGCAGTGGGACTGTAAATGTTTTAGAAGGAAGGACTAACAGCATTTGCTTTTGAGCAGCGGCGAACATGGATCTCGGAACCTTAAGAGGCAATACCTTGATCCTGTAAAAAAAAAAAAAAAATGTAAATATTAAACAAAACAGCTTTTTTGCTCTGTTTTTTAATTTCCCGAGAAACGGCTCCGGCTAGTAAGCAGGTCACTCCCTGGTCCCTGTCTGCCAGCGAGACAGAGCCTCTCTTTTCATTTCGCTGGTGACAGCTGCCGTGAACGCAGCTCAAGGAGCGAGAGAAATGGTCTGTCAGTGGAAGGTCCTTTCCTTCGCGCTGCTAATCTGTCACACGCGGTTTGTTGTTTACCGTTCCGCGCTCGCTGCCTGCCCGCGGGGCCGGGCGCCGCGTAATGGCGACAGATGCTGACCTGCAAAAGTGTGAATCTTGCCGCTTTCCCCCGCTGCCAACCTGTAAATTACAGCTATCGGGAGTAATTAGACCCGATAAAACCCTTCCAAGCCCCCCTCCCGGCTGGGCCGCAGAACCAGGCTTAAGAGGCAGAGAGCTGCTCGCGCGCGGGGCGCCGGGCGTTAACCCTTCGTGCCCCGGGGCTGGAGCGCCTGCGTGGGGGCTGAGCCGGTGCTGCAGGGGGCCGTGTGAGCCGGCCTGCGGCCTGTCCGGCCCGCACGAGACACCGGTTTCCAAGAGCCTGTGTTGCGCCCGTTTTTTGCAGTTTTAACTGGCCAAACGAGCACAGGGCGAGAGCAGCTGTCTGCCGACGCCATTCCAAATTGTGAGAGTTGTGACAGACCTTAAGGCAGATGTTTTCCACTGTCTGAAATTTTGGGGCCCTAGGTAACCATCCTCGCTGCAAGCAGCTGTTTCATTAGCTCTGTCCTTTTGTGGCCCCTGCCTGGTTCCCTCGTGTGTCTGTTCCTTTGTACGGATTTTCTGCTCTTACTCTTTGTGTTGGGAGCACTACGGAGGCTGGCGTTAACTCCGGGTTTCTTAGTAGGAATGATTTTCCCACCCAGTACATGCCTTCAACGATCTTAAACTGCGCAATTGGAATTCACAGTATCTAACTGGTCAGTGACTATTGTGAAGTTAATAAGACCGTGCTGCATCTTACAGCACTGGTAATTGAAGGTTTATGCGAATGGTTTTATTTTTAAGGTTTTGGGAGGCTGGTGTTGCAGTTCGATATAAATTTGGCTTTAGGAGCTTGTGCAGCCTACACGCATGCCCGAGGTACAGCATCGCTGCGATACGTGGCTCTCGAGGAGCAGGCAGAGCTGCAGGCAGCCCCAGTCCCAGCGTCCTCGGCACCACTCTCCTGCTCTAAAAGGGCAGCAGGACCCGGGGAGGTCACAGGCAGGTCGCCGACCCTGCCCGTCCTCCCCCTGGCACCGATGTAAAGCTGCTCATTGCCGGGCCAGCCAGTGCCAAGTTAAATCTTTAAAAACAGAGCTTGTGCCTCTTTAAGTATTTCACCCGATGCAAAAGGTCACACAGCCGGCTCTTGTCGTCCGCCCCCTCCCCCCTCCCCTCCGCGCCTGCTTCCTGGCTGCCCGAGCCAATCGCCTTCCGCCCTCGCCTCCTCCGCCACCCGTTCCGCGCCGCAATCTGTCGCCCGGCCACCGGGGGGCGCCACCCTGCCGACCGCCTTCCGCACACTGCGGTAATGACTTTTGGCAGCCCGCGACGAGAGGAGTGGGTAAAGGAGGGAGCAGTGAGGAGCCCCCCTCCCCCTCCTCTCCTTGGTTCAGTCGCTTTGCAAGATTCTTCAGTGAATAAATGAGTCGTTTTAATCCGACTGACAGGCTGGCATTGCCCGGCTCTGCCCTCCATCTGTACTTATGGCCAGCGCAGCGCCAGACCCCAGGCTGCCTAATGTGCCAATCCAAGGCACAGCTTATCCTGGCTGTAGCTTCAGGGACAGAAGGGTTAGGGCTCCACGCTGCAGAGACACACTCATGAGCTATTTATATAAGAAAGAGATTAGCGTTTTCCAACTTTGATGGACGGCGTGAAACTGCTGCGTCTCCGTTTTCCGTACCGATCGGTATGAAAACGCTCTATCGATCCATTTCACTCCCAGCAGCTACGCCATTCATAATTCAAGGGTTCTGAGACGACAATGCCATTGTTCCCCTGAAGATGACTCAAAAGCTGATCAAACCTGGGAGGAATTCATTTCGATCTGCTTTAGGGCCATTATTAAAAAGCTGGCCAAGGAGAAAAGTTTTTTTTTTATTAGATCGACCTGTGTTTACATTTAAATGTATTATTTATTTTGATATTATTTAAAAACAGCCCTTATTAAACCGTACCTTTCATTTTTCTACTTGTAGATCTTAATTGATTTGACATGTTTTTTCATTTTCATGTTCAAGTGCTTCCTCTTTAGTGAAGCCATGGCCGGCTTTGAAGAATGAAGCCTTCTCCTGCTTGTGCGGTAGGGCTTGAGCTCTTGTTTCTGGTCTTTATCTTGTAGGATGTGGCAGCCCGAGGACTGGACCTGCCTCGAGTGACCTGGATTGTTCAGGTGGGGGGTCTCGATCTCTTTCAGGGCGTTTTTTATCTGCCCTTTTTTGAGCGACTTTTGTTAACCGTTTCTGTGCCGTTGAGGTAAGATCAGTTCAGCTGGAGTCCTTTCACCGTGCAAGCCCGGAAATGTCAGCAGAGACAGAAGCCTGGGCCTAGTGAGTCATCCGATTACGGTTCCTCTGTCTTCTGCTGCTCCGATCGAGCCCTGTCGGTAGCCCAGCAAGCTACACACAGAGCTAATTGAGATTGCTCCCCGAGCACAAACGGAGCCGTGTGGATCAAGTCTGCGGCTAACTTGCACACCAGATGAGCAGCCTTAACAGACTCGCTTACTCCGTACACATGGCGCACTGCTAATATCACTGGAACGCGAGCGGGTCACCCTGTAACTCCGTGTTCAGCGTACGAACCCTGCCTCGCGTGTTTGTGCGTAGTCCTTCCCCCGGCGCTTGGGAAGCTCGTGCGTTCCCGAGACTGCAGGGCGTGCCCCTCGTAACCCCCTCTCCACCGGTGAACCAGTCAGGGCTCTTGTCTTGCAGTACTCGCCCCCGGCCTCCCCAGCGGAGTACGTCCATCGGGTGGGCCGCACGGCTCGCATCGGTGCCCGCGGGAACAGCCTGCTCTTCCTCACGCCTTCCGAGACCGCCTACCTCGCCGTGCTGGCCAATCACAACATCAGGTGAGCTGCCGCCCCGCCCCTCCGCCGGGCGGGGCTCCCTGGAGACTCAGGTAGGCGCAGACTAGTTCTGCGTAGACCTGGCTTGTTGAGGGCTGCCCGGCCTGTCCTCGTCGTCCTCGGCACCGTTCAACGTTTTAAAATCGAGATCCGAGTTTTTAACTGCGGCTGCGGAGGATAAGGGCTTTTTCGTGCTGTTGCCTGGCACTGTCTGAGGGGCCGAATGTTTTCCTCTGTGGCTGAACGGGGCTTTCGGCAGATTTTTGGGGTTCTCAATCGGGTTTTAAACTGCAGAAGAAATGAGGGTTAATCCCGCGCTCGTGACTCCAGTCCGTTTAGCAGGGCGTCTGCCAGCTCAGCATCGCAGCTCTGCCTTCGCAAACAAACAGTCACCAAGCCAGACTGCTGGTGGCCAGATTCTGTATTAAGCCACAGAAATCCACTATACAAACTTTGTTTTACCACAGTGGCATTTTGCAAACCTCGTTTCCAGATCTTGGTACAATTTCGAAATGATAATTGCTCAGTACTTGATCAAGCCTAAACGCACTCGTGTGTGTGTGTGTGTGTGTGCGTGCAGACCCCTGGTGGGCGTGTCTGATCACGTGTTCTGATGGCATCATCGATGGGAAAAGTGCCCGATCCTGCAGCCTTTCCACGTCGTCTCGCTGCAACGTGCTCTTCGTGCTGCTTTTCAACGCAAAGGTCCCCCATGGATCTCAGAATGGCTTATTCCCAAAACAGGAGGTTACGACGGGCTGATCCAGTGGTGTTAAATCCATACATGTTATAGGCTGTCAGCTTCGTGTTGTCTGATTTTGTGTAGTCGCACGAGAAAGGTTATGAAGGAGAACAGGCTGTTTGCCGACTTGAGATGAATGATTTATTGCATCACAGTCACACAGATTATTAGAGGGAAACTGTGTGAAATATATGGCACAGAAGGATGTTCGCCGTGTTTAGCTGGAATATGCCGTGACTTGTGTGCTGTTTGTTTGAGCGGACTTTTACAATCACAGCTCCGGCGATGTTAAATAAGGGAGGATCTTATTAATTTCCGCAGGCCGGTCGGAATGACTTCAGGTTAAGACGGGACGCTGCCTGTGGTGAAACCGAAAACTAGGGTAACCCAAAATAAAAAGACAGCCATTGACAACTTCACTAAATATTTCATTTCTTGAAAACCAGGGTGCAATACTGCAGGTATTTAGTACATTTACAGCCTAAGCAGCTTGAGTGGATTTTAGAAGGCAACTGGCTGCATGCCCTCAAGGCAGGAGGGACTGCAGGAGAGACAATCCCAGACTCCAGAGCATGCCCTCTGCTTCAGGAGCAGGGAGCTGGGAACGTCGGCGTCTGCGCGCGTGATGAATCTTTCACGAGCTGTGTCGTTACGCCCGCATCATTACCAATTAATGATTCAGCTCAGAAATCTTAATATCATGCCATTTTATTTATTCATCCCTTTCCTCGCACCCGGGCCGCGCCTGTGTGCATGTGAGCGGCCGGCTCGGGTGCCAAAGGAGTCCAGTCGGGACCGGTCCTGGGCGGCTCGCCGCCCGTTGCCATGGCGATCGACTAACCGGGGGGGGTCCGGTGGGCGGGGGGGGCGCAGAAGCAGGAGGCGGCAGCTGAAACCCCCCTGCCCGCGACTCGGGGGCCGGGGGGCGCCTGGCGGCGGGGGAAGGGGCTCCACCGGTACCCCCCCAGCCGAACCGGACCCGCTGGCGCCTCCCACACTGGGGGCCCGGTTCAGAGCCCCGGCGCAGACGCCCGCGGAGCTGCTCGCTAGTCCTCTGCGCTCGTTTTGGAAGGTGATCCGCTCGCCGGGCCTCCGTTCCAAGGCGCACGGTGTGCCAGGCATCGCATCAACCAGGGCTGATGAATTACTGGGGATATTCGGGGAGGCAGCCATCGCGGAGCAGCAGCGAGTGCCGTCATGGCGAATTGCCGTCTGCCTTCATGAAGGGGAAATCATAGAGACAGTGCTGACAACTTAATTTAGCACCAGAGCCGGGGGGCGTCGCGTGACTGCGCTCTGTATAATTGATAACGCCGCCATTGCTGCCGTTGAGGGCCGGCGACCCTCCGGAGGGGAGGGCCAGGTCCCGGACCTCTGATCCCTCCTTCCCTGCCCTCCCTGTCGCCGCTGCTGCTGTGTGCGCGCCCCCGCTCCTGTTGGATGTCTTTAAAACTCAAGACAGCCCTTCCTGCAGCGCACGTCTAGAGCTGCGTGAGCCGGCCCCCCGTTCTCTGGAGTGTGGGTGTCGGGCGCGACCGGACTCGAGAGCGCTCGCAGGTAGAAGTTCACTGCAAGCACAGAAACCGCAGACGGAGCCGAGCCGCACGTCAGGAGTCCCTGGGTTATCGCGTCGCGGGGGTCTGCTCCCCACCTCTCCGTGATACCCCGCGGCCGGTCGGAGGAAAGGGTTTCCGCAGCGCGGGCCTCTCGCCGAGAGGGCGCTTGTGCCGGCCGTCTGTGACGCCGGCCCGGTTTCCCCTTGAGGTTAAAACGGGCATCTGTGAGGAGAGAGAGCCGTCGCAGGACGTCTCCGGCACGTCTCGCCACATGCTGAGCGCGTGTTGCGGCGGTGGGCTTGGCGGTTAGTCAGCTCGGTGTCTGGTTTCGTCTCGGAGCAGCAGCACACAGTGTTCCCAGCAAGTTACCCTCATGCATTTGGATACACAGTGCGACTGTAAAGCCCCCTAAGCTAAGTCCACTTTTTGGATCCGTTTATATTAAGCAGGTCCGCTGGTCGTGTCTTTCAGCATGTCGGAGATGAAGATGGAAGATATTTTGGCTAACCTCATGCTGGACGACCGCTTCGCGGGCAGAGGTAAATGGGACAAGGTAAGGGCCAGGAGATTCTGAAGAGGCCAGAATGCACAAACCAAACAAGATCCCCGGGGGGGGGCCTCTTGACAGAGCAGACGCACGGCTCGCAGACGCACGAGCCTCGGACATTTTGCGTTGCCCTGCTCTTTTCACTCACTGTCCCGTCTTTATGCCGGTAGACAATTCCGAGCCCGACTTCCACTGAGATTTTAGGCATTTTGTTTCAAGGTGACGAGTTAATTCTGTTCTGCCGGACGGGACGTGGCCTATCAGTATGGGTGTGACTTGAGGGAGGGGTGACATTGCCGATACCCCTGACAATCCTGGCAGTCAGCTCTGACGGCTGAGTGATGGAGCAGCTATTGCAGCTCTTCCTGTTGATAGCTCACATATAGGGTTGCTGTGCTCGAGGTGCCTCCAGATTCTGCTCACTGTGATTTAAAGCTCACTTATCGACGGGCCCAACCCGAAGTAACCCGGATTGATAATAACATAAGAACCCGCTTACGGGGGCTTTGAGTGAACTGGGCGTGTGTGTTGTAGCCCCTCGCTGGCGAAGACCCTCGCCCTGCTGAATGTCTGGTGTCCCCTTCCGCCCCAGCGTTCCCGTCTCCTTCCTCTTTGTCCCGTTCCACGTGTGCCCGGTGTGGAGTTCGTGGGATTTTGTTGTTTTGAAGTCTATCGCGTGAATTAGACCATTGGGCACAAGGCGTTGTTTTGGGGTTTTTGTACACCCCTGTCCTGCGGCTGCGGGTTCGAAGACTAACCGAGGCTGCTTCGGCGGTCGCCCAAGACGTACGTCGGAGGGGCCCAGCGCTCTTGATCTGTGCTTAAGGCCTCCCAATAACAGCAGTAATCCCCCCCTTTTTCTCTCAGCAGTGAGCACACAGTCCAGAAAACCCCCCCAAGTGAAGCCCTCGACACTGTCGCTGAGCCTTAATCCTGCTTTAATTTCCTTTTCGAACCCGCGCCGGGAGCTGTCTCTAATTCCTTACACTTATTATATTGGAGCTGAGACGTGGATGTGCCCGAGTGTGGGGGGAGCTGGGAGGGGCTCTGTGTGAAAGTCAGAGGTGAAGGGTGTACAATTTGCATCTAGGACAGCACCGCCTGCTCTCTGTTTAGTTCATACTGGACTGGGATTTCTGACTTTTTAGAAAAAAGGGATAGATATCTTTATACGTACGTTATTTTTCCATATATATTTGAATACAGTGTCCGTATATATGTTCGTGTGTATGTATCATATTAAGTCTTAGTCACTCCTGTTCAATCCTGCATTGACAGACCTAATACCTTCTCATTCATTTTAAACAGTTTTTCCCCCTTTAAAGCGGGTTTCTTTATTAAAGTTAGTGCTCTGCCAATACACCGGAGGTAACGGCAGAGTTCAGAATTCATTTTGCACTCATATTAAAAAAGAGAAAATAAAGTGATGCGGGGAATTTATACATTTTCATCTACATGTTAAAATTGTGAAAGGATTTAAATAACGCGCACAACTTGTATGTGTTTGTAAAGGGTGAGCGAGATTTAAAAAAGAACAATAGATCCAGCTCTCTGGAAAGATGCAGTTCTACAATATTAATATCGGCGTATGGTCAAGGTTGCTACGCCTGAGTTTTTCTTTGATCACTTAATAAAGGTAAGGATTATAACATGCACTTCAGATTCAAAATATGTTTAAGTTGTGTATCGCACGACAGATTTATTTACCACTCTCTTTGCTCTGCCTGTGGTCTACACATGGGTTTCATCAGATTACATCATTAGTGTTAATTAAACTTGTTCCCAAGGTGTTGCCACTTAATACGTCAGATGCAGAAAAAATTATGTTCATTTTCATGCCATCTGTGACGTCCGTGTATTTGTTGTCATGTTAAAAGAGTTTGTAAAAAAAAAAAATATGCAGAAAAAAACATCGATCAGGAATCGCTACACTGAGGATATACTCTGTTTTCTGCAAGGTGCTTAATGACACAAACACGTGCTGCTCCTCGGTAGCCCGTCCAGTGGATCGGCGAGCCCTGGTGCTTGATCAGGGTGAGATGCAGCCTCAGCAGGTGTCCAGGCACTGCTGCAGTGGGGGTGTGAAAAGAGATGAGGCAGGGCAGGCTGTAATTGTTCAGGCACGCAGTGGCCTTTTCTGGGAGAGAAAGCCCTGTTTTTTTCTCCTCTTTATTTTCAGTAATATTGAAGGGATTAACCCAGTTGGCCCCTTGGTGGTTACTGTTTCATTTTATTCTTATTAAAATCTTAAGAACCTGCTTTATTATTCCACTCCGAACCCGCCTCAATAATTTGGTCTTCCGCGCCGGCGTGGGCACATTGGGCGTGGGGCGCTTGTGAGCAGCTGCTCGTCCGCTCGTGTGTCTGTGGTTGGGTTTTTTTTTGGAATGCGCTATTTTTCTTCTCTCTGTTGTTTTCCCTGCAGAAGTCTCCGGCGGCCCTGCAGCAGCAGGTCCGGGTGCGAGCCACGGTGCTGCAGTCGGCGCTCGAGAGCGCCGTTCACTCGAGCGCGGAGAGCACCCAGGCCGCCAAGAAAGGTCAGTGCTCCGCGCCGGGGCGTGGAGAGGGCGCGGCGGCCCAGAGCCCCTGGCTGCACTCTTGTGAACGTGAAGAGCACCCCTAGCATGCTGGCAGGTGGCAGTACGAGTCCGGGTGGGGGGGACCGGACTCCAGTGCAACGGGGAAAGGGCCGTGATCTGGGACTTAAATCCTGCAGAAGTGCTTATTTCCCTTCAATGTCGGAAAATGGTATCAGCCCTCTCCCTCAAGAAAAACAGTCTTCTACTGAGTTAGTCTCGAAAGAAGGCATCTTTCTTCACAGGAGCCCCTCATTGAGCCTTTTAGGAAACTCAGCTACGCGAGAGAAAGCCCAAGCAGTTATTTTGTGCTAACAGTAATGACGTAGAAACTTCATGCAAACTCAGCTCACTAATATTGCGGCTGATATCTTTGACTTGTATTAACCTTTATTGGGTTTGAGGGGTGAGAGCCGTTCTGCAGTGCTTTTCAGGATGTTGGCATGTGCCGAAATGACAGCATTCGTATGAAAAGCGGACCTGGCATTTGGGACCCACGGCCGGCCAAATTCTGCCTTCGCAGGTTGAATCTGCTTACATTGGAATTTGTAATGTTTTTAATATTGAAGTCTAGGTTGCCTTTGAAATCATTAAGCAGTTACGACAGCCGTTGCAGACACTTCAACCAATGTATTGTCTGGGCCCCCCTTGAGTCCTGTTAATGTACCACTGGCCCCCCAGTCATGCCAGCTGTACTGGCAGAGGCCAGACCAGTAATACAGTTGCTGGCAGTGCTGGCTAGGCCATGTCTGAGTGGCTGCTGTCTCTTTAACGCTTTGCTGCCTGGCTGTGTTGTGCAGGAGAAGGGGGATACAGTGGAGCCATTATCCTCTCCATGCAGCTCATTGATCTGAAATGAATGCGCTCTTTTCCCGGCAAACAGAGACTTAACCAAATCCCCCGCCACGCTACCTGGTCCGCCCGTGAAAATGACTCTTTTTATTACAGTTCATAAACGCTCGCTCCCTCGGCGCTCCCGGGAAATTTCACATAAACTTTGATCAAACAGATATTAGCCTCCCAGTTTTAACTGTCTATCTCCGTGCATGAAAATAGCTCGCTCAATCATAGCCTGGGAAAATAGAGCCCAGGCTTCTGCAAAAACAGAGTAAATAGCAAGGCGGTGATGGATATATCAAGCAATTATTGACCAGAAAGCCAAGGGAGTATGTTTCATATAACAACAATGAGTCAGTTTTTAAAGGGGGATATATACTTTGTCAGTCAACCCTGTGGCTCACGGTTAGGAATGAGAACTTAAGATCAGAGGATGACAGATTAAACCTAGATGCCAAATAGAAATGTCAAGAAAATCTAAAGTGTACGAATGAATTCCTACCTGTTCTTGAACAGGAACTACAAGCACCTCTCAAGGTGATGTATCGCCAAGCTGTAAAAGATTAAATGCACACTTTTAATGCAGTGGCATTAGAGTGTTTCCCCATTATTTCAGGCGCTGGTGTGGCTCCAAAGTTAGTGTTCACCTGTGATAAAATAGTACATAGCAATGCCACTGCAGAGCTAGAGGACAAATACAGCAATGTTCAGAAAGGCCTTTTGCTCCTGTGCCAGGTTTGCTCCAGTTTTCATGGCCCCAGATACTGTCCATTCCAGCTGTCAGTGGATTCTTCTTTCGCTCTCCTGTATTTTAGATGGGCGTCTGGGTCAGTTAAGGGCTTGTTTCTGCTCTGGCGCAGGAGGCTTTGAATGCCAGGCCTGAAGCTGTAGCTTGTTGGAATGTGCAATGGGGGGGTAGATGTTGTCTGCCGGAGGTTAACGGACCGCCTGCGTTTGCGTCTGCGCAGCTCTGCAGTCCTTCCTGCGGGCCTACACCACGTACCCCGCCGGCCTCAAACACGTCTTCCACATCCGGACCCTCCACCTGGGCCACACCGCCAAGAGCTTCGGTCTCAGGGACGCGCCCCGGGGCCTGGGCTCGGGGCTGGGCGCCGGCCCCCGCGACAGGACCAGGAAGCCCCCCAGGAGGTGAGAACTGGGAGCCAGACTGGGGCCGGGGTACAGCGCAGAGACATCGGGACTGGGGGGACAGGGAGGTCAGGGATCTGTCTCATCAAGTGCCTAATCTGCGAAAAGCATTTTTGTGGTTCTGCAAGAACTTGTAGTGAGGTTCCAGATAATCAGACCAGTGGATCAGTGTTTTTTAGGTTTATAATCCAATTTATAACATTCTCAAAGGACAATCCGGCGTAAATATATCATACTGATTGGTACTGTATCAAATGGAATTTATTGTGCTTTGCATTAAATAAGCTTAAGTAATGTATACAGTATTGTTTAGGTAATACTGTGCTTTAAACTTGTATCCACAGTAGTCTATTTGTGCATTTTAAGTTGACCTTGCTTGGTTTCTAACATTTTTCTGCAGTAAACAAATGGAAACACTAAAACACACGTGCACAACCCCCAAAAACACACTGTTACGAAAAGAGTGTGCAAAAATAAGCTACCGTATTATTATTATTATTATTATTATTATGATTATTACCGTCAGGTGTTTGTAAGCGCCGGTCTGCTGCACAGCTCTGAGAGATGTGGTGAAGCACCGCTGAGGAGCAGCCAGAGGAGTGTGTCTTAGGGAAGCTGGCAGCCTGTTTAAAACTCGCATTGGCTGAAGAACACGATATGATGATGATGGATGAAAAGGAAATAGAAAAATACATTTCTCAGCTGGTGGGAGGGGGGGGAAAGCCTGTTTATTTTGAAATAAACCCCATTTTAAAATAACCCCCCCCCCCAACCGGCCCCATTCCCAGCGGACGTGCTTTACAGTGGCTGCTTTATCTGTGGCAGTGTGTCTTCCGGGCCCCCGCGGAGTGGCGCCCCCTGCGGGCTGGGCGGGGGGCAGGACATAGTTGGGCTTGGGGTGAACTGGGCTAGGCGGGGCTGAGCCGGGCTGGGGGCGGGGCTGGCTGGGCTAGGCGGGGCTGAGCCGGGCTGGGGGCGGGGCTGAGCCGGGCTGGGGGCGTGGCTGAGCCGGGCTGGGGGCGGGGCTGGGCTGCCCAGTGTGCAGTGGCCCGTCAGGCTGAAGCAGTCTCGGGGCTGTAACCGGAGAGGCTGCGCGACAAAGATGAGCCTGACAGCTGCGCGGTTACCGGAGAGCCCCTCTTGTTTCTGCACTTTTGTTCCTCCTTGAATATCCACCATCCCTGTGTGGAAGGAGGCGCTTCCATTAGAGTTTACAGCTCCGGCGTCCTGCGCTCCTGGCCTTGCGGGGGTCGGATTAGGTTAGTGCATTATGGGCGTGCTGCCATAAACTGTGTCATGTACAGTATATAAGGGCGCCCTGACGGTGCTCGGTCTTGTCCTGCCTTCCTGGGTGGTAGCTTCTGCACATTTCCCTGTTACCCATCCGCCTGCAGGGCTTTGCTGTCTCCCCTTGAACCTTTCTCCCTGCTCCCCGTCATTAATCCACCTCGAGAGTTCGAGCTGTACGCGCGTTGTCGCCCTGCCCGTGGGTCCCTCTTAAGAGATAATTGCACAGTGGGTTGAAATCAGATCTAAATTCTTAACACCTCCTTTCCTAAAGGATTTATCGGGGGGGGGACCTAGGCGAGCGCTGGTGTGAGGGGAGCAGGACTGGGGGTGCCGGGGGTCTGCGGGCCTGGCCCTGGGGTGCACCGGTGTGGGCGCAGGCTTGGCAGCGCGAGCAAGCCAGGGAGCCGGCCTTGGTGCGAGATCAAAGAGCCGCGGGCCAGAGAGGACCGCTCCAGCCAGCTTGGTCCCCTGTCGCAATGCTAATGCTCCACGTCTGGCAGGCTCTCCGGTGAGCCTTCCCTGTCTTGGCAGCTGAGAAGGTTTGAGTTGTGTGCTTTGTTTTTGTTTTTTTTTGCGTGTGTGTCTGTGCAAGTGACTTTTTTTTTTAATGAGGATGGGCTCCAAGTGTTGGCAGACCAGTAACACCCCCCCAGTTTCTTAACTCTAGTTTCTCACATTCAAAGACGGGGGCTTATCTGGCAACCCCAGCACGAATTGCTGTGGCATTGAATTTTTTTTTTACATTTTGAAAGTTTTTTTTTTCGAAAAAGCATCCCTTAACATTCAAACTGGTATCACAGAGTGAAGGACAAGATCTAAGTGGTCATTCTAGGGTTCGCCGGCTGGTAGGTTGTACAAGAGACCTCTCAGGCTCAGAAGCCTGTTACTGTCCAGTGCTTCAGATTTTGAATCAGGGCTTGGAAAAGCAGAAGAGGATATGGGGGAAGGGGATTTCTCGACGGGAAAGCATGGATCTGTAGCTGGAAAGAAAGGCGGTGGGGCTTTTTTCTTCTCCGTCTTTGCAGTGTGCCACTGCTGGCTCAAGAGATTTCCTGATGTAATCTGCCTTCGGTCACATGCCGGAGGCTGGGAGGATGTGATGCCCAGAGCAGCACGCGGTTTCGCTGGCTGGCACAGACTCGCTCAGACCTCCCACTGCTGGGCGTTCTTGGCTGAGACCTGCACAGACTTCAGTCGCTAACCTTACGATGTCTATATGTAAGGTCACAGCAAATAGCAGTCACACCCCCTGCCTCATGCACAGTAATTCAATCTCAGCGAATGTTCTGATTCACAAATGCTGAACCAAACACAGGGTTTCGTTTTGCAGTGCATTTTTCAAGGGAAAGATTGGTTACGACGATTTAATAGTGAAGTAGTTTAATCCCCCAATTTTTTTTTTTTCGGTCTTGTGGTCAAAAATGTTTGTTTTTTTTCCCCGCGGAGCGAGGAAGAGGAGTCTGGTGGCGTTATTTTCGAAAGGACAGTGAAGCTAGCCTCATTTGTGGAAAATGAATTCGCTATTTTGCTTTTCAGTCTAAAGATCTACACGCCGTTCAGTAAATCTGTGGACGAATACATGAGTATCACAATTTACAACCAATACACATAAAATATAGATACACAATACAAAGATTTGTAATACTAAGAGCATGTGAATAAAAAATGACCCTTCCAAGTTCTCTTTAACTCGGTGTGTGATGTGTGTAAAATCGTAAACTTAATCATATTATCTTACTAGCTGATTGAGATAATAGATCATGGATAATATCAGCACTGAAATGTAAAACTGCATATTTCTGTTTCTGTTAAAACTTCAACATGTGAGATTCCATATATATATATATTCCATGTATCAGTTTCTTAAGAGATCCCTCAGAGATGCGACTAGGTAGCTGGTTCCACACTCCTACAGTCCTCTGTGTCAGGAAGTGTCTCCTGTTTTGCATGCCCCTTAACTTAATTTCCCTTTGTGTCATTATGTTCTTGTGTTACTGCTGATGTTGGATAAGGCCTTTGATTTGATCAGTGTCTTTCAGGATTTTGAATACCCGAATCACATCTTCCCATCATTATCTCTGTCTCAGGCTAAAAGGATCCAGTTCCCTTTGTCTACCCAAACACAACCTCCCCATCAGACCAGGATACGGGCTGGTTGTTCTCTGTTTGTGTTGCCTCTAGAGCAGGAATGTTTTTCTTGTAGTGTGGTGACCAGATCACAATATTACAAGTTAGCTCTGACTAATGCATTGTGTAGTTTTTCCATGACTTTCTGTAAATTTTAGTGGTGTATCAGAACATTTTGTTGGCATTTTTGATTGCCTCCCCACCCTGTCTAGCTGAAGAGTAGAAACAAACTGCTTCGCTTCTTCTGTATCAGTGCTACCTGTTTAATTTTCAGTGCTTCCTGCACATAATACCTTGCTTTGTCCTTCTCAGAAGTTGCCAGGAGATGACCCAGTCCTGAATTTGTCCATGTTCTCTTGAATTGCTTTTGCTGTTGTGGTGCTATTTGCAGCTCTTCCTTTTTTGTATTTTCTGCAAATCTGACCATTGTACCAGCTATATACAGTGTTGAGATCATTGACATCAATGAAAAGGAGCATTGGTCCTAAAACTGACCCTTGAGGTACCCCAATAATATCCTCACTCCAGTCTCCTCTGCCGAGTGCTTTCAAATCAGTCCTATACCCATGTGAACACATTTCTTTGAACATAAGAAAGACTGCAGACAGGAAGAGGCTTTTTGGTCAGTCTGGCCTGTTTGGTAGTTAGAAGCTAATTGATCTGATGCCAGGGTTTAGAGATGGGAATCCTAGATCATTAAGAACTATATTTCACACCAATCCTTACCCTCTAAAGTTGTCTGAAGCAGTCTTCTGTTGCCCATAGAAATATATAGTTAACGTTCGACATGTAATGTGTGGACTGTAGTTCGGGTGATGTGTTTGGCTGAAGTTCACCACCTTTTAGCACTGCGCCCTTGGATCCGCTGAAATCGTGGCGATCAGAGTGGGATTGTCTTTTCACCTGCGGCGTGTCGTCATGTCCCTCGAGCCCGCGTGCAAAGTCATCAGTGAGAACCTCAGTCAACCCTCTTCTCCCTTTATGTAACAGACCCCACCTGCATCCCCGAGGTCCTGCATTTCCTCCCTTCTGAACCCCCTTGTTACTGAGCGATTGAACAAAGCCCTGGCCACTCGTTCTGGCTCCGGTAGCTGCGTTATTCCTGCTGCTCCCGGTGTTGGAGCACAGGACAAAGGCCGCACTCGTCTGAGGCTGCAGGGCTGTGAGGGGTTAACTCCAGCAGCAGTGTTTGCAGGGATACAGGGATGCCGACTGCTTGCTAGTGTGGTTTCTCACAGTTAATGACCTGGGCAGCCCTGCTGGGGTTAATGAGTTAGAGCCTGTCGGCTTGGGTTCGGCTTGGGGTCTGCCGCAGCGTCGGCGGTCCGGGATGATTAGTGGTCATCTCGTGGCCCCCAGAGGGTCAGCGCGCAAGCCGCGGCCCGGCTGTCAGGCAGCGCTGCGGTCTGGCCGCTGGCGTGGCGCAGCCGCGGGGCCGGGGCCGGGGCGGGGCGGGCAGACGCCCCCACCTAATTAACGCGAGCGCTCCTCGGACCTGCTGTCGAGGGTGCCCGCGAGGGGGGTGACTGCAGGACAGGAGACGCTGAGGTGTGTAATTTCAGTCAATGGGATTTCAACAAGTGTAAAAGAAGCCTCCGTTTGGCTCGGCTGCCGTTCGTGAGCGGCCCTCACTGGTTCCCACTGCCCCCCGTCGCACTGAAGCTGCTGTAGTCGCTGTCCTTTTCACTTTCTGACCACCAGAGTGGTTACATTTACACTTACAGAAACGTGACATTGTACCATCAGCATCAATTTCCTGGAGGTGGCCCAGTTATTTTTATTAACTTGTTTAGGTTCTTATAGACTGCGTGCTTTGAACTGGGGGGTGCCAAACAAAGCAAGCGGTTTGGTCTTATCAGTCTGATTTTTTTCTTTTTAAACTGTCTTTGTTTTGGGAATTTTTCTGTCGGTCTCTGTTGAGCACTTGTGAGGAACCTGTATCTTACAGATGGAACAAAGCAGTGTGATCTCGTGAGCTCCGGTGACGGGCGGGGAAGGTTATTAAGCTGTCGTGGCGATTGGTGCCGCACTGAGCTAGTTCAGTCTTTCAGGTGAGGTGGTTGAGCTGTCCTGCCTCTGCCTGTTTCACCATCTCCTCCTGCCACGCGGCAGAACTCATCAGGCTCTCTTACGGTTGCCGCTTCAAGCAAAAGAGGGGGAAAAAAAAACCCTTTCCATGTTTTGCAAATCGCGATCTTTGGTTTTTTTTTCCTTTCCCTCCAGTGACATGTATTTCCTCTCATCCGAAGAGACAGTCTTACCGTTCCCTCGTCTGCAGCTTGTGTAAAGCACCGTTTGTGCGCCAGTTCAAGGAGGCTGAGTGCACGTTATTTGGACAAAGATTTGTTTTCCTCAATTAAGACACTTCCTTGCTTATGCAGTAATCCTGCCATGTCTGTGAGCTCGTTTTCTGGATTAGAGGGGATCATTTCCGTGGTACACAGGTACGCTTGTGTGCCTTTTTTTGAAAGGCATATGGGAACCTCGCGGAGACATCAGTGGTTTGCAGTCTTCAGAATCTACCTGGAAGCCGGAAAACACTCGCAGTAGTGGCAGTTGATTAAGACTTAAATAGGAGAGCACCATGCTAGAGGCCTGCGACAATACAGCCCCCCTCCGCAGGAAGTGTTTTTCTTACTTAGAAAAGTAAGCGTGTGGCAGAGGACTGATGGCAAAGTGCGTTAAAAAAGATGACTTCAACACCTTTTGCTGGTACTCATTAGAGAACCTTATGTTTCCAGTCACAAGAAACCTTGTCTCTGTTTCGCCCAGCGGTGCTGTGTTGTTCAGAATTGTGTGAAAACCTCATTATCAACCTGGGCGGCCTGTCTCTGCTCCGCCTCTCCTCACACTCATCCTTCCCCTTGAATCTCTCTCCATTGTGCTCAGTTTACAAGTGACATTTGGAAACGCAGAGCTGGCCTGATCACACACAGCTGCCTGGCTAGCTCTGGGGTCTCCAGGGGCAGGTGGGGGTCAAGGTAGGGGGCAGTGCTGTAGCAGTGAGTATTAAGTGACCCCTTCAAGCTCCCAGCTCACTGCAGTGTCTCTCGTTCAGCACCGCTGGGCTCGTGTGGGCTGTTCGGCAGTGTTGCTAAGAAATGTCATTGTGCCCTGATGAAAAAGACTCAATTCCACCCATCGAGCAGGACAACAGGAACGTCCCCGCGGGCCCGCCAGGGTGGAGTGAGGGCAACTTGAGAGACGAGATCTAGCCTTTCCGAGCAGGCAGTGAAGCATCTTCATTCTGCGGCTCAGTCTGAGCTCAAGAGCCTGTAACCTGGCTTGGAAAACGCAGCCTGTTACGATCGCACAAACCTACACCTGCAGGGTCCGTGGCGAAGCAGCGCCCCGTTCTGGTTTGTGTTGAACGTTCGGCTTGTGCCCAGCCGGCTGCGCCGGGCTGCAGGTTCCTCTGAAGGGGCCGGGGAGCACGGCGGGTTGCTGGGGCACCAGGGCTGGAGAACAGCGCGCCTGCACCTCCTGCCCCACAGGAGTGCTCACGCTGGTGCCCCGGAGGGGGAGGTGGGGGGGCTGAGCCCACTCCCCCCCGTCAGGTGAGACTTCATTACAGGTGTCTGCGGTGGCGGCCCCCTGCTGCGGCCGTCCTGACAGACACCTCCTAATGAGGTGGTTACAGAGCGAGCCCCCCGGCTTCAGCCACCATGGACACCGGCCTCCCTCGCCCCCCCCCGAACATACAGACCATGCAAGACCAGCCTCTGTACGGAGAGCATGGAAAACACAGGGCTGGCGTCTCCCGTGCATCCTGTCTTATTTATGAGCCCCCCTTCCCTTGTCTTCTGCCCTGAAACATCCGTTGGACTCCCAGCTGGGTCAGCGGGGTCACGCAAGGGGACGCAGGTGCCGGGAAGCTCCTGCCTCCTGCCTCCTTGCGTGTGCCGTGGTGGAAGTGCAGTGGGCTAGCCATTAAGTATAGAGCAGTGTCGAAGAAAATGCATGCTTTATTTTTTATTTATAAGTATCCCCCCCCCCCCCACACACACACACACACACCCACACAAGAAGGCTTCGCACTGATCGCGATTCACCCGGTGCACCTGGGTCGCCCCTGCAGCGTGGGAGGTACATGGGAGGGTCTTTCGCTCGGTCATCCAGCTCGGAGGACTGGATAACGGAGAAGCAGGCAGAGGCGAGAGGAGAGGATTCCCTGTGGCCAGCCAGCGTTAAAAAGCCCTGTCCGCCCCCCAGCAGGGGACAATGTCAGACAGGCCGGGAGCAATTACCTAATCAATACGTCCTGGTGCTGCCTGGGAGCCGGGCGGCCATGCTGTGGCAGGGGCAGGGGACTGTATCCCAGCCTCTCCCAGCCAACAGGGGCCCCCCGGAGCGGCGCGGAGTCACTGCAGTGACCGTCGGCACCTGCGGGTTGCCTGCAGAGGCTTGCCCTCGGGGACGGATGAGCGCAGAAGCCGAAGCTTCCTCTGGGCAGAGGCGGTGTGGGTCTCCATGACTCCCGGTCTCCAGGCAGACCGCAGCACCAGGACGTATTGATTAGGTAATTGCTCCCGGCCTGTCTGACATTGTCCCCCGCTGGGGGGGACATGGCTTTTTAATGCGGCCTGGCCAAAGGGAATCCTTTCACAAGACCCTCTTGTCTCCGCTTTGTTCTCTCCGTGATTCACCCCCCTCTCTCTCCTCGCCTGTGTTCTCTGTGAAGTCCTGTTGTCGTGGGAATTGGGCCCTTATTAGAAGGCAGCAGAACATGACCTTTTATAGAGAAGATGTAAAGTGTACTTTAACGCAGTGTTAAGCTCCTAGCAAAAGTTTCCTTGAACTCCACCCTAGTTCCACAAGGCCTGAATCCGTCTGGTGACGGAGGTCAGATTTATTCCCGGAATTCCTGGATCTGTCAGCAGGTTTAGCACATGTGACTGTGGCTGAAGTGGAGTTTGCAATCATCTCTTGTTCGTTTGCTCTGCGTGTTCAAGATCGAGGTTCTTGAGTGCGTGACTCTGTCCTGTCGAATGATCTGTGTATTCCAGAACCCCCCAGAAGCTGAGCGGTAAGGAGCGCATGGCGAACTTGCTCCGATCCGAGTACTCCAGCGGAATGGACACAGTGGATCCCAAGAAGAAGACAAAGATTCACAAAAAGGCCGGAAAACTGAGACTTCAGAATCAGCCGGCATAACCTAAGGACATCAGCCTTAACCTACTGTAGGTATTTTATTGCTACAGATTCACAAAATACCTTCCAGAACCATAGAGCAGAGCTGGGCTGTGGAAATGAGATCCTAAATATTCTGTGTAAGAGCAGTGTAGCATTCATAGGACTGGAACTCAGGATGTGCATTTTGTGAGAGTTAATTTATTCGTCAGACCAGACAAAGTATTTATCATCATTGCAAGCCTAATTAATTTTCATTGCTGTACTCCCAGACAAATGTAGCTGTGGCACAGTTAGCCATTCCTGTAGCTACAGTGTTACGTGTCATTTAGTAGATGTTTTTTTTCCCCACAGTGGAGTTTTTGCAGTGGGTTGCTTACCTGAAGGATACAACATTGACTAAACATTAGTGTTTTTTTTATTCCTGCAAAGACTCCAATTAGAGGCTGGTCATTAAATTGCACAAAAATACACAAATGCTTCTTTTTTATTTTATTTTCTACTGTAAAACAGACAAGGATGATAATTGAAGGTAAGTTGCTGGCCAGCTGCCAGAATAAATAATGTAATGATGGAGTGGCAGGATTCTTAATTGCTAAAATAACTGGGAATAATTGTAGCTCAGAAAACTGGTTTCTTTTTTGCAGTTTGCAAATTTTGCATCAGCATGGACTTTTGGTAAACTTACACTTGTTTAAAAAGTGACGAGGTCACGAGCAAAGTTCCATCACCTTACCCTGATGCATGTCCAGGGAAAAGAAAGAAATTAAAAACTGTTTTGTGTAAAACCTTGTCATCCGGAGATTAATAGAATGTGAAATGGACAGGCACATTGCATCTAAAGAACTCAGATTTTGCCTTGTAATTTTAATAAAGCGAGCATATCTACAGCCTACGTGATATGCATGCCGGTTCACGATGAATATGTAGATCTCTTCAGCTGGTGTCAGTACTTCCTGGGGCACAGGCAGTTATTTATGCTTCAAATAGTGGGTTGCAACATTACCTTGTGTTCCTGGTAAAATGTATCTGTGGCTGTACCAAATGCTTGCTTTTTTTCCTAAATCCAAGTGAAACTTGGACACAGAAATTAGAAAGAACAATTGTACCCCACAAGGAGGTGTGGCAAGCTCAGTGTACGCTACATTTAATGGAAGACATGTTCTTGCTGTGTCATGTCATGTAGCAACTGGATAAGGCAAAATATAATGACTAATATACAGTGCAGCTCATTACAAACTTCTTTTTAGTTTTTCCAAAACAAAATAACATGGAAGCCCCTCATGTTTCCAACCAAAGGACCCCTAAGAGTCGGATCTTTCTTTAGGATATACACTATTGATCTGAAATCATATGATTTTACAGACTATGTTCTCGGTGTTCGGTATTTGAGGTATAATTGGCAATATGAGTGAAAATTCAGTATAAATTAAAAACTGTTTTATTTTAATTTATGCAACAACAGTGAGTGATACAGCTCTACCGTTAGTCCAGCGGTTTGCACGTGGCACTGGCAGCAGCCTGAGAGCTTCTGGAGGAGCGGAGGAGCGTTGTATTCGTGTTATTCACGTTGACTGTTCTTTGGCAGACCTGGCAGAAGACGGCGAGTGAGGATACAGCTCTCTGAGATGTCGAGCTTCATGCAGGCTGACTGTTGTGTTGCTCAAGCCACTCAGTGGGTCAGCAGTGACGCGATGGTGTGGAGAGAAGTATCCTTTAGCAGAAGAGTCAGTGCGACCTTCCCGCGGTGATGCGTCGACAGTTCTTGAGCTAAAGGTTTTATTTTCCTGCAAGCCAACCCAGAAGCTGATTTTCCAGTATGACAGTGCAAGACCCCAAAGTGCTAAGTGGCACAACGCAGAAGAAGCAACAACGATGAGGTCTTGACAGCCTGCTTTTTCTCCTGGCCTGTGACCACTAAGGACTCCTCCGGGACTTATTGCCATCAACAAGAGCCAACTGAGCAACTTTCACCCACTGTCTGCAGCTGCACAGGGAGAGTGGCAGAACACGCCACAGCCGTCTACCCAGAGGCTGATCAGGTGCGGACGTCAGCACTGCCAGGATTGTGTTGATGAGCAGGAGGGAGGTCAAGCTGACTTTGTTTTCACGTGGACAGTGTCACACAGCTTGTACTGTAAACACATTCTGCTTCTTTAGTCTGTCTTCTGCCCAGTTTTCTGTATTTTGGGTTAAGATCTATCTAGAAGAATTGATTACATCCATTAGACCTGAATGTAGTGGCTTTGTAAATCTGTACATGTACAGAGTTTACTTGAAATAGGTTTGTGGCATTTCAACTTTATATTTGAAATATGTTTTGTAAGATTAATTTGTAGAGCATTTAAAAACGTTTTACTAGTTTTTAATATATTTTGTTGTATTTTCCATAATGCAAAAGCCTTAAGTAAAATAACTGAACATCAGAACACACTTCAGTTGTCAATCCCTTCCTTTACTCTTGCTTACAAAGTGATATACACTAGACAGAAAGAGAATATTCCTGCTGTACAGTAGGTTAGTTGAACTTACAGTCAATGTGTTTACACATGCACACTGCTCCTCTGTTGTGCCTTCTGCAATGTGTCGATAAAAAGGAAATTGTGGTCTCTGAGTCGGGACACAAGTATGAACGTTACTATATAGCCCTACAAGTCACAGCTGCCAGTGGAGATGGTGCACTGGATCAGAACCGAAGGAGAGAAAATGGGCACACAAGACCCAGCTCACGGGTTTGGAGGTACTGGAGCCAAGCCTGTCAGGGCAGAAACTGTGCACAGCACACAGCCGGCTGAGACCCACTGCTGTTCCGGTTTCTTTTAATGATGCAGGTAGGAGTCAGTTTCTTCTTGTTTTTTAGTAAATTCGGTCATCCTTGATGCGAAAGAAAATCACTGCGTTAAAGGGGAACCGCAGCACTATTTTTAATTTCGGGGTTAGAAAGAATCAGCATTGATGAGGGCATTTCGAACCACAATATAAGTAAAATGTGCACCGTAGCGTGTAAAACCTCTCATTTACATTACAAAATAAACCTCAGTTTCCAGGTCTGTGCAGGGCCATGTTCTGCGATTCAGAAGACGGCAACAAAACATCTGGTGACTTGAAGTGGCCCTGTGACATGGTAAACGAGCAGGCGTGTGAATACATCTCTTCTTTTACTCCAGTAGAAGTATTGCTCTTGACTTTGAGACGGTTTTGCCGACAAATGCTGCTTACTTGTTAACTCTGCGTGGAACATTTCTGAGGTGTAATGTCTGCTGCAAAACCTGCACTTAAGTCACTCGTGCGGCACATTACATCAGTCGTTACTGAGACTAGTGAGCAGGAAGGGCTGCATCACGTCGCAATTCCTGGACACGCTCGCTCTCGCCTGTACAGAGACCAGGGGTTTGCAGCAACATGGTGACTTATAGTACTTTCACAAAGGTCACGGTTTTTGTGCTTAATTAGAAAATAGTAGCATTTCGTCTATAACGTCAATATATTTATAAGCAATTTAATAACCTGTCTGAAAAATCGGGATGCTGTTACACTTTAGCCAAAGCTGACCTGTGGCATACTCTCCTTTTTCAATGGTACTGGGGAGAGAGATTAAGAATTTTGAGTCATGTACTGAACACGTTAGACCAGGCTCACTGTGATTCACTAATGGAAATACTGGATCTGTGCTTGGGCACGAACCTGAGGATGGTTTCACTCAGAAATGCCTCTGAGAGACCTGTTTGTAGTTACCTGGCACCTGGGACAGGGGGTTGTTTCAGTTTTCCAGCTGTGCTCTTTGGGCCTGTCCCAGAGTGCAATGCTGTGCCTCCAGTACTCACCCCTGACATGGGACAGTGAGCCCAGGCCCTCGTCACGGCTGCGACAGCCTGCTTCCACACTGAATTCATCCACTGGAGGTGTAGTGGAAGAAGTCTGAACTTAAACCAGACCTGGAGTTTACTTTAGAAGGGACATTTCATCTCTGTCCGTCACCTTCCCGATACTTTGCGGTATATCCATCGGAGTTTATTCCTAGCGCGAGCTGTGTGACACCTCGTCCTGGTTGAACACTCTGTCCTTTGTCATGCCCCCCCACCTCCCCCAGTCCTGCTCCCAAGATAAATCTCTGCTGGGAAATTCCTTCATTATCCCGCCCTGCGCTGCCTTATGTTGAGTGAGTTTCTGGTGCCAGGCAAGGCAGATGCGAGGCTGGGAAGGGTGACATGATTCTGCACGTCCTGCCACTGGCTGCTTTGATGGAGGCTGTCTCCTCACACCGGCTGTGAGGCGCAGACTGCTGGAGCAGCTGCATGAACCAGCATCTGGCTGATACCTTCAGCGACCTGACCCCCGATCTTAATCCTGCTAAAAACAGTCACCTGTGGGCACAACCCGTGAATAATTCCAGACGCGTCAGGGCTGCCCTCGAACCTGTGATCAGAGGTTTCACATCACCTTTTAACCTGTGACGAACAGAAGAAAAGACTGGCACCACGGCGAGACTGAAGGACATGATGCACAGGCGTTCAAATTTCTAGCATTTCCAGAGTTAAAGAACTCTCCTGTTGCAGGTGTGTTTCACGCATCCTGTTAGTCTCCGTTTCAAGCGCGTTATTTTTCTTCATTTCGCGAAAGGTTCATGTGACCAGTGAGTACGGCGCTTTGAAAAAAACAACTATTTAAAAGTCGTGAGACTTAGTGTTTTATTTTTTTTACCCTATCAGAAGTTGTAAAATAAATCACGATTTGCCGATTTAATGCCATTTTTCTCAGGGGCGCCTAAAAATTTGGACGTGATCCAAGGCGTACTTAGGCTGACTTTCACCAAAAAAATAAAAATCGGGTCTTTTTTAATTATACGAGATCAAAACACACCGCGTTCATGTCCTACCCCTACTGCCTGTGAATGAACATCCCCAAAATCTCACACAGATACACTCGCCCACACCACAATGCAAATTGCTCTTTGATTGACTCCTAATTTGATTTGAAGGCTGTTTTGTTTGGTTTTATTCTGAGTCAATGAGATTAATTTAAGTCACTGATCCTCTGGGTTTAAATCTCCCCATGTTGTGGTTTTGTTTGCCGGGAGCTCAGCGAGACTCTATCCGCACTTCATTAACCCTGAGCCGGGAACAATCTTCAGTAAGTGCCGGGGGATTTAACAGCGGCTTTTCACATGCAAAAATCTCCGCACCTTCCAACAAGAAAGGGGATCATCAGACTTAATCAGCTGCTGCGCATTTCGCAAGAATAACCCTTTTCATTAATATCAAGAGGCTATCATCATCTTCGTCTGAGTCTAAACCTAGAGCCTCGCCATACGTCCCAGCACGTCTAATTGCTCGATTTTTTAAAAAGAAAAACCTGAAATTTTAGCGGCCTTCCAACAAATCTTCCGGGGCAGGGATATTTAAATGTTGACGCGTATAGTTTACACCGATTCATATTTACGTGCAGGTAACTATTTTCGTCGACAGTCAGGTCTTATTCCCGACATCGTCCGGCCTGCGTTCGGGATTGTCATTCTGGGATGCCACGACGGGAATGCCGGCTAACTGCAGACGCGTTTTATTTTTATTTTAAGTCGCAAGCTCTTTGAAGACGACCCATAATTTCGCGTGGTGCCCCGGCTGGATCCTCGCTGTACCGGGGAGAGCGCACAGGCGCGAACACCAGGTGTTACGCGAAGGATGCGGCGTCAGGGTCAGGGTGATCATCTCCCATTTATCGACTTCCAATTAAAAGCCATTAAAGTCTTTTGTC
The DNA here is from genome assembly GCF_040954835.1 of Lepisosteus oculatus. Taxonomy (NCBI): domain Eukaryota; kingdom Metazoa; phylum Chordata; class Actinopteri; order Semionotiformes; family Lepisosteidae; genus Lepisosteus; species Lepisosteus oculatus. Next base: position 14,812,633 of record NC_090719.1, on the reverse strand, counting down.
TAACGTTAGAAACCCCCCCCCCGTCAGCCCGAACTCCCCGAGCCCCAGGTAGAAAGAGCAGATATTTCGGCGAGTTTAGCCAGGCCGGGCAGCGGAGGGAGGAGGCGAGTTCGCCCGCCCCGCTGACCAGCTGTCCCCTCCGCTGATCCGGGCCGCAGTCAGACTCGCTCGGTCACCAGCTGTTGGAGGCGCTTGGCGGAGACCAGACAGCCCGCACTCCTTTAAAAAAAAAAAGTGGAAACAATCCATTTCCAAATGGGATCATTTAGGGCACTTAAACAATTACACACTTAGAGAGATCCATTAATATTTCATCCGCTTATTGTTTATGGGAAAAAAAAATCGACACAATATAATTTCTGTTTTTAAAAGCGAAGCGTCGATGCCTGCCTTATTCACTAACTGAAGCGGCGTGTCGTTAGTTAAAACGCAATACCGCTGGCGCATTTAGAGCACCAGGTCGCAAATATACTATTACGGAGCGAAAATGTATGTACGTTCATTGATAGGCCGGGGGAGTTCACGTAACTATTCACTTCCGAGCTTCACAGGTTCGGATTAATTACACTGTCGTGTAAAGAGACTTAAATAATTTCAGCTGAAACCTGTAGAAAAAAAAAACCCAAGATTAACGAGTACTTTGTCATTTTAACTTAGTTTTTAAACAAAATATTGTATACATTTGTTTTTGCAACGTATGTTATTTTCTCAGTCAAGTCAACTTTGAGGTGGTGTTCAGCTTTTCTCCTGCCTTGAATCCCAAACAACAAATTCACACATAATAAACCAAGCTGAGACGCATCAAAGTGATCTTTTGTGCACCTGATTATGAAGTCAACGAGTTTTCTTCCCCAGAAACACAACGACGCAATGGTGATAGTAGCATTGCTAAAAATATCAGGTATGTTCGTCAAAATAATGTTTATAATATGATTAAACAAGCGAATTTCCACCGGTATTAATACCCAGCTGAGTAGTTTGACTTTTTAGAATCGAAATCATTATGCCTGCTTTCTGAAATTTGTGAAACACCGCATATTCCGATGTTTGCCTCAAAGCTTTCGGTAAACTTGCAAGCATTTTCATATAAATTATAAAATTTGAAAGGTTACTGGAATTTAATGTTTTCTTTCCTCTCAAAACCAGGCCCGCTTATTAACTTTTTTTTGTCTGACAAATTAAATGAACGCCACTAACCAAATAGTGCAGTAGGTGAAGGGAGTGTTTGACAGAACTATTAAAAATGATTTAAACATTTTCTGCTTCTAAAACAGATTCCGTGTTTCCTAATTCGATTATGCCGAGTTTTTTTAATTCCTGTTTATTATCTTAATTGCACACGGTACGGTGCTTGCTGAATATATTTCTCGGACAAAAAAAAAAGCTATCGCATTAGTTTAGCTTCCTAAAATATGATGTCGTCTTAAATTGTATTTTGTTTTGTTGAGGCAGAAGTTTCGGTTTATTCTAAACCCCTGTGCTCGTTAATTTCAGATTGTTACAATTACTGTTAAACTGGTGCTTGCTTGGTTGAACTCTTGTAACTCATTAAGTTGTCATTAAAACAATATATAGTAAGATCTATAAATACGTCTATATGTTTGGGGTTTAAATGATTCATTTCTGCGAAAAAATAGTATTTCTCTTCAATCAAAACCCCAGCGGAACACAATTTTGAGATTTAACCGATAATGGTGTTTCATTCTTTATATTAAGGAATTCTGGTGCTCGGATGATGCCTCGGCTTTATCCTGCATCGCCCATTGCGGTCCACTCTGAAGCGGACACAAAGTAGACGCTGTGGTTTAAGGGATAGAAAATGCTGTATATATTATTGATGTTGTTAAAGACGGGCAGCCGCCGGTGACAACAGACCTAACTCTTGTCACGTGGTAGCAGCGTTGTTCCAGCTCAGGAAAAGGTTTTTCCAGTCTTGAATTCTTGCCTTATATCACTCACGCACTTGGGTGCGACGCTGGCTTTTCCTGCTGTTCTCTTTACCCAATTCCTGTCCTTATTGCGGCAAGACTAAACTGAACTGGACGACGGAAGTCGGGTGAAAGTCACCTCGCAGCCGGTCGCGGCTGTGCTGAAATTACATGCGCGTTGAAGGCAGAGTTTTAAGGATAGAAAAAAAAAATCGTCCAGTGACAATACTGATATGAGACCCTGGAGGTGTCTACCTCCTTCATTTCAGAATTGATGGGAGTGATGCCTTCTATGAGACTCTAAAACCTGAAAAGCGACAATGCGTTCAAGTTGGTTTGTTGAGTTTATATGAGTGGTTTATTTTGTTTGCAAGTATCCTCTGTAAACAACCGCCCATTTTACTGATCCAAGACAGGGGTGACGTTTAACTATTGTGCAGAAGTACGAGTCCATTATATAAGCGTGTTGGTTTAATCACTTTTGCCAAGTGGTCAGAGTGATTATAGCCACTATAGCAGACAAATGCACATATAATTATATATATGTTTGTTAACTCTAAATACAACCCATGAGACAATAGAATGGTTGACATAGATTACAACGTCATAATTTTAAAAATATTTTTTTCTGGGAACCTAGGTTTCACCATTCTCCCCACATTTCAGGTAGAATGATCTGAAGGTATCAGGTTTTTATTGTAAGATACGCGTTGCAATTGTCTCTTCATGAGTCATTTCAGGCTGTGGAAACGCAATCCCTAATATCCAGGGCAGGAATAGGCGAGCTAACTTCGTCCCAAAACGGGCTCTTAGCAGAAGCGCCCAAGGCCGGTTACCTGTTTTTCCAGTTTCTTTAAATAAATTAGTAAATGGATCATAAATCAGTCTTTTTGTCAGACTGTACGTTAAGCCATTCAACTGTGTTCGTCTGCTCAAAGTTCTCCGTTTTTTTAATCTAAGTTTAAAAAAACCCCATTCAAATACACGCCGTTTCCGTTTGTAAGAATTTTTATTTGTACATTTAAAAAAGTAATTCTCTTTAATTCCAAATTTCCCCCCTTTCTGGCATGAACTGCACGACCGGAGCAAGAAAAAAAAAAATAAGGAGCTGGTCGGAAGAGGGGAAGCGGAAAGTAAAAATATCCAGAAATACGAGAACCACTTCACAATATGAGCCGTTTCACAAATAAATAATTTAAATATACATTTTCACCAAAAAGAGTACTTACAATGTTGCTACACAGTTTTCACATTAAATAAAAACTGCGCTATTTACCTCCAGTGCAAAGACCCTTAACGTTTTAATAAGAGACGACATTCTGTTCGAGTCCTTTAGATGCAATAGATCGTAACACCCAGCTCTTCAGTTCAAGACGGCCTCCTTCAGTCTCCAGCTCGGTGGGCTGTTATTTTAAAGGGACAACATAAGAAATACTGCTTATATTAGCTGGTGACTTTCTACATGATCGCTGCGGTCAATAATAATAATAATTAATAATAATAACAATAATAAGAATAATTAATAATAATTAATAATAGAACAGGTGTGAATTTCCTATTCAATTGATCCACAAATGCACAATGCAAGTGGTAAGTTGATGTGCTTATACCAACAGGCTGATGTTAGAAAACAGCTAAAATATCTTGATTCTCTCGGGGGGTTCACAATTCATTCTGAAGCAAAATAACTATTTGGGTTAAAACATTTTTTTTTAAAATAGATGGGAAAAAAATATGTTTTAAAACTACTTTAGGGCGTAGATGTCTGATTTAAAGAGGAAACGTGACCCCATGCAGTAGGCTATATGAAGTCATCTTAACTGATATACATTCAGTTCAATTAAAACTGAACTACGCTACAACTGTAAATACAGAAGGCATTCTGGCCTAATTGTGCACGTTATGAAGACATAGAAATGGCCAAATTAATTTTAAATTAAGTATAAATGACTCAATAAACAGTAAGCAATGTCGATAATATATTAATCTCATTACAATTATAAATGCTACAAAATCCATATAAAATGTAATACTCAAACGATGTACCTACGCGATTCCTAAACTGAAATGCAATTATTTTATTTTAACTTCGGTCATTTGGTCACGATGATTTATACGATTATTTATAGTATATGATATCAACCCAACACTGTATTGTATTTTTAACAGAGCAAGAGCGTATTCGGGTACGACCTTTTAATGAACATTGTAGGGTCCTAACTCTATATCCTAGTTGTCTTTTAAGATGGCAGGTGTAGTGAAGGCTCTCAAACTGAGCTACAAAGTCGTGTCGAAATCCTGAATAACAGGTTGTGAAAATAAGAATACTTAAGTGTAACCAAAATTATTATTATTATTATTATTATTATTATTGTTATTGTTATTGTTATTGTTATTGTTGTTTTTGTTTATTAGCCGGTTAGTTGTCATCACGTCATGTAACTTAAAGCCTAAAATGGAAATCCTCACCATGATTTAGCTGGTAGTTATATTACCAGTGCAGAAGGCTGTCGTTTAGCGTGGAAAATATTTTAAACGCTGTAAAAACAGAACTCGTTTCAACTGTAAATGTAGCCCCCCCCCATAAGATGTATTTGTTTTTTTAAAAAAACAAACAAACTCATTTTAAAAAATAAATAAATAACGAGGCGACCTTAACTCTTTACATGAGCCTAGAGTCTAGGAGGATTTACAGCCTGCGTGGCGGGAGATCCGACAGTTCGTGTCCATTTCGGTGCGGCCCGTGTTAATCGCGGTCTCGCTCGTTTTGCTCTGGTCCGGTTCGGAGCCGCCGGTGCTGGACGAGCCCGCCGGGCCCCGCTCACCGCGGCTGCGTGGCCCGGGGCAGCACTCCGGAGAGAGGGGGCAGCGCCGGCGGCGGCTCGCTGCCTCCCTGCAGGCCGTGGAGGAGAATCCGGGGGACCAGGGGTCGCTGCAGGGCCGGCGGCGGCGCGGAGGGGCCCCGGTAGAGGTACAGTGCGGCCCCGGGGTCGAGGTTGGAGACCAGGCTTTGCGGGTAGAAGTAGGGCGAAGGGAACATCCTCTGTAGGGCCGAGTAATTCCCGGCTTCCGCTAGCAGTTCGAGTCCCACTGCTGTCTGCCTCTTCCATTTTGTCCTTTTCCCAGGAGCGGGGGAAAAAAAAAACACAACGTAAAAAAAAAAGTTACTAAATGTTTTTTTTAATTTATTTATACACGGCATAAACATGTATTTCTTCACCAGTACATAGACAATAACCCGATGAGAAGGTGGATGTTTAACTACCCGCAGCCGCGTGAAATCTACGGTTCAAAATGCGTCCAGTAAAACCGCTCAATAATTCACGGTTTCGAGAATTACACCCCAGACCAGCAGGCCTGAGCTCGTTTGATGTTTTCGTTTACACGTTGCGCGGTTTGGCGTTTGAATCTGTGAAGACTGTCCCTAAATTCAATGGCTCTCTCAGCCGAGGAAGCCTTCTTGTTGACATCTTCCTGTTTTTGAACTGCTTCCCAGACTGCACTCGCACCATCGTCTTGTGTCTCTTCCAAATACTGAGCCAAATACTGAGGGTTGTTCAAAATTTTCAATAATTAATCGATTTTGTAGGGGGTCCTTCCTTTGCACTGAACCCAGGTGCACTCAACGAGCGAAATCTAATTCTTCTGCATAATAACTTGAATTAATGTGCATTAAGAACTTCGGTTTCATTTTGGTGTTAGAACTTAAATCGAAATAATTTGTGGTAAGGAGAAAGGGTTGGTTCATAACACAAGAATGAGTCATTAAGCATGATAAAAACTTCAGACCAGATTGCAATCATTTATAAACCTGTAATAAAATACTTTCAGTCTGTAGGTTCTGAGCACGCCGGTACTGTTGATTAGACCTTCTGAAAGTGTTGAGGTTTTTGAAAGGATAGCCCAGTATTAAACGGTGAGAAAGTGACGGTATCTCTTCCAAAGAGTTTGTTCCTATGGTTTATTTAATAAAACTATAGCCACATTCTCGTTCTTTATTCATATCAAGTGTTTCTCCTCTTGTCAGATAATCCCAGACAGTTGAAAGCCATTCTCACAGGTAAATAATTCATAATTATAATAATTGTGTAATTACAGTACGGAGACTGAATTATTCATGCGCTACGCAGTAATTTGTATTTATTATTCATGCTGAAATGTGTTATGCTTTTATATTTATTTCATGTCGTTTTGCTACATTAATGTTACAGCCGTTTAATCAGATAAATATAGTTTTAGTAGGTGAATCTGTTTTTGAAATTATTTATATTTTCGGGGAAACGTAAATTTAGCGCGATGCGGTAGACTTGCCGTCAAGAGTCTGCAAAAGCAGAGCTGTTTCTCGAGGTGTTTTGGGAAAGGACATCGTATTTTAAGGTTTCGGATTGTTGCCGTAAGCAGCTAACATGTTTGACGGCGACTGCTGTGTGATATGAAATGGTATTGTAGGAGTTTGGATTGTTACCGTAGGTAGGTAACATTTGTGACAGTGACTGGCTGTGAAATTGTCATTGTTTCTTGGACAGACGCCGCCTTGTCCTCGCTTTCCTGTAGGATAATGCAAAAGCAGTTGGCGGAGGGGGCCACCTGTAAACGAAATATTGGAAAACAGAAGCGTTTGCGCGATTAAAACAGTTCTCACCGCTAGCTTAACGTGTTTTAATTAATGACCTCTGAGCGGTAGCGGTTACCATGTTGAACACACAGCGCCTCTCGCCTGTCCTCACACGCACGTTTCGTCCTGCTGTCCGTTTTACAGCTGTCGTCAGTGTGTGCCCTCCTGCTGGGATCTATTCGTATTGTTGTGGTATTACGCCCACAGATAGGTATGTATATATAGGCTGTGAAACTGACGGATAATTTCAAATTGAAAATAAGAGTTGGAGTAAATCATAAGACTTATTGAAGTGCAGACTCGGCGCTGTGAAGCGGTCCAGGACAGCTTTTCAATGGCTTCTTGTTGTTTCAAATTACCCAGTTAGTGCGGGCCGTGCAAACTGGCAGCCGTCAAAGAGGAGGACAACTTTCTTCGACAGCTGTGCTGAGGCGATGGTTTGAGGCACCAGACGCAAACGCTTTACGGAAAGATATCTGTGGCAAACGCTCGCAGGAAAAGAACCTGTTTAACTGTCCCGAAGCACGGAGAGGGTTTCATCTTGCGGTCGTGTGAGAGTTATTGTCCCTTTTATGAGCCGAGGGCCTCCCTTCGCACGACAGTCAGTTGGTGTCGACTGGATTGCGAATTGAAACGGCTCATGATCTGCATACACACTCATTTATTCATCTTTCAGGGCTTAGGTAATCACGCAACAGTGTCATAGTTATATGCGTTAAAGTGTAAAGTCAATTCAAAAGTAAATATCCAAGGTTAAATGTCCTATTATAATAACAGATTAAATTCTTTATTACTGTAAGTTATCGTGGCTTCTTTGGCCTGCAGCGTCTCTACTTTCATAATATTCTAATAAAACGCATATCTTGAGTTGGTGTTTTTACAGTCTCGAGTGCGCCTGAGCCTGTCGGGGGCGATTACGTCACTTGAGGTCCTTAGTAAATGTCCCGGATGCTCAGACCTGCAGGTCCGTCAATTAATGACCGAGATCTAAAAGGTGAAGGTATAAAAACATTTCGTCCTAAATCTTACTCGCTCCAGGTATTAATTATCAATCGACATTTGTACCGCTTGCACGCTTTTCGGTAAATATGGGCGCACGCCTTCAGATTGTTCTTCTTAGCAGCAGCGATCATACGAGAATAAACGAAGGCAAGGTCTCTCATTTCGTTCGCTGTTTCTAAAATAAGTAAATATTTCCTTTAGAGATATTAGAATCTGTTCACACGTGCAAGCCAGGGCGTGTAACCTTTCTAATAAGGAAAATAAAAACATTTCTCCTTTTACTAAAATATTTTAGTGACATGAATTGTTCCCCTAGGTGTCCTTTAGGCGTCCAAATTTGTCATCTAGGACTCTGATTGTAGGTCCATGGCCGAATAAACCTGAAGTGGCCACTTCTAGCACTGCTACCTTATCAACGCACAGTTGATGTGAACTGAGGTAGCACTGCGTGGGACCCTCAGGGCGCCCTGTTGGAAGAAGGGCCGTCCAAGAGCCGTCGCTCTCCTGCTTCATCGTCGGCGCCTCGGTCGTTGTCCGTGGAGGTCTGTCGGCTGTAGGGGCTAAGCCGTGTCAGGGCGCTCCTTACCTCCTGTTCTGGTACCAGGTTTTGACCTGGGTGTCGGTGAGGTTCAGCGACGCCGCCAGCTCCATGCGGTCTTGCACGCTGAGGTACTTCTGGCGCTCGAAGCTGCGCTCCAGCTGGGCCAGCTGGTGGTCGGTGAAGGCGGTCCGGGCCTTCCGGGGCTTCTTGAGCCGGACGGGCGGGCTGTCCCGGCTGCTGCTTATCTCCCTGTCGCCTTCCTCCTTCACTGCGGGCACACAAGAGGGACAGGCTTCGCAAGGGCTGGAGGAAACAAGTCGCTTTCAAACCGCGGATCCGGTAGACTTCCGAACAGCTAAATTGTAAGCCTGAAATAACCATCTCGCCCGGAGCCGTGTCATATTTTACGTGAAGTACGATTATTCCAAGAAGAGCCAGGGACTTGTTTGTGCGCGTAATTTGGGTAGCCCGTGTGATCAAGTGTCATTTGCAGCTATAACTTAATTAAAACTATCAACACAAGAATTGCGTTTCATTTGGGGAAAAAAAAATAGTTTGCTTTTATTGACATTCTAAAAAACAGATAATCCTATCTATTAAAAATAACCGAATAGATAAAAGAAAAACTTTTAAAGGTGCACAGCATTGACAAATATTGATTTTGCTTCCAGATCACGCCGTCAACTAACCCACGAGGAGGTTAACTTGTTGTAACAGTTACTGCAATAGGTAGTTTCATGATTGCCAAACCGATCCGATGTGTAGATTGTTTTTAAAAAAATAATCAGAGGGTAGAGACATTTAATTAAACTAATCTCATAAAGCTTTAAAATGTCAAATTCGTTGCCTGATTTAAATGCAGAATTAGTCGGAAAATATAGAATAAAATAATCTAGGATATAAAATAAGAAATATTTACTGTGTATTTGCTACGCGATGTTGAATAAATGTGTAACCTTGCGCTTTTGCGAATATCAAGGGCAATTTTTAGAATATTTGTTCTCAATCCATTGGTTGAGTATCTGACATGAATCCAATTTGATACGGAGCAGTGGAACTGACATACGGCGCTATAGTACACATTCCCTTCCTTTTTAATCCGAAAACCTTTGCTCCTTGTTTCTCTTTGCTGTTTTTTTGGGGGGAGAGAAAAGTGACGCGTGAGAGCGAGTGAGTTTGAATGCGAGTTGATTCGTCTCTCAAGGAGCACAATAATCCGGTTAATTGAGCCACGAGGGATAGAAACCTTTCAAGCACGACTGGAGAAACTTCAGAGGGCCGGGAGTGAGAACCAGGTTAGGAGAGGGCCAGCCCTCCGTGTTACAAATCTGATTAGCAGAGGGACAAATTGCACCAAATCCCTGAAATATCAGGCAGCAGAATCCGTGAAATCAAAGCCCCCCACACTTCTGGTACAAGGGTTTAATGTTGAATCTGCTTCAGAGATACTAGATACAATCTGTCCTGAAGCGCACACATGCAATTCAGAGCATGCGTCTTTGAAATGGGATGAATACATGTTTGTTTCTTATCACTTCAATATTTTCCTTCGATTAACGTTCCCCTAGGTGCCTTTTACGTGTCCAAAAGGGTGACATTAGGACTGCGATTTTAGGTTAATTACAAAAAACCCTGAAATGAGACTGTCGTCTTTAATTGTAGTATTATTGTCATCTCAGCCCACTTAGTAATAGTGATGGTGGTAGTAATATTTTAACTAAATCCAAGCGTGCTCTATAAATGCACTTGACATTTCGTCTGGGTTTTCTTTCTCTCGTAAATTACATGCCAAATGATTTGATCAACAGGAGGCGTTTTTTTTTTCCACCGACGCTATTGTTTCCCTATCCTTTTACAGTTTCACACTGCTGCCTCATTAAATTGTCAATGAAGATGACAAGTTTCCACGTCTTGATTTTCGGAAGATTAGAAAAAAAAAACCCAGACACTTCTAATGCGAAGGCGCGTCTCCCGAGGCTAGCCTGTCATTGCGCGCCGACTTCCTCCCGGTTCCAAACATCAACAGATGATTTTCAGAGACCGTTTGATGATACAAATGAACCTATTTAAAACCGATCGACTCCCTTCTAGCCCCATTTATTATTTTCAATCGACTTCTAGGTAACAAAAGCAACAGTTATTGCCATGAAAAACCAAACCCCTTTTTTTTCCGCCTCTGAGCATATCGGCTCATTGTTAACAAAAACAATCTCATTTTCTTTACCAGGGCATCAAATTCGTTCTCAACTGAATTTGGTTAAATAAAGAATTCATATTTTCCAAGTTAATTGCTTGAGACGATAGTCATAAACATTTAAGTTACGCACGATATACAGGACATTAGGGTCTTGTACTCGTTTTAAAGCCGATAGTGGAAACATCGTGAGAGAATAATAGTTATCTTCAAAATACGTACGGAATCGCGAAATCTAAAGATGTATTTGTAAACCTGCCTGGTAGTTTTTGTCTTTTTTTCTGACTATGGGTTACGCTTGTCATGTTGCTTAAATAACCGTTTCTAAGAAAACGGATTCGGAGGTCACGATTCCAAAACTTATTCAAACTCTTTGTCGCCAAAGCCCGTTTCCTTTCTTTGTTGTGGTTTTTCATACTACTAAGGATGGCTAAAAATTATAGTTTTTTTATGGGTCAAGAAATCGTTTTGTTCGGAGCTGTCTGACAATATTCCTCGATTTAAAAACATCTCTGTGTCTCTTCACATCTACACCCACACACTTTTTACATTTATGGTCGGAAACGAACAATTACAATCGCCGACATCAAAATGCTCGCATTTATTATCAAAAGTAATCTTACTCGTTTTGCTGTCATTTCCCCTCTATTAAAAAAAAAAATATGAATCAACTACGCAGCAGAGTACTGAAATAATGAAACCCGCCGGACTGACAGCCGTTAAAAAATAAAACTTTTAACAAACCAATCTGTTCCATCGGAAACGCGATGGCGGAAACGCCGGGGGTGCTCATCAAGGACAGAACTCGCATTTTTGGCCGTGCATCTTTACCTTTGTACTCGGTGTCCGACGAAGAGTTGCTGTGAATTTTGTCCACCTTGTCCATGAAGTCGTCCGCGATTTTGGCCGACAGCCGCCCCGCCTCCGGGGCCGGCGCGGCGCTGCTGGAGTAGGGCGCGCAGGCGGCCAGCGGCTTGCAGTCCGCCAGGATGTCCCTGATGAGGAAGGAGGACGTGACTGTCCGCGGCTGGGGGGCAGCCGACATCTGGGCGCGCTGGAGGTGCGAGTCCAGCCCCAGAGCGTGTCCCGGCCTCTGCACAGCCTCCTCCAGGCACTCCCGCCTCGGGGAAGGAGGCGACGAGCAGCCGCTGCCGAGGTCGGACCGCGGGCTGAGCTCCAGCGGGGACCTGCATTCCCCCATCAAGCTGTCCCCTTTGGAAAGCATTGGACTCCCGGGCCTGTGAGACAGTAAGGAGTCGATTCCGAAACTGGGGCCGTTGGTAGACGCGTCCATTGTCGACCAGAGCTGCTCTTCTGGGTTTTTGTTAAACTACCATTTGGACTGCGGGGAACTTCGGTTCGAAGTGCAGGCAGCCCAGGCGCGGCGAGAGTCTCAACTATCCAGCCGGGAAATCCCACCCCGCAAACCACACAGAGACGAGAATATTCCTCTGCTTTCCTTCCGAATATCCCCCTCAAAATAGGTTGCAAAGTTTTAAATTAACATTAAAAAAAAAGCTCCGGCCCTTCCGTGATGGTGGTAGCTTGAAATCAATGCTGCGTTTAACACTTGTTTAAGTATTATTTAAAAATCGATAGAGCTTGGAAACGTTTTTCAGTTGTAATTGATTTTTTTATTTCAATCCCAGAGCAAGGTTACTCGGAAGCAGCAGCAACAACAACAACAACAACAATAACAAAAAAAGAGTTTGTTTCTTCTTTTTTCCGGCTTTTAATGGCTACTGGAAGCTGGAACGTGTCTGGAAGGGAGCGGCGCGGTCTCACTCGGGCTGCCAGGCGCTGCCGGTTTCAGCACCACGGACAGGCGCCGGCGGGTCAAGTCAGTGGGAATTCAGGAAGCGGCGGATCGCTGAAAAATTAATCAGATCAAAGGTAGCTGTCGCAGCGGCCCGGGCGAGCGCGGAGCGAGGGGAGGCATTCTGCGCCCGTCACGGGAAGGCGAGGCGGAGGAGAGGAAAGAGAGGAAAAAGCGAGTAGCCAGAGGTAAAACGGGTTAAACACACACATCGGGGAACTAATGCTTCCCGGCGACACTTTTCCTAAAAAATGAACTTGTGTCACACTCAGGAGCTCGGTTTTAAAGGTGTCCCGTCCACGTGCGTCCCCAGCGATCTGCTCCCATTGGCTGGAGGGGCTTTTTTGGGTGATGACTCGCTCGCGAGGAGGAGGAAACTCGACTGCACAACCCCCCCATCCCCCTCCCCTCCTCACTTTGATTAAAAGAGACACTGAATTAATTAGGAGACCCAGATCCAACTGTTTACAGGCAATTTTCACACTGTTTGCTTTCATTACATCATTGATGAAGCTTATAATAGGGTTATTATCTGGAGGGGGTGAGTCTCTCCCACCCCTGTCTGCCTGCGGTATTTATTTTAGAAACTTGACAGGGCAGTTAGATCGAGGGTCGCTTCCAGTCTTACCTCAGAGGTCTTAGAACGATTTTTACTAACGGCCACTGTTTTACTGTGCAATGTTTATTATGGATGCTTTATCCTGCGCTCTATCAGTTTATGTCTTATGCTTTTTTTTTTCCTGGGTTGTTTAAGATCCACCGACGACCGTGCAAAGGATAACGCTGTATTGTACAGCCACGTCTTGGGTTAAATCAAATAAGACGTGAAGGCTAAACAGTACATTTAAAAATATGAAGAAAAAACTCCCAAAAGCATCTAGGTGAAAGATGAACAGTAAAAATATTTTTTTTGTTATTACTATTTAATTGAAATGTAAGAGACAGTAGTCAGGCTCCTGTTACTGAGCTCAGTGTGCTTTACTGGTAATACTTTTGATGTAATTTTAATTTAGCATGCGATCTATAATTATTTTTGATTTAACGAAACGACATCAATGCGTGTTTCAGCTTCTGCATTTTTCCTTCGTTATGAAGACATAGCCGAAAACCAGACACGTTCAATAACGTGATCGAAAAGTTCCAGAAGGAGATCTTGCAATAATTCCCTTACCTTCAGCATCGTCGCTGCTGTAGCTTCAAAACTATTTTGCCCCAAATAAAGGCACATTGCTCTCTCTCTATGCGGGGAGCAGCTTGCGGTAGTAAGACCCTCACCGTTCCACCGTTTAGCCTGTTAGTTAAGACTAATGTCGACGCTTTTAAATGTAAATTCGCAATAACCTCACCTAACACGAAAGCATTTAATGAACAGATCTCACAGCGTAAAACTTCATTGTTCCCACCGCGGACACCTCGAAGTCTTTATTTTGTTTTCCTGCTCCGTTCCAGCCCCCGGACCCCGACAATCGGACCCCCGCGTCAGGACCAGATTGGAGGCGCTGGCCCTGCGCAGACACACCGGCAGGTGAGTGCGGCGCCGCCCGCTCCCAGGGGAACCCAGCCTGGCTGCAAGCTGTCACACGGGGCGGGGGCGTGGGGACAGCAGAAACCACCCTATTGCGCTGGACTTCGATAAGAAATTATGATGACCTAATCCGTATCTGCGTTCCGACCATATCGTTTTTCCCAGCTATATAGACTTATGTGGAATATCACGGAGCCAGTCGTCTATTTTTTTTAAATACCTATCTGTGACCCTTATTTAATGAGTTGAGCTTTTTACAAGAAAATGTTGTTTCTAAAATTAAACCACATAACCATATGCTAAAATATTCCACTTTTCCGTTTTATGAACTAAATGCATACATTTAAAATAAGATAAAATTAAGGCTGACATTCATGAACGATGGAAAGATGCTAATTTATTATAATGAGATTTTCTAGTAGTTATGGTCGTCAGGGTTACTTTAAAATGTTTGGTATCGGCACTTTTATCAAGAATCTACTAGAAAACAAAGTAACACTAAGCAAAACGATTGATATTGTAAATAAAGTAACAGATAATTGCCTTGGTTTAACTAAAAGGACATATAATAATAAAGGGAAACGGCCTTTTACTCCAAAAATCTATCAAAGATGTTAAAATGAAAGCTATAGTGTGTTAAAAAAGCTTAACATGCTATATATACTATAGAAAACCGCACCATTGGCACAGAAACCTTATAAAAAGTCTCTTCCCTGACAATAAGTCATCTTGATTTTTAAACATGAAGCTGAAGTTTTGCCTGGTCAGCCCTGCCTTATGGTGCGTATTTCTATTCCAAATTCATCGTGTTTGCCTTCTGTTGGTGTTTATTCCAGTGTTTGGCAGCCAGTACCCTTTAAAGTGTGTCGCTAATAGTGTTACCTGAGGACAGGCGCAGCCGTTGTCACCTGACTTGAATTTACTGTGATGCTGTACAGGGATCAGTGTGTTATAATGTTGTTGCTCCAAAGCTGATGCAGGTCCTTAGTCTTTACCTCCTTATAATGTGGCAGTAAAGCTGTGCTCAGGAATGCATATTCACAGAGAGGGGGCAGGTGTGACTGTTCAACAGAGGTCTCCCTGCTCCGTTTCTCACATTGGTGCTGCATGCAATGAGTTGGTATTTTTCTATGTAAGCGATTTAAAAGATGATGCATTATAAGCACAATGTACAGTATATTTTAGAAATACTGCAGTGTCATTATTAACCTGAAATAATTCATCTTTATATAAACAAAGGTTTAAATGAAGTGGAGATAATGGAACAGCAAAAAATAATATTACTCCAGTGCACTGCAGCTACCCCAACCTGTGTAAAATTCTTACTGTCACAGAACATGTGTTCATAATAAATCACCACCATCTACGCGCACGCGGTGAAAATCAGCTGCAGCCTGAATGTTGGGATTTAATAATAAATCAAGACTAATAACCTGCAAATGTAATTTTTATTAGATTTTGTCATTGGAAGAAACTCAGTGAAATGATCAGGAATGAAGTGTATGGGGAAACGTGTGTGGGACACCTCCTCTGCGCTCCCGGGCCCGCCGGCTAGCCGGTGCCGTGTGTGCCGTGGCCCAGATGGCCCCGCCGGGCCCCCGGGTCGGAGCCGTGGGCGCCGAGCGCTCTCCGCCGGGACTCGGGCTCCTGGAATGTGTCCAGGTGAGGCCTCACCTGCGGGGAGAAGAGACCGAAGCTGGCCCTCGTTTCCACTAACGCGGCACGACGCCGTGGGACAGTGACCCCAGACGGCCCCGGGCTGGGAACAGAAATACACAGGGTCATCTGCGAGCCCGAGGAGCGTCGGGCACTTGCAGTGACCTGTCCATACTGGACTGCAGTCCTCTGGATGGACTGTGTTATGCACACACTGACGCCCCACCCAGGGTGCACCCTGCCTTGCACCCAAAGCTTGCTGAGATAGGCTCCAGCTCCCCCCCGCGACCCTGAATTGACCGAAATGGTTAGAAACTGCGTGGAGATATATATACATAGTGTGGATATTTCCTTTACTCTGGGTAGAGAGGGGTATGTGTTAGCTACTGTAGCAGCGGTACTTAAGATTTTGGCTTACGCGTAAGTGATAAGGACCGTGTCTTTACTCCTTATCGAGGGGTGAGTTTGGCACACCTCGGACTACCAGGATGGCATTGCTGAAATCTCATTCACACCACCCTCCTCATACGGTACTGTTTTAATGTGATCTAGGACAGCCAGAATACATTTCTAGAGCTGCATCAGACAGGACAAAAAATTGTGTAGAAGATAAAATAATCATTAATAACTGTAGTGCACAAAAACTCTACTATTGTAAAGCAGAGTCTGGTGCTCATAGCTGAAAAATGCATTAGATGGTATGAGTGGGCCTTTGGTTTAAATCCTTGTTCACTTCAGGTTCATACTGATTGATTGAAATAAACATCCTATTATTATTCAATAACTAAATTCCAGTATTTAATCCATTGTGATTAAAATATACAGAGAATGTCACATTTAGTATGGTGTATAGTTGCTTATATATTATAATATGACCTGACAGTAGTATAATTGCCTTGCAGATGTGTCCCAACAACAAAAAAAAAGGAAGTGGTGTATTGTGTTGAATTCAAGCCTACACTGAACAACGAGGCAGACTTTTTACATACACAGTTGTTTCTGCACTAATTTATGGTCAATATATCATGTAGGAAGCAGGAGTCTGGAGATCGGTTTGCCCTAAAAGCCAGTCTTGGTCTGACAACTGCCTTATTAAGAGTTGTGTTTAAATGATTGTGTGCCAGCGATGTGAACAGTCAGGCTGCTGATGAATTAGTTGAAGACAGAGCACAGGAGTTGCCCAAGCTGTGTGTCAAGTCTCACCTGAGCCCTCGACTGAAGACCTGCTGGAAATGTTCAAGGCAACTGCGCTGGTTCAGCACAGGCCTGATTGACGGCTCCTGATCATTACAGGAGCACACACAGACATGGACAAAACATCTGCACACCCTTTGCAAATACTGAGGAAGTCGAACAGCAGTGGCAAATAATGTTCTGTCTTATGCAAAATATCAGCTAAGAGACTGTGAAGTAAAATGAATATCTGAAGAGACTGGCAGCTATGTGAACTAATAGTCACAGTACAGGGTTGTGATTTTGAAAGGGTCAGTTCGCACACTCTGTGTACAGCAGTATACAGCTGTACCATGTTCTCTTTATAACTGCAGTGCTAAATTGATAGAATATATTCTATATGTGGTCTGAGTGGCGTGATTCTTAGGGATGTAAATTGGTGAATCACAAAAACTGGTGAGGGATGATGTATGGAGTATATTTAGTTTGAGTCATACAGAGTTAAAGAGCAAGTGTTTTTGGTATTCACTAATAACCTTTGAGCTTTAATAGTATATTCCTGTAGAACAAGCATTTATTTGCCTAGGAAACATTGATTTATCTTATTTTGTCTGTATCAAAATTTTTTTTGAAAATCCTAAACGTCAAAATACTAGTACTAAAGTTTTTCAATTGCAAAATAATTTAGGAAGTGTTTAAGAACAGGTGCTATTTTAAAAACAAACAGGAATGTAGAGCAATTGTGAGTTTTTTGACTGTGACTCAGACTGAAAAGTAAACTTCTAGCTTTTTTTAGATTAAAGATTAAGTAAAAGTCTCAGCAGAAATATGTAAACAGTTGTAAATTATTTTTAAAGTTACAACACAAAATTCACCGGTCTAATCAATAATAGATGGAAATCAATTAATGGTTAATAATAATTACTTCATATTTTTCTTTATCCAGGAAATGTTGGACTAATTACACAATCACTTGCTTGGTGAGATGATAAATATTTGATGTTATAGGTTTTCTTGTAATGACAATGAAACGCATATCGAGCAGTGTTCTTTTGCAAGATGTTTCCCTCATTTTCCTGCTCCTCCGAAAGTAGTGAATGTAAACGCACGCGAGGCTTCAAAAAAAGCACAGCATGGCTACCAAGAGCAAAAGGGGTCCGTCTGTGGCCCAGTCAGAACCAGTGAGGCCCCTGCGCTCGGGCCAGTGCTGGCCCAGCCAGTGGTGCACCAGCATCCACAGCTACTTCTCATTACACCAGTGGTTGAACTAACTCTACAGTACAGCACGTAGTCTGAAATGTAAAAAAAAATCGTAAAAAAAAAAATCTATTTTTTGTTTTATCTTCGGCCTGATTACGTTAGTTTGCTTCGCTGTGCCCCTCCTGCCCCTGCTGGCTCAGTATCCTCTGCCGAGCACAGCGTGTCCACCCGCAGGAGGCGCTGGTGTCCTTCGCGCGCGAGAGGGAACGAGAGTGAATGGACAGGGGGACTGTTGGGGTGCTGTGTGAACTATTTCTCAATCGATCAGTTTCTTCAAGATTCTGCCTCTACAACAGGCATCAGATTTGACGTGACAGCTTAGAAGGAAGCTTGTCTCCAAAACATAAAAATTGGTGTTTATGACAAAATAAATTTATAAATATGTATAAAAGTTCTAACCAACGGAAAACTCTGTCACTCACTCTCTTCTGTGTTCCCTTTACTTTTTTTAATATTTAACATGTTGCAAACTGCTTGCAAGATGCTTCAAAGAGCGAGAAATTGCTCCTATCAGCTCACTCACCCCCACCCCGGGAAAAACACAAAGAAATTTTGCTTGTTTATTTTATTTATATATTTTTTTGTTTGTTTGTTATGGATTTTTTTTTGTTTTGTAAAAAAGCATGTCGCCTTTGGAACAATTTTGGCATCTAGATATCTCTTTGAAATACAGAAAAAAATACATGCATTTAAAGAAAGAGAGAAAAGGGAAAGGAAAAGACGACACACAACAAACAAACAAATGGAACGGGCGCGCTCAGAAAAAGTCAGGGATGCAAATGTCTAACCCAAAGCCATCAGAAATGATACTTGACAGAAAATAATGAGAATTGCTAAATCTTTTATAAGGTTAACACTCGCCTTTCACAGTCAGCTGTCATACAAGAAAGAATTTAGCACATGCTTGCCGCAAAAATAAACCTTCATCGGCTCATTAGAGCTGACAGGCCTGGACGGCAGTCCTCAGCAGCCAAACGCCACCCCGTTTTGTGTCGGTAATTTGCAGTGGAGATACACACACAAAAAAAGAAGAAGAAAAAAATTAAGGGAAAAGAAAAAGCGAGAGGGGAAGACAGAGGGGGGCCTTGGGGGAGGGAGGTAAGATCGTTAGCGCACCAGGAGCCTGATTCTCTCCTAATTGGAAGCGTTGGGCATTGTCAACCGAGGATTTTCGCCGGCTCACTGACAGGTAGAGCCGTCAGGATGATAGCCCACTTGTCAGCGTAAAAGACCAATAAAAACAAACCATTTTTGATTTAATTGGAGGCTTGTGCTGGCCAGGGGGTGGGTGGGGAAGAGATGGAAGCAAGGGGTAAGGGGGGGGTTTTGGGAAGGAAATGTGAAAGAAATCATCACTTCCAGCGTGCACATCCACCTCCCCACTCCCACACGCCAGTCACTCCACCAGGAAGGCCTGGGTGGTGCAACGTTTTCAAAGGGTTGAGATCCGGGAAATCTGGTGTCGGGTCCCGACAGTGGGGCCTGCAGGAGTTATAATCCGGGTCTGTTTGAGCAGTTATGATCAGATCCATGTGGGCAACCTGTTTTCCTTAAAGGGTGCTAATGCTTACAGTTTGTCTCTGTAAATATATAACCTGTAACTTTGTAGATCCCGTTCTTGCAGGCAAGGTGTGTGCATCAGTTTACAGTGTTTCAGTGTAGAATGGGCAGTGGCCATACTGCACTTGAACTGTCCTTAAGATCCCAGAGCTCTATAGTTCCCAAAGCCCAGTGCAGCAATTACCACATAGAGCTATAAGACCATGGGACACATCGTGTGCAACACAAACAGACCAGGCCAGCAATGATGAAGTACTGGGTCAGGTGAATGGTGATGCATTCAGTGAAATCCAGACAAACCTGATGACTAGCCTAAATGCAGTTGCCCAGGAGATCAATGACCACACAACTCTGTCTAGTAAGCATGCTTGTTGTATGTGTACAATTGCATATAGAAGGAATTCATATCTGAGCAGCTACCAACTAGTCAAGCAACATACTTGGCAACAGTGGTCCAGAGGCCCCTGTACATAAATATATATATAGGGGAATATCATAAATCTGTTAATTCCACAGAAGGTTTTGGCCACCACTTAATGGGATGGTTGACCGTTAAACTAATCATTAAATGTATTGGTAGCAGATAAGTACAGTTAGTATTTCTTACAGTTAATAAATGACTGAATGAATCTATTTTTAGGTACAGGGCGACAGTATTTTTTGACCGCGTATTTATATACGTTAGAATGCGGCCCAGTCCCCCCCCCTGCGCTAAACGTAGGGCTGGCCACCCATGTGTTAGAATATGAACTTGAACTTGAACTTTATTGCCGTATGTAACCGGTACTGGTACAATGGAATTCTTACTTACAGAAAGTAAGAAATATGGCTCAGTCTACAAAATTAAACCTCTGCCTATCTGGTCCTTTGCCACTGCATGGCTCTGAGCGCACTGTCCTGCTCCTGCGAGCCCCATTATCTCGGGCTGTAGAAGTGTCTCCTCTCTCAGACAAGCTCTCGAGAGCCTGGGTTCCTGCGTGTGAAACATCAGGCTCCCAGCTATCACTCCTCACTCTCTTCCCCTCTCTCATCCTTGCGCATCTAAAACCGGTGTTTTATTATTTCTGACAGAGTTCACCAAAGACATCTGCTTAGAAGGAGAAGGGGCGGTGGGGGAGGGGGGCAGCGATCGGCTCAGGCCATCCATCAAAATTTCATGAAGAAGAACCGCTTTGCGGCACCTAGAATTAAGTGTCTTTAAGCTAGCCTCTTCCCTGCCCATCCAGTTCCATTTGTCCTTTCCAGTATGCACCTATCTCAAATTTAAGCTAACCAGCACTCTCCCTTACAGCGGTATTGATTGTTCAGTGGAAAGGAAACTTTTAATTTGCGAGTCACGGATCAGTTTGCTCAGGTCTTTAAGCAGCGTTGCTTTTAATGGACCGATATGTCATAGTAATGAGAAACCACTGCAGTGACACTGCTTGACTCTGTGTGAATAAAGCAACATCCAGACAGAGAGATTGATAGGTTAGTAAGTAGGCAGACGTAACACACTATCTGAAGGGCTGGAATTCACAAAGCCTGTTACTCCGTGTGTCATTAGCTCCATGCTGTCTAGAGGAATAAAAGTAAATTTCTGGAACACTGAAATGAATATGGCCACTTTAATACAAGGACTAACAGTTATTTCTGAGTTCTGTGATGCTATTGTTTGTAATCAGTCTGTGATAATCTACTTTCATTGTTAAAATCAATGCTTTAAAAAGTAAAAGGCTCAGTATGACATGAGAATTATCAGTTTTGTAATAATTTAAGGTCACGGAAACCACCAATGTTTAAGCCTCTTTTTTTTCTTGTTTGATCCTAACAAAAAACTAATTATTTAAATAGCATTTATTGTCTGGAACTAACACTCGGTTTTAAACACTGATCCTAATTTTTCTTCCCTGATTACAGAAAAACTAAAATTGATAGGACACTCAGTGATCGGTGACAGATTCAAAACCCTTTTAGTTTTGGCAAATATTTCCTGTGGCTTTCTATGAAAGACTGGACCACTATAAATAGGATATGTGCAGACTTAAAGTTATGGGGAATTTATTCAGTGGTGAAAGACAAGCCTGTGAAGCCCCCATTCTGAACACACTTGATACAGTAGATCAAGAATAAAAGGGATCGAGGCAACTGGATATCAAGGAGAAGCAGAACAGGGGTTTCCAAGGGGTTGGAGTTCAATGTTACCCCCCTCACAGATGCCCACTCAAGCCCACACTGTTCCTGTACAGGGCAGCATGAGTGGATGAACTCTGAGCAGGCCGGGAAGAGGGGCAGGTCCCCTCCAGCTGCCAGGGGGAGACCCACACAAGCTGTTGGACAGCGCCAGGCCTTCCCCTCACCGCAGGGCTCTGACAGGGTGGGGACGAACCTGACACCAATAAATTACTGGAGAGGCACCTGACTCAGGAAGGACACAAGGCATCGGCACTTAAACTTTCAGTCTAGAGTGGACTGCAAAGGCATTGGAAGAAAATGAAACTTCTCCTTTACCTAAAAATATCTGCGTTCATATCAGCTTTTTATATTTAAGACCAAGTATGAAACAAGTGTATGATGGAATCATACAGCTTCTGTAGGACATAGGAGCTGTACCTACCAGGTTTTTAACCTCTTTAAAAGATAATTTAATGTGTCTGCACGCTTGAGTTTAATAAACTTGCCAATCCTGCTTTGGGCTACTTAATAGGCCATGGGTCTTTTGCTAGGCTTTAACAGTACAACAGTAGCTGAGGAAACCTGATGACTGCTGGGATGGTGCAAGTCCCGTACTCACGACCAGAATGGAAGTGTAGGGTGGAGGTTGTTACCTTTTGGAACCGGGGCAGTTTCCAGAGGGAGGTAAACTCCACACTGGGCTGGCTTTGGCGCAGAAGGGATGTCCGTGTCTCGTAAATCTTCCCCAGCTGAGCCTGCTGCGATACATACAGAACAGGGTGTACTAACACACTGTGTTGGCGTTGTCTTTTTTCATATAAATTGACCTTTTCACCGCATCCAGCTGTGCCAAAGACAGTTTTTACATCTCAGTGATTAGGAGATAAATGTTGCATTATTTAATGGACTGCCTCCATAATTTGAAGGATAATA
Organism: Lepisosteus oculatus; assembly: GCF_040954835.1. NCBI lineage: Eukaryota > Metazoa > Chordata > Actinopteri > Semionotiformes > Lepisosteidae > Lepisosteus > Lepisosteus oculatus. Next base: position 14,790,276 of record NC_090719.1, on the reverse strand, counting down.
TTAGGAGTTATTGATTAACCAATAGGATATCAGGCAGGTGGGGTACCTGGAGCTGAAGTGAAGTTTCTCTAAGGGTATGTCACCTTTTGTAATGGAACGGTATGGTACACAAACTGAGTGAAAGTGAAAGTGATTGACACATTTTCCTGATTGTCATTTTCCTTTGTGCTTATTGTGCATTGCACTAGAGGGGGTGTGAGCAGGAGCCCCGATGTTGCAGCACGGTGTTGTGGATGTGCTGGATTGTAGTCTGTGCCGCACTATCAGCGCTACGCGCTCCCTCGCTCGCTCCTCACTTTGTTACCTTCTTTTGCCGAGACGCCAGTTTGGCCCGCTCCGCAGACTGCTGCTCCTCCAGCCAGCGCTGGGCGTACCGGTGTTCCAGCAGCTCAAAAATGGGAGTGGAGGGGCTGAGGGAGAGCCAGACAAGGGGGGCGATCAGACGCATGTGAAAGAAACACTGCGAGCACAGAGGGTCTGCGGGTTATCAACGATCCAGGTAAGACCCACCTCCTAAAAGGTGTCTTTTGCCAGGGCAGTCACTATTCACAGCCTCTTTTATCTTTACATTCAGCATATGCATCTCAGTCACCTGAAGGCGGAAAATGTCGACAAACCGCCAATGATGTACAAGAAGTTCACCTCATAAGATGTGCTTCGATTTTCAGAAGACGTAATTGAATGTATCTTAAAAATGTTAAGTTAGAACTTTAATACAGGCTGTTTAATACAGGACAGAGCCTTGAGGATGCTCCTTCTGGGCCCTGTGTCCCTGGTTATGTGTGCAAAGTAACAGGATATAAACTTGTTAAATATGCAAACATTCTTGAGACAGAAAAAAAAATCACTGATTTACCTTGAGGCTGCTGTTAAACTCCAAACAGGTATATATAATATATATACTGTATATATGTGATACAGGCATTGGTGATACATGGCAAGTAACCAACAGTAAATGCAAAGTGTTGTATGTTGGGAATAGAAATAGGGGTTATATGTATGGAATGTGTAATGCATAACTGAACAATGTCCTGTGGGAAAAGGAGTTAGACCTTGCAGTGGATTTTTCACTGTCATTAAGGCCTCATGGAGAATCCATTAACAAGTCAAAGAGGATGCTTGGGTATTTATTTAAGAGCGTACAATGCCAGCCGAGAGGTGTGGTGAATTTGTAAATGCCCTAGTTTTCCTTGTCTAAAATGTGCAATCCCAGTGACCACATCACAAGAAGGATCTTGGGTACCTTGGAGAAGGTTCAAAGAAAGGCTACTAGACTTATTCCTTTGGTGAAGTACAGGAGGCATGATAAAAGAATGAAAGAACCAAGTCCTTTTTAGCCATAGGAGGCAATGTTTCAGGAGCGGGGAGGCTGAGATCTTCAAATTCATGAAAGGAGCGAGAAGGATGGAATCCGGCAGCGATTTCGACCTTAGTTTTTCCACACCAAGCAGAGGGCAAAAACAGACGCTTATCAAAAGCAGATTTCCAAGTAATAGGGGAAAATAATTATCAATATAGGTGGTAATTGGGAGTCTGGTCAGGTAGTCTGATCTAATACTGTACATGCAGATCTTCCAGGAATCAATTAGTGCTATTTTAATTTTTTTCTAATTTTAGCACAGGAGCAAGGGAGCTCTGATTGTCTCACAGACTTGACTTCTCCTGCTTCTGTGAATTGACAGACAGGACTGGAAAACACTGGTGATACAGCAAGGCAAATATCAGCAAGAAGAAAAAAACGAAGAATATGTTGGTGTTTTTAGTTTGGGTTTTTGAGATTAAGAAGAAGTCACTAAAATATGTGCACATTTTTGTTTTTTGCTGTTCGTTTTTCTCTGTTGCCTAAATTCAGGTGGCAGTATTTGCTACATGTTTAAGTTTTTCCCCCCAATCGAATGAAACATAGCAAAGAAAGAAAAATGCAACATCTCTTCACAAAAAAGGAATAAAAAACAGTAAAATAATAAGGTGATAAGTCGCTAGTTTTAAGAGGCTGCAGCATAAAAAATACAGGAAAAACTAACAAGTTAAAAAAGTCTGGTATGTAGCGGAGGAATATTCTCCTCTTTCCAAATGCAAGTCGATCTGTCAGTGTCTTCTAGTTCTCCTGACGAGAGCGGAGGGGCCCAGAGATGAGAGCTGGGTTCAGAGCGATGATGTATTCCCTCAGTTGGTAATCAGTGCAATATGTAGGTAATATGTGGGGCTGGAACATCTCAATTATCACTTGTGCCGTCACTGACGCGCAGGGTTTCGAGCTTGGCCACCCCTGCAGTGACTTTTATTGCTTAATTAGTAGGCACCACATGCCATAGCGTACCCTCCACTCCACGCAAGCTAAACCTTAATGAGTTTGGACAGGCTGCTAAAAATGATCCAATTGCCCTCTGTGGGCGGGCACTGGAAACGTCAAGACCACTGCTTGGTGCCGGCCAGCGTCTGCCCCAGTCCTCGACACCTTGGTTCTGTCGCCCCGGTCCACAGGGCCACCTCTGTTGACCTTGGGACTACCTCTCACCAACGTCTTCATTTTCAGCTTGAGAAGAGAAAAGCTCTAAGCCGGGTTCTCTGTAATATCACTCCGGCGGAGTGGACCGGCATTGTTCTACAGTGCCTGTCCCCACACTTATTCATGTGAGCTCAGCCTCAGCCAGGTGGGAATAGGAAAACCAACTGCAAGACACTAACAAATCTGACCGCTTTTAGACAGATTTATAATTATACTAAGCCTACATCACCTAAGCCTATACATTCTGTTCTGAGTTTTCAGTGTTTATTCTAATACAGCATAACCCCCTTTAAAATGCAATTAGCTTTCAATGCATCTTCAGTAGATCACAATGAAGCAAAACACATTCATTGCCCTCTGAGTATAGGGTGCTTTTCTATCATTATTAACCATTATTTCTTAAAATACCACAGTAGTGTTTATTGCATACACATCTCTTTTCTGTTGAAAAGAATACTGTCTGAGATTTTTAACACCTGGAGAAAATAAATGAGGAACCTTACGCAAATATATCAGCTAGTAATCTGCAGGGCTCAAATGCTAGTTAAACAGGCTCTAGTAATTAGTGTTACCCATAAACTCTGCTTGATAAAGCAAAAGAGTCAGTGGCCGTGATGTTAAGTAAAATTTCAGCTTTATTTTAAGTTGAAGTTTAAGGTAATTTTATATTGATATTTCTAATTACACAGAATATAAATGAAAAATGCAGAGCAGTTTTATTAGGATATTAAGGCCACACATTTAACACGGGCAGCCGAGGGGATAGGGGTCAAAGACAAAACTTAGGCTGGCTAAACAGGGCCTTTATAAGCACGAGGATCAAATACTGGCACCAGACGATCACAGCGCACTGTTCCTTTCATTTTACTGGCTTGACAGTCTTTTCAATGCTAACATATAAATTTGTCAAGATCCAGCACAGCTGAAAAAAAAAGGTGCAATTTCTACTGCATTACTCTGCAAGACGGGGGGGGAAAAACAAAACAAAACAACCGTTAGTGAGAAAACGTGTGTTCCTGACTTTGCACAAATATTTTATTCCTTCATTTTAAAGGTTTGTAGACCAAGGCCTTGTTGAACAGATGTGTTTCAGGTGCAATTCCTCAAAATGCTCCCTCTGTCACAAACTTCCTTTTTCGTAGGAGGCAGGGTAAGGAATGCATACAAATCCCAGACCCGCCATTGGGTAACGGGATGAAAGCCTGCACGTGTGTTTGTGTGTGGAGGGGGGGAGAAGCGGAGGGGTTCTGAGTAAGACCCCAGCACATGCTCATTAGAGTTGACCTTGGCACTAGGAACCAGCGTTTGATGGATAAGGTACAGGGCCAAACAAGACCCTGGGGAGCCATGATCTTATCTTTTACTGTACACTCACCTCCTTTCTCCTGACCCCTCCCCTGCACACTCTCACATTCCCCACTCTGCAGGCGTCAGGAACAGAATAAATCTGTGCCTGACAGAGGAACAGAGCCAGAGACAGGGAGAGGGAGCAAGAGAGAGAAGAGGAAAAGACAGGGGAAAGAAAAACAGAGAGCACAGAGCAATTGCGCACCGCACACAGGGGCGTTATTAGCTAAATAATTCAGTTCCATTTTTACAGTGTCAGTGCTTACAAGGGGAAAAAAAAGAAGGAAAGTAAGGAAAAAAAACCCTGTCTTTATGCTCTTGTGTAACAGTGATGAATTTCTGATGAAAGCAAAACCTCTTAACTGTCTAGCTCACTGAAGAGCCCAATGATTAATCGGTTTCCCTCTTCCACCTGTCTCTCAGCTGTTTCCCTTCATGCGAGGAAGACTTTTTTTTTTTTGCTCTACTATCATACCTTTCACCTGTGAGTGAGGAGAATGCTTGAGTTTAGTAAACTGTATTTCAATCAGAGTAGGACAGGAAGATGTAATATACTGAATATATATATTGTAGTACGAAAGAAAGGTAGGGAGGTATTTATTACGATCTGCAAAGATAGTTCAGGTTTAAAATTTCTGAGACAATGTACAGTATAAGTTATGTGTCCCTACCGAATTTCCGGGCAAGTTAAGCCGGTATAAAGACAATGTCTCTGCAGAAATTTGTCTAGAAATATATGAACATTACTCAGAGCTCTCAGAAATACAGTCATCTCACATTTGAATAGTATTACAGATGTATCAATGAAATGAATTCAAGAAATGTTTTTAGTCTATATTAATCTATATTATTTATAATTAAGTATGGATTAATTTTTTGGTATCTGTGGAACTGTTAAAATATTTTAAAAATTGGAGCAAATATTTACAATGTTCTGCTTATATAATCTGCTGAATTAGTGAAGTCCTTTCTTGCATCCTCTGTCCTGCTGTGTTCAAAGAAATTGATATAAACTAAAACAATACATATCATTTTCTAAATGCTATATATTTCTTAATGACATTTATTCATAATTATTTATGGACTCAATACCAACCTCCTGTTTTTAAAATAAATCCTTACCTCTGTTATAGAATAGCTGTAGTACGCTCTCATTTTAAATAATATCTCTCATTTAAAATATTATTGAGACAGTAATTTAAAAAGTTACCCTAAGATGGCTATTTATGTTACATTTACACATATTGGTCTTGTTTTACTCTTGTCAGAGAATTGTGTGAAGTGTATTTTTAAAAGAACTCACTAAAGGTGTTAATAAAATGTTTGGTAGATGGGCAGCATGATGGCGCAGTGGTGAGCATTGCTGTCTCACAGCACCTGGCCCTGGGTTAAATTTAGGACCTGAGCTGCTGTCTGCACGGAGTTAGTATGCTCCCCCTGTGTTGTGTGGGTTTCCTCCCACAGTCCAAAGAAACGCTGGTAGGTCAATTGGATTCTGGGAAAATTCTGTGAGTGTGTACGTGTCTGTGTTTGTGTCTGTTTGCCCTGTGATGGACTGGCGTCCCGTCCAGAGTGAACCCCGCCTTGCACCTGTTGCCTGCTGGGATCGATTCTGGCTCCCCTGTGGCACTAAATTGAACGAAGTGGTCAGAAAAAGGATGGATGGTCAGAAGATAGTAGGCAAGTGCTTTTAAAATCCTTTCATTCTATCAGGGCAGTCTCGGGCAGTAACAGGTGTGGTTTTGTGCAGTCGTCAGGACTAGGCGCGCGATTAAATGATGTCTGCCTGTCACAAAAATCATTGCTTCACATGTCTGTGTGTCTGAACTTTTCATGACCTAATTAAGACAGTGGTAGTAGTAGTAAGATCCTGCAGTGGAAAAACGTGAGCCTAAAAAAAAATTAAAAGCACTGCACTGAAATTCAGATACATAAAAGGCAAGCCTAATGGCAAAAAGAGAAAACAAGCAAATGATTGTTAATGGAAATAGACAATAATGTGTCTGAGGAAATTGAGCCTCTTTTTTCAGTTAAGTAATTTTATTTAAGAATTACTGCGGGGTTGCTAATTGCCTGATATAAGTATGCATTTAACCTCCATTTACTGGGATTTAGAATTGATTTTGAGTGTGATTGGAATTTCTTTGCTTACAAGGCGCAGAAGATTAAAAGCTCTTAGATGGCACTTTGTTGAATCTCCCTGTCAGGTTCCTGAAAGCCAGTGTTAATGAAAACGAACAATGTCTGCCTCTAACAAAAACACAGCTTAAACTAACATTAGCAGGAGCTTCAAATGAGTGTTTATTCTCACTCTGAAAACGGCTCTTTAACTGCACTTTAAAATGTATGAGGATCCCAAACATTTAAAATGATAACATTAATTTTTACTAAGTACTAATGTTATTGTTTTACGGGATGAGCAAATTAGCAATTACTTTCATATTTGTGTCTCTCTTCTTTCTCTGTATGGTTGAAAGCCAGTCCTTCAGTAAGTGAAACAAAATGAAACAAAATAGAGTTTATTCATGTTAGTCTAATTTAAGACTAATTTCAGTGACTTGTTTTTATGAGAGGCCTAAAAATAACACCTCCCCTCCCCAGGTGTTCAAACACCTGATCTTTAGAGAAATATATGTAAACTGATTTCAGCAAATGTTTATGTACAGTAGGTGTTTATAATTTATCAATATTGCAAAATAACTTTGCCTAGTTCAACAAAATCCTCCTTTATTGTCTAGGACGAGCTTTGTGGCCTTGTCAAATCATAACTAAATGTTCACTGATGTTCACTGAAGCTCAATCAATCAAACCCATTTTTCTTTCAGCGTACAAGATACCTGCATGTTGCAAAGTTGTCAAATGGGTTTCATCCTGAGTAAACTGGGCTTTTTCAAGCAGTGTCCATTTTAGCTTTGAAGTAGGGAGTCAATCCCACTACATTTTCCACCCCAGTTCTGCCGGAGAAAAGACGCCAGTATAGCACCTATGGGCCCCAAAGGCCAGAAAGTGGCCTCAAAGAGACGTCACACATCCCATTCTGAGGCTAGCAGTCAGTTTCTGTTCCACAGCACTTTCTGGTGAAAGACCAGGAATGAGCTGAAAGCATGGGTTTTCAATTTCAGTTTGCAGATACTCTAGTATGCGCTGTATAGGATGCAGACACACAGGTCCCAAAGCAGGAATCATTGGGACTGGGGGACTGGTGGCTCTGTGGCTCAGGATCTGCGCCTGTGGCCGAAAGGTTACCAGTTCAAATCCCACAGCCGGCAGAGGAATTCTGAGCAAGGCCCTTAACCCCAGCTGCTCCAGGGGTGCTGTATAAATGGCTGACCCTGCGCTCTGACCCCCAGCTTCTCTCCCTGTCTGTGTCTCTCATGGAGAGCAAGCTGGGGTATGCGAAAGGACAAATTCTCAATGCCAGAAACTGTACATGGCCGATAAAGTGATCCTATCCTGCTTTAAATCTTTACCAGTGTGCTAGACCGGAGAGGGGGGTCAGACTGCTCACCGCGTGGAGATGCCGAAGGTCACGTCCGGAGGGGCGCGCGGTCTCCGCAGTCGGGAGCCCTCTCTGGCCGGAGAGCGACGGGGGATGTCGTGTGTGGCGCGGTACTGGTAGTGCTCCTGCGCGGTCACCAGGCCCGATTTCACGGCCTCTCGGTTGAGTGCCACGAAGTCCTTGCCCATCTTCCGGGAGCTGGAGCCGGGCAGAGAGGTGGGTACAACCGTCACCCAGTGGGACATTGCTGCAAGGAACGGGGCACAGAGAAATGTTGGAGCCATCTGAGCGGCACACAGACTCAGAGTTTTTGAGTATCGTTCTTCAGACCTTACAACAATCTCTGCCCGTTCTGTTTTTACCTTTTCTATACCTGTTCTTAATTTTGATTTCCTCAAATACGTATTCTTCTCACTAAAATAATACAAACAAAACTTCTATTGTTCATATATGATAATAAAACACGTATTTCAAAAATTGTAAATATAGTGGGATGCGATAATATCAGTCTCTATCAGTGAGTTTTGAATAGTTGTGAAAGTTTTTCCAAACAAGTATGACTTCATTTCCCAGTTATTGCTTCTCTTTGACAAGACCAGTGCTTCCTAGGTCTCATTACTGCTGCTACCGGTTGGCGTTTTTATATTCTTGTCGCAATTATCATAATTCAAAAAAGACTAAAAAAAATAGATACCAGTTCGTTTTCTGGCCTCGCAAGAACAGAACACACCAGATCTGACTTGTTTTCCAGAGAGCTCGGTGTTTTTTTAACAAGAAAAAAAAAACAGCGGTTGATATCCTGAACTGACAGTTCATCACTTATTAGACTTTTCCAGGTAGCTCAGTATAGCTATATTTTGTCTTAGTTCAGAAAAACATCAGGAGTCAGCCTGGGTCGTCAATACACTCAGACACTTCAGTGAGCCCTGCAGCACTTAAATGGCAATCAGCATACCGGCTGCAGGTCTGGGGAAAGTTTAGCTTTTCAGAGACTCTCTCTCTGCTGCTGTAGGTTTGTTAGAAAAGCTCCAAAGTGCTGTAATTTCCAGTCTACTGCCTGCCTGGACTGCAGATGTCATTAGTTATGCATATTGGATGTGACATCATGGCTGTCAAGGTGTGATCTTTGCGCCCCCATGTCCTCGCAGCATAGCTCCAGCCTGGCCCTAAGGGTTTAAATATGCTTCTTGCTGGTGTCGCTGCTGTCTGAGCTGTGAGCGCCCTCTGCATCCTGGTAGACAAACAGACTGAAAGCCTCAACGATGGCACGGAAGACACTCTCGAAGTTGCTTTCTTTAGCACGCCTCTTCTGCTAATTACTGTAGCATGTCAGTGCATGACAGATCTGTCTAGGTTACAATTAAACGCTTGCACGTTTTACGTAACACAATGTGCACGGACACGAATGCGGTGAGGTGTGTTGAGTCACATGGTCCGAGATGTGTGGATCTTAGTGCTTGAATAAAAAGGACTGCGAAATGTGGTTTCAACAGTTCAAAGCTGGGATGTACAGCATGGTATTCCAGTAGTTGCAAAAGCAGGAAAGGAAGGTTGTGTGGTGTAGTGATCAGAAATGCCAACCTTCTGGAACTCCTCCATCTCTGTTGGGGTTGATTCGCCCATACACAAAGTCTTGGCCTGGCAGTGAGAATCCTCTTGGACGGCTTCTTCCCAGCTCGCTCTAGAGAAAAATAACAAAACCATTTTAGAAAAACACTACCGCATAAAACTAACAATAGCGAAACATTTCATCTACTTCGAAGCGATCTGATTCAAATAGGAATTCCCATCATTTTCTTCAATTTCATGTCATTTTTTCCTTTCAAAACAAAGCTATTTTATTTATTTTCTGCCTGTACATTATTCTCAACTCATTTTGACACACATAGTACTGCACATCTTCACATATACACACAAATAACCAATGGTAGCTACTAGAAATCTCAGAGTATTGTTTTAAAAAAAGTCATATTTCAAGATGTCTAAATGGGTTAATCTCTCAGCATAACAACTGTTTATTGACATTCATTTGTTTGGTGGAGAGAGTATGAGGAACAAACCAGCTACATTCTCAATTTAAATACATGAAAGCACTAATTCCCATTAAACATTTAATATGATGCTAAAATTATTTTTAATGAATGGCAGTTTATTAAATAAATATTAACACATTTCAAGACAATCACATATTTCTAGAGTGGTTTGTTTAACTCTATCCCTTAGTTTAGTAATTGTAACAATTGTAATTTATTTGTTTGAAAATGTTAACTGAAAATAGTCTGTCAAAACTGCTTGGCTGGTATGACGTTTGTATCAAGATTATAGTGTGATCGCCAGGATTAGTTCAGAGAGGGGGAAGGTGTTTCCTGATATGAAGAGTTTCATTTACTGTCTGATATAATTGAGTAAAACTGAAGGAGGAGGATTCCCAGCTACATGAATTACCACTGAATTACCATTCTGATCGAGGTTGAATTTTTTTTTAAAAACTGCACAGTTTAAAAAGACAAAGCAGTAAGGAAAAAAAAACAATTCAAACAATAAAAATGACATATGAGAAGGAAGAATTCAGCATATTACATTACCTTAAGAGTGTACTTTTGATCTATAGTCCCTTTTAATGAAATTTGTAACACTGGGTACCGTATCAAGATGTCAGTCATGGTGCAGTGTGTAAGGCAATGGTTCTCTTAATGATGTATGATTTGCAGCAAGATGAAATGATTGTAGATGATACCCTGATTTGTTGGAAGGCAAGCCTTTATCTGGTTTAATGGAACAAGTAATAAATAAAGTATAGATATCCTTCAAGTCAAGTCTTGCTTTAGTAGTGCTTTTGATAATACATTGACACACATACAGTACATCTCTCAGTATCATGATACACACATTACATGGAAGATTCATTGACACATGGTTAGACATGATACCCCTGGTGACTTAAAGAGATCTATAGGAAATTTAACTCTAACGCTATTTTTTTTTTGGCTGTTTTAATATTGTACAAATTAAATTAATATGCTCTGATATTATAAACAAAGCAGCATAACCACACAGATTTCCTTTTACAAAGTTCAGATGGGTTTCAAGCAGATGGCGATAACTCTAGTGGTGTCGAAGCTTTCACACTGTCGCCTGCAGAAGATCGCTGCAAGCCTTTTGATATCAGGTTTTAAGACGCGTTTTGTTGTCCTGAGCGTCTTTTTCCAGCTCTAATTGCTGGAGAAATTTTAATCTCGGGCGTATTGTGGCAGAGGGGAATGTTTAAAAGAGCACCAGGAAAAAACTGTGGGCTGCCAGTCAAAAGGCTCGTCCGCCTGCCTTTCCCGTTTGCCTTTGAGTTTCCATGAGGGATAAAAAGCCAGGGCAAGGAAAAAGCCATGGCGTACATACAAAGAAGAGATTATGTAAGCCAAAAAAAACCCTTTATATTCTCATTTACCGATTATCTGTTCTTTTATTGTGTCTTAATTAACCAGCCGTAGGCCTCCGCAGAAAAGAGGGGCCCTGAGACGAGAATAGGCTGTTTGAAGAGCGGTGCAGGAATGGTCAACAGGACACTGGAGGCCTCCTCGAGCTGGCTAAGAAGGGGAGGCCTGTAAATAATTCAGAGAGAATTACAAAGAGGCAGAAAATGAGGGGACATAATCATTCCCCGCATCATGATCTCCACGCTCACTTTATTTCTTCTTGTTCTATTTTCTGCGCCGTCTTGTGTACATTTCGGATTTTCGGAGTTGCTGGGATTAGTTGACCCCTGTGGTCCATCGCTGCAGCTCCCCAAACATCGCCCCCACCCCACACACACACACACACACATCAGGTGGGAGTTCTGTCTTCGGAGCTTAGCGCATTTCTACTGGTTCCCAGGCGTGTCTCACTAGAGCCGTGCCCAACCCGACATAAGACTGTGCACCTCCACTTCGGAAGCCAGCCAGCAGGCATTTGTCATCTCTATAAACTATTTAACCACACTACAACCACTTACCGATAGAAAATAAAACAAAAAAAATCGGTGTGAATGGAAAACGGTGACACCGTGACAGTTTCTGACAAGTCATATAAATTTCATTGAAAAAATGCCTTTTAAAATATGAAGGCCGTTTTAATATTGATTTTTTTCCCCCCAGAACCTTTGTAAAAAAAACCCAACAACTTATGACACCAATAAAAAAAAATCCATTGGAATCTTGTTTGCCGTACCCAACTTCTTTCATCATGACATTAATAGTAATGAGACGAATATCAAAACGATCCCTTGGTTACTGTTAGATAACAGACAATGGTTTCTGCTTTTCAGCACATGAAATGTGCTTAGCGGACTGCCTCAGTAACAGACAGGGCTTTCCCACAGGGATTTTGTCGTCTTTCCCAGAACTAGAACATTCACAGACAGACAAATGTATTTTTAATTCCATTACAGCACGCCGTTATTTTTGCCATGTGATGGTCTGCTCGTTTCTTGATTTTCCTGTTCACCTTGCCTCCCCCTGCTTCTAGAACTTGTCAGATGAAGTGATTGCCTAACCCCCTACCCCTACCAGTGGCACTCTGCTATTCTCATTTGCATTTACACGCCCTCGCTGTGCTGCTCCAGAGCTGCCGAGATTGATCTAGAGCGCGACTGCGTGTTTTATTGCTTGTCAGGCTCACCCGGGCGCCGGGCACGCAGGAACACAAGTTGCATCTCAATAGCAGGAAGAGGAAAGAGGCAGAGGGCAGGCCAGGCGAAGGTGTGGCACTCGTGTGTACTTTCCCTTTCAGGACCACACTCCACGTATTAAAGCACATTGTAACCTGCTGCAGGAATGCTCGTTAAGTGTGTACTGAGTGTTTCTCTTAAATCATTTCTAAAACAGGCGTACAGTGCAAGCCAAAAAGCTGAAAATATGAGGGATAAAACACCTAAGGTGCCAAAGAGATCTGAAGGCCGCAAAGCTTCATACTACCGTTCACCTCTTTTTTTAACTGAACTGAAATTGTGTCTGAGGGACAACTGCTGCTTTGCTAATGTGGCTTCGTGGTACATCTTTCACTTTTATTAACTGTTTATGAAACAGCTGGTTGAAGAGTTTCCTTGGATTTAAGGGATGAGAACCCCAAAAAGCAAAGAGCTCAAAGCACAAGGATTGTTTTTAAAGAAAAGAAACCAGGGTAAAATGAAAAGAATGCAGACTTAATGCAGGAATTCCCAAATCCATAGCTTAGGATCTGGAATCCAGATAGTTTTCAGGGTCTCTTTAAATTGCCAGTAGCTTAAAGCCTCCGAAGTAAGGTAAATTTATCCAATGTAACCATACTTAGATGGTTTAACCAATCTTCTAGGTGCAAAGCTAGTTATAATTTAAACATAATTATTTAAACATCCAAAACACGACTTTAGACTAAAATCTTATGCAGTCATGGCATAGATATTCACAGGCATAAGAACCTCAACACCTCCAAAGACAGAGGTCTTTAATGTAAAAATGAACAGCAATGGGATAAAAATGTAAGTGATGTGCTGTTCAGTGAAGTGTTGCAAGTCTAGGCATCTTCCATTCAGAAGGCTTTGTAATGCTTGTGGATATTATTATGCAAAGCAGTGAGATGCTTAACAAAACGCTGATAATTAAACAAAAAATGTTTTGGGAAGTGTCACACTTCAGCACATGCATATGGGACTGAACACATGGTAAACCATATGCCATTGAACAGTAAACATCAGCTTGGGGAAGGATTCCTGCAGGAAAATAATTTGCCCATGAGGACTGGAAGATAATGTAGCTATGCAGGCAGCACAAGGAAACTGGGTGGAAGTCTAAAAAATTGTAGACAGAAGTCAGTGATGTAAAATATTGTAACTCAGTGAACCTGGCCACCTACATGTAGATAAAGTACAAGGACACTAAACCACTGAACTAAGCCAATGGGGTGCCATTTGGACAAAAAATGAGAGATCAGGGTTTACCAAGTAGAACTGTGGGACTAGGAATGTACCCTTTTGTGCAAAACCAAGGTTTTAGCCTACTGTTTAAAGCAAACACATTATGTAAGAGCAGGACTAGGGTTAAGCACTAAGAATGGAACACAGGCACAGCAGTGAAGCAGCGAATCTGTAGGCAGTAAAGTCACCTTTATTCTGCAAGCCCAGAGCTGGTGGAGCTAGAGGGGTACTATATCATCGTCTTGTTGTGTCTTAGACCTTGAGCTTAAGAACTGGATTTTCACATGAGAAGCCTTTTTAACCGACCAGGCTGTATCCTCCCCCTGTATAAATCCACCGTCTCCCTGAAGAAATGAAGTGTAATCCTCTTTTTAGGGAAATGAATGAGCGCTTAGCCGATACGCTGGCTCAGTCTGCAGGCAGCTTAAAAGGCGCTTGCTGCGCGATCCTTTTACACAAACTCTGGGATAAACACTCTGCAGAAGAATAATTAGAAGATAATGGGAAGTAATGCTCCCCGATCTGTCTGATTAATTATCTGCTGGCTCTGCAGCATAGCGCCATCTGGCGCCTGAGCAAGAGACAACAGTTTGACTGGCATCTCAGAGGCGCGAAGCTTAAGGATAATCTTGTATAACTCTATCCACCAACAGCCCCAGCATGGTGCGTGTGTGTGTGCATGCCTCCGAGTGTGTGAGAGAGAAGGTGCTGTGTTGTGTTAGGGATAATGTGAATTTACTCTCCTTTACTGCAACCTATGGGCTGTTTGTGTCCATGCTGTGCCATTGCTATTACAGGGGGACCTGAACAAACTCGGCACTTTGCTCATCTTAAGGGCTCAGGATTCCAGTAAACTGAAACAGAAGAGTAGCTCTGAACCCCCCTGGTGTCCTCTGAATTTAATAAGGCCCACTATTGTGTTGAACCTGCATATATTAATTACTAACATTTGCTAACGTTTCAGACTACTTATTGGCATTGCCTGCCAAAACACGACGTGAAGATCTTTTCTTTTTAATATTTACAGATACTTATATATTTGTTTGTATTCTCAAAAGTTACCACTGAGCATCTCAAACACTTCAATATGTCACAGACCATAAGAGAATATTATTTACTCTTCTAATCTATTAAGAAACCACTGAGAAATCCCAAATTGAAAGATAATTTTTCAGGTTTGGTTAAAACTTCAGTTCTTGTAAGCCTGGGATTCACATTCCACTGAGTGCAAGATTTTAAGAAAATACATATTTATAGTTTAGCATCACCGCTTTAAAAATAACACTATTTATGTAGAAAAAATTGTCCTCAGTGAATGGAAAAATAAAAGAGTTAGTAAATTTGCACAGCGAGGCTTTAGCAATTAGCTTGGACAAAGGTCCAGCAGTCCTACTTTATCACCCTCTCGTCTTTCCTGACACTAATCTTACACTCTCTCCTCACCCTGGTTTCCCCCCTCTCCTATCTGCATGCCACCTCTAACTCCCCCCACCCAACTCTTCTAATTCTCTCCTTCCCTCCTCAACCTGGCTGTTTATTGAGATGCTAACTCTCTTTATGAAAGCCTAATCCTGCAGCATCGGGGATAATTTATGAAGCATTTACATTAAGAAGGGCGGCTAATTGGGAGCATGTGTCTCCATAAGCCTCAGCAACACCAGCTAACTGCAGATGAGGCTGGCGGAGATTCTGTGCATGGTGTTGGGTTACTTTTTTTACTTTATTTTCTTTAAATTTAATTTGCATTTCATTTTTTTTTTTGCACTGATTTATTTTCATCCCAGAAAAGTCTTTGGGCTTGAAACCGATAAGAATGGCTGTGAATGGAATATTGTCTTGAATGTATCGTATGCTTCTTGTGCCATATGTGTTGCATGTATGAATGAGGTTGCAGGTGTAATTAAGGGTTAGACAGATACGGTAAATTAAATGCATCTGTTTCAGTGTTGTGCCTTTCTCCGTGTTCCACTTTTTAAATATGATATTAAAAAGGATGAGATCCACTGGATATTTCATTGCTAATTCATAGAAAACATGAAAATGCCTGCATTACTTTTCTCAAAATCCAGTCTCGCATCCAGGAGTGTGATTTCATAAATGGCATGAACATTTACAGCAATAATAATAAACATTTAACAATAAAAGCTAATGTTTACAAGAAACTATGCAAGACTGAGGACAATGCATCTGTTAACTTTGAGTTTATTTCAAGAAGTAAATTGCACATAAAGTTCCTTATTCGTGCACTGTGATGATCCTGCTATGATGAAGTGACATGGGCTGTGTAGCTGACAGGCTCTGACTGAATCTGTGACAAGAGGTACCTGCTATATCTTTGTGCACACTCATTTACAGTATCTCATCCTTGCCATGAGACTAGCAGTATGAGAGCAGCTCCATATGTGTTCTAATTTACATTGAGCCATTTATTATTATTTTATTGTTATGGGTCTTTGTCTGGCATTACTTGTACCTGGACTGGTCACATCTGGCTTCTATTAATAATGAGGCTGACTGATCCACAGTGGAGAGAGTGGGGAAATAAAGGAGTGCATTTTAATCCTAAAACAAAGCCATACTTCTTTCAAGGTGTGAGGAGGTGCAGTAACGATGGGGTGAAATTGTGTACAAATATAGCAGAAACAAAGGACATAAGCATTACAACTGTAATGTATAATACATACTAAGCGGAATGCTTGGCCTGAGGTAATATTAACTTACTAATAGAGACAAAATTAATACTGTAGGTATGGACATTGCAAAGTACTGACACTGGCTACACAAAGTGCCCCAAATGGAAAAAGACAACTCAGAACATTATTTTTGAGTGATTATCACGGCACGTTTGCTAAATAGTAACTATGCGCTGAGCATACAGAACGTTTCAAGCAAAGGCAGGTATAATAAAGATGGTCATTTCAAAAGGAAGGCATCTGGATGAATGACAAATAATGGACTTTCAGCATTTATTATCTGGACATTGGCTTGGTTGTTTTTTCCAGTTTAAACGGTCCCCAGATGACTTTTTTTTTTCCTCCCTAAGATATGACCATTTCTTGATTTTTTTTCTATCCAGGTTTTTACGTACAGCACTCGGGCTCCCCGAGCTGCTCCTAGGCGTGTCTCAGTATCTGTACGGCCCCGTCACCCAGGCGGCGTGCTGGAGCAGCGAGAGCCTGTTAATCAGGGTGAATAAAGTGACCAGGACTAAAGCGCAGACAGGCTGATCCGCGACGGGCCCCATTGTGGGTGCACACGGTGACAGAAGCGGTAAATCTGCTGCCCTGATCTCTCGTTTAGGAGCCAGGAGGGAATAAAGCCATGAAAATGGGATTTATTTAGCATGCCTCATCAAAAGGGAATTAACAGAGTTTGGGGGGTGGAGGGGGTGGGGCTCATAACTGTAGCCCAGAGACAATACAAAAGCAATTCACAAATTAGGATGTGCATAGATTGAGTGAGTACCACTTGCCTCCTGCTAAAGCAATCTTTGCAGTTTTTCTGAGTTCATTGTGGGAGGCCAACGCTTTGTCCCATGCACCCCTGCAGTGTGGTCCAGTGTCTCACTCACTCCTTCCTGCTCTAAATTATTGGCACCGTCAAGTCTACTGATCATAATCATGCCCCCGGATACAGCAAAGCAGACCAACTCATGAACAGAAAGAACTCGAGACGAACCCAACACGGCTGAATGTGATTTTCGCTTCAGAAATGCAAGAGAGTCTTCTTTCACCTCTAATCACAATTTGCACTTAAAAAAGTAAAACAAATATTGCCTTTCAAACCACTGCTGTGTTCATTCTTTCCTGCCTCACAGCCTGAGCGTACTCAAACAAAACAAATGTGCTGAAGACTTTGATTTAAAGGAACAGCCACACAAACTGTCATTAAAACGCTGTAAAGGTTTGACTTTGAGATTCACATGTACGTGGTTTTCAGCTGTTACATCATTTTCTGGTTTTGTTCTTCATTTTTTGAGGCAGTATCTTTGCTTATCAAATATAATAATGAGGAATAGGTAATGTGCGCCTGGCAAGCAATCAAGGGGCAAAAGTGTAAAATAAAAACAGCCAATGCGCTGTAAAAGATCACACATCATTTCAAATTATGAAACAACTGGGAAAGAAGGAAACTGAATTTTCACAGCACGCAAAAGACCTATACAATATGAATTTTCTGCAGAAGCAGACATACTGGTTTGATTAAATCAATGTATCAGGATCCAGTAGTTTCAGATGATGAAAAGCTACACTTCAGAGTACTTCTCTTCAGTTATGGTTCAAAGGTTAAAGACAAATGATCCAATAATAATTAATTATTTCATGTTTTTGTGCTGTGAATCTTACGTATAAGACAATTCCATCTATTCTGGATTATCTTTCACTTGGTGAAGGCAGGGGGGAATTGAGCAGTTTGTATCAGCACAGCATGAAGCTGTGTGTTTGTTGTACAGTGCTGCACAATCAGCACAGTTAATTGCAAACAATCATCTGACTTACAGACTAATCAGGAAAAGGATTTGTCATACTAAGCGAGCAGATATTGCTGCTTACATAAATGTAATTAAAATAAAAGGATATATTAGGCACAAGTTGGAAAAATACCCTTCTCTGAAAGGACTGTGTGTATGTCTTTAGTGTTTCGAGTCCGTGCACAACCTCTGCCCCAGTGTGTGATATCTCCTCTGGTCTGCCCTGCGCTGAGTCTCCTGCCCCGCTCCTCCGCAACGCACCAGCGTTTCAGGGACTCGGCACAATCCCCGGGAGGGCCAACCCCGCGTGCAAGAACACGGGTACGAGAAACAAACATCATCAGTAACCTGTCCGCCACAGACGCCACACACCTCCCGCCCACCCCCCACCCCCCCAGCAGGGCTGCTGGCTCCAATCCATCTGCGGCGGCCCACAGCACCATCATTGCCGAGGCACATTACCATGATTTATAGCTCCCTCCGCTGCCGAAAACCAATAGATCAGCGCAGGGAGGGGAGGGGGTGGGAGGGAAAGGGAAGGATTGCTACAGCCCGGAGAAAAACCCACTGATGATGAAGTGCTCTGTGGCACTGCAGAAACACGAACCTGCAAGCCACCTCTTGTTTAGTGTTTTCCTGTCTCGGCTTCCGCTAACATTAAAACCGACGTTCCCTCTTTCAGAGCCGCAGCGCAGATGAACAGCGGATTAGAGGATTTCTGACCATGGCTGAACCATTACTGGTAACAGCCTGTCAATGAGGCCTTTGCGAGAATCACAACCACATGTAATGTTCATATCAACACTTCCCCTTTAAGGTCATACTGATTTCTTTGTAACAGTATCTTAAAAGTCTGTACCGGCAAGTGTCCTCGTCAGATTTACACACATTTGAAGACTAAACGGTTGTATGCTTTTTTTTGTGCACTCTTTTGCATTCTATGGAGTGAAAGAAAACATTATTTCCAGTACGTTAAGACGACTGCTCATATAATCACTGCAATAAATGTTTCATTTCATTTGAATTGAGACAGAAACAATCTTACACAGTGTGGACAGGACAATTAATTTTCTGCTGTCAAATATGGGATTTGTACATCTATATATCTCTAAATAACAGCAATATAAATAATGCCGTTGTATTTATCTCATTAATATGGCAAATTAATGTGTAAGACAGCAGTTCAAGTCCACTCCAAATTTCTAGCATATATCTAGGTCAACACAGAGTCTGGGTCAACCACTTAGTGAGGGAGATAACAGACAGAAATATTGCACAATTTTAAAAACAATAAAGTCAGAATGAAAGGGAAAAAGAAAAAAAAAAACAGATGACACCTCTATTGTACCAGGGTATGTGCCTAGCAAAATGGAAAACAAAAAAGAATAAAAAAAATCCTTTATCCAACAGGGGGATAGCAGCCCTCTCTTGATTATCATAGTTATTTAAATACAGTAATCTCATTTTCAGCATTAGCCAAAGGGGCGTGAAAAAAATAACTGAAAGGAAAGGGACTGGGGGGGGAAGGAGTGCACAGATTTTCTTTTTCTTTTTTTTTTCCAACAGGAGGGATGTTGGGGGGGGGGGGTTAATATGAAATGAAATCTTGCAACAAAAGGGGAAAAAAAGACGCAAGCTGCCTCATTCTTTTTCTCTTCCAGTCCAGTGCAGGAGTTGATGAAGTTTAAATGAAGCAGAATTAGGAGATCAAGAAGACACAGAATGCTGACAATATCTGTAACTCCCTGGGAGCCTCCCCAGCCAGCCTAAACCAAGGGCGGTTCAGAAGAGGCCAGTCGCGCTCGGGGAAATTGAGAAAGGGAAAAGGGAGGAGGGTGGCATGGGGTTGAACGAGGCAGCCTAAATGTGATAATCTCCAATCACGTCTAACATCAATTCTGACAAGGCTCCTGTTAATGAGCTCAGTCAATCAAGCGTGCTAGGTGTCTTTTTCGGTGTTGTTTTCTACTTCTTCCTCTTGTTCCCAGATTTAATCCCCTCTCACTCCAGCTAGTTGGAGCTCAGCATCGAAAAAAGCCCATTAAACAGGCTTCTCTGCTCTTGTCTATCTAAATGCTAACTACATGGGGGGAGAGGGAGGGCAGGAGGGGTGGCTGGAATGGGATGTGCTCTTTTTCATCGCGGGGGCTAATCTCGGAATGATTTTGTCTCCACAAGCAGGTGGAATGAGAAAATCGCAAATTCGCATCTGCTGGAGAAGGATCATATCTGGGAGCGGGATCTGTAAAAGGGTATTGAAGTGAAACAAAGAAATACTTTCTTGTACTTCCGTTGAATAACTTATTACACCTTCCAAACTCACACTAAGAAAGTAATCTTCTCTTTATTTCACCAGGAGGAATTCCTGGGATGCTACAGTAAGCAAAATCACAGTGAGTGTTCCAGGGCACATTTATATTTACTGCTTGGTGCTGTAATTAAATATTTTATATTTATATTCATAAAATGACTTCCGTGGGACAAGGGCTCTGGACAGACCGAATGGGGCAGCAGCTCAGAACAGATTGAATGTGCCTACGTTTTCTTCTGTCTTTTAATGAAGTCTTAAAGAAAGTTATGGGTCACCTTGAAAAGAGATTCTCCTTTTCTTCTTGAAAAGGTTCTTCGATAATTCTGTCTTTCTGTCTTTTTACTACTTACTATGTATAATTACTCCCAACCCCTTCCGTTTCTAATGTATTAACCTCTATAATAAATAGCATTATGAAAATAGGTATTTCTTTACAATTATTTCTATTATGTTTTACTTTTATGATAGGGCCTACTCATTTTCACTCCACCAACACACATATATACTGTATATAAAGCCAAACGCATGAACAAAAGATATGTCTGATTTTCTATTTTGGTGTTGGTAGCATAAATGTCTCTATCATACTTTTAGTTATTTGATTTCGTTGTGGAACAGCATCATATCCATTTTAAGCTTTATGTTGTAAGCAGATCATCTTCACTGCATGATAATCAAACGCACAAGCATGTATACATACTGTACTTGTGCTAGGTACGGGGCGCCACCATTAATATTCCATTTTTTGAACCAGTCCTGACATGTCTCAGTTGCAGCAGGATATCCTGTGTATTTACTCTTACACTGTAGATTTTTTATACACGTTGTCCTTTTATGTTTTCTGTACGGCAGCCCCTGGGAGAACAGCTGTGCTAGCGCTCTTCTCCATATATAAATTGACCACATTTTACTGGGAGAAAAGGCCCAATAAAAATGCCTTGTTATGCTCAAGGTGGAGTGGTTCTAGAAATCTTACCACTCCAAAGACGTGTGTGTGGAGCAGTCCTTTAAGACACCGAAATCCCAGTAAAAGCCTCCCTCGCTCAAAGGAATTAAACATAAATTTACAATGAAACTACATTAACTCTAAACAGGAAAAAAAAAACAACCTTTAAACAAACCCAATTTAATTGCCAATTAGTTTCCAACATGGACAGCTATGAAATGAAGTACATCGCTTACGAACTTGCTGTCTTTGTCCAGACTGTCTGATGCTGCACAGTTCAATATCACAAACACTAGGACACCATGATATATATTTGACATTTTCAAATATTTTTCTAAACTGTGTGCTGTTTAAAAATGGTGTCATTTCCAGTATTTACTGGTCACTACAATACATCAGTAGTTATACTCAGTTGCACCCTGTAAACGGCATGTTAAACATTATTCACAGCAAACATGATCTAAGTCATGTGACGTAAAAGAAACACCTGCATGTACTGACTGAATAAGGTTTATCGAGAGCTCACAGAGCTTGGGGCAGGCAGAAGAACAGAGATATTTTAGATAATTTATCATTAAGATTAGTAAACATTTTAACCCTTTTAATTCCTTAATTTTAAGTTACCACATTTATATTTTTTGCAGTAGATCTGTTTAGTTAAGAAGCTTTAGTGAACAGTTACACTTATAAATAGCAATTCGCAAAGCATTCATTAAATTAAATGGATATATGTCAATAATATTAATCTCCCACTTTGAGCACTTTTGTAAACCTAATACCACACATAACCTCTATAGACCTCTTGACAAATACAATGACATATATCTTAAAATAAATTGCAAGGCAGAAGAAAAAATTGAGATTTACTAGATGTAATTGTTCCCTAAGAGTTCAGATTTACTAAAAACAACCATAACAGACAGATTCACTGCCAGAATTAAGATGTATTCCCAGCATAAACAGTGATTTTATTTCACACTTCACTTTTTATCCATAATAAACCCTCAATAAAAAAATGTCATAAAGTGCTGTTCTAAATCAGTTCTCTGTGTTACGTTGAATCACACAATTTGTACTTTCAGTTAAAAATGATAAGACTTTTTTTTAACAAACTGCTTTTGACATGAGAGTGGGTAAATAACGTTCACAGAACAAGGTGCTTAAAACGGGTCGGGTCAGGAGGTCTTCACAGCACCTTCTTGAACAGTCCCCCTTGACATCACACACGTAGTCCATTTCTCATTCAATCTGTCTAGGCCAGCAAAATGGACGCCTTCATCTATAAGCTTCATACCTTGAAGGTGGGCCTTCAGATCTCCAGACTAATAACCATCACTCAATTTCTATACAGTGGGTGATTCAGTTGCATTTACAAATGGTGCAGCACATTAAGCAGCAGGCAAACTCTTTCATAAGCTTTCCCCTCTTTTCTTCTTGCAAACCTAGGGCCATCTTCACAAAAGCTCTGCCACTGCTACTTTAGAGTGATTGGGTGTTCCATCACCACAAATGTCAATGATTTGCACATCGATTCCAGGTGGTACTGCACCCACCTTGACCAGACAGTTGATAGTGGCCGTATTTGTTCCTCAAGATCTACTTCGAGGGTAGGAATCACCTTACTAATTTGTCAGCCAAGAAGAGAAGCTGTAAAATATTTCCTGGGGTGAATTTGAACACATCGTTCTGTGAACTCCGCGACCCACCCGCGTGGAGCCTGCTTGTAGATTGTGACGGTGCTGCAAACCCGAAGGTGAATGCGAAGGCGGCGACGGGCCCATCCAGTGTCGACGAGCTCTGCCCCCGAGAGTCCCTGGTCCCGGATGAGTGCCGTTACCCCAAAACGGGCACACGGCACTCCCTTAGCATCTGCCCACGTGCAGCCCGGCTGGCTGAAACGTGTTCGCACAGCCTGATCAAAGGTGTGCTTTGACAGAACAATCAGGAACAGGTGCTTCTAACAGCCATCGCTGGAACCCCTGCCAGCCTGCTTACAGAGAAACCAGCTTAGATGTTATATATGCGTCTAATGCAGAGAACTACGAGACCGTGGGTGTCCACAGCTCAGTGAGGTATTTTTAGCTTGGTGGATAACATAATGCTCTCCTTTCTGGGTCATATAATCATATTGTGCTTTGTGCAGCATCTAGTCGGGCTCTTGGTCAAAGACACACTTATTTTCTACATATTTTTCTTTAAGTTACCTGCTTAACGTCTTAAGCCAGGCTCTTGTTACCTTTTCAAAATAAAAGATTGTAAGTAATCTATGTCTGTAAATCTTAAGGTTAAGAAAGGTTCTTTTCAAATGGCATCTGGGCATTTCAGTTGCCACACTTTCTGACAAATTTCAACACAAGTAGATTCTGATAGTTTTATATCTGGATTCAAAGTGCACATTTAAACAAACCTCTAATCTCTAAGGAATAGAGTATAAAATTGAAAGGGTTTTGTTTACGACTCAGGTTTGCAGGAATACAAATTGCTAATATTTATCTCTTTAACACTAACCCCAACTAAATAAAAGAGTTACTGTTATGATAATGTGATCATCTTCTTTTAATTTTATCATGGATTATGATTTCTGCAGCATCCTTTTGAAGAATTGCACTGATTGTTAGGATGTCACCTGAGTTTGCCTCACTTTAGTTGTCACAGAGACAGATGGATAGATGGACATAATTCAGAAAACTCAGCAGAGCTATTTTGTGTAGTAAATACTTCAACCTCTACATGTAACACATCCATGTTAAATATGACAAAAACTGAACACAAAACCAGTTCTTCAAGGAAATAGCTAGCAAAAGCCAATATATTTTACTGCTAAACACCATAACTTTGCACTGAAACACAGCATAAATAAATGCTCACAGTATTTAAGTATTTATCCAGTTTAATTTGCTACACAGAATTCCCTACATCAGAATATGAAAGGGAATAAACTGTCTTTGTAAGTTCAAACTAGCTACTAATAAACACATTTATTAAACACTAAAAAATCCATAAATAGTGTTACTTTTGAAATAATGTAAGCTAGACAGCTGGCACAAAATGTGTGCCTGTAATGCATTGTTATTCATTACATATACTAGTCCTTTTTGTAATTCTGATGTTTCTCTGCCTGTCTCTTTATTCAAACTAAGTCCACAAAACCTGAAGATGAAGTGCTATTTAATTGACTTTCTTGTATAAATTAGGAAAGAGCTATATTAAATTCCTCCAATTATCCTTTGATTGCATCAGG
Organism: Lepisosteus oculatus; assembly: GCF_040954835.1. Taxonomy (NCBI): domain Eukaryota; kingdom Metazoa; phylum Chordata; class Actinopteri; order Semionotiformes; family Lepisosteidae; genus Lepisosteus; species Lepisosteus oculatus. The sequence goes on along the minus strand of NC_090719.1, from coordinate 14,766,026 downwards.
AGAGCTGCCTTGATACTTGACAGTATTGAATAGGTGTGAACACAGTGATTTGTAAGAGACGCATACCTTAACACTGAACAAACAGCACACGGTAGCTAGCTCTCTCCCTGTATGTTAGGAGAGCAAGACTGCCCTCTACTGTTGTACAGCTCAACACCAAGTTAGCAAACATGATCTGAAATGCTTTAGAAAATAATTTTAAGTACTGTATACTGGATATACAAAGAATTTTGATACTTTGTTTTTTTCATATTTCAAATTAAAGATTTTTTGTGAGACATTAATCTGTCAATCTTCTGCAAGAGCTACATATAAACAACTTTAAGGTTCTTTATACAGGTCCTTAATATGAGTTATATTCTATGTGAAAGTTGAATTTAACTAGAGGGTAAAAGGAAAGCGTATCTGATGCCACACATAAAAAAAAATGGTGAAAGAAAAATCTGATCGAAATTTCTAATGATCAATACCAGTACATAAAGAACTTTCTTTCTCAAGTGTCTCTTTGTGCATTGGTGAAAATCAGGGCTTTCTTTTATATATACAGATCAATATCTACACCTCGCTAAAATTACACGAATTATATTGATACCACATGAACAATACTTTGAAATGGACAGTGCCAAAATATCACAACATTGCCCCTTATCAATATCAACAGCCCCTTTGTCCGGGCACACAGCATTCTGGACTATGAGTCAATGCTTCGGGCTCTCGATGACATCGATCTAACCAGTCCTTTATCTCACACTCCACTTATTCTCCTTAATGTGCCGGCTCTAGTTTTGGAGCTGGTGAGGGCTGGAAGCAGGAAGCCAAAGCAGAGCGGAGCTATTTCTGCGACTTATCCCTTACGGCTGCACAAGACAGCAAAAATCTTTAGCGATAAACAAAAGGTCAAATCGTATAAAGAGAAAGAAGGAAAGCAGTTTTTCATGCTTGAAAAGGTAATATTATCCCTAACAGGCAGATGCCAGCCAAAGCTGTGTATTTGTCCCAGCTTGGTGCTTTGTCAATGTACTGTGACTAATCCAGGAGTAGTCCCATATCCCTGCTCCTTACCCTAATTAAAAGAGGATTAGCCAGCATGGAGTCCCTGACCACTCCGACTTGCACAGTCTCCATTCTCTCTTTCCAGTCTAATCGTACCTCAAGGAATCACAGGGAAGAGCTTCAGCTGGACTTCAGCCTGGAAAAAAAAAGCAGGAGAGTGAGCTGCAGTAAGCGGTGAGCCCGGTCACTTTCACCGCCCAGCAGTGCGCTGCGGACTTTCCAGCCCCCACCTTCGGTCAGAGCGCTGTGTGTTGAGAGGGGAGTCTTTTGCCTGTGTGAAATGCATATTGGTAGGCTTGATAGATTCTAGCACAAACATTTCCTGCAAAATAAATTATATGACTTAGTTCTAGTTCTCTCTGGGGTCGCCTGCAGCCACCATTTTACAATTATACCTCAGATTCACCGCGTTTAACAAGGAGGTCTGAAGTCTTAATGAGCAGATTCAACGAGGGGAGAGAAATTTAGGTTGGACAGAATTCAAGAATATGAATTTTAAGCTTGGCAGTGTGGTTAGCTCCCCTACTCTTCTAAAAAAAATGCTTGTATGACCTTTTGGGACTTTCAGTAGTCTGAACCTTGGTTTTAAAATCTTATTTGAAAGATGGCACGGAATTTCGGGGAAAGATCACCTATGATTCTCGGATAATAATACAATCCACTTACACGGATTGCAGAAAAAATAGGATCAAAATAATCTTAAATTCATTTATTTCGTACATTTATCGATTGTTAATTATAAAGTAGAAGTGAACAGTTATTTAAAAATATACAAAAGGAGAATCAAAGCCACTTACAGTATAGTGTAATGTATTTGTGTCTATAAAAAACTGGAACATACTTTATATGTCGTGTATAAAAGTTAGTGAATATATGCAAATAAATGGTGTATATACACGTATAGTTATTAATATATAATGTAGTCATCTTTGAACAATCGATCAAAAAATAACCAGTTACATTTCCTGTGTAAATTACTCGTCGATTATATGCATCCAAATAGTGTTAATTACCGAAAAATTAAATAGTCTAGGAGAAATAGTCTGTAGTTCAATTCGCATAAATATGGTTTCGACAAAAATGTTTTACGGTGATTTCAAAGTAAAATTTTTAAATTGTATTTAGCATTTCTTCATTTTCAGCTTGCTTTCAAGTGTTTGATTCCGCGGATAATAAGTAGAATAAATTCGGATATACTGGGATAGACAGTCTGAAGAATCCCAGTTGCTGACTGATTTTTATATCCTATTTTTTTAATTGAATACAAAAGCTTGCGTTAGCAACAGCTAATAAATTCACATTGACACGTCCCCGCGGCATTATAGTCTTATATGAAAAGAACGATTCAACCAATATGGTTTACATAACACAACAGTGGATAAAATATGTGGCCATGATTTGCAATATCGGTACACCCTGTCCTTCATGTGGAAACTGATTTTCTTCACCTGTGACCTGCAGTCCCAGATTCGCAATGACCAACACCTTGTCGAAAATGGGACTAATTACCGCTTCTGCGAAGAGGTAACGTGAAAAAAGCCAGTCATTCCGTGCGTTACATAATCTAGAACACTGTTTTTATATATTCGTTCAGCAATACACGCCATCAACGTTTGCATACTCCGCTAAAGAACAACAAAAAAAAAAACTTGGAATAAAATCTAGAATAAAAATCACTTCTAGGTGGTACGTTCCGTTGCGATGGGCGTTAAAGATGCTGGTCCTTGAATTTATTTCTCTGTTGAACACCACTGGCAGGAGAAAAAAAGAACAAGCAACTGAAGTTAATGGTACTATTTTGCTCGTGTGACATTGACGGCGCTTTCAGCACGCTGTGCGTGGCGTTTGAACGACTCAATCACGTCCGTCCCTGCGCCTTTCCTTCTCCAAATTCAATAAAGCCGTTTTCTGCGTAAGATTAGGCTGAGCACCCGCAGGGCACCTCATCCAGTCAATCGCGATGCAGTTTACTCATAGCCAAGAAAGATAGCCTACAAGTATGTAAACGGCAAGCACTTCGCCGTCGCCACCTCCTGAAGGAAGGCGTGAACTCGCTGCGGGTGAAATCGAGCGTTTTGAGGGAGTTGGTCCATCTCAGCAAGGAGCGGAGACACTTGGACCACAGTCAGCGCACAGGACGAAGGATCTGGACAAAGGCGGCAGGTTCAGACAGATTGGGAAAGGAGCGATGTTAAATGTCCCGAGTGAAAACGAACACTTTTGCAGCACCCATACGCTGCAGAACTGACTCGGGCGGTTCTCGTTGTATTCTATCAACGACCTAACTCGAGGTGACTTATATGAACACACGGGCCTTTTTGCATACAAAACAACGCCACTTACCAAGCGTACAATAAAAAGAAAAATTGAAACAGCAAAGATGTGTACCTGTGCGTAGAATTGGCCTGTGAGTGGCCACTGACCACTTTCTGGTGACTCTGCAAATCTCCTATATAAATCACGAGAGACACAGCTCGGTCTTGTGACTTTTATAACCAGCCCTGCGTTCCTGCTGTGCGCCTTACAAAGGATCGGATCACTGGTATATTTACTAGTTTCTCCGTTTCTTTCATAAGTTGAAGCCATCGCCATATGTGACGTAAAGTCAGAGCAATTACTGAACTAGACGATTTTACTTCTTAATTTCTTATGGGTGTGAACAGGAACTAGCAATTCAGTTAATCTTTTCTCACTTTGTGGGCAAGAACTTGGTCAAATCTCATCCGTCCGCTTCTTAAAGTCTCGCAGAGTATCAGCCTCCCGGTTAAGCACTTTAGGTGTATGCGTGCATCATTGAAATGTCCGCTTTCGCCTTGATGGTGCACTGTATGTTAGAGTATGATGCGAAAACTAAACTTTGGCTTCCCTTTACTCGAGGCAAAAGAGGTTCAGTTCCTTTCAAATGTAAAATAAAACTATTTTGTAAGCGTGTATAAAATATATGCTACTTCATTTTTTTTTGATAACAGCAATTACATTTTTATGTGTATTATTGTGCAGAATCCTGAAATCTGCTATTATTCTAGTCAGTCTTAATCGAAACAATTTTTCCTGGAGGATTACAGTTGTCAAGCTTTGTTGTGCTATAATTCAAAGTCCACTGACTCTGCCAAAAACATCTTGAATAATATTATATGGCTTTTTTTCAGCTATCTACGAATTCATATATTATCATAATATTATTAACGGTACGTCGCTTTGGATAATGGCTTCAGTCGAATTTATGTATAATATCAGTAATATTTCTTTGACACAGATGCATTTTAAAAATGCAAAATCCCTTTTGAAAATCTAGAGCACTTGGATTTCTCTAATCATTTTTTTTTTATTTGGAGCTTATTTTATATTGGAGCCTGTTTTTTTTTTTCATCTGTTTCTCGTTATTTTAAAAGAGTTCTCATGTTAACACTTCTAACTTGTGTTTTTTTTTTTTTGAAAGAATGGCTTAAACGTTTGAACTGGAATAAACGTTCCTGTACTTACAAAATCCGATTTGCGGCCACAGCTCCAGACCAGCCCTGTTGTTGTTTCTTTGTTTCCACGGCAACGGGGGGTTTCCGGATAACCTTCAGGAACTATGTTCACTTCCGGTGCAGTCAGCGTGTGTCTGGCAGGAACGTGTTGCTTGTGTTTGGACCAGACGAATAGTAAATGAGGTGAGTTGTAAAGCTTTTGTTTACTTCACAGCCTGATTAAGTAAAAGTAAAAGGTACCGGCTGTTAAAAGCTCATACTCACTTTCCAGCGAGGAAGCTTTTCGATAGCTTTGCGCATCAGTGTGAGACGTTGATACGCAGCGTTAAGGTAGAAAGTGGAGAGCCCGCGATTTGTTCGCGTGTTAGCTGTGTAAGAAACTGTTAGCTGTAGTGTAGTAAGCGCATGCAATCATACGTTCAAACAGTTTTATGTTTCTTCGATGAGGAGTGGAACAAATACGTATTATTTTTAACTCCTGATTTTACGCGTGCGAGGCTGAGAATAAAACCTCGTGGCTCTACTTGCGTTTTTTAAACATCTTTAAGTAGCCTTTCGCTTTCACTTGCCCAACACTACGATTGCGGGTTAATTGCTCCGTGTACTTTGATGCAGAGCTGAAGGAGACGCGAGTGGCTCTCTGTCTGAGAGCTGTTTCAGATCAGATCACTTTATTGGCCATATACAATTTCTTGCATTAGGAATGTGTCTTTTCGCAGACCCCAGCTTGCTCTCCGTGAGACACACAGACAGGGAGAGAAGCTGGGGGTCAGAGCGCAGGGTCAGCCACTTGAGTCCAATCACAGTCATACTAAACAGGAAAACAGCCGATATCGGAGACTGGGCTGGGTTTCTAGCCTAATGGGAATTGTAGTGTAGGGCCAGTTCTAGTAGCTCACCTCCAAGCCAGAGAGACAATGGCGAAGAGTACCGATGAAGAGTACACACTGTCTGTGTGTCTGTGTCTCCATGGAGAAAAGCTGGGGTATGCGAAAAGACGAATTCCTAATGCAAGAAATTGTATAGGGCTAATAAAGAAACGTTATTATTACATTATGAGAGGATACTGGGACCTTACTAAACTCAAGAAACGTGGAGCTGTTAGGCACAGGAACAAGTAAAGGGTTATTCCATGCTGAGGAGAAAAGAGACACAACATGTTGTCAGTGGAGGCTTCTTTAGCCGGCCCATGTGGTCTGCCGCAGCAGCTCGTCAACGTGATTGTGTTCTCGCAGTAAGCGTTCAAGCGCACGTCTTCGTGGGCGGCCCCGTTATCGAATAACTGGTGCCAGATTCCTTTTCCCCCCTTTCCCTGCAGCTGTGCGCCTGGACTCTAGCGGCGAGGGCCATGTCCGAGAGCGACGCTACCCCGCAGAAGAAGAGCAAGAGGAAAAAGAAGAGCCCGGCGCTGGAGCTGGAGAGCGGCCGGCCTGCGCCCCCGGGGGAGGGCGCCGCCTCTGGGCCGCGCGGCGGAGCCCGGGAGACGCGGGAGAGAGCCGGAGACACCCTGACGGAGGACAGCTGTTCGTCGGCGCAGGAGGGGGGCACACGCCACGAGGTCAAGAGGAAGGAAAGGGCGGCGGGAGACCGCGCCAGCCCCCCGGCGCCGGTGGGCTCCTCCGTCGGTTCCGAGCGAGCGGAGGAGACGCCCCGGAGGAAGAAGAAGAGGCACGCGGAGGGGGGAGGGGGTGTGGAGCCGGAGCTGGGGGAAGCGGGAAAGAAAAGCAAGAAGAGACGGAGCGTCGCCGCCGCGGACGCGGAGGGGGGAATCGCCGGCGGCCCGGCCCCCCAGGGGGCCACGGAGGACGTGGGGTGCCAGGCGGTGGTCTTGAAGGAGGAAGTGGAGTTCGAGGAGGACCTTCGGGGTCCGGCGGAGGTCCCGGAGACGCTGTCGGCTGCCAGGAAAAAGAAACGCAGGGCCGAGGAGACAGGGTGGGAGATGGCGACTGCGGGGAGCGTCTCGCCCTCGGCCCCGAAGAGGAAGCAGCAGCAGCAGCACAGGGCCGGCGGGGAGACCCAGGAGGTGGCGACAGACCTGAGCTTCAGGGCCGCACGAGACCTGGAGCCTGCGGGGGAGAAGAAGAAGAGGAGGAAGAAGGCCAGAGAATCCAGCCAGGAGGAGGCGGAGCAGGAGACGGAGAGTCTGAGGGGCCTTTCGTCGGCAGCGAAGAAGAAGAAGAAGAAGAAGAAGAAGAAGAAGCGGCACAAGGCTGGCGGGGAGAACCCGGAGCTGGAATCGGACCCGGGATTCGGAAGCGTGGAAGACCTGGAGCCCGAGGGGGAGTGGTGGGCGCTAGTGGAGTACCCGGAGACCCCGAAGGGGGGAGAGGCGCACCGGGAGGAGGAGGAGGAGGCCAGGAGCGAGAGTGGCGTGTCATCACCGCCACCGTCAAGGAAGGCAAAGAAACGTCAGCGGCAAAGAGGAGCTGGTGATCAGAGGGTCGCCCCCTCGGAAGGCTCCTCGCCGGGCGCACCCCCACGAGTGAAGGCAGAGCAGAAGAGCCTGCGTGGCTCAGAGACTCCTGATGCCAGAGACAGAGCCGTGGTGCTGTCTCCTTCCGAAAGGCAGGAGTCAGGTCCTGATGGGTAGGTGGTCATCAACGACCTGCAGGTTCATCCTCCTGTTAGGTTTTTGAGCTATTCACCACTGGCCCTCTTTATTTGTAGAACACCTTGGCAGTGCCCAGTTTTAAACGGTCACACAGAAGGATCTGTTGATTTGTGCTCTTGACAGTGGGGAATAGGCCGACGGAGCCAGTTCATAGTTTAGACTGTACGTTTTGGTTTTACCATTCCCCTCCCAATTACCGCCTGCCATGTTCCTTTATTTTCCCAATTCAGTGTATTTCCTCCACACCTTGCAGCAAAGGCAAGGTCTAATTCGGGTCTCCCGTCTGTCTTCGCTCCTGGGGGTGACAGGGCCTTCTCCCGCTGCGCCCCAGAGCTCTGGAACCCTCTCCCTGAGGATATCAGAGAGTCACCTTCCCTGACTGCAAACTTTCTTTTTTTAAAAGGGCTTTTAATTAATCGGGTTCTGTGTGCTCCTTGGCTTTCCTGCTGTTTTTCATACCCCCGTCTGCCATCTCCTCCGAGGGGTTTCTGCTGTTGGATAAAGCACTTTGAGAAGCCCCTTTACAGGCACTATATGAAGATAAAAAGTGAATTAACATCATTCTTATGATTTCTCTTGGAAGGCAGGGTATCGAACCGATCTGCGATGATGAAGTGCAGAGGTACATTATACAGCTGAAGGAGTTCATTCCCAATGTGGAGAAGAGGTGTCCGCGTGAGATCATTAAGATGGGAGTCTACGACCTGGAGAGATTTCAGGCGTTTAAAAGGGAAGGTATGTGCCTCTCGAGCCGTATGACAATTCCAGCACTTTCAAAAATTGAATTGTAAAATTGTAGCTGCTGCTGAAGCTGTTTTTCACTACAGCTGTCAAAGTCGGATCGGTTTTTAATATCGAGCCGTCTTTTAGGCCTTCTGAAGGCTTCAGCGATTTTAGAAGTCAGATGCGGAGCCATAGAGAAAGGCGTAAAGGTTTCTGAAATAAGACGGACCGCCTGTATGACAAATAAACGTTTCCTGTCGATCTGTAGGTATCGTACTCCGCCGAGGAAGATACAGCGCTGAGGAAAACGATCGCCTACGCAAAAATGTGGAGAATTTCCTTCTGCTGACTGGGATCGACACCGCGACCAAGCTGTTCTTCCCTGCGCGCTATCCCAATGAAAAGACTACGATCACGAAGCTGAAAAACGTACATAAATTCCACAAACAGATCGGTGGGTTCCTCAGTGCAATGAGTGGTGTGCTGGAGCAGTTATTCTTCCTTCAGAATGTGTCGTGTGCAGGTTGGAGATAAACCAAAATCATGTAATCACTGAAAACAGGCTAGACTGGCGCGGCAGGAAAGAATGAGTGTCCAGCGTCTGAAAGAGGGGAGAGGCTCATGCATCTGTTCATGTTTAGAAGCCTACCAAAGTGCTCACACGCTCTGCCATTTGCAACTGCAGTCCAGTTTTAGTTGACAATGATCCACAAATGTTTGGTCCATGAACACCCTTCCGAAATGGGAAGTGGTGGGGGAGTGACATCGTCATGTATAACAATATGACTGCAGCAGGAAAGGTGGAGATATCAATTAATACAAGCAAAAGAGGGGAAACACCTGGCTTGGTGAAACAATATGGGTTTTCATTATACATGTAATTTCTATTTTTGCTTATTTAGTGTTATTTAAACTGAAAATGCATGAATCATTAATATTTTATAATGTACTCCCAGAGTGGTCCATAAGTGCACTTCATATATTTAATAATAATAATAATAATTGCTTACACTTATATAGCGCTTTTCTGGACACTCCACTCAAAGCGCTTTACAGGTAATGGGGACTCCCCTCCACCACCACCAATGTGCAGCATCCACCTGGATGATGCGACGGCAGCCATAGTGCGCCAGAACGCTCACCACACATCAGCTATCAGTGGGGAGGAGAGCAGAGTAATGTAGCCAATTCGGTTTTACGTCTCATCCGAAGGACGGCGCCTGTTTGCAGTATAGTGTCCCCGTCACTATATTGGGGCATTAGGACCCACATGGACCGCAGGGTGAGCGCCCCCCGCTGGCCCCACTAACACCTCTTCCAGCAGCAACCTTAGTTTTTCCCAGGAGGTCTCCCATCCAGGTACTGACCAGGCTCACACCTGCTTAGCTTCAGTGGGTTGCCAGTTGTGAGTTGCAGGGTGATATGGCTGCTGGCATATTGCATTTAAAATGTTTCTAAATTTTCAAGTTTGGTCTGCTTTTCGTCTTGTATGTGTTTCTGGATAGTTTTTATCAATGGTAATGTTTGGATGCGTGTAAAAGAAACAAAAGCGAGTGAGATTCAAAGTTCGGGGAGAGAGATGCACAAGAACTGCTGTCCTCTGCTAGATTTCAAGTTGCCTTAATTGTGGCAAATTGTTTTTTTTTGTTGGCATCTTTATTGCAGTCCCTGCGATTAATTAATCTAATTAATCTAATTTTCTCCAGCTGATGGGATTCCCCGGCCTTGGCATGACATTTACACAAGAGGAAGGAAAATGTTCGATTCCTATAACTACAAGGGCAGGTGAGAGTTCTCACATACGTGTGGCAGAAGTGCCGGGGGATGGAGGCTTTTGTTTTAGCTAAAACAGGACTTTTCAGACAAGCGCTTGACCAGGTCTTTGTCCCAGTATTAGACTGAGCTAGAATGGTTTTAAGTAGAGTTGTGTATGAACCCCTTTCACGGTGTCGGACTCAGGTTTACAGAAGATGATCTGAAGGCGCTACGCAAGTACCACTCTATGTATGGCAACAACTGGACGAAGATCTCGGAGTTGATGGGCCGCAGTAATCACTCCCTGGAGATGCGCTTTTCTCAGATGGGTATGTTTAGCCTGCTCCTGAGCTTCATCCGCCTCATCTTGTGTGTGCACCAAGACCAAGAAACATCCCTCCTTCTCTCTGTGTGCTGCATTAACAAATCCCAAAGCAGCATTGTTAAACTGTACAGAAAAGCAGCCAGCCACACGATGTAACCGTAGGAAAGGTGAGTAAAACATAGAGGTATCCCCATAACTGAAAGCAAGGGGATTGCAGCTTATTGCTATTAAAAGTATTGCATTTATTTGCAATCCAAAACTGTCTGTACGTTCTGGTACACCAAAGACTGGGTTTGCGCAAACTAGCATCTAAATACACTCTGACCTTAAGCTGTGGACACGCTGTCTTTGTGGATATTTGTACTCTACTGTAGAAACAAAAGTGCTTTTGAGAAAACCTGCACAGAGGAGTGGAGGCCATTTTTCTCAACTAGCTAGAATGTGCTTGCTAGTAGCTAATGCCTCCGAGGGTCTCAAATACCCTTTTCTTGGAAGAAGGCATAGTGTCAGCTACAACAGCAAGGCGGTCTTGTTCCAGGCTCCCACCACTGTTTGTGTAAAGCGTTATTTTCAGTTTTAATCGTGCTTCTTCATTGTTTACGTCCCTGTCCTCTGGTTCATGTTTCACTGTGTGGTTCTGAAGAGGTCTTGTACTCGTCTCGTCTCGGTTCGAGATGATTACAAGGCCGTGTGTTTTAGAGTGGGGCCCAGAGAAAGTGACCCCAGGAATGCGTCTCGGCGGCTCTTCTCCAGGCTGACGCAGGGCTGTGGGCTGTGTTTCTCCCTGCAGCGCAGAACAAAGGAGTGTGGCGCAAGGAGGAGCTGAGGGCTCTGATGAGGGCCATCGGGGCTCACATGCTGACGCAGCTGGACCCCGAGGAGGCGGCCAGAGGCCAGCAGGCCACCATCGCGCGCGAGAAGCTCTACAAGGGCATCCCCTGGGTGGAGGTGGCGCTGAAAGTGCAAACGCGCAGCTGGTGCCAGTGCAGGACCAAGTGGTGAGTCTAGGTAACGGAGTGCCTTTGGCGTCTGCTGGGTGACGTGGGAATGAGGCCAGCTGGAGGACATGATGTCAGCCTGCCGGCTAGCAGACTCTGGCGGGTCAGGGCACGCCCTCGTCAATCCCATCACCCTCTTCTCGGAGCAGCGCGGGGTGCAGGTTGGATTGATTGTTTCACAGGGTTCTTGTGAGAATTTTTTTAGGTCGCTTTAGAAATCAGGGGGAACGTTCAAAAGTAATAGTGGAACTGTACTATATAAAACGGCTTTGGAGACTGAGCACAATACGTCTTTCACTCCTTGTTATGCAGTGTAAACCATTTTTCTATGTAAGCTACTATTCCATTATTATTCAAATCATGAAGTACACTCATGGAAGTAGTTCATTTGGAATATAAGCTGTGTGAAATAGAGGTATTTAGTGCATTATTCTTGGAGCATTTCCTGTAGCTGCCTGATCTGGAATACTTGCCTGTGGAGAATCTGATTGTTTTCCCCCCTCTGTAGGTTGTCGAAATAGTGGGAATGTTAATACTTTTCTTCATCCTTAAACTGTATACCACCTTCAGTTCTCCAAAGTTAGCTGAGCAAAATTTTAATCTCTCCATTGAAAAAAATGATAGCTTCACTTTTGCTTTACAATGATTTCTTAGGAGAGCAAGGCATTATTTTAAAAATGTTAATTGTTGGTGGGAGTCTGTACCATATTATTCTTCATATAAATACAATTTATTTGTAGCGGTCTCCTCCTGTACATGATTGTGAATATTACATTAACTAATTTCAACTGCTTGCGTTTACAATTAGCATTCAAAATATAAAATAAACGTATAAATAATTAGCAAAGGAAAATATGCTATTCGGTATTCATGGATTCAGTAGATGTATTCAGACTTTTTCACGTAGAATGCAGAAAGTGAAAAGGGATGAATGTTGTCCGTGGAAATATGAATTCACCAGGACTTTCAGGGTCCCTGCAGTCAACCACATTGCAGAAGCCCAACCAGCTGACAGCATGGCTGTAATAAAGCTCACCCTAGCCTTGAAAACAACCTTCTTCTTCTTTTCCAGGATGTCAATTCTAATGAAGAAGATGTCATTGGGGGAGGATGTCTACAAAGGATCAAAGTCTTATAAAGCCAAAATCAACTTAATCAAAAAGTATGTAGACGTGGTGAAGACGTGTGTATATTTGTCTGTCTGTGATCCGTAGGTGATAGCTCTGCTCTACATGATAGACGTGAAGCAGTTGGTGTGGGTGGCTCTGCTCATTTAAAGGGTTGTCAGTGAAACTCCCATTTTTTTCTGCTGTCCGCGTTGGAAACACGCCTAAATATTTCCGTTTCCCTGCTGCTTCCTAAGAGAGGGGAGCTGCATTGTGTTGCTAAGTTGGCTGTTTCGTTTTGAATTCCACTTTGAACAGCTTTAATTCAGTCCATGTGCTTTGAGCTCTAAATAACAAGGACAGAATATATGTTGGAAGTTAGAAGGCTCACCTTTTCAGACCATGCCCACTCAGACGCAGTACAAGTAGTGAACACATCTTCTTGCAAATGAGATGAAGTGAGCGGAGTCGAGCCAGGCGATCTGGGCCCCGACAGTTTAAGCATGGGGCCCGTGTCCTTATCTAGCTGTAGCCTGGTCTGCACAAACGCTGGCGTGCCAGCTGGGCAGACTCTAGGTGTCCAAGGTCTTCTGGGCCCTTGATGCCAACCTGGACTCCGAGAGCTGCCACATACCAGCGGAGAGGACACTGGGAAACGGCCACTGACTCTCCTGAAACGCCGGGTGTCCACTGCCACGTGCCAGGCCTGTCTGAGGGGTGTGTCCGTGGGTCAGTGTTGTTCCCCGTGCAGTAAGGGGCTGTATCATTCACTCTTAATGACCGGTTGCAAATTCGAATGGGAATGCGGTTTAAGATTGAATTGCGGATTTCCCGTTTTTTAAATACCGTTCTGTTTGCAGGACAGTAAAACAATATTTTGAAGACGTGCAAAAGTCTTAAAATGACTCGTCTTTTGTTCCCCGCGAAATACTGAAATGCATAAATGATGAGCTTCTTTAAATACTTCTATGTGGTTTGTAAAGGCAAAGTTGTGCAGGCGATGAAGAGGAAGAACTGGTCTTGACTAGGCGAGTCCAGTGCAGTATCGGGCGACGCGCCAGCATTCATATTAAATGTATCGGCTTCTCTTTTCCTAGGCTGTACTCCTTGAATGTTGAAGATGTAGCGGATGTAAATTGGGATGACCTCACAGACACAATTGGGTGAGTTTCTCTGGTTTGGTAATTTGGGATGTTCTGTTTTGAAGGCCCCAAAAAACACCACTTTCAGAAGCAGGAAGAAGTAGCATAAAGCTTGCAAATGAGGTGGACACAGCAACCCGCCTTTCTCACTTGGTAGTTTAATGTCCTCGTGGCCAGCTGCTTTTTGGAGGAGCTCAGCTACCGGACTGGGGAGCCTGGTCTTCACCTGCAAGGTTGAGGTTGTCTGGAATCGTTGTGTATTCTCTCGTCATGAGTGAATCCCCTCTCCATTTCCTGTTGTCCTCGTTCCTCCACCGAGCCTGAAGAAGCCTCCTGTGTTGGCCCTATCGATACCCTTAGGATTCTGTGTACTTGGATCAAATCTTCTTTTGATCTCCTTCTAGACTGAGAAGAGTGTTCAAGACTGAACAGCATTAGCTCCTTTTACCCGTCTGTATGTGAATCCCCTGAGACTGGAAGTCATTCTTGTTGCTCTTCTTTGAACTCTTAAGACTGTAATATCCTTTTATGGTATAGTGACCAGAACTAAACACGATATTCCAAGAGGTCTTAACTAAACCATCGGAAAACCTGGTACTTGTGCTTGTATACCTTGGCTTCCTGTTTCCTTTTTTTATTGCCATGAACTTTTTAGTTCATGGCAACCTAGAAGAATCTACATAAACACCCAGTTTCCTTTCTGTACCACTATACCCAACTATACAACAAGGTAAATCTTTGATATAGACCAGGAAAAGCCACAGGCCTGCAACAGATCCCTGACATACACCACTGTATTACATCAACCTAGTGAAAGGATCATTCGTCTTAGAATGTCTTGGTTCCTGTTTGTTAACCAGGTCTCCTCAATCCATGTGCAGACAGTTCCTTGGATACTTCTGATACTTTAACTTTGAGCGTTTCTTTTGTGGGGTTCCATGTCTAAAGCTTATCAGAAATACGTATACGTCATTCTATATGCTTTAGCTGCTTAGCTGTTCACATGTTAAAAAAAAGTCTTGTGAGACAAGACCTTCCTTTTCTAAATCTGAATTACTTGTCTCCTTCTTTTATTTTGTAACATTCTTCCAGGTTAGCTTGAACTGTTTAGCCGCCAGTAGCGGAACTGCGGTTTCTTGGGTGTTTAACCTTTGTCCCCTCCTCCTCAGGGACGTGCCCCCTGCCTATGTGCAGGCTAAGTTCTACAAGCTGAAGGTCACCTGTGTTCCCCTGTGGCAGAACAAGTCATTCGGAGGTGAGTCTTTCCAGCTGTCGCTGCATTTCCAGTCTTGTACAGACAGGGTCGTCTACAATCCCTGTATCTGCGGGTTTCATTTTTGTTTAAGTGTTTTATAATTGTCGCTTTTCCTAAAATCTGAACACAATTGCTGTACGAGGAACTCCAAAAATGGGGGGAAACAACGGTGTGTCTTTGGAAACTATCCAGAATTTTCCCCGAGCAGATAAAAAACCAGTGTGCTTGACCGCTGTTTGATCAAACATGACACATATAGAATGTCTCCTTATCCTTCTTCCTGAGGGGTGTGATCGCCACACTGTGCTGAAACATGTTTCCTCTGCATGACAACATTTCAGCTGGGTACCTCAAATCAGTGCGATGGCTGTTTCAACTTCAGCTTCCCTGATAACCAGTATGCTGTGTAGTATATGACCAGTTATTGACTGGCTGCTTCCTGAATGATGGACTGTTCTATTTGAGTACGCCAGGGGGTATCAAAGGCTATGGGGCCAACACCAGCTGTCACAAAGGTGGCCTTTTTGTAAAGACTTGCTGTAAATACTGTTCTGACAGGGTGTAGACCAGCTGTTACATGTATAGAATATCTGACTGCTGGTGTTGGCTCACTATACAGTGTGTCTGTCTTGCTAAGAGTTAAAGTAAGATTGGTAGAAAGCAGAGGCTGAAGTAATCACCCCTGTTCCAAGTCTATGCTACTGCAAACTGAACCCACCACTTCTCTGAACTGATTTTCCTGAATTTGCTTTTATCTCTTTTCTTTTCTGTGTCCTGATTAAGTTTGTTCAGTCTGAAGACTTTGCTTTTTAATAATGGTCATTTTCGGAACTTCTGGTCTTGTCGACTGTTAGCGTCCTGTACAGGAGTTCCGTTCTGTTATGTGCATGCAGGTTAACTGGGTTATCTTATCTTGTATAGGATGTTATTTTCTTTCTTTCCGTCAAGTGGAGGTGTTGGAGCTCACCTGATATAATTTTAAAGCGAAGTGTGGGAGACACAGACCAGCGTTCTGCCTCACACGCCAGCCTACACAAACCGCAGGGCAACTTGAAAAGCACTGTAGTGGTGCTCGAATTTGCAATAAGAAAATTAGGTCACCTGCAGATCACACATGTTCTGTGGGCACCTTTTTTTTAGCAGGAACAAATGTCAGCTGCTGCAGTAAGAATGACACCAGCTGGAGCGAGATTTGCATTTGGCAGTTTGTAACTGTTGCATGCAAGGATGAATGATTTTGGCTCCAGATACAGTAACATTCACATTGCAGTTCACAGCCTTCCAGTTTTCCCAGGAAGAAGGAGACGTCCGACCTTGTCTGTTCCTGTTTTGAGTGTTGTGTTACCGTGATCTTTGCTTCTAGTCTGTGTGGGTTCGGTGTTTCCGGTTTGACTGTGCTGGTGTGTCGGCGTGACCTTTCTGAGATTGTTCAGACTTTATTTTTACACCTCCGCTCCTCTCTCTTGCCTGCCCCTTCTGAAACTGAAACGCTTGCATCTCCCTCTGAAGTGACCAGGACCTATATCCCCATCCTCTGTGGCCCTTGCAAAGAGGAAGACATGAAGATAGACTGTGTGTGGATGGTGATGGGTGCCTGCCATCCTTACCTTTCAGACTTCAACATTTCTTCCTTTCAGTAATGACCTGTTTAATAGCCATACACAAGGTGGCACAGGGGTGAGCATTGCTGTCTCGCCGCGCTGGGGCCCTGGGATCAATTCCAGACCGGAGATGTTGTCATGTGTTAGCGTGCGTTTCCTCTGGCTGCTTCGGTTTCCTCCCACAGTGCAAAAGCATCATAGTAGGTCAGAAGGCTTCTGGGAGAACGGGCCCTGGTGTGAGTGTGTGTGTCTGTGTTTGTGTGTGCCCTGCGATGGATTCGTCTCGTGCCTGTTGCCTGCCAGGAAAGGCTCCCCTGTGACCCTGTACTGCATAAAACAGTTAGAAGGTAGAGGGCTCACAATATACTCTAGTTTAGAATCCAGCGATGCAATGCATTGTGTATCACATGGCCACATCAGTATACTCAGTTATGCACTTCTGGCCACAGCAGTTACAGTGGGATGCCAAGGGTTGCCAGTGTGGTGTATCTAGATTTTAATAACCGCCATTCAAAAAAGGGTTGAAGTAAGTGAATTTTGTGGTAGCACCCTGTAGGTGACCCCAAGTTTTAAGAAATCTGTACCCTGCTTTGTTTCAGTTTTTTGTGGGAGGAGAGGGGGGGTTGTGAGATCACGGAGCGCTCAAGATCCGAACGAGCAGTGTCTCTGTAATGACTGTAGAAAGGAGCACTGCTGTATCTTCTGCTATTGATTTTGTTTTTTTGTCTTTTTAGATATCATTGACTACCTGTACATCAACACTCTTCCCAAGCTTGAAGACAAATTGATGAAAACCGAGCAGCTGGCAGAGCAAAACAATTTGAACTGCAGAAAGTCAGATTATTATCTTCTTTCCGAGATCTTAAACGATGATTTTATTGAAGAGGTGGACAGTGGCGACCAGGAAGTGTGAAGCAAAAGACATTTTATGCACAGCGTGAGATGGATACCTTCACAACAGAATCATCTTCTGTTGTGATAAATTCAGCTGTTTTGTTTTTTTTTTAGTATCAATGCATTCTCAAAACTTGTGGTCTGTGTTCAGAGAAGATTATTTTGAAGTTATTATAAAATTTCTATTTTTTGTAATTTCACAAAAAAAGTATGTGAAAAGAATGTCTGTTTTGTATGGAACAATGATTGAATTAATCATGAATCCTCATTGGAGATGTAAATAACTACACCTCGCCCTAAAAGCACAAAAATTACCAACTTTTAGCTGTAGAAAAGTGTTCTCTTATTGGTCTTTAAGGAGTACAGGTGGCTAATCACCTGGGGTACAGTGCCATTAAACTGGGAATGTGAAAGAAGCCAAATATTTATTTTTTCAGGTTGCTTTTGCAATATGAATTTGAAAAGCAACATTTATTTTCCTCATTGCAGTACAGTCTTTTAGCATACCTTGCTTGAGGAGCCTTGAATGACAACACCGACGTTACGCTCTCTGATATCCATCGAGTCTGATGCAGGGCTGGTTTTAAACACTTGTTAGTCTGTTAACACTGAATGTTAATGGCACACTTAAGGTGTCAGATAAAGTGCAAGGGCTTCCCAGCAGGGACGGCATAATTATCCATTGAAGCATGGATAGGATTACTGTAAGTGATCTTCACGTCTCAAGTCCAGGTATTTGACTTGGAAAAGTAGCTGTGGTATTTCAGGGACTTCCTTATCTGTGTATTTGTTTAGTTCATTCATGGCTGTTGACTTCATCTGCTCTAAAACTTAATACACCCATTGAAAATCCGTTTTTGAAAATGGATATTGCATTATAGTGTTTAAGGTGGCTTCTGTCAGGCCTCAGGATAGAGATCCATTTTTCTGAACTTAAAAATGTCTTGTTCTGTATTTTCGTGATCAGCCCGGGAATTGCAAATACTTACGGCGACCTCTCCAGGGTGTTTCGTGCACTGCAGCAGCTCCGAAGGCACACCCGTGCCTTCTCGGGGCTGTGCCGGCACTAGGCCAGTTATCTCTAGGCTTTGGGACTTGTCCTGCCCTCTCAGGGGAGCCAAGAGCAGGCCTACCCAGGAGCTCACAGGAGCAGATTGTTTTTCAACTGCAAGTTGCCCATTTCCAGACGTACACCATCCCCCTCTGGAATGGCCATCTCGGATCGGCCCTTTACTGCCTGGGGAGAAGCAGGATCTGTAGATGAGATCCTCTCAGAGGTCCCCCTGTGCGTCGCCACGATCACGTTTAACCCACAGCCGCCACGTCGCGGAGCTCTGTGCGCCCACTCCCTACAAGTGGGTTCCTCTGTATGTAATGACGGGGGCGCTGGAGTGCTGGTCACCTTTCTCCGCACCGCGGTGTCTGAGCGCTCCTGTGGTTTCACTCGGCTCAGGGCTGGAGGACGGGAGGGACCGTCCTATGCCGTCAGGTTAAAAGGATGCATCTGTTCAGTCTCGGGACAGGGGAAACTCCCAGGTCACTTGTTTGAATTATTCAGTATTCTCGAAGGCATTGACTGTCTTCAGAATCGACAGTGAAGCTCGAACCGGAAGAGACACCAGTTGAAACCTTTGACTCGCGGGGCCAATTCTGTAATCCAGGTCCGAGGCAAAAAAAAGAGCAGGAGAGGCTGCTTTTTCTTCCAAGACTTAAACATGTCTGCCGTCTTTTGTCGGAGTGGCGGAGCCGCTGCCCGTTTTTAAAGCAGGACTTTTCGCAAAGGAGGATTTTCAGAGTCAATGTACTTCTAATGTTGTGGGGGTCCTTCCCCACTTTTTAATTTTCTGTGAATTAAACCGTTTTTGTCTTGTGCAGCTTGAGTTGCCTCAATGAAGTTTATTAAAAGGAGAGGAAGCGAATTGAAGACTGAGCAACAGCAGACAATCTATGCAAGGGATCATGGAAATCTAGGCACAGCTACCTATCCACGCTGCTAAAGCCTTTAACATTTCTTCTGTTTTTACGCCAGTGACCCAAAAATGTGGGGGAAAAACAGATGCAAAAATAAGTAATTTAGACCTTGGGAAGTTGTGCTTCTGTTTTACAATGCTTTAGGAAAACCGTTTAGAGTATGCAGTTCCCTTTTGCTTCCCATACCACGAAAGGGTGTTCTAGTCTCGGAAGAGCAGTCAGAATGACTTTGCTGGTCTCTGGTATTTGGAGTGCACACCTCAAGAGCTGACTAACGGTTTTCTCAATAAATCATAACTCCTTGCAAGCCGTGTGTGAGATCACAGATTGGGTCTCTCTTTGTCTGAAATAATGTTAAAGGGGTTTTACCAGTGCAACCGCTAAGAAGCGGTAGGGAGAGGAATGCTTCAACGGGAATCCCAGGGCATTTTATTAAAAAAAAAAATCCCGAGACAGTTTATCATGACATTTTGAAATATTTGTTGTGCCCTTAATCTTCATTTTATCAACACGACGAGGATTCGGGCGACCACGTGACCATGAACGGCGACTTTGACCGCTAGTAACCCCGGCTGGGAAGAGTTCAAGCGCAGTTACTGGAGTTACTGGGGGGTAAGATCTCCAATTTTATTTCTCTGGTTGCCCTGGCGTGGGGGTTGAGCCTTAAAAAGCAAGACATTGCATGTTGTTAAAAGGCTTCAACCAGCCCGGTCTTTATACGTCGTAGCTCATTCCATTGTTTAGAAAGCTGAAGATGTAATCAGTTTCTCACCGTGTCGGTTTTTAAATATGCAAGTCAAGGACGTTTAAAGATTTAACCCGCCTTTCGAGCTATTTAAAAACAGAATGGGCAACTTTGCGTTACAAGACTATTGTGGTACTACTTATTTTATGCAAAGCAAATCCAGAAACATGAAAAGGAACACAGGAAATGATTTAAGGGGCACTATGTACCAAGTTGACCTAGGTACTTGATATCAGCAAAACAAGTTCCTGTCTCACACCTGCAGCGCTTGTAAATATTTTCACATAAGATTAAACATCTAGCTAAATGTTTTCAAAGGGTTGAGGCTTCCTGGACAGGCTTATGGTAGGAGTGCAGGACAGCGTCCTTACACAATTCGTGCCAGTTAAGCTGCTCTGCACCTTTGCAGCCACAGCTGAGGTGGGAACAGGTCAGTTCCAGCCAGGAGACCCTGTTAACTCCCAGCGCAGCACCTTGGTTGCTGTGGTGTTGTAGCACTGATGAGCCTGTCCCGCATTTGTCCCGTCAATACCACTGTTCTGCAGTTGCAAGTCTCAGGCCCTTTAATCCGTGCACTACACGCATGACAAGCGCAGAACAGAAGCTCCTTGGTTAGTGCAAGGTGTACCTCAATGAAGACAAATCACATATCCCTCACTTTCCTTGATTATCCAGTTAGGGCATACCCATTTTCTTCCAGGTGGCATTGTTGCCCAAGAAAAGCCACCATTATCAATTACTGTCCTCTCATCAGTAAAGCATTGATGTGGCACCACAGAGGTTCACAATACAGTGTGAACTCCTTTGACACAACCCAAGGGAAAGGATGCCATGGGGAAGTGTATTTAAAAGTCCATTGCACAAAGAGTTGTGGGAGAATGGCACAAGTGGCCCACCCATTTTGTTGAGACCAACAGCCTGTGTTCCTTCGAGCAATGGCTGCATGAGATTGGCGAATCAAGCTGATACCAGTAACCAGAAGGGCTCCACGGATCGAATACTGTCCTCTCGTTGGAACTTTCTCATGCTCTCGTAACGTCTTAAATAAACACACCAGCTGCATGACTAATAAGAAGAAAAAAGGTGGTAAATTCAGTTTATGATAAATGTTTACAGATACAAAATCTAACTTTTTGGTGCAGCGTTAAGATAAGTCAGGTTATAGAACAGTAAGTGTCCTGCAACGAACTTTAGACCCACAGCTCGCCTACATTTGTCTAAATTCTTTCATTCACATTCCTGTGGCTCTCGGATACTAATAAGGATTAAATGTACTGTGATTACGCAGACGGTCGTGGAAAAAAGATTATGAAACGTGTAACTCATGGGGGCTTCTGAAAACACGCTGGATTTCTTCCGCAAGTTTTCAGGCGGAGCCAAGAAAAAAGCTACCTGCACCGTCAGTCTGTGGCCACGCCCATCCCGATGACATCAGTGACAGGCCACGCCCCGCGCACCTGTCCGCCAGGTTCAGCGGGGGAGAAGGGAGCTGGGTGAGTTTGTTCCGCGTCTTTTAATGATTATTTTTTATTTTTCCTTTATTTAAATGTTGATCAAATTTAACTCATGTAATTATGTGGTTTTTCCATCTCTCGGGAGGAAGCTTTAAAACACGTATTTTCTTTGGGAGCTCAACAGAGTTTGTTTTTACCGTTTTCTTTTGCAAACGCTTCTCTTATTTTTAACAAACCACTTGCTTGTGTTACACAGACATCGACGAAAAGCTCCGTTTCAGCAGTAAAGACTGCTTTATTGGCAGAATGAAAACGTCGCTTTTTCTTATGTTTCTTTATCTTAATCTTTATCAAGCACTTCGTGAGCTTTGCTCGCAAAATCAAGTATATGTGTTTATCCAAATCGAAAAGAGCCTACTTAGAATTGTAAAGTTTTTTTTTCCATTATTTTACAGAGTGAGTTGTGTGCTCATGTACTTATATTAGTGGTAAAATTTTCGCTTGTTAGTAATGCGTTTTATTTTCAATGGTTTTAAATTCTAAATTCTGCTGTTTTGTGTTTTCAAGTTTAGTGTCTTCTGCCAGGACAAGATTCGCGTACAAACGTAAGTATAAACATTTTATTCATTTCTTTACACGTATTGAAATAAATTCTGCATTATCTACCCTGTTGAAAACGCTGTTTGCTACTACGACACATTGGTTTAAATAATCTTAAATGGTCGTCTAAATATCTCTGTTCTTGTGTTTCCAGTTTGGTGTCTTCGGGCAGGACATGCTTGGCTCAGCTGCTGGAATTAACCGTGTAAGTATAAACGTTTTTATTCTTTTACACGGATCCTATTGAGGTACACTATATCTGTACCTGCCGAAAAGTGTTGTTGGAAAACACGATGCACCTTGTCAAAAGAAAACTCAAACTAGGTGTGATACTAGATTTCTCCAGGGCAGAAATGGTTTTGACCCGACAACACTGTAGGCCTGCTGGTTAAAGAAAGCAATTTTCTGCTAAAACTGCGATCACTTCAGCTTTCTGATGCGCGAAAAGCAGGTTCATAATTAAAATAACTGAGCCTAGAAAGATTTGGATTATTTGCTCACGTATTAACCGGGTTGTTTCAGAAAAAGAATATGCTAATCAAACTGGACATCGTTAAAAAACAAGAATTTGGTAGTTTTCATCTAATCGATACACTGTAGCGGTATTGTGCCTTCGGTGTTCACGCTTTGAATTTAAGCTTTAAATGTATCCACTTCAATACCCGGTTGAACAGGAACATTTTCTGTTACACCAGGCTAATTGCTTTATTCCAACTGTAAATCTTTTTAAACAGTTTCATCTTCTGAACGTGTCCGTCAATACTCGAACTAGCTAGCTGGGATCATTTTGAGATCCTGTTACAGAAAGCACAGCTCAGACTGATTTCTGTTGTTTTGCAGGAAATGCACCGAAGGTCCAGTCTTCATGCTGATCGCTGCTCGACAGAAGCCTTGGAGAAACAGTAACGTGCTGTATGTTTCTGTTTTTGCCGTGTAGTTGCATGCAGATCTTCCGTACTCTGTTGACTTGTAACAGCATTTAGCGTTAATGTAGCCGTGCTTTGACACTTTGTAATTGAAATGCATGTTAATTTTCACATCGAAGCTTGTGCATCCGACGTATTGTAATGTTTTGTTTTGTATGCAACTTTCGCTCAATAAAGTGTTGATTGAACCTTGATTTTGTTCTTTCATTTCTTGTGCAGAGTTCTGTACCCCCTTGGCCCTGAAAAACCCCGATGGTGGTGAGTTTTTTGGCGGAGAGATTTTGTTAACAGTTTGTGGCCGCAAGGGGACACCCTATCGCTTTTTGACTTGAAAAGGTCAAAGGCTACCCCCTTTTTAAGCGTGTCCAGATTTTCCCGCCAAAAAACTTAGTATCTGGGGTCTTTTTCGGGGTGTGGTAGCAATCAAGCCGAGCCTCGCCCACCCTCCCTCATTGGAAAGGGGTAGGCGGGGGCTGGCTGATTGACCACAGCTCTAGCCAAGCCCACTCGCTCCTGGCAGGAGAGGATGGCAGGTTGGTGGTGGCTTTGGTCCCTGCAGAGAGGCAGGTCTCCTGGGGTGTGGACTTAGAAAGCTGTCAGTTGCAAGCTGTGACTGATAGGCTGAGTCCGCCCTGGGTGCCTCGTCTCTCTCGGGTCCAGGCCATCTCCAGCCTCCCTTCCCCTCTAGCTGGGAGTGAGGGGGCTTGGCTAGAGCTATCCTCAGTTCTCCTCCCCCCAGGGCTGTACCCACGCTCCCTGCTAGGGACCCTTTTCCCCCCCAGAGACTATCTAAAAAGGCGGGCGTCTTCGCACTTTTAGGTACACGTGCGATGGGTGTCCCCTTGCGGTGCGTGGCGCACACTGCGAGACAACCCTTCGCACCTTCAAAAATACACGACAATGCAGACAATGAAATCAAGAGTTTTTATTGCAGAATTCACAGCACATACAATAGCAGCAGTCAACAGAAAACATGCAGGTCAAGAATAAAATACAGCACTGAATCGGGACATTACAGATCAAGCCATTGGGATCAAAAATCAAATGTCAGGAAAAGCACACATTGTCGAGAAGAACTTTCCAACGGACGACGAGTTGCTGGAGTGGAGCTGGAAAGGAGATCGTTGGAGCGCAGAGGATCAGGAGCCGCAGAACTGAAGATAAAAGAAAAAGGATCATGTTCGGATTTGCAGAATCGATTCACTTGAGGTTGTGAAATTAACTTTTCAAACAAGCTGCCTGAATAAAGAAATATAAAAACACGAACAAATTCAATAAGAAAGCAATAGGTAATTCCTTGAGAAATCACAGATACATCCCAGTCAAACTACTCCAATATTTAGAAAATACGTTCAGCCACATAGAAATTCAATTCTACTTATAAATGAATGAATAAATAAACTTAGAAAGTACCACTTACCTCTACAGCAAGTACCACTTACATCATCTGTAACATTCGTTTTAACTCCCTGCTTTGAAAAATGGTTACAATTTGTTAGTATTATCAATTTTTACCCAATGGATTCGATAAATAAAATAATCTTAAAAAACAGCGCCTTAGAGTTTCCACTTTCTATTTATCAAAGCACAACGGAACGAAAATCGGTTATATAGTCAGTATAAACCCGTTCTGGGGTTAAAATGTTGGAAAATACGTTTGTCTTAACCGACTTACACAAAGATAAATAGTATAGCGGAAAGTAGGAATATAACTTACCAGGAAAAAAACACCTCTTCATAACTGGAGGCCCGTTCATGGAATCCTTTTTTCACCTGGAGAAATAAAAACATTACGAATGAGTTAATTTTATCTTTACAATATTTAAGAATTCCGGAGCGGAAAGCGTTAATATAGCCCAAATCCGAAAGGAGAGAGATTACACAGCTACTGACTTTATAAAGCAAATGTTTGAAGATATTCTACAGCTTTTTTCGTTAAAGAAACCAACCTAGATATAAATATATTTAAAATACGTACTTTCATGAAAAATAAGTATAAGAAATAAACGATGTAAGTATAAGAACGCTTAATTCAGACTTTAAAAACTTCCGAGAGCACGCTGAAAAGGACAGGACGCTAATTTCGGCGTCCTAAAATACAAATTAAAGCGAAACAAATGCAATAAACTAAATTAGCAACAACAATACATTCTTGTCTAGCTTTCCTCAAAGTAAGATTTGATTTTTGCACTTAAAATAAGAAAAATAGAAACAAAACGCAAACGCACCTCACGCCGCAGAAACTCTCCCCGCCGCCATCTTGCCGGGCGCACCTGTGGAACAGGTGGACGGGGCGTGTCCGCTGAGGAAGGTCACTCTGGAGGCGGGCTCGGCTCCTGAATGACAGCTGTGGATTCTGTTACAAGGGCTCAACACTCACCACACCGAAGATAAATCGAAACTGTAACTCACCAAATCATGCATAAAGTATATAACGGCTAAGGAGTTGCAGACAGCCTAATACAGCGACATTCCCCTGCGAGACTGTTCGCCAGACTCGTTTAGCTTGCGGCCGGTTGATCGTATCAAGAGAAATGTGCTGGAGATAGACTCCTGTCGCTCCTAGTGAGGACTGCACCTCTCTCTCACTGCTAGTGCCACACCTGTCCTGCAGGTGTCTCAGTGGTATAAGGGGCTGCTTTTTAGAATTGAATGAAGAACTATTCATTAATTAATGTCTTAAACCCCCCCTTTTCCCAGTTTTGGAGAGCCCCGAAAATGGAGCCCCCCAAAACGGCCGGCGTGGTAGAGAACAGCCCCTTCCACAAACTCACCCCGACAGCGTGAGAGCTTCACCCGGGGCCTAGATCTCAGACTGACGGGGAGGCTCGGGGCTCGTCTTCGATTCACGACACTCACGGGGAGTCGAGGTGCTTTTCTGAACTTTAGAAGTGTCCGATGGTTCAGCCCGCAGAGCCACCAGGCCGGCCACGCAAAACACCGGGCGTGTCCATCTCTTATCCTGACTAAAGCCAAGTCAGGGTTCAGAGACGAGGTTTCCCCTGTTTGGTCGCTTTTCAAGCATTAAAGCTGAGACGCCTTTGTAATGCGCTTTTCTAGTCTTTTTTGCGACTGGACAAGACTTTATCTTTTCGAATGAGAGTGTAAAAATAAAGCATCAACATTTGCAGTAGAGTTGGAGTCTGTATGTCATGTGTCGGACATGAAGTCTGAGAGCTTAAAATACTAATGTTTTGTTGTTGTTTTAACCAAAATGTCTGAAATGATTATTAAGACAACTTATTAAAAAAAAAACTACACGAGCGATTAAAATCATCTAAATGTTTTATACCCCGGTGTATTACATGGAAAACAGTATAGTGATAAGGATGTAATAACTAGTTTTGCAATCAATGGAGCATCACATCAATCCTTATTATTACTACTAGCGAAGCTGTTATTTAATATATTGAAAGATAAGAAAGTTACTGTAGTCAAGTGCAAAGAGTGCAGGTGGTAAAAATGTTGTATTAATATCAGATAGTTGGCACTGCACTAGTGGAAGAAGCGTGCGACAGGTATTTAGACGCTTTATATTAACTCAGAATTGTCACCTCTGAGGGAGAGATGCAAAATAATTTCGATGAATTTAAAAAGCTCTCAAAGTTATACACAGGTTATAGAGTGGAAAGTGTTGGGGAACCACTGTCAATGAGTGACGTACAGTAATCTCGGGTGAGATTGCCTATCAGACACGAACAGTATAACTGTACCGCTTGATCCAAATTTAGAAGACGAGAATTGTGGAACACTGTTCCTGGCGCAAGGTTGACGCTAATTTCTAACCTTTAATCCGAAGGCTACAAGCTGAGCTCACGATACAATTCAGTAAAATACAGGAGGAACCGCGAGGAAGGCGATTTTAATCCCGATCACGTATAATCGCTGAACACTCTTGCGCGCTGTCCATTCGCTATCACGCCGTTGTCTGATTCATACCTAGATTTCTATTCACACGGCGTGTGAACAATTGTGAATCTGTCAACTTCCAGTAAAACACCTGACGTAGTCTACGTGTCCAGTTTGAAAATGTGTCTTGCCCATACAGTTCGCTAATGACACGCGGCTGACAGACACCCAACCAAACGAAATACAAATTATTACATCGCGGTGCACGGGATGCATTGTTACAGTGACGTGACTTGTGTTTAAAGCGAGTATAATTCGATTGGCGTACCTCTGCTTGGAGATCAGTTAGCCGGCTCTGCTCTTCCGCGCTTCAGAAACGTTACGGACTCGATTACGACTGAGTTTAAATCCTGTTTCGGGATCCCCCCCACAGCAGCAGCAGAACGAGCCCCTGCAGGGGATTCTGCGATCCAGTGTGAGCGAGTCGATTAAAAGACCTGGGGTGCTGCACAGGGAGGGAGAGAGGGGGCCCCCTGGCGGCCTCGGGGCACCAAGCAGTCGCCTGGCTCGCCTGCGCCCGTAGCCGGCCCTGGGCTGTGGATTCGGCATACATGCGCCGTCATAAAAGCTGGCCCGCAGCACTAGAGTGCCTGCATCGGCTCCGCTCGCCTCTCAGGCCCGTGTCGACGCGATTGAGCCCTCGCTGCGTGGCGGAGAGGGGCCGCAGGACCGCCGGTGCCCCCCCCCGCAGAAGTGGTTCCCAGGCTTGTTTACAGGGTGAGGAGGAGGAGGAGGAGGAAGGGGGGCTTTCCTGCCGTGACGTCAGAGGGTTCGTGTCGCTGGAGCTCAGACCCCAGAAATACTCCCCCTGCGTGGTGTTGTAAAAATACAACAGCAAAGTTTCTCTCCGGCCATGGACAACGCGGAGAGCCGAGACATGAAAACCGCGAACAGACGAGAACGCCAGGCAGGTAACGCGTTTTCATTGTTTTTTTTGTGTGTTTTAACTTTTAAATGCATTTTGCCTTCATTCTTGAGCATTTCTTCTTGTGCTGTGTATTTCATATTTGCCCAAGAGGTCTAGGTGTGCGACGCCTCCGGTCTATATATATATCCAGCACGCATAGAGAGTGCGCGATCTGAAGACCCCCTCTCCTCCCTTTCTTTAGTTTTTCTGTACAGTACAGCCTTCTGGTTCAAAATGTTGGGGAAAAGACGTCCGTGTGTAAAACGTGGAGAGATCAGATAACGGAATAGTGCAGAATCCAGTTCGAAGAGAAGAAAAAACACACGAAAGGGGATTTCGGTTATTTTATTTCTATACACAGCAACCTCTTTCAGAGGACAGGTATTCCAGAGTGAAATCCCTAATCACGCAGCAGCTGGGACGATCTTGGGCTCCTGTGTACTGCTGTACGGTCTTCATAGATCCGTGCTCTCCGGGCTGGGGCGTGTCCCTGCATCGGGGGCGCTACAGCGGGTCTCGGAGGACACCAGGAGTCGGTGTTTCAGCTCTTCTGTAAAAACTAGCGAGTCAGATCATCTTGAGTTGTAAACAGTGCTCTTGATAGCTTCGTGGATACACTGTTTCTTATGCATGGAAGTGCCGCACTACACAGGATGAATACAATAAATACGAATATCGATTTTGGTTGGACCGTGAAGCCTCTGACCCGACGTATCGATTTTTGAAAGGGATTGTAACGGGTCGTGGAGACAGGTCTCGGCCTGGACAGAAACCTTTCTAAGCCGGGGCGCGGAGATAAATCGACCTTTTTATTCCGAGCTCTGGGGACAAGCAAAAAAAAAAAAACAGCAGTGTTATTAAAAGATATGATAAAATCAGAAGCTTTGAAAGCACAGGAAATTGTGATATTTGGTCATGCCTCTAGACTTGTGGAGACTCTTGAACGTGAGCAGAGGTCGGTGGTTATCCGTACAGGTCTCAATCCGAATCAGCGATTTCTTTTCCTTTAATATGTTACCTAGTTATTCCGAAGTTAATTTAACACTCTACCCACCTTCCCAGCTCATCATTTTCAGTCGTTTCTCCAGTACTGCTCCAACGCCCCGCGCATTGTCACGTCTGAATTAAACGCTGACCGCTGACCGCTTTTCAGCTGGACACGCGAACGTCGCTTGGATTTGCTGAATGCAAACGTATGTATTTATATTAAAATGCACAGCAGATACTTTTTCGTACACGGGGCTCGGGAAATCCATACCAAAATCACCTACAGGTTACCATAGAAATGTCCCAGTTCTATAAACTTGTAGGTTTCTGTACAGAACTGGGACATTTGTGAAGAAACCTATACGTCATGTGTATGGGATACAGGTGACGGTGGTGCTCGTAATTAAATGCTAAAGGCTCAGATCCCCAGGGTCTTCATAATTAATAAGTATGTTTGGGAGAAATTTATGTTGTGAGTTAATGTATTACTTTACTTGACATAGCATGGATCACGGCGACCTGTGATTTTTTTTTTTAAACGTACTTTTCCCCCCGACCTTCTTCGGCGTTTTCAGAAGTAATCCCTGACGCAAGTAGCTTGTGACTGTAACGGATTACTCTTGTAAACATATTTTCACAAACGCTGATCCTGCGCTAACGCTTTTGCTGAAATCAAACGGGGGAACCTGTGCAAATCACGCGTCGCGGAGAACCCGTCACTAGTTTCGAGGCGCTGGTATCCTCTGGTCTGTGCTGTAGTCGCATAGTATTGTTTGCATTTGTACATTACTGAGAGTTCTGATGCGGGATACAGTGTAGATCGCAACCCTGTTCCGAGCTACTGTAGTTTGCGTGGGTTACTGGCCCGCTGTGATGTCAGAGGCACACCGTTACATCACAACACATTCTTCTTGTTTTAATAATAGTGTTTCCTTCGTTTGCTACAAGATGATAACGGTTTAAAAAAAAGTGTAAAGAGAGCACCAGATGATGGAACAACAAACATAACACTTGTGGTTAATAGTAATATCATTAATTGTCATCTTTATTGTATGTAACCGTTTATTCGGAAAAAACATCCTAAAAGACTTTTCAAGAATAGAAACAATGAATGCATATAAGTAATAAAATTAGGGAAGGAAATCACAAGTGTCTTGTGTCCTTTGGAAGACTATCCCAGTCTAGTCTGAAATGAGGGAATGCATGATCGCCCAATAGCTATCGTGTCATTTTTGATACCAAAAGCATGCAAAATAACTGTACTGTGAAGTCATTTAAATTTGATTGCTATATGACATTAGGGTGTTCACAAGGTTTTTGAGACTACTGTGTACTCTGCCTACAATCATGCATGAACATGTACTTTTAGCTACAGTACGTGGTAATTTGGGGTTTTTTTATTGCAAAGGCTTTGTGCTGATGATTAAAAATGCAATTAAGTGATCACAAATCCATTGAGATATAGAGAAAAATAAACGTGGGTCAACATCTGTATAAGTGCCCGTGGGTAATCCTACTATATGAGATGTGAACTTGTAGATGATGTCTTTAATGGCACAGTGTATTCATGGAATATCCAGTCAGTAGCTGCTCCTCCTGCCCTGTGCTGTCCCAGACACACTGTGTCTGTCTTAAACGTGTGAATTCTGTCTGTAGGCTCACCACGGTTCACACAAGCCGATTTCGAAAAAGGTAGGCCTGCCAAGCAGTGAACTCCAGTGCATGTTAAAGGGGAACTGAAGTCCCAGTTTCTCAGACTGGCTATTATACCCTGGTAACAGAATAGATTCATTGATGGAATCGCGCCATTCACAAGTTCTGGATCAAGCACAAAATCGTGAACGTTGTGAAAGCACTATAGGGTCTCCGTGACTCCTTGTCTCGGCACTAGCGAGAGCGAGAGTTGTGAGAATTGTGACTTCCGTCCCTTCCTGCTCACTAGTCCCTGTACTGACTCATGTACTGTGATGTACAAGCGAATCAGCACAGGTTGTGCCGCAGAGGTTTCACTGTGGAATGTTCCAATGTGATCTGCATGCAGAGTTAACAAGTAACGAGTGTTTGATGGCAAATCCGTCTCGGAAGTCGAGAGCAATGTATCTATTGGATTAGAAGAGATGTGTTCACATGCCTGCTTATTTACAGTTTAACAGGGCCGCTTCACCTCGCCAGAAGTTTTGTTGCCTCGTTATGAATTGCAGAACAGGGCGCTGCGCATACCTGGAAATGTAGTCTTTTTTGTGATGTAAATTGGAGGTTTCACACATTACTGTGTACATTTTACTTTCACTGAAAATCATTCATTCACAAATGCAAATTCTTTCTTGCACCACAATCTAAAAATAGCATTGTAGTTCCCCTTTAGGTGAATCAAGGTCTTGCCAGATGGTGGCATCTAGAAAGAATTAGATCATTGTTGTAAACTGTCCATAACCTAAATAAATACCTGGAGCTATGAAATAGTTTTTATAGGACTGAAATGAAATTAACCCCTGTGGCTCAGCTCCTATTATGAGTCCAGCAGCTATTCGAGGTATAAAATACCACCTAGATTGTGATCAGTGACTCTAAATATATTATGGAGGATTTTTCAAGTACCTTCCGACTGAGATCTTTCAGAGGTTTATTAGTTATTATTAATTAGCCCTGTTTAGAATCCATTCCACATTGACCTGATAGCAAATGACCTCTGCACGTTTCCACAGTAGGGCCACAATTGCTCTTGTCAGCCAAGTACAGCAGCAGGTCAGATGGCCCTTCCTCCAGCTGGGCACTCGGACAGGGTCAGTTCAAAGCTGGGGAACGGCAGGCCGGCGAGTGCTTTGCAGCGGTGCATGGTCTGGAGAAACGCGTCTTGAGGACATGTGACGTGGGAGCATGACCAAAGCGCTTAGCTGAGGGCACCCACTCAGTTTCTGCAGGGCGGAGGTGGGAATGCATCGCTTTGGCTGACAGCCGCCGTATTGTCAGCTTGTCATCTGAGCTCAGAGATCAGATGCTGAGTGTTTGTTCGTGGCAGCTGATGAATTTCCTTTGTTCCCGGCAGCACTCGAAGAAGCCGACAACAGTATCGGTGTCTGTGGGTGGATCTTGGTGTTATTCTCCATTCTGCTGACACTGGTCACTCTTCCCATCTCCATATGGATGTGCATCAAGGTGAGGCGGTCAGCTCAGGCGGCCCGTCGGGCAAGAACATTCCACATTTCCACGCTCGGCGAGTTAAAGCAGTCTCCCGGGTTGTTCTGGTTTTGTGGTGCTGTAGTATCCACATGACCGAGGTGAGCTTGGCTTCGTGAGGAAGAGAGCTTGTACAGAAATGGAGTTGCTTCTGCTGCCCCTAAGGGAATTCGTCTTGCACATCAAGAGCTCTTAAATATAGGACGTACATGACAATAATAAAATACATACAAGAGAACAATACCATAATACCAAACAACATTCAACACCACTGCTCAATAAGAGCTCTTCAGAACTCGAACTGTCATGTTATGCCACGTGGAAGTGTCTTTTGCAGGGACGTGACTCAAAAGCTTCAGAATTCCTTGCGCCAAGGGGTCGCTCTCATTTGAACGATACTACCTGCAAAGAAAGAACTTGCAGGGGAAGTGGTAACAGGTCTCCTGTGAAAGTATTGGTAGTAGGATTTGCAAAGTAGACTATGATCTGATGATGTTAAAATCATAGACTGCTTTGCAAATCCTACATCCAATACTTTCACAGAAGACTTAACTGTTGCCACTTCCTACAGAAAGTCCTCTGCAGTTTGTGACATCAGAACATTGGCTTTTGTGTTTGCTTTTCTCATTAAAACCAGTCTTACCCTAAACACACACAGCTCATCGTGATGGAGAAGCTGTAGTGGTCGTGTGCTGACTCTGCGTGTGCGCTTGTATCTCTGCGCAGATTGTGAAGGAGTATGAACGGGCCATCATTTTTCGACTTGGGCGTATCCTGAAAGGTGGTGCCAAAGGACCAGGTGGGTCACTAAGCTCTGCCTCTCAAGAGACTGCATCATAGTTGCAATGTTCTCGTTTACGCTTGATCACATTGTGATACTGTGTGCTTCAAATGTGCGTTTTTACACATTCGCATTAATTTCCTCTGTCCTCGGAGACATCTTCTCTCTCTTGTGAAATGTCATCAGAGCAAGCTCAGAGGAACAGGACCAGGTCAAGTCAGAGCTTAAGACAACCTGGTAGCTAAGCTCACCCGTTCTCTTACCAAAGGTAACAAAAGCAAAGAGCAGCATCCATTTCCTCTGCTGTGGTATGGGAGTGTTGTTTCAGATCGGGCTTTAAGCGAACTGCTGTGGAATCTGTGGGAGGGTCTGTGAAGTGAGTTCCTGTTGTCTGCGGTCGCTGCTGCTTTAGCTCAGTAGGTAAAGCAGTAGTGCACTGGAAACCGCCCACGTCTGTGTCAGGCCCTGCCCCGCCTCCTGCACCAGTCACTCATGGCCCTTGCCTTCCCCAAACCACATCAGAGCAGCCACGAATCGGACACCATTCTGCGCTTCGTGCCTCTGTTTTCTGCTAACAGAAATATGTGCAATCCAGTGAAAAGACTCCGCAGGTCTGCAGGACTCGGAGAGTCCCTGAATTACACAAAAAGGTCTTCTTCTTATCCTTCACTGCAAATACGAATGCTTCCTAGATTGTTTCTGACTTGCTCAAGTGGATGCCGTTCTGATCACTTTTTGTAGTCCAGTTTTCCTTGGGATGTCCATGAGGCTTTCCCAGCAGCTTTGTTTGTCTTTTTTCACATTTAGAATCGCTAATCACGTTTCTTATTCTGGCGTGATTGAGAGTATACCCTTGCACGTGCACAAGGCTTTAAGAAGCTGAGCTCAGGGCCACACCATTATGGTCTGAGCCACTCAGGATGTCCTCAAAGGTTTTGTACAGAGCAAGATACGTACAAGATTAAATAGAATCGGTTGCAACGTAATTAGCCTAGCTCACCCATTATGACATTTATATCATTTGCCCTGATGAATAAAACAGATCAATATGTTAAAACAGTGTTTCCCAACCCATTCCATTCCCATTCAGCTCATTCCGTCTGAGCGCTTTCATGTAAGAAATCCTTAAGTAACTCGTCCGGGAGTTTTATAAGTTTCGTTTTTGCTCGCAAACTGGAAGTTGTAAGTTCTGGAGCACAACAGTGGTATGGCAGATGGCGACATGCTGAGGAACTGAAAGCGATTAAGGGGTTCAGCAAAGACCTGGAGCATGAGCTGACCGAGCACAAGTGCTTTTCATTAGTGTAGCCCAGCTCCCTGCTAGGAGCCCCTTCAGGGAGAGACTGAGCACGAAAACAACAGGAAGAGAAGAGGGCAGATGCCAGGAAAGGCTGGCAACCTCTGATACTGGAAGACTGAAGTCTGGAATCAGGAAGGTTGTTTAGCTACCAGGAGGTCTGCACACTCAGACGTTTGTGGTCAAATATTCACATGGCTTTGAAAATGCCTCTGAAGTTACCTGCCATGCACAAATAGTTTTTTAGTAAAACAACAAAACATTCATGCAGTAAAGCTGTACATCAGTCTCACAGCGTTAACAGTACCCCAGCATGCTTTGATGGACAGTATAATTGAGAACTGTACTGCTGTTGCCATAATACTGTAAGGCTCGTGCATTGAACACTCAGTTCCAAGAAAGAACTGACTTGCATACAAATGAAACAATAGCAGGCTGTCCAGGGCCTGAATGAAAAGACAAGGGGATACTCGGAAGAACTGGCTAATAATAGCGCTCGCCGGGAAACGAGATCAGCTTGCTCTCAGTGGGGGTTTGTTTAGAGGTTTCTAATGTTTCCTGACTGAGGTTGTCAGTGAAGGTTGTCAGTGAAATTGCTTTTTTTATTACACTATTCTTTTTTATTTGAAGTTTTAATGGAAACAACTTTAAGCAATTCCAGTCCTAGAAGAAGCCCAGAAGCTCCCAGACCATAATAAAGCAGGAAGAAAATGCAACACTCATTTTTACATCAACAGCCCATTGAATACTGTATATAGCATACGTGATGTTATTTGCATTTTAGGTTTGCATAGTCTTGCCCCATGGGATAGCACAATCATGAGCTTAGATCACGTGATTTCAGACCGAGATCAGGGCCTAAGTGTTGCACTTGGTTAAAATAGCCAAGTGTTGATTAAAGATCTGTGCAAACAGATGTCCAGGAACACATGATTCTGATGAATGTAAGAGCTGTGAAAGATACAGCCGTGTCCTGCTGGAGTAAAGAAGATGGACTGCTTGTCCAGAGAAACAAGGAAGAACAAGGCAGCTCTGTGAGGGACTGGCTCGGGGCCATCACATCACAGGACGCTAATCAGTGTGAGATACTGTAGCAGTGGCTACAGAAAGAGAAATCTCCTGAAAAATGAACCCATGCAGCAGCAGAATGACAGGAGATCTGTCCTGGAGAGGAAAACGACCTGTGTGCTCAAAGTCAGCTCATCGGGTTCTTCAGAAGCCAGAGTGAAACACCAAGCAGAGGACACAAGGGGAATCTGCCTGGAAGTGCATTTAACGCCGGAGACAGGAGGCACATCTTTACTCAAAGGGTGGTGGGAGTGTGGGCCATGGTGTTGAGGCTGATACCTTGGCTGCTTCCGAGAAACAGGTGGATAAGATCCTTGGCTCAATGAACAGGCTCATGTGCAGCCTTTCTTATGTGCTTATGAGAGAATGGGCGGAGCCATTTTTTCACCGATGACTGCACTTTGCCCTGGACAGCGCTGACAGAAGAGAACACGTACAGTATGAAGATGTCAGGGTGAACATCATGCCGACTAGCTAGTTGTTTCAGCTCTGCCTGCTGGCCAGTCACACTGGAAGAGATGCAGAACAGTCTGAACCGAGATCAGTTACTTCAGTCTGTGCATCAGCACTGCCAGGAGTAATTCTCCACGTGATCCTACCTGATACTAACATCCTCAGTAAAGGTAATATATTTTTAATGTGATGTATTTAATTACTTAAGCCTGTCATGAAAAGAAAAGCAACATTAAATCTGTTGGACCCGATGTTTTTAATTTTGTATTGCTTATGCATTTTTGCAGTTACCAGTGCTGCTGTCTTCCACTGCTACGTTGTGTCTTGCTGCGTGTGTGAACCTTTGAGATCACAGTAGCTTTGAGGAAACGGCAGCACATTTTTCATTGGAGTGAAAAGCTTTGGAAACGACATTTTGTTGGCAGTGTGAGGATTCTCATGGGTAAAAATATTCCAGATTCAATACTTACCGGTCCTGTGCTGTCTCTGTCAGGTCTGTTCTTCATCTTGCCTTGCACTGACAGCTTCATCAACGTGGACATGCGCACCATCACCTTTGACATCCCCCCACAGGAGGTAAGCAGAACTCCTGCAGAAGGTTTTGAAGCAATCGAAAGAGAAAGGCAGTGTCTTCTAATGACACAAGCAGTCTGAGCTGTTCTTCTGCCTGTTTATGGTTTGTTTTCGCATTCCAAGCTGCAGCTGCGCTGAGTTTGGTCATTGCCAAGTCGCTTGTGTCTTTACTCAAGCAGCTCTGATCTTTCCTGAGGAGGCCGAGTGCAAACTGCTGAAGGGCCACTAGCACTACTGGTGCAGAGGCACTCACTGGAATTGTTTCCAGAACTGCATAAAATGAACTTAGTGAAAGTAACTATTCACACGCTGCATAGTTCACTGAAACGAACAAAGTTTCCCCCCCATCTTGTTCCGAGTTTTACAGTGAAATCCCTTACGTAAATAACCTGTAAGTGTAAAGACTCACTTTTACAAGAGTCTTTCCCCAGCGCTGACTGGGAGCAGTGCGCTGGGGGGAGAGGGGCAGCCGGCTGGCGCTGTGGACGTGTCCGGAAGTGTTTCAGCGGCGTCCCGGTGTCTCCGCCGCCCAGGTCTTGACCAAGGACTCGGTGACGGTGAGCGTGGACGGCGTGGTGTACTACCGGGTGCAGAACGCCACGCTGGCCGTGGCCAACATCACCAACGCCGACGCGGCCACGCGGCTGCTGGCGCAGACCACCCTGCGGAACGTGCTGGGCACCAAGAACCTGTCGGAGATCCTGTCCGACCGGGAGGAGATCGCGCACAGCATGCAGGTACGGAGCGAGGGGACCTGCCCCACAGCGGATCCCTTTCCATTCTCTGCACGGGCACCGGGTCCTGCTTTAAAAGACATCGTACCGCAAGGGAGCCAGTGACGGGCCTATTCCCTGCTGGACGGCGAAGAGAAGAAACGCAACGTCTTCGGGTGTCAAAGAAGACTCCCTTCTTTGGAGAAGAAGAAGGCTCCACAGCCGAAACGTTGCGTTTCTTTTCAGCAGGGAATAAACCCATTACTGGTTCCCTTGCTGCCTGCGCATGCTGACGCAGCTTCCTACTTGAATGATATTGTCTGCGCTGGCAGAGCCGTGCTGTCCAGGCCACAGTGAAGCGCTTTGAGCCCACACGGGCTTCTGTGTTGTGACCCAGTCACACTCTCGGGGTAGGTTCTGGGCATACTAGTTGGTTTTCATTTCAAGCAGCAGCGAAAAAGGTTGCACAGTGCTCTACAGTGGGCCGTTGCTATTTGTACTCGTACATTGCTATTTGTAATGGCATGAAATGTGAGCGTCTTATCCGGCCAGCTAAGAATAGACGCAGCAGCTCCTGCTGGGAGTCGTGAGTGAAGAGCAGGGGCAGTTGAGCCAGTGTGCAGGGGGCTGCTCGGCGAGCTGTCTTTGATGTTTCCCCGCTGCCTCCCGGCAGTCCACCCTGGATGACGCCACGGACGACTGGGGCATCAAGGTGGAGCGCGTGGAGATCAAAGACGTCAAACTGCCGCTGCAGCTGCAGAGGGCCATGGCAGCCGAGGCCGAGGCCACCCGGGAGGCCCGGGCAAAGGTACCGTCGCCCCACACCGCCACCCAGGCGTGCTCTCGCTCCCAGGCTGAGAAACTGCAAGAGGGGGCTGCCGTGCACTGCACTAGATTGGAGGAAGGACTCTGAGAGACAGGGATGCACAGCGGGCCGCAGGATTAAGTTAAAGTGCCGTATACAAGATTAGATCAGACTGTGAGTGGATGTGCAGGCAGGGAAGGCTCCCCTCCCCCTCAGCAGTGAGTAGCCCCCCCGGGGGGAGGGGATCGGGCAGGATGAAGGTCAGCCTGAGCTGCCATGGAGGGGAGTTCAGGAATCTGCGTCCCCACCGAGCACCAGAAATAAACCCAGTGTCGTGGCAGGAGAGCAGGCAGGGCCTGTCCCCTGAGCTTTCCCTCCTCCCCGCTGCTTCCTAGGCCCGCGGTAGATCAGCTTGAGAGACGTGGCTCTCTCTGGGGGTCGAGACAGTGCAAACAGATCTGGGAAGTAAACAAACGCCCTCATTCCCACGAAGGAAACCGCCCCCCCTCCCCCTGGTGTTCTACAACCCTGGAGAGCGTTCTGGGTGCCCGCTTTGAATGTGTCAACCTCTGACGGGCAGCCGGGTCTTTCTGAAGCTCGTCTTTAATTACTGAGAGTGGGCACACTGACCCGGCAGACTGAATCCTGTTAAATACAACGTGAGGCGGCTCAGCTCTTCTTGTCAGCTCAGCTGCTGTGCATGTCTGTATAAATTCTGTACAGAGGGTGTGGCGAGTTCCCTTTGCTGTGCGTTCAGGGCCTCCTTTCTCCCCGAGTAGATTTGCTGGCAAACGCATGGTATTACACACTCACTGTCTGTTCTCCAAGAAGACTGCAGACAGCCCCAGTTATTGAACACGTAGCCCTTCATGGTGGCCTCTGTGTTTGTGTCCATTTTTCACAATGGCCGTTAATGCCATCAGATTTCCATCCAGATTCACAGTGGCAGCGCCTCCTTCAGCTGCTCTTGTCGGTGACCACAGACGTTCGTTCTGTGTTTGCTTTGCTCTGCCTAGCCCCCACGCACCTGCTGGACAGGTGATATTGGAGAATTCGGAAAGGTTACAAATGAGAGGAGACCATTCAGCCGTTCGGCAGTGAACAACTGGTTCAAGCCTCTCATTCAGCCTTTTCTCCAAGGGTATTGGCTGCAATGATGTGGGTGGGTAGCTTGTTCCACACCCCCACCACCCTTTGTGTAAAGAAGTGCCTCCTGCTCTCTGTTCTACATGCAGTTCTCTACTGTTGTTCATGTATGATGGTGGGCTGTTACGCTGCCCTCCCGGTAAGCTCTGGTCACCCAGTACCCCGCGCCTGCCTGTCCCCCCCAGGTGATAGCGGCCGAGGGGGAGATGAACGCGTCCCGTGCCCTGAAGGAGGCGTCCATGGTGATCGCCGAGTCGCCCTCCGCGCTGCAGCTGCGCTACCTGCAGACCCTCAACACCATCGCCGCCGAGAAGAACTCCACTATCATCTTCCCCCTGCCTATCGACATGATGCAGGCCTTCGTGGGCCCGCGGGCCTGAGCGGGGGGGCGCAGTGCCAGCCGCTGCGGGGGGGGCGGCGGGCAGGCTGCCCTGGCTGGCCGCAGCTCTGATCTAGATTTTCTGTAGGCGTTTTGTCTGTGAAGTTGTATGCTTTGCTTATCTCAGCCCCCGGGCAGGCGATGTAGTTGCTACTGGTGTGATACCGGCGCAGGAACGTGTACTGGTGGCTCTCCTCCCAGATCCGGTCATTTGATGGGGGCCCGTTTTTTTTTTTACTGGAAAGTGTCCACCCAGCTTGTGGTTTCAGCCCCACCAGGGGGACACATCCAGACAGCAGTCACCCTCTGGGGTTGGTTGATCAGAGGGGCGAGGGGGTCTAATTAGCTGACAGTTCAAAAAATTCACCAGTAATGCTAAAACAATAAAAGGGGGCTATGTACCGGCTCCACTAGTTATAGAACAATAGAAACCCAGCCCACACGATTCAGGGTCCTTGTAAAAATGTTTTTATATTAGGAAATGTATTGTTGTCAGAACTAACGTTTTATTGCTATGAATTGAATGTATTTAAACCATCCAGTCATTAACGTAGGTGTTCGCAGAGCCAAACGTCGGAATATTTCACCACGAGCGCCGTGGGTGGCTGTGGTTTCCATCAAGCTGGGGGGCACAGAGCATCACGCGAGGAGCTTGGAGACCGGACTCGGCTGGCAAGCACTTCCTCCCACGTCAGATCAGGCGCATTAACCAGGTAATGACAGGCTTAGTTAAACAGGACTGGAGTTTCAAACCGAGTTTGGAATTTCTTGTTTTACATTAATCCAAAGTAGTGATTTATTAAAGATCCAATGTAGAATGTAGATGTAGAGTCGGTAATTTAGACCCAGGTTTTATATGTAAAATTAACGTCTAACCTTCCTTTAGGTGGGTAGATGGAATTAAAATATTCCGACCTCCCACAAGAAAACAAGTTTCAGACAGAACCATCTCCAGGAACAAGCCATGTGTTTTTAGGATTCAGTGTGCCTTAATAGTCATTTCCCCATGTAAATTGTTCAGAACTTGCTGCATCAAATTAAATGGCGATGTCTTTACTGTAACCAGTCCTGCTCGTCCGTATTATCCCCCATGTCCGCTAATGTACGGTTTTCTCCTATATTACTAATTCATTCTTCCCGTACGTTCTTGTTCGAGTCTGATGTGTTTTATATGGTGATGTAAGCATACCTTCGGAAATGTGATTTTGCCAGCAAGCTTCAGAAATCTGCTGTTTCTAGTGACCCCCCCGTGTTCCTCCTGCCAACACATAATCAATCGTGACTGGAGGAGCTCAAACAGCCCGTGGCTCGGTGTTGTCTTTTTAATCTCTGCCTAGCTGTTTAAGAACAAGTAGCGCGGATTTTTGTAACGCGGATGAAAAGAAAAAATGCAAACGTTTGGCTGTTGAGCCTTCGTCGGGTATCAAAATCACTTTGTCTTCATTCTGTGTAGTTTTAACCTCAGCCTTTCCTTTTGCTGCTCCATGTTTGAAGCTTTTTTTTTTTTAAAAGGTAAACGGATAGTATCACATACTGTACCAACCACAGAACAAAGGTGATTTTTGCTATTTTTTTTTATGCTGGAAATAGAACTGGTACAGAACTTTAAAAGGTCAAATACAGTTTATACTCTGCAATACCGACTACAACTTATTCTATATAGCTTTTTTTAAAAACAAAATGGTAGCAGAACAAAAAAAAACTGAGTTTTTATGCCAAAGCAGGTTTTATAAAAAAAAAAGAACAAGGGATATTTTCTTCCATAGTTTTGCACTTGTATTAACTTTGAGGTTTCACAGCAGAGGGAGAGACCACGTTTTCTGAGGCTGATGAAATGCATTTCATTTTAAGACGGCATTTTCATTGAAAACAATAGGTATTAATTTCTGTAACCGAGTGTTGCAGAGGTCTTCTTTTAATCCTAGCGGGGCTCTTCAAAGAACTGTGCACTGATAGTGTGGGTTAAGGATTGTTCAGTTTCCTCAGTCATAAATCTTTTTCTCCGATCCTTGATGCTGAATACCATGCCTGGTAAACTCATTAGCACTACCTAATTTTGTAAAGGTGTTCCTGAGCAAGTAATAAATCCTCTTATTAAAAACATGCAATCTGTCTGCAAATTTAACGTTGCCCTGATTATGTGATATGGTTTTAAATATTACTGATGACCTCCTAAAAAAAAGTCTCATCAGCTGTTGAAATAAATTAAGGGCTAAGACCAAACAAATTGTGGAGTATTAAAAATAGGTAGGCTGTCATCTCCTCCTGCACTGCTTTCATTACGAGATACAGGAAATGGGATTTAGTGTTTACACAGTGTTCAGGCCCCAAGTCACATGATCAAGTGTGCAGAGAGTCTGAAGTCTACAGGATTTCTTTCACATTCCAGAGCACAGCTATTGCAGAAACCACCACCCGGTCATCACATACAGTTTTAAATTCAGTGCCAGCTGTACCTTACGAATTCTTCAGATATGAAATACCACCAAGTGACAGGAGAACAAAAGAACAAAAAGGTTGTGAAACTGCACTTCTGATTTTTCAAGTGGAACTGAAATAAAAATGTTCAGAACGATTCGAGAGGATTAAGCAGACCAAAGCATTCAGGTTTTCAAAATTTTAATCAGTTTATAAAGAAAGCGCGGATAAGTACATCACATAGGAGGATTGTATGTGCAAAGAGCTGGCCCTATAACTAATGCACAGCTGAACGAGTCCAGTGCCTGTCGGACACAGGGAGCATACAAGAGGAGTCCAGCCTGTTTGTCGTGACAAAACAGGCGCTCTCCACCGTCTGTCCTCTGGCTCTGCAAGAACAGTTTTCCTTTCTGCTTTGAATCTGACGACATTATGGCCTTTCCAAAAACCTGCTGTAAGATTTACATTGGTACAAAGTACCCATCAGGGACCAGCAGGATTAAGTGCTTGTGTATTATGCGGTAGATTTGGTTAATCCTCACTCATCTCATTTCAGGATAACAGTCAATTTTAGCCCTTAATCTGGGAGACAGTTATGACTTTTCCTATGTATTTTGTACTCTTAAACCGCAAAAGAGACTCAAAACTATTCTCTTGAGTTATTCATACAGCCTTTACAACGAAGATAAATGGTCACCCTTTGCAATGTGTATCCTGAT
The DNA here is from genome assembly GCF_040954835.1 of Lepisosteus oculatus. Classification (NCBI taxonomy): domain Eukaryota; kingdom Metazoa; phylum Chordata; class Actinopteri; order Semionotiformes; family Lepisosteidae; genus Lepisosteus; species Lepisosteus oculatus. Next base: position 14,724,062 of record NC_090719.1, on the reverse strand, counting down.
AGTCACGCAGTCTTTCTCTTTCAGTCAGTTTCTACAGCAAACAGATGTATTTTTTAACCCTGGCTACAAAAAGGCGGAGGGGTCATTTTGGACTCTCAGCTAAATGAAAAGCAACCTAAACACAGTCCTGTCTAAAGGCATGGCGGGTGGGGGGGCAGTGGGTGGAGACTGTAGAGTGGAGGCGGGAAAGTTTGACTGCAGCTCCAGGATAAGGCAGCTCTCTGATTGGTCTGGGTGGGGGTCAGAGGTCAGAGGTCACACCTGCAGGTCAGCCATGGCACGCTCCAAGGGGTCGGTGCTCCAGTAGTCGTGACTCCAGCCCAGGAACCAGCCCGTGAAGGTGGGGGGCTCGAACCCTTGTTTGATCTTCACGATGGGCGTGCGAGGGTCCCGGTTGGCAGGGTCGGTCTCGATGTAGCGGGCAGCTGGCGAGAGAGGGACAAGGAGTGAGCGAGCCTGAGCCTTCCGTACCGTCGTCCTCCTGAAGGCCACTGTCCCAGATCCTCAGGAAACTGCTAAACGTACTGCTGCTCTCATCACCCATTTAAATCCCTTTTAATGTGCTTAATTTGCCATACAAGGGTCAGCCAGCAGCTCCCAGCTGGCAGCCAACTGAAGCCCAGCAGGTGTGAGCCTGGTCAGTACCTGGACAGGACACCTCCTGGGAAAACTGACGCTGCTGCTGGAAGAGGTGTTAGTGGGGCCAGCGGTCTGCGTGGGCCCTAATGCCCCAGTATAGTGACGGGGACAATATACCCTAAAAAGGTGCCGTCCTTCGAATAATACGTAAAACTGACTCGCTGTGGTCATTAAAACTACCAGGGCATTTCTCGAAAAGAGTAGGGATGTTAACCCCAGTGTCCTGGCCAAATTTCCCCCTGGTCTTTACCAGTCATGGCCTCATAACCCACATCTCTGAACTGGCTCCATCACTCTGCTCTCCTCCCCACTGAGAGCTGGTGTGTGGGGAGCGTACTGGTGCATCACCCAGGTGGGGCTGCAGGGGATCCCCATTACCTGTAAAACGCTTTGAGTGGAGTGTCCAGAAAGGCGCTATATAAGTATAAGGAATTATTGTTATTATTAAATAACCAATACGAGGCAGGATGGGGGGAAAAATGTCATTAAACAACAACAACAACTGCTACAGATATCCCATCACCTGAAGCCATCGCCTCCGTCTTCTCTTCTTCCTGGGCTTCGTCCCCAATCCACACAAAGACCTTCAAGAGGAAGCAGAACAGTTAAACAGCGCACATTCGCAGAGCAATGCACAGGTGCTGCAGTACTCCACAGCCCCTTTAGAACTGTGGCACCAGCAAGCCCCGATTTTAGCTTCAGTTTTCCCTAGCTGCGCTGTCTTCAGCACAGCCAGGAAGTTATCATCCTGACTCGGATCACTGGGGAAAACGCCGCCCGAGTCTCGTTCACGTCACAGCGCTGATCAGATAAATCGAGCTCGCCTCATTCTATATCGGGTCCTTTTTTTTTTTTGAGCTCCCTGGAATGCGCTTACAAAAACCGGAGTCCGGTTTGTTACCTGGTCCCAGGTGTCCAGAATCATAACATCGTCAGTGGCCAGGTCTTCCTGCGTCATCTCCCCTGGCACCTCCTCGATCTGGGGACAGCAGACACGCACAAACACGGAACATTTACTTGGCATCCCAGCCCACCGCCCTTCGCTGTTGCCTCAGTGTGTGTGGGCTGGGTTGTTGCAGACCTCACTACAGCTTCGGACACTTCGCCTGCACTGGGATTTTTTGGGGGGGACTTCTATCAGTCGAGATATGTTGATAGATTTCAGGTTTGTGGTGGGGCACCAAGTGATCGCGCCCATTAACTGTACTGGGACCAGTGACCCCCTGTGACTGTGGGAGCTCTGGTACGTCACCGCTGATCCATACCAGGTTGACCTGTGGGTGTTCGGAACCGACACACCAGAGCAATCATGAGTTTGCTGTTATGAACCTTCTGTGGAGTCAAAAAGCAGTCTTTTAAAGGAACTAGCTTTGAGCACTTCTTCCACTTGCATAAAAATGATCCCTTCTTGTAGCGTAGGTGCATGACTGACTAGTCACAAACAGTCTGTCACTCTACGGAAAAAGAAACTTAAGAGAGAGCCAAGACTTAGGGAGAGTTGAAGTTAAGTTCAGGGAGAATGGATGTAACTGGAAATTTGTTCGCACCAATAGTAGAAACTGCAAGGATCTTTCAAATCTAAACTTGCTGCTTTTGTAGAATGACTTCGGACCTTATATTCACAACACTGGGGTTTAAGTGTCTTGACTGGAGGATCCTAAGACGGTAAGGCAGTGACAAGAACTGATGGGCTCAATTTCCTGTTCTGATCATTAACTTGTCTCGTGTTCTCACACAGGGGAGAAACACAGGCTGGCCGCTGTCCTGTGGGATATATCCTGAAATGAGGTCACTGCTCTAACAATGAAATTTGTATTGATTCATTCAAAAAGGCCTATACTGATCAACCATCGAAGTCTTCACCCGAGAGATGAATAATGTCCTCTCACCAATCAGGCCCTCTCCCAGAACAGTGAAGCAGCACTGCTTGTCTTTCAACATGCTTGTGAGGCAGTGATTTCACAATCTATGCACTACCCTTCCTGTGCCACAACACTTTGTAACCACTCTTCAGTTTTTAACAAATACTATTTCTTACACAGTACTGAGGGTGTTTCATTCAGACATAAGTCTAGAGATTCTTACCCATGATGTATGTTTCTAACTTTTGAGGCACTAGAAAAAAATAGAATTTCTTGTAACGGAATTAGAAAATGCAGTGGAGTTATACGGCATTTAAGAGAAAAACCAGACTAAAGGCTGTTCTGTAAAAAGCATGAATCATATGTTCCTCCATTTACTTTTTACTGCAGAAGTTACCTTTAAAATATAGCATAAAATGATCTTTCCTATGACAACAAAAAAAACATAGGAGACCCCTTTAAGTGTTAGCCTCTTGGACGGTAGTAATGGAAAATAACTATCAATAACCCAGAAAGGGTTTTAAGAAAATGTCAAATGTGGTTTCAATAGTGCATCCCCTTAATTTCGCAACACAATTTCGAAATTCAAACTGTTTCACCAGCTAACCAGTCTCACAGATGATCAACTGGAACACGCGCTCCTTCTCCTGTTGGAAAGTGCTCATCAAAAGGCGCCCTGGTGGGTCTGCAGCACGGTGCACTTCGGGTGAAATGGGACTTGCTAGGAGTTGCTCTATTTGCTTTCAGAAAGGGAATAAGCCAGGAGACTGCTCTAGATTCATGAAAGCGAACAATCTCGGGGTCTCCCTCGTGGCGACACGTTCTCGAACGGCGCGATAAGAACCGCGAGGCGGGGGAAGACTCACGATGAAGCGCCCGGTCTTGTTGGAGCAGGCGAAGAGTCGAGGTGGGTGAGCCTCCATCTTGTCCTTGAGCCTAGCAGAGGTGCGGTAGTCCGCCTTCCCTCCGAGAGCCCCCCAGAAGTCATCTGCGCCCCCGGGGGGTGGGGAGAGAAGAGGAGGAGGGTGAGGGGGTGCACAGCGTCTACCAGGAGTCTCCCTGCGCTCCTCAGCCGCAGTCTTCTGACCACCGGAAGCAGCAGGGGTCTCCCATTATCCCAGGAGACATTCCTACAGGATCAGGCTTAAAGCTGGCCTTGTTCTGCCCCGTGCTGAGGGGTGAGTTTTAATGCACCATCATGTCTGTGGTGTCCTTACTGCAACAGAGCCAGCTTCGGATTCCTTTCAGGCCTCCTCCCATTATAAAGACTTAACCTAAAGAGGTTAACACTGCAAGCTTATACTACATATTTTTCTTTGTACTTTAAAATCCCTCTGGTTTTAAAACGGCGGCCAAGTAAACAGGTCAGTGTTGACTCTGGGCTCTTTTCACACGCCTTCATTTTCCGTTTCCTACCAAGTTTACTCCCAACTGGCAATTCCGAATTGGGAGGAAATTAAGAGGGATATTATTCTTATTTATCTGGTTGACATCTTACATCTCTACCTTTTTACAGAACTTGACATTTTATTGAATATCAATAAAATGAATGAGGAGAGGAGAGAATGAGGATGCCTTGCTCAAGGGTACTGCTTGCAGTTTCGAGAAAAACAGAGGCCAATTTAAGAGCAAAATCAGGGATGTAGACATTCGGTTGCATGTTCTGTCAGTGTTTCGTGGGGTTTATCCGTTTTCTAAATAAATGGCGTCTCTACATTGTGTGCAGTCCTGCCTTGTGCCCTTGGCGTCTAACTAGAAACGAGGGCTTTCTGCTGAGCCACAGCCCTCCCCAGGACTGGTGAAGGATGAAGATTTAGTGGAGGAAGGAGTAGGGTTAGTCGAGAGCAGCCCAGGTCTCCAGTCTTACCAGTCTCTCCGCCCTCCGCCAGCTCAGAGGCGGACACTCCCAGAATTCCACACAGCTGCTGGGCTCCCGTCTTCTCTGTGCTGCTGGCCCCCTGTCCGACCCACAGGAAGGAGGCACCGGGGGTCACCAGGACAAAGGCATCGTTGGAGTTGAGGTTGGAGGCTGTGGTGTCAACCTAGAACGAGAGACCGCGCTGTAGTCCTCTCAAGCCCTGGTGGTCCTGTCTAGTGCTAGGATGCAGCAGACATTCAAAACCCAATCTAGACCTCTGTACCGGCCTGAGCCGTTACAGTCCGCAGTCCCGGCCAAGCAGAGTTCCTGGCTTCCAGGCCGCAGAGACGATCACAGAGCGCCGGCCCCGTCATTGCAGACCTGATTAAACGATGCAAGATGGAACGAAATCGGACTCACCTCCACAGCCCGGGTGCACCCTGCCGAGCTGGAGCGCACCTGGAAGAGCCGCGTCTCGGCAGGCGCCGTCTGCCCCCCCTCGCGGGACGTGCCCCCCTTGTACACCACCATGGGCTGTCCCCCGAAAAGGCTAATGAGGTGCGCCGGCTCCTTGCCCTGGACGACCCGCACCTGCAGCGCAGAGAGGCAGACGGGCAGATGACCGGAGGTGAGGTAAGGAGCACAACATGGGGGGCCGAGACTTAAGGAAAAGGGCTCCTCGGCCCCAGGAGCTGCTAGGTCTCTGCCCTTTGCCAGCTGGTGTCTAGGTGTTGTGAATCTCAGGAGATTAAGACAATGACAAGAACCGACAGGCTCAATTTGCTGTTCTAATCATTAACAGGCTGAATACGTGGACATTACTGGGACGTTTGTTCACACCAATAGCACAAACTGCTGGGATCCTTCAACTCCCAGCTAGCAGCTTCTGTAGAATGACTTCGGACCCTGTATCCACAACACTGGGTTTTATGTGTCCAGGTGTCTTGAGCGGAGGATCCTAAGACTGTAAGGCAGTGACAAGAACTGATGGGCTCAATTTCCTGTTCTGATCATTAACCTGTCTCGTGTTCTCACACAGGGGAGAAACGTACAGGCTGGCCACTGTCCTGTGGGATATATCCTGAAATGAGGTCACTGCTCTAGCAGTGGAACTTGTATCGATTCAATCAAAGGCCTATATTGATCACCCATCTCCGTCTTATCACCGATCACCAGAACAGCGAAGCAGCACTGCTGGTCTTTGAGCATCTTTGTGAGGCAGTGATTTCACCATCACAGCAACATGCTAGATGTGCTGTAACACTATGTAGCCACTCTTCTGTTTGTAAGAAAGACTAATTTCTTGCGTAATGCAGAAAGTATTATGTACGGAAAAGGGTCTGGACTAGTCCGCTGGCCAGCTAGGATTCCCTAAGCATCAGGCTGCGGTTTTGGTGGGGTGTAGGGGGCTACCCCCACAGAAACTGCCGGAATAGTCTGAATTTGGGGGGGGGGCGACACAGTTGATCCAGACACAGTCGATCCAAACACTCCCATCCCAGCACTCAAAAACATAAAAAAAAAAACATAACAGACTTGGTGAGAAAAGGCAGACAGCACACCTTCCTCATGCTGGCGTGAGCATCAAAATGGCAAACTGATTCAATTCATTCAACTATCATTGGGGGCAGGACAAAAAAAAATAATCCTCCAACCTTAAAAACACACTGGCAATGAACAAACGGCGTGTTCTGGATTTAAAGATTCAGAGTGCATTCTTCCTAACCAGTGAAGTTTGTGATTGAAGTTTAAATGCAAGCACTAGATTGATCCTTTCTCAGCTCCCTGTCTGTTGATCAGCCAGCTAAAGGCTTGAATAACAAGTTACTGAAGCATTTGTAGGGATTCTATAAAAGCAGGATACTAGCGTACAGAATATCCCTGTACAAAAAAATCCTTTGCTCCGAGTGGCTCTCCTGTCTGCTGCACTGCTTTTATAGACGTGGTATGTAAAAAAAACTACCCAACACCAGCCACTAGGTGGCTGTGGCGCCCCAGTTACGTGGAAAGTGAGCAGAGATTATGTTGAGCTGGTCTAGAGACAAACCCTTCTGTTGCTCTGGGATATCCTGCCAGTTGATACAGGAATGTCTCATCAGCAAACGGCTTTAAAAAAGAGCTGATTCCTCTCTTTCTAAATCCGGCTGGCTGGCTTTTTTGTTGCTGTCCATTTTAATGTGTTAATGTACTGTAGCTATAGATCCTTGAGCCCTAATCTCTTGCTACTTCCAGTGTACATCTCTGTAGGGGAACAAAATGACCCATGAAGCCCACAGAACTGGACAGTGCGGATGACGTTAAACTCTTAGCATGCAAGCCAATTCTGCTGAGCACTCAGTAGATCTATAAGACCTTTTGGCAAGCACTATTAAATAGGAGAAAGTATCTATATATATTAAAAACAAATGCATTGCATGCAAACATGTATATTAGTATTTAATCTGTGCTAAACCTGCTTTCTGCAGCACTGTACCAGAGCATATTTCTGCACCTGATATTGTCCCTCCTGTGATCACACTCCTCGTTTCAGAGACAATCCTGAGGCTTACTAGTGCATCTGTGGGAGGGGTCAGATTTTACACAGCTGGACACCTGGAGATCTCCATCTGGATGCAGTTGGGTTTTCCTTGCGGTGTCCACTGTGCTGGGTTAGTCGCACTGAGCTGTGAGCTGCACCGAGAGTCATGCAGTGTGCGAACCGCTCAGACACAAATTTGTGTGCAGTGTGTGTAGAACACTTCCAGGGACAGACAGATCCAGGGGTCTGAGCACGAGCTTTATAAAGGGCACTGAAGACAGCAAGAGGAAAAAGAGGGAACAGGCACAGTCTCTCCTATAAGGACGTGAGAGCAGGGAGAAAACTCAAGACCAGCTGTACTTCAGCCAGGCTAGTGCTGAGAGGTCCCTGCAGTGGGCACCAGGAAACAATCCCAGCACTGGCTTTGATCTCTCAGCTGTTCTCCCAACAGACACGCCCTGCAATCCACTGTGAGTCACAGAGGAATGTATAAACACAGAGCTAGAGGCAGGAGACTCAAGGTTTCTCTCTGTACAGTCTCTACACAGAGGAAGGCAGCCCTCTGCTTGCTCTCACCCCTGCCATGATCTGACAGCACTGAAAGCACTCCTGCAGTCAGGCGGAGAGCTGATGCCAACAGTCCCTGAATGCTCTAAACTGGCGACTCGGTTGAAAGGAAGACAAAGGGTTACACTATTTCTGTCCTGCTGATAGTCATCTTCAACTGTCCCTAAACCTAAGCAGCGCTGCCCACGAGCGGGGCGTTGGTGGGACGATCTCAGCAGCGCAGGACCCGCAGGAGGGCCGCCAGTCCTTTTGGACAGCTCTGCCGGGCTTCCCCCGCGATCCAAAACAATCCCATGCAAGCGGACCTTCGCCGCTCGGGGTCTGGAATGAATCCGCACGGCGGCACCGATCGAACGCTCGCCCTGGACTCTTGGAAAAACACGGGCCCACTCTCTCGTGAGTTGGCAAACCGATGCCAGGGCACGCTCGGGCGCTGCCGGAGAACACGCCTGACAGCAGGGCTCGGAAAGCACAGGGCCGAGGAAACGGGAGACGGGAAACGGGAAAGAAAAGAACGAGCGAGTGAGCGAGATCTCTGCCCCGGACTCTTTATAAAGCCACGCAGCCCCTGGAACAGGCAACAGAGAAATACCTGGGTAGTGATACGAGCGCCTTTGACCTGCAAGGACAGAAAAGCACGGGATGAAAGAAGCAGGGAGGGGAGGAAACAACTTAACGAAATCGGACCCCTCCGCAGAGCAGACTTCCGTGTGGAAGTTCTGTTTTTCCAGCACAGGACCCTGCAGATCCTAGCCGAACCCCTGAATGGTCCATGGAACCGAAGCCCACCCTGGTAGAAGACAACCACGCCCTCCCCCCATCTCTTCCTGCTTGTCTACTTGCCTGGACGGGACCCCCTCCCAGCGCTTCATCCAGCTGGGCCGCCAGAATGGCCGAGGCGCCGATCTCGTCCTGGGAGGAGTCGGACCCTTGCCTGCGGAAGACGCACACTTCCTGAGCCGGGGTTTCAATATTCCCCACTTCGCTCCCCCCCCCCCGCTGCTGGCCATGTGGGTTCCCCAAAGTTTTCTGGAAACGGTTTCCTCCAGGAGGAGGAGCTGCGGGTTGCTGCACTACCACGGTGCGGCAGCGAGCCGGTCAGGTCGCAGACACCCGGTCGGGCCGGGCCGGGCCTGTACCGGGATGGGGGACACTGGAGGAAAATGGGTCGCTGCTGTGGGCGGACATTGCGAGGCAGCAACGCTAAACACTGCGGGACCGTGTCACCTGCCTGCTTCGTCATCCATGGGATAAAGTAGGCGATGCACTGATACATAGATTACAGATGTTGTAGTCTATGGCGTTCTGCAAACACCAGCCACGCCTGGAGAGAGAGATCTTGAAGGAGAGGAGCGACGCCTCACCACATGTAGATGATGTGTCCCTGCCGGCCGCCGTGGTTGTAGTTGTACAGGATGATGTAGCTGTCTCCTCCGTAGAACTGCCCGTAGGTGGAGGGGTCCACCGGCACCTTGTCGGAGCCCTCGATCCTCCAGATCTGCGGACGGAAGCGGATACGTTTGATAAAACGGGGGTGTGCTAATCCCCGTCACCATGCCAACTTAAACACACACACACATACACACAAGCAGACAACAGGAAATCGGTGTCCTGCGTGCTGCCCGCGCCTCACCTGTTTCTCGCCCGAGCCGTTGTCCACCATCCCGTGCTGAGCCGCCATGGCCGGCGAGTCGTGCAGCGTGGAGGCGTCGAACGGCACCTTCTCGATCTTGGCGATGCTGTTGGCCACGTAGGCCACGCCCAGGCCCTCCGTCTGGTACAGGTCCCGCCAGTTCTTGAAGAACTGCTTGAACAGAGGCGTCTCCCCCATCTCGGGCAGGATCTGAACCTGACGTGCGCACACGGGGGGAGGGAACGGGACTCAGTTTGCAGCAGTGCAAGGCGAGAGAAAAGAACAGCGATCCGAGGATACAAGAAACACGCTCAACATTTCGCACAGAACAACCGTTCGGCCGAGACGCACAGCGTGACCAGAGAGAGATACGTTGGAGGTCTCCTCAGGAAGCTGAGTCCCGGCTTCAGTTTGAGATTTTTACTGAACGAACCAGTGGGGGCGGCTGACAGGAATCGAAGGGTTTCGAACAACGCAGTTCCGCAGAAGAGCCCCCGTGGGAGGCAGCCGTTCACAGCCGGACTGACCTGGGTGTGCTTGGGATAGCCCATCTTCTTAATGAACTCATCGGCCGTCTTCAGGGCTGCCTTCCTCTCCTCTGTGTTGGCATCCTTACCTATCGGGAAAGGGTCTTAAGTCATTCCCAGCCGCGGACAGGTCTTCCCACCAGAGAGATGGTCAGGACCCATTCCCTGAAAGAGCTGTAAGGTTCTGGTTCCCACAGGGAGACCCGAACATCTGAGCCTGGCAAGAATCTCTCATGGGGACGCGTCAACATGTCCACGTCCTTCTCCAGACTGCAAATGCATTCGGGCAGAAAAACACAAACTGGCAAGCAAACATTCGATTCCCTCTGGTTTCTCATTAGAAGGGGTACTTTGAAGGAGATGAAACCTGAAACTGAATTCTCACAAAATCTTTAAAAAAAAAACAAACAACCATGAACGCATCAGCAGTAACTAGAGCTGGTTCAGACACGGTTCGTTCTTGCCGAAGCCCGCTTCCCCTCTCTCCGGCCCGGACTGACCTTTCCAGACGAAGATCTTGCCGTCGGAGCCGTGGTCCAGGATGAAGCAGTCCCCGGACTCCAGGGAGGTCTGGGAGAAGGGGTTCTCGGCGGCCACGAGGGCGACGGCCATACTCCCACTGGCGTTGGACACCTGCGGGGGGAGACACCCTTCAGCGCCGGGCAAGAGCAGGGTTCCCCACATGCCGGGATTTTAATTTGGGGGTAGGGGAAGCTTCTGCCTCTCAGGCGATGTGGAGAAAATGGCTTTTCTTAATTGCAATCAATTACCAGAGTAAACATCTCTAGAAATATTTACACAACAACACAGGGCTTAGGCCAATCTGTTGTCCCACTATAAGGCATTTAAATAGGGAAATTTCACCTTATTCTTGTTAAAAAAGGGGCAAATATATGTAACTATAAAGCTGATGTTTTGCTATAGCCTGATGTTTCAGCAGACCAGCTGGCTTTATTGTTGGACATGGGGTTAACCAGCTAGGGAGCACAGCGACTGAGGTGGCTCTCCTGTCAGTAGCAGGACGTCCATCTTAAGAAGGCGGGGCGTTCTGCCCGTGTCGGTGGCTGTCTTCACTCTCACCTTGTACAGCTTCGCCATCTTCCTGTTGGATGCATCGGCTTTGAGGTCGTCAGCACCTCCTTCGGGCAGATCCGGCTTCGGTCCCAGAACCTGAGAGAGGACAAAACAAGACTTCATCTTGTCCCCCCTCTTCTCCGGCCGCCAGTGCTACAGTGATGAAGGCTCGTCATCTACAGACCGCGTTCCACCCCTCGCGTTTGACCTGTCCCTGGTCACAATAATCGGCTTTGGGGCTTTTCCTTCGATCCAGTAATCAATACCGAACCGTTTGAGGTGTTCACTGAAGAAAGCCACCCCAGATCAAACTCCAGGAGGAGAACTCCCAGCCTGCGCATCGCCGCGCCTCACCTCCAGCATCTTCTCGCGCTCCGCGCCCTCATTGCACACGTAGACCTGGGCACGCCCGCTGCGCTCGTTGTCACGGATACCCTTGGCCACCTGGGTGGCCTTCAGCTTCTCGAATTTGTTGCTGTTGGAGCCACACCACTGGTAGACCTCCTAGAGCAGGGAGAGAGGGAGGACTCGTCAGTCCAGCCAGCGGCAAGAGAAGCCCTGCCCTGCTCTGGATTGCGGGCTCCAGCTGTACACACGTCATCTCCCCCCCCACAGAACAGTAGCCGTCGCTGGCTCCTTACACTGCCCAGGTCCAGGATGAAGCAGTCTCCCTGGTTGAAGCTGTCCCAGCTGACCGGTACTTCCGTCGCCCTGATGACACGGCGACCCTTCACCTGCAGCAGGCGGTGGACGTTGACCTCATTGGTCACCACGTGCCTGAACCCCGAAGCCACGCCCCCTTTCTGGAACGGGACAAAAAGAGAGCAAGATTGGTCCACCGGCATGCGCTCTGCCGTTTCCCGAAATTCATCAGCACTCGGAATTTCAAATCCGACGCCACCTCGATTGTACCGACTCGAACCACAGGCGAGAAACCGATGACCGAGCTGGCTTGCCGGCCACTCTGGGGGCTCTGGTTTCCTCCCATAGCCCAGAGGCCTACTGGTAGGTTAACTGACTGCTGGGAAAACTGGCCCTGGTGCGTGTGTGTGTGTGTTAGTGTGCGTGTCCGTGTGCATCCTGCCTCATGCCCACTGCTTGCCGGGAGAGGCTCCGGCCCCCCCGCGGCCCTGTCCTGGATCAAGTGGTGAGAAAACGGACAGAAACCCCACGGCGGCACATTCAGAGGGCTCAGTTCCTCACCATGTATTTAATGCCGGATTTGAAGTACCCCAGGAAGGCGCGGGACTCGAACCCCTGCACCTCCCGGTACTGGATGGGTTTGCCGCCCAGGTAGTCGTCCATCTGCACCGTGAAGATGGCCGCCGCCCCGCTCTCGTCCTGCGTGCAGAAGTCCCCTGGAACAGTGCGGCGAGACGCGGGACTCAGCAAAGGTCAACACCCCGAGGGCCAGCCCAGACAGACGTCTTGTTCTTGACCGACACTCTCAAGAACGAGAGCTGGTCAGGGTAGGTTACGTGCCTCTTATCTGCTCAACCATAGTCAGGTGTGCTCCACCTCGGTCCGATTTTACACAGAACTTCGACATCCTACCACAAACTGTTCCATTGCAATAGCCATCACGTGGACTGAGATAATTACACATCTGCAGCAGAGAGGAGCTGCATGAATATTTGCTGCAGCCTCTCAGGAATGCTGCCGACACTCGCCTGCGATGTTTCAACACTCTTTCCAGAACCCAGTGATGTTTTCCCTACAGATACTGATTTTTAACTCTGCATGCAGATCACGTTGGAACGTTTCTGCGGTGAAATGTCTGCTGCACAACCTGTATTTATTCGCTCGTCCATCACATTACGTCAGTCGTTGTAGGGACTAGTGAGCAGGAAGGGCCGCATCACGTCGCCAGCTCGTGGGAACTCGAACGCGCGTTGACGACAACATGGCGACTCGCCAAGTTCACGCTTTTGCCTTTCACTCGAAATTGGTCAAATTTTGGGAGAGCATCAATTAATTTAATTTTGCTACCGAGACACAACGACCGGTCTGGTACCCAGGGCCTCTGCAGTGCTGCCTCACCGAGCCAGAAGTGCAGGTCGTACTGCAGCTGGCCGGAGCGCTGCTTGATGGTGTTGAGGACGACGTACGCGTCGCCGGTGTAGAAATCCCCGTACAGGTTCGCCGGCACCGGCACCAGGTCCATCTTCTCGATCCTCCACACCTGCAGGCCCGCCTCCTGCCCGGCCCGCTCGAACTCCGGGTGATACACCATCCTGTCGGGAATCACAGACCGCCGTCAGCTCCGCTCACCGGCTCCCTCTCCTTTCAGTGGGGTTTTATTTACAGCAGTTCGCTGGTATAGATGTCAGGCTGATCCAGACCACTAACTTACCTTAGAATCCACAGCGCAAGAAAAACACACAACAGTGGACTTCGTGTAGAACTAAGGAGGACACATTTTTAACCAACACATGTACAATTAACTACAGAACACGTTAATTTAGAATTTACTGACACCATATGGGCTGTGGGAGTCAATACACCTTTGGGGTAAATGCATTTCTCAGCTGCCAGTCGGAAGCTGCCATGTTTTTAACTGCAGGGCTGCTCCCAGAAACCCCTGCTCGGGTGTCGGGGCCAATATTCACTAGAACACTTCAAGTTCCTGCAATCTCATATAGCCAAAGGGACGACTCTAGCGTACCAGCTCGTTACATAATTAATGTGGAAATTGGTTTTGGAAACAGAACAATAATAGGAGCCCATTTTAACTAGTCCACAAATCTTAATTTCTTGTGTACCCCGTTTAAAATTGAAATGCTGCGGCAGTCTATAATGCAGAAGCTGCCGAATTTATTTTCCGCTGGATGATTGCGATCTCACTTGTGGCGCGTCTACAAAATTCTCAGTTTCTGCACGTTTAAAGATTTTTTGGACACGGTATCAAAGTTCACCTTAACATCTCCAATAGTACGGAAAGAGAACTGCGGCACATTTGAAGTTACCGATTTGGTCTGGAGTCTGCAGAGCACTGCTGAGAGGGACAGGTGTTTAAATAGTGTAATGACAGAGACTGGAAGGGAACAGTGGAATAGGTCTGTTCTGCAGTACGGAGGTACTTCACAAAATAGTCTGAAAATAAACATGCTAGCTCGCCCAGAGCTTGCTCTTCATCACCACCACCGACTGCACTGCGCAGGACCTCAGACAAGCAGGTAGGCAGGCAGGCTTCTGTTCTGTTGGGGGTCATTTGCACATGCAAACACACTCATGATTTTCAGATATCAATGCAATGTTTCATCTATTTACTACAATAACTATCATTATCGGATAATAATACAAATTGCATATATTAATCTTTATAGGGAATGGAATGAGTGTAGTGAGGACATGCCTCAGTTATAATGTAAGTGGATTAATATTCACAAAAACTCCCTCAATGACTAACTACATTGCACCACACCTGTAACCTGAGATACTGCTACTGTGAAGGACTGTCTTCCATGCGGGAGGGTTACATTTACACCATAGTCTATAAGCTGGCAGCATTCCTTAGCCATTGCCTGAATTCTCTAAGGAGAGTGGATCTCGGTTTTCAGGGATACTAAGAAAAGTGATGAGTTAAAGCAAATAAAAATGGACAACACCTACATCCCAGAAGAAAATAACACTGACCCCCCCCCAACATAACCTTTTACAGTAATTCTTAAATAGTACAGATGTGATCAATACCCCGCAGGTGTGCATTTGTAATAGTAAGCCTTTATATTACAGCATGCAACAAGCACAGTGCAGGACCACTTGTAAAGTCTCTGCAGAGAGAAAATCACCTGCTCTCAAAAAAACACATCTCTTGCAGCGATCGAGAAGTTCAGAAGAAACAGACAGCCACTCAGCGAACACTCAGACCTTTTCACAGACACAGCCTAGAACTGGTCCGCCAGCTTACTGATCGTTGATCAGTACTGATCAAGACCATTCTGGTGCAACAGTTCTACTTTCTGTCCAAAGAACCAGTCTGCTCAAGTGTTGCCTTCACCCACATCCCTGTGGCACAGAAGACATGTACAGTTCAATCTTCTTTCCACTGAATGGCATTAGAAAGTGGCTGTTTGTTAAAAACAACATTTTCTACTTAGAAAGCCAACAGTTTGCAGTTCTAAAGGGAACGGTCCCTTCTGCTGTCCCCTGACTCAGCCAGACGTCAGCACAGACAGATCCCCCCATCCCACAGGCTGCTGTATAAATAGCCAGTCACCTGACCCCTGCAAGGGTGAGGCCTATACAGCTCATCGGTAGAGGAAAATGAGAGAGCGCAGCTCAAAACGAGCCATGCACAGTAATCTCCCAGCGAATGACTCAGCCTTACTGGTTTCCAAAACACGATCCCTCTTCCCCTGCCCTCCACACAAACAGAGAAAGACCTGGTTCTCCTATTTGAATCGATGCAGGCAGGTCTGCAAAAAAGTGGAATCAAGAAACAAATCCTGGATCCTAATTTGGGTTACTGAGATGGGCCACATGGCTCCGACAATGAAAACAGTCACAATGGGAGACTATTTACATCTATTTTGGACAATGTAGGGAAGCCGTTAAAAAGGCAAACAAAATGTTATGATATGTAGTTAAAAGCATAGAATTAAATCTATGACACACAAGAAAGGTCTCATTTTGGATACTGCATAGCTTTGGCCACCCTTTTCTTGTGGGTCTAGGAAAAGATACTGCTGCTCCGGAAACTCCCCACAAAAGAGCAAGCAGATACATCCCAGGGCTCAAAGGAAAACCCTACTCTGAAAGGGCTGAAGGAATCTGTCATCTTGAACAGAAAGGCATGCAAGGGGAACTGACAAGCATTCCAAATCCTCAAAGACAACTGAAACCCCTTCGCTCACTTCTTTACTCAAAGGGTTGTAGGTGTCTGGAACAAGCTACCCAGCTGTTGAAGCTGATCCAGCTGTTTCTTTAAGGAAACCAGGGTTTGAGATCCTTGGGCTTTCCTGCCCTTGCTTAAACGAGTTTTCTTGCTTTTTCTCCGTGCTCTAAGACACTGTACATGCTCAAGGATGCGCCTTTTTAGAGAGCAGACAAGTGAATCCCCCCAGGTATTCTGACTGAACTGGTTCATAAAAGCAGGTTTCTCACAGCCGCGTTCACATGCAGCCAGCAAAGCTCCACCTAAGGCACACCTACTATTTAAAAGACGAAACTGTTCATTGCACCAAACCTTTAAACCATGCAGGGAATATACTGCTTCTTCTCCGACACCTCAGGCAATGTTTAAAGCTCAAATGTAAAAAGACACTGTTAGCTTAGAAGGATTTAAGCTAGTGTCAAATACAGGGATACATTTAGGGCTGAAAGTTCACTATGCTGTTCTTTTACCAATTATAAAAAACATTGATACCCAGGAACCACCTTTTTCCCTGGGGATAGAAGTTCCATGGAAAAGATATTGCATATGTATGCATTTTAATACAGAAATAGGAGAGATCTGAGTAACTATGGAGTTTATTTCTGGTCTGGGAGGCAGAGATAGAGATGATAGAAGACAAAAAAAAAATCACTAAAAGCAAAGGCGTTTATCACTTAGCAAGTTAAGTTTAGAAGAAGCTAAATTTGGTCATACTTATTATGTGATCTGTAGCTTTTAATCATGGGAGAATAACTACAGCATTGATTACACTGATCTACAACTTTTCCAAGCCCTGTCCTTTAGATTTGGCATTAACTAGGAATGGTGAAGAAGAGTGCTTTCAAAACATATAAGCCTTTGTCTAAATAATACAGATATTCGGCATTTAACTGAAGTTGTGCACATTTTTCTAATCCACGTTTCCTGAAAACCAGGAAGACACATCTTCAACTCAAAATTAAGATCTGCCTAGCTGGAGGTGCCTGAACAGGGCTAAGTGCACAGTGCAGAGTTTCAGCCACAAAGACACTACAGGCAATTTCGATGTTTTTAGAAGTAAATGCTAAAAAAATTTACATATTCACCTTTATTTTAAAGAAAGCTACCCGATGATTTGCCTCCATTTCTTTTATGCAAAGTTATAAGAGGTTTCATGAAGCTCACAGGCATTTCTTCCCCATCTGCCTACCTTATAGTTACTTCTATCCAAATTACTGTTTGTACAGAGTAGTAGTCATGGTATGACTCTGAGCTCAGGAAGGTCAAATTTTAACTGGAAAGATCTGGAGTTGTGTACCCTGAGTCGGGGATCTGAAAAACACTTGAATAGAAAGCTAACTGTCGATGGATAAGATACTTTATCATACAAGGGGTTTACACACTGCTGACAGAACCAGCAGCAAGAGAAAGGAAGACGAACAAAACTGAAAATGGTTCTTTAGAAGGACAGGGACACAGAGGCAGGGAATACATATTTTAATCCACAATTATAGATTTGTTTCAGATCCATTTACCACACGTCTCGAGCCCCACAAAAAAATAATGCCTGCAAATGCGACATCTTTCAGAGCATAACGTAAGGCGCACAGAAAACCTCCTCAAACCAGGTTCCTGCAAGCCAGCCTCCACACACAGCTGCAATCCCATACTGCACAGGATGAGGAGCGAAACTGCTCACCAGACACTTAACCAGTCTGGGCTTCACGCTTTGATC
Organism: Lepisosteus oculatus; assembly: GCF_040954835.1. Lineage (NCBI taxonomy): Eukaryota > Metazoa > Chordata > Actinopteri > Semionotiformes > Lepisosteidae > Lepisosteus > Lepisosteus oculatus. The sequence goes on along the minus strand of NC_090719.1, from coordinate 14,706,794 downwards.
TACAGTCTGTGCGGAAGAGAGACAGCAGGATCTCTCATTAGTGACTCAGCCTCTCCACTTAAACATTTCATTACTACGACATACACAGGACTCCAGACTCTCTGCCTGTTTGCTAAAACCCTTTCAGCTATTGTGGTGCATTATGACAATGCAGACCACTGACATTCTGACAGCATCTCCAACCGTGCCTGTCCTGAAGCTGATCAGGCGCGGGTGATCCCCTGAAACTCGCCTTGAGTTGGTATGATTACACATTCGCCGGGCCTCTCTTCCAGCGCACACTATGACTGCTAAGACGAAGACGTTAACATCTTAAGTTCACGCCTCAGCCACCAGAAACCTGCAACGACGATGCAATTCAACAGCTGACTCACGTGAATCGTTTACTGCTGGGAACCATGACTGAACTATTTAACAGTTAAGTTATAGAAAGCCTAATACTGAATTACTTTGACTACTTTATTTACTTCCGAGCTTACTTTTTTTTTTTTTTTAAATCGCTCAGGCAAGAGTTCTGTGAAAATGAATGAGCAGTGTGGTCCTCCTGCATTCTCACCACAGCCTTCAAGAACTCTAGCTGAATTCCAGTATTACAGAAGAAGCATCACCAGGCTCTTCATAAAAATCACCCTAACTACTACAAAGGCACGGTGTCATTATCCTTTGCATCACATTGATCGCATCCAGGTTGTGTTGCAATTACACTGGATAAATAAAACAAAATAAGGAAGTGGCACCCAGAGATGTCAGGCCCCACCCAGAGCTAGCACAGTTCCCAGAATATTGACAGAAGCCCAAGCTCAGGCCTGCGGTATCTCTAAGATCTCCAGAAAGCAGACACTCTCATCCATAAAACCGTCAATGGCGTCAGTCCCTGTGTACACACGCAAGGTGCCGTGTGTCGTTTCAGAGCTCAGACATCGAGGCGCACAGAGTAAATGGGGGTATGAGCAGCAGGAGCGTACGCGCAGATCTAGGGCCTGTTTCACTAGCTTGTTTTTTTTCCCCCTCCAGTTTTGGCAGAACAAAGTTTTCCGCTCGGCAACGCGTGGGCGATGTCCAGAGCCCTGCAGCCCAACAGGCTGTTTCGCAGACTTACACCTCGGGCTCAACTCGGAAGCGTCAAAAGAACGTCCCTCATCCGACGGGATTCGCAGAACAAACGTCGACATTTCAGTCAATTCAACCTCAGCCAAAAGACAGAAAGGCCAGGACTTTACAAAAAACAGTAAACACGGTAACAGTGCGTTTCTGGTGCTGGGAATGCTGGGGGGGGGTGATTTAAGGCTGACACACACAAGCCCATTGATCGAATCAAAGCACCACACAGACGCTGAAGCACGATGGGATTAGCTGGGGACATTCCTCTAGGCTGACAGCTGCTACACCCACAGCTGACCATAGAGGCGACAGTTTTCATCTGTCTTTGGGAGAAACACACCCAGTTTGGCAGACTGGCCTCGTGCCAGCCTCAAAGGGGTAGCTAGGATATACAGATCTGCCAGGATAAAATGCACATCCGTGCGGCAGCCATGCAGGAAAACAGCAACCCACAGCCAGTCACACTGGGGGGGGGAGTGGAATTCATGACATCTTGGATATACAAAAAACCCACATTTGCACTTATACAGTACATATCCTCCATTACAGGGTATTTAAGAATCCACTCAACCACTGATCATTGTCAACAGTTTACATCACACCTCTCCTACCGTGTTCCGTTCATCATGCGCGATATGTTATAATAATAATAAAAAACATTATTGTATATGGCGCCTTTAAAGGTGGCTTCTCAAAGTGCTTTACAGAACAACAACAATTAAAAAATACACAAGTTGTGCACAGTGAGAGGAGGCAGTAGATGGGAGTATTGAATGTGGCAGGAGCACAGGGGTAAATAATAGAACCAATGAAGTAAAGACTCTTCTAAAGAAGACTGTTTTGAGTCTAGAAACTATATATAGTTAATACTATATCGCTAACATGTACTTACTGTTCTTATAACTATACAGCTTACATATACTAAAAACACATTTTAGCTATATAGTAAAGGAACAAGTAAAGGTTTATTCCCTACTGAAACGAGAAGAAAACAGCCAAAACGTTGTTCTTCTCTTTTCAGCCGGGAATAAACCTTTACTTGTTCCTTTGCAGCCTACGCATGCTGCTGCTGCTGCCCACCTGAACTACTTTAGCTATACAGTTATTTGTACGACCTCTCTCCCAGTTTCCCCCTGTCATCTGTACAATAAGGAAGCTTCCCAAGTTCACAGTGCCCATCGATGGGGTTTTTCCAGTTCTTTTTGTGCCGCCTACACTGTCGATGTGCACAGTTTATGGAACCTGAAATATGTGCTTGTTTCCCTCCTCATTTACTTCTGCAGGAGGTGTGTCAAAAACTGTTTGCTCTTGCTCCAGGAAATGGTTTACAGCTCTGAGTAGAAGCAGCTATGTCAGAGTGTTATCAGTTTTCTGAGCACACGCCTCGCTCAGGTACTGTTTGACAGGGCGCTCAATGTGATTTCTGCCTCTGCTGAACTGCAAAAAAAAAAAAAAGCATTTCCTTTTTTTCTATTCTTCGTGATCAAGTATGAATCCCAAAATAACTGCTGGAGGACTCAGGCCATAACATTCTGTAGGGTTTATGACTCAGGCTGTGTGTTTTCCTGTGCAACAGCTCACTAACTTATTTTAACTTGGGGGAAAATCAATGTAACTAATGCCGTTACTTCCTGCCATCGCCAAAACACTACGGTCCAAAAAGTGGCCTGTGTTTGCTTGTGTGTGCATTTCCATGGTTACCAAACGAATCACTATGGAAAATATGTTGTATGTTTCAAACATAGCATCTATGAGCATTTAAAAAAAAAAACCTGACTCATCTGACTTATTAACACAACGCTGGCTCTAGATTCTTAGATTATCGATGTATACTCATGCACAGCTTTTCTCACTTGGCCTCTTTAAACAGGGAGAAGTTTTTTAGCGTTAGGCTGGTGGCTCAGGCCTAGTAACTCGGGGATTCTACAAAGCTTCAGAAGGCGTAAATGACCAGACCTGAGAAAGATACACACTGCTAATACACTGCTTTAGGACAGGACAAAAACCATGCAAAGTACAGGAAGAAAGTGCCAGAACTGTACTTCATCCGCCACCAGGTGCTGGAACTAATCATGCATTTTCTACACTTAAGTACCCAAGTATCGCATAATAGCGAGGTTTTCTAGAACACAGTTCCGTGAACACATGGTCAAGAAGTCAGAATGCGTGCTACTCAATTTAGTTTTGTATGGACTTTGATAAGGAACCAGTAACAGGTTTGCTGTGAACAAAACGCCCGCAGTACAGCGTGCGTAAGCCGTGCTCAAGGGTACAAACCTGCCCCACCTGGGGTTCGTTCACTTTATCTGGCTGAAGGCAACAGACAGGTAAACGGCTAGAGCGGTAAACTACAACATGAACAGTTTATATTAATGTTACAATGTTTTATAAACTTCAAATCTACAGTTTATATTTTTTTCGGGAAGTTACAAAACCGGCACGCGTGTCAGATCTTTATATTACGACTTCCACACAGTAATGAAGCGCATCTCGTATGCAAACAACTCTTACCCTGAAGAATATTCCGGATTGCAACTGCTGGTACGGTTTTTCCCCCCTACTTTCGGTTTAATGCGAGTTTGTTAAGGCCCATATATGGGAATATTTGCGCCCTGTTTTCAAAACAGTAGATCCTGCAGGTTTTTGTCCCCTGTGGGTTCAAAAAGCTGTTTAGATAAGAGGAGATCAATCAACCACAGATGCTGGAAACAAATTGCACTACAGATTGTTCCATACCTTTATGAAAATACCACACGATGCAAACTTGAAGCATTTTAAACCACGGACAAAACATAAAGCGCCGCCTTTAAAACTCTATTAGATAAAACTTCTTAATTGCTATTCATAAAAACATCAGTCCCGATCAAAGTAGGCGTTTGCCGAGGCGTACTGATTTCTCTTGATGGAAATAAACTCGCCACCGATTAAAAAAAAAAACCTGAATCTGTGGAGCTAGCCTTGGACTTTAACAAAGGCAGGAAGAGACTTGAACCCCAAACGGGTATCGAAAAAACGACCAATAACTCGTATCTCAACAAGACTATCAGGCTGCTGTTCCATCGCGGACTTCATGTTGTTTTTTATTATTGCACGGTTCTTGCTGCAAATAAGATTTTTTTTTTTACGAAACAAAAGCCGTGCTATGCGCGCAAATCCTTCGTAAGACGTCATCGTTACCTGAAATGCAGTGGGGCTGTCGGTCAGCGTCGGGATCTTTGGGAGAGAAATCGCCTTCTTGCTACACGGCTAGAAATCTCTGGGCACGTCTGGTGCGTCCGGCCGGGGCGACGCCCTTTTGAGAGGCTGTGCGCTCCGAGCCCTGTGCCCACCCCTCGCCGGCTCCCAGACCGCCGCAGGACGAAAATAGCTCGCTTAACCTCGCAGGTCGTCGCTGCAGTCTTGACAGAGGCTCGCTCGGGAGGCAGACGCACGGTGCTCGTACAGTGCAAGAGTCAGGGTCCCCTTTCCCCCCACAATAGCAACAGAAAAGCCTTGCCTGCCCTGATTCCAGAAGTGTGCTCCCCCCCGTATGGATGAGTGCGCACACATGAAAGCTTCATAAAACAGATGGCGTCTCCTTTGTATTGAAATCCAAGTACGCGATTTTGATGAACGTGTTGAATCCCACGATAAATACCTGGGGTTTTTAATGCTTTTCTACATAGATCATTGTGCCTGCAACTGTAAAAAAAAAAACAACAACTAAGCACTGTTAGCTTCGACTGATCCAGTCATTAAGGCTCACATCCGGATTTTTCACTACATCCACCCTTATCAAGTACTGACAAGTAAAGGCAGAAGTCTTCCAATGTCATAGAGGCGTCTTCTTTCAAGTTATCTTTTTTTTTCCACAGCTTCCGAAGTTTTATTCTGAAGTTGTTGGGGGTTTTTTTCATCACACCACAGTGGCTTTTCAAACAGATCTTGCACACTTTGCGAAATAGAGGCATTTTGTTGCGATAACTGTTTACAAAAAAAAAAGATTAAATGATTCAATCTAGGCGAACAAAAGGCCAGACCGGTATAAGAAGCACTCCCATGTTGTGCTGATATACTGTATATGATGATGAAGACAAAATTACCATGACTGTTATTTCAAAACCTGCCGGTGGTCCACAAGTTAGAAAAGGATGATTAAAGGGGTTTATAAGGAGGTCATGACTGGTAAAGGCCGGGGGAAATTTGGCCGGGACAGCGGGGTAACACCCCTACTCTTTTCGAGAAACGCCCCGGGAGTTTCAATAACCACAGAGAGTCAAGATGACTTATGACTCATCCGAGAGACGGCTCCTTTTTACAGTATAGTGTCCCCATCACTATACTGGGGCATTAGGACTCACACAGACCCATACTGGTCCCACTAACCTTTCTTCCAGCAGCAGCCCCAGCTTTCCCAGGAGTCTCCCCTCCAGGTACCGACCAGGCTCACACTGCTGGGCTCCAGTGGGCTGCCAGCCGGGAGCTGCAGGCAGACAGATGGATGGATGACCCAAGATGGGACCCCTGTCAGCAGAGGAGAGCGCTGCCCTGCAGCCTGCTTTCGTACTACAGAAGATGGGAGAAGTTCTGGCCTGATGAGTCTTTAGGCTTAATTATGGACCAAGCACACAAAATGGCCTGACAGGGATGTGAAACACTGACCATCATTTCACGTGAGGCCAGATCAGTGACTCTCCTTTTTCAGAATAGAAAGGACAGATGTGTTGCAGATGTTAGAAGCACTCTAGACACCTCAGATATGTTTTGGTGACCTCATGGTCTTTGGAAGGTAGGAGAAAACTAGAGTACCTGGTGGAAACCTGAGCCAACAGTGGGAAGCACATGCAAGCTTCCCACAGAAGGAGCCCCAGGGCAGAATCGAACCCGGATCCCGAGGGCTGCAGGCAGCAGCAGCTCCCAGCCTCACGGTGAATAAAGGGACCACATCTGAATCAGTTCACAACACTGAACTGAACTCAATCCGTCTTTCGGATGAGACGCAAAACCGAGGTCCTGACTCTCTGTGGTCATTAAAAATCCCAGGGCGTTTCTCGAAAAGAGTAGGGGCGTAACCCCGGCGTCCTGGCCCAAAATATCCCCCTGGCCTTTACCAGTCATGGCCTCCTAATAATCCCCATCTATGAACTGGCATCTTCCAGGAGGGGCTGCACACTGGTGGGGGTGGAGGGGATCCCCATTACCTGTAAAGCGCTTTGAATGGAGTGTCCAGAAAAGCGCTATATAAGTGTAAGCATTATTATTATTATTAATAATAATAATGCACCTCGCTGAGAAAAACAGGAGTATTGCAGATCAATATTCTGTCCGGTTATGTGACGTCCTGCAAAGGGTGTATCCCCCTTGCCAACGTTGCCTGCCGGGATAGGCTCCCGATCCCTCGCATCCTGTATCGGACAAAGCCGTTGGAAAATGAATGGATAATATGAAGCCTCCATATCAACGATAAAGGGGGATGCCAAATAGTTTTATAGCTTGTAATGTATCGCCCTCTGGCGGCTGTCTTCCGAACTACCCAGCCCTGGGTCTCCGACTATGTAATCCCTCCACCCCGGAAGTGACGTCTCCATGACCCCGTAAGGTGAAGACGTGTAACCGAATCGCCCAATCAGGTCCTGCCACCCTTTCAAGCCCCGCCCACCTTCTCCCGCGAGACCGTCTCTGTCTTGTCAACAGCAGCTTTGCCAGCAACGTTACCCGTGGAGAAGGGCGACGGTTTTCTTCCCGGACACATTGAGCTGCTATTATAATGATAATAATTATCATCATCATCATAATTCGCCTTTTTAGGAGCAGGAGGACCCAAGCTATCACAGAACAGGAGGCCAAGCAGTCAGAGGACATGATCACGGAGGGTCTCAGGGAAACAGACTGCAAGTATTTACAGTACGGTGTCCCCGTCACTATACTGGGGCATTAGGACCCACACAGACCGCAGGGTGAGCGCCCCCCACTGGCCCCACTAACACCTCTTCCAGCAGCAGCCTTAGTGTTTCCCAGGAGTCTCCCCTCCAGGTACTGGCCAGACTCACACCTGCTGAGCCACAGTGAGCTGCCAGCTGCCAGACACAAACCTGCTAACTGGACTGACCTTGGGGATAAACTCGGACTGAGGCTGCAGGCCAGCATGCCTCTGGGCTGTGGGGGGGGAACTGGAGCAGACCCACACAAACCAGCGAGGAACATGCAAACTCCACACAGACAGCACCCCGGGAACTGAACCCAGGGCTGTGAGGCTGCAGTGCTCAACGCTGAGCTTCACAGGGCGGTGCGACAGGCTGCAGCAGTGGAGCAGAAGGAGCTTGTATCGGGGAAACTCCCCAGCCAGCCGCGGGGGAGAGCAGAAATGTGCAGCCTGCTTGTTGTCCGTTAGCAGGGCTGCCTCGCCGAGGTCCACACCCCCAGCTCTGATCAGCTGTGATGTCTCTGACCACTTCCTCCTGGCTCCTGCGTCCCAGGCACCCTGCAGGAGCCAGATCTGCATCCTTACCCGGACGAGACCCTGATCCAGAGCAGACGCTGCAATCTTTTGAGTCACTTCAGAAAAACAATCACATCCTCTGAAAAAGAGGCCCTTTCTCACATTACCATCATGTCTGGAAACTAGATTTATGACTGAGAGGCGTACTATAAAATCAGTTGTTCATACGTGATACCACAGTGTCAGTGTTTATAAACTGGTCAACAAGGTGAAATATTATTATCACTGCCATGTATTTTACTGAAATGTACAACAAAGGTCTCACCTCTTTAATAGAGTTCCTGTGATATTATCTAGTAACTAACTCACGTTATTTATTTAATTTACATGTTCATCACTTACAAAAAACCTCTGAAGGTGAAAGCCACAATAATAATACAAGTCCAGTCCTTGTACTGTCGTTTATTTTGATAAAGATAGGGTTTAATAGTAGAAATACAGTCGAAAGAAAATACAACGCAAACAAGAGTACATACAACATATCAATAACATCGTCCGTTTGACAAAACAGAGTCAAGAGCCAGTAAGGTGCGCACAGTTTTCATTTCACGTTTTTACATTTCCAAAAAGTCCGCCAACACGCCTTCACACCTGTTGTTGGCGCCGTCCTGTAAAGCCCTCAAAGGCGCTATAGAAAATAAAGCTGTGTCGTTAGAGAGATAAGAGATAGATAAGAGTGGATTGATCCCGTAGGGAAACGCTGTATCATCAGAGAGATAGAGATAGATAAGAGTTGATTGATCCCGTAGGGAAACTGATTCATATTATTATTATTACTTTGAATAGTCCGGGACACAGGACTCTCCCCTCTGTAGGAGCACAGTGCCGTGTCGGTGTCACCGTGAAGCTGAGTGCACACCGTGCACGGCGATACTTCCGCAGTGCTGCCGACGGGACGGGACGCCCGTGGCCGGTGGCCCGTGGCCCGTGGCCTCGCGCCTCGCGCCTCGCGCGGGCGCCGGGCGCGCGCCGCTGCCCTTTGTCCCCCCAGGCCCATTGTGTGTGACGGAGGAAACCCTGTGCAGCGCGGGCCGCCATCTTGGATCGGCAGACTCCTCAGCCCAGGATCGCCCTGCGGATCCCTTCACAGCGCCGGAGCGAGTCGACGCAGCCGCCCTCGGAATCACGGTAAGCGGGCCGGGCCGGACCTCCGGGCCGCCCCGCCGGCGGCTGTCGGAGCCGGGCGGTCGCCTCTGGATGAGAATCTCTCCCTTGTCGTCGGGGGGGGGAGAGAAAGGCAGGCAGGAAGGAGGAGGGGGTGACTACACCCAGATCGCGAATATTATCCGGCTCGGCAAGCCCGTCCGCTCCATTCCTGCACGGCGGCGGGTTCTGCACGCCGGGAAGGTGACTGTCGACGTTTCGTGTCGGTTTTTCCCCCCTCTTGTTTTCGCTCGTTTTGCGGGGCTGCGGGCGGCGCTGGCCGGTGGCTTTTGTTCGGTGTCTCTCTATCCGGAAGAGGTCGGTCTCATGATATTTTGTTTGCCGTTTGAATAAGAGGCGAGGAATACCGGGGAGGGGAGGGGGGGTGTTGAAATATCGAGACTATCGCTTCTCGGTGCCCATCGCACAGGGACTGTCGCTCGTCCGCTGCGTGGCGGCACGTTTGGGGGTCCTGTCCCCCCCAGTGCTGTGTCAGGGGGCTGGAGCGGCGACACCGGTGCTGATGGAGGAGGCGGGCCGGGCCTAGCAGCTCTCGCCGGGCAGCAGCACAACCCCGGCCCGGCTGGGAGGGGTTTAAAGTTTAAACGGTGACAGCGTCGGGTGTAATGAAGTGACAACAACACCGGCCGGGTCGCCGGCCAGATATCCGTCCCCCCCCTCCCTTCTGCAAACGCGATCTGAATTCAAGCGGTGCTGCTGTCACGGCGCTGGAGGTGCAGAGCATGTTTTTGATTTGTCATGCGAGAGATATGTGGGGTGGGGGTGTGCTGTCCGTGTCGCTTCATGAGCCTCTCCTGCGGTCTTATCAATGCGTGCTTGTGAAATTGTGGCGAAGACGGCGATTTCTTAGGCTTGCAGGGCATTGCGCTGCCCCTCAGTCCCGGTGAGCTGAGACAGCAGGCCCGGGTCGGTTAAGGTATACGGTGTTGACAGGCGTAGCCGAGCTGCAAATAAAATGGACAATGACGACTGTTCAAAAGAAGCGTTTTACCCCCCTTCTGCCGCATTTCTATTGCAAGACGCTGCATGCGAGGGTCTCTTAGGCCTCGGCTGTGTTGTCGTCTCTGTAAAGCCGGTTTTCAATGGTCCGTACTCAGAAGACCAATTTACACAGCTCTGACGCGTTCTTGGCCACCTTTTTGAATGGTTTTCCAAAAGACAGCCCAGGACGAGACGGGTGTAGAAAGAGTGTTATCCCTGGTTTCTTGGATTTTTCTGGATCTCTGTTCGAAATCGATTGATTCAGTTTTTCAGCTGGGGGATCTCTAAGCAGGATCGGGTGTGTTCTTTCGTGCCTGAAGACAGCCCGCTAGAGTTTCGGCTCTCGGATGCTCAGTGTGCCGCAGATTGTGATCCGAATGTACCACCGAGAAGGGTTAGATCTGAAAACACGTTTTACAAGGATTTCCAGCTACTTGGTTTTGCTTCTGTCGGCATCCAGGCCCCTGTGAGGTCACCCGGATTGTGTATCCTGGAGCAGACTACAGTTTCTGCCTGATTCTGAAAGATGGGGGGAGTTTTATTATGATAAAGGTGAAAAACCTAGGAATGAGGGTGACAAAATCTGAAGAATCGTGTGCACGAATCCCCTGCTGTTCGCCCTGAAGGACCTCAGTGTTTTACTCTTGCACACACAGGAGGGGGTGTATCCCCCAGGTCAGGTGGAGAAGTGAGAGCTCTTGAGGATCTGCCGTGGGGAAACTGAAAACATAGCCACCAGGTTTTCACTTGAGGGGTGTCGGTTGGCTTCGTTCCGTGTGAGCATGTCAGCCGCTGTTTGGTGGAGATGTTGCAGATAATGCACTGCTGAGTCATGATTTGTAAAAAAAAAACGATATTTTAAGCCCCTGCCGTTTTCGCAATTTCCTGACCTCATTTCACGTGAAGTCATTTAAAGGAGCTCAGGGGTGCCTGGTGAGTGTCAGGTAGTAGGCCACAGAGGGAAGGAGTGTGTTCAGCTGCAGGGAGAGAGATGGTGAGGTCTCGCTCTTGTCAGGGAGAGGAAGTGCTGAACTGGCAGGAGCTCAAGGCAGGTTGGTCACATGCTAGCATTCTCTATGCTTGGGAGATTCTTATGGCATTTCTCACAGGAAGTCTTCTCCTTTTGCTTGTCGGCAGTGACTCAGTGAGGAACGGATTCTTTGCGTGTGCCGTGTATGGCACTCCAGACGCGTTGAAGTACTTTGTTTGAAAGAGAGAGGTCGGCTAACGTCTTAAAACTGCAGCGATCTTTCTTCTTCTAGTTTGCTTTGTGTGTGTGTGGGCAAAGCACAGGCCCAAATCGGCAGCCTCAAAAAAAAAAAAAGGGAGCTGAATGATTTGGTATAGTGCACTTTGCACCAGCTTAGCCCAGAACACTCTCGCGGTCCTTAATTCGTCCGTCATGAAAGATGCAGGGGGCATCCCAGGATGACCTCGTTATTTTTTTTTTAAAACTTCATTTTGATTGTGTTTTCCCATCTTGCCATGCACAAGCCCATCCACAGAGAACCGGGTTACAAAGGCTTCTCAAATATTCTTGCTTGTGGATGCCACACCTCGGGTTCTTGTATGTGTACATTGTTACCATAGATATGACAAGATCACCATTCCACCCAATTATATTACAACTGGGGAAAAAAAACAGGCAGGCATGTAAAATGTACAGGTGAGCTTAGTGACCTTGCCGTGACCTAGGGGAGTCTTAATTTCAGGTACTTTTACCTTTCTGTTAACTTGGGAGGGGGTTGTACAATTTCCTACCTCTGGTTAACTTTTACACATTTTTTTTTAATCAGGACTTAATTCACTGTGATGCCCAGATGTAATTCTGGAAAACTCTGTGTGCTGTCTGTGTGGAGTTTGTATGTTCACACGAGTTTCCTCTGGCCACTCCAGTGTCCTCCCGCAGTCCAGAGGCACTGTTTGTCTGTTTACCTTCCAGGGTTAACTGTATACTGTGCCTGTTGCGTGCCAGAAGAGGATCTAGCTCCCCCGCGATCCTGAATTGCATGAAGCAGTTAGAAAATGGATGGTGCTGTAATCTCGCAGTATGAGGAGCGTGTGAGAAATAACTAGTTATGTGACGGACGTAGATTGTTGCTGTTTCAGACTGGGGCGTCAGAGTTCTTGAAGTCACTACAAGGCGCTACGCTGTTGGGGTATCGGTTATGTTCATAAAGATGAGAGGGAATTTCTTCATAAATGATCTTTTTGCTCATGGGTCTCCGTTAGTCGAGAGTGGTTTATAGGTTCTAGAATGAGATAAAACTCAGTTTTGTATGCATGTGTAAATGTAGCACCTGTGTTGAATGGTTTACTTTGAAATCTTTTTTTAGGGGGGGTGTGAATGCTTAATAAGGCACCTTTATTTCTCAATAATAGAATCAGAGAAATGCTTGTAAATGTCAGTGATCTGGCAGCAGTGTGCCAGCTGTGTCCCCTCAGGCGGTTTGCTGTGAAAACAGCCTGTTCGTGTCTCGGGATCATGTATTATTTGCCACAGTGGTGATGATTTAACGCACTCCTTCTGCGGCTGTCGACCTGAAGTGTCTTTATTGCGTTAAACAAACCTCGTTTATCTATGCGCCGGAAAGGGGAATTGAACTGTTTTCATTTCCGTGGTTTCAAATCCGATCCAAACCGTCGCCTGGCGGGTCCTCGGGCTGGATCTTATCCCAGTGACTGTAGCGTTGAGCACACCGAGCATGTGTGTGCGTGTGCTGACCCTGCTTGGGCTCAACTAGTGGTTAACCTCCACCCAACCCAGTAACCCTGGTGAGCTGGAGCAGTCAGGTAGAGAGCCCAGTTCAAGGGGACTTGAGCCCACAGCTCTCCAGCCAGGGTCTGGAGCCCTGTATACTGCTCTGTGATGCTCCCGTCGTAATATGTTTTTATTCTCTTGTGATATTTTTAGCGTAGAGCTTATGATACAGCGCTGCTGTTCTCAGTAAAGAAAGACAAGCGCAGCAAGAGCCTCTCGGAGCTCTGGAGGTGTTCATCGCTCGTTATGTAAGAGTCCGTTTTTCACTGAGATCTCGTGTGAATCTTTACAAGTAATGAACTGAAGTCCTCTTGTTCTGTATCGGTGTTTCATACCACAACATTCTTGCACCAGGATTTGGGGGGAAGTCTGTTGGCTCTATTGGTTACCTCTTGACCTGTCAGTCTCAGTGTTCTGTGCATACTGTGGTTTTTCAGTCCCAGTTAAAACGGGAACCGAATTCCCTAGCAGGTTTGGCCTCATTGATCCATAGTTTACAGGTGATGCTGATCGCTAATCCCAGAGCCCGTTTGATGTGCACTGCATCCTGGGGTTTGATCATTGAGACGTGGCGGTGGTTGTATGTTTGCTTTCACTAGTTGATGAATGCAACATCCCAGCCGTATTCTTCTGAACAGCAGAAATGTACGCAGTGTTCAGCAATCGTAACTATGAGATTTGCAATACATTACTGTGATCTATGTAAGATGCATTGAGGTCTCACTGCAAAGGGAGGTATATTGTAAATGAATCATCAACAATACATAATGCTACATGTGTATTAAGTGATTGAGCTATCCAACACTCCCTTCTTTAAGTGTACGTTTTCTTATATTATTTAAGGTTAGCACTTACTTAGCTTTTTCTTCTGTACGCTTTAAAATAGGCTTTTTCCGAAGACATTACTTTGCTTTACTGAAGGCAGTGAAGTCTCAAGTGGCTAAATGCAAATATGTTCACTTAACAGTTGGAACTGAGTCCTTGTTGACATGGAGTTCTGTTCAGAATGGACCTTAGCAGGAGCCGAATCACCTGCCGGTGATGCAGTACTGCAGGAGGCCTGGTTTGTCCCCCGGACAAATGGCCAGTCCTTCTGAAGAGAGGCCAGTCGCCTGGAAGCTCCTTCCTGGAAAGGCTAGTTTCTTCCAGGGCCCATGTGGGCGGTGTGTATGTTGCAGGTTTGTCGGGGTGGGGGGAAGGTAAAAATAAGTCCATTAAAATGTAGCAATAACTGTATCCAAGAAGTGTTAGAATACAGGATCTCCGTGCGACACTGCCTTCTGGTTTGATGCTTCAGTGTTCCCAGCAGTGGAATAATCAGTAAAGGAGCGCAGGAAACAAGTAAAGTATCTGGTCAGTTCTTTTGTGATCTTCAGACCCGGCTAATTTGTGCAAATGAAGTTGTTTTTTCACATTGGTCTAGATCTGTACTGAAAAAGAGCTGTGTATTTTCCAGTGTCCAAAATGCGCTCTAAAATATATGAATGTTTAGCAAACATTCATGTTGATGAAGTCCGAATGCGATTTACACATGACTTGAGTAAGCCCAGCATATTAATGTAAATATGCCTTCAGCCTTTGTTTTGCATGATGTTAATCATGCACAACACAGCGTTCTTTATATTTGCAGGTGTTTTAAGTCTTCCTATTGGCTGAAATGCTGTTATTATCTTGAGAGTATAATATCATTTGTGTGTCAATCATTATCCTACTTAACTGTCCGTAACGAGCAAAACACCTTTGTCTGCTACTGACATACTGTTTTCATTCATTGTAAATATTAAATGACAAGGGTTTATACAAATACTTTGTCTATTGAACAGTAAGTATTTTAATATACATTAAATATGTGTGTGCTTACTGTATTTGTTAGAATAGGAAAAAAGATAACTTGAGCCGCTGCAGCATTTATAGAAATATTCACTTTGGAAGGTCTCCAAGCGTGAAGGATATTCGGGATGGAAATCTTGTCACATTGTAGCTGTGAACGTCTTCTGCTGGTGTGCGTGCGTGCAAATGAATTGTCTAGTTTTCAGAGCGAATGTAATAACTACAGCAGGGAGGCTCAGAAAGGACTGCTCATCTTGGTCTGAGTTCTCAGGGCAGTGCTGGCTGTCAGAGATGCTATCAGCAATGCAGGAGCTCTTGAGCTGGGATGGGCACTGCAATTCTGCACCAGAAACCTCAGCGTCAGCATTACGGCAAATATACTTCTGTTCTTGCTGAAAAGCAGGAAAAAAACCAAATCACCCTTACATAATAGGATGGTTCGAAATAGTTTTTTAACGCACTGGGTTATTTTTGTTTTCAAATTTTGAGCAGCCGCTTATTTTCCTAGCCGACTTGATTTGGCCTAGCCGGGTGCGTGCTCGCTGCGTCGCGGGGCGTGGGTACAAACCCTGCAGTCGCACACGGGAGAGCGAGGATGTTCAGCCACTTCTCTTTGAAGATCAGATCACTTGATCGGCCACATACTGTTTCGTGCATTAGGAATGTGTCTTTTCGCAGACCCCAGCTTGCTCTCCGTGAGACACACAGACAGGGAGAGAAGCTGGGGGTCAGAGCGCAGGGTCGACCGTTTATACGGCGCCCCTGGAGCAGTTGGGGTGAAGGGCCTTGCTCAGGGGCCCAAGGGAGTAGGATTCCTCTGCACAGGGAGTCCCGGTCACGGGCGGCCGGGAACGCGGCTCGCAGTGCTCACCGAGCCCCTCTGGATCGCTGCGGCCTTCTGCCTGTGATAGATTTGCAGCCGGATAAGTGCTGCTGCTGAGCCGTTCCGAATGAAGTCTTTCGGAATGTCACAGTTAAAGTAATCGGAGTATGCCTTTTGAGTGTTGCGGTTTACCCGGGTCGTTTCCTACCTTACTGTGTAGAGGGTGTGTTTAGAGTGAAGAGGGGTGGGGCTGGGAGAGATGAAATACTGTTGTTAATGAGAGAAGGTGTGCGGAGAAGCCCTGTGATGTTCACGTTAGTACGGCTGGCAGCTGACATTTAGTTCACGACCGCCAGGCAGAAGAGTTGTGCACTGTATGCAGCCTCCCTCACTGAAGCGTGGCAGCAGGTGCCCGGGCGAATCTGCCGTCCGTCTGCCCTGCGGGGGGTGCGTCCCTCCTCTGACTGCCCTTCGAAGGGCCTGACCACTTCTTGTTTTCCCTCCTCGTAGGTCTAATGGCTTTTTTTTTTCTCGTCTCCTTTCAGCGCCACCATGGCCACTGCTCCGTACAACTATTCCTACATCTTCAAGTACATCATCATTGGTAAGTGTGCGAGAGGGGGGGCTGTGCTCCTGCTCGCCGCCTTTCTCCCCCCCGTGTGAGCGCTCGGAGGTGGACCGGGCTTCCCGCGGTCAAGGAAACCCTGGAATTTCATTTTCCAGTAAGCTAGCCTCACGCCTGTGTCAGAATGCCGGGGAAATGTGTTTTCAGTGACCGCTGGTTAGCAGATGACAAATGCAAAAGCTGTGGCTCCAAAAAGATGAAGACCCAGGACGTGCGAGGTGTCAATTGTGCAGGGAAAAGAAGTTGTGGAAAAGTTTGGGAATTTACTTGGTAAAAATGAGTGAGAACCCTGGGGGTCACAGTTATACTCGCTTGGCTGAAAGTGCTTCTGGGGAGGTTAAATTATTTTCTTGCTTTATAATTGAAAATGAACCCAAGTGTGAAATCAAGCAAACTGAAGAGAGCCCCATACACTTCTAGACCTTGTTTATTCTTTGGCCAGTGGGTGTTTAAAGAGATCATGTTGATGTTCTGGTGTTACTGTACGCTGTGGATGTTGAGTAGTAAAATTGAACTGCTTAGTTCAATTTTATTTCTCATGTTCTCTACACATGGACAAGTTCCCATTTTCTGACAATTACAGATGTCAGCCTCAGTCATATGTAACCTGCAAGGGAACATTAACTTTGTACATTTGTACTCACCCCCCACGCAGAATACTTCTTAAAAAGAAATTTGAATAATTGTTTCATAAGAGCTTTGCGTGAGTCATCATTCATTTGTAGCTGTCAGAAACTGAAATGCTGGCGTTTGGTGGTAGTTTGTAGAGGATGTCAATATGGTTTATATGTAGAGCTTGTTTTTTACTTGTCTTCCAGGGGACATGGGAGTGGGAAAGTCCTGTTTGCTTCACCAGTTCACAGAAAAGAAATGTAAGTAGGCTCTTCGTGTTTGACAGTGACGCCTTTTATGTTTATTACAAGGAGAATTCGTTTTTCGTCTTATATCAGAAAATATGTCCTTGCTAATTTGAAGTTACTTGCTAAAGCACTGATGAGGATGACTAGAGTTTCTGGTCAAACTGGCTTCGCAATAGGATGTTCTTCTTGTGCTCAGTACATGTTGTGTGCTTGTTCTGTTTTGTGTTGTGATGAATGACTCCATGTTTTGTCCATGTTATTGGGCGCTTGTAAAGATGTCAGAAACAGACAGATACGTTGTGACTGCTGTATCTCAGATTGAAAGCATTTCTGTTTTCTCAGCACCTCTTGCCCATGATGAAGTTGTGTGCTTGACGCGTTCCTCCTGTGCACATGAATATGCATTGTTCTGTAATACTCCTGTTCACCCTGCTTATGAGTGATTGTAAACAGCAGCACTTAGGGGTTTTGAGTTCTCCATGACCACCTCCTCTCAGGCTTCTTTCAGAAGGCTGATTTAACTGCACACGAACTTCGGCGAGTGAAACTGGAGTAGATTGATTCAGAACAGGTGAACAGATAACATTGTATTAATTACAGCACCGGGGAGCTTAAGGATATCCTGACAGCCCTGGGAGTAAAATGAAACCGGATACCAGAAAGCAATACTCACCTCAGAGTCAAGCTTGTGTCAGTTTGATTTGAGTGTGACATTCTGCTCATGGTTTTAAGTCCTGAATGGAGTTCCGTTGAAAAGTTCAGAGCTGCGCTTGACAAATTTACTTCTCTGTCGTACAGAGCCCTGCAGTATTAAAAGGAGCACAGATAATGGTGCATTTATTCCTATTTTCCCATTACGTGTTCAGTCCTGTGTGGCTGTATTATCGGCCTTGTGCGCTGTGGTTTCTGTCACAACTTGCTTTATCCCTATTTCTGTATCAAAGCTGCTGATTGTAAAGGGACAGAACACGGAGTTGTGGGGAAGAAGGAGTTCCATCGAAACGTTTTTTTTCTCCCCCCAATGCAAAGTTTCTCTTAACCGGACCTTTGTGCCGCAGTTATGGCCGACTGCCCCCACACGATCGGCGTGGAGTTCGGGACGAGGATAATCGAGGTCAGCGGGCAGAAGATCAAGCTGCAGATCTGGGACACGGCGGGCCAGGAGAGGTTCAGAGCCGTCACGCGGAGTTACTACAGAGGGGCGGCCGGGGCGCTGATGGTTTACGACATCACCAGGTAGACCGGAGCCTCTGTCCCGCCCGTGTTCGGCGGCGTGTGGCCAAGGCCCGCGCGTTAATCAGGGCCCTCGACGCTGGGATCGGGAGCGCTGGCGACCGGAGTGCACCCATACCTGTCATGTTCTTTTTCATGAAGGTTTGATACAGCGCAGCATGTGGATTGTGACCCACATTTCGAATAACGAAAGCCACCTGTAGCCATTCGGGGGGAAAGGGTATTGAGATCTCTGCCAAATGTAGAGAGAGAGGGGGAAGAGGAAGGCGTCATCCGACTGACTCGTGTGGGTGAGGGCCAGCACAGAGAGACGTGCCACACTGTTCCCCACGTCCTGCTGCGTCTGCAGTTTGCTGTTGTGTGCGCCTTTCCTTTTTGCAAGCATAGTTGTGGTTTAGAATTTATCACGGACCCTAAAGGTGAAAATGAAAATTGAGCGTGTGAGTCATTGCACAAGAAGCAACTGAAATGGTTGCGGTGCAGAACGGTACTTAGGTGTGATTAATGAGGTCCGACTAGGTAAGCAGTGCTTTTTAATACTAAAAACACAGTCTGTTAGTTGTTATTCTTTTGTCATTTTTCAGTGGGGGAAAAGGTCAAATTAGGGGTGACATTTTTGAGGTCCAGAACAGATTGTAATTTTTCCCCATAAGAAATAACAGAAATGGTTTTTCTTGTTACGAATTTTCACTATGCGAAAGGGTTTCTGGGAACGAGTTACTTTCGTAAGAGGAGGTACGGCTTTAATTTAATTATAGGCTCAAGCTTGCTTCCTGAAGCAGCTGCTGCTCCTATTTTTCATCCCTCATCTCCTGTATTCCTGTATTCCTGTATTCCTGTATCTTCAGGGAGACTGAGAGGGGCAGATGAAACTACTGTACAGTGCCCACCTCCTCCCTGCTGACATCAGCAGCACTGCAGGCCGTTTCAGCACATCACATGTGTAGTGTAGATTGTTGTATTTTCTCTTTTATAAATGACTATGGTTTTAATTTCATTAGCTTAAACGTGAGTGTAACTGAAAATGGATGTTACCCCATTTATCTTTGTTTTCAAGGACCACAGACCTTGAAGGGCATGTCATTTTGACTATAGCTGCTGCTCACAGATAATTCTAGGCAGTTTTTCTGTTTGTGAGTGCCCTTATGTTTTATTGAGGCAACGGTAAAAAAGCTGATGGAGAACAGCTGAGGAATCATCAGAGTTGAGTTAGGGAGTGGATGGGGCTGCCTGTTTAAAATTCTCCTGCTGTCAAAGGGAACATGTGATGCTGCACACCTCAGGGAATATATTTCGGATGTACGATTTTTCTGTCTTATCACATATCTGCATCTCAGTGTGATAGGAGCAGGAGTCTAAGAATCTCGTCCACTGTTTTTTTCATGGAAAATATGCGTCCGATCCGTTCACGATGACGCTCTGCAGAATAACTGGCACGTGATGTTGCCCTTCCTGCAGTGCAGTACTTTTGTTTCCTTAGACTGTGGACAATGTCCCAGTCCTTGTCATTTCTGGAATTTGATCGATCGATTTGATTGATTGATTGAAATGTCAAGTTAGTGTTTTTGCAAACCGACCCTGAAAGCCGCCTTCATCATTGTAACGGGCGATTTCTTTGCGTTCCCTTTAGGAGAAGCACGTACAACCACCTTAGCAGCTGGCTGACAGATGCGAGAAACCTTACCAACCCCAACACTGTGAGTGGCTCCTCTCTCCCCGGCGCTACAGGGCACTCCTGGCACAGTCTGTCCTTCTCATTCGCATGCTACTCCTACTCACACACCGGTCACATCCTCGCATCGCCTTCAGTAACTGATTATTAAGAACAGGGCTGTGGGGGAGCCAGAGCTTCTCCCTGGGAGCAACGGGCGTGAGGCAGGACACACCCTGGGTGGGACGCCAGTCCACACAGACAGTGTACCAGCCAGCGTGTCCGCCCAGAGGAAACCCCCGCAACACCCGAGGAGAACATGCAGACTCCACACGGCAGTGCACAAGTTGATCCCAGGACTCCAGCGGTGCGAGGCAGCAGTGCTAACCACTGTGAAACCGTGCCGCCCAGCACCTAGTGTGGTTTATTCATTTAGCAGGGCCGTAGTTGTGCCTGCGTTGTGTACTACACTGTGGGGAGGATACGCCGTGTACACACAAACATGCACAGTTAAAGCGAGGAACATTTGTGTTTGCATGAATAGATGGTGACACATATGGGGATGAACGGCTGAACACGCGCTTTTCATCGTGGAGCGCGTTCCAAACTGACGATAAATTTGTTCCGCAGTCAGCGCACAAATGACATGTGAGGATACAGAGCGTACCTGGATTTGACAAGGGAACTGTAGGTGCCCGCGTAGCTGAGCTTCCAAATGCCATCTGACTTCTCAAAGGCAGCACAGTTACATACCGCGCCACGGCCACAGTCTGTGATCATGTTAGCACTGGAAAATACCAAGAATTTCCTGTTTAGTGCTTCGGAAAGCAGATACCCCAGCATTATCTGATATCCCGTCAGAAAGTGTAGGAGAGCAACGTCTGGCAGACTTCACTGACATCGCCCGAGCTAAGCTCTCGGAAAGAAAATGGTATTTTTTTTACTTTGCCATCTGGCCATGATGTCATGGATCTGTTGCAGGAGCAGGAGTTCGTGGAGGTACTGGTTTGGTCTCCGAGGTGAAGGTGTTTTGTTGTGTCCCAATTTGTAAACATGGTTTCAGTTCATTAATTTCAAATCCCAGTTTCCACTGACGCAAAGGAAATAAAACAATAAGGCTGTGGAGGTAATAGCAGTTCCTCTGAATGGTTTTGTTTTTCTTGCCTGCATTTCCTCAGCTATCTGTGCCTTTCTGTCTTCAGGTGATCATCCTGATAGGAAATAAGGCAGACCTGGAGGCCCAGCGAGATGTGACGTACGAAGAGGCCAAGCAGTTTGCAGAAGAAAATGGTGAGGAGTGAGGACTGTAAAGCCTCGTTCAAAAGGATGTCCCCTTTTTTTTTTAAAAAAAAAATGCTGTTTATAGTTGTTAAATTGCATGACTTTGTGGCAAAACTACAATGGATTTACAAGTAAAGTTCAGGACGCACAATTTCCAGCAAGTGACGTCATGCCACGGGCTTAATTTAAGCTTCTTCTAAGATGTATAAAAGGAATTTTTCACTTTAAATGGAAACTTTGGTCTCCGATGACATACTGAGCAAATCGTGTCTGTCAAATCCCACTCCAGTATATCTAGCTGAGACCAAGTACAGCAGCAGGCAGCAGAGATGGTTACTAAGTTTCATTCTTTTGTGGGTTCACCCTAAGGAAGTATTAACAGAAAAAGTACAAATTAAATCCACATCTATTTTCTGTAAACTGAATGCCCCTTGTTAAACTGGGACCTGTGCGTACTCCTGAGTTTAAAGTTGACTCATACCCTTTTATTTTATAGGTCTGTTATTCCTTGAAGCAAGTGCAAAAACGTAAGTTTGAAATTGTTCTTCAGTAAGCTTACATAAAAAAATTCCATTCAGAGAAATTGTCAGTCAGTCACTCATAACCAACTTCTGTAGCAGCAACAGAGGGAAGGTTATTATGTAATATGAAGACTGTAAGTGATGAGAAAGGTCATGTCATGCATAGAAGGGATATTTGTGATTTTATATCAAGGTCTCATCCATTAATACAGAATCCTTAGAACTAATTTTAAATGACCAGTATGAATTGGACAGAAAAAACTACGGATTTTTAAAAAACTGGTTCTGAACCTTTTCTAAGTTCAGCAAACCCTACTTTTTTTTAAACTGGCAGAATCTTATGAAATTGTTATTGTATGAGTCACAGGTTCCTAAACGTCAGTTTCCAGGCTGCTGAGAACAGAACAGAATTTCTTGCATCTGTGATCCCAGCAAGGTGCAGGAGAGTTTGCTGAGGACCCCACTTGCACAGAGAAAACGTGTCTTCCTAAGGTTCTGTCCTGGGACTGTAGACAGCTGTGCTGTTGAGCAGTTTCGATTATATTGTGACAGTGCTCTTCACTGTCTTCCTTCCCCTGAGCGGGACGTAGATAGGCTTCCAAGTGAGCTGTAATTAAGTCTGCGTGTCCTCGGACGTTGTGCAGCCTCCCCGGTGCCCTGGCTCAGCGTGCTGCTTCCTTCTAGGGGCGAGAACGTGGAAGACGCATTCCTGGAGGCGGCCAAGAAGATCTACCAGAACATTCAGGACGGCAGCCTGGACCTGAACGCCGCCGAGTCGGGGGTCCAGCACAAGCCCTCGGCCCCCCAGGGCGGGAGGCTAACCAGCGAACCACAGCCCCAGAGGGAAGGGTGTGGCTGCTAATGACCACCCAGCACCCTCCTCTCGCCCCCGGGGTACCTGGGGGGGAAGACAATGAGGGGCGGGCTCGGCTGCCGGCTCCTCCTGCGCCCCCTCCTCTGAACCCCCGTCCCCCTGCTCTCTCCTCGACCTCCTCCTGTCCATCTGTCGCCCCCCCTCCCCCCCCCCCCCACCCCGCCCTGCCATCACTCTCCAGCACCATGTGGTACAGCTCATCTCAGTGGGACTGGCCTTCAGAATCTGGTCGAACACGGTCTGTACATGTACGCATAGATACTGGAAGGCTTTAAAAATGCAGCAAAGTCCGGTTGCGTTTTTAATGCCTCCCAATAGGTGTGTGTATATATGCTGTACAACATTTGAGCTTGCAGCTGAAGTGACAGTGGCATTAAATCTGACAGGTAAAAAATAAGGCATCTTTGAGATTTGTTTTATAGTTACGTAAAGGGTTTATTCATTGACCTTGAAACAAAGAACCCACCAACCCACGTTAAGGTAGATTTCGAATGACAGCCCTCTCCTGCATGATTTAATCAAGGATTTTTAAACATTTGCTTTCTGTATAATTTGTCGTTGCGGCAGTTTCTGGTCCGTGAACAGGCAACTGTGGAAATGACGCAGCTGGGCTCCCTCTGTAGCTCCAGTGATGTAACATTGGAAGGCGACGTATGCAGTTCGCTCTGTGAGTATGCATATAGCTGAAGGATGCAACAGATAACTGGCTCCATGCATATCTCGGCTCTGATAGGTTTGTGATTGTGGAGAAGGTGAGGATACGAGCGATTCGGTATCGGCAAACACCCGTCTTGTATTCCTGTTCCAAAAAAGGATAGCTTAGAACAGGCCGCGAGAGACCGCCTTGTAAATCAGGGTGATTTTGGATAGTCGGATGGAACAAAAGTGAGGAGAAAAATGTAAAGGATGCATTGAAAGCTGAGCAAAAGTTTTCACAATAACATGGAAGATTAGGAGAGTCAGCACACCGTGAGTACATTCAGGAATTAGGTACAAAATGTCCCCCTCCGTCACCTGTTAAGATCCATGTGGACCCGTAATGTGACCACACTTAGCCTCCAACATCATTAATAATCCCCTGAAATCCCTGTCATATCAAATGATTTTTTTAAAACACTTTCCAGGAATGATCTGTTTTTTTTTTTTTTTGTATGTTGCCTTATTACTATTATTGTTTTATCTTCCCTTGCTGCTTGCTCTACGTGAAGATGTTTATACATTTCTCTTCAATAAAACATTAATTTTACCAATAATTACATTAATTTCTTATCTGGCTCTGGTATATGGAATCCATGCCTTGCCGATCAGGGAGCGTGTCAGGAGATGCTGTCTTTAAAGCTGAGCCTTCTCGGGCGATCTGTCAGTCCCTGGGCTGTGATCTGGAAAGCTGCAGGTTCTTAATGCTTTTGGTTTTCCGTCTTCGAAGACGAGCGTTGGCAAAGGGTTTTGATATGGTATAAATTAAATCGATACGGTTTCTAAAAATCTGCAGTTATGTATATATGTCGTTCGCCATCTGATCAGTAGAGACAAAAACAGGATTGTAGACGGGAGAATCCCTGGTGACTTGTACAGGTGATGTTTATGGGATGCTTGAAAACCTTTATTATAGTTTATAGAAATATGTGGGTTCCAGTGCTGACGTATTTGGGGAAATCTTGTGTAGAGGGCCTCCCCCACCCCATCTGGTGGATGTTCAGCAAGCAGCACCCTCTGGTGGCTGGTGTGAGAATTGCAATCCCTTTTGAAAGTGCTCGGGAGTCGTCTGGCATCCAAAGGGCACATGGAAAGCCTGCGGAGAGGGCAACAGGCTGGGATAGACCTCCCCCCCTTCCTCCCATCCACAGGAAATAGTATCTGGTTTGTAAAACCTTGCTGACTTTTAACAGTTATCCTTTTGTGCAAAACGGAGGATGAATAGGTAGATTGTTTTTTTTTTGTCACTTGTCTATTTTTAACAAAACAGAACTGCCCAGAGCCCTCCAAGGGCACTTGATTTCACATCCCGTCTTAACCTTGACAAGCAGGGCCGCCAGGACTGGGCTGTGGCGTTCCTCCAAGGTCTCGGCTGTAGCCCAGCTCTTAGAGACGTCGCCCTCCTCCATTTAAGATGACCGTTTAAAAAAATAAATATGTATACATTTGAAGAAACTGTGCTAACCTTTAAAATGCATATTGTGTGTATATGATTTTAATGATAACATTTTGATTTTTAATATTAAAAGTGCTCTAGGAAAAAAGACATTTAAGTACGATTCTGTAAAGTGTGGCCTCTGTCTCTTATGTTGCCCTCAAAAGCACAGGTATAGCTGTACTTGCAATTAAAAACCAGGAAAAATACATTTAACCGCTAATGGAGATTCACCTTTTAACACTAGTTTTATTTTGTTTTTCTTGTGTAATTTGTATTTTTTTTTTTTGTTCCATCATCAATCTGGGTAAACTCGTCTTTGCTCTTGTGCAATCGGTCAGTTCTCTCTGAGGGGTCTTGTATCACTCGAGGTCTGACTGTAGTCCCCCTGAAGAAAAGGACTGGTTACTGTGCAGTAATCCAGCCTGCGTAAGCAATGTACGTCTCTTCAGTGTATTTCATTAAGCGGAGACCTAAAACACAGCACCCAGGCAACAGGATGATTCTTGTTGAACTGCTTCAGAATTGTTCGGTGTGGAAGGGCTGGGTGGGACTGAGATTTCATTTTTTTTAGCAGTGTGTATCAGACTGTAACAGGACGTTTTAAAGGGCTGGGTTTCAGTCTTAGCAGGGGCTTTTCGAAACACTTTGCAGAACTCATTTTGTGTTGTCAAGAAAATGGCCATTAAACTTGGACCACTACATTTAGACAAATTCAGGCTTGGTACTTGGGCGATGTATTTTTTTCAACACCTTCTGCAAGGTGAAGGAACTTGAACCTCTAGGCTGTTTCCAGTGATGCTCCCTGTTTCAGTTCCATTGCATTGAGCAACAGTCATGAGGCCTGAAGGTGATTAAGTGTTGTACATGAAGCAAGATTGCACAGATGTCGTGTGGTGTTTCCACCTCTTTAACACAAGAGTGTGCCAGTTCTCCAAGAGCAGAGTAAGAGAATAAGGATCTCCATCACTGAACTGCAAAAAGCCCCTGCTTGGAGTCTGAAAAACACTCCAAGGTATAGGACCAGAGGCATTTCGACATGGTTACATGTGTTAATTCTCTTTTAACTAGGGTAATATTGGGGTTGTCTACTGTGTACATAGGCAATCTGAAAGAAATTGTATGTATGTAACATTTCTGATAAAATTCTGTACAGCACATGGCTGAAAGTGACAACTGCGCTGTCTCAATCCGCATTCTGTAAATGGTGCATTTGCCACCTGTTTATATACATTTGCTTATTTGCTTTTCATGCTCTAGGAAGGTGGTGCAAATAAAATAGGGTTATAGTAATTTGATGGCATGTAACACTTTAGAAAAATATACAGTATTTTAAAAATACAACGACTTGCACAGTCTGATACGTGAATGTTAATATTTTCATGCTTGGTCAACGGCAGCTTTCTGTGTTAAGTACTGCTGCATGTTGGCTTTTTATATAGATTTTTTTTTTGTTCTGTTCTGGAGCGTGGTGGCTAGTCCAGCTGTCCGTATATTTTGAGATGATTCCCATATTTAAAAACACGGCTTTTCATTCTCTCCTTCACCCAGCAGTCCTCCGGCCACATGCTGATCTTCGAAGGCCCTGCCCTGTGGTCCCATATGTGCCCTTCCTCGTATCTTCGAGAGTTTCTGAAGTGCCCACTGTATTTACACGCTGCAGAGCTTCCAGAGGGTTTATAGTCCAACTGAACAAGGAAGACTGCTAGGTACCGGTGGATGTAATGTTCATGTTAACGTTAGCAATGGTTTCTCTTTTCAGACGTCCTATTGTGGGTCCTATCAGTGGACAAATCGGGCAGGACAGGCGTTTGCGTTGGTTTACTTCAGGCTGACTGAGACACCAGTTTCTTGCACTGAAGTACAGTATGTAGCAGTGGAACTGCGAGTTGTCTTTGCGTGTTGTCAGAGCAATATCTGTCAAGCTGGGGTTGATGTTTTTTGGGGGAAATGCAAGAGTTTAAGGGGGTCGTTTTTGAGAGAGTGTGTATATTGTGAGATCTTAAAAATGTCTTACTTGAGTGGAACTGCTGGAAAAAGAAAGCATTAAAGGTTTGCATTTAATCAGTCTTGGGTACTACTTTTATTTAAATTACTTTCTGGAAATGAATTTAAAATAAAGAGCTACTTTTTTTTACCATGATTTCAGGAGAAAAGACAACTTTCGGGGGGGATATTTATCCTGGTAAACTGGAGATACACTGCTCCAGTAGATTCCAAAGATCTTGTGATTAGGTTTATTCCCTTCTGTCTTGACACTAAATATGACCATTTTCTTTTTGCTTTGACATAAAACTTTAATAAGAATACACCAGGACACTGAATGTTATGTAATGGCCAAAACTGGAAGTCATTCAGTAGAAAATTAGTTTATTTGTACCTTTGTGTCTTTCGTTTTTAGTACTGTCCTAGTAAAAGAATGTTACCTTTTGGAAATATAGATTTAAGTACTGTTGAAACAAACTGAAATTATTGCTGTTGCTCTAGGATCATATTTAAATTCACTTCTTCCCTTTTTGATTAACAATAGATTTGCACCACATTTGCAAGAGGTAGACAGGTGTCTACCTAGGGACCACTGTGCACTAACAAGTTTATAACATGTATATTAAACCAACTGAATCTGGGCCAAGTCAAACTCCAATTAAATTGGCTTGAATGTTTGCTTAGTTTCTTTTATTTTTCCTTTTGATTTTCTGTTTCTTTTCTGGTGTGAGAAATTTTAACCCCTTCAACTGCTTACAAATAGGTCTTGTTATTTATATGTGACAAACTTTCTTTGGACTGCTGTACTTTTCATTTGATGGAACAAACTGCTATTAATCTAAATATTTGTAAATAAAGTTCCTGTATCTAGAGAAACTTGTGGGTCTGTGTTTTCCAGAGAGACGTTTTGTAAAGACATGTATCTAAGTACATCATTGTGTACTGCTGTAGATACAATGTTCTTGTTTCCACAGTAGTCAATTATAATGCATGTTTATTTCAAGCCATTAAAATCAGTTTTTAGATAGAAAAAGCTAAGTGCACAAACATCTGGATTCATAGATTAGTGCTTTCATGTATTGCAACCTCCTGAGGCTAATCAGAAAAAAACAACAACTTCTTGGATAGAGATAATTGCCAAAAAGGGTTAGTTTAGACATTTCCCACCTGTAGCAACAAAGTAAATTCCTCTGAGCAATTACTACTCAGTACTTCAAAGGTGTTTAAAATGTTTTGTACTATTAAAATTGAAAGTTAAGTTTCCTAGCAAATGATTTCACATTGTAGCAGCCAGAAGTTTATCTGATGTTCACCACAGTGATTTTGTATTTTTCCTCATGAGGTAAAACATAAGCTTTCCAAAGATTTTTATGAATGGGTCCTCACTTAAGCCTTTTTATGTCTTAGGCCAAAATTAAAACCATGTTTTGGTTTTAATTTTTAGGCAAACGTTTTGTTGCCTCGTTCTGAATCGCAGAACATGGCTCTTCACATACCTGGAAATGTCTTGTAAATTGTAGGTTTTACCATTTTAATTTGATTCTGGTTTGAAATGCACTCATCAGTGCTGATTCTTTCTAACCCCGAAATCTGAAAATAGCGGCACAGTTCCCCTTTAAACGTGCCCATTGTGAAATCAGAATCGGAGGGGGTGGATTGTGGGTTGTGATGCAGGTGAATCTGAAATGAAACATTTGGACATAACAGATGCAGACAGCTTTAGTCCAGTGACTAAACAACTAGGAAAAAATTAAAGGAAAAATTTACTTGGAACAAAGACATTCATCAAGTATATAACAGCGTACAAAAATAAATATTTATTGCATTTTACATAGCTCTGCGTTATTAAATGATTCTGAAAGTGAAAAATGCTTCAAAATTCAAGCAAACAATACAAATTGGCATTAACATAAAGATTTGCAATAGAAAGTTGCATAGGATGGCCAATGATATTGCATTTTTTTCAAATTTTAAAAACTTTACATGGAAAGACTTAATTGTGCAGTTATGTGTTCTTTCCAAACGCATTTTAATCCATGTTTTAAATTGTATATAAATGTTTAGTTTAAGATAAGGGCACCTCCACAGATATAATAAACAGTAATATTAACCTTGAGAGTATTGACACTCATGCATTCACACTATGGGCATATAGTTTCTCCAGAATGATCAGAAGAGAAGTAAGCAATAATTACACATACTGTAAGAAAATGCACTTTTCATAGTATAACTGTGTCAAATAACTGCTACATCTACGTCTAAGTGAGAATTGCTCTTCACTATATTGCTTTTAAAGTAAAGAATGCCTTATGTGTGTTGCGCTGTGCTACACAGTTACATGGAGAGAAACCTGGTCAGACAGCTTGGGATTCAATCGCTCTTTCAAATTGTAAATGCAGTTAACTCACTTTAACTCAGTACCATAAAATGTTAGTCGATAAAAATATATAAATGAAAATGGAAGTTCCAATGTCAGTAGTTCAATGATGTTCCAACATCCATCTGACTGCAGCACAAGCTGGATGGTTTTTTAAATCGAATGTAAATAAATTTCTAAATGACACTCTAGGGGGTGCCTTTGCCCCTAGTTCTAGTGAGGTACAGTGTACAGCACAGTATACTTAGTCTCATGTACTTATACAATAATTAACATTTTGAGGTAAATGTCATCTGTTTCTCATCCAAAGACATGCTCTGGCCTATTCTGCTTTTTTTCATATATTTATATTAGGTACTTACAGTATAATAGTCTTTACTGTTTTACTCACAAATAAATGCTCAATAAAAACATAATCTTTGAAAAATGCTGGTCTAATGGCTGAGCACATGACAGAGTGAAATGGCTGAGTGGGTGTGTTTGGATAGATGTTATTCTGAGGTAGTGGGAGAGAACGTGCTGTGATTTGGCCCTGCTCATTTGGCTTTTACAAGGTGGGTTCAATGTGGTGCCAGTAGGGACATCGCAGGCGTAGGTACGTAGTTACCAGCTGCCTCCTGAGTAGGAAATTAGAATAAAAGGGTATTATGGAAAAGCCAAAGCATTCATTCCTTGTGTACAGGTGTACGGGAAAGGGTGTTCGTTGGTGTGCATTCAGCTCCTTACCTGGGTCTCTCTCTGGTACTGTAGGATCCAGTCGCACAGGGCTGTTTGACCGTGCTGCAGTACCAGGCTGTCTCCCACAGGGGGAGCCAATACTCCTTGACAGGTCAGTCTGAAAAAACGGGGGAAGAAAGTTACCTCGCCCCCTCAACCCAGCTGCAGTAGAGCTCTGCCTTCTAATTTTCTCTTTCAGCATCTGGCTACAAAAGAGTGTTTGTGCCTGTGCAATCAATGGTGTATTCAATCTAATGTTTTGAAATGAAATACCAGATCATGCAATCCCTTTGGGATAAATAAAATCTCAAAATCTTGATGATCAATGGAGTGATTTAAAAAAAAAAGAAAACTGAAGGCAAAAAAAACGTCATGAGAAAATCCTCATCTTGTATTTAATGGCCAGATTGCGATCGGATAAACAGTCTCAGAGTTTCCGGGAGAGGTTTTACAACATGAGGCGTAGAAGGGTGGTGGTACATCTGCCTCCTCTTCTGCAGCCTGGGTCCCAGCCCACTCACCCTGCCGTGTTTGAGTGGCGGCTCGCTGTTGATCGGGGACAGGGAGTCGGAGGAGCTGTTCCCCAGGAGCTCGTCCAGGGCGTCCACCCGCCTGCGCAGCCCCTGCAGGCTGCCCTCCGTCTGCTGCCTGCGCAGGCTCAGAACCTCTGCCTGCGTCCACATGCGTCTGCGCAGCTGAGCCTAGGAACACAGGAGCACGACCCCCCACGAGGAAGGACGAAAAAGGAATTACCTTACAGAAGAAAGCGTGCCCACTGTGTATAATTGTTTCCCAATCAAAAAAGAGCCTGGAGAACATGTTGCTGTTGACAACTGCAGTATTCGCTGGGCCATCATGTACAGAAAAGGTGATAGCATTGAGCCAAGCAGTGCTCTGCGATGCTGGTGTCCATAGACAAGTGTTGTATACTTTTGTATACGCACCGCGTCTCTGCTCGACAACAGTTTTCATGACACACATCTGAGCAGGCAATTTAACTTTATAAGAACCATGTATAAAGAGTGACAAACATGTTTTTCCTCAAATGAGCTCTATGAAGAGATCCTAAAAAAGGAAGATAACTGCTGAAATGGTACAATGTCCAACTTTTCGAGGTGCTGAAAAGCAGTGTTTTGAAATGTTTGATCTGGCAGCATGAAGAGTAGATACGTCAGTGAAGGTGGCCCTGAAGCTGGGAGCTCTGGGAAGCCCCTGTGGCTGCTGTTACACACACACACACACCTTGAGAAGGTCCTCCCGCTGCCTCAGTTTCTCCCGCAGAGCCTCTCCACGCCACTGCTCATCCTGGGCAGAGAGAGAGAGAGAGAGGGCGGCACAGCTCACAGTTCATTTCTCAGAATTCACACGAGGCTTGTTTCATCCTGTCAGCTTCAGGGAGCAAGTGTGAAGAAACGCTTGAAGCACAGGCTGGTTATGCTCCTGTTCCCACGCGGGCCCTCGCCTGTGTTGCACGCCGAGTCTCCTCGACACCCAGCACAGCCCGAAAGGGTTTTCAGTCCTGCAGAAGTACAGACCTTGGAGCTGCAGGCTGGCCGGCCTGGGGTGCTGGGGTAGTGGGGGTCGTTCTCCTTGAGGTGCTCCGTGTCCGCCCGGCGCCGGGGGCTGGGGTCCCGTTCCCCGATCCCGCTGGTCATCTCGGCCCTCACCTCCGACCTCAGGGAGCGCATGGCCCCCTTTATCTCCTGCTGGCGGGCCTCCATGTCCTCCTTCGTCCGCAGCTGGGCAGAGGAGGGAGTTACAGGAGAGGGCAGACAGTGCCAGGCCTTTGGGCACAAGCTCCTCGGTACAGGGATTCCCCCACACAAACAGGATCCGAGGCTCCCAACGCAAGAACAGATACAAATGTTCCCCTGTTCATCATTCTACATCTGGATGTTGCGTACTACAAGGAGCTATTAATTTATGTCAGAAACGGTTAGTAAATACAATCAAAAGGCAACCTCTGCTGAAAATTAACTCCCATGTATCATTTAAAAACATTTAAAAAATGAAACCCCTACAAAACGGCAGTCCTAATACAACTACACACAAGTTTGCTTTACAGTAGGCTTTTACAACAGTACCACTGCTTCAGAACAGGTGTTGACATTAACAGTGAAGTACCACATCTATCCCACAGCAAAATAAAAAATGAACTGCAGCAGATCTAAAATGAACTTCAGTTCAGCAATCAGATTAGCTGGGAGAGTGTGTAGCATGAATGAAAGCTTTAACAGTTCAGGACAAAAACACACAGTCAGTCTAGATCATAGTAAGAGTTGTGTTGTAACGATGGAGGGAATCCCACTGGCTGGAACCCAGGCTCAGGGCTTCCTTTGCTCCGAGCTGCAAGAGTGTGGCCTGCGATACCTTGTCTTTGATTTGCAGCAGCTCCCTCGACACGGTGTTGAGCTCTTTCTGCAGGCTGCGGGCGCGCTGGTGATTCTCCCCCGCAGCCTGCTCAGCGGTGACCAGCTCCCTCTCCAGCCGAGCCTTCTCCTGGCACAGAACACCGGGTGCAAGTTAGCAACAGCCACTCGGGCAACCTGGTGCATTTGCGACGAGGAGGGAGAGAGTGATCTGCCACTTACGATCTAACCCCACTGCGATAAGAAGACGAAACCCTCAGATGAACAAGGTACTGAACTAAACAATCTTCCCGTCATCCTCTAGTAAGAGAAGATCAGCCTTGACCTCACTCACTTGCAAGGCCTCTTGTGTCTGCTGCCTGTCAGCTTCGCTCTGAGCTCTCAGGGCCGCCAGCTTCCTGTCCGTCCTCAACCTCTCTGAGCGCAGAGTCTCCTGCAGGTGCTCCACCTCCCGGCGACACTCGTCCAGCTTCCTCTGCAGTCCAGCACACTCCTCTGCCCTGCCCTGCAGCTCCTTTTCTCTCTCCGCCAGCTCCTGTCCTGGAAACACAAACACGGAAGAGTGCTCGGCTTTTACAACACGATCACAATAACCTGAAGGAAAAACACACATCAAAGACATGTACTCCCCACCTCGCAACCTTCGCCCTTCTAATTCTGGTCTCCTATCTGTCCCCCAAGCCCATCTACACTCTGTGGGTGACAGGTTCTTCTCCTGCTGCGCCCCAAAGCTCTGGAACTCTATCCCTAAGGATAACGAGCCACCCTCCCTGAGCTCCTTCAAATCTAGACTCAAAGCCTTCATCTTTAGAAGGGCCTTTACTTAACAGGTTCTGTTATATAGCCCTTTACTCCTACTGTATTACTGTAGACAGACCAGACCCTCCTCCTCCCATCCTCATGAACTAAACTAGATGAACCACTTTCTAATAGTGGTAGATCAGGGGGTAGCCTTTAAAACGGGAAGACCTCAAGCGGACTCGATCTAAAGAAAACCCATTCCTGTTCGTACAGCCGGAGCGTGTGGAATAAAGCAACATGCGCCCAGCTGCTTACTGAGGCGGGACAGCCTGTCCTGCAGGACGGCGCACTCCTCCTGATCTCTCCTCAGCCTCCGGCCCTGCTCCTCCATGTGGGACACTCCGGCTGCCGCCTGCTCCAGCTGGCCGCGCCGCTCCGACAGGGCGGCCTCTGCGGCTCGCAGCTGGCGCCGCAGCGTCTCCAGCCTGCTCCTCCGCACCTCCTCCGACTCCACCGCCTCCTCCTGCTGCCCCCGCAGGGACTGGACGCACACAGGGAGAGGCCACAGAGTCAGGGCGCGGTGCTCAGGGGAAAACCCTGCAAAACCAGACAGGCACTCCGCAGGCATCCTGCAGAAGCTCAGGGCAGCCAGAGCAGTTCTGCACTCAAACAGCCGAAGAGAACTTGATGAGAAGAACTGAAATGAGGATGTTGAGATGGATTCTGCAGATTTCAATGAAGGATAAATCCGCAGACGATGTAGGGTGGTGGATGTGGTTGAGAAGATGCGAGAGGCGAGGTTACGGTGGTACGGACAGATCATGAGGAGGGACGTTGAGGAAGTAACAAAGAGGGTAATGGAATCTGAGGTGGAAGGTAACGGAGGAAGAGGCAGGCCTAGAAAGAGATGGAGAGATTGTGTGAGAAAAGATATGGAGGTGTGTGAAGTGAGTGAGGGAGATGTGCTCGACAGAGACAAGTGGAGAAGAGCAACCAAAGCAGCTGACCCCAGGACAGTCTGGGACTGAGGCTGTGAAAAAGAAGAAGAAGAAGAAGAAGAAGAAGAAGACTCAAACAGCCGAAGACTGGAACAGAAAAGAGGAGACAGCCGCTTGGGATTTCAAACTGAATTGTGCTCGAAACTACTGAAGCCTCTGAGCTCAATTAGAAGTTCAACCTGTGAATATGAATTACTTCTATGTTACTTAAAATGTACACAAAGTGAAATACTAAATCTCAAATGGAATACGTTTCGATTGCCAGCTGAGATGCATGTCAGTGACTTGTTATTCGTGTATTTACTGTAGCTGTCTGAAACTGAGATCCTGGTTATGACTGTGCATATTCAAACTGGGGCGGGGAAAAACATTGAATGTTCAAATTCAAAGCTCATTCAGTGTCCCGAGTCACTTAAATAAAAGTCTTAGCTATATCGCCCACAAAAAATCCCATCCAAGGACAGTACAGCAAGATCCCTGGCAGCAAATTTTCATAACAGTGAATATTATGTATTGAGTGCATAACGTTTGTTGTACATTTTGAAGACTAAACCTTGGACCAGAGAGCAGCAGGTGGAAGTCAAGTTATTGACATGGAGGATTTCCGTGTGTCTGGACCTTCGCCGTCGCCGTGCTGCAGGTGCTCACCCTCTCCTGCTGTTCCAGACGGGCCTGGTGCTTCTCGATCTCAGCCTGCAGGTCTCGCAGCTCCTGGTCCAGCCTCTGCTCCCTGCGCTGGTTCTCCTGGACCCTCTGAGCACCGCGGTCCAGCGCCTCCTTCAGCGCGGACTGCTCAGCCAGCAGCTCATCGCGCCTCTGGGTGGCAGCGCGGACGTCCTGCACACACAGTGATGGAACACTACAGCACCCACCGCGTTTCCAGATCTTACTCTTGGAAATTGCTAATGTGCTAAAAATAACAGCAATAGGAACTATCATAATTGTAAAAATGTCCACCTCACTATATAGCTGTGCATTGATTCTTTTGATGCAGAATGCATGAGCTACTAATGTAAAACAGACTATTGCATTATACTGTGCATTAATATAAAATAGTATTTTGTTATTGAAACTGAAACATTTCTATCATCAATTCCATTATCAATTTCTATCATTCTAAAATTGTGGCAGCCCTGCATGCAAATTTTGTGATTATTCTATACACTAGACTGTATATTCCTACAATATTCCATGTAGAAAACCACCACAGACAGGACAGAAATTAACTTAGAAACTACATGTAACAAACACTGTTGCCAAATTGATAAAGAACAGCATTAAAATTCTATTCTTACATAAAATAAAAATAATTTATTAATCACCACTTTGATTTATTTTTTGCAGTTATCTATACTATGAACTATTATCCAGCCCCTAATTAATTAATGTATTCCTCTAATTTTCACCAGCTTTATCCAACACATAGTACCGATGAGCTGCTTACACAGAGGAAGGAGTTCTCCCAGATGTTTCAACACGCTGAGAACAAATTCAATTGTAATTCAGCTGTTTTGCCTCGGCATGTTGTTACTGTGGTTCTCGGCGGCTCACACCAGTATGCTGGTGGAAATAGGTTGAGGTGTGCTCGTGCAGCCTGCCCTCCCCACTGCCCTGTTACCTCCTCCACCATTCGGAGCTGCTGTCTAGCGTCTCCGAGGTCATCCTTCACCACCTTCAGTTCTTCAGCGCTCTCTGAAACAAGAAAGGAAAATTTCAAACACTCCACCTTCCAAGCCATAGTGTAAAACACAAATCCTGAGGTACAGTACTAGAATAAACAATTTTTCATCCATTTTAAAACCTTGAATATGAATTAGATAAATATTACTAGGTTTTCTTTTTAAAGATTGTGCTACAATTATGACCAGAGTTTAAAACCCTCACTTCAACTGTAGCTTTTCATCTGCTGTCAAAAGACTCTCCTTAACCTTTGGAAGATCCAGCAAGCCTTCATCTCTGTTCTACAAAAGACATCTTCTAAAAATGATGTGGCCCTGACTGTTAATTAAAGCAACGTTTAATTAACGCACCCGCGATTTATTCAAATGATTACCTGCAGCCCTGTGTGAACGAGCACAATTAATCTTATCTCGGTCCTTTCAAAAGGAATTCCTCTTGTGGCTCAACCCAGTATCAGCAGCCTATATTCTACGGCTGCTCTGTTATCAGTTCATTTTTCATCTCAGCAGAGATCTAGACCTTTAACTGACTACACTACACAAGCAGGAGGAAGTCATCTTGCTGTGTCATGTGATCCAGAAAGTGGAGAACATGCACAGAGCCAGTTCCCAGAGGTCAAATGTGTTTCAGAACCTTCCAGCTGTTGCTGGGTGGCGGTAACATCGCGGCTCATCTCCTGTCGGAGGCTCTTGGCCTGGCTGAGGTCCTGCCTCATCTGAGCCAGCTCTGCTTCCAGCCTTGACCTCTCCGCCTCTGACACCCTGACGCTCTCCTCTGTAATTTTCAGGGACCTGACACAGGGTGGAAGATTGAAAGGAGTATGTTAATTGAACAGGAGCTACAAGGCTGTACACACATTTCACTGTTTAGGAAATGCTTAAGGATTAGGGTCAAGTTTATATTTACCATTACATTGAGTGCTGCATTTTTTCCAACATAAATACAACAAATGCGCAATTAAAAACGCATTGGGTATATTATGGTATTTACATTTTAAATAGTGAGCATTTAGGATTGTTTATTGTGTGAATCGCACTGTCCTGTGGGATAGTAAAATACTGAGCCTGAGTCCTCACAAAAAGTAAAGGCACATAGTCAGTGAATAGCCGTTTCTAAACACATCTGTATAAAAAGACATTAGAAAAACACTGACTCTAATTAAAGCAAGAACAGCCAGGGATATAACCGTGACCCTCAATGGGCAATACAGATCACTTGGTTGATACTGCATTATTACAGGGTCTGTCTGAGAGGGGAGCAGCCTGTAGAATAAACTATTCTACTTCAAAAGATGAGTCATTAGTCCAGAGAAACCAGGTAACTAGCACTGTGGCTGCAACCATCTGACCCACCTGCTAATCATTTACAGAAATTCCAGGAAGAAACAGCCAAGGTTGGAGGCTACTTAGGAGCAACACTGACACATAAAAAGACTAATTTGCTGATGTCCAGAGAAAATCTAAGCTGAAGTGCTCTGTTCACTAATGAATGCCATTTTCAACAATGCTGAATTCACAGCGAGGAAAATGTTGGGGTGACAAAGGCGGGACTTCTTGAAAACCCTGTTGAGATCTTGCAGTGGCCAGTTTTTCTCCTGTCTGCCAGCCAACCAGCCCACCCTTGCTAGCCAGCTGCAACAGCACAGGGAGAATGGCAGAACTGTCCCGAGGCTGTCCAGCTTCATGCGCCAGTGCTGCTTGGACTGGGTTAACGCTCAGGGAACTCATACCCAGCATTTCCAAGTTCGTGTTTTCACCTTGACACGTGCCGTGTTCCATACTGAAAACTTAGGGCTTTTTCGGTTTATATTTTCTGTGATTTTGTTTCATGTCAACATTTAAAATACGTGACTCCATTTATCCGTCATGAGTGTTTCTTTTGTGCATCTATATATATTCCTAGCACAGTTTCAGGTCGCACACAGCACCATACTGCTGGGTATTTTCATACCAATCTATGCTAAGTCATATTTCCAAATTAGTCCTCTATTACTGAAGTCACTGTGCACTTCACTCAGCTGATTTAAACCTTGAAATTGGCTCCTGGAACATTATTTGTTCCGTGGGCACAGCTTGGTAAAACCAGAGTTTTCAGGGTTCTGTTGTGTTGCCCCCATACCGTTCGGCCTGGGTCAGTTTTCCGTCCAGGTTCTGGCACTGGTCCTCCAAAAGGCCCCTCTCCTTGGCCAGGGTGTCCACAGTGGCCCGCAGAGACTCGGTTTCCTGCCGCAGGCCGTCCAGCTCCTGTCTCTCCTGCTCCAGCAGCTCCCGGTTGCGCTCGCACTCAGCCCCCTGGCGCTGTGCGTCCAGCAGCCCGCTTTCCAGCTCCACCTTCACCTACAGGGAAAGGGAGCAATCCAGTCAGCTCCACCGGCCCTGTGAGGACGGTGCCAGGGACACAACAGCACTGCTCCTGTCTGGGCTCGGAGGGCACGGGATGAATACCCTCTCAGCTTAATCTCATTGAGCCTCCAGTCTGAGGACAGCTGTTTCTTTCAGAAGGTATGTTTTGTGCACGTTTTAACGCAAGAAAAACCAACAAACACTGGAGGCGGTAGGACAGTGATCAAAGAGGAACTATGACATCAAGCAAAGAAAACCAAGGGAGATCCCTTTCACAACCGACGGACTAAAAATCACAAATATGGAGTGATTTTTAGCTGATCATGCTGTATACAGAGAAAATGGACTTTTATAGCCCAGTGTTGCCTCAGCTTCTCACAGCAAGCAGGTCAATTTCAGGCCTGCGAAACGGGCATGGGTCTAGTTGCCCCGTGTTGCCGCGTGTTGCCGCGTGTTGCCCCGTGTTGCCCCGTGTTGCCCCGTGTTGCCCCATGGATAAGCCCCTGCCACGCCTCCTCTCCCGGCTCCGACCTGCAGCAGGCTCCTCTGCGTCTTCTCCAGCTCGTCCAGCTTGTGGTCGTGCCGCAGCTTCACGCCCTGCAGCTCGCTGCTCTCCAGCTGGATCATCTCCAGCACATGCTTCAGCTCTGAGTGGAGGAAGAGAAGAGCAGGACACATGCACATGACATCACGGCCTTCCTTCACTACTGAGCCCCTGCTGGCTCCGATTCTATTCCTCATTTCCCCCTTGTAAACAAAGCATCCTTTTTGTATAGGTTGGAATTAATTCCACATTGAAAAGTAGATAAAAAGAATAATGTATTGACCACAACCTTCTTGTGGCTGACAAACCTTCACAGCCAAAACATTTTTGTTTTCACATCTTTCTACTTTTCAGCTTGTTACCTTTAGTATAGAAGTAATTGGGAGCTTAAAAAAATACCTGCAATGAATTCATTACTTGGAAACTTGTTTTGGTCACTGCACTACAAGAACATGGTTGCTGTTGCTGTTCTAGAGGAAGTACAAAGGAGAACAACCAGACTTGTTGCCGGCTTGAAGCGAATGGAATATATGGACAATCTAAGGGAACTGGACCTGTCACCTGGAAGAGAGACAACTACTTAGTCACTTGTTTTAGGTATGCAAAATCCAAAAAAGGTGAGGAGAAATTTAGTTAAGGGATCTTTAAAGCAGAACAGGAGATACTTCTTCAAACAGAGGGTTGTAGCAATCTGGAACCGATTTCCAGAACAGGTGAATCTGACTACAAGGAATCATTTAAGAAAGAGATGGATTTCTTTGAACATTAAATTATAACCAACCAAATAAGCAAGACATCCTCTTCTCATTTGCAACCTTTATGTCCTTATGAAAACTATAAAGGCTATCTGTTGTGATTTATGAAGACATTTATGATTTATCTAGGCAACAATGCAACGAACTGGATGAGGCCCTGAGTGGATTTCTCACCTGCTTTGTGCTTGTTTATCTGGGACAGGATGTTCTGTAGGGTCTCCTCTTCTCTCTGGCCCTCCTGTTTGAAGAGGGAGATCTGAGCCCTTCTCTCACTCAGCTGGGACCCCAGGTCCTCCTTCTGTGCACTCAGGTCCTCCAGATTAGCCCTGAGCTCCTGAGACAGACCAGACAGGACTTTTCAATGGCATCTACAAACATCAATCACAAGCACCAGCTCCCTCTAGAAAGACATCTAGGATGCAAACGAACGCTTCAATGATGGCGCTGACCTCACCAAACCATCAATCTTTGCACATCCATACATGACAAGTCATGAAAAAACACACATGCTGGTAAACTGCTGCAACAGGTTAAAAGTGTTTGTCACTGCACGGGGTGTATCTGTAAGATGAAACCCACGTCAGAAGCACAGGTTTGACACCCAGCTGGGCTGCACACTCATGGCTCTGCCCCAGCAAGCAGCTCAAGTCCACAATCCCGTGCTACAGCGAAGCTCTCACGCAAGGCGGGGGGGGTAACCTTGAGCTGTCTCTGCAGGTCCCGCACGTCCTCCTCGCCGCCGCGCAGCACGTCCGCCAGGCCCTGCTGTCGCTGCTCCACGCACTCCTGCAGGAGGCGCTGTTCCTCTTTCCTCTGCCCCACTTTCCTGTCCAGCACGGCCAGCTGCTCCTGCTGCAGAGCCACCTGCGTGACAAGCCATCGACACCCTTCAGACAGCTCTGACATGTCAGACTGGGACAGGAAGGTATCAAAACCCTCCAGCCTTCTCTGTATCTGTGAGGACCTGTGTCATTTTCCGTCAGCAGGATCATATTTTGCAGGTACCGTCATATCTAGCTTAGCTAGGCAAGTGAATTGTGGGCCACAAGTGTTGAGGATCAGCATTGGATTGTCATTGGCTCCAGTAAGTTTTTCTCCCAGAGAAAACGGTGGTCTGTGATTACACCAGTGGGAGAGCAGTGACTGGCGGAAGCAGTGTCCGTGGGTTACCTGGCTGTTGAGTCTCTCCAGCTCACTCCTCCGCTGGGACAGCAGGCCCTCGGCCTCCCTCATCGTCTCCAGATGTTGGGCCTCTTTGCTTTGTGCCAGCTGCAATTCTGCCTGCAGGGTCTCCAGGCTATTCACAGAGGACAGCCACTGGAATTAACATCACTTGCATCCATTCTTTTCAGATAATGGACAAAACAATAATCCTGTGCTGGATGATGACCCATTCATTTGTCCTCAATTATTCATTTTATTAAATTCCATTATTCATTGTATTGCTGTATTTGAATCCTTACTTTTTTCTGGGATCCCAAGCAGGCTGTCTTTTATGCTTCAATAAATAACATATTAAAGGCACATCAAACTAATATTTATGTTTTTTTCTAAATGTAAACCGCGTTTTCACTCATAATACAGGTGTGAAGTTTCAGGTGTCACCTCTCTGCCACGGTCGCCATCTTCTGATTAAGAACCTGGAACTCGGAGTCTCTGGAGGACACAACCTGCTGTATCTCCTTCAGGACAGCCTCCTGCTCTGCCTTGTGGTCTTCAAGCTCTTTCAGATTATCTTGTAAATCCCTAAAGAAGCAGAATATACTTTTTAATCATGTAGAGCTCCACAAAACTAGATGACCAGCAAATGTGCTTGGAAAGTACATGGGACCTAAAGACAGCTGTACATGCAAGAAAGCCCTCAAACGTCGTACATCAGAAGCGCTGTAGATGTGAGCTCTGTCCAGGCGATGTGAGAGACTGATCAACAATTACAGGAATTGTTTACTTCAAGTTATCGCTGCTAAAGGGGGTGGCACAAGTTACTGAATCAAGCTGCACTTCATTTTTCTTACAAAGACGTTGAATGCTGGCGGATTTTTTAAATAAATCGTAACACAAGGAAATTCTGCTTTGTCATTTGTCAAACAAGATTAGTTTTATCTGCTAGTATGAATCGGTGAGGACCAGGTGAGAGATAAATGTGTGGAAATATGTTGAACCATAAAGGCCGAACGGGGCGTACTCAACGGCGACCCAGGAAGAGCGCTGACCAAAGCAGTCGCCACACATACGCCGTCCTCGCATGGCGGCTGGGCTACCTGAGCTTCTGGCTGGCCTGGACCAGCTGGGTGGCTGTCTCCTGGGCACGGCGCTCCAGCTCCTCTGCATCCCATTCCGTGTCTTCCAGGCGCCGTCTGGCGTTGCTGTAGCGCTGGACAGTCTCCCTGGTCTGGTGTGGAAGAGACGCCGGCGCCCAGGTTACCCACCTCTGCGCGTGTCTGTCTGTGTGTGCGTGCGCGCGCGACAAGGAGCCGAGGAGGCTGGCTCACCTTGGCCCGGGTGTCCTTCAGCTCGGTCTCCGCCTCCGCGAGGAGCCGGTCGGCCTCCCTCAGCTCGGCTCGCCTCCGGAGCAGAGTCCGCTCCAGGCACTCCGTCTCCTCCCGCGCGTCGCCCTGCTCTCGCAGAGACCTCTCGAGCGCCAGCTCCGTCACCAAAGACCCGCCCACGCCCTCCAGGATCTCCCTGGGCCACAGGACAACCGCAGTTAACACAGCACGGACTGCTTTAAACCTGCTGTAGATTCGCTGAAGACGCCTTCCTTCCTCCAGGTCTTTTGAAGCCAACCTTGGAAGCTGTTACCAGGTTGGAAACAGGTGCTCATACCCAGTTTAGCTGTGTGGGTTCTAGTTTGTTTTCTGCTTGAGCGACAGTGATTCAACAGAACACAGAGAAGATGCCTTTAAATAAAGGTTACAGTAGGAGGTAAAAAGATCACTGGTCTCAAGAGCTGTGTGCGATCTTGCTCATTAAGCTAGCCTTTTTTTTGCCTTTTGTAAAAGGTCCTATGCTCCGTTTCAAAGTGTTTTCTGTGAGCCATGGCCTAGCCAGGCCACACTCCCATGTGGCACAGCAGGAAAGGGAAGAAAGCCATCAGCTCATTCCGAAAGAGTGAGAGTTGCTGTTAGGAAGTGGGTGGGAGTGTTAAAGGACGGAGGGGTGCTGGAGGACCTGAAGATATTGGATGTCGTGAAAGGGGAGCAGACATGGAGGAAGCGAACCTGCCCGGAAGAGGAGCTCTGTGCCCGGGGGAGCGGTACCTGTGCTGGCGCTGTCTGCCCACAGCCCTGCGCAGCTCGTCCAGCTCCTGCTCCAGGTCCCGGCACTGGGCCCGCAGCCCGCGGGCCTCGTCCCCCTGCCGCCTCTGCTCCGCCACCGACTCCTCCAGGCGACACAGCTCCTTCTCCTGCAGCGAAGGCCAGGCCTGTCAGCCCACAACACGGTCTGCTCGTGCTCTAGGCTGAAACCTGCAACGAGCTGTTCTGAAGTTTTTGTAATCGCTAGATTATCTATTAGCCTGGGATCCTTCAAAAAAAACATCTCGGAGAGACTGGGACAGACCATCAGGCCATTAAGCTAACTAACAACCAACCAAATTCAATATGCCCCTGCCTGTTAGCACATACTGCACTATGTTCTAGTCACTTAAGAGTGAATGCCTGTGGAAGATCACAGCACTCTTCATGTCCATTAGGTATCTGAACCACTTCCCTGTCCTTCAGGGATATGAACTGCTTTGTATTCAGGCCAGAATGGGAACGAGTTATAGTTCAGGTTCCTATTTTCAGACACTCACTCTCTCCATCTGGAAATCCATGGCCACATTTCTGCTGCGCCATCGGTCATCCGTTAATGCTCACTGAAACATTAGCGGCCCGGTTACTAGATGTCCGTTCTATTTCAGTTTAAACACACGGGGTCCCGGCCGAACGCAAGGATTTGGAAAGGACTCCCCAAGGCAGAAGAATCTGAGGGCTGCTGCTCAGTGGCATCACAACATAGATTTAAACTGCATTTGCAAGATTTTAGGGAGACTATTCAATTGAAATAACACGGAGATAAATGTATACTTAACAAATAAGATGAGTTCTAGTTTGATCCCTTATTCCCAGGAATATCACATACCAGTTCATGATGCTCTGGGACGTTGCAGTGCAGCACTCCGGTGGGCGCTAATGGCACAGTGAAGTTGGCAGGAGGGGGTCCGTACACCAGCTGGATCCCTGCAGGAGGGGGTCCATAGATGACTGTTCCAGGCCTGACGGAGGTGCTGGAGGCCAGAGGGGCGTAGATCACCGTGCCCTGGGGGAGGGGCGAGCCATCAGGAAGGACTGTGTAAATGGCCGAGCCTGGAGGAGGGGTGAACTGGTCCCCAGAGACACTGCTGCCCCCTTCACTCTCCTCGCCACTGTCACCAGGGTCATCTGCACACAAAATCAAATATATTTGGATAGAAAATACAAATAATTTGGAACTACTAAGTGGTGATTTAAAGGTTTAGGTAAAGATCGAGCTGTACCAGAATACCCCTTTAAGCATAAACATGAAACGTCTGCAAATCCTGAGACTTGCTTCTAACTCAACATCTCCAACACTGTTTTACAGTACAGTACAGTATCTGCATTCATTATCTATTATTCATATCTGCATCATTTATTTTTGCAGGTTGTTGAACAAGTTGTCTTAACTCTATTCTTTTCAACAGAAAGGAGCTGCGTGCTGTGTACAATAATAACAACACATACAATATGCAAAATAATAAGACAATGTCATTTCTAAAGGGCAACAAATATTGCAAAATATACTGGGATCTACTGGAAACACACTGAATGTTTACGGCCTTATAAAAGGATTGTGTTATAGTACCAAAT
Organism: Lepisosteus oculatus; assembly: GCF_040954835.1. Lineage (NCBI taxonomy): Eukaryota > Metazoa > Chordata > Actinopteri > Semionotiformes > Lepisosteidae > Lepisosteus > Lepisosteus oculatus. Next base: position 14,663,100 of record NC_090719.1, on the reverse strand, counting down.
ACCAAAAACACAGATTACTGCGTATAGCATGGACGTTCTTGTGACATGACACAAATGTCAAGTCACTAAACTCACAAGAACTTCGGCGTTTTTGCTAATGTCATCTATAAAATGTGGTCATGTTTAAATACTTTGCTCCTGTTATACCATCACTGTGGCAGTTCTCGCATACTGACTAGTGTTCCTCATGAAACCAACATCTACCAAAACAAAGCTGACTTGATCTGTTAAACCCCGTCATGGTCTGCCATCGACCCACCTGCTAATCCAAAACAAAGTATACTCTCCTAGAACTCGGAGCGACCCAAGAGTGGACACGCCTTGTACTTATCCTCAGACATACAGAACTAAGGAGTTAAAATTGGTCAAAAGAGCTTAAAGACAAAGGATAATTACAAAATCAATTGGCGACTCAGGCATTTATATTCATCACCAGATAGAGAGACAACAGCAGTTTGCTCTTTTCTCTTGTTTGTATTTATCAAGCAAACCACACGGTCGCAGTGCTTTGTGGTTAGGAAAAGAACGACTTTGTTACCTTTGCACCCACGGGTCTTCCAGGTCCCACTCTTGAGGGGGGAATAAATCCAATATCCTCCAGCAGCGGGGGCCGCAGTCTGGCCCCTCCTTCTTCTACTCGGCCTGGCGGGACGGCGCCCCCTTTCAGGAGAGGCCGGGTACTGCGAGCCCAAGCCAGAGTCATGAGTACTCTGTGAGCCTACACTGGGTGCCTGGAACCGGGGAAATACTGGCAGTTTTAGACACTTTTGCAAAAACAATGACTATTATACTGAACTAGAAAGAGATCTCATTTCTTAAACGCTAGTTTACTGATCACTAAGTATAAAAAAAAGTCAGATATCTCAGACTACAACCTTCCAAGACTCCTGTTATGTTAAACAGAAAATTGACCATTCCATTCTGTTGGTGTGAAAAGTGTGACCACGTTACAGTACCAATATTCAATGGCACTATGAATAATCTTAATTACAAGTCTTTCAAACAATGTACTGTTCGTGCAAATCATTTTTCAAACGTAAAAAAAAACCATAAAACTTGAGCTTTCTTGTTGCTTTGAATAAAAGCCCTTTGCCATTCTCAAAAATACCCAAAAAAGATTTCTGTGCACTTCGGCTTTCCTCTGGAAATAATACTAACAATCCCTATTTTAGCCAACAGTTTGACTCAATGGTAAATGAAGGGTTATGTGGTTAACATCTACAGTAATTTCCTGAGGAGATTTGTAGCTGTTGCTTACATTAGGGGCTGCTGGCATGTAATACCAGTAGCCTTTCCTGCTGAAAGGGTCACTTAGGCTGGACACAAAGTCACTCTGCTGGGCTAGCGTGTCCCTCAGAGCCCCGATCTCTTGGACCAGTTCCTCCAGATTCCCACTGTTCTCTACAATGACAAGGACAACACTCAGAGGGGAGAAGCTAACATCATTCTTAACACAGAGCATTGGCAGCAAATCCTAGTAGCATCTCCATTCCATAGCACTGCAGTTCTTGTTTTTTTTTTACATGGGAATAATATAATTGTAGTTATTTATGGTTAGCTCAGAATTGTGCAAAAGTATTTATCCATTATCTGAAAGCTGCTCATTCTGGTTCGGCATTGTCTCTGCGTTTGCTCCTGTGCTCGTCTTTGCGTCTTCTCTGACCCCTGCTTCGTCTCCCCACTGTGTTCCTGGATCAGCAGCATGGCTGGTGAGTTTGATCCAAGTTACTTCTAAACTTAAATCTGAAACTGCAAGCATCAATCAAGTATAAGACAGCACTTCAAAACTAGAGAATTACACCTTATCTTTCTTTTAGAATTGACAATAAATGACAAAAACTCCACTGCCACTGGCTAGGGTTGTATTTTGCACCAGACGTCTCCCATGACTGCTCCTTCTCTATGTCCATCCTCCTCACTGTGTTCTACTCCCACGATGCACTAGAAGAAATATACTGCTGTGATAAAGATATGGAGTGAGAGCCCACGCACCCTCCCTGGCCCTGGCCAGCTGGTCTCGGAGCCTGCTGGTCTGGGCCCGCTGTCTCTCCAGCGCCCGGGCCAGCCTGTCCAGCTCCAGCTGCTGATTGGTGGAAGCCAGGACCCCAGCTTCCGTCCGATCCACCTGCTCTCGTACCTGCAACAACACTGCACTCAGGTGATGTGCGCTAAAACAAGGAGACCCCCGTCTCCGACACCCATTCCGATCAGCTGACTGGCTCTCGCGCAATCACAACCCTGGTAGTGCTCAGCCTGGAACGTGCTTCTACAGGAAGAATTCCACTCCCACCCAGCTAAGGGTATAAACCAGGTCTGAATGATCAAACCCAGGGCAGTGTTGGGACCACAGTGCTTAATCAGCATTCCAGGAGAGCATTTAATGATTGAGCTACTCAGAAGCACCAAAGATCGTTATCTTTATTTGCTGACAATTGTTTTGGTACTAATGTATATTATTTTGAGCTGCTGTTGCTATTATGACTTCAGAACACACCAACTCACACTAAGCAGTGAAGGTTAGAATATGGAAGATGTTAGGGTTTTGTACTTTCACGGTAAAAACATCAATTTAGATTAAGAAGTTCAACAAGTTTAAGGAAAACTCCAGCTTTATAAAGCCAGATTAAGCGTCACAAGATACTAAGCAGGAAAAATCATGAGAAACACGTATGTACAAGAAGACTTTCCTACCATCAGGCCATATAGTTTCACAATTGATAAATCGTTTATTTTAAGTGTCACAATATTAAGCAGAATTTGAAAGAACGTGTTGTAACTTCCACAGCACTGCTCCACATCAATCATGTTCTTTGAAGGATATCAATACTTTTTCTCATGCCGAGAAGAGAAAGCCTACCTGCTGCTCCCTGTCCTCCAGCAGTCTCTGCAGCAGCTCGATCTCTGCCTCTGCCCTGGCCAGATCTCTGCCAGCCCTGTCAGCCTGAGCCCTGCTCCCTTCCAGCTCATCCACCTCCTGGGGATTCACACACAATCGGATGGTCACACGCCGACTCCCCACGAACCATGGAATTATCACATCAGGTGGCAGGGAATAAAACGGGCAACACACGGCAAAGCTGTTTGGACCGTCTTGTCTCCAGGCTTTCCTGCTGTCTTTGATGAAAGATTTCAGGCAATACAATGTGTATTTGAAAGAACCAATAGCAATTGAATTATACAGAGTGTAACTCATCAAAATTCTCATGCTCAAGCTAAACAAAACTCGTAAAGGAGCCCAAGTGTCGAATTTCTACGAAGAGTTGTTCCGGTGAGAGCCTCCCTGTTTGTTATTTCTGCTTCGGTGCATATTGTGTCTTAATAAGACAACACAGCTGCACCTTATCAGGAAATACATTATTTCAAATCATGTCCCTGTATCCTGTGTCTGGCTGATTGACTGTTCAAATTATTTTTTCATCTGCTGTTCACTTAAACAAACGGAAGCAATCCCAGGGGGAATATGTGCAGTCTCGGGGACGATGCCCACCTCTGCCCTCTCCTGGTTGAGCTGGCGCACAGTGCCGTGCAGAGATCGGAGCTGGTCCTTGGCCTTGGTCAGCTCTTGAGCGGCCATCTTGTCTGCTGCTGCCATGGACCTCCTCAGCTCCCGGAGTTCCCTGTCCAGCCCGCTCAGCTGCTTCCGGGTCTCCGACTGCTCTTCCTTCACCTGCAATACACACAGAAGTACCACTGCACAGTTATAGTCTAAAAGGTAAATGGGTAAGCATTAGATAGCTAGATAAGACTTTATTGATCCCGAAGGGAAATTGATGATTAGTGGAAGTTGCAGTTTAATTTTTTTTAAAACCTGAAACAAGAATTGTTTTGTTTTGTAGATTGTACTACACACTAGTGCACAAATCATTGCATTATCATGAATTTATTTAGAGTCACATGGGATACAAGGGGTGTTCTCCCTGTCCTTGATGAAGGGTACTCATCACCACTCTCCATATGATTTTGGATGGTCAGCTTTTGGGATCTCCAGATTCCCTGGGATGTGGATGCAGTCTGGTCTAGGCAGCTGTGCTGCTCTTGAGCAGACGCAGGTAACACAATCCTTGCTTGAAGGTGCTTTTAAAGGTTTCAGTGCTTTTCAGTGTGATGGCTTTGAGTCTTTGAGGCTAGATAAGAGGGGTGAGGCAGTATTGGCCACTGCTGTATATATCTAACACACGCATGCATCATGCAGGTACAAACTGCCTTGGTATTTAAAAGGTAAAGAGTAATGTCTTTCCAGAGCTGCTGGGAGTCTGACCTTGGCGTCTCTGGCCTCCAGCTCGGCCGCCAGCCTGTCCCGCTCCTCCTCGGCCTCCTGGCGCCGCTGGTCAGCCACAGCCTGCAGCTCCTCGGCTCTCTGCAGCTCCCCCTGCAGCCTCCGCACCTGTGCCTCTGCCTGCTGCCGCTCCCCCTCCACCTGGGCCCACACACGGGGGACAGAGCCCCGCGCCGTCAAACGCTTCCCGTGCTCGGAGACCCAGCTTTTGGGAGCGCTAGTGGTCAGGGACGGGACTATCGCCGAGTCAAACAATGTCATGTCATTTACCAAACCGCTTTGTGCCATACAGTGTCGTGGGAAGCCGGAGCCTACCCAGCAACCAGCAAAGGCGGGGAGCCAGTCCATCGCAGGGCCAGTGCAAGCCAGTCATACATGGGGACAATCTGGAGGCCACAGTAAAGGCCAAGGGGGGGAATTTTGCCAGGACACCGGGATAACTCCCTTCTCTTATCGAGAAATGCACGAGGATCTTTAATGACCACTGAGAGTCAGGACCTCGGTTTAATGTCCCCGCCACTATACCGGGGCATTAGGGCCCACACAGACTGCAGGGTGAGCGCCCCCTGCTGGTCCCACTAACACCACTTCCAGCAGCTTCCCATGAGGTCTCTCATCCAGGTACTGACCAGGCTCAACCCTGCTGAGCTTCAGTGGGTGGTCAAACGATCCTATTCTGAAATCCAGTATTTGTCAAAAAAGCAACTCAGAATTAAATACAGCAGACTGTTCTAAACATTTCTAAACGTGTTTATTGTTTCGCTTAACTGACAACTAAAATGTATAACAGTTGAACAAAGATGTCAAGATGTTTTATAAGTTTGCCCCTGTGCCTCAGCAGGGTACTAACTCACCAGGCAGGGAAACAGGTGGGGCTGCACACTGGTGGGGGTGGAGGGGATCCCCATTACCTGCTAAGCTTTGAGTGGAGTGTCCAGAAAAGCGCCACAGAAGCGTAAGCAATCATCATTATAAATTCTAATTTGGCATCTCTAAATGGCGCCCGCGCTCCTCTGTCTCACCCTGGCCTCTGCGGCCCTGTCGCAGGCTGCCTTGTACTCCTCCTGGGCCCGGCGCAGCCTCTCCCTCAGCGCGCCCATCTCCTGCGTCAGCCTGCCCTGGCGCCGCACCGCCTCCTCTCTCCCCTCCTCCGCGCGGGCCAGCACCCTTGCCAGCTCCTGCTGCAGCTGAGCCAGGCTCCCGCCCACCACGTCCCCCTCGGCGTGGGCCCTGGGCAAAGCAAAGTGGCACATTGTTTCCGAGCCCAAGACAAACGCCGGACTGTGGTTTTTTTTTTCTATAATCCAAAGGAACAATAAAATGCTACTTTAACTCACAATCAAAAGATCGAAACCCCGTCGAACGTTAACCGTGCATTCGCTAAACGTGCTCTTCGAGTCACCAGAGAGGTGCCTTCAGAATCTGACTGATCTTTGAAAACGGCGCCGGGCCGCGTGCCCTTCTCCTGCCCCCGGCTCAGCTCGACTTGCCTGATCTCTCCCAGGCCTGTTGCGATCTTCCTCTGCAGCTCCGCCACGCGGCGCAGCACCGCGTCGGGATGGAGCAGAGTCTGCCGCGCCTGGTCCAGCTCTCCCTGCAGCCCCTGCAGCTTCTCCGTCAGAGAGCCCTTCTCCTCCTGAAAGACACGCGAGGAGGAGTGCTCGTGCGTGGCGGCGCCGTGGAAAACCACCACCACATACCCTTCAGCTCTTTCAGACAGCGATATTAAATAAGCTACCCTTTTTGCGCTCTCTCTTTTTATGAATTTTAGGAATGCAAGCAAGATTTTTCCATCTGCTCTTCCTGCTCTCAGAACACCGCATGTGTGCGTTTGGTGAAAAAGTGAACAACCTTTGCAAATTGACATTCAGGCCCCTTCCCACATCGATGGGCTCGCACGTCTGGATCAAATCTCATTCTCTCTAGTTTTTAGCAGCAGATGGTACATTAGACACCCCCTGGACAGGACGTCACAGTCCCAGGCTGACCTCCTTCAGGATAACCCAGCTACACATGGAGACAGCCCGTTTGCCTGGACAGTCAGAGATGAGCTCCCCGCCCCAGACCTGCAGCTCGTTCAGCTGGTGCAGAAGCTCCAGGTTCTCCTGCTCCCTCTCGGCTGCCAGCTGGGCCTGGGCGAGGGCGTTCTCCCCTGCCTGGCGCTCCTTCTCCAGCTCCGCCTGCAGGGCCGACTTCTCCATCTGGAAACACGGCACAGTCTGAGGGAGGAGCTCCGCAAACAGCACGGCACACAGTAGTCACCATCTACCTCGCGGTTATAATTCTGCTTCTCAAAGAGAAATTCATTCCAAGTGAAACTGAAAAGAAAGTCTTGCAACTCCATTGATCACTGATACTGTAACACAGCTAGCTACTAGCAAAGTAAAACAAGCAGTATAACTCTTAACCTTGGGTTCTGAGGTTAGTGCAAGGAGTTGTGATAACCTCTGATATCTACCATGTGTGTTTTAATGAATGTGCTGAGGATTACTTGGAATAACTGGAGCATAAACCCAAGGAAAAGCTGTGCATCATAAACCTTTGGGAGCTCAAGTCAGGACATGTACAGTAACCATTTACCATTAATTCATTTCATTTGATACGTTTTTTAAAACGGCGATCTGATGCCCAGACTGTAAACCTAATGCTTACTGGTGGAAACAAGGGCTCCTACTCAGTTCAACAGTGACTCAATAGACCATAACTTGAAATAGGCAAACAGTTTGCTCTAATATGAAAAATACACGTTTTTCACACGCAATGGAATATGAACTTAACAAATCGAGTACCAGCATTAACATTACATCCCTTTCTGGGATTCAGAACTCCTCGAATGTAAGCAGGTTTGGTAAATGACCGGGTACCTAGAACCTCAGCAGTAATGGCCTTTGAATAACTGAGAATGTTTGCTTAATTAGTTTAATTTTCACATGTGTCAATGGGAATTATATACTTGTAATGTGTTAAAAGACTTATGGACATTTATGAGAAAATCCTAAAATCCTGTGAAATACTTATACTGTATATACGTAGACTGTATTTTAATTGGTTTATCTCTGACACCTAGGTTTCATGTCTGAATACAGGGTGTAGAATGTCAATACAGACCTCTCTGCACTGGAGTGGAGTGTATGCTACACGTTGCACACTTACTGGACTTTCCTATGGTTATCCTGTAATGCTGTGATCATTGACGTGACAAAAGAAGCCAATAATTTCTGTACTGCATTCCTATAATCGTACTGAGAAATCACAGGTAAGCAGCATTAATAATAACATGCCATACTGTGTTCCAGCTTTCCATGATTCGCCATGCCCTTACCAGTCCTGCAGGCAAAAGCCTTGATCTCTCGCGCTCGGCCCCTCCTCACCTGACTGAGGTGCCGCACGCGTCCCAGCTCCTCCTCCAGCTGCCTGGCCTCGGTGTCGCGGTCCCGGAGCTGGGCCTCCAGCTCGCCCTCGTAGGCGCTGAGGTGCCCCTGGGCCTCGCGCAGGCTGGCGTTCTCCGCCTGCACCTCCTCCAGGGTGCGCCGCAGCTCCGCCAGCTCCTGCAACACAGACTCCGCCGCTCAGCCCCCTGGGAGCCCTGCAGGCTGACGCCATCGTGGCCAGAGAGCGACTTCAGAACATTCAGGGCTAAGACTGAAATACAGGGGGGGTGAGACTCTATTCTAGCGTAACAAAAAGATTTACTCGCCTTCTAATTATGATTTTAAAGGAATTAGAAATATCTTTTAGTAAGATTTGGGCCTAAACTTTATGCTTCTTCCAGACGGTGTTGACGTTTGGTGTTCTATTAGGCCCAAATAATTTAATCAGATTTACACGTTGACTTATATCTGTTAGCTTTAATCTTCACTTTCAGATGCTACCATCGCTGTACTTACAGTATATTGTATCAGGCTTAACAATAGCTAGAGCTCAAAACTGAGACCATCTGAAGCAAAACCCAATTTTCCTGTGAAATTCTCTCTATTACACTTAAAGGCTTAGACACTACTGCTTTGAGAACTGTATATGAACGACAACTGTATTTTAAGTAACAAACATGCCTTCCCCAAGCTACAAGCGAAAATATCATTAGGGTGTAACAGTAGGTCTTTTAGGCCAATATGGACTCCTTCAAATCGATTTTTAAATTTAACAGCTTATAAAGGTTAATGATTAATGTATGTTCGAGGATAAGGCTGAGCTAGGGTGAAGGCTACTTTTTCTCTTAAACCTTTATTAATTTAAAACCTATGTGATAAGCTGGTAGGAATCTGCTTGGAAGCCTTCCGAAAACAGCCTGCCCTTGATTATTATTATAATTATTTTCCTATCCGTAGTCATTTAATAATTATAGTGTAGGGAATGAAACTACAGCTGACACTGCTTAAATGTGTGATGTACCACATACCGTATAGTGCAGTTTATAAGGAAAAAAAAAAGAGAAAAACCTCTAACCGTTGCGAAACATTCCCGAATACAACTCCCGATTTCACACCAGGGGAGAAGCCCTCATGCTGTGCTCCAGAAGCCCGATCTCCCCTGGAGCCGGGTCCGCCCCTCCCCTACCTCTCGGGCATTCTCCGCGTCCATGGCGACGATCTCCAGCTGCCGACGCTGCTCCTCAGTGTCCCCCAAGCGGCGCCGCAGGGCATCCCTCTCTCTTTCCAGCTCCCGGCACTGCTCCTGGGCCAGGCTGGCCTGCCCCCTCACCCCGTCCAGGTACCCCTGCAGCCCGGCGATGATGCCCTCCAGGTCGCGCTTCAGAGCCTCGTTCGCTGCAATCTGACCTGGAGGAAGGCCAGCACACACAGCAGTGCTGAGACAGAGACACACACACACACACGGCTGCATGGCGACCTGCACAGCACCCGCCAGAGGTCCCTACATTTAACTCTCCACACCAGCACTGCTCTAGTGCCCTTTAGGATGATAAACTACTCTAATCTGATTCATCCAGGAGTATGCATGGGTACCAAGATTCAGCAGGTAGGGGTCTTCTCAAAGGATAGTCTTGTTTTCTCAGTGCAATGCTACAGAAATGAGCACAAGCCTTAAAACTGTAGCTACTGTAGCTCCTTTCGCACAGAGACACCCAGGGGCCGGAGCTGCTGACACAGCCCGGGAAGCTACTGTATGTTCCAGAGGGAAGAGAACTGCAGCTGGAGACAGACACAGGCATGTCCTTGGCCTTGCCCTAAGCTTGCTAGACTGCTTTATCCTATGCTAGAACTGAGCAGACGTGAGGTGATTCAGGCTCTTCAGTACAATCCCTTTCTTGAGAATGAATGTTAAAATTGACACTTTCACCACAAGGATCCCTCCTAGAGTGGAACAGTTGTGAAAAGGGTCTTAAACTCAAACTTCTTGGGCAAAGGTGAAGAAGACTTTTTCACCTACAGTAGGGCATATACTGAAGTATACCAATCTTATCAAAACTGTAGCTGTTTTTTAACACTCCAGTGAAGAGAGAAAACATTTTTATGTTTAATTCTTTACCTAAATTGCACATTGCAAGGTTACTATATTTCAGATCCTCCAGAACAGGGACACAGATCTTTTGAACACCTCCAAAGAAGTCATTATGAAGGTGACACTTTTCAAATTACTCCTCTGCCTTGAGAACACAAATTATAACACGTAACCCAGGCTAAAACCATGGGCATAATATATGCCAGCCGTAATTTTTTCAAATCAACAGAAGATCTTGCTCTGTAACAAAGAAAACAGACTGTGGAGGATAAGGACTATGCTGAAGAGTGATGTTTGTGACCAACATGCATTGGTCAAGTATACTGACTGATAAAGTTAAAAACCCAGAAGCCCTTCAATGTTCTCTCCCACAAGAGACCAAGAGTAACGCGTGTTCTGCTGAGTGAAGGCCTTACCATCCGTAAGCTGCTGTTCCAAGTCCTTTATCTCTTCGGTTTCCTTGGCAATCCTGGTGAGCATCTCATCCAGCCTGTTCTCCAGCTCCCGGTACTGCCTGCTCATCATGTCAAGCTGCTGGCCCTTACTGACCATCTGAGCCTGCACATGAGCCTAAACAAGGGGGTGACAGAGACAGCAGACAATAGACGCCGTCCTTTGGAATCAAGAAGGCAGGGCACGAACCATAAATGAAACCGTGTCAACTGATCTAAGCTTTGCCAGACCAAACTGTTCGTAGTCGATAAGTGGAGTTCATGAGGAATAACAGCACCTGCGACTTGAGTGCACTGAAATGTGCTTAATGAGTTTAGTTACAGAAACGGCTTAACCCACTTTGTTGAGAGCTAGCCCCCTGGCCATTGGATGAGGAGGTGATGCAAAATTGAAAAGGGGTGGAAAAGGGACAAATGTGAAGGAGATAACTATATTATTTATATTTTTATTTAAATTGAGGAAATAACATCAGGAATGATTGCAACTTAGGTCAGCTGAGGCCAGTTGATCTTGGCTCCTGTTATTCTGATCAAACTTTCGACCTTCCATAAAAATAAACTGACAAGCTGATTTTAATAGGACAGAAAAACCATTGTTAATTTATTTGTAATAATGTTGCCCATGCTAAAATACAGCAGCACACCTTCAACTGCTTAAAAAACGAAATAGCTTTCACAGATGTCACCTATTAAACATGAATAGGACCGAGAACCAAATCCATTTCTTTCAGCATGGAGACTTCAAGATTATTGAAGTATACTATAAAAAACACAAAATAGTATTATAATATAACTGAAAAAGGAAACTCAGTTTAACAGCTCTGTTAACTCAGTTTAATAGGGATAAATGATATCCTGTTATGACAAACAACTGCCTCATGTCAAACATATAGGTACAGAGCAATCAATCATGTGAGAAAGGGTGAAGGCAGTGTCACAGTAATGCTCCGTGTCTGTTCTTTGGAGAAAGCTTTGAGTTTGTTTGTACCACGTCACCACCAAACAAAGAAAAGGGAAGGATCTGCATGTCACAGTGATGCTGGTTTTCAGCCGAGGAAGAGTTAAAACTCTACCCGAGAGCCTTTCTGTCCGCTGCAGGAGTTCAAATGCACAGGGCTGTGGCTCCTGTCACAGAGACAGCAAGGCCTGTCAGTGGGGCATAGTTTATCTTTCCTACACTACACTGACTGCTGACAATGCCCAGACACTAACACAAACTATCAGATACTGCATGCTACTGCCTGAATCAACTCAAGAGGCCCACTGTGTTTTGAGAATTAATTTATACTCTACCAGGTCATCTTGATCTTTTGAAACAGAGTTTAATCTTAGTGTCACAGAGTACATGAACACAAAATGTCCTATAAATGATTAGTAGAACAGATCATAGATCACAGAGAATAGTGAGCATTTGTAAGGTTACATTTACAATTAGCTCATGCAGTGACATCCAAGAGGCTGCTCGTACACACTTGGTTTAAGTAATCTTACAAAGTTTTTCTTTCAATCCATCATGTTTGACACAAACTCTTAATAAAACCATTTTCATACTGGCCTCATCTTCATTTGGACTCAAATTCAGATAAACGGGTATTACTCAAAAACCACACGCAACTAAACACTAAACAATATTTAATTGCGAAAGTAAACAAGCTTGTCCCTGGTTCCTATTAACGAAAAAGTTTGTATTTGTGTCCTAAATTTCCTTTTCAATTTTAAAAGCGGCAAAAATAAACTCCTGAGATGTGCTCCAAAGTGGTGAACTGCTACACACAGCTAGAGTTCAAATGAAACACAAAGGCTCTTTCTCTCCTAAAGTGCAGAAAAAAAGTCCAATTCTGTTTCAGAAGTCACCAGTTAGTAAAGAGGAAAACTACTCCTCTTTCCCTTTCAGCGCTACTCACAAAATCGGCACAGCAAGTTTGTCATTTTCCTGCTGCAGTTTCCTCCGTTTTTCTCCCTGCCCAGACGCTGGCTTCCTCTTTCACAGAGCGGGCAGTGTGCAGCGGATCTGTGAGCCTCCCCTCAGTCAAGCCATGTTCCCCGCTGCAGGCACGGTGCCCTCTGAGTCCGCAGTTCTCTCAGATTCACAGATTCACGCTCCCTCTCCGTCTCTACCCTGCCCTTCTCTTCCCCTCCCTTTGAATCACAACACAGGAAGCACTGCCTCAGCCAATCAGGAAGGCAGCCTTGAACTGAAACAATACCCTGGGCCTCTGAAACCCCTCGCTTTCCAAACTGAGTCAAGATTTCTCCTGGGGGAAGCCTGCCTTCTTAAAGACATGTTAGGAATCGCTGTCTGTTTCATTCCCTATTAAAACTAGCACTGTGGGGTTTTACATACCGGTGTTGCAGTGTTCCACTGTATCCGATAAGTTCTATGTTTCAAATCTTAAGGCAGAATCTGACTTGATTTTAAGTTTATACTTGTAATACTTTTATTTTTAAAAAGCAAACTCTTAAAAAATCCTGCTTTACTGGCTTGCTTGACTGTTGCATGTTCAGCACAAATGTACTTTTATTTAATATTTAATTACATTTAACTAAAACCCAATGTCAGCCTACTTCCTGAGCAAAATTAAAAGTAAGAACAGACAATTAAGGCTTCCCACAGAGGTCCTGTAGAGTCGAGTTTTCTCATGGCCATTAACACCCACCTGGTTGTATCCTGTTCTGTTTAATTAGGACAAAGGCATTATGATGTCAAACTGGAGACAATGCCACAGCTGTTTACTCAGGTACACAGAGGTGCAAAGTACAAGACACACTAACCTGCACGTGTCATTTTCACACAATACAGATAAAGGTAGGTGTTGCTGCTCATCATGCATTTCGAACTAATTACGGCATCGTTACTAGTTGAACAAATTATGGTACTAGCATGGAATAAACCTATTACTTGTTCCTTTACATGATAACAAGCAAGACCTCTCAGTTTCTCAGTTTAGATTTGTGAATTTATCCCAAACTACTAGGAGATGAAGGAGTTACTGTATGCTGTCTATGTACAGTAACTGGTGTAAATGCATACACAGTCATCCTTACTTTAAAAACATGAAATAGTTGCTTGATTTGCTTTACATATTCAGAAAGCTTGAGGACTTATAATCACATTCACATTAAGCTGGTAACAGTAACTATAAACCACTAGCCGGACTAAACATTATATTGCTGGATTAATGTACAGTGTTGAGATTTGTCTTCATGTGCTGCATTGATCGTTACGCTAAATGTAATACATTTACTGTGTTACTATATTAGATAATATTTGCAAAAACAACAAAAATACAAAAAAGTTATATAGTCTGTCTCAGTGCAACTTTGTAGGCATGATGTCACGCAGGCAAGTGTTTTTCACTATTAAAGAATCAATTATGTATAGGGGTATAGAGAGCTTTGCAAAGACTGATGCATGAGTAGGTGATCGCTGGCTGAAAGAGGTCACACATTATTGATCAGGGTGTGGCACTGAGGCGAGGAGAGTCCAGAATGGGCTTACATGGTGTGGATCGCTGGGGTCCAGGGTGTCCAGCAGCGTCTGCAGCTGGTCCAGCTCGCCCCGCCTCTCGCTCATCTCCCCTCTCCGCCTCTCCAGCTGCTCCTCGATCAGCTGCGCCTCCTGCCGCAGCTGGCCCAGCAGCTGGATCTGCCTGCGCAGCTGCAGCCGGAGCTGCTCCTTCTCGGCCTCCGAGATCTGCGCAGACAGGGGGGAGAAAGAGGTTGCATGACGGCTGACCCCGCCCACCTCCAGCCCACCTGAGGCTCCAAGCCTCAAATGGCCAATTTAGGTGCAGGCAAAAAACAGAATTAAAACCTGGAATAGACGATTCATGCATTTTATCTAGAGTTGGAAAAAGCTGAACAAAGTTTCAGCTGGAAGTGACAGTTGTACCTTTTCCTATATTCTGAGTGTTTGAGGGCAGATTTGTTGGAAAGTAGTAAAATTGCAGTAATTTTATATCACTGACAATGGTGTTGCAGATGGCTCTAGGCCAACGTAAATGCCACCAGCCTCCCTGAGGGATTCCAGAAGTGGCCTAGAGCAAGCTCAGTCCTCTTAACTGTACTGTAAGCACAAATGAACTGCATGTACCACTGCACAAATATTCAATCTATACATATATGAACAATTTATTTTTGATTGAAAGATAATGAGAACACTTACTTGTGTTATTTGCATGTGTTCTATTACACAACTCTCCCAAATTTGTTTAATAGCACTAATAAATAAAATGATTTAATCACAGATATTCAATTTCTGTTTGAAAGAGAAATGTCTTGTGTTGTGCTGACATTCACAATGGAAAACTACACCTACATGCGGTACTATATCGATCAGTACTGATTACTGATCACTTTCCAAATGAATACTTTTACAGATTTTTGATCCTTCCAAAAACAGAAAAAACAGCCATAAAAATGTGACAGGTAATCTTTAAGAATATCACAACGAAAAAATTGATACTTGTTTTGAAACACACTAACTAGCTCAAGGGTGTTTTGTGAGTGTTTTAAGTCAGTGAATATACTGTTATTCAGAGCATATTTTAAGAGAGGGGATACTGGATGTACAAATCACACCATAGACCTAAACAGGAGCTCAATTGGTTAAGTTAGACCTTTCAATTTGGTGTCTCAGTCTAAAGTAGGCAAGATGCTGACCGTACTATGAAGGCACCTCACACTTACAAGCACTTACATAACAGTTCTTATAGGTGCTGAGGTGTTCAGCACCCTTCTATCACAGGAACAGCTTTAAAATGACCAATTCTGAGAAAAACAAAAGGAGATAATTCAGGAAATCCTTCCTCACCCGTTTCTGAGACACAGCCTCCTCCAGCTGTTTCAGCTCCTCTGTGGCTCGCAGGATCTGGTGCTCAGCGTTTTCGATTTCCTTCTGGAGATGCCCGAGACGCTCTTCTGCTTCAAAACACACAGGACCGGACTCACTACGGCAGTGAAATTAAAGGCGATGCAGGTGCGTAAACAGGTTTGAGAAATTCAGAAAACTGCGGTTCGGCCGTTTGAGTACAGTACTGTACTGTATATACAGCACTGTTAATGGTCTCTAGCACTTCTTTTACTGTAAGGCTCAGAAGGTTTTGGGTGACACTCGTAAGTTAAATAAACTGCAATGGTACTCTGAACAGCACAGACTCTACCATGCTCTTGCAAGATCAGAGTGTCCTGCAGACTGGGCCTCTCTCCTCGTCCCGAGTCCAGCTCCACCTGGCCAGCCCTGGCCTGCTGTCTGCGGTCTGCGATGAAGGTCTCGGTGGCGAAGGCATTCCTCTTGAACCGTGCCTTTCCAATATAGGGACTCTCACCAGGAGAGCTATCCACATCCAAATCCTGCAGCCAGGCAAGGAAAAACGAATATGTTCAGGACCGAAAGAGACATATAGTGCATATCGGCACAGGTGCTTACAATGCCTTACGCCTTAAGACCTTTATGAACGTATCTGCTGAACGGGCCTGAAATAATGATAAAACATGAACCAAGAGCCCATCAAAAGAGAAAATGCTATTTAAAGAAGATTTTGTGAGTATGACAATAAAAGTTTATGAAACTGTTCACCTTTGGTTCAATGAAATCTACCCTTTTTTATACTGTATGATCTCTGTCTCTGTGAAACAAAAAAAGTTCAAAGTAAAAAGGAACGATTTCCCCAGAGTCTGTCAGACCTGGAAAGAAATGATTTGCTTTTCGTAAAGTAATGTGAATCCATATTACAGAATCCCACCTCTTCTGGATAGTAAGCCAGGGGTTCAAATTTGGCATCGATTTTATAGAAAGCCAACTCTTGCTCCAGCTCATATTGCTTTTGGCATGCTCTGGTCAGTTCCACTGTCTTTTGCTTCAGCTGTCAAGAATGAAAAAAAAAGAAAACTAGTCAGAGAAGGCAGATTTGACAAAGCGCTGGTCACACTGCTTAATTGTTTTAAAGCAAAACCTCATCTACTACAGCAGTGGTTTTCAGTCCTGGTGCTGGTGACCCACACACCTGCTGGTCTTTATTCCATCCCACCTCCATTAGATGACCAAAGCCTTACTTGATCAAAGAAGTTGCTTCAATTTAATAAAGCATTTGTTTCTAGTCACAGGTTTGGATTTTTATTGCACTCACAAAACACAACGGTAAAAACTCCGACATGTTGAAAAGCTGGAAACATAACAGTTTGGATTCACCTTACGATTATGAAGTCAATCAAGGGTTTGACTGTGTCCAGTACCTGAGGGCTCAGCTCAGGTGTGAGGGTCACCAGGAGCAGGACTGGGGACCACTGTGCTACAGGTACGCTACAGGTATGGTTACAATAACACTTGTCTAAAGATGTACCTTTGAACAATATTAAGAACCTAATACCAACTTCACAAACAGAAAAGCTGTATACCAGTCAAGGTAGACTGTATGGTTGTTTCTCAAAGCCAGTTCCTATGAGGGATTACGCTACTTGGAGTTTACAATAGCTAAAACTTCAGCTATGCTTTTACTCATACGAGGGCTGAAATACAGGCCAGTTCTACTGAAAAAAAGCCCCAGCTGATAAACATACAAATGGCTGCAAAAAAGAAGAGGCTACATGAAATATGCATGTAGCACATTTGATATTTAATAACTGTGAGAACATTATGCGTGAGATTCAAACTTATGTCTCCAGAACACACAGACTAAAATACATGGAGCCTGGTTATAAATTAAATCAAACCCCGTGCAGAAAGTTTACTTTGCTACTGTGTGGCTATATTTTAATGGCCCCCAAAACGTAAATTCCATAAATGTATAATACTTACAAATATGTAGTAATATTTAGATTTATGGAAAGACCAAATGTAAACATACATTAGTAATCTGTGCCCAAAATAAAAACGTACATTATTTATACATATACTACTCTCTTATATTTGCCCATCACCCATTTTGTTAGTTTCTCTATATCCTCCCAATATAGAGATGCCAATGTTAATCTGTTCGGCTTGCTGCTACAACTCCAGCATGACACAGGCAGAATGAGCACTTCTGCTCTCCTCCTGACACGGTGTGAGCTCCAGAGTGCCCTGCAGGAGGAGTCACACATGCCCATGATGCCACAGTGCGATCCCAGGAGTCCCTGATGAGCGGCCAGCGGAGGAAACTCTGGCCAGATCAAGCTCACCCAGCCTTGGCAGGGAACCCCAGTCACAGAGGGTCAATGGCACAAGCTTGAATACAGCTACAGTGATTGTAAGGCACAACGTGCACTCCAAATATTATTTTTTTAATATAAAACATTTAGTGTTTTTTTTTTTCCAAATACACATAAATATATTTTCACAGTCCTTTTTACTGTGTAATATCCATCTAAAATATAAATGGAAAACATTTAAATATAAATTGAAATGTTTTTCTATTTCTCATCCAAAAGTTGAATTCATGCCATTCTTGTAGTGCCAGACATTTACTCTTGTATACATATTTTTAGAAAAAATCCTTACCTTACAGCCCCACTAACTGATGCATTGAGACTCAGATTAATACGCCTACAATTCAATAAACAAAGACTGCAAAACATGCCAGCACACTGATTATATTTATCTTATTATCTTCCACTTCACTGAGAGCGCCCTTGAAATGTTCATTCGAGAAAAACAGCACAATTCGCAAGGCAGCTCAAGCAGCAAGGGAGCTGGCAGACGAGGAAGAAATGAAACGTCAAGAAGGTTTAAAGAGGGAGGCTGACGTTTCATTTCGGAGTACCTGACAAACAGCATGCAGGAGAGGAACAGGCAGTGAGAGCTCACACTGGAGACGAGAAGCCGAAAGGAAAGAAAAAAGAACAACAAACGTATTCAAGCAGGAGACTGAAAAGACCGAATCAAAGTAGTCAAACCAAAGCTAAAAAAGCAGACCGATTCAACTAGTGAGGTTCACAGGTAAATCTACACAAAACAAAATGTATATTACAAAATGCATCCATAAATGGACTGTTGTGAAAAAATGCCACACACATGTATATCAATAGGTGTTAAGGCAATGCCACACATACACATTGGTCAATGTGCTAACGCCTTAATACAGGTAATTACTAAACTAAACATATTCATCCAATAAGAAGATCAGTAAAACTGATGCAGAAAACTATTAAAACACAACAAAGGGAAGAACTGTTCACTAAAACCAAATGAAAACCAAACCAAAAGTCATTCCACTGCATGCTGATGGGCATCATCACACCAAGTGCACCGTGCAAACCACACCCACACGCACACTGTCCAACAGTACCTGGAGCAGAGGGTACAGAGTTACTAGTAGCCATGAGAGCAGCTACAGGGGAGGAGAGAGGAGAGAAGTAAAGGCAAGAACTGGAAGGGAGTGCACTGGCGTGCTGCACCGCTGCACTAGTAGAAGACACAGACATGACTGGAAAAAAACATCGGAACCGAAAGTAACACAGGAATGAACTTTCCGGTCTGTTAAAAGTTACAGGAACTCCATTATGGTGCATTGATTTTGGATATACAGTATTCAAATGCAGGAAGACATGGGTGGCTGTTATTTTTACATTCTATATCCAGAAACCACATGACCATGTACTTTATTGGAATTTACAGGAATATATTATAATCTGGATGTTGGCTCCACTAAGGCCAGTTAATCTTTGACCGTATATCAGAGGAAGCCCAGCCTTTAACAGAGCCACTACCTTTCAATTTATAGGAATTTAAAAAAGTTATCAAGGTTTAGCTCTAAATCTCTCCCTGACTTCTGGACTGTAAACTATACAGCAGGATCTTTGACAGAAATGAACCAGACATGGATCATCTCCAGACCAAATCTAGTTGTAGTAAAGTATTTTTCCAACTTCCCAGAATGCAGCTTCAATGAAAACCAGCACTCTGCTGGCCCCCACAGCAAAGACGGGAAGGAACTGCAAAACACGCACCACCTTTGAAAGTGGACATTTGTGCCTCAGCTAAGTACCTTTTTCACCGTTCGGTATCCCAATGTGATAATCAACCACTCCATTTGGAGGGGAGTCTCTTCTAGTGAGGACTCTAATTTAGATTTTCAAACCTATGAGCGGCACCTGATGAAGAAAGACCTTGCGTACAGTATATAATGATAGGATTGGCTCCCGGATTCCACCCAGAGCCTCCATTTTTACATTTGTTGCCAAAGAGGTCAAGAGACAGATAGGTAAAGCAGCTCATTTCACTCAAGCTTCGCTTTGTTTGCCCCTGGAAAAGAACAGCTCTCCGTGCTCGGAGGAAGCGGGCTGGGTGCAGTAAGGAGGGAGGGGGCGGGAGCGCAGGACCCCACCAGCTCATCCTTGGTGTGCAGCTCCCTCTCCAGCTCGGCCTGGCTCTGCTTCTGCTCCCGGCTCTGCAGCTGCAGACCCCTGCTGAGCAGCTCCTGCTGGCCCAGCTGCTCCCGGGCCGCAGCCTGAGCCTCCCTCAGCTCGGTGACCTCCTGCTGCCGGCCCTCCAGCTCCTGCTCCAGGCGCTCCAGCTCCTCTGCAACGGCAGGGCCGGAGTCAGGGTTCGAGCCAGGGAGCCCCACCAAGCACAGTGTACAGAGTTAAAGCAACGCTGCTCTATTGAATAGCCTGGTCTTGCAGGGACTAGGTACAAGGAGCAGGGCATGCAATTCAATTCACTGAGGACTTATTGACTACAACTGCATCAAATGTCATCAAGAACCACTGAAATGATCTACTCACCTAAGAAGCATCAATTACAAGCCAGCAACATAACTAATAAGGATATACAAGGAAAGCTACTGTAGGTCACAGCAAGATGGCCCATAGAGCATACAATATTTCCAAGGCCACACTGAAAGGGGTATTAAAGAGTGGATCTGAGGATTCATGTAACCACTATAGTCAGATCCTCAGAAGAAACACTCAGATTTGCATCAAGCTCTCAAGCCCAAAGATTCTGGGTTCAAGAACTACATAAACTTAGCACTATCGTGATAGATAGCAAAGGAACATGTTTCGGCCTTGGAGCCTTCTTATCGGTGTCAAAGAAGGCTCCCTTCTCTGGAGAAGAAGAAGGCGTCACAGCCGAAACGTTGCGTTTCCTTTCTTCTCTTTCCAGCAGGGAATAAACCTTTACTTGTTCCTTTGCAGACTAATCTTTACAACCAGCAGAGCAGAGAGTTCCTGCTGGGGAGCTTTAACGGAGAGGGAGCTCACCTAGGTGGAAACGCTGGTGGGCCTGCTGGCGCTCCTGCTCGGTGACCGGCCGCCCGTCCAGCTGCTCCAGAGCCCGCAGGTGGAAGATGACGAACAGGCGGCAGTGGGGGAGGTTGGCGATGGGATTCTCCGCCACTGTCAGGGCAGTGAGGTTCTTCAGCAGCTTCAGCTTGGTGATCTCATGGAGCTGGGCACCACAGAAGAGGACAACACTCGCTCGTTTTTAGGCGGGAGGGCAGGTTCATAAACTGTTATCACATGTCGCGTACCAGCAACAGCAATGTCAGACACGCCGCAGCTAGATTTCCACAGCCCGGCAAGTTGTTAAAGACTGCAGTTAACCTTAAGGTGTCAATAGGAAAAAAAACACCATTTCAAACCAGTGTTCTGTCGTGATAATTTCGCCTGCAGTTTTGAAAACATTGCACGTTGTCATTTTTGCTACCAAGCACGCAATTCACACTCATTCTTGAGCACACAATCACCAGATCTCACCGAGGATATACTGTTCTGTTTCAGGTGGAGGGTCTGCAGAGACTGCAGTTTTCTGCCCACCCACGCAGGCACGTGTTCGATCGCATTGCTGCTCAGGTTCAGATGATGGAGGCTCACCATGTGTTCCAGTCCTTCAATTTTACTGCCAAGTGAAGCCACAATGAGAGAGCCATTTCACAACAGTACTACAACGCTGCAAGGACTAACTGATCAAATTCACTGAATTACATACACTGTATATAAATATGGAGAATATTTTGTTAATTGCCTTAGTAAAAAAAATGTTTTTATAATAATAACTGCTGCGTTGTTGTTGTATTTTTTCAAGCTGCTTTACAAGCATTGCTGCAGTATACATATATAAAGGGATATTATAAAGTGAAATGTAACAGTAAGTGCAATGCCTTAGACCATATAAACCTTGATGTAAATCATACAGTACAACCAATTACAGTGCAAGATACAGCAAAGTACCTGATCCGGTTGTGAGACAGGTTGAGCTCTCGCAGCCTGTGCAGTTTTTCAAGCTTCTCGATCTTTTCAATCAGATTGTGACTGAGGTTCAGCACCTGCAGTCTCTCACATTTCTCCAGGTTTTCAATAAACTGAAAACATAGTAAAGAAAAGGGCACAGTTGATAGTGTAAATATCCAGACAGAAAATACTGTATTTATACTCTCAGACGCTCCATACTTCAGTTTACACCACCTGGTTTTACTGATTACAAGTCAGATCACAATGAAATGTGTGAAGCAATGTTTATGTCAAATGTCAACTTACCTTGAACTTTTTGCCTCCACTTTTTGCCAGAGACAGGTTTAGGGACTGTACCAAGGCAAGATTGTCCTGCTTGGATAACTTCTTTAGGAGGCCCTCAGTGATGTAGCGTATCCCAGGACTTCTCTGCTCGTCTACATTTTGTAAAAAAAAACAAACAAACAAACAAACAAACAATAATTACAACTTACACAGTAACTGGGTGCCAGATCTCAAGACTTCAAGATTTCAAGATACATACAGTTCATTAGTGGTTCCGCATTTGGAAGACTGTGAGCAATTTTGCACAACAGGTAAGAAAAGAGCCTTTCTGCTCCTGAACTAATTATTTCATTTATTTATATGCGCCACTGTGTATTTGATAGCTGTTTCACTTGCTTCAAGGATTTTTTGCAACAGAAAATGAAGCATTCACGCAATGTATCTCCGTTTGGCCTTAAAGCAGCCAACCAAAGATAGAGCTGGAGAGCTAATGTAGCAGCTAAAACCATTTAATTAAATTCATTTAACGAAATGTAATTAAAAAAAAAAGAATGTCAGACGCATTCAAAGGGGGCCACGTTACTTGGCAACAGACGTCAATCGCAGAAGCTCCTCGAAGGGGGACATTACCAGTGTGCAGGTCTGCTGAGCTGCCGCCATCGCTGTCCTCGGACAGGTCCTGCCGGAGGCTGCGGTGCCCTTTCTCCCGGGGGCGGCCGCTCGCCGGGGAGGGTGACGGGGTGCGAGGGCCCGAGTGCGGTGAGCCAGGGCCAAGCATGTGCGAAGAGGACAGCCCTCCCTGGACAGTTGCGGTCCGCCGCGTCCCTGCCTGCTTCATACTGCGGGTCCGCGCGGCAAATCCTGCCCGTCCCATAAAACACACCAACACGCCGAGCTCTGAGCTGAACCATGACCCTTTCAAGCCTTTAATTACCATTCATCCATCCATTTTCAAACTATTTAGAAAGGAGCTGAAGTTTGTCCCAGCAAGCAACGGGCACCAGTCACTCCGGACGGGACACCAATCCAGCCCAAAACAGACAGACACAAACACAGACACAGACAGACACATCCACACCAGGGCTACTTGGCCAGAATCCAATTAACCTGTGGCTGGAAGGTTGCCGGTTCGTATCCCGCGGCCGGCAGAGGAATCCTACTCCGTTGGGCCCCTGAGCGAGGCCCTTCACCCCAGCTGCTCCAGGGGCGCCGTATAAATGGCTGACCCTGCGCTCTGACCCCCAGCTTCTCTCCCTGTCTGTGTGTCTCATGGAGAGCAAGTTGGGGTATGCGAAAAGACAAATTCCTAATACAAGAAATTGTCTATGGCCAATAAAGTGATCTTAACCTATCTTCTTATTTCAGTTAAAGAACTGTTATTGTTCTAAAAAGAAAATCTCATAGACCTCTAGTTTGAAATGCGCACAGTACAGCCACATTAATTGGTGCACAGAAACAAAATGTGACTTAACTACTAATAATAGAACAACTAAACATTCCTAATTGTCACTTTACACAACACCATTTAACACTTAAGCTTGTTTTATTCTTAACTTTAATATGAAATGCTTATCTGCTTGAAATAGCTAAACAAAGCCAGCAGGAAACTGAAAGTAAAAATCAAGCAACCTGCATTTGTACCGCAGATTGCAGTAAGACAAACTGACAATGTACAGTATGAGCGCAAGACGCAGTTTGCAGGCGAGCAGAGACCTGACCAGTGAGTCCGCAGACCTATTAACACTGGTTAATTTCCACCAAAGCACAAATTTGTTCTTGCCAATTAAACGATTTTGGTGTATTATATTAAGAAGAAACCGCACACAGCTTGCAGGTCTTCCCTACGAACCGTTGGGAGATTTATTGCTCCTGTCTTTCTGTTTCTCTCTGTGTTTTCCAACAAGCAGTGAGCTGTTGTACTGTCTGCATAGTTACAGTACCCGTCTTAAATGACGTACTGTATATGCCCACACGTATTTTTAGACATGAAGCATCAATTAATTAAAATCATTTAGCGACCAGTTGTTTGTTTTGTATTGCACCAGACTACAGATGCGCCAACCAACTAAATTCCCTATAAATACTGCAGTCCACGTACATTCATTCAGTGCAAAGTTTATTTTGTTTAAAGTGAAAGCCATCATATTACTCGTTAACTCATTTCACGACATAACCAGACATAAGTGACAAGTTTAACGTCTGACGTTTTTTTTCCCCTCCGGAAAAGCGCATGCTATTTATGAGATCAAACATTAAAATGCACAAAAGATTAAGAAAAAGAGACGTTGTACTCACAGTTACAATATATGACCAACGGCGGCAAGCTTCTCCGTGTAAGGGAATTTGATTATTAGAGTTTCCATAGCAACCCCATTTCCCAGTCCCCCCACAAAAAGGCAGTTAAATCCCAGGAAGGAGAGATTAAAAAGAAAGCGTCTCCAGTGAGAGAGGCGCATTCGACAGGGCCAGATGCTAGATTCACGTCTCAGCTGGAGAGAGGGGAAAAAACACTTTCTTCCGTGGACAGTGTGGCTGGATACAGAAACGGGAAGCTAAATGACAGTCCAGTGCGCGGCCATCTTGGAATCCGCCCGGCCCCCCTCCCCTGTACTACACCGCGGAGGCCTCCGGGCCTACCCCACACCTCCCGCCTCCAGAGGGCGGGTTAGCGCTCTGGGCCTGTGTGATGACATACAAGCCCTTTGTATAGGCTCCAAAACTGTTAGAAGCAGACTCTACATGCGGTATCTATGGTAAAACACAACAAGACGTTGGTTGGTTTGTTTTCCAACTTTTTATTTGACCAACTAAAGAAACTACGATACAAACAAGAGTCCGTGTAACACACCAGTAACGCCAACAGGGGTACATATCACCATACAAATAAATACACATGGTGAAAAAAGGTTTAAACAGAGTAAATAAACACAAGGTCCGCGCACAGCTTTCATGTTGACTGTTCAAAAGTCTGCAAATACGCCGTTACATCTATTTTAAATGTTCAAACACAGGACTCTCCCGAGACCATTTTACTTTGTGTATATAATAACGTGCCAGTATCATCATTAGGTCAGTTACATATGATATTTTTGTATTACTTCCAGTGGGATTGAAGTTTAACATAACGTTTATTTAACATTTTCTTAATATAAAGAAAGTAATAAGGGTTAAATAAATCTGTCTGAAAACTTTTCTCCCTTTTTGGTTTCTAATTTTTATTTTCAAATGCAATGCTTAGAACGTTTACTAATGTTGAGTGGTAGAGTGCTATTTGACTTGCTCTATCAATACACCCACTACTAGTTGGATTTCTGTTGGTTTTCCAATTTCCAAGGAACCTGGTTACAATACTTTAACCTTTATATAGAGATGAATGGCATTAAGAGTAAACAGACATAAGCTGTAAGTGGACTTTGTTATTTTATTCATGCTTTTTCAAATGTCCCAATAATGTTGCAGTCGATTTCAATGATCCTAGGAGTCCAACTGTTAACACTAAGGTAAAAAAAAACCACGAAAAATGTTGCTAGCTATAGGACATAATTTTAGTGTTAGGCAAGTGCCAGCTCCTAAAACCACATTCCCTTTGTGCTTTTTAACTTACAATAATAGTAATAATAATTACTTACACTTATATAGCGCTTTTCTGGACACTCCACTCAAAGTGCTTTACAGGTAATGGGGACTCCCCTCCACCACCACCAATGTGCAACATCCACCTGATCTCATTGTAGCCACAATTTAAAATTACAGCACACCAGTGAAGGTAAGAAAAAGGGGCAGAGAGCCACAGTAATTGGAGTAAGCAAAGCAATTCAAAATGTTTATGAAAAATGTAGAAAATTCTATATAAGGGAAAATGTGACAAACTGGCTCACTGATTAAGAGCTTGCTCAGATTCACAAAGCGGGGCTATCTCTTATCTTGATGCAACCACAGACTGGATGATAAGAAGGCCTCCCCTTCCCTACCTCCTCAACTCAATAAAGTTGTTCAAATCTGTGGAGTGTGCTGCTAATGGCCTTAAACGCTAAACAACCCTATCCCTTGTGCCCGTTAGCTTCGGTAGTTCTAGCCCTGGGGTTTTCTGAAACTTTGCTAAAACACTTTGCTGAAACACATTCTCTGTGTGGGCTGGTGCAAGAAAACTCCATTCTTGTCATCGTTTCAAAATCAACTACTGTATGTCAACATACCCAGGGTCACAGCTGGCATAATGTCTCCTTCTGTATTTACTTATTGATTATTATTCCTCTGCTTAACACTAAATTAGTTTCTGAATGTTTCTGTTAGCGTTGTGGCTTCTTAGCAGGTAAAATATCCATTCCTTAAGAAACATCCGTTATCCATTATTTCCTCAGGCTTAAAAGTTCCGGTATTCTAGTTTTAGATAGAATTATTTCATTACTTCTCTTTCTCTTTTAAGCTTAGGTTGCTGCCATATAAACGGGTGTCTATTGAATGATAACCAGTTATAGTATAGTGACATTACATATTTAATTCTTTATTCTACCTTCAGTTATCCGAACAGGTTTAGTAACAGACATTAAATAACTCATAGAAGGGTCATTTCTGTCTGCTCACCTGAAATTGACAAACCGTGATTTGTTTTTCAACAGAGTGGCCAAGGGAACAGAATCTGGGGGAGGCTCAAAACAGATAATAATTAACTATAACCAAACAGCAGGGGCAACCAGCTTGTTGGACTGCACTGACCCCATACATTCCAGCGTGTATGGCTCTCAGCGGTACCCCTAATGCTGGGAGTCTAGAGCAGCTCAGCATGAAACTCCTCATTTTCTGTCTTTTTTGCTATTTTGGATGGACAAATGCTCAAGACAGGACGTGAGTAATGTGTTGCTCCTCTTTCTGTTTGTTTAATCCTCTGTAGTGCATCTAGAGGCACTTTCTAGTATATGGATAACTCCATACCATTTTCATTTCGAAATGTACATGCTAATGTTTTGGGGGTGGTATTTTCATGACTCTCTTTATTGGTTCTCATTTACAGCTGGTATATTGACTTTCATTAATATACATCTTCTGCTCATTGTTGCTTATCACCTCTGTTTTGAAGTCTTATGAAGTTTAAAACTACCTCTTGATCAAGGTTTGCTACGCCAGAAAAACAGTGGTAGAGTGCTTCATTTTTCCCCAGAGTGCTCAGCGGAAGACCGAGCATTCACACATATGGGTAGAAAGGAAAGAAAAACAACCATATTGCTCTTGTTCCTCAGGTTCCTCATTACAGCTCCAAAAGTCCTGCGCGTTGATGCCTTGGAGAGAGTGGTGGTGCAGTTATTCGGATATGACGGGGACTACACGTTCACCGTGTCTCTCAAGTCATACCCAGACAAGAAAAAGCTCTTCGCCACAGGCACCGTAACACTTACTGCAAACAATCAGTACCAGGATTCTGTGCATCTGAAGGTAGGCACAGTGCGACCACCCACCACCACGCTAGTATTTTAATAATATGCGATCCATTCATATGGGTAAAATGCACTGTATATCTGCCCAATCTCCTTCATTCCTTCAATATTTCTCAAAATGTGTTTCCTCACTGTGTCCATTGTTTCCTTTCCCTCCCGCCTTCCTCTCATTCACTCTCCCATACCAACAGTTTCTCCTTCTCTCTCCCCCATATTCCTGGTTTTTCCGAGACCGGGGAAAGGTCACTTGCTTCCTCCCCTCCCCCAAACCGAAGTGAGCTTTATCTCTACAACCCTTGGACCTGCGCCAGCGGACTACAGGAGCAGATGCATTCAAAATGTGCACCGCTAGTTATCCAGCATTTTGTGAAGTGATTAATGCCACCCTCCGAGCCACAGAGTGTAACCCTGAGCCAGCACATCACGCACTTTCCTAGTGCACATTTCAGGGATCGGTCTGGTTTGCTGAACCCCTCTGGGCTCCCAAGATGCATCAGTAATCCTCTTTCAGAGAACCCTGCTCAGCCCTCCCCCCAAAAAAAAAGTCTTTCACAGAGATATAAATCCCCAGAAGATCTTCAGTTCCTGTTCTCACGTGGAGCAACTCTCCAATCCTCTATCCCACTGAGAAAGCTGGAACAGACAGATTCCCGACAGTCTCCCGAATTCTCCCATTTCTTGTCCTCCTTATAAAGCCAACTTCCCTTTCATCCCCTAGAACTCCTGTACACTGAACCTGGCTCTCCCATGCATGGCCAGTCTTCCCTTTCCCAAGAAGAAACCAGTCCCATTTCTACCCTGGGACCTCCTGGCTCACTCACCCTTCAACAGAGAGTCTTCCCTACACTGGAAGATACATCTTCCAAGATGTACCAGCTCACTTACCCCCAGTTCCCACTTTCCAATTATCAACTCTACTGATCTGCCGTACTCTAAAGACTACGGAGAATTCAAACTAATCCAGGAACACAGTAAACACTAGAAATGCTACTTAATTCTCTCTGGATCCATCTTCCTTTACTAAATCTCATGCCTAACAAAACCCTTGCATGTCATCCTCATCTCATTCCAACTTCTCAAACCTCCACAGGCCATAGGACTGCTGGCTGGCTGCTGATGTTAAAGCACAGGAGTGTTTAAATCAAACAGGGTAACTTATGTAATAGCCCTTATTGCATTAGACAGCAGCAGCTTGTAACAATTTATTTATAAAACTAAAAGAGAGACATAAAATACAGTCAAATAGAATTTCCATTTGGCAATTATATAGTAACTTGTGCTATCTAAATGCATAAGGCAGGAATCCACCAACACTCTGTTATACTGACTGCTGCTTCACCTGAGGAATGTCCTAATTAAGCACAGAGCCAATCAGCTGATCCCTTTCCTGCCTGTGGAATTCCATTCCACAGGAGTCTAATCAGTCAGTCAAGGCAGGTGTGTCTATTTACTGCAGGAGGAAGAGGCTTTAACTGAGCCTTAGCTTGCTCCACCACACATTACAAATTTAGCATTTGACATATAGAATCGATGTTTATCATTTTCAGATTTTACACCCACCTATTTTGGAATCACTGTTTCAAGTGTCTTTAAAACACAGCTCTCTTTGACGAGCCCTGTGCGCACATGAAGAGAACAAGTGCAGACGCATTCCTCTGACCCCCCCACCAATTCATCCATTCACCCTTTGACATGCTGCAAGCTCCATGGCAACATGCAGGAGTCTCGGCACTGATTGGAGGAAAGGCATGTCCTTCACTGATGTCAGAGCCAGACTTTCAGGGGTCAGCTGTGGGGGCCAAGGAGTGGAAGAGCTCTTCCAAATTAATTCCAAAACTACCACTGGCCAATTTACTTGGAAGAATCCATTCATAATCTGCTAGTAACAGTAGCCCATTCTCAAGCTGACAACATCTGGATCATAGAAACCAACCTGCGCTCAGAGCAAACACCCTTAAGGATGGGCAGCTATCATTTTCTACAATGTGAGTCCCATAGTGCCCTCAGCAGAATTAGCCTTCATTGGAAGAGAGATGCTGCTCTTACCAACAATGGCAGATACCCTGGCGAATTCACGTCTGACAAACCCAGGTGACACTAATTACTCACCGTCACAGGAAGTCTGGACAATGTCACTTAACAACATTGCTCAAGCATTCATTCCCACGTTCCTCCAGATTCTCCCTCCTTTGTTTTCCTGCCCTGTTCTATAGCTCTCACGCTGAAAGTCTTGTCTCTTCGTTTCTCATGCCTCGGTATAGAAGACAGTCTCCTAGGTGTTTGATATTGATTTTCTGATCTATGTCACACTGACTCATCACCAGTTTCTAATGTTTGATTCAGTCCTTGCAAAATGTTTGGTGGTGCTCTTATGAAACTCTCTAGGTAAGTGAAAATGTACAAATTATGATAAAAATCTATGTAACTAATGGCCTCTATGTTTACTGAAAAGGTGAGGCAGGAGCCTCTTTGTGTAACGGTGTCTCTCCTCCTCCTTCACCATCTGCTTCCTTTTCTCTAGCTTTTACCTAGAGATTTCCCTAAAGATGGTATCCTGAGCTCCTACGTGTATCTGGAGGCCAGGTCGAGTGACCTCACCAGAGAAGAGAAGTTACTGGTCTCTCATCAGAATGGCTTTCTTTTCATACAGACGGACAAGCCCCTCTACACCCCAGATCAATCAGGTGAGGTTTCAGAGAGACAGTGAACTGTTACAGCACCCTGATTGTTATACTTCATCCCTGACTGAGAACTGAGCTACACACCCAGCAGAAAAGAGCAGAATAAAACTAACCATAAAAAGACATTCTAGGAATAGAGGTATATTCAATGTTCCTGAGTAAATATGTTATCCAAAGTGGTCAGTGGTTAGGTGGTAAATATAAATTCAGGAAGAGAACCTGAACCTTTTAAAACCTCGTGGAGAAAGGTAGCTATCTCGGAAGATGTGCTCAAAGATGAGAGGCTCCTAATAGACTTGGACTACCTGCTCTTTAAAATCTAGATGTATTCCTCAGTGTTTATAATGCCTTTTGACAAAGTGTAGGTCATCCTTACCTCAATAATTAAGATTCATCTATCCTGATAATCACATAAAAACAACAGTGATATACAGTAATATGCCACTTTTTTCATGCAAGGGTCATGCAATAATTCTATTCAGTTATATGGTAAAGGGCTCATTTTCCTATAGATGAGAATCCAGCTGGCTCAAACTCTCTCTTTTTCTACATGTGGTTAACTGATGAGTTGGACATTTGACATAGGACATAGGACATTTGTTACAAAACTCAGGCAAGTAAGGAAATATGGTAAAAGCATCCCCACTGGAGCGCTGTGGAGCAGGCTAGTGTTGCTGCAGCAGCTGGCCACACCTCTACTCACCTGTCAGTAAGTACCGGTTGCCACTGGATACATGATCTGATAGGAGACCTGTACCACCTGTGGGCTATATACGACCACACCCTCCTCAGGTGGCTCAGGCTACTTATGTCTCCTCTGGTCTTTGGTATAGAGTTGCTTTAACCCTAGCTTCGTTCCCTAGTTCTCGCTTGTGTTTCTCCCTGGATGCTCGGCCCTAATTTTGCCTGACCACGTCCCTGGATTGCGCCTTTGTGCTCTGGGACTATGTACTGTATTTCTCATGCTGCAAACCTTGCCTGCTTGTCTCAGCTGCCTTCGCTGTGTGTCTCCCGATTTGAACCACGTTTTGCTTCATACCCTGGCTCTGGACTGGGTTTGCAAGCACCACGCTTGCTGTGGCTGTTTCCCTTCTGCTACAAACGCCTCGCTGCCTGGGCATTCCTGCTTCACCTTTTCTGTCCTGCACTGGGGTTCGCCTTACAACTCCTTACAACTTCCAACAGCACTTGTGGGAAAGACATTGTCCACGTTGCGTTTGTACTTTATGTTTTGACTCTCTGTGCTGTGTTTTTCATGTTTTATAGTGAAGGTGCGAGTATTTTCTCTCAATGAAGAGCTGAAACTGGCACGCAGACCCATCACTCTCACTTTCTTGGTTAGTACTGTTCATATTTGACTTGGTAAATATCTAGAAAGTGTATTATGTACAGTTATGTACATATTATTTTCAATATGTACTATGTATGTGTAAGTGTAATATGTGTGTTCACTGCTTTCAGTGGGCTGCACTGGTGCAAACTCCAATCAACTTTGGTGACATGGTTATATTGTTAATATAATAAAGTTTGATTACTACAGGTAGTTGGGACCCAGACTAGTTACAAACAGGAGGAAAGAGTGTTACCTACTGGTCTGCTTACGCTAGTTACAGTGATAATCTAGTTTTCCTTAGTCTCCTATCCCAGTATTTACAAGAACAATATTGCTTAGCTTCTCAGATCAGAATCTGCCTCAAACACAGTCATTAGTGTTGATTACTTTATTATCTTAAATTAAACATTCAAAGCTATGAATTGGCTACATTACTCTGCTCTCCTCCCCACTGATAGCTGATGTGTGGTGAGCGTTCTGGCGCACTATGGCTGCCGTCGCATCATCCAGGTGGATGCTGCACACTGGTGGTGGTGGAGGGGAGTCCCCATTACCTGTAAAGCGCTTTGAGTGGAGTGTCCAGAAAAGCGCTATATAAGTGTAAGCAATTATTATTATTATTATTAATTAAAGCTATTAATGGATAAAATAGTGCAGTGCAGGTTCTCCTAGCTAATCTAAGCAGAACAATGTTGAATAACACACTGATTGGGGTAAGAAATCAACCAGGTGTTTTGTGATCAAAGGCCAGTTTCTAGTTCAAAAGAGAAAATAACCTCCACTGCAGCCCTGACGCATGACTGGAGTTGTGTAATGAAGGTGGTGACCGTGATGCTCTTTGCTTGATATCTTAGGACCCGGAACTAGTGAAGGTGGACATTGTGGAGGTAAAAGATGTCTCTGGGGTGGTCTCAGTGCCAGATTTTAAGATCCCTCTCAATCCCAAGTAAGAACACCCTTCTGATAGATTATTATCTAATATCACTTTATCTAATATCTAATATTTCTAAGCCAGTGATATCAGGCTCTGAGGCTGACCCTGTTTTTTATTGTTTTCATTAGTTCTCTGAAATTGGGAAATGCCGTTATATTCTGTACCACATAGGTTTTTGTTTTTCTTCATACATATTGCACATTCTAATATCAAGAGATCAGAGTGGCAAAATTGAATTAATACCTAATTTTTGGATATAACTCCTTCTTGTTCTGCGTGTGCACACAGTCCCAGTGAAATGTCAATGTGGATGATCCATTATGGACCGGACAGCGTGACTTCAGCCTGTTCTTGATGTAGGAATCTGCAGTAGGACGTCCCACCTTTGTCACCGTCAATCAGAAGACATATCCTAGAGAACAGCCCCCTGGGACTCCTTCCTGTTGACTCTGCATTAGCTTATGTGCAGCCCATGCATTTGTGACTTGGCTGCATTTCTTGCACTATACTAGCAAGAGTGCATTTTTCAAATAATCTCATTGTTGTTGTTTTTGGTTGTTGTAGGTATGGAATCTGGAAGATAGAAGCCACTTATTCTAATGATTTCACCACCTCCGCTATGGCTGAGTTTGAGATCAAGGAATATGGTATACATATCTTAACAGTGCAAACTCTGACATTTTAAACTTGAATGGTCTTCAGCTGACTATGACCGGAGATCTTCCCCAGTGATTATGCAAAACTGGACTAGTCTCACCAGGGCCGTGCTAACTTGTCTGAGCCAGGATACCTGTCAGTGTGTCACACAACATCAGAACTGTCAGGTATCTCCAAAGTTTTCAGTGATGTACTCCAGGTGTGTGCTGACCATCCTCTGTGGCCCCTCAGAACCTTACATCTTATGAGATGATGAGTGACTGAAACAGCAAGCATATGAGAGACATACCTTCATGAGTCTTCATTCTTTTTGTGCTGGTGAAGGGGCAGTAGTGGCACAATGAGGTGATTTAACATTGCCAAATTCAAATTAAGAAAAACAATTGAAAAAATAATAGGGCAGCACAGAGGTGCAATAGTGAGCATTGCTGCCTCACAGCGCTGGGGCCCTGGGTTCAGTTCCAGATCCGGGCTGCTGGCCCTGTAATGTTTGCTTGTGTTTCCTCTGGGTGCTGCAGTTTGCTCAAGCCTCTAAAGACATGCTGGTAGGTCACCTGGCTTCTGAGAGAACTGGCCCTGCTGTGTCTGTGTGTCTGCCCTACGATGGACTGGTGTCCCATCCAGGGTGTACCCTGACTTGTGCCCGCTGCCTGCTGGGAAAGTCTCTGGCTCCCCCGACCCCCCCCACCCTGTGATCCTGAATTGGAAGATGTGGTTAGAAAATGTATGGATTATCAATAGAAACAGCGGCTTGATGATAGAAGCCGTTCTGTGTTGATGTTTGCTGTTTAATCAGTGTCGGACGTGGACGGTCGCACTGTCAGACATTTTTATCTTCTTTCCTCCACAGTTTTGCCCAGCATCTCTGTCACCATTGTGCCTACAATCAGCTACATCAGCTTTGAGCAATTTGAGAAGTTCAAGTTCACCGTGAAAGCCAAGTAAGACCATCAGTGACACATGAAGCATGCCTGGAATTCTGCACATAATAATAATAATAATAATAATAATAATAATAATAATAATAATAATAATAATAATAATAAATCTGAATTCTGGGACTGGTACCTACAAATGAACTATTTCATCTTTATGTCAACCTGAAACTTCTCTGTTGGGTGAATCAGAAACAGAAATAGAAATGTGTTTGATGATGATACTGGAGATCTGAAAGCTACGTTCCACACAATCTTGTCAGAAGGTTTTAGTCTTCCCTTATGAAAGTGTACCTTGGTAATGTTTTCACACTTAAAGAGTGGCTTTGTTCGGCAGTAGATGCAGCATCCATTCACAATTTGTTTTATCACGTTACACCTTTCCATTACCATGATGTGCCTTTAAAGAACGTTTACTACAGCACACTATAATATCCCCATGATTCAATGCAGTAAAAGATTAAAAAAAAAAAATAGGGAGGAAACCACAGAAAATGTGTGGTAAAATCGCAGAACAACCTGGGTAAAAATTACTAGCACATCAAGCATGGTGAATCTTTAAAGGGTTCAGATACAGTTCTTCAGGTACAGTTAAATTTCCCTTGCCACAACTGCTCTGCCGTTACTGTTTGTATGTACATTGCTGGCTAACCTTTTTCCCCGCACTCATTTCGCCCATGAGGTACTTCCACGGTGCAGTGGTGACTCGGGCTGATGTGTACCTGAGGTTTGGCTACATTGATAGAAAGGACCTCGTCATGATACCGAAGGCTGTAAGACACGTGTCGGTAAGAAGCAGTCGAAGCCTGTTGAACACTTACCAGTCCAGACAGGAATGATGATGCAGAGTGAGACAGTGGTAGTGGGCCACACCATTCCTTGTGTAGACGTCAGATCCTGTTATGACAACGGGGAGCGACACGCAGGTCTGTTCATCGAGGCAGTGGTCTAGTTGTGGGATCATGAGGGTATGTACTCATGTTGGGTGACATCAATCCAGCCCTTTTCTAATCTGCTTTATGTATTAAAGGGTCACAGGGGAGCTGGAGTCTACCCCAGCAAGGCAGGACAAACTCTAGACAGGACACCAGTCCATCGCAGGGCAAACACTCACACTCACGCCAGAAGCCAATTAACCTACCAGTACCGTCTGTCTTTAGACTGTGGGGAGAAACAGGAGATTCCAGAGAAAATGTACTCGGACGCTGTAAGAACATATACACTCCACACAGACGGCACCCCAGAAATTGAACCCAGGTCTCCTGCACTGTGAGGCTGCAAGGCTGACCACTGCGTCACCGTGCTGTCCTGTTGGGTGACGTGTCGCGATGAAATTATTTCCACATAGGTCGTTTCGGAGTCATATTGTATCAGACAAATTGGTAACCCAACAGCGGCTTTTTTCAGTGGTCCTGAGCGTGCATCCGGAAAATCGGAAAAGCCGGAGGTGCTGCCGAAGAATTGCGTTTCCAAGCATACGCTAATCGCACAACACAGGGCGCGGGGATGGCGATCTCACCTCGTCGTTCTTGCAGATGACGAACGGGGCAGTCGAGGTGGAGTTCAACCCTCGTCGGATCCTGGCGCTGCTGGCAAACGGGCCGGAGAGCCTGGAGCAAATGGATGGGAAGTTCCTGTACATCTCTGCCACGGTGCAGGAGACCAAAGGTGAGCACCAATGGCTGGCCTGTCGAAACCTAAGAGCAAGAATAGACTGAGCAGGGAGCAGGCCGTGTGATGTGAGGAGGGGGTGTGTATAACATCGTGACTCGTCGGCTGTGCAAAAACACCTTTTACCTACAGTAGCAACAGTATGAAAGGACAAGTGCAAGCATATTATTTGACGTCTTGATGCTGATGCTAGAAACTGCAGAATGTCTAGCTAATCGTCACACCTTTTATTTATATACTTGCTTTTGTCTGTTTACAAGGTAAAACTGCTTGTGAAGAATAAAGTGGTAAAGTGTCTGTAGAGAGGAAACAACTCCTAATCCGGACATTTAGAATGAGCTTTCCTGTGTGGATTTGCTGTATAAAACCCATTTCGTTTCCCATCTCGGGTGAGAGACTACTCACAGATCTGTATCCTCTCCCTGCACATGAATAAACCACACCTTACCCGAGTGAAGAGTTTTCTTCGACAGGTGCACAGAGGAGATTGTACTGTATCTGAGGAGCAGCAAGAATAGATTATCCCAAACGCTTCACTACGAGTCTGCACTAATCCTCTTTTCTAATCGTGCCTTCTCCAAATTGTCCTAATATCGCCTGCACCCTCTCCTCTGTCCCAGGTGGGATTTCCCAGGATGGCGAGCTGGCCAATGTGAAGTACGTCCTGTCTCCGTTCTCCCTCAGCCTGGTGGCCACTCCGCCCTTTGTGAAGCCAGGACTGCCCTACCACGCCAGGGTAAGGGCTCAGTATAGACTGTAGCGTTTTTTTTCTGGACCCTCCACTCCAAGCGCTTTCCGGGTAATAAGGAGTCTCCTCCACCCCCACCAGTGTGCAGCTCCGCCTGGGTGATGCACCAGTCCTCTCTCAGCGGGGAGGAGAGCAGAGAGGTGAAGCCAGTTCAGAGATTCCCAATAGTTCAGTTCCTCTAGCCAGTAAGAGTAGGACATGAGGCCAGAAGGGTAGCTGGTAGCTTCTTCTCTGGAGCGATCCCAGTGTAACGTGGTACCCAAAACACCACTCCGCCTCAGTCAGATCTTCCTCGTGCGTTGTGCAATCGTACCAGAACTTCTCTTGCTTTGTGCTCCACGCTTTTCCACTGATACACTCAGCCCACGTGCTTTCGGAAATGAAGGGTCCCGCCCGCGATTTCCCCCCAGGTGCTGGTGAAGGACCCCCTGGGGCAGCCGGCGGGAGGCGTTCCGGTGCGGATGGAGGCGCTGGCGCTGGATCAGCACGGCCAGGAGATCCGGCTGCGGTCGGCCATGGTCGGCCAGGACTACGTCCTCAGCGGCTCCGACGGCACCGTCCTCATCACCCACAACATCCCCCCCAAGGCCACGTCCGCGGCGTTCACTGTGAGGAGCTGCTGCCAGACCGTGACCGTTGAGCGCCGCTAACCACAGAACGGGCTTGCAGTTCGTCAGTGACGGAGCTTATTGATTATTTGGCCTACCTCTCAGTCTCGCGTTTCATTTTAGGAATGAAGGAATGGAGAGCACCTCGCTATCAAGGAATTGGAAAGAGATTTACCCACGAACTTAGTGGTGCTGCCCCATAGTTCAGGGAAATGAGTTCCATTGCAGCTTTGGGTGCCTGTCTGTGTGGAGTCTGTATGGTCTCCCTGTACTTACATGGGGTTTTGCCAGGCACTCTAGGTCTATTAGGTTCAGTAATTTGCCAGCATTTCTAGTTCTAGGTTTCACTGCAATTAATTGTCCCTTTCTCTGTGGCCCCTACACTGCACTGGCACCCCACCCAGGGGCAGAGCAGACTCGGGCTCTTAGAGAGCACCCTGTGCTTCCAGGATCCAGCTGGTCATCACAGGGATAAGCAGCTTTCCCGTGCCGGAGAGAGCAGAATGTCTCGTCTCCTTCAGTGTTCAGCATGGGAAAGACGGTGTCCGGGATGTGCCCCCGGGGAATGACCCTTTCATGTTGCAGGTGGAGACGGCCGATAACTCCCTGCCCAGGGAAAACCAGGCGAAGCTGCAGTTCAACGCCGTGGCCTACCACTCCGACAAGGAGCGGTACCTCTACATCGACTGGGCCTCCAGTCACAGAGTGCTGCACTCTGGAGACTACGTCAGCATCAACATCTACTTCAGCCAGAAGCACCTGAGCAACATCAAGTACTACAGCTATCAGGTACCTGGGCAGTGCAGACCGTCCCCGGCTCCGGCCAACTTCAGTGGACTGTGACCGCGTCCAGTAGAAATAAGCAGCATTGACACAAAAATAATGGTCTGAACTAATGAACTAATGAAATAATGTACACCACATCTGCTACTACACGATGCAAATCGGAAAATGTATATTACATCTATACATTTGAATCTATGTAGACAGCAATCTAGCTAACAACAGAAAACAGCGCATGTTTGAACTTTATTTACTCACGCAAAGAACCTCAACTGTCCAGCCTTCTTCAAATCCTCTTCGCCAAAATTAAGTGAGATTTACAGGCAATTTTTGGGTGTTTTGTGAAAGTGTGCAGCATATACCTCAAAAGTTATCATTAACGGATTTATTGAAGTATACTATTGTATATTTCTAAGCCCACTTCTGTACACATATTAAAGTAGAGCTTCAGTGTGATGCTACTGTATGGCCAGGCTGTATGTGCATGTAATCTACTTTAAAGTCCCTTATAAAGTCTGGCTGGATTTTTCTGTTACTGTTCGAGCTATAGTTCTCTGAGAGACAGTAACCCAAAGTCTCCTAACCAATACATAGAAGCTCCCTAGCTCCAGGAGTGGACTCCCCATCTCCCTGAAGCTCACTGGGTCCTGGGAGAAGCTGTTTTTTTGATCCCTTACCATAACCAGAACCTGTAAACTCGTAATCACAAGTCTGTTCTCTCTGTATAACCATAATCTTATAACCAGTACTGTTTTCTCTCTGAATAATCCCCTCTGGGATAACCTTGTTTCCATCCTGGGAAAAACTCTCAGTGCCCCACTGCACCAGGGCTTCCTTCTGATCACCAGGAGTGCCTCAATGTAACCTGAGGACGTACAGACCACAGGGCTGCCAAACTACCAAATCAAGGAGACTTCAGGTCAAGGGAATCCTCACAGCTCCTGAATGCCACATGAGTGAAGTCTCTCTTCCATAGTCATTACAGCCAATGCAAACAGACTCAGACAGTCTGCTGTTAAAGCTGTGGATGGTGACTCAAGATGGGAATGGTGGGTGGTTTGTCTGGTACCTCCCTTCCAGTTCCCTGGCCTCACAGTTCCCTCACGGTCACAGTCAGGCATTTCTCCCCCGGCCAAGTGGGTCTGTAACCAAACCTGCACCACACAGGAGC
The DNA here is from genome assembly GCF_040954835.1 of Lepisosteus oculatus. Taxonomy (NCBI): domain Eukaryota; kingdom Metazoa; phylum Chordata; class Actinopteri; order Semionotiformes; family Lepisosteidae; genus Lepisosteus; species Lepisosteus oculatus. The sequence continues at coordinate 14,624,526 of NC_090719.1, read as the reverse complement.
GCCGTGGATCTTTGAAGTGTTGGGTTCATCTCCTCGAATTAAACTGTGCTTATGATGAGAAAAGTAAGGCAATCCCGTGTGTTCTCCTTTTTTTCTTGTTGCCCTCGCCCTCAGGTCATCTCCAAGGGGAAGATCGTGGCATTCAATTCGATGTCCCGTGTCGGCCAGGCGAACTACCAGAACATCAACTTCCGGGTGACCTCTGACATGGTGCCCTCGTCCCGCCTCCTGGTCTATTACGTCGTGACCGGAGAGGGGGAGGCGGAGCTTGTGGCCGATTCTGTCTGGATGGACGTCCAAGACAAATGTGTCAACGGCCTACAGGTACAGACGATGCCACCGCTAGCTGAACGCGCGCCGCCGGTTTCCAGCCTGAGGATAAAAAGCAAACAGATTGTGTTTTGACAGGGGGGTTCCCTTGGGGCGGTGCTTTGCTGTAACGGCTGGGTTTTGTCACGGTGCAGGCCAAGATCTCCGTCCCTCCTGGGGTGTACAAGCCCAAGGAGAAGGTGGACCTGAAGATCGAAGCAGATGAGGGGTCCTCTGTAGCACTCTCAGCCGTTGACACTGCCCTGTATGAACTCCGGAGCAACCCCAAAGACCCCCTGGCCAAGGTGAGCCCTGACACTTGTGTCCTCCACCCCATTCAGCGCTGCCTCGGGCCGCTGCACGGCCCAGCCCCAGTATGGCACAGCACCGCAATCCAGTGTTGCACTTAGCACTCAAGAACTGTTAAATTCACTATGGAATAACACGTTTATTTGTAAGTAAACGCAAGATGGGAGCAGTAGGGATAACTGGAAAAGTATTCCACCTAACTGGAATATCTGACTCAGTCTGTAGTTTGTGGGGGAAACTTGTTTTCTGTAGATTTATAGAAAACAATTGTGCTCTTATTGTCAATGTTCCTACACACCCTGTATGTGTCAGTTTTCTCTAGAATGTAGACCTAAGGTATGCAAAACTCCCTGCTAGTCCATCCTGGGACTTCACTTTAAGGCCGCACAAGTGGAATGAGTCCCAGGATCTGGGTTTGTGTTGAGAAGATGTTGGTATCTTCCTTCTTGAAGTTGATGTGATTTTGAATTTATTTTGAGATCAGAAATGGTGGATCACGCGGCGGGTGCTTTTTTTGGGGTCCTGTTTATTCTTCCCTGCTGCCCACTGTTCTCAGCTGCTCCTGTCCCTATACCCTCTTGCTACGGGAAGCTGAGAGCAGCAGTTGCAGTAAGAGTATGAATATCAATTAGCTTTTTGTCCAATCACAACCCTACCAGAGAGGAATCACTAATGACGGTCTCTTTGAGTAAAGTCAAGCTAGCCTATATAAAAGCCAGTGTTTATACTTCAAAGTACAAACATGCTTTACCAACATGAGAATGTCTATTATTAAATTAAAAGAACACTTTGACCTTCTTGTTATTGATCTTTTGTAAATAGCCTAAGACCTTTCGGAATCCTTCCCTTTTACACTTTCTGATATCATCATAGTTCAGCGGGATCGCTGAAGTGCTAAGGCTGTTCGTGGCGCCTCATGCTGTCCTGAGGTCACTGCCAGCTCCTGCACACTGGTGGCATTCTTCTCTCTGTCCCAGGTGATACGCCACATCGAGCAGCATGACCTGGGCTGTGGCGGGGGAGGAGGCAAGGACAATGCAGATGTCTTCCGCCTCGTGGGCCTCACCTTCATGACCAACGCCAACGTCAAAGCTGCCAGCGCTGCAGGTAGCGCCCCGGGCCTCCGGACAGCCCGCCCCTACCCCAGATTCTGGGACGGGAAATCATTTCCACTCCCAATCGCGGTCTGAACGGCACACGGATTCGAGACTGCCGTGACGGGAGATCCCCGGCTGACTGCCCATGATCCGTCTGTCCGCTTCTCGTGCTCGTCGCCTGGGTCACAGCTTGCAGAGCAGAGGGCGGGCCGATACTGTCGCAGACTACGAAGGGCGCTTGAGAGACGAAAAATGAGGTCGCAGGAGGAGGACGGAGTAGGTCTCCCTGTGCAAAGTAGAGACTGTACAGAGAGTCAGCCGTCCAACGGGAGCTCAGCAGAGGAGGAGCTTAAAGGGAGTCAGACTGTAGAATTCCTCAGAGGAGCTGGGAGAGGGGAGGTTTCGTGTTTTCTAAACTAAGGCACATTAACGCACTTCTGATCCAGCAGACGGGAAGTGAAACAGTCTTTCGGAGGCTGAGCGTCTTCAAGTGCCTCACTCCAGGGGAAAATACATGCTGTAGATGAACTGGAGGGGTGTTTCCTGACCTAACAGTGCTCATTGGTCCACCTGATGCGGTGTCTTTCTTCCAGATGAAACCTGCTCGGACATCGTCAGGCCAAAGCGGTCTGTGGACCTAGTGACTGAAATTGAGAAGAAAGGTGAGTGGACGTCTCATCCCCTCAAAACGCGACTAAGACAGTCAAGAGCCAAGTATGTGACAAACTAGGGTGACAGAACAGGACCATTTCTTGGTTTTGGTCCAGGTGTCAAAATTAGTTCAGCAAGATGTACTTGTATTAAAAAATATATATATATATATTTGGTTTTAAAAAACCCTTTAAAGTCTCAAAGCAGTCGGCTTTGCTGCAAACTAAATTCTCACCTATTATTCATCTGTAGAGGTCTGGTTTATTTAGCTCAACCAGTTAACCAGTTTAATATTTATTTGGATTTCACACATTAGATCTCTATCCTTGAATGACCAATTTGCAGCAACACTGTATTTCTTCTATTCTTTAATATTCCTTATAAGTTACAGCTGCATATACATCTCCGATTTTACATTTCGACCTGTATTTACTGATGTTAGCTGTTGAAGTGAACTGTTTTTATTAATTAATTATTATTATTTTTTAATTTAACACAGTGTCTATGTTCAGATGCCCACAAAGTTGTAAAACTGGAGACTTTGCAAGTCTTTGCAAAACTCTTTAGCCAGGGAGGTAGCCTAGTTAAAAGATACGGTGCACTTTGCATAACCTACACCCGGCGACATGCAGTTCGCGTGTATACATGTGAGAATAATATACCGTCACAGAGGTGAAACTAGCAGGTCAGGGGGACCACAAACCCGAACAGGATTTTCACAGTCTGCGGCAGATAACGCGGCTCAGTGACGGAACCGAACCTCTCCCCGACAGCCAACACATTCCAGGACCTGAGGGTTCAGAAGTGCTGCAAGGACGGTGCGGCCAGCTACCCCCTCACGGAGACCTGCGCCAGCCGCGCCCAGCGCATCAAAGCCCCCTCGCAGTGCAAGAGAGCCTTCACCGACTGCTGCGAGCTGGCCAACCGCCTGCGCTCCGAGTCCATCCGCGTCTACACGCTGGCGCGCATGGGTGAGCCGCCCGGCCGTGCGCTCCGAAGCGCCGGCGTGGCCCCGCAAAAGGCTGGGTTCCGGTGCGGTACCGGGGGTCGTTCTGGATTAACGCATTTCTGATCCGGCAGACGGGAAGTGAAGCAGTCTTTCTCGCAGGGGGGTTCAGTCTGAAAAACTGCAGTTCGTGTACAGACAGGTGCCACGCCGAGCAGAGCAAAGAGAGAGACGGACTCGGCGCACCGGCGCACAAATACTGTGACAGTTAACGGTGGGGGCGCATTGTGAAGACCGGGGTGTCGAGCTTTTTCTACTGCTGAAAATAAGATGGAGCTGATTTCTGAACGCGCAGGGAAAGCAGATAACGCCGTGTTTTCGGTCAGCCCGTCAGTACAAGGCGGAGGAGAGGCGCGATTCGCCTGGCGGGTTCGCTTGCGGTTAATCACCTGGCCGAGGCGAAGGAGCACCTGTCTGTGAGGACAGGGCTGTCAGAAGCCGCTGCATGGGCAAATGACATGAATTAATGATGCAGCTTAGCCCTACTGCTAAAGTGTAATACCTTGTGGTTAAAAGCATCCACAGAGGTTGTTGTTCTGTAGCGACTTCACGGATGGAGGGGGTCTGGATTGTGGAAAGAGCATCAGTCCCGTCAGTCAGCCCTCTCACTTTGCGATCTTTGATTTCAGAGCTGGATGATATTTTCGGAACTGCCAACCCGCAGGTCCGCAGCTATTTCCCTGAAAGCTGGCTCTGGGATGTCTATCCCATGCCTGAGAAGTAAGTACAGTATGTGGCACCCGGTGTCCCTCGAAACAGAGCAGAGCAGACCCGATCCCGGGTTCACACACACACACCGACAGTCATTTCCAGCCAATCTGAAGATGTTGCAGAGCAACGCACTTCGCTCTGTGTGTGCCGGTAGGAGCATCGTCAGTCATCTTCCAAACCGACTCACACTTGGAAGTTATTGACGGGAAGGGTGTCAAGAGAAAAGAGGGAGATTCCCAGATGCGGCGTTCTAGACCGCTGCACAGCAGGGCGGAGGCCTACACAATTTCCTTCTTACAGCTTTATTTCATCTGGGGTCTTTTAGGAAGCAAGTGGTGTGCAATACGTAGTACTGCCTGACCCTAACCTCGCAGGAGTATGGTAACGACACGCTTGTCCCACAGCTCTCGAGTGAAAACCCTGTCCATCGACCTCCCAGACTCCCTCACCACCTGGAAGATGAAGATGGTGGGGATCTCCAACAAAGGTAATGTAGCAAGGCTAGAGCTCCGTTTCTGCTCCCTCCTCCCACAACTAATATCTCTGAAGGGGGTATTTCTGAACAACATGGCCAGGATTCTGTCCAGTATCCTCTGTGTACAGGTGCCTTCAATTCTCCACCCATGTCAGCCACTTTCATGCCACCCAGATGAGATTTACAACGTGCATTTCTGCTATATAAAGGTCATAGTGTCACACACTGATTTACACTAAATTAAATCCGACATTTCATCTGCCTAGTCCAATAGAGTGTTAAAATGAAGCCCGGTATCTACCCAAGTCACAGGTCAGGAGGACAGCACTCAGTGACCCTGCAGCACGATCGCAGTCCTAACAGTCTGTAAGCGCCGTATCTGCCCTGGAGGAGAGAAGGCGACTTTAACAGTCAGTCACTTTTCCCAGACTGCTTTCTGCTCTCCCCCCCAATTCACAGGCATCTGCGTGTCTGACCCCCTGAAGGTGGAGGTCAACAAAGACGTCAGCCTCGATGTGCCCGTCCCGTACAAAATGGTCCGCGGAGAGCAGATCGAGCTACGAGGGTCTGTGTACAACCAGAGGCCCTACAGCTCCAGGGTGAGCACTGACTGAGGGGCGCTGCCACACACTGTTATCTCTCCTCCTCCCGCTGTTACAGTCCAAACAGCTCACATCTGAAATGTATCAAAGCTGAGGTTGCTGCTGGAAGAGGTGTTAGTGGGGCCAGCAGTCTGTGTGGGTCCTAATGCCCCAGTATAGTGATGGGGACACTATACTGTAAAAAGGCGCCGTCCTTCAGATGAGATGAGGTCCTGACTCTCTGTGGTCATTAAAAATTTCTCGAAAAGAGTAGGGGTGTTACCCCAGTGTCCTGGCCAAATTTCCCTCTGGCCTTTACCAATCATGGCCTCCTAATAATCCCCCTCTCTGAACTGGCTCCATCACTCTGCTCTCCTCCCCACTGAGAGCTGGTGTGTGGGGAGCGGACTGGCACATCATCCAGGTGGGGCTGCACACTGGTGGGGGTGCAGGGGATCCCCATTAAAGCGCTTTGAGTGGAGTGTCCTCCATTCAAGAAAAGCACTATACAAGTGCAAGGAATTATTCTTTAAAAGATTTTTGTAAAATATGCCAGCATTATCTTAAGGCTTAAAACGTGATGCTTGGCTTTAAACATGGTCTGCTGTAAGATTGTAATACTGGTCACATCATCTGAGATGTTAAAATTAATATTCTTTCTGTTCTGCAGCTACATTAAGTCTGTAGAAATCTGCTAAAAACAAAGATTCACCCAAATCGCTCCTTCCTCCCTCCCTGGGGCAGTTCTGCGTGACCCTGGAGGTCGGCCAGGGCGTGTGCTTGTTTAAGGGGTCCAGGAAGGCTGAGGGGACGCAGGTCACCCCTTGCCAGAGAGCGCCCCTGGAGGGGCAGTCGGTGCACTTGGTCTCCTTCACCCTGCTGCCCCTGCAGGCGGGGCTGCACACACTCACCTTCACCCTGGACTCCCCCCTCGGCCGGGACGTCCTGGTCAAGACTCTCCGAGTGGTGGTGAGTCTGCCCTGGGTACCCAAACACACCATGGTCTGGTCGCTTGGCCCGATGCAGAAGAACCATGCCTATATTGCAGGTGCCTACAGTAGGTGCCTAGGGAAGATCAGGCTCCTCCACTGATTTCTGGACAGTTCTGCTTAGTAACAGGGCAAACCGAATCAGCAGTGGTCCATACTGTGCGTACAACAGTGTACACTCGGCCATTTAGGTTCTAGTTCCTGGTGGAAGGGAGAGCTGAAGAACAGAGTCAACATAGGCCGAGCAGGTCAGGTGTACAGGTTCCCCAGTATGGGTACAAGGTGTAAGAGCTGATCACGCTCCAGACTGGGATTTGAGGCATGCTAATTTAGGTGCATGGCACACCTCAGTTCTGCCTTTCGGCCCTCCTGCTACAGTATGTGCATGTTTATTCTGTTATTTATCTGCACCTGTTTTATGTAGATCTGTGTGATTTGGATGACGAGACAGGAGGAAAGGCTGGTTTTGTATTTACCTGCCATGGACACCACTTTGAAGTTCCAATCAGGGTGCATGGTTTGACTCGGAGTGTCTTCAGGAAGTTAGGCACCAGTCTGGAATGCCCAGTTGGAACAGACCTATGTTAAAGATGAATCACATCTTGGGCAATAACTGGTACACCCCCGTACTCTGTGACAACTGCTTTATGAACCCCAGAGTGATAACTCAACAGCAGAGCTCCCTGGATTGTGGGTGATGTAATATACTTACTTTTCTGCTGCTGATCACATTTCCTGTTGATTGCAGCCTGAAGGCATCATGACAGAGAGCAGCTCTGGATATACTCTGGATCCACAGGGCATCTATGGTGAGTCTTGAGAGCTGATCATTCCAAAACATTCCAAACACAGGACAAGCAGGGCATTAAAAGCTCCAGGGAAAATGTAGCAATGAAGCAATAGTGCTTCCTGTATCCTTGACATTTTCTTAAAGTATAGCAAATGTTACTTGGGAGCAAAGATTTTTGTCAGTGGGACGTTTTTCTCCGGTGCTTTTTTGTGCACACCAGGGTGAATTCATATGTCTCATCAACAGGCACTACAGCTTGTAAAGACAAGAGTTAAGCTTGTTTGTTTGTTGATCGTGTTTTAACTGCACAGAATGAAAAGCAAAGCTCGCTTCCATCCAGGAGGCGGTGCGAGTCTGTGACGTGGGTTTCAGGTGGTAGTTCTAGCGCAGTCCAGCCCAGAGGTTGTAGCAGAAGTGGAGGAGGCTGCAGTCTGTCTGGCTTCTCCACTTGGACAGAAGGCTCATTTCCACGTCCCGGGTCTCTTCCAGGGTTGCTGAAAAGGAGACTGGAATTCAGACACAGGATTCCTTCTAACCTCGTCCCAGGGTCTACACCCACTCGCACACTCGGTGTCAGCGGTAATGTCCGATCCCCACTCTTCCTGCCCCCGTGTCCCAGCCTGCCCTCTCTCTGCGTGGACACGGACTGCTTAGATGCACGACTTTGCTCTTACTCTTTACATTCCCTGTTTTCTTCGTGCAGAAGCACAATTCTCTTTCTACTGAAAGCTGAGACGTAACCATGAATCCAGATCTGTTTTGCATAATGTAACGGGGGTGGGATTCGACGTGTTAAGATGACCTCGCCTGCTGCTCGTTACCGAGACCAGAGGGAGCAGGGGATGTCCAGGGAACGAGTAGAGGCTCAGTCCGAGATCAGAGCCAGGGGCCAAGCAGGGAGACTCTCAGTTAACGAAGCCAAGGGCTGATCCTGGAGCACGTTCGGAAACAAAGCAGGGGTCAGGGGACAAACAGACCCAAACACAGACCAAGCTGGAGGGGCTCTGCTGTCGGGTATTCATTCTGAGCAGCACCCGGAGGGGGCATCTTCTCCAGGTGATTACTGGTGATGCCACACCACAGGTAGCCCCCCTCATGGCGCGGATTAGCTACGACAGCACCTGGCGATGTCCACTCGAGTGTGATTTCGATTCGCCTCGAGCTGCTGTGATCCAGGCTCGTGGACATTTTCATCTCTGTGCGTTAAGCATCGCCAGAGAAAATGTCTTCTCGCCCAGACCGAGGCGGACTAATCGCAGTGGTCGGACCTGTTAAAGTAGTAGACGACACGAAAGGGTGGATTGTCGAAGCTCACCGCATGTGCCCAGTGAATCGTTCCTCCGGATTGTATCGGTGAAATGTGTGCAGCCCTGTGCCCATCTCCCCTTCGGTCTCTCTCGCCCCCTGACCTTCTCTCTCGCCCCACACAGGTGAGCTGCTGGGGGCGGTGTTATCCATCGTCCTGAACCCCTCCGGCCTGAAGCAGCTGACCAGCCTGCCCAGCGGCTCGGCGGAGGTGGAGCTGATGGGCATCGTGCCCGTCTACTACGTGTTTCACTATCTGGAGAAGACGAACCAGTGGGATATACTGGGCCCGGACTCGCTGAGCAGACGCCTCGAGCTGAAGAAGAGGCTTAAGGAAGGTCGGTCACCGTCTCTTGGAAAATCTGGCCTGGGAATCTAGAAATCTCTCATTTCCTGCTGGAGCCCAATGATCCCTCTATTGTATTGACTTTGCATATTACTGTGTATTGTGAAAAGAAACACTTGATAAAGGCATCTGCTGAGCAAATACTACTACTACTAAATGCAATATGTGTCAGTGACGTTACCCATATAAAATAGGTATAATTTAATTTATTACAGATATCACAACAACTACACATCAATGTTACAGTGGCCATTAATCAATATGACCATGCATGTGTACGTAGAAGATAGCGATGTGGCTTAGGCAGGGTAAAAGATTGTAAATAACCCATTTACTGATCCAGGGCTTCACAAATTAGGTGTCTGGGAGCCCTGGAGACCTCAGAGACACTCGCAGGATGCTAGAGATCAGCTAATACGATAATGTTACGTCCTGCAGGGGTGACCAGCATTCTGTCGTTCCGCAAGAAGAACGAGTTTGGCTACAGCATGTGGAAGGACAGGGAGGCGAGCACATGGTAAGTGTGTCCCACAGTCACATCAGGCCTGAAGCAGGTGAAGGACTGGATTTAAACTCTAACCAGAGCCCTGCTGACAAGCGGCCTACAAAAACCTGCTTGTATCCAGCATGTTTTTGTGACATTTGATTCAAATAAAAATGCAAACAGCGGACAGGGACAAACTGTCCAATCAACAAGCTGTGTGTCCTGTGATAAAATCCGAAGAGCTGACAGATGACATGAGAAATCCCTGTGAGGGACTGTAAGGAACAGACAGGCGGTGAACGTTCACTCTCCACCACAGGATGAGGGAACGTGTCAGTTGGGCCAGCAGGAGGAACTGGCTGCTAAGATGCATAAATAAAGGCCTAAAGAGCGCTTCACCTCTATAGCCTGGACTCCCTTCCCAGTCACCTGTCCACCTTGAGTCCACCTTGAGTGACCGGGACGTCCTGGTCTTTCTCTCAGTTCCCTGCATCGCTACTCCAGTGTGGGACTGGTTTACCTCCCCCTGTCCCCTGCTCTCGTTCTCAGGCTGACAGCCCTGGTTGTCAAGACTCTGGGACAAGTCAGCAACTACCTGGAAATTGACCACGCGTCTCTCTGCAACTCCATCTTCTGGCTGAAGGAGCAGTGTCAGAACCAGGATGGCTCTTTCAAGGAACTGTCCACCTACAGACCCAACAAGCTCATGGTAAAGAGCCATCACTGATGGCATCAGGGCAGGGTGCCGAGTTGGCAGAGCGCCCTCTTTATTGTGTGCAAGCGCTTTTGGGAGTTGGCAACGTTTGGCTACAGAGACTGGATTTTTTTAAAATGTATTTAGGAGCATAAGAAAGATACTGAAAGATGATCATCTCACCCTGCTTATTGAGCTGTTAGCAGCTTATTGATCCTGGTGTGTTATTATTAATACTACTAGAAATAACTGCTTCCTTCACACCAGGGCCTATGTCCCAGAAGCTAGATAGATAGATAATACTTTATTAATCCCGTAGGGAAATTGATGGAAGGGTCAGCTAACTCACCCACATGAATATGGGGAAAACAAACTCCACACGCATAGCACCCCGGATCCATAATTGAACCCAGGGCCCAGTGCTTCCCACCGTTATTATTAATGACCTGAATAATAATAGTAATAATAATTAATAATGTTTGTGTCAATAACATTTCCCATATAAAATGGGTAGGATAGCACACCTGTGAAATTTCACTAAACGTCATTATTACAGTTGCCATTAATCAATACACAGACCGTGTCTGTGTACATGGAAGATAGTGATGTGGCTTAGTCAGGATAAAAGATACTAAATATCCCATCTCTTGATCCAGGGCTTCCCAAATGAGGGTCTGGGACCCCTGGAGAAACTCAGCTACACTCCCAGGATGCTACAGATAAGATGGCATACATTTCACCCTGGGATGATGTCTCTTAATAATCTAATATTCTTCCTCTCATGAAAAGAAATGCCTTGAGTACATTATTTGAAGAGGAAGGAAACAGAGACCCGCTCACTAAGTGATCTTATCTGTGCTCCTTCGGAATTGGCGCCAATGATATTCTGCTTAAAAGGGGTTGAACATTGCAGACGTTTCTGTTGAATTTGTTTCTCGCCTTTCGTGTCTCTTGTACAGGGAGCTGGCTCAGATGTGGCGGAGCAGACTCTGTACCTGACTGCTTTCACTGTCATTGGAATTAAAAACGCCATAGAAGTCTGCCCCCTTCAGGTGAGAGAGAGAGGCCCCATTCCGTGGGGAATTCTAGCGAGGAGAGAAACAGGCAGAGGTCAGGTAGACCAGTTAAAAGAGTCCGGTTTTCTCCACGTGACAGGTTTCCAGTTTCCATTGTTCAGAAACCTCCTTTGACTTTCACACCAAATGCAAGGTTTAGTATAGATAAGCTGTGGCGATAATACGGCACTATGCTTTTTTTCCTGGACATGGCTCTAGGTAAAGGGGGTTTATTGATATGGGTGTTGTTCTTGTTTTTAGGAGTTTAAGGATGTCCTTGCAAAGGCCACAGAGTACTTGTCGGGAAAGCTCCAACAAGTGAAGAGTGTCTACACAAAGGCTATTGTTGCATACGCCCTGGCACTAAATGACAAAAGCAGTGCTTCTGCGCGGACGCTGTACACTTCCCTGGAATCGGACGCCTACATCGTTGGTAATGTGTACAAGGATTGCTTTACCTAGGGTCACTCCACCCTCTACTTCCTAGATTAGAACCCCCCCAAAGCGAAGCTATTGCCAGGCAAATGGATCACTGCTTCTAAAAATGTAATTTCCTATTAAGCATTTGAGCTGGATCCAGAGCAGAGTTCCCCCTGTTGTCTGGGACACTGGTTCCCAGTCATACAGCGGGGCGGACTGGAGCAGCTGGGGCACAGCAGCTCACTCAAGGCACAGCGGCAGTCGGTGGTGGAGGGCACTAAACACGGACTCGCCCCCTCCCAAAAGCTGGGTTCGTGTCGGGCTGGAAGCGAATCCTTCTCACCGTCATGCGAACACAGAAAACCGAATCCTATGCCACTTGACGAGGAAGAAAAAAGCCTGAAGCCCCCTGAGGCCTTCAGAGGGCTGATCGCAGGTGTAAGCAGCAATTCTGTTTGTCCTGGTGTGTCTGAAACAGGAGACCCCCCGGTGGTCCGGTTCTGGAAGGAGAAGGAGGACAGCCTGGACTCCTCTCTGCCCAACAGAGGGACGGCACGCAGTGTGGAGACAACCGCCTATGTCCTGCTGTCCACACTGCGGTATGGGAACATGCAGTACGCCAACCCTGTCATGCAGTGGCTGACTCAGGAGCAGCGCTTCGGAGGAGGATTCTACTCAACCCAGGTGAACACACTGCAGCCTGGAGCGCTAAAATACTGAACACATTGGAGCCACACTCCCTAATCTGACCTACTGAACACACTCCAGGACTACTCCCTAATCTGACCTACTGAACACACTGCAGAAACACTCCCTAATCTGACCTTTTGAACACACTGAAGCCTGGAGCGCTAAAATACTGAACACATTGGAGCCACACTCTCTAATCTGACCTACCGAACACACTGCAGGCCCACTCCCTAATCTGACCTACTGAGCACACTGCAGGCCCACTCCCTAATCTGACCTACTGAGCACACTGCAGACCCACTCCCTAATCTGACCTACTGAACACATTGGAGCCACCCTCCCTAATCTGACCCACTGAACACACTGCAGGCCCACTCTCTAATCTGACCTACTGAGCACACTGCAGGCCCACTCCCTAGCTCTGAGCTACTGAACACACTGCAGCCCCACTCCCTAACCGAGCTATTGAACACACAGCAGCTGACAATTCTGAGGCTGAGCTATTGAATACACTGCACCCAGCTCTCTTAACTATGAGCAACTGAACACACAGCAGCTCAGAAGACTGAGTTAAATGAATTGCAGCTCCACACACCGAGCTCCTAAATACATTGCAGCTCAGCTTTGTAACTCTGAGAAACTGAACACACGGTAGACCAACTCTCTGAACCCCAAAAACACAAAGCTACTAAATGCACTGCAGCTCAGAACGTGATACTGAGTATCCACGCAGTACCCTTGTGCTTTTATCTTCTTGCATGCTTCCAGTGCTGTGAATGTCTTTACACTCCCACAGGCTGATGTGTTGGTGTCTGACCCAGAACAATGTAACAGGTGCATCTTTCTTCCCGTCTTTCTAGGACACCATCGTCACTCTGGAGGCTCTGACCGAGTACAGTCGGCTGGCCAAACGTGCTACCCTGGACATGAAAATCAGGGCCTCCTACAGGACCCTGGGTGACCTTCAGATCATCACCCTCACCCAGACCAAGCCTGTGGTCAAGCCTATTGATGTATGTCCCTGTACAGTACATGCTCTGCAACTAACCGCATTGTCTTGTACACGTGCTTATCACATCATGAAAATCTAGCCAAATGTTATTTAGGAGACTTAAGTTTCTAACTAAAAACTTTATGATGTATCATATATCACATTTATATAGAGTTTTTCTGTAGTGAATATCACTTGTACTGCAGTACATGCATTGCAGTGCACTTCCAAAATCTCAAACCTTTGAAGGCTATATTGTGTAAACAGGGACATTTTTTCATGCAATACAACACATCTATATAATTGCTGGAAATATTCAGGTTTGCTACCTAAGCTGTTCGATGAAAATGAAAATCCATGGTATACAGATGAGAAAATGGAGGTTTGGGACAAAATGTTTATCTTTGCAGGCAAGGGTGTAAAGTAGGAAAACTGGCAATTCACCAAATAATTACCTACAGTTGCTCATTAAGAGCTGTGTTGAATTGAAAACCTCCAGAAACTTCTGCTGGTGAATCACACTACTGTGGTCCAGGTTGGAGACTGGAGAACAGAACTGTGACTAAAACATTGACACCTTATTCACTTACAAAATGAGATTCTAAATTTTAATTACAAAGCAAATCACAACTTGCCTGCAGCCTGTAACCACAGTTTCAGCTGAACTCATTTTATCATCCCAGTAATAAAGTTTACTGAAGACATTACAATATTGCTTAACAGTGTTACTAAAATATTGTCTGTTACATGACCTGCAGGAACAAATGTTCAGTTGATCATCTTGTCCAATAGATTCTGCACCTGTTGTGTGAGATCACTGAGTTCCAGAGCAGTTTATGACTTTGTCTGTCCTCCGGTGTGCTGTCTGACTGTGTTTGTGAAGAGATCGAACCTAAAGCCGCTGCCTGTCTTTCTGTGGCAGGTGCCCGAGCCCGAAGATGTGATTGTGCAGACAGGAAGCAGCTCAGGAGTCTCTGTTGTCAGCGTGAGTACACTCTCGTTCACAGGCTCGGGCAGTTCAGAGGTCGCACACTGGGGCCCCCAGTATTCCTTTACTGCCCCTCTACCGTTTCTGGACATGTAGACTCCACTGTCCGGCATCTCACTGGCCAGTCCATGTCCATCTCAGGCTTGTACATTGTATGGCCATACACCTTAAAGTGCAAATTCAGCTTCCTTTGGGGCCACAAATGAAAATTTGAAGGTGTCCAGGACCAGAATTAGTTTGATGAGAACTGCAGAACTGTAATCAATCTTAGTTTTAATCAACAGAAATTCTTAAAAAGACCTTTTTTTACAGTTATGGACAGTTTGCTTTTTTTAGTAGGACCTCCTCACCTTCGTGAAGATTCTAAAGCGCTTCATACTCTAATCTAACTTGAGGAAAAGACGATAATGGGGACAAAAGATTGCGAATTACAAAGCAGATGGCTGTTTAAGAAGTGAAACGTTCTGAAAATCAATTTATCACGTTTAGAAAAGCAAATTCATCACTTTTGATGTGGCCCTTACAGTACTTTGAAGCAAGATTCCTTACTGCCTTATGGCAGCACAACTCTGTATATAATCCCTTGTATGCAACATTGCCCACTATCCCATATATACTGAGAGGCCTTTCATTCCAGATGAAGACTGTCTATTATAGCACAATAGACTCCCAGCACACCTGTTTATTTGACCTCAAGATTGAAGTTTTTCCAGCAGACACTAAGTCGACAGGTAGGAGAAACATTGTCCTTTTTGGTTGGTATATAACTGTTTATATAGGGTATATAACTATAACATACATAGGTAAATAAAACTGTTAACCTGTGTTTTATTTGACTTTTCAAAGAACGTCTGTTGTTCATGAGTCAAATCTGCTAAGCTACCCACACTGCAGGGCCTTTTATGTCTTGTTTCACATGCAGATTTCATGAGGAGAGAACGTCGGATCGAAGCTTGCGCAAAGTGAGTAAAGTTCTTTCCTTCCAAGGGGCACAGGGGCGGCAACCTATTTTTCACTGTTCTACTATAGTAAAACAAACCAGTTCTTCGTTTGCTTTGCAGAGGCTTTCAAATACCTTCAGATAAACTCATACCATATATCAAAGATGCCATCTACAAATGCCACAGAAAATTAAATCATGAAACAAGAAACAAGCCTTATTTTACGTAGTGGCTTTAAAGCAGCCTTGGCGTGTCTTGAGAACCCCGAGCGCGTGCAATTGTCCGAGCCGGTCCCTGTGTCGCTCGGGAACGAGGCGCACCTTGTAGGTCGAAGGCCGGAGGACGCAGCTGTGTGTCTGTTCCTCAGGTACAAGCCTGCGCAGAATGAGCTGTACACTGAAGCCGCGCACACGGTTATGGAGATCCACCTGCCCACTGGTCTGCAGCCCGTACAGGAGGACCTGGAAACGGTAAGGAAACCCATTCTGCATTATAACCCCTCACATGCAGTAGTTACTGTCTCAGAGCCCTGGCCTTCCTTTTCTGGAAACATGCAAATTATTTCATAGACAGCTATTCTTTTTGCAGAGCTGCTGTTGAGTTCAATGCACTTTTCTTCCTTGTGAGAGAATGGAGAATGGGTGTATTAGTCACCATGGAGACTCAAGAACAGTCTAAAGAACAGTAAAGACCTCAGGATGCTTTATGGGAACAGACCAGACTTACAAAGTTGGACCCTACAGTTCCCTCCGTTTACCATGTGAGTGAGTACAGGGTTCGGCTAAGGCGGTCTTGTTTTTCCACAGATGGCCAATGGGGTGGATTATGTCATCTCCCAGTATGACATCCTGGACGACAAGGTCATTATTCAAGTGGAATCTGTGAGTACCCCTCCTCTCTGTCGGCACTCATGTGGTTTTGAACAAAGTCTCGGCTTGCAGCTCAACTGCAAACGCTTGCTACTGCTCCTTAAACACCCGACTGAAAATTCCCCGAGACCTGCGTCAAGGAAAAGAACTGGGCGCACAAAAATCCGGGGATGCTCGAGAGGCTTGTAATGGACTGGAATCTCACATTTTTATCGTAACCAAAACAGTAGGCTATCGGTCATGAAAAATAATAATTCGCTTCGCATTGCGCAGTGGATTTCTGATGTCCTCTGTAGCTCTGGATTGAGCTCATTCTCTTTGCTATTCCCAGGCCTATCAGTATGAGGTTCTAACAGAGACCCTCAGCACCTCAGAAGGTACAACATGGTGCATCATGTCTGCCTGTAGACCTTATACAGGCAGACAGGAAGCCTAAGACACTGGCTTACTAACCAGATAGCAGGTAGCTTACAGAAGCAGAGAAAATGCAGTGATATTCTTCATGGGCTACTTAGCAATATCATAGATCTATTATAATAAATATACTGACGCTTGGAATCTTCTTGTCTATTGGTATTAATATCTGGCGCAGTTTCTTTGCTTTATCGCACGTGGAAGAGCAGCTTGAAAGGGTCAAGAAACAGAAGCATGGCAGAAGTCAGGAAAGGGTTTGCTCGAGGAGCTGAAGCACACATGCCTCTGCATGTGTGTTCAGTTTCAGGACTCTTTCCTCCCTCGCTGCACACAGAAATGAAGAGGTGTGCGAACTCTTCTTAATTCAAAAGAGGACAGTAATAATAGAAACAACTTCCGATTTGTGTAGAATTGATATCGGCTGTAGGACTGTAGGATTTGACTTGAGGATAATTATTTTGAAGTTAGTAATTTCATCGGCTAAAAGGAAATGGCCACATTGCTCAAGCACAATGTGAACTTGGTGAGCTGCCGTCGGTTCTG
Source organism: Lepisosteus oculatus (assembly GCF_040954835.1). NCBI lineage: Eukaryota > Metazoa > Chordata > Actinopteri > Semionotiformes > Lepisosteidae > Lepisosteus > Lepisosteus oculatus. The sequence goes on along the minus strand of NC_090719.1, from coordinate 14,607,868 downwards.
CGAACAGGCTTGATGTTCTCGACTGGCAGCGCGGTGCTGGGGTCTGTGTTAGTTTACAGTCTCGTGGCTCTCCCCAGGTCCCATCCGAGAATTACCTGTGTGTGGGGTTCAGGGTGCGGGAGCTCTTCCGCACAGGCATGACCAGCTCCTCCCTCTACAGAGTCTACGAGTACCACGACCCAGGTGGGCCTCCTGTCGGTCCTGACATCTGATGGACTGTACCATCCCTGTCCTCCCCTCCTCTCGGTCTCACTGTACTCTGACAGACTGCACCATGTCCGCTGTTCCGTCCTGTGTCACTGTGGTCTGATGGACTGCAGCATTGCTGTTGTACAGCCCTTGTTTCTCACTGTGCTCTGGTAGACTGTTGCAGCTATCGCCTCCACTGCTCTCAGTCTCACTGTGATCTGCAGGACTGTACCAGCCCTTCTCTATAATCCTCTCTGGCTCACTGTGATCTGCAGGACTGTACCAGCCCTACTCTATAATCCTCTCTGGCTCACTGTGATCTGCAGGACTGTACCAGCCCTACTCTATAATCCTCTCTGGCTCACTGTGATCTGCAGGACTGTACCAGCCCTACTCTATAATCCTCTCTGGCTCACTGTGATCCTATAGACTATACAACTCTGTTCTCACTTTAGTCTAGTTGTGACAATCTCTGACAGACAGTACCTTCTCTATTCTACTCTCCACTGTTTCACTGTGTTCTACTGGACTGTACCACCTCTATCTTTTACGCAACTGAGCACCTCTGTTCTCTGATGGATGTACCACTGCTATTTAAACACCCACGAGTCTTGGTGTGCTCTGGTGGGCTGTATGGACTCACTTTACTTCATGTCCTGCCATCAGCATGCTGCCATGTGTGTTTGTCTTGTTGCCTTTTTTGGATTCCATCTCTCAGATGGAGAAATACTACCATACTACCAGCTTTTAGTTTAGAACTGAACTGGTGTCATCTGAGAATGGATATGAACTGCTTTAATAACATCAAGACTGGCTGAGTGTAGAAGTGTGAAACGGATGTATTTTTACCCGAATGTCCCTGCCCCCTGCCCTTGTGTCGTGTGAATATTGTTCACGGGATGGTAAGGTGTTGGTTGCCCTGTGTCATACAGACAGCCAGTGCTCCAGGCTCTACACACAGGCAGAAACCAGGCTGCTCAGGCTCTGCGAGGGACAGGAGTGCCAGTGTATGGCCGGTAAGTGCAGGCTTTTGGTGAGCAGGCTGCAGGAAACGAGTCTGGCGCAGGAATCAAAAGCACAGGAGCCAGCTTCCCACAGGGGTTAGCTGTCAATCGCTGTTCTCTCTGTCTTTGCAATCCTATCTGACGATATTAAGCGGGTCACTCTTTCGCTTATACCACTGTTATAAGTGCCTACTAACAATCTTATTACATGTTATTAATTATATTATTAATTTTTATATAAAATTCTGACTTTTCAACAATAAAGACTTTTCTCCTTAACCTCTCTCTCATACAAGTAAAAGAAAACATATTAACTTCCCTAACATAGCAATTTTTTTCCTTCTTTTTGTGAATTAAACTGTTCTGTCCTCATTTAGTACTAGCATAGCTCTGTTACTGACTAATCTCTCAATTCACAAATTGACACACAACAAATGAATGTTTACTAACGAGAGGCTCATTTAGATTTCAGTAGCTAACAGAGCCGACGATCCCATCCAGACATTTCTTTCGAAGAAGTGGACTCGGGTTCAACAACAGGGCTGGGCAGCTTGTTCCACACTCCCCCAACCCTTTGTGTAAAGAAGTCCTACCCACCCACTCCCCGTCTCAGTTTTAAATGCACTTCTCATTGAATCACGTTTTGAATACACTCATCCTTCAGTTCCACAGCACAAACGGATTTTTATTTTCACATTTATGTTATAGTTGAATTGTTGAAACGTAATTTGCAACCTCTAATCTAACACGTCACCATTATGTCTGCCCTGTACCCCCTGCTAGCGGCTTGCGGTCAACTCAAACCACTTATGGACCTCACCATCAGTGCAGAAGACCGGAGGACAGCTGCCTGCCTGGACAACATTAAATATGGTAAGACGTTATCAGTAATGTTAACATTTAGAATTAAGTATGTTTATTCAAATATTTTTTTCATTAAGAAGAAATACATAGTAAATGTGTCACACAGTATAGCTTCTATGTTCAACACAGCATTTATTGTGTAGGTTACTCATAGAAATATATTTACACTCCATAAGAGGTCCTGGCATGCTGTAAATCATTTTAAAAATAAGCAAACTTTAAGCACAAAAAAAGCAATGAATCTTCTCTTACAATTATTTTGATAAGGACAACATTTTCTGCTACTCGATGAACAGTTTTGTGTAGTTTTAAAATAGTTGGACAGGAAAAATGTATTGGTGCCTTTCCATAAAACGTTAAACCTCAAGAGAACTAATTATTCATGAATATTAATTTGGTGGGGCAGCACAGTGGTGCCATGGTTGTCATGGCTGCCTCTCAGTGCTGGGGCCCTGGGTTCAGTTCTGGACCCGAGGTGCTGTCTGTGTGGAGTCTCTATGTTCTCCCTGCGTTTGTGTGGGTTTCCACCCACAGTCCATTCACAGACTGGTAGGTTAATTAAACCTCTGGAAAAACTGGTCCTGGTGGAGTGCGAGTGTGAGTGTGAGTGGTGGACTGGTGTCCCCTCCAGGGTGTGTCCTGCCTTGTGCCTATTGCTTGCTGGGACAGGCTCTGGCTCCCCTGTGACTCTGAATAGGATGAAGTGGTTAGAAAATGGAGGGATGGATTAATTGACTGAATACCTTTACACAGCAATTAAAATCTTAATAGCTACATGAGATAAGATCAGTTTATTGGCCATATACAGTTTCTTGCATTAGGAATTCGTCTTTTCGCAGACCCCAAGCTGCTCTCCATGAGACACACAGACGGGGAGAGAAGCTGGGGGTCAGAGTGCAGGGGTCCGCCATTTACACAGCGCCACAGATCCTTAGCCACAGAGCCACCACACCGCCCAGAATTAAACCAATAGTTAGAAAAGGGGTAGTAACATAAAGGATAACTCTATAGAGGAGCTGTCCAAATACACTTGGACACAGATGAGATGCTACAGGACATACAAAAGGTCACTGAAAACCACTGTCAACGAACATTCACCAGAAACTACAACAGGAATCTAAAGTATTTTCTCACAAAATCCTGTGGTCTTTAAGACAGAAGTTGTCCTTTTTGCCAAAAGAGGACCAAAGTATGGTTTGTTTTAAAAATAAAAGGAAAGTCTAGGAAATACTGAGAGGCCTCACGGTAGAAGTCTTTTAAAACTTTTTTTTTCCCCGAGTGCAATAACATCTCATCTGAAAGGTAGAATTGTGGACATGTCAGTGACCAATGCAAACAGTTAAGTCACCTTTAGAATTCCTGAACAGATTAAAGATGAAATATTTTGGAATAGTCAGTTTTTCAAAATATTTAATTTAGATAAAAATGACCTGTGTCCTGAATTTTGATATCTACATTATATTATTTAAATCTGTTTTTTTAATGTATATTCCAACTCAGTTGCGTTATCTGATTATATGATTCTGAAATCTGGTCTGTGAACGTGTTTTTAGTACTTTTTTTACAATCTAGCCCTAAATGTGTGTTTGGACCCATGTCAACAGGACTTGAGTAAATCATCAGCTTTATGGACGAACAACATTTAAGACAAGTACAAATCCTTTTGGTGTCCGTTTTCTTTTTCAGCTTATAAAGTGGAGATCATTTCCTCCAGTGTCGAAGGAGACTTTGTGAATTACAAAGCAAAAATCAAAGAGGTTATTAAAAGGGGTAAGGAAACGTGCACCCTGAGTTGTTGCAATTCATTTAATTGTCCCCCAGACTAAGCATCTATTTGACTTTGTCTTATTATTAAAATGTTAGTTAACGTGTCAGTCCTTCAGTGTGATATCAAGCACTTTACTAAAAAGATGCAATGCAAACAATGGATGCTGTGGGATTCTCAGTTGTTGTGAAAAGTTCACCGTAACACAAGATAATGACCAGACACAGTCAGTCTTGACTAAAGACTGAAGGTCTCTACACTGAACCATGACACACATTACAGGCAAAACTGCCTGGGGCTGCTATATTTAAATGCCTTTGTGTAACTAGTGCTAGGATCTAGTTAGGATCTGTTAATTAGTGGATTAGTTCAATTTATGACCTATGTAGTTTGGTAACCATGGTCAGGAAAACATCAGTCATCTGTTGCTGGATATGCACATTCAACATTTCCTACGGGCAAAAGAAACAAGGATGGAAATCCATCTTGCACACTTTGTCGGATTCCCCGCTCTGGGAAGCCGACGCAAGGTGTCACTCCACTCCTCTGCCACCCCTGCATCCTCTCCATTCCAGGCACTGAGCAGGTGAAGAGAGACTCGGAGGTGGAACTTATCGCGAAGGCGACGTGCGCGGATGTGGCTTTGAAGAACGGAGATCACTACCTCATCATGGGCGGAGAGGGAATGGAAAACAGACAGAACAGGAGTTTCAAGTAAGCATCGCGGACACTCTCTTCAGTCTGTACTCGCCGTTTCATGATTTTATAACTGAAGGCAATTTTGTATTTTTGAGTGAACAGTATTCACATGCTTCCACATTAAATAATAATAATAATAATAATAATAATAATAATAATAATAATAATATGTAAAGAGTTATAATGCCTGATGGATTCCAAGAGCTCTGAGCTCATAACGGTTAGATACCTCCGCCTTTCAGCTATAAAGCATTAGTTACAGGAGCCCATCAGCCTTTTGAGCGGTTTCCCTCTGAGGCAGCCGACATGCAAGCACGGAGGTGTTTTTGAGGCGACTCGTTTGGTTTTGAACCAATGGGCTCCAGGTGATGCTTAGGTGCCCTCTAGTGGCCGTCTGCAGCTATAACACTATTGCGATAGATTGCTAAGGACTCCCTTCCGTCCGGAAAGAACTGCCACGAAGGTGGCACAGCTGCTGCAGTAGGCCAGCTCGCTTCATAAACACTTTGTATGATTAGCCCATCAGGCTGTTCTGCCTAGGAAGAAGGCAAAACAATTGCAAAGCGATTTGGGATGTGTTTGCAAATTTAATTAATTTCCATAGGGACGAAACGTATTAAAGCTCCATAGATGAACAATTGTCACATCACATCACTTTCAATAACTGCTTGTCCAGTTACTGGCAAGCAAAGGGCACAAGGCAGGATACACCCTGGGAGGGATGCCAGATCATAGCAGGGCAGACACTCTCACACCAGTACCAAATCATCCAGAAGATACTTAACCCAGCAGCATGTCTTTGGACTGTGGGGGGTAAACTTGGAGCACCTGGAGGAAACCCACACGAACCCAGGGGAGAACATGCAAACTCCACGCAGACAGCACCCCCGGTCAGGAACTGAACCCGGGGCCCAAGCGCCGTCAGGCAGTAATGCTCCCCACTGTGCTGCCCAAGTCCGATTGTGTTCCATCTCGTTTTCACACGTGTCTGCAGCGGGACAGAAGCGCCTCGTCTGAAAGTGCCGCGGTTTTGTCTTGCAGGTACAAGTTCGCCCTGGATTCCCAGTCCTGGATGGAGCTCTGGCCCTCTGAAGGGGACTGCGGAGATTCCCAGTGCCAGCAGTTTGCGGGCGTCCTGGAGGAGTTCTCTGAAAACTTCCTCCTAATGGGCTGCACCTGAGACTCTGATCCGCTCCTTGAAAGCCTGTTCCCTGGTCCCTGTGTCCTGTGTCCGATAGTTGTGTTTCTTCACCCAATAAACTGTCTTCCCCTGGGTCACTGTGGAACTGTTCAGCTGTGTCACTATTTAGTTGGCAAAATGGAATTGGTTCCGTCAGTATCTCCAGTTTTGTACTAATAGACTCACATCTCCCTGCCACATGCCTACTGCTGACTGCAGAGAAAACTCAAATTAGGTTTTGTTTATTGGATTGGTAGTTGCAAGCAGATGCAACAAACGTACTACAGCTTAAACCTTTAGTGGGATGTACCCATAATATAGGACTTATCAATATAGCTCATTCATACACACCTTATACACACACACAAAGTGTCATTGTGCTAGATGACTTTGCAGATACCTTTTGTGCCCATGTAGATCTGTAGCTCTGTAGATGAAAGGGGTTACTGAAGGAGGGTTTTTATGTGGATGAGCTGTGACGTTTCCCTTATGTCCTGCAAAGACCACCCTCACTTCTCCTTAAACAAAACACCTCTCCTTGTACGAGGCTCACAGGTCATGACAGCCAGGAGATGCCCACCTTCCTAACACAGGTCATGAAAAACATGTGAACTGACAACAAGAAACAGTTCCAAAAAAGTTTCGATTGCAATTGAAATAAGTGCTTAATCACCGTCTGGCAGGATAAACACTGGAAGCTGGGGATGACTGAAACTCTGCCTATAACTACCCCAGTGCTAAATCACTGCTGGCCATCTTTTGGGCACTGTGCATAAAAACAGTGCTTGTTGGCCAGGTCTCAGTACAGGTGCTTATTAATGACCTCGCCTACAATCACGCAGCTAATGAAATAATTTGACCAACGATGTTGTACCTAGTGTGCATGCTTCGTACACTCGCTTTAGAAAAGTGCAGGATATTGTCAACTGACTTTGGAATCTAATTATCAGGACCAATGACGCAATGACATTTCCTTTTAATACCGCCGTTCAATTCTTTGTTTTTCAATCCCAAACGCTCATGTTTAGATGAAGGAAAAACGTTTTACTTGGAAACCCGACGTTTTCTGTTTTTTCCTGTGGATTTAAATCCCAACCCTGCACTACCGAGAACGCCTTTAATTTATTAGCCTTTTATGAGGAACTTTGTCAAAAGTCTATTAATACAATATCATATCTATTGCTGAGGTTGCGTGTCCATATAACTCTGATATTACCCAAACAACAAGAACAAAATCCATCTTCTTTGGACGGATTGGCCGTGAAATGGCTGAGGAAGATGTATCAAGCATGTTTAGTTTTCACAAATGCTATATCACTTAACACCGCAGTATTTTATCTGACTCATCTGGAAGGAAGCACACACCAGAAAACGAGATATTCTACAAGGATGTAAAGGTCACTAAAAAGGTCCGTAGCTATCTGGCAATTGCATACATTATGTACGTAACAGAAAACAGAAAGACAACCGACCATTATTTGTACCAGTCAAATATTTTTCAATTCTTACTCCTTATTTGTAACGAGTAAGACTAGAGGTTTGAAGCTAGTGGACTTGAATACTGGCTCAACCGGCTTTGAAAAACGCAACAGCCTCATCTATCATTAGCGTTTTGGTATGTTTACTGAGAATTTTGAAATTCACATCTGTTTTCCTTGTTCCATTTCCATACATAAAATGAAGCACAAGTACAAGCGGCCTTTCACCATTATTAAAGACTATAATGTATTTTAAAATGGGTTATTTTTTCCCCACAAAGGCACGATTTCTTAGAGTACAACTGAATTCAAAACGTGCCGTTTTAATATGATTTTTTTACTTAAACGTAACATAGCTCACACTACAATTAAAAGTGTTATTTTGTCAACGAGAGCGTGATGCATTCGCCGTTCAAGGACTGACGGAGCGAAAGGAGGTCTGCGCGCAGGGACATGCCTTCGTCTTCAATGGATACCGCGACTCGGGATCTGACTGACTCAAGCCCTAGAAACAACACAACTTTTAGAGTCTGACATCATGCGGAAACATGTGAAGTAAGTGCTTAGCCACACACGGTAACGACACTTAATGCTTTAACATTCCGTGTATTTAATTTCTTCACTGTCAGGAGCCTAAGAGCGCCGCGCTCATCACTCGGGTGAAGCAATGAAAAGAGTCTTTTATTGCTGTCTGGTCCTCGGAAACGTGTCTGGCCTTTAATTGCATCACGGGCGAATGCGGGGAGACTTGTTCTGTCGAGAGGGTCAATTTGGAACCGACATCACAATTACGGAAAAGTCCGTCTTTTATGAGACGTTGTTAAAACCTTTTCGTTCAATTTCCCCCGAAACGAGATCCAAGCGAGAAGAATGTCAATTACACAAGTGCAGGGCCCCGACAGTGTGGAGGGCTGCGTGGTGCTCCAGATGAGGGGTCATCCTTTCCACAGACACCCTGCATGGATATATATAAAAACCCGACGTCGTCATCCGCAGAGACTGAATCACTCGACCATCCTGGTGCAAGAGTCCCAGCCCGCCTCCGTGACCAAAGACAGCTGTGAGTACCAGAGCCAAGGGGGAAACGGACGCATTTTCTTAAGATGCATTTTGAATTTGATGCGAGTAATCGTTATAGCTTTAGGAGGCTTGTTTATGTGTGTGCGTGTGATTTGATGCAAACTCTGAAATACCACCCATTTCGTGTTGAGCACACATTGTTGGGACAAGTGGGCCAGTTTGCACAGGAAGGGTTTAGGATTCGGTTACCGTGTGAAGGGCGTTGAGGCGCACAGAACTGCATGGACATGAATCAATTTCTGAAATAACTTTTGCTTGCAAGCCGCAATGCACAGGGTACTGCAGAGAGCCTAGAGGCTGGAGCTCAGGACTTACAGTGTTTGGACGCGGGTTCAACCAATGATACTGCTCATTGTGAATCCCAGGTGAGGCACTCTGACTGCTCTCCAGGCTATCAGAAAGGGAGGTCGTTCCCAGTTTAAGTGGGTAGGTAAAATAATATATGTATATATCACACAGGGGTCCATAACATGTCTCTGAAATGACGGGACGGCGATTTGTGAAGTCGCAAACAAATGCGCCCAGACGCAGGCTGAGATGTTTCCGTGTCTCTTCGCTCTGGTGCACTGGAAACGGTGCGTTTGAACTGTAGCATTTTAAACGGCTGAAAAAAAACAACATCAACGCATTTTTATGATTGCTAGCCAGACAGACTTACCCATGTAATTATAAGTCCTGCACCCGACATCGTGCCGTGCATTTTCTCGAAATACTTGCTTGAGAGAGTGCAGCACGCCGAGCGCGTCCTGCCAAGAGGAAAAGGCACTTTCCCAGCCCATCCGGCGGGTCCTCCTGCAGACGTTTCCGACCTGACCCGCACAGTAACGCGTCCTTGATGGAACTCCACACCGCTTAAAAAGACACACGCTGTAATAACACACACAAAAAAAAAACGGCAACAACAAAGCCACATCGTTTTTTAGCTTAAAGATTAAAATGTGCTTCCGTTTCATACTTTTTTGTTACCAACAGGTATTTGACTATTTTAAGAATACCATCAAACCGGACGGCACCAAGCATGATCCCTAGATCCCTCTGCTCTTTATAAAACGTAAAGGGTTCATCCCTTAGCCGAACAAGAAGAGTGCATGGCGAACACTAACGGCTTTCTCTCCTCCACCCGCGCAGATGAAAGCCGCCTGCCCTCCGTACATCCTGCTGTTTCTAGAGCTGGGCAACTGCTTCAGGGCCGACAGCAGCTCCAGGGACAGACGAGCCCCGGCCCCGTGGGACGCCGCCGCGCTGGCGCCGGGCGCGCAGCCGCGGCCGAGGAGACTGGCCGACCCCGGCACGCTGGTCAGCGCCGTCAAGGAGCTGCAGGACTACGACAAGGAGCGCGCCGGCTTCCGCTTCCGCTTCGGGCGGGGGGAGGGGGAGGAGGAGGAGGAGGAGGAAGAGCTGGAACTGCTGGGGAAGGAGGGCGGGAGCCGGGACGGGCCCCTGCTGCTACAGCTGGTGCTCAAGCCCGCTCACAAACGCGCCGACGACCTGGAGATGCTGGCGGAGGAGCTCAACGGCTACAGGCGGAAAGGGGGCTTCAGCTTCCGGTTCGGTAGAAAGTAACCCGGACCGCCCGGCTGCAGGACGCCCCACACCACACACCCACCCCCACACACACACACACGTGCGCTTGTTGATCCTTCCACGCCGAAGAGTCACTGCCCAGCTTTAAAGGACGATATAGACATGCATCCCTGCTGCGTATGGCCTCCGTGAAGATAAAGGCATGCACTGAAAATGTCACGCGTTTCCAAACAATAAACGAGCTGTAACTGATCATTGTGCTTGGACTCCTCTGTCCATTATGTCAGCTCCCCGGTGGCTCTCCTCGTTCTTTTAGTTATCTGTATGGTTTATTATTAATCGCTGGTAAACTCTCTTATACTTGCAGATCCGCACAGTGACACCGATCTCTTCTCGTCATGCCCGAATCTGGTGTACTGCAAAAACTCAGCCCGGTCCACACTCTTTGAGTCGACAGAGGGATAGGGATGACTTCAACGGAGAGATTGAGGATGGGGAATGAGGTGGGAGTTGGGCGTGAATTCCCGGTTTTGGACCGATTGATAGAAATGCGCCTTTTCTGAATTAAGTACGGGGCTCGGGGCTTAAAGATTAAGCAGGTGGAGATCCTTCCACAAAGCCATCTTTATGTTGTCATCTACGTATAAAACCAAACCATGTCAGATTGGGGCTGCATGCATTCCAGAGTCGGATGCAAATGACAGAGCCTGGCACCCTGTCCGCCATAATGGCGTTTACACTGGTGCCTTGAAATGAAGGTGGCTCAAGTCCCGTTTGCAGAAAACACGTGCACAGGTTTTCCAGACAGTACGCACAGCTCAAGTCCCACTACAAGTCAGGTTTAGTGCGATCGTGTAGTGCGAGGTAGAGGTCTGAGGCGCTGTCCGCAGATACACAGAAAAGCAACTGCAAAACTCCAGTTTCTGGCACGGCTCACCAGTGTTTTGCTACTCGCAACAAAATGTTTAAAAAAATAAAAAAAATACCTCTTTTCACCGAAACAGTACAGGAGGTGAAGCCTTATATAAAATCCTTCAGCGGTTGTTTTCTTTTTTGCAATTTCGGCAAACCTCCTGCATAATAAAGCAAACAAGCATGTTGGGGGAAAAAAAAACAATGAAATTAAATTTTAAACCGGACATTTTAGGCACCATTCCTACCCCTCCATTACTACGACTACAAACGAAAAGTCGCAGACTAAATGCACGCTCACAGCACAAATTCTCCAATTCCGCCTATTTAGACGGAGAAAAATCCACGATTTGTAAGATTAGATTTCCGCACGCTTAGCAACTTCTGGGAATACTAGTGAAGTAAGAAAGTCTCATCATTTTGTCAATGAAATAGTGTCTCATGTCAAGCTGTACTTCATAATTATTCTTCGCAACGGATAATCACAGTCCTGTCTTGATTTTGCCATCTGTATATGTCAGTGCTGTGGGGAATGGCGATTGGAGACTTATCCTGTGTGGACTGTTCTCTAGAGCCGCAATGCGTTTAAACTACTGTCACGATGGCAATACGATGGTTAGTCATTTTAGCGGGTTTGTCGTTTTCACAGGTTTCTTAACGGCTGTAGTAAGCACAAGCGCGCACTAAATACATCACAGACGAGAATAAAAGTTCTAAATATGATGTTTAAAGGACAAACCGCAGGAAATTCTTCCCACCCGAAGTAAGAATTTGCAGCCACAAAGGGATTCATTTCAAGTAGCATAAATGCTTTGTATTTTATCAGAGAATTGCACTGTAGGTGTTACAGAGGAAAAACAACAAAGGAAACAGGAGATATTTACACAAAAGGAAAAAAACATAACTACAGGTCTAAATTGGTGAGGCTCGGATACAAGTGGAACAGATAGTGGCACTTTTTAATAAGGACAAAAAAAACAAAGACGACAAAAACACAGTACCTTGGTGAGAAGGAGAGAAGGCAGCTCGTGGTAAATTGTGGCCTCAGTCACTGCAGTCAGTGAGGGCAAATGTGTTGAAAAGAGCATTAACTAATACTGAAAAATTAATTACATTATTTAAAAAACAAAACAAAAAGGACAATCCTAACAATATAACCACTGACTACAAAGTGACTTATTGGTTTTGGTAAGTATATACAAATATTACCAAGATCTGTCCCTACACAGACTGATAAAACGCACGCCGACAGCCTTAGTATTCACTCTGAAGACGACCAAAATAACAGCAAAAAAGAAATCAAAGTACGTTTCCAATCCCAGGGAATTTGCGTTTCCAATGCAGATTCTAGGTTTCTTTTCCAAATCCTTTCGAAACAGTAGTGTTTTCGGTACAGGATCAGAAGTCCGTAGATATTCCAGGCAGCCGATTTAAACGTTTTTGAAGGCCATTCTCCAAGGGCTGGTTTGCAGTCTCTTTCTTTTTGCATTTCCATTGAAGGCATTTTAAGGCACTAGTAAGGCTGCGAACAGATGCTAAATTCTCTTTTCTCAATCCCTTCTCCCTCCCAAGACAGGACTCTACCACCACTCGACAATAAAAGGTGACGGTAACGTTCTTGGAAAGCATAAAGATATTAAATTGGATCTCTAAGACACCGGAGTAAAACAAGTCCTCCACTCCTGTCAGACAGACAGACAGACAGACGGACCCTTGAGCAGCTTTGTTTTCTGAAATTAGCCTTTATGGCTCTTCCAGTGTGCCCATTTATTCTAGGCTGTTAAAGTGTATCTCAGATAAGGCATCCGACCCAGCCTGGCCCTTCAGCCCTCATCACATAGGCTGGCACTGAAGAGGCACTGACTGGTGATCACACACACTAAGACTGTGAATCAACATTTGGTATTTGTGACAAAGGGTTCACAACATCTGCATTGTAAAACGATTCGAAATTGCACCGACATACATGTGCAAACTGCCCGGTTTCAGTTAAAAACACGGTACACCCAAGCTACTTGCTTTAACGACAGAGATAAAAAAAAAAACAAACCTGACACCTGAAGTTAGGGAGAAAATAAGGACCCACTACAGATCATTCAAGTGATACAACATTGGATGTAAGCTGTCCTTTTAAAGGCCGGCCGAGCTCCGTTCGGATTTTCGTATTTTAAAAAGGCCGAAAAAAAAAACATTCTAAAAATTCCAAAAGGTTCCTTTGATCCTGTGCACAGAAAGCCTGTTTTTTCCCCCCTCGCGTCCCCTCCCCGACGGAAGGCGAGGAAGGCCGCGTAAACGTGCCTCGTGTGACTGAAATCCTGTGCCCTTTTGCTTACACGACGTTAAACGACACGACGAGCGGTCGCAGCGCTTCCCTCGGGAGCCCCTCTGCTACCTCTGGACGATGTCGCTGATCTCCTTGACGGAGGACAGCAGCCTGGTGAAGTCCTGCGTGGAAGCAGCGCCCCCGGTGGTGGCCGGGCAGATCTGCAGCTCCCTCAGGCTGCTCTCCAGCTTGTTGATGGCCTCCCGGAAGGCGAACTTGTTCCTCATCTGCTGAATGGACTCCACGTAGCTGACGCAGTACTTGGACAGGTTCTTGCCGGCCTCCAGCACCGCCCCGTGGCTGCCCGTCTGCTCCGAGTTCCGGCCGATGGCGGCGCGCAGCTGCTCTGTGCCCTCCAGCACCATCTCCCGCGTGATGGCCGAGCTCACGTGCCTCTCCGGCGGCTGCCGGGTCTTCCTCAGGGACTGGCGGGTGCTGATGAGGGGGATGAAGGCCGTGGGCGAGGCCTGCTCGCCGCCGGAGGGTCCCGGTGGCTGCGACGGCGGCGGCGCCGCCTGCTGGCCGCCGGCGGACGAGGGGGAGCCCTTGCCCTGCTGGAGTTTCGGCGCCCCGGTCAGCAGGACTTTTTTGGCTCCCTCTGGTGGCTGGAGGGCTCTCCCAGCCTCCGGCGGGCTGGTGTTCGCAGGGAGGGGCTCGGGCAGCTGAGAAAAGGGTTTTGCTTTGGTATCCGAGATGACGGCGGGGGCGTCCTGGGTGGGGCTCCAGGAGACCTTTCCCGATTTGGCGGATGAGGGTGGAGGTGGTGGGGGCGCCGGCTTGGGCTTCTGCAGCTTGCCCTTCTCCCTCGGGGCCAGGTGATCGGGCTGCTGCTGCTTCAGCCTGCGGGCGCGGCCCTCCTCCGTGAAGGCGTTGGGCTTCTGCAGGAGCTCCGCCTGCAGGGCGCTGGTCTTGACCCCCTCCCCGGGCCCCTGGGGCCGGCGGCTCAGCTTGGGGGTCAGGGTGGGGGGGCTGGAGCCGGGGCTGGTCTCGGCGTCCCTGAACACCTCGTCCCCCGCGTCCTCCGCCTTCCGGGGCAGCCGCGGCGGCGGTGTGAGGGTGCCCACGCGCGGGCCGGGCTCCGCCCTCGGCTCGTTGGCCCTCTTGCGCGGCAGGGCGGGCTTGTCGTGCCGGCCGCCGAAGGTGCCCGAGTCGAAGTGGCGCCCGCAGGACTGCAGGTCCCGGGGCAGGGTGACGGACTTCCACTCCGTCCTGTCCGGGCCGGGGGGCACGCTGGAGGCCGAGCAGGAGCGCAGGAAGCGCTTGGAGTTGGAGAGGGGGTCCTCCTCGGTCGGGGGGGCGGCGGCGGTCCTGCCCCCCGCGCCGCACTTCTTCCGCGAGTGCGGCGAGAAGAGCGCCGGCGCCCCGTTGGTGATGCCTCCCGAGGCGTTGTTGTTGGCGCCCGCGGCGGCCGGCGGCTCGGGGAAGAAGAGGCCGTTGTGGAGCTCCTCGCCGGCGTCCCCGCCCCCCGCCCGCCGCTCTCCCGGCCCGTCCGCCTCGCGGAAGGAGCTGCTGCGCTTGGGCGGCGCCGGGGCGGTCTTCTTCTTCTTCTTGATCAGGGCGCTGAAGAGGCTGGTCTTCTTGTCCTTGTCCCGGGGCAGCAGGCGGTCGTCCTCGTTCAGGTTGCCGTCCAGAAACGGGCGCTCCTTCCTGGGCAGCATGGGGGACACGGCGACTTCGGCGTCCCCCGCGTCTGCGGCGCAAACACAAGGCAAACCGGTTACCCACTGTCCCATCCCAGTCGGGTTATTCCCAGCTGAAAAGAGAAGGAAGGAAACGCAACGCTTCGGCTGTGGAGCCTTCTTCTGCCAAAGCTCGACACGCCCGAAGAAGGCTCCACAGCCGAAAACGTTGTTTCCTTCCTTCTCTTTTCAGCAGGGAATGAACCTTCGCCTGTCCCTTTCCAGCCCTAGCATGCTGACACAGCTGCCCACCTGAACCAATTCAGCCGTCTTCCAACAGCGAGTCCCAGCCTCGAGTTTTCACATGTACGAGACCCGAATAAAGATCCACTGCGTTTGGATAACCCGATCACCCTGTAATAACCTGCCCTTCTAGGGTCACCGCGCACCTGAGGAAACCGTTTCTGTCTCAATCCCACTACATAAACCAACCGTTCTAGAAACATTCCAGACGCCTTGGTCTCAGAACCTTTTCAACATCCTTAGAACCCAGCAGCTTAGCCGGTCAGGAGTCTGCTGGCATCGGGCGAAGGACATTTCTTTTGTGACGAGCGCCGAAATTTTAAGTGAAGGCCCAACTCCCACGATCCCTTCACACCCGCACTTGAAATGCAGTAACACGCCAACTTTGACTGTGGTCTTAGACCAGTCCTTCAGCACATATCCGAGCGATCCGATTTCTGTCGGGATCCGGCTGCGCTCTGTCATTTTAGCGAGTGCAGCCTGTTGGCATGTTTCCATCGGCCGAGAGGCCAGGTGTGTTCACCTGGTGTGTTCGGCGATGATCACCTGCGTGAATCGACACCGCCGGCTGACAGGTGAAGGCCGTGCGGTGGTTTTACCTGGGCTGTCCCCGTCCTTGTTGTCCATGTTCCTGCGCAGGGTCCTGGTCTTAGTGGGTAGCTCGGGGGCCTGCAGGAGGGAGGGGGGCACTGCCACTTTCCTCCCCTTCTTTCCCAGCTCCTTCTCCACCTCTGCAAGGCACACAAGCAACAGCAGGTGAGGCCGGGGGGGCGCAAGCAGGCGAGCCTCCCGAAATACAGGCACTGTGAGAAACGGCCTCCCCCACCGTCTGAGATGCTGGATTCCTGGAACATGGTTTCGAAAGCCTGGTGGATTTCCGCGAAGGACGGTCTCTCCGCTGGGTTCCACTTCCAGCCTTGCAAAAAAAACAAAAAAACGGGCAGAACCTTGTCAAAACTAAGCTGGCGGCCAAACTCGGTACGCGCGGCACAGGGCGAGGGATTCAAAACAAATTCCGTCTTGGGAATTTACCCGCGACAAGCTAAACGATGGTCTTCAGTAAGCAGACGCTACAGCCAGACCGAGGGGTTGCCTAATATTACGGAAAAGCAGGAACCTTGAGAAATCCAGCACAGTTTGCCCCTCGGTGCCCCCGGGACATAACATCAAGCATGTGGAGCGCAAAGCTGGAGCACTTACAGGCCCTCATGAGCTCATAGACCTTCTCCGGACAACCCTCTGGGCGGTCCATGCGGTAGTCCTTCTCCAGCAGCTCGTACACCTGGGACAGGTCGATACCAGGGTAAGGGGACATGCCGTAGGTGGCGATCTCCCACAGCAGCACCCCGAACGCTGCAGGGAAGAAGAACGGCAGTATTTCAGTACTTTAAAGGTATCTGCTTTCAATCTGTTTTAATTCTGCATTATCTAGGTTTTTGCAACCTGCTGCTGAAATGGTATATTAAATGTGCATGATTTTTGCTGTTTACAGCTTAGGATTACATTTACCACTAAAGTTTGAACATACTTTCCATTTAGTTTGTTTTAAACCACATAAAATAAGAGGATTCAGCATGTAGAAAGGCTGTTTTCAAAACATTCAGCGTTGACTGTGTTTGCCTGACAGGCATGGGGCTTATAAAAAATGAGAAAATGGGGAAAAATTAAATTTTCAAGGAAACTAAAAACCAACACCTTTCCTGTATTTCAAATGCATCCCAATGCACAACAAATGCATCAGAATATGTCTAGGTGCTGTCAAACCCTAACCCTAACCCTAGCTCGGGCACTTCTGGAACAAATTTTAAAATCCTGGTCTGCTGAAAAAGTGCTACAAAAGTTAGTAAAATGAGTACAAATTGTTCAGAAACATTCACAATGGCAGTATTTCAGTACTTTAAAGGTATCTGCTTTCAATCTGTTTTAATTCTGCATTATCTAGGTTTTTGCAACCTGCTGCTGAAATGGTATATTAAATGTGCATGATTTTTGCTGTTTACAGCTTAGGATTACATTTACCACTAAAGTTTGAACATACTTTCCATTTAGTTTGTTTTAAACCACATAAAATAAGAGGATTCAGCATGTAGAAAGGCTGTTTTCAAAACATTCAGCGTTGACTGTGTTTGCCTGACAGGCATGGGGCTTATAAAAAATGAGAAAATGGGGAAAAATTAAATTTTCAAGGAAACTAAAAACCAACACCTTTCCTGTATTTCAAATGCATCCCAATGCACAACAAATGCATCAGAATATGTCTAGGTGCTGTCAAACCCTAACCCTAGCTCGGGCACTTCGGGAACAAATTTTAAAATCCTGGTCTGCTGAAAAAGTGCTACAAAAGTTAGTAAAATGAGTACAAATTGTTCAGAAACATTCACAATGGCAGTATTTCAGTACTTTAAAGGTATCTGCTTTCAATCTGTTTTAATTCTGCATTATCTAGGTTTTTGCAACCTGCTGCTGAAATGGTATATTAAATGTGCATGATTTTTGCTGTTTACAGCTTAGGATTACATTTACCACTAAAGTTTGAACATACTTTCCAGTTAGTTTATTTTAAACCACATAAAATAAGAGGATTCAGCATGTAGAAAGGCTGTTTTCAAAACATTCAGCGTTGACTGTGTTTGCCTGACAGGCATGGGGCTTATAAAAAATGAGAAAATGGGGAAAAATTAAATTTTCAAGGAAACTAAAAACCAACACCTTTCCTGTATTTCAAATGCATCCCAATGCACAACAAATGCATCAGAATATGTCTAGGTGCTGTCAAACCCTAACCCTAACCCTAGCTCGGGCACTTCGGGAACAAATTTTAAAATCCTGGTCTGCTGAAAAAGTGCTACAAAAGTTAGTAAAATGAGTACAAATTGTTCAGAAACATTCACAATGGCAGTATTTCAGTACTTTAAAGGTATCTGCTTTCAATCTGTTTTAATTCTGCATTATCTAGGTTTTTGCAACCTGCTGCTGAAATGGTATATTAAATGTGCATGATTTTTGCTGTTTACAGCTTAGGATTACATTTACCACTAAAGTTTGAACATACTTTCCATTTAGTTTGTTTTAAACCACATAAAATAAGAGGATTCAGCATGTAGAAAGGCTGTTTTCAAAACATTCAGCGTTGACTGTGTTTGCCTGACAGGCATGGGGCTTATAAAAAATGAGAAAATGGGGAAAAATTAAATTTTCAAGGAAACTAAAAACCAACACCTTTCCTGTATTTCAAATGCATCCCAATGCACAACAAATGCATCAGAATATGCCTAGGTGCTGTCAAACCCTAACCCTAGCTCGGGCACTTCTGGAACAAATTTTAAAATCCTGGTCTGCTGAAAAAGTGCTACAAAAGTTAGTAGCACTTTTTCAGCAGTTAGTCCGGAGAGGAGGTTGATCTCTGGGGAGGCCGGGGTGAGATCATCTCGGAAAACAAAACCTGTACCGTCGTCAGCTCCCATTCCGTTTTTGTTAAGTCACTTTCTACTTCAGAAATATGAGAAAATGGCTCCAACAGTGTCCTGTTTCCAAACCTCTGGCATCGAATCTATAACTCAACACTGAGTTGACGCCTTCATTAACCTTCCTTTACCCTTTTACCATCTGCATTTGTATCCAGAGCCCAAAATAAAATCTTGACCCTTTTATCTTTGTTTTATGGAATATGACTACGACGTGCACCTGTTCTTATTATAAGCCCTGCAGTTAAGAAGTACCGATAATTTGCGGGAACTACCCCTAATTTAACGGTCGGAGACATTCTGCAAACGATGCACTAAAGCTGTTCCACTGACCCCACACGTCAGACTTGATGGAGAACTTGTTGTAAGCCAGACTCTCTGGTGCAGTCCACTTGATGGGAAACTTGGCCCCCGCATGGGCTGTGTAGGTGTCCCCCGTCATCAGCCGGCTCAGCCCGAAGTCAGCCACCTTCACTAAGTGGTTTTCCCCAACCAGGCAGTTCCTGGCAGCAAGGTCCCTGCAGGCAGGAAAAACCGTTCAGAAGATACAAACAGGACCTTCAAGGTACCGACAGCTTAGCTGGAACTGTGTGTTTATTTTTCACTGTGCGACGCTGCAGAATGCACACAGACTTACCTCCCCCTGGGGTTTGTACCTCATGTAAACCGTTTTAACCAAGGGGACACTCGCACGTACCCTCAAACGAGAACGGCGCTTTCAGAACGGATTTTTCTGCTTAAAACCGAAAGCCTGATTAACGCCCATTAAAGAACGTCATGATTTTCTCGGAAGTACGAGATACAGGGGGACTTTTTTCTCCCTCGATGGCTAGCAATGTGCTTCTGTGGAAAACAAAATCTTCTAAAGGAGGGCGCGTTTGGGCCTCTGGGGAGACTGACCTGTGGATGAAGTTCTTCTTCTCCAGGTACTCCATGGCGGAGGAGATCTGCGTGGCCATGTAGAGCAGCACCACGGCGTTCACCTCCGCGCGGTTGCACTCCCGCAGGTAGTCCAGCAGATTCCCGTGCGTCATGAACTCCGTGATGATGTAGAAGGGAGGCTCCCTGGTGCACACGCCTGTTGCGCCCAGCACAAAGACACGGGGGCAGGACGCGTGGTGAGAAACGGTGGGGGGTGGGGTGAGGGGGTGAGGGGGAGAGCCCGAGACGCCGCCGGCCCACCAGGACCGAGACGCGCCGCTATCCGCTTGAAGCAAGAAAATCAGCTCCGCCCACCGGGGAGCGTCGATCCGTTCCCGGATGCGACTCGCCGTGCGTCCCACAACACCTTGCACCCGCTGGGGGGGGAGGGGGCCGAAGCACGTCTCACTCAAGTCCGGACAATCCCTCTCGTACCCCCAAAATCCAGCAGCACGACCCCCCTCCCCCCCCCCCCCAAATACCACCCAGCCTACTCAGTGGCTCTCTGCCTATTTTGCCTCGTTAAACCATCTGTGGGGTTTTTCAGAGAACCGCAGAACTGAAATGCCAAACCGATCGGCTCTCAAAATTCGCATTCCCGATTCCCGGTGACCTTGAAATGTGTCTTTGTGCTGACAGAGGTTGGAACCCATCAATGACGCAGCTAAAAACTTTTTTTTCTCTTGCTGAAATGTTTTTTTTGCGCTTTAAAAAAAAAAATCCCAACTGAATTGGACAAAGGCAGCATGTGATCCCCTCCAGGCTGAAAAACAAAAAGCTCGCAAGGCTCCAAACTCAAGAGGGGAGAAGGGAAGGGGGGGTGTTAATTCACAGACGCCTACGCAAATTCCTTCTGTAGAAACTCTTCCTGTTGAAATATTTTAAAGGCTGAAACCCAAGAAGCCAACGTGACAGCATCTACCTTCTGACAGATCCTTGGTTTAAGTCCATGCAGCGATGGGACTCCGATACAGCAAAGAATCACATGTTTCAACACAACAAAAGTATTGTTGAGCAATGAAAAAAAAAAAAACATCTACCTCACAGCGGAAAAGCGTGAAATTAATTTCAGATGGCTTCTCAGAAACTGCCTACGTCTAACAAGATGTTGTAACAGAAAACTCAGGTTGTTCAATAACACACATGTGGGTTTGCAACTCCTGGACAGTGATCTACTTAAGTCTAGAATTTTGTGATACAGTCTAATTTTTACAGAGAGATGCAACGTATAAGATTTTCCTAGTACCGCATTTGACAAGAAGCAAGGAGGTTCATTAAAAGGCTTGATGCCTTACCGAGTAGCTGCACAAGATTAGGGTGCTTTATCTCTTTCATCACGGCAGCCTCTTTCAGAAATTCCTCAACTTCCATCGTGTCCTCCTAAAAAAGAAAAAAAAACACATTGCAACAATGTAACACTTCACTACTTTTAAAGAAAATAGAAAGAACGGCTTTTAATCACAGATATTTGTATGGTAGTACAATCTGAACTTGCATTTCAGGTAATCAGAGCAATGCTTATCTACCAGATTACGTATTTACTACAGCTAGAGCTGTTCATTGGGACTGTTTGAGACCGGACAATATTGCTAATGCCCTTACATCGATAGACATCCATCTGTAAACTCAGCTTTACAACTTTGCAGAGCAGGAATTCTGTGCTTAAAGCCTGTGCACAGTCAATTTGCGAGACTGATCAGCTGTCGTCTATTATCAGGCCACGTGAACATCTGAGCTAAGAGGTAGGGATTTGTTTAAAAGCACAATGTCAATTTTTGTTTTTATGTGCCTTTAATCTCAGCAAAGGCACAATGCTGAATTTATGTATTTAAGTCTTTTTACATTTAAGATAGTTTGAAAAATCTGCCCAGTCCCAGTTAACAAAGATATTTGGTCACCCTGGCCACAACACACAAGGAGTTTCAATTTAAACAGATTTGTATCATGCCAGTAGATGAAACCAGGTTGCAAGTACTCAAAGTCGACAGTAGGTGGTGACACAGTATCATGTTCTGCTTTCTTAGAATCGCATGCTCTTCCGTGAGCAATTCCTAGTTTTCTTACAATCCTACTCTCTCGTTTTAATCCCACTTGGAGTAAAACAACATCTCAGATGGCAGAAGGCAACGAATGCATAATTCTACCCATGGCAGTTCTTTGATTTTGTTTAGCAGGTCGAGCAGTCATTTATCTGGGTATCCCCAGCAGCCTGGGCCTCTGCTTGGCTGACAAGAGGGCCCAGACTCCACCTGCTGTCCGCCCGCAGTTAAGGGAGGGGGGCGACTGCTGGTTTTCCGTCTGCGAGAGCCCTAACTTCCCATCTGTAACTAAAATAACGGACAACGATTGGATAGGCGGCTGATTAGGCCCCCCCAAAACAAGTCGAAATTCCGAATCGTTCAGAACTCTCCAAGGACTGGGGGGTCCCGGATGTCTCTCCCCGGCGTACCTTGAGGGTCTTGACGGCCACGGTGAGGCTGTACTTCTTCCAGACTCCCTCGTAGACCTCGCCGTACTGCCCGCCGCCCAGCTTGTGCTTCATGGTGATGTCGGTGCGCTCCATCTCCCACTTGTCGTAGTTGGGCGACACCCCGTAGACGGTGGGCTTGTTGCGCTTGGGCGCGGGGTAGTGCAGCGTGGTGATCAGGCCGTCCGCCACCGTGGAGTGGTGGTGCACCAGCTCGGCCAGCGTGTTGAAGCGGCTCTCGGAGGACACGTAGAGCTGTGGGGGAGGAGCGGGGCGCGCAGGGTCAGAACCCCAAGACCCACGACTACATTTCTCCAGACCGGCCTCTTCTTTTCTCATTCTCTCGCTGGTGGGACAGCGGCCCACAGCGAGAGGAAACCCCTTCAACCCCTCGCATCTCGGCTAAAAAAGCTTCTCGTTGGACAACTAACTTCTGCAGCTTTCATTTCATTGCTGAAACTTGGCACAGTCTGACAGTTTTCAATCTTACCTGCCTCTTCTGCAGACACAGCAACCTATCTCCTGCAACTCACAGCATCCCAAGAGCACATGATCAATAGGTTTATTATGCTGGAGGCTGATCAAATTGAGCACAAAACTAGGTCAAACTGGGATGAACTGTCCCATCGCTATATTTCTGCTGGAGATGGATTATTGCAGCAGCTCTGGGAAATGCAGAATAAAACTGCATAGAAATAAGACCGATGCAGACATACAGGCACTGTACCACTACACGATGATCTTCATGGACCTGCCAGCATTCCTCACTTACTGATCATGCATTCTTCCCAAACAGAAACCACAACAGCGGGGTTGCGATTTAATAAAGCAAGAATCTGGACTATTTTGATAAGTCATTAAGTTAATAATCCCCTCAGAAATTGGAACTGCAGCCCCAGGAAGCTAACAGCTCAGGCACAACCGAATTAAAGCTTGATGGTAGGATGAAGGGTATGATGGATATCCCTGAGAGAGAGATGCACATTCCTACCAGGCGATGATGACTCCAGCAATCTAAAGGCTCCCTCTCCTAGCAATCCCCTCAGTCCTCTGGGATTAAATCTGCTCCTCACAAGACGCATTCCAAGCTGCAGACTGGGATGAGTAATGGATAACCTGGCTAGCCAGTCTGCTGGGGTCTCGGAGATGGCCAGTCTGCAAAGCAGTGTGGGTCTCCACCTTAATGAGCTCCAGCACTGCAATTACTCTGGCTCCTAATAAGCATTCAGCCTTCAATAAAACGCTCAGCCATCAGCACCTCACCGACAAAAGCAGTGAGGTCCAGTGTCTGGTCTTTGTCTTCCTGCAGCTGAATAACTCGTAAACCTAAAGCACCGCGTTTCTCAACTTGTAAACCCCATTGCCTTTGGCAATCGTTAAACCTCCGCAAACGCCAAGCTTTCGCCCAAATTACACTTCATATGACCCAATCGCACGCAGTGGGTTCAAATTCCAGACCTGGGGTGCTATCAGTGTTTGTATGCTCTGCGCCACCAGGATCCCCCAAGAACAGGTGTAGGCTCTCCTTGGATCAACTGGTTCCAACCAGCAGAGAGAGAGAGAGACGCTGCTGAACAGGCCTGCCCCCCCCTCCATTCCCAGCATTCCCTGGGCCCTCAGTCCCTGGACTGACCTTGCCGTCGGAGGCGGTGTTGATGCGGTAGTGGTAGACCCGGCCCTCGTAGCGCAGCGAGATGGACCGCTGGCCCGGGCTGCTCTCGCTCTCCCGCACCAGGAAGCTGCCGTTGATGCCGCTGCTGAGCAGGTACTCGGCGGCGTTGCGCGACACGGGGCCGTGGTACCAGGAGTGCTTCTCCAGGCTGTTGACCGGCGTGATGTAGTTGCTGGGCACCCAGCCTTGCCCATTCTTGGTCTGCGCCTCACACCATTCCCCATTGTGGTTGTAGCCCAGAACCCGGAGCTTCTCTCCTGTTTCACACCAGAGGGGTATCCGATCAGGCCATGAAACGCAGCCCCGCCGGGTTTATATCAATTATAATTCCTCACACTTCCGTAGCGGCTTCCTGGACACTCCACTCCCAGCGCTATAGACGGAATGGAAAATCCCACCACCACCACCAATGTGCCGCTCCCACCATGATGATGTGATGGCAGCCAGAGTGCGCCAGTCCGCTCCCCACACACCAGCTCTCAGCGGGGAGGAGAGCAGAGTGATGGAGCCAGTTCATAAATGAGGACTATGAGGAGGCCATGACTTTTTTTCGAGAAATGCCCTGGGATTGTTTATTAATTATTTAAAGCAAATCAAACCATTTTGATAAGTCATGAAGTTAGTAACCCCCTGAGAAATTGGGTCTTCCCCCGCCAGATTTCAGGTACAACTTCTAACGGCTCTTCAGCTTTCAGCCTGCTCACGCAAGCAAGCGCTTGGTTACCAAGTGCAACAGGCACCTTCCTTCATTCAGTCGGCATGACATCACTGTCTGCTCCTCGCACAGCTGCTGCTGCTGCTTCATCATGACTGCGTCACACCCAGACGTTTCAGACGGATCACCGCGGCTCCAACAAAGCCCTCTTAGAAATACGTAACTATCACCTGGACCGCCTCTGCTGACGAAAAACACTCACTAGCAGCCCAGGGAGGCTGTTAACAGGAAAGACCTTAGAGAACAAGATAGAGGCAGTCTGGATATTATACATCGACTGTGCACTCTGTTCCGTTTTAGAACCGATTACAAATGACTGATGTGGCCCATTCCAACGTAGCGCAAGTCTACAAAGTCTTATTAATTTGACTTATCTACTGCACCTGACATGACCCATTGGACAAGTCAGCATTCAGTTCCACTGTCAACCTGTGTGCTGGATAATTAAGAGAGTAAAGGTAACAAATTGTTACTCACCATTGTGCAACAAGGTGAGCTGGTGACTTACAAGAAGGTGGTTGCACTTTGTAGCTTAGAATCATTAAAAACCTTTATAACTTTAAATTGTGTAGGCTCTGTGGAATAAGATACACCATTTCCGTGCAATACGTTCCTTTTCTTCCATTTTATTTCACCCTTCGCTCCTTAACTATAATGAATTTCCAACCCACACTTCGTGAGATCACCTCCCCCTCCCCACCCGCCCCATTTCAGACCGGCAAAGCTGCTCAGCAAATTGTGTTTCCAGAGCCGCTGCCTGTGTCTCTTCTGGATGCGGTCATTTTGTGTGAAATGGAAAAACTTTCTCGTTTCATGGAAGAGAGGAAATACGCAGCGGAAAAGAAAAAAGGCAAAACGGAACAATTTCCAGGCTCTGTTGTCAGGGATCGGACACATGTGGCTTTCCTGCCGCTTGTGAAGTGCCAGAGCCTGAAGTGGGAGAACACAGCTGCGAACTGACCTTCAAATGCCGATCGATTCGAAACGAATAATTCCGCCGGAACAAAAACCTACAATTCTCAAATCTTTAACCAAAAAAACGACTCTTGTCGTCTTCTCAAAGGCGGACTCGCTATGTGAACTGTGTATTTGTAGAGCAGAATTTAAATTAGGCAGCGATTCCGCATCAAAGCCCGATCGCATCAGATCTCGGGAGCAAAGCAAGGCTGGAGCGAGGGAGCCCAGAGATGGGACGCCCTGAACGAAAAGGCATGGTGCTGCTGGACGCGCTGTTAAGGGAGCAGAAATTTGCAACCCTGTATGGTTACAAAACGTGTGACGTGTTTTTTGGATAGAACCAAGGTGCTGGCTACTTGCGATCACTAGTCATTTCTGATGAAACCGCCCAGGCCGAGTTTCACTTCATGCGGTCTCAGTCTAACCTAATAAAACTGCCCTGCTGGTGTCAATTGTTAAAATCACGCCTGCACCTGATCCGCAGAGTGATGACCTGCCGGAACAAGATGGGTCCTGCGCTTCAGCTCCCCCTCCTATCTGTGACGGGGACACTAGGCTACAAAAAAGATGCTGTCCTTCAAAGGAGATGTAAAACCGATGTGAACTGAAAAGAGTAGGGCGTCCTGGCCAAATTTCCCCCTGGCCTTTACCCATCATGGCCTCCTAATAATCCCCCTCTCTGAACGGGCCTCATCACTCTGCTCTCCTCCCCACTGAGAGCTGGTTTGTGGGAGAGGACTGGCGCATCATCCAGGTGGGGCTGCACAATGGGGGTGGTGGAGGGGATCCCCAATTCCTGTAAAGCACTTTGAGTGTCCAGAAAAGCATTATATAAGTGTGATAATGATTATTACTATTATTATTATTGTATTATTTAGGTAACCCAATATTGTATCTCCTGGTATTCCAAAGAAATCCATAAGGTGGGATGAAGTAAAGCCAAAGTCCTTCTCACCTTTAGTTATGCTGAGGGTGTTGTCCCCACTTGCTACAAAGTCGTACAGTGCAACAAACAGGTTAGGGTCATTTTCACTAGGTCCTGCCAAGAGGTTTTCTTTCGAATTCCAACGAGCAGCTTCTGTCAGGCCCTGGGGCTCAAAATCTGGTCGCTGGAGAGCTTCTGGGGGAAAAAAAAAAGAAACGGATCAATAAAAAAATGTGTTACATCTTAACTCAGAAATATTCCACGATCCGCCGACAAATTCAAAAAGTACAAGATAACACCATCAGAAAGCTTTTTCATCTGGTCAAATCTGCAACTGCGGGTACGTGTACCGAAATACCTTCACGATTCTCACGAGATATTTTCACCAATCCATCAAAACTCAGATCTCACACCACACCGCCAAGACACATGCCTCAGGTCTTCCTGCTTTCCAAACTGCTGGGCCCCATGCCAAAAAACATTTCTTTTCAGAAAAAAACTTTTCATTTGGTTTTCTTTGGGTTGGCTGTGACCTTACAGGTGCCTTTTACAAAGCATTTTGATTCGATAATTCTTCAACTACTACATAGATGCAACTGTATATATGAAGTAGTATCTACACACTACTATCATATGACAAAAATGCTAACTGAACAAATATATCACAGGCTGTAATATATATACACACCACATGAAACAACTATATACCTGTATACTATAAAGCACATACAGCAGCTTCATGCAGTAATGTCGTGTTGTACTGAACATACAGGTTCATAAGACTGAAAAAGGCCTAAAATGTTATGCTGGAGTCACTGCCAAGTGTGTGATGATTTAAAACAAACTGGGCAATTTGGCCTTCAGACACCGACAGCTGCTCATGTGGAGAGCATCTGATCCACAACTTTAGTTAATTAAAGCTCTTCTGCCAAGGTCTCGTTAACGTGGAGAAGATAATTGTGCGCACGCTGAAACGACGGCTTTCCCAAACGCTCAATTGCTTAACGAGCCCTGGGTGGTTGGAGCAGCACCAGCACCTTGGCTAGGAGGAGAGAGCTCGGGCTGCGTTGGGATGGATCGTCCTCTTGCGCCACTGAAGAGGCCCCCGGCACTACAATCGCATCGAGCGATCACGTGCGTGGCTGTGCGCCAGGTTGCTTCCTCAAAGGACGTGACGCTGGTAGATGAACGGAAAAACATTCCTGATATTCCAAAGTGAACAACCATAGCAGAACAAACAGGGGGTTCTAGGAGTCACAAGCCGATGGCAGTCCTTATGAGCCGCACGACAGCATGCCTCCAGCAAACCTCCCCTAGTGCTGAACACGGTTCTCTTCATAGCTCTCCAAACTGCCACACGTTTAGATCTCTTTACAGTGCTGTCTGGAGAAGGCTGGGAGAGCCGTTTCTCGTCCAACAGCATAGCAGCCCTCTACCCTTTTCAGTTCTGGATTCAAAGTGCCGGAGACATTTCTGGGGACAGATAACCGACAATCTCTGCCCCTGCGGGGAGATGTTTTCTCTTGTAGCCGACTCTGTTCCTTTCGAACATTAACCTGGGCTGGTGTACAGCTGCTGCTCATTAACAGACTGTTAAATGCTGACTTCCTCCTCACCAACTCTCTAAATATTTCTAATCTCTCTCGATACTAGAGGCTCCAGCTTTTCTTTACATATCTCCCTCGAATAGTCCTCAGGCAGAGTGTGTCGAGTCCTCAGCAATGTGGGTTATTTCACAAAGGTGGAAAGACATTCAAGGATCTAATTCCAGTCATTCTGCATATATTTCTTTTGCTCTACTGTCTCTAGTTGGCAAGTATTTGTCTTCTTTTCTAGCTTGGGTATAATTCAAGGAGCTGAGGATGTCAATGGGTGAAATAATACAGAGACAGGGACTTGGAGATTCTGCATGATCACCGTTGCGTCAGTACTTTGTTTATTTTTGATGTCTTGCATTCAATAAAACCAGAGAAAATGAAGTACAGAAAACAACAGCTAACAAAGTAAGTCTGTGCCTGTCAGTTGTGCAGAAACAAGTAACAGCTGCTACAGACGTTTGCACAACAAAATGAGCCACAAACAATTTAGTATTCACAAACACACATTTCAACATCCTCCTTGGCCACTGAAATGGAGAGGACAAAGCAGTGATTGTTGATATTGTTTTGAGTTTGTACTCAAAAATATTACATAGTGTTAGGACTTTCTAAAGATGTAATTAACTTTTACAGTTTATCAACAAAAGGCGTTTAACATTGTTACTTCTCTAAATCACAATGGGCAATGCCACAATGAAAACCCCACTTGTTTTCCAGAGTTAAAGGACAAAAATCTGACACAGAGGAAGACCTGAAACAGCTTGCCCTGATTAAATGGCACTTGGCGCAAAACAATTAACAGAAATCAACGATCAAGGACAAAGGATGTCTTCTCGATATCATAAAGGGAAGTTTAATTAACCCAAATTAATCCCTCATACACAAGAATTTCATCAACACAGTAGCCTGTAGCTTTTACTTGATCGGATCATTTAACAGCCTTAGGAAACAAAATCACCCAACAGACCCAGCCTAAGCAGCGACTTTTAATTAGTCCGAGTAAATGCAGCTCACGTTTCACTCCCTGACAATCTGAGCATCCGACGTTAATGCGCAAAGCAGACAAACCTCATAAAGTGAGGCACTGAGTCACTGTCTCTGTGCTTCACCTCACGCCCTATTGTGCTCCCAGTTTTAAGGTTAGCTCATCAGCGTGGCTGCCGTAATCGGTCACGAGCTCAACTTCAAGGGCCGCCTCACATTACAACCACAAGCTGCAGCACCGACATGCAGTCCTACAGCCGAGCGCACAATTTCCCCACGGGGAGAGGGCTGGCCGGTCTCAGTCCGGCTCCGCCACTGTCAGTCTGGTTAAACGCAGCCGAATGGGGTACTCAGACTTCATTACCCGGCTCTTTGGCGAGCGCGCTTGGCATACTGAATTACAAGAGGAAAAGCAGGGATGCTCTGTGGCAATAAATTATGTTTCATTTCTGCTGTGGTGGCTTGTGGCTCCTGAACCATTAACGACCTCCACAGAAAACAAGCAGGGGCAGACTGCAGTGTGTGTGTGTAGCTGCAAAGCCTGGTGTTGTATGGCACCGGTAATGTTAACGGCTCTCTGCTTGTAACAAAAAGCAGACACTGCGACCATTTCTGTGTGCGCACATTCCTGGGCAGATATGCCCTCAAGACTTGTGTTCTTTTTCACAGGCCGTGGAGATTTCGGAACATGGTGAGTTGCGACCGGGAGGACGTGGTAAGATTTTTTTTTAACTTAAACTGTGGAAAACAAAAACTCTGAAATTAAACCAGTAGCGGAGGAAAGGGTTAGATATACTTCTATTCACCTCACACTAGAGTTCGCACCCTAGCTGGTTTTGCTAATAGAATCAAAAAGTAGTGAGCAACAACCTACCTTTTCAAAATGTTTTCAGGTCAACTAGAAAGATAGATAACGCAAAACACCAAACACAAGGACAGTCAGCTCCAGGTGTCTGGAGTGTCGTGATATTTAGTATTAATCTCCCTATTATTATAATTCTAAGCAGCCTAACATGCATTCCCAAGTATTTATTCCTTGTCTATGTTAAGTACATTTCCAGATTCACATTTTCCCTATTTCCTGGACCCTAAAAGATTTCCTCTCACTCCAAATCCTGCTGAACTTGAACTTATGT
Organism: Lepisosteus oculatus; assembly: GCF_040954835.1. NCBI lineage: Eukaryota > Metazoa > Chordata > Actinopteri > Semionotiformes > Lepisosteidae > Lepisosteus > Lepisosteus oculatus. Next base: position 14,578,089 of record NC_090719.1, on the reverse strand, counting down.
TGGACAGAGAGGTGAAAATAGTCTTAATCTCTCCATAGCGTCTACAAACACTACATTAAGCTGAAGGTCTCATTCTTTCTGCACCCTGCTGGGTTTTCAGCATGTTCAGCTACGTGTTTTATACTCTTTCAAGATCTCCCAGATATGAAAATACACAGTATCGGATGAAAAGGAGTGTCTTTCCAAGTCTGTCTTGGAAGAAGCATGCATTGGCATACAGCAAGGCACACTACAATCTACTCCAAGACACAAAAAGGTCACAGTGCTGTGCTAATGAAAAATCACACCATCATCTATTATAAACAAGTCTGTACACAACAGCCAAACAGCGCTCACGTTTCTCTGTTTCCTCTGAATAAAAAATTCCAACAATAAGCAACTCCAAAGATCTACCCCCATCTGATGTACGATACTTTTCTTTTTTCCTGGAACACAACATTCGGCAGTATCACGTTCGCTATGAGATAAAATTTCATCTCGACTCACACATGTGCCTGAGCGTTTGCCAAGTTGTTTATTGTATTAATGATCACTGTTCCTCAGAGTTCCTCAGTCTGTTGCAACGGGTCCTAGCACTGGCTGTTAAGTAGGACTCAGAAATCACCCATTAGCAGGGGCTTGTCCGAGTTACAGAAGAAGAACAAAACAAAATGATTGGTGGGAATTAGCACAGAACTTCAGAGCTGAAACGTCTACGTTGAAGGTAGAATATTGCAATTCGGCAATCGTGTCTGTAAGCAGAATGAGTGAAGCAACACACCTCATCGGGAATTGAGCCTCTCAAGTAATATTCAAATATGTGAAAGCTGGGACTTGGGACATCTCCTGGTGGTGGTGGTGGTGGTGGTGGTGGTGGTGGTGGGGAATAAAAGCAGGACATCAGTCACTCCAAGCACTGACAGTCCTGTTTCTAGGACCCCCCAACACAGGAATGTGTTGCAAAACAGGGCAACAAGTGTAGAGCTCAATATTTTTCAATTTAGAAGGAAACCTCTGCACTCCAGGGGGGGCTGAGAACCGTTTGCTGCCATATCCTCACTGCGATTGGCGTGGAGGAGCAGAGCTGGACATCTCTCCCACTTTGTTTAACAGCCCGGAACTCAAATACCTCTCTTATTAGTAAACTACGACACTATCTTGAGCCGCCCCAGGTCACAGGAGGTGGGGGAGGAGAGGGAGAACGAGCTCAGAGACGGAGAAGCTGGAGAAACAGCGCCAGTGAAGTGCAGAGAGAGACTTCTCCACACCGGCAGAGAGGGAAACGCAGAGGAACACCGAAGATGATCACACATCCTGTTAGCGAGAGGCGCATGGAACAGGAGTAACTACAAAATGTCTGATCCATTACGTCTTTCGCTGCGGCGCAAAGGCGAGGAAACGGGACGCCAAGAAGATGGGATTCAAAGACGCGAGTTAACCCTGAAGTTAACACATACAGCGTCACGACCCATTGATACATCACTGACGGCTGATCCGTTTCTCAGCACCCCAAACGTGAATGGCTGTACTTTGAAGACCTGCCCCCGAGCTATCGAAGTGTATGTTTCTTGGGACCAAGAATAGTTACTGTACGCTCCACTGGCACCCAATCTTCAAGTCTAACCGCTGTTTTAGATCCTATCTCTACCCCCATCTGCTATCGCTAACCACCAACCTGCTCCACAGAACACAACATCCGCTGAAGCTTCAGCAGCCCGAAGAGAACAGGGCAGAACCTGCAGCTGACAGAAAGCTTAGACATCTGCAAATGATCCCCCTTTCCAAATCGCCATGTTCCCAAGCACTGGAAGCACTGGAATGATCAAATCAAACCGTTTCATACAGAAAGATGTATGAGGCGATATGACGCCTCACATTTTTGTAAACGACAAAGACAAGCACCCTGCCATCTTACTCAACACTTTACAGAAGGGACTGAGATTTACACAGATTTCTTTGATGAACTAGTAAGCTGTTTTTTTTTTAGAACCACCATTGTTTGTTGCTAACCATTTAAATGAACACGTCTTTTTTTCTCCCTTTCGTAATCTGGGGGGCTGAGCTTTGGAGGAAAAAAACCCTCAATTGCCTTTGCCCCTTCCCAAATGAAGCACTGCTCGACTTCAACCTGCAAAAACCTGGAACGGATCCTAAATGGATCTCCGTTCCCAGAGGGGGGAAAAAAATAATGAAATTACTGCGAGCCGTCAATTTAGGCAGAGCCACAGCTGTTTTTAAGACTTCAGGTACGTGACTGTGTCGTGCTCAAACCCTGAACACCAGCCACCTCAATCCCCCCCAACACCCCCGGGCTTCCAACTGTAACAGAGGAGCCCGCCGCCTCCAAACGGGGAGAAGGACAAAAAGACAGAGAAAGGCACAGCAAAGGCAGGAAAAAAACGGTTTGTTTGGGTTTTTTTTTTTCGGGAAAGGCAAGCGAATAAGGTTCCGTTTTCTGGATTTCCTCTCTCCCCTCCACCTCCTCTCTCGCGGCCAGAGCCAGTGTGTCTGGCTCCCTGCTCCCTCCCTCTCCCTCCTCCTCCTCCTCCTCCTCTCCCCGAACGCAGGCGTGTGTGAAGCCGCGGAGGCCTCTCGGAGACGCTCGGGCTGCCCTTTCCAGGAACTGGCCTGCCTGCCCAGCCGAAAGCGGGGCTCGCTGCCCCGTCCCCCTCCTCCTCCCCTCCCTCCCTCCCTCCCCCGCCGCTCTTACCTTCCAAGTAACAGCTGGAGGAAGAAGAGAGCCCCTTTTTAGATTTGCACCCCACCAATTTCAGGCAAATCTCCAACATTTTCATTTGCTTTTTTTCCGGTCCCCCCTTGAAACTCCCCGGCTGGGTTTGTTTCCTCCGTCTTCCCTCACTCCTGTTTCTCCCCCCGGCCACTTCCCAGGGAGAGCCGACTCCTCCCGTTAAAGATCGGATCTTCTCGGGGGGGGGGGGGGCAGTCCACCAGGCTGTTTCAAGCCTCCCTCCCCTCTCCAGCTCCAGAGCCCGTCTCCCCCACCACCGTTCCTCGAGATGATAATCCAGCTCCCGCTGCCAAGAAGTCTACAAACTTCTTTGCCCGAGAGGCTCCATCTTCGTGGCGTGTGGCGTCTGGATCGAGTCCCGGGGGGCCCGGGTGCCCCGCAGCCGACTGAACTTCGTTCTCCGAGCCGTGCGGCGCTCAGGACCCGGCCATTCCCAGCTCCCTTCCCCTCTCTGGCCGTTAGCTGGAGATGCACAGGGTCTGAGCGAGTGCTGCTCTCTGCCAACAATGGGCCTCTTTCAAGCTCTGGCCGCTCGGCTGAATGACATCAGCTGCTTGTATCCACCCACCCACCCACACGCGAGCAAGCGCACACACACACACGCTCCCTCAGGCAGGCAGCAGAGAGCGGGGAGGGCGCCTGCAAAGTGAAGACTCGGCCCTCCTGGACGAGCCCGGCAGGAAAGACACGGAAGAGCACCGATAGCGCCTTGCAGAAGCGGCCCCGCATTTCCACAGCGGAGAAATGGGAAAGGGCTCCAGCAAACCGAATTCTGCTCCCTCCGTATGAGAAGCAAGCGGAATGCTTTCGAGCGTTGAGCTGTGAACCGATGATAAAAATATCTAGAGCGGCATAAATAGCACACTACGTGCATAACGTTGGAAGTCCACAATTTGAGGAAACAACCAGGTACCTGGTAAACTGTTATTAAAGAGCTGCAGCCCAGTGTTCCTGTATTCCTTAAGACATGTTTAATATTCCGTGTGGAGTTTGTATGTTCTCCCTGTGTCTGTCTTGGTTCCGGTTTCCCCCCACAGTCTGAAGTCATACGGGTTTCTGGGAGAACAGGCCCTGGTGTGTGTGTGTGCCCTGCGATGGGCTGGTGTCCTGTCCAGGGTGTCTCTTGCCTTGCGGGACAGTACTTCGTGGGACAGGTTCTGGGCCATCACGACCCTCGAGTGGATAAGCAGTTACTGAAAGCGATGTCTACATTTTTCATGTTACCTGACCTGCCATGTGCAGTGCTTGCAAAAAAGATTTTGAATAGATAAGCATTTAGTTCAGATACATATTGATCCCAATACTCCGCAGAGCGGGGACTTTTTAGACGTTTTCCAAATGTTTGTCAAACCGAAAATGTGCTTCAGTTTACCGAATTAGTCATGTCCTGTACCTCATAATCTGGGATGTTGTGGTCATATGAACAGATATTCCACTTCAAACACACACACACTAAGGTTCAGAGAAGCGTGTCAGTGGAAATTCTGAGTGTAAAATATGCAGGCCACTTCACAACAGAGCAACAGAGTATGCTTTCAATCTCTACAATACGCCGAAAGAAATGCAAAACAACAGGAGAATATCAGAAGGGCACAGATAACAGGTTGCCAAGAGCAAACTGTGCTTTTTTAAGTGCAATTTCTGTTTTCGCTACCACCAAAAACACAAAATGGTATAAATATTTGAGGTTTTCATAATCAGGAATCAATTATAAATATCATGGAATGAATGCACCTACCATAAAAGTTACCCTGGGATTCAGACACCACTGAATTGCCTTTATTGTTGTTTGCCTCAAGCGGACTAAAGGAATTCCATCTGCCAGATGTCTGTGGGGCTTGTCCTCGGCCTCATCACACAGCAGATACAGCTGTAGCAGCTGCAACATGATCTCTCCTTCACTGCACGATCCACTGCTCTCCAGTCGGCACACCTGCCCCAGGGCTGAGCTACGCTCACTCAGAGTGGAACAGGTCCTTTAATTCTGCCTATCTTGTCTCAACGCCTCCCAAGCCCAACCGCAGACACGGACGAAAACAGGTTGCCGTCACATGATGTCCACTTACACCCGGCTGCTCATGCCCAAACAGTCTTTACAGCTGAGCGGAAAACCGTTTCGCCTTTTCAGTGCAAAGCTACATGGTTACATGAAATCAGCAAGACTAGACTTCATCCCAGCTAAAGGGCTTCAGCTTTTATCCAACCTTCTGGTTAACTGCTGTTTTTGTCAAAGCAACAAATGAACACTGGTTTGGGTTTTGTCTCACGGACGCACGATTCACTCAAAACGCACATTTGCAAGAGGCGCAAAACGCACAACATATTGTCGGTTGTGTCAGGCATCCCTCCAAGCAAGGTTAGTGTGCATGAGCGTGAATCCCCTTGAGATAAAAGGACACATCCGGCTTGCAGAGACGGTCTTAGAGATCTGAAATAAATTGGAATCATTGCATGAGGGCCAAGCGTATAGAGGTATAAACCACGAGTAGAGGATTTGCAGTCATCAATATCATTTAAAAGCACTACTGTAAAATGAGGAAAAATTCCCAAGCAGCTCCACGGCAAAACTCTATAAACAAGGTTATAAACAAGAAGAGGACATCCAGCCCCTCCAGCCTGCATGCTAATAGCTAACCGATCCCAGGATGTCAGCCAGCCAGCTTCTTGAGAGAAGCCAGGGGCTCGGCTTGTTCCCCACCCCCGCCACCCTTTGCGTCAAGCGGGTCGCAGAAATGCTACCCCCTGCCTTGACACCCCCACAGTGCAGGATCCTGCCACTGGCAGGGGTGCTGGCCTGTTGGCACAGCGGAGTTCGCCGTCGTCCAGGGGAGGGCGCTGTCCTCGCTCAGAGCCCCCTGGGGGACTGTGAGCAAACCCCCCCCCCACCCACCCATCACACCAGTGCCCTGCGCTCAGACGCGGAGGGATCTCGCTCGGCACCACCACGAGTGAGGAGCACTAGCATGTTATGGCCGCCCGGCACTGGAAGGCAGACTCGCGATGTCATGAAGACAGTCCATAGCAGGCTTTGCTCAACTATTTCCTGAAGCCTAGAAAATCCACCAAGGTCCAAAGGAAAGTAAAGAAAAGTTTTTTTTTTTTTTAAAAGCCTGCAGATGGAGAAACATGAAGCACATTATTCTGGGATGAGCTCATCGGAGAATCACTCCATTGCGATTTATATAATCCCACTCCTGGTATGTTAACAGTTAGCTGACGTAGACAGCATGGCTTTAAACTGTTTTTTAAACCCTAAGGTACAACAGGACTTGAGACTAATGATCTGAAAGCTAATCGGTTTGCAAGTAAATTATCTCCATCTACTGCTCATAAAATCATGTAAAAATGCTTTAGTAAAGCCGATTGGAAACCAAGGGACTTTGCACTACTGAACAGGTAACCACAAAAGCTAGATCAGGGGTCCCCACTCCTGGCCCTGGAGGGCTGGGGTATCTGCAGGGAAGAGGTCCAATGGGTTCAGCTGAGCCAGTGACCAGCGCGTTAAGGGCTGACCTGAAATAAAAGGTGTCCCACACTCTCGCACCAGGACCGAAACTTCTGGAAGCTACTTAACAGACTGTGGAGGAAACCCACACAAACACAGGGAGAAAAACTACACACAGGTGCACACCGGGAACTGAACGCACAATGCCAACCGCTGAGCCACTGAGCTGCCCACTGTCACACAGACTTCTCTTAAAGGAGGAGCAGATCAAGCAAGATGAACTGAGGAGGAGCACAGAGGCTACAGCTTAACCGATATAATGAGACAAGGGGATAGTCCATGAACTATGGCGACGATGCGTATGACTGATTAGCACATCGCTGGCAAGATGCCAGAACCTCGCCGGATTCTGCGATGGGCAGCATCCGCTGGCACCCCCCACTGGCCGCCGTGCCAACGCGTCTCGGGGTGCAGACCCCCCCATCCTCCTCCTGGAGACGAAACCCAACACCGTCCGACGGCGTCCGAAATGTCAGCCAGCTGAGTCCTGGCACTCTGCCTGCTAATTTTAGTTAGGGAATGCGAGGTATTGGACAAATTCCACCAGAGCGTCCTAATTGGACCGGAGCAGGCAGCAGGCGCAGCTGCGCTCGGTACCAGCTGCGTGGTGCAGACCCAATCCCATCAGGCACCGGCCGTATCCGCAAGGGGACGAGAGACAGTCGAAAGCCGCGGCCTCGGACGCCAGGGGACCATTTCAGCCGTTCGGCAATGTTTATCCAGGGACCTCTGGAGAATGCAGACTGGTGTCTGTGTCTTAACGACTGGGCACAGAAATCAAGCTGCGCTTCAACAAAGCCTCACTGGAGAGCCCATTAAATCAAATGCAGTTGCCAACACTGTGGAGCGATAGACCTCCGCAGGAATGAGAGCAAAGTATCTCAGAATGCACTGCTCTCTCCAGTGCCCAGAACACACTACTGACATGCTTAGCTCCTCCACCCCCATCCTGATTATTCAGACATGTCTAAAGCACATTTCGCGTCCCAAATCTAGAGGTCAGAAAGACCTCCATTGTCCACAGGTAACAAAGGCTTTATTAAAGTTCTAAATGCAAACAATTCAGTCTCGCAGGGGCCTCTGGTAAGCTCACGACCAGGAGAGCAGAATAATGCACACCGAAGAGTTATCTCCACTCCTCTACCTGGCTGGAGCAGATTGCTGAGGCACAGATAAGGGGGTGGATTAGGGACGTAGCAGGTCTGCTTGGTATGTTGTACTTGAGCTGCAAATAGATCAACGGATTTAGTTTATGGGGTTACCCATCCTTCAATCACTATGAGCGCCGAGATTTCCTCAGAAGTTCATTCAGAAAAACGCAAGAAAAAAAACTCAGTATTGATTCAGTCTCCAAACCCTCTAAAAACATGAATCATTCAATCCCGGATTTTCCTAATACTCCAGACTGGCAAAATACCAACCTTGTCCGAAAGATGCCCATTCCTGTAAGTGGTTACTAGGAGCCTGAAAGAGTTTGCTTCTTTTTGTCGTAACAACTGTAAACCAAACAGATCAGAAAAATCAATCTGTTTTGAAAACAGTCATGCTGTGTGTGCACGCGTGATGGGGTGTTTTGTGTGAGAGAGAGACAAAGTTAGTCCCTCAGCCAAGCTAAACAAGATCAACAGCATCACTTGTTTTTTGCGTTCCTGAAGGATTCATTGTCCTTGGGGGGAAAAAAAGACATGAGTATTTGTCAGGCGAAGCTCTCTAGCTTTCCAAGGCCCATTTTGAAATCTGAACCTTGCACCCCCCGCATTTGACAATTTGGCACAGTCGCCTCATTTGGCTCAGTTAATTGGTACTGGAGAAAAAGTTTATATTCCAGGTTTTATGATGTGCTTCTGACTCACCAGAGAGCGAGCGAGCCAGACTACCGCACCAATGAACTCTCAGCAGCCGTTAACGGAGAGCAATCCAAGCTGCTTTGCTCAATTCTCTTGTCCTGCAGTTTAATTCGCTCCTTTCGCGTGAAACAAAAAAAACACACACATTGCACCACACTGCTTGCTCAACTCCCCAATCAGGCAGTGGGAACCTTACAGGATTTCTCCACACTCCTGCTAATGACAGGGGCCTCTTTGTTAACCAGCAGAAAGGCTGGCCCGGGCCTTCTTGCCGTGACACAAGGCTATCTCCTAATCGTAATGGGCAGCGTATCTCAAATCGGGAACATTCGGTCTTAAAAGACTTTGGCCAGCTGTAGCTGCAGCCCCAAACTCATTTGCAGCCCGTCACTGCTGTGCATTTAAGTAAATCCAGATGCACTGCAGCCCTGTTATATCACAGCGTTGTGGGGATAGGCGTGTCTTCACAACGCGTCTGTAATGCAGACCTTCGGCATTGTGAGCCTCAGCTGATTCTTTGCATTGCAAGAGCGCATTCCACAGCCTAACACTCGCATTCGATCCCGCACGCGGCAGTGCGCGATATCCTTCTCAAGCAGCAGTTCACAGCCATACAGCTCAGACCCTCGTAAGAACACAAACATGGTTAGAAAGAAAGGTGACTATTTGGCCCATTTGATTAAAGTCTCCTTTCCTTTCTCTCCCGGCCTTTATCTGGGGCTGCACGTTCAAACCCTTGAATAAAAATCATTAACCGTTCATTAACAAAATTAGAGTGGTTGTTTCTCTTACATCAGGTCAATAACAATTCCAGCACTTGATACGTTAGCAGTGTCATAGTGAGTAAGAGTCTGGCTGTGAATACAGCGAATAGGTCATTCCTGCAGATTAAGATTCTTACCGAACCAGTGCAACACAGTTTTCAGGGAACTGTTACTTCGAACTGCCCTGCATGACAAATCAAGAAAGTACAGTTCATTCTGCATCAGCTCTAATACTGGTTTTCGAGAATCAGGGAGGTCAGAACTGGGATGCGCTGCTCTGTCAAATGAAAACTTCTCGGGAAGATGGACTTTTGATCTCCAGCCTCAGAAAGGGCCGAGGTGAAACCCGGACATGAGGAGGACCGGGAGAAGGCAGGGATGAGTGTACACTGCGGCTTTAAATCCTTTCTCTGCCTGACTTCGGTTACATTTTTTTTTAATACTGTTGTTGTTTTTACAGCCCTCCAGAGAGCAGGCTGCCTCGCTGCTTTTTCGTGATGATGTAAGCTCGCTCTTCTGCACAGATTCCTTACAGGCTTAAACAAACCACGAGCCAAGAACAAGCCAGCAACAGCACCAACTGTCTGCAACACAGCACTCTTATAAATGACAATAACGAGCTGCCTGGGGCTTCCTGATGCCTGTACATTGGAAAAGGCAGGAAAGATAGATAGCAAATGTACTCTCCCCCCTCCAATATCGAAGGATTCAATGTTTTCAGACTACGGAATAAAACAATCGAAAGTGTGGATTGCACACATCATAAATGGACAGCTCAGTCTGAGCTACAGAGGAGCTCACAAACAGCTCACCTGCTCTCAAAGTCCGATTTCCCCCCACGCATGCGACGTGCCTGCACCCCAACACGTTCACAGAACAGCCAGACTACCTTCACCCCATGACAGAGGCACTGCTCTTAATCTCGGTTTATGGACTCAAAGCAGAATGCACCTGCCTATTGTCAAACTGTCAGGCCGATGTGACAGCTGAACTGCAGCCAGGTTCCCTGCAGGCAGCGAGCTCTCCGCCAACACTAATCCACTGCAGAGTGCTTTTTTTTTCTGACGGGTGCCATTTTATTACAAAAAAGGAAGCACAGCAGAGATCACCACTGCATTAAGGAGAGGCCTGACTGGCTGATTCTACAGCCCTTGACCTGCTCTGATCCATCCGTTTTGAACTGCTTTAGCCAGTACAGGGTCAGGGGAGACCAGAGCCTATTCCAGCAAGCAATGGGCACATGGCAGGGTACAACTGGGACAGAACGTCAGACCTTTGATGGGCATCACACAAACCCTTTCACACTTTCAGTGCAAAAGTGATGTGGAAGGATACACATTTCAGCGATATTCAACTCCTGGAGGCATATTAACGTATATAGGCTTTACACAAACATACGCTTTCTACAGACCCTCACAATACCACCAGATATCCACCAGAGACACGAGCTGCAATGTTTGCTGCTTGCCAGTTTCTGTGCACCTTTCGCAGTTCCTACTGCAGGACTGCTTCTGAAACTCAGCCACACTCTGCCAATGCCACTTCTCTCACAGCTACCCACTAATACCTCTCCGACTGCTTCATCCCATTCAGGGCCGGCCATGGGGGAGCTGGAGCCCATCCTGGCAAGCAACGGGCTCAAGGCAGGGTACCCTATGGATGGGACGCCAGTCCATCGCAGGGCACACACAGATACAGACAAACACTCACACCGGGGCCAGTTTTCCAGAGGCCAATTAAGCCACCAGCATGTCTTTGGACTGTAGGAGGAAACCCATGCCATCATGTGGAGAACACAAAAACTCCACGCTGACAGCAGCCCAGGAATAAAACCCAGGGCCCCAGTGTCTGAATTAGGCTCCTTGCTATTTTCCAGAAAGAGTCAAGTGCTGCAGAGTCCAACTAGGAGCTATGGGTGAAATCTGACAGGCTTACACAACTCACTGCTGCAAAACCTGCTCTACTTTTTAACTCCCGAATGTACAGCAGCTAAAATTAAACATTTTCTATTGCCCTGTTGCTCAGAAGGAACCCCATTCTTTCATGACAAGTTGACAAAGAGCACATTCCTGTTTACAGAGATGCTGTTGCCAAAAGCTTCTATCACCGGCTGGAATTGGGCCCTTTCAATTTTTGCCCAAGTGAAGAAGATCAGGAGCAAATTGTGCTTCTTAGAAAAAAAAAGGTTTTACAGTCAATCCACATGACAAAACCGCCAGACGACTGGGTCATTACTGGGAAACTGACAGAGACCTAACATACTGAAATGAACCACTCGGCTCAATGCATTTTAAAGCGCCTAGCGCTGTTACAACATTTTCACTAAGGCAATTCACAGCTACCAGACAGATTTCAAAACAGAGCTTGGGATATGTGCTGTAGACATTTCAAAATGATTTATCGTCACAGTAGGAAATAACAGAGGGCAAATTGCTAAGCAAATGTTTAAATTGAACCACGTTTTGTGCCAGTACGAGATTGTCTATTGCTGATATATTACTTAAAAACACTGCAATGTAACTTATTCACAATAGCCAGGTCATAGAGAGTGAGAATACAGCATAATGACTACAGGTTGTTGGAGCACAAGGTCTACTGACAGATTGATGACTTGGGCTTAACAAAATCTTTGAGTGGGATACCCTCTCCCCCCCCGGTTAGGTTTCTCTGAGAATTTTGTTCACCAACCACATAAAACAAAAAAACAAAAAAACACTTAAGACGTTAAAATCTCATTCTTAGTGACAGCTGATTGCTGCATTCCGAGAAAAAAAAAACAGGCTCACAATCTGATTGCACATTAGGAAAACAAATCTTCCAGGTCCATCTTTCACTTGGTCAAAATGTGTCTTTTGAGGAAAAGCGGAGAATTCTCAACACTGCCTAATATAGGGAAAGAATGATCGGTGCTTTTGTAGTAAACAACCCTCTGGAGTCTGGGCCAGAGTTTTTCCCTTTGCTTGTATATCGGAGTCACCATAGCTACAGTACATCTTAAATCATTCCAATAAATTACACCCATATGTTCCTGAAAAAAAAAAAGAAGAAAAATCACACATCCCTTCTGAGAGCACGAGCCGGTTTTCATTCACCTGGCAAGAGCTCGGGCCAAAAGACGTCATCCTGATTTTTAATAACAACAACACTTAAATCGCGCGCGGGAGAGAGAGAGAGAGAGAGGGGGGAATGAACCTGTTAAGAGAGAGAGCCTAATTCACAAGGACGCTGCTCAGGCAGAAATCAGACTCGTGCTGTAAGTTAACAATAGAGAAAATGTTCGCTTTCAAAGTCAGGTTTTGTTCAGTGCAAAATAACACGGAAGGATACACATTTCAGCGATATTCAACTCCTGGAGGCATATAAACATATATAGGGTTTACACATACATACGCTTTCTACAGACCCTCACAATACCACCAGATATCCACCAGAGACACGAGCTGCAATGTTTGCTGCTTGCCAGTTTCTGTGCACCTTTCGCAGTTCCTACTGCAGGACTGCTTCTGAAACTCAGCCACGCTCTGCCACCTCGTCTGCCACACCGGAGCACAATGCCACTTCTCTCACAGCTACCCACTAATACCTCTCCGACTGCTTCATCCCATTCAGGGCCGCCCATGGGGGAGCTGGAGCCCATCCTGGCAAGCAACGGGCGCCAGGCAGGGTACCCCCTGGATGGGACACCAGTCCATCGCAGGGCACACACAGATACAGACACACACTCACCCCTGGAATCAAACCCAGGGCTCATCATTGCATCACCCTGCTGTCCACAAAGGGCAGCACTACCAGGCTCCTTTCAGGAAGTTCCAAGCACAGCCGTCTAATGAAACTGTAGGTCTCGACACGTTAAAAACAACGCAACTGTGGTCTTCACAACAGTGTTACTGTCAAACGTTTTATTGTCTTAGGTAACGCTGCACAAGCACACAGAGCAAGGCAGAACTCATGACAGCCCCCCGGCCCCCCCGCAGTACAGGACCCAGGAATCCGAAAAAACACATGTTCGACGAGAGGAAAGGGGGGTATGTCCGCTATTTGAGAGGAATGCACCAGAGGTCACATTCCCGACTCTGCTGCTGTGGCATGCCCTGCGTGCATTTAAATGACACTTCTGCGCCTGGGAAAGACAGAGTAGGCAACTAACGAGCGGCCCACTTCCAGCCGAGTTTCTGGAGGCGCTGCACACAATGTCTGGGCATTGTCTGAAAGGGGCCGCTGCCCTCCTGCCACTGCGCTGCAGAAAAAGAAAACAGCGGAGGAGCTGGTGTCTCACACATCAGAGTATCGCTTCTGCCTTGCGGTTACGTGACCTCCGAGGTCAGATCTCCGGCTGCAGAAGCAGGTGTCCCTATAAATAACTCTGGCAGCAGTCGGGCAGTATCGCTGAAGAACACTGGAGAATGAGAGAGAATTCAGATCTTTGATTTGTGCCATGTAACCTTAGACGTGACACAGCCTTAAGCAGAGGATCTAACCAAACTAATCATGAAAAAGCATCCTTGGTTTGGGGAATTAATTCGGAGGCCTCATTTGGGTAAAAATGAACAGATCTGTTTAATTCGGCTAATTATCTGAAAATAATCCGTCAGCTCAAGTTTGGATAATCTCAAAATCAGATGCGTATTCGTGAGCTCTAGAGAGTTAAAACCCTCTAAGGATCTCTAACTTCTCAATGGCTAAAAGACATCAAAACACTTGAGATTAATTGTTTGATTCGTGGAAAGATCAAATACACAGCTAAACAGCTGCTTCTGTCAAACACCTACAGTACAATAAAGATGCAGGCCCGGTATTTGGGAACCTTGCATTTTATAAAGTCATTATTCCATGTCTTCAGGTGGAAGGGGAGAGTACAGGAGTCTCTGAGGCCCATGTGGTCAACATGTATCAGTGAAGTAGTGACTCGGTTCACTAGGAAGGCCAGTGCAGGAAAATAAAAACAAGACCACAATAAAACAGGAGCCAATTCTACACTGGATAGCTGTTTCCCCCTCAGAACGCTGTGTTATAAACACACCCTAGATGAAAACAAAATATCCTCAGCTGTATGGGAATACGAAGAAATATATCCCACACAGAACTCAAAACATCAAGGAAATTGATGTACTCATTCTGGCATTACCGGGGTAAAAATTCTGTAAGACGCAAAAATGAAGGTGACCCCTCTGTTAGTGAAGAAATACATCCTTGACGTCTGCATGCAACCACAGTTCAACCCAACAGCTGGCTTGACAAGCAAATCTGTGACGAACTGCCTGCCAGCGTCTAAAATAGATTCACTTCTTAAGGAACCACACGGATCACAAGGAGCTTCTGTGTCTAGACTGCACAGATTCCATAAGTTCCAGACAATAAAATGCAGCCTGATCCTGCGCAAAGCAAACGGGTTTTTATTTAAAAGTGGGTTTGCACGTCTGCTTGGCACAGGGTTGTAGTCTGGCCCTGTGGGCAGATCCGAAAAGAACATTATCAGAAAAAAACAACAACAAACGTCCTGTACCTGCAGTGGTTCCTAACCCCTTCGGCCCCAGAGCCTCTCTACAGTAACGTGACATCTTCCCTCGTGACTTTGTCCCTACCTACGCTGAGGCCTGTCATTATCGGCTCCTGCTCATTCCCAACTTTCCACGATTCTGCAGGAGAAGCGTTAATCGGCTGTTAGCAGCGCTATCCCACCCATGTCCTAAAAAGCCTGCTGTGAGTCACATTCCTCTACCTCATGACTGAGAGCGGATGTGATGACTGAAACGAGTGACATTAATTCCACGCTGCGCGGTGGAGGAGCGGGCCAGCCTGGTCTCTCAACACGACCCTCACCTGCGGGACCTCCACATTGGCACACGTCTGGATCCCTGCATTTCTGATGGATAGCTTTCTCAAGAGCGGCCAAAAAACGAGCTTCCCCTTCGGAGAAGAGCACTTTGGGCTCGGAAATGCGCTTTAAAGGTTGAAAACCTATTCGCTTTTTATCAGTTCCTGCTTTCAGGCAGTGAATGCGGTAGCTTACATTCCTGCAGGACAGAAACCACAGCCTGCTGCAGACCCCCCGCAGGAGAACGTGCACCGTTCGTCCTCGGGTCACCCAGGGGCGCTTTGCCTCGGGGGGGGGGGGCAGGGGGGCTCAGGACGGCCCACAGATCGGCCACTCGTCCTCTGCCCGGAGACCCGACTCGCCACGCTGCCTATATCAGCCTATATAGAGCCGGACGGGCTCCAGGAAAGAGGAACAGAGGCCGTCTTCCTCCTCTCTCCATAACGGAAGAGCCGGGGAACACGCGTGGGCTGGTATCAGTGCCACGGAAAAGACTGCGGCCAGGGGACACCAGAGCACGGGGAGCCGTATCCTCTCACCCCCCTTCGTCCCCTGCCCCCCACCCCTCTTCCTGCTGCGGGGGAGTTCAGCCAGATACAGAGCAAGAGAGAACAACAACATTTCCTACAACTCTCTGCTCTCCACAGCGCACAGCCATTTCCTCTTCCCTGAAACCACACCATCGTGACACAGCATGAATAACCTTCGGCGGACAGGAATGGAATTGGGCAAGAGACTTAAAGAGAGAGGCACAAAACAGCGCCAGAACCAAGGCAAGGAGCGTCCAGCCATTTAGTTTCTAACCACTTCTGATCGCGGGTCGTGGACGAGCCAGAGACTATCCTGGCGTTTGACGGGCACAGGGCAGGGCACACAGAAGGCAGACACGCACACATTTTTCCCAGAAGCCAGTGAACCCACCAGTCTGTCTCTGGACCGCGGGAGGACACGCAGGGGGAACACGCAAGCTCCTCGCAGACAGCACCCCAGCAGCTTAAAAGTTACAATTAAAGGGGGAAAAAAAAATGAAAATCTTTACTTCACTGAGGTTTAAGCGTTTACAAAAATGGACGCTACCACAGTATGCTGAAGGTCAAAGAGTTTCTCGATCGAGAAGCTAGTTTGCACGCATTTCTACCTCTGTCCTTTGCAAATACAAGATCTTAGGATGCGGTGAAGAAGGATTTCGAATCGCGCCGATAGATCCGGCTCAGGAACTCCGAGCTCAGGAAGTCAGCAGAATCAGAAGGCTTCGCTTCCGCCCCGGCCTGCAGAGTCTCAGAGAGCCCCACTCCAGGTGCGCCGCAGGGCACTGTCAGGCAACCCCAGTCGTGCTGAACGTGTCTGTGCGGGTCCTGCTCTCTCTCTCCGTCTCCAAACCTGCTGGGCGAGAATCACTGGGATCTCTCCTCCAGCGCATTTCTTCTTCTCCCGGGGTGATTTCACGTCCCCTTATGACCATTACAGCTTTTTTTTCGGAAAAAAAAAAACAGCCTCCGCTCAGCTGGCACCACTCCAAACCAGAGCACATTCAGAATATTTTTTCTTCCCAACCATCCGTGTCTTCCTCCCCACTCGGATCTCACTGCCCCGACTGTGACCTGCACCGCCCCCCATGTTGGGCCACGCCTCCCATACCCCCCCCAAAAACTCTGATCGCTGGTGACCTGTCCCTGTGCGCCCCCCCCCCCCCACAGATCTTCACGAGTCAAATGCGAAAGAGGGGGGCGTGGCACTTGATCACACCTGGGCTCCAACACGGGACTCACTGGACATAAACAAGGACTGCATCCCCCGCCCTACCATTAGAATTGTCACTTCTGCACATCTGCACCACCTGTCCAATTCCAGTCCCCTGGAACAGCTCAAGGAAATGCACTACATACTGTTTTATTATTATCTCCCTGCAGAATACTGAGACCACGCTGCTCACAAACTCAATCACAGGCACGGAAACCGAACCTGATACAGGAAAGAGTGCTACTGCCACACAGGGGTCAGTCAACACCGGGAAGGAACTCAACTGTGATCCCCAGCCTCATGCTGTTGTAGACACCCTACTAACGCAAGCTTCTTTCTTCATGCTGAACCACATTGTTAATTAGCCAGCCCAATCAGAGAAATGAGTCTCAACACCCTTTAGCTACTGATGACTCACTTGGGCCACAGCCCCTGTCTTTATCGGTGAAACCATCCAGCTGGATCAACAAACCGACCAACAGAGCACCAGCTCTCCACAGACAGGCCTCCTCTTTCACAGAACAGCATCCTTCTTTTGGCAGCGGTGCGAAATCGAGCTGCACGCTACCAAAACGCACAATGTTTTTAATGCAAAACGAGGCCCAATAACTATTCATTTTGATTCCAGCTGTGTTGACTAGTAACTCTACAGCGCTCGCAGGGCTGGGGCGTCTGTTAACCCTTCACCTCGCACCGCAGCGCAAGAACACACTTGGATGCAGACAAGGCACAGGGACAAGCGTCCTGTCAGCTCCCCCTCTCCACCACAGTGCACTCTCTAGAAACAGGGCGGGGAAACAAAATGAGCGTCTAGGCGGCTTGAACCCCTGCGTCCAGCTCAGCTGTTGGAACAGCTCTTACCGTGCTCCACGAAGACATTGCAGTGCTGGCCTCCACGGCGCGACGGCTCCCTCCTCGCTCCCTTGATGAAGTGCAGAGCCGGCAGACTTGGTCTCCTCTGGTCCCCGAGCACTTTCCCCGGCTGCTGCCCCATAAAGGAACGATGCCAAGGCCACCGCCAGGAAGGAGGCACGATCCGCCGTCCGGATCCTCGGATCAGCAGCCGGGCTCGGCCGGGGTCCGCTTTCCTGTGGCCGAGGACGGGGGGAGAGACCGAGCGGAGCGGGCGGGGAGCGCCGGACGCTCACTCCTGCATCGCCCCCGGGCCCCGGCGGAACTTGGGCGGCGGGGAAATCGGACACGGGAGCGGGGCTGCCTTCTGTTCCTCGCCTTCGCCGTTCGCCTCCCCCTTACCGATCATTTACAGCACCGTAGCGTGTGTGCGCGCTTTCCCGTTTCCCTCAGGGGGAAAAATTTCCGCCAGGGCAGCGTCTGCAGCAGCTACGAGGAACCATTCGGGGCATCCAGTTTGGCAAGTTCAATACCTTTCAGGGTATGGATCGGGGTCATTCTCATTGCATAATCTCATTTGGTGTGCTAGCTTCAGCTTGGCCAAGGATTGGAATCCAGGTTCCCCCTCTCTTTTTTTAGTGCTTAAACTTCAGCAGGTAGATCCTAGGAAAGTCCTCGGGTCAGCCAATGATGAAGCCGCTTTAAAAAACCGAAAGCCCCCTTTTAAAAAGTCTAGCCTACTAATCATCTCCAGAATAGCGTATTTACATAAAGGCCTTTCAGTGTGCCGTTAAAGAGGTCAGAGTCGGCTGCCTGGGTGTGCTTTTATGACTAACACACGGCCGAGAACATAAATCTCTCAGTGTGGATAAAATAAAAATGATCTGACTGGAATGAAGTTCCGTGGGCTCTGATATTACACACGATATGAACCCCGGGCGGCTGACACGCGATCACAGTCCTGTCCGCCTTTCTGTGAACTATGTCAACAACAACAACAAAAAAAAAAAGACTTCTCGATATCAGACCTGGTTAGGGGTCCATAATGTAACAGTAAAACAGCAATCCCTGCAGCAGGACGTGTGATCACCTACTGGTATTTAAAGTCCTCTTAGGAGGGCATCTGTGAAAGTAAGGCACTGTATTCATTGTTTACGCACAATACATTCACTGCGATCTTTGCAGACGCAAAGCAACACATTGCACACCTGTGTGTCATTCAAGACCCCTGTTTTTTTTTTTTGTGTACGATTTCATCAAGATCACCCCCATCGACGATTCCCGCAGTTTGGTAAGGGTTGTTTTGGTTTTCTCACATTAAAGGGAGGGATGCGGAGTTTGGTTTTCTGACACGGCTACCCCCGGAGAGCGCTACGCGGTGCATAGTGGTCGTGGAAGCGGCCGATCTGCTCGGAGCGCAGCCCGCAGACACCGGCTCGCCGAAAGACGTCTTCTGCCCGCAAGATATACTGTAAGACACCAGTGCACCGCTACCTACGACAAACCACAAGCCGTACGCGGCCAGACAGCCGCCGAGCACCGACCTCACAGCTTCTCGAAACGGTTCTGTTCCTATTTTGTTCCCCCCTCCCCGTCTCTTTCACGCGTCTGTATTTTCAGGTGTGTGTGTGTGTGGACAACCCGATATGATGCTAGCTTATTCCTGGTCTGGGTGGAGGAACTCGGCTAAAAAAAACAAAAAACAAAGTTTAATAAACGCTGCAAAGTTGAAAAGCGGTGGCAGGACCTCGGTGCACAACAAAGTAGGGAACTCGGACCGGGGCGCGTCGAAGCGACCCCGCTGCAGTCGCGGCGCAGCGCGTTAAAAGGGGGTGGGGGGTGCCTCAATCAGCACGGATCGGATTTTCCCTGTTCATCATTATTTTTGATGTAAAACGCCCGAGCTTGCGTCTCGGGGTGCTGCCCGGGCGTCAGTCTCCGTGCCCCCCGGCCGGTCTGTCACCGTGCGCCTCTGCTACAGCGCCACGACCCCCTCCGGCTGCAGATCTGGGGGGGACCCCGGACACCTCCGCCCCCACCCCCTCCGGCTCTCCCCGACCTCCCCGTCCAGTATCGTCCGTCCTCCCGGGCTCTCCCGTGCCCGAGTACCCGGGGCTCCCTAAGACTCGGGCAAGCGGCGATCCGCTCCGTCTGTCCGCCGTGTTAGCGACGTCTTCCTCGGCGATGACGAGGGACACCCGGGGCGCCTGTCCGATCAGGGCGAGCAAGCACGTCCTATCTTCCGTACTCCGGCTGTTTGCATGGATTTCTGACTCTCCCGGAGGTGGAATTGCTACTCAAACCTCGGTCACATACGCTCAATCGCCGCCATGTTTCTCTACGCAAGGAGATCAACTACACAGGAGGTGGTGTTGGTTGCGGGGGGGGGGGGTTACGTCTACGTCCATGCGTCCCGACGTAACGTAAGAATTCCCGAGGGAAGCGCGCAAGAGGATGTGAGGACGAGAACGAGCACGTTGGTAGGGGAGCGCAGGAAAGGAAAAAGGAAGCGCGCCCCCGATTCTTTAATAGGGGGGCGCGCTTCAGCGAGAAGGGCGCTTAAGGTCCAGAGAGATGTGGTTTTAATGGCAGAAAGACAGAAACTGGCCGTTCGCACGTTGTACGGGGAACCAAAATGATTCTGCAAGAGAACATATCCAAATCAAACCAGCAGGAAAATGAAACTGTCCCGCAAACTACGTGTGTGCTCGCTGCAGCCCACCCGCTCTCGTCTGGCTCCGGGTGTTTGTCATTAAGTTTATGTCCACTCAATTACATGCATAGATTTCAAGATGGGAAATCCACGGAACTTCAATCGGATGCATTTCATTGCATATGCTTCTATTGTTTCTTAAACAAATTCGTAAAGTTATGCTGAAGGATCATGTTTTTCAACAATCCTTTTGTTGAAGTATCGCTTTCTGTTCCTTTCTTTCGCACAGTTGGCTCCAAGATTCAAATTTCGCTTACTTTTGCAATAAACAAGACTGATGTGAGTCCTTTGATCTGAAACCTCTTCCAGGAGAAAGGGCAAACGCCAGTCTTTGAGTGCTGCGGGCAGCCGGTTTTACAGGCTGTTTGCAATTAGCCCCAGAGTTGGAAAACAAAGCTGATTTAATCATCCACTCGGTTCAATAAAGTCCCTGTCTTCTGCAATAGAAAACAAAACAGACACCAATGCAGCACTTGGTGACCAGAGTTACCTGTCCTATCCCCCTTCTTCTGAATAAACCCAGCTTTTTGATCACCCCACTCAATCCAGGAGCAACAAGCGCACTCGTGATCAGCACATGGACAAATGAGTTATTTTACTACCTGCATAGAGTTACATCCCGGTCTTCTTATAAAGAAGGTGCATACCTGGGGCTGTATTGTCCTACATTGATGTTTTCCTTCTTGGCGAACAAAAACTATTTCTGCGAGGTTCAGGAAGTGTAAATACGTTGTATTGTGAAGTTATTTCCTCTCGTTTCGCCAAACGAGAAGTTTTTTTCCGATACATTTTCGTAAGGCAAATGAGAATCGGCAAAAACATATAATATAGTTGCAGTTCCCAGTATTGAGAAATGAGTGGGCAAAAAGAATAGGACATATTAGCTTAACTACAAAGATCAGATCAGGAAAGATCAGGAGTAAGGCTGCAACCCCCGTTGGATTTCAGTGAAAAAGGCACTAATTGATTTTACTCTGATAAAAGAAAGTCCTTCCATTAACTTTTGTCAGTCAGCCAAAAAAATGAATGTTTTAAAAGGAAAGTCTCCATCTTGTTTTAACGATGAGGGATGTGTATGATATCTTCATCTTTAGTTTACTTTTTGACAACTTAAACCAAAATGATCCAAGTGCTCCCCCTAGCAGCTGTTGCCACTCTTGCCAGTTTTAAAACCGTGTTCGTAGTGCTCTTTCCAGGGCTCCATCAGCAGTGGACGAATACTTGGAAAGGCTTTGCAGTTGTTCCTGTGCTCCTCAGATGAAGGACATGCATGTTTCAGGCGCACATTTTTTCGACTAGGGAGGCTTGGTGGCACAGTGGTTAGCACTTCAGAGCTGGGGTCCCGGGTTCAATTCTGGACCTGGGGTGCTCTCAGCCTGTGGCTTGTATGTTTTCCCCCCCATCTTCATGCGGGTTTCCACTGGCTCCAAAGACATACGGCTGACTGGCTTCTGGGAAAATGGGCCCTGCTGTCCATGTGTGCCCTGCACACTGGCACAGGTGTATCTTGCTTTGTGCCCGTTGCGTGGCGGGACAGACTCTGGCTTCCCTGCGTCCCTGTATTACCCCGAGGGGACACCAGTTCACTGCAGGGCAATACACTCGCAGCAGGGCCAATTGTCCCAGAAGCCAACTAACATACCAGCGTGTCTTTGGATTGTGGGAAGAAACCCACGTGAGCACAGGGAGAACATACAGACTCCACACAGACAGCAGCCCAGGGATCTAACCCAGCGGAGCCCTGCGCCATCCACAGGACCCGGCTGATGTGCCATTTGCACATTTTATAAAAACGAACAAACTGCCTGTCTTTTAGCTTCCTAACTGCTTATAACCCTGGTAAGTGGAAGCATACCAGGGGGCATCTATAGGTCAGTGGAAACGTTAGAGTAAAAAGGGAAGCAGAATGTCTTGTTTCGCAAATGTAAGCAATAACGAAAGTCTCGATAAGGAGTTGTTTTCCCGTTATCCAAGCTTGACTAAAAACGAATGGTTCGTTTTAGGGATTAGGTCATCTATGTTAAAGGTAGGACGTGTGTCTGTCACTGTGTATAAAAAGCGCTGAGCAACATCTTTCGGAGAGACTAGCTTTCGCAAACTGATCTCCCGTCTGCATATGAATAAACAGCTCTTCTTTCACCAGCATCCGAATCCTGTTATTTTAATGCTTCTTCATGACTGACCAAGCAATCAGGACCCTAGGTGACGGGGGTCACCCCAGAGAACGGCCAGGAATCAACAGAAACCTGGAAGAAGGTTCATTTGGATAGTTTACAAAGACGGCAAGGGAAAGGGGCAGTACCGACCCAAACATGAACTCGATCGCCGTGAGCTAAGCGTAAACCTAAAACACAATTGTGTTATACAAAACCCTAAACGTGTACAACAATTAAAATACTCATGCAAAAGACTCTACTCCAATGTTCGGGGGTGGTAATGTCATTTATTAACAGAATAATGGACATAAACAGAACTTACATGTGACCCTGAGCTTCTCCACACAACAGTGGAAGAGCCTCTTAAGAACACACTGGCTGTAGGTGCTTCCAACGCCTCTCCCTGCCAACTGTGTTCAACTGTTAAATCGTCAAAAATGATCGATTACACAAAAATTCATTGGTCAACTTTAAAAAAAAAAAAACAACAAATGCTGGTCCCTTTGTGACGTCATGTCAGCTGTTCACAGCCCGAAGGGGAGACAAAACCTCTTTTCTCCGAACCCCAGGTGACCGGAATGGAGACGGGCCGAGGAAAAGGAATCGGCAGGGCCGCACGTCGGCTGTCCGGGCGCCTACCCCTCCTGCTCCAACAGCCTCTGTCGTGTCTCCAGCACGATCTCCTCCATCACTTCCGGCTTCAGGACGTCTTTGATCTGCAGAGGCAGTCGGACGAACACCGACAATGAGTCTCGCACATACCGGTACTAAAAAAACACTTCACTGCTGCTCCACCTCTCTTCCACAGGAGCAGTTTGAACTGCACTCGAGTCCTCCGCTAATAAGGGCTTTGGGGATTTTGAATATTTAAATCAGTTCCCCACACAGCCCTCTCCGTTCAGCTCTATGTGCTCTTCAAAACTAAAAAGATTCAGTTCCTTCAGCCTGACCGTCTGTTCCACTTCAAAGAAATGTCCTACGTTCGTCTACAAGCTGCTGTACAGCTCGACAAATCGAGCAGGTTACACCAAGTACAGCTGTAGCCCCAGGGACTTTCTGGGACGGCGCACCTCTACAACGCTGTACCTGGTGCGAGAGGGAGGCTTCGTAGCAGTAGAGCACGCTGGTGTCGAACAGCAGGACCTTGTGCGTGGCCAGGGCCAGCAGACAGTTCCGTAACCTGGAGATCACTTCCCTGTCCGAGAGAGAGACGGGCTGGAGGAGGAGGAGGAGGAAAGGGACACAGGAACGGAGAAACAGGATTATGCATCGTTACAGCAGCTCAACGGAGCTAAGCGAAAGAGCGAGACCGCGCAATAAATCTTACCGTGTAGGCTACTGTCTAGGATAAAAAAAGGCCATCCGAGATGTTCAAAATCCAGATCCGTGTGCTACCAATCCTAGTGATCCACCCCCTCTCCCACTTTTTGCGGCTGTGTTTGAGTTCTTCGGTGAGCCCTGCCACCCCATCTTACCTCCAGGCTGGTGTAGAAGCCCCCCGCCTCCTCGTCCTGCTGCCCGGGAGTGGGATACAGCCACACGTAGCCGTTGTTGCCCAGGATGATGGAGGCGCCGCAGGGCAGGTTGTGGAAGTGGGTCTTCTGCCTCTTCACCAAGGATGGGGACACCTGCACCAGCACCCCCTGACCCAGCTGTGAGGAGGAGTGAGGGAAGTGGAAGTTCTGGCTAGTTACGAGCCTATTGAAAGGTCACGCATTTGAGGTTAAGAAAGGTCAATCACCTTCACACACGGAGGCGCAAAAAAAAATAAAAATAAAAAGAGAGCCGGGTGTTCTGGTCTTTATCATTAACAACGGTTTTGGCTTTGCTATCAAAAGCGGCGTGAGGTCTGAATCAATAAAAGGCTTACCTGCAATGACACAGGTGACTAGTCGGAAGTATTGAGAGCATTAATCTAGGTCCATGCAAACATTCTTATCCATTTTAATCAATTTTATCCAGTACAGTCGGTGTGATTTAAAAACAAATGCATTACTTAATCTTTTACATTCACTTTTTACAGTCTCTTTAAGCTGGACTAAATACGAGACTAATTCGAGACGGTTCCCACTGTAAGAGAGAAACTATATATGTAGAGTGTTCAATAAAGTACAAAGTGCTTGACTGCTCAGAAGACACTCACCTTGCCGTACTTCAGACTGCGTGTGTGGAGGGAAAGAGCCCCATCAGAAAAGACTGACTGCACTTCTGCCTGCGCAGCACTGAGTCAAGGAGCTGATCGGTCACGTTGCTCTGCGGACACAGTGTAACCGCGTGCCTGGGAGTACTGATCCTCTCCACTCACAACCAGATGGCAAAGCCGGGCTCGATCACTTCATCCCACCTGCAGCGCTACTTATATTTCCCGAAGAAGAAAGGATACACTGATCAGGTCTCCTTCTTGCAGGTAGTCTCTCATGGTCAGCTCATCTTCTGCCGATCTCCTTCTCTGAAAAACACCCAACAGTTAGGCCTCATTCCCTTCACACATGGAGGCTAATTTCATATTTTACAGTGCCCCTGAATAGCTCAGCTGCAGAAGAGTGCAGCCTGTGTACATTTGTGGCAGATTTCCAGAGTATATGAACAGACATCGGCGACAATCATTCCCAGTCAGCTCAGCACAATGTGATGCAAGCACTACAGGGGTAGGGCAGGTTGTACTTCGCCCAGGGTTTAGCAGTAACCCATACAAGCCCGTTACCTCTGCTTGCTGTGTGATCACACCGAGCTGCACCGGTTTCCACTTAAATCTGCTGCTCGGTCTGTGGGTCTGCAGATTAAAACTGCAGGCCATGTACATCCACACCTCTCTTGGGTCTCTTGGTGTCCCATCTTTTTGGATTCAACACCGATCTCTGTTGTCTGCCCGTAGCATAGTAAAACTCCCAGGGAAATTGTATTTTTTCCCACAAAACAATCTCCTGGCAAGTCCTGCACAGCGACAGAGACATGCCAAGTCCCCGGCGCTCTTCCTGCTGGGGGCAGCCGCCTGGCCTTACCAGCTCTCCCCCGGGGAGGTTCACTGAAGACAGCAGCAGCACGGAGTCCAGCCGGGAGTTCGTCTCCACCTTCCACCGCTTCTGCTGAACCTGCAGAGACCGGCAGGCGGACGTTACTCCCCGTGGGGCTGATCTCCGCCCAGAACACCCCAGCCCCTAGGTCACCCCAGGAACCTCCGAGACTTCTGGGATTAACTAGCCGAGTCGCTTTAAGAACAAAATCAACTCTAAATGCCAATACAAGGCACACTACTGCAAAAGGCCTCTGAATAGGTCTTCCTGCACTGCTCCGAAGAGAGTGAGTGGAAAGTCACTGCGCTCCCGTTACGGCCAGCTGCTGAAATTAAGTTGCGAGAATGCCTAAAGTCCATACAGAACTGCTGCTGCGACAAGGAATCCGCACACGAGGCTACAGTCTTGCATGGGAACGCACAGAAAGCACGGCAGTGATTCAGATGGGCCTGTTTTTTAGAATGAGTCCCACTGCATGCCGCCTGCTTCCGATGGGAGAAATCTGCGAGTGATGACTGTCTAAGGTGCTTCATAACTTTGACTATTCAGCATGGAGGCTGCAGTGTGGTGGTATGGGAGTCCATCGTTAGGTCTGTGCACATGGGTTTCTGTAAAAGCCAGGGGCACCATGACAGCACTAGACTCCCAGTACTGACGGAATGCATGATGATGCATCACATAATGGCGATTTAAAAAGAGGAGTGATGAAAATACATTACAGCTTTCTTGCAGCCCTGAACTAAAACCTACCAAATGGCCTTTAGAAATGAGACCCAGAAGAGCAAATAAGGAAGAGACTATGGACAGCAGAAGCTGCAAAAGAAAGGCGCAGTATTCATTTGAATGGCTCCCCGGCGTGCTATGGAAGGTATTCCTTCTACAACTGCAGTGGTGATCAAAGCAAATGGCGGGCATCGCCCTGTTCGGCACACTACCATCCTGTCCTTTATCCCGTCGGGCTTTTTTTTGCAATAAAGCGTCCGTTCGACACGAGATTAACTTACTCACCGACGGCTTGTTGACCACCGATTCGGCGGAAGATCTGCGAGTGAAACGGACCCGTGCACACTTGTGCGCTCCTGTGCACCAGCACCGCTCACCACAGCACACCCCACCTTCTCTCGCCGCCACGTACCTCAGTGACCCGGCCGACGACCACGTCCCCGACTTCGCCGTTGAACCTGGGCACAAAGACGAGACGCACACAGGGAAGGGTTTCTGCCTAGAGCCTAGAAGAGCTGGCGAACGCACCAGGTGGGTTCCAGGCCGCCCTTTATCTGGACCCTGCCCCCACCACAGATTGGAAAAACACTCGTTTCATCACGCAGCCCCCAGCCGGGGAGGGAGGTGAAGCTCACGGTCACCAAGGAGATGTCCGCGGCCACGTCTTGAGTCGTCTGCGGACACGAACTCGCCGACACGCGCCAGAGCTAAGGCACGAAGACGGCAGCACGCCCTCCTAAGAAACCGCGGGCGTGGCGCTCCGGCGGGGCTCACCTCGTCTTGAGGGGTCTCACACAGATCAGCTTGTTGACCCTCTCCACCTCTCCAGCCACCGAGGCGGTCAGCTTCTCTTCGTCCATGTAGGTGCCATGTCCCCTGCAGGGAGACAGAGCGCAGACTCAGAGATCAATCCTTTTTTCCATCTGTTTCATCCAGTTCAGGGATGCGGAAGTGCAGAGGCAGGGTACACCCAGGACAGGACACCAGATCTTCACAGGGCACACAGACACAAACATATGCCCACTCACACCAGGGACAGTCGTACTAGACACCAACTCACCTACCAGCATGTCTTTGAACTGTGGGAGGAGACTGGAGCACCAAGAGAGAGAACATGTAAAATATTTTACCAATACTACGGTTGCTTTCAAACGCCTACACCGAGGAACGTCTTGTGATCCGTGTTGTTGGTGAACGACGCTGCGTCAGGACCGCACGACAGCTCTTCCCACATTTCAGGATGAAGTTAAGGGAGGTAAAGGATCCCGAGCACAACTAGTCAATGTGAAACAGCACATAAAACCCCAATCTCTAATCTCACTGAGCTACCGTAGTCCACACTAAACGGCACACTCGAAACGTTCCACCGTTGTTTTATCAGCGACATCTGCCGGACGAGTGTACAACAACAAGCGAGAAATCCTCTACATTAAACCAGATAGCGTTTTCTCCGCTCGTTAATCCAATCTTTACATGAGGTTTAAGGGTTTCATCTGTTTTTTATCTCCTCCACCCTAGGTGACCGTTTTTCAAAACCAAAAAACAGTCAATCTGCCAGCGCTACTTAAAATGCTCTTAAACCCACTGACAACATTAAAGAAAGGTAATGTCAACCCTAACTGCTCAGCTTTCATTCAGCTGAAAGGTATGGTCAAGGCAGAAACTAACTCAAACAGATCTGCATACATTTCGGCGAAAATTAACACAACAAACTTTATTCCTGTTATTTTGCAGAGAATACACGTGTACGTAGACATCAACTTCACAAAGGCCTCTGCGAACAGTCTGGAAAATATTACAAAACCTTCAAATACCTCATGAAACCAGTGTCTGTAGTAATGACATCTCCTGGAGCTACAAGATGTTTTTCTTCGATTGCAGATAAAGAATCTGTCACCCGTTTACGTCCACTAGGTAGTCTGATATCAACAGCCATCTTCAATTCCTCTGTGTGCACACGGTCGCGGCTCTGTTCGATCACGTCACGGCGCTTATTGTTGACGTCATCGCTCTCCGGGCACCGAAATGCAGTGCAGCACTACATCACAATAAACTTTTAATGAATTAATCACCTGGACGTATTATGTAAGTTTTTTACGTACTCGAGTGAATAAAGAAATCTACAAATACACGTCGATGTTAGAATAAAACAGCGAAATTGAGTAAATCACTTCTGAATTATAAACTTGAAAACTGAATCTTCTTGTTCACTGATTCAAGATATTTATTTAATAACGTGAGTTATATCTATATAGATCACTGTATAGAAAACAACAAGTCAGGGAAAAATAATAACAATAAAAAATAATTCTCGCCTGCAGCTCACAACGGGCAGCCCCACTGAAGCTCAGCAGGTGAGCCTGGTCAGTACCTGGATAGAACACCTCCTCGGGAAAAACTAGGATTGCTGCTGGAAGAGGTGTTAGTGGGGCCACCAGGGGGCGCTCACCCCGCTGTCCATGTGGGTCCTAATGCCCCAGTATAGTGACGGGGACACTATACTGTAGAAAGGCGCGGTCCTTCGGATGAAACGAAAAACCGAGGTCCTGACTCTCTGTGGTCATTAGAAATCCCAGGGCGTTTCTCGAAAAGAATAGGGGTGTAACCCCGGCGTCCTGGCCCCAAATTTCCCCCTGGCCTTTACCAGTCACGGTCTCCTAATAATCCCCATCTCTGAACTGGCTCCATCACTCTGCTCTCCTCCCCACTGAGAGCTGGTGTGTGGGGAGCGTACTGGTGCATCATCCAGGTGGGGCTGCACACTGGTGGGGGTGGAGGGGATCCCCATTACCTGTAAAGTGCTTTTGAGTGGAGTGTCCAGAACAGCGCTATATAAATATAACTAATTATTATTATAACAGATCCCAGCAATTCCATTAATACAAAAAGTATCGCGAATTTACTGCCTCCTCTAGTGGACACTTAGGGAAACGTAAGTGAGTTTGGAAGGACATTTTTTTGGAATAATAATTGTATCTGTTTCATTTACCAGGAATGATATTCTTTGTTTTATATGGGACGTTACATTTTGCTTACTGTGTGAAACTCACATGATACCAAATACTAAGGTGTCGGCCTACATGTCTGAGCAATTCTGATTATTATTATAAGTATATAAGTGTAAGCAATTATTATTAGTAGTAGTAGAAGTATTATTATTATTATTAATTATTATTATTATTATCTAAAGTCTTAAATAGGCAGCGGCGTCAGCATGTGTAGGCTGCAAAGGAACAAGTAAAGGTTTAGTCAATGCTGTGAAGTTTCGGCTGTGGTGCCTTCCTCTAGTGTGGTGGACAGAGGAAAGCCAGCAGGAGATGAAGCTGGGAGTGGACAGGAGGCAAGAGCAGGAGAGAAGCAGTATCACTGCCCAAGATGGGCAAAGTCGAGAGAGGTGTGAAGTCAAAGCCTGCAAATGAATAGAGAGGACTGGAAGGAAACGAGTCTGTCGGTGAGAGAAGGAGAAGGTGTGATCCTAATTTCAGGATAATCTGGGTTTCTGATGTCTTTCTGTGATAGTTTGAAAGAGTTTTGAAACCGTTTTTAAGTTTTAATCGACACTTCAATGAATTCCTTGAGACTTGTGTTTGTGTTGACCTTGACAAGAAAAGAATAACATTTTCACAGGTCTCTACGCAATATGAGAAGACAATATAAAAGCAAAGGGCGATATACCACATATCAAATATAGTGGTACAATGCACTGCTAAGACCACGTTTAGATTACGGTGTTCGATTTCGATCACAACACTGAGAGAAAAGGTTTTTACTGTTTGGCAATCAATCCAGAGAAAAATATCCAAATACCAGGATCAAGATTAGGAGGGCATGGTGGGTCAGTATTAGCATTGCAGCCTTGCAGCAGTGAAGACTTGGGTTGAGTTCCTGGAGAGATGTCTGTGGGGAGCTTGTATGTTCTCCCCGTGTGTGCATGGGTTTTCTCCGTGTGTGTGTGTGTGCCCTGTCATGGACCAAGCTTAAAATGACTACACTGACAGGCTGAAGGATCTGGACCCTTTTAGTCTTGAAAAGTGAAGACTACACCTGACATGTTCAGATTGAAACATAAACATAAGAAATATAAGACAGAGGGCACAAGTGGAATCAACAGGAAAGTGCAATTGGGACTGAGAACAGGAGGCATCTCTATACACAAACAGTTGCAGAAGCATGGAACAAGCTACCCAGGTATATCAAACTCCCTGGGTTCTTTTCAGAAACAACCGAAGGAGATCCTCCAATAATTAGCTACTGGAAACCAAACGAACCAGATGAGCCAAATCTCTCAGCTTCTTTTGTCATCTTTCATATCTTCTTACTTTCCTGGCTCATAATCTTCTCTTAGCGCTTCAATAAGCCAACACTGAAAATGTTTAGAGGAGTTCTGCAATGAGTGCATATTGGTGGTTTTGAAGAGTTACAGTAATAATACTTACCTGAATGTTAAAAAAAAAAGATTGAAATAATCATGGGTGTTTCATGAACACAAAATTATGCATGTAGTAGTTTATTTAGAATGCAAGATGAAAAGTACAAAGTTATTTACATCTGCATACATATACTATTAATATATAATACCAAAGTGTTGTAAATACTGTTTTACATAAATATGTACATACATAAAGTGACTATTTAGTGGAAGTATAGCACAGTTTTAAAATTATATTTACATTTCATATATATTTTAATCATTTTATATACATCTTCTGTTTCTTACGATTCTTTTTCTCCCGTACAGGAAGGGTTTCATACAGGTGTGGAGACACTAGGGGCGCACCAAGCCACACAAAAGCAAAGGAGCATCGCAGCTGAGAGCCATCGGAGAACGATAACATCCATCAGAACAGTTTGAATACAAACTTAAACCACATCAGCTCGCCGAACACTGTGTGTCATTTCTCATCTTTTCAGTAACCATTATGGTATAGAAGAAGTTCTTATAATGTGTGTGTTGTTTTAAAACAGTAACATATTCTGAACAAGATCTAGAGAACCGGATGCATTAAACAAAACAGCATTGTTTTCTCACACAATGTAGCACATTTTGTATACAAGAAGTATACCACCAATTTTCCCATTTATACCCAAGGTATTCTAAGAAACAGTATGTCTTTGACATACCTACTGCAATCCATAATTTGACTGACAGTTGTTTTTATAAAAAGTTTTCTTGTTAAGACATATAGACAGGTTCCATTGTGTTTCCAAAAGAGAGGAGAGCAATTTAGCTAACATCTAATCCTTCATACATACTGTATTTAGCACAGCTGTCACTTTCTAAAGCATGGGAGAAAAAAATTCAGGCACAGCGCACCCCCCTGCCATTAATTGTACCGGTGCTTAAATCGACTACTGTTTTTCAAAAGTCCGCTTTAAGCTGATGCGCAAAGCTTGCGGCAGCGCGAAACCGAACTCCTCGCGTCTAGTCAACGATTACAGGTGGCGGCGAGAGGTCTCATCGCTGAAATAACGTGCCGGTCCGTGAGTCTCTCGGAGCTGCCTCTTGTCCGCGTTCACATCCGCCGCGTAGCACTGCCCGGCCTTCGGGTGAGCTTGCGTTTACTTTCCCTTTCTGCCAATGCGCACAAGGTTAAAACGTGGTCATGTGCGACCGAGACGCGGGGCCAGGGCGACGCGGAGGCCGGGAGAAAGCGAAGCCTCCGCGTGTCGCCGGGGTTCGCGACCTGTTTCTCTGGGTCCCCAGGCTCCCCGCCATCACAGGACCATGGTGGGGATGTGGTGCGCCAGGGACACCGGGTGAGGCACGGGGGGCATCTGCGGCGGCGGGGGCGAGTGGGCCTGCAGCGAGACCACGGCCCCGGTGCCGGAGGGCCGGTGCCGGGCGCTCTTCTGGTGCGCCCGGAGCCCGGCCAGCTGCGAGTAGGCGCTCTGGCACACGTGGCACTTGTAGGGGCGCTCGCCCGTGTGGAGCCGGACGTGGTTGCGCAGCGTGGAGGACTGGCTGAAGCGCCGGTTGCAGAAGCGGCAGACGAAGGGCTTGTCCAGCGTGTGGATCCGCATGTGCGACCGCAGGTTGCTGCGGGAGTTGAAGCCGCGGTGGCAGATGACGCAGCGCATGCGGCTGGAGGCGGCGGAGGACGAGGAGGAGGAGGAGGCGGAGGAGGAGGAGGAAGAGGAGGCGGACGAGGAGGAGCCGTCACACAGGTGGAAATCGTCTGCAAGGGGAGAAACGGGCGCCCAGCCGTTAATCGCACCGTCGTGTGAGAGGGCTCCTGCTAAATCCAGACTCCTCTGACGCAGCTTGCGATCGAGCACAGCGGCGGCGTCCTCTAGAGCTGTGTAGCGGTTAGGAGTGTCATCGTGGCGCAGATTGTATAACACCACAAAAGAAACTAAACTGGCCATACCATGCACCCATGTGACTTAAAAGTCCGCCGCTGGGACTTAATTTCGGAATAACGTAGCATTAACGCTTCAAAAAGCGGGGTTCAAGTAGGCAACACCGCCTCACAGACATCTTTGAATACACGACTGGGGGAATGCTACGGGAATGCCCTTTGCTCAAAACAAGAAGAAAAGCACCTCGCGATTAAAAGGCTTAATCACAGTATCTCAGAAATCTATGGCCCCAAAGACAAAGGGATTTGACTAGATAGCATCTTTCCTTTCAGCAGCGAGACCCACAAGCGAGGCAGGAGCAGTTTAAAGGTAATAGGCGCGAGTGCTAATCAACTCTTTGTCACACGGAGGGCCCTGATAGCGATCAGCCCTGCTCGGCTTAAGCTCCTCTTAAGCTCTCAGCGCAGTACCTACCGGTCTTCTGCTTTTTCTGGTGCTCGTCCTCTATCCCCGGGACCCCAGGGATCCCCAGGAAGGTGTTGTGGGAATTTCCGTACCACACCAGCAGCTCCTGGTCTGGGGGGATTGTCTGCCCAGGAAAAGAAAATAATACTGAAATCATGGCAGAAAAAAAGATGCCATACACGCTTTGTGGACCTCACCCGCACAGATGTTGTGCTTTTCTGTGTGCGGTATGATAAGTCATATCATTATCGCTGGTATCTATACAGATTGTTCATGGAAGTGGAACTTTTAATTGCCTCTAGAATTCCCACGCCCAGCGCCTGGTGAAATGTGCGCTGTGCCGGGTGAAATGGCCTTGGCTCTCCTGGCCTTGATGCTCCGCAATGCTGCCGGCGGCCTGCTCGCGCAGAGCTGGCCTTGTGTGGGAATCCGGGTTCGACCGGCCAGGGGGAGTTTCTCCACGCCGGCACACAGGCACGCACGCGCCCGCACCGAGGAGCCCGTTCACCTAGCGGTAGGCCTCTCAACGGTGGGAGGAGAGCCAAGAGGACGCTGGGAGAACATGCAAACTCCACACAGACGGCAGCCCAGGTCCGGAACTCAACCCAGGGCCCCAGCACTGCGAGGCAGTGATACCAACCCCTGTGCCGTCGTGCTTACCATACTGACCACTTGAAGAGCGCTACCTCATACTAGAGGGTATACATCCTGGGTTTCTCTACTCTGTAGTGCTTGGGAGAAAATGTAATAATGTAATGTAATGTTTCTTTATTAGCCCTATACAATTTCTTGCATTAGGAATGCGTCTTTTCGCATACCCCAGCTTTTTTTTTTCTCCAGGGAGACACAGACAGGGAGAGAAGCTTGGGGTCAGAGCGCAGGGTCAGCCATTGTACGGCGCCCCTGGAGCAGCTGGGGTGAAGGGCCTTGCTCAGGGGCCCAACAGAGTAGGATTCCTCTGCCGGCTGCGGGATTTGAACCGGCAACCTTCTGGTCACAGGCGCAGATCCTTAGCCACAGAGCCACCATGTACAGTAGCTGCTTCCTAGTTCCTTTCTGTTTTCTGCTCATTTGACTGGGGTCTCTGCTCACCTCCACAGCCTTGTAGAAGATGCTGTTCCCGATCTGCACCACCTCCAGGTTCTGCTCCTGCTCGTTGCGGGCACACTTGATGTAGGTCATCCAGCTGCGGTGGTCCTCCTGGCTGGCGTCGATGAAGTAGCGCACCGTGCCGTCCTCATTGAACACCTGGGGACACAAGCACCTCAGAGTCAGGGTTCCACCCCGGGCGCAGGGCACGAACACCACTCTGTGGGTGAGTCTCCTACACAGAAGCATTGGGTTACTGGACTTATCTCTAGCGCCGGGAGTCAACACCACCGTATTGGCAATGGTGAAAAAATAAGGCTTTTCATTGCGCCGTAGGGTTTTTAAAAGCCTCATGAGGTCGCCTTGTACAAATCCCAGCACTAGATTCGCGTAGGAAACAATGAGTGACGCAAGGAAGGTGACGTGTCAGCTCATTTGACTGTTTTGGTAGTTGGTAGCCAAGGGATCGCAGGATCTCATCCAGCGGTTTCTTTGAAAGTAGCCAGGGTTCCGGGTTCAACCACATGGCTGGGAAACAAGTTCCCTACACCCACCACCCTTTGTGTAAAGGCCTGCCTCCTGTTCTAGGCTTTAATGCACTTGCAGGTCGTTTCCACTTGTGCCCTCTGAATCGTTTTGGTTTCTTTTGTGTTTTTTTTTTTTACTGTTTCTCATCTTACTGATCTTCACTTGGTAAAACGTATTTTAGGGGGATTTTTGCCTTTGAGGCACTGATCAAAAGCTTAACAGGTGGAAAGGGCAATCGACATCTTCGTTGCCGGGCGGCTTACTGCAGAAACGCAGGGCTAAGTGGGGCAGCTCAGATCAGAACCGGGACCAGCAGCCTCCGATCCACAGGGGTCAGGCGCGACTGAACGGACGGGTACGGGCCTTGCTACTGAAGCGACACGCAGAGTTCCGTGCCGTCTTGCCCAAAGACGAGCGTGGCGGTGTGGCCGCACAGTATGGCCCCGGCTGCCCTACCTCCCACATCAGGTTGTTGTTCTTGAAGAGGTCCACGTGCTCCGGAGAGATCACCCTGCCCGTGAAGGGGCCCATCTCGGTGCCAGCCTTGATCCACGTTTTGGAGAAGATGCCCAGCCCCTCTCCCGGGATGGAGCTCTGCGCGATGATGACCTCGCTGGGCAGCACCAGACTCGACAGCTTCTGGACCTCTGCGGGCGAGCGAGCAGACGGGAGACGCGGCTTTAAAAGGGCGTTAAGAGCGGCCGCAGCGAGTTGCGCCGGCAGTTTGTTAAGAGGCCTTTACATTAAACGCGAGTTTTCCACATTTTCACGGCTTAAACGAAATTAGCAATTTATCCGCACACATAGCACAGATATACTTGGGATTTCAACAACTTTTTGTTCTGTAGCCGCGCTACATAAAGGTCTTGCCTCATGATATTTGTAAAATACCAGAGAGAAATAAATCTCTTCTGTAATTTTTTTTATAAACCATATAAACCCTTTGTATTTCTAAAACACCGAAATGTCTGTTAAAAGATCCGCGTGCGTTTAAACTTTTGAAAGTGTAATGTTTGAATTAATTTTCGGAGAATCCGAACGATATAAATACTTTTCTTCTACAAAACATCAAATCTGCGCTATTTAATCATTCTTTATAACGGACAAAAAAAAGGTTCTCGTTTTGGAGAAGATGCTCGCAATTCAATCTTTTTTTTTGTTGTTGTTGTTGTTATTCGAGTTGCGAAAAAAAAACCCGCAATTTTTTCTTTAATG
Source organism: Lepisosteus oculatus (assembly GCF_040954835.1). Taxonomy (NCBI): domain Eukaryota; kingdom Metazoa; phylum Chordata; class Actinopteri; order Semionotiformes; family Lepisosteidae; genus Lepisosteus; species Lepisosteus oculatus. The sequence goes on along the minus strand of NC_090719.1, from coordinate 14,542,635 downwards.
TCCGAATCAAAGGAATTTTATCGGAGAGGGGGAAAAGACGGCCCAGATAGAGGTTAAACGGTCCTCTATTACTTGAGATCCAGCAATTTGTCATGCTTTAGATGCGATATACATTCATTAAACTCAACTGGAAAGAAACGGCTAATTCCAAATTCATTATCCCTTTAAGAACTTTGTAGCAATAAATTTAGTCTGAATGAAATGAGGACTTGTTTAAAAGGCCCAGGAATTTCTCTGACAAAAAAATGGAAAGGCGATTAGATGGTTGACATGGTATGAATGGCAATAGAATTAGCCTTCATGGCGAATTAGAGGAGGAACAGCAATCTTTTAAGGCCAGAAAAAGAGGAAAAACACAGGAATCCAGAGCTGCCACAGCCGAGGAAAAGAGACTGTCCGGAGATTGATGAATGAGGGATAAATCCCGGGACATCTTAAAGAAAGGAGACTTTTCTCTTTCTATAGCCCCTGGTTTAAGTGGAAATTTTCTCAGGTCAAGCACAAAGTTAACCAAATGAATTTAATACCCTTCTTCTTTAAGTCAGCAACAGTTACACGCCTAATAAGCTTCTAAATGCGAGGTCTCAATGCGCTAAATGGGTTAAATACGCTAAATGGGTGGAAATAAAGGGGGAAACGGGGAAAGCAGGAATGGGAAAGTCCCGGAGACCTTGGGAAGAAATCTCTAACAGAAAAGTCTGCGTGTTAAGATTGTACTTTTCAGCTCCCTCCGGCTGACAGCGAGAGCGCTCAGACCCCACCGAAGTCTTAAGCCAGGCGCTACACGAAATACGGTGCGTTTTCTGCAAGTTTATCCCGTTATTGAAATCTACCTGTGGCCCATCAATTAAAATGAAAAAAAAAAACAACAACAACACAGAAAAGGATGAACTAGTTAAACCGACGGCGGCAAGATCACATTAACAAATCGCGAGCAACTTTAAACAGTTCGAATAGAAATTGTTGTTTTTTTTTGGAGAGCATTCACAAAACATCCTGCACATTATTACAGCCTGGGATGCCCTACCTTTTCACTAATTGCTTCGCAATTGTGTCTCACAACGAGCATTCGTTTGTTTTTGTTTTTTATGTCTCCCCCCGTCAAATATGTAGAGAAATATCGAGGATCACCTCATTTCTTTCTGAATACTTTCTCCTCTCGTTGTCGGAAGCGATGCATAGCGCGGAGGAACAACAGGTAGGTGGACACGCGTGTGTCCTTTCACGGAGGCTCAGTGCGAGAATCCCAAAAGGGTATCGGAGACGAAGGCGAGATTTTCACCGGGCTACTCACCTCCAGAGAAAGACTGCGCAAGGACCTCGGCGGTGAAGGCAGTTTTGGGGTTGACGCCGCCGGTCTTCTCTTCAAAGAGGTGCTCCCCGAGCACGTTTCTCCAGCGCCCATAGAGAAAGCTGTGAAGGATGTCTGAGGTAATGATCTCAGACAGGGACAAACCCTGCGGTTTAAATCCAGACTTCAGTACCAAAGCTTCTGCGGGCAGAACTGAACCCATGGCACCGCTAACCGTCAGGACTTAACCCGCTCAAACTCGGGGAACAACGACTTTCTGGCGCTTCTAAGGGCTAGGGCTTTCTGGAGTTCAACCGCTCCGTGGGACTTCAACTACGGCTAGTGCTGTGGGGAATCAGCAAGCAGCGAAGCTGGAAGATAGCGGGTTCGAGAACAACAACACCAACAGCAAAAAAAAAAATATTTTGTCAAACAGTATTCCTCCTTTGGAGACGGTTGGCTTGCAAATGTTTCGTCTTGTCCAAGTCTCGCTTCCCTTTATATGTGCCTGGTTTGACCCCTTTCTAATTAGTTATTAATGACCCACCCCTTGTGTTCTATAGACTTGTTCTACTAGAAGAAAAAAAAAAGAGCCAAGCCTTTATTGAGTGGCCACCCCTTTGGGGGAAGAGAGAGAGAGAGCGAGAGGAAGAGAGAGAGGGGAGGCTTGAGACACACCAAGCACCTTTCCGCAGCGGAATAATCTTCAGCCCCGACAATAGCGCATCCACACCCGCTGCTGCCTCGCCCGGGCGGCCGCGGTGCCTTTCTGGGCATCGCGTCATACTTGGCAAAGCAAAAAGCTACATTTACTCAGACAGAACAAACCAGTTCCCACCAGGAAACACGCACACAATGAAGTCGATTATTATTAGTTTTTTGGAGGGAGCAAGCAAAGCACTTGGATCCCCATCTCCTGCTTAAAAAAATAAAAATAAAGATCTTCAACCTGCAGCTCACGAATTAGAAGTTTGCAATTTCACCCTCAACAAAAAATAAAAAATAAATAATAAAACGTCCATCTGTCCAGCACACGAATAACTAGATAAACTATCGTTACAGCTTGTGGTTTATCTGGAAGCGATATTTTCATTACGCATGGAGAATGCGACCTGGCCGTTTTGCTTTTGGCATTGGGTGTCTGATTTAAAACGTTCTAGTTTCACTGATCAGGAAAACGCTAACATCTCTATTTGCAAATCCTGCAATCCAAATCAGGTTTCTTCAGCTTAGAAATTACAAACTGGTTTCGTTTTAATTGCTGTGAACTGCGAGACTCTACAGTGATAACTGCGCTTCGTTTGTGGGGGGCGGTTTTACTAATGCGTTATACAAACATTCCCAAAACAGCCAGTAAATCGAACAGTAATCCACGTGAGTACTGGTTATATAAATGGTTTGATAAGTGTTTCTCGATGGAAGATTTTACCATGATTTTATTGTGACCCTCGCCCTAGATGTCAATGTGTCTCATCAACATTAATCTTAAGGTTAATGTGCCGTAATTATGAGAATTGTTGTGCTGAAAAAATGTGACATTTTATTAGCTTTGAACGGAACAACTTAGGCCCTACCAGTAAAAATGCTCAGACCATATTACGGGAAGGTGGTATGACTGGCAAGTCACTTTTGTGATAAAACTGTCAAAACTAAAAACAGCCTAACATCTCACCGACCCAGGTGAAAACTTTCCTTTCTATCCCAGAGCACGTGGCAGTACAATTGTCGGAAAAAAATCTTAAAAGTACATTTTGAAAAATGGTGAAAACTGAGACACTTCCGTCTGCATTAAAAAAAAAACTAAATCAGGACAAAACCATGAACGTGATTTGATACGGTTATAGGTACCGTGTAAAAGACTAGGCTATTTATTTTTAAAGCAAAAAAAAAAACAAAAGAAAAAAAAATACAGGTAGTAGAGATTCTGAGAAAGTCAGTAGCAAACACTGTGATTGAACAGCGAACGCCTTTAGGTGCCGTCGCAGTAGTATATGTAAATATGCATGTTTGTGATTGCTTATAAGTATATATTGGAATCGCGCGTCCTGTATGTTTTTCTTTATTGTATCAGTTGAATGCCGCCTTTAGGTGAACAGGATATGAAAAAAGTCCGAAAAACGTACGCAGAAAATCCTTTTTTAAATAATTTCATTGAGGAAATATAAATGTTGGGCATTTTGACGGCACAACATTTTTGTTACAAAAATGATGTCGATAAAAATCCGGTGAACGCGACGTGTTATGTAATCCCATTTCAAAAAAATAATTAAAAAAAAAAGATTTTGCGAAACCGAGAACGTAAACGTTGCGCGGAGACAGAAATGTGTGTTTTTTTTTGTTGCTTTCTGGTTGCGTTGTTTCCCCCATTCATAACTGCGGAGAGTGAAATTAATAAAGCCCTCGTTAATAACAAACTGAATTAAAGTATGGATACAAGTTTAATGTGTTTTAGCGCATTGTTCGTGGTCATACTAAAAAGAAAATGTCCTTTGACAAAGTCTGTCTTCTGTGCTCCTTCTGTTTTGTAGCGGTAACCGGTTTAATATTCATGGATGTTAATAAAAAGCCTTCAGTATATTGTGACATTGTTAAGAGGTGTATATGTACGGTCTTTCTTTCAGTAGCCACAATTCTCTCTATTTTTCCTCTCTATTTTTCTGGCTTGATGGACTGGGAGTAAATGGGCAGTTTTTTCCTTCTTTTCCAGCAGAGAGAACATCTTTATTCCATCCCAGACTCGCGGGTTTCCCATTCAAGTCCCGGCGAAATAATGTCAGGCGAAAGAAAAGTGCTGCAAATCAATCTTTCATGGTGTTTTTGAGGGCAAATTGACATCCATGCACTCCTCTTTTCTTTGAAAGGCTACAAGGGGATGGTCCGAAAACCGGGACAAGGTTGGGGTCTGATGAGCGGGGGGACAAGGAATGAAATGAAAGTGAAGAAAGGCGCTCGCAGCGGAGCGGGTGACGAGGGGAAGACCAAGGTGAGTGACGGGGCAAGAGAAAAGATTACTGCTCAACAGCTGCTTTTGGGCCGCGCGTTCACCCCACCCCACCCCACCAGCGTTTTTTTTTTTTCCGAGGGTTTTTTTTTTCCCCCTTTGCTTTCCTGAATAGGATTTGCACACATTGAGATTGATTTATATTTATTGCAGTTAAACATTTATTGCACTCCAAGACGTTTCAACTTCGGGGGGGGGGTGTGTGGGGGTGGCAAAGTGAGGAGAAAAAGAGGAGAGAGGGGTGGAGGGGGGGTTTTGAGAAGAAAGGGCTCTTTCTTTATTAAAGAGGTATTAAATGAAGTCTATGGAGATAATATGCAGTGACCGAGCTGAATTAGGTTGGCTTTTTCCTAATTAACCCCTTCCAGCACCGGCGCTCCTTCGGAACCGAGCGGTTCTGGAGAGAAAAGGCGCCCTCCAACACCAGCTGCGCTTTGGACCTGAGCACTAAAGCAGCCTTCAGTCTGATTCGCGTGCTTTTCATTCGTTCTGCCTTTTCACTTTTACAATATTTTTTTTTTTTGGGGGTGGGGGGAGAGTTTCGCTACCGTAGCCTACCAAACGTGAGGGAAAATCAGATTCCTCTTCAATATTTTGGTAAGGCTGCTTCACGTTCTCTCTAACAGACTCACACAGGACTATTTCCCACGTAGTTTCCGGAGATATTTCGCCCTGAAATGCTCGTCTTTTCCTATAAACGCTAGACACAGGTGGCGGGGAAAGAGAGAGAGAGAGAGGGGGCACAGAACACGACGACCTCGTCGTTGGACTACCGGTCGTAGTTTAATTTTGTTCCTCCCATCGAGAAGAAAACTGAACTGCGATTAAATGCGAATCTAAAAAGGATTTTGCAACAGATGCGTGATCCATAATAGTTCTTGAAGGATAATTGCTTCTTTTGAGGCTCAACTGGCTGCCCATTGAAAGTTAGATATCTTCACTTAAAGCATCTGTTGGGACTTATATCTCGGCTCCGGGACAGAAACTGCACCCCTCGAACTCAGATCATTATAAAAGATATGAGTTCGCACGGGGGTTCTCGAACAGGTATTGATTTGGCAGCAGAGGTTAAGCAAAACAGAAAGCGCCGAATAATATTAATGTCCATTTGCTTTTAATATCATTTTAAAACCTAGACACGAAAGCACCACCCCACACCACGTCTGAAAATAAAAACCTAAAGAAAGTGTGTGTAAACTGACACCAACAGGAATATTAAATTAACATCTAACCAACTTCTTGTAGATGTGCCCTTATTAATGCTTAAACGAGATATATAACTTAAGACAATATACGTGTAAATATGAGCAAAATATTCATTCGTACCATCTTAAATAATGATTATTGACTTATTATAAACCACACATGGGAGAAAGAGAAGGAGAAAGTGTACCTGAGAAGTTTCTAAATAAATGTGGAAATCTGGAAAACTGTGACTGGATACTTTGTGGACAAACAAAATAAATAAAAGTTGTATGATTGCGAGTGTCCCTTACCATTCTTGACAGGGAAGTCGCACACAAATGGCGAAGTACAACTTGCAAGTGTAAAAAAAGAAATAAGATACAAAGTTACCCTGGTGCGTAATGTATTAAAAATTCATGGCTTTTTCTTCTTTCCAGTTTGGTTCAGTCGCACAAAGAGGCAAGCTGCTGTTTCGCGAGCTTTTCTGTTGCTAGAAAGGAGACAAGACCCTTCGAACAATAGGGATCTGCGAATGTTTTTCAATAGATTTAACTCAATGAACAGTAGATTTTTCCAGGGTAAGAAAATAGAAGCGTTTGGCTGGAAAGACGCGGCTGAATTTAATGGGTAGAGAGAGAGAGATGGGTTTTTTATTTGGTGGGATAAAATTTAATTAGCTTAGTACAGCCCTTGAGAGACAATGGGGACTCAATATGTATCCAATCTGAGGCTCATTGGGGAAACAGACTGCTGAAAGTCAAAAGAATTGGGGAGAGAAAGGCAAGCTTTTTAAAACAGGGGCAGGAAGAATGAAGGAGGTTTGAGGCAGGCGGCAGGTGACTGGCACGCGTAAAAACAAGGGAGACACTTTTGGCACAAGGCTGATTATTGAAAAGAAGAGAAGGAAAGAGAAAAGATAGAGGTTTCTCCAGGTTTTACCCACTTAGACCAGCTGAAGACGACGGGATGAAAAGACAGAAAGGACCAGAAGAGGTTTCTAAAGCAAACAGTGCCTATTTAAAAAGCCGTTTGGGATGGATTCAGCACCGGGGGACGTGGTTATGGGAATGCACCCAAATGGTGTGTTTAAAATGGTCCCTGCAAACGGGCTCAGCCGTCCTTTATGTACGGCCCGTATGCATATTCATATAGACGTGTATATAAAGAATTAAGTGGTTCGCGTTCACCGTGAACATCTTTTTAAACATTTCGCAACTGCAAAGATCGGTGGTCTCGTTTCGTCCTGCGTTTTTGTCTCGAATGGCGACATGAAACAGACGCCATCGTTAATAATACAGATATAGGTCTTTCTTTGACATACATACATTAGGGTTGTATTGAGATTAAAATATTGAAAAGGACTCACTTTAACGTTTAAGAAAACCTCCCTCGCCTTCTGTTAGCACACTGATTATTGTGAGTAAACAAAGGTCCCAATTAAACAATTGGATCTAGCGCTTTGCATTTAAAATGGTAATTGCTTAACAACCCAAAACAGGTTAAGACTGAAAACGTGGTCAACAGAATATCCACGTAAGACAGGTAGCATCCCCGATGCGACAGATAAACGCAGAGCCGGAAGACCCTCTGTACTAGTAAGGCCAGAGAAACTGTTCTTTCACGGGCAGAACACTCGGACGCACCAGCGTGGATATTATAAAGATATTTTGTGGTTAAATAAAATATGGAGCTGTTTGCCGTTTTCTGCTTCAAAGATGGTAACATTGCAATTACAAAGCACAGCGCAGTCTCTGTCGTGGTGTACCTCATGCAATGCTTTATACAAATGAGGACAGAACGGATAGATATCTCCACATGGGTTTGGAAGTCACCCGTTTTCTGCCCATTCAAACTACGACTCCTAAGGGTCAAAACAAACCTGAGATTGGCGTTAACTACGCACAAGCTCACAAGTTTGCTTTTTATCTTTTCAAAGGGAGTTGCTTCCAATTTTCCCGCCTTGGAATGGACAAGCTTTAAGGGTGAACAACTTTTTAATGGTGCTTTCACCGAGCTTGTAACTTCATGTGCCAGGCTCAGCTGGTTTTTAAACAACACATGGACAGAGGTGTCCTTCTCCAGACTTTGCCATGGGGTATCTGGTGGCGGTGCTTTTTGTAAGCGCTCTGATCATCTGCTCTCACACAGGGCAGGGCTATGTTAGCCTCCTCAGGGTTGGAAGCTGTGACATGCACTTCTTCGGGATAGCCAACAGCTGGCACAAAAACATAAAGAGCAATTATTACACACCCCAAAGAAAGAGTTCATGTTTGGGATCTTGAAGTGCGGGAGAGAACGAAACGGAGACCTCGCTTTCCTCCAAACTTTCGACACATCACCCTCCGAATTTCGGCCTTCAACAGGACAGGAAAACAATCGAGCGGTCAGTCAGGTGCGGTGGAGTTCCTCCGGTGAGAGACAGATGGCGGAGTCCTGTCCTTACCTGTTTCACTCCCTGCGATCAATAATCCATCTGCGTTCTTAGACCTGGTTTCAGCATGGCCTAAGGATAGATCATATGGTAGTTATACAGCGACTATAAATGTAGTTACCGTAATTTTACACGAATCCAAACAGAATGACGACTATGCTTACAGTTTCGTCCAACATTTCTGCACTTGTCCGCTTTAATTTGACAGATTTGCCATCGGTCCCTTTTTGAACGTGAAATGTTTAAAACCAACCCTGGGAAACTCAGCTGAAAACGAATTTCACCTCTCGTCATCTATTTTTTTTTTTATCTGACCCAACCTTTTTTTTTTAATTCCTTCGATGGAGAGACGTGTGAACCATACGCGACGTCGGTATAAAACAAAATAATCAAAAGGTGCGACATCAAGGTTTAAAAACGGCAGCGGCATAAACATATATGAAGCCGAAATACTGTCAAATTAACAATACAATTATCTGACAGCTTTTCAATCAAACCCAAGCTTAAATAAATAAAAATAAACAGCGGGGAGCTCCAGGTGACGCGTGGAAAAGTAACTACCCTTTTTTTTAACAGAGCAAGGCTACCTTCACTAAACTTAATTCATCTGTGTTAACAGTCACAGAATTGAGCCCCCCCAAGCGAGACTCACCCTTGAGGGCGAGGTTGTTAATCTCAACCTTTTTTTTCTTTTGGGAGGGGGTAAAAACTGACAAGGACCTCAGAGGTACACCGGGGTCATTAAAAAGAGATTAACGTGGACATCACAGCTAAATTACCGCAGCCCATCCACTTACCCACAGGAAAGGTGAAGCGAGTGGGGAATTCTGCTAGCGCTGGGATCTACAGAACACTTCAGGGGGCTGCTTATCGGACAGAAGGGGAATTTTGAGCAGATTAGCAAAAAAAAAAAAACAACCCAGCAGCTCTCCTTACAAGTTTCGGGAGCCCCATTCAATTTAAATCCTTCAATCTTTTTGAACCGGTATTTTATTAATGGATAAACAAGAACGCTTCTTTATGAATCCTAAAAGCCAAGAAACGCAGTACTGTCGATAGGTTTCCTTAAAGCCAAATTAGATCAGGAATCCCGATTTCTCTTTGCTCGGTAACACGAATGCGAATGCGGGGGGGAGAACGAAAAATAAACGCATTCCTGAAAATGGTCACACGTTTACATTTTTTCACGGATGCTGGAGACAAATTCAGTTTGCGTGGCAAGCAAAAAATTCGGTGACATCAAGATACTACCAAAGTTCGAATGTAGAAAACCTGCATTCTCTCACTCCGTTTGGCTCAAGCAACAGCGCCAAGAACACAAAGTATTTTATTCCGTACCAACACGTATCTCCATTCCCAGTTTCATGAGAAACGTGCCATGACAGGACTCTTGGGATTATAGATTATATCTCTTGGATTTCAAAAGCACATAGTTATTTTATTAATGGAAAATTATTTTTGAAGCGTCATAATTCCCTAATTTTCTTCCCAGAAACTACCACTCTGTTCATTGCAATCCACTATTTTATTTCCTGCTCGGTTTTAGATAGAAATGTTTAGATAGAACTGCACATCGCCTTTACTATTTAAATCATTTAACGGAATTTGCCCCTCAAACCTTTTTTTTAACTGATTTTATGGAATGAATTTCTGAATATTTTATCACCGTGGAGGAGCTGGGTACTGACACAGAAATACTGAAATGAAGACGATTTGTAAGCCTGCTAGTTCATCTTAAGAAACCGCATGTGTACCACCTTTCTACATTCATCTTTTGAGGTTACATAGCATAATTAAAATGTGTAATGAAGGCCTAATGATGTTGCACTAATTGGTATGGTAAATTAATAGGGCTTTAATTAGACAAGCATATTGAGTGCTTGCGGCTCATATTATTAGGTCTGACTCACAGCTTTGAGTAATCAGGTACGGCAATAAAGAGACTGGCTGTAAAAGCACATTTGGTTTCCTATGGAAAAACAAACTTATTTGAGAAAATTATTTCTTTAAAGAAATGGCTTTCTTGTATATTACCCAGTTAGGAGGAAAAAAAAACACAAAACGAGCAAATGCTAGAAATAAGGATCTAGGGTTAATGTTCTAATCCGGGCATTTGACTTAAAACAGTTTAAATCCTAGATGTCATATTCTTACATACATATCGAGAGAAATGCGTCTGGGATGCAAATTTCAACGAGATTCGAATATTAAAAGAAAAGAAAAACAGGCAACAAATTGCATTGATAGAACTCGCCGCGGATTCCGTTCGCGACAAAACGTGACATTTCAATATTCTTCACACGGGGGAAAAGCGGATTGCTCTGTAATGTTGTCTTTTTAGCAGGAGACGTGGTACAGGAGCCTAAAACGCCGAAACAGATTTGAAAAGACTGAAGCCTTTCCGAGTAAACCAAATATAGCGCCTGTATCCCCCCTCCTGGTGTGTGCGAATATCTTAAATGATAACACTCAATAACGCTGCGCGGTGGAAGTTTTTCATCTGCTTACACCGGACTCTGCTGTGCGGTACGGAATATACAGCTACTGTTTTTTCACCTATTTCAAGCCTGGTATAATATTTAACTTTCTCCGCGAAACAGCGGGATTCAATACATTTAAAATGAGTCCAGAGCTGCCCGTCCTAAACAATTTTAACTTCAGGCGTTAACACAGAAACGCACGGACACTGGCTTTGTGCCTGGTGCAATGCTCTCTGTGACTGACTCCAGGCTGCAAGTGCTATATGGGGCGGCCCAGCAGTACCAGGCCTATAGAAGCATTCTTGCGAAGGACAAAGGCACATTGGCAGGGCTGTATGGCAACGTGCAGTGAACCAGTGTGCGCTCATGTCATCAGCGGTTAGCTGGCGGCGAGCAGACGGCAAAGTATCTGCAGAGGGAGGGAAGCTGAAGGGCGAAACAGCGTCGAACAGCCCCCGATAACACCCACGGCACTTTGCTGGAATGACTCCCCCCTGTTTAATACACTTGATCTTGCCAGTTACAGTGCTGTTAATATACAGGAGCTCGGCTGAATCTCTGGTTCGCCGCCCACGAGAAAAGGGGCTGATCAGGAGTAGGCTGTGGCTCCACAAGGCAGCCAAGAGCTTTAATTTCCCCTGCTTGAATAGAAGATACAAGGGACCCCTGCGGTTCTCCGCCAATTCAGACGAAGCTGGTCTGACAAGTGACTGACAGTGGGGACAATAGGATGGGCTTCTTTAGTCCCAGCAAGGCCAGAGTCACCTGCACCTTGCAGCGGGCCCGAGCAGATGACTGGGACTGCAGCAACAACAGGCACACAATCAAAACCAGATCAGCCCCCCCCCCCCACACCAGCGCTAGCAACCGGCAGCAGGAGCGCAAGAAAAATAAAGGCAGCAGCACAGGGGACTCCCAGTTCCTTTGCCCCGTCGGGAGGCTTGTCAATATCGCCTGCCAATTCACCATTACAACCCACGCAGGGCGGCCACGACGCGCCCTTGCGCCCAGGCACAGCACGGCACGGCACGGCACGGCACGCTTTCCAAAAGGAGGAGGAAACCGACGGCCGCTCCGTGGGACGAGCGAAGAAAGTCGTTCGTTAAAGAGCACCGGCAAATGCGTGACGTTCTGGGGGCCAGAAACATTCGCGACACGACCCATCTCCAAGGGCCTGAGCGCGTTTTACCCGTTGTACTCCGGAAAAGAAATTGGAGCCATAAAAACGGAACAAAACTCTTCTGCCAGTCAGCTCCAGACAGGAGTGATGCCCACCCCCTGCAAACATGTCTGTACCCACCCTTGAGCAAGGCGACAGGGTACGAGACAGAAGCAAGCACTTGGAGAGAACAAATATTGGCCTGCAGCACGTAAAGGTCACGGAAATGATCATTTGATCATAGAGAAATGATCATAGAGAATCAGTTTTCGGGGGACAGGCGATAGGGATTCAGAAAAAGGGGGTCTTAACTAACACGTTAGAGGTTTTTTGAAAAAGCGACCGCAGAATGCAAACGGAGCACATGATATCCTCAATTGAGATTTCAGGCGGCTTTCGATAAAGGTCCTCATAAAAGATTGATTCTTCAACTGCAGACAACATGCAACCAAGACATCGTGGGGTTTTTTTTGCGTTGAAAAATGCTTAATGATGAGAAGAAAGAGCACAGATAAGGGTGATGTAATTATAGCACCACAAAGACCTGCAGTGTTATCACGGCTCACCCTAATTTATTTCAGCGATCTGCATTCTGGTGTCGCTAGCTGCCAAGTTCACAGGTGAAACTGAAGCTGGAGGATTAGTAAACACAAAGAAGTGACATAGGACAAAGTTGAGAAATCAGAATTTAAGATGGGGGGCCAACACCTGGCTGGTGAGATTGAACGGCGACACGTGCGGCGTGTGACATGCAGGTGCAAAAAACAAGCTAAATATAAGAAGGGAAACGCGGAGCTTGAAGAAACTAGGTAATTAAAAACAGGTGTTTTAGTTGACTTTCATCTTCTAGACTAGTGGAGAAGCAAAGGCAGCAAACAATGCAGTTAAAAGTGCATAAGGTCAAATTAAATCTTATTGAATGTACTAGTATGCTGTATATTTATCTTTAGCACATTACTATATATGGCAACAAGGTACATTCATGGGATTAAAGGAATGCCTTACACTACACGGCTCAAAGAACTGAATCTTTTTAGTCTTGAATAGAAAAAACGATGATGGTGGAACCCGATTCACCTATTCATATCTGATTGGAGGCAAAAGCACTCCCGGAGTCAACACAATGCTCCTCAGAATCAGCAGTGAAAAGTGCATTTAAAACCGTCTTTACACAAAGGGTGGGGGGAGTCTGCAACAGGCCGCCAAGCCGAATTGCTGATCCCTCCAACCTCTTTCGTGAATCAGGTAGGAGAGCTCCTCAGATCAATTTCCAGCCAACAAAGTTACAGGAGCTGAACGATCTCTTCCTTTGCAACCTTATATCGACTCCTCAGCCTACTGTAGGAATGATACGTGTTGTGTGCACTTGTTCTGAACTGCAATGCCGATATAAATGAGAAGAATTGGAGGAACTGGAATTTGCATCTTGCACATGAAGTATCAGGACTCACAGGAAATACTCAAGACCAGTGAGATTCATTCAGAACTCATGGTAAGTTATCCATCCCTGAATTTGTTAACCGCCTCCTCCAGTACTGGATCGTAGAGGAGCCCAGTCCATCTTTGGAGAACAGGTCCACTGCATTGTGGACGTTTTTACAACTCGCTGGCTCAGGAAGGCTGGGACTATTACCAAGGATAATTCTGGTTTCTCACTTTCCTCCCCCTTCCCTCTGGTCAGCGTTACAGGAGCATTAAGGCACAAACCTCCAGATTAGGAGACGGTTTCTGCCCACAAACTGTCCGATTACTGAACTCCACCCCTACCACTGGCTCACACTGCTGGTCTGACTCCTTAATGTCTTCGTATCAGAGCATAAATGCAAAGAAGCATTTCTTTGCACTTGTCTACACGACAGATAAAGTGAACTAAGTTGGATTTCAGTGACTAGCGAGCAGGAAGGGCCACATCACCTCACCATTACTGCAAACTGGCGACTACACAGTACTTTCACAGAGCTCGCGAATTGGGCTTAATCCAAAATTTGTTTTATTCCCCTATACCGTCCATGAAACCAACATTTTATAACCAATCTTAGACATTAAGACTGCAGTCCCCCTTCAAATCACTCCTGCCTGATTCCTCAAGATAGAAGAAAGATCTGCATGAAAGTGCCTGTTCTTCACATTCATCTTTTTCATCGCTCTTCCACCACATCTCCACCTCAGCAGTGCCCCCGAGGTGACTCCTCACATTGTGGCCAAGGGATTGGCCCACAGTTTCATGGGTTATTTAAAATTTGGGTAAGTCAAATTTACTTTGACTTAAGACTCAAATATGTTTCAATAGAGTTAATTCTTGGGACGGTATTCCTGCTGAATTATTGGGCTGATCACACCTGTTTTATCCTCCAAGCAGATTTAGTGTATTTCCCAATCCAAAGAGTAACAGCTGAAGGACACAGAAAACCTTGCATGTAGATTTCCTCTCCTGGACCTAATGTGGGATTAGTCAATCAGCCCCAAAACACAGGAAGCAGAGCATCCCGGTCAGGTTGGAAAAGAATAGCACAAATGCTCTGCAAGATGAATAAAACCCACACGCTGTTTCAATTTAACGCACCCCCAATCAGTTCCAAATACAAGCTCTCCATAAAAAAGTCTCACCTTGCTTCCTGAAAAGTCTTCCTCCTAGAGGTGTTTGGATCTTGTTACTGGCAAGAAGGAAAATATTCAGGAAGTAAAAAATTGTCGAAAAAGTAAGAACATGTTCTGCCTTCTCCACACAGATGAGAAAAGCAGGAAAGGGTCCCAAATACAAGCGCTCTCAGTGGGAAGGACTCACACACTTCAACGAGCAGGATGGAAAAAGTAAAACATTGTCTTGGGATACATGGTGTGCACAAACTTACAAATATAAAAGGAAGAAAGAGCCTTTTAGGCTATGCCCAAGACAAGCTGGCAGTTTGGGTCTATTTTGCTGTATTTTCACTGTTTACATGACGTCAACAGCAATGACACGGGATAGCCAGAAAGTCCCCAGATTGCAACGCTAATTTCCTTGCTATCAACCCCTTTATTAGAAACGGCCACAACAGCTCTGGAAATGAACACAAGCATGCTGCAAAATGATGCATTGCGCACAAGCGAGACAAAAAGGCAAAAATTAAAAGCCAACAATTCTTAGGAGGATTTTTAAAAATATTTTTACATCTAAATCTAAGGTAGGCTGAAAACTGAAAGCCAATTTTGCAAGTATAAAACATCTGAAGCATGCGGTAATCGCTTTGGAAATTGTTTGCGCCTTATTTGCAGACATTCAGAATCATTTGTTGGCTCATGGGGCTCTTCCTGCTGCATGCAATTAAAAATAAGTATGTTGACGAGAGGCACAGGACCTTGAGTGGGCAGAACAGTATTTATACATATATAAACCATACTCAAAACTAAAAGCAAAACCCCCAATACTTGAATCTTTTATCTGTGGTTAGGGACATCAAGGCTATGGAATATAAAAGCAGCCTCATCTGTATTTAAAATTCCACTTAAGAGGATGTTTCCTCTGCTAATATTGTGGCTTTTATGACTTTTGGCACCGTTTGCCTACACTCAGTATTCAATTAGGGGACACCTTTGAGTTCATTATGGAATAATTACTTAATGCTATTGATGCCAAATGCTGTTTTGGCATGGATCTCTGCAGATGTATTAGAGCAATGGAACTGCAATATTGCCACTCTGCAATTCCCACACACACTCCGCTCGCCACCCCCACCCTCTCTCCAGCTTGCTAACTTTTTAAGCAGCCATTTAGGACTCTCATCCTTCAATTTTCATTTTTGCGAACGTCATCCGAACTTTAATTGCCGGAACAGTCTGCAGGCGGAGAACTCGGAAGTCTGCTACGATGGCGAGAGGGAGATGGTCCGGTTATTTAAAAAAAAGTCTCTTCAACAGCCCGTTCTCCATGTACGGGTCACAGAGGCAGCCAAAACGCTCTTCATCCAGTATAAACAGCTCCCAGACACCCGGTGAAACACATCTTCCTCAGATCTAGAAGGAAAGACCTCCGCTCTACCCTTCCATGTGAAACTCTTCCACTCTTCTGGCTCAATTTGAACAATGGGATTTGCAAAAACACCTTCACTGGTACCACTCTGTGTGAACGCCGTCAGAAGTCAGTATGCACTTCCCTCAGGCTCTCTACAACGCCCGTTATGGAATCAAATATTATACACAATAAGCTGTTACTCCAGCTGGCCAACAAACTGTATACGGAACCATGAAAAACTTATGATCTGTATGCGATAAACCCTCCGTTTTATACAACGGATGCAGAGCAGAGCTGCATTACCATGCAAGCTGATTTATTCCCAGGCAAAGAATGAACTACGTGAATAGGAGACATAGCCAGTATCGCAAATAAGTGAATATATGCACCGACGGATACTACACAGGCTGTGTAAACTGAACAAATGGGTGTTCTTCAACAGATCCGTGTTTTTGGGGAGAACCTTGATGTCTCGCTTTCAGCTCTGTGTGTGGCTGCCACTCACACAGGAATCATGCAAGAATGGAACTAAAGTCCCAGCACAGCTCCTGGGCCCTCTGTGGTTTAGGTACACATAACTGCAAAAAACACATCTCCCAAGTTTTAATAAGAAGTATGAAATAAGAGGACAGTGTAATACACCATGGAATGTCATAGACTAGTTTTAATATCCTCTCGTGTCATACTTGTCATTAAATCGAATACTGTAATCATTTAAATACAAAATCATCATGATTAATACATATGCATAGGGCTATTTCACATAGTAAAAATCACCGAAAGATTAATAAATTCATAATTCATTCTGGTTTTAATCTCACAAGGGTACACAGCATCAGTGAAAACTCAAGGGGAAAAAAAAGTGTCAGACTGCAGCAGTTGGCATATATCCTTTTAAAACATTACAAAAATAAAGAACTGTATCATTTCCCCACAAGACAGACCTGTGGACATTTAATTCGTAAAGAGTAAAATGGCAAAGTGTGAGTAAAAATAAAACGAAATATTTATATAATATATATAGCAACAACATGCTGCCAAGTGAATCCAATCACAGGAGCCCAAAGATGGACGCATCAAGGATAATTTTGAAAAAAAAAAAGAGAAACATTTCAAATTGGAATGTGTTAAAGAAAAAAAATCCAGGTCAACAAACGCAAAAAATACTCTTTTCGTCTTTTTAATACAGTTATCTGTACACATGAGAGAAAAAATGCTAAAATTAAACAATTGAAATTATAATATCCCTTTTCATTAGGCAACTTAAATTTATCACAATGCAGTTAATACTAAATCCATATTAACTAATAAATCAGACATATATTAGATCACACATAGTAGAAAGAAAAAATAATGAATTAAAAAGTCAACAGCATTGGACTGCACAGAAGTCCACAGTGTACTGGATAGGAGCATTGGGGAGTTAGGTTGTACCAAATAACAGACACGTTTTCTCTTTTAATACTTAAAATATAAAAACTACTATTAATTACACAGGTAGGTTCCAAATGAGGCTTAGCAGTCTTGAATGGTTAATGTACAGAACAAACCGAAAACCTGAAACGGTTTTTGCCCTCCTCAAGATGCAACATCAAATTTCGAAGCTCAAGCACATTCATAATATTTGAACATTCTACAGACCCACCCATTAACCGCCCCATCCCTACGTTACACAGAAAAAACACTGGAAATGTCCTTCTTGTAAAAATGAGACCTTTTTAATGACTAATCCTGCTTGATTTAATTGTAGCTTTTAAATAAGGTATATCGTCAAGTATCTCTGTACAAAATTTAACACAATATCAAAGGCAAAACTTACAATAAACGCAATCCCGTTCCCCACAATTGGATCATTATTATAAAAGTTATTCAGGTTACATTTTCCATTGCCTAAAACAAAGTTGAATCTAAGAACTATCAGTTAACGTCTGTCAAAATATTAGAAATCATCTTTGTTTCAAAAGTGAAATAAGATATTGCACCTTTTTAAACCAGAGCTCAATAAAATGACACTGAAAATAGAACACATAAAAGGAATTAACTTAAGAATTGGTTGCCATCTGTAAAACACCAATACTGGTATTTTGTAACAAAAGAATTCTTTTTCCTGTAACAAAATATCACAGTTTCATCTCACAGAATTAAAATGTTTTATGTAAAAAAGGAACCTACACAAAAATTTACACATTCTTAAAACATGTCTTGTCCCCCCCCACACCAAAATCAAATTATACTCAAGACTGCTAAGCCCGTAATTACTTTATTGCAACAGAACTAGAAAAAATAGATTATATTGCGTTTTGCTGAAATGTTACAATTTCGGGGTACTTTATAGAGTCTCAATTTCAATTGAAAAAAATCCTCTCCTAAGCTCAAAAAGAATCCCAGAAATTGTCCTTTTCGAATATAATGTCCCGTTTTAGTAAAATTAAATGTTCCTGATTTAGAAATTTGTATTTAATTGTATAAGTCATTCTACAGCTAGTGTTTCTCACTAAGAAAAAAAGTAAAAGTCTTCAAGGCGCTGCAAATCTAGAAACCTCTGTTAGAAAAGGTTTTTTTCTTCGTTTCATACTGATTCCAAAATCTTCAACAAAAGCATATCCACTCTAATGTTCCTGTGGGGAAAAATGAGGAAAGAAAAGAAAATCAGGTGTTAAAAACACAAAGCTATTGTGAAAGTACTGGGATAATGCATTTAATTGCCCAAAAAATAAATGCTGTCCAGAGATCCACCTTCCAAGATTAATACGACACGGCAGCAACTGAAATTAAATTCTCATTTATTCTGAGTCAGTTTAGATGGGGTCCGCATTTGTTACAATTAAAAAAACCTTTGCGAACATGTTATTTCTGAAAAGGTTGCCGACTTTTGCTTAAGATTTAAGAGTGTTTGAAGTTTATTTGTACTTCCCTCCCAACTTCGCTTCCCACAGGATGTCAAAATATTAATGACTGTAATCGAACAGCTGTGCAGATTAAAAAATACATGCAGCCTGAACAATGGGGAATGGTGTAGCCTGCAATTTTTCCGTCTAGGGATTTATAATACCCAGTCTCAATCATTATCTGTCAAAAGGAATGGAAGTGCTGGACCAGATACAAGATGTGACAGATTTACGTGCAGTTGTTGCATGCTTATAATGCACTTTATAAGGTAGTATACAGTTGCACCCATTAATTAGGTCATGTGTTTGAGATTTCTCTTTACCAAGAGGAGACCATGATCCACTGGACTAGTACAGGCTAAACCAACGCCGAGCAAAGCAGGACAAAGGTAACGTATTCAAAACTACACCCCGTTTCACATGAACAGGAAAACCTGCTCATGTCATATCCAACGTCATTACATAAATGAGATGTTTCAGTGACCGGTGAGCGCAGCTTTTAAAACTTTAAACATGGAATGCACAATAAATTGAATAAGTGTTAGTTCCATGAACTACTAAGTCCCAGATGCACGCCGGGAGTCAAGAGACAGAGGGAGTGTGGTACCTGAAGGCCTGGCGCCGGTGTCTGCTGTGTGCCCTGCCCGTAGTACGCCCCCTGCTGTCTGTAGTACTCCACCCAGGCAGCACTGTAGTCTGGGGGAGAGCTCTGCTGGGAGGCAGGGCCTGCAGCCTGGCCTGGTGCAGGAGAGAGAACACAGAACGATTTAGAAATGAGCTTGGACAATGGCTTCTGATAGTAAAAAAAAAGAATTAAAACAATTATGCAAACACACCATGATCATCAACAACGAAACGGTAGTCTTTTAAAAACCTGAAGCAAAGCCTATAAATGTCAATTTACAAAACCTTTCATTCCAGATTCCTTGGTTATTTAAAACCCCCTGTAACCAGGAATGGGCTGGAGAACCCACTGCGATTGACGGGGCCGTGACACTACCGATGTGCTCAAGAAAGTGCTCCCCGCACCCTCAAGCCACACAAGAGCATCGCTTGGAGATCCAGACAAAGCCAGAAAGCATAAAAAGAAAAGTGTAGACTTTAAATGAAAGGATATTAAAATTATACCATGCACTAAGAAAAAATGTAAAAAAAATAAGATATTACTGGTCTGGAAACAGACCTGAAGATAGTGGCCAGAGAACTCTGCATCATTACCCAGAAATATCCTATACCGATACAGCTAAAAAACAAAAGCCTTCCAACAGAGAAGACAACGAGGGGACTTGACTCCAGTTAAAATCCTCGAAGACAGAAGGTAACCCCACTGGCTTCTTCAGACTCGAGGCAGAAACAAAGCAGAAGACAGAAGCCTGGGGGTGTGGAACAAGTTGCCAAACCGTGTTGTTGAAGCCGATACCATGGCTTCTTTTAAAAAAAAAAACAGCTGGATGGGATTCTTAGATGAGGCACTACCAAATGTGCAAGATGGGGTGAATTGCCTTCTCTCATTTCCAAACTATCTGTACTACTCTCCGCACTATAATAAATATTTACTCAGGTCTTGCATGATAACCGAAAAGTAACAGTGGAATCTCTTCATGCCACCTACTCTGTTTCTTGTAGTACTCCTCCCATGCCTTGCTGTAGTCAGGGCCTGTGCTCTGGGCTTGGCTTTGCTGGCCTGTACACGGAAGAAAGCAGACATCTTTAAAAGAGACGGACTGCATTCTCGGGTCTTTTGGAATATATACACACTGAGCATCGGAAACAACTGCAGCAAATTCCAAAGACCGCCTGGAAAACGACGCTACCAGCCGAACAGAGACGACCGAGGTCAGTTCAGTCTGGTATTTAATTGACACCACTAGGGCTCATCAATAGCATGTGCACTCGGAAAGCCGCAGGTCATTAGCATAGGACCACAGCTGGAGAGGTAACACAAGCCGCACATCTGCGAGTCTTGCAACTCAAGCTGCCGGTGCCAATTTCTGTCACAGAGCCTGGATGACCGCTTGTCCACTGACAGGTCGGGGAGCGCCAGGATCAGCCCACAGAGAAGGCAGGAAGAGAGGTCCCAGGACTGGATCAGTGGAGAGGGTTTAAGTCCCGTCTGACCTCCCGGTGAATCTTGACATGGTGCTGGGACTCAGGGGCTGCCGAGACTGTCCGCCCTCACTGACGCACTGCGCTTGGCTGTAACATCCTGCAAGGCCAGGAACATCACGGACGGCCAGCGACTGTGCGCCGACTTTGTCCGGCCTCCAATGTACTGATAGCACAAAGTTGTCTCGATCTGCAGGATAATTCCTTCATTTTACTTTCTGGATTTTCGCCCAACTAAAGGATCCTTTCGGCACAATCAACTCTCAGAATAACAAGGCAACTTTGCCGTTGCGCAACAGTCACTGATTATACATAACTGACCACAACACTCTCCAAAAATCGGAAATCTGCACTTTCAAAAACACTGACATTTCTTTTGAAGCACAATATAACAGCACTACCCAGGACGTTTCTCGAAAAGAGCAGGGGTGTAACCCCGGCGTCCTGGCCAAATTTCCCATTGGCCCTTACCAGTCATGGCCTCGTAACAATCCCCATCTCTGAACTGGCTTCATCACTCTGTTCTCCTGCCCACTGAGAGCTGGTGTGTGGGGCATCATCCAGGTGGGGCTGCACACCAGTGGTGGAGGGGATTTCCCCATTACCTGTAAAGTGCTTTGAGTGGAGTGTCCAGAAAAGCTCTATATTCGTGTAAGCAATTAATTAATTACTATTAATTGCCAGGTACAATTAAGATGTGCACAATACTGAAACATGTGCAGCGCCACACTGGAAGAGCAATTATATCTTGAACCCCAAACTGATTCTCCTGTCTCCTGTCAGTAGGACAGGCTCTGGCACTGCGGTAGAAACACCACAGCCCACAATATCCACCCCCCGAGCATCAACTGATAATCATATCCAACGTGCAAATCTATAGCTGGCGTGCACTGACAATGCACAGGTCAGCCAGCCTGAATCCCATCCCCAAGTGTCAGCATTGCTACCAACTGGCAGGAAGGACCCAAGCCCAGCTGGGAAACAGCACCATGACGTGTTGGGATTGCTCCTGCAGCTACTGCAAGTCCCGTCAGAACTGGACGCCATGGAGAACTCCCGCCTGATGAGCCGCCAGGCAACTCAAGGCTGCCGGCTTCCGATGCCACCGAAACGAGAACGGCAGCGCTTCACGACCGCTGGTCGGGGGCCACCGGAGAGCGGAGGCCGTCAAATTCCGACGAATCCCAGTTCCGTGCGTCAAACAGTGATGGCAAAGTCGCATATATGAAGTCAATAAACCCCACAGAGGGTCACGGCCGCTTATGAAAGGGACCCAGTGGTTTGGCAACGTCATCGATGGCAATCCGACTCAAGGTTGACACTCGAGACCTGTTCTCAATATGACATGACAGCAACTGTGCACAAGTACCTGCCCCTTGTTGTACTCTTTATCTTCACACTGGGCATGAGCTTCTGGAGATCTTCAGTATAGGAAGATTGCAGCAAGAGTAGTATTGCCTCTGTTTTCACTCCTGAACCCGTTATGCTCGAATCAAATTCAATTTGAAACCGACTCAAAAACCCGCCCTCTTCATGGCCTTCCCGTAAGAAGTTAAATGCTTTATTAACTTTCAGAACTTAATCGCTTCTGAAATACGTGATATTCCAACAAACCGCAAAAATGTGTGTAGCGCCAACAGAAAATATGGTCACAAAACAAAACTCAGGTGGGCACACATGGGGCTTTACAAGTTGAAGGACTTTGAATTTTTCCCACGTTCGCACACTAGGGTGAAGTTGGTGGTGGGGTGGCTCTGTGGCTCAGGATCTGCGCGCCTGTGGCTGGAAGGTTGCCGGTTCGTATCCCGCGGCCGGCAGAGGAATCCTACTCCGTTGGGCCCCTGAGCAAGACCCTTAACCCCAGCTGCTCCAGGGACGCCGTATAGATGGCTGACCCTGCGCTCTGACCCCCAGCTTCTCTCCCTGTCCGTGTGTCTCATGGAGAGCAAGCTGGGGTGTGTGGAAAGACAAATTCCTAATACAAGAAATTGCATATGGCCAATAAAGTGATCTGATCTTATCTTTGCTGTGCACACTGGCTCGTTCAAACACCAGAACTGTCCCTGATCTCTCTCGATGCGGCTTGTCGTTCTCCAAAACATACAGAAACGAGCTAGACGGCTGGCAGAATGGTGTGCAGAGGGCAGAAACTCCAGGATGTGCTATTAGACGATCAAGGAGAGTGCCAAGCGGTGTGTGTGTGTGCGCACGTTTGGGGGGTGGGGCTATACTCTGGCACATGAATGGAAAACCTGAAGCCAAGGTCTCTTTCTTCAACAGGCTGGTCAGTTGTGACAGCCTGCAGGAGTCCTGACCTTTCCCCCTTCCCCTCCCCAGCCTGCTGGGGCAGAAACGCAACCCCTTGCGATGCCTTTCAGAGGGCAGGCTGCGGACATGGCGCTGTGCTTTCATTCCCCAGCACGCGGATGTCTCCTGGCAGCCGAGCGCAGCATTCACACGAGGACAGAGAGTGCATGGATGGGCCTTGCCAGTGTTTTCTCTGCTTCCCTATGCTTTATTACAGCTCCAAACCTCTGCATCTGCAAGGATTCAGGTTGGAAGAAATGCTTGAGCCTGCTCTCCACAGCACTTGCCTAGCTTTTTATAATACTGCTCCCAGGCTTTGGAATAGTCCATCTGTCCGGTCTGTGATCCATTGTGACCTGTAACCAAATACAGATTACACTGTTTGAAAACAGGGAGTCTGCATGAGGATTTTTTTTAAATACTTAAATAATAATAAAACAGCACCAGATCAAACGCTGCTGCTTGTTCACTTTGTAGAAATGCACCATCTTTCATTGCTGCTGCTGTTGTTTTCCTCCCCAACAGGAGGCTGCTCTAAGTGCTGGGCTTATAAGATTGCTTTGCTCGCCGATATTCATCAGAAATGTCAGTGACAGAGGGAAGGAAAGGGAGAGAAGGCAAGCATGCTTCAAGATGAGCCCACGTCTCTCTCTGTGCCAGTATGGCATCCAGGAGGGCGAGTCCTGACTGCAGGAAAGTACTGAGCCAGGGAGAAACGGAGACCCTCCCCTTGCAGGGCACGGGGAAAAAGTCAAGGAGGCACTTACTGGGGTCCTGCTGGCTCTGCTGTTGCCACGTCTGATACGTTGTCCCCCATCCTCCCGTCATGAATGTCTGTGGTCCGCTGGGGCGAGGAGAGGGGAGAGGATGGTGAAACACGGGGAGACAGTGCAATCAGGTATTTCACAGGACTCCCCGTCTATATGAACTAATCAATGGAGAAAGTTCAACGCCTGTACCACCCTTGCATTTCTGGAGTTTTGTGTGGCTTCACCACATTCGTAATAAACTGGAGCAACGTTTTACACCCCAAACCCGGAACTGGTAACGACCACAGAGGAGGAAAGCGTCTTACAGGAGAGCTACAACTAAGAGGAAGAACGGGAGGTGGCTCACTGATGTACACAGCGACTCAAAGAGGAATCCGGCCAAAGGCAACCCCCATCCAAGCCATGCTTTGAAGAATCCGGGTCACAGGCAAAGCTTCAACAAGTGTTTATGCGTTTAAGTGTGTTTAAGTGTTAAATCCAATAATGTTACAGAAAAAAAGAAATTTCGAATTGAGCACTAAATTGTGAACTCTGTGAAAGTACTGCAAGTCGCCATGTTGCAAACTGGCATTCGAGGTCCCGTGAATTGCGAGGTGAAGCAGCGTTTCCTTCTCACTAGGCCCCGTAATGACTGATGGAATGCGAAGCACGAGTGAACAAACACAGGTTGCGCAGCAGATATTCCACGAGGTGATCTGTATGCCGAGTTAAGATGTAGCATTTGCTGGCAAAACTCGACAGCAATATTTCCATGGGATTAAAAGAGGTAATTCACATGCCTGCTTCTTTACAACGTAATAGGATCAGTTCACCTCACTGGAAGTTTTGTTGCCTCGTTCTGAATTGCAGAACATGGTGCTGCGCATACCTAGAAACTTTATCTTGTGATGCAAACCGGAGGTTTTACACGTTACTGTGCACATTTTACTTTCATTGTGGGTTGAAGCACTCTCATCGGTGCCGATTCTTTCCAACCCAGGAATACAAGAGTGCTGCAGTTCCCCTGTAGGAGAGGAAACGTGGGCCGTACTTACTTTTGGTGGGGAGTAGCCGGCCCCTGAGTGAAGGGGTTCAAGCCAAAACTACTGTTTCCGCCCATCCCTGAGCCCTAGAGTCAAAAAGAAGATGAGGGTCAAGTGATAGAACAGGGCAGGTGCAGCAAAGGTCAAAGGGTGAGCATGCCTGTCCTTGGGACAGTCAGGCAGGCAACTCAGAAAACACTCAGATGAGGAACTGTAGCTTTTCCTGCCGAGTTTTGGGTTTAAGGAGTCCTACTGCTACACCTCAAAATGGATCAGAACCCGAAAACACTGGTGCTCCAGCCTTCAGCCTGATCGGGTGTACCGAAACTCAGCAAGAGAAGCCGCAGTTCATCCTGAAAACAAAAGCAGGAGCCTATATCCGTAAGCAACCCAGCCTATTTACGGATTTCAACAACTGTATTCCAAAAGCTTATCACAGCAGGCACTTCAGAGGCATAATTTGATGCGAGATACCTGTAATTTTCTTGCCTGCCCAGGGAGTTTCAAAGAGAATCCTCCGAATACCTACACCAACAGCACCCCCAACGAAATACGGCCATCTCTGCCACCCGCGCGCTGGCCTCAGAGAGACGGGAAGTGCTCAGCTTCTCTCACCCCAATTTTCTCATCTATGAGTTGCCTGGCCAGCTCCATCTGCTGCGGGGTGCCACGGATGGAGAAGATGCGGACGTTGGGGTCGGTGTTGGGAGGGGGGTTCCTCTGGAGCTCCACGTGCGCCCCGGACTGCTGGTTGATGTTCTTGATCGTTTCTCCACCTGAGCGACGACAGGACAGAGAGGCTCAAAGGCTGTGAACACGGAGCGGACCGGGAACAGAACGGGAGACAGTCCAGGAAAACCGAAAACCCTGCTCGTGTCTGTGGACCGGCCATGAAAAAGAATATTTTAGCAGCAAGAAGGAATGTTCATTTCCCCCGTCGACACGGAAAATCTCTTGCACTTTTAATTCATTACGCCCTTGAATGTTTGAAAGCACCCTGGGACAGTTCATGATAGAGGAGAGAAAAGCTGTTAAACCATTAAGAACATTTCCAGCGTCGTTTTCACCACAATTTTTTAAAAAACGTTTTAAAAACTCAGGTTCGCGCTAATGGGCCCAACAGCCTTCCGAAAAAGCAAGAACTGGTCTGATTTGAAGTCGTTTCAAAACTTCTCAAAAGGCAACACAAACCTTTGCCGTTGTGAAACCTTCTATTGACCCCATTGAAGGCCTTAGGAAAAAAAAAAAACCCTCACTGAATTAAAATTTAACAAGGAACCGGTCACCGAAGCTGCATTTTTTATATAGTTTAAAGGGCAACTCTTGGATTTCTTTGTCCATCAATCCAGCCAACTTTAGCCAATTGTCCTCGAAGCATTAAAGTAGGTCTCGATCAACGGCCAACAGCAACTTCAAACGGGGTTTTTTTTTTTAAACCCGTGAAAATTGGGAGACAAAAATCCACTTCCCCTTACACGAGCGGAGGCATTTCAAGGACACTAGCAGTGCAAATAAAGACATTCGGCGGAACGTGTGGAAGGGAGCAATTAAACATCCAGGCAAAAGGAAAGCCAAAAAAACCCCGATTAAAGCGTATCCTTCCCGGGCATGTTCCCGGCTCTTGAGATTTTTATTCCCCGCTCCTCGGCCCTCTTGCTCCGTTTCATTCGAATAAGGACGCGGCCCGCCCTCCTCCCACTCCCAGTTCAAAAGGCAGAGCAGTGATGCGGGGAAGCCGGGGATGTCCGAACATCAATTACATGTTTGTTCACTTCTGGGTGACACTTCCACGACCCCCCGCGACCTTTCCCCTCCTCCTGCGGCCCCCTTCACTGGGCTCAACAGACTGCCCCCAGGCCATTAACCCATTGTCAACCAAATCGAACCTCTGCATTAATAAAGCTATAATGAGCTCGAGGTGAAAGAGAGAAAACAGACACTACTCAATTCACAGAGTTATCCATTGATGGGAAATTATATTAAAGCTCCGCTCAAGAAAACTTTTTACATCTCGGCCTAGGTCATTTTGGCCAGGGCTTTCTGCCTTTGGCTGCGTTCCGAAACGCGATGGTACGATGCACTGGGACAGCGCGATGCATCTGGGAGTGCCTCTTCAGCGCTAAGGAGGTAGTGAGGTTTTTAGAAGGCCGGCAAACTGTCACCTAGAACGCTCTTAAACGAGTTCATTAACTGGACTTCAAACTGCATTAAGCGGACCCGGGGAAACCATATCCAGGAACGGGCGGCCAAAACATTTCCCCAAAGTGCCTGGCTGCTGCGCGATGTCATGTCCTGACGCTCACAAAAACGGCATCGGGTGAACACAATTCACCCAGAGAAACGGGATAAAGGCACCTGGTTTGAACGAGGACAACCCAAAACGCTGCTTTTATTTGATAGAACAAAGGATTCAAAAATACCCAGCAGTGTTTCCCCTCAGAGGAAACCACAGTGAGAGAACTGCAGCCCCGAGCTGGGGTGAAGGGAAGCAACGACAGTGAGCCTGTTGCAGGCAAAAGGTTACTTTACAGGCTGTCAAGGTTCCCAGTGAAAGAAACCCCCCCCCAAAAAAAATCAAGGAGAGAATGAACAAAAACCAAACCCCAACGTTCTGACAACGGGTGGTGTGACGTCTGGGACTCTTTTCTGGAAATGGGAAAAAACGCTTTTGCTCGGCAGCCCGTCCTCTTCGTGGGGTTTTAAGACGGAAAGCATGGAAACAGCCCCCCCCAGAAGAGTTGTTTCTCGAGGGTGGGGGGGGGGGGCAGTAAAGTTGGAGGGTGAGCCCCAGGACTAATGCAGGGAGGCAGGAGGGACCAGCGGGTCTCCCATCAATCCCAGTCCTCCAGTGAGCCACCACGCACACACATGGGGAAGAAAGCCCAGTGACAGCAGGGTTAGCATCGTAAAGCAATTAATCAAACTCGCCAAAAAGCAGCGCTGACAGGCCCCAGACCCACTGACTTCTCCATCAATATTGCCCTGTTTCTTATGCTAATTCAGGGAAGAGGCCCCAAGCACCAGGGTCTGTTTGTTCCCCCCTCTCCGCACAGAAGGTACTTGACATTTCTATTGCTGTGGTTTTTATTATAGGTGAAACACCCCCTTCACCATACACACACCACCAGCCAATCTTCAAATGGTCAATGACTTTTAAATAGCAGGCAATAGAGTGAACATGAATAGCCAATAAGCTAATTCGACTCTGTCATTCTCTAACTCGACTCCATTGCCTTGAAAGCCACTCTCATTAAACGTAGGGAGCAATCTTCCCCGTGATTGAGGGCTGTTATTATGAACCTTTAACAATTAACGTCACATTACTTTACACACATTACCCCCTCATTAAGTGCTTTGGGAAGGGAAAGAATGGCACTTTCTTTTAAGAGCAATATATGCTCTTATATGTGAAGAAAAGGGAATTATGGTGACCACCCATGTGCTGGTGACTCATTATAAACTTTTTAAGCACAGCAGCAGGGATTAAAACACATACAGCCACTTAATTCTCTGAACTGAATCGGCCTAAGAGAAAAGTAACCGAGTAGATACAATGAACACAAAAAAAAAATCACGATACATTTAAAAACAAAAAGAATGCATAAATCACTGCCGTTTTCTCCAAACACATTCAAAATCATCCTCTTAGCACAGATACAGATGGAATTTCTAACTTGTTGAAAAGTTGACAGTGTGAGGGGGAAAGAGAGTTTGCTGGGTGTTTTTGAGGACTTTTTTAAGGACATCCACTCTCC
Source organism: Lepisosteus oculatus (assembly GCF_040954835.1). Taxonomy (NCBI): domain Eukaryota; kingdom Metazoa; phylum Chordata; class Actinopteri; order Semionotiformes; family Lepisosteidae; genus Lepisosteus; species Lepisosteus oculatus. The sequence goes on along the minus strand of NC_090719.1, from coordinate 14,514,249 downwards.
GAATACCCAGAGCAAGAACAGAGCTTATGGATCAGAAGTCGTTTTTCTTTAGTCTCCTAGTCTTTCAGGGTTTCATTACATGCAGGAGTTGTTGAAGGACAGAAGATGTTTTTACTTGTTTCACAAGTTGAACTTCCTCTCATTCTGTAACACGCACACAATTACATAAGTGTACGAGTACAGTACACACACACTACAGATCGTTTCTTCTACACTAAACGTCAGTGTGCAAACCTAAAGAAAACCGTACTTCAGTGGTGAAGTGCCAACCTGTAAAACAACAAGCTTATACTAATGTTATCTGGTTTGTGAAGAGTAATTTGGTTTTCAGCTACAACAACAAGAACGGGGGGAAAAAAAACCCACACAAATCACTTTCAAAACTCCTGCCAACCCCAGCAGTGCCGATTCTCAGGCAGGTCTCCCGGGGTCCCGAAGCGCCCTCACCTTTCCCGATGACCAGCCCACACTTGTCTGCGGGTATCGTGTACGTCACTTCCTGTAGACCCCCTGGCGCCCCAAGGTTCCAATCGCCACGACCCCGGCCTCTTCCTCTGGGACCCCCCGGACCCCCAAATCCATCCCGCTCCTTCAAAAGCAAAAAACAAAAAAATTGCTGGGTCTGTGTACTCGTTTCACAGACTGTTTCTTTTTCTTAAATCAAGAATTTCGCAGTGAACTCTAAACATTCCCTAGACAGATTTTAAAAGAGAAGCCCTGGAATCTGGACATGAAGTTACAGTGGGTGGGTGGTCACCAGTCCAATTCGTTCAGATTTATTCTGACTCGTATGGTTGACATGCGCTGCCATACGAACAGATCAGAAGACCGAAGAGAGGACGCCGGTTGCCGTTTGAACTGCTGGTACACCGGTGTAAGGAGGTCACTCCCACTGAACCACAGCGTCGAAGGAGACATTCCCATTAACTTATCTACCACACACCGGGCTCACTTAGAACTTGTGCTGGGTTCTGTACTGAGGAAAAAAACGATTCTGTCACTTGGGCACATGCAGTGTCCTGGAACTCACATGTTCCTTCATTACAAAGCCTGACATACCACATTATTTTACACCTCAGTGTCCTAGGCTTTTCAAGGATACATTTTAAAAATGCCATGTGGTTTTTCCATTAAAAAAAAATTCAAGTTCCCAGTCAGAATCTTTGCAAGGGGCGCTTTGGTAGGTCTCTAACTTAGTGCACAGCAATAGACACTGACCTGACCGACTGCAGAGCTAAGCAATTTGTTGAATTTCATGAGGAAAAAAAAATACTACAGTTTACTGAGTAAGAAAGCTAAGAGTTGTGTGAATTAGGTTAAAACAGAACGTTTTTTTCATAAACTATAAAATTCTGAACAAAACATTCTGAAACAGGGAACACTCTGAAGCTATTGTAAAGACATCATGTTAATGCATATATAATTGATATTTACTGCTACAGTCAAGCTTGTGTTACAGGAAACCAATACTTCACTCATGCAGAAAAAAACATGTCCACAGCACTCCCTGATATTTATAAGATAACAGTGACAGCAGGCATGGCAGACGTTCATGTAACATTGATTAGCTGTTATTAAATTAACACAAATGTTTGTCTATAAAACTTAGGAAGTACAAGTTTATTCTGCAACTCAGTTGGTTATTTGCAAAGAGAAAGTGATATCTGCAAGCAAAATGTGACATGCTTCACTGTACAAACATTTTCAAAGCTGTAGGAATCTTGCTGTATCCCAAAGGCTTCATTCACATTCTACTGCAAATTGTTTGGACGTCCCTGGGCTTTGTAAATACGGTGTTATGCAATTATTGTTTAATTCTACATTTCAGAGTAAAAACTAGACTTCATGGGCTTGGTTCCACCTGGTGGAAGGCCAACTTTTCAAACTAGAGATGCAGAGCTGCAAACCTACAATTTCAAAACAGGACAAGAGGCTATATTTCTAAAGAACTGCAGATAAAAAAAAAAATCTACTTTTTGCAGATAAATTAGGGTTAAAGAAATAGCCAGGACTAATATTAGAAGATGAAAATTTTAGATTGGGGTTTGCTGGCTGGTAATATTTGCTCTTTAATATTATAGCCCCGACCAAAACTTTAAATATTAAATATTTTTAATTTGGTGCACAAGCAGGGAACCATAGTAAAAAAATATTTTATCCCAAAGAGTAATTTTATTAGAAATTAAAGTAAGTAGAAAATGTACTGTTATACTAAAATCAAGGTTATAATGCACTTTTTTCTGTTTTATGTTACATAAACAGCTGATGGAGAATAATTTAGTTGTTTTACTTTGTCATAGCTGTTATAATCTACCACATCCCACTTTTTAAATTCCAAAACACCTTGCCTCGCACAGGAAATCAGAAAAGAGATGAATATTTGGTAGAGTTTTCATACTGCGAGTTGTTCAGCGTTATGACTATTTCACATTTGGATGCCTTTTATATATATATTAATACAGAAGGCTTCCACGTAACGCACAAATTCTGAATTCAACACGAGCTCACAACAGAACAGTATTAAAGTTTTAAGCTGTTCTTAAAATCTGTGAAAAAATGGGAAAACGCTTAGCAAGCGATCCACAGAATAAGCTGGCATTCTGAAATGTGAGGAGACTGCACACAAGTGCTTTAGTCACTGAGATGTGCTCAGATATGATACAGTATTTCAATGAGCCAAGACTCTATGCAGTTCAGTTCTCATGTAGTCATACACTTCCCACATGGGGTTTCCCTTATAATTTTTCTGTGGGCCCAAAATGAGAAAACTTTGGCTGAGGGAGGGGGATATATCTTTGTTCTTGTACTGTCTTAAGTACAAAGGGAACATTTTAAATTGTTCACAAAACAATGACACTTGAACTCCCGAACCTCTTCTGTTCAGTCACAAATTTTAATTCCGCAAGGTGCCTACAGACTAAAAGAAAACGTACCAGTGAAATGCCCTTTTTTTTTAACAGGGGGAACGCCAAATTTTAAAACTAAGATGGAGTTATAAAGACCTCTGATCATATTTCCAGTCCCACCTCTTGTTCTGCTCTATCTGATGGTGGTCCCAGATGTGTTGGTCACCACTTTGTCCAGCGGAGGCATTAGCAGACTGTGACTGGATTTCCTAAGCAGGCGTGTAAAACTCCAGTCAAAACTCAGTACTGACTAGGGACAAACTCTGTGTTGCACTGAATGGGTTTCTGTGGTGTGCTTATTCCAGTCAGCTTTCTGTGCTTTAAAACATCGCAAGGCTGTAATTATTAAATCTGCAGCTACACAGGAAGGCACATATCGCCAGTTTTGAACTTCTGAAGGATCACTGGAATGAAGGCATTATGAGACAACACGCACCGAACTAAAGAAGTTGAATGAAAAGACACTGCCGTTATGTTTTTTTACCTGTGCGGTGTGGACCAGCTCGTTTATAAGATGGACAGCATGCTGACATCTCTCTGGCTGCCCCATCACCTGGGCGATTCTGTCTGGACTTATTCCATCATCTGTGCACAGAAGATCAGAGCGCTTAGTAAGGGCTTAGGTCCTTGAAGAACAATATATCTTTAATGATATTTCGTGCAAGGCATTCTACAGCAGCCCCCGATGCTGTTGTTTAACGGTACCTCACACGGTTTTACCCCATCACTCATGCATTTACAATGAGACCACAGAGGCCGATTATAAACCCTCACCCAACGTTGGCTACTGAGGTGCTCCTCTCTTCCACTTCAATACAGTCACATCAAAAGCAAGAGATATAAAGTCGCGAGCTTTATACCAGTATTAAAGAAAAGATCTAAAACCTGGCTTAAACTGGATCCGCACTCCTGCGTCATTCTGAATCTTCTTGATCATCTCCCCGTTTCTGCCGATAACGATGCCCACTGCAAACCGGGGAACCGCCACCTGTGGTTTTGGAACAGAACACTGGGTTAGAGTGGGATAGTTGTACTCATCTCCACACACCGGAGGGAGGGGGGGGATGGGGGGAGGAGATGGTTCTCTTACGTCCAAACTGCTGCCGCCCAGCCTAGACCCGAAGTCACTCCTGCCACTCCTGAAGTCGCCCTGGTCCTTGTCCCGGATGATCTCTGCCACCAGCTCCCTGGCTTGCTGCAGAGGACGCACAGGCATCAGCTTTTTTCGTCTTCAAATGTACCCTTCAGAGCTCAGCCCTCCAGACTGTTTCTGTTGCCGGCCCCTTGTCAGACTTCCGGCGAATTGAATTCAATTAGCAAAGCTACCGCATAAATGTTTCATGCGCTCAGCGGCCCACATGCAGAAGAGACAACGCACACAACACACAGGGCGTCTCGAGCCTCACAAAGCCTTCAGATTTGCCTCTTTCGTCATTTAATGTGCAACACAGATGGTGAAGAACAACAGAAACGTGGCAGAGATCATTATGGTGAAACCAACCAGAGTAATTACCGAGCTTATGAAGCCAGGGATAGGACTGGACAACTTTGAGCAGCAGACTATGTGCAAGCTTTCACAATGCTCAGGCCGCAAATTCTACAGTGGACGTCTGGCGTATTACATTGGAATAGCGGCAGACAACGGCATGGTACTTGTGTTCCATTTCATGAAAGTCCGTTTTCCAGCTATTAATTTCTTCAGCGGCCTTCGTGTTCACAGTAATTAAGCGGCACTGAAGCAAATAAGCTACTGTATTTCAAAGTCCTGCAATGGGAGTGCCAGGATTCCTCCTCAATGAGGAGAGCGCGCGCTCAGCCGCGTCGCCAGCGACAGAGGAAGTCTTCGCCAGCGGTTTAAGACTCCTGCAAACTCACCTGCACTTTGTACGGATCTCCAGTGATTCGCAGAGGCTTGTCGGCGCCTGTTGGCATGGGCCCATCTTGGATCATGATCATTTTCACACCCGTTCTTTCCTGGCAACACAAAGAAACGTTTTTTTTCCCCCTGCCCAGAGACAGCACTTTAAACAAAACAGAGGACAAAAAATAGCTGCCTTATCCCAAGGACCGTCAAGGTCACAGATAAACAGTCCAATGGAGGAATACTGGGATACAAGCTATAGTTTGTCCATGAATTTAAACACACCTACAGTATTTGGGTGGATGATTATATTTAAAAAGGAACATCGCTTTCAACAGCAAGCAACAGAAAGGTGCTGAATGCGTCTGGTTTTAAATCTATGCACTCACTAAAGGAATCAAAATTACAACCAGTAGATTTCAACCCAAACACCGAGAAGTGCAACGCACATAAATAAAAAATCAGTTCAGGTGGTAGCTGAGTCAGCATGCGCAGACTGCAAAGGAACAAGTAATAGGTTTATTCAAGGCTGAAAAGAGAAGAAAGAAAACAACGTTTCGGCTGTGGAGCCTTCTTCAAAATAAGAGGAGGCCACCCAGCCTGTGACGTTCAATTGGAAGCAAGTAGTTAATGTATACAGGGATTTTGTCCAGCCTTTTTTTAAGAAACCAGGGTTTTCCCCTTCTTCCATATTGCATTATGAGTAATGGTGTCTCTCGCCGACTGGAAAGGCGCAGGTGTCCATGAGGTCTCAGGAGTCCCGCTGAGCGCACCCTGGCGCAGCAAACCTGCCACAACTCCCACAGTGCTCAGCTGGCTGCCTCACCACTTGTCACATTTATGAACTGAATATTTGAGGGGGGCAGTCGACTGGATAATGAGTCACGGACAAAAAGTCCTTAAAAGTTTGAGAGCACATCTCCTGCTCACTGCTCCCACGGCCCGTTCCCTCCGCCCTGCGTGTCCACACAACATCGCAGCGCCTCCCGCCGTTATTCTGAATGAATAAACGAAGATGTCGCTCCACGACGGCATGTGTGCTTCAGAACTGGGACTGAAGACCTGATTTCCTGTTGTGTAGCAAGTCCTTTTAAGAACGTGCACGTGACAATTGGATGTTTTTCCCCCCCAATTATAGAAATTCTCACAAGGATGGAAAGTTTATTCAGTGCTGACACATGCTTGAATTGTTTTAGCCCGTAATCATTCTGTGACTGTTGCCGAGTAGATGCAGGTTACATTAGCTAACAGTTTTTCAATCTAGAAATATTTCATTTTGCGATTCTCGTGTCATCAAGTGGATCCTTTGACCATCCCCTGCTAATTCCCATCACTCCATTTTCTAAAAGCTTTATCTAAAAAAGGGGGAGCTGGAGCCTATCCCAGCAAGCAGCAGGCAGTAGGCAGGATACACCCTGACGGGACACTGGTGCACTGCAGGGCAAACAGACAAACAGGCACTCACACCAGGGCCAATTTAGAAGGCAATTAACCTGTGTGTCTCTGGACCATGGGAGGAAACCAGAACACCCAGAGGAAACCCACAGGAACCCAGGGAGAACATACAAACTCCACACAGACAGCACCCAGGGCCCCCACACTGCCAGGCAGCAATGCTCACCACTGCACCCCTGCCATGCCAGCCCCCAGCTAAAACCTTCAATTCGAAAGAGAGCCTAAAACAAAAACACGCTCTAATCTTTACCATCGACAGCGGCACAGAGGAAGCCGGTGAAAATTATTCCGATTTGGGAGGAACGGCAGCACGAGACGAGAAGGGGTTCTGGAAAGGCCAGCAAACCGATTCTCTCGCGAGACGCAAGAGGAGCACCCACCTGCAGCTGTTTGATCGTGTCCCCCCCTTTCCCAATGACCAGCCCCACTTTACTGGCTGGGATAAGGATCTCCTGAATGGCGCTGTTGCCATCCGGCTCGCTGTGGAACCCGGGGCCGTTCCGACAGCGGTCCACTATCTGTCCCAGCAGCCTCTTTGCCTGCCTGACAAGGGAAGGAGGGGAAAAAAAAAAAGATCAGCCACTTCACATGACAACGGTCAACAAAGTACAGAAATGCCACAAGATGGATGGACAGTGCCTTAACCAACACATGTTCTAGTTAGGTGCGTGACTTTGGCTTCCTGAAATACAGTTGCTTCCATTTACCCAGCAGGCTTCGTCCTGCCACATTCCTGGGGAAGAACGCAGAAGGATCTTGTTTCAAAGACCTACAAGCTCCCCTTTGCAAAGCATGCTGGGATCCCTCCTCCCGCTGCTCTGTCCCAGTGTGCACACAGGGTAACATGCACAGCACTTTTTCTGCCAGAAACGGTAATGGGGATCTTAATTCAAGGCACCAATGTGAGGGATCTGACCACATTTTCATGCGAAGCTCCCTTTCAGTTGTGAATTTTGCTCAAGATCAGACATACCAAAGCTACTGGAGGAGACTCGTAGCACAGCCACCAAAAGCTGTTCGCTAACAAACCCTAAAACACAAGGCGACAGTAGGAGTGCTTCAGAATGGACAGCGAAACACAAACCAGAGGGTACAAGTGGAAACTACGTGGAAGTGCATGAAAACCAAAGGCATGATGATTTACCCAAAGGGGTGTGGGAGTATGGAACAAGCTATCTCGTTTGTAACCTTTCATAGCTTGCGGTGCCAGGCAAGACCAGCCGAGACTGCCTGGGTAGGAGCAAGAGGCACAAGACCTGTGACTTCGGGGCCAGAACTGCAGGAGTCCTTCAGGTTATAAAGCTCGGAGAAAATGCCTTTTCAGAGGGAAGCCCTTGGAGCGAAACCGCGGGACGGCACAGGACACGAAGCCCTCACGAACCGGAGCCGACAGAAGCTCCCGCGCCATCCCTACTGGTGGAACTGGACCAGAGGCAGCGCCCAGCGGACACCAGCCTCGGCGCTGCCAGCTCGTCTGCACAGGGCTCCGGTGACGTGTCAGCAGGTAGACGGAGCAGCTCACAGTCGTCGCCTGGCAACAAGGAGCTGACCAACAGAGACCCGCCCAGCGGGCGGGCAGGCGGGCATGGCGGAGCGCCAGCGCAGGGGCTGCTCCACAGCCGCGACAGCCTGCCAACGCCGGGCCGGCCGCCCGCCCACGGGGAGTCGGGATCGCCCAGCGGGAAAAGGCCCGGAGCACGTCAGCAGGACGGACTAGCAGGGCAACGAGTTCAGGAGTCTGAGGGCGGCCCAGTCCACGAGGTAACTCTCCAATCAGAGCCCGGAGCTCGGGGCGCAGTGTTTAACCAGCTCCAGCTGGTCCAGGAGTGGCAGCACCAGAATAACCGAACAGAGCTGGTCGGCAAAGCCCGGTACCGACCCGCATGGAGTTTCAAACAGCATCTTTCGAGGCAAAAGGTAGAAAACTGACCTTGCCAACATGCCACAAAACTACCTACCGCGCGCAAAAGCAACACCAATAACCGCGCATTTCTGTTTCTGCAGGGCCAACCTATCTACATGAGTAGGGAAGCAAAAATAGCAAACAGGTCTCCTGTGAGCAAAGGTCCCAGCATGCAACGCTCAGGGTAGGTTGCAGATACGTGCCTTCAGCATTCTGGGTAATGTAGTAACACTAAGCTTGTTAAAAGGATGCCACCTGTATTTCGAAAGGAACGCGTTTTGGGGAAAATTAAACAGGTAAATGTACAACGAGAATGAATTACAGGGTACATTTCAAACAAAGATCAACATTTTTTTTTCCTTATGTAATTTGCAAAAAAAAAGTAACAGAAGTTAAAACTTTGGATTTCGGCCACTATTATTTCAACAACGTATGCTATAAGTCTTGAATATTCTTTCAAAGACTGCGCATATTATCTTATATTTTTGCATGTAACAATAGAGTTTTGCATTGTCATGCATCCCTCAACTTTTCAAATATACAAAGCTCTTACTCTATACTCTCTGGGGTCCCAGTCAGCGTACAGGGCCTCTCCATCATACCGCCACTATCTGAAGAGAACAAGAAACCATTATTTTTTAAAACAAGGGAACAGGTCATACGTCTTCATTAAGCATTCAATCCCAGCATGCAAGTCACAGGGTCTCCAAGTGGCCTTACCTGCAGCGATCTGAATCTTACAGCCAGATTCTAGCTGAATTCTTGTGATCTGTTCACCTCCCCTGCCAATAACTGCAAAAAAAAAGGAGACACAAAGGCGTGCTTGTTTAAAATACCGCCCGAGTCAACAACCAAAGCGAAAATCTCGTATAAACATTTGACATGTTGCTCAGGAGCATCCAGTTAAAACATTTTTGCAACATTTCTTAGCTGGTGGTGAGTTTTGTTAATGTAAACATATCGACAAGAGACAAAAACACACAAAAAAAAATAAAGCTCAGAATATAAAAGAGCAGAAGAAACAGTGGGGAAGAGCTCGGTGTCTCGCCGACTTATTGGATAAACGCTACAGTAATTGATCCGAAGTGGATTTCGCACTTCAGGTGGGCAAAAGTTTAATCAGCAGCCGCCTGGCATCCTCCTTCCTTTCCTTGAACCGCATATACTTATGCAAGAATAACGCTTTGCATTGTTATGATGGCTGGAGGCTCTGTTCCAGATCCCCTGCTCCAAAGGACTGCACGTTTAGGCCCCTGTAGTAAAGTAGTTCAATGGGGACAAAAACCAGGAAGAGCTGGCTTTCACCTCACCTCCCCCATCAGTCGCGACCTCCTTCACTTTGCAGAGACTGATCACGACGCTCAATCCCTTCCTATCCCCCCAAAAAAACCTTCAAATCCACAAAAAAACGTGTACTTACTGAATCCAACCATTTTATCAGGCACTTTGAAGTCTTCTGTCATAATAGCCCTGCAAGGAAATGTAAGAAACCACAATGAATCTCAAACGTTAGAAGTGAAACTCCATTAGTTCATTTCTGCCACGTACCTCCCTGAACAGCCTGTGACACTACCTTCTGCGCTTACCTGAAGCTTAAGTAGCAGGAGGCTTTTAGAAACAGAATTTGAAACAACGCAGGGAGTTAAGTGTTCCAAAGATATACTTTCACAACGGTAGAAGACTCTGTACACCTGCTGCTCCTCAGTTAAGTTTTTCTCAATTTTACCAACAAACACAGGCAGATGTAAACCTCACAGGTCAGTTACTATTCCATATTTTGGGTTAAGATGAAAATGAAACCTGCCTGATAAACTTGTGTAGCTTCTTATCTACTACAAAAGTCTGGTGCACTCGCACACGAAACATTAAAAAAAAACTGCATTTGAAGATGAGAGTTTTTAAATGGAACTTCAACCATAAGGGATTCAGTCACACATCTGAACCCCAAATCTTCAGTGCACACCCACCCACCTGGGAAATTGCAATCTTGCAAAACCCGTGCTGTCACTTGGGTGACAAAATTGGAAACTGTCCGTTCTTGTGGTGTGCACATACAGATCACTATTAGCAAATCTGAAAATGACTCAAGGCGACCGAAACAAAAATCTCTATCAGGTAGGCTGATGCAGGCCGGAATCAGCCACCTGATGCAAAAAATATAAAAACCCACAAAGGCACAGGGATCAAGAGAAACCATGTGCAACTCCTCCTTCTACCTTAACAAAAATAAATGGAAATTCTGTCCCTGTTAGAGACGCGGAAGAGAGAAAATTCTACAACCACCTGTTGCAGTGGAAAATGATGCAAAACAATTATCCTCCAAGAATCCATTTTCCCTACTAGGCTCCATAGTTAGCAGACAGCTTCCAGCCTCTGTCCAGCTGGTAACCCCGCCTGCGAGTAGGGCTTGCGAGGGGCCCTGCAGAAAACGACCGGATCAATACCTACTTACACCCTATCAATACAGTGAATAGGCCAGGCTCACCTTTGATGTACCATTGCTCCGAGCTGGTTACCTACTGTGAGGGGGGGGGGGAGAGAGAGAGAGAAGCCACAGTATTAGCACATATTAATCTAACTTTTCATCTTTTAAAGCTTAATACAAAACAAATTCAAACACTATGGGCAAATTGAATGTGTAATGACCCAGGACAGATAGTAAGAAAATGGATGAGATGGTTCTGTCAATATTTTCTATAACGGCCGCACAGCTGGAATGTGTGCATGGTCTGTGAAAGCAGCCTGCTCGCCAGGAGGGGGTTCAGCACGAGTCTCGGCAAGGGCAAGCTCCTGAGCAGATCGGGCCGCTGATGGCATTACATGCACTGTGCTTCAGCGGAACAAAGTGTCTCAGGCAGCAGAATGAAAGGCCATTTTCTGTGATTGCAATGGGGAGGGGGCGAACAAAGTGGGGAAAAAGGTTTGTGAAGTGAAACGTGTGCCTCTGTTTAATACAAGGGAAACAGAGGGCTTCAGAAAGGCTCATCTGCAAAGTCAGAGGGCAGTTTAATAACTGTGCATACACTCTCAGACTCAAACTTTTTTTTTTGCAAGTTAGCAGAATCGGAACCTCTGCTGATCAGAGCGAATCTTCCCCAGGCTCTGAGGCTGCCAGTACTGAGCTCGGATGTTACAAGTCACTAGTGATCCACCCTGGTTCACACAATTGTTCCCCCAATGTACTGAAATTTTGCAGTTAGGACTTCTCGGCATTTGGAAAATCACATTTACATAAACCACACAAACCACTTCCTATGGTCTCAGACATTCCTAACATGCTACCATGTGGATGTACAATACCCAATTAAATATCGCAAATGCAAGACTGCTTAAACCCAGCCTCTCAGAGAGTCCCTCAAACAGTTTTGTTGTGAGCAATATATCAAATGCTTAATCACAGGCTGATCCATCTTAGAGTGATCCTGAATGTTGAATAACACCATCACCTTTAAATTCTACACAAATAAAACTAGCAGGTGGGATTGAATGATGTTTGTTGATGAAACAATTTTGCTTTTGGAGGTTTACCCCTGAAGCAAATCACTGTACACAACTGTAGCCCAGCAAGCAAGTGAAATCTCACCGAATTACACAGGCAGTCGCTCGGTCATAAATTCATGACACTGGTATTAACTTCCAGGAGTCAGAAGACGTGAGTAATGTACCGTGTTCTTACTTGTCACTTCAAGTTGTCTTCCGAGTTAAAACCTCTAGCATTCAGAACAGTTAGTTGCAGTTAATTAGATAAAATCCTTTGTGCTGCTCCTTCACCAGTTCCCCACATCTGGCCTTTGAAGCTCACTCCTTGCAACCTACAGACATCTCTATTTACGAACAACCGATTTACAACTTTTTGCCACAGGGAAGCCTGCAAACTTCTGCCCAATATTCCCAAAATGAACATTTGTGGAACAAATAATCCAATTCTTTTGCTGATGAGCGCCCTCCTGCTGCAGGTGGAGAAACATCTCAGTGCAATCAGCCACTATGTTCTCATGACCAACATAAAGCCAAACTTGACAACTGTGATGTTTCTAGGATTCAGGAACCAATCAGAGGAATTAACATATAAGCTTAGGGAGAATTACCTTTTGATTCACAAATTTGTGCCTTTACAAACACTTCGCATGGGAGGAATTACGTTTGTAAATTGAAGGAGAAGGATGCAAGCATTATTAAAATGCTACTAATCAACTCTGGCACCAAGTATTGGAAATATATTTTTTCTTCCACTACTCCTTCACTCTCCTCAAAAGACGGGGGTGACACTTTGCTGCTGCTCCTAGGTCTGTCTGCAGCACTTCCATCTGAAAAAGTGTCAATTTGACTTTGGGGGTGGGGGGAAATTTTCTCCTTTGTTAATGTAATTTCGATTTGCAAGAGTTCTGCATTCTTATTACAATTTGTCACAATCCACAGTAAGGGCTGCAACACATGAATTAAAAATCTGGTTGCGATTTTTCCCCAGGTACTGTGGTTTTTGTGTTGCAGGTGTGCATATAATTTACCCTGACTGGACGCACAACATTGATATTGCAGGAGAATGTTGGTTCTTTTATTACCTTCATGCAAACTAACCGAGGAATGACTATTCACCAACTCTCTGCACATTCTTTAGTTGATCCAGACTCTCTCATTTTAATATAAAAAAATTGTAACTGCACCAAGAGGAACAAAACAGAAGACCAATTCCTTTTGAAAGGCCAGTTTCTTCAGTTTATGCCGATTTAATTTGGATTTTGAAAAACAACTGAGCATTTCACACCCCCTACAAAATCGGTATCAAAAAAGATCTAAAAAACACAAATGAAGGTTACTCAAACATACACGTACCCACCCTGCACTGCTTAAGGGATGGTAGCTCATCCATAACAAATCTACAGCTCTCAAAACTCCCCGTCTGCAAATCCTTCACTCAAGCTCTTCATACACACACAGCTGCAAAAGCAGGCGACTGCCAGAGAGGACAACAGCAGCCACTCGGGAGGCTGGAAGACGTCCCATTTCTCACGGGGCTCCTGGACTACAGAGAAAGGAGTAGCTGCAGTATCTCCCACCCTGCCTGTATCTGGACACAAGGATCTCACCCCCAGGGGAGCACTGCTGGACTGCAGGGTGGAAGTCAAAGCACTAATGGACTTGAGCTGGGGGGGGGAGTTGGAGTTCAACCTAAACGCGGCAAGTTGGCCGTCTTCACCGAGCGGCTCAGCAATCCAGAAAGTCCTTCCCCACCGTGTGAAAGCGGCAGGTCTTGAACAGATCTGTAGCTTAAAAAAAAAAAGGAGCATTTTCATGTGTACGGGACTGATCAAACCCTAAGCCGATTGACAGATGCAATTGTGCTGCATGATGGAGACGCACCGTTTTAAAGAGCTGCAGGACGGAATGTGGGAAGCTGGAGCAGATGAAGACAGGTTTCAGTCTCGGGCCGTCAACTTCTGGCTTACTGTCAGCAGCGCAGCCTTTATACTAAAATATTTATCTGAAGAGCGCTCAGGGGGATTACACAGATATTTTTACAAGTTATTTTCCAAACTTACAGACAATACGGCTTCCGGGGCACCCCAATGCAGTTGGCCTCCACGCAGTGATCCCAAATTCACTTTTTCCCACAGAAATACAGTAGAAGCCATATAAGATTCTTTAAACGATGGTGCCCGCTGAGCAGAAAATTCTTGATTTTTTTTTGTAATCGGACCAAATGGGAACTAGGGTGTCACTTCATTTCTTCTGAAGGCAGGCACACCTCAAAGTCACTGCTCAAGTATGAACAGGGCAAAAAAAAAAACAACTCATCTATAGATGTTGTAACAGCATTTGCATTCCTGCAGTGTCTGACTTCCAATGAAATCTTTAATTCCCAAACAAAGAATGCATCCATTACTAGTCAGTAGTTTGAATACTAAAGGTCACATAGATTGAAAACAATGCATTTCTACATACTGAAACACTTTCACACAGCACCGTAGAGAAGGAAAGCATTTGGAAATATCAGCATAGGTGGTTTCTCAGTCTGCAAAGGCTCTGAAGATTCAATTAATAAAATGCATAATTGTTTTAGGCTAAAGGGACCATGTTAAACATGTCATTTTCTATGAAAAAGATCTACACCAGTGAGCAGTATTTTGCAGGCAATGAATTCAGAGCGTTTCATCATTAAAGAAATCGTTTTGCCTTGACAAGGTTGTTGTTCTGTATATCACAGATACGCATGTTATTGTGTTCGGAGTAGCCTGGGTAGTACAAAGCTCTAAAAGGCTGGACTTCCCACATCAAAAAAAAAAAAAAAAAGCCGTGGCCTGCCCAACACTCAAATGACAACTCGGTACTTCTAGGATTTATTTCTAATTTCATACACAATTTAAGTCGAGTACACCCGTTGATTGGTAAGCAAAACTAGCTACAACGTTGATTTAAACGTCTATTGCATAATGCGGCCGTACGGTATTAAAAATTAAGGCTCAAGTGTTGAACATCCTGAGACTTGCGATGTGCTACAGCAACCCAGGACACAGCTGCCTTAAGAAACCCTACAGCCTCTCTGCTGTGAGCCCCATCACCCTCTTACTTCACTGCACAGGCTGCCGATATGAGGGGCACTAGTGTTGCAGATTTAAAACGGTCACTTCCGATCTTCCAGCTTTGGTATAAACCTTAAGATGCCCGTTTACAGACTCGAGAGTTTCAAAACTCTCGATTCTTCCGAAGCAGGGCAAAGAGCTTTTGAGGAACCTGAGGGCTGCCTTCCACTTGCACTGATTCCAGATTATTTTACCGGCGTCTTGCAGAACAACTCGTTTTTGATGCAATCTTCAGTACTTGATACTAAAGGTTTCACATCGTGATAACCAGTACCTAATCCTTGCTTCAGATGAAGAAAAGGACAGACATTTGCCACAGTCCCACCTTTTAAGAGACTGGTGGGCATTCAACGAGAATTCTTGACTGATGGTCAAACACTAGCCTGCACTGTCACCGATCACCTATTTTCACTATCTGCACTGTACTGAGCCGACTGACTTTAACTATCATTGGACAGCTAATTCCCACAATTTATTGGTGTACATGAATTTCTCTAGCGCATCTTATGAAAAAGATTAACAAATGAACTTCAGATCTAGATAAGTGTCTCCCAATACATTAATAATTATACGAATTATCCCAGGGGAGTTGCAAGCATTCATCCCTGTATGTACATAATGAAGATTTAGGCACATTTTTTCTAAGCTTTTCCTTTTTTTTAATTGAAGGGAGTTTAGTTAGCCATATAGTTAGTCTTGGGGATAAGACAAGATCTGAAAGTGTACTGCAATGTCAAAAGACAAATGTATTTCAAAGTGTAAACTGTTCATAAACCTGTCTGATGGAAATAAAAACCAGTTTTAATTCTGCTAACTCAATCACATATGCATTTCCACATCAGAAAAAGAGGTGTGGTAATGGTACCACTCATTTTATATCACACTTTTGTTACAGCTGGGTGCAAGTTCACAGATCCTACAACTCCTGGGAATATCTCGGGGGTATCCATGGCAACCCAGACTCCCTGTGTATGCAAGATGGACACTCAGACATTTAAAACAGCAGAACAAACCGGAGAAAATATTACTCATCCATGAAAACTGACTGCCATATGAACAAATACCAGAGAATCGGAGAACAGTAAATTTCTTCCAACAATAACATTTATTTTTATCATGATGGGTCTTTGTTCTGCGCCTCCGATGTTTCTGCTGCGTTGAGTTAATGCGAACAGTTATGTTCTGCGTACAGAACAAAACTCAACTGTCCAGATTCATGCGCTGGAGATGCAGAGATCCTGCAGTTTTTATTTTTAAGTCGCCCATTTTCTTTTAAAACCAGCAGTGATAAACTGCACGGCTCAAGAACACAGCCAACACTACGATGGGCCTGAATAAAAAACAATTGCAATATTTGTGTGTGAAAGCGGACAGGTTGCAGTGATCTCAGATCTCCAGTGTTAATTTAGGTGCTGGGGAGATGCTTGCTGTTTCCATCTGCTGCCTTTCGGGAAAACACTTGGCTTTAAGAAGTTCAAAGTTCATCGGTGCAACGAACTAGCTTCCATTGTACAAGACGAGCTCATTCGCTTCAAACATGTCCTTGAGCCTAAATCAGAGCTCCCAGTGTGATCATCAGGCCATTAAAGGACATGCAGGGCAAACTCCTTCAGGCAGTCCTCCAACAGATCCTTGGGGCTCTTCCTACCCCCTGGGTCACCAAAATGTCCATGGGACCAACTTAGGAAAGTTTTAGGGCTAGAAATGAGCTCAGCAGGCTTGTTTAGCATGTTCTCAAACAAACATGAGGTTGCAAAAACACAAGGCAACCGATCTCTACCTCTAGCCCAGGCAGTAGAGCAGCTGAGGGCCGAGCTTGAGAAGCCACCTTTAAAAGGCGCTATATAAAATAAAGTTCATTTTTATTATTAAACTTCAGAAAGGAGGATTTTTAAACATCAGGGCAGTGAACGTTTGCCACAGGGCTATGGTGCAGCAGTCTTGGTTTTTGGTTCTCTTATGGCTGTAAGTTAGTAGGTTTAAACAACTGTCAAGAACCCCACTGCCCACCCAAAAAACATTCCCATCATTATTACTCCAACATTTCCCAGTGTGAATCTTGAAAGCTTAAGATCTTCAGGATTGTGTTCCACACCTATGAACATTTCAATGATGTACCGTATTACTTCCACTAAATTAAATAGACTGTTCTTAAATAAGTTTTGGGCCAGCAGCTCCTCAACACGGTCTTCGGCAAAACTGTCATCTTCTACCAATCGAGAACTCAAAGCAAGAGGGCTGAACCTGATGGTCCCTACAACCCCAAGGTCATGTAAGCTGTTAAAAACGGTTTTTGAATTCATGCCTCATAAAATCTAGGTTTTCAGCACATCTGCTTTTACCTAGGACGTCAAAATGATTACATTATACAGTGCTTCCAAGAGCAGGATTATTTCATATTAACAAAGTCACCGGTAAAAGAATGAGCAATTTCTACTGCGATAAAGTTATCAGTAACATGCAAGATTTTCTTTTTAAACTCCTGCTGACAGGGCAATGCAATGTAAAAAAAGTTTCAAAGTAACTTAAAGTTGTGATTTTCAGAAGTCAACTATAAAATGGTGCTTTGAAGTATATACGGACGCAATCCTGAAAATACCTTGACAGTCAGCATTTTGATTAGCAATATTTGCTGCCTAGTTGCCAAAACTGCTTTTCCTGGGGGCAGAAAGCTAGTCCATCTTGGGGCCACACAAAGAGGCACGGGACCCGGAGTGGCCCATCAGGACCAGCCTGGAACGTCTCTGGGAGGAATCCCGAGTACTGGCAAAGAAAAAGCCATGCAAAAGGAGAGTACATGCAAACTCCCCACAGACACCTGAATCAAACCCAGGACGCCGAGGGGGCTGGGCAGAGCTGCAAACTACCACACCCCTACATCACCACCCGAAAACACCAATGTAAGACATCAAGAGAGGCAACCTCTCATGTCTGGTTTATGATCTTCCTTTAAATCAAGATCAAAACGTCTAAAATATTCTTTTACACCTTGCCGACTGCCGTTTCTTATTCCTGCTGATATCGCCGCAGTGTAATCGCGTAGGAATTAGATTTCAGTGCTGAACAGCAGCTCCTGACTTCCCAGGTCCCCCCCCCCAAAAAGAGATTAAACTTATTTTGAACACAGGCTTGCAGCAAATACCGTCCGTGTTGGGAAAACTAGATACCCCCGGCCACACGGGCACTCCTCTCCAAAACACGACTCGGCCTTGCCACTGCAGGTCCGCCGACGCCACGGATGTGCCCCGGCGCCCACAACGATGAGGCTCCCCATGAGCTCGCGTGGACAGGGGATGAAATGGGAATGATCGCCGGAACCCCCGCATGTCTGGCGGCATCGACAACGAGGAGCACAATGTGAAAGCCCAGAAAATTAAGAAATCAAAGCTTCGGGATACCTGTAAAATATCACGTGAAGCGCAAAAAAAACAACAACCACCAAACAGCATCTGTAAAGCGACACGAACCACAACATTAAAATGTACCACCTACACAACACTGAACCATGTCTTGATTTCGAACATTATCAGGCATTTAAGAGTTTCCCGAAACTATGCAAGTTAAACATCAGGCATCCAAAGGAATGCATCCTGCTCTTAAAATGCATCCCATTAGCAAATAACCTTTCTTTCCATCTACAGACCAGCTAACAGGCAACATGCATGTCACTATTTGGAAGCGCTGAACTGGGAGGAGGACAGGGCGAGGTGAGCTGGCAGGGAACGGGGAGAGGAAAGGGACAGCACTACTTACGATCGTTGGGAGGTGCTAATTTTTTACAATCCGGCTGGTCTGTCAGGTGGAAAAGGAGGGAGGGGGAGGAGAGAGAGAGAAAAACTCGTACTTTAGAATTGACAGTAGTATTTTGTGGCAAGCATGCACTTTTAAAAGATGCATTCTGCTCATCTCTGGTACTGCAATCAGACAAGAGAGCTTCAGTGCGAAAAACACACAGTCTGAAATTCTCACATTTACATCAGCAAAATATCTGCTCAACACTGAAGTACTGAAACCGTGCTTGGTTTTAGATTGTGGTGAACAGATTTAAACAACGAAGTAAAAATACTCCAATGAGGCAGCATAATGTACATTTATATACTTGTATATTGCACTTTTAAGACATGGAAAGGAAACCTCGCCAGTCTAAAGGTTCCATTTTGCTCTCATTAATATAGCTACCAAAAAGCAATGAGGGATCTAAAGCAAGTGCCGTTGCATTTCACTGGCTTAAAGCACTTTAAAATAAACCAGCGGGAACTAAAATAATTGTTTTCACAACACAAAACTGAAAACATCTCCATCTGCTTCCCAGAGAAACTGGGGAAAAAAATTAAATGAAAGGAATACGAGTAATGCGCAAAACCCCTAATGCCGATGAAACCATCTGAAAACACTTCCTCGCCTACCTTTAGAATGCAGTAAGACTTGTGTCAGTTCATCTGAGTCATGGTGAATTTTAATACACGTTGAGCTGCCAGTAGGCTGGCACAGTGTCAGGAATTCCAGGCTGGAGCAAACTTTACCTACACAGAACGGCAGTAACAAGACAGACCGATCACAGGCCCAGCAGCACAGAGCTCGGGGCTGTGTTCTGTGAGCCTGCACTCCTGAAAACCCATGTAGTAACACACCTTATCCACCCAGCAGACAGCTGCTCTCCACATGCCTTTTTATAAGCAAAAAAAAACAAGGAGAGAGAGATACTACAGATTTACGGAACTCATACATTCTAAAGTGAAGGAAAATTCAACGTTAAAATACAACTTATAAAGTTAGCTGCTGAACACTCCTAGCTTAACACTGAAGTGGGCATGGCACCAATGGCTCACTGGAGGTGAGTGCTATGTCTCCACATTGCTGGGATTTAAGAATTCTTCTTTTTCTCCTTCCCAATATTGAAGTCTTTCATTCCCAGCTACAAGCACCAAGCCTGGCGTCTACTGAACTAGAGATTGAAATTAACAGGGGTGCTCCCGTTTCATTCCCCGAGTGCCAAAGTCATTTCGAAATAGCGTGTGATAATTAGGAATATTTCAAAACCTTTTCGGATGATTTCATGAACCCGAAGCCCGATGTGAATGATACGCATCGAGATATCCCTTATTACACATCAGCCTTTCCCAGGGCATCAAGAGTTAATTCCATCACATTGGCTTTGTGCAGTAAACCCTAAAATGTGTATATTGTTTAAAAACAGATATACCACTTAGACCCTGTTCTAAACTGCAAGGAACATTCAGAACCTATGCACACCGAGTCAAGGAATCGGGCTACTTCTCAAAAGGAAGTCATGTCTATTTCTGCACATATACCTCCGACTGATAACCAGAATGAGATTTCAACATATACATAAGCAACTTGGAGCTGGATCTCATTATTTGGATGTCTTCCATTGAAACCGATACACTGCCCTTTATTAGATCATACAAAAGATCTGAAAGCTTGCGAGTGACAGCTTTATTAAGAATTGTTTAGATCTTGTTCAGTGTCTTTTGTACTGCATGCTGATCACAGGTGTGCAGGGTTTAACAGGTAGCCTAGCTTTTAGAGGAACTTCTTCAGCAGCAGATTGTGACCATCGTGTACATCTGCATGGAGATGTGCTCCTGCCTTTTCATTCTGTTCGCTTCTCAGCACGTGAAACGACCTCGTGTTAAAAATGCTGGCGTGATAACGCTCTAATCTCAAAAAGACTTATAAATGTGATGAAGTGTCAGTTGTCAACTATAACCAAAGCTCTGTACAGTTACCAGTGCAACTGCTGTTCCAGGTGCAATTACACCAAACAGGGAGCTACTGTTTTCACTCTTGTGTTTCAAAATAATCAATGATCACATGCTTGAAGAATAAAACCACTTGTATTTTATTTTTTCCAACAATAGGGGCTGCAAAATTATTTTCGTTTGACAGTTGAGTTCAGGATCAGCGACAGGATAGGGGGTCCTGGGGAGCCAGGTATGTCATCCCGGCCACCAAACCCAAGTCAAGCCAGAAACTAGGTAGGAGCCATTTTCTCATCCAAAGCCACCTGAAGCCAATACTTGGGCTCCCTTCAGGAGATGAAGGGCAGATCTCTAAAACTAATCAGTGCCAACTGTGTTCGGTAATAGAGACCTCAAAACCTCAACAGCATGGAATTTTTTAGATGCCCATTCCTGAATTTAGTCGGTTGACTCCCGAAATGATCTTCGACTGATCGCCTTGACGTCACGAACGGTGGTTTTCAGACCTTAACAGGAAATGGTCAAATCAAGAAGGGCCCAGCAGAGGCTGGCATTCCCAGTATAGGTGTCTTACGTCTGTTCCAGTCCAGGATGCGTGCGCCAGGTCTGGACTGATGGGAGGAATCGAACCCCTGTTCAGCACTGAGCTCCATCTACAAGGAACTAGACCAGAGGTGGGCCACCTACGGCAGGTGTGCCATTATTGACATGCAAAAGGATTTTATGTGCAATAAAAGTCTAATAAGACACAAATCAGTTTAAAAAATATGCATGACTATCTTGTAATTCTTTACCAGACGTAATGAAAGGCCTTTGGTATTGGGGAAAAAGACCCCAATTCATTTGATTTATTTACTGTTATTTTTACCAGGGATAAATACTTCTTTCTCACCAGTGTGAAGTCAACCATTCTGGACAAAATGGCGGCTGATAAGAAAGCAAATTTTTAGGACCGCTCATCCCTGCTCTGCTGGAGAGATGAATACGGATTTGTACAATATCAAGACCGTGCTGTTTGTGCTCTGGAAGGCGTGAATAGAAATGACGTACCTCAATTAGCAATTCTTGTGAGATACTGCGACTCAGACGGCATTCAAGAAGAGCTGTGCTGCCTAAAACCAACCTATGACAACTCGAGGGGAAGGTATAGCTAAGACATTTATTACTGAGAAGGAACTGACATCAAGAAAACACTCTGCGACGACTGACAGCGCCCCTGTAATGGTCAGGAAACAGAAGGGGTTTCTAAAGATCATCGCCAATCACACTGATCCTCCACAGCAAATTTTCAATGCATTATTCATCAGGAAAAATGTACCAAGATCTCATATTATGAGCTTAATAACGTGACGAACACAGTGGTGAAAATATTGAACTTTCTTCTTTATCTGCCTCGACACTCTGGAAGTTTCAACCTCTGCTAAGAGCTGAAGATTGGAGAACACAGCCAGGATCACACTAAATGGTAAGACGTGCATATTAATTTGAGATCTTTTAATGTTTATTTCTCCTCAAAACATAAGTGGGGCATTATCCACACGAATAAAAACATGGCACTCAAAACAGCAAAAAGAGCACGAGCTGACTCGAGGCACACTCCTTCTGAAAGGCTGCCGACCCCTGATCTAGACTTTGCTTGTCTGGTTAAAGGCCATTAAACATGGATTTACTGGGACCCAATAACACAGGTCCTAGTTTCCAATATCAGCCATCAATCAATATCATGGCAACTAGTGAACAGAAACCTGATCACATGCTGCCGATATCCGCACGCGAGTAACGCTGCAGAGGAACAGTAGACCACACTTCTGGAAACCAAGTGAAGCAAGAGGTCTAGTAGGAGAAGTAAAGGCCAAATAAAGTTGTTGATGCACACAGGTCTTGGACTGCTCACGCTGCTATCCCTGAGCGCTAATGAATCATCCATTCTGAAATCCAGACACTCCCCCAAAACGGAATGAGGTTTTTTTTTTAGATGAAAGGAACTTGTTTGTTTTTTTTGCACTGACAGGTTGCAAGAGAACTTGGCTAGGTAACTGCACAAAATGGGCACTACACCGAAACAGAAACAAACCTGCTCTGAGCTTCAGAGCTCCCTTCCCATCTCTCCAGGACAATAACACAGCTCAGCCCCACCCTGCCACTCGAAAAAATCGGCATCACTCGGTGCCCAGGCAGCGCAAGCAGGCTTGTACCTCTGACTACTGGGAGTTCAGCTTCACAGATGAGAAATACTCAATACAAAGGTGACTGCTGTACTTACAAATTACAGGTATCAAGAAAAACACCTCCTTCACTATTCGCAGAAGCCTATCAATTATTTGCAAAGAGGCTGTCCCGTCTTTTACCCCAGAAATCCGATTTTGACGATCCCTGCTGAACAGCAGGCAACTGCCCTGATGGTCACCTGTGGACACAGTATGTGGAAACAGCAAAGGAAACATCCCATAATGACTGGATGTCTTTTTCAATACATATACTGGGATTACACTTTCACAAGCAGTTCAAATGGAACTGGGCTTTGGCACAAGATTTCTGCCACATTTTAGCATTTGTGAGCATTTTAGTAGCAGGCTGATTCAGGATTTCAGAAGGGCTGGGGGCAGGTTTCCTGACACGCTTTTATTTCCAGACTAAATCAACCTCGTTTCTTCCGCCTTGACGCCGGGATGAAAATCAAAACGGAGGGCTCTTGCGCGTTGAAGGACGGTAATATGGCTTCCCCCAGCCTGCGCCAAACCGAAGCTCATGCAGGTCTTGACAAGGCAAATATCACCTGACATCATCAAGCGGGCGATCACATATTGGGTCTCCAACCTCAACACAATAAATCTCACCTCCACAAGGCAAGAGTTACTGAAGACCCGAGACATTCCGCCTATTTCTTCACCTGAAGACGCTGTGCCCATGTTGGCATATGTCAGAATTAGATACAACCACGCCGCTGATCTGTGACCTTTGCATACTGTCCCTGGAACGTCCCTGCGGCCTGCGGCCAATATCTGTCAGCCTAGACTGCACTACGCATTGCAGCTGACACTGGACACACCAGGTACTGACCCCTCCAGCAAGGACCCCACTCCTGAACGGTGTCCCACACGTCTCCCGAGCCTTCATGTCCCAAACGTGTTTGCAAGCGCTAAGAGGGTGCTTTTGTGAAGTGTTTTAGTAAGTGTGCAGCGCTATTTGGAAGAAACGGCGATTCTTAGCCTGTTCTCAGGCCAGCTTGGGGGTCACAGTGAAAAAACAGCCAGTCCCTCGAGGACTGGGATACTGAAAGCAGACTTACCTCCCTCCTCCAGAGAACGCTTCTGTCCTCCATAGCCATAAATTGAGGGGTCTACAACAGGCGAGGAGCTGTTCAGGTGGGGCATTGGCTCTCCACCCATTTTAGCAGCAATCTGCACACAGAAAAGAAAAACATCATGTTTCTTCAGGACGGCACACACTTGGAATAAAGCTTCAAATAAACTTGTCCTGCGATAATCCAATTTCTAAATTCAAAGTAACGAGAAACTGATTTCTAAACTGATCATTTCTTAATGTATTCACGCTGGGGAGAAAAAATAAAGTGTATGAATTCGATGGATTTCCGCAGCACAACAAATTAGGTGTTTTTGCCGCAACTTCAGCTAAATTGATAAAAAACGCATTCAAACTGCAGACAAGTTGCAGAAGGCAAAACTGTGTTCTTGTCACAATGATTATACCGTCTGCCACGAAATTGCTCTGTGCTAGGTTCAATTAGTTTTTCACATTCACAGAGAACTGACATTCAAATGTGATACGCGGGGGACGCCAAATGCATTTTTAAATGGATACAGTCTCTGAAAATTGCTGAAAATTGAGAGTTCTGTTTGGCTCAAAATAGATGTAATTTAACCATATTAAATACAATGCACACAATTAGGGGCTTCCATCGCCTTAAGGCATCATTATCTATATCATCCCTATAATGTATGTGAAGAACTCTCTGGAACACATCTATGATCTCTAAAATGGAGGTTATCAGGATTAAGCTCAGAAAAAATGCAATTTCCGCGTAGCCAAGCCTACCTTCTGAGGGGGGGGATATATATATATAAAAAGAACGTCAGAAATGTGTGGGCATTAATGAATCAAAACGCAGAGAAGGCTACGTGTTTTTTTGGCCTAAAAGTTCTTGGGTCCTGGGTTCAATTCTGTTTGACTTTCCCAGGCTTGTGTGGGTTTCGTCCATGAACCCCAGTTTCCTGCCCACCTCGGTCTTTAAACACGCCAGCTAGGCTAACTAGATCAACTGTTCTCCAATTGTGTGCCCCATTATGGACTGGCACCCCGTTCAGGACCAGAGCCATCGTAAGCCCTGTGCTTAGCAGGAAAATGCAGCTTTCTGATAATGGATTGTCGAAAGTAACTTTTTGTGGTACATGACAGTATCGAGCATAGGAGCAATTGTTCAGTATAAAAGCCGATTCCAAGTCCTTCAGCTTTCAAACAAGATTCGGTCACGTTTTTCCACTGATTTTTTAGATCAGCTCACAGATGAATAATTGTATTTTAAAACAATTATTCCACACGTTTTCTCCCTTTGAGGATTTCAAGAATTATGTAACTCTTAACACAATAACCTAATAACCCTGTAATAACCTAAGAGAGACTACAACAACATGCACCAACTAACAATACTTCTTAGGGGATAATTTCTTGTCACTGTTGGTGACATAGCTCAGACTGCACACTCCATGGCCTATGCACACTGCAATCTCTGGGCTGCAGGACACACCCAAGACTCAAGTCACATGAGCTTCCTACCGTGACAGCAGGATACATGTATCGAGGAGTCATTCAGAGGCCTTCTCAGCTACTACCAATGGAAGAGATCAAGGCCACAAACCACACCTAAGCTCAATTATCAAGAGGCATAAATATTCAAAATGGCTTCTCAAATATTTTTGCTAACTTTAAACATCCAGTCATTAACTTTCACAACAGAACATTTCCATTTGCTGTTACATTGATCCGGTTACATTTTGAAAGTTCTTATGCATAACGGTATCTGCAAAACCTTTAGAGGTATATTTCAACATTGTAGGGTCTGTTTCCACTGTCTGCAGCACTACTGCTTACAGTCTCACTGGCTGTACAGGGACTGAACAAAAAAAAAAATCAGAAACCATATCATTAAACGTCATCATATAATAAGATGTTTTTTCCCCCCCACTTACCACCACAAAACAAGAACAACGTAAACATAACAAATAATAATAAATAATAAATGAATTGTAATTTTCAAATTTTAAAAATGCCTCTAAAATAACAAGTTCAAGACCGAAAACAAAGCACTGTTAAACCTTGTTAACTGTTAAAATGAGAAATATGTCCACTTAAGAGAACAGGGCAAATCTTTAATCTCGGAGACTGCAGGTTCAAACTTCGGCTATGCTGCTCCCCAGATAAGATGCAGGCAGCAGATGGGAGCAACATGAAACGACCTGGACACCCCCAGAATAAGCTGAGCAATGCAAGTTTGACTTACATTGGGAGGAAAAAAAACTATGCAAAATGTTATTTTTAAAGTAACATTTTTTTCAAAGAAAATCCTACATCCTCTTTTCAAGTTTGGATATGCTTTTATCTAAAAAAATAAATAAAACCGACAACTTTTTTTAGGATCCGGAACCCACCGCAGCCATTATCATCCGTACACTCCTATCTCGACTGGCAATGCTGCAGTGCAAGGTTGCCTTCAGGAATATTACTTGAGTCACAAAGCACTCTATATAACTCCTAAAAGCAGGTTTTTATCAATAATACAGATCAAAAGGTATCCCTTTCTAAACTCACGTCTTTCCAACTTCAGAAGGCTGGTATGTGATCCAAAGCTACACATTGCAGCCACTAAAGTGTTAAGTGGGGTTACAACACAACGAAAAGCAGGTATTAAGAGCCACGGGCCATGTTGCAGAAATGCAGAACCAGTCAACTCCGCAAACACAGGGCTAATGGAGCCACGATATAACTCCTGTGATGCCACGATCAGCCTGCTGCTTGTGTACCGGGAAGCTTCAGGGTGCTACCAGTGGACAGACCAGCATAAACGGCTTTAACCACAGGACACTGAATACAGCAGACACCAATTAAGACATCAGAACGCCTCACAGGCCCCGAGAGAACCAACCTATACTCTA
Source organism: Lepisosteus oculatus (assembly GCF_040954835.1). Taxonomy (NCBI): domain Eukaryota; kingdom Metazoa; phylum Chordata; class Actinopteri; order Semionotiformes; family Lepisosteidae; genus Lepisosteus; species Lepisosteus oculatus. Next base: position 14,487,650 of record NC_090719.1, on the reverse strand, counting down.
TATAAAATCAGACTGCACAGATCCCATCAGAAAATCCAAACCCAGTAATGCTGACAGATTAAATAACAGTCCCTTCAACTAAGAAAACCCTAGTACTTCAGGTCGGCGTGTCATCGCGAAGACTGCTCAATATGCCCCATTTTAAAATCTTGTTTTCAACTCTTAAGCCTTGATAGAGGGTTTCCGAGCTGGAGCAACTGATGAAGGGCTAATGAGGGGGTTTATTTAATAACATCAGCCGCAACGACAACCACCAGCTGCAGGGAGTCAAAATAGTGGAACTGTGTCTGGTCTACCCGCCTGGGGTTCAAGGGTAACTGTCCAGCAGCACAGTAGATCTCAAACCATCCTCAACAGCACATTACCAGTGGAAAAGGCTTAAATTAATTCAATTAAATTTTATGAGGAGTGCTAAACCACCCTGCCTATTACCTAAGCAGACCTACAAACCTCTCTGGACTGCAGAATGCCATGTATGGGATCTCCCTACAAAGCAGTATTCAGTGGAAACACAAATTCAAGGATCACAGCCAGATAAGATAACTACTTGAACAGGTGGAGTTTAATCAAGATCCCAAAAAACTATTTGGGAAAGACATCTTCTTCAGTGTGTTTAACATACTTAAAGAAGAGTGTATTAAGAAACGGGCTTGGAGAATAATCGGAAGGGGAAACTCCTTGGGCACAGTCGGGATGATCATTTGTTTTCCGCACGGAGTTAAAATACATTTCTTGGGTGCGTTTCACACAAAGCAAGCTTAACAGCTGCTTCTTTATTCCATGGTTGAGAAAACCGTTTCTTTTGGGTCTCGGGAAGGCCTGGGGTCGTGCAGGAGATCCCAGTATACACGGGACCTCACTCGGGGGCCTTGTTAAAAGCGCTCATCTGCTCAAACAGGCTTTGAGAAACCTAAACTATTAGAGGAGAACAGGGGAGCGTCACTGAAGTTCAGGTATCCAACTCGTTTTAAAGTTTTAAAACTTTCAGCCTTTTCCTGCTGGCTTCCTTAAAGTTACTTTTCGTCCTGAATCGCTTAAATTGACTGAAAAACCTGACCCCCTTTTTTTTTAAACTACACCACGACGTCAAGTCAGCGTGGACTTCAGGCCCCGGCAGGAAAGCAGACAGGCTCTCGTATGTGTCGTTGCGTTTTTTGTTCCTCAACTTTTTTTTTTTAAGGAGCTCGGCTTCGCGTTTAAGCCCATTAAAGTCGGCTGATGCCCCTGCGTGTTTGTACAGCAACGCACGCAGCGCCACTCTTGTGGGTCTTGAGCTTGGAAATACGTCACAAGATCAAAAATACCCCTCTGTCCGTCTGTGCTGAGCTGCCCGTGGTGGTGGCGGCGGTGGTGGGGGGGGCTAATCGGTTTGGTGTCTCCAGGACCGCTGGAAGCAACTAGGCCAGAGCAAGAAATAGCGCAGCACTCTTCCAGGGCTTAACAACAGGTTGCATTTTTGTTACTCGTGTTAGGAAGCAGAAAAAAAAAAGTTGACCCACTTCCCCACGCCGGGAAGTTGTTTTGGAGAAACTAATTTATCACGGCGTTATCATTTACAAGGTTTCCCAGCGTCTACTGGCCTCATGGCTAGTACAATCTGCATGCACAGCCATGCAATCTCACGGTTGGAGTTGTGTATGACTGTTTTCGAGGAGTTGGAGTGAAGGGAGGAGGAGGAGGAGGAGGGGGGGGGGGGGGTTGTTACGTTGGTTTTAAAAAAGTACACCCCTCCCCCATGGAGAAGGCCTGGCTCAACTCCCATCTGAATTTCTCCCGAGTGTCTCTTCCCCACCCCCGCCGTGTTTGCATTACCTGCCGGGCCCGGTGTAAAGCGTCGGCGAAGCCGTCTGCTTTCAGTCCGGGCTGTGCCACCGAGGCCTGTCCCTGCACCAGCTCCGCCATCATCATCATCCCTGCTTGCAGCTCTCGGCAACAGCCAAAAAAAAAAAATTTCCCAGACCAGCGAAGCACAGCAAGAGGCAGCACGCGCCGACCTCCGGAAACGGAAGCCCTTCATGCGCGCACCCTGTGACGTCGGCGCGGCAAACACCGCGAGAGCGGGCGGCCGTGGGCTCACACGTGTGACGTGCAGGTCGAGCTGCTGCACAGCTCGGGGGGCGGGAGCGGTGTTGCAGGCGGTTGGAGGCGGATTTAAGGATTTTTATTGTACTGTTTAATAGAGAAATCGGAAAAAGACCATTTATTTATAGTCAATTCATTAGTCATTCTGGGTAAATTTCATAACTCAAAGGGGCCTCATAATACTCCCCTTTTTTTGTACTTTTGAGGTGGAGCTGAAACACTTTAAATTCTATGAAAAAGGCTAAAGCAAGGAAAACATTTGATATATGTAAAAAAATCAATTTACATTTAGTGCTTATATACAGTATAATGACCATTGATAAATCACAGTGTTCACTGAAGAAAAGTCCATTAAACCCATAATTTGTTGCAAAAGAACTTACTAAAAGGCTGATTTATTCATGACTGTCACTCATTTTGCATTAGAATCTCAGTATTATACTGTGCAAACACTTTATTGTATGTTTCCAACACACAGGCTGGGTATTGTGCCTTAATTTGTGGAGAAGGCTCCACGGCCGAAACCTTGTGTTTCCTTTCTTCTCTTTTCAGCAGGGAATTAAACCTGTCACTCGTTCACCATTCTGGCTGAAGCAACGTCCCTGGCTTTTCCAGGACACCTCTGAGGCACCCAGTAGTCCCTCTCCACCCAGGCCGATCCCAGGCCCAGACAACCACCACAACCACAGCCCGCTCGGCCATTCAAGAGTGGCCAATTTGGGAGACTGGTATTGCCCTGACATTCTCCTTGTAAGACTTGGTTGCTTTCCTCAGAACTGGCCTCCACCAGCAGGTTCTAGGGTTGCTATAACGACAGGGACCAACTGCCTTCAAAGCCATGACCAGGAGTTCTGTGTGTCTGGGCCTCAGTCACCATGGTAGCTGTGAAAATGGTGACCTGGAAGCAGTTGGCTACACTGGGGTTAAAAATTTGAAATGGTGCTACACTTAGCAGCAGCAGCAGTGGAAATCCACACACTAATTTTTTTTTATCAGAGATAAAAATGCAAATCCTTTTTTTTTTTAGTGCTGCAAAAACAACTGTATTATTATCGCAGTGTGAGTAAACCTTGGCAGCTGTGAGTATTTTACATTCTGTTAAAGAAATTCTGTATAAGACACAGTATATACTGCATGCGGATGTATGCACCAGTCAACTGAATCGCACCATTGTGTTTTGTGAACAGGATTGTATTTCAGATTGTAGTGCTGCACAAAGACAGAAACCACAGAACATTGCAGATGGACAATGTGGGAGAAATTGGGGAAAAAAAGAAGAATTTAATTTCAGTTAGAGCTACAAATTCTTAAACATTACACATGTGGAAACATGTAACCAGAACATCTGGCACGTGTTAGATGTCAGAGGAGTAGCGAGTTAAAAAAAAAAAATTGCTCCCAATTTCAAATCTGTTCATGTAAAACAGTTCCTGTTTTCCCGATTTTTTTGCAAACCCAATTGTTCTGAACATGAAATAGCTTCATAAAAACCGGGATAATACAGGAAATATGTCTATTGATGTATATATTACATGTGCAGTGAAATAACTTGGAAGGTTCAAAAACAATCGCCATATTCATTCCTGTGTCAGTGAGTGGTGTCACATCTAGTTTCTCAAGAGTCTATTCTGCTCCGTAATGGCAAAACTGAAGAAAATATCACTAGATATATTTTAAAATGCAATTAAAAACCTGCAAATTATATATTTTTCAACGCATACCTTAAATAAATTCAGCAATGGATCACTGGGAGAAACTTGTTTTATGGTGACTACAGTAATTCTGTTGTTTGTGATAGCTCTATAGGAGACTCGACAGTTGCATTTCCCTAGTGGTATGTATTGAAATTATATTTGTACACTGATTAGAACACAAGCTCTAATTCCAGTTCTGTGGCAAGTAGCCATCTCTGGACTTGATTCAGTTCTGCAGATACGTTCATTTCACACTCGGAGTTTGATGAATCTGAACCTCATACCGCACAAGCATGTGGTAGCTGTACGTGAAGAGCAATGACTGACTGACCGATGAGGGTTATACAGTGACCACGCACAGAGCAAGATGTGTATGCTTCTAGTTAACTCTGAATACCTAGAAAAGACTTATGTGCTCCCTCTGCTCACCTCTAGAGAGACAGAGCACTTTCCCAAGGAGAATTCTACACAAATCAGGATCTGTCCCACACTATTGATGGGAAGCTTTGGTTTAAAGTCTGAGAGCCAGGGTGTTAAACTACATGGTGGCATGGGTTTTTTTCAGACTCAGCACAGGCTGAGGCTGAGAGGGGACACTCCTGGAGGCCAGTTTACAGAAGCCAAAACTGTCGGACCAGGCTGGGACCAGTGCATCAATGAACGCTTTTCAGGCAGTGATTTTTCAACGGAATATATCCAATCAGTACACGCAGTGTAGCATACTGTGTGGAAGAAATGAAGGCAGACAATTTTGAACGAAAAAAGCCATTTTGCACTAAACCTAATGCCCGTATAAAAACGAATCTGATTCTGCAAATGGATTTTAAGTTTCAGGGGCAAAGAAGGCATTTTTAAGTTAGTTAATCAAACTAATCAGAATCAAACTGGCAATCGGAGATTACCGGTTAGAGAACCGTGTCGTATTAGCAGTAGTAAGGGTAACAGGTAAAGACAAAACCAGGTCCCCTCTAGATCCCAGGAGAAGCAAGGTGGAATCCCAGCTGTAACTGGCCAAGCTGCCCAGATTCCCTCAGTTTCCATTGCCGTCAGCCTAAGGCATTTCCTGAACTCGAAAACCCTCGGAAAACAATTAGCAGAAAGAGGCCGCTATTGTTTTAGTGTGATTGGTACATTTTAACCAAGGCCTGCCGAGTAGCAGCAGTGAAGTCTGATCCACTGCTGCTATTGCTAACATGTGCCGGGAAATGGTTCCAAACGGGGATGGGGGGATTCTGTGTATCAAAGGCGAAGAAGGGTGTTAGAACAATTATAATCCAATCAGATACATTTTTCTGATGGCAGGCAAGCTGTGGAGATTTAAAGCAGGTGCTGGGGGCTGGAGACTTGCCAGCAGAGACGGATACGCGTTGTTACTCCCGAGACTGAACCGTTTTCCAGCCGGTGCCACGCAGTGTCATATTTCCCTCCTAACCTGTCCCAGTCCTGAGCGGGGCCCCCCCGATTAGGTGCCAGTCTTTAAAGGGCCACCACAAACAACATACCGTAGGAGACAAGTGGACAGGATCCCGTCAGGTGCCCCGAGTACGTAAACGCTCACATGTGTGGAAACGAACACTAAGCAAAAGAGGTGTGGACAGTTTTGTTGCTTGATGCCAATTGCACTTTGCGGGCTTTTTTTAGCTGTACATTTTTGCAACCTCTTCCTTTTTCCACACATTGTCTGTGGCAGCGCAGGGACCGCTGTGATTACTGCAGCTTTGCACGTCCCGTCCGTGGGAACTGAACCCCCCCTGCCACCTGAACAGAAGCACCACTGTGGGGAGGACCGCAGTGCTCACCTGCACAGAGCTACACAGAGCCCGTCCTCGGTTTTCACATGTCAATCACCTGCTTGAGTAGTAAATGCAGGTACAGAACAAAAAAGGCAGCTTCCCCCCACGGCCATCACACTCCCCCCCCCTCCAATTCAGCGGCTTATCCGTTTCCTATCTTTCTCTTTGTGCTGCGGGTCACGGGAGCCTGGAACCGAAGACGTTTCGGGGCGCAGTCTTCTGGGATTAACCGTCTCCCGTTGCTGGTGGGGCGGCAGGCGAAGATACCCCTCTCCACACACCTCCTCTAACCTCCCAGTCACACCTGACACAACGCCATCACGGTTCCCAGGGCAGGAAATGGAGATGGGACACCGACTCCCTTTTCCACTTGTAAAAATGGCAGGTTTATTTTCAGTGTCTCCCACCCCCCCGTCTGAATCCTCCCCTCCCCCTTTCCCTCCCCCAATAAATTTAGAAGAAAAGAAAACAAAATGTGCCTGGGCAGTTTCGAATGGTAATTGCAGTGTAATTGAGGTGGTACTTAACTGCAGTGATGCACGATTGGAAGCACAGGATACAAGGATATTGTTTCACATTCGAGCCGGCCCGCACCTCCTTAGCATTTCTTATCCTCATGGGTGCAGCTTTGGTTTCAAATGTGAGAGCGGGGGCCAACATTATCTGATTATATAACTATTGCCATGATTGTATCTGAACCCCCCCCCCTGTCCAAGGGCCTTTTTCACCTCCCCTCTCACTGGGGGCCGGCGTGTTAAAAAAAGGAGGTAAAAGTCAGCTCCTGCTTCCGCAGGCCGAAATAAACAAGAGTTTTGCTGAGGGATCAGTTGAAAATGACAGCCAGGTGAATACTTGGTTCCTTAGCCAACAGGTTCACTCAGATTGCAGCCCAGAGCAGGGCCCCTAGGTTTGGAGTCTATTGCCATAGGAAAGGACATGCATCGTGTGTTCATTTAAATGTAAGAGGTTCTAAAAACCAAAATGGCAGAGGCCTTACACATTGCTGGTGCTGACAGTCCGGATGGCCCAGATATCTGATGACCGAGTCGCAATCTTCCAGATGAGTTCAAATTTCACATGCAGGTATCTTTTGCAGAAGTCATAAATAAGCCATCCTGAATAATTCCTTGCATATGCCCCTAGCAGATATTTAAAATACACATTTGCTAGCGTGTGGCCTACCAACCCAAAGAACACTGCCTGAAACACACACTGGTTTTAACAATGCAGGCCGACGTCCTTTTCAAGGGTGAATTGTTTTTTTTTCGTCTCAAAACGTTTATTTTATGTGGCTGGCAAGAACATTTCAACTGCCCCGGCTGGGATCTGAACCCGCAATTGTCCGGTTATGAATGCACACTGCAGGTTTCAGAATGCCCGCCCCCCCCCGTCAAGAACTCAGGACCAGAGCACCAGCAAATCAACTACAATCTTCAAAGGATAAATAGTCTCTGTTTATGTTGATGCAAGAACACAATCTGAAGTAGTTAGCGTGAAGAGTCTGCTTTTGGGAGAGTAGGTCCCACATACAAAGCTGCTTTTGTGTTACTACAGAACCTACCTGTAAGTAAAACACAGTGCCACACCTGAAACCCGACTCAAGCCAACCCCGAGCCGGTGAGCCACACACCCCTCCCCCGAATCGACCCATGCTGCTGCAGTGGTCCCTGGCCTGTCAGCCCCCTGTGCAGTGCCGTGAGGCTGCCAGGGTGTAGCACAGTGAGGGGTGCAGGTCACACACCTGGCCTGGCCTTGGGCTCCTCATCACAGGGGGCCACTGTGGCTGATAACCTGCACAATGAAGCAGGAGGTGCTTATATCCTAGCCTCTTGTCAAGGCTCTGGGGAGTCAGTCCGCTGGGCACAGAGGAGGAATTGTGGTTTGTCTTTAACACCGGCACCGCGGCCTATTTGACCAAATGAACTATGGCTGAAACTTCCCCCCTCACAGATATCCGATCGCGGCAGAAATCCCCCAGGCTCGGCCTCGCAGAGGATTAGGAGCGTGGCGCGTTCCAGCAAAGACACAGAGGAACTGTGGATTGTGCGGCGTGGTTTCAGCCATGGGGCATCGCAGTAGCACAAAGGAAACACTCCGTAGAAAAGGAGGAAAAAACATCCCCTCCGTAAAACGTTCATAAGGGCAGGCCCACTCAGTTAAGGTCTGTCAGCTATGTAATGCAGTGTTGACAAGGGTACCAGGCAATTACATCCCAAGAACTGAAACTAAAAAGACAAGGTAGGCATCTTCAGAGTAAGAACAACAGCTCGCACGTCTCCCCTAACTCTCACCAGCCTTAGAGAAATAAGGGGTGCTTACCTTCAGGTTAGGAATTAAATGTAGGGACACAGGGCTCAGTCGTTGTTACAATAATAAGATTATCACTTTCGTGGTGCCATTACTGTAGCCGCTGGTGTAAATCGGTAGACGGCAGGCTGCCTCCGTTACTGTCACCCATGAAACGCAGTGTTACCACCTCGTAGTGTGATTTGCCAGCACTCAGAGCAGGGCTGGGCTGCTCAGTGACGGTGTGGGGAACACCATTAGACCTCTAAGGCAAACCAGGCTGCAGCTCTAAATGGTGCTGGGGGACCTGTAGGTGGCGCCGATCACCAATGCCCTCGTATGGGATCGGGGGACACTATGCTCTTCGGTTGAGATGATAAATTGAAGTCCTGACTACTTTATCACTCAAGAGCCCCTGGCGCTGTCCATAAAACAGGCAAGCTGCTATGCTCCTCATATGAGGTGCAGAGGTTAGTCACCCAGATGAGTCCCACACTGCAGTGGTGAATGAGGTGGGTATTCTCCTACGTAGCAGATATGGTGCTTTAGGATCCTCTGACATGAAAGAGGGCTATGCAAACGCAAAGAACTATTAGTGATTATAAGCCTTAGAAACTGACGTACCCCAGTTCTCAACAATGCCCACTCTGCCTTCAGTACTGCCTGGCCTGTAAATGCAAATACACCTCAACTGCCCCTCTGTCTCATCTCTGATTGCTCCACCACCCTGGGCTTCACCACACCTGGTGACACAGAGGCTCTTGTCTTTCTGGTTAGTGTACCGGCAGAGTTGGGACAGAGATAAGGAGGGCGTATGGGAGTCATTTGCTTCCTAGGTTAATCCAGAAAAGGGAAACATAGGAAGGCCGATGGAGAGTTTTTCCGTCTCAAGCGAGGAGAGGAGGAGTGTGGATAGAGGAAGAGAGGTGAGAGGGACCGAGGGCGAGGCAGAGCCAATTATTGCCTCTTAACCACTTCCAGAAACCGAATCGCTCCCCCCCCCCACCGATGGCTGAAAAAAATCTTTCTGAAAAAAAAAAAGAAGAAGAAAACAGAAAATGGGGAGCAGCGAGAGAGAGGGAGAGAAAACAAAATTAGTTGTGACAGGTCACATCCTGACATGATGTGACAAGGCACTTAGGGATGAAAAGCAAAAAAAGAGATGTGGCTCTCCCCGCTGAGGAAGGCTGTTTACACGGGCTGTGGACGCACGATTTTATCTTCTTGGGTTTGTCTGCTCTGCTCACACCTCTTTTCCCCCACCCTCGCTTTTTTATACATTTTTGTATCTGTATTTTAAATGACTCAATTACTCTGGACCCCGCGGTGAAAATTACGGATGTTTTCCACTATTTCTCTTTCTCTTTGGACAACAGGACCCCCCCCGCACTCCTCCTCCCCCTTCCCTCTATTCTTCGTCCTCTTTCCCTTCTCCTTCGAAAATTCGTCTAGATTATGGTGTGTCTAGCCGAGCCGGAGGAATAATAAGATAAAGTGGTTTGTTTGTAAGATCCTCTCCGTATCCGCTGACACGATGCGCTGTTTTTTTCCACCCCCATCTCCCTTCTCCTCACCTCTTTCAAATCCGCTTCAAATCCGGCAGAAATGGCAGGGCCGCGATCCTCCCGTGGGCACGAAGAGCCGTCGTGTCAGCACGTGGAAGACTGGCCGAGGAGCGGGCTGCCACACACGGCGAGCAGCGTTGGGGGAGAGCACCTCAAGCATCCTGCTGCCTGCTTCCTTGCAGCCGTCTCCTTCCCGGAGAAACCCTTCCTCGCCTGACCCCTCGTTTGCATCCCTTGGCAAAATCATAGTTACAAAACGGACTTGTTAAAGCAGACTGGAATTGGTTGAGCTTGTGTGCGGCTCAGCTTCGAATGAATGGAACATACAAATGCACATGATATTTTTTTGAAGTGTATAACGTCAGCAGGCCCAGAGGGGTTGGGCAGCCAGCTGACCTTGGACCCCTAGAGGTTTTTTTTCTCCTTAACGAGGTGTTTGTGGTTCCTCTCCTCCGTTGTCTTCTGGCTGTTTCTCTTCCTGTATTGTAATTTCATGTACGGTCACACAGCTTGGTTAAGCGCCTTGGGACAACCTTGTTGTGAAAAGCACTATAGGAAAAGACTTTGAATTGAATAATATTGGGGGTGACAGGGTGGTGCAGCAGTCAGCACCGCTACCTCGCAGTGCTGTGTCCAGGGGTTCAATTCTAGACCTGGGGTGCTGTCTGTGTGGAGTTTGCATGTCCTCCTCGTGTTGGAATGGGTTTCCCCCAGGCTCTGGTTTCTTCCCCCAGTCCAAAGACATGCTGGCAGAGTAATAAACTTCTGGCCCTGGTGTGAGTGTGTGCAATGGACTGCTGTCCCATTCAGGGTGTATCCTGCCTTGTGCCTGTCGCTCGCTGGGATAGGCTCTGTCTCTCCTGTGATCCCAAATTGGATGAAGCAGTTAAGAAATGAATGGATGGTACAAAATATTGACAGTTTTTGTACAGCCTAATTATTCGTCAGAGTATGTCACCCTTCCCTAGGTTCTTAAATATGGTCAGGCTTTGCTTTTGTTACCATCAGTGCTGTCAGTGCCGAGTTGAACTGGACTCGGACACACAGGATGGTTTCGAGAAAGGTGGGCAGAGCATTCGAGTGTTACACCCCAGAGAGACAGCCCTCACAGTCTGGGCTTTCACCTTTGTGCGAGTGCGGAGATTCTGCTGTCAAACTCTCATTCGTCCACACACCTCTTCAAGGGAATAGAGGCACTGAAGCTGAAGAACACAAAACACTTTTTCTTTCCCACAAGGCAAACTGTAAAAAACTGGTGCACTAGTAGGGAAGGTGAGGGCAGGAGTAGGGGATTTTTGCCTTATTTCCCACCAGCAGAGAAAGCAGTAATCCCTACCCTGCGATGCAAAACACAAAGGTAAACCCCTTCGTGTTAAAGCAGCACCCTCTAGTCCCAGCAGTGGCAGTGGCTTGAAATGGGCAGAGATGGGTTGATGTGACTTTCCTCTTGTGCGGAGTCTTCTGCACTATGCAATATGGGCAGGTGCTAAAATGCCTCGCTATTTAAACCATTTTGATCCCTTTGGAGAAGGTAGGATTGAGCCATGTTCACATTACATGTGCTGAGTGTCTTTGTACGTTAAGTACAGGCTGGGTCATGTTACCAGTCTTTGGAACTGGCTGTATTGCACAATCGGGAGTCTCTCTTTCCAGCGTGTCAGACCAGTTGTCTCTGGGTAATAGAAAGAAGACAGGAGACCAATATTGCCGCCAGCATGCCCACCCAGCACAGATAGATATTGACCTGACAGATGGGCTAGTCCAGAGGAGAGCCTGTAATCCTCTGATATCTCCAGGCGCTGGTCTGTGCGTGCACTGAGGGCTACCCTCACCCCTCTCCCACTTCACAAAGCGACAGCATTCCTCAGCGGCTGCTCCCAGTGTAGACACAACCTCCTACAGACCCCAGTGCTGCCGGAGATCTGTGTGGAATAAATGCTGAATAGATCGGTCACTCAGACAATGCTCAATCTGAGCCGAGTAAAACTGGGCAACATTTAACAACACAATCTATAGACACACATACGGAACATCAGTTGTGCCAAACAAAAAAAAAACAAACATTCTGATGTTTAAGAATGCAGTTCACTGGAAGATGAGACAGAAAAAGGAACACTTTCAAGATGAGGCCATTAGTAAGGAGCTGATAGGGGTGGAATGTCTGAGGATGCACACAGTGAACACAACCAAATTTTGAACAGCTTCTACAACGTGGCTGGGTAAACTGCTCCATGCTCCCACAGCTCTTTGGGCAAAGAAGTGCCTCCTGTTCTCACTTTTAAAGGCACTCTATGAAGTATCCATTTGTTTCCTCTGGTTTGTGTTTCATTATAAAAATGGCTGCAACTGAATACATTATGAGCATAAATGACTAGTCCCTCAAAGGATAGCATTACAGATGGTAAGATATTTGTAGTCAAACAAGAAAAGAAACGTTTCTTTTCTTTTTCACTCGCGAGTCCAGCATCCATGGAAAGGTATACTGCCAGGTGTTTCTTCACCATCGTGAGATACTCTTAATCTTAATCTGACACCCATCAAACCAAGCCAGAAAAACAGTGTTAGTGCAGTAAAGCATGCTAATAAAAAAGAACCAAGCATAACATACAAAGAGCAAGAAAAACAGTTGATGCATGTAAATGTTAAAAAGTGATCTGTGACCAACATTAACACTAAAATGCATAAGCAAAAATTAGATCAGTAGTATAATAAAAAAAAAACATCACCCATTTATCATACTCCAGTTCAGATTCCTGAGTTTATGGAGATACAGACAAACAGGGCGATACAGACCTCTTGACATAGAAAGAGTGCTTGTGTGCCACACAGAACAGTCACAAAAACAGGCAGTGCCTCGCCTCAGATAATATGATGTAGAGAGTCACTGGATTCACTGCCTAAAGACTGAGGGGTTACAACATGGTCATGAGAATTGGGTCTTGAAAGACCTTATTGCTGTAATTCCCAGAGCCTGGCTTCAATACAATACATGGGGTTTCTGCTGGCCGGATCCATGAACGTATATCAATCCATTTTTTAACCGCTTTCTCGAATTCAGTGTCACGGGGGAGCTGGAGCCTATCCCAGCAAGCAATGGGCGCAGGGCAGGACACGCCCTGGGTGGGACAGCAGGCCATCAGAGGATACACGGTACACAAACACAGACGCACACATCACTCGCACCTGTGCCCACCTGAAGTTCGGCCATCATCAGGTCCCATGTCCCTCAGAGGGAGGCTGAAGCATGACGTCACCTGCACAGGGACTGAAGATGAAATCCCTGTTCCCTGAGCTCCGGCTCTGCAGTTTCAGAGCCGGGACAGGGAAATGGTCAAAAGCAAGGGAAAGCTTGGAGGGACTCTTTCATTACACAAATCCAGCCCCCTCATCCACTTGCAATGATTGATAATGGCCAATCACCTGACTGAGACAGCTTTTATGTCGCGTGAGTTTGACAGTTTGTTCGAATGTTTACTAGGGTGACACGTTTGCCTTGGAATAAAGTTTATTTTGAAATTAAAAAAAAATCAGCAGGTCCCTTGTAACCTCGGGACGATGTGAGGAAGGGCGGGGCTTTAACACTACTGTTGCAGAAACGAGAAATAACCTCCACGTTGATCTGCAATGTCATGCTGGATCGTAAAGTAGAGGTTTATTCCCTGCTGAAAAGAGAAAAAAAGAAACACAACGTTTCGGCTGTAGAGCCTTCTTGCTACATTGACGTTGTTCAGTTATCGCAAGGCAGGTAGGCTATATATATCACGGTAGGCTGTGAACCAAAAGAAATAATATGCCTCTTCAATGTTTTCCATCATTTGCTGATTATGTTTTTATATTACCAATATTTTAACTTTTTATTCCTTTTGTTAATAACCGAGTGGTCAAACAGGTGAACCCTTCCCTATCAAGCTGGTAGCTGATTTGTTCTGGTACGTGTCAGCTGATAGTATTGTCTGAGCATATTCGTGCGGATTAGGACAATACAATGCTAACAGGAGATAAATCGCAAACTTTAAATCGTATAACTCAGAAATGCAATTAAATATAATTACAATACAAATTACCCACGATTCTATTTACATGAAATACTATTGACCTAGTCGCTGACATTAATTTACTAAACGTTTACAGTAACAGCAAACTTCAGTCAACGCAAAACGTCCAGAGTATATTAACTCGGCTTTTGGAGAATTTTATTTGAAGTCCCGTTTTCATTGAACCGTAAACGCGAAATGCATTCCGTCTTGTACATCAAAAACGGAATCATTATGAGTGGGGTCACCAGGGCGCCCTCTGGTGGAGAGACGACGATGCGCTTCTACAGCTCATTAAGAAGCCGGTCGCTTCACGCTCCGATAGGACGTATAACATTATCGAGTGGGAAGAGGAGAAAAAAACGGATTAAAAACTGTTATCTTCACTGTTTTTAATTAGTAAAATGTATTCTAATACCTAAACTTACGAACAGCACAGGGCAGACTTTAGTCTAGTTCCGAACCTCGAGCTTTTTCTGTAAAATTAAAAAGGCAGCGAATATTATCCCAGGAATCAATCGGTCATTCCTCTATCACTTATTCCACACGGCCCTTTAATCATCCTGTGTGCTGTTAAAGATAGAGAGAGCTCATTGCATTTTAATTGAAACTGAACAGCATAATATTGAGGGCGGAACAGAGTATTGGGCACCTCAGCAGGTGCTTCGTGTGTTCAAAGCGGTTTTGATATTTCATTTTTTTTACCCGTTTTGTTCTGCACCTAACAGAATTTGCTGTGTCAGATGGCATCTCTAGTTCATTTAACCCCTCGTCGTCTTTGATAGGAAAATTAACAAAGAAAGAGGCTCAGGACACAGCACTAGGAAAATAGAACAGAAATGATCGTTCTTGCTCTCGCAGTTGTGTTCTGAAAAAAAAAAAAGCAATACCGTCCAGTGCAGCTAGAAAGACTTTATTTTCATTTAAGGCCAGCCAGTGCTTAGAAAGCAGAGTCCTAGCAGTCTGAGGGACATTATCCTTGATTCGGAGAAGGCTAAATGTATTTTATGGAGAGTTTTGTCTCGTGTAGCTATGTGAAACGGGCGCACTCAATACTGAGAAATTCAGAAATGGAAAAACAAAAGCTTGAGAAAATAAACAGGATTTCTATGTGAAGGACGCGCGTGTTACACATGTATTTGGTTTAAAAGCGTAAATAAAAACACCCACGGAGCCTTTTGCTTTGTCCTCAGTCTTGATATAATTCAGCCCACTGGATTAAAAGCTTAAAACAGTGTTGACTTTAATACAGAAAATCAATCTCCACAGTCATTCAGCTTTTTGCAAATGTTTTTGAAAAGGCAGAAACAGTACTGCTGAGAGATATTTAGTTTAGAATTGAATATGATAGAAGCATGAGTCAAGGAAAAGTGTACAAAAAAAAATAAGTTAACACCTATGCCTTACCATTTATGTTTTCCTGAGTCCTGAACAGCTTGTTAATTTCTCTACACGTATTAATAGCACATTCATAAATTGTTGGAAACACAGTTCAATGACTGGAAAGAACTGACTTCAATTTTACACAACTCTTTTTTATGTCTTAAAGCTTCAGAGTTGCTCTTGGTGTCTTTAATTGTTCTCTCGCCTCACTGTTCTCTAGCTGTCAATTTTTACCATTCTGTTTGGAACTGCTTTCTGTAGTACGGCATTTCGTTCCTGTAAAGACACTGTCTTTTTGCAGGGTTCTGCTTTGCCAGTCCAAGGTCACTGAGTGAAATGGTGGAGGAGTGAGAGAAGAAAAGCCGCAGACAAAAAATGTACAGGAACAGAATAATAACAGCCCAGTCTTCCACACAGCCACCATTAGCTTCTGCTGCAGAACGCTCATAGCCACGCAACATGTCTCCCTGCTTCTTTAGATCTATAACTTTTTTATGCCATGTCCTCAGATTATCCTTTTACAAGCATTACTTCTTTATTTTTCTTCTAAAATGAAGCCTTTTTGTCCTTGAATCAAAGAAGTGTTTCTGTGGAAGCCAAGTCACTTTAGCGAGAAATGGCCTTTTAATGGGTTTATTGTTCCCTTTCAATAACATCGATGCCTTTCCCTTTTACGATAGTTCTATGGCTTTAACCCACACTACAAGCCTCCCCCTCCCCTTACTCTCACACACAAGAGCAACAGCACACCTATTTCATCTATACATACAGTGCATTTCTTTTTACTCTGAACGCAATTGCCGGGTTTGTCTTTAGAGACCCATCTGCTAACACCTGAATATTTGCAGCCATTAAGAACACATTTTCATGTTCAATTTATTATTATTTGCAGAAAAAAAAAGCTAAGTGGAAAGAGCTGAATAGCCAAATGTCAGATGTGCGACAGAACCCCCTAATGCACTCTTCTCTTGTTTGAGTTTGTGTATCTTTGGAGAGCTCTTCAAAACCAACATTTTCCACTTGACAGGGCTCTTAAAACACATCAGCACAATCCTGCACACCGCTTCAGGTCTTTGTGACAGTGTCTGTGGTATGCACACAAATATAAACACAGCCACCCATACAAATAGCAGTCACAGTCACACAAACATTACGTGCACAGATGCAAACCATACCTTTAATTTCAAACCATACATACAGCATCACACATACATCACACAGATAGCAAAACATACATACAGAATATAAACCCATACATACAGCATCACACAGACAAGCGCCTTGCAAATGCACAGACACACATACAGAGCTAAACAATGAACACTAAGGGAAATGCCAAATGTACAAAAACGCTTTGAGAAGGCACCTTTAAAGGCGCTATATAAAATAAAGTTTATTAAAATTATTATATTACATAACTATATACACACAACCACACAGAATGCACAGATGCAAACATCACAAATTAATGCACGAGTGCAGAAACAGCCCACACGCATATCCAAACTTTTGCGATGCATGACAGGAAATCTAATAAATCCAGTCCAGGGAATATCCCGACCGGGATGGGCCCTGGCTCCCGCCGCGACCCTGAACGGGATAAAGCAGTTGGAAAATGGATGGATGTATTAATTACGTTCATGCACTCAAAATCCAGACTTGCCTGTGCGCACCGAGATACAGACAAAGCACACAAGCCCCTGCACGTACAGTTCCACAGGACCTGTCAGTCCCAGGTCTTTGAGAAACAGTTCTCCAGTTTAAGTAGCTAAAGTCAGGTTTATTTAAAAAGAATCCTTACACTTATATAGCACTTTACAGGTAATGGGGACTCCCCTCCACCACCACCAGTGTGCAGCCCCACCTGGATGATGCAACAGCAGCCATAGTGCGCCAGTACGCTCCCCACACACCAGCTCTCAGTGGGGAGGAGAAGTGAGTGATGAAGACAATTCATAGATGAGGATTATTAGGAGGCTGTGATTGGTAAAGGGCAGGGGAAAATTTGGCCAGGATGCCTGAGATAACGCCCCTACAATTTGTTTGAGAACTTTTTATGTACTTTGGTTTTAGGTCTCATCCTAAGGACAGTGCTATTTTACAGTATAGTGTCCCCGTCACTATACTGGAGCGTTAGGACCCACATGGACCACAGGGTGAGCACCCCCTGCTGGCCCCACTAACACCTCTTCCAGCAGCAACCTTAGTTTTTCCCAGGAGGTTTCCCACCTAGGTACTGGCCAGGCTCACACCTGCTTAGCGTCAGTGGGCTGCCGGTTGTAAGTTGTGGGCTGATATGGCTGCCGGCCATATTTACAACTGTAGCATATTTATGAATTTTTAGGAATGTCCAACATTTTGGAAGCAGCAGCCTTCTGTACATTGATTATAAGCTCACCTTGACTGTGAGCACTCAGGGATCCATTTCAGATACTAGATGTACAGTAGTGCCTGAACAGGATTATTCTACTGTGAGACCTGATCCAAAGAAACACCCCGTAGCAGTCAGCGTGGGACATCAGAATTTAGTCCGGCAATTGTGAGTGTGTGCCTTAACCAAAAGTTCAGTTCTGTGTATAAATTCACAGCCGAGTTACTCCAGCTTTACTCCAGCAGGGTTAGCACCAGGATGGGTCCCAGGTCATGTAAAAAATACCTGAGATATTTAAGCATACCTCATTCCAATGAAAATGTTTATGCTAAAATGGAAGGTTTAGATCAGATGTGGAAAGTGAGTCGTGTGTGTGAGTTATACTGTGTGTTGGGAAGGCTGGTCACCCACTAATCACTGATCCTTCCTGTTAGGAAAACACAATTTACAGTGGAATATATACAGTAAAATATGCATGGAAAAGGAAAAGATTGCATGACATCATTCCAAATCTTGCAATGCTTCAGATAGTGTTATCGTTGTTATTATTTATTTTCTAAATCTGACTGTGACTTGGCCGTTAGGGGGTGTCAAAGAACAGAAGCCCCTTGAAAGGTGGAGAAACCGGTGGCCCGGAAGACCCACAGACACTATGGAGCCAAACGCCGTTTTGTTGCGCTGTTTCCCGAGTTATTAGAAGATCATCTTCTTCTACAAAGTGCAAATTGAGGTGAGCTCGCAATCTAAAGAGTCGCAACCTGCCGAAGCCAAACCCCACCCTTCTTCACGAACAAGCACAGCAAACAAACCACACGCTTTTCGTAGCGCCAGATCATCGGGCCTTGATCTTGACACTGGAGAGAAGAGGGTTAACAGGAGCCCTTGCTCTCCCTGAAACGAGACCCAGCCATTTAAAACCTATTACAGAAACAAATCGAAGACATAATGAGTGGTGCTTGCAAACAAACTAGGGGACCCCTGGGAGAGGGGTCACGGGGAAGAAAATAAATATATTGATTTGGATAAACTGGAGCTGCATTACCGACCCACTGGGGTGAGAGCAGGGGTTCAGTAAATCAGGGGGACAGCTGGTTATGGGTTAGACCCAGCCCCCTCTCCGCAGGGAGAACTGTGAGACCTCTGCTTCAGTTCCTGTAGGTGCAGGACAGGCACAGGAAACACCAGGGTGGCGTTGCCTGCAGGCCTGAGGCGTGAGGCCTGAGCCCTGGGCCTGGAAGTGACGAACAGAAGCCAAGAGGAACAGAGCCTGTCATGGGGGCTGAAGGACCCCAGGGACGTCTCCCAGCAGAATAAACCCGCCTCTCTCCGAGGATGCGTCCTCTCCTCCCAGCGGCAGAGGGACGAGGAAACAAGAGAGAAGGCGACAGGCCAGAGAACGGGCACCGATGTGCTGTTCTCCCACAATAAGTCAACAACGCGCAGAAAACCTCACTTCTGTGGTTCACAGGCAGTAATTAGGAAAAAAAAGAGCTGATAAATCAGAATCAGACTAGAATCAAATGTTTTTTTTCTAAAAAATTCATTATAATCACAGTATATTCACAAACAGCAGTAAGGTTTTCACACGAGAAATGTTAACGGCCCCTGTTTCTCTTAAGTGTAAGTGAACATTAGGCTCGTCCAATGTCCAAAAAGAGTCTTAAAAACAGAACCGTCTCAAAAACGGTTTAACAGAAGGGCATGACAGTGAAGTGCATTTCGAACTGAGAACTAGAAGCACTTCTTTACGCTAAGGGTTGCGGGGATGTGGAACAAACTACCCGGCCATGTTGTTGAAGATGATACCCTAGCATCCTTCAAGAAACAGCTGGATGAGCTTCTTAAGTCAGTTACAGTAACAACTAACTACCAGCAAAATAGGCCAACTAACCACCTCTCACTTGTGATTCCTTGATGTACAGTAGTAACAATTCAGACAAAATATAGTTCTGAAAGTATAGTTTATTCTTATCTTCTATATGTGAAATTGGTCAGTAAGTGAATAAAATCTCTCAATTTGAAATCCATTGCTACCAGTTCTATCCAGACGTCAGATGTAAGCAGTCAGTCATACTCACATGTGTTGAGTTACAACCTCTTCTCTGTTGTTCACCAAGTTACTGTATGTGGCACATTTTGGAAACTATCAGTAACTTAATCCAGCATTCTAAAAAGGTATTGATTTAATGTAAATCCACAGGGAGTCAACTCTTAAGTACCTTGGTGTATAGAATAAAATCTATCAAACGTGTAACATGAGAATACGGTGCAAAAAATAAGTCATTAACCTCCTCAGATGTGCAGCATTAAGCAGAAGGCAAAATATTTCTATTTTTACATCAATATTTTATCACTTGTCCCGCCCCCACCTTCCCAACAAAACCGGTTCGCTCACGGCTAATGGCTCCCTCTCAGAGAACACCATCTGTTTACTGATCTACTAGAAGAGAAAGACTGTTGAAATGGGCACTTCGGCTAAACTCCTCTCAATTACTGCCAGTGTCCTGCTTGACACCCTGAGCAGCCGCCATGGCCTGCAAAGCTTTCAGGGTTTCTGTATCCTGTCAACTTCAAACAGAATCACATGCCCTTGTTTCTGTTCACCAGGGTGTCCCTGTTTACTAATTCAGCATTTCAAAGACCACTACAGGTTTTGCTGTGGAAACATAAAGCCTGATTTCCTCGTGCTTCCTACAGCTTCACCTAGTTTTGACAACCAGTTGCTTCAATAGACTTTGACAATGAAATAAGTCCTGGTGGTGAATGGGCAAACTGGAAGGCATGGTGGCGCAGTGGTTAGCAAAAGAACCGGACTTAACCATTTCCCAGAAGACCTGGTGTCTACTGGTTTTTGTTTCAACCTGAGCAGTCAATGAAACAATAACAAATTCTTGTCTTTTACACAAGGCGTTCACCTCACTGAAGATACAGTTCCCTCATCCGGTGTTCAGTATTAACATTGTGCAGCTAATTCAATAATTAGATCAACTATGGAAGTGAGAACACGTGTGGAACAGAAACCAGACGACGACAGGCCCTCCAGAAACGGAGTTTTGAGAGCCCTGGATTACAACAGATTTAAGAAGATTGTAAAACAATCCAAAGGCGAAGTTATTCTTAAATAGCACCTTTGTGAAAACGCACCTCAGAGCACTGCACAAAACTAAGAAGGAGCCTGACATCCTGTAGCAGGGGTCCCACCTGGAGAACTCCAATCGGATGAATCTGATAGATGACCCGATGTTAAAGATTGGGAACACCTCTAGGTTATTGATCTGTTGAACGAGCAATCTTTTCAATGAAGAGAACTCAGGTCCTTCAGGGCCGAAGGGTACGCAGATTAGGGTCCCAAATGATCTCTAAATTACTTAATTTGACAACTCACCTGCCTCATTGATCACAATGCACCTGGTCCATGTCTTTTAAATTGATCATTTAACGGTGGCCTATAAAAAGTACTGGACTGTACTGCCAAGCAGGGTCAGTGTTAGAGACTCATTACAGCAATGGATCAAGACTAGTGGTCTTCCTGACTCTCATGTCTGCTGGTTTTGTTCCAGCAGAGCTCTAGATCATTTAATTGCACCCCACATTCAACAAATAATTGACTAAATAGACTCTTTTGAGCTGTTTTCAGTTCTGATAAACACCAGCATTTGTATTGCACATAGGAATTCCAAGGTAAATTGAAACCATGCTTTTAGGAGAGAAAAAATTAAAAAGGTCTAATTAATAGAATTATTAGTTCAGTTAATGGTCCAATTAAGTAGCTGAAAGTCCAACTTTACTAGAAGCCTACTTTACTGGAGTCATGAAGTTGATTTGGAAAGCCCTGCTCTAGTTACAAGGCAGTGACATAAAAAGTATTTGAGTCCTGAAGAGGGACTAGAAGATGAAGAGAAATGAAACTGTGCTAATTTACCATTTCATCTTATTTTTAAGGGCGGTTTGGCAATGCAGTGGTTAGCATTGCTGCTATTTGTGTGGAGTTGATCTGTTCTCCCTGCGTTTCCACTGGGTGCTCTGGTTTCCTCCCACAGTCTAAAGAGCTACTGGCAGGTTAATTGGCTTCTGGGAAAATTGGCCCCGGTGTGACTGTGTGGACCTATGATGGCCTGGCGTCCCACCCAGGGGGTACCCTGCCTTTAGCACACTGCCTGCCAGGTTAATATCTGGCTCTCTCATGACCCAGTATTGGATAAAGTGGTCTGAAGAAGGACGGATCTTTTTTTTTAAGGTGATATGTTGATTGTTGTGATCTTGCAAGACATCTCTTCACTGTGTTCCCAAAAAGCGTTGCATCAGAACAAGCTTCTGTGAGACTGTCTCAAATAGCTTTCCTCTTGCACTCACAATCCCACCTGCCACTTCCTCTTTCTCTGCCTGCCAGTCTGGAGGCAGGCCTCTTTATTGCCGTTTTTTTGCACTAATTCCCTGCAGCCCTGCTTTACAAAGTATCATATGAATCATTCAGTGCGGAGCTGACAGGGTCCTATCTTAAAATACTAAACCAACCTTCTGTGTGGTTCTCTCACCCTCTACTGTTCCCTTAGGTGGCCCCTCCTGCCCCTCCCAGCAATGTTAAGATGACATCATCTTCCTCTCCAGCTCCATTAACATTCCTCAGTGCCCCCAGGCAGGGTTAACCCCTTCCTCTCTGGCTGCTCAGTCAACCTGCGGATGCAGACTGACTCAGGTATGAAGAAGCATCGTGTCTCATAAAATCATACTGGCAGAGAGACTCCAGAACAATGGACAACCAAGCCTAAACATGGGGTCAAAGGTCAGGTCAGGTCCACATGACCCTCTCTTTTTAATAAACTTGATGTATAAAATATGTTATAGTAGCCAGTACTGCAGAATAACAACCATACAAGTTATTCAAACTAGTAGTACCAGAACTAGAAACACTATTAGGATAGAAATGAGAACTAGTATTATTTCTCAGTTCCCCCCCGACATAACCATGCAGTCCACTCTTCTTCAGGTCATCACACTGTTTGAAAAGCAATGTTTAAGTGGATAAATGTATGAACTCGAGCACTAATTCATTCAAACATCCACCAATCCAAGTGTGTGGCAGCGTGGAGTCCATCGAGTGAGAGCGTGCAAACTCCACACAGAAGCATCCCCAAACTGAACTGAAAGCAGGACCCAGGGCCTCTGAGGTGTAAGTTCAAACCACCTTTGCCTCTCTTCCAGTAAATAAATAGAAAATATGCCAAATCTAAGCCCCGCTCAATACGTTAAAAAAAAACACAACAATAAATGGAGCTCAATGAAGGTCGGCTACTGTCATGTGCTCACAGTCAGTGATATACACACTACACCCCGTCTTCATATCCGTGTGCTCTGGTTCGTCAGGGTGATGGCAGCAGAAAAGAGTGAACTGATAAACAGCTTAAACACTAGAGCAGAGTGTCAGTGCTGACCGCTGCCTGGGATGCCACTGCTGCGTTTATGCAGCAGCGGATACGAACCTTTCTAACTTGGGAAGCAGCGCTCGGCCCAGAGGTCTTTAGCATTAATCGTGTTAAAGAGTGTGCAGCTCTCTGCCAGCTCCCCCTCACCCTCAGTGTGCGAACCGATAACGCACCGCTGCAGCGCCGTCTCACACCTCACAGCCCCTGAGGAAGAGCAGTAATGGACCTGAGGCTTAGCTTGCAGAGAATGACCCCCCTCCCACCTGATCTCCCTCCACAACGCTGCTAGTGCATGCACTCATCATTGAATTCACCGCCGCCGAAGAAGAGCCCCAGCAACTACTTAACTAGGCTGGCAGGGTGTGATGGATTACAGCCGTCAGAAGATGTCCCGAGGAAAAAAAGTAAAAATGAGTTGGATGAAGAGCCCTTTTCCATTCCAAAAGTTTTTTTTTTTTACAATGACCGGAACAAAGAAATTAATTAAATTCCACTGGTCACTTTATAAATCCTTAGACAGCCTGTGCTCTGTTCTCTAGGAAGAATAACAGCAGTTTAAAAGTCTTGGGCATTTAATGTGGCTTTTCTTTTCCCTTAACCTTTCCTACTTTACACAGAGATACACGTTTCTGGTGATCCTCTGCAGAAATGTTAGCTATTGTGTTACAAGCTATCAAGTTAATCCTAAATAATCTGTAGAGCCTGGTACCAAAAAAAAGCTCTTTTTAGCTTTACGGTTGTGTAGAGATGAAAAAAAAGGTGTTAATGACAAAGAACACTTGACAGGGAGTTAATTACATTAGCTCTTGTGAAAGTGACAGATGAGCTACTACAGCACCCCACACTGAACATAATAACAGTTACAAATGAAAAGAAGTCATTCGGCCCATCAATTAGTAACTAATTCAACAAAGTATCTCAACCAAGCCCTGCCAGGACATCAGCTTCAACCACATGGGTTGGTAGCTTGTTCCTGACTTCCACCACCCAAACTGCCTGTGAGATTATATATGACTGCTCATGCATAATTCACCCTGAGCTGACATCGCTGAATGACAGGATTGACTTCGTCTCACTCAAGCTCAATAACAAAGTTGCTGCAGCCCTAGTGGAGGCTGAGGGATTTGGTGATGGTACTAGCACATGCCGTGACTTCTGTTTGTGTCTAAGCTGTCTAAAACATTTATACAGCAGTATATACTGTATGTTACGGGCAACAGTATTCTGAGATTGAAAGTGTGGTGGACTCCGATCTCAATTGGATCGATGCTTACGTCTCACTGGATTAAAAATATCCTTCTGAATTCGAATCCTGCAGTCTCCTCATCTACCCTTTGCACCCTTGCTGTGCCCCTTGACGTACCCCCGCCCTTGAAGCAGCTCTTTTACGCTCTGCTCGCCAGGCCTGCAGTGAACTCTGGGAAAAGGGGCAGTATGCCAAGAATGCCATCAGTCCTTCACATCGATCAGAGCCCTGGAAGCCAGGAACAGGGGGAGACATCAGAAGCAAGGAGAGGCTGATTGCTACAGGTAACTTCCAAAATCGCCGCCATGCCTTTCACTGGACGTGGTTATGAATTATCGCCCAAATACCAGATGAGAGCTAGCTTCTCCTCCAGTGGTGTGACGTGGGTCGGCGCGAACGGGCGTTTATGTGCTGCGGTGTTCTGTCATCACAGCCTTTCTGCCAGAACCGCTGTTTCCCTGGACGTTTCTCAAGGCTCTGCAGAGCATTAGAAAGAAAGGCTGTCAGGAGCCTGGAGCAGTCTGTCTGGTCACTGTTGACACAGAAAACACAGGCTTCAGAGAAGAGGAAGCAGAAACATAAAGGGACCTGCTACAGGAGACCTCCCCTCTCTCATTGTCCAGGGATCATTTCCCCAGCCGTGAGATCACTCATTAAGCACTTGCACAGGCTTCAGATCCTGTTGCACAAGGTCCAGCTGCTAGGCACTGCTGGGTTTGTGGCTCCTCTGCGTGGAGCTTGATATTGTTTCCCGTGTCGGGTTATCTCTACCGTAGGGCTGCTCTTTTTTTAAGAAGGCGAGACTTCCAAAAGAGGCTAAACATACCACGACGAGTGGGAAAAAAAAAACAGAAACAAATGAAGACATGGGTTGGAAAGGAGGAGGCGTGAACTTTGACCCCGTGGTCAGGTGAAAGGGCAGCTGGTAATGGAGAATGGCAGACAGCGATAACATCTGCCTATGAGTTATAGCAGGTGGGCTTGATAAAGGCGGCGCACACAGGAGCTCTTTGAGAGGAGGGAGGAAACAGAAAGGTCCCTGGGGAGATTGCCCTAGTCCGGAGAGCTCCTGACCCTAACATTGCTCATCTCTAACCGGGTTCAGCAGGGTCAGGACAGCGGCTGAGGCTCACTGACCCCAGCGTGACGTCCCTACGTTCCCTGAAAGCTCTGATGGGATGGGGGTGGTCCTGAAAGAAAGCAGAGGGCGAAAGACCCCCCAGATCAATTCATTAATTCAGATTTAAGATGTCTTCATACCAGAGCATCAGCGATGGCCAGCTCAGGTCCGGATATGCCGCACTGGGGAAGGATCTAGCAGGATTTATAAGGATCATTAAAACTCTGGTAATTTAAATCACTTGAGTAAAGACACAAGTGATACAACTGAAAAATCAACCGAGACTGAAATTAAATTACCCCATAACAAAATTCCCTGTAGCACTGGAGGAATGTTCAGTTGTCAAACACGGCAAATTTTAATAAGACAGAAATATTTAATACCATTTAGAGCTTTAAGACATTTCATTGAAGATAAGATTCAGCCCATCAGTGATCATTCGTCTAGACACCAAACGATGTCATCACAGCCTAAAGCCTCCCTAAGACAAGATATCATTTGAAAACTGGTTTTATTAGTTTATTACTTTGTAAAACAATTTGGTGTTACCGTGATAAACGAGGCAAAATAATTGACAGATTACAAATGATTCAGGGGTTTGAAACTGAGAAACTTGCTTTTGAAATAATACAGTTCGTTTAGAAAATAAAGCCCTCGCTTAGATAAAAAGTGTCCTTTCTAACTAAATAGAGTTAAAATAGTTAAAAATAATAAAAATGTTTGGCTGAGTCCTATCCCTACATCTTACTACAACATGTTACAGCAGAACGTGATACCTGGAGAAAATAATTAAACAACACGAAATGAAGCTGAGAATTTACTTTTCTCAACTAGAGGGGAAAAGGAAGAAGCTTTTTAGCTTTCAACAAGGGGTCATTCTCACCCGAGAATCACTTTCTCAGCGTGGCCCCTGAATCATCACCCTGCTAGCCCACTGTCTTGCCCAGGTGAGTGAGGCCTACTCCCAGGGTACGGCCGGCCGAAGCCTTTCCCAGAGCACAGGGGCCCGAGTCAGGCTGGAGGTGTTGGGTTTCAGGTGCCCAACAATGAGAGCCTCTGTCCCGGCTTCTTCCACATCACTAATTGGTAACTGACCCCCCCCCGGTCATTGTTGCCAGTGCATTGTTGTGCTGGATGTTCCGTAAACAGGTCAGTGCTCCTGGGGCACAGCAAGGCCCTGACAGAACCAGGTCACCAAACCCCGAGATTGAATGACTAGATGAAGGCAGGCCCTTATGTCAAAGACACCCGCCCCCCCGCCCCCTTCCTCTGCCGACCAGCTTGTATCACGGTCCCTCCATGGCCACAGGACTGCTTTCGATACTTGTTCACGTCTTTTCGTGTCATTTCGTATGAGAGCACGTCCGTGTTTTCCAGAAGAAAAAGAATCTCCAAAAAGCCGCTTCCAGAAGTTTCACTTCGTGTCGTAAACATCTAAGACCATGAATGCCGATCCATAATAAATTCCGACAGGATACCACAGGGATGAAACTTTATGCACACGCTAGGGGTTAAATCCCAGCTCTAATCCTAACCCTTACACGTCGCAACACTGAACATGAACACACCTCAGCAGTACAAACGCTTTTCACGTTCAAAACATTATTCTTTTTTGGGATTTCAAAGTGTGAATGATGGCAAATATAATTCTTAATTATATCGTGAATCGGGAATTTGATTTTGCATTTGGACCAGTCGTGGCGAGTTCTGACAAAGCCAGGTTCTGGGGATAAAATTAACAGCTCCGCAGCAATCGACAGCTCTGTTTGATTAAACAGACAAAATGACAGATCTGCTCAGGAAGAGAATTCCAACATTGGCCCACCAGTCCAAATGGACAACCTGGAGCTGCATCTTCTCTGCAATCTAAGAATTCACCTGTGCTGCACTGAATGCTATTGCTTGTACGACATCAGGCCGCAGGCCAGACAAAGGGCACAATGCCGTCTTTTGTTCAGTCTGAGAGAGAGAGGGAGAGATTGTTTCAGAGGAAAAGAAAGTGCCTCAATTAGGAGAATCTCTTCAGTGAGAACTCCTGACTTCTTCTGTTTCGGGGGGAATTCCCTTGAGAGAGAGGGGGGCCTTAAGGATTTGTAAATGATGGGTAATTGACATGGGTCAAGGATCATTAATTCTTTCATTTTATTCTGCAAATTTCAAAGTGATCTTGGTCCCCGGTCTGACAGGTATTCTTTGCCTCTGGTGTTCAGTCCTGACCGTGGAACCCGATTCCTGGCAGGCAGGGCGTCTTTGAAACAGATCTCTCTCTTCTCTGCCCTTTGCTGTCCACTTCCTTCACTGAAAAGACGGAGAGGGATGAAAGCACAACCGATGTTGACAGAAAATCTTCAGAAGCCCGTTTTGCAGGACGTAAAACGTTCTTTCCCTAGATAGTCATATATTTCCGTTTCTGAAAATGGATGGCTAAGCGCAGCAACCAGATCACCTCCAAAACGCTGAGACATTGTATGAGTCACTCCGCTGTTTAAAGCCCTTGGTGGCGCAGTGCTGAAGTGATCAGCATCGTTTCCTCACACCACTGGGGCCCTGGGCTCAAGACTGGACCTGGAGTGCTGTCTGTGTGGAGTCTGTATGTTCTGCTCGGGTTTGTGTGGGTTTCTTCCAGGTGCTCCAATTTCCTCTCACAGTCCAAAGACATGCTGGTAATTAAATTGGATTCTAGGAAAACTGGCCCTGGAATGAGTGTGTTTGTACGTCTGCCCTGCAAATGGACAGGAGTCCCATCCAGGGTGTGTAGTGTCCTGTGCCTGTTGCGTGCTGGGATAGGCATTGGCTCTCCCATGACCCTGAATTGGAAGAAGCTGTTAGAACATGCATGGATGTTTAAAGACCTGTATATGTGTAAGGACATTTTGCAGGCAATTTGTCCTGTCATTCTGTAAAAAAAATATACAACCAATGCACATGCAATACTTCCAGACACAGGCTAACTATCGTCAAGTAATATTCAGGATCAACATCCATTGAACCAGTATGGGGGGGCTCTGGTTTCCCAGGCCAGAACTCTACCACACATGGTGTGTGTTTGAGAAGACAGGTGATCCAATTCTTACAAAGGAGGGCAGGATCTATGACCCAAGAAAGGAAGGTTTGCCTGAGGGTCAGTGTACGTATGTGATTCCCCCAATGTTGTGAAAGGGGGAAAATGCTTAAAAGAAAAACAATGCTCCTGGAAGCTAAGTCTGACAGTGAATACTGCAACTGTTGAGCAATTGTTGATCGCTTAAAGAGTGGATATTCCAGAGAAGATCATCCAAGGGCACTTAACATAAGGGCGGTTTGGCCGTGGTTTGTCTGATGAACAACACATCTAGAAGGAACTGCGTCAACATTGTGCTAAGGATGGGAATGGATTCCTCCATCACCTAGTCGCTGGAGACAAATCACAGATCCATCAGCTTGAAACAGAAATGAATCACCAGCGTATATCTAGGTGTGTTCTACGCACGTATCTAAAGAAAAAAGAAAGAATGCCTTCAGCATTGACTGCAGTGTCTGTTGACAAGACTGAGTATCACACACAACATATCTATATCTGAAACATAGTTTCCATCCTGCAAATGTTCTTATGTTTCAACCATATGTTGTGCACCTACGACAGACCCTTTTTATTTCCTTGAACCTCTAAAGAAGACTACTACACGGCTGTCAGGTTTAATAGTCCCCATACACATCATCCAGAGAGTCACGTACAGCACTACCACGCTTTGCTGGGACACCGTGGTGGACAGTGTCTAGAAATCGCTGGAAGAGGTTTTGGGATGGAGAAGAGCAATTGGATCCACACTGGGAAGACTTGCAGTAGTTCATGCAGAAGATTTGCCCCCTTCATGTAAACGATTGTTCTCCAGCTCTTTCCTGTGCTGGTGGCAGTCAGCTGCTGTTCAGCCTCAGTGGCTAATCTGAGCATTCACTTTTTCAGAAGCAATTCTTTTGGCTCCTGAGCCGAACTGATTATCACAAGCCTGCTGCATATATATTTCCAACCAGAATGGTTGCAGTGTAATTGAACAGCCTGGGATGATCTACAGTTGTGAATTAACATCAGCAGGGTGCTTTAATTCCAAGGCAGTGTCTTTCAGCCTTCTCCCTGGTTGTACAAACATAGCCAATGGGTTCTAGACAGGTACGAAAAGTTCTGAGTCTAGTGTAGAAGCAAATGCTGAGAACGTTGCTGTTGTAGCTGACTGAAGTCCACGGTTAGTGAACTCCAACAGCTGAGCCATGGTGTTCTAGCTTTCTTTTCATTTCTTATACACTACTTCGTCCTTTGCAGATTGGCGGGAAATATTTTGAAAAGAAACAAAAATCGAGCCATTTTCTCATACACTCAACTGCATAAATGTTCCAGTACCTGTTGAGGGCCTTCTCCAGCACAGTTAGGTTAATGAAAGAGCAAGGCTTGCTTTTTAGAAATCCTCCACATCCACATTAAATGAAGATGAAGCATACAGTAAATGTTGAGCAAAACAGGGCAGGACACTGTGACTTTGCATCCTGAGTAGAGGCTGTTTCCTTCAATATAAGGCTCTGAAGCTTTCAAATCAACCGTGCACAGCTGCCTTTTTGTATGGGGAAAACCTACCATATACGAGTACATATACTGTAGAGGTAGAAAAGATCTCCACAACTGCTGCATCTCTGACAATGCAAAATGTCATTAGCATAATCAATAGATGTGATTGGTTGTGCTCTGCGGCTGTATTATGCTTTAAAGCTCGTACAGTATATTTTGATGACCAGAAAGAGCTAAATGAGTTTATTTTTAAGGAAGAAATAATAGGAGGAACTCCATCCTCAGGATATTGGAATCCCGGATCAAGCCAGGCTGTCGCATTATTGAAGGCGGCACCCAGGAAACCTTCAAGAAAGAGCTGGATGGAATTTTCATCTCAGTTTTTTGCTGCCAATCTTGCAAGATAAATGAGCCTAATGGCTTTTTCTCCTGTTTCGACGGTTTTATGGACAGTATCTACGAATGCACCCATTTCACACCATCACCTCACTAAAACCATTTCCCTTTTCTTTAAAAGCCTTTACACGGACGCATCACTTGCTATTTGCTATTTTCCAACACCACTGCTTATCCAGTTAGATTTGGCTCCCTCTCCCCACCATTTTAATTCGGACCAATCTTATTAACGGGACCTCTCGACCCCTGTAATAAATGCACAACTACATGGTCGGGGCTCTTGGAGAGGGCTGGGAGGAAGGAGAAGATCCAGATTCACAGAATCTGGGAGAGAGGAGCTCCCGAAAACAACCTTGCAGGTTCGGGCTGTCAGATCCTTTCTGCCTCCCTACCACCACCACCACCACCACCACCAAAAATCAACAGCTCCCCATCCCCACACTGCTGCCCACGAGAGCTGTGAGATCACCGCACACCTGCTGAGCCCAGGCACATCTGCACCAGATTAGCCTTTCTTTCCACTAGAGAGGAGCCATTTCATCTCTCAAATAGTCCCATCACTTCCGCTAGGACTTACAGTAGATTGCCTATCGACCGGCCATGACCCCCCACCACCCCACCCCCAGCTCCCTATCAGCCTGCAGTCCTACGTGAGTACAAATCAATCGACTGGCACAACTGGGGTTAAACACGAGCCCTGCGGAGCCCTGCGCCCACCCCAGGAGAGGTCTCAACCCATTCCGGCTCTGGAACAATACATCCTCAGGATTTCAGCTCAGCGCAGAAGGCAGTGCCAACAGCAGACCCCGTCCTGATCAGCTGACGTCTTGCACCTCTCCTGGGGCCATTTCCTCATACAGAGCCCCTTCCACTCTCAGAACTGTTTCCTCCAGTGTTGTTAAAAGTCCCAATGTCCTGCATGTGTTTGCCGTTGCTGCACGTATGCCGAAATGCCCCAAATCTGATTGTATTGCTTCCCTTCCAGACCCGGGGCAATGACTTCAATCAAGGGGGAAAAAAAAAACAAAATAAAATTTTGACTTCAATGGGGGCTCACTTTATTTCAGCCCGGAGACTATGATTTGCTCCAGAACCCATTTGCTAACGCGGAATAGCAATCGATAAATGAAAGCTTTCGCTTAACCACAATCAGCCAGTTTAGAAGGAGCTCCAATTCTTGAGAAGGACCTGGTGAAGATGCTCACACCAGTGTCATTTATAACACCGTAATACCAGAGTGAGAATAATAATTATTAGAATATTTAATCATAATAATGCACAAAAAATAATATCAGAGTAATAACATCAAAAACAATAATAACAGTTATAAAACAGCATGCATGGTCTAAGCCAATAAGGAGAACATCCTGCCAAGTGTTAATTCTACTGTTGAAAGCATTCTGAATTAGGAGCCTGTATTATTTTAAATTCTACTTTAGCCTGTTCCAATCTCTGTCTGCTGAACACAGACATGAGTGACAACCCAAAGACACAGAAATTCATAGAGCACCGCCAAATTGAACAGCTCTTAACTTGCACAACGATAAGAGAGATAAAGTATAATAGGGGACATTGGAATGTGCAAAGATCTCACTGAAAGGTTTTCATATTAGTTTACAACTAAAGAATTTGGTTTCTAACTAAAGAACTATCCTCAGTTCTGAATCTATAAAGACTGGAATAATACTTGTCTTCTCTAAATATCCAGCTGTTTTTGTAATGCTTACCACAATTTCTAGCTGCAAAACTGACACCTAAGGTTACAAAATGACTGAAGCTTGGAGTAAGCTTTGTCCTGCCTTTGGGATTTTAAAAATACAGTGAACACAAAGTCAAAAAACAAAGGAGTACACTGGAGTTTAAACTTTTGACGGACTTACCTGTAAACTCTCCTGTTTCCTCTCTTCTTGCAGCTTCAGCGGGAAAGAAGAATGAATATCTTGCATCACAATGACTGTGATACAGCTGCATTCATCAGTTTGACATTCCTGTCTTCTTATAATCAGAGACTCTGATTAAACAATCTAATGTGCATCCTTGAAGTGTTTCTGAGCCATGAAAATATTCAATTAAGGATATCTTATCTAGAATTGTTTAACTATAATACTGTATGTCTGATGCTTCCTGCTTCCTTAGACAAGGAGGTTAGAAAACTGATGAATGGAAGTCTGATGCCAACTGTGTCATTTCTCACTGGCCAGATCGTGGGACTTCTCTCCAAATAAGGTGTAAGAGTGTGCAAGCAGCGTAAACTGAAATATTTGCAGCCCAGTCCCATCCCTTCCAGTCAAGGCTATGACGATGATAGCATGAACCAGCATGATTGCATGAACCACATCGTAGATATCGTTGTACTAGCCTGAAGAGTTTTCAGCAGGATTCTGATTTGGGGCTCACTCTGCCTAGGGAAGGTCAGAAGAATTTGTCTGTATCCATTTATATCCATCTATACCCCGGGAATTGACAGTCCCTTAGCTGAACTGTTTTTGTGAACTGCCAGGCCACCAGGACATGTTCAAAACCCCACTATATTAAACTGTGCGGTTTCCATATGGAGGTGATGTCTGTTGTGTCAGGAAAGAGCACAGGACAAGAAAACAGCAGGGCCTGGTAGCTCGACCTTGCATAGCACAGAGGGAGAAGGTTGATACTCATTACAACATGGGAAGAAATGCAGATTCCACATTTCATTCCATAGACCTAACTTGGAACGTTGTGCTCAGTTTCAGTCATCATAATACAAGAGGCGCATCACTACTGTTGAAGTAGTACAATGTAACCGGACTAATGCATGGGTAGCCTATTGCTGCTTTGGTATACCTAAGCTGCTTTGATTCAGAACACTCTTTGTAGGAATGATATCCCCCCAGCAGCTCAGCCTGGAGCCCACAAAGAAACCCCAATTTTAAATCTAAGACATAGTAAATAATGCTATTTCAGGGAGATATCGCTGTGACAACCACCTAGCCTTCCCCTTTCAAGCATATGATCATCACCACATGAATAAGCACACGTGCTGTTGGTCTGGCAGAGCAGACAGGAAAACTCACCTCTGGGATGGCCAGGGGTGATGGGAAAGGTCCTAAAGTCTTACCGGAAATTGGCTCGCAGAGCCCTGGAGTTGAAGGGCAAGTTACTGAATATGTGAATCTAACACCATACCACCAGTTTGTAGATGTCTTGAACTTATGACCTGTAGAACAGAGCTCAAAATGTAGCCTGGCTCCCTGTCTTTGTGGAGGGAGAAGGTCATACTATTCACCACTCAGTTAGTCAACAGTACAAGCACAGTTTAGAGACCACTTTTGTTACGGTATTTTGCACTAAAGCTTATAAACACCTTGTCTAATTCCTTATACCTAGTATGCCAATGTCAAGGAAGCATTGGAGAGTCAGCCTACTGGTAGGAAGGCTCAGAATGTACTGCTCCTTGGGGTAGCAATCATCAAATGAAAAGAAGCTGGTGAACGTTAGAACATAATATGAAAGCTTTGATACAACGTATTCACCTCTGCATCTTGGAATAACATTGGGGTTGGTTAGAAAAAGCGACATATATCCTTTTACGATCATTTTATAATCCTTTTGCATTAAGAATGCAAGTTTATTTCCCGACTTCACTGCGGTTTGGAAGAACTACAGGGTTCTACATTGATTTCTATCAACAATGGAGGTCGAGTTAATCTTTCAGTTTCTCTTATCTGTACTGAAGCTTTGTCTGTTCAGTGTGTGATGTTCCTGAATCATGTTATGAAAGTGACAATGAGAGGTACGAGGCACTGTAGCCTCTGTGGAGAGCATGGTTGCTTTGCAGCACCAGGGTCCTGGGTTCGACTCTGGAGCTGGGGTTGCTAGCTGCCTGGAATTTGTATGTTCTCCCTGTGCTCATGTAGGTTTGCTCTGGGTGCTCCAGTTTCCTCCACAGTCTAAAGATGGATTACCGGTAGGTTAATTGGCTTTTGCAAAGTGCCTCTGGTGTGATTGTGTGTCTGTGTGTGCCCTTCAATGGACTGGTGTTCTGCCAGAGGCGTATCCTGCCTTTCGCCCAGTGCTTCCCAGGATTCGCTCCGGCTCCCCTGTGATCCTCCTGTCACAATGACTATGAGAGAACAACTTTCCTGGCCTGACTTGCTTGAATGTCCCAGAAAGACAGGTGGAATCAGTGATGGGCACATTTTCTTTTGATTAATGCACAAGATTCATATTGGACTGTAATAAAACAATACTTATCCCATATATATGTTATACTAATTATTTTTTGGAAAATGGACTCCGTTATCTGCGCAATGAGTTCTTTGAATAATAACCAACTCTATGGCTATGGGAACATGTCTATCGGCTGTTAATCCCACTCTTTTTCAGCCCTTGCACAATAGTAACTCTATGCCAACTCCCCCTTTTAAGATATGGTCCTTGAGGTATGACATAATCAAATCAATAGATTTCTTGATAACTTTGAAATCTCTCAGTTGAGGGTTAGTTCCAGCCATAGCGCAGAGTTTGGTTACAATACCAAACAATTTACTTAAGAACGCAGATTCAGGCGCTGTATCCATTTGGGTGGTTTCTGGTGCTGACGTTGCTTTGTCTTCTTCGAGATCAATGGCAATGCATGGACTCAAGGATATGTGAGGAAAGCAGGTTTAGAATTAGGTTTTCATTCAGGCCAGAAAACTGTGGACACACTACTTTACATAGAACATCACAGGGATCTGCAAAAATACCCTCCGTGTTGAAGCTGCTGGTTCAATGGCATCCTTTAAGAACCTCTCAAAGGAATTCTTGGATCATTGAGCTACTAACAACTAAACAAACAAAATGAACTGAATGGCCTCCTCTTTTTGTGACACGACACTGCTTATGTTCTTATGGGCTTAATTGGTCAACTTAAACATTTCCAAGGATAGTTGATAATTGACAAATCTCAGCTGAAATGAGAAGAACAGACCTTTGAGAAATGTAAGCAGTTGTCTGTGCTGGTTACATTCAAGACTAACGGATCCACTCTGTGTTTGTTATCAAAAAGCCTGCTTTATATGCGCCAAGCCTAATCCAAGGCCAGCTAAGCAATATATCACAATGCTAAGGCAAAGAAAAACACTCTTCTTCCATATTGCTGCATGCAAAGGAATCTTTCCTCTTTCAGTGATTTATGTATATTCAGGGTCAGTTTTAGAAACACAGGCATTTGAAATTCTGTTATCCTTATATCTTTACGGAATATAAAACAACAAAAGCACTGCTTATTTCCACTGAATTAAAATCGAATTAAAGAAAAAAAAACAAGAAAAAATGCTCATCTTTTTCTGCGTAAGACTTGTCTGTAGAAGCAACGTGACCTTAGGAGATCTAGAACAGCAGAATCAATAGGAGTGAGAATGAAACATGAACCTCTCATAACTACAAAAGCCTCCTTCAATTATCTTATACTCTGATGTTTATATTACAATGTATCATACATGATGTCAGAAATAAAATATATGATAAGCATATAAAAAACATCATGCAATGCAAGTATGACTTGGGGAAGTGAGGCACAGATTTTGGACATTGATTAAATATTTTTGATTCATTGAGCCATCATGGTTGAACGGGTTACATTTGAGTGACTTTGACTATTCCATAAGTGTTGCATACCCTCATTAGGAAGTGCAGGGTACAGATGATGGGGTGATTTGACCTGCCAATTGTCAAGCCTGGCAAATACTTGAAAAGCCAATCTTAAACCAATATGCCAAGCTTATCAGGTGAAAAATGATCCCCTACCAATGGTATGCTGGAAAACATTTTTTTTTACGAATGCCCCAAACATCTCCCTCACCACTCACTGAAACACAAAGTGGGTCCTGTCAAAATAGGACTTCTGGTGACTTCCAAAAAAAACATCATGCTTTTGGCAAGAGCTGCAGGTACCTGGGACGGTTTCTCTTTTTTTTGTTACATAAATTAAGGCCTCTCCCGGAGAAAAAAAAAATAGTCAAAGGAAAGCCTCCTCTTTCCTGGACTGATGGGTGTTTGTCCTTCAGATTCACTTAAACTTCTCTCGCCACACAATGGGCAGCAAAGCAGGGAGCTTTTTAAGCAAATGTCTCGAACAAAAGGCACAAAATGACATTGCCGAATGTTTTATTCTTCCTTATTCCTGAAAACACTAATTGAACCCCCCCTCCACGTACACACACTCACCACTTTGCACACAACAATTCGATCGCCAAGGACCCCCGAGGATCAATGGTACAGGTTGCGTAAGTAATTTCAATCTTGAATTAGATCGAGCACAATTAGCGGCGGAGCTACAGAATACGAGACAGCGGAAAGGAAAAATGGAACAGGGCAGGCAGCAGTGGCAGATGTTCTGCAATTTCTGTCACTTTTCAGTGCTGGGAGTCGGCCTGGCTCAGTAATCGATGGTATTCTTTCAGCCTGAAAATCAGACGAGAAGAAGAAAAAAAAAAGGAATATAATGACTCCATGAATTAAGGCTGGTTTAGCCGTTTCAAATTCTTCATTTGCACCCTGCATGTTGCGACCTAAGTCTCTGCTAAGATCCGCCCCCCTGGAAGCACCATCCAGTTCTCCAGCGGTGGCACTGTGCCACACTGACAGGGTGTCCTCCCGTTCGACTGGTTCATGCGGAGCCCACAGGACAGCTCTGCCCAGTACAGAATACAGGAGGACCTACATTACCGGAGCACAGGCAGGGCTACCGTATGTCGATTAATGAATAGAAAACTTGCTTTCAGTGTTCAAAAGGAAAAATATCTATTCTTAAAAACAGAGGGCGCTTATAATCGATAGCTCAACATAAGACGTAATTCACATATTTCTTTGTTTTATATTTACTGTTTTGCTCGACTTAAAATGTAAAATTTCTTACCAGTTTAAACAGTGGACAAATTAACTCTAAGTGTTTTTTCCCCCCCGAGACAACCCTGAGATGATATTTTTAAACAGCACCATTTTCCCATGACAGTACAATCTTTTTCACGATGAGACAAACGTAGCCTGAGCGACCAGTGACTCATGTCTGGAGAACTGAATGTGCTTATTCCGAATAAAGAAACAATCCAATCGCCTTTCTATCACTGTGTATCGAGGTTTTAACATTTTAGCAAGTCTTACATCAGCACAAAGGCAACTGAACAGGGTTTGACACAACACTCTGAAGTGAGTCTTTGCAAAACCTTTAAGACGTATTTAAATCCAGGGACAGTTCCTATTCCTCAAAACGTTTTTCTCTGCAGTCAGACATAACTGCGGGTCTCAATGGAAAGCAAGAGGAAAACAGCTCTCCTTAAGCAAACCTATCCTTTTTCTATCATCACCTGCCTCAGCACGTGTAGGATTACCCATGTAATTTACTGTGGGCCTCCACAGGCTCCTGCTTTCAGAAGCTGAATCCTGAAGGAGGGTGAGTGGGGTTGTGGGTTTCTACCCCTGGCTTGTGTCTCTCCCTTGCTGGGAACGCGTGTCTCAGACAGAGAGGCCCGACGAGCTCTGGTCTGGGAGTCACTGACCTCACAGCATTGATCTTGATGAAGCCGGATGCATCGCAGGGATCATAGTCTCCTTGCACATCCATGCTGAGGAGAAAAGAAAACACCGAACAGGCTCATATTAATATTAATTCTGGCAAAAAACAGCTGACAACTGGCCAGTTGGTGGGCCATCCAACATAATGCAAAGGGACCTTTCAATCAGCCACTTGTTATGACCTCTAGGAAACAGCACATTTGCAAAAAACAAGAAAGAAACTGAACCAAAGGTGTTTTCAAATCAGATGCAGACTCTGCTGCAGTCCCTGTGACAATGACACCCCCTTGAAATATTCTTACTTGCACTACTTACAAATTTTTTTTTTACTGTACCTCCGAGCGGCACTTTTATACACTACTCCAAGTTAATTGCGTGATCATTAGCAGCGTTAAACGGGCTTTCGTTTGCTGTTACAGTGCAATAAAATTTGAAGTGCTTATATAACAGCGACAAACACCACCCATGACAAATGAAAGCTTCACATCTCCCGGCCCTTGTGTTGCTTTACATGTTTTATATTTTCCAAGAAAAAAAACCCCGAAAGAAATGAAGCACCAACCCCGTTTGCTACCCAAACTTCCAAGTTATACCAACATTTAAGAGTCAAGGTTGTGCCTTTAATGAACTGGTTTCCACCTGGGAAAAAAGAAATGATGTAGCACATGTCATCATTTTAATATGACAGGGAGAATAGATCTATTAAGGGTTTTAAACGCATTTGTACTTTCCTGCATTTATTACGAAAAGAAAAAAAAAATCAAGCTTTTTAATGTTTTAAACTAAGAACCTTCAACTTAAGCACTCTTTTTTTGGTGTGGAATTTTCCATTGACGTTGTTTGTGACTGTATTTTTTTCCTTTCATGTTAAGTGTGTTGTTCCTCTTTCCACTGAGTGTGGTGCACATTGACCTTGGTAATTCTGGCCTTTTGTATTGGAATAGCATTAACGAAAGTCGGAGCGCTTGCGGTTGGGAGTGCACTGTTTGGTTGAAAGGAGCTCCAGATTGAGGTTTCAGGTGTAAACAGCAAGACAGTCAACACAAGGTTTTCTTTTCTCCGATTGATGTGCATACAATGAACAGAAATTGACAGCTTTTTATCCCTGAACCTTTATTTCCCTATGCACTCCTTCGTGCCTGCCTTTCTCTTCTGCAACAGTAGATCTACAACTTTATCCCTTCAACTTGTGATTGCTATTGAGAAACGGCAATCTCCCTCCTTTCTTTTTTCAAACTCTTACAACTTCTCAAAGCCGATCAAGTTTCCTACTTCTAACAAAAAACCACTAAGTGTCTTGATCTTTGTAAAAACAAAAACCACCTCAAAACTGATCAGCTCGAAGAAACACAAGCAGCAGAAAAGGAAACTGGAATTTTATAACTAAAATCATTTTCTGCAACAATGAAAAAAAGATACTTCCAAGGACATACACTATGTGTAAATGAAAGCCATAAAGACCTTTATTTTTAATAGTTGCTGAACTGTGATGTTCATAGGGTCAAACGTTTATATCTGGATAAATAACAAATAGGGAAGCTGAGCTTAGAGTATGTGCTGCTGAGGTTGTAAAGATTTTGTTGATTGTGCCTAGGTACACCATGCGAGTGTGTTTTTGTCCTATAGACAACAATGTAATTTTTATCAGAATAACCTAAAGGGAGACATTTTCCAATTCTCTAGAATCTTGCAGAGAACTGGGGCATTGCTATAGAAATCTTAAGTCATCTGTAGGTTATTTTCATTAGGGCAGCAATATTAATAACAAAATATTACTGCCAAAGGAGACATGTACAAATACAGTACATCCCAACATCCATGCATACAATACATAATGCATGTGTATATCCAGCTGCTTACGAAGAGAAACTTTTAAAATGGATTTTCAATCCAAGCTTTCTGTAATAAATGGTAGCACAAAACTACACAGGTCCCTCTGGCCATTTCTGAAGAAACCAGAACACATCTTCCGCAAAAACCTCTAACCTGAAAGTCGTGGGCTCACTTTGCTCATTATAAACTGATGCCAGGGAAGCTAGGATTCCTCAAGACGGAGGAACAGCACAGTTATTATAGAAGATGAAAAGGTGAGCTTTCTGTCTTGTCCCGTATACATTTGAGAGCAGCCCAAGTCAGCAATGTTGTCACACGCATTATCAACAGGAGCTTTCACGCAACATACAGCCTCACAGCTGTAGTGTACTGCCTCGGCCCCATTTCAGTTTGCACACCAGAAAATGGTTAAACGTTTATTCTCCTTGAGCACCCAGAGAAGGGGGTCTGGCTCTTAACTGCTAGAAGCCGAGTCCTTTCATGAAAGAGCCGGACTCCCTTTGTCGCTGCGACAAAGGGGAACCGACCGGAAAAAAAAACTGACTCTTCACACAAAGCGTTTTCACCTCCCGAAGCTGAAAGGGGAAGTAAGATGCTCTCTGAGGGGTTAACAGAATCCAGTACGTGTTGAAGAAGGTGCAGACACAACACTTAGGGTAATCTCCACTACATGGGTTTTTAGAAAACCGTTTGAAATTAATTCACGCTAATTATTCTCCTTCGTGCCTCGCATTCTCTTTATATCAGTCCCCCCTTTTCTCGAAACTCTGCTTTTATTTTTGTGCATTACCGGCGCTTTTCTGTCCCCTTCTTCTCCTTTCCCTCCTTCAGTGTGTCTCCTCTCTATAATTACGGTAGTTTCTACCCACTGCGCCAAAGCACTTTTACCCTGTGCTAACTCTCGCCTGCAACTAGGCTGCTAATGTGACGCCGTCACTCAAAGCCTTTAGGGCGCAGTGGCGTAGAAATCAAAAGAAGCCGAAATAAAGACCGAGACGGAGGTGGGGGAGAGAGAAGGAAAAAAGAGAGGGAGAGGTAGCGATATCTGGAAACTCGGCAATCTCTTGTTGCAATCCGTATAAGACCTCTCCCTGCACTTGTCTTCTCCAACTTTTCATTTCCCTTCTAGCGCGCAGCACTAGATGGTGATAGAAAAAACAGGGTTGTTATTAAACACTTTTTCAGTGGATAATAAAAAACACACACACACACACTGAGCCGGCTGAAAAAGCGACACAGATTACTGTGACATTTCCACCTCCTCAGTAAGATCAGTGCTGTGTATTCTGAATATTAACCTTGAGGCGGAAAAAAAAACTTATAGGAACTTAAGGGGCTGGGGGGGTCAGGTAGGCGGGTGAGAAAAAAAATCAACAGCAGGGTAATTTAAACGAATAGGCGTTGCGTTTAGATACTGGAACCAGCCTGGCTGAAATGATAGCTGGAGAGAGATTTGTGCGCTCGATATTTAAGCTGAAAGTAAATCTGTCTTTGCTAAACGGCTCAATACATGATATTCTCTTGTTCTCTCGAATTAAACGACGGGACTGTGCTTTGAATATTACACACAGCTGCATCCTCCGCTACCATCAACCGCTGGGACTGTGCTCAACTGCAGCAGCGCCTAAGTCTAATTAGGCTTCGTCTACGGCTGCTTTATACAGGTAGCTAACAGGGAAATTTAGGAACAAGAGAAAGGTGCTGCAGAGGTTCTCAGTGAATCGGCGTTGTGCTGTACAACTGGAGTCCCGTAGACAGCAAGGTTAAACGGTAGAGACATTTAATCCAGAATGAGAGGCAAAGGATTACAATGATCTTTTAATGATATTTCTATTACACGCTAATGAAAGAATTAAATGTCCTACACAATACGTCATAAGGGCACTCTCTAATATACATTTTCCAAACTTGTATTTCCCTATGAACAGTGGCGCCAGGGAGGAAGCCTGAAACCCACCACTTTCAGAGTCCAGAAAACTCCGAAAATGCTCGATAAATCTGCGCGTTGCGCGTTATCGAGGGAAGATGGTAAAAGAGTCCGCCTTATTACCGACCCTCTCAGGCGCCAGACGTTCAAACAGGAAAAGAAGGGACAGAAACCAGATAAGTCACAGACTGATTGACGTCGGGCTCCCCCTGACAGACCCAGAGAAACCACACATGTTTACAAGCGGCTGCTGAATTAACGCGATACTTTGCTGGCATTGATCTGTGTTGTCAAATCTTCCTCCTTGGGGTTGCTCTCATAATAGTCGCTGCAATGCTTCCAATATTGATCAGAAAAGTCATAATGATTACAGCTGTGCATGGAGCAAACATAAAGAAGTCAAGAGCTTCAGGGAAACTGCCGTGTGTGCTGTCATTGTGCCCTGCACACACTTCACCAGCAGTTGCTGGAGGTCATTCTGCTCTTCTGGTAAATACTTGTCTAACACAGGAAGGCAGGAAGAGGAAGGACAGACATGGCATCACTGCAGAGGATTAATAAGGAGAGCTCATTACGGACAGAAGCAAGACCACTGTACACAAACCTGTGCTGGAGAAAAATATCCTGAATGTAACCTAGATATTTTCCAAGGTGCTCATCCTTCTCGTGTTTGACAACGCACGTTCTTTACTTTTCTGTGTTCAAATTAAACGCGTTAGACACCATGGCCTCTGTGACTCTCTCATGGTATCAGGCACACTCTTTAAGATTGATCGAGGCCTTCTCAGCTGGCAGGAAGAAACGGAGAGGGTGAATGAGATTTGGATACTGTGCCTAAAATCACTTCCCTCCTCGAGAAGCCATTATTTGCCTTTGATTGTAACAGGATTGTTCACAGCACATTATCCACCTCCACTCTGCTGTCCCTAAATTCTACCCTCAGGGTGTCCCAAAGCACAGCCGTGCAAGCGATATCCCGCCGTCAAACAGTCCATTAAACAGTGTGTCCTGGAGGTGAGACAGGCCTTCATCTCTCCAGCTCCCTACTTAACAAGCATGAAACAGCCCCTTACCTGAAACAATCAGGCCCTTTTCTTTTAATTGCGAGTTAGCTTTGAGAAGGAGGAGGGATTGTGTGGCGGAGGGAGGCTTTGCTGTGGCCCCTACACCGCTGGCCCGGGGGCGGGGGGCTGGCAGGGGCATGAATGAGCTCAGTGTTACAGTGCTCAATATCTGCAGAGCCACTTACATCCAGCGGCTGGGAGAATTGGTTTAGGCTAAGGGCCTTCAGTTCCTTCTTTCTGCGGGACTTCCTGTGGTGGAGTAGAGGGGTTTATCGCCACGTGTAGGGCGGACATTGGAATTCTTAACCGCGCTGATCCCTGGGGACACACCCAGCACCACACAACGTAGACAGTGCATTACAAGCATAATAAATAACAACAACAGGTGGAATACATACATACTGTATGTTGCGGACAAGAAATATGTCGAGAAAAAAAGAGCCCGTTAACTGTGAAGCAGTGCTTCCACGCCCTGGTCTTCGGGACTGGGATGGTCAGATTCCACCTTTTAACATCGTTCCATCTGTCTTTACGCATTTTATTTTTTTATATGGACATATTCAGGTCGTACCTTAGTGCCTTATTCAAATTCATTCATCGGCCAGCAACCCATCTCATACCATGGCGTTCAGGCTGCTGGTTCGCACGTTAAACACTTCTCCAGGACGGGGTGAGTAGGAGGCACGGGGGACTGCTGGGAGTTCAGTCCGGCGGCACGTGTCGGGATGGAGTTTTCACCAGTGGGGGCTATTCCGAACTGTCCCTCGGGACTTCAGTGTTGTATCCCCCGCCCATTCATCCATTTTGTGACCGCTGCATCCCATACAGGGCCGCAGGTGCGCTGGAGCCTCTCCCAGCAAGCAACGGGGCAGGACGGGACTGTGGGAGGAAACCCCCTCACGCAAAACCCGGGGAGAACACGCAAACTCCACACAGGCAGCAGCTCAGGATTGGAACCCCACTGCGCCGCCCGTGGTGGTAACACTGTACCGGTACGTCACTGCCCCTGAAAACGACGACTTTTCGCGAGCCATTCTAAGGGCGGGGGTAGAGGACAGCGTTGCGCTCCTTCTCACCTGACCAGCTCCTCGTTGTACAGGGATTTGCGGGACTCCCGGCCCAGAATGTACACCTGTCCCTTGAGGACGGAGACCTGAACCTTCCCCTCCACGTTCTCCTGGGACTTCTGGATACAGTGGCGCACAAACTCGCACTCCGGGCTGTACCAGAACCCTGTGGAGAAAGTAGGGTCAGACAGCTCAGTGACATACGGCGGCCACACATAAGAAACGTGATGCAACCGTTCCTTTCGTGTGACACAATGCATA
The DNA here is from genome assembly GCF_040954835.1 of Lepisosteus oculatus. NCBI lineage: Eukaryota > Metazoa > Chordata > Actinopteri > Semionotiformes > Lepisosteidae > Lepisosteus > Lepisosteus oculatus. Next base: position 14,444,035 of record NC_090719.1, on the reverse strand, counting down.
TACAGTAGTAACGCATCAGACGACTTAAACACATTAGATACACGTATCCTTCAACAGCCACAAAAAATACACCAGGGCAGAAAAATGTTGCGACAAGACACGGAAATGTACTGTACTTTTACGCTGGAGCTGAGCTATCACTCTGGAAAAAGAAATACCACGGACACACTAACATAATTAAGGTAGAACAAGGCAATCTGATACTTTAACACGGGGAGAGGGAGCTCATTATACAAGTTACTGCCCAGCCCCCTACCCCCCACCCACTTTGTGACAAAATAAGTAGTTGATCTGACTCACTGGGGAGATTTGAGTTTAAGCTTCAACCCCCCTTTTATCAGCTTAGTGAATCAGGCACATATGCTCAGGGTCTCACATGTGGGTGCCTGTTTCCTGTTGCAGGTACAGCTCTCTCTCCTCTTTCTCCCCTCTGCCCACGTCCCTTTGTAACCCTACCAGCGCAGTCGAGGAGACAGCTGGGGCTGTCAGTGTCTTGCTCATGAAAGAGGGGCTTTCTCTCGGCACATCTGCCCTGCTACCTGACTCCCGCACACCAAGCTGTTTCTCTTTGTACGAAAGCAAGGAGAACGCTCCAGGATAAAAAAAAAAAAAGAAAGAACATGCGAGTTGCTGCATTTTGAAGGCTTTCTAAAGCCAGCTGTTTTTACAGCCTGTCTCTGTCCTCCTCGCAAGACTACTTGCTGATAAAAAAGATTAACAACTAAGATTGCCAGCTTCCCAAAGCATTTGTCTTTTCCCCCACACATCTTTCAAAAAGGAAACACAAAATGCAAATGCTAGCGTTTCAGCTGCCAGTTTGTAATCTTAAACAAACCTCCTGACAGATGTATGCACTGCTTTATAATTCCTGAGAATTGCTTGCTAAAAATGAATTCCTAATAATAATTATTAGGACAAAACAGGTGTAAAACCACCATGCAATCTGCCCCATGAGAAAGCGATCTACTACCAAATTATCCCCTTATTTTGGAATTTTGGAATATGGCTATAAAATCTGATTATACACAATCTGAATTTATGTCATCAAGGACATGTGCATATTTTCCTTTCAGCATGGAATAAACCTTGGGATTTAGCAGCTTTTGGGACACTCAAGACAGGTGTAAAAATGTACTCATAACATCCCCCACACAGAAGACTACAATCTATCTTCATAAGAAACCATGCACAAACGGACGAGTATGCAGGCTGAAGTAAATTTAAGCGGATCTTTCAATGGTTAGGATTTGTGAAATATTATCCCAAATGTTGTCTCAGTACATACAAGACATTCCAGTCCCTACGCCAGATACTAGCTGCTGATGATGGATGTATATGAAACCTACAAAAGAAAACATGAATAGAGGAAGCCAATTCCTTGGTTATGCGCACAAGGTACAAGGTACACAAGACAGAACAGAAACGCACACACAAAGGAAGAGAGAGAAGAGCCAGGATGTTTGTATTGTGATTGCAGAACACGCACAGGCCACCTTCATGAAGCCTGCCTGTATGAGGGAATAACCAGACCACCTCTTCCGTGATTTCATCTGTCTACTGAATGCTAAACTTACTTGTGTAATTGTGGGAGCAAAACCAATTCCGTCCACAAAATCAAAGAAACGTCTTCATATCAGATCTTGAGATCTATGTGGCCAATCCCACCTTTCTTCAAGTGGGTGACAACGTACAGGTAGCATCAGTGGTAAACCAGACAGACAAAACCGCAAAACACAGGCAAGGAAATAAAACGGAACATTTGTCCGAGCCAAGCCACCTGCAGTTCTTTTACACTGTATTTAATACTCAATCTCTTCCCTTTCCATCTGAATTCCCAGCGTATGAAACCATCCTAAAGGTCTGTGGAGGAAGGCTTTCCCTCTAATGTGTCAGTCCAAATAAAAAAATAATTAAAAATGAAAGTAAGGTAAGACTATCCTTACTGATCAAAGGTTTCAATGCAAGCATTACGCGATCAATGTTCAAAATATGCATTATTGAGATTAACCGTGTAGGTCTTGTGGATCGGACGAGATTAGTTGCATGGGGACACGGGTGTATTGCTCTTCCTGGAGAAAATTGGGTGGAAATGTATGGAAATTAAAAATACAGCCTGTCTTCTCTGCACCTGAGAATGTCTTTGTAAAGCAAGAAGCTATCAGATACCTATAGTATAAGCAGAAAAGGATGGATGTATATTCACCATTGAAGAGCACTGTAGCTTTAATCTCTGTTATCCACCCCTCTGTTTTTATTGTTAGAAACCTGTTCTTACCAGAAGCCCTTTGGTCCCATTTAAGTTTAATTGCACCTCATTCCAATCAGACTTTAATAATTGAAATCCTATTAAGAGGATGATGAGCGCTGCAGACACAATGGGATTAAAGCACCTGAGCTGAACCTGTAAGGACAGAAATAGGCTGAGCTCAGCACAACTCCAGATTGGCGGAGCGTATAAACCTGTGTTTTGCTGGCAGTCCTGTCAGAGGTCATGTCCACAAGCAGCTCTGTTCCTAAGCATCATGCTGAGTTTTTGAAACACACTGTATGCTGGATCTCAAATTCACACACAAGCTGAAAATCCTCATGTTTCGTATTTGTCTATTAATTTCAATGGAACAAAACATTTAATAAAGCCAGGACATGCTTGCCTTGAAAAAAAAAAAGAAATTAAACAGCTTCAGGGAATAAATCACATGCCTTACGATTTAACACTTCTATCTATTATCTCTGGATTTAGAGCGAAGCTTTGTATGTTCAGGTAAATTAAGATAGCACACACCAGCATAGTATGCTTCATCAGAATTAGCATAGAACTACTGTATATGAGGATACTGCTTACATGCTTAGCAACATACTCACAATCTTTTCCACCTCACTAGACATTCACTCATCTTTGCTAGCTCCTCATTGCCACAGTTGTGCAGTACCACAAAACTAGAGCAGTCAGCTGCCCATGTACTCTCAATCATACATCACAGTAAGTGTGGTTCGGTTTTCCACTATAAGATAAACAAGAACAATGAGAAACTGCCACACATCCTGAGTTGTCTGATCTCTTACACTTGAAATAAAGATGTGGAAATGAAATAATTGGGATGCCACAGTGACATCAACTGACTGTGACTGATAGCAACCAAATTTATTTTTTTACAACACTGCAGTATCCTCACAATTCAACAGGGTGTCTTATAAAGCATTACATTCTAATGTCATGCAGATCACATATAACCTAAAAAATGACACATCATATTTGAAACTTCACATGTACTGCCGTGAAGGGTGTTTGTGCCATCAAGACATCACAAATGTCTGTGTGCATCTCAGGAAAAAAAGTGAATTTCTGTGAGCTTTTATACAAAGAAAATGTATGAGTAGGTTTGTACGTGAGCACACTTTTAATCAACTAGAGCTTACAGGAAAACAGGTGACATGCTTAGACAGTCCAATGTTTTCTTATCAAAGGCTCTGCAAACATAAAAAGTTCAGTGTTATGCTATTGTTTTTAATTAGAGTGCAGGATTATATCTGCCATTATAAACAAGCAAGTCAGAACGGCAGATGGTACTTTAAGGGATTTTTTTAACATGTCACAGACCAGGCCTGCTCAGAGCACTGCAAACCTGAGGTGTATACGAGCACATTACAAAGATGATGCCACACTTTTTCTTCTTCAGAATAAAAACCATCGACAGATTCTTTTGCTTTGTGACTTTTTACCGTAAGGTTTGAATTGGGATTTCCAGAACTTACGTTTGCGACCCAGTTTTGGGTTTTCTGCTGTAATTTTTTCAAGAAAGGACTTTCACTGCTGGTTTTGCAGTCGCTCTGCAGTTGGCTCAAATCTTATTTGATTCCTGAACAATTACAGAACTTGGGGGAAACTGTCACACAGACAGATACAAGTGGAAATCTGCAACATCAGATCCGACAGACCCTAAGAGGGGTGTTCGTATGCTGTATACTGCGGGCTCCACGACTGCTGGAGGAAAGCAGATTGATCCCTGCAATCTCCAGACAGAGAGGCTGTGCGTCTTTGTCAATCTGGACAGCTGGCCTCAGTCTGCCCACCTGTCGACCTATCTGCGCAGGTAAGGTGGCAGCTTACCCTGGCTCCCAGAGGACTACCTGTGTGGTCAGAGAGGGTGTACCAGCCAGGCTAATGACCCTGAGCAGGTGGGACCCGGCTTTTGTTCTGCTAAACCACAGGAGCACCTAATTGCCAGGTTGCTTGTTAGAAGGCCCTAATAGCCCTTCAAATAGCCATTTGTGGTCCACCCCTAAATAAGGGGATTTCGTCCTGCAGGGTAATTGTTTTAAGAACAAACAGGCATGGAACAGCACATAATGTCCCCCCTTAACACACAAACACAGACAAACTCCCTAAGATGGATAAAATCAGAGTTAGGGGAAGAATAAAAAGCAAAAGTGTTTAAGTAGGAAATGATGCATAAAAACTGCTATGATAAGGTTCTTCCACATGTGTAGTGTATTGTGACAAGTAACAGATGAGCTCTCAGTAGGACAAATCACAGACATCAGCCCCTGACACGTTTCCCCCTTTTGTTTTTCCATGTAGCACGCTGTGGGTTCTGTTCATGAGGCAATTTCTGCCATGGTACTGCACGTTTTCTAGCACTTTTAATTTTAAAAAATGAAAGATTGAAATGCAAATGGCTTAAAAGTCACAAGAAAAAGTTGACGGTGCCCTTAAAAGCAGTAAATCGTTTACTACTTTTAAATCTAAAACTTTACATTTAAATTTCATACTTAAAACGCCAAGGCGTTCAAACTTCGGTGTATCAGCCCGATCGGGTGGCAAATGTAGTTCATAATCTGGCAATTAATGAAGCAAAATGACAGGCTGATATTTATTCACAATCTGTACCTCCAAGACATATCCAGAATATCAATATCTAGATATATAAATATCATAAATGTATTATTTTAAGTAGTTAGTTCAAATGTAAGAGGAACTGAATAACACTGTCCCCCATTTGTACTAATATGCAGACAGTAATAATCCTACAGAATTTACCTGACAACACAGCAAGCAGCACCAACGTTAACAAAGCGTATCCAGTTTAATATGAGAGATATCAATCATCTCTACTGGCACAAATACAAACTATTGGGAATTTTATCTTACTTTTAGCAAGAAAAAATGTATTAACTAGATAAGACGGAGTTTGAAACCAAGTGAACAGAGAAAAAATACCCAAGAGGAAGATTTTCTATAAAGCACTACATGGATGTGAAAGATGAAATGCTTACAAGGCTTATCAGGTGACAGCAATGGGTAGGATAACCATGTACTTTCTGCGGGTTGTAGCAGCGAGGAAAAAAGAGACAGAAATATGTAATACAAAAAGAAGTATAACTCAAAGCCTTGGAAGTCTTAATGATTTGGGGTCATTTTCATTAGGCTTCAAGTCAAGTCTAACTCTAAAAGTCCTAGCTCTTGAGCTCAGTCAGGTATCAAGTTAATTTGTTCAAATGTCAAGTCAAAAAAGACACCAGAGTTAAGAGTTAAAACATCAGCTGATTAAACTGATACCGTTTCAGTATTTTGGTTATACTTTCAATTTTTATCTGGGCTTGCGCCTTGGATAAATGTTGTACTATACCTCATGAGACACAAATGCTAAAACTAAATCAGGTCTACCTAGACATCAAATTCTAATTTAAGCATATGAAAATCACTGTAGCAGCAATTTTGCTCTTAGCTTTATGGCTTTGCTAACCTTAGCCCAAGCTCATCCCAAACCCCAGGAGACAGGTCCAAAGTATTCTCAACAATACCTCAAGCAGGTATTGTTGAGAATTGCTCAAGCAGTTGTGGGGACACCTTATGGCAATTAACACTGTATTTCACAGACGGTGCTCGCTCTTTAAAAGGATTCAGAGAGAATATCTCCATATCAACTCATCATCATCATCAATTTGACCATTCACCTGTCCTTGGGTTTCCTCACAGAAGTCTCTGGCTCCACCATTTTTCTTCAGTTTGGCGGCCAGCTGCGCTCTCGCTCTGAGAGATGAAAACACATTCGCAAGGGTGGGAGGTGTTTTTCGCAATGCATTTCGTTTCGCCGTGGGTGTCACGGGGAAGCAAAACCCATGCAAACGGTATTCGAATGCTGCGCCAGGCCCGTTTTCCAACGGCTGCGGCGAACGTTTTGGAAATCGGCGCGACCGCGAAGCCAACGTCCTGCGAGAGTCGCGCTAGAATTGTCGGAAGGACAGGAAGGGGTCGCTCCGATTCCGCGGCTCGCGCTCCCGAACTCTGGACCGGAGAGCTGGACCCCGGCGAACAGGGGAGGGGAGGAAACTCACCGTTGTAGATCAGCTCGGAGAACTTCACCCCGAGCCCCTGCTTCAGCTTTCTCACTTCCCGGTCCATGGTGAAGGTCTCGATGTCTAGATGCGCGTGGTAGAGAATCGTCCCTCCTGGGGTTTCATAGATACCTAGGACAAGAAAAAAGGAGGGAGGCGTAAGGGGAGAAAAAAAAAAAAGAACCACAACAAAGAAAGGGGGGAAAAAAAAGCAAAGCGCACCAAATTGCCAGCGGTCTCTGACAAAAATGATCCCCTTCAGGGTGACATGGGTCCTGTCCCTCGCCCCCTTTCTCTCTCAGCTTGCCGGTTAAAAGGCAGCTGTCATTATTTTCCCGCTGAGGCTCAGACGAGTCCACTCTGGGGCCTGCGGAGAAAATTTCCAGATTCCCCATCGCTGAGAGGCACTCCGCGAGGCTAAATAACAGGGTTGGGCCGCGCAGCCTCTCAGTTCGGCGGGCCCGCAGGCCTAGCCTTTTCAAAACCCTGCAATTAAGCAACTGCTGAGGAGCGGGGAGGGGGAGGTGAGGATACAAAAAAAAACCAGGAAAAATGAAGTGTGAAAATGAAGCTGTCACTTAGGTGTCTGTATATTCCGAAAAATGGGAAAAAAAAAAAAACTTTCCTCCAGGGTTTTACACGGTGTATTGGCTGATATCCCGCGCAGCACAAAAGGGCATTACAGAAAATTGCGCGGTTGCGATAGACAGTGGACGGTTGTTTTCCTTGCAGGGTGTGTTGCCATCACTGCAGCTTGCCATTTGAAAGCAAAACCGTGGTTTAAGAGGAAGATTTCTGATGCGCCGTGTGCTGGGGATCTGGCTGCTGAGACTCGCAGTTAAGTGGAGGATAGCCCAGCCTAGCTGCTGCAAGGCTCCAAACAAGCAGGCAGACTTCCCCCATCCTTCCCAGTGAAGTCACAGCCCATAATCGTTGAATTCAATTCATTATTGAATTACCAATGAGCTGGTGGTACAAAATCCTATACTCGTATCCTGTATCCTATATCCTGACACCCGAAGAAGGCTCCACAGCCGAAAAGTTGTGTTTCCCTTCGTCTCTTTGCAGCAGGGAATAGACTTTTACTTGTTCCTTTGCAGCCTGCGCATGCTGACGCAGCCCCTTACTTGAACTAAAATCCTATACTTGTCAGACCGGAAGGTGCATTCATTCACCATCCCTGAATCGAGACTGTAAAAGCTCAGGTCTGGAATATGTTTCTCAGCTTAAAAAAGCTCCCAAGGAGCATGGAACACATTCATGAAGCACTTCCAGCTCTTTAGGAAAAAAAAAAAAGAAACATTTTCACAACGGCTTTATATCTGTCCTTGCAAACCACATTGAACTTCAAGGGTAGGGCAGACAGGTGCCAGAGTCGCTCAAGGGCACAGTGATGATGAGGTTTTGAATTAACCTCTTTAGCAACAACTTTATCAAAAGCCTTCTGACAATCTAAATGCAACACAGTATATCACATGCTCTGTGGTAATGTTCAGTAAACTCCAACAAGTGAGCTTCTGAGAAGGTGTTATAATCCTGAGAACCCATGCTATAATTGCCACTTTTAGCACAGAGACCCACATCTCTCCTGTTTCTGTAATGCAAACTCAGCACTAAGGAGGCATTGCTGTAATTTTAGTCCCAGCTAGCATGCTGTTGAAAATGTCCTGTACTGTAAAAGTTCAAGAGGATGGCCCCTTGACTTTTAGTTTTAGTATATGGTGTCACTGATTCTATTCTGATAGAATATGCTATGCTTTCTCCTCCAAATTAAAAACCCACACCAGACATAAGCAAAAGCTCATCCAGGGGCATGCTCAAACCAAAGCGTAACTCATGATATTTTATGATTTTTTTCACACCTTAAAATAACTGCAGCTATGTTGGCAAAGGTATCTGTGCATTTAAGGCCCGTCCATTACAGAAAGAGAGAGATGCAGATTACACAAACGACAATGTTTCTCCACAACCAAAAATTACCCCTGAAAACTATACATTTTAACCCCAAGATGGCTACTGTAGCACTCATCTGTCCTCTGTAAAAGGTTCAATTAAGAAAAGACTTAAGAAAAAAAGCGATTCCATATTTTTTTGCCAGCTAAAGAGCAGGATACAGATTAGGAAGGTAACCCTCTTGTTTTCGGCTTTCATCCTTTATGAAACAGTTTACAGTTGTTAGGCTGGGTTTTGCAATGGACAGAGGGGACCTAAGATGAGGGTCAGTACAGAATTCCTAAAGGCAGATAGGTATCCCCTCACTGATACTCGCGTGGATTTGTATCCAATAAGCTGCCTGCACACGTCTGATACATTTAACCTATTTCTCCTTCGGTTTGCTATTCACCAGGATAGCTTCTCAGGCTAGTAATTCATGGCTCAGTTGAAGAAAAAAAATCAATCCTGTCTAAGCTACCTGCCTTCACTCACAGACTGATTCCTGCTGTCCTGTACCTGCTACTGATAATGCTTTCAGAGGCAGACTTGTATGGATGAAACTTACAAAGATTCACTTAGCCATAACACTGGCCATTACAGTCAGCCATAAACTACCCATCTCCACGGGAACTCTTTCTTCACCACAGCATTAGTCTCAAACTGGCGGTTGTCATTTCAGAGTGATGCGCCAGATATGGGATGTATGGCAGAGAATCAGCAGTTTGTCAGAGCTGGAGAAGTAATTTCACTAACTGAATCACCCCCAATCCTAGAATCTCTGGGCCCTCCATATACAATAACTGTGGCTGCAGTGTCATGGCTTGTCATCCGGTGTATTGTCATTCCATGGCATGGAAACATCACCTCAGTGTGGTCTACACTAGTGAGCTTCAACACATTGAAAACACAGCCTTCTGCTGAAAGCACTGAGAAAACGAACATGGGACAAGTTAAAAACCTTCAAATAATTGATCTTGGGAGCTGGTTCTTGAAAACCACAGACCACACCGCTGTTAATCCCCTGCTTTAGAATACTGCCTCACCAGCCTGTACATACGTGTCCAAACAGAATACAAGGGACAAAACACAGGTGTCTTGCTGGAGATGAAGAGTAATAAACTAGTTATTAATTCACGGGCGAACTGAGAACTGTATTGTTTAAATACATTACGACGACTGCCAGTTCGAATATAGCAATGACTAATTCTCATTAAAAGACTGAGATGAATATTTTTTTTAATCAAGCCAACTCCCGTAACTGTTTTTTTCCCCAATCTGAGGGCCACCTGAATACAAACAGGTTAAAGCGAAGGACAGGGGTGTAGATAAGGACTGTGGCAGAGAAGAAAGCTTTTGTGACAATATGAGTTAATACTGATTGATGTCAGACTGTGTTGCAATTAAATCAGTTTTGCCAGGCATGTTTTAAAAAAAAAACAGGTTGTGTCTAAAAATAAAAGTAAAAAAAAAATGTAGGAGAAGTGTATACTTTACTTTAATTGCTCACTTTAGCCGCTTGACTCATCAGAAGTAGAGCTCTTTATTGCTGCCTGCCTGCCACTCTGCAGGGGCTGTATAATGGAACAGGTAGGAAATGCATTTATTAAATTTGCCTTTATTAGCTGGCGAATTTTAATGGGCTCTTTCATAGCAGGTATTCATGGGAAACAGCATTGCAACAGTGGGGAAAGCATGGCACATAAACCATACCATTATACTCTCTTCACCCACTGAAGGAACTGGGGCACTCACAATTCACCCACCGTACACTGCTCGACTTGTGTGAGGGGACCAAGATTCGAGACAAAAGATTTTCATATCATGCCGCGCACTGGTTTCCCAATGCTGTTCGTATTTTCTGCCCTGTGCGAAGTAGTGCTGTACAAAAAAAAAATGTTATAAATGCACTGGTTAGGCTTTGGGACTGAGACTCCCCCCTAACAAACAAAACGATGATCTTTACCGTGTGTGTTTGAACTTTCTATGAAGGACTTTGCTTGGCGACAAAGGAAAAAAAAAAAACTTACTGACTGTAACACACATTTCAGATTATGATGTACCGGCAGATCTGGGAGAATCAAAGCCATACCATCCGTATACAGTACATGGAAACAAATCTACCTGGCAACTGAGGCACAATCTGTCTCCAATAAAAGGCTGGGATCAGATTTTTTCCCTCTAAAACAGAATTAATAATGCACTACCACCAAAAATGAGAGATTTCTTTTGGCCCATAGGACACCTCAAAAAGGAAACTGGTATTTCTAGGTGTATAAAACAACAGTCCCATACTTCAAACGTAGAGTGCCAAGAGTCGGTCCTTCAGTGCTCAAACTACCCTGAAGTTCTGTCTTCCTGTTCTGTGAAGAAGAAAACTCTCACCTGGCACAGCTGCCTTGACTTTCCACCCTTCCCTTCTTGTTTCCTGCCACACAGTGTCGTGCTGTGTCTTTCTATATCTTCTATATGTCTCATCCCCCGTCAAGGCTGACTTAATCACTCAACCGTTATTGGTTTTGTCCTAGTTAAAAACGTTTGTCTGGCCACGTCTCCTGCTTCAGAGATAATCAGACATTTGCTTAAAGAATGAAGTATATTGATGAGAGAACCCACACCTGGACACCCCCTGTAAGTAACGATACCATCATTTTACAAGTGTCCATAATTGATTCTCTACCACCACCTCCATGTTGGAAGATAATCATGGATTAAGGCTGAATCATGAGTGCGTTTCTGGCCCTTGCCACATTAGAATGGCCCCTCACTGCACTGCACTAGTCCCTGGATTTTGTCCTGCTTTAACAAAGAAGAGGGCAGCAGCAAACTGGAATAATGACGTGACTGAATGCAGATCTCCTGCACTGTAGCCCACTTTCAACAATGCAAATGAGCACTGGTGTAGTGCTTGTGGTTCTAACAAGGCATGGACAACAAGCTGACACAATCATTTCTGTTACAGCGCTGGAGTTGATGAATTGAGGTGTCTCTTGGATATATTCAAGGACAGCCTTCAGTTAAGTGTATTGTTTGGCATCGTCTTAATAAAGCAACAAATAAAGGCAAAGCTGCGAGCTTTTCTTTACAATCCTGCTCTCCAAATGGCTCAAGGGCCTGACTGTTTATCCTGATAATTGTTTTGGAAGGTAAAGCACAAGCCAACACAGAGAACGACTCTCGGTCTCTAAAAAGACAGACAAAAAGCTAAATAAAAGATAAAGTTAAAAAAATATATTGTCAAGCAGATCATTGAACTTCACGAAAATCTGTATTATATTTCCAATGCATTTTAAAAAATAAGATGATATACAATATCTATGAAAGATAATGGTTCACAATTGACAGAGAATTATCTGAGTAAGCTTCACTTTGATCCCTGCAAAAGCACAAGGTTACAAATCCTGTCAAGATGCTAGAACAGCAGGCACTGAAAAGACCTAAAAATGGCTCAAATAAACTAGCAAAGTCCTTTCTTTTTTCCAGCTGCTGTGAGAGCAATGTCAGCAAGTTACAGAATGGTCTGATGCACCATAAAATATCCACAATAATCTCCATTCCGAGCTTCCCATTTGCGAGTTATATTTGCTTTCATTTGCAGGAGATTAGCGAAATATGACATCTGTCGTTAGGATACATATGTTTTCATCAGTCACAGCTGTCCTTTTGGCTCATGGCAGTGTTACAAGGCATAGGAGATTTGAAATTTAATTTTTTGTTAATCAAGAAGGCTAGAAGCAACACAACATCTCAACTTCTGACTGCAGTGATGGATATGGCAATATTTGGTCAATTGACGTCAGAGGTAAGACATATCAAATAAAAGTGGCTGCAACTAATACCAATAGATAGAATTATGGTTCAACCAGTGGATGGACACAAACCCCTTAGAAAGTTTAGTCCCACGGTAAGAAGAAAGGCTAATCTAGATAAACCAGGACTATGCTGTGATCCATAAGTTATGGTTCACTGTTAAAACACTTTAGTAAGTAAAAAGACTTAGTCTGAGGGTATGTATGAGTAGTGTATGAATAATGAAATAAAACATGACTATTTCATTGACCAGCCTCATGTGAAATAATTATTAGACACTGTAAGGTAAATTGTCTGATTCACATTAAATAAGAGAGAGAAAATCCCTTCAAACCTAAGAGCAGCTAGTTTAGCTGAAAACTTCATATCTACATTTATTAATGAAACAGGCCCACACAATCCACATATATCTAGTTTACAAAATTAAGGCGATTAATGCTTACACAGTTCTTGCTTTAAGTAAACCACCGTTACAACAGTTAACTTCCCCTTGTGCTGCACAAGCTATATCTAAATGTCAAATAAAAAGTTATGCCATAGAGGCTAATACGATGGCACGTTTTCAAATGAAGCTTGACACTGCAACATGGTCTTAATGCAAACAGGAAAACGGTGAGCTCTAATGACTGGTCATCGAATCTCATTAAGCTCTGAGGCGCAGCATCTGTGATATCAATGTCACAGTGAATCAGTGGCATTGCCCGGACACCACAGTCACCAGGCATGAGCTACAGCTCGCATTCAGAACAGAGGAGCAATTTTGCTACGCAGAGCAGGAAACCAAGACTCACAGCACTTTCACGAAAGAAGCAGGAACTGCCGGACGTGGAAAAGCACCACCAGCAGCTGTCAGGATAGTTTTCTTTCTCCACGTGAAAACATCAGGACAGTTGAGATATAACCCGTCTTTTCATTATTGCTCTTTGTTGTGTCTTGTTTCCATTCTCCGCGGTGAAAGGCCTGCTTGTCATACTCCGCCACTTCCACTATGCATTTACTTTTTTTTTTTAAATGACAGGTTGAAAAAAAAAGAAGCTAATCTTGCAGGCAATCAAGGGAAAGTGCACTTCACATTTTCCAATTTATACCTGCCACCTTGAACCAAAGCCTGAGAATATCCACTGGGTTAGTTGCCAATCAGTTCCTTGTATCTAGTAGAGAACGTCTTGACAGGAGAACTGTTCTGTCAAAGGCAGTGATGCAGCAAGGCTTACAACTGTGACGTTTATAACTGTAGGCGAGAGGTCAGCCTTCTGTAAATCATTGTGCACTACCAGTATGTGCATTGACTATACGTTACCGGGCATTTTAAAAAATATTAAGAAGGACAAAAAGTTCACAGCAATAGGCTGCACATGTGGCTGGCATGGTAGTTAGTATTGCTACTTTTACAGTTCTGAAATCCTAAGATCAGTTCTGGTCTGCGGCACCTCGTTTGTGGGCTTTCTGTGGGTGCTCCACTAGGTAAACAAGCATCTTTAAAATCGGCCCCCATTGGTGTGCATGCCTTGTGATGGACAGGCATCCCCTCCAGGTGCTGCCCTGCCTTGTGCTCATTGCCTGCTGGGGTTAGGCTCTGGCTCATCGTGCACTGGACTAAGCAGGTTTTGAAAATGGATGAAGGGACATATTCTTTTTTCAAAAACAGTTCCTATCAACACTGTGGTCTATATTTGTAAACATGAACGACCTGAAGCAGTTGATTCAATTAGAAATACATACAAAATGTAAATCAATTACGACACAGTTGGCACAGGGTGTGAATATTATTTACTGCTAATGTGTATATCGCGTATATCCGACCTAAATGTACAGTAATATTTACAGAATATTTCGAGGAGCATGGTACGATGGGGAGTACTGCCACATTCTGGGCTCACTTCCAACTTGGGGTACCCCTCTCTGTGCTCCAGTTTCCTTCCAGCTTCCAAATACACGCGTGTTAGATTAGCGAGTCTCAATTGTTTAATGTGGGCTTAATTTGGGTAGGCGGCATTCAGAGGCAATTAATTATTCAGGAGGCTGCAGTGCAGTCAGTATTGGTTATGGCACTATAGAAACTTGATGCAAATAAGCTAGATGATCCAAGTGGACTTTCTGATGTTCGAACACGTATATGGTGGTATACACTCACGTTTTCAAACACGCAATGCACAAAATAGGTAGACGAATCACAGCATGCTAGGAGAAAGGCTTTAATGAACACAAGAGTGAAGGGAGGGAAAGGAAGTATTTCTGAAGCACAGGGAGAAAGAGATCAGAGAAGAGGGCCTTTGTCTTCCTGGCACGGATGAAAGAAAAACAAGCTGCATACACTCACTCACGGACACACGCTAAACACAAAGCCCCCAGCGAAACCTGCGTGTGCTCCACTACCTCAATTTTCTGCACTTAATTGTCCCTCCTCCTGAGTGAGAAGGGATAATTTGATAACGAGGGGGCGGGCCGGGCTGACAGACAGGAAGGTGTATGTGTGAGAGTGGATGTGTGTACAGTAGCTGCTGTCTGAGCGAGTGCGATATCCATCGGCTCCCTCTCAGGGCTCGTCAGCAGTAACCCGGGGCCGGACCCCACGGCCCAGTCCACTCCTGCCACCGCACGGCTGGGAGAAAGTGCAGAAAACAGTGAAACCTCACTGGAGCACGGATGAATGAGAGAAACCTGTTCCAGAAGTTTCCGATTCACACAAGACACGAGAGATGTTTTAGAGATTCGCAAAGGGGCGAAATAAACAAACGGGGTGCAGTGCCACAATGGGGCCCTGGTCTGAATTCCGGACCTGGGGTGCTGTCTGTGAGGAGCTTGCCTGTTCTCCCCGTGCTCACGTGGGCTTCCTCTGGGTGCCCCCGTTTCCTCTGATAGTCCAAAGACTAAGGTTAATTGGCTTCTGGAAACATCAGCCCTGGTGTGAGTGTGTGCGAGTCTGTGTCTGTGTGTGCCCCATGATGGACTGGCGTGCCATCCTGGGTGTACCCTGCCCTGTGCCCGTTGCTTGCTGGGATAGGCTCTGACTTCCCCATGACTCTGTCCTGGATAAACCAGTTATAAAATGGGTGGATGGAGCCCGTGGCTCTGCCGCCGTTTTCGAGATGTTTGCAAGCCGGCCTCAGGAGAGGTGGTAGTGGTGGGGGACTAGGAGACTAACAGATTACAGAAACTATCTCATTTCCCGAAACAGAAGTACGATACAGTACTTAAGGCATTCAGAATGAAATCCCTCCAAGCAGGCTGGTATCTTTGAAGACTACTTTTTTTTTTACCATCTGTAATGAAGTAGGCTAACCATGGGAGGAAACATCCTTACAAAAACGTTGGATTATCATTCCTTTGGATGCAGGTGACACTTTGCCAGGCATCACAGAGCTGCAGCTCGTTTCGTTTCCTGCGATGCAGTCTCTAGGAGGGACCTAGCAACTTCAGAGGAGCGCTTTCCCTTTTGCGGTCGATTAATCGGACTCCCTCCCGTTCGTGAAATGATTCAGAACGGAGAGGCGGCCCACCCTTACAGTAATTATTAGACCTGGAGCAAGAAAAGCTCTAAAAAAAGGGGTCAGATGAACATCATGTGAAAAGCAGACCACTGGTGCCTCGCCCATTAAAAGCATCTTTCCTGTCTAAGGAAGGGGCAGTGAGGATCTTTGGCAGGATTGCTTCATGGGCTTGGTTTAAATCTAGAGCACAGAATCATCCAATGACCGCATATGATCTGAACTGCATTCTGGGATAGCCCATGTCTAATATGCTACTTTTGCTGACTTAAGACGATAAGAAGAGTTCGGAAACAGAAGTCATTGGGCCCGTCGAGCTTGTTCCTGTTGCTTCTGCCATTGCAGGAATGGGTCCTGGAGGCTCAGGTAGCGGCTGCTTTTCAAGGAACAACTTAGACTTCAACCACGACTTAAAAGCAAACCAGTTTAACTTTGGTTTGATTTCTTAATGAAAATATTTGTCCAGTTAAAATTGTAAGATTCAAAGGGGGATGGAGACTTGGGGAGGTGGAGCTGCACACTGGTGGGGGTGGTGGGGATCCCCATTATCTGTAAAGTGCTTCACGTGGAGTGTCCAGAAAAGCGCTTTGTAAGTGTAAGCCATTAATTAATTATGTTGCTTTCCGCTGGTTTGATTTGAATCTGGGTTGCCTTCCTGGGATTTATGTGCTCGTCAACACGAGTAAGGATGCTGAGCAGTAAAAAAAAAAAGCTTCTTGACATGGAAAAAAAAGTTTTTAAACAAAGTGGCCAAGGCCTCCTACTGCAGGGCTCCATGCGAAAGAGTTCATGACACAACATATTATTCTTTTCACAAACAAAGTGACTTCTGTCAAACATTCAGATTGATTCCAAAAAATCTTCTCCGAATCAAACCTTCTCATGTGTCCCTGACGTTTGTGAGCCATGCACAGCTGAACAATGCCTCTGCCCGATGAAAAACACCTCCATTTAATAAATAATTGAGTTCATTAAAATAACAATTCGTTAAAATTGCTTTTGGTTCGGTTAGCAAGAAATATTCTCTGAAAAGCAACGCGTTTTCTAAAGGCAATTCACGGAGGCTCGACAAACAACACATCGACACACAAAAAAGAGATTTTAATTAACGTTTTTGTTAAAGTGAAGAACAGTTTGTGCTTGCCGTTACCTTGACGCGTTAATGCCTTTTTGTTTATTTAAATATTATTTTTATTAATGACCTATTTTCTTCTTTCTCATGTAGAATATGCAAACTGGGACGGGTATTTAATTTTTCCTTTCATTTCAGCAATGCAAGGTGCATTATTTTAAGGACAAATAAAATGTAAAAAGAAATTTTCTTTGCTTTTAATTGAAATTGGAAGTGCATGTGTGGAGAGAAGCTGTGACTGAACAAAGGCACTGATAATAGGATGTTAATCAACTAGAGATGAAAGGCGAAATCTCGTTAATACCATTGTCATACAGCTCCAAATAGGAAAACAATCAGACAAGAGCTTTTAATAAGCCTGTTTATAGAACATAGCAGTGTCGAAAGAAACAAAACAAAGGATCATGTGGTTCACCTGGCCAGAGATGGGCTTCAGTCATGGGTCTCATTGCTCTGAGGTGGAGGAACCATCAACAAATACATACAAGCCACTGAGGGTACATCGTCACCCAACAGACCGCCTATCAAAGCTCTCTTGAGTGATAGTCATAAAACAACTTAGTAAAGAGTCTAAATGATTAATATGACTAAATGGTACAACCTCCAAAAACAGACTGGTACAGTTAAAAACAACAAATGTAAATACTACCACCTCGTATTTTTCCCCCATTCTCCCCTCAACAGAGCTAAACTACCATAAAGTCTAAGAAAATAAGAGAAAATGGACCACAGCGCCACCTAGTGGCCAGAAGCCCGATGTTTCATCCTTGAAGTGAAGGGCAGGTTTCCTGGGTTCAAGAACAGGGTATCCCAGGGCCTTCAGGATGAGGCAGGGCTAAGACACACTCCCCCAGCAGGAAGCTACTGGGTAGATGCTGGGAACATTTTTTTCTACAATGGCAAAATGATGCTTAACAAGGACAAAAAGATCTTCATAACCTTGCATCTAGAATACTTTATTAGCTTATAGGAAATCTCATTTTAAAAAAGCTGTCAGGGCTGAAAACAAGGTGTCTGTGGCTTTGGTGGTTAAAAATACTTCCAGTTCTACTCTCGGCACAACTAGCTTCATGTTATGGCACTAAAGCAATAATTAATTAGGGAGCTGGACATGCGAAAACCAACACATTAAACAGATCTGAAGGTCTTTTCTTTACGAATAGATGAAAAGATGAGTAACAGTTCTACGCAGACTTACCCTGTAAGCTTTTACATTACGTATCGCTAAGGACAACAATCACCCTGGTTTCTCACTTTTCTCCCCTTTCCCTCTGGTCAGCGTTACAGGAGCATAAAGGCACGAACCTCCAGATTAGGAGACGGTTTCTGCCCACAAACTGTCCGATTACGGAACTCTACCCCTACCACTGGCTCACACTGCTGTGTTTTTTCTCACACTGCTTGTCTAACTTTGTTTTAAGTTGTTGTTGTTGTTGCTGCTGCTGTTCTGTGTTTATGTTTTGGGTGATTCCTTTAAAGACTGCACAAGAAGGCGGTGTGGTGGCTCTGTGGCTCAGGATCTGCGCCTGTGGCTGGAAGGCTGCCGGTTCATATATCGCAGCCAGCAGAGGAATCCTACTCCGTTGGGCCCCTGAGCGAGGCCCTTAACCCCAACTGCTCCAGGGGCGCCGTATAAATGGCTGACCCTGCGCTCTGACCCCAGGCGTCTCCCCCTGTCTGTGTGTCTCATGGAGAGCAATCTGGGTTGTGCGAAAAGAAATTCCAAATGCAAGAAATTATATAGGGCCAATAAAGTGATCTGATCTTATCTAACATGCAAATAAGCATTTCATTGCGCATGTGCAAATGACAAATAAACTGAACTGCTTATCCCCTCATTTACAGCAGTGCAAGCCCTCATTCAAAGAGGAGTTCAAGAGCACCTTTGCATCACCGCTGCACTGGGATATACTGCGATACTGCAAAGCCCAGGACTGACAAATACTCTGCCCCTGTCCCAAAGCCCAGGGGCTGAGCAGGGCCAGCAGAGCCTGAATCACCAGCCTTCAGGCATGGGAACATCAGCAGACCTTTGCAAGCGCTGCAGTGCTATTGTTCAGCGCTCACAGGCCTCTGACCAAGACCCCCTCCATTCTCCATAGTGTAAAGGTAGACAGGCCAGTGAAGACGCACTGGAGACTGAAACAGGCCTATTGTTTTTCTCCAGTGTCTGAGAGGGCGGGGGATCTGCCACAGGTGTGTGGCTGAAAGGATTTCTGGCAATCCTGATAATCTTTAACTCCCATCTCACTTAATAGCACCTCATCCGTCACTGAGCCAGTCATCCACTTCAGCCTTATCGGGAAGATCAGAAAAAGAAAAAAAAATAATGGGACACCTAAACAGCTAATTAGGTTCTCTTTGGCTTTACAGGAAAGAAGTGTCCTTTAACTCAATATGTTAACTCGAGCAACAGCTTTAGACAAGGATCTTAACTGTCTTAATGTCTCTTATATTGTCGTGCTTGGACATTATTAATATACTTCTAAAGAGGCAGGCATTCTGGATTTCTTGGCCTAATACTTTTAACACCTTACAGATCGAACAGGGATTTACATTTGCAAGCCTTTTCATTAAACAGGCCCTGCCCAGCACGTTTTGAATGTAGGAATGTAAAAATGAATGTTGTATTGTCATAGAAATACCGTATAACTATTGCTTGAACCTGTTGAGTTATAAGTACAGGATTGACTGGATTTTTTGGTGCCTAAGATGCTTGAAAATTGTGCTCTGGCCTGATGATTTTCTTTTATTCCACGACTGCTCCTTTCAGAAAAGGGGATTCCTCTCGCATGGAACACCAGCTGTTATGGGATTCTAGTTTATAGATGATCCTTGTTTAGCCAAAGGCGCTATGTCCTGATGAAAGTTTGTGTTTGCTGAAACGCTGGCAAGTGTTAATTAATTGTATCTGGGAGCACAGCGAGAGTGCACTCTTCTCTTGCCATACAAACAGTGTCATATCAGTTTTCTATTTCAGAGAAAACATGGACAAGGCCTTTTCGTGTATTCCCGAACAGCCATCTGTTACAAGCACACGGACCTCAGTTATCACTAGATTAAAAAAGGTTTCATTGAGTAATTCGAATGTTTCGGGTGATGTCTTTCAGGCTCAGTATACCTGGTCTGTTCGTTAATGTCCAATTCATTCACACAAGCCTATTTGCTTTTACTCATGAAACACAGACAAAAAGTTCACACAAGTTACAGCAAATCGCAGCAGGATGGATAAAAATAAATCTACCTTCCAGGTCCTAGCTCAGGAACCTAAAAAGTGTCTGAACATTTGTTAGCACATAGATAACAGTTCAGAACATCTGTGCTACAGCTTAAAAAAGCAGATTTGTTTGCAGTAAATATTTACACATAAAATTACCATTGCAAGCTTACCTTTAAGATAATGTGATGATGCAACAGCTAACAGACATAACCCCCAGCTTTAAAACAGCAGAAAATAAGACAGTAGCTAATCACATCACCTCTTTAGGAGCAGAAGTGACTATAAGTACAAATTGCCTTTTCTAAAATTCATGCATTTACGTGTTGTAGGATCAGGATGAATTCATTATTCATTATTGGAGTGAATGTAAAGTGAGAGAGTATCAAAGAGGCAAGTCCTGCCCTTCACTAAATGTGGCATTTATAACCCTTTATCTCCCTCCTAATGAGCAGATCAAAAGATATTCAGAAAGCATAATACAATTGGGATTAATTGCCATTAACAGGACAGTGCTTAATTAGCGGTTAAATATAAGCCTTAATTACAAAGTCTCAGCCAGTCTCTCCCCCTTTTTGCCATCGAGACACTCACACACACGCACACAAAACTCGCTCCACAAAGGGATGAAAGGAATCCATTTATCAGCCAATAAAGGGAATCTGTTTAATTCTGCTTGGTCAATCCAGCAAGCGATTATACTGCCAGCCCCAGCTCGCTGCCTAAAGGACCAGGATTTTATTCTCGAAAAAGGGAGACAAAGAGATATATCCGATAGACAGGAACAAAAGTTTACATGTCCTTTACACCTCCCGTGAAAATGACAAAAAAATAGCCTAGGTCACCAAAACATTAATAATCAGCCTTCAAACCTCATTCTATCTCCAACATGCGGAGTCTGCTGCATTTGTACACCTACAGTAAAACTGACGATAGCTTTCTGATTAATTAAATATAGCCAAGGTCAATTATGACCGTAAAACAGTTATTACAAAGCACACAGGATTTGAATTAGAAATATTCAGCCTTGTATTCAAAACACTGGTGTTTAAATGCCCATAGGAAGCGGTAGGTTAACAGCCAGCCACTCCACAGTCCCTGCCTGCCCCATAGCTCAGACACAAAAGGTACAATGAACTGATTTTGTGAGGCGGGTTTCGAGAAACACTTCATCAGGGCACAAAGCCCTTTGTTTTCCTTTTACGAAAGGATCAATTTGTCAGCCACTAAAACCCTATTAATAAAAGAGGAAAGGAGACAAAGGCATCAGGGCCGGAGATCCAGAAGGAGATACGCAGAGCTTTTTGAATATTTTTTACACTTATTTTCCTGCAGACTACAATGTATGTTGTGTGGGCCAACTGCGAGATCTCGAACCGTCCCTCTGAGAACTCCAACGTTCAATTCGTTCGGCAGTGCCTACACCACCTCAGCGCCTTTTTAATAGGCATCTTATTTTAACATCTGAATGCTTGTGCTCTCCGGCACAATCGGATTTATTTGCATGTTCAAAATCTGAAGTTACGTAATGAGATCCTGAAAAATCTGGGTTCCCATTTAACACTTTTAATACAAAACTTTTTTAAAAATCAGAACAGGCCGTTTTCAGACATGGCAGCCATTTGCGATTCGATTACTTTTGATAAAACTTCGGAGTGCGGAATACTCCGAGTTTTGTAACTCGTCTGCCAAATCAGTTTGCTTGTTGCTGTAAGAACAGGAAGAGGGAGAGGGAAGGATTCATGCTGAAACAGCACAAGGATCCACTTTTGCACTAAAAAGGTTTTGCAATGGAAACTCATGGATAACCCAGCACCTGTAACACTCAGTTTGCACCATGCCTGGAAAACAGTCATAAATTAAACCTGCACTCTTCTGTGAATTACGTGACTCAGGGGCCCTAACTATAAAAATAGTAATAATAATAATAATAATAATAATATTATTATTAATTGCTTGTTTCATATAGCACATTTAAAGGTGGCGTCTCAAAGTGCTTTACAGAACAATTTACAGACTATATTGGTGACAAGGACAGAACTTTCCCAGCACTTCATATGTTATAACATAGTACTAGCAGTCCTGTATCATATAAGATACGAGTCACACTTGGGAGTCATCAATGAAGAATTATCTTGTGTATACTGCCTACAAAACCATATCCAGCCTCCCACCACCAGCTTGAATGTGTCAGGCACGTCTAAATGTACTTCTTAAGAGATCATGGTCTGTAGCTTAGGGCTGAGCTCCACGGAGCTCCTGAACAGACTGAACAAAGAGAAGGTCAAGGGTCTCTGCAAATCGACCTATAAAAAAGTCCGTGCAGAAGCCATAAGACTGTGGGGCTGCCAAGTGGCCAAGAGACACAGCTGTGATGTTTCAGACTCGCAGATGGGTGCAGTCTGATAGGGGTGGAGAGCCCCACCCCACCCCTTCACCCCACTGAGGGTACTAGGTCTGCTCTCGCTTCCTCACTCCCCATTATGATCCCCACAAAGGACAGCTGCTGGTACCTGCTAACTTCCAATCCAGGCCTAATTACTTCCCAGTCATCAGTTACCCCCACATCTGCCCCCCCCCAACTCCTCCAACAAAAGGAACAGTGAACTGATTTAAAGAGCCTGGCTAACAGAATAACTTCATGGGTCAACACAAGAACACTAATTTGTCAGGCCTTAAAAGCAGCCCCCCCCGACTCCACTCGGAGTGCGGGATCGTAACCGCCGCCTTCACTCCTCCACCGCCCGGAGAAGTTGTTTGGAGCGCCGAGCTTGGCTACCAAGCCATCCTTTTTTTAGATGATTTTATAAAGCACCTCTCTTCATCTACCACCTCCCCATATTTTCCCCAGGGACGCTCGTTTCAGAGCGGAGCTGCTGTAGGGAGTAAAGCACATAACCGAGTGTCCAATGAATACATGACAGCCGAGAAGACCGACGTGGTCCACACTGCGCCCTGCTTACCTCTGGACTTCATGCCGATGAAACGATTCTCCACGATGTCCACTCTTCCCACTCCGTGCTTCCCCCTGTCCCAGGAGAAGCAGAGACCGGGTTAGCCCACTGCTCCCCAGCGCTCTACCCCCCCCAAACACTCCCTCTCGCACGTCGCAGTTGTGACACAAGGAGACCCGTTCGGGGAAAAAAAAAGGCAGCATATTGCCGAAAGCAGAGGAAAACCCGCCGACATAATGAAGATATTTCCCAAAGAACCGGCGCTTTGAAACTTTCTGATTCTGTACACATAGAAAAACACTGATGTAATAAAGTCTTCGACATTTTTATCGCTGTTCCACTCTTTTCATTCATTTTGTTTTCTTCTTTATGCTAAAAAAAGAATTCTTTTCTCCTGAAATACTGGTACTGATAGACCGGTATTTTGCAGTACAAAAAGCAGCAGCCTTTTAAGCTCTATTGATATGCAGAGGGAAACAAATGTGGGTAATAACAAGGCCCATCTGACAAGGAGTCAAGCAGATTTTTATTAGAAAATGTGATGGATTAGCTACTTCAACTCTGCATACTGACTGCTCTTGTATAGTGTGCTTTGAGTTTCTGTGATCGCAGGAAACACAAGGGAGGATATAACATTGTTCATAACTTCAGCGTGATCTGCCTCCTGTCTGTCTTTCTGAGCAGTATGAGCACAGCAGTATGTTGAAAAATGTGAAAGAACATCTCGTTTCCTTCCACAAGAAAATATCAATTGTATGAGTAAAATACTACTTTTTTAGTCGGGCCTGAAGTTGTTGCAATGGGTACCTGAACAAACTGCAGTGATCACAGGAAAGCAGGTACACCATCTTTATCTGCTTAGGCTGCTGAAGGCAGTCCTAAAGGAAGTGTCGTATTAAAAATGTGGAACTGTTCCAGGTTCGTACAGGCACACATACAACAAAGGAAGAGGATGATCAACTGGGACAAGGAGCATTTGGCCTCATTCAAAAAGAAAGGAAAACCCTAGTCTCCCATAATTCCCCGCAAGTCCCCCTGTTCTGTGAGATGACAACAGAGTTTCTGCCCCTCTGCCAATAAGGAGAGGGCAGTGAAGTGGCAGAGGGGCAGTTAAAGAAGGAGTCATGCAGACAGGGGATTCCATATGGGGGAAAAACACTGCATGTTTTACACTACAGAACAGGCAGACAGGTGGGACAAACATTACCAGGAAGAGGTTTGAAGAAATTATGTTTTGTTGCTAAGATGGGAGCTTGTTTGAAGAGTGATCTCTGCTGGTCATGGAGATTGTACAGTAACGTTGCTTTTGCTTATCAGTCATTATCTAAATGTGCAATAAATGATATTGGACCAATCAGCAGTAATCGCATCTCAGATAAACCTCATAGAATGATAATATAGGGAACTTTGCGACAAAGTGATACCAAAATCTATTTTTACACGTCAAAAGCTACAGGGAGACAGATGTCTCGGTACAAGGCCACCAGGAAGGGGGTTGTAGGTTGAAAAGAAGTTGGGAAAAAAAATGCAAACATGAAAAATTAACTTGGAAATGACGAGAACTGAAAGCCTGAAAGGGATAACT
This sequence comes from Lepisosteus oculatus, assembly GCF_040954835.1. Taxonomy (NCBI): domain Eukaryota; kingdom Metazoa; phylum Chordata; class Actinopteri; order Semionotiformes; family Lepisosteidae; genus Lepisosteus; species Lepisosteus oculatus. The sequence goes on along the minus strand of NC_090719.1, from coordinate 14,419,581 downwards.
GCTATTTTTTGCAAACAGGTACGCTGTAATGAAACCTAAATATGTACGATACTGAATATAATAAACCAATAAGCACGTTAGAAACCTTTCAATGCTAATCTGTGTGAGGAATAATGAACAACAGTCTGTTCCTGATACAGGTTGGCTACAGTAATAGCCCCAATCCTCTGTTTTCCTTGACTAACACGTCCATTCCACTGTAGATACAAGCTCATTGCCATGCTAATCCTGCTTTCATCTTACTCGGGCCCACAGCTCGGCACGCTGACCCGCAGGAATTAGCGCCAGAGAAGAAGGAAGTCATCTGCTGAAAGAGGATCCGGGACTCAAAGAGGGAAAGGTTTCTTCTCAAGTTTTTCAAAGGTAGCAGCTGTATTCAGAGCAGGACAGGAGAATTCGGTCATTAACATTGGGAATGTGAGACGGAACAGACTCCAGACAGCTGGGCTGGGGGCAAGGGAGATTGTACAGGCACGAGTGAACTGCTATTCAAGGTATAAGGTACTGGAGGCATTCAGCACCAAGTGGCAAAGTTACAACAATGCCCCCCAGAGTTAGCGTTATCACATTTCTTGTCACGCTCCATCACTTGTCATTAAAGGTGGATTGCAGTCACTGGAGCACACTTCAAGTTCAGTGATATCGTACCAGCACACGGTGAGCTTACTAGGGTCCTACGATGTCTCTGAAGATAACAGAGCTAAAAACAATTCCAGAATCAACTCCGACATCATCTCTTTTTCATCAGTCAAATCAGAACATTAAAACTACAATTATAATACAGTTGTTCAAGTTACTCATTTCTAATCCTACAGATTCAGTCATAGACTTAATATTGCAAAGTTTCATGGAAAAAAAATGTATTTTTTAGGGAAATAAAGACCTACGGTCACTGATGATTTGAACAGATCTACAGGTGGCAGGAACGATGATGTGTCAGCCATTATGTATTTCCATTAAGAGCTGCTTACATTACCAGCAATACACTCATATAAAGGGCTGTGCCAGGTTAAAAAGGGCATTTCCAGACGTAGGTAGGAGAGTCATCCCTTTTCCTCACAACCATGTGAATTTGATATATAGAATCACTGTCTTTCTCTACCAGGCATGGCTATGATGGACAGGTACTGGCTGTTGTGTCTTGGTCTCTATCTATTGGTTCTTGATGCATTTTTCACATACATACACAGTCTCTAAATGATGGATGCTCACTTAAATATTACACAGTATATACAGCACATTTATCTAAAGACATCATGATAAATCCTCATCTTCCTTTAAATCATAGAAATATCTGAAGCCTACCAGAAAACAAAACGACGTACTAATTAACTGTACTGAGAGCATCTGCCCGAGCTCAGTTCTGTACACATGAATGAGATCAATTACCCAATCTCGTTGAGGTACATGAAGATTTGCAGGGCGGAGTTGACACACTTCCCCTCTTTCACATTGGTCACCTTCACTGGCACACCTGGGAGAGGAGGAAGGGAATGACAGGCAAGAATTTGTGCTGCGGACAAAACCAACATGTGTGCAGAACATGCAAAACGTAAGTCAAGTTAATTAACCACCTAAAACCAAGATAGCATACAATTAAGTGCAAGTAACAAGTAGTGGATTGAATATATGAGTTGCACCTGGGTGACTCACTGCTAGATGCTTTAATTGTATCGTTTTTTTATCACGTATTTGCAATGTTCACTTCCCAGAGGAATGGTAGGAGAAAGAGCAGCAGTATTATTCAGATATTCCTCTGGCATGGGGGGCACAGTGGATGCTTCGCTGCCTCGCAGCGCTGGGGCCCTGGGTTCAATTCCTTGGGAGATATCCGCGTTCTCGCCATGTTTACATGGCTTTCCTCCAGGGGGCTCCGGTCTCCTCCCACAGCCCAAAGACAAGCTGATTGGTTGATTGTCTTGTGGAAGACTGGCCCTGCTGCGAGTATGAGTGTCTGTGTGTGCCCTCTGACGAACTGGCCACTACTGCTGTACGACATCATACAGGGCTCTTTCTACTCCCTGCCAAATAACAGTGATCTCCTGGGCCACTGGCAGGTGTGCAGTGACATCACAGAACCATGCGCTTCTCCTCCAATCAGAGCCGAGTCTCCTGTATGTCGCCACGGAGCCCGTACTATGTCAGAACACGAATGACTCCACAAGTGGGCGGGTCAGAGGAGCCTGCCCGCACGTCCTCCTTCTCTCCATGTGGGCACGGGGGCCCTTGCTGTGAATGGAGACATTCTGACAAAACTGGCCATTCCAAATGAGGCGAGTGTGTGTTTTTTTGGTTTTACAATAAAATATCAATATCCTAAATGAAAATAAAAAAAAGCTCTTAAACAGAAACAGACCTGGTTCTGCTGAGGTCTGTCTGCATTTCAACCGCTGCTTCTACAGCTTCAGTGTTTCGCATTTCTTTCATTCGAAGCATTTCAGAAACATATAACTGATGGATCGTGGACGCTTATCTGCTCCTATGAAAATGCGGGCTCTACAAGGACAAAGTAGGGCTTTATGTAACCATATATAATATTGCATAACATTCATTAAGCATTTGTCCAATGTGTCTAGATTCGGATCCAGCCTGTGTTAATTAAAATCTGGCTGCCGCCTCACTCATTCGTGTATAATGTACTGCTCATGTCGCTCCAGCGAGCTCCGTCTGTGGTAGATTAACCATATTGCAAAAACCAAGCCAAAAAACAACAACCAATAGAACAAAACAATAAAATGAACCCATCCAACCCACAAAAGTGACATTTTACAGTTTTAACAAGCGCTTGGCTTCTTTCCTTGCTTATTTACTCCGGCGTTAGACAGGCTTCGGTCTATGGGGCCAGTCACTGGAAACGACGAGGGCATTTTTCATGCCCTGGCTTTGGTGAGGGCAGTAAAAAGAGCAAGGAGACCAGGGTGAGGGGAGGAGAGACGAAGGGTGGAGACAGGAGGGGGACAGGGGGCAGGCCGCTAACAAGGACTGGTGGAGAGGCCGGGCCCCGAAAAAGACTCGTAAATAGAGGTACCAATAAATTCAAAAGCCCTTCTTTCATTTGAAGGCTGTGAAATCGCAAGCAGGCCCTTCCCTAATTAAATTTCACGCCTGGGCTTTGTCATGTGACCTCGTACCTTCTGTCCCAGCAGTACTGTGCACCAGAAGGGGTGGGCGAGAAGGGAGTGTGTGTGTGTGTGTGTGTGTGTGTGTGTGTTATCAGGCTCTCTAAATGGGGTGTTTTGTTTGCATCTCCGTCCCCTCAAGAAAAATACAGCACTACGAGGCGCCCACACTCTCAAACCACTCCGAACCAGAACTGCAGGCGGACTCGCAGATTCTCGATTCTCTGCCAGCGCCAACCTCTCTTCCCCCCCCCCTCTTCCCCCCCCCTCCCTCGCCCGGCTCAACACTTGACCCCCCCCCACCTCCTCCCTCTCCCTGCCACCATCCCACCACCAAGAATGAGATCAAGGAAGGCAGACCCCATGAATTAATCACTGTCCCCTTGACCGTGAAAAAGGAGATGTCATTAGCCTGCTCATTAATAGTATGAAATGAGCAATAAGAAGACTTGGGGAGGGGCCAGCACTGAGGGGTGTGGGTGGGGGGAGAGGGGGAGAGAGAAACTTTGGAGAAAGAAAGAAAAAAAAAAGGCTGCGGTGATAATCTTCTATCCATCTGTGTCTCATTAGCATTTAGCGCGCCTGCAGTTGCCAATCAACTCTAAAAAGGCCCTTTCTAGTGGCTTTTCAATGGCAAAATGTAAGCCCTGTTAGAATGACACGTAAAAGACTTGACAAATATTTTCGGACGAGGGCTTTGTCCCAAACCTCCCTCGACTTTCTTCGCTGGCAGAGCACGCAGATACCACTAGGCTATTAAAGCAACAAAGCCTCTTATCCTCCAAATAGTTAATAATTAGATTAAAACTTCAAATAAATTAACTGGCAGTGTGAATGAGGCTGCCGGGGGTAGGCTCTTTCTTCACCGTCTTGGGGTCTATTAATATGGATCACAGGGATTTTTCTCTCTTCATTTCTTGCAGCAGGCCAACACGGCACACAATGGGGCAGTAGACACAGTTGTAGGAAAAATTACAGATTTACTTTTTTTTATTATGATGTGCGATCGCGAAGAAAAAGTCTCGCGGAAAAAAAGGCTCACGGTTTAAGGGAGATTTTAATACTTCTTAAAATTCTTTTTACTTGCCTAAAAACGGGCTGCATTAAAAGAGAGAGAGAGAGAGAGAGCGCGCGAGGGAGAAACGGGGATGAAGAGAAAGAAAATAAACAGTGGTGGGAATTTTTTTGCGCTCTTTGTGGCCTTTTTGCGACACGTTGGTTTTTGTCATCGGTGCACAATTGCGTTCGCTTTGAGATGATTTAAATCCCCACTGCGTAGATTCAGAAAGACTCTTGAACCGGGTCGATTAACCGCATTTTTTTTTTTTGTGCTCAACAGCTATGAGCTCACAGGCCAAGTTAAAAATTCGGAGACATTAAAAATCCCGAAGAAATAAGATTACTGCTCGATCCTTTCTGTTAAACACAATCACACAACTACCTACACGGCAACACCGTTTCTTTTTTAGGCATGCTTGTGTGGGTCAGATTTTAGCAACCATGCTGTACAACAATTATTGTCAACACTTCACTAAACCTATCCCGGCCCCTGGGTCTGTCCCCGAGACAAGCATCCGAGCTGAGACCCCAAAGCAAAGACTATTTTAGACCCACTGGGTAACAGGCCACCTTGGTCGGCCAACATCAGACCTTGATGGAAGGAAATCACAGTACTTTGCCTAAGGCCAGGATTTCCTCTGCTAACATGCGTGGGACTTTTTTTTCCACATTTCCACCATAGCTAGGGGGCCTAGAACTCATTTCCAGAATGCGGAGATCAAAGTGGGTGATCCAGTATTTTCTGAACGTGGGTGGTCACAACAAAATAAAGTTTAGCCTTGTGGCACCTCAGCGCGTTTATTATATTAGAACGATCACCGATAAGACTATGTGCCACGTGAATATTGACGTCACGAGGGTCGTGAAAGGACATCATGGGAAAGAAAGGGATACCTGTGGGAAATCCAAATTTCTTTGGATTTGCAAAAGGGTTTTAGATTCATTTGCTTAGAAACTGAAAGTTTGTGTCCTTTATCAGTGCAGAAACAGGAACCGGAAGATTTTGAAGCCCCCACAAAAACACTACAGTAGATCACGTCATTCTCCATGCAGACGGATCTTCAGAACAAACAGCAAGGTTGATTCAATCCTGGTGAAAGCACTGCAGAGCATAACGTGAAACTGTGAAAGCAAGGTAGGTGAGTGGCAAGACTATAAAAAAAAAATCAAAGCTAAAAACACTGGGGCCCTGGGTTCAAGCCCAGACCTGGGATGCCATCTGTGTGCAGTTTCTATGGTCTGTCCGTGTTCGTGTGGGATTTTTCTGGGTGCTCCAGTTTCCTCCACAGTCCAGAAACACACTGGTAGGTTAATTGGCTTCCTGGCACATTGGCCCTGGCGTGAGTGTGTGTGCCCCGTGATATACAGGCATGCCATCCAGAGGGTATCCTGACATGTGCCCACTCAGTGCCAGGACGGGCTCTGGCTCCACCGCGCCCCTAAACTGGTGGAAATGCATGGATGGAAAAACGTGCCGCGGTCCATTTTTAGAGATCCCGTGAGCTGCCGTGAACGGGCAATGGGTCCCATCTGAAATAGGTGGGGATGAATGACCTGATCTCTCTCACAAACCTGACACCTGGACTGACCTTTTGCAAACTCAATCTCGAGCACATCCGGAGAGTCCGGACTCTCCGCTGGGTTTTTCGTCATTTGGTAGAGGTCGTCTGGAGCATGGTTCTGCAAGCCAGAAAGCAGGGGGAAAAAAAAGAAAAAGAAAGACAGTCAGACACATACAGACAAGACGGCCGGCAATGTGCTTCAGCAGGCACTTCTTAAACATCTTGACATTTTATCCAGCATGAAGGCGAACTGGCAGGCGCAGGCAGAGGATGAGGGGGGGACAACAGCAGAAAATGAAGAAAAGAAAAGGAGCAAGTTGGAAATCAAAAGAAAAAAAAAACCTTTAAAAAAAAGCTCATCAAGGAGTGACAGAAAAAGCAATGTGCCATTTTTTCTCCTCTAGTTGGTTTCATTTCCCCTTTTGACCACCTCCCAGCTGGGGGTGGAACAGTGTGGATCAAGGCAGTCAGCCGTGCGCGAACGGAGAAGTTCCTGGGGGCCGGACGATCGCTCTGACCAGCAGGGGAAAATAAAAAAACTCCCGAATCCCGCCGGGGAGTCGAACTGTGCTCCGCCGAGGTTGCACACGCCTGACCACCACGGAACATACAGTGTACTGTGACAGCCACACAGGATGCGTTCCTGTACAGATCTAACTACGAATCTGTAGATGTCTGTGTGGGGTTAGAAAGTCCTGGAATACCCGAGAAGATGGCAATATTATAACATTTACCATATGCATTTTTGGGGGGCATTTTATTTTAATGAATGTACTGTAGCTTACTTATGGATGCCCACTGCTGAACAGAATTTGCTGCATCTTCTCTGCGAGCACACAACAGAGCTCCCTCCACACCGGACAGAATGGGTGACCTCAGCCCTTTCAGCTCAGCTCAGGGCCTTTCAGCTTCTGCTCATCTACAGTTTTCATTTCACATTTGGCAAAGTCTTGTGGAAGATTGTTTGGAGCTTCGTTATACTGAATCAAGCCATCCTGACACACAGTACGAATCCTACACCTGTAGTAAGGCACCCAGAACCCAGAATCGGGGTTTTTAAATCTCACCTACTGTATGTTTTCATTGACCTTCAATTCCTAATCCCTTTCTTTGAATTTCACATCTATAAATGGTTTTCTGTTTAAGAATTAAATCGACTGTCTGAAGCAGACAAATACAGCCATACTGATTGAGTACCCCAGATTTGCATGTCTTACCGATCTTAATCAAGAAATTGTAAATGTTCCCAAATGCTCCCTTGCAAAATAAATCATTTTAAATACTGCTGCTGAGCTATGCGGTACTTTTTAGCACAATGACTTGACCTCCGGGCTCTGTTAGGATGTGTTTTAGGCTGAATCAGTCCTCAACATTAATCTTACACCTTGCCACATGGCACCAGAGAACACACTGGCTTCAAAACCAATGCATATCAATAAATATAAATTCATAAATAGCCATTTTTTTTCCTATATCTTTATTAAAATTCATTTCTAGCCACCAATTTTCCTTTGCAGTTCGTGGACAAAACACTGGTTCTGGATCTCATTCCCCCCACCATCTGATCCCAGTTTCCTTCTTTTCGCTTGAAGAATAAGCCACGCTTCTCCGAAGCTTGCTCTTTTTCCTCGGGAAAAGCCAACAATTCGGCTAAAAACCCCCCCTGAGTTGACAACACGCAGTTTCCTCATCACGGACACATTTCCACCCTAGGCTGGAGCCTCCCGTTCCAATCGCGAAATGGGAGTCATAAACACAACCTGCTCCAGTTAACAGCAGCCCTGCCAATTACAGTGGCATTAAGAGCAAATCGCCGCCAATGTTTCCTGAGCTGAGTCAAATTGCAGAGGAACTATGCAAAATAACCACCGAGCGCATTTAAATGGAAACCTTTACCAGACAAATCACGATACAATAACTAATCCCTTGCTTGCATATATCCAAAGGCCTCATCTTTTCTTTCCTTTTAACTAAGCACTGAAATTGACTTTGAGTTTCTTTCGTTTCCGCCTCGGCGCCTGCCTGCAAACAAATGAAACGAGAGCAGGACAAATAATAAGTCCCCGGGGCCTGCCGGCCGCACTTCTTGATTACATCGATAGCTAATGCCTGCTCCGCCGCCGAACATCGTTTTATGTATTTATGGAAAGGGGAGCGAGGTGAATTTAAAAACGAACAAAAAAAAAAAATCACAGTCTTGCTGGGTGAGGCGAGTTAAAACAACCGCCATCTTTCCCGGCTCTCCCTTTCCCATTTTTTGCTGCAATAAATCATCGCCTGACCCCACGCAGGCCCCGGCACCCAGACTCGTGAAGGGTTTGGAGGGGAGGGAAAAGAGAGTTCTGCTCTTCTAAAGCGACCTTCCTATGGACCGTTCCCTCAATTTGTAAACAAGCGGCTCATTACAGAACGCGCTGAGTTAGCTAAAGAGCAAAAACCCCAAATGGGTCTTAAAACTTGCCGAGGTTTTTCCCCCACTCTTACCTATAGTTTGGATGGGTTGAACAGCTATTTAACATGTAAAACGTTTGGTTTCACATCATTTTGTAGACACTCCTATCCCTTAGGCTCCTAAGTCTTTAAGCAAGACCACAGTTTAGCCTCACTGTCTGCCAGGATGGTTCAGGTCACTAAGGCCTCCCAATTCATTTTTTTCCCCCAACAAGAAAAAAAACCCACACACAAAAAGGAGGAAAAAGTCATGTGTAACACACACACACACACGGAAATCCAAAAGGTCTATCAGTATTCCTTGATTACACCATGGTGTTTCCCCCCCTCTCTCTCTCTTTTTAAATACAAGAAACAGTTCAAGAGACAAATTGTTTCTTGTGCTGTATCAATGCATTTCATTTAGACCTCCCTGCAGGAGGGCCCGGCCCAGAGATGTCATCCTGAAAGAAACGAAAAGATAAAAATATGCCGGGGAGAAAGAGGAGAGTATTGGAGGCAAATGGGCCGTGAACTGAAGCGCCGTGTCGTAGCACGGAGCTGGCTTGCAGGCTTTATTCAATCGCCCGATATTGTTGTGCTCCAGGCGGCTGAATGCACTCTTTGAGAAAAGGCTGCAGCATGAACTTAAAGCAAGTAAATTTCTATCTTTCTGCACATTAGCTGCCTCATTGCCTTTCAATCGAGCCCCTGAGAGCCAGAAGAAAAAGAGATGGGGAGAGAGAGAGAGAGTGACTTAGTGTAAAGAGGTAAAACTTGAACCATCTGTGTGGAAAACCTGTTAAAATATACGATTTTTCCTTTACACCATTAACATACATCTGGATCTACGAGCTGCACCTTTCGATTGCAGCCCTGTGTCTGTATCAACATCATACCCTCATTTATTAAGCATAATAAATACTGTACCTTAAGCTGCACAGTGCTTATTTTGACAGTGATGCCTCTTGAACATTAATTGAGCGCTCAATCATTCTAGCAAGATGTTTTGAATGAAATAATTTAGGATGCGGGAGGTTCTTACACCTGCAGAACTACAAGCGTGTGGCTTAGTGTCAGGGACAGAGAGGCGGCTGAAATAACTACAGCCATTGGGCTGGGCAGTTCTGTGGCCCTGAACTTTCTGAACGCGTAAAAATCCAGAATACTTACTTGTAAAGGAGTTTAGACTAGTGATTTTCCTTATATATGTTTCCTGGCTCCTTTTAAAATATTAACCACATTTCATAAGAGCTGATTGGAAATAAACATACGTCACACTATACAGTGGGTACTATGTGGATGCTCAGATCGTCGCAGAAAAGAGAAAAGATTTTCTTTTAATGTTCTACATTAATTAAATTAAACCCATCACCTTTCACCATTCTTAGTTTGCAAAAGGGGAGGATGAGTTACTCTTTTTACTATGAATCTAAAGTCATTTCCACTAACTGTATATTTCACTTCTAACAGTAGTGACTACAAAGGTAATATAGATAGAAGAATATGCAAATGGATCATACAAAGATTTAAATTATGAAAGGAAATGTATATAGATGGACGATGTCAATGAGACCCAGGGAACAGAAGTAACAGCTATTTTGAAACAAGGGTCTAAATACCATAACTATGAGATAAGAGATCTAATTACATGGGATCAGGTAGCTCCTTGCCTTCACAAGAAGAATTGTGTTACTGATTGACCAGCATGGAGGTGATGGTACAGTACATGGTGACACAGTCTCCTCCAATGTTTCAGTGACACAAAATGGTTGGCATCATGCCTAGCATGTGTGAGCATGTGTTGTGGGCACTTTCACAAGGTCAGTAAAACAGGAATGGATTTTCGTAATTGGAAACAGTCAAGCCTCTAAACTAATACTGCTGTTATTAATGAGCTTCTCGACTCAATAAATGAACAGCTCTGATTTTAAGTTCCATTTGGAAATCACAAACTAGAAAGTGCCACTCTTGAATAATATTAATATAATAATATAAGTGATAATATTAGTTCAAGGACTGTTTTTTTTTCTGTAAAGAATCACTTAACCCTAACAGCCAGTTTCATTGATGTTCGAGCTCCCCAGAGCTGGACTAACTTTAATTAATTAGGAAGTATAGATCACAGTGATTGCCTCCACTAGTTTGCCTGGGATTAAAGAGCCCATTGTAACACCGAGTCCTAAACAGGCTTACTATCTAGGAATCTTCTCCTGGGGCAAGCTTGGTAAACAGCTCTTGAAAAGAAACAATACAAACCACAGGCAGGTGGGATTCATATCCCCTCTGCCACACTCAAAGCCTTGTTATCTCCATCTTCAACCTCCTCTTTCCTTTCCCCCCACTTCAAGATCAACAGGCCGTTCTGTCCCTGATCAAAGGGGGGGACTCGTGTTTATCAAATGCCACAATGTGGGGAAAGAAATGCTGCTCTTCGTTTTGATTTTTTCAGGGACGCGACTCCACAACGGGTGCTGACAGAAGTCTTAAATAGTTTTTACAGGTGTCACGTGGGCAGCGGAGCATGAACTGGAAAGTGGGCTGACCAGGGAGGGAGATGCTGGCTGGGTTTGTGTGGGGTTGAGAAACTCCAGAAGGCGATACACAAGTGCCTCCTGCACTAGGGAATGAGCAAGCTCAGCTCCGTGGAAGTTCTTTTCTCATCCTATAGAACAATGTGCAAATTGAGCAAAAACTCCCAGTTGTGTGCCATGCAATCGGGCTCGAGCCCATAGCATGTCTTCTCGAATTTCCAACACCGAAGATCCCATTGCTGAAAGAGATCCCAAAGCTACTCAGTGCTCACAGCCCTACACACACACTGATATTACAAGTAGCTCTACTGGTGTGAAGGGGGATAACAAGGTTGAGGCAGATGATATTGTACATTTATTTCTTGATATGCATGATGGAATTACACAGTTTTGACTGGATATAAATGAGCCTCTGAATACCTCAACCGGTAAAAAGTGCAAAGTACAGATTTCCAAAAGATTAATCACAGGTGAGCATAAAGCCAATGGATTACAGTTTTTTGAAGCACTGCATCAGGGCTCCAGAGTGGATCATCTTGTAAAGGAGATCGTAATTGCTAGTTCTAGGGTATGTCATGAGCGATCAGGGATTCATGGTCACCAGGGGGCGGATGCAGAGCTGGCTGGGCTCGATCGTTGAGCTGTTCAAGTCTCCTTTGGTTTTTTGCATCACAATGACACCTGGGCACCTGCAGGATTGCGCTGATGTCAGTGAGAGACACACTCGCTCCTCCAATCAGATCAAACTCTCCTGCAAAGTGTGGTGGAGCTTGCTTATGACAGCTGTGTGTCAGAGGAGTGCGTGTACACAGGATCTCATTCTCTCTTCCTCAGCTGTCCACACCAAAGACAGAAAGAATTCATCCATCGATTTTCTAACTCCTGCTTCTAATCCAAGGCCAAGAGGGATCTGGAGGTTAACCCAGCAAGCAACAGGCACAAGGCTTGATTCACCCTGGACAGAACGCCAGTCCATCGCAAAGCAGACAGACACGGACACACACACTGACTCCAGGGTCAATTTTCCCCAAAAGCCAGTTAACCTACCAGCATGTCTCTGGACTGTGGGAGGAAATCGGAGCACCTGGAAAAACCCATGCAAACATGGGGAGAACATGCAAACTCCACACAGACAGCACCCCTTACTCTCTCCTTTTGCCCGGTATTGTGTGGCAGCGATGCTAACTACTGTGCTGCACAGTCAGAAAGTCTGACGACACAAAAATGTCTTCCGTACAGAGCGATCATGTCAAGTGCTTTATCACAGGGGTGAAAGAACTGGAAGCAATGTGTTTGCAGTAGTTAACTTCAGATTCTGTCTCCCAGCAAGTGCTAGTCGAGACAAGATAACAAATGCTGGAGAGAAAGTTCAAGAGAAATTCAAAGAGAAAAGACAGATCAGCAGCAAATGCCAGGAGTTTCCCCTTGTCTTCAATGGCTGAACTTTGTGCCCCACACAAAGAAAACTTCACATTCCCTAAGACAGAACTCATGTCTCATCTGTCTAATTACGGCTTTGTAGTTTAGTGCTGCTTGTGACATTTTCATGTCACGGTGTCACGGTAAAATCAGTCCCTCCCACGTTGAACCCGGCAGCAATATTCCAAAACAATACCCCTTGAAAACTGAGACACACAGTACCAGCTGGGCCAGAGCTGGGGCTGTTTTCTTCTGGCGCTCCCATGAAATTGGAAATTACGTGCATCGTTCTTGCAGCCTCACCAGAGACAAGCCAGAGTCTGTGTGTCCCAGCCTCTTCCCAGGCCCAGGCAGTGCAGTTGTGGTAAAAAAAAAAAAAAAAACCCTGTGAGACAAGTTTGTGTCGCAGCTCAAGGGGTGACCCGGCCTCTGTTCCAACCTCCTGACCTCCTGTAGATCTCTCTGTCCCGCTTGGATGTTCGTTTGTCTTTGATTGGAAATGCTCCTCATCGGGGATGAAAAGGAAGGCAACCACACTGTGTTAAGTTCCCTTTCAGGGCTCCGTGAGGCATGTCTGCTTAAGGAAGGCCAGGAAACCTGTCTATGTTTGCAATAATAGTGGTTTATACACCTCTTACTCTTTCCATTTGCAAGATCGTATGAGGCAGCATTAAGTCAACATGAAAGCGTAAGGACTTCCACCCCTGTGTTAGAGACACATACATGCCCTTGGACAGGCCTCTCACTGGACAGTGAAGCCTGGACTTTGTGTGCCTGGGAATTCACCCCCTGAGGAGAGCCAGGAAAGTAGGAAACAAGGCTGCCAGGAAACGTCACTTTGGAGAACCTGACATGAAAAGTATCTTAGAAACTGAAGTGTATGTTGATGCCGGTCTAACCAATCTCTTTGGAAACAGAGGGTATCCGACAGAACAATCTTCAGAGTAAACTACAGACCTATCAGTTGTTTACATAAAGTAGGTTTCTTCCAATTGCTAAGGCAAAATGACACACCATCGCAGAGCCACTAGGCTGTACAGAATTGCTCAGATACAAACCAGGTGAAGAAGCCTTTACCACTCTACGTCTTCACTTCAAAGCTGGGTGAAAATAGAGACGGCAAAAAGCAAGATTTCCAAAACTCTTTGGCCTCTCACTGTCCAAGAACAGGATATGAAATGAACAAGTAAATGAGATGTTTTCCAGTATGAAAGATTGAAATCCTGTGTCTGTACGTTGGTTTACACTTCTGATTAGATTTGGCAGGTTGGTGCTTTCAGTCTCCCTGTAAAAGCAGGAGTGTGTAACGGTGTGTCACAAAGTGCTGCATTCAGTACTATGGAGTGTGACTCTCCGCAACACCTTTGGGAAAGACTGTGCTACAGGAAAACTCTGCAGACGGTGACAGAACCAACAGCTCTACCCCGCCTGTTAAAACAGCCCTAGAACAGCTCTTCTGGTCTGGGTATAACCAGTCGCTTGCCCAGAACAGCCATGACTGCCAACTGCTGGCACAATGTGCATTGAGCTCTCGAACACAGATTAGCTCTGGCCAGGCAGCAGGAGGCCTCACACAGTGAGAATCAACTCAAGGCCAGTGGCATCTCCCTGCCTGTAAGCAAGGTTTACTGCGCTGATATATCTGTTTAAAGGCTAAAAGCACAGCAGAAGTATCAAAAAAAGAGTAGCTCAAGCAGAGTGAGGCGTAGAGATGGAGGATAAAGTTCGATACGAAGCACAGTATAGCCCAGGAAGGGACATACAGTGCTGGCAAACGTTGGTGCTGCACAAAAAACAAAGCAGGGGACACGTTACCTTGGGATTTTCCAGAATTCCAGATTCATAGCTGGTGACAAAGAAGAAAAGAGCAAACTTGTTAAAAAAAAAAAGTTGACACGATCAGAGCACGAATACGGTCTGAAAGCATTACAAAACCGACTCGATGTGATTTGGAGATCCCTCAGAGTATTACGCAGATCGTGCTACTGGTCCCTATTGCCTGTTTAATCAGGTCTGTCATCTTAGAAATATGTGGATCTAATGAGATGTTTGCCAGTCACCACATGGTCAGACTACTTGATAAATACAGGGGTTTATCAGTTCATAGACTCACAAACCCCCCTTTCGTCCTCCTCGTCCACTGAGCTCCAACACCAACTTCAAACTACCACTTAAGTCACCTACGGTCCCGTTTTACTTTACTGTGCAAAAAAGCAGGCCTTTGGATGCCTCAATCCAGTAAAAAACATGTTATGTGCCAGATCATGGTCTATACTAAAAGCGGCTCGCATTTAGAATGAAAAAGCGTCCAAACTTTTTTGTTTAAGATACTTCATATCAGCGCAGGCACTGGAAACGTGTCCTCCTTACCTGATGTGCATCAAGTTGGCGTCCATGCTCCAGGGTGCTTTAGGAGTTACAGGCACAGAGATTCCATGTTTCTGGGGGAAACACAGAACTTACAATGAGGTGCAAGGAAGACCGAAGTCTTAAATGAAATATCGGATCGATCAAAATACAACTAAACGGCTCGTTCGCCAGGGGAAATGAGAGAATCGCATGCCCTTCATAGTTGACCTGATTTAACATTCGGTGTGAGCAGGGTTTTTTCAAGTTTTCAGTCCTCAAGCACATAACCAACTGTAATACAATGTTGCATATTGCTTCATAACTTCATATACCAATAGACCTAATAAAAGCAAAGGCTTACTACTACCTGGACTCTGTTCAGACAATTTACTTACTGACGCATTAATCTACAACGCATCAGTACTATACTTTAAGAATAAGGTCACTGCAGAGCAGAAGCACACATGACACAAACCTGTCGGATGTTTCTAACCTACTGAGCGATGAACCTACAGATTTACTCCCTCATTACCACAGGGATTCATTCACTTCTCTGCCTGGTTAAAAAGTTTCTCCTGCCTTAGCTTATCTTTGACATCTTATCAGTGGACAGGCTTGCCATTGCTGACTAATAAATGCATTTAGGAGCAGGACAAAAGAACTGCTGGTTTGGAATGGAAGGCTCTCATTTATCAGTTGTGCCCACAAACGTAGCCGATCGCCCCTGGGGCTCCTTGCCAGCTGTGTGATAAAGGGAGGGAATGGGGTGATGGGGGGGTGAGAGTGGGGAGCATTGCGTTTTATGGTGCAGTGAGGCGTGTGCCCCCACGGCAGGGTCCTGCCTGGAGAAAAGGAAACGAGTGCTCAGTGATCAATGGTTCCCCCCCCCCACCCTTCTCCCTTTTCACACCGACCATTGTCTGCCCGGGTGGGACTCTCTCCAAATTATTTGTTTATGGGCTAATATGTTTCCTTCAGAGACCAATTCTGTTCCCCTCGAGCCCCCAGGGTACGGGCTGGAGAGGGTAAACCTCTGGAGAGCGGAGGTGCTGAACGTGATGGATAAGGGGTAAGCAACCCCTCCCAGTTCAAGACAATCGGCACCCTTCAGCATCAATAACAAGAGATCTATTCCCATCACACTTTACCAACCAGATTTTATTCAGAGAATCACAAACCGGACCGCAGTAACACGCAGCACGTTATCTACAGCAAGAAGCCCGATCTGATTTTACTGCTGTAGCTGAACACACAGGCCTGTCACAGTCCGGGGGCTGCCCGATTCTTCCCCTGTGAGCCACAACAGAGGACTTCCACAGGTGCTCGGGATGGGAAAGGCTTCCCGTTTCCTCCCAAAGCAGAAATGCTCTTTGCCGCATTTACAGCAAGTGAGAAATCTGAAACACCGAAGTCTTCACCGCTGACAACCTGACAGGCCTTACTTTTGGATTATGGATAGAATTCATAAAGTAGTTCGCTATATATATATAAACACACTGAATACTTTGAGAAAAAAAATGTTAATATAACAGAGAAATTTCAACTGCATCAAGACACTACCATTAACGTCCTGGTAAGTATATGTTACCGTTGCTAATGTGGCTGCACTTCCACTTTCAAGCACACACAGTGTATTAAGGTTTTACGTGGAGAGCTTCCTTTATCATTACATTTCTTATGACTTGATAATGTCTTCCTCTCTCTCACTATGCTGTCCAGCATGTAGCTAGGGGTGAGGCCGTCTCCGTGGGCGCCGCGTGGAGCCACGGGCAAACTGGAATGCGTCTTTGGTTTCAGACAGAAATGATCAGTTTCTATTTTCTAACGAATAAACACCGAGTTCCATAATGTGATACAGCCAATATAGGATACACAGCATTACACTTACACTGAAATGGAGTGGCAAGCGTTAATGACAAAGGCTTGAAGAAACACAGCTCACTATTTCCGCTATAGAGGCAACACACAGCCTTCAAAGCTTTTTTGTCAAGTTGAATTTCAAAAATATGTGTAAGTGGACAGGAGTGCGATATACCACTTAATGGCCAAAATATTAGGAACCCACAGTGAATAAAGGGGCTGTGGGCAACATGTGGTGGATGTGTGGGGCATGAGACAGCTCTCCATCACCTGCCCCGGCCTATACAATCCTCCAGCTCTCAGTCCTCTTCACAACTGAAGAAAACTGGTACATTGTACAGACTGTTCTTGCGGATTGCCGATGCCCAGCATGTTAATCCAGCCAGAACCTCAGACTCCGAAGAATCTGAAAGCCCACCTCTTTGGGATATGCAGTAGCTAACCCCTGAGGCCCCTCAGTAGCACTACTTTACCAACCATGCCCTTAGATTACTACAGTGCTTCCTGTTTGTCAAGCAGCACTGAAACTCTTCAGCACTGTGCAACAGCCACCCATCCGTCCAGTTTCTAACCACTTCTGCAGAGTCAGGGTCAGCCTATCCCAGCAAGCAATGGGCATGAGGCAGGACACACCCTGGACAGGACGCCCGTCCGTCACAGGGCAGACGGAGACAAACACAGATTTGCCCACGCTCACGGCAGGGCCAATTTTCTCGAAAGCTAAGAAGGCGATCATGTTTTGGACTGGGGGAGGAGATCGGATGGCCGGAGGAAACCCACACGAGCATGGGGGAGAACCCAACGCGGATATCGCCAAAGGTCAAGAACTGCACGCAAGGCCATAGCGGTGCGAGGCGACAATGCCAACCGCTGTGCCACAATGCTGCTCCACTGCGCAACATCCTGCCACTTTATCGCCACGGTGCTTTTTGTGGTTACTGCTGCCTGTTTGCAACACTGTTTGCATGTTGACCATGTTGCAAGCTGCTTTGGATAAAGCTGTCTGCCCAAGGAACAGATGGACAGTAAGCGTTTCCGTGGTTAAATTCTCAACATACTGTATTGGCCAGGAGAGAACAGAGTTTTTTTTTCCCAGTGACGTAGGCTATTGGCCACAGTCACGGGTTCTGTCACCTGTATTTTCTCCTGATTCTGTCTCCCCGGGTTGTCATTCCTGGTGTCGGGTACAGTTTGCTTTTTGACAGACTGTGTCTCTTGTGTCTGTGTATATTTCATTCTGCCACGCCCTCGGCTTAAAAACTTTGAATCCCTTTTACTTTTGCAATACAAACCCTAACCCTAACTTCGAGGAGAAAACATTTTGAACAGTCCTCTGGCTTTTTTAGATAGTTAAAAGTCCGTAAATGAAGGCTTTCAACTTTCCAGTTAGTGACAAGCTGCCAGTGTGAAAATGAAACAGTGTCTGTTGTTTTAAGGCGTCACAATAACAGGATTTTCCTTCCAGATATTTTTTATATTACAACTACAGGGTTTAACAGTGTTGGGGGCGAGTGTGTGTGTGTGTTTGGGGGGGGTATTGCAGAGATTCAGTGCAGACTGGCTGTAAGGAAAAGCAAAAGGCTGAAAAAAACAACCCTTCCACTGTCTCAGCAGGGGGCCAAATGATTGCAAGACATCTTAAATGGACACGCATAATCCCACATACAATATCGTCATTTGAAAGCAAGAGATGAAAAGACAGTCCCCTATGTCTATCCACCTGGAGAGTTTAACCCATTCTGAATTATAACTCCCCCCACACACACCCTATTACCGACAGCACCAGGGCACGATAGGCCAGACTGGGGTCTTTAATGATGGAACAAGCCAGACACACACCCCAATAATTATCCCATTTCACTCAAAGGCAATGGGGCATCAAGTGTTTTGATCTTGTGCTGTAATGAGCCTTGCACAACTGATGGCTTGAACCCTTGATTTCAGTGCCTCATCAAAAAACATACAGGCACGAAGTATTAGAAAGCCAAATGCACATTACGTCCTTTCTGTTAGATTTCCAACCGCCGATTATCTGAACCGGTCAGAGCGAATGAACGATTGAAAATGCACAGTCCATTATAACAAGGGAAAACGAGAGAATGAATTAAATTGTTGTTTCAAAGTTCCATCAATTTCTTACAAATTGAAAGTCTTGTTTTATTTTTCTAACCAAAAGCCTCTTGATGAGAAAACCGGTTTTCTCATATTGCTCCAATGGACTTTCTTAAACTGCTTGGGTCGGGACACATCAGAGAAAGGCAATAAAACAGATGTGGTTCACTGATGAGTGGTGTGGAAGTTAACTTGTGTCCTGACGGGGGTAACGTGACAATTTGTAAGTTTTTTTAATGGTTTTAAATGAAGGGTTCCTGGGTTGAGAATTCATTTTTCATGAGACTGTACTCCAGTCATTCTTTTGCGTCTAACCTCTTGGAAAGTTCTTTTATAAGAATTGACAGATGGGTGCACTTTTACAGAACCTAGGGAAAAGTAGGTACTACTGTTTCTTAAACATAAATCATTATACATTGTATTGATGAACAGAATTCAACCACTCAAATATCTGGACACACTATGTACAGTGGTGAGCAGAATTTCTTTATTCTTCTTTATTGTAATGCTCAGAGTCACTTATAAGTTCCTTGAGGATGTGATGCTCTCCTTTTGCAAAGAACAGTATATAGGGATAGAGTGAGTTCATCAATAGCTTATTGTATTTAGAGTCTACTTATCACAGCTGCATTTGAATCACTTTTCCATTAGGAGTTCAAGAAGCAGCTATATTCAATGCTCAGTGCCAAGATTGTGCCCGTACAACCAGATACAACAACTGAAGCACGACAGCTGTGAAACTACATGAGCGCCCTCTAGTGAAACACACAGGGAAAGCAGAAAAACTCCACTTTGGGGGGGAAAAAATTCAGATTCTGAAAAGGCCTACCTCCGAGGTCAAATGCTTAGAAAACATCTTGTTACAGAACAATGAATGAAGGAGATGAGATGTGAAATCTCAAATAGAGGTAGCAAGTTAATCCCATCTGATAAATTGCAGAATGGCAGGTGTATATATACAGTACATATCAAGTTGATCGCCAACATATCAAAAAGGTTTCCCCAGTTTTGAAGTGTATTGGCTTCAGTAATCTATCTGCTAACTTGAAAATGTAAAACAATTCTTATATCCAGCTCCAGTCAAGTAATGCAAGTGTGGTGCTTATAGATAAATCCATGGAAAACAACTTTTAACAGTCATTACATTATGGGAGAATTTGACAGCAAATCTCACACCTTTTTTGCTGCTGCTTCTACCATACATGTTGAGCATCTTAAAAGAGCAGCACTTGATCATAACTTTGACACCTTCTTCAGAACAACCACCACCAAACTAACAAGTGATTGTGGCAGTGCCGGGTTCTGCCACCTCAAAAGGATCGAGCAGATGAAGAAGACCTTTACCTGTGCAAAGTCCATTAGATCTTTCCTGCCCTTGAACCGATTATAGAACTCCGGGATCCTCCAAGGAGCAATGATCTACATTTAAGGGGGAGAACAAATGGAACACAGCCATGTTAACTCACTGGATTGCTGCAGCTTGATCTCCTGTGCTCACTGGATAAAACAGGAGTGAGTTAGAATATCTGACTGAAACACTAGAGTTAAACTTTGAACAGGTTTATCTCGTAAAACAATGTTACAATGCACTTTGCTGAATCAGAAAGGGCAAGCCACATTAGAGAGATGAATTCCAGTTTGTATGGCAGTTAGCATCAATCCACATCGTCTAACAATTCTGACCAGTGGCTTGAATAAATACTGTATTTGCTGCACACTCAAGATTAAATTGAGTTGCTTTTGGAAAATGTACACTTAAAGTCTTGATTTTATAAGACTATAGCATGAGATGGAACACGGCTTTTTAGGACTGATTTAAAGCACCATTTTAGAAAAAGTCAGTAACATTTATAGTTTACTGCTTCAACAATATTGTATCTTAATAGTCTTCTGGAAGAGAGTAAGGAGAGAGGAAGCTCTATAGAGTCTCCTACAAGGGCTTGAGTGGAGCTGCCCTGCAAAATGGGGGAAAAAAATCAAGGTATTCCACCCAATAGCATGCAAAATTAATACGGATATTTAAAAAAGTGACATAACTAGCATTCGGAGAAAGAAATTTATCACAACACTTTAAGGAGTAAAAAATAAATAAATAATAACATGCTGTTAAACCCGAACTCCACATCATTTGGCCTCTCACAAAATAAGCAGCTAAGCAGTTTGACCACAAAAAGGTTCAACCTCTCATAATACAGCCCCGTATTTCCACAGGAAGGACTTTCACACCTCCATGTACATGTATATTTAGTAAACATAAAAAATACATTCTCTAAGATGTTACAGAGATGTTGCAAATCCAAGCTTCCAAATAGATCACTCATAGCATTTATCAATGTGCATATATATATACTTTGTCCCTTGATTACCCTTTACTGCCAATTTATAACCAATTTAATGCCTGAGAACTAAGTATTCATTAACGTTGGAGTTACAAAGTCTATTTAACTCGAGAAATTTCACAGAACTTGATACAGAAGATCCTACCTTGACTTCTGGGTAGAGTGCGTAGCAGGTCAGCTCAAACCGAATCTGATCGTTACCCTGAAGAGGAAACAAGTGCGTTAATTCGGAACCCGAGTACTGCATGCTTTTGGGAGGGGGGGGGAGGGAGATTACAAAGTTGTTATAAATAACATTTCGTCTCCATCTAGTGGACAAACCATGTATTACATACTTTTCCAGTTTTCCTAATTTTTTTAGAAGTTAAATTGTCTTCTCCTAGCGGAAAATGTGCATATTACAGATGCTTTCCGTGAAGGGTTAGTATTAATTCTAAGGTTTGAATCCTTGTCTTAGAGGGCCCCAGTCCTGCAGGTTTTATAGCTAATTAAACAAATTAACTTTGATCAATCAAACTGGTGGTTTGTTCAATTAAGCAATCAGATATCATCCATCCATTTTCTAATTGCTTCTTCCCATACAGGGTCAAAGGGCAGCCAGAGCCCATTCCAGCAGTCAGAATAGTTTTCATCCTTTCAAGCACCAGGCTTTCATTCTTTGAAACATTTCTTGCTAAATTGGTTAATTGCTTAAACAAATGTCCCTAATCATTAAATAACAGGTGATTCGGGGGGGGCTGTAACTGGATTGCAGCAGCTCTCCAAGTCCAGGGCTTGCCTGTACCAGTCTGCATTAAATACTGAGGGACTAAAGTCACATCCGGCTCGTCCACAGTCTTACAAAGGATCCTTTTACCAGTAATTGGTTACATTCTTAGCAGCTGCCTAGAGATGTGAATTCCATTCACACCAAAATAGCACAGCAGTTGTGTAACATCTTTAAAAAGCTGCACGTTAACTTAAAGCATCATGAAGTAAGTCATACCCCGCACTCAAAGGAAGAACTGGAATATGTTTAATACAGCACAGAGAAACATAAGCTGTAGTCTTTCGTACAGGACTTGCCAGCCTGCCAAACGTGAGAACACCTGCTGATTTAAGCATGGTGTCACGCCGCACAGATGGAAATGCTGCACAAGCAGTTTGAGTGCCTGAGAATACATCTAACTGAGTAAAGCCCCTGATATCCGATTGTCTTGGTAGAGGAATTGACACTAGGAGGGCCCAGTTATAAACAAGAGAGACCAAATGGGCCACATCATGCTCGTTTGGTAGTCCAGTAGCCTGGCTCTGGCCCAGGCTGGTCCACTTGCGCTGGGAGGTCTCCTCCTTGTCCACCAGGCAGGTGGTCTCCCTATCACTTCAGCATGCAATAGTGTCTAAACCTCCAATAACCCAGACCCTTACTGCCACTGCCCTCGTTTTGCTGGGGGGAATGGGCTCCTAAGTGCCCTGATTTTCCTCAGTGCCAACCTCTGGCCCCAGTAAGGCCTGGAAGCCATACCAGCCTGCCCCCTGTGTAGCACACGCTACATGACCCTGGCCGCAGTGGAGGTCTCCCTCTGGACTGGTCCCCCACAGCAGCTCGTCTTAAATATTACATTAACTTCCACTAAAGTTACTCCCTTTGCTCAAACTGGTAAGCAATTTTTTTTTAAAAGTAAAGAAAAAAAAACACTTTTAAGAGATGAGCAGGCGATGGATCCAGAAAGAGAACCTGGATTTGAGAAACCAAATAAACTAAACTTTAAGGAGAGGGGGAAAAAAATATAGACTTCATCATTTAAACACATGACAGCTTTGAAAGAAGCCGTGCACTACAGTATGTGGATTCTGTGGACAAACCGTAAAGGTTAATCCTGTTAAGATAGCAAAAAAGTGACTTCGTCAGGCTGCTGACTTGTTAGCCCTGCTCTCTTTGGTACAGATCACAATACCTCACTTCCCATCCCTCAGGATCTCAGCGAGACGTTTCTGGAAGTTTCCCAGGTCTCGTGGAATACGTGCATAAACCAGATAAGGCCGGAGCATCACACCTAGGAATGAGCTACAGGAACACAGGGCAGACTCTTCCACGCGGAGAAGAAGGAAGCAAACTGCACACTCAGCCACATCCCGAAGCGCATTTATTCTTTTCCACGAGGACGCGTCTTCGTAAGTGAGGAAACATCTTTTTTTTTTTCTTTGCTCCAGTGCTTATCTCTCAGTCAGTTTCCCTTTTCTTGCTCTCAGGCCCCGGCTGAGGGCATTTCCATGTCGAAACGAAAAAATACCTTTCTGTCGAAACTGTTTCGTTAGGAAGTAAACTAATTGATAAACTGCTGCTTTGCGAAACGAGAAGGAAGTCCAGCAGGTTAACCAGGAGGCTGTTTGAATATCCTGCAGGGCACTGCGATTGCACCCTTGAGCAGTGTGCTGTGCTCAGTCTGCTTCGGGAAAATGCCCAGTTATATAAACTGGCACAAATGCAAGTTGGTTTGGATAAAGCCAAATTCATGAATGATGATAATTAACTGGTGGCTGGCGTGATTTTACAGCCCATGCACAGGAACAAATCGGTTGCCTCAGACGGTGCAGACTTAAAATGCACTGTGAATGTGAACATTTAAAAATGAGAACAGAAACTATTCATTTCCAGAAGGAGTTGTCTGAAAGTGCCCACAGCGGCCCGGCCATGTTGCTAAAGCTGAACCTTTGCTTCACTCAAGAAATGGACAGATGGATGAGATTTGTTGATTAATTAGAGACAACCAACGGGGCTGGGCGTGTCTCCTCTGATTTGCAAGTCTTACCACACAGTTTGGAACTCCAGTAGAGTTTTCTGGTACAGCTGCCATTATGCTGACATCATTACTTAAAACAATCGTTTCAAGAAGACACTTACAAAACAAATGAGCAAACAAATGAGGATATTATGCACAAAACATGCTTTAAAACTAAGAAATCTCTGATGGTTGGGTATTTTCACCCACAATTCCCTGGGGCAGCGCCGTACCTTGCCTGTGGCACCATGGGAGACAAACTGGGCGCCCTCACGCTGGGCAATCTTAACCTGGCGGCGCGCAATGCAGGGCCGGGCAATGGAGGTTCCCAGGAGGTAGCGATCCTCATAGATGGCGCTGGCCTGGACCGCTGGCCAGATGAACTCCTCCACGAATTCAGCTCGCAGGTCCTCGATGAACACCTGTGAGGGCGGATCGACAGGGGAAGCCATTTAGAAACATGATTTGAACCATAGGTCATCCAGCAGAGATCACATTCCCGGCACCTGCTTCTAAGCGGGTTAAGTATGCCATGCTGATGTGCTCATTTCTGTTCTGTTTGCATGCAGGCCATCGCTACTGCCCTGTAGCAAAGGACATCTACAATGTAGGCTGAGCACAGATCCAGAGTTACAAATATTAATTGATCGCAAACTCTGTGATGTGTCCTTCCATTTTAGACTCAGAACCTTTTCAGAACAGATCACATAATTAAAAAAACATGAGGATGAAATGTGCAGTGGAGGGACAGGATAAGGTAGCTGAGCCAGTGTAGGCAGGACGTTAGACCCGAAAGAAGTGAGCATTTCCTGTCTATAGTCCCTTGTAGCTCCTATAGGCAAGGGAAAGGAGTCTAAATGATTTGGGTCGAGTCCTGAATGATGTCTTCTAGCATCTGCAGATGGGTGGTCTCGGTGTGTGATGTGAGTGAAAACAAATGGGCTGCTGTTGTGACAGGGATGCAAAGTTTATTAGATTGTTGCTCCTGGCCAAACAGGATCTGCCACAAGTTCTGCTGCTGGGTGGCGGGGGGGGATGAGATGAAAATCTGCTGTGCTTTTTAATGTGAATATAGAGAACTGTGTGTTAAGGTGTAAGTTCCATGGACCAGTGTCTCTGATTCTGTTGAATTCTGTTGAATGAGTTGAATTCTCCAGTATCTGCAGGTCTAAGAGACGGGGTGTTGAAGACTCAAGATGAGATGCTGGGGGTCATGGAGCGAATTACTTTAATGAACATAGGTGTGCAAAAATATAGGACACCTCCATAGATTGATAAGAGGAAACCAACATGGCAAAAATATCCTGTAAAGGGTTCATACTGCCAAGCCACCGGTTTGCAGTTCTGATCCAAGGCAGGTGCTTCCAGACCTGGTCCCGAAGGACCAAGCTCCTGCTCAGTTCTCTCTCGGCTGGGCTCTTAACCGCATCCTCAGCTGAGCTAATGATTCTCTTTGCTGTCAATCTTTCAAACAAAATCCTACTTAGTCGATTAAGTTGCTTATGAATCTTAAATTAAGTTTGGAAATGCAAGCTACGACGTTTAAGAGCTGAAAACAATAAAGCAGTTCAAGTGTTATTAGGCTTTGCAGCAGCTTGAAAGATGCTAGGGAACAAGATTTGAGGAAATGACTGGGCAGTTTGCTCCAGACGCCTTAGTGTACAGTAAACCTTCTTGATTTTAGTCATCGGTCTGGGAGAATACCCCTCTTGCCCCCTGTACCTTTTTTGCTCCCAGGCTCTGCGCCTTCTTCTGCGCAGCGTCAAAATCCTCATCCTGCCCGATGTTGGCCTGAAAATGAGAGAGAGGAGCAAAAAAATAAAAATAAAAAAATGAAACGACCTCTTACCTTTTGCCAGCAGGCTCCAGAGGGGATTTACCTGGAGTCTCTGCTGCACAGGACTTCCTTTCAAGCTGAAAAAATTTAGATGAAAACCTCCTTTGGAATGAAACGCGAGCTGTGCTGTGCAGGTGTGAATGGGTGAATGGATAAACACAACCAGGAGTCATTTTTCCACGTCATGGCTCATGGCTACCAACCCTGTAGCCACACCCGAGGGAGAATGAGGATAGGAAGGCGGACTCCTGCCACCTGCCCTCCATCAAGCCACTTATTTTCACAGGTCACAGGCAGTGCAACCCAGAGGAGAGACACATTCCTCATTGACCGCACCCTACGCCTGCAAGTGTCTGGGACACACCAGGGGGCACTACATTACCAGGGGATCCCCCCCCCGACTAAATCGCACCCCCTCTCTTGGTGGCGTTCAGCTAATTGGGGGATCAAATCCGTCAGCTGCTGGCAAGACCCAGGGTCGAACCAGCAACACCTGGAGCACAGAGCACAAGCAGCTCCAGGCGAGCTCCTTCAGTTGTTCAGCTGCGTGCGCCGATCTCCCTTCTCTGCATTTCTGAAGCACCATCTCTCTCATCACTGATCTGCCTTTCATCAGGAAGAAGGAATACAAGTTGACGTCTCTAGATCAGGGAGAAGAGGGGGGAGCTAAGCAAATTCTAATTTGGCATTAAATCATATTGACGAGTGTGACATTCACAAACGTTCAGGCCTGACAGGGGTAAGTCCATCAAATCTTACTTGGCATAAACGGCTGTGGGTCTTTTCACAGAACACAATCACACTTGCTAGGAAGTTGTTCAATTAGTTCCTAACACCTCAAAACACACATTTTCTTCTGTACATAAAAGGTCTTTATTTGGCCACATAACAAAAATGCTAACTAAGCTCTAGGACGTTATGTTAAGGTATGGTGTTTATAAGCTGATCATAATCGAAATAATTCTCATCAAAACACAATGGCGTGACAATGGTGAACAGACCCTGCTGGTAATCCATCAAATGAAAGCTCAGGCGAGAGAAACTTCGGTCCAATGAGCCATTTCGTAAAGCAGCCAAAGGCTATGCACTCAGATAAAAATGGGTGATTTATCTGTCTGACAGCTAGACCTGACAGTGGCTCAGTGTTCTGCTCAGTCCTTCAGATTTCTAATCAGGCGTGTAGACGTCCACACTGCACTCATCTGCACAAGGCCGAAGACATCGTGACAGGGCCCGGCCTCAGAAGTGACACATCGGTTTTTTTACTTTTGGTAAATGATTCAGTTCATTTCCGATTATTCTTAAATAATAGGGAAGGACCAGGAACACTCAGTGCACCTTCTTTTTATACAATTACCTTCGGCAAACACGCATGTTCGACAAGCACCTGCATTGCTGTTTCACACAGAAATAAAGAGTTAATCCGAAGTATCAATCCATTTTTCTAACCACTTTATCCAATACAGGGACACAGGGGAGCTGAATCCTAGCCCAGCAAGCAATGGGCACAAGGCAGGGTACACCCTGAATGGGATGGGACTTACCAGATGCCAGCCTATCGCAGGGCACACACAGACACAAACACACACTCACACCAGGGCCGATATTCCCAGAAGCCCATTCACATATTAGTATGTCTTTGGACCATGGGAGGAAACCCATGCAAACATAGCGAGAACACACAGACTCCACACAGACTGCACCCCGGGAATTGAACCCAGCAATGCTGTGCCACCATGCCACCTAAAACATCAAAGCATCTTGTCTTAAAACTGGGGTCAAAGAGGCACGGTGTCACGCACACCCCCCTCGCGGTCGAGCTCCGTTCTTACCAAATAGGCGATGACATCGTAGCCCTGCTCCTTCAGCCACACCAAGATACAGGACGTGTCCAGGCCACCACTGTAGGCCAGAACCACAGTGCCCTTCGACTTGGACATGATGCGTGCTGGAAACCTACAAGAAAACAGCACATGACTGACACACGGACCACTGGACCACATTAGCTATCAGTGGGAGTCAGGCTTAGTCTCAGGTCTTCCCAAGGCTCAAGACACAGATGATGTTTATAAAGTAAAATAGAAAAAAAAACACGAGGCTATACGTATAGGAAAGAAATATACAGTAACTATATGGACAATATATATAGTAAAATCCGTCAATCCTTTATTTATCCAATACACAACCACCTGCATGTTCTCAGCTCGTTTTTCTAAAACTACCCCCGGATGATAGCTTTATTTTATTCATTTTGGTTTCTCTATTGCAAAACACTATACTCCTGTTAAGCAACATTTAAAAAAAAACCCACAATATTCCTCTATTGCTCAACCTAACTGAAAGAGTTTCAGTTTTCCTCAACGCCCTCAATACAATTTGAAGACCCGTTCATTCCACGGTCGTGGTTTCCGAGTTCCGAAGCCGGCCGGACACGCCCTGCCTGAGCCGCCAGTTCGTCACTTAACCTAGAGATCCTGCCCTTTGAGGAAGCTGGGGAGGAACAGGAAGCTGGAGTACCCGAAGAACACGCTCACGGACACGAGGGGGAACATTCAAGCTCCACACAGAAGGTGACGACGGCCTCCGTGTCAACAGCGCTCCGTGACCTCACACCTGAAGTCGGCCGAAACTTTCTATTACCGCGACTCACTGCCTCAAGCGAATTACAGAATTACCATGAGATGCAAAGCGTGCATCTACAGTCAGAAATAAACGACTCATAAAACTGATAAATGTACATTTTTTTAAAAAAAAAAACTGTACGTTTGAGACGGATAAAAACAAGTCCCGATACCAGACTCGATTACAGACATAAATACCGGCGCCTCTCATTTTGAAACCATGTTATTCGCAGGCTTATTTGAAGTAAATGATAGTTATTTAACAATTACAACAATTATCTCTGAATTCGCTGACCACTGATTCCAATTGCAGCGTAGTACCAGTAAAGATCCTAAGTGAAGTAAGCGACTTCAGATCTATGACGCAACTGAGAGTTTAACTGGACGTACAGTACATACTGTATTGACGGAGAATTATACAAAACTCAAAACAGACTAAAGATACTAAGAATTCATTTTGCTGCGGTAAATGCATTAGATTACAATATTTTCTTGATTGCTAATACGATGATTAATAGGTGATCCCCTGTCAAAAATGCAGACTTGCAATAGGATGTTAAAGAACAGTCTTTTTTATTATACTGGATATGAGAAAACTGATGATAACTCATCTTTAAAGATGACCCCTTTCACTGTAAAACCGTGTATATCCAGGAAAATAGTGTACAGAATGACGATCTGTACAGTGTTTTTTATACTACGAGGTACTGCACCTGTCGCTTGTGTAGCGAGACGAGTCGCACATCTACTGTAATCTTAGGAAATTCATCCTCTATCCCTTTAGAAGCTGCTACCAGATAGTCAAAAGCTAAAGGCTAGATAAACGAATGAGTTAAGCAAAAAAAAAGGAGTAAAAATGAAGGAATATTTGTTACAACATGCATACAAAAATACAGTATAGAACATTCTTCCCCTGTTTATTTGTATAACTGTGAAGCTTTGCTTCTGTGACGTGCACGCCTGAAACACTCCTCCATGCATTCTTTGAATGAAAACGAAATGTCTTACCTCGGAATCAGAGATATTTGAATGCAAGAACAATCTCCTTCTTGCACTGTGAGTACCCACAATTTAGCACTCCGTGAGGCAGGTTACGTCTTTAAAGCAGAATACACGCAGGTCTGTGAGCCAATCAAATATCAGACAGATTTTTTTTTTCCCAGTAGAGGGCGTGGCAAAAAAAAATCTGTAATTCCACAGTCAGGGCACGGTTTTATTAAATTATTAAACCACAAGTACTTGAACTGCTATCTTTTGTGCTTTGTTCAAATACTGCAGACTGTTGTATTTGGTTTAAGCGTTTTGAAGGTCTCTGCCTATGACTGCATTCCAAATAGATTCCGTTTGTTACGTAATGTTATTTTTTAAATTAATTTCACAAGACGACAGAGTGTCACCCGAGCGGCAGGTAGACACATAAAGAAGTTTTCAAACGAGACCGTTCGTTCCTAGACCTTCATCATTCCCGTTTGGTAGTTAGAAGTTATTTGGTCCAAGCTGGTTTCTTGGAAGAATCGAGGGTAAAGCAGCTAAAAGGCGTTTGCAAAGTTTTAAATGAAATTTCTTTCTCTCTGGGTTATTTTTGTTTCTCATTTTTAATCGGTTTTATAGTTGAGCCTCTGGAAAATGGCAGAACTGGCAGTCTACATTCTTTTACAGGTGAAGTGCGCTTTTGCAGAAAGAAGACGCTCATGAGAATATTTTGAATGCCTGGGCATCAATACTTGAAGGAAATGTGTTTTGTAAATCTTAGCCTTTCATATTGAACAAGGAAGTACTGAACATTTAATCTATAAGTATTGCAGTCTATTCACTTTCATTTGACAATATACTAGGATTCACCTCAGCCCATTTATGTGGAAACCCCCAGTTCCTAAGGCTGTGATGTCCACCCACACAGAATGCAAAACCTGGGTCTATAATGTAATTAAAGAATATATTGGAAAGTCTCTCTCTCTCCAGAACAAGGAACAGACGTAACCCGTTTAGCCAGTTCAGGCTGCAGGAGTTTAATTAAAATGTTAGTTTTCACCCACACCCTGTGCATAACAATCAGTGTCCAGCAAACATGAAGAACGATATGATATGAAATAATCTGATACATAATTGCATTGTATCAGGCAGGAAATGAGAGCTGGCAACATGAGCCTGACGCTAGTCCGGGAAATGAGGACGTTTCTCCTGTGTTTTGAGGGCTAGAAAGTTCAATATGATAAGACAGCTTGTTGTAGCTGTGTGGCCAAAACAACAATATTGCTTTCTGGATAATTTAAATCTTACACAATTATTCATTTCAATTAAGCAGTAATATCTTTCTTCAGAAGAAGAAGAATATCTTTCATTCTTTCAAAATTCATTCTTTGGTCTAGCTAGAGTCATAGAACTAAATTCTGTAAGTATTCAGTAAATAAACAACAAAGCTTGGATTGTTTGCCGCCAACAATTACATTAAATTTTCTAAAGGACAAATTCTAAATATATTTCCGTGTCAAGAATCGTGACAGTAGAATTAAAGATTAACTTCCTTGTAGACTGAGGTCTAGAGTTTGGAAAGTCCTTTGTATTTGTAAAACCTATGCATCCTTATGTAAGGGGTGTTGCCACATCATTTCTTCATGTTTTCCTGGCATGCTTATTTCAGTTCTTGGATTTCCTTAATACAAGTCTTTTCACACCCTGAAGAGAAGAAAAACTAGCTTTGGCAAAAGCTTCCTACTTCCTGGTTTATTTTTCCCCTGTTACTTTTGTAAAAACATTAATAAAACAAACTATTTAGATTCTATGAAAATGTAGTTTTACTCTACTTGTCACTAATAGGTTTTTAGATACAAAATCAGGGAATAAATCTGTCTAAATGCTTGTGCACAGCTTAACCATAAACAAATTGGCAGGGATGCTCCTACAAAGGTTTTGTCTTTTCCCCTTTTCCCCACAGCACTGAGAAAAGAGCTTTTACTGTATTAACTCTGCCCCTAAAACAATTCCCAAAATTAAATTGCGTTCATTAGCAACAATGAAAACAGCATGATTAACAAAAAGGACATCATAACTGCAGGTTGAGTGAAGTTTCCAAAAGCCGGTTCTGTAAGGACTTCTGATGCACAAAAAGAAAATTGACACTTGTTGAATTTTTTTTCAGCCACTGCCCACGTGCAATTACGCAACAAGATTGACAGCTTTTGAATTTTTTTCAGTCACTGTCCACATGCAGTCACACAAGACAATTGATAGCTGTTGAATTCTTATCAGAACGAAATGCCTCTGTCCCAGCTCCGAGAGGGACACTACACCAGCATGCTGGGACGTGTGGTAAACAGGACGATTTTAAAAGGTTTCTTTTCCGGATATACTTTTATGCTGAACATTTCTGAAAGCAGCGATAGATGTTTCAAGCTGCAAACCTAGAAGAGATTTCACCCAGGTGTGGACAATTCTTCCGGCTTTCCAATACTCCGGTCCAAGAAAGAGAGCTATCCTGAAGCCATAAAGAGTTCTTAATCACAGATGAAGTAAGAAGAAAATAGCAACGCAGTCTAAATCCACAATGAGCTGATAACGTACAGTATGTTAGGAAAATGAGCAAATTACAGTTTGTTAAGGCTTGTCTTTATGCTGATATCTTGCTGTCAGTTATTTTGTGCAT
The DNA here is from genome assembly GCF_040954835.1 of Lepisosteus oculatus. Taxonomy (NCBI): domain Eukaryota; kingdom Metazoa; phylum Chordata; class Actinopteri; order Semionotiformes; family Lepisosteidae; genus Lepisosteus; species Lepisosteus oculatus. The sequence goes on along the minus strand of NC_090719.1, from coordinate 14,387,935 downwards.
CCCCGGTTTGAATCCTTCTCTGCTCAGGTTGCTAGGAGACGACAAGGACACCTGTCTGGTCAGCAGCCTTGAGGAAGACACCTGACCAGCGTAGAAGACCCGAGAAGTAGGACTACCTGCACCTGCACATGAACTTTAGGACGAAGACGAGGAATCACAGTCAATGACGTGAGTGTAGCCTGGCCAGGTTAAAATTGTAGCCATCCTGATTAATGAATAAGCCAAAAGCACTATGTGCTTACGTGCTATAATGAGCCCTAGCCTGCTAAATTCAGGGCCCTTTACTCGGACTGAGAAAGGGAGATCTCCGGAGCGTCGTGAAGAAAAAGCTAATCAGCTCTGCATCCTAGAATCAGCCTGATTTATTGTTATCTGCAGACGTGGGTTGTCCGATCTGTGCTAATTTATGAGCTTCACAACTGCCCTCAAGCTGCTGTGTTGTCTGAAATGTGACCAATTGCGCCTCTGAAGGAGGGAAACAAAAACATCAATATATTATCATTCCCACTCGTGCCCGTTCTTTGTAAATTGGTCACCTATTCAAAACTGTTCAGTCGGAAATCAGCAGAAGTAGGCTAAAAAGAGGCTTCGTAAGATTGTGAATGCTCAAGCTCTTGAAAACAGTACCCTAGAACCAGAGTCGTTTTTCAAACGCAAGACTGAGTTCAGAAACAAGTTAGCTAAGCAAAAAACCCAAATATGCATGAGGATCAATTAAAGAAACCGATTAGCATCGGGGACTCAGAGCTCTCGACAGGGGCTGGGAAGCACTGCCATACACGAACCACACTTCAGCAGGTATTTTGGGTGTAACCGCCACTAAGCGAAGCAGTAGACTGACACTTTCAATAAAGCAAGAGTCGAAACTCACTGTAAAATATTATTTTTTTTCCGTTCAGAACCAAAGCGAGAACTTAGTAAGTGCTGCGATATCAATGTTGTAATTTACATACTGGGACTGACTATCTGGGACATTTGTTCCAGCTTAAAAGGGCGTTTATGAACTATGAGAACCAATTCACAGTGGTGTGTGCTTTTTTCTTTCAGAACTTCTGGGCTTTTACTGAACGACATAGCTATATTCTACTGCCCTCTAGTGACACCAACATTAATTTCACGGTACTATGTTTACGATGTCTAACGCTTCGTTATTACATGTACACAGGGTTGCTTATTATTATTTATACTGATGAAAACTTTAACGTCCCTCGTTCTGCGCTGCCTGATCGTTTCTCCCTAGCGATCCCCATCAGCACTGAAGTTCTCCGGCTCCTGAGTGTTTTAATATCACATCTGTGAACCCCCGATTCTACAAATATAGCACCTTCAGATCTGTACAGAAGTAAAACGGGAAGCTTGGTCCGGACTCGATGTGCCAACACCGGTAAACGAATCACTTTTACTAAGTTAGAGGAACAGCAAACAGCAGAAGCTTCAAGTGTAACTGGGCGAAGCGGGAAGCAGTACAAAAGACTAAGAGAATGTTAGGATATACAGTATATATATATATGTATAACTCTGAAGATTTGGAAAAGGGTTGGACTGCCTCTTGCCTTTGTTTACTACTAAAAAAGTTCATTTCATTCAGTCACAATTATTTTACCATCCCCAACGTTTACCTTTCTTTTCAACCTCTAGATGGAGCTCATCTAATGAATTATCACAAAGAACTCTCAAAGTACAGGGCCCTTTTGCAAGTTTAGGCTTGTGGTGTGACGTTAACATAGATGTCACAACTTGAGCAGCACTAAGTGAGCAAGAAGGCTTATCCATTGTGTAACTGAAAATGAATAAACATTTCTTATAAACATTTAACTGAAACATTTGTTTATAAAGTCTTTGCTATCCCCTTTCTCATCATGGAAAGCTTTGCAAAAAGGTATATCAGCCAAATGTTTGTGGCAATACATTTTATTTAGAAGTAACAGTGATGGTGAATGGGTACCAGTCAGTTCGTTTTTTCCCCCCGAACACCAGGTCCACAAGTACTTGTGGCCATTCTTTTGTCAATTCTCAAAACTAGGCCTAGTTTTTCCCAAGAAGGCATCTATTCTGAGTGGCTGACTATTGGAAACCAGTCAATGCAGAAAAGTGACAGAGGGTTGTCTTGTCTTTAAAATCAAGTTGTGCATCCCCCCATTTTAAAATGTTTGAGTAGTGGTCAGTATTATGCAAATTCACAGAATACGTGGCTTGGAAAAGTGAATATGAAGTCAGAGCAATGATCTTGGTGGATTGTTTGGGACAGTTTTATTCCAATTTGTATGAACAGGCAAAGGAGAGGGGGCAAGAGTCTCAATTGAAACCTTTTAAAAGAATGACCTTATTATCACTCATACCCTCTACCTCATCTCACACAATTAATACAAGTCCTAACTACTTATTGCCATAATAAATAAAGCACCTACAAAATCAAAACTGTGTAATTTGTACTAACAATTAATTACATGAAATGGCTTGTGCAGCAAATAGTTGGTATCTGTTTTATATTCACTAATGTTAGGTAAATTACTTCTACCTAATGCATTTTGTGGAAACAGAAAACCGAATAGTACTAAATATATATTATAACTAAATATATCATATATATCAGTATTCAGCATAGAAAAACTCCAAACATGGGCCATAATCTAGATGTATTTTTTTGGGAAAAAACTACATAACGTGAATTACAGAGGCTAAAAATCAAAGGGTTTGAAAAGTTAGTCAACATGTTTTTCAGGTCTCTACAGCAGCAGCACTGGAATAGCTGCCCTTGAGAGATTTGTTCAGGCTACCACAGTGCAATAAACAGTAGGAGCTCCTGACCAAATACACAGCCCTTAAGGCCACACTTGTCATTTCTCACACTGTTCCCAAAGCTCCACAAGCAGAAGAAACAATCAGAACACAACCGCGACATACATAATTTTTATTCTTTTTTTTTTATCAGTCTCAAAAACAAATAACCAAAAAATACATTATAAATTTGAGGAAACCAATACACTTGAGGCTTTTTCTCTCTTTGTTTTTTTTTTCTTGAAGCAGAACACTGAGTGACACATTTCTGGGAGGTTTTTATTTTGATATCTGCGTAACAAGGTTGTGATCTTCCATTGTAAACTCTCTCCCCTCACAAAGGCCACCCAGAGGGACAGTGTGATTAGTTAGAGGCCATACCTTTATTCATGTGGCTTGTGCCAGCTGACACCAATACTTAATTTAAATATCCGAAACAAAATAAAAACTAAAACGTGGTTCTTAAAGGCCTTCTAGGTTATTTTTTTTTAAAAAAAAGTAGACTTTGCACACAGTCCCCTATGACATTCACTGCCTTCCAGTAGGGAGCGCTTTAACTTGGCTGGGAAGGTTCTCTTCCATCATACTGCTAGGGAACTTCAGAGGGAATGGTGGGGAGTTCAGTGCCTGAAGACGCAACATATACACCAGTACATGTAGACAGCAGTGTGAGAAAAGTATGGGCACAGCAGAACAAGTTAAAACGCAGCTCTCGGGCACTGGTTGCTAAAATTGCCTACAGGCTTGCTCTTAGCTGTCTAGCAGAACACTAGGCTTTAAGAAAAGGTACATAATTCCTGCTGAAACAACCATAAATACAAATGTATATATTTACACTCCCTGATGCGATTCCAAAAGCAGCTGTAGCCTTTCCCAGCATCACAGTCGGCCTCTTTCAACGGCGAGCAGACTGGGCCTTTCAGCTGGGGGCAGGGAGGTGACGTTCAGGAAGCGACTCGCTGGCGGAATGACCCCGCGAACCAGTTTGACAATCTCGCGCGTTGGAATTCGCGACGGTATCAATCAGTCTTTTTGGCAAATTAATAGGGGGTGGGGGGGTGCTTAAAAAAAATCCAGTAACGACCATCTCTAGAGCTAATAAAAATGACAAAACTAAAAAAAAACAGAAGAAGAAGAGGAGGAGGAGGAGGAGGAGCTGGGCGGCTGTCAGAGGAATGAGAGAGAGAGAGAACTCGTTGGCCACGGTGGAGGTGGCAGAGAGGCAGCAGATCTTCACCACTCCTTCTTCTTTTCGTCCATGGACACGCCGCCCGGCCCCAGCGCCACCACCAGGAGCAGCCCCCCGATGACCGACATCGTCTGGAAGAAGTCGTACTTGAGGAAGTCGTGCATCGGCTTGTAGGCGGGCACCGTCCAGAAGGCGTTGAAGTAGACGTTGATGGCGAAGAGCCACACGACCAGCGTGAGGGCGGCCAGCTTGGTCTTGAAGCCGATGGCCACCAGGATGATCAGCGCTGTGCCGACCATGTTCTGCAGGATCTGGAACGCCAGGTGGGGGGGGGGTTTGGAGGTTAGTTCATCGGGAGAGCCCGACTCCCACCCTCTCCAGCATGGTGGGCTTCCAGATTCTCCTGCTTTTACAGCATGGGGAGCAATCTTTCTGCAGAAACTGACAATGCAGCTCTGAACGCAGCTGTTACATGGGACGTATGGTTCTTTTACCGGGGTAGCTGAATATTTAAGCAGCACTAGGGAAAATGACATTGCATTTCCCATGAGTTATTAACCGTTTGAATTGGTTTTATTCACTCTTCGCTTTTTATCAAACCCCCTCCTGGGTGACGCACAGTAGCCAAATGAAGTAAGGGGGACATACTGTACAAGCCCAGAATGGGATTTAGCCAGAGCCCACGGGCTGAGACCCCACTATTCCTATGAGCAGTATCGTTTCAATGACTAACGCCTCTCCCCAATAATGGCACCTCCTACAGGATCACGTAGGGGGGTAAGGGTTTGACTATTCTGAACAACCTACTGGTTCACCAACACCACTTGCAGCAGTACTCTGAATTTCCTCCAAGTGCCATCCAAGTACCGGCTTGACCTTGTTTAGCTTTTAAATATATCAAGATCAGGCCACAAGGTGGTATTGCTCATCGCCACAGGAAACACCTGAAGAACATAATTGCTTATTACGGTATCTAGCATATACTCCCCCACCACAACTGAAAGAGCTGATGCAAACAGAGGGAATGGGATTTGTTGAACAAAAGCAGGAAGATTAAAGAGCCACAGCACAGCGCACAGTTCCAGCTACCGTTTCCCGCGAGCGAACTTCGCCATGGATCACAACGTTAACTCAGGCATCTGCGCATGGGTGTCGGAGGGGCGGAGGATCGCTACTCACGGAGAAGAAGCTGGGGTCAAAGTGCAGCAGCGTCATGAACATGAGGACCAGCAGGACGCGGCCCCCCAGCTGCATGTACTGCTTGGGGGAGCTCTCGCCCATGGAGGGCACCCCCGCGAACATGCTCTTCCCCTCCGAGCGGGACTCGGCCAGCAGCAGCAGCAGACCCCCTCCCAGCGCCAGGTTCCTGGAGGGGGGGGGGACAGCAGAGATCAGGCACTGCGCCCCCGACACAACTCGCCAGCGCCACCCACTGCCCGGGCCAGCAGAGGGCCGAGACCAGTTCCACCGGGACAGGGTGTGCAACTGCACATCAAACTTCGCTCCGGCGAACCTTGGGCTTAACGGGCAAAACTCGCCCCAAGACGAATCCGCATGATAACGCCAAGCACACTGCTAACGACGGGCGACTGAGATTCGTACGGTTTTGCAACTAAAAAAAAAAACTTTTTAAGAACACACTCGAATGCTAACGATATGTGAAGAAAAAAAAACAACCTTGTAAAACGCAGCAATAATAAAATGAGGTCAACGTGCATACAACACAGGTTTAAAATTGAGGAATATCAGTGGTACCCTACAGGGGTTGGTTAATTGCAAATGCTTCAGCGTTTATTTGACAGTATACTGTATTTACTACACTCATGCAATAAAAACTGGAAAACACCAACTCAATATCAACACAATGGTAGCGTTCTTGATAAAACTGTTGAAAGCACAATTCTATAATATTACTGTTCATTCCCAATGTACTCAATACTATTAAAAGGAGCCGATAGGTTAGCAGAACCATAATTGTGATGGATATTAATTCATGTGGGAGGTTTCAAGTTTCTGCAATCCACCTATACAAATCGAGCTCTATACTTACCGCATCAAAAATTTAAGATCCCACAAAATGCTATAAGCAATTGTCTGTAATGAAAGAAAGAAAAAAAGATCAGCATTGGGTTTACTTTTTCTTTCTTTTTGCTTCTGTTGTAGATGCTATTATAAGGCACTTCACGTTCCTTTAAAAACACTCTTAAGACTGTATTGTTAGAATATGTTTCAGAATTCTCCTGAATTTGTATCTGACCGCAAGGAAAGCACAGTCGTACTCACCTGTAGTGCTATGATTCCAAACAACCCAAAGCAGGCATACTGTACAAAATTTCTACTGAGAATAAGGACACAGCCTCCTGTAAAGGACAGACAAAATGAGAAAGTCAGTTTTGTTTCCTTCAGTTGCTTTGACATATTCAATTCAAGCACTGAACTTTACCATTTGATTCTGATAAGCATGTACAAGAGCTTTGATAAGAGATATGGGCACCCATTATTTTTACATGAGATGTTTGCAAACTGTTTTGGCTGGTTGTTACTACTTATTTTTTACAGAATCAATATCTGATCACTAAATAATACGCTGTATAACAAACTTAAAATGCTATTATAGTATGCACCTATACAATATTATAAACTACCTAGCAAATAACCTAAATCAAGAGAACCTAAATGAGTTAAAAATAGCGTGTTATTTTAAGATGCAAATAGTATGCATCCTGCATACTCCTCATTTTAAACAGATCACTACTGCACTGCCAGTGTTCAGTGTTCTTGTACTGTACAATGGCACACAGCCCCGATACTCCATGAACTGTCCACTCCTGAATGTGTCCTTCATTTAGGCTTCTAGGCACGGTCCTGCTTTACTGTCTGAAACCTCACGGAAAACTTTCCGATAGGAATGTGGGTATTTGAAACAGGACTTTCGCCAAGATTTCCCAAGTGCATCAGCATTCAGAGAACAAAAATCCTGAAATACTTCAGGACATCAACGAACCCAAAAACGGTCTTGCCCAGATTCCTGCGGCCTACAGCTTCTTTCTGCTCGTGCGAGTGCGACTGCAACACAGTGGCCCCAAAATAAAAAAGAACGAAGAGCACCTTCAAAGAGCCCCTTTAAAGACCTGCACTAGCTGAAGCACCGATTCAACTTACTGGTCCTACCCTGCCCCCTCCTGCAGGCCCCCGGCGAGAGACAGGCAGACAAGACGAAGGTTTTGGGGCTACGGAGGAGGGAAACACTAGCGACTGACGGAAAAACGAGCTGGGACAACATGCTCGCGGTCGACTCTAGGCGCTCCAAATCAATAATCACACGCTGGCTAGCGGCCGTTCTCGAAACTGGAAGTATCGCTCCATCAATCACGTGGTCTAGCGTTACAATAGCTTAAAGGCCACCCTGTCAATCGACGTCATTCAATTGGCGTTTTGCCCCCTCTTTTTGCACATTTCGGAGTGAGAGTGCCGAGGGCTACGAACGCCACAGTCCGGCCCTGTTTGCAGAGGGTTATAACGGGCTGCCCCCTGCCCCCTGCCCCCCCCCAGAGCCTCTCCCACCTAACTGGCCCATGAGGTTGAGCAGCACGAAGCAGGTGGCCAGGAAGTAGCCGCAGCTCCACGTGGCCTCGATGTAGTCCCTCTGCTCGTTCCACTGGAACCACATCCGGATGCCGTCCTCCAGGAACGTGCTGATGAGGCACAGGCGCGCCAGGTGGGGCAGGTACTGTTTCGTCATGCGCAGGAACTGCCGGGAGAGAGACAGAGGGGGCGGGGGCAGGAGAGCTGTGAAAGCAACGAAGCCACCTGGTGCTGCACAACCAGTCGTCAATATGGTGCCCCAGTACGGCGCATACTGTGGAAGCAGCTTCACTGGCGATTTCTTCGAAGGCTGTGTGTCTAATCGCAGCAAGACGCCAGCTGTATTCCACAGTGCAATCTGTCCTTTGCATAGCATGCTGTTAACTCAGGTCTTAATTGATGAATACCCTAATGTGACCGTGACTTATTAGTCAAAGGGCACTTTAGTTTTCATGTAAAAATAGATCAGCCACCTCACTGTTTATCCATAAATATTGCACATGTTCATAGGCTCATTGGAGTACTTAAACTTTCAGTGCAACTGTAACGATGGGGTTTCAGTGAGCATCACGTATTGGTCAATTTTACTGTACTACACTAAAGTGTGAGGGTTGCACGATGACACTGTGGTGAGTAGTGCTGCCTCGCAGTGCTGGGATCCTGGGATCAGCTCCTGGGGGGCCGTCTGTGTGGAGTTTGTATGTTCTCCCCATGTTCTTGTGGGTTTCCTTCCACAGTCCAAAGACATGCTGGCAGGTTATTTGGCTTCCTGGAAACCTGGCCCTGGTGCGAGGGTGTGCGTGCGTGCCCTACAGTGGACTGGTGTCCTGGCCCTGGTGCGAGGGTGTGCGTGCGTGCCCTACAGTGGACTGGTGTCCTGGCCCTGGTGCGAGGGTGTGCGTGCCCTACAGTGGACTGGTGTCCTGGCCCTGGTGCGAGGGTGTGCGTGCCCTACAGTGGACTGGTGTCCTGGCCCTGGTGCGAGGGTGTGCGTGCGTGCCCTACAGTGGACTGGTGTCCTGGCCCTGGTGCGAGGGTGTGCGTGCCCTACAGTGGACTGGTGTCCTGGCCCTGGTGCGAGGGTGCGCGTGCCCTACAGTGGACTGGTGTCCTGGCCCTGGTGCGAGGGTGTGCGTGCCCTACAGTGGACTGGTGTCCTGGCCCTGGTGAGAGAGTGTGCGTGCGTGCCCTACAGTGGACTGGTGTCCTGGCCCTGGTGCGAGGGTGTGCGTGCCCTACAGTGGACTGGTGTCCTGGCCCTGGTGCGAGGGTGTGCGTGCCCTACAGTGGACTGGTGTCCTGGCCCCTGCGTTCCTGCTATATCACCTCACAACCCAGAACTGAAAGCAGCAGTTAGAAAGAGGATGGATGAATATAAATATTCCAGTTACAACACAGCAGTTCAGCCACCCCTGTACATCTCTGACATTTCTGCTGGGATGAATAACTCACTCCTCCTACACAAATCCTATTAATTCATTTAGGAGTTTTTCCGAGATGCACTAGAAGGCAGAAATGCCTTTACGATATGCCTTTGTTTAGAAACAACTGGTGTCTTTTAAATAACTGGATACAAGCTGCTCTTCACAAGGCTTTAGAGAAATAAAATGGAAGGCAGTTTGAATTTCTGTTTCAATACAGCAATCGTACAGACGGGATGTAACCAGATAAAGATCTTTAAGGCCAGAGTTCACAAGGTTTGAGAAATCACTGCCGAAATTGTGGCGAGATTCCTGAAAATATCACCACTGCAATCTATTGTAATCCATGTGTTATACTTCAATACAATATTATACAATATACAACCACCTGTCGTTTAAGCTCGTTTTTATTAAGGTAAAGAAAGGCCTCTCCTGATCCAAATACAAGATGTAAAAATCCCAGTCCAGTGCACTCTGCATGACAACAACAGTCACTGGAGTCTGCTGTCAGTGCCACTGCACAATGAAGTCATTCATCAGCAGCCTGTGTTGGTTTAAACATCTCTCGAATGCCTTCAAGAACGAAGGTATTGAAAAGACCAGCCTTGACCATTTACAGGAAGGCAACATCGTCTATAAAGGTTATATAAAAACCGAAGGCAGGAAAAGGATCTATTAAAGATCCTCAGAGACATACTGAATACCTTTTCCGAAAGCCTGGTGTAAGAAGAACAGCAACTGAACATTAAACAGAGCATCAACAAATTCCCTGGGATGTGCACCAGACCCAGAACATGATCAGCAAATCTGAGTTCCGAACAAAATAAACTCGTAAGAAAAAAAAACTTTCAACTGTTTAACCACGTTGAACAAATGAATTCCCTATCAAAGGAACAGTGCTGGTAACTGTGTTTTAACACAATCCACTGAAAAAACAGTAAACAGCGACTCTAAACAGGAACCTTCTAGCCTTGAAATGTAGAGATCATGAACTCGAGCTTTTTGGGCCAAACTACAGTACATTCAGAATCCCTTAACTGTATACTGAATTACTCAACAATAATTTCTTACAAACATCCAAGAGGGAAAAAGCTTAGAAGCTTGGATTACCTTTAAAATGCCTTTATCATCTCATCTATGGTCAAAGAAAAACACCTTGCACTAATAATGCAATTCCCTTTATTTTAACCGTTTAATTAACAGCAAACTATATACAGTACATGCCACTATGCTGACTTCAGATATTCTAGGTGCATAACTGGGCTTCCATAGCAAAAAGAAGTCTGCCAGAGGTTAAGAGCACATGGGCTCAACATAGTTAATGAGCCTTCTTCCGACACATTTCTTCATTATTTGCCAATGAGGTTTAACATCTTAAAACACACACGCAAAGTCACCTATATACTTTCAAAACCGAAAACTATCTGATGTGAAACTGTTCAATTTCCAGTGGATACTGCAGGATCTTTTCAAGATGATTTTTTTGCATTTGTGTGCATCAAAAGGTTTTAACGGTCCAATTAAGTAGGTATTACAGGTCATTTAAATAATTAAACCAGATAAAGGCGCTTGGATGAAGCAAAAACCAGAATACACCAGGCACTCTGAGAACCAGGTCCGGCACCGATGCTGCAGGGAGACTGAAGAACGAGACAGGCCTGAAGCAGGACCCTACCCACCTTAAAACTAAGACAACCGAGACATCAATGGGCACAGCAAGTCACACTGTCAATAAACCCGTCCTGAAGCTCCATGCTCTAGTCAAACAGAATACCAGCTTAATGTTTAACACAAAACGCATATTAACCTTCTGAACCCTCTCAGCAAATAACAAAAGATGCAGTCGGCTACCTGACACAGACATTTCGTTTGGCACATTAAGATTTAATTTATCAACCACCAAGTTCTCTGAAGAAATTGCCTACTATTAATAAACCTTCTGAAGTGAAATTCTAGGTTACTGCGAGGTAGCAGGAACTGAAATATTAGCTCAAGTGTTCCCATTTCACGTTTGATAATGAGCTTTGTATTCGCACGGCTCTCCACTGTATACTCTGAAGAGTCTTACTTAACCTGCATTTACAACGGAGTCCAGCACTCCAAGAAAGATCTTGGTGGGGAAAACTAATCTTTCACGGTCCTTCGCTGAACACATGCCCTCTGCTTCGCCAAGAGAAACGTTTAGACGGATTCTTAAACCTTTCTCCACCTTCTGCTACTCAGCAAAAGCAATTTACTTATTATATATAATATTATGCTTAGAAAACCAATGCGAACGAACACAGTGATCCACTGGCTTTACTCGGATAATACTAAGAGTCTGATCAGCACCATCATCTGTGAAGAAGGGAGGGTTTCTGAGTTTTGGGCACAAAGTCGGGTTTGGTGTTAGCCTTTCGTGTAATAGTCTAGTGGCAACGGTAAATACTGTACTGTGAGCTGAAACCAACTAAGCAGTTACAGCGTTTGCTGTAAATAAATGTTACATTGCTTTTAACTTGAGGCCAGTTCCAATATTTCTGTGGCAGTTCCACAGGATTATAAGACCAGGCTGCAGTGTCGGCACAGAAACATTACATCAGTAAGTAACTGTACTTCCCTGAACTTTACAGTGCAATACGCAACAGTGTCACTGACTTTCTAGACGGTTGAAAAATGTATGGAAAAATTTGGAGATTTGGAAAAATAACAGAGGCCTAATAACGGACTTAACAAAATTGTTTTTCTGTTAATGCTTCCAAAACATGCTGTGCAGGCCTTCAATTTTGCAATTTAATACTGTACGGGAGAAGTGGTACCACCCCACCTCCACTCACGTTAACCAGTGTTTTGAGAGCAGGAGGTGTTATTTAGGCAGCGTCTGTCTCGAACTACAATTGAGCAACGTTCCTGCTCCTCTATCTAGCTCCGTGCTCTGAGCTTTAGTGAGTCAGCGAATGTCTCGCCCCTCCAGTCCTGCACACAGCACTCCACATCAGCACTCCACTGGGGCCAGCAGCCAATCAGAGTTCAACAAGTACCACATGCACTCCTGAGCTGACATGAATGGAAATCTGAGCCACCAACCAGCACAGCCCTGGAGTTAGTGTGTGTACTGCACACAGCACCTCAGACTGCTAATCTGGGCTGGATCCCCCAGATTCAGGTTGTGAACTACAGCACAGTCACTAAATGCCCTCCTTTCGCAATGCCTGCATTGTAAAAGAACACAAAATGCAGGTTTTAAGTTTCTTACAGCCTTATTCTTGTGCCTCGAAGCTCCACCATCTGGCTGATCTCTGCCACCCACATTCTTTTAACAAATTAGAACTTCAATTCCAATATTCTTTCTTTTCTGTGTTTAAGGACATCTACTCCTTCAAAATGCACACTACTATTATAATTAACACAGACAGTGTGTTCCAGCAGTCCACATTGTCTAGAGGACGAGTCTAATAACCCTCAGATCCTTTTCAAAACTTGCTTTTTCCAAGATCGGCACATCCCATTTATGTCTGTAATGCCCGTTACACCTACAGGGACTACAACCTACATTTAATTTTATTTCCCAGGTTTTTGCTGCCAGAAGTGAACAGCGCATAAATCTTCTTATTTCCTTTGCTACCTCTAAAATTCCCCATTCCTACATATATTATGTATTATTTTGTAATATCTGTATATTTAACAGTCAGGAGTCAAGCTCAGTAATGTCTAATAGGACAGCAGACAGCGGTCTAAAGACATCATTATAATCTCTATGTTAAATCCATCGCCCAGCTCTCAATCCATACACACTCATTGGATTCCTGTAATCTGAAAATTAACCTTCTTTGTGGAGCTTCAACAAAAGCCTTTTAAAAACCTAAAAGCATTAGCTGCTGGTGCTGGCTGTTCAAAGCAATCTAGCAAGTAGCAGTTCTGCTCCCAGGCTGACCGCCGTTTTGGTCTGAGTTTTCAATGTGTTGGGAACGTTTCTTTTCTCTTTGATGTTGCCTCACCAGCTTCTGGTGCCCTGACACTTGCACACTTTGTGCTTGGAAAACAGCCGGCAGCCACTAAACATGCAAGCCCAGATCAACATATCTTGGCAGCAGGGAATATCAGGTTCTCATCTGCTTCAAACCACAGAAACCAGTACAGGTTTTGCTCCAGTGAGGCAATGTCGCTCAGACTATCGGTATTACTTGTGACGTCTCCCTGAAAGTCTTGAGGAGGCTGGACAGAGTAACATACATTCAACATACGCCACAGTTCTGTTACACATTTCCAGCGACTTGTTTTTCCAGTCCATGGTCGATTCCACTCACTGCTATGCAGACGTCCTTCACACCACAACATAATCAGACGTTACAGTATATCAGACAGCCCACGAAACATTAATTCAAGAACTTCCAAGTCGAAGTTGAGCTTGTGCGAGAAACAGTCAAGCTTGTCCTTCACTGATCTTTAAATCACCCCGAATTAAAAATGATCACAAGTACTCAAAAATGTTGTAGTGAATAACCCAGCCCATTACCCAGTTAAATGTAATGGATTCAACGACAGGTGTTCCTCATCATTTATATCATCTCAATACACCCTTGAAGCCCAAATACTACTTTTTGTTCTACGAAGTATGGTTCCAATAGAATTTCCTGTATTAAAATGCAAGATTTCAGCAGACCAATCCCTACAGAATAGTGCTTCTATATAAAGAGGGAAAAATTGAGTGCAAAATGACTTTTTCACAACATGATGCATATGGATATTCTTGTGTTTGTGCACAGGAATATAATTTACTCTTAAGTGTATTCTCTGGATATGACCTGAGTTTCATAAACTCTCATAAGCATAAACATAACTCTCATAAGCATAGACATAAAAGGAGAGAGTTTTCCACAGCTCTGTAGGCCTGCAGGGGTACACCACCAGGCTGGCGTAAAAACTGTGGGCTTGCCTGGACAGGCGCCGACGAGCAGCCTCTCCCTGCCTCAGACTGAGCCTTAGTCACAGAACATTATCCTCACTTTGATTACTGTTTTGTGGGGGGATAGAACACGGTTTAAAGACTGCAACAGAACTGACCTCAGACCTCTATCTGTACATACTGTCAATGTCTTCAGATGCCACGAGGAACAACCTTTAAACAACCTAGAGCTGAACGAAAGGTGGTAAAAGATGGTGCAAGCTGTGAGGAAGAAGTAGCCGGATGAAGCCTATGACTTTATTTTACTTTTATTTAATCCCATAGTTTGGTAGGCAAGCCAGGAGCCCAGAGCCATAACCATTAGTCCATGATGCTGCCCGTAAAGAAACAACACCAAGCGTCCTGTGTCCGACACCAGGGTTTCCAATCACTCCAGCAGTGTCCAGTGAAGCCATGTTGGAGAGAGACAGAACTGGGTGCTCTGAACAAGATTTTAAAAGTTACAAAAGTGAAAACGAATGAACCAATCCCCCAAAAATGTGACATAATGCTCCTTCGTTTCTAAAACAAAAGATACTTTCAATTAAAGACAACAGCTGGAAACTAAAGTGAATACTTCTCTTTAGTTTATCATGCATCTGTGTCAGCAGAACTTCAGGACGGATGGTAAAGATAACACCCTAAATGCAAATGTTGCTTTCAAATATGCTGGTAAAAAAGCAGAGGCACCAATGCCTGGTATTCTGCACACACCAATGAAAGCTGAACCCAAATTCTAACCAATTTTAACAAGGTCAGGAGTGGAGGGACACTGGAGACCGAGGGCTATGTGGCAATGCCGCCATTCGGAGGCGGAACGTCAGACATGAACCCAAGGTTCCAGCTGACGATTGACACAACCACTGAAAAAGGAAGCAGTACCTGAGTGCATCCGAGCTCAACTCAAACGGCATGAGATTCTAATCAGGTCTCGGGTGCTGCTAGCGCACTCAGGAAGCTCTGCAGTGAGCGGTGAGGGACAGGCCCCAGTAACACGAACTGGGGCAGGAAACGCCTGCCTCCCTATATAGACGAGGCAGTTTCAGGGGGACTACTATTACACCAATAACAAACATGGCTGCTGTTACTATAGAGAGCCGCCACAGGACTCCTTCTGAGGCCCTTTCCTTCAGTCCTGCCTGGCTCTTCAGTCCTGTCGTTCAGGTGTCTAGGAAGCTAAGCAGTATCGGCGAACTGCACACCAACGCTGCTTTTATTTGCCGAGACACGAATCCAGAGTGACTTAAGAGCCCGTACGAACTTCTCATTACCTGCGGGAACCACCGATACCAAAACATTCAGACTCCACTGAAACACTAACCCGCTCAGCGGTGGGAGTTTCCGGGACAGCATCCTGCAAATCCCACCACCACAGAGATTAGGAAAACAATTTCCTGTAGCCCCCACCCCCCGCCCCACCAAACAAACTCCGAAGACTTTGAACACATGACATAAAAGTCAAGCGTTCATAAAACGTCCTACAAGATCAGAAATAATTTTCTAAATAGGGACAAGGTAGGTATTCACTACAAACTCTCTACCTCCATTATGGACAAACAAATTACAGAAAACAGGCAGAGACGCATGAACACACTGATCACAGTCTTAATATGTGTTACTCCAGGAGTATTCCACCTTGTGTCCACAGCTTACCAGGTTAGGCTCCGGCTCTCCCTTGGCCCTGTACTGGTTAAAGCGATTCGAAAACGGGTGGATGCATAAGCTATCCGTTTTCCTTCCTGATCAACAGTACCAGTTCCTCAGAGCCTCTTCAGGGCCTGACATGTGGCCATGCTGTCAGACTGCCAACCGTCGATACACATTAGCACTGACCTCTATGCTCATCCTGTGTGATTTCCTTCCCAGGTGCTCTCCTGTGTAATATTGCATCACTGCCTACACTTATATAGGTCAGGCAAACAACCGTATTTTGTCATTTCAAACAAACGCCTACATCGGGCGACAGTACGTGTTCGCCCCAAAGAAAACGGCTATTACCCGTATTCACCTCCCTTGGAATTGTTATTGTACTACAAGGTGCGATCAAAATGTCTTTAACTGGGATTTGTGTCCGCTGATCCACACAAAATACTCTATAATGTCAAAGGGAAAAAACTATTCTACAGATCCTCCTTAATTAATTTTAAATTGAACACATAAAATATCCGAGTACATGAGTGTTTACTGCCTTTGCTACGAAACACTTAGACAGGCTCTGCTGTAGTGTTTTGAGTCAACCAGTGGCTAAAAAACCCCCCCAATGAAATACATTATGATTCTATATTGTAACATGGTCAAATGTGACAAAGTCCAATGGGGGTGAATCATTTTGATAGCCACCGTATGTTCTTTGTATTATATACACATCTGCCGATTCCATAACTACCCAAATGACTTCATTACAAAAGGTAAAAAGGCACTTGTTCTGAAGTGAAGGAAAGCCTATGACCATGCTTAAGACTTTCACAAGCTACTGTGAGCTACCGAGATTTCAGAAGATGGATCAGGCCTACAGAAAGAAATAGCTTGTGTGTAGTCATCGGGACTTGGCCATCACCAGGGGGTTGGCGCCTGCCTTTTTATGCACGTTCGGACTTATTTTTTTTATACGATTATTGATACAGATTTGTGCAACTGCCAACCACATGAGTGGGTACGGACCAGACATCAGTGATGCCCCCGGTCGAGATGGCTCCCATCTTTTCCATAATTGTGTTTAAACGCACTGTTTATTCCCCTGTGAATGGAAGGCCTTCGCCAACAAAATTTGCAAGAGAGCTGCTTCTGTTCTGGCTCCGATAAAACAGGTTTGCTTAAAGATCTGTATCTCAGGTTAAGGGTAATAAAGCACCAGCTCGCTTAAAACTGGATGTCCTAGTTTTAAAATACAACCTGAACTCTAGTGAAGATGAACCATTGTCTTATGAAATTCTGTACCTGCCTGCTCCCAGGTGATTTCTTATTTTACAGTAACATGGGGGTATATAACTGCTCCAGATAACTTGCTTTCCAAGCTTGTCACTAGAACAGGTTTGTCGCTTGTAGCTGTTCTGGTCTCATCGGCAAGTTACTGACCGCTGCGCTACAGCCCACAGGGGCAGCAGACGCCCATGCTGGTGTTTGTACGCGGTCAAGAAGACACTGTAACCAGAATCCCAAGTATTAAAGTCTTTTACCTGCCCTTTCACAATCACCAAAAAAGGGAAACTCAGAGCCTTACCCTCAGATATCTAGTGACGTTGAGAAGAAACTTTCTAGGCCTTAAAAACCTTGTTCCTTCACAACAAAACCCAGAGCATCTATTTTTCCACACTAAGCGTTCCTGACTTCAGGAGCCCAAGCATCATCTACACTGGTGGAGCTCTGCTCATCGCTGGACGGTCTTTACAAAGTGCTGGCTTGTTTATAACCCCACTCGACTGAAAAGAGATCGCCAGTGCCGAACAATGATCACCCAGCCCTTTCAGTGCAACACAATTATCGAATTCACCAACACATTCACTTTAACCACAGGTGGAAGGCAACACTGCACCACTCTATGTCTGTCAACGATCAAATACATCTACAAAGGGATCCTCGTTCTTGATAAAAGTGCCAGGTTCGTGAGCATCTGTTAACTTGGGACACTCTGGGGGGGACATGAGCGTTTTCTTTGTCTAAGAAATCACATATAATGAGCAAACGAGGAAGGGGGGCCAAGTTGATTTTCATCAAAGGATAATACTTCACACGCACGCCAGACCGCTCTCCCTGCCGCTGCTGGGATGGGACTAACGGGCTCAGTCGTGCAACAGGTAAGGGCAACAGTTTCACTAGTGCACTTTCACGAGTTAGCGGGCACGCTGCTGCGAGATTTCTTTCAAACACCGTCGTCCCGTTTCTCAACAGCAATTAATGCGTGACATCAATCCCTCGGACGCACGCGTTGCACGGGGGAGAGAGAGAGAAAAAAACACCCCCGGCTTTATTTTTTTAAAAAAAATGACGGCAGGAAATACATGAGATTCAAAAGATTAACACAACGGAGGCAGGTAGGTGCTTTCGGGCGATCTCTCTCTCACGGCGAGTATCGGGTGTCCCCCCAGACAGGGGAGCACGGACTTTCTACAGATCAGTCACCGCGTCTACTTTCTCGTCACATTTTATTTTATTTTATTTTATCCCTCCTCCTCCTCCTCCTCCTCGATCCCCGTTTTGCGCGTTTTCTAGCCGATGTTCGCCTCCACCCGACCACAAGCAGGCAGGCAGGCAGGCATGCCGAACAATGAAAACAACAGCGATGCACAGCTCACGCCGTGGGTCCGGAAAAGCTCCCACTTCCAGTGCCAACTGTGCAATTTCTGTCCCCCCACCGCCACGGCCCGGCCATGCAACAGCCGAGCCGTGCTGACGCCCCCACCCCCTCCTCCTCCTCCTCCTCTCTGCCCCAGCCTTCATACCCCGCTCCTGTCTAGCGGCCGCCGGGCCCGGACGGTTACCTGGTCCGCCACGTCCTCGGCGGTGCTCATGAGGTCGTTCTGCCCCATCGTGTCGCTGCGATGGCGGGTCGGCTGCTGGTGCTGCTGGTGACTGGGTGCCCCGGGCCGGTGCGCTCTCCTCCTCTCCGCTGATGTGTCTCCACTCGCCTCACTCCTCGCAAAAGTCTCTCCCAGCGCCGCAAATCGCAATCGCTGCCGCTGCCTCGTCTCTCTCCCTCCCTCTCTCTCTCTTGCAGGGAAAGGCCGCCTCCGCCCCACAATGCTCCGCGCCTGCCGCGCGGCGCCCCCTGCCGGCCCCAGGCGCTCGCGGCGGAGGCACATGCCACGTCGGCTGGGCTTTGAAGAGACCCGGCCGCCGCCCGCTCCGAGCACGGCGCACAGGGGGCTCCCCGGAGCTGCTCAACTCGTTTCTCGTGTGAGAGATGCGCGCTGGCATGGGGGAGTTTACTTGTTTGTGTGTGTGTGTGTGTGTTTTTTTTTTTACTTTAAAGACCCAAATGCACCATTTATTTGCATTATTTCAAGTGCAACTTTAAACGAAGTTAAGATTTTTCCTTTCCCTAAACCGTGACGCCAATGCAAACGCAAGAAGACCCCCTCTCCCCCCAGTCAAAGGTCCACATTTACCATTTGTTACTATTGTCCTGGTACAGATCACTGAACAGTGTCAATACCTATTGGTGAACAAAAGGAATACAATACTATCAAAAGCACAGACCTCTGTTATGGACTCTTCAATTTCCATTTTTGAAAGTTCCCAGGAATTTCAGACTACAGACAATTTTACTTCTGATGCCCATCTGCCAGCAGCTGAAAATTCAAAATGTGCATTATAAGATGACAAATGTAGCTAGTTAAAATATATAAAGAATACATTTTTTATGTCTGTGTATAGATCTATTGATGAATCCCTATTCGTATTCTGCAATGTGTAAGATGCAGCATTAATAGTTTTTCCAGATGCATGTTTTTATAACCGCTGAGGGATGATTTACATACATAGCTCATACATAGACAGCAGTTAAGATTTAATCACCCAAACTCAGTCTATTGCCATAACAAAGTTGCATTACTGGTATGTAACTGAAGAGCCATACTTGTTTCAGCTGGGTACTGTTATTCACGAAACACTAACGGGTAAATCGGATAGTTTAACTGTTAAATTATAAGAACAAGTCGACCCGAGAATGTGAAGCACGACTCTTCTTTCACAATTTCAGAATTCTAATTGGAAAGGATATAAAATACACAAAGTAACAGTTGTTAATGCTATTGGCTGGTTCACTATTTTGATTCATAGCCTTATATCAGTACAATGGGCATGATAACTGCATATGCTGTCTCCCATAACAAGCCTGTCACACCCACCCTCAATTTTTAATGCTGTACGTCAAACAGGAATTGGAAGAGGGGTGTATCTTGCACTACATGGGTCATAAAGAAAGAGACAAATCGTAAATGTAAAAACATTCAGGAGCTGTGGAAGATGGGTGACCACGTGGCTCTGTGCCAGCAGTCTTCGGCTCTGGTCATGGCGACTGGTGTGTCTGCAGGTTTTCATTCAAACTCGGCTCCTAATCAGCTCACCGATTAGGTCTTCAATAGAGCAGCTTTTTCCAGCTCTTCAGGTTGCTTTAAAGAGATCTGGAAAACCCGAAGACCAGAAGTGAACATGCTCTTTTCTGAAGAGTAATGCACAGAAGCTGTACAAATACAAACAGTAAATCTGAATTAAATGGCAGAGTGTGTAAAGCCAAGAAATGCTATCAATCAACTGCACAATGCCCTGGTTGAACCACCTCTGGAATTTGCATACAGTTGACATGTCACCATTATATAAAGGATCGATCCTGGATCAATCCAGTCCTAGAACATGCTGGCTCTTCTGTATGTTATTTCAGTTGAAGTCTGTGTGGGTCATCAAGGTTAACTGACAGCTCAGATGGAATGAAACTTCAACTAGTCAGAGACACCCCAGGACTGACAAAAACAGTCTTTGTGAAATTCCAGAACTTAAATCCCATTTAAGTCTTATTCCAGAGGTTAAGGAAATGAGATACACACACTAATGTGCAGAAATCTTAAAATATTGTTGTACTCTCCTAAAAACACTCCTCATCTATGCAACAATTCCATGGTGATCTTTTTCTGAAACTTTAGGAATTTTGTGTGAACTACCAGATAATCCGGAAAGGTCTGTACTTTGCAAGACAAAATAGTGTTTGTGCTTTATTGATGCACAAAGGAAGAAATGATGTTCATGACCAGGAAAACCTTACTGGTCAGTTAGTTTGGTTGGTAAATGCGATGGATTAGCTACTACAACACTTTGTATTTACAGCTCATGTGCAGTGTAAAGTAGGTCACTGCATCATTTCAATGATGATAGAAATCACTAGAGTAGACTGAACAAACTGCATATTTATGATGAGCACTGACATTGCAGCTCCTGATAGTGAGTAAAATGTCAAAGAGATTTGCACAGCAATATACAAGGATGGATTAGTAGGGCAGAAATGCTTAGCGTATAGGAAAATGACAAACACTGACAGGTTGAATGGCTTGTTTGTGTCAAGAACTTATGTTCTTACGTAGATACGAAAATACCATTGGTCACAGAAACCCAACAACTCTCAAGGGCTGAATACTTAAGGGCACACAGAGGAAACTATCTGGCACAATATTCATTAAACTGTGACTCACTGATTGAAGAAATCTAGTCACAGTCAATTAAAGACGTAGCCAAGGTGCTAATCAAACATAATCAAATGTCTCCATTACAGGTCAAGTCTCTTGGAAACAAGGATATTCTACTTATATAAGCAAACCACCTAAATTTAAAGGGAAACTGCAATGCTCATTTTTATATTTCAGAATTAGAATCGATGAGTGCATTTCAAATCACAATGAAAGTAAAATGTAAATTACACAAATTTCACATCACTAAACAGACAACATTTCCAGGTATGCGCAGTGCCACGTTCTGCAATTCAGAACGAGGCAACAAAACTTCCAGTGAGGAGACCTGATCCTGTTCCAGTAATCCAGCAAGACTCGACTTCGAGACGGTTTTGCTGACCAATACTACTTGTTAACTCTGCATGTAGATCACATTGGAATATTTCAGCGGTAAAATGTCTGCTGCACAACCTGTACTTGTTTGCTCGTACATCACAGTACATTAGTCAGTACAGGGACTAGTGAGCAGGAAGGGCTGCTTCATGTCACAATTCTCGCGAACTCTTGCTTTCGACCATGGTTATTTTCAACAACAGAGACCATAATGTACGTTCAGAAAGTTAATGATTTTGTGCTTAATTCAGCATTTTGAAAATGTTGCAATACTTTAATTTATTGGGTTACCCAATTTATTTTTTATTTAATTTATTTAATACCCAGTCTGAGCAATCGGGACTGCAGTGCCCCTTAAAAGCTTAAATTTTCTTTTCTAAAAATGAGACCCAGAAATAATTTCCACATATGGAGAACTTCATGCTTGAAAGGGCCACAAATGAAAAGTTTCCAAGTTTAACCCTTTCTGATCCAAAATTAAAATCACACGACACCTACACATAAAGATTTAAAAGATTTTCAAAATGATCAGTTTTATTTGACACGGGGTACACTTTGGACACAATACCACTGAAATTTTAAAACGTCTTCAAAACTCCAAATAAATTAGAAAAGGAGAGAAACTGTTCAAGCACCATAACATCAACAAAGCTGAATTGAACATACAGGCCTAAAGGAACAGTAAGCAGATTAGCTGCAGGTGAAAAGCTGTCTAAAGTCCAACAGCTGTTCACCAAGACGTCATCTCATCACAAATTCTGAAATGTTACTTGTACAAAAAACATCGCTTTCAGTCAATTTAATGCTGGAAAAAGCCAGACTCCATAATCACTATAGACCAAATGCATCCATATACTGATGTTATAATCACAGACTACCTATTTAATGACCCTTGAATCATACACGGCTGTTTAAGCTTTATACCACTGTTTTGTTGCAGAGAACACAGCTTATTGTTTTAAATCAAAGTATCTGAAATGCTTTGTGGCAAGGCCAACTGATCACCGTTGAGACTCATGTTTCTCCGAGAGAACACAATACAGTACAGACCCTTGGACCTTTGAAATAAACCTGCAGCAGTGTTTACATACTGTAAACGTTTTATGGTCCCTTTTTTCCACAAATGTGGCTCTTCCGGACGAAACGCAGAAATACACCACAAGCGCAAGTCCGTCACCGGCTTCTTCCTCCAAACTCTTTAACGTAACTCTTGCTTACAGACGATGTCACTCATGGCAGTTTCTGCTCCGGCCCCAAAGGTGTGACTGACCACAAAGGGCAAGTCTGCAACTGTGGCTTTCAACGCATCTGTGTAACTGGTTTTGGCCATCCAAACCTGCCGGCGAATGGCTACCGAGGAGGCCATAATCCTGCCCGAGAGCTCAGCCTGATGGGAAGACAGCTGAAGAGTGAACTGCGCGATTAGCTTGAGCTCATTCAGGACGGCCACAAACCGGACCGCTGGCTTGTCCTCGGTTATCTCCACCAAGAGGCGTTTCTGGTAGTCCGACAGGTACCGCAGGTAGTTGGCGGTCCTCGCCAGCATGCCGGCCGTCTGGTACACCCTCTCGGCAAGCGTCTCCGTGAAACGCCAGCGCCTGGCAGGCGCCGAGGCCTCCTTGTTCTCCGTAGGCTTCACGGCCTGGAAGATGGCCGACATAAAGCGGTTCACCTGGGGCATCCTGTCGTAGGGAAGAGCCTGGCACTCGTGCAGCCGGTACATCTTGGAATGGACCGCCCGGAAAGGCCTGGAACAGGCCGGGTTGGACCACGTGCTCTGAACCAGATTTTCGAACTCGGGGACCATGGTGGGGTCTGGCGAGGTCAGGTTGTTTGGCGTGCCTGGGAAGTCGATGCCCAGGTATCTGGCAGCCCGGCTGATAAGCCCCTGCAGCTCGGTGGCCATGAGAAGTTCCTGCATGGTGAGGGGGACTTCTGGCAGCAGAGAAACATCCTCCCCCTCTCCGTCACCGCCGTCCTCCAACTTCACGTCCGCCGTGATCAGCGCCGGCTCCTCCTCCTCCTTCACGGGGGCGGAACCGGAAGCCGTGGTCCCGGTGCCGTCGGCAGCCGGGCCCGACCAGTCTTTTCTGGCTGGGTCGGGAGCCGCGTCTCGTCTCCCCTCGGGCGTGGAGGTGGAGGCGTCTGAATTCCCGGGAGCCGAAGCCCCACCAGTCGCGCCCTTGGGGGGGGTCTCCATTTGTTTCTTTTCCAGGGCCTCCAGGCGTTTCTCGAGCAAGCTCCACTGCAAGTGCATCGTCTGCTGCTGCGCCTCCAGCCTCTGACGCACCCCCTCCAGGAGCTGCTCCTGCTGTTTCCTCAGCACGTCCGCCGTGTGGGCCGCGAACCACGACCTCCTCTTCCGCGTCGAGGGGCGCGAGGAATCGGAGGAACTGGAGTAGTGGGGGGACGAGGAGGAGAAGCAGGGAGACTTCCTGCATCTGTAACCATGGCCCCGCTTCGAGTGCCTGGAGCATCGGGAGTGGCACTCCGAGGAGCGCCGCCTCTTGCGCTGGCAGGAGGCTTTGTGGGAGCCGGAGGGCTGCCCCGCCGGGGAGGGGGAAAAACCCGGCTGCTGGTCGGCTACTGGGGCGACATGCACGGGCGTCGCCAGACTGGGACTGGAAACGGGCTGCGCGGGAGGCGGGGAGAGTATCGTCAGCATCACGGGGAGGGCGGACGTCGGCACGGCGGCGGCTGCAAAGGGCGTCACCGGAGGCTGGGCAGGTCCGGGCTCTTTGGGGATCTTGGGATCGCCGCTCTGGGAAGAATCGGCCGGCTTTACCGGCTCGGACTGGGCTGCTTCCGATTTCTTCTGCTGGCTCTCTCGATGGATCACCTCCTGTACCTTAGTCAGCCGATTGATGCACGTGCTCCAGTCCAGCTTGGCACAGTGGGGGCATTTGCCGTACTCCAGTACGGCCTCCTTGGCGTGCTGGATACCCAGGCAGTGCAGACACAGCTCGTGAGTATCCTTCGAGGGGATCTTGTGCTTGCGGCACGGGCACCAGGTGCACCTGGTTGTCGAACTCGCCATGTCTCCCAAGCGGCCGGCTGGAGATCGTGGGGCTGCGTCAGCGTCACCAAGAGGGAACCATGGGGAATTGGGGTATTATGGGTCTTTCACTCTCCAAGCGACAAGTGTGGTTTTTCCTAAAACGAAAGAAAAACAAAGACTTGTGTTCACCGGGGTAGAAGACTTCCCAGAACAACATAGGAGCTAGAAGGCCTTTAGCGAGCTGCCCCCTTTGTAGTTCGGGTGGGGAGCTGCGTCAGCATGCGTAGGCTGCAAAGGAACAAGTAACAGGTTTATGCCATGCTGAAAAAAAGAAGAAAGATAACACAACGTGGAGCCTTCTTCAGGTGTGTATAACATTTGTATAACTTGTATAACACAGTGTGTATAACGTTATATCTATAATTACCCACTCAATGCATTTTAGTTAATATAATTCTCAATTCACATGATTTTGTTACAATATATGGCATGTGTAATTAAGATGCACACTTGTATTATCAATCAAGGATTAAAACATGTCAACAAGTTCTATTAACACTGCTAATATTCAGAAACTAGCCAAGAACGTCACGCCCGATAAGAAAGACCCCAAACACAGCCCATTTCCCCAATATGGGTACATCTCTGGCTCTTGTTGTACAACCGCCTTTAAAACGTCACTTTTTCTCCGATTCATGTAGGAATCTTTTGAGAGCCGAGTTGTAACAGCAGCGGGATGAGCCTGTCATGAAAAGCACTTTCAAAGGCGCATCTAAGAAATATGCCTGCGTTTTGCTTACTATGGTAATTTCATTACAACAAACTTAAGCATCCATACATAATTCCACTATTCAAACAATCTAGAATCATACACTGCATGTCTAAACTTAAGACCTCAAAATATAGTAATGTATTAATCTGAACTTTAGCAAAGTGTGTGTGTGCGCGCGCCCAGCAATGCACTGGCATCCACAGCAATTTGGAAATCCAATTAGTTTTATTCAAGTTTTTTTTAAAGCAATAACGCAAGAATTTAGGTAGCGCAAACCCCCAAACCTACTCCAATGCTCGAACCTAACCAATTCCCTGTGATGTGCAAGCAGACCTACGTCACATTCGGAACGCCGATATTTCTTTGAGCCCTTCAGCCCAGCGCACGTTTTTACGTCTCCTCATTTTTAGCGCCAGCAATCCAAACAGGTTGACCTCCACACGGCGAATCATTCCAAACATTTCACTCCTATAATGGCTTGAACGTATGTATTTACTTCCAGTGCTTTAATCACAAAAATGCACTCCCCCACGATTTAAATCATTTCAAGAAGACGATTTACTGGCAGAGAGCAATGAATTAATCAGGGTTGCCAAAGCATATACAAATTCACATATACAGACATTTACAATACAGACACAACATAATACAGCTGCATACAGACATGGCTTAATCTCACCCTATTCAAAGTAACGGCACTTCGAGAGGGTGGAATACAGAACAAAATGAAAACCTCCACAATATGGACCGTATGTGCATTGGTGAGTGAAACGTTTCGCATTTCAAGTTATATGTCATTTGAATCACTTAATATTCCGTCTACAGTACTCACGATCATTTGCTTTTCCCTGTTTCGGTGATCCGTAAACGACCAATTTAAAATAACCTGAAAGGGCAGCAGCCGGGTGAACAGGTCTCATGTCAGTGTGGGGAAACTATATCAGTTTAGGTGCTCCTATATCACGGCTCGAAAATGTCTCTCTTACCGTTATTCCCAGTATTGACTCGACTCAGATCTTTTTGTTTTTATAGCAGAACCTTCACTCGCGTTACTGCTCACGCCAGCCACAACCTCGGCGCAGGTGTATTACGTCATCCTACGCGACAGACAGTCCATGCGTGTGGGCTATATTAGCTATTTCTGATGCGCCATCTGGTTTAAGTATAGTTTCCCAGACAGTGCACGAACACACATATGTAGCCTACAGTATAATTGTCTTTCTCTTGTGAACGGGATCATCCCAAAGTCGTTTTAAAACATACTAACCGCTTCTAGTCTCCAGCTGATTGCGGTCTGTGGACAGACCAGTGGCGTGTCTTGATTGCGTCACAAGCGGCCAATGAGGGGAGAGGCGGGATCCCTCCCGCGCTGTGATTGGGCGATTGACTCACGTGACACCCAAAAGGCGTGGCTTCGCTGTGCAGGTTCCTTCAACCGGCAGAGATAACAAGTCTAATAACCTGTGACATCAATTAGCGGACACGTCACAAAACAGCTGCCCTTTCTTTACCCGTCCACACAATTTATTATTTTTCACGTCAGAGGCGCGTCAAGCCGTTTAGGCTACATCTGCTTCAAATTGCCCTTTGAAATTCCTAATGCAAGACAGTGTATATGGCTCATAAAGTGATTTTATCTTATACAGGCCCAGCTAATAATAATAATAATAAACTTTATTTTATATAGCGCCCTTTAAGGTGGCTTCTCAAAGCGCTTAATGGCCGTTGATTGATTTCACTTTGCTTGTAGACTTCAGCTTTGTTACAGGTATATAACAAAGGTTGTTTTAAAACAAACCAAAACGACGGTAGTAAGGACAGACCTGCGTTAAACTGTGTGTAGTGTTCTGCACCTCTGCAAGGTACCACAAGAAACGCTGCTAACGAGAAAAAAAGTGTGGTTGCTGTTAGAAAATCGATCGTCCAACCACCTCCTCAAATGCCAGTATATCGGCTTAATGGTGAGTTGGTTTCTCCTGGCCTCTACAATCTTCTAAGTAAAAATGCTGCAACTCCCAGCTGGCCGCCCACTGAAGCTCAGCAGGTGTGAGCCTGGTCAGGACCTGGATAGGACACCTCCCGGAGGAAAACGAAGATTGCTGCTGGAAGAGGCGTTAGTGGGGCCAGTAGGGGGCGCTCACCCTGCGGTCTGTGTGGGTCCTAATGCCTCACTATACTGTAAGAAGGCGCCGTCCTTCGGATGAGATGTAAAATCGAGGTCCTGGCTGTCTGTGGTCATTAAAAATCCCAGGGCATTTCTTGAAAACTGTAGGTGTCTTACCCCCGGTGTCCTGGCCAAATTTCTCCTTCCCTTTACACTCATGGCCTCCTAATAATCCCCATCTCTGAACGTGTTTCATCATTCTGCTCTCCTCCCACTGCGTGGGGAGCGGACTGGTGCACTCTGGCTGCTGTTGCATCGTCCAGGTGGGGCTGCACACTGGTGGTGGTGGAAGGGATCCCCATTACCTGTAAAGCGCTCTGAGTGCGGTGTCTAGCGAAGTGCAATTTAAGTGTAAGGATTATTATTATGAACATTCAGAAATCATGGCCTCTTGTTGTCCTACAACAGTGAAATCCTGCCTCTTTTGAGGTCTTACTAGTAGATGAAAAAAACTTAAACATCACAAGTTTTGCACTTTCAGCTGTACAGATGCAGCCATTCAAAATGCGCGGGCGATACCGCATTATTTTCCGGTACACTGTACGCAGTCTACCGCAAGCTACCAGTAAATACCGCTAGCAAAATAATAGTATCCGGAATTTCCGCAAGGTGGAGCTAATAAAGCTCAACCTCTCATGTTTGAGCTGTCGCCATCAAAGTCTTTAACGAAGATATTACTAATAGTATTAATAATGAATGACCTTGGACAAGCTGTAAGTGTAAACTCAAAGTATTGCCCTGGTCCACATTATTTTTTTCCATTTGTCTTTGTAAAAGTAACACCACAGCATATAAGGTCACCTGGTGAGCACAAGGCCATCGTTCTGCACGAGCAGCTCCACTGCTACAGCAGTTCAATTAAAGATTTGAGGAGGTCAGATTGCAGAATTAAGAGTTAAGTCCTACTCTTCCATACTGCTATTTTACTATGGTTGCCTCCTCAATGCTGTTGTTGACCATAAGCAGAATTGCTAATAAATTTCAACCAAGAAATCCCTGTGCAGAGATCGGGAGCATTTTTTAAAGCATGTGGCAAATATATTAAAAAATCGTTTAAAAGAACATCAAATCATCACCTTATCTGATTACCAACTGATACCAAAACACTGCCCAGTCATTTCTTAAAGGATTAGACTATCCTTTAATCCTGCAACACATTTTATCTCTATACAACCTTTCAAATGTGGCGTCACAGCGATGGTCTTCCTTTTGGCTCTTCACAGTGGTATAAAATTTTAGTAGAAGATATAGGTGTCAGGAAAGTTAAGAAGAAAACTTGCCATAGAGAAGACTGTGAAAAAAGACTAATTTGACTAGCAAATTTACCTTAATCAGCATACTGCAGCAAAACCGTTTTTCTGCCCGTCCTTCCTTAGTTATCACAACAACACATGAGCTTGCCTGGAAGTAGCTCCTGCTAGCTCTTGTCTTAATCGTGCTGGCTATACACGAGAACTGGAAACAAAGAGTGCGGCACATACACACATTTATTTGACATTTTTCACTTTTCCAGCTTTCTTGAAGCCTTTTCCTTTCTTGTGGTGACTCTTAAACCTTTTCTTCAAGGAGGCAGACTGAACCTGTGAAAAGAGAACCAGATGGTAAAACTCCCTCTGCATCCAATGCACTCTGGATTCAACTAGACACGGTTCTAAAAACACGACTGAACCAAATCCATTTTTGCTGGCTTTTGTTTTTCATTTTGCTGGTCCTTCATCGCACGCACACCAGCGAACCACGTCAAAATAAACGTTTGCCTGCTCAATAAATAAATTCCCTTCAAGCATCCCTTCAGTTGGCAGGTCTCCATTCAGAGCAACTGACAAAAATGAACATTCACAGATTACAAAAGAGACAAGTCCATTCAAGTCTGAATGACATGGCTGGACAGTTGATTCCAGACCCCTACCACTGTCTGTGTAAAGAGGTGCGAGTCTGGTCACAGACAGGAGTGAGAGATTGTGAGAATTGTGACAAACCGGCCCGGAATAAGTACAGGTTGAGCAGCAAATATTTCACCCCAGAAATGTCCCAGGCTGATCTGCATGCAGAGTTAACAAGTAGTATTTTTTTGGCCAAACCGTCTCAACATCAGGAGCAATATTTCTACTGGATAAAATAAAACAAATAAAAGAGAAGTCTTCACCAGCCTGCTTGTTTACAGTGTCACAGAGCTGCTTCACATCAGGAAGTTTTGTTGCCTCGTTCTGAATCGCAGAACGTGGCACTGCGTATACCTGGAAACCTCGTCTTATTCTGTGATGTAACTTGGAGGTTTTACAATGTACATTGTGCTTTTATTGTGGTTTGAAATGCACTCATTAATGCTAATTCTTCTTCATCCTGAAATCTACAAATAGCATTGCATTTCCCTTGGAGGAAGGTCTACAATGCGTTACTGAAAAGGGGAGAAAAACAGAAGTTCACCTTTTTGCGCTTGTTGAAAGTCTGTGTGTCCACCTCCATCTGGGCCTTTCCGTTCTGCCTTCCGGCAGGAGCCTCATCCCCGCTGTCCGTCTCGAAGCCCTCGCTCACCACCATGGCCTCCTCCATCTCTCCGTCCCCCGGGGCTTTCAGAGTGAACATCTCCGCTGAGCAAACAGCAGATTCGGGAGCTTCAGAGGGATTGGCTTGCAACACGGGGGCGTCTGGTTAAACCTTATTTACAAGACCACCTTCCCCGCCTCGTCTTCAATCTGCACGTTCGTTTGGGTACCAAGCATTTTGATTGTGGTTTTGATACAACCATTCTTCCTTGTGTTTCACACAGAAGCCAAATGATTTGACAGGAGAGTGATATTTTCCCCCCACTTAATATCGATCTCTTACCGTTTTATTTCGCCGCACAACAAAATGTACGTGCCATGAAAAAGAATGATAGTTAATGATGGTGCTATTTTCCCCATAACAGTCAGACGCCTGTTGCCCAGCAGGCTAACCATGTACAATTTCTTAACCTGATTCAGAAAGCATGCTGTCATTGGTGATTGTATTTTCTCTTAATTTTACCAAAGTCAGCATTATTACTTTTTTCCCCCCGCCAAAAAATAAACAAATCCAATGTCCAGTGTTGAACCCAGGAACTCCAAACTACAATGGTGACAAGTCTTTCCAGGCTGGAATGTGCAGAACTGTCATCTGTGTGTCAAAGGGCCTGTTCTGCTGTCTACCCTTGGCTGGCCTTGCTCACAATGAAGGATTAACTATGAGGGAGAAGAAGGTGAGGAGAGCAGTTTTCCTCTCCCTGCTCTGGCAGAGGCGCGCGGGACCCTCAGCCACGCGGGCTCTCCGTCACGGCACTCGCAGCGACAGGGCACAGATCACGCGGCGGGTACTGACGTGGGTAGAGGTCGCTCATGCTGTCCTCGGAATCGCTGGCATCGCCTTCGCTGGACTCCGGCTCCCAAAACCCTTTCTTTCGGCTACTGCCCCGGCTCCTCTCCTTCTCCCCCTCCTCCCTCGGCTTCTTCTGTTTCAGGCAGGCTGGGACATACTGCACTCCCTCCAGGACACACGCCTCGTCTGAGGAGAGAGGGGCACGGGGGGAGACCCTCTTCAGAAAACGGGAGCCCAGAGCCACAGAAAGAGGGAATTACCTGATGAACTGTCTGGAATGCACTAATTCCCCATCTAAATGGACTAACATAAAAACTACCATTGAAAACGAATATCAAAAAGCCAAAAATTCTACACGTTGCACAAAAAGTCCTTGAAATCTGTGAAATTCTGTCCTCCAGGATTATAAAAGCCTGAGCAACAGTGCTGTGCCCTCAGGCAAATCACACTTGCCCTTTCATATAGGTGACTAATATACATTACAGGACATGGCACAGATGTGACTGCCCAGTCAACGTTGGAAACAGAGAAAGCAAAATAACCTCTTTATCTCAGTCCATCTGGTTATGAGCGCAGATCGGTATTCTGATCCCCTCCCCTACTTTCTTTAGGAAGCTTACAGATTGTTCTGAATGGCTACATAGTTGAACTGGCTGCCTCTGCACCAGAGATCGCAAGGGTACGTCCTATGGAAAGGTATTATATTAATACATTATATATTAATACATTATATATGCACATTGGTGGTGGTGGAGGGGAGTCCCCATTACCTGTAAAGCGCTTTGAGTGGAATGTCCAGAAAAGCGCTATATAAGTGTAAGCAATTATTAATTATTATTATTAATAGGATTAGAGCTCATCAAGATAAGTACATTCGGTGGGAAAGATAGTGGAGTGATCACGGATAAACATCTCCAAGAGTGGTGTGAAGAGCAAATATGACGACAGGCGTTTAGGATAAAAGTTAACTCCAGCTTGCAGCGGGAAACTTCCTGTCGCTTGCTGTTCACCTTGCTCTCTTGGCAAAGTACAGACCTGCTCCTGGTGTTACAATCTAAGAGCTCGATCGTGAGGGCGCCCCCTCGCTCACATTTCTGCAGGGCGCGCTGGTACCGTTTCCCCCCGACGTGTTGCAGCACATGGTGGGGCAGCCGGTTGATGTGACGCAGGGTCAGCTTGCAGAACAGCTGATTGCTAGAGGAAGCCAAAAATTGGTGATTAAAAAACAACAACAACAACAACAACAACAACAGCTACAGGATCTACCTTTTCCCCAACCTGGACTACTCAAGAAACTATGTTTAAAATAAAACCGTTACCTTAAAAGCAGTTTAAAAGCAAAGACAGAAATTCTGCATGGTAAAAAAAATAAAACGCAAAAAGACGTGTGTAGCAGATTGGTAACAACTAAAAAGAAGGCAAAAAATGGTAAGGCAAATCTAGAAAAATAATCTTGGATAATGTCACTGTACAGTATGTTTGATAACTGGTGGAAAATTAATGTAATATTAATAAAAGTGATTATAAGGAAAAATCTGAAATTTGATAGGTCAAGTCCTAATAGTCTGTGAGCTATGAAACTATAACTACCCTTTTCAGAGTTCTTAAAAACCACACATAGTACTTCTGATGGCTAATATTCTTTTAATCCAAGACACGGTACTTCTGACCTGTTTAACTGACAAGGAATGACCTAACAAACACACCGCGGGGCTTGTGTCCTATCCTGATCCTAGGCAACTCAGTATCTCTACAGATTTGTGTTTAAGCCAAACTCTGTTACTTTAACCTTCAAATTAACTGCTTGTTTAACAACACTTAGACATTTCCAGCTCCAAATCTACAGAATTTTAAGTCACTCAGTTAACTTGAAATCTGTAACAGCTGAAAACTCAAATGGCAGATTGTTAGCTAAATTCCGATATAGATTAAGGAATGATGGGCGAAGCTACAGCTTGGAGGAGGAAATTAATTCTGCCACACTGGAGCAGGATGTTAAATTGTTACACGTATGGAGAGTAAGATGGCAAAACTGAGAATAAATACACTAAGAGTTACCAATAACAGAAAGGTGAAAAACCTGAGGCAGCTAAAATGGCTTAACGGTGTCCAGTTTGGATCCTGTCTATGTGACTGACTCCAGGAATGCCTGCTTCACGCTGGCCAGCGGCAGCCTTGCACGCCTTGCACGCCTTGTGTAGACGTGCTCTTGGACATATACTCACGGCTGCTTGGTGCTGGGCACCACGTGTGGCTCGTACTGGCGGTAGTCGAAGTCAGCGATGGCGCTGAGCTGCTGGTATTTCTTCCCACTGGTAAACTTCCGGAGCTCCTCCAGGCGGCAGGGTAACTCATGGCCATTCAGGGTGCACTTCACCTGCGGGAAACAAAAAAAACAAACCCTGGTAACCCTAAAACACTTCATTGTGAGCAAACATCCCTGATGCTTTAATTAGACGCTTGGACCACTGCCATGTGTACTAAAGCTGTCTGATGCCTCACCTGTCCTCCACCAGAGCTGCTCAGAACAAATAAACAACCTGGCATCTACAGAATCAAACCATGATCGCATGTATTTTCCATCATGTTAAGAGTTGTTTTAACTTAAGGACAAGGAAGTTACATGTGACATGTACAGTAAGGTTTAGACCACAGGGATCATAAAGTTTCAGTCTCATCTCATGGTTTCACTGAAGTGCAACCTGTGTAAAAACAAAAGAGGTAAAGAATAATTTTAACGCGAAAAAAAAGGGAAAAAAATAAAGAACACATCTGAACTGAACTGATCTAAAAAAGGGCTATTTCCAAAGCTCTTCTGAAGTTATCAAACTCCTATGCAAAATCGAACATAATTTATAAAGCTGGAAAATTACAGATATGCATAGCAATGTCAGCGATTTTTAATTTGGGGAATTTCATTATTTGATAAAACATATGTAGTGTCTATGAGCATGACTTAATTGGAAGAAAATGACGCAAGTATTGTTATTTTGATATTAAAAGCATCTTAACTAAATCTGTGTGCATTTCGCAAACTACAAACGAAAAGAACTTGACACCTAACTCGAAACTGACGTTATGCACAATTACACCGAGAAGTTCTGTGTTTTCTACCTTTAAATGACAGAAAGAGGAAACGCAACTCAAATGTTATAGATCTGGAATGCTTCGTGTGTTCCTACAACTACAGCAGATAAACCAGAAACAAAAACGACCCCTCATATCTCGGCAACAGTTTTACAGTAAACACAGAAATAGCTGGATTTCTGTTGCTGTCGAAAGCTTTTTCCCAAAACGTTATTTTCAACTTGTTTCGCAGTTACCTTATTACTGTCCGTCAGTTGGAGATAGGGGTGATCCTGGAGAAAAGCTTTAACGTCACTGGAAACTTTCTCCATATTTGCTGGAACTTTATATAAAATGTAATTCGTACCAAAAAAAATCACTTGCTAAAATCCACTGCTGTCATCTTTCCCAGCTTCAGTCACACACACACACACGTGGGTAAAATGAACCGGAAGTTAAACGCTTTACAATCAACTTTATTAATAGCGTTTCCTGTGAGTCAAGTCCATGTTTCAACCATAGATATCTCTCAGTATGTGATAACACGTCTCCGCATAACTTTAAATAGTTTCGTCGTGTTGCCCTGTACATTTATCCGACCCGAGGACATTTAGTTACACACCCTAAAAAACTAAAATGCTTTATTTATTAAGCCTTTCAGTCGGGTGTCGTGTGCTTTCAAGAGATTATGATTGAACAGGTTGCACCGCTCCACAGCCCCCTTTCATCAGACTTGAGGTTTGGCAAATCTAGGACAGTGCTTCTCAAACTGTAGAGGGCCCCCAGGTGGTACCTTGGAAAATTGTTGTGTGCCCTGAAAAATTGGGCATTAAAAATGGAATGATTTCAACGTTATTGAAATTTTTCATCTGTAATTTACTTAATCGGTTTCAGAAAGCTTGAGACGGGTTTTCATATTTTCTATTTTAATCAAATTAGTTTATGTGTCAAATAATAAACATCAATTAGATCGCGACAGGGCTGTATCTTGTCCCCTCTGCTGTGCATTTTTTACACTAATGATTGCATAAGCTAACACACAGATAGACCTCTCATGAAGTTTGCTGACGACACAGCTCTGGTCAGTTTATTTAAGGACACAGAATACCATCATGGGCCCGTTCTAAATGATTTTGCTAACTGGTGCATCGAGTTCTCCCTAAAGTTAATTTTCAAAGTTTCAAAGTTTTTTTTTTCAAAAACAAAGGAACTGGTTATTGATTTTAGGAAAAATACCAAACCCACTACAACTGATGGTCAGCCTGTTGAAATTGTCGATGACTATAAGCACTTGGGACTGGTCATTGACAAAAAAACTAAAATGGGACAAATGCTGTGACACGATCTATAAAAAAGGCCAACAGAGACTCTTCTTTCTTAGAAAACTCAGCTACTTTAAGGTAGATAAAACTATTCTTACACTTTTCTACAAATCATTCCTTGAACGTGTCCTAACATACTGCTTCACTTGTTGGTTTGACAGCACAAGTACCGGTAACTGTAATAGGCTGGTAAATTAGTGAATATAAGTGGCAAAATAATCGGGAATAATCAAATCAATTTAAGCATTCTTAACAAACAGATGGGGACTAAGAAAGCCAAAAGCATCAGGGAGTGTGTCTCACCCCCTCCACTGTGATTTCACACTTCTCCCATCTGGGAGACGCCTCTCTGTCCCCAGAGTCGGGGAATCTTTCATTCCCACTGCAATCACACTCTTAAGCGTCTCTTCTTTCTTTTCTCCTGTAACACTACTGTATTCTCTTCCCTTTTCGTTATGTTAATTTGTCATTGTGTTGTGTTTGACTTTGCCTTACAACAAATTTCCCTTAGGGGACAATAAAGCTGGAATTGGATTGAATTGAAATAACGCAGCCTACGTACTTAGCTACGTCGATATAGCGCTAATACTTGAGTGGACACAAGGGCTGCAATTCTATACCATTGTATAGGAATGCGTGCTACGACCCCAAGTGACCAACTGTATTAAAAGAAGTTATCTTTAGCGAATAGGGAGGCAGGAGGGTGTGCGTGATTTTGGAGCCCTGCCAATCTTGTGAGCACAGGAAAGCGCGATAGATAAAAAAAAACATTTCAGGACGGTTCTACGGTTAATTACTTGGAGAAAAATAGACCGAGCACCTCTGTGCGTTTCGCTCCCGGAGTTTGTACCGACGGTGCTAGAGCGACGACAGGCCGACACAGCGGTGTAGTCGCACGAATTGGAGAGGTTGCTCTAGATGTGAAGTGGACCCACTGCAGCATCCACCGACGGCCTTGGCCGTCAAGAAAATGCCTGAGGATTTAAAATCGGTGTTAGACTCCGCTGTCCAAGTTGTGAATTGTATCAAGGCTCGACCAATGAATTCACGTCTGTTCGACGTGCTTTGTGATGAAGTGGGCAGTGAACATGTGCAACTTTTGCTACACACTGAAGTGAGATGCTTATCAAGGGGCAGGGTGCTCACCAGGCTCTTTGAGCTGCGCTCTGAGGTACAGATGTTTCTGCATGACCAGCAACCCCCCTTGGCAAGTCTATTTGATGATCCAGTGTGGCTGTTAAAATTAGCCTACCTGGCAGATATATTCTCACGTTTGAATGAGCTGAATATGGGACTGCAGGGGCTCTCTTTAACAATTTTTGATGTGTCTGACAAGATCATTGCTATGAAGAAAAAGCTGCAGCTTTTTGTGAACAAAATCAACGCAGGTGATGCCTCTGCTTTCCCAACTTTGGAGAACCATCTGCACACACATGATTTGGCACTTGACGCTGGTGTTCAAGATGCGATCGCAGTGCACCTCTTGTCATTGGAAGAACAGTTCTCGGAGTATTTTCCAGCAGAGGCCACACCAGAGTGGATCAGGAACCCCTTTACTGTTGATGGAATACCCAATGATCTGACCTGTGCTGAACAAGAGAAGTTGCTCGAGTTATCCTCTGATGAGACTTTGATGCCAGAATTGAAACGACAGTCACTGCTGGACTTCTGGATCCAAAGACAGAGCGAATACCCAGGCCTCTCATTAAAGGCTGTGTGGCGTTTGTTGCCCTTTGCTACTACCTACCTTTGTGAGAAAGGCTTCTCTGCTCTCACTGCAATCAAGACAGAGTACCGCAACAAAATGGATGCAGAGTCAGATCTGCGTTTGCAGCTCACCACCCTCGTCCCTGACATTGCCAGGCTTTGCTCGACTGAACAGGCTCACCCCTCTCACTGAAATGGTAAATCATCTACTGCAAACGTCCCAATGAAGTTATCATTTTAGGCAAAATGTACAACTGAGACTGTGTTAATCAGACGTTTTCATCATCTAGTCTTCTACGTTGAGGGTGCCTCCTGGCAAATTCTGCTCTTCGTGTTTAACAAACCAATTCTGTTTTATGTACAACCTGATACTTCTGTGAATTTTTCTTTAGTTGCATGTTGTACAGGCTCTGTAAAATGGTCTGTAGGTATCCCAGTTCTTATGATTGCCAGAGTGGTATTTTTATACTTAACTGTATTTTCTGGTCTCCATTGTTCATCTTCAAGCCATATTCAAAAGTCATCTCTTTCTTTCTGGAGATTAACAAATTATTTGGAAATATAAATGTTAACTTCCTGAAGTTCTCATCAATGTCAATTTCATATGATCCAGGCAGTACCTAGAAATCTCAGTACAATACACATTCAGACTTGATAATGATCCTTTCTTCTGGTGCAGTAAACCTAAGAGTCACAAAAAGTGACTCAACAACAATGTGGACAACACAACTGATCGTTTTGAACAATCATTTATTAGCATGGTATCTTTTGCAGTGTTTTCTCACAGTCCACTTTATAGATGTGTAATAGTTCTGAGACGTTAAAAAGACAACTGATAAATTAACAGAGAAGAACAAACTTCGAAAGAGCTGTATAGTACTTTTTATTGGAAAATGAATCCAGAATAACAGTTATGTTTAACAATGTAATTCTCCACCACAAAGCTGATGAATAAACTGCTTCGTCTGAATGGGGTCGTGTACATTGCTCAACAGTAAAAATCCATGGTACTGAAAATGAACTATTTGAACTATATGAACTAAGTCAGTGTTGCCTTTTTCTACAGTAGGAAAAAGAAAATAATTTTAAAAGCAATTGCTCCTTCCAACTCCATGTACTTTTCAAGATTCATCTTTCATTTTCATAAAATTTGAGATAAATTAAAAGCAACGTTTACAATAAGAAAGCAAGAAGCA
The DNA here is from genome assembly GCF_040954835.1 of Lepisosteus oculatus. NCBI lineage: Eukaryota > Metazoa > Chordata > Actinopteri > Semionotiformes > Lepisosteidae > Lepisosteus > Lepisosteus oculatus. The sequence continues at coordinate 14,349,927 of NC_090719.1, read as the reverse complement.
TATTGTCCAGAGACAAGGTTGAATCAGTCAGTAGGTTTTCAGTAACCCATTCAAACCAGGTAAGTGTTTAGCTTCTTTACTATAAAAATGTCCACCAGATTTTCTGAAATACACATCTCACAGAGATGTTATTTGTAAAAAAAACATTTTTTTTATGTAGGTTCAGTTACTGCAAAGCATTAAATACAATTAAATTTTATAATTGTGTCAACAGAAATAAAACTCAATTTACTAAGCGAATCAAATCTGAAATGGTACAGAATTATTTACAGATTGATAAATTAGCCCATTTTAACATTTTCAATTTCTTACAATTTCAAAAAGAAACTGTTACATTAGTAGCGGATGTTTTAGCCTTTTGTATAGCTCTGGGTGTTCTAGAATACCATGACATGCCTCTGTTAAACATAAATAACATTAAATCCCATTATAACTGCAGATTACATAGACAAATTAGATTGACTCAAATACAAGATGGTAAAGTCTATAGCCTTATGCTGTTGACGTACCAAGAAATGCGTAATATTTTAGTTTTGGAGAGAAGAGCCAAACAATCTTAAGGAACAATATTAATTTGAGTTAGATCATTCTATACAAAACAACTAAAAACACTGCAATCCTAATTAAACACTGCATTACAGCCTTAAGACAAAATTCTCTTGTGAACAGTTCTCTTAAGCAGAGCAGTTATCGTTTCCAAGATCTTATGTAAGTAATGGGGAAATCTGACCCATGTCCTCGATAAGAATTCCATGTTTTACATAAAGAACTCACAGAAAATATTCTTGCATCAAGAAGGTATCAGCCACCTGGTGACCAAGATGGTCTGAGTGATCTTCTCTCATCAGTAGCCTTTCCTGTGCTCTTATGCTGTACTGGATTTTACCAAACCTTTAAACTGGAAAATGCATCCAAAACTCTTCAATTTCTAAGCATCCTGTTGCCTCTATGTGAATTCTGTACATATAGTTTTATATTTCAAATGTAAAAAAAACAAACATGGAAAAGCATTGCATGGCATCATTTATGGAAAATTGTTCAAGGAATATAGGCATTGCATTGTGAATGAACAAAACTGGTACTTGTTACTGTTTAAGAATCTGGTGGGGACTTTAAGGTTCTATAGCTGTCTTTGTTACAGTACTTTATTACAAAATAATGTGCACACAGAAGACTAGACTGCTTTAAAGCCATAGTCTTCATACAAATGTAGCATATAATTCTTATATACCACCTGACACCTTACATTCGAAAGACAAATGTTGTACAGTTGACTATAAAATTCTGATGAATATTACCTTACAGTTGCATGTGTAATAAGTCAAGCACGACTAAATTTTATTATACACACCAGAGAGAACTGTGTCCAGTATTACTCAGTTAATGTAGTCCTCAACATTCAACCATTTCAATAAAACAATTGGATAAAAAAAGAAAACTAAAAAACAAGATTACTCAAGCTGGAAATGATGTACCCTCTTAAAACCTCTGAACAAATTGGCCCGCAGGTGGTACAGCCCATTTTATTCTCAAACGACCAACCTCACATATGTGAAGAAAATTCCCCTGAGATTCCAACAGGCCTTCCAGTGACACTGAAAGCACATGACCGGTAGTTATAGGAACAGGTTCAAACCGAAGGAAGTGTCAGTCTCAGGTTTGCACCTCTACATTGTAGGGACTCTGAAAGCAAATGAGGTGAGAATTTGGCACAACCCAGAGCTGAAACTCTGGAGCTCTGCACTTTTTGATAAAGTGATTATTAAGATCAAGCCAAGACAATGACTGAAAATCCGGGAAAGCATGGAGTTGTTGTCTCTGTATAGACTGTGCAGGCAGAGACAAACCATGCCTAACCCTCAGTATCAGATTATAGCAGCAATGGACAGCTCAGGCGTTGTCCTGTAGGAGGAGCTGTCCTTTGGTTGAGAAGCTAAACCATGTTTTTGACTACTTGGTCAAAGATCCTCTAAGATCCCATAAGAATGAAAGACAGAGGGTCCCCTCCATAATTCAAATGGAAAAGCAAGTATTTGCTTCTTTAATTGATCTGTTGTGACTGCTGGACCTTGTTAGGATTCAGAATAATTCCACAATAGGTATCCTTTAATAGGGTGTCATCGACTTCTGGATCTATAATACATTGTTAAAACAAAATGTAAGTTTACATTTGAATCAATTCTTTACCCTCCAGTTTTATGAGCCTGAAAGTGATAGGAGTCCTCTAGTGTATAGTTTAGATGTGGGTCATTTTTAAAAGATCTTCTCTATCAGACCACCCTTGCACACAAGTTCGGGACTCTGCAGCTGATGACCCGAGAACAGTGTCCCCTTGGATTACAAGCGTATAGCTTTTCCACACACACCCGCTGTGCGCCTGCATTCGTCTCCACTGCAGTTTCCAGAGCTGCCAGGCAAACTCACAGAAACCACAACACTAGGAGTTTAAAAACGTGCCGGTGATTACCAGCTCAGGCGAAGTGGACCTTCAAGTATTAAATGAATGCACAGAGAACGATAAAATGAGCTGTTGTGGTCTTATTAAAACAACTAAAAGTCCACTTTCCCAGCAGTACAAATAGAGAAAAACGATATTCATTAGCTCACCGATTTTAAAATCGTTTGCAAATTCAGCAAGGTTACAGTTAATACACCTCTATTCCTTCATAAAGTCCTGAATGGGCCGAAAAGATATAAAAACTACAGTACATCCACCATCTCAGTGATGTACAAAGCAGGTCTGCGTTGGGACTCACCCACAGTCCTGAGGGGGTTAGGGGCCAGACTCACCTCACTTGCATAATCAAATGTAATATTAAAAAAAACGTAAAAACCTTTCTTTAATGAGGCAGAGTGCAAGGAAAAACGGTGACCTGGGACTGGCACATGGTCTCCGCAGTGCAAACCTGTAGAACGCACAGTAAATAGCGTTTTGGCAGCTGAGATTTTGAGGGGAATCGTTTTATCAGGAAATTCCGAAGGGTTGTGGAGAGAGCCTGCCCTTCGAAGAGAAGGCCAACAGGCTGCACCTGTAAACTCGGCTTATTTGAGAAAGGCAACTCAAGGCTCAGTCCTCAGGAGGACAATGAGGGGTCCAAGTGTTTTAAAACGCCCCCTACGAGGTGCAAGCTGCCCGTTACCAGCACGTGGATACCGGCAGCCTCGCGCAGAATCTCGGCTCTGGTGGTGGCACCAGGCTGGAGGGTGGCAAACGTGCCAGGGCAGTCCAGTACTGGGTCCCTGCCCTGGCAGATCCACTGAAGGGCGCTGAGGATGCAGGGAAAGACCAGGGCGTCCGTCTGCCGCGTCTCGGCCACCAAGGGCAGGCCTTCCGGAATCCGCACGTCTGTTGCCACGGCGCTGTCTCGCTCGGCCAGGCGGCGCCAACTCTTCTGGTTGTCGAGGCAACGCGTCAGCATGTTCTCCACCGTGACGTTGAAGTTGTGCTGGTCTGCTGGGTACAGAAAACATGAACTCGCAAACACATTGGTTCCCAACTTTTATTTCTTTTTTTTTTAATAGATTTAAAATATTGATTTCTTTTTTCCAGGACCTCCTTTGCCCCTTCATAATGAAGAGTGATGACTTCAGAGGTTTTTATTCCTCTTTTAATAGACCTCCCCCCCTCCCCCAGATTCTTCGATGAAGTAACATCTTGGACAACACCCGCCTGGTATCACGTGCAAATAGCTCATTGCCCGTTTTGGAATTTTGCTTTCTGAAATGAAAGTAAAAAAGAAAATGTACTCTGGTCCAAGATGAAATCAAAGCTTTGATCACGCAAAGATGGCTTCTGTTTGTCAGAAGTTTGTTGATTCCAGCGATGAGAAGGCTGGATATCGAGTAAGGAATCTACAGTTACTGCGAGGGCTGAAGTTCCAAGTATCTTTTATAGAGATGTAACCGTAGTACGCTGACAAAAGAAATAGTGAAATTAATCCAATCTAACTGCTTTTTCCAGGTAATGGATGTGGGGGGAGATGGAGACTATCCTGACCAGCAGCAGGCAGGACATCACAGAGCACACAAACACAGAAACACACACAGTCACACCAATGTTCCCAGATGCCAAATAACCTACCAGTGTTTCTTTGGATTAAGAGGAAACCAATGTGAACACAGAGAGAACATGCAAACTCCACACAGACAGCACCCCAGGTCTGGAATTGACTTGAGCTGCTTTGGACAACGAAGTTAATGTTACTCAGCTAAAACAAGTGGAGATTTCTTGAAGGCTGGGAATATGGGATCTCTCACCTGCATTACTTGATGAGACGGCTTCAGTGATGTTGGGGCAGAAGACAGCAAATTCAAAATGGAAAGGCTAAGGAGAGAGAGAGAGAATATAGAAACACCAAATGAGAACAATTATAAGAAGTCTGTTGTCTGCTCATACTGCTGTCACAACTGGGGAAGACTAGTACAGTACATTAAAGGGTGTGAAAGTTTCTCTGCTGTCTCTCATAAAAACCTGGCAGTGCAATCTGACACAGGCCTGCACTCGGACCTGCTGCAGAGCAATATTTAACAAGGAGAAACTGAATTCTAAGCTTACAGTTGCACACTGCAGTTAATTTTGATTATTCAATGAATCATACTGGTGTAGTAGAACAAGTAAAGGCCAATTCCATGCTGAAAAGAAACTGTTCCAACTGTGGAGCCTTCTTCGGGTGTGGTGATTATCTGATCATAACAGGCCATTGAGATTCCTACGTTATCACATATTTCTGTGTTCCTCAAATCTACAAATTAATAGAAAAGGCAGTGCGGTGGCACTGTGGCTCAGGATCTGCGCGCCTGTGGGTGGAAGGTTGCCGATTCATATCCCGCGGCCGGCAGAGGAATCCTACTCCGTTGGGCCCCTGAGCAAGGCCCTTAACCCCAGCTGCTCCAGGGGCACCGTATAAATGGCTGACCCTGCGCTCTGACCCCAAGCTTCTCTCCCTGTCTGTGCGTCTCTCATGGAGAACAAGCTGGGGTCTGCGAAAAGACAAATTCCTAATACAAGAAATTGTATATGGCTAATAAAGTGATCTTATAAAATATAAAGATGGGACATTCTTAAAGCCTGTGGGTTAGAATTGTGGAAATGAGGATGGTTTCCTTTCAATATTCCAGTTTCTAGGTCCTTCAAAAAAAAAAATTCCCCAATTCAAACTTTACGATGTCTTTCATCTCGTGGCGCACTGCGACGCCTCAGTGCTGTACACGTCTGAGCGCCTGACGGATTCTGCTCACCACCAGGAGTTTAAGCATCGCCGCAGAATCTCGTTCTCCTGTAGCGTTGAATAGCAGCACGCGAACCACAGGCCCTCTGTGAACGGGGAAAAAAACACAAATATCAGGTGTTAAACCCGGTCATTAAGAGTCTTTAGTGAGAGACTAGTTCAATTAAGCCTATATAACCATCCTGTTTTCTAACCACTTCATCCAATTCAGGGTTGCAGGGGAGACGGCGCCTATCCCAGCATGCAACAGGCACAAGGCAGGATACGCCCTGGACAGGAAGCCAGTCCATCACAGGGCACTGACGCACACCAGTTTTCCCAGAAGCCAATTAACCCACTATGTCTTTGGACTGCGGGAGGAAACTGGAACTCCACAGGAAACCCAGGCAAGCATGGGATGAAGACAGAAACAGCACCACAGGAACTGAATACTAATCACTGCACCACTGTGCAGCCCTCACACTAAAACATATTACAGTTAAATTGACCAATACATGATACTCACTGAAACCCACTGGGACCCCATTGTTACCGTTGCTTTGAAATTGGATTTTAATTTTCTTAAGTACTCTAATGAGCGTATGAGTCTTTCCTGGTTAATGCCTATGGCACATGGGCAAAATCTATGAATTAACAGGTGCTGAGCTATTTGTACCTAAAGACTGAAATGCCCTTTGACTAATAAGTCATATTCCACAAACTCTCCTGCTTCAGTTATGCATCTATTTTCTATTTCCAAAACATTTTCTTCTTGAGATGCAGGTTAGCAATGTATCTGTTGCTTATTATAGTGGTCACTGTTTGTGGTTAGTATCCACCAGGCTAGTATTTTGACAAAGACGATACAGTTGGGTCACTTCAAGAAGAGCAACTGGTGGTTTGCTTCCAGATCTAATATTGGATCTCATCTAAGCTATTTGGAGAGCTTGACCAGCAACTGAAAAATGCATCTGAATGCTATGCATATGAAACTATCCACACCGCCTGTCCTAAAAATGTCAGGGTAATACATTGTGTAATGTAAAGCAGTTAATACTGTTATCGAACAACAGTAATAACTCCTTTACAAGTCTGCCCTCTGTTTCACTGCAGACCTGAAGCAATGCTGCTGCAGCACTGTGAACCATGTGGTTCCCGAGGTCTGGAGTACAGCGCCCCCTGGTGGTGATCTTACTCAGTGGTTTTCTCCTGGCGGGCGGCAGCGTCTCTGAACCAGCTCACACAGGCCAGCATGCTTCGCATGGTGTGGGCGCCGTCCAGAAAGTAGGTGACCGGGCCGTGCCGCAGCGTCTGGGTCCGGCCGGGCCACTCGGTGCTCTGCAGCCCTGCGGGGGAGAGACCGGGACAGACGCTCGAGACCACGGCACTCGTTCCCGTTTCTCACGCCGCAGGGATGGGGAAAGGCTCCCCTGGAGCAGCAGACTGGAGTTTTCCCACACTGAATTCCTCTAGCTCATTCCCAACTGCTGCATCGTGCCACAACGTTAACGAATGGTTAATGTACAGCTGTTTAATTTGCAGAGAGACGGATGGAACAGCACCTGGTATCTCACCAAGGTTGTCAGCTCCATTCATCCTGCCCTCGGCCACTGCAGAAAGCTTTGTGTGCAAAGCACACTGGAACGCTGGCCTGCCCTACAAAGCTGCAAAGCTGTGAAATACCCAGCCCCTTTGCTGCAGGGAAGAGTGGATGGCCAACACTTGGCTAGGGTGCAAGAACACGGTGCAACTGAACACAAGAACCCGAGAAAGGTGCCAAATGAAAAGGAGCTGTGTGGCCTGTTCATCCCATTTGATATTCAGCAGTTACGTGATCCAGGGTCTTCTTAAAAGAAAGTAGGGTATCTGCTTTAACCCAATGGGCTCCTCTAGGATTTGAACCCAGGACCTTTTCCACTCTAAGCTGGGAATCATAACAAGCCCAGTGTCTCTCCCCACTTGTGAGAAGGAGGAAACGTCTCCTTCTGCAGTCCAGAGAACTCAGGTCCAAGTCTTATAGCTGCCATAACCATTCCACAGGGATATGGGTGACATTGAGCAGCCATGGCAGATAGGTTCACTCGCAGGTTCTCAATTTTCTTGTGTAGTGGAGCTGCTTCATCTCATGCAGGTAGTGGCGAACTGAGATCCTTGTTTACAGGTTCACCTGTTGTATGCTGTAGTCACTCTCACTTTTGTAACAGGTCATGTAGTATGTAACAGTGGCTGCCCTGCAGTGCTGAAATGTGCTCCAAGGTTCACCCCTTGTACACTATCATCGCTTCTGTAAGAGCCCGTGTAGTATCTGGTATATTCTGACTGTGCTCCTGACGGCTGTGTATATCAAGTGCCCACGTGATGGGATACAGTGCATCTGCTGCTGTTCTCACCATTCACCATGACCGGACTGGGCTTGAACGACGCAGCCTTGGGAAAGGGGCTGTTCAAGGGCACATCCTCAGCCAAGCCCCTCTTCGGAACAGAGATGAAATCTGCAATTGGACATTGGGGGGAAAAAAATAAGAACAGAACGAAGAGATACGACTCCTTGGAGTTCGGAACTTTTTCTGAAGCTGAGCTCATCACTTTTTTTTAACACAAATGATGAAACCCCGAGCGAAGTGGATAGAGGTGTACAATCCGTGCTTTCGTTTCAGGACTGCAGAAAAACAGGACAGCTCCGACCTTTTCTTGCTGCCCAGCTCCCCTGAGCACCCCGACCAGGAGCGTTACCGTGAATGCCTCGCCGCCGGAGCCAGCTGGAGCACAGCTGGAGGGCCAGGCTGGCGTTGGATCGCTGGTGGTCCCCCTCCAGCCCCAGTCTCAGCCGCTCGCCCCCCGATTCATACTCTTCCAAGTCGGGACACACCTGCAGCGAGCACTGGGGACAAGATCGCGCATGTCACGACCCATCAAACTCTCGGGAACAGAGGCACTAGCATGGGGTTAGCTGCAACGCAGAAAACCCACATCCTAAAAGAGACGTCAAGGTCTGGAAAGAAGCACCTTTTTTATTCTTCGTTTAAAACAATTCCCTCTAGCTTGAACGGAGAACTAGGTGGGATTTCAATCAATTTCAAATTCTCGCCCCATTGCCAAGTGGAACCATGAGCGTACACTGGTGACAAAAATGAAAAATGTATTTGTAACCCAAGACATAAATGTAAAAAAAAAAAAGCGAAGCGGACTCCAGAGAAAAGCAGACGACGATCAAAACACCACTGTGGTATCGGAGCTGGAAACGCAGCACGAGGCAGATAACTCACCCCAATTTCCTCCGCTCTGGCCTTCAGGACATTCATGGGGCTCTCTAGCTGTTTCACAGTGAACGCCGGGACTCCTGGCTGCAGGGGGAAAAACACTGGTGTAGCAGCCAGAGCAACTTTGAGTGTAGCTTAAAACACAGAAATACCAGCTCGGACTCACGCGGTCTTAGAAATAAAAAGATTCAATCTGGGGACATGCAAGCCTGGGCAATAGGAGCCACATCTGTGTCTGCTTTTCATACGGTCTCCGAGTGTGATGATTTACAGCAGCTGAACCAACTAACCGGACAAGAAGTCGGATTCAGTTCAGTGTTTTATAGCCAATTAGGTGAAAGGGGCCTTCAAAATCTGTGAAGACCAGGGACCTGAAAACCAAGCATGTCAACAACAGTCGCCTGCAATTACATGGGGGGCTGCCATCATATACAATGACAGGTGTCCCATCATACAAGGGGCAGGGCCGTATACGTAAGAGGGGGAGAGAAAGGGAACACACCTGGGCTATTCAGGAGAAAAAATAACCAAAAAAGGAAAGAATAGGAAAATGGGTAATCTCTAGCTTGGGTATTTCATAGCGAACAAAGACAGGTTCCCCCTGTACATATTTTCAGCATGGAATAAACCTATTACTTGTCCCTCTGCAGCCTACGCATGCTGATGCAGCTCCCCACCTGAATTAATAGATAAGATTACAGCTTTCCCATCCTGCAGAGCTTGAGAGCCATTTCCTCACTTACCTTAAAAATCCCCCCCTTTTGCCAGGCTATCTTCTCTATAGTGTCTCCCAGAATGCTTGTGTGGTCGATTCCCAGGGAAGATACTCCACAAACCCAAGGCCTCCTGTCGGAGAAAACAAAATAGGTTTGAATGAAAACACAAAAAGACTGTTACCTGCGATTACACTGCCGTTGACTAAAAATGTTCCATGTGACAACCTTCAGCTAGTTATACTGGATGTCTCCCTAGTTGGAGAGTAAAATAAAAAGCTCCGAACTACATTATCTCTCGGTGCTTATCAGACATTTGTATGAACTTGAACTAATTCGCGTGACGCGTTCGCCAAGGACAGAGGTGTTTCGATGAAAAACGTTATTCATCTTTGTCTTTTCTCTTTTTAGATCCTTCACCCTTCAGTTGGAAACACTTATGATTCGCTCCAACAGAGTGCCACAACCCCCCAAACAGGAGTCAGGGAGAAGGCCAGCCACGTGCTGCGGTTCTGTCCGCAAGCCAGGAGCATGGACAGCTGAGCTCTCGTACAGGCCAGAACAGTGGCCAGGCTACTTGAAGCCCTTCTCCACATGAAGAACTGAAGGTCCCTCAGACAGAACCAGACCAGTGAACTGCCAAGCTCCCAACCCACAGCCCAACATGTAATTTCAACCTCCCCATCATCAGGCGTTCAGTTTACATTCTGAAAGGAGGGCGTTTCAATTCGCACTCCCTGGTGGATATTTTTATAGACTAGTCGCCCAGAACAGGCAGTGTTCAATCTACATCCAGGCAATGAGAAGTGGCTTCTAGCACTACATGCCTTAGCAGAAAATAAAAAGCTTTGATAGTGGTTGCAATAAATTCCTGACATCTTCCATGTGGATTTTAATGAATGTGCATGCGCATTCTTAAATGACTGCAGATACTATTGTGCATTCCAAGGCATGCAATGAATGTGCTAAAGTATATGGACCATGTGTCACTGTATAAAGGTACAGGTATTTCTTAAATCAACCCTGATAAATTCAAAGTACTCAAGGTTTTCTAGTTAACGTCAAACTCTCAAATGCTCAAAGCGAACAGGAATTGATGGCTTTTTAATGAAGGAATGGAACACAGATTCAGTGCAAGTTAAACTCTCCTTACCTGATTATGTTTGTACAGTCATAGGCTCCTCCTATCCCAACTTCAATCACAGCTAAATCAACCTGCATTAAAAAAAAAGTGATTTTAAGGTATTAAGTCTAAATATATAGGTGTATATATATATCTTGGGTTCCCCTTATAAGTTTGGAAACGTGATAGAAATCAACCAGTTTTCAAGAAGTGGATACTGCAATATGTAAAGAGATTTAGTATTCTGATGAATTAATCTGCTTTGATACTTTCTTAGGATGGTTGGGCGTATTGGCCTTGCAACATGACAGTAATTGCTGAAGTACTTGGCAGTGGAAGCACATTTTGATACACATGGATAGTTTAGAGTAATGGAACCATTTTAAACCCTCAGATGCAAAATGTTAGCAGAGCTGTTTTTTTTTCCTCCCACTGCACGCAAGAGGAGGAAAAAAAAAAAGATAAGGAATTCGATTTTCGGAAGTGGAAAACCCTAAGCCAATCTCAAAAGTTCTTCAAGCTGACAAAAGGGCACTCACTGTGCTCACTGCCCTTTGAAGGCCGTCTTTCACAGTGGCTTCACAACACGCTCAAAATTAAAATCAATATATTGCTTGCCAATATCCACAGTGAACTTGAGTTCATGTTTCGTCATCTCCTGGGGGAAATTCGTTTTTTTTTTATCGGACTTAATTAGTTTCTTTGCGTTGTAAAACACCAAAAAAACAAGCATCACCCACAATTAATTCAGTACAACAGTGTTCCAGGAGATTATGGGAGATATTTTACAGGGTTTGGGAACGAGACAGCAGAGGGTACGAGTCCGAATCCAGCCGAGCTGTCTGCATATGAAGGATTGAGTATTCTAGTCCAATTCATGTATTTAAAGGCACCAAATGAACAAGTTCAAATGTATTTGGCTGAGGTGAAAACTGAACTACTTCTGTTGCTCCGCCCACAGAAGTGCAAGCCATCAAAACCTATATGCTTAAGTCTCTCTTTCCTCTTTGTGCCTCAGTCACACCGGAGTTGTGTATCGTTGTGTATCTGCCAACTGCAAGCAGCCCTTGGTTGTGCAAAACATTAACCTTTTTTGGCAACGTTCCTTCCAGAGGTATGCGCACTTTGGTTGACCCACAGTAACCCGCAATAGTCTTTCCCCTTGTTCAGGTATGATCAAGGTGAAGACAACCGCATTAACAAAACTGTGGTAATTAAAACTGCATGAGAGACAAATACACTTTTAGAAGAAGACTCTAGACTCATGAGAATAGTGAAACAATTGGTTTTTGAAGCATTTTATGGTTTTTGAAGTGCCTGTCTGTGTTTACCAGAAAGAGTAATGATTAATTTAAAGTTTACTGATTAAGTTTGTGACATTTTTACCAGCAATGCACCATTCTGTGAAAAAAGGAAAACAATTACATAATTTTGAATACTTGAGGCTACATGCTTTTTTAGAAAGGGCATTTTACAGCAGTATAAAAAAGTCTTTGGGTTCTTTTGCATTTTCAATTAATTTTTTTTTTTGTTGGCAATGGAACCTTAAGACACCAGCTGAGGAGTGAAGACTGATTTCACTTCAAAGACCCTTAAACCCTTGAGCGTGAAGGGAAGTAAATGTTCACTGTGAACAGGCTACAAAACATGAAGGGAAAGTTCAGTGAAAGGATCAGATGAGATAAGAATGAAGTTGAAGTTAAATTAAGACAAAATACTGAGTATCATGCTGACTTTCAGCTCTGAAAGAACAACCAGGAAGTATATTTCAGAATTAGGAACTTTTCCAACTTGTGAACATCCTTCATCCCAACAATGTTGGTTACTTTAGTGGAGGGAACTCAAACCATTAGAGTTTGGTGCAGATAAGAATTTCGAATAAACAATTCTCCATTTAGCTTCCGCTGAACACATTCGTTATGAGAAACGTCTGCTGACATGACACGTGATGAAACGTGAGTTAAGTTACGAGGCCTCCACACTCTGCAGAGAGAGGGGGAGAAATACTGGCGGAACCAAAAAACAACGTACCTTCTCCTGCAGAAAGACGTGAAATGCCAGGATCGTAAGAAAGCGGAAGTAAGCCGGCATGGAGCCGTAGTGCGAATCCTGAAAGAGCAAAAAGAACCAAAACCCTAATTGTTTAAAATACATAAAAGCATATGTACTTCCGGAATAATTATTTTTCTTCCTCTGGGACAGCAGTCCATCACAGACCACATACGGACACACTCACACCGGGGCCAGCTGTAGCAGAAGCCAATTAACCTACCAGCATGTCACTGAAAGGAAACCCACACAAACCTGGGGAGAACATACAAGCTCCACACAGACATCCCCCAGGACTGACAGCACTGACTGACAGCAAGGCTAACCACTGTGCGTGCCATCAAGCTGCCCAGCAACACACGTGAAAAAAGGAAATGAGTTCACAAGACGCGATGCCTCTTAAAGCATATTCATTTTCTTCCGGCTAATTGGTAAATCTATCACATGTTCTCAGCCTTGATCCCAACACTAAAGCAAGCGGCCCCCATGCTTATTAACCAATTATCCCCATCAATGGAAGTGCTGTAAGTAAACCTCATCCATGAAAGGAGGACTGGGAATGCAGTGCAAAAGTGCACGAGTCGTGAAGGCTTAGATTTAAACACAAAACCTTCAGGCTGGGGGAAGAAGAGATCAAAATGGGTTCAATTACTCAAATTCAAACCAGGACGTGTTCAGGAAACACAAAAGGTCTAGGTATTCTCTCTGCCATCTCCGCCTACAGTTGTCAGCATTTTGACGGATTTATTTATTTTTTTAGAAAAAAAGTGTTGAGCCCAGTAATGATACAAAGTGCACGGCTGAATCCTGACAGAGGAAAGGAATCGGTTTACTGAACTGGCCACTGAGATCACCAGACTCACCGCAGCCCAGATACACGCCAATCTGATCCGCGCATTTAAATGAGGGAGCTAAATGTCACAGGGCAGATGACAAACAGGTTACCAAGCCACTTCTGCTCCATTTTAAATGCAAAGAAACTGCTCCTCAGGATCATTCGAATTTTAGAAGACTTCACGCAGCACATTTGTTTGGGCGGTGGAGTTTTATTAAAAAGAACAGCCTATGACTTTGCCATAATCAAATGTTAAGACGGCGTTTCTCCCTTTTATGACACAGAGATAAGAGCATGGACTCTTCTGCACTACCAGCCCCCTACAGCCTTTTGGACCGAGACAGGCTCAAGCCGTAAACAGATTCAGCTGTTTCTATTTTCATTACCCATTTCCTTCCTGCCAAGAAAACAGCTACTTATAAATCTCAGGAGCCTGTGTCAGCGGTAAGGTGCCTGGGCTGTTTGACCTCTTGGCGTCGAAGGTAATTCTTTTGGGTACAACCAGCAGCAGGGGAGCCAACAGCATTTAGTCTTCCGAGTAACGAGAAAAAAATGTTTTTTCGGGAATCCTTTCCCTTTTAAATAAGACGGTTCCACGTTCAAACTGGAAAACCAATTAAATTCACTATAAATTAAGGTGGTGGTGCAGGGATGAGCATTGCTCCCTCACAGCTCCAGGGCTCTCTGCTCAATCCTGGACCTGGGCAGCTGTCTGTGTGGAGTTTGCATGTTTTCCCCACGTTCAGTCGGGTTCTGTCTGGGAGCTCCGGTTTCCACCCACGATCCAAACACCGGGAGGTTAATGGGCTTTTTGAAAAACCGGCCCTGGTGCGAGCGTGTCTGTGTCTGTCCTGTGACGGACTGGTCCAGGGAGCAGCCTGCCCCGTACAGTCCCTGCTGCTTCCTCACCCACGACTCTGAACTGGCTGAAGCGGTTAAAAAGAGATATCTAATTACTAGAAAATCGTTACTCAAATTGGGGGTCGGTGTAGGTTACTTGTCACGCAATTTCATCGCTGAAAAGAATATCTTGAGTAAAAATGAAGTCACTTAAAAACTTGCAAGCTCCGTCGTTGTAATTCTCAATCTTTAAAGTTTCCCCGATTTCAGGCCCAACTACATTACGGTTCTAATTACATAGTCAAGAACGCACTAGTCTCTAAAGTGAATGCCCCCTAAGAAAACTTCAAATGAACGACAGCATATTTCTGGGTAGACATACCTTAGTCTCATCCAATCGCCCGTACACCTGCCAGAAATATTTTGTAAAGAGCTCTTTGGAGATCGGCTGCCCGTTGATTCGGATTCTCTCTCTGACTTGTACCAAATGTGGAGAACTGCAAAATGAAATCACATGGTCACTGATAAAATCAAATCTTCACACGCCAGCCCTTGAGCAACTGTACTCATCTAATTCAAAACCATTGCTAAATTGTTAATGGCTGAGGCAGAACTGCCTGTTTCGAAAAATTAATGTGAACATTCATAGGCAAGCCTAAAATTACAAGACAGAAATTAGGTTATTAGAATTTCCAAAATATTGTAAATGTGAAATACTTTATATGAAGTGTTTTATGTTTACTTGTAATATCACTTCATATTTCATATTTAACAAAACTAAACAGAACAGACTCTTTTAACAATCAGTCAAAGGCTTTGTTATATTAGCATAAATTGGTAATTGATGTCCTTACTGACACTGCCTAGATTTCAAGAATGCTTTCTTTTAAACTCACCTGTAAAATCCTGTGCGAAGCCCACAATTCCTAAGAATGCGCTCTGTGAATGCACACGTTGATCCCTTTAAAAAAAGTAAAGCAAAAATAAAGATACACCCCCATGAGTCTTCCAAACAATTTGGTTTTGATGAATGTCCATATTTGAGTAGAAAGCATTTTCACCCTAAAACAATCTGATTTTGAGAAAGTATTAGCAATGGTGCTATATATCTTTACTGCAGATGAGCCTGTTTTTTTTAAATATTTTGGGTAGAAAACTGCACTTTGGTCCATGCTATACAAGCAGTAACATTGACATTGTACTACACCTCTTGCTCTTCCACAATGGATAGAACAAAGACGAGGTTTTATGATGGATTAAAATTCATCAGCCAGAGAATTCAGACATATTCCACCTGCTCAGTCTCAGATTGAGAAGCTAGTTCCTCCTGAGACACGGCAAACACAAATGTTCACCGTCAATATCTCCCACATGTGTACAGGCCATTAGTATCACATTCAGTACAGTGTCTAGAGATGGCAATGTTTCTCTGCTTTGGACTTTGAAATGGTACCGAGTGCAGGTGTACATAAACTATGAGATCACTATAAAAATCAAAGGCCTGTTGATGGCAGATGATTATCATTATTGTCTTCTGAAGATATAGTTTGGCACATTTACAACTAGTTAATGAATATTGTAAAACATTGTTTTAGCAATAGCATGTGGATCCAAAAGCCTTATCAAGCCTCTTCATGAGCAACCTGACATTAAATAGGTGTCATTCCCTTATATGCCCTCTTATTGCGGCCTGTATGTTGCATTGAAGGTTACGTCCCTCTGACAGTGCTAATCCTTCCCGCACTATGAAACCCTCAATGCGATTTCCTTGAAGTGTTCTTTGTTCCTACACTGGATCTGCTCACCAACAGACAGCACGTTGTCAATTTAAAGAACACATGATATGGAAGCTGTTAAGGAGACTCATGCAGTATACCTTAAATAGCCCTTGGGCTCCAACAGATCTCATTACAGATATTATGAAAACTTGTGCATATACAGTACATGCCGATGCATACTGTATGCACCAGAAGTATATCACAAGGCTCTTTGGAGTTGATCCAAATTTATTGCCGCAGAATGGGGGTGAGGTAACTGGTTTAGTAAACTAAACGTTTGTAGGTCCCTTAAAGTAACTTCATTCTGGAAGTCTGTTGTCCCCATTGTTTAATGGGTATTGTTTTGTTGCGTTTAAGGAGCTGTCCTTGGGCCACGAGGAAAGTAACCATGGAGGAAGATAAAGGTGACGAACACAGATTACCAGCAATCAACACAGATTACACTCACTGCTGAATCCGTAAATCAGCTACATTAAAACCTACAGATTCAGCAGTGACATACCATTCCTAGGAGGGTCATCATGCAATCCTCAAGGGGGTCAGACCAGAAATTCCTTAACTGTGGAATTAGCAGGACAAAAACACCTCTCCTAGGTTAGCTGTGCACTGTTAGAAGAGGGAAACTGACTGTAATTCATTTGTGAATATAGAGAAGGAGATTTAGTGCTGGGTAGGATCTGCTTTTATTTTGAATAGGACACAGGTTCCCTCTTTGTCTTGTATAGCTTTTAGATTACAAGACCAGAATTGTGGGATTTTATACATTTGCAAGAGACAAGACGATCTACAAAGTCTCACTACAGTTTAAGATATTTGTAAAACAGCAGTGAAACTATGTCGTGTGTGTCTGCATTATTTATTGTTAATGAATTGTCAGCCTGGTCTTTACTCTATTATCAAGATGTGCTGGAGAATACAAGGACACACAAGCCATCTAGCAAATGGTATTTCCTGACTTTAGGAGATGTACTTATTAATATAAGTACAATCCTTATAATATAACTGGATTGCTAGCTGGTGTTAGTACCTGACTCTTATTTGACTTTCATATTTGATGAGATAACCCAAGTGTTAACCCAATTTTGAAAAAATATTTTTAAACTGAAAAACAATTAGAAAATGACCTGTGAAGACTGGACAGGGACTATAATATCTGCAACTTCCTTGAAGAGAAGCCATGTGCATTGCAAGTTAATCTGAATTAAGTTTGCAAACCTTAAATTGCATCGTTTATTTTAAAGTAGGGTCAACTATCTATTTCTTTGGAAATAGAAACATACTTCATGGCCAGATTTTAAAACAAAACAGCAAAGCTGGATACTATAACTGGGTATTACTGAGATTACGGAATAAAATAAATAGGAAAGCAGTGTAAATGTACTCAGTGGGAGTTATTGAAATGTCTTACCTTTCCCTTAGTCCCAGTTACATGAATAATATTAAGCTGGTCCAGATCCTCTACCTTCAAGACAAAACAGTTTCAGTCAGGACACGTGACCTGAGCACACTGCTCGTCTTATACTAGAACCTAAGCAAAGCAAATCAAAGAGACTTAACAAGCCTAAGCAAACTATTTCTAAATGATTCTGGTGTGGAATGCATCAATATGAGTGACATCCAGTTTGGGCAAACTCAGCTGGGCTGCACAGATACAGTCTGTATAAAAAAAAACAAGCATTGTTTACTTAGGTCTTGTGAAAGGGAAAACAATATTTACAAAAGAGAAATGACCAAACATTCAACAAGACTAAAACTGCAGTTTTCCAGGGAATTTCCTCCTT
This sequence comes from Lepisosteus oculatus, assembly GCF_040954835.1. Lineage (NCBI taxonomy): Eukaryota > Metazoa > Chordata > Actinopteri > Semionotiformes > Lepisosteidae > Lepisosteus > Lepisosteus oculatus. The sequence goes on along the minus strand of NC_090719.1, from coordinate 14,332,341 downwards.
TTAGTTTAAAAGGCCTAAAACCAACCCAAGTAAGTTTCAAAACCCAGAAGAGATAACACTCACAGGCAAAGACTAAGATAAGACTAGCTGCTACACTACAGAGCCCTCCAGATTTGTTCATTATTCCAAAGAAAGAGGAACAAGTAACATCAGTGAAGCATGGGTTACAGACTTGGAAATGGGAGATTATTGGATAATAAATCGTTCTAATAATGTTATATTAAATAATGGCTACTAATGTTGTACTAATGTAACCCTAACAGCACTGCACAGAACAAAGGCATTGATCCGTTTTCTGATTGCTTCTTCCGATCCAGGGTCATCGGGAAACAAAAGCCTACAGTATCTCAGCAAGCAACCAGGGCTCAAGGCAGGATACACCCTGGAAGGGACTCCAGTCCATCACAGGGCACAGACAGAGCCCAGACACATTGACAGCAGGGCCAGTTTTCCTAGAAGCAGGTTAACCTAACAGAATTTTATATCATTTGGACTGTGGGAGAAAACCAGAGCACTCTGGAAATCCAAGTGAACTTGGGGAGAACATGCAAACTCCACCCGTCACCAAGCAATCTGACTAGTGCAGTCTATTCTTCCAACACGACGCTGGATTTGACTGGTCACCCAGACCGACTTACCGCCAGGCCACTGCGCTGAAGGAACGTCCTCATGGCCTGCAACTGCATCTGGGGCTGGCCGCGCTCTCTCTTCACCTGCTCCAGGTAGCTGGCGTTGGTCTGGAGCGTATTGAGGGTACACACCGCGTCCTCCCGGGGGCAACAAACACAAAACACTCAGCAACGCGGGTTCAAGAGCTCGGCGGGGGGGGTGGCCAGGAAAGTGCTGTATTAGCGCTGTTAGAAACGTATTTCTTATTTCACGTGCACAAGCCAGCAACGAAACCTGGACAGTCAACGAAAACCAGTGAGAAGCAGCTCACGGGGTTTATCCTGAATTCTGCACCTCCCCACAGGCACAATGAGAATGTGGAGCTCAGGTTACAGCCCTGAGTCACAACCCTAAGCACAGAACTCCGATTGTATTACTCATTTTCTCACTGCAGACTTGTTCTCCAAGTACAGGGATTTGATTTACACAGTTTATACGGCAAAGTCTGTTTACTTCCTAAGAATCTTCTATACACTAATGCTTGAGGGCTGAGTTGTGCAAAAGAAGCCAAGATTATCCTTAAACTTGGATCCCACCTTCCCCCTACTCTGAATGGTAGACTACTTTCTTGCTGGGATCTCTCCATTCACTTACACATTTCAACTGTTACACCTCTCCTCCAGACCTACCACTGCTTGGACACTTTCTCTCCGGTCTTTTATATCCCTGCTACCACCTTCCTCTCTCGCCCTCACAGCTGAAGGAGACTTAACAACCTAAATGGAGTTTTTCTTCGCTTTACGTTTTAGCGTGGGATGAACTTTTACATGTTAATACACGAATTGCGTTGATCAATCACGTAACTATCATACATGAAAGCCCACGATTAGCGCTGACAAAGACTCCGCATGAGAAGACTCATTTTCAGCAGGGCTTCAAGTTTTGCTAAAACTCCTAGTTCTAGAAAGACCCGTTCATCCAGGTCCATTCTGGTTTCAGGTCGTTCGGGTTGGAGCTGAGCAATATTTGGTTACGCAAGCAGGTTTTTCTGTACGACGTGGGACGTGTGCGAAGGATCTGTCAGAAACCTAAAAGCCAGCGAAGAAATTTCCCTTGAACTCTGCAAATCAACCGACTTTTCAATAGGAGCCCTTGCACTGAGAAAACACTGGAAATAAATACGGTTTTCCACCAGACTTAAACGCCACCCGAAAATCCCTGCCAATGGGGCAAACTTGTAGAGAAGCCTACAAGTCTGCTGAGTTTATGTGTAACGCATACAAGCACATACATTTGGTAGTAAAATTCACAGAGTAAGTTAAAAGAACTCACACTCACCATTTCTCGTTCCTTACATGTTCTCAATCGATTATCGTACATTTCTGCCCCTGTACCGACAACCCCATGGGCACAGACTCAGAAGTGTGAAGGTATAATAAGCGTTACTGAACGTAATGAAGGGGACAGACGGGTCAAAGTCCGTTTAATATTCAGTGTGGATCGTGAGAAATCTTTAGCCAACCACGCAAAATCATTTGTGTGTGTGTGCGTGCGTGTGTGTTGGTGCTTAATTTCAGCTTTCCACAACGTAGACTGTATATTACCAGGTACAGGTTTTGTTAGGTTCATTTCTAAAAAAAAAAAAAAGCCAGCCGCCAGTTTCGCGTTCGCCGACAGCCAGAAGACACTTCAACAGCTGATAAACCTGTCTTTTTTTTAAAAAAAAAAAAGAGACGGAGAGCGTATTCAATATCTACTGGACACGACCAAGCCAACTTCCTGGCCCTCAGCAGAAGCTGCACCAGGCACATGGGAGACGGGAGCCCAGCATGGTCGCCCGCATCACAAATCATGTGGCAGAGAGAGAGCTGATGTAACAGTTTTCTCTGGTTACATCCATCACAGTCTTTGCCGGCTTCTGTGTATCGGCACCCACGCCACATTATTTCATCTCCCTCCCCCCCCAGCCCCATACCTGATACTCCATCCTGGGCAGCCGCGCCGGCTGCGTGCTGGAGCCCCTCGCCGCGACCAGTGAGCCTCCCCGCCGGAGGAGGAGGAGGAGGGCGCCGGGCCGGCAGCGCTGCCAAACGCGGAGCGGGCGCGCCATCGTCGGGCTGCTGCTGCGGGCCTGGGCGCCGACTGGTCGAGCTGTCTCCGCCCCCCTCGCCGGAACAGCCTTGTTTGCAACCCGATATGATGTCACGATCGTTGGTTGTTGCCGGGTTTTTAAAAAAAAATTGGAAAAGGGAGGGGGGGGAGGTCCATCTTTGTAAGGGGCGAATAATCACGTTATTAAAAAAAAAGTGACGCCCGAGACGCGGCGAAATTGCTCGTTTGCAATTGCTCATTTCTGAGTGAATGCAGGGGCTGCCGTGCAACCTCCACCGGGAGGGAAGTGTTTCACCCGCATAGCGAAATCGGTGACAGTTTAATGATTCAACCCCCCCTCGCACTGAACCGAACCCAACTGTATTCACTTTCTGCATGTACAGCTGTCAGCTGTCTGTCCGACCGAGCATATAAAGTCCTTTTTTATATATATATAAAAACAGGACAGAAAAAAAAGCCGAGCAGGGGTTTTGAAGGAAGGTGTATGCAGGTGTATACATCTGTCCATCTACAGCATGTTATAGGCAGTATATGAGAAAACTAAAATCACACGAGGTGACAATCATCTTTTTTATTGAGTGACCTCAACTGATGAAACAGAGATTTCCATTGCATTACATTCTCTCACAGATGGAAAAAAAAACCCCAGACACTCCAATTCTAAGGGGATTTTAGCTCGGTGATCCATTTCACGTTAAAGTTCAGAAAGATCCGTCCATCCTCGCTGCTCCAGAACCACAAAGTCAGTTTTTGTGCTTAACTGGTAAAAGCAACCATTTCCATTTTAGGGATTGGAAATGCTGTACCTGTACAATCAGCGCGACCATCTTTCTGGGGACAGCTCTGGCCACCTCCTCCTGAGATTCAGACTGCTCGGTCCTGAAATTTCGGTCAGGTGCAGGAAATATGACATGAAGTGGTTTAATTGACCCAGGATAGAGCTCTTCACAAACACGGAAAGAGAACTGAGCTCCGATACGGTGTACAAGTGCAACTGGAGTAAGATATTGGAGTAGCCAAGAGACGAAAGAGTTGGGAGTGGAGCCTACCCGTAACTAATACCACAGTGAAAATAAGTAGTTTGTTAGATTGCATGGGATTAATGCTAAAAGTTGAAAAGTAGTAAATGTATTAGTTTCAGGTTATAGATGGAGCTCTATTAATTTATTTTGCCTAACTGGTACTGAGGCATCGTTTTTTTAAATGTGTTATTTCCTATCATCTCCAAGGCTTGGTGGCACCTTCCCAACTGTACCATTACTAAAGAAATCAGAGGCGTTATTTGCAGACGGCTGATAGCAATAGAAGCGGATGACATAAAAATGTACATATGATATTGATTGATATGGTCCCTCAGAGTGCAAATTCTTACAACACTGATTCTGCTATAAGACAGAATGCCCAGAGTATGTGCTACTGTATCACCAAATACCCAAGTGAAGTGCAGGTGAGATAGCCTCTTCCAACAAACGTCTTCGATTGCCAATATAAAAATGGCAGAAGCTGCAAAGCACAAAGATGGACCAAAATCAAACAATCATCCTCCATCACACTTTTTACAGCCGATACAGACATTCAAAACTAGAATAACTCTAAGCTAGTGTCTACAGGTTTATCTTCTACCATGGTAAACCTACAAACTTCTAAAGTCCCCCAATCACTTCTCAAGATGTGGCCAGTAAAATCTCAAGTCTTTAAACTTTGATCTGTAGTTTAATTGCCTTGTGCCAGTTGCTTCTCTGGGAAGAATGCTAAAGAGAACAGTTTTCAAATATTTATTAGTGCCTTGTCCTTACATAGCATGGATACAGTAAAGCACCAGTCAATATTTTTTCCACATTTTTGCTGAATGTTTTTTCCCCTCAAAAAGATTCATATTTGTGCAGAAAATATGTTATTATGAAACTAAATTACAGTTATGTACAGTTTACTCTGGATACTAAATCCATCCACATCCTCCTTCAGCCAATACAGAAATGCTCTAACACTGCTTGCAGGTTTACACTGGTTTTGGTTGAAGAAGCTATAAAGTGTTCTCTAAAGCACATGTTTCCTGTAATGCTGTGAGGAAACACAGCAGGGATCCCAAACCAACATCCACATAGTGTTCCCAAACACATCTTCCAAGACTGTCTTTCCGAAGTGAAAAACATTTACAGCAAAACCATAACAAAACCTCAAGAAAAATCACGAACTCCCAGGACGCAGCGGATCTTTTCAGTAGTCCACAGAATCCATCCTTATGGTTGTAACAACCTGGGACCGCAGGTCAGAATTCTTCTGAGAAATTTCAAAAAGCTATCCTGAGACTGCAAAGTGTTCCTTTCAGGGCTGTAGCGTTAAGAGACTTGCCAGTCTCTGCCCCATTAAAACACCCGGTCAAACTCAGTCTGGTTGGTGGTGGCAGGGTTCCTGCTCTGATTGGCAGGCTGCTGGGGCATGTGGCCCCTTCTCCTGGGCGGGGCAAGGTACTCAAACATGGACTGGTTGTGCGTGGAGAGCATGTTCTTGAGGTCGGAGGGCATAGGGTCGGACCAGAAGAAATCGTGGTTGAGGGCGTCGTCGCTGTCGATCCGCTGGGCCGGATCAAGGACCAAGAGCTTGTCGATCAAGTCCAGAGCATAGGGGTCCTTCACATAGGCCTTCAGCCGGTCTTTCACTTTCCTCTTCTGTCCCTTGGGCAGCTCCAGCTTCTGGTAAAGCTCATACTTCTTGTCAACAGCAGGCCACACCTACGAGGGGGAAAAAAAAAGTTTCCGATCATCCATCCATCCTATTACTAACCACTTTATCCAATACTGGGTCTGGATGGACACCAGTCCATACAGAACTCACACCATGGGGACTAGACTCCACCACCCCCAGTGTGCAGCCCCACCTGGATGATGTGACAGCAGCTATAGTGAGCCAGTACGCTCCCCCACTCACCAGCTCTCAGTAGGGAGGAGAGCAGAGTGATGACGCCAGTTCACGGATGGGGATTATTAGGAGGCCATGGTTGGTAAAGGCCAATGGGAAATTTGGTCAGGTCAGCAGTGTTAACAAACCCACTCTTTTTGAGAAACGTCCTGGGATCTTTAATGACCAAGGAGAGTCAAGACCTCAGTTTTACGATTCATCTGAACGACATTGGGCTTTTTTTTTTACAGTACAGTATCCCCATCACTATACTGGGACATTAGGACCCATACAGACCACAGGGTGAGCACCCCCTACTGGCCCCACTAACACCTCTGAGCTTTCCCAGGAGGTCTCCCATCCAAGTACTGACCAGGCTCACTGCTGAGCTCCAGTGGGCTGCCAGCTGGGATTGGCAGGGTGATATTGCTGCTGGCATGTCTTTGGACTGCGAGAGGAAACCCACACAAACATGGGGAAAAATATGTTTCCGTCAACAGCAAAAGAAAATGCTAAACCCCACCGAGAACAAGACTATTCCTGGAGATCTCACCTCAGCTGTAATAGAGCCACAGAGCTGGCTGATGAGGGTGAGCTGGTGCTGCTCTGTGTTGCCCTGCATGATAGGGCTACGTGTCCACATCTCTGCCATGATGCAGCCTGCACCCCACAGGTCAATAGGGGGGCCATAGTCTCTTTCCCCTGTTGAGAAGAAAACAATCCTTCAACTGAGGTTCATGGCTGAACATGCCAACTGAGTGAAACTCAGGTTCTGCGCAAAGACAAGTTCAATTCAAAAGACCCCTGTCTGTAAGACTCTGTAAGAAATTTAATACAGTGCCAAATTTGGAAGAGGCGCTTAAATTTAATAGTCAGATAAATGAAAAGAGTGGATTTGGAATGGGTAAATTCCAAAGTGCACGCAGAGCTCACAAGTAAGGGTACGAGTCTGCAAAACCGTCTCAAGAAATTTTTCCGCGGGATTAAAAGAGATGTATCCAGCAGCCTGCTTGTTTACAGTGTCAAAGGCCACTTCACATCAGGAATTTTGGTGCCTTGTTGTGAATCGCAGAACATGGTGCTGTGCATACCCGGAAATGTCATCAATTTGGTGATGTAGATTTTAGGTTTTACTGGGTACATGTTACCCGTATTGTGGTTTGAAATGCACTCATCAAGGCTGATTCTAAGTCTGAAATATATAAATAGCTTTGCGTTTCCCCTTCAAGACGGGCCACTATATCACCAGAGGAAACGACATTCGGGGCTGCCGTTGCGGCGATCTTAAACACTGACCCAGCAGTAACTCCGGGGGGCGGTACCAAAGCGTCACGACCCGATTGGTGTAGCGATTCCCCTGGCTGTTCTTGGCAAGGCTAAAGGCACGTGCCAGACCGAAATCGGCCAGCTTCAGGACGCCATCCCTCGTGATGAGCACGTTGGCTGCTTTCATGTCACGGTGCAGAATCTAAAAAAGCAGAAGGGTGGGAGGAAAAGAAGAAGCAAGAAGCAAAACTCGGGTTTTATGTACACGATCCATAATGTATACAAAACGTATTTATACCAATATCTGAGGAGATTCCAGGAAGGGGATATTTCACCTGCCCTTCACTTGGATATTTGGTGACAACTGACTGTGTTCATACTCACAGTAGCACAGTAGCACATACTCTGGGCATTCTGTCTTACAACTGAATCAGTGTATCACTATCAGTCCTAGTCATCTCTCAGCATGTGTTTCACTCTCCTATCAAGTGGAATTGAGGTTGGAGAGCTAGCAAGAACAGCATACCAGCTTCAAGTTTTATTGTCCTTAAGTAATCTTGTGTCGCTACAAATTCCCTGATAATACAGGGTGAAACGGTTTACAAACAAGATCTGGGATTCTTAGAAAGTTTCATATTCCACCACAACTGTCTAAAGGCAATCACAGCACTAAGAAAGCTAAAACATTGAAAACAACAGAAACAAACACATAAACCCTTTAGCATGCAAGGTTTTGAATTCTGAACGCAAAGTGTCTGTTGCATAACCAAGAGGGAAACGATTCAATGTTTTGTAAGTGTTAATGTAAAAACAAAACATTTCACAGAAGTCCATAACTATTTAATAAAGGTTTAGAAAGGAAATGATTTAAAAACAAAACAAAAAACAGTTCTTACCTTATTTCGGTGAATGTAATATAAACCATTTAGCAACATCTGCATGACTTTTTTGATTTCGGCCAAAGTAAACTTGACGTTGGCATTACTGAGTAACCCAGCCAAGTCATGTTCACAGAAGTCAAACACCAGGTAGATGCTGCCTTTGTATCGATTGTACTGGGTGGCTGGAATTAAAAAAAAAAACACTTTAATTTTCTTTTTATTGAATAAGCACATTAATTAAAAAATACTTATATTCTTAGATATTCAGTATTTCTATAAGAATACAATTTACATAGCCAATTCTGTTTGTTTACTACGACATCTATATATCAATAATCAAACTATTTTAGGTTATGCTACGTATGAGGTAACACGTAAGGGTTATTTTCATGCAAAATGTCAAAAGAAAACAACGTTTCGGGTGTTCTTAACAGCTTTACATCCTTTTAACAACTGAAAAGTGTTCACTTTTGTTTTCTACTCTTTAATAAAGATTTAATAAACCAATTTACGTATTTGCTCGTGCCCTATAAAAAAGTACACAGAAAAAAAACAACTTGATGAGTTTCTGAGGACTTACCTTTTGTTCTGCAGATCTCAATCAAATTCACTACATTCTCGTGTTTTAACAGCTGGAGGATCTTAATCTCTCTCAGGGCTGTAATGGGAAACTGAAGAAGAACGTGACAGTGAGTGCTACCTGCATTTCCACTTTTCAAGATTAAATGAATAGAAAATGCTGCTTAAAAATGGGAGCCAGGGAGATTTGTTCACTATGTTCAGTTTATAAAGTTGCGTATTTTTACAGTATCGTAATACAGAAGCAAGGATGACCAAAACAGTGGAATGACAGCATCGAATTAAAAGACAGGAATGAAGAGTACACGCTGGTTTTTCCATCTGCCTCTCTCTTTGAGCTTTTTTGTCTCGTCAGCACAATCTACTCAGTGACGGCGAAAAAGGAAAAAACGATTCTTACCCCTTCTTTCTCATTTTCCATTAGAACCTTCTTCAAGGCTACCTTCTTGCCAGTCTGCCTGTGCTTAGCTTTAAAGACCTCCCTGGGGACACAACACAAAACCTGCATCAAAAACCAACAAAATGCACTTCAAGTCTCCAACACCAGGAAATCCAACCGATTTTAAGATTTCGGATTACACACTGACTACAGTAATGTTTCAATAAAAATACAATATAAAATAAAATGACTTCATATAGGAGACATTACTATCTTTCTTACATCCAAAGAAGGCTCCACAGCCATACTATTTGTTTATTATTTTACCAAATCAGAACATGTTCCCCATATCGTGTGTGTGGAGTGGAATTTTTCTATTCAGCTGCAGTTGCTATCAAACGTACTCACCTCCCCTGGACTTTCTTACATTTTACTGCATTACAATATGGAATCAGAATGTATTTAACTGTGAGTTTTTACACATATGGGGCTTTCAAAATAAGCTTGGACAAATCCAAGAAAAATATCCCATCGTTATTGTTGATCGTGCGTTAGATGGCAACTGGACTGCTACACACCCGAGCACATCAAAATAATAATAATAATAACAACTTTATTTTATATAGCACCTTTAAAGGTGGCTTCTCAAAGCGCTTTACAGAATGACAACAACAATAAATAAGAAGAATACACATGATAAAACACAATTACAATATGTAGAGGAGACCGTGGATGCTGGAACTAAGAAAAGCAGAGGGGTGAAGAATGGAACAGTTAAGTAAAGGCTTTTCTGAAGAAGAAGGTTTTGAGTCTGGATTTGACGGAGTTTAGAGAAGGTGACTCTCTGATATTTTGAATTTTGGACACACTGCAGTTTGTTCAAAGTATATTTAGACACCCCAGCGAGTAGAGCATTACAGTAGTCAATTCGAGCGAACACAAACGTGTTGATCAGCTTTTCAGCCACAGTTAGTGACGGCACAGGGCGTAGTCGAGCGAGATTTCCGAGGTGAAAAAAAGATGTTTTGACAATATGCCGCACATGTGGGTCGAAACAATACTTTGGCGGAAACGGAAACGTTGAACGACGTGCGAGCAAAATAAACTTACCCAAAGGTTCCCTGCCCGATCTTGGCGAGCTTCTCATACTTGGAAAACTCATCGCAGAAAGGGAACTCGACACCATCATAATACTTCGACATCATCGCTGTCTCCCGCTCGGCCCTGAGAGAGAGAGACAAGGGAGACACGGAGCTCAGCCATCACCCACACGCTAGCGAGAGGTAACCCTCCTTCAGGCCTCAGATCTGCGTGATCCTACCCGGGAATCAACCGAATTTCACCTCCGACGGAAAATCTTAAGAAAGCGTTTGATCTTCGCCAAAAAAAAAAACAACAACGTCCTTACTTGTCACCACCACCCGAAGTCCCTGCTCTGTCACGCTGCATCCCGAGAGCTGCAGTACGCCTTTCCGCTGCCCTGTAGAGACTGTGCGCCGCAGTCCTCCGCAGAACGCGTTTACGGCAGCCGTTTCCCCGCACACTTCCGGTTGGTTGCCATAGCACGGGGCCCCGGGCTCAACCCGCGGGCGGGTCTATCGCCTTCTGATTGGTGAATCGGTGCCGTATGACTACACGGATTGGAAGTGCTGAAAACCGGAAAGCTGAACTGTGAGTGGGCGCTGGAGCTGTCCATCAACCGAGGAACCGGTTACGCAGATCCTTTATGAGTAATTACTCATTTACAGCCAGACCGGCGCAGTCAATTTATCGTCCATATCTTATTAAAGTAAAAAGTAAACGTTAACAATTTTTTAATACCCTCCTTATTCAGGTACGACACGCAGCAGGGAAAATTAAAGGAGGCCAGGTTGTGCAAAACCAAAACAGAGCTTAGCCCGGACACCGTGGTGAGCTTCTCTACTGTGATGAACAGTGCCGTGGCATGTAGTGGCTTTTAGTGCAAAATAAATAAGTTACAGTGTCCTGTTCCATTCAGTATATCCCTTGAAATCTGTTCCCGCTAGGAAACCCAATGGGATCTTTCATGACCAAGGGGTCCGGACCTCAGTTTAAGTTCTTGACCGAAGGACGGCGCTGTTACATGAAGCATTATATACATGAGCACTATTTTTTATTTACATTTTACGTTTTGTATACAAAAAAAAAATGGAAATGCAAGCATGTACATATACTCACACGTGCTGCAACACGACAGCACAAAGACAACGTCAAATGAACGAAGCAGAACAAACCACATCGATTTGAAGATTAAGTTAGGGGGTCACATTACATAAATTTATATGCTAGGAAATTTCTGTAAACCAGTTATCCAAGGGTGTTTTTAAATAGATTTTAAAGAATTTGTCTTTGAAGCACATAGAACTTTTACGAACTCTGTATTTAAACGTTTTCCAACATGAGAACGACGTTGAACATTAGACGAACTGTTGTTTTTTCCAGAACTCCATGAGCACACGATCACTAATCGAGGCACTGGTTCGGAATTAGTGGTTCAGAGGGAAGGTCGCCGTCTACTGGTGGAAGTTTGACACTGCTGAACTTTTACGCCATGAAATCTCATCCCAGTACTGAGCAAGACCAGCCGTGCTCAGCTTCTGACTTCCTCCTGCAGGAACTGACAAGACGATCAGAGTGGAAAAACAGACCCTATGCATGTATGATTTTTAAAGTTATTTTCTACTTTTTCTAAAGAAAATATTCTACATATACGTCGGTTCCCCCATTTTTACCGTACATGTAAAGCGTTTTGTGATCTTTTGAGATGAACGGTGCTATAAAACTCAAGGACATATTCATTATTATAGTCCATGTCATGGTGAATATTATAGTACAGACTCAACTGGACAGCCATAGAATTGGAGCAGAGAGAAACACAAAGGTCCTGAAAGGGCAAATTAGCCTCAGGGAGTTAATTAAATAAAATTAATTAAAGGTGAATTCAAGTAATTTAAAATAGTATGGGTATGATTACATCCTGTCTCATAGTCAACAGGCTATTTTGTATTGTGTGTTGGAATATCATGCATTGAACTTATTTTTAAAATACCTAGTAACAGATTTGTTTAAAATACGATAACTCCAAATCATTCACAGGGTAAATTCCGTGTTGCGTGAAGAGACCATGAGAAGCGTCAAGAGTTTGATTGGGCCTTTGGAGGTGTGAACCCTCCCTTCACCCCCTGGTACAGTCGCAGTTGTATTTGCATTTTAACGAGCCTTGTCCGGGGAACCTGTTTTCCTCCAGTTTTTAGCCTCTGAATTTCTACAACTGAGCACAAGTCCACCTATACTTTGTGACACTGGAGATCATGAGCTTTCGCACTGCTTTATATTGCTCCAGGAAATAATTGACAGTTAAATAAATGGCATTAAATCAGAAGGTTGAAGAAATAAGAGCATTATGACAATACCAATTTGTAATCTGTTGTATAGCGGTAGATCCTGTAGCAGAATGATTTCAGCGTTGGTCTCCATTTAGAATTACAGTACTGCTCACTTTGTTTTCCAGTTTGTGAAAATCCCAATTCACACTCTTTTGCTGCACTTTCGTATTGAGTAGCCGGGCTTCGGCACGGCGGGTGATAAGTGCTCAATAACCTCTGCACATGTGGATTTGGTGGGATGTTATCCTTATAGAGAAATGTGTTCATCCCCCCACAGTTTACACTAATGAGATTCACCAGTCAAACTGTTAAGCAGATTTAGCTTGTTGTTTTCGTGCTACCTTTCTCAATTTCCTTTAAGAAAGAAATCCTTGACTGAGAAGGTATCTGCATTCCTGCCCAAGAGCCAGCAGGATATCTAATCAGATTACAATCACAGTCTACTCTGGAATTTAAACTAAGAAGAGAGTTTTGCCCTTTTAACAATATATTCTGTTTATTTTTCCTCTCTGTCATTTGTCACTAAGATGATTAGGTGTCTGATCTTCCTCCCCTCTGAACAGTAAATCCTCACTGATCCAGCTATCCTGTTAGGACAAGTGCCCAAAGGGCCTGCCCACTGTGTCTATTGTCTGTCCCACATCTAAGGCTCTCGATGTGGGCTAATCTCATTTATTTGCTATATGTGTCAGAGAATGTTGTAACACCCAAAAGACTTCAAGGTCCTTTGCAGACTGTGATCAGCGCACAAGGGAAAAACAAAAGGCTTGAAGGTGCTAACTGGCGTCTGCAACTGTGGGACCCCGTCTTCAGCTCACCCACATGACACCAAGACTGAGCAATTTCCAACACCCAGTGCCCGAGGGGAACATTAACCACTGTTAATAGGGAAGGTTCATGCACATCTTCCACCTGTGTGCCGTTCACTTGCGGGCGTCTCCTCCGCACGTTCCAACCTGTGAATCGTGCGAGGCGGCTCTCTTCTCCACCTGTGCGAATGGTGAAAGACTGGGCAGGACCGTGCGCTCTCTCGTAGAGTCCTGTGCGGCGTTTCGCTTTTCTGTTTGTCCGGATGAGAGAGTGGTTCTGCCCGGTGAGAGGCGAGAAGAGGAGAATCGCGTCGTGTGGCCTCTGTAATGCTGCGGGCAAAGCATCGGAGTGCAAGGAAAAAGTCTGTCCTTGAAAATGATTCCACACGCTAGTGCTAACCCCAGAGTGGAGCTTCCATTAGGAGCACTATAGACTTTGGCTTATAATATCTTTCACTAGGCTGGCCTTCTGTCATCGAAACTGGCGTTCGGGTCATGAAAATGCTCGCAGCTCCACAGAGTGCCCAGAGATTCCCACACTTTGTGGCAGCATCTTTACTGTAGTCATATTCTGCAGTGGATGCAAGTCTAGACTATTTCTAGAGCTGCCGGTGCACTGTCCGTGTGTGTGGCGTATGCTGGTGTTCTTGCAACCAATCTTAAGTTCTCTTGAGACCCCTTTACATCTTTTGCGGGTAAGATCAATTCAATATATGTTCGGTATTGCTGCCTTCACAGCCCAGGAGCGCTTTCACAGATCGTTACTCGGGTGAACCACTAGGAGGCACTCTCTCCTCAGGACCACAGTTTCTAAACCAGTTTCACACTGAGCTGACTGGAGACACTGTACACTAGTAGGTTCCATACTTCACATGAGATGTTAAAACTAGTCCTAAATAAGTGGTCATATGGTACTTTTCGAAAGAGTTTGGGTGTTAACCCTGGTGCCCTGGCTAAATTGCACTAAAGTCTTGTACAGTCTGGCCTTCCTGAAGTTCCCCTGTATTCATTTGGGGAAGTGCTTTCTCATGCCTCCACGTGTAAAGCATTTTGTGATTTGCTGAGATGAACAACACTGCACTTTTTATCCATTATTGTAGCAGAAGTCATGAGTATAGTACAGGGCCAACTGAACAAACATTAGACATGGAGCAGAGAAAATCACAAAGCTCCCAAGTGGGAAAAATACATCTCAGGGAGTTCAAGTCCTAACGGTTAATTAAACTAATTTAAAACAGAATGGTTATGATTACTTCCTGTCTGATAAGCAATAGGCTATTTGTAGTGTGTTGGAATTATTATTTGAAATACGTAGTGACAGAGTTTGTTTGTTTTTAAATACATTTGATTGAAATAGTTTACAGATTCAGTTTTGTGTTACAGGCAGTGTCATGACAGGAGCTCGGCTGGGCCTTGCGAAGTGTGAAAAACACCCCCTCCCCCGCCTCCCTCTTGCATTTGCATCTTAACAGCGCTTTGTTTGGGGACCAGTGTGCCCCCTGGTGTGCCCGTCTCCATCCAGTTTTGGCTCTGAAACTGCGAATGTCTGACCGTTCACAGGGGCTGATTAGAACAGAATGCCTCATTGTCCTCTCCCTGCAGTCTTTGCCCAAGGCCCACAGTTCTTTTCATCTTCCCTTTGCAGTGGAAAGTCCCCACTTACTAACGTCTCTCTTCGTCCTTTTCCCTAAGGCCTGCAAGGGTCTTCCCCTAGGTCTCCCTGACTCCCCACTTCGGGTTATTTAGATTGATCCACACTCCTCTTTCATAATGGATGCCAGAAGCCAAAGCAGAAGCTGTGTTTTTCTGTTCACTCCTGTGACTTCCAGCCCGTTGTCATTCCCTGATAGGTCAGCGCTGTCCTAGCTTGCAGAAGATGGACAGTGTTGTCCCGGTTCATCCACACTGCCGTGGTAAAGGGCTCTTGTGTTTGCTCAGCTAAGCATGAGTCCCAGGCTCCTAGGGGCATCAGAACCCCAGTCTGATGAAGGAGTGGAACCTGTGCTTGACCGGGCTCTTTGGTGCCTGGCACAGGTTGTAGAAGAAGATAATTTAAGATCACTTTATTGGCCATATACAATTTCTTGCATTAGGAATTTGTCTTTTTGCAGACCCCAACTTGCTCTCCATGAGACACACACACGGGGAGAGAAGCTTGGGGTCAAAGCGCAGAGTCAGCCATTTATACGGCGCCCCTGGAGCAGTTGGGGTTAAGGGTCTTGCTCAGGGGCCCAACAGAGTAGGATTCCTCTGCTGGCCGTGGGATTTGGACCGGAAACTTTCCAGCCACAGGCGCAGATCCTGAGCCACAGAGCCACAACACCACCCCAGTCCAACTTCAGGAGGAAGTGGGGTACATCTCTCCCTCCTTCTGCTTAGCACACCCAATGTACTGTCACTTACTTGTAATTTCCTCCCCCAGACAAAGATGAACACCGTTCGCTTTAGCTTTAGCTTGTTTAATACTCCTACAGCTCCTCTGCCTCCACTTTCACTGTACACACACTTCCAAGTAGTTCCCACTTGTGTCTCCTGGTTTAAGGCAAACTGTTCATTCTGAAGAAACCCAGTAGGTCGACTTGATCAGCACCTTTGAGAATTTTGAATACTTATATCAGGTCCCCTCATAGTCTTCTCTGTTCAAGGCTGAAATAACCATTCATCATAACAGTCAGTGAAGCCTTTTGTAATATTCAAGTAATTGAAGACGTGGCGCTAATGTGAGAATCATCAATTATCTCACAGTCACCAGATACTGCTCTTTCTGTGCTGACTCTGTGTTGTGGTTGTCAGGGCAGTGTTTTTTTTTTGTTCCATGTTTGTCATTAACTGCAGCCCATCAGAGCGACAACAGTCTGTGAGAAATAGTAAAAGGTGAAATGGTTTTGAGTGTGCAGATGTGCGGGCTGCCTGCATTTATAGATCAAGCCCCTTGCCTTTATGGACTTTCACTCGCAGGGGGCAGGTGTAGGTAGGGAATTATGGAACGAGAGTGCTAGCATCAATCATGACGGCAAAGGTCCCCAGTCAGAGAGCCCCAGGCAAACAAACAGAGGATCTGGGGGAGGGAAAGAGAGGTCAGAGGAGAATGAAACCAACCCCAGATTGCTCGTTATTTCAGGGAAGATAACCACAAACCCTGGAGACCCCCAGAGAAGGTAGCAGGGGGAGCAGATAATGGAGCCAACAGATCATACCTAAAAAAAAAAGCTTCTAGTATTTTTAAGTACCAGCAAACTGGAATTGTTATGCCTTCAAAGCGGTTTTGTTAGTCTCAGTCCAGACAAGAATACAATTTTTGGCTTGCATAAAAAAAAGTATCTTGTCATGTGTTTTCAACCAATCAACTTATAGCAGATGGAAGCATTGTCCTTCTTTGGATATATGGCAAAATTTAGGTCACGTTCAGTAAACACGCATTTCAACCGCTAGAACTAAATGGAACTGTGTCTTCTTTGATCTGCTACTTCAATGAAAAGTTTTTTTTTATTTCTTCTGTGCGTTTTCCAAATGTTTAATCCTTTGCGGGAGCAAGGGGGAGCCAGAGCCTATCCCATCAGGCAGTGCCTTGACATGGCACAGTAGTGGAGCGCTATTGTACACTTTCCTGTAAGAGTCCACAGTTACTTTCCACTGCCCAGAGTCTAACACCTTCCTCTTTGTCGCCTTTTGCATAAATACCTGCACCTATTTTTTCAAAATGATTGCATGTATTCCTTCTGCTCATTATTTTATTAATGTTGCTCTGACGGTTTGAAATGTGGTCACAATATGATGCAAAGAAGACATTTCATGCCACTCACAGCTAGTTTTGTTTAAAAACAGTGAGATGTGGCTTTATCTTTTTGTGGGTTTTGTGTTCTACATCAGGGCTACTCAGCATGCAGTCCTGCTGATCTTAATTATTTCACTGATAATCAGCAGGCTGAGTAGTTCTGGTTGTGCTGCAGTAGAGTGCTTTGCTAGGGTAGCTTGCTGAATCACTGTAGTATTATTCTAAATCCATCCATGTCTTGATTAAACAATGGTAAGAAATTATTCTGTGAAGTATTAACCCCGGAGACTTGAAAACAGGATATATTCCTCCCCAGTTCCAAAAACAAAAATCACTAGTGAACTACAACTGGCTTTCTGTTCAGTTGAAACCAGGTGAATTAGTCAGTGTGCTTGCCTGGAAAACAATGGACCGATCTAGAAGAATTACGATTCCACCCTGGCAAGAAACATGTGCAAAATTCACATGCAATAAAACCTGCGTTAAAGGCCATGTTAATGAAATGCTCATGCTAAAAGGCGAGGTGAAAAAACACACACTTGCACAAAAGTATTTAAAACAAAAAAGAAACAAGTTCCCATCTCTGACATTAGCATCATAATAGATTTTTCTGGCGCTACCTTTTCATAGCTTTATTAGGAAAACAAACAGGTATACTGTAAAAAACACAGTTCTCTGCAGCTGCTCACTGTACCCACTTACCATGATAGTTCATATGAGCACCATAAGTGCTGTCGTATAGTTCACGAAGCTTTGAAAAAAAATATCTTTTTAGCATGTTCTTTTGTTCTCTTCTAGTGTTCCTAATTCTAAACGTTCGGTTCTGTGAAAGTGAATCAATCACTTGCACACAGTGGCACCCAGGCCATTCAGATGCGCATTGATGTAATTCACTGTGTTGTTCAATGTAGCACAATCCTGTCGTTTACCAGCATGGGGGCTGTAATAAAACCTTTAACTGATGTGTATTCAAGGAGCCAAAGTAGTTTGCGGTAAATTGAACCACGGCTCATTGGACAACACTAACATTTAAACCCTCATTACCCTGTGAAGCGTCCCACGCCGGTGTCCCGTACCCCTGAACTCATTTCCTGGTGGAGATAGGTAATTAAACTCACCAGTGAGAGTTTTAAAGAAGCCAAATGTCTTTTAAACTGCCTGGTGTGGGGTTGCACAAAAAAAACCATCAGGGCACATTAAAATGTAACATTGTTCTAGATTAGAGGTGGAGCTGAAGGCCAAGTTTTTACTGCAATGAAGAGGCACGCATCTGGACAGTTCACGAGCAAGTCAGCACATTAACGGTCATTCTTAAGCCCTTTGACCATCAATTGTACCATGAAATTGATCGTGATTTGCAGGTTTTGAAGCTAAAAGAGGAGCATGGCATGTAAAACTGTGAGTTGATTTGAATTGTGCTAGTTTCTGCCTTCTTGTAATGGACCGTACAGTCCAATTGAATTATGATGTGTTTTCTATTGTAGGAGCAGTAATTATTTGCAATCTAATAAAAAAAAAACGATTTCCTGGTTACCGCTGAAACACACCCATGTAGAATCCAAATATAAGCCACCCAGACCAAACTGCACGTTGAGTCTCTGCAAGATGCATCCAGTTTGTGCAGGATGTAGCATGTATTTATTAAGTGGCTGTTCAGATGTGACCCCTGTAACTTACCATGCGCTGGAGCACAGGCAGGGTTATTGCATGACCTCTCTAATCAAGGCTATTTCTGCTGTGGACACCATGGGCCCTGCAGTCTAAGCAATACAGGGGGAACTCCAGCTGTCCATGTTTCATGAAAAGGTATCCCTTAGAAGGGTTCTCATCCCTTCTAAATTGATACAAGCAGTCAAGAAAATATACTCAAGGAGTTTGGTGGAAAAAAAAAGATTTTTGTGCAAGAAAGGATACAATTTCGCTCAAAATGAAGTACAGTAGGGAGATCTCGTTGACTTGTAATGGCATGAGCATGGACAGTATGTGAAGTTAAAAGAGCCAGTGCTCCAAACAGCCTTTTCTGTTTCATACTGTAGGTCTACATGGAATGATATGTTGAAGATCACCCCACGTTTCTTGTGGTTTCTCCTTTTTCTGGTGAGTATTTTGGTTGAACAGAACTAAATAAATCTGGTTAGTCTTTCATATCAGCGTTTTATTCGTATTACCAGTGCTTGTTAAACAAGTAAAAAAAAGCACCAAAACTTTAGTTTCTAGTCACGCTATGAACTTTTGTTAAAGTGGAATTTTTGCAGTGTGGTAGATAGCAAGTATGCCACAATACTAAATATGTTAGAATTTGTAGTATCTGTATCAGTTGTATCTGCTATAATGGCCTAAGACTTCACATGAACCTTTTCTTCAAAGAAATGTGAGTGATTTAAACTTTTGAGAGGCTTTGCTCAAATACGGTTTTGTCTGGGCAAAATGTAAAACCCTTCTTCTGGAGTAAAGTATTTGTTAATTTTGGACTTTTTTTCATTTCATCTTCCTAGTACAACAAATAATAAATAACCTATCTCTCCTTTATTCTGGAAGTGCGGAGCAGAACACAGGACGATGATAAAATGATAAAAAGACTTCTTTGCGTCTGTTATTTTTAGAAATGTAGGTTTACCAAAAAAAACAAAACAAAACAATATGCTGATATTTCTACTCACATAATCAAATGTTTGACTATGACTTGTGCTGTGTAGAGTTCTTGTCCTTGAAAACACCCTGTACAAACAGTTATTCAGTGTAGGGGGAAAGCAGAGAGTGTTAAATAAGATGAGTAAATGAACAGGAATTACATTAGCCTGAGCAATCTGAATGAGGGAGTGAGATTAAACAGCTTGTCAAGACAGGAAGATTAAACGTTTTTCTTTTATAGTAAAAACACCTCTTTGCAAAATACGTTCTTGGGAACATAATAATGATGCAAAATCTGTATGACTCGCTATTAGGAAACGTAAAATGTGTAGCCGGAGATTAGATGTCTCCCACGCTTTTTACAAAAAATAGCCAAACATATATGCTCTTGGTTTTTGTATCCTACGTTCATTGCATTCCAGCTGTAACAATCCCTTTCACAAAACAAATTTGTCTGTCTGAATAACTGGTGTCAGGTTAAGGGGAGGCTGGAATTATGACTGCCATCCTTCTGACAGAGAGTTAAAAAGCAGATCGGGGCTGGACTGGAGGAGGCTACTTTAAGCACGTGGGGGCCCCCGAGTTGGACATACTTTTAAAATGATCAGCTTTGGACTAAAGTTCAAAGGAGTTCACACAAAAAAATAAGTTAAAGATAGCCGCTGAAAATCAATTGATCTTCTAAACGTCACCTCTTTCATGATAAAGCAACTTCAAAGAGCCTGATTTGTGAGCATAAGAATCGTTGCGAATGAGAGGAGTGCCTTTGGGCCCCACAAGCACATCATTCATTTTAAAATAATATCCCTTGATTTCAAGTCTGGACTTTTATCTGTATCCTAACATTCTCTCGACACCTCACCTGCACGCTCTCTTTCCATTTCATTAACCAGTTTTCAGTCCAAAAACTTGTTTTACCTGGTTTACCTGCAATTTCAGAATTAGGTAACATTAGGAATGTTACCAAAAGCTATCTGAAAATGTTTAATGTATCATATTATATACACTATTTGTATCAGTCTCCGCATAATAAACAAGACCCATCTTTTCCGGGTCCTTGTTGATTATCCTTGCATAAAATGGAAGTAAGACTTATTAATGATATAATTGGTTCAGATTTGTCTCCCTTTTTGTCAGCTGGAGCTAAACTACCTGTTTGGATATTGGCGAGACCCCTGTTTTGTATGAAGCTTTGTTGAATCTCATATATAAACTCAATGTCTCGGGTCTCATTTTACATGACTATAAAATAAACCTTAAATACTCACAATTATTCAATAAGTTCATGTTCTGCTCCTATGAGTTTTGATGTGATTCAGACTTTGTTACTTTTCCCCCCCAATAAAGTTACATAGCTGTTACTACTGTACATTACAGTATGCATTTTTCAGGTAATTATTTACCTTTTTCCATCAATTCAAAACAAATCCTGCTGTAATAAAGGTGTTTTTTTCATATACGGTTTCATTTATAGTCATAGTGCTTATTAAGGTAAAGATATCTTTGGTTTAATAAGATATTTAATAATATCTAATAAGATGTTTAGGGCTTAAACATGTTTAGGATGTTTATTAGCAACCCCTTCATGTGAATATGCAGTGTCTTGATGATCTGTCAGGACATGTCCTTGCATAGTGCTTTGGACCATGAGTCACCAGTGGAACACACAGTAACACGATGGAGAACAGTGTCAGAACAAGCATGCAAATAAATCAGTACGTACTGTAAGACTCAGCTGAGGATGCAAAACCACATGGTACCCAGAGAGCCATCTGAGCAGATTTCCCTTCGAGCTTCTGCTCCTGCTGCTCTCTGCAGTCCAGATCTGCCCCATCTGATTTCCACCTTTTTCAACTTAAAACCAGACTTTTTGAACTGGCATTGATCACAAGGTTCTGATATTCATGACTTCAACCAAACGTTTTTTTTTTTTTTTTTTACCTGGATGGTACCAAGAAACCCGTGATTCAGTGAAATGCGTGTTAATCCAAAACAATCATGTAAAGTTCAGGGCAATCTTTTTATGAAATCCCATCCATCACCTCTAAGTGCGAATGATTTTACTTTTTTATGATGATTTCATAAAACAGGACAGTTGTTTAAGCTTCAGCACTGTGCAAGACATATTTTTCTCGCAGGATCAAGTAAAGGTTAATTCCTTTGCAGCCAAAGCATGCTGACACAGCTCCCCACCGGAACACCTTTCTTTCACATCCACTGAGTGCGGTGTTTTGCCAAACGTTTAATTAAAGTGGGTTTACATCAGGTTGGCCAATCCATCGGTTTGGTTGCTAAGCTTAGATGGGGCTTACCAGCACTAGAGGTGTGATGGGGCTTTCCAATACTGTTAGGTGGTACTGCTGAGAGATAAGTCTCTTTTTCACAAAAGCCCCATCAAGCCACTGATGACTAGAGATGAGAGCTCCAAAAAGTGGAATGGATTCTCTTCCCGACTGCGTTTGTGGTTAGTTTCAGTCTGCCTTTCAAAAGTAAAGAAACTGAAGAGAGATGTCTAAGTTAATTCTCACATATTTGCCCTAAAGACACTGGTGTGATTTTACTAAACTGGCTAGCCTTCTTAATTAACTTTACATTTTATATGGATGTTGTCTTTGCCTAATTGTATGCATTTGAACTAAAACATTAGAATGTATCCAAGACTATGTTCACTGAACACCATTAAGATCATAATGAAAACAAGTCTGTGTCAAGTGATTTTTTATTTAATTAGCAATGACCTAATTAAGCAATGGGATTCATTTAGCACAACATTGCTAAGCAATATTCATAACAGTGATGTGGGTGTGTAAAATCCATCCCAATTAAAAAAGACAACCATTTGTTTTGCTATCAGAATAGATAAAAACATGGATGGTGGTTGTGCCTACCTATAGGAATAATCTGAGTGTGATTAATACATTTTTTTATTTTCCCATATATGTTTTTAATAAACATACGATATATTTACCATTGTTATTTTTTGATGAGAATAAATCTGAAAATAATTCAGATAGAGCTTCTGAAAATAAAGATCACTGCTAATACAAGCGAGTGGATTAGTGTCGCTACCCATCAGCCTGTTCTTATGCGAGTTTCATCATGACAGCACTTGGTACTGCAGGGAAAATATAGCTTCAGGGAAAGAATTAAGAAAAAGAAAATAAAAAAAGAAAAGGAAATATCCAGTTATTGGGATTGTATTTTAGGCGTCTTTGCTTAATGTCAATGTTAGCATTTATGAATACTTTACTGTTGGATATGGTCACGTCAATCACAACAAATATAAGGGTTAAAATAAATCCGAGATGCGTCAGTGACGCCACTTTAATTTAGAAATAAACACATAAAATCTTCCACTCCTTTTTAATTAAATCTAGCATGGAATCAGTCCCCTCTAGTGAGTCAGTTGTTTTCAAGGACCCCAAAGATTAAGGTGTTTGTTGAATTTCTGGGCTGCTCTCCTGACAAGAGATTCCAAGTCCTGGAATCCAGTCCTTCTTTGCCAGATCGCTCTAGAAGAGTGATTACTGGGCTTCAGCCATGCCAGGGCTCTCAGTCCACAGAAACCAATGTTGGTCACATTACTGAGAAAGCATGGAGTGCCACTAACATGCCTGCCACAGACTAGGGGGAACATCTTTATCGACGCAAGATGCTAAAGGACACCCTTCTGGAGTGAAAACTGGTTGTTTCACTGGAGCTCTTCAGTAGCTGTTTTCATCTGCCATGGAGTTTGAAAGAGTTGCTTCTCACTCTTACTACAAAACGGTGCTGCTTACCATGATGATGTTCAAATGGGGTAAGGAAAAATATGTCTTTACTCATTTGCCCCGCATTTCTGTTGAACATGTTACATGTGGCCCAAAATATGGCTTCCGATGGACGCTTCAGTTTAAAAAGTGTTATGGTTTCGTGGTGAGGAATTGGATGGAGTGTGCAGACAAGTGCAACATGTTTAACAGAGGAGCTGTGTGTGGGCAAATGCAAATCTGTTTGCTGGAGGGGCAACAGGTTGTCTGGTGGGATCATCTAAAAGAAGAAGGCTGATTTCTCTTTCTGTTTTCTAATTGAAAGTTATTTAAAACTGACTTGGTAAGACGTATCACCAAATATCTAAGTCTTCAGAACCAGCAAGTTAGGAATTTGCCCACTCTTCTGTTTTTGCTGTGTGTCTCTACGCTACGCAATAAAACCAAATAATCTGAGACCTTTTTTTTTTCTTTTCATGTTTGAAGAGCAATTTTCTTTGCACTTTTCAGTCACGTTTCATTTTTTTTAATTCTACACGGCTTTCATTTTCAGAAAAGTTCCTAGCTGCAGAGAAATGTTAATGAAAAATATTAACCATGTTATTTCTGAGGTCGGAGACACAAAATTACTTAAAATAATATATTGAAAATGGCAGACTTAAAAAAAAAAAACGTTTTTATATTGAGAAGTATTTGTCATTTGACCTGCCCTTATTTTGAGAGATTATTTTATAGGTGTTTCTCAGGCTTGTTGCAGAGTCAGGTAAACTGCTTTTTTTTACATTATAAAGTTCGGAATGCTCAAAATTAAGCTCGAAGTGTAGTTATTAAGTTCAAAACATGATACAGATTTTAACAAATGCCAAGTAGATTTGTTCATTATAAAGATCTTCAAAGGAAAAAGTAGACATGTTGCATTACTTTTAAAAACATCAGGTTTTTAGAGTTATTATTAAAAATAAAAAGTTTAGTTCTTCTGCGAGTTCTGAATTTCGCTATTAAACCATTGACCTATTTTCCTCCACTCTCTATTTGTCTAAACTGGCCTCCAACTCGTTAAGTTTCCAACGACTGACAGTGCTGTGCAGGGGGCTAGCAACATGCAGGGTCTTTTGTTACTTGTCACCATAGCAACAGGTTTTAAAGCAGCAGCATCTAAATTATTTAGTTTTTTAATTGATAGGAGAAAACATATTGAAACACTGAATACATCAATGCATCTTAATGATATTGCATAGATTCTGTTTCTAGATTTCATCCGTGTCAAGGAAAAGAAAAAGGCAACACGCACATTTGCTGGCAAGACATGTCAATTGCAAACTTTTCATTTAATCAGCTACCAAGGCTTTGCTCATCACGCAGGAAAAACGAAAAGTCTGTACTAAACCTCAGATAACTAACCCCAAGCCAAGCGGCGAACTGTAAAATCAATGTTGTCAAGCAGTTCTATGTGTGACACAAGATTTCCATAAACAGAGCAGATAGTGGCATTTTAAGGTTGTTTAACTCAACAGAGCACTGAACTAATTGCAAGGTTTCTGTGCAGTGAAATACAGTGCACATTTACTTATACATATGTCGGAAGACTAAAACAGTAGCAGTACTAGTAGTAAGTATGCAGTGGGTGACCTTCCATAATGAAGTTGTGTTCTATCATTGGACATGAAGAAAGTGGTCTATTAGCTCCACTCTTCAATATGGGACACAACCTTGTTTATGAAATTTAACCTATTAGCTATTTCTTAAGGTTTCCTCCTTAATCAGCAATAAATGACTCACAAGTGTGATTCAATTTAGAGGAACTTTATAGAACAGAATGTCCAACAAACAAAATGAATCACAGCATAAAATATCTGTATAAAAAGTATTTATACTTTTGAACTTCGAGTGTTATCAGTAGATTCTATTTTCTTTTTGCGGGGGCAGTTAGACAGTTCTGTGGGGGGAGTTTCAGGGCATTACTCTGGGGAGAGGGATTAGGGATTCTGACATCACCACCACACATAACGGCTTTACATGACCTTTGCCCTCAAAGATAACAGTTTGCTTTGACCTTTGCCCACGACGGAACAGCGTTTTTTAGCTTTCTACAACGGTGCTTTATATCAACCAAACATAAGCCCAACAATATTTGTAATGAAATCTGTATGTAATAACATCTAACAATGTGCTTTATTGTTCAGCTCTTTAACTAACGTGAAGAAGAAAAGAATATGTGGAAAGATCAACATCCAGTAAAGGATTAGCAAATTAATTACAAAGAGATAACAACAGAACTCTATTGTCAGTTTCTTAGATGGGCCAACAACCAATTAATTAAAATCTACATCATTTATATAGCTTATAGATGGTGGAAATCCTTATTCTGATACAAGAAATATTCTGTTCCATACGCCTTATAGAGAATGTGCTCTTTCCTGGGTACTAAACAATTTTATACCAATTGTATGTGTGCTGTCGTATTCCTGATTCCATTCTGGGCCGATTACAGCCCCAAATTGTGTTTTGTCAACTAAAATACATTTTTCAACCATCCTTTAAAAATGAAGGTGATGCATTTTTGTCATAAATCACAAGATAGAAGAGGAGCTGTTGTTGGCACTTTGAAAGTATTTTTACTTTTGCTTCAATTGTAGAGTAATTAAAAAAAATATTATATATATTATAAAAAATAAATGTAATACATTCAGTTGTTACCAAGCCAGTTACCCCACTGTAAAAATGTCTGCCACATAATTCAATAATTAAGTCATTTTGGGGTATAATGTCACACTGAAACATAAGACCAATATATTTAATGAAAAAAGAATAAAAATAAATAAAATAAATAACCATTCTTACATTTTGGGGCAGGACATGAAAGACAGAAACTTTCAAAGTATCAAAAATGTTTCTATAGATACAGATTTTGAATATGCTTAGAGAGTAGACAGCACAAAACAGACGTCAAACACTTAAACTTGTGCCTTAAATGTTAAATTTCTAAACAAATAACTAAGCCCCCTTAAACAAACCATGTCATCATATGGGAAAATTATATTCTTTATCTTCTTTAAAGTGCTCTAGGGTTTCTTTGGGAGAAGGTATTGAGCCTTGAAGAGAGCACAATTCCCAGAGGTGTCTTAAAACGCACCTCTATAAGAATTTCTGGACTCTTTCTTATTACTTTATTAAACTGCTCTTTGCCTTGCCTGGTTTCCTAATTTGCTTCCCCTTTGTTTATCACTAGAGACTATATTCCTCCTCTGGGGAAACCAATTTCAGTTATACTGATAAGCGTGCAGAAGTCCAGGGTCAGAATGTTAAAAAAACAAACAGCTAATATCACGCACTGTTCCATAAATGTTATGCATAACTGAATAAAGAATTGTACGTGTTCTCAATTCTTTAGGGACAGAGAAATGGCTCGTACTGTTAATGTGGTAAATCAGTTTTGGGACCTAGAGTGTTTCGGTTGTAATAAACGCACCTCATCAGCAATGAAAACTGATAGGCTGCAGCCTCCAGGGATATCTGTCAGATGTTAAAGACAGCCTCTCCAGCTAGCACTTGGGCAGACAGATTTACAGCTGCACTTGCTATCTGATACAAGCCACTCTTTAGTGATGGTTCCCAGCTCCAACTTTGAAGTAGACCAAAAAAAACATTTGCAGGCATTCCACAAACAACAGAATGCATATCGTCTCCTTGGGCAGCTGAGACTGGGGACAATGGTTAAGGGCAGTGAATGGTGCCAAATTACTCACTCAATTTACCATTTAATTTAATTTGCTTTGCCAATTAAGTGATATAAAGCTGGTATGGTAATATTTATATTTTACACAGTATATTGCCATTTTATAGTGAGTTTCTGTTTTTTAAAAGTAATATAGGCTAATATATAGTAATATAGGCTTTATGCAACTACGTAGTTTTAAATGTAACTTTAAAATGCATCACATGCCACAGTACAAAATATTTAATGCACTCAAACTCAAATGTACCAAATCAAATAAGAACGTGATTCTGATTAGGAAATCAAATAACATGATTTCAAAAATGAATGATTTCAAACTATTAAATTCTTCAGCATGTTTTTCTGTCTTTTACTGTAATTATTTGAACAAGACCATTGATTAGTCAGCATGTGTATGTACATTATTTCACTATGTTACCTCATCCAGTCCTGTTCATAGATTTATAAACTACTCACCTGACATTAGGAACACGAGATTTGATGCTTTATAGTGATGGGTTCTGCATGGCTTACACAAGGGTTTTTCAGAGCTCCAAGCAAGATCTGTAGCCTGAATGAGAATAATAGTCTTTTGTTGCAATAATGCAGCTAATTGTTTTATTGGGACATGTCAGCCTCAAAGAGGTCGTTCAGTAACATCCAGGGAGAAGCTTCTTGGCTTTGCAAGGTTCTAAAAACACCAGCAGGTGCATGTTTGGCGCAGATTTGGAAGTCTTGAAGGACAAGACGTCTGACAAGGTCATGAGCACTTATCCTCGTATCAGTGTGTGCAGCACTAAATTGCCTTAGTTGGCGTCAGAAACACCTGAGCAGTTTCGCATTGCAGCAGATCTGTGGGTTTGATTGGAGTGTAATCATGAACCATGACTGAGGCACTACTACTGTGAATGAAAGGCTGTACCTAAGACACCAGCTCTATTCTTGATGCACAAATACTGCTCCATCTACATCTGTGGGGGAAATTATGGCTATCTGTGTCACATTGTCTCAGCAGGCAGTGCATTATCATCTTAAATCTTAGAGCCAGGAGCCTGTTTCAGATCCCAATGAGTGTGACAGGTAGTGGTAGGAACACAGAGTATCCTGGAATCAATATCAGGGGGTACTGGTTTTGTTCACTGTCGAAAGCCAATTAAATATCCAGACACTGGAACAGAGGTGCCTGCCGTTGCGAAAGATATCTTGACAGCAAAGTCCTGGAATGAAACTGATAGGGAGGGTGCAGAGTTATAGGGTTAGAGGGAGAGGACTGTCCAGCCACCTGAAGACAGAGCCTACTGTTGTGCAGGTTAATGTCATGGACCAGCCCTTCCTGTGACATTATCAATCCTTTTATTATGCCACATCACAGATTTTTAGGGTTCTAGGAACAATGTAATAATGTATTTCTGTCTAGGGTGGGAGTAATGAGGAAATTGTCAAACGTGGCACTCCCTAATTCACTAATATCCGTGAAAAAATGACTTGGGGAATTTCTTAAATCGATTAAAATGAAAAAATAAATTTTTAACCGGGGGGGCAATTTAGGCAGCAACAAACAACACACAAGAAATAAAACAATGTTACTTGTGTTATAGTACATGCATGTTCGTAGAGGGGGCTCTATCCAATAGACATCATGTTGATAGAACTTCTTTGCACTAATTGTTTGCAAGCCTACTGGCCGCTTCCTGAAGGCAAGAAGTTCAAAAGACAGGAAGAAGGATATGAGATGGGTCTTCAGGGCCTTCCTCAGGATCTGTCAGGCATAAAGCTGTGCTAGGGATCCTTAAAGCTCGTTGGTGAATCATTAAATCAGTGTGTGTCTGACATGTTGACGTACATGCTGCAACTGAGTGAGCATGACTCCTTTTCCATACTGCTTCTTTGTGCAGGTGTGTCTTGTACGCTGTCGCAGAGTTGCTGAAAAATGGGAGTGTTACACTGGACCAGTCTTCAGTTTCAGCATCCAGCCCTTTTTTTTAAAAAAAGTACTTTTCACCCTAAGTCCTGCATTCTTTATGTTTGCCTTCACTGCTACCGTTTTGTTTAGGCACATGTTTCCAAGATTCTTTCATGTTGTTTGGCTAAGTTGTTTTCATTCGCAGCTTGTGTCGTGGTTCTGCATAACAGATCGGTCGTAACTAAAGAGTTTTTCCCCTTTCTGCCCGTGAGAAGTGGTAACATGCCGAAACCTTCTCTTCCTCACGAACTAAAGATTTTCTGATAGATCCGCTGAAAAGCCAACGAAATGTATTTTCAGGAGAAGTATCGAGTAATTACGATACGGAAAGAGGTTGCTTTCCTCTTCAGGCGGTAAGCCGACATTTCTGAAGAAAGCCAGCGTGGCGAACATCCCATGGAAAACATTCCAACAATAGCTGTTTGTGACAGGCGAAGACCCAAATCTGAGTGGAATCACAAAGAACCTTCACTGTCCTGCTTGTCTTTGCTGTCTGATGAACGGGGTGAGATCACTTGCTTCATCATTTGTGAAAAGAAAGCAAACAAAAGCATGGTTCCTTTACTGCAGTCCAGACTCTCATGGTGACTTCACTGCCTTTCACTTCATACAGTATTTACCTCTTGAAATGCATATGCTCTTCTGTTGAGACGTTATATACCAGAGGTTCATAATGATTTCAGAATAGTTTTTTTTTTATCCTGAGGGAAACTGAATATTGCTAGTGACCAAAATGAGTAAACCAAAATGAGTGATTTGTGATATAAAACCATATTTTTAGTTTTTTATAGAATGCATAACATTTTAAAATTTGAAAGCGTACTTCTTGGTATCTTCTAAATTTAAGGTTTTTTTTGTTGCTAATCTTATTTAGGTTTTTAAAAGATTTGGAATATCACCATTTATGCATCAGCTCCATACGAAAAATGTGTCTTTTTTCTGTTCTGAAAGTCAGTCTGGATGATTCGGAAATACAATACTGTGTGTACCTCATGAGTGATGCCTCGCAGTTGATCTCAGGGATTACGTCTCTGTCTCCAGTTTAAAGACCTTTACTCCCACAGATTTTTAAGGATGAGGGGGGTTTCTGGCAGATAAACCTCTTGCTTAAAGCAGTCAGACACCTGAGGACAGAGTCTGGGATGTAATCTTGGCTGTTCCACAAGCTGCTGTGCTGGAGGACTTGACAAAACCATGCTCTCTTTCAGAAGGAGAAATGAACCTTGAATTACTTATTGCAATTGTCATAGCTTCCTGACAAATTCACTCTGCCGTTTTCAACGTTGTGAAAGTCTTAGCCGAAGCCATTGCACCGATATGGCCCAGGGTTTGGGGGATTTAGGTGGAAGAGAATAAAGTTTTGAATTATGTGAAATATTTAATACATATTAATATATTAAGCCCTCATTCTGGGTCTTTTGGGTGCCTTGTTGTGATCAGCTAATCTGAGTACAATGTTAAGAAACAAATATTTTTTTAGCAATACTTATCCTTAATTTAAAATGCTTTTCCTAATACTGCTCCAAAACAGAAACTGTAAAGAATGGAAAATCGTGTATTGTTGAAATATAAAACATAATATAAATATAAAATCACAACATTACAACAGTATGTTTTAAAACAGTGTGTCCTCTCCATTCATGCAAGTCTTTAAATTCTTGAATCTTGTCTGCCTTCTAAGACTCATCTAAAGGTGATTATGCTATCTCAGAAGTGAGATAATGTATACTGTTTGCACTGCACTATTTCAGAAGTTCACTAATGTGTACTATTTGCACTGTGCTATCTGAGAAGCGAGCCAATGTTTATGATTTGCACTGTGCTATCTCAGAATTGTATGGTAATTCTCTGACATTTGAAATAGGCTGTAAAATGTGGGCAGCCAGCAGTGTGGAGTAGTGGATAGGGGTCTGGAGCTATAAATTGTGAAAATTGTGATACCCAAATCCAAGGTACTGTTGTGTAGCAACACCCTTAGATAGGGTGGCTCCAGAAATAGGACTGCTAAAGTGCAGGAGGCCTTATTGCAGAGTTTTCACAGGTTGAACACAACAGAGCTGTAAGCTATCACTGCCACCTACTCCCCCAAACCCAACCCCTAACATCTTGAGGCCTTCTATCCCCAATTATCACACCCATGTGAGAATGTGCACTCTAACATATCATCAATAATGTAATTAACAAGCTAATTATCACCCATTGTGCCCAATTACTGCACATAGAGGACCCCTTGTGAGCCTCTAATGGCAGGTCATCTGGTACACCTTGAACAGGTGCTTCTTTAGATTGTTTTGGCAAAATGCTACAAGTTCCCAGAAGAAAAAGGCTATTAAAATGCAACTAAAACTGCAAATATCCCAGGAAGCCAGGAGGGGCTGTGAAAATTTCAAATTACAGTGTTGACAAAGTAAATACAAGTAACACAACATTACAGCTCAAACATGTTATTGGACATTTACATAGAACATTCACTCACTGCCCCTCAGGCTGTGACAGGAGATCGCATTCTGGGAAGTTCAACTCTATTGAATTTCCACCCCCTTCTCCCAGTAGGATTGGAAGCTGTTCTGATTCTGGCAGGTCTGGTAATTCTAGAATTATATTTGTTATTATAGGAAAGAAAGTTTGTCTAATAGCAGAACACTTGGCATAGTGCAGCAAGACGTGAACCTCTGCTGCTATTGGGAACACAGCCTGTCCTCTCTTCCCTTCTGGGCAGACTGTGGTCATTTCATTAAACTTTCCAAAGAGGAATTAAACTCAGCTTATTCCATAATAATTATTTAATACTTCATTACCTCATTGCACACTGAGGCCTGTAGCAATATTCCAAATTTTCATTTTCATTAGGTTTGTGGTTGGAGGCCATGAATATTTAAAAGACAATTCAAGACAAGTCAGTTAATCACACTGCCACAGACACTGCTTGTTGTAGACTGCATTTAAAGAAATCTCAAGCCAGCTTTACAAAGGGTGAACTACAGTACTACTAGCTGTCAAGTCAAAAGAAAATAACTTAGTAATTTGTATACTTTTACCATTTATCAATTTAGAATGATTTTATCTGTCTTGTGTATTCTTTTTACTAATTAATCAGGAAACACTTTAGTTTATACCCATGACGCTACTGTGAAAATAACTGACTTTAAGTGTCAGAAATATTTACTACTGTTTTTTGGCCTTGTATATGCAGCTTTGGTCAGTGTCGAGTTTAAGCAGTATAAATATTTTCTCCACTAATATCGTCTAAACCAGCCGAAGTTTTTTTTTTTTTAGGCTAATCCCAATTTGAAACAGATATGGTCAGATATGAGAGAAGTCAAGGTTAGAGGAAGAATAAAATTACTTTCGAATTGCAGCACAAGGTAAAAGAGTTTAGCATTAACCCATCTCAGACAGCCTTTGCTCCCAGTCAGTCTGTCAGCCTGGGTCTTGTTCTCGTTCTATGGATCCGTTCCACTGACTGGGACAAGGCAGAGGTCAGGGGAGGTCAGGAAGATTTACTAATCCTAGCACATAACTTCAAGGTTGCTATGGCAACCTTAGTCCATCACACACAACTTAGTTCTGCATTTACTGATGAATAACGGATAAGAATTCAGACCACTCCACTATTCTCTTACTGGAAATGGATGTGGCGGCGTTTGTCAGAATTATAACAGATCGCTAAGACAAAATACAAATGACAAATCTAGACATAAGGCCTTTCAGCTCTGGAAATAAACTCAATTTGGTCTCAAAGCCTCACCGAATGTAATTTCAACAACAATAACAAACATAGTTGCGTTTTTATTGTTGTCGCTACTGTCCTTTCCTTACTGAAGATATTTCTTCCTATCCGCACAGAGACAAATGTTACAAAAGACACTAAAATGTTATTATACAAAGAAGACAATCCAACAATCGAGGGCATATACATATAGACACAGCAAAATGACAATACAAAGACAACATCATACAATCAACAGAACAACAAATCAGCTAGAACCTTATTAACGTTATGAATATTACGTCAGGGGATACATAAAATAATAAAGAAATGTGCTTTGAAATTTCCCAAACCAGGTTACAATTGTATTTTTAAATAATTTGAGTACAAATTAAATGAATTGATTTTTGAAGCATACAGAACTTTACAGCATTCAATATCATATTCTGAACAAAATCGTGATTTATAATTTTTTCTGCTTACCTCAGATAGATGCACAACTGATCAAATACCCTTGTTTAACCAGGATTAATAAAGTATACTGTTATACAATATATCTGTTGTTATTCTGTATATTTCCAAGATAACAAAGACTGCTGATGAAAAACAAACAGTCTGATTGGGAGATTATTTATATCAAAGTCACATCTCAGCAAAAAGTCACCACCTACCATACCCTCTATTCATTTTCTAGGGATAGCAAAGCAGGAGCTGCCTTTATTATTTACCATTTTATCATTAAAGTTATCAGAATCTATAATATTGGCACTGCCCTCTTGTAAATTTGAGGGAGAAACATTTTTGTAGGAGATAAAAGAAACTTCTTGAGGCATTCTAGAAGCAGTGAGCACCACCTAAATGACACTGAAACTGAGTCTGAGTATATGTATTTTGAAACAATATGTGTTACAGTAGCAGAGGGCTATTAATCTAAAAGTCTCTATAGAGGTGAAGCCTAGCAGGATGTGTAATCTGTGTTTCACACTGCAGTGAAAGGAGATAAGTCTTTGTTTCTCCAGATTTTTACCCCTAAGAATGACTACATTGTATTAGAATACAGTTGCTCTCTAACGACATCTTTCCTTGTCTAACAACCCTCAGCAGTAGCTCCTGTCTCAGGCAACCCTAAATTAATTACATACAGTAATTAACCTGTGTCAATCCATATCCCACAGTCCCGGTAAATTGTCTTTGTTGTTCGATCAGACGAACGTTTCAGTTTTTCACTCTGTACTCTATGGTATTCAAGCTTTTTTAATGTGGAATTATGTGAACAGCTTTTATGGTCATTGCCAATAGTCACACTGCTTTGAAGCCTAGTCTGGGGATAACACAAACTTGGACTGGTGCTCGTGCTGGTGAGCCAAGTCTTCGGTTTCCTCCCACCTCTCAAAGCAGTGCAGGGTAGGTTGGATTGACTTTTTTAACTTGTCAGGTTCTCCACAACCTTGCAACGGACCGTCCAGTGAGAGTACAGTTAACGCCCTACGTCCTGCGGTCCAGCAGGAGAAGCACTTTACTGATACCAGGTGGTTTGATTATTCACAGGACACACTAGAAACTAATTAACCAAACCATAGAAAGATTAATGGCGAAATGCGATGGAATTTGGTTTATAGAAGTACATAACACATAAAGTAGTTCAAGAAGGGAGCTGCGTCAGCATGCGTAGGCTGCAAAGGAACAAGTAGAGGAAACACAACATTTCTGTGGAGCCTTCTTCGGGTGTGAGATGA
Source organism: Lepisosteus oculatus (assembly GCF_040954835.1). Classification (NCBI taxonomy): domain Eukaryota; kingdom Metazoa; phylum Chordata; class Actinopteri; order Semionotiformes; family Lepisosteidae; genus Lepisosteus; species Lepisosteus oculatus. The sequence goes on along the minus strand of NC_090719.1, from coordinate 14,298,123 downwards.
AGGCTCCACAGCTGAAACATTGTTTCCTTTCTTCTCTTTTCAGCAGGGAATAAACCTTTACCATAGTACATAAAGTCCAATGATTTTTGTTTGCAGTGTTCAGTGATATGGAAGTATTTCAGCATCGCAGTCGCCAAAGATATTTAGGATCTTACATGCATAATCTAGAGATACTGCACGCAGTCAGCAAGCTCACTTGTTATTACCCCTTAAAAAGTATCCTTCTCTAATTAAATTAATTAAATTAGTCAAGGAGCTCTATGAGCAAGCACAGAAGACAACATCTGGCAGAAGGCTGACTGAATTATCCATCTATGTAATGATGTTTTGATAGATTTACAAAGAAGATCAACTTAAATTGAATCAAATCGAATGATTACTGTAAACATAATTATATTCGTGTGCCAAGAACATATCTTGGGGAAGTGATAGAAAAGTAAATCATTCACTACTCTGACTAGGAAGGCTCAGAGTCAAGATTTCAGGGGGTTTTCTCTTATCTCTTAGTTTCCAAGCTTTTCTTTTTTGGTGAATGCTTGAATGCTTTTTGCTTGAAAGGAAAAAAAAAACACTTTGTCATCTACAGGTTGCTACCAAAGAATAAGCACCTTGAGCTAGTAATTGAAAATCCAATGAGATGAGTAACTTCGGTGAGTCCACTGTAAAGGGTGGAGTTCACTAATAAGCCTTTAGCTGGTGCTGTTATCCGTTTGAACTGTGATGCTCACTCTATAGTGTCTTCACTGACTTTCCTAGCTCTGGTCAGGTGATCTCAGTTAGTGTAGGCGTGCTAGCAGCTTAGAGCTCCAGCCATCTGTTAGTTGTAAGTATAAGAAAAACAAGGGACTTAATTATCCACTAAAATCTGGGTGTCTGCTGGAAGCAGCTCCCTTCTCCCATGGGATTAATTGGTTCAAATTCCTCTCCCCGCCCCCCCCCCCCCAACTCTGTTATTAAAGTTTTCTGCTTGAATGAAATAATATAGAACAAAGCGCTGATCAAAGGGCGCAGGAAGAACAGGGCAGTGGAATGCAGAGTGACTCCACGAATAACCACACGATTGGCTGGGGCTGTCAGACAATGGCGGGGCAGAAACCCTTTCTTCCTGTTCCATCCAGGGCTGGTTGACTCCGCTGTGCTGTGAATTTGAAACAAGCAAAAGCGATTCAAAAGAGATCTTTGGGGGCCTGTTTGGTGTTTTTTGTTTTCAATGCAGTAGCTCGGTTCCTATAGTGCTTAGTCTTGGATAGCATCCTTTCAGTCACCAGCTCTTATTTTCCTTTCAGGCAAACTGCATATAGCCAGGCACAAAAATGTAAGTGATCTTTTAAAACAGAATAGTCCATATCCACAAGGATTTAAATAGGATTACAAGTTGCAGTGCTATAATAATTCCAGGGGGAAATATACTTACCTGTAGCTTTCAAACTCTTTACCCTGATCAATCCATTCAAGCCGAAATACTAAATAAAGGTGGGTGTTATTTATTTTGGGAACGCTGTTATTTGAATTCTCAATATAACTCACGCTGGAAATAGATAGGTAGTGAAAATTATTTTTATAAAAAGTATCGATCAATTATCCAATTCAATTGTAGTTCCCTAATGACATTTTGAATACGTTTAATCTTAAAGCACTTTACAATGTAATAGGGAAGATTAGAAGACTCAGTTTATCATTCTAGCGTCTAAAAACCATACTTACTGTTGTCAATTTACACTCTACAGGCTTCTTGTCTTTTGTCAAAGCGTGTATGTTTACCAGAGTTAAATCTACGCAGGTGTCCGGAAGGATTACCTCAGTTTGCAGATCATCAGCAGGGTTTTTGTATCAGTGGACATCAGCGGATAGACTAAACAGTGCAGTCGTGCAGATAGCTGAGTGTAAATTGTAGGCTGGGACTGATCTGACTCCCCCTTCCCGCCGTTAACGTAGTTCATCAATAAAAACACACCGCGTGCTGTCGGATGGACGCATCTTCTTTGTGCTCCTGCTCTTTGCTATCCTACTCTAGCATGGCAATGCTTCCGAGGCATCTTGATAAGATAGTTTGGAAAATAAGGTTTAAAAAGACTGTTGCAAAGCTTTTAGTATAAAGGTAGATGACACTTACAAGAAGGAAAAAATGCACTGGTATGCGAGGGAGATATTCCAGACTGGGTTAAAGTTCAAGCACATGACCTCCTCCAAATTGTTGCCTTTCCTTATGGAAACTGTAGCTCATTCCTCTGTGACTCCTAGCTCTCAGTGTTGGGAGGTTAAAGAAAACGTACTTTTCCCTTATCTTATCAGGTTAATGGTGCTGAGCTTTAATAGCCTGTCTTGGTCTTACCCTGAAAATGTCAGACCAAAATCTGTTTTATTTTTTTTTAAATTGGAAACCATTTAAACCTAGATGAACAGATAACCTAAGCTGCAGAAAGAATATTTAATATAGACAACGAGCCTTGACAATTAGTAGTTCCATAGGTTTGAATTGGATCATTGCGTTTTTGTGCATTTTTGGGATCTCTTGGAACAATGATTCATGAGAGATTCTTTAAGGGTGATGTCAGGCAGTGAGACAGGGAGGGGAGTCAGTAAAGTTCAGGTCAAGGTGCAGGATTTAGTTTACATTACAGGTTTTATGCCATGAGGGGATGTCTCCTCATCTTGGTTGAGTTCTCAGCGCCTCATACCTTTACCCACACAAGAAGTAGTGTTGGTGTGAGATCGCTGACAGAAATTCAGAATCCATTCCTATATATACTGTGTATGAAGCCAATTGTAATATACTGTAATGGGTAAAAAGACAATATTTATTTAATGGATATGTACTGTCCAGGGAAATATTTTGCCTTCCCAAAATGATCTTTTTTTAACTGAGTTGGCCACATTATCCTCAAATTGCCACACATCTTTGGCCTCTGGGGTTTGCAAAGAGACCACGGCAGGCAGGGAGATGCTGCACTACTCCGGATAGTGTGAAAAACACAGATAGGTCTGACTGTTTAGACTTTGCATTGGGTACATTGTCCCCATCAGTCCTGTCCTATTACTAGGCGTTTCTGTTAAGCCGTGCTGAACAGTTTAAAACATAAGTAACTGCAATCTACTGTATATGTAGACTGGCCAAATGTATATATAACAAACAGGTAATTATGAAGCGAATGCATGGCAGAGTTTATAAATAGAAGGATCATTTGGAAGACTGCAAAAACGCACATGGTTCCCCAGCACGGAGATAACATGAAACAGTGTCATGTTTGAGACAGTCCACTTACATCACTAGAAGAGAGATCCTGACCAAGGCATCACCATCATGCTAGAATGATGAAGATAATCCCAAGGTTCCCCCACGTACCTTTGTCTTTGTCGATCTCCTAGTCGTAGAGCCCCAACGCCATAAACACAGAAAATGCATTTAGGAATGTTTATTGAGGGGTTAAGAAGCTTGGGCTTAACCTACTTGGCTGAGGGTTAACCATCTGGTTGTAGGAGGAGGAATTAAGGACCCCCATGGCGTGGGAGAAGCTAAGCAAGGCATCGCTCCGAAGGGGGATCTGGGGTAAAGGAGGGACAATTGCAAGGAGGAGACGAATTTACAGTGGTATTTATAGCTTTTTGATAAACAATACCATCGAGGATTAGAAGTTAGAGGGGCAGATGTGAAGGAGAACTTGGTTGCTGTCATCTCACCTAAACTTTCCTTAAAAACTTCAGATCCAATCAGCATTAATTGGTGTTATTTTTCATCTTCTTTGCAGGAATCTTCTGCACAGAGACCCTGGACAAATGCCTATCTTCCCCTTGTAAGAACAACGCCACTTGCATAGAGAATCCCGGGGACTACTTCTGTCTGTGCCCCGAGGAGCCTCTCAAGTATGTGGGGAAGAACTGCGAGGAGCTGTACGACGCCTGTTCAGAGCAGGCCTGCCCAAGATACAGAAACTGCACCAGCACCCCAGGAACTACGGAGTACAATTGTAGCTGCCCACTGGGGTTCACGGGCACAAACTGCACCATTAACATAAACGAATGTGAGAGCAACCCCTGCTCTGGATACAAGACAGAGTGTGTCGATGGCATCAATGGATATACATGCCAGTGCCCCAATGGCTACACTGGGGACAGATGCCAAACTCAAATGACCAACTGCTTGGCTGGCCCCTGTCACCACAATGGAACCTGTGTCGACTCAGATGGTGGTTACCAGTGTGAGTGTAGCCCAGGTTTCTCGGGGGGCCACTGCGAAGTAAACATTGACGAATGCCTGTCTCTGCCCTGTAAAAACGGAGCCATCTGCTTGGATGGGATCAACGAGTACCATTGCTTCTGCGTGCCCGGATTTCAGGGGTACAACTGCGAGATTGACATCAACGAGTGCGCCTCGAGGCCCTGCGAGAATAACAGCACCTGCGTCAACGAGAAGGACAGATATGTGTGCGAATGCCTGGTGGGGTATACAGGTGAGAGACCCTCGCCATCTTTCTGGCTGAGGGCAGACTGAGAGTAGGCTCAAGACTTCATGAGAGAATGTATGGGCAAAAACCACTTATTTTATACACCTTTTCACTGTGTACCTGAGCTTCTGAAAACCAGAGTGCTGGCACAGTGGCAAGTGAAAAGACTGTTGTAATGACTGTACCATCCCCACATGGCAGAAGGCTTGTTCTTCTGTGGGTTTTTTTTGCAAACACAAATTACTCCAGCGTGGAAGTCATTTTGTAAACTTAATTGTATTCATTCCTACTTTGACACTTATTATTCTGTGCTCAGTCTGGCTGGGGAGTGTGGAATTTATACATTTTCGCTTTTGATTACTTAACTGTTTGTTTTTTTTACATTAGCTTGAATCCTACACTTACAACTGCTGGATAACCTTGCGGTTACTGCTGTTACCTCACAGGTCTAGGTCTTATGTTCAAGGGTGGGTGCTCTCTGCTCTGTGCTCTGACATGATTGGCTACTCTGAAGTGATCCTTCCTTAAGCGTGTGATGCTCTGGCATCCTGTCCAGGTCCAGGTCATCTGGTCCCGCCTTGTACCCTATGTCTGTGGGAAATGCTATCTGCAAACCTCAGCAGGTTAAGAGGTTTTCTGACTATGGATAACGGGTGCACATTATGTGGAGAGTTTATTCTTCAGAGTATTTGAAGTTTATTATGTTTTGACTGATTAATTCAAGAGCCAGGAACCAGCAGGAATCTCCATGCAAATAAGAGAAACTCGAGCGTCTTTCTGAACAGGATACCAAATGTATGAATCACCTCTTTGTGGATAATAGAAATGTCGACAGTTGCACTCAGTACATCTGTGGTATTTCAAGTGGTTTTATTGTTATCTTACGTGGGAATGCACTGGCAATGCATTCTTTGGGCTTTATATCTGAAGTGACAAGCTATATTGTGCGTTTCACTGAGGAACATTTACCGGAATAGGAATACGGTGATTTGTCAGCAAAATGCAAAAAATATACCGTCTCTTATCCTCTTCATTGCTTATCAGAAATTCCAAAACTGATAGTCATACGCTAAGCATTCTGTTGGAGTTGATAAGAATTTTAAAAGCCCTACACTGCTCGCAGTTTTGTACTACTGCTTTTTATCTACTTACACTAGCGGCACCTTCACAAATGTGTCCTAGTTCAACTTCCTCTTCTTTTCAGAAGTAAGCTGAACAAACAGCTGTCGGTTCTTTTTAACCCTGGGAAACCCTGCATTGAATATATTATTGCATTGAATATATCTGGTATTTTTCTTGTCAAAATGAAGGTATTAATTATTAGTTCATGTTTTGATAGTATGAGGATCACTTGGGAAACTGGTTTTGGAACATCTTCTGAAATGATTTATACGTGTAATATGCATATAAAGGGTAACCAACTTTTGCTAATTTTCACAAAAAACTAGAATATTATGTTTTAAGCCTAATGCTGAAACATTGAAAATGTGTAACGTTTTAATGCAAAATTTGACAAGTGATAAGTAGGTGAATCGGTTCTGCTTAAATACCATCAGGACTTTTGACAGAAAACAGACAATCTAACTTTCATATTGTTGATTTGTGGCTTGACAGTTGAAATACCTAACTGCTGCTGCTTCCAGAATACCTAGGGCTGCTTTTTGTGTGCTTTTCATGCTCAGTTCCTGTTTTTCACTTCTCCTCTTTCAAACGCTTTCTCTTCCGAAAAAAGGAGTGAATTGCGAGGTGGAAATTAATGAATGCGCATCCAGTCCCTGCCAGAATGGGGCCACCTGTGTTGACCATGTGGGTCACTACACCTGCGTGTGTCTGGAGGGGTACGAGGGGCTGGACTGTGAAGTGGACATTGATGAATGCTCCAGCCTGCCTTGCCAGAACGGCGGTAGCTGCTCCGATCTAGTCAATGGGTAAGACCCCTTGAGAAAACTGAAGGACCTCTCTCTGTCTCACTGCTTTCATTCTCGGGAGCTGTAAGAAAGGACCTGTACGAAAGGGGGGGTCCATTCATGGAGACGCAGCCTTCCGGGAAGAGCTCAGAACAGACCGATTTTGCAGGATTTAACCCGTCAGTCGTGGAGCGGTTTCTTTTTTTTTAATGGCTAATTTTCTTTTGGGCTACTTTTACGGTTATTCCAATTAAGCGCGAGCTGAAGTTTCTGATTTATCACGTAGTTATAAATCCTTCAAGTTGAAAGAATAATTGGGAAATGGACCTTGGCGGCGAAAACGAAGGAATGGGATACGTAGACAAATTCCAGATTACGCCCCAAGAATGACATTTAGTTTGAAACACATTCTCATGCATATTCAGAATTTCCATTCTGTTTTAAAAATATACAAAACTAAGGATTCACTTATACTCAAAGCTAGAAATGCTTGTACGGAGCAAAAGTACAAGTGGATAATATATTTACAGAAATGATTTCTTAAAGGAACCTCTTCAGAGAAACATGATCACGTCTGGATTGATGAATGGTATAATGATATAATATAACATGTATGGTATATTATTGCACGTTTTTAAAATCCTCTTCACCAGCACATAATCCTTGAACTCAAATCTAGAGAAGTTCGGGGACCACCATATAGATAGATGGACGCAAACATTTGTCACAGGCTGTGCTGTAGATTTTCTAAGTCCGTTACTATAAAGAATAATCAGATGTTAAATGACTCATCACTATCAGATTACACCAGCCTGAATCACACTGGGTTCGGAAGAAAGCAAGAAAGGAAAGCCACGCTGCAATTTCCCTGAAGCTTTAAAAGCTTTCAGGAGAATAAATAAAGTTCGTTTCAGGTGTTGTTTGAAATAAGTCAGGCTAGAATGACATGATATGGCGCTTTTGCAGATGCTTCTTCACTAACAGAATGAAGATAAGTCACTGGAATGAATCACCGAGCTGCTTTGTGAAGATTGATAATGCGTGGTGTGTAGGAAAAAAAAGTGAACTCCTGCTTGCTCTGCTCTTCACAACCGTTTTACAGACTTGACATCTGCAATTTAAAATGTGATCAGACCGCATATTAAAACCGCCATCTCAGAAACCTCAGTTTGAGATGAAAACATCAAATGACCACCCCCTTTCCACCCCCCTGCAGTGTCTTGAGGAGTAATGTAGTCTCACCTTCGACTATCAGACCCTTTACAGTAACACAGAGATGTTTGCCCTGCAAAATCATTATTCTTTGAGAATAATAGGAATAGTTAAATCTGGATTTTTTAAAAACTTTACACAGAAAAATAAGAGAGAGAGAGTCTTTATTACCCTTTTTAAAAATGTCTTGTGATGTTTCATTTTCACTTGTAAAACGTGTGTTTGCAGGTATAACTGCCTCTGCGCTGATACAGGGTACATGGGAGATAACTGTGAAATTGATATCCCGGAGTGTGCTTCCAGTCCCTGCCACAATGACGGCACCTGTGTCGAGGGGGTGAAGAATTACAGCTGCCTGTGTTGGAATGGTAATACTGTTGAACAGTTTCGTGCACACAGCAGTGTGCACCTTTGTACAATAAGTGTGGGTGAAAATCAGCCATTTTAGACGTACTGTATACCGAGAGCTCAGTCCTACTGTAAGTGCATCTGTCTAACTGATTCACGTTGCACAGAACCCTACAGGGGGCTTGCGTTCATTCTCCTGGAGAAGACAGGGTTGACACAAAGGGTTGACTTTCTCCTCTGTGGTATCACACCAGGTTACGAGGGGCACGACTGTGAATTTGATGTCAGTGACTGTGCGGCGGAGCCCTGCGCGAACAGCGGGCTGTGCTATGAGCGATCAAACCGGGATCACTACGGCACGCTGCCGGAGTTTGAAGGAGAGTTTAGCCATGCAGCGGCAGCGGGCTATATATGCAAATGTCAGCCCGGATTCACAGGTAAGAATTTTGAAATATGTTACACATTATATATAATACAATATATTCAGTGCAAAGGAAGAAGCAAAGGTTTATTCCATGCTGAAAAGAAAATAAATACAACATTTCGGAAGCCTACGCATGCTGACGCAGCTCTCTACTACTTGGACTGCTTCAGCCCATATTATGTGCCATATCCTTGTTCGTCTAAGGGTCAGTCTTTGCAGAAGAGTTGCAGGACTTGGGTCACATAGTGCTGTCAGATAAGGAGAAGAAAGGGAATCCTGTTCACGATAGTAACACTATCTCATACATTGTGCGACCACCAGGACGCCGATTGACAGCATCGGCATTGAATTATAATGGAAGAAAACGGCATAAACAACACAAGAGCGTTAAAAGTGGTGTCGAAAAACACGTTTTGTTTGATCTGATAGTGTCTGTGAGACTTGTGAACGGAATGTGCCACCTGCTGCGGCTCTTTCACCTGTTTTATGTCGCAGCATAATTAGCTCTATGTAGCGGGAACCTTTTACATGAACTGCCCTCTGCTGGCCAATCAATGCATTACTGGCTTATGATTAAATGTCTTGTTGGTACCGATCAGGTCCTTTTCACTAATGTGCGTGTAACTTAGTCTTCCATAACGTACCTCTTAAAGTGTAATTCCTCACGTCTGCCATATGTAATACGTATTATTGCTACCTGCAATAATGCCCATTTCAATAACTTACCCTAAAGATAAGTGTTTTACACTGACATTTCTTTGGCCCGCGTCTGTCCTACGTTTCTAACATTTTTGCACACAATAGCTTTCAGCTACGTGAAATTTCGGGACAAAGACTGCACATAGTCACGGGTGTGAGGAAGTGACAAACGCCCAGGCTGAATCGGCAGTTCAAACATTTGAATTTGTACTCCAAGGTCAGAATATTACCTCACAGCGGCACTATCAAATTGACACCACCTGTATTTACCGCTTCATGCATCTTGACGCAGAACAGGGCAGCTCCCTTGTCTGTGATGAACGCTAATGTGACCCTGCAAATGTTTTGAGTGTTTTCATGCTCTGTTCGTAGGAGAGAACTGCTCAGTGAATATTGACGAGTGTGCTTCAATGCCATGCCTGAACGGCGGAACCTGTGAGGATCATGTTAATTACTATATGTGCCGATGTCAGCCTGGATTCACAGGTAAAGAGAACTTCTCACTATTCGTATGTCACCAAGTTTGCATGAACATCTAACTATGTTTCCGTGAGTTGTGAGTGTCTGAAACAAGCTACCCAGCTATGTTGTAGATACAAATACCTGGGCTCCTTTCAAGAAACAGCTGGATGACATCCTCAGATCAGTGAGCTACTCACAGCCAGATGGACTAAATGTTCAGAATCGCCTGCTTTCATTTGTAACGTGTCTTTATGTTTTTTACTGTTGCTTCAGACTGCAGTTGGAGACATAATCTGTAAGGGGGAAAAGGCTAATGTAGTTGTTGGTAAAGGTTTTGATCAGAGAAAAACGAAAGCTTCTCAAGTTCATGTTCTTAAAAGTGTAAATGTTCAATGTTCTGTTTAATGTAGACAGCTTGGCATACTTAACGTAATTTGGCTTGGTGATATTCATTGTGCACCATTAACATTACTCTTTTCTGATGCAGCGGAGTGAATCAATGGAAACTGAAGATTAAATTAGAGTACACTAATACCATAAGGTTTTGTCAGAGAGCTGTTTCCTCAGATGAGACCTAGAAATCAATCAGATGACTGCCTTGCAACAAGATAGCATTTTGCTTAATGCAGTTTAACGAAATGAACAGGTTGTGCCTTTACAATAGATCCACTACCATTTTGTAATGTGGCCTTTTGTTTTCATTTGCTAATGCCGTTTATGTTCACAAAGTGGGCTTTTATCACCCATTGCCTCAATGTGGTTTCTTAACAATTCTGTAAGAGAATGCTATTAAGTGAAGTCGAATTTGGTGGTTTTCAAACAGTTCAAGCCTTGAAAAAGCATTTTAAAGCAAAGATGATCCCCAGAACATTCATTCATTTTTGCAGGGTGGTTCAACTGCCCGTGTTTGCAAAGACTAATTCATTTTACTAATTTATTTTTAACCAGATCAATACAAGGAAATCCCAACATAGGACTGCATTTTATTAAACTGTGTGCTATGCAAACCATTATTAGCTATTTCATGATTGTTTGCAGACTATTTTAGCTTCCTTTGGTGATAGGAAGACTCTGTTGATGACTTAAGGATGTTTGAAGGTGGACTTGAAGAAAAGGAGCTCCAAAAAGAAACAAGGGAAGGATTATTGATAGTTTTGATTAAATATAATTGGCAGTATTGTGAAATGGATTTTAACTCCTATTGCAGAAGCAGAGTGTGTTTGTACTGTACCAGTCAGAACTAGCAGAGGGGTACACAGGTACCCCTCACAAAGTACAAATTACAAAGTACACAGAACATGATCCAATCTGTTGGAAATATATATGTATATGAATGTAATATATAAACGATCTTTGAACAAAATTAACGTTAGAAAGAGTGAGTATTATTACTGAATTCACAATCTTTGAATCTCTGATGCTTTCAGACAGTTCAGTCGCTTTTTACCATACAAATCTGAATATTTGTTTAGCAATTGTAAATGGAGGCTTTTGTATTATGATACTATATGCTAATATTTTATTATCTGATTTCTAAGAATTTTGTTTTTACATGTATAGAATTACTGCTTATTGTGTATTTTCATGTTTTGACACTCTTATGGATCATAGTTTATTTAAACGTATAAAACATAGTGCACACAGGTTTCCCTACTAGAAAAATATCCTGGGATTTTCAAAACGTGAACTAATTGAATCGGTGATTAGTGAATGAGTGATGCTCTCAGGAAATAATTAACAACTAATCTCTCCTGCCACAGCAATTAATCCTCCTGCCTGTGTTCCCACAGTGTAAACAGCTTATTACTTCAAATTAATATCAAAGGGCATCTGAGAGACGCACGAACCCAAGATATATTCCAGAAAAACCGGGTGAATTCTTAAAAGAAATAGCAGATCAGCAATAATAAGTTCTGAAAACTGAAACGAACAGTGTGTGTGCCAAGATTGCACATTTTTTTCCAACTAATTAACCTCAACAAGTTTTGCTGGGGTGTTGAGGGAGCCAAGCTGAAAGGCTATCTGGACCAAACAAACCAGCCCTATGTGCCATATGTTGGCTGTCTTCAGTCAGTATTAAGTGTTTCTTTGTTGAAAATTGCTGGGGAGGAACAGATTAAAGGAAAAAGCTCCTTAAACCTGGAAAACTCCAGAGCCTGGTAGAATTGTCATTTTGTAATTAAAAATGTAACGGTTATTCTCATTGCTGTACATTGCGATTGGGACTGCAGTAGTTCCCAAAGCAGCCCCTTGGCTTTGACTGCAAGCTTCTTGTCTGGTTTTCTTCTGGGAGCACTGCTCGCTGTGTAGTTTTGATTTTATAATATTTCTGGCATTGTTCAGCATAGGCTGTCTGAGCAGTGATTTAATTGAGAAATAAACTGCTTTCATGTTCATTCGTCCTATGAATTTCGTGTTACCGAAAAGTGCAAAAGAAACTGAGCTACTTGCTTTCTCATTTTCAGTTGGTGCCTAAATCTTTGTTCCCGATTCTTTTTAGTGAGACAAATATTTAACAGTAAGATGAATTCCTCATCAGGCTGACATTCCAAGTGCTCTGTTTGGCTCAGGTGAGGGCATCGTCGATACAGTCAATGAAAGAAGGGCTTGGTTTGGGACGTCTGTGTCGTCACTGCATTACCAAGAAAACAAAGAAGTCTGTTATGAGCACAGCCGTGGGAAAGGGAGAGAGCTTCAGTGTGTTTGGGATTGGAGGGAGCTGTAATACGCGTGTGATATGAGAACAGAAAATGTGAGCTCCACGCTTAGAGCCACAGGTCTTCGGAAACACGCTGTGGTGTGACCTAACTGTGCGTGTGTCGGAACGGGATCTTTAAAAATAGGTGGGTCCAGGTCGAAAAATACAAAAACAAACAGCTGTAGGGTATAGACCCCCTAATGCAGTGTATTCACAGCACCGGGAATTCACAATACCGCAACCAAATAAAACAAATGCCTAAGCTCTTCCCTGAGCTCCTGACTACACATCTTCCTCACGTTCCTGTCTAACCCATATATGCAGGAATTTGCCCTCAGCCTCTCGGTCGCTGCCATCCACTCCCCACCAACTGACTGACCCTGAGGTTTTTAAAGAGTCACCCGACCAATCAGCTTCGTGCAGCTGGTCAGGTGATTGAGAGCAGGTCTGGCGGGGGTGTGGTCTCTATCGTGGCCATGCCCTTACAGTGTACAGAGGAGAAAACAACAGGGTTCTCGATGAGTTCACAGAAGAGAAGGACTTCATGAGTAAAGCCCAAGGAAAAATTGTGTAGAGGAGATGAACCTACCGATTAATAATCCAAGTACTACTTAAGTGCTGTGGGCTAATTAAGACTCGCAGGACTAATCTTTGCCATCTGTTTACCACCACTGATCAGTGGTCCTGCCAAGTCACAGAAATTGCCTGTGCTGTGAGGAGACGGTTGAATGGATTCGAACAGATTTTGAACAATGATGTTGGTGTGATTTTGTGTGTCATTGTGGGCTGGGAGATCAGGAAATTTTTCTCCAATAAAAATTAAATTGGGACTGATTAAAGATCAAGCTTTAACAGTACTTCAGCGATGAGGTTTTTCCTTATGCTGCTTTTGGAATGTTTATTTCTTGTTGTTTCATGGGTTGAATCATTCCACAGGAAATATCGTACATGCTGATCTACCTGATCTGTGCCGATCTATGATTGCATCTATTTCAAGAAATTATCATCACCAAACGTCTAAAAATCTCATTCATTCCACAACTTGTGACTGAGTGTTTCATTTTCCATATAATGTCCAAACTACTTCATTCGTACAATATTTAAATACTCAATAAATGTGCTCTGTCAGTCGTTTCCCAGGGAACTCCATTCCGTTTTTTGATTTTGTGTGCATGACAGAATACATCAGGTTTCACAGTTTCATGCATTCATTGTAGTTCTAGGGCTCAAGGATTATGCAGGTCATTAGAGGTCGGTTTAGTCATTGAGGTATTCACAAACTGCAATAAAGCTCCAAAACAGCTTTCCATAAACAGTACAGAATTCAGTGTGTATTTTAAAGACTTCATTATAGTGTGTATTGCTCTTAGGCAATCCATGTGTTAACTTTGTTCATGGTCTTGCTGGTGAGTGACTGCTTAGAGTTTTATTTCAGCTATTTTCATGTATGTTTTATACTGTATACCTTAGATGTCCAGCAAGTACTTCTCTGTATTGCTAAAGCTTTATGCAGTGACTTGATCCAGAAGCACTGAGTTGTCATGTGACAGTGGGTTCAAAATTGTGTGCAAGTTCCTGGTGTAAACATTACATTATTCCACATCTTCAATACTGCATATATTATATATGACCAGCATACGTCCACTGCTTCCATTTTGTTTGACTAATGCATGTTTTACTTTTAGTAGTATACAGATGATATAAATACCTGTCAACAGGTGCAGATGATATGAAACACGCACAATACTTCTGGGCTGCCTAATAAAAACAGGATCGCACTCAGTTTAGTGAACTGAAGTTCACAGTTTACAAATACGATAAAATATACTGTTAAAAACATTTAATTCCAGAAGGGTCAGGTGATTCTAGCTGTCAGCAAGAAAGCAAGGAAGTCGCCTTTTTATTTAATTTATGTATTAAACAACCCCGCATTGTCTTCCCTCTTCATAAAAAAACAGCATATCCCTCCTCGACTTTAGCTGAGAGCACGGATGTAGTTATCCTCCAAATTATAACCAAATCGATTCCTGTACCCAGAATAAACAAATTAAATCCAGTCCTCCCCTCCGTTTATTCCACAAAAATCCGCCCAGCCCACCTGACTTTTATCTATGGTAATTGCAAAGCTGTCTGACACTACCAGGCATTATTAGTGATATATCATGTGGGACCTCGCTGTAGACAAACATTCCTGTTGTCAGTGCTGACAGGAACCAGCTGGGAGGGAGGCAGACAGAGGCGGATTAGCTCTTAGCCTAAGTTGTGTTAGAGAGGGAAGCTCGAGTTGTATTGGTTGGTTTCATCTCTAATCACTTTTGCCTGACTGGCACCAAGGGAAAGCATGCACGCTGGGCTCCTTCTCTCAGGCTTTTCTTCTGTCCTTTTCCTGTTCTTCGTTCTGACGTTGTCACAAACGTCTCTGGGGATTGCAATGAAACCCCTGCTATCACAGGTGATTTTGTGCGGAATTTGCCTCCTAACAGGTAACTGACAAGTCCCGTTTATTCATATCTTGTGAGGGCTGCGTGTTTCTCTCTCTCTCTCTTTTTTTTTTTAGATTGAGGAGGTCTGTGTGCGTGTGGGTCATGCTTGCTGTCCTGCGAATGGAATTTGAGCAGAATCCTCCCGTTCTTTATGTTTTCACCTTAGAAGAGCACTGGTTAATTTCTCATGGAAATACAGTTTTAATCCCGCTTCGTGAAGAGCCAATATTAGCCTCCGAGTCTGTATGCATGCCTAATTTAGAGTGTGCAATATGTTGTTGCTGTAGTTTTTGAACAATGCTAGTATTGACATTTCTAAATTTTCTAACACGAAATCAAATTAGCTGAATTTGACAAGATAAACAATGTATTTATGCTTTCAACAGCACTGGGCACACATTACAAAATGAATTGACGTATTGTAGGTTCTGCAAGATCAGCTACTTGAAAACACCTGCAAAAAGCAACATGTAAAATTCGATATGACAGAGGTAGCTTTAGATGGGTACTTGGGGTAAAATGTTTTATTCATTACTTTTTAAAATATCATGTTGTTCGGTCAATACTGGATAATTTCTTAGAATAGTGTCCTATTATGTGAATATATGTTGAATGTCTGCTCTTCCATGCTATTGGATCTCTTCCAAACTGAAAGATCTGTAATATTAGATTTGGTCACTATTGACTTTACCTGGTTGGGTTCTGAACTTCAGTAGTGCATGAAGTGGGTCCTCTTCTAAATGTAAAGCTCTCTGTGACCCTTTGGAAAGAAAAGCTGCAAATGAATGCAATTAATGATTATTAGAAGACTTCCTTACAGTTTTGACACACATGTCGTAAGTGTGTGCTCTTGCTGTGAGGTCTGTAGCCGTCACTTTCCGGTGAAAACGAGACAGGGTAAAGGTTAGTCGTGGTCAAAGGATAGGATACAAGGTGCAGGTTCTCCAAGAGGGGATTTCCACAGCCAAGGCGCCTGAGTGGAAAAAGCTCCTGCTATGTCTGCAATGACCACAGGGGGCGCTCTTCTATTTCTTTTTCTTTTTTTCTGTCCATTATGCCATCTTTGGAATCTGTGCCCTTCTGAAAAATAAAATGTGGATCACAATCAAGGGACAATTACAATATACTTAAGATAGAAAACTGTTGTTAGCGGTGCTCACAGGACTATACAGAAATGGTAGGAGATGACATTTAAAACAAAATTCTGCTATGTGTGACCGTATTGCATAGGTAATCTTGCTTGTCTTCTATGGAACAATTGAAAAAGGATGTTAAATTCCAGTGTTCTGTTTATTGGAAAGTAGTTTTGTAAGAAAAATAATTTTGTCTGTCTTCGTAGAAAAGGGTTTGGAAAAGTGAAGTCATAATGTTGGGGGATCTGTATGAAAATATACAGACATTTTCAGCCTCTTGAGGCTGCCTTGATCTGCTGTCCAGCTGGAAAGCCTAGACATAGAGATGTGACTGTGCCTTTAATTAAACAAATCAGTCATGTTTTCCAATGGGGCCAATCCTTCAAAATATTTTGTAATATTTTAACTGCATTTGTTACTACATTAACCATGAGAGCAAGGAACACTATTAGAGATGTACTGTATTTCGACTGCATGGACAGAAAGAAGCTTTGCATTTTTGAACTGATGAACTGATGAAAACGGGAACATTTTGTTCCTTCCATGTTTATTTCTGTAACAAGTTTCATTCAAGCTCTAGAATATGTGGATACATTGCGGATAACGGAGGATTTGTAATTAAGCTGCGGAAGCTTTGAACACAAGCACGTGTGTCTGCAGGGAACTTGATAAAACTACTTTTAATTAGTTTCGCTAGGAACGTGACCTGAGTCTAGCCATTGTGGGAGGGTAATGCTGTGCTTTCTTCTGCTCCCTGTCTTACTTGCAGGAGTGGGATGCGAGATCAATATCGACGAATGTGAGAGCAGCCCGTGTCACAACGGGGGCGTGTGTGAAGATGGCACCGCAGATTATACGTGCCGCTGCCCCCCGGCAGAAGAGGGTGCCATCCCCTGGGGTGGCAAAGACTGTGAGACACCAATGCTGGGCTGTGAGAACCACGCCTGTCGAAACGGAGCGCGATGCAGGCCGACTCTGGTGGACGGAAATCATGGCTACACCTGTGTGTGCCCGCCAGGGTTTTACGACGTCTACTGCAGCACTCCAACAACGTTTTCCTTTTCTTCTCGTGGGTATATTGTCATCGAAGCTCCAGAGAACAACAGGACCAAGCGGGATGCAGGTCTTCAAGAAATCAGCATCAGCATGCGGTTCCGATCCACGCTTCCTGACATGATCCTGTTTTATAGGGGCGACCAGGAGGACTTTCTGTACCTGGAGATTTCTGAGGGCCACATTCATGCTAAAGCGGTCTTGAATGACCTTGCCTCAGAAGTGTATACGTCTAGTCAGGTGAACGACGGACAGTGGCATAAAGTGAGTCTGACTTTGCGCCACGATTTGATGGTGGAACTTCAAAAGCCGCATTGCGTCAGTGAAAACTGCACAGAACTGAGAACCCAGCCGGGAGACTTTCCCTTTCGCAGGCCAGAGTCTTTCAAGAAGATGTTTATTGGAGGAGTGAGTACGGAAGGCTACCTGAACCGGACGAAAAGCAAAAGCAGTTTTATCGGTTGCATAGAGGACCTCATGATTGATTCCCGGCCTGTGCTACCTCAGAACATATCTAAGGACTTGTCCAAAGACATGATGCTTGGATGCAGTAAAAACGAGTGGTGCCACCCAAACCCTTGTTCCAATAATGGGCTCTGTATAGATCTGTGGACGACCTTTCAGTGCAATTGTTTGCGACCGTTTTATGGTGATCAATGCTTAGATGGTAAGAATTATTCTGGTTTCTTCTTAAAATATATTCCAAGTATTATTCTCAGAAATTTATTCCAAAGTGTTCTGTACGCAGATTTCTCTTGTTGCAAAGCGTGCCCTGTGTAAGACACTACTCACAACGTTTATGATCAATGAGTAGATCCAACCAATCGGACCTTTTGAAAGCTGCTTGAGCTGTCAAGAACAAACGACTTCTCTTTTCAAAAGTTGTTTTGGTGGAAGAATGTAACCACTGGATTCTTGTTAATGAAAAATAGTTTTATAGACCGTTTTCACAGCTTTAAAAATATAATTTGTTTGCATGATAACTAAACACATAGACCAGAAATTATTTCCTTTAAATTCTCTCTCTTGAGCGCTGCTCAAAGGTTCCACTCTATACTCGTCGTCTTAAAACGAAAAGGATCCTATATAATCAAGAGTTCTCTTCCTGCAATGTGTGTAAACACTTGAAGAGAAGCAGATGAAGTGGATGTTTTCTGTGATTATTCCATAGCTTTGTCATACAATCCGAAAGCTGCAATGAGATTCGTCCTCTGTAACGAGCATTGTTTTCTTTGTCTTTATTCTAACAGAGTACAAGCCAGCAACCTTCAGTCTGGAAGATTCATTGAGCTATGCCTCCTTCAACATAACCAAAGCTCACGGATCCAACTTTTCTGTCTCATTTTTCTTGCGTTCACTTAAAGTGGACGGTCTGGTCTTCCAGCTCAGGAATGCCCAGAATGCATACTTCACACTGTACTTAAACAGGGGTCGTCTGCATGTACAGACCCTGTCTGCGTCATCAGTGGTATTTCCTACTAACATCACCAGTGGAGTGAAGCAGCTGATTATTGTAAAACACGCTGATGGCAGTGTTTTGTTTAACCATTCTCAGACTGGTTATGTGCAATTGAGTCCAGTCCCTACTGTTGAAGTACAGGCCGGAGATGTGGCCTATGTTGGAGGCCATAACTGGGAAAATGAAACGGAGCCATGGGGAGGCTTTTTCAAGGGCTGTCTACAGGATGTGCGACTTGACGATATGCACTTGGAATATAACACAGTAAACCTGAGCAGAAGTGATTTTTACAGCCTTCTGCAGTCCAAGAACATCTCACTAGGCTGCATTAGCGATGATACCTGTCAGGTAAGGTTTGGTTCAGTGAAACAGATGCGTACTCTAGCTTTCCAGAAGTATTAAGATAACAGAAACCTGGATATCCTTGCTAAGGTGGAGGCTAGCTTCTGCTCAGCAACTCCAGCTTTCAACATGAACATAGGCTTTGACCTCTGTCACGCACCAGCGAAATCTAAAAATCTTCAAGAAGGGGTCTGAATCATTCAGCTTCTAGAATCTGGATTTCTGGTTAGATTTCCCTCTCCACGAAAAAGGACTAAGATACAGTAATGCATCTGCTAACACAGATTTTGAGATTTCTGCTGTATTTTGCATCAGGACATAAATGACGAAAGACTGGAAGATACATACATTACAGTTTCGTGTACTCATGGAGCACATGAGTTTCACATGCCCATAATTTTGCATAAATCTTTGAAATTTTTTCCTGTGTCTGCTACTTAATGTAGGGTGTACTCTAGACAGATAAGACAGACTCTTTTAATGAAAAATGACACTGTTTTCATAAGAATGGCAGACGGCATGCAAAAAATTCAGATGATTGAAATGTTTCACCTGCATGTTGTTAAAAAAGGTTTATAAAACAGGACAGCCCACACAGTGAACTTGACCTGCCACTACAACCCTCACACCAGCATGGGAGAACAAAGGCAACAAGCACGCACCCTCCAAAACATGCAATGTTAGGTGTCTGTTTCCTTCTGCAGTTGACACTCACAGCAAAAATGGCTGGGTCAATGGCTAACACATAACTCACTGATAAAATCTTAAGCTCACAGGCATCTGGCCAGCCACAGGATTTACTGCTGTGCAGTGGAGCAAGAAAAACCTGGATGACTTTGAACACCCTGGCAGCCATCAGCTGCGTGCATCTGATGGAGAATACCCACTGATTAGAGCTGGCAATAAGTGGCCAGTAGGGTCAAGAATAGATCAAAGAAGACGAGGGCTTGACTGGTTGAACCATTTGGAAATTGTTTTTGGTATTTTTGTGGTTCTAATTAGACCTATTTATCTGTTCTGATCTGTAAACTTAACACATCTGTAACTAAATTGACCTTTTATTACATTTAACTAATATCTATTCCCTTTCTCTTCCTGAAGACTAAGCCCTGTGAAAACGGAGGCATCTGTAATGTTACGTGGAATGACTTTGTCTGCTCCTGTGCTGCAAATTTTACGGGGCGGATATGCGAAACAAGAGTGTGGTGTAGTAGCAGCCCGTGTCCTGCTCACAGCCAGTGTGTGGATCTGCCTGATGGATATGAGTGTAAGTTTTTTCTGTTGGGATCACTGAACGCTTCTGTGCTGTAAAACAAGGTGTTGAAGTAGACGTTACCGTTTAGCAACCTGCTTTATGATCATTTACAGACTGCACATTTGAAGAAAAGACTCAAAAGTGGATATCCCCTCAAATGACACTGTTTTTAAGTCAAAGGGACATATTGACGTCTTTATACCTTTTCACGTGGTTCTTTAAACGATACCCTGAATTGTTTTTCAGGTGCAGCCAGTGCCACATTTGAAGAAAACGCTGCCATTAAATATACTGCCAACAGGTCGCTGTTTGAGCCAGTAACTAAGATTTCTCTGGAGCTGAGAACCCGTGATGAGAATGCAGTACTTCTGCATGCCACAAACGGAGTGGAGCTGTTCTGCATCGGCCTACGCAATTCCACTTTGGTTGTCAAATTCAGGACTGGGAATAACGTGGAAGTCCTGTCGCTCGTCGCCCAGTTTGACTTTGCAGATGGCTTGTGGCACAAGGTGCACGTCCACATGGCAGCGCCTAACCTTGAGTCCTCCAGGTGGACCATTTCCATAGATGACAAAAGGAATATCACCAGCGTGGGATCGGCAGGAAACCTGAACTTCCTGAACGAGTCGATTGTGTCGCTGGCCCAAAACTTCACTGGTTGCCTGGGAAACGTAAGAGTGGGGGGCCTGTATCTACCCTTCGCCGGCGGCTACTCCACTCCTCAGCGGGCGAAGTTCACCAAACTCGGCGAGGGGGAAGTTCAGACCGGATGCACAGGGTCTCCAGTCTGCTCTTCCCAGCCGTGCCTCCACAACGGAGTGTGTGAAGATTTGTTCAACCTGTACGAGTGCAACTGCTCGCTCGGCTGGGAAGGGCAGCACTGCCAGTTCAACGCCGATGACTGCCAGCAGAGCCCTTGCCTCAACGGGAAATGTGTCGACCTTCTGGCGGACTACAGATGCGACTGCTCTCCTGGGTACAGCGGGAGGGCCTGCGACGTGGACATCGACGACTGCTCCGAGCGCCCGTGTCAAAATGGCGGAAGCTGCATAGATGGGATAAATGGCTTCACCTGCGCCTGCTCGCCCAACCACACAGGGCTGCTCTGCGAGTAAGCTGGGCTTTCACCGTGATGCGTACACACAAACAAAAGTGTTTTTTCTGTTTTTTTAGACTTTATTTCGTCAGCGCGGGGCAAACTTTTAGAGCTTTTCAGAGTATGGCTTTGAAAAGAAACATGTTCTGGCAAACAGTCGATTCAGCAATGTTTGAATTAAAATGTCTTCGGCTAAGCTCAGCATTCCAGTAACGGCAAGGGGCTTTGCTATCGTTTCTTCGCATGTTTTAAAGTGCAGATTTTGTTTCTATGCTTTTACCTGATTATACCTCGTCTAAATCTAGTGGTCTCATAGCGTACACTAGCTATATGTAAATACTGGACACATTAAGAAAATAGGACGATTTTTCTTTCATTTTCTTCTTCTGGAACAATTGTAAACACAACTGTCAAATGCAAATTTAAAATTATCTTACTCATCGGAGATTAAGCTCACAGGTTGGCAGCCTCCATGTGTGATAAAGCGATCTGTGCCCCCCAAGGACTTCTTTTCACTTTTGATTTTGCATGCAAACAGGCGGCCGTACCCAGCGTTGCAGTGTGGAGACGATGTGGAGTGCTTCAACGGGGGGACTTGTGTTGATGGTATTTGGGGAGCTAACTGCACCTGTGGGCCAGATTTCACAGGGGACAGGTAAGAGGAGAATGTCTCAAGCACATCTGCTTTGGTGCTTAAGTATTAAGTATGTAATACTTAACTAACCATGAAGGAGGACAGCGTAAAGTTAGGATCGAGTAGAAAGTTGAATAACCAGGGAGAGCAGCCTGGAATGCTGCAGGTCAGTGAGATGTAAATAATGGAACATGGGAATCCTGGGAATTTGAGAGAGGAGGATTCAGGAATCTTATAGTGAGTAAATGCTCACATAGAATGCGATTGTTTATAAAGGAGCATTGCTGTGGTTGTAAGATACAATACTCTGTATC
Organism: Lepisosteus oculatus; assembly: GCF_040954835.1. NCBI lineage: Eukaryota > Metazoa > Chordata > Actinopteri > Semionotiformes > Lepisosteidae > Lepisosteus > Lepisosteus oculatus. The sequence continues at coordinate 14,276,162 of NC_090719.1, read as the reverse complement.
ATGGCTTCAGCGGCTTAGCTGTGAGTTTTTCCAGGGAGAGGAAATATGTAACATTGGATAATCTCGGAGGAAACGATATAAGGAACTTAAAGTTCATGGCAAGATTCTGGAGCACGCAAGCTCTGGGGAAGTGCAGAGACTTTCAGGTAGTCTCAAAGGAGATGAATAATCACAGTTGACTATATTTGTGTTTATAGTGACATCTAATGGCTATGTGTGCAGTAGTGAAAATCTAAAGACCATGATTCTGAGTGAAACACGGCAACACTAGCTGTGTTCCCAGCAGATTCCAGAGAGAAGATGAAGGTTTTCCTTTCAGATATACATTCACATTACAGTTGAAACAGTTACTATCATTAAACTATTAGATGTTATGGTAGAAATGGCATTTCATTACAATCTCAGAAATCAGAGATCTGGACTTTTAGGCATTGCCATCATATGTCTTAATACCTGCCTGAAAGAAATGGTCATGTTCAGGTGTGTCTACTGGATTAAGTCCAAAGTAGAGTCAAGCAGACCAGGTCCAGGGTTTTCAATGTACCTGACGAGCTGGAAGAAGGAGTTAAGTTGGACCCTAAGTCAAGAAGGACCTTGTTGAATGCTAACAGATCTTCTATCAAATATTTTTATGTGCACTAACTGCTTTAAGACTTAACTGTTTCAAAGCACTTAAAATAACAATTAAAATGACATTACAAAATAAGAAGCATATAAGTAAATCAGCAAAACACAAAACTGGATTTTGTTAACCTACAGTAAGTTAACTTTAAATAGATCCACAGATAGATCCTTTGCTACTGAGTTAGACAAACTATCCCAAAGTCTAACTGCAGTGAAACTGAAAGCCCTGTTGCCTTTTTTATATGAATCTTTGGAGATATGAGCCAGCCTGCAGAATGAGATGTAAAATAGAATATATGAGAGACATACAGTAAAGGATTTCTGTGAAGACAGTAGGATTGTAGACTTCATAAGTCTGATGCAGAACATTAAAAGGCCAAAGTAGTGTAGAGACACTAATATAAAACAAATGTTTATATTTCTTGGTCCTTGTGAAACCTCTAATAGCAACATTCTGCAAAAGGTGGTAACAAAACATATAACTCGATGTCATGAAAGAGATTCTAATTAATGTTATACTGTGCGATGTAAAAGGCTACTGTCTCTCTTTGACAGTATTCCTTAAGTGGAAGAATAAAACAAATACAAAAAAAGTGTGCTTAGATGCAAATCCTTATATTGATAGTTATAATCCTTTACATCCTTTAGCTGTAGTGCATATTCATTTAAAACTTTCCAGGATTAATTCTTAAAGCGATGGAACTCTGGAGCTGGAATGATTGGAATGCAAACTATGTGAAAACATCCTCCCTTCCACATCTTAACTGACCCTTTAAACATAACTTTTAATTTTATGTTCAATTCAAATCAACTGGGGAGCTGGCTCAATGGAACTGGGATTTGATCCTTGATAGACTAGATGTGCACACGAAAATAAAGCGAATAAGCAAAAATATACATTACTAGCAAACATTCATTTTATGAGCTCTCAGTTCATTAAGAGAGAATTGAGTACCGAGGCAGACTAAATGAGGAGCGGCAACCGATTGCGACAATCATGATTATACACTAGGCAAAAAAAAAAGAACAATATTTTCACAAGTGCTAATAAAAAAACTGCACATTCAGGCTTAATACTACTGCAGAGTATTCTTAAAGTTAATCTCTCTGGATATGCCTAATTATAAATATATGATCAGTCAGACTTAGGTAATATTTAGGTAATGCAAATATTTGTGAATGTGGCCTCAGAACCTCACATAGGAATGTGTAGCTTTGTTTCCATCTGTGTGTAGTCTTAGTTTCCCTTCCAGATTTGTATTTGATTGATTTTACAGTACTGAGAAGAAAAGATAAAAATGCATTTTGTGTTTAAAATGGAACCCATTTCTGTATTTTGCAGGTGTGAAACTGTCGCACACAAATGTTTTGCCAATCCTTGTCAAAATGGTGGATCCTGCCGAAACCTCAGTAACACATTTCAGTGCATTTGTGGAGAAAAGTATTCAGGACGACTCTGTGAAACAAATGTAAGTACCTCTTAAACACTCAAGTCTCACGGAGACATTGTTATTGGACAAAATTGCTAGCCAAACTGGGCTTCTTTCTACAGATTAAACTCTGTTTAAATTAACTAAAAAAGTATTATGATTCTGAATGAATAATACTTTTGGAAAACCTACTTATTATTAATTATAACTGGGGAAAGCCTGTACAGGTTCAATTCTTCATTTGCTTTTAATTTAGTTTCTTTTTAGTTAATGTTAATGCTTAATTTTTTAATAATATGTGTAAATGTTTCCAAAGTAGGGCATATGCATTTACAGTATATAATATATATGTTTGCCGCAAGAAACTGAAATAAGATTTGAAGAAAAACATTGCTAAATTCTTTTGAAGGGGCGAGACTCAATGAAATGAAAGCGAGATGAAGACACCTGAACTGCCACCCTTTGCACAACTTTTTAAAACTGAATCGAAATTAGTTTCATTGCCGTTTCCAAGCGCTGCTGTGAGAAATTTTCCAAAGTCACGGCGACTTTGTCAGTTTTGGCTTTCCTTCCTGCTCTGCGGGTGATGCCAGTTTTACACGGCATACTCCGACTGTAAGGACCTACCTGAACTCCACTGATTGGAAACCCTGTCAACACTGAGTGCACAAACATGCTTTTTGAAAAAAAGCTTGGTTTCGCTTTTAACAGTTTCTTAATACAATTTCAGTCACAATTCTAAATTCTTGTAAAATACAGAGCTATAACAAATTGAACTTTATCAGAGGTAGAAGACCGAGTTTCACCCGCAAGTCCAAATATACTTTATGTCTTACCTATATCTTTAGCATGAATACAAGTAAAAGAGCCACGGACCCCTTTTATTTTGTAAACACTACGCAACCCAGTAGTCATTTTTTTGTGGATTGTGTCTTCTTACATAGTTTCAAATGTGAATAACACTCTGCTGCATCCATCTTTCCACCAGTCTTTGTGGTTTGATGCCCCATTTAAGTAGACTCCTGGCCCTGCTTGTCATAGGCTATACAGCCCCGCACTGGGGGTTCGGCACTGACTTCAGATGAGGCACAAGCCTGGCCAACAGCACCATCCTCCTCCAAGTGCCTGGAGGCCACAGGGGTCACTGTGAATCATGGTCAGCTAGTGACGAGATCTGGGATCGAGCCACTCAAGAGGTCCCCGGGCCAGACATTTTCACATTGACCCGACAGCGCCGCTCTGAAACCTCACAAGAAACGGTGTTATTTAACAGGGGTTCAGGAGAAGGTCAAATATGAATGTTGCGTTTCTGCTCCCCGACATACAGGAGCCCTCTGGCTCCTCATTTCTGGTTTCCCTCCCTCTACCCCACCTGCAGCAGTTCTCCCTGGCTCATGTCTCATTAGAGAGAGGGGGGGGCAGTGGGAGTGACAGCCCTGATCTCAGCCTCAGCACTGTCGTGTCCTCAGCACGCCAAAGTACGAAGCACGCTGTCTTTTCACATTCCTTTGCCATCATTAGAAATCGAATTCAGGTGTGATGAGGATACATTTGAATTTCTTTTCAATGTGGGGGGGCATATAAATCAATACATAGGCGTCTCCAAACAATTTATTGATGTGTTTTTGCAGAAACAGGAGCAAAAAGACAACACGATTCCCCTCATCGCTGTTGCCGTCCCGGTGGCCTGCGGCTGTGTGCTCCTGGTCATCATCGGCCTCATTTTCATGGTGCTCACGGCCCGGAAGAGGCGCCAGTCCGAGGGGACGTACAGCCCGAGCCAGCAGGAGGTGGCAGGAGCGCGCCTGGAGATGGATAGCGTCCTGAAAGTCCCCCCGGAAGAGCGCTTGATATGATCAGAATTCCTGTGGACAGTGCTCCTTCACCGACAGCGACCACCAACGGGATCTTGTTCAAAGATATTGCGAAGTGCCGGGAGGGACTGACCTCCTGCCAGCGCAGGCGGTTTGGACATTGAATTGATTCCACTAAAGTGGAGAAACGTCTGCCGAAGGGACAACGCCGAAGGTCGGTATGTGATGGACTGTAAGTACACCACTGGTGTTGAAGCTGGTCCGTTATCTGCCTTGATAGACAGCCGTTGAATGTCCAGCACTCCAGCCCTGATGAGTGATGTGCACATCACAGCAAGAACCAAGACTGCTGCCAGGCAGGAACTGCTGTCAGGACTGATTCCACTAAACTGGAGTCTCCTTTGTTAGGGATGAGCCCTGCGCTCATACTGTTCTGACCTTCAGCCAATGGCCGGAGATACATATCTACAAGTCAACAGATGTGCGTTTACTGCTCTCAGGTTGTAGGATTAAATCAAATTCTCATTGCAAAGGTGACCTACTAAAAATGTAACCTTAAAAGCGACAGCATCTATTGTCCAACGCATAACCTGTGAAACCTAAATTATTTTATTTTTTTGGCTGAATGTGGGATATTATTTTGTTTTCATGTGTTTTGTAACATTGAGACAACAGCACATCACCTGAACAATTTGGTGGCATCGGAGCTTAAAGCTCAGTAATTAAGAGACTGAACTTTGGGACATTTCGGTCCCCTGGCATACAAGAGTTGCATTTTTTAAATTATTTTGGCCATAACCACTGTTGTTTTGACCGCATGAGGCAGTGCCACTACTGTATTTGTACTTGATGTTTTATGCGATTGTTGTGTTTTGAACCATAAAACTCTTTATATCGAAGACTAAAAAAATTTAAACACATTGCTCCAACTCTCAAAAGAAGCACACAGAGACCTTCAGAAATGGTGGCTTCAATTACACAAAGCTGGGAGGTAGATGTGGGAGTATGTAGGGAGAGCTGATGTCACTTGATATGGAGTAAGCACACAGTGCTGAGAACTGGACTAAGGTAAACAGACTCTGGCTCCCCTGTGACCCTGTATTAGATTAAGCGGTTAGAAAATGGATGGAGAAAACCTTCATCTCATTATTTGACATTATCCATCCATCCATTTTCTAACGGGCTCATACAATTGAGAAGCACGGGGGAGCCCGAGGCTATCCCAGCAAGCAACGGGCTCCAGGTGGGGTACACTCTGGACGGGACGCCAGTCCACCGCAGGGCACACACACACTCACTCACTCACACCAGGGCCGGTTTTTCCAGAAGCCAATTAACCCACCAGAATGTTTTTTTGAATTCTGGGAGGAAACCAGAGCACCTGGAGAGAACCCATGTGAGCACAGGGAGAACATACAAACTCCACACAGACAGCACCCCAGTTCCTATGCAACACCATTTCATTCCGCAATATAGTTTCTGGGGATGCTATATTGTTAATAGGAAGAATTATGTATGTATATTTTGTTAAAGTCATGAATTATGCTACTTTATTCCTTAGAGAACAAAACATACAGCAGATCATTTAGGCTTGGTGGACAACATACACTATGGACAGTTTAATGTCCACCATGCTTTCCTACAAGAACACAATAACTATGCTAAGGTACTGACGCTGGGCGTTCCGTGCAACACAAACATTTTTTAATATATGGGTAGTTCAGTTATTGTTTTCATCCTTATCAATGAAATTATTTTTGTGATACTGTAGAATGTGCCTAGGCAACGGTGTTTAGGGATCTTTTTTAAAGTTTTTAAATAAAAGGGCTATAATATCGCTAATGTCTTGCTTTCCGAAATACAGTATAACAATACATGCTATCAGGGAAAACGAAAGTAACGCATTTATGTACTAAAGTGGTTCGTTTTTAATGAAGGATTGACATTGATTGTGCATACATTTCTTATTTGACAAAGGGACACAAATTCAAAGGAATATTCAAGTCTGTCTTTGCTAGTGATCAATAATTGGCCCGACTTTTTTTTTTACCTAAACAAATAAAATATTTGGAATGTTTGACTCCTTATGTATAATTAAGGCTACATTTACCTGAGTTCTTCAGTTTAAAGAAACGTAAACAGACAGAAGAAGCAGCTTGTACTGTTTGTGCCTTACTCTGATTTCCCTAATTATGTACACTGTCATCTCATTTTCTGTTACTAGAAGGCCCTAATATTGACTTTTTAGTCATTATGTTTCAATAAAGCAAAAAAATGGAAATACCCTACGATAAAGTATTTGTCATAAATTTAGAATTCAATTTCTACTTGTTCATGGGTATTTTTGGCCACCAAGCGATACAGTAAAGGAAAAAGACTTTCTGATAGACGTACTTGAGGACTTTAAAGATGAATGAGAAAGAAAATGATTTCACATTTGCAAAGGCGTCACTGACAGGACCTCAGCTCTGCTCTGCTGCAGAGAGCTCTGACCTGGAAGCACATTACCCTGATGCTGGTGCTCTGAGGTTCGTCATCTTCCACGTCTCTCAAACAGGAGCTAAACTCGCCTTCTCCCTGGGGACTCACTGTGCCGAGTAACTGGTAAGTGAAACAAACGTTAATGCAGACAAGAAAATCACTTTTAATAAGAATGAGAGTTCAACAAAACGCCATACTTTTTAGGTGGTAGTTTATTCATAATTGTGAAATAATATGAACCTGACAAATCTCAATTTAAAAGCACAGAAAAAAAGCACTGGTCAAAGTTTATCACTTAATAGGATTCCATGGCACAATAAAGGGTCTTAACTGTAGATGCACCGCTTGTGTAATAATAAGTGTATTTTGAAATGCCTGTTCCCGTGTATGAAGTAATCGAATTAATAAATTAAAGATGGAAAAGAACGAGATGTCCTCAGGAAGAAAAATAAGTGGCGATTCCTCCCAAGTCTGTAAAATACAAACAACACACAATTGTATAAAAAGAAGTAAAAGGAAACACAATGTGCAAAAAACAGGTAATAAAAGCCAAAGTAGGATTATGGGGTAGATGATAAACTTGTGCTATTTAATACTGATGTATTAAAACAAAAAAAAAAACAACAAGAAATCCAAGCAAAACAAAATACAAATCACCCGACAGTTTCCCGAGTCCTAAATGGCAGTAAAGTCAATAAAAACAAGCCTATGTTTCACAGTTTAACAGGATATACTCTTGGAAAAAAGAACATGAAATGACACAGGACATGCTTCGATTAAAATGACCGACTGGTACTAGCTGACTTTGAGCTTTCTCTTATGGTAAGGCCACACTTTTATTTGAACTTTCACATCATGTAATGCCAGTTGCACTGCAGCGTCTTTCATAATTTTTAAAAAATTTCTTTTGTACAAAAGATCAAATGCGTCCCCTTTGAGTGTGTTGGCCACAAACCGTATTTGCAGGTGGCTCCTGTCTGCATTCCATACATCTTTCATTTTTCTTAGATGATAAAATGCCTGATATTAAATAAAAAAAATTCTTATCCAACCGATAACCTCTGCTTTTTAGAAACTGAATAATACCAGCTGTGTTTTGTCGGGATTTGCATTTTTAGTCAGACTGAACTACATCATAAAAAGAAAAGTTCAGTATAGAACTTAAAAAGTATGTTCACTTAACCCAATTTTTTTATTTTATGTTTTTCATTTACTGTAAAGTAAGGAACCATTTTAAAGTTTTTTTTTAAAAGGGAACAAATTCATCCTGGTTGACTGTCAGCCTTAGTTTCAATAACATTCATCTCGTAAGCAAAATAAAATGTGTAGTGACGTTTTTTAGTCTTACAGTTTTCAACCTTTTTGACGTGCTTCTATGTTTTCTTTTTGGAACTGAGGTATCTGTTGCTGTTTCTTATTAAACATTGTACATCTGTTACAAGCCCAAGACATTAAAAGATAATTTGTTTTTTAACAACTGAATGATAAAATAAATCAATATAGTGATATATTACTAATTCATTTCCAGCAACAGCACAAGTCAGGCTAATGTTTTATTTGCCTTCTAATTGTTGAAACATACCAATGGGTAAGATTTTTCATCCAACAAGCTTCTGATCTTTATTGTGAATGCATTCCTGCTTTGCTTTCCAGTAATAACATATTCTGGGATCTAAATCATTTGTGTGAATTATTCAGTGTAAAGTTGATTCTTTCCTAAATAATTTTCAGATAAAGCGATCACCTGGGAGATGAAAGGGTCCTTAAGACTAGAACTGGGGAAACACTCAGCAAATCATTACTGCACTAAAGAACTGTTATTATTATGAATAAAGCAGACAAATGGGTTCGTTTTAATTGCTCACAGTTCCTTGCTTTTCAAATGACCTTCTCCTCAATACTAGCTGACCTCATCTTTACCCAAAAATTAAATTTAAAACAGTCTTTCAATATTGTGACTGCTGTAAAGAAGAAGCAAATTCTGCCTTAAATATTGCTAGCTAATAACACAGGAATAAATATCACTCCATTACAAGCCAGGTTCCTCTGTGTTTTCAGATCACCAATGCCTCCAGCTTTGCTTAGATATTTTAAGAAGAGGGAGTGTTTGATATCGGTAAGTAACTGGCAATTAAATTAAAAAAACATAACAAAGTTAAGCAATACAGATGGCAATTGATTTATAAGTGATAAGCTATACTGTCTTGTTGCTGTGTTTCAAAACGACCTCATAATACATTGCAAGTTTCATTACATTCACTCAATAATTAACCCACAGAAACCATTGGATCTGCAGTGTGAGTATCTTCCACGACCTCAACATGGTTCCTTAAAGCTTTCAATTGCACTGTGACCTGTGAAGGCCTTGAAAATGAAATAAAGCTAACGAGCTATAGGTACGTCCCAGGATAAATAAGATCAAAGGATTCCCTAACAGAAACAGAGAAACTTGAATTAGGTGGAAGACTACATTTAAAAAATTACACTTGTAAAGATAAAGTGAAGTCAGAATGGTGTCAGTACATCCACATAATTATATGGATTATTATTTTTTAACCATTTGTTAAAGGACTTCACTCTCGTTACATCGGTATACCATTTGGAATACATAACCTTGATCTAATATATATATATAACAACAACAAACTGTTGATTGTCTTAAAACACACAAACATAATGATGAAAAAAGTCACTAAAGTTGTCATTTTTAATTCTACTCTAATAAGGCCAAAATACAGTGTATACCTTTGAGTGAATTTAAATATTATACAAATTATGTTACAAACAAGATTTATACATAAACCGAATCTTCTTCCTTTTGGTATTGTAAGGAATATCCATAAAAAAATTCTGAAACAGCAATTTCATATTTTAAATACACTTCTACTAGAATACCATACTGAATGATGAATAAGTGTTTATGCTTTGAAATAGACACTGCATTTGCATAATGAAAATATTAATGAAATGGGTGCAGTTTTCCCTCAATTTAACTGCCCGAAAGGTCACTTGCTTTTGTCAACGTTTGGTTAAATATCTCTGTGAAAGACACAAAAATCCAACTCAAATTGGAAGTCTGCTCCACCAATTGTAACACTGTTAACATAACAAACAAAAACCCTACTAAATATCACTATTGTTCTTTGCTAAAACTATCACAGGAGAATATGCTTTGTGTTAAAATGCATCTACGGAAAACTAACAAAGGCTTTTTTGCTTTATGCTCTTATACAGTAAAAATGTCTTCTACAAGCAAAATCATTGAATGCAGACTGAATTCTACAAAAGCAAAATACAGTTGTAAAGAAGGCAGTTAACTAGCTAGTGAGCCTTGCATTGTAGCTATTGAGCTCTACTTAGAGGTATCAATTACACTGTACATGAAGCCGAAGCAAAGTGACCAGCATCCATTGAGAACATAGGTCGCTTTTATAAGATTAAATCACCAATTCTAGCAGAAGCAAAATAAAAACGTCTGCAAAGAAATCAACTGACTTCTGCAGAATACTGTGAAATTACACTACATGGGCAAGGTATTGTAAATATGTACTGAAGCAGGGTGGGTCGGTTTTACTCCATCTACACCTCCAACGATAAATTGGCTTCAACTTACAAATACAGCAGAAGGACGTTATGCAGCTGGCCGACTGGGATGCCAGCAGGAGCAAACGGGTCAGAAAACCTCAAGTGTCTGTTTGCAACTGTGCCGTTACTTCAGTGCCAGCTACACCTCAATTCCCCCCTCAGCACAACGGTTCAACCGGTACCCCTCTGTGTTAAAAACCGAAAACAAAAGGACAAATCTTCCAGTGCAGAACTATACGGCTGGAGTCCAAAGTCACATTAAATCAGTCGATGCAGCTACAAATCACAGTGACCCTTCCGTGGCCCCAGGTCACTCAAAGGTTTCCCATCTTTTTCGAAGGTGGTCTACTCTCCTCTGCGTGGGGACCTCCACTTCCTTCTTTGTGACGGTCAACAAATCCTCAAAGGGATCCTGAGGCACCTCCTGGGGTCTGCCTGGGTAATCCGGTGGCTCTTCCCCTGCAGGCAGGGACTTTGGCACGGCCAGGGGCATCTCCGGCGGGGCTTTGCCGGGCCTAGAGTCAAGGACGTTTGGAGTGGCAGTGCTGCTGCTGCTGCTTAAGGAACCAGCCTGTGGAAAGCTTGCTGGCTTTCCTGGGCTTTGGCTCTGGTGGATGTACCCTTGCCCCAGAGAGGTGGGCTGGCTGAAGACAGCTGATAAGGGTGAGCCAGCATAGTGGGGCTTAGGGGGAGTCTGGAAATATCCTGTACCGGGAGGTATGTAAGCCGAGCGGAACGGGTTACTCACAGGACCGACGTAGTGGGTCCCTGGGGGACCCGTCGGTGTGTAATGCAAGTTCTGAGTGAAAGGGTTGAGAGAAACCTGTGGGAACTGTGCCATGGGGGTTACAGGATGGGGATACCCCTGCTTCTGAGCGAATGCCGGGCACGGAGTGTTAAAGTCAGCCCCTACAGAGGGAAAAAGAGCGGAGCTGGTGGCCATTGTGGGCGCCGAGGCCGCCCCCATGGGAGGGTTGTTTATCTGGGTGCTGCTCTGCGAGCCTACTGCCGCGCTCAAGGGGTCTAACAGGCTTAATAGGTCATCACTGCCACTTTCAGAGCTGACTTTAATTGGCTTTAGGATGTCGGGGCCAGCGAGGTGTGAGGGGAGGGGGGACGCATTCAAAGCCTGCCTGAATTCTTGTCCGCCACCTTTGGTGCCCAAGGTCTCCTGCTGGAAGGCAAAGTCGGGCGCCGCCTTTCCCGCGTCTCCGGCCAAAGGAAGGGTCTTCCCTCCCCTGGGCTGGGGGACTGGCGGGGGCAGCCCCTTGCCCAGCTCCGGCGTCTTGCGTCCCTGCGGGCGGGGGATGGTGATGCTGCTCTGGCCCCCGGCGGCGGCGGGCTCTGTCTTGTCGAAGGCGGCCGCGCAGCTCTCCCTGGAGGGGGGCCGCTGCGGGTCCGCGGGCTCCGCGGGGGGGGCGGGCGCAGGCCTCTCGGGGCCCAGCGAGCCCCCGGCGGGAACGGCCGCGTCTTCCAGGCCCGGGCTCCACAGCTTGTTGTACGGGTTGGAGTGCTTCAGTCCCGGCAGGGTCCGGGTGCGGTCAGCGGCGCTGAGATCCATGCGCTGGACACAAAACAGCAAAGACGAGAACGAAAGGCACAAGAGTAACATTTGTTGTCACTTTTCTGTCAGCAACGGCTGAGAATCTTAAGCGCCGTTTACCGCCAGAGTTAGGATGCTAGAATGTCAAACCCCAGACGAGCAGGTTCCCAGAACCTGCATGAAGGACAAGTTTGCTAGATCTTCGAGGAGGTACTCAGATTTTAGAGCAGATGAGAAACCCTCTGACGTGTGGAATTGTGAAATTGTAAGAACTTAACTAGAATCTGGAACCTGCTTATGAGCCTCCAAACGGCCTGGAAGGGAAGCAACCACTGGGCCTTCGGTCCCCAGAGATTTAGTCTCTCTATTTGTTTTCCTCATCGTTGTGCCCGTTGGTCTACTGGACCTGTACATAAAGCTTCTGCTGTACAGATGTCTATAAAACGTTCTACAGCAATTTGTTGTGAGTCCCTATAATAAGTAAGGATTGACTGACTGAATACATTCTGCAAGACACTTCGACATTTAGGACACAAATTAGCACACAGATATCACCATCATTCCTCTCACTAGAAGAGAAGCATATTGCATAGCATGAGAACGTGGGACAATTGCCTTTTCAAACTGGAGACACCTTAAATCCCATGTAAGCAGGAGGCAGAATTCTGCTGGTGTCTCACAGGATTTGCACTCTCAAGTTCCTGTGTGCCTGATCTGAGCTCATGTTGCTCCCCAGCTTAACAGCCACTCCAGGCAACAGAGAAAGGTGGTGAAAATAAAACAGAGACGCTAAAGAGACGCTGCAGAAGAAAGCGGAACCTGTCACCAATTATAATTAATGCAAATTAACACACGCCACATATGTTTATATCTATGTACAGTTTGTAATAATAAATGTTTCTTTTTTTCTTTTTTTTAGTCTAATGTGGACTACTGGAGCTAAAGGGAAACATGCATTCAATAATTCTAAATTATCATTCAACTGCAGTATAATATTAAACACGGGAGTTCCTCATAATCTAAACAGTATTTTACATTCTTTAAATTTGACATAACCCCTGACACGTACAGTATTAATACTGATTTCATTAGTGACTGCTGCCTCTCTCCCTAAAACAGAACTGCTCAGCAACACGCTTCCTGAAAGCGAAGCAAAACATGAAGAGATAACAAGTCCTGGCTTGCCCACGTAAATTCTGTATCACACATGACGTGGGCATTTTTCCCAGGACAGCTCAGTGCACATGGGTGCGAAAAACATACATTAAGAGTTATCGCTTGGGATGGCCAATGAGATACAGCGTGTAATGCTAGTACTGGGAGGTAAATAAGGGTATATTACAAGTTAAATGGATATTAAATTAAAGGGAGGTTTTATTCTATACAGTGGTTCCACTTAGTGTTTGCATGGTACATAGAAAATCCACTGTTACACACAAAGACGACTTAAATGAGCAAACTGACCCTGCAAACGAGGCAGACAAAATGGTGGAATCCACAAACCTAACAGTACTGCTCACAGCAGCTCCTCTACAAACTTGAACACAACGTTGGCTTACTGGCTTATCTCACTTTGTATCGATACATAACCCCCTGTCCTTCTTTTAGATCGGTTATACCTGTACTGCTGTTAAAACACATCTATTTCAAAGGCACTTCTGAATGATTACATCTTGGGCTTCTTTAAAAATGAAATGGCAAACAAGTGGATAAACTAAACAAAAGGCCCAATGGAAGCATGATAATGACACAGGTTCACTTGTGTTGAATTCTGACCATGTAGGCAACACTTCTGCATTAAAAGTGATACAAAAGGAATACATATCCGTACTGTGCTGTAATTCAGGACCTATGAAGGCCTCATATTACAGTCGTCAATGAAAGGAGGTCCATTTGAATCTGCACTAATACTCTTCATTAATAAACAATTGGCTTGTCCAGAACAGACGTCTTTAGTTCTTCCGTGACCAGCGCATTCTCTCTTCCTCTTTCAATTCTGAATTCCTGATTTTTTTCCAATTTTAACCGAACTCAGGTCTGGAATCATCGCTCGGTCATGGACAGCTCAGCGCACGGGTGCTGCACCACCCCCAGCTCGCGTGGACTCATTGTGCCTGTGCTCTTTTCCTCACCTGGTAGCCGAACTTCACCTGCTGCCCCTCTTCCTCTTTGGGCGTCCTGAGGTCCTCCAGGCTCTTGGCTTGGCTCAGGGGCTGGCTGTCCGAGTCGATGTCCAGAGTGTTGAAGATGTCGTCCAGGAGGTTGATCTCTGTGATCTTGTCTGAGGCCACGGGGCTGGGCGGCGCCGTGTGTCCCAGGACTCTCTGAGACTCTTGGGCCTCTTCTCCCTCTGCGATATCTGAATCTTTCAGCGTCTTATAAGGCTGGGGCCTGAAACAGCAAGGGACATGCTAGGTAAATCAGAAGCATTACAAGACCTATATTAAGTAATGTGGATTAGGAAACTGGTATCAGAACTTTATGATAAAGGGATAAACATTGTGATGGGTAATAAGTATGTGCCCTGTGCCCCAAGAGGTTGAAAACTATCATTACTATTGCTTAAAACTAAATGGCACAGTCTCTGGGAGTGTGTTTTAACTAAATGTGCCTAGTTATCTCATGCTTAATCTTATATATCTCCTTATCATGTTAAGGTAATAAACTTTATGCTTTTATCAGATCTGAGCCAATGAATTGGTTGTAAGGAACTCAGCAGCTGAGGGTTATAAGGGGTTGCGCTCTGCCTTTTAAACCTTGTGCAGGTTCAGCAACTGAAGAACCAGCAAGAGTGTCAAGAAGGCTTGTGAGGGCACTTGCCTCGTGCAGTCTGGCAGCTGAGACTGCTGGGAAATAACTGGCCCTCTGTGCCAGCTGCTCTGGAGACTCACCCAACCAAAAAGGAGGTGCAAAAGGGATTGGAAAGCAGTAAGCTACACTTTGTGAACGGCCAGGTGGGAAAGGCTCAACAGTAAACTAATCATTAAAAAAAAAGAATCTTTAAAGGAGGAGACCATTCAAAGGGAGCGGAGAAAAGAAAGTTTTCAGAGAAGCCAGAAACAGAGCCGTCTTCATGCTGGAATTCATCTCCCGATGAGTCCTCTGAAAGGAAGACAGTGTAGTGCCTCGTCGGCCTTACAGAGCTGAAGGAAACAAGGAAGAGAAAGTTCAAACCACAGTGGCAGAGAGGGGTAAAGTACGACTCAAGCAAACACCTGGAACCAGTGAAAGCAATTTGTGAATCCATACTCTTACTGTCTCAGCAACGTGAGAGTTGGTTTCGAGATCTAAGGGAGAACTGTATTTCCTTCACCATTTTAAACTTAACTGCTTAAATAAATATATCCATTGAAGGTAATAACAATCCACACAGAGACAATGCAATAACTTCCAAAATATTATCTGGCCAATTCCTGAACAATACTTATCCACACTTTGGGTGATCTGCCGTCTACAACAACACAGTAGCCCATTTCAGCTATTTTTGCAAAAAGTAGAAGTTCTCCCACATGTAACAATGATATAGTGTAATTTCAAGACATGCTTTAGTGTGTAAATCACATGAAGAAAACAAGCAAGAGAAAGACATTTGGCCCCTATACCATTTGGTGCTAAGTTTATAGATGTTACTAGAGCTCCAGTCACCTTTGAAAGGTGTTAACCAGAAATGGACACAGGATTCGTGGCAGAACATTATCAGTTTGAATTCGGCTCTCATGGTGTAGCCAGACACAAATTTTGGTCTGTTTGTGTGGATTTGTTTGGATGTAGATGCACTCGTCATTCTTGTTTCTCAGGTTCTGCATTTCCATCCATTATCAAAAGCTGCCTATTTCCTTTTTAAGGGTCACAAATCCCCCGAGACTGCACTGGAAGTATCGGGAGGAACTACACCCAGGACAGGATACAAGTCCACAACAGGGCCCACACCTGGAACTACTCAGAGACGCCAATTCGCCTGGCTAGCACGCCTTCGGAAGACAAACCCTTCCTGAGATGAGCTCTGAGGCAGCAGTGCTAAGTGCCACATCAGTGGGGCCTATTAAATATTGCAGAACATTCATTTTTTATTCCGCACCAACACTCTTGACTCTTACATGAAATCTACAAAACCAGTGCTATAACTGATTGGCAAAATTTCAACAGATATTAAAGCCCAAAGTTGAATTAAATAAAATCAGTACAGACTGAAACATGGATGATACTAGACATACCTACAGTAATTGTATCTTCTGAATTTTCCTTTTAGGTCATGTATTTTACATAGCAAGTATCATATTACAGAAGAATGATAGAAGTATCAGACCCTAGTTATAGGGTAGACTCAGGATATGTACAGGACACTGCACCTTATGCAGGTCCGCTGTCCACTAAGCCCTGCATTGTCATTATACATACAGCTGTACTGCCAAGTGTAGCCACATGTATAGTTGATGCTCACAGTATGCCTGTAAATATGCTTATTATTTTGATCATTTGACATGTTATGAATCTTCTATGGCAAAGCTCATTGTAATCTCTCTTAAAACGAACAAGGGTGTGATCCCCTGTACATATGTACATACATACACAGAAGTATAATTAATTTATACAAAGTCACACTTTAATTTCTTACAGTAGTTACCGGTACACATACTACAGCATTTGTACATTGTAATGGGTGATTAAAATAATTATCTGAATGTAATATTTTAAAAATAACACATTCACATGAAAACCATCAGAATGGCACCATTAAACCTGAAACATAAAAATCTGATTTTTCACACAGGTATATACAATACATTGTCCAAAATAAATGCATTTATAACACAGCAAAATAAGGAAGGCAGTAGCATAAATTATTTAGCATTTTAAAAGCTATTTAAAAGAAACAGCTGCACTGAAAATACACACAGACAGACACTGGAGTAACAAAAGAAACTGAAAGATGATTTTTGGAATAAAGAACAGTTTATCCTACAAAATAATAACTGAAAAAATAAACATGAATACTATATAAACAGATGATTTGTGTAAAGAACAATTCAAAGACAACATGTTTTATCTTCAATATTGTGCTCCTTTTAAATCATGAATAAGAACTATTTTGTTTTAAGAGTCTTCAGGAAAGATTATTTTGGAAACCAGTCTTTAACACCAAAGCCTGTCTTATCTGTTTACATCTCCTACTGAAATTCAGCCATCAATCTGCTTTGAAGGATTAATACCATATTCCTTTGTCTCTGTGTCAGTTTCCATCCTTTAGCAATGGACAATACTTTCCTTTGTTTTCCTAATTAATTTGATTTCTAGTCATTTTTGAAGGCTATCACCCAGGAACATCTCCACTCACACAGAGGAGTGTCAGTGATAAGTCACATGAAAACAGCACACAGAAGACAACAAAGTTCACAACAGAAAATACCACAGGAGGAAAGAGAAGAGAAAAATGAAACACTTTTCTGACTACATCTTACTGCTTATTTATCTCTATTTAACAGTTTAATTAAACTCTTCAACTAAAAAGTGTTTAGCAGAGATAGTACAGATGAATTTGCTTTTAAAAAGTAAATTCTTCTCTGTCCAAAGTGAATATCCCCTAACATTCAGATCAAATATAAAACAGCCCATTTGTATGATCTGAGACTAGATTCAAGCTCTTCCAGTTTAGTACAAACTAAATAAAATCATTCTGAAACTGAGGGGGGGAAAAATGAGGAGAGTTTGATAAAAAAATTAATTGACTGTATTTTATCACTCAAAGCTTTTACTCCGGTCGTGGAACTCATCTCATCTCCCAGGCAATTTCAAAGGTAAGAGAAGTATAATAAAGAAACCAACACGAGATTCTGTCCGTCTCTGCCCCAGTCCCCGTTATTGTCACATGAACGCACCGACTCCTACAAAGATAATCCCGGGGATGAGCTACAATGCAGATGACTTGCCACTCTTTCTAATGTTTAGTTTAACATGCTCTTGGCTCGCGATAACATGTGACAGCCCAGACAGCCGTAGCTGTTCCTTGTTAACTATCATGTCAAAAACACAGCACTGCAAAACTAGGATGCGCTTCATGGCTCCGTGTATAGTATGATAGTGCCAGCTTATGTTTTAATGAGGAAGATCTGTGTCTTGAGCGCTTGCTTAAGTGTCAGGAATCACGGACAAATCAGTAACACATCACAGTGGCCAGGAATGAAATGTTGACAAATGCAGATATTTCACTTTTAATTGACACTTAGAGACGAAAATGATCTTGTGAAGGATTCTGGGAAGGAACTGAGAGGGGGAGCGTCTCTGAGAGGGGGCTGTAAATATTGGACAAAAAGGGGAGGGGGGCAGAAACAAAACCCAAGATACAACTGAAAAATATTAACGGAAGTATTCATTTTCAGTGAGGAAATAACGGCACATCCCAGACGCAAAGGTATTTTTCTACTGCTGTTCGGAGAGAATGCCCTATTTCACGATATTTGTATTATTCTGTTTTTCTTTGCTGATGTGAGGTTTACATTCGAATTTATACTATTCTGCCTCATAGAATTTGAAAAAAAAATGCCCCCTGCAGCAATGACTTTGCAATGACAGATGCATATTTCATTGCTAAAGGAGAAATGCAGTATTTAGAATTTTAACCCAAGTTAAAAGTCGGGGAGAACTGCTTTCTCACAGATTAAGGGAGTCAGAACTGCGCATGAGTCTCACAGAATTTTAGTTCACAGAATTTAATTTAGATTCCATTTGCCTGACCTGTGACTCTCAGCATTAACACCCACCACATAGATCAGATATCGCCAGTACAAAATAAAAACAAAAGAAATATAATGTGTGCAATCAAAGTGGATCTACAGAACAAAATATAAATGGATTTGTCTCTCTAGGTTTCCTCAAATATTGAATTTCAAGCCATAACAACGCGATGGAAACAAAATCAACCACGAAGACCAAGGTGCTTTGACAACAGGAAAGAAGTGGTGGAGAGAGATCAGGAAAAGGTCACTTATCCCTTTAACAGGAAAGTAAAAATATATAGCATTCATATTTGCATCATGTTGCCCAGACACTAACTAGCTCAGGCCACCCTTCCAAAAAGAAGGGGCATGCATGAAACGAATACGGAGCTCTGAAATGTGATTCACGGTTCGTACATGTACAATATCTCAGTCCCCCACACACCTGGCCTGGACGGTCAAGTGGAAAGATAGCTGTTACTGAAAACCATTTCTCTTAAATCTATAAAATATACCATGGAGTTGTGGCAGACGGTTTTATGGTGAGATAAGACACAAATTGAACCTTTTTGGTGAAAATACATCTGAAAGAATGAACGCAGAACACCCCACAGTCAGCACCATCACAATGTTAAGCACTGTGGCGGCTTCATTTGGTTATGGGAAAGCTTCTCATTAGCAGGGACTAACTAAAGAAAAGTGTCTAGAACTGTATGATGACCTAGCAAAGTACAGGTGAGTCCCCTAACAATCTAATACTAGACCTGAGTTCCCATTACCTGTAAAGCGCTTTGAGTGGAGTGTCCAGAAAAGGGCTATATAAGTGTAAGCAATTATTATTATTATTATTATTATTATTATTATGTTTAAGAACACTACTAGTATGCCTGCTTTTTATTTTTATTTATTTTTTTCCTGAAGAGTTACATTTGACATGCAGCATTAGTGTTCTGGTTTTAGCAACTAGGATACAGTTCATACTCGCATCAGGATGGAGAATATATTCTAACTCCTTTGCAAAGTATCTGAAGATTGTCATCTGTGCACAGATAAAGTGAGACAGTGGGTCCTCTCACAAAGTTTTCTTTTTATGCGCCAAATCAAACAAATTAAAGTTTATCAAAGCCAGGAAGACCAGCAGTTGAGGAAGAACATCTTTTAAAACCTCACCAATACACAAGCAGCTTGAAAAATACAGAAAGAAATAGTGATATACCCAGGTTTGGTTTAACGTCATCCTTTCCTTACTGCATCCCCACACTAAAATGCTTTAATAAGAAGATGCTAAAGACAAGGAACAGACATTTGTTGAAATTGTTGCATTTCTTTCAAGAAATGACTTGGAGCAATACACTTAACTACCAAACAGGCCAGATGCCAAGAAGGCATCCTTTTACTTGCAACCTTTCTCATGCTCTGAAAGCGGCAGTGTTTTTACAACGTTCTGAGTCTCAAATTAAGATTTCAAGTAAAAATAGTTAAGAAATTGCTTCCTGAAATCACATGTTTAATAGACATACATCTATAAAGATGTGATATAACACTGCTTTGATAAAAAAGGCACAATTTAGATGAGCTTTCAGGAGCCACTTCTAGACACAGCAGAGCTTGCGGTGACGTTTGAGATGACAGCCTGTGTTTTTACTGCATGTTCTCAGGTACATCTCACCATGGGAGCAGTTGGCAGACGAGGGTACTTGCCGAAAAGAAATGACAGTAACCTGGAGCTAGCAAAATAATATTAATATGTATATATCGAGCTTTTGCCAACTCTATAACATATTTGAGCAAGGAGAAAAATTATTTTGTGAGGACTGCTTTTGCTTTGCTTGCTCTGACTTTTTGCTATAACCAGCAAGTTGTAACACACAGTTCAAATTAAAATAAACCTGCACAAATACGTCATTTCCAGTCATTTCTACCGCACAGATCTATCTTTATTTTTGGCCCAACAGTAATTTAATTTCTAATAGTGTAATAGTTCAATTATTAACATTTTAAAAACTGCTTTTGTGACATTTTCTGTTTCCTCTCAGTCCCATGGTAAACATTTTCTGAATCCCACTTCAGCTCTCAGTTTGCTTGTTCCCTGTCACTGCTGCGGTTTGAAATGTGAAAATGCCCCCAAAGCTGGGATCCACAGAGTAAGACATAAGAGAGGCTGGTTTGGGACACATCCAGCTGAGCACTTGAGCCAGTGGGAAGGACTGACTTCCCACATCAGCCCGTGCAGCTGATGCGTACTGGACCATGGATAATGGAAGTGGGGTATTGGTCTCCTTTTCATGGATGCACTTTTCTGGACACTCAAAGTGCTTTACAGGTCATGGGGATCCCCTCCACCCCCACCAGTGTGCAGCCCCACCTGGAGGATGCTCCAGTCCGCTCCCCACACACCAGCTCTCAGTGGGGAGGAGAGCAGAGTGATGAAACCAGTTCAGAGATGGGGATTATTAGGAGGCCATGACTGGTAAAGGGAAACTTCCCAATTTCCCAATAGGAAATGTGGCCAAGATGCCAGGGTTACACCACAGCACTATTCTTTTCAAGAAGAAATCCCGGGATTTTTAATGACCACAGACAGTCAGGGCCTAGGTTTTACATCTCATCCGACGGTGCCTTTTTATCAAATTAAATGCAGTATTAAGGTATTTTTACTAACTGAATAATTCACAATTACGTATGAGGAAAAAGTAAGCTATTAGGTTCATATTATATATGATATATCTGAATACATCAAATATTTCCAGCTTGATATGTTATTGTATATTTAATGCAATAGCTCAAACCACAATTTATTTCACAACAAGTGCTGATGACATAATATTGCATAGTAAGAAAGTAAAGGAATTCCCTCAACATGTCTGTTTTTAACTTCATTTTGTCTTCCATTCTATTTTCTTCATTATAAACGATGGACAGAGCAAATGGTGACTGTGAAGCTTGTAAAGACTGGTGCTATGGTGAAATGTTGGTTTAATATGCGTTGGTGTTTTTTTGTAGCAGCTACCTTTGAAGCCTAATATGTAGATAACCCAGTATATTCTTTGTAAGGGATTTATTAAAAACATTATAATCAGTGCAGACTGTCATAGGTATCTCGAATGTGTGGAATGTGTTTTTTTAAGGTGGTGACAGCGAAAAATAAAACTCTGCCTCCTTCCTTGGTTTCTACAGAATAAACAATTATCTGATTTAAGGCAGCTGAAGCAGAACCTCCTGAAATGAATGACTGACAATATATCTATACTATTGTGCATGGTTCTCAAAATAAATGCCTACAATACTTTATATTTAATACGATTTACAGCATTAGTTTTTGTAAAGGTTTTTTGCATTTTTATTGGGATGCTAACCCCAGCATTAAAAAAACAACATCAAAGCACTAGAGCTATTGGACAAAAACACTTTGGATGAATTGTCATCTCGAGTAATTGACAGCGATATAGGCAGCCTACCTACGCACAGGAGAAGAGGTGATGAGCACAGAAAATCATGTTAAACCAAACAAAAAACAACAGGAATTCTTACAGCAGTGTTCCCCAGTTTTAACAACAGGGACATGCTGCATCTCCCGGCTTTTCATTCAAATGAGCTCTTACATGTTTTAATGAAACCGCTAATAATCCATTTAATTAAACCTTTTTATGGATGGTCTCCACTTGGTGATTCTGAGATACAGTGTCAGTGTTCTGTGCAACTTCGAAAACTGTTTATAAGCCAAAACATATCTGAGCGCTCAGGCTTAGTAAAGTACTACATACTGTAAATGTCAATAAATAATAAAAGGTACTTGGCATCTATATTGAAAATAAACTAGAGGAGGAACAGTTGTGACTGGGATTCCTCTTTGTATTTAGAAAATGTCACAGTATAAGAACTTACACATTCGTGCCAGAAGTACTGTAAAAGAACTGCACTAAGGGTACAAGATGGACCCCTTGGAGATAGAGGGTGAGACGATCATCATGGCCAACGTCTC
The DNA here is from genome assembly GCF_040954835.1 of Lepisosteus oculatus. Taxonomy (NCBI): domain Eukaryota; kingdom Metazoa; phylum Chordata; class Actinopteri; order Semionotiformes; family Lepisosteidae; genus Lepisosteus; species Lepisosteus oculatus. The sequence goes on along the minus strand of NC_090719.1, from coordinate 14,253,990 downwards.
CCATCCCCTCTATGACATGCTTGTGAGATTGAAAAGCACGTTCAGCAATAGGCTGATCCAACCACGGTGCGACAGGGAGTGCTACAGGAGGTCATTCTTGCCTTCTGCCATTAGACTGCACAACGCATCCACTGTGTGTCTGGGCAGGGGCAACACTGACATTGACCTGTTTTTGAACTAAACATTAAACTCTCTGCTTACTTCTGGTTTTTACTTTTTATTATTGTTTTTTGTGCAATATATGCTAGGTACTTGTGCAATATATTTTTTTATTTATAAAAAAGCAATACAACTTTTTGTGTACTGTTCTGTTTTTTTGTATATTCTGTACTGTGAGCAACTTTTTTTGGTGCACTTCTCACTGACTGTACTGACGGTACTGTATTGTTGTATTATTTCGTTACACTGTGCTAAGCTGCTGTTGCACTGCAATTTCCCTCACGGGATCAATAAAGTATCTATCTATCTAAGATGTGATGTTCCTGAGCAGTTAAGAAACAAAATAAAATGTTTAAATGATTTAAAATCATGTACACTAAAACTGTTGTGCTGACAAACAATTTCAGTGCAGTGCTTTATATCAACTGAAAAAATATGATTAATTACAAATCAGGACATTTTCCATAACTTCAGTGGCTTTCAGCTGCTCCACAGGAACATGCAGGTAATGATATTATGCTGTGTTTCTTTTTCTCCACAAGGGAGCAGTAAAGAGCTACAGTTGTTTTAGCTGTGGAAGTCTCCAGAGACAACAGAATGTGAAGTACATATGTGTGTCAATACCGGTCATGATTTGCAAGTAATCTGTTAATTCAGAAAATAAGTGAGGAAAATAAAGTTTGTTTTTTCTTATTATGAGTCTGAAAACTGTTGGTTTTTTTTTTTAGCAAATATCGACTTGAACAAGCTTCGGTCTATCACTTCTAAGGAAAAAAAAAAGAGCAGTTTCAGCTCTAATGGCAGCGTTACAAGAACCCAAGCATTTCTAAGGGGCCGTGAAAAGGCTTACAGAAGAGTTCTTGCCTTAGCTGGGATTTCATTTCTCAGGCACCAATAAGAACTTTCAGTATCATTTGACAGCTGCTTGAGTAAGCTTTACACATAAATGCCTATGTAACAGTTTGCTAAAGCTAGTGCAAAGAATACAAAGCTTCGAAATTGTATTCCAGCACAGCCAGCACGTTGCTTAGTTATGTCTTTCCAGAACAAAGCCATGCTCTCCTCATTTTGATGGCTGTTTCCCTTGTCTGGGAATGTCTTCTGCATAATTTGAATATATATAAGATACAATTTGCCCTTATAAAACTAATAGTTTCAGGTCAACCTACCATATAATTATATATCTGGTTGTTAGGCCGTTTCGTGGAAGCTAAATTGGCACAGCAGGTGTACATTCTGAAGTGGAGAAACAACTCAATTGCAAATTGTTTGAATTGCGATAACCCTATACCCTCTCTAGTTCCTACTGTGACTACCGAGTACAAAAGGAAAGGAGAGATTTACCAAGTTCCCTATTTTTCACATCAGAAAATAAGGAGATTATAAAAAAACTTTACTTTTTTTACAGAGTGCTTTGAAATAAGATTCTAAATGCAATTCTAATTGCACAAGAACATGCTCCTGCAACTTGTTAAAATCCCTTGGAGATTTCTTAATCATTAAATGTACATCATGACCTTCAGCAAAAACTATTACAAGCATTAAGTACAAAGGACGTAAATCAATGAATAGGTTTTTAATAACTGGATAGAAGCCCGAAAGATGTCTATACTTATCCTATCTTTTGCATCAGGGATGAATGTTTATAGGGATATTTTTCCAGTAAAGGTGTGATTCTTGATTACAGAAAGGGCTCAAATGGGCCTCTTCTTAGAAAAATGTCCCAAGTTAAAAGTGAAGCACACAGAAAGGTACACAGTCTAAACTGCCATAAAAGAGCTGAAGAGACAAAACAAAAACTGAGAAAATACAGCTATAATCAAAAATTCTCAATTGAGAAGCACACAAAGACATAGAAATCTGGAAAACCTATAAAGCTTTTTTGTAGTGTTTTAATATTCTGCTACAATGATGTGTCAAAATACAAAGAGATATTAAAAACTTAATGGTGAATGTGAAATCTATATTACCAGTACATGTTACTGTTCAAAATATGTATTAACCCTTCTGTGCAGATAACTGAACAATACTTTGAATTAGTACCCAGATCTGATCTTAACCTTGTAAACACTGGCCAGAAGTGTCTCCCACGTTTACCTGGAAATACTATAGAACCTTAGTTTAATTGACTAGTAGATGGAAGGGGTGTTACTGTTGAATGTCCGTCAAATCACAAATGACAAATTTGCGAATAAAATCGCTTATATAATGTGCATTTTCAAAACCCACTATTATGTGTGAAAGACACATAATACTATATATAAATGGTTCCTGCATCCTTTGAATATTTTTTAACAATTACAATCAACATTGTCAATGAAAATTGTTCCTGTGCATATTTTTACCATAAATATACTTTTATTATTTCAGGTGTCATACATATACTGCAGATAATTCACTAAAGCATATGAAACAAACACAACACCTACCCCAACAGGACACCACTGATATTCCTGAATTTTAAACCTATGCAGTATTTATTTTTACCTTGTTTTATTGTTTGTTCGTTATTGTGGGGAAAGTCCGGTATTTCTGACTCCACAGACAACATTCTCCTTTAGCAGGTTTTGTCCATTAAATGCAAAGTCGATTTGACTAAGGATTTACTGCACTGAAGATGCTATGAGCAAATGAGAAGGGATTGAGATGCTGCTCTGGAACTGCCTCCAGACACAAATTCATTGACTTTGTAAATTGTGAATTTGCAAAATAGCTTTGAGCCGTACCCTGCCAAATACGCTATATAAGTTGTGCATTTGCATTTCAGACCCAGAGTCATCAAACTTTACCGATCAAAAGTACATCCAAAGAAATAAACCAGATTGCAATTAAAATATGCAATATATAATGTCAGCTTAAAATAGTGCATGGAACGTCTTCTGCATCGATAATTAATAAGGCACGCACAACACATAAGTGATTTTTAACTAGAATAGTCGATATACATTGCGGTATTTTTATATGCATTTGTGACAGAGTTGTGTTTATAAACTAAGGATCACCGTGTGAAGAATGTTTAAGAGCCTGTGTGTTCGTTTTCACTCTGCCACTTAATGAATACATTCAGCAAAGTGTGAACTTTTTTTTTATAGAGCTTTTTTGAGAACAGGCCTACAGAATTCATTATTGGGATGTGGGTTTAAAACTATAAAGTATTTTTATTCATTGACAGTAAATAAAAAACATGCTTAGTAAAATGACAAACAAAGCATGAAATGTATGTTCACCAAACGTCATTCATACATGTAATTCTAGCATCTAGAGTCATCTGGAGCTGGGAGATCATTTCTGTGAGAGTTAAAGGAGTTAAAAATGGAACAAAAAGTTTGAGGCCTGTCGATGATGGTTGTCTCTCACACTCCTTACTGCCCAACGTCCTACTTCAGTACTGTTTCCAAGACGATTGTTTCTCTTTTGACTTCCCCAGTCTTCAAACTTACATACAAGTGACACAGTAATGGGCAAAGTTGGGAAAAAAAGATACTTGAAAGTTTAAAGGTTCTTTAAAAGATCTAAACCAACACAACAGAAGAACACAAAGTCTACCAAGCAACCTGAGCACATTGTGTGTCTTAGCAAAACAAAATACATACTGTGCATCCTTGTTTTAACTCACTAAAGTTGCCTCCTCAAAAAGAGAACATGCTGATAATATTTTATTGCTACAAGTTTCTCATCAATATCTTGCAAATGCAAACAACTTATAAGCCAAATTTCTACAAAGTGAATGCACCGATCAGAAAGCATACATGTAAATTAAGCACATGTTGCTTCAGAATTAAGAATTAAAAGCACTCCCTTAGAAAACAGGGTTGTGGGTGTACAGATTAAACTAGCAACACATTATGGAAGCTCATTCTCTCTGGTTCCTCAAGAAACAGCTTGTTGTGGTTCTTGGATCAATAAGCTAAAAGCAGCCAGACTAGCAAGAAGCACTGAACAGTCTCCACACATCTGTTGTGTTCTCATTCAGCTATGTTATTATTATATACTGTAGGTTTTACAGAGAGGAAGAAAGGTTTTTTGAGGAGCTGAATTAGAAAGGATGGAAAATACGCTAACGTATTCATAATGAGTTATTTAAAAACTGAAGACAACAATAAAAATGTAAAAACAAAAAAGACTGAATAAATTCAACCAGAATGTCTCTTCATTATTGCTTTGAAACTGATCTAATGAATCCGTCAGATAATAAGTAATAATGAACCTAAATAATGATATTTTATTTTTTATGAATGCTACAATTTTAAACGAGACATGAAAAAGTCAAGTTTAAAGGAATTTTAGGGACAATGACAATGAAATTTTTTTTCCAGTATTACATCCTTTAAAGTTAGCTTTATGTACCCTGTACAATACCTTCATGACACCTTCTGGGAAGGTACATAGGTACATAACAGGCTACACTCATAACCCTATAACTGTTAATCAAAGACATAACTGTCACACAAATTTTCAGAATAACTACCCTAACTTAGCCTATACCTTTGTAGGGATAGGACAGCACAGTCCAGTGAAAGTCTGAGATAAGTTTGATTGCATTGAAAATGGCCATTTCCAGAGAACACTGTAGGAGACACACACAAGGTGTATTTCCCACAGTGCCCCGAGCTGCAACAGTGCTGCAGAGGGTCTAGCGACACTTTTGCCATGAATGGGGGATCAAGAATGACCATTCCCCTTATGGCCCAGTGGTTATTCTTGATGATGTTATCCCGCCTTTTCAGCGATTTCTGAGCCATCAAGTCATAGCTCTGTGCCTTAACACACACTACAGTATGTTTCACTTCACAGCCGAAATGTTGTGTTACTTTTTTTGATCTTTTCAGCCTGGAATAAACTGAATAAATAAAGAGAAAAAAAGTAACCCAATATTCCGGGTGTGAAGCCCTCACAGCCAAAACGTTGTGTTTCTTTTCATCTCTTTTCAGCAGGGAATAAACCTTTAACGTCTTCCCTTGCAGCCTACACATGCTGACGTAGCTACAGTACCTACTTGATATGGGTATCACACGACAATTGTGTTATCGCGTGAGCACATAAAGTATGCAAAAATTACCAAGTCAGAATTCTGAGATAATTTTCTCGGAATTCCGAGATAAGGGTGAGGATTTTTTTCCCCCTTGTTGGCAGCAATGCGTATCTGTACATCAGTACAATGCAAGACTGGAAAAACACAGGGCACCTCTATTCCACTGAATCCTAAATCAATGTACCAGGGAAACTCATTTAAGCAAAAGAGAGCTATTCCAATTGATCCTTTCATATCTGTCCAAGTAAACCCATCTTTTGGGCATTTATAATGCACAATCTTCCAGGAGTGGTCAAAACTCTACAGTGATTTGCTGATTTTCTCTCAACTTTCTGTATATGCACAGGGCTGTCTGGCACGAGACAACTCGAAACAAACTACAAAAGTATTAACCCCATTTGCATTCTGCCAGCACACTGTGTTGCACAAGAAATTTAATTGTGGCAGTTAACAGATAACAGCTATGTGCCATGTTTCACTCAGCTAAAAAGCCAAAGTATTTCTGTTTCTACATCGCTGTACCTTTTTAGAGCATTTATACATTTAAGAGCTTTACTAACGGAGTGTTTCGATATTAATAGACTGCAGGTGGGAAAAGGACTAGCTAAAGAAGGAAATAATAAAAATGTACAGTATAAATTCAGAAGAAACTTTTCGTGTTGCCCTGTAGAGAACGAATCCCAGTTATCTGGATGATGCTCGAGGCTACCAATGACTCTTACGATCACATTTACACAAGTAATATTTCCATTCCTTTACCAGAAGGAGAAAATAATTTGGAAAAACTAAGTTCAGGAAGATGGAACACATTTAGATAAAACCAATTACACTTCCGTTTTACTGAGAAAAGACACGCAAGCTGTCATTTCCTTTGTTTTCTTCTTCGTCAATATTGAGCTACAGTTATTAATATCTAAAGTTCTACATCTGCACCTGCTACACAATCTGTGTCTAACTATGCTAAAGTGATACACCAGTACATTCAATTTTATCCTTTATAGGGTTGTGCTCAGAAACCAAACACTTTTTATTTGTACATAAACATGTTTTTGGTATAATTATCCAAGATGTTTGCTGAAATTAATGAAAGAGAAAAAAGTAAACTAAGCGCCTTAAATGATTCAAACATTTGGCTAATATCAACTTTTAGCAGTGCCCCACATTGTGCTAAATGTCTTGATGAATACTTTTTATTTGATGTTTTCAGCAAGGATAAAAGAGCAGGCTATATAATAATGCGATTTATTGAATACCGCATATTCTTCTTTTTGAAGCAGCTCCACTCACCTGCCCAAGATTTAAAAATAGACTAGATGGGGCAATAAAATTGATGCTGAAGGAAATATCTGAACAGGTGGATACATAAAATAGCCTTGCCCTATTTGCACTTTTTCTTATATCCATAAAAAACACCCTTTTAATGAAAAATGCTTATTCAAGCACATGATATTCAAATTACAAGATATAAACAGAAACTGAATATACTGTATAATAAAATGATCCATTCATCTGCTTCTTCCAATTCAGGGTTGCAGAAGAGCCAGAGCCTATCCTGACAATCAAAGGTCACAATTCAGGATACTTCCTGTAAAGGACGCCAGGCCATCGCAGGACAGAAAGAAACACACACCAGTTTTACCAGTTTTACCAGAAGCCAGTTAACCTGCCAGTATGTTTTTGGACTGTGGGAGGAAACCGGAGCACCCAGAGGAAGCCCATGTAAAGGTGGGGAGAACATGCAAACTCCACGCAGACAGCACCCCAGGTCTGGAATTGAACCCGGGTGAAACAGTGAAACAGCAATGCTGACCAATGGACCACCCTGCTGCCCGTGTAATAACACCCCTCTACTTAAAACCATAGTGAAATAAATAAATAAAACACTTGACAAAGATCACAGCTCTTACTGTTCTGGACTGGACACTGACGTTCTTCGGCCTTCGACTGCCACGTTGCTCCTGGGCCTCTTCGCCACCAGCGGCCGAGGTGGACGAGCCTGAAAAAAGCACAGGGTCACCATGGAATGGCCAGCACTTTGAACTGGTTAAATAGTGAGATGCAGAAGGACAGCTACTGAGATGACAGATGAGTAAAAGAAAAAGGCAGGCAATCATATACATCTACTGCAATACAAGGAATATACAATATTCATTCCTTTCCTTTGTTGAATTAATCAATGAATATGTATAGTTTTTCATCAAAACTTAAATGCTTACAAAAAACATTTTTGGGGGGAGAAAAGACATAGCACAAACCCATAAAGAGAAATCAAACACTAAAATATATTGATTGTGACGGTATTCGCCCCCCTTTGTCACTAAGAACCTACATTAGATGAGGTGCTCAATTTTTCTTTGAAAAGGAACACAGCTAGTTATGACTTCTGACTGTGTGCAATAACGGTGCCCTATATGATTTCAGAACTAATACTACTGTCTCTGCAAGGTCCTTCAGTCAGGTGGTGAATTTCACGCCAAGAATCAACCATTAACTCCAAAGAGCTTTCAAAACAACCTAGGAATCAAATTCCTAGGCTGTTAAGGAGGCAGAAATCAGGAGAATGGTATACAAAAATTCAAAGGCTTTGAACAATCCCTTGAACGCGGTGAAGTCGATCATTAAGAAGGGGAAGGTGTATCGTGCCACCCAGACACCCAGCCTAATCAAGCTGTTCCTCCAAACTCCACAGCTGGGCAAGGAGAGAACTGGTGACAGGCGTCACCGTGAGGCCAACAGCACCTCTGAAAGAGCTCCACAGTTCAAGGGCTGAGATGCCAGAATGTGTCCATGAGTCAATGTTACACCCTTCCCTCCTCCAATCTGGCCTGTACAGCAGAGTGGTAACCCCATCTCACATTGCGCATGGAGCTTGGCACAAAGCATGTACAGTAAGTGACACTACAAACATGAGACAAAAGGTTTTGCGGTTATATGAGATCAAACTTCTTCCCCACATTCCTAGAAATATTCCCTTTCTGGGATAACTTAACTACCACAAAAACCCAAAGGGATACAATTTTCTCTACCGCCAGCAAACAACACAAGGGATGGTCTGCAAAACTGAGATCTGCTTCATCCTGTGCGTCCCATTAGGCAATGCTAAAAATACAGGGTATGGTATTTTTACATTGGAAAGCAAAAACCATGTGCATGGAAAACTATGCTTTTTGGCTATGTTTTAGTTTACACCATCTCATTCGGAAAATGCCCGGCCATTTACACTTGTGAGATCGGAACAAGACCAGCACCTTCGCCCCTTCTCTCAACAAGAGACTCATCCCCTTCTAAATCTTCTACGTTCATTTGCAGACTTCGGCTCTCCACACCTCTGCTTCCGCTCTCCCGGGGTCTGGCCGCTCATTCCCACCTGCTGTACAGTACGCCCATTTCTTCACTGCTCCGCGCCCCTTCCTGTCTGCTCGGACTTTTGTTCTCCTATGCCTTATTTCTTTGCAACTTTCCCTCTCTCCTTCCACGCCGAAATGTAGTGTTTATTTTCTTACCCTTACAGCACGTCACGAACCCTTCCCTCTCCCTAAACTCTTTCATATACTATTGTTTGAAATCCTCTACATGGACATACAGTACACCATGTACTGTACATTAAACTAAGACAACAGAAATAAATGCCTTACTCTCTGATATTTATGTGGTATCTCAGATCCTAGTACTTGCTGATGGCATCTTTATGAATTATACAACTAATATGCTAACAAGAGGATAATTATCCAAATAAATGATCTTCTAACTTTGAAAAGGAGTCAAAATAAAGCCCATTACTGGCATCATAAAAGAGCCAGTTAGTTGGCTGTATATATATATACCTACGTCTTACACAGGGTAATGGGTTTTGAGGTGTAAATGGATGATCAATCAATTTCAATCAATTCTCATTTCACAAAATGGCCTTTCATGGGGAGCGCCATCTCACAGCATTTACAAAATGGACTTAGGCTGGACAATGGCACTAAAATTAGAATTTCTCCATTTACAAAAAACTACATTCACAGCAGCTAGTAAATAGTAGTTCTTTCAATTCCACATGAGAATGGGGAAGGTCTAACACTAGGGGCATGTTTTTGGCAATCAGGTTGATAGCCATGACGTGCTGTGCCGTGTGGTGAAATGAACTAGACCATCATAATTAACAACGGTATGAAAGGAACCAGGATTGCTGGGATCCATTAACATTGCAGAAGCTATTGCTTCACAGGCTCCTTGGACATATCGTGGGTCACTGTAGACACTATTCTGAGACTTACAAGTTTATTTTTCACAAGTCCTTCAAAAGGGAAACTTCTTCAAGACACTTCATTACCAGACTTAATATGCAAAGGAGAAGATTCCATGTTAATTGTAATATCATGGGATCAGTAAACCTGAGGTACACATAAACAGCAGTTACATTTCTAGGGGAAATTAACCTGGGTTTTCCAGAGGTATTTCTTATGTGACCTCCGGAAGCAGCCGGCAATAAAATCTTTGTGTAAACTGTAGAGATTGCTGACAAGGTGCATTAAGACCTGGAAGGTGTTTAGCAATGCACTCCGTAAAAATAAGAATCCATCCATTTTCTAACCGTTTAACGCAATTCAGGCTCGAGGGAGAGCGAGAGCTATCCCAACAGGCAATGAGTGCAAGACAGGATACACCCTGGATGGGATGCCAGTCCATTGCAGGGCAGATACAGACCTACTGTACATTCACAGCAGGGCCAGTTTTCCCAGAAGCCACATAACCTACCAGCATGTCTTTGCACTGGGGGAGGAAACCGGAGCACCTGGAGGAAAGCCACGCAAACACAGGCAGAACATACAGACTCCACGCAGATGGCACCCCAGGAATTGAAACCAAGCCCTCAGCTCTGCGAGGCAGCAATACTAACTACTGTGCCACTATAAAAATAATTCATAAGAAAGAATAACCTCTCTGCTAGACAGAAATTGGTAACTCATGAAAAACCAAATCTACCGTGTGTGTGAAAACGACCCATTCCATTGTAAAAAGGGCGAACATCTGCTACAAAGATACAGTAGACGGAACTGCACACACTCCTGAAGGTGCTATGCAAATCCAAACAGATGTTATGAATCAAATGAACAGAAACAAGAAAAAAAAAACATTTCTAAAGAGAAAAGTGTTGCATTTCACAAACAAAAATGTTGGTTACGATTCCAAAAAGTGCAGAATTGATTTGAATCATGTCTAAAGGGAACTGTGTTTTAGGCGTTATAAGGGATTAATTCCTTTCATCAATTAGTCAAAGTGAAGTAAAAATAAATCTATTCGATGTTTGCTTTATAATTAATAGTGCAGTGTACAAATCCAGAGAGGTTCTGGTGAAGTTGTACATTGCCCTACTTAGAACACATCTGGAAAACTGAATTGAATTCTGGGCACCATGTCATGAAAATGCTGCCATTCTGAGTGTCCAAAGAAGGGCAAACAGACTTATCACCCAAGACTGAAAAAGCTTGAATGATGACAAACTGAAAGTAGGCAACCTCTCAGGGGACACTTGATTGAAGTTTTCAAAGAAATTATGAAAGTTGTATCCAGCAGTTATTTCAAGCAGTTTTTATCACGTTGAATGCAGGGACATACAGTAAATGGCAACTCATTAAGGGCCCTATATTCTGACATAATGTATCCAAATTTATTCTCTTAGCAGGTATAGGGTGATATGTACCTGATTTCCATGACTGAACAGTGGGCAGCTTCTCTCTGTGCAACCTGTTGGCCAATTACTATCCAATACAATTGCTATGAAGTCTAACCACAGGGAAGACATCATCAAACCCTGGATCTCAGCAGCAAAATAACTTTACTTTTGGGAATCTACATCCATTCTCTCCATTGATTCTGGTCCATAAATATAGCAGTGATTTTATAACCCTGCAGCCCAGTCAATCAGATACTGGGGAAGCTGCTAATGGTAATATGTTTTCATTTGTGAATATAAAAAATCATATTTCCGTTATAGTCTGCCAAACCATGTTCTAAATGCAGTACAAGTTTTTTTCTGTTAAACATCAGCAGCCACATCTAATGCCATGTAATTACACTCGTTGAGATGTATGGCTACGACTGTTATTGGTCTTCTCATTTCTTTCAATGAGAGTATTTTTCTGCAAGCACATGAAAGTGAAATATGGTCAAGAAAAGATGTCTGTGCTTAAGCCCTTCCTGGTTCGCTGGAGCTCTCGGACCAATCACCTGATCTTGAACCAGTTTAACATATGGCTGAAGCTGAAAGGCCAATTCACTGGCAAGAAACAAGAAGTAGGTTTACTCATTGATACATACTTTTACAGGTCGTACTGTAAACAGCCCACCACTCGCCTTCATTTGAATGTAAAGGCAACACCTTTGTAATCTACGGCATCTAGATTTTGAATTAACCTTTTTCGATTTTTAATGCCAAAGATAAATACGTTCACTAATCAAAGCGCAACTTGGATTTTAAATATATATGCTTCACGCATTAAAGTTCATCCCATGCCAGCGACAACTCTAATCTTATGTGCATACAGTTCTGCAGGCAGTGCCACTTTTGGAGAGATGACATGATCTACCCCCCCCACCTCTTTCCACTGAAAAAATAAAGTAATTTGAATGGCAGCCATGAAACTCTCTGGACCGTTGCTGGCACAGTGATTGCTAACGATTTTCAGTCCCAAGGCTTTTTCTAAAAGGATGTTGACTTTATGCACGAATGGGTTTGCCTCCCCTCCTTGCAACAGCGTTCAAAGCTCGAGCCCTACTTGACCAGCGCAAATAAGGTTTGCAAATCCTCTAAATTACTGTAACTAGCATGCAAGGAAAACAAATGAATCAAGAATATGGCACCAAGGAGACAAAAATTGATTTTTGTTTTCCTGAAGCGGTGGACTAGTCAATGAAACACTTCTCCACAGGCCGCATTTACATCCTGTTACTAGGAATTAAAACAACAAACTTTGATCGTGTCCTTAGAAACATTCCCCACTTCTTTTCACTTTTCCCCATAAAGAAGGTGTCAAGCAAGAGTAGATGTGGCTATTCGAAATTCTAGTTTTGTGAAGAATTGTAGCAATTTCACACTCACAGCAGGGTATGAAAGTTTATTCAGGAAAATGTGTGGCCCGGTAGTTAAGAAAAAAAAGTTCTTACCAGATGCTCCTGTTATAGACTCAACCTTGCTACTGATTCATTTTGTATTACCCTAAGTGAGCTTTTTGAAGTCATTTAGCACCAGCTACATGACTAATTAGAGTGCTAGCATTAACAGCACCTCGTTTCTTTAGTCCTATTCTACTGAGTTATTTTGTAGATCAGAAATTTCTTCTCTCTTGCTGAGAATTAGGTTTGCACTTTATAGGATCTTAAATTACCTGCCCTGTACATTCCAGTTTGGGGACTGAACCCAGGGCCCCAGCAGTGTGAGGCACCAACGCTCACCACTTTGCAACTGTGCTGCCCCAAAATGTATATATTGAGATTAAAATGAATGTCAGAAATGCCAGTATCATAACTCTGAAAATATAACATCTCTAATCTGAAGCATTTAACAGTTATTTTGTATTTTAAATTCAACATATACATTCGCAGTAATAGTTGGAAGGAGAGGTCATTCAAAATCCCAGGGTGTTACTCGAAAAGAAGTGGGGTGTTACCCCGGTGTCCTGGCCAAATTTCCCCCTGGCCTTTACCCATCACGGCCTCCTAATAATCCCCCCATCTCTGAACTGGCTCCATCACTCTGCTCTCCTCTCCCCACTGAGAGCTGGTGTGTGGGGAGAGTACTGGTGCACTCTGGCTGCCGTTGCATCATCTAGGTGGGGCTGCACACTGGTGACGGTTTAGGGGTTCCCTATATAAGTGCTATATAAGTGTGAGGAATTAGCATTATGTCCCTAAGAGTTCCCATACAGAATATTCTATTCTGTTCACTATTTTTTTAAATAATATGAAAAAGGATAACACACAATTAGTTTCATATGGAACTGAACTCCCCTGAACTAGCGCCCTATGGATAAGTAAAGTAACTGGCTTTTATTATGCATTCCATGAGAAGAGAAGGGCTCCTTCAACAGAAGCGGACATTTTTTTGTTTCTGCTTTTCAGTTGAAGTTGTTTGTACAAAGCCGAGCTCAATCAGTTCAGATTTCTGAAAATGTATAATAACCTATGAAGAGCATTTAATAAATCTGACAGGACAGACAAAAATAGCGCTGAATGCTGAAGGATACTCAATTCAAAGTACAGCATGTCACGTGGATCATTTAGCAGTGCGACTACTTATTTAATCATTTCAACTCTTGCTTTTCTTCACCGGCATACAGCTCATTTTATTTGCAATGGGGAAGAATATGCTTCCATAGTGCCTGGATTCCCAGTGAAGGTGAGAGCTCTGTTAGCAACAACACCTTCTCTACTGCCTGCATTATTTCACATCTTTCTCTTGACACTGCTTAAAGGAGCACACATCGGCCCAGCCATTAACACAAACCCAATTAAATAACAATGGCGAGAAGCGTAGAGTCTGGCCTGCCTGTATGGTTTTGTGCCCTTCTCGATATACTGTAGCTTGTGTCTAGGGACGCAAAGCAGAGCAGGTGATGTGCGCGCTTAGGAAAATCACAGCAAACCAAAGGTTCCGAGAAGATAAAGTTGTAAAAATGCACATGAGCAGTGGGAGGCAGAAGCTCAGTAATTAAGCGTTTTGTTTTAAATCTGCGAGGTAGGAAAGGTTGTTTTAAGGTACTGGCACTGCTCAGTAATTGCTTTACACAACAAGTAAATGTTATTATGAATAAGAAACTGCAGCATCCTAAATGTCCCAGGTTTGAGACCCCGTGGTATTTGGGTTCAAGACAGGTATTGAATCACCTGTACCTTTTTCACCTGGGTGCAAACAACTTGGCTCTCGCTGTTTGGTCCCTGCTTTGTGTTCCCTCTGTAGGCTTTCCGCGTGTGTAAGAGCCCGATTCATGACCAGCACACTCGGGGTGCTTTAATCAATTTGCACAACAATATGTATTTTAAATGAATCACCGGGGGTGGGGGGATCTGATCCACACTGACAAAACCGGAAGCAACGCGGAAGAGTTAACGTCCTGTCTTGACTGCCACTCACTAAAGCCACAATACTGGATTGTGCGGGTTCAAAAAGTGACTTGCCGCTGTGCAGTGGTCATTCCTGCCTCTCCTCCTACAACACTCCCCCCCCCCTCCCCAGGTCGGCAGTCTACAAACCTGGGACTGGGGGGCTGGAAGGGGATTAAGTTTGGTGGTATTTGTCTGAACTTGAAACAGGGTGAAACTTGGGAGAAAAAGAACAACAGAGCTAATTAGGCGAGCTGAGCTGTCAGAGTGGAGCCAAATGGCTCAGCGCCAACAAACAAAAGGAGCGGGCGGGCGATGAGCAGGATCGATGGAGAAGACTGCTTCATTAAGGACTGCAGAACAAAGGCGGGAGGTGGGGTGGGAGGGGGGGGAGGGTGAAAAAAGGGAACGGAAAGCTGTTTAATTAAGCCTGAGCTGGAAGGTGATGCGTGAAGCCGGCCTGTCATCGTGCTGCGAATACTTTCACCTTTCTTGTATGGCTTTAGAAAAACCCAGGATCGGGCCCGGAGAGTGTCAGCGGCGGAGGCTTAGTCCAGGGAGAAATGCTAAGAAGGATTTGGATCCCCAAGCCTTCTGGGACACGGAGGAAGAAAGGCAGAATTCCCTCTGGGTTTTGAACCTGACAAATCTGACCAGGCATAGACGAACGCCTTCGGAATACAGAAGCAGTGACCACATCTAATCCATGAGAAGAGAGAATTTCCACTGCGTTCGGGGTTTTCACTGCAATTATTGTAGCAACATTAAAGTCCTCTGTAAAATATAAGTGGAGGGTAATTTATCGAGAGCTCCGAGACCTCGCATAGACAACGTTAACCACAGTGTTGTGGTGCTCAAGCCAGGAAAATACGAACATTATTATATTTATAAAATATGGAACATTCCCGGGACGGTGTAACTTCTGTCAATCAGTTACTAGAGGTCTTTGTCCGTGTGAATAAGACAGCAAGGCAGGAATTAAAACCATCAACTCCATATAAGAAAGACCAAAAGTCACAGACTGAAGCATAAACATGATTTTAAAAAATCATCTCAATGTGTGAGACACCTGAAAATCATTCAAATGCCCATCTCCCCATGTACACAGCAAAAAGACGTTTAGCAACTTTTCCAAGCTGTGTACACATTTAATAGAATTAATGTGAAATAGCACAAAAGACTCTCATTCACTGGCAGACAGAGCTTTTTGATGGCACTGAAGAATTCGTGTGTCATCAATATTCTTAAAAAACGTGGCGACAAACCAGTTCCTTTGGAAAGACAATAGTCAGCACACTGGGGTTTTGCCACCAGTTGCTCCACGACATTCTGACACATAATGCCAAACTAATCTCTTAACTAAACGGTCCTATAAGCCTGCAACTATGTTGCAGTATATTTGGGAGATGGAAGAAAATTTAGATGCAGTTAATTAAAAGGACAGTTTTGATGACAGTAAATACACATACTGCAGGTACTGCGGACATTGGAGAAAAGCCCTGTAGGAACAAGAGGAACACGACCTGAAGTATTATGTTCAGCAATCACCTTCAAGTGTAAATCACCTTCAAGTGAGATTCAGCGCCTAGCACTGTTCCAGGAATAACTGGGTCTATCGCTTTCTAACCACAGAGCCTGGTGATTGTGTGAGGGCAAGATCGCCTAGCAGACTCATACCACAGCACTGTGGACAGCGACACTTCGACCGTCCCTCAGTGGACAGAGACTCCTGTCAGGAAGGCAAAAGAGTTTTCTAGTCACCCCTATCCGATGGTCTGTCCCAAAAGTAATGAACCAAATACAAACAGCAACTTTCTAGCAGGACTTGGATCTGAAAAACATAGCTGGGTGAAGGACATCATACAGAGGCAATAATGAGGCGTGTCTGACTCAAACCCTACCTACTGCTTAACAAAAAAGGGGAACATTAACTCAGGCGAAAGAACAGTGTTTGCAGTGTAAAGAGCACTTATAAAATACCGAACTGAATAAGTTGTAGAAGGAGGCTTGTTTGCTTGCCAGTACTTTGAAGTGTAATTACAAAAAAAAATCAAACATTTATCATGTGACCTGCACATACTGTAGCTGTGCTTTTCATTGATTGATAAAACGGCACAGAAACAACAGAAAGTCCTCCCTTTCATTTTTTCAAATACCCATTACTTATGCTTTTTTTAAAAACACACCAAGTAATACAACAAAAACCTGCACTTCCCTGACAGGCTGGTTTGAATTGCAATTGTTAATGTAGAGGCTACATCGCTTGAATAAAATGTGGATACTCAGTAATAGTGTGCAAGAAATGACACAAGATGCTGTAGAACAATTACACTGACGTAAGATATAGACGAACATGAACTGATTTAGTGTTGAAAGAGAAGCAATGTCCTACCCCCTCCCCCACACCTGCTACATTGTGAGATGTTACATTCCAGGCTGGATATACTCGAAAGAGGATAAAGGGCTCCCTGCTGCCCCCCAGAACAGCAGGCGTCTTTGCGGAGGTCCGGATAATGGAAACTAGACTTACAGTACAGAGGTTAATAGGAAGATCTGTGGCAGGATACCGACACAACTATTTAAATGAGCAGGGATTCCAGGGAGAGGTTTGGACCCTGTGAATATTGAAAAGAAAATTAAAGAAAATGTGAAATCACCTGTAACTGACCATAATATTGTTATGGAAAGGCACGTCGCCCATGATATTGCAGAGACATGAGTGGAGATTAAGGACTAATACAACAAAACAAGTTAAGATGGTGCCCGTGGTTCACTCTGATAGGAAGAGGTGCTACTGTCTGCTTTTGCTCTCTGGACTGTACTGTATGCTATCATTCACATGTAAATATACTGTACAATTTAATTACGTACTTATACTAAATCTTATTCACAATTTCCCATTAGGTCGTTTTGTGTTGTTATTTATTTGAAAGAGGTGTCCAAATCCCATTGTTAACACCATGTTCCGTTTTTATTCGGGGTTCGATTCATTAACAATCCACAAGATTTAAAAGGGAATAATACCTTTACTGGATATCACTTGCAGACTTGCACAGCTTACATACACTTCTTTCTTCCTGTGGACATGCATCAAACTAATATCCCTACATATACATTCATTAGATATATCACAACATCCCAAAGTGTTATTCTTTCTTTGTACTTATTTTGTACCTTTCCCCTCCATTTTATTTGTGCTGAGTAACTTTACTCTGTGCCTCTTGTATTATTCTTCTTATGAGAGTATAACTTCACCAGCTACTAAAGTATTATAAACCACCATATATTCAATATATCCATATACTGTATATAATATAAATCAATATTCAAGGAGGGTGATCTGCAAAGGAGCAAGCAGAAAAGAAGAAAAAAGATAAAAAAACAACATTTTGACTGTGGTGCCCTTTTCATCTTAGCAAAAAAACACATCTAATCAAAAGCCCACAAAATGGTCAATTGCAATCGTTCTAATAATTTGCTAATGACTGAAAAATAACGAGAGTAAGAACTGTAACTTGAGCTTGGGAAGATGAACATTATAGAGATTGATCAAGTTAAAAACAATGACGTGTTTTGGCTGCCGCATAAAGCAGAACATTAAAAAGCATGAGCTCAAGAAAAAACATAAAAAACTTACCTTGAGATCACTGTGTTTGTTTAAGGAAATCGCGCACATTTTTGTCACATCTTCAAACAATTAGTAACTAAGAGAAAGTGAAAATAGTCTCCAAAAAGGCGCTTGGATTACACACTTTGCCACCTTTCTAAATGTGTTCCTGGTACCCTTTATACAAGCACTTGATGATGGAGTTAAGTGAGAAGAAACATGTTGGTTCTGGATTAATTACCACTGAGAGAGCCGTCAAAACGTGCATGCAAATTAAAACTCAATTTAGGAATTGTGAAATAAGTTGAAGAACTTCTTTGGGGTGAAAAAGAGTAAATTTACATCTTAAGGAAATTATTTAGCATAAATAGTTATCAGCATTATTACTATATGTGGGAACTAGATGTTCTATATATGGGAAACAATAAGGGAATTTTATTATGAGAAAAAAACAATATGTTGAAACTACATCTCACGGCAGGGAGAAGTCTGAGGAGAGGACTTTATTAGAGCAATAATCATTGAAGTCGATGAAGATCTTGCAGTGAACACCATGCAGCCCAGGCTGGAACCCTATCGAGAACTTTGGCAGTGATCTCAAATTAAAGCTGCATCACCTTCCCCCTTTGAACAAAGAGACAGCCTCAACCATTGGTTTGGCAGAATAGTAGTTCCAACATTTTCCAATTGAATCGGTGCATTCCAGGCCTTTGAGGCATGAAAATGTTTGTGGATTTGAAAGGCTAAGAAAATGAGAACAGATTCTTCACGATACATTTATAAATAACCTACTGTATAGGAACAGGTAACGGGTTTATTCCATGCTGAAATGTTTCACAATGTTTCAGCTGTGGAGCCTTCTTCAGGTGGGGCACCTGTGGCACCTGAAGAAGGCTCCACAGCTGAAACATTGTGTTTCCTTTCTTTCCTTCTCAGCTGGGAATCAGGGAATAAACCTTCACTTGTTCCTTTGCAGCCTACCAATGCTGACGCAGCTGCCTGCTTGAAGGACTTTAACCTACTGTATGTAAACGTATCTGTTGAGTTATGTTTTACAGTGGTAATATTGGCTTAAAAGAAAAACAGGAGAAAAAAAACATTTCAGAAACAGATGACAAATACGAACTTCAAAGCATTTCAGATTCAACACAAAGACCAGGAACAGAGGGCTCAGTGAACAGGAAGTATAACTGAACTCAGCAGCTCTGTCCACTGATGACACTGGCTTACACAGTGAGTGCAGAAGCACATTTAAAAACCTGCCATGTCAGTCATGGGAATACTGGACCTTTCAGAAAGAGAAATGATGGAGAGTTAGAACCAGAAATTCAACCCCATGGGCTAGATGAGCCAAACAGTTTTCTTGCAACTGTTTCTTCGACCTGTGTCTCTGTCCTTCTCTGTAATGATCAGCTACAGAAGAGCATAAAAGATCCTTTGTTCCCTGTATATCTGCATACCTGAAGGGACACACAATTCTATACCTAATTTACCTAATTCTATGACATTCGCTTTAACATTAAATAAATATTAAGTCAACATAACTATGATTTCACATGCTTAAGAAATTCCTGGGTAAGGGTTAGCAAAAGAAAGGTTGCTTTATGAGTCATCTCAACAAACCAGCAAAACTGACAGCAAAACACCAAAGTGCAGGGCTCTATAGTAATTAGTCCCCACAGAAATCTGCAGCAAAACTTCTTAAATTCTACAAGGACCCATTGTTTTTTTTTCTGCAATGAACTTATCGAAGTCTAAAGCGAGGGCCTTTTCTTATGAAAAACACTATTACAAAATGCAAGACAATATCAATTAAAATATTTGGTTATTATTTCATTGAGGTTAACACATTCCCTAAACACTGAATGAGCATTATTTGGCATGCAATGGTATCCAAAGGTGGACAGTGAGTCTTCAATTCCCTGTTCAAAGCGCACATCAAATTTGAATGGGAAACAGGGCCTCTCCTTTGGAAACGCAGACGAACAATGAAGCAGAGGAGTTTTAAATTCCTATACTCAGACCTCGTACAGTAAAAACGCTCCTGAATGCTTCTTATGGTGGATCGGGATGTGCTGAAAACGTATTACTGGCCTGGAGATGATAAATAAGAACTAATAAGTTTAATTTCTTCCTTCTGTATTTCATTAGTAAGCAAGAGAAGCTAATGTCACCTTTTTTTCTGAAAAGGATTCGTTCAGGGTGGACTGACCAAAGAGATGTAAGTAATGGTCACACCACTTTTTTTTAAACTGTTTTCAACTGAGTTACAGTTATTAAAACATTCTGCTAATTAGGCATGTACTAGGCAGAACTATCACTCAACTAGCCACTCCTGTAAGAAAATACTAATATATGGCATAAATAGTTATTAAACACTGCACTGACAAGGAGTTATTTATTTAACACATTTTATCTATTATTTTCAACGTTTCTGGTACGGGACTTTTAAAAGCCTTTTAATTAACTCCAAAATCACATTCAATTCCCTGGATTTCATTTTATTCCCCACTTTGACCGGTGTTTTTTTATCTTTAAAAGGAAATATCCCTTTCTTTTTCCATTTTTCCCACTTGCTTCGCTTGCACTCTTTCCGATTCAAAAGAGCAGGGCTGTTTTGACCAATAGTTTTTTAAATTCTGCGTGATGCAGCGCCACTACCCTGCCCTCGAGGTATGCTATCTTAGTCAGAGCTGAGGGGGGGATAAAAGTCGAAAATAAAGGAGACAAGCTACTGTGCCTCTGTCATTATCGTGTGCGGATGACTTTAGAAAGATCTACACGGCTGTTGCTCAGGTTCTTACCAGCCAGACCTCTGAGGCACGGAGAACGTTTGTAGGGTGTCATGAAATCACCAAACAGTTAACGAAATGTAAAAATCTCAGATTTTCAAAAAAGGAAAACTCTGGAAGGAGGACAATTTCTGCCGCTGTGGAATCGCTCAAACTAAGGGCAACTGAAAAGTTTATATTCTATAAGCCAATAAGCCGACATTGTGATAGTCACAGAGCCCAGGGACAGAGAGGACATACTAGGGTGGTATTATGGGTTCCCCTGTGTTCATGAATGTACCAGCAGTGGTACTGGGAAAGGGGAGTGGCCACTGAGGAATGCGACAAGGAGGGGCTTGGGCCTGCACAAGTCACACAGCGCCCGCGGCAGGGAGAGGGGACTCCTGGGACGGAGGGGTCCCCCTGTGAGTGGATGGAGCTCAGGCAATGTGGGGTCCCTCACTTTCGAGGAAAGATCCCTCCCACTGCATTGGGGGACAACAAAGAGGGGTCGACTTCCTTCTTTAGGGGAGTGTGGGAACATGTCTCCTTTCTTCTTTTCACCCATTCTCCTCTGGTCTACATTCAGTACCTCTGCTTGTGTACCCGGCTCCAACGCAGTATTTTCGGAAAAACGAAGAACTTGGCATATGAAACAATATTTTACCAGCTAACCTGTGACATACGTGCGACAGATTAATAATTCTGACAGATTTTGCTTTTGAGGGAGGTAAACGCTGTGACAATGCGGTGCCCATTAGGAACTGTGATGAGTCACAGCGCACCCTCACTTTAACTGTGCCTCACCCTCCTGAACAAGCTCTCCTCAAGAGCTGAATGACTCACCCGCTGCCAAAAGTCCTACAGCGAAAAGCCCTGAAGCCTCTGTGACAGCTGGAACCTTCTGGTACAGTATATGATCTTTCCATTTGCTATTTTAATTCTTTTGTTCTTGGCTTTGGCCTCTGGGAAGGCATTGCTGAAGACTCTCTGCTAAGGGGACATACTGCATCGCTTTAGATACCTGACTTGTGATCTGCCTGAAAGCTTACCATCTGCAAAAGGACTAAACTGTTTGAAGAAAATGAAATCCTTCGCCTATTTTTCTTCAAAACACCTTTTCTGGCTTGTAGTTCTTTCCCTTGTTGGATCAGCCAGGCTGTTGCAGTCTTAACATTATCTCCCACTAAGAACTACTTGTGAAGAGGAACAAGAAGAACATTCCTGTTGACTAACCGATATACGGTTTTACAGTATGTGCATATGCATGCAATATGAATGCAAGCACGGGCCCATCGACCCAGACAAGACATCTGGAAACTGTTTGTAAAGAACATATCCCACTGAATATCTCATCTGAAGAATGCTTCAGAACTTTGAAGCAGTTCCCAACTCGGGTTATGGAGGGTTACAAATCTTGCAGATTTTATACTGTAGGTCTCTAAGCCAGTGGCATCGGAAGAGCTTAGAAACTCTGTGAAACTGCTCCAGATAAGACAATAATTAGCTGAAGCCGATCATTAAGAGCTGTGCAGGTCTGTGGCCCTCCAGCAGGGGGCTTTGGCAGCCCTGCTCTATTATATTTTTGAAAGCAGCATAAAGAGGATACTTCTTTGAATAATAATGAAGCCACAATTTCATTTGCATGGCAGTAAAATTTCATTCTTCTCATTAATTCGTACTAACTTCAAAAGCACTATGCTGCATCGCAAACTATTCAGAAATTCATTCTTTGGTATTGTTATTTCAGGAGTGACCTCTACGCCTCTTTATGAGTGACACACAAATATTTAACAAAATGATGGACAAGCCCTGAAGAACAGTAAGACATAAACAACACATGGCTTTCAGGACTCATACATTGTCCATTTACTGGCATTCAACAAGCTCGACTGTTTATACTTTGAAAGTTTCAATGCCTTCCATCGGTATTTTGTGTTCTTAAAAAGAAATCTCAACATTAGGTCTCATAATTCAGTTTCACAACTTAGTGACCGATTCTGATATATTTGCTGAAGCACTCAAGTCATGCACAGCATGCTGTGTGATATCTGGCCAGCAGAAATCCCAAAACATACAGGCGACCGTTGTTAAGGCAGACAAAAGAACAGTGAAACTCCAAATATTAAGCCCCAGTAAGAACAAAATGGTGACTCACACCCATGTCATACAACACACAATCTGAGCCTCGGGTGTTACAAAACAATCACAGAACAGCTGATACCTTGTTTTTATGAAACAGTCAGATGCCATTTGATCCTATGGATTGATCCTTGGGTCAATTTACATATAACTACCAACCAATCTACTGTAGATGACCACAAAGGCCTCATCTCATTTATAACCATTATTACGAATCCATAATAATCTGTCACACAGTCAGATTTTAATATGTTGAGTCCACACCAAAATTCACATTCTCCTGAAGCTGTCTATGGTGCATACGTTTGGAGACTAGTTCCATCAGACCAGAAAATCTCCTAATATAAAAAAAAGCATTTTCTAAATCTTTGGAAAGTCACATGTAAAAAGTATTCTTAATCCATTCATTGTCTGAAACAGTAACACAGTAAGTAGTCTTACTGATATGTCTAAGCACTTTTTTGTTTCACACGGAATGTCTCAATATAACAATAATGGTAATCTGACAAAAGTTTCATTTTACTGTAATTGGAAATGAAATCTTTCACTATTTTATTAATTTATGCAGAATGAATACAGAGCTGTATTATGGTTTAACAAAACTAGTTAATATAT
Source organism: Lepisosteus oculatus (assembly GCF_040954835.1). Taxonomy (NCBI): domain Eukaryota; kingdom Metazoa; phylum Chordata; class Actinopteri; order Semionotiformes; family Lepisosteidae; genus Lepisosteus; species Lepisosteus oculatus. The sequence continues at coordinate 14,230,577 of NC_090719.1, read as the reverse complement.
GTCAAAGACCTGCAGATTGTTTAAGTAATTTGTGAAACATCAATGTCTGACTGAATTATAATACAAAACATATTTCTGGTGCACACAGAGCATTTAAAAACGTTTTGTTCAGACACAGAAACCATGAAATAGAATTTTATCAAACAAAAAGCACCATGAATGGGCATTAACCACATATCTTGGTCGAAAAGATTTTTAGGAAGAGTGTTATGGACATTAGAGATGAAACTTAACCCTCTGAGTCTCAACATGACACCATATAAGTGAAGTAAACAAGGGAGAATGTTTGCATTAAATGTGAATGGTTTGTGAAGGTACTGAACTGCTTTTCCTATATACAGTGCAAAATAATTTGATGAAAAATATTGTTTTAATCCACAACATCATCCATTGCACTCAGAAAGGTAACCTATAGGTGAAATACTGAAATTAAATATGGTAGTCTCCCTGCTGATCTGGCAGTAAAACTAACTTGTTGTATATGCTGCAAAAACATATTTTTATATAAAGCATTTATTCTTATGGTGTTTTATTAGCCTCTCCTGATGTTTTCCAGGGGTTTCTCCCACCAGCAAGAATCAGACATAAATATTTTTACTTTTTTTCCCCGATAACATTTAACTGGTCAAACAATTAAATGTTTGACAATTCGAAGCAATTGGTGTAAAAATTAAACTAACGTGCGGTCAAACACGTTCAGTTCCTTAATGTATAGAACTGATACAAAACTGACATCCATGCCCAAAACACGAGTGCAATCTTACATGCTGCCTACCTACAGGGAAAGCCTGTTTTTCAGTGATAAAAGTGATAAAAACATCTTAATAGAATCACATACTCTTATTCCAAGATATTTTCCTTTTTGTTCTTTGTTGGTCTAACCCCCGTGAAAATGACAAAGTAACAATATAATGCTGGCTCAATCCAAACACTGACTTCCAAAACACGGCTCGGCGTGCTTATTTGCATCTGGCTCTGAAGTAAAAGATGCAGTTCCCTTGTTAGACTGTTAGGTCTTAGCGAAGGCTCCATTGTTTTGCATTGTTGAGCTCCAGAAACACCAGAGCTGTTTCTCACCTGTAAGGATATTTTCTAAATCTCCATGCTAATGTCATTAGCATTAGAGGCCCTGATAACCTTCGTGTTCCCACCTCTATTCCACAGAGTGCAGTGAATTTTACCCATCGGTTTGCTCTGAGGTCAGAGACTTGAAAACCTACAGTAACACTAGCAGCAATATCATTTTGACAGATGTCTCATTTTTTTGTTTAATGTGGACCAAGCTTATCAACTTTAAACCACAAAAATTTGGTTTTCATTCACTTTCATATGGAGGCTCCGAACGTTCCCTTATCGTGGGTGTTTTTTTGCTCGAGAAGCATTAAAACAGTTCAGGGGCAGAATGCAACAAAAGCCGTGAAGTTTCGTTTCGTTCATTTAGTCGTTTTTTCACAAAAAAAACACGGACGACGTGCTCTGATCTTTCAGAGGGAGAAGTGGGAGCAACAGAGTTTCGAGAGAAGATCCCGAAGGCGCCACCACAAGAAACAGTTTTAATAAGCACTCGCAAGAGGCCGTGCAGGCTAGGCGGCCATTGTTAGTAGTGAGAGCGAGGAGGTGAAACTCATTACTCACGGGCCTGGCGGCGCGCTGGAGCTTGGGTGGGGGGGGCCTGGGTGGGCGGATTCTCTCAGGCTGTATCAAAGGGGAAACTGAGACATCAGAACCGAACAGACACGAAATGGGAGGCAACAGTGGAGCTCCGAAGGAAACCCCCCCAAAAAAAGAAAGAAAAAAAAACAGACACACACAAATGCCAGACTGCAAAACGAAAAAAAAAAAACAACAGAGAACAACAAAGTTAATCAGCGACAAAGCTTTCAGAGCAGCAAACTGCTACCATTCTTCATTCCCTAGATACACCAGTATTCTCGCTATCTCAAGTGGGCATTTTTCTGAACAAAATTAATTGCTATCCGTTTCTGACTCAGTCTAGTGTCTGCTATAAATCATCGCCCTCTCCCTTTATTTCCAAAAAATAGGAACAAATAATAACAGGGAGGAAACTACTAAATAATTATGGGCATGGTTATAACTGATAATGCTAACGTGCAGTTAAGAGCATGCTGTTCTGAGCTAAACTGATTTTTACCTTCCATACAGGGGGCAGAAAGACAAGACGACTGGCCAGGGGAAAGGAGTGATGCTATTAAGTGCTACCATTAACGCACTAATCCTGACACAGGATGTAATATCAGTGCTTTGTGCACATGTGGGTGAGGATCTCCTGCCGAAAACAGGAAGTGTTTGGGTTTGGGAGCTGAAGAGTAGAAATGGACCTTTTGTTCTTTGTTGCCTACTACAAAAACAAAATATATGTGTAGATATCAATACCTTTACGTGCACATACCCTAATAGGAATTTACAGTGGCCATGTGCAATTCATAACTAACTGCATTTCAATCAGTGATTTTCATCACAAAGTATCGCAGAACTATTTCCATACAGCATGGGGACCCCAGCAGTGGCAGAAGCCCTCTGGATGATGCAGAACAGCCAATATAGCCCAGCTGTCCCCCCTCAGAGCTGGTCAAGTGGAGAAGGACTGAAGCACACTGCTGTCATCAAGGCCAAAAAACCACTTCCTGAGGTCCCTCGCTGTAACGATCATATCAGTGGATGAACAACCTGTTACATTGTACAATGACAGGACCTACAAGCTATTGATAGGTTTGCTGGCACTATGGGTTCCTGACGCTGTGCAACGCTGCAAAGTGCACACAGACTTACCTCCCCCTGGGGTTTATTCATAATGACATGTTACAGTGTGTACCTCATGTAAACAAAGTTTTAACGAGGTGGACACTAAACCCCCAGTTTTAACAAACCTAATGATAGCTTGTAGGTGCTGCTATTGCACAGTGTAACAGGTTGTTCATACACTGATATACACTGATTGGGGTTTTTTTTCCCCCTGGTGGCAGCAATGCGCTTCCGTAGATAAGAATTAGTTGAAGAAGGGGAAACTTTTCAGGAGGACTGTGCAACCCCACAATGACGTTTAGCCAGGACAGCAGGGTTAACACCGGTAGTTTTGAAAAACTGCCATGGCGTCTGTGATGATGAGGAGGTCAGGACCTCCTGCAGCACCAACTTCTAGGGCCATCCTGGTTTCTTTATGGCAAGCGGACGATAACGTGAAGGATTTGGGAGGTTTACAACTGAAGAAAAAAATGCCAGATTTTTTTTTTAACAAATCCCCGACTGTTGTGCTTTTAATTAATGAAATAACATCAAATTCCCCAAATATGAATAAGGCTTAAAAAAATGTTTGGCAGGATCTGTGACCATCTTCAGGGATTTAAGTGCAATCGATGTTGGGGCTAAGGCAATTAAAAAGAAAAGCTATTAAACAGTAACAATAAACCAAGCTTTGCTATTACTAGTAAAAATTTTAAGAGCAGAATTTTGAGGTTCAGGTCCAAGCATTTTTCCTTTTTTGTTAATTAATTCCTGCCTGATCATGCTTTTCTATGTGTGTTTCCTCTCTCCTGTATTAGGCACTGTGTAATCTGGCTCTCTATTATCATAAGGAGTTTCTGCAGGAGCATATTCCAGCTATTAACCAAAGAAACACTGATTCATCTAAGATCCAGGCTCGTGGGTTCACTAAGTTTATTTAGGCGGGGGCTACACACTGGTGGTGGAGGGGAGTTCCCCTTTCCTGTAAAGTTGCATATCCAGAAAAGCGCCATACATGTATAAGTGAGAGAAATTATTATTCTTTGCTTTGCTTCTATTGTATGATGTGTGCGCTACAGTGCTTTGAGTTTTAAAAAAAACTTCAATGACATTCCCTAAATTAAATTATTTGATGACTAGTACAATACCGCCAATTCAATTCAAAAGTACTTACGGTAGATTGTAAAAAGGTAATGTCTTGAGAGGTACACTGAGAGAACATGCACACTCCACACACAAAGTGCCCCAGTTTGGAACCAAAGCAGGGACCCAACCGTGTTCAATACCACCTTGCTTCCCAAACATTTCACTGAAACTTAATTTTTAAATTTCAATTCAGCCAAGAAAAAAAAAACTATAGAGTATAATAATTAGATCTATAAACCACTTATGATGTCCTATGAGCAATGACCAGAAACATTTTGTGAGATATTTTGTTTCCTAGAAGAGGTACTTTCTGTGGCCATGAGGAAGCCCTAATTGCGAGCAGTGGGAGCACGGCAAGGCTTCAGGAGAAGCCTCTAATAAACCTTTTAATTGCAAAGTTAAATTCCCTGCCTTTTCCTTTTTGAAGCTACATGTTGTCTTAGTACAGGCAGTGGAGAAAAAATGGAAACAATAATTAATAGGGCAATGGGTCACCAGGTGCAGACAGTATGACCAGTATGCACTCTGGCATAGAGTCTACCAGAGTCTGCAGGAGGGATACAGCACATTCTTCCACAAGAAACTCAATCTATTTAATAGGGATTGACAAAGAATGAAAACACTGTTTCCTGCCTTATTCCATAATATCCCACAAATGCTCTGCTGATAATATAGGTCAGTAAGAATGACAGCCTTTAAAATGCAAAACGTAGTAGCCTATAGCATATAATCCAGATTTTCAACAAGCTACCGGCTCATTATCAATGGATTGGTATTGAGAACAATCTGCACATTTAAAACAAAGAGAAAGGCAAGGAATCCCATTATGTAATTACAGTATAGTTTTTAATGATATTTAAGAGTAAAACATTTTCAATTTTCTGAAAACAGAATTTTCAAAAATACTTTTTTTTTACTTTTTTAGCTGCCCTCATGTGTTACCTGTCATTGGCATTTAACAACATTGTTCTTTCAATTTTCTAAAAGTGTTCCATATGCCAAACAATACTAGTAATTTACCATTAATCTGTTAATTTGTATGAATTTTGAAAACGCATCCAAAAGTGGAAGGTGTTTGACATGCACAGACCTAATGATCTTTACCTTATTTGAAAAAGGTTCCAAATTGTCAGACTACAATAAAGATTTAAAATCACTTTATTAAGATCACTTTATTAGCCCTAAACAATTTCTTGCATTAGGAATTAGTCTTTTCGCATACCCCAGCTTGCACAGACAGGGAGAGAATCTTGGGGTCAGAGCGCAGGGTCAGCCATTTATACAGCGCCCCTGGAGCAGTTGGGGTTAAGGGCCTTGCTCAAGGGCCCAACAGAGTAGGATTCCTCTGCCGGCTGCGGGATTCGAACCGGCAACTTTCCAGGCACAGGTGCAGATCCTTAGCCACCACTCCAGTATAATATATCATATATCATATATCATATATAATATAAATATACACACCATATAAATGTGTAAACAATGTACTAAATCTTCATTTTAAACAGAAATTAAATCTACAATGTCTACAATGTTTCAATGCAGAAATATTGGAAAGAAAAGGCATTATGCTCAATTAATACATACATATATAACTGTAGGAATAAGACAGGAAGGGTACTGAAAAACAGTTAATTTACAAAATAATTGACAGATGACATGTACCTTTAGAGAAGTTAAATCCTGTCTAAGCCAGGACTCACTCTAGTGATGATAATACTAGGCCAATTAAAGAAGATAAAATGACTTAAAGAGGAAACAATTTTAACTGCCTCAGAATTCATTTAGCAGTTTGAGGATGTGCCTAGCCAGGAGTCTACACACTACTCCAATCTAAAATAGAGGGAAAGCAGGAGTAGGAACCTAAGAGCCTCTAACATCTTTAAGTTGGTAGGGGGTCTACTCATGGAACAAAGGACTACAGTTCACAATAATTTCCAGACCACTGTGACAATTTGACTTTTTAAATAGCTTTAACAAGCATGAAACTACCCTGTAAGTCCAATCCAATTCCTTCCAATTGTGTTGATTAACCTTAATGGAAAAAGCCACACACATTTACTCATAAGAAACAGAAAGTAAATTATCCCCTGGACGGGCAGAAAAGAGGATAAAATGGACTAAAGGTCTGGAGCCAGCAGGTGTTTTTAAACTGCTTTTGACATTCATTTTTTAGTTATAATTCTGTAGTGTCTTAAGATGAATAATAATGTATTTCTTGACTTGCATATTTCCATAGAACACTACGCGACGTTTTCTTATAAAAAATTAAAAAATGACATTAATTCTTGTCAGTGGTATTTTTGCCCTAAGGCATAAAGAGTAACAGAGGTAACAAAAAAGGGATGGGTTTAGTACAGCTGTATAATCCAATATATTGCTTATGCCTAGGATACAAATACATATCACAAGATTAATGGGAGATTTTACGGGAATAAAAAAAGATTTAAAAAAACTCAGAGAGGATGGTATTGGTATTTTACTAGCCTGAGAAACACGAAGGTTAGAAATCACAAGAGAGCTGTTGCTCTAATAATTAGGACGTTCTATTATTGTTGCTGATACAGACCACAAAACATGTCCTCAGGAGCTCTCTTCTAATTGTAGAGGGATCATCTTCCACTGGCAGCCTACTCGATGTGCAAGAGACACACTATATAAAAAACACACTTATAGAAGAAAGTATAGAGGGGACTTGGAGTAATATTATTACACTCAGGGACACAAAATGTGGCTGGAGGATGCTGTTCAATTACAAAGCGTTGATACAGTATACATGCTTGCACTCCAGCGTTCTGATGTTAGACTATTGAGGCACAAGACACGACAGGAAATCAAGCACATGTAACATCCCTAAATATTAACACACACATACATCATTACATATTTACCTTTTACCATATAAGATCCCTAAGTCTTTTTCTCAAGTACTGTAGTTTTTTTAAGCTCAGTGTTTCCTACTTTGCATCACTTAGTGTGAAGAGCAAAAGAGGTATTAACCGTATGTTCACACAGACAAAACTGCATCATTTATATCAAGGTATTCCTTTAGTTATGTGAAAATGGTACAATGCATAATAAGAGCTCATGTTCTCATAACAAATCACTATGTTACAAAAGTAATTCTGCTCTGAAATCTGTGTATCAGTGTTCAATACACAGCTACTGGACAAAAAAGGCTATTTTGTAAAAAGGGCTTTATTAAAAGTCCACCGTAACAGGTATCACCAGATAATCACCAGGATTTACTTCATGAGTTTTTCTTATTTATATCATTGCTTCATATGCCAGTTTTCCACGACACTGTGCGCATGACTGTATTGTGCTCAACTATTACCGCAGGAATACAAAATGAATCTTTTACAAAATGTAGATGACCATCTAGACTATAATGTAACAAAAACATACAAAAATCCCAATTTATTGAGGTGTAAAATAAGGTGACAGAACCGTTTTCCCTTATCATTCCAGGGCGAAAAAATAAGCCCTCTTTTAAAGAGCTTTAAAATAAAAAAAAAGTGTAATTGTTACACATTTTACACAAATTGCGATGTGTAAAAAAAGGGTTTGGGTTGAAATAGGATCAAAATTCGATGCCGTGTACCTCATATAGGGTGGTTACACAGATGTAAACTTCACACTGCAGCCAAATATATGTGCATACATAGGCTGAGGATTTTGGGGATGGATTTCCTGCAGAATTACACTATTCTAAAGAAGGCCCAGGGGTTTAGGAGATAAAACTGTGCATGGCGTTTAGGACAAGTACAGTGAGCAGACTGCGCATCATCTGTCTCAGTATTGCTTACAACAGGTTTGCCAAACAAACTCTGGCAAAGGGTTACGGAATAAACACACTGATCACACAGCCCCTGTAAGGACATTTTCCCTGTATCAATCAAAATTACTCAACACTGAACTTATCTCATTATCTCAGCGAAAGGCAGAAAAAACAGCAATAATAGATCTGCTCTTGCTTCCTTGCTGCTATGGCTCTGTGTTATTTTAATCGGTTAAATTTATGCCACCCGAGCTTATCTACACAATAACCTACCATTACTCGTAGTCAAAGTTTAGAAAAAAAAAGGTGACTGAAAAACAGCCTTGGTGTGTCCCATTTAAAAACATCCATAGCTGGACATTTCCCGAGCTTGCCAAAAATGGGAATGAAACAACAGAAGGACGCTACGGTCTCTATGAATTAATCTACTGCTGGAAACTAGATGGAAATTAAGGAATTTAACTGTCGGTTAAACCTTTGTCAGAAGATAGCCTTTTGAGAACCCTGATTGCCTTCACCGGCCCACTGTATTATCCTCATTAGTGTCCGAAACCAGGGAATCTGAACCGCCCTCGTTCCCACTGGGACTAATTAGGATTTTTTTCAATTTGTTCTACAACCTGGTCTTCTTCCCCCCAATACGTGTTTTCATTGCTGATCACATTGACAACAGCTCTTCCCACATCTCGACAGGGATACCGGCAGATCGCCCATCACAAAGACACCACGTTACACTTCTCCTGGAACCTTTTCTATTTTTTATAATCTTTTACTCATTCACTGTGACTTACAGTTACTTCAGAGGGAAGCGATAACTGGCCACTTAACTACAGTACTTAGTCTAAGATGGTGCAGACAATATTTTCACCTGTATGCGCTACAAAATGTTGAATTTCCGCATGCTAAACATTTGATAAAATTTAAAAAGCTCTCACCAAACCTGTTTTTATCTAGAATTGCTTCGCTAAATGGGTGTTACCAGTTTTTCAGAACAGCTTTTAAAGGAGTCAGTCTACGATGAGCGTAGGGGAAATGGCCACTGCAATGTGTGTGTGTTCTTTTCTCTTCAGGAGAAAAGAGTGTAAAATCGATGTATAAATCAGTGTATCAATCAGATTTATAAACTGAAGAAAAAATGCAAACTTTCTCAAGAATGGGGTGGCTTCCACAAACCATCTCTAATGTTTACACAGAGTTACAGTACGTGAGCTCACTGCCACAGACTTCAAGAAGATTGAACTCTTTACCACACCAACTGAAGAAACTATTTAATCTCGGGGTGAACCATCATCACATTCAATTAAACACATTACACCTCTTCCTAAACAAAGCAGTCATGAGAAGACCTGGACCCTTTTATATTCCTTTAATCATTCTTGTCAAGATACAATGGAAAGCTCTGGTGCCAATATCAAAACATCTTTGTATAGAGTATATATTTTCTTTCTAAAATAGGGCATTGAAATTCTCTCATGTAAAAACTATTCTACATAAGTAAAGCATGGAAGCAATTCTGATGCATTTTACCACATCCTCATGTGAGAACTGGAGGAATAACAATGAGGAAGAACAATTTATACATGTAATTAAAAATGCAGTCAGCCTCAACAATAGTTTTAGTGATTGTCAAGTGATTTCACATTTTTTCAGATGCAGCTGTTTATCTGCATTCTGTACGACTGTTTTGCAGTGCAGCCACTTATCCACATATAGCTATGGTAATTAAAATGATATCCTGACACAGCTTCTCTGCTGACCTTATGGAAACAATGTGTTTTGCTGCATCAACAAATTAGCTGCAAATCAGATGGTGCTCTGTAAATATGGTCCGCGTAGTGAATATGCTCTTTTCTCTTTTAATGATGAGCTCATTGAACTAACAGTGTTGAGTGAAGAGGGGATCATACACTTTTGTGTAAGGAAAAAGAATAACAGCAGCACCAGGCTGGAGAGATGATTGCTCATGGGTTTCAGTGTGTGCATATATGATTAACAACACGATTAAAAAAAGGTCTGATATGTGTTCTTAAAAAAACTGTAATGAACATTTTTTTCTGATCAAAACCTATATTTACCAAATCTTGTTCTTGAAAAACATACCTCAGCAAATTATAGGTTAATTTAACTCCTCGGTTTCAATTAGGGAAAAAAAAAAGTCTGAGTGAAAAAAACGACATTACAAAATCTAGGACCCTTTTAGATCTGGAGGACTATTTCTGATTTTTTAATTAGGAATATATAGTATACAGTATATAGGAATTAAGGAGGTCTACTTCGATAAACATTTATCTTTGTGACCCACACCTGAAAATCCAAGTGCAAGCAGTCATCACTGTACTTTTAAGTAACATTTAATTTAGTGATTCATTTTTTTTGTGTTTTCTTCCTTTTTATATCCCGTGGTTCTTAAAAAATGATACTTGTTGCCTTCCTCTATTGTTGCTAATAAAATTAAACTGCTAGGACTAATGGAAGTCTGCAGTACTGAAATGAGATGTGCATACTCGTGACTGCTAGTTTTAGAAGTGTAAAGTCTGAATGTAAACTTTTTAACGCTAAAGACACAGTTGATTACATTCTTCTTTAATTAAAACTTAAATGCACAACGATGTAGAGATATTGTATATGCAAGAACATTCTCCGATCTTCCTGTGACTCTTGCAGGTACCCCAGGTGGTACACATACTTAAAATGGCTGGATTATTCCACCCTCCTTCCTGCTTGTCTACATACACAATAATACACACACATGAAAGGAATTTGTACTGTCATAGAAGGCACACCAGCTTGCAGGTTCATCCATGCAACAATGTCATGATGTAATAAAAGACAAGAAACATTCCTTCCTTGCACTTTTTTTCTGGAATTTTTCTAGCAGGAAATATCCATAATAGACCGCAATGGTCCCTTTGGTCTGTTCACCGATTCCAATCCTCACGAAACATAGTCCACTGAGCTCTATAGTTATCCTTACTCCTTGGTTGCTGAGAATAAAAGTTGCATTTTAAAAAATATCATTCTTGATGACTATTGTTCTTTTTATACTTGTTAGGATTAAGAAGTGCACCATAGTTTTAAAAGTTAATTTAAAGGAAAGAAGGATTGGGAGAGGGGGATTGCAAAATATGCTCAACTTTTCCCTCTCAAAATAGAGCACATTTTAAATCCCAAGATCATGTTTCAGTGAAACACGTTATTTTCTGCACCTGTTCAAGTGTCTCCCAAAAGTATTTGAACAGTGCTGTGATCATGATATGAATATTAATGATAAGTAAAATATGTTGTGATTTTTGGGTAATTCCATGCCTACTATTATTTATATTAGAACAAAAACATACTGTGAGATCAACTTGACGATTTCAAGAGGCTGGGAGTATTGGGGGATGTTCATTTGCAAAAATTCAGAGTGTAATAGGCAGTATTTGGTTGTCTCTCTTTGAGGCAATAATGCACCAGTCAGGTGAATTTTTATTGAGTGCATACCATTTTTGTATGTCAGTGAAAAATGTAAATTTCCAAAACTATTTCTATGAAGCTGATAGGGAATCATAACCAACTGTCTTGATCTGCATTTGCATTTTGCATTTAAAGAAATAGGAAAAATGCTAAAGGACAGATATGAATTCAAGAATTAAAAGCATTCTCATTTATAAGGAATGAAAAAATGTGGGGAAGAGTAAACTGAGTAAGAAAGATGTTTACTAGATATTGATTTTTGTTAAGTGTTCTAACATAATTATATACTGAAACTTCATTTTTCATAAATCTATACACTCAATATGAAACTTTCCATCTTTGATGACACTGCTGCTGTTTGGCCTAGGGACACATTTTAAAAGTTCATTTAAAACAAAAAAAGTTTAAGAACCACAAAAACCACAGCCCAGTGTTTCATAATATACATCATTAAAATCTTTTAGAATGACCTGAATGTGTGTTCGATATATTACAGCCTTGATCCTGTGTACTCTTTGTAGTCATGAAATGTCAGTCTAACAGGTCGTGTACACTAGCAGCTTACAGTACCAGGTGTTGATTTCAGACCACTGACATGTCATGGATATACACTGTCTACACACTGCACATCTGCACTAGCTGGTTAACGGCATTATGTTTTCACCCTCCTGCTGCACAACTGGGAAACCTATGGCATTTATATTCATGGCGACGATCGTGCTTGTAATGATCTGTTGAGGCCACTGTGCTGACTGTAGCAACCTCCCGCCTGCTTCCAGAGACCCAGGCATCTTACGACACACCGCCAGGATCTTAACGAAAAGCGGGGCTCCGGGAATCTCCCTTTCAAAACCACAAGGACACAGCCAGCACACACGCTGCACTGCTCAGCGTTTCCTTCGGGAATTCAAATACTGAGGCAAAGATATCTAAGGCATACAGTGAAATTTGCTTTCGAGATTATTTAGAGGATATCATTTCTTTTGACATTATTAGTATTTTTTTTCTCCCAAAGATAACGCTTTCAGGGTGCTTTTGTCCCATTTTAGTTGTTTCTTAATATAACTGGTGCTGTTGAGGATCTACGAAGAGACAGTTATTTGTTGAGGTATGGAAAAATATTAGCGAACCAATATAATACAGTGGAGATAAATTAAAACTCTGGCCTCCTCTCCCAGTCTTTCCATATACTGTATGTTTCCGAAGATGTAGTACTGTCAGAACATGTGCCTGTTTATTAATATTGGGGGCTGCAACCATTTCAGGCCCAAGATCTCAGCTCAAGCAACTCTTTTATAATTTTATGGGCTCATAAAATATCAAATATACATTTACAAATATCATAATACACACACAAGTGGGGTTGATCAAGAAAAACATGAGGAACCTCTGCCATTTTTTCTAGCATGAAAAGCAGTGCTTGCTAATTAAGTTAGGGCCCATCCACTATTCAGCACCTGACTGGAAACACTCACAATCAACCCATCCCCAGTCACTGAAAGGTAATAACCTAGGCACACGAATCCTCACATTTGCAGGAACCTCCTGAGGGTTTGGTTTTGTGTACAACAATGGCTTTTAACGTAAATACAGCATGGGAGAGCCACAGTGCAGATCAGAGCCTTCAGGCATCACTACAATTGCAATTTCATGCTTAGATATCTGCTAAAAATAGGTGAACAACAATCAGGGATATCAAAGGTGTGAGCAGAACAGCTGGGTCGCTTCGGAACAGAATATGTATCGTTCTAAGTTACAGTTCAACTTCATTAAAAAGCAGAGGATATACAGTATACTGAGAGCAGCATTAACTAAGCTGTAAAGGGACGCAAAACAACCAACGACATTCCCGAAGTGCCCAAATAAACGTCAAACTCTCGGAAACTTAACAGCCACTGATTACACAACGGTTTTAACCATTAAATGGTGGGAGTGGACATCAGTGACTTCCATGTTCACAGACATGAACCATGTCTGGATCCATTCCTGCACCTTACACAATTTTCTTCATCCTCTTGTGCTGAGTTCAGTTCATAGCTCAGCGCTGTCTTTATGCTTCTTAAGCCGAGACTCCATTTCTTAAAAATTACACCCTCTTATGCTCATTGCTTCACCGCACAAAGCTATAGAAAGCAAGTAAGTGAAATCTCTGTAGTTAGTCGCACTCTTAAACCTTGCTCTTACATCGCATGCTCAGCTTTGTAATTCGTTTCAAAGGGAATTCTATATGCCGCTGGCCCTTTATTTATTTTTAATGCAAGAATTGTAAAGAATGGCTTCTATAGAGGAAACCTTTAAAAAAACTTGTAGATACCCGCATTAAAGACTTTCTCTATTTCAAAAAATAAACTTAAAATGTCTTAACACATAACAGTGTATGTATAGAACTATATTGCACCACTATTTTAATGACATTTAAAAAAACATGCTGAGGCATACATAATGCTGATCCACTGGTTTGACACTGGCAGGAGATCCATTAGTTCCTCAATTGGTAAGTGGCACATTTCCATAAACCGATTCATGTGACATATTAACGTGGCCAGACACTGGGCAAGGCATGCTTTTAGTGAAGAAAATGTTTAACAGGGCTCTGGGCCGTAGGTGTATATATTCAGTCACATTTCTGATCATAAAAAATCTATGCAACCATTTATTTCCTTTTCAGAGGACATGTGATTTCATTTATTTAAAGCACAAAGCTTAAAAAATTGTCATAATGAAATATATGATCTGTTCTTAATATTTGGACTCACATAGATTTTGATATTTCTCTACAGTCTTTGCTGACATTTAACCTATTAAAAGTGTTCAGTTGGAGCATTCATGTTTTGAGATACTGAATCCTGTAAAAAATGTGTTATTAAACAAAATGAGAGCTCATGGAAGGGAGTGAAAACTTTTGCAAGGCATTGTCTATTGAATGGTCAGGCATTGCATCCTACCCATTATATCTTACAACCTAGCTTCTATTCTCTATATATCTGTCTTTTCTTCAAGTGATGCCATGCAGAGTGATGCTTTAATCAAGACACAGAGATGAGAAAGGTACAAGCCGCACAATGGCTTCAAAAGGGCAGAAAAAGTGTCACCCAAATGAACAGGAAGTGCATACTGTATAAAATGCACATCAGAGGATGTGAGCCTTTGCAAGAATTTATTTTTTTGTTAATACATTGCAGGACTTTCTGTACATGTTTAAAAGAGGAATTTTGAAATACGTTCACAACAGAAAAGAGCTACATTATGTGATTAAACCAGACATCCACCACTTTGCCATAAACACAAACCAGAAGATCTGATAATTCTGTTAATTTAAGTCAGGAAAATGAGCAATTTTAACACTTGATTATAAAGCGTATTCTAAAATACACAATATGTCAAGAGTAGGTCACGATAGTTTTGACTGCAGGTTTCTTTTAGACGAATGCAAGGTGCCTTCAGTAAACAAAACAACCACTTGGTACTGACTTTGCCATTTGCAACCTGAGAATTGAAAATAGGTTTTGTTTTAACCTTGGATAAAGTTATTAAAATATTTTATAAATATATTAACAGAACAGCAAGAATACAACCTTAGGTAACGATTCTGCAGAAACTGCTTCATGTTTAGAGTTTATGTTATTTTTAAACGTCTTACCAAGTACAGTACATTTATGGATAGAAAGCAAAGTAAATTAAGGTTTCCCACAGCTGGATGTAGAACATAAAGGTTCTTATAATTCAGTGTAGTACCAATTTTTCAAGGCACAGAATTAGTTTTTACTCACAGCTTTTGAGTACCAGCATTGCAATTTTATTACAGCTGAGTAATTATATTGAATGGAAGTCATATTGGATAAAGGCGGCAGTTAAAGTTATAATAGTAATAACACACATCATGAAGTGGGTCTAATGTCCTCACTTTTTCATCACAAAAAGCCAGTTCCTTCAGTAATTAACCTCGCAGAGTTGATAATACATCAATGGTACTGATTTTTAGCTGCTTTTGTTTACTTTATCTCAATCTTTGTGTGACACTTGCATAATTTACAGACCACAGGCGGTTTAGTTTTCCTGTAACTGAAGGTCACCGCTGCCATGAGCAGTAAAAGAAAAACAAATAATCCTGCAGAATAACAGGGGTGTCCTTAATTTATGTTGTTCTCGGATTATACAGACACTGATAGGAGCTGCTGATATTTCAGAAGAAATCTGCATCACCTGATGCACATGAATTAAACAGTATTTAGACATGCTTTGAAATGATGACAATAGGGATAGCTCTGACTTTAAACAACACCAACTGTAACAGTGCAGATGTCTAAGACGTCTATCGAGTTCAGCTGCAGATGTGCATCTCAGAGACAGTTTTAGAGAGAAAATAAATAGAAGGAATTGCTTGAGGTTGTGAGAACAAAATCTGCCAAGAATGATTTTGTTTAGTCTTTTATTTAAATAGGTAAAGAACACAGAGAATTTTGTCAGAAGATCAGACTAGGGGTTTGACCACTGGAGAGCCTGGGGTAGTTGGCAGTGAAGGGAGTCCTAACGTGTCAGTGCTCGCCTGCCAACTCACTTTCTTCCCATACAGTTAGCTGTCCAACAGGTTCATGAGGAGAGAAGCACAGTTCGCTCTCCCATACCGATGTCAGGCTATGAGGAGAGAAGCACAGTTCGCCCTCCCATACCGATGTCAGGTCACGAGGAGAGAAGCACAGTTCGCTCTCCCATACCGATGTCAGGTCACGAGGAGAGAAGCACAGTTCGCTCTCCCATACCGATGTTAGGTCACGAGGAGAGAAGCACAGTTCGCTCTCCCAAACCGATGTCTGATCACGAAGGGAGAAGCACAGTTCGCTCTCCCAAACCGATGTCTGATCACGAAGGGAGAAGCACAGTTCGCTCTCCCATAACAATGTCAGGACACGAAGGGAGAAGCACAGTTCGCCCTCCCATACCGATGTCAGGTCATGAAGAGAGAAGCACAGTTCGCCCTCCCATACCGATGTCAGGTTATGAGGAGAGAAGCACAGTTCGCTCTCCCAAACCGATGTCAGGTCACGAGGAGAGAAGCACAGTTCGCCCTCCCATACCGATGTCAGGTTATGAGGAGAGAAGCACAGTTCGCTCTCCCAAACCGATGTCAGGTCACGAGGAGAGAAGCACAGTTCGCTCTCCTATATCGATGTCAGGTCACGAGGAGAGAAGCACAGTTCGCCCTCCCAAACCGATGTCTGATCACGAAGGGAGAAGCACAGTTCGCTCTCCCATAACAATGTCAGGACACGAAGGGGGAAGCACAGTTCGCTCTCCCAAACCGATGTCAGGTCACGAGGGGAGAAGCACAGTTCGCCCTCCCATACCGATGTCAGGTCATGAAGGGAGAAGCACAGTTCGCTCTCCCATACCGATATCAAGTTACGAGGGGAGAAGCACAGTTCGCCCTCCCATACCGATGTCAGGTCATGAAGAGAGAAGCACAGTTCGCTCTCCCATACCGATGTCAGGATACGAGGGCAAAATCATAGTTCGCTCTCCCATAGGGTCAGGAGGGCTTTGCTGGTCTCTGCAGTTTATTCTTCTCCATTTATAAGTCAGGTAATAATAAAGAGGGTGCAAGGTTCCTGCTAACAGGGGGGTGATCTTCCAGAGCCATAAGAATTCAAAAGGATTTTACTGAAATGAAACAGGATTTATTATCTGACTGCTTTTATAACATGCCTTTTGAAAAGCACACCTGCTCTCTTTAAATTCTGTCTTTAACACTGTCCATTGTTCTTGTGTTTCAGCCACTGTGCAGTTTCTTTGTTGCTCTATTATAAATACAAGCTTTAAAACTGGCACCAAAGCACTGCTGATCTTGATCAGATGTTCTTGCAAATAAGTAGTGTTTAGTATTAACACTTAGTGGATCATTTTCTGATCTGGCTGATCTAAATTACAGTATGTGGTTAGCTCGAGTAAAGTGTTTTTAGAATATCATTGCCCATCTTCAGAAACGGCTAACAGGATAAACAAAAAAATTTGTTTCAGTACCACCTTGAATGGCCAACTACTTCTGCATTTTCAAATTCGAAGATTGCAGATTCTTATATGGAATATCGTGAGCGTGTATTGGCGCTCTTTTGAATACTGCTATCCCCCTTTTGCAAAATCTAAAAATAAACCCCAATGAATGTATATATTTCTAAAAAGAACGGAGAAAAAGAATGAGAGAGAGAGAGGAAGAAATCTCTTACTCCAACCCATCCCCCTTTCTTGTTAATCTGTCATGTAAACTAGAAATAAAACGACTGCAGGACAGCTCTCCGCTGGCTCACTTACAGTGAGCTGATTAAGAATGTTCAACCAACAGCAAAGTGCGGACCTTTCTGGTGAAAATAAATAGACTGTATGCAAATGTGTTTGTCACTTTGACAGCATGTCTCAATTAAGGTATCTCACAGCCGTTAGCTGGCTTCTCCTGGTGCTGTTATATCTGCAAGCTGACTGCATCACTGATATGCAGGGCTTGACCCTAATACACATGCATGGGTTTCTTAAATAAAAAGGAGAAAAACAAAAAGAGGCTTCACCACACTACACTAGCATAATGCTTGCAGATGTATAAAACAACTGACAAATGATAAAAGAATAGTAAAAAGGCTTCATAATCCACACCAAGATCCTTCTCCGACACCCCCCACTTTTGGAATATTAAAAAAGCATTAAAAAACAAAAGCCAGACACTAGACAACTGTTATAATATTAATGAATAATAATTAAAAAACAAACAAAAGACAAACCCAAGCCTCTGCACTTCCTAGGTGTCACACAACAGGAGAGCTCTCACAGCAGCCAGTTCAATGACCTGCCAGCAAGACTGCGACAAATTAACAGAATAATCTTTACGGTTTTAAAAATCACACAGGACAAGAAAAGCAGAATCATTAGAAAGGAACTGTGCTCTCCACCTTCAGCGGTCTTAAACTATACAACGAAAGAGGCCGTGTTTAGTGAAATTTGGACAAACTGACAAGGTGGATGACAAAGCTGTCTACTGTAGGTTCAGCTCACGGATTAATCATGCTACACTTCAGAAGAGGGATATAAAACATTCTGAAATCGTAGCTCTTAATGACTGGATTGGGAGGGGGGGAGTTGTTCCTCCTCTAATTTAAACACAGAATGACTTAAAAGTTATAAAAATGGGCATAATTACTTAGAGTAGAGTAGAAGAGAATTACTAATTAAAATGACTAATTAAGGATGTTTTGGCCCTCAACGACCAAACATACTTGCTGGGAGTGGAAGTAGATGTGCATACGATTTACAGGTGTCCCCATGATTTTGACAACCAGCTGCGTCTGTGTATAAGAACAATCTTTTCAGGTTGGTGACACAAATACTGTATCTACAACTTCCTAATCTTAGGAACTGATAACCAGAGTTTCAGAGCCCACCCCCTTTAAATGCAAATATAATGTAAGTCTATGCTTTTGTTCTATTGAAAGGTGTGAAGCAAGAACTGAGATCTTTAAGAAGGCAAAATGCAAAAAAAAAGAATTATTTCAGTTTAGCTTCAACTATAATTAATTGTCATTTTCTCTCTTTGGTATATTATATTGTTTACAGTAAAAGCCAGACAGCAGACGCTATGCTGCCACTTGTCAAGGGATTCATTGGCAGTCAGTGAAGTAAAGTTTTAACCTCTCAGTAAACCTTTTGGAAAGAAGAGCCTGGATTCTAAAGAAGTGACATAGCATTTCCTATCAATTACCAGTTTTTGTTCCTTAATATGATGATAATATGATAAGCTTAAACGTAAGGAAGTGAAGAGCGAAAACAGAGATGGGATTCTCATATCTTCTCTCTTGGATTACTAAGGCACATTCTTGCTCATGCCTTTCCTTACAGTGCAACAATTCCTCCGTTCTCTTCACTGCGTTACCGCAGATGTAACCTGTCTCGCCAATTGCAATTCCCTCCACCCTGGCAGGGGAAGCAAGCAGACAAGATGGCAGAAAATTTCACTGACGGTTGGAGCACAGCTCTACTGAACCTCGAAGACGACGCACAGGGGTCAAACAGCCCCGTCAGCAGAACTGAGACCCTCCCGTGCTGCTGTATCAGCGCACGTTCTATGTGAACAACTTAGCAAAATTCCTTGCCATTGTAAATCATTACGTTCCATTCAGAAAGATCACAAGCAAAGAGTAACAACATCATTCCTGACTGAAATATAGCCTGGGTGATGTGCTGTACCCTCTTTTGCAGTTCAAGTAAGAAATGATTTCACCAAATCATCAGAGGGGAAAACTTAGGGAGTCTCACAAGCCTGAATTAGAATCTAGCCAGGATACCCGGGTTTAGTAACACTTATCTTGAGAATCCTTCCACAGGATCATTAATGACTACAAGTAGTCACTGCCTCAGTTTAATGTAACATCTGAATGACCATTCACCACACACTGACTGTCTCCAAAAAATAAAGATTAAGGCTTTTATGCTGACCACAAAACCCTCTGGCAAATGTAATCGCTAAGAATAACTTACAGGCTTTCCCCATAAATCACACAATAGCAAAAGTATCTAAGTGGCCCCCAAAATTCATCTTATTCAGGCTATATGGAGTCATACTGTACTATACTATTATTATCTCTGAATATTGAGCACAAGGCCCAGAAAGCAGAATTCGCCATCAGAAAAAGTTCCACAGAAATGAAAGACCGCCTACCTGCCCAAAGTGCACTGTGATTGGCCGGCGCTCATCGCGTTGCTTCACTTCCTTCCTGTCTGTCAGCGGGGAAGCCACGCCCCTCTGCTGTGACTCTTCTGCCGCCACCGAGTAGCCATTCTCAGCGATGTCCTGTATGGCAGGAAAAGGTGATTTGCATGGCCAGGACTGTTCTTGATTAAGGGTCAGGGGCAAAGAGGAGGTACTACGGGATAAGGCAGACTTAGAAGATTGATGTTAGGAAAAAATACACAAGGTATTGACAACACAAAGAAAACAAGAAGAGAATCAGCAAGTCAGCAGAAGTATGTTATGCTAGCAAATGTTATTTATACTTGCTTTGAAATAAAGATTTTACACAAATCAACTGCTGAAACCTAAGGATAATAACAACCATTCAGAATGCAAATACAGTATCTAAAGAAATGATTAAAATATAAGAGGAACATTAAAAACACGATACTGAAACACAGAAATCTGCAACAAAGGATTATGGAGGCACCCACTCTGCAGTAAATGCTAATTCCTTACACTGTACATTATGCCAATAAGAAAGTGAGGTGATATTACAGAACGTTTTTAACAACACCCTCAAAGCCTTTACACAAATATAAGGTTTATTTGTATTCTATGTAGGCCACTTTATTAAACCAAGAATTCCTAGACTTGTTTAACCATCACATAGCCCAAGATTCGTGCTAATCAGGGGGAGCAGAGGTATTAGTTTGTGCCCATAATGCTATTGTGCCGTATACTCTGGTATTTCCACATTAGTGTCTGGGCCTGGCATTCCGTTGCAAATAACGAGAATAACGCTAATTTAGGAAATTATCGTGAGACATCTACATTCCCATTTCCTATTTCAGAAGGGTGTCAAAACCAGGCCTAAACTATCTACAAAGGACAACGGCACCCTAGATGAGCAGGACAGTGGCTGGCAGGCAGCTACAGCAAACTGACAGTGTGGAAGGCAGATACAGTGTAATCACTGACTGTCATGACCACCCCTTGCACAGCGGGTCTGAGCTCCTTCCACCGGCTACCCAGGGCCAAGCGCAAAAGAACTACATTATTCTTGATGTCCATGGCTATTAACCTGCTTCATTTGCAGAACTGATTGTATATTTTCCTTATTGATATTTTATTTATTGATTTCTTAATCACACATCTTATCTTATGTTCGTATCTCTCATACCGATTACACAGCTTCTCTCTTTTTTTTAAAATTGTGACTATTACATAGGCTGCTAACTTGAGTATTTCGTTATACAGTATGCGTGGTAATTTCTCATTGTTGGGTTTGTGTTGTGTCTAGGACACAAAAGGAAGCAAGCAAGCAGATTAGGAATGCTGTGTCAAGCAGTGATGGAACAATATAGACCATGACAAAGGATGAAAAAGAGACGGGTATCAGAGACTATAGTTAATGGAGTGAGCAGAAATGGGCATGCTCAAAGTAAGTAGCAGACAGGATCAAGAGTGCTTTGCACATGTGGCGCATCATGTGTAAGAAAGATCCATTTTTAAACCATGCCAAAGTATCTTTGTTTCATTTTCTGCATGTGCTGGGGGTACTCAGCTCTCCCGTTCACTGTAAACCACCCGTAGCAGTGAATAAAATCTAAAACCTATGTTTTTTATTTAGCTCCGGATCTATGTCAGCAAATGTCTGGTCTGAACCTTTTACCTTACACATTACATATAAATGCATTAAAAGGAAACCTGTGCAAAATGGAGCTCTCTGAAAATCTCACATGCATTGAGCACTATTCCAGTACTGAAGATTCTTCTTCCACTGCAACCAAACATTTAACAGAAGGAAAAATAAAAATATAAAAACAGTATTTCATCTTCTACACTGCCATCCCTATAGAAATGAATTGTATGTTTCGGCAACACTAAACAAAAACCCTCCATGTTCAAGGTGGTATAATTTAGAAATCGCTAATATTAGATATTGGAATCACACATAGACACATCAGCTTTTCAGTTCAGGTCATTAGCATAGTAACTGAAAGCTAGCTGCGAGTATGTTTGAAGTAAAACCAAACAGCATCCAAAGTTTATAGAGTACAGAGATAGTCCATATTGCTCAAAAGAAAACTGGGGTCTTTATGTGCTTTTGTTCTTTTTGTACAGAGATATTCACCTGTAAATGAATAATATTTGGTAGCTTATCCCACACTGTTACTTCTAAATTCAAGGTACAAATGCTTATGTCAAAAGTGCAATTTAGCAAACTGGATGGATATGAACCAAGTTTAAATGGGGGGTTTTGTAATTAAATGACAAGGCATGGCATCACAAAATGATGTTAATTGCATGGAGAATGGAGACAACTCTTTTCAGTGCGTTTTATTCTGGAGCTCAGGGCATCAAGGGAAGTGGCACCAAATGGAAATATGGACGCTTTGTCCACTTGCACCTTTAGAATAACAGGAGAACTCCCAGGAAATGTGCAGATGGGTTAAAATACGAAGACAAAAATACACAGAGAAAATGAACAATACTGCAAATGGCCCCGTGTGTGGTAATATACTTGAGAGAGAAGAAAGTCAAGGCTAGCACATAACACGATTTGAGTGTGTTGGTAAGAAAGGTTTTGATCTGCTATTGAACATTATGTAATGCATTTGAGATCCTCGCATTTAATGCATCCCTATTTGTGAGAAAGAGCAAAGGAGGGGGGAAAAGTACCTTTTGCTTCAATCGATTTTTCACCTCCTTTATTCCCATTCTCGCATGGTCCTTTGCCTGTAAGCAGAAATCAGCTTTAATTTTCTCGCCCATCTAAATGAAAGAGTCCAGCAACGCCACAACACCAGTGCTTTTTACTATACTGAGTACATCCAGTGAAAACTGTCAACCACATAATGACCAAAAACAATCCTTATGCTCCTGTTTTGCCATCATAAGGGCAGTACAATGACCTCATCAGAAGAGTAAATTGCAGAATTTAATGATCATGCCCAGGAATAGAATAGAATAGAATAGAATAGAACAGAATAGAATAGAATAGAAGGCATCTCTGCTCCAGGAGTTTTTGTTTTACGGAATTGAGTTTTCTGAAATGTGTTTCATAAGTGGTCTTTTTTGACTGTCTCACATATGATCTGCAATTTATGTTCAGCATACTGAATGCTAACAGTACTAGGGAAAACTGTTTAAAAATACCATGCATAATCAATCCAGAATATGAATTCAAAAAAAAGTGCAAGATTTAAAAGTACAAGAGCAGACCAAAATAAACTGGTACAATACATTTTTATTCCAATTTTATGTAATTGTGAGTTGCAAGTCCAGTGGTAAAACACAATTTCTGCAATAATATACTGTAACATATGTTTTTTTTTATATTTAATTATAAGTTGTTTGAATTTTTAACTTCCTGGAGGATGTCTAAGTGAACTGCTCATACGAAGTGTCTTGCTTGCATATTATGATTATTAACTTTAACAGTACTGCTCAAAATCTATTAATCTTTTATAGCATGGAATAAAACTTTACCATGCATTTCAGCAACCTAGAACCTTTCACTTTCCACAACATAAGGATAACAACAAATTATTGCCTATGTTGGCTGACAAATGTCCTGTTGGAGACATTCATATCAGAGGTATACTGTCCTACAGGTAACAAAAAGAATTGATTGATATTAGGTTTTGCTCAATTTAAACCAGCAAGATAACTTTTAAAACATTTTGCTCCCAAGTAGAAGTTCTCATTTTTTTTTCTATATACAGACAGAGTACATTTAAAATTTGAAAGCTGTACTTGGCTAAGAAAAACTATTTTAATTCATTATTACTCTCATCGAGAGAAGAATCTACCAGTTAGCAGCAAACCTCATAAAGACACTTCTTCACTGTTTTTGCTGTGGAGGCTATTCAGCAGGGAATGCCTTGATGCCATAATTGGATTAATTAATTCTTAGCAGGCAGGAAAGAAATATAGATCTGTATGACCTTTTCATAGGTATAAGCATCTCGTATTCTTAAAACTACCAGAAAAGGAGAGTGAAGCCTTTGCTAATGGGTGATTGACAGTATTTCTAATAAGAAAAACTTGGCCAAAACAGACGTATCCCCAAAGCGACTGTGGTACCATTGTAAAAACCTCTGAAAAGACTGAAGCATAAGCAGTGAAACCCTGACCAAGGTTTTATTCCACATTCAGGTGGCTGGTGACCATGATGAATAAGAAACGTGTTTAGAATGTAACTCGATTAACTGGTAACGTAAATGTATTAGATTCTGTAATGAATTAAAGCACTTATGTTGTGCCGTTGCCTACCAGTTTTCTTCAAGGAGAAGCAAAATATTTGCTTTGCACATATTTTTAAATATGTGGGAGATATGGCAGAGCAGTGCCTAGCAGTGCCGTTTCGCTGTTCTGGAACCCTGGGGCCAAATTCTAGGGTGCTGTCTGTGTGGAATTTATATGTTCCCCCTGTGTTCACATGGGTTTCCTTGAGGTGCTCCAGTTTCCTCCTATCGTCCTAGCCAACTGAGAAAACTGACCATGGTGTGAGCATGTGTGTGTGTGTCTGAGTCTGTCTGCCCTGCGATGGACTGGCGTCCCTATACTGGAGAAGCGGAATAGGAAATGAATGGATGTACTGTACGGTACAGTATATTGTTAAATGTTTTAATATGTGTAGAAAAAACAAGAAGCATACTTACGAACTTGTAAACGGTTTTCATTGCTGGGTTTGCCTTAGTTTTCACTGTGTTTATTATGGCTCCGCTGCCTTTCTGTAAAGAGCAGACAGACAATTCTTTTAACTCCATTCACATTCATTTAGCAAACAATATTTTGTAGCTCAGTGTCTTAAACCATGAAAAGCCTCACCGTTTTCCACTGAGCAGGCACTCATTCATCTCTGAAACTGCCTGACGTAGCCAAAACGATGCGCTATTGGCATACCACTCAAAAAGTAAAAAGGATTTCAACAGAATGCTTTTTTTCTCTGTACTGTGGTTATCTAAGCCTTACTTGATTATTATTAAAGCAGAAAATATTATAAAGAATAGCATTTTCAGAAAACTCTACCAAATGTCAACTTGAATTATCAACATGCTTAAGCAGCAGAGGAGGAACATTATCTAGGTGCAGCCATATTGTCAGATCTCTTATGCGATAAAAGAGGTCTGCATGATTCAATATTTCAGGAAATGCTCATTATGTATTTGCTTCAATTTTATTGTACATACTGATACACTACAGGTTTTTGCTGCTAATGAGAAGTTGCTGTTGACATAATCACATGGGAAACATCTAGAAGTTAGAATAAAAACCTTAAACTAATAACAATGACTTTAAATTTACCAGCACTCAAGACAGTCTTGGTTATATATTTTCTCCACAATACACCTGTGACTCCTTTCTGGAAAGAATGTTAACCTGTTCAGCTTTTTTACCAACAACAATGATATTAATAATATTAATAATAATAGACTCCAGACTTTGTTTTTCAATACATATTGTCACTTCTTCAATACAGACAACCAATGATGACATCCAATGAATACACAGGTAAATGTCACTATACTGATATACCAATTTAATTAAGACATACACTTCCTTAATTATGAATTTGAAATAAACATTCAATTTAACTGTAAACATGGAGTGACAATCAGAAATGTGTGTGTGGGGGGGGGCTGTAATTTATAACAGATATCTCACTGACCTTTACCGTTGAAAGCCATTGGTGGTATGTTTTATCACTGCCTGTGGGTTAAAAACGAGGGAAAGATGTTATGGATTAATTTAGATAAGAATGGCTTCCCTTTGTAAAGAATCTCGAGCACTGTTTAGTTTGCCATTAATTACTCTTATCTTCTTTTCTCAAAAACAGAATAACTGCTTCACAGTCTTCTGAAAAGGTGGGTGGCTGTTTAACTTCAGATTTTTTATTTCATTTCTAACAAGATTTAATCTGACATCACATAAAATGGAAAGGCCTCGATTAAAAACTTGTTAACTGCATGACGAGACCTCCTGTCTAACCCTTTATTTTCAAGCCACAGGTTTTATTCAGTTCCAATCACTTATAATGAGAGAGTATTTTACAAACTAATTAGAGAGCTACTGTTTCCAAATTCAGATTTCAAATTCTCTTTTTAGATTAGAAATACAACCCTGCAAGTGTCAAATTTTTAACTTGATAGGGACAATACCATCAATTTGCAATAAACTAAAGTCAGCAAAATGACTATGCAAATAAAGGGCACATAAATAATTAATGGTACATAATAATGATATAAGTGTGACCTGTGTGCCACAATAAAGGTCTAAAAAAATATATATAACATAAGATGATGTAAGTAAGGAACTCGGTTTAGTTAATTCTGGCGATTTCTATTACAATATGCACCAGAAGCAACATGGTTTCATAAACTTGCAATAACGGAACAATGAGTAGAAAATCCATAAAAAAACACTGAAAAATAATTTTCAGTGAACAATGAATATATCACTGTAGTTAATATTACAGATATCAGTGTTATAATACGACAATTCTACAGTTTCTGTCCAGATGCAAGTTATATTACAGTTTAGAGAGCAGAAGAATCAAGCAAACCATATAGTAACCTCTGTCCTTAGGGTGTGGATGTACACTAAGACTATATTTTTTTAAATATTGCAAAACCCATAGTTTCATAATGTTTTTTTAAAAGATTTTATTCTATGCATTAATAAAATTCAAATAATCTTACAAAATGCAGTTTGCAATATAATCTTGTCCTTCATAACTGCAACTTAACATTTATACTGCTGTTTGCTAATTGCAATATTATTCACATTGTTATTCACATTCACAATTCCAAGTTGAACATATCTTCCGATGCAGAAGAATAAAAACTCTTCCTACCAGCATATTCTCCCATATTAATCTCCTCTTCAAAGATGTCACTGAATCCCTTTCCAGAATTAAGCAGCTCTAGCCGTCCATCAATGAACTTGGAGGAAAAACAAATGTAAGAATGTAATTAGTACAACCAGCACATCGCCGGCAATAACTAAGCGGGGAATTCATACAAAATGAGCATTAAACAACAATCAAATCCAGAGGACCAATATATCCACACAGTAAATATCTCTGTTTTTATGTTAAAATGGTACCTCATTTAGGATATTGTGCTCAATTTTGGTTAACCCCGATAACAATTAAATATAGATAAACTGGAGAAATGTGAGAGAAATGAGACTAGATACATTCCTGGGATGAAAAGAATGTCCTAAGTTAAATGACAGACAAAAAGAACGATTTTTTTTTACTTGAACAGAAAAGAGTATGAGGGGAATGTGACTGAGGTATTTAACATCCTGAAAGGGCTTGGCCACACCAAAGCCAGAGGAGTCACGTTTTTCCCACATGGTGTGGGAATCTGAAACAAGCTACCCAGAGCTACCGTTAAAGCCAGTACCCTGGGTCAGTTCAAAAACAGCTGGATGTCCAGATCATTACACAAAGGCACATGAGCTAGATGAGACAAATAGGCTCCTATCCTCTCCTAAGTTCCTTACATTCTTTAGTAGCTACATAACACAACTTGCAGAAATGCCTTAATTTCCTCTCACAAACAGAGCCTGTAGAGTCTTACCAGAGGTGTTCTCAATATAGAGATAAGTAACTAAGAATCTGTTACTGTACTGTGTTTTAGCTCTGGAGAGCCTGTATGCTTAGCATCTTTTCTGTTGAGAATTGATCCAGATTTCTAGACAAACGTATGCAGCGATCAAACACAGCAGGTGCGATTGCGTGATACCTGAATCTTTCCCGGCAACTACGCAAAACCCCCCAACTAATTTCTTCTCGGATCTTTAATTTAGATCGTGCAGATATAATGAAATGTTACGCAGATTTCCATAGAAAACGCAGGAGATTTAATGAAAAGTTATTTTCATTGTGTGGATGTTCACCTGTTTGAACAGCTGGAGCTGAATGGCGTTCTGAAGAAACTGCCTCATGGCACTCGAACGGTGAGACACAAAAGCATCCTCATCGAATGTTATTGGTTCTTCCTTGAAGGAGAAATAAAAACACACGAGGAAAATTTGAATTTTTCTATACTTGTAAGAAGACCTTTGTTTAGAAGTTATTATTAAAATTCAGATTCACATATGCAATTGAGATATTGCTTCAAAAAATGACCAGAAAGACCACAGCACAAAGTTCCTCAATCCTGGTCCTGGAGGGTAGGTGTCTCTGCGGGTTTGCTAGGTCTCTTTGAAACCAGCCCTTGAAGAGCTGGAAAAAGTGGTTAAAATGGTCCAATTAAACCAAAAGTGTGTCTGTTCAGGGCGTCATGAGCCCAGTTGGACTGAAAACCTATAGAGATGGTGGAAGTGCCTGCCCTCTAGGCAAGAGATAAGATAAGACCACTTTATTGGCCAAATACAATTTCTTGTATTAGGAATTTGTCTTTTTGCAGACCCCAGCTTGCTCTCCATGAGACACACAGACAGGGAGAGAAGCTTGGGGTCAGAGCACACGGTCTGCCATTTATACGGCGCCCCTGGAGCAGCTGGGGTTAAGGGCCTTGCTCAGGGGCCCAATGGAGTAGGATTCCTCTGCAAGCCATGGGATTCGAACCGGCAACCTTCCAGCCACAGAGCCACCACACTGCCCCTTTTTTTAAAGATAAGATTATGGGACTGTACCTGGGCTCCGGTGGACTTGATTTATTAATATGAAGGAGCAGAGGAGCTTGGACTCCTGTTAGAACGATTTCTGCCTGTCGCTGTTGAGAGGCGGGTGATGCAGCATGTACGATATTTAGAGGTGCCCTGACACTTCTGGGAAGGAACCTATTCTTTCCTGCTGTGTCCAATCACAAGGCAGAGGCAGAGGCTTGATGTTGGAAATAAAAGAGCAAATCCCAGCTCCTCATTCGTCTTGCAAGAGCTACACTACACTGCAGATGATAATTGCCATAGCAAATACACTTCATGGTTAGGTTCTCAGATTTCGGATTGTACTGTTAAAATACTATAAAACAAGGGTAATTGCCCTGACTAAGCAATCACATTTTTCTTAATTAAATCAGAGATACCTCCTAATGACAGAGTTCATCATTTTATGTCTACAGTAAAACACATTAGAAATATAACTCGAATTCCACTCCTAATTGTTAATTATGCAATGCTAACTGGTTCACTTGCGTTAGGATGATATTAAAGAAGCATGTGATAGCCCGTAGAAAATGAGATCCTTTTCTGGGCTTCACTTTACCTCCGGAGCATGAAATGACAGAACGCAAGACAACTGAAGTGACGTAGGAATGCTTGTGAGCTTGTATTTACAAAGACGACGTGTCACGCATCAAAGGGTCAATTTGGAGCACATCGGTCATCTGTATGACTGGTCATTCAGGAACAGAAATCAATCTAACAACTTCTCCCATGGGAAAATGTTTATCGACGGTTTTGTTCAAACGAAGAGGGGAAAAATTAAAATAATTCAGTTTTTTGATTGATTTAACATGGAATGACACAACCATAAAAATTGTCACCGATAAAGCATTGTGCACCGCTTCAGAGAATTGTAAATAATTGTGGATGCTCCATCTTTCACAGAGCGCCACTCTTAAGTCCCTCAGACAAGTGGTAAAAGCTGATTTTCACCAACCGCGGAACTTGCACACTTATAGCCTGGAGGCGTGTTATAGAACCCCTTGATGCAACAACCTTGTGACAATAAGACAGAGGCTTTCACACCCAGTCAGGCAGGGAGCCAAGCTGGAAACAGACCTTGGCTTGCAAGAGCAAGTGTGATGAAGAGCATTTTTCACAATAATGCATCGCTGCAATATTACAGGATTGCTATTTTAGCAACGGCAGGAGCGCTAAGAGACTTTGCATTAAGGTGTAGAAGAAAGAAATATTTCAATCAGCCTGTATATACTGTAGATTTTCAAACAAATAATTGCATACAACATAGCAATTACACAGAAAGCTCCATCGGTGACCTGCAGACAAAAGCATCAACACTCAAAACCTTAAATCGCTAAATATCTCGACTCTTGCAAGAAAGAACGCATGACCAATAAATGCAGGAAAGGTATCATAGGTATTTACAATTTAGAAAACAAGATTTATTACAGTTATTAAATTTGTGAAAGACACTACTTTTGATTAGTGTTACCAATATTTAATTTTGCATTATTCTGACACGTACTGCATGTGCACCGTCAAAAATAAACCTGAAAAATCATAATCCTAGCAAACCAGCATGAAAACCTCATACCTTCTTATCAAAATGTTCCTTGTTAGCAATCATAGATGCAAACAACCTAGGTATTTTGTCACACAAGTTTAGCTAGTATATCAACTCATCCATCTATCATTTCCCAGAACACATCTCCACTGCTTTTCACTTTCCTGTGAAACTGATGTGCTATAAAATATATTTAAAAGAGATTAGAAGTGGATTGAATTCATTGGTGAGTCTGAGAAATATTTACCTTTGAATTTAAGCAGATAAGCTGTGTTCCGTTTTAATTTGGTCTAAATTCTCCCTCCAAATCTGTCAAACTAAGCTTACTTAAAAATACCACACAGCCTTATCTATCACGTTTTACATACAATTACAAAAACTATCTGATTTGTTTCCAAAGAATAAAACTGGGCCGATCCATGTCTCCATGTGAACGTATATTTCATCAAGCAGAAAAGTGTCAAAACATTCCAGTTTTAAAACAGTCCACATCCAATGGACTCCAACACAGCTTTACTGTCAGACTGTTCTTATTCATGCTGGATAGCCTAAACCAGGTACAGGCAAGAGCTACAGAGTCTTATCTTGATTACTCAATTAAACTGATTATTTGAATAAGAAATCACTGCTGAATTCCAACTGAATTACAATGAGTCCACTATTTTCTTAGTTCTTCAATTGCTGTTAAATGAGAAACGTGCAGGACAGTACAGGGGTGGAAGACCTTTAAGGAAAGTCACCATGTTACCATATAAGTGGTGTTGTTGGAAATGGTAAATTGCACTCTTCCCTCTGGACGAGAATACTCAAACCTACAGTATGCCCTAGTATAGAGACTGAGGTTAACAGTATTAAACTAAAGTGCTGACCACTGGATATGTAAAGATACTTTGGCACCGTAGGCGTACCAAAGT
Source organism: Lepisosteus oculatus (assembly GCF_040954835.1). Classification (NCBI taxonomy): domain Eukaryota; kingdom Metazoa; phylum Chordata; class Actinopteri; order Semionotiformes; family Lepisosteidae; genus Lepisosteus; species Lepisosteus oculatus. The sequence continues at coordinate 14,199,618 of NC_090719.1, read as the reverse complement.
ATAATAGTAGACGTGTTAGTCCTGATGTCCTAGCTAAATACAGCTCTGAGATTGCAGAACATGGCCTCCCTAATGTTTTCCTTTAATTCCACTGTGAAGTAATGTCTTACTTCTCTGCCTGATCTTCCGTCTTACAGGGCTATTATCCAGGTGGGTGCCGCACTCCAATGATGGATACAGTGGGACTCCTTCTATACTGTATGTGAAGCACTTGATCATTTGGGATGAAAAGTTCTGCATACAATACGTGCCAGAAATTATTAAATGATAACGGTGCTCCCAAAAACGAATGGTGCAATTAAAACTCCACAGCTTGTCAGCAAACAATAGCTATTTATAGCACAAATATGCACCCATGATCATCAGAAGCACAAGTCCTTATCTCACTCATGCAACTGCTATGAAAAATAAAATCTGATCCCAGGCTCTGTGCCAAAAAAGTGTTTATCCCATGTTTAATCATATTAAGAAACCAGGTGCTACGCACAGAGTGAAAACCAAATAGTAAGAGGTTTTTTAATCTTTTCTTGACCCTAATTTTAACAAGCAAAATTGTTTCGTTTCTTGAATGCCCCCTTTTTATACGAAATTTGACATTTCTTAATGAATTTTTCAGCATTTGGATGTGATCAAAGTGAAGGGTTAAAATGAGCAGAGACGTCACCGGCCAGCCAGCGTCCGTTCCCCAGACCGAAGAAAATAAAAAACAATCACAGTACAAACTTTTACAAGCACTGCGAACACCAGGCCACCTAATTGGAGCACATGAGCATCTGCATCTGGCTGGCGGAGCTGCTGAGGCCTGGGTTAGTCGTCGTGGTGACGGTCACGTGACCAGCTCCGAGCTGGAACTCTGGGGCTTGAATCCAGATGCACTCCTAACACGCTCTGACAGGGAGCAGATGGGCAGCCCTTCACAGGGCCAGAAACTGCCAACTCTGCTCCCCTCCAGGCCATCTAACACAAAATCATTATTTTCATTATACCACCCCCCCCACCCATCCACTGAGAGCTGCACTAGGTGTCCAGCAGTACGTGACAAAATAGTTCCTTATACCATGTTATTTGTCTAGTAATTCCCTTGGACTTCAAAGAGCAGAGTTTAGGTGAGCTGCTTTCTCTGACTAATTTGCCTGTTGCTGTTCTATGACTCCAAGTTGAAATGACCTTTTTTTCCCCATGGAAACACGGTTCAGTCTCCACCCCTGTGACCGGCACTCACAACAAATACAGTGGTAACTGTCGCTTGATTGAATACGTCCATGACATTTCTCCAATCCCCATGCAATTGTTGTTTCTCAATTGGTCTCAAACATGAAAAAACATGTTGAAATTTTAAAATTTGTTGATTCACCGATATTCATTAAATTCATGATAATGTTGGCAATGTACGTGGAGACTGGAAAAAAAAAATCCTCATCTTCAAAATCACGGCAACTGCTTTTGAAATAGAACTGTGTAGCTGTTTATTGTTGCTTGAGAATCACTGTTTTGCACCAAGAAATACATGTTTGTATAAACACTAATTCTAATAACTAATGAAGTAATGATCATCAGAGGTGGAGAGTACAACCAAAGCAATAAATAAAATTTAAATTCTGTACCATCAGGCTGTCATATATGTTATAGCTACTTGTACTGTACCATAGTCTTTCAAAACAATTTCTGCACAAATAATTCTGTCTTCATATGAATCCCCTCACCCTTTTCCCTTTGGAAAACATCTGGAAAATGGAAATAAAATCAGACCAATTGACAGTCATACATGCAAATTGCTAGGCATGTTCTTCTTCATTCTTATTTATTTGATTCGTACAGATTCTGAATCCCTTTGGTATCACAGGGAAATGTTTTCCAAAGAACCCAGTGTTGCTTTTCACTGTACACAGTTGCTGACATATTACCATTTATGATACACAGCATACAACAGGCTGATTATGATGCATACTCAGTTCTATATTAGTAATTCAGCCCTGGGTCTCTATTAAGCTGAGTCTGCTAATTGTGACAAACGATGTGAGGGGATTTTTTTCATGCTGTTGCTTACTAAAGGCTTAGCTGAGGCAGCCAAACTCATTTCACTCTCCAAGACCCTGTTCTCAGGAGACGCAAGGTTTAAACAAAAAAACGTGCACTAGCTCAATTCATATTACGATCACCGATGATTTGAATTTTGTTGAGTGAAAACTCACTGTCTTTTAATGTATGATTGACACACTCAGATAAACCTGCTGATTTCGTCTGGCAATACAGTATCAGTGACAGCAAATGACCTGATCTCAGCTACCCAGGGATCATGTGTTAAGAAAACAAGCTTTTAATCGATATGTTAAGTAGAGGATGCAGCCGCTTGGATTTAATGCACTGTTTGAGACCACCTTAGAATGTGAAACGACTCAAAAGCGAAAGGTGGAAAAAACAAATACTGAATTAAAAAAAAAAAACAGGCTTGAACTCAGAAGAGCAACATCTCTATCCCTGGAAAAGCGTGGCTCTGGTAACCTTGTAAACAAGGTGGATTTTCAGGTTATGTGAGCCTTAGCCGTGTGAGTCATGGTGCTTTGCAGGTGCTGGCATTAATTAAAGACATGAGCAGCACTACCTGCATGAGGTATTTTTACCTCCAGTCCCAGGGAGGAAGCCCTCTCTATGGAGATCAGGAGAACTCATTAATGAGGCTAATTAGGTGTAAAGGGGGTTGAGGCTGGCATCAGCTGCAGCTTATCGAAGCTAATGATTAAGCTGTGTAATCTCTACCACAGAACAACAGCTGACCAGGCTCATGGGTAACCAATACTCCACTGCAATGACTCCAGCACCTGAGCACCTGACCACGGAGCAGTTTGAGAAACACAAAGACGCCCCTTAACCCTGCTGGTGCCACGGAAGCCGACTTCCATACTCTGAGAGCTGCAGGGTGCAGTCGATACACACGCTTCACACTTTCGCAGAAGTGGGTACCAGACTCCTCAGGGCTGGTGGGGTGTGAGCCAGCAGGCGGCAAGGGAAAGGCCGCAGTTCAGGACGGATTACCTTCTAACGCATTCATCAGTACATACTTCATAAAGAAGCAGACTATCGCTTTGCAATAATATCATCTGTTCTGAACTTCTAAAATAAAACATACTGGGGGGCCACAGTGTAGCAATAGTCAATAAAGAGCAGTACTTAGATGAGCTGAAGTCATAGCAGCCACAGGCTATTCTGCATCTAGAAGAATACATATCGGAAATCACTATTTAACATTTTAGCCTTGCTTTGCTATGCGAACTTCTCAGTTGACTTAAGAAAGCAGATCATATTCAAATACATGGGCACGATTTATACATGTTATTTTATTTGTCTCCTAGAAAATCAAATCTTATTTCAATTCTAGATCACGTTACTTTAAGACGTTTATCTATTACGAACTAAAAAGCTGATCAAGAAAGATCTAACCTGCACATGCTGTATGTCTAATACAGCCATATACTCATATTCAGTCTCACCTAGGGAACGGAGGAAGATGGTTAATTCTCATTAACATGAAAGCCATCTCAGGAACATGTTCTAGATTAGATACAACCTTAATTTCCTCACACGTAATCACATACAGGTTTAAACTTGCTGTTCCTCTCCTTTGCTGTGCCCGGTCTAGTTGATTAGCCTGCATATGACTGAATCTTTGGCTAAAGCACCCCATGTTTTAAGCACAGATCTACTGTATATAGAGCATCACAAACACACACGCTATACACCTCCTGTGTGAAGTGGAATTATCATCACTGCACAACAGAAAACTGAATAAGGGTATCATTCGCCGTGAGCTAACAGGAGAAAAATAATTACTTAAGTTTCTGTGTGCACTTTGGTAAATTACAGACATAAAAAAATGAATTTAAAATATTTTTCAATTCAAATACAAGTAATATTATGCATCGGTAGTTTATATTCTGATGTTTTACAAACTTCAGGTTGGTCCGTGTTCTGGAACACTTTCTGGTTACATAATTTCCTCAATCCATTGATCATGGAATAATCCCTCCTGACCTGGCTAAGAAGAACTGTCTACGTTATGGCTGTGAAAAGCGATAGTCTGATCCGCACATGTACCAATGACACTATTTAAAACAAAATGATATTAAAATATTAATTAATGATCCTCAAACTATATCACTATATCTTTATATCTAATCATTTATAGAGGTCTGACCTATACTATATAGCACTAGCACAAGAATGTTTGTTTTTTAGAATTTGCGTTAAGAAACTGAAGGAAATCACCGTTGCTGTTATTTACTGGAATTTGTTCTGGCCAATTATAACTCTAGAAATTTTACATTCCTCTACATAATTATATAGAAAAATATGGTTTACTATCACCTGAATAGCTACATTTTGCTTAAGAATCATGAAGTATATTTAAAAAAAAAACAAAGAAGAGAGCATATTCAGAAACCCCAAAAGGAAAGTCAATGTAAAGAGGTTATTATACATTAAAAATAAACATTTGTATTAGTTTGATCTCTAGATGGCAGTATACATTCATTAAACCAATACTAAGATAAGACTTTAATATTAGCTTTGCAGGTCAGAAGGTGATGAATTATGGAGATGGAAAATAATACTGTCTTTTATTATTTAGTATTCAGATTTGTCTTCAAATCTTGCTATTCATGATAACTGTCTTTAAAAAGTACTATAGGCAGTGTCAGATAATAAGTGCATAAGTACTTCATCCTATCTTCCTTTACATTTGACAAAAGCTGAGTAACATGAGTGGGAATGCAACATTGCCCATGCTCAAAACCTGTTGGTTGTTCTAAACAAATACATACGATTTTAAACATAATGTTAATAGTTAATAGTTTGCATTCTGAACCTGTTGCCATCTTCAAATCCATTGTTTAACAGACTGGCACAGACAACAGTATAGTCCCAATACCAACACATCTGAAACTTCTATATTTTTCACAACGCCAGAGAAGGGATAATATTTTGCACACTGCCGCAATTTCACGAGAAAGGGCTTCATTAAAATCTTGTATAAAGTGAAAGAGGAGCCATTAATTTGCACAGGGAAATCATTATGTTAAATTTACAAGTAACCTCTAGCAATTCGTCAGACAAAGAACAGCCTCCTTAAATGAGTGGCTTTCCTAAAACCAGTAAGACATATTGAGTTGTCATTACTCCACTGAGACGACTTCATCATTATCGTCGTTAGTATATTATTAAGGAAAAGGGGATTATCTGTTCAGGGGTGCCAAGATATTAGTCAAATCCAGGGATTAGGGTGAAGAAGAATGAGCAAAACTGTCCTCTTGCAGGGTCCCTCAGGGTCTCATCATTTGTTGCTTCAAATCTTTTGTCCTGTATTGTTTGTGTGAGTACAGAGACAATGCACAGACATGCTCGCTAACGTGAGAGAGAAATGTGTACAGACTGTAGCACCGGCATCAGGATTTCACTCCTAAACTGAGTTTTGTTTTTCAGACAGCTAGGGTTACTTTTTAAAAAAATGATCATAAGTCATATCCAAATAATGTACAGGGTTTAAAATGAGAAACAAAACCTATCAGAAGTATGATAAATAAAAAGCCATTCTACATTGGCACAACAGTGTCTTTTGGATCCCCTCATAGAAAAATAGACAAAAGAGTAATCAGAGCACCCACATGACTGCAACAAAGGCTCATAGCTATTGTTACAGTAACAGTAAAGCTGAGAAATAATTAATTCAGCAGTTTACACATTTGCTGGCTGGTATCTTGTGCCCCCAGGAAAAGGCACCAACCGTTCACAGCTGGCACCAGGTTCTGCGTGTGCCAGGAAATGGCACGTCACCCCCTCTGCCTCACACATGCTCAGACACTGCACAGGCAGCCCCTGCTACTGCAGTACTCCGGGTTTATCTACAGCATACTCCTCACACTAATGAACTTTGTCGTAATTGCTTCCCGTTCTCTCTACCAATGCAGTTATTACAAGATGTATGTTATGCATACCCAGAAATACTAGCGATGGAAAAACCTACATACAAAATAAACAAACACACTGATATTATTCTATATAAATGGCACCAAGGTTTTTGTCAGTTTTGCACAAATACAGTACCTATGGAAAGTTATAGGAATCTCAGAGAAGACATCAACACGTTCTTAGTAAAAAGCCATAAGGGCAGCATTACAAAAGAGACAAAATGAATGTTCTTTTACTCATTATAAAGGAAATACTCTGATGTCTTATACTGTATATTGCATTACATTTACAGAAGTGCTGTATTCTCCTCACCCTTGTTATTTGGCATTGCTATTTTATTACATCATGGAAGTAATAGGCAAAGAATTTGCAGCAGTTAAATTATTGATTGTGTTAAGGAACAAAAACTGCTATTATTCCAATCAGCAAGTTACAATTGTATTGGTCACTACATTATTTTTATTATGATTGCTTCACTTAAAACAAGATGACAGCAGATGATGGCATTTATGCACTTCAGAATTAAAGCCTTTCCGTGATTAGATCACTACCAGGACACTAAATAGAAGGCACGGCTGGAGCAATTCCCGTCTAAAAAGCGGGGCATTCCATGAAGATATCAGAAGAATTATTATTTTCCGCCTCATGGCAATTATTTCAATTCACTTGTTTTTCGCACTGCAATTTGTCCGTTTTAAATGTGTGCCACATCTATTTTGATTCCTGCTAGGATTGTGGACCACTTCAGCGTCGATACAGAAATAATAGTGAAGAATCGCATGCAATGGAAAACCCATGATAGAGAGGCACGCATGTGAAAACAAGCTGGATCCATCATGCCTACACTAAAGATCCCTGTCTTCTGGGGGCTCACTTGATTTCAAGTCAGATTATTCTCTCAGGCTGGTTATGCTATTTCCAGGGCAGCCTGGTGGACCTACAACGTGTCTGTGTCCTGGCTATGATTGGGAGCTGTTGATGAGCCATGTCAAGTGTCCAATCCTGCCTACATGGCACTGCAGGGAGAGAGAGACAGCGCTCCAAGGTACTAGGAATGACAATTAAGGACACAGAAAAAAGACACTTGAACTCACCTGTCCGATGCTTTCCTGATACATGTGTAACCAGCACTGACAGATGCAGTCAGATTAGCATTATACAGTCTGAAGAAATGAGTCCCGCAAACAAACAAAAATATTTTAAGACCTGGGCACTGCTGGAGCCACTGCTCAACCATTTGTCTGACAACCTGAAACGTTCACTGATTATTTGGACGTTTTTTTTGTTTTTAATTTGGAGGCTGAACGCCTTTTTGTTTTTAAAAGCTAAAAGAACTTTTAAGAAAAAAGTTCTCAGCAGGGGGAAGGTAGAGATGGAGAGCCCACCTGTAAAAATCTGCTGCCTAAACTAAAAATAATGGCGCTATGTAGGATGTTAAGGGGTTCATAATTATTTGTGGCATTATGAGAACAATGCGAAATAATTGCCTTTGTAATTGAAAGGTTTTTAATTATTAACCTAAATAATTACTTAAAATAGTGACCAAAATCATGTCACTATTCTTTGTATATCTCTATGCCTTGCACAGGTGTTTTGCTTCCTTAAAACAGAAAACAAAGCTCACCGCAGGGAACAACATGTACCACAATGATTTAGCTTTTTTTCTGTACAGCTTTACATGCTTAACTGTGATTTCACACATTTCAATTGACAAATTGCAATTATCAGCAGCTGTTTGGGACACCAGTTCTAATGAAACATTAAACATTTCTTTCCATAAAGCTTCTTGGACCTACATGGTAAGGGACTGCTTAGAAAACAGACTGTCAAGAATTTGTCTTTATGCTAAATACCATTTCCAAAAGTGCTCGAGTTTTTTTGTCAAAGATGAATCTTCTATCGACAGATTTTTCCGTGCTTAAAACTAACGTTTGCGGATTTATAAAGATACAGTATAGTCTTATCAACAGATAACTCACTCAGCAATTAATAAACGCCATTTCATTCATAAAATGTCTAATTCTTTATAGCTTTATAGCAATTCAGAAAGCACAGGCACTTGATGTTTTTTTTCTATAGTATTAAATTGGCCAAGTTTAATGGACCTCTCTGTTTGCCAGTTTCTCAATGTCTCTCTTGGATAATAAGACAGCACTATTCTTCAATAATTCCTAAGAAGTAGATTTCAATTTAACCTCATTCTTTGCTGATGGCTTTGCCAGAAGCCTTATTCTCACCTTCTGTCACACATGCTCATTTTCTGATGCAACATTTCTCCATAGTGCTGTCAGTCCGTAACTTAATTTATAACATACAGTACAGCTACCAAACACAAGCTCTTGCTACTCTCTGACTAATGTTATTTTACCATTTTACACCCCCCCCTTCCTTCAAGAACAGTACCAGACCTTTTACAGTATTTTATCACCATGGGAGACAGTAGTTTAATAAATAAAACAGATTCAAATACCTGGAAGGATAACGAGTATTCTGTTTAGAAAAGTAAACTTTTTTGTTTTCTCAAGCTTAAGACATGCTATTTCAACATGGTTTCACTGCACTTGGAGAAACACCTATTTTAAAACCCACCAGTGGGGGAGAAAGGGGACTTTATCAGGACAAATGTGAAAAAGTACATAAATTCTCCATTTTGTAATAGCAAGGTATGCCAATCTTTACCTAATTGTGTGATCAGGATAGACAGTAATGAGACAGGAAAAAACCTTATTGACTGACTCGCTTTTCCATTGAACTGGATGCTGTTCTGATGTTTATCTTTTCCCTTAAAGGGCAATCTGTAGTGCGAAGTGAACATTTTTTCAATGTTCATTTGTCAGTTTTTTTCAAGTGACAAAAACAGATACAGACATACTGTATATATATATACAGTATAACAAAGTTATGGTGTAGGTTTGTTCCTCATAGCTATTTCTGATAGCTATTTCGAGCAGAAAGCAAAGCTTTTGTTTAAAAACCCAAACACCAAAAGGTGTGAATGATTACTGCAGTGGCCAATGCACCTGTGCAGAAACTGGTAAGAAGTTATTTTTTGTATATCTTAATGTTACATTTCAACAGAAATTGTGATGTGCATTTAGGACACTATCGTGCTTGTAAATATTTCTACAACAAATGAAAGAGTATGGAGTTTTGCAAAACCTCTTCGACTTTGTCTGAATCATGCTGGCTGTTTGATAACACTAAATTGGGGTGGTCCAAATTAAAAGGTCTCATACAGTACATGTACCACTATTTGGTGACTGGTAGTATTTATTCTTACTAAACACTACAGATGCGGCAAGACTGTGCGTTCAGTGATGTGATGTTCTATCACTTGCAAAACTTTAGAAAACCAATAAGGTACATAAAACAATGTGTAATCTTAAATTCTCTTGACAATGACGAGAAAGGTCTTAAATTGTGCAAGCCCTTGGCTACAGGTTTTCTATAGAAATAATCACTTTTGTTCTCACACAGGTAGCCTTTGGGTTTCCAACAGCCTTGACAATCCATTCGGAGAGCCAGGTCTATCTTGCTGTCTTAGGAAGTCGCTGTATGTATGTATGAGAAGGAGATTTAACAGCTTCAAAAAGATGTGCTGATTCGTGAGGAATGGCAGCAGGTATTTCGAATCAAAAGAAGAATTTACTTCCAGTGACACCTTTCTTATTGCATCGGAAACAAGATCTTATTGCATCTGATGAGGGCTTCCTCATCAGGTTACTCACTTTCCATGCGGATGTACTGTGGAGTCAGGCTGCAGCTGTTTGAAATGAAAGTCTAAGTCTCAGTGATATCACCGCTAAGGGATCAAGGTGGGTCTGAACGGGGTGAGCCAGCACAACGCTGAGCAGCTAAACTGGTAACGCTCTTTTCATAAAACCAGACCACAGCTGGTCAGTCCGCAACACAAACCCAGTATAACCGACATATAAGCAAAGCAAACCAACTAGCTTATATACAATAAAACCACTTAACAAGAGTTATAAATAAGAGAAGGGCTCATTTCGGTGATAAAGGCACCAATGAGCTCATGAAGTTCCTTCTTTAATGATTCCATGGAGTCAAACTCCTGGCCCAGCACTTTGTCCCATATACCTACAACTTTTATTCCTCATGTCTTTTTGACTTGGTTTCATTTTCCTTAAATTAACCGTTTAGGTTATCTGCTACACCTTTTTGGAATTTTGTAAAAAACTGAATCAAATTTCCACAAAGCCTTCCGGGGTTCAAGTTGCAAAGGCTACTTTTCCTCTCATCTGTGTGTGTCCCTCCTTGCAGACCAGTAACTGACAACGACGCTTCTTGTCAGTCACCTAAATTTAGTCGACAAAGTGCATAATGTAGGATTTACTTTACCTATCTAGACCTAAACAAGAAAAAAAATGATTTTATCCAGAAATCCTACAGAAAGTCTACATACTGTATGCTGTAATGGGCATTGAAAGACTGTGAATCCTGAATTCAAATTAATGTTCGAACCATTCATTATATTTCTAAGATCTCAAGGGAAAATAGTGTTTAGTCTTCAGCGGGGTTTTACCACAAAAAGAAAATAGTGTAAAGAGAGAAAACAACAATATGAGTAGTCCTAGGCTGAAAGACATGTCATGTACATAGACAACAAACCACGCTGCTTACTCTGGCATAAGAGCAACTTAGGACATTTGGCAAAAATATTCAAAAATTTGAATTGATAACTGACAAATCTGACACAAGCTCAACAAGGAAACTAACACCGAAAGACGCAGATGGACTTTAACTGCAGGTGCATTCGGGGAATAAAAAACAGGCACATCTTTCCAGCAGGCGATGTCAATATTTGGAATAAACTAGCTGACTATGTTGTGGAGCCTGAGTGCATGTGATTATTCAAGACATAGCCTGACAACAATCTTGAATCAATAAGCTAGTAGCAACTGAAATGCACAAGATGGTCCTCATCTGTAACCATTTTCCATTTTCCTAAGCGTACCTTTCCTCTGAAGCTCAAGCTTCAGGTACGGATTCCTACATTCTTAGGGAAGAACAGAATCCTCACGAAACCATTTAAGCTTCACTGTTCAAAATTCTTGTGACACTACAAGTTGAAGATTTATTTGAAAAAACCCACCACAAATTCACACATCTTTGAACAAATGAAGATTTACTAGGCTTTGGGAACAAGACATTGCGCATTTCAGGAGAGATTAATAATTTTATAATCGCTGCGTAGTTGTATGTTTAAAGACATAATCAATGAAACATGCTCCTTTTCAAGTTAACTGAAACAAAATATCACATAAGAACGAAGACAAAACGCCACATTTCAATGTAAAAGGGGTAACCTAATTGTTTAAATTTGATATGCTGTTTTAATTCAGTGAGTATAATGCCTAGATATATTTACTGACGTTTATACTAATCTATTTAATTTTCTTTTAAGGGGGAAAAAATGTACACATGAATGAGCCAGGTTTTTAATGTGGCTCTAATGTTGATTATTTAAACATGAAAAGAATTATGAAGCAGGACAGATCCATATGCACTTCACATGGAGAAGCAGTTTAAACCTTTAGGGAATATCTTTAGGAGACTGGGAGAGGATTCTCACCAACAGGGAGATATGTTACTCTTTTAATGATTCTAATAATAATGCTGGTTTAGAACATTTTTTTTCAAGGAATCCACTGTCTTTCAATCTCGCATTATGAAGATTTTAACATGTAAAGCTTTACAGAATGCATAATATATATAAATGCTTCTTTTCTTCCCCTAACTAGTCACAGCTCATATTAATCCATTGTTCTTTATCAGTGTACAAGCTTCATTCTTGTAATTAGCTGTCAGAGCAGACCCGACAGCAGCTTAATGCTGTCCGCTCAAATCATATTAATGAAATGCGATCCACTCAGATGTCCTGGATGCATATCTGTAATTGCATTAAATAGAGAGGCTAGGGACAGCAGTACGAAACGCCCAATCTCTGAACTTAGTATTAAAATCTGAGGGCATTAATACGTTAATTCAGCACACTTTGACAGCCAATTAATACCAGAAGAGTTTACGTGCGATGCAAAGGAGTGAAGATGTTGCCATCCGAGCAGTCAAAGGAAAGACGGTGCTCTGGGGGATGTCATCTGTGTTGAACTACGACACCTACGCTACACCTATCTGATAAATATGTGTGTAATACAGTGGGCACCTTAGCACAATACTAAGCAAGACTTGAATGTTTTTTTTATTTAAAATGTCCTCAAAACAATAAATTGCCAGGGCTGAAGGCAGGAGTGCTCTGTAACATTTACTTTCTACATAAAGAAGAACAAGGCTGCTTGAAATCAAGCAGAATCTGACTCTTTTTTCCAGGTATTCTGCATCCTGCACGGGAGAAAGACACATTTTGGCAGCGTTCATCCTCAGACCCGCAGCTCTGAATTGTTTTAGTGCAGCACAAGTAGCCAGGCATGGCTCTGAATTCGCCATGGAGCACCTGACTGTTTAAGTATGACTTCCCTCTGTTTTTGCTGGGGTCTTATGGACACTTAAATGCAAACCCACTTTGGAAACTAGCCCATTACTGAAAATACATAAGTTGACGTACCAATACTTTTTGCTGCCAATGCATAAAAACTGCCTATATTACTTTGCTTTTTAACTGCCTCAGGGGAGTCTTCCTATGCGTTTATGCGTTTTAAATGTGTTTTTGTGCTTGCTAATTTCTTTTTTTTTTCCAGAGCAAGAGAATCTTACAAAATATGACTGCCTCATTTACAGTATCTCCCAGAGGGCATTGAAAACAATCTGTAGCATCTTTTGCCATTCTAGGTTGGTGAACAGTGATCAGAAACACTCCAGAATTAGCAGTGACAGGCTACCTTCAGGAAACTGCTGCTGGCACTATAGAATGGAAACATCTTTACCATGTGTGAATACTTGTTAAGTTAAATTAAAAGAGCCTTTTGAATATTTATACATGTATACAGTACATACTGTAGACATGATGCCTCAGTGCAAAGCTATGGGATATAACAAATGCACAGAGATTCTGCCTCATTTGTCAAACATGCACAAACATCCAATCTGAATTAGTACAAGATCATTCAGATAAAAAGGAACAATGTGCATTAACTATTAACTTTCTGAAAAATAAAAGTCATTTTGCTGACAGTTTACTGAACAACATTTCTTAGCTATCACAACTACACTTATGTGTCTTGAAACTAGCACGTCAAGTTCGAAACCTGCTCTCTTCTGATTGCAATAATTTAGGTTTTGTTGAGGTTCATTGTTTTGTTGTAATACAAACTTTCCACCCACAAATCAACTTTGTGAGGAGCTAATGAAGGGATGTGTTCCTCTTGCTAGTCTCTGAACTTTATGGAATATGTTTGGAAAAACTGAGTAAGAAAGCAACCGATACAAATGTACTCTGGAAAAGGGAGAAATGAATTACCCAAAATAGATATCAATATATTTTTCTGAGAGGGTTCAGGAATTTCCATATACATTTGTAGTGGATGCTGACTTTTCCTGTCTTGGTGTTATCTGGGTCTCAGACTGATGCCCGAGCATCTCCATCATTTTGACAGCTGAGTTTGATTGCTGCAGTGTCACAGGTGATGTTCACAAATCCTTTCCAAGTTCCTTTTTAGTATTTCACCAATTTTCTAGAGATCACAAAACAAAACAATATTTATTCACAATAGATATATTGCTTTATTTTCTATTTACTTATGCATTTTTTTTTTGGCTGCAGCCATCACAATACTACTGGGCTACGGCTTATAAATATATAACAATATTTTTGCTTGACCATGCCTTGTACGGAAAGACAAGACTGATCACTGGATAAATACGGCTGAAGAGGCTATTGTTGTTTTGTGCAGTGATGTTAATAATTAAATGATAAAGAGTTTTAAACATATTTCATATCATGCTTCACTTGCAACTGCTGTGGTGTATGACTGTTATCAGACATGACACACATCATGCATTCATTACAGTGTGTCACACGGCACTGTCAGTATTCATTCCGAAACATTTCCACTGACGATCCCACAGATTTTCACAGCTGAAAAAAGCTCAAGCCGAAGTTCCACTTAATTTTACATCAAGGTAAAAAAATACACGTCTTACAAGCTGCATGGGGAATGTAGGCCTATTTAATTGCTGAGCAGAGACCAGTGGTCCAGTTAAAGTAAGCTTATACTTATATCTTGAGCAGATCTTGGATATGTTCACACTTACCACTGTCATCATTAATACCATTATTATTATCACAGTACTCTAATAATACAAAATTACACTACTGCAATATTATTATTACAGTATACTGTAGGGTACTGTAATAATAATACTACTCTTCCATCTTTATCCATGACTAAAAGGGTAACACTGCAAACACATAGCAGAAATTATTGTAAAAGAAAACATGTAGAAAAGTCAATTCAGAACAAGAAAGAAGCCATGCATAACTTTTTTATGTAAAGTGAAATTTATGCAGGTCGAACTTACATAAGTTGGGGAGCACTTGTGTATAAGCCTTGACCTTAAAGACACAAAACACTAACATTGCATTACATGTTGCATGGCAATACTTAATCCTACATTTTCTCACAGGACATTGGCTTGAGCAACTGCACAGGTTCACCAGTTAAAACGTGTGTGTGGAAGCGATCATGTACGACCAGGAGGCCGGTCATCTTCCTCTATTCCTGCAGCTGACTCATTATGACATCACTCAGTTTTGTGCTACACCCTTAATCTGAATCTTTCAGAATCCTCACCTGCTGAATGCTAAACTGTGTTTTAAAACTGTGCAATCAAATTACATACAGGCAGCCAGCCCACAAGAGATATATGTTAGATATTACAATGAGTGGCAGTTACAGCATTAAACATACAGTATATACAGTTACTGCATATGTTCCCAAATCAAAGATACTGTTATCTTAAACTGCTTTTTCGGGGTTCAAAAGGTCGTGATTACATGCATAAATTTTATGCATTGTTAAGAGTTGGATGAAAAATAAAAGCCAAAGTTACTAATGTGAATTCACAATACATCCACTGAAAACAGTAATATAAAGCATATCGTTTGAAAAAGGGAACGGTGTTAATTATGGCAAATTGCCACCCAGCTATGTAAGGTAAGTAGAATTGAAAACATTCTCATTATTCTAATGGCATCTTGATCTTGTAGTCATTTAATTCACATTACATGCTGCTGGACCACCTGGCCAGACATTAAAACATAAAACCCTGCTGTCCCTCATGGCTTTAAATTAGTTCATTACTTAACAAATCATTCCAGTACCTCTCCTTTTCAATAGACAGCAGCTTTACAGAAGTCAGCCTAATTACCCACAGTGAATTATCAATATATCTACAATTTAAATTCCTATAAAATGCACAACTGTTTGGGCATACTTAAGAGTGCAGTAAAACAAAACAGCCATGCATTAAGAGACATAAACTAAACATTTAATCTTTGTGTTTTATGCTGTTTACTTATGAATACTGTTGTCTATTTGACAGAGAGTTTTTGGTGATCATTTAACCTCACGTAAACTGACCATGTCTTATAAGTGTGCAAACACATGCGTGATGAATCACAGGAGATCAGTATCTCAGAAATGTGTGCAGGTCATTCTCCGGTAGTAACAGATGGAAAAAAAAAGAGAAAATGAAACACAAATGTTTTAGTAAAATGTAAATAAGAAAGTGTTTTGTTTCTGAAATCTATGTAACACATGTAATGTTTCAATTTCTTCTTTGCTGTTTCTTCTAGTTGAAAAAGTATTAGCTAATCATGGAGAAATCAGGATAACAAGATATACAGTATTCAAGGCATAAATGTAATGAAAACGGAAAAGATAATTTTACATTGGTAGCTCACTGGACACAAAAAGTTATTTACTTTTTATATAATGAGATTTTGTACTGAGTATCATTGTTCCTTGGGAGAGTGAAAATCGAGCTTCAAAAAGACTTGATTTTAATTTACATGAGAACAGTAGAAGATGTATTCATGTCTCACTTTAGCTGCTAGCAGCATGATTGCAGGTGGTGCGTCTGAGAGAGAAGTTGCTCAGAGAACGTAATGTAAATGAGTTGGTTTTGTATCAGGCTGATGCAACTGCAAAGTTGCATCTGCCTGGTGCAACTTGCGTTGTAAATACACTAAGGTACTACATGGGCTCTGTAGATGAATTAAAATGTTAAGATCAAAGGTACTGATACACTGACAGAGGTATAGTCACCTTGTGTTGTTACCTATATAAACTACAAATGAAAATGCTCTTCTCATTCATACTCTTAACAAAAGGTGCGCCAATTAAATTTCGACAAGATTCCAATTGTCAATTAGGCTTTGCGTGTTCTATTCTTAATTCCACGGTCTGGCCTTGTATTTTCTTCTGCATCTTCAAAAGGGATCCACTATGATTTTTTACACATATGCACATCTGGTGAATCGCTAAGAAAAAAAGCCAAATTAAAATTCAACAAGGAAAGGCGTATTCTGAATAATAGGGTCTTCCGATCTTAAGAAATGCAAAACATTAGATTTAGACAAATTACAGGGAAAAAGAACTGTGAAACTTATTTTCTATGATAATCCTTCCATAGCACATCAATCACACTGCATTTCAAAACCACATTTATAACTCCAAAAAACTGCTTATCTGATCCTTTTATTGAGCTCGCATTTACAAAACTCAGAATCTTTGCAAGTAAAATAATACAATCTGCCCCCAGGACATACTCAGTGGAACAGAACCACCCAATCTGACAACAAACAAAAACCTTTATGTAATTAGGCAGTTCAAACAATACTGTATCAAAATACTTTCATTAAGAAAACTATCTTCAAGTTGGTATTATGTTCACCTCAAACATGAAGCGAGTACAAGGAATGCCACTTTAATTGGAATGAAGTTCTGCTTTCATTAGGATTAAGCTGGATCAATGAGGCTGACACCTGAAAAACCCACAGCTTTGGCTTTAGTGTGGCAGCGGGCTGCCACTTTAACAGTGTGCAGAGCAGTGAGATGCAAAAGATGTTAACTTCCTAAAACATCATCTTCTCTTGTCACTTCATCACAATAAAAAAAGAACACCTTTGACAAAAATATAACTGGGCTGCAAAGAAGTTTCTTCCGAGATTGTATAGAGCTTTACTTCCGTTTAAGGCTGTTGTATAGATTTCATTATAACCCAATGCACCTAATAAACGATTTAGTGTTCATCAAACCATTTTCATTCTTCTTGTCCTGGTGTAGGTCATGGAGACAGCTCTCCTTGTTGTTGGACAGAATCAGGATCTGAGGTTGATGGAGTATGATAATAATATACTATAGTTAAATGTCATCCTTTGATGATGATGATAATAATATTAATAATAATAATAATTGCTTACACTTATATAGCGCTTTTCTGGACACTCCACTCAAAGCGCTGTACAGGTAATGGGGACTCCCCTCCACCACCACCAATGTGCAGCATCCACCTGATGCATCCACCTTGATGACAATGTAAAGCTTTAGAAGCAAAATCCACTGAACTTATACTGGCTGAAGTAGCAAATGTGAAGGCACAACACCTGAATTAATTTCATATCACTGGTTGGTAAACCAAGTTAAACACTGGTGTGAACTAATGGAATTGTGTTTGATCTTGTGAAGCTCTGCTGATGCAAAAAATGACTGATCTGCAGTCACATCATTATCTTAAAACTACTTAAGGGCATAATACCAGTATGATTCTTGCTCCTTACATATTTAAAAATCTTTGATAAAAGCAAACTCAGATGAGACTAAAGGCTAGTTTTTAATGATCTCTATAGCATGGGTTTCAGGTTGTGTCATTAAGACGACTCTGATGGTGCGTTCTTCGTGGCATAAAACACAGATAAATCTTGAGGATAGTGCCATCTTCTTCGGGTATTTTAATATTTTAAATGATACTAATCCCCATGGTTTTCCTTTTAAAGTATATACTGTATGTTTCAACAGTTTATGTTGGAGGCTTTACAAGGACTAACTCCTTTACTTTGGAGAGTGCTACTTTTTCAGTTCTACAGTACCTTTCTATCTTTCTTCTATCTATCTAACACTTAAGCTGAGCTTAATCAAAACAGCGTGGATAGTGCTTTAAAGCACTCTCAAGCCGCTTTATTTGAACAAACGTCATTTATTTTGATCTGCCTACTACAAGCAGCTGCTGTAATGACTCGTGCGGCAAGATCTGTGCAAACCCAAAGAGGATGTCTCTCCCCTCTTCACCAAATCGCTTTCTGTATTTACCACTACTGAAACCGTGTCTCTCTGCGGGAAGGTTTGTAGGTTCTGGGAAAATCCAAAACGCAGGCCGCAGAGTTAAACGGCCTGTGTGGTGGGCATTACTGCCACACTAATTGAAACAACTTAAAATGTGCATGCAGAAATAATCTCTCATCACAACGGTCTCCCTCTACGTGGCCGAGGCAGTGAGAGGAGCAGGAGAACGCCATACTAAAGTGCCGAGAGTCACTCCACACCCCCAACCCACCAATCAATTCATCCAATCTGAACGCGCTGGTGAGGAGGGACTGCAATTCCAGACTGGGCACAAGCACTCATCAGTCTTTCCAGGCTCAGCGCTGGAGGAACGTGTTCACCTGACGGGGAAGCTAGAGTGAGCTCATCATGCAGCCTGCATTAATGAACCACACAGCAAGCACACCTCACACACAAACACACGTTCTTCTCTCTCTATTGCCACGCATTAACAGTCATGAAGAAATCATTTCATTTACTGTAAAACCCTCAGTTTGGGCATATAATGATTAAAACAATTAGCGGCCCCACTGCTTTGATTAACAAGAATAAGTTGTCTACTTTGTGTACCAGGTTTGTGTAACAATGCATAAAAACACTCAGAATTCCTATAATAAAAACCTTCTGCTGATCTCTATTCTGTATTACCACTACTGATTTTGAGCTAACTGATTAGATTTACCCATCTGTACAGTACCAAATGCCCAGAACGGCATTGTGTCCCATGAAAAAGTATCTACTCCTCATGTGGATGGCCAGTATTCAAGAACCTCGTGAGTAGGCTTCCCTTTTCTGTTAATATGCAAATGCTCTGTGCTGCTATGTGCCAAATTAACAATATGATAAATTAGGAGGCTAATGTCACGATTTGGTAATTTCTCAGTAAACCTGCCTGCTGCTTTCTTCAGCATAGGACAGTTAACTAGAGGGTAGCAAGTCTGTAGACGTGATTTGTGAATTTATAAAATTGCAAAAATTAATGCAAATGCCAAACAGTTTAAAGGCTGAAGTACACATCTATGTGCAGTACTGTATTCAAAATGAACAAATTACAGTGTGAAAAAGGTCAAAATGACCGTATGCCTGTATTTCTTCGTAAGAAAGAAAAGACCTACTGTATATTGCGCAAAATGATATCAAAACACTGGACAACAACAATCAAACAGAATTACATCTACTTCCTAAAATAATGTTTAAGAAAGGTATGTTCACTAGTACAGATCAGTGGGTATGCAATTAATTGCCACAGAAATTGTCACAGTAAATAATGCTTTATTTAAGAACAAAAGAACTTCAGATCAAGGCTGGATCCTCTGGCTCCCCAATGTTTGCTTCGGTCTTGTAATCGAAGCGATTCTACATAGATACACAGAAAGCATTTGCCTAGCAGGTGTATAAATACTTGTCGGAGTTTTTTTTTTTGTGTGTTTATGTGTCTTAAAGGGCTTGCTTCTTTGTAACCCGGCATAAACAAGAAATAAGACTAATACTGAAAGGATTTGGATGGAAGTATGTCTGTATGCCCATTCCACCACATCACATATTCCTTCTGGGTGGAAACTAATTGGGGCAGCAGCATTCAGATTTTAGTCAGATAATGACCACAAGCACTCTTCACATTTGTGCACGAACTCTCCACGCTACAGTGCTTCTCAGGGAGAAATGCAAGTGATGACTTGGCCCCTCAGCTGTCTGACCTGAATCACACAGGTCACGGACAGAGCTATCCAAGGCAGAGGTACAGAAAGGGAAAGCACAATCAGTACAAGACTCCAGCAACTGCTTCGGGGGCCTGGGCCACAGTCTCTGGAGAGGGTTACAAAGAAATCATTACCAACATGCTACGGAGATTCCAGAGTGCACTTTGGCCAAAAATAAAAAAAAACAAAACAAAACAAAAAGATGGTCTGATATTAATAATGCACACTGTTCAGTATATATCTGTAATAAATAATTTCAACTTTCAATGCCTGGATGTAAGCATAGTAAATACAGTTCTCACCCAAGGCTAAGGGGCTTTTAGAAGAGTAAATTATGGATTAGCACATGCAAAAATAAGTGAAAATGAATGTAATATATTGCAAGCTATTATACAAATGCTGACAGATTTGTAGAATGGTATTTCTTTAGATCTGTACAGTATGTTTATTACTAGCTTAATAATTGGTTTTGGAAATCTGCTTTCCTTGGAGTCCCAGATGTAAGACCATTCTAGTTTAGAGGGAAAAAAATGTAGATTTAATTTGGTTACCTCTACCTGGGAGACATCAGAAATCTTTTAAACTATTTGGCAGTTAGTTTTTAACTATTTAACTATACTGTCACCAAAAATAAATCTGTCTCAAAGTCTCTTCCGCATGATCTTAATGGACTTTCAGTACACAATTTTACTGTTTTAAATGAACAGAAACTGCCAGGCTTTGCAAAATGGAATACATTATATTATGCAAACAGACTACTTATTGTCCCTACAATTCAAGCTATCATTAAGACATCCTGTAATTAAAAACACAAAGCAATGAGCTTATCTCCAATCTATCTTTCCTAGCCAAGGCTAAAGAAAGTGCAGCAGTCAACAAATGCTTTTCTTGAAAGTAAGAGTCTCTTAACATTTTTGTCCGTTTTTTTTAAATTGCACAGTATGTACATAAAATGTACTCACCTGAGATTGGAGTGATTTATTGTAAAGTACTGTGTAGTTGTGTATCCGTTTGGCTTGTTTGAGATTTAAAGCCACACAGTGGGATGACTTGTTGGGTACCATCTTTGAATGGTTTAAGTCACACCATACAGTCAATATGTTCTCTTTAATTAGAGTCTCTAGACTACGTTAAATGAAAGATTGGAGCCACCCACAAATTGTCTGATATAAACAACAGCAGCTTTCTGTCTGACAGTTTACTTGCTTTTACCAAAGAGGAAGTTTTGATTTAATCCAGGCCCCTCTGTCACAATTTTCAGCTGTAGTTTGGGCCATTCCCTAAGGTTCCATTTCAGGATTCTCTTTTGTCTCTATATGTGTTATCGCTGGGGGAGGTAATTCTCAGATATGGTGTTGTCAGTGTTATGACAATGACACAGTGCTCTATTATCTTCATAAAGCCTGACATCCTCCTATTAGGTTCTCACCCACAACTCTGTAGATACTCATACAGCCAAAAGTTTTATTTTACCTACTGTGAAATCCTGTCAGTCTAGATCATTCTCCCTCTGCCTGGTTCAGAGATATCAATCAACGGGGTTCTGTAATCTCAACATGTCTATTGAATCGGCCCATTTAGAGGTTTCCCTGCTTCCTCTTTTCTATCCAGCAGCGCACACAGAACACATCGCCCCCAGTTCTGAGGGGAGGCAGACACACAGTACAGACAGAAATAAAAAAAAAAAACACTTCAACGTCTGTGGCGGCAGATTAAAGAGGAGCTTCCACGAGCAGGTGTACACCTCTATCTAACGTGAGATTAACTGATATGGACCGGTTGTCTCTACTGAGAAACCAAGAAGCTGAAATGTGGGGGGATTTTAGTTTGCTGCCTGTCAGAAGAATTAACTACCATCTTATTTTAAAAGGACTAGTTCGGTTAATGGTTTGGAGTGGAAATTTTAAAACTTCTAACACTGAGCTTTTCCTTATTAATTTTCAACTATTAATTCTTAAGGACTACATGTATATCATTACCCTGGTTCCTAATGCCTCCTGCTGTGATTCCTGTAATTAATTGAATTGGTCATGATACTTTCGATCTCATCCCTCGAACCTAATACAATTTGCAGTCTTAAAACACGAATAGAATGTTAATCAATCAGATGAAAGATCAACAGTGTCAAGCGTGTGAGATATTTTAGTGAAACTACTTTTGAACCTTTAGGTACAACTTAAACTGGCACAGGGAAAAAATTAAATTATGATTGATCGCACACATCCAACAGTATGATTGATGTTTATGGGACATCACAGTATTTTAATAAATGCTTTTGAAATACTACTATAGATTTGTATTTCCTATATATTTCTGCTTGTTTAAATCTACTTAAATATATTTGTTTATATTTAAACTTCATAAATTGCTTATCATGTGACCTCCTGTACTGAGAATACTTAAAATCATAAGCATCATAATCATCTATATCCTCCTCCTCATCATCATCATAAGGAGATAAAGGAGCTGATGAGTAGAGCTGTGAAGAAATCAGTAGAAAATTACACAATAGATACTGAGAACCACAAGATGTCACTCTAAGAAAGGAACAGATGCCCGTACATTTGAAAACATGCATTATTCATGCACATCTATCTAGGTGTTTGAGACAATGTCATTAACATAATAATAGTGGGTAAGAAAAGGAAGCTAATATTATTTCCAGAAAATAAAATCTCCTCTAAAATGGTTTAAACAACAATAATAATAATATCTGGTACTGTACACTGTTCAAAAAGAGATACAGTATCTTATTCCCATTTCTACAAATATTTTCATGTTTTAATACTGAGACGGTATCAACTCAAAACAGGCTGAAATTCTGAAAACAGAAAGGGTTTGTAAAAATATGCAGAAACCACTTGTATACAAAAATAAGACTGTGCATACCATTAGCAAGCATTTTCTCACATCGTATAAACACAGCAAATGTAACAAGCAAGGCTTCGTGAACAATACTAAAATATTATTTGCTTAATTATGATGAGCCGTTTATTAAGAGTTCTGTAACTTCACATAGATATTTAGTGACTTTCAATGGATCCACAATCTAGATCCATTTTGTATGTAGCTCACTATTTAATCATCTTCCAAAATCTGCCAATACATAACAAGTGGTATAATATTTGACATAAGAAGTGAAATATTATATATTTCAGTAGCTCTTAAATCTGACCTGATCCTGACAGATCACTAAAGAGATTATTAGAGGGTCAGCAGGAATGCAATAAACATGAGACTCAACAAGCAGTTGTGGAGAGAAAGGACATAGCATTTCCACATGCTTGCACATGCCGTATAAAGCCACAGATACAACACATAATATTTATTTCGCCTATTTGTCCATTTTAGGGTAGGCCTAAACTGGATGGATAAAAAGGGCAGATCATTTTTGCACAAATTAACTTCAGAATGTATTTAACAACGTACTGTATTTAATTATCATATTCTATGGAATAACAAATCCTGTTTCAGTGGATACTAAAAGGGAAAAGCATGAAAGTATCGTTTGGAGAATCTGGTTAATTTTATGATTTAAACTACAGGATGGAAATTATATTTACAAACTGTAGTAAACAGTGCTTTAGCTAACGATAATGTATGTTTTATTAATGAACGATGGCATACCTCAAAATTTTAAATTTAATGTATTTACTAAATAAAAATAAATATTAACATAAAAGTCTTAACCTTACATTATTATTATCTCTTTACATTATTATAGTGTGTATGGCATGACTACATTTCAAGCACAAAACTACTCATGTTGTTTTTCTGGCTTACACGGTAACATGATTTTAATAATTACACAAAATACACATACTGAAAAGCAGAATGAATAGTTGCAACACAAGCAAAAAACAGATGCCTCCCCACAGGTTTCTATACAGGATAATACATTTTGTTTCAGAAAACAAAAGTGAACACAGAAGGGGGCTTTACCTTATGTACTGCATGCAAAATCTCCAGTGGCATCATAACACAGCTAATTCTAACCTGTATCACTGACATTTTGAGTGAAGGAATAACTTTAAACTTTATGTCCATTTTTGATCGCTAAAAGGCGTTTAAAAGTCACATAGAATTTGTGAAAAATCACAAAACACGCACTGATTTCCGTTTTCATCTACAGTGTTATTTGGGAAGATTAGTCCTGAAGACATGGCATGCTTGCCCTCACTCTTATACAATGTCAGCAGCCAGGCTTCAGGACTACATGAAGCTTCTAAGAAAGCTCAATTAATGGGCTGAAGTGGGAAAACAGCAGAAAACAATGGCTCTTATTTATTTGGGATTATTTGCTCTCCACAACGGGCCCTTAGGGCTTGAGAAAATTCCAAAGTAAATACAATTTTAGCAAATGGATTATTTCCAATATCAGCCACGAATGACTTCAGGTTAAAGTTCCCAACCTTTTTTTTTTTAAACATTTTTAATACTGGTCTCTTACACAAAACTCTTAACAGGGCATGCATAGAAAAAAAACAACAACCCCATTATTTAATTCTAAAAGGAAATGGCTTAAGTGTTCTTTTAAGGTTATGATTTCAGTTATTACAAAGAAGATATATTAAAGACTTAAGGCAATACGTTTTGAACTGATTTTATATAGTATAACAAATTAGTTTGCTGTCATACAGCGACAGATTGCTAATGTGTATGTAGTTTCCCATATGCAGTCCCTCTAACAGCTGTAGCATTGTGAATGCACATGTCCAGTGCTATAACTTACTGGTATTATACAAAGCACAGTGTGGAGGCTTTCTTCCTCTAACCTTAGTGTCAGGATCACAGAGATTAACATCTATAATGCTATTATACAGATTCTGCCAATTTCTTTTTGTGAAGCATATAGCTCCCGTATATCTCAAGTTTTGATTGACACCTTTATTTGTTTTATTCATATTACCCCTTTTAAAATATGTAAATACATTGAAATAAGACTTTAAAATAGACCCATTGGGCCATACACAGGAAGGATCACATTCTGACAGCATATGGTAAGAATATTTGAATATTTAAAAAATCCGATTTGGTACTGTTTTATTTTACATCTCTACATTATTTTACATCTTTTACATTTTGTACTTTTCTGTGTATGTGTGAAATGCAAGGTGTTTGGCAAAGCTTGAGTTCAACTTAGTTGAGTCCAAGGCACAAAACATTTGTTAGTCAGTCATCCACATTCAAATTCAAGAACAAAATCCTGCAGATTATGCCACCTGAGCAAATGTTAGGACCCGACAATGGCACTGTGCTTATGAATTTCATTAGGACGGCGATTAATAAATTAGAAAGTATTCAAAATTTTCAAGAGCTTAAAAGTCCCAATGAAAATGGAAAAGAGTGGATAAGTGCTCAAGTATGAAGTCCTGTGCCAGTATAAATTAAAACTGAAAGTGATAAGGGTGTCTGAAAATCTCACAAAACTTGACATTTGGACTTTGAAGGACATACTGCACAATGCACAGCCCAACACAGTTAAGAGAATAAAAAAGCAATACACTCAGACATGAAACAGTGACTATAAATTTATGTGATTAAAGTCTATAACTAATACAGCTGCTATCAACAAGGTATAAAAAAGGATGCATAGACTAATTTACTAGGTACTGTATGTGTAATACATTTCAATGTACAGTACTAGCACACAATCCATGAAAATATTGTGCTCTGAACTGCATATTTGTTGAACTAACTTTTCTATAGAAAACCTAACAGGGCACATTTTTCACTGTGCACAGCTCAAAGGAACATCCTGCACCATCCAATCACAGGCTACAGACTAGACTCCCAAATGGCTCAGTTTATAGGGTTTATGCTATGCTTTGTACCTTCTCTCCACATCAATGTGTGTGCCATGTGTCCTCTTTCTGTCTGGAGTGTGATCAAATCATTATGATCAGGACAGTGAATAATGAAATTAGTACATATCCCAGAGCCTGTGCTGAGGCAAGTCAAGAACCACCTTAGTGCTCACAAAGGCCATTTTCAAATTTTAAAGAAATACATGACATCTTTTTGAATGTACCTAAAAAGCATGACTTCTTTTTCCAAAACAATTGTATTTTTTATGATTATTTTGATGTCACAACATATAAGGTATGATCCGGTTAAGTGCAAAATGAGGCAAAAAACAATATATTCTAGCGGTGGGACAAGGATAATGTGCAATGTTGCAATATTTAAGATGATACTATTTTATACCTGTCATGCAGCACCTGTTTTTTTTTTTAAATCAGTGGGTTGAGTTTCTTGCCCTTCTGATTGACAAATTCCCTCCCCCCAGAAAGATACTTTTGGGGTTTCATGCACAGTTCCCATTAGCCAGAGCGAACATCAGAAGCACACATTGAGATTCTAGCAGCTGAAACTCCTGAAAGCAAGACGGCTTTTAAGTTTAGAGGATGTCATTGCAGTTTCCAAAAACTCAAACTATGTATGGAAATCACCCTGAGAGATAAATGGGAGTAAATGACAAAAAGTGGCAGGATATTTATGTAAAATACGCACACAGTTTGTATTCCTTTCCTGAAGAAAGCTCCAGGTGGGCCTACATACAGCATGTACTCTACACTGTATGTCATTGGGAACTCTCACAGGACAATGTGAAACCGGCATAGATCCTCCAGATCTGGGTGGAATAAAATGCATTG
Source organism: Lepisosteus oculatus (assembly GCF_040954835.1). Lineage (NCBI taxonomy): Eukaryota > Metazoa > Chordata > Actinopteri > Semionotiformes > Lepisosteidae > Lepisosteus > Lepisosteus oculatus. Next base: position 14,173,002 of record NC_090719.1, on the reverse strand, counting down.
GGGATTATTGGCCACACAGTTTAGTCTTGAGCAGAGCAAGGTAGGTTTCCGCAAGCTGACCGTGAGGTACACAACACACAGATCATTTGACAACACGAACATTAAGGTGATGCAGGTGATCTCAGTAGGGTGATGACACCTTTGTGTCAAAAGTATACTGAGAAGAGCAAAATCTACACTGAACCACAAAAGCACCTTTGGTAGAACTGAAGGTGATCATATGTGGTTTTCAGAAACAAGTAGTGAAGCATGTAAACCAACATATTGGGTGGTGATGGCTTCACACAGTTTTGTGGTAGAATAGACAGGGTAGCACAAGCCCAGCTGTGCAAGTGATGTAAAAGAATATTACTCAGGGAACAATTAAGCACTTTCTCACCCTTACGCAATGATACGCGATTCATCTGTTGTTAACAGTACCAGTTTTACATATTCTTCTAAGAATTTTATATACAGTCCCTCGCAAAATGTGGACTGGGGCTACAAAGTGCAACTTGGAATTGCTTTTACAGGACTTTTGATTTCTGCAGGCTTGTCATGTGGCATTTATATTCCAGAAATCATAACATTCACAAATTCAGTGAATATACAATAACTACAATAATATCACCACCTAAACTTCCATAGTCCTGGTATGACAGCCAATTACAGTGTACCATTCTGAACACAACTTAAGGATCGGGTAGATTAGTTTGCCAATAGCATGCATGCAAATAGTTCCAAGACGTAAAACAACTTTACCTACCATCATTCTTTGATTGTCAATCAAATCTTTCTTTAGCTTATACATAAAAAAACAAAAATGGAAAAAATAAGCATTACGATTTCCACACTGCTTAAAAGGGAGCGAAAAAAGTCAGATCTATCTCAGAACATGTGAAGTACCATGAATGGAATCCAAAAAGGATAAAACACTCTTTTAATTACAATGTCTGACTCTGAGACATTCAAAAGCATCACTCGCAGCTTTTGGAAAACCACACAGCATACAGATTTATACAGGAATTAACAACAATTTACCCTAGCAACAATTTTCCAGACTGATTAAATACTAAATAAGGGTTGTCCATCACAATTTGTAACTTAATAAAAACCACGAGGAGAGCAATGGAACAAGTAAAGGTTTATTCCATGCTAAAATGAAAAGAAACACAATGTTTCGGTTGTGGAGCCCTTTTCAGGTGACCTTCACAGCCAAAAAGTTGTGTTTCTTTTCAGCATGGAATAAATCCTTCATTTCATTTGGAGCCTGCGCATGCTGAAACACCTACCTATCTGAGGAGAGCAATGGCTGAAACATGCATTTGCTCACCAGTTCAATTTTCAGAGCGTTTCTGTAGCTCCCAAAGAGTGCTGCCTGTGCTTTCAGAAATGCACGCGCCACGCCATCCCCTGTGGTTGTGGATACTTTCTTGAGCCTGTTCTTCAGGGCAGAAACCTGAGAAAACAAACAGGAAAATGAGAGAATTCTGATGAACTGAATTCTATTCACCACAGCCTGACTCAGCTTGCATAGATACAGCAGTACTACCTCTTCACAAAAGAGGCTCTTATTGCATATCATTTTAGACCATTGCCACAAGCTTCTCACATAAAGATTCACCTGATGCAACCCATGCAAACTAAGACCCAAATAAACAGGCCCACTTCACAGAATTATAAACCAGGGTAATATATTGCAAAGTTGAGAAGACTTGATCTTTGTAGTTTTTCTGTGTGACATTAAGGTTGGTTCTTATTGGACTCTACATTCTCCTGCAAGGATGTTTTAAAACAAGTTATTTTGTGAAAAATGGAAGGCGGAATTCGCATGACCTAGAATTAAAGACTTGTGAAGGATTACAGTGTTAAACATAAAATGTTTTCTTGTCTTTCTTAATGAGTAATATCCATGGTTCCCACTGCTTTTCTAATTGAGGGGAAGCCAGAGTCTACTCAAGCAAAAGGGGCAGGGCAGGGTACACCCTGGACGGGACGCCAGTCCATCACAGAGCACACACAGATGACCACACTCACGCACACCAGGGCCAGTTTTTCCAGAAGCCAACTAACCTACCAGAGTTGTCTCTACTTCTGGTACAAGTCCCCTAACCCTGTGGTAGTTTGGTATTGGAACTGTTCAAGATACATGAGAATTATCAATGACATATTGAGTGAAAACTTTCCTACCGCACATGACATCAGAGAGATGATGCAGGAAGATTTAGTTGACCCGTCTTTAATGTTTGTATGTCTAGGAATAGTTCGTTTCAAACTCAGTTTTGTCCCTTGTCAACAAAGCTAACTGATTTGAGAATGCAGACTTTGTTGTTTGTTAAATTGTGCTTTTAATAAAGACAATAAGTCAGAAGGCATCTCATGTGTGGGACAGGTATGACATCTGGATCCCACCCAGGAAGAAAAAACGACAACAATAGCACAAATCCAAACGCAACACAGCTGTCAGGCACCAGCCAGTTTACAATGTCGCTGTGAAGACTCTCTGAAACCGCTACTGTTTCACATCTGGCAGTAATCCAATGTGAGCAAAGTATGTGCTTAGCAGTTAAGAGGGTGCATAAACCCTGACTAAGCATGTAAATACACTTTGGCAGAATGCAATCTAGGTCCAGAGTCCAGCATTACATAACAGCGTTTGTGATTTGGAAACAGCGCATAGACCATTTACCAGAGTAATCCCAAGACTTACAAATCTATTGTACACTGGAGAATTGAACATCTCTGAACACAAAAGCCTTTTAGGGGTTTCAGTGGAGCTTACAAAGTCAAGCAAAAAATCCACAAACCAATTCCACAACAGAAAATCAGATAAATACATATCTTCCGATGGGTACAGGAGAGCAACCAAGCACAAATTTAAGTTAGAGACTTGTATGAAGACAATAATAAAATTAAGTCGTATTGAGAAGCTTCAATTTTCTTAAAACATCTAATTAACCTTACTTACAAGTGTCAGCAGGAAATCAGCAGGTGCTTCAAACTGCAGACCTAGAAATCCATTACTTTGTATTTTGTTATTTTCTTGGCTCTCCAAGGCTTATCCAGGTCTGCTTCAAACTTTTTTTATTGTCTCTGTTCTCATTCCTGACATAAACTGCCCAACACAAGACAGAACAGGCTGACATGCTACATACATGTTTTGTTATAATTTTGAAATTGCCAATTTATTTTGATTGTGGACCCCTCTAATTGTCAATTGTGAGCACCTGTGGCAATTTCACACCAAGAAAACTACATAAGGCCTTACAGGACGGTTAGCGTTCACCAGAGAAATTTTGTTACACCTGGGCTAAGAGCGACTCAGTCTAGGATGCATCTCCCAGCCTCCACTAATCGATCTGACCAATCTGACGTACCCCAATCCAATCGAGCTCCTTATTTAAGGTTAAATCCCAGTCTGTCCAGTGCTACGACACTGAGCCAACGCTAAGTATTACTACCTTTAACTGAAGCGCTTGCTTCTTGGTTTAATCGCTGCAAGGGCACTGACTAGGCAGGACATTTCTTTTTTCCTTGCTCTTCCCTCAAGCTGCACGTACTCTCCTCCACAGCAGGTTGAGTCTGCTGGAGGATCTCAGGCAAACGCCACTTCCTGAGTCCCTCTGGGCACCTGCACTTGGAGCTTGGCTTGCCAATTCAACTTGGTTGATCATAACACCTTCACTTGCAAGATAGTTCCAATCGTTGCTGTTGCCGTTGGAAGTAATGAATGACACAAACAGCTTTAGGCCAATCTGAGTCTTGACCAATTTTGCACTGACTGGCAAAACCAATCTAGTTAAACTGGCCAGGATTGATATGGTGATACCTGAACAACAGACCTCAGTTTGTACTGGTTGAGTCAATGGGGTGCCCAGCGTAGCACACCATTGTAGTAAATGTTGTTGAAATACATACTATACATTTCTAAATTGTTAGAACACTTGGTCATTACTAGTAAGAGCAAGCATTGTCCAAAGTTATCCTTTAGAAACTAGGAAATGGCAAAAGACCTATTTCCATCAGGCGTGGGGAAAATCATTTGTTGTTCATAAGCATCAAACGCATCAAAAACAATTGTATGTGTTTAATTTGCAGTATGAGTGCTGCTGTCTGAAAGAGCTTCTGGGAGCCGCCTGCAGTCTGAAAAGGCAAACGGGCTGAAAGCTGCACTACAAAGTTAACGATCCTCTTTTACTAAACAGATCTACAAAAGCCATGTGGTCACCAAAACATTTTTTGTTGTGCAATGAATGTGATGGCCAAATTCTTATTCAAGAATTAAAAAAGAGTCCTGCTATTTCAGCTTTGCAGCTGGGAGCAAACATCATACAAAGAAGAGTTTTTATGGTATTGGCCCATAGTTAATGAGAAAATAGAGCATGGTATGGGTATTTACCAATCGTCCTCAATTCAGTGTGCTGAATCAGTGGACTGAAGTGAAATTGCTCATTTGGCATTGTATGCGGTCTTCGCTGTCAAAGAGGAGTTTTTGACTTTGTTGACTCTGAAATCAACAACCACAGGTTTGGTATCTACAATTCAGCACAGAACAATTCAATCAAGAAGAATGTGCCAAATAGATTTAACTAATTGTGACTAGGCAGCATGCAGGTTTCATTGTTAATTGCAAAGCTGACCCCAAAGACTTCCCTCATGTCGTGAACTGCTATTTTCTTAGCCATCAGCAGGAAATGTTTGCCAAAGAGTTTTGATCACGTAATGACACCTGTCATTAGAATTGTTAACTTGATTCATCCTCAAGCTATCTTGATGTCATCATCACGTATGGAGATCTTTAGTTGTGCACTGATATTCAATGGCTCAGCAGAGAAATCCTTTTCTCTAAAATCAAAGCTTTCATGGAATCATAAACAAGGATATCACCTAGTTGAAAGACACTGCAAGGTGTTTTGATTTGGTGTTTCTAACAGATGTCAGATGTAACCGAGAAATACAATTCCCCGAATTGTAAATTTCAAGGGAAAAGAGGAAATCTGCATTCAAGCTTTCAAGTCTGAAATGAACATCTTTCTGCAACAAATGCTGAAAAACAAAATGCTGTGCTCAAAATAGAGAATTAACTGCAACCCTCACACTCAGACGTACAGCGGTCTCTTGGCTGGGCTTTGTCAGGAGTTTTAGGATACATTCACTTTGTACAGCTAGAGCCTGGTGTGGCATTCATGGGGATGGATATTTCTAACTTTTCTGAACATACGGGTGTACTGGTTAACCTCAGTTCTGTGACCCTGCAGATATAAATCGTCATTCCTGAAAACAACATCCAAATAAAATTCAATCTGCTGCGAATGCAGAAAAGAACAAAAATGAGCACAGAAGGCATGAAATTAGCTTCTCTTTTCAAAACACTCAAGCAAATCTGCTTTATGCTTTCTCCAAAATTAATTTCATCAAGCCTACGTTCCAGATGTGTCTGACGGACGAGCATCTGGGCAGTCATAGAGTGCCACCAAGATCTAAGGTAATAGACCAGATTAGACGGCCACACAGCAGCACTACAAAGTGTTCGAATGAAATATGAATACAATTAGGGTGTAGTAACAGTGACTACACTGACATTCCATTAATTTATGCAAGAGCCAGTCCATGTATTGTTTATAGTTCATTTTCTGGTAAGCATGCAGAGTATGAAGATGAAATGAGCTACTTCTTACAGCAAAACAGATCATAAGAAGAAGAATAATCCTCTCAAAAGTGAGAACAAACTAGAAATTGTTAAACAAAAAGAGCCTACATCCTGTTGCTGGAAAAAAAAGACTGCCGGTAATGAAGCAGTCTCAAAGGGCGTTAAGAGTCAGTAACACTGTACTACCTTTTTAACAGCACTGGGCCACAGTACTGTACCTTTGACTTCAAGAGCTGTTCTAATACTCCATTAGCTTTTAGCACTGCTTTCACTCATCCCCTGATCACAGTGTATTTGAAAATGATTTTTCCTCCTTTGCAATACAAGCTCATCAATTTCTATGGTTTCAGTAAAATTACATTTTCTCTACTCTCCAGGAATATCAGAAAGAGAGAAGTGGAGAGATGAAGGAGTGTTAGAGTCTCTTAGAGGAAATGTACATGGTAGGTTCAGAGGATTTAAGAAATTCTTGGGCTATGATTCTTATACAGTACCTTGGGCCACTATGATACTCTTGAGATGTGCAGAATGACACATGAAACAACTATTGTTTCTATTTATGTTGTGCATTCTTTTTATTTATTGTTGCTGTCATTCTGTAAAGTGCTTTGAGAAGCCACCTTTAAAGGCGCTATATAAAATAAAGTTTATTATTACTTATTATAAATGAAATGCGAGGCCATCACAAGGCTGATACGCACTCATTCACACACATAAGAGGAACACAATTTTTGTAATAGTCTTAATCTTTGTCTGATCTTTATCCGATCCAATAGATTTGGACTATAGGAAGAAACTGGGCGTCCTGGAAAATATTCTATATACCTTAAAGAGTACTGTATTTATAGACTGATTCAGTTTCTGATAGAATTCAGCTTCCAATGGACTATTTCTGTGCTTCTTTGATTAATTATCTCTTTAAGCAGATTAATTTGCAACACTGTTATCAATGGCTAACATTTTAAACAGTACATGTACAGTATATAATATATGAAATTTTATGTCTATATTGGGTGTCTTGCATTAATGAGGAGAAAATGTGTCCCTTCAATTTGTTATAACAATTATCTAGAGTTTACTGCAAATTGGCTAAACTAACACAATCTACTTGTATAATTGTTATGCAAAATTCAATCTGCATAACCTGATTAGGGCAGGTTTTTTTGAAAGACATACTCCAGGTGTTTGGAATAATTTAGATAATTTGCCACTTTGAGGATCACGTACTGTACATTTGAATGCTTAGGGGAGATTTTTTACAAAGCACACCTCAGCCAGGCCAACCTGGGGCTGGCCAAAGCAGCACTCGTGTATCAGAAAAGTAGTCAGTGGGTATCAAAATAATTAATGAATACACTTTACAAATCCATTTTTAAAAGAAAAAAAAATAAATTCACAATTCCAACCTCACAGAACCCAACCTCAGGACGCAGAAAGAGCAAATTACACAGTTTAAACCACTGTTCACAGTTCACTGCACGGCAAAGGCATAGAAACATTACCTTTGAAATATGTCATTAAAGGATTGCTTTATTTTAAAACGCCGAACTGTATTTGAAAAACAACCCTCTCCCATTCACATCTAATAAGCCCCAGAGGAATGAGACGCGGGCAAGCCGCGTTATCAAACAATGAGCCTCAACAGTCCTCGTCCATCCCACCACAGCTGTCTCCACTGCCCGGTCAGCTCGGATCCCTCCTTCTGGAGGAGGAAACATAGCTGCCCTGCTCAAAGACAACCTGACAGATGAAAAAAGGCCTTGTTACTAGTGTATAAGCTCCGTGCGGCCCTCCTTCCCTCATACATAAGTAAAATCACATCAGTTTTCCTTATCTGCGATCAAATCAAACAAAAGTAAACAAAAATATTATTCTACATGAATGAGCTCTGCAAAACCAATCTTTAACCATTATAATAACCACGCACGAGCAGGAACAGAAAAACCGCATTTTCCTTCTTTTCCTTCTTGTATTCATGCTTGCCCTACTTGATGCTGAGCCACGGATGAACAAAAAGAAGGTTTCTTGACATTTCTCTTTTTGTTAAAGAGCACAGAAAGTCGCCCTGTTCCCTTCTAAAACCTGGGTTTTTTAAACGGCTTGTAATCAATAAAGAATAAATGTCTCGCTTGCTAAAGGAGGGATGCAAAGAGCAAAGGCTTCTATCAGCTAACAAAACGATCTTGACATTTTGAATAATTATATGAAATACAAAGCTATCGCTTGCTATCGTCTTAAAAATCATTTATAGCGACAACAAAACGTAGCACTCTCTTTCTGTTTTTAATTCAAACATGACAACGGATTTCTGTAGAAGCTAAGGATTCTGCAACGGTAATTAAGCAATATTACATGACAGGACGTGTGTGGCTACAGGTTGACTTCACATTGCAGGCAGTCCTGGACAATACAGACCACTGCAAAACTGGACTCAAGATGCTCTGCTGTCATATCTCACGAACGTTCAAGACTCTGCAGTTTAAAAATCATTCAGAAATAGGTCTCGTCCTGTGGTTCTCTCTTATAATGTGAACATTTATAGTGTGGAGACAATTATAATTCAACCAAGTGCTGGTTTCCATCTTCTTCTGACTTCTTATTGCTCACATATTGTATTGTAATTCACTTAAAAGATATATTGAAAAGAGATAAAAAGATACTTTCGATATATTTGTCCATTCTGGTCATGGCAATGTATTCTGATTAAAATGCAATATTACTTAAAAATGCCATTCGTTTCTGCAAATAAGCAGATACATTTGTGCTACTGGATGCAGCCCAATAGATGAGTGGTGAGTAAAAATAGGCTTGGGTACAGCCAGTTTTATTAAAAAAGCGATTCTTAATTTTTACAATGAAGAGGAGCACTATGTCAAATTTCATGATGAAGTAGGAGTCCAGTAGATGAATATGTTTCAGTGTTTCAGCCATTTTGTATAAAGAGGCTTAACAAATTATACAATCAGACATTGTTGTTATAATCTTTGGGACCTTTTAATTGTATACTGTACACTACCGTTAGGTCCAATTATGTCTGAATTTTTTTTGTCAGGAAACAGAAACACAACTCCATATTTAAAAGTATTTTGTTGGGTGTTAATTAATATACATATTTATCATTTTAAACTTGCACCATTTCAGACTGTATAGTTCCCACTGAATCAGGTTCATTTTAAAAATGACTCACTGGAATTTTCTGCTGCTGAATCACAGACAGTTTGTGCGGTTTTTCTGACAGTTTTAATACAAGACAAGTAAGGCAGCAACATTCAATCAAAAAGTAAAGACCACATACTGTGAAAAACAAGGAAAAAACAAATGTTGTGATCAAGAGTAAAATATGAAAAAAAATTTCAGAAAAAAAAGAATGGTCTAAATTGAAAAAGACAGTATGATTAGGTGTGCTGTTAGTGTTTAATCTAAGCAAAGAAGTTAGCACAATAACAAAAAATGAAAAGTGATCATTTATAATAATTCCTTTGAGAAAAAAAGGTTATCCAGTAATGCATGTTGATAACGTTGGAACTTGAATCAGAATCTGGGTTTGAAAGAGCAGCACAAGTCTGTATAAGAAGAAAAATCATTAATATCAGGAGCAGTGTTTTAAAATTTTAGATTAAAAATGTTTCTTTTTTATATATATGATATCCCATGGTGTGTGACTGCAAGCAGGCAGTAATAGTACATAACAACATCACTATTTCACTTTTAATAGATGCTACATTGGACAGACAAAAAAGTATCTGTCTTGCTTTGGCATACTGGTGAATCAGGTGGCATTTAAATGGAGTTGTTGCTAGAAGTGTTCGAAAAGTTTTAAAACACTAAACATGTTTTAAGTTTTTTAAATTTAGGTACATATTACCAATTTATTTTCAGAACAGAATGATACAAAATGTACATTAAGATTTACAACACATGATCACCAACAGCATTTTTAAAAAACACGTCTTTTCCGTTTTTTCTTTTAAGAATGATTTCATAACCACTGTAAACTCTTAGGATTTAATAGGATACCACTAGTTGTAAGGTGGAGAGAGGAAAGAGTATTCACAATACACCCAATGTACTGTAACCTCCCACAGCAACAGATTCTGGAGTGCCATACTGCTGAACCACACCAACCTTTCACAAGAGTCCAGCATTTTTACCTCAATGTTATTTTTTAGAAATCCCACTGCTTAATGGCTTAATTGTACCTCCTGTGAACTAAGCCCAGCAAAAAGGCACAAGAATACCTTTCATGGGCTGTTTACCTCTACAGCATATAAAGGGAAAACGAAGAAATTAAAACTAATAAATCCAGAATTACTACTGTTATAAAATATAAAAGTAAATAATGAAAGGAAGGAAGTCTTTTAAAGCTTTACTACATTCCTCAGCACTAAGTATTTGGGGATTTATTGGTGGAGTTGCTTCTGATGTTATACAGTAATCCAGGATTTCTTGGTTTAATTAAGTCCTGTAAAATAAATACAACATCTGACTGTTGACAAAGCAAACTTGACTCCCAAGTCCTGCTGGTGGTTCCACGCTGCCAGGAAAACGTCTGGTGACAAAAGCCTTGAACTATTTAAAAAAAAACAGGTCTGCAAGTTCGGCGATAAACAACACTGCTGTTACTGGATGCAGGAGGACATGAATCTGGCTTCGTTATTTTGGGCAGTCTCTTTACACATCATTCATTTGTAGTTAAATATCTGCTAGTTTATATTTTGCATTCATTACACTACAAGAGCACATATTTGACGATCAAGACTATTTTGCTCAAGGTTCTCTAGTTACCTATGCTGTTATGCAGGTAATGGCAGCCGTCATTTTGACCACAGCCCTATGGGTTACTTAAAGCCATTACCCTGTAACGTTGTTTTTATGTACAGCAACAACACATGTGAAACGAAATGCGATTTTGTTAAACACAGCAAACAGAGTTGGAGGGGATACATGCAGTATGGTTGAGTTGTCTTGAGCAGGAACAACACAATTACTACCTTTATTCACCCCGTCTATCAAAGGAATACTCAGGTATGGCAGAAGCTTCAGAAATAACATACAACCATCTTTGTATATTGCTGTTCACACAATAACTTTCTTTTCTTTCTGACTCAAGCTAAGAAAGACTGGTATTTTAAAAGCATGGAAGAAATGCAGGATTGGCCTCTTGAGATCTTGTTCTACAAATGTCGAGCTCCTTTACCTGTAAGCACTGGGAATTGGGAGTGATGTGGACACTTGATCATAGAAAACAATTATACTTCAAACAGACAGGGGGAATATACCAACCTCACAAAGCAGCATCTTATTATAGATAACATTTAAGAGCCTCGCACAACAATCACATGAGCAATGCCACCTTTTCAGAGAGCACAAAGGATCCATTCCGTTCAAATCAGCGTTTCCCTTCTCATTCATTCGCGGCATTATGAAAGTCAGATCCACATCCTACTTCAAAGGGTGCCTGTTTTTCTTTCTACTCTCGGAAACCTTTGAATAAAACCATGAATATGTGCCGTTCTTCATTTCAAAATATATAAAAAAAGAGTTTGAAAGAACAAAAAAAAAAACAACAAATGTACAAAATACTTCTTTTTTTTCTTCTCCTAGTCATATTTTCAGTACAGCGCAATCTAGATCAAAGCAAATAGCTGGTTGCTTCAGCTCCCAAACACTTACCACCTTCGCTTTCTCTTTGATCTTGTAATTAAGAGACTACTTCAATAGCAGGTGGCACTAATATAGTCCTAAGCAAACAGCATATATATCTGTAGCCACATAGAAACAGCTATCTTGCAAATAACACATTGCTGTTATTTAAATATGAATTAAGTAAACCTTGATGCATCACTAAAGAAACAAGAGCAAGACCATTGATGGAATAATTTGGCCAAGAAAACAGTCATAATGGATTTTGAAAAGAGCCTGTTGTCCTCAATTACTCTGCCCACAAGAAAACAAGCTCTGCAATTTTAGATGAATGGAAGAGCCCAGCAGGACAGAATTGTCAAAATGGTAGCAAAATTGTAAAGCACTTTGCCCATTATCTTTAAAAAAAAAAGGCTCCTATTTTTTGCTTCTAAAATGCAGGAAAGGGAGGCAGGTGAAGAGGTCAAGGTAAGCAGAGAGCACACAGGTTTCGGTGTACACAACAGCAGGAAAATAAGAGAGGCTCCTACTAACCACATCATTAGGAAGACTTTGAAGATCATCAAACGGTGTTTCTAGTGTGTTGGTGTCCACATTGAGGATCACCACTTCTTCCAGAGCCATGCATTTCACTTTCTGGAACAGAAAGAAGAGAGAGTTATGAAACTTACGCACACCTTCATCCTAATTGTTCGACCACATGGTACAGTGGCTCAAGAACATCACAAGGAGCAGGCAACATTCCTAAACTTCTTAAGCTCAATTCAAAATACTTGATTCGTCCTCAGGGTAGCTATGAAAAACAAAGCTGGGAGACTATTTATTTTCGGGTATGTCGTGGGTGTCTCGCAGTTGCCAATGAAACAAGGAGGAAAACAGGAAGTAGTTGTGTACGCAGTCCAGTACAGCTGATTTCAAAGCACAGGGGACGTCGGGTAACAGACACAACACAAGAGCAGGCAGTGCGCGATCTGAATGTGAAGCAAGAGTCAGGGGAGGGCAGTTTGGGAGTTTTGGGAAGGCACAGGGAGATGCTGAGGAACAGCGCAGCCCTCAGGCACTGACTCCTCCCCAGCAGGCCGGAGGGAAGGGAAAAACGTGGACAAGCAATGGCCCAGGAGAGAGTAACAGCACATCTTCATATTCTGTTCCGCAACCCCGTGTCAACAGCTCCTCCTTTCTCCACCTTATCTGCTGTGTAACGAGAGGTTGGCACACAATGGCCGGGCTGTGTTCTGTGCCTCTGTAAAGGATGAAACAATTCCCCTCCTACCTGTAAAGAGCTCTGGTCTCTTCTGGGACAGAAAACGTTATATGAACACGAGGCATTACTTATGCTTTCATAATTACTATTTACGCTTGGAAGAGAGCTGGTAACTGACAGGTTGGATTCTGAAGTTACAGGACAGCGCAATGCAAGGCAGACATTACTGAAATCCATTTTCAACACAATTTAGGACATAAAACCTGGGATGAATATTGATTTCCCATCTTCACATATTTGAAAATAATAGTTGATATGCATTCAAAAATCCATCCATCTTCCAACTGTTTCATCCCGTTCAGAGCTGAGGGGGTGCTGGAGCTATTCTGACAAGCAACAGGCACAAAGGCAGGATACACCCTGGACTCCAGTCCATCATAAGGCAGACACAGACAAAAGCACAGAAATACTCGCACCAGGATCATTTTCCCCAGAAGCCAACCGACCCACCCAGTATGTATAAGGACTATGGGAGGAAACCGAAGGACCCAGAAGAAACCCACATATAAATGGGGAGAATATACGAACTCTGCACATACTGTATAGCACACCAGGTCTGGGGCTGAACTCAGAGTCCTAGCAATGCTAACCACTGTGCCACTGTGCTGCCTGCATACAAAAATACATATTCTAGGTATTTCCTAGAATTCATATATGTTTTTTTCCTGTTTGTGTCTACACATTCTTCAAAATAAATATTACAATTGCAATAATTACATAAAATATTATACGTGACACAGATGATTCAAATACACAAATAAGATTAACATTTTTTAAGTTCAGTTGATTGAACACCTCAGCAACCTTGGCAACACTTATATAACCAGATGTACAGTTTGATGATGTTCATTTATATCTGTATCAGTTTTTAATTAACATTTACAGGTGACTTAGAATTTAATTTCCCTGCACTGTTAGATTTAGTGAATATTGTGTGTGAATACTGGTAACAAACAAAAAACGTACTGGATACTGATACACTTCAGTAAGCTGAACTTAAGGCGATTAATAATTTGGCATCATACTTTGTACGCACTCAAATGACTGTATATTATGCAAATATATCCCTCCAAATCTCCTGGAAATGGATCATTAATGAAATAATTGTCTTAACAAATAATGACACACTAATTATGTTATATTGTAAAACGAGTAAGGTACAGTTTCAGTTAATAAGGTGCAGTGCATCTTCAAAATTATAACAAAGGAAGGAGATTCACAAGTATACCAAAAAGGGATCTGGAGTGCTTCAGTCAGGAAAGGTGCTTGTTGGATGTAGGCTGAGACCTATACTGTATTTCATTAACTATTCCTGAGGAAACACAGACTAATTTAAGTGTATGGATCATGTAGCATACAAATACTGTATGTCCACCATATAGGAACCTCTTCAGAGCACTGACATTATAAAGGTAACCACAACTAAGTTTTGCAGGAGCGTTTAGCTTTGTGAATGACTGTTTAATGTGATTACTGTGAAATACTGCACTTGTAGCAGTCTGAGGATGACGTGAAGGTTTATGATTCAATTTGTTTTTCCCCATGAATAAATACTCTACGCAAAGGAATTGTCTTTCCAGTGATCTTATTATGGAGAACTTTGATAAACAACAGAAAGCACTGAAATCAGTTCTATTACACTAGCACTTATATGTTAGCAAAAGAAAAATACCAGTGATGCAAGCAGAATCTCTTTATGATTGATTAAATTCTTAAATATCCTTGTGGCAGTTCCAACTAAAAAAATGACTGGAGAACTATAAAGGGCTGTGTGAGAAAATACAGCCTGAGGTAAATATTGCTTCATCCCAATGATGAAACAGCCCCTTGCTATGTATTCACTTTTTCATTCTCTTAATCAAAAATTCAGTTCTGCAGAGATCCTCTTCCACTTTGATGGGGCTGTCAAATATATAAAAATCTAAAATAAAACTGTCTTGCCACTAAAGAACACACAAGCGTCATAAAAGACAACGGGTCTTTTAATTTGGAGTCCACAACTTTACCAGAATTAATAGACGAATTTATATTTAAAGTAAATTTTACAATAGCCATCGTTTTCAAGCTTGAATGGTAAATTACTTTGGTTTACGTTTTTGACCAGAGGGTTAAGGTCCCAATAGTAAAAACTTTTAGCAACTCAATATAACTACTAACACTGCAGTTCCAAGTTTTTAACCACAACAGAAAATATCTTTCTAGGCTGGAGAATTTACTTGGAATTTCAGATAGTGCCTTCAGTGGGTTGCTCTTCTCCTTGAAGGAATGCAATTTGTTTCTACAGGTCGGCTACAGTATATGTTTGATGTCCTCTGGTGTTCCCCAGGGGTCTGTACTAGGACTTCATCAGATTAGCAGACACTGAATATTCTTCCATTTAGCCATGGTTTTCAACATCATTTCCCCTTTTATACTAATGATACTCAGATTTACTTACAACCAAGTCAGGGATGGATGTGTCTGGATTTAAATTTTGGATGTTACAAATTCTTTTGCAAACTGAACAATGATAAGAAAGTCTTGTTACTATTTACGTCAACAACTGTGAAAATCACGTCGCCTTAGGATGGCTATTGTACAAGGTATTGTTCGAAAATGGGAAATATACAGGGCTTTTGTAAACTTTGTCTAACTTTTGCTCTGAATTTTTAGCCCATTACCTTAATGTCTTTCTTTCATCTAAGGAACGTTGACTAACTTTGACAGTCCTGTCAAGGATCACTATGTAGAAACTACTACAGTACACCCATTCGTTATAACTTGATTACAACATATTCCATATTAAATGAGAAATAATGAGTCTCTGTTAATGCATCTCACCTTCAACATGCTTATTTAAACTGACATTCTTATAGCTATTGTGATACATACAGTATTGTCTATCTATTGATGTAATTATTTGATTATTTCATCCTTCCATCCACTTTCTAACCATTTCATCCGAGTCAGGATCACTGGGGAGCCGGAGCCTATCCCTGAAAGCAACGGACACAAGGCAGGGTACACCCCAGACGCGACACCAGCCCATCCCAGGGCAGACAGACACAAACACAGGCACACACTCACGCCTGGGCCAGTTCTCTCCCACGAGCCAGTTAAGCTACCAGTATGTCTGTAGCTATGCGGTGGCTCTGTGGCTAAGGATCTGCGCCTGTACCTGGGAGGTTGCCGGTTCAAATCCCGCAGAGCCAGCAGAGGAATCCTACTCCGTTGGGCCCCTGAGCGAGGCCCTTAACCCCAACTGCTCTGGGGGCGCCGTACAATGGCTGACCCAGCGCTCTGACCCCCAGCTTCTCTCCCTGTCTGTGTGTCTGTGTGTCTCATGGAGAAAAGCTAGGGTATGTGGGAAAAAAAGACGAATTCCTAATGCAAGAAATTGTATAGGCCTAATAAAGAAACATTATTTAAAAAAAAGTATGTCTGTGGACAGTGGGGGGAAACTGGAGCACCTGGAGGAAACCCACGTGAACATGGAGAGAAAATGCAATCATGCAAATAACAGCCCAGGTTGAACCCAGGAACCCAGACCACTGTGCACACCTGTTTATTTCATTTTGTTTTACCACGGCTTTCATTCTATAACGCTTTCTTCATAGATGAAGCAATGGCAATATTTTAAGCTTTAGGTACGTACAATATGGATCAGAGACAGTGACAGATAAGAAGATAAGAAAACTTAAATATACAAAAGCAATATCACCCCACGCTGCTTTTCTGGTTGTTAACAGTTTAATGACCCAAGAACCCCATTAAGATTTTTCTTTGACACTCTCGGTGACTCAGCATTCACAATGTAACTGGGCAGGCTGTTCTATAAATCCTTTGTCTAAAACAGTGCCTCCTGCTCCTAGTCTGGAATGCAGTTGCATTTGACTTCGATCTACACTGTCTGGTGCTGGTCTCTGTGTTCATTCTGAAGAAAAGGATTGGAATGACTTTGTCGATCTTTGTTTTTTTTTTTTAAAACTGTGGACGCCTTGATCAAATCTCCCCTCAGTCTTCTTTGTTCTAAGCTAAAAGGATTTATTTCTTCTAATCTTTCAGTATATGACATTCCTCCCAGGCCTAGTATATCCCGGCTGTCCCTTTTCCAGACTTTTTCCAGTTGTGCAGCACTTTGTCTTTAATGTGGCAACTAGACAAACACGTTATTTTAGTTGTGTGCTACAGTACAGTTTTAGCATAACCTCTTACATTTATATTCTATCAAATTCAATCAAGTTACATACTTCCTGCCTGCATTAAGAAGCACTAACAATAACACAAATTTCTTAATAAGTAATGAGGTACATGGTTTAGGTTTTTTTAATCCAATTCACATAAGTATTGTACATTCTTACCTGTATGAAAGACAATAAATGATACCGAATGTTACTTTCCTATAATGTTTCTAAGTGAAAAGCCTTTAATGTACACTAAAAGGCTGATGTCACTAGTAGACAAAGTAGACATCAACTGCCAGTGTTTTTTTTCATGCAGCTATTATTTTAAATTTAAATTATTATTTTAAAGAATCAATGTAGCACCACTTGATTAATATGCAAATGTTCAGTACAATTTGAAATTCCGGCTGAAGTACATTTGGTCTCTGTGGTCTAAAAGCAAGAATATCAATTGTTTGATTGTTTCTAAGTACTTTGCACCTCATTCTGATAAAGTACTGACCCACTATTCTGCATTATACAAAATAGTGACCGGTTTAAACAAAAATGTTAAGTTAATGATGGCAAATAAACAAAATTGTATTTTATTCCTCCTATCGGCATATTGATTATTTCTATTTTCAAATGCATCAGGGTTTTATATTTAATAATAAAAAATAATGATAATAGTTGTGCTCTTAACATTAAAACACAAAACTGTTAGTTTGTGCAATTTCTCCAGGCATGCCTCCCAGTTAAATCAGTGTATATTGAGCTAGATATGATAGCTGCATAGAGCCATAAATGTGTTTGAAATACATTTGTCAGTTTCAATAAAGACATGCTGGACTACAAGCACGCATAATGGCAAATGGGCAATACACTTTCAATATTGGTAAAAACTTAACAATAACTGAAAGACCACAAATTGACTTTTCCAACATATAAAATACAGCAATGGAAAAAGTATAAGCGCAGCTTTTTAAAAATAAAATTAACTGGGTCTACAGGTAAAATATACCCAGCCATATTTTAGCCCTAACCGCAATAAAAGGAAAGAATCTTCATTTTGTCATCATATAAAATAAAGAAGGACGCATAAACAGTCTGAAAACCCAAAATATTCTGTGTACTTTAAAAAACTATTGACTAAATTAAACAATAAAGCAAAGTTAAATAATGAAAAAATCCACAAATGCTGGTGCGTTTTTACTGTACATGCAAGTTTCACTTTTAGTGCAACAGGAATATAAAAGTTTATACACATGAATAACAAAAAAGCCAGTGCCTTTCTTCGTGGAAGAAAAGGAAAAACAAGAGGAGAGCTTCTTAATTGTGACAAAAATGGCCCATCACAAAATCAAATGAATTATGAATTCGCCCTGAACCAGAAAGGGCTTGGAAATGCAGTTTGTTTACTATGACATGTTGTCTTCTCCTGAGCAGGAAGACCTGCGTATATAAAAGTTTATGATTTTAATGGCCCAGCCAGTAGCCACAAAGACTTAATGAAATCCTCTCGAGATTTACAATCTGAAGTGGCTATTCAACAGAGAGACATGGTAAGAGGAGACATGGCCTTTGACCCTGCAGCCTTTTCATCCTGCTCAGCGTGTGGCTTTCTGACCCCCCCCACCGTGAGCCCCCACCCTTCTGCCAACACCTACCCAGCTTCTCAAGCTCCCAGCACAAAACACTAACAGCTGCACCTCGCCAACGTGCCGCGTAAATGTACCTGTTCATCAGGTTCACAGAGCCTGACAACAGCCACTGTGGACACTTCTCAACCATGTAGCTGGAAAATCCAGAGCTCATGGAGCTACCTGATCCCAACAGTAAGTGCACTTAGGGCAAAAAAAAAAAAGTTTTTACTTCCTGAGATCCTGATATTCCTCTCTGTAACGTCCTTCAAAGGCTTGGATCGTTCTCCGCCTTTTCTGGAAGCAGTAAGTCAGTAATAGTAAAATTATAACGTAAAAATAAAAAGTCACTAGATTCTAGTTTCAGTAAAACGCTGAATTCCCCTTTAACTATGTACGTAGAAATATTATTGATATTGGAAAACGCAAGAAGAGAAACAACTCCTGAAGTTCTGTTGACACAAACCACTTTGTCGAGACCACAGGAAAGCACACAAAAATGTAAAATTTCCAACTTTGAATATCCATATGAAAACATTAAAGATCACATGCTAGCACTGACTGAATGTTTTGCACTCGAGTTCACAATTTCTTTGGACATTCTGCTCAATGCAGCTGAACAAAGGATCTCAGATTAGAAAAAACACATCACGCACTGTATTAAATATCAGGGCCCCGGCAATCCATAAACAAGATGGTATCTCATCTCGAGAAAGGAAGCCAGCAGATAACTTGAGCTTTGGGCTAGCATCTTTCTCCAGGTTACAAGTTTTTTTTTGACAGAACACAGCCATGTCACAAACAGTCAGTTTTCCCTCTCTTCTACATTGCAATTCAAAAAAAGTGAAGTGGTCGATTTGATATGTTCATTACAAAGCATTTTATAAGTAAAAAAATTATGCACAGACATAATCTACAATAGGGAAACAAACTGGTGATATTTAGATAGAATAATTTTAAAAACATATAATCTCTATTATAATAATAGTAATACCAATAAAAATACAGGACTTATATACTGTATCTGCATGTTAAGGTGAAAACACACTTCTCTGTTACTGCAAATTAGGAAACAATGACTCTACTAAGTGGGTCTTCCTTTTTTTTCTCCTTTCGAACTGAAACTGTAAACATTTAAAGGCGTTATTAAAGAATTACATTTCTGTGTGCCCAACCAAACACCTATGATAAAATTTGTTTAGCAATGTTTATGGCTCTGTAGTTCCCAGTATTGTATACTGAATAATTAATATGTTAAGTTTTGTGGGTTAAAAATGTTATAACTGGAGGATATGGAAAGACATCTTGAAAATATTATCTTCTTGTCAGAGGTTAATAAACTAGAGATGGCCATTCAGCCCATCTTAATAAATGCTGCTGTTAATTAAACAGAACAAAAGAACAATTATCAAACACACTTCATCCAAATCAACAACAACTTCTTCTGTGACACAAGTGGCAGCACAGTACAAAGGTCATATAGGGTGTAATTCTCTTTGTATGTGGACAAACATAACATTTTTTTTTTACTTTTAGAAAAAACCTCCACATTCAATGTGATTCTGATTAAGAAATTAAATTCAATCCCCGATTTAACAGATCAAGAACCTTTAGGACATGGCTGTTTAAAATAACTTTTGTGGTCACCTTTGAAGTGGGTTTATAGATCTCTGGATTTGAATCTCCTCCGTAATGACAAACTAGGTGATGATAGGAAAATTGAGAAGATAGACATCAGAAACAGCTCCTGACTTTCCAATGGGATTCTTTTATAATAAATCATGGTCTTGGCCTTTGCCCCCAAAGAGGAGACTATCTTAATGCAAAAGGATTTCAGACAGGACAAATTTTAAGTGCAAAGCACTAAGATAAGTTCAATGGATGTACTTAATAAAAAGCAAGAGTTGCTCAAAAACAAAAATACATTCTTTTTAAGGCAAAAAATGCACTTGTGCATTCTAACATTTAATACATCTTACACAATCCAATTTGGTTTATTAGGTGTCTGTTTTTTAATCTCTCCATTACATTGTGTAATGTTAAATTTTAGGGATTAGCAATGAACAGCACATCACGTTTCTTCAGCATTTTCATTTTTACAGCATTTTATTTCTTACCTTTCATAAAACATTAGACGCTTCGAGGAGAATTTTACCGAGCATATTTTACTTTCTAATATGCTGATTATTTTTGGAGTAAATACCAACTTTTCTAAAAGCTAAATTGCATGCTTACCAGCCTACAGTATAATGTATCCTGAAGTGCACATGTCCACTCAAGGAGCCCTCTTTGAGCTCGTGACCAATATGTTTTGAGTCAATAAACTTTGAGTACCAGCCACTGTCAATCTCGGATGCATTAGGAGTCATTTTGGCTTCTAAAGCCCTTTTATGTTCTTAACACAGCAAATGGAAATCTCACATGGTAGAAAACTTGAAGGACTGAAAATATAATTGGTGGTATAAAATAAAAACAGACACTCAGAGGACTCTAAGGAGTCTCAGAACTCCTTTTTGAGCGTGTCTTTAATCTAAAAAAAAAAAGGGGAAAACAACAAACATGAGGTGCGACTGGGAGGGTCCAATGGAAAAGAACTTGCTGCCCTCAGCTTCCAATTGAAGGCACTGTGTGGAAAGTGAGTCTAGATTGTTAATTCCCAAGTCAAAAGAGCCAGAGCTCACGTACCAAAATGACATGTGTATCACTAAACTGCCACATAGCCCGGTGGAAGGTTTTATGCATTGAAGAGACAAAGGAAAAGGTTTTCACAACTGGGCAAAGCAGAAACATCGCAGAAGGTACCTTCAGGGCTTTCAGGCCTAATGGTGGGGCAATATTCTCACCGCACTGTGTGTTTAGGTCTATGATTTGGCTGGGACAGCTTTCGAAGCACGGGCTAATTAAGATTTTCGTGTGAAGCAATTTTGATGGCGTGAAGCGTGTTGGTATCTTACATCTGAATTTTAGAAATGTCACCTCAAGGAGTCTTTTTCTTAGCACAGTCCTCTGAGCATACAGTATACAATTTGGCAGACTATGAAGAGGAGGAATCAAGTGCAGAGCACGGTCACAGATACAGTAAAACAAGCGGCAAGTATAAAAAGAAATTATTAAGTGTGGATTTTGCTTGCATGTGCCTAACTACAGTATATTGGGTATACAGTATTAACATACAGTAGGCTATACTTACATACAGCATCTTGGCTAGTTTTTAATAAAGAGATCAAGTAAAAGAAGATGTCCCAGTGAATAAATGAATTAACAGTGAAATGTGTGGAAACGTGTTGCATCCAAGTTGCAGTGGATCTTTACAATGAAGCACATGCTAGTCAATCTCTCAATCAATCAATACCAATACAGGTTTCAGCTGTCAGCCAGAAGGCATGCTGCTGAAGTGCACAACTGTCACCTTAGTGAAAAATGCTGATACAAACAGGAGCAAAATAGCCATTTTTATATTTATCACTATTACATTAGACCTTATTTACATCTGGAGGAGCAAGTAATAGGTTTATGCCATCCATGCTGAAAAGAGAAGAAAGGAAATGCAATGTTGTGTTTTCGTTCTTCTCTTTTCAATATGGAATAAACCTATTACTTGTTCCTTTGCAGCCTACGCCTGCTGACACAGCTCCCCACCTGAATTATTTACATGTGTTTTGTTCATGACTACTACTTCTAAAAGAGTGTTCACCAAAATAATTTTCAGATATAGATATAGTAGTGTGGACATAAACATACATGTACCGTATTATTATTATTATTATTATTATTATTATTATTATTATTATTTGTACTATGAAATCCTCACCTTGATTTCAAATATATGTATATAGATAAGCAACAAGACAACACAAAGACTTTTCTGAATGAAGAAGAAGAATGGCAAATAATTGACCATTTTTGGTATTTCACTGACATTCTGCAATTAACTCCATTGTGACCAAATAGGCATGTAATTTAGAGATCACTCAAGACTAAAATCTAAGCACTCCTCAGTCATCAAGAACCCGATTTCTTTTAATTAAGTAGATCATTTGCGTGATTCATCATTAACTTACAGGTTTTGCCAATCTAAAAACAGGTGACCTAAAAGACTTATACTGTATGTGTAATACTGGTGAATGGAAAACAATTTTACATTTCATGTTTGCTGGATGCTACTTATGTTCAAAACTATATTCAGGTCTCTCCCACCAGCACCAGGTCTCTCCCTCTGAAAAATCTTGGGGACACAAAGTTGAAATAGAGATTCGAAGCCTTTTCATAACAAAACAGAAAAATGCAATCATGTCTCACAGGACACAAAAAAAACTTTCAAGTAAGAGCAGATGTCTGAATGCAGTAATTTCACACTACACAAAAAAATAAGGCACGGTTAACTGATTTTCAAAATTCCTTTGTAATTTAAAAAGTCTTTCAAGCTTGTACTTGTAGTGAGGTTTTAAACCTAGGGATGAAACAAATACAAAACTCTACTACACTACTCTGAAATGCGTACTGATAAAATCTTTCCTCGAGTGCTCTGCTAGTGCCACCAAATACTGACACAAGAAGGATTCATAGAGGACAGAAAACAATCTCCGTTAACCTATGTTTCTCCTATGTTATGGAGAAATGACAACTCATCCTTCCGTTATTCATAACTCTGTTAAAGATGGAGGTGGCGAACTTGAACTTTACCCTTTACCCAGAAGGCACAGGGAATAAGCAGGCACTACACGCTAGTCGGGAGAGCACACAACACAGGGCCAATGTAGGGATGCCACTTAACACAGCCGGCAAGATTTTGGAACGTGGAAGGAAAATGAGTACCAAAAGAAAGCCGATGCAGACATCTGCGAGAACATTCAAACTCCACACAGTAAGTGTCCATGTCTGGAACTGAACCTGGGGTCTAAGAGCTGTGAGCCAGCTGTGCTTTTTTGCTTCCAATTAAATGGCAAGCACATAATCTTCTGTGCTTAACTATTCATCTGTCTGCAGTATTTGCGCTCAACCTGATATACATCCTGTACAAAAGCTGACTGACTCTAAAATCCCACTAAGCAATTTTACAATCCGGAGATGGTGCATGTATAAGAACATAAAATCCAGCAGAAAGCTGAAGTCATCATTTCACTGCGCCTACTTTCTTTCATAAATTGCTTGTAGTATGTTTTTTATTTCCTAAATGACTCTTTAGTTTTCCATTAAGAAAAAAACAGAAATGTTTTTTCAGAATTCAGGGTACTGCTAAGGCTTTCTCATTTCTTCTTCCTAATGAACACACCGCTAAAGAAAGTTAATATCGACATAGTCCGGAGAATTTGAACACGATTTATGGTATAGTAGGATCCTTGGAATTTTACCAGACTGTAACAAACACACAATAGTAGAGATCAGTTCCAAAAAGTGACTAAATGTTTGATTAGCTGAGAGAAATTACTTCCCGAACATGGATAATTAATAAGAGGAATAGAAAGAATAATAGATTTTTTTTTCATATTCATACTGTATTTGAAAATACTTCGGCCTCAATAACTATCAACACCTATTAAAAACCTTTTTCGTATCACTCCCTGTTTAATAAACAAAACAGTGAACATAGGCTGCCAAGGGAAAGGAGAAAAATAATCGTAAGTAAAAGCTTAAAAAAAGATTTAGAAGTAAAATGTCTTTCTATTTATTTTTAGGAGACATTTGACAATTTTTACTTGAAGTCAAGGAGCATTCAATCTCTGGGAAAACGTATGTGTAATTCAAGCAACATTTTCAGATACTGCAACAGTAGCAATTTATGCTTGTGTTTTCCAAGAATATACAATAATGTAATGTTAATAAGAGTCAAACAAACTTACCTCCATTAAACTAGAATGCACTCCGATGAGGTAGGGCATAGGGGCACTGTAAAAAACAAACATTCAAATTACCTCACAGTCTTGTGGAATAAAAATGCTGATGTTTAATCATGCTGATATTAAACATTGTTGAAAAATCAATGGTCTGTAAGGCATTCACAATTAACCTAAAAGACTTCCTGACATTTTTCAACAATGGTCAAAACATGTGGAATAATGCAAGCTCTGAAGGTTATGTTAAACTTCATTATATTTGAAACATAAATTAGGATGCCAATAACTTTGTCCAAACCTATAAAAAATCACTTTTTTATATAAAACAATTAACAAAAAGTGAACCTAACAATCAATGAACAACCACAAAATACTCTTCCTTTGTGCAAATACCCACATATAATATTACTTTTGAGCTGAGAATCTGTTTGCATTTTACAATGCAAAACAATATGGAGCTACACAATCAAAATATTTTGTCCAGAACACACTTAAAATGCTTTTTTTTTCAGCAGTTAATGATCTTCATTGGCAGAATGTCAGTTGCAGAAAGATTCATATTCCCTTACATTGCCAATAAGGTGTCAGAGTTTTTCAAATTACAAGGTACATAGCTACAAAATGCAAGAGAACTGTGACAAACATATTTCACAATGAGACTGAAAAATGTTAATGCAAAAAAACTGTACTCCCTTGTCTCCCCTATATTGTTACAAATCAGAATTCAAACAAAAAGGACAACATTTTGAACATTTAACAACTGTAGTTTTAGATGACCATATCTAGTTTTGGGGGCGTGTTAAAGAAATTACTAGACATTTTGTAGTTAGAGCTGTCTCTAGGGTCTTTCCACAGCAAATAGGGTGCTTTACAAGTACCCATACTACATTTGCTTATTAATATCCTTCAATGGGAACACGTGCTAAGACAGAAGTACAGTATAATGCGTATGTCCAAATCATAAGTTCAAAAATGTTTAACCAGATGGCAAATTTGGACTGAGTGCTAAACTTACAAACAGGATATCTATGCAGACTGAGAGATATATTTTTAAAAGTGCTTTCTCCTGTTTCTAAGTGTAGACGTATATAGATAGACAAAATACAAAACCACGTTCTGGCAGAATAACAGAAATAATGACAGCCAACAGTATAAAGAGGACAACATAAAATGACAGTAAGTATTCAACATGGTAAAAAAAAAAAAAACAAACAAACCAAATCCGTTTTCCACAAAGCCTGTCTGTATCTTTTTTACACTCAAATGCGTTTGTATCCCTTCACTGCAATAATGAGACTCAAGTCACATGTCTGTGCGCGAGTGTCTTTTTGTTTAGTGGCACTGCAGTCAGTCAAATCGAACTTCAGCTGCCATCTGCAATGTCAGGCATATCTCGAGATAGAAAACTGGAAGCTAAGTGTAAGATGTATTTTAGAGTTCCATATTATGCAAAACATTTCTGACAGATAAGTTACAAAATACAATCATTATTCACTAATATAAGAAAAAACTGTGGGAAATTTCTACGGATACATCAAAACCCTAACAAAATATTGGTTTGTAACCGGTGTTCTATTTTGAGTTGTTCAATAAAATCAATCGATCGATAGAAAATTGCATAGAAAAGAATGTTTCCACTGATTAATATACCTTACGGGCTTTTACAGGACCAAAATATGACACTGTATTTCTGAATTCTAGAACAATGGCAGACAATTTTATGATGCACAGCATTTCAGGAAAAAAAAAATTCAGGTATCTACAATCGACATTTTATCTGAATGACCGCAAATGTGCTGCAATAAGTGTTCAGGAACAGATTTGGGCTTCAAAACTGTGGATGGTCTAACCTATAAAGCAAAGGAATAACTAAATGTGCAAAATCAGTCGCAAAGTCTATTATGCAAAGGTTTAAGGATTTAATTCTAAACGGAAAGGGTGACAAAGGTGTTGTTGTGCTCTGAATCACCATGCAAGTCCTTTATTCCACTGCTGGAGGACAGAGTTCTACCATCAGTCCATCCACAGATCAGATCAAACCTCTTAATTTCATCCACCCATTATCCTACATTATCTTGGTCTTCCCTCCTTCCTTATGCACCACTTCTGAATTGTCTTTGGCCAGCGCTGAAGCTTTCAAAACTGATGAACAGCGTATTCCATTGTAAAAATTAACAATGGAGAATGATTCTGACTTTTCTACACAGGTGGGGACGCAACCACATTGAAACATTTTCAGTGCGTGCTACAGTATATTTTAAATTTTCGTCCTCTTTCCAGCGACTCCAAAATGCTGCTATCTTTAGAGAAAAAACAGATGACAAGGCTGTTGCTATGCACCTGATAACCCTTGGGTAAATACGATACATGTGAACACCTCTGCCCAAGCCTTCTGACCTCGTACAGCCGACTGCAAAGGTATATGGCACAGATACAGAAAAATGGCTGTTTTAATGAGTCTAAAATAATGATTTAGAGGTAATGTGTTCTGTGGTGATATGAGTAAGAAGGACTACATTATGTTCATATTTATACCATTTTGAAATATGAAATACTCTAGGCTATTTATCTGACATGTAAATCTCCTTTTTGCAAAGGAATGAAAGTAGTTGTAATTAGAAAATGAACGGAACATGTATATCCATACTTACTGGATAGATTTTGTAACACTAACCTTGTACTATTATTATCACTACTATTAAAAACACTTGAATGCATATTTAGAGAGGTAAAAGCACTGTTGTATTCAAGCCTATCCAAGATTTTCTCTATCTCATGAAGATGACCAAGATCTCCCTTTAGAAAAGCTCCTTTTTATCAATTGCAGTGATGGGATTTTTTCGGTTTTGACATGTTTATATATTGGTTCTGTGGTAGATCAAAGACACTGATAAAATATACCAAACACCAGACATTTGTTGATTTTCCAATACTTTGATTTTCATGTACAGTGTTTTTATTTGCTTAGGAAATCAACCCTGCAGAAGCAACGGGCTGTTCTATACAATTTCCACAGTTCTCTGTAAAAATCGTGAAAATAGGATATACGTCAGTTTGTGAAAGAAACACTTACTGTATAAAAGAGGCTGCTGTTGGTTTCAAAACTCATTTGTTGCGGTTTACACACCTCTTACTACATATATTATATATCCCAGGCACAAATTATTCATTTTTTTTCTGTGAACAACCTTCCCTTCGTGGCTATTGTTTTTTTTTTTAAGATCACATTATGAAAATAAGGCCGTTCAGGGTTTAAGAATGCAGGGCCAAAGTACCCTTTTCATACCGAAGGCACTGAAAATAGTTTTCTGAAATGAGATGTAGCGGGGAACATGTCTCTGTCAGAACTGCCTTCCTTAGGAATGTTCATATATCAGACAGAGTGGCCCAGCCTCCTTCAGGTCACACTGAAATGAGCATGTTTCTAATTAAGTAGCTTCAGAACACGACAGCTTCAATGTCAGAAGAGCCAAGTCTTGGCCACTGCAGGAAGTCGAAAGAGTGCAAAAACGTCTCATCTACTGAGGGCCTAGAAACTATAATGAAAGGAAGCAGGGAGACTGCTGGATTCTGTAAATCCCAGTAATTTGTTAATGTGTTGAAATAAAAAAAGGAAGAAAAAAAACTGTCATCGAGCACATACGCAGAATTTGGATCCACAGAACTTAATTAACAGCACTGCAACCTCTTTTCAATCTTCTGAAACCAACAGAAGAAAGGTTTAATTAAAATACCACAATACATGTCTTTTTTCCACAGGAATTGTAACACACAGCAAAATATTCTTTCAAAAGGAGGGGAAAAAACAAGGACATGGGGTTGATTTGTAAGTTTTATAATAAACCACAAAGTGATAGCTATTAATGCTCTGCTCTATGTTTAGCCAAAAGGTCAGAAATTCTGAAGATTACACTGTCAAACACAAAACTCTTAACTCTAATTAAAAAATATTTCTCTTATTCCCCCTCTTCATTATCACCATCATTTCAGAAGATGATCTTACCAAGGATGAGTTAAACTTTACAACAAATACATATGTATGCTTTTAGGTACAATGCACTAGGATATGACAAACAGATATATCAGTTTTCTTGACTACCTTTTCGCAAATGAGTAATATCTTAAAGGATTAAGGAAAATAGCCACCTGTCCATCTCTATCCAGTACTGCTCACCTGAATAATAGCACTATCATAGTTTGACTTTATGACTGTAGTAAACTTGGATCAAAGCAAAATACTGGCTATAGAGGACACATTATTGAACAAGAAAGTTCT
Source organism: Lepisosteus oculatus (assembly GCF_040954835.1). Classification (NCBI taxonomy): domain Eukaryota; kingdom Metazoa; phylum Chordata; class Actinopteri; order Semionotiformes; family Lepisosteidae; genus Lepisosteus; species Lepisosteus oculatus. Next base: position 14,144,574 of record NC_090719.1, on the reverse strand, counting down.
GCACTGAATAAAGCATGAAGGTTTGCCAGTCTGTAGCTACGGACTGCAGATGTGTCTCTTAAGGTTTTCCTTTTTTTCCATTGATTTGTTCTCAATCCAAAAGGCTGCCAGTGAAAAAAACAAATCAAAATGGACACCAGTTTGTACTGAAACTAAAATCTCACCTCATTTTAAGCCAGAAGTGCCAACAGTGTTACTCTGTTTTTAGGAGGTCATAAAAACATGAGGAAAGTAAAATCCATGCAAAAGTTTGGTTAGATACCTAAACGGCACAATGCATTTTTTCCAAAACACATAATTAAATTAGAAAACATGCTATGCCTTCCAGCTCTATCACAAACCGTACACAGACAAGCCTTAATGCTGCACAGTATTGTTGCACAGCCGATATCATCGTATGAATGATTTAGGTTTGGGGCAAAACAAGAAATAATTAGCAGCTTACCCCTTCCTCCCTCCCTCATATACTCTTAATTAACACCAGACCACTCAGAAAGCCTGGAGATAAAATCTGCTATTTGGACAAAATGACCAAAAACATATTGTTTCATTTATATAAACACGTGCAAATCGCTGCCAGTCATTTCATAAATATACTGATGACACATAAATTGATGGAAAAGTCATCCATTCAGAAAATTACAATGTGTGATTATCAGTCTAATTAAAGTACATGATGACCCCATTAATTGGCTGCTGTATTTTCAGTTTTTCCTATTTTACTAATTAGTTTATCTTTGGTAATTACAGGTTTCATAATAAGACTTTTTAACCTATTAGCCAGCCCACACAGTGAGCTCTATTTGTTGTACAGGCTTCTGTAAAGAGAACGGCAAAAACATTTCTGAATTAAATCTCCGAAAAGGATTTTGCCAAGGTGCACACTTTGTCTGCACCTGCTCTCTCAACAGCAGGTTCCGAACAGAAACCCTTCTTAACACAACTTTTGTGCCACAGCCAGAGAAAATATAATCTTCATTCCCGACGCGAAAAACCTCTTGCGGTCCACTCATGAGTCTTGAAGGCTCCAGCCTGCGTTGCACCTGAAGTGAATCTGGCAGCAATGGCCTTCATGTGTTAATTACACATGCAAAGCCTATTATACAAAGAAAAGGCACCTGCTGGCAGCGAAAATGAATAGAATCTGCCCTTCCTCTGCAGTGAGTAAATTGAAGGCTCATTTGGATTGGAGATAATAGTTTTCAGATTGCATTTTCATGTATCCCCGAGATGGGGATGTACTTAACATTTAAATCATCCACAGGGGAACAAACCTCCTTCAAATTTAAATGTTTCAGGCTCCTGGCACTTCACTTAAAACTCTGGTTATCCCTGCTGGCTCCCTTACATTTGTCGTCAGAGCTTGTTAGTAAAAGATATGGAAGGGTATAGGGAATACAGAACAATAATCAAATTATGAGCTCTGAATTCATTTCCAAAGCAGAACTCACAACTCCCACCCCCACCAGCCGAACTGGAAATAATATTTTCCCATTTTTTCCCCGAAATGCTATTTTTTTGACACGCTAATCTTCATAATGCACAGTATATATTCCAAGTCATACATCCCTGTGCTCATAAAAATACATCTGAAATTCATTCTGCAACAAAAAAGGATCAATCTGTTCTAAAGTAATGAAAATGACTAAATAAAAGCGTTAAATGAGGAAAGCGTTTGAAGGTAAGATTTCTTTGTTACCACATTTTGTAGGCAATCTTAGAGACCATAACACCGATTGATTGTATTGTACTGATTGTATACTGAAACCTAGTTCATTAAATGAAAACTCTTGTGTAAAAATGACCTTAATTGTGTAACAGAATCATTTACACCACCTTACCCTAACCTAACAAACAAAAAATGCATTTAAAATATAACACATTCTAAAATTGTATAGGTTATTTTCTCTATCTGGGCTCAACTTGGAGCTGAGGGTATTTGATGTGGCCCCTAACAAAAACTCATAATTACAGGCAATGGCATACACATTTCTTAAATGCCTGAACGTATAACTAAAATCTGATGAAAACCTCCTTTTTATTGAAAACATGTACAGTACTTTCATGATACGCTACGTATAAGTGATACATAATCTTATTTCCAGGTTGCAGATTGAGCAAAGAAACGACTGATCAATATAACTACAAATTTGCATTAAACGGATGCTGTGTAATTAAAAGGGACTGCAAAACTGAAAGTTCTAGTAAACACAGCTAGTCACAGGTGTTCAATAAGTAGAAGCACATTGGCAAATAAGGATAGTAATACAGGATCTGTAAACTGTGGCACTGAAAGAAAGATATTGGTCTCAGTTGCATATTATTATCTCCCAGGCATTTCTTACAATGAAATGCCAGTATCCTAAAATACTGGGTCTGTCTCCGTTTGAAGTTGATTGAAAAAAGCATGCACAATGGAGTTCAGGAGGAAGATGAGATCATAATCTGGCACATGCTCGCCTAAAGTATGTACATAAATCTCGCACCCAGGTCGTCCCTTCGCGTATCTCTCTCCCATCTCCCCCACCTGCCTACCTAGACCCTTGCACAGACCCTTGGCTCAATCCTTGCAATAGTGAAGGGGGCAGGGGGTTTGTCCGGCCTGTCCTCATGGCTAGACAGTCACTCTCTCAGCTAGGTGACTCACGTCAAGTACTCTCTAAATATTTCGCATGCATTAGGATCTAATGGAACAATTGATATTCGGATTGGAGTAAAATGTGCTCATACAGCTGTTTTGTAGACAGATAAAACTTGATAAAGACGTTTAAATGAAGTCAAATGAAAGACACTACATTATAATAGCCCAGGAAAGTCAGTGTCAGATTTGAAATACAAAGGCAGATTTTAGCCGCCTTAAATACACAATTTACTGCAAAGTAAAACACAGGAAGTGCAGTGCATTGTCAACAAAAGAGATATATTATACAGCATATAAATTACAAACACTGCTAAGATCATATTTCAATTCTCTTATCATCAACTGTTTTTTTAGTTACAACTTGAAAACTCTGTTTTCTTGCATTTAGAGTGGCATGTCCATGTTTAAAATAAAAATACCAGAAGCTCACATACATTATGCAAACCTAATAGTTTGATGTTGTTTTTTATGGTTAAAGCCGCTTAGTTCATCATTGCAGAACTGTTTCAGCACAAAGCAAAGAAATGCCACAGCACACACACAACTCAGTGGAATAAAGGTTAATCTTTTATCAGAGAGATTTTGAAATGTGATGGACAGTGTCGTAGATAATCGTGATAGAGGGATTAGTGAAAATGGCACTGAACCTAATGGGAGTTAAGAAAATAAACACCTAAATCTGAGCAGCAACTCTCTAATAGAAGTTCTATGCTGAAACATTTCAGATGCATAACCCATCTTCACTTCATCCAATTCAGGGTCAAGGGGGAGCTGGAGTCTATCCCAGCAAGCAACAGACACAAGGCAGGATACGCCCTGGATGAGACACCAGTCCATCACAGACACACACGCTCACTCCAGGGCCAATTTTCCCAGAAGCTCATGAGCCTACCAGCTTGTCTTTGGACTGTGGGGGGAAACAGGAGCCCACACAAACACCGGGGGGCCAAACAAACCCCACACAGACAGCACCCCAGGTCCAGAGATGAACCCAGCACCCCAGCACTGTGAGGCAGCAATGCTGGCCATTGTGCCACCACATTGGCGATAGCAAAGGATTCAAGAGATTTCATGTAGATTCAGAAGCCATTTATGTGAAATAATTTTAACAACTTTTAGCAGTGGTATCTGCCTAACTTGCCCTATAAGTGATGGATTTTGTTGTAAATAAAAATAATAATAATAATAATAAAAAACAACTTTATTTTCTATAGTGCCTTTAAAGGTGGCTTCTCAAAGTGCTTTAATCTATTGATCTATACTGGAAAGCACTTCAGTTAAGATCTAATGTGAATGCAAGACAGTATATGAAGCTGAATCGTCTGAAGTAGACATTCCTGGGATGGCTAGGGACCAGCAATATCTTCAGGTCAAGTACTGTTTTAATGCAGAGGTTTGGGTTCTGCAAGGTGGTACTGTACTTTCCAGCTCCAAGGGGTGCAACATGCGAGACTGCTTCCCTAAAATGTTGCGTGAATGGATTCAAATGTAAGCTGCTCTGGATAAAACAAGCATCGGCCAAATGACAGCTCCACCCATCGTTAATTTACATGCACCACCAACGTTTTTTTTATACCGACTAGTAATGACATATAGTACGACCATCGGCATCCATGAAAGGAGAGAATCTGAGAAGAAAAAACAACAACTTTTTTTGGGGTTATCTATCATCTGTCAAACTATAAGAAGATGTACTCACCCGCAGTAGTCTATCAAGTGTTGAGGCAGAACGGGAATGTAAACATGTTGCCAGTACATAGGGTATAACATTGCTGCTGACCCATGGACGCAGGCAGTTAACTGTAACAGATGATAAACACGATACACCAGTGTGAGAATGCACCTGGAAGACTATTCCTATCAATATACTGTACTATGGTAAGAACACATACATTAACACTCATCTAGAATTATATTTGAGATGTTGACAGCCCATTCAAAATACAGAGTTTTTGTTACAGCACTCACAAGGTAAAACTGTGACACCAACATGTACCGAAGAGGTAAACTCATGCCTGTTGTTTTTCATAGAAGCCCATTTTCATCACTGTACATCTCAAAGCACAGACTGGAGTGCTTTCCTGTACAGAGGCAGATCTGGTCTCACACAACCAGTGGTCACACTCTATATTTTGCTGCGAGCTCTCATAATTACAACTTTTATCATTGTGCTATGTCTATATTGGTGTTGTTTTTTCAATCCTGCAACCATTTTAAATTTGGTGCACATACAGTACTCATGACCTATACTGCTGCTGCACTGTGTGATTTACTGTACTAGACTGTAATAGTGTATCTTGCAGTTTATTACACCACTCTAAGCTTATACCGCCATAATTACCGATTTATAACACAGACGGGTTGATATTTGATGCTATTGTAGCATGAACTTGAAGAAACCATTGTTGTGGGCATTTCCAAATGAATGAATAGCTGCATGCACTGTATACAGACATTCATGGGGGAGCAGGAGCCTGTCCCAGCAAGCGGCTGGGTGCTGGATAGGATGCCAGTCTATCGCTTTGATCAAAAGTACCATGTCAGAATAAACACAGTGAATATGAAAATCCTGCAGTCACCTTTCAAGGAATTGACTATTAACCTAATTAGAAATTGGCACCTACGGTAGGTAAGAACCTAAAGGCTACATGTCACTCACAGGGAAGCCACACCAGGGCCAATTTTTCCCAGAACCCAATCAACCCACCATTATGTCTTTGGACTGTGGAAGGAAACCCATGTGAACACAGGTAGAACATGCAAACTCCACACAGAGGGACAAGGAGATGTTGTTAAGAACTATATCATGATTAAACGATGTTCAGAAAGCATACAAAGTATCTGTAAAATATTCAGGACAATGGATTGTTTCCCCAATTGTGAATTTTCAAACTTAATAGCTTATCATGGGACTTATTTTAGATTGTCGAAAATGTTTTTAATAGTTCAATGTGTTTAACAGTGGTTGACTGAGACAAAGAACAATGAAGGTAATTTTTACAGCTGCTTCTCAAAGGTTAGTTGACCTAACATTTGCTGATCAAATTTTGAGCTTTTTTTTTCAGAAACTACTCCACCAACCTCCCTCCAATTACTGTAACTCTGATCTCCTGTCTCTATATGAATCCAAGCTGCATCACTAAAGCTGTAGTAGCCTCAGTCTTGGAAAATGAATCTGACCCAACAAATATCAAAAGGCTGATAAAGGAGATAGAGATCAGCCAAAACATGGCACAACAGAACAAGGGCAAGGATGGGATTGTGGTGTAGTTGTGAAGACCGCTGCCAGCTCTTGGGTCCTGGGTTTGAGTCTAGCCTGTGTGGAGTTTGCACGTTCTCCTCAAGAATGTATTTGGCTTTGCTGGGCGCTCTGCTGATTAGGTTACATGGTTTCCCTGCATTGTGATGGACTATGGTCCAGCCTCACTGTTGTTTCCAGAAAAGGCTATGGGTTGCTGTCAACACTACCGGAAATGTGGTTGTGAAATAAATATGGGAAAGAACACGTCACAGTTTCACATTTAGGCTTATGAGTTAAAAGGGAAGCAAGAACGAGTGGCATTAATGGTAAAATGAAATGTAACGTTTCATAACTTGGTCAATAATAGAAGTTTAAAGCAGATTTCAACATGCCCATTGGTAACAAATATTAAGTGCAGCATCTTAAGTAACAAACTTTTCTCTACAGAATACAATGTTACTCAAATGAATAAGTTTCCTTCTAAAACACACTAATGAAGTAGGGCTACCAGAACAGTGCACATGTCTAAGCTAAATCTTATTTATATGGAAAATAATACAGAAATCTTTCTCTTCTCAAGACGCTGATTTTTTCATTAAGAGAAAGTAACAAGGTTAGAATGTGGTTGATATTTGACTATCAGTTCTTTTGTAACCTAACAGGGTAGTATCTATTAAGTACTGGGCTCAAGGCAGAAGTGAAGAGTTATGTTAACACCTTCTGCTGGGAATGGAAATAGCACTCTTCTTGGAGACCTTGTCCGATTATCACTCTCTGCTCTGAAACCAAGCTGTTTATAATGAGACAACCTGACGAGTAACTGTCACAGCCACAGGAGGCCTGCAGGTTGAAAATGAGATCAGCTACAGTGTTGAAGCATCATACAGCTCCTGTCAAAGAATCTCTATAAAATACAGCTGTTGACTAGGTCACACAAGGTTGTGTACTGCAAAACTTGCTCTGGGGAACTTTAGAGTGATATACCGTGATGCATGCACAACCCAGTGTAACACACAGCTAATGTTTTTTTTTAATTCTAACACATTTTACAAGAGGAGGATTTATTTTTAATTGCACTGTTCACAAAGATAGCAACTTAGGACAACTGTCACCCATACAAAAAATCAGGGAGTCCTCTCAGACTCAGATGCAATCTTCAATCTGAAGAAAACTTTTTTCAAAAGGATTTTTCAAGACGAACATCATTTTCGAACTTTCCATACTTTGCCCTAGAATTCCTATGACAATCTCTGTTGAGCAACTACGCAGTGGAAAGATGAATATATTATGCCCAGTGTATTAAGAAACAAATACAGCACACACAAAGGAATAAATAACCGAATTCAGCAGTTGCATATCCAGACTTAGCAACATAAACGCTGTTCTCAAGTTGAAACTATTTTTATTGCCAAGCACAATAAGTGTTCCCCCTTAAAAAGAAATATTGCAAAGGCAGCATATGCCTGGAAAGACATTTCTAACTCATGTGAACTGATACGGGGGCACATTTTCACAGGGATGTGAGATTTTGGACTAAGTAATGTACTGTAGTCATGTTATGGGAGGTGATAGCCCTCTTTCAAGAAACAATTGGGTGACACTTCCAGGTCAACTGACAACTAAACATCAGAGGAGCTACAGCAGACAGGCTGAATGGCCTCTCATTTAGAAACATCCTTATTTTCTGAAAGAAGCTTTCAAACTAATGCATAATTCTCATTATACAGGTATTTATATTTCACCATGTTCAATTTGCACACAACGTGCATAATAATGAAGGCTGAGGCACACACAATCTTTCAACAACTCTAGTTAGAGCGCAGGAGAAAAAGAGGACAGATCCTGAGAAATGCAGGAATGATGCTGTAAGCTGTAGGCACACAAGATTTAAGATGACTCTAATTGAGTCATCACACGTGCATTCACCACCATGAAAAGGAAGCCAACAATGTAACACATTAAGCCAACCAGACAAGTCTTTGTCAATGTGCGCTTCCAACTGATCCATTAACTTTTCCTTCCAAAATACCATTTTTAGAATGAGGTGACGAGTTTCTATCTACATTTTTGCCATTTTTTAAAGCATTTATCCTGGTCTCCGTAGAAGCTAAAAACCATCATGAGACAAACAACTCTGGCCAGACACATTGCTGGAATGTGCAGAATCTGACAGAGCGCATTTTCTGGCCACAAACCAACGTGCCTTATGCACAGCTTCTGATTTCCAATACTTTTCCTTGACTTTTATGGCTTTCATTTTAGAGTTCTGTTGATATCCATTTATGACATTTTACAACTGAGAATATGCAAGTATGGAATTTGGTTTAATTAGTTGGTGTGTGTGTGTATATTAACCAAATAGCCCTGTCAAAATGGGAAAGTCTTAATGTTCAACCTCAAAATACAATCTACAGTATCTGTGATACTGCAAATCCATAAATGGCATTAATGTCACTGGTATCAAGTTTCACAGTTGCAACTCCATTTGAGAGCTGGAACATTAGAGGGAATGGCTTAAAACACAACTTCACACGACATCTCACAGTCTTGCATGACCACATTTACTCTTTCTCTCTTTTCAGGCCAAAACACTCACCTTAAGATTGGAGAGAAATATTAATTCACTGCGGCAACACCACTCACGACTGTCAGGTAGCAAATTTCAGCATAAATTGCATTTGCCCCCAATACCTTTATATCACATACTGCACCATACAAAACATTACCGGAAAAAGAGCACAGGTTGTCAGATAAACTTAGGTGTCTAAAGCAAAGGATATAAACATTATTCTAGTAAATAAGTAAAAAATACATTTGCAAGTCTGTGCAGCAAACATAAGAATACAATGAGCAGGAAAGCACGAAATGGAAAGGAGTTTCCACTGCTTTCATGAAAGTAGAAAAAAAATCCAGTACCCTACATAGACATCAGAAAACAGAAAATGTCCTTAATGAGCATGTTTCACAGGTGTTTATTAATTTGTCCCAGACTAAAGAGAGTCACGGAGTGGATGAAGCAAAACACACCCAGGCTGTCTACACATGCTTCCTGTGCTCATCTGGTATTGCTCACTGTTTACCGGATATTTCTGATGTAATTTAATGTAACGTTTAAGTAATAGTTGCAGTTGCTTTGTATCATTAATTTGCTCTGCCAGGTACTACATCTACACAATCTGCTGGCAATATACAGTAGCTAACAGACTACCTGCGCCGATTCTTACCTACCTAAATATATTGAATAAAACTGGGACTAGGCTCACTAATGTATTCAAAAGAAACCTTTAAAAGGGCAGCCAACAGCCTAACAGCTACTTGAAAAAAAAAACTTTAAAATGTTCAGCACAGATTTGGACAAAATGGAGTGTGTGGCAAATGAAGAATCATTAGTCTTTAATCTGTTACAGAACAGCACATGAGAGCTAAATTAAACAGATCTAGGCAGGAAATATGCAGACTGTTTTGGTACAACAAAAATATAATGATTATCTGTATGGGGAAAAAGCTTTTTAATTAAATTAAATTGTTTTAATATTATGAGACTTAACATTTCACTGTGCAACAGCTGTGCTGAATAATATGAGAATCGTAAATTCTGCTAAACAACTGGGATAATACACTGCAGCACAGTCACAAGCCACCAACAAGTGGAGTTATACTACTGGCTGAGGAAAATGAGAGACTCTTTGCCTTTTCAGATAAAAATAGTAATTCTCCCTTTTCTTGAGGATGGTGGTTCGTGAGCAACATATTATGATTGAATTCCCAGATTTTTAAAAAATGTTACACTGATGACAGAGTCCATTTACTGAGCTTTAACACTCTAATAATCAAGCAGGTCATGAATGACGACAATACTGACAAAACTGGAAAGAGTAAGACTTTCTGTAAAGAGTAAAACATTCTGTGCTCCATCAAACATGTACAACTTAATGTGGATAAAGTTATTTTTCCTATATTTGTGCAAACTGAAGTCCATAAAACAATAATCCTGTGCTACTTATAGAACATTAGCGTAATGTCTGTCAAACATCAGTACATTTCCTTTTTATAAAACGAGATAACAGAAACAGCATGAAGCTGGCAAATCTTAAAACTATTGCTTGAAACACTGAAAAGTCTTACCAACAAAGATGGGTAAATTAGACCACATCTTTAGAAACCCATAAAGCCGACATCAGAGTTTCTAGAACACTTCAGAAGTAAAATTGACAGTTTTTAAAATATCCTAAAGCACATCATTCCACTTACATTTATACCACAAAAAAAGAAAACCCAATCAATACACATTACCAGGTTAAAAGAAGCTAGGAAAAAATCTTTTTGTTTAGCTCGGCACATCCCAATAATATTGACATTAAAATCTTTTATGTGATAGAGCAGACTTGAAGAAACCCATTCATAATATTGATGCAGAGTCTTTTTTGAAAGACCGGTAGCACTTTGTGCCCTGAGCTTTAATCTCCTGGGTGCTTGATGGAACTTAAGTAACGTCTCACAGCTCTGTGTGCCAAAAAGGTAACAACAGTTTGCAAGAGCTATAAAAGGTTTTTTTTGTGTGTGAACTTGAGGAGGTCAACATAAAATGAGAGCAAAAACTACGTGTTCACATACAGGTAGCCCTCCATCAAAGTGTAATTAGATTAAAAGAATTGTGAGAACAAAAATGCAAAGCAAATATTAACAATACATTATATTGATCCAGCACACCTCAAAATACAGAAAAAGCATTAATGTAACACACGTACTCTCTTACAAAGCTAATACACATTTTCCCAATATTGCTTTAGCAACCCTGAAGTATCACAAAACAATGTGACAATAAACAGACCACATACATTATAAATAATTTCTCAGTCATTCAATAGAACTGGTGTCTAACTGAAAACTCCACAATTAGGATGAAAACTAACAATACAGAGGACTGGATAGACCATAGCTGTGTTTTAGACTACGCATGTGCCATCTATTTGAGTATCATGGTTTACATAAACTGATAGGTTTCATAATATTACAAGTCTAATCCGGTCTCTTCTCTTTAGGCAGACAGTTTTGGAATACAGCGTGGCACCCTTCTAAATTATCTAGGAGAATACTGGAAATAATCAAGCATCATTTTTTGAAAAGCAGCTAAAGAAACAAAATATCAATTGAAAGAGTAACACGGCCCTGTGTTTGTTCCTTCAGTATCTAAAAGGTATTGGAGAGGTAGACTAGTTTGATGCTCACTACAAGTTTCAGAAATGTCCTTTCCTTCTGTACAATTTCATATCAAGATGGAAAAAGAGACTCTCATAAGGCATCCGTTCCAAAGACTGTACTCATCCAAGCCACCACCAGCTTGTAGTGTAATAGATGAACACTAGCTCTTTAAGACAAACAGTATTATTTTAAGTATATTGACTACAAACTCTTTTAGAACAAGCACAGCATGCCTGATTTTGGTGAAAAGACTTTCATCCTGGCTGGTGATTATATATACACAAAATGGTTCGTTTAAAATTGGCACCCTGCTGATTTTTTTCCTTTCCATTTCTATAGAAGTTTCAGCTGTGAGATACATTGCTGCATTAAAGCTTAGAATGCATGGACTTTTTACACCAAGGCAAGATTTCCATACATAAAGGATGCACATAACATTAGTACAAATTTAACACAGATGAACCTTCAATTAGGAGATTTTTCTTTAGCACAAGTATAGTATATGTGCTCTAGAGCAAAAGGTCAACAGTTCATATCCTCTATTACCACTATGACTATTGCAACATTGGGCACCATTTTTTAAGAATATCTCATACAAAGAGCGATGGTAAAGTTCAGAGAATGAAAGCTCTACTTACAGTGCTTAGTTTGCTACAGCAGATGATGATTCGGCGTTCATAAAGCATACTAGCATACAGGTGAAGCATGTTATTGACATCTACTGCTACAAAATATTCAGTTAAGTTTCTCTGTAAAAAGAAGAAAAAAATGAAATTAGTTGGGAATGGTACTGGAGAACAAGAGTTCAGGTAAAATGTGCCCATTTAGACAAAGGAGACAAATGTAAAAACTTTCAGCAGTCCCTCCTTTGTTGACCTTTCTATTGTAGGTAAGACAACCCCCACTCTATCTGAGGGTGCCCACAGAAAAAACTCTTAGTGTTTTCCAAAATATTTTCAAATTTATTCTCAAAACTGCATGTGAAGAGTTATTTAAGGAGATGCTAATAAGCATGCCACAATTCTTACACAACGTAAGTTCAGAATAGGTTACAGGAAATAGGAGAATACGAAATAATTGAAGTCTGAATTAACCTTGGCTCATGGCTTCCCTCCTCAGTACAGAATAGAGCTGGCCATCTCTCCATGAGGAGCACCGACTCTGGCCACTGTGCAGAGTAATTGCCCCATTAAGCTGAACTCATGCAACTGTCACCCCGATGAATACTGGGCCGTTTTAACCATTGGCGAAGGTAGCCCGAGGGTAGGGCTGACCAATCCTAGAGCTGGAGGGACAGTATGTCTCTTCACAGCAACAGTAACTATAGAGCTTGAACACCTAAACTGTTCCAATGAATCCAATGATGAGCTGATGTTGGTTGTTAAGTACTGTACTGTTTTCACTAGTACAATAGAATCATTATCACATACAGTGCAAGGGAGTTCCAAATAATACATATGAACAACTTATATTTTGCTTCTTGGTTTATTCACATAATGTATTCCTATACTAATTCAAGTTCCCAAGAAGGTTGTTGCAGGTGTAGTGATATCTGAAAGAGAATCATCCTAGATGCCTTAATGGAGCAAATTTCGTCAGAAGAAAAGAGACAGGACCAATTAACCAATTAACATCAGTCAAAGTCTAATGAATACAAAATCAAAATGTCATTTTAAAAATGTAACTTAGCACAAGAAACCACATCTTTCCAGTTCCAGCAACGTGACAGGTATCATTGTGGTAGTTCCGTGAAAGCACAATTCTTTTTCAGATTGTCATCCTGGATTCTGCAGTCAGCAAACTGGTGGAGGATTCCAGAGGGTCAAGCTTCGTTATCAGCGGACAGCCTAGGTCCAGGCCAAAAAGCACCAAATATTCTTATTTTGGCCTTTTAAACAGTAAAACAGATTCCTAAATACTTCTTTCAATTGCCCTCCCATCTTTTGGGAAGAAAGTCCAGGAAAGCCAGAATTAGAGCACGAGATGAACATGTGGAGTCTTGCACACAGGAAACCTACCACAAGGTCATCTAGGGGAACTCTGCAAATAACTCAGGGGTTCGGCCTCAAAAAGAGAGAAACTGAAAATCTGGCACAGAGAACGCAGAGAGTGAAAGCTTGGCATTGCCAGGCTCAACAATACTGGGTGTCTTGCAGAGCAAAGAAGTCACTCTTGAGGCAAGGGCAATGAGCACAGACAGCATGCCTCCCATCTGCAGGCAAATTGATTCCACAGTTCGTGTGCTTTCAAGAGGCTGGAAATGAATTTAAAAGTAGTTAAGGGCAATGCAGGTAGCCGCTGTAATCACAGGGGAAAGCTCTTGGCACTTCCTGAGACAGCTTCACTACCAGTGACTCCCCAAAGAGAAGAAACGGTCATGTTTTCGTTTGTAGCCCAGGTCTGGAAGCTGCATATTGCAAGGCCTCCTAGGTCTCAGTATAGAAGAAACCTGAGGGAGGAATCATTAAGCAGACCCACACATTTCCAAAGCACCCACCCTTTCGCTCCAAGAGACCGGGAGGAAATGGCCCAGAGTTTCATCTGGAGTACTGCAAGTGCTTCAAAAGCGGGGGCAGGCTTAAATTCCTCTCCCAACAGAAACTACAGACGCAATACAGCTGAAACCGAGAAACCGTATGACGGCTGGAACACAGGCCAAATGGTGTCTGCAGGAAAATCCCTGGAGCAAAACAACAAGGACGACTTGAAAGGGTCTCCGAGTTAAACTTAATGTTCTGAAAAAGGTTACTCAACTCAGCAGCCTAAGCCTCTAAAGCCATGGAAAATACAACTACAGCTGCAGCAGAGAGAGAGAGAGAAACTCACAGACTTCCAAATACACAATCCAAATGCTGGAAGAAAATGAGCTTAAAACCTCAAAAACGATAACAATTATCGGCAATAGTATTTACAGTTACATGAACCATGCAGTTCATAAGAACTGGGAAAGCGGGGTATTGGGTATCACGGACCAAAAAGGAGAAGCGATCCTGTGAACAGCAGACGAAGTCCTGTGACACAGTTATTACCCGGCTGCAAAGGCAGCAGTGTCAGTGGGGAAGGGGAACACAGTTGGACTGTGCTGTCATTCCCAGTGCCAATTTTCTGTAAGGAGGGGAGAAGCCACTGATAACAGACTGGTGGTTCCGCTAGGGGCACCCAGGACAGCTTTAAATAGGATAACATGAGATACTGTATAAGAGAAAACATATGAACAAGGGCAACTCCAACTCAGTTAGTGCTCATTTAGAAAAAAAAGGAATTCCAGGTCAATCACTTATAGATACAGTATGTTGAAACTCTCTTTCGTATCATTGAGTCGAAATGCATGAATGCACTAAATCACAGAGGAAGAAAACATTATTGGCACTGCATTAATATACTATAACATACAAACATAAATATTTTATATATTAAACATTTGTCAACAAACATTTTATTTCAAACACTATTTGGAATACTGAGGTTTTCAGATATTTCAAATGAGATGACATTCTCCTGTGGAGCAAATACAGTTCTCAAGTGAACAGGGCTTCTATCTGCACCATGCGACAATAACATGAGTGTTTTATTAATGTAGAATCAGAAGATACAAATTTGTAAGACAAATCTGAAGATTAATGCATTTTAGGAACACGTTCAGAACGTGAGAGGAAAGGTTATCATTTTATTATTTACATGGCAGAGAATGGAATGGATTTTGCCTAATTAAATAAACAAGAGCAGACTGTAGAGGGTTCAATTTAAGCAGAAAAAATATTTTATGTTGTCCTTAGCTCGTGCATCGAAAGTGAAAAAATACATTTTGACACACTCTCAAGCACTTTAAAAATAGCATCGAAATGAAAGAATTTTCAAAACCTAAGAAACTACGCCAGCAATTACCTCATTATCCACAGGCATATATCATTCAATAATTAAGCAAAAAAGTTCTTCATGTCCAAAGACACTGAGCATACAGTATATACAAGCCCCAAATGTTGGGAAAAAGCACTGATCTTCTATGACATTTATAAACAAAAAAACATCTGAGAATATATGAACATTTTCAATGCCTCTCAATATGAAAATAGAGAGAAATCAGCATTATAGTTCCATTTTCAAATGTGAACTGCAACAAAACCTCAATTCTTAAATTGTAGAAATATGTCTGACACTCAGAAAGAAACCATGTTTGTAAGCATGCATTTTTAAAGTTATTTGCTATCACAATACACATAAGTGAAAGTGCAAAGAATAATTCTCCCTGGACACATCTGAGTTTCTATCACATGTGGGATCCACATCAAATGTAGTCTTAAGGGCAAAAAGAAATGTGTTTCTCTATATATGACAGCTGCTGATTTTCCTGCGGTCACAGGGGACGGTAAATCAGAAGATTCTATTGATTTATCTGACTTTTTAGATTTATACATGTTAGAGCAAGAGAAGGAAAGCAAAATTATGAAAGCTGACTGCTTTCTTTTAAGAAAACACAAGCTGGCGTAGATAGATATAGGAGAGTTAACAGGAGAGAACAAGACTGTTAACTGTGATAGAAGTGTAAGGCTTTTCCTGACAAAGTTAATGTTTTTATAACCGCTGTATAACAACTTCCTAGGTAACCACAATAGCATTATGATTGATGGAACAAGTCTCAAGTATTTCGTCTGGATATAATCCTGTACAACACTACATAAGATGTCAATGTTGTGTTTCAATGACTTAGAAATATACTTACATTTTCTGGGATACTGGGGAGTTCTCTAATATCAGGCACAGTAAAGTAGGAATGCTGCGAAGGAAAAAAATAAGATCATGAATCCTCTCAAAAACAGAACATTTAAGCAAACAAATACAAGCACACCTACATGATGCTTTGCTATTCATTACTGGGAAAATCTCCATTCACTCCCGGTGCAACTCCCTTAAAAGCTACACAATTGTGCATTAAAAAAAAACTGCTACTGAGACACACAGTTCATCTGATTCATCCATGGTTAGACAAATGGCAGTTATCGGGTTATTTCAGTTGCTGAATGACACATTTCCTCAATTTAAATCATTTAAGACTGCCTTGTCTATTCAGAATATATTTAGAGAATTTGTCACATGAGTGCACGCCTGGCTGGTTACCTGATTTTTCTGTGCTGAAGGCTGATTGAATCCATCAGCAGAGAGGAATGCAGTTTTGTATAGCACAATGTACAAACAACCTGTCCATAACCCATTTCACCAAGTAATGCAGCCAGTATATAAGAAGCAAGGAAAAGAATAAAATGCATTGATAATTGGTAGATTCAAGGTATTCTATAATAACGTAGCTTGTTTGCTTTGTTAGGATGATGGTCAAATGTACAGTAGCACTTGGGTGAGGGTCTTATTAGTCAACACTAGCTAAAGAAACATATTGTTGGTAATTATTGTGATATTATTGTGAAATTATTGATCTTCACAAATAATTAGAAATTGTAAAAACATTTCAAAAGGTAAAAAAAAAACAGAAAAGTTCAGAATGAAGGCAACAGACATCAAAGAAGTGAAATCAACAAAAAATGCACATTTACAATAGCAAGCTCTGTGTAGACTGTAGTTGGTGTTAATTAAACAAGACTTTCAGTTTGTATCTTGACTTTCTACTGGTATGGAAATGAACTGCTCCTACGTAATCTCTTACAAAACAGCAATTTTTAAAGATGCATGCTGATTTTGTATCTTCAAAAGACTCACCTTTAGCTGGGCCACCACTGTAAGATTTTGCTCATAAATCACTTTTGTGATCTCTTTTAAAAAGTAAAGACAACTACAAAAACGACGCACAACTGCGGAAATAATAAGCTTCGAGAAAATCTTTGAGAAGATATCGCACAATTACTTTCCTATCTGAGTACTTGTTCCACTTCTACTCTGGATCCTTTAGATGTCCTTTAATAATTTAAGAATTAATTATTTAATATATCTTTTCAGGGAAATAACGAGTTCCTGATTTGTCAAGAGAGAGGAAAGCATGTCGCATTTGATACTGTGATTTTTGTAAGGAGACAAAGGAAAATAAAACATAGGAGACCCTTTATTATTCTAATATAATGAACTTACATCTCACTGTCATGAAAGGCAATGATAGACTCCTGAGTTGTACTACACAACAGAGAGTGAAGGGTGTGGAAATAGAGAGAAACAGCCAACTCGTCTGTCGAGTCAGAACAGATGATATATTTGCATCTTTGACAAGTTTGAATATTTTTTGAAAGGCGGATATAAATTAAAAAGAAGTTTCTGTCTTGTGATCAACATTTAATGTTCTTTCTTCATAATATATTATCTTACCATACAGTGGTATATATAGTGGTATATAGTGGGTATTGCACTCATTTATTTAACTTGCGGTAATGTTGTAGTCATCCAAGTAGCAATTAATTAAATCTATTTTACATTTTACAGTGCAGTTGAAGATGATTGTATTTTAAACATGAAATATAAGATGTTTGGTATTTTGTGAATAATATAAACAAATTATTATTCTGCTGCAATTGCTTACTGTACTGACTTCAGCATCTCTGTATTCACTTTCAGTCCCAGTCACCATAGCTGTTGTTGAAATGCCCTCCAGTATTCAGGACATGTGTTGAAAGTGATGGTCAGTAAAACGTCTCAGTAGTCTCACAGAACTGACATCACAACTTGTCTACCAGTGTGCCAACCTGAAGAACAGTCCATGTGACTGTCACTAGCACCTTTTCTCACCTTTCTTTCCCCACTCACGTCAACATGCAGTACATGGGCGCAACAACAGGTACAGCAACGATTGAAATCGCAAAGTGAGAGACTGACTGACAGCCCTCACAACAAACGAAGGAAGTCAGCACTGCTTCACTCAAGACATCTGCCAGAACAACAAGGCCTTCTTTCTGTTGCCAGCCTTAATTCATCACCAAATCCATCAGCTTTGAGGCCTGACTAAACAGCTGGGATCAAAGGTGATCAATTTATGATGGTCAGAAAAACCCTAATAAGAGATTAGCACGGACTACATGAGATTTGGATCTGCACTCCAATCCCATTTCATATTTCTCTTGGGTTTTCCTTCGACTGAGGTTGTGAGACAGGTACTGTAACTGTGCTTAGGCATCAACTCCACCTCTCCACCAGAAGGTCCTACCAGTGAAGGTGACAGATGTCTGTCTCATCGTTCTCCAGCCAGCCCTACAGCTTCCCACTGAGACAGCCTGCTTACCTGACTGGGAGTTTCTAATATTTTGGCCGGTGTGTGCATTTACCAATAAAATCATCACAAATGTTAGCAGAATGCAAGCAATCCAGGAGGTGTGAAAAACGTGATTTTGTCTCATTGATTCTTGAAAGAGCTCCGACTGTCTGTGGGACACGACACAGAAAAGTGAAACTAATGATGGCAACAAACGCAATACACTTTACTTGGACTTACAGACATTTTATTTCATTTCTAAGGATGCAAAGTTTTTTCTAAGGGCAAATGTAGATTTTTCTAGTTAAGGCTCTGTTTGAGTATGAACATGCAAAGTGACATTGAATATTTATTTTCTAATTTTGCATACTTTGGGATGTAATCATTTATTTTCACACTGTAACTCCTGGCAGATAATTCTGTTTTTTATAGATTAATAAAGGAGTGGGGATACACAGTGCCGGACAAACAGATACAGAAACCTATAAGAAGACAGCTCATATAGGTTGATAGAGAGGTGCACACACTCCACTTCCACTGAAGTGGTAAATGGGATAGTTAAACCGCTCAATTGAAACATCCCCAAAGCTACTGCACAGCTCAGTGAAACAAAGCCATCCCTAAGCAGCTCTTTGATATCTTTTCTTGCTTCACTGCCCATGAAATGTTTGAAGTAAGGGCAGACCAGCAGCATTCCTTTAAACCACTGGTACGAAACAGCTGAAATATCCCATCATGCCACAAAAGCCTATAAGACAGATTGCCCTTTGGGGTCAGACAGGCATGCTGTTCTTCCCAAACGTCTACAAAACAGCAATGGGTCATCTCCTGAACCAGCCAATGACCTGGCAAGAGCCAACAACTGCTACCTGTCGATTGGCATTAGAGAACTGAGGGCTGAAATTAAGCTGCTTGCAGTCGGCAGTTTGCACAAAAGAGAGCAGGAAAAGTACCGTTTGGTGCTGCTCAGAGCGCTCATGTGAGGGTGACATGTGACACATGGGGGACTCTAGGAGGCCAGATTTTAAAATTCCATCCATTAAAATCTGTCCATACATTTGAACAGAATCAAAGTCAAACAATCTTAATTTATGAATTTAAACCTTAAAAAAAAAGAACTGAATGCTTCAACGTAACGTTTTATATAATCTTTTAAGTATGAGCTAATAAGCAAATTTACAATCATGCTTGTAAGGGTTTTGTTTGATCGGGAATCATTTGTTGCAATGACAGAATATGAATTAAGTTAATAACCTGCACTTGTATTCTATAGTTCTTTAAAAGACCATTTGACAAATAGCTATTAGCTGTTTGGGCCTGTAAGAATTACTGGCTATGACAGGATGCTGTAATATGGTACAGTGCATTACAAAGTTGTTTTTTTTCACTCTGCTTATAATATCTCATTTTGGGTAATTAAAATGATGTATACATTTTTTTTTGAAGATAGTGGTTCATATGATTTCAGAAGAAATACATTTCAATGTATCAACCACGCAGTGAATTTCAAGCAAAGATTAAACCATGGGAACTAAAAAGCTTTCAAAACAACTTGGGGAATTCTCTCATTCTTTTGAGCCACATTTTGAATGTTGATAAATAACACTTGTGCTAGTGGTCAAAGCTTTTTATGGAAGTCACATCATTTTAAAATAAGTATCCAGGCCTTTTAGACAACATTTATCTTGCCTTTTGAAATCTACACTGAAACCAAAGTTGAGGCAACTGCTCATGAAATAAAGCGATGAATAACCCCCCATGTTTTTAACCATTTGTGACAGCTCTGCCCTCCAGTACATGCAAATCTAATTAACCTAACATTTGTAAAATCCTATTTACTTTGCCTACAATTCAACATAGGGATTGCAAGACGTATCCACAAGACTGCGCCCCAAGACAAGGGAGAGAAACTCACCACACTGAGGTGAACAGGCACTCCAGGCTCTGGGACAGGAAGTGAATGAAGTGTCTCCAGAAGCTCCTTCCAGTGATTATCCTAAAACATCCAGGGCACAAAAAAAAATCACATTTACCTTTAGAAAAACGTATAGCTGCACAGAAATGCAATGAACTGCAACAGCTGCAATGTTATCTTGAAGCTGAATTTCTCTGAAGTACATGATCCCAAAGTAAACGTCCAATGAAGCACGTGTCCCAGAGTCATGTTTTTTCCGAAGATTAAAACCATAAAAGGCTATATCTCACACGATTCCTCAGTGTAATTTACTGTACAGGTGGCTTCAAAGCAAAATGTGCCTTCATACAAAACAGTTATATAGAGGACTGATTCAAAATAATGTTGTAATCATGTTATTTTCTAAGGATAAGTGTATGTACACAGATGTACCGTAAAATAAAAAGAACATACCCAGTTGCCTTCCTTAAAATTTATATTTGACGGAGAATCTTTCATGTGAACTTGCTGTTATAATTAAAATTGCACTAACACAGTGAGTGAAAATTGAGCTGGTCATGAGTTGTAATGCAGGATGTTATATATCCTTAGAAATTTAGTTTTCTGTGGGAGGACAAAGCAATAAGACAATTCCAGAGGCTAATGTTCCTTTGCGATGATTCACAGGCTTACAACATTCTTCTGAAGATGTATCAACATAGTGTACAGTACGGTAACATACACATATTCAAAATTCTAATGGCATGTAGAGGAAATGTTGATTTTTTTCATTCATTCATTTTTAAGGTCTAATTAATCTGTTGTGAAAAAAAATGTGTGTAGAAAAATGACAGAATTATAAAAGATAAGAAAAAAATAACGAATGATTGCAGTGCATATTTGCCAAGCTTCACCTCAAACAAATGTTGAATTTCATCAGTAATGAAGAAGTAAAGGACAAGAGAATACGTTTAGGTTTAGAAAACATACTACATACAGTACTGTACATTTATGCTCTACTGTGCTTGAAGTGCTTGAAGAAATGTTTGATACTTTTTGATGCACTCCCAAGTGTCCTTTAAATGAAACAGCCTTCTGAACAACTTGAACGGTATACTTTGTCATCTACTGCCTCTTCTGTCAGTATCACTGCACCAGTTGCATTAAATATTAATGCTTAAATGGATTACCATCCCTTGAGAGATTTTCCAGGACCTTGTGGGGTCAATCAACGCTGTGTTGAGGTTTGATTAGGACAAGTTAATTTATCAAGTTGGATAAGCCCGGTGTTAGGTATGAATCCAAAAATGGAAAGGAGTTTACATTATTGTTAACAGGCAAACACTGTTTTCCTCTATGAATAATAGTGAAAGTACAAGGAATGATGAGTAACAAAGGCAAAAATCTTGAGCAATACCAGAGCACTGTCTGAAGCTCACTAATATTAACAAAAGCATGAATTGTTACTGATTTAGCTAAACACTAGAGTCTGTCAATGGAACAGAAGTAGCTGATGTAAATTTTATGTATACCCAAACAAATGATAGGAAACAATTTCTCCATGGAACCACTTTTACACAGAAGGACTGTTGCAATTCAGCAAAGCTATGCACAGATGCAGTATTACTTAATCTCACTGAAATATATGGCAGTCAGTGAGAACAAACTAATCAAAGGCTGATCTATAGGTGTTACAATATTAATTGCATCAACACACTTATTCAATATTTATCTTAATACTTACTGTGTTGGCACACCTATTGTAGGTGTGCACATGCAGAGCTAATACCTTTCACCTTTTTGCTCAGCAGAGTGAATCCTAGTCTTTCAGGCGTTTGTCCCGTATCAGGTTTGCAAATTTCTGTTTTACCTTACCGTGACTGCAAGAAATCTGTGTCAAGAGGTCTAGAAAAAACAGACTCCTCTGCCTGTTTTTACCATTGTTTAACACTCACACATACTGTATTCCATGCACTTTTTTTCTTTCAAGATCCTAACATCAAACTTCCACACACAAGTACTTTTTCATTTTCCAATTCTGAAATTCCTTTTGGTTACTTGCATTTAAATAGGCTTCATTATACATTTCATACTACATCAGTGACTACAGTATGAACCCCCTTTCGTACTGTTTGTTCAATTGGTTAGGTTTAGGTTTGTGCATCAGAATATCCTTGTTAAAGCACTTCTTGTGTGGAGGAGAGTCACGCTCCCCAAAAAGAAAATTATACCATATCATAAGACTGCCTTTATGTGTATGTCATTCTTATTCACAAATATCCCTGAGACAATGTGGACGCCCCTCGTACAGCTAAAACATACATAATATGGAGATTGCCAATAAAAATCAAAGCTGATTAATTAAATTGTACTAATCGTATGTGCCCTGTAACAAACTGGTGTCCCATCCAGGGTATGTCCCAACCTCATGCCCTGTGCTTCCGAGACGGGTTCTGAAATGCCCGAGACCTTTGGCAGGATTATGTGTTCTGATAACGGGTGGGTGGATAACTGAATGCAAAGCAGGTATAAAAAAGCAGTTTTCACTTCGTAATAAGAACGACCATAAAATTTGCATATTTGGAAATAGTGATGAAGCTCTGAGCCTTGAGACATCCCTTTGGCTTCAATGAACCACATGATCTAATGATGAGTATTTATTTTAATTTGTATTCATATCTGAATTAGAAATGACTACACTGGCTAATTGAAACAGAACACTTTCTCTGCAATACTCATCTCACTGACTGTGGCTGTTATTTTCATATGAAGAACAGAAGGAATAAAAAACATGTTTTCAAGTACTGTACACACCAAAACCATCTGAGACTTTAAAGCTACCAGTGTTCATAGTAGTACAAGTGCATATGATGACAGTAAAAAAGGAACAATTACATCTCTCTGTATATGTATTACCATGTATGTGTCAACTATTATTAACAATTCTGTGTTGCAATGTGAAATATGCTCTATTACTTACATTAAAAAAATGCTTTTTTGTTTATGATTAAAAATACTTAATTAAATAATACTTGCAGTGAAAATGCCACCACAAAAATATTCAGTCCCAACACTGGCACCACCAACTGAAAGGTAATGTAATGGAAACATACTGTACAGTAATAACCTGTTACTGCACAGGTGCAATTAACAGATAACAGATTTGCTTTTAACTGAAATGCTTCAATATGTAAAAAGAAAAGGGCATGTCCATTAAACCAGCATCCTCCCCCAAAACACTTTATTATATATTAGATGTACTGTATTCATTACTTGATGATTACTAGATGTTGAGTTTACATCATTGTTGAACATCACAGTCCACAAGTGGTTCTGTTTTTTGTTTGTGAAATTGATTGCTTGCTGGTTTTTATAGCCTATCCTTAAACAGGAGATGGCTGCATCAGATGAATATCTTAAGAGTACAGTATTGGTAAAAAGGGACAGGACCAAAGAAGAACCAGAACCGCACTTCTCCTTAGTAGAGCAGATTTCAATTTTACTTTCAAATACATAACTCAGGATATTCCTAATATGAAAAGACAAACATATTCTGTTGTTCATGTTCGACTGTCAAATGAACTTCACTTGAATTCATAAGTGACGCACAAGATCCCGCTAGAATTGAGTTATATAAGTGATTTAGTATTAGACGTTCTCAAAACGTCTGCACGGGATTTATGACAGTAAGCACAGCAATGCACACTTCACTCTTCTGAATATAAACATTCCGTTTACTGACCTGCCCCTTTGCCGTGTAATCAGCCAAGATATTCAAGAGCTTGTAGAACACTTCAAACCAGGGAAGATAGCTAGAAAGAAATGGATACAGGTTATTCTAATAGCATTTTTTAAAATGTATTAGCAAAAACACACAGGCACAATAACGATCCTGTTTTTTCCTCATTAAGAAAGCAGCAGGGAGATCAATGATATGCCCCTAAATTTAATATGTACACATTAGACTAGAACAGACCAAAAAAGGCGTAGTTCTTTGTGATAATAGGTGGCAGGGAAATCAGTGAAAGGAAGAGATGTTTAATTGTATCACAAGCAAGAAAGGAACAGTGCACTAAACAATCTGTTTACCCATCTGTGTTCAAGACAAACTGAGCTCCAATGACCATTTTCCCATTCAATCAAAGGCATGGACTTGAAAACCTAAATAATTAGATTATGTTTAATATAGATGCAGTACATATACTCCTCCATATCTGCAAAAATGCAATGCAGCTTCTGTAATATTCAATATGAAAAATGAGATAATCTATCCAGTTTTATATTCACATACACATATAAATATATCACATGGTCTGATGTTTCTATTTAGAGGACAGAATATCATGAATGTGAACATACACAATTAAACAGAGTAAGTGAAACTATAACAGTCAAGTAAACTGTAACAAAATAAATTGTTTAGTCATAAAGCAATGGTAGTTACCACAAAAATGAAAGAAGTATACGTTTTCTGTTCAGTTTCATTTAGCAGTTTATTCATTTTACATGCACAGAACTGAGACATATACAGTACATGAAAGTACAGAATGTGGTGTTGGGATCTAACAATTTCTACAAGAACAAACCAACAGCTTCAATAGTAAGTAATCTGTAGCACCACAAAAACAAGAGCAGAAATTTTAAAGCTTATGCGTCTCTGGTAGTATGCTTACAGGTATACTGTACAATTTTGTGCCGGGTCCATTACATAAGTTTCTTTCAGGCTTTGAAAATCTGGAAAACCACCAGCACTATCAATGTTTTCAGCACACGGCAGTGGAGCTACTGTATATGAATTATACAGAATAATGACTATTTTTTATGACTCAAGTCATAATGAGTTATGACTGTCTATGGAAAATAATAGTGTTCATCTTACATCTTATTCAACAGCTGGGAAAATAAATATGCCGCCGTATACACATACTGTATATCAAAAAGCAAACCTGGAGGCTGAAGAGAAGAGTTAAACAGACTCTGGGATCAGTGATCAGCATCACCTATAAATTTTGCATGAGATGAAGCAAAACGCACAGTGACCAAGAGGTGAAAGTGACAAGCAGCTCCTGCCTGATCTCAAAATTAGCTGAGTTTTAGTGATTTAGCTGGGAAACAGAACTGGCCAAACCAGGTTTAAAAAGATGCCATGTGACAAAAAATAAACACCAAAAACGCAGAACACTAACGAAGAGGCAGAGCACAGGCAAATTCAATCACATACAGATCACACCGTACCCATGTTTTTCATTTCTGAGAACATTTGGGTTTTTTTTTTAGTACATCATATCCTGGGCATTTTTATGCAATAAAAAGCTTGTTTTGATTTACATGGCATGCAGTGTAATAAAAGTATATTATAAGAGTGGAATATATAACAGTAACATCATGTCTAACATTAAATTCTGTCACAGCCATTTACTGGCAAACTATACAGGAGTTTTCAACAAGGCATCTGAGCATATAAGACAAACTTTAAATTTGATGCAGCATGCTAAAGACATTCATACCTATTTCTCTTTTGTAAAAACTCTTGCTCAGTAAATCTGATCTGAAATTGCCTTTAGTAGATCTGTTGTCTTGCGGTAGTGTTTTCACCATTTTTAATTCATAAGATAATTATTTCTAATTGTTATGCACTTTGATTTCATTTTTAAGATTGGGACCCTTATGGAACAGGATTTCTTGAAAACCAGGTCCTTCAGCCAAATAAAGGGTTGAAAAAACACTGAACCGGAGCAAATGTGTTTCTTAAGACTAACACATTTTTCAGTAAACAGCACTGGCTGAAAAAGTGTTGCTTGATGTTAAACTGCAAAAAAAAAAAAAATCAATCTGCTTCAGATTGGAATATCACAGTTATCTCATTACTCAGAGAGGCTTATTTTGAAAGTGTTCAGAGCAATCGGAGAAAGCCTGCAATATTTACATTTAAAAAGGTTTGAAGTGGATGATTGCAGCTACCTCTTCCTAATTAAACGTCCCATGCATATGACAGCCTTATCATAGCTTCTCATTACCTATTGCAGGCCACCATACACAGCTCCTTCACAAACATGACTGGGAGTGAGGCAGCTTCTCTTTATGAGGTCTTCTCTTTGGCAAGAATATAAAAACAAAATAGATCACAACCCTACTGTAATTGTTCATTTGCTTTATCTAGTTAAGCAAAAATGACAGGAGTCACGTCTACACCGCCAAGACTGTTAAAAAATGCCTGGTGTCTTTCAAGATTTGAAAGGATTGGTAAACATTTGAAGTATTGGGATTATTGTATCTCCTCCTCGACACTCTGTAATATGCGAAGGATTTAAAGCTAACAACACTATCTAGACCAGCTACGTTTGGCTGCCTGCTCTATTTGTGCAGCTCGACCACAAAGGACCGTGCTTCTGTGAATGGACTTGCTGGAATCTTACAAAAACCACAGGGAATATGATGAAAACTCTGCAGTATCAGCAATGAATGCCAGCAGAACAAAAGAGCCAAATGAAAATATAAAAAGTTTCCGATAGTTGAATTATACAGTGTGAAGATGTTTCTTCGGAAGATGAATATATCTGCAAAACCAAGTTTTTTATTTAATTTGTACACTTAATTGACAAAATATTTCCTTTTCAGCTTTGTAGTTTTATTGTTATATCCCATGATTAAAATAGTGTATAAAGTGTTCCAAATAGCACTTCCACCAGAGTAATCTAACGTGTCTAAAACCATTTCACTTTTAAACATGTAATTTACACTGATATACTTTTACTCTGAAACCTACATAACATTCTCCAGTGAGGCAAGAACCAACCTAGCTCATTTTCACAATACAAAATTAAAAGAGAGTTGCCAATGATTAACTTAAACTATTTACTTTTTATTTCTTTAATCGTATTTAACCAACAAGAAATAAACTCCAGGTCTCAAGATATTGTTCACTTGTGCAAAAGTAGCAATAACAATGTTCACTGTAACATTTCAATTAAAAAAAAGAAGGCAATTTTTATTTGCTGTTAGACTTAGAGCTATTGGATGCAACTGGTTGCGTAAATGTGCAAGATACAGTATACATGCTTGATGATGCAGCTGAAAATGGAGCTATAATATTACTACAGTACATTACCACAGGAGACTACAATAAAATGCTGGAGTCTGAAAGGAGTCAATAAAGCATGCTCAACTACCAGCACAGCAGGAATAAAAAAACTTCTCGGTATTATAGTAAGGAATGGGAAAGGAAACAACGAAAATCAAACTGTCATCATGAAATGGAGCACAAATTGTTGTTGTGTGGCTTCAACGTGGGATGCACTCAAACAGTCCCCTGACATACAAGAGCTTATTGGAGCCTCCATGTGTACTGTTGAGACTGGAAACAAGGATGGTTCATGCTGTTTTCTCAGTTTACTGACGTTCTCCTGCTGTTTCCTTACTGGGGTTGTCTAATGTCTATATATACCTCCCTAGAGAGCTATTCCCTACCTTTCTAGGACAGACTGACTGCTGTCCAGTGATAGTTGTGCTCAGGTCTCTGAAACCAAAGGCCGGCTATATCTCTCTTCAAAGGCTGCCAATTCCCCTGTTGGGAGACCAGCAATCACAGCTGAACCTTATCTTGTTACAAAGCTAAGAGGACTTCCGTTTGTTTCTTTTACTGTCCACATAGACAACAACAGCTTCAGAAGCATTCAAAAACACTAGAGCCAGATTCCACCTTAACTCTGTCATTCACCAGCACTCAGATGGCAGACAGAAGAAACACTACTAGTCTCATTTAAAACACTAGGGGGAATGGCATGTTATTTAAGTGTACTTGGATATCATTTCAGTGGGTAAGAGAGAGCCAAGCTATTTGCACAGGAACCATTTCAGGCTAATGCTACTCTTAACCCAAAGCTGTGGACTGCTTCAGAGTATTCTAATATTATAGAGATGCGGTAAAGACATTTTCTTTCAAACCCGTAAGTATAAAGACAAAATTAAAAAAAAATATATATCTATTTTTGTTACATAGTAAAAAATAACAGAATAGAAAAATGCCTTCGGTATTATAGGATTCTGCTCAAAATTCAAGATAATAAACCAAATGGCATAATTGCCTGAGTATACATTTTCTGAGCACATGATTCTCCAGGTTTTTTTTCCCCAGGTTTTCTTTTTCAGCTAGGTGAGGACTTACAAGATATTTACAAGACACAAGATATTCTTAAACCCTAAGACTGGTATAACTCTTACTGAAAATGTTATTGAATCTCCCAAGCGAGATCATTTGACCTCACCTCCAGAGCAGTTATAATTCTGAATTGGGTCAGTTTTCTTACAATTGTTTGAGTATTGGTGCAATAGCTATCGGGCTTCTACGTGTGGGCCCCAGACAAACCACTACTTGACTTGTGTCTAATCTGCTTTGTCCTTCGTGTTCATGCTCTTTCAATTTGGGAGGTGACAGATTCAATTTGAGTCACGACAAATGAGAGAATCTGAAATGGTCAGAGCACATCTAAGAATTTTTTGAGACCCGCAATTATGTTGATTGAGTTTTGTGCTGAGTCATACGAGAAGATAGTCTATCGTGCACTCAATTTTGTGGCGGATTAGAAAAGTACAACGGGTAGCCACAATCAATTTAATATGGCAGTCAAAGAGCTGGTCAGGGCTTTCTAAAACTGCCTACCTATCCATTATAGAACCATTGTTTACAGAGGTCAATCATGTTATTATGAGTGTTTATGTGCATTACAAGTGAGTGCAAATGTTTAGCACTGCTGCCTTACACTGGGCTCTGGGTACAATTACAGACCTGGGGTGCTATCAGCATGGAGGTTGTATGTTCTCCCCTGGTTGGCATGGGTTTCCTCTGGGGGCCCTCATTTTCCCCCCACAGTCCAAAAGCTTACTGGTAGGTTGACTGGCTTCTGAGAAAATTGTCGCTACGTGTGAGCACGTTCACATCAGTGTTTGTTTCTGTGTGGCTGCCCTGGTATCCTGCCTCGTGCCCGTTGCTTGCTGGGATAGACACCAGCTCCCCTGTGACCCCGAACTGGAAGAAGTGGTAAGAGACCGGACGGACATAAATGAGTGCAGTAAAGTCAGGTTACATAAAACAAGACAATATTAAAAATGCATGTCTCTTGTTGTACATTAAACTTGAAACTGGGACTAATATATGAAGAACAGCTGACAGCTGCGGTTGAAACGCAGAGCAGATTTGCATGGGATGTGATAGAGGAGTGGAGAAACCTGTGGCAGTGAAAAGGAACAATGCTCATTTTAAGATAAAAATGTGGATCATTGCACAGAAATGAAAAGCACGGGACTGAAAGATCCCTGGAGGTGATGGAGAGGAGGTCGTATTCATCATTGTCGGCGTCACCGTTACAGAAAAGCAAATAAAAAAGGAACAGCATGTGTGGTGAGATATACAAGTCCAGTGGGCTTACGATGAAGTCGTGCAATGGTCTAGATAGGCAATGTACTGTATATGATGCTGTAGTCAGTTATGGTCACTTCATAAAAAGGACACAAATCTTTCTAAGACACCCAAGAGGGAAAACTAGACTTTCCAGACTGTAAAGCATGTGTTATAATGACAAGATGAGAGAAGGAACTTTTTTAGCCTCAGGGAATTCAAGGATCTGCTGGACTGAGGTTAGTGTTTTAACAGGGAAGAGAGCTCTGACAAACAGTGCTCTTGGTCTGCCATCCTCTTTATTTTTGGCAGTGTCACTGATAGAGAGCATCCACAAACCGCAAGGCAGCTGATCTGAAGTTTGATGAGGTGTTGAACAGCTGAAGAAGGCTGCCCTACTTTTAAACTTATATTATTCCGTGAAAACTGGTACGCTGACATAAAAGAGATCGTTGACAAAAAAAAAATCTGAAACTGATTATTTTAGATGCTGTAGATGATACCAAGTGGCTAGAGAGTCAGATTTACTCTTTTGAGCGGACTCCTTCTTCTTTGAAAGATGCAACTTTGTACATTTTGCTTTTCAGATTACAGGTAAGAATAAGAATAAGGAAAAGAAATTAATGGAAAGAAGTTAAACAAAAAATATTTAATGCTTCTTTTAAGAATATTATACAGCTCAGGTCTTCACTGCTTTAATCATGATTCATTTTACCAGAGGTTGACAGTTAGCATATTTTTAGGTGGAATTCACAACAAAATGGAATTTAAGATTGATTATTTCTTCTGTAACATTATAAAAATGTCTGAAAATTAGAAAAAAACTGATGTATGACACAAAATGTATATCATGTATGTAACACAATCCGGTCAATGCTTAGCATACTGGATCCATGAATGAATCAACTACTGCCTTTATTTACTTCTCTTATTTGTGTATAAAAAGGTATAACTGAAACTACCTTTTGATTAATAAAGTCCACATACTTGTAAAAATATTGCATATGTGAAAAATATTCAAGAAATTAATTCAAATAAATATAAGGTATTGTACTCTCCCTTGTTGCCAATAAAACACATAATAAACAGTAAGACCACTCTAACCTAGAAGTCTGCATGCATGAAAAGAAACACTGTTTTCATATTTTTAGGTTAAGGTCTAACAAATGATTATTCTCCCATGCAACGCCTTTGCAAACCAACCGAAATAAAACCATTTGAATAGAATTCCAGATTTTTGGAACGTTTCAAGATGTGTGAACGAGCACTGTGGTAATGCATATATTTGTGTACTCCACAGCTAAAGTTTCAACTCCACAAAAGCACCAGCCAGCTGTTTTTGCAAACATAACAGAGATTAAGAAGTAAATACTAAGATAACTGTTTCAAGAAATGGCAAAATACTGTTTTATTATCGAGTGTCACAAGAGAAAGAAACGCAATTTTGTGCTTCATAAATATTGCTAAATGCTTTGCTATGGTGGGCTGGGGCAAATATTGTGACACAAACTTGCTCTCCAACTACCTCCTCCTGGCGCTACCTGATTGGTTTGATTGATCCCGTGAAGGCTTGGATTAACCTGCTGTGTCATCAATTATTTCACCAGAGCCCGGTATTTCAGAGCTGGTTATACTGAAAAAGTTCAGCTGACACTTAACATCCACATGAAATGGCCGTTTTCATTCCCTTCCAGATTCAAAGACGAGAGCGAAGCATCAAAACATATTGAAAAATCATTCTGCAATGAAAATGATTCTGTCTCAACAGATCATCACAGATGGCCAGTGATGTGGACAGAAAGGAAAGATGAGACTTCTTAATAAATCCTCGGAAGAAGAAACTCCAATTACAACAGTGTAACACAAATGACAGCAGCTGCTGCATCATATATTTTTACCAAGGAAAGTGTGCACATCAAATGGATTCTGTTCAAGAGTTGCTGATGCAGCTGAGCGTTGCTGAGTATTTCCTTGAAATATTACTAATGCACATAAAAAATATTACTAAAGCACATGAAAATTGCTGAAACTTTTGTTGTGCAAATCCATGTTGAAACAAAAAAGACACATCATTTGTCAGTGTCTAATAAACTGGGCCAAGGTATCGCTATTTAGTATACAAATTTATGCGGAAGTGATCCTTTTGAAATACTTTCTATTTAAATGGAGACTGATTTTTACAATATTTCCTTAGAATGGTTTTTATACAGCTGAACACTTGGATGAATACCTGCAAATATTTCTCTCTCCACTGAGATGAAAAATGAAACCAAAGGTCAAATATTCTTAAGAGCTTGGGACACCGGACACATCAGATTCATAATGGGAATGACCTGGGATAAAAACACACATTTTAGTCAACGTGCTTTGGTTTGTTTACCTTCTTAAGAGCTTCAAAAGCGCATCTTTCAATATTTGCAAACATTATGCCTTTTTTCAAAATGAAACTTTATAAAATACTGCAGAAAGTACTGAAAATAGTTAGCCTGTCTCGTGTAAAATATCATTGCTCCATACGTTATTTCTATCAAATGAACTACTATTACTACTACTAATAAGTGCATTAGTCACAGATTTAAGTATTTGCATTCCTAAGTGCAGTTAATTCACCTTCAGTTTTTGCTGCTGTACTATTGATGGTCATTAAAATGAACTGGTGTTCCAACACCTTCACAAACTTGTAATGGATAAAGAAGTGTGGTTTGATAAAGAAAAAAAAAACTTTAGTGAATAATTGTTTCTAATGATAGCGGGCAGATAATTTAGTCAAAAATGTTTTGAATTACGTAATATTTTTAAAAACAGAATCTAAAATATCTGTCCTGAATTAAATGATGTTTTGAAATGTACGGTGTTCTGACACATGATGATAAAAGAAATGTGTTGCAATGTGAGGTGGGAGTAGTAAATTGGTGAAAATCTTCCCCCATTTCATTCTGCGCATGTCTTATGTGTAACAAAGTCATTACACACAGAACTGAAGAGGGAAGTTTTCATGTTATTGGCCCTGTACTTTTCACTTAGGTATCTGAAGCCATTATTCGGCTGAATGATAACAAATGATTGAAATTCTATATTTTTAAACCTGTATACATATAATCATTACCAAATATTTAATGTAATAATTCATACCAGTATTACATAGTGAACGGTTTTAAGGATGAAGAACTAATAGAGCAGAAAAAAAAAACATTATTCTTATTTTAACCCAAGTTTTCTGGAATCATACGATAATTTTTATATGGAGACAACAGTACAGAGCAATTTAAACCTGTACTTAACAAGTACCTACAGTATTTGAGCTATTTGATGACCATTCTGAATACACTCTTAAATATTATATAACTATTAACTACATATCACCCTGCATTGGCGGAGAATCTTATTTAATACAGGTATTCAGAAACTGTGTAACACCAAGCCATTTTCATCTGTCCAACTGCAGTAAACTGAAGTGTTACTTAAAACTGAGGCTCATGGAATGCCCAGCGATCCTGCCAAGAAAATAGGAACGCTTTAGAAGTTAAATCTGCAGCTTTTTCGTCTCTGTGTAGTAGAAATACAGCTTCTAGCCAAGACAACACCTGGGACGTATAGAACCCAAAATGCTACCATTTAGTGGCCAACCAGCTATCCTTTGAAACAAAGTAATGGAACCAAGGCTTTAAAAATTTATAACCAAACAGTAAGTACCACATGCAGCTTAAGTAGCACTGCTGGTAGCACTATTGTGGATTTATGGCTTATGACACACACATATTTAATTTGTAACCAAACACTTCCCCTTCCTCTTAGCCCCCTTCAGAACTTTTGATTAACTCTTGTTTTTACAGGTCAGAGGTTAAACAAAGGAAGGGAAGCACTCAGTGGTGAAATAGCCAAGAGCAATGCGTCCCAAACCGAGCTGGCACAGCCATATTAAAATAAGTGATGGACTACGGATCCCGACAGACACGTGGAGTTCAAAGGTTTCATTATAATATTCAGTGGGGGTAGGGGGGATGACAAAAGGCGGTAAAAGACAGGGAACATATAACATCCCACTGAATTTAATTTGGTCACGTTTAAACGTTACAACTCGGATCGCCTTACACCTCTCTCTGCAACATGTCTCCCTTGCTGGTCAAAGTGACAACTTTACAGCGACATAGACCATAAACCCCCAAGAGTCGTTCCCCAAGCACTGTAATATGCCTGACTGGTTGCTCCATTCAGATCGTACTTGTATAAACATATAAGTTTATTTAGTGTGAAAGTCCTACGGTGTTTTGTGCTCATCCCAGCAGGACAAAAAATCCTTCAGAAATGTACATACGCATCAGGTGGCGAGTGAAAGAACTGCTGAACCAAATGAAGAGGAAATTACAGGCTGCGTCTGTGCTGTTATTTTGGAGATGTTTGGGGAAACTTATCGTGAAATGCTACACAACAACACTGAAATGGTTACGTCTGAAGTTTCACAAGACACTTTTCTCATACTGCTCATTTCATCCTACAGTACATTAAACTGAATTTTTCAGCACTTTTGGACCGGCTGTTCAATCTCCCTACTGCGCACAGGCTGGATCAGCGGGGGCCCAATCAAAACGTCCTACACGTGAAATGGGAGCACGCCATTTGAATGAACTTGCTTAGCCCATGCTGTATCCCTCCCAAAAACAATCAAATGGAAAAGAAACAAACAACAATAGTAATACAGTTGCAGCGACACAAAGGCAAAATTCTGCAAACGCCATCAACCCTGTCCGAAACCCAACTACAAAATGTAGAACTTGCTGGAGGCAGGGAGGCTAGGCCTTGTGGGCACAGATTTGACTGTAGGCATGTTTTTGAGGACCTGTGGCCTGAAGTATCTGCAGTACATTTATGTTGGTATTTCTGCCATCTCATCTTCAGCTAGACTGCTATTTGCTTTCAATTAAAAGTTCTTTAAGACTCTCCCGAGCTGCTCACCCAGCAAAAGTCTCTCACTGAAGTGTAGTCTTGATAGTGCTGAAAGGAGTTGTATCCTTCACCAGCTGCAGCTGGGAGAACAAAGCACGCCAGTCACCACTGGGTTTCGGCAATGTACCTACCTGAAGAAAACTCTACATGACAGCACCCCCTGTCTCAAAGTGCTGAGGGAATACGCATCCTGAGCAAAATTATGTTCATCATCCTGGCTTCATTACGGGTTTTTGCTAACGTATTCATATTCCAAATATGCTCAGAGCTAAAGCTCATAACAAACAGGCAATAATCCTCAAGATCACTGTGGGTTGTAAAGTGGGTCGGGTTGAATTATAATTCATAATCCTCGACAGTTTGTTAAACATGGAGCAGTATTGCCATATACAGTATATATATATTTTTAATTTCAATTTTAATTTTTTGCTATATATCTCATTTTGATACAATGCACACTGATAAACTGGATGTGTTTAATGCAGAAAATATTTTTCATTACACTTAAAAGTATTGTTTGTAATTAAACCATTATTAATATTTGGATTCTTTTTCACATAAGGTAAAAGACAATGATTAACAGAATGAAAGTTCATTTTAGACTATTTAGAACTTGTAAAGTAGTTAACTTGAGAAATACAAAAAGACAAAATAACAAAAGGCATAAAGTCTCTTTAAACTAGTGGCTAAGGATCTGCGCCTGTGGCTGGAAGGTTGCCGGTTCAAATCCCGCGGCCGGCAGAGGAATCCTACTCCGTTGGGCCCCTGAGCGAGGCCCTTCACCCCAGCTGCTCCAGGGGCGCCGTACAATGGCTGACCCAGCGCTCTGACCCCCAGCTTCTCTCCCTGTCTGTGTGTCTCATGGAGAGCAAGCTGGGGTATGTGAAAAGATGAATTCCTAATGCAAGAAATTGTAAATGGCCAATAAAGTGATGTTATGTTAGTATTATAACAGCATTTAGTAAAAAATATATTATAGATCTACTAAAATATGTTTAGAAAAAACAAGAAATGGTCCAAATTAAGAAATGTGGTTCTCTGTTTGCTGGTGTTCCATAAAAAACAAATAATCCATAAACATGGTTTATTTAAAACCATCAAATAATAAAAATGTGTTAATCTGAAAAAGAAGGGGGCATATCATGATGCAATTAAACCACATTATTTTGTGCACATTGCAAAGTAAAAAAAATTGTCAAAGCTCATTCTTTCGCTCTTTCCTGGCACTGCAGGAAAATAAAGTTTGCTGACCACAAGCATATTTCTGTAACCACGGTCAGTGAGTAACAATTAAATCCATTTTAAGCAGAGTGTGATCAAACCAGCATTAAGGCAGGTTTGGGAGAAGATGATTTTCAAAAAATAAAAAAGTAGTCTACATAAAGAATCCTTCTAATTTTTTTTACTTAACCATACCATGTAAAATGTAAAGACATTGTGTAACATTAATTATACTGTATTAGACATATAATGTAGTTTATTAACCAATCATATGCATTGGGTAGCATACATTTAACATCTTATTGTGCTAATGAGATAACAATAGAACTTTTTCACAATAAATAACCCTATTAAAATAATACTACAGGAATTCAGCAGTTCTTAAATTAATTATTGTCATTACCCTTATGGTCAGATTTATGTTATGGAAACATTTCTAGCTGAAGCAGATAATGGTTTTTACATTTAACACACCACTATTTACAGTTTGTGTATTAAATTTAAGCATAAAGGTTAAATGCAAACATACGCATTTAAAAAAATGCATCAATAATCACTTACAAAATGATCACTATGTTAATAAAACAGCAGGGAAATAAATAGAAAACATTTAAGATAGCTAAAGATCTAAACAATTTGAATTGTAATTTTTCACAAGTCAATTTTTTTAAATCACATTTTCTTATTTTTAAGAAAAAGATAACAGTCACTGAGGACAGCACATAGGTGGTTTTACAGCGCAAAACAGCTGTAAAGTATAACCTTTATTATTACATAGCCTTTTCATGGTATATCCTAGTATGTGTGAGCTCAGAGCCTGTACTTTGCTGACTGCTCTTATGGTTGTTGTGTCTATGTGAGTTTAATAACAAGGACATCATAATGATGACTTCAAATGAACCAGAGTTTTCGAATTAAACCCATATCTTTATATATTGACTTAAATCCTTGCTGTATGCAATAGAAAAGATTAGAGAAAGAATAACAGGCAGAACATAAATGTGTCAACAACATTTTTAATTGCTTTGAAATGAATGACTCTTTTGTATGTTCAAACACTAGTGCTTCCAGATGACATTTTTTCATCTCAGGTCTGACTCAGCTTTATTGTTTTTTTTTTTACAACACTTAAATGTTTCTTTATTTATGCAACTAAGGAAGACATATAAATAAAACAGGAACCTTTCAAATGTAAGGTAAGGAAGTCATTAAAGTTGGTAATATTTGCAGTGGCCTGCCAGACAGAGCTCAAAAAATGCAACAGTCATGCAGCATGTCCTACTTCATGATCTCAGGATGACAGGATGGAATTTAATACCTGCTTTAAAACTTGAAATCACATTACAGGAGAAGTTTATATATACTTCACCTTCCTGCTCTTTGATTTATTAACTGTTGGCTTGTTTTTGTTAGTGTGTTTGGAACCCTCTCATTAATGCATGATCAAATCCTTTCCGCTAGGTATTTTTTATTCATTTATGATGGGCATTTGTCCCAAAATGAGCAGGACTATTTTAAGTCATCTGAGTTTTACTGCTTATTTGTACACAGGCCTTGACTCCCCCATGTATGTTTAAACACTGAGAATTCCTCATTTTTTATATGATTAAATTAAAGTTTTTAAAGGCTGCTGTTTATCGCGCCTGCGAGCCCTCATTTTAAAATATAAAATGAAGTGTTAGGTTTTGCAGTCCAGTCTGCTTTCCTTGAAGGAAGCAAATGTTGTTAGAAACAGGTTTCTTCCTTCTCACCAAGCCTCACAGAAAGTTTGTTCTCTCTCTCTCTCCTGAACCAGAATTTCCAAACAGTTTCCACAGCAGTTATACAATCAAACTGGTCATAACTTCCTCTCAAGAATTTTTCACTTGGATACATTTTTGCAAGACATTCAGTTATTATTACTGATTGCAATGACTGCTATGAAAAGAAAAGTTTTACTGTCACTGCTATGGTAAACAGCACCAATTCCAGGGGTATTATGGTAGAGAACTGCACTTCATCTGTTACTTTCTGTTAAAAAAAGACACTTTTACAGCAGGTAATGTAATTTCACATATTTGTGACACTTTTCCTACATAGTTTAAGTTATTGCTCTGTATATATGGTTTCTGTCAAGTGATGAAAGCTTCAGTTTCTGTTCTTTATAAATCTAGTCATCTTGAATCACTGAATAGAACATTTTAAACGGCATTTTCTGATACAGGTAACACTGAAACCTACAGTAGTTCATCTACAAAATATACAGCAAAGCAGGATAAAGAACCATAAGATATTCAGTTATGGCCTTGATCCTCAATTATTAATTTCAGTAAGAAGAGGAATTAAAAAGATTTAGTGATGACAAATCTGTTAAGTTTCAGGTACCATTCTCAATATTATGTTTTCTTCTTTGTGAATACTGTTCTGTATTCAACATCTACATTATTTCCACATTAATTCTGAACAAAATAAAACAGGATGGATGTACTGTATTGGTATATAAATGTACAATGTTTTTGGTGGTGAAAATGAGGACCTGTAAGCAACTTTTCAGAAACACTGTATGTATAATATTCTCCTATGTTTTTACTTAAAACGTTTTTCATAAATATAATCATTGTTGTTAGAAATCAAAGTTGTACATTACCTGCAGATTCTGTCATGTAATTTAGACAGTGTCATCAAATATCCTAATCATTTCCCACTTTTACTATATGTATTCCTGTCTCACACTTATATCACAGCATAGGATTAAGGTAAGAGAGCTGTGGTAGTGAGGCCATCAAAATCTGGTTTTCTTGATTTAAGTTTTGTATGGATGTGTCCAGAGACAGTATGTTGTTGAAAAAAATCTACCAAAGTCAAATGTTAGTCCCTGACAATGATCAAATAAATTCTGGTGATATTTCATTAATATTGTCCAGTGGTCATGTATATTTTTCATTAAAGGATGTGCACAGATTTTTAGATGATAAAGTTAATTTTCTTTTGTTGTCATATTCATAACAGGATAAAAAACATAATAATGTTTACAAATGAGAATTGGCTCATCTAGCTTATTTGTGTTTTTAATTGTTGCTCAAATGATCTTCTTCAAAGAAGGTATCAGCTCCCAGAACCAATTGTTAAGACGTGCCTGTCTCTGGTTTTGTATTTCAGTTGCAACCCTAAAGTCTCTGTCTGCAAATTTCATTCTCAAGGATCAAGAAGATTTCAAGCTCTTGAATCGGGAACCTCTCACACTCGTCTCTTTCAACATGACTTACGAATTTTATTCCAAATTCTAAAAAAAAAATCCTACATCATACACTTGTATGACTGTTTCAGCGAATACATTAAACACTGCTTCACTTTCTGGCTTGTGCAAACTGGTAATCTACTAACACACCAGTAGGGATCTCACTATATGTGATACTCTTTGGTTAGGCTGCAACAGAAATCCACTTCATGACTAAAATGGAATGTTTACCCAGCTTGGAAATAATTCTGTAGAACACTCATTCATCACCTTCATCTCTTTAACTTCAACTGGGCTTTTCAGTTTAGGAACCCCCTACAAAATAAAGAAAGGCTCATTTCGCTTACTTGAAGACACAGCGAGCACAGTATTTCTTTCTGTAATACAAAATTAGATTTCTTTTTAATGACGCATTTTATACAGAGGATAATACCGTTGACAATCAAATTCTTCCACTCATCATATTCACTAAGACCATCAGAGTACTGAAGAAAACAACTTAAAAATTATGTGGATTTTAACGCAGGCAGAACTGGTCGTCCAATTACTGTGGTATTAATGCCTACAGCAGGAAAAGGTCCTGACTCCAGTAGGTACTTTTAGAACTACCTCATTAAATAGTAAAAGTGTTGGTGCATAAATGTCAGGATCAATGACTTTCTCCTGCTACCTGCTACTAACTGCACATGAGCAGGCAGTTGAAAAACATATCACTGAAGTTCATTAAATCAAAGAAGAATTATCTCTGTGTATTATGGATTGAAATAGACAGGAAATTTGCAACAAGGTATCTGTAGCACATCCAGAACCTTTTCTAAAGGTTTACTTTAAAAAAAAAGTTAATTTAAAATATTGATGCTTATATATAAAGACTGTAGGTATAACACATCTATTGTTTTCAGCTCAGGTTGGTAGTTTATGTAGCCTCCTTCAGCCATGGCAATAGAACAAGGTAGTACCAAAGAGCTACTGTAAATGCAGTATTTTCCTTTAAAAAAAAACAAACAAAAGGAGATGCTGCACTCCACTCCTTATTTTTAATTCCAAGACATTAAGCACAAATGTGTTACTGTATCATAAGTAGAACAATAAAGAAAAAATGTGTACTGCTTAACCAACACCTTCTCACCAGTATATATACACTACAAAGCATCTAGGAAATGTGGTATGAGATGCAAAAAAAGCATTTTCTATATATAACCTCTATTACTTGTCACATCTACTGTAAAGCGGTAATGTAGCACCGCACAACAAACTATAGATTTTTCCTACTGCACAAACAGCAGAGTAAGGAGCCACACCCATGGGCTGGTTCTAGTTTCTCTTTGTGCACCAGGGGATACAGTATTTAACAATACAGAGAAGTAATTCCAAACAGCACGACAGCCCAATTCCAAAACAAGTTCAGTTTGCTTGATTTCTTCTTGGTTTTCCCCCACACACTGCAGTGACTTGAAACTGGGAATATAAGGTCAGACCTGATGTTTTTTTTGACATGAAGAAAAATAATGATCAGATTGTTTTGTCCTTTTGGGATGAGAACCCCAATGTCTAAGAGCTATGCTCTTTTTGCCCACAGCATTAACAAATGAAACAAATGACTGCTTTCTGGAAAATGTAGAATAAAAAAGCTCTGCGTTCAATTGTTACCAGCTTTACTCAGCTCCTCCTTGAATGAAAACGAGGGACTGGGGGATTGATTGCTCCAAATCTGTTGTTCTTGTTACCACTGCTGTAATGTCACTTGTCTTGCAAGTGTTAATGTACTGCAGAGCTTAAATATAAATATCACTATAGGGTCTCGTAGTCCTAAGCTACAAAACC
Source organism: Lepisosteus oculatus (assembly GCF_040954835.1). Classification (NCBI taxonomy): domain Eukaryota; kingdom Metazoa; phylum Chordata; class Actinopteri; order Semionotiformes; family Lepisosteidae; genus Lepisosteus; species Lepisosteus oculatus. Next base: position 14,103,813 of record NC_090719.1, on the reverse strand, counting down.
TCAAGAAAATCACTAACGATCTCTCTGTTCGGAAAGCCCCGTTCCCCAGAAATCCCCTGAGATCGAGAAGTGTTATTTTACAGGTTTTTACCACTCCCAGCCCCACTATGCTAAATAAACTGGAAAACGTCTTTTTTTTTACCGTCCAATTCTGGGCTGCAGCTGAACTTGGAAGTATTAAGTCATTGCTCTCCTCATAACTCACATCTTGTTTTGCATCTGTCTTTATAGGCCATTGTTCCCCAGATGGAAAATATTAAAGAAAGGGATTGCAACTAAATCAATGACCTGCAGTGTGCTGCCAAAAGGCCCCATACTAACTAAAAGCAGATTTGCAGAGCAGCCCCACTCTGCTACGACCTGAGATCTGGCACATCCTTCGCCCTGACAAGCAGCAGGAGAGACAGAGGCTGGCGGAGACCTGCTACTGTGCCAAGCGGACTGTGCAGGGCTTACTGGCTGGCTGCTTGAGAAAAAAAAAAAGTGTGCAAATCTAAAGGGCTCTTTTGTAAACAACTACAGGTATTTCCCAGCCACTGCTGTGTCATACACTAAAGGGGCTGAACTTTCAAAACAAGGTGGAATCGTTTAATCTCGGCATGGCTGAGCGAGAAAGCATGAATACATCTTACGTGTTAAGACTTAAGCAGCAGAGGATAAAAAAAAAATCTTTAAAAAATGAGATTTAATTTTGAAAATGGCATTTTCAATTTTCTTATCCCACAATGAGCTGAAATATTATATACTGTGTGAAACAAACACACTGTTACAATTCAATGGTCAATTAAAAACAGCTCTGTGCATATCAGATTATTCTATTGGGTGCATTTCAAACCAATCGGTGGGCTTGCAGAGCAATCCTAAATATGCTTTACTAATCCTAATTATTCTTTAAACAGAATGTAGGCAACATAAGAGATCGATCCAATATATTATCTGATGTTCAGGTAGGAAACCTGCTGTCACAGGTCCAAGCTCAGCTACAGTTCATTTTCACTAGAACTCACTAGAATTTATTGGCAGTCATCTAATGAATCCTAAGTTGAACCATGTATATCGCAAAATGCCTATTTCTATATTTGAACTGATTGAAAGAAACAATGTGGACTGAAAAGCTGTTCCTAAGCAGTTAGTTATATCTGAGAGACTGCAAGCACAACTGCAGTGTACAGTAGTTCACACAGAATACTTTGTTGATAGGGTAAACATGACAATCTTTTGGTGCATCAAAGTATGTACATTCTTCACGAACACCCTAAACTTCAACATCATTTATTAAACTCTGTCAACATTTCGATACCTTTAATTCTTTTTTTTTAGTTATTTAAGGACTGTATGTAACCGCCACTGGAACAAAATATTATTTTACGAAGAATGTAGCTTATTTATGATCTTATTTTGGTTTTAAATATAACACAGTCCATCTAAATGTGACGCTGGAACTGGTATTGACTTTATTTGCCGCTTCTTCTCGACGTCCTCTAATTAGTTTGGCTATGGCTGTAGATGTTAAAAATAATCCTACATAATATCATCAAACATTGTGACATGAAAAGAAAGCTAATGAGACAAAGCGAGAGAAGTGGAATAAGGTAAAAAACAAGAGAAAGTGTACTTTATACAACTGTATAGAAACTGATAGAACCATTCAATATTTGTAACACTTGGACATTAATAACAGCATCTCACAAAGATTTGTGAGTAGACACTAAACATGAAGCTGTTTCCTCTGCTTTAAAAACAGCATTTCTTAGGAATATGCCATTATCCAGAATACATTTGAAGTCTTAAATGACCATCCTGTATTTATTGCAATGTGTCAATCTGTTTAATGTTGGATTTGCTGTAATATTTATCTGTTCAACAGATCTACAGTTGTGCAAACAACCGGCAGTTCAGAGATAAAGCAAAAAGCCACTGAGGACGTGTAAGTAGACACCAGCACTGACACTGTTGCACTTTTCAGCTCAAGTGGGAGCTGAAAATGAAGACCAGTTTTGTACTGGTCCATTGTAACATAGATGTATCTAATGTGGATCAGGGCAACTTGGACATCTGCAGGCACAGAACCATGTGTTGTGCGAATGCTTCAGTCAGTCAGAGATATGATCCGAAATCATTTTGTTAAAGCGTAAATCAAACACACCAGGATCTGGGTTCCCTGCAGAGCCCTGCATATTTTCCTTTAACCTCCAGCAGGTTTCTATTGATGCGGAGTGAAAGGAAAAAATAATCGAATTTCAATTGATTTCTTCCGATTGGTGCCTTTACATTCGCAACCAGCCAACGTACGGACGATCTCCCCCATTAAAGGTTGTTGGACTAATTAATCTCGGGCCACTAGCAGCGAGAAACAGTATTAAACAAAAAGCGAGTGATGGATCACGCTGCTTGTTTAATCTACCCAGCAGCTGTAAAAGGGAATCCGGGGGAAAAAAAACATTTCATGTGCTGGCCTTGACAAAAAAAAAACCTAAAACAACTGCAAACCGCATTTCGACGGCCTCAAAGTTATTTTCACAGCCTCTGGTTTCATTTACTGTTAAGTCAACATTAAAGAAATCCAGACACATACGACATTACTAGACATGAAAACAAAACTATACACTTGATGCTGTTTCCTTCTCGAATCGTGTTTCCTTTCTTCTACACGACTGAGTAAATGATATTACGAGCATAAGGTGATATGAAAGCATTAAAACCAATCAAATCTACAACTGACCAAATCGTTACGTCTTTGGAAACGAATCCTGTATTTACTGCAATTTGCCAATCTGTTTAATGTTGGATTTGCTGTACAGTAATATTTATTTATAGCAAAACAAGACCATCAAAGCCTGGACAACTCCACACGTTTTAGCTGTAAAACAACAGAATTATTAAATACAGAAAACAGTGCACCGAGGGGAAACCAGATGTCTTTCTGACATCTAATAACGAACATCATCATAGCGTGTAAGAAAACACATTGAAGATTCCTCACATCATAGCGTGTAAGAAAACACATTGAAGATTCCTCATATAACAGCCTTGCGTTGCAGCAACAAAGCCTCAATCATGCTGTGCAAGACAACAGAAACCCAAATTATTTGGTTGATTTTTGTTTAATTGTATTAGCTTGTACAGCAAACACAATCTTTGAGGAAATTGTTATTTTGTACATCAGATGGTTAACTTCAGTTTTGACTTCTGCCTTTTGTTAGCTATGAAAGACACTGTAAAAGGGCAAACACACAGGCAACACCTGGCTTGAATCTCTCAATTTCCTTGGCACCTGAGAGCTGTGCTTTCTGAGTCTTCTGTTAAAAAGGGAACTATCTATTTCAAGTGCGAAGTGAATGCTTGACTACTCATACTCATTTGGGTAAATTCTGAAATTCTGTTCTTGGTTACTTAAACATTGCTCAGCAATTATCGGAAGTTAGTTGATTTAGTTATTGCAGTTTGAATGTGTCCTCAGTCAACTGGTTAAAACTAGCACATACTGAACAGTACTGAATGTGATTCCCATGTTTTTCAGCAACTACATCTACTGCTTGTAACTTAGGAATGCAGGTCTATCTTGGATGGAGATGCTCTTTTATTATTAAAAGAGCCAGTGTGAGCTGTTCCCAATACTGCAACACAGGCACATCAACACTTGACATTTTATTATGGGGTTGCAGTGTGCTTTTTAATACACATATATAGACAGTGTAGGTTTTAATCAAAAACAGTTTGTTGCATTTACCTTTCCTTGTATTTCATAAAACGCAGATTTACATGCAAGGAGCCCATTTCAAAATGTAATGTAGTTTAATGGTGAGTTAAGAGGTATCAGAGCACAAGCAGGTTATGTTATTTCTGGTGTTGTACAAACAGTGGCCCATGCATCTCAAAAGGCCCTGTTTGTCCCCATGCTTCACTGCTCTGCCAGTTGGCAACCCTAAGCCAGGAAACTGTCAATTTCAATTGAGTTGAGCCGATGTAGTCCTGTTAAAGAAGTCTTGCTGGTTCAGGGCCCACCTCTGTTTCCAAAGCATGGGAAAAAAGAGCTCTGCATTCCATAGATTTGAGCTGGCAACTTCCACGGACTGAAGTTTGTAGGGAGCCATGAATGAGATTAACAAAGGCGTTCTGTGGCCACTTTTTGGCTGCCTTCCATGCCAACAGTTCTCAGAGTCAAAGGTCACACTAACTACATTTATTCCCAGTAGACCCTTGCTCTAAACACAAGCTGCAAGTAGTACAAATTCAGAATTTTTCTTTAATCCCCTGAGATATTTCTGATCCCCCTCCACATGTTTCTGCTCAATTAAAACAAAATCTCGTCTTGCACCCTTTCGGGAAAAGGAGGGGTGAAAAAGAACAGGAGGGTGAGGGGAGAAGGGGGAGAACTAAACCCAACAACATATACGTTAGGCTATTATACGGTTTTTAGATAAAGAACTGCGTGCATTATTTAACAAAATAATTATATTAAATATAAATATCGATAATTTAAATTATTTAATCAAAGAAACATAAATCTGCCCTAATTTATAAATGGAATATACAGTATAAATGCAATGCTGAGAATCAAGTGACAGGACTGACTGGAGCTTTTAAAAAGGCAAATCAAGCATTGTAGGATACAACTAGAAAATCTACACTTACCATGAAACGGAGCAATTCAAAAATATTAAATAGCTAATAAATTAAAGGTGCTAAAACACATTTTTTTGGTTTAAATTCACTCCAGGGGTCGCCATGTGGTAAATCTGGTTCTACACATAAAGAAATGTGCTTTTTAAAGGGATTAAATAAGGTTGTCGACATACAAAACAAGTGTTATGAAGATGCAGTCTGTTTAATGTTTTTTGTCTTTTACCAGAATGGATGTATATATAAAGTGCTTGGAGGGGAAAAACTGAAACACTGGATGTACCTCAAATAAATATTATTTTCTATGAGTGGAAAAATGATTCCACATTCTCAACATTTGACAGATGCTACTATTTGTATTCTTTTTAAAGATGGGTCTGTGTAAACCGTAATATTGTCAGCTTTAGATACTTAAAGATTTTGATAACGTTCAGTATGTAAGAGCGTATCATTGGCAGTTTAAAGTTCAAAATGTATAAACATTTTCTGAGACGTCGTTAAAGGCGTTGTTTAAAATGACGGCAATTCAGTACAGACTTTTTATTTAAACATTATATTTTAATTAAGGTGATTCCCATGCTTGGAATACTAACACTAGTTATCGAGACTAACAAGTAAGACATCTTTAAATGAAACATCCTCCTCAGGCCCATCTGAAAGAAAAGGCTGTTTACGCTATAATTCCTACCAAGAGGTGAACATCTGAGTGAATTTAAAACCCATATAGTAAAGATCTGAGCTTATCGGTTTTAATTGGACACATTACAGTAATGAGGCAATTACTGACAGAGACAATAACCACCAATCTAAAATTAGGCTGAGAATTATAATTGAAATTATTTTACAATGTGGAAAACTGAAACTGCAAATGCTGCTACTTACGTAATGGGGTAGCAGGAGTGTCACTGACAATTTGTGTGTGCAGCGTGCATCTGAAACTAGCTACAGAGGATTACAGCCAGCTAGAAGCCTGAACGTAGCAACAACGGAGAACCCCAAAATATGATCACAGTCTCCCTTTCGGCTTTATCTTGGTGTTTTATCAGCAGGACCCCTCCCTCTCGCACTGCCACTCCTCCTGTGTTTAAGAACTCTCCGTGCTGTAACCGAGTGTGTGCTCTGACTGAGATGGTTTTATTACAACACACGGCACTGGGGAAGCAAGCAAGCCGCAGCGGCAGCATATCAAGGATGCTGAAAAAAAGAGACGGCCACTTGATGACAGCGAGAGTTTACAGGGAATTACCGCTTTCAGACAAAACACGGAACCTAACTGATTGAGTTTCAATGCCGGGAGTTCATGTGGTTGCCACATTCACTGAACAAATAAATTCTTCCATCTCGAAAGGGAGCGGAGAGGGTGACGGCTGTTATTGTGGCCAACTTGACTTGCCCCATGCCTGTAAATTAAAAGCACAATATACTGCGCTTAAACCTGCAACATATTTAACCTTACCCCTCACAATGCTCATAAAGAAACCATTTTTTGAGTTTCTAAGAAGCAAAACTGTGCTACCAGGGCTTTGATCATTCGTCTTACAGCAGACGAATTCTCCTTGTGAATCCTTTCATCATCTAAGCAGACAATGGTCAACAGTTTTGCAAAGCCAACAAATAACATTTGGAATGGAACATCAACGACCCAGAATGTATTTTATAGACATGAAACCAATTTAACCAATTAAAGAATTAAGAATTAAATTGTAACCAGAGGCATGGACAGATGGCAAACAAGATGATTTTAAACCGGAATCCCTTTTAACTGCTTTGTTCACCTGGAAAATAAAAAAGGTTCACCTACTTTGTCATGCTACTTAAGTCCATTCTGTGGACAATTTGAGTGTACGAGTTTTTCTTTTAAGAGACTCAATAAAAATGTTTATTTTCCAATTATAAAATATGAGAGTGTTTACTTAAGTGCCTGTTGTAGCGCGCATAATTTCCCTGGTGTGACTACCGATATTTGTTATCAGCTACAGACGGAACAGCTTGCTCTAGTCATAAAATGTTCTTTAAGAAGGACAAGAAACTGATGTTGCATGTGATGCGCTTTCCAGATTGCAGCTTAGCGTAGCTTCCTAACGGAATGGAGTATATTCCAAATGGGGGATTTGCAGTCAAAGTACAAAAGAGGGGCTCAGGAAAGGAGAGAGGGAAGCACAGTCATCTAGACCAGGGGTGGCCCAGTCCCGGAGGGCAACAACAGGACCTGTACAGTAGGTCTTAAAATCACCAACACCAAACACATTTAACCTGCTATATATAAAATCGACTCATATATGCATTTGGTCTTGCTGGTTAGTTCTGAGTCCACTGAACATAAACTAATGTATAAAGACTTAAAATGCATAATGTTTTCTTAATCCTCATTCATAAAAGCAAACTAAAGCTGACCTTCTGTAGGAGAAATGTGGACACACACATCTTCCTTTGTGAGTTCTGAGACCTATCACTGCTGACTGCTCTCTGAGGCTGAAATGGAAACAGTGGAGAAGCCCACTGTTAGCCCCAGCTAAATGGTGCTGTGCAGTAACTCTGGATCGCTGATAGGACACTGGACATCGATTTTTTGGGAAAAGAGCGAGTTCCAGAGGTGTTAAAAATAACAACGCTGTCAAAATATAATTATAAATACCACAAACGCATACCGACAAATCCATTCAGGCAGGACATCCTATGTAGGAAATCAAAAAATGAACCTCTGGTGAAACGTGTTACGTAAATGAGCAGTGATTTTTGCAGGTTGGTTTCTATTGTAGTTGTTTGCAAAATTCGTATTGTTACCAAGGATTTCTACAGTCCTGTAGGATACCTGTAAACACAGGTGATAGTCTGGGGTCTGTGCAGGAAGAGGAAAGGTTACACCATGAGAAGGCAGTACAGTAGGTCCGTGCCTGAAAGTAGGATGATTTCCTGCTGTGTACTGTATACAGAATACTAGTAATTCGTTTTTGCCTTCTGTATTTTTTCCATGCTCAGTAGCTTGTAGAGGCTGGCAAACAGCCTAAACAAGCATAAACAGTTCAAAATTTTATGTAATCAGAGAAACCACCTATTTTAGTCGTTCAGTCAATAATCTTGATTATTGTGATCATTCAAACTGAAAATCGTCTACTGCGTGGCAAATGCAGAGCTACTCAGCTTGCTCTGTCTCACCAGATGTTGAGTTAAGACTGCATTGCTTCCATGGGCACCTGGGCTACAGGATTTAACCAGCCATCGGTGCCAAAGAGCTCTTATCAGATGACTAATGAGGGGGCCAATTTGGTTTGCGTGTGGCACGCACTGGCCTGACTCTCCCACTTCAAGACAGGATACGCAGTAGCAAACACTGACTACCGCTAAAATGAATCTCTAATCATCTTGGTGACAAACAGCATATATGAAGGAACACCATTTTCTTTCTCTCAAATAGCATGAAACACAACCCGACGCTGACCAGCTGCATTCATCTCATCCACTACTGATTACTCGTAGTTGATTCTACTAATCAGGCTGCAGATAAATGTGCTTCCACATCTGTTGTCTTGTCAGAAGCAGAAGTACCACAAACAAATGGGTCTAGATTCCAGTGTTTGTTTTAATATGTGTTTTATTCTTGATGCCCAAACAGCTTGCAAGCAGCACATTATGATAAATAATTCACCTTTTGACAGCAGACCTACATAAAACTGGTTGCCTTTGATGCATGGGTTATGTAGCCCATCAACAGACTGTGTGGCACATTTATCACATCCCACCACTCCCTGCTGTGGCTCCTTTCAAAATCCCCACAAAATATATTTCCTTTCTTCTTAGAGGAGTAATTAAAGATGCTGCCTAACCTTTCAGAAACATTCTTCTTTTCGGTTGTTTTCCGTTCCTCCCTCAAACTCTGAGCCGCAGAACAACGCAATCTATAATCTGAAGCAGACTCATAATTCTGCGATAATCAACACATTTACAATGTACACGGAAATAAAACAGAGTAGTCTCTTAAAGGCAAGGAGTAATGAAGACCGGAAAAATAAAAAGACAACAGAAAGTGGTAAATGAACAAAGGAAAAAGAGAATGAATATTAAACAGTCCTGCAGTACAGTCGAAGAAAAACGTTTAGACCTCCTTTGTAAATAATGAGGTGACCAACCTTTGGTTATCAAAAAACTTTGGTTTCTTTTATCTGGCTTTAATACAGTATCTTAATATGCGTACCGTTTCTGCCGATTTCCATTTTATATCCCTTCCTTGATATTTTGTGCTAATCAGGAGACTATTTGCATATTTTTCTCATTATTCCCTAACTTTGGTCTACAACTGTATTTTAAAATGCAGAAATGTTGTGCTTGTTTTAATTTTATCTCACGTCTCTCATCACTGGAGCCACGAAAAGTCACAAGTGAATTTGATGAACCTGATTGACCCGCATTAGATTTCAAAAGCCAAGTTGTTGATCACATCACTCCAGCTAAAAAAACAATCTAACAAGCACTGAAGAACTCAACACACCAACTGCTGGTGTCTATACAATTATAGACACTGAACAACTGAAAGATTGAAAGAATAAGCTACATTAAATGGCTAAATAAGTATAAAAACTATACAGAAAGCAAATGGTGGGCCACTCCACCTATAAATTAGACATGATTTTCAACAAGTGTAACTATTTCTCAATGAAGTTTTAAGTATATTTCAAAATTGCACTGTCCATTTTGTATGATTAAACATGTAATATTGTATTGCATTGCCCATATTGTCCTAGGCCTTGCTAGTTTAAATTGGTCTACCATTTAAAAAGTCAGTTCTTCCCAATTGCAATGCACTGTTTAGAATTTTTCTATCCTATATACTTTGTTGCTCTGGATCTTCTTTTATCAAAGCTTGCCATAATTTAACTCTGTCTCTGTATGAAGTTTGATGAATATCTGTATCAGAACAAGACTTTTTACATTTTTGCCAGTTTACTGAAAGCAAGATTTGCTTTGCATTATATAAATTGACCCTGATTATCTGGGGAGATTTTATAATTATTTGGTTTGTAAATATAGCGATTATTTAAAATTTCTTAGGGTCCGGTATTAGTCACAAATACAGTATGTCATATATATATTTCCTGAAATCATTGTCAAAAAGGTAAGACGTTTAATCACAATCCAATAATGGAAGATATGGGAGAAGATGTAGAAGATACAGGTGTAGTACTGCCACCAAGCTAATCACTGTGCTAATGTGACATTGTGTGATCTGATTTGGTGATTTGGACCAGTTTCAGAGAAAAGCAATCCCAAAGCAGTCATCTCATCTCAGGACTGAAAAGCAAACATTTTATTTTGCTTGGTCTCCACAACGATTCTGAGACCGAGACTGTGGTTTCAGTCCACGAATCAAGATGCTAAACAAACAGAATCCTCACACTACAATGCTAATGACTGATATTATCGTGAGACATTAAAGTTTTTCACAACAATAAAAAAAAAAATCAGAAATCAGAAATAACAATCACCATATTTCACTAACCATACACTTAGGCTGCACTTATTAAATGCTGGATTCTGCCGAGTCACCAATCTGACTTTGAGCCGGGGCTTTCCTGATTTTAATACACAAGATAATGAATGAAGTAAAACACCGCAGCTCTATCTTGATGGCATTTATGCTGTAGTACATTCCTTTCATCCTTTTTTCCCACAAGATGCATTCATTTTAGAAACAAGACAGCAAAAAACAATAGGTATGCCTAAAAGTGCATAAACACTTCTGTGTGATGTACACTGATTCACATTTGCTAAATAAGACTGAATAAATAGTGATCGATGGGGCCCGTCAAGTAAACTGAATGTCTTTTTCCCTTTTTCTGATTTTCAGTCATGTAGTGATTTTTTTTTAATAATAATGATTTTAGGTCCAAAACCAAAAGCTCAAGAGAAAATACAGTGGCGAGAACCGCAGAGTGAACTTGTGGTGGGGAGGTCAAGAATCCTGTTTAGTTTTAAGTACACTATATTTAGAAATTGTTAGGCAATCCCAGTAAAGCCCAAGCATTTTGTTTACATAATCCATTAAAGTGAATGTTACTTAGAAGGTAAAGTAAAGGTACTTAGAAAGGAATCTGGCATTTTGTTATCTTACTAATGGCACTGTAATAATAATCACTGTAATAAGTTGTAGGGTACCATTTACTAAATGGCATATACCGGTGCAAGGTTTTAGAACCTTTTTATGCAGGTATAATGCTGTGAGTCTCTTTTTATTATTTGCTTTCATTACCAGGTTATTTGAAACACTTAAAATATGAGTGCTAAGTCATACAGATCATTAAGGGAACAACCATCATGAAAATGTCTGAGGTGGTTTTTGTTTTCTTTTAGGTTTCAGTCTCATGCTAAAGCACACAAAGTCATTATCTACTGTTAAACAGTTAAATATACTGCAGCAATAGAGAATAAGGTCTGCTTTCGCTGAGCCAAAGCCCACCTAAGGCTACATTGAGTATTGAGCACTATGGTATATCGAAAGGTTAAATATTAAATAACCACTTGAAATTTAATACACAAAGCAATTATTTCCTTCATGACTTCCAGATATTTATAATAAAAGAATGATTTACTTGTGTAACATAATTACTATTGCAATGTCTCAATTAGCATTATTGTTTTCCAGCTGAAAAGTACATCACACGGTTTGTGTATTTTTTTTTGCGATACAGCTAAAGAGCTGGTTGGTTTTAAGGTGATGTAAAGACAAGACAAAAATTAGCTTGACTGCTATGAACATTTGTCTATTTCTTCATTGCAAAAATCAGAATAGGACATATTAACCCTAAAAAAGAAATTGAGTGGACAGTGATCATAAGTTTAACGATTGTGTTCATTAGCACTTTCATGCTATATGTTTGCCAACTAGTCTGGACTCTTTTGAATCCAGTAAATACTGACCTATGCAGGCGTTTAAACTAATTCTAATGAGTATTTCAAATGGAAATCAAACAACCATAAAAATGTAAGACAATTGTGACCAACGTATCTTTACAAAATCCCTCTCCAACAAGGATTTCAGAGTGCTTTACCGTGTGTTTAACCTATATCAATCTGCCAGAGGTGACGGCCATGTCAAAGAGCGTTATTAACTACAGGAGCGCTCATGTCAAAATAAAGTTATACATTTTATGACTATCTTGATCGATTCGGCAGCAGTTTGTTCTCTCTGTGAATGCAGACTTGCAGTGTAGAAGATGAATGTATGAGAAAATACTGAAATGATAAGGTCGGTGTCAATGTCCCACAAACCCATTGAAGAAACGCTCATTGGAACACGAGGGAGCTGTTTTTTTTTTTTTTTTTTTAAAGGGAATGCAGCTTTTCCGCCTGACAGCTGCTGGCTTTTCTCGTCACAAACCAGAGGCTCATCTCTTTTCCCTGGGCCACCCACTGCCACGATCGTCTTACCTCAGAACACAGAAGCAGCTCCTGGCCCCCGATGATAAGCGGCAGAAGCCAAACCTCTGCTTGCCGTCAATGTCAGTGAGCACAAATGTGAAGTTCTGGCCGACTTGGCTGACCGTCAGGCTAAAAGCGAAAAAAGAAACAATGTAGTTAAACGCCCCATCCGTTCGTCTTTGGTCCCCACATGAATCCACAAACCCCCATGCTCTCAGACAGGGAAACAGCAGCTTGTCGTTTTTTCATGCTTTTTAACAGGGAGTTTCTATTAACCAGTTTTTTATTGGAGATGATCAAATAGGATAAAATGAAAACTTTGTATTTCGTTGCCCTGCTACTAAAGGGAGATGTTTCTGACGATGGAGATAAACCCAAAGAGCAAAAAGACTTTAAATATTGCCTCGAGAGTTCCTGTTACAGTCACACAATTTGGTGACTTGAGATCATTTTAGAAAGAGCTATTTTATTTTCTCCATTTTATTCTATATCGCGAAGCAGGCATATCCGCCACCACTTAAGTCAAGCTGGTTTTCTATATTCAAAGAGTCCCAGAAACCAGTTAATAACGAGTGTTTCGTTAAGCCCTTGATTTGTCATCCTCGGTGATGAGTTCCAAATCGCTATCAAACTCGAGGCATGGCTCTTTAGCTCATGTGGACCTGTGGAAATGTGGACCTCTTATGAAGTTGGGTGGAGATTATGAAACTCTTAAATCACACATGCATCCACAAGTAAAACCACACATTTAGATTAGATTTTACTAGTGCAAAAGCAAGACAGTGTGGTCATATGCTTTCTCTTATCTTAGGAACCTGGTTACTTAGCATCCTTTTTCCATTTTGTTTTGTGTGTGTAAGCACCTTTTGTATTTATGTTTCCAAAATTGTCCCCAAAGATTCTGACATCACTGATTTAATGGCTCCAAAGCTGAAGAGCATATTCATTTACTTAATCGCCTTGTGGCAAAGACCTGACACTTTCTTGTCACACAGTTAGCGTTTATTTCTGAATTTAAAAATCCAACTTACTCCTCCACTTCCCTAGTGTTAACAAAACAGATGGAATTATTTCTAAATACATTTTAATTACTCACAAAGCACTCCTGTCTCAGGATGCACGATTGTATCCTATCACTCCTTCATCCTTTCCTAACACTTCACTTAAACCTCCCTTCTGTCGCCAATCAAGTCACTCACCTAGACACCAGTGTCCTAGAGAAGCTTCTGCTTTGGAAATTCACTTTGTCGGAGAACAGTGTTAACTACTCAAACATTGCGGCAACTAATAAAAATATTAAATGATTAAAAATGTAATGCTATAAACAATTTTTTTAAATAAAAAAAAACAAAAGAATTGTGTGATAGACCAAATCTCCTCACCTTGTCTCATGTACCCATTGGAACAGTATTATTGAAACCTTATAAATACTGCTGTGTACAAATATCTGGTCATTACTACACATTGAGGGGTCATAGCAGAAGATCTGTCCCCCGATTCAGCTCGTTATGGCTAAATGCACAGGACCTGAAGGCAAACTATGCTACCATTCATATGGAACAAATTCTGCTAATGACTAAACTGCACTTGCGCCAAGGAGGAAGAAAGATCACGAAAGTGCAACAGAAGCACTCCAGGGCATTGCACTTTGACTTGACTGCAACCCACACAATGTAAGATAATATTATCTTTTTAAAACTGATGTAATGTACCAGCAACATAGTGTAACAGCAAACAAGAAAAATGTATTAGAAAAGAAACAGTTTTCTGTTAACAATGATTCAAATTATTTTATACGGAACTAATATATTAAAATGCTTGTATCAACTGCCGTCAAACGAATGTAAATTTTATTTTTTCTACTGAAATCATATATTGTGTAACTACATATAAAGCTTTCGTCATACTTAATGGATAGGCAACAGCAAAATTGTTAATCACAGCAGAAATCCTCCTGGGAATTCTTGAAATGGAGGACTGCTTATGCCATTTGTTCAGTATATTGAACACCTTTTACCTGCGAATTTTAGAGTCACTTTTCCATCAATAACTGAGTAATGCTAATGATGTCACCGTTTGCCGTGTGTAACTTCATTAGATGGTGGGCACCTCTTTACGCCAGCTGTGCTTCACAAAGAACTATAGCAAGGATGATATAATAAAAATTCAGTTAAATTTAGAATGCTTTGTAAGAGGTCATTTACACCACTGCTTACTTCTTAAGAGCAGATGTGTTGGTTCTGTGTAAAACACATGCAGCCTACACAAAGAAGTGAAATATCAAGAAAAACAATGAGAAGGGACTTACTGTTTTGAATGGGCTTTTTAAATTAATCTCTGGGCCTCTTACAGTAATTGCTAGAAGCTTGGGACAGGAAAATGATCGAGCCCTGGGGCCACAAGATCCAGGGCCCCTGGCAGAAATTTCCGGACTGCATAAAGCATTTACAACGTGCTATCAAGACTGTAAGGGGGCATTGCAGATTAGGAACTGGTGGGCTGCTGGTTCAAGCCCCCTACTGCAATCACTACTGCTGTACCTGGACTGAGGTCCTTTGCTTAGATTGCTTTGTAATTCCACCCAGCTGTATAAATGGGCACCAGCATTGCTGGGGGGTAGGCCTTGTGATGTGGTCATGTGCTCTCTCTTATCACTTTATGCCTAGCAAAGAAGGATCAGCTCTGGCCCAATGAGCTATTGTGTGTGGCTTGAAATGGAATTACCTATCTACCAAGCTGGCAGGAATGCAAACATAACCGTTCAGCTTTAATGCCAATACTTACTGTCAAACCAAGGGAAAAAAGCAATTTTGAAGTTATTTCCAAATTTGTGTTAACCGTTTCATTTAAATCTAAGGGGTGATAAGATCTACCTTAAAAAATCATGTGTTGTGCAGCTGTTTTATTATGAGCTCTTGCAGTTTAATTCATTCTTACTGCATATTATAATGGGGTGCAAAAGGCACACAGAGAGAACTCTTTGTGACCAGAGCCCACAGACATCCTTGCTCTACCTCTGCGTGGCACGAAAGTGAAGCCCTAGAGTCTGGATGTCACTGGTTCAAGCAAAGAGGATTGTTTTAGCTGGCTGTGACCAGGATGTGCCAAATCAGAGGACACTGACAAAGTGTTGGAAGGACAGAGTGGGCTGAAGTAGGTTAGGGTTTCCCTTGTCTTGCCACACAGTGACACTTTGGACTTAACTGGGGCCGGTGGACTTGAGGTGATTTCATTCATCACTCCTCTGATTGGTGCAAATGCACCTGCAGGATGCTGTGGGCCTCACAGTGTGTCCAGTGACAAATGTGAGATGTGCAGTCAGAACAATCCATGCACAGGTCCTTCTGTTACCTGTGCAGTAGCATCAGCTGAACCTCACCGGGTGTTACCACTATTATCAAAACATTCACCTTTTATAAAACCAATAATGAAGACATAAACTGTGATTGGATATTCAAAATCCTTTATGTGCATGTTTTACCTGCTTTTAATACAACTGGGGTGCTTTAAAAAATGAAAATGAATTATTAAATTGAGAGCTTAAAGAAAACTGAAATTCTAGAAAATGAATAATTACAAGATGTATGCATTTGATGATCAGTTAAAGGCACTTAACTTTGGTGATTAATCTTAAAACAAATAACAGTTTTAATGTTAACAGAGCTCCTCTGTTTTGAATTTTAGTACACCCTACTTCATCCCTTGCTTCACTGCTTCATTTTCATTCTGTCTTACACCTTTCCGAGAGGAAAGGCGTAAAACCTCAAGTACACTTTACAGAGGAAAGCAAACATAAAAGGGACAAGTGAATTGGAAGATTTTTAAAAATAAATTATTATGGTTCTTTTGTGTCCCCATAGTATAATGTCTCCTGTAACATTTATATCTTGAATACCCTCACTAATCAGAATAAGCATTCCACCACCTCTTCAACACAATCAATGGCACACTAACAAATTAAATTAATTTCAACGGATTGATCTTTGATCAGTCCAGAATCATTTCTGGTCCAACAACAGTACAGCCACTGCGAGTGGTAACAGTTACTGATTACAGACCAATTAACTGTGTATGTGCTACAGGGCTAACTGCTTCAGACTCCATCCTCCCATCAATTATTTTACATCATACATGTTAAAAAAAAGGCAAAACAGGCTTGTCATACATTCAAATAGAATCAAAGTCTGCATGCAGTCTGTTTACAGAAATTTATTCTCATTGTATTTGATCTGTTTCTAGATTTCTGAATATGTCAACAGGAATGCAAAGGTACTGCCGTGATTTTGTCAGTGTGTGTGTTTGTGGAGGGGTGAGGGGTTAGGAACTGTGCAAAATCGAGACAGCCTCATACTTTCACTGTACCAGACAAGGACAAAAGATAATTGGATCTGTGAAATTATGGTTATTTTACTTTTTTAAAAATACTGCAAAACAAAGAGTGCAGAGCTTTTACAGTGTGAGGCACAGCATGACATGAAAGGTTTTTAGTTCTTATCTAACATGTTTATTTTATATTTTATTTGTAATTAAACAACACTTTTGTGTAATTGAGCTCTGAAGAATATGGAACTTTTAAATTAGATTTTTATTAACCTTTTTTATACATCCAAATGTGGGTAATATTTTGTCATTTGGTACTCCTAATTCAAACCAATCAAAGTCTGAATAAAGTCGATTTCCAATTTAGCATGAGTATTCAGAGGCTAAATAAATAAAAAAATAAATATTTTTTACGGAATAACAAAGCCTGATTAATTTACACACATTTCTGTCTGTGAAGAAATATTCTCTTCTTTCATCAGCAGGCAGATTGCATTTCCTGCATAATCGTATGCAATTCTTAAGGCGCTTTACATGAATAAATAACGAGCATTTCAGGGGTTTAATCCAACAAAAAAATAAGATGGAATGTAACAGGTTAAGACACTTTATTATAAATGTATCTTTTAACATAAATAATGAAAAGAATCTTGCATCAACTCACTAAGAACGTACAAATTATGTTTTGATTAAGCTAATGCTTAATTAATGCTTTTATTTTTATTCACGAAACTACATTATTTTGCTTTGCTCACAATTTCTTGTGAAAAACAATGGTAAACAGTTTCTACTGGCATAAAGAATTTACTATTACAAAGATTTTCAAATGTAAAAGAAGAGAGAGTATACATGTTGATGTATGGAACATTAATGATAACTTAATGATAATTATTGAATTATAAGGGTCATGTCTTACTGAGGAATGTGTTGAGAACGTTTTATCTTCTTTAAAAAGCACACCTACACCGGGATGTTAGAAGGCTCTTTAGATTGCTTGGGCAATTTCACTACCAGTTAAACATAAAATGATGGGATTTGGGAAATAAGGACATTCATTCTTTTAATATTAATATTTTTAAAAGCCATGCTGTCTGTGGCCCAGCTGTTCGTGACAGTCAGGGACAGGGAGTCAGTCCTGTGCACATGTGGTTCATCTGCATATGTAAAGAGGAGAGCAATGTCTGCTATTGTTCAGTTACTCCTGCAATGAATTATTCTTGGTCTTCGTTATTCTCCGTTACTTAAAAGCCCAAACATCAGTGGAATCTCCATCAAAACAAATTTATTGAACAATAGCTCTATTTTATTAGAATTTGAAATTGCTTTAACTTCACAACAGAAAATAGGAGTGCAAAAATAAGAGAAATGTTTCCTGCAGCAAAGTGCTGTATATTTTGGAACCAATACAGTAGCATTTGTTGCATTTTTGATGCCTCTCAAAATATTTTATTAGTACACCAGGGAATAGAGGTGTTATAAGGTGTTAAAGGCAAAGATTTAAGAATATCAAATAGTTTTCTGCTAGTCACTGGCATGACAGCACTAATTACAGTACCTTGGACTGCTGCTGACAGTATTTGTTTGGCAGACTGGTGTTCTCACATTCCAGGAAGTTGGGTCGATAGACTAGTGAGTGGCAGGCTGGTTTACTTTACTGATGTAATAATGCTGTTAGCACCCATGCTAAAGAATTACATAAAATAAAATAAAATATTGAATATATAAATCCTGATATATAAAAAGTAGTTGCATACAAAGTAGGTTACATTTTAAGGTTTACATTTTAATCTGTTCTTTAGTGATCATTATCTAAACGGATACAGTATTTCAACATATATCTTGGCATCACATTGTGCCCCATATATATCTATCTATATATATCTTTAATGTGAGTGTCTGTGATTCCCCAAGGGGCAGATGACCAACGACTTCTTGGTATCGCCGTGATGGCTAAGGAGTCTCGGCCAGAAAGCAAAAACTTATACAACTGGCAAATTGGTAAACAGAGTGAAAATCTAATAAAAAAACAACTAGTCATTGCATTAAAAAAAAAAATAACTGTGGGGTAGGGTTACTCCTAGATGGCTTACACAACGAAGGCATTTCTTCAAGGCCCAGTTGAACCCTGTAATCCAAATATTGCCAGCTCAAGCCTGGGCTGTGTCTTTAGATAATGAGGACCAGGATTTCTCAAGTGGCAGGATACATTTGGGTGAGCACTCCTGGGGCAACCTGAGGCTGGAGCCAAGCGCCCCACAACAGTGACCTCGGTGACGTGTGCCTATAAGCATGCAGTGATGGCAATGAGAGCCCTGTTGCTACTCCAATCAACGCTATTGCTCCTGGTGGCACAGTGTCGCTTTCAGTACGGCAAATGTCAGAAGAATGCATCCACGGTCCATCTCCGTGAGAGTGAGAGAGCTGTGGAAGAGTTACAAAGCCAAGCAAGCAGATCAACAACTGCAACAGCACAGGCAATACCAGATTTCAACATGCTTCACTACATATACACAGCAAACTTGCAGTGTGCGAAAATGAATTATGTTTGCAACAGGCAATTCAAAGGTATTTCCGCTCATGCAGGTTTAGATTAAATATACTCTGTTCAGGTATACTCCACATCAGAGATGTAGGTGCAACAAATAAAGTTATTGCCATTTAATTATTTAAAGGGAAAAAAAGAAATAGGATATGGATGCAAGTAGTCTGTAAATCTAAACAAAAATTGGAATGTTTTCTTAGTAAAATAGAATATTTCAATGAATTAAAATGACTAATGGAATCCTCAAAGCATGTGATGCATTTGTTACCAACAAACATACAATATTCTTTTATCTGGAGAAACAGGTTGGCTCTCACAAGCCTACAGCATTTGATGGGATTCAGTGAAAACATATTCATTTTAAAGTTGTTTACAGTATAATGCCAGAACTGTGGAAAACTAAAATGGAATTAAATGTGCACATTGATAAACATTTTAAGACATTTGAACAACATTCACTGAGTATTTTAACTATATTTAATCTTTTTGTGTGTGTTTTTCATGCCTATTTCAAGTATAAAAATACAAATTATACATTTTGACCTGTTATAAGCCTACTTAACAGTGTGCAGTTTCACATATAAAAGATTCCAGTTGTAAAAGATAAGGCTTTTATAAGTTAATATCAAGTCCTCCGGAATAAATAGCCCATTTATTAATAATGATGTTGTTTGCATCCTGTGTGTTATTTTTACATTTGTAAATAGAGGTATTTATCCAGTAAATCCTCTACATTGCTCTACTATGTAATGATGTATTCAGATCAGATGACTACAGGTACAGTTTATGTTAACAGCAGCTGTGACCCTCAATGTTATTTTCTTTTAATACAATTTTGAAGCAGCGTAGTTATCGATCATGTCTCCACAACAGTTAATAGGGTATCAACAAAAACTCATTAATAGCATAATCATTATTGGTAATTAAATGGAAATGTGGCTGCATACTCAATACTAACATTCCTGAGTTAACCATGCAGGCCAGTCAACGACACAATGCAAGGAATTGTATTTTATTATACTTGCAGTGGGCAAGAGTAAAGAGACATGTGAAAGAGACTGAGAAATACTGCCACTTAACTACAGAGGGCGCTAGCAGCCAATATCTGCATCTCTGATCTCAAGACTGAAAAGTGTGGAAAAAAGTCTGTTCGGTCTGTTTTTTTTAATTGCACACCAAAAACAACTCAAAATCAGTTGTAAAATACATAGGAAACACTCCAAACACTACAATTATCATGAATGTAATGAAATCTCTGAGTGTTCTAAAAATTTAAATCACAATAATGCTGACAAACAGTGACCAGACATGTCTGAATTCATGGTGCATTACATTTTCAAACCACTCCTAAGTTTCCCTAGAATAATGACAATATTTACATCTTCACAGGTACTTGAGGTGTGCTAGCACAGCGTGAGATTACAATTGTAAACGACTGCAAAAACACAAGAAAAACACCTAACGGTTTTAAAGCTGAAGTTTCATGTTCCATCACGCCGTTTTACATTTCATCGCAGGATCTTCTGTAAATATCACTGGGTTACGTTTTCCTCTTTTTCCCCATACACATACGTATAAATCACCCGGAGGGAAATGATTTAAGTAAATTCTAAAATAATGTCTAGGACAACCTAATACTTGAATCCAATGTGGTGAAGAAATCTTATTTACCACAACAGTACCTGTTCTTTTCAGAAATAATGCTAAGATATAGCATTGTTTATATTTTTTACAATTGGACATTATCTAACAATTTTCCTTCAAAATGGCTGAGAAGCACATTTTAGCCTGGAGAAAGAAAAAGCAGCTCTTAGTCATCTTGCCCCACATAAACTCTCATCCCCAGCTAGTCCTTCATTTCAATGAGTAATTCCACTGTTTGCCCTTTTCTGTCTAATGTAACACGGACTACGACAGTCACACTACACTGTCTCTGAATTCAACATCTCAAAGTCAAGTATTTTAACTGTGAATAGTTATTTCATTAAAAAACAACTCTTGACAATTATTTTTAATGAGACAAAAAGATCTGTCATTATTAAAAATATGGTTGAAAAACATAACCCCAAAATATTTTATTTTTAAATAAATTTAGATAATATCTTAGCATCTGCTGCACAAAATCGTATGTGAGGATGTGCAGAAATATGTTTAGCTTACATGACGAAAATTAAAGAGATTTAAAACATTAATGTTTTAAAGAACTATTTTTCTTAAGGCAATTGATTAAAAAACAGCTTTTTTTTCTTCAAGAATATGAAAGGCAAAGACATCTATTGCTTTTGGTATATGAATGAAATTTGAATAACACTTGAGTATGCCCAATTGCAAATATATTAACCACTCAACATTTTCTGTAAATATCCAATGTATTTAACTGTAATCATTTTCTTTACCACTTTAACAAAAGGCACCCAAAATCATTTAAATGAATGAAAATCCACTTATGAAGCTAAAAAGCCCTTTTAATTTAACCCCGCCACCAAAATGTACCATATCCCAAATCATGTCAGTATACCACTTCTAACAAGCTGTTATCTTACTTTTAATATTCTGAAAATCAAAGATAAAATATCAAAACAAAGTTTTTGTCAAAACACAATTGACCAAAAATAGCCCTCCAGTGCAATTGTTAAGAAGTCCTTTGTGGGCCATATATTTTAAAGCTGTAACTAATAAAACAGGAATGTGCAACTTTTATTTTTCTTGTCTAGTCAAGTAATGTCAAGACAATCTTAAAGGCTATGAACTTTTTTAGTGGATAAACGGATAAAAATCTTGAACATGCTTCAGTTCCAAGCTTGTTTCTTCAGCGGCCTAACAATAAAGCTCTGCGTACCATTCATTTTCCAATTGAATATTTTAGAAGTTCTCTCCTCCGCAGGCAAGAGTAAACCAGTCAAATTGGATTTCTGACATTCAGAGTGGCAGACAAAAGAAATATGGAATCCTTTGCGAAAATTAAAATACTATTAGAATCATGATTTAGGGTGCAGTTAAAACTGAAGTAAACTGCAAGAGAATCCATCGAACATACATGAGCCCCTTTCATGTGGGGAAGAAAGCATTTTTGTGTTCAGGAAAATGGACCACAACCACACTATGGGTTAGACATTTCCAGACATGACGGATCGTGCACGCCTGCTATCTTTAACATATAAAGTTTTATTATTTTTATGTCACACTCTGTATAAATGAATGTTCTCTTGCATGCTTATATTTGCCCAACAGGGTGATTTAAACCAGTTTAGAAATATATTCTGCTTTATAAAAATGCCAAGAAAGGGGACACTGCAACTTTAGCCTACACCTGGGTGCATTAAATCACTGTTAAAGAGGCAGGAATCTAACTAACCCGTACGAGGGATTTAAGTTTCTACAGAAGCTTTAGAACAGCGACCCTTATAAAGTA
Organism: Lepisosteus oculatus; assembly: GCF_040954835.1. Lineage (NCBI taxonomy): Eukaryota > Metazoa > Chordata > Actinopteri > Semionotiformes > Lepisosteidae > Lepisosteus > Lepisosteus oculatus. Next base: position 14,081,503 of record NC_090719.1, on the reverse strand, counting down.
AGAAATGACAACGGTACCTGTCCACATAGAAGGGGAAACAAAACTTGGTCAAAGTCTGAAGAGTTTCCTGTGGAAAGAAAGAGGAGATAATTTATATATCTAATGGGACCAATAAATCTAAGTATTAACTGCACCACACCATATAACAGGGCATGCCCTGAAGAAATAAGAGACAGATGAAGGGAGGGGAAAAAAGGTTTTATCAGTGAAGGGGTGAAGGAAGAAAAAAATGTGTGAGAGAAGGAGGAAGAGAAACAGACAGAGAGAGAGACCCGAACAGTCAATCGCTTAAAAAAAAACTACTTGTGATCAAACTTCATTAAATATGAAAAAATAATCAAGATCCGCACAAGGGTGAGCTGCAGGGGCTCCCTGGGACACGGAGGCAGAAGAGAGGAAAGGGAGGTTGGGGCTGAGCCGTGTTAACAACCCTCCAGGGAAGCTCTCTAGCCTGACCATATGGGTAACAGTGAATAACACCAAACCACATGAGCCATGGGCTGGCAGGAGCACTGTGCCTGCCAGAGCTTCAGCTGTTACCAGGGAACTTGGGGCTTGGGAATTGCAGCGAGGGGGACTGCCTAGCCCAGCTCTCTCAATGCAGAACAAAAGGACAGGGGATTCGAGAACAGGCAGGAAAAGCAGTGCCTGATAATATTCTCTCCCGTAAAAAGAAAACACTGGCGACAGGCCTCCTTCTTAGTCTGCCCATTGCAAAAGCTTAATCATTAAATTCTTTTTTTTTTTTTAAAGTAAACAAACGCCAGCTTCATCTGTAATTTTAAAGTGTTAATAGACCATGAAATTCATGAGCGGGTGTTATCTGGGTGAATTTGCCAGATTCCATTGGCACCTGAACTACGCGCAAGTGATCTAGAAGGGAGCCGTGCACCTCAAAAACACACTTCAGAGGTAACATTTTTACGGGACGATGTAAACAAGTAGGCAAGATAAACAAGAAATAACTGAAAATAATCAAGACAAAAAGGCGCTTGTTTAAATGGCGACTTCTGCATTATACAAATGATCTACACTTTTACTGAAATAACATGCATACAGCTACAGCTACCTTTAAACCCCAAAACGTTATTGACTTTCTCTTCTAACTTACTTGGATTGTGCTAAAGGGCTATTAAAGTAGGAAAACTCAAAACTGATGCTGGCATTAACTAATACAATATTAATTTTAAAACTCACTCATGTACTATGTTAAATTATGGGAGAGAAAGTGTGGATAGTTCATTCCCTAACGGGTATATTTTTATGTAGATGTTTATTAAAAAGGCAACCTTTTTATTAAGACTGATGAGAATCTCAGTCAATGAAACCCTAATTTTGAATATCCAAGCATTAAGTCAACACCTGCAGTGCCACAACCCACTGTTACTAGCTGTCCATCACTTCCTATTATTGTATTATTTGTGTGGTGTCTGTAGCTTGAATTCCCAGAGTTTAGGTTTGGATGACAAGCAGCTAATTAATTTTTTGAAGCCCAGAGAAGCTAGCTTCAAGCTGAGGAAAGATCGCCTAAAGCACATTTTAACTTTTGTGATAAATTAAAGATCAGTTTACATGTGTAGCACTTCCATGACCAATAATAATGAATTATCAATGCTAACTGAATTGGTGCTTTTCACTTCATTTGTTTTCTAGCAAGATCCACAGTATAAGATACAGGAGATATCAATCTCATATCCTGCTCAATATAGTGCAAAGTGTATTGGCTGAACACAAAGCTTTTTCTGTTGTACAAAATATATTGTAAATGATTTCAACAATCACTGAATGAGAACACTGTCTGAAAAACACATTGAAAACAGAAAATTTAAATGACGTGTTTTTCTTATGCCTCATTTACATAAATTGTCAAATTTTAAAATCAAATAATTAAAAAATATAATTACTATTTAATTGTAAGTGTGGTTAAAATTATGACAAGTAATCAACCTACATAGCACGACATGATATAGTACTTAAAGATTTACACGCCAGCCACACTTACATTCCAAAAAATAAGCTATTTGTAAATTTGGACTAGATTTGGACAATAATTTTATACTCCCCCCACACAGACAAAACAGAAATGGCCTGTAACATTTATTTATTTTGATCTCGAGTCCTTTTAAGATCCTCAACATCAGGTCTATGGCTTTGAATTTGTTTTCCCCCATCCGTTTTACGATCTCCTGTCAGTGGCCCTCAGCCAGCTAGGATTGAAGACTCCATTATGCCCTTACAGTTCTACCCTCAGTGGCAATTTAGATTGTTTAGATCTGGAAAAAAAAACATAGAGAAGTCTCGTTTCTGCATCATTTCCCTTGGTATAACAGACTTCGTACTATGAAATCTCATGGGCATAAACGCAAGCGTAGATTGAGGCATACAGGCCCAATGGTTCATTTACTTGCCTTCAAGCAACACTGGCAGTCCAAGAGAGAGCCACTTATAGGTACGAGGTCATTTTCAGGAAGATGACTGGATAGGGAAAAGCAATCCTAGAGGACGTTTTCCCATACAATTCGTTATCTCGGACGAGTCAACTGTTATCTTGATGAGTCGATGAACAGATCTCTTTTATCTCTTTTATTTTTTGGAACTTTGTGATGTGAAAATCAATAACTTCAGTCAGGCGGCGTCTTCCGGGAGGTGAAAAGCGATTTCACTTTGGGAGCACGGGTTATGTACTGTACTTTCAGGTTCAGTGCACCTACCTCTGTGGAGCTTCATGTGGTCGCTCCTTAACATATCTGAAATAGTCACTCTAATTAAATCCAGCATGTTCCTCGGATCCTGTTGTCTTGCCAGGCATTTTGAATTTCTTTGTTGCATTGTCACACATCATCAATGAATTATTAAGATGTGGAATTTTTCACTTGACCCTTAAACAGGTTACAAAAGGTAAACTTAAAGACTCCATCCCATTCACTATTGTGACTTACTAACAATTAATAAAGCTTCCAGACCAGGCTGTTGCCAGTCAGTGACAAGACTATATATCCATCCAAGACACGGGTGCAAGGAGGGGTACACTCAGGACAGGACACCAGTTCATCGGAGGGCACACACACTCACACCAGGGCGGTTTTACCAGTAGCCAGTTAACCTACAGTACCAGTGTGCCTTTGGACTGTGGGAGGAAACCCACATGAACATGGGGAGAACATACAAACTGCACCCAGACAGCACTCCAGGGCTGGAATTCCTACCCGGGGCTCCAGTTTATCTTCAAACACAAATATTTCTGACCTCAGTTATAATGAACTTAAGTAGTACTGAAACAGGTCTTCTGAGGTTTGTTAAAATCCCTACTGCTAACACTTATCTAAGTGCTTTATTCACAGACTCTCAGGCTGCTGAAACTCAGTGCTGTTTGCAATCTGACTGAATAGATTAGAGAGATGCTGGTATTACTGGAATTGCCTTGTGGTGGTTGAAATTTCATCTGAAAGAAAAGGTTTTGCAAACTATACGTTGTTAATCCTTGTTGAAATCGCAGCCAGGACCCTCACAAAGCTCCTTTGTTAGTCCCATTCTTTTTCACATCTATATGTTACCATTGAGCCAGATTCTTTATAGGTATGGTAAGCTTTCTCCTTCTATGCTTATAACTAGATTTCCATGCAATAGCAGTGACATAACTGGCTATACAAATGGTTTGGGGTAGAACATAGTATTGTAAAAGCAAGCTGTAACCTTTTGCTGTGGCCTTAAGAGATCAAGAAAATTGTTTCCCAATCCCTGGTCCTGAAGAAACACTGTCTCTTCTGGATTTTGCTCCCGCCAAGTTCTTATGGGGCATATTTGCAAATTTCCTTTCCGCTCTGAAAAGGTCAAACGGGATTTGTAATTGGTATCCACCCTGTTAAGAGTTTCAGGACCTCCCTTATTGAGGTGTGTTGTGTTAAATATAACTAGGCGGACTTCTGCAGAAGGGAAAACACTAGTTGTAGGCGTGTCTGATACAGTATCATTCCCACCTGTGCCTGTTCATCGTTAATTGAGCAACTAGTAAGAAGAGCTCTTGTCAGAGATGACAGCGAGCGAGTTGAGGAGAGGCTGTGTACAGGTCTGTGTGCTGAGATTGCTGGAAACAATGTCCTTGTAGTTGGGATTTTTTCACACTCCGGACTGAGAAAAGAAACAAGTGAATTAAAAGTCAAAACAAGCAAGCAGATCAATAAAGTCGTCGATTAGCCTGATAGAATGAACACCAGCAGACAGTGTTCCTCCTCTACGCTCCCGAGTTCAGTTCCAGGCTGTAATGCCCGCTGTGTGGAGATTGCATGTTCTCCCACATTTGCATGGGTTTTACCCAGGTAAATTCATATAATCTGCTTTGTTTGAAGTGGTTCTACTATAATGCCAGCTGCTGGGATAAGGTTCGGGTCAAGAAGTGCTTGGAGGAAAAGGTTAATGGAAATGTTTTAAAAGGAACAGAGCCACTTTTTTACCAGTTGGATTCTTTCAGAGTGCTGGCAACCATGTGGTTTGGCAGTGGAATGGTTTGACGGACTGTTTGTAATAACAACCCCTACCCAGGGTATGTAGGACTCGACATGTGTATTCAACTTTAGGTAAAAACCTCTCATAGATCACCTGAGAAAGGTTTCAAGTTTATGTTACATACAGTATGTAAAGAGTGTATTCATGGATGAATAGCTTTAAAGCAAGTGTAATGCTGTCTCTACCAGCAGCCACTAGGGCTGAATTTTACTGGCGGTCTTGCCTTGATCTCGAGCATGTGTAGCATCTCTCATTTATCTCTCTACAATGTTTCCTTCACTGTATGTTTTTTTTGCTCTTGAACTGATCTAATTATAGGACTTTAAAATGTTGTTTCAGCCATTGAAGCGACTTTAGTGATAAATATCGCGAATGGCACTTTTCTGTGTGTTCGCAGAACTGCTCAGAATGGGTCACCTCTGACAATTACAAATCCTGTTATGTAAAAACTTGCAAAACAGAAGCTTTCCATAAGCTGGGGAATGGGTATATGGCTGATGTGTCTGTAAAAGGGTCCCTTGCTTTTGCTTAATGGGAAGATGCATAGTTTGCCACACACAAATTGTGCTGAACTTTGCTTTACGTACTTTATCTCTACATGCCCTCTACATACCCCTGCTTTGTTTCAATAAAGATCAAATATAATTTTGTCTCTCCACATATCTAACAGCCTAGCAAAGGTCACAAATGAGAGGAAGCCATTCAGTTCATCTAGCCCAGCAAATTGATCCAGGGTTCTAATCCTGCCACTTCTTGAAAGAGGACAAAGTGCCAACTTCAACAATATAACTGCGTACAGTAGCATGTTGTAGACAGCTACATATTTTCTAGTCATACATTATTTTGCCTTCATATGTTTATTAACAGGCAATAATAAACATTGTTTGCCTGTTAATAAACATATGAAGGCAAAATAATGTATGACTAGAAAATCAGAAATCCTCTTAAAAAGAGAAAACTATACATACAACAACATTAGGCAGAATTGATCATTTCTTCAGAAATTAACGTTGGATTCATTATACTGATAACCTGGCTAAACCAATCTCATGAAACACTCACAACCTGTAACACTGCGTAGATGCTTCATGCTTTTGGGAACACAGGCAGAATAAACTGTCTGCAGCACAATTTCAAGCATTTGAGAGGCTTTACTATTTTTTTCCCCGCAAGAGGTTGGCAGAGCTGCATTATTCCCTTGTTGCAAGGGAGGCAGAGGCTTTTTAATGTATCTCAGTGTTATAGCTCGCTGTAGGAAAAAAAAAACAACAACCTGCGAAGGATATGGAACTGATGGCCTTCCGTAAATGAAACCGGGAGCTTTGATAAAAAAAAAAAACTTACAGTAACTTCCAAGATCCAAGGGAAATGCGTGCAAGAAAGGGAAGGCTTGGTTCTGTCCTCTAAAACCCCTTCCCAATGTAAGGTGAAAAAGGCCTTAAATCTATTTGACTGAATCCAGTGCACAGCAAGCGGCGCCTTTTTTAATTAAAGAGCCAGGGGCCTTTTGGGGGCCCCTCTTCTGACAACTTACTTGACTTGGCGTCACCTTAGCATAATGAGCTGATAGCTCATCTGTAGCAGTAAGTCACTACAGTGAAAGTGCAGGGCATGATCCCCTATCCACCGGGGAGAGAACTCAACCATGTTGTCACTGGCAGGAGGACGCACACCACCTGGTACCAGGTCCCTCGATTCCAACCCTTTTCATAATCAAACGATGCTGACATTATAAAGCTTGCACAGCCTGTCTATAATCCCCTCCAATCAATAGTCTCAACACTAAATGTATTGATGGCAACACAGAGCTCATCGATTATTTGAGCCTTGTGTAGCCAAGTTTTTCAAAATAATTGGGCGAAAGAACCTAGTTCAGACAAACGACACCGGTCTGAAATGATAAACGTGTTTTTCGCTGTGTTCTTCCTAAACAGAAGTTAACTGGGGGGGGGTGGAGGAACGCGAGACTTTTCATCTGCAGAAGGCAAAGCAGGAACAATTCCCAACCTTAAAAATGCTTCCTCTAACTCGATGTGACTCCTTTGAATTGTGAACATGTCTTCTATTTTCAGTTATGTTGTGCGTTTTGATTTTACAAGCAGAGGGGAATACTTCAAATGCATGTAACAGCTGCAGTCAAAGTGCAACTTTTCATAGATTAATTAAAAATGGATTAATTTATACCGATGATACATGTTATAAAATGTCTGGCAGAATCAGAAAAAAACACAAAGCAAAACAGCTAAAACCTCTTGACAACACCAGGCTTTTGGCTCCTGCAGACAGCCTTGACCAGACCTTGACAAAACAAAGCAGCCTGAGAAGTGAATGTTTCACAAGGCTGGAAAAGAGAATTAAGTGATGTTTTGTATAATCTCTTCAAAGCCAAATATGAGCAATATCAAGCAATTACAGATTAATGTAATAATAAAATCAGTGTCCAGTTGTAGGTGTGTATATTGATATTATTACTACTACATCCAAGTATTCTCCCTAAATGAAGTGGTTTTCTTCATACAGTAACAATGTACATCCTTATGCAAGAATAAGCTGTAACTTACATAGCAACTCACTGTTTTCGGGGTCCTGCCCTCATCTGTATGAAGTGCACCACATTATATACGTTTCTGAGCTTACTATTGTCAGCTGCTGGTTTCACAGACCTTCTAAAACTTTCAGAAACAAGTTTTCTTTTTCCCCCCGATTATTTAAAATGAGGGCTCTGGACTCATAACTGGAGAGAGTTGCAAATCCCAGACAGGGCTTTGTTACTGTACCCTTGAGCAAGGTGCTTCACTCGGATTGCAGCAGGAAAAGCACTAAAATGGGTATAAATTCAAGTCGCTTTGTGCCAGACAAATAAATGAATCAAGAAATAATAATCCATGACATAACAATAGGCTGGGAGAAAACGCATTTAATATGTACTTTCAGAATGGTATAATACAGAAACTAACGTGTCAGAATTGCCAATAATACTAAATGTTTGACAATTGCATACCCATAACTGTTGGTGGCAGTTTTTTTTATATTTACACTAATGTTGCTTTTTGACTGAACAAAATATACATTTTGAAGAATTCTAGGATAATTACAAAGTCATGCAATCATATCTGCATATTCTCTGCAGTTGCAGAGAAAGATATATCTACAGTATGAGCTGGTATCCAATTCACTTGAATACCAAAGGATGTATGCAATTAATATTACAGACATGTAATGTGGTTATTAAATTAATTTCAATACTAAAAAGATACTTATGGCTCATGATGAATTTACTTTGTCCTTTGTGTTAATGGTGAAAAAGGAGACAGAGGATGTTATCCAGACTTTACTTTTGCAAGTAAAAAAAACCCAATAATAATATAACAATATCAAGAGTCACACCCTTAAAAAGTCACAAATATATATAAAAACACTTTTTGTGTGTTTGAACATTATTAGTGCTGGGCATGTCTACCACAAGACAAAATCATCCTTTGACAGTTTGCATATCCCACTAAACAAATGTCAAAAGCCGGGAACGTTGTTGAATAAGGGCATTCTGTAGCTTCTTCAGAGCACAGAATTAGAAAGTTGTCACCACTGTGCTTCATTTAGCAACGTCCATTAGAGCTAATGTTTAGGAGGTTTAACTGTTCGATCCTTCTTCTCAATTGCATTCTGCTCAAAAATGGTGGTATCTTACAGCCCACACTACGAAATATCATCCTTCATATCCATCATGTCCTGCAACATGAGACGCATGCCATTCTTACTTAAAACCCTGCCCAGCCAAGATGGAATCTGAATTTGTCCCTAGAGTATTTCTAAGATTCTTTGGGAATCAAAGGTCCCCTCATCTTCTCCTGTCACGCGGTGCTTATCAAATCAATGCGTGTGATAGGAATTCACAAGCATCTAATGTCCACATGATCTGATATGGGGAAGTCTATTTAAAACTGAGATTGGAAGGTACGTCTTTACCCAAAAGGTTGTGGGAGTATGGAACAATCTGTTCACCCTGGCTTCTTTCAACAAACAGCTGGGTAAGATCCTCAGATCAATTAGTTACATCTACCAAATGGGCCAGATGGGTTGACTGTCCTTCTCTCGTTTATCACCAGTCTTGTAATCTTAGGCAACCGAATGTTCACTCGATTGGCAGAGGAATCCTACTCCATTGGGCCCCTGGGCAAAGGCCCTTAACCCCAGCTGCTCCAGGGGCGTCATATAAATGGCTGACCCTGCGCTCTGACCACAAGCTTCTCTCCCTGTCTGTGTGTCTCACAGAGAACAAGTTGGGGTATGCGAAAAGACAAATTCCTAATACAAGAAATTGTATATGGCCAATAAAGTGATCTTATCTTAGTTATAAAATGTTATTGCATACTGAAGATGCATACGTGATCCCATCTCTGTGAATGTCTCATTTTAAAGACTTAAGCCCCACTAACCTCTGTTACATTTTAAAGGACATTTCTCAATTGGGATTAGTTCACAGGTAGCCAGAGTCATTCAGATTATATGTGGCGATCATTACTACAGGGTTTTGACTTGTGTACCACCAACCATCTTGTCTCCTGTCATCATTGTAGTCTGAAAATCAGCAGGCTTTCAAGAGATCTGACCGAGTCACTCATCACTGAAAGTGTTTAACAAGAACAGATTATACCACAGCAACTAATTTGAACCATAAAGAGATGACAATCCAGTAACAAAACACTCAGCACTGAAAATCTGAGGTATCTCTTTAACATGGAGAGTTATGAATGTATGAAGCTACATTGCTAAAGCTTTTTCACTGGGATCCTTCAGAAGGCAGCTTGATTCAGTTCTCAGATGAATACATTACAAACACCCACATGAACAAGATGAGCCAAAATGGCCTCTTAGTATTTATAACTCTTTTGCTGCTTACTGGTTCATTCAGTTTTATTGTATTGAACTACATACATAACAATTGCAACAACCTCTCAGCAATATTACTGCTCTGCATTCGCTTTCCTTCAGTTTTTAAATCCTTTGAGATGTACTGTATATATAGTATACAAGCTATCCGAGATATGTGCACGAGAGGTCTTCGAAATAAAATATTATAGTAATGTATTTCTAAAGAAATCATTTTAATAGGACATTTCTAAAGGAAAGCATAGGTTCTGTTTTATTGCTTCTCCATATCAGGTATTTCTTGTTTCAGGGCAGCTAGCAAGCTTTTAAATTAGCTTCAATACAATGATGAAATGCTTTAATAAAACCAAGGCCTAGAATATTGATACTTCATTATTAGGTCTTATACAAAATACAGCATTATATACCCATTAAATTAAAAAAAAAGTATTTGCCTCATTCGTTTCAATGATTTAAACCGGTTATGGATTTTAAATTAAAGAAAGTGACACACTGAAGGAGTCACTTTAAACACAAATATTATAAAGTTGGGAGTTTGGGAAAGAATCTCTTTAAGAAACACAGGGAAGAAAACATACAAACTAGCTCTTGCCCTGAAGCGGTACGAAAAATCCAGGGACTAGATACCGGAGGTGTAGGAGAACCGAACCAAAAAAAAAAAATAATTATTCTAAACTATATCTGAACATGTCTGACAAACAAAGGGGCAGTGGCGGACAGATGGGCGACTTGCTTCTCCTAAGTCAAAAAACAATCCTTTAACGTAAAATTTAAAAATCGCTGAACCTTTTTTCTTCCCTTTTTTTTGGGGGGGGGGTGGAAAATCTAATTGCAGCTGAGTTTCTTACATTCCCTGCCCAAGGCCACAGCTTTCCTGCCACCAGTCCTTCAAATATGACACAGGGTATACACATGGGGTTCATGCTCCCAGAAGCCCCTTCCCTTGAAGAGCACACAGAGAAACAGCAGATAATGGGCCCAGGCTGAATTCCTTGCACTTCTTCTCTCCCTGTGGGACACCAGCCGCCCTGTTGTAATAGAAACTGTGTCGGTTCAGCAGCTCTGACTCGTACTTCATTGACAAGCTAAACTGCTGAAATCATAAACAACCCAAGCTGAAAAAAAAGATGGTTAAGGCTTTTGATCCGTTTCTCCCCAAGAAAGAAAACACTTTCTTTCCAATGCGATTCAGTAACCGATACCAACACAGGGGCCGCAAAACTCTGTGCGTTTATTTCAAGCCTGAAATTTCTGTAAATTAAGGGGATATTATTTACTACAAACTAAACATAATCCGAGCTCCGTTAACAGTGTTGTTTTAGGCTAGATTTGAAATATTATAGAGTGTGAAAACAACCACTTAAAATTAAGTACAGACATTTTCAAGGGCAGTAAATGACAAATGCAGTACTCCAGAAAAGTTAAGCTTTCCATTTAAAAGGCTAACTTTAAGATAAAGCAGAACAAAGTATTAAAGATCTAAAACCTATAAATAACAGTCAGGATTGCAAATTATGTGTGCATATAAAAACTAGGTTTATCAGACTTCTTCCTTACCATTATGGTAAATACATTTTTAGGAAGGTTAGTTAACCCTTGAGGATAGCCACAGTTTTAGAAAAGTGATTGCGAAATATACCACCAGTTCCTCTGCAAATCATTTCTTATATTTGCCTCAATGCACATACAGCACAGTTCATATAAAGTAATTTATTTATGCAGTTTAGAGAGGAGTGTCCTGAAAAGAATTTCCAATATGTGTACATTATAACATCTCATGGTACATTAACTCTTTTAAAGCAAATTGACATCATATCAATCTACAGTTCTTTTTTAAGCTTCCAAATGTACAAAACAAAGATAATCTTCTTGGGAAAAATTATTTTCTCCTTGAAAAAGCAAGACAGTGAAGGCTGTGGTACACACTGGGAATTATGCTGAAATCTATCCAGATCAATGTCTTTATACTTTGTAATAGCAATTTACCAGTCTCTTTTAGTCCTCTCGCGTCCCTGCGTGTTGTGCAAGGAAACGTGGCTCAAATAGTGAAATAAGAGAACAGCACAACTGCCTTAACAAACAAAAGTGGAGGTCTTCAATGCAGTGGATGACAGACTGCAAACTAAAGACCTTGGGAGGGTGATCGACATTTTGTCTCTAATGGTTTAAAATGTGATTACAATGTCAGAGTTGTAGAGTTTGAACATACAGCTTCACAAGCAACTCATTACCATGGCTCTCCCATGCTCACTTTTGACTGTCACATCTTCTTTTTCGACATTCTAAATGCACAAGACATGAACGTAAGAGTTGCTTTAGGACAAACGTCTGCATCTGCTTGTTCTCACATTTTATTCACAAGAGCCATGTGAACATATGACTCAAACTTGTCATTGAGCACTGATGGTGCCAGAATTGACATCCTGTACCACGCTCCTTCAGTGCCTTCTTTATCGAACGTAAATCACTAAGAGCCAAGACCCCCCCCGCCCTCCACCAACACAGTTTATTATTTCCAAATAAAGAGTAACTCTTATCTGAGTCACGTACAGTAATATCTGCTTCTTCAACGTCCGTCCACTTGCCAGTTTTATTTTCATGCTTTCAAAGCTGGCATTAAATTAAAAACCAATCCCCATCCATATTTATGCAAATCTGCCAGAAATGGCACGGATAAACATTTTTATTTCTTTCCTCCTTTTTTTTTTAAAAGCAGACCTTATTGAAAGGAATTAAAATAAGGGCAGAATCAGACAGTAGCAAAGGGCAGCTTAGCTATGGGCCCAGCACATAAATATTCAGGAGGCAGATAACAGGATTCATGTTGGGCTGGCGAAGGTTTCTCCAGTGTCCACATAGAATTGGAGCGAACAAAACTAACAAGAAGTACAGCAGATGTTAGACAATGCGGCAGTCACTGTTTCCACTCTCGTTTTACCATACTTAGAGTTCTTTTATTTCAAGCCCAATATGTTGGGTCATTCAAAGCTTTGCCTATACGGTATGCATTGTGGCCATGGAGCTACACGGAGAAGCCTGTCAGCTTTCCTGAAGTTCTTAATGAAAGGGCATTATGCAAATTCCCCCCTTTCTGTGCGTCCTCCCTCCAGCCCCCTTCCCCCTTCCCAGCGTTTGCAGAAAGACTCCAATGTGCGCTCACAAGTGTATTGGATTCACCAGCTTTCATTGCATGCTGGATCTGTTTGCCTTAGGGCCCTGCTGCTTGTTTTGACAGTGGATCCCCCTAGATAGTTGGGATTAGTCGAGCTTGTTTAGATAAACTAGAAAATCAAGGACTTCTCTGGGTACCTTGCTTGCTGGGGCTCCTGAGCAGCCAGATGCCTTCTTCTTTTATCCTCGACAAGAGTGCCTCCATCTCCATTGCTGTCTAAGCCACGGGCTATGTCACAGGACCAAGCTCCAAAATTAAAAGCCTGCTAAAAGCAGCCCTTGAACACAACATACATGGTGAAATAACATTTGCTGCACAGTCTATTCAATTTGCATGACAGTCAGCCAGGAGAATCTGCAAGTGTCTCCCCTTGATTACAGACCTGACTGCCCAGCTCAGATATTTCTTCATTAGAAAGAGAAAATGCTTCAATATTGTATGTGTTTTGTAAGACAATCAGCTAGGCTGCCATTTTCCAACTCAACCGAGCCCGTGCAAAAATACTTTCCAGTCAAACAATCCATCTAAAGGAGTACGCTACGCACCAATGTACAAATATCTTACAAGTTAAAATGTGAAAGAAGCATCAGGTACTGTAGCACTCAAGCAGGCAAAGAAATTTCACTTTTTATCAAAATAGCACTGAATGTGACATTCATCTGTACAATTCTTAATGACTACAAATAAATGATAGGAATATTAATAATGAAAAAGTTATGCATGTTCTAAAATTATTTTATACAGAAATATATAGCACTGAAAGCATTTGTCACGTATGAATAACACTTAATTCTAGTGATGACCAAGTCAATGGAGAGTGAATTATCAGGAAATTGTATAAAGAAAAGTATTTTGTGATGTAATGTACCATACTCTAATGCATTAATAATGAAGTTGTAAGGATCTTTCATTGAGAAATAGTTTAACATTAGACAAATAAAGTACAGTAGCTGACCCTTGATTGTTTGTTCATTCACACAGAAATGTTAAACATAAAACATTTCTTCACAGAACAAAATGTGATTTTGTTAAGAATTTGACTTCCACCTGATATCACAGATAGAAGGCAAAGTAATATTTCATTTACTCATGTCAGAAAGAATAGGTTTTATAGCTCCTGACTTAACCTTTCTTGTTGGAAAAGGTTTCCTATTGTCATACTGTATCAAACTAAAATGAAATGGATCTACTTTGGACAAAATGAAAATGCATTTGGAGCATAATAAAAATGTGGTGTAAAGAAAGTGCTTTGTTCTGCTCTGTTCATGTGAAAGCCTCTGTAAAATTCTAAACTACCAGATAGACAATCATAAAATTAGATATATGATTATATATTAATATATATCTACTTTCTGTCAAATCACATTCTTGTTTGCCTATCACAGAACATAAAGTCTGTGAGGAAGCAGTGATCTCTGAAGGTTGTTTTCTTCCTTGGATGAAAGAAACCCGACAGTAAAATGAAAAGCATCAGAGATACAGTATAGTTAAAGAGACTGAAGAATGTTACGTGCTAGCTATTTAGAGACAGTGAATTCCATGCCTGACACCTAACTTTATGTATCCAAAGTGAAAGTGCAAATGCATATAGGAAAGCACGCTTTCTAAGCTTTTTTTATTCATAAGAAAAGTCAAGAAAGGTCAAGGAGTTGATAGAACCCCAAAAGTAAGAGTTTAGTTTAAGATACTTGGCACACGTAGGGAGAGCAAGCAGCATTAATAACGATAGTTAAGTGCTTCTCTTTTGGAAACCATATGCACAATGCGTGGGATATTTCTCAAAAAAAGTCCTTCTTCGTATTTCTCAAAAACTTTTTTCTGTGATGAAATGTAATTAGTAAAGACCCGTCAGATACTGTTAGTGGATGTAAAATCCATTTTTTTGTGTGAGAGGATACACTTGCTCAGGCACACAGGCCAGTTTCCATGCCGCAGGCATATAAGACAATATAATCCTCTAACGCTGCTATTGAGGTGCTAGTGTAAAATGACATGCTTGCGTGATAGATGTATTGCATCTAATTTTGTATTGTAGCGCTAGGGGGCATGACTATTGCTGTACTAATTTACAGCCTTCACAAATATCTCCAGGTAAGTAATTTGTGTCGACGGTTGGCCTGAATATTATTTCATTAGATGAAATATTATAATGTTTAACATTCATATTAAATAAACACTTAAAAAGCTGTCGTTCTGAATACAAACCAGAAGAATGCAACCAAAGAATTCATAACCTGCAGTAATTCTCATTCCAATTAAATATAGCTTTTAGGCCTAATCATTGTAGATTTAAATGATTTTTCCATTCCACTCACTACAAATGAGTAGAGGGCATCTGCGTGTTATTCTAAAAAAAAACTAACTATCGTTTATAATTCTATCCACAAATCCAAATTCGGATTAATTTCATTCGTAAACTCTGGGACTGTTAAAAAGGAAACATATGTTTAATAAGCATTTCAGCACCTTCATCAGCGATATGACACTGATGAAGACGGATGCTGAAGTGTTTTGTCACCGGGCCCTGGTGTTCTTATTATTACACATCAGATTTAGCCTGTGCCTGTCGTTTGGAAAGACTGAAGTCACTTTAAATCCTGAAGAGAGCTTGAGTGCTGTTTAAAAGGAAGCCGAAGGAAATCCTTTGAGGGCGCTTTTGTAGCTACTGCACTTTTTCAAAAAACATTCGGTAAGGAAGGGATTTATGCCACGTCCCTGTAGACACACATAAAATTACAGGTGACATGCAATAACTAGGGAGCTACACCACTTATGATAACTAAGAAAGATACCACCTTAAAACATGTCCCTGCAGTTAACTATACATTTATAAATAGAACTCAGAGAAACATGCAAGCTTTCGACACTAGTTGTTTCTTTTTGAATTATGCCTAAAGCCATAAAATGGTTTAGGCAGCCACAGCAAAGTTATTGTTTTTGTTCCTCCGAGACATGAGATCACGTGTCCATACTTTTTTCTCAGTAAGGAAGAAGGGGCATATGTTTTCCTGACAGTGTCCTTAAAGGTGAGCCTCACCTGCTACACCATGCAGCAGTAACATCAGTGATTCACTCTTGAAGCAGAACCAATTTAAGATTCTGATGATTCTGTACATCTGGATTTCAGTCAGAGCTAATCGCAAACCAGCCTGAGAAAGGGCGGCTGTGTTACACTTAAGTTTGTCAGGAATCGTTCTCTTCTGAATAAATAAGTGCCCTGCAAGAAGCACAGGTGGTATTCAGGAGCAAATGTGAGCTGTTCCACACCGAGCAAACCTACTTAAAAAGCCTTGGTTGATCCTTTTTGCTATTCAAACCTTATGTTCAAATTATGGTCCGCAAACATACCTGGAACTACAGTGTCCAGGGTACTGGGGAATAAAAAATGTTTAAGTGTAGTTTAACCTGTACAACTTGACTTTGTTGCTCCCTGCTGGGCAGATGTAAGTTTAAAACTTTGGGAACATACAGTAGATGCCCATAGCTGCAGCAGTCTTGCACTTGAATAACAAAAGCATAGGTGATTGCTATGAACTGATTTGTTTTTCCCCCTACAAATGCGTTGGTAAAAAACACATTGAAATGTGCCATTCTCGAACCGGGAGACTGCCACTGCGATCAGCTGCCTCTGCGATCCATCAGCTGTTACATTCTTCACTCGGACCATTAGGCTAATATTTCAGGAGGGGCAGAGAGATTTAGCCTGAGCCGCCAAAGTTATTTAGGAATTGGAAAAAATAGAAAATAAACACTGCAGGTTAATGAAAATATTACCAAGCCATAAAACAGTATGGGGGTTAATACTATTTTCTATTTATTATATTCTTTACACTTTTATGGGGTGTATATATCATATTCATATTATAGTATAGTATAAACCACTTACTTAAAATAAAAGGAGGAGCATAAGACATGAGAAATATCATCAGAGTCTACAGTGCTGAAAGAGTACATAAAGCTGCTTAATGTATATCAATTAATTAATAAAATTTAATTTAGATCAATTTCTGTATCACAGTCTTTTATCCAGAACAAAAAACAACACCTCTGGATATGAAAAAAAAGGTCAAATGTATTTTTTGGAAACCATTAGTCTAATCTTTTTTTAAATGTGAGCTAATTAGAGTCAAAACCTAAAGTGAGTCTTTTGAAAGGATAAAAATGTTCTACTGTATATGATGTTCTTTATGATTTTAGCCATTCTTTAAACATATGGAAAGCTAATTTACATTCTTGACCCCCTTAAAACCAATGCCCCACTGTCAGCTTTTAATCAACAATTTACATGAAGCAGGTTTTTGTCTCACTGAAATGTCACTTAACAGAAAACTGAAAGCAAAACTCATTATTTCAATCCCAGGAAAGGTATTCAGTCCGGATTCAATTATGTTTTTAATCATTATGGGAAAACGTGAGTGGTGTATCAGCATCACAGTCAGCTGGTTGCTGTGGAGAGGCAGAGTAGGTGGAGCTTCTCCTGATATCACACCTCTTTAACATTAATGTTCTCATATACTGTATAAAAAGTAGTATTTTCTGACTTTCAACAGTAATATAAAGTCCATGGAGGTGAGATTCAAAACAGAAAGGTAGCATTATTAAAGTGGCCTGATAACTATAAAATGCAAGATTTTTTATCACCCCGATAGGTCCACAGAGCTGGGAACCCCAGTTAGCTTATATTCTCTCAGACTAATAGTTGTAAGAACAGCGAACACGCTGTTAGGAAAAAATGACATAAGTACAACATTAAACATTAACCATTACAGAAAGTCCCAGCACAGAGCACTCCTAATTCTCTCACTAATACAGTGAGGCATGACTGACAGTGTTCAGATCTACCTTCACTCAAGCAGGGTCTTAGCCCTATGGCCCAACCCATAGTGACAGCAACAGCTCACACCTACTGTAAAACATTAAGAGTGAAAATCTACTTAAGGTTTTCTAAATGAATTCATCATGATGGAAGTGATTTCTTTATTTGCTAGTATCATGCCTGACTCTCTAACACTGACTTGTTTACACCGGGGCTTGCTGGTTTTAGCCAATTAAATTGTCACACCATGTTGTACTAAGAGTGTATTTTTGAGCTTTCAGTACTAGATTAAGACTGCTAGAAAAACGTGATAAGAGTTTTTTTTTAACAACATTTACTATTTTAAAGAAACAACTGCTTTAAAAACTCTTTCCATTAAAAATCTGCAACATTTTTTCAAGTTCTGTTATTTCCTCTATAATTTAATCCTATACATACAGTAGTAGCTTAAAAGATAAAAGTCTAGAGCATGAGAAAAAAGTTCTGTTTACTGATTCTAGTGCTTTTCTCTATTCTACAAATTTCACGTCTCCCTCCATTGTTTGTATTGAATACAAACAAAATAGAAGCAGTCTTAAATCCCAATTTCATTTGAACTATCATTTGCTCTCCAAGAAGGATGCTACAATTAATCCCTACTCACATTAAGCAATACAATACAGTATATGACTGCAAAAGGCATTTGACTAAGGAAAATTACATCTTTAAATGACACAGCAAATAGGGAAGAGACATTATTATAAGATTATATTAATGAAGGACAGACAACAATAAATAATTCTTTTCCTGCACAAATATGCCATTTTAGTTGCTTGGATATTGTTTTTCTCTTTTTTTAGAGGTCACAAGTTTCTATAATTCCCCATTAAAGACTAATTCCTGCCTCTTTGCTGGTAAGTTAAAATAATCCACAGCACAGTGAATTCAAAGGATAAAAAACTTCAAAAATGATATGTCAACATTATAAAAGTACCACGTCGCATTAAGTTTTCTGCAAAATATTCAGCAGCTGCCTAATTTAAAAGATTCAAAGCATGAATGTCATTGCAGTCTGGTTGTGTCAAAGAGGACGATGTTGAAAAAACAGGGAAAATGAAGCTGGCTTTGTTTTAATTATAAGTTAAAAAATGCTAAAACACAGAGATCCCGCTCGTTACACTATCACTTTGTATCAAACAACTTATTTACATATCGGATTACATTTTTCATACAAATGGAGAGATCTATCAGAGCTGAGCAGAGGACAACTGAAATAATGAGGCAGTGAGATTTTTTTAGAATGCTTTACCATCACGTCCATGTAGGGGGAAAAAAAAGCATTTTCATCTGTTGTGTTTGCCTCATTTATTCTGCCCTTAAATGAGAAGCAAGAGATGAAACTGATGAACTTTTACTGCCCATTTGTCTATAGCAGACAATTAAGACGGAGCAGATCAAAATGGATTATCATACCGTGCAGAAGACTGGTGCAACACCAATACATCTTCAGGACTAGTTTCTTTCATTCAAGCCACCTTTTATCCTTTCTCTTTCTTCTTGTCCCTTTTTTTCTCTATAAAGGAAGAAGTACCAGCTTTATGGCTCAAGGGAAGCCAAAAGGCTAGGCATCATTATTCATTCCCAGATGTCAATCTAACCTCCTCTTTTCCCCCTGTTCCTAAAGCAACAGAGCCACAGTAATTTGAGACAGATTCTTTTACTGTATGGAACAAAGACCATCTCAGAATAAAACATCTTCCAACAACAAAGGGCATTTTTTTTTCTAGATCAAATAATTGTACAAGAGGGAAAAAATGCACATAAACAAGTAGAGGTGATTAGTCGGACCAGCTCAGCTTACTGAACATTTAGGATAATAGGGAATAGATTCAAAACCACCCACTGCTTCAAGTTTTCGAAGAAAGAATATGGTTGTGTGTTCACATGTGAAAGTGTATATATATAGAAAACTGCATTAGCTGTGAACAAGGGATTCTGATGAAGTGATACATACTTTCAATCAAACATCTCTCCATACAGCAGTGGCCATGTCTTGCATTGAGTTCTGCCCCTTGGACAGAATACTGTATATTATTTCTGTCTCACTGCAGTCTCTGTTACTACTTTCCATTAATTCAGCAACATACAATCCATTAATTTTAAGATTTAAACAAGTTTTTTGTATCTGAAATGTGTGTTTTTGTTGTTACTGTGTTTTCAGGGCAGCTTAGAGTACATGATCGCAGTGCATTTAATACAAGAAACGAATTGTTTTCAAATTGTACCAAATTGTCAAGAAACAATTACATTGAAAAGCATAATTCATATTTTGTAATTGAATTAAGTGTGTCATAAAAGCTTTCAAATGCAGATTTACACAATTTCAAAATATTAAGGCACAAACCTTAAGTTTCCTTTTACAATCATGAATCAAAAAAGAACACGATCTGCAAAGTTTTCTAATCGCTTCATAAAATATACTTTGGAAGATAACTGATAAAAGACCAACATACTGCCAAATCCTTCTTGGTGCACACTGAGTTTCTTTACTGTTTGTCTGCATTAACCTGTTTATTAAATCTAAACATGTACCATCTGTTCTGGAAGCAAACACTGAATTTGACTTAAAGTTTCTCTACTACTGTCATTCAGTAATGCAGGCTTACGTACTGTAGATGGTTGCAGAAATTACTGCACATAACTATTATCTTAGGTTACAAAGATTTAAACTTATCTTGAAGACAGCAGAACAATTTAGCTAAGAGCTAGTGTGCATTCACATGATCGCAACAGACGCTGCAGTTTTCTAGACTCTCTTGTAAGTTCTCTTACTTTTGTACTCAAATGGCTGATGAAGTATCAATGAACTCATATAGAACCTCAGCACTGCGACTTCACTTTTTCAAGACAAAAGTTCTTCATATTTGCAAGTTTTTTAAAAGAATGCTTAATGGAAAATTAGAAACGAAGAGAAATATACGACTCAAAAACTAAACTTTAATTGGGTTATTCACAAGGGTCTGTATGTGGAGTCTGTTTCTGAAAACCACAGCGACAGCCGAGTGATTTCCACAGGTTTCTGTTCACTTTCTCTTTAAGACCAGTCCTCACACTAGTGTTGACACGAGGACATTGTGACACTAGCATTGAAATAATAACAGTTCTGTCAACAAACAACAGTTAAATAAAAGATAGGTAATCATTGTTTCAAGCCACTATTTACCCGATTATTGACAGATAACCACAGAATTGATTCCACATTAAGAGAAGTTTGTGATCAAGAAGCTCTTTAATTCGAGAACGCAGAAATAGCTTACATACAGATGTCTAAATTCACGTGCAAGGAAGCCAACATGTTTGGTATTCCTGGAAGCATATCTAGATTGAGAGGTGATGGCTAACCTGAACAAGACACGTTAAACAGCTTTAAAAAGAGAGAAAATATTGTTTGAAGGTTTGTAAGTTACTATGGACCTACTAAACATTGTATGGAAAAAAAAAACGCGTTTTAAATTAGCGCACAGCGAAATAATGCAAAGTGAATAGCAATTTACACATGGACATGGCCAGTGATTTTTTTTCTAAGCATCACATGCTCTGATCCAGTTTCTGGGATCTTCTACAGTGACTCCCCAAGTGAGAAATCTGAAATCGGGTGTGTTACCCCGGCATTCAGAGGCACAACAGCATCACTGTGGGATTGTCTGCAAGGGGCACCACCTGTAGCTCCGAGACATGCAGTGCTTGTAACCAGATTTATTATTTTTTCATGGCATCCAATAGTGTTAGCGGCAGTGCTTCCTAGTGTGGAAACGGGACTTATCGGAGTCACTCCTTGCACAATTTTCTCATTTCTCATGCACTTCAGGTAATAAGGAGTCCAAATGGGAATATGTGCTCTTATCTACACCACTGTTTTCTACAGACATAACAATACCACTGGTAATATCATACAAAACTGAACAATGAATTGGTCAGCATTGCACAATTAATAGTTTGGAATGAAAAACAGTATTGTACTGAAGTGTTTGCTATAAACAGTTATATGCATCGTGGTCTTCCACTTTCTCCGATCAGATCCTGCATTAACGCCTTGCCAAAGGTCTGCCAAGAAAGGATTTGTTCACCCAACTTTGGCAGACTTGCAGATGTCCTGCTCCTTTGCAGAAGGACTGTTCCAAGGCTGTTTTGCGCCTCTTTGATTTCAGCCCAGCATTCCCTTTGTCTTACAAAATGATCCGTTCCTGCCCTGTGAGTGTCATTCCTTTTGAAATCATGCTAGATTCTCAGCTCATATTTGTTGCTTTCATTTTTCACCTCAACAATACAACACAGGAAATGTTTTTATCACTATAAACATTCTCGTAACTGCATATGTATTTGATAATTTTGTTATGTCATTTGAGCAGCATTTCATAGTCTGCAATGTCGATTACATCTAAGTCATACTTATGTTCACTAATCCTTTCCTCTCTTCTGTCAAACCCGACCTACTGTATAATATGTATATTAATTCAAGTCAATAGCCTGCAGTTCATTTTTTCCCTCAAAAGTGTGTTGTCCTATATGACTGAAGTTTAACCCCGTTCTGTTTCACGTAATGTTTTTTTCTACCTTAGCAGCACCCTCGTTAATAGCGAGGTACAAACTTTCATCATGTTACATATATTGAATTTTTATTGGAAAAGGGATTTGAATATTGTTTCATCTGTTTATAAAACTTTACAGTGCTTTTTTGAGCAATATTTATAGTTCAGTGCCTGGACAGAGGTTTCTAAGCAAAAGCCATGCTCAGCTTTTTCAATACACCTCTTTTCTAACTCATAGGATATAACACAATAATAATATGATGCACTTTGACGAGGAATTAAATGAATAGGAACTGGAACACAATGACTTTTGTCTGGATAACTACAAGTTTTTATGTCTTTACAGACAGTAGACTTCACTCCAATATGTGGCAGATTTTTCCCTGAGATTTTTCCTGCAAGCCATGGTTTCTCACCATTTACTCTATAGTCCTATACTCTGTCAGACTCCCTGATTAAAAGAGAAAACAGAGCATTGCCAATTTTACATTTCTCTGAATTAATTCAGCTTCTAAAGGCTGCCTGCAGTCTTCTGACTGAGAGCAAACTATAGTTAATCACAAGTAGTAACAGTTTCTTGGGAGTAACGGAGGTAAAATATTAGGCAAATATGTTCTTCATCATGTTTTTTGGAAATTTCGAGTGTTTTTTATGAATAATATTCCTCACATGGGAGGACTTAGAGGACTTATATAGATTTATCTGTGTTCTTATTAGTTTGACACACACTTTATATGTCCAGAGAAAATGGAGGAGACAAGAGTCATAGGTGTATAATGATTTCCAATAATGCTTATATTTTTGCCAAAATTCTGTAACACACAGATGACTGTGATTTATACATAAGTCTTGTGTTTTTCAAATAACATGATGCCACAATACACTCCCAACCAATAAAGAACCAGTTACAGGACCAGCCCAGTTAAGGGCTTCAAATAACAAAATAAAATCCAGAGAAACTCTACATGCATTTCTTCCTGTGTTTTTGTACACAAATGGCCAGACCTGGCTCTTTCAGCTAAAACCAGTAAACCCAGACCCCAGACCTAAAACTGGTCACAGCCTGATTTCTATAATACTTCAGAAATATTAAACAAATACATCTCAACAACAACAACAAAAAAAAAATATGGTGAATTTACAATGTTCTTATCATAATTGCCTACATTCACAGAAGCAAATTCCAAAAGTTCATTCACTTTGAAAACAGACAAGGAAATGCAATGCAGCAAAGCAAAACGTGTAAAAATCCACCTCGATGCCTTGAGACCTCCGCACATGATATTTGCCAGAGCCGAGGTAGTGAGATGGAAGGTATGCATGTGTGTACGTGTTTAAAAATTCATTATTTTTTATATAAAGGAATGATTGCTGGGCTATACGGACAGCAAGTGCAAATGAAAGAGGCATAAACAGTAAGGAAGAGGAAGAGAAAGAAAGGAAGAAAGTTAATTACGCATTCCAAACCTGGTCGATGTAGTCTTCGGGGAATTGCCTTCGCACCTCAGGATCTGTAAATAATTGACAGATAATATTAATTGGCTTTGGATTAGTGAGCAAGCAGAGTATCACACATTAATATTTGATCAGAAGATGATAGGGACCCTAGCAGGGGATCCGAAGGGGCAGCTGAGGCTGTTATGTTGATTAGGCCAGGAAAGAACTATTCAAGGCGTTACCCTTTGCCCGTCTCCAGAAAAAAAAAAGAAAGAAAAGAGGAAAATGATTTGATGCTCGTGTTAGCTCGAGGCTGCTATCTTGCCTAACCTCCTACTGGCAGCAAATTGCCTGCTGGATGTATTGCCAGAGAAAAAATCACAACGACTTTCAAACCTGCTTTGATTGTTATTTTATTAGCTACCACGTTCAGACAGCCAACAGAGACCGGTATGATATATGTCCCAAATTTGGGATACACACATTTCTCCCAGTCCTCTGATGTTCCAGTACCAGTTTCCAACGGCGTGCAGACCCCGTTATCGGGAAATTTGACTTATGAATAATAAGGGACGTGCTGCAGGGTCAATATATTGTATGGAAATCTTCCAAAAAATTTACTAAACAATTCCTGGAGGCTAATTAAAGTGCGGCTGAACCTCTCACAGCGTGCATGACAGTTGTATTAAAGATTTAAGGGGAGAAAAGAGATGGAGCAGAAACAGAAGAACCCAAATGACAAAAATATCCCTCTCATCTAACATACGCTGTAATTTGTTTTGTCAAAATTGTTTTATCACTACAGATTTAAAGCTATCTGGCAGCCTGCTGGTACATCTGAACTCATAACACAAAAGCTTTCACATGTTACTTTTGGTAAATGCTATTTACATTACCAGACAGGGATGCAAGCCCCATTATTTTAAAAAAAATGACTGTTTAAAACCCTCAGATATAGACTACTGGGTCGAATGTGAATCTAAATTCAAATGTGGCTGAAATTACTGAACTGTGGCCCCTTGTGTTTAAAAACTTTAGCTGGTCAGGAAAACCTGACAGTCTCCAAAAACTGATCATTTAGAAATCACACTAGCTTGCAGCCCGATCACCTCTAGCTAGTGTTTTTAATGAGCGTCCTACTTTGGATTATCACTACATTTGTCTCAGAAAATATGCTAATCAGAGAGCAGGGATTGTTTTGCTAAAAGAGAAATTCAACAACATACTATCATTCAATTACATAAAGCTACATTCACTAATAATAATAACACTTGTCTCTCTAAAGTAAATTAGCTTACTGGCTAGACATTGCCAAAAGACAAGATAACAGTTATCCTCTATCCCCACTGAAGAGACATTTGACAGAATTGTTGTGAGAGCATAAAAGGATGCAAATCAGTTCATTTAGCTCATTTAGATGTTAGCAGCTTGATAAACAAAGAATTCTGTCCTTTATTCCATTTTTAAAGCATCCCGCAGAGTCTAGTTCAACCACATGACTACAGAGCTGATTCCAAAACAGAACAATCCTCTCTCTAGAGAAGTATCCCCCGTTTCTGTCCTGAATGACTCTCGATGCCACTTGTGACTCCAAGTCCTTGTATTACTGCTCCTCTTAAAGAAGTCCCCTGAGCTGCTTCGGTCAATATTCTTCAGGATCTCCCTCATAACCACCTCTCTTCCAAGCTAAAAAGATTCTGTTCCCTTTGAATGTCTGAGAACTACAATAAACTCAAACCAGGAATTAGCCTGTTTGCTCTACATCTATTGCATCTAGAGGAGCATCTTTCCTGTAGTGTGGCACCCAAACTCGACCACAATATTCCAGGTGAACTTGTGCTTCAAATAATTTTAACGTGATTTAAAAACTGCATTCTTTCCAGTGATTTCACAAATCCCAAATTAGCATTAATTTTGGAATACCTAACGTCATTTCAGATAAGTCTAAGAGGTAGGCTAAGCTGGTCTGTGAAATCAGCCCTGAGATTTTGTTATATTAATATTGAAATAAACCCTTGGCATTCTTTTTTCTCGTTTGGCCCTTTCCAGTACAATCTGTGGTAAATGCTTCTAACTCAGGGTCCTCTCAGTGCTTTGCCTTGGTCTCTTTTCCATTCTCTACAAAGAATTATCTTTTTATGTTCTTCTTCTAGTGATCTATAAAGCCATTCTGGCCAACATTTGTCAAACTTTGATATAAAGATTTCTTCTTCTAAACAAAACTGATCAATTGTTGCATACATCTTGAAAAAGAAAGATGTATTTTAAGTAGAAGCAAGATCAGATTTTAGCAATATGTCTTGAAGAAGGCAAACGTGATCCATTATTACATTCTTAAATAAAGTGGAGAACAATTACATTAGTTCTTGTACATACCCATAGAGTATTGTATCCTGAATTTAATATGAAAACCAAGGGCTAGTTGGTCTTTCAGTGTGACAAGACCATGTTAAGATAGAGGCATAAATACATGTTTTTTCCAGTGTTTGAATTTATCAGCTACTCCACAAAAACATTTCAGTGAATTTCTGTAAAATAACAGATACTAAATATATTTAATCAAGGAACTGATAAGACAAATTATTAAACTAATCACACAAAAAAAGAAAACAACATACAAGAGCACTAAGTTAATTTGAAGAGCAAGACTATATACAGGTTTTTATGGCTTCACAACTTGCGAGTGAAAAATTCAGACCATGAATAATGTTTGTACAGGGGCCTAGAGCTGAGCCCAGCTATCTGACCCACTTCATCCCTTTAAAGATTTTATTAACGAGCTCTTCTTTACTTCTTGTCTTGGAATGCTTCTGGGAGGAATTCAAAGAATCTTGTTATTATTCCAAATTTCGAATCTCGGCACTATATTCTTAAGCCAAGTAGTGCCTTTACAAAGTATATTAGTATTTTACTGCCCATAAATTTCCATCAAATGGACGTCTGATTAATTAAGCAGTACTTTCTTGATTAATCTCCTTGGGAAGGTTTTTTTTATAGAACAAAAACCTGGAAAGATTATCCATTCATCACATATGCAAATTCCCTGTAAGAAACCAGTTTTCAATCTTATACTGAATCCTATATTTCAATCTTATAATTGAAAACACAAACTACAACTTTTAGTCTTTAAAGAGTCTTATGAAATGATAAGAAAGTGTGACAGTGATCCAAATGATCACTCTTATTTGAAATTTAACCTTGCTAAAACATACTTTCTAGAATATTGTGACTGAATACTGTGCTTTTCCAACCAAAACATGTGGAAAACGAAATAAATGTATCCAACTCAATATAGAAGTTGCCTCTTACAAACACCCATTGAACTTTGATGGAAAGCAAGTTCAGTGAAGTTTATAAAGCAGTGTGTTCTGCTTCTGCAGATGTGCTATCCTGTTGTGCATATTCAACATAACACAACAAGGCTCTTTATGTTAATGGTAGACAAAAGACTCTACTTCACAGTGCACTGACATGGATTTTTTCAAATAAAGCACTGCTATATTCTAACACCTAAAGTCACTCAGTGTTGACTAGATTTGTAACACCTGAGCTAGCACTTATGACATAAATCTAAAAACACCAAACAATGTATTTGCAAAAGTGGTATATTGAAAGGAAGTACAAGCCAGGTATTCACACCTGGTGGTCTGATCTAGCTGGTGCTGGTAGTACCTTCTATCCCTCTTGATCAAATCAGATCTCAATTTTTAAATTGTCCCTCTGCACTGGAAAGGTTAAATTCCACTCCATGCTTAGACAACCTAGCCTACTAAAAGTTCCCCTGTACAGCTGATGAAGTCGTTTTTCACTTCCTACCTTATCTGAGGCTGTACACTCTACTTATTTTCTTTGCTTCTGAAACACCCAAAAAACTTACAACTCAGGGACTAAATGAATACATTCTGCTCAACTGGCATCTAGTGAAGACAATTAGTCAGTGACTGCTAACTGTGTTGTAAAGGGAGTTAAGTTAATGCAGCATAAACACCAAATATACAAACAATACAAACAATACTAAGTACAGTACACAGGATAATACCTTTACATGTAAACTGGGAAAGTGTCTAATAAATTTCCTGGAACATTTCAGATGTTCGACTCAATTCATAATCTGTAAGCATAAAAAAACGAAAATTCAATCAAAGCCTTAAATTAATCTACGGATAGAAATCAGCACATTGCTAACATTTTACAGATTATATCATTCTGACACGTGGGCAAGTCCCCTTTCATTTCAGGACTTCATGAGAAAATCCCAGAAACCTCCAAAATACACATGAAAAAAACAAGGTAACACTCAGACTACAGAATACTTTATAAAGCTTGTAAGTTTCACGAAGGGGAAAACGCAGCTCTACATAAGCTCTGTATCTTTTTTGCCAGAAGTACGTTAACTTACTGCTTCGTTGGCCATTAAAAATTCATAAACTTCTAAAAAGAAAGGCCTATGTTGCTGAAAAAGGTCCTTTATTTGAAAGGTGCTGCAAATAATCTGCTTTGTGTGCAGTTCTTCTTAAATAACAGAACACTTTTCTTACAAACTGCAGCAGCATGGAACATGTACAAAACCTGGCACCCTACTGTTGAGCAAACCATCTTTAAATTTTCTGCCTGGCAGCAATCCATTTGTGTGTCACTCTGTTTTTCCAATACTTCATGTACTGCATTGCATCTGCTGTATTTAATGGACTTTTAAATGAACTTTAATGTGGAAAATAATGCAACCAGAAAACAAAAACGAGTCAATCCCGATTCACATATACTGGATATCTACACGAGCACCAGAATATCACAGGAAATTGAAAAAACCACAACAAAACACAACTTCACTATAAAACACTGTTCCAAAACAACTCCATACATATTTCGCTCAAATACAGCTTACAAAAGAAATTCAATATACTTCACATTTCAAAAAGAGGAGGCGAAGAGAATTCTGCAAGCACCACAAAATGCACCGTTAAACCAGTCCGCCCAGGTCCTTGCAGCTGTGCAGCTAAGTGGTTAGCACTCCAGACCTCCTGCTGGAAGATTGTGGGCACAGTTCCTGGCTGTTCGTCCCACAACACCTGGGGCACGAACCCGGGTCCCCGGCGTAACGCAACAGGGAGCCAGAGTGAGCGTAAGGAGACCTCCCCCAGCCCAGGCAGCTGAGGTCCCTGCCACGCGCAGGGAGGGCGATGACGTCACCGTGTCCGAACGAGCTCCGCTACACAGACACTGTCACACCCCAGTGCCATACTGTAGGCATTCCCCAGTTGTTCCAGTCCACCCAGCTATATAAATAACATTCTGACAGAATTCCAATGGGAGTCATACACTCTCAGTCTTCAAGCAATGGGATGGAATACACTATGGTCTGAGATCCACTCAGCTCCAGTCTGGACTGTACCAACAAAAGATATTGTTCAGTTTTTCCTTGTTCTACCAGGCATGAGTGAGCACAAATGAATGCTTTCTGACAATGAGGTCCACTAGTGAATAGTGAAAAGTTAAGAAACATTTAATTTGTCCTTTTTATTTTCTGTCCTCACAAAAGTCTATATACATTGTTGCACATACTGTAGTTGCCATTATTAACAGAAAGACAGATATTTTTATTCCTTTTACATTCGCATGAATGTTTCTGAGCTTTGGTGTATTTCAGAGTGACGGCTGTATCAAACCATGCAACACAGACTCGTGAAGCTGAAACAATCTTACTTTTGTGTCTAAAGCAGTACCCAAGCTTGGTGTTGCAAATTAATAAAACAATAATTGATACTGCAAAGTCAGGGACCAGTGAGCTATAAAGTAAAGGATGAAAAGTCCAGTGGGTTTCCAGAACAGCTTTTGTTCTGAAGCAGCACTGAGTGACATATGCAGCACAGAGATATTTCCTCTGAAAGGAGAAAATGAGTCTTTGTGCTCATATTTCCAGTCAGACAGATGGATGGCAGTATGTACACTCTATGGGCTTGCTTGATTTCCTGCCCAGATACCACAAAAAAAATCCAAATGCTCACTGGATGAATATGCTAAATATCATCACTATCTGCCTAAAATAAATAATCAAAAATGAGGAAACCTGACTGAGACAAAACATATTTTGTTCATAGTTCCTATACAGGGGGAATGCTGTTTAATTTTTTTTGTCATACCAACATGTATTACCAGACCATCTTTATTAAATTGCATAAGTAAAGCCATCGATTGGCTACATTAGGATCTTCTGTAGTACAGAAACAAAGCACCTTTTCGCAGTCCAAAAAATATATTATTTTTTCTATACTTTTTCATTTCACAAAATTTCACTAAATATGAAATCCACTGATTCAACCCTGAAAGTTTTCCTTGGGAAGTCTGAAGCAGCCACAACATATTTAAATACCTGTTTTAACAAAACATACTAGTCTATACTTCTTAATAGAGGTGACAAAAAAGCAAAGTAAGCTGTCCGAATGCTGTCAGAGCAGTTCCATGCCTTTCCATCTGTCTTCCTTGGTCATACTTGTTGGACCAGTATTCCAGAAACCCAACACCTGACCATCTCAGATGCCCTTGAGAAACCATAGATATAAGTATTTATAAAACACAAATGCAGCCTGAATTTCAGGTCCCTATGATATTCTTTGGGTTTTGTATCTTCAAAAAAGTTACCTATAATTTCCAAAAAACAAAACTAATACTACGCTGTATGGTTTCTATTCTCACTATGTGCGATATAGTATCTGTCCACATACTCTATTAAGATCTATTTTAGACCATTGATGACCGAATAGAAACTGACCCGGATCACCTGTTGGCAAGTCTTCCTAATCTAGGAATATGTATATTTCTCCTGTAGTATACATAGCACTGATTTAATATACAATTAAGTGCATGCATCTATTGCATTATACATGGTGCATTAGTTTAAAGAGGCACTGAATTGCCTGCATGTAATAATGATTTTGTGTCCATTTTACAATTGTGGATCATGGATTTTATTTGCCTCTCATTTACTAATCCCTATACACCACATTTATTATTATGTCACTTATCTTTTCAATTGGACTTTCCTGGAATATTCTGCTCAGTTTATGTCACTGCACTACTAGCAATAGGGCCGTTTTAGAGCAGTACAAATGAAAGCAACCAAATAAATTCCTGATCTGCACAAAATGCCAAACTGAGACAGATTAAGTGAACTGACCTGGGACAGAAAAGATTATGAAGGAATTTGAAGGAACTCAACTATTCAAAATTCTTCAAAAATTGACTAATGTAATAAAAGACACAAAGAACAAGAAAATTAAGGAGAATTCAGGACAGAAAATGGGAGACAGTTCTTTGCACAGAGAGTTCTAGATGTCCGAGTCAAACTCCTTTAAGAATCAGTTTGATGGCATCGTTAAGATACAAGCATCAATCGAAGATGAGGGACTGACTGAACTCCTGATCTGTAACTATTCTTACACCGTTACTTTTCAGTGTGTCTAAGTTCTGCAAGAATCTGCATGCTTTTTAAAAGAACGTCTTGGCACTGTTTGATAACATGATAAAAGAAATTCAAAAGACGTGTTGTAAATCATAAATCTCTGAAGACTGAAACAACGTTTTTAAGACAAATATTGAAAGAGAAAAGGCACTAAATATTCAGTATAAATGTGGGAATCAACCCCCCCTTAGAAAATATCCATTTCAAAAGTTCAGAAATTCACTGCTTTCAATAATTCCCTTTCCTTACTCCATATTAAAATTAAGTATCACTTTTCATAGACGTCTTACATTTTTAATTGTACACCACTGATCAGTAAACACTTCAGCGAAGGAACAGGATTTTTTCTTTCCAGAACAACACCTTGCACAGGATATCTGTGTCAAAACAATTTAAGATAAAAAAGGAGAATCAACAGGCTGGGGATGTCAAGATTAATAAAGTCACTGGACTCAGGGACTGCTCAATTCCCTCAGTAAAAGATCATGCTCACAAAGCCTGCCTGTATTTGAAATGCTGTTGTCAACACATGAACACATGTTCTATGTTAGGCCACTGTTACATAATAAAAGTTTTTTTTCCTGCAGAAAGCTGCTGACACCACTTGTGCTAGAAAAGGCACACTTCAGAAAAAGCAAAAAAAACAGCACTATAAAAACCACGGAGCAGTGCTTTGAAATTAGCCATAAACTACATAATCTCATTGCTCAATTTCATGGAGTTTAAATCAAGGATTTTTTTTTCCATAAGACCCTCTCAGTAGGCTAGTCTAAATGGTAATCCGAGCTGCAAACTGATTCAATTTTCCAGCTGACAGGATGGGAATATGTCAGGAAAAAGCAAATCAGCTGCAGTACCCTTTTAGACATCTCAGGTTTCTCAGCGCTAACCTGGTCCAGCACTCTCTCCTAGTCACTGCAGATGAGACCTTGAATGCACATGACAGCAGCAGCATTTTTAGAGGTGTTGAAGATGCAAGGAGTTAAAGACTTGAAGAAATCAAACATCTTGATGTGAGGAGATCCAAACTGGTCTGGGGTTCATAGTCTCCAAAGGGAGTGAGCTTGGATTATGCTCAAGGAAAAACAGAACTATCCCATTTACCATGGCGATGTTCGATAAAGGCAGACCAAAAACAGTCACCGCAAACTTTGCAATAATACCTGTATCAACATTTAAAAAACAAAATTCAAGTAACATACTCTGCACTGAGTTCTTGAATTTAGCCCTATTCGTGTTATTAAAAGCAGCACTCCCCTGCTTACAAGACATTTTCCCCTGTATAAAAAGAATAGTTTGCCTTTTTAAATCCAAGCTTTTCATTAAGCTTTTCATTTTTCTTAATAGAATAACTTGACACGCAACTTGTTATTGCATAGATTAAGAAAACAATACTTTCCTACCCATTCAGATAGTTCAAAATCAGTTTTATACTACCCATGCTCAAACATCAAGGATGATATCCTGTCCTGTTTCTAAATGTTAGAATTAGGAAAGGTGGAGAATTTTTGACAGCTACTAAAACGACTCAAATCTGACAAAGCAAGTTCCATTCTGTACTAGGAAAATTACATTGCTACTGCGCAAGATCCTGATAGGCCAGTATGTGGTCAAATATTTTCAAACCCCCGTTTGCCTTTAGTCAAATGAGAACACTTGTGCTATAAGACACCTTTGAATAAGATGTTAAACCAAGGTCTCGGCCACTTCTGATTATAATCGAAGATTAAATGGAACTATTTGAAGCACCAGAAGTGCTAAGGTGCAGGTTCAGTTCTCTCACTCAGGATCATATTGAAATGAAATTGCTCTAATGTGAGCTGCAAAGTGATTGTCTTCACTTCACCATTTTATCTGCCATGTAGCGCAAAACAGCTGTCAAGCAACCCCCCAATGTAGTTCAGGTGGGTGGCTGCATCAGCATGCGTAGGCTGCAAAGGAACAAGTAACAGGTTTATTCAATGCTGGAAAAAAAGAAGAAAGAAAACACAACGTTTCGGCCGTGGAGCCTTCTTCAGGTGTGAGCTCATGTTTGTAAACCTGCGATTTACACAGTATCTTTACATATCTTCTGGTTGCCTGTGCTGTCTAACAAATTCAGATACACTTTAATTTGAGCTAAATTAGAGCAGCTAACGTGTTTGAGTGCAAGCTTTTTAATTTGAAATGGTTAATGATTTGAATAATCTATAGAGTTAACTTTCCACCTTCACAACTGAGGGCGTTTTAAAAAATGTCTGACTGATACTTACACTTGTCAATATTACAACATCCTATTACATCATGTTATGATATACTGGTTGTTCTTTCTGTACTTAAGCTAATTTTCATGCTACTAAAGTGAATGTCTTGGCTCCAACTGTGATGGAGAACTTATTTTAGATTTATCTGGTTAAACTAAGGATTAAACTAATGAAGGTATAACTCTATTTCTAGTCATGTTTCAGTGAGATTGTTTACTACTTTAGGTGGTGTTCCGTAAAAACAGTAATTATGTATCACCATGTCAGAAAGGAAATCTGATACTTTATTGAAGCCTATATTGAAATGGAATAATAGATTTAAAAAGCCTTGTATTTGGAAACTACCGTGAATCATTTGGAGGACAAGCTCAGCGAATAAAACAAACTTTCAATAAAGCTCCAGTTGTATGCCTACCGCATATACTTTCTTGTTGCACCTGAAGGGTACTTGAGGTTTAACAAGTTACTTGCTGTGAGATTCTGTACTATGGAATGGTGCGTTGTATATATTACACTCTTATTTTAAATGCACATTGCAACAGCAGTTAGAGAACAGCAAACAACAGAGGAACATCTACAGTAGGGGTTAGGCTTATGGGGAGCCTGGCGTGCCTTTCTACAAAGACATATTCAACCACTGAATAGGTCAATGAGGGAGGTACATAATGCAGTCACTCCTGCATTAAGAGTGTATACCTTGTATTCAATCTGTGGCCTCTTGTCCCTGCCTTACCCAGACAAGAGGTGCTCCAACAGCAGGGCTGACATTTGAAATGCAATGTGAATGAGATTGCTTTTAAACAACTAAGGAGTGGTAATATTTCAGTAGTGTGGATGACTATTAGAAGATAAAGCATCAGATTGCATGCATTGCTGCGGTTGTTTCTGCTTGCTTTGTATGTGTAAATGCGCTAAGAATGACATAAACAAATCCACTTGTTTGGTTCTGTGCTGTGACACCCACAACAAGAAGAGGCTGGCTTTTCATCTCGTTTGTGACATTTGTCGCTTCATTTAGATATGTAAACAAAGCGATTGCAACGATTTCAAATTTTTGAAGAGCGACCTACTAAAATGTACGTGTTTTTGTTACTTTATTGGATATATGTGTTTCTAAATATTCTGAAACTAACGGTTGTTGATAACAGATATTCAAAACAGGGTTAAATTGGGTCTAATACTTGAACTTCAGAATAAAGACATATAACGAAGTCATGATTTTACCTAGCAATCTCTGCTTTTTAGAGCTGTGGCCCTGAGTTCAACTTCAGACCTGGGGTGCTGTCTGTGTGGAGTCTGCATGTTCTCCCTGTGTTCATGTGGGTTTCCTTCAGGTGCTCTGATTTCCTCCCACAGTCTAAAGACATACTGGAAGGTAAATTGGCTTCTGGAAAAACTGGCCCTGGTGTGAATGTGTGTGCGTGTGCCCTGTGATGGACTGGCGTCCCATCCGGGGTGTACCCAGCTTGGTGCCCAGATAAGCCCCGGCTCCCCCACAGCCCTGAATTGGATAAAAGGGTTAGAAGATGGATGTATGCACCCCAAAGAAAGAACTATACTAGCGGAGCCACTCAGAAGACCCACAATTTTCACTGTGTGAAGGCACTTTAAAAAGCAGCAAGGCAGCAAGGAGAAAAGTGTTTTTAATTAATGAAGTTTAATATGAACTTTTCATCCTTTCAGGTAAAATGGGCAAACTACACATGAAAGGGAACTGCTTTGAAAATTTCTCCCTCAACGTACAGGTCCTTGTGCCACACCAAGGCCACTCAGCTTTTGGAATTTGAGAGAACTACGGAATACAGACCAAAGCAATGAGGGCTTTAATATGATCAACTGATCACTTGGAGCTACGTTTTAACAATGGTCTGAATTAATGCAGAGAACTTTGCACAATACAGGAAAGCTCCTTTTTAAAATTAAGTGGAACAGTCTTCATTACATTTTACATTGTAATTTACTACCTAGGTTCATTATAGCTAAAGACCAGACCAAACTACAGAAAGCTGTTTGAAGTGCAATCATTAGTGGAATCTTAATAATAACTAATGTGCATCATTCTGTAACTTATATTAAAGCAATGAAAATACTCCTGAAATGACCCAAACTTTCTTCTACAAAGGAAACAGAACATCTAGGAAATAATAGCCACATATACGTTTTCTTAAGATGTCATATTGTCGTATTACACGACAATTACACACAATAACCATCTGAATAATTTCTACAATGAAAGATCCTGAAATAAAACCTTCTGCACACTGGATTTGATCCATAAATTCCATGATGGTGTCACATGCTGGATATATTAGTAACACAGAAAATATGCATGTACTGTAAGCACCAACACTGTGCACCAACTCTGAGGTTTGTATATGAAAAATCCAATTTGGCAGCCAAACACAATGACCCATCACAATTCTTTGCACCCTGAAGTGACCTTCCCTTACTAACGACAGGCTTTTATAAGGTTTTGACTTAAAGTTGGAATTTTATAAACATTTTGCCTGACAAGACTGTGCTGAAGTAAAGGCTATAAACGTTTGGGTATAAAGAGAACCAAACAACAAAACTTGTTCAATAAAGGTATCAGTAATCAAAGAAAATCATACCGTCAATATCTTCAAGCGACAGGAAAGTACATTTTAATCTTTCAAATCTTTAAAAGGATATTTAAATCTGGAAGTCAGTCAGTGCATGGTGAAACCACATTCAGAATATTACATCGGAGAAAACAGACACACCCTATGAATCAGTTAATAACACCTTTTCAACAAAGACAAGTAAGAACCTATAGAAAGAGCTAGCAAAATGTTTAAATACATTACAGGCCGAGTTGAAGGTCCTATAACAGGGCGTCCAATCATTTGTATAGGTTGACAATTTTCACACATTAGACAGGTAGGCTAATACTCCTAGTTACATTTGCACTCAGCAAATTTAAAATTCAGTTCTGAAGTGAATCCACTGATGAAAGCACTAGTGTTAAAGTTATAACAGCTCAGTTATTTAACACGTAAATGTACATAGTAGGTAAAAGATTTGTGCAGCATAAATACTGCATAAAGAAAAGGGGAAATGAAACACGAACATGACATTTCTAAAATCTCGATGTTTCTACAGTGACTTTAAGTTGGGAAAATGTTGCAATTATATATAATTAAACGCCACTAAGTACACTTTAGTGGAACTGCAAACTTCCAGAGGGCCGTATGTACACTGTAAAGCCAAAGGCACTAGCATGTGAGTTTTGAGAACTTTTTGGGAAACAGAAATGTTTCCCATAGTGACATCTTATATCAATACAGTATAGAATTATCCGCCCTTAACAAAACTTAAAACATTTAAAACTCTTGCTGTGCTTGACATTTTCAAACAAGAATTAAGGAAGCTGCTCTGGAGCTCATGCAAACAAAATGCACGAAAATTCCATAAACCAGGGATCAAACCCAATTCCCGGAGGGATTGCATAACTGCATCACTATAAGACTTCTAATCAGGATCCGTGGTACATTATAGGTAAGCATAAGTTTACTGAAGTGAGTGTTGTGAGAAATGAACTATAAAGGGCTCTAAGAATCCCTTACATGTATAATAAAATAGTTTCAATCTTTTGATGACTTCTCAGGAACTGTGTTTAAGACCCCTACCTTAGAAAAGCAAATATACTTTTGAACTATCAGTAGAAAACAAATCAATATGAAGTCTGCATATTAACTTTGCTGGGAAACAACGGCTTCAGAACAATGACTGTATTGTAGTAGAATTTACCGTGAAAAACTTTTTTTTTTCTAATAACAAGGCGAAAGTAACTGAATTTCTCGTCAGGGAGCCTTTGGGAGAGAAGAAAGATATCTGATGATCCTGCTTTATGCTGTGAGTGCTGGGATGAACTGGGCTGTGTTGACTCTACAAATTAAGATAACAGAAGAGTGCTGACCTTGCCGATACGCTGGCAATGATATAACTTTAGGGACTGCATTGTTATGTTCTGCAAACTGCAAACCCCACAAGGATTATACTTAAAAGAAATGTGCTACTGTAATTCCCAAAGGATTAAATCATGGAGTACCATTTTTTGTCTAAATACATAAGAAGCAGGGGAAATGGAATTTAGATAGGTAGATGGGATCAAACTCATAGCTGTTGAAAGAATATTTCCAGCTTGTAATCCTCTCCTTAAAGCAAGTCCACGGGGAATGAAAGATTAGCTTTTTTTCCCCCCAACAAGCAAAGTCCCTGCCCCCAACACTAACAGCTATCTTATCCTTTCTTATTAACAAAATGTCACTCTTGTAGTAAGCAATAAGCAGGGCACATATTGACAGTTCTGACCACACATGAAACTGCTCTCAGTGATCCAACATCACAGTTTCTTCAATTAGGAAACAAGCTGCTATACCAAACACACACAGTTTAAAAAAGTATATGGCAGGAAAAAGGAGGGAATGATTTGAAAATAAAAAAATGATTGAATAACTTAATCTCTAAATGATTTAAGGATAAATGGCAGAACAGTGGCGCAGTGCTTCATGCATTTAGTTCAATTCCCGAAATGCTAGCTGTGCAAAGTTCGTACGCTGTCCCCATGGACTGGGTGAGTCATGTGTGTCCATCAGGATTGATCAGTTTGCATTGCTTACTGTATTTTCCAATCGTCCACTCCACTGAACTATTACAATAGCAACCCCTTTCCAGGAGGAACGTAGACCGATCTTCAAACGTAAGAACTAAAACACACGAGGTGTTAATTTTCTCCCCCCAAAAAAAAATTGTTAGGAAAATAGTTAATGTCAGCTCGGTTCAAAAATAAGTGTTTGGAATGGAATCTGGTCACTGGATGAAGACAATGCAGATTGTGGTGGGTAAATATTTTAATAATAGAGTACCCATTTTTCTTTTGGCTCATGCAACACGTTATGCATTACATTAAAACAGAATTTCCTGTGTTTCCACAGTATGTTGGAGTCTCCAGGACTGCTCCGGCACACGTCTCAATGAAGATCGAGTTATTTAAGGTGTCTACGGGTGGGAGCTGCTAGCTGCCGATCAGAAGAAAAGGCCGAGCCTCGGCTCATCACTGCAAGGAAAGCCGTCTGCTCATCAAACGGAGCATGCCGCGGGGGGAAAAAACAACAACAACAACAACATTTTTTTGGAAACCGCATTAAAACTTCCTGTGTTTGACAAGCGCTTCCTGCGCTCCTCAACGCGCCGGGAGGAAATGAGTTGTCGTGCGCTTCTGGAGTGCTCTGTAAGCTGCGGTGGCGCTTGTTCCCACTCTGCGCCCCTCGTGGGCTCCCTCGCTCCCCTCCCTGGTACCACCGTCGCCGTGGAGACGGGCCACTCCGAGGAGCGGTGGCTAACCAGGCACCCCCTTGCTCTCGGTGTGTCAGGAGGAGCAGCCTGCTAGTATTTCAGCCCTGCCTTTCGAACGGGGACCAGCCAGGCCTGTGGAAACCCCAGAACCGGGGGAGGGGGCAGGGGTGGGGGGGGGTAAACACATCTTTCAAACAGCTCAGCAGGCCAAGAAAAACACAGACCTCTGATGGCTCTCAAGCACGCAACTTGGGCTCGACGGCCTTCAGTTTCGGCTGTGGCCAGTTCCTTAAGCTCGCAGCAGAGCTGACACTTGTGCAAGGAGAACATCGTTGCCCCGTCGCAGTGTGCGTCTGCGTCCACCAGCGTGATTTTTGTTTTGGTTTTGGGGCATTAAGTGTGAATGAAGTGTAGGTCCACAGTTCCCCAACTACTATCTCAAAACATTGTGTTAAACGTACTCACTCCCTTAGGAGGGTAACATTGGAAAGTACTTCTGTACTTTATTTTCTTACTTTATTACTCTGAAAGAGACAACACTTACACGATGACAAATTTCTCGTATTTGTCTCCGCATCACACCAGACGACCAGAAACCGCAGCTATAGACGTTTTTTTTTTAAAAAAAACAACCTTTGCTTCCATATGGCAACCGCCGGAGTTATTCATCCATTTTTCTATCGCTTCTTCCAATTCAGGGTCGCGGGGGAGCCGGAGCCTATCTCGGCAAGCAATCTTCATCTTAATTAATTTCTCCAGAATAAAAAGGGTCCTTGATTTACTGAAGGAGATAAATACAGTGTACTGTATGGACATACATATACATATTCCAACCGTGAATGAATTGCAAGTGCAAATAAGGTGTTGTACATGAAAGATCACCTGAATATCTCATGTAGCATGGGTACGTAATAATTAATTACTGCAGTATTTAATTTCTTGCAGTAGGAGTGCACCTGCCTCAACTAGCCTTAAATCTTACACTTCCATGTTATAGCAATATTTGAATCAGAGTTTAGTTTTATTGCATCAATAAAGAAACCAGGCCTTGTGGAGAAACTGATTTATGGTTAAGTGCTAACAGTGTTTTCTTGGAAAGAAAGACTGTAAGTGGGAATGCTTCATGTATACAGCAAAACAAAATAAGAATTTAATAAAGCTTGGGCTTATTGAAGTTAGGTATGTCATGTGAGGACAGAAAAGCTCACACACCCTACAGTGAAACTTTACTGATAAACAGAATTAACTTTGAGCTTTCCACTCATTACAGGAGGCAACTTTGACTTGTTTGTAATATACAGGCAGTACATCAAAAGTGACACAAACTAATTATAAAATCAATATTACAGCATTATAAATTTAATGCACTGTATTATCAAATCAATACACTTTAAACAGAAAGCGTATTGGCATTTAATCATTAATTGTACAAAAGTGACTAGAAATTACTTGTATATTTCATTACTGTATGTGATACAATACCATAGCAATAGGCACATACAGTACCAGTTACAATGATTTTTATACATAAAGATAAAACATACTGAAAGCTCCCAATCCCAGCAGCTTTACTCTTCATATACAGGTTATCAATACTTTTCTTTAGTCAATGCAAATAAAGCAATAAGCTTCCAAACAGCAATAAGCAGTACGCTTCCAAAACAGATGTAGGGACCTCATCCCAGACAGCACTCGGAAAAGGACATTCTGAAGTAAATAGTGGTAGAGATTTATCAACCACATGCTAGTGCTTTTAGATTTATTTCTTGGCTTGCCCACTTGGTGAGATCAGAAATTACTAGACATTATTGGATAACAAACACTTCATATGAACTGCAATGAAATAAAAGCAATTCCAAGCCAATTGGAACAGCTAATTACCTCAACAAGACAGTGTTAATGTGAATGAGCACAAACAAAGAATTAACTCAAGATTATTTTGGGACTAGCTACAGTACTTCTGAACACAAAGAACATTTGTTGTTACTGAGGTTTGTGATGGGAAAAAATTCCTTCACAGAGACAAGAATAAAATTCTAGTTCTATTTTTTTTACAGTCAAAGGGTAACAGCTTATAAAGTAACTCCTATTTCTCTCTTAACAATTGTACATAAGCCACAGGTGCCATTCATGAGAATCGTGCAATGTAAGGTTAGCACCATGCAGATGCTGGGTGACCTATCCTTGAGAAACAGTGTTATTCAGTGTTGGATTCACTATTTGTATTCTGACTTATAACAGACAAATAAGTGTTGTTCCTCAGGTGTATGAATACAAAAAACAAATATCTTTGTATGTCTGTGGCTGCCAAATATAGTTCTCATGAAGTTAACAGACCATAAAAAATGTCCCTATTTTTTTAATTTATTGGGATAAACTCAAAATTTTGAGTGTCACTTCCAGGACACCTAGCATTAAAGATATGACTGCCTGCATTGGGAACTTCCTACTAATCTGTAACTGTTCTTGGAAACATAAGAGAACGTGATAGTAATGAGGAGCCATTCGGCTCCATCTTCCTCATCATATTGGTAACAGACTCAATGGCTGTCCAGATCTGATCTAGCGGTCTGGTTCATACAACCACAACTGCTACCCGCTACCTGCGGCTGTGATAATACACAAAGGCAAACAACTTTACTATTATACACTGTGATTTGTAAGTTTATGAGCACTTACATCTTTGCTCTGTTCCTCAAATGTCCATTTTGAAGATGGCCAGGGCATACCTACCACATCAACTTGTCGTTTTACTGAATGGTGTTTTTCTGGTGGTAAAATGAGCCAGTATTGTTGTTGTCCAGAGGGACAGAAAAATAAAACAATATGAATATTCTGGTAAGTACAGTCGCCATAAAATCTATACCAGGGCTGAACACAAAACCTTGGAATGCACTTGAGAGAACCTTACAGATCGATACGTTTCTGTGTAAGCAAATACCTGAAATCTGATGCATCAGCAAAACCTAAAAATAAAGAAGGTGTATCAACCATATTTCCCAGAGAATCACTAGCCAATCCACTAATTAAAATTCATAAAGTTTAATCTGCTGTACTTAACGCAAAGCATTCCACTGAAGAATCTAGCCTTTACCTTACTGGAGAGAAACAAATGAATTCAGAATCCAAAACATAACTCTTTTAATTAATCCAACAATAACCGGTGTTAATGTTATACATTTCTCAAGACATGTATATAGAATTAGGAATGTTCCACACCAAATGGTACCTACTCAGGTTTGTAGGTATTGCATATACTGTTTTTCATTACTAGCCTACTGCCTTCTAAAGCAAAAAAGGAATTCCTAGAAAACTGTAACAGTCACACGTTAACAGTTCTTTTTTTTTACCTTTTTAATATCATATGCTCAATTTAGGCTTTGGTTCAATCCAATATGGCGATTATTTATGACAAACAAACACTTGCACTTTATAACTTATTTAATGAATATGGTGAAATGTAAGGAAGAACAATAAGGAGCTATGCAGATATATTTTAAAATGCCGTCAAACTTCACTCTTTCAACTTGCCAAAAAGAGGCATTTATGAAAAAAAACTACCGTCTCAAAGCCTGTGGAGAAATTCCCCAATGAACGGTTGAAGCCAGAGAGATAGAAAGGGAAAAGACAATCAGGGTTCTTCGCTTTCTAGCCTGAAATCATAAAGACTCTTTGAACCTTGTGGTTCCAAAAGCTTCTACTGAAGAACAGGGCAAAATTAAATGTCAGACAGGATATTACAAAGGGAAGCTGGTGTTTAGTGCACTAAACTATATCAGCTGTTCTTTTGGTGTGACTACCAAATCCCACTTCTGTTTATGTATTTCCTCTTGTCACTTTAAATAAAACAACTTAAGATTCAATGTTTCCTAGTAGATGTTTGACAATGTGATTGCTTTTTTTATTATTTAAAACAGCCAGAGACCTTGGGTATAATCCTACATCTGAAAATCTTACCAGCAGAAACCTTTGGAGAATATCATCTTACTCAACCGGGAGCATATGTCACAAAGTTGTGTACTGAAAAGATCTGAAGGGTAGATATGAATCCTGACGCTGTATAATGCTCAAAAAAGATGGCTGATACTTTTACTACTGAAGTCTCACATCCCACCTGGGAGGTTATAAAAAAACAATAAATATCAAACTGTTCAACTATAAACCCAGTGCATCTCAAAACATTTTTCTAAATTGATACATTTTGTCTTTATGTATCAATATGGATTGATCACCTGAACAAGAAATCGATCATCTGTTAAAGTATTACTTTATCGGGAGGATAGTTCAGTGACAATTTTTGTTGGAAATCATAAGCAGTC
Source organism: Lepisosteus oculatus (assembly GCF_040954835.1). Classification (NCBI taxonomy): domain Eukaryota; kingdom Metazoa; phylum Chordata; class Actinopteri; order Semionotiformes; family Lepisosteidae; genus Lepisosteus; species Lepisosteus oculatus. The sequence continues at coordinate 14,038,777 of NC_090719.1, read as the reverse complement.
TCAAGTCTTTCAAGACCTTTTTACAGTATATGTATAAATCCATACTAAATTATAACTGAAAAGCAGAGTCCGAAATGTAAAAAGGACTTGGATTTTTGAACTAGATAAAAAATCCCAAGCCTGAAAACGGAAAAGTTTAGAATTTAAACTTTTCAGCACAGTTTGTATTGCTGTTGTTCAAAATATTGTTTAAATTACGTCAATTTTTCTGCTTTCAGCTGTATTAAACTACCTAATGTGACCCATCCTTCCTCTGCCATTATCCCACAATTCTATGGAACCTGTTAATTCCCAAACAGCAGGCAGAAAAGTGTCAATCAATAACATAAAATCACTTATATGCTCTCTTACACAATCTCTGCTATTTATAAATACAAATTAGAGGACAATTCCACTGGTAGCCAGATTATGAAGACTACAGGGACCGAAGCAGCCAGGAGGGAAATTAAAAAAAAGATTTCAGACTGTGATCACTTTTTGCTGGCTGCAAATGTCAAACCAACAAAAATGATGAAGTTCTTTTTTTTAAGATATTCTTGATATACTAATGTCCAGTACCAGATTTACTCTTTGAGGGTTATGTAGATCACTTGCAACTCATTTACTTTTTGTTTTAACTTTCCTGATGTTTTCTATACACTTTCATTTTGTCACATGGGTGAGCATGGGGGAATGCCGACATTTGAATGAAAAAGCTTCATTTTCTAATCGTGTAAGAGACTTCAGTCCTTGACACCAGTCCTACATTTCCTAAAGACTGCACAATGCAGAAATCAAATAATGCACTTATTGTATATATTGTTCAACAATTTCCTTTTCCTTGACATTAAGATCCTTATGTCATGTTCGTGCAGTAAATGTGGGTGGGTTTTAATACACTCAGAGCACATCAATACACCTGTATACAAGTCAGGAAGAAGGGTGGATAAGTTACTTTCAAACCTGCAGTGGAACAGGGCTGAAGGTAAAGTAATATTTTTGTGGTGCTTTTGAAGGCAAGTTTGAATATCAGAAGCCCTAAATAGTGCAGAATATTATTCAAAACAACACAGCAATGGGGAGATATCCATAAAATGAAAAATGAAACATTTAAGCTAAACAGCTAAAAAAAAACAGCTGTGGAATGAGCATCTTAAATTCACAACTATAAAGATATTAATTGCTATGAAAAGCCAGTTCTTTTATCATCATTTCTTATTTAATGAAAGATATTGTCGATCTAGACACGAAATGCAAATGCAAACATGAAAATGACTGAAAATTAAAAACAATGACAGCAGCGTCCTGCTCTGGAGCACCAGTGCCTAGCAGGGGTGAGGACAAACCCAGCCTCCCAGCAATTTCTTTCAACTCTCTAGGCTACCAACTCTTCCAAGGACACTCCATTACAATCCCCTTCTCCTCCAGACTCCCATGATGCAGGCCATCCCAGGAGAAACCATTAACTTGCTATAACTAGTTAACAATTTCTTTGATTATCAGGCTATGTTTGAGATAGCGAGGGTGTTTCTTTTTTGGACAGATTGATTGCTCAAAGGAACTTTTCCTCTGCCTTCCTTTCCAACTTTATGTCACGTTATTTCAATAAAACAGAGAGGAAGCATCCATTGGGGATTTCGGATGCTGAGCTACAATCTCGTGGATGTATAATTTGTCCTCTATTGCACGGTATTTCACCCAATCATGGGTGAGCACAGAGCAAACAGGAGTCTAAAGGGTGTATGACCTGATGCCAGTTACACCTCTTTTGCACTTATTATTTTGTGATAAACGCAGGGCCGAGCAAAGGTTTTTCCAAAGCTCTGCAGAGCAACAGGTCTCGCAACCTTTGCAGAAAACCCCATGTGTACACCACAAACAAGCGATAAATCAGTGATCTCATTTGATAAACTATTATAAAGGATGCATTGCCCTAACACCGTTAAGGAAGCACAGGGAGTTTTTTCTAACTAGCCAGCGCTATCTTACCGAGTTCCAATCACAAAAGCTGCAACTAAGTGTATGCCTACTGTTCTTTTCTTCCGAGTATTCAGACAATGTCTTGTCTACTTGTTTTGGGAGTTTTTCGGGGCACATGAGAACCGTTGATTGGCATGCTTGATGGGGTGGGGTTTGCTTGTTGGGGGATTCCTGCTCTTCTTTCACACCTAAACACACCTAAATCCTTTACTACAATAAGGTAGCCTGCCAGGAGACTGTCTCATTTTCTCAGACACAAGTGATGCTATTGTCCCGCTAACAGCTAATTATGCATCAGAAACAGCAGAAAACCCCATTATCTAAATCTCAGGGGTTTTTTTTCTTCTCTCTACAGTTTCACTAGTGTTCCTTCCACAAGCCCTCAATTATTACTATTAACCTCTTGATGGGTAATTAAATAAATGCCCTCTTAAAGTCCAAGTTTTCATGCACCTGCAATATCCTCCTGTAATCAATAATGTTTGCAACTAACATAAACATTAAAAGTTAATATAAATGTTTTCCTGAATGCCTGCCACAAAGAATAATGTTTTTCTATTTAAAAAAAAACATTTGGAGCCATCAAAAGGATAGCTACAGTATGTAGAATTTGGCAAGCTCACTATATTAAAGTATATTTTACAGAACTGAACTAGAATGACTCAAAATAACCTTTTTTTTTACTCTTGTTACTGCAAAGTGTTCTGAGCACAACGGCCATCCAGTGCAGTGCAAACCATTCAAAACAGTGCCTAATTTTCTCTAACATACAGTATAGGCAGGACCTCATCAAAGATAGGATCAAATGTACAGTATACAAGCCTACAAAGCAATAACAGGATTAATTAACAAGGAATTGGAAGGGAAGCTCAGAGCTAAAGATCCCAAACAATAAATTGTTGAAATATTCTGGCAGCAGATCAAGGTTTCTATGGAGCAGCACACAGAAATCCTTTCCTTCTCCTCTTCTGCTTTTCTTTTGGCCTCTTTACAGCGATAGTCAGTAATATAAGGGTCCATATCGCAAAGGGAAAATGACCAGCAATTAAAACATAAATGCCTTTCAACTTCAAACCCCTGGAAGCTTTTAATTATGTGAAAGCTCTACTAAAGTCAATGATATGCTCACAGCCCTGAAACTCTTAAGAAAAAATCCACACAAATACAAACACAAGGTTTATGAAAGATTTTGCAAGGCTCCAGATATGGAGCTTACAAATGTATGTTAAATATACAGTAGCCTGAAACATATATTAGCAAGAATACCTGCACAGTCTAGAAGGACAACTGGTATATACTGGAGTGTAAGAGTGAACGAGAGCGCTGTCTAGTTCCATCGTTGAATTAAAGTAATTAAGTTCAAAAGTCCATACCCCTAAACGCATCGCTTGGAACGTTTTGTTTTCAATATTAAAAAGTCCGGGATGACGGACACCTGACGAATTCTACATGACGACGCGAGAAATCACGATTGAATTCTCCAAAAAGATACCCTCGTTTAAGGGTCGATGAAGTGAACCTACTGAGGACCACTTTAAAATCGCCAGCATATTCTTCCCAGAAGCCACAGAGCTGAGGTACACAGAACGAAAACCTTAAAAGGATTTTTTTTTCCCCCCACAGGAAATCTACTCTAACGGTGAGAAAAAATAGTTTTTCCATTCAGTTTCACTGAATTTTGGACAAATGAAAATATCATTGTAAATGATGAAATCAGCTGGGCTGCAGAATCATCACTCACCTTGTGGATGCTGAAAGGATGTGGCACCTATAATAATGGATAAAATTATTGTATCGCTCTGATTTCTACACTTTAGATAGAGTGGGAACACACTCCTTACTACAGGTTTAACCACTTTTAACAATTCCTTTTCATCTGGCAGCAGACTAGTGTCAAGATTCTCGGTGTTTATACATTAAACAAAGCAACGCTATTAATGAGCATTCATCAAAAAATGACTTGCAATCCAGCAAAGTATCCTTTCGCGGGGCAGGAATGAAACAAACGATGCCTTCTAGATCTGGAGAGGAGCAATCCAAGGACATGGGTGAGGGATCAGATCTACAGACTACACGTTACATTCAATACTGACAAAGTGTGTGAGAAAACTGGAAAACAGTGTGAGAAGCCTATATCATCAAAATACTCCATATTTCAAATGCATACTTGGCAAGTCTGAAGATCATTGCAGATGATTTTTTAAAAAAGGAAACATTTCTAGAGGAAATGGTGACACTATATCCTCTTTTGAGGCAAAAACACTATTATCTTGATAAGACAATTTTGAGGGTACAAATTATGACATATGCCTATGGAGCACAACAGTAAGGGGACTGGTCAGCTACAAAAAATAACGACGGTGATTTGAAACTGTACTACAAATGGAAGGAAGGGCTGTTTCACCACAGATGTTCTGAACTTGACCACCAGACGTGAACTACCACAAGGGCTGCTCCCTTCTTTAGTGGAAGAGTTAGAAAACAGACAACAGGAACTTTCATCTCTGCATGCCGAGGTACAGTTTGGGTTTTGGCTCAATTCACAGATCTGCTTCCTGCTGTGCAAGACTTTTTGGAGGAAAAGAGCTACTTAGGTTTGCTGTCATTCATTTATGATGAAACGGTTCTACAGTGCGTGGCCTTCCCAACTGGAATCAAACAACATACTAATGTGTTCAACCTCGAGCAAAAAAGGCAAAGGATCAGATATTACCTGCTCAGTTTAGTGATATGTCAGCAACTGAAGTTGGCGCTTTTTTCAGTGTCATCTTTATAAACTCGCATGTAAGTCAGTACCACAAACCTCTATCTTTTCAGTCATTCAAATGCTCATGTACTGTGCCCTCAAGATTTATTCATGACACAGGAACCAAATACATCATATAACAGGATGCGTTATGCATTGCATAATGTGTCTCATTAAAAAAAATATATTTTTGTTCTTATTTAAGCAGTGGCATGAATACATTTAGAGAGAACTATACTGTATACTGTATATTGACAAGCTTCATTTTTTGCATTTTTGTCCTTTTTATGGAATATCTTCATGCAGTCAACATTTCCTACAAAATGTAGTAATGCTGTACATTATGGAAGCAAGAATCCCATCTACTTCTTACCTAAAGATTCATACATTAACGGGCTCTGATAGCAAAGCTTGGACATTTGTTTCAGCTTCTGGAAACAAAAAGTGTTTTCCTTCCCTTTAAATCCTGTTCTGCACTAAAAGCATATAGGAAAACACAAATAACATCAAACGGCAAAATTTAAATTTACGATGTAACAAAAGCGTAGAGTATGCGTCACGGTAGCTCAGAACGCAAGAGGACTAAAGCAGAAGGGGCTTAAAAATTGAAAATCTTTGGAAATTTACTTACATTGAGATCTCATATGTAAATATCTCATGACTATGATCTGGAAGTTGATTATATTACATTATTCCAAAAAATAGGATATGTATAGATCATTCCATTCTCTCCCATTATGGAATCAGATTAGGCTAAGAGCTCATTTTTAACTCTTAAACACATTGTATTCATTACTCTCTGATAAAAAAAAATCATCAATGGGCTCCAGTCCTAACTTAATTCCAGCTGAATTTGATTGATTATTGAGTTAACCTAAGGAAATTAGTATGTTGGATACTGCTTGATAATGAATTTATTTAACCCATTTCATTGGGTAATCAGTAATTGTAATGGTTAATTTTCTTTACACACTGATGAACATTTGACCAATTGAAGGCTGAGCCATGTGAGGTTTTCTCTGTCTCTGCAACAGATCAAGACATCAGGACAGAATTTTTAATAATACACAGACAAGAAACAACCGGGCTAGGTAAAGGGTAAAAGAAGACGACGAATGGCAATTGGGTGACACAGTGGCCAGCACTGCTGCCTCACAGAGCAGGGGCCCTGGGTTCATTTCCAGACCAGGGGCACTGTCTGTGTGGAGTCTGTATGTTCTCCCCGTGTTCGCCTGGGATTCCTATGAGTGCACCACCACAGTCCAAAGGCATACTGGCAGGTTAATTGGCTTCTGGGAAAACTGGCTCTGGTGTGTGTGCCTGTGTGTGTGTCTGTGCGCCTGTGTGCGTGTGCCCTTCAGTGAACTGGTACCCCATCCAAGGCGTACCGTCCCCTTCAGCCCACTGAGTGCTGGGATAGGCTCCAGGTCCCGTGCAGCCCTGGAGAAAGCAGGAAGAAAATGGACGGAAAGATGGATGACGATTTAAAAGAGGGACAGGAGCTAAAGTATTTTTGATAAATCAATGCTTTTATTCCCTCTCTTTCAGAGATGAACACATTGATCAGACCTGAAGAAACTGAAGAAACGTTCATTAGCGCTTAACACCAGACCTGAGATAATCATTGATTCCAAATACTGTACTCTGGATTTTAATAAATAATTCAACATTTCAAATAACGCTGTAAGTAATGCTTATATATCACAAATTAAGAACATCCTTTTAATGTTGGATGCTGCACAAAAGGCACTACGAACAAATTTCTTCTGGTACTTTTTGTATAAACCGTATCTACAGTACAGTAACTTTGTCTTGTTATTACTGATTCATTTAGTCTGCAGTTTCTCTCCCAGATGTTTTACCACAATGAACAACATGCAAACGCAAGTGCAAGTAAGAAGAGCACTGGACATTAATGACCACCAGTAAGCACACTGCTTAAGAATAACCGTGTACTTTAATATTTATAACTGCTAATTTCCTATGAGCCCTAGTAACCACGCTGGAGATTACATTCGTTTTAATAATTAGTCTCGGTCTTTAATAGAGTTACAAATACATGCGCAGTGTAAGATATCAATGGACCTTCAGTGGAAGACTGAACTGCTGCTGGTTCTATCAGCTTTATTATTTCACAGGTAGAAAAATTAAATTTGCTTTAAAAGTTCGGAACACATATTGAATACACTTCTTCAAATTCATGTCTGGAAACAATATTTGAGTATGGTATTTAGTACATAAATAGTCTACTTTTCAGATTTGTTCAGGAACTAGATTAATTATTTCCCAAGGAGGGATACAGCTTGGACAGAACATCAGACCATCGCAGGACACACACAGACACAACCACACACCCTCACACAATGGCCCACACTCTCACACATGGGCTGTTACAAAATACTGTGATAATGATTTCTCAAACATCCGTCGACCGGATTTACTCCTGTGGGGTTAGAATCTGAATACAAAACCCATGCATTTTTCATTGCAGTGTTTGTTGTCAGCAAGCCACCAGCCTCAATGGAAACATCCATCGCCCTTGAAATCCTCAGAATTCCAACGGTCAAGAAGAGAGATCACACAAGTATGAAAGATTGTATTGCTCAGTCGAAACGAGTCATGATTTGACCTGCATGACTGGGGTAAACTAAAGAAGGATTTCGCGGATGGGATTAGCCTTCTCGCCACGAGTGCACTGGTGCCTGGCCCTGACTGGGATCTAGAAGGTGCTCCAAAAGGATCTGTCCTTGGAAGCTTAGCTTTTGTGTTAAAAGTTAACTCTTTGCGTCTCCCCGACACATTAACTTCTGTCATTTCTGTGCAAATTTACAAAGCTGTTAATTTTTTACACACAAAAGTATTTTGAAGATGTTTCAAAATTTGATGTTTAGGGGGCGGTGTAATTTATAACACTGTACTCAAGGACGAGCACCTTCCAAAACGTTTCCGTAGGGTGGGACCAGAAACACTGCAGGGTTCAGCTTAATACTCTGTTTTGGATGTATCCCATCTCTGGAGTGCCACATCATAAATAAGTGTCTCTTTATGTGTGGTCTTACAAAGAAATAATTTTATCATTTCATTTTAACAGAAAGCACACACGTGTGTATGATGATGATCATTATTGTCATTTATTTGAGTGATGCTCGTATCTAAAGTTTCTCATATCCATGATCATTTATAGGGCAGGGCACTCTACTGGAGAAACCAAAGAGAAATACTTTCCTGAAGGGATAACAGCTAGCTGAAATTTAAACCCTCAACTTATTTGTTCTCTCACAGCTAATCTATTTCTAAGCACACCTATACAGTCTCGATCACTGTTAGTTTTAATCACCATGGTAGGACAATCCAGTGTCCATTGTAAAAATAAGACAATGTGGGCTCTGAGATGTTTAAGTTGCATTATTTTCCTTCAGGCATTATTTTAACTTGACTGATCTATTGGGAGCATTGACTCGTCAGAACAAAACATCTGCTGAATCTCAACATCTATCGCAATTTTAACTCCTCAAAACAAACTGAAAATTAACATATTTTTTCAAAATCCTTAATGACCCCCTTGTTTTCAGATAAAAAGCAAGATGGTCACGTGCAATTAGTCTTCATAAAAGCAGTTTGACTGTGAACTTCAAAAATGTTCTACGTCTGCAAGCAAGGTTATGTGACCTTGAAGTTTAACTTTAAACAGCAGCCTTAATTTATGGTGAATGTGATTAAAATGAGAAGATAATGAGGATTGAACTAAAATGAAGGTAATGTGTAAGGGTAAACTTCTAACCTTTCAGTCAGGTGGAAGAAACCGTCAGATGTGCTTGACGCTTTTCAGCGGTTTAAGTTACCACAAGGTTGTTTTTATGCCGAACCAAAACCCACCCAATTTTAATTTGTTGCATTATCTCGTTCTTTCCTGGAACAACTGGTCTTTAGTTTCTAATGTTCCCTCTGAATACATATATCAATTATATGTACCAGTGTGTGTTGAGGGGGAGTCTGACGGTCCCTTATTTAGGAGAAGCAACGCACATTTCCAAGATGAACTCTTACTCTCCTGAGTCATAAAACATGCAAATTCACCGGTGGTAACAACCACCATAACAAGTAGGCACAAAGGTCTAGCCGGGCTTTACATTTATTTTCAGTGTTTCTCTGCTTGTTAGGGAGAGTGGAAAAAAAGTTGACATTCTTAACTGTGAAAACTGGGAGACAACTATATGCAGACGGGGTACACGTAATAACTTCTGTCTGGTAAATGTGATCAAGAAGTGTTCGAGAGCACATAATTTAACACCCATCTGACAGGGATAATGAGTGAGAATTGAAATGAATACACCTTGACAGAATCGGTAATTCACTTCATTTCACACCCCAGTAAGTGCCAATATGAGGGGCTACTAAGATGAAACTAACACCCTAACTCGGACAAAATCGCAAGACACCCAATAGGGAATTTGGTCTTTTTTTTTTCTGGGAGGAAAAAAAAAAGCAACGGAATAGCATTCTCTCCACATCAAAGTCTTCGTACTCAACCCTTTACACACAAAAAAAGAAGCAGCAAAGATGAAATGAAGCTAAATGCTGATGCAGCGTTAACGATTGCCTTGCCTCCCCTAATGATTTCCAAACAGGCAGCCATCAATAACAGAATCTGCATTTTTTAAAATATTATACCACACTAAAGCATCTATATCTTTTTGATCTTCCTACATTTTAATTGTGCTCTGCATAAAAGGTATAAACATTCTGCCTTGGTCCGCATTTAATGGGATGCTTGAAGGAAGGGGGGTTTGAAGGGTGCACTGGTGCACTGTGGCTAATAATCTCAGAGGATAGCGCTGGTATAATTAAAAAAAGAATGTACTGTGTATTTTAAACTGCAAATACATTAAAGGGAAAAACACACACATGAGCGCGCACACACACCTTAAGGTCTGAGCCACATTTAATGTGTATTTTCTAATTCAAATCTTTGGTCTTGACTTTGCACTGAAGCAACAATTCTAATGAGCCCAAGTCTGACACAAAGACATAAAAGCACGGCAATATTATACGCTTTTGCTATGTAAATCATCTTAAGACACAGGCGCTGAATTAGGCCTACACAAGTTTCTGCTGAAAAAAAATCAAGGTGGCAGGAGTTTCCTTACAAAGTTGCACTCTAGAATATATTATGTGAAACAAAACAATTAGGACAAAAGTTTAGGCATTTCTTTAAAAAACAGAGGTCTCGGGGTAAGTACTTGAAAGTGTTTGCTTTTAGACCCACTCCACCAGATACAGCTGATTTTAATGAATGCCTATTAAAGAGGTTTCCTCTTTTATTAGAAGCAAATTATGAAAATATGAAAACCAGAACAGTGAACAATTTCTAAAAGTCACACTGTGACAGACATATTTAGCATACAGCAAAAAATATTGAATCACGCTAAACAGAAAGGACTGTTTCATCACTCTCCAACTTAAATTCCATTCTTTAAACCTAATAAAATATCATTTCTAGAGGTCTGATGAGAGGATACTTTAAGACGACTGCTCTCACTTCCACATGGCTCAAATACACAAGGTGCAGTTTAGTCCTGCTTGGATTTCATCGTGGCCAGAATGGTCTTAGAAGATATGTAAATGCTCTCAAAATGATCTACTGTACAACAGTCAGCTGTAATGTACTCTGTGGGCTGAGGATGCCCAATGTTGCTCAACACTTTAAGGATCACTGACAAAGTGTAAATGACCTGAACCTAGACAGGCATCAGCACACAAAACACAGATGTTTGTTCCAATGAGGGCAATGCAGAAACTCTGTTTGCTACATACCATGTTAACAAAACATTTGAAATAAGTCAGTCACTGCAAGACTTGAATTTTTTTAATATGTATTTTACCTGAGCGTCCGATAAAAGCCTGAAAAGAATAATACATTCTTAAACCTTAACTTGGAGAATCAAGGCAGACTGGAGTCTCAGTTTTCCCAGTGGCATGGCGGTGGTGCATTTGAATGGAGCCACGAAACAAAGATGCCAAACTGCAGCACTGTTTTGTAAGCAGGTGCACATCTTTCAACAGACATCACACAACACGTGGAAAAACACAGCATGCGATGCTTTTAAAGCTCGTGAATGAAATTGTAGTTACAGTCTCAACAAACAGCCTAGCAGTCGTAGTAGTGAAGAGTAGACAGTACTCTTACTGAACAAGAACCTAAAACAACAGTATTACAGACATTGACAGCATTCCTGAATAGTCTGCAACAGTATAAATGCTGGTGCTCACATAAGTAAAAACATGGGTTATACTGTATTTTCTTAACATGCAACCTAATATGTGCAGTATATATTTGCAGATATTTATTATACAAGTAATATGTTTTGGTGATATGTAGACAACTTGTAAGTCACTGATACTGAAAACCAAACTTCACTGCATTAGTGGGTTACTGATTCCCATCAAATCAACATATATCGAGCGAACCCATCCCAGACTCCCTGTACAGAGGAACTTTGGGAACACTGCTATGAGCGCCTTTGGTAAGGATATAACACATGGATATATGCACAATTTATACACTGAAATCAGATTATTTCCACAACAAAATCAGAAAATTTATGGAATCAGAAACAGTATCTGAAAGACAACTGGGAGTGGACAGTGAAATGTATTTGTTTTTATTATTGGCGAACGGGTTTGTTAATGAAAGCTGTAAAAACGCACTGATTCATCTCACTGACAGACTGTCATCTGTCAACAAACACTGAGTTAAAAAGAATTTCCAAATCACTGGCAAATCCCAGACAGTTCTTAAACCCATACATTTACTGAATATCAATGAGTAAACACACCCTAGATTAATTACCAAGGTTAATAGTTGTATAGGTAAGAATGAGGAATGTTTTAGTTTCTTTATATTTTACTAGGATACAGTTTCAACTTTGGTTGAGATGGTTCGAAATCCTATATAAGTCTTCTACCAAAGGCTGTTAGAAATAAAAAGACACAAATTGAAACGACCTTCATTCCTGGAATATCAAACTGCGATGCCCTGGGCAAAAGTTTGCAGATACTTCCCAAACAATCCAAACAGTAAACTATTTTATCCCCGCAAAAGACGAATCTGTATTGCATTCTACAGGTAACATTCTTACAGATTATCTGATGGATATTTAAAGACCTGTATTTTGCAAAGGGCGTTAGCCACTGTATCGAATCTGTTGCTATTCTACATCAAGGGTATTCTCAATACCTGTAATTTATTTTACCCATGACTACAGCTTCAGAAAAGCCTAGTCAACAGGATCATCAGTATTTCCAAAGAAACTGTATGAGTGAGAAAAAGCCGTCGTGTATATGACTTGTTTTTGGTTTGCTGCCATGTCAGTATTAAGAGAAGAAAACTCGGAAAATGCGAAAAGAACCTGCAAGCAACGACCTGGCTTCGATCACTCTTCTGCTTACCTTCTCAGCGTGATTTTAAAACTGCGGTTAACAGACTTTTCCTGTGCTGAGCACTTCAACCCTTAATTGAACAATATGGCTAAATCATGCGGGCCGGAACAAAGCGAGCTACCATCAAGAACCTCTAATGTGGAGTAAAGGAGCTCCAAAAAACACGGGAGAGGATCAAGACGCAATAAGGTGGAAGATGAGAGGGAAACAATAAAGGATTCTGAAAGCAGGAAGGAAGCAATGAAAGACACCAGGGCCTGGGTTATATCAGGTCATTTAATTGTGACCCTGTTTTCCACAGAGCCCTTCAAAGCACTGTAGCTGCATCTAAGATTTGTTCAAGTTTGCTTGAGCCTGGAAGCTTAGCACGAACTGGGTCCTGCTGTCTCATGTAATGGGAACAGTACACAAAGCAAGAGATTTGTTTGCAGCCTTAAAAAACAATGGAAACTAATGTATTTTACATCCACCACACGGAAAAGTCAAACTACTGGAGCGAAAAACAAAATACAAATTAGCAGAATAATCCTTTAATCAGATTAAGAGAAACACGCACAGTTTTCCCAAAAGACAGGACACGTAATGAAAGAAATGGTAAGAGACACAGCTCAGCAGCTGTAAAAGAATTATTCAACACAAGATCTTTAACAGGAGTAAAATACTCCTAAATTTTCAAAACAAATCATAAAACATTGAGAGGCCAATAGTTTTAATTTCTTAAATATGTAGTGTCTCTTTTTCTAATTTGACAATGTGAAAAAAATCCAAAGGGAATCAATGTATATCAAATGCATATAATTTTGCCCTAAAAGTTTACTAATCAGGTTTTATAATTTCAGTGTTTAAAATATGCTGATAAGAGTGTTAAATGCTTTCACTGTTTTCACTGTTAGATGAAAATTAAAGATTTATACATATTCTTTTTCAAAAGAAACCATTACAAATTAACGAAAAAAAGAATGGAAAATATTTATCATTATTTTCTGATGTGCATGTAAAGCAATAAACTAAATATATACGGCAGTTTTTTTAAAGAAATTGTTATTCCTTGTTAACATTTTCACAAGTCTTTAGGGCATTTTACATTGTCAATATATCACTGAATTCCTCAATGAATATCTAAAATGTTCTTGCTCTTTAAATTATCCTTTTAAATTCAGCAATGCACAACCCAAATTATATTTTTAGAATATCATACTCGCTTATCTTTAACCAATGAACAAACAGCATTTCTTAAAGATGGGGTACTACAGCATGGTACAAGGGATCAGATTATGAAGTATCATAACCGTGACGTTTAAATCATAAAGTTTAAGTAAGTTTCTTTTTGCAACAAACTATATTTGCCACGCTGACAAGTCCATTCGCCTTAGAAACACAGTATACAATTTCTCATCATTTTAGACTCTCTCAGTATAAAAACCTACATGAAGTATTCATTGTTTTTTCCAAAGCAGTCATTTCATAAAATTAAGCCCAAAATTTAAACAGAAAGTACAGTATTAAAATCTATCTATTTACTCTCACAATTCTCCTACTTATAAACCAGCATCTGTCAGTCAAGCCCTTACAACAAGCTTACAAAAGAAAAACTGATAGACTGCAGGGGATTGTCTTTGTAAACCAATTCTGGAACTTTCATGCTTCTTATTTGTTAGGTTAAAGGTTAAATTGCTGACCCCTTGCCTCCTGCTTAGCAATCTTTCCCCTTCTCTGTAAAGCTTTATTCTGTGTGCTGTATTTACATGGATTAGGCTCTTTTCACACTAAAGAAAAGAATTGGTTCACAGTCAAAGCCCGAGAGCGGGTTATACTGAGAGTGGCCACAATTATTCACTGCCATACAATGACCATATTGTGGTTACCCAGGAAAAAAAAAAGAAAAAGAAAAAAGAAAATGAAAAGAAAAACCACCCTTGCCAGGGCACAGTCCTGTCCTTGTGCCACTGAACTACGAAGGGCAAAATCTCATCAGGCTTTCAAGCGAAAGCAAACAATGCCAGCCCACTGTGAACTTGATGAAGATGTCAAAAGCTTTCAGGGAGGGGGGGGGGCTGGGGGGCTTGAGGGATAAACCAACAAAACAAGTGAAAAGACCCTTTTTTTCCTTCAAAATGGTAAATCCTGCTAAGACTACATTTCCACATCAGATTTACTTTCTCTCATTCCACTCAATAAAACGATCAAGAGCACATAAGCGCAATCTTCCAGCTGAAGTGAGCTCGCCTTGCAAACAAAACACAGCCATGGCTTAATCTTGCCTAGGATGGGGAAGGAGGGGGGGGGGGGGGGTAATTTGGAGTTTGGGGGCAACCTGAATGATGCGTTACAAAGTAGGCAGCCCTAATTTTCCCTGCTGGAGAAATACAGCACTGTGAAATAAAACTGCTTGGCAGAAGAGCATATTATAAGTCCTAAGGTTTTGCTGCATACGGCACAGCCCTGCAACACAGTAGAAATCGGTTTATCACGTACTGCTTTGAATCACCTCATATATGGGACAAATAATTTACAGCTGTTTGGGAGAGATTGTTTGCTCTGTCTATACTGGATGATACTGGGATTGTTGACTAAGATTACTGCAAGAAATAAAATGCCAAAATAGACCTAAGGTGTAGACTCATTTTTCAATTGCAAAATGAATTCCATGCAGCATTGTCGAGCTTAAGCTACAGTTTGCATCTCACATCTCTAGAACACGGAAAGAAACTAAGCTTGGTAAAAAAAAAAAATCTTTATGTCTGAATATTACACAGATGCATGTCCCAGTCTTGGCAGCCAGACTTGGCTTTCTAAAATAAGACATAAGACACTTAATTAGTGTTTGCTGCATTTATGTAGGGCAGCATGTCTCAAACTGTGGGTCAAGACTCCCGAGGGGGTTAGGGTCACAGAGGAGATAGAAAAAAAAACTGCAACAAAAATGTTTACTTTGATTGTTCTAAACCCAGTCTAAGTTACTGCTGTTCCCCGATGTTACACATAGGGTAATGCTTAAAAATGCTATCAACTGAGTTATTTAAACTAATTGGGTAAAAACCACCAAGATAGTGAGTCGCTCATCAGTTGGAATTTGATTGTTGATGTTTTTTTGATTCCACACAAAAAGTATCATTGCAAAAGTGAAATTTCTCTCTTTTCTCTGGAATTAAAATCATTTGAAGATCAATCTGTAAAGAATTCCTTCTCGACAGGCTGACTATATTTCTAATTTATTAAACACTTTCATTTACAGCTATACAAGATAAAAAACTAAGTTCTGTGTAACCGATTTCTTCACAGCCTACATACCTATTGCTCTTAAGGGGCTGCTGATATCCAAAAGACACACCAATATTTGTTCTTCAAAATTCAGTTTCCTTTTAACTCTCAAAGGTATAGCAGCTGTTGCTCAATATCCAAATACCGGGAATTCGACTTTTATAAGATGCTGCAAATGGTAACACCAATTACCAAAACTATTTCAAAATCTTACTTCTTGTTGGATTGCTGTAGATTAAAAATGAAATGTTGT
Organism: Lepisosteus oculatus; assembly: GCF_040954835.1. Classification (NCBI taxonomy): domain Eukaryota; kingdom Metazoa; phylum Chordata; class Actinopteri; order Semionotiformes; family Lepisosteidae; genus Lepisosteus; species Lepisosteus oculatus. The sequence goes on along the minus strand of NC_090719.1, from coordinate 14,023,118 downwards.
GCAGCACAGCCCCACAACATTTAAGGTTACAACTTAACTCAGTCTCCATTATTGTGAAGGATTTAGATCAATTATCTGTGTATAATTTACTATGACTAACATGAATACTGAAGATGTTACTTCCAAACACTGACATAAGCTTGCAGCAGATGAGACTCACTTTCTTGCATTTTTAGAAATACCACTTAAAGACCAGCACAGCCAATTTCCAGGCAGCCTCGCAGCACTAACACAAATGTGATGTGTGACCAAACACGAGCATTGTTTTTGAATATATTCAATATATTACGGTGATTAATGTTTCGGTGACTGAAGCCCGAGGCAAAATTATTTTTGCGAAACTTACAAATAAGGATCAGAGTTTGTCAGGCGAGACAATGGCAGTGTTGTCTCGCTTTCACACTGACACCACAGTGGCATGCCAGACTGACTTCAGGCACAACATACGACGTTTGGCTTAAGTACATGCATGCAGCATCGTCTGAAAGATCTCGGTGCACCCCAACACTCTCTCCACAAATCTTTAAATCCAATGTCAGCAGATTCATCCGAAAAATTTGAGTTCGTATTAAGAATTTAAGGAGTTTCTTTACTAAAGGATTTTAAAACAAGCCTTACGTGTACTTTCTTTGTGACACTTTATATGTAAAAGGGAGCAAAAGATTAAACTCGGGTGACCTTGCTTTTCTAACAGTTGCCTGTGCAAACAATGGAGTCAACATCACTGCCTTTCCCAATATTTTGACGCCTTGCACCGGTGGCTTCTTCTCCCTGTGTCCGAAAGACAGAGCTCTTGCACTGCAGACCAAATAAATCACTGCTTCTCATGTGGCGAGACCACAGTGAAAATCTCTGTTTATATCTGCCAATGCCTCCATCACCTCGGGTGGCCAGAAAGGAACGGGGCTGTGCTGCACAACATTTCAGACCTTCACAGGCCACGGCCTTTCCAAATCGTTCTGGCCATGTTCGGGGACCCACACTTCATTTGGTGGCAGTTGCTAATTTTTTGGCCAGTGACCGAACAAGCGTTTGATGGTTTGCATTATTGTATTACAGTGACCGATCTCATTAGGTTTGGAGCTATCATATAGGAGACAAGGCCATGATGTAAAACATCCAGGTACTTGCATAAAAATCCTGGTTTGGGGGATTCCCATAATGACAGTCCCTCTAGAGGCACAAATGACAGCTCACAAGCCTCAAAAAGTTACATTTCATGTAAGAAGGAAATGACAAACGTACCTGAAAGCTGCTCAAAGAGTCTACATCAAGCAACATCATCTAGTAACTCCCTATATGATTCAATTAAAATAGACATATGATCAACCTACCTCCAGGGAAATCCAAAATGCATAGTTTAACTTTTTAAAAACGATGTTTTATTGCTTGTTTCAAGATGTCTAATATGAAACGATGCTTTAGGGTTGTATAATGAATGCACTGGGAATGAGGGATTTGTTGCTGTTTCACTAACCCTTAAACAGAAAGTATATTACCAAGAACCAGTACCCATATACAGCCAATTACACACTGACATGTTGCAACGAAGCTGTTAGCAAATAAACATTTTCAGTATGGACCTGGGTTCACCTGATGTCTGCAGTCTCTTCCTACAGTATACGCCACTAAGTGAAATGTAAAATGTAATCATTTCACTGGCAGAATTACTAAATTGGAATTCCACAAAACAAAAAACCATGGCAATATAACATTAAAATGTTAAATGTAAAATATTTAAAATGAAGTATGGTTTCACACAACGCACAGCTAGACCATGAATATAGTATGCATATTAAGGTGAATACAGGTATAGTCTTTACTGAAATATTCATATAAAAATGGCAAATAATTCTGTTTAGAATTTTAACACCTTTTTACTGTGTGCTTCAGTTTGGGATACTGGTCCAATTGGGAAGTTCATAGCATATTTCTGAATTCTTGATACTTGTGAAGAACATGCCAATAAAAACAAGATTTATTGTTTGTTAAAAAAACAATACAGGACATGTTATGCACACCAACTGCATATGAGGTAGGCGATACATTACATGCCCTTTCCAGGCTTTTCCTTCTAAATTAGAGACAGTTAGTTCTGTTCTTTTAGACCTAGGTAGGCTTAATAACCATAACATACACTGTTGCCAAAATACTGAGAGTTCCCCGGTCGTAAAGAAGACACTTTCTCAGAGACAGGCTATACAAGGCTGGTTTGAGGAGCACGTGACAAATGTCACCTTCAGATCACCTTCCCCGGCCTGAAGAATCCTCTGATTTCAAGCCCCTTGGAAAACAGTGGGGCTGCTGCAGTATGTTCTCTCCCAAAGCCCAAGCACCCAGCTCAATTTAAGAAGATGCTGCAGCATCGGTCGAGCCAGAGCCTATCCTGGCAAGCAATGGGCGCAAGGCAGGGTTCGCCCAAGCGAGGGTCTAGTTCACCGCAGGGCTCAGACACAGACATGCACTCACCCACTAACCTATCGGTATGTCGTTTTGGCTGTGGGGGGAAACCGGCGCTCCTGGAGGAAACGGCAAACCTGAGGAGAACATGCAAACTCCACACAGATAGCAGCCAAGGCAAAGAACTGAACCCAAGACCCCAGCACTGAGAGGCAGCGGTGCTAACTGCTACACCACTGTGCCAGCTGACAGTGATTCCATGTGTTATATGAAACAGACAACAGCGCAGCGTAAAAGAGATTTATTGGGTGAACACGTTTCCTCCTTATCTGTGGGGTGGATGCCAAATTAAAACGGGAGAGGATTTGGCTGATGTATGAAGAGCCCCGCTGTTGGTATGATCTCTGTTATTGTCTAGGTTCCCCAAGTCCCAAACAAAGTTATAACGCAAAACAGCATTTAAACCTTACAATAACTTGACCTAAATTATGCAAATGTACACAAAAGCTCTAGAGATACCCTTAACTATAATGCTACATTAAGGTGGCATTGAGCAAGTAGTTTAGTCAAATTCTCTGACCCAAGAGAGTTGCTTAAATATGTTTTATTGAAATATCTAATAATAAACCAAGTTACTTATATTTTGCTAGGTAAGTACATGTTGTAGATATTTCCAAACCACATTATGAGCTCTAAATTAAATCTGAGTGCGCATTTTGCATGATAGTAAGAAGCCACTAATAAATGCCGGGCCTATTTTCTTTACACTTATAAATCTGACCCTGTATGTCAATGTGCTTTGGAAAACATTTGTTTCTGTAATGCTGACAGTGGGCTAAAGTTGAATCAAAGCATTACTGATCAAGATATCTTGCAGTGCTGATCTACATGATTTACATTATACATGAATTTAGTACTCAGAGGCAAGAACAGCATTTTATTTGTTGCCTTCTGCAAGCAGATTTTCCAAAAGTGTTAAAGAAATGGACCCAGAGGAGGGTGCTGTGGAAACACACAGGGAACTAACTTTAATATCACGGGAGTCATGGTGAGTCTGTTTAATTTCTAGGGACAACAATCAGTGTGTGTTGCCAAGGAATGTGACGTATTCTAAGTGACTCTTCTTCCCATATGAACTTAAAAAAAGTTATTTTCAAATGTGCAGAGTGATAATAAGACATAAAAATGATTTAAGGTGAACACACTCAAGGTTTACAGCAATCTGGCCTAGTCCAATGTAATCATCACTGTGGAGAAAACAGGCAGTGCAGAAAAGCACCTTTTCAGCAATATTATTTAGGAAAGCTATATATTCACAATGGGTAATATTTTGTTAAAGGTAAAAGGATATTTAGCTTAAAAGTTGCACCTTAAAAATATAAAAATTGATCAGATGCTGAAATTCTTCATATTGTTCACCAAACCTGAATACAAATAAAAATATTTTAAAGAGAACTGCAATTTTAACTGAACAGCTGATTTCTAGTTATAACTAGAATAATGAAGTGGGGGAGCAGATTAATGAAATTTCTTAACATAGCTGACTGATCCATGCTTTTAAAACGCTTATCAGGTCTGGATTTCAAAATGCATCCACTGTGGCTTTAAATAATTAAGAACCTGCACACAAAAAAAGTTAAAACTTTTATTTGTAGTGAAGCTGAGCAAACCTGGCCTCCATTCAGTCATAAATCAGACTCCGCACTCCTCTCTGCTCCGATATTAAAGTAGGAAGTATTTAAACCCCAGCTTCCAGCCTTTTGAAAGAACAAGATAAAGGAGTGCACTATATACTCGGAGCCAATTCACATGTAAATGCCAGCTCCTTTTCGCTGACTCTGATTAACTCCCCCAGAGTTAATAGTTTCCCTGTTAACAAAGATTTATCCTCCCTTTCACCACAGTAGTACATTTAGCAGGAGAAAAGAGGAAAGGAAAACTTGCAGTGAGCCTTACAGTAAAGCCTCTTCAGAATATAATACAATCTACGTTTTCTTTAACTAATCCGTGGAGCAGATGTTTGACAAGACCGCTGCTCTTACAAGGGGTACAAAAAACAAAAAGAAAGCCATTATTTTTTTTCCAGGCCAAAAGAGAAATTCCCACCAAACAGCAACAAAACAAAGAATAAGTGGATGACTGATCAACAAATTATATCAGAGCTCAAGGCATCTTTACAATGCGTCTGAAACTCTGCTTATAAATCTAACAGCTGAGTGGTCAAGGATAAGTTCTGAACAACAGAAGTCTGCAGAGAAATTCTTTACTATCATTATTATTCCCATTAAAGTCCTTGTTCGGATATTTTTTTCCTCAGAATGTAAACACGCTTTAAGAACATAAGAATAGTTTCAAACGAGTGAGGTCCACTGAGCCCTCCTACTTCCGTTTTTTCTTTATTCGAAAGGAGTTATGACTGATACTCACCCACAGTTCAGTCCAAAGAAGAAGAGCACAAAGGTAAAAATAGAAGAAAAAAATACACAAAAAGTAACTATCTACTAAGGAAAGACCATTTGCTTTTATGTGAAAGATCATGTAAGTATGTTTGTGATTACAAGCTAGACAGGATATTTTGTTTGATAAAAACAAAAGTTAACAAAAGTTAAAAGATACTCAAAAAAGGAAGAATATAAAAAAAAGATAACCCCTGGAGAACAAAAAGTATTTTTTGCCAGTGAGCATAAATACAGCTCGTCATTCCTGCAAAAGCACAGGAGCAGTATGACATTGCCGATAGAAATTACATTACTCTGTAATTCCATGTTGTACAGTGAATTCCACTGAATCTCTGGAGACAATAAAACAAACAGCTGCATTTTAAATAATTTGGGAGTTGATTCTCAAGAAATTATGTTTCGGAAAATTTCAAGATTCATTTCTTTATGTTGGATGGATTCTAATGCTTTTTTCCCCCTAGTGTCACACTGCTGACTTATACAGCTTTCATTTTCATGCAAAAAAGTGACAATAAATTTACTCAGGGCAGCACCAAATCTCCTTGTCAACAGTTTTGTATTTAATTATAAACTACAAGAGTGATAAAAAAGGAAATATCCTTTATCAGTAGCAAAAATGCATCTTTACTGTATCAAATAGCAGCGTATTCATAGTGCACAAGCACTGCCACGGTTTCATTAAACCATTTCCATCAGCATATTGAACAAATTCATCTGTTCTATTCAACACTGAGCCCTAGCTCCTTGTCAGGTGAAATAATGGTTGAATAAGGCCAATGGTGCTTAAAAAAACCATTCTTTCTCCAGTCTATACTGTCTCATTCACTGTCACACAGAGGTTAACCACAGCCTCTAGGTCTTTTTGACAATGACAATGCTGCAGCTGTTTGTAAGCTAATACAGTATACAGATATTGTTCACTGAGCATACAGGACTGGCACACAGTTATAGACATCTTTCATATGCCAGATTTATTTCAAGATGTTTTGAATTCATTCAACATCTGAAGTTGTTTTTTTTTCCCTGTTACTTTTTCTGTAATCACTGCTTTACAGCTGTTTCTGTAAAAGATTATCAAAATATAGCACATTTCGATGACAATACTTTAGAGATATAGTTCATTTTGTTTCGAATTTGCAAGCTAGTGTTACGGTCTCATACAGTTTCAATCCTATTTCTGTACATACAGTACAAGGACACGTACATCATGCAAACACCTCTATAGGTTCCAACAATCTTGAAATCATCAAATTGACCGTCACTGTTTTTTTTTAATCTCCATATCTTCACTGATTCAAGTCCATGTTTGTATTTGTGGGTGTATTTATCCTTTAATAAATGATAGTCAACAGGGAGAGTAGCTGCTTCTTCTTACCAGTACAGCACTATTGATAACAGGCAGTTAATTAAATCACATGAATGGGGCTGGTGTCAATATCAATAACACTGAAAATTGATTTCAGAAGACATAGGCTTTAAAGGAAAAAAAAAATTCAAACAGGAAGCTGAATAACCAACATAGTTCTTACAATAATTCAACATAAAAGATGATATTGACAAAATGGTTGTTACCTGTGCACTTCTGTCCCATAATGACATTCTTTCACATCTCATTATTGTCTCCCCAGATCACAGCATTTTACAAAAACGTTGCCAATCCACATCGCTGACTTTTTAAATTAAACTTTACCTTCTCATTTTTGAGCTGAGGTACTCGTTTTAATCTCGGGCTCCAGCTTAAAAGCTCTGTGTCTTTTAAAATCATGTTGTCATATGCATTCCCCTAACCTTTTGAAAGTTTCTTTTGATGCGTGGTTTACAGCTACATTGACTACAATGACATTGAATTGAAGCCTCCTGTAGTGTGTTCGGGCACTTCAGAAAGCCAATTTGTGAACATTCCTCCATGCAGAATTGTGCTAAATCCTTCAGACCCTTTAGTTTCAGTTACAGAACTCACATTCTGAGTTACTATCACAAATGTTCAACAGGACAGAGGCCTAGATTGCATTGGCCAGTCTAGAACATGTCTTAGGTGATCACCCCTATGACAATTTGGAGGCATGCTTTGGAACGCTGGTCTTTGGCCAAATGTCCTGGTACATGTTGGAGTCGATGACTTCTCCAATCTTAACAGGAGCTCCAGAACCCTTAGAAACTCAAATCATCCTGCAGCTAGGATCACACCTTTACCCTTCCCTTCTAATTCCTCTCTATTCGTTGTAGGTTTCATTTCACACCTCTCTTCACCTCTCCTGACTTCACGCCACCTGATTGGCCACTCCGTCTGTCCCCTGCTCCCGCCCCTCGCTCCTCCTCTCTCCCAGCTTTTGAGCTGTTCTCTCGCTACATTACCTTTGCTGACTGCCCTGTCTTTCTCACACCTGAAAAAGGCTCCACGGCCGAAACGTTGCGTTTTCTTTCTTCGCTTTTCAGCATGGAATAAACCTTAAGCCTACGCATAATAAATATGCATAATAAAAATAAGCCTACGCATGCTGACGCAGCTCCCCACCTGAACTACTTCACCATATAGAAAGATACTTTATTGATCCCGTGAGGGAAATTGCAGTGCAACAGCAGCTTAACACAGCACAGTAACGAAAAGATACAATAATACAACAATACAATACATACAATACAATCAGTACAGTCAGTGGGAAGTGCACTAAGAAGAGTCTTAAGTGTCTTAATAGTTCACACGACAGCAGAAAGTGGCAGATTGAGCATTTTGTGGCCTTACAGCCTTAACCAAGATGATACTGCATGTTTTTCATATATTACCACCTTTTACACCCCAGGGAAACAGGACATTCAAGGCCTCTGTATAGCTTTGGGGGCTTCCAGTGGACTTCCAAAGAGCAGAATGATACATTGTTTTGGTTGAATTTTAAAGCAATACATGGGTATGAATAAATGTGACTCACTTTTGAGATTCAATTAATTATTTTGTCAAATGTAACTTGGCTCTGTGCAATGCTATTATGATGTCAGTATAACTATTACATTTTAAAAAACTTCTGCTTTTCTTCTGAACTTCTGAAATTAATAAAAGAATAAAAACTACTAAAAGCATCCCCAGTAAATTAATAAAGGGTGATTAATCATTAAGAGCAAAAGATGGACTTCTATTTAAATCTGCTCAGGAGACAAACACAAGGAACTATCGCAGAGGTGTCATGTTTAATCCAATTTTCATCAAACAGGTGAGAGAGACGGCACTTTTCTCAGCCTTCACAAGATAAAACCTAAAAGTCTACAAGGGATACCTGCAGGTTATAATGGAGATCGGAACTACAGTATTCACATACCTGTTAGTAATAATATGGACACCTGTCAGGCATATTAAGACAGCAATTAAACGATAAGGAAATTAATCTGTTCCTTATAAAATTTGTGATTGATCGCCATTCCTTAAAACATTCAAATTTCACTCCGCCAATGCCAACCACATTCTGCAGGGTGGGCAGGTGAGGTCAGAGGTCAGCTTTCATGTCAAAGCACTTTTGCAAAGCAAGGCAGTCATGACCGCGGTGTCTCGTACAACAGATTCCACTATGTGAAAATGCAAAAGAAATCTAGACCATGTTTTGGCAACTGGGGATTGTATCACTAAGCATGTAAAACAAATATTAAGACATAAATGCAACACTCAATATGTGTCATCTGACTGCTAAACCCCTGTTCAAAAGACGAGATCTTTAAAATTCTGCTTTGAAATCAGATATCCCCTATATTTTTACATTTTGTGACAAACATATAATTATAACATAATAAATTAAATCATTTGGAAATTCATGCATATATCCAAGTAATTATAGATCGCTCCTAAAGAATAGAATCCTTGTCAAGATGCTGAAACTCTCTCAAAGCAGTATAAAAAGACACAAAGATCAGAAAAAAAGGCTTTATTAAAATGCAGTAAAGGCAGACATCCAAGGTATTTTGTATGCATTTGCCTCTAGATTTAAGACCCACAGCACCCCAATTTTAAAAAGAATCATAATTCCAAAGAGAAGCATGTAACAGCTTCACTACATATTGGTAGTACCAGAGACCCTACTGACAGCAATGCTCCAAGGATTTTTTTTTCTACAGTTAGTACATGCCCTCTGTGGTTTCATTAGAAGCACAATATTTAAAGCACTGGATTTTTATAAGATCTGTGCTCAGACATCAGCAGCTCCTTTGTTGTGAAAATGTTGCTTTCTCTTACTCTAGGACATACAGACACTCAACCTTGTGTTAGATTTCAGAATGAGAAACAAACATAACTTTTCTATAAAGTGTGGGTTGCTGTTTGTTATGTAGTCACAGTGAAAGGCATAGAGTGCATTTTCTAATCTCATACTGATAGTTCATGTTTCAGAACCTAAGGGCAACCAAGTTGTTATTAATGAAAAGACAAAGCGTATTGCTAACAAAGGAAAGAAAAGAAACACTATCTGGCGTTTGAACTAGACTATAAAAATTGTTCAGACATTATAATATGTACAATCGAAATAGTGTAACAGCAATAGTAAAACCAATCTTTTATCCATAAAACAATGGTACCTGGTTATACTGGAGCCTGTTTTACAAATTCCTTCACTAACTTGCTTATTTCTGAAGAACCGAAACTCTCCTGTGCATCTGCACCCTGGCTATCCATCCACAGGGAATATTTACCTTAATAAATATTCACTCAAATAAAATGTTACACTTCTTTAAAGCTGGAATCAAGAAGAAATACCTGTGTTCTGCAACCTCCAACACCAACACCAAACCTTTGTGAAATTGAAAGCATATTAACAAAGTGGGAGTAAATTCCTGTGCTTTTCAATTCCAGCTCCAGGGTTTCATTAATATCAGTTTCATTTCCAATTTAATCAATTCCAATTAAGGCTCATTTTACAGCTTAACTGAGAAAAAAATACACACAAGGTACAAGGTACAACAACATCAGATGCTACTGCTAATGCGTTCCATGGATTTCTTTCCATAGTTTAAGAGCAAAGAACCATCAGCTACTTTTGGTAAATACTGTTTTTTAATAAAAATGTTTTGTTTGTTTTCTTTTCCTATACATCATTCTGCAATACTCTTCAGCTCCTCTTCAGCTATTTCTTCATTCGGCTCTTTCTTCCAAGTCACATCTGATCTTAGTCCCCTCCTTTTGCTCTCCTGAACTCTGCTCCATCCCCCTTTCCTGCAGACACCTCCTCTCCACTCACCTTCCGGAGATCCTTCTGTGTGGCTCGTTGCACACCTTGCACAGCTGAATGAATGCTATAGAACTAAGGAAGAGGTAAAGACTTAGTCCAAACTGAAAGGAAAAGAAAAAAGACACAGCGTTTCGGCTGTGGAACCTTCTTCAGGTGTGGAATCTTCTTGATAATTTTTCTGGTGAAATGGACGCCCGAGGAAGATCCCACAGCCGAAACGCTGTGTCTTTTCCTTTCGGCGTGGAATAAACCTTTACCTGTTCCTTCTGCAGCCTACGCATCCTGACACAGCTCCATACTCGAACTACTATTGTTTTAGCACATTATGCATAATTCTTGCATTCAACGACTTGATTTTTATTTATACCTCCATACACCCTACCTTTGCCATTCACACAGTGAGTGTTTAGTTTGTTGACTGTTTTGAATGCAAGTTGCCTCTGATAAAGACTTACACTTAAAATGAATTCAATTGAATCATTTCAGAGAAGAACTTCTATTTCGTTATTCTTAGAACTGACACTACTCACAACACATGCCTATTGCATGACGGCCGTAATCTGCCACCAAACAGAATCTGTTCACACCAGAAGCGTTGGCTTCACATTGTACTCTGACATCATATATACTGAATTGTTTACACTCTTCCTTTAGGTAGAATTAGAGGTTATTACTTGCAATCTATTGGGTAAGGAAAGTACATTGTTTTTCTGCAATACAGCCTACTTAACATGACAAAACGTGAATCCTTCAGCTTTACTGGTCTTATATTTAAATAAAAACAAATTAAGCACTAGGCAAGACCTTGTACTCCACATTTAGACTTTTGTGACTTTAAACAAGAGGGAACACAAAAGCCACATCTCAACACCTAAATAGAAAAATAGCATCGGTGTAGACTTGTTTAGGGGCTATGAAAGAAGGCTTCAATTGATTTTGCTGCTGCATTATGTGAAAATTAAAATTTAATATCAGCCCACTCATACAGAGACAAATTAGGTACACAGAAGCTGACATAGCATGCATCCTTTTAAGGAGATCTTGTAAACCATTAATTCAGCAAATCATCAATCTCTTAACCTCCTAATGTTACTGCCACTTATTTTTTTCATTACATTTTTTACTATTATTATACAGTATGTAGTAATATTAACACAAATCTAGGCACACAAGCCATTTTGTGCATCATTTCCATATTCTTCATACAAAACACAATTATTGACCATGCCAGTGATCTTTAATATGTGGACTTGTGGATTCTAGAGTGAATTTGAACAAACACTGGCATATATCAACAACAGCTTTTGTATATAGCCAATTGGTTATAATGTTTTTAGAAATATAACATATTTGTCTTATTTTTATTAAAAGTTCCTTGGAATTTTGCTTAAATGATTGGGAGACACTCGAGTGACTTTGTGACATAACCCCTAAATTATCTCCTTGTTGAAAGAGTTCGTTCAACACAGGTGATGGTGTGATTTAACCTGAATTTCAAGTTAAATGATAAAGAAAAATACAGAAAGGAAGAAATACGGCCCATTTATCAAGATGACAGTGTCATTGTGTCATCTTACGTATATACTGGAGGCTGGAACAAGTCAGTATGCTGTCACTTTCCATAGAATAAAAATCTTCTTTAGCAATCAATCAAGTTCTTTTGCAGAATACTCAGATACACATCTGGCGTACACAAGCATAATAACACAACAGTTGCTGTGTACAGTTGACTGATCGGGAGTATCTATTCACTATACAACTTCGAGTCATTCGTGGCAATCTTACTGCACAGAGATTCCCTGATCAAATTGTGGGACCTCGTCTGCGGTCCTTACTGCAATGAGCCTCACCCTGATGTGACGAACACTCCTTCAGCACAACACATGCCCTCATACTGTTTATGTAACAACATCTTTCTTGCGAGATTATCATGTGATAGTTATGCCTCACTGGACGCAAGTGGAACGAGCTGGAACAATGTGTGGTATCTAGGGCTCAGAGATCAGTGAAAGAGCACATGACTGTCCTGGCTCTATGAGAGGAATGGGACAGCATCTGCAGCCTGGTGCTCAGCCATGTGTCACACAGGTGCAGCTTGCACAGTTTCCAGAGTTAACCACACACCCTACTACTCTGCGACTCTCTCGGTAGATCCCCTGTTGATGACGAATGTTCATCAGCATAACGAATTTACCTGTGCCTGGTCAATAAAATCTCAGTGCACCTGCTGCTGCTGCAAAAAAACTGTCCATATTTTGCTAACTTTTTCTTTCATTGTTACAATTAGAAGTGATCAGATTCTTTTTATGCTCCACATAGTACATTTGTAACAGGCTAAACTTTATGTTCTAGTTTGCAATCTTTTCACTAAATCTTTCAATGTATAACTTAGTTTTACTCTTGGTGCTTTTCCCCCCACTAAATTTGTGATTCTGTTGTGTAATAAAGATGTTCTAATGTGCCGGACTTTGAAAGATCCTATAAAAATACAGAACAATAATTTTATAATTTTATTTATAAAATTATTATAATATTGAGGTAAGCAGAGAAAGTCACATTTTAGAGGTTTTATGTACCACATGCCAAAAGAAAACAGAAAGTCTTCCTGCCCCCTAACAGCACCGGGTAAACACATATATTCAAAGAATATAACACTGGTTCTAAGCAGGGGAAGGAACAGATAATTTCAGAATCAAACGGCAAACCTTTCCATTTACTGACCAACAAACTTTTAGATTTCTGACTTCTGATTTTATGGCAAACTTCTGTGTTTCATTTTGAAGGAATCTGAAGGGCTCTTATGTATGCTTCAATACAGCCTTTTGGGTTTCTCTTTGCAAACACGACAATCTATTAAAAAGGAAGCAAATGACAAATTAGTAAAACTAATTGATCTAACTAATCAACTGTAATCTGCGATTTGCTCCGTTTGTGATTGTTTTTAACTTTGCAAACTTGTATCTAACGGTGATGGTAAATCATCTTATGTCAGTCTGAATAAACCCCTTCTTCCTGTAGTTTAGGATAGCTTCTTTAATAATTGGGGCTTAAGCTAAAACACTGAGGTTATAGGAAGGCACATTTAAAAGCATTTCCATTCTAAAAGGTCACTAGGCGACCAAATACAAATTGGTCATATTACTGAGCATTTTCCATGGTGGATCACAGAGCCTTGAGATTCACTTGATCTAAACTCTTAATGTACTGGCCACCACTTGGGTGATGTGGATCCTTGAAAACTGGGGAAGATCCTTTCCTGTTCCAACGGGCTCCTTGTGAAACGAGACCCATACATAGAAAGATATGTTTTCATTTTCTTTGAATTGGGTCATCTCATATTCTGATCAGTGACATGCGGACTGAACCTATTCACTAAGAACTACATGTTACCATTGTCTTTTCACCAAAAAAGATTGGCATAGCTCACCCCACCCTAAAGCTTATAGTTTCACCCGGACGGAGAACGTATAGTTAAGAGGTGTTTAAATACCAAAATGTTCCAATTCCCAGTCGGAAGGGTTTATAAGTAGTTGTTGGTAAGTAAAGCCACGAAAAACAAGGCCATTTCAGATGCAGTAAGTTACACCATACTGTTAACATGTAGTTAGAGTATTGCCTAACTTGTGATAATCCTGAAAAAATTAAACTAAACTGTGCATTATTGTTCACTAACCTTCGCTCCCGCGATACATTTTCAACACAGTGTAAATATGTTTTTGGTCATATCAACGCATAATTCGACCCCTAACCCAAACACAGTAAAAAAACACGAGGCAACGATATCGGCTTTTCCCCACCACTGACCTCGCTCAGCAAAGCACAAGCCCATCGTGTCACAGTGGGTGAGAAGAAAAGCACAGGGCATCTCTGCCTTCACCGAGTCACCCGAGTTCACCACAGGAAGACAGACCGCGGGTTTTAAGCCTGCGCCCTAGAATTACTACTGCTCTTTAAGAGCAATTCAGCTAACAAAGCTAAACTTACAGCTTCAACAGAGATGAAGACAGATGATGTTATATCTCAAAAAGACTGAAAAACACTTTTCCAAACTGACTTTTTAAAGCAAAGCAGCTGACAATTCCAGCGATTTGTGAATGCAGGTATTTATTTAGATCTTAATTGTTCGGGTATTGGCGTGCAGATGATATTATAGGACATGAGCATATTCATTGCATATTTGGGCGCTTATTTGAAAACATTAACAGAAATTAAACCAGCGAATGCGTTTTCAGTACATTCTTTTCCAGACAATAATAACCGTGAATTTGACAGGGAAGTCGGATGATAATAAAGTACGCGTTGAAATCCAAAGCCATCCGTCAGCTGAATCGTGTAATTATGTCAGGGTTTTCGTTAAGCCCGTCTCGTTCCCAACCGTATGTCTAATTACAATATTTCTAGTTACAAGCTTGCCAATCGAGCCTATGTAAATGAGGGTGTGAGACTAGCCAGTGCCTACCCCACCACTGACCTCACCACATATTACTGTTACTGACATCTGTGAATCTCTAATGGAACAGACAGCATGGCTTGTTGTAGCTGTAATGAGGATAAATTTCACATTTCTGGTAGGAGAATTTACCAGGCACCAGAATCTCTCCTTCCTCTCCTCCATCCATCCATTCACCCATCAGCAGCAAGCCAATCGTCCTGGTGGACAAGGGCGAACACATGTTCTCTCGCTGGCCAGAACTCACCAAGCTTCATCTGTTCTGATCAGTTCAATACAAAAAATATCACGCACGCATTGAATGGAAAGTACTCGGTATTACAAAAACAGTGATCTGAAACAAGAAAGCATGAACTACATTAAAGTCCATGTTATGTAGCAGAGGCCGTTTTGGTTTTTTTTTTGCATTTCCAGGTCACACTGAAATCCTCATGATTCCATTCTTTTTTGTCACTATTATTGTTTAATGTCTCTGCTCTAATGGATATGGACATTAGCCATTAAAGGATAATATCCATAATCCAATAGGGGTGGTGAGGAGGCTCTGCGGCTAAGGATCTGCGCCTGTGGCTGGAAGGTTGCCGGTTCGTATCCCGCGGCCGGCAGAGGAATCCTACTCCATTGGGCCCCTGAGCAAGGCCCTGAACCCCAGCTGCTCCAGGGGCGCCGTATAAATGGCTGACCCTGCGCTCTGACCCCAAGCTTCTCTCCCTGTGTGTGTCTCATGGAGAACAAGCTGGGGTATGTGGAAAGACAAATTCCTAATGCAAGAAATTCTATATGGCTAATAAAGTGATCTCATCTCCCCTCTCATTATCCCAGGATTCCCATCTGAATTCCGGTTTGGTTTGCATAGCCCGTTCTTTATAAAATCCTCCCTACCGTCTATTCAAATCATTCTCGTTTCCCCACCCCATCTGCAGTGTTTCGGGGCTGATGGCATATCCTGGCGGCAGTGCATCACCGCGCCGCAGCCTGACAACATCACCACCTAGGAACAAGTAACAGGTTTATTCCATGCTGAAAAAAAGAAGAAAGAGAACACAACGTTTCGGCCGTGGAGCCTTCTTCAGGTGTGAGAGAGACAGGGCAGTAGGCAAAGGTAAAGTAGCGGGAGAACAAAGGCTGGGAGGGAGGAGGAGTGAGAGGTGGGAACAGGGGACAGAAAGAGAGGCCAATCAAGAGGTGTGAAGTCAGAATGGGTGCAGAGAGGTGTGAAATAAAACTTCCAATGAATGGAGAAAATTTAAAAGAACAGCAGTCTGTCATTAAGGGAGGGGAGAATGTGTGATCCTCACACCTGAAGAAGGCTCCACGGCCGAAACGTTGTGTTCTCTTTCTTCTTTTTTTCAGCATGGAATAAACCTGTTACTTGTCCCTCTGCAGCCTACGCATGCTGACGCAGCTCCCCACCTGACTAACATCACCACCTATCTGACTCATCTCATCAGATCTCAGAAACTAGGCAAGTTTCTGGCCAGGGTCGGGAAGAGAGACCAGGACTCCAGTCCATCCATCACTGGGCACAAACACATTCACTCACATGCATATACGAGACAATTTAGAGGCACCAATTAACCTAAACAACAGGTCTTCAAATAGCGGCAAGAAACCATAACACACAGTATATAAAACAATATACATATGACTGATATTAATCAGAAAAAGTAGAGCACCTAAAAGCAAATGCCTGTTGCACTCCACAGATTTCCTCAGGTAACTATACATTTCTCCCCTTATCATGAATTTGTTTATCAGTGTTCATTACATACATAAACATTACCTTTGATGTCCAGAGCTGCCAGTTTGAGAATCAATCTATTATTTGTAACTTTATGAATTTTCCTTTGGAAATATAAATGTATTGTACTATCTGCTCTACTCAACTGTTGCTGTTTGAAGACTACAAAGTGAAACAAGACCTCCTCGTTTATAAATTCAGGTTCACACCCATGTAAGATTCTATAGAGGTAACTAGATACTTTGCTTGGATTTCACACAATACATGTGTTGGACACATAAAAAAAAACACAGAAAATACAGTCAAAGAACCAAAATGACCTCAAAATTGTTAGGACAATTAAGGATGTGTAGTTGAAATTAAGATTGTCCACGAAAGCATAACAAGACAAACTTTATTGTTAGTCCCAGAGAAGAAAAGTAATGAAAATCTTCCTATCATAACAGATTGGATTTTTACCAAACAGACCTTATGTGAAGAATTAAGACCCTAGTTTAAAACCATTGAGACTTAACATTACTTTAGAACAATAAATAATAAAAGAAGCAGTGCTAAACCTTTTTTAAAAAGTCATTCAGTTATGGCAAAAATGCATTTACCTGTTCCTGCAGACCCTGGATGTATCACTTCCACATATACTTCAAAGGTGGTCTCAGGATTGTCCCTGGAAAAAAAAGATATATGTGGGTATTACTCTACACTGTAACAGTACTTTAACACACATAATTAAGGAAGGTTTTCATTAATTTATTAATGATGTTTGTGCTAAGTGTGATCTCATGATCATTACTTGTGATTTACTGCATCCATTTTCTGACTGCTTTATCCAATACAGGAGCTGAATCCTATCCCAGCAAGCAACAGGCACAAGGTAGGATACGCCCTGGATGGGTTGACAGTCCATCCTATTTTCCCAGAAGCCAGTTAAACTATCCGTATGTCTTTGGGCAGAGGGAGGAAACTGGAGCAGCCTTGCAAAAAATGGGGAAAACATACAAACACTACTCAGACAGCAGCCCAGGTCCGGAACTGAACCCAGGACCCCAGCACTACTAACTACCAAGACCACTGTGCCTCCAATGATTCAATACATGTCATTTAAAAATACTGTAAGTGTATTTAAAACAATACACAAAATACTCTATGTAACCACTACTTCTCTATAAAAGACTTCTATTGATCCAAAACTGGCATACAGTTTAACTAAAGTACCTCCACTGTACAGACAACAATAATTATGTCATGCATAATATTTGCACAGTTAGGCGTGAAGCTGGCTTGTATTGTCTTAGGACTGTACAAAACACTTTGTCGATACTCCATTCCCAAACCATGCAGATATAGACATGAATCAGCAAAAAGAAGAAACAAGTGTGATATGGACATTTTCAGTCTGTAAACATAAACACCGTATATTTGCAAAATAAGGAACAGTTTTGACTGTACTTATATATTATACACACCCAACAAGAATCCAAAGCTGAGAAGCTTAACGTGCTTGCTGTTTTGCACAGATAAGCCTACAGTACATGCTTCTCTTTTTAATTTACCTAAAATGAATTAAAGAAAAGATTGTGCCTGTAATAAACCAAATATGACAAAAAAAACCTACAACATATTTTACTCTGCTTTACTGCAAATTTTAAATAACATGCTACATCAAATCACTCACTGAGCATCTTTTTGAGATGAAAGACAAAGGAAACTTTTTTCCAAAAAGGCAGCACAAATAGTTTTGTAAAGAGCAATCAGCAAAACCACAGAAACTGTACTCTTTGTAAAAAATTCCAAGGTGTGCAAATTGCATAGATCAACATCCTTCTGGACAAATTTCTTCTCCCGTTTCCTTAAAATATGTTTAAAGGAAGGGATGGTTCATCGGGCCAAAACATGAGGTTAATAGTCACTGTCTACTTTCCTATACTTTTTAAAGCAGTACTGCAAAGTTTTTGAGCAATAGCTTAAAGCCTGACAGTGACATTTCCATTAGAAAGCAAGACTTTACCAATAACCAAGTTTGGAACATTGTTCCAGAAGCTATATACTTTCTTCTCCTTTTGCCAATTAAAAGAATGTCCCATAAACAACTATTTATTATAGTGTCGGGTTCTTTACACAGTTAACCAAGTGACCAAAAAAGTAGCAGATACTATCCCATGCCAATGTTATACTATTAAAACTGTTTTATAAAAAAATATTGTTAAGGGCAAGGAACAATGAAAAAGGCTGCACTACGTTGCTCTTTGACCAAGAACTGTTTTCAGAGATTAAGTTGACAATATGTCTACTGCCAAACCACCACAGTTGAGTGCCATCACATAAAACAACCAGACTGCTGTCACATAGTTTCACAGACTTTTATTTGATTTGAACATAATTGCATACTGTGAGAATGATCATTGTTCATTTCTTTTTAGGTGCACTGCCACTTTAAGCGAATACAGAAATTCCTTATGTTTTAAACTTTATAGAGATGTATTCTTTTATGTGGAGGTCAGAAACACACGCCACACGCTACTCAACACTGTAACTTACAACACCAGACATATTCGTTTAGACAGTATTATCTGAGTTCACTTGCGTCACACACAAATGTTTAAACCTCTGTAACACATAGCTCAGTTCTGATTCTGTACAAACTAATTGCAAAAGATCCTTATTATAAAGCTGGAGACAGCTAAGGACGCTAATCATAAAGCACAGCTTGGGTGATACTGTCCTGTGTGCAAATATGCAAGCACATCACCTCCTATCTCTTCCACAATGGGAGCTTCAGTCAGATACAAAAGAACGATCATAACACTTCGGGCTACGATACCAGAGCAGTGCCTTCGTTAAACAGTTATATAACATACATGCACAGTCAAACCGTTAGAGCAATTCCAAAACCTGACCATGCATCACAGCTTTACAAGGTTACAACAGCAGAACAGCCCCCGCCCCAGCCCAAAAACACAAACAGAAATCCGGCAAAACAGACCAGATAACCCCTGTGTTCTGTGCAATGTTTACATACTCAAGACACCAGTCACAGCGAACCCTAACAGCCTCTATCTGCAACCCCTTTAAAGGCTGTGAAATGCTCCGTGAAAATAAAGCATTGTTTGTTTTCTCAAAACGCGGTGTAATTTGTTTCAAACTGCGTCCAATAAACATGTCCCCTTATTTTTCGCAACAAGTCCATTTTAGAATTGAGAGGCCTCGCAATACCAGCCACTCCACGAATTCCAGGAATAGCATTTCTTTTTGGTGGTACAGAAAAGGCTATAATAAATGACCCTTACTTTATCCGAGACCCCATTTTCAGTTTTCAAAATATCCGGGTCTAGCAGTGTGAATGCAGAACGCAGCGCAATTATTTCAATATTTTTCCTGTACCCTGCGTCAGACAGTCATAGCACACGCCATGGTCACCATGCGCAGCTCAGAGTAGCAAACAGTGTTGACCTATGGGTATTGTAGTGCCGTCGGTTGATTTTGCTTGCACGGAAAGGGGGAATTCGAGCATCAATAACTACATTTCCCAGAGTTGTTTGCGGTGCTGTTGGAAAAGCCGCAAGATGCACATGACAAGACATGTTTCACAATGTTGCAATTCATTCATTCGCTCTTCAAGGAGTGGAAAGAAGTTACATTGACTCTGAGATTATATAGAGAATTTCATTCAGTGTTTCTGGGTTCCGCTTTCTAAAAGTTTTTTTATCTCGTACTCACAACGCACAGAACTCCAAAACTAACTTGATTGTGTAAAATAAATTTACGAAATTATTCAGTGCAATAGTACGATTTAACCATTAAATATTTGGAAGAATTGGTGGTTAGAACGTGCCGTTAAATATATATATAATTAAAAAAACAGACATTTGGTACTAAACATAGATAACCAGCAACATTCTAAACAACAAAGTTTAGAAACAAAATATATAAGTGGCTGAAAAACCACATGACTACAAACCTGTTCCAGACACCCGTAACTCTTGGTGTAAATATGTGTCTGTCCTTGAATTAATATTCTTTCAGTTTCCAGTTATGACCCCATGTTAGTGTTTCACTATTGAAAATGAAGTTGGATTGGTAATAATTGACTTTCAATATTTCTTACTTCAAAGGTGTCTTAACTGGTTAGGCTCAGCCGACTTGCTTTTTACCAACCCAGGCTGACTATTTCAGAAAACTGAAACAGAAGTTCTGACGATTATGTTGTGAACTCCTTAAAATGAAGGACCCTAAACAACTCTGGGTCCGGTCAGTACTTGGATGGGACAACCGTGTTGCTATTGGATGAGGTATTTGTGCACCAATAGGTGGCTCTCTTCCACCCAGACCAGAATTCCAACATGAAGACGCCAGCATGGTGATCAGAGACTGTGCTATATTAGGCGCCATCCATTGGATAAGATGATAGCCCTCACTGCCTGATCGTTTCAAGATCATCAATTGTTCTGCCCTACTTCTAAAGTTTGCTTGCTGTAGCAATGAAAAATAAAATTGTAGGTTGAAATGTATTGGAAAACACCATGATTTCAGACCGTTGCTTAGCACAGGTTTCAGCATTAGGATGGATCAATATTATCCAAATACAGCGTTATGGGATAGCCTGAGCCTATATCTCAGGCAGCGCAACTCTTAAAGGCACGGACTTAGAGTACTAACCTTTTCTTGTGAGGTAGAAGTGGAAAGCATGTTAGTGACTTGTGTTGGCATTTTAAAAGAGAAATCTCTTGGAGGCTATTTCTCTGGTAAGTCTTTGTGGTACATTATTTTGTAAAAGACTGCAATATAAATATGAAATAGAGGACAAAACTTGACTTTTTGTGTCAATGACATAATCAGATTTACACCGTATTAAATGTGCATTGTATCCATAGGTCCAAGGATGTATCTATAGACTACACACATAACACAGAAGACATAACAGCTATTTCTTTGTGTACATTGAAATGTAGCATTGATGGAAGAGTTTGTGACCTCAGACTCATTGCAATCAATAGTATATCTGTTAATATCGGTGATTCATTTTAACCTCCTTATCTGCATTCTGCTAATGTGCTTACTGGTCGCAAAGCAGTATTGTTTTAAGTTGCACTAAATTATCAACAAGAAATGTTTATTGTTTACAAACTGCAGCCAAGACGGCTATTTAATTATGTTGAAGTTAATTGATGTTTGGTCATGTTTTCTAATGAAGTGATTTGAGTCAGCTGGGGAACCATAGTGAGATTGATCAGTAATTTGAACAAGACAATGAAATCAAATCTCTGTGTGAGTTTCATACGCAGTATTGCAATGAAAAGGGTGGTGGTAAAATGACAAAACAGGCAGCTTCTTAAATCAAAATAAAACTCAATCAAATAAGAATCAGATCTTGACCCCACCTTGCTATGCAAGCAAATAATAAAAAATAATAAATTCACCCCCTCAATTCAGGGATAACCAAGAGATACACAGTCTGGCACACGAGTCCTTATTTCTCTGGCACAGATTGATAATAGAGTAATAATCAGACCCAATCTTAGACAATTGAATTATTATTAATAATAAATAACACTAAAAGAGCAGTTACACTAAGCAGATATCTATAGGTCTGTGAGTGTACAGAGCCCTGCCTTTTATAGACTTCATAGAAAAGCCCATAATTCTGTCCTCACAATCGAAATACAACAGAACACCTTAAAAAGCCAAGATAAAGTTTATCTTTCTGTTTTCTTCAGATGTACTTTTCTTGTACAAAACACTGTTCCTGTTCTAGGACACTGGCTTTGCATGTTCTCTAGCCAAGACCTTGCACATTAAAAGGTATAGATGTTAGGCATCATCAAATCACATTTCTCAAGTAGCAGATTTCAGACTTGAAACATATCACTTAATTGGGGCTTTCAGTTTAACTGAGGTCGAGGCACCACAGATAGAAACTCCACATCAGTCATAGGTTTCGAATTTTTTTTTTTAAATGCGGTGGATCAAAATTATCCATCCATCAATTTTCTAACTGCTTTATCCCATACAGGGTTATAGGGCAGCCTGAGCCTATCCCAGCAAGCAACGGACGCAAGGCAGGAAACCGAAGCACCTGGAGAAAACCCACACATTCACAGGGAGAACATGTGAACTCCACCCAGATAGCACCCCAGGATTTCAATCCACAACCCCAGCACTGGGAGACAGCACAACCAACCACTGTGCCAACATACTGCCTGGATCAAAGTTATTTTCTTCACATTTACTATTGCTATTAGAAGCAGTGGTTGTGTAAAATTGTGATGTGTTAAGTATCAAGTACAAAAATAGGTTTTGCATTGTGCTTTACCTAGTGTTGTAGATGTGTAGGTTGCTCTGTCCTTTCCAGCTCTGTTTTTTAGTCAGCCCAATGGCTGCTCTAGGAGAGTACTGGGAGAAAGGACCAAACATGTCCGCAGTACTACTTCAACTGTCAGTGGGGAGGAGAGCAGAGTGATGGAGCCAGTTCAGAGAGGGGGATTATTAGGAGGCCATGACTGGTAAAGGCCAGGGGGGAATTTGGCCAGGATGCTGGGGGTACCACCCCTACGCATTTCGAGAAACATGCTGGGATTTTTAATGACCACAGAGAGTCAGGACCTCAGTTTTACATCTCATCCGAAAGAAGGCGCCTTTTTACAACGTAGTGTCCCCCTCATTATACTGGGGCACTAGGACCCACACAGACCGCAGGGTGAGTGCCCCCTACTGGCTCCTCTCATACTTCTTCCAGCAGCAACCTTAGTTTTTCCCAGGAGGTGTCCTATCCAGGTACTGGCCAAGAAATACACAGTCTGGCAGTATGAGCTCCATTGTGCTGCCAGCTGTGAGCTGCAGGGTGATATGGCTGCTGGCAGATAACCACTTGTAACCACTAGCCACCCATTCAGCAGAGCTCACCTATGTCTTTTTCAAGATGGCATGTCTACCTCAAGATAGCATGCTTATGAAGCCTGTCCTACACCCCCTTTATAGTGCTAATCCCAAGAAGTGACTTGACTTGTACTTGGCTGTTGTGCTCTGAGCTCTTTCTCAGTGTACTTGCATAAGGTCAGGCTGCTAAGACTGGCGGTGTTGTTGCAGTCAGTTATGTGGTGCTGATGTAAAACAAATGTGTTCCTATTGACTTTTTAGCACCCAAAGTCCCTTTTCCTAAATAAAGCTTTCTTTGGCTCCAAGTGTGTCTGGTTTACTTCCTTTGCCCTGCTCAGAGAGTTAGTGAGGTGTTCCAAATTTTGAACTTAAAATGTGAACACCTGTAAGAGTGAGGTAAAGCAGACAGATATATTATATTTTATGATCTCGGGTAAGAGCTGAGACAGCCTAGTTGAGACTTTCATTTTGCTATGTAAAGGAGTTCAGCGTGAGAATTTCTTTTCTGATTTCTTCCAGCCCCAACTCGCAGAGACTCAGAGTGTGATTGGCTCTGATGACCCCCCTCCCTGCTCTGGTTCTTAATGAGCTTCAATCCAAAACCACGTCCAATGCTGTCGATGAACTACTGTGGATGATATAAAACTAGGTGGGTAAGTCGATCTCTCAATTGGTTGTTAGACTTTTAAATGTCATTTTGTGTTTAGATCAACGTATTTTTATTTTGATCCTCAGCTTGTGCGAATGTATTCATCCATTGTCTAACCTCCTTATCCAATACAGAGTCACTGGGAACCCAGGACCTATCCCAGCAAGCAACTGACACAAGGCAGGATACACCCTGGATGGGACACCAGTCCATCACAGGGCACACACACAGACGCACACACACCCGGCCGATTTTCCCAGAAGGCAATTAACCTACCAGCTTGTCTTTGGACTGTGGGAGGAAACAGGAGTACCTGGAGGAAACCGACATAAACAGTGAGAGAACATACAAACTCCACACAGACAGCAGCCCAGGGCTCCTGCACTGTGAGACAGCAGTGCTGACCACTGAGCCACCATACTGCCCACCCACTCACATATACACAGAGAGGCTGAATCTGTTTTCTTAATATACAGATACGCAGCCTTGTGTCATTTAATCAATTTTATGATTTTGCTCATTGCAGGTTTGCTCAGTAATCAACAGCTGTTCCTGTATTAATGTGTATTGGTTTTCATGATGACAATGAATCAATGTATTGACGTTTTAGAAAATGATTTATCAATAGTGAAAAATTAGGCGTCCCC
The DNA here is from genome assembly GCF_040954835.1 of Lepisosteus oculatus. Classification (NCBI taxonomy): domain Eukaryota; kingdom Metazoa; phylum Chordata; class Actinopteri; order Semionotiformes; family Lepisosteidae; genus Lepisosteus; species Lepisosteus oculatus. The sequence goes on along the minus strand of NC_090719.1, from coordinate 13,998,698 downwards.
CCAGCTTTAAACACCTGCATTGCCTTTATTAGCTATTAAACATCTTCATGAGAAGAGAACCTATCCAGTAAACAACGAACCACAACCGGCAATGAGGACCACATATCTTCCTTGAACGTCTTGAGTAAAGGCATGCAATTTTAAGGTTTTCCTCTTTCTAAAATTATTCTAATGATTATTAAAATCCTAAATCTATTCTTAATTAAAGATCAGTAAATCATTAAAGAAACAACACAATCCCTGATGGCATCTCCTTAGTTTTTCCCAGGAGGTCTCCCATCCAGGTACTGACTGGACTCAGAGCTGCGATGGGGTGATATCTTATCCCAGGTGCACCCAGCCTTGGGCCCAGGCAGTTGCTCCATCTCTGTGACCCTGAACTCGATAAAAGTGGTGAGAACATGGATGGATCATTTTAAAGAAAAGATCCACCGATAATTTGCATTGTTTTCAATTGGTTTTGAAGTGTTCTGCCTTGTAACATGCAGCTTCTGAAGCTGAAATGTCTAATGAAAAAACTAAGCGGTTTGATTAAGGATGCAAATAAATAAATGCCAGTTAACCAAAAATCCACTGATGTCCCAAGGATAACGTTTCAGAATCCTTGGGTTAAAGGAAAGACAGAGAAAAGTGTATATCACAACAAGATGAAGGAAGGGGTTTAGCTTTGTGAAAAGTCTAGATGTGGCACAAAAATAGCTCAACAACCAACCCCCAGGTGTACCTACTGTATGGTAGTGAACAGGTTATGACCAGGCCAGTATAAGATCGTATTATCTGTAGCCCTGGAACATATGAGGTCAGAAGATCAGAGAGGAAATAAAGGCCAAAGTTTTGCAAACCTCCACAGGTGAAGACACATCTTGGATGTGACTTGACGCTTGATGTGCTGCTACTTCAGACACGTTGGCTGTAGAATTTGTTCATACCATCTATTAAAAAGACACAGCATTTTGCACCAGCTGGAGTTTGTTGAAAGAGCACAATGAAAGTCCAGTAAATACACTGTTGCCGTAGTTACGACAGGAGAAGATGGAGTGATAGGATATTCATTTCATCCCTGGCAGGGGAAAGACAAGAGCAATCCTTCACACTGTTTCAAGGTTTGTAGAATAATAATCTGACAAAACCTGAGATTAACACATCAGAGGTAAGGTCTCAGGTTCATATGGACTCCTGCTTAAGGTAGTGGCTGAGCCGACAGTTTCTAAACGCAGGAGCTGCGAAGAGGAATGTTTCTGAAGTTGTGGTTTGGAACAAGCTAGTAAAAGATCTCTCTGACTGACATCTGTGGACATCTGAGACATCGTTACAGACATCTGTGGTTTTAGATTGGAGAACTAGAGGGGTATCCAACGAGAGTACTGTATTTAGTATGAATTAAACCTGGGTGTCACTATTGTAAAAGTGTGAACGCAGGCCAAGCCAACAACAACTTTGCCAAAAGGAAGCAGAAAGAGCTTCCCAGTTTGGTTTATGGCAGTGATTTTCCTTCCAGTTGAGCACTTGCTTTGTTTACTTACAACTTTAAATACTTTTTAGCACTTTAACAGTTTGAAATTTCAAGTTAGCACTACAAACGCAGGAATACCATAAAGTCTGTAACGGTTGAGTCGCTGAAAGCAGTTCAAATGTTCTAATTATTAGTTGAATAAACTAGCTGAATAAATGTTTCATGTGTGCCATTACGAGGCCAAATAAAAACAAATGACACTGGCACCCCTAGGAAGACAATCGGGAATTACTGATAATAACACATAAACAAACGTACTTCCATATTGATAGTATGAAGAAAAGAAACCCAACATCAGAATGGGGCTTCAGCTGTAGAGAATGGGGCACCTTTCCTGTTACTGCAGAATGGATTCATGCACAATAATAGGAAAGAGTAAATAATATTACAGTAATAGTACAATAGGAAGTAATTGTGGTGTCCATTTCTATTACATCATTTGGATGGGAAATGTTAAGCTTGGTTTTGCCAAACTGTTCTCTCGATAGAAACTTCTCAAATTCTTGCAGCAATTCTCTGAGGCATAAAGTAGTGTAGCTACTGCAGGCAAATAACAATAATATCACACATAGGCAAGTGCATGTTTTTATAAAGAGTGTGTTGAAAGGTGGCAAAATAATGGTCACTGCACATATTTGTGTGAGAACAAAAGCCTTGCACACTGTAAGTTTGCCCTTTTGACTTTCTGGGCTCCATCTGAGACAAAATACAAACACCGAGGGGATGTGAGAATGGAAAAAAAGCGAAAGCTTCTTTTGGAAGATGGAAGTGATGGGCAAGGGGAGCAATAACCGAAGTTCATGGACTGGGAAGTGGCTGAAATCCGATCTGGACATTCTGGTTAGAACGAGTGAGAGGGGTTGGAGGAACGGGGAGGAGAGAAAGGAGGCTTCCCTGCCCACAATTTACCGCTGCTTTTATTGATAGTTTTGTTTGTTTTCTTGGGATATATGAGTTTCAGTAAAAGACCCACAGTGGTGCGGTAAGCTATTAAAGTCATTACACTGTCTGGAGCAGAGAGGCTGGAAATAGTCTTCGTCTCCTCTATAACTGACTACTGCAGTGATTGCCGAACGCTCCATATACGTTCTGCATAGGATAAAAGACACAACCACACAACTTTTCTTTATAAGATTCTTTCATTGGCCTCTGGTAACTTTTATATTTTGTTTAAAAATTAATTTGCTGATGAGAGAGGTTGCCATTTTCTGCTTTATAATCCATTCTGGAACCTGTTTTCTGAAGACTTATTTTAAAATGACCATGCATAAAATTAATATACAGTACATTCAAATACATGTAAACAAAATTATACACTGAAGTTAAAACGTTTTGGTTTTTTTTTTGCCACAGATGATCTGTAAATAATAGCATTATCACCAAATACTAAAATAGTGCATTATAGTACAATAATATTACATATTATGGCATTTCTAAATAATGTTATTATCTGTTCATTTTGGTATTTGAGTTACACTTTTAATTTTCTACTTCAGAGTTTCCTCTAAATTTTTTTTCATCCAACATTTTTAAGGCATGGTTTGTTTTTATTGCCTTTTTTTTCCAGTAGAGCTTTTGCAATTATTACGTCTGTTAAAATTAATGAGCAAAACAGAGTAAAGTGCAAGTTCTTGGGTGAAGTCAGGGTTATTCTATATCTTAGTCTCAGCTTCATGCAGTTTTGGAAAAAGAGGGAGTGATCTCTCCAGAAGCACTATCACACTTAAATAAACAGAAAGGACATTTTTGCAGTTATAGAGAGGTAATATGTATAGAGAGGTAAAAGCTACTACGTCATCAAAAAGTGGATACAGTGGTTTAATAAATCAATTTAAAACAATATACAGGAATATAACAATATACAATGAAACACTTCATAAACGTATTTAAAAAGAAAAGAATCCTGCTAAGCAATGTAGTACAATATACAGCAGCAACAGTACAGGAATAATTAAGGGTTAAGAGTTAAATTATTAAACATTTTTTCCACTCAGGTGTTTAGTGAGGAATAAATTCACTCCCTACCAAGCTGAGCAAAAACAAAGGTTCATACTGAAATAAATAATGTTGGCATACAAAAGGTGGATGTGTTACAGGTATCACAAACACTTATCCTGACCTGTTGTGCATATGGAAACAAGAGATGTTATTCATAGGCTGTCAACAAACACCTTCCAACACCCAGTCATGACAAGAGTAATACCCACTGACTGGAATTTTGCTAAGGTAGCACCCATCCATAAAACCAATAAACTTTGGCAACACAGCCAAACCAAGTAATTATAGACCAATAAATCTGGCTTTTACTACATTTAGGGTTGTGGAAACAATGTTTCCATAAATAAAATAGAGGATTGTCTGTATAGCAACAGGATTCTAAGGGAATAATAGTTTGGGATTTGGAAAAGGTAGGTCTTGCTTATGTACCTTACTAGAGGTCACCCAATAGCAGTAATGTAGACAACTAGAGCAAATGATAAACTCAGCCCTTAGCTTCCAAATCAGCAGGATAGGCAGAATGGCCTGCTCACATTCATAACCTTTGCTTGTGCTCTTGTTTAAAATATCATGTAATGTACAGTAATCGATATTTTTCATTGCATCTTTTGAATTTGGATTTTCCCCCACAAATCTTTGTTTTTCCTCAAAAGTGACTTTTTTAAGCCCATGCTGAATGCTCCATCCACCCATTTTCTAACCTTTTAATCCGACACAGGGTCACGGGAGGAGTTGGAGCCTATCCCAGCAAGCAACAGGCAGAAAGCAAGATAGACCCTGGATGAGACACACAGGCACAAACACACACACTCATCAAAAAGCCCAGTTCCCCAAAGGCCGATTAACCTTCCAGTATGTTTTTGATCTGTGGCAGGAAAGCTCCATGAACTGGGGGGAGGAACATGCAAACTCCATACAGATAGCACCCCAGACATGAGCCCAGGGCCCACGCGCTGAGGCAGCAATGCAAACCACAGTCCCATCATGCCACTCTTTAAACATCTCTCGATATAGTGTTACAATGTAGCTAATATTTTAGAATAGCATTTATTTAAAATCAATTGAAAAGATATTACTGTACAGATCACCTGACCCAAGCAATTAGCTTGTGTTCTGAATTACATTGGGCTCTGTAACACCTCAAATTTCATTGTATATACTCTAACTAGAGATAGTATAAGATTTGACTGCAATCGTTAGTCAATTCTATCAGTTCAATTTCACATTTTTTCTGCCAATTGATGGTAATTTCTACTCTCCCATTATTATGATGTCACTTATAATGTGCATTTCTATCTTTTAACCAACTATTTACTTTAGCAATATGAAAACAACTACACTACGCACCTGGACAGTTATCTTGGCACTCACCCTAGGCAATCTTGTTAAATGTAGCTGCTTGTACAGCAACAGGGCCAGAGCTAGGGTAATAAAAGTCTTGTGTCCAAACCTGGTGCTCTTTTTTGTTCATTACAAAACTTTGAAAATCAAAATATTTACTTTAATAACCATTTTAGTGTGCAAAAAGTACAAATTCATAATATTGTTTAGAAATGTGTTTTTGTTTATTCAACAATTGAAAAAAAGCTGATACAATCGACCAACACAACAAAGCAGTTTTCAAAACACAGTGGTGTGTTTCCGTAAGACAATACCAAAATGATACTCTTGTTATTAAACTTAGAGCTGGTGCTGTTCCCGTCTTAAAACAGTGTTGCATTCAACACTTTTGTGAGGTTGCATCAGAAAAAAAACCCTGTGTCTGATAGGGCTATTTGGTAAGATACATTTAAATACCCCACCCTTATAAATCGCTTGCTTCTCACCACCCTCTGTAGCAGCAATTTTCCAATCAGGGGTAGAAAAAAAGCGTGAGGTATGTGCAATTTGTAATCTTAAACAAGTAAAATGTTGTTTTAAGAAAGCTTTAGCATGAATTGATTATGAGAAAAAAATACAGATTTGTGCACAATTTAACTTCATATACAGCCTCTCAGCCCATTTAGTTAATAACCACTTACTCGTTCTTGACTGTCTCTGAAGGACTGCAGTGTACAAGGCGATATTAATGAGCGACCTCACAATGACAGATTCATTATTTGCATTCAGTTGCTTCGAGTCAAAACAGATTAGTTACACTTAAGGCAATGGAGATTTAATGATTTTATTGTTTAAGTTCAATTTATTTTGATTAACATCTCTCTGTTTTCAACTGCATGTGCAAATAAACCTATTGTATTGAGTTCTCGCCACTCTGTTTAAATTAAGACAAATAAATGAAGGATAATGACTCCGGTAAGAGTTTGTGATTTGTGGGCTTTGGAGATGTGATTCTGTTATATAATTTTCACTGAGCGAATCCGCTGCTGTCGAACGCTACTACTGCTATTAATATTATTTTTTATCCCTGCAATGCTATTTTGATTATTTGAATCTATTCAGCTCTATGCGTTTCGTAGTTGACATTCAGTCAATGCAGAAAGTATAAATAAAATCGCTGTTGTCTTTATATCAATAAAATAATTCCAGAAAAGTAAACTCTGCGTCTTCCCTCAGTGTTGTTAAATAAAAATAACGCATTTATTGAGAATATTTTCAAAAGAGCGAAGAGTTACTATTGCCTGTCGATGTGTATATTTAGACTATTTAAACGGATATATTGTATTTAGGTAAAACTTTTCCAAAAGGCTTTTCTAGGCGCTGCTCTTAAAATGCAATCAGGCATTTAAAATTGTGTATGTGATGAAGTAATTTTGAAATATGATTACTTCCACAATATATGTTGAAAAAACGAATTACACCTTCTTCTCCTCAGAATTTATTTTAATTCCGGATCACATTCTTGGCTGAAACTGAATAATACAGCTTTGTACGTTGCAAACGCTATGGGAATTATTCTATTTTATGCATTCAGTTACCTCAAACACGAATACGTTACCTAGAGCTTGAAATGTTTCCGTATACGGAGTCCTAAAGGGACTATACGCACTACACTGTGTGGTCAAAGACGTAGTAACAGATGTATTAGAAACAACAGAAATAATCAGAAGTAGAACATCAAAGTTAGACTAAGAAAATAAAACCGAACTGTGGAAACCTATTCATGCTAGCTTTACACCAGGCAGAGAGGTGAACATAGAAATCCCCACGTCTTTTTTCTCTCCGTGATAAAATGGCTTTCTGTAGGTTATGTTACATCCAATTGTAACAAATACAACTGTGATAGGAAATAATTCAACCTACAGAGCGCGTGTTTTGCACACTTTGTTTAAAGAGGGATAAACACGTTCGTAAATAAATCAAATGTTTAGCCAAACTGACTTTTGATTTAGTAACAGCAAATGTTCTCGTTCCTGTGTCTGTAGAACCTTATACCTTCATTTTTACTAATATTGATACAAATAATGATACAAATAAACATCTGGATTCATTGACTCCTAGTGTATTCATACATCGCTGGTCGGTAATTCATTCACACTTGAATGATTATTTTACAATTATAAAACATTGTTTGGACTTCCTCTCGCACACAATTTATATATATATATGTTCTTGATTTCATGCTTCAACTGCTACATACTGTATCATCTTACCATTTAATGTACGTTTATGTTACTCCCAATTAAAAAGTTTTCATAGACAAAAGTGCTACAGATATAGTAGTGTTTTTCTATATAAATATAAAACATGTATACTATAAACAAGGTGCAAATCATTGTTTTCGACACATTGTGTTCTGACGGATCTCTTCATAGGGAGAGGGGGGTATTAGTTATCGGCGAATCAACTTTAAAATGTGTTTCTAGCGGACAAACAAGACAAGATTTCATTTAAAGTCTATGGTGATCTTAAGAATCCAGCATAAAAAGTGTTTTGAATTCAGCGGTTTTGTGGAAAATCCGCATCTAAAAAGTCTTGTAAACTATTTGCTCCAGTTCCTTGCAAAACGGTCGGGACTGAAGTGTAATCTATAAAAAAACAAATTATGCATTTAAGGCAGCGTTTTATACAAAGATATTTAACCAGTGTTGTGTTAATAACATTTAAAAAGTGTATTCCACTTGGACACAGCACTTTATTGTGCAGCCAAAGGTAAAATAAAAAAAATACTTTACTGCATTAATGTCACACGTCACAATAACTTCGTAACTTGGAAAACAGTATAATGTAAAATATGTCAAATGCATTATATTTTTAAGGTGTACTATCTCCAATCCCTTTAGAAATGTGGTGAATAAATATGATTTTTTACAGACATAGTCTAGGTAACTTCAATTTTTCAAGGTCGAGTTGATCAAAACCACCTTTTCACCAGCACCTTTTCAAAATATATTTCAGATAAGCAACTTTAACATTAGTCTAGATGTTTATTATTTAAGATAAAGCTTTTAAAAATGCGAATTGTAAACAGAATAGAAAGGGCAAATTCGTCCATTTTTAATAAACAAAAGGGGTTGTCGTGCTAATATCGTTTACATGGAAGACTGCGTCTTTTGGTGAAACTTTGTTTTATGCCTGCAGTGTTTTTTGTTCATGTATCTCATATTGAAAGCTGCCTTTTTATGAGGAAAACACACTGTTAAGTAGAACTGCGATTCAATAATGGGGTCCAGTGGTACGGCGATAAAGATCCTAATAAAAGCCATTTGTTAAGAGAAAAAAAGCAGACGGGAATACACCCCCCTCGCTTTTAAAAAAAAAATGAAGTGAGTGATGTGGAAGTAGTTATCCATTTCCGTTCCAACACTTCATCGGAAGGATTTGATTTCCAGAGCTTCCAAAATGTAGGTAAAGGGCATTGAACTTATTAGCAGGTTAGAGCTGGACCTGGTGCACAATAGCCGGGCACTGAGTTAACACTTTTAATGAACTGCAGCAGGGCTTCCTGTAGAAAGCAGACACCAGCATAAGTTGTGTTCATTTTAATGATAACGTTCGATCATTTTGTGAATTGATCGAATAATAGTCTGCACACCCGGAAAATGCGATACAGGGGTATATCACACGCACACGCCGGCGTGTTAAAATGAGCACGTCGTCATGCGTTACACGTGATAATAAAAGTAACCTAAAGACCGTGCGCTCTGCAGCACAGCCGTGCGTGTTCACCGTGAAACTTTCATTTTAACTCTTGCTAGTAACGCAGTGCTACAGCAAAGTAAGATTAAGCGCTAACAAAGCCTCTGTTGTTCTTTATACGACCGTGTGCATTTCCCCGCAACCTGCCGAATGCAACCTGCTCGGAAACTGTTATTATAAGATACTGGTACCACACAGAGAGAGACGTGGTTAGGGAACACACCATTGCACATGTATTTTATGTCAGCGTGTGTAAACGCGATAGCCATCTTAAACAAACGTGTGTTTATTTTGCGCGGCTACATGGTCACATTGGAGAAACCGCAGAGAACATTACACTGCTCGCTCCTCGTTTGGAGGCAAACGGGAGGACTGTGATAACAGACGCAATGTTCAGTTGTATTTTTCTATTTATGCAACTCCAGAGGGATGAATTAACGGTAGCCGAACTATCCGCGTCTGAAAGAAACTGGAAGTCTGTTAAGTTTCTTAAGTGCCGTGGAAAAAAAAAAAACCCGTTACTGAATCTGTCGAGTAATGTAATTGATTGAAAATGTTTCGTTCATGATATTTGCAGTCTGCACCCACCTTAATTTGCTGAATGACAACTATTTAGCATCTCCCGGGTCTAGGAAATGTTCATTAAGCCTGCAGAAGGGTAGGGAGAAACGAGCGTCGCTGCACCGAGAAACGAAATCGCGGCCATCGCAATAAGATCAAGAAAAACTGTGTGTTTTTTTTTCTTTTTTCTCTTCAGATAAGAGGTAAACGACCGACTCAGTGGAATTGTAAACCCTTCGCTGGTTTTGACTGCATCTCGGGAAGCAACAGCGAGGCTGCTGTACGTGTATGGAATGAGCTCCACATCCCGACGAAAGAAATCGAGTGGAGCATCTGATCGGGGGTCTGATCAGGGCTTGATAGAACTGTCACGGAGGGGTATTCTAACACTTCAGACAAAACGAGTACGATTTCCCGGTGCTAAGGTACCAGATGTATTAAGCATTGAAATACCGTTATTGGCTCTGACTAACCACCCAAAAGGATCAGAGAAGGCGTTATAAACCCGGCTATTGTTTAAAAAAAGGGCAAAAAAGTGGATAACATCTTAGCTGTCGATATGCATCTGACTTTTTTTTGCCTAAAAGTATAAAACAAGGTGTATTTTGTGTAATCACCGGAAAGAGAAGAAAATCGTATTATGCAAAAGGGAGCAGTAGCAACTGGCAAGCAAAGGTAAGATGCCATTTATCTACAGGTGTTATATTTTAGGAGACAACTGCAAATGTATTTGAGTGTGAAGATTTAGCGCCAGTGATTAATTTCTGCTTGGATGAACCCTGCAATATCATATTTCATACACGCCTGCAGACATCCCCTGCACAGTGATGTTTAATGTATAAGCCAACACGATTCCAGACAGAAGATGTAGATAATAAATATGCATTTATTCAATTAAGGGTATTACACAGGTTTTCATTTGCATAAGGATTTAGGATCTTATTAAGGTTTTTCATGTTTGGTGATGTAAAACCCCAGTAAGAGCCCGAGTCCTTTTTTTTTGTGCGGTATTATATTTTTAAGCGAAGATATAGATTTTTACAACATACGGGCCACTCGCATAAATCCGTTATAAGATATAAATAATTGAAAAGCGTCGTGCCGTGAAGTAGAAACTTGCAATAATACCCCTTTAAAGAACAGAAAAACAGCGTCGTGTTTCATGTGTGTGATGTAAAAACTGTCCAGTTGGAAAGTGTTAAAACAAATTCATGACGAGACACGATTTTTGGAAGAGTGCTCGCATTGTTCCAATACTGAGTTTCTCAACGTGCAGTATTAGTGTTGTATTTAATTGTTCTTTTCTCCCTGAGACGTTTCTGTGCGTTTTGAAAATGTGTTTAACAAAAGAAAGGGGAGTTAGGGAATCTTAAAATTCTACGTTAATATCCAGATTGCAGGCAACGTGCGAGGTAACCTCAGGACCTCCGTTCTTTCAGATACAAAAGCATTTAGATCGCTTTAGATCGGTTAATCCGAGTCGCGGCTGGGGTCTCCTTTCATCTGATTTTTTTTTTGACTCCACTGTGGGTTTTGTTCAGTTTTTTTTTTCTCTTCGCCTGATTGACTATCCAATGGATGCTAATTATCCAAATGTCGCTTCTGTTCCCTGACTTATTTGCTGTACAGACAACTGCCAGGCAGCCTCTGCTCATGTATCATATTACACCTCACGAAACGGTAGGAATGACAAGGAAAGGTATTTTAATTACTGCACGTTAATATATCGAGAGGATTGGCAAAATCATTAACCATTTACAATACTTAAAAATTATTACCTCATCCTATTAGTCCTCTACGCTGCTACATAGCTGTATTGAAAATGCTTTTTGCATTAGATATTTCTCGCCGAAATAATTTAAAAACGATGAAGAACAACAATTAACTAAATGTATATAAATTAAACACCAATACTATTTCGTTGAAGCCCATTGTATCTGGTGCAGTTTAATCACAGACTTCTTAATGGTTAATTTATCAAAGTGGACGCCATAAAGAATTTAGATAAATATTTAGTTTATAAATATTTGGGTTTCCAATTTCCAGTTAGTAAACGTGCGCTTCATTTCAAAGGCAATTTTATCTGTTCGGAAACATGTGGTGTTTCACTTCTCTGCTTTATTAGCCTAATAAAGTTTGTTTATTTGTAATGAAGGGTCATCACAAATGAACGGTGTATATGCGAATCTAGAAGTTAAATAATATTCAACTGAAACCCAGAAGTGCGCATTTTTACAATCATAGCGTACCCTTACCTAAACAAACAGTACCTACAGTATAATAGTCATTAAACTCTTTACATCAAGTTATTGAATGGGGACACGTACACATAGAATTCCCTCTAGACTACTTCAGAAAAACAAACTCACTCACACACCTTTTCATAGTATGGTACACTTACAATTGAAAATATTCCTGTATATTTTACAAATGTTTGCCTACATGCGCAACAACTACTTTACAGAGTCTAATAGGATTTTTTTTGTGTGTGTGTGTCTAGACAAGAAATAGTTTATGTAATCTGTAATCCTAACGTGGCATCATACTTCGATTTAAAGAAATTGACTCATTTTACATAACATTTTTTTTTATTTGAAAGGGAAATATACATATTACTGCGATTGAAAAATTCATTGAAAATAAAGAATTTTCTAAATAAGTATGAACAACAATGTTGGCAAACAGGAAGTAGAGAACAACCAATGTCTAGTCATATGATTAACATATGGTTCCTCGCGGTTTTTATTTGCTTAGTAATAAAGCAACAAACACGCTCTACTTTTAATAGCAAAGTTATGTGAGCTTTTAAAACAGGAACAGAACGGGCGCTACTATGTGTAGTATTCACTACTGCAACGCAAGCCTCACTTAAAAAATCATCGCCTTTCACATAATGTTGCGCTACGGTTTTGACCTACTGTAAATCGTCAAAAAAGAACCTTAATAACGCATGTTTGCTAAGTTCTGGACGAGGTACAGGCCCGCAGAAGTCTGTAGTCTGGCCTCCGCAGACAGTCATACCACAAACAGGAGGTTCACAAGAACAGCTGGAAAAGGAACACATAGCTGGCCCGGGCAAGGTGATTAAATGACACTATCACAGTATTCTCCAGCCATTTTCCTCCCGACTCGTATCTTATATTGATTGGCTCGGGCAGAAGCCGGGGGGAGATCTCTCGCTGTCTGCTGTTAACAGGGTGATTGTGCAATTGAAGGAAAAGGTTAAAAAAAAATACGGTTAAGTGTGGCGCCCTTGTTCGCCCAAAGGCAAACGAGATAAACACATCACGCCACGAAGGGGAGGGTAGGATCCGAGTCCAGCCTGTGGGCTGCCCGAGCGGCAGGGTATGGACAGGTGTACAGGCAACCTTCTTATTTTCGGGCTGTCTCTGCATCCCAGCAAGGCCAGCAGACTCGCTTCCCTGTCCCACAGGCCCTTATTGGCGGCAGTGGTCAATCCACGGCCGCCACACCCTTCGTGTCCTTTGGAAACCAACGCAATGCAAACCACAGGGCAGTATGGGCGTACCCTGGTCCGGCAGAAAATCTTTCATTTTGTAATTCGATGATGATGATGAGGAGGAGGATGACAACGTCTACTACGTTTGTCATGGCGTGGAGTGCGATTTGAGAATCGCCCAGTCCATTAGCCCTCCTGCTTCGACACCCTCACCCCACCCCACCCCGCCGCCGCCTCCGCCTCGGGCAATACGTCCATTTCCGGCGACTTTACAAATTCTTGACCCTGGAAAGGGTCAAAGTCCTGGTACGGGGGTCAAGTGTGCATTTAACATCGCGCAAAAACGAACTATGCCGCTACCTTCCAGGAGGTATTGTGGTATCTGAAAGTATTCACCCTACACACGATATGGAACAATATGGACCCTACACGATATGTTTTAAACCTGCGGTTCTCTATGGGCATATTATGCTATATGCACATGAGCGTACCACTTGTATTATCCCCAGCCTGCAGACAAATTAAGAGTCATTTCAATTAAACATCTTATTTGAAAATACAATGTACGCGGGCCTGTTTGTTTAGGACCTCTTTCTCAGCTCCATGAAAACATCTCCATCCTCTCTTTTCCAAACTTTGTCAACAGGAGGTAAAAGTTATAGAAGTTAGTTCGACCTTTTTTGGCGGACTGGGCGATCTTAACATTTTAAAAGTCTATTAAGGGGTTAATAAGAGCAAGACTGAAGAGTGGACAGTTCTGAACTCGGAAGTTCATCCAGATATTGTCCAATATTGTCTATTTATGTAAGAAAGATACATACTCGTAGTTTCAATTTTTGCGCAAGTAATAAAAAAACTCAAAGTAAAAAAAAATATTATGATATCTTATCTAGAACAATGGATGGAAAAGAATACGAAAGAAAAATATTTGACAGAGTATCTGAATTATTGTAATATTTCTTTGCAAAATTATGACAGGAATGCTGCTTTTATTATTACTGAAAGTCCTACAGAATAAAGAGATCAAGCGTCTTCAAAAACACCAAAAAAGACCGTTAATTCACATTTATATTTTTAAACATGGGTTACAACCCAAAACCTAGTTTATATATTTTCTATATACTGTATTCATGTTACTGTTTGTTTATAAAATGTTGTTCACACGGTGCAGTAAGTTTGTTATTTTTTATAAGTGTAAATCGTTGGTTTTAAACATGAAAAAACGTGCTTTTATCTTATCGGATAAATTCAAATTTCCCCCTTTACAATTTAAGAAGATTCAACAGTTTACTTTTACAAGTCTGACTTTGGGCAGGTTTTTAGTTTATGGACTGGCATAATGAGTGGACGATATCAAGTACTACCTTTTGGCTCTGTTTATTTAGAAAGCTACAGGTCATTCAGAAAAAGAGCTGAAATATTTTTTGGCAGTCACCTAAGAGAGGTAAACGCCATAATCCGTGAGCACAAGTCTCACGTGCTTCAGGGATCGCTAATGAAATTTCAGCTAATTGCTACTTGAGTTAATGTACAAAGACTGTGGCCTTAGTTACGTTAGCAAGAAGGTTGGTCCTGTTTTTTTTTTTAAGAGGCACTTTGCCTTTTAAAGCGAACTGAAAATAAATCCCCTAGTCTATCTCGTCCCCAAGCAGATTGCATTACATACTGTACATCAGGTTCGGGTGTTCAAACGAGGGTTAATTTATTGTGGACCAAGAAGAAACAGCTTTTTAACTCGGTTTTCTACGCAGGTGGCGTGTTCATATTTAGTAGCCTGCATGCAAACGAGAGCGTTATATTGTGCTGTATGTATCTAACAGGAAGAGGAGGAAACACAAAACGGGTGACCGGGTTGAAATAGGTCGTAATTATAGAATGACAAATCTATTTACCGAAGAAAAGGGGCATATGTAATTTATTTGTGATCCCATGAAAACCGGGAAGCTCGCCACGCTGTAATAGCTGTGTTTGGCCTTAAACTCTCTTTCATAAAAAGTGAAGGTTGCGTTCTGAGAGGAAGCCATATGACGCCTCGAAGCTTTCTATGATATTCGGGAAACCTGTAAGGCGGGTGCAGTACCTGCAAGACGCAGCTTCGTTGTTGTGCATTTGTGTTTCCCGGTCGTCTATGCTTTGAGGTTCCGCTATGCCTCTAAGGAAACTCCACTTATAGTTCTGTGAAAGAAAACAGAGATGCTGTTATGGGCTGTGAGCGACAAATAGACGATCACGTCACAGATTTCCTCGTGTCTCCAGAAACGCTAATAAAGGATTGAAACAGGTTAACTATCACTTCTGGTTCAAAGCCCATTCTGAACATCCTTAAAATGGTATTTAATGGAAGAACACAAATGTTTTATGTTTATATTATAGGATTATACGCTTCTAAAGTAAAAAAAAAAACACTCCTTCTAGACATCCTTCTGATTAACTCCCTATTCCCCTTCCCCCATCAGCTGAGCTCATTTAATAAGACCAATAAAATTGTTCACCATAGCTTGGCATTAGTCCCCTCACTAAAAACAATGTGCAATAAATGGTGAATATTTGAGAGTTTGGGGATACGGGCTTTTTTTTTTATATACGGGCTACAGAAAGTGGACACCTCGAATTTAAAGGAGAAGAAATGATCAATTCTTTTTCAGCCACACACTTCCTAGGACAGGTCTGCGTTTTACGCTTCCGTTCTTCTTTCGAAAAGATCTTGCTGCCAGAAACTCCCCTTTCGAGAGAGAGAAAAAAGAAGAGACGAGCAACATTCCTTGGTCTGATAAATCAAATCAAAGCATTATGTTCGATGTTTAATGAAGGCAGCTAGCTCCTCTTGTAAGCTCCAATTTCGCCTTTTTTATCTCTCTTTTTTCCTAGGAAAGTCTCCTGTGGTTAATCATAGGTTGTACCGGGGCTAATACCCCACTTCCTATTGAGATCAGAGTGCTAATTAAGTACGTTTTAAGCATACGGATTGATAAACAACGAGCATAGCTGCAGTATTGGACACAGTAAGACAAAGGTGTAAGGCATGTATACATTTCCGGCTTTTCTGCTAAAATAATGTGGAAATGTAAAGATGTTCGCTTCTCACTTTGAAGAATATGTCCTGATATCTTGATGACTTTCACATTCGCACCTTTTACCTCAAACATAGCAAACACAAAAGTTGAAACAGTGTCCAACTTGTCCAGGAATATCAGGCGAAAGCCGATCAGCGAACCTTGTTACTAACCTTTACAGTCATGTGGTTCGACCGAAATCTACATTTGAAAACAATTTGGTT
The DNA here is from genome assembly GCF_040954835.1 of Lepisosteus oculatus. NCBI lineage: Eukaryota > Metazoa > Chordata > Actinopteri > Semionotiformes > Lepisosteidae > Lepisosteus > Lepisosteus oculatus. The sequence goes on along the minus strand of NC_090719.1, from coordinate 13,982,810 downwards.
CTGTTTTTTTTTTTGTTTTCTTTGGAAACTCGTATGGACGCCCATCAGCGAAGAGTGAAAAATATTTCAATAGATGAGGAAACCCTTCGTACAAAACACGTTGAATCCCCCCGATGGTCTTCAAACATTTAGGACTGACAACACTGACAGGGCTTTTATTATGAATGAAGTAAAAACACGTATTTAATAGCGTCGGTTTGCAGGTGCCCTTTAAAGATGTCAAAAACAATTCGAGGAAACAAATACTTAAAGAGCGTTTTTTACTGTACATAGCCCATTGATCGATGTTAGAAGCACGTATGCCCGAATTCATTGTTCTAGAGCGACTGAAAATTTGCAAAGATACATTTATTTTAAACAAGCAGATACATTAATGGAAACTTCTGCCAAGCACTGTACATCTTAAGTTTGGGGCAAACTATGTTAAACCACGCTGAATACTATTCGTAAGTTAGATATTATATGGGTAACAAGGTATCGTCGGTCCATGTGTTCTGAGACATAATACAGCTATTGAGACAAAAATATGATATTTTCTCCAAGTAACTGGGGCAGTTAGAATTCACAGTAGTATTCTTCAACAGCGTGACATGACAATTCAAAACACGCTGTCTGCCAATAGTATTTAACAGTTAAAATGTGTTGTCTAAATTGACGCATCTTGAGCTCCTATATTATTAAAGTTGGCTTATGTATCTACATCCATCTGTCAACATAAACACACATGACTCTCGGCTGAAATCATTAAGACAAGTTTGAAAGACAATATGCAGATTTATTTCTTGAAATGTACTACAGGCTCAATGAAAATGTGTGTCCTGCGCTTTACTGGGGGAGATAAGGAATAATACTACGCAGATCAATAGGAGGCACAGTTCCAAGCAGTTTTAACAACGACACATTGCACTGAAGTGCTTCGTGATTTCAGTTTCATGTAATTTACCGTATATTTCCTGCATGTTAAACTGTGAAATCTTAAAAGCTCAGTTCAGTCATTTGCTATGTCTGGGAGCAGATGGGCCGGCCAGGTAGGAAACTGCACTCACGGATCTACCCACTGAACAAGACGAATCCCAGATAACTGCAAGCGGCACGGTGTGTTTTGCAGCGAAATTGTTTTTTTCTGCGTATTTTCAAATTTATTAACACCAGTTAGTATTACTTTCTGCATGGGGGGTTTTCAGTTCACACGGGTGACGACGTTAGCCAATACAATGATTGTACAGCGAGGTACGGTTTTTCCCATTTTAGCGAAGCCACACAATTTAGAGTAACTGGAGTCTTCAGAAGTATCGTTATAGCCGGACAAGAAGTAGATATTTAATTTCTCCGCTTGTTATTGATGGAATTGATTGAGGTGGAGAATAGTTCAGTAAAAATTGGGTAAAGTATCTCAGACACATCGAGACTTGCATATTGAAGTGCTGGAAGCGTCTTGATCCTTCACATTATTAGGCACATTCTACACAATAGCCCTCTCTTTACAACGTAATTTGTAATATTTGAGTTTATGTTCAACATTATAATTGTTTCTTGTAATGTTTTATGTAACTCTGGTGTGGACTGACCTTTGCCAGAGCAATAAAAATGATTAATTACGAGATGCCAATCATAGTCTGTGAAGACCGGCCTCGGAGACACAACCTGCTCTGCTTAACAGAAGTCGTCTTAACAAGACACGTAATACACATTAACAATCCTGCTCAGAAAAAAAAAGAAGTCTCATTTTATCTGTGTATAAGCCCGGGGAATGTGTGAGTTACACACAACTGAATCTTTAGTATTTGGTGAGATTTAACAGAGTATCTTTGACATGTTTTTTTATCCTTGTGTTTAAAATATACAGATCCTTACGTGTCACGAAAAGAGAAATACTGTGTGGGTCTACATCTCAGCAGTGTGCACATAACTGTTTACATATGGCGGAAAATGGGTGTGATGGTATTTAGCCACACCCAATCTGACTAAATCATAGGCAAGGAAAAAAATGAGGAAAGAAAATATGTGTATGGACTCGACAGGCACGTATAAGGCTTTTCTAGCCTTGCAAGGGGTGAATTGTCAGTCGGGAGAAATCTATAGCGAAACTACGGTCCGTACAATTATGTGGTCATTAAAAAATTAAATACGCGCAGTGTAGTTACAGAGTAACTGGTCACAAATGAGAAAAACGCTGAAAACTGATATTCAACCAAGGTGATTTCTAGAACAAACATAGACTTAGGGGGACATTGGATAGAGATGGTTAGCTAGCAGGGATACAGGGAGCGAATTTTGTGCTGTCTGATGTGAAACCGTTTATGGATAGGAGATAATCTAATGTAATGGTTGATGACACAACAAACAAAATGACAAAAATGACGAAAAGTCTCCGAAAAGAACGGTGTAGGTCAAACAGCACAAAGAGAAAGCTCCTGGCAATCGGTATTCTTTAGTGTGGTCACACTGACAGATATAGTTGCATGGACAGAACCAGATAAAAGCCCCAGCTAGTAGCTGAAACGCTTTAGACACACTTTTATGGTATAAGGCGCAAAGGGGAACATTTTTCCGTTGCGAGTTGATTTAAACAAAAGAACAGGCAGCTCAGGTTGCACCAAGGGGTCTTGGCTCTGTCACTGAGAAAGCACACGCAAAATTCACCTATTTCTATAGGCACCTTACGTACGTCTGATCGCCTGCCTACCTAACGTCTATCAATAACAAATATGTTACAAATAGTTGCTCAAAAGTCATATTTAAAGACAGTGCAATGCGCATTCGCTTCCGTGCACAATCTGACACAAATTACTGTCAAACTAAAAATAAGTGGGGATCCTTCATCAAGCATTCGCCCCAATACACAATGCGTGTGTATTCGCAGATGCTCAAGATACATTCTGTACACAGAGATAGGAAAATACAAAGAAGTGTTTTCTGATGTTCGGCGTGGAGGGCAGAGGGAAAAGTAAAACAGCCCACTTATTATAGACAGACAGACGGATAGATGGAAAGACACACACGGAGATAAAAGGGTAGACAAACCAACCTATACACACACACAGACCGCCCGATAGATGGATATAACGTTACGCTCAATGTGTATGAATTGCGTGGATTAATCTCAAAGTATTCAGTGCATCCCGAGTGCTGATTTCGTCATCGAGGTGATCACAGCCCGAATTCCCTTGATAAAAAAAAAGGCGTTGTGTTCTTTTGTTAGGATTTAGTCACGGTTGTTGACTCGAAGCTGGTCCTATATTGTGTGTCTGATCTGGTTGTCTGGTAAGAAGCAGATGGTGTTAGAGACGATGACGTCGCTAAAAGGTGGGTGAAGCAACTCAAGACCTGTGATTTGTTCACCTGTCACATTTTCTTCATCTAGACGTACAAAATCAGTTCGTATGCGAGCTGCCACTGAATAGCAGGGTGACACCAACCATCTATATATATGAGATATCTGCCGATCGTTTGTTGTCATGAGAGACGAATTAAGAGTAATTAACGTTAACACGTTATATGGTTCGATGATCCTTTTTTAAATTTGATTGGTTTTTATTTTATACAGGCTACACATTTAACACTCTGGTTAATGTAAATAAATAAAACCCGAGTTTTCTTGTCCTTTTGATAAACACATAGGGCTGCCACTACAATATTACACACCGCGGAATATACAGAATACAAGAGCTAAAATAACCAACAACAGGCGAAGGACGCAGGCTGTGTATTTAAGATAAAACTATACACAATTGCAGGTGAAACAATTTTTTTCTCCCTACCTACATTCATTAATGAATGAGTTTGTTCAGGTAGAAACGTACCTGGTCCAATTAATGTTAATGTAGCTTCAATTTGTAGTAATTGTATGCCCCGGCCTACAATGCTCTGAAGGGGTGAAAAATAAGAAGGTCCATTCGCCTCCATCACATTTTCTTAAAATACAGTATTAAAATGCCCTTTTCTTTGTTTTCTGTGGCAGTACCTTGGCAAACAGTCTTGTGGGAATGCTTCAGTCTTTTTCATTATCTGTGTGGACAAACTGTAGCTATTAGCATTAGTCAATTGATTGTACAGCGTCACACGCAAACAACACACCAGTTAATTTAGCATCCGCGGGAGCCTAGCCTTTTACAATAAATGCACATCTGATCGAAAAGTATTAAACTTGTGCGCAGGTGCTGATATCTTGTAAATAAAACGTCATACGCAATATTGTCCCATTTGTTTTAAATACCGCACACGCACATCTCTTAAATGAGCGTTGTGTGGCACACGAACAATAGCGAATACACTGAACTGTTATACTGTAGCTGGAACTATGTATGTTTTTAAGAAAATACTTATTTTTGTGGGTATATTATATAACAGGCTTAAACTAAGTAATGAAAAAAATAGCATTATTGCATCGTGCAGCTATTATCGGTGAAATGACAGGTAAGCTATTAATTCAAATTAATAGTTTCCCTGAATTAATCTCAATTAAAAAAATGCAAGGGGTGTGTCTAGACAGGGTCATTGCCATCACTAGTTATTATGTTGGCTTTTTATTTCAGCTGTAGCACTTAAACTGTTTTTAATAATACATGTTGCCGTATTCAGGTGCTCAGTCTTAATCTTTGAATGCAGTTAGTCCTTCCTGACCGAAAGAAGACGGGGGGCTTATTAGTTTTTCCCCCTCCTCGCGGAAAAAAAATCTCGGATTTTACAAATGCCATTACCAGAAGAAGAAAAAAATCTTCGAATTTGCTCCAAAAAACGGCTAGCGCAAGACGTACAAAGGGAACAACCCACATGAAGTTATGTACCTCCTTCCCTCCCCCCCCGTCCCCAACAAACTCCCCTAAAAACAATTGATTGGTCGTGTTATCCGAGACGCTGCCTCCTTACGCCAGCGTAGGGACATTTCCCCCACGCAGAGAAGAATTCAATAACTGCATAACTATGCTGATGCTGTTTTGATCGTTCAATTTTCAATAGACGCTGGACCCGGCGAGGGCAAAGAGAGTGGCTGGACAGTATTACAGTGTTCTCCTGGATGGTATTTCTGCATGTAGACCTGTGCGTAAAAAGCGAGCGCTGGGTCGCATTTCTAAGGTCGGGACCAATGAAGACTTGAGTGTGAGAAATTGGGAAGCCACACCTGTGACGTGCCTACCCGTCCTTTCGTGCAATTGCGCTCTGCTTCTTCTGGGCCACCCAAAACAGACGACTAAACTTGCCATTCGGTTTACCTTCTTGTGCGCGAACGACAAAATAACCGTGCACTTTCCGCCGTTCCGGGGTCCTGAAGAAGACGGGGGGAAGAAAGTGGAGGAACGTCGGGGAGGAACACAGAATTAAGGACCAAAAACCCGAATGGGGGGAGAATGGTTTCACGGAAAGTAGACTTTGACTTTAAATCTGCGGCGTTTCAGCACGTTGCTATAATAAGAATTTGGTGACGTTTGGGAGCCAATAGCAGAGCCGAGGGGGGCGTGACGTAGGGTCCCTGTAGAAAAGGCGCGGAGTGTAGCGCACATCGGGAGACCACAGTTGAGGAATAAGGCTTGGAGACCGCAGCTAATCTTGAAGAGGATTATACAAACTGAATGTATAGACAACTCCTCCTCCTCAATTACTTACACACAGCTCTGCTGGCAGGAGAAAAAACTTCTTAAGAAAACAACAGCTCCTTTAAGAGGTCCGCAGTCTGAGAACCAAGATCTGATACTGCTTTTATGTTTTTTTTTTAAAAAAAATAAGCCTCGATTTAAAAAACACACAAATTTACAGCAAAGTGCGTTGAGCTTTGCATCAGATCAATTTGTGTTTTTTTTTCCTTGCTGCGTTAACGAATTTGCAGCAAAACTAGTGTCTAAGTCAAGAAGATGCGCTCTTCATCTGTACGTCTTTAAGGCTTTGCTTTATTTATTTCTTTTTCCTGTTGTTTCGGGGACATTTCTAGTAACGCCAGAAACCTTTCGTTGCAGTGCTGTCGTGATATTTTTTTTTCAGTTGTGAATGGTTAGATTTTTGTTTTCGTTGAGTGGCCTTTCTCTTGATGTTTATTTCTACCTTATTCGATTCAAAAGTGTGTCCGTAAAACACGTTTTTGATAAGACAGCGAATACTTCTGGAGAGATTCGCGAAATCGGTGCCCTGTTCTGCATCTGTTGTAATTTTTCAGTGCTGACATCTTTTTATTGCCCTCTTCAGTACTCGTTGATTGTAAATTTGCTGCTCCTTTTCCTTTTTTTTCCCGAGCAAGAGAAGAAAACAACTTGTGTTGTGTGCAGCGAAATTTAAACAGTTGCTGAGACAGAACAAAGGCGTATGATAAGCACGGGGGGATTGTGGTGTTAACGAATGCATTGCATTCGTCGTTGCTAAAATTATTTTTAAGCAAACGATGCAAATGGTAAAATACATGTATATATTTCCCCATTTTTATTTCTATTTGCTTGATGTTTTCTGACCTGGGAGTTTGCAATGAAAAGGCAGGACAGAATGAGGTTTGCCGGGGCTAGGTTTGCGTCTTGCGGAAATTTGGGGGTTGCAGATCTGAAGAAAACACGTGTAATTTTCGTCCTTCAGCAGCAAAGATGCTTTTCCACGGCCTCCCCGGAGGCGAGATGCACGGAGTCATTGACGAAATGGACCGAAGAGGAAAAGGCGATTCAGCAGCTATCAGCTCAGCAATAGATATGGGAGAAACCGAAACGGTAGGCGTGTGAGTGTGTGGAGCTGTGGATTAAGGCCGAGGCGACGCTCATTTTAAAAGCACGGAGTTCAGTGAAATTTAGTTTAATTTAATTTAAAAACATACAACATTTAGCAGGCTACAGGGGGGCAGCAAATTATCTGTACCAGTAAGGAACACAGGCTTAATAACGAAGAGGTTTTCTTAGCTGAAAGATAGTTACCCTTATAACACTAGCAGTTGTTGTGAGATAAACTGATTTAGCACTTGGAAAACGCTGCATTCTTCGATTTCGTTTTATTCTTTGATGTGCGTGTGAAAACCTTGCAAATAGGTATCGTTTCAGCAAAAACGATGAGAGAGATGTGTCAGATCACACAGAGAGATAATCAATGTGTATCTTCTTTATGCCTCTTTAAAAGGGAATTACATTTTAATTAGATTTTTGTTTCTTCACGCGGTTACAGGTTTTTCAGATTCGCTCTTAGTCTAATGCGAATTGAACTGATGTGGTCAATTACACTTTTAATTCAAAGCTGAGCCTCACAATATTTAGAAACAAGCGAAGATCCGAGTCTTTGCCCAATTTAGAAGGCAATCTCTTTATATAATCTTAACGAGATTGCTACTAATGGTTATTACAGTAAATTTATGTTCGATATTTTTGATACATATATACAATCATATGAAATGTCCTATGAGAATTAAGGAATTAGACGCATTTTTAATATTTCAGTAACATATCTTTAGAAAAAAAAGGTTAATTATAATTTTGGATTGTTGAAAATTGCAATAACCCGTTTTAATGTTTAAATCCTGTTTTGTTATTTTATCACAGTGCACACTAGGTAAATAGTTGTTCTGCTTCCTGCTTATCAATTGTATGTGAAATGTCCTCAAATTAAGGAAATTATATATTTATTCTAAACATATGCTATAACTGGTCTTTTATAAAATATATTATATTCCCGATCATGGAAATTGCGTGTTATTAGGTGTAGTTTCGTATTTTTGAAATCATACCTATACCTCTTGTTGCTTGTGTTTAGATTAATTTCTGTAATTGGCTGTTTATGATTTTTGACTAAGCACTATGGCAAAAAAAAGTCTATTTTATGTTTATAGTTTAGAATGAGGCCACATTGCATTATGTAATACATGGTTTTGTTAACATTAAATTTTTACTACTTATAACTACCTTTCCCAACTCCACCGTGTGAACATTACCCTGATACAAAAAGACGTTTTTTTTTCATTTTTTAAAACTTGTTTCATTAACTTTGATTTCAGTGTTATGTTACGCGCCTGCTTCATTTACACTAAGCGTTTTGTTTGAGAAACTTACTTTCCGAAAAAATAAATAAATCATTTTCTAGTTGTAGGCATGTTTATGGAGAGATGTCTACCTCTCAAATTATCCTCTGTTTGAGACGCTTTGCTCTACATACTTTGCAAGAGTTCTGCTAAATATGTTAACGGTATAAATTACAGTACAGTGAACTACGTTTTATAGATTTTCATCGTATGAGTCATAAACCGCTCAAAAATGACACAATTTCAGGGCTACAAGTTTTAAACAGTTCGAATTACAGTCATATTATTTTAAGTCACAGACCCTTTTTTCTGTAGCACCACGAATTCGGGAGGATTTTCCTTCTGAGCAACTTACAAGACGTGAGCGATAGCCTTATTTAACGGCCATCCAGCACGACATCGTTTCAAGCAACAGATTGCAGCAGTTTACAATGCGCTAACGAGAGTCTAAAGGTGGCGTGTGTTAAATTTTACGGTTTTTAGGCTTCAATATGTCAAATATTTAACATTGAAAAGAGACAGCGTCGGTTGTTCTGTGTATTATTTTGCACATCTCAGTGGTGTGGGTAAAAGAGTGTTTTCTTTCCTTTTCAGAACATGCCCTCGATAAGTAGCGACCGGGTCGCTCTGTGTGCTGGGTGCGGAGGGAAGATTTCGGACCGTTATTACCTGCTAGCTGTGGACAAACAATGGCACATGCGCTGTTTGAAATGCTGTGAATGTAAACTCAACCTGGAATCCGAGCTCACCTGTTTTAGCAAAGACGGCAGCATTTACTGCAAAGAGGATTATTATAGGTAAAGTTAATTTCGAAATCCTATTATTTGAGATGACTTCACACTCGACTACAGTGCCGACTTGGAAAGCTAAGAATTGGAAACACAGGCGGTCGAAGCCGAGGAGATATTGGAAAGCAACCCAAAATGTAAACCTGATTCATTGATTTGTTCGTGTTTAGGGACGTTAAGAGAGATTTTTGGTAACGGAGATGATCCTATGTCATTACACAGGGGGGGAAAAACATAACTCATTGGGGAGCATTGATATGGGAAGGTAACTGTAACAAGATAATAAAAACAAAAACAAATTTCGTTTGCGATAATTGTCAGAAGGACTACAAAACCTGCCATTTAATGAAATGCACGTGTCTGATAGATGGAAGATATTTTTTAGCCTCGTCTATCTAAATATTGTCTGTACTAAAGTGAGCTTCGAAGCGAAACCTTTTTGGCAGAGGTTGAGATCACCAGGAAACTGTTATTGTTAGAAATGTGGTAAGTGTGCAGCACATCTGATGTCGCCCTGACACCACGAACTCTGGGTAAACTGCTCGGGAGGTTCGGAACAAGTGAACACAGACGTGGGCAGTAGTTTCGTGGTGTCTGGGGGAAGGGTCTGTGCTTTGAATACAGACTTATCCAAACACACTCTGCCTCTCCAAAATGCCAAATTCGTGCAATTTTATGAGTGTTGCTGACACGCAGTCCTTTCTTACACAGGAGGTTTTCGGTGCAAAGGTGTGCCCGGTGCCACCTGGGGATTTCCGCCTCAGAAATGGTGATGAGGGCACGGGATTTGGTGTACCACCTGAACTGCTTCACCTGCACGACTTGCAACAAAATGCTGACCACCGGCGACCACTTTGGCATGAAGGACAACCTGGTCTACTGCCGGCTCCACTTTGAGACACTCATTCAGGGGGAATACCAGGCTCATTTCAATCACACGGATGTAGCTTCGAATAAAGGTGGGGGACTCGGATCAGGGACGGGCAATTCGCTTGGACTGCCCTATTACAACGGCGTGGGTACCGTCCAAAAAGGCCGGCCTAGGAAGAGAAAAAGTCCCGGACCTGGCTCAGATCTAGCCGCTTACAACGCAGGTAGGACACGTTATTGTTTTCTTTTCGGGAGCTTTTTTTTTTTATATACTCGATTTAAGGGAATATGTTTTCTTACAGAATAGCTGAAACTGGACAGCTGAACGAAGTTAAAAACAGGTGGCCAGGGTTCTTGACTTCCAAAGTGCGTAAAGGTGACAAGTCAGTTTAGTGGTAAACATCCTGGCGCGCCAATACAACCCTATTCGAGCCTAATGTTGCCTTTCACATATTTGAAAACTATTCGGGAATGGCTGTCCGGCACAATAATGCATTGCTTTAATATAATTGGATATAATCTTGCGTGCCTTGGTTTTATTTGAACGCGACGTTTTAGAGAACTTAGCGGGCCACCTGTGACTTAGGATAATAACGACACCTTTGAGTTCTGCCGCAAACAGGCAAACACTTCGCAGCGGAATAAAAGTGGTAAATTAAACAAATACGCGTACTGACGTTTTAAACAATCTAGCACATTTCAAAAGAGCCGTTTTTGCTCACAAGAGGTGGGGAATGTTCATTAATATAAAATATCCCTTTAGCAGGAAAGGAATATTGAGCAAAGTTTCTGTTCAAATGTAAAATGAACAGCGATAAAGTGAACATTTATGGCATTAGTGGCCAACATAAATCTATAGAAAAAGCGGTGAGCAGAGATATAGATTTATTTTCCTTTTGACAAAAAATAACAGTAGGTCAGGAATATTGGTGTTTCCAGTTTCTTTTTGTTTTCCATTGGCTGGCCGTTTTCTAGACGTTTATGGATTACAACTATACTGCATCGTGAAACGCCCATTTTAATAAAAAAAACACTCTTTTACAGCAGCTCAGATTAAGAGGCGCTACACTTTCTGCAGCTCGGATTTTCAACATGCGACTCGAGGCTTAATTTGAGTAGCAGGAGCCTGGGGGAGAAAATAAGTAGGCAGTAAAGTATGATCACAGAGGCCGCTGTATATATGAATAAAGCTCCTGAAAATATCCCTAAAGATAAACTGTTATTTTGTTTTCCACCGAGAGAAGGAAATCTGTATATCGATAAAGGAGGAGATGGGTTTGATGCAGTTGTGTGTGGAGATGTGCCACAGTGGATTATGTGATTGCTAATCAGTACACTATGTTCTATTTTGTACGGAAAGCTCATTAAGCGTTTTTATGACACACGTTCATAGTCCGTATTAAAATTGTATTCAATGCAAACAAAACCGCATGATTCAAAGAGAGAAAGAAGTCTTATTTAAAATTAAACCTGGAGTTTTAAACAACGAATATTTACTTACTTTCGTTTGCTAGACTCCCACTCAGATATTATTTTCCAATAACAAAACTTGAATTTTGCGGAAAAATCTTTAAGCCTTTTCATTGCAGTTTTCTAAAGCTCTTCACAACCAAATGTCATTATTTTTTTCATCACACGTTCGTTAGCTAAAACCAAAGTACAATATTGAGTGTCTGGCGGCCAGGCCTTGTGAGAAACATTTTGTTTAAGTTTACCAGTGATTCGTAATAGTAAATGCACTTTCCTTATTCCGCAGAAAAGGAATATCGGGTCAAAAGTCTTGTTAGGGTCTGCTGTATTCTGAGCGAAATTGTGATGCGTCCTGTAATTATTTCATATCTAATCGGTTATTAAATACGGCAGTGTGCATATTGCGGACTCGTGCTAAATATTGTGTCATATTCAGTGTAAGACTGGAAAACAGTATAACCGTACCGTTTTTTAACTTATTGAATGTTGTAAAATTCTGCCTCTGTTAAAATTACAGTATTGTATATCAGAACTGAAAAGAAAATAAACCAATTCGAATTAGATACTTTAACTTGCATTGCATATTACGATGGAAATAATCACTATGTAAATAATTCGAATGTTCTAATTACATTTTGGGGTAATTATCTGAAAGGCTAAGGATTTCCCTTTAAAATGATTGGCTTCGTCTTTCAGACAGAAAGTTGCCTCATTTCAAATGCGGCTCACAGCTAATTTTACCCGTGCTTCTGAATTCAACACCGTAAGAAATACAGCGAGAAAGCGTTCGGTGGACCTCATTGTGCTACTGAAATGTTAAATAATAAAAAAAAAAATCCCTTCTCATTAGTAAGGAAATATCCAAATACGATATAATCTCGATAGTTTGAAATCGTGTAATTCTAAAAAAAAAAGCACTGAAGAAATAAAGATAAACAGTAGCGATCACTAAAATATTTGAAACCAGTACGTCGCTTAAGAATATCTCCATGTATTTTATTTCTCATGAATAGGGGTAGAAGCCCTACACGACTCACCTGAGAGGAGGGCTGGGTTGTAGGGGTGGGGCAAAGGTGGTGTACTGCTTGACTTTAGCGGCCTTCTTGCCGAGATGCTTCGCTGGTCCGAAAACCCAGTTTAATTCATCAAAAAGGGACACACGGAGCACCCAAAGTAGAAAATTCGAGCTCAAATAATTAGCGATGCACAGACCCACCCCCAAAAAAGGATTTCGCGTAGTTTGGTGTCTTTCCTTAATGACTGAGAGCAAAATAAGACAAGAATGTGACGTACTAAGTTTACTGTCTGCTTCACAAGAAATTTTTCACACAGAAGCTATTGTGTTAGCATCATTTAACGTTGAGCAGCGTTTAACCGAACACGCCCGTGAGGCCTGTATTATGTGTAGCTTTGTTAAGAAAATGGTAATACGGTAAAGTCCATTGCTAATACGCTTCCATTCGTGTTTTTGTAAGCACGTTGCGTCGCTTTGTTCGTTACAAAACATTTTTGGAAAGGCAACTTTCTGAAATTAAAACGTGTCAAATGGATGTCTGGAACCGGTGCTCTCATTTATTCTGAATGATAGAGTGGGGTCTGGTTAAGTCTTTCCCCTTTTCGCCAATGGCCAGACGGAACTTTCCCCGTCACCAATATTTCAGAGATTCTGGAGAACTGTAGAGGACTGTTACAAAATGGCAATCCGGAACATGCTACGACCCCCTTCCTCCTCCATAGTTTCAACTCAGATAGGCCCATTCTTGGCCACGCAAGTCCCAGTGTGTCAGGGGAGGCGATCTGGAGAATTTTAGACGAGGATGGAGGCTGACAAGTGGAAAATGGCTCAGATGGAAGCCGGAACTTCAAAAAGACTTCTTTTTTTTTTTTTTAAAAAAAGAGGGCTCCTGTGATCATAATTTCTTTTTCACTTGTTGAATTGCAGTTTGATGGGTTTTTTAGGTCAGTAAATCAATGTCGGGAAGCTTGTTGAACACACGAGCACCTGTACAGAATCCTGAATAAAATACTCCCTCAGAGAATTCGAGAGAAAACCTCCCACAGTCAAGAATATTTTATCCTCTCCCATATGAAGGATTTCGAGATAGCAGCCGTATTATAACGGGCAAGCAGTCGGGGAACTAACGTAGCTACAGAATGTTCATAAAAGAAAGAAAAAAAACGTCCTGAAAACGTTTAGCTTTGATTTCAACTTAGCCTTTAAGGATGTCTTTAGTGCATATCTATAAAACACTATATTGTGCAAATTGTAATAAACATAGACCATGACATTAAATGATAATAAACATAGGCCTATAGCGCCAAAACATTACAAAACGTTAAGCAAACGAGGGCTATTCAGTAGTAAGAATTGCGTTTAGCAGAAACTGAGGCTGGCTTCGTGTACACTCCATTATCACATTATATGATGGTATTGAAGGCAATTCAAATAACAGAAACGACCTTTTGGCACATTGGCTACATGAATGAGTTCTTCAAGCAAAGCAAAAACAAGGAAAGGTCGCAAGTCTGAGTTTGAAAGTCACTTGCAAATTGCAAAGGTAAAAGCTGACGATCAGCGATTACTTTTTTATTTATTTAAGATAAAATAACATATACCATATGTACATATATACAATATATTGTATTTAAATCATATTTAAATACAATAATACATCTAAAGAGGACACCAATTAATATTTCCTTTACTATCAAAGCAGCTTTGCTTTTTAAATGAGGAAAGGCTTTGTTTTAAAAAACACTTTATTAATATATTGGCCTGTTTACTTAGGTGCGAAGCTCCTAGTTGTTAAATATAAACATTATACTTTTAAATGAATAACCCAACTCTTCATTGTTTATTAACTTAAGGAATAAGCCATCTCAGCTACAGTATAATATTATTAAAAATACGCATAGCTATGTTAATTACTGGATAACTGGATGATAACTACAAGTCTCTTGTCAATAAGATCGTTAGTTTGAAACGTTTTGTTATACCGTGCCTGCCTTTAAACCCAGCTGAATACATTTACTTGAAAAGAACAAATACAGATCAAAGTGCTTCTTGCACCTCCATTAGAAAATTAACAGCGAGCGTTTGCTTACTTCTGCATCATTATGTAGTAACTAGCCTTGATGCTAAACACTCAGTAATTGACCAGGCCTATAATTACTGTAGGTATGAGGAAGGCTTGATTTAACTCGCTGTTGCAAGCCGTGTTTTTAGATTTTTTTAACAGTTCGAGCAAATAGGTGCTAGATTTGCCACCACATTAACGAGACTGGCTTCTCTTAACCGAAGTCTTTCAGAAAAAGACAAAGTAAAGGACAGAGGTTGAAACTATTTACATGCTTTGGAGCTCTGCTGTCCCCTTGAGGTACAGATCAGTATGGCATTCTATAGAAAGACATTCGAAGAGCTCAACAGCTCCAGGAGGTACGTCACTGGCTACTCCTAGATGGAAAAAAAAACAGGAATATACTTTGTGTAATCTGTGTAATCGAATTTAAGGTCTTTATTGCGTACTTTTAGCTGCTCTCTCATCAAATGACCTACTTCTTTGCAGACTTACATCTTTCCGTGAGACGATGAACTGCATTAAGTTTTTTTTTTCTTGGTAGTTCGAAAGAAGTATCTCTCCGTGAAACTGTGAGCTGGATAAATTATCACGAAAAAGATTTGGCTTGCTTAACAACAACAACAACAACAACAACAACAACAACAACAACAACAACAACAACAACAAATTAAAGAACAATGTAAATTTACTTTTCCATCTTCAAATGCTCAACAACTTTTCTGGCAGAAGATATTCTCTTATCTCTCCTGTGGATCCGCTAAATGCTCCATCGCTCAATCCACCTGCCCAGATATGTTTTCCACGGGTTTTCAGTGGATACTCTAGGAAGACTGTCATTAAAAAAATGTGTGTGATGTCAATACACATTATTACACACAAAACTTCCATTTGCTATTAAATACCTCGTTATTAGTCTACCTAAACCGCTCATCATTACACCATGATTATGTTAAGTCAATGATAACAGTAATAAAGCGTGCCACAGATTAATGCGATCCTAAATTGTATATTAGAGATTTGGTTATGTCCTTTGCCAGATTAAACGCTTTTCTTTTTAGTCGCGAAAGGGTGTATTTATGTACAGTATGTGGACACGCATATGACACGGAATTATGTTTTAAGAAGAGTTTATTTGCTGAAAATGTTTTTGGTATATTCGATTAATAATAGAGAAAATCCAGATTTTCTGTGGTTCTTTATGTGGGACATTGAATTTATTTAGTTTAATCTTCTGCTGTGTCCGTTGCAGTGTTTAATTTATAATCTTAAATGTTTAAATCGCGACAGTTTTCAGGCTGCCGAAGGTGAAAACTAGTAAGATTTCGCAATGTAATACTTAGTGAACTAAAACTGAAGTATGGTTCACAAATTAAGAAAGCAAACGTTTCCTAATAAGCCATAAACATTACATAAGAAAATTTCCTGCGGTACTTTAAAAATCGTTTAATTAGAATTCTGCTTATGAGGGGCTTAGGCTTATTAATATACTGGAACGTGTAAAAGTAAAAACTATTCCAACCACCTACATACAGTAAAACATCATATCTTTATTATTAAAAATAGCACTCATTACAACCGAAATATCTGGTATTAACAACACGGATTGGATTTGGTCATTTTCAATGAATGTATTGCTCTTTCATTTCGTAACGACTAATTCTTGAGAAATCGAAGTTGTAAAATGCGTTGCTTTATAAAGAACAGGAACAGAAAGAAGCAACGTCAGAAATCGGGTAATATTTAAATATCTTAAATTGTGCCCAGTTTCTAGCAATGCTAAATAAATCATTATGTTTAATAAAATGAGTTTAAAAATAATTCGAACGGGGGCAGAAGTGCAAACTAAACAAAACCATGACTAGTGTAGTAACATTAAAAGCTGCATTGAAAATCAAATTATCACCACTTCATAAACATTGCACTATTGCGCTCCATTTCTTACGAAGTAAAACTGCTATAAACTGAAAAGAAGCATTTTCCCATAACATTTGTCTTCTATGGGCAGTCAACAGAGAATCCTATTGTTTTTAACCTTAAATGTTAAGATGCTCTGACTGTCAGCCCTTCCAGTCCTGATAATGTCTTATTGTACTGTATGTCGGTGGCAGACAGTGCTGGTTGTCAACAATCCATAATCCAGTATATATTACAGGTATCTTGAAATTATCAATGAGTAAATATGTATGTGTGTTTTTTTTTACCAGGCGAAGTATTAGTTACTTGATAGAGATGGGAATTGGAGGACAGGAATTGCTCTCCTCGCTTTGTAACTCCTGCTTTAGAAGTTTCTGAGGAAGCACTAGGCTTCAAGATACCGTGTCTTTTCAAGTTTCACTTTTTAAAATGCACACCGGCAAAATTAATTCTATCCAGCTCAACGTGTACCCTAATGGTAATACGTGTTCTCTTAGAGATTTTGAGTAGCGTCATGTTTAATCAAAAGCAGGTTTTTAACCTCACGATCAATTGGCATCTTATGTTTGACAAGCTAGATTGGTCCAATGGGCAGTAGTGATGGGCATCTTTACTTTTAAATACAGGATATTAACAAAACAAAAAATACATTTTTCACTGATGTTTATACGCCCTAAAACATATCCGAAAGTACTTTTATATATGCTTTTGTTATGGTATTCGTGCATTTTACTGGAATAGTGGATTTTTGTGCTAGGATTGATAATAGAAAGCATTAACAGTCTTTGTTTTTAGAATTGAAGGAGCTAACATTTTTATGAGCGGTGTCATAATCTCTGCATAATCTGAATTAAAGAAACAAAGTAGTTAAAGGCTGTATCAGCCTTTGAGACAAATTAAATAATAATGATTGTCCTCCATACTTATGAATATGTGCATTTTACAGGTACAAAATCATGAACTGAAATTCTGTAACCAGTTTCACAGACAAGACTACTATTTCGCTTATGTAATTTATAACAGAATTCTTCTGACAAAGAACATATGAACCTAGAAATTGGTCAAAAGCTATCATGCGATGATGAGATATCATTGCACTTTGATGAGTTTTAAAAATCATGCTTTCAGCAACACAAGTATTGGCAATAGCCTATGATAATATACACCCTGGAGTATGTAACAATGCAATGGCTATGAAGGCAATTTACCAAAAATACAAGGTGTTTACTTACAAGGTAATTTTAATGAAAATGTACAGTTCTGAATCAGAGGAACTATATACAAGATTAATAAGTAAGAGAAACTGATTAATCCTATAACGTAGTAAAGATAGACTTTTCAAATTGGAATAAAGAATGCGGTTCTGCACCTTGGACAGAATTGGATTATTATGGGTGTGCCTTTGCACAGCCCAGTGACATGAGGAGGAAGAAAGTCTTTGCCTTTACGTAGTGGATTGTTTTCCATTCGACTTTTCTTTTTCATCTCATGTATGTACATTTCCCGGGTCACACGTAGGCATGTTGATTTATATCGTCACTGTAGTCATCAAAGTACACTACATGTGAACTTTCTCAATCAAATATTCTTTAAAAACGTAAATTGCTCATGTTAGTTGTGGGATCCAAGTAATAACATTAATTTTTGTTAACTCCTCTGCATTGTGATGAGTATGTGCAACGCAAACGCTACTCTTCAGTGACTAGCAACACATGGGGTTTGGGAATTTTGGAAAATCTGCCTTTGGAATTAATCCAATATTATGGAGTTTCTTCAAAGCTAATATCAGATATAAATGTTGTCTATGGCTCCAGTAATGAGCTGTTACTCATTAGATATATTATTAGATTGAATTACTTGTTATGGAGAACTAAACGAAACATGAAGAGAACAGATTTAAGAAAAACAGGCCCAAAACAAACACATTTTCAGTTTTTTTTTAACATTCCTAAGGCTTCCATATCAATCCAAGGCACTCTATCCTTGCAGCATAACTTCTCAGTTTACAGTATTCATTGGAGGGGTTCAGATATGGGAAAATGAACACACCACGGTTGGCCTTTCTGGGTTATACTGCAGTGGAGGTGGATTTCTGACAGCAAAATAAAATAAAAACACTGCAAAATGCACTGCAGGAAAACAGTTTTTGGTTAAAATATATAGGGATTTTAAAAGAATCTGAAACAACAAAATTGTGGCCCTGTCTTTTTAGTTGCATACGTGAAGGCTCTGCTTGTGCTCCTGAGGCAAAAATACGACATGAATCAATGAAAATCTGTTCTAGCATACTTATACTGTGTGTTCACTAATACAAGCCATAGTTTGGATGTTTCTACCTTTGATTTTAACCCAATCCGATCTATTAGGCAAATGAGAAACACAAGAGAATGGTTATGTGCATTACTGAAAAGCTTTGTTGAAATAAAATTCATAAAAAATCATCTTTAAGCTACAGTGTTTAGTGCAGTAGTTTGCCCTAACAATGTAGGCGATTCTTAAATCAATTAAATAGTAAAAACAGGAGAGTGGAAATAGACCAGCAACGTGATACTCACAGTTCTGAAAGGACAAATGATTACCATATCGCATAGGATTTGGAACATTAAAGTTTAACCAAATCAAACCAAATATACATTTTGTAACTCCCAGGCATCATTGAGTTTTGAGTGATATAAGGGTAATAAAATGTCATTTTTAAAAAATCATTAGATGAAGAAATGCTATTGACCCCTCCCCATAGTTCAAGTTAAGAATTTCTAATGTTAGCCCTCAAGAGCAATGACGTCTTCAAGTTTTCATTCAAGTCATGCTCCCATTTAACTAATCGAAGCAATTATCATCTGAGCTATTCATCATTAATATGATTTTTAACCACTGATTGAAGACATGCATAAACCCTGAAGGATTAGGCCTGTCCAGTCTAATCCTGTTGCGGTGGACAACAAGATTAGAATCACTGCTCTGCTTGGACTTTTTGCATTCAGCATTAGGACCTGAGAATGAGTTGTTGACCTGCAACACTCTTTATGTTGACTTCCTAGCTCTGAGCTGTAACGAGAACGATGGCGATCACTTGGACCGCGACACACAGTACACCTCAAACCAGAAGACGAAGCGGATGAGGACTTCCTTTAAACATCACCAGCTGAGGACCATGAAATCTTACTTTGCCATTAATCACAACCCCGACGCAAAGGACTTAAAGCAGCTAGCACAAAAAACAGGCCTTACGAAACGAGTTCTACAGGTGAGACCTTAATGTTCAAGCTTCAGGTGTTCTCATTGGGTGTCTGAGTTCTAACGGATGTTTTATTGCAACAGCATCACATGGTCAGGGTCGATCATTATCAATGGCTATTTACAGGTCAGGATATTGATTCACAGAGCAAATGTGTTCACTTGATTGATTTTCAAAAGTTGGTTAAAACTGCGTTAAACGCATTTTGAGTAAATTCACCTATTCACCTTGTGGTTTTACAAATTCTGATTGACAGCATTTCATCCCGCCTTCCTTTTTTATACCTGTATGACTTGATTGTCAGAGATTCTGACTCCCTCTTCTAACGGCGATGACATTACCATTAGTAAAATTACCAACTTTATATAACAGTGTAAATACATTTAAATTGGCAGCCTTGATTATTCTGCTTGTTGTTAAACACGTCTGTTAGCATTCACCCAAATTACCAGGGCTCTGCTGTGTCTTTCGAAGGTAGTTTAAAGTGATATCACTGGAGGCGCTTCAAAATAAAACATGCAAACAGACAACACTTAGGATTTAATTACATAGTAAAGTGTGTACGTGGTATTTATGTATATTATGATTGAGAAAACGTTTACATTAATGAAAGATTTTTTTGACAGTTTGTTAGATGGATAATTTAATTTAATCTTTGAAAGTGTTAGAGAGACGAATCTGTTTTTTTCATTTCCAAATTACGCTGTTAGATTATCAGGGGCTTGAGGAATCTGGAATCCCGAAGATTTTCTGTCTCTTTAGCAAATTAGTCTTTTTGTCAATAGCCAAAGGCTGTGGAGAAGGGAGAAATAGGTCTGGTTAAACCTTATTTGGATCATTTTAAACACTTCTCCCAGGTGACGAGCTTAAAGACATAGAAAACCTGCTGGATTCCTGGACCATGAGACCCAGAGACCCAGAGATGAAACCTCTGGGGCAGCCAGTTCAGACAGAATTTAATATTGGCTGTTTTTCACTAGTGCCTTTTTCAAAAAATCACGAGTAATAAATTAAGACGTGGAGAAGATGGGTAAGAGCAACTTATGAAATGAATTCCAGCTTTGCCATCCTACGGCACATTTTTATTTCTAATATGTAAAAAATGGATGACAAGTGTAAAATCCTGTCCCCTGATACACCGATTTTGCATGGAGACATCCTTTGAAACTGAGAATCGCTCTGAAAGGTTAATCACCTTAATTGCTCACTCAGTTTAAATTAATGCCAAAAATGATATTAGGATTATGCATCCACATCCATTCACATGCTTTACGTCCCCGAATTGGATCTGGAAATCCAGCAAAGTTTCCACACGGAACGGCACACTGAATTAAAGCTTGAAAATGAAACAAACAAACAAACAAACAAACAAACAAACAAATCAATGCAATCGCTGTGCTGCTGGTTCGCTGTATTTCAAATGTGCTTCTTTGTTTCTCCCAGTTCGCTAACAGTTGGAACAATATCACATTGAATTGGTTTACAGGTTTGGTTTCAAAACGCCCGCGCCAAATTCCGACGGAACCTTTTACGACAGGAAAACACGGGGGTTGACAAGGCGTCGGACGGCTCGACGCTGCAGGGAGGGACCCCCTCTGGGCCGGCATCCGAAATCTCCAACGCATCCCTGAGCCCCTCCAGCACCCCCACCACCTTAACGGATCTAACGAATCCGACAATGCCTACTGTGACATCGGTTTTGACATCAGTGCCTGGAAGTCTAGAAGTCCACGAGTCCAGAAGCCCCTCGCAAACAACCCTCACGAGTCTTTTCTGATGTCTTGTCTATTTGCAATTCCTATGGAAATATTAAAGAAAAAGAAACAATCCCTAGTTTTATTCCGAGCCTATTTTAGAAATCTTTGTATGAGTGGCAAACAGCCTTACTGTTTGGTTTTGAGAACTGAAGCAACTCATTTGTTTCCCGCGTGTTTACAGACTGAAGAAGACTGAACTGCTCGATCTTGGATATCTATTTTCCAACACAACATTTGTGTAACTGTACAGTTTTGTGGACTGAGTAAGGGAACCAACCATTAAAGGATTATAATGATGACAATAAAGAGCTGGCAAAATAACAATGTAAACCTAAAGACTGTCATGTGCCTTATAAATCATTTTTGCAGTATGCTTTGAATACTCATACACACTTTCCTTCGGATAATGTTAAAAATAAGATATTATTTCTTTTGAATTCCCCGAAGCGTAAGATTAAGCTTTTTCTTAGACTAGAGACTTCATGTTTGGAGGCCTGCCTGTGTCTGTATGTGTACATTCTTGTCATCCATGGATAAATACTCACACACACTATTTACAAGGATAATTAGTACATAGACGGACTGCAAGATTAAAGGACATCTGGTCACTTAGAACATAAATAATAAATAATTATACTTAAGGTTAATTACATAATACTTATTAATATGTCTGTGTCAAGCACCACACTATCAATCTGCTGATGTTATGCAACTTGATGTCCAACAGGGATGCTCAAACCATTAATATTTTAATACAAAGAACGGCACACCAAATATATTCTCTATAAGAAAAATCTGTGGCTCAGATAGAGCAGCATATTGTAAAGTAAGTGTAGTAAAGATTTTCTCTCTTCCTTCCTTTAACCTTGGGGCTGAGCAAAAGCAGGTATTATAGGTATATTTAAAACAGGTTAACAAAACTTAATATTCACCTTAAATTCTTATCATATTCACTGATATCCGAAGAATTTTACATACTATAAATAAGAACTACAGGTGTAGACGGAGATTAAGGCTAGTGACTTACAGATACAAAGTAGAGTGAACCTTGAGACTTAAGTGCTAAAATCAGACATTTTGTAAATGGTTGTTTGTCAGAATACCAATATAGGAAAAAACGGACACATCTTTATTTAAAAAAACAAAGTGTGCAATGTGTAAGTTATATATATAAATGCCATATTTTGACCATCAGAAACTGTGTACAAATATATTGAGTAAGGCCCCAAAGTTCTGGAACTGTTAAAGATAAAGATTATGTAAATTCGGGGAAGCACAGCTCTCAGATCCAATAATAGCTATGCGTTTGTACTTGTGCGTGTATGTTTGGTTGTATGTTTGTTCACATTCACACACAAAATGACTTTTGTAATCTCACGAAACAAACACGTACATAAAAAACAAAATCAAGAAACAACTAAGTACAATTTGCCATGTAAGAATACATTTGATCATCCATTACTCTTAAAAATCAAAGCCATTAGTTAACCTCTTAGGGTGCCACTAAAAACAAAACAGCCTGACTATTATACAAACTAGAAGTTACAATCTCTATTTAATTAAAAACAAGATTCTGCTTTGTTACGTTTGTTGTTTAATAATAATAAAAAAAAACACTTTCTGTTTCAATACAGCCACTAACACTTGGAATTGTTAGGCTGTTTAATTTGGTTACAGAGAACCTCTACCTTAATTCAAGCAGGGGCATTTTACATCATGCAGACACCGAAATTGAAAATATTGGTCCACTGGTCAGAAGTCATGATACTAAGAGGGACTTTTCTAAAGCCTTCAAGCTTTAAAAAGTGTAGTAAATGGAATTGAATGGACAAAAGGCATGTGACAATTTGCCTGTTTCCTTAGCTGGTCGATAAATAAACAAACTAGATTTTCCTTAACTGCTGATGTTTTATGTAGACATTTGCACCAGTTCCATTTAATTTGAGGTTACTGACTTATTCCTAAAGTAAACGAGTCATCATATTCCTTGGTAACTTTATTGACATTTGCTAAAAAATTAATAACCTCTTCATGATGACAATACCTCAGTAACAAATACCTGAATTAATCTACATACTCAGTTCTGCTCTTTTGTAGTGTTGTCACATTATATTCTAGGGAAGCAACATAACAGAATATTTTCTGTCTCTGCAAAATAAAGGAACGCACACAGTCGTTATTTTTAAAAGAATAGAAAAAAGACACATACTAAACATTTTCATGGCTGTTATAGAATATAGTGTTGTGTTGCATGGAAGTGTTCAGATTATCCATTAATTAATTTCTCCTTGAGCATTGAAGTGTTTTTGATAGAAGCAACTGTCAGACACATAACTGGAAATGGGAATCTTTTATTATTATATTAGAATATCATTATTCACATTACACACACACAACCTGTCGCTTTGTCCAACAGATTACCTCAGTCCAAGAGGCACTATACACTGTTATTTGTTGAATTACAAAACTTGATTTACTTATATTTAAAGAGGACATGCCTTGGAAGACTTCATACAATAATTTACTGCACTGAAATACAGGTATAAAAAAAGTCTACAGAATAACTTCCTATTCCTTTTGCTCAATTGTAAAACTTTCGTCCATATAAAGGATTATGTTTTGTTCACTTAGGTTTTTACGTTTAAATGTTTGCGATTGCCTTGCTGTTTTTTCCTTTGGTGGCAGAAACGTGGAAAAACAGGCTGACAGTGATCTCAAACAGATCTATAAGGAGTCTTTGTAGACAACTAATATTAAACACACAGCAGTAGGCAAGTAGTCCAATATCCGAGTGAAAGCAATGTGTGTGTAAATTGGGAATACCCATATAAATTTGTCCACAACAGTCAATATTTCCTTTTAAGGTTCTGTGGTAATGTCCTGCATTACATGAAAGACATAAAGGAGGATCTTAAAGCATCTTTTATTTCGTATGAAAAATCAGGGATTTTTACTTAGAAAAAAAACATTATAAGACAAGAGTTTATAAAGGGGCAACAGGATTTCATACTTGTATTTAGTAACCTATGCTGTCCACAGTAATTGTTCTATTGCTGTGCTGTTGTCTGGTTGTTTAGAGCTTGCTGGTTTTGAATGCTGTACAATTTTTACTTGGAGGTAATATTGTTTTCCTCACATTCGTGTACAGTTTCACACTTGATGTAAGTAGTCTTCAGTTCTGTTAAAACATAAAAATGAACATTAATATTTCCTTCTGAAGTTTTTTTTTTACTTATTTGTTAAAAACCCAAAGGTAATCTCTGAAAAGCTCAGTCTGTAAAAGGATTTTTTTTTGTCATCCCAAAATGTAGATATGACGTGAAAAAGAAAGAGTCTAACTTAGCTTTAATGTTTAACTGCTATGCCTAAAATGGAGAAAACTGTCCGTATGTCAACATTCAATCAGTGTAATTAATTACAGAATGTCAATTATTTTACTTGCATACCCCTCAAATAAACATAGACCCTTCTCGTCAACAATCTAAGGGTCATTTAATAAAAAAGAGAATAGGGAGGGATGTGAAGAACTTGACAATGAATACATTGAAGTGCTGTAAGGGTTTACTTTCCCACTGTTTTACAACAATAAGGAATTAATTCATTCATTTGGTAAGGTCAAACATGTATCCTGATCATTCTTTGTTCTAGTTACTTCATTGTCCCATTTTGTTCTTCAAGTGCCGTATGAATTCATATTGGATGAAACATTTAAATCGGTAATTTAAATGAATGGTAGCCTCATTCCATTTGAAGGGAAAATCCAAGACACTATTGCATCTGCGTTTGGTAGTAGGATGAAGCAGGGGTTTCAATGGATACTTTCCTATGGTTCAATCCAGGATTATATCATACCTGGAATGTGTTACAAGAAGAAGTCTGGGCGTCCTGCACCTTTTCTTGGGTGTAGCATACAGTAGATCTATGGTTTGGGGTGAACTGGGACTGGTGCATGATGGTCTACAGTATGTTCAGTTGGACTAAATTAGGTGCAACCAAGAGCGAGGTGCATTTCTGGTTTGCCAGCCCATACAGGGAATTTTCAGAGCTCAGTTAAAGGCTTCGTCTAATCTAATGAAGGCTCTTAGAGGAAACAGAATTTGACTTAGGCCATGCCTCAGAGATATTATAGAGATAAGCCATGTGAAAATCTCGTACTATTTGATTATCAGGGTGTGTTGTTTAAGGCAGATAGTGAAGTTTAATGATCCACAAAGGATTCATAAAGTCTGTCCTGTTCAGCAGTCCATAGTAATTTTATCATTTTCTAATATACAATACACAGATATTTGCATGTTATATCAAAACAGACAATATCCAGAAATACTGAAATTGCGGATACTTTGCTTTAGTGAGAACCTTGATTGACTGAAAGTCAAGGTATACTTAACTCATCAAGAACTATCAAAGGATTTTGAGGGGGTGGGGGCATATCAGAAGACATCATCTTATCTTTAAATCCATTGAATAACACTGTGCCATGACAACGATTTATCACAACTCAATATGTATCAACTGGCTTCAGATAAATACAACAGTTTTTAAGCATGACACGCTGTGGAAAAGCATCGCAAAGAAGAACAAATAGTTGAGTACAATGATGTAACGTCACTCCAGGAAAACACAGCTACACAATCAGAGCCAAACACCAAACAGCATCTACCACGATTGGTACCTAGTGGAGAGCCTACTAGAAAAAACCCAGCAGATTCTTCAGGACCAGAGTGTCTGACAAATTCAAAATATGCTGAGAGAACTAAGGAGGAGACAGAGAAACAGCAAAAATAGAAGATCTCTTCTTTTGGACAGGTAGGTTATGAGGGTGGCCAGAGCTGTTGTCCATTTCTCCATGCATAAACTCAAGTTGTGAGTGATGAATTGCAGAACATTACCTTGACCAGCATGCTCCTTCCCAGTGCAGAAATGTTGTTACAACAGTGCATCCTGCCTTATACTAATGGTCCCCATTAGCACCAGGGTTAATCTGTTATTGCCACAGAGCTCAAACCTACAGGGTGCACAGAAGATTAATATAGCTGCACCCTTAAATGTCTCAACATGGTAAGTACTTCATTTTCCATGAAAACCACACAACTAGGGATTACACAAACCTGCTGCTGGTCCTTAAAACAAACACAAATTTATCCAAGCTATTCCTTGTGCTTTGTTAAAATGCTTAGGCTTGGATTAAAGCAAGACCACACCACCTACTACTTCTGTTGTTCAGTCAAATTCTGATAATGAGGAAACCAGCTGATGGATATAAAACGACAACACGTCTAACGGTTTCGCTGTTCGGAGATCGGTGCCATCACCCCCCCCCTCACTTAGTGGGTATGAGAGGGTGATGTTAGAGAGGAAAGAAGGGGCTGGATTAAAATTTGACCTTCACCCACACTTCAGGTATTCAAAACCAATTGGTTGATTCAATCAGGCGAACAGAGGAGGCCTTTGACAAACAGAAAGATGTAAGTGAGAGGCACATTGGCATCTGAGAAGAGTCAGTGGGAAGAAGCTTTAATTTAATATGGGTTTAAGCTTCATCATATTTACAGAATATTTACCATATAACACACAGGTTAGAATCAAACACATTTTTGATCACAATTTAGTAATCAACTAGGGCTTCAGCGTGTAGAGGCTTCTTCAAGTGAAAAGGTGAGATGAAGTGTTGCAAGCATAATTAAAGCACGGCATAATTACACTAGCGCACAAAGCAGGTGTTTCGTAGTACAAAGTTTTGTGCCATTCTTTGTGTTTTTATATTAGCCCTTGAAGTAGCCCTGCCTTCAAGTGTAGCTCATTGATGCCGAGTGTGCAGGGCAGCCAAAGCATCACTCTCTTATCAGATTAAACCCAGGAGTCAGTAGAGGCCTGAGTCGTGTTCACTGAAAGCCTGGACTGTCAGTATAACAGACATTCCAACATCATGCACTACAAAGACATGAAAAGTTCTTTAAGTGATGCACTGAGAGAAAATGAAGAGAAAGGT
This sequence comes from Lepisosteus oculatus, assembly GCF_040954835.1. Lineage (NCBI taxonomy): Eukaryota > Metazoa > Chordata > Actinopteri > Semionotiformes > Lepisosteidae > Lepisosteus > Lepisosteus oculatus. The sequence goes on along the minus strand of NC_090719.1, from coordinate 13,955,729 downwards.
GTGAAACATACCAGGCAGTGAACCAAATTAAGGTAACCATAGAGAGATTAGCTCCCTTACAGCTTATAAAAGCAAAAAAAAAAATGTTGAGCCAATGAGACAAATCAGGTGATGTTCCTATGTGAAAAAAACGTAGCTTATGAGCTCCTGTGATCTCTGAACAACATCTATGCTATTTGAGAAAGAATAAGCTTGTGCAGTTAAAAAAAAACTGTTATGAAGACAAATACATTAAAATGTAGAGCAATGAAGACAATTAATACTGTCTTCTGATCTGTTTGGCACTCTTGCATGGATTGTTTGCTGTCTTTTGAAAAATGTTTGACAGATGGGTGTGCTATGTATACAGTCAAACAAGGGTCTGGCAGTATAATATTTCAAACTAATATCAGAATAAGTAAAGCTGGTGATTTATGCAGAGTTAATTAAACAATTTTGAAAGAGGGCTATCACAGTGTCCTGTGATACATTGTGAAATCTGTTTTGTTAGGGAAGTATTCATGCTACAGGGCAGTTGCTGCAAATTCCTTGAACTTGCACATATAGTATGTAGAAAATTATAGTATATGATCTAGACTGATGTGGTTTTAGCATTCCTCTTATTTGAATCATTACATAACTCAAAACTCACTCTATTTGGATTATTAATTTGGTTATACAAGCCTAACATGAAGATTTAAATCCTATATTCCTGTATTTAAACATACTGCAAACCATCACTATCAATTAAGTATCAGTATATTTGTCTTCAGTATAGCTAAATGTTTAATTTTGCATTAATTGCATTAATTAATTTTTTATTCTCCCAGCTGTTAGATTCCATAACCTTGACCTGTAATTTGTATTGTTTAACAGTGCTTGTTCATTCAGTACAATGTTCAGTTACCTCTACGAAAATCTCTTCAAGATGCAAAGCATATATACATGATATATATGAAAAAAAGAAAAGTCCAATTAAGATAAGCTCAATGGCAAACAGTTTCCAATAAATATCCTTTTATAGAAGTTTGAAGTTATGAACAAGATTTCTCCAGGTGTAAAATGCCACACAAAGCTCTGCAAGACGACGTTTATTTAAAGCAAATAAAGTTCAAATAAATTCATGCACATACCCATAAGAATAATAAGCATTACATTAAAAATCTGTATTTTAAAAAGTAGCCCTATATTACTACTAGATTTCTCTAGGATCAAAGTAAATGTCCTTACTTGAACCAGTATGATTTGAAACAGTTTTAAAGTTAGCAAGTTATTAGTAATATGATTTAGTTTACACACATAGAGATTTTTAACACTGTTTTAACTATATACTGTATTTGCATTTCATGTCCGGCTCTGTCTCCCTCTCATTTTACCATATTTAAAATGTGTATAATAGAAGGTTACATGTTAAAAAACAAATCAAGGTCAAAAAAGGCCCTTTAACATTGACTTGCATCTTCTATATGGTAAGCCAGATCTTTTTCAATCTGAAAAATCTCTGTAGGTCCTCATCGTTGAAACATCCAACAGGTAACAAATAACATCAAGCATAAATTGTACCCTTGTGCTGATAGAAGTTCTTTAATCCAAGTTAGTCATCAAGACACATTGCATAGCAAATCCTACAGACTTCACACCTGTAGTTCTAGCCTTTTCTGTAAAAAAAAAACATGTTTTTGAATCACTAGTTATAATTTCTGAAACGATTTATACAGAATCTGTGTTCCCTGGGCTGTTTCTCAATGTTGAAACCACAGTGGTTCTTATAGGATATTGAAACACCCAACTTCACAGAAATCTTTGCTGTGGATTAGAAAAGATTTTAAAAATTCAAAACTTCCTATGTGAGGTAAGCATTATGTTTTTATTTAGCAAAGTTGTACAAATTGACACAACATGGGAAATATATTTTTTTAATATATTTTTTTTTGCTACATATGCAAACATTCTGTTTCCCTATTTTTAATTGCTACAGCTAAGTGAAGAAAGACTGGTGAGTCATTATGAAAACGTAGCTCCTTTCTCTCATAATGTGGTTTTTCATGTTCAGATCCTCCTTTCTTACTCATATAGCACATTCCTGTTGCCTGAGAGCAATGGTATGCATTGAAGAAACATGCCTGCTTGGGTGTCTAACTGTGCCCACAGGACAGTTAGATTCCACTAGTGTTCACAAGTGCCTGTTAAAAAAGAGAACCTCCAAGTACCTGGCCAGCCAAGGACATCCTATTCACCTCAATATCGGGAGTGTTTGACCAACATTGCATTGCTGTTTGAAGAATCCCTTCCACTATGAGCTAATGGCGGGTCCCAAACTTGAACAAGCAGTACCCGAGCTTCGGAGTTCAGCCTTTAAGTGATTCAGTCACTTGAATGCCCCTTTGTTGTGATTTGTTTAATACATGAAGTCACATATTGAGTTGCTAATCAGATGAGATACTGTAATGATGGCGAAAAAAATCAAACAACCTTCTGTCATGGTTTGACCTACATGATTACCCTGACCATGAGTAGCCTCTGCTAGGATGACAACAACCATCTTTTATATTCTCGACAATCTTATCCCTGGCTATTTTACAGAAGCCCTGTTTCGCTTACTCCCTTTTACCTCATGGATACAATTAAACCTTTTTATGCATCGCAGTATTCTTTCCTCAGAGGCTAGTGGAGAAACAGAATGTAAGGATTATGAAGCAGATCCAGAATATATAACACAGAAGTTTTCTCTTTCTACCTTTTTAGATGTAGGGGATTAGTTTCCACTACAACAGTGTTAAGACCACCTTGGTGTTAACATGATAGTGTTAACACCCCTCATAGTTTTGTATTCAGTCCTACAACTGAAGATTCCGGAAATGAAGAACATATTTTATTGTTCTAGATCTATGTGAATATGCGGTATAAAAATGAAAGATAATTAAGAGACTATGATCTCCTGTAATTACGCCAACGTGCTAAAGGGCTCATACTCTTAATTCTTGGTGCCTCCTTTCCTCTGCTCAAGTGTACCACAGTAACCTTTTCTACTATGACAGCTCTGTCAGTCTCATTCTGAAATATTGCCTCCAGTCTTCAAGGAGCTCTGTGCTTTTTATAAGAACATCAGAAAATGAGAAACTTTACAGATGACTAGAGGTCGTGCGATCCATCTCTCTTCTCTGCACTGTACCATCCCCATTCATCTCTGTATAGCCACGAGCAGTGATTAAAACTTCTCCTTCTCTCACCAAGCATCGATGACTGACCTCAACGTTTTTCTTCAAATGTGTCCCTGCTAGGATAGTGGACTGAGCAAAAAAACCATGGCAACCCACCTCAAGTTGAAGCATCCAGATTTTCCACCCACGATTAGCAGCCTTTGCCACCAACTCAATACAGCCAAGATTTTTTTTTGTTTGTTTTTAAGTGATTCATCTGCTCTCTCCTTCCAAAGGACAGTTAACCCTGTCTACTTTGCTAAGAGACCACAAATGTTGACACTTTATGCTCCCAACTACACTAAGTGTTTTGTAAATGCTAAAAATTTGTTAAACCTAGACGTCTTTATGTTGTTATGATCCTTCTCTAAAATTGCCTCCTATGTTATATAAAAAATAAACATGGGACTGCTGAATTGAAATTCTTCTATGAGGTTTTTTCATTTTTAATTGAGAAATTCTAAAGCACTATAGGGTGTTTACAAATGGCTCTAAATATAGTCACATGTTTTGTGTCAGGGTGTAGCCAACTCTTCTTCCTTGCAAATAATTCCAACACTTTACAGTGAAAGTCAAAAGTAAAATATTAGGCTAAGTGTTCTCTCAAAACTGTAACATTCAGAGACAATACATCAGTCTAGGCCAACCTAAGTATTCCAGTCATGTGGAAAATTTGAGTCAGGTTCTTCCTATTTTGCTAAAGCTGTATGATATTGCCATATTAACAGTCAATGATAGGGCTATTGAGGGGCTGCAAAAGTTGCCAATATATGCCATTTGTCTGCTCATTAGATTCTATGACACATTGTGTTTCTAAAATTGCATTTTTGGGAATATTCTATTGTGCACTGTATCTGAACATTATACTGTACAACACAAGGAATGCATGAATTCCTGCCTACTAATTGAACAGGCATCACTGAAGGAGCCAGAGAAGATCAGCGGCAGTGGTATGAAGGGTCCACTAGGCTGGCCAGCGAAGTAGACACAGGAGCAAGAAGCTTTCGGGTAGATCCTCAATTGGATTGCCAACACCAATGAACTTCTGAGGTCCATTCAGGACTACTGCTCCGATCTCAGGAAGCACCAGGGATGGTTGAGCAACCAGGAGCTAGCCCGGGTAGACACTACAGGCAAGTCCAGAGTCATTATTAGGAGGGTGGATGACTGTGGTTTGAAAAAGTATCAACTTGGTGGGCCCTCATGTAGTCTGATCCACAGACAGCTTTGGACCTGTTGGACCAGACTACAGGATGGCCTGAGATGGAATACAAGGTTGACGTTGTGAGGAGCTCCAGTGAATTTCAGTGTCATGACCAGAGATCAAAAAGCCAAAGGGAAGACAGCAGGTTCACCCTAGTGGAAAACAAGATTATATAAGAAATATTTCAGGTGGTGACCATGCAAGGTCAGAAATAACTGACCTGCCAAGTAAGATCTAAGAGTTCCATGAGCAGGGGCTGTACCAAGAGGGGAAATATGTAAAACGGTGTTAGACAGGAGTATGGAAAATAAGAAAAAAACATTGTTATAGACATTTGTATGATTTGATGGCTAACCTGGGTGTTGATTCAAGTAAGACATCAACAAGCAATCCAAATACTGTTGGAAACACTAGCAGGAAAACAGACAGAATGCTACAGTACGTGCAACAGTTTGTAAGTTCATGGCTTTAGAAATGGGACAGAAGTCTTTGCAGCATGTGAATTTTTAATTGAAAATGATATCTTTCTCCTCACTGGTTGGGCAACTATTTTTGATCACAGTGAGGGCTCTGCAGGTTCGTTTGCTTTTTACAGAGCAGTTGGCACACTCCATATGGGACTGGCAGAAAGAGTGTGGGTTTTAGATGAACATCTATGTGACGTGAAGTTAAAAGCAGACAGGCTGAGCTGAATGTGGTTGTTGGTGAAAACAACGTTTCCCATCAATAACAAATCTTGCTGGTGATAGGGCCAACACCAAGAAGAGAGTCAATGAAATTCTGGCTTAGTAAAGAACAGATGTCCCTGTGCAGAATGTAGAAGGGGTTGGAGTGGTTTTTGTGAGCCTGACAAAGCTACATTTAGCATTGTGAATGAGCCGGTCTCTAGATGGGTTGGCACATCAGGCAAATGGAGCACTTTCTGTGTAGGAAGGGCTAAATTTTGGAGCAAATAGAGCAGGTTGTCTGGTTTTGCTGTGTGCATTAAAACCAGCGGGGAAGAGGGATACAGTTATACTGATTGGAACAGTGTGCAAAATAAAGTTGTTCAAAGAAGGCGATGTGGGAAAAGTGGGAAACCTGTGCCGTTAAAGACTTTTTTATCAGATTAAAGGAAGCCAGACTTTGTGCCTCTTGTGGCTTTCCGTTACAATTGGATCAAAACCACATTGCAGAGGCATATCTTTTTTTTTCCTGGGACCTGCTGGAATTCACTGGTATTCATTAGCATGACAACAAATTGGTGGCTGTGGTATTTGAGGATCTGAATGCAGAACTGTTCCTGGCAGGGTGTAGGGCATTCGGCAACTTTGGCAAACTTGTTGCAGAGCCTCTTTAGTGAGCTGTGTCCAAAAAGAAGCATGTCGTGGAAGTGAGTACCAGCGCCTCGGAGCTTGTAGCGAAGCTGATGGAGAGGCAGACAGATGGCGTTAGGATTGGGAGTCTTGATGTCTGTCTGTATAGATAGATATAGATATAGATTTGCACGCTGGACTAGTTCTTGAGAAATTATGTGACAAGAATTTGATGAAACCCCCTGTGCCGGTGATACAAGGTCACTTGGGAATCAAAATTGTGCATTGACTATCCCCCTAGAGCACTGCACAAAAAAGGCATATTCTTACATGTTATAAAGAAAAACAAAGAAAAATACTATGTGCTGTTAACCCTTTGGTAACAACTTTGCACTGGTACTAATTTATATCATCATTATTTTTATCATGCTAACAGGGATCACTGTAGCCTAGTCTGCAAAGTGACGGTGTTCATTAGACATGTGACATACCAGATGTTATTAAAACAGAGCACAGAATTGTCATACAGAAGCTTTATGCTCCAATAACTCTGGAGTAAAACAATTAATACATTTTGTACTGAACTGAAAACTACTTGTGAGTTTTGGCCCTTAATTGGACATTTCATGACGCATCATTTCTCGTTCACGAGCACCCCCATATTTTTAGTCTATGTATTGTGCTATAATGCTTAATCACTACAAAATCTAGTGAAGCAGATCAATGAATCACTGCGCACAGGGTGAAGTATCTGCTTGAAAATATTAAGCGGGTTTTTGGAATATCATGATATCAAATCATTACTTCAATAGCGTTTTCTTGTGATATGTTTTAAGAGAATCCCACAGTTCAATATTAACATTAACATACAGTTAATCTGGTCTTCATGATTAATCTCACACATCTTTGAAAAGCTACACGTTGAGCATGTGTTCGCTTCTTTTCCTTTTCTCTGGTGTGAGTGTTGTGACTCCATGGCAAGACTCACCCACACAGTGCCTTTTCTTCTCAAATGACTCCGGAAAGTCACACGATGCATTTTTAGTCACTTCAGTTGCTAATTTAAACAGATTCAATATATATATTTTTTTTGTTCTGAGCAAATTATCCATCCGTTTTTTCAACTGCTTCCCTTTGATTCACGGTTGCTGGGGAGCTGGAGTCTAACCCAGCGAGCAACAGTCAAAAGGCAGGAGACAGCCCGTGATGTTCATTGCAGGGTGTTTGCAGGTGTATTCCACACTGAAAGAAAAAGAAAAGAAACACAATTCTGTTTTCAAAGCTGTGGAGCCTTCTTCAGGTGTGAAGAACCTGAAGACCAGATGAAGCTCTTCTTCGAGCTGAAGAAGACTCCACAGCTAAAACGTTGTTGCTTCCGTTTTCCTTTGAGCATGGACAAAGCCTTTACTTCTTCCTTAACAGCGACTGACGCTGCTTGGGAATGCACCCAACAAATGTGAAATCATGAAAATACAAAGTATTTGAGTTTCATTAATTATATTTTAACTCAAATAAGTCTATCTGATCTTTCCCTTATGACATTGCTAATAAATTCTTTCACTTGCACCAATATTCTTGGGAAGGTTTGACATTTTGTTCTTATAATTTCTTTGTAGTCAATATTAATGTTTACTTCTCATTATTGTATAAATAATTGTTAAAATATTCCTATTACAACAGTCAGACAGAGATTGGCTTAACTGATATTATTACTTATTATAATAGTCTGTGATTTTAGCTTCGGTTTTGAAACTGTACCTTTCTATAAAGTTTACCTCCACATGCGTACACTGTCCAGAGCTTTTCCCAGTTACCCACATCAAAAAAGGCTGGAGTATTCTGTGAATGCAGGCATGTCAAGAGGTATGTCTTCTCTGGACTGAAAATAAATTTTCTTTTCTTTTAAGATTGTGTCGCTTTATATATCTTGACTGCTCCCCAATTCGATTTCTGTCTATGTTTTGGGCTTGGTGTGGCCGATGACTTTAAAAGAAACAATTGTGATGACTTGTATTTTAAAAAAAAACATTGTTTTGTTACTCTTCTGTTCCTTCTGATAGGCTTAGGTTCAGAAGAAGTATAAATACATGTTACTATGTCCTATGGTGTTTCGATTTCTATTTGTGAAATTTCAAAAGGATGCATGAGCTTTTTTCAAGCTCAATATATTTTTCAAAACCTGAATGCTCATACTGAATATTTTCCTACTCGTCCTGGCAGATTTGCTTCAGCTCTCTGAAGGTGCTTGGGTATTGCTCATGGCCAGTGGTTTTTAAGTCTTTCCACAGATTCTCCATAGGACTCAATTCGGGATTTTGACTGGACCACAGAAAAATCGTATTCTTTATCCAATGTAGCTTCGGCCTGGTGCTTTGGAACATTGTCCTGCCAAAAGGTGAGTCTGTGTCCCAGGTATAAATCTGGAACAGGTTCTTTACGATCAGTCTTGGGAAGATTTCAAGGCCCCTCTAATGAGAAGTAAAACTGTAACACAACGCTACCACCATCATGTTTGACAGGAGGGATAGGGCCATATGAATGAGGCGGAAGACGCCATACCTTGATTTCACGTTTTGAATTATGTAGTGCATTCACTGGCTGAACATTTTGCTGACATGCTGCTACATGGCTGCTACATTCCAAAAAGTAATAGCGGACAACAAAAAGCTTCTGCACTTTGTGGCACTTCATGCTTTAGTAGTGACTCAAGGAAACTACCTTTTAAGAACTGATTGCGCACTATATATTTAAATCATGAATTAACAATAGTCACACCCAGAGTCCTAAGCTTTGGTAATGGAAGAACCGAGTCCTCTAGTCTTTACAAAGATATAACAAATAAGGGAGATAAGAAAACATAAATCCCAGATCTTTCCAGTAGATCATTGCAAGAGAAACGTGTAGTTCCATGTTTCAATACTGAAATAAGGAACGTTTGTGATGCACTAAAAAGACAGATGTCACATTTAGGGAAAATTTTTGTTCTCTGAAATCCTCTAAAATGTTTCCTTAGAGGGAACAAAATCACGACATATAATTTCAAAGAGCAGTCTGATCAACGTTCACAATGTAGCAATACGTTTTTTCCCATTACATGCTTCTAACAAATCTATCTGACACCATAATGAATATCCACACTGTCATTGTGTTAATAATCTGATGGAAAAAAATATTTTACTAATGCATTTTTAGATGAAAGAACAGAAAAGGGTTACATAAAACATTCACAGACAGTTGCAAATTACAAATCTTTGACTTAATGTCTTCTTTCAGGATTAAAGTAGCTTAATTGTTCTTCAAATGTACTGCACATATAAATTCGATATAAAATCACACGAGACATCATACAAACCTGAAATAAATGTCCACATTGGACTTTATTAAATGTATATTACAAATATTTATTGATATCAAACTCTCAAAGTAAGGGATAATAAACACTAGAAATACAGAATAAATGTGTCACATAGGGAAAATGACTTTCAGGAGTGTCCAAAAGAGCTTTTGCTGTTGATCTGGCTTCCTCGTAACTGAATTATAGAACTACAGAATGTGCAATATTTTCTCAGTTTCACATTTACACAGTTGCATTGCGCATATTGATGTTTGAGATCTTTCATTGCAAAGCTGGGAAAGCCGATAACCGTAGGCAAAATCTCCTTCAAACAGTCGACGTGTATTCTTAGAGATTTTGGTTTATGAGCACCACTCAAACCTAACTGGATTTGAGCTTACATACGAAAAATGTGTTATTCTTTCCATGGGAAATAGGGCAAATCCAGTTTTCTTAACAGCACAGAAATGTTTACTGTTGCCCTGGTAAATAAAACAAGCCTTTTTTTTCTCATGAAAACCTCAACTGTGGTTGGCATTTCTCCCAAAGACGAAATCATTAAAAAATATATGTTCATAGGGAGCATTCTCCTTTAAGTTAAAGCAATATGTGTTTAATTTACTCGTGGCACCAGCGTCAGCCAGTACAGCTGAATTTAATCAAAGAAGTCTAAAGAATGTCCTCTTAAAAACATATTGAAATAACTATGGCAAAATAAATAAAAAATGAAGTTTTACGGTCACTCGTGTTCTTTTGTAGTGTATATACTTTATGCATTTTACTTTTTGTTGTTCTGTAGAGAAAGACATAACAGACTTCATTGAAAGAAAGATCGAAGGAATTTATGAACGGGGATTATGTTGGTTTAATGATCATCACGATTAACCCTGCTGGAGTCTCTGAATGCTATGGTGGTAGTAAACACAAAGTAATATGTAAACCTGGTACCATTAAAGGCAGCCAGATTTAATTGCAGCTAGCTTTAATTCATTACTGTTGTATTGCAACCAGGAGAGACATTTTTCTTAAGAAAAGCATAAAATCCATTGGTCCAGAGCCTAAGACGGCATTTTCATTGCTTAACACGTTTTTGAAACAATGCATGGAGATCACCTGGTTACACTTAACTTCTCATTTACAGTTCTAAAACCTGAATGCTTCCATTGAACACTTTTCCTGATCGTGGTGGAATTGGTTTCTAAACGTGCTCCAAAGCTGGGACAGGTCGGACACTAGAAAATGAGTTACATTAGTCGTATTCCCCGCCGAGTATCTAGATAACCAGTGTTAATAGAGAACCAGAATCAAATGTGCAGTGGGACGTAGGTCATCCGTATCAGCTATTCATGGGGCACTTAACCTGGCTCTAATCCCACTTGGCCCTAGGATTAGAGGGTGGTTCTGCCCTCCGAAGCCCCTGCCCTGATATTGGCCATTGGGAATGAAATGCAGGGACGGGGGCGAGGCCTCAAGAGGACCGTTTGTAAACTCTCCTGGGAGGTGCGGGGCGAGATATTAAGGGGTGCGATGGGATGTTCAAGGTTCAAGGCGGCTGTGTGACTGGGGGGTGCTGGCTCCCCTCGTCAAAAGGAGATGAATCCAGCAGGTTGGGTGTGGAGTAGTCTGACGCGAGAAGGAACTTATCAGCCCGTGGGGATAAAGTGGGTTTGGCGGGAATGCCGCGGAGGAGGCGACGGAGAGACGCGACGAGAAAGGAGCCAAAACGCGGGAAGCTGGAATGAGGAGGAACCGGCAGAATCGGAGTCTCGTACGTAAACCCTGCAGTGCTGGTTCATGGATTGTTCTCCCTCCCACCTCCCTCCCAAAGAGCGCCACCAGTTACTCCCAGTACTGAATTACCCACGACGGCAGATCGTGCACAGAAAGGTGACGGTTTGAAAAGCTGTAAAAAAAAAATATCGACTAAAACCTGGTGACTGACTGATGGTGGTTGGGTATTTTTCAGAAAGGACCGAACGACCGCAACTCTTCGGTGACATCGCTGGAAGCCATCGCTCAGGCAGTCTTTGTTCTCACTTGACTGGCACCACAGGTGCGCCCCTAAATATTTTGGAGGTGAACATGACGCGAATTGCCAATTTCGGTCTTCTTCTAATCTTTTTTCTGTTCTACGTGGTTAATGTATGGACTCTCAGGCATTAAAGGAAGAGCTGAGAGATTTGCTTGCCTGTTTCTTTTCCCTTCAGAGACCGTGGGGAAACGAAAAGAAGCATTCTGAGAAGTACAGCATAGACAGTAAGTATTTTGCATTATTAAAACCGAAAAACTATTGTCATGATCCACTTGGAAAATAATTTTGATTTTTATATTCTCCATTGATACCTCGGCATATGTTTCACATTTGTATATATCATGAGATGCAAATAAATGGAAGAAAAAATGGATTAGAGATAAATGGGTGTTTTGCGTTTTGAGGGCTGGGGTTTTTATAGAAACTGTAGGCTCAGTAATAAAGGCTACACTAAGGCATAATTGGTGCAATAAAGTTGTATTTGGATTCTATATTTCCTGTATTTACTGGATATACGAAAAGTTAAATAATTTAATAGTTTTGTCTTTTTTTAAAAAGAACCATTTAGTGTGATCAGATTATTAGTGTCCTAAAGTAATAAAGGTATGTATAGTAAAAGACATTAAGAGTCTTGATTAATTTCCTAACTTTCAAAAATTTAAAAAATAAAACTAAATGCGATATATTTTTTCAGCTACACGTCAGTCATTGACAAGGTAGATAAAAGATGCCATACACCCAGCTTTACTGTAAACTGTAAATAAGATCACTCTCATCTCATCAGATACTGTGTTATCTACTTAGCACAGCATTAAGCAAAGAAACCATATGGTAAGAACAGTATTGGCATTTCATTTTCTTCCTTCGGTACACAGATTGCTGTATCTGCCAGTTGAAATCCTTTGTTTGCAACAAGTGTATTTTTAAAATGAGAGCCACATGTGGCATTTGAATTTATACCAACTGAAAGCCAAAATCAGCTCTCATGAACAAAAAAAAAAACAGTACAAGCCAGACAAGCCGACATGTTTAAAATATCAAGGAGCTCACAAAAATAGAAAACTGCAGCCAAATTTTCAACCGCTGTAATGTGGTAACTTGTGGGCACGACATTTTATATTTTATAAAGAATAAAATTCTCAGCTTACTTTTGTGAAGGGGCAGACAGGGATCTCTGAGGGTTCCAGAGCACTTCTGATGGCTCCATTAATACTTAGATTTGACATGAATATATATGAGCTGCAACCACTTACACACAAATCTCCACAACTGACTTAATTATTGGAAGAACACAAGAAAGGTAACAAATAAGAAGAGACAGTTTGGCTTTCTGTAAGCTTATTGATCCAAGAACCTCAAGAAATCCTAAAGAATTAACATCCACACCGTAGTTCAATATCTGGTCTGTTGGTTTACAGTGCTGCATAATCTCATCTCTTCTCAAAGCGAATAGATTTTCTCTTGTAGTACTTTTTGCATGTAGATTGGACTTTGCTATCTATAGTATATAGAATAGTGTGTTTCAACATCCAGTGCACTCCAGTTTTGTTCATTATCCAGATAAAATGGAAACAAGAAATCATGAAATAAAATGGATTATGGATTAATCAATATGAGATATGGCTTGGATAATGTGTCCTGCTTATAAAAATCTAAAAACATTATTTTGTACGGAGCAAAGTCATATCTGCCATAAATAATAATTAGAGAAAACTATAGGGTCAAGTTGGGAGATGGCTATAAAATAAAGGATAAAAAAGCTGAATCTACCGCGTTCCTACTTTAGTGTCCAATATTAAGATTTAAACCTAGTGGCATAGTGGCCTTCCAGCCAGAAACAGGATACAAGTGTATCTTATCAGCATGGGCTGTGAAACAAGTAGATCAGGATGAAGCCATAAATCTAAAGACAACAGTGGGAGATCTCAGCCTTAACTAGCGTCTTCAGGAAACCAACTGCACGTTTGAAGTCGCATGCGTGAATGTGGCGATAGCTTGCCAGGAATAAAATTCTCCTCAGGGATGAACCACAAAAAGAGAAAACACACTGGGGTGGTGACAACTGGAACCATATCTTATGGTCAGAAAAAATGAAAATGGAGTTTTTCAGACATGCTTATCAGGGTTATGTTTTGCATAAGATAGGTAAAGCTCCTGAACACATAACAACATTATGGTATTTACCACTGTGAACGTTTGTGGAGGAATTATTATTTTGGGGGGACTGTCTTAAATCTAAAGGGCTGTGGCACTTGTTAAAACAGGGGAAACGCTTAGCCAAATTCCAGCATGACAATTTGTGTCCTAAAGTCTTAAAAGTATTGAAAGCTGAAGAACAAACTTTTTTTCCCCAGCATTGCAGGGATTAAGATACACATGACGGAACTATAAATGTGTCTACATGTAAAAATTGTTATCTCTGAGAATGGTGTAAAGGAAACCTGCCTAGTAAAAACATTACGACTCTTGATTGACTTATCAACTTTCAACAGGTTTTGAAAAATAAAAATACACGCTATATTGAAAAGCATCCGTCTAATTAGCAAAGTGGTGAACTGCACACAAAACAGAGATCCTCGACTGTCCATCTCGATCTCCATGCCTCAATCCGATTGAACATGTGGTTCTCAAATGACTCTGAAGGACCTAGGGCAATTCTGCCTGCTCAACCCCCACCCAAGTGTCAGACTCTCATTGTTGAGGGGGATGAATAAATAATTTGTAGGAGAGCAATACAATATTATTATTAGAAGGACTTGCGGATTTGGTGTTGTAGTGTATTTTGTTCTGAAAGAAAGACATTGAGAGATCACGTGCTGAAGGTATTTTTGGGCCTTCCTTGTTAACCATAAGATACTCGTCTTCAGGTGTTGAAAAACGATTTCCTCATGCACAATGTTATTTTCAGTCACTAAAACAATTTCATTGCGGGCTATTTACCAAACAGTTTCTTCCCAATTATACTGTCAAATTTCAAATCCAGATTCACACACAAAATGTAAGTTTTTGCATTGTCGCATACATTGACAGAATTAAAATGACTTTAACTATTAGCTTGCCAAATATCTAAAATTGACCCTCCAGCAAGCCAGCTCCTAAACAAATCTTTGCTTTCTTCCTTAGTTCTGAACTATCATCAAAATATAGCCCAAACCAACAAAATATATTATGCAATGTACTGTAACAATTGCAAGTTGTACATGAAATTAAAATAAAAAAGCATTTTCGTTAGTGGTCATTCTGTGCTAGCTAATTTGGGATTCCTGAAGCTGACATGGTGTCAAGGCAATAAAAATGCTTTGTGAAAGAATTAATTGCCTCCAGTGCTTGTTGGCAGTAGGCCTGTTTTGTCAGCAGAGATACATGCAGGAGCAAAAAAGTTTCAAAAGAAAGTATAGAATCCTTTTAACTTATATACATTGCACTTATATACATTAATAAAACAAAAGCAAGGAAAAGCAGATGAGTAAAATGTTTTCTTCCATTTTGTTGTAGCTTATTTCACGTCAGAACAATGACAGATCAATGTATTGATTTGTATTACAATACAATATTATGGATTTTTCTGATCTTCTGATATTTTGAATATGAACATATTTTTAAAAAATCTTGATGAAATAAAAACCATTTTTGGTCTAATGCCTAAGGATTTATCAGAAAATTCACAGTGGTGGAAATATTTTCTGGGAGGGCCTACAGTGCAACTAATGCAGTACCCTCCTTAATTTGTTTTTGGTTTTTGAAATCTGTTGTTGTGTGATAAAGAGAAGTACTTGAATAACATTATAACTGTATACCAGTAGAGTCTAAAAATGGTTTACAGCTATTAACACACTGAGAGACCCTGAGAATAATTAATCTCAAAAACATTCTAATTACTCCAACTCAAAACATTCACACTTAAGCATTCATGTAATATATCAGGCCAAATGTGTATAAACACTGTTAAAATAGTTTGGATGCCAGGATTTAGCATGTTAGTACTGTATCTACCAAAGCTCTGTATATTTTCTGTCGTTTTTTCACTGAAGTTCAAAGGAAAACACATTGTTCCAGTTGTATATAGAAGTGCCATGATTTTAGGATTCAAAAATCATTTTTTTTTTTGTATGATATCCTCCAGATAAGGATTTTGGAACTGGAACTGGAACTCTCCTTGCTGCTATGACCCGCCAGTACAGGCTGAACAAGTACTCTGTACATGTGTCCCCTGATGTGCCCAGTGTCAAAGCACTCCCTGCTTCAACACACAGTGCGTTACAGGAGAGGGGATTCTGAGAAAGCACATTTACTGCTGGAGCTCTATGGAACCCCAATCGGTATTTCAGACAAATTCTAATGACGATGTCATGAGCCAACGCATATAAAGAAATAGGCATTAAATCACCTTTTTGGATTTAATAACAGCCTTGGCCGAGCTCTTATACCCCCCCTCACTTATGAGGAATAAACCAGGGAGGCTGCTGAAAGGGTGAAGTTGGGGTGACACAAAGTTGTGGGCAGCCGGTGAGCATTTCTCTGCTTGCACAGTGTCCTGTTGTACAAATTTACAATGACCATACGTCACATGTACTAATGCGCACCAACATTTGCAGTTTTTGCATATTGGAGGAAAAACAAGGAAATGTGTCATTATTACAACTGCAAACCTTACAGATTCGTCAAATCTACTTTAGAACTAGCACTCAGCTGCTGCCTGCTGAGATACTAATAGGCGGGTTACGATTTTTAAGTGTAGATGGTAACCATATTAAGCAATTCTAGGTTGATTTAAAAGCAGTTAACATAGTTTTAATGCTACCCTTTCAGCAGCCCCCTGGGTCTTAGCAACAGAGAGGGTGGATTCCCTAGTCTACAAGTTGTCATCCCTTTAGCCAAATTGGTTATAGTCATGATAAAACTCATGGGGCTTCACGCTATCTCCTGAAGTTCAATGGAGGTTTAAACAGAAGTTCAGGAAGAGGTCAAGACCTAACCTTTCCTACTCCTACCTACCCCCAGACTTTACCATGCTAAACTCTCTGGCTATGCTTTTTTCTGCCTGTTCGAAGAAAATAAACTCTCACTCCTCCTGACTCCTACCCTACCTCCTAATGCTTGCTAGTTTGTAATCCCAGTTCTGCCTTTTCCCCAGAGGTTTGTCTCCTCCATTTACAGTAATGGTGAGAGCAAGCTCATAATACTATCATATTAAGCCAAACATGTTTCTTTTTCTTTTAAGAAGATGCTACATACTATTTTATGATAAGGTCTGGCTCTAGCCAGAGCAAATGCAGAACAGTATCGTGTGAAACAAAATGCATTATCTACCTTACTTTTGGCTTGGTTTTTACTCTAGGAATTTGATTTGCTTCAAGCAAGCTTACTGAGACGGTAGAATTGTTTGGTTTTGTGCAAGCAAGCAGACTTGAAACGTAGGGTCTGTCTCTGGGTCTTGCCAAATGCAAAAAAATGAAATGTCTGGAAACTGTAGCTGATGACTGTGGCTAGATAGGGATCTCACGCCGTAACACTATGTGTCTGCGTCTTCTAAAGACCAAAAAGGAAAAGCAAACATTAACATATGTTTTTTTGCAAAATCCCATTTTGCCTTTGCTTTTGATAAAGACAGACTGTGAGAGGCCATCCGCAAACACTTGTCTGAGAGACCACAGCTGCTGGTAGTTTTATCCTTGATAGACGTCAGCTGTGGTCCCCTCTGTACAAACTCTTTTCAGTAGGTATGCAAGGGTGAAAGAAGCTGGGTGCATGTTCGCACATTGTGGAACTGTGAGGAACCCAACCTCGAAAAGCAGCGACCATGCCACATGAACGAAATCATTGCAGGCCTCTTCCTTGTGTGCCTGCCCAGCTGCTGAAGAGTGCTTCCCCTGCTCCCCTTTTCCATCCCATCCTTTGTTCACTTCAGGAGGAGCACTCTGAGCATAACCACACACATTCTGGTTAAATGCTCCCTTTCACTGATGGCTCTGCTCCTGCTGTACAGTCTGTGCGTATCTGTATCAACCTGAATGCCGGGTTGCTGACAGAATTAAGGCCCCTGCCTTTTTAACAATGCAATCACATCACTGTGTTCTAATGGCTGCTCCCGGTCTCTTCAAAACCTTTTCCTCAGCACTACCTAAGCTTTACTGTCTTACAGCAGAAAATAGTTTGCATCTCTCCGCGAACCCCCACAAAGAATCCAGCATCTTCTAAGATTCTGTGGCAGCAGTTTGAAAACCATACTCTTCCATCTTCTACTCAATCATTTGTCCATCCCAAACCATATGAATAAAGACACCTTAAATCTCTGCATATTGTGAACCTTCCCAAATGTTCTTCAATGTTCCCTGCTATTCCAAACCTGTTAACCTTATTTCTGAAAAAGATGAGCCTAGTGTTTGATTAAAGCCTAACCGTGTCCACACTTTTACCTACCTACTGTACATATGAACATCTACAGTACATGCAAGTAAATATGCTCATTGCTTACTCACTTGCACGGTTAGTTTTGACATCTTTTTCTCCACCCCATCTTCACTCTTGTATCTGTTTACTGGACCTTCCCTTTTCACTCAGCCCAGGCAAACTACCCCAATAAAGCTCTTTACACAAATCACACTTCTACTCCTCAGCATCTTGCTCTTGACAGCTTGCGTTTCTGGTTTAATTTAATTGGAAAAATTCTATTCTATTCACCTTAAGGAACAACAGTATTTTACTTTAGTGCATTATTGGTGCACCATTCGTGATAAAATAGCAGGTAGAATTCTGTCAAACAGAAGTGACAGACATATCTAGTACTGCAGATCTTTATAATGTAAAATGAGATTAATGTTAGCAGGATTTCCTTCTTCATTAACAATTAAATTATAAAAGAGAAATGGAGCACTTGGCATCAATAAGATTCTTAAAATAACAAATCCTGTAATCAACACATTTTACGATGTGTTAATGGATAATGAAACCCCAACTGACTCCAGAATTATTGACTTTTAGCTGAAATATGAAATGCTACAACTTTCATTTTTTCCATCTTCTAGAAAAAATTTGCCAAGCCATCCGCTTGAGCAAGAAACGCGAAGGCCTTGAGCAGCGATTGTGATGAACATTTTGACAGCCTGCTAACACGACCTCCCCAAAGTGAAGACTCAGACTCGCTGGAAATATTAACCGAGCAATCATTCTGAATTTTTGTTCCATTGCTAATTGGGAAAGACTCTGCATGATTTCCTTAGTCTTGCTGCACTTCTTCTTTGGTTAACCAAATTGTATTTTTTGTCTTCTTTTTGTCTCGCTTGCATGAGCCTTTAGAACATCCTTGCATTTCGCAACTGCTTTATCCAAGACAGAGTCACTGTGGAGCCCGAGCCTGAGACCAGCCCTGTAGCACTGCAAAAAACTGGGCATCAGAGAGAATACACCCTGGATGGGACACACGTCCATCGCAGGGCACACACACAGACACAAGCATGCACTCCCACCTGGGCCAGTTTTCCCAGAACACAATGAACCAAAGGTATGCCTTTGACTGTGGGAGGAAACAAGCTGGTCTTGGCCCCACGCGGAATTGCAGACTGACTTGGTATGTCGCTTTAGATATGAGCTTCAGCCGGATGACTGTCTATTGGTCATCTTCTGCTTGGAGAAAACTTACCCAGAAACAAATCTGCCTGCATTGCAATCCTGCAAAAGATCCTGCAGCATTCTCAAATTCCACTGATTTCTCCCAACTACTCTGGAGGATCTCCCTTTGGAGTTCCTGGAGTCATCGTGCAGGGCGTTTAGAACAATTTAAGAAAATAAAATACGAAAATAAGAACTGTATTTTATATTCATTATATTTTTAAATCAGCTCTCTTATGTTACGGCACTTTCAACTGTCTCCATCTCCCCTTTTCTCAGATGACAGATTCCAATCCAGCATCACGGCTTATGAGCTAAACTACAGTTATTACTTAAATCCTTCTTGCTAATAAATTCAAGTTTTTACAGCACCTGTAATTATCTTTGTTCTACAAGAGTTAAACGTCACAAAACGTATTCTTTTGTGTTAAACCTCCATCCTTGGCTGCTCGCTCTAGGCCTGCTTCTCATGTCTTGAATATAATGACTGCAGACAGTTGTTGTGTTTTATTTAAATTGTGTTTCAGCCATATTCGTACTTTACTATGAATAATGTTTCAAAAAACCTGGAGGCGAAAGAGATTTGCCAAAAAAAGTAGGAGAGTAGTATAAGCATTTCACAGATGATTTGCTGCAAGCGGTGTTGAAGTTTAAAGTAAACTATAGCTCTGAAGTGTAAGAAATGTTTCTAAATAACAAAACTTTCCAGGGACCCTGGGACTTGGAGAGCTTGGAGTACTTTTCTATTGCTTACTGTAAAGTGTTGTATTACGTGTTTTCCTTTGATATTCCTCTTTTCTGTGTATAGTCGGTGTTGGTTTATGTGGCCCTCTGTGTGCGGGTTTCAGTGATTGACACAACTTGCAGTTTTACAAGGCTGACGTCTTATATGATGATGTCATCAAGACGTCCTCTTGCAGGAAATGACATCAGAAACAAAAATGATCCTGAAACTCGGTTCACACTTTCCCCCTTCTCTCACCGACAGACTTGTTTTCGTGGCATCTTCTCTATTCTCATGCAGGTTTCGACTTCACCCCTGTTGTCACCTCTCTCCACTTCGCACCACCTGAGTGGCCTCTCTGCCTCTCCCCTGCTCCGGCCTCCTCCACTCTCCCAGCTTTTGTTCTCCTGTGCTATTTAATCTTTGCTGTCTGCCCTGTCTTTCTCACACCCGAAGAAGGCTCCACAACCGAAACATTGTGTTTTCTTTCTTCTCTTTTCAGCATGGAATAAACCTATTACTTGTGTCTTTTATGACGTACCAATTGGACTCATAAAAGCAACTGTTCCACTTGCCAAGCCACAGTATGTCACTTTGAGAAATATTTGTGCACTGACGTTGATGTTGGTTGTAAAATGCCAGGGCCAGACCCCTTAGCTTCTGGAGGACAGAAAAGACTGGAATCATATTTTACCCAGTCGCAGAAGTTACAATTATCCTCCCCTCCAAATGATAAGAACAGTGGTTCTCAATCCTTTCAACCTTCTGCATTGCTTTTCTGAAAGGTTTAGAAATGGTGCTTATTGTACTATATATCATCTGTAAATAATATACAGGATTCAGTTAACTGTCTTTCCCTCTAGATATACAGGATATACAATGAATAAGACAAAAACGTATTAACATGAAAATGAAACCATAAAACTCTACCACAGAGGAGAAGGTTAACAATCAAGCCACAGAGTTTGTCCAGTGGTATAAATTCACTCCACAGGAGCCATGACATGTTTTTATATACGGTAACATCCACTCTTAAGTTATTTGGTGTACAAGAAAAAATGTACATTCAGTTCATATACCTTCTCTTTCAATTAAGATTGTACTGGATGCCCTCCCAGTTTGTGAAACACCATTGCAAAACACTAGAATTGTGCCTGGTGTATTTCGGGACATGTTGTAGGCGCTAAGAGATTTAAATTGTGAAGAGGCAGCTCCAGATGCATCACTTGCAATCAAGGTCATGCTATCAGAATTTTCTACCAAACACTTATCGGCCTGCAAGATTTCGAAAAGAGATACAAGATACAGACTTTTTAATGGACTGTAAAAGTCTTGTTAACCTATCAAAATTAAACTTGTGTATATGATGTTAGACGGACTATAGGTAGTAAAATAGCATTATTTATTTAAGGCAATGAGACCCCCTTTATTTATTTATTTATTTATTTATTTATTTTGAGTTAACCTGACCTATTATTTTGAGAAGTCTGAACAAACTGGAAGATGGCAAACAAACAACGAAGAAAGCAGAAAGTCAATTTGCTCTGTCAGTCACTCTAGAAGCCGATAGGCTGCTAAATGAAATATCCAGTGGAATCAAGTTATCAACAGACGCTAAAAGAATTTCAGGTTCTGACAATCAGCTATTAGATTCCTCATAATGGGTCTTGGCAAATGCACATAAAGGGGATATTGATTATTTTTGGAGGTTGGAGGTGTGCATGTAGAAAATAATCAATCCTGAAGAACGAATTAAGTAAGCAGACCCTTTCCATTTACGCTTGCAATCAATTTTGAAACACATCTGACACAGGAAACCTATCCTGAAGGAAGATGGGAAGATTACAGATCAAAGTATAATCCCAAGATGTCTCAATCCGGCTTCAGCACAAGCAATTCATTAGGGCTGGGAGCACTACAAAATGACCTAAAGTGAGGGTGATATCAGATCAACTTGTTTGCCCTTACAAATAACTGTGCGTCCCCTCCAGCAATGAAGTTGAACCATTGAACAAATCGTGTATCAGGTCATTGGCTTCACTTCATTTTCTGGATGATTTGTCAGGAGGAAAGTCGAGTACCCTGGAACGTAGCCCATCTCTGAGGCTAAACACAGCTTCCTCAGTGAAATCCTGATCTGGAGCCAAGACCTGCTGTAATGGACCATTGTTGGGTGTTAAAGTGAGCAACTGGAAAAGAAAATGTGTTGCCCATATGTAGCTAACATGTTCAAATAAAAATGTGTGATGAAGGTTTTAATAGCACAACCCCAAATCTTAAAACGGGATAGGCTATATAGAAATAGTGAGTCTAATAAATTTTAATATGCAATATTATTACAGCATCTCTTCTACATCTATGTAAAACCTTTGCTGCAGTAAAATATGTGTTAAATGGGCATTTTATAAAAAGGATAGAAAACCAAACCCCTTTTTCTTCATGAAAAGCATTTTTTATATATATTTATATATTATACGGTATATATTTTAATGTATATTTCATTCATTTTTAATACAATAAGGCAGCGTTCTTTAAAACATAAGCCTGCTTTCTGTAAGATAATAGCCTGAAAAAATAAAGCTGAAATCTTCATTCAACAGTTTTAAACAGGACAATACCTTTTAGTCAGTGCAGTTAAATCATATTTATGTTTCATCATGTTCTGTTACAGGGTGATTTGTAAAACACATTTCTGTTAATAGATGTAAAATATATGCTTTTACCCCGAAAATAAGCTGAAAGAAACATACAGGCATGTTTTATTCTTGTTCCCTTTAATATTAGGCTAATACAAAATCAATTCTCACATTTCGTGCTGTCCTGTGAAGTGTTTATGAAAGTGTTTTTTATTACAAGTAACAGGGGTCATTTCATTTCAAAATAAAAATAATGGAGATATATGCTATCAAGCTCATTATATTACTAAATTACTTTTCATAACCTGTTATTAAATATTATTACGATTATATTTTACACACAGTTTTAGAATGGGCATTTTTAATTAATTTCCTATCAATTCATCCCATGTAGAAATAAAAGTAACATTCTCATACATTTTTCATACAGTATGCATAACATGGAAAAACAAGAAAAAAGGGAGCTCAATAAAGGAAAAGGAAAGAAAGGGGTCTGGTCTGTGTTTCACACTTGTTGCATTTGCACAGAAAGGTTTATTTAACTGTCCTTACTTTGTACTGGTACAAATCCAACAACTGAATATCACCAAGTGTGGATCTAAGTCTCCACTACATTGAGATCTGGCAGCACAAAATGTCATATATGGACTTTGATAGCAATCTGGGAACCTTGAATAGGACTGGCCATAGAGGCTCTTTGGTATACAGTTACACAATAGGTTAGATGCAGTAATAGAGTAATAGTGTTATATTTAATAATACATAATCAGTCATGTGCTGTGTACAACTATGGCAAAGAGAGTCTCCATGTTCCTGAGATTCTATGACTAAGTCTAAAATTGATCAACCGACATGCTCAATTCTTAGCATTGTAAGAAAAATGGTGCATTGGGACAACACTAAATCCCTTGAAAAAGATGAAAAAACAATGAAGTCAGCCACTGGATGCGAAGATGAGGCAGTAATGCACACTCTCGTCAATCAAAAATCCCTTTCTGAGTATGAACTTTTTTGAGGACTACAGCAAATAAGTAAAAAGCAAAGAACCAAGTAAGAGACAATTATTCCAGATCAATGAGAGCTTGCAAAATGTTGGTATAGTATCAAGAAAGTGGTTGACTTTTCCCCAAATGTCTAATGAATTTAGTATAATAGGACCCATTTTAGGAGAGACAGTCCTGCCTTTAGGGGAGGAAAATAGAAGATACTGAATTGATTTAATGAATGTTTCCTCAACTGGGTGCCAAAAGACTGATGACCAGTGTCTAACCAAAGCCTAATGTTTCTTAACTGGAAAGCACAATAGTAACATTTGAAATTAGGAACAGCCAAGTCCCTGTGATCTTTATGGTACTGTAAAATCATCAACTGAAAACCTGGCCACTTGCCCTCCAAATAAAACTAGGAATAATGGGGCTAAGACTCTTGACATTAGATGGGTGTTAAGAAGGGGTCATGGAAACCATTCTTTCATTTAAAGACTTTTGTGCATTTTATAAAGACGATTCGCCAGTGGATGAATAGACCATCCGGTCAAGTCTGCTTTGATTTTGTTCGAGGCATCTGGCGTGTACAGTAGTCATCATAGATGTGCCTGAAGTGGAGATAGATCTTAATGTCCAAGTAAGTACAAGTTGAGGAATGAGGAATAGTTGTATTAGGGAAATTCAAAAAGCATAAAAACCAGTTGTGACCAATTTGATCGAATAGGCCCACATTGGTGTTGTAAACATCAGAAAGAAACAGAAAGCTATCGGCAGCAAGAATGAATATAAATATGACTATAAACAGTCAAGTTGTGTAGTAGCTTAAGCCAGGTGCACTAATGAAAGCACAAACAGTAGATGTGACAGTGGACACCACTGCTGAGAGCCTCTGTACGTTATATTTCTATTAACATAGAAAGATTGTTTTCAGAAAGCTTGATAGCAGAATTACGCAACAGCCTACAGCACAGCCTGAGCATTCTCATGGACTTTTTGACTTCTGTAAGAAGAAAGATGTCTACATATGACTTTCAAACCTCAAAACGAAAAATGTACAGAATGCAATTCTAAAGGTCGACTGGAACAGCTGCCTTCAACTTCTGCAAAGTTAGAGGAGAATCTAAGAGTCCCCCCAGTGTCCAGAAATTATTTGGAATAATTGCAGTGGTTTCAAGAGGTGCTTGATCTGATCCCGGTCTATAGAGGTGTACAGTATGTGACTAGAAGTGCTTAAAGACGATCCTGTTCTCCGGGTGGTGATGCACAATTAACTTCCAGGGGTGGCCGGATTTGGCCAGGGCTCTCTTGGCTTTTGGCCCTGTGAGCAACCCATGCCGTCTGAGCTGCAAACTGAGACCTGTGAACCACACAATTTGCTATTAAAACACCTTCTTGGCCTGTGCAGATTGGGAAAGCACAACGTTATTATTTGCGTTTAATTGACTCAACTGAAGCTCGACACTCTTTTGTTTTAATCTCAATGTGAGGTGCCTGCCTGGATGTTCAGCACACGCAGAACAGAGCTGTCTTACATAGGAGGATTTCAGCTCCAGTAACTGAGGGGTTTTTAATTCAGTTTTTAAACCTAGAAAATGTTAAGACTAATTCCCTTGAAATGTTTGTTTTTCTATGTATTGTTTATATATTTCAATATATTATTCAATCAATAGGATTATGTCAGTTTTAAGAACGTACGTCAAACTCTTGACTGCGAGCACCACACCACTTTATAAAAGATTAGTTGCTGAAGGCAGGACTCATTGAATGCTGAAGGACATGCAAGCATTACAATACATGGAAGGTGTTAAGGAAACTAGTAAGAAGAACAATCTATTTTTTGGGTTCTGCAGGGAAATTGATAATGATCTATGCAGGAGGCTAGTAAGGACAGAATACAGTATTTGAACTCTAATCTTTACAAATTTTAAAATATGTTATTTGATCAATAATTTAGGTTTTCATCGCCTTATGTTTATCATGTATGACTAAATGGTAAACAACCTGAAATGAACATGTTATTTAGAACACTGATACCCCATTAAAATATATTAAATAAACATGAACATTATTTATTTATGACTTACTCTGTAAACACAGATGAAAATGTGACTATTTGTTTTCACTATTTAATATCATGTTTTATTCAGACACCCACTTTTTAAGCTTCCCCTTAAGTTGATCGCTTAACGCTTTTCTAAGTAAACAAGCAAGGTTTTAATTTTTAATCATGTTTACCACAAAACCTCAGGACTGAAATGTTCATTGTAGGAATGGGTCGGTTTTTCAAAAGAAAGAAAGTGGAGGAAACCCAACTGCCCAGAACTCATGAAGTAGTTTATTGGCTGGAACCTGTAGAATGCATTCATTCATTTGTTAAAGCACAGACGGGCGTTTTAAACGAATTCAGTTCGTTAAGGCTGGCTGTATCAGTGCCAACTGATCATAGCCCAGGTGATGGCTCTTTCCTACTGTATGTCTAATTTCCAATAAAAAGGCTATCCTGTGTGTAATGGAAGCAAACAGCTATGGAGAAAATGCTACATTCACTAATACACAGTATATACCTACATAAATAGTGTACTTATATTCCTATGTGCTGACAAGAATCTGCTTAGAGTTTTTTCATTTCTATTTGCAGTAAAGACAGACTAAAACAGAAAAAAGACGAGTGGAATCCTGAGGACTGACTTTCTGCTTAGGCTCATCGTAGAACAACAGTAGCTGCAACAGCAGTTCGTCTTTGCTCTTTTCTCCTAAATTAAGCTCAGAACGTTTTTAAACATTGTTAAAAAATAGTGTCTGTTAAATAGCCTGAGATAGAAGATTTAATCCTGTTCCCGGTAATGCCCAAATTGAATATTTCATTTATTTTCTTCTGTTAATAGGTTTATAACTTTGTTGTTGTTATATTGCAGTATTTCCTTTAAATTGTAGAACACAGTTCTGAACTGTATTACTGGGCCCTCTTCTTCTGCAGTATATTATGTAGGAGAGGGAAAGACTTTGTTTTTGTTATCACCCTTTATTATTACCAAAGGTTTTATTTTTAAAATGCCAACCCTGGTTTCACAAACAGTATGTGAGGGTACTTTTACTAAATGTCTTATAAGTATTGACTTGCAAACATACTTTAAGAAACCACATTAGCATGATTATTTATTATCAGTCTGTTGGAAGTTCCAAAATTAAGGCTGCCTTCCAATTTGTGGTGCCACTTGCATTATTCTGCATTAGTCTCGGAATTTGCTCCCTGTTATCCACAGAAAAGCAAGGATCTTTTCCTTTCTGTGTGTATTTATGAGAGAAAATATCACACTTCCAATAATATTGCATTACCATAATAAACAATACTACTGTATATCCATTTTTGCCCATTGTAGCCAATTGTAAGCTTTACTTTTAAATGCATGACTTGCAGATAACTCTCATTATCAGTACATTTGCTAAAGTGATTTGTAGATTTTTTACTGCATTATCGAATCCTTCCAACAAAGAACCATTCTGCGAAATGATTTAAGATTTTTTAATCCTTCACATCACTCCCTGAATGATTTTTTTAAAATAACAACCACACTTATAACAATCATCAGAACAACAACTCCAATAATAATCGGCATCATAACAACAACAGAAACAGCAACAACAATTATGCAATTACTACAATAATTCAATTATTTGGCTAGGTTACAAATACTTGAAAAGTATTGATGCTTTTCTCTATCTCTGTTGTTTTAACTGACCTGCACATTTTCAAAGGCCCGAATTCTGGTTCAAAGTAAACATAGAGATAATGCAGCTGTAACAAATCACCAGTTCCAAAAAGGCACAAACACACCTGGACTTGCAGGTATGGTCCTTGTTTGTGAGGAAGAGTCTGATGAAGATGGTTGTGCAGAAGAACAGTCGTTGTACCAGAGAGTGAAATCTACATGTAGGTCCAATACAGACTCTACACAGAAACTCACTTTCATGTGGTAGTGCTGTGTGCTAATAAACCATTATGAAGCATTGTTTTCCAAACTAGCTAGAGAATACCTGCTCATTTACTTTGCACAGGTAAAAATGGTCAGATCTTTACCCCTGACACAGTCTAGTTTTTTGGGCCCAGGAAAACAGAATGATCCGTGTCTTAACTGTTGGAGATGCCGCTGAAATTCGAGAAGTTTTAATGTGCACCAAGGACCCACCCTCTCTCTTTTTGATCGTAAATGCGGCTTTTCAGGGCAGTAGGAGCTGTTGAAAAACACTTGAGCAGACCATCATCGCTACCTAGCTTGTGAATTGCATAGCTGCATAATTACCCCAGAAGTCCATTTGAGTAAGAGTGGGCTTGAGAATAATACATTATGAAAATGAGATTCACTGAGATATGGGTTCATGTGGCCATTATACGGCCATTTACAACAGATTAAGACTCTTAGCTCCGACCCCGAGGAGACGTCCATCCTTCACCAGCAGCTAATTAACATGAAGAGCCCCAGTTAAGATGAAAATGGGATTCACAATAGAAATTTATTTGATGGTTAAGGACACGCATTGGGATGAAATTAGAATGATAAATTGGCCTTTGACACTCTGTCAAAGGTTTTCAATGCAGCCCTGTCACATCAATAACTGAAACCTCCCCAAGGATGATTAATCTCTAAAACCAAATGGGACTGACCTCAAGGAGAAGGGTTCTTCATTTTTAGTAACAGTTAATCCCAATTAGGGAATAGGAGGGTATTGAGGAGGACGATATGGACATGTTGCCTTTGGTTTTTAAGATTAAGATTACCTTGCCCCATATGGGGAACATCTGTCTGCTGATAAACTTTATTTTGAGGAATAATTATTCATTTTCTAATTATTTTTTTACAACGCTTTTCAGATCTTTCGTGGTGTAGATGGGGGAAAAACTAGAAATCAGCTTCAAAGACAATGATGATAAAGCACAAAAGAAGGTAGAAAATGATTATACAGGGTCACCTGTTTGAACACTATATCACTTTATAAAATAGATTGAATTGACCCCTACATTTTATCGTCCTTCTCTTCATTTATATATTTTTTTCTTTTTATTGTGTGAAAACTCTCTGAAGTGACACCACGCGGCTCATTTCTTCTTCTGGATTAAACGGCCAGCAGATGGAGTCAATTCAAATTCTCAGAAATTTGCATCCACAGAAGTAGGAGCTTTGTTCCCCTAGAAAGAAAAGACTAAATTTGCAATAAAGACTTAAAACATAATGTGGTACCTTTCAGGTTGCAGCACCAAAACGTCCATGAAAAAGATGAAAAAATAAATGCTTTCAGCATCCTGTAATAAGCTTCTCAATAAGATTCTTCTGAATCCAGTTATTTTAAAAACGAATATAAATACAAGTTACACTTCACATAGCACAAATTGTAGGTTTCTTGAAAATGTGTTATCCAATCCTTGATTTCATGAACTGCTGTTCTGCTAAATATATATGTCACTTGCAAGGCCTCTGTCATATTTAATTAGCAAATTTGCACAGCATAAAAATGATGTCTTTGGAGTGCACTGCACTCTTTACACGTATTTAACATTCATTATTTTACACAGAGCCATTTTGTTTATCTTTCCACACAATGCTTGGAGGCCATTGCCGCTTGGCATAAAAGTTATACAACTCCAGGAAGTTAAATACCGTGAATTTATTCCGTCCGAATCGATACAATGAACAGGACTTGCACATACTTCCTGAACATTCGACATCCAAAAGCAGCAAGTTGGAACACACACTGTTGCTATAGTAACCTGAGTGGCCTCTTGCAAGCTTTCTACAGATATCATATGACCTTAACGGTGCTGTGCTACTTTAATACTGATCTGGAGTATTGTCAGACTTTCAGTCTACTTAAAGGCATTAAACGATTTTGTTGAGAGTGACGTAAGGTAAAACTGAAGATGGCGTCAAGGAAGAAACAGCACCCACAATGCTCAACTAGTTGTGGAGAAAACCTTAAAAACAAAATACTGCCCGGGTATTATGCGATTTTACCTGTTGAGAACCAAATTAAATCTGTTTTTTTTCTCAGCCTTGAAATTAACATTGTAATGCACAGGAGACAAATCAATTTTAGTTTTTTTTTTTGTATGGTGCAATATACAATAGTATTTTTGTCTAATTAAGAAATTCAGCTAAATTAATTTTCTTCATAAAGTAGTATGCAAATTCAGCAATACTGGTGCTGGAGACACAGACCTGCTATTTTTTTATTTCAGCCAAGCTCTCTGTTATATAATTCAGAAATGTATTGAACAGTAGGACATATTCACACTCTTAAGTTGTTTTCAGCTCCTAAACATGTTGGCAAATGACTTTTAACGAGTGCTTTTTCACCAGATACTTAGGATTTCAAACTTTTTTCGGAAAAGGAAAACATGCCCTTCAATGTTCCCAGTATTTCCATCCATACATTCTCATCAAGCAACTTACTGGTTCAAATACGGATTTTATGGAGTAAAGAGCTGAGACAGAACAAAGACCAGCAGGTGTGGGAGTCTCCAGGACCACATATGGAGTTACTGGAAAGAAGTGTAGGATGACCATTCACTTCCAAATTCAAAAGGTGGGAAAAGGAGACGGAGGAATATAATTACAAACAAACCCATCTTTCTTCGTCCACAGACAGAAACATGAGAAGAGCACTTGACAAGATATGATATATTTATATTATTAGAACATCCTTACATGTACAGTACATGTACTGTATACAGTATATCCAAATTTCAAATAAAAATAGAGCTATCTTAAAGACGTTTCACCCAGATAACCTACCTCACTGAAGAGGCCTGTACTGTATTTTCCGTACCCTGTATTTGTTATGCTTCTTTTATGTATTGCTGCATGCACTGTATGTTTGTATTTAAGTAGGGAGCTGCGTCAGCATGCGTAGGCTGCAAACGAACAGGTAAAGATTCATTCCCTGCTGAAAGGAAAAGAAAAGACACGCAGGTGTCACCTGCAGAAGGATCCGTAGCCAAAACGTTGTGTCTCTTTTAATTTCTTTTTGGCGTGCTTGTATTTAGTTGACATGGTGGAATATTTGTTATTATCGTCATTGGTTTGTACTCAAACTAGTTTGCTGCTACTTAACATCTGGAAATGTCATGCATCGCCTTTGGCATTTTGGATTTTCTCACTCACAAGGCTGCCTCCCCATCTCTTAAAAACATGGAACAAAGAGGCTGTACAAGATACAATACATAACGCGTGGCTCCACTCTTACGCTGTCTGGCGTAAGACAATTACGCTGTCTGGCGTAAAACAGACAATTTTTCCATGTCTGTTTTGACTGTCTCACCGTCAGCCCTAATGACCATTGATTTAATAATCTAATAATTTATTTTTCTTCCTTTCGTTTCTCTATCTTCTTCTTTTTCCTTGTTATTTCGGTGAAACATGTTAGGATTTGATTTGATTTATATTGTATATTGACTGCTCCATATTTGAGAAAAAAGTAAAAAAAAAAGAAAGACTGTGCTTACAGCTACAGACATAAGTATTGGCACACTGCACTTTGTTAAACAACTCATTTGTTAAATGCTCTGGAAATCATTTGTGAAATGATACATACGTGACATTGAGAAATAGCTAATGAATCGTGATGATACAAATACCCTCATGCATAAGTAGAAATTGTGTTTAGGAGTACTCAGGATAGAGTCTGATATATAAAAAAACAAAAGCACTTGTACAGCAAACTATATTTTCTTTTTAAATAATTTTCAATAATTGGTAACATCCCAATGGCGAAAGTTTCCTTGTGTTCATGCAAAGTGTATTCTTGAATACGGTAGTGCTGTATTTTCAAATTCATAAATGTGAATTCTCACGTTGACAAAGCATTCAAGGAATGGAAAAGTATCTAAATAATTTTTTTTTTGCAACTGCAAAACCACAAGATGACATTCCACAGCACTGACTGTGATAAAAGAAAGCATTGTTTCGTGATAAAAAAAAGACGAAACCTCTACAAAAGATTGCACAAGCTCTTTTATCATTGATACTTTAGATTTCCTATTCTGTAATTTAATATGAACCACAAAAATACAATGGCTATGGTATTTGAATGCATGTTATGGCTGTAATTCACATGCTATGTATTCAATTGACACTGGACATATCTGACATGTCTGTTGTTCAAAAATGTTTCACTGATGGTAGAGTATCCTGAAGTGAACTGTTCTGGAGAGGAAGAAGGGGGAGAAAGTTATAACCTGCTGAAGTCTGCTAGAGCTGAACAGATGAGGACTGAGGCTGAGCAGAAAGAAGAAGCCAGAGCGACCATGACAGTATTCATCATGCCAGCCAGGGCTGTGACCTGGAGCACAGGCACCAGTCAAAGAAAGGGGTGTGGGGTGTGAACGAGGAGACCCAGTCCCCTTGTAAACTGACACTGCGTGCTTACACTCTCGGGACAGAGTGAGCGTCAGCGATGCACCTATGATTTGCAGTGGTCTTCGCCAAACAGCAGTGCCGGATTTCCCATCAGGCACTGCAGGCACAGTGGCTAGGGCCTACGAAACGTTTAGGGCCTACGAAGGAGGGAAACACCAGTGACTCCCGAAAAAACGAGCTGGAACAACATGCTTGCGATCGACTCTAGGTGCTCCAAAACCCATAATCGTGCGCTATCTAGCGGCTGTTCTAGAACCTAGAAGTATCGAAGTGACGGTCGTTCGACTTGCTCCATCAATCACGTGGTTTAGCATTTGAACAGTTTAAAGTGCATCATGTCAATCAATGAATTCAATTAGCGTTTACCCCTCTTTTTGCGCATTTTGGAGAGTGCCGAGGGCTATGAACACCAAAATCCGGCCCTGCCAAAACGGTGGACAGAATCTGTACCAGCAGTATTATGCAGAGGACAAGTCTGACAGAATACCCAGGAAGCTAGCACAATCTAAAATAATTAAAACGTTAAATTTGTTTTTCTCTTACAAAGTAATGAAGGCTCTTTGTTTGTCTTTTAAAGAAATTGTGTTTAATTAATATCATTGCACGTATTGCTCATTTATTTGTAACAACATTTGATTCATGCAGACTTAAGAACAATGTATCAAATAATTGTTTTTTAAAGTTGATGGCAGATACATAACTACCGTTTGTACTATGAAGCATTGGGGCACTCGACTGTTTTCTGGGAAACAAGTGCAATAGAGTTACATGTATAACTAGAATAACTAGAAATTAGAAACATTGCATAAAGGTAAGTATAAACTAATTGACAAGGCGCAACATCACAGAGGAACAAAATATGTTTAGGAATAATTGCAATGGAGTTATACTGTATATAAGCTTTGTCCTAGCCCACTTGGAGGTGTGACAACCCCCTGGCCATAGCACAGGGGAGAAATGAGCCCCATCCAGAGAGAGAGAGGTTGACTAGCTACCCACAAAGGTAGATCTGGAGAGGTGGAAAGAAGCAGAAAGACAAATGTGAGCTGTAGAGAGAGGCATTGTGGTATTTCTATTTTATTTCAGGAGGTGACATCACAGAGAACTACGAGATAAAGCAGCAGCGATCAGGGGGGCTTGACGGTCCTCTCTCCCTAACCTTCACTAAAATCCCCTTACTCACAACGTGATACAATAGGGTTATTGCCATAGCCAATGAAACTTAAAATAACAATGAAAATGCATAATACAGCACAAAATAAAAATAACTGATACAGCAAAGCAGCAGAAGATTATATAAATAAACAATTAAACCAACTTATAACTATAATCTAAGGATCTGTGGCATGAATATGAATTCACCGAAAGATGCAAATGTCAAGCAGTACTGGTGACAAACTGTTGGCTCCCAGTGTAGACTGGGCACAGGAATATACAGAATAGATAATGGCAACACTTGCATCCTGAGCTCTGTTATAATCCTCCAGTCCAAGTCCTAGAGGACCCAGGTCTTTTGATTTTTTTCCAGCTGGAGTCTCGCATGCCCAGCTGAAACCTTAGCTGGAGTAATAATGAGGTGAACCAGATATTTGCAATTCTTTTTTTTTTTTCCAGCTGGGAAATAATTATACTAAGGTCTGGTTAAGCAAAGTAAGGTGTTGTCTAAGTAATCAAGAGCTGGAATGAAAACAGAGTTTCCAAACATTCCAGCTGCACCTTTCAGCTGAAAAGATAATGGTTTATAAAACATTCTAGAATAGAGCTTCTGCACCTGTATTTGTGCACTCCAGCTGATCTGTCAGTCAACTAATTTAGCCCTGAATTGAAGTCTTTAGTTGGTTATTTGAAACCTTTTCAAAGTTTTCCTCTACTTGAAAATTAGAGATCTTATGGTCCACATAAACTATCATTAAATACATCACAAACATGTACAAGAGCTAAAAACAATAGTTTAATCCTAATTAGGTATTTTATTAGTTCAATTAAGGATTCCATTATGTAACAGAGATCTCAGATGGAGCCAAAAACAACAGGTGTGAAGTCAGGACTAATACATCTGGAATTTCACACCTTTGGAAGCAATCATTAAGCACTACCCCAAACCCCAAACAAAACAGAAAAGTTTTATTTTTTATTTTTAAACTGTTCAGTTATTTCAAAATACCACAGAACAAAAAAAAATTGGCTACAAAAAAGAATAGCTACAAAACAGAAAAAGAATTCTGTGTGATCTTTTCAGGTTGAGTTGAGCATATATTCAACCTGATCACTACAACAGACAAAAGACAAAAATTGCTTTTGTTAATGATTATTTTGTGATACAGTATGAAGTAATGCACACACCACAACACAATATGAACTATTGAACTATTATTAAATATCCATAGAAAAAAATAATAAATTGCTGCCCTGGGTTGCAATTGCCATCTGGGATTTAAACTCCACATTTAAACTTCATGTGAAGGGAATGCCATTTTTAAATGGAAAAAAATAGAATTATTTAGGTTTTTGAACAAAATCAAGACTTTTCTGTTTCAGACTGGGACAAAGATGGCACAACTGAGTTGAAAACAAAAATTAACAACACTCCCAAAAATTCCAGTTGCATTTATCAGCTGAAACAAAATTGTTACTGTGAAAAATGTTGTCCCTGTGAAAGAATTATTTTACTTGAAGTCTTCCTATACAAAGCTGTATAGTCTGTTACATTACTGAAATTAGGAAGTGTCATGTAGGACAAAAGACATAGAAAGCTGACTCATAATGAGTTTTTTTTTCAAGATAAATCTTAGTTCATAAGTCCAGCTCATTTGTGTTAGTGATTTTTTTCTGGATATCCCTCTGTAATATTCCTAAGGTTCCCCTCTTTAAAATCTGAGCCGTCTGAGAAAAAAGAAAAGCACAAAATACTAAAATCCAAAAAGCAGAATTTAAAGTCTACTCCTTTTTCTATCATTTACACATAAATATAATCTTTTATTTTTTTCAAAAGTTTAAAAATCAAAGGTCAACTTAAGCATGCAATATAAAAACTAAACCAAGTGCAGGGTAGTTAAAACCAGTGCAATCAAGAATCAGACTGTTTTGCTCATTTTTTTATTTTTATTTTTTTCTTCTGTGGTGCACTCACCAAACACGTTTCAAATCACTTACAAGGGCTGGTCTGCTTCTTCTTCTTGAAAACCTTGTTTTCAGTACTACCTAGTCCTCTTCTGTAAGGAAAGTATCAGGGCTTTTTGTACATAGGAGGGGTGGAGGTGAGATTCTTCAATAAAAACTCATGCTCATGCACATGCTCAGAACACGAGTTGAGGCCTGTAGTCCAGACGTCACCAGATTAACTCATGGCTGGGTGAATATCGTAGGGGCAGGTCTTGAACAGTGTTAATTTTGTGTATGCGACTGAAGACAAAAGTATATGTCGACGAGCTGTTTTATATTTTGGTCAACAGTAACGAAACGCGTCCGAAAATCATCCCAATGACGACGATGAAAACTAGACTTTGCACTCTGACTGCATATTGAGTTTCGAGATGAGATTGAATCACTTGTTTGAGAAAAACTCAGATGAACATTAATTTAATCAGATGAGGTTCACCGTTTGTGTATTTATATTCTATTTGGAAAATAGTACGTGCATCCATGCTATGCCTGTATTGGGTGTAATTCTAGGGAAGCAACTCTATGGTGATTGCATGGGCTATTACAGTATGAGTCACCCGCTGTAACAATTTACCATATCTTGTCAAACCCTGTATCATGCTGGAGACCTGTCAGTTTGCAGTGCTATCTGGGACAATCATATTCCTCCTCAATTTGTTGCTACAGGGGCATTGAGATGCACAGTATGAAACAGCAAATGACTCTGACTATAAGCAAATGATTATAAATAGTGGACTGCTTCTAAGAAAAGTGCTCAGTCCTAATCTGTTCACAGTACTACAGGAGCCATAGTGGCTAAGCAGAGTTTATAGGAAAATGGCAAGTACATTTTTGAAGCTATTAAAAGTAGCATCATATTTGATTTGATGATAAAATGTTTCAAGTGACAATAAATGAATTTTTACACAAGATGCCATGTGTCCAATCAATGACCATCAGGGTTATCTATATACTGTAAACCAATCAATTCAGGATTGCAATATATTTTATATAGATACTGTATATACATATGAGATTGCCCAACATAATTGGGAAATAAAAAGCTAATGTTCACACCTGTTGTTTCAATAACACAGCCAAAAGCTGTGTTTGAGGTTCAGTCGCATGTTATAGAGAGACTGCTCATTAACAGTTTCATAGAGTTGAAGACAAAAAACTCTACTTTGTTCAAAGAACCCAGTACTTCCAAACATAGTTTTATAAATTGATCCATAAACACTTACTGTTTATGGACCAGTTGCACAGCTCTCAAAAGCAAAGGCATTACAGTGCTACATTTGTGGAATGTTTTCAGCATCATTAATTATCTCCAGTCCTTTTCTGTGTCATTTCCCGCCTCCATGTTTTTGACAAGAATTGTAAGCAGTTGTTTTGTACAGGTCTTATTATTGATTCTATGACCTTACATGTAATAAGGCTCATCAGTTTGCAATTAGCTGCTAATTAGCTACAAGTCCCTGTGCTGGGCCAATTAAACTGAGGATATGATTTGTTCCAGACTCCTAGGTTTTTTAATCCTTCCATCCCAAGCAAGCTACTTCTGCTTCCTCATTTGCACTTACATTTTCAAAATGATTGACAAACTGTAGAGACGATCTTAAAATAATACACTCATAGACAGTTCTACTAAGGGCAAAGGAAACCATGAGACTAAACATCACACTCACGCCTTCTGTGGTGCACAGAGCCCCTTGTACTGACAGCAAATCAAATCTAGATTCTGTGAATCCAATCTTTCTTGATTTTATTAGTTTTAATGGTAAATGTGTGTTTGGAATGGTGGGCACTTTAGGTTTAGTTGTAGATTTGAGTAAAAGCATAATAGAACAGCCTTAAGCCAAGACGGACAGCCAGTCATACAATTGTCCAGAGATGACTGTCTTCTGAATTTCTTATAGTACTTTATGTTAAAGATTGGTTTCACAAAGCTTTAAATACCATTGTGAACCCCGCCAGTTTGTCCCGCAACACCGGGGGCAAGATCCGGGTCTCCAGCGTAACGCAACAGGGAACCAACCGAGTGAGCTAAAGGAGAACTCCCCCAGCCCAGGTAGCTGAGGTCCCTGCTACGCGCAGGGAGAAATGATGTCACCGTGTCCGAACGAGCTCCGCCACACCCTCCCCTGCTGACTTCGCCCCGGCGAAGGACGCTCCCGTCTGGGTCACGGCACCGATGTGACCCCTGCGGTTCCACGTCGGCTCGTGCGCTCGCTGCTCCACCCCTCCGGTCCGTCCCGCAACACCTGGGCGCAAACCTGGGTCTCCGGCGTGACTCAACAGGGAAACAGCCGAGTGAGCTAAAGGAGATCTCCCCCAGCCCAGGCGGCTGAGGTCCCTGCTACGCGCAGGTGGCGTGATGACGTCACGCAGGTAGCTCTAGAAGTCACCAGTAACAATGCACGCATGCACGTGAGTTTTGGGCATGTATTTGATGTGATCCTTGACAATCTAGTCTCAGTAGTATGCAGCCATGATATGTCCCTAACAAATGTTGTATGGGGGGGTCAGGCAGTTACAGCAATGCTATCTCACCCTGATCATGAGGAACCACTGCAGGGGGCTGACAACATTCTTCACCATGATGTCGTTCCAGGCGTTATATTATCTTTTCGGTCAGTTGTGACATTTCACCTGAAAATGACACATTTTTAATATTTTGTTATAAAAAGACTACATAGGAGATGTGTGTGTGTGTGTGTGTACCATTGTTTTTGCTGACTCAGACACCAAAAC
Source organism: Lepisosteus oculatus (assembly GCF_040954835.1). Lineage (NCBI taxonomy): Eukaryota > Metazoa > Chordata > Actinopteri > Semionotiformes > Lepisosteidae > Lepisosteus > Lepisosteus oculatus. The sequence goes on along the minus strand of NC_090719.1, from coordinate 13,918,425 downwards.
TACAATTTTTATATTTTAATAATGTTCTCAAGAACTGGTTCAAATTCTGCATGGTTCCTTGGTGACTGGAATGCAGGATCACTGTAGAAAATCAGGGGGAAATGGTTTAGGGGGGAATACCTCATTCGTAAATCCTTGTCTCGTCTTCTCTCTCTGACAGTCCTTACACATATAAAATCGGTTCTGTTTCAACGTGTCGCAGGAATTACACAATATGGCCGCCGTGCCAATTCAAAGGAGTTTAGTGGGAAAGTTGAGGAGAAGGTCAAACCCTACCCTTGCCCGCTTCTACTGTCTCCATAGTACCCCCTTGCACACCCCTCCCTCCGCCAAATCATCACCTTGCAAATGCTCTTCGGCTCGTCCCTCGGAAAACAAGAAAGAGTTCCTTCAACCTTATGGTCTGGTTGCCACCCCCAGTAAGTGGAGCCATCCCCAGAGTAACCAACTAAATCTGAATCACCTCTCTATTGCGTAATAATTAGGATTTGGCCAAAATACTAAAGCAGTTAATATTTAATAAATAAAGAACTGCCACGAGTACGCGAGTAATGAAGAAGGACGGTTTAAATTCCTCAAAAGGTAATTACAGAATATGAAGTGTCTATGTGGCTTTGGCCAAAACATAAAGGATATTGTCTCCATCAACACATTTACTGACTTATACCAGGACATGATCACTGTTAACGGAATCTGGAGTACGTGCGTGGTCAGCTGGAAACAAGATGAAATAAAACATAGAACAGGCCTTTATGAAAATTGTTTAAAACGACCAATGCTGTTTTGTTCTTAGGAGATTACTTTTTTAGACAACACGCCAAAATAGGTTGGGCAAATCGAAGACCTCAGGTGGGGGCCTTATTAAATAACTCCGGTTGTCCGAGAACCTATTTCCCAGCCCTCATGCTTTGTCTCCAGTGAAGTGATATATTCCTCGACTTTGTGCTCTCCAGCTAGTTCACCCTTTACTGAAGTCTTTCTAAGGTCAATTAAATTTAGACATGCAAAATATTCATACACAGTGGCAGATAAAAGTAGAGAACCACAAAATTAATATTCACATGTACTGTCATTTAATCACTTAACTGTTTTAAACCCCCCCAAAAAAAAACAAAAACAAAACAACAACAACCAACAATTCGGATCCTAAGAAAATAAATCTCAATTTCAAGGTTTTAGAAAACTGGCCATTTTTCAGAATAGATTTGGTTCTAAGTGTTTCTAGATCTGCTATTCACAATTGGACACTCGGCAGTGGAATGCATGCATGTTGGATTTTACACCCCTCATCAAGACACAGTGTACTTTGAATAACAGACAAATGACTAGCTGTTTTTTTGTCTCTACACAGGCTGCTGTACAAAGTCTCTCCAGTGGCAGCTGTCATAAATGAGGTGGCATTTTTCCTCACTGATGCTGACAGCCGCTGTCTGGTACAAGTATGAATGGAATGAAAATGACATCATGTTTATTCAAGAATGACATCTTCAGCTATGGATTGGTGTCAGCAATATTTTGATATGCTTCACAATAAGAAAACGGTTTCCTGAAACACTCCATGATGTATCCTTTGTAGAGTACACACAACAAGAATAATTGAACAATCGCAGCAGCAGAAACCCATCATTTTCCTGCCACAGCCTGCAATGGATAATTCATGAACGTGGGACAGCACAGTGAGAGAAAACCTCTTTAATGGTTTCGGAGAAAGAATGTGGATTATTGCTGATGTTAAAGAACAATAATAATTCAGAATTCGCTTTGAAATACTGGACATTTCTGTTTAGGCTAGGATGAAATACCTCCTTAAAAGGGCTATGCAGTGTTGAGAGATTCTTCAGTTTATACATTTTCGGATTGGAATAAGTTAGGGTTGAGGCATTTGCTTTTGTTATGAAACAAGGTATACCTGCTTCTGTTGTTATAATTTATGAACGGTATGTGATTAGCAGGATGATTTTAGAACTAACTTTTGTTTGTGTGGAGTCTTTAGGGATTAGGTATTGCGAACTGATCTTCTTGCAGATAAAAATAGCTAAGAGTGGCCAATCTGACTTCACGACCATGTGATCTCCACTTGTATTATCCTCAGACATCCAAGGTTTCTGACTTTAACATTCTGAGGAAACGTGACACCCCACCCCTCACCCCCAAAACAACAGCTGGTCCTCATGCCTGCAAAAATTACTCGGCCGTATAACAGTAACAGCGACATTTAAACCCTTAAAAAAGAACTTCAATAAGGGGATCAAACCTGCAAATCTGCCGAGACCTTTATCAATACTTTTATCATTCGCACAAGGAAGAAATGTCCAGCGAGAGGTACTGTACCTTGAAGGAATCAGAGGAAAAGAAAGGAAAATAGGGCTCACCCTGGTGTTATATCTCAACAGAAGTCTAATAAAAATAAAGACGTTTACAAGAAAAAAAAATATCTTTGATAGTGGCTTGAATGTATTACAGATAATATTTATTAAATAATTTGTGTTGTCCAGAGCTGGTCTGTAGTTGTGGAACTATTTCCTTTTCTTTCTATTTCTATTTCCTATCCTTTTTTCACTGAATATAAAGGGTTTGAGTGTTTTCTATACCAGAACAATCAGTATTTCTTACTGAGATCCCAAATGAAAAAGAGAGACCTTGTTTTTGTGTGTGTGTGTGTGTCTGATACTGGGGGGCTACAGCAGCAGAAAGATCAAGTGATTTACCCAAAGAGAGACAATGAGTCAAAGGTTGAGCTGGGACTCGGACCCCTCAGGATCTTTGCCTGCTTAATCTTTTGTTCTTACCAATAGACAGAAATGTCTCCCTCAGCTCTCCGTGTCAAATGAGGTTGAGCAGCTTTCTGTCTGATCAATTATTTCATTGTTTTCAGGGAGGAACAATCGCTCTGATACACAACTGTAGAAGAGGCGAAACGAACAAGCCGAAGGCCAATAAAAGAATCTTGTGAGAGCGCTTGTTTACCGAGTAAGGCATTTGGAACGTATGAATATGAGAAAGGTTATGATATAGGAAAGGCCATTCATCTTGTTTGTGTGCTACCAGCTAGTTGATTCCCCGAATGAGTTTTGAAGAATCCCTTGGTATCAGCACTTTATCAAAGCATGTTCACTATTATAAATCAGTTGAACTCCTGACACCTGAACTTTATTCTCCGTACTCTAAAGGCCACAGGCGTAGGTTTATACTGTTAACCACTCCTGATTCATTGTGAGTGCAATCAGGTCAGTACAGTAAGAGCCGCCTGTCTAAATGCTAAGCAACATTTTAATTCATTTGCAGTAATTAAAATCACCCATCATTAATTTTGAACTTAATTAGCTACTCGTAATTGTTAGATTTCTTAATGCACAGGCAGCTGATGCATCAGTTCCTGAACATATATCTAAGAGTCTATCAGGACATTTCTATCACTACATCTATATATTTAGATACAATAAATTAATTATCTTTTAATGACTTGTTACCAATCTTTTTAAGTCACATCTTAAACCTGAATTCATAATTGAAACACACTGTGGCTGTAAAGTTTTGATAGCCTTGATTACCCCTCTGGATTATTGACTGAATTAATTAATATTGACTCTTATTCTTGTTGCTTCTTGGAGTTTAATATTAAACTCTACATTTGACCTGAAATGTTGCAGTGTTCTTGGACATTACAAGAGTAGACTTGAAAACATCATACGTTCTGACTTTATTGTATTGGTAAAGCAATAGCACAACTCTAGCCACAGAGCATTATGGTCACTTTTCACTGTGGACCTAGACCCAGCAGAAGCACGTAAAAACCCCAAAGTCTGACGTAGGCAGCAGAGTTTAAACACAGATAGTCACGTATTCATTTTAATAATAAAGTAAGAGAAAAAATAAAAATAGATGCCATGATACGGTATAAAAACCTTTTTGGAAAGATTTGCTAAAGAAACTGGATTACAAGGTAAACATCAAATGTACCTAAAAAAAAAACAAATCTGAGAAGCTACACAAATCATTATAAATGTTAAAAAGAGTTCAAAACAGAAGCCCAGTGCATGTCTAATCAGATGAAATTCTGTTGTTTTTGTAAGAGGCTGGTACTGCCAAATTATAGTTCAAATCCATTGAAACAAAGTAATACCCCTGCACTTTTATGTTGTAACTAAACAAAAGATATGCTAAACCTGTAAATATAAGAATAATATAATTAGATCTATTTTCTTTTTGACAGTACTATTCAAGTTAATCCTATAATAAGGCAGTTATTTAACATTTTGTGTGTAGTATAGCTTGTAGAGGAAAAATAAAAATAAAATAAAATAAGTTATTAAGTTTGTTAAATGAAAGCACGAGTTGGAAAAAAATGTTAAAAGGGTAATTACTTAAGTAAACCAGAACATTTCTAGGAAGTTTTACAAAAGCAATAATAAATTGTTGGTTTTACAACCACATATTTTTAAATAAATAACTTGATTAACTTGACCATTGATTTTATTTTTAGCTTTCCTCATATCATCTCAAAAATATGATATAGCTGTTCTGCCTGGCCACAAAGTTAACTTAAATATTTCTAAGTACATTATTAGACTTTAACATCGCCTTAGCACTGAACTATAAATGTAATGCTTTTATATGAAATGATAATTGTGGTTTTGCTCACAAGATTCTCTCTCACTAAGCTCCTAAGCTCCTCAATCTTTACTTTCATCTTTGCGACATGAGTGGATAAAATTGATATTTCATTTTATAGACACAGACATTTATTTTTACAGGAACACAGATGAAAACCAGATGAGTGACATCACTTTTAAAGATTCCCCGCATCACATAAAGGCGGGTCCTCCTGTCGTTTATAATTGTCCTCATAAGACAGTTTGTGCAACTTTCAAACTATGCACGCTACAATAGATGCAGCCAGAGGGCCTCACTTTAAAAAAAAAATGCCCATTGAGTCTTGCACAATATTAAAAGACCCTTTTGGCAAAACCGTCTTGGGTACCTCTTGTGAACAGAAACAGTTTTGATTTTTTTTTATTGATGTAAAAAAAAAGATGAGCAAAAGAAAGAATGAAAATGCACAGATTTACATGGAAATTTCCCCTCCTCTTTCTTTTCTGAACAGCAAATCAACAATAAAGTAGGTCACAACCAACAAGCTGGTAAATACTCCAGTGTGTTTCATATCTTTCTCTATTTATTTGTTGCTTTTGTCTCGAACTTTAAGATGCATCACATCCACTTTCTTTGTATGTCAATGACATCTTTATTCAGTGTGTCTGCCGTAGCAGAGTGTACAGGAAGGTTCTAAAGAAACATCACTGGCTCCTCTCACTATTATAACCAGTGAACAATGGCTGGACCTCCCAGTGCTTGCAGCTGTGCTTGGCTCTGAATACAACAGGCCTCTCTTAGCAATACAACTGAGATCCTGTACTTGGAAGGCTTTACTCTGATTCAGCTGTCACTCACTGGCTAGCAAAGAGACATTCAAAGACTCTGCTTGCTGAGTAGCAAATATTTCTTAGGCCAGTGATGGTGAATGAGAAAACTTTGCTATTGTTCTTCTCTCCCCACTCTAATAGGTCTGTCTGGGTCTGTGTAAAAGGGCCTTAGCAAACAAACAATAACCCCCTATGAATGGAAAACGATGCACACGTCTATTAAGTGAGAACTCTTCAGTGTGTTCTCAGTGGTCCTTCCACAAGAGCACCAAAAAAAAAAAGAAGATGTTAATTCGCTGGGACATTTTTTTCAGGAATCTGTGGCCTTGTGGACAGATAGCATGTTTTTTTTTTCTGGAGGGTGCATTCTGTTGGAAGCTCTTGGGAAGCAAAGGGTTTGACTTCTAGTTTCCAGCAAGGTGATTAGTTTCTCCTGCTTAGCTGATGAAACAATGTGGCGGAGGCGACAGGTCCGTTCTCTGCAGAAGAAGTTTGAAACTCTTACAGTCGCAAACCCAATTGGATAAATGCCTGCAAATCTCTGCGCTGTTCTCTCTCTCTCTCTCTCTGGACATTGCTGTGGGACGTTGTCATAATTTGTCTCGGATGGGAAATTCTGTCATCATTACTGGAGCTAGAATGCTTTTTAGAAGATTTTTCTCCTGGATAGAGAAAAACTATTTTGGCGTCTTATTGGACATGTGATCAACCCCCACGTAGATACACTACGTAATTGGGACCCTCTTTATTTTCAAATAACTCACAAAGAATATCCAAAGAGTCATAATCGATAAATTATTTTGATTGGGAAATATCTGGGTTAAGAATGCACTGCGGTCTATAATGCGGTCTATAGCATGGAAGAGTGGTTAGGGTGCTTGTACTACACAGGAAGGGTGTGTGTTCAAATTCTGGGTGGAGTACTGCTGTAGTATCCTTAGGCAAGATATTTTCCTCACATTACTTTATTAAAATGCCAGCTGCATTAATGGGTACAAATATACTTCACTTTGGATAAAAGCGTCAGTCAAACAATTGAATAATACCCACTTTATAAAGCACTGCAGCCCTGGTTGGAGCCCAAGCACAATAAGCATCTCTCTCAAATGCAAGAGAAATAACAGAAGCACAAATGATCATCATGCCATGTCTTCAGCTGTCTGCGTGCCTCAGCATTTTTCAAGGGGTTGATCTCATTTGCAGAATTCAAAGCTGTGTGTTCCTGGCAAGGGTGCAGAGGTCTGTGTTTGTTGGCCTAAAAACCTCTGCTGTATCTCAACCTGTTGTTCACACCCTTAAAGGATTTAGTGATGCAGTCTGAATAGTAATACAGCCTGTCACGTGCATGTTTGGCTTTTTGGTGCTCATGATATTAGAGAAAACGTGGTTCTCTTGAGTGCATTTTACATTCCCAACTCATAATATTAAATTAAAATACAGTCTTGGTCGGGTGTTGACTTAAACTTGTTAAAAACTTAAATAACATGTTAGGCATTAGGATGCTCCTTTCTCTGCTCAATGCAGTTTTATGACAGTCTAACAGCTTGCTAACATTATTTTATTATCGGTATTGTAATGATTTGAAGGTCCATGAATGCAAACTTTAATAGCTGGTTTGTTTTGTCAGTGGTAAGAGTGAATGAATACTTTTCTAGTACCATTCATACTCAAACTGTCTCTATTCATCATTTGGATAAATTATACTCTCTTTCTAATATTATAGTTCTTATCATCCTCACACTGCAAAGGTAACTCAAAAGTATGTACTTCTATCTGAAACTGGCCTATTGATCTTATCCTAACTGAGCACTCATGAGACCTGTTGGGTAAGTGTGTACTGTTGGTCAGCTTTCACAATAACCACATGACCTGCAGGTATGGATGTTGTTTTTAGATTTAATGTAGGAAGAGCCTTGTGATAATTCCTGGGTGGTAATTATACAATAACTGCTCCATTCTGTAGTATTTTTCTTGCTTGTCTTTGACCTGGAGTATCTGCCTTGAAGGCACCATTTTTTTTACCACATGATGGGGACTTCTTAAGAGATTCTTTAAGAAAGTGGTTTGGCAAAACTATAATGTTTTTCAAAGTTTACTTCTCAGAACCTTGTTTACCAATGTTGAAATAAGATAAGAGACAAAACATACTCAATCATTCTTAACAATTGTAATGTGTGTCTTGAATTTGAGGTGCATGTTCCCAATGCAGTCTCCAGTTTATATGGTTATTACACATTTAAATACGGTAAATACAGTAATCAATTCTCCTCACTATTGTAATCTGTCATTAGATTATTGTAATCTAATTAATATCACTGCCCTCAAACCACACAATTATGATATATTGTTTTTAAAAATAAAGCACCATTTTAAACACAACAACCTAAAACTATGGGGCCATTTTGCGTCTGAGCAGTTTAAAAAGGTGAATATGAACCTCGCAAGAAGGCACTGTGTTCAATTTATGGCAATAGATAAAGTAAGTGTGATTTAATCTTCATTTACATGTATATTATCGGCAGTAGTGGAAAAGCAAGTAATAACAGCTCTACAGCTACAGTACATGAATGTTCCCAAGCAAACTGTGGCTAAATTAAGAGTGATACAGTGTTTAAGAATTTTGTGAAAAAGCCTTCAGTTCAAATGCACTGTACTACCTATTGTAGTCTTGAAATTGCAATGACTGAATACTCAGAGCTGTCAGACTTACTAGCAGCTGACCATGCCCTGGGCTGCTTCTATGTTACAGCTTTCTGAGTCGTGTCAGATCGAAATGCAATTGGTAGTTCAGTCAACTGTTGTGGGGTGCTTTGAGATCCATGGTAATGGCTGGGGCTGTTACCTTCATTTCAGTGTTTCTGCAGCGTAAGAGGCTGTTTTGCAACGTCCGTGTACAAGTTTACAAAAATGGTTAATAAAAACACATTTTGCCAAAAGAAATATTAATCCTTATAGGGGATTACAGGGAACTAAAATTGATAATGACATCACACATTTTTTCTGTTTATACCTAAAAACAGAAAAGTTTTATAAAGGCTATAAACATACAGTAGAAATACTGTACGAATTTGTTATTATAAAGTTCCCAATCAACAACAACATTTGCTATCATATCACTAACACACCTGATAAGTCCACAAAGCTGACCTGTCTGGTAGAGTAGAAAAACCATCTCAAGTTATGCATGGGGTAAAGCATTTAGGTGATACTAAAAACATGGGGCAAGAGGTTGTCTGGTCAGACAAGACAAAATCATGCCCTTTTGTTCAAAATACAAAGCTTACACAACATATTGCATCACTCATTCAACATCCTCCATACTGTCATGCATGGTGGTGGTATTATGTAATTGTTTTTCTCATCAGCAGGGACTGGGAAGACTATCAAGACTGATAGATGGGAGCAAAGTACAGGCGACTCTTAGAGTAAGACTTGCTTCAGACCTGAAACTGGGACCAATACTCCTCTTTTTCCAAGACTATGATCCGAAGCACAAGGTCTAAGTTACCCCGAAGTGGCATAAGAACAGAAATGTGAATGTTTTTGAGTGGCTCAAAATTCTGACTTGGAATCCTGCTTAGGGTGGACTTGAATATCCAGACGTCCGTAAGTGTTCCCCAAGCAATTTAAGAAAGCCTGAGAAAATCTGCCAAGAAGAGTGTGCAGAATTTGTAGAGACTAACCCTAAAAGACAAGTGACTGTAATTTCTGCCAGAGGTGCTTCCACCAAATGTTGAGTTTACCAGTCGGAATTATTATGCAATCAACACATCTTCCTTTTTTCTCTTTAGTCATTCCTGACATCTACTGTAAGTACTCCTACCATGTGATGTTTTGCATTCAGGTTTGAATAAAATATTAAGTTTAAACAATGTGTATGCATCGTTTTTGTAATTTCACAAAATGAAACACCATAGGCAGGGTCTGAATACTTTTGCAAGACACTGCATCTCATTTGAAGCAGTTAAAGTAAACTCAATAATGCCTGACTGAATACTGACTTTTACCATTGGTCTTTACCTCTGTGGAACACACATTCCTCTATTATCATTGGCTCATCAAAGTCTGAGCAGAAACACCAATGGCAGGAAAGAGGAATAAGTCCTGCAATTGACATTGTTTTCTCTTTATTCCCAGCAAACGTCTGAAGTTAAAACAAAGCTTGATTATGCTAATTTATTTTTTGGTGTTTCCAGTGCTCCAAGTCACTGTTAAACTTCAACCCCTGTTTTCCCCTCTCTTAAACAAGGTGTTTCCTCCTCTTCATTGCTATGGAATGACCAGCCATGAAAAAAGATCGGAAAAAAGAAAAAAGAGAACTCTTAAATATGCAACTGAAAGTACTGCTTGTGACGATCAAAAGAATGAGGAATGACTGAAGAGCTTTGCAACTAATTCCTGGCAAGCAATTTAATACTCAATTTCACAGATAGTATCTGAGAACAAAACTGAATTCTGCCTAAAAACAACGAACCCTCCCTAAAATGGATTACTTTACTCTGAAACCAGAAATTTGTGTAAACAAAATAGGCACACAAATATTACAAATGAAAACGAATTAATTTCACTGGTCATTTCAGAGACACATTACTGATTCCTCTTGCTGCGTTGTGAAGTGTTCTTTTCGAGTCACCATCGTGCACATTGAGGGAGACGGGTAGTTTTAACTCTCTGGGTGCCTGATGTGGGTTTTGTGCTTCACTGAAGGGAATAGTGTTTATTCCCTGCCCAGCTCCTCGAACAAGGAAAACCAAAAACCCACCTCCATAAGTCCTCGAAGAGATGTCATCTATCAAAACAACTGGTGAAAGATGGGATTAGCTGGAAGATTATTATCATTAATTTCATAACTCTTTGGAAGACATGGATGTTCCAAATTGGGAGACCAACACTAAGTTAAATAAATTTGGTTTTGCCAACAAGTGTGGGGATGAGATTTCATTACAATATTAAATTTATTAAGTGATTTTTGAAAACCTAGGAAAACCTTTAAAAAGCATTTTGACTTACAGAAGAAACTGAAGATAATGAGTAAAATTCCTGTGGATCTTTGTTACATACAAACATACAGAGAGAGAGAGAGATAGTGCTCAGTGTTTTAAACAAAATTGTCACACAAGTTGGAATTAAAGGATTCCAGGACAGGCTTTTGAAGGAATTCATCATCTTTTTTGCAAAGTGGTTATTTCCTTACGCTAGAGGAGATAAGATTAGGGCAATGTGGACTCACTACAATGATACAATTATATTTTAGAAAATGTTGAAAGTTAAGGTGTGAAGACTGGATATGTTTTATATACATATAAAACATAAAAATCAGTGTTATTTATATGAACAGAAATACTTACTTTAGCTAAATTTAGACACACTGTGCCATTAAATGGAATGGCTGACTAATTTGCATGGGTGAAGCATCTGGGAACTTTCTTATTCTGACCCTGCCAATTAAAATGTAACACTTCCAGTGTCAAAAGAACTATCCCTTTTTTCAATAGTGAAAGTGATAATTTAAAAAAAAAATCTAAACTCAAACATTGCCATATGCAAGTGTCCATTGATGTGTCCTTCGTTGCCGAAGAGCATCAAGCTTAGTCTTTTCCACGAAGTCACACACCCACTCAAATCCTCCACTTTCAGTGCCTGCTTCAAAGGTACTTTGATCAAGAAACTGGCATCCAGCTCTCGATTTCTCCTTTCACAAGCATTTTATATTTGCAATTGCTTTATTTTCTCTGGGCTGACATCTCATATTCAAAAAGCTCTGTAATACTCTGGTGTGTTTTCTCAGAGCTTTAGGTTTTGTCACTTTTCAGTCTTAGACACCTATAGTCAGCTGTATCACTGAACTTCTTATATCAAACTCGGCTTGTTGTCTTCCCATCGTGCTGTGTAGAATACTGCAGCTGTTTGCCAAATTGCTCTGGGCTTGGAGACAATCAGATTTTTCACAAGGCTGCTAGTTGTCTCTCCCTTCTTTCTTTATAGATACATTCTGCTCAAAAAAGCAGGGGATATCCAGTCTTAAAACAGATTTTGAAATGACTCATGAATTGAAATGGGATGTAAGTCTGTCATGAAAGCAGGCACGCACAAAGAGCCATATTTCTATCCTAGCATTTATTTTACTTAATAAGTAACAGAGTTTTGAGCATATTCATAGACAGGGCTGTTAATATTATTATTGATAATTGTATTTTATGTAGCACCAATAATGATACATTCTTTCCACTGTTAAAATGATGGAGATGGGTGATAGACAAATTAATACAGTAAAATAAACAATACAAATCTGAAAAATAAAGGTCAAGATGCTTAGAAAGTGGTTTTGCAAATTTTTACAAAGTAAAAATTTAGGTTAAAAACAATCTGTTGTAGGTTTCTAATCCACATTTTGTCATGTGATCCGCTTTTCAGAAGATGACAGTAGCTGATTTCATTTTATGAAGTAAAATCTCAATAGTTTGGAGATCTCAATAGTGTATCTTGATGTTATCTTGACGGAAAACTCCAAAACCACAAAATAAAACGATCGAAAAGAGTATAACACACAGGATTATTTTTTTGACAACTAGTACGAAAAAATGTGCAATTCTCTTCTATTGTGACATAGAACAATAGACGTGCCTCTTTTTTCCCTCATACAACTACTTTTTGTACTGAACCATCATGGGTGTCAGATAAAGAAATACTCATGACTCCTCAGCTACAGAATATTCACAAACTGGCTGTTGGGATCTCCAGTGAAATGTCTGTATTGCCATTATCTCTTTGTATCATCTTGGTTTGTCCTTTAAATCAGTTTGTTGACTTTCCCTGTGACCCGCGACAAATTGCTCTAACAAAGCAGAGTCTTGCTTTTGCCTGGGGTGCCTAATAACATTAGGACTATACAATGACGCATTGACATACTCCAGCAGCTTGTGAACAGAAAGGGGCATCATCACATCACTGTGCAACTGACAGAAGACACGTGTAAACGTTATTGTTTAATGTATAGTTATTGAGAGATATTGCATAAATAGCATAATAAATAATGCAGATGAATATAATATTATGCTTAGATATAAATTGTGTTATTTTTATGCATTACATTTTCAAGCAAAGGCCACCCACAGGATAGGATTGACTCTGAAATTTTGGATGAACGCAATATTGGTCTCCTCCTGAATTTCAAAAAACGCTTGACTAAACACACTGTGATGAAATAACTGGCCTGACTGCCAAAACAGTGTCTTGATTGTTTCCATTTTGATAGCATTTGGACATTTTGAAAATTGAAGATTTTTGAGATTTTCAAAAACCTAATCTGAAATCTGGCCCAATGGTGATACGTTACAATCAGAAAATTGGTGGTCAAAATATCTTCCTTGTATTTTAATATTACTGTTTCTCTTTAATTTTTTTTTCAAATATAAGCATTGCGCATATTCAGCATTGGTGGAATTGTAATACAGAGGTGTTCAGAAAATATATGTATATAATGTTAATGTATCTGCTTTTTGTGGGCATCATTAGCAGTGTAAGGTAATGCATTCTCCACTGAAAAGGTGGGAGTGTAACCTTTTGGTCACAACTTGAGGCACTGTGGAGCACCAATTGTAAGAGTGAACAGGATGCTTGGGTATGTGTTTTTGAGCACAGGATACAAGATGAGAGAGGTTATTGTGGAGGTACACAATGCCCAAGTTACATTACATCTAAAATTCCATTCTGGGAATCACATCATAAAACCAACCTTGATGCCTTAGAGAAAGTTCATAGAAGGTCAACAAATCTTATTCCCAGGCTGAAAGGCACGAGTTATGAAAAAATATTGAAAGAGACAGCTTTTCTTCACTTTAGTAGGTGAGGTCTACGAGTTGACTTGATGGAGGTTTACCAAAAACTTCAAAGAAAGAAACTATGTTGATGCCAAGGATTAACTCAAATTTTAAACAATTCAATAACGTATTTTGGTAAATAAAGATTTCATGTCAAAATCAAGAAACAGAAGAAACAAAAGAAACTAATTGAACTTTTAGTAATATCATGGGCATAGAATAATTGGTATTTTAATTGTCCATGGCACAAACCGTGATAAAGCTCATTACCTGTCTACAGATACAAAAAGTGTTCTGCTGGCCAGTTTGTTTGATTCTGAATGGTTCAACGTCGTTCCCTTGACCATCTAGGGGCTATTGAAGAACAGGCTGGATGGGAGCCTCAACAAAACTACCCACTGGCTACAAAACAAGTTGGATAGGACAGATGTCCTTCTCTCCTTAGGTTATCAACCTTAGGTTACATACTGAAACTTCTTAGTCATAGGAAGTCAACATGCTGTAGTTTTCTGGTTAATCTAATCCATCATTGCCCAACGCAGACTTTGTACTAAATCAAGAGATGGGAGAGATTGGTTCTTTAATTAGACAACTATAGTTGCTTAAAATGGATGCATCTTTGAGTAGATGAAACTCCTGCCTACAATCCAACAGTGCCAGTTTCAGAGTCTGATGGCACACCTTTGTGGAACAAAGACTGCAGATGATGTAAGCCAGAAAGAAGCCATAGAAGTACAGCAGACATGGACATCGAAAGTAGGTCACATGCACTGAAGGTAAAGTGCAATATGTTAAAAAAAGGTCTAAAGCTTTCTGGTTACTTGTTCATCTACCTTGTTTTTGAACTTTTTTGGTCTAAACTCTTAGTTCGATTTTAAAATTAATACAGAACGTAGAAAGGACTGAAGCACTTCTCATCTGTTGTCTTTTTCTCCATTCCAAAGTTATGTCAAGATTGTGCACGTTATTTAAAGATAGGGTTCAATCCAAATATTGCTGAGAAAGTTTTACATACTGTATGCAACAAATCGCATAAACCGCTTAATCTTCCTGTAATGCCCTCCAGGAATGAATTATGGAAACATTTACATAGGCCGTATGCACGGCTGTGTTTATGTTCAATTTATAGCTGACACAGCTCCAAGTTGAAGAAATACAATCACACTTAAAAGCAGAGAGCTTTTATTACAGCACAACCAGCCACAGCAGTTACAGTAGTTGCAAAAAAGACTCCCAGAAGACCTGACAATGCAGGCTACCCTGCATTTTTAATTTTTAAAACATGACTTGTTTCAAAAGCCTTTCTGGAGGGCCACCATTATGAAGGTGATAAATTACTCTAATAAAATGACTCTTTTTCTCAAACCATAAGAAGAAACAGGTTTTGTCAGGAAGAACAGAAACAGCCCCTGGAGATACCGTAAGGATGTAATGATCTCCGAAGAAATTTATTTTTCTTTTTGGATTAATATTTCTTTTGCCCGCTACCAAGAAAAATCAAAATGCACAGTCAATGTAATTAAATATTATAGATTGCTATTATAATGTTGGAAATAAATATTATATTCTGTATCCAATTTCAACAATGTTATCTACTGCTAACCTATAGCAGAATAAGAATGGTTTCTTTTGTTTAATTTTAAAAGACATTAAAAGGTAATGAAAACTGCTGTACCATTGAAAACAGGTCTTAGATATTTATTGTCTTCAATTATTGGTCTTCCTAGGACAATTTTCAATCAGCTGAAAGGTCTTGTATAAGTAGGATTGAAAGGAGGACGGTTTTCAGGAGAGAGTAGGGTTTGGGTTAGAAGACCCATTAAATATTGACACCAATTATACATCTATTTACACATTAACTGACTAAATGAAGTAAGTTCACCCATGAGAACAGATTTTCTTGCAAATTGTGATCTGACTCATCTTTAGAATATAATTATTGAACACTGTAATATACAACATAGGCAGCCAAAAGTCTCCAAAAAAAAAGTTGCAGATAGAAGCATATTCTCACTTATCCTAAAGTTCCCTTGGGACCCAAAATCCAGCAATGTGCTTAAAAAGTGTCTAAGTAAAGTTGGAATGCTAACCCTAACCCTAGCTGGGGTTGAAATTGAGCAATCCTGAAAACATTGTCTGAAGCCTTTCAATCATCAGATTTGAAAATGTTCCTGAATCCAAAATAAGTTGTGTCTAAAACCATCAAAACCATTGAGAACCAGTCATGGAAATTTATCGTCTTCAATAATGTGTCTTCTTCATGTAAATTTTCAGTCAGCTGAGTAGTGCTGTATACTGTACGTAGTATTGAAAGGAGCTTGCATTTCAGGCCAGAGTAGGGTTTGGGTTAGAAGACCCATTAAATGTTGACTCCAGTTATACATCTCCTTGCACATTAAATTACTAAATGAAGTAAGTTCACCCATGAGAACAGGTTTTCTTACAAATTTTGATCTGACTCAATTTTAGATTACAATTATAGATGCCTATAATTTACAACAAAGACAGCCAAAAGTCTCCAAAAAAAGTTCCAGATAGGTGCATATTTTCACTCATCCTAAAGTTCTCTTGCGACCTAAAATACAGCACTGAGCATATAAAGTGTTTAAGTAGAGTTGGAATGCTAACCCTAACCCTAGCTGGGGTTGAAATAGAGCAATCCTGAAAACATTCTCTGAAGCCCTCCAATCATCAGATTTGAAAATGTTCCTGAATCCAAAATAATTTGTGTCTAAAACCATCAAAACCATTGAAAACAGACCTTAGATATTTATCGTCTTCAATAATGTGTCTTCTTTAGGTACATTTTCAGTCAGCTGAAAAGTGCTGTATGCTATAAGTAGTATTGAAAAGTATTGTTAAATATTACAACGTTTGATATGCATAGCTGAATTTTAAACAAAAAGGCCCTCCTTTGTTATTTGGGATAAAAATGGCAATACCCATTTAAGAACTCCATCTATGAACCATAATTTCAAATACACTATTACATCTCTATTTTGAATACAGTTTCCTAAAATTTCTAATTACGTACAGCACATCAGAAGAACATTTAGCATAATGATCTGATTGATTCACAAGGTTCTTTTCTTACAGTAGAACATGTGACTTATGTTTTGAAAAATGCCTTTTGTACTCACAAACAGATCTGATTTACGATGCTATTTGAGACAATTTTTTCTTCTTGACTACTTGCTTGGAAAAGTTGCTACTGCAAAGGTCAAGTTAAAGGTTCTCCTATCTAAATCGAGGTAGGTGCCCTTTATTTTAATTAGTGTCCAATCTGGTGTGTGGTGAACCTGCATAATTTAGATTTGAAAATGTAAAAATACCACCCTTGATGAATTAAATTTATATATCTAGAAAACACATATATACAGTAGTAGTTCAAGAGAATTGAACATACTTATCAAATAAATTGTAGCAGGAATGTTTTTGAAATGTCTTCGATTTAAACATTTCTGTATTTATACCATAAGAGATATACAGTATTAGTACAGCTCTTACAATCCTGTTGCATTCTTGAGATCATTGCCAGAGGCGAAGAACACAATACAATGTTGTAAAAATAAATTAATCAATTATGGAATTGAATCATCTGTTGAATATGTAAGATTTAATTAAATAATTTGTGATGTCAGAAAAATGCTTTGCTAATTTAACTAGGGTAGAATTTAACTTGTAGGAATGTCAGATTGTGAAATAGGCTAAACTAGTATTTTGCCTGATTATTGCCTTTAGTTTTTAACATTTTAATTAAACTGGAAATAAATCAAGCTATTCTTTACAGTAACAAAAATATTTGAATGTTTGTAGCAATCTTGAGACAAATGTTAAAAATGCATTAAAACTTTAATGAAGAAACTAACTTTTTACAGCATTAAGTCACAACATTAAGTAGCCTTAATTCAGAGCCAGAAATTAAGCTTGTTTCACAATGGACCTACAATTGACCCACCATAGCTTGAAAGCTATGGTGTAGCTACTCCTTGGTTGGACAGCAGTGGCCAATTTGTGCCAGCATACAACACAGAAACTAGATCACAGGAACAGCTTGAAAGGTTAGTGGGGCAGAAAACAAACTTTCATCTAATTAATGTAATATGAGCAAATACCATAAGCTGATTTATCGAGCAACACTCACAATCTCCCATTTGTTCTTCTTTCTGACTTTAAAGAGGACATGTTGAATTGACTGTACTGCTGTGAGGAGAGTTTCACTCAAATCAGTGGTGCTTTTATAAACTGGAGATGCCCAACTGTTTGTGGATGACAAACAGAATATTTACCCTTGTTTATACAGTAGATATCTTGAGGAAAACAAGGAATATATAGAATTCCCAATTATCCATTCTTTGCTTCCAAACCTTGGTGCTCTAGAAAAGGATTCACCTGGCAGAGGAGTGAGCTGCTCACTTTTATGTTTCGGAAGGTTGCCCATATTTCTTGTGTTTCCACAAGCTCTCAGAATTCACATCGAGTGACAGTCTGTCTCATTCTGTGGAAGAAATGTCAAGTAGAGCCAATTCTGAATTCAAAGGCTGTGTAGGACAATAGCCCTTCAGAATGACTTACGCTTGTTTTCTGTGGGGGCTTTTTGCCTGGAGCAAGTTTTTTTTTATGAGGACGGACCAATGAAGCATCGCACAGACCAGAGAACTCAAGGTCAAATAATGAAACTCGGGATAAAAAACATGAGATGGGAAATCGCTATTTCCCCGATCGTAGCCCTACTGTATGTAAATCAAGCCGGGATCATCTGAACTGAGATTGTGGACATTTTAAAACCACATAAAGTCTCTTTTTATGTGCTGTAGGTGCTGTAGGTATGCCAGGCTATTTTGCAATAAAATGTCATTTCTGCCCTCTGCTAATTGCGATAGGGCAAGCATTTTTCCTAACATTCCCCACTGTTATTCCTTTTCTTCTTGAGCCCCACTCATTTTTGCTATTCCTCAGTTGGCTATTTCTCACTGTTATCAAGCATCAGTTGCTGCCTGCCCATTTTGGTGTTATAGCAGACTGCAATGTCTGTATATCATTTGCATTGTACGTGCAGTATTCTTTTTCCACGAATGTACAAATGTAACCCACAGATGTTGCATGACCCAGAACCATATGCTTTCTTAAGCGATTTTGATCATAACCATTCACATTATTCAAAGGTGACTTCTATCTGCATTGTGGGATTTACTGCTTTGAGACAGGAGTATGTACATTTACCAATAATTCCTTTTAGGATGTAAATCTGAACTTCCCCCTGGACTCCACTTTGATTTCATTCCATAATTAATCCTACACCTTGACAAAAGTCTGTGCGACTTTTTCAGATGTTCATGAATAAAATCAGTGCCAACTATTTCATGTCTGTCATAGGTTTTAGTTCCATAAAACTACTTACCTGCAGCTCACATGGAGCTGCTGAAAGAAGGCCATCAGGAGATGAAGAGAAAGGTTTTCACTTTTCTCCAGGGCAGGCAGAAAGGTTAATGAATAAAATATATCAGTAATAATAGATTACAGTATACAGCTACCAATGAAAAAGCCGAAAAGCAAAACTGAGGAAGAAAGTTCTTTATGCAATGTAAATTATCTGAAGGAGCAAAAGAAATATCAATATTGCATTGACAGTTTCATCAATAATTTCCCATTTCATGGTTAACATCGGTCAATTTAGAATTTAATATTGATTCATTTAGTAGAATTTCAAATTGCAAGTTCTACATTGCCTTTTAAATTATACATAAAAGTCAGCTGTTCAGATGAAAAGCCAAAAACAGTTAATACGTTTATTATACATTCTTTCAGCAATCCTAACACATAACATTCCTATTTCCCATCATGTTGTATTTGCAGTAAAAAAAAATTGGTCAGGTAATATCTCATAAGATTTTTATTTGCCATTGTGATTTTATCCTTTTATTTTTCTACATTTATACCATGGCTTTACCTTGTTTATGATCTAGATTCCTATTGTTTTCATGTAGCTTCTTTGAACTTTACTAAGCTGGATTATAAGAATTCCATGATATGCCACAATAAGTGTTTCTACGCAATATTTACCACACTATAAGATTGTCTAATTACAGCCCAGTGTAGTAAATTCTCAGTTATAATGTGTTACAAAGCATGGGGAACTGGAGAAATGTTAAAGTACAGTACACCTACTGTATGATAAATACCATATGATAAATTTGCCATGGTATGCCAGTCGTATTTAGTTAAAAATGATATAGCTAGAAATGAATGGTTCGGACTCCAACAAATGTAGATAATCCTTCTTCGTTAAGAGGTCATTCATTTTAAGATATTCTATATATACTGTAAAGCGTTCTTTATATGACATTTATATGGAAGACACCAACGCACATAACTCAATTTATTTAACTGCATACTGTGTTTATGACTGTGAATGAGGACTAATGAGGAGAATTGTCTCATGACGGATAGTCCTATCTTCCTGTCTTTGGGGAGCTACAACAGACATGTTCGTTAGTCATGTGACAGACACACCAAAATTATGGTGGAGTTTTTGTTTTAGTTCGCTGTTTAGCAACTTGAGAACATCAACTCTAGACTGCACATCTGACAATAAGCTATTTTAACTCTAAAAACCAGTATGTTCCTGATTTTGAAAGGTTGTGTATTTCTGTAACTATATGTGCTGTAGTCTCATTACAAATTCGAATGAATTAATGAGTTGGTGTACCTGCTAACCTCTTTCATCACATTCCAACTTTTTCTAGCATGTACTTACACACAGTACATATATCTTAGAAAATGTGTTTACGGTTTTATTTTTCTAATTTAAAGAGATATATGAAAGAGGTACTTTTATAGGGCATCTTTCTAGTTAAAAGTTTGCTAATTAGAAAAACACATTTACATGAAAATAATTCCCTTTAGTTATTCACGAATGAAATCAAAATTCATTTTGTGTTTCAAGAGAAAAAACATATTTCACATCTTCATAAAACACAGCAGGTCAGTACAACACACATAAAAACGTGTGTGATAAAACAGTATTTTGAAATACTTTATGAGTAAGAATTAAGATTTTCTTTTCAGCTAGTAGATGGGTATTGGCTACTCATGCTCTGCTTAAATTCTAAAAAGACAAGTTATTTGTTTAATATCGCATGACGAATGATTAGGTGTGAGCGAATGTTGCGGGTCTGCAATGATTCACTGCGTATGTAATAAGGATTAAAAAGTATCACTCAGTTTGTTTATGAAAAAAATAAGTATATGGATCAATGGGGTAGTCCAAGTGTGATGGTCTGCGCAGGAGTGTGTATTCACATCAGAATTTCCGCTGCAGTTATTGATAGCCACCTCACTGCATGCCCCTACATTGCATCGATCTGGGCTCATCCTGTTGTGGCAACAATCCAGCAGGACAGCACCCATACTCATTTCGCTGGTGTAACAGCTGCATCCCTGCGAGATGACGGATGTAACAGGCACTCTGTGGGTTCCTCACTCACTGGATTGGAGCCCCATTGAGACCTCGCAGGATGAGCTGGGGTGACGGGTGGCATTAAGGGCTCAGATACCAGTAAACAGACACACGCTTGTGAGAGGAAAGGGACAGAATCTTACAAGATAGCACCTGGTACAGAGCATGTGTGAGAGATGCTCAGTTGACGTTACTTCCCACAGTGGTTTCCACTGTGGACACCCTGTTAATGACAACTTTAATCAGAAAAACTATTTTAGCTATGTCATATCTGCACAATAAAAATGCCATTGCACCTAATACAGACAGTATTTTGTCATTTTTCTAGTAATAATGTGGCATCTTAACTTCACTGCAATTAAACGTCATACATTTCTTTGATGCTCAGCACATCTGAAATATATGCTTTCAGCATATGTTTCCTGTACATATGGAACATATGCAAATATAATGAGAGATATTAATAATGAAACCAGTTGAGTATTGAAACCAATAACATTTGTTGAGTTTTTGATGACTCTCAATGTATATTCACTCTGACTAAAATGTTGAGGCAAAGAGAAATATTTAAGATACCTGTACTATAATCTGCGTTTGAATACTTTTAAGCAATAAAATGAACCAGTATTGGTATCCACTCAGTCACTAGATAAACTGCCAGTTTAAGCAGCCCTAGTGTGAACTATGTTCATAGCTATTAGTCAAAATGTTCTTCAGGAGACAAGGGTTTTGTGGTGAGGGTATCAGGATACATAGATTGTAATGCAAATGCAGCCAAGCTCTAGTAACATCTGAGGGAATTTGTATCTACTGTATCTCTGAAATGCACTGCAGACTGTTCATGGAGAAAACACAGCATTAGAAAGTGCAGTGTACGAATGAACTAATGATTTGAAAAGTATATGGATATAGGACAGAGGAGAGCATGAACATCTGGCCAAAACTCACAGCAACAATGAGGTCCAGTGTTAGAGACATTCGAAGTTCTTCATGCAAACAAAGAAGTTCTTCTTCCATAATGGCAGCCAGGTGTTAGTGCAGGAGTACTTAGACAGAGTCTTTTCTGAACAGGGAAGTGTTTATCATATGAATATGGTGTGTAACAGTAAAACCAAATCAGAGCCCTATTTAGGTTTCATTTAAAACACATATATATATATATTCAGTGAGAGAAAAGCTGGTCTCAGTACTGTTACTAAATGCAGTTGTGTGAACAACCAGGTTGGATTTAAATTGGTTCCATTTAAAATCTGCTAAATGGTCTTAGGAATTTTATGTCCTTGACGAGTATTTAAGTGCAGCCAAATAATTTGGAGAAGGTCAAGAACAAATTAGCTATAACACTTGTAAACATTTGCAGCAAAACACAACCAGAGCTGACAGGAACTGAGATTTTATTGCTATAAAAACATTGAAGGTGTCAGAATTCCTGACACTGAGTGCCACTATTAGAGCCTGCTGAAACGTACTCAGCATCTTTAGTTCTGTATTGAAGGCACTGAGTGCGGATTGAACTGAGGTGCTTGGTCTCAAGGCAGACATGCTGTCTGTGTAAGTTAAAAAGTGCCTCTGCTCCGACAGCTAACCAGGAGACATGCTGATACGCTGCTGCTGGGTTCATTAAAGAGTGATGTGTCAGACAGGCCTCACTGAGGGGCTTTCCTGTGATAGCACCTGAACCAAAAACACACATCCTCTTGAGCAACATAAGTTAAAGGTTCCTGACTGTCACCTAGGCTGCCAATCAGACATCTCCGAAATCAGAGGGCTTACTGCGAGGTGCCATTAGCTACAGACTGCATATGTTATCACTGGCAATTCTACAGGAAGAAATGTGATGCATCCCATTACTGTTGCCTTCAACGTTGACCAAATATGATATTAAGAAATTTGCATTTGGTGTGAGTGATCTGTTTGCCTTTTAACCCATTAGAATTAGCTGGATTATTGATTCAAATGAATCAAAAAACATGTTAACTATTTATGTATAACATAGTGAGCTTTTTGTCAGACAATGAGCATAAAGAGGAGGTTCCCCCTTTATTTAATTCCATGCTTATCCATAATCCTTTTATACAGTGTATTTCAGCTTAATCCATACTTTTAATTATTTTGGTAAGCGTTGTTTTCATAACCTTTTGGAGACATATTTTGCTCACCTGGAAATGTCTTGGCAATAAATTATGAAGATTGAAGGTAGGGCAAAACATTATTTGCAGTGCAGTGTGATTTTGAAATGCTTTGTACGGGGTTCTCCGCACCAGCAACAGTTGAGGTGTGGATTCATTAACATTTTCTTGTGAAGGAATTTTGATGTTGGCTCACAGTTTGGAGCTTGCATTTTAAAATAACCACCTTTGGCAGGATTTTTCACACTGCAACCCTGAAGGCGCACAGTTGTGCAGATTGTATACAAAGGCCGTCAAGGTTGAATATTCAAAGTCAAGAACATAGGAAGCCATATAGTATTACAAGAGAAAATTATATACATTATATATGAATTAAGTCTGGACTTAGGAGTGAATACTTCTGAATTTCTATATGGATATGTATATAATCAGGACAAAAGAAGAGTCACTAGCTGATCATGATCCTAGTCTGAAGTAGTTCAGGTGGGCAGCACACCCGAAGAAGGCTTCACAGCCAAAACGTTGTGTTATCTCTCCTCTCTTTTCAGCATGGAATAAACCTATTATATGATCCTAGTCTGTTGTTCATCTAATTTGAAAGTTGTGCTTAATAACCTTTACTTAATTC
Organism: Lepisosteus oculatus; assembly: GCF_040954835.1. Classification (NCBI taxonomy): domain Eukaryota; kingdom Metazoa; phylum Chordata; class Actinopteri; order Semionotiformes; family Lepisosteidae; genus Lepisosteus; species Lepisosteus oculatus. Next base: position 13,894,966 of record NC_090719.1, on the reverse strand, counting down.
GCAAGTTTTAAATGTCAGATTTAAAACAGTACTGTTACTCACCACAGCTTTATGCTGTCTCCAAACTGTGTTCTATTCTCATGTCAATAATTACACATACAGTACTTAACAACCTAACTGGTAACAGGCAACCCTTGTCAATATTCTTCATCTTTGATGTTGTTCTGCATGATGTTCTCTTCACATTCCTCTTCCTAAAGCAGAATGTTCTGTAACAAAAGGTGTAGGAGAAATGAATGTAGGTTATTAATAATAATGTAATAATGTTATAATGACTCTACCTCTAGGTCTAGAATTGTGTACAATTAGGGACATTTTAATAACAGAATGTTGTGTTTTAACATTTTTTAGCACAAAGTGAGAATGTGCGTACTGGCAAAAAAAAAACAGCAAGTATTTTCACATTTTACAAATTCCATCCACTTAATTTAGGTGGAAGATCATTCAGCTGGCTGTCTTGTGTTTGACTGAAACTATCCTTTTTCGGCAATTAGGGTCTGTAACTGGAAGCTCACATTATCAGAGGTAACCCGCTGACATGAGTGAGGTTAAAACATGCCATTTGTCAGGAAATTGCTATCGTTTTAACAGACATTCTTTGTGCAGATGTTCAGAGAGCTGTTCCCTCATCTGGAGGCCGCAGTGAAAGAAAGTGGTGGTCATATTTCACTCTCAGATGACTGAATGAATTTGATGTGAAGGGCTGAAAAGGGGTTCGATCAAGTCTCTCATGGCCCGTTCAAGCATTCTGACAGGGGGCCTATTTAATCATACACGTTAAAACTATCTCGAGTTATAAATATGTCATATGCATTTAAAATGAAAAGAGTGAACTGCACTTGAAGAATGATGCAACCTGGCTTAATTTATAGCCAGCTATATGTATTTTAAAAGTTGTGAATATCAATAATAAAATATGTTATCATTTATGTACTGTGATTTATTTTAAGGATTGGAGTGACATCAACATGCTACTACTACATAAATTCTGCCAGTCCTAAAATAATCATTTTGAAAACTCCATAGAGAATTGGCTTAAATTTGAAATACCAAACACAAGAAAATATCTCCTTCATGATAAATATATAATTAAAATATGAAAGTACACAAATCCATTATTCCCCGGCGTCAAAGAATTTAGATATAATGCAATTCAATTTTGTTAGCATGATGCATGTACTGTACATAATTGTTACTGTAGTATATGTATTGTTGGTCACCATGGATAAGGGCGTCTGCTAAAAATAACATGAACTAATTGAATAAACCATTATCTAAAGATAAAGCAACATCATGGATTGTTTAAAAAACTATAGATTGGATCCCATGATTTGATACAATACAAAGTGATGATGATCAAAAACTTTAACAATCAAAAAATTACAACAACAGCCAAAAGGATGTAAAGTACATGAAAAAGGGAAATCGGTGCACTCCCACTCACTTTAATATGGTGTATGTTTCTTCAAACAAGAGATTAAAAAGATGTTTACAGCTTCAGAAAGTATCTCAGCAATCACTCTCACACTTTAAAGAGATTTCGGTAAGTTATATATTTTCGCTGTGGTTATAGAGCAAAAATAAAACTGCTGAAGACGTTTAAGATGGAGAGAATCAAAAGAACCAGACAGCAATGTGTATCTTGGGTATCTTTCACAAATGCAAATCCTTTTTTGCGTAAAATGATTATTTAAACATTTAAAAAACATCGGCACTGTCTTGTGACAGTCTGTCATTAAACCTTCTTATCTCTGAACTCCTTCCAAAACACGTGTGGTATTTGTATCTGCAACAACTTAGACTTAATTGTTTTAAGTCTAAGTTAATTAATTAATTAAGTACTTAATTAGTATATTCACAAATACATCTTAAAAGGCTTATTCCAAAATTCCGGCCATGATTCTGCCAATGTAATAGTAGAAATAGCATGACAGTTGTACAAAATAATAGTAACACAAATTCAGGCGCTACCAATAACTCCACAACCGTTGCTGATATTGTCTCCCTGCTGGTAATGCCCGTGTTCTGCTTTTCAGTCAGAAGATCTTCTGCATCTGTGACACAAATGTATTCGTTTGTGTCCTAAGTCTCATTCAGATCCTTCACTATGATTTGGCCCTTTAGGTAAATTTAATTGGCATCTCTTGCACAATTCCATTTCCTTTACAGATACCATGCGGCCCCACACCAGTTGTTTCATAGTTTACTGCTATCATAAAGTCATGGCAAGTCTGTGATTTATTAATAAAATATGAAATAAAGCACCATTGTGGGAGAGCTCTGTCGAGCTAAGACGGCGGTGTGTAGCAGGGCTATTCTTGAGGGCTCAATAAAAATAACTGGGGGTTATAATTTGTGTATTACATCCTGTAACCTTTAGGCAAAAACTATTCCACATTTTTGTAGTTGCATCCCTAAAGGCGAAAAAACAATAATAAAGTCATATTTTGGTGAATTATCAGGATATATAAATTCAGGTTTAAGAGTCTATCTACATATCTCTTTGTTTGCTTTGTACCAGGATTTGATAGTTAAATCCAAACACCCTGCATTAAAGTGTTAGATTTCTTCTGCACTGATTCCCCAAGCCCAACTGCATTTGTTTTAGTTAGCACACTGACTGTATTACAGCTTCCACCTGGAGCTGCCTATAGGTTATCATCTCATTGCCTAGCTAAACACTGTATGTTCGTAGATGACGTGTGTTTTTTGTGATAAGCAAATTAATTTAGATTCCAAAATCTGAGATGTGAAAGCCCTTCCCAGCTTTGTACTTTAAAGAGCCCATGGCCATTCGGGAAAGAACAGGGGTATTAACCATGATGAAGGAATGAAAAACAGTTGTAACATCCATCGGGCTTAAATTCCATGTATCTTAATTCAAGTTAAAACGACCTCTATTCTCCCCTCTCATCCTGATTCTCAGGGTGCACCAGTTGGTTTAGCTGGAGCTGTTGAATCCTCAATTGTGATAAATTAAAACCATTTATACTTTAGAACAACCATACTCACTGAATTAATTTCAGTCAGAGAATGCTTGCATTCGTACCCTGAGAACTACACTTTACCATCGGTATGCTTTGTCATTTGATGATTGCTCATTAAAAACTCCAGATCCCAAAAATTTAGAGCTGTTTTTCAAGGGACACCTGGGAGCTAGAAGACGGTCAGGAAAGACCCAGTAGAGGAATATTTTCTTTAGAATGTACTGTAGGAAATGTGTTGCATGTGTTGCATTTTCTATTCAACTATACTTTTTTTCCCAATGTGAGGATATTTCCGCAAACCCAAACACTGGTTTCCACAATGCTGTATTCACCCTTCCCTAAAGGCCGAAGTTCTTACCTTGTCAAAGCAGCTAAGAAAATGAAACACATGACTGTCCCTCTGGGTCAAGCTCAGAATCTGAGGAAAGACTGGAAACTGGTGGAACTGTACAAGAGCCTGGAGCAGATCTCTGTTCTAGAGCAGGAAGGAGAGCATATAATTGCATCAGAGCTGGCAGGCATGGGCTTTGACTGAAAGGTGATAGAGCTGTATTGGCAGCCAGGGCAGGAGAAGCCTTTGGAAATTACAGTAATAAGTCAGACTGGTGTAATAGGAGGTAGCTGTCATTTTTGTGCTTCCAATTCTGACTGAAGAGAAGGATTTAAAGAATGTGTTCCTGCAGAAGTCATGTAAAGACAAGACCCACGAACAGAGAGTAGGAGGAGGAGTGTTTGTCATCTTTACTACGCTGTTCCAAGCAAAACAGGATGATGAAAAACTACATAACATGTCTACATCCAACTTCATCAATTGAACATTCGTAATAAGGGTCTTTAACTATAGTAGAATTGACTGTAAGTTCTTTTTTTTTAACCTGGGCGACAGTATGTTAAATTGGTTACAACATTTTCATGCAAAGAATTCAAAAGATCATAGAAATTAAAAGACACACAAAACAGCTGATAAAAGGAAAAACATTTAAAATCCTTTCAGTTCAAACATCCAGACTTAGTTTTGTAAAATGCACAATCTCTATCAGCTTTGCAAACCGCGGAATTTAATTTAACTGCTTTATCGGAAGGGATATTAAGCTTCCTAGCAGCATTGCTTCAGCCTTATCAGAGATCACAGAAAGTACTGTGTGTTTCTCAGTTTTTCAGATAATCTAGTACTTCTGCCACGGACTTTTGATGTTTTTTCTTTCCTTTTGCTGCGCTTTTGCACTCTGTCTTGTGCCTGTCTTTAGAATATTACTAATTTTCATGATCTTTTTTATATACTGAACAGAATCAGTAAAATTGAGGTTTTGTAGATTGTTTCCACAGAATTTCAAGATTTGGAATAACCACCTACATTACTTAAGAACAGAATACATTAAGAGGGTATGAAAAATCTTTAACCTAATAATAACTGACTGAAATGTTAATTTCAGAAAAAGAACTTTGCACCTATTTCATATGTAAGGGCTTTGTCAGTGTGGTACTCAGTGTTATTAGTCCGTCCTTCATCAGAGCTTGTAGTGATTTTATGAGGTCTTTTTAAACTTAAAATGTAATTGTATTAATTTCGAAATCTATAATGTGTAAATCTGGTGAACATTGAATTATTGTTTTTCCCTGATGTATATTTTCTGTACAGTATTTTATTATTTTTCAGATTATCCATCTATTTTCTTCCGATGCAGGGTGGTGGGGGAAACAAAAACTATCCTGGCATACAATGGGCACCAAGCAGGGTACCATGCCAGTCCGTTGTAGGGTACACAAACACAAACACAAACCTGCAGTCGCTCACATCAGTGCCAATTTTCCCAGAAGCCAATAAATGTACTGTCCCAGTTCTTTTGCACTGTGGGAGGAAACGGGAGCACCCAGAGGAAACCAACACAATCACGGGGAGAACATACAAACTCAACACAGACAGCAACCCCAGATCAAGGACCAGAATCCAGAATCCTAGCTGTGAGGCGGCAATGCTGACCACTCTTCATAGATTCAGGTCATTGTTTGAAATATATGTTTTCAATCCATCACAGTTAGCGTTGTCCTGTCCCCTTTAAACAAAAAATTGAGATAATTCTATAATTTACAGTATATCTGAGGTAAAAAAAAATGGCAGGCAGTAGTCGCACAAGGATAGAATTCTTGACTGCCATGTAGGACCGGGCTTGATTCCTTGCCAATGTACCAGCAAAGTATTGTTGGAGTCTGGAACAAAGTACCCAGACATATTGTTGAAGTAAAACCCTGGCTTCTCTCAAGAAATGACAGGGTGAGACCCTTGGAGGGTGAGACCCTTGGAGCAATTAATTACTAACTGTCAAATGACCTAGATTGGTTAAATGGCCTCTTCTTGTTTGTAATATTTCTTATATTCGGATAATCCTCCTGTAGTCAATTCCATCACCTGGCTTTCTGTTTTCCAAAGGTTTCCTTCGTCTACTCAATGTTAAAACACTATCAGGTTGGCTTGAGGGATTTGTAGCTGGTGGTTGAGCTGGGAGGGGGGTTAGATGTGAATACTCAAGCAGGTGCCATTTGAGGATTATGTGATTTCCTGTCTCCAGGCAGGATTTGATCCCAGCCCTCTCCTGATCTGCTGAGGCTGAAGGCCGGTCATGGGACCCAGTGGGTTTCCAACTCCTTACAAGCTCCAGAAAGTTATATCATTGTAGCAGGCTCATAAGGAATGTATCCTGTTACACTTGAATTAATGAGATCAACTCCATAGGGCTTGACGTGGACTCTGATCAAGTATGTTTCTTGGTCAAGAAAACAGGCAAAATGATACCGATCACAACAGACATTAGTCGTACTTCAGCCAAAGCAATTTGGGCAGGGTGTGGCACAGCCTAAGAATGGTGTTTTAATTTGCATGAAAACTGTCTCGGCTGTCTCTGCTTTTTTCCTGGTTCTTAAATGTTACTTAAATGTTGTAAACTGCAACTTTCTTCTGTTAATCCGAATTGTTCACCTCTGATCAAATTAGTCTACCATTATACAGTATTACTCTGTACATTTATCACAAGTGGCTTCTTTCTACTGGAGGACTGTAAATCTTAAAAGGCCGAGGTTCACTTTTCTAACCACTTTCCTGCTCTACAGATGTTCTTTACTTTGCTTGTGGGGCCTTATTTCAAAGTTAATGAGAGCACTTCGTTTTCACAGACGCAAAAGGTTCACCTTCCCCTTCCCTCGTCTATTGAAAAACTTTCCTAAATGCCAGACCTTACTAAAATAAATAAAAGAGGCAAAAATATACATTCAACAAATATGGTCCCTTTATGGAGTCAGTTATTTTTAGTATCTTTTTTGATTTCTCCTTCCATCTCAGAATTAGGGTAAGACAATTCTTAAAAGGTGCTTTTCTGGCAAGCATTTCTTGGGAAATTACAAATATAGAATCTGATGGCACTTTAGATTAGGGGCTCTAAATTCCATTTCTAAATTCTTCTTTTGTAACAGATTATGACAACGTTCACAGGCCTTTAATTACCTCGTAAAAACTGACCACTGGTTAATTAGTTAATTGATATATTAAAAGGTACATTAAGAAGTATGTAGGTGTGAAGAAGGCTTCAACGGCCGAAATGTTGTGTTTTCTCTCTTCTCTTTTGAGCATGAAATAAACCCATTACTTGTTCCTTTGCAGACTACGCATGCTGACGCAGCTCCCCACCTGAACTGTTGTATGTAAATGTTTTATATTAAAAGGTACACATACTTCAAGGTTAACATTATTTCATTGCATTATTTTGCAACCATAACATTATTTTGGTTAGAAGATCCCATTGCAGCCTCTAAACCAATATATTACCTTAAATATTCTAGTATGGAATTACTGTAGTAGAAATTTATTACTATTACTTTCAGATACATTTGTATCTTCTAAATAAGCTTTTAACAATCATTTGCATGTATGAGAATATTTTAATAGTGATGTGTAACATGTAGAATGTATGACAATATTAAAAGAAGTTGGGCACTTAAGGTGACTCAGTACATACAAGTATTCATTAGTACACAATCAAGATTTAAAAGTGCTTTATGTCTGTATATACAGGGGCGTAACATCACCTGTAAAGCACACTGGTGGATGTAGTTCTGTTTGCATCTATATTTTTTTAAATGAAAGCTAAGAAAGGAAGGATCTTAAATATGTTATATTTTATATAACTTATAATCTATATTTTTATTTACAAGGATGTATATATTAATTAATATAAATTGATTTAAAAGAAATTAAAAAAGACATGTCTGCCTTTATATTCCTTCTTATATTTCTATGTGCTTTTTATATGTATTAGATTGTCTTTTTTTGCAACATTCTATTCATTTTCATTTCAGTTTTCAATTTTATTTTTATATACCGCCCTTCACAACAAGATTTCACAGAGCACTTTCACAATTCTTAACACAGAAATACCTTTTTTTTCTGATGAGACGTTGATCTCACATGCTGCCTACCATACTGTAGCACCTAAGGATAAACCATCATTCTGCAATTGAATCTTCCTGGCCTACAGCATGCTGACACTGGGCCCAACAGATTATCCAGGGAAAAGTGGCTCACAATGTATATACTCATGGGCTAACAGCAGCAAAACAACTGGCGTAGTGAGATGGAGAAGGAAGACGAATGAGATTTGTGATAACAACTTGGCTCATATCGCTGTTCCTTCAGCTTCTCATTTTGGCCTTACTGAAACACTATACGTGCAGTGCTCTCTGAATTCCTGACATAAACTGCTAATATTACAATACAAAGATCCTGTGTGTTGGAATTTGGGAATGAGATGGAAACACTTGTCAACTGTTCAAGGCTCTCGTTGTGACAATTGCAAAACAAGTTTTGAATTTTTTCAGTGGAAACACACTATACTGTTTCTAATAAAAAGGTCTTGATGTGAAATTGCCCCAGTTCACAGTGAAGCTTCCAAAATTGTTTTACAATTGTTAATCATTTTTCCTGTTTAGTTATGAACTTGTTGAAAATCTGTCTCTCTGGAAGCTGAGCATCTGGGTCATTGTAGTCAACATCTACAATGGCTACAGCACCATTCCCATGAAGTACAGCTGATCTAATCGACAACCACATTATTCAAAGACATCAACAGATCTCGCTGGGAAATGTCTGAGGTGACTCATTCTATAACATTTGGTTTGGGGGATTAAAATTTGGCAAAACAGTCTGCAGGAAAAGAAGATATATTTCAGAGTCAGCTCTCTCACCACTACAATCTTGGACCTCATTTGAAAACGAAGGAAATATTTTATCAGTTTTCTCCAAGTAGTCTAAATGGTATGACTAATACGTTTAGATAACATTTTAATTTTACTAAAACTGGTATCCTGAATGTAACTAATAAAATATTTTATTTCCTCCCCCTTCATACAAGCAGTGAACATGAACTGTAAATAAATAACTGTGCTTTCCTGTTATAATTTATGACAATTCCTTGTAACTACAGAAATCAATTCTGACTTTTATCTGTAATTCCTTCTTATATATGATATAAACGACAGCAGATTAGAGTATGTACTGCCTGTTTCAACATATATAAACAACATACAGTAATAGTTATCTTCATCATAGTAATGAAATAAGAAAGATGAGATTATGTTGAAATTCAGTAGACACCTTACACTCTGTCCTTCATAATATTGTTACCAAAGATTTTTTAATGGTCCATAATTCATTCTTTTTTAGGCTTTTTCTTGTACTTCCCTGCATCTATTTAGTCCAAACCTGCTTTGACCGGATTGAGATCTGGAATTCAACATTCCCTAGCATTAATCTGTAAACTCCGACTCGCTCTTTGTTGAAGTAATGTTACAAAACCCAAAAAACATGATAGTCCATGCAAAAAGTGCAATGTGCAGACGTGCATTGAATCTGAGGCCCTGCAGTTAGCTGTTAAGGATGCTACTGCAGTAGGACAGAAGCTGTTCTTAAGTCTAGTTAGTTGTGCTTTAACAGTGCGGTACCACTTGCCAGGGCGCAGGGGGGAGAAGAGTCTGTGGCCGTGATGGTTGGGATCCTGAACGATGGATCGGGCTTAACTGTGACTGGATGGTGTGAATCTCACCGATCGATGGTCAATCACATCCTATAATCCTCTGTGCCGTTGCCACACCCGTTTGCAGTGCATCTACAGTCATGCATGGTACAGTAAGTATTGCTGTACCACATTGTGATACCACTAGTGAGGACACTTTCTCTGGTGCCGCAGTAAAAGTTCATGAGCAGCTGCTTCCCCATACTGCATTTCTTTAAGCACTGTACAAAGTGCAGCCTCTGTTGTGTCTTTTTCAGACTGGCCGCAGATTGGAAAGATAGAGATTACAATTGAAAAAAGCACCACCACTTGTTTACGCAGCTATGTATAATAATATTTCCGTACAAGTTAAATTTAACATCCCAAGAAGAGGGACAGTATGTCTTTCAAGTGCATAGAAAATTTAAATGTACAGTATAGATCTTCACAGGACAGGCCATAAATTAGTGTGATGTTACAAATCACTGTTAAACAGGAATAGAAAAAGAAGAGAGGAAAATCCATTAATACATCTGCTAATGTTTTTACAATGATAAACTTCACATCCTGTTTCCTTTTCTTCGTGGATCTTAGTGCCATGGAAAACCTATACTTGGGAAAACACACTGCAAAGTGCTGTCTTCAGGCTTGCTTGGCATTTAAAAAACTTCATCTCGAGAGTGCTCTTGCCTTGATCTGGAAACACAAAGGTAGAAATTTAGTTTGATGAAAAAGAAATACAGTTTTGAAACATATACTAGAATGTGTTTGAAAATGTACAGTAAAAATTAAGAAATTTGCACTTGAGAATACAGTTATAATAATAGTAATAACAATAGTAATAATAATACAACATTCCTTGAAGTCCAAATTAATGTTGAATCCACTATCCAGAATGCAGTCCCTAATGTGGGGCTCATTACAGTTACTGAGCATCCCAGGAACATAATCAATTTTTACATACTGAGTCAGATTTCTTATTTGTGAATAAAGTCACAGCAGTGTTTATCAGGACCTAAGAGTTTGTTGGTTGAGATAAAATATTTAATTCCCTGCTTCCATGTAAAGTTGTTAGAAAGCAGCTCTTTATATCTTTGGCGTGACACTGAGGAAATACACTATCGCAGCGATCTCTTACTGTACATTGTATTATCCCTGTGGGACATGGGACTTATTTAAAAGCAAAAGGAAAGTACTGCAAGCATCCATCTTAAAGTAATTTTCCAAATATTTTGAGTGAAACTGGTAAATGTGACTGTAATTAACGCTTTTAAAAAAACAAAACAAACTCCCTGAAAGATGAATTGCTAAAGAATGTGAAGGAGAAGCAAACTGGTTTTGCAAAAGCCTATTGCTAAAGCTTTCTTCAATATGGCATCTGAAACATTCATGCTTGTCTGTGTCATTTCCTCTTGTTCAGCTTGGGGAAGTCTTTTAAGAAACTGTTCTCTTTGTTACACTTAGGATTATACATTACAGTCTAGACCACAAAAAACATACTAACCAGAATATTGAAAAAATATTGTGGTATTTAAGTGCCAAAAATTAACAGGAATTTCAGACAATAAAGTTGTGGTTGGGGCAAAATGTCTAACATTTTATACACTTTCACCTTTGATAAAAAAGAGCCGACAAATGATCTCATACAACATTCAAGAAGTGACTAATGAGTCACCTTTCCTGTTCATCTGATTTAGAAATTACTAAGTTTCCGAATGTTCTAAAGAGTACTAAAATAAAAATGCAAATGAGAAAGCTGTTGCATTGTGAAACATATATGTAATTTCTTGTCTTGGCAAAGACAGAAAAAAAGAAATGAAGTTCCCTTTATATAAGTGTTATAAAAAATTATACTGCAAACATAAAATTAACTAAGCATCTGCACTCCTTAATTCATAATAACTTATATATATTGCAATAGTTGAAATTAATAATAGAATTTCACTTGAAATTCGTGTGCATATCAATAAGTAAATATTTAACAGACAAATACAGGACTTTCTTCAACACATGCATGCATCACGAGTTATGGAGAAAAAAAACTAAAAGCAAATTGAATAATAAACATGAGTGAACATTACATTATGAGCATTCAAGACAAGACCGACAACACTAGAAACTAGAAAGCAAAATTGTTTGCCTGTGCCAAAAGTAACCTTTTCTGATCTTTTTTCAAACCTTACTGTTAGTCTGATACTGTTTATCAATGTATTTTAGAGCATAGATGACAGAAAAACTCCATACAATAGATAGTGGTTTACAGATACACAAAGGTGCTGTACATATCATCCCAGCCTTACTTATCACTAGCTACAACTCATCGCAAAAAATCTGACCTTCCATAAAAACTACAAAAAGCCATCGCGAGCCCACACTTCTCTATTGAATACAAGGTTGTACACAATGGAAAATGTGCTACTACTATGAATTACTGGGGCTAGTCTGTAAGTAGTTTAATTTACAATTTCGCTTTGAAATCAAATGAAAAAATGGTTAATTTGCAAGACTGACAAATTGGGTCACTCACCTGAAAGCGACTTCAGAACTAGCGAATCAAGCATTTTGTGAAAATCAGAAATTGTAAACCTTATGAAGGCTGTTTGGGGGATTTTCAAAGCTGTGCTCTCCACGGCACAATTTGCTAACAGTGATTACTGTAAATTTAGGAAGATGCCAATCAAGCTTGAGATAACAAAGGGTTGAAATATCATGTTATTCACTTGAACATAGTTTTGTGATTTTAAACTGTCTCTGTCTGCAGAGAAGTAAATATTCAGTTTGATACTGCCGATGATTGGACCAGTTTGCAAAGTATCCATTTATTAGCTACGTGTATATGTTTAAATATTTGTGCTTGCAATTTACTCATGCACATGCACATTTTATTTATGTTTTTTTTCTTTCCCACCATTTTGTTAATGAAACTTTGTTCTCAACTGAATTATTTGGTTACATAAAGGATTATTATCAGTATAAAAGCCTGCTAAACTCAAACATACTTTTGTGCAAAAAGAATTCCAACAGCAACTTGATGAAAGATGTTATCAAGAAGGATCTCATTTCATTGCTGTTTAGGTACCTACATCATGATAGTTCAGTGAGACCCACCAGAACCCACTAGACTCTTCTTTTGAATTGAGCTGCTGAAATAAATTTCGTCTTGGAGCAGACAGCCCTTATCTTACTTGCATGCCTGGGAATGCTTTGCCTGACCCCTGTTACTGTACATACTGAAATTTGACATCACTTATATTTAGTAAAAAAGTATTCCCATAGTTACAGCGTTAACTGCACAGTGGGGAGTGACGTGAGAGGTCTACAAGCTATTTGCTGCCCCACAGAAACTTGTCATCTACAAAGGCTCTGATTTTCAAACCATCCCGTCCCTCTGTGTACAACAGTATCATGCGATACAGCTCATCCTCAAGACTCCAGTCTCCAATGGTGTGAGGCCGAGCTTTTGGCGTAGTGGATCTGTCTAGTGCTGGTGTAGCCTGTGAAAAACCCATTCCTTAGAGATGCCTGAAAAATGGTAGTTTAAAGAGCCGTGCAGTATATACTAATCACTGTATGAAATTGTTAAGGTATTTTAAGAGATTCCTCTATTTTCCTCCACATTGAAACTCATTTGCTTAAAAAAAGGTCCTTTAATTTTAGAAGTACAGATGTTGTGGGGTGCCGTCATTCCTTATTCACGTTTTTATACTAACGTAGCGGCCTTACAAGGACTGTGATCAGTTATGTTCATTGTCTGAAAGCTGTTGAATAAAAACACCAAAACACCCCAAAAAACATGCTGCAGTCAGGATCAGTACAGGAGTGCCAAAAACAGATTTACAAACTCGCAGGGGATCTCTAATTTATTTCAGCAGCAAATTCTAGAAGCTTTATTTCTGACGAAGTTCAGACACGTACTGTAGCACTCTCTTGGCAAGTGAAAAATTACCATGTGTGGATCCTGAGCTGTTAGCCTGATTCCAATTTTCTAATGAAGCACAACTGCAAAGTAAGAGTGCTGTAGAGCACTTACTTCTTATTCTACATCAATTTAGTCACAGAGGCGGATCTGTCTCCAAATTACCCTGGGGGCAATTTGCCTTTGACACAGTTCCACTTCCAGACTGGTGGGATACTGTATAAGACTATTCCCTGATGTCATCCCTGTGGGCACAACGTTTTCAAATACGTCTGTAATTCACACGTAAATATACAATTCATAGTCTTAACTAACAGACCACGATGTGAGAACTCAACGCAAAACGGATTCAAAATTAAACTAACAGGCGCTAAGTACTCCTTTTCTGTCTGCCTCATACTGGTCATAAGGATCGAAGGATGCAGGACCCCACACAACACCACACCCTACCATGAACATTGTAGAAATCTGAAACGAACCCTGACTAATATGAAAGCATGGCTTGTGACCATTTCACATCATTGGTATCATCTATATCGGTCTAACTGTTCTTACTAGTGTCTGAGAATCATGGGCAGAGCAGCTGACTGTCGATATGTTTTTAGGTTTCTGGCATTCAGCTATTTCTCTTGGTTTGTATTGACCCCTGTAGCCGGTCACATGTGTTATCACAGTAGCGTATTTTGCAGCCAGTTACTTCAGTGCTCTACTGAACACTCATGCTATAGAGCAAGACAGAGAAAAAGCATATAAGCAAATAAGACAGTAGACAGTAGGCAGCAGTCATCTGTGAAGTAATGGTATATAGCCTCATGAAGATCAACCCTAACTTTCATTTTGTGGTTGGAAGTCTTGTCACGTAACTCATAAAGCAAATCAAACACCTTAACATGAACATATCTCACAGTTATACCACAATTGTCATTTTGAAAGTCTGCTATATGAATTCAGATATCCCCTACTTTTACAGAGTAGTTTATGTAGCATGATACAGCAAAATGCTTCAGGCTTAGAAGAAGTATCAAATGATTACTGTCTGATTCAGACCAGGAAGGATCTGAGCTATGTGGCCAGCTAATGGTACAGAATAGGTTTGCTGAAGGTAAGGGCTACTAGGAAATCAGAATGAATATGAAATAACACACTGCACAAAAACAGTATGACAATGCAAGTGGATTTTAAGCACAAACCAATTAATTGTTAAATTATTTTTAGTTAAATTAATTATTGTTATTAAACATTGTAACACCAGTTGAATCACTAAGTATACTTTTGATATATAATAATACAATATATGGTTCTCTACGATTGAAAAAAATTAGAAAAAAAAAGTATTTTAAAACTTGCAAGACAGGCGTTTTTACAATGATGTATTCTCCATTATGTAACAAACATTTTTTTACATGCCTTTTAAAAACAGCTGTAAGTCTAAATGCATTTCTGCACGATTACAAAAAGCAGTTAAAATAATACTTGGTATAGAAACTATAGAGTCGTGTGATTAAATATAGTTTCCGTAGGCACACAGTTCCCAGAATTTATGAATCATAAAGCATACTTCTCCTTTTAGTTTGGCTGGAGAGCTCATCAAGTCTCCCAAAACACCATAGCATATCTCATACTGTGAATACTAAAAGGAATTTTGGTTATGTTCTTTTATGACTACTGCTACTCTATAATACAACAACATTTGTTTGCCATATCACACGTAAAACTGTAGGACTGTGGACTTTAAGGTTTACATTTTATTGAAGAAGTAAATAACTATGGGACATGCAAGAATACCCACCTGACTGCATACCTGACCCCGATACCATAAATCCACCTGGGATGACCTGAAGCCTGTCCTGCAGGACCTGTGGCACATTACAATCCAGGTCGGCTTTTGTAGATTTGCCCCCCCTGCCATCACTGCACCCCTTCTTCAATGTTCGACCAAAAAACAGCCCCATCAGCACCAGTGTACAGAAAAAGTAAATACATTCTCTTCATTAAACTGACAATATCCTTAACTATATGGAACTTTACAGTTCAACTAAGGCATATTCTCAGACAGTACACAACCTGAACGAAGGTTTAAGCATACCTGCAGCTCACGTTTGATTCTTCTTACTGCTGGCTTTGGCAATCTAACCTTTTCATTTTGGCTGAGCTAAGGGGTTACAGTGTTGGAAGTTCCCGGAGAATAATTTAGTTTGCAATCATAACTAAAGATTCCCCGACGGCCTCGCAGTATCACACAAGCTGTAGCGCAGTTCAGCTGAAGTGGCTGTAATACTATAACACCGTAAAGTTCTACAATTAGTGTAAGTTGAATTGTACCAAATGATTCCCGTGTCTGCTGCTGTAACACTGTGATACCTTTATAGCGGAACTGTATAAATTAATACTGGGACATGCTGAACTACTGGAGACATCTGTTGCATTTCTGAATTCTAAATGGGACATACTGAATTTTATAAAAATCTATGCAATGGCCCCTGTTTCATTTTCACATTAAATTTTCCTGTGCACATTATCTTATGATCTGGCAGTTCATAAATAACCTCAACTGAGAGTATGATTTTATCTGATACATTATGGCAGTTTGTTATTTAACAGTTTAAGTACAAAATGAGTGGCACTCATTAACCTCTCTCTGAAGTATCATTTAATGGACGTCAAGGAACTTACTGCTTTAAAAAAGAAAAACTTGCAGATGACAGATGGACACCAGCTTCGCCTATTATTTTTCTTAACCTCAGGATCACAATTGCATTTTCCCACACTGTAATTGGTGACTTCTTCAGTGCAGAGCAATGAGGAAAACTCCTTCTTGAGTGATCAGCTACATTTATAGGCAGACGAAAGCATTATTTTGCAGGGTGAAAGTTCTTGTTGATACACTGCACACTCTAACTTGGTCAGCATTCAGAAATGTGTCCCTTTGTAGTGAAGAAATGAGACTCAGTGGACAAACACTGCAGTGGCAAAAACTGTTGTCACACATATTTCATCTTGTAATCCATTAAGCCTACTGCTGTTGTAATACTTCAGTGATGCATTAAGATTGCTTAACTGCTTTTTACTTTTTTATACAATAATCATGATTACCTTCGTGTGAATTTGATCCATTTCTCTTAACTGATGAAACATTTAAAGATAAAAACTTTAAAAAAAAAATAGAATGTTATATTCCTTGGAGGATTTGTAGATGTTTAAATGATCAACAGGCGCACTTTCAGGAGAAACTGCTGTTTCATGTAAACAACAACATCAGGGAAAAACAAGCAAGCAATGAATCTCATAGATGTATATTATTCTTGCTGGTTTTTAAGTGTCAGCTTTTGGGAGGAATTCTTTAACATACAGTAGTAAATGCCTCAGGATGTTTTCACTTAGCTCTACACAGGTGAATTGCACTGACACATGCCAAGAGCAATGTTCTGAGTTCACTTTAAGCTGACACTACACTGATTTACGAAATGATTTCTTCAGTTTGGTAGTACTTTTTTTTAGCTTATCAATGTTCAGTCCTGATGTACAGTAGATGTGTACATATTGCCAAAAAGTGCCACAGTCCATGCTATAAGTATGGAAAATAATAGTAAATCTAGTAGAATTCTATACGTGTCCATGCTGATATCACTGAACTATTCTGAAAGGGTGATATTATTAGATTAAAAAACACCTCAGATTGCTTTAGTGTTTTAGAGATTTTGTTAATGATGAGGAGCACTTGGACACAAAATAAATATGATGGCTTAGATATTACAACAATTCATATTAGCAGCTGATGTATAATTGACACCTGAGTTGTGGTCAAGTTGTTGAAGTAATGATGGGTGTGACTCTAAGACTGATAAACGACGTGCTTTATCAAATTACTCCAATTAAAGCGTATCGACAGCAGTAAAAGCAGTTTAAATAGTAGAAAACACATGCCTAGGCTTTCAGTTAAATTGTGGTCATATATTTATATACTGCTCAGAGCAGATATTATAATGCCTCATGGAGTCTAAGAACTTGCACAGCCGCGTTGGCATTAAGGACCAGATTTCAAATGTGTAACGCAGAGTCGTAATGCTAATATTTTAGTCTACTCAGGTTGTGTACGAACAGAAGTAACTCGATAGCTTAGAGCGTTCGACTTTAAAATGTGTTTTAAAATACTAATCACCGGACATTGCTTAAGAGTTCAAATATGCATACAATATTTTTTTTTGTGGTCAAAAGGTTAATTATACAACGACAATACTGTATATTTATACAGTATAAAAGAAACGAAGTACAGTTCCAGCATTCGCGTTTAGATAATATCGCTATGTGTTAACGGGCAGCTTTTAGCTCTCAAGGTTTCGCACCTAAATGTTTACAAACACGGAAAGTTATATAGTTATTCAATCGCCTGGCAAGTTGCAAGGGATAGGAGGCAAGCTTTCCTTGTTTTTCAAAAATGTAATTCCCCTCCCACCGAAGGAAAAGAAAAAGTATAGCACTCCTTCGGGCAGGCCTGCGTGGCATGTAAATTGAAACACGCTCTGTCAGAGAGAGAGAGGGAGTGAGAGAGTGTGGACTTTTGTACAGTTAAAACAGAAGTTGCACGACAAGGAATAATATTACCAGCATGCTCGACTTCTATAAGTTACTGTCCTTCATTAACAAGACAGTATAACTCGAGACTTCTGCTCAAACACAGGTAAGATTCCTGTTTTCCATTCCTCTTAAATATCGAAGATTGTTTAAACATCTGTTAAACTACCATATTTAAAACTTTACATTACTCGAACTGGCGACCAAAGGCAAAATGTTGAGCGACTGAAACAGACACTAGCTGCTGCGTGCACAGCTCCACGACCAGCGTCAAATAGCAGATTTTAGCCCTACGTGTTCGGTTTGCTTTTGTGAAGATACAAGCTTACTTCTTTGTGTTTGTTATTTCCTTCTTTAAAGGAAACAATCTGAGCAGTCAGCTGACCAGCAATTTTGTTGAAGCTGTGGGCACAGGACATACTGTAGCTCTGTCTCCCTGTCAGAAATGGATCATGTACTGTATATTAACTATGGATTATATTACTTCCAACAAAAACATAAGGTTGTAGTTTTGGAGTTTGGGAAGTAGTTGTTTGCAAAACAGCTTGCAGAATTGAACAGATCACTATACCTACTTTAGTTATATACCTGATATGCACTGTTTTTAGTTTCGGGAGAGAATTCACAAGCATTGAGAATCCGTTGTCAATTATTGAATATATATATATATTTCTGAAAGTTGTAGGTTCCAGAAATGTGTAGTTGCACAGTGCGAGGAAGATTAGCACGGTTAATGCGCGTAAAATACTAAACTCAGATTGAAAAAAATTAACTGGACAACAGGAGGCTTGAACGCAATAGATGGTGCCAAAAACTTTACATTCCTGGCGTTAAATTTTCTGTGGTGTGGTCTGTGGTCGCTTGGAATGCCCACAGCTAGTCAGTTTTTTTTTTGTTATGCTGTGTGGTAAACACACTAAACTATAGTACAGTTGAAATGTAACAACACATTAAACGGACTGTATCCAATGGAAACGTGCATTTAGAGTTACAATATGTACATCTCAGTAGTGTTAAAATAACAGGAACAGAAACAAAGGTAATTTGTGTTATACTTGTTCTACAGTAACTATATTATATTCACTGTAGGGAAACTGGTAGTTTCTGACAATCCCATTGCATGCAACAAATATCTTCATCCTGCTAAAAACCTTTCTGACAGGATTCCCATTTAAAATGTAATGGGCTTGTTTTATTACCGTAAGAGCAGTAGAGCTAAGCATTTAGAAAAAAAATCCTGAAAGCTGTTGATTAACTGGCACAATAATTGAAATGGCAGTTAGGACTACTTAACAGCTCTGGCGTACTGGGTTCAATTCTGCCCTGGAGCTACTTCTGTGTAGAGTTTGCATATTCACCCTGTTTTCTGCAGTGTTTTCACTAGGAAAATTAGGTTCTGCCTTCCAAAGACGGGCAAAGTTAACTGGTGTCTCTAAATTGTTCCTGTAGACTTTTTTGCCCACAGTCTTCCTGTCCTGGGTGTAGTACAGTACCTTACGCCTTGTGCTTCTGGAACAGGCTTAATAATTCTGCAATCTTTACTGGGAAAAATACCTTTCAGATAATAGAGGTAATTAAAACATCATTACTGTTCATCTTGCGGTATGAAGCACAGTTCGATTCATGCAAGGAAAAAATGTAGTGTATTTTCAAGTGTTCTGCTAAAGTTACAGAAAGCTTAAGGCTATTTCAGAGTGGTCAGCTATCTGATACCTTAATAAATACAAGACAATTTGAATATGGGGTAGTTTCAGGAAGAATGTTTATCAGGTTAAGCAGGTTTTGATAAAGAAATTCTCAGTAACGTAAACTGAAATGGTCCCTTTTTTTCAATTAATGGGGTTTGCTTTATAATAGTTTATTTTATTAAATAGTTTATTATTGTATTAATAAATAAAGGACTCAAAAAGAGCAAAAGATGATCTCATTATGAGCAATGTACAATCAATGCCAGGAGCAAGTTAAATGGATTTGTATGAAATGCCATAGAATTGTTATTGTTAGTTAATTAAAGTTGTATGAATTGCTAATGCACATCAATTATGAGAGCACACTGTGCATTTTAATAGATGGTTTGGCTGAGTAATTACTCATTTACTGTTACATGTTCATTAAGTGTGAAATTGATGTTGATTATCAATTAAGTCTGTAGAGCAGTATTAACTTGAGGGCACTGTCGTAATAAAGATAGATTGCATCAGGAAGTGTTTGGCAGTAGTTGATTTTCGTCGCGTGGTCATCTGACTCATTGAATTGTAGTAATAGAGTTAAATTTCAAGCCTTACATTTTAGGTGTAGCTTTATTTGTGTATAATAAAAAGACTTTCCCGTTTTGGACACCATCTAATTAAATTAAAAAAATCACTTCTTTACAAGATGAGAATCCTGTTTGAAACCCAGAACATTTTACACAATTCAGCATGTAGCCTGATACATATGTTAAAAAATATTACCAGACTTGGATCACATTCGGAATGTTAAAAACCCACCTACTAATAATGCTCCAGCTTTTATTTAAACCTGTTTGAGGAAAAAAGGTTGATGGTTGATGGTTTTCATTACATTTTTAATGTGACTTTTAACATTTAAATATTAGTACTGTAGGTGGTTTAATTGCACAATTTAGGAAAAGCTGATTTGGTCAAATTCACAGAACATCAAGGATTATTCCTGGGCCTTATTTTTAAAGATAAAAACAATGGTATCCGATTATCATTTCAGTTTTTTCATTGTATGTGTAGGGGGGCTACAGTAACTGAACCATTATAGAAATAAACAAGACTGATGCTACCTGTATGTGCTGTTGTTTTTCATTTAATTCAATTCCTGTTTCCCTTTGTTATAATCAAGCCCGAAGTTAATAATATTAACAGTAATAATAATAATAATAATAATACCTTAGTATTTATAATGTTGTTATCCAAAATAATTGGGATTATTGTTTATTAGTAATACAATGTTTACAACAGTGTGATCATTTGTGAAATATCTAAATGAATGGAACTGTCATTCTAGTCAAAGAATTGTGTTGTTGCTTTTCCCTGACAACTGGTTGTTCAGAACAAGGACATCAGGATCAAGAGAATGTGCAAGTGAAAGATTGAATGCCTCGCTGTATTTCTTAACTGAAACTGTGGGCAAGGAAAAAGAAAACTTTTAATTCTATTTGGGACTTCTTAATGGGTGTCCGTCCAAGAAAAAAGGTTAGAGACAGTAGGACCATAGTAGATTTGTATCATAAAGCATTGTCCATAATGAGAATCTTGAGGTACCGTCAAAAGTCTGATACTGTATTTAGGGCTCATCTGGTCCTCCATCCATCTGACTTCACTCGCTCATCTGTAGGTGAATCCATGCCTGATAAGGCAGAGGTTAGCGCTATGTGCAGGATCTGGGATTGCTGAAGGCCAAAGCTATGGCCCCATAGTCTTGCTAAATCAGCAGACTTGTATTTCATAGTCCTAAATAAACTTGACCCTAATTCAGTTTCTGTCCTCTGCTCTTGGTGTAATGTCTGAGATTGCAGTCATTCTTGGGGTCGACATGAAGACCCTTTGAATCCTTGAGTGCCACCTCCTGTGTTAAGCAAAGAGACTGACATTGATGTCTGTGTAAACACTGAAGTCCAAGTGGGAAGGGGCTGTGCTGTTAGTCTCCTTGGCTCTTCTGGGATTTGTTTTTTAACTTCTGCGACAGGTCTGAGAAAGCATCGTGAAACAGTGTGTCTTTTGTTCATGTTGCAGAACAACCTCTTTCGCTGAGGATATTGCGCGACAAGTCATACCAGTTGTATCAGCTCGCACACCTGATTGCTAGCCGTGTGGCCTCATGCTAGCAGTGATAGCTGATGTCCGTTAGGCACACTGATACACTTGGGGGTAAATCACAGGTAGTGCTACAAGTCTTTGTGTGTTTTCTATTGAGTGAGTGTGCCACATTGCAAGTCTTCATATGCTTGGCAATTTCTAAAGAATACTTTAAGGGAGGATGAGATTAATTTCAGAGGATTTCCAATTTTTGTGGCAAATAACAATTTAAACAACATAGGAACTGAGAAAACATAACATTCTCCAACTTTACCTTTGTCTTCCATAGGGAATATTCCCCTAAAAGTAGCTTCACCCACCCCTCACAAGACTCTAGATGGGCTCCTCTCCTTTAAACCTATTTACGTTGCTATGTTATCTGGATGAAGTTTTTTGTTTAAGTAGTACCTAAAAACTCACCAGCTGAAGACTGTAAAAACAAGAAACCGAACTGTTTTTGCTTAACTTGCATTTGTTTATGGTTTCTTGTGTTTTTCAAGATGTGAGACACCGTCATAATCTGATGAAAAAGGGAAGTGAAAACACATTTTATAGTCAAGCCTTTAAAGAGGGCTGAACATACTGAGGAAGAGGATTTACAGTATCTTGTTGTTCAGATTTCACATCGGGAACACTTTCTAATGGCTGTCTTAATGCCTGTCCATAGACAATTCATGTTGCTTAACAGCAAAATTATGAACTCCCCCATCCACTTACTGTATGGTAACTGCATATGTACTGAGTTTGAATACAGTAGGAAACAGTATACTGTTAGTGCACATAGAATTACATTTAAATCAGAGTTACAGTGTTACAGAGTTTAACTTATTTTTTTGTTTACTATAGCTGTACTTTGTGAAAAAATTATTAACCTAACACAAGGAAAATAGCATTAGAAGTGCTTCTTGATGTCGGATAATAAAAATGTTTTTCCACCCGAGGCATTTTACGTTTTACTAGAAACGTGAGGTGTGGGGCTACGTTTAAGCTCATTCGTTTATCTTTCCCAGACGTTGTAGAACAATGAACACTGTTAAGGTCAGAGTAGTGTGTAGTTGAAAGGATAGGTATGTTTGGACATACCTTAGTGATTGCCTTCTAAATTTAGTCACGTGTCAGCTGTTTTGGAATGACTCCAGCTACATGTGGCTGACCTTAGGGTTAACTTCAGTAATTTAATTTTTATTGTTGCAGTGTTGTGTTTTCTTCTTTTGCTTGAAGACCCCAGTCTCATCATAGTCTTGTATTAAGGAGCAAATTTCATTTCAGAAATGAAATGAAGACAGAAATGTTAGATGCATTTGTTTCTTACAGCCATCAAAGCTTTTTTAAGGGCTTTTTGAGGACAGTACAAAATTTGTTCTTCACAACATACCGAGGTCTGATAATAAAAATTAAATTTAGGTTGTAACTATAGGGAGTGCTGAATGCTTATGTTGAAGTCGTTGTCTTGAAGAAGCTTTTTTGTTTGAGCTGTCCGTTTGAACATGACTGAAGGAATCTACCATCACACAGTAAGAGCCACTGCGTTTGTGAAGCATCTGCGTTTCAGCTTAATGAATCCAGTTGTATTTACTTTTCAGTATTTCACTTGTTCTTTCTGTTTTCACTTCTTTTCTATTGCTTTTACAATTGTACTGGTGTTCTAGTTCTTTCAGAAGTATAATTTACTGCTGTCTGAAAGCTTAGCTGTGATTATATCACTTCTTTGGTATGTCATGGTTGAGCAAAAAAAAAAATCTATTAAAAATACAAAACCTCTATTTAAAATGTGGCTTAAATATGGCTCATTGCTCTCTGACACCTTCACAGTATAATCATATTCTTGGTGCCATGTGGTTGCAACAAGTTCTCCCTTATAGGCTGCAACTGTTCTTTTATATGAACATTCCAGCTCTGGAAGCCTGTAACATTCTAAATCATTTGAAGAAAATCTTACTCATAACAAGGAAAAACCGCTTTCCTGCATTCGGCCCATCTGTCATAAAGCTAGCGCACCATTTAGGTTCCATACGGCTGCAGTTTTTTTTTAAAAATTTGGAGGCCCTTAGAGTGTCCATATGGCTGCTCTTGTGCACGTTGAGGAAATGCTTTATGAAGCTATTAAAAGATATTATCCACCAAGTCTTGCAGCTTTTTTTAGCAGTACTGCAGTAGTTAAAAAACACAGCCATTGTAGATACATTTATGTGTACAGAGTGTGGTTGCTGACACAGTGCATGACAGGGGCCAGAATGTACTCTATCCTTTACTGGTGGACTTTGCAATGGTCGAGATGCAAAAGTAACTAATGCACTTAATGCAGTTAATCGTATTTTTCTGCACTTTTTTCTTGAGATCTTTTTTTACCTTTGCGAATTTGGGTGGTCGAGTGAAAGTGACGCTTATCGCTTTCTGCTTTGGCAGATCACAGCGTTCAACATCAGACATCTTCAAGGAATCTGTCCTGCGCACATGAGGCCTAAGCACAAATGAAAAGAAAGTGTTTATTTGTGATGCACACTCACTTTCAATTTGAGTCACCTACTGTATACTAGATGAAAATATGTAATTAAAATGCAATCAAAGTAGAAACTGAATGTATATTACTGGTGTTTAGAATTACAGAAACATTATTCTAAATAATGAATTATTTCCCCCCAAATATGAACACACATAGTCGTTAAAAAGGCAAGCAAAGGTTACAGTGAAAAATATACCACAATCTCCATTTTGTCTGCCTTAGTTCTAAATTGTTATTTGCTAATCACTTTGCCTTACCACTAAAACCTGGGTATTAGCTCAGGAGTGATAAAGACCAGGTATGCCTAAAACTTTCTTCTCTGGCTACCACCTGTGGAGCAGTTATAGACACCAGGCTTCCCTACTGCCAATGGGAAAAATAACAGTTTAAGACATGCTGTACATTTAAATTACAACTCTGCAAATAAGCTACATTCTTCTTCTGTATTTGAATACAAACAGAAATTCTTAGGACTTTAAAAGGAAAAGAGACTACCACAGCTTTCAGGCATTTCTATCCTGTTTAAATGTTTCGTACATTTAGACTTTCTTTAAAGTATCAGTCTGTGGTATACAGAAAGGAGAGATTGTGCTTTCAACTTGTGTATCCTTTTCTCCACTCTCTCCCTACCTCTGCAGAAGCCCCTTGGTCTCTCCTCTCTCTGCCCAGGAGGTCAGCCCCATGCCCAGTGGGTTAAACTGAATTTAATGCGACTAAATCACTCAATAAGCATTTGCAATACCCTCACTTAATTCTTGGGTGCTGTTATTCCTAGTGCATTCATTGACTGAACAGCAATTTGAATATGATGTTTTAAAATAAATTTCAATATAATGTATCCCTTTGTAAAAGACCTTGCTTAAAATGAAGATCTTTATTGTTTTTCCATAACAAGATTCTTGTTTCAGGAACACATGAAGTAATATGAGGTAATTAATTATTTTAAGTAACTGGCTGATCTTTGTGCCTGTTGTTCAGGTGGTTACTAAAATGAAATAAAGGGCTGTGCTGGAACTCTACAGTAGCTTGCAGGAGAACAAAAAACGATGATTAACTTCTAAAAGAATATGTGTTTAATATGAAAATACTTTGTCAGTATTTGTTGGTTACGTGAACATTTTCTGATTGCTTGCTGTTTGATTTTCTTGTTTTGGCCTGTTGCAGAAAGAGAGGTTTTTTTTTCTCAATGTCCTTGTGATTGTTCTGTAATGAATAATCTTTTTTATAGTCCATTTATTAATTACCTGTCTGCTGTTGTATTCTGGCAATGAAATGGATCAGTCATGCCAATAAATTCCTTTGAATTTAATTGATAGGAGGGGTTGCCTGTCTGTCCTCATTTTGCTGAGATCACTGCATGTCTAGGAAACCCTATCAACAATACCCAACAGAAATAATATTAAGAACTCCTTGCATTTGTATAGATTTTCATTCAGTAAGGAATAAAAGTGGTCTTTTTGGAAGAGTGGATCCCATGGTGATACATAAAACTCACCTGGCTGATGCACGGCAGCTCTTCTGTGCCAGCTCTTACTACACAGCAGGTCGGTTAAACTGAGAAATTGTTTGATCATTTCATCTTGGGGGAGAAAATTAAGTTTGCTAGCAGCCAATTTAGCTTGGTCATGAGGTAAGTAGAATCACCTCATTAAAGTAGAATCTTTAATGACCACAAGTAGTTAAGACCTCAGTGTAAGATCTCACTGGTATCTCCTTTTGTCCAGTGCCCTCTGTTACTATTCTAGAGCATTTGGGATACCTAACTAGATAAATGTTATACTGTATATACAGTATACTCACACATACATAGCCAGTGATAGCCATGGAATAGTCTCCTTGTGCTTCTTTGAGATACTCTATTCCAATAAAATTAGGTCAGCATTGTCAAACAAGTGCAGTTCCATCCTAACTGCTGATGCTGAACAAACACTTATTGAGCTCAGTTAGAATCACAGGGTCCTCTGCTGTTTATTCAGCCTGAGAACATTGTGACTTGTTAAATATTTTGATGAAATGGATCTGAATTCCTGCCCTTTTGAAGTATCTTGCCACTGAAAAACCGAGGAGAGGGTTCCCAAGTTCGAATTAGATCTTACAGTTGTAATCACCGGTCATAATTCCCTGTTCGGAAATGTCCAGCTGTAATGTGATGAACAAGATTGTTTCAACAAATGCAAAGATTCTGGGGCTAATTGCGTATTTCTTAATGTGGTTCTTGCCTCACTTTTCATTAAATAACTGAAGGGCAGGAAGAAGTATTTGCAGATCATATCAAACATTTGACACTGAGTACACAAATGGTTTCCTTGCCTTGTAATAAAAATTTTTATGCTGGAAGGAAACTTAAACAGGCCATTGACACACCAGAAGAATAAACATTAGGACCTTCCTGTCAGGCAAAGTTCTTACCCACACTGTATTGGACCTGTAGAACATTTTGTTTCCCAAAACATAATCTTTTGTTCAGTTAAATAGTTTTTTTTCTGTGTACAGTATGTACATTCAGTTTTTTCGTTTTTATAAATTGTCTGCTTTAGGTTTGATGCTGATAATAAATTTAGCACCCAAATCTCCATGTATTCTGTCCTCAGCTCCTTTAAACAATTATTGCTCACCAAAAAGCGATATACCATAAATGCCTCTTAATAGGTTACCAATTAGTGACATACTGTGTAAACACAGGTGGGAACTGGACCGGATTAGAGATTCCCATGCTTAACAGAAGCCTTTTGCCCAAGGAAGTACATCTTAATTTCTTTCCTGTGCTCAAATCAAATCTTCAACCACCAGCCAGTACTTAATAGCAGCTTTCCAGTGGGCACAGTATATACTGTATAACCATTTAGCTAATTGAAAGCCAACAGCAATTTGCCAGTGGTGGTGGGCAAGTTGGAGATTTGATTGAGTTCAGTCTCTTAAAAAAAAGGGTAATCTGGTCTGAGATTCTTTGTGGAGCTCTAATCTGTGGTTTCGAGAATGCACGTGTTGCTTCCAGGAAGCTGAAGTTTTCGAAAAATATCAGGGTTATGGTCTGTTGGATCAATACTGTTAAAAGACTATACAAATCAATGAAATGCTGTATTTGTTCATTAAGACATATGAAGAACCTAAAAACCGTTCCAATTTTTCAGGACTGATTAAGGTCCTTTAGAAGACTGAAGTAGTTGAGTGCACAAAAATTTATCTTCTGCAACTGTCCTTCAAAAATATTTTTCAGCAGACCGTGGATGTGATCTTCAATGTCCATTTTATGTTGAATGCAATGCATTTTCTATTTGAATGTGTCCTTAAGGGGTTGTGCACATTTATAAGGCTGTGTGATTTTCTTAAATTTAGTTATTTTCAACACACGATTGTTAAAATAAGGAACAATTAAACCCCCTTTATGATGTTATTGCTATTAAAACTATTTGCAAGTATCTAATAAAAAGTTCTCTCATTTTATGAATGTTCCTACTAATTTGAAGTTGCTATGCATCATCTGGTAAAGTGGGTCTAGGCAAAATAAGGTAACACAGATTTAGTTAAGTTTTAGAGGCTTCAAGCATGTCAAAGAATTTAATACTGATGAAGTGGACCGAACTGTATGAGTATGACATCCCTTTGACATCTGTGTGTTTCCCTAGTTAGTAAAATCACTGTGATCTGCTTTGCACCAGTTAAATCATATTGTATTTACTCAAATTATAGAACATGACAGAATTTCAATTTTGAAATATACCACCACTTTACAAGAACTGAACGCTGCTCTTAAAAATCACTAAAGTAAGAGTGTTGTGTAACAGCATTGTCAGAGATACTTTTTGACAGTTTACTGCAAAGTTCAAACATGAAAAAAGAAAATAGTTCTTGTACCTGGGAGTTTGTATTTTGGAGAGGGGTGCAGAGAATTGACAGGGTAGATCTACAGGACTGTCTTTAATGTCAATGTGCATTCTGTGAATAAAGATATTATATACTATACACTTGAGTAAGACATGATGGAATGGAAATGTGTTATTTGTATTTGCACAGCACTCACTGCCTGATACCTAAAATGCATTGCATTACAAAAGCACTTCCTGAATGAGCAGGGTTTTTTTTGTATTTTTAAATCACATTTGGGCTCATTAATAATAAATCTATCATCAAGAGACAAGAGAAAAGTAAAAAATACAAATGCTTCTTTCATCATGAAATAGGATTGTCTGAAATACCAAAATAGAGTTAGACATGTTAAGGACAATGTATGCAATTCCGTTATTAAACTACTGTACTTACTGCAATCTTAACACCCAGCGACATCCATTCCTGTTAAGACAAATGTCAGCTGTGAGTTGTTTAAAATTTGAGCACTGTGACTGGAAAACAGAACTGGACACTAAAAATAGTAAACAGTTTTTGCTGTATTATCTTTCAGGATACAGACTAGTAATAACTTGCTCCTGTATTTATTACTACTACTATGTTTAGTTTCTGGAAATGTTGACTTTCTGCTGCTAGTAATGTAAGGTGACCCTTAGAATTGCAGATTTCTCAATTTTTGAATAGCTTAGTTTTCACTACATACTATTTAGCATGTCCTAGTGTAGTATTAAAAATGTGATATTCTGTTCTTTTATACAGTAAATTTTCCTGCAGGGAAAGATTAAAAAAGATGTGAAAATGTTTATTGTTGCTTTATCTGTGAGACTAAAATTGCTCAAGGTTCTTGAGATTAGGTGTTGCAGTTCCTTCACAGAAGATCATGTTAAGTAGGTGAAATATTGAAAGGGTAATATTACTCTGTTATGAATGATATTTTTATGAACATTGCTTACATTTCAGGTACCGTAACTTGAAACCCTTCCAGCATTCTGAGAGAATATTCTATAGTAAAAGAGAAATCTCCTCTGTTGTCTTCTGGTCTTCTGTTCTGTACTGACAAAATGTATCGTCAACTGTATTGTTAAGCACCTTGGGGCAACCTTGTTGTGAAAGGCGCTATAAAAATAAATTGAATTGAATTGAGAAATGTGTAAAGTTCTAGTGAAAGAGTCAATACCCTAATGTAGAGAAAATGCTAGTTGTTGCAATCCTTTGTTTATGAAGTTTAGTGATTCCAAGACCCAAAGTAGCATATAAGTACAGTATCCAAATTATATCTTATTTTTATTAACATAGTTAAAAGAACCGGTCCTCATCTTGATGTTCTTACTAAATCACTGTTCGTTTCATTGTTTTTCCAAACACACCCATTGTGAAAGGTTAGATGTTTTAAGTTTTAGGCAGTATTATAAACAAGTGGTCAGTATGATTCATTGTGCTACTTCCCTATAAATGAATGAATCACTGTAATGAACTTGGGAAGCTGTAAGAGATTTTTTTTAACATTCATTAGGATGGGGAAAATGCGAAAGTTCTAATCCTCATTTTTGCTCTGTTAGTCCTAGGAAGTCCTTACTGGAAAGATAGTGATTTTTATCGCCATGTCCATTGGAGTTCGACACTGCAACATCTCTGTTTAATGGTGCAAATCAGAGAAGATATTTACAGTGGCGGGAAAGCTGTGTAGGAGGACTGTCTTTAAACAAATCCATAAATGACCCTTTCGAGAAATCGTGGTGTACCATAATGATATATCTGCTTTTATGAGCCTGTAGCTTATTGTGCAATCCGGTGGCAGGCGTTGGTTTATTTTTCAAAGCCCTTCTTTCATAATAGATCTGTGATTTATCAGTTTTTTTTTAGAAAAGGGAATAGTAAGCAGCATAATCAGATTTTAGATTTTATTTAAAATGTTTATAATTTGTGAGTGAATATGGCAGCTTTTCAGCCTTTACCTATTTGATTCTTTCGCTTTGTAAATCAGCAAGTTAGAGAGCCATGAAACACAAGCATTTGCCAAATGGTTTAAATCCATCGGTTAGAAGCTTCGATTCAGGTGCCAGGGAGGGTACACCCTGGATGGGACGCCAATCCATCGCAGGGCAGACACAGACATGCACAGACTAACGTCTCAGACCATTATTCCCAGAGGTCACGAACTGTAACCTACCAGTATGTTTTTCGGCTGCTGGAAGAAACCAGAGCGTTCTGTGGAAACCGAAGTGAGCACAGGGAGAACATGCAAACTCCACACAGACAGCACCCCAGGTCTGGAGTTGAACCCAGGGCGTCAGTACTGTGAGGCAGCAATGCGAACCACTGTGTTACTGTGCCGCCCGCAAGAACTTTAATATTTTGTTACATTTGTGAAGTATTAACGAATACAAAACTAAAATGCTACACTCTTAACTTCAAATAGGGAAACCATCCCTTGTTTGACCTTTCCTTTTCCTGATTTGGTGCAGCTGGCAGAAGGATTCTGAACAAAAGACAATACTTTTGGCTTCCAAAGAGAGTGAAAATAGTTCCAGTAATCCAATCTTGTTTAAACAATAGCAGGAATTTTTTTTTCAGTCAGACAAACTTGTATTGCAGATATGCTAGGCGTAAATTATCCTTGAAAATGTTACCCAGATATCTCATTTTTGTTAACTTACAAAGACTGTTAGGAGACTTTGAAGCTCAGCTAATAAATGGTTGTTTTAAATTGTATCTCAGTGAATTTGTGAATTTGCCTGTGGTTTCTATAAACTCATTATCAGGAAGTGTGAGACATTGAATGTGTGATATAGATGCAAATATAAAATGATTATTTTTAAAAATATTACAATAGTATCATAATGATGAACACAATAATACAGTAATTCGTCCTTGTACAACATTTGAGAATTTTTCAGAGTATATTGAGTTTACAGCACGCATTGGGTATACATAAATTAAAGCAAAAATTAATAAATCCAAATGCATTTTAAGATTAGTTATTAAAATTGATGACCAAAAGTATTGTCTGTGTACATTGTACTATACTGTGTATATAAAGCTGTGTGCATTGTTGACATTTCTTGAAAATATCATTCACCACATAGAGAGAAAAAGGTGCTTAAGAAACTGGGCATCTTCTTCTGTCATTTTAAATAGATTGAATTTAAAGGAGAAAACAAGTCTTTTAGAGAAAACAAGTTTAAAAACTGCAAGTACGTGTCCAACTGGCTACTCATTTAAAACATATTTGTCATGTTCATATAAATCTGGCATCACAGTGGTACAGTGTTTAGCATGGGTGTCTTGCAGTACTGGGGTCCTGGGTTCAATTCCAGACCTGGGGTGCTGTCTGTGTGGAGTTTGCATGTTCTTCTCATGTTCGTGTGGGTTTCCGCCAGGTGGTCTGGCTTCCTCCCACAGTCCAAAGACATGCTGGTAGGATAATTGACGTCTGGAAAATTGGCCCTGGTGTGAGCCTGTGTGTGTCTGAGTGTGCCCTGTGATGGACTGGTGTCCTGTCTGGGTTGTACCCTGCTTTGTGCCTGTTGCTTGCAGGGATAGGCTCAAGTTCCCCCAGAATTGGGCTTTTTTGGGGGTCATTTGGCTCATTAGGTAGATAGTGCCATTTTGAACCAAGGATCTCATCGAGGCGTTTCTTGAAGGAAGCCAGGGTATCCTCTTCAACAGCTTGACTGGGTAGCTTGTTTCCTTCTCCCACATCCCTTTGTGTGGAGAACTGTTACTGCTTTCAGTGTTGCTGCGAATGCACTTCCGCATAGTTTCCACTCTACCGTCTTCTCTACTGTGTCTAACTGTTTATTTTGAAGACGTCCACTACATGGACTTTGTCCATGCATCTGAGGGTTTGGAATGATTGTATCAGATCCCTTCTACTTGTCTTTGTTCATGACTGAAAAAGTTGAGTTCTTTTATCCCTTCAGTGTAGGTCATTTACTTACATCCTGGAAAGCATCTAGTTTCTCTGCTCTGGACTTATTCCAGAGAAGCAATATATTTTATTAATGTGGTGTACAGATTTGTACACAGTATACTAAATGAGGCTTTACTAGTGCATAACATAGTTTTAACAAGTGAGTCATAAGATTTGATCTACAATAAGATAAGAAAAATGGGTCTTTAATTTTCTATCCAATTGGGTTTCAAATCTGATGACTTTAATTTGCTTTAATAAACTTGAGTAATATGATCTGGACAATAGCCAAGTAGCCACCCTACTGGAAATGTTCAAGATGCAATCTCTGTCATTTGTGAGCAATTCATTTGGATGACCTCCATAAAAACTGTTTTACAGCCCTCATGTTTTACACTGCATGAATTCGCTGTAATGTAAAGTGAGTAAGCAAAAGTACACAGAGTTGAAAGTTGATTCATGATCATTCGACAGAAGTCAATAAATGAGCACTAGTAAGTGATGAAGCATGCTGTGACTCAGATAACTTTAATGCAGCTGAAGGATAATTATCAGTTTAAATTAACAGTTTGAAACAACCATATAGTAGAGGTAATTAATTATCACATTAATAGTAGGATATGAAAACATCTCAGTGAGTATCAGTGAAGAAATGCAAAAACAAAAAAAGCAATTGGACCTTATGAAGTCATTACTTCATATGTTCAAGAAAAGAAAGATGTATAGTTGACCTTAATCTAGAGCAGGGCTTTTTAATTGCATTGCAGATTTGTGCTCCAACTGGCTCTTTAATTAATTGATAGTATAATTAGCACAATCAATATAGTAATGTCAGTGGTGCTGTAATCAAAGCACTGCAGTGGAATGGAGTTGAAGCTGGAGAATGATCACAGCTAAGAGGCTGTCTTCTTACTTTGGAAGAAAAATGAGAGAGAAATTCTTTGCTGACTACTGAGTCTGTACTGCTTTCTAATCAGCCTGTACAGTATATTGTAATAAAAATGGCGGGCAGTTAAAATGAGATTTATGATGAGTGGTTCTTCAGGTGTTGTTGAATCTTAAAATGTTTCAGCCTTCCAGAGTAATTTGCGTGATTTTGTTGTTGTCCTTTATTGTTCGTTTATTGTCTTACCCATCAGTCGTATACATGGAATAAGGTGTATACAGTACATAGAATCAAACACAGTAAGCGTGTTGGACACACTGAGCTCTGATGGAACAAATGACCTTCTAATCATGAAGTGTTCTTTTGTTCTGAAACCCCATATTCTTTAGTTTTGAGTATAAAGCTGTTTTTGTTTTAAGGTGACCTTTCTACTCTTAAATCTTAACTCCTGTTAAGATTTTGACATTTGGAAAGCAGTTATTGTAGACCTTCTGTCACAACATGTGAGTCAGATACAGTATCTATGAAGCCTTAAAATCTGTGTGCACTACTTAACCTACAGTACAGTATGTTCTCTTCTCTACTTCACTACCAGTAATAGGTCAGAAAAATATACGACATTTTAGGTAAGTTAAGCGTACATACTATTTTTAATTTCCTAAATTCTCTTTATTTTCCCCAGCATGTGCAGTTGTTAATCAGGTTAACAATCTCACCACAAAGATAGTCATCTACTTTCCTGCTTCCTTATTTTATTGATCCTTTTCATGATTCAGCAACTTAATATTAACTCAGGGGCAGAAGGTGGTTGCAGCTTTTGAAGAAACATTTCTGCACAAAGTGTATGCATATTTTATTGAGGTATCTTCAAGGTATCTATCATTCATTCATCCACTTTGCTTTGAGTTTTTCAAAATGCAGCAAGTTGGCCTGCACACACTTTTTCAAATCGCTCAGCAAGCAATTCAACAGTCAGCTGCCCACTTCAAAGCAGATGAATGTTATACCAGCGCTGGACGGATTGGACAAACAACACAGCCATTGGAACTGTACAGTACTTAGGAATGTGTCAGAGTTTAGGCATTTCTTGTTGTTTAAGTTGTACTGTACATCCCACAGAGCTGTTGATACATCAAAGAGTAGCTGCTGAGTCAGGAGTCTGAGTTAGTCTTGTGCTAAAGCACGCAATATCTACCAGTGGTGGGCAGAGCTCTTGCTACTGCAGGGTGAGTTTGTCATATTACTTTAGTGGTCTTTGTCGATCAGCAAACTGAACTTCAAAATGTTTAAAAGAAATAATTGCAAATGATGGAGGGCATCGCAGGATTCATGGATGTTTTTATTTTTAATTCATGTGGAACCCAGGGCCAAAACTCCACACTTCTGCCAGTAAGATCTCAAAAGATCAATCCTACAGGACAAGCAGGAATGTTGCACAGAATTCTGTGCACGATACCTAAATCAGTATTCTGCAGGATGCTCGATGTAATATTATACCGTATAGGATCTCTTCTACAGTATATTGTTTGGTAAAAAAAAGGTGAATATAAGGAAAAAACATGAGGACATCCATCTAGATCCCTGGAGCAGAAAAGCAGCAGTGCAATAAATGTGCACAAATTTCATTTTCAGTTATTAACCATGTTTGTTGCAGTAACACTATCATTTTGTTTTAATACTGTTACAAACCCAGGGGGGGTTAAAATTCCAAAATAAGGAGGTTATTAAATCAACTTTAAAGATTTAGTAGAGATCTGGACACCAGCTTGCTGTGTGTAACTTTTGCTGTGTGAGCAAGTACAGTATATACTGTATGACACACATGTCCTTTTATTCCTTGGCATAACTTGATAACAGAGTTGATAACCAGGCCCAAACTGATTGACAAACAAACATTGATTAACAATCATTAGTAAGTATACACTACACAATGTTGCACAACATGCAGTGGTTTCACCTATGAACAGATATTTACAATTCTTTGAGTTCTAGAGCCCTGTTTTCTATAGATATAGAAAATCTAGAAGTCTGCCCCTGTACTGTGAACACTAAATACCATAATAGGCTGTTAAATAAAGGGATTTGTCCCAGTGGTCATCCTTGCTGCATCGCAGTGCTGGGGTCCTGGGTTCAACTCCAGACCTGGGGTGCTGTCTGCGTGGAGTTTGTATGTTCTTCCTGTGTGCTTGTGGGTTCGCTATGTGCTCCAGTTTCTCCCCAAAGTCTAAAAACATACTGGTAGGTTAATTGGTTTCTGGGGAACCTGGCCCCATGGTGTGAACATGAGTGTGTTGGTGTTTGTGTCTGTCTACCCTGTGATGGTTTGGCTTCCTATCCTGTGTGTATCCTGCCTTGCACCCAGTGCTTGCTGGGTAAATGGTTGGATAGATGGATTCTGCCCGTCACTAAAACTCCCTCTTTCCTTTTGAATGCTCCCAAAAGAATGGAAACCAATTTCCTCATTCTAAACAAAGTCAGCATTAAAAGAGGGGAGTCGCTTTTCATTCCCAAATATAGAAAATCACAATTTATTGAAATAAATCAGATGGCAGGCTTACTTGCATAATGAGTGCTGTACCCTTTCGGAGCTCAGAATATTCTTTAGTATGGCTGTCTTAATGATTTAACAGAGTAGTTAATTATTCTTAGTAAATTATTAGGACTACAGAATAGAACTAAAAGTGTTACCAGCCTCGTTGAAACTTATTTGCCCTATGCAACAAAGAACACCCTGCTCTTACTTGTTCCTCTTGTAGAAGTTAAGGTGTGAATTAATATTCTTTGACAGTTTAACTAAGTCTCCAAATGTTTGAGCACAGGCTTCTGTGTCCCTGTGTCTCATTTACACCATCTTCTAAAACTTTTTCAAATTTAAAATCTTATTATCATCTTCAGACACATGTCTTTTTCTCAGGCAGAGCCAATCAATCTCCTTATGGATTACATGCAGGAGGCGAAGCAGACATGATATATTCCCGAAAAAGAAGAAACCAATTCATTTCTTTCACATTACGATGTAAGAGCGAACGCTTGTCTTCGAGCTACAAATATGTTGATGTTCTAATTGTTCCATGACAGGAAATTGTGGGGATGTTAGAGGGTTTCAAAGATAGAACCACGCAGAAATGATGGACATGCCTGCAGTTAAATTTGATGTTTTAGGACTCCTGTATGATATTGCTGCATATCATTATTTTTTCTTCAACCTAACTCAACAGAATCGTGTTTAACTCCGGTGTAAGCAGGTATCACAGTAGGGGGACAAATAGATTCTGCCTCACAGATTAAGGAGTGTGAGTTCAATTCTGGCCCTGGGCACACTCTGTTTGGAGTTTGCACGTTCTTCCTGTGGGCTTCTTCCAAATATTCCTGTTTCTCTCATTTTTCCCATGATATGCTGTTAGGCAAACTGTCTCTTCCACAAGGAGCAGGATTGGAACTCTGTAGTCCACCCTGTCTGAAATAGAGCTCCATAAATATCAACGTAACTGAGATAAGGTTCAGGTTTTTGGCTGCTTTCATTTGTTTCTTGAAAACTTTATATTTTCTTTGCTTATCTGATGTAGGAACAATCTTATTCAAGTCTGGTCGGACAGGAAGGAAATTCGGAACTGACTCCCTAGCTGTTTTTGGCAGCTGTGCTTCCTATAAAGAATCCGTTTTTATGATTTAAAAAAAAACACCTTTATGGTGCCGCGACAGTGCTGCCTCGCACATTTCATGTCTTAGGTGTGACGGCAGACTGGGACGCCATTTGTATAGAGCTTGCATGGTCTCTCTGTCTTCACATGGGTTTCTGCTGGGTCCTCCACTGTCCTCCGGTCTTCCAAAGACATGCTGGCTAAATTGAGTGGCGTCTCTGAATTGTCTCTGTGTGCTTGTGTGTGCATGCATGAGCCCTAGAATGGACGGGGGTCCTGTACAGTTTGTAGTCCATCCAATACCTAGCCAGCAGGCCATTCGACCCATGTGGCCTGCTGGGTGCAATGGTTTCTGTGTTCTTAGTCCTGCATTGCACCCTTTGCTTCCCGAATAGGCTTTGGATTGCTGTGGCAATCGCTAGGAACAAGCAGTTTCATTAAAATGAAAAAAATAAAATGTTCAATACAGCTATTTGTCTCTTCACAATGTTAGAGACCACAGAGTGCTTGTTGTTGTTGCAATTCCTGACATACTGTACATCACTAAGCCCTAGATTGAATACCATGTCCTTTTCATTCAATGATAACATCAGATTAGTGTTTGCTATTTGCTACTTATCTTTCCTGGACTATTTGGGCAAATTGTCTTGTGTCCAGCAGGAGAAGCAAGGAAGGAAGCAGTTCTTAAAAGTCTTTGTTACAGTTAAATTGAGAGTGCCGAATCGTGCTCTATATATCTTGTGGCTGCTGTGTTTGTTGAGACTGAATGGCTTAGCCTATGAAAAGGTAATTGCTCTTTTTTTTAATTGAGGCCCATGATGCCGGCAGACCACTGCCAGTGATGCAGTTTTTGCCAATGAAGGTGTTAAATGTTAAGAAGGAATCATTTCAGTCATTTCCCCCAAAATGTGAGACGTTGCAGAAGTAACAAAGAACATGTAAAGAAATGTGTCGCATGGTTTGTTGTTTTGTAGGTTTTGATGTCATTCTAGGCGACTCTACTGTATGTAGTTTAGTTCACTTTTCTGTAGTGTATCTGTACAATGCAGCTATTGTAATGACAGTTGGCACATCTAGCTGTTTAACTGAAATAGTCATTAATGTTTTAATTTAAAAAACTAGTTTGTGCTTATCTCCTTAAATGTGATCAAACACATTGTACTTGCTATAAAAGAAATATAAAATCGTTTTTTTTTTTTTCCAGGAAACTGAGTTCCTTGAAATTGCATGAATTATATCAGCATGATAAGGCATCAGGAAATGTTACTTCACTCCTTAAGACTGAGAGCATCTGTGTTTTTCACTTTAAACAGCAGTTTTTGCCTACTAATCTTCTGATTAAATTTTTTGGTTTGTTTCTAAGATGCAGTAATACCTACCATGGGATATAGGTTAAAGCCTGCATTCACAAGGAAAATAAAGACTCACAAGAGAAGATAGAGACAGTTCTCGCTGTAGAGCTTGTAACACGAATTTTAAGACAAACAAATATAAAATTGTTACTGTTTATTTTGTCTCTTCTGCATATTTTTAATTCTTGGTGGAGCGTATTTAAATCAAGATAGAATAGTTTATATATGTTTTTGCATGTAGACAAACCCCTGTCATTCTGCGATTGAGACATTCTTATTTTACTACGTCGAGACCTTTTTTATTTTGTTTTAGTCCTTTTAGACCCTTAGAGGTACCACACTAGAGCATGATGAGCCAGGAATTGCCAATGAAAATGGAACAAAATACCCAGCACGTTTGTCACACAGCTAACAGACAAAGTGCCCCATAAATGGCAAAACAATTATCTCGATCAGTCACGTTAGAATTGTCAAATAAAGATCGCCATTAGCATGCCCCGAGCTTGCTTTAAAATTTAAATTTTACCCAGTGTTAGTAGGCCACCCTGCTCATGGGCCCTGACCTGACCATTGGTCTTCATTTTGATTTCTGCACAGGCCATGTGATGAAATCAGATGAGATGTCAGTCCAGGATAAGGTCATTAATTTCTTCAGGTACCGCAGAGCTTGGCGTTTCTGGTCATTCAATGTATGTACCATATACTGTAGGCACTGGGATTTAGGTCAGAGCTTTTTCCTTACAGCCTCTGCAAGGACAACGGGTTTAATTTTTTTAATCAGCAAGGGGGTTTATTATCCTGATTAATGTTGCTCCCCGACCTATCAAATGTATAAAACATCAGTCATTTTGCTTTACCTTATTAAAGTGTCTTGTATGACAATTTCATGGACTCTAACCTCATCCTTATGTTTCCAGGCTGGTACAGTTGGAGGGAAAACCTCACCATTCTGGGAAATGGGTTAGCAAATTAAGAGGAGTAGACTGTATCAACTTGGATTTGTCACTGAAGATATGTCTGATTATGAATATTCTAGCCTTTTCAATTACTTTGGTAGCTTTAATTGTGGTTTGTTAAAGAAAAACGAATGTTTTAAAGGTTTCTTCTTGACAGATATTGCACAAAAGTGAGTTAAACTATATTATTATTATTATTATTATTATTATTATTAACCATACCATATTACATGGTTCATAGAAAAATAATTCAAAGCAGTGAATTATAATTTAAATTGGGCCACAGGGCATTTTTTAAAAAAGTGACTGTTTCTAAGCTGAAATCTTCTTGCAATCATGTACTAAATTCCATTGTAGAATCTGAACTTGTATAAAGTCTGAATATCTAAAAATATTATTTCTTTTTGTCAGATTTTTTTACGTTTATCTGTAGAGAAGACAGGGTAAAATGCTGATTACAAGACGGCAGCTTTTCACTTTTTTTATCTTTACAATGAAGTTTCACTTTGGGTCGTTTCCTGTCTTCACCACAAACCTTGCACTTCTTGGAAAATCCATAGAGGCTAGTGCTCAGGCTTGCAATGTTCTGCTTAGCGGTGGTTTCATTTCTTGTTTGTATGCTTGGTGGTGTAGCCATGGTTTTTGTGGTTAACTGTTGTCACGGAAAGAGTGGACTACGGTGAAGTCAGGTTAGTCTTCAAAGTGAATTTCTCTGGTGGAAAGTTTAAACTGCGATTGAAAGTTTCTTTGTAGTTCGTAGTGGGCCTTTTATTTAAAGACTGTACAGTCCCTAGACCTCCTAACACACAACCCCTAATTTACATCAGACCAGTAATTTACATTACCAGTGTTTTATTCATTATACTGGTTTTGGATGAAGGATGATCCCCTCTGCAAAAAAAATGAGAACATAGTCATTGGGGCAAAGATTGTTTCGACTCAAATATTGATGCTGTGCTCTCCAGAAATATTAACAGTCCCAATGAAAAAGGAACTGGATCGATGACAGGTTGGATAATGTTTCCGTGATTAAGGCTACTGTACAAATCTTAAACAGTAATTATCATTCCCCTGCACTGTCATTATATACTGTTTTATGGAAGGGGAATGATTTAATACATAACGTAATACAGGACTTAGAGAAGGAACCTGTTGCTTATAGTAGTTTGCAGCCTAAATTTAAGTCTGCAGCTTAAATTGGAAATTGGTCAAATTGGTCATTGTGTTTCAACAAATTCAAATTTTTGTGAAAATAGATAGAACCCCAGGAATTTAACCAGGGCTCCCAGTACTGCAATGCTCAACACTGCACCATCTTACTGCCCTCTTGATAGCTGTTTTATTGAAACCACTTGGTCACCATCATTTATGCGATTATTTTGCTCTATTGGACCATATAGGCAGAGTGAGGCTGAACTGCAGCACAGAAGATCTTAGGGAAACTCCCTCAGATTAATATGTGGCTTTACATGAGGGCAGTGGATTGAGTAACACTTGAATTTAATCTCATTCTGAGTGGAACCTGTCACAGCTGCTGTGCCAAACAAACCGCTACCTACTTCTGTTACGAGTTCAGTCTGGAGATAAGTTATAGTGTCACGAACCCGTTGTTTCAGTCTCAAGAAACATATTTCTTTATTAGCATATTGAAACTTCATTAACACATTGATTAACACGACTGTTTTAATAAACACCACCCTCAAAGCCTCAAGGTGCCTGGGCTCTCCACCTCATTACAGGACAAGATTAAAGTGACTTTGGTGCTTCTCCCCTTATTCCATGTTCAGAACATGCAGGACTTGTAGAGCTCCAGTTAGGTTTGGTGAACAAAAGGTTCTTGCTGGAGGATTGATGCAGCAATGTGATTAAAGAGAAAGGCTTCGCAAACAAACGATTAACTGTTCCTCTCATTCAGCCATTCATTACAGATCATTTGACCACGTCACAAACGGAACATAAAGACCCTTGTGTTCTTTCTCCATCCAGTTGAACCCATCCACTTTGTGCTAGAATTTCTGGGATGGGTTGAAAAAGACCAGGATAATAAAATTATATTGCTGGATGTAGTGTGTGACTACTGGTGCAGCCTTAAAACTAAGCTGATGACCTGAGGCATGAGAGCAAAGCATGTGATTATACTGTATCTGCGAAACGAGCTTGTTGTGCATGTCTTGCATTTAGAGATCACCTGTCTACCCACTTAAGGATCAAGCAAGGAAACCATATTTGCATTCTATTCAGTCTGTTTATAGGAATGTTTAAATCCCTTTCATCCCAAAGAATCCTACTGTACGTGATGGTCCAGGGCAGCCATTGTGTTCCCATTTAGCAGCTTAGAACACACAGAGAAAGTTCTTTACCTTAGGTAAGTCATAATTCACAAGCCTAGAGTGGAATTTAGCCAGGATTTTATCCAAAGTTAACATCCCCACTCTTGCATGTAGTGTCATGGGTTCTTTAATGACTAACATGGTCGGTTGAACATGAAGGATCTCCCGAAGGATAGGACCACTTACAGAAGATGGTCCCCAGTCACCAAACTGGATCATTGTTCATCCATTCATCCATTTTCTAACCCCTTCTTCCAATTAAAGATCACAGAGCAGCTATGGCCACAAGGCAGGGTGCATTGTGGATAGGATGCCAGTCCATCGTAGGGCAGACACACAGGCACAAACCCAGTCACACACACACACCCACACCAGGGTCATTTTTCTTTTAAGCAACTGTAATTAATCTACCAGTATGTCTTTGGTCTGTGGGAGGAAACCAGATCACCCAGAGATAGCCTACAGGAACATGAGGAGAACACAAAAACTCCACACAGCTAGTGCCCCAGTTCCAGAATTGAACCCAGGGCCCCAGCGTTGCAAGGCAGTAATGAAAATCACTGTGCCACCATGCCACTCCCTGAATCATTTAGTTTTTGGAAATTCTGCCATAGAAGGAAAGGCACCACTTACTGGTACAACCTACACCACTTACAACAGTAGTTTTGCTTTCCTGTAGGTCTCTTATTCCCACTGTTAACTAGGCTCAGCCTTGCTCAGCTTTTGACATCTGATGAGCTCAGACTAGAAGTCAGTGACTGCTGGAACACGGGGGTTTAAACGATTTTGAGCATTCGGATGCTGTGGGTGCAGGTTAAAGGCAATGAAAATGATTGAACAGGAAGCACAGAAGAGTTGACTGGTTGAAGAAATGAAACATTCATATCTTGCACCTTTACCCACAAGTGTGTAGGAGTAGATCCTCAAAGTTTTTTGCGGCATACATATACTTAATACTTTATCAATAGATATTTGTAGATTCCTTCATAACACCCTGAATTGAAGTAATGCAAAGAGAAATGCACACAGTAAGCAAGTGGAATAAAAATTGCAATGTATAGACGGTACAATTAATAGAATTGTCCGATGCCTGCTCCAATTCGTGCTGCCGCTCAAGCAGCAGGCAGATTGAACCCTGTAGTTTTAATGTTGATTTGTGGCGTCTGGGTTTCCCGGACTGTGGATCATGAGCTTGACCTGTCCACCAAATTGTCAAAAGTAACACCAACCCATGCAGCCTGGCACGTTCCTGCAAGTTTGCATGAGCTCACTGGTGAGAGCTGCATGAGTCCTCCACCCTGTGTGAACGGATGAGGAACACAGTCATGTTGCATCATCTCTCCTGTGCTGGTATGGCCCCCTTCTCTCCCTCTCATGCTGCACACTTCATAGGATCTGTTCCCTAAGGAACTCGCTGTGTAGAGCTTCCAGGAAGGCCTATACTTCTCAGATTATGTGTTCGCCAGATTAAACTGTATTTGTCCTGTGGAGCCTTATACTTGACCGCAGAGTGCTATAGGATGTCTCCCAGGTTTACTGTAGACAGTTTTCCCACCTGTTACTACTTTATGTGTTAATGGGCTGCGTTTCACGAAAAAAAGATATAAATTAAGTTCTAGGTTAGTCCTAGGGACCTTTAATTGGAGTGGGGTGTCGTAGATTAACAGCAGTCTTAGTCTTCTCTTAATTAGATACACAAACAGTATGGTATTCTAAATGTGTGCTTAGATACATGAAAATGAGCTGGACAAAAACCTCTCAGATTCATAGGGAAGGTTATTTCCCTGAAAGTCTGATTGACTGATGTGTGGACGGGTGATTACCAAGGAAAGTCCCCCTTCCTACTTGGGGAAAGTCTGCCGGTCTGCAAGAGAAACTTCCCATGAAATTTCCCATCAAATACACTTGGGTTGAGGCGGAGGATAACCTTTCTCTCCCGGGGTTATTTTTTTCAGTTTACATCAACTGTGGCCTATTTCAATTGGAATTGGATATTTAAGGTAAAGGTGAAAATATCTGAGGCTATGGCGGAAGAAATGATAACATTTAAATGTTGATGAGCAAGTATAAGAGTGTAATGACAAAAAACTTGAACTTGAACTTGAACTTGAATCAGCTTTTTAAATAAATGTAGTCAGATGAACACAATTCGAGCTCCCCAAAGCCCAATTGCTAGGTCTTGTTGTTTCTTTTAAATGCCAGCTGCTTTTGAAGCCGTGAACAGTATTAAAGAGTATTACTTCCCCATTAATTAATGTGAAATAAGATTATAGTACAAAACCTGAACACATTCCTCAAACAAGTTATAACGGCTTAGTTAATCTTGGTTTATTTGTCTTCCACAGTACAATGTGCCAAGAACAGTGCAGATAACAAGTGTTAAGATCTTTTGCAGATATTTACCCAAGCCTGAGAGACTGATGCCTACGTACAGTACTGTATGTACGGTACATTAAAAGCACTTTAGGCGACAGCGGTTTTTTAGGGCTTCCTGGTGTTTAGTGACCTTCACCCTCTTGTGGGTTTTTTCTTTATGTTCTTGTTAACATACTGTGACAGGCCTCCCCATAAATAGGTGGCTCATGAAACCTAAGCACCTACAACTCAGAACGGACAGCAACAAATAGTGGAAAAAGAGTCTTTATTCTGGCAGA
Source organism: Lepisosteus oculatus (assembly GCF_040954835.1). Lineage (NCBI taxonomy): Eukaryota > Metazoa > Chordata > Actinopteri > Semionotiformes > Lepisosteidae > Lepisosteus > Lepisosteus oculatus. The sequence goes on along the minus strand of NC_090719.1, from coordinate 13,851,566 downwards.
TCTTCTTAATGCACACCAATAAGCCTTGCAATAATAGAATCCAACAACCAGTTGCCAACATGAGTCCCTTTATATCCAAAGTCTAAATAATTTCCATACTGTATTAAAATGTGTCTCTTAGCCCTCTACCTATAAATGTATTAAATGAGCAAAGTGTATCACTCCACTGAAGCTAAGCAGGTGTGAGCCTGGTCAGTACCTGGATGGGAGACCTCCTGGGAAAAACTGAGGTTGCTGCTGGAAGAGGTGTTAGTGGGGCCAGCAGGGGGCGCTCACCCTGTGGTCCATGTGGGTCCTAATGCCCCAGTATAGTGATGGGGACGCTATACTGTAAACAATCGCCGTCCTTCAGATGAGATGTAAAACTGAGGTCCTGACTCTCTATGGTCATTAAAAATCCCAGGGCGTTTCTCGAAAAGAGTAGGGGTGTAACCCCGGCGTCCTGGCCAAATTTCCCATTGGCCCTTACCAATCATGGCCTCCTAATAATCCCCGTCTATGAACTGGCTTCATCTATGCTCTCCTCCCCACTGATAGCTGGTGTGTGGGGAGCGTTCTGGCGCACTATGGCTGCCGTGGTATCATCCAGGTGGGGCTGCACACTGGTGGTGGTGGAGGGGATCCCCATTACCTGTAAAGTGCTTTGAGTGGCGTGTCCAGAAAAGCGCTATATAAGTGTAAGCAATTATTAATTATTATTATGTGCACCTATTGATAGACTATAGAGGCTATTAAGGTGGCTTCATGATAAGGCCTCCCTACAGCTGGCCTGCCTCATGTACACTGTATTTCTATTTACTGTGAGTTAAGACTGAATCATTCTAGAAGGAATTTGGATTTTGTCAAAATTGTATTTTGGCATCTCATCTTTAAAATAGGAGTTAATTTACTGTAAGGGCTTTTGGAATGGAAAGATAAAACAAAACTGAGTGTCTTTCGAATGTGTCACCTGGTGCTGCCGATATTCATTTTCATTTTCACTGTAAAATGAAAAAGAGAAAAATGTATTCTTCCCGATTCTATTGAAACTTCCATTGAGAATTGTTATTATTGAGTGAGAAAATATCTGTACTTTAATCGTATTCATACCCACATGAAAATGGGCATGTTAAAATCAGAAAGAAAGAAGAATATTTGTGCATTTTAGATTTTTAAATGTAACCCATAGACTTATCGTAGAGGCCCAACCAAAAAGGTAGGTTTTTGAATCTGCTGGTCCTGTCATAATGCCATCAGCCAGTTGAGACACTCCAAGTTGTATATAAATGGGGGAATACTGGTAGATGTGGGTAAGGGTTTTTTCTGAAATCACTTCACATACTGTACTATGGTTCACATTTAGTTTTTTTTCCTTGAAATATCAGTGTGTTACAGCCTACAAATTTTCAGTGGACATACGAATGACAAGATCAAATGAAAAGTTAGCATTTGTACACATTATGGTTGTGAAACAATTACACCATTTAATCTAATTTTATAGCACTGATGTTCTGGAAGTGCTCTTGTTTTTGTCAGGGTACTAGCTGTGGTACTGTTACATGACCAGAGTGTTACATCACAAGAGGAATATACTGTGTTGTTGAATATACAACTCTGTGAAAACAACCAGGCTTCAAACTGACACATCCGGTTTTTCTCCTGAATCCTTAGGGACAATCCATGTGAGATACTAACTGGCTTAAACTGCTGTTTATACTATGTGCTCATACATGTGTTTGTGAGTATGTAATCTGTTTACTGGGGGAAACGATTTTGATCACTTCAACTGATTTCAGATGCAACAGAGAGACAAGAGATGAAAAACATTAGCACACCAGGAACATGGAACTCAGCCCATATTGAACAGTACTATACTGTATATGCAGTCACCCATAACTGCTGAAGCCCAGCCGGAGTGAAATATGTTCCACGTTCTGGAACAGCTGACTGCTTGGGGGAATATTTTCCAAATTTTTTTCAGGATATTGACTAGTTGTAGAATGGTTTCAGGAAGGTATTGCTGGTCTGCTAAAAGAATTATCAAGACCGTCTAGACTTTATCAGTGGGATTGAGATGAGGTGACTTCATAGGTTAGCCTTGGCGATTTTTTTTAAATGGACAGAAGTTCTCAGTATCATCCATGTACTGTAGGCGTAAGTGAACCAGCGAATGCTAAACACGAAGAAACGTTTGGTAGAGGAAAGTTGTCTCTTGAGGAGTCTCAAAGCTATAAGAACAGGTAAATTTGAACATGTAAGAACACCAGGGTTTTCATTTCGACACAAAATAAACTAAAAAAGTCCGTCATTCATAAGTGCTTTATGTCATCTGTAAATCCGAAGGCATCCATGCTGTAAATGAAAAATGCACTTCAGCACTATGTAGGTTGTTTTTAGTTACTTAAAGGAACCTAATGTTAGGAGCACGTTATTTCTTACCTCTAGCCATCCATTTTCTATCCGTTTCACCCCATTCAAGGTCACGGGGGAGTTGGAGCCTATCCCAGGAAGCAACAGGCACAGGGCAGGACACGCCCTGGGTGGGACGCCACTCCATCACAGGGCAAACACACACACACACTCACACCAGGGCCAGTTTTCCCAGAAGCCACTTCACCTAACGGAATGTCTTTGGACTGTGGAAGGAGATCAGAGCACCCAGAGGATTAAAGCACGAACACGGCGAGACCATGAAACTCCACACAGACAGCACCCCAGAAATTGATCCCAGGACCCCAGCACCGCAAGGCAGCAGTGCTGCAGTAACTACTGTGCCACTGTGCCACCCCTGTCTCTTACATTGCACGGGAAAGTCTTCTTTGAATCAGTGCACTAAAGTAACCGTAGGACACTCAGCCAAGCCAACTGCTGTGAAGAGTAACTGCCTGTAATCAGATTCTAATTAATTTCATTAGTGTAAGGGGGAACCCCCATACTGGTCTTTTCAACTGGGAGTCCTGCAAGTTGCCATGGTCTTTCTTTAGCTTTGTATGAGAAATTCCTGTCTTTCAATCCCCTCTTCTGTGCTAAATATACTTCTTTTCAGGGTTTTTCCCCCAGCCTATGAGCCTGGGCACATTGTATCTTATTTTTCTTTGGGAATGTTTAATGACAGCGCATGTCTCCTTAGAACAGAAATGCCATCTTAGGTGTTGAATGGTGTATTCAAAATATGCCATTTAAAAGCCTCACTCTACCTCTTGTAACTGGCATGCCGCAGTCATATCAACATAGCTGTAACAGCTTTTGGCATGGTTCCTAGGTGACTTTAACAAGATCCATGTGAAAATGCTTCCTGGTAAATTGGGGGTAAGCTGCAGGATTGCTCGGCAATGCTAAGGAGACGTGAAAGAAGTTAACGAGGCTGAAAAAGAAATGTTGCCTGACAAAACACAGGAAAACAAAAAAAGGAGGGAAGAGGACTAGGGCTTGATTAGCTCCCTGGTTTCAAATTCACGTGTGTTTTTCTACATTATTGAGCAGCATTATTATTGGGTGGAGAGACAGAAGCTTTAAAACAATGCTTCTTGCCATAAATGTCCACAATCGCGCAGTAATATAGCTATTTTTTTTTCCAAAAATAGGCGTGATATCGTAAGTATGATTGCACAAGTAAACTTGAAATGTGATTTTCTCCCTATTTTTCACATTAATTATGATGCTAAACCTTAATTTTTGCCTCTACCTTTGTAATTCATACTGTATAGCAGTAGCTCTTGTAATTTGCTGTGTTGGCCAGAGCATGTGGTAAGCAGCATTTTTTGCTGTATTGCTCACCTCTCTGTACTGTATGAATACCCTGTTTACATCGTCTTTTCAGCTCCACTTTTCAGATGCTGTATTAACGCTTCAACAGAGTGATTTACAGAATCACTGGAAGTGGTATTTGCACCAAGTGCTGATATTGGTCTCACTTTATTTCTAGCTTAGTGCCTCATTCAGTTGTGAATCCAGTGTTTCTTGCCTTTGGTAAATAGAAAACTCCTTATGTGGGGTTTTTTTCTTTTCAATACAATTTCCACAATTAACCCAGGAATAACAGCAGGGGGTAAAACAGCAGACTTTCTGTGTGAGAAGCTGCTGCTGTACTGGCGTGACCCCTTGATTAGCTAGGATCAAAGTCTGTTATTAGCCAATTATGTATTGTCTTATCATGCTAATTTAGTTTTAAGTAATTTGTTTTGCCATGTTGCATGACAGTTGTTTGGCAAAACCCCAGGAGTACAGTTTTGTGAAGAAACAGTTCTGTATCCCTGGTATGTGTAAGTTCAAATTTTGTTTCAGTGGAAGGTTATTGTTAAATAAAAAGTGTGTTAAAACAGTCAAAATTAATTATCACTGTGTCCCTTAAAGGTAAGAATAACACCTGGCATTATATCTGGGTATGATGGCTTTTGCAAAGTGTTATGCTTCTTAAGTGAACACAAAATCATGCCATACTGCAAGTGCTTTTTAAAAAAATATTTTCACATTTTTTACATTTCTCAATTTGTATGCCTGTGTCCTATTTATTTTTCAACAAGATGAGGGGAGATCTTTTTTGCTGCCCGGGTTTAAAATTCCATAAGGTTGTAACAGATTTTGGAGATTAAATGATGTGGTGAAGTATTTGTATCGACTTTAAACAGGCGCCGTCCTTCTGATGAGACGTAAAACCGAGGTCCTGACTCTCTGTGGTCATTAAAAATCCCAGGGCGTTTCTCTTAAAGAGTAGGGGTGTAACCCCGACATCCTGGCCAAGTTTCCCATTGGCCCTTACCAATCATGGCCTCCTAATAATCTCCCTCTGCAAATTGGCTTCATCACTCTGCTCTCCTCCCCACTGAGAGCTGATGTGTGGTGAGCATTCTGGCGCACTATGGCTGCCGTCGCATCATCCAGATGGGGCTGCACACTGGTGGTGGTGCAGGGGATCCCCATTACCTGTAAAGCGCTTTGAGTGGAGTGTCCAGAAAAGTGCTATATAAGTGTAAGCAATTATTATTATTATTATTATTTATCTGTGAGTGTTTTACATAAACTAGGGGAAAACAGAAAGAAAAGAGTGATAAATGAAATGAGGCAAGATATGAAAATGAAATTGAGTGACCTAACCTGTTTTGTCTTGGAGGTTTGCTCAAGAAAATTGTACTTATTTGCATATTTCTTGTTTAGCTACCATGCCACCTCTTTCCCATGTTGTCAGGAGTAAATCATTCCAGCAAGGCTTGTTTGAACAAAAATACAGTCCAACCTTGAGTTACGCGCCGTCAACTGCAAATTCTGACAAATAATGACATTTCATTTCGTGTTTGGATGCATCTGAGAAGATGTTGCTTTGAATATCTGGACTTTTTCCCCCAGCACTAATGATCTTTTTTTAGTTGCATCCAAAATAAGTTTGAAGGACATCAAATGACCCGAAAAGATCAAAACCTGAATAAAAACTCGTTTTAATTAGAGTATGGAAAACCAAAAATGTGTTTACAGGAAAAGTGGTTCATTTTTACTTTTAAAAATAGTTTTAAGCCCTCATTATCCTTATATTAATGAGTGTGTGCTCTGCAATGATGAGGCCTGCTAGGCACTGTTTGCAGCTAATGAATGACTGGCAGTCTGTAGAAAACTTTGACCCTAACTTGTGTCGGTTTGTTGTGTAGAGGTGGCAGTGCAAGTGAGGGTTCTCAGGTTTTGGACCGATCTCCGATGGTCATGGAGCGTCACTGAGTCCTCTGGTTTTAATTGTGCCTGATGAGCTGATGAGCTCTTTATTGCTTAATTGGATCAGCTGGACAGTTGGTTACTGTACCTATAACTGGTCCCAAGTCTTAAGTCGTTGAGAAATCATCATCCGGCAAATTGTCTTCCAACAGCTGGACAGGGAACTGAAGGTGACAAGATTTTCCACACAGCCTCCTGAGGATGGTAGTTCAGACAAGAGCGGCCATCTTGTCTGAACCAACTGCCCCCTCACACACTAAAAAACAGTCTAGGCTTTGCTTTGGGTCCTGGCTGGACTCCTATAGAATGCTTCTGGGATGACCCAGACTGGAAAGTCAGTAAGAGAACTCAGATCAACTAGAGTGAATGTATTCAACATGGATTAAAAGTAACTCCTACATGAGTTGTCTCTGGCCCAGAATGTTTCAAGATACCACTGAATTTAGACAAATTTTATATTTTTCTTTCATTTTTTTATAACTTTTAAAATATGTTCAGGTATATTCAGTCATTTTGTTTTAATGATATAGTCTTACGCATTTATACTGTTTTCCATTTTGGTTACCACAGTTTAAAAATTGAATTTGTGGATGTGTTTGAACCCTTTAAAGCTAATACCATAATGAGAGCTCAGAACGAGAAAATGAGGCTAAACATGGTGAAGCTAAGTAGTTCATCTTGCTTTGTGTTTTCATTACTTCAAGAATTAAAAAGTGTGTTTCTATTGCATTCAGTCAGTTGTAAAGCAAGGTGTACATGTTGGTACTATAAGAAACCATAACATCAGTAAGATATAACTATGGTATCAATGTAAAAAAAACATCAAGGTAAGCTCATTAGAGTAATCTTTCTTGTCATTTACTTGACAAGAATATGTCTAGAACATATATGTTTATATTAGTATTCAGCTTGAAAGACCCAGTATCACAAAAAGAGGAATATTCCCAGACAACTGTCACCCTGCTTAAACATGTTACAATCCAAAAGTAAAACAAAACAAAACAAAACAATTAAGTCAGTTGTAGTAACTGTCATAGAGTTTAAATTGCAAACATACAAATGTTTTAATCATTTTTCATCTGGTGTGGAAAATCCTTTGAACCAAAATAATTCATAAAATAAGAGCAGCAGACAATGCTCCTGTAAAAGAGGAAATTATTGATATTGGTCCTTAAAAGCACATCTAGAAAAGTCAGAGCAGTTAATCCTTTTTACCTTGATAGGTGTGTGTGTTAATGCCTGTTCTGTGATAACCCTTGACCTTTAGTTTGCATACTGTGGTTTCCACACCACTTCTGAGATACAGGGAGAGTCAGCAGAATACATTAATGATTCACTTAAGACAAGTCTTTAGTTTCTAGCTGCCTGATAAGATTATAGCCACAAGCTAGGAGTCAAGGTTATTTGTTATAATTCAATGCTACTTTAACAATAGCCTGGGAATGGACTTCCCAGAGGTACAGTGTATGGGCTGGATTTATAAAGGCTTGAGGTGCTTTAGTACCTCATTGGAAGGGAATGGATTTAGTATCATTATGTGAAATAATAAGAAGGTGTCAAATATTTGAATATTATAAGTATCCTTTGTTGTTTATTTGTAGTGTTCCAAAAGCAGGAAAGTGTTAAATAGTGATTTCATCCTGATATTTTTTTTTATTTACACAGGAAGGAAACGCGGAAAATCCAAAGAAAGTTTTCCAAATATCAGGCCTGGTTTCCCAGACGTGGTGAGTCAAATTGAATTCGTCGATTATTTTATTTTTTTTACAGTATATTGTTTGTGAATTGTTTTAGGTCCAATCAAAACTTTTGAAAAAGACGCCTCAGATAATCACCGTGTGGTCACATTATCACAAGGACAGAAGGCCTGCTGGTAACAGAAGAGGTTCTGTTCAGGTCTTACTCAGAATAATGTGAAAGGTATTCATGCATTCTCCAGTAGCATTCACAAAATGTTTTTAACAAGTTCAGTGTTAGCATTCTTTTATGTACTGCATTCAAATATTAACAGTCCTTTTGCTACTGTAGTGTTGTGAAAACTTGTATAACTGTCCATCGAAGTATTATTTTCTCCCTTTTGTTCTCCTTTAAAAGATCTTTAATAGCTTTTTTCAAAGTTCTTTCTGTTTGCTATTTTATTTTCTCCAACATGCACATGCAAGTACAAGTGCATTACTAATCTGGATCATAAACTGAGGCCCAAGCCTCTCTTTTAAGTCATTTCTTGATTTGTTTAAGGTGGAGGCCTATAGTGTTGTGACGGCATTACACGTAGCTGTAAAGAAACCCGAATTGTGTGTGTGCAGGACACCAAAGTCCCCAAGCGTACTTTCACTGTTTGTCATACCTTGTATGGTGGAAACAATGCTGTCGTCACAGTGCTTTTTCTTGGAAACCCTTTTGATAATGGCCTGTTAATTATATGGGTCTGTGTCTGCTGTTGTTTGCTTTGAACCTGTATTTGTACAGGTTGTACAAATCCTGCACAACACTGTTGATTTTGTCTGTACTTGGAGTTCTTTCCCACACATGTGTATTGTAAGCGCATCTGTGTACTTAGACGTGAAAAGAAAGCTAAATATATTCTTGTAAGTCTTACATCTTGATATGACACATCATGTTCTGATGTTTTTAAACAGAAATTCATGGCTTTCTGATCATGCCACGAGAGCATCTTAACCTCAGAAAGTCTTGAACGGACTATTTTGTAACTGGGTAGTTAGATAATTAGATAATGGGTTTTCAGAATTAAACTTCTGTAAAACTGAAACAGGGACTCAGTCTGCTGTGCATAAAATCTGAAATCTGTTGGAATGGGGAGTTTACTGAGATACGGAAAGCCTGTTGTATAACAAATCCTACGGCAGAATTATATAACGCATAAAGTTTTCTAAACAACATTTTGGAGGCTATTTTATAGACAAAAACACTAGGGCATTCGTAATGAAACACAAAAAACAAGAGCTGTGCAATAGAGGAAGCCAAGTCTATATTTATCTTTTAACTTGTAATTTAGCAATTTGAGTTTCAAAAGCTAAACTTCTGTCCAACTAAGTGGCTAAGTATGCTTGCATCCAAAGTAATCTTGCTTAGGGTAAACATTTTGCAATCATTACTAACTAAATAAATCCCACTGTTTTTATTAAAGAGTACGACTTTCTTCAGTGTTGAGTGCAGTTATTTGTGTAGCTTCAATTAGCCTTATTCTTTTGCATCTCTTGTAATTGGCTTAACAATACATGCTCAACATATTCCAGATTTCCAAACTCAGTCAGCTCCCACTTTCTTCTGTGATTCAAACTAACCTTAGTTGTGGTAGAAAAAAAAATCTGATACAGTTCCAAGCGGCTTGACCCCGTTCAAATCGGTTTTATTTCATGCCTTTCTGAATCTGAAAATGAAAAGGCTGTCATCATTACTCCCTGGATGCTTTTTTACTTATTTCATGACATCACTTGTCAATGTTTTCTTTCCAAGCCTTATGATTTAAAAGATTATTTGGTTTCAAGGCACAGTAACGAGCTATTGAACTCTTTAAAGACATATTAAAGATTGCTAAGTTAAAGGTGGAAGGCGAAAATGTAACTACAATGCCCTACAAATCTGTGAAGTTTGTGATAGTTCAAACCTGAACACTTCTAAGGGTGAGCTCAATTACAATAAATGACAGAATAAAAATAAAGAGAAAAAAAATGAATGTGGTGATTTAATAAGCACTCAGATCTGTGAGCTCAATAATGGTGGAAGCATCAGTGGTAGCAACTACAGCCACATGTCTTTTAGGTAAAACTTTGTACACTGGATTGGTGCAACATTTGCCCATTCATCTCAGCAGGTTTGCTCTCGCTTGGTGGTCAGTTATGGACAGCAGTTCCACAGTTTCTCAATAGGACTCCAATCAGGTCTTTGTGTTACTCAAAGACATTCGCTTTCTTGTTTGTAAGCAACTCCAGTGTTGCATTGGCCTTGTGCTTTGGATCATTGTCCTGGTGAAAAGTGAAGTTTTGTCCCAGGTTTAAGTCTGAAGCAAGTTTTCCCCTAACATTTGCCAGTACTTTGCTCCATCTATGTTCCCATCAGTCTTGACAGTCTTCCCAGTTCCTGCTGATGAAAAGCAGAAATTTAACATAAGACTGACACAACCATGCTTGACAGCAGAGATAAGGCTGAGTGTAAGATGCACTTATTTACAATAAAATTGTATAAATAAATAAAATTAGGTTAGCAGAGGATTGGAATACTTTTTTAATCATTATTTCTCCATTTTCCTTTCGTATTATCTGTTTACTTCTATTTACTCTTTGCTTTTTGCTTTGAATGTGTGGAGTACTTTCTCTGCACAAAAATATTAATTGCCACTTTAACGTGTCATGACTGCAAGCTTTAATGCAGACTGTGAGACTGGAGCAAAGGTCGGAATACGTTTGCAAGGCGCTATACAGTTGTTTATTAACCTTAATAGATTAATTTGATCATTACATTCATGAATTAACAGATGATTTGAATTTTAGCACAAGATACAATTTGAAGTTGCTTAGTTTCTTTATGAATTGTGATTAAACAGTAAAGGGACATCATTAAAATGGGTTTATGTGACTGCACTTTTATTATTATTAAAGCACAACTATTAAATACAGATTGATTATAATCCTGGGCCTGTGCAATAAGTACTGTATAGTTTGCCTAGTACCTTATTACAAATGGTTCAGTGAGTGGAGTTGACATCTTAGAATCTTAGTTAGAGCTGTTTTCTAATTGTGTGTGGATAAAGTGGTGTGAATATGCACAATGGAAGAAAAAAAAACTCCTGATTTGTCAGTACCAAGGCCCGGCCTGTTGGCACTCTGTTGTGTTGATCTGAGAGAGTGTAACACAGGCTGTCCTGGAAAAAAAAAGGAGAAAAAAAAGCTGGCAGGGGAGGAAACAGGAAGTGAAGCTTGTCATTGAAGGTTTCAGAGGGTGATTAGAAGCTGCAGCTGGGCTATCTGGTGACACCTTACCAGGGAGTCGAGACTTGCAGACAGCATCTCTGCGGTGTCAAGCACACAGAGGAAACATGTAAGTAGCCAAACCAAAAGAGGTTTGTTTGAAGATACTTCTTCCCCTTTTCTGCTTGCTCCTCTGACACAGTTGCATCATAAGGGATTTTTTTTTGTGTGTGTGTGGTGGAAAACCTTTTTGTACATGAAGAGCGCTACACCTGCAGTACTGTGCATTAGCAGAGTTCGGATGCACTGTATCAGCTGTAAGATTTTGACTTAAGACTTCTGAATCCGCAAGAGCATCACACCTGACGAGAAACCATCAAGCCACAGAATAAACATTTCTGTACTCACACGACAGATGAGTTCTTACCGATTTTGTAATAGTAAGCTGTTGTTTCTACACTACGTAGCATTAATAAAAACTATGGTTATTTACTTTAATGAAGAACTTTTTTGCGAGCAGCACTCAACTAGGATTATGAAATTATTAAATGAAATCCGATGTGTCAAGTGCCATTTCTGGGTTGGGCGACCTGTGCTGCTTTTTTACTGTAGAAAGATTCTACAGGTGTGCAAGCTCAAAGGTGTTTTTTTTTAAGAGGTGCTTCACCTCACATTGGACAGGTCTAATGCAGGATTTACGTGCCTTGTTTCCAATGTGTCTATGCGAGGCCTTGTCATTTTACTCTGCCATTCTTTTAACTTTTCCTGTGGAGGCTGGCGTTAATGAGGACAGTAGCTCTTGCTGTCTGACCCAATTCGCTGAAGACTATTGATTATTTCAGCATTCCTGTCTTCAAACGCATAAAAGATGTAGGGCTAGCGTACTAAGCCAGATATGGGAATGATCTCAATAGAGTAAGGGCTATGGTATAAAAGTTACATAAATTATTATTGAGGAACAGGCGCATCATGCTTCTATGAAATTGTCAATTTCGAAAATAAAATTTATATATACTTCTAAATGCGTGATGTGTTTCAATGCCTGAAATACATTTTAAAGGAAGGAATATTTTAATATCGTAACCTGTCAGGTAGAAAACAGGTAGCAGTGCAGATTGCATTTGGTATAATATAATGGGTACATTAATATTATTTTTGGATGTTCTAATGTAATGTATGTACAGTTACAGTTAGGATGTGTCCACTAGTTTATGAGCCAAACCCTGATTCATACTGGAGACAGTACTAATTTACATTTGGCCACTCATGTCCATATTTTCACAACAAAACTAAAAACGGGCAAGTATTTAAAATTATTGAAAGTGAATAAAATGTTTTTCACGGAAAATACGCACATTAATGTACGTCTGCATTTCAGAGTTTCTGCAAGTAATGGGGTAAGAAATATTTACTCAAGCCTGGCTGCAGTACCGTTTATAAAAATTGGCAATTCATCTGTGTGAGTTTTCAAAGTGAGAATGTGGGTTGCTATTATGAACTGGGGATTACATCATGTGTATTTAAAATGAAATATTTCTAGTATCTTGATTTAAGGAGTTCACTTCTGTCATTAAATATAAAATAGTGGCAAGCTCTGATCTTGTATAACTGTTATCTTGTAAAACCGTGCTGCGGTTTGTAATGGATTTCCAAATGCATAGATGTGAAACTAAAAATAGTTTGAAAAGTAATCTTGTAACAAAGCAGGGATAGCAGTGTGTGGCTCGGGGATTTATGTATACTTTTAGGAGTTATTTTCAGCTGTAATGAGTCAAGCGTAGCTCGTCTCAGTCCCTGGATTTAGCACCAGTCTATTGTGGGGCGATTTTCAACCACAAAGTCACACTTAACCCTCTTACTTCTATTTGCATCATTTCGAAGCAAGCTTAGGTGGCATTTCCTGTACCAGATGTAAAGCTTCTTCTAAGAATTTGTGCATTTTAGCTTTGATGGTGAGTGCTATAATTAAGAAGAAAAGTTTCCAGTTCATTAAAAGACGTGTTTTCTGCAAGGCAATAAAAAGACAGAAGCAGAGCAGCCCACATATTTAGTTCCTTATAATGCGAGGCAAAAAAAGAACCTGTTAATTTCTTAGTGTAATTATTTTTTTTTCTTCTTGTCGGTTTCTTTGTTCATATTTAGAGCGGTTGTCCGTTATCATTTTGCAGGTGGTAGTTTGATTGATTATGTTAATTTGTGCACTCCGGCTGTCTGGCTGAAAGGTGAAACTGGGCCATGAGACTGGGCCATGTCAGCAGCTGACTGCAGCTGGGATCCCCTGAGTGGAAGGGCACAGTGCTACACAGGCTAGGGTGGGCTTATTCAGTCAGAGCCCCCTCAGCTCTCGGCATCACAACGCCCCCTGCTGTCTCCTGGGCTCTTGCAGTTTGGCGGTGCTGGTGGTGAGGGACGTCCAGTACCTCTCCTCCAATCAGTGCTGAACTTCCAGTACTAGACCGTGTTGCCTGTGAAGTGTGAAACAAAACTAGCATCTTGAAGGCAGGCAGGTTGGAGGAGTCAGCCCACGGTTCCCCGTTCTCCCCTTGGTGCAGCTTACAGGGTTTCAAACCGTGGGTCGAAAAAACCCCCGGCCATCTGCTTCAAAATTGGGAGGGCACAACAAAAATACTGGTCAATTCAGAACTGAATAAAAAAAAATGTAAAACAGTAAAAACTTTCAGGGTGAAGCCATTGATATGAACTGTACAGTAGGTATACTGATCAGTGTGTTGCAAGGGCAAAATCTCTCATTGTGCCTGGTTTGCAGCATGGCAGGTCATTTCAGTCTCATGGTGTGTAGGAACAGGAAGCAGAATTTGTTGTCTCTCGAATGTGTATTAGTTTTTCAGAAAATGTTTCATCCATTGATGAACGCGCTGAAATACTTGAAAGGTCTTGTGATTCAGAAGGGGATTCTCTCCCTCTTTAGTTGATTGCCTCAGTCCTCTCAGGAGGCAGGAGCACGAACGTTTTCACTTGAGCAGAAGCCAGGCATGATAGCAGAAGAGGGCCTATATACTACTTCTATTAATACTGCTCGTATGGTATGGCGGTGACTCATCTTGTGGGGCGGAAACACAGGGCATCTGAAATCTAACAAACAGGGATTTCATCCACTTACTGCAGCAGTATCTTTGCCTGCTACAGAAGATAAGACACATTTTGCTTAAAATGGTGGTGCGTGCCCCTAAACCTGTAGCCTGGTGCTGGTGGTGCTGTGCACATTAAACCCTTAGTATAGGGTCCACGCACCCTGTTTTCTGGAGCTGGAATAAGAATAATAATAATAATAGAATAAGACTACCTAATAACAGTCTGTGAAATCAGGGTGGAGGCTGGACCAACCCTGGAGGGAAATAGCCTTCCCTGACTTGGTGTAGACCTGTTTTCCTCACCGGATTATAATACGAACCCCAATGTGAGAACGGAGCTGTTCTTCTCCATAACCCCTAACAAGAAGGAACTGCACCCTTTAACCAAAAAGGAAAGCAAACCTGCTTCTTCGTTTTAACCTGATGGAAATATGACCCTTTCTGCCCTGGTCAGAGAGTATCCCTCTGACAGTTCTCACCATGGCTAGTCTGACTCATTGATTAGGCGATTAGACAATTAGACTTGTGTTCGTTCCCTGTTTATACTGTATAGAGATTTGATGGAACACAGCCATGGCATGCAGTATCTTAGTCTTGAATGTATTTTCTCTCTGAGATACAAGCCCACAGCTTAAATAGACACAGAAGGCTGAGAGAAACAGCTGCTCCATTACAGCACATTATGTAAACAAAGCCCGTCCATTGTTTTGAGAGGAAGAAAGCTTGGTGGTCAAGCACTTCTTCTGGGGGCAAAAAATGTATTTGAATGATCAGGCGAATTTGATAAAAACCTGGCATAAATAATGCAAAATGTATGGCATGAGCCTCTTATCCTTGCAGTACTGTTTTTTAATTTAGGTTGTTGTGTCTTTTATTTCTCCTGGTGTTCTTTTAAATAAAATAGATTTGCATCCTTTTCTGAGAATTTTTCCAGACTTGGAAGGAGTAAGAGAATCCCTATTTTTAACAGCCATACTTTATAGTCAGATATATATTGGCCTACTTACATTTCAGGAAGGAGGAAGACATAAAAAACTAAGGCAGGTTGTAAAGAAGAAGATGAGTTTAGTAGAACAAGGGATCTAAAATTTAATTTGGGTCCATTTTTTGAAGGAGCTCAGAGTTGATGTAGAATATCTTATTCTTCTTTCTTCATCTGTGTGTTCCTGCATTTTGGGGTGGAGGTGAAGTGTTCTGGTTTGAGAGATTTGGCCTGCTTGCATATTTGTGCTTGGACGTCTTGAGAATAGTTCAGCCATCTCCAGTGAGCTGAGACTCCTTGAAACTCTTTCCATCTTTATATCACATGTGGGGACGTGGGTTTGCCACCATCTCTCCTATAATGTCAAAAATGGAGTGTTAAATTTGACAAGTGGGCAGAAGTGTGAACACAGCTTACACCTGGTGTAGCATCAGGGTGGTAGGCCAAGTACATAGATGCCTGGAAACAAACAAGAAACTAATGGATGAAATCTACAAAAGACAATAATTAACTTTAAGGTTTAAAAATGTCCTGATCAGGAAAAGCGTATCCACGTCCTGTGCATTAATCACAACAGAAGTTGTTCTTTCGAATTTGTAAGCAGTTTCTTTGCATAGAGAAATGCCCTGAATGTCAATTCTGAACAGGACAGTCTGTCCTGAGCATGTCATGTGAACACGGTCATTGAAATGCATCTCTTGGACAATAAGTGTTAGACTTTCCCTGCTGCAAGCTCCAAACAATTATGAACCAGACCCAAATAGCACAGTTACGAATCCCAGAACATGTTCTCTCTAGTACAGTAGATCAGCTATTAATTACTCTCTTCATCCTTTCATTCAGACCAGAGGCAAGAGCTTAGCCTTTTTATTGCCTACAGCAAGGTTATGTTTACATCGATGTAGAAGGCTGTTTTGCAACAGCCCAGAAGAGTTAAGCTTCATTGAGACCTTCTTACCATGTGACCATTGTGGTTTTCAGTCTTTAATAAACTGTAGTGGGACTGTCATGAGTCCACAGTCAGCTCATCATCTCTTGCTGCTCTTAACCATTTATTGCAACAGTAAAGTTGCAAACCAGTTTTTGAAACTTCATTTGGAGTGTTCCCATTTTGTCGGTGTAATATAAAATGCCAAATTTTGCGTCCCTTACAAATGTGAAGGAACAGGATTCCAAATCAAACTGCCTGTATTGAATTATCTATCAGGCCAGATGGTCGTGACACTCAAGAATTTCAGCCCTTGCTGCACTAGCATAGTCATGCACTTTATATGGTCATTTCATCATCCTGATATTCTGTTGCAAATGTTTGTTCCACAGCTGCTGCAAACCCATAGTGGCTGTAATGGGTTTGGATTAATGTTGATTTAAAAAAAACTGTCTTCGATGAACATTGTCGAAGAATTGGCGACGTTCTATGTATCATTTTTAGCATTTAAGTTGAAGTTGTTGTAGAGCTTCTCACTGTGTGCAGGTGGATCTTTCTCAGTGTTTGCCCATTTTGTATATTAATCTTCATGTGTTATGAAACGAAGGGCAGGAAAGCATTAATACGTGTATGCAATGTGTAATCTAAGTTATTGTAGTCGAAAGGGAAAGTTCCAGCACTGTACCTGTGGTATCTTCGGTGATGTAGGAGAAATCGATGACCTTGCTTTATATAGCCTACAGGCTGAAGAACCTTAGGGAGTCTGAGTATATCAAGGTCTGTGAAGCAGGATTCACATTCAGGTAGTGTCTCTGCGTACCTATTCACATTAGGCTTTTGTTGATTCAACATCATTAAGCATAAGACTGGAGTCATGTTGCTAACAGGAACTGCTCTGGCAAAACGATATTGATTTACTTAAAATACACAGCTATCGTTCAGCACCAGCACTAAACAAACACTTATTTAACTTCAGTAGGTTATAATAAGGTAAGGGCCTTTTGCAGAATACTGTAGTATACACTTCACTTGGGTGATAATAAAATCAAATTGTAAATACGAATAATTTTTTAATATACCTTATATTATTTTATTTCCTACTGTTGGTATCAAAAGAATATTGATAATCCAAAGTATTAATAAATAGCAAATGGTTACTTGGTGCTGCTGTTGGTGTGTGTTTGTCTCTGTCTGTGTGTCTGCCCTGATATGGGCTGGCGTACCCATAGGGTGTACCCTGCCCTGCTCCTGTTGCTTGCTGGGATAGGCTCTGACTCCCCCATGACCCTGAATTGGTTGAAGCGGTTAGGAAATGGAAGGATGGATGATATAAAATATCAACAGATAATGACAGAAAATGAACAAAGAGCTTAAATGTATTTAAAATGATGTTAAACCCATTACTCAAGCTGTGAAATGAATAGAACATGTAACATATTTTGTTTGCTTTTTACTTTCACATCTTACCATTAAACAAATGCAACATTGTCATAACCCATCTGATCTCACTATAAATTCGGTATTAGTCAGAGCAGTGTGTTTAGTCCTTTCTTCAGCAGAGACCTGCTGTACTTACAGAAACCACTTTTATTTTTTTTAATTTTAGCAGACTACTTACTGTATATATTTATTATTTGCATAAAAGACATAACATTTCACTGGTGAACAATTACATACAGTATCTTAAGCACTCTTTGCTGTGCTGACTCTCAGATTAGCCCTCTATAATATAAGAACACTAATACAGTAAAAAAAACGTGAATATTTATGGTTTTTTGAAGTTCATAGTCTGAAAGTGTATTTCTCACATTTGAAGTGTAATATATTTTATATGAGTGACTGCATAAGCAGGAATTAAGTAAATATTAGTTTTGTGTCCAAATGCTGTCATATTCTATGAAATGTAAAAGCTTGTGGGCAAAGAGATTACTATTCTTTGAAGTTACATTACACAATTCTTACTTTCCGACAAAGGCAAGTTTCTACATTTCATATTTGCCAAGCTTGTTGAGCGAGATTTCTCAGGCAGATTTTTGTTGGTTTTATGTTAATCTTATATCACTTGACTGTATTTGCTTTGTTGCTTTTACAGCGTAGACTCGAGATGTGTCTGGCAGCTATTAATCAGTGCTGGCCCCACTGCTTTTAGCCAAGTGCAACAAGCCCAAATGACTGGCTGCCAACGTTTTCCCAAACAGTTGCTGATTTTCTGGAGCTTCGCCAAACCAGAGCATATGGAATAACTTTATTATGAAAATGAACTCGCAAACTTGCATGTAAATTCACTCCGTAAAGTTTGCTTTTCTGCAACAGGGAAACCAACCATTTTTGTCATAAAGACAGAGGCCCAAAATAAGCATTATTGCTTATTCTGCAAGCATTCTAATATATTGCTATTTCTATTAATGTAATAAATGTTATTTAGTTCAATTTTTTTACTTAATGCATTACTTAATGCCTAACTTAATTTTCCATTTGTGATGGCAGCATCGTGGTGCAGTGGTCAGCCCCGGGTTCAGTTCCAGAGCTGGGTTGCTATCTGTGTGGAGTTTGTATGTTCATGCGGGTTTCCTCCAGGTGCTCAGGTTTCCTCCCACAGCCCAGTGACACACTGGTTGGTTAATTGGCTTCTGGGAAAATTGGCCCTGGTGTGGGTGTGTGTTTATTTGTGTCTGTGTGTGCCCTGTGATAAACTGGCGTCCCACCCAGGGTGTATCCTGCCTTCCGCCCATTGGTGACTAGGTGAGCAGACTCAGGTGTCCCCACAAACCTGAATTGGAAGGAGTGGCTTTTGGGTTCTGAAGAGGATGACATAGATCACGGCTCATTGCTTGACCTGTCATAGTGATACTGCGAAGGACTTTAAATGACCGTGATCTGGTCATAGAGTGTGGGTGGTTCAGGTGGGTAGCTGCGTCAGCATGCGTAGTCTGCAAAGGAACAAGGAAACGTTGTGTTTTCTCTCTTCTCTTTTCTGCACAGAGTATGGGTGTTGAAAACTGGGCCTTGTTGCCAGTGGTTTATTGTGTCCTCCTTACAACATCAGAGATAATGGCCATCTGAGAGTCTGCAAGAACGTTCCACTTAACTTCCAGACCAAAACCTAAGCCTGACGCCCTGGTATATTATCCCCAGTGTATAGGATAATGACTTTTCATTGTACCTGTTTTAATCATCTACTGTATATGACTGTATTGTTTTCTGTCCCTTAAACAGCCTTGAAAACAATATGTTTTTGGTTTTAATTTTAAGTAAATCCTGTAATTCATTATTCAATCGTGGTGGATTCATTGTAGATCTTTAGTTTTCATTTTGTTGAAAAATGTTTTCTAGCTTCCGGAAGAGGAAACCTGATACCAGTGCCACTGCCTTTTATAGTTGCAGATATCACATGTGGTTCTCTAAGTTGTGAATATTTCTTAGCACTTGATGTGTGTTATTTCTCTAGCTGCTTGTAAACATGAAGTGTTATAGTGTTTTGCTTTATCTCTCGCAGAGATTTTGTGAGTGAGAAGTTACATTTCTCTTTTTCTGTTATGTGGTCCTGGATCTTTATTGTTTTCTTGAAATTTACTGATACTTGTTGTACATTTTCTGTTTATAGTTACCTTTCTTTAGTCCTTATTCCTGGTATTTGCCAAGTAAAATGACTGTATTTTGAGAGGAAGAATAATGGTCTTCACAACAGTATCATTAACAAAAGCTATCTGTGAAATTTAAGTCAAGAAATTCAGTAAACGTTCTGTAGTTTAAATAAAACATCCCTCTATAGTTGTGTTACAGCACTGCCTGACTCCTGCAAGAGCCAGTTTTTACACAGAGGGTTGTGGGAGTGTGGGACACACATCCCCTCTATATTGTGAAAGCCGATACCCTGTCTGTTTTCAAGGAGCAGCTGGACAAACTGGACAGTTTGCTACATTTCTTATATTCTTAAATAAAGCAGACAAAAGAATAGGCCTTAGTAATAGTTCAGCCTTTTGCATCATGGATGCTACTATACTAATAGCTGTGCAGAAAGCTGGTATTTCCACCCATTTATTTTCTAACTGCTTCTTCTAATTCCGGGTTGCAGGCAAGCAGTGGGCGCAAGGCAGGATACGCCCTGGACAGGATACCAGTCCGTTGCAGGACACACACAGACACACACACACACACTCACACCAGAATCCAGTTAATCTACCAGTATGTTTTTGGACCATGGGAGGAAACCTGAGCATCTGGAGGAAACCCACACAAACGCAAGGAGAACATGCAAACTCCACACAGACAGCACCCCAGGAATTGAACACAGGGCCTCATCACTGTAAGGCTGCAAAGCTAACAGCACCTTGCTGTCCTTAAAGCTGGTATTCATACCATAAAATATCCTTGTTACTTATTTGGTTTCTTCCTTATTGGGATGAAAAAGGTGTAAACCTAGCCAAACAATACTTATTTTCTTGCTATCACAGCCCTTTCGACCTGTAGCTACAGCAAACCAACATACAAAACGTACATGTTTTATTTTAGAGCATGTCTAATAGGATGAGATGTCTAATAGCGAGGAGAGCTATGTGCAGTACTATATAACTGAAAAGGGTGACTGTGTGGAAACAGTGTTGAAAAACATAAGTGGTATTTGAGCTCACGAATATTGCAACAGTTATTTGCAGCAGTTATCCATATCACCATGTCCATGTCCAATGTTTATCCATGTCTAGCATCATACTTAATAATAACTTTTATTCCTAAAGCGCCTTTCCAAACCCAAAGCCTTGCTTCATCTGTCCTAAAAAAAGCGATGTGAGAAATTGCCAAGTCAGATGTGTTAGAATTTGCTTTTCTGCACCCATGATTTTTTAATTGCAGTCCAAAACCACATTTTCTAAAACAGATGTTGTTAAAGTATGTAACTGTGACAAGAAGACTTAGAATAGTCATTCGGTTATGTCCATAGGCACAGCTTAACAAAATGTAAAATGGACTATTTCTCTAGTTCATGCAATGTCAGGAAGTTGTAATTAATCATTGGGTGAATCCTGTTAAGTGGCACGTTTAGTGGTTTTTAAGCTTTTACTTTTTGGCAAATAAAAAGACAAAAGCTACATCAGCATGTCTGTTCTACTGTTATAGAAAAAAAAGCCTTTCTTCTCTGGATGATCAAGAAAAAATCTGAGTTTGAAACCATACCCTGCTATCTACAGATATTCTTCATGTAGAACAATGGCAAAGAAATTTTTGAATTAAGTGTTATAAAAAAGGCTGAAATGAAAATGACTTTTAAATGTGTTAATTAAAAAGCTTGATCTTAGTAGCTTTATTTGTTAGAGCATTTTAATGGTCTAAAAAGTATATCAGCACTCATATTTCCAGGACCATCTCTGACAGTAACATTGACTCAGTAACATTACAAATAATTGAGGCATATTATTGCTTAAATCTGCTTGCATATCCATCTATGTAAGTTTCTAAGTGTGGGGAAAAAGCAAGTTAAACTAGTTTGTTTTTCTCAGAGGTGTGTGGGGTAGGATGCTGGTGTTGTAATGAAACAGCAGTTTCAGGAGAACTGTGATGTAGTGAGAACTCTCTTCTCTCCTATTTTAATTGCTATCAGTGCCTTCCTGTAGTGTTTGTCAGAGATGGAACAAACGACTGATTAAGCACATGAATACAGATTCTTCTCCGGCCAGTCAACCAGTTAACTACGTGGGGCGGCCTTTTCCTTATGGAAAAGGGAAAACAAATGTATTGATCATTTTGTTTGTGTTTTCCGGGGAGGGAGCAAAATTATGTTATTGGATTTTTGTTTGGGTTCATGGATGGCTCAGTTGTGTTTGCTTGACAATCCTGAACTTTATGTATCAAGCTAACCTTCTAAATGGATTTCTGTGGCAAACACTTTTGTCTTCAAGCAAACAAAGTTTCCAGTTTAGGAAAACAGTATGGTTCTGCAGTGCCTTTATTGCCTTTTTTATTTCTTTTGGCTTGTGATTTTCATTAGAAAGGAGAAGGGCACCTTTGTTTTATCGCTGACTTCCAAATCAAAATGTGCTTATTTGAACATTAGGAATAAAGTAAGAGACCAGAGATGTCTAATTGTGAACCAGGTGGATATACCATTGCTGTGAGGTTTACAAATCTGCTGTCACAGTCAGTTGTTTTCATAATCAAAAAGAGATCAGGGAAAGACAAGTTTGCGAAGTCATCAGATTTGTTGAGATGCAATTTAGTTTTTTTTCAGTTAATCTACATTTTGCTTATGTATTCAAAACCTGTACTGCTTTCTAGCACATAAAAGGAGGAAATCAGCTGATAATAAGTCTTTGCAATTGACAGTAATCTGAGTATGCATTAGAAAATGGGAACATTAGATCTTACTTCATTATTTCCAGAGATCGGCCTTGGCATTTTTTGCATTTTTATTATGGTGGACAGTTTTCTGGTGTCAGTCTGTTTGCACTCTATAACCACTTTGCTGCTATTCACTGATAAAGCTAACTTTCATGCTGCAGAGCTTTAAAAACCCGGGAGAGTGGCGATACACTTGTTCGTTTCTGTTTTTTCCAGTAATCTTTCAGCTCAGCAGGAGTTGCTTTAGTATGCAGACCTGACCTGGCTCCAATGTGTTTTCCCTCCCTCATGAAAAGGGAAGTGTCAGACCTTTCCAAGCTCCGATTTCCAGCATGGCTGAGTTTTAGCAGGACTTTGCCATTGTTTATTCTTTTAAGACACTTTTAAGAGCACATGAAGAATGCATTATGTGTGCCAGAGATGGATAAGGTAACATATTTTAAGCTAGTCATGGACATTTAATGACATGTGGACTTATAATGCAGTGTTCCTCATTGTTTTTGTGAAAAGCAATGAAAAATTGGCCACTAAGTTGAGAAAATACTTTTTTAAGCAGCACACTCCAGAAGCATGAGTCACGCAGTGCTTGGTGTGCCATTAAAGAACATGGTTGAATTCATTTCCTGTTTCAGATACTCCAAGCTTAGCCAGAAAAAAACACTCTTCTAGTCAGTGGTAATAACATGGCATTAATGTTAATCCAGTAAAGGTTAGGCGTCATTGACTGTTAAATGTGTTGCTATGAGTAACAAGAAAGGTTCTGTAGTACTGTTTCCATTCCTTTCTTATATAGTTGTTTTCATACTTCAGCTACAGTATGTTACCATTTCCCTATAAAGTGTATATATTAGCAAAAAAAACTCAATGTCCTTGCATCGATTTTTAAACACATGTAAAACATTGTTTGTCCCTTGATTATAACATATTCATTTGTTCATTTGTTGTGTTTTGTTACTATTATAGGGTGTATTAATGAATAGTCACAGATTTCACTAGTGTACAAAGGGACTTTAACATCCTGTAATAGAGTAGCAACATTTTTATTTTTCTATTTCTACATTGATGTTTTCTGGGATTCTGTATTTTTAAAATTATATTCAGCCAACTATTTTTCTTTTGCAGTTAACATTGTTTTGTGGTCTCTTTTCTGCAGGTTTCAAAGCTCTCAGTGGCATGTTACTATGGAAGGACAGCACAGCCATCACCAGCACAATCTAGAGGATCAGAACAAGCTCCTCTATAATCTTCCCGGGCAGGATTATCAACATGAAGGCCAGGTGAGCATTATTGCAGCTATGATCTTTTACTACTTGAAATCGGTTTCAGATCCTATGCTCTGTATTTTACAGATCGTGCAGAAACAAGAGCCATGTTAGTCCAGTATGAGTCCCATCTTTTTTGAACACATAGAAATGTGCAGAAATGTATATGATCATTGACTAAAGGCACCATGTTTTTCAAAATGTTATACACAAAGCAGCCTTCAGAAGGAGAAAACATTTGCATTTGTTTGTGGAAAGTTTTGCTGGTATTGAACTGTCTCTTTGGCGTGCGGATCTCTTCAGCAGCAGATTTGCCTGGTCACATTTCAGTATTTTAAACATATTATGTTGGCAACTAAACCCTTGTTCAGCAGAAGTTGCAGAAAGATTCCAGTTATTTTGCTTATTGAAAGCATCTCATTTCAGTTTCTTTTACATGTAATTTAGCTTATTTCCATGGTAAAAGTGTTTTTGAAAAATTCAACATTTTTCTCACTAATTTTGCTACGTTTTCTAAACAATCCTCCAGTTTTCTTTGTGTGCATTTATTTTCTTTCTTCTGTTTAAATGTATTTTTTTTTCCAGGAATTCCCCATTTGGCATTTGGTTGGAATCTTGCTTTACTTCATAAACACAGGATGTGTTTCTGAGTGTAAAACTAAGGCCTCCAAAATCTTTTGTGCGAAAAAGGCAGAGTGTTTTGTTTCATCCTATAATGTTAATCTGTTTTCAAAAGGCCTACCACAGGAACACTTCAATAAAACCTCTAGTCTTCATTTATGTAAGCCTTTGATATAATTTAATGCTTAGCTGGGATATGACAATAGAAATCAGCCCCAGGCTCTTAAATATATTACTGGAACCCCCAAACCCCCTCATTTTGTCAAATTAAGTAATTTAGCAATATTTAATCCCCTTGATAAATCCAGTGATAATACCCAGTTGCTGTTTCAAAATTAAGGTTAATTACCACTTCATTTGGCAAGGCAGAGGCAGAACGGCAATTATTCCATGAAGAAGCACTGGGTTTGTTCTGATGTAATGGATATTTTCATGTCACTTGGTGGAGTGGAGTCGAGTTTGTAATTACATCGTTGTTAAGTGCAATTAGCAGCTAATACTGAACATCTGCTGCAGCCGTGCTTCAAGGTCTTCTTTTTAGCCCAAGGGCCATTCTTGAAGAGGCGAATGAAATATTTCATCCATTTTTTGTTTTTTTTTTAATGATCGTGTTTTTCTTTACCCACAGCCTGTTTGTAGCAAAAAACGGCTCCTTTCTCTGAAACAGTACTTTGTATCAATTGCAGAGTAACATGATGCACAGTATATGTGTGTGGTGGGGTATGATATTTAATTGCAAATATTCAAATATTTTCGAACCCCTTCTTTGAATTCTGGGTCACGGAGCTGGAGCCTGCTCTGCAAGCAGCAGACACGAGGCTGGGTACACCCTAGAATTAAATGGGTGCCAGTCCATCGCAGGGCACAGACACAGACACACACACACCTAGGGCCAATTTTATAGAAGCCCATTAACGTACCTGTTTGTCTTTGGACTGTGAGAGGAAACTGGAGCACCTGAGGAAACCCGCATGAACATGTGGAGATGATACAAGATGATACAAATTGTATAGCACTCATGGTCCAGAATTGAACCCAGAGCCCTAGAACTGCAAGACAGCGATGCTAACTACTGTCCTTCGGTTATTTTTCGACAGTACTTTATTGTCTGAATGGTGACGTATGTACCCATATCCCTGATAAGTCATCAAATGCACAGTGTACAGTGTGTCACATTGATGGGATTGATGGAATTGGTTTCCATCAGTCTGCGTTGCTGAAACAAAAGGTAAAGAGGTGAAATGTAGTGACTGCCTATAAATACAAGTAGCATCAGACCTGTCTAACTGCTAGACTTTCCATTTAATCCCAGGGTCTCCAGGGTTGTACCATCAGTCTTCCAGGAGGGCGGCTGTATTCTTACACCACTCGTATACTTACGCCACTAGGGAGCATGAAATTGTGATTTATATATCACAAAGCTCCTTCCCTGACATTGTGTCCACGAAGGGTATACACAAAGGACCCATGATGTCCACAGTTCTGAAGTCCCATCCAGACAGGTTCTGTGCCCTTACAGTATATAGCAACTCAATCTCCCCAGATAATCAGGGAAGAATTTGGCTCTTGCAGAGACTACCTGAAATGAGCTACAGGATATTTGCTAACAGGTGTTGCTCTAGTTGGTAATGATCAACAGTCCTGCAGTTCTGACCGAGCAATTTATACTCCTGATCTACTCAACATTCTGATCCGTACAGTCTGCAGCCAGTTTAAGGCTGGGCTAACTTATCTGAAAACTGATCAGGAGTCCGTAAACAGTAGTCTTATGTGTTGGCTATGGCTTAGCATACAACAGAAACTCCTGTGGCTTGCAGCCAGTGCTTAATTTGTAAAGCACATGGTGCTGGAGCTCAGCATGCACGAGAGAGTGCATATACAGTACAAGGGGCCATGGAGATACTGGAACACTTAATTGCAACATGCTCATAACTTCAGTGAAACGCGTTTTCAATATATAATAATATACAATGAATACTGCTTTATTTATGGTACAGTTCAACAATGATGGTAGTGTTTAAGAATTTCTTTGTATAATCTCCAACTGGCCTATACTGTCTGTGTAACGAAGCTCCGTGCAGTGAATGCGATAGAAATGACATCACTCCCTGGAAAACCTAGATGGTATAGAATTCTGCAGGCCAGTTTTCCAAAAGACCCTGACAAGACCATTTTGTTTTTCACTCAGCGGAATTAGCTGATGTCTAGGGAGCAACACTGTGTCCTCTCTGAGGTAGCCAGTGACCAGAATGAGCAAGTCAGTAAGATACTGTAGGTTTTATCCTTTATCTCCGTTAAGTATAAAATAACATCTGAAGCTGTTTATTATGGTAAGAAAAAAGTGTTCTGGAAAGTAAATACTTAATAAAGAAGTAAAGTAAATATTCTCGTATGTCATTGCAGTAAGAAGTAATGAGTTATTGATGTGTTTCAGGTATAAAGAGAGCCTCATATCTAATTAAATTAAAAGGAGATGGGATGGAAGGGTCAAACTTTTGTTAAATACTATTTGCTAACAGCATGATTAAAAAATACAATTTATTTCAGAAATCTTATCGCTGCTGAGTTTATTGTGTCCAGAAAAAACAAGACTTGATACCTGAGCACTGTGTTTTAAATATTTACTTCCGTTACACTTACTTTTTCTTCATGTTTGCCACGAGGCACTCGTTGTGTCCGAGGCAATAAAGTTTATGATTAGTTTATGATGAGTTTTTCATTCACTTCAATCCTGAACTCTTAGCCTCTTACTGGGTTGTTTTTCTTTCTCAGGTATGTTTGTGAAGCCCCAAGCCATAAGTGTGCTATTTAAATTATCTAAATGTCTACAGTCTCATAAATGTTGTAAATAAAGAGTTTTCCTTGGCCTTCTAGATGGCTGTAATTTTCCAAAGAAAGAAAGGCACTGCAGCCTGTAATTATATAACATAAGTGTAGCCAAATACATGCCACTGTGAGGTTTGTCCCAACATTTTAATAGTCAGAAGGCATTTCCTTGTTTTCATATGTACTGTACAGGTATATTATCATACATTGTGAAAGTGGAATGTTAAAAATTGCTTTGATGTTAAATCTATTTAATAATGAGTTAGGACACACCTATTTCAATTTAAGAAATTTGAAAGGCATCTTTAATATCCTTTCAGAAGTAGGCCTGAGATATTAGACCCTTAAAAGAGAGCATTACTTTTTTTTTGTTTTTTGTTTCTTGTGCTGTATATACTTTACAGTACTTGTTATAGTTTCACATTTCACACTGTACCTCCATATTTCATCAAAGTATACATTTCAGGCTATGATTCACATTGCTAATCACAAGAATCACAAGCACCTTTTCCTGACTTTTTTCAAGGACAGACAAGGACTTTTGGTGATGCCTTTTCTAAAGTGCTTGGCAGCATATTGTTGTTCTTAACTCCTTGTCTGGTCCTGTTTTCTCTATAATATCAACATGCTATTTTTTTAAACAAGAAACTCCTTTTATGCCTAGTTTAATTTGCAGTAAAACGCTCTTTTTTTCAGATCCCAATGGGTATTTAACAGCTTTTCTGAATCACTTGAGTATTATATAGTAATCGTGCATATTTTCTCCATTGTGTCTCCTTTGTTATTTTATGAATCGGAAACTTCACATAATTTTAATTTTCAAAGACATTCAAATATTTCTCTACAGCAGATATTTAGAAGTTTTCACTGCATTTGTTTTAAACTTTTTGGTCTGTCTTTTGAATTAGCTAGTTTATTTTGAATTTCCTATTTTGCATGTTTTTTTCCCACGCTCTCCTTTCCACTGTCTCCATTTCCGTTGTAAATACATTTTAAAAAGTAAAATTCCAAAAAGTGCAGAAAATAGTAAATACTTTAGACTTCAATGTAAGCTAAGCACGATGCACACTATGCTGCAATTCCCAAAGATTCATCTGACATAAATTAAATGTTTATATTAGCATATACATATTAAACAGGGTTATTCGTGTATATACTGTATGAAAGAAAATTAGTCGAGTTAATGTGCCAGTTATGTTTATTTTCACATCTAAAATTGTTTAAATCCACCAAATCCATGAATTCAGCTGAAATTCCATTATCATACAACCTCATTAATGAGCAGTAAATTCATTAAGAATGTCCAGTGTAGCAGGTTTGGTCTGGAAAGTCTGGCCTCCCTAGAGCATAATTAAAGCCTCTGATGTGTGAGGGGTGAATTTGCTACATCCTGAACCATGATTATGCACAGATGATACCAGGGAATGCATTTTCCTTCAGGTTATGTACAGGTTTTCATGCATCATAACACAGATCTGAGGATTACTGGTTTTGGACAGTGAACTTGGCATTCCATACCTTGTGTTAGGTATTAACTAAAATTCAGTAATTATTTACATCTGATCTCTTTCTCAGCAGAGCCAGTTTTTTTTGTATATGTCTATTTAGGTTTAAGATGTTTTACTTAGTTTTTATTATAGCCAACATTTTAATAAAATTAATTAATACGGTAGTACCATTTAATAACGAATACATATTATTTTAGCTTTATTTGTTTAATAACTGATGCTAATTCTTTTAGCTTTGAATAGTTCTGTATTTTGAACTCTTTGAAATACCTACTGTAATTAATACTCTCTCAAAAGCAGAGTTTAAAGTCACTCCAGGCAGTTTAAACACCCCATTTAAAAAGTTAATATCAAACTAATAGATGAGCTGGTATTAGTTTCACTGCATCCTTTGCTTGGATAAAAACCAAAATCATAAAATAAAATTATAAAAAAACAACTGTGAATCAAAACCGCAGGAAATGGACTCCGACATGTAATGTATTGATAGGCCCCATCACAATGTCTATTGTACCACTAAGCAAAGTATTTTTAACTTCTAAAAATATTCAAATAAGAGGTTGTTATGTGTGTGTTGTGGGTGCAGCTATACTGAGTGGTATCGGTGAATGCTCTGTGTTAATTACACAAGCAATTATTACAGGATTGGCTATTTTAACGAGGGGAAGCGGTTGGCTGTCATTGCTAGAGCTGACCTGTGTCTTCTCTGCGGAGGCTGCCGTATCCCAGCTCCCTGTAAAAGCTCCATTACTTTAATCAAGCCTGATGGGCTGTGATAGAGAATGCAAATCTAGGTCATTGCATATGTAAATGTGCAGCTGGGATCTTACGCAGTGCCAAAACACATCAGCTGGGGTGTCTGAGTGTCACCAAGCATTAACTCCAACATGGCAGTCAGACATGAGTGCTAAACACACCCTATAATCTTCCGATTTTGTGCCAGGAAGAATTATCGCAATTACAAATAATGTCAATATTGCACTTTTATCAAATCTGGCCTGATGTTCCCACGCCACACAGCAGCATGTCATCATGTTAAGACGGAGTGATGTAGACACTTTTGAAGTTTACTGCACTTTTCACAGGCGGTTAGCTGTGTAATACACCAAAATGATGACCGTCTCAATACCTTAGATTGTTTTATTTCTTTTCACGGAAACACAGACAAACAAAACTTTTTCTACGGCTCTGTCTGTTCTGTCTTGATCTGCTGTGAATACAGTGGATCAAGCCTGGTTTCTGAATATGATGAATGAATATGTCTGTGAAGTCCTTCTCTGTTCTTGGCTTCTGGTTATGAAACAGTGACTTTAAGCTGAGCCATTAATCAGTTCTTTTTCTCAGCAGGTTTGCATGCATAGTTGCACGAAGCTTAACCATTTGGGCTTTTTTGCTAGAGGAGGCACAAGAGGCACTTTCTTACACAGAAGGTTGTGGGACACCTTTGAAAATGACTTTGTGTTTATGATGACACATTGTAGTTCTCCTCCAGGCACTCTGGAGAAGCAATAAAAAGGCAAAAGAGAAAGTAGAGTTAGCTCAAGAAACGTCATGTCAAAATTATACTATGCACTAGTACAATCTCATTCAGAGAACTGTGCAGGATATTGGTGACACCATTACTAAAAAGATATTGTTTCTCTGGGATCATTCTAGAGGAGCAATCGGGTACATTCCCTGGGATTAATGAATTACCATGCTCTAACAGGTTAAAAGAAATTGATATAATTTAGTCTTGAATAGAGAAAGACTGGTAGAGGGCCAGTTTTAAAGTATTCAGAGCCTTCAAACGAATTGACGTTCTCCGCTTAATAAGCATCTTTTAAAATCCACACTTGCAACATGAGTCTTAAGACAGAACTGGAACCTCTGTGGAAAAAGCTTGTAAAACTGAGACCAGGAGACACTTTACGCAAAGGGTTGTGGGTGTCGGGAACAAGCTATACAGCCGTGCTGTTAAAGATGAAGACCTAATGTATTTCAACAAATGGCTTGAATCCTCAGAGACTCAGGTCATTTGCTAGCTGCTAGCAACCAAACGAGCTAGATGATCATCTCTTGTTTACAGCCTGCAATATCCTTATTCTTATGCCATGGCACATTAACACGTTTACTTGTCATTTTATTTGCCTATACAGATAAAATTTTATTTACAGGCAGTTATTTAGGTCATACGGAGCTGTATTGGGATGAAAACGTGCAGACACTGGCCCTTCAGGATCAGAATTGAACACCCCTGTTATACAGTGTCTATATCCAATGACAACCTACCTGCTGAAAGTGTCACACATTTGCTTTTTACCATTTTTACCACATTTTTATGACATAAAACTGCCCTCTAGCAAATGGAAGGTGTCCTCTGTTCTGTTCCTAATCCTTATTTTCACCAATACTGCTTCTGTCATATCATTAATGCTTTTTGTTCAAAGCTGTTTATTGCTTAGTGATCGCTAAAAGAACATAATTACATTTTCTCTTAATTTCCTTGTGTAACAGTTTTAGGAGAACAACACAAATGTATTTGCTTTTGTTTTCCTGTTTTCCTCAGGTGACAAAGGGCTACGTGATGTCAAATCTTTTTGCAATTAATAACAATTAATTTATGCAGTACTGTTCCTGTTATGAGATCTTGGCAGTACAATGAGGAAGATATTCCACCGGGCCTGGACTTCAGGGGTCAGTCTGGGGTTTAAACCCCGGGTGCAGCACTTCTGTCACAGCCTGGAGTCAAAGACTTCACCCAGATTGCTCTTGGAAAATATTCAGTTATATAAATGATTGAACTGAATATTTCTTGATTATTGCAACTTTCCAGAAGCAAAAATAGCAGACTGCAGCTAGCTTTTATAGTTAAACCACATTAGTATGAAAGACCATATGCAGTGTTTTGGGAATCCATCCAGTGAATATGTAGGAGGAAGTCGGGGCCAGACTGTGTTGAAGGCTAATGTAAATGATCACTTCAGCACAACAAAAGACAGACAGAAACAGAAGTTCTAGATCCTAGTTGTACGCCTCTGTCCACGCCATGCCTCTTGATGAAGAGCTGTCACCAATGCAGGGACAGCCCAATTGAGTTCTATTATACTCTTGATCACTCGCCATTGTCAAGAGATACTTTATATTAGCGCTAATTACTACAAGTGTCAGCTTACTTGAGGACGATCCTCTCTGCCAATTTCAGGCACTTTACCAGAGATGGCTTAACAAAATTAAGATGGCCTGAAGTGAAATTCACAGGGACATGACATCTCTCATTAGCACTGTGCGATGGGCAGATTGTCTCCAGCACTTACATTTGAACTGTTGTTCTTTCCGCCCGTTATAGAGTATTCACTGGGTGTCAGTGAGTACCAAGGGGATCGATCGATCTCTGTTCCCCACTTTACGGAAGGCTTTGTCCAGATTGAAACTCCTGCCCCACTTTCTAAAACAAAAAAACTGTACCCCTTAAATGCCAAGGATTGTTTCAGACTACGTGTTCTTTTAGGTAGATGATGTTTTGTTCTAAGCTGTGTAACCTTATAGTCCTGAATAATACATGTGTGCAGTGATACTTATATTGTTATCAGAAAAGCTTTGCTATGAAACATTTTCTAGTTGTATGCAGTAGTTTTTTACAAGAATAGATATCACAACTGGAGAAATAATTGCAAGATTTGGACATAATGTTAGGTTTTCTTCCATGGGCCTAGCTTAAATAGTGGGGGATTAAGGGAATTTTACAGACACTTATGTCCACTAATAAAAATGTCTTTTTTTTATAGCTCCATCCTGATGTACAGTAGAAATTCGGCTCAGTTCAATTCAGTGATTCTGCAGTGGCTGCTCAATTCCTTGAACCTAGGCTCTCAAAATCAGTCGGAAAAGAGAGGCTGTGAATCTGATCAGACGTAATTCTTCAGATATTTAATTAGTAATCGCCTTATTATTCCCATCAGTCTGCAGAAATTGAATGCGTACATGTATGTGACCTTGTATTCTCTCTGCGATGAGTCAGTGTTCAGTAAACTTTGATATGATATAATGAAGAAAGCTGCAGCTTTTATTAAGATGAATAAATCTGGAACACAATGTGAGGAGTGCCAGCACTTTTGTCTGGGACTGTTTAGCAAAAACGTAATGTCTGGTAAACCTGGAGGACTCCTGATGTTCAGGATCCTGTCAGGATTATGAATGGGAGGGTAAGAAATGAATGTATAACCTGCACATGGGCTTGTGGAGCAGGTAGTGCTGTGTGGCTGTGCTGTGGGTCGCCTGGGGGCTCACTGCTGCCAAGAGACTGCCATCTGCTGGTAGCCTGTGTGTACTGCAGCTAATAGGAAGGACAACGTTGCCACATGGCTGGGTGGTAAGAGGCTGTGTCACTTTCTTGCCTGTAGAGGGCCATCCGGAGCTCCTGTCCCCAGGTTGGGTTGTCTGCCCCCCCTCCAGCATTACAAATTAATCAAAATAATTAACATTACTGGCCTTGACTAATGTGCAGTCAGGAGGGTGGTGAGAGTTTCCAGACCTGTGTTGGCATTTAGAGGAACATAAAGGCTTTAAACCACCTGTACCAGCTTAATAATAATGGAACAGTCAATTCCCTTCCGTACCTGCTTGTTGCACAGTGTGTAACAGTTTATCTGGGGTGTTATATTGAGCTATTGAAATGAAGAAGGAAACATACGTAAAGAGCCAGGGTATTTATACTGACTTGTCAAGGTCCAGTCCAGACGATCCAAGGAGGTGATAAAAAAACAACAACAGCGCGTCTAGATTTTTTAAACGTTGGGTTCAATGCAAAGAAGTGTTAAAATATATATTTTAAGTGAACCATGAGGGAGGATATGACAGAATGAGTGGATAAGATAAGAAAGAAAAGGTAGATAGTAGCCATTGCGTATGTGAAAATAAACCGTGGTACACTTTATTACAAAATACCGTGTTTACTTTGCAAAAACTCAATGATGTTTACTAGTAGTACAATACCGTGGTGTATCATTAATTAGCATAGGAGTTTGATGGTAAACACAAAATAATTCTGTTCTATTTGCTGCTGACATTATTTCATACAGAGATCATCATGAGTCCACATAGGTCAGGGCCACAGCAGAAGGACATGCTAAAGGTCAGCTTGCTTGTAGCCACTAGACGTGAAGCCCCTGGGTGACTTGTTTTTTGACTCTGGTAAATTGTGAGGTAGCTTTTACTGCAGACTCACAGCCTAAATGAAATTAAGCTGCCAGTTGACCAAAGAGATTTCCATGGGAACAGCTAATTTGCCAGGTGTTTGCCACAAAAAGTAGGCCATTTTCATCTGGTTTTCCTCTATCCCTCATTGATAAATGTGCAGAAATGATTTTGCATGACAAAAAAAAACATGCAAACCATGTTTGAGTGTACATTTTTGGATGTTTAGGTTGTATTTGCATTCATCCCACATCACAACATTGATTACATTTATGGCTTAAGCAAAGATCCCTGTTTCTTGGGAGTTTCCAATGGTAAAGAACTTAGAACAGGGATATGTTTCTGTTTTCTGACTCTTATAAGTAGCATTTTCTTTTGATTCTTCTTTCAAAATGACCATGTGGAACACGTTGGATAAATTGATTTTCAAGGATGATCAAGATGAGTGTGTTAGACTTTTTTGTACTCCTGAAGTACACTGTACCAGCCTTTGAACTTTGATTCTTTCTCAGGGAAAATGCATGTGAGCAGGTAAAAATGATCAAAACTGTCATTATGTGACCTTTCTTTTGATACGGACTTATGTTCAAAAGAACGGCCACAAAATCATGTCAGAACTCAGCTGAAGAGTGTAATGCACACAAAGGTCAAAATCAATCATGTAGGTTATTAATCCTTTTCAAGCTATCCTCACTGAAATACAGTACCAGCTAAGTAGCAGACATCTAAATATACTGTATAGTGCTTATATGAGACTTCAGCATTGCTACATCGTACTCTATAATGTTATTTTGCGAGTGATTTGCTTTTAGTCAAACAGCAAAAGAAAAAAGTATGCAGTATTGTATATTGATTTGGCAGTCGGCATGTTGCTTGCATAGACATTTGTATTGAAACGTGAGAGCTTGCTATTCAGCCTTAAAGGGCACATCCATGTTGAAGCATGAATCCCACATTGCAATAAATGGAAGAGTCTTATTAAGAAATTCCTTTCAGGTGTGGTTGCTGAAACAAAGCAACAAGCAAACAAAAACCCCACTGTGAGCATGGTCTTAATAATAAACAGTTGAACTGAATTACATACAGGTAGGTGGGTTTACAGGATGGCGACTGTGTTTTTTATACATACAGTACTGTAATTATCATTCATTTGGTTAGCAGATGCCTTTATCCAGGGCAACTTCTAATTAAGTGTTTCGAAAATAACACCGATTAATGCCAAATATGAGCGAAGAGAAAGTCATGGCATGAAAATGAGCAAAAACTAAACACATATTTTAAAAAAAGCCAAGTTAAATTATTTTTCTCCTGTTACGACAGCTGTATTCATGCAAGAAGGATTAACTTAGCCTTTCGTCTCTCCGCAGAGAAACATGTCTTCCTACCAGTTCTGCTGCACCCTGGCCAATTTCCGAATCGAGAAGAAAATCGGCCGAGGTCAGTTCAGTGAGGTGTACAGGGCAACACATCTTTTGGATGGAAGACAGGTTGCTCTGAAGAAAGTCCAGGTATGAAGTCTTAATTCTTTAATGCACCTTTTAGATGTTTAATGGGTTTTCATAGGAGGAGGATTGGAAGCATTTTTCTCTCTTTAAAAATGAAAGAAGTGGGATTCCTGTATTTATAAATGTGATTCTAATAAAAACAAAATACTTCTTCTTCCTTCCAAAGACAAACTGTAAGTGCCCACAAGTTCTCAAGGCTACTAGGATCCCTATTCATTCCTTGAAGTGTGCTTTGCTTCCATATTTAAAAATGGAGGTAAATTGATTAAAAGAAAGATTATTGTCCAGCATGTAAACTGTAAGTGTAGCAATGAAATACATTAATATACTAAATGATATTTAATGGGGAATTAAATTAGTAGTAAACCAAGTTAAGAAAATATTTTAGACATTTCAACATGTGTTGATGTTGGTGTTTTCTGTAATAGATATGATCTAATAGAAAATGTTCATTTCTTTACAGATTTTCGAAATGATGGATGCAAAAGCAAGACAAGACTGCATTAAGGAAATTGACCTTCTTAAGGTGAGACAGTGCTCTGCTGTTTAGTCTTTTGTCTAAAATAAAAAAAAAACAATTGATTATTTCAATTCATAATGGATAACACATTGAAGGGGAATAAAACTGGACAAATACATTTGAGGTTTACTGTTCTTTCTTAAGAGCACAAGAGTGTCCGCACATCTGACTCAAGTTATCTTGTAACTTCACAAAACAATGGCTGCTCACATTTTAAGTGTGAAATAGTTTATATGAAATGATTTGTACATCAAGAACACTGGCAGATCCCTGCACAGTTTGTGACCACTTAGGGGTGTCAGGAGCAGACAAAATATTAAAAAATATTAAATGGATAAACTGACACTTTAAAGAGCAAGTAGTTGTGTCAAAAGGCACAACAACAGATGTTTAAGCCACATGCCACTAACATCCATTTAATCCAAGCTAAACTCTAATGCTCAGGCAGTCATTCTCCTCCTGATCATTTAGTCAAGTATAGTTTAGCATATGGACTTCTGTTGAGACTCTCATCAGTGGCCCAAATGGACATAAATCAAATTTATGGTTTCAATTGACAAATATATACCCATCTGCCTCCTTCTTCTGGACTGATGCCTTTTACCTCTTGGTTGAAATAGATTTTTCCAGTTATCAAGGGCTTTGCATAATTCTTTGGTTTTATCTTTGATTCTAGACTTGGGCATCATCTGTGGGCTTTCCTCCTGATATCCACAAATTTACTTGCTAGCTAGTTTATTTGTTGTCGTTAAATTGTCTTTGTGTGTGTGTGTAAACTCTGGAATGGACTCGTGTATCATGCAGGATATATTTCCACTTTCTTTCCTGTGTTTCTAACATAGTGTCTTGTAACAGATTGATTCGTTATCAGCCTCGCTTTGATACTGCATGTACTGTATGCAGTTTTCTGTATTCATGACATAATTTTATATATATATAACTTATTTTTAAAAAATCATATTCACCATTTTTTTTCTATTTATCCCAATTGTTAGTCTCATAGTGGCGAAATGTTACAGAACTGTCTGTATGTTCACTCTAGATTTTTGATAATACACATCTGGAGAAATGCATATACAGTGTATGAAGACATCTAGTTACACTGTAATATTTCAAAAAGCAATATAGTAGAGCACTGCCGAACTGCTTGAAGTTCCTCAGTGACCTCACCAAACAATCTTCTCAATAAGGCACTGTTGCATATTCATAAAATGCAGCAATATATTGACACATTGAAATCAAACTTCATATTTTAGCACAAAACTGAAAACCAGTTAACATTAACAAGTGACAGGAGTATACAGTATATACGACACTGCAAAAACTGTAGGAATTCCAGCATGCCACTGAAATGCAGCTGCAAGAACAGGAAATGTCGACTCTCTAGTTTTCTTGAAGTCAGAGAGCCCATTGTTTGTAAAATGGGGTTGTTTTTCCTTTGATTTTTTTAAAGTCATATATTGTGCAGATTCTTCTTATGTTTTCCTTGGCAAGCATTGCTGCTTTCTTCTACGCTTGGCGCCATGATATTCAACTTCAATTCATTAATTTTGTCCCTCACTACTTTTCTTTCTCGCTGAATCTCTATGCGTTTTTAAGTTTTAAAGAATGTTTGGAATAAAGTAGTCTCCAGCTGGCTGAGAATAGATATGGGCCTTGACTCTTTCTATGCTGGCATTGTCTGTGCAAACACCCCTTCATTTACCCCATGGCTACTGTAAATGCATCAGTCCTTTGTCTACTGACACAGGGAGGCTACAGCTCATCCACTCTCAAGCCAAGCAAGGTCAAATGAAATATATCTGTATGTGTTCTTTACATCTTAAATGCATTACTTGGAATTTGTCGGTGAGTCACCGGAGCTTCGGGATTCAGTTTTAAACATGAACATATCTTCCTCTTCATCAAAATACGCTTGCTAATTGCCAAATAAAATACAATCAATTGTCCACGTTTGTATGATTGGAGTGGAATTGTGTGGTGCTCTGTGGGTTTTTGTATTTCTAGTCAAAACATTCTCTATTCTAGGACCTGTTAATAAAGGAAAAACGAAACACAAGGCATCACACCGTAATTTAGCCTCCAGTGTGACATTAACTTAAACAGCAGTCTCCGTTTCTGAAAGGTTTTTCTTTAACCTCTTCATTCACACTGCTGCTAAATACTTGCACACTTGGTCATATCCAGTATTCGGTGAGAGTCTGAACGACAACATCAGAGCCAACGAAGTACGGTACAAAAAGCAGTTAAGTGCCTGTCAAAGCAGTTGTAGAACCATTTAAAAATGTATTTTAATTTGCATCAACATTGGAAAGACATTTTCATTGTAAGGGGGATTTGTATGTCATTTGCAAAGCTGCAGGAAAAGGCATCCTTCTAACAAGCATTTTTTTTTCTAATGACAACATACGGGTCAGCATATTTGATAATGTACTGCAGGTGTAGTTTTTCTCTCAGCAGACTGGGCGAAACTGATGTTGCTTGTAGACACAGTAGCAAGGAGTATGAGGCAAACTCTGAACTTTCTGTCAGTGTCAGAGCTGGGAACGTACTGCTTTTCACTGCTGGAATTTAATAACTTGTCAAATCAATACATCTGCAGCTTGTCTCACATTAAGTGATAGGTCCCATGCCAGTTGTACTTTACAGCTACATAAATTAAGCAGATGACATTTTTACAATTTGCAGTCACATTAGTGGAAAAATCATTCATTTCTCACGTTACAAATTTTACATTGAATGTGGCAGTCATAAAAACAGGATTTATATCACAGCCATATGTGCAGAGGATCTGCTTTGTGTTTAATGGGTAGTTTAAGAGGCAGTGTGGTCACTGTGGTTGGGTCTGAGGAGACAGCCGGGAGTTTCTGGTTTTGCCTTCTGACACTGTAACATGATGATGGTGGATAGTATGAGATGCGCTTTGATAACCAGCTGTTCTTTTTTTAAACATAAACCTGTGACTGAGGTGTAAGCAGGACGAAGTTCATATGTGTGCATACAGCAGTCACCAGTGCATTTAAGTGTTATAATAAGAAAAATCACCAACATTGTCAAAGTCATCCTGACATTTAGCAGGCTGGTAGCTCAGAAGAAATGTCATTCTGCTGTCTTTCTCATTAATTCTTAATCGGCTCAGTATGCTGCAGCTCACCTTGCTGGACACAGGCAAGGTGAAGAAAACATGCACTCATCTTCCGAGCTGCAGTGTGAGCCCCTCCTTCTCTTTCTACATTAAAAGCCAACAAAACCTGTAGCAGAGCTGAGGTGTCAGATGAAATACTTAGCAAAGCTCTGTCTGATTACACTATAGGCTCGGGGGTATCAAGCCAGTCACAACAGTTGCTGTTGTGTGATGCCCCTGTCTGACCTTCAACCCATCCATGCCCTTACTGTGCTCAGTTATTTGTCCATCATTTTTTAGGAGATCATGTACAGTATGTCAAAAACCACATTGCTTCCACAGCGAGTTTATCACATATCCTCTTCATTAAGTTTGTCAGCTCCTTAGAGGATTTTAACCCTCAAATCAAATGTCCGTATGTGACACACTGTATCTCTCGGTGCAGGAATGTTTTAGGTTGCTTTTCTTTTAACCCTTTCCAGATCAATAGCATCCTTAAAAAATCTTACATTTATCTTATTCTTAAGTTAACAACCTTTAATACTCAAATATTTCTTTCTGCATCCAAATCTGTCATTTATTGAAGAAACGCTTTGATGTGTTATACAATTCTGAGAAACCTCACTGGAAATCAGGTTTTATTTGGGTTTTGTGCCACATTCAGAGGTGCAATGTTATTCTTAATGAATCCTGTACGCTTATGGATACTGCTTTAATTGCTTCATGTTTTTTTAGTTCACTGATGCCCTTCATTTAAAAAAGCTATTGAACAGGAATGTTACATCTGTGAAGTACGAATAGTTGTCTCCACAAATTTGCACACAAGAACAATGACGTACAGGATCTCATAAAAATGAGGTGATGATTGACTCAAATAAAAAAGTCTTATACATCATACTTGAGCTAGTTATGCTCATGCCAAGCTACAGTTCTTACAATTCTTTGTTGTGCTTTCTGGCTCTGCACTTTTCAGCTACCAGAATACCCTTCCACAGTTATAGCCAATATAAATCTGTACAGACATTGGAGGTAGCAGTCAGCAATCATATCACTCAGATTAGAAGCAGAATTGGACTCACCTTTATTCACCTTTAGACACATTTCATGTACAAGGAGTTTACTGTGGTGTACTTGGTGCTGCAAAAACTTTCTACACATACCATAGAGGTACACAACGAGACAATAGACATCATTAAGGCAGTGCACATATACTAGGAATTCTGGTTAAGCAAAAAGTCAGCCCTAGGAAAGCAGCTGTTCAAATACAGGCTGATTCTGGTTTTAATATACTGTACCTGTGTCTTCCTGAGGGACGTTTACGAAACAGGTTGTAACCTGGGTGGGAGGGGTCATCGGCGATCTTTCCCGCCTTCATCTTTTCTCTAGAATTGAACTCCTCAATGATCGCCAAGTTATAGTGGCTATCAGAATGCTCTCAATAATGACTCTGTAAAACTGTATCAGAATTGGTTGAGAGACACCAAAAGTTTTCCAGGTGACACAAAACGTACACTCTCTGCTGTGCTTTCTTTGTGATATTGGCTATATTCGTGTCTAATTTTGGGGTATTACAAACCTTAAAGGACTCCTCCACACTCAAAGCCAGATCGTGGAATTACCAGGGGGAGAGTTTCTGGGGAATGTTTCCAGAAATCAGCCACCATTTCCACTGTTGTAAGTGTTTTATGCTCCAGGTGGTTGTTAGGACACCATGATACCAACCTGTGAGGAGACCTACAGGGGCAATCTCGTCCGCCGTTTGACAGATAGGGGTGCAGTCGTTGGTGTACAAGGAATAGAGCAATGGGGAAAGCGCACGTCCTTGAGGTGCATTTCAGGACCCCTGTATCTTCACAGGGTAAACTGCTCGATAGCGGATTCCTTTGATTAAAATGTAGTTTTGAATTTGAATCAATTGAAATTAATTGGACGTGTATTTGAGTATATGTATTCTTCAAGAACCCGTTTGGGCAGCACACTAATTTCATCTTTTTCCTTTCTGAAGCAATATTACACGGAGACTCTTGATAGCAGGCGTGGATGCTGTAGTCACATAATGGGTTTTCAGATGAACTTTCAGAAGCATTTGACCATGTCAGAAAATCATTCAAATTCTACGATTTTTCTGTAAAGGGGAGAACAGGACGTACTGTATGAAGGTCAGTTGAAAGGCATCAAACAGGCGTGTGTTCAATAAGATCTACTTTGTGAAAAGTCCCTCATCTATAATGCCAACAACGAGAAGCAGTGCTTTTCCATATTTTCTAAGGTAAATGATCCATTTAACGGTATAATATTATATTTCAGCCACGCAGCTGCATGCCTTTGAGTTTTTGTCATGTCTAGTCAAGGTGTTTTTTTCTGTGCCGCCAGTCTGAAGCACATGAGGTTTCTGTTGTCATAAAGAGAGAGAAAAGGCCATTTCACTAGTGACCTTCCAGCTTGTCAGCTGTTTTCTGCGATTCCAGTAGAGGCTGGCATTTTCGGCTCAGGACGCCGATGGAATAAGTGTGATCATCCATGTGAGAAAGCTCTTATGAAGTCGGTAACATCATAATTGCACATTATACACACAGACAAAAAACAGCTAGTACAAGTCATTTCTGTCCAAAGCTCCGTTTTGAGTGGAATAAAAATGTGTAACTGTTGTCACGAATGGAAAAATAGACTGCGTCAAGCCTACACCTGTGCTTCCACACAGCATGTATTGAGAAGTACTGTTGGCTTTGCAGTTTTGTATTACTTATGCTTTAGCTTTACAAATGTTTAAAGAATGATTTGTAGCTCCGAAATATGGAGGTTTTGGAGTGTTTCATATTTACTTTTGGAACTGACATATTTACAGTATTTTTCACACATTGCAGCTGTCTTTGTTCCCTGTATTTAATTTAATCTGGATATATTTAATATTCAATATTTAATTTGAAAATTACAGATGTTTTTATGACCATAACTGAGATACAGGGGCTTGCAGAAGTATCCTCTATTTTGTATTTAACCTGTTAGCTTTATCTACAAATAAACTTGCATTTGTTGGGAGACTGTGTTCTACAACCAGAAATATTGAAATCACTTGGTACAGTATATGCTGTATGCCTT
Source organism: Lepisosteus oculatus (assembly GCF_040954835.1). NCBI lineage: Eukaryota > Metazoa > Chordata > Actinopteri > Semionotiformes > Lepisosteidae > Lepisosteus > Lepisosteus oculatus. The sequence goes on along the minus strand of NC_090719.1, from coordinate 13,809,984 downwards.
TAATCTCCAGAGCATTCATTCTGACTGCTGTATGAGCAAGTCTTGTTAAATTATTATTCTGTATTATTGCTTTTGTAGTCAGTATGTTTCTACTAAATGTAAATGTGTTTGTAAAACACTGGGAAAACCCCATTTGTATTTAGGAAGCTGTGGTTCCATTGTTCTGAAGTTTCATTATATTAAATTTCAGTATCATTGGAAGAATTGTCATAATTAACAATAATTGTCAGATTTGTCATTGCTCTTGTTGTGGTGTTTTCATTTTCATTACTGTTAGTATAGCTTAAGCTACAGTATACTAATTTCTAATAAATATAACAAAACCAAATCAAGGAAGATAGTGGAGAAAATTGATTGAAAAGGATTTGTAGAACCAATGAGGTCCCTACTACTGTACTTATTCTAAAAGTGATTGCACAAGTGTGATTGATTAGCCACCTCCTAGTTCTAGAAAAAACATGACAGACATTTGTTTTTATTTGATTCACTGAAGTATTTGATATAGGTGTTTAAAGCAATCTTTATAATGTTTAATAACTCCAAGTTAACAATTTGTTGTTAACCCTGCTCCGCAGTGTGGGATTACTGTGTAATTGTCATAGTGAACTGACCTTTGGCACTCCTTCCCAAAGATCTTGTGTCAGGCCATATCCACCATGTTAACATTGCAGTGTGTTGCTACAGTACCTTGGATAAGACAAAGCTAGATACCACAAAGTACTGTCTCAACTATCTTTTTCTAGTATTATGTTGTGAAAAATAAAAAAATATGTATCCAAAGTCTATTCTCAGATATGTAGATATTGCCTATTTGCTGCTTTAATTATGTTGTTGCCACTCCTATATTATTTTGTCGCTATGCCTGACAGTAATATACGTCATGCATTTTCTCATGAAAGAAAATTATATAGACAAATATCCAAAATATTTTGTGATGTATTTTCTATCAGGACTCGTGGATTTTGCTCTGGAGACAAAATCTTTAAAAATGCATTTGCTAAGTTTAATAGTTATAAAAGAGAGCAAGTTACTGTAATATCTAAAATGAAAGGCAAGAGTGATTATAAGGCAGTGCCTAAAGGTCAAGTATTTAAGATAGTTGTTTTCAAAGTAAGAGATCTGCAGAGAATTTTCTTACTGTCACACTTAAGGGAAGTGTTCCCCCATACATCAAACTATTCACTCTAAATGAATAAAGTAAACAAGACTATTGTTAGAGATATTGAATTTACTACTGGAGCACAACTTTTCAGTTTTGACCTGTAGGGTAGTTTTAAAGGCCTTGCCAGGTTTTTCTGGAAATGCAGCATGGCAAGTAAGATGCATATTAGACTGGAAGCTGTAACCACTATCAGTGCGTCTTTCCAAAGGGGTCTTTGTTTCCAAAGAAGAGACTGAAAGGAAACGTTATACCTCGGTTCATTAAATGCCTGTGTATTTGAGAAATAATACACCTCCCTCATATGCCTACTGCGGTTCAAACCCACATCTTAAATACTGTAACTGAAGCTGAGAACATGTAGATGGTTTCCTGGAATTTTGCGCAAGACTTGATTTAATGAGGGGCCTTGGCTACACACAATGTATTTTTGTGGCTATCTCGATGATTCATGTCAAGGCAGAAGGGCTCTTGGCTAGGACGCACCCCCCTCGTTGAAATTTCTGAAGGGAATATTGAGGCAGTGCCCTCTGTAACCGGAGATCTTCCTGGCGTTGGCAGCAGCACTTTCTGCTGGAGGAGTGTGTTGCGGCTCCCCTCTGAAACTATGAGAGACTGCTTTGAGAACAGTGGGGAGAACATGGCCGTAGAGAAGAGGTAACGTGCAAGCTTTGCCAGCATTTTGTCGGCCACCTCTTCTGAGGACACACACTGCCTTTGTGCCGAAGTGTTTCCTGTGTTTCCGTGTCCATCAGCTGACTTGCTTCACAGCTTCTTCAACACTCCTTCTGCTTGTTTCGGTAGATGTCCTTTTGCCTCCACTGTGCCCTGTAAGGCATTATTTATTTGCAGTGACAAATCTGTACTGTATACTGGCACAGGGATGAACAGCTCTTTCTTGGTTACATTACTGAGGACAACAGAGCTTTGAGTTCCTGGAAAGCCACTCATTAAAAAAAAAATGCATTACTCATTTTAATGTTGTCATCATCATTATCTTGGATAATATAGTTTCAAGTGTATAGCACTTCCCCGGTTAACATCCAACGGAAAATGCATTTCAGTAAGATTTTGTGTACCTAAATAGGAATAGGATTCAAGCCATCGGATTGCAGTCAGATTGTAATGGTGCAGGTAATGCCATCGAGAGGGTAAGTTACAGAAAAGTCAGATTTTGGCTTTGTAAATCAATAACATTGACTTAACCATTTCTATTTGTAAAAAAAAAAAGGACTTATTTGGATATCGCATTTAGAATAATCAGATGAATTGTTGCCTTCTCTTAAACAAAATCCTTAAAACAGCAAGTGGGAGTTCTCCAAAACGAGTTATTTAGCAGCACCCAGGGTGCCGAACAGGGATGTTTTAGACTGTATGGTATGACCTGGAGCACCACGCATCTCCCGGCTCAGAACAGGTCACTGGTTGTGCGATCAGAGTTCCCCGTCTCTGGCCCTCTTCCACAGAGCTCCTGTGGCAGACATTGCTGTAACACCTCAGCCTGCCTCACATTATGGCACCTCATGGTCCGTCTTACCTCCTTACATTGAAGTACTCTCACTTCCAGAGTACCCGCCGTCCCTCGGATAACTGAAGAGAAGGATGTAGCAGTTGTCTGCGGTGTAGTGGAATGGAACTGTGGCCTGTGAATTTAGGGGAACTGTGCTGCAGGCCCTTTACTAGAGCTATGTTAAGTATTTCTTTTTATCAAGCAACACATAACAGCAGTTCAGAAAGAGTCTCCCTGACATGACATACCATCCTGCAATGAGCGGATAAATGTGTGATTTGTAATCAGAACTGTACGCGGGAGGAAGAAATCCTGTTTAATTGCTATTATTCTCTTTAAGAAGCTTGAAAGGATTCTGTCTTTGTGCATTTTGGAGCCTCCTGTGTTATGTTGACACATAATAGAGCATTTTTTGGGGGGAAGTGAGCACATTTGCTGAGGGGTAACACAGCTTTCAGTTGTTTCCCACTGTATTTGCATCTTTGTTATGACATCTAAGTCAAGTTTTTTAAAAAAATCACGTTTTCTCCCCTCCAGCTAGGCAGCTCAGTTTTGCTTAATTATAAGGAGTTAATCAGACTTGTCTGAATTGTAATAAATGATGTGACCCTTGTTGTTAATAGGGAGAAGGTAATATTAGCCTTCTGGTTATTCCCCTTTGAGTCATCAAGATTATAATATGTTGATTAGTACAATCTAAACATTAAATGTTGGTGTATGACCTTTACCACCTTGCATAATATCTTCAGCATCAGCTGAAACACTACACACCCTGACTGAAATGTTATTTTTTTAAATAAGTACATAAACAAGTCTGAATATTAGTGTTAGAATTTTCTTTCCAGAACAGCTGTTAAAAGTTGAAGATCTTTACAATTGAATTCCTGATCTTTTTTTGTCTTTTTTACTGATTTTAAAGCGCTTTTCGTCGTATTGACGGTGTTTCGACAGAAGAAAGCCAGTGTAATATTTTGTGGGTTCTCTTCGTGCTCGCGTTCGGCTCGGGGCTGGGCAGATCACGGGGTGGTGTTACAGTATCAGGCGTGTGATTCCCCCTCGCGCAGTCTGGCAGTGGGATCAAAAGACCAGCCAGGGCCTGCTGCCAAGTCGAAAGGATGTGTCAGATCCACAGAATGGAAACAGAGCAGGGGATCTGAAGCTTTTGTTGTTGAGCATTTGGGGGACCAGTGTTCCATCCCAGGAGGAAATGCACAGCTGAAGAAGTCTGTTCAAAAATTAATAGAAGGGGTGTTTTTTATTTTAAAAAATAGAGCGCGTGCTGGTAACTCAAAAACGTCTTGCTTTTTCTTCAGATGGCACCTCAAATCAAACTGGTTTGAAATGAACTGCCCTGCTCATTCGATGGGTGCTCACGTAAAGGGATTTCAAGGCAAAGCATGAATTGTAGGAACTGCAGTATTTTGGTTTTTTTTTTTTCTCTTTTGTAAGTCATTGACAGTTATACAGTATTACCCCTTTCATGTGCACCAATTCGGAACACATAAGCTACTTATAATTCAGCCCATCATCGACCCTTCACGAGGGAGAGGAAGGAATGTGAGCTGTCTTCTGAAACATGCATGGTAAAGCTGCTGTATGTCTTTTCGCTTTGTGAGCAACGACACGGCTCTTGTTCCCAGGGGAAGGCTAGACACCGTTCTCTCTGATAGCAAGACCACCACCTTGCTGGCCGACAACAAGCTTGAGTCTTGATAGTAAGAGCTCTGTAGTGCTAAGTGGTAGATTAATGGGAGGTTTGTGTCCTTCTTTCTCCATTATTTGAATTAAAAGCAAATGTCTTGCTGAGAGGATGAATTAAGTGCCTAATGATGTTATATGAAGGCTTCAAGTGTTACGAGATGTGTATCTTTTTATTGCAATGTAATAATGCTGTGCTCTTTCATCAACAGTACAGGATATATTGCTTATTTTTAGGTTTCTCACAATTTATAACAGGTGTGCTTTCCAACATAGCGTACATTCTTTGCATTGTGTTGTAGTGACGTCTGCAGTTTCTGTATTGAGAAACTATGCATAGAACACAGTCCTGTGTAAAATAAGGTGCAGTGCTTGTCGCTATTATTAACTGTCAAAAAGGAGATGATAAAGCACAGAAACACTGTCCTTACACTTCACCCTACCTATGAACCAGTTTCCCGTATTGTAGGAAGACCCCTCCTCCTATACTGGGGACAGTGGCTTCTAGGTGAGAGGCTTAAATCAGCTTTTGTAAGAGGTGCACCAGCCCTCTGTGGGTCAGTCTGTTCACATACTGTACACTCTTCTCATTCTGTGGGTGATGCACGTATCTTCGGTGTGCCCAGTGCACCAGAGCTCCTGTGGTAAAAGCACACCAGCGAGAGGTGTGCTCACCTACACCTACACTGGTATTGACACAGGAGAAAGAGGAGCACAGGAATTATTTGAACAAGCATAAGATTGAGAACTGGATACTGCATAAGTGTTGCAGGTCTTCTGGGCTCCATATATGTTGCAGTCTACCACAAAAAGAAGTCAGACAGGAAGTATAGAAACCATATAAAACAAATGAACTGAAACAAGTCGGGAAACCCTCACTTCTGTTGCTCACGTGCATTTTTGGGGGGGTTTTAAATTTCAGCGTACGAACAAAAACACCAAACAAACACCCACCGGCGATCACCGAATGCGTTCCCCCCCGTTTTTTGGCTAATAAATGTAGCTCGTTTAATAGCAGTGGATTTGGGAAGTGATAAAAAAAAAGATGATGAATTGCTCATTCTGAACAGGAAACCACTGGCCATGCTGCTCCCTACGGGACTGAGACTCAGACACTTCACACGGGCCCTGTGACCCGCAACTGAGATACCTGCTAACGCCAAGCAGGCCAGGCAAAGATCCTCTGACCTTGCTGCTGTTCTCCAGGGTTTTCTTAGCCAAGGAATGTGCTGATAAAGCACTGCATTCGCAAGGAAAGAGTTCAGGAAGCAATGTTTCTTCGGACTTTCTTAGGACACAGAATCTTTTGTCAGTGATGTTTAAAACGAAAAAGAGCAAGGGCGTTGTGATATAATTGTTCCTCACTGATCTGTGTTTCAAAGACCACGGGTATCACTGTAGTAACGTCAGGAAGATTGCTAGACATGTTCACAAGCTGATGAAGTGTATGTAATCAATATACTGTACTTAATTAATGTAGCTGTAGTCTATACTGTACCATCTCTCATTTTTATGTGACGGAGGACACATGAGTTTGGAGTCTCGCCCTCACTGGCTAAAGAGGAAAAAATGTCTGAAGGCAGGTTTCTCAAAGTACAATCCAGCAATCAGCTTCTCAAGTCAGGAGAGAGCCTTCTAGGTTCTGATAATAATACTGAAGAAAATCAAATCAGACATCTTTCAACCATTTTGAGCTTAGGTGATTCCTAGACCGTTGTCCATTATGTCTTGAAATATTGTTTTGTGAAAAGACAAGAAAGAAGTTAGCTTAAGTATTTATGCTAACTACCATCTTGTTAAGTGTTTTGTGAAACTGGCTCCAAGTGTGCTCCAGGAAAGATCTTGCCTTTTTTTCTGGAAACCCACACAGCCTTAGAGCCTTTGGCAAGAGTGTGTTTCTGAACGTTTGTTGCTTTGTAAAAAATAACAGAGCTCTGAAATCAAATTTTATGATGATGGTTGAATATGAATATTGGAATGTTGTTATATTTATTTTTGTATGCCGTCTTGTTCTTTGCCATTAATCTATTTTATCAAAGAGATGGTATTATTAAAATGATTATTCTAAGAGTTTTATTTTCCACAGTTTAAACTCAGTAAGGTACTGTGTTGTTGACCTTCTCTTGATTTGGAGTTTCTTAAAACTTAGAATAGGCACAACTGTTTTTTGTCACGTACTGTAGAAGACTTGTTCTTAAATACTAGACGTTCAACTTAAAATGAATCTTAAGGAAGTGAAAGGGTGACAGTGATTAAATTATCTCCTTAAAATGCAGTCTTAAATTACATGTGCACCGAAGAGTTGCATTTAAAGGCATCTTTCTTTTTTCTCTTGCAGCAGTTGAATCACCCCAATATTATTAAGTATTTGGATTCCTTTATCGAAGACAATGAACTGAACATTGTTTTAGAATTAGCTGATGCGGGAGATCTCTCTCAGATGATTAAGGTGAGAATAATCATATAATCATTCTTCGTCCTTATTTCAAAACAGATTGCAGATGTAGTACAAGTAAATGACATGCTTATTTTTTCAGATTCAGGCTGCTTGAAAATACAATTTGTTTTGTAGATTAGGCTTTTTCTCTCATACAAATGACTTTCAAGCATTTATGTTATTTTCTAATAACCTATAGCAATATCTCCCTTTCAAATGCAAAGTGTTCCTTTATCGAATGGTCTGACGTTTCTTTTAAACTGCTGGGATTATCATTCTTCAGATACACTACTGATTTTACCTTCACTCCATTTTAATTTGAAATGGATCTGAAAGGATGATCATAAAAAATAAGTAAGATAATTGTTTCTCTTTTCATGGATGCACTGTGTATTATGATTTGAAGGATTATTGATATACTTTCTCACATTTTAAATGTGTTTAAAATCGTTTACCCATGTAACACATTAATCCCTGAACATTTAAAGATCATCTGTGAAATATTTCTTTTACGTGGCAGTATTCCATTGTTTTAATTTTATTTGTGCTACCAGGAATGTAAGCATGCAACAGTCATAGTCATTATGCAAGGTTTTGCTTACCATATTCCTGTCTTTTGCATTATTTATCAGGTGTTATGAAGCTGATTCACCAGAATATTATATCCCTCCAGAGAATTACTCTTTCCAGAGGAAATATGTCAGCAAAGTCAATTGGGATTAAAAAAACCTAAGTCCCTCTGGCCAGAGATGATTTTATTGCAATGCTGTATGTAGTAGAAACAGAATTCTGACTGACTACAAAACTGCCCACTTCTCTTTCTGCTTGTCTGTCTTTCTCTCCATTTATCAGTCTGTTGGTCTGCTCCTGCTTCTCAACTTTTGATTAGCATGGCTATTTACGTTAATACAGTTGTAGAGAAATTTATTGACATCCATTTTTTAAAAGCAGTGTTTTTCACTAATTGGATGACTGCTGCTTCAGTTGAACTGCACTTATTTCATGGCACATTTTAAAAGTGAATCGAAGAGTTTACTAGTGAGTAGAGACGATAACGATTTCAAACAGGGGTCTACAGGAACAGCTAAGAAAATGTTCAGTGGTGTGGAATTAAGTCGCTCTGTGGTGCAGAAGTTCACTCACTGATCACTAGGGACATTCATCCTGTACGCCCTCCTTTAAACTTTTCCTGCTCCTATCTCACTGGCCACAGTGATGGAAAACAGAGACTGAGAGAAGATCTGCCTCCTTCTAGTAACAATGTGCAAAGTAGAATGATTCAGGTCAAGATCTAACAAATGCTTGAATGGTTTCCTTATGGCAGAAGGGACTCTGACAACTAAATTTGGGAAGCCTTCTGTGTGTATCGTGGACCAGCTGTATAGTACGAAATAAAGATGAAAAACTTTAGATATGAAAGATATGGAGTTTTTTCCTAGGGTAAACAGGATATTCAGTTAATTCAGTGAATTGTGCACATCAAGATTGGCTCAGTTTGGGATTAAATCCTGGATTGAGGTGTATTTTCCATGAAATCTTGGATTGCGTTCCAATTTTTGTGTAGCTGGAGTGAGTCTGTTGTGGGGAAAGAAATGGCTTTTTTGTGTTCTTTGCATATAAATGATGAATATTATATATAGTGTTTATTTAATCATTTTAAAACCATTGGTGCTCCAGTTGTGGATAATATGTTTGGGTACGTTTCGGCCGCAGAAGACTATAGAGTATTGATAGCTCTGTTTGAGCATCCCTGCCTCAAAACATAAAGTTTCAACCTTTAATATATTTATTAACTGCTCATGACAATTTAAAATACAAGTGATATTATTTAATGAGAATATAATATCACCAAAGTCGGTAAAAGGATACAATTAATAAAAAAAAGTTATTATGCTGTTCAATTGCCTTCAAAAAAGATCTAAGTAAATTAGTTTGGGGTGAAGGAGGTTTTCAGTTCCAAGGTGATATACTACAAATCTCTCCACCATATGCACATTCTTGATTTATTCCTTTACTTTTTAATGGGTAAAATTCTTTAAGTCATGAAATTTGAATGTCAGCGATATTTAAATCACGGCGTATAATCTCTCAGTGAAACTTCCATTTCCTCTTAAAGGAAATAAAAATTCAAAGCCCTTCTTTTGTCAAAGCAAAAACTTTCATTTCAGTCCATTTTTAAGCAGGAATTCCAGACATCACATAATTATAGCTGTTGATTTGCAGATCTTTGTCAAAAAATATCCTTTAGTTTGCTGATGGCAAAATGTTAAAAGAAAGAATATCTAAACATTTGTTGTTTTGAGGCATTAAATATGTCTCACCAGTTAATTAACAAGATTAGTGTTAATTATGTGCGGTGTCCATTCGGGAGTGTCAAACCTCATTAGGCAGCATCTTATAATGGCTCTTCATTGCCAGTGCAAACAGTGGAGTGGAGAGGGTTAAAATGTTAATGAAAAGATAAATAATTCTTTTGATGTTTGGCAGTGTGTCGGCAGTTGCTGTGTTGACTGACATGGGTTGGGAGATGGCAGATTGCTCATTGCTTATTCGCTCATCTTTTATTTATTCTTGTTCCACAGTATTTTAAAAAGAAGAGGCGACTCATCCCTGAAAGGACAGTATGGAAATATTTTGTGCAGCTATGCAGTGCGGTGGAGCACATGCATTCTCGCAGAGTGATGCACAGAGGTAATCGCTCTCATCTCCGATACAAAACCTATGTTGTTGTTTTTTTTTTTTACGTGCACAAATCACTGGACTGGGATGCACTGTTGTTTTCTTCCCCATTTGGAGATAAAGATGAAATAATGATGTGCACGTTTGTTTGTTTTTGTTCCATGGCCCGCGCTGTGTCCATTAAAATTCTTGACAAGGAGGAACAAAAGGGTCTAGTGTGGTTCGTATTCCACGACAGGATTATTTTCTAATTTCAGGCGTCAACGTGGCTAGAAATAAAAAAACATCAAGAGAATAGGAGAAAGGAAGAAAGAGGAGGGAGGTCAGAGCAAAACTAAACCCCCCCCCCCCCAAAAAAGGAAATGAGGTATATGTGTCCAAACTACAGTCCAAGCTGAGAGAGTTGTTGGAACTGAACAGTGTAATTTAGCTGTACAATTCTCTATGTGAATAATTGAATAATAATTGAATCCACCCATGTAAGAGTTAAAGGGCCCCCCACCCAGTGTCTCTAATACAGTTTTGACTACAGCCACAGACCCAAGTGAAGACCTTCGAAGGGAACAGTAACCACAACCAGAGAGCTGGCGTTGTGCAGGAGCAGTCCAGAGCTCATTGGTATGAGTTAGGTTTTGGTATTGATCTAAGACAAGTTAGATCTGATTAGCGTACCTGTTACATGAACCCCGAAGCACATTATCACAGGTAATGGCAAAGCATATGTACGTGGGTGTCGGGAACATCTGCCACAGTGAGGATCAGAAGCAGTCCCCATGTGGAACTGTCTGCATGGTGTTCCAGCGATCCCCGAACATGGTGAAAACGGATTGCCAGATGTGCTAGATTTTTTAAAGAAATAATAATTCCTCAAATTGCATCCCCGCTAAGGATTACTAACACTGAAATAGCAACATGTTGATATGGCATTTTTTTTGTCACTGACCTACACAGCCTATAATGTGAAAATGGAAACAAAAAAAGTTTAGTGTAATCTAAAGGAAAACCTTGGTGAGCCTTGGGGCTTCTAATGTCCTAGTGAGATCAGTATGAAATGGAGTCTGTCCGTGCTCAGTTCCATTGGTCAACATGATTTCAGAAGAAATTCACCTGCCTGTTGTCCTGTTCCGTATAAACTAAATAAAAAGAGTTGATGCAAAACCTAAATGACCTTCTAAGTACGTCCAGCTCACCATCACAGTTTTGATTAATTCCTTAGAACACTAATTAATATTGCTGAAATGCAGATAAGTGAACTCTTCATTCCTAAAAGAGGGAATGTTGATACAATTTGCTTTGTTTATTGCTAAGTTAATTATATCTGCTTCAATTCATATGTATGGTGCAAATTGAGAAATTAAATGAAGTATTCCATTAACCTTTTGATTGCTGATAGAAAAAAACACCAAATGTTTTGTTGGTGAACTGGTGGAATAAAGCCAAACTACAGAACAGTTGCTCTGAGTTGCAACTGACCCAGACAAAATCAATGTGACAAATTGTTGTAAGACTGATTAATTTTTAATTGAAGCTTCATATCACTAAACTGCTGACATACTAGTACAGTAAGTAATGCATGAGAAGAGAAACATTTATAAATATGTGTTGTATTGAAAGAATTCCTCAGAGGAAGGTGATAATTTTAGACTGAGCCATTTATTTGCCAGTGAATCAAACATGATAATAAAGATCGTTGAATATGATCAATGCAATTTCACAAATGAATAATGAATCAACTGTATTCATCTGGTTTAGACTTCATCACAGAAAAAAGGCAAGTGACTTCATAATCTGGCTTCATATCCTGGTTATATAATAATAGTTATTATAATTATTTGACAAATAAGAAAAATAAAATTATTAAGTTACCTGGTAGCAAGCTGCATACTCTTCAATGTCGAGTCTTTACTGAACTAGTATAAACAGCTCATTATACAAAAGAATAGTTAACACTGCCTGTAAAACTAGAAACTTAATTACACCTCTCGTTAGCGACACGCTTTTGGTTCGGTGAGGTGATACAGTACATGCCTGCTTGCATTCAAAGCACACTCCAACTCTGTTTGTAGCATTCTGGGTATGATTGATGGGAGGAAAAATTAATTAGCCAGAAAAAGAAAGGAAATTGCATAAACATTTGACATTTTTATTTCTCAACTTACATTGTGAAATAAATTACTGGCAGAAATGAATTGCGTTGTACTGTATTTTCATGTCTAACACCTGTGTTTTGTGTTGCCTTTTGATATTCCAGCAGCCGGCTTTTGGTCATTCTGTTTCCCAGAATGAGGGAATTTGCTGTTACGCATTTCATCTGCATATTGTTTCAGAAGGCAAATTCATTATCTACATTCAAATGTAAAGCAATGTTCACACATACTTAGTGTTAAATGAAGTGTTTTTCTCACCCTTTGGCACACAGCAATGATAATACATATCAAAAACAAAAGGTAAAACAACTTGCACAGCTTTGCAAACTCAGTGCGTTTGACAAAACAGAAACAGTATGTACAAGGCCTTCAAACATTTCGTGGTGAATAATAATTAATAATACATTATTTGGGGTAAAATGTACATTGAAACATCCGATTATGCCTGAAATCTCCATATCACAAAACACGGGAGCAAAAAATGTTGTGAAAATCTTACAGGAACTACATTGCTTGACGGTTTAAAAAATCTAACTACCATTTCTGAAGCTGTGGATAGGCAAGAATGGGGAATAAAGAATTCCAGGTCTCGGAGATAGATGTACGATAGATAAGGAAATGTTGGAAAACGTTTCTGTGTAAAGAACTGCTAAATTTTATATCACAGAAATGTTGGAGAGGACAGTAAAAGTCCTCTTTATCTTTAAGAAAGTTATAAAAAGATGTGTCTTTTATGTCCCTTAAATTTAACGGGTGACTGATACCAACTCCTAATGAGTAAAATGCTCTAAACACATTGTGCTTTCAATTGTGTTTCTTTGATTTTTTTTCTCTCTCATTTTAAGGTTGCTTAGTCGTTAATCAAATGACTTGACTAATTAGAATTGTAAATATTTGCTTAATTATTCTTTGCCACTTAATTATTGTTTGAAGGTGTATTTGCTTTTGCCAGGTGCCACCTTGAATGTTAATTTAGTTTAGAATTGATACAGTGATTGTTTTAAATGAGTATAATTTTAATTAATCCTGGCTGAGTTAGTCTGCTGTAGTTTGCTTTGGTTAGATTTAGTATGAATTTTAAATTGATAAAAACTTTTGTTGTTTTTTTTTTCTTTTAGACATAAAGCCAGCTAATGTGTTCATAACAGCAACAGGGGAGGTAAAACTGGGAGACCTGGGGTTGGGACGTTTCTTCAGCTCCAAGACCACTGCAGCACATTCCTTAGGTTTGTAAAAAGGTTCAGTTTCCTTGCTCAGAAATGCCTTTTGTATTGTCCTAAATCACATCTCTACTGTACTTACAGAAGACTCAGGTAAGCCTGCCTGGGGTTGTTTTAAGTGCTTTCAAAAGAGATCTAGCTTTTGTGACTGTACATCTTGTGAGAGCTCCATGAAGCCAGCAGTTTCTTCTTTTTGTTTTAAAACTTAGTACACAATGCGTTTCCTTGGGCTTTTTGAGGTACAACATACACTTTACTTTTAAATCAAACTAAACAGAAATGGCTTTGCTAGTTTTATTATCTAGGGAAAACTTCTCTTTCTCAACTACATGTCTATTATATTCTCTATAAATCGTAGCTGAGTGAAAATTAGACTGTTTTTTCTCGTTCTCTTTATCCAAGTGTGAAATACAAATGTTATATTTTCTGTATATACTGTATGGAAGTTTTATAAAATCATTCAATTGTAACTGGAAGGTTTAAAGTCCAATAAAGTAGTATGAGAGTTCATGAAAAACAGGAAAATCTGGACGAAGAACACTAGAAGAATTTTAGTAGTAAAATATAATATGCAGAGGCAGTGTATTGAATGTGGGGCACTAGCCCAGGAAGAGCTGTTGTTTGTAGCTAGAAATCAAAGCACTTCAATGTAGGTGTATAAAATCTGATAGTATCTATAAAAGCTTTTTGAGCTTATCAGCATCTATCCAAAACTATCCGCCCACAAGCTTTTTTGGACTAGGCTAGGTAAAAACAGAACAAATTCATGTTTCAGAGGTGGCAGATGATGAGGGAGAACCTGAAGCCAGTTTTGGAAGAGCGGTCTCTAGCATTCTTCCAGCAATGCTAACATTTTAGAGCCCGTATCCCCCTGTACAGGACTGGGGTGAAGACTGAATAAAATGCTTCAGTTGCTCCTTACTTGGCCGATATCCAGAAGTGAGTTAGGGGTCTTCTGGTATGTTTCTCCCTTTTCATCACGAGTTCTTCGCAGGGTGATTTTTCGGGTCAAGGTCATTTTTTTTGGGTTTGACCCTTGCCCGGTCACAACTCGAAGGGATATTTTGTTTAAATAAAAAAATTATAGTCATTTCTGAACTCAGCAGGTCAGAAGCCACCCCCCTCAGGTTATTGTTTTGTAGCCAGGCTTAGATTTTGGTAGGGAATGATTCGTATGACTGAAATCGGAATCAGGAAGAAATAAGCAAAATCGTTTTTTTTCGTCTCTTCTCTGCTACTGTTACTGAGCAGCAACCCTTTTATTATTGGAATATAAATAGCACCACACAACTGGGATGAACGTCTCCGCTAATCCAATTTGAAATTCCCCACAAGCTACAGTACAGTAAGTGCCCTTCTTGTCCATTCACCACACAGTGGGCAGATTGCCCACACTGGAAAATAACAGCCAGATTATTTTTTCTCTTTTAGCGTTTTTTTAGATCACTACTTTTGTATTTGATATTTCTAAAATAATAAATCATTGTTTTATTTATTGTTGCTAAAGTAGCCCTTACCCGGGGTTATGCAATACTCGGCGTATTTTTTCTAGGTGAGGTGAGTTCACATTACATACCTGGAGAGCAAATAGTGCTGTAAGTTTGTTCCGCGGATGAGTGGCGCGGAGTTAAGTTAATGCAGACTCCGCCAGCACTCTGTTTTACACTTCAAACTCTTTGCCTTCACACAGGTGTGGTACCGTCTGCATACCGTCTCTCACTTTTTCATTAAAAATTGTGCGTTATCCATATAGCAGTCCTGTCAGGGAAACGCCCAAGTGCTTTTATTATTTTTTTGGTTTACAGTACAGTATAATACCGAAATGTCCAGTTTTTATAAATGTGTTAAGAGACAATACTGGTTTATTTGCTGTACTGTATACTTTTAAGTATATTATTCTATATTTGGCATTAATTCAAGGATTCTGAATTCTTTTTAAATTCATCATTATTTTATTTCTCTCTTCCTTTATATACAGTATGGGGGACAGTTTCCTCTCTCTCTCTGCAACATGAACTGCTGGCTGCTCCTGAATGCTCTGTCTTGGTGTTAAACACACACACCTGTTAGCCAATAAAGAACAGTACATTCTGGTGATCTCTAGGTGTCTTCTTGCAATGGCTAAGAAGATGTCTTTCCCAATTTATGAACTGTAAGATTCGGTTTACGTAAAGACTTGAGGAACCAGATCCTTGTGTAATCTGGGAAGTGGGACTGTAATGAAAGTAAAACACAACTATTTTCTGAGAAATTCCATGCAACTTGTTTGGTTTCCCCATTGTCTATATTATTGAGAATTTACCTGCAACTACAGAAATTAGGATAACTTTATCCTATAAAAGTCACCACTTTCAGGAAGTTTCACATTCTGGAACGCAGTGTTTTTTTAATGGTTCTTGTATTCGTTATTTCAAAACCTAGGAATTAAAACACATCATCGTATTACTGTAAATAAGATCATGTTCTGCAGCAGAATTCGGCCAAGCGCGATTTTAAGGGTATCTCTCAGCTTGTGTTCGGCTTTGCAAGATAGATTTGGCTGGAAGCGTTTTGGGGAATCAGCAGTAACAGTAACAGTAACAGTAACATCAATATTTTGAACTTGATTTCTAAATATGCAAGTACTGTACATTCACCCCAACAGAAGCCATGCAAATTTGCACTACAGCTCTGATCCACTCTCAACACTGACCTTAATTTCCAAGACCAACCTGAAAGAGGATTTATGCAGATGGATCACAATGTGCAGTTTTTCAGACAAATCAAGGCATATTGAAACCAAATTGAACATTATTTAATATTATGTTTTGTTTATTTAATATTATATGTTGTTTCTAGGTCTTCCTAAGTCCTTTAAGATGCAGTTAATAAAGTGTATTGTTGGCGGTCAAACTTAATTATGCAACATAGTCAAAACAGATTTTTAACTGCTGTGATTTCCTACCTGAAAATGAATTACCTTTTATGTGGAAGCTGATGGACAATAAAAAGCTGTGAGATTCTGGTGTTATCAAGATAACGGTGTCTATTCCAGATAAAGTGGTACTGTATGTGCAGTTACCCATTTTTTACCAGCCCCTCACACTTTAAAGTTCAAATCATTTGTTCCATTTTAACAAGAAAAACAATCTCAGTTCCATCATGCAGGAAGTAAAGGCCAAGAGGAGTGATCCTTATTATAAAAGCATGTGACACAGTGGATCTTAATTCCATAGAACACCTTTCTGTAGTGTCAGTGATATTATTCATGGTCTTTGAGACCCTCCAACTCGAATTGAATTCCAAACTGTAGTATAATATTATTTTTTTTCAAATAAACACTAGGTGGTCCTGCAAGGCAAATTTTATGTTTGCCAAAGAAGCCTGCAACTACAAAAATAAGCAGATCTTGTTTTAGACATGATGTGAAAGTGTTTTTGGCCACTTTACCCATTTGATAGACATCTAGACATTGCTAATTAGAGCATATCGACTTAACAATGGTTGATGACAGTTTTAAAGATGGTCCAGCTGGCGAGTAATAAATCTGAGGCTGCTGGGTGTAGTTGACGCAGGAGATAAAGGACTCCACCTTGGTCATTTTCTCTGAGAGATGAACCACCACTCGACTTGCTGTGGCTGTGCTCCATTACTTAGGTTGTGAGATGTTTCACCACGTGACCTGTATGAGTAAGACTCCACACTCTGGAGCCCTGACGGCGCAGTGTTGATGACTCTGGCTGGCGGTAGTGGTGGTATGGGGCGCAGGACTCAAGGGTAGAAGCATCTTGACCCCTGCGTACCCATGGAATAAGGCTGAAAAATCACCTCACCTTCTACAGCTTACCCTGTGGAACACCAGGCTGTGCTCAGATCGCCTGGCCACACTCTTCTTCTCTGCAGGGTGACCAGCTAGGCAACAACTGATGATCCAAGTAATTGAAGAGAGGATCTAGGTCACTGCTCCTCAAGTCTTGTCCTCAAAGGCAGCGGGTTCTTCTCCCTTTCATTCCCCTTGAACCCATAATTAGGGTTTTGAACAAAGTATTCCCTTCACAGAACCAATTTAAAGAGGTCTAAAAGTGCTAATGATTTAAAAGACACGGGCTGTTGAGCATTCCTGAAGGGTTGGGGGTGATATCAGTTTCTAAATGTGGATTATGTTAATTATCATGTTAGTATCATGTTTCTTTATCAAGCCACGCATCCTTCATTAGCTCACAAAAAAGTGCAGATGGATGCAAATGCTTTTTTGTAAACAAAAAATGGACGCGTGTTCTTTCCATGTTGAGTGAAAACGTGTCTTTGTGTGGGTTTAACTATCATTACGCAAAGATTCAGGGAAAGACTGAAGAGTCTTTTACAGTTGAAAATGGTCAACTTCTTTGGTATATAATTAGCTGAAAGACAGTTTTAGCAAAGCAACTAATGGAGTCAAAGTCTCTATAAGGACAGTATGCAAGAGCAAGAGTGAAACTTGATGGTTAAAAGGCTTTTTCTTAATCACTGGACCACCTAGGCTTCATTTGTGAAGAAAATCTTATGGGTTGATTCAGAATCACATGAATATATCCAGAATATGTAAATGGTAAAAAAGAAGACTGATTGAGTCAGAAATAGTCATTTGAAAAAACATTTACAGGGAGCACTTGCAATACATAAACTTTTTGCAAGACCCAACTAGCTTCATAAAGTAGTAATAGATATTGTCCTCCTTGACAGATTAAACAACAATGTGATATTTGCTGTTCAAGGTTGTCTGATTGTACATTAGCGTACTTAAAGAGTATACTGTACAGTATTTGAGAAATTCAAATGGAGCAAAAATAATGTAAAAACAATATGTTGTACACCCTAAAGACAATGAAAATCTTTACAGATGTCAAAGAGCATATATTGTCATCCTAATTACAAATGTACTATTTTCAGCTCTTACCTGCCGATTGTTTCCAGCAGCAATTAAATTATAGTCATTTTCAAAGTATGTCACATTCCTTTTTCTAGAAATACATACAGTCTTTATCAGAAGAAGTCTTTCGAACCATCAAACTTTTAAATGAATGATTCATGATGCAGGGGGGCACTCTGCTGGTATTAAAAATATATCATTACATAGAAAAATGAATGCAGGATCAACCCTTTTATTCTGTGTTATCAACAGTTTGTGAACTACAAAAAAGCGCTAGGGCCATTTTCATGGGCATCTCTAAGCCATTAGCTCACTGCTAAAAAAAAAATGTCAGTTATTTGCTATCTTTCCGTTGCTGTCATTAAAAAACTTTTTCTAAAAGTAATCCAAGATAAGAGGACAGCTCTGCAAATCTAAATGATGAAAAGATCAACTTTAGCTTTAATTTCCTTTGTTTCTAACAATGATACAGCATTAAGTTCCCGCTGTGACTTCAGTGCTGTTTGAGAAGATCAGCCCATTATCTTCTCAGGATTTTTTAGACTGGATTCATAAGCTTTGTTGGGCACCTTTGCACAGAGCTCAGAAAATCAAGATATTCAGACAAGCATAACTTAATGTAGAAAACAATTTGGTTTTGTAGATAACTTTTAGCCTTTTGGTTTAGAATGCATGATTTCTTTTTTTTTCTCAGAACACAGGAATTGAGAAAAACATGTCAATCTAAAAAAGCCTTAGATATTGTATTATATTATGTATTACAGGTTTAATAATTATATATAGAGATGCATTTAAACAGAAATTTTAGATTTGCTGGACAATAGTTCAGGTATTTAGTAGACATTGTCACCTATAGGCTATTAACCAAATTTTGTGTTTTTCTGCATGTTTATGCGGCTAAAACAAGTGGGAACTGAAACAGGATACAATGTGCTTTGTGTTGTAAGTATTCTAAATCTGAAGTAAATGGATTGAAAAACATATCTGGGGGGGGTTTATGTCTTGGAATCTGTTTGGTGCGTTATCTAAAATTGATTAGCTTCCCTTGTGTAACATTACTTAAACAGATTTAAACTCCTCAACTGCCGTTCCGTTCCAAGTTAAGTGAAGGCGAACAAATTCTTGAAACGTATAAAAAAGAAAACATGAAGAAATTAAATAAGGAAAATGACTGAACCTGCCTAAATCACCTTCACTGAAATAAAACCACTAGGCTGCAGCTACTGTAAGTCTGGAAGTGAAGTAAAGCTGACACATTCACACCGCTTTTGACTGAGAATCTATAATTGTAATACCTGTCCAAACCTGGTGGTCCAGTCACAAATAAGGCACTAAACTCCATGTCCTCTAACAGATTCACTCATAGTAAACTATGGTATTTCATGGGTTGAGGTCAGTGTTGTTTGAAATCTCCCGGTACCGTATCTGTCCATTTTCTGACCGTTTTATCCAGTTTAGGGTCATGGGGGAGTCAGGGCCTATCCCAGCAAGCAGCGGGCACAGGTGGGGACCACCCTGGACAGGATGCCAGTCCATTGCAGGGCACACAGACACACTCGCAGCAGGGTCCGTTTTCCCAGAAGTCAGTTATCCTACCAGTATGTCTTTGGACAGTGGGAGGAAACCAGAGCTAACCACTAACCAACCAATGCTAACCACCGTGACTCTCAAATCTGTGCCAGCAAACTAAAAGTAAATGAGTGTTCATTAAATACATACAACAGACGCCAGTAGTTTCAGACACTAACAATGGATGCGCAATGAATTGCAAAAGTCCAAAGTGCAAAATTTAAATTGAAATACATAAAGATCAGATGCCTCAAGTTTTTTTTTTTTAAAAACATGCGAAGCTCACAAGCAGCATCATTCATATTGTTATCTCAGTGAATAAGTCACCTTTCATGTAAGCAGAGGCAGTACAGCTGTGTGGCAGAGTGAGACTGGCTTGAGTGTGCTGTGCTAATTAAAGTGGCGTTGGTGGATGGGTTTCTGCAGGTAGGTGATTCCATACTGCTGGGCTCTTGCTTCTAAGAGAAGATATGTGTTCTTCTGAAGTCTTGCAGTTGTTTGGACAGGCAGCGCTCATGTAACTGTTATCGTTGATTACATCTGACAACAGAGAAGACTGTTGTCAGGATATGTGGGAGATAAAATAGTTTTTAAAAATTAAAGCGAGCTAATTATGTATTTAAATGAAGTAAGGAGTTCCCAAACAAAGAATTAAAGGGCTTCAACAGCTGTTTCTCCTGAGCTGGTAGCGCAGGACTCGTTTGTGTCTTGATTTCGACTATAATTACGGCTTCTTGCCTGTCTTTGACTGCTCAGAGCAGATCTGACATTTTGTGGGAGACAGAGCTGGACCAGTAGTGATTTTTTTTTTTAACACTTGCATTGTCTTTTTCCCAGTTTGAAATATGTGCATTTTTCTGTGAAAGACGCTAGAGAGAACCACACGGTTGAGTGAAGGATAACAGAGGAAAGAAAGAAATCTTCATAAAAGATGGAAATTGTCCTCTCTACGTGTACAGTATGTAGGCAACCATTCTTTTAAAATTATTTTTAAAAAATGACAGCCATAAGAACTAATTCAGGCTGCCAGCAGACCCACTCTGAAAATACAAAACATTTTTTCCTGAGAATATTTTTGGCTTTATCTAGCTCTTTACAGTACTGTATGTGCTCACTTATGTCAGATAAGTCTGTGGCCCGGTGGAGATTTTAAGTCCTAAAATCACGGTACACATGATAATTGGATTTTTTTCAAACTTTTTTTTTTGTGTTTCCGGATGGGAAAATAAGAGCAGATCGCCTTGGTTTTTATTTATCTCGGCGTGTGCGTGAATCCAAAAAAATAAACGTTTCCTACAGGAATCCTCATTAACGGCAGAAAGCGGAAATATAGATTCAATTTAATGAAAGCCGGGGCAGCAAAAGGAAATTTAGACAATATCGGCTCTAACAAGCTAAAGCTGTAGTAAGAATGTTCATGTTGCCCTGGCAACAATTCTGAACTCCCACCCTTAAGGTTGCTGACCCATATATGGAGAAGAGGCCTATGCAAATATATTCACAGTGATTTTTTTTGTATGTGTTTGCTAACAACAGACTGGCATAAAAGGTCATTAGACAGTGCCACAACCAGCCTGACAGGTGTACTATAAAGCTTTGGCAGTGCGACCGCTTCAATGTCAGAAAAAGAAGCCATAATTAGAGCAAAAAACAGAA
Source organism: Lepisosteus oculatus (assembly GCF_040954835.1). Lineage (NCBI taxonomy): Eukaryota > Metazoa > Chordata > Actinopteri > Semionotiformes > Lepisosteidae > Lepisosteus > Lepisosteus oculatus. The sequence goes on along the minus strand of NC_090719.1, from coordinate 13,789,021 downwards.
TGGACGTCAAACGAATTACTAGGCAGCAGCTCATATTTGTCAGGAAGGATTGCATACAAAAAAATTAAGTGACAGTACATGGCGGGGTAATGAAAGAAAAATGAAAGATTTGCCCGTACATCGCGCACAAGATACATGCGTATGTCTAGCTCGGAGCTAAACGAGCCCCTACCACCATCGCGGAGTTGTGTGACTGCTGCTCGAGAAATTTCAGCAGTCATCCTCTCCCAACATCATGTGAACCTCCAGCGGATTTATTTTGATAGGCCCTTGTTCTGTCGCTTCCTTCCCCCTCAAAATAAACTCTTTAATTAGCCGAATCGTCGTAAAAATCGTTTCATGTGACACAGGCAAAGTGAGAATTACACCTAGTTACTATCTCAACGCAGATCATCGCCCGTCAGACAACTTATCTTTAACAGATTTAAGAGCACAGGAGTTCGAAACATAAATTGTAATGAAACATTCTTCTGTGGTTTAAACATATTAGCAGTTACCCCAAGTCTCCTGTCTGGGCCTGAGGAGCTGAACATATTTTGGTTTCTTGTGTCTTTAAATATATGGAAAGATAAATATATTATAAAGACACTTGCGAAAGAAGATAATAGTTATGTAAATGAGCAGTAAATGCTGTTAAAATTTGGGTCAGTTTCAAAATGTCAGAACTGGAATTTTATTTGAAGAGCACATCATATCTAAAATATCTTGATTAACATAGTACAATGCCAAAATAAAAGAGATGTTTTTACTTCTAAGCACAGAATTTCAGAAACCCGAGACGTGAGATATTTGAAACTTTTTTTTTTTCCTACATTGAAGTCTTTTATTGCTCATAGTGTACAGCCACATGAAACAGAAGCTATGCATGGAATGACAAAGTGTGGCTTTCATGGTTAATTGTAAATTCCAAATTAATTGAGGTTAGGTTCATCTGAATCCTGAGACGATAGAACTATCTTTTCTGTTCTGACAGCAATTTTCCCAGAGTAAAATATTATAAAGCATTCTTTTCTTTTTTAACAAACTTGCAAGTCTATAGAAACATAATTCCTTGCCACATTGTTAGCAGTAGTTATGGGTGTATCATCATAGCTGAAATTCTCATGCTTTGTTGTGGCTTGTGGCCTTGATGAATTTGTCCAGGATGTATTTTTTCATGCATTAGGGGTTTTGTACTGATAAAGAGTAATTGGTGGGAAGTACAGTAACAAAATGTAATATTTTATTAGGTTTATCAGAACCAGAGTGTACTGGTAATTAAAAAGAAAATGCGTGTACACATGAGAAAAAGAGGTTCATTTGAACGGAAAGCTAATTAAATGTCTTTTAAAAAGATAGTTTGGTTCTCTTATTCAATTTCCTTATTTTTTAGGTATTGCCAGGAAATTTAAAACAAACTAGAATTAAGTCCAATCTGTCAGTGTTTATTTACTATTAATGGTGAAATTATCCAGCACTTTTACCCTTACAAATTGAACTAAATGCCCTTATGGAGAATGTCCAAACATTGTTTGTATGTGGTTCACATATAACATCGAAACATTGCTGTAATGCTCGTCTTGTTTTCCAAAAGTATTTAAACAATAAAGAAAACAAGGATAACAAATCACATCCTGTCATTCTCAATACAGTCATCTGTTGTATAAAGTATTTTTAAAACACATATTTTTTTGTGTGCTAAAGAATAAAAAGTAAAACTAAGAGCAGTTGTGTCTTGTCTATTATGCAAGCCAAATTGGATTTTTGTACAATTGCAACTTTTTATGCCAAAAAACAAAACTAAAAAAGAATTGATGTTATGGCGCACAATTATTTTAAGTAATAATCATTAATCAGACTTTGAAACTAATAAAATGTACACTATGCGCATTGTATCAGATTAAATCTGACCTTAGTTTTACTGTATTTTAAGGAAGGTGGATAAGGTATTGAGATTCAATTTAAATTGGTATGATTCTGCTTCTGATATATTAAAGGTGTTCTCCTACAGCTTCTTCCTAAAGCAGACATCAGGAATGGAAAACACCTAAAAAAAACAATAGATCTGTATGTGTGAGCCCTGTGCATGATTAATATTGATGACATGACAACTGGATGTAAAAATGCTTAAAAGAAAGAGCTAAATTAGTGTATGCGTGTTTGAAGCATTATTTTTCAATGTCATCTCTTAGACATTGAAAAAAATTACTGCACTTAAAAATCATCTGTTTTCGACCATCTGAGGGTCTCAGCACAACAGCTTAAAATCCTTTTTATCCTGATTACAGTGGAAATTTCTACAACCTTAAAGGGTGCATTTTTTCTGTGGTTTTGTTTGTTTGCTTTGTTTCTCTTAAACATGTTGGCTACAGAAAAAAAAGAGAGGGTTTGAAATCTATTGCATTTTGATATAAACTGTCATGCTGGGGCAAATTGCTCTGCTGTCATTGCTATGTTTAGAACATTCACTTTGAACAGTGACAAATGCAGTACACTTGTCAAGTCACAGTATACTTTTCCTTAGGTCAAAATATATAACTTTAATTCTTAGGTGAGGTTTGGGGGGAAAAAACAGGTATTTAGGTCAGTAGTTGAACTGAAATGTCTATTTTATTATTTGTTAAAATTCATTGGTTTTCTGTAGACTGTTAATTTTCCATCAACCATTAATTGACAAAAAGTTTATATTTCAATCTGTGTGGTCAAATTAGTGCTCAAATGCAAGTCCATAATGAATTTCTGAGGTCTGTTGAAAATAAAAGTATTTTTAAATGCCATCTTATGCAGTGCGATTCACTTGACGATGGAAGATGGAATAGAAACGTTTATGTGTGAAGAGGGAAAGATGTGTAAATCTGGATTGATATGATCTAATTCCAGAGATTTACTGGAGGCCGTTTGTCAGGAATCCAATGTCTTGGTTTTTGAAAGCTACCAATCAAAACGGAAAGTATAAAAAGCATTTAATTTAGTACTGAAGGGAAAAAGATTGCGGCTAAATATTTCAGTGTTTTTTTTTTCCTGTAACTCTTAAGGCGAACAAAGTATCTGAGGGTTGTTTGGCAGACAGTTCCAAACCCAGGCCCTTATTTTTTATCTTCTTCATTATCTGTCCAACAATACCTCTGCTGTTCATTGACTCAAATAAATACCGTACTACCTTTACGGGCTCTTCACATGATAATGCCAATTGTAACGTTTTTGATTAATAGCCTCTGATTATCCTGTTCTTGTCATATTGACTGAGGTAATGCATTGGCAAGCTCATGCTGATTAAATTGGAAGTCCAGAGCAGTTTGGTGGAGCAAGCTCATTATAGGCAATCTATCTGTAATGCTGGACAGGTCGGAAAAGAAATCAGTCTTGTCAGTCTTTTATCAGGAGCTTTTTAAAAAAAAAAAATTAATATATCTGTTCTGAAAAGCAGAGTCTCTGTAGTCGTTTTTGTTTGCTAAAAAGCTTACAATAATTACTTCTAAACGGCCTTGGTCATAAACAGCTAGGAAATAGAATTTCGTCAGCCAGCCTCTCCACATACTTACTCAATAAACTGAACGGCCCGATGCACAGAACTGAAACAACGCGTGGGGCGCACTCAACCGTTATCGTCAACCCCTGTCACTCCCTTTCGATAGAGGTCCCTTTCTCTTTATTATTCGAGACGACAATTTTAAATTGCCCAAAGTCTACCATTCGGCCGCGTGGTAGCACAAAGGTAGACACGCTGCAACTTTCTGTCTCACTTCTCTTGTTGTTGGTGGGCTTTTTTTTTCCGCCATCCCTCTCCTCAGCCTCTCCCATGCTCTGACCCTGAAATTCACAGTTCCAGAACTGCCGGGGAATCTCACACCCAAGGCGACAGAGCAACGGTGACACGGCCCGTTCTGTCACATTTCCAAAGCGTTTGCTGATCGAGAAACTTTCGGAGCCCACTGGCAAATGAGAGAAAGCACTTGATCTGCACAGAATACGACTTATTTTGCAACCAGTAAGCACACAGATAAAAAATGACAGTGTTTGTTGTTGCCGTCTCTTTTTTGTTGTGCTTGTATACAGTACTTCCTATACGTGTAGTTTGAGTACAAATAAACGGAATATGCTTTAAGTGGCATTAGTGGTTTCGTGAGCTCGTACATGAAATGTCCTAAAATATATAGTTAACAAAACACTTTTACATAGTGATTCAACTAAACAAAAGGTCTCTCTTTTTTAGTGGGGACACCCTACTACATGTCTCCAGAGAGAATCCATGAAAACGGATATAACTTCAAATCGGACATATGGTCTTTGGGATGCTTGCTATACGAGGTAAGAGGACCCTGAATAAATCTTTTCTTATGGTGTTGTAAAATGTGTGTATGTGGGTTGTTTTTTTTTACCTGTGGCAACATGTAATAGGAATGTGAGAGCTGTAGTTAACTTCTCTTCAGTGTAGGTCCGGGTTTGATTAAGTGGTTGTTTATTTTGTTCTGGTCATTAAAGGGGCATTGCAAATGTCTGTAAATATGTGCAATTACATGACATATTCTGAGCTTCTCATGTCTGCCTCTCATTGTATAATGAGTGTTGGTAACTTTCCATCTTTCACTTCTGCAGGACGGTATGTGCAGAACCTATATTAAATGAGCAGCTACTCAGATTTACTCGCGGCCTTAAAGTTGAACAAATGCAGAAACCAGCCATGCATGGCTTTGCTCCCCTTAATGGATAAATCATTCAAAAAACCGATTTGTTCTGCTTTTGAATTCTGTTTTCTATGTGGTAGCATTGAAAAGTCAGGAAACGTCAAGCAGAACTAGGCTGTGGGACAGAACGGCAAGGTTTGTCTTTCTTCACTGAAAAATAGATTCTGCAACATCCTCGAAGAGAAAGTTGCCTGTTCCAATATAAAGTGCTGCAGACAGTGAAGAGAGCATTGTCTAACTGTAATGGCCGCCAAGTGTATTCTCCTTTAATTTAGGAAGGTATGTAACTGTTGAGGGTTTGAGCTTGCTGATGAATAAACTTGCAGTCCTTGCGTAATAAATGACATTTGTCTGTCTGAATGCAATTGCTGCTTTCTTTTGATTGCTGTAAAAGGCTTAGAAAGAACACATTAACAAAGGATTGGTTGTTCTCTGAACTCTGCCCTGTACAGTTGACTGATTCCTTTCGATAAATCTGTTACAGATATTTATAGGAATGGTGCTTCATCAGTGTGATGGCAGTCAGATACAGTACATCCTTCATATATTAGGGATTTTGTACAACTAAGAAACATTTGTGTTCATGAATCATGTCAGGTCAGGTCAGGGTATACTGAATTTAAAACCTTTCAGGTTTACATGTAACTACAGTATGTATTTATTGAAAGCTGCATATCTATTTCCCATATAACATAGTCCTAAGTACATATATCAGGTTACATACATACCCTTCCCATTTGTAGAATTTCCTAGTAGAAATAGAATGTTTGGGGATTCTATCACACTTAGACATCAATGCCCATAGTAGCTTGCAAAAGTGGAGGCAATAAATTATTCAGGGATACAGTTATATTGCTGAATGTGGGGAAAACAAGAAGAAAGAAGAATGTTGTTCTTCCCTTGGCCCGTCTTCATATAGTGTTTCCAAACCTTTGAACGGTACTGTATATAAATTATATAAGTGCTTCAGGGTGTGAGATGACAAGGAAGATATTTCAAGATTATTCAATACCCTTTACCTTGTGCCTCACAATTAAAGACCAACATGTTCAGAATCAATTTTACAGAGAGCAGACTACACCCTCAGGTCTTAAACTACCGATGCACACAAGGTACTTTAAATTTCCAACTAAATATCCAACGTAGGTTTTTAAGACACATATTTTATTTTCCTTAAGAGTGTGACAAATATCACAAGGAAGGGAAAACAGGTCGGGTCATAATCCACACTTCTTCTCCCCACAAGCGGATGTGCTTGAAAAAACTGTATGACGAATGGGGCCTTAGATGTTTGAGGATTGTTTAAAGATTGAAGGAATTTCAGATTGAAGTAAATCAAAGTAGAACCACAAGGATAGGGCTGTCTCTCTGTGGCAGCCTGACTTCACTTCTCACTGGGAGTGTTTTCCCTACAAAATACAATGCAATTTATAATCACCATTGTAGTCAATATTATAATCCTTCCTTATTAGAGCTCACTAATAATTTCAGTTAGCTCAGCCTGATGTTTTTAATATCTCACTGCAATTTTGTCTACACTCCTACACCACACTCCTTTTTTAACGTTTAAATGGCCATTTGAGGCTCTGCAGCAGGTTCATTTTTGAAGATTTTGGGACAGTGAGTTTTTTCTTCTGCTGTTTTTAGGTTCTACAGTTGGGAGTTACAAATGTATATTTTGAACAGATATTTTGGTGACGGGTTAATGCCAAGTTTCTCCCCCCTAAAACTGCATCTAGCGAAGTCCTTTGTTTTGAATTTGTTTTAGTTGTCCCGCAGAATTGTTTTTCCCAAGATATGCATTTGCAGTAGGTGAAATTAAAGACGGAAGTCAAGTTGGACAATTTTGCATTGGACAATGCGAGCAAACCAGACCAGAGAAGCGAGTATTGATAGTTCTTCTGCATTCAGAAAGACTTCTAAAAGGAAATTCTGCATTCAGTGGGCTAAGGACTGGTTTGTAGTTGGTACTGTAGGTAATTTGTGCCACAGTGGCTCATCAGGCCAGAGCCAGAGTGGTCTCCATGGCGTTGAGCAAACAGAGAGTACAGTATGTCACTCACCCCTCCCCACCGGATGGGATGCGAGTCTGAGGAGCCTACTCCCAGGAAACGATGGTGCCCATTCATACAGTTGGGCGGACTAGAGCAACTCACTCAAGGTACACCAGAAGTGTCTGCAGCCCCACACTAAGTATAGAGGGAAATATAATGAATGATTACATTTTTATTTAATGCCACCTGGTCTATAAGGAAAAAAGTGAAGCAGTATTGAAAGTTTTAAAAAAATGAAATTTGATTTGCTTGTTTCCAGGTGTTATTTTTCCCTCTGCTACTTGAAGTTTTCTTTCTCCAGGAACGAAAGAAGCAACTTTTTATCTTGAGGGATGTGCTGTGGATGTCGTCCCTGTCAGTGTTTGAAGTTATGGGTGAATTGCCAGGCAGGGGCTGTCTTTACTTTGAGAGCTCCCTGACACACGCATTCGCAGTTAGAGATGGCTGCAGCATGTTGTGCTCGCAGCAAGGAGAATTGGATTGCCAGTCAGCTGTTTCTTCTCAACCCAAACTCCCATCCTTAGTAACTAAATAACAATTTAATTCTGTTAACAGAGAGCTTTTAGTGTATCGGTGCACTCAGCTCAACTCTGTGAATTGGTTCTGATTTATGTGTTGACAGGGTATGAAAGCTCCTTCTGTTTTCTGTTTAAGGAAGAAATATTACTGCTGGGAGCTAAATAAAAAATCAATGAGAAAGAGCCTCGCTGGTGTCCAAGTGTTAAAGCTCTGCTTGAGTTTAACAACCTTTTTACTCACTGTTGGCTGAGGCAGGGGAAATAGGCATTGATTTTTTTTCGTTATTTGAATAAATACCTGCCCAGTATATGTAACAGTTTTCCACTGTAAGGAAACACCATCAACTTTTCCTGTTTCTGTAGGCAGTTTCTACCTTATACAAGCAGCACCATTAATTTTTCAAGCCAGTCCGTCAGCACTGATATGTGCTCTTGTTTTATTAACAGCCATCACTTCAGATAAATAATGGAGGATATTTTGTTTTTCCCAGCTGTTAGTATTTTAACCCACAGCAGGTAGACACAGAGAAAAATCACCTATAGGTTGTGTTTTGACCTTACAATGTGCTAAAACTGTTATATTCATGTCACAGAATGAGAAGGAGGTTGTGAATGCACACCAAATGTTACCTTGAGATAAGTGGGTTTTGAGAAGATGAATGAAAAGAAGCAATCTTTGAAAATAATTTAGATCTCAATATTGATGCATGACTGTCCTCACGTAGACAGTATGAATGATGAAGGCATAAAAAAGGTTTGCGCAATGTTTGAATTACAGTACGAGGCATCAAATTTAAAATAAAAGAAGCAATTTTAAAAGTACAGAATGTGTACAGTACCCAGACTATATTAAGAATGCTGCACACCGTCTTGGTGGCTAAGCTGAAAAGGATATTCCTGGTCTGTAAATGTTCAAATGAACAAATAAATCAATCGTTGGACTGAAGGTTATTGAAGGAGGTGGGGTCTACTTTGACAGATTAAATGAATTGGTTTGAACAGAAGCGATCACATGGGATTTGATCCAGATCTGCAGAATTCTGAAATGTATTGACAAAGTCAGCCCAAAAAGACTGAGACCCCAATGTCAGTCTCAGCATAGAAACAACAGTTAGGATGCTTAAAATGTGAAAATTAGGTGCAAGCACATTCCAGACTGGGAATAAGAGACACTTCTTTGTATTGATAGTTTGTCCGAAACAAACAGCCACATTTGCCTAGAGCGATCTACGGTAGCTATGTTGTTGAATCCTAAATGCAAATCTCTTAGTAAAAATCAGCCAAATCAGTAAGCTATTAACAACTAAACACTACATAGTGGTCCAGACGGCACCCAACAAACTCCTTGTTTATTATTTGAAGATTTTTTTAAATCGTAAAAAAAATTGACTGTTTAAAGTGATCAATTCTCATTATAAATTCAGTTTCAGCTTATTTTCACTGTTCAGAAATTAAATTATGCTAATAAATATTGCTAACGAATCTGTGGATTCTTTCAATTGTGCATTTGGGCTCCTTAGTGCTACATACAGTACTCTCTTGCAGGTGTGCAATGCGTCAGTAACATATAAAGATAAGAAAGATATGAAATGGTTCTAAAATTCAGACTGCTGGAGATAAAGGGTGAATAGCTCAGATACAACATAATAAGTTCTGCTTAACTCCTACTACCCCATCTGTCGTTTTTTTTTCCAAAGTACATATCCCGGACTAGCGTTTATAAAGGTGCTGAGCGGTACTGATGTTCACACTCAGAGCACCCCATGAACTGACTTTGCAGGAAGTACAGTTCCTGTGAATCCAAAGAGTGCAGCCTTGTCCTTTAATATTGCTCAGAGGCATTTGTATCTCCTCCAGAAAGTAGGATGTTGTTTAGTTTATAGCTGAGGCACAAGACTGGAGCCAGGATTACTGAGTAGGTGAGAAAAGTCACAAATGGCATGTTACGTGTTAAAGTTGCCATCTGTCAGCGGTAGTTTCCAGTGGCATGCCGTGCTAAACTGGCACGTCTCCTAAGAAGTCAGGTGAACGCCGAGTTGAAAATCTTAGGTGGCTGATACCCCTGTTCACTCCACTCTGACTAGCACTCAGCTCAACCAAGGTGTGAACCTTGAGTTTGTATTGGAATTGTGGAATTCATGAAGAGAGTTACAAAGCAGGGGAAGCCATTTGACCCATCTAGGCTGTTTTGTAGTTAGTAGCTAATTCATCTGACAATCTCATCCTGCTATTTTGTTAAAGAAGCTGGGGTTATGGCTTTATCAACGTGACTGGGTAGTGAACTCCTTTGCAGTGCCTTCTGTTTCTGGCTTTAAAAGCACTTCCATGTGGCTTCCACTTGTGTTCTTTTTCATGATTATTTCATTAAGGAGTCCACTGACTTGACTGACATTCTCAGTGCCTTTGAGGACTTTGGATACTTGTGTCAGGTCCCCTTGAAGGTCTTCAATGTTCAAGACTAAAAATGTTCAATTCCTTCAGGCTGTCAGTGTAGGACATTCCAGACATACAGTATGTCCCAGGACATAAATTCCAGAATATAGGTGTTTGCCCAGTCTCCAGGTTTATCTAAATCTTTTTAAATTTAATTTTCTGCTTCTACATTGTTTCCTAATCTCATTTACATTTCATTTCCTAAAATGTCTGGTTTAATAACAATGCCAGAACTTAAGCCATATTGATATAAATTATAGAGGAGCAGTGGTCCTGGTATAGATCCTTTGGTACTCTACTAATGGGCAGTAATTGTACTTGGGATCAGTTTTGTCGATTTGGGGTCTTTAATAGAGGCACCCTGGAAGCTGCTGAATGGATCCTGCAGGGGTGCAGGTTTAACTGGTGATGTTGAGATGTTGAGTAGCGTTTCTTGGATGGTTTTTGGTTGGAATTTTTATCCTTTTACCACCTGGGACCAGTTTGTCTCCGTACATTTCTTGGTGATGCTTCTCAGGTAATCATAGTACCTGAATATTATATGTCCATATACAATATCTTCAACAACCTCTGGGTGCTCTGTGAATGCCTTTATTTCCATCTCCAGTGTATTAACTGTTTCCTGCCGGATGTCTGCCACAAATAGTCTGGATGGCATCCTCATACAAGATTCAACTCGCTAGATTCAACACCATTTTCTTTTTGAAGTATTGAATGAATTGAATGTGCAGAGCGGAAACATCCATTTTTGTTGTTTGGAGGTGGAAAATTCAAAGTTTTAAATAGCCATCTTATTGCTGTAAGTTAAGTGTAACATTCTTGGTGTGAGAGATTTGTATTTTTGTCCTGCCCATCGTGCCCATTAGAAAAGGCAAGCTGCCATTCTGAGTGGTCAGTTTTGGAACATAATCCTCAGACACATGCAGTTAAATAATTTATTCAAATTTATGTTCCTCAGCCATGTGTTGTCCATTGCTATAGAGGTCTCATTTGTAAGGGGTCCCTATGAGGAAAAAAATAACACAGTTGTGAATAGGAGAGAGAACCAAAACATATGTTAAAAACTAAAATCATGAGCCCTTGCGATCAGTGACAAAAATAAACTTGCAGCCCTTTATCTCTTCATGAATGTGGACTGGAAGATAAGCACTGGCAAAGCATTTTCATCAGTTTCCAGATTTCATCTTTAAAGCCAAAGAACAACAGACTGTTCAATTCTGACATCCAGTTTATTTGCAAGTTGTTCCATGTGTTTGGGACCTGCAATGCAGAAGATCGTTTTTCCTGCATGTGATCAAATGCTTGGAACCCCCAGACGAACAGAATGGCGAGTGCTGCGTCATTCTATCAGCCTACTCGGACAGAATTGAATCTTCACGAATTTCTAAGCAACCTGTAGCACACTGACAGCAGAGGTTTATTTACAATGCATGCCCTCCCATGTTTACTCATAACCCTGATGGAATTCGGACAAATCATGCCACAGAGATTTGTAGATGGTATAACCTGACTTGTTTTGAAAACAAAATTTAAATGTTGTAAACGTAATAGCATTGCACAAATCAAGGCCATGTTATAATTAAAGTCCTGAAAGCGGTGTTATAGTAGTGATCTCCAGACCAAGCATACATGCAAAGTGTGTGTATGTGTACTAAAACAAACTGTAATAGTTTGTGAGGGATTCTCATTTTCCTCCGTGTGAAATAGCAGTTTTTCTTTTTTTTACTATAAATTTTGCATGACTGCATTTATTCGGAATGCTGAAGGACAGCAGCAACTGTGTAGCTGATTTTGTTGATGTGTCTGGGGTTAGAAAACTCCAAAAAGCCTAATAACACTAATTAAAAAAATTGCATGTTGCTATGAAAGCACAATCAGTCCCTTCACTTAACTACACATTAGTGGAGAACAAAGTCTCATGTATAATGACAGCCTCTCCAAGAGGCTCACACTACTGCAGCAGCAGACCATAAATATTAATTGAAGAATAATACAATTAGACATAAAACATATATGCCTGCTGAGCAGGCACAGATGCCAGATAGCATTAAAACTAAGAGTATCCTGAGATAGAAATCAATCTGATGTTAGCTTTTGTTTCATGCAATCATTTGCAGATATTAACAGTTTCCATAGGCAAAACCATTATTTTTAAGTTTAAAATCTTATAAAATCAATTGCAGTAAATTTTGCACTATGGCATAAACTCTGTTAAGCAGACATTGTACCATGTTTCTTATTATTTTGTACATGTTGAAATCCATAAACATAAAGATGAAATATGTCTGTCAGATCAAAGGAGTGGTGATTATTCAAATGTGCGTTGAGTTTGGAAAAATCAGTATTTAATTTTTGTTTAATGCCTACAAATGGTATTGTGCTTATTGTTTGGTGTGGGTTATGAAACCAAGATTTACGTGTTTCTACAGAAACATAAGCAGTTAGTGGTGGGGATCCCACAGTGTTATTGGCTGTTTTAGTAAATTTGTTTGCGAGGAGAATGAACGTTGAAGCATTTTGTTCTTTATTTTTGTTGAACCAAATCAGAACTTCAGCTTTGTATGAGAGAGCCAATTTGCTGAGCCAGTGTTGTGACCTTGGCCAGTAAATACTGCAACAGCAAAGGGCAGAGTTTGTGGCACAGGAAAGAACTGAACTATTGAAAGAGTAATCTCTCTTAAAGCTTGTCATGTCAACAGATGGTCTTCCATTGTAAGCTGTTGCCTAGTGGTACACTTCCTGTTTTAGGACCTCATGGACAGAACTGCTCAGATCAGAGCCCGCAACCGATCAGCCCTTCTTTTCTCTGGTCAGTAGCAACTTAGGTGCAGTGAGCTCATGCCAGCATCAAAATTGACTGTGCCTGATTCCAGGAGTTCACCTGCCTTTTTACAGTCTCCATGAGCCAGGCGGTATACTAAAACAATCACTGACCAAAATATTAGGAAATACCAGCCAAAAAAATAGCTTTTCACAGTGCCAGGCAATGGGTGTTTGGCTACAAGATGAGAAAGACTTGCAGCACCTTCCCTGTCCAGGAATGTTCTGGAGAATCCATTGGATTGTGCAATTCACATAACCTCGTCACAACTTCAGCTGATGGCGATTCTTCTAGAAGAATGGAATGGGATTGGGATGCAAATATTTAAAAGCCTTTAGAAATCCATGGCTTGCTCAGTTTAATCTGTACTTGCACTGGTCCTATACAGCTTGTTCTAAAATCCTGGCCTCTAAAGGTATATGTTGCTGTTATTTTTGATATGCTAAAAACATATGTTGTTAACTGTTTCATTTTTGTTGTAGTAGCATACAGCCTTGTCTTAGGTTTTTAAACCAATTTGCCATCATTGTAACTGTAAGGAGTTACGATGTAGACAAGTAAAGGTTTTTTTTTATCCACATTGTCATCACAAATTGTTATTTGATTTAAAAAGATATGGCAAAAAGCTTGACTTCTGGCATCCTTGAAAGACGAACGAAAACTTTTCCAGACATCACAAACAACTAAAACCTCCCTGAAATGTGTAATTCTGCTATTTATCCACAAGACTCTGTAAAACAATAGTGTGACTTACAAAATAATTCTGCTCTTGTTCTTCCGGCTTCAGGGTTTAATCTACAGTGTCTCCCACAGATGCATTTTATTCGCTCAACTACAACATATTAAAGAGAAGGCAAGGCACACACCAATTAGATCTCTGCAGTCATGTGCACAAAGCATATACAACCAAAGCTTTACCGCATGTTAATAAGTGAATTTTAGTCACAAACATTTTGATATATACAATCAAGAATGCATATTCATTTTCCAAAAACTCTTGAGGTGAAATACAAGCACAGAAAGCCTTTTCTTAGTCGTTACACAATGCAGAGAAAACGATTGAACTTAGAATAAAAGCGAAGATTCAAAGCATTTTTTTTTCCTCTTTGAGCATTAAAACCATGTTTTTAAGGAGACATCCAAGTGCAGAAAAGAGTTTGCCATAAAAAAAAAAAAACACCAATTGAATTTGGTAGCATATGCTTGAAACCACATCAGGCTAGCTTCCAGCATTTCACATTGCAGGAACACATGTATAATTCCCCAATCTCTCCTGCATCTGAACTCACGATGGCTGTAATATGAAGCACATTTTGGCAAATGCTGTTTCTCTCCTTTTCTAAGGACCGTTTGTCTGCTTTCCATGCCTGTTTAAGTGATGGCAAAGTGTAATTGTGAATGCCACAATAAAGCTACATTCAGTAATTACAAATGAAAATGGAATGCCTCAGGCTGTAAGTCTCTGTAAAAGACCAGGGTTCTTGACTATGCTAATTAGATAACAAAAAGCTTTCTTGGTGCTGAGGGTCATTTTCCTACTCTCGGTGCTCGGATCGAAGAGCAGACAGAGTGCTCCTTGTGGGGAGTGAGGACAAGGGGGCTCAGAAACTTGCTGGCAGAATAGTTTTAAATATGATTAACCTTTATTGTGTTTTAAGGGTGCTGCCGCACGGATGTGTGGGTGGAGGGATCTGCTCGTGGCGCAAGTAAGAAATGAATCGAAACGCGGTCCAGAATAAGGAAGGGATGTGAAACAGAAGACGAGGAGCACAGATTGCGCTGTGGGAACTTTACAGTACGGGAGCGCAATCATTGGGGTCACATCTGTACTAAATATAAAATCAAATTAGGGTATTTGTTTTATCCAGGTTTATTTGTTAGACTCAGTGAGGTAAGTGCAGTGTTGAAAATCTGTCTCTTTGGCACGTGATGAATGTGATGGTGAGCTGATTCTGAGTGACAGCTTATAATACCACCCCTTATCCTGTCTTTGATAGACAGGGCAGCACTGTGAATCTGCACTTTGTATTCACACTTGTTCTTAGTAGCCCTCTCTAGACTATCTTATACTATCTTCTTACTGTGTGAAGCATGAGAATAGTCACAGACACAAACTCCGAGCTTCTTTTATTTATTAATACAGTAATTCACTTCTCAGAGTGTCTTGGAATAGGGTTTTTAAACTCATGGTTCCTATCACAACTTCGGAATACCTCAACCCCCGACTCCGCAGTCTGGTTTGAAGCAGAAGCCGAAACTCTGTTTTTGATCGTGTTAGTCGAGTAGATTCGGTTCTTGGATCATGCAGACCATTCTTCCGATCTTGATGTCTCTTTCCAAAGCAGTGTCAGTCCAGGTTTGAAGTTTACGTTGGTCTGAATTGATGTATCACACAGAAGGAGTGTTGAAGAATCTGACTGAAATCACCTGGAGGTGTATCATACACTTTTTAAGTATTCTTAGATATCAGTCACTATATGCACTTAGTCAATCAATCAAATCATTAATTTATTATGGAATTAGGTCTAATTAAAATTCTTTTATTTTGAAGTTTCATATCAGTGGGTTTTTTTCTTTAGTGTGTATCAGCACTGGGAAACAATCCCTTACAAATTGTAAGTATTCTAAGTGATTATTCATTCATATTTAATAGATTGAAAACAAGATTATTTTGGAAGCCACCATGCCCCTGTTCATGAGGAATTATGGCTGGAATAGTTGGTCTTATATCAATTTCTTAGTTTGTTTAAGAATCCAATAAAATTACTAATTTATTCCTTTATTATCAGGTTAGATATATTAAGTTAGAATATTTGGTTTTCTCTCAAGCAAATGAAGTGGTCTAGTGTTTCTTATAGGTTACAAAAGCACCTAGAATGCTTCAATAGAGTACACAGATGCTCTTACAGTTTTGCCAGATAGATTCTAATCCTGCCATGAATTCCACACCTTTTTTTCAGTCCTCTCATGTGAAAGCTCAGGGCATTGCAATGCACAGAAATGCCAAGGCTTAACTAGGAATTTCTCACATTTCAGTCACGAGTGGCAGAAAGTGTTCGTTATGATGCAGCAATACTCGAAGTAGAAAGAATCTGAAGAAGAATATTAAGCCACTCAACTGGAGTAAGGGAAAAATAGATATCTGCCTGGAAGCTCTTGGAGTTTTAAGCACACAGGTCACATTCAATTTCAGCCAGGCATTATTATTTTAAATTTGACTCTTACAGCCTTTAGTGCTTCCAGCTGACTAAAGGAGCAGTTAAAGGTGTTATCCTAAGACTTTAGCATACCATAATCCATATAGTCTTCTATAGAGTGCTTCTCTTTTCAGTCAGAAAAAGAACTTTAAGCTCTGAGGATTTGATCAAAGAAAAGGGATTATTGTCCCTCGTGATATCCTTTGGAACTTTGGGGCACAAATTAAACATTTTCCACTAAATCTTTTGTGAATTAGGAAATAAAACAGCAGGTTTTAGGTAAATTGTCCTATTTTCTCTTGTAGAAACTCCATTGCACATATTTTGACTAAAATTTGTTGTCCCACTCTGTTGTTGTTGTCTACATAACTGTGGTTAAAGTTGGTTTATATATACGATCTCTACATATGCGATTAATATTAATATAACTGTAAAGCATTTGGACATTTAGAGCTCTTTTTTAGAAACATACATCTACAGTCGTATTGACAGTTAAACCTTCTTCCAGAGCTTCTGTCAGCTGCAGTTTGTTGTTTTCCTTCTGATAAGGGGGGATGAGTTTACTTGCTCCTGGATGTTAATAAGTTAATTAAAAAGCAAAAATGTTGTAAGTGTTGCAGGAGTGAGAGAAATCATTGCTACAGTACCAAGAGCTCAGGGTAACTCGAGATCTGTTGTATAACTAGGAATGTGGCTTTAGCACAAAGGAACTCGGGGCCTTGGAAGCAATCAGATGCTACCTATGGCCAGGGATAAATCACACCTCCAAGCCACCTGCCAGCTGTTAAATGTCTACTTAGTATTTGATGGTGGCTTTCTGTTTGTTAAAGGGACCCCTTCTGCTGTTCAAGGGAAATGAAGTAATAGGTTTCTAATTGATGACTGGTAGGTGGTCTGGCGTTTGGGTTGGCATGTGTTCTCAATGCATTATCAGCGATTTCACAGATTCTAACTGTCGCTAATCCAGAGCTTACCTTAATGGTCATCTTGGCCTACAGTAGGATTAACATAATCACAGTTGGAGAAACTACCTTATAAAAACCTGGATTCCAGTTTCGGAAGCATAAGACATTAGCTCTGACCTGGGATGGGTGCCCGGTGCCCAGAGGTATACTTCCTGAATTATCAGGTGCGTTTCCAGGTTCTTATCAGCAGTGGGCTGTTAAAATGAGAAGTAAATTGACACAATTGTCCGTTTCTTGACCTTTCACCAGGTATTCCATGACACGGCAGGAAAAAGAGAGCTTGTGCTGTGATTGAAGCGCAGTGGAACCAGGGCAAGATGGGGTGGGGTTTGTGTGTGTGTGGAAGGGGGGGGGTCTTGTTATAATAGGACAGTGAGGTGGCAGTGGCTGTCATCTGCAAGACAGACCACCCTTGGCTGGCGCTCGCCGCCCCTGCTAATGAGCCCAGGCTGCATCCTGGGGTGAAAGGTCGGAACAATTATCAAACATTCCCCTTATTAAAAAAAAGACACGTCGTTGGGGGACTTCGACTTCGCGCGCAGCCACAGCCGGAAGACGGGAGAACGCGGGGCGAGAAATGGGAGAGGAAATGAGAAGAAAATCTCGGTTGCTACAGCTTTCGGGAGGAGTTTTGAACAGCCCCTGCGGGGTGGGGGGGAAAAAGGGAGATAATATCAACAATTATCCAATGCGGATTCATTAGAATGAGGTATTATTCCATGATTTGGTGCTGGATATGATAGTAAGCCGGAGTGACAAGAAACACTTGAATCGCATTATGGATTAATAAGCAGCTGGGGCACTCTGGGGGCTACATGCTGCGATGACATGCTTGTCGCTTACTGAGCTCCATCGCGCTGCACAAGCCGCCTTTTGAAGACAATCCCCATTAGCGCTATTGGTTCCTTAGTATGTAAATGAAGCATTTTGGTTTTGCCGTTATTTCGAGAGACAGTAGGAAGAGAGACAGCCTCCGGGCTCTTTTGACATTGTCAAAAGAATACACTGCATGCATTTAAAAAAAAAAAAAAAAGAGATAGAATTCCCACCAATATACCGAGCTCGTGTTTCAGATTCTTTGTCACATTCTGCTTTATTGTGCGGGACACAAATCATTTTCCTCAGAAAGCTGCGAAAAACAATCAGATTTTTTTTTTTTTTTAATCCAGGTCTGCACCTCGTTTTGAAAAGAAAACTCGGCGGAGTTTTTGTTTCTGCGTACTGTCTTAAATTGTGAAGTGGACATCTTCATGATGGGAATATGCTTTCCTATTCTGTCTGCCCACGTACGAATATCTGCCCCCCTTGTAAAAAGATGCGGTTTTGTTCACAAAGTATTAAACTTCGGTTTTCTTATCCATTCTACATTGATCGTTGCCTTTAAAAAACTTAACTGAGACTTGAATCTTTAAAAGTCTGCAGTCAATCACAAACCTGAGACAACATCAAACTGCTACATTATTTCCTATGTAGTTGCCAATGAATTTGTCAGGCGCAGGTGTTATTCTCATATTTCTCTGCTTAAAGCAGTCTGACTTCAGCAGATCTCATTTAAAGCATTGCTACATGAAGCTTTCCCCTTTGTAGATTAAAGGGGATGATAGTCTTATGTCCTGTGATAGTTTTGGTAGATTAAGTTTAAGACATATTTCATCACCTAGGCTTTAAATTAATTAGGATTCTAGTTGAAGTAACACATTACAGGTGCTGATCAAAGTTCTGGTGGAAAATGTGATGAATATTTTCACTGGTTTGAGGTTAAAATCAAATTCTCAGAAAACCCATCTTCTGTTCAGGATTAATGTAGTAGTTCCTTGAATATAGACTGAAATCTTTTTGGGGATCTCCATTGCCTGTATAGTACAAAAAACACAGTGCTTTCTGTGTGAACATCTACACAGGAGAGTGAAAAAAAGAAAAAGAACATCTTTTAGCATAATGGGTTGCATGTAAAATACCTCAACTGAAAAGCCACATTGAGCCACCACCAAACTCCTGTGTCCTTTAAGAGGAATGGTATCATTAATACTGGTTGACGTTCATTTGTAAGGCAGTGTTAGCAAATGAGAAGAGTATGTGTCAGTTATACTACCTGTCCGGGTGAGATGTGATATTAAGAGCCGTATCACCCAGCAATTCACAACTGGTAGCCCGATGGATCTCAGCAGGTGTGAGCCTGGTCAGTACCTGGATGGGAGACCTCCTGGGAAAAACTAAGGTTACTGCTGGAAGAGGTGTCACTGGGACCAGTAAGGGGTGCTCACCCTGCAGTCTGTATGGGTCCTAATGCTCCAGTATAGTGATGGGGACACTATAAAAGGCACTGTCCTTCAGCTGAGATATAAAACCGAGGTCCTGACTCTCTGTGGCCATTAAAAATCCCAGGGCATTTCTTGAATTGTAGGGGTGTTACCCTGGCATCCTGGCCAAATTTCCCATTAGCCTTTACTAATCATGTCCTCCAAATAATCTCCATCTCTGAATTGGCTTCATCACTCTGCTCTCCTCCCCACTGAGAGCTGATGTGTGGTGAGCGTTCTGGCACACTAACTCAGAAGAGAATCAGAACAACAGAATACAGAAGACACTTTACACAAAAGTCTTTGGTTTTCTAAAAGTGGCTGTGCCCTCTTTTGATGTAGATTTGGTAGGATCATTCTAGAAGTGGCAGGGTGAATTAAACGCTTGCAAACAGATGACCTTGCAATTTTTGCAATGTTATCCAATCGTCTATTAAGGAGGGGGGAATTTAGTGGTAATGGCCAATTCTGTCCTAGGAATCCTAGGAACACAAGGGTTTTAACAAATGCAACTGGACTTTCTTTACCAGAAAAACCATCTGATGCTTGAACTGAACATTTCTTACAACAATTATAAAGTATTCTTGTTGCTTTTCAAGTTGCTTTACATCTGCAGAGATGCCATAGGAATGATGAAGCCCACACAACAGCTTTGACGTTGAAGGGAATTGCTCTCACATTTTCTGACGCCTACCATATTTTATTCAACAAAGCCTATTTAATATCCAACAAAGATGATGTGTTTCCATATTCCATATCTTAACTTTTCTTTTCCAAAGCCTCCAGATCCATTCGAGGTATGTTTATATCTGTCTGCTATTAAATATTTGATGTTCAAAGCTAAACTAGCTGTGCTCTTTCGGCTCTCCTTTAGATAAAAAACAACAACAGGATGTTCACTGAAGTCAGTGCTTTGGCCTGCTTTTTTCAATTCCTGAAGTGCTTCTCATTAGCAAGTAGTGAAAATCGGTTCCCTAATAACACTGGTTACCAAGACTCATCTATTTTCTTCTCCCTGCAGATGGCTGCCCTTCAAAGCCCTTTCTACGGTGACAAAATGAACTTGTTGTCTCTGTGCCAAAAAATTGAGCAGTGCGATTACCCTCCACTCCCACCTGAGCACTACTCTGATAAGGTAAGTGCTGCACGCGAGTGGAAAGAAGTTAACCGAGCGGATCAAGCTTTCTAGGCCAGTGGTTCAGGAAAGATGGCGTTACAGGGGTGCTACTAGCGAGCCCTGCACGATGCCAGGTGTATGTCACAAGCACGGTTCTGAATTTCGTTCCACTTCAGCGGAGCAAGAGATGGCCCAAGTCTTTCAAATCTTTCCAGAGTCTCACAGAGGCGAATAACACCATCTTTGCCTCCAGTAATGTGTGAAAAAACCTCTGGTGTTGTTCAGCACCATCACGGCAGTCTCCCGACTTGCCCTCAGCTGTCAGCTGGATGTTCACAATAATGTACTCTCACCGAAGTCTGGTAATCAGAACACCTTACGCCCTCAAGGTCAGCAAAGAGGTTCAATGGGGATAGTTGCCACCTGGAAATCAATTGTATTTATCTTTGGCTGTCTGCATAAAACCATAATCCTAAGGTACTGCAAAAGCATATGTTGACTCTCTAGAGCTAGTTATAAAGCCAACTTTTTCTTCAGTGTGGATGATAGGAAAAAGAAGGTGTTAGTATGCTCAGATGGAGGGCTGGATCTAGCACTGCTGGAGAGAAAGAAAGTCGCATTAATTCATGACCATAGCTGGGGGATAAATCATAACAACATGAAACACTGTGGCATTATACCTTTAAGGAGCATGGTGGAATGTTCAATTTTTTTTTTTAATGTCTTGGTGGCATCCAGACCAACTTACCTGTTTACATAAGCTGCAAAATGTTGTAGTGCATGGTTCTGCATTATTACAAATTGATCTTGCCCTGTATATCAAAACAAAGCTAAAACAAAGAAGACAGCAATCTAGTGATGGGCAGTATACTGCATAATGATCTTTAGTCTCTGAATTGTATGTTGAAAAGCAGATCTGTATTTGGAGATGATTCATGTTACTTGATATAAAACAGGAGATTAGCCGTCTAAAAAAAGCAGAGGGGGTAGGTGTGCAGGCGTCGTACTTTGAGGCCGTGTCTGCAATGTAGAAAATACTGCAGGCCTCCCCGAACTCTCTAGGGACAGCTGTGTGGCCATCCCTGCAGTGGAATATGGAGTGTGCATGTATCTGAGGATTCACGCGGGGCCAGTGGCTGGATTTGGGTCAGGTTCAAAATGATAGATGTGGAAACAGAGCAAACCTGTTTATTTGATTGCAGGGGTCGGGGGGTGAATACGACGTACCATTGTGAATCCTATTAATAAGCAAATTGACTTGCTGGTTATTTCAAGAACACAGGGACTAATGACTGTTTTTATTAAGGATCAACTGTGAAAGACTAAAGGCATCGTATATTCTTACTTTTTTATCTGAATTCCCAAGGGTACTGCAGATTAATATTAAAAATAGTGTATCCATAAAATGATTTGAATGAGTTCACACCGATGTCTGACAACACCTGCAATATAAACCTGTTAGCTTCCAGCAGATAAAAGAAAACAATGTGTGATGATTGTTGATCAGGCCTAGTGTTGTATCAAGATTAATGGTGATGAAAACCAAAGGTCCAGGGATATCACATTACATAATTACAAAAACATAGTATCTTCTGAAACAAATCAAGAGGATGTCTCTTTGCTTTTGTAGCAGGGATCTGCACACATAATAAAGCCAACTGCGTAGCTGTTGAAACAACAGAATTCTCAGAAAATGGGTTAGCAAAGTGTTGGGTGATGAATAATTGAAGAATTAAGAACAAAGTGAAACACATTCAAAAACCGTAGAGATCTGTTATATAATAAAATATTTGGAGAAAAAAAATTAGATCTCTATGTTTGGAAGACTGGTCTAGCTTTTCCACAGCTGAGCTTTAAATGAATCGCCTTGTCCTGGGGAAAAGTGCTCCAGCCTCAGATCTAACATGGTTCACTGCGGATCTCAGAACGCTTACCGGTGTGTTTGCCTTAATTGGCTTAGCGGGAAAGCATATGTTCTGGTTTGTCATGGAAGATTAATCAATTTGAGATCATCTGTCGGCACGGAGTCAGAACACAAGCCGGAAAAGAAGTGAGTTTTGGTTCAAATTTGATCAGCGGCGTGAGAAACATGAGGTCAGAAGGACTAGAATCAGTTGTTCAAGAAACCTGATCTTAGGTTCTGTGCAGTGAAGTCAGTGAGAGAAGTTGGACTTAAATAAGATGAGTCTATACATTGTAATCTTTTGAACTGGTAGCCCTACCTGTACAATGCTTGTACTGCTGACTTATTCACATACTTGGATATACAACATTGACAATAAGGCCATTACTGATATTTTCTCCAGTTGTGTGTACTCCTATTTGTGTACTACATAGCATCTGTAGGTAATATTTACAAATGCATTTTCTGTGATAGTATTTATAAATGGTATCCCACCCAATAGGGGATCCAGACTCTCTCTAATTAGCTTACTTCTACAGAAACCAGAATGTGCTCTGGTCCAGTGAGCTGTTGGTAAGGACTTTGACTTCTCCTTTTACTATTAAACTTAGACTGTTCGCTGGAGGTGAATTCATTGGCCTGGTATTCTGGGAGATAGCTGGATTCAGATTTTGGCTGGGTCATGGCTAGAATAAGTCAGCATGACTTGTAAGAACTTTGTGACCCAGGAAACTGGGAAGAATGCAGACAAACTTGGCTCAAGTCAGGTGCTTCTTGTGCTTCTTGAGATTTAGATCTGAATGGAAGAGGTTAGAAAGTCAATAGCCAGAAGCACAGATAAGAATGAGCTACCTGGCAAGGCTTGTTGGCATAATTTGCTCCTCCCTGCGTGAAGACTGCATGAAAACAAGTTAATTAATGAAATTGACTTTAGACAAATCTGAGTTACACAAACACTGGTCAGAATATTCATTGTGGGCTTCCTGAGGAGATAAAATAAGCTTTTGATGGGCAGGTCTAATTAGATTGGATTGAGGGGGGAAAAAAATGGTTTCCTGCAATTCATAAATCTTACACGTCTGTCAGAGCTGGCCTGGCTTTGAAAACGCAGCACAGTACTAAAAAAAAAAAACCCCAAGCAGGGCAAGATGCCCTATTAATCACTCAAAAATCAGAAATACACAATTAATAACTGAATCTCCCCGTCTTTCGGAAGAGCGCTGAGCCTGTCTGTGTGTTGAAGGCAAACAGCATCCCTCCTCACTGCAAGATTCCCTCCTGGCAGTGATTGAGAGTCAGTGTAGTGATACTGCTGAGAGTGTGAAAGGAACGACGCAGGCTCCAGATCATCAGCTCCCAGGGAGCAGGATACCAGATGGTATTAGACTCCAAACAGGCAGCCTGACAGGGCTTGAAACGAGGCCAGACAAAGGCTTGTATATCTTTTTACTCTGTTATCTGGTACACAAGCCTGCAGCTCCCCACCACCCTCCCTCCCACCAAACCCTGTGTTTTTACTGAGGCAAGTGACAGCAGTATGTTAGAAGCACAGCTTTTAAAGGTCAGATTTCACATATCCTCGTTCGTAGTATTTTATTTCAAATCTTCGTAAATGACGGAGGCAGAACTATTTTTAAAATATATATATATATTCTTAAATTGATTACCAGATTTTGTATTTGCATTCTAGAGGGGTTTTTTTTTCCTCTCAGTAGCGCATTCTGGTGAATACCGCAGGCCTGCAATGCAAGTTGGTAAAAAAAAATAGAGTTGCAAAAAAATTAGTGCCTGGGACAACCGGCAGCATCTCTGAAGGTAGAAAAGTGGGGAGAGGGAGTAGGTACTTGCAGTGACAGTAAAATGTACTAACTCAGCTAATGAAATGCAGATCAAATCATGAGCTAGGAGTCGTCCTTTTTTTCCTTTTTCCAAACCACAAACTGCTGTTCAGCAAATGCTGACATGTCACTGTTTTTTTTTTTTTGCACTACTTTAAGGTGCGAAATGATCCCCAATGTAGTGGATATTATTGCTTATATGTTCCAGATGCTATTAGGGTTTGTTTTAAAAACAGTTTGGACTACAGACAAAATAGTGCGTTTCAGCATGCATGCTATAGATGAACAATTTGCTTAAAAAGCATATTGCAAGATTTTTTAAAAGATTAGGCACCCATAGGTTCCACAATCCAAAGAAAAAGACGACGCAGTTGGTTTAAGGACATCAGTTTTCATTTATAGGCTCCCCTGTGCTAGAATTTTGGATCCACATAAGAGACAGATTTGTTTCCAAGCACCCAACCACAGCAACAACAAAAAATCCATCGCTGCATTTTTTTTCTCTTCAGCACCGAAATAGGAGTCAAAGGTCATGGTTTGGATACGTTGTAAAAAGTTAAAGTTTCTGACCTTGGTTGTTTAAAGGGGAACTGCAATACTATTCTTATATTTCGGGGTTAAAAAGAATTGGCATTGATGAATGTATTTCACACTACAGTGAAAGTAAAACGTACACAGTAACATGTTAAATAAATATAAAAAATGGACTAAATTTCCAGGTTGCTCTGCGCCAAAATGGCCTTCGTTGTCTGCATTTTAGAACGCGGCAACAAAACTTCTGATGACGTGAAGCAGCCCTATGACATTGTAAACCAGCAGGCTTGTGAAGACATCTCTTTTAATCCAATAGAAATATTGCTCTTGACTTGGAGATGGTTTGGCCGACAAAGACTATTTGTTAACTCTGAATGCAGATCACGTTGGAACATTTCTACAGTGAAATGTCTGTTACCCAACCTGTACTTATTCACTCGAACTTCACATTACATTAGTCATTACGGTGACTAACGAGCAGGGAGGGCCGGTTTACTGTAAGTCACAACTCTCACGAACTCTCACTCTCAGCCGTGGCAAGACCAGTGGCTTGCAACAACAATAGCGACCATGCAGTGCTTTCACAAAGGTCCTGATTTTACATTTAATTCATCCGTTCCATCAGTGAATTTATGTCATTACCCAGATTTAATAACCAGTCTGAGGAACTGGGACTGCAGTTCTCCTTTAAGGAACACGGAAATCTGACAATTAAATGAATAAAGTGAAGATCAAAATCTATAGATTTTTTATTTTTGTATGATTGGTCTCCGCGAACAGGGAACCAACAAAGCAAACTGAGGGCTCAGACATAGGAGATGAGATATATGACAATTCTTTACATGCGGACTGCGAGCGATTTGAACTGGGTGTGTAAGCCATCTGAAACTTCAGGGATCCCACTGAATTCTCTTTTAATAGTCATTATGACTCCACATCTGTTACTGACTTTTACTGACTCATTTTTGTGGATGTTCCAGGAGGTACAACCCCTAATAATGTGATTTTGAGAACAGACATACGTTCGAGGAATGCAAAGGGTGCTGCATTGTTGGTAGTGTTGAGGGTGGCGTGAGAACGTCTGGGTGATAGTGGTCTACAATCAAGGGCTGTATTCATATCATTGATAGTGATTGGTGGGCAGTGGGGTTGTCTCTTCTCCTAAATGTTTGTGAGTTCAAGTTGTAACAACTTCAGTTAAACAGGTAGACACTCATCTTGCAGGTTTACCCCTCTTCCACTTCTGTCACAATGCCTGAAGGACTGTCTCTTCTTCTTTCTTCAGCTGCGGGAGCTGGTCAGCATGTGCATCAATCCAGACCCCGATCAAAGACCCGATATTTGCTTCGTCAACCAGATAGCGAGACAGATGCACCTCTGGACCTCCAGCACCTGAAATCTTTGTCGAGGCTGCTGGGCGATAAATCCAACACATTTTGGTCTTACTTGAATTTTTGGAAGATGTTTTTCTTCACGAAACTCAAGATGGTGTGACTGCAAGACCTTCATTTTTGTTTGAAAACCACCTCTTTTATGAAGACCTTTATGCTTTAGTAGTGCAGAGTGGTTGAAAACAAAATTGGGCAGTGATGTGGTGTTAAGGAGAAAATTATGTATCCACAGTGTCCTGCAGACAAGCCTCTGTTCTTATTGATTTTGTCATACAGTGCTCTTTATCTTAAGAAAAAAATAACTAACCTATTCGTAAGAATGCCTGAGTATTCAGTCTAACATAATGCCATGTAAACTTGCCATATTTAATCCATTCAAGGTCATCACTGGCGATACTCATTATTTTTTGCATTGTAACTCATTTCAGTTTTACCTTACTTTTTTAAAGTTGTACATTTAAAAAGCTACATAAGACGGTATGAACTGAACTATACTTCTCTTGCTCAGCCTTTTGCTTCATTTTTCTATTTCGTTTGTTAAAAGCTTCAGAGTTTACCGATTCAATATTGTGATATGAAGTTTTTGTTTAGAAAGCAGCTGTGATGGGGTTTGCTGTTCAGTTTTCTTTAAAAAAAACAAACTTGTACCGATAAATGACGCAGGAATTGGTGAGTACTGATAGCAAGTGTCCTATCTCTTTGGAATGAGGATGTAGAAAGTCCCGTTCAGGAAGTATTTTTTTGTTGTTGTAACTGTGAAAAATGATCTGTAATGTGAATGAAAAAACACATTGAAACCAAGACCGTTATGTGTCAAGATAAAATGTATACAGTATTGAATGGAAACTTGCATCGTGCTTGAGATTAATATATGCATTTTTGTGCAAAGATATTGCCCTGTGTATGAGCAGATTATGTGAAGAAGAATTTTAAGTGGAGACGGTATAACTCCTTTCCACTGAGAGTGCTAGCATCTGCACATTCTCAGATTCTTTTTTTTATAGAATTGTCTCTTAAGTGTTAACCTTAACAGATGCTGCTTTTGCAGTGCTTCACAGATGATGACAAGACGTATGCTTTTTTTCCTCCTTAAATGTTATATATTGTCTGTTATTTAGTATTGTGCCAGCCTTAGCTGCCATGATTTCAGGAAATATATTTTAAATACAAAGAAACTAATGGGAGTAAAACATTTATGGGACAGGTTTAATAAAGCTATGGGTACAAATCATGTTTTAGAGCAGATTGCTTATAAAATATTTTACATGTTTCTTTTAAGAAAGGACACTAGTCTTGCAATAGAGATACCGCAACATCTGATTATTAATTTCACTATGTGCTTAATGAGACAAAATCCGCCCTAATTAGTTTGACTGGCTTTCAATAGAAATACCTTGACTGAAAACATTTGTAGACAAGAATAAATTCTGTGTAATGAACTTGTATTAATCTAGACATAATGATTTGACTCTTTCTGCAAAAAAAAATATTTTAAATCAGTTTTTCTTTGGGCAATTTGGCATTTGTATCACTGTGATTTTAATTTAGTGGAATCACGTTGAAGTGTTTCCCATTTGTATTTTGTTGGTGAAAAAAATCACTACATTATCAGATGGTATTTCTTATTCAAGATGTACTTGGGGAATTTCTAACACTTGATACAATTGTGCTGTTACTATGACAAGTTATGCTTAATTTATGTTGGAAATAAACATCTCTCTTTCTCTCAGATTTGCCTGTGCATTGTAAATTCAGAAAATAAGGTAACATTGAGCTGGTACAAGAATTTAATTTCACTGATGGGATTCCAAGGCCTTTTAAGCAGTGAATTAATGGCATACCATTTGTTTTGTTTTTCAGATTCTCGTTTATTTATCTCAAAGAAAATAACTCCCTTGATTTGTTTCTTTCTTACGGGGATCAACATTAATTGGCTGCCTCTCCTGTTGTTCAGAGGTGCCGATAATCTTTCGAGACAAATTTGGAGAATGTATAGTGTTAGTGAGTCCTTTGGGAAAAGCTCATGATACACGGTTATTCCCAGATGTGTTTCAATTCCAGAAATTCCTCCTAATCAAAAAGATCGATTGATATAAAACACTTAACTGTATGTTTTAACAAAGTTCATTGCTTGCAATTCATTGCAGAATAGCACCTGGATTGTAAGATAAAGGTTCCAACAATTCTGAGTTTTGAACCCTTACTTCCAAATCTTTATCAGTAAAACTCCCATGGGTAATACGCAAAATTTAAATCGCCTGGTTACCTTTGCCTGAGGTAAGATCACAATAACCAAATTATCCAAGCCTGAGTTTACTCTTGCCTTTTACTACAAATTATTTCTGTATGAAATAATTGCTGTTAGGCAAATTGCCTACTGTAAAATGAAGAGTGAGATTGTGCTGTGAGTCCATGAGGTTATTAATATTTATTATGCTCTTGTAACCAGTAGTCATCTGTTTTAGTTGAAGTTAGTGGGAAAATCTGTGAAGCTACTTATTTTCTCAGTTAAGAAAAACAATAACATACTTTGACATTGTTAGCAGTACTGCTACCAATAATTGCCAAATATAAACTCAGCCAAAGAGATAAAATGTTCCTAACATTATAAACATACTGTATAGAGTATAGTGGTAAACATTACCTCTTCCTTTCAGCAAATACTGTATAGAATATTTAAAACTGTACAAGAGGATATTTGTACTGATACAGGGCTAATGAAAGGCATAGGAATCGTTGTCAGAACTTAGTAGGCAACTGCTGTTAAAAATTGAAGTTAACTTGGTGCAATTAACTTAACAATTAAAGGGCTGATGTAGTAAAAGGCGGAAACTTTTAACTTAAATTATTTTCGTCGTAAAACCTCCGTGAAGTTGCCCCCCCCGCAAACGATGATACCAAATACATTAGTGCTGCGTTTGTGCCGGTTTGTGCCCTTGAAAGTAGCATTTGTGCTGCTTTTATTTCCAGGATCTGTGCGTTTGTGTGAACAGGACAATTATGTTAAATGACAGTAAGTATCATACCGTAATCACAAAAGTTTAGCCTTAATAAGCGAACATTAGAAAACAATTGCATGTTCTTAAAAAAGGCTTCAACTAGCACGTCTCAATACGTCATAGCTGTGCCAATATTTTTTTTAATCTGAAGAAGTAGTTTCTTATTTAGTCCATTTTATGCAAATCAAGGGAGCGTTTAAAGATTTGACAGGTCTTTCGAGCCACATACAGTACTTAAAAATTAGCAACTTTCTGTATTACAAGAATATTGTGGTTCTATTTCATGTAATGCAACTTCGGGGAATGTGAAAAAGAACCAGGAAATTGTTTTTTAAAGGGGCACTATGTACTAAGTTGACCTAGATAGTTCATAACACGACATTGGAAACTCTTACTGACTCACACATGCAGAACTCAGAGATATTTGAAAATATTTTTATTTTCACATAAAATAATTGAACATATATCTAGGTTTTTTTTAAAAAAAAAAACCCAATCATTCATGTACTGTGTTTGTATTAAAGTACTGATTAAGGTACCTTATTGAGACTTGAACATACACAATTTGTTTTCAATTCAGTTGAATTCAAAATACTTTATTCATCCCCATGGATGAATAACTATTCAGATCATGAAATTAGCGTCAGCCTTGCGCCAGAAACAGTGTTTCAGAATTCCTGCCTTTTAAGTTTGGATCAAATGGTAAGAATTATACTGTTAGTGTTTGACAGTCAATCTCACCTGTGATTACTGTACTGTACATCACTCATTGACTGGTTCCCCAACACTTTTCATTGTATAATCTGTGTAGTGTAAAACACAATATTGAATTTCTCTCTTAGAGATGACAGTTTGAGTTAATATAAAACTTATCACAATTTCTTTCCATGCACTAGTTCACATTCTGTTTACATGTATGTTTTTTTTGTATTTTTGTATATTTGATCTGAAAGATTAAACTTCTGCGTGGAGCCTTGTGAAACGCTCATAGACGAACAGTACAGTATATCATGTCGTGACACCCCTTGCTATAAAGGAACTAAAGGGATGCTTTGCTTTTTTCATTCATTTAGATTAATTTATTCGTTCATGTCGTTTTTTTTAAGTTGTCTTTAGAATTCTTTCCAGACATTTAAAAAATAAATAAAAAACATAAACATTTTAACCTATGAGACATCATGTCTGACACATGACATACAGGCTCCGACTCTACTGCATTTGTTTGCTACTCTGTTTTTACCTGTCATTCGAAAAAGATAAACAACTCATGTCCAGTCACAAAAAAGGACTAGAAAAGCGCATTACAAAGACATTTCAGCTTTAATGCTTGAAAACCGAGCAAACAGGGGGAACCGCCTCGTCTCTGAACCGTAACTTGGCTTTAGTCAGGATAAGAGATGGACATGCCCAGTGTTTTGCGTGGCCGGCCTGGTGGCTCCGCGGGCTGAACCATCGGACACTTCTAAAGTTCAGAAAAGCACCTCGACTCCCCGTGAGTGTCGTGAATCGAAGACGAGCCCCGAGCCTCCCCGTCAGTCTGAGATCTAAGCCCCGGGTGAAGCTCTCACGCTGTCGGGGTGAGTTTGTGGAAGGGGCTGTTCTCTACCACGCCGGCCGTTTTGGGGGGCTCCATTTTCGGGGCTCTCCAAAACTGGGGAAAATGGGGGGTTTAAGACATTAATTAATGAATAGTTCTTCATTCAATTCTAAAAAGCAGCCCCTTATACCACTGAGACACCTGCAGGACAGGTGTGGCACTAGCAGCGAGAGAGAGGTGCAGTCCTAACTAGGAGCGACAGGAGTCTCTCTCCAGCACATTTCTCTTGATACGATCAACCGGCCGCAAGCTAAACGAGTCTGGCGAACAGTCTCGCAGGGGAATGTCGCTGTATTAGGCTGTCTGAAACTCCTTAGCCGTTATATACTTTATGCATGATTTGGTGAGTTACAGTTTCTATTTATCTTCGGTGTGGTGAGTGTTGAGCCCTTGTCACAGAATCCACAGCTGTCATTCAGGAGCCGAGCCCGCCTCCAGAGTGACCTTCCTCAGCGGACACGCCCCGTCCACCTGTTCCACAGGTGCGCCCGGCAAGATGGCGGCGGGGAGAGTTTCTGCGGCGTGAGGTGCGTTTGCGTTTTGTTTCTATTTTTCTTATTTTAAGTGCAAAAAATCAAATCTTACTTTGAGGAAAGCTAGACAAGAATGTATTGTTGTTGCTAATTTTGTTTGCATTTGTTTCGGTTTAATTTGTGGTTTAGGACGCCGAAATTAGTGTCCTGTCCTTTTCGGCGTGCTCACGAAGTTTTTAAAGTCTGCATTAGTTCAAGTTCAAGTTTATTGTCATTATTCTCATATACAGGTATATGGTATAACGAAATGCTATTTAGCTAGCCCTCAGACGATAAGTAGTTCTTATACTTATATCTTTCATTTCTTATACTTATATTTTTCATTAAAGTGTGTTTTTTAAAGATGTTGTATATCTAAATTGGTTTTCTTCAACGAAAAAGGCTGTAGTTTGTCTTCAAACATTTGCTTTATAAAGTCAGTAGCTGTGTAATCTCTTTCGGATTCGGCCTATATTAACGCTCTCCGCTCCGGAATTCTTAAATATTGTAAAGATTAAATTTACTCATTCGTAATGTTTTTATTTCTCCAGGTGACAAAAGGATTCCAAGAACGGGCCTCCAGTTATGAAAAGGTGTTTTTTCCTGGTAAGTTATATTCCTACTTTCCGCTATACCTTTTATCTTTGTGTAAGACAAACGTATTTTCCAACATTTTAACACCAGAACGGGTTTATACTGACTATATAACTGATTTTCGTTCCGTTGTGCTTTTGTTAAATAGAAAGTGGAAACTCTTAAGTCGCTGATGTTTAATGGTTCTTTTGTTTATTGAATCTATTGGGTAAAAATGTATAATACTAACAAATTGCAACAAGTTTTCAAAGCGGGAAGTTATTGTTAAATAGAAAGTGGAAACTCTGAAGCGCTGGTTTTTAAAGTGTCTTTTATTGATAAAACCCATTGAGTAAAAATGCGTTATACTAACAAATTGTAACAAAGCGGGGAGTTAAAACGAATGTTATAGATGCTGTAAGTGGTACTTTCCAAGTTTATTTATTCATTCATTTATAAGTAGAATTGAATTTCTATTTGGCTGAACGTATTTTCTAAATATTGGAGTAGTTTGACTGGGATGTATCTGCGATTTCTAATGGAATTACCTATTGCTTTATTGAATTTGATCGTGTTTGTATATTTCTTTATTCAGGCAGCTTGTTTGAAAAGTTAATAGATTTCAGAACGTCAAGTGAATCGATTCTGCAAATCCGATCTCTTTTTCACATGATCCTTTTTCTTTTATCTTCAGGTCTGCGGCTCCTGATCCTCTGCGCTCCGACGATCTCCTTTCCAGCTCCACTCCAGCAACTCGTTGTGCGTTGGAAAGTTCTTCTCGACAATGTGTGCTTTTCCTGACATTTGATTTTTGATCCCAATGGCTTGATCTGTAATGTCCCGATTCAGTGCTGTATTTTATTCTTGACCTGCATGTTTTCTGTTGACTGCTGCTATTGTATGTGCTGTAAATTCTGCAATAAAAACTCTTGATTTCATTGTCTGCATTGTCGTGTATTTTTGAAGGTGCGAAGGGTTCCCTTGCAGTGTGCGCCACGCACCGCAAGGGGACACCCTATCGCACGTGTACTCAAAAGTGCGAAGACGCCCGCCTTTTTAGATAGTCTCTGGGGAAAAGGGTCCCTAGCAGGGAGCGTGGGTACAGCCCCGGGGGGAGGAGAACTGAGGATAGCTCTAGCCAAGCCCCCTCACTCCCAGCTAGAGGGGAAGGGAGGTGGCCTGGACCCGAGAGAGACGAGGCACCCAGGGCGGACTCAGCCTATCAGTCACAGTTTGCAACTGACAGCTTTCTAAGTCCACACCCCAGGGGACCTGCCTCGCTGCAGGGACCAAAGCCACCACCAACCTGCCATCCTCTCCTGCCAGGAGCGAGTGGGCTTGGCTAGAGCTGCGGTCAATCAGCCAGCCCCCGCCTACCCCTCTCCAATGAGGGGGGGTGGGCGAGGCTCGGCTTGATTGCTACCACACCCCGAAAAAGACCCCAGATACTAAGTTTTTTGGCGGGAAAATCTGGACACGCTTAAAAAGGGGGTAGCCTTTGACCTTTTCAAGTCAAAAAGCGATAGGGTGTCCCCTTGCGGCCACAAACTGTAAGCAAAATCTCTCCGCCAAAAAACTCACCAACATCGGGGTTTTTCAGGGCCAAGGGGGTACAGAACTCTGTACAAGAAATGAAAGAACAAAATCAAGGTTCAATCAACACTTTATTGAGCGAAAATTGCATACAAAACAAAACATTACAATACGTCGGATGCACAAGCTTCGATGTGGAAATTAACATGCATTTCAATTAC
The DNA here is from genome assembly GCF_040954835.1 of Lepisosteus oculatus. NCBI lineage: Eukaryota > Metazoa > Chordata > Actinopteri > Semionotiformes > Lepisosteidae > Lepisosteus > Lepisosteus oculatus. The sequence continues at coordinate 13,755,851 of NC_090719.1, read as the reverse complement.
AAAGTGTCAAAGCAAGGCTACATTAACGCTAAATGCTGTTACAAGTCAACAGAGTACGGAAAGATCTGCATGCAACTACACGGCAAAAACAGAAACATACAGCACGTTACTGTTTCTCCAAGGCTTCTGTCGAGCAGCGATCAGCATGAAGACTGGAACTTCGGTGCATTTCCTGCAAAACAACAGAAATCAGTCTGAGCTGCGCTTTCTGTAACAGGATCTCAAAATGATCCCAGCTAGCTAGTTCGAGTATTGACGGACACGTTCAGAAGATGAAACTGTTTAAAAAGATTTACAGTTGCAATAAAGTGATTAGCCTGGTGTAACAGAAAATGTTCCTGTTCAACCGGGTATTGAAGTAGATACATTTAAAGCTTTAAATTCAAAGCGTGAACACCGAAGGCACAATACCGCTACAGTGTATCGATTAGATGAAAACTACCAAATTCTTGTTTTTTAACGATGTCCAGTTTGATTAGCATATTCTTTTTCTGAAACAACCCGGTTAATACGTGAACAATTAATCCAAATCTTTCTAGGCTCCGTTATTTTAATTATGAACCTGCTTTTCGCGCATCAAAAAGCTGAAGTGATCGCAGTTTTAGCAGAAAATTGCTTTCTTTAACCAGCAGGCCTACAGTGTTGTCGGGTCAAAACCATTTCTGCCCTGGAGAAATCTAGTATCACACCTAGTTTGAGTTTTCTTTTGACAAGGTGCATCGTGTTTTCAAACAACACTTTTCGGCAGGTACAGATATAGTGTACCTCAATAGGATCCGTGGAAAAGAATAAAAACGTTTATACTTACACGGTTAATTCCAGCAGCTGAGCCAAGCATGTCCTGCCCGAAGACACCAAACTGGAAACACAAGAAAACATGTATTTATACGACCATTTAAAGATAATTTAAACCAAGGTTTCTTAGTAGCGAACGGCGTTTTGTCCAGGTCAGATAGCGCAGAATATATTTCAATAAAATACGTGTAAAGAAATGAATAAAACGTTTATACTTACGTTTAGACTCCCATTACTTAGTGTGAATCATGTCCTGCTCGAAAACACTAAAGTGGAAACACAGAAACAGCAGAATTTAGAATTTTAAGACCATTTAAACTAAAAAGTATTAGAAGCGTTTTTTTACCGCACAATATAGTCTGGAAAATCATGAACAAACTTTACAATTCTAGGTGTCGGTTTGGATAAATGCACACGCTTGATTTTGCGAACAAAGTTCACGAAGTGTTTGATAAAGGAGCATACGGAAAGCGACGTTTTCATTCTGCCGATACAGCTTACAGTGTCTTTACGGCCACAACAGAGCTTCTCTTCCATGTAAGAGGAAAACACGTGTTGTCTGTGAAACACAGGTGGCTTGTTAAAATAAAAGATTTGGAAAAGAAAAGACATTAAAAAAATGCCATTTAGCTCCCAACGAAACTACGGGTTTTACCCCCTTGCTCCTGCAAGGTTTAGACTTCAGAATTACATTAGTTACATTTTATTTACATTCAAATAAAGTAAAAATAATAAAATGCTAAAAGACGCGGAACAAACTCACCCAGCTCCCTTCTCCCCCGCTGAACCTGGCGGACAGGTGCGCGGGGCGTGGCCTGCGACTGATGTCACCCGAGTGGGCGTGGCTACAGACTGACGGTGCAGGTAGCTTTTTTCTTGGCTCCGCCTGAAAACTTGCGGAAGAAATCCAGCGTGTTTTCAGAAGCCCCCATGAGTTACAAGTTTCAAAATGTTTTATTTCCATGGCCATCTGAGTAATCATAGTACATTTAATGGTTATTAGCATCTGAGAACCACAGGAATGTGAATTAAAGAATTTAGAAATATGTAGGCGAGCTGTGGGGTTTAAAGATCTTTGCAGGACATTTACAATTCTATAACCTGACTTATCTTAATGCTGCACCAAGTCAGATTTTTCATCTGTAAAATGGTTAATATACAGTTAATTTACTACCTATGTACTTCTTATTAGTCATGCAGCTGATGTGTTCATTTAAGAAGTTACAAGAACATGAGAAAGTTCAAACCGTATTCAACCCATGTCGCCCTGGTCTCTGGTATCTGTTTGATTCAATAATCTCATGCAGTCGTTGCTCTAAAGAAGACAGGCTGTTGGTTTCAACGAAATAGCTGGATCACCTGAGCCATTCTCCCACAACTCTTGGTGTAAAGAACTTTTAAATGCACTTCCCCATGGCATCCTTTCACAATTGCCTTGGTTCATGTTGAAGTAGTTCACACTGTATAACTGCAACTTATTTGCACCCTGCTAGTTTACTGAAATGCCTCAATCTCCTTAAGTAAAAACTACAACAATCTTTTAATCATTATTATTTTTAAATACAGAGGACTCTATTAGCAATGCATGTTTTTATAATGGGTCTGCAGTACTGTCTTTCTCCTTTGTGATACGTCAACTGAAAACACCAGTCCAATCAAAGCAGGCACAGACAAGTGTTCTGATGTAGGAACAGAAATAATGTTAGGCAAAAAGTGATTTAAGAGTTAAAATCACAGATCTGTGTATGTATAAAGAAATATCTATATATATAAACCATTATCAAATCATTATCTTTCTCTCTTAATCTATTTCTGAATTGGATTGAGGTATGCTGAAAGGTTTAGAAAGAACACACTTCTAATAATGTCCAAGGAAAGTTTATTGGAGCAACGCAGTAGTGTCCCTAGAAGTCTTCTGTAGGATCCTTGCATTTTGGCTGAAGCCCAGACTGTGGTGTTTCTCTGAGCCAAGATGGCCTCTGAGCAGGCAGGGATTTGGAAACAGGTGTGCATTATTGAGACAGACACACCTGGGCATTCCATGTGGGAATTTTAGGGCTTTTGGGATTGGTTCCCATGGAATTAGCCAAACCCCTGGAATTAATGAAGAGGCTTATAAAAGTGAAGCTGGGAAGGAAGATATTTAGATTGTGCTTTGTGTTGGAGAGGAACAGGGTAATTTATTTATGTTGAGCTGTGTTGTTAATGGTGCTGTGGCTCTATAATAATGAGGAGTGTGATGGTAATGGCTTGGAAAATTCAACCAGAGCACTTACTGAAGCCAGCTAATCATCTGTGGAACTTGACAAGCTGTGCTGTGGTTTGGAAATGTAGTAAGAGATGCTGTCCAGTAGGGAGTGCTACATGCACTGAGAGGATGTATGGATTGTTGGCTGGTTTGTGGAGTAAACTGCTATTGCGGAACTTAGTCAGTGATGCTGAATGTAGGTTAGGGTGTTGCATGCAAAAAACCAAGCAATGTGGAGGTGTGGTTACTTGGTATTCTAAAGACTTGCTTTAGGTGAGGGTTAGTTGGCTTCTCTTCTGTATGGAATTGAGGTGGTACAGCCTTAAGCACAAGACTATGAAAGTACCTGTGAAATGGTTTCATGGATCAATGCAAGGTATTGGACAACCGAAAAGGCATTTTAGATGGTCCTGTATGTCTTGCCTGTATACTTGAGGTAAAGATTTGATTCCACAAGAACCCTATTTCAAGGGACTTGGCTTGTAGGTTCTAAATGAAAACTATTACTACTTCACATATAGCATTGTGGAGGGGAGTTGGGGACAGGGATGTGGTTACTTGGTAACTTTTTCCACTCCCACAGAATGGAGTGGATTTCTTAACTTGCCAAGTTTCCTGGAACTACTTGGATTGTGAGACCAGAGGTGTACCTTTAACATTTCAGGACCTTATAAACTCCTTCATGGTTGTGGACCACTGCAGTCATTTCACTACCGTACAAGACTACATCCTCTTGTATAGATGGTGCTTTTCATCCTGGAGTACTTTTCATGTTGACAGGAATTGACTTCACCTGTCCTGGAAATGCAGCACTACAAGGTGAGATGCAGGTACAGAAGTGAAGAACTAAATGAATTTTGGAAATGACAAGCCCAGGTTGTCAGTCTAGATTAGAGTTTAGCCAGGACTCCAGGGTTAACATCCCTACACTCGAATCCTTACAGATCATTGTTTAAATATCTTCCAAATAATTGAACCCCTTATAGTAAGGGCTGAGATGGGGGGGGTGGAAGCACCACCTACAGGTCTCTCCCACATCACTTGCAGCAAGTCTGGATATCCAGGTTCCGAGCAGAACATGCTTAATATCTGGCTCAAGGTAGTAATACTGCTGTTTTTTGTTTTTTTTTTTTTTTTCCCCAGATTTGCTTCCTGACTGCAAAGTTCACCTGGACAAAGCTTAGACACCAGAAACAAGCTCCATTGTCTGCTGGGGGCTGGAGGTCCTGCATTTCCTATTGGTCAGATGCTCATGTACTGAGGAGCTCCTCTATTGGTCAGTGAGAGGAGGTGTCTCTTCAATTCCTATTGGTCCCATTTAGGGAGCTGAGCAGCCAATCACAGCTGGTGACAACGCTGGATGATCTTCATACACTGATCTATGGAGGAGGATATGTTTTGGAGTTTCTGACCTTTTGCTGTAACTGACACCCAACGAAGGCTCCACAGCTGGAATGTTTTTTTCCATTTCATCAGGGAATAAATATTGACATGCCCCCTTACAAATGTGTTTGACAACAGAATCCACCTTTAAGTACTGTAACATTGTGTATATGGGTGAATAGATGTATGGTGATTATTGCAACTGGTGTGGATGTTGGTTTTTGTGCAAACCTGTTATTTTTGGGTTGACTACTAAGTAAACCTGGCGTTTGTGTGTTATGGTGACTGGGAGATGTGCCACAGTCTGTACACATAGTGTCTAAGTTTAACAGTGGAGGACTTGGTCAATGTTGCTGTGCTCACTGAAGCAGGAGCCATTTTTAATAACTAGCTATACAGCACTTGACTGTAGTAAAAGCCACATAAGAAGTGTCCTTTACAAGCTGGGATGCTTAAAAGGAATATAGCTGGATTGCATTTTAACCCTGCTGTTGTGCAGTGACAAAGTTATTAGCTATTCCAAATTGTCTTGGTGGGGAAGTATTTTCATTAATCTTTTCCTTTAACTTCATAACATTGCACTAACAAAACTGTTTCTGTTATTTGGGAAAATTTCAAATCCAGACTAGGAGGAAAAACAAAATCCCTGAGAAAAGCTGGCACTAGCAAAACTGATGTAATTACCATAGAAACCCTTTAATCTTTCATTTAAAAACATTTTCAAATACTCCTTGTGTATTTCTCTTTAGTGTTTTGTGGCTATACTGACAATATTAAAGTTGCATCTGGCATGAAACTAAAGCATTTTCAGTAATGCTGTTAGTAGCTACATGCAATATGGCTAATAGAACATGCACGAAATGTTAAAATAAACAGGAGCAAATGAAATATGGAAGACAAATTTGATCTAAAGTTTAAGGTTAGTGAAGTTATTCTACCTCATTAAGCGTGTTTAAGATTTTAATTAAGCTAAATATCATACATCTCATGAAGGTAAAATTATATTTATATAAACACTGTTGGTTTGTCTATAAATAAAACAACCTTTTTATGAAAATTCCCCAAGTTCTCCATAATGACTTTAGTTAAATTTTCACAGACCTTGGTCGTTATGTTTAATAAACCTTTATAGACCTCATCAGTCGTATTAAGGCTAATTTCAGTGCATGAAACAGAACTGTAGTAACAGCTGCTTGCCACTACTTTCCTATCACTGGTTCCTCTTCAGAAAACTGGATGAAAATCAGTTTACATGCTTTAAATTGGGGGGAGAGGGACAGAAGATGAAACTAAAAGGAAGCATATTTGAAAATGAGAATGTAAAGCACCTTTTTTTTTTACATAAAGGGATATCCCCAGGTATGTTCCCAGGAGAAACAACTGGATGAAATGTGCAGATCCATTAACTAATAAAAACCAAATGAGTTAGATGGCCATTATGCAGTCCCACTTGTTTGTGACCATTCTTGCGTGTTAAATGTTTAACATTTAAAACAGAACACTGTACCTTTCACTAAAAAGAACCACAACCTAAACGAGTGCTGAAAACATGCCTCACAGCACTGGGGTCCTGGGTTCAATTTTGGACCTGGGGTGTTATCTGTGTAAAGCGTGTAAGTTCTCCTTGGGAATTTGTGGGTTCCATCCAGGTGCTCCTGTTTCCTCCCACAGGCCTGGCTTCTGTGGAAAACTGGCCCTGGTGTGTGCGTGTCTGGATGTGCCCTGTGTTGGACTGGCGTCCCATCCAGGCTGTATGCTCCCTTGCGCCCGTGGCTTGTCAGGATGGGCTCTGGCCCCCCCGGAAACCCCAAAATGGATAAAGGGGTTAGAAAAGGATGGATGGATTAGTGACGCCGATAAATAAAAGCGAAACTCTTGAAAAATACCACAGCACTACAGTCAGGGTATTTAGATGCTATATATGTTGACATTCAAATGAAGAATTTGAGAAATTGTATACTGTGCTATATGATGCATTAAGCTCACCCTATTCATGGTATATTGACTTTTCTATATCACAGATGCAGTTATAACATTCAGCAGAGCATTTGCTAATAAACCTCTGATAATTGCGAACTGAACGGCCATCCATACATACTTAGCAGGAAACGGAGCATCTCTACAGCATAACTGAAATATAGTAATACCATAAACTGTGAAATGTCAAGCAAATGTCAAATACGCTCTGCATTCCTCTGATATTGACCTTTTCGGCAATGTTCTTTACCCTGCCATTCATTACCAGACTGGTAGAGCAATTCTATAGCCACTGCAGGCAGAATGAAAGATGAAATAATATACTGGCAGCATAATATTGCATTGCCAGTCGATTTGGATAAACTATGTTGACATTTGCCACTCAGGCTGACCTCTGACTTATCTACATTGAAGCTTTATCATTAGCTGTAGGTTTTGTATGAAAAATGGTCAATAATGCAGGCGAGACAAGGAACAGACTTTTGGACTAAGCTGTTTGAAGACGGCTTTATGTTTCAGATAGAAAATTCCTAGATGTATTCCCATATTTCTGGTCATTATTGTAATTATGCCCACAGGTAAAGGTGTTGTTAATGTTAATATATTGTGCGATACACATGGGACAGCAAAGTAACATTTTAAAAGTAAATTGTGGTGCCATCCCATAACCATAAACCACACATTTGCCAATTATAGTATAAGGATGACCACCGAATCCTGGTTTGAGATCGAACACAATCCATTTTCTAACTGATCCTTCCAATACGGGGTCGAGCCCATCCCAGCAAGCAACGGGCACAAGGCAGGGTACACCCTGGATGGGACGCCAGTCCATGGCAAGGTGAGATGTATTATCGCCATAACTGTAAATGTCTGACCAGAAGACTGCAGCCTTAACTTCAAACAAATAAAATTTCGTACAGACGAGAGTAACAGCTGAACAGACGTCTCATTTACAAAAATGACTGCCTTCCTGGTGTCCGCATGAATCTTATTTTGCTATCATGTAACTGCATTGTTATTGCGAATGACCCGTTGAAGCCCGGAGTTCAACAGCACAAGCTTTTGAAAACAAGTTCTGCATTTAGTACTACAGGGCATCACGGTGCAAATATGAACCAGATTTGAGGATTTGAGATTTGGCAGTTTCCAAGATAAAGGTAGTTTTAAGTTTGAGAACAAATGTGATGTCTGTCATTGTGGTTTAAGCAGAATGTCATTTTGAAATAAATTGTCATTGAAAGGATTCACACCTACCACGTTGGGAATTAATTGGCGAAACCATTTTTGCTATAGAGTACTTTGCAGTACAAGATACATATAAAAAATGGTGGACATGAAGCATATTTCATCATACTGTAATAGCACTAATTAAAACGCTACCTCCCAAATTAAGAGTTAATTGGTGACACAGTTTCTGAAGAGCAACTAGTGTTTCACCAAGCGACTACCATCACCATACCCCCATTTTGAAAGGGTAATATGCAGATCGAACCACCGTTGCCAGCCTTGTTTGAAATTCCTGGGAGTTTCTTTTTTAAATTTATGGATGGTAAACATTTGCTAAAAACTAGATAACTATTAGTGGAAATCTGCTTTTTCACAAAAGAAAAAAAATCAAGCCAGCCGAGTTTGATCTGACTTTTCACCGACAATCCAATTTTTAACGTTTGGAAATATTACAAATTCATCACAACCCTTTTTCATTGCAACGTTTTCTAAGGACTAGGATATTAACAAACAGGTTCTACAGACAAGCTTGTATTCATACACAGGCTTTAATAGTAAAATGTAGCCTACAGTTCACCACCATCGTGATATTATAAATACAGCAGGCATTAGAATACCACAAAGTAAGTGGAAACCAAGACACAAGTTACAAGTACTTTCAAGATGTGTCCATTGTTTGTACAGTTTCCTCCACAACCTCCAGGTCTAATGGGGTGATGGCCTTCGTCAGAACTCCCGTCGTTCCCCTTTTGTACTTGTAGCTCCCAGATCTGTTCAAATAAAGCAAAAGACGTCACTCAGGCCTTAGTGTTCTAAATATGAGACACTCACTGAAATAACTGGAATATCTACAATGTTGGGATGATGAGCAACCTCAAAATCAGACTATTTATATAAACAAGTGTTTAGAAAGTGACAAGAATGACCTCAAAAGCATTTAAAACGTAAGTATGGTTAGAACGCTACAGGTTAAATGTGTTAATATCCACCATAGGAATACAGGTACACTCCAAACATTAATTGTTAGACTAAAAGCATCTACAGATCACACTATTTGTACTCACTTTGGCAGGGCTTCAAGTTCCCTTATTTATAAAAGAAAACGATTAAAGTAAATGTTTGCACGTAACATGCGTTATTCCCTATATCATTTATGAAATCTAAATACAGTAGGATCTCGACATCTGCGAATTTAACATGTGCGAATCTGGTTGTTCGCGATTCGGTCTGGCCACTGGAGCTTGAATGGAAGAAGAGCGCACTCGGCAATGGTAGAGGAGTGGACTTGGTTATTTAAGAATTTGGCTATTTGTGGCGGTTCTGTGCAGTGAACCTTCACAAGTGTCGAGACCCTGCTGTAATTAAAATGTCACACGAAAGAGCTGAACCTTTTTAGACCTTCTGTAATATTTTGAAATAATACAGGGCCAGATTTTATTTTGTAATACCCTAGTAGTGAGTGAGGAGCCTAGATTTAAGCATTCAATTCTCGAAGGTGGCACAAAATATTTTAGAAACCTGTTAACAATTTCCACTTCCATCACAGAATCGCACAATACAGACCAAATGCATTACAATCTCACCATGCACCTTCTTCGTAAGTTAATGTGGAGAGAATCAGGCAAAAAAACATGCCATTACAGGAAAGCATAACCGTTTTGAAATATAAAATAAAAATAAAAGGAATCTCACCTAACACCCTTTTTGTTGGCCTCATCATGAGGACGTAAATAGTCAACTTTGCCTTTAGTAATGACACAGAGATCAATATTGCTGCCGGAGCCTAAGTCGTTGAAAATTCCTGCTGCAATCGCATCTCGGACCAACTGCTTTGCTTCTTCCTCCTAAGAAACAGACAAAATAAAGTTAACATTTATGAAACCTCATGAAAAATGCCATAGCGTGTTTAGATTGTACTGGAACAAATACAATTCTGATCATCACTCATCCATGCACTTCCTCAGTTCAATTAATTCAATAGTTAAGAGCTGGATGATTCTGCCATAAGTGATAGTAAAATGTTTATCTCATTGTATTTAGCATGAAAAATGTAATAAATTAACAATGATCTAGTTTTAAGGGATGGGGGCAGGTGGACCACGCAATGTAATCTTGAAATGTACATGAATTATCTTGGTACACTTTAAATGTTGGCTTAAAATACAAATTAATGAAAAGTTTATATGACTAATTTACAAGCACACAAGGGAAAAAAATAACCCTTGGTTCAGTTTCCATCAGTGCCAATTACATTAAAATTTAATACTGCTTATCTATTAACTTAGATAAGGGTGAGAGGAAAAAAACGAGGCAAATATTCATTAAACCATGAACTAAGTACAAACTATACAGCACTGGCTCAGAAGGAAAATATCAACTTAATTTGTCCTGGTATGCATATTTATGAACAATGGATTTAATTCCTGTGTAAGACGAAAAACTAGATTTCGAAAAGCAAGGGCTCCCTCTGTTGACAAATGAAGTTAAAAGCCCAAGGTTTTTTTTTTTTCCTGCCTATCCCGCCTAAAAAACAAATAAATATAATGCCAGGTGAAAACAGCCAAATGTTAAAGTGCTCACGACTTTATGATGAAGACAAATCAAACAGATCTGCATTGTTACCTGGCAAGAGTATTGTACAAATTATACAACACTTAACATGCTTACCATTCACACAGTTTTACACAGAAGCTTAAACCCCCATTGTCCGATTACAATAAAGGTACATTAAGTGCTGAAGATCAGAAGGGTTACAGAGAAGTGATGTGAAAAAGTATTGAACTAGCCACATCTACATCATTCTTATACATCTGTGGAATCACAGCATCTGCAAACAGCACATTAAAACTAGGAACCGACAATTGTTCATCTTTTTATCCTCTCTAGTTTAAGTTGGTAAACTCAGATTCCTGCCCTTCCCCATCACACTGTTCACACGATCATGACGTGATCACGTGAATCACTCACCCTTTTCACACACTGCAGGGTCCGCCGTGCCTTACAGAATGAGCACCTATCAGTGCAGCAAAGATCACAGGCAAACCAGCAATATCTCGACATGTGCTGTTCCACAGCAAACTGAAGATACCAGTACCCCAAACCCAGCTTTACCTGACTTGTTAAACAATGCCATGTCAAATAGATGACTTCACCTAGTCTTCTAGGTTGATATTGATGTATTAATATGAAGAAGCAGGAGGTCCTTAACTGAAGACTTAAGGACACCTGAAGAAGGCTCCACGGCCGAAACGTTGCGTTTTCTCTCTCCTCTTTCTCCTTTGCAGCCTACGCATGCTGACGCAGCTCCCCACCTGAACTATCATATTAATATTGGCAGGTTAATAGGCAAATGAAGAATGCTCTTGTTTTTGGTGGCACACACCGTGTCCGATAACGGCTCTGCGGCAAAATGTCGATGTTTTGTGACATCCATCACGATATTTCGTCATTTGCAGCTGCGCGCCTGATCACAGTTAAAGACAACCTGTATGAAATCAAGATTTCAAGAAAATGTTGCTTAGAATTTTATCATATCTGTACCAACATGGCATGTCAATTAACACGCACACTATGAGCCTATGTTTATCACGTCACACACATTAAACATGAGCTCAAGTGCACAGTTACTACTTTGTTACTCTCCCCATTATAAATTCTGCACAAACACTGATCCCTGATACACTTGACCAGTTTTAATCTTCATAAATATTTGCACAGATTCATAATGACCTTTTTGAAAAATGTATACGTTTTGCTTTGTATCCAGCTGTAATATGACTAGTCTGAAATGCTTCTGACTATTCTGACAGACTCGAGGAAAAAAAGAAAATGTAAACACTGTAGATAAGCAGTGGTGAAAGCAGGTTGAAGCGAATCATTTAAAATAATTAAACATTGAATATGAAGTCCTTTCACGATTGGACGAAGCAATCTTTGGATTAATTCCAGCCTTCTCCCCTGCTACAACTGTAGGTTTACTTGAAGAGAAAAAAAATCTAAGAAACCATAAAAAGTTCAAGAAAATATTTTGAGGTTTGAATCCTCATTTTAAATCGGGGTTTTTCCTCTTTCAAAGTTAAAATAATATGGTCAACCAAGGCAAAAGTGGCAAATAATCCTGTATCTTCTATGAGTTATTTTTCCCTATGCATTACATTCTACGTATTCAGGCATTTTTTACAGGAGTGCTCCAACTTCAGCTCTTTTGAGCATTCCCAGAAGGGGATCTTATATGTATTGTTCAATGAGCTGCCGCTGGCTACACTTTCTCAACAGCTTAGATCTCATAAACTATTTAGGTAGACACTTAATTCTTGCAGATGACTAAATGCCTATGGGCAATAGTTTCTTAGTGTAGGTAAAGGTGGCCATAACTATAAGGGCTGACTGCTAAAATTAACGTTTTCTTATAAAAGTCACAGTCTCACCAATTTGTTTAGATACTGTTTCATGCAATTTAAATTTAATGGAACTAAGGCAAAATATTTTATTATCGCCGTTGCTGGGGAAAAGCCAGTCGAGCACTGCCTAGCCTAGATATACCCACAAGACTCTTCTTTATGAAGCCACTGAGGTGCTGCAAATTTGTTTTGAAAAATGAGTACTTTATATACGACTGTACAATGAATATTCTCTTGCTTGAACAATAAAATCGAACATTTCCAGTTAATCTCTGCCATTCTTCTAAATAAAATGACGGCTAGCTTGCTAGTCAAAACAATAAAAAAAACATACTAAAATGTAATTGTTGAATATGAATGTGTTTCATTTATCATTTTAATCCATCTCTGTGGGCCACCACTTCAATTTATGCTGTCATGACATTTTTCACACTAAGGAACTCTTCTCAATGTGCCTTTCCTCTGGCTCAGTACTCTCTAGGGTAAAGAATTTGATGACAACATACTGTTTGATATTTGGTTTCAATATTTATTACAGTTACCCTGAAAAAGACCAACCTAAATAACCAACAGTGGAACAAAGCAATCTAGAATACTCTGACTTGGCCATCGAAGGCATTTCATCGTATACCAAAATGAGCTACGAAATGCCTTCTTGGTATAAAGTTAAGAATTTCTGCCTTAACAACCCTGCACATGCTTGTACACTGAAACAGTGGCCTTAAAATATATACTGTGTATTAACAGATTAGAGTGTGTATGCCTGTTTGAACTGCATTCTGCTTTTGTTGAGTAATAAAAGAATTTGAGAAAGGAAAATGTCTTTGTTTTGTTCATTTGCAGTCATGCAAAAAAAGGTTTTGAGGCTATTTTAAAATTGTTTCCAAAATGAGTGTCTCGCAACAAAGTATTACCTCAATGCCGAGTTTAATTTTCATTGACAATTTATTTTATTGATTTTTTTCTAATTATTTATCGATTGAATTTGAATTCTATGACATCTTAAGAAGGTAAAACAAAGCCGGGTAAACACAGGGGTTTTGCACAAACGTGGACATAATGCTGATGCAAACATGTGTGAGCTGAGAACTGGAGACATTGTTTTGGTGTAACGAGAAACATTTGGCGCACACCCCAGTCTAATGCTAAATATATCAAGAAAACAAAATCAGACACTGGAATTCTGTTAATGTGGAAGAATTACAACTGCTTACAAGACAAAAAGAATTGAATATGTACACAAGGAGCTTTGCTTGCAAGGAAATATTTAAATGCTCGTATTTGGAACAATTACACCCCTTCTCAATTAGTCCTTTGACCCACATTGTTACGTAGTTACCTGCAGTTTAAAGACTGTTCAAGTGGGCCTAATGTGCAAGTGGTCATCTGTAAACAGATGGCAGCATTTTATGGTAGATGGTGTGCACCAGATCAAATCACATGTGTATTGCGGGTACAAAAAGAGTCCAGCAATCCCAACTGTGTTACAGTCTGGGCAAGCAGACCACGAACCCCATGTGTGGACTATCTTTAAACTGACGTCCAGGGATTCCATCACACAGAACAGAAAGGAGTTGGAACTCGGAAGACAAATTATGTGCATCTGTGTTATCAACTTGTATGTAGAAAAAAAGAGATGATCCTAAAGTATTAACCCTACAACTATACTTAGACTGCGGTTCGAGATTGCGGGGGGAAAAAAGGCTTTAGTTCCACGTCTGCGTCTATTTTCAAGCGACTTTGCAGTCACGTTAAGGCATATTGATTCTCATAACCCGGCTTTATGCAAAAATGGCAAAAAAGGGAAAAAATGTGACAAAAACGTTATTGAAAGACGGATATTTTCCCATTTGACATTTTGAGGACCACCGCCTTGATTTTCAAGGACCTGACTCCAGACAGCCTGTGTTTATAGCACAGAAAAACATTTAATAGTTTCTAGAAGCCTGCTTCTAGTAACCTGGGAGGGTAAGTCTCCAGGGTTCCTCGCTTTCGTCTTTAAACGACTTTACACCAAGAGTGATGTACTGTATAACCAGTCAGCTGTGACAAGCATCCCTTTATAGTGCTATCTGTTCATTTCCATCACTGCATCACACAATGTGTCCCAGGACTCCAATGTACAAGTCCATTTACTGGGACATGACAAATGGGCAGCGCTTGTGAAAGGCACAAAAAGGTCCAGACTGGCCACGTAACAGTCACAGCAGCTGCAATTCCACACTCTGGGACAAACCATCCCCAAGCAAAGTTCATTAGACTGGCCAATAATGTCTCTCCTTAAATGCCGTCTTAGGAATAACACGGCATGGGACAGAATAAATAACGCAGAATGTATTTCGAATGTGAAATGGGGTTTGATAAATTATTTATTGTATGGAAGACTGTCTCCATTTAATATTGAATCTGCTCATAGCATCCTTAAAAGATGATTTATGTGCTGTATTGCTAGTGCACTTTATAGCAACCCAATGTAGCTGTATCGTCTATGGAGATTTAAGGTAGTAGTTTAAACTGTCACTACTGTATCACAGGACAAAGAGAATGAATTAAATCTTTCCTTCGGAGAATTGCAACAGCATTTTGTTACATCTTAGAAACTGATAGATTACCATTATATCCGGTGAGATGTGGGTTTTGATTACTTCTAGAGACGCACAACTACTAGCCCAGTTACTTAAGTTTTACATTATGACCTGAGAACACCCCTAGGCCTTTGCTGAGAAAGAAAGAGCACAAAGCACACACAGCAAAATGTGAACTCACATTCCCATTCTAAAATGCTTGGTAATACAGAGGCATTTGCAGTTTGGAAACTGTTTTTCCTTTACAAATTGATGATAACTCTACTTCACCTCACTATGGGGAAACGGTTTTATTTGGACCATGTTGCACGTACTAAATAACAAATAAAAAGCTACTGTTTTAAGTATCAGAAACTAAACATCCAGCCAACTTGTTAACAGGATATCATTTAAGGTATCGTTCTTTTCAGACAAGCCAGCATGTGTATTCTTTCTTCAACTGCAAAACCAATATTCAGAAAATATTACTGCAACAAAAGTGTAATCCTCAAATTGGTTTTTTTTTATTTTTTGGGGGGGTTGAGAGGAGTCAGGGAATCAGTCCCAACAAGATTAGAATTGTTTTATTTAAAAAATGAATTAAACTAAAATGATTAAAAAAAAGACTAATTTCTGTGGCATTTGGACTAAAAAGGCCTCGATTTCCCTGGAAAGGACAGAGTTATCAGTCACAGTTCATTCACTAGGATTTATTTAGCGCGTTCAATTGGGCCGGGCTTGCTTTTTTTAGCATCTCCTCCTGTTATGCCCACCATTTGGTAACGGCAAATTACTGTTCATCCTCATTCAGTGCTACAACCGCGCTCCAGCCCTGGAGAGATGAAGACAATATACACGTGTCCTCTGAAATGTGCATTGTCAAGCCATCTGCTTCTTTTAGCACTCTGCACCCAGAGCACAAAACGGCAAAGCTGTTGTGCCGGGGGGGGTTGGGGGACTGACATAGCTCAAATTAATACCGCTATAAAGCTGCTGCTGTGCGATGAGGGTTCCCCTCATCCACTTCAATGGCACTCTTCCAATTGTGCACCTATTCTAGCAACCCCTGAACAAAGTTGAGAAGTGGCACAGCCTAAACTCAAACCAGTGACCCCCTGCGCCATAGCATGCCAAGGCTTTTAATAGAAGAGAAAAGCCATGCGGAAGCCCGTTCAATAAAAACTCCCCAGTCAGACTTAGAACTCGCTAAAACGCTGAACAGAAGAAAAGAACACATCGCGAGTGAATGCTGTATCTTCGTTACATCCTTGGAGAGTAAAAAAAGAGGAGTATCACAGATGTCCAAGTATGCTCCCCCAAATAAAAGCTGTAGCACCACAGGAAAAATGGCTAAGCACTAGTAATTAAAAATGTCAAATTTAAGGTTGATCAACTATATCTGCTCATGAAATGACTATGCATTTCCGACAAAACAAAAGGCAAATACTTTCATTGTTATTATTGCTACAAGCAGTGGTCTTAATTTGCAATCTGTCAAAAGTATTAAGTGTGGTCTTTTCAGTAGCCCTCTCCATCCACGATCCACCTCAGATTCTTCCATTAGAGTACCACTGCCCAATACTAGTACTGCAGTACTGGAGTAGTTCTCTCCAACTGAGTACTGACAAATTTGCAAATGGTTTTCTGCACTCAGGACCCAGGACTGTGCGTCACTTTCAAGACATAGTCTGCTCGGTATTTTGCTCCAAAGTATTTTAAAACGGTTGTTAAAGAGCTGTTGAGAAATTCTTTCAGCAAAGATATCCAGGAGTTGGTGAGAAGACACAAACCCGGGATCTGGTGCTGGTTTCAGGATAATTGCTGACCTTGTTCTACTATTTTAAAACAGGTTTTAAAGTTCTAAGCAAACAGCTCAGTTTTAGAGCTCAAGGAGCAGAAACTAACACAGTTCAGGTGGAATGAAAATCAGAAGAGATGGGTGGATTCCAAGACCAGGATTGGGGAAAAAACAAAACAGAGGATTACGGTAATATAGGCTCAGGGCACAAATACACACTGGATGGGACACCAATCACTGGACACAGCAAAATTCTGTGCAGAATACCTGGCAGAATGGAAGGCGGGTAGAGTCGTTTTGTGTGATTCTTAGTGGGTTTGTGTTGCGTCGATAAAATATACACATATGCAGCTTAAGCAAGTTTTTACTTCTGCTTCTGATTGGTCATGAATTCCACTTGTGGTCCACTACAAATGGTAATGCAATAACATAAAACAATAAATGCTTGTAAGAGGGCTTTAGAAATTCTTTTTTAAAAAACATGTTTTTAGAATTTAAATACTTCACGAAGGCTAGATGGCACGAACCCCTCATTTAGTATGAAGCTAATACCTACCACAGAATATTAGCCTCTAATTTGAGACTAACAGCTAGGTACTAGAGAGCAGCTTGAGGCAGAAGCGATACATTTTTTTGCCGTATGGTCTAACCGTGCAGTCTAGCATCTAAAAATATCAACATTATGTACTACATACTTTCAATGTTAATGTTTTCATAATTCAAACCTAATGCTACACATGCTAATATTGGTCCCTGAACTACACAGAGAGCTATATTTCAACAATGCGGATATGCATGAAGTTACCAGATATGAGCACCACACAAGTACAAAAAAAACGTCTTAATATTTCATGCCAGTATTAAATATGCCAGAGCTTCTATTCAACATCTGCTGTCTTTAGGGGAATTTAACCCCCAGGAGACCTGTTTGATCTGTAATAGGGTAGTATACTGAATTAATCACCAGTTTATCTTATTTTTTAATTAAAATAACAGTTTCAAAACACCACTTACATACATTTCTAATATTCCCTTACTTATTGTTAAATTTGTAATGGCGAATTTTGAACATGAAACTTTTGAGATCTATGAAAAGTCTTATTAGAAACCATAGAACACAGTCCTAGATATCAGGACACACATGTAGTTATTATCCATAAAAGAAAGCAGATTCATAATAGAATTCAACAGTTCCATAAGCAAAGTTTATCCGATTGAATAAAGAGATATATTGTAAGTTTATCACAGCTAAGCACTCTGGACAAAGAACTTCAAGCAAGCGGATACTTAACCACTCCCTTGTCTCAAAACAATACAAAGACGGTCATTGTATTATGAATTTAAAAAAAAATCAGAACCAGAGAAGGTCACTCAGGCCATATAGCCTATTATACTGTATGTAATTGACCGAAGGATCTTATTCAGCCACATACGAACTTAAAATAATGTGGCATACTCTACAAAATTAAACTTAAAAAAAATGAAAACCAGAATGAAAGATTATGCAAGTAATTCTGGGAAACAGTCACAGGTCAAAAGTAAAAAAAAATTATAATTTGATTAAATCTTATGTTAAAGACTATAACACGGATGAACTTCAGACATTAGCTTTCTGGAACAACACTCCAGTTAAAATACAACACTACAGCTTTTCTAAGGCTGAATGCAACCGAGCAAATTCTGAGTCACTGATGGGATGCAGGCATAGAATCTTTTTCAGGAATTCCACGAAAATGGAATCAGTTGAGGAAAGCCTGTGTAACATCCAAGGGCGTCCTGTTTTGACACTAGGTTTAAAACTTTGCTTAAAATTTGCACCGTCAACATTTGCTTCATGCAGGATCTGTGGGTTCAGTGCATTATAATCTTTTCTCCGATACATAAAATAATGCACTACAGTACAGCAGCAACACTGGGAAATCTTCTCTTTTAACAATTACTTTCGTGTATCATTATTAATATGACTGTTTTTCACAAGAAGTCTTAGTTTGTAAGCCTCAGAGTTTTATCAATAGATCCTTTGGACTAGTAATTATCAATGTTTTGATGTAACAGGCGTTTGTCTTAAAGAACTAAGAAAAAACTTTGGTGAAAATTATGAACTATCACAAGAGAATCAATTCAATAATAATACCCTTTAAAGTAATATGGTTACGGTTTCATAAATTCTACACCACCTTAGTTTATTTCGTATGGTGTGTTTTAAAAGGGGCTTAAGGCAAATTCATAAACCTAAGGTCATGTTCCACAACAGTGCTATAATTTGAAGATATATACTATGGTGTAATTCTCTTTTCTTGGAAGAGAAAATCCCTCAACATTTCGTTATGGTCCTCTCGATGAGTGGAAGGTTGGAATATTTCTTTCTACACCTCAGCTGCACAGTCAAACAAAAAACTGGAGCGTCTCGCCACACAACACACACATTACCAACAACGTACCAATACTCAGACAAATTCTCTAACACAACCTAGTAAAAATACGTTTGAATGTGGTAGAAATACAAAAGAAAAATCTATCCTAGAAAAATAAATTCTAATGCCCTTTCAGCACTGGGCTATAAACAATGGAACTGGTGATCTTCTCATGAGCACACCAGTTTGTCATCGACTTCCCTTTTTCTCTGCTGACTGCTGTCTCAATTCAGCAGGAAAACCTCCCAGTGAGTGGTCACCTTCCCACGGAGTCATTAAATCCCCCAATGTCAGATGGTGGGATTAGCCCGCAGGCTTCCCCACCTGAGCCCTCTGGCACAGACACTGGCAGTTTAGATCAACATCACAAATAAACAGCAAATTCATATGCAGCTTGTCATTGTACCCAGGCTCGCCATCAGACAGATGTCACCTAAGTACGATTGATGGCGAGGGGGGAGACCGGGGGGGTGGGGGGGAGCCCTTGATGAACCTAATGCTCAACTCAGCATAGTTAAAACAATCAATCTTGTTAAATTTTATGACTAATAAATGCAGTCTACTATAAAATGAATTCCAAGGACAATGAACCGCCATTATTGTCCTATTCAACCGCATCACAACAAGCCAGCGCCTCACAGGAAAAAAAAAACTTAAAAAAAAAAAAATAACACTTCCATTTCTGGATGAAGCAACTGCATCCGTATTTACCCAAGTCTGCCCACACTTAAAGGCAGACCGGCACGGCCTCCCTCATACCCAACCGTCTTTGCGGCTTCTGTTTTCGTGCATTTCCAAAACCAGAAGGAAAGATTTTATCCACCTCTTTAGAGATCTCGATGCTAACAAAAACAGCAGAGCCTCGGAGATCAGTGCTTGTGAGTAATACGTCATCTCTGGTATTCCCTCCCCCCCTTCCAATTTTTAAGTTTAAGGTAGATCTATAGCTGCCCACATGACAAATTAATATCATTCTGCAGTAGTTGTTTGGTACTTGGCATCACGGTTGTGAAGTGGCTTCAGGCCTTCAGGGCTGAAACGGCTCACATCTTCAGCAATCCATAAGTGTTCCTCTGGAGGCCAGCACTCTCCCCGTGATGAAATATGACTTCATAAATCAGGCTGCCGAAGTGGCACTCGTGCTCTTCACCATCTATCTTTGCGGCTGGTCTCTGAAGGGTGTTGGGTAGAGCTTATATCTCAGTGGAGCAACCAGGGACCAGGCCATCATATAGCTGGCATTGACAAAGCATGTGCTGCTTCGAGCCTAAAGACGAGGCTAAGGCAGTCCAAAAAAAAAAAAAAAAAAAAGAGAGGATCCTGCTGGTGCGAGTGTGCCTCGGGCAGTAGCAGAAGCTGGAGCGACTCATCTTCAAACGGCAGTGAGCCAGGGCTCTAGGAGCCTGCAGAAACTGGCTAAGCCCGAGGCCTTCATTTCGTTGAGTTGAACATCTTCAAAGTCTTGAAACATAACTGTAGGGCACAGCAGCTGCTATGGCAGATTTGATCCCTCTCAGCTTTCAGCAGCTCACAACTTGAGATTCGTGCAAAAGAATTCTTCAAGTTGCCATTATTGCCTGTCACGGATTTATAAATATTGTGCGCTATCTGCTGTGGCAATCCTCTCATGGGACTCTGAAGTGTGCCAAAAGCATAACAGAATGAATAACAGTCCCATTCTTCAAATGAATGCTAATTTTTTTTTAAAAAAAAACTTTGTTCACATATTGATGCGCCCGGCAATCAACTTCAATAGCACCAACGATACAGCAGAGAAGGGAACCCCGATTATTTTTTCAACAGTATTCAAATGCTGCTTTCATTAGACTGCATTAATTAGATTCCTAATGCTAATTTGCAAGTCGATACCAGAGGCTCCAGGACAGTTTGCCTTTGAATTGCACCCCTGTGATCTCAGGGTCTTGCAACACACCACAACCCTTTGCCAGTGCGAGCCAGGCTTCCTGACAATTAGTACAAAAGGGATTAATGTTGAATTTGATAGATAAATTATTCATATTCTCCCAACTTAAATAAATCATAATTCTAGAGGTTTTAACTTTTTACCCTCCTCATCAATGTAATGCATTACAAAAGTGACCAGGATGATTTTCTACACTAGTTTTCCTTCAGCTACAAACTAATAAGTACAAGGTGTTGTGCAAAAAAGGACATTCTTGGCATCCCAAGTTAAAAAAGTAATTCAGCACATTTTTTCGGCTACGCTTGACTTTAAAGTCAAACATTTGGGACAAAATGGCGGTTGCTAAGAACATAAAGTTAGATGTTCCCTCATTCCAGCCCTTTCGGTTCGTGCAACAAGGACTGTGCTTGTTTGTGCGCCATGATACCCAAGGAACACAAGAGTTTCAGGATCTCTGAAACACTTCAAGCTACTGACTGCGATCACAGCATCATGACCTGCTGTGCCTTCCAGTGAAACCTGACTGAAAATACTGGCATTTCCACTGCTCTCAGCATTTGGATCAACTCACCTGTTAGCAGGTATTTTCACTCATTAAGTCAGTACTTTGTCTATCCTGTTGCAGGCTAAAAACACTCAGAGGCCTTAAGCATCAAGCTAGAAGCCTGAGATTAGAGAACTCTGCAAGGATCACACTATACGGTAAGGTGTATATTAATTTAAGACATTACTGTATTTTAATATGACACTTTTATAAATCCAAAATTTAGCAGGACTATTACTCACAAATTCCGTAAGAACAGGTGCGCGAGTGAATTCTTGGCACGCCCCTTCGGAAAGGTTGCCGAACCCCGATTTACTATGACTAAGTAGATGTACTGAAAACTGCAAGACATTACAGCTAAAAAAAGTTTTCTGGGTTAGAATTCAAGTGGCTCTATTCCAGTTGGATGCTTAACACATGTAGGGAGAAACGTCCTAGAGATTTTCCACGAGAACAACAATCACTTCCGAGCAATAATATGTATATTCCAACATTTTAATACGATCCTGCTCACAAGTTAAAAAAAAAGAGAAATATCAAAATAGGTCATAACTGCATTGTCATTTTACAAAATATTTTATCATCCTCATCTCATACGAAGGCGGGTGGAAACTATGAACCAGTTTTTGACTAGATGATTTGTTGTACGGATGTGTCCTGCTCGATCATATTTTGTAACTGAAGCAACTGTTTAGCAAAGTTGTGACAGCTTTGAACATTAACTGCACAGGTGTAGTTCAGTTTAATTTATTAGGACCATACTGAAAACCTACAATATTGCAAAAAGCGCTGATCCCAGATCTACTAGCTTTAGATTGCAGTTTCTAACAGTATATGGGCAACGCATTCCAAAACACCGTACTGCGGCAATCAGCACCTCTTCGTGCAGCTAAATCGGAAGACTTGGCGTTTACTTCATAGAACTATCATCTGCCAGGCACTGAGGCATAGCCTATCTGTTTTTCCCCCAAAATTCCCTCCAAAACTACAGAAGTGAAGTATCTCCCGATAGTCAAGCATCTCTACTTCATAAACCAACACGTGAACTTTTTCTGCATCGTTTCAAAATGATGATGCTACTCTGGAAATGTCCAGTAAGAAGGTCTTTCAAAAGTTAAAATTGCTAAAAAAACAGCAAAGATACCACCCATGCCCCCCCTCCTGCAACGTTACAGTTACGCCACTTGATTTACGCGACGTGCATTTAAACAATGCTAGTCACTACCAGAAGTGTCGGACCCGATATCAGAAGGAAAACAAGTTGTGAAATCATTTGATTTTATCATGGCATACTTAACGACAAAAAACCACTGAGGAAACTTTAAACCAAGTTTTAAGAGAGTAGCCAGCAGCTATATCACCCTGCAACCCAGTGAAACTCAGTAGGTGTGAGCCTGGTCAGTAGCTGGATGGGAGACCTCCCAAAAAAGCTAGGGCTTCTGCTGGAAGAGGTGTTAGTGGGGCCAGTAGGGGGCGCTCACCTTCTGGTCTGTGTGAGTCCTAATGCCCATGTATGGTGATGGGGACGCTATTATGTAAAAAGGGGCCATTCCTTTGGATGAGATATAAAACCAAGATCCTGACTCCCCATGGTCATTAAAAATTACAGAGTGTTTCTCAAAAAGAGTATGGGTGTTACACCAATTTCCTGGCCTTTATTGGTCACGGTCTCCTAATAATCCTCATTTCTGAATTGACTTTATTGACTCTGTTCTCGTCCACAATGAAAATGAATGTGTGGTGAGCGTACTGGTGCACTTTGGCTGCCATCACACCATCCAGGTATCTGCCACACACTGGTGGTGGTGGAGGGGAGTCCCCATTCCCTGTAAAGCGCTTGGAGTGGAGTGTCCAGAAAAGCTCTATTTAAGAGTAAGGAATTATTATTAGTCTAAAAGAAAATCTTAAACAGGGGTGATCCTTCAATTCAATTCAGTTCAGTTTATTTGTCATATGCACAATGCAATGCTTATTTGCATGTTCCAATTACACACTCAAGGCTGATATCTAATTTAATGCACAATTAAGGTGGAACACAACAGATATAAAATTGGACAAAATGATTTCTAAAGAGCAGAAAAAGTTTTTGGAGAGGAGGACCACAAAGATATAGCTTACTGGTGAATTCTGGTTTCTCATGTAAGGTTAATTTCCAAATTGGATAACAGTGCTTTGTTTATCCTCAATTTTTTACTGCTTCTCATTGTGAAAGTGGATTCTCAGTCCTCACCAGCACAAACACAAAACCAGTTGAGACCAGTGGTCTATTGGTTCCTTTAGATCAGGGGTGGGGAACCTTTTTTCTGCCAAGGGCCATTTGGATATTTATAACATCATTCGCGGGCCATGCAATAGTATCAATTTAAAATTAGCCTGCTATATTTGGTCAAACGTTTAATTAACACGCCCCTAATGTGATGGCTGGAACTGCCTCTCTTTGGTGAGGCGTGTGATGTTAGCTGGCATTGATGATGTTGCTACTTGCAACTGCTTTTCCAGGTTTGCGTCGGTCAGTCTGGAGCGCAGTCGATCAAACAGCCACTTGCTATCACTGAGTTCCCTGACAGGTTTTCCCTTCATCTCCATGAACTGCTTGACTTCATCCCGCAGTTCGTAAAACACAGTGTGTTAATACTTTCACAACGTGTACACTCCCAGCCTGCCTGGCACTGACTGTCCTCTGAGTTATCGCAATACAGGCAGACGGGCCACGGGCAGCCAGCGAGAAGCATGCGTGTCTGTCCCGTCATGTTATCACGATATCACATTAAAAATTTTCATATTAGTCGATATCGATAATTATCCCGATAAATGTCAAATCATTATTTCTTTCAAGTTTAAAGGCAGATTTTTTTCTCCTGAGTGAAAGTTGAAGAAACCAGACAGTTAATTGGTAAATTAAACAACTCTTTATTTTAAGAACACAACACTTGCCAAACAGCAGAAACATTAAACATATATATCGAACTTTTGTTAAAATTATATAGAGGAAAATTATATCGCGATAATTATCGTTATCGAATTATCGCCCATCTCTACACCTGCAGTTGCCTTGGCAGGGCCGGACCAAATGATTTTGCGGGCCTTATACGGCCCGCGGGCCGGACGTTCCCCACCCCTGCTTTAGATCATCAATATTTAGATATGATCAAGTGAATGGTTTTCCTAAAACGGCTTTATACTTCTAAAATGGACAAGATCTAAAAGAAAGCTTTAAAAGTGTCAGGGCCAATGCAAGTATCTTAATTAAATTCAGCAGAATGTCATAGAAGTTCAGGAAATATGGACAAAAGTTTTAAAGCACAACAAAAAATAAAACTTAGGAATGGTGTATGTCAGATTAACAAAACTGGACCCGAGATTTCACGCACTTTGCAAGAACACCTATTTCTTGCGATACAAATGACAATTTGTTCTTAATAAATTCCGCAAATAATTATGAAAATCTTATAACTGATAAGGAAATGAATATTAATTTATCAACATCTTAAAGCCTGCGAAGGACTGAGAGCCTGTCCAATGTGTATCAATGCTTCCTGGAATAGGCTCTGGGCTACAAAGAATCTTCAATTTCCCTGGATAAGCGGTTATTGGAAGTGATGATAATAAATATCTTAGAGCTAAAGATTTTGAAGACATTGCCAGCACTACAATTTTGTACCACGTTTCCAGAAGATGTTGGCTTTATACAACCAAATCTAAAAAAATCATCCATTATCTACCTGCTTTATCCAATTCAGGGTCAAAAGGTGACATACAATCCCCACCTCGCTTTACACATTAGGTTCTTTTGTCAGTGCGATATCTGTCCTAAAACAGCAGTGTATTGTGTGTGGAAGGTATTTACGAACATCCATGAGTGTAGCCCAAGTTCTACATTCATAAAACTGAAAACCGTTCTAGAAAATGAGAAGTCAAGTAATTAAAGTGAATGGCATCAAACGGCAACAATAAGAAGAAGAATAAATTCCTTACACTTCCATAGTGCTTTTGTGTATTATCCACTCCAAGAATTCTGACCTGACCAGCCACACGCCTGCTTCGCTGCAGGGCGATGTGGCTGCTGGGTGTATTACCAGTATTATTGGCACCATTAGAGGTGTAGCAATAATACCCCTGCTACAAGGCCACACCAAGCACAAAGAGCTTTACTCATTTAAAAGGAGTTTATCCCTCAAACTCACCATACAATACAGGGCTGGTCACACCATGGAAATAAAGACAGTGGTTTATAAGAAATAGGGGAAAAAAAAATTAGATTCTTACCTCCATATCTTGTTTATATCGGTCCTCAAATACAGCCATTGCTGCCAGAGATCCAGAACCTAGAACAAAATAACATTAATTACTTGGCTAATAAACAGCTATTTCATTTTAAGTTTCCTTTTTCCAAACGACAGTGCCAAAGCTAGTTTCCTCTGTATATAACTGATGCCTTTTCTGGGGACACATTAACGAGATGTTTCTGCTTCCAATAACACTAAAATGTGAAGATACTGTAATGGACTGACTCCAGAACCCCGAACACAGCCGATCCAGCATTATAAGGGCATCAGTCTTTTATGGGAGCAAACCAGTAGTAAACGATAGAAATTTGAAACAAGTTTTAAATATTTTCATTTACACTAATAATACTTTCTAGTACACTAATGGGTCCAGAAAGCATGTACTGGATTCTGGGAGTACAGCACACCCACTGGAACAGACCCTGTGTGGCAGGTAGGAGTAAACCAGTGCATTTGTAGAAAACACACACCCCCTAGGAGAGCATGCAAACTCCACACAGACACTCAAAATGCAGAACTGAAACCAGGACCATGCAGCTTTCAAGCAGCAGTGCTAACCAGAACACCAGTGTCACCATTTGCATTCATTATTAAATCTAAATACTAATATCAAAGAGTGCCTTCTTAATACACCTGCTTTTCATTAACTATAATAAATGCAAACAGAAATGTGAAAAACATGTTAACAAAACCATATTGAGAAGCAAATGCAGTACTCCATAAGTAAGCAGTCTTTGTTTAACCTAACTACTTTACTTAGGTTCAGGTATAACCTCACAAATGAATTTAAAAAATAACCCGTGATCCCAACATCTGACGAGAACCTTATACCTATGGATTTGCCTTGCAGTCAAAAGGTCAAACCTGGAGAATGCCTAAACTTGAAACAGATAAACACATTTTTATGTTATTACAAAACATGGTGTGTGACAGTAGATAATGCAATTAGCCCAGCGTGAAAGCATTTATTTATGTCAAAGACTGAAGGAAAAAAAAAAATCTTTCAGGCATGTTTCCTTTTTATGTTGGCTATTAGACAACTTCACAGTGCTCCTTTTAAGCTGAAAAACGAAGACCAACCTCCATTTTTCAATCCAATTAGAAGGAAGTTTTTTGGCATTTATTACACTTTATGGTGTTTTGCATACCTCTATCCATTTAGGTAGTCTGCAAAGAGAGCAGTAGTTCCATTTGCCGTGATTTGTGTATATCGCTTGACCACCTCTATGGCTCCATTCCAGAGGAGATGCAGTGATTAAGGAGTTTCAAATGGGATGCCCTGCTGTTTTATCAAGTCTGCTGAATCTATAATGAAATGAGTGGCTGACAGTGATGGTGCTTTGAGAAAATACATACTACCTCATCTGAATCATTTAAACAGACCCAATTATAGACCAGACCTAATAGGTAGAAACAGCACTTTTTAAAGAACACTAATCAATGAGTGTGGTAACAGTAATCTATTTGACAGAAACGCCTGTTAGAGAATATGGCTCTGGTTTAGGATCATTACACATTCTATACCCAATATATTATTGCAAAGAGAAAAGAAGCAGCAGCAGTGGGAAGCTGGAAGTCTGTACTGTATTATGGGCAATGACTGCTCATTTATGATGGCAGCAAAGCGCCTCATTCTCAATTTAATATTCAGTAGTTTGCAAAGCTTAACCCTCTTTCCCCCAGATCACGACTCAAAGAGTGAATGTAGAAATGCATACAATTCTACAAGGTGCTGTGAACTCGAATGCATACACAGAGTGCACAGAACAAGTGAAATCATGCAGCAAAGGGATAGATTTGCAGGGGATTTTTATGACTTGTTTTCTTAAGCAAAGCAGAGTTTTAATGCGTACATATAAACAAAGGATATACAACTGTTGCACATCTATTATAACAAGAGTTAAGAACTTTAGCAGTTGAAGCAAAATTTGTTTTAGTCTGTTAGCATAAACATCTAAATTGTTTATACATATGATTGTTTTTTTTTTGTCCAGCTTGTGAGAATGCCTTTTCTGATCTAAGTTTTTTTTTTACAAAAAACAACTCGGGAATGAAATAAATCAGCTGTCCCATGTAGTAATGTTATTATATATTCAATAAAGGAAACATCTTTCAAAAATGACATCACTGCAAACCCAGAATATGACTTATTTTTAATTGCACCTGTATAAATGTAATGCATTTTAAAGAAACAAAACTAAATACAGTAGTCAAAATATTTTTTCTTTGCTTGACAGCACATTTTTTAAAACAAATGTTGACCAGTCCTGCTCGAATACTGCACAGTGAGTCACTGAAAGGACCGGCCACAGAAGGTCAAGAAGGCAGCAAGCAGTCCAAGTCAACCACTGCCAACTGCTCCAAGGCAAAGGGACAGAGAGAACAGACGACAAGAGACGAGGCGCCCAGGAGCTCCCAGGGGCTTCTGGGCCTTGTGATCATGTGGTAAGAAAAACCAAACAATAGTAAACACTTAGGAACAACACGTTTCATGTAAACCCTTAACTGCTAAAGCATCAACTCATCTCTTAACTCTCCCCCCCTTCTTGGTTTGGCCAGCAAGAAGTATTAAAAAAAATACCTACAGAGGTTTCCCCAGACGTAGAGAGCAGCAGTTTTTTGGCAATGCAGCCTCCCCTCAAAAAAAAACCAATGATGCTGAAGTTAACGACTCTAAAAAGTTCATTTGCTGCAACTTCATATACTTAGCGTCATCATGTCATCTTGAGATTTAGAGGGGAAAAAAAAAGGCAATTTTGCGATTTGAAATCCTTGTAGGATTAATGCTTCACCACCTTTTCTACGGCTGCTTCGCTGGAGAAAATAAATTCTTTAAAAAGCGGTGCCAAATCATATATAGCACAATATAGTTTTATTTTAAATTACATATTGCTTGAGAGCTTCCAGCGCCGTTGCCAAAGCAGTCTCAAACAAGCTTAGCGTGGGTTTAAACTTTGTTCTTTTATTTTGATGCTATATTAGACCTGCATAAATAACCATCTGCAGCACCTCAGAACTAATGACTACTGAGGCCTACTCCAAATCCCAACCCCTGGGACTCAGGCCATGCCAGAGGCCACAAAGTCCGTGAAGTAAAAAGGTTTGTATTTAGCAACAGTATTCTCATAAAGCCAGTCTTAGCCATCTGGCATGTTAAGCTTGTCTGTTTTCGGAACCACCCCAAGTGTCACTGGACAATGCCCAGAAAATGTCACCCATTCTTTAAGTACTAAGGACAATAATGCAGTGAACCTTAGCTTGTTTCTAATAATATCTTAATCCCAGACATTATTCCACAAAGTAATACTCGCACCATTCTAGTCTTTCAGCAAAGCTCAACAGCTCACATCTTTGTAATTAAGACCCCATAGTAATTTCTGCTACAGTTTTTTCTATTTTTCCACACATTTCCATTGATAGTGACTTATTGTTTCATTCATCTACACAATAAAGGGTTGAAAACACTGTTCCCAAAAACGGATACAAAACAGCAGAATTTGAAGATTAATTCAATTTCAGATTTAATGAGACAAAACCTTTTCATCTATAAAAGAAAATACGACAAAATACCTCCAGAACCCTAAAAATGGTTTCTGCAACTCCACACCAGCAGCAGTCGTCCATAACTAGTATTTTTACAGAGTAAAATTACACAAAAACATTTGCTTGTAAGTCTATAAATTTTAACATGTTCCAGCAGAGACCCAAGTCTATCTCGCATAAAGATAGATCCCGTTATCTTGGTTGGTGCTCAAAAAGCAAAATAAGATTGACCTTTCTAATGCCACGATAATGCACTCATCACACTCATTAGTCTCGGTTTTACAGAGCAATTCAAATTGCCCTATTAATAATCGAATGAGGAACATTTTAACAACTCTGACAGCATTACCTTGCCTTGTGTGATTATCAGCGTTATTGGAACTGGATTCAGACGAGCATTTCTTCTGCCAGCGGGGCAAATTCCTACAAGAATATCCTTCTGAATCGATCCTGAAGATGGAGATATGTTCTGCAGATAGCATTCTGACTCAACCCTTGTTGTGTGATTATTCCACCCACCTATTTTAAGTAAACAACTGACTCTTGAAGAGTTGTCGTGTAGTGAGCCGAAGCCTGACTTGGCAATCACAGGGCACACGACAAGATACAACTGGGACAGGATGCCACTCCACAACAGGGTACAAACACAAAAGGGGAGCATTTAGAGATGTCAATTAACCCGGACAACATGTCATCGGGTTGGGTGAAGAAACCCAAACAAACCCTGAGAAAACCCAGGAAAACAGACATCCATGTAACTCCAGACAGGCGGCATCGCAGACATAACCATGAGGCTGCAGTGCTTAGCGCCATATCGCCCCTGACGTCCATCATTTGCTTATGTTGATCAAATACAGAGGTGATAATCTGGCTATCAAAGAACACAGCAAACACGTCAAAATAAAAAAACAGTTTTAGCTGTGCGCTAGTGTACGCACCTACATTGCTTGTTATCTTACCAGCTTCAACCCACTTTATATTTTCAACTCAATATCAGCAATTTACAGTATATCAGCATTCTTTTTCATATCCCATGTTTTTTTCTGAGGTAGAAATGACAGCAGTGCTAGTCCTGATGGATATTCCAAGCATTGATTTTTTGTTATTTAAAAAGCCTTGTTAAGACCACTTTTGCAGCATGAGAGTAACGGGCCGTCTTGCCCTTTCCTTGGCTAGAAAAGTTCGCTGCTCTACTGTGAAGTAATATCAGTCTGTACCTATGACTTACTGCTGAAAGAGGCAAGACCCTTTGTTAGCGGTGAGATCTAAAGCGCTTACGTGTCATCAATGTGGTTTGAATTTTACATGTTGCCTGGAAATATTTTAACATGTCCCATTCGAGCCTCAGAGTTGCACACACACTGCCAATTGCGCGTCACCTTGTGCAAAACAAAAATTCTCCCAAATAGAATCTCAAAGCAACGCTCACAACGACGGACAGAAGCGGCAGGTACTAAGCTGCACGCAGACCCAGCTCTGACCTCTCGCACGGCTCGCCCTTAGAACAGGCTGGGCTCTGTGATCAATGAGTCGAACCTGGGCCATGTCGCTAGCCAACGGCAACTGGGATTTCCCATGCGGCCACACAACTGACCGAGAGCCACCAAGGAGAAAGTGCTCATAGCCCTCAGGCTCTCAGTAACAGTCTGCAGTGCTGTCTGAGACGGCTTCACCTGTCTCTCCATCAGTGCTGGACTATGGATTGGGGTTGTGTTATGGACTATGGAGTGGATGGGTTACAGGAGACTGTCAGCACTTCCTCATTCCTCTGTGTGGTGCTGTGGGGTTTGTAGACGCACGCAGAGATATGAAAAAGACCTAACTGGGTGTGAATTTAAAAAAAAGCTAACAAAAGCAGACCCATTGCGATCTCTCTACTGAACTCTTAAAGTTCCATCCCCCACCGCATGTGGAGAAGCGATTCTGTTTACTGCTTCATATGCTCTGCTGTTTTCCCCACTGTTTCACAGCAGTAAACATACGAGGTTAACTGAAGAAACAATTGGAACAATTTGACAAATCTTTGCTCAAATCTGGAAATACGTGCTACACCATTCTGATTTCTTAGTTTTGCATATATTTCATTAACGCAATACACGTCGAGGTAGGAGAAGGGACCGCAGACAATCCACAGGAAAAAAAAAATAGCATAATTAAATCTCATTGTATATTTGAAGCATCATTTTTAAATCAGTAATTCTTTAAATTACAACCATTCCAATTTTCTACAATGTCCTGCAGGTGTGCTAAAGTTCTGGAAAGGAAGAAATCCATCCGCTTTCTAAAATGGCTGTGCATAAACTAATTTATACTGCATGTCCACATCGAAGAAATATCTGAACAAGACAATCTGATGTTGCTGCTCTTCAGCCCTTTCATCAAGATCATCATCCTGGCTACATTTCCAGCTTGTCAAAGTATTAAAAGAATAAGAGAAACACAAATACCAACATTTAATATAAGAACAACTAGCTCGGCTAAAGATATCTTTTGAATCGGTATCACCCCAGGATCAAATCTATAGTTTAAACAGAGTTTCTTAGTCAAGTATCCCAGGAGGAATTGCGCTGGTCAGGATTTTCTGATCCAGTACCTGAACACTGCTGACTGTGGCCTGGAATGATGGATAGCATCAAATCTAAAATCATATTTGCATGTACTGGATAGACCTCCTGGGGTACAGCTCTGGATGAAACCAGTCTTTCTGAAGACACCCGCAGTGCACATTAGTGAAGCTCTTCTGGTCACAGTCCTCAGAAATACTGTAGGAGTCTTTCTTAATAATAATAAAAAATGCAGCATTTTGGCAGATACGTTTTCTTCCTTTGAAAGCCAAGGTCTGCTGGGCTGTCACTTCTGCATTAGGTATGCTTCTTATCGTATGTATACAGTACATTTCCATCTCAGAAAAACGAACAATTACATCAGTTCAGCATTACAGTAATTGTTTTACTGAAAAGCAACTAAAGTTGTTCTGGATGGATTACCTCAGCTGTCTAAACATCATTCTTAGTTAGAGACTTTTATTTTTCTTTCTTACCATAATTGACTATTATTAAAAAGAGGGCAAGAACCTAACTCATAACCCACATCTCCAGAATAAAGTGCATATGAAGTTACATGCTTCTACACTGGCTGGCTACAGGCATATTCTCTTTGGCTACATTTAGATAAGTCCTTAAAATACATCAGACCTTCACAAGAAATATCATAAAGGTTCTGTAAGATCGTTTTTTTTCCTAAGCTGTCAAAGAGATCCGAATTACACTGAGCTCCTGCTTCCATCAAATTCACTGGAAAAAAAAGATATACTAAAAAATTTAATTATTTCTATCAAAAATGAAAAAAACATTCTGTACATAAATACACACATATGCGTGCATGCAGATGTTTTACACAAATCGCCAAAAACCGATGTTGATTTTTTGCATAAATGTAAATTTTGTCACATGTTAAAAGTCCAGCATTCAACCAATATTTGAAAAAAGGCCATGAACATGACAGAACCCTGAAAACTAGAAATATAGGTTACTGCCATTATGGAATATGGGATTTAGTAACAATAACGGAGAATGATTTAGCTCTCAAGTAGAAGAAAGTTTTTTTTTTCCCCGACAGTATGTTTCAGTAAGAAGCATAGCAAGTGGAACCAGATGAAACATTTTGGCTCTCATTAAAAGGCTTCACGGTTACCAGCAAGAAAATCCATTAAACTGTGCTCTGGCCACAGCTGTGGAACTTCACTACCTAATTTCACAGCAATGAATTCCAGCATTCAAACTTTTGCAAGGAATGAATTTACATGCAACTTTGATATTTCAGAGATTTGTTAATTTTAAATTTCACTACCAATTATTCCCAGAATATTTTCACTTCAGGATTAAATTGCCATTTGTGGAATTGGGTGGATTAAGCCCATCATTTAACACATCCAGCGCACAATGACAAATTTTCACTGTAGAGCTACAAAGCTGCTATTGAATAGGGTGTAAAAGATGACAGTCAGGTGGAAAATAAAATTCAAAGTTCTATCTCTGCCCTATGAGAACAAAAACGCCAGTAGCAAAAGAAACCTTAACTGATCTCGTCTGAAGGTTGTCTACTGTGTTAGAACTTGAGCACCCCCAAAAAATGGTTATTTTCACGCACTTCAGTATTCAGTTTGTTCATCTGAAATACAGCCTGATGCTCTCAGACGAGTCGTGCACATTGTCAGCTGAAGTCTCTGAACCAGTTTTTGGCAGTACTGCCTTACGTGCACTAGAAAATGATGCAGGTAGTAAAGCATTAACTACTAAGAAACAAAGTAACGCTCCACGTTACATTGTTAAAGTCAACCATCTTAAAGGTTTTCCTTACTGTTAACAGTTGAATCAGAATTTGTCAGGCTGCTACAGACTTGATTGATTTTGTAGTTCCTCTCGCACACTAAGGAAGATCATCATCATCATCATCATCATCCCTCCAGACACCGGGGAAAGCTGTATGTTCTGCTACATCACCACCTGAATAATAGATGTTATGCTAGCTCTTGTTCTCAAATGCTGTCACAGGGTTTGGGGCCGGCATATATGCATTTAATAACTGCTTTTGGACATTTTTACAGAATGAAACTGAAAAATAAAACTAGCAGAAACAATCATCTGAAATAAGGGTTGAAGGATGAAACATTTACAGCAGTGAATCGTTAAACACTGACTGGCTGGTTATGAAAAAGGCAAACTAGCCTCTTAAAAGAATGCACAAAGTGCACAACTAGTAAAATCTGACTTAACTTTGCAATGCAATGAAGTCCTACTTACATTCTTACTTCTTTTAGTTTTCTTTCTAATAACGGATTCACATATGTCCTGCCTACCAAGGTACTTTTTACCAAAGTAAAACTGAAAAAACTTTAAAATCATAGTCATAAGCTTGCAGAATTGATCCGCAGTTCTATTTATTTATCAAAGTATATAGTGCATAGAAGAAGTACTTGCACAAAAAAACAAACATTTATTGCTGTTGCTCGCTGCTGAACGTTCAATTTTGTAAAGGCTCCAGATCCGAGAGGTCAACAAAATGATTTCCGCACTTAGCTTGTGACCAGTTCCCAGACGCACAGGAGAAACGGAACAGCTAAGGTAACCTCAATTTCACCGTTTTGTGTTTTAACAGCTCCTTTAACACGGGAAGCTAAATGACATCTCTTGGCGTGGAGCACAAACAATGGTGCCGGGGTCTCTGGGTAAGGAGTCGGCACGCCCCGAAGAAAATGCCACTGCGTCTTGCGATCGTTTTAATGAGGGCCTTTGAAAAGGGGAGGTTCCCTTAACTGGCAACCTCTAAATGCTAAGTAGCAGTTCAATTCGGTCACCCGGGTGCCCCCGCTGCCACCCCAGCCTGCTTCATATTCCAGAGCTTGCCACGATATCCGTGCGCTGCCGAAAGAGCAACATTTAGGACCTTCTAATCCATCAGTGTCAGATCTGCCTGACAGAGTGCTTATTCACACTTACTCATTGTTATTCAATTTGCTGCTTGTTCTGGGGAAAAATTTGGTGCTCTCCACAGCCCTATCGATTGGGATCATTTTTCACTGCTGTTCCTGGCTGAGAGGCCCGGTCTCTTGGTGGTACTGCTTGCTCCACGGGCCGACGCTGCCAATGTATGAAGCACTGATTTATGAATATGAAACAGCCCCAGTATCAGGGGAGCAGGCTGAGTCACCAGAGGAAGACAGAACATCTCTTATTGCTTATTCCTGCAGCTGAACTGCAGCTCGCAAGCTGGCTTTAATTTTATGCACACATTTCATTAGGGGTGTCGGCCAGGAGCTTTCCGAGACACTTTGAGCAAGCAGACAATCTTGCATCGTTTGCTGAAAAAAAAAAAAAAAAAATCACATTTGTCCTTTGTCAGCACAAACAGTTTAATTTGATGGTTTCACTCCTGAGTAAGCACCAAATTTCTCTTAAACTCCTCGGAGATGCAGAAGATGTTTGTTTTCCTTTTTGTTGTTTTTTTTGCTCATCAGCAACTGTTTATACAACATGGGTTTTTTTATAAATTATTAAAATAAAACCAAGCCAAATAAAAAACGGCAAATTAATCTCCATTTATATGATGGTTTCTATGCTCTAAAGAATCACCTACCATTATTTTTTTCAAACCATCAGAACACTTTTTAAACTACCAACTATTTCTATTTTACTTTTTTCACACGAGACATTAAATGTAATGTCCTTCAGTATATCCATAAGACATAAATTGGTATCCAGATTTTCAGTTTTCAAGCCACGCTCACATGTGGGATGAATATTCCACATTAGTCAAGCCATGAACATTTGCAAAATCAAAAACTAAAAACAAGGATCTTTTAATATAATGACTGTTTGAAGTTATACATTTTTATTTAAATGAGTAAATCATGTCAAGAAACTCACCAATTTAAACAAGAATATGTCACTGGTGCTCTTCAGCCCGATTGCTTCACTAACACACAGCTTAATAACCAACTATAAATGCAAGTCACTTTCACTAAAAGTAAAGTTATTCATACTAATAAATTTAAACCACATCGCACAGTACAGGACACTTGCTATCTGCTTCCTTTATGCCAGTGCTTGGCCATGTTTACATGTTTATAGCTCACTGCACTTGCTGTGTACACACTCAGGGTACAATGGGAGAACAGCAAAGTGATTCAGCAGAAAGAGGTTAACCAGCCAAGCATGGAGCACTAACAGCAATGCTCATAAACTTACTCAACAGTGACCTGACAGGCTGAGTGACACTTCTCTTGTTGTCATCGAGATTAAAGGTGCCGAAATGTCATTCGTCACACTTGTCAAGATTAACTACCAGTTCATACACCTAAGGAGCGTGCAGATCCACGCGGGAGACCAGATTTACCTTCAACACCATTTTTAGAGAACAGATTATCTAGCAAGTTCGGCTCTACAGTACATGCAAACGACAGTGAAAAGCATTACTAAACAGCACATCAAAATGAGCTCATTGTATGCAGAAAAATTGACTTACATTACTTCAGTTGTATTAAGTGTAATATTATTGTTTGGGCTTCAGGAAGCACTTCGTGAAAACGGCAGTTGGTCTTTACCCAATAAATAGTGCAAAAACACAGGGGGAGGGGTTATTTCATTCACATTGAACTTGCTCCTGAAACCAGTGTTACGGCCTTCTAACTTAAATCTTGTCAGACGCTGAGCAAGGCTGGGCCTTGGTCAGTACAGGGATGGGATACCCACAGGGAGAACCAAGTTTCTACTTCAAGTGGCGCTGGCAGGCCCACAGTTGGCACTTTCCAAAAAGTAACGCCCAGTCTGGCAGCAGAGGACACTGGACTGTAGGAGGTGCCATCCCTTAGACAAGATGTGAAACCGAGACTGCCACTACTTGGTCACATAAGTGGGGCTTTTAAGTTGTTCTGGCTCAAGTGCATAACTGGCTTCTACAATCTAGACTTCCTGTATTTATCCCTTATTCAACTGGTGAATACCGCATTCACCATTTAATACGCTCTGTAGTGGGACTGCAGGCTAAAAGCCTGCTGTGTGTCACACAGGTGGGTGATGAAATGGGTCCCCTCTAACACATGAAGCACCTCGGTATCCTTTGGGTATGAAAAACAATCACAGAAATGTTGCCAATTGATTAGAACAACAAAACTGGCTCCGTTAAGAGACGCAGTTTAGTTCACTGCAGATTAAATTCAGGTTTTGTGCCCTTAAAACCAGAGCCCCAAGTCTTTTCAGGGCCCACTTCCACCAAATTTAACACAATTCTTCCAACGATCAAGGGATTCATAAGTTAGAAATGCAAAATGCAGGAACAAGTGTATTCTAATGAAATAAAAAGCAATTTGATTGTTGGTGAGCATCATCAACCCACTGAAATTCTCAGCTGATTTATTTTTTCCTGAATAAAGAAATACAAAAACTAAAAAGAAAAAAAAACGAAATTCTGGAACGACCGCTTCAAATCTATTCTTACACAACAGCGCCACCTGCAGGCCCCAAAATGAACCACTGAAAATACCAAGAACTAAGAATGACCAGGCTAGGCATCAGACCACATGCTACTCAGTTTGGCTCTCGATGAAGCTAAAGAAACAATTTCCACTTGGGAAGGCTAAATGTGGCTTTGTTCGTAAACAATATCTTTGCATTCATACTTTCATTCTTCCCCAGGAAGCCCAGACAATTAAACGTCTTGTGGTTTGAAAAACACCTGTTTAGGTTTGGTCATTTTCTCAATCACTCCAATGAAAGTTACAGTTCACTTCACGGCATAAACCAGCACAGTGCAAGATCAATTCGACACATCCTAGTGTAGAGGATGTGCAACTTTCTCCTTGAGAGTCACAGGGAAGTTTAGGTTTTATTTCGGTTCAGCTCAGTTCAACCCATCAATTCATCTCCAGTCTGCTTTTCCAGGCCAGGGTTATGGCTGAACTGGACACATTATTTGTAATTAGAACAAGGGGCTTGTGATTTTACTGTTAAGATCTGAAGAGAAGAACACAAAATCCCCAAATCAGAGAAGGTTATTGGACCCATCTCATTTCCATTTTGAGAGAGTAAGAGATCTCATTTGATGATCTCGTCGTGCCTTCGGAGAATCAGTCTCTGCTGCGATAACTCGGCAGGGTAGCTTGGCACTCCTACAGCCCTTTGTGTAAAAAAAAAGTCTTATTGCATTCGTCAAATTGTTTCCTAAACAATTTTAGACAAAAATAGTCACTTTCCTAGTGGCTTGTATCTGATGATGACTTTTGATATATTGCCCCAAAGGCAATTGAAACTTCCTAAAGTAGAAAATTCCCCCTATTCCACTCCTGGCTTTTACATTGACCTTTTTGAAAACTCACATCCCTGAACGCTCATGAAAGTCTTCCAATAAAATCCACTAAAATCTATAACCATAAAGACCTTACAGAAATGAGAATATTTCAATAATGATAAGTGAGCCATCGGACACACTATGACAAGGCAACCCCTTTTTTAAAAATAAAATTACATTTTGGGGCTCAACACTTCAACTGCTTAGAAGTAAAATGGCAGCATATTGTAGCCATCAATACAGATAGGGGTGTCCACAAACAGCAGGCACATATCCAACACTGGATATTTAACACTGCCAGCTGAAGGAAGTGAAGCGTTTTTTTTTCCCTTTTCAGAAAGGTGATCTTTCCTTCAGTAGCCAACTGTTTTACCTCTCAACTATACACCAACCTGTATATACAGTAATTACTCTCTTCATGACAAGTTAGAGAGTAGCTGAAAATTTAATTCCTCATATCCACTGTGTGTAGAACACATTACTTTTATTCGTTGTATCATGTTTAAAGTTGAATGTGAAAATACTGGAACTGCGAGTGCAAGGTTTCAGCTTTTCTCTTCAGAAACAGTCCAGCATGTTAGTGTGAGCTGAAAGTATTATTTTATGGTGCATAAAATAATATAAAATGAGTTTGAGGTCACATCTGACCAATTTCCACGAGCATGAACAAGACTGTTTTGTAAATTGACTATTTAAGTGTCTACAGAAATACCACCTTCTGTTAAGATCGCCTCTGCTCCATTCTTAGGAAGTTCGTATGTTAATGTATACGTTTAACATCTTACTTTTATTTATTTCTACAGCATTTTAATGACCAATTTAACGCGCTACATATAAATAAACCCTGCAGATTATGCATCTGACCCTAACATTCTCTAGTGGTTTCTGCAGATCATGAACATCACCAATACAGGGCCAGCTAATGTACGTTTGCCTGTCCTTCAATCTCCCATTAATTCTTTTGACAACGGACTACAAAACGTTTTCCTCACGATCCTTCCAATACCGTCAACTTGAAAGCATTCACTTTTCTTTCAAAAAGAACATATAACCATCGTATGCACGATGTTTAATCTTTTCATCAGATGTAATGTTTTCGTTATTTAATAAAAAATGGAAAAATCCTTAAAAAGCCCACAAAATATCAGAATTGAGATGTTTACAAAAACCTGAAGAGAAGTCATGCAGTACTGAAATGCATACATATTTAGTCTGACAAAATTCACACTTCAATTATTGTGACACTTCAAAGATTACATTGAGAGCTTACCTGAAACCACTGTAAAATGATACAATTTTCCCCCAATTAGATTCACATCATATAATTAAGAAATGTTGCAGTTTGTTTTCAAATGACTTCCAACTTTACTTCCACTAATGCTTACCTACACAGATTTGTGTAAATACCACTAAAGACGTTCATCAATAGTTTTATATTTATCCAGGTTTTAAACAAACTAAACAAACATTAAAAATGTTATTTTCCATTCATTTGAATAAATCTTTCTACGTTCAAGTTAAGAGAAATGCTTTGATCACTAATTAAGTGCAAAATACGAAACAATGCTTTTCTGACACCTCATATCTATCAAAATCATCCCTCTCCAGCTGTCAACACAAGATATGATAAGATCACTTTATTGGCCATATACACTTTCTCGCATTAGGAATTTCTTTTTGCAGACCCCAGCTTTTTTTCTCCATGAGACACACGGACCGGGAGAGAGCAGCTTAGGGTCAGAGCGCAGGGTCAGCCATTTATACGGCGCCCCTGGAGCAGCTGGGGTGAAGGGCCTTGCTCAGGGGCCCAATGGAGTAGGATTCCTCTGCCGGCCACAGGATACGAACCAGCAACCTTCCAGCCACAGAGCCACCACACCGCCCAGTTTATTATCCTTTACAAACTATGAAAGCTCCTCACAAAAATGCTGTAGAGAGCAGCACGAGCAGAAAATGATGGGTCATTCCACAGCACATCGGTTATTCGCTGCAGAACAACCCTTAAGCAAGCCCATACCTGTGCACTTCTCGGTAAAACAACCAACACCTACGATTCCTCTTGGCACTCCCTTAACACGTCCCTTCATCTCCTGAATTTCTCTGGAGAGAAAAGACAGGCCTGTACCTACCCATGGTCACGTAAGGCAGCTTGTCAGTCGAGCCGTGTGGGTAGATGCTGTAGAGATGTGGGCCGTTGCAGTCCACCCCACCAAGCACCAGGGCGGCGCCAATGTACCCCTGGTATCTGTTCAGGGTAACAGGAATTTAGGAGAAAAATTCAACATTAGACTACGAAAGAGTGGCATTCCCATAAGGAAAGGGATGTGCAGCCTCTATTCCTTATAGCTACTGTGCTTCCGTTTCAAATACCTACTTTTTTATTCTCAAATCGCATGTAATGTGGCTTTTCAAAATGACTTATCGCCAAATCTAAAGACGCAATATTTCATACTTACCCTCAGATCAGCACATTTACAGCCAACAAACTACTGGATGACCACTATAACTCGTGATTATAATTACTGCAAGCCACACAGACTTACTGTTGTGACATCACTGCTTGGTATCGATTCTCTGTAAAGGAACGTGTAATAGGTTTATTCCACACTGAAAAGAGAAGAAAGGAAACGACGTTTCGGCAGTGGAGCCTTCTTTGTTTCCGTGCGTCTTTGTTTCTCTTCTCTTTTCAGCCGGGAATAAACTTTGACTTGTTCGTTTGCAGTCTGCGCATGCTGACGCAGCTCCCTGCTCAATTATTTGTAGGCTGGTAAGCAACTGCTCACTGTAGCAGCTCCTCGGAGGAGGTGGCGTTTTGTTCCATTCTGGCTACATAACCGAACTAATTATCTTCCTAATCATTTCCTTAGATCTTGATTGTTTGATGAAACCACCAGGACCAAATGCAAAGTGACTGAATGAGCGGGATATTTTTGTGCTGCGATAGCTATTGCCCTGCTGCAAGTGGAAAAACGCCTTTTTGAAGAGCACCAGCGCTGTGCTGGTACGGTAGCGTGGACACAACACCTACCTTCAAAAAGTCCCCCTGGCATTCACATCACAATCTTTCAAACGATTCATTTTCCGAACTGAGAAGTCCTTCAGTGCAAGAAATATTTTTATCATAAATCACCAAGCATCACGCGGCACTAAACCCATGAAGCTGAGCAGTGCACAATTACTTTTCCCCCTTATGTAGCAGTTGGAGGGGCATCCATTGAAACGCCAAAGGTAAGGTTAAGTTCACTATTAACCAACTACCAAATGTTAAGATGCTAGTGCAAGTTGCTTAACTATCCTGAACACTCTGCAACAGACAAAAATCACGAGTAAAGAACATTAAGGTTATAAAAGCCCATTATACCACGGAAAAATTTCTGCCTCTAATCAAGAAACGGTTATTATCTATTATCTGCATTCACTTCAAGAAACTTTAATTAGAAATAAATGTTGTCCTTGATCAGATGTCAATGTTTTTATGTTTTCACCCGACTCATTACACACTCCCACTCAACTCCTTTTCGTGATTCAGAAGAACGACTTTCAATGTCCAAAGAAAACTCAACACTTTACCCAGCAGTGAAGTAAAAAAAAACAACAACTTTTGGCACAGTGCATATGAGCAGCAGAAAATGGCTGTAAGTGTAGCTGTACTTTACATCTATGTGCTCCTCAACCTACCATATTGATATAGAAATGTTTTAGGGA
Organism: Lepisosteus oculatus; assembly: GCF_040954835.1. Taxonomy (NCBI): domain Eukaryota; kingdom Metazoa; phylum Chordata; class Actinopteri; order Semionotiformes; family Lepisosteidae; genus Lepisosteus; species Lepisosteus oculatus. The sequence continues at coordinate 13,714,196 of NC_090719.1, read as the reverse complement.
GGCGGCGGCGGCTCAAACATTAAAGAAGATCCAATCAGAGCACAGATCCTGCTCTCACCCACCTGAAAAGCATCTGTTTGAGCATGCGATTGGCTGTGGAGACCCTAGGAAGCCGCCCAGTGGACAGAGCATGAAGCTCCAGATTGGAAGAGATGAGCTGGGTGGTCATCTCCGTGTCCGCTGCTGTCCCGGCACCACAGCAGCTGGGAACAGAACCAAACCGAAACATGAAAATTCGGCCATTCAGCGATATCATGCAGGGGACAAGTCTGGGGAAGTCAGCAGTCTGGATCACCGATGAACTCCCTTCTTCATGTCGGTGGGCTAGAGAAGTCGAGATTGTTTTTCCGAATCGTGGCAACTCTTAAACAGCAGATGATTGCTAAGACAGGGTACACTGCCGTTGAGGGCTCGTCGGCTTTTGCGCGTGTCCTCGCCACTTTCAGATGATGGGGGGGGGGAAAGGACGATCTGAAAAGACTTGCATGTCATGGAGGGCAAGCTGGGGTATACGAAAAGACAAATTCCTAATGCCAAAAATTGTATATGGCCAATAAAGTGATCTTATGTATATTTCAAGGGCTTTTTTGGTCCAGGATGAAACACAAGAAGTTCTTTTCCAAGAAGTTCACAAAAGGGTACAAACTATAAGCAAGTAAAATGTATCCAGCTTAAACCGATTCTATCTTCCATATGCCATTGTAATTGCCAAATATTTTTTTTTATAAACAGTAGCAACACATGATGTGCAGGCCAATCACCAGGCAAGTGCACTAAAAACAACCAGCTATATATTCAGACCATTAATGATTAAATGTGACAGGTTATAAGCAGATTAAACCTTTTAGTAAGTGTTACCACTTTTAAAAAGAGGAAGCTTGACAATGGTCCACAAATACTCTAGTGAAACTAAGAATTGAGAAATTCTACTTACTAAATGTTAGAGGAAATGTAGTGAATCTTGGAACAGTTCTTATCAGCGACAACCATTCCTTCAGTGGCTCTGGTATCAGCACCAAGGACAACGCCATCCTGAAAGACAAAATGTTATTTTACACTACAAACCACGGATGTTTCAGATCCAAGGAAATACTCCCCCCGTGTATTTTAGACAAATACCTAAGAAGGACAATAGTCTGGTATTCCTCAACCTTGGCCCTGGTGCTCTCCAAAGTTGTTGCAGGCGTGTCAAATCAGTAATTAAAGATTTCTTCAGCTAAGTAACGTATGTAAAATAAACTCACAGTCACCAACTAAATGACCACCAAGGCAATGTCAACCTTTTGTCAATCTTTAACTTTGAAATACAATCAAGATTATTCTGATCCATGTACGTTTTTAGAAAGATCATATCCAAATTTATGGCTAAGAAATTCCTGTAATCAGGTTTTTCTGAATTTTTAATAATTATATGACCATACCTGGATCATTCTGACCCTAGTGAAATTTAACTGCATAGAACAATGACAGTATCTCTTCCGTTTTTATGGTAAACATATGTACTATATCTCAAACAATAATGTAAAGCAGGATGTTATACATTAAATATCTGGAAAAAAAAACTGTGCTCTGCTGCACAATTAAGCCCAAAGATGATAAAAATGTAACCACTCATTTGCAATCAAGCCAAAAAGGGACAAGAAAATGAAACATTTCATTTGTCCAACAAATATAGGTACATGCATTTAAAACTCGCATGTTTGTGCATGTCATGTAGAATACCAGGAATGGAAGTACATATCTTTAGGGTAAAGTTGTAAATTTAAATGTTTTGCTCCGGATCCTGTTGTATTTTCCCCCAAATGTCTCTCTCATTCATTGCAGATCTTATAATCTGATCTTGCTGTACTATCCTGTTGTGCAATGAAAGGTGTTTGGTATTGTGATGGATAAAATGATATTGAAATCATAATGATCATGATCACTGCCATAACAGGAATTACATCTCATTCCGCTGTAATCATGAATTTGCTTAGTGGAAAGTCACTCAGGCGACATCTTATCTCCTACCTATTCTAATTAAATAAGATCCAGCTGGCTTTTACATTTTAAAGCCACAGAACAAACTAACGAAACCCACACAGCAGGAAACAACACTCCCTAAAAATATTAATTGTAAACCAGAAGTTTAGCTTTCTAAAAAAAAGGGGGATTTTAATGATGCAAATCAAAGTAAAGTGAAACTAAATTTAAAATCACATCATCTCCAACCTTTGCTGGAGACAAAGGGTTTCAATTTCTAGACAGAAATGGTTACAAAGACTATAACATAGGAACTAATGCTTACTTTTACAATTATAGTATTCCGATTGCGACTATTACTTTCTTACTTCAGATGAATTACACACTGAGTGTAATGTAAAACTTTACAAAATGACAGCAAGGGAGATGATATACAGGGAAAAAAACAGAGATGAAAACCTGCACTAAATGTCTCCCATTCCTGTTGAAACAGGATCTTTTAATCTCACTGGGCTGTGACGCAAGCACCACTCGACTCACAGTTTAACAGCACAGTTTGAAAGCACAAATCAGGCCTAACTAAAAATGTAGCTTCTCCAAGAGGATTTGTCTGTTTACTTTAAAAAAAATCATCACAATATGAGCAATAATCAACATATTTCAAGAGTTCTCAATGGACTGTTGCTAAAATTGTTTCTCCTAATACAACAGTATTGCAACAAGAGTTTGCTCAAAGTAGACTGCAGTACAGGTAGGAACAGAAAAGTTCATCAGTAGAAAAGGTGTTGGATAATTTCCATTTACCTTGAAAACAATTCCACAAATTGTGGTGCCAGTTTTTCTTGCAGTAGGGATACTGGACCCTAACTTTGTAAATTCAGCCTCCAAGAGTGCGTTTCTACGTAAAGAAAGAGGGGAAATAAAGTTTATCATACAGAAATAAAGAGAATGTAAAAACTTTAATTGCATTCTACTTGAAAATGCATCCCTAAATTCGACGGTATTGACTTGCATTTAGCTTTAAGATAGGTTGGTCATCTCTTAAAAGAAAACTGTGAATCTATGGTTATTATCAAGAAATCGTTTTTCTATTTAGAGTTCTTACAGTTGTGTTAACGCAATAGTTTTAACTCGAATTATTTAAAAAATCTCTGACTTAAAAAAAAATCGTTCGGCCATATGGATACGTTTTGCAATGTCATACTTGTCAAACTCTTAGAAATCAGAGAATGATACAACCGAGCTTAGGAGAATCATTAAGCACTTTAACAAAACAAATTTAAAATACACAATAAAACAAAAAATTGGAGCCAGTTGTTTTCAAAACATTTTATAGACACAGGATCTCCTAAATAAGCATATATTTAGGAGATCATAAATAAATGAGAACTTTTTAATTCATTCCAAGTGCTAAACAAAACAAAAACGCAAAACATATTACGAATAACTGAAACGATTACACACCAATAATACGAATAAAACATTTAGCACTAAACTGTAGCGCGTTTTCAATCGAATTCATTTACACCATAAGAAAACCCAAACGTGTGCTTCTTCAGACATCTGGTAATATTTCAAGAGACAACACAACAAAAAAAAATAAAGACATTTGGAGAGGAAAATTTTCATTCCCCACCTACAAATCTGCACTCATTCAGCAATCGGGTTCCCCGTCTTGATCAAAATAAAATAAAATAAACCAAACACGCGTTTTATACAATAAATTCCCTGAGTCATTCCTACAGCAGGCCATGACACTGTCTCCCATACAGTGATGCCGGGACCAGCCCGGCCGTCTTTTGCATGAACTGATTGTTTTCATTTCCCCACCGTTTGCTTGTTTTTCTACCAATTCGTCGAAGCGCCTCGCAAATGAGCGCCTCTCTCGGTTTTTTTTCTTTTTTTAATTTCGCTTCTGCTGCGAATCTCACCTCTTGCTGTACTCGAAACTGAAACCCCCGCACGTCGGCTGGCACACTGACAGAGACGCCATCTTCGCTCTCCAACACTCTTTCCCGGAGCCGTTTCCGGGAAGCCGGAGAAACCGCTACAGTTTGAAACCCCGGCCGGAGTCACACTCTCTATCTTCCGGGCTGCCCCCCGGACCCCATCCCCGTGTGGGGAAAACGCGGCCATGCAGCCACAGGTGTGTCTCTGATTGAAGCCGCCTAGATTTTAAAACTTCAGACGAGGGCCGCGGTTAATGGAGGACGTTTCACGTTCCCTTAGCAACACTTGCCTCAACTTCCATTTGTCCTGTGTTTTTATTTTGGGTGGGTGTGTAGAAAGAGCGCTCCGGTATGGACTAGAATTAAATATATTATTTGACTTCCCATTACCTGCGGCTGTGCTGGGCTCAGACTCCTTACCAAACGGGTTTCTACGTTTGCAGGTATTCCCTTTAAGAAAAAAACAACAAACAAACGTCTTCTTACGTTAAGTTGTTTGTGTTCATATCTTCTCCCTTCGAAATTGGTGAGGCTTTTTTTTTTTTAAATGTGATTTTCTTCTTTTTTTTTTGTATCTTCTACCAAACTCGTACTTAAATTGTAATTTTGTCATTCCTAGGAAGGAGCGTTTGGGTTGTTACTGTAGATCCACAAACCTCAGTTGGGTGTCAAGAGCTCTAGAAACTGACCATTTCCATCTAGAACAGCACTGCGCTTTAATTAAGGGTAACATGTTTTCAGCTTTTCTCGTAATTTAATTGTGCATCTATAGCAAGCCCACATATTTAAGGATTTAAATTGCACCAACTTTCGTACAGAGGTGTGCAAAACTCTTAAAACAACGCCGAGTTTCTCCTTTGCTTCTTATAAATTTTGCACACACAAAAAAGTTTGTGTTTGATAGTTTACGGATTCTTATTGGATACCAATGCAAGAAAATTCTGAAATAGCAGAATACAAATGCAGAGCTCACATTGGAGAGAATGTAGTCAGTTATTTAAAAGAAGCGTTTAAGGGATTAAATGGCTCAAAATATCGGTAATATGGCCAAAAGGAGTAGTTTTTCCTCAATTACATATCGTGGTTCAAAATCTAGTGTTTAAACAGAACCTTAACGCACGCTGCCAGACGGTAAAGACGATCTAATAGGTGAAATTGCAGTATGTGCGATGCGGATCAACAAATATGTTTTTGGGATGTGATTTCCGAATACAGTTTATAAATGGTTAGCAAGACACTAGTTGCACAATGACGAAGAGGGGATTTGCGGGGTTACGTCATACTGGACAGATTGGGCACCACTAGTTGCCGGGAGATGACGCGATTTCAAACTGCAGTGGTTTCCTTATTCTTCAATATATGGTAAAATTAGTTACTGTTATGCATTTGTGTCGCATTTTGCCTCTTAATGTTTGCAGTGGAATGGGACTCGAGTTTTGAGCCTTCCCAGTTTGTTTAAAACCTCCCCTTGTCTTTTCCACGGTTAATAACAACTTTGACATATTAGTACAGATTTATTTGGGGTGATGGGGGAAAAAAAAAGCTGGTCACTTTCAAATTCAGATTGATCAGAGCTTTCAAAAATTGTGCATGTACCAAAGTCAAACTACTGCATACATGAGCAGTCATCATGAAGTTGCGGAGTAGCTAATCCAACACGGATACCAATGAAATCAGAAATTACTCAGGGGCTTTTCATCATGAACATTTGTTCCTTTGCTACATATCCATAAACCTTTTGTGTGGCATGCCAAAATCAAGATATATTAAGATTAGCTGTGTGCTTAAAATGGTTAGCATTTCACTATGATTGCCATAGAATTGTTCCTGCATAAAGAAGCAAAGCGCTGCGTGCAAAAACAGAAAAATTAAATTTGTCTGAAGACTTTTGCATGTCAGTGTCCCTGGCTACACGCCTGTCAAAAGTAAATTTGCACTCCATAAGCTCAGTGCTTCATATTCACATGTAGCAATCTCTTTAAAGGTTTAAAAGAACCAGAAAGTCACAAGTGGACACAAGATGTGTGATGGTTTTCCTTCACCACCTCGCGGATCTAAAAGGCCTCTGGTCGAGATTCCTCCCATTCAGCTTCGATCTCTTTTTGACAAAGTACCTGCAGAGGTGGCGATGGCACAGAGCTCTCCAGATGAGCTTAGTACTCCAAACCTGAGCTCCACGGACGTCAAGTCCTATCAAAGCACTCTTCCCTTTTCTCCAGAGAAGAGCCAGACGTTCTCAATTAATTCTCCCGGCTCGTCTACCCCCGTGCTGCAAAGTACTCTTGTGCCTCAGAGCCCTAAAGAAAGTGCGTCCTGCAGGGTCCCGTTGGATGTCTCCACTTTAAGTTGTGAAGACGCTGAGGCCATTAACGTCCAGGACTTCAGTGAAGCTGCCGAATGCTCCAGTACCTCGTCCCAGCCTCCCCCACAGAAGAAGTTTAAGGCCACCGTTTACTTTGTGGTGAGCAAATCCACAGAGACTGAAGAAGAAAACCAAGGCAGTCCCCCTAAAGGGGACAGTTCTCGCCAGGACATAGAGAGACCACCCCTCAAGTGTTCTGCACTGCCGCCGTTCGCCCACGTGGAACCCAATGAGAAAGAAAAGGGGGCGTCTACAGGGGTCTCTGGCAAAGGATCTGCTGCAGGACCACCGCAGAAGTTTCCAAAAAGCCGCCTGCCTGTGTCAGCAAGACAGAGGCTCTCGTTGCCAATGGCTCCTCTCTGTAAGACGGTAGAAGGAGGTTGGGCATCCCCTGCGGTTAACGAAGAAAAGTCTGCAAGGGCCTCTTTCCCCGACATGGCGGAGCGCAGAGGGGAGTTCGGCGCTCCTGCAAAGAGATGCCATGCCGAGCTCGCACCTGTAAAAAGTCCTGTTGTCCCTGTCGAGAAAGGTAACACCCATTTGAAGACTGTCACTCGAACCACGGTGGCGGAGTTTCTCCAGGGTGCGAGCTGCCCACTCATCGCAGCGTCACGGCCGCTTTCAGGAGAGGGCGAGGAGCCCGGTGTGGGACTTACCTCTACCAGGGAGGAGAAGAGTCATGATGGGGAGGATTCTGCCGTTACCGTGGCGATCCGCGTCCGACCACTGAACCCCAGGTAGGGATAGTTTGCGGCCTTTAAGTTTGTTTAAACGGTATGTATAAATCTTTTACTGTATGTATAAGACCGTAAATCTTGCGCTGGATTCAGCTCTTGTCACCTGTGGGGGGGGGTCTAAGCCAATGTCAGCAAAAATAAAAATGACAGGGTGGTGATTGGATATTTCTTGCACGGTAGTTGGTCCCCCAGGAACTTGTCGGAGGCTCCATGACTGTTTTCTGCTTGGGAATACTCTATGTCCCGTTCTGTACATCTTCTCAGTTTGCACTTTTTTCCTGCTAATCTTCTGACTACCAAGAAGTACTCTACAGGAAATGTAGGTGGTCTTCATTTTTTGGGATTGTAATTTCGATTTCAGCTGCCGTAGTTTGTGTGTCTTCTTGTTTTACGCTGAAAATTAGGCTTTTCTGGTCACAGCTGAGATCTGGAAGAGGTGGTGCCTGGCAGTTTAGTTCTGCTGTTGCAGTATTACAAGTCTGTGATGAGACTGTTTTTGCCTTGTGGGGTTGTTTTTTTCAATATCACATTATCCTACCCTTTTTAAAAGCTGGGATTCTTTAAAAAAAAAATCATTTTTTCTTCATTTGATTCTTTTTCAGGGAGCGGCAGATGAATCCCAGATCTGTGGTGTCAGTTTCTGGCCAGGAGGCGGTAGTTCATCATCCCCATAACCAGCAGAAATTCTCTTTCTGTTTTGATTTTGCTTTCTGGTCTTCTGATGGCCAGGGAGACAGTTACGCTGGTCAGGAGGTGGTTTACAGGAAATTGGCCCAACCCCTCCTTGATAAGTTATTCCAGGGGTATAACACCTGCCTTTTCGCTTACGGACAAACTGGATCAGGAAAGTCCTACACGTAAGCAACACAGCACTTTCGCCCCGTTACAAAAAATCGTACAGTAATTTCTCATGACCATTAAACGGAATTTAAATGAATCAATGTGAGGATTTAGTGCTCCAACACAAGCACATTTTACTGACATAAAAGCTACTCAGCACTTTTAAGCAGATCAGGATCTGTATAACAATAATATGCTGTAACACAAATTTTTTATATTATTTTCTTTCTAACAAACCAAGAAATAACTCAAATGTCTTCTTTTTTGAGTTATCAGCATGAAGATATTTGATTTACAGACCTTATTTGCCAATTGTGTCCTCATATTTTTTAATTGAAATGAACTGTTATGTGGAGTATTCAGAATATTGGTACCGGAAGTCAGGCTCTGAAGGAATTTGTATGTCTGGCGTTCAGGGAAGTGCACATCAGAGGCTGGAATGTGCTTTCAGTATAGAAATAACTATTGTCTTATCTTTATTTCTTTTGGGGAAACTTAGGATGGGTGTACTGTGTCTTTAGCATTTGGTAAGGTCAAGAAGAAAGAGAACTTTGAATTCCTTAGAAATTATCGGCATTAAGATGATACTAGTGAATATTTTTGGAATAATTGGTAATGTTTTAATACTGGTGCCTCACTACCCTCATCATTTAAAAAAGTTATTTGAAAGAGATTAAACAAAAAATATCACCAACTTAATAAATTAATGTATTGTAATATGTATTTTGCTACATTCCTGTTTCTTTCCATCTGAACTGCAACTTTTTTTTACCACAGAATGATGGGATATGGCGATGAAATCGGAATAATTCCCCGATTTTGTGAAGAGTTATTTCTCAAAGCTTCCCAAGTCCATCTTCGTGAGGCAAGAATGAGTTTTCTAAATATCCTGACATAACAGCTAGGAAATAGATTCAATAGACTAACAAGTGTAGTTTTATGACCATAATTACTGGGTGCAGATGTGCATAATTACATTGAGTTTTTAAGCTAAGTGCACCACTTACTGTAATTACAATTCAAAATGAATATTTGAATTCAACTGTTTGTCTAAAATCATTGACTGAATGTCTTGGATGGAGTTCCCTTACTTGTTACCAGCATGAACTAATACATTTAACCAAGTTTGCTATGAACACTTCTTTTGACTTGAACCAAGAGGCACTAATGTCTTAAACCAGGTACAGTACAATATGCAATTCACTCTTAAAACAATTTCTCAAGATCTGAAATGTGTGCTCTGATCACTTTAGTGTAACAGTTGATTCAGTTACGGTAAGTCAGTAATGGCCAGCTGAGGTCCTTGAGAGCTAACACACAGATGGCATTTTCACCATATTTTCAAATTAAAGCAGGTTTAAGGGTTTAGAAATTGATGTTTATGAGTGAGTAGAACAGGTGGGGGAAAAATGCTAAAAACCAAGAATTCCAGGTTTGCTGCAAGAACACTTTACATTTACTGGCTTACAGATAATAATGGTGGACCGATAGTGGAATAGTGTCACATGATATAAACGTGTATTGAGGGTGCTTATATTAAAAAAAAAACTTTTTTTGAGCAGGTTGCCTGTCATATTGAAATGAGCTACTTTGAAGTTTACAACGAAAAAATCCATGATCTTCTCTCGTCAGACAAAGAGCAGAACAAAAAGAAGATCTCGGTAAGTGCTGTTAAAGTCACAAAAATCGTGTCTCGATGCTGGTTTTCCCTGTTTTGCTGTTCATAATGTCATCTTTTAGTTCTTGAGATTAATGCAGGATTGCCAACATCATCCGAAATCTGTCGGTAGTCAGCCAAAGCTAAAAGTATGGCCAATGTGTTTTCATAATTCCACCATTTGTTATGTACTGCAGCTATTGAAAAAGATATTTCACGCTTCTAATATATTCTGGTATATATTTGATATAATTATATTTTTTTAGAAAAACAATTTTTACATTTTTGCCATTAAAGGGCTTCAGTATTGGGGGGTTTGGAATGTTGGTGGACTTTCAACATTTCATGGCTTCATAGAAGACAGATTGAGAATTTAACACTTACAAAAAAGGAAATTATGTTTTAGCCCCTCGGAAAGGCACCACTTTAAAATGTAACGATGAAAAATATATATCTATACTTCAATTCTGAAGGTAATATGTTTTTCCACAGCTTCGTGTGAGAGAGCATCCAGAATTGGGCCCATATGTTGCTGGTCTGTCTTCGTGAGTATTAGCAAATTTTACCCATGATAACATATCTGTTGTGGTTTTATTCCTTTGTACAGTATTGTTGTTCATGTGAGAAATTTGGGTATATAAAGAACTGTTGATAAATTCTATTGTCGGAAATTTGCTTGTACAGTATATTCACCTTCCGCTGTATGTAAAGCACATTCATAAACGTAACTGGCATTAAATAATCTCATCTTCTCGAAACTGAATGATTATTTAAGTTATTCAAAGGGTGTTGCTACCACACAGTTACCCTAGTACTTAAAATGATTGAATGAATGAATATTTCAGTATTAAGAAGTTTTAAGTAGTGTATGGAAGGTATTGAGTAATGTACTTAATTAACCACTGAAATGAATGTCATTTCAAATACATCCTACATGATTACAACATCGCATCCCCAAATATATATCATATATACCACATATGGGTTATATCTAATCTTCCTGCGTTAGTCTTTTACTTTTGGCAATTTTGACAAAATGACAGTTCTCAATCCTATTTGCACACTCAGCTGAGAATTATACAATATATATTAAATGTTAAAGGGGAACTGCAAACCCAATCTATCCCTTTCCCAATCCACTGGTCACATGATGGGAGAGAGCTCACGAGAATTGTGAAGAGATGGGGCCCTTCCTGCTCACTAGTCACTGTTATGACTGATCTAATATCTCATATTGCCTCGTTCTGAATCGCAGAATATGGTGTTGTGCATACCTGGAAATGTTGTTTATTTTGTGATGTCAATTGAGGTTTTTACATGTTACTATGTACACTTTACTTTTATTATGTGTTGAAATGCACTCATCACTGCCGATTCTTTCTAACCCCAAAATATAAAACCAGCTTTGCGGTTTCCCTTTAAATCGTTTTAATTTCTGTGCTTGCCTGAAGGGTGGGATGTCATTGAACAAGGCTATTACCGCAATCAGAAGAGATGTAACAGTAGTAATTTGATTGCTTAGAAGCCGAGCAATAGTGACTTAAATATTCAAGAGGGGAGAGTTTTCAGTGGTGACTTTTCACACAAATTTTAAACACAGGTTTGAACCCTGTGACCAGTGACCAGCTATGCGGACCTTCAGCTCATGTTGTAATAAGGATGGGTTAGGGAGGGGAATCGGAAAAAGATTTGCCTTAACAGGATATGACCACAAATAAAGATATACTGTATAAAGAGCTTAACAATTTTATAACAACATTGGGTCTAATAGTTTGATAGTATTCCTTGACTAAGATCTTTGGATGAATGGAAGGAGGAACTAGACGGGGCAAGCAATATCCTTCATCAGTCATAAATAGTGAGAAATGTCTGTTGGTGATTCCATCCGTATTCATTTGATCTGAATATTTGGCAAATGTAAAAGTGTTAATGGTGTTGCTGAAAGCTCTTGTTTGTCATGATCTACGTGAGGGTTTTTTTGTTGGTTGGTGGTCAATGTGGAAAATTGTCTGTTTCTTTGTATTTTGTAGATGAAAGCGGTGCTCTACTCAAATTAAGATAAGCACAGACCCCCATCATCTTGACTTGCAGCATAACATAAGAAATTTAATTATAATCCTGCAGGCCTCTAGGAGAGAGGAATCCCCACCACCCCCTTCACTCACAGAGACGCACACATTTACATCTCAGTCATAAGTAAATGTTTTAATGCTAATTGTAAACATTCATTTTAATTTAATTTAACAGAACGCACAACAGATGCGGTCCCTTTTTTATGTCTCTCTGTGCCTGATAAACTCATAGCTCAGGATCCCCTGAGCACAATTTCTGATGCAAAGATTTGATTGACACTCAGAAAGTGCTGCAGTTGGTGTTCAGGTACTCTGGGAGCAGAGCCAGCAATCTCTTTGCTGGAGGGCACAATAAATAGATCTCCTCCTTGATTAACAACATTGTAGCAGATGTCTTTTAGTTTTTATTTTCTGTACCTTGAGGTAACTCTGCTTTTTTGGCTGTTCTCACAGGTATGTGGTAAGCTCCTTCGCAGATGTGCAGGTATGTCAGACCCTCTTTCAATCTGTTTTTTTTTGTTTTGCAGAACCTGCTTTCTAAGCCAAACGTCCTTCTCAAGCTTCATTAGTTTTGGAGTGAATCTAGGTCCATGGAGTGGAGCTGAAATTTAATGGCGGTGCTGAACTTCACACAAAAAAATGCAGTGAACGGTCTTCTGTGGAAAGCAAATTATTGATATTTGCTTAGTTACTTGTGGGACTGCACTATGTTTGAGGATATGTGGTGGAGAGTTTGTATACATTTTGGTCGCCATATTGAATAACGGCAGGGTTTTTATTCTGAAAATGGGAATATGAAATGCTTTTTTTACTAGCTGATGTCTCAATTTTCCAATTCTTTTATTTGGTTATTATCTCAGCTGTACGTTTCGATAGTTTGGGTATGTAGGCAGGTAAAAAATACAGTGAAAAGGCTGACAAATGAAGTTTACTGTAAGCTCTGCAGACTGCAGAAAGGTGTTGTGTATTTACAGTACGGTATTTCACTACTCAAGATCTCGGTGTACAGAAATGAGACTTCACTGTTTGTGAAGGTTTTTCCACTTAAGAAATAGGAGTGTTTTCCCTTGTGAATATCCTCTTTGTGTTGTTCTGGCATTAAAACTGGACACTTCAAACTTCAGTGTTGGCATGCACTTTAATTGAACTTCTTTTTTCTCTTTTGTCAAATTTCAGATTGCAACTGGACTGCATCTATTATTAACCCTCTGTTATATGTGAACCACTGCTCAATTGTAGGTGTATAACATGTGCAATTTATAAAAGAGCAGTTTAATATCGAGATTTTGCTGTTAGATCTTTCGTTGGGGACCAGTGATTGAACCTGGACTGACGGTTTATTTGGTGGTTTTCTCTATTGACATTTTTCTTGTTTCTTTATCATTTTTAGAATCTGGGATTGACTCAAGTCTGTGCCCACCTGATCTTGACTGTCTGTATTTGCACGTGTCTGGTTTTAGGTCTGGCTGGAGTTGGGAAACAAACGGCGGGCAACAGCAGCCACCGGTATGAATGACAAGAGCTCCAGGTCCCACTCCGTCTTCACCATGCTAGTGACGCAGACTAAGGTAGAGCTCTGTTGCACCAGCCCTGAATGAGTATCGGGAGATCAGACTTCACAGAAGTCAGCCTTGTGGCTGATTAGCTTTTCAACTTGCTTAAGATGGGTTACGTCTGAAATTCAATATACTGTAGTTTGGTTATCTGTATTTCTAACTTACGACCCAAGCTAATCAAGACAGGTTTTTACTTCTGTGTAGAAATTCCGAATGGTGTTAATGATATCTGTGCATGAGGTTCTGACCTTTGAAGTGATTTTTGGTTTTAAGAGTTTTTGTCCTGTGTCAAAACGGGTCTGAATGGAGCAAAGTAGGAAGAACATGGCTAACACAGGAGATAAATACCACCTGTATGGCTGTCCTGCTCAACGGTGTGTGTATACTGTATACACTTGTGTTGTAAAACCTGAAAACCTGGATTTTTTCCTCTTAGAGAGAGGATGTGGAGGGCGATACCCATGATCACACCACGAGGAGTCGCGTTAATCTGGTGGATCTGGCAGGAAGTGAGCGATCCACATCTGCGCACACCAGTGGCACAAGACTCAAGGTCAGGACTCTCTCCTCCTGGTGTTTCAAGAGAAGTGGGATCTCTCTCAATCAGTCGGTCTCCCACTGAATCCGGCGTGAGAAACAAATGTGATCTGCTTTGGGCGTTTCGAATTATGGAGAGATCACAATTTGGTCTAGTAAGTTTAGTAAGCAATGGAGCCGTGTCACCAACACATTCATCTCATCCAGGAAGGAGCAAGTATTAACACATCCTTGATGACCTTGGGGAAGGTAATCAGTGCTCTTTCTGAAGCCCCGCTGTCCAAGAAGAAGCAATTTATTCCATACAGAGACTCAGTGTTAACCTGGTAGGTATTTTGCTGTCATCTTGCATGGTGTGAAGTAAAAGATGGACCACATCTATGCTGAATGGTTTCCACTGTCCAGACTTTAATGGTTAAAGTGTCACAGTTTCTTTTCACTGTGTTGTAAGCACACTACTTCTAGAGTCGTCTTACACAAGCGTTGAGTTCTTCCATTGAAATTGGCCTTTTAACCGGCAAGTACAGTAAATATTTGAATGAATCCACATTCAGTGATGAAACCTTTCCTCTTATATCAGTATACAGAAGCAAACAGGGTCAGTAAGTACTTTCATTTTTGAAAGTCAAATTGTTTCCTCTACCTTCATCCCAAATTTAAAGATTGTACACGTAGGAGAATCTTAGACTTGTGTCCCTTCAGGACGTGCGTTTCCAGTTACGGCAGGGTTGAGGAAATCGTCTTCTGCCACAGGCTGTTGAAGGAGAGCCTTGGAGGGAACTCCAAGACGGCGATGATCGCAGCACTGAGCCCAGCCGCGCTCAGCGTGGAGGAGACCCTGAGCACTCTGCGCTACGCCACGCAGGCGCGCAAGATCATCAACGTGGCAAGGGTCAATGAGGACACCGGTGCCAGAATCATCAGGGGTGAGGGGCGCGGAGAGCCCTCCAGATGTAGAATAGCAGATTCAACAGGGAATAAGATCAAAACGGTGGGGATTAACAGAAATACATTGGTAGCGTTCACACTTCTGGTCTATTTTTAAGTGGTCTCATGTATTTTTTTTATTTTTTATTTGGGTGCAATTCAATTGTAAAGGCCACATCCTAGGCCGTCAACTATACTTGCACTCCTGCGTACATTTGCAGTAGTGGTAGAACACACTCATGTGCTTTTACGGCTTTATTAAAAAAATACACAGATGCAGTCAGGAAGCCCGACAGAAATGAGTTCTGGTTAGAACTAAGATGTTAATGTTATTTCTTCATTCGGGGGGGTGTTTTGTAACCTAAGGTTAAACACATCTGGTGATGAGAAAATATTAAAGTAACCAGCTTAAAAGCTATTTGTAATTTGGGATGTTGTTTTTTTTCAGAGCTTAAAGCAGAAATTGAGAAGCTGCGAGCTGCTGGCCAGTGTAGACAAGGACTGGATGTACTGAACTATGAAGCTAGCCTTCAGGAGATCCTGGCACTTAAAGAAAAGCTCTTGGAGCAGGAGAGAGAGTTTAAAAAGGCTCAGGAGTAAATACCTTTTTAAATAAGGACTTTAACCTTTTCCAGGTTAAACATACAGTGGCACGGCTCTTTCATATGTTTTTTTTGCAATTGTATTGATGCTTGTTGAGGACATAAAAATAATATTTATTAAACATTAAAAAACATGTACTGTAGACTAAAGAAACAGGAATATCTTCTCATTTTTCCTTGCAAATATCCTCTTTAGGTTATTCTGTAGTCTGGAGACATTAAATGAAATTATCGTGACGAGTGACATAAGTGCTTAGTAAAATGATTTTACCTGGAAGTATAATTCTATACCAGTAATACTAAACAATGACAAATGTATATATTTGAATAGTTAATTGGCTTAATGTGAGGAGATTTCAGACTCTGTTGAGTAGACTTTTATAGTATCTTTTTTCAGTAATTGCAACTAAATGTAATTTTTTAGGGAATGGAAAGAGAAGATAGCTCTGGCTGAGCAGAGCAAAATCAAAGAAGCCCAAGAGCTTAAGGTTGGTTATTAATGAATATGTGTGTTTGAATTTTAAAAAAATAGTAGACAGAAATGCACAGTAGTTTTAGTTTAAATAATCACTACTCATTGTTATAGTGGTTCATCTTCTAGTCAATAACCTTTTCCTGGGCTACAACACATGATTTTTGTGCCAAAGAACGTGTAGAAAACTTGATAAATCCAGTTTGTATACTGAGTTAATGTTCCTTGCTTTTTAATGTGCCAGTACATTATTTGCACATTTAATTAGTAGAGTATGTAGACCTTTCATTCATTTAATCTGGAAAGCCTGTTTTGAGCAGGGAATGGTACATGCAGTAAGTCCTGTACTTGATGATCACTGCTTTTCCTTGGAGGTAAATGTTGCAATTCTGTTGAATATTATGAATATTGCGCTGTAAAGTCATCATCTACAATAGCCTGGTTGCTGTTTTTCCTCTTAACATTTTAATTCCTTCAAAGGACTTGTGCACTGGGCAGTAGAATTGATGTGGGCAGTTTAAAAACATTCTAATCGCTGTTATTCTGTTCTTACCTTTTTGGTCTTTTCCTGTATCTTTCTGGTATTGTAGAAGTCAGGAGTATCTTTTAAGGCGGACCACAGGCTACCCTATCTTGTGAACCTGAATGAGGATCCCCAGCTCTCCGAGATGCTCCTGTACGTAATTAAAGAAGGTCAGACGGAAGTAGGAAGGCCCACCAATGGTTCCACATATGACATCCAGCTGACAGGAGCGCTCATTGCAGAGCATCACTGGCAAGTTCTGTCCATTTTCACTTCGCCAGCTGAGACAGGGAAGGGATATTGAATGTCTTGCTATGATCACTGTCAAACTTAACAGTTTGGACTGTGCTACAAATTTACTAATGGCATGACTAGTGATTGCCATATAATGTACGATAAACCCATCAAGAGTAAAGAGAATGCAGAACGCCATCCTTTTTTTGTTCTCAGAGCAATGGGTGGTGCCATCTACATACCAGAGAAGTAAAAAGAAATGTCTTTATAGCTTTTTAAATCAGTATAAAGGCCTGGGCATTTTGAGACAGTTCCTTCCATTGTGGTACAATAAAATAGTAGAAAGGTGACACAGAAAAATGTGCCGTTCGAACATGGAATACTGTCAAGGTAGATAAAGGATAGATGCTCAGACAAAGAGCATTGGAGAAGCATACAGGGATATGAAAAGAGTTCATTTTGTAGGCTGACTACTTCAATAGCAGTTAATAGATGTAATGGATGTTAAAGAATTTGTTCTAGGCTAGTCCATATATTTTGAAAACATTGCACTAAGAGTTCTGTTGATGGGTGGATGCAGAATGGAAGTATTCTTTCTGCTACAGCATATTGAGTTTGATCCCGTTCTTGGCAGCCAGTCTGTGGAAACTGTTCCCTCAGCCCTCTGTTTGGGTTTTTGTTTTTACTGGGTGCTCTGGTTTCGTCCCCGATTGACTCACTTCATTGGCTTTTTTCCATTGTCTGTTTTGCAATGACCCTGTGTCCAGTTCAGGGAGAGACCTATCAATACCACCCCAAGCTCTATGCTTCTGTGTTTGCTTGCCTCAGCTCTCACCAGAGACAGTGTTTGCTGGAAACGGAAAATGGAAGCAGGTCTTCAGAAGAGTTTTGCTTGCTTGTGCAATTTTCTTCAAATTAGCCGAGAGCCAGAAATATTAATCCGAAATGGAGATTTTAACTGAATAAATCTGAGAGTTGTCTGCCTACAAGGTTCCATGTGAAAATTGCAGCTACAGTAGATGTTCAGTATCTGGCCTTGAAATAAAGGAACTTGGTTACTTATATTCCATATAAGTTTCAGCTTGTTAACAAAGTAGCTGCTGCAATATTATATAATATGTAACTTGTTATTATCCTTCCAAAGCATGGCATTCAAAATTAACTTACGAGTGCTGAATGAAATAAAGATCAATATTTTTGATTCTTCGTGTTTACTTGATATCTATTTTTTACTTGCAGCGTTCTTACAAATAAGCAGGGCATCGTCACTTTGACCCCAGCTGCGGAGGCAAAGACTTACATTAATGGAGCCCTCCGGACCAAGGTGGTCACGCTGCACCATGTACGTCCAGCACTGTTCTTGATGGTGAAAAACTATTTTCTCTATTAAGCCTTTTTAATTGGATTAGTGACCCATGAAGCTTCACTGAAGGAAGGGTCATATCATGTATATTAGGAGAGGATTAAAGAATATGAAGGTGATATTTTCCTTTTCGCATTTCAGTACTGTCTCTCCTAATGATGTTTTAATTCATTAGATTTATATCTAATCTAATTATATCAAGCTTTTGACTCAACTTTTTTTTTCCCATTAACCCTTTCATTTTTTTATGAAGCGGTTTCTGAACCTTGCAAGGAATTTGTTCAGCTCTTTAAGCCTTTTGCTTGTATTATTTCTGAGAAATCATTATACTTTGCGAACTGCGGTTTGAAATCCGCAGTTCTCCGTTTTAAAAATATTTCTGGTGGTTTTTCTTATAAAGCAAATATTTCAAAACTTTGCTGAAGAATCCGTTCTAGTTGGCTTGCTTGTTTTGTTGCTGGATACTGTTTCCAACTTAGACTACTTTTTCCTGAATAAAGGAAATCAGTTCCCACACCCTTGTTTTGTAGTTTGCTTCAAACCCACAGTTATTTCCACTTTATTTGGATTTTCTTGTCTAAGACGAGCTCGCATCTTGTGTTAGCTAATTCAAAAAAGCGGAACATTGCAGGATTGTGACCAAAGCTCAGCACATTATTATAAATGTTATTATTTACGGAAATTATTTTGCTTTTCACTGTCCCTTCCTTGGATTGCTTAAACCATGAAGTTTCTGATCTAGTACTGATGTAATCACCTACTGTAATTCCTTTGCCTTGACGTGTCATTCTCTTACCTGATATTTATAATGCACTTTTTCTTGTAACATGGGTATAATATTGTACACCTGGTCATGCTGAATTTTATTTGTGCATTTCTGGATGCAGTCTGGAGCCTTTTGGATTCACTGTGCTGCTGTTATGTTGTTGATTTATCTCTACTTTTAAAAGCACAGCAGGGCAGTTTCATATAAAACCATTGTTCTCTTCAGACAAGGTGCCAGTGGCTCGTTTTGAACAGTTGTGAGCAATTCTGTCTGACTGAACCATCAGTACAACTGTATCATGAATGTACAAATATATACGCAGTGTGAGTTAGACCAGTATGTGTCCAGGTGTGAATGCCATAAAAAAAAAAACTGTTTTCAGTAAACAGTTGTCACTAACGATTCAAACCAGCACTTTGTGGCATGAGAGCATGGTTTCCACACCATGCATATATATAGCAGATACCTACAGTATGTAACAAAAAGGTCTAGTCAGTTTTGACCTGAATGTGACATAAGCTATATACAGAATACTGCTACCCTATTTTGTGAGATTATTAAAGCAAATGGTTAAGTATCAAATGAACAAATGACAGTGGAAGAGGTGAGAATTAAACTAGAATTAACATTTGTTTAGCGTGGGAAATACTGAAACTTGTAATATTGAGAAATGACAATGAAAAGGTAAATTTCCCTGGTGTGTTTTTTTTTTTAGGGGGACCGTGTGGTCCTTGGTGGAGATCACTATTTTCGCTTCAGCCAGCCCATGGAGGCTCAGAGTGGATACCGTGTGCCTGCAGACCCAGGGGATTGTCAAGAGGGGCTCAAGGATTTTGAATTTGCTAAGAATGAGCTACTTAATGCCCAGAAACAAAGGTCATTTACTCCTTTCTTTAAGCTATTTGAAGATGCATTTTTTTTTAAATAGTGGCATTTTGTTTTGAAAATACTAATCACGAATTCAAAAATGCACCATGAAATTAATATTTGTTATATTTGTTTTGTGTAAATGGTAGTAAATCACACTTAAACATTGTATTTTTGTCCTTTTACAGGCGTTTGCTGAAATAACCTAAAGCTTTACCTAATTTGTAGGTGCAAAAGAATTTCAGCAAGTCTTTGCCACTTGAATTTTAATATTTTATTTGGCGGATTTCTTCAAAGCAATACAGGACGTAGTTAATCTGGAGCTAGTTTAGTTTTGTGTATAATGGATGTAATTGTTAAATAATACAATACTAAGTAGAGTAGTCAAACAAAAAAGGGTCCAGTTCAAGAAGTTATACAGTTATACCAAACAAAGTGGTGTAATGACCAATAGTGGACAGATACACTAAAGTATTACAATATGGTACACTTTGAGAGCAAGCACGCAGTACAAAGAATACAACTTTGTTCTAAAATGATATTCTGTACCAGCCTTTGTGTACAGGGAAGGGCTGGTGAAAAGCAGAGATCTGGTGGAATAACTATTTAACTTGCATAGGTTTAAAATTCTACATCTTGAACTGTATTCAGTATTCACGGCAACAGCAGTGAAGTCTCATCTGAGGTATTGGACTTGTCTGAAATAAGGAATATTTTATCCACTCTACCACTTATAAAAACAATTAAAGCTCTTGAACGACAATTTTTAGCCTACCAAAAATGAAAGACTGAAGATTTCATATTGTCACATCTCAAAACTTTCTCGCATAGAAGATGATAAAGTGCTGAGCACTATGACAGTTATTTTTATACCTTTAGAGAAGGTTTAAGGAAGAAACTGAATACAATCATCCAACCTTGTGAACAGCAAGCTTAAGCATGGATGTTTCCACCGGTTCTTAAATACTGGGCAGTGGCTTAACTGTTATGACAACTGATTTTCCACAAATATCAGCCTTTTGCAGAAGTTTGTTTGAAAACATAAGGCCTGATGTGAGTGCCCTGATACATTTTCTGTCTGTTTCAAATTCTTACTTTAATTTGTTTCATTCTCCATCCATTTTTTTTGGTGTGAGAAAAAGCGCGACCCAGTTTGACTTGAGCCTTGGAAAGTATGTTCCTTTCCAGACCTGATGAGCATTTGAGAGTTAAATGATCCGACCCTGATTTTCGAACCCTCAAATTGGAACGGAGCAACCCTTCTGCTCACGCAAACTCTGCTTCTTTCACCTGAAGGATTGAAGCTGAAATTGAAGAAGCAAGGCAGCAGGCGCAGCTGGACATGATGCAGGAGCTGCAGACAGCCAGAGAGCTGGCCCAGCAGGAATTGTCAGCCCAGAGGCTTCTGTATGAGAACCACATCCGAGAGCTACAGAGAGAGATGGTTAGTGTCTGTCATCTATCATATCCCTGTGGCTTAAATGTTCTTTGT
The DNA here is from genome assembly GCF_040954835.1 of Lepisosteus oculatus. Classification (NCBI taxonomy): domain Eukaryota; kingdom Metazoa; phylum Chordata; class Actinopteri; order Semionotiformes; family Lepisosteidae; genus Lepisosteus; species Lepisosteus oculatus. The sequence continues at coordinate 13,693,278 of NC_090719.1, read as the reverse complement.
TTGCTGAATACTGGACCCAAAAATCCAAATACTTAATAATAATAATTGCTTACACTTATATAGCGCTTTTCTGGACACTCCACTCAAAGCGCTTTACAGGTAATGGAGACTCCCCTCCACCACCGGTGTGCAGCCCCACCTGGGTGATGCGACGGCAGCCATAGTGCGCCAGAACGCCATCACACATCAGCTATCAGTGGGGAGGAGAGCAGAGTAATGTAGGCAGTTCATAGATGGGGATTATTAGGAGGCCATGAGTGGTGAGGGCCAATGGGAAATTTGGCCAGGACGCCGGGGTTACACCTCTACTCTTTTCGAGAAAAGGAACATGCTTTGGTTCCTGAAATTGATATTTCATTTCATTAGAGCCTTTTCATGTTCAGTTCCATCTCAAAGTGCTTTACAGAAAGAAATTACACAGTGGATAAGTATGTATCATTATATAAAATGCGAATTGATTTTAAATATTAATAGTTTGAGTCAGATGATTTTTTACTTCTACTTTTTAAGATTTTTCTAAATTGATGTCTTAAAACATTTGAGCCACGGATAAAACAAATCCTTTGTTTTACTTTTGGCATGAACCAGTTCCTTGCTTCAACTAGATTCGTTTTTAAACCGTTTCCATCTCTTTTGTACTGATTCCAAGTCTGTCATATCTTTTTTACATAAGATGTATTTCATTCTTTAATAATTCCTCAACTCCTTCCTGTCTTGAAATTGTAATTATTTTGAACTATGCTTGTACAGAATAAAAGAGAGTTAAAAGTGTTTGGTTTTTAAGCAAAGTATACTGATGATCACATTTCTGCGGCTGTTCTCTCATCCTCCGTCTTCCTGAATCTGTTTGTTTTTAAAAAGTAGATCAATACACTTCTAGGAGGTGCTCAGACAAACAAGAAAGGAGTCATCAGCTTTCTACACTGTATTATTCTTGTATTATTATTCAATGCTTATATGTGAATTTCACTGAAAAATCAAAGTAAAAGTAACCACTGATTAAGTTTACTGTAGCCTAGTCAGACCCATAAACATAGTTTCTCAGGCCTCTGATTAATCTAGGCTACGTTCCTGTGTGCCTGAATGTTCTTTTTCATTGCATAGTGATAAAAGTGCCTTTCTTCAGTCTTTCCCCTTTCTCCAGCACACTGTATATCCACCAGTGTTGTTTTTACTCCTGCTCTCTGTTACCCATGTTTCTGTGATGCCAGTTTCATCATACTCGCCCACTTATGTGGTAACTTCCTCCTCTTGCATTTTATTCCCAATAGTCCTGGCTTTTAGGTGTAAGTGCTTAATGACTTGATTCTTTTTTCCCTTAGATTGTAAGTGTCACCCATCTTATATACGGTACCGTATTTTTTTCTTTTTTCCTTGTGGTACATTTCATTAAATGTCTTAATGGGACAATCTTTTCTAAATTTTTTTTAGAAATCTTATTCCCATCTACCACTCTCAAACAATGACTTACTTCAGGGTTTGCTTTTCTAAAACGAACCACATTTGAATAATATTACTTTCATTTATCCTACATTTCTTGCCAGATGGTGAATTGATCTAATTGCAAGAACCTATAATTTAGAAGGTCTTTTGATGGCACTTAGCATGTATTTAACATTTACATACTTGTCAAAACAATCTACTTTGATTGATTTTCAAAGACGACAAGTACAGTATATAAGATTTATAGATTGAAATTCACCATATACTATATTTCTCAGGAAATACTTAGGAAAAATTGAACTTGTAAATATGTGGTCCTCCTGAGGCACCAACACATAAATTCTGTTTGCCTGTTAAATCAAAGAAACAAAATTAATAAAAAAAAAATACAGTTCTGATTTAATCCTAAGATTTAGGATTCTTATACCATTTTATACATTTTCCCTACAGGAGGAATCTTGTGTAATTCTTGCTAGAGGAAGATTTACATAATACTAATGAACCTTGTTTTTTCTGGATTATTATTTTATTATTTTTTTTTGTTTTGCTCTGTTCAGTGCTATTCCTATCACAATACAGTTTGGAATTGTTTGAATTCCTGCACATTGGTGGTGGTGGAGGGGATCCCCATTACCTGTAAAGCGCTTTGAGTGGCGTGTCCAGAAAACCGCTATATACAGTAAGTGTAAGCAATTATTATTATTATTATCCAGTTTGTACCTCATTCTGTTGTATGAGGTTTCCATATATGTTCCTATTACATTATATAAATACTCAGAATGGCACTCCTTTAGTGCTTTGTTTCGATATAAGTGTCATTCTAAAGCCTTTTCTCAATAGTACTTTGTTCTTTTAGAGTTTTAATTGAATATGTTCAGTGTTCCTTTTGTCACAATACAGCACAGTATCTGAAAATGTGAAACTTCAGACTGTCAATAAAATCTAGGTATAGTGTAATTCACAAAAATAGATTTAATTAGTACTAAGTTGTGCTTTCTATTGAGTTATAACTATCTTACAGACAAGATAAAAAAACATCTGGAAAAAATAATAAATTAAAAGTACGTTAATGCCACTTCCAAAAACAAAAACATTTTCTGGTTTCAGCCAGAAAAATCTGTCAAAGGTGTGTGCTTTCCATTTAAGCTTTGCATGTCAATCAACATAAATTGGGGTGGGCTGACTAATTAGTTGTTAGAAATCAGCACTGTCTCATGTTAACTCGGTGATTAATTATGCACATTCCTGGCCAAATCATCACGACGCAGCATTTCAGTTTTGCAACACACTACCTTGGTTGTATTAAATGCCATAATGAAGCTCTGGGAAGGGCAGAAGGATTTCTGGAGTCTGAAAATAATTGGTAGTTCAGATTTAATAGATACGTTTCAACAAAGAAATTCTGCCACACTTTCCCAAACTATTTCTTGAAGTAAGTCAAATATAGACAATTAGTTGCAGAGATATAAAGGTGAAAAGAATAAAAACTACTTGTCATTTTCTGTATACCTCCATTATATTGAGCATCTGATATATTCTTTGTTAGAAAAAAAGTATTGTCTAACAGATAAAATAGTAAAATAATACTATAAAACTAATACTATAATAATACTTCATAAAAGTAAGATTTATTAATGTGCAAAATGGTGTCAGTACCCAAGACATATTGCGTAAGTGTGCCTTTTTGTGTAACTCAGTCTCATCCAGAGTGACTTCTCCTCCATGTTATGGTGGCAGTTATTTTGTGAAGAGTTTTAAGAAAAGAGAGGGTTGAATATTGTCTAATTTATCGCCCCAAAGAGCTGGGAAATCATAACATTTCTCAAAAGATGTATATTTTGCAACATACAATGCTATATTAAAACAAAACTTAGAACTATTTCTAATGTTTTACTTTCTCTTGGGGTTTACGTGGCTGTGTTGTCATTAAGGAGCTGCTGTGTAACCAGATATATTCAAGTATTCCCTGTTTTTATCACAACCCATTGCATCTTAAATCATGCAAAATAATACTGATGTAAATACGGCTTGTGCTACTAATGACCATCACTGTGTTGTTGCTATCGCTGTTCTAATGGTATTATCAAAGTGAGAGTTAATAGAAATGGTTAGTATACAGCATGTTCAGAATGCATTTGATATAGGATTTTTGAAATTCATTAAAGATACTGCAGTTTCTGTTTTTTAGTTCTTCACGTTAAATGTTTTTTCCTGTAGCCTGAAAACCAGGTTTTTGATAAATTAGTCATCTCATAAAAATACAAAATCATCATCTACAGTCAAACCTTCGAATTTCTTCTAATTGAAGTACAATTTGTGAGAGGCTGTGACTGATTTTGTAATTGATTTCAAGCGTATTCATCTCTTGAATAGGTTCTCCTTCATCTTGTCCGTTTCTTGTCAAGTGAAAAGCGATTAGCAGGAAAACTGAACATACTGCAGCTAGTGTGTGTTAATGTACAATGAACCACTCTAGGATCCGCGTGCTGATTTTCAGATATCTTTTCTTTTAAACAAATGTATTCATAGTGTGAATAATTGCCTGTTTGCAAGAATACAAATACAAAAAAATAAGTGTTCTAGACAAACCATGGGAAAACAATGTGACTAAGGAAAAAATGTTACAAATCAATTAATTCTACTGCTAATGAATGCTTTATCATCCACTCAGTTTAAAAATGGACTCTGCTGTTGATAGGCAGCTGTAAATGTGAAGAGCTGTCCCCCAGGTTACACGTCTTACATTCTGGTTTCCAATCCCCATATCCAGGAAGAAGATCTAAATATGAAGCAGGAAATTCTGATGAAGGAGGTAGAGAAGAAAAGAAAGTCTCTGACACTCGTAACTGGTCCTTCCACACAGGTATTTTATTTGCTCTTAACACCGTAAAGACTTTAGTGCTTTGTAAAAACAATTTAAATCTATAGTTAACGGAAAAAGAAATCCTTAACCTTGAAATGGGAAGATCTGACTTGCCTGTTTCCAATTTGTCCGTAACTCTTTATGACCCTGGGTCTTACCGTTTTGCCAGACAGGCACCTTCCAAGTCTGTAGAAGCGCTTTAGAGGTAAAAGGGTATCAGTCCTACCACCACTGGAGTGGTGCCCAGTGGCCATCACCATTTTGGAGCATTCCCTGCCTGTAGATCGTGGAATTGCTTTGCAAGTGAAACTGCTGGCAAGCGAGAGCCCGACCCCCGTGAATTCTTCTGGTTGGTTGGCGTCTGGCAGGAGCTTGAAGAGTGCGGGCTGAGACACCACAAGCTGATGGAGGCCCTGGAGCAGGAGAAGGAGAAGCTGGCGCAGGAGGTGGCTCGCGTGCAGCAGGCCCGCGTCTCCAGAGAGGAGGAGCGGAGGAGAGCACGCGCACAGGGTAGGATGTTCATCAGACACCTGATCACGCCGAGGAGTGGACCGGCTGGCACCTGGATGGTACAGTATCCACAGTATGGATAGTACTGGATGGTACAGTATGGCACAGGATGACTCTCTGTGGTCATTAATAAAAACCCCGGCGTCCTGGCCAAATTTCCCATCGGCCTTTATCAATCATGGCCTCCTAACAATCCCCCTTTATGAACTGGCTTCATTACTCTGCTCTCCCCCCCACTGAGAGCTGGTGTGTGGTGAGCGTTCTGGCGCACTATGGCTGCCGTCGCATCATCCAGGTGGGGCTGCACACTGGTGGTGGTTGAGGGGATCCCCATTACCTGTAAAGCGCTTTGAGTGGAGTGTCCATTGTAGAGCGCTATATAAGTGTAAGCAATTATTATTATTATTATTATTATTATTATTATTATTGCAGTACCTGCTGAGCTAGTCGCCTGGGAGAAGCGGCAGGTCCCACCCGGCCCGGTCCGATCATACAACCTCGGCACCGCCGATGTGTTTGCAATCAGACCATTGAACGGGCCGTCTTCATAGGGAGCCTCAGGGAGTGGAGCGGTGGCTCTGTGGCTCAGGATCTGCGCCGGTGGCTGGAAGGTTGCCGGTTCAAATCCCATGGCTTGCAGAGGAATCCTACTCCGTTGGGCCCCTGAGCAAGGCCCTGAACCCCAACTGCTCCAGGGGTGCCGTATAAATGGCTGACCCTGCGCTCTGACCCCCAGCTTCTCTCCCCGTCTGTGTGTCTCACGGAGAGCAAGCTGGGGTCTGCGAAAAGACAAATTCCTAATGCAAGAAATTGTATATGGCCAATAAAGTGATCTTATCTTATTTGTTGGGTCAGAACCTTATGATGAAACCAGGGCGCAGAGGAAGCACAACATCTCCCCCCTTGTTAAGAACATGTTTTTTTTTGGGTCGTTCTCCAGTTGCTTCCTAATCTTCCACAGACATTCTGTGCTTGTGTGTGCACCTGTGCTGCTATAGACTGGTGTCCCATCCGGAATGTGGTCTTATACCCAGGTTACCTGGGTAGGTTAACTGATGCCTCTTACTTAACCCCGTTTGTACTTTACATGCTGTGTATGGTTGTGCTTTCTGATAGTGCCCTGCCTTGTGCCCTGATCGCTCAACCATTGCTGTGGCCCTTAGCAGGACTTATTGGCTTTCAGATAATGGATGGTTGTATGTTTCAGTAGTTAAAGGGCATTTTAAAATCAAGACCTTATTCTATAGGTATTGTTCTGGTTTCACTTACTGGTATAATAAAGGTCCTACCTTTTATGTTGTGACTAAAAGATAAAATTGTTGATTTCACAGTTTTTTTTACACAAGCATTATTGATCAAAACCTGTCTTACAACTCATCTGCATCCAGCCATTTCTTTAAAGGGCTCCTGCTTACTTTACTGTTTCTACCTCCACTCCTTTTTGTGGAGGAGTATTTCAAATACAGGTTTTACAGTTTTCTTTGCGGTAGGTGAATTTGATCATCCATTTTTGCACCAAAAACAGAGTCTCATTAGATTTTTTTTTGATTTAGCAATAGACCATACCTGTTTTGTCTGCAGCAGCATGGGTAAACCACAAGATGTCACTATCTATAAAGAAGAAGTTGTGCTGTATCCAGAATTTTTGTATGAGCCAAAAAGCAGTAGCATCTGATTACCCACTGATTTACTAAAAGGAAGCATAAGGAAGCCAGAAGGGAACTTACAGGTTCCACAACTGTTGTAAGTTGTAAGGCTACAGCATCACCTGCCTCATCACAATATTGCCCCAAAAGCAGCAGCAGAAGAGCATAAAGGAAAGGAAATTCATGTACTAATGTGCGTTCGTCAGGACCAGCATGGACAGGATTAAAATTGGACACGAGACTTTGTTGCACATCTGCAAGATAATGTAATGCAAGAAACTGTTCTTCTTTTTGCAGGTTAAAATTGTTTTTGTACTGAAAAGACAGTATTTCCTCATGTGCTACCTTTTCGTTCCCTGTCAATTATGCAAAGGCCTCATCAGAACAAAGGCAACACGTTTTAACAATGAAGGTTGTTCAGCACAATATGCTCAGCTCCTATTTTCAGAAGGTACTTCTCAGACAATCCTAGCAAATCAGAACAGTAAATCATCAAACGATCCAATTAAGTTTCCTTTGCAGAGTGTTTTTGCTTGCTTGTAGATGAACCTATGTTTTGACGCATTTCTTAGTGCCTTATGCGTGCTTGGTCTGGGAAGAAATTTGCACACCTTTTTACACACATTTTGGAAGTATCGATAGGTGTCGGTCATTGAAGGCTTTGAGTGTTCCAGCTGATACACTCAATCCTTATTGCTTGGCGTTTCTGTTTTAGCCAATTTAATTCTAGAGATCTTCTAGTAGAAACTCAGAGTTGGGTGCCTGGGTTACTCTGTATTTAGAAACAAAAAATGAATACATTTTGTTTCACATAAAGAAGGCAGATCTGACATTTGTATCATAGGCAAACTGTTGTCCGTCCAAGACTCGAAATACACTCTGGATACTGGAGACGACGTTGATTGTTCATGCGAGGATATGAAAGATAAAGGTTTTATTTTATAAATACAATTGAAGTGACTTAAGGAAGAAAAGGTTTTTGGAAAGTGGTTGAGGTTTATTTGAAGTTGAAACAGTGCTGGAAAATCCCTTGGATATTAGATAAAATCTCTTCCTGTTTGGAGAATATTCTGCTAATTTTCTAACTTTGTGCCTCATTACACTTTGACTGGAATTTATCTTTTTGTTTTATTTTATTTCAGGTAGTCTTATTTTCTGCAAATTGTTCCTAATTGCGCCTGAGTGTTTTTTAACGGTATTGGCAATCGTTTTGTTACTCGGTATCTCCCAGTTCACACTCCTCATTTGTTCTGATTTTTTTTATTTTCACAGTTTGCTATGGTTTCATTATAACTACCATGTGTCAGAAGGACAGGGGTTAGGGCAAATCTGTTCTTCTTAAAACCTGTGCTTGTTCTTGAAGAGACCAGATGCTCTGTGTGTTGTTTTGAATGACTCACTTTACTTCCCTTTTGATCCAGGCCAGTCCAGATGGGGATCTCTCAGGCTGTCTGTGCTGTTACAGGAAGCCAACACAATCAGCAAGGCTCTCAACAAGCAAACCATATTCACAAGGTATTTCAGCTCTTGCATCCCAGTGTGGCAACCACCTTTTATTTCATGTGCCTCGGCATCTAATATAGATGTGTTGCCTTTTTGAGGCACTGCTATTTGAAATGTTGAATCTAAAAAATATATATTTTTTAATTGAAATAGAATGCATGTGAACATTTGCAGCTTCTTCTATTACTCCTATTCAGTGCCTGTAAACGGGGACTCTGAAATGCCTGTTAAAGGCAAAACATTATCAATGTACTGTTTGCTTCTGTGTTTGTTGTGTTCATCGCCAGTTATTTGCAATCGTCTCTACTGGTTTGACCCATAGAAACAGAACTTTCTTGTTGGCTCAAGGACTAGGAGATGTATTTATAGGTAGCCCCAGTCTGCACTAAAGTCTCTCTTGTGTATCCTTGTCATCATACTTCTGCTCCACTTGTTGACTTGAATGACTGAAGTCTCTCACCATGACATCAGCATTGCATATTCTCTTCTGTCAGGCCTGTCAAGGACAGAGCAGTATATATTGGTGGATAAAGCTCTTCCATTCTGTATGCTGCCATCTCGGATGTTCTCTGGCAATTTCATCTCTTGACTATTAACACTGCGCCCGAATGGCCTCTGTAGAAGCATGTCATTTTCATGTACATTGTGAGCTGCACTCTTTTGGCTGATGTGCTGGTTATTTCTTCTTGAATTTTGTATTTGCCCTCCAGTCAGTTTAGTCTGAAAATGATTAAGTAGGTAAATGGATGTGACTGTCGTAGGATGGTCTGGTGAACCTTTGTTTCAAGATGAGGATTGCTCCTCACCCATGTTTTATAGTTTCTCTGTACTAGTCTGCTGCTTGTTAAAGCAGAACATATTTCTCCACAAATTTCTTTCACAGACAGGGATCCTTCAGTCATTCGACAAGGTGCAGGATATGAGTGTAGCTTTTCTTACACTAATTAAAATCATGTATTTTTGAAGGGCTGGGTCTATAGATTCTTAATCACCACTTTTTGGCAATTTTAAAGTTTTTTTTTTGTCAGGAAACATCGAAAGGTACAGTATGTTCATTTCTGTTTCAGCGGTTAATTGGAATGATTTGTATTACAAGCTAAAGCCTTGACTTGCCAATCAAGCTGCTCAAATGAATCTGAGGAATAATTAAGTAATCTAAACATCAACTATTGTTTAACTATAATAAGCGACAATTGGCCATATAATCGATGCTTTGCTAGACAAACCTTAATTAGACCATATTGAGTTCCGAAAGGCAGAGGTAAGAATCCTCAGCTTCATAAACTCTGTCTTTCAAACCACACACTTTAAAAATGATATTTGAAATATCTTCATAACGATCAGCCATGTGTGCTGTGTTTGTAGGTGTGAAACCGTGGCACATGGTGACGAAGTGCCGTCTGTGAACGTCCGTGTCACTAACTCAAGACTGGGGATTTCAACTGTGTGGAATCTGCAGAAGTTTGAAGCCAGACTGGTGTCTATGAGGGAGCTCTATCAGGTTCTTCAAACATAGTTTTTCCATCTACTCTTCATGCTATCTGTTAAACCATCTTTCGCTTATCTTGAATATCTTCATCTCAACTGAAATGCGTTCTTTGTTCTTAATGTATTGGTGAAAGTGAGAAACCTTTTTTCTTCAGTACTTCCAGTTGCTTACACTCGGTCTGATATGGCATCTTTACTATGTGAAATGGAGTATCTGGATTTTAAACATGACATTACTGTAGCATAGTTAGACGTTTTTAAAGGTTTGAAAACCTCTCAAACATTTCCTCTATTTTATCTGAAACAATAACTACTGGGTTATTGTCACAACTGCAATTAATTAAACCATCACATGTATGTTTATTCAGTTACATGTATGTATTTGTGATCTAAACCTCCTGCACTGTACATTGATCTGCTGCTAAGAACATACAGTATGGCATTTAAAGTCAAAAGTCAAAACAAACCAATGTTTTCGTCAAACTTGTCCTCCTTTAAGCTTAACTTCACAACCAAAGTAAATACGATACTCCTGCAATCTCCATGAAATGATTGCTTTGTGTATTTCACAACATACAGCTAAGGGAAGACAACTCTTCACCTTTGAATGAATCATATAGAATCCTGTATGTTTTGTGGATGAATGTAGGCACTCAACAGACTGACCTATTCACCATCCCACAAAAATATAAAAAACGTAATTTATGTTTACTGACCCCGACATTTATATTGTCAAATCCTGTGTCATTTCCTAGTTTTTGTCTGATAGAGGAAGGCTTTACTACAAGATGTGCTTGCACTAAGGTGGTGTGCCGGTATGCTGTAACCTATTCTGTGTGTATAGAGAAGGGAGCTGTCACTCAGTGGAATAGCATAAGCCCAGACAATAACCTCTACTGGCACTTCGCTCAGCTACATCTAGACTGATAGGTAGGTGGTTCTAGCAAGGCAGACAACAGTGTATAACAATAGAATCTGGGCTGATTATTAACTAAGGAAGGGTTAAGCCTTTGTGTTTGGAACTCTGTGTTGGAACTCCAATTACTTATATGGGTAAACCAGCGTTTCCAGGAAACAGAGGTAAGCATTGGATACTTGAGAGGAAGAGGAAGGAATTCCTTTAACAACATTAAGAAACAGTAGTGGCAAACCTGAACTGGTCTAAACCGATCCAGTATCAGTTCCAGAGTTACTCCCGAAATATTTTCTTTCTTAAGGGAAATTATGAAGGAAGTGAAGATGCGCTTTTCTGCGATCCCTCCGATACCTGGGATACAGAGGTTCGAACACAGTCTCCAAAAAGGTACTTGGTACAAGACCGAAGAAATTATTTTAAAACATCCTGTATTTAACAGTTCCAGATATACACATCAAAGGACTAAGAACTGAATCATCATGAATTCAAGCCAATTCATTTTCTTCAATACAGAATTCAAAAAGCACTTAAATTTCACTTACTGTTTAAATAAAATCATTTAGGCAAGATTGGGCACATTCTTATTAGTGCCATAAAGGGCTTAGAAGAAAAAATATTGTCACAACCTAAATGCCTCACTGGTCTTTGTCTTCACTGTTTATAGTGATGCATTTGAGTTGGTCCCTGTGGAGACAATATAGCTGTCACCACCGACAGACATGAAGCTAATTGATGGAAGAGAGACCAGGCTCTGTCTTTGAACTGTGGAGGTCATAAACTGAATCTGCAGAGGCTAGATTAGACTGGACAAATATGGCTTGAATTGGAGAGATCTCGGGAATGTTTGTTCGTAAGCCAGCATTCTCCGTTTTTAAAATACAGATTTATAGGCCTGCTTTTCTTTCCTTTTTTCCATTAGTTCTTTTTAACTGCCTGGAAAAAAAAACAGCTCTTGAACACAAACCTTTTCTGTCTTCCAAACCAGAGCGTGCTATGCTCTGGAGTTGCGGGAATTGTTTTTTATCCATTCTGTAGTGTTTTAAATCATCTGTAGAACAAAACTTTAGCCTTTAATTTGAATTCTTAAGTTCCTTTCAGTATAACATTGAATTTTAGGAAAGTCTTGGAGCTCTTTTCAGATGTTAGTCTTGGGAAACAGGACAAATTCAATGTGTGTAATATTACGAATATTAAAATTAATTTAATCTGTTTGTAATTCATCATATTCCATTTATTTAAACATTATTTTTGGCCCATTTTAATAAAGTACCATATTCTTTTTAAAATCGTTTTAAAACACCTTAAATATAATGCTGGAGTGGAAATAATATATTCCTAAACATTTGATTTTTTTTTAGGTACTGTAGGTCATGCAATACTGCTAATGCCTTTAGAAGAACTAACACTGTTTTCTCTTCTGTTTCTAAGCAGGCGGAGGAGTTCTTTAGGAAAGCAGCTATCTGAAGAGCTAATGGCAAAAGGTATTTGTATCTAAGGTTGTTAACTCTGCCATGGCCATTCTGTGCTGGGCTGGGGACGCAGACTATAAATACAGTATAAAGTCATTAGTGTTAGTAGTCATTTGTACTAAATCTGTGATTTAAAGTAATCTATACAGTGCTTGCTGAGCCCAGTCCTTCTATGATATATTTATATTTACTTTTATCCAGAGTAAATTTCATTTGGACCCATTAATACAGCTGGCTATTATACTTGAACAATTTGGGTGAAGTGTCTTGCTCAAGGCACAGCAGTGCATCAGTACTCTTAGTTTAGGTGATATTTTAAAACTGTATTCTTAATAGGTTATGGGATTTTGGTGCCAATAGGCAGATTCTGTCTGTTTTTCAGTTCAGTGGTTCAAGGTGCAATGCAGTATGGAATAACGAGCTGGTATACCAGTCTTGCTCTGCAACTAAAAGTCGAGACGTCCAGGATCTTGAGGATGTGTTCCAAGTTGGTGGGGTGGCTACTTGAGCAGAGCTTTCTAATGTCTTACATTAAGAGTATGTGGAGACTAGCTACTAGTATCTCCTCTGATCCCTTGCATGTTCTACATGAAGAGCAGCAGATGATGCCTTCAAACAGATGTTTTAAAGATCCTCAATGCAGGCATAACAAAATGAGGAATTCATTTATTCCACATTCAATCAAAGTCCTCCACAAACAGGTTCTCCTTAAAGGAGTGTTGGGTCATGTTAAATAGTACAGGGGTATTGTGCAGTTATTTACTGTAGGTGCTTAGGGAGATGGTGGGGGAACTCTGGTATCATACATAATGATTAAGTATGAGCAGATGTCTTTTATGCAATATTATAGTTATTTTTAACATAATATTCAGTTGTACTATGTGGGTTTTTGGGTGTGGGTTGCACGTCACTCTCTGTGTAACATAGCTGCTTGGATGCAAAACCGATTTCTGAGAAATCGGACAAAATGTTATATCGAAATAGGTTTGAGTTGTGTGAATGCTCATCCCTGAAATATAGACATCTATGGATGCACTCCATCTTCATCCTGTCTTTATAACCTGCTTTTGTTAATCCTAGGTTACTACAGCGCAGAAGCAAAAAACATGCAAGGAAGTCAGAAGTTCTTAGAGCAACATACAAAGCTGTAAATTTAACATAATTCCAAGACATATTTAATTATTAATCTAGGGTGGCCAGTAGGGGTAAATCTCTTTCGATGATTAGTTATTTTTAATATAAATAATAATGTACAGAAAATGTCTTGAAGATGTGTTTCATTTTTTGGTATGTGACTGTATTATCCATTACATTTATGTCCCTAATGTAATTTTGTCAAATGGTAAAAGCAGACAAAACCCTTTTCTAAAAAGCAAAATGCTGCAGCTGTATCGGTCCTGACCCTCAACTTTGCAACAATATTTCACCACAAAGTCTAAACTGTTGCATTTAAAGCCGTGCTATACATTTTTTTGCATTAAATAATCTTGACATGGATAAACATTGGCATATTACTGTGTAAAAAATCAATCAATCCCTTAGTCTTTCAGGACGGGCCTGTGGTATTTGCTGGATCTGTGACGGCGTGCAAGCAGCTGATCAGCTGCGCTATGGAGAGTCTGCAGAAGGACTGGGAGGTCAGCACCTTGGCTGACAAGGTCCTGTCGGACCTGCAGGCTATACTGGAATCCATCGAGGTCATTGCGAAATCATGCGACCACGTTCATAATAAATTGTCTGGAACAGGTAAGTGTCAAACGGTGAAGATGTTTGGCTTTTTCTTCATGGAAACGTAGGGCTTTCACTGATACTTCTGCTTTTGCTGATACTCCAATATAACCAGTTTGCTTAACCGGAAAGATTTTGTGTTTAAGAACTGGTTGAGGTTTCTGCATTTTTGTGAAACTGTCTTTATTCAAAATCAGGGACCCAGACCCTGTACCTGGGACCCTAGTTACTTTTTTTTGGGGGGGTCAGGATAACTCTGATCAGTCAATCTAATAATTGACTTAAGCTTTTCATACAATTTTAGATGTCAACACAAAATTCTACGATGTTTTCTGTGTCACTGGAAATCGTCTAGATCAATCAACCTGAAAAAAATCAATTTAGATCATTGGAACTTAGCTATAAGACAGAGAGAACAGGAGATAGTGAGGGTTTCAATGCACATTATGAAAGGTAGGCCCCTTTTCCTCTTTCCTCTTTCTTTTACCATTGTTTTAAAAATCCAGATCTCCAGAAACATTGCTTCACGGCAGCCACCAGCACGAGCAGCCTGGTGACGACCCTCCAAGTGGGGGGGGCTTGTATCCCAGAATTCACGGGACAAAACGCAGTCTTGGACGAAGTCACTGTGCAAATCAGATCGCTTGGAGAGAACCTCATGCTCTTTCTCCACGTAGGTTGCCGCTGTCTTTGTCTTTTCTAATGCGGGCAGAAAGAATGTTTGATGTTCGGATTCCTTTCACAGAGCCCTTCAGTCGCTATGGTAACGCAGCAAGCTGTAAAGGTTTCAATAATAGAGAAAATGTCACTTAACTCGCCAAGCTTCATAAATTTCTTCAGTGTTTTTTTTTTACGACGGGAAAACTGTTAATTGAATTTTTTTTTTCTTGTGATTTTGAACCCAAACAGGTGTTGAGAGCAAATAACTGAGAATCGCTTAAATTGAATGAGGTGCTAAAGCCATAATTTTCTAAGAACTCCTGAACAGATTAAACCTCTAATGTATGTGCTCCAGTCCTAAAACGACAAATGATTTTTATCAAAGATTGAACACGCGTACATGTATTTGTCTCTTATTTGTTTGTGCTCTTTCTTGGATTTTTTTTTTCTTTCTGGGGGAAAAAAAAGGAAATAAAACATTAGTAATAATCTTAATGAACCTGGGTTCCCTAAGAGATGGGGTGTACACTGGGGTATCCTTGTCCTACTACAGCAACTCCTGTGACTTCCCAAGCATTTGTCCATTCACTGTCGTTTTGTAACCAGCAAACACTGCTCCATGGGGACTCTGAAGCTTGCGTTGTGTTAAAGGAAGGATGGCTCTCAAATGTAAGAGAGTACTGTGTTCCAGAGAGTACTGTATGTACTGTACTTCTCACACCTTAGAGGCAAGCTGTTAGTTCAGTTGATTAGTAATTGTTTGCAAAAAGTGACCATAATACTTCCAGTATTTGAAATTGTAAATTAATCTAGATAAGCAAATTTCATTTTTGAAATCAGTGTTAGATATAATTAGAATGGATAAGATAAATATACATTTGTTCTTTGCAGGATTTGCATATATACATTCTAAACTATTTGATATGCCTACATAAATTCCTGTAACATCCTTGATCAAAGATTTTGACCTTACTGATTTTAATATTTGACCACAACCATCCTGTGTTCTAGAATTCAATAAAACAGTGAGCATTGAAAATGTTCACCCTGAAGAGTATGCAAACAAATCAGTTTGAATGAATGATTAATGTCAATACCCTCTTTCAAAGACTAGAAACCTTCTAGTCAGTGGTAGAGTAGCCCCAAGTATTTATGGTGCTACTGTATATATGGTTTTCATTTAACTGATCAGAGTAAATTTCTCAGCAGCAATCATCTCATCGCAGTGAGACGATGAGATGTAATTGATAGAGTATGTCTTTCCTTCCTATGAGCACTTGTGCTTGTGGGTGGAATACAGAACGTCTGACCATTACATTGTAAGTTATTACTGTACTGTTTTACAGTTTTCAACCCTTCTCTGTAAACAGGGCAGACTATATATTCTATTACCCCTTGTTGGGCAGACCAATTGTAGTATGATAGGTAGATAGTATATTTAAAAGGCAGGTGGGAACAAAAAGGCTTTTCGTCTATCACAAAGCGTAACATGGCAAAGATATGCCACTCGGATTTTCTTTTTCCCCGAAATATAATTCAGTATTAAATAATACTTTATCCCTTTTGGAAGCACACACTAAGACCAAATGAAATGGCTGTTGCAAACAGGGGTAGCCTGAAATGTTAAAGAAAATGAAAGAAGCTGAATGGTAAAGTGCACTATATCCTCTTATAAAATGTATTTTTTTGTGTCTTAAATATATCATGCTAAAACACGCTTTAAAAGTTTTCAGGTAGTGGGCAATTCTGCAAACATGTGGCAGAGGTCTGTGGCTGTAGCTGCAGTGTGTAAGTTTACAAGCTGAAAAACCTTTTACAGAAAATTCCTGCGTGACTCATAAAAGGTCATGAATGGAAAATGCTTACAAATGATGCCAAGAAACCGAGGCTCCATTTTCTGTTTGTTTGCCCAGGGCTGGGAGAGCGACATCAGGTCCGTGGTGGCCGAAACGAAAGACAAAATTGTCCAGTCATCTCTCTCGATCTCCAAACAGCTGGGCAAGCTTGCGGTTCCCACGAGCCCTGGGGTCGGTTTTCCACAAGCAGCAAAATGCGGTCCTCAGCAAGCTGAGGTAATTGAACAGAGGCCCCGCAGAGAATGGAGGGGCAGCAGTAAAATCTTTTGCTTTATACGAGTGCTGTTTTGGTTTCTCTGGGCTCTGAGCAGCACCATCAGTTCAGGCGCTGACAGTTTTTGAACCATGGACTAGACATGGTCTCGAAAACAGACCACTTTTACCTTGGGTTGTAGAATTTTGCCCTTCAGCTTGGCTTACTTTAGTAGTTAATTGAGTCTTAGTCCTTCCTGAATATATCTGCACACTGCACTCCATGTTCTCCATTCCGTGTATTGAACACCATCGTCTCCAATTCTTTCCATTTTATTCCAGCCTTTTCCAGATTATTTTTTATTTGTCCTCTTCTATGTTACGCTGGGTCTTCTAATTCGCTTTCTTGTATTTTGTGGCTTCTATTTGAAGGTTGCTCTCAATAAACCGCCTTTGTCCATTTGCACTTCATATTAATTGTGAAAGTGTTTTTGTGCACTGATTTTTTTTTTGTCGTTCTTACACGTCCTATTTTAGAGTTTCCTAATATCCTTCAAAGGCATTCATGGAAAAATAGCAGAAGATTATCATGTAACAATAGACCAGAGGTCCAGAACAACAACTTGTGTCAGGGCATCAGTAAATATTGCTAGTGCCATTATTTATTAATAACTTCACTGTAAATTGGTATTCAATTTTTATGGAAGATCATTACTTTAAGTTCACCTTAAGAGTTTGTGGATTATCTTTCTGGTGACTTTTGTTATTTTGTTATATCCTGCGTCACAGAAGCTAGAAGTAAATAGTGGAATGATTCTATTGTGTGTCTGTACTATAAAGGGCAACCAGGATATGTGGTTTTTAAGTGGGTTCTAATTTAATTCATTCATGTGTGAACTGAATTTTTAAGTTTTAATATTCTTTTCTTAGGCCTGGTGTGAAAGCACATTCCCTGTAACTTTTCCTACTTAGCTTTTTTCAAAAAATGCCCCAGTATGTGTAACATAATTTTAAAATATTTTTTTCTACCCCAGCTCTTGGGTAATACTCTCAAGGAGGCATTCATGCAAGGGGCAGACAGTAGCATTGAAGCTCAAGTAGATGCTGCTATTTCTGAGCTAAAAGACTTACAGTCACGCATTCAGAAGCTCCCTTCAAATAAGGTAAGAATTTATTTCTTACAGTTTATTCTGTGTGGCTGGGGCTTGTGGGCATTTCACCAAAAGTCTATAACTAGATACAAAAAGCATTTTTAGATCTCTATCCTTATGTACTTGTGCAAAAAGTGTTGTCTCTCCCAGAGAAACATTTCACAAAGTAGATAGAACTAGGGTTATCAAAACAATAATTTTGTTAATAAATTTGTTTTTTGTCTCATGGGATGTTTTGACCATAGTCTTACCTTTCTTTAAAATCTAAAAATGTATAGAATAAATAAAAAAATAATTGAACTCTTGCTGTGGATGGAATACTGTTTTAAAAAGTAAATTAGTGGGCTTTGGTAGAAGTACATGATACCTTTCAATGGCTGTATTTTAGAGTAAGTTTCTTTGAGTAAAGAAAAGGTGTCCTACTTGTCGTTGTTCACAAAACAAACCATGCAATTCAAGAGCCTGTGACTTGGCACAAATCAAAACAGTTAGGTAGACCTTGAAAGATTTGCAAAGGAAATCCTTCAAGAAATTTTCATTAGTGACACACACAATAGTCAACAAATTTCTGGGTCACAGGGATTGTTCCAATTATGACAGCGTTTTCCGAAGATGAGTACTGGTTGTAGTAAGTAGTTGCAGTGGTGTTAATTGACTTTGTACATAACATTTTATCTAGATATATACGATAACTGCCTGCCAGTATTTCAATTTCAACAGTTTTGATCAGAAGTTCATTTAGGTTTAGCCAGGCTGAAGCAGGTTTGGATACTGCTTTTTTTCCAGGTTTTAAAATCAATCAGTACTGAAATAAGTCCATTAAGTGTTTGCACACCTGGTAACTGAAAACCTTCTATTACGTCATTGTACAGTTGTACTGTTTTCTGACTTGTTTTTGTGTGTACTTGCACACCAGGTTTCTGAAAAAGCCAAGAGCATACTACTTTCTTACTTCAACTCTCTCGGGCTCATCGTGGACAGAACTAAAGTACTGTGGGTAAGAACTGTTCTGTAAATGTTGCCATTCTTCATTTAATACTGACCAGGAAAAAGAAGTAGGCTTTAAGTCCTATTTTTCTCTTCCCCAGGATGAAATTCAGTGCCTTAAAAACAAAACGTCTGAGAGTATTCTGGTAAATATGGCTTTATATAAAAGTTTGAGTCTGGAGCTGAATGGGCTTACCGCAACTGGGAAAAATGTCTTCGGCATGACAGTGGGATGTTCAAAAGGTATTTTTTTCATGTTGTACCTGTCTGCAAAATCGTTTAATTTAAGTTGCCTGTAAAACTGTACTAGGGAAAGTGATGAAGTCAATACCGACTATGTAAACTTTTGTGGTATCTTCCCAGTGTCTATTTGGTAAAATACTGATTTCATTTTGTCTCTACTGTACATCATTGCTGTTTTACTAGTGTTTACTAGTAAAAATAAATACCACAGTTGAACAAAAAGCATACAGTGCAATAGAGTTCAAATCCAACAATTTACTGTACATAGTTTGTAACTAACTTCTACAGCAGGTGGAGTTGAGATATGTTACTTTACGCCCATTTATAAATCAAACATTTCTTGACTGCATGTCCGGGCTGGCTTCACAAAGCTGCAAAGTTGTGTCTCAGTCTTGTCACCTCTCTCCCAAAGACAGCTGACGTTGAAAACTTCCAAAGCATTGTGCTGAGGGTTAGGATAACCAGGCCAAAGGGCAGAATAAAAAGAGCATAAATTCAGTGAAAACTGTGAGGGGGTTTTCTCTAATACTCATTGAGGATTTGTTTGCTCTTTAAATGTTTTGTGGCTTTTATATGGCTCATTGTTTTGATGTGGAGCGAAGGCAGTTTGAGTGTGTAATTTAAAGAGCAATGTGCAGAAACAATAGAGCTGCTTGCAGTCTTCTCAATCTTCTGTGAGGTAAGGGGTTTCAGTTCTGCTGTGTTGCACATTTTTTTCAAGCTGCTGTTGTGTCTGTGGAGCTCTGACGCAAGCCGGAAAAAGGAACTTAAGTTTCAAAGGAGACTTTAACATAGAGCAGAAGTGGAAGGCCCCGTTTTTGGTATTTCACAGTTTCAAAGTGTGTAAAACCTATAGAAATGTATACATGTTCCACAATCCGTTGAGCTATTCTACTACTTACTGTTTTGGCCTTGTGGACTTTCCATTTAGGTCATCAAAAAGCCCCAGTGATCTTTTCACACTTCCTAATAGAATGATCATACTTTTTTTCTGCCTTCAACAATTTTTTGTAAAAGCTGCATACAAAAGGAGGTCTTGCGTGTCACGTGCAGTAGTTGATTGAAGCTGAAACTTCATCCAGTCATTTCTTACAAGGACCCGGATTGTTTTGGTCTCAACAACCTACAGCACAGTACCTTGGAAGCCTGTTTCGGATGTCCAAAACCCCTTGCACAAAGAAGTCTTTCCTGTCAACCTTCCTGAATGAATTCTCTTAGAGATTCCATCTGTGATGCTGCGTCCTTGTCCCAGAGAGTTAACCCTATCTGTACCCCTTAGGATCTTGTATCCATAAATCAAATCTCCACTCAATCTCCTTTGTTCTAGGCCAGAGATTTACCTCCCTTAACCCTCTGACACCATCTGAATCATTCTTTCTCTTCTCAAGGAGCTCTTCGTTCAACTCATTCTATGATTATAACAAACTGTTTGTGTCAGAGTGGCCAAAAAGGGCACAGTATTCTAAGTGGGTTCTTAACAGGCATTGTAAAGTTTAAAATTATCTTCCCTGGGTTTAAGTTCTACACTATTTGCTATGTTCTCAAGCATTTTTTTTTATTGCTTCTCTACATTATCTTGATCCCTTTCATGTACAATATAGTTCCTAACAGCTGCGAAACACCTAATGTGACCTGTGTAGTATACTGTATATTGCTGCTACCACTGTGGATCACTTTGGTAACACATGGGTGTTAAACGTAATTTTCCTTGTTTGCCCAATCCATGACTTTTTCCTCGTTTCCTTGCCACTGTTCCTGCGTTTGCCCTTCCCCCTACTTTATACAAACTGTACATTTATCTAGCTCAGAAATTAGAATCTAAATTGTTGATGAAGGCATTTTAGGAGGAAGCTTATCGAAAGCCTTCCGGAAGTCTAAACGTTTATTGCCCCATGTTTTTAAAGTTTTACTCTCCTTGTGGGAAAAACCTCCTGTGGAAAGCCTTACAGGCACGTCCCGAAGAAATGAGAACAGGAAGTTTAAAGAGACTTTGTCTCAGATGTACATATTGAACCATTTAAATACACGTGCCCTTATTATCACTGGGTCTGCTTTAATGAAACGGCTTTAACACAGGAGAAGACGGAGGGCCCCAGACGTGGGAAGAGATAGCCTTGGCTCCCCTCTCGGCTCAGACCCTTCTCGGCACCCTCCAGTCTGTGTGGGCCGCGGTCGGTGACGAATCGGGGGACCCCGTGGTGGCCACCCGCTGGGCTACCCAGAACAAAGAGGCAGCTGGAGCTGCCAGAGAGCTCCATTCTTCCACTGGGGAGTTATTGAAGCTGCTGGAAAGGCAGAAGGGGGAGGCCGACTGCGCTGACGGAGGAGAGCGGTCACAGAGGTACAAAGGGCAGCTACCCACAACCCCCGGAGCGGAGCCTGGCACCCCGGCATGGGGGAGGAGTGGGAGGTCGGTCCGCGAAGTCATCGCCAGGCTGAATTGTCAGTCGCTGACTGCGGAGAGCCGGAGGGCGCTGACCTGAAGCGCGTTAAGTCGTTCCAGGTCTTGTCGGTTTTTTGTGCCACCTGAAAGCACTTAAGTTACAAGCGGGCTAGAATCTGTACACCGAATTAAAATTTGTCTTTAGGCTTTTTCACTGTTTGCACTAAATGCACCGAAACGAGGTCTGTTGGAACAAATGAATTAACAGTGGTGCTGGGTAAAATACGTATTTAGTTGTTTTTTTTTTTCAAATCGTGTTCTTCAAATTCAAATGGGAGTGTGCGAAAAGCAATGATATGTTTTAGAGGGACGTAGAAACGCATTTCTGTATCTGTAGAGGAGACTCATTTATCTTTTTAAGCAACTTTTATAATAGAAAATAAAGGTTTTCAAACTGACTTGCATGTGGAGAGATTAATTGACGGTCTTAGTTCGCGATCAAAATTACTCTCAAGCCAAAAAATATTCTTCTGTTCATTTTGAAATGATGCAATCCAGGTCATGGAGCAAAGAAGGAAGCAGTCTGGTACCTGTCAGATTGTATTTCTGGATATTAACAACAGCTGGCCAACCACTCCTTCAACATTGCTTGGTTACTTGTTGCTTATTGATCCAAGAACTTCATCAGGATTAACCCTCTTCCTTAATATGGGCGGAGCGGTGGCTCTGTGGCTCAGGATCTGCGCCTGTGGCTGGGAGGTTGCCGGTTCAAATCCCGCGGCCGGCAGAGGAATCCTACTCTGTTGGGCCCTTGAGCAAGGCTCTTAACCCCAAGCGCTCCAGGGGTGCTATATAAATGGCTGACCCTGCGCTCTGACCCCCAGCTTCTCTCCCTGTCTGTGTGTCTCATGGAGAGCAAGCTGGGGTCTGCCAAAAGACAAATTCCTAATGCAAGAAATTGTATATGGCCAATAAAGTGATCTTCTCTTATTTGTTGGGTCAGAACCTTATGATGAAACCAAGGCGCAGAGGAAGCACAACACCCCCCCCCTTGTTAAGACCATGTTTTTTTGGTTCTGATGTCTGATACAGATAACATTATAAGGGTTACAAATGAGAGGAAGCCATCAGCCCGATGGGTAGTCAGGAGTTAATTGATTCAAGGGTCTCATCTATCAGCTCCAGCACTTGTGTATAGAACAAGCTACAGGCTTCCATGGCCCTAAAGCCTTCTGGATAAAGACGTGCCTCCTGTTCTTGGTTATAAAAGCACCTCCACTTGCATAACACATTTGATATAAATGTCATTTGCACTTCTTAAATAGCAGCCCGGTCTTAAATATAGATTTTTATTTGAATTCAAATAAAACTGGGATTTGTGATTATTAGTTTCCCTACCTTTCATTCTTCACTTCTATAGAAAGGTAGGCTGGATAATGAGAATAGTTACAGGATCTTGGGGCCTCTTACCAGGTGAGGGGCGTTCTGATCAAGGGTGGAGTGCTTCTTTTCTCTTCTCCAGCCTGAAAGCGTCTAACAACATCTGCAGGGAGTTTTGGCTGTTATTGGGATGATCACTCCAGCAATTGCAGGAACCCCAATACTGTCTGATTCACTTCAGAGTGCTCTGAGCCGGTGGATGGGGCTGAAAATTCAGACTCGTCAGAAATAAGCCGATCAAGGGAACAACAGTCATCCAGCGATTTTACCAGGCTTAAAGAAATCAATGTTGGAACTAAGAAACAGATGGGAATTGGGTAATAAGTTAAAAAATATATTAAAATGAATTACGATCACAATTAGTAAGTGTGTATCCATTTGGATGAGTAATCATACTTTTCCCTTCATGGGAACAGTCAAGACCTGTGCTTCATATGCAATAAGATACTGTGCAGAGGAAGGTGTGAGCTGCACTAAGGCAGGTGATGGAAACAGGTTATGCAAGTGATCATTTTCATGCAGTCATTGTGTATATTCTCCAGAGTGCCACAACAAGGTTTTATCTTGCAGGTTAACTGGGTTTTATATTGTTTTCACATTAGTGATGTAATGCACGTTTTGTACCCTGAAAGCAAAAAAAAATGGATAAACCAACACCAGTTGAGCTTTTTACCTTTATTTTGTAACCTGCATTTTTTTTTACACGACAGTTTCATTCTTGGGACGAAGAATGGAATAGCCTTGTAAGAAAAGCCATCTCAATAAAGGTCACTATAATCAAAACTAGTCTCTTGTCTGAGGCAGAGTATCAACTGTGTCCAGTTTCACAAATAAACATCACTGGGGGGAAAAAAGGGGTGACGTATTTGCATACAGTATAAAAAAGTTAAATTGATTTAAAAATACAAAATGCATTAGTCTTAAGATCTGCAATCACCACCAATTGTGCGAAGAGAATTGAAAGCATGTAAATGTGCATGTAAGAGTTTAGTTTCTAGAATGGCACTCAATTGAGCAATAAACTTCACTCTAATTGTTTATTACTGGTTGTAACTATGGTGACTTGTCTGAATAATGCAGCTTCCTCTTTCCCTTTCTCTGTGAGTCACTGTGAAGTCACTGAGGCAAGTCAAGTTGCACTCGCTGCTCCTGGCAGCCTGGTGCAAGTGGTGATGATTGATTTCCTCGCCACCATTATTAAACAGCTCACCACTACAGCATTCTTACCTGCCTAGGAGGAATGAGGACTGGTTTCATATTCAATCAAACTGCACACAGAAAAAAGTTTTAAAAGTGTGTTCTAAAGAGTTAGAGGATAACTTAGACAAAAGAAAAGTGGCCAGCAAAGTACATAATATGGTCATATTTCTAGAGATGCAGTAAGAATTATGACATGTTTTTGTTTGTTTATAATGATCCTGATGCACAAAGTGCAACCGGTACAACTCCAACACTTTTGCAGTATGTTCCCGTCATGATATTGCAAGTCACATCTGAAGCCCTGTTTCTCTGGAGCACTGTTTTGCGCATCTGTTGTCAGTCTTCATAAAAGCATTTTGTCTTACTGAAATATTAGAGAATGCTGTGTCCCTCAAGAAGATCTGTGTTCCATCAAGTAGCATAAAAGGTCATTATGCTGTGCTGCAAGAAAGCATGATTTTTAATCAATGTGCATCACTGAGGGCAACGGCTGATATCACTAATGTGACAATTTCCATTTTAATTATCCCCAGTGATTTATAAGTTGAGAACTTGAGAAGTGGAGCTGCATCACCGCTGTTGTACAAATACATCAATATCTCCGTGGACATCGGCGGCCGCTGACTCGTCGCTGTAATATGTAGCTGCTGTAACTGCATCTGAAAATGGACAAAGCCATACTATTTATTATAGTGTGGTAGCTTTTACTTCTCTTTATTGTTGTTGTTTTCTGGTTTGTGTTTTTGATACTATTTTCCACCACTGAAGACCACTCATGCAGGGAGACAAAATGTTTTTTATACCGTTATTACAGAGTTATTGTGATGAACTATTTCGGGTTTTTGTTCCCACTGTCTGTTGGTACTATTGGTCTTTCTACCGTTACTTCTGTTGTATAGAATGGAGGTTATCATTTTGGAAAATATCTTTTTGAGTAAAGAAAACAAGTGGCAAAGCCATGTGTTGCATTTGTGATGTTGTAATAAAGATCTTTCTCTCTTTTGTTTTACTCTGTAGCCAGACTTCTACAACATACAGTAACTCAAAAGAACAAAACACAGCTCAATTTTACACAGTTTTTCAATTGTCTTCTTATTCCCCGGCAAAGGGGGTGTCTTTATGTTGGAATCCAGACAATCGCTGGAGTCCTGGACGAAACGGGACTGGGCAGTAAACATAGGAAACCCGAATCTGGCTGAGAAAAATCAGTGTGCGGTACTTGCGAACAAATTAATTATTTGTATCAAGGCTACAATTCAAATTGTGCCTCAACCAAGCATCAGGATATTGTTTACATAGTAATCCCCAAACTCCAAATTTTGTTGTTGGGTTTGAGTGCATATCACTGTCAACGGTCAATTTGACTAAGCCTGAAGTCGATAGGCTCCTTCCCTATAACCTCCAGTCCCTTTTCTTTAAAATACATTTGCTCTTCCATTTTTTCCCCCACAATATCATTGTGGATTTGGGACTGGGCCTTCTCCAAAAGTGGACCCTCCAGCCTGGGCCTTTCTCGTTCAGTTGTAGGGGTGACAGCTGCGTGGCCCTAACCTTGATGGCTGTCCCTTGCACCCCCTCAGTCCAAACTGTTTCTTGTGCGGTAGGCAAATCAAGGTTGGTTATTGAAACTGAGGCCCACTGGACTTGGAAGACGTCTCCAAAGTTCCTGAGTGCTGGTGACGTGCGCTCAGAATTCCTTCCCTCTTTTACAGCTTCGCCAAAACCTCTTCTCTGAATTTCTAAAACCATTTCAGTCACAACCCTCGCTTTACACCTCTCTTCCTTCCCTCTTGTTTTCTATTAGACACTTGATTCATTATATACAACAATATATCCTCATTACTACCGTTTTATATATTATGTTCCTTTGTTTTTATTCCGAATCAATTCATTCGCCACTTGAAGTTCAGTTTATTTGCAAGTGCACAAAAACGTTGCACAAAAGACCAGGAGGAAGTTAGTTTGTACTAGTACCAGCATCATATGGCATAAAACTTATTCTTACATTTCTTGCTTGTTACTAAGCTAAAACCACAAGATGGCACCTTGACTTGATTTATTTTGTGGTAAAAGTGTCCCACTTACTTCATTATAACAATAACTTACAGACATGATTCGTAAGTACGTAATATCTTACACACCCGGTCAGTTCCGCTAACTATACAGGTATGTGTAAAAACAAGGCTAACATATTTAACACCCTTTTATTATTTTTGCTAATGTATACAGTAGGACAATTTCCATTTCTTCAGATGAATATAAAATCTGGTGTGTTGTGTAGGTGGTTCTGGACACACACCTCTCTTTGTGCAAAGACGTGTGTATTCTCTTAATGTTCACACTGCTCCAATGAGGTTTGTTCACTAGTAGTCCTGAAGGAGTGTTGTTTTCAGGGTATTTGTTATCAAGTCCCCACCTCCTTGTTCAAGGCTGAGCTAAGATTACAGATTAATTGGGTCAGTCTTCTTTGAATTGATTTCCATACAGCAACTTTCTCGTTGTGACCAAAGGTCTACAGAATATTGTAAACCAGATATTATAGACGCATGATATAATTAAAGCATTATTTTCACATCAGTTCTATTGACGTTTTCACTTTATCCCACTATACATCCTCACATTTACCAGATGAGAATATTGATGAATGTTGATCAATTAAAATCGGAGTACATTTCAAACTGTTGTACTGGCAAATCATTTCAAATTGAATTTGCAATAGAATTTGTCTGCTAAGTTAGCCTCTCATCTTTGTCTGAATTGAATTTCTATCAAATTAAATTATTGAATTATTTGACTTTATAGCATGATCTCCAGAATTATTAATCAGGCACAAATGTATCAGTAAAATGAAGAATACCCAAAAACTTAAACTCTTAAAAGGAGTTGTTTTTAAGGAAGTGCTAACAGTCTGAGACAGGCTCTTCGTGAACTTTGTGTGTAAAAGCAAGACACCACTTGCGCAAAAGGCTCCTTTAAAAATGTCTCAATTTGCATGACAATGGGTGGACTGAATCGAGCAAAAAGTCAGATTTCACCTCCTCCTATACAACACAGGTCTTTAACATGCAGAGCTCTATTTCTTTGGCTTCTCTAGTTATGTCTGGAGGGATGAGCAAAAATTGGTTTTAAGTTCCCAAAATGCAAAGGAAATATATTTAAAAAAGGTAAGACTATTATATTAATTCCTTTATGAATTGGAAAATGTGAAGGAAAATGTCTCTTAGAAATAGGTTTTAGCTCTTTTTTGTCTAAGTAATCTAAGAAGGTGGGACTTTTTTTTTTCTCATGTTATTGAATGCTCTGGAAAAACAGTTAAATGTTAACTGTGGGTACTTGATTATATAATTGTGTAACCTACAGAAGGTCATTAGCTGAAAAATTGCACTCTGCTACTCTTAAGACTTTAAGACCAAATGAATCTGTGAAATCTTTAAGATACACATTGTGTGGTTTACTCACAGAGTTTAGTATTTGGAATTTGAATATTTAATTTTCTCTCAGCACTTGACACAATGTTAATCGTGGCACAGCACAAAAAATAACATGGAATCCAGAGATGTTTTTTATTCCATTGACTGTCAAAGGTTTTTATTATTTAAATGGCTAGGGTATTAAATGGGAAAAAAAGTGAGGTGAAAACTAATTTGTGGAATTTTGAAACTACTGTATTGTTCAGAATTTTCTAAAAAATAGGAATCTAATTAAAAATTACTCAAATTTCTTATTAGGAAAAACGAGTTTTAGATGTAAATAAAATCTATGATTTTTTGTTTACCGAATGCTTATTTGGGTGTTTATCTTTTCATTTAGCCCCTATAATTTTCACCAATAGTACACAATCGGATAAACCCCTCACATTTTATGGATCTGTGTTTTTAATTGCTTCCTAGCATACAAAATGTATCATTGCAAGTATAGTGCTCATGTTTTTTAAAAAAACAAATATATGTGCTATAAATTTAAATAACTACTAGTCGATATTTGCCAAGAAAAAGCCTTTTGGACACAGCTTCTTTAAATGGCTACAGAGCACTATAAAATGTTAACACGGACTTGTCCTTTTCATTATCAATGTAAACGGCCATCTCTTCAGCTCTTAAACATCTTGAAGTTTCCTTTTCAGTGTTATGTTTTGGAAGGAATGGGCAGGGCAGCACAGTGGTGCAGTAATTAGCATTACTGGATTCGGTACCAGACCCGGGGTGCTATTTGCATGGGGTTTGTGTTTGCGAGAGCTTCCTGCTACAGTCCAGACGTACCGGTAGGCTAACTGGCTCATGGGAAAACTGGTCCTGGTGTGAGTGTGTGTTTGTGTCAGTTTGTACCCCGCAATGAACTGGAATCCCATCCAGGTTGTACCCTGCTTTGCGACTCTTGCTCGCTGGGCTAATCTCCAGCTCCGTATTGGATGAAGCGTTTAGGAAATGGATGGATGGATTTTGCATGATTTCAAGATGAAATTCTTGAAAAGGTTCCAGATGAGTATCTTACTGTATTATATTGAATTTTCTAGGCACTGATGCCATTTTGTTTTATTTTGCCTGAAAGGGTTTCTCAAATGAAATACAGCAGCTTGTTTACAGCTACAATTGCACCAAGCACATCCGATCTCACAGGTGCCCTTGTTGAGTGCAATCAGTCCTTATCTAATTTATGGTAACTCCTAAATAACATATTGTGTTAATACTTCTGAACAGTTTGCTTATAGGGAAAAGCAGGATTTGCAGTACAGTATTTTACTTCATCCTAAAAACATAACTAGAAGCGTCAAAAACTTTCAGTGTAGCACTGACTGCAGATACACAGCTGTTGGCTTCGATTTTTTTTTTAGGTGTTTTAGTGACCCTACACAAAATTGAAAAAGTGTTTGCAAGCCTGATGTGGTTTGCTTTGCAGTAGGGATTGAAAGCACAGGGAGAGAATAGATCTGGATGCCCACATGTGCTCAGGCCCAGGTGCTTTTGGAACCTCTGCCCCTGATGGTGACCTTTGTTTCTGTCCTTATTACTGTTTAAACCAATCCTCTCAAGAAGCAAAATCAGATTGTTACAGTACTATTAGTAAATCCACATGCTTCCAGGAAACTGTTATTCTAAACATCAGCTACTTTGTACATACAGTAATATCTTTTTTTGTTACTTTCAGCTGTGAGTCATCTGGGGGCTTACCATGACTGGAGACAGAGGCAAAAAGTCATTTTTGGTGTATTTTGTTTTGGTAATGTATATACCTACTGCACATTGAAAGTATACCGGCATTTTGTAATAAAAGCTAATGATTAAATATTTTAATTGATTAAGAAGGATGTTCTTTTTCTAATGTTAAATATCTGTAGGTCTCCAGCATTACTGGGAAAATACACTCCTGGGAATGTGAAAATTGGAGGAACTCTCAAGGTACATTCTCCTACATTGCTAATTAATTCAGTTACTTTATCAAGAACCTACTTGTGCCAAATAGCTGTGCTTTAACAGAGCGGAAAATCCAGTTTCGACTAACTCTGGAAGAAAGTATTCGTTTAAAAAGTAATTAAACTTGAAATTAGATGGGAACTACAGTCCCAAGTTCTCTGAGCATTGTTAAATCTAGGTAACAAAATTAATTCGTCGATGGTATTAGAACATTTTACAAATTCCAAATTAGGCCTAAAACCGTGACCTTCGTGAAAGTACTGGATGGCCGCCATGTTACCTGGCCAAACCAAAGGGCGAGGGCGAGAATTCCCAAGATATGTGACATGATATGAAGCAACCCTTCCTGCTCACTAGTCACTGTAAAGACTAATATAATGCGAAATAAGAGCGCATTAGTACAGTTGGTGCAGCAGACATTACACCACAGAAATGTTCCAACATCATCTGCATCCAGAGTTAACAATGTATTTGTCCGCAACCATCTCAAAATCGAGAGCAATATTTCTGTTGGAGTAAAAGAGATGTCTTCACAAGTCTGCTTGTTTTCAGTGTCATAGGGCCACTTTACATCACTGGAAGTTTGATGCCTCATTCTGAATCGCAGAATACGGCATGGTGCAGACCTGGAAATTGGGTTTATTCTGTGATATTAATTGGAAGTTTTACATGTTACTCTGTACATTTTCCTGTTATTATTGTTTGGAATGCACTCATTAATGCTGGTTCTTTTTAACATTAAAATATAAAATGCGCACGGCAGTGCTGCTATGATGCCTCTTAACTCTGATCTCTTTCAGTTTTCGGTTCCTCTGAGTGCTTCTACGAGACGCCTGAAGATGTTTTCCAGTTTGTAAATATTTCAATGGACTTTTGGCGAGCAAACGGATTCTGTCAGCATCACTTCAGCAAGCTCCTTTCTGATGAAATGGACAGTGATGTGGAATACACATCGAAACTTCTTCAGGCTGCCCAAATGAAACATCCTATCTGGATCATGGATGTGTACCATTACAACTGGAGATTCCCACCCTTCTTGGGAAAGTGTGAGTTTTGCAGAGCAGAACTTTGCCCTTTTTACAGACTCGGAATCATACCAACAGTCTCCAATCCTTGCTCCTAGTTGTATTGATGTTACTTTGATTGTTAATGATGACAAATCATATTAATATTCACTAATGAAGCAAATCTTAATATTCTGATGTACAGGGATAAAGGCTACACCCTAGAGTTTACTAGAAATAGGATTGGGGAGCCACCTTTGATGATGTAATTGATGATGTTTGGAAATTGATGGACATTTTGTTATGCGCTACATTTGGAAATTTGGATTTTAGATGGATTTGTTATGTTATCCTACAGTGGATGAACATTTGCAGTAGTACTCCAGATGCAGTATTTTCTTAATGAAATGTTTGCATGGTTTTTGAAGAGCACATTAAAGGCTATCCTATAAACTACAGGACTTGAGTGCCATCAAAATCTCAAAATGCAACATGTTATACAGGCTGAGAGTTATATTGCTGTTTACCATGCAACACATGCAGCATGTATTTTAACCCCGGCGTCCTGGCCAAATTTCCCATCAGCCTTTATCAATCATGGCCTCCTAACAATCCCCCTCTATGAACTGGCTTCATTACTCTGCTCTCCTCCCCACTGATCGCTGATGTGTGGGGAGCGTTCTGGCGCACTATGGCTGCCGTCGCATCATCCAGGTGGATGCTGCACATTGGTGGTGGTGGAGTCCCCATTACCTGTAAAGCGCTTTGAGTGGAGTGTCCAGAAAAGCGCTATATAAGTGTAAACAATTATTATTATTATTATTCATTAATTGAACTGTGTTTTAAGGTGGCTTACCAGCTGTTGTGTGCTTGATTCTCTTTCCCAGATGTTTCAATACCAGCCTTGAATTTCAAGGAGGAGTCCCATGCCATGTACGCCAGAGTGGACATTGAGTTTC
This sequence comes from Lepisosteus oculatus, assembly GCF_040954835.1. Lineage (NCBI taxonomy): Eukaryota > Metazoa > Chordata > Actinopteri > Semionotiformes > Lepisosteidae > Lepisosteus > Lepisosteus oculatus. The sequence continues at coordinate 13,662,226 of NC_090719.1, read as the reverse complement.
CCCCATTGCCAGCGGTCACTGTGTGCGCCCGGGTGCAGTGGCACAGTGCCAACAGCCAGGTGTCCACTGTCTTCTCTTACGCAGCTCTTCAGCTAACCAATGAGTTTCAGCTGCGGGGTCAGCAGGACAAGGATGGAAACATAATCCTGGCCTTGATTGTGCACGGAAACCACAAGCCTTACAAGGCCTCCTTTAGAAACGACGGGAAATGGCACCATCTTTGTGTTACCTGGCAAAAGTACAATGGAAATTGGGCTATCCATGTGGATGGGAAAAGGCGAGACTCGGGGAATGGGACTGAGACCTCCCGAAATATTTATGGAAGTGGGATTTTCATCATTGGGCATGATCAAGACTCCTTCGGAGGAAACTTTACAGAGCCCTTTGTTGGGAATATCACAGCCTTAGGTATATGGAATAAAACGTTGGACGAGCATCAGATCAATGATCTCAGCGTCTGTTCGCACATTTCGGGAGACCTCATGTTCATGTGGAATTTGAGCCAGATGACCGTCAAGCCGGCTCCTCAGCTGTCCCTGACCAAGCTCTGGTGTGAACGTAAGTTTTTCTTCATTCTTCTTTTTTATTGAACATTGAATGGAGCTCACTGCTTGATTCTGCTTTCCACCTCTATTTATTCCAAGGATCTAATTTGATTCGGGGGTTTTATTACAGCTTTAAATTAAAGTTCAGGATCTGATCTCGCTCACCTCCGCCTATCTACCTATATAAAAGCACGTTTCTATCATGCCCAGTTTTACTTTTCCTTTCATAGGAAAGGAAGTTCCATCTTCGATGTCCATGACTCAGCCCTTTTAAAGGAGACAAACTGTGTCCTCCTTAGTCAGGTGAGCTGAGCCCCCAAACCCGAACTAATTCAAATCACACCTCTACTGTGCCTTACATTAGGGTTTGGCCAAACTACTGAATTGTCTAGAATCGTGCTTATACAGTATCTGTTCCGTCTGTCCTTGAACGGGTTCAGAATTGTTGTTTCCACACTTTTACTAACAACTCTTACACTACTCTTACTAATGATATACAGGCAGAGGTGGAAAAGACACTGTTGGACACTCTCACAATAACTTCTTTATGCTCCAAAAATGGATTCAATTCCACATATGCGTTTAAACAATAAATGTACGTAAAAGTAAATCTGAAACCCAATATATTTGTCAGAGGCAGTTCACAATGTTCTAGACGTAGTCAATTGTAAGTAGGCCGTATAGTATAAGTGGAGTGGATACGATAGCTGAGGTTTCAGGAGCTCCTCAGGTGCTCAACCCATTGAGGCCCCTCTCCCCAAGCGCAGGTTAAACCCTGTGACACTGCCGTTGCCAGATCAAGCCGTTAGCTAACTGTGACAGGGATTCCCCAGGGTGGACATTTGGCTACTGGCTCAGCACTACAGAGGGCCAGGGCTGAGAGTGACTCCAGTTGGCATTGCGCCTCCTATAGGTCACTTTAGAACATGGCAGGTGAATGGCCTTATGGGTGAGTGGTTCGAAGGGGCCTATGAGCACTCTCTATTTGCGATACAGGAGGCCACTGTGAGCCCAGATGTGTAGATGTATAGAATCAAGATAGTTGGGTAGATATATGACAAAAAGTCAAGCTTATGTTACAGCATAAACTGTAGAAAGGTAGTATAAGGCATCGTTTGCTATATAAGTGTGATTGTACATGACTTATGGGCTACATGATGGTAAACTGGTTAACATTGCTGCCTCACAGTGTTGGGGCCCTGTGTTCAGTGTTTGGGGTGCTACTGGAGTTTGTATGTTCTCCCCGTGTTTGTGCGGGTTACCTCCAGGTGCTCCAGTTTCCTCCCACAGTCCAGAAAAATACTGGTAGGTTAGTTGGCCCTGGTTCTGGTTCTGGTAAAGTTGGCCCTGGTGTGAGTGTGTTTACTCGGTGTCTCCGTGTGATCTGCGATAGATTGGCGTCCTGTCTGGGGTGTATCCTGCCTAAGTGGATGAGAACAAGGGAAAATCAGTTTGTTTGATATTGTGAATTATTAATTGTAACTGGCAACAAAATGAAGTGACTGGTATTTGTGTGCTGCCTTCTTAAACGTCTTGTTTAAAAAAATAGATGATAAAAGGATGTATTTCTATTGGATTTTGATGTAGCACTTGATGACTTTCTGTAGCTACTTGCAAAGATATTCTTTGGGTCACTAGGATTACTAGGATTGGATCAGTTTCAATTATGAGAATGGTGGGTTTTGTTTACAGTGTTATACCCTTGTGTGGAAAGCCTTGTTTTGTGAATGTCTCGGCCATGTCAATTTTTTTGAGCAAGGCCTTTTCTTCCATGACTCTCTGTGCTGCAGATCCCAAGCAAATACCTTCAGAAGAGTGCAGAACGATCTCAGTGGACCCCTCCCAGCAACTGTCTCTTTACAAATATGTCCCCTGCCAACGGACTCTGCCCTTCGTGTGCAAGCACAATAAAGGTACAGCTTTTCCCTGTCAATTTCTTTTGTTGGGAGAGTCTGGGAATAGAACCTCACTTAAGTGTACAACATCTGTATTTCCTGGCTGGGATTTGAACTCATAGAAGCCCAAAGCCCTTCAACTCCAAACATCTACTCTGTACAACTAAAGGAGCAGCTTGATCCATCACTATTTGATGTGGAATAGTCTGCTTTAAATTATTTTCTTTCATAGATCAGGGTAGACAGTTTCTGAAGGAGCTATAAAGAAAAAAAAAGTCAGCGTTGATGATATTCTTGCCACGTTTTGTCTGAAAGAACATAAATTCTCCACAAATCCAAAATGGCCCCTATCACAGGTCGCCTGATCTGTTTCCTGTCCTAATACTTAAATATTTACTTTTAGATAGTTTTTTGAAGATGAAGGAAATCGAAGAAGCTCTCGAAGGCAAACCAAGTCACTTCATGCATTGTTTAACCCAGCTATCCAATGATACTAATGTAAGTGAATCTGTTTTTTGTCCCTTGTTGACAACATTGAGATTTTGAGGAACTGAAAAATTAAAATGACAGATGTAAGTAGAATTACATTAAAATTAAAGACAATGTTGAGAGTACAGTAATGTACAACAGATCAATGGATTATAATAATACACGATAATGCTTTTGTTTATTAGTAGTGTAATATTGAAATGCCCATTGTGAATCTGTTAGGAATGCTGTTACCATATACAGTATGATTAATCATGAACGTATTTTTGAATGTTTGTATATAATTATGTTGTGCATCATTCACAGTGGTTTAACTCAGTTTCTCCTAATATTAATCCTAACATTACCAGTCCTTAATTTGTTAACATCTGTAATATCTTATCGTTTAAAGTTAATTACTGTAATTAATTAAATAATAAAGTATTATTACCATACTTGTTATATTCTTATGATTAAGGATTACTTAATAATTAATAAATAAATAAGTCCAATTTACAGGCCCAAGTGGGGTATTAATTATGTCATTATTTGACACATATATTTCTGTTAAATAAACAAATTGAATATCATTTTTAGTTTATCAGCATTTAGTGCTAAGTTAGGGAAATTATGGTCTTTGGAAATTTCTTTGCTTTTATGAAATACTTCTTTAAAATCTGTTTTTGAATTATGTTTGACTAAATATGGGTAGCCATCGTAACTGAACGTTCTTTGTGTATGTTTTATGCCACATGGACTTTCATCGCTTCGATAACTTTTGTTCAAAGCTTCTGTGTCATATGATTAAAACATTACCAGAACCTAGTTTCAGGGTTTCACTTAAGTGGCAGTTTTCAGTGGGCGGTCGTTTAATTTGCTTTTAAACACTGACTGATCAGAGTGTATATACATGACACCACAGCTAGCTGCATACTGGATGTCTGTCCTTATGGATTTTGAGGAATTGCAGATGAGTACAGGATCACTAAAGGTCATTTTCATCTGATGGTCAGTTAGCCCCGTCTTTATAGCAAAAGGTTCAGTACTACTGTGTAGTGTTTTTGTCTCCGTGCTGCAGAGATGCTGTGGCTCAGTGGGTTATATGGGTTCTAACATTTGCAGTACAATATGGAGCAAGAGTTGCTTTTTATGTAAATAAAACCATTGTTCTCTGTTCAAGCACCTGTTGTGATGTAGGGCGTGCACCTGCTCTCAGAGTTACAGACTGTGTCTATAGAGAAGGAGGATCACTCCCAACCTTCACTGCCAAAAAACAAGTGCAACTTCTAGCTTCGTCACAAATTAAAAACATAGTTGTTGTTTTAGAATTACTCACATTACATTGGGAATAAAAATAGAGGGCTCTGCAGACATCTTTCAGTGTAGCTGTGCGAGTGAGAATTTGTATTGTTTTCTGCCCCTTTTGATTTCAAGAACAAAATGAGCTGGTTTCGTTGTGCCAGTACTGTGACAGAATTGAGGGATTTTCTTAAACCACCTCCTTTTTCCTCATTTCCGTAAAATTCTGGGAGATCATTCAGTGGTGTCGTAACAAAATTCCTTCTCCACAAGTCCCACAACTACCCCTGGTGGTCTCCTTGTTTCCAGTCTATTAGCATTGGAAGATGACCTTGTTCATTAATATGGTCTGGTTGGTTGGCTAGCTGTGTCTTATGTACAGTAGCTATCTGTTGACAGCTGGAAATGTCTGTGATACAAATAACAGCAGTTGTGCCTGTTTGTTATACTGTTTCACCCTTGAAATACACGACTGTAAGCTTGCAGTGACAACAGGGGAAACTAGTCTTGTATTGTGATCCTCACAAATATTAGAAGATTTTGCCCTTGACTTTAAAAAATCAGCTACATACTGTAACAAAGCAGGTCATTATTTGTCAGAGTAAATCTCTCACAAGACGCTGGGCTCTTGACAAATCAGAGCCTTAGTTCATCTGGTTTTGTTTCTTAGATAAAAGAATCCATCTTCCCGAGCATCCCTAAGGACCTGAGCGTTCCGGAGGTGCACGATATCTTGAAGTTCTCACAACAGGCTCTGGTGGATGTCGGCACTCCGCTCGAGCCTGCCGACATGGTGAGCCTAGTGCAGTTCCTTTCCCAGGCGGCAGCCGTGAAAATCAGAGGCAACGAGAGTCACGATGCCATTAGGAACATGAGCAGTTTCTTCATCACTGTGGCTGACACGATGTTCAGGGAAGAGAACATTAACAAGTGGATGGCTGTGAAGGAGGTAGGAAAAATCGGACATTGACAGACGGCTGAGGAATGTTGTGTGTGAAGTGTTTCAAAAAGCAAGCAAGCGCTTAATGTTGCCCTTAATGAAGCATTGATTTTTCCTTTTTCCCTAAGCTGACATATCATTGTCAGACCCTTGTACAAACCTTGTGTTTAGAATGGCGAGGGCAAATTGGCTGCGCTAACTGGTTGTTGTCTACACCTTTCCATTATTTACAAAGCACACGGGTTTCCTCGACCGTTATCCAAAACCCACCTGGAAAAGTTAGGAAAAAACCCCATCCTAGGAACACAAGGCGAATCTGTGTGCTGGGGGGCACACGAAGAAGTATGCGCGCACAATTTAAGAGCACCACTTAACTGAGCCTGTGTGTCCTTCGTAGGTGTCAGGAAAATGGAGAACATGCAAACTCCACACAAAAGATAGCCCGGTCCTTTATCAAACTCGGTACCAAAGACCTGTTTGACAGCAGTGATAGATGCCACATCACTGGACCGCCTCTCTGCAGTTGTATTTGCCTTCAGTATTTTAAAAAAAAAACGTTTTGAGAACATTATTTTAAAAACTTTTTCATCTTGCTTTTCAGTCTTGCAACATTTTTCTCTTTCAGATGTTTTCTCCTCTTCATGGTACTCTGTGAAAAGGTTACAAAGCAGAATGAAAAAAGAGCATTTTGTTTGCCAAGTGTATGCAGTTTTCTGACCATGATAGAGCTTGATAATGCATGCTTTTGTGCTTAATTTGAGAGAATAAAAACAATATTTCTGCACAACAATCTCCACAAATGTCATGTACTATATAAGATACATTTTGTTTCATTTTAGTTTTCTATTGAGTCTGGCTTCAACAGAATCTTATTTGTCACATTTAGGACATTTCAAAATTATTTGCAAACAGAAATATATAAACCTTTATGCGCAATTCTTTCTGTGGAGGACAACATCGTTAAGCTGCACAAAGTGATTTTTGTTGAAATCTGGTAGGGGGTAAATATCATTCACAAATGTCCTCTTGAAATGAAGGTTAGCCTCCAGAGATTGAATTACAAATGAACATAGAAAAGAAGAGTTGTAATAATTTATTCAATTTTTCTAAATCTCTTTTGCATTCACTGAGGGTTTGAAAACAAAACCTTGAAATGCCTGTGATTGCAAAAAGAAAGGCCTTTGGTTTGGTCGTCTCCAAACTGCTTCTTTCGCCTCTCTCCACTAGGCGGCAGGGTATGCAAATAAAAGAAACAGTAGTTGAGGAAACTAAACTAATAAAACCTTGCATGCCGTTTCCAGATGATGACTAGATTTTAATTAATTAAATAATAGGACTTCGCGTGTGAAATATCAATTACAGATCCAAAAACACACTGATGTGTAGATGTCCTAGACATTTTCCATTGTTCTACTCTTTTCACTGTTTTTTTGTCTTTTATATGCAGCCACATGATCCACTGACATTTTATGTTAAGTCAATCCTAAGAGATTAATCACCAATCGGTACAACATAAATGAGCCTTTTATCATCATGAATGTGCAGTGAGGGACGACTGATGTTAATAGTGAGGGACAGAATGAATAAATCACATTTGATTCATAGATGTGTTGGATTATCTACAGCAAAACCTCACATTGATTGCTCATGTAGGTTTACCTTGAGTTTTTTGAAGATTCTGATGTATGTGAATTGAAGATTGCTCAATGCCTAGATCTGTATGAAAAATAGTCAAAAGCACTATAATAGTAGAAAACACAGGTGGAGGCATAAAATACGGTACATTGTGTATGATACATAGTATATATACTGTATTGTAATTCTGATTAGGTTGAAGATGTTTAAGACATGTACAGCAGCGTATTCACTGTATGAAATGTCACAAACACAGTTACAGTATGTTGTGTTCACTTTAATATTAGTTTCAGATTAATTATAAGATCCCTTGAGCTTACAAAAATGAAAAAATAAAACAACAGGGCTTTCTTAAAAAAGATTTTAGCCTCCTTGAAAATTTTTATTACTGGGCAATTTAGAGCACTGCAACTATTGAGCACGTGCAACATTTGGAATCGAAATACCCCAATCAAGAACATGGCTTAAAAGAAACTTCGGAAACACCTGAGTCTAACACAGGTGTAATTAAAATTGCCAGTTCTAACTGTCTTAGAAAGAAATTAGACCAAGCTGTCTCAAAGGAGCTTTGTAAATCTCATAAAAACGCTGAAATATAAAATAAGGGTGCAGATGGATTTGTCTGTCTCTCTCTTTGCATGGCTCTATGCTCTAGAGTGGACTGCCTTCGCATTTCCTTGAACAAAGGCCTGTCATGTTTTTCCGTGGGAAATCAAAAGGCATCTCAGCTTTATTTTATCAACAGCTCCCCCAAGGTCACTGCTGGAGAGGTAGATACTTCACAAAAGCTCAATACCAGTTTCAAATTCTGTTTTCTTCTTTTATAGATCTTAAATGGGCCCATGACTGTGGTTCACAGCATTGACAGGATGGTGGCCAATCTCAACCCACTGCTAATGGCTAAGAAAAGCAGGATTGTCTTTGACAGCACCAACATCAGTATGTTAAACTCACAAAATCTCATGTTTCCTTTAAACAGAGAGGGTGATCTACATATACCAAGCAGAATGAGTCATTACAAGGCTTTTTGGCAGTGCAGAGATCATTAAGATTTTCTTTTTTCCTAATGTATAGCACTGTGAAAAGGAACAGTATTCACGTTTTTACACTGAATATTGAGCATATGCATTACTAGCATTTGGAATTTATGCTGAATTTGCTGAAGACAGTTTTCCAGGACCCTTCGACAAGCTTCTAGCATCTGGATGAGTATTACAGAGCTTTCGTTTCATAGGCTCAGCTAATATCCCCCTGGGGTTTGATTCACTGTATATCTGGCCTCTCTCAGTACACAAGAGCCACGCAGTGCACACAGGCTGGTGAACACGTCTGCTGAGCCAAAAGACTGATCGCGATTCAGCCGGTCTGCTATGACTTTCAGGCTAAAGAGAATTGCATCACTGGCTCACAATAAATGAGCCTTTTTACTTGAACACAGTTAGTCAAATGGTCTTCTTAGATTAAAGCCTTTCTTAAGTTCTTAACAGATATTGGGTCTGTTTTACACGGACACGCGCACTCGGCAAAGGAGCTCAATGTGGAGCATGAGATCGAGGTAAAAATAATCTCAAAACTCAAACCTAAGCAGGATGTTCTTTCAGGCTACAGACTTGTGTTTCAGTGCCTGCCAGTTTCTGCTTTCACCCAGCCAGTTTAGATGGTGCCTTCTGTATGAAGGCCAGGTTGGATTGGCCTGCAAGACTGCCTTCAACTTTGCTGGAAATATATAGGTCTGTCTTGGAAGGCAGGGCACTTGGCAGCATCATCCTTTTGGAACTGAATTACTGCTAGTCTGTGATCTAACAGAAGCATGAAAGAACCCCACAGGCACTGATCGACTGGCTGTGTGCAAACACAAAACTGTGAGCCTATAGTTCCTTGTATTTGTGCTGCCACCCAGAGAGAGACCAGCCTTGATTGACAAATGATCACTGACTAAATATCTTCTTACCAAAATAACGAGGGCGGATTCATATATCCGATGTTATTCCCACAGATTTCAAAATCCTCATTTTTAGAGGTCTTCTGGCCAGTTTCATTTCCAGGACAAAACATTACAAAGTGTTTGTGTGTCCTTAAGCGTCTTTGCTTGAGTTAGAAGGATTCTGATCTTCCGCATTCACTGTTGATTCCGTTTCTCGTGTGTGATTAAATGATTTGTTTGTTTTGCAGAACTTGAAGTACGACAGAAAGGTCTTGGCTCTGGCGCCGATGGCTCAGACTTCCATGGGCCGACACCTGAAAATGAAACAAAAGTTGATTTTATTACAGTCCCAGAAGACAAGATCCAGCAGCTCTATCAGCATGGTAAGTTGAAATTCCCCGAAAAGCCCTTGGAGTAAATAATAATTCTTTAAGAACGAACATGTCAGTGTATAATTATTATTTTAAATGTATCACAGTAAAAATGACAACTGTTTGAATGATATTTGAAAAGTAAAAATAGGTTCACTATTAATATAAATAAATGTATTTGTTACAATAAACTAAATCGAAAATTGTGAATGATATTTGTGTTTGTATTGTTATAAAGTGTTTAATTGAGCAATTAATTGTTTCTACTGTACTTAACATGATGACCTTTGGTGTTTCTGACAACAACATGTGTCACAAAAATGTTTCTTAAACTAAATGTACTTTCCAAGTTTGGTAAATTACTTTATTTGACTTTATATTACAGGCATTCAGAATATTACATTAATAAATACATGGTATGGCTCTCTGCTTCCTTTATTTGGAATTGAGGATAACATCACACAGTTTTCTACTGTGACTGATGGAAGCCAAAAGTAAGTGCATTCTGTTATTGGTCCATACCTTTGGAGAACTGAAATGTTAAATATCCCCCATCTTAGCACTAACTTTTGAATCCAGTAGATGAAGATACTGTATCGATCAATCTATCACATCTGAAATTGTACAGTTACAGTTTTGCAATGAAGTTTGAAGAAACACAGAAGTTATTGTTCATCGTGTTCTTTTAACTGTATCAAGGTGTAGTTGCTGAACTGAAAAAAGTTGTGTTTTAAGCAGAGCAATGAGATTCTTGCTGTTGCTTACCTCATTTTGTTTCTCTTCGCAATGGACCAAGACATGTGGGCACAGTGCTGGGGTCATCTGTAATATCAGCTACAGTTCTTGGTGATAACCGACCAGTAAACACAGCTGTGAACTATGAACTTCGGCACAGATTAGAGGTAATGTCTGAATTACTTTGGTTCCTTAACTTCAGCGCTTCACCGCTGTGACTTACTGTCCATATTGTAGCCTGCTTGGCCTAAATAGCACTGCCAGATTTTCTCCTTTCTCTGCAGAGATTGTGAGGCACAGTTCCAGTGTGCAATGCAGAGGTACAAACCTAATTTCTTGAAGAAGATAATGCTGAATGATGATTAAACAAGAACCCTCCTTTTTTAACTCTAAATCATACACTTTTGTCTTGATTCTTTTGAAATAATGGTATCTTGTGTATTTTTGTAGCCTTTCCTTTTATTTCATAAAATATCTCTGCTAACGGCACAAAAAGGGTTTGGATGTATAGTTTTGTAGGGATTTCAAGTAAGAAAATGTTTAAAGATTCAACTGAGGCAGGATTATCACTCTATCATGCAAGTATCACTCTGAGGATAGATATACAGATATTTTGATTACTTGAATTAGAACCCCCTGTATTCAGTTATTTCTTTCAGAGTAGCGCATCCTTTGACCCTAAGTCACTGAAAAAAAATAGTGACTGTTAAGATTAAGTTATAATAATTTAATACCAAACAGGAGACCTCATGTGTGGTTCCTGAAAGCAAAGCAGAAGTCTCTCTAGGTTTGCATAGTACAGATGGAAAGGAGTTAGATTAAAGCTTAACTGTGGGAACAGTAAGCATTCTCATTGGTTTTAATATCTCTAAGACGTTAGTGATTTAAACAAAATAAGAAACCCTGATGGATTGCAGTCTCCAAAGTCCTGGAACTGAGCTATCTGCTCTGTACAGTATATATCAAAATGTCAATGTAGATGTCAAAGATAAATAAGGTACTGTTAATATTATAGAACAATTGATTTGTGTACCAGATCCCTGTGGGCTTCATAAGTCTTTGTGAAAAAGACAGAAGTGTTCTTGTCCTTTGCAATAACATGTATTTATACAGCATGCTAATAGAATCACCGTCTGACAGACTGCACAGATTAGTCCTCCTTATGACATGTTAGGAGTTAGGATGAAGAGGATTCTCCTTGGCCCTGTGTTTACTCTTCAATTTGTGAATCAAAAGTAAATCTCAAAAGAAACACAAAAAACGACACCAGTTGAATGCGGTTGTTAGCTAGTCCCATTAATTTGTGCTACATTCATGCAACTATGCTATTCATACAGTATAGTTTAAGTTGACCACTGATTTTTAAAAGGACAGGGCTCAGCTTGAGAGGTTACCTCTTGACACATACAGTACAAGTGTTGAGGATAGTGAACTCTCTGTGTACCTTATGAAAGAGAAAAATACTCAGTGTGTCTTTGCATAGACTTTAGAACTTAAAGACAGAAGCCATGTTATGCCATCCCTGTGAGAGACTCTTCTGTTTAATACTGGTCTCATTTTTTGTCCACATTTGAAAGAACCTTCATGGAGCAGAATATGAACCAATTTGTGCCTTTTGGGATTTTCACCTCAAGTAAGTATTTTAGATTCCCTTTGATAACTTGTAGGATTGATAGCAATTGAGTACCACTGATGAATTTTACATGCATTTCACTACAACTTTGTCACTTCTGTCTGTTGTGCAGTATCCCTTACATTTAATTTTTGTAATGATTACAAAAACTAAATGCAAACAATGAGAAACTGGGGTTTAAACTGTGCTGCAAAAGGAATACAAATAATGTGTCCCTTAAGCTCATTGCCAGATGCAGCTATTTACACAATCAACACCATGGCATCTGATTTAACCATACCTAAAAGAAGAATGGATTTTAATTTCTAGATGTATGAAGTAAGCTTTGATGCTAATAACTTTTTATCTAGAGGCTCATGAGGCGATAAAACCCACCTCTTATAGAGGAATTTGCATTGAACGAAAAGAGGCCGGGTACTCTTCCTTCATGAATGAAGAAATTCGTTTTTTTCCTATGAATGCTCAGCAGTATCCATTATTTCTGGACAGATTCTTCCTTTCTGAGTTTAATCAAGAAGCGACTTGTCATTGTTTTTTTCCCGTCAGGCCAGAGAAAGGAGGCAGCTGGTCTACAGAGGGCTGTTTTATCACATCCTTGGGATATGAATCCACAACCTGTTTCTGCAACCACACAACCAACTTTGCCTTGCTGCTGCAGATTTACGAAGTGCAGGTAAGGTATCAATTGTCAATCTGTGGATCCACTTTAAAAGGCACTCCATAAGCTGAGTTATTCCTGAATGCCAAAGGATGTGTTTCGTACCAGTATGTAGAAATGAAGTTTAAGTTTACAAGCAAGGGGCTACTCTAACATTACCTACCCAAGTGGAGAATTTGATTTGTGGATCTATTTTGTTATGTGCCAACCAGATTATTCTCCAGAAGGAATTTCATCCTTAGTGAGGGAACACGTTCCAATATTTCAGACACTGTCTTCTCGTTTTGGAGGGAAGGAGACCTCAAAGGGAGACATGAGGGGAGGCAGTGACATTTGAAGATGGGCTGTCTCATCAGCACCAGGCCTGAGAGCAAGCAGGAATGATGTTTGGCTCCTTCATGTTATTAAAACACACACGACAATCAAGCAAATGTAGGCAATAGCACAAGTGTAAGCAATTTCCCTGCTGTACTGTATATACAGTATGAGCACATGACTGCAAGGCTCATAAAGGTAAATTTGTGGTATGAAGTTAAATTAGTCTTTAAGGTGGTATTTGTTCAAAAAGCAGTTTTATTAGTGCTAGCAATGTAATGTGAATAAACATTTATACATTAATTAAATATATTTAATGTCTTCATGAACCCCTCTAGAGTTTTGTTTTCCTCGAAAAAAAATGCTCTTAAACTCGCCCAAATCTTCACCCGCTACCGATCATTATCCCTCTCTAGCTACCGGTAATACGTTTACTCAACCAATAAAACAGCCTACACCAACAGTGTTCCGCAAAACACACATAGACCAACATCATTAAATAGATTTTTTCATTCGAATATTTTTGCTTTGTTATTGAATGGATGACCGGTTGAATTACTGTAATAAAACAAACGTCCTTCCAATGTACAGTATGCAGCTTCTCCAAAAAGACCAAATATTACCCTTGCGGTATAACATATCTTTAATTCTGAATGAAAGAAGTTTATTCTGGAAATATGAATCATTTTCAGGCAAGTGTGGAAGATCCAACTCTCGATCTTGCAAGTGTAGCAATTCAGAAACATTCAATTACATACAGTAGTTTTAAATCAATAAAGAGGCCTTTAAAAATGTAATATACACCATTACACATGCATTATGGACCATTATCCATTACACCATTATTCATGCATATATGTTTGTATTATTAACAATATGAGTGCTTTTTCTGGAATGTCGAGCAGAAATTGTTTCCTCCTTTTAGTCACAAAAAAGCAACATTCTGTAATACTGCCTCAGCAAATTACCGCGGCGTCTTTTTTTTTCTAAAAAATGAGCGTACCATCTCTTTTTACAAGGTCAGTAATAACTGTGCATACATACAAAGTTATACAAAAGCTAAAATGAAAGGAATTTCATTTGATTTAGCCAGAGAAATTAGTGGAAGCAGTGCAATGCTAAAGGTTGTTTTGAACAACATGCAAAGTAGGTCGAAAAAGTTTAGATCGTGGTGTTCTAAAACGTATGTGTGTGCCATCAAAGAAAAAATATTTAATGTGGATGTCTATTTATTATCTCTCATTTATACGAAAGTTATTTTGTAAGGAACAGATAGTAAAGTACTCTTTATTGCAAGAAACAAGTGATTATCTGTGGGTCTGAAGAACTTCTTATATTGTGAAATAGAAGTTCAGGTTAAACTTTCGTTCATGAAAATATCCAACCCTACGAGTTTGTACGGATTAATTTTCGCCTGGAGTTTAGTCTTAATGAAATCTATAAATTGTAACTGATGTGAAAGTAGACACTATAAGCATGAGGAAATTCAGACATTCTCTTAAACAAAAAAAACTACTATGCAAATGACTCCATTGCTTAAAAATGAAAGTCAAACAACGATAATGTAGGTATTGCATGTCAATTGTGTTATCATCAGATATCACATGTTGTAAATTACCCGGCAATCTTGCAATCAAGACATAATTCGCTATCTCCTGATAACAAGATCATTTTCATGTAAATACGTGATAATTATGTCATGAGTACGAGATACACATGAACTTTATTTATTTGTGATGGCTACAATGCACTTTTCATAAACGTGATTTTGACCAAACTTAAATGGCACAGGTGGAAGAAATTCTGAATATTAAAAACCTATAAAAAGAACGAAAACGGCTTTCATTCTGACATCCAAAGGTACTTACTTTGTGCTCTTTATTTTTTTTTTCTGGTGATACTGAAAATAAGTTGCAAAAAGTGGATTGATAACCAGCATTTGAGCAAGAAATAAGACAAACCAAATTGAAATTTATGTTTAAAAAGTTACTATTAACAATGGGCCCTAAACTATTCTTTTTATTCTCTTAACAATTCTCATTCCAGAGAACTCCACAAGATGAGAATGCTCTCCGGATATTGACCTTCGTGGGGTGTGGAGTGTCTTTATGTGGCTTAACTATGACATTTATTCTTTTCATTGCAGTAGGGTATGTCTGCTGTTATCTTATGCATAAAAGCTTCCTAGCATAGCGGTATAGTCTTAGTAATACTCACTTTTTTTGTTTTAGTTTCACATTGTTCTCAATATAAGCTATATCATTTGACATTCTTTTTAAACAGCAATTCCTTTGCCTACATGAGGTTAAATAGCCCAGGTACTGTACATACAAGTTCTGCAGCTATAAGATTAGTTTTCCTTATGTTTTGATTAATAAGGTGCTGCTATTTGCTGTAGGGTGGAACAAAATCATCCTTATACTTACAACTCATGGTACATTGGAATTGTATTTTATAATTCGTATCCTATCTGTCTTTTTTTCCCCTTACCACAGCGTTCCTAATTCGGATAGAACAACAGTTCACAAGAATCTGATTTTTGCTTTGGGAGTTGCACAACTATTACTGATGTTCAGTGATCTGGCCAGTACCAACAAGGTAATCACAAGCCAAGAAGGTATCGACAAAGCAAAAGAAATCCACGTAGAGTATTTTTTTACTGAAAAAAAAAATCGTTTTCATTGCTTAATTATTAAGCATTTCCTCTATCGTTTTTATTTGTGCAGGTAAATGTAAACATGATCTCAGCTGTGATCTGTTTGGTTGTCTACACATTCAGACGGAAAAGGGTGTCTTTTTTTTTAAAGGGATGGGTTACTCTCCTAACATGGACACAGTATAAGAGAATCCACAACACTATATGCAATGTGAAAATTGTTTAGACAAAGGTTAATTTCCACGGCCGCCTCCCAGATGGATATTCACAGAAAGAAATGTAAAAAAAAAAAAGATTCATTTAAATCGAACAAAATGATTACAAAAGAGAAACTCAAATCGCACGGGAGGATACCAGAGAATGTCCTCCTAGAATTTCAGCACCTCAACGTCTATCTAAATATTTTAGTCACACTTTATATGGTTTAAATCTCATCAGCTGAAACATCAATTACCGTATCAGTACAGTTATAATGAATGATGCGAGCTATCACGTGCCTTGGAGTCTGTGTAATGTAGATAGGAGCTGGCTGCCGTTTGCATGAACGTTTCCCCCCGTGACCTCCAGGGGCTGTGCACTGCCGTGACAGCTTTGCTGCATCTCTTTTTCCTGGGATCGTTCTCCTGGATGCTGGTGGAAGGCCTGCTGCTCTGGAGCAAGGTCGTCTCCGTGAACATCAGCGAGGACCGGAGGATGAAGCTGTACTACGCTATCGGCTGGGGTGAGCACGGCTGCACACGCGTCGCTGATCATCTGGCGTGAGGCTGGTTTTTGCAGCGTGAAAGACCCCCTTCTTGGGCAGCAGGGCGCAGGGACCTCTGTGCATGCAAACCCCGCTTCCACACATATGTAAATCAGTTGATAGTCACTGTTAGGCACTGCTAAATAAAAAAAGATTTAAGTCTTGTAAGACTCTCTCGAATTCCCACACCCACACTCACACTCACACCCACTTCCACACCCATTTCCACACCCACACCCACACTCACACCCACACCACATTTTCGTAAGTTCTAGTATTTGCTAATAGTGTTTCTTTTTAAGCCTGCCTGTTGCGTGTCTTGTCAGTGGGAATTTGTGTATGAGATCTTGATGCTCTAAGACTAACCTAAGAATATTTGTGTTCGTATTGCAAAGCGAAGGATTAAAAGATTGGGCAGTTTCTGTACAAATAATTTTACTTTATGTTGTTTTTTTTTGTCTGTTCATTTCAGGTTTGCCAGTTGTTATTGTTGGTATCACCTTGGCAACTTCTTTTAACAAGTATGTGGCGGACAATTATTGCTGGCTGAACGCTCAGACTGATGTTATTTGGGCTTTTGTTGGCCCTGTTATCTTTGTCCTCTCTGTAAGTATTTCTGCTGTTCTCATCCTTTCGTTGGGAGGTTTGATAAAATTCACAGAGCACAATGTCGCTTTTTCATTGCGGTCAAATAAAATGTTTCCCCAAACAATGCTGGAAGCTCTGGTGATGGCCAGCTAATTTAAAGATGAAGAATAGCCATCATCTGCTCACTGCTTGTGATGTTCAGAACTTTATTCAGGTTGGCCTTGATGTTATCAAATGCTGATACACACTTCACAGAAACAAAACACAGAAAACAATTGTGCATTCTACTGTTAAAATATGATGAAAACTAATTATATTTTCTCACCACTTTTATTTCACTTGAGCAAATGATTAATTGAGGAATCAGAACATTGAAGAAAGGCACCTAATTCCTATCCTTTTAGACAATAATTTCCATTGTGTAATGGGTTTTTTTTCTCAGGTATTTGAATTTCATTTTCAAATGGAATTTGTTTTTAAATGTTTTAATACCAGAGTATTTAGTCTTGGCTTGGATTTATAATATAAGCTGTTAAGCTGTTATTTTATTGCATTTCAAACACAAGAAAGCTTCTCAACAATTAGAGACTATGTTCAATTTTCATTCATTAACTTACCTTGAATTGTTTCCCATTAAGGATGTGTGGAAACCAAAATATGTGTTTGGGGAAACTATTCAAATATATTTCAATGAAAGCACTGAATTTGAATTTCATTTGAGATTTAATGTGTACACAGGAGAGCAATCAAGAAACACAGACGTGATTCTAGCCCAATTGAAAGAAAGTGTAAAAATAAAAGAAACCTGAGATCTCAGGACAGGAAAGGAAGTCTAGCAAGCACTGTAAATAATGAAGGTTTCCAGTCAGCATCAAACTGACCGTTCAGAAAGTAGAACGTGAGATTTTGGAAAGAGGAGCTGTAAAGTCAGCAGAGTGGTGAATGCATTTACATATGAAGATTAAGCCAGAATAAAAGTGTTATTTACACATACACATAATAAATGTGTACTCTAATATAAATGTCTTCTATTAAAAAAATGCATATTTTCGAATTCCATTTTGCGGGATCATTTATAGAAATGACGGACCATAGAACCTGGGCTATTTAGCTGTATATACAGTAAAACTCAAATGGGAACCAGCTGCATCTGATGGCACTGTAATCTGGGTGAGACTAAACCACTCCCCAGCCCAGTGTCCACCCAGGACACCCTTACAGTGGGATAAGCCAACCTGCAGTGAATTGTAGACTTTCCACTCCAGGGAAAGGAACCGAGGAAGAAAAGTGCTGGAAAAGCGATTTCATTGCCTTCCTAATATGGAGTCGGCACCCAAGGAAATTCCAACATTATCCCAAACACGTGACCCATTGGACCTTTACACTGATGTACTTTTGGGGACTGGACCCCTTCTAATGCCTATACACATATCACTAGGAGTCTTGCTTGCCGTGCTTTTTTATATAGGAATTTTAAAATATTTTATCTATACTCTATTTAAATCACTCCCCTCCTATTGGGCGGAGCGGTGGCTCTGTTGCTAAGGATCTTCGCCTGTCGCTGGAAGGTTGCCGGTTCAAATCCTGCAGCCGGCAGAGGAATCCTACTCCGTTGGGCCCCTGAGCAAGGCCCTTAACCCCAACTGCTCCAGGGGCGCCGTATAAATGTCTGACCCTGCGCTCTGACCCCAGGCTCTCTCCCTGTCTGTGTGTCTCATGGAGAGCAAGCTGGGGTATGCGAAAAGATAATTCCTAATGCAGGAAATTGTATAGGGCTAAAAAAAAGTGATGATGATGATGTCTGTATGAGCACATTGATGCTTTAAAGTGAAAAGTTATACCTTTAGATTGGATTGCCTTTTCTAGATCAGTACAACTGCTTTCCCTGTGAAAAGAACATCTGTTTTATAAGCATGCAGTATTCTTAAGATGTTGCATTTATACGATGGCAAAGTGGTGCATTAGTGACCATTGCTGCCTTGCGGAGCTGGGGCCCTGTGTTCAGTTCCTGAGGTGCTGGAATTTAATACTATTTAAGGGAACATTGAGCACAGCAGTGGTAAACCTGTCCATGTTATCAGACATACTGTACACAGCACAGCACACCACTAAGAGCATAATCCGCTATGGCCAACCTTATCCAGGGAGCAGAAAACAAAACGATCAAATGATCCGTCACAGTGTATACTGGAGAAGGGTGCATTTCTGGACAAGTGCAGCCGAGATGTCGCAGTTTTTCATTTCCAGTGTTTTGATGCTGTTTTTTTTTTTATTCCATCCGTTTAGGTGAACACCGTTGTTCTGTTCCGGGTTGTGATGGTGACGGTCGCCAGCGCGCGGAGGCGGTCCAAAATGCTGACACCGAGCACGGCCTCACAGATCCATGCCCTGGATCTCACTTGGTGAGTCATCCCCACCACCGCGGCCTGGGTCGGCTTCCACCTTGGTCTTTTTTTCTTTTTTGGACAGGTCTCAGTCACGAGGCCGTCTCTTAAGTCCCGCTCACTTTGATGGTTTGTTTTTAGCAAGGCAACGGGGGGGGTTGGCCCACCAGCACGTTTCCTGCTGGGCTCAGAGCAGGAAAACCGAGATGTCACTGTGACATTTTCAGACGGGAGGAGATGGCTGTGGGGAAAATCAGGACGTCTGGTTGTGTGAAAAGCAGGTTTTTTTAAAGAGGTTGACAATAAATGTACAGTATTTTACACAGAGTACTGTACTGCATACCCACCAAGCATGACTGCGCACTGTCCACGGCATAAAAAAGACAGCATGATGTCACGGATTGGTACAGTATGTCCATTCTGCCGAAGCCATGTTCAACAAGGTAGACATTATCCAGCAAAAGCTTTTCTTTTCAATTTTTGTAAGATAATTTACTTAGAGCCATGCGTTCTTCCCCTGTGGTACAGTACACTGACGGAAGTACAGATGCTTTGCTTTGGTGTTACTTGAGTCCACTTGTTTTCCTTCAGTAATACATTATTTTTAAGGTGTCAGTGTAGGGTAAGATTGTTTGTCTTAATGTTATGAAATTTGGATATTGTTTTGTTTAATTAGAGAGCTTTGTGATCTGCAGAAAATGTATAATATACATTACGTACCAATAAATAAGTTAAAATAAAGACCACAAACGTTTTGGTATACAGTAAGTACTGTACAGTATATGCATGCATAAACAGTGCCTTGCAAAGTGATGCCGTTTCCAAATGATGCCCCATTTTATGAATTACACAATGATGTATACTCATTTTTAAAGTGGAATTATTTTTTTCTAATCTTAAGTGGTCAAACTGAAGAATCAAAAGCTTTTCTGGTGAGTCTCTACTTACTTTGCTGACTGGGATTGGTACAATCGTTACCTAATCTTCTTTACAGAATGTGCCTAAGCTGGGGACAACAATATTCAAGTTTTGCAGCAGATTTTCTATTATATGCAAGTTGGACGCATGACTGGGTCAATCATGCACATTGACTTTCTTCTTTTTAAACCAGTCCAGTAGTTTTGGCTGAAAGGTGAATTTTGTTTCAAAATTTGCTCATAAAGCTTTGAATTTAGACCAAAGCGTTTTAATTTTATCTTGTCTTACCATAAAATCTCTGACAATATGTTTAGATAATCATTGAAATACTTTGTTATAAACTACATGAGGGATTTCAGATGTTTTATTTTCATGACATGCATATTGAGCAACTGTTGTTGATAGATCATCATGGATATTGTCTCCCTCAGTGATTAAACTCTGTAGCTCTTGAAATAGCGATTAGCTTCCCATTGGCATCCCTGACCAGTTTCATACTTGCCTGGCTGCTCTTTTTGAGGGATCTAGTCAGTGTCTGGGTGGTGCTGTACACTTTGCACTTGTTAATGATTGATGTCTTTGTGCTCCAAGGGACATTCAGTATCAGAATTCTATAAAATGGGACATTATTACAGGGGTGGATACTTTTATACAAAGTGTGTTTATGTACGACACATTTTATAACCTTTTCCAATTTGACACTACTAAATGGTAAGAGTATATTTGTTAAACCCTCCTAGCATTCACTAAATTCAATTTCAGTTTTTGCAGTGCTTGAAATCATAACTGTAGTTCTGAGTTTGGCACAAATAAAATGTCAGTGAATCATAAATGATTTAACATGATACGAGACCCGATGAAAGGTTCATCTTCAGATTCTTTTCTTCTCAGTTTCATCTTTTAAAAAGCTTCTTCTGTGAAGTGGCTTGTGGGATAATGTTTCGCCTTTGCCGAGACCTTTCTGAGTTCTGATCCTCTGACTGTTTAGCCCGATTGACTTTTTGTACTTTTTGTCTTCTAGTCCTTTACATACTAGATGTCTTTTCAATGTCTTAGTTTCTAAGGTGTCCTGAATAGATGGTGTGTATAAGGAATCTAATGTTATCTGGTCAAAAGTACCATCAGTGTAATTAATGTATAAGGAAACAGGAACTGTAACATTTTAATGTTTTAACAGTAGTTTCTCTTGACTTTAATTGAATTGGTATATCAGGAGCTACCCCTTACAGTGCGTGTTTTCATTGTGGACTTATAGCTTGTGTGTGTTCTATTCTACTGGAATGTGTGGTAGTTCTGTAGTTATGACATACTGTATACTGTGTGCCTAAAAGAAAAGACTATGAAAATAAAGAAAAGATTTTCAGTGTTTTTTGACTTGATATACAGGAGAAGTTGATTCTGATCTACGTCTGTATTTCTTTGCATATTATCAAGGTTTTTCTCAATAATGGGCTCTGGAGCACAATGATTATTTTTGAAAATGGTAACAGATGCATCCCATGCAGAGTAGTTTTTAAATGAGTGATGGCTTAGCATTGCTTTGTTTTATACCTTTTGGCTGTGAAACTGGTTTTCTTAGCTAAACAGCTCGGTGTCAGTAAAAATAGCAGTGGTTGATTACAAACTTAATAGGGAAAGAAAACAGATCAATTTGATTTCCCCAAGACATCTTCCACCTCAACCCTGATTAGGTCCAGCCTTGTTTAGCATCTGAGATCTGTAAAAAATCTATTTCCAGATGGTAAAACTCAGATATATCAGATGATGGTCTGCAAGTTGGGTTACCTTTCATCTGATTTAACCTTTATGGCCATATTTTACTCAAACTCGTAGGATGTTTGGGCGTGCTCGATTTGTTGCGCGGTATTTCACTTTTTGTTGTATTTCAAAAACTGAATTTCTGAGCATTTAAAAATATGCTGCAATCTTTGAATTCTTGCCATCTGCCCTTTATTATACCTACAAAAGTTTCTTGTCTGATTCCCCTAATCCCAATCTTATTGTACCATACTACAGTCTGTGTATGTCTGGAGTGTGCAAGGCTCCAAATAACCTTTTTTTCCCCACTGGAGGTCTGGAAATGTTATAGGGCAAAAAATAGTAAAAAGGAAAATAGAGAATAGAACTTCTCATTCTGTCCTTGTACATACAGTTCACAATACTGTCTAAGAAAACTCGGTCTGCTAGCCCCAGGTGTTGTGAGAACAATAATAAGGATGTTAACAAAGACAACCTATTCTCATATTATTTACCAAAATGTCCTTTTTTATAATGTGCTACTGTGGCTACTATGAGCCAAGATGATTTGTAACAACAACAAAGCTAAAGTAAAACTTTCAAATTACTTCTGAGAGAAAAATAAAGAAACTTTTTTTAAAAAGGCCTTCGTAGAGGTCCCAAGATGAATACCATGCAGTGAGGACAACTTCTGATTCACGAGGAAGAAGAACTTCCATGAAGTGTTGTTATTTTTAGGACATTTTAATAATAATCAAATATAGGCACTTTACATATGCAGTGGCTATCAATGTATTGTCCTCTCTTGAAGTATTTCACATTTTATTGTGTTCAAATATGGAATCATAATGTACTGTATTTAGTTGGGCTTTTTGTTACTGATTGACATAAAACGTCATACATTATAATCATTGACATAATGACATAATGTCAAAGTGAGATCAAAGTTATACAGATCCTCCTAAATTATAATTATAGATGTTAATGTTTTCTTTATGTTTAGATTCATACTGTAGAATATTCTCAGTATCAGCTTCATAGAACAATTCCTTCAGAAACGTAGCTCATTTGCAACTGAGCCAAAACTAAGCTTAAAGACTGGAATTGCATCGTAGGCAATAAAGTTAATGTAGGTAAGACAAGTTTATATACAGTATAATCCAATGATATAATTTATACATAATACTGCATTAAAGAAAATCATATACACCTATTACAGAAGACAATACTATTAATTAAGGGTATAAACTGCTACAGATGTACATTATGTCATTTTGGATAAATACATAATAATAATAGCCTTCTGATTATTATTTTATAGTTCTTTGACCCATAATGTTCCATGCCATAATTCTATGTGCATGGGATGAAACAATGTGTGAACTATTATTATATAGGATATCCAAACACTTTAGGCCTTATGAATTGGCGAATATTCCTGGACTACTAGTATAGACATGGTGGTTGGAAAAACTGTTTCATCACCTACTTCTCTCCTCCTGTCCGGAACGGAGCACAGTACCAAGCCTGTATATTCTCCTCATGCTCATGTGGGGTTTTACGGAGTTCTCCAATTTCCTCCTGCCTTCCAAGAACATGTGGATTAGTTTTGACTGGATTTTCCAGATTGTCCCTGCAGAGTTTAATCTCTGGTCCTGTTGGTCCTATTGAGTGCTACTGTCACTGTTGTATCCTGATCGCACAGTTCACATGCAATATACAGATTGAGTGGATAATGTTCGGGTGCCATTCTACACAGTAATGATTTAAAACTAGCAAGGACCAGTCTATGCATAAAGCATTTAAGGTTCTTTTGGTTAACACGCCTTTCCTTGCATTTATCATATTTCATTTAGTTAAAGGCTTATGACTCACCATAGCAGGCATCAGGTTCATGACACAAAGTCCTTTCTATTTAGCTGAGTCACTGCTGCCTTTTCTCTATTTGTATTAATAGACTCCAGTCTGCTTTTCTTGTTTGCATTCAAATAGAACAATATTTTAATATAGACGAGGGTTGTTTGAGTGTGGAATGGGTAGCATTGTTGCCTTGCAGAGTCTGGGGCCCTGGGTTCCGTTCTTGGGCTGCTATCTGCATGGTGTTTGTACTGTATGTCCTCCCTGTGTTTCTGAGCATTTCCTCTGGACGTTTTGGTTTCTGAGAAAATGGGTGCTGGCGTGAGTGTGTGTTTGTGTCTGTGTCTTGCTTGCTGGGAATGGCTCCAACACCCTGATGACCCTGGATTGGATGAAGCAGTTGGAAAATAGGTGGATGGACTGTTGTTTGATTTTTGTACTATATTTTGTCATAAATTTACAGTTATGGCTTTGAAATTATTTTTCTGTGGTCTGGGCTAAAGGCACCCCATGGCAAGTTGACCAAAAACATTGCTCAAACTAATAACTCCTTACAGTTATATAGCGCTTTTCTGGACACTCCACTCAAAGCCCTTTACAGGTAATGGGGATCCCCTCCACCACCACCAATGTGTAGCCCTCACCTGGATGATGTGACAGCAGCCATAGTGCGCCAGAACGCTCACCACACACCAGCTCTCAGTGGGGAGGAGTGCAGAGTGATGAAGCCAGTTAAGAGATGGGGCTTATTAAGAAGACATGATTGGTAAAAACCAAGGGAAAATTTGACCAAGACACCCCTACTCTTTTCGAGAAACACCCTGGGATATTTAATGACCACAGAGAGTTTAACATTTCATCCAAAGGACGGCGCTTTTTTACAGTATAGTGTCCCTGTCACTATACTGGGGTATTAGGACCCACACAGACTGCAGTGTGAGCGCCCTCTACTGGCCCCACTAACACCTCTTCCAGCGGCAACCATAGTTTTTCCCCAGGAGGTCTCCCATCCAGCTACTGACCAGGCTCACACCTGCTGAGCTTCAGAGGGTTGGCAGTTGTGAGCTGCAGGGTTGATATGGCTACTGGCTCCGAATAAACAGAACCTTTGCAACCTTTTTATTTTCATTTTATTTATTTTTTAATTGATTAAGCTGAAGGATGGTTTCAATTTTGCAGGACTGCCACCAAGCCAGTGATTATACTTCTGCCAGTGCTGGGCCTGACCTGGCTCTGTGGGATTCTGGTTCATCTCTCAGTGATTCTTGCCTATATTTTCATCGCAATGAATGCCTTTCAGGTAAGGTAAACAATCGTTAGCTTATCCTGGGCTTTTGCTGTATAAGTCTTCCTTTTGTTATCATTTTTTTTTTCATTTTGAAGCGTAGAAATATTTTAAAATATACTTCGTGTACAGTACTTTTGAGTCTGCGAACCACAAATTCGAAAAAAAAAGATTGAATATATTGTAAAAATTCCTGATTTACAGTAAAGGAATACAATGTTAACTTTAAAATGTTAGAGTATATTATAAATGCCCTCCTGTGACAGAATTCTGTCCAAAACACGTGATGTCAAAATGTCAAAAAAGACTATTAAACTATATGGAAATGTATTAAGAATGCGTAATTCAAAATAATATATTGGAAAATATATTCATATATAATGAGGTAAAAGCTGATACAGGTAATTGTAGAAAAAGTTTGACATCTTTCCCACAGTGAAGTCCAAATGTAGTGGGACTTCACCTGTTTTCGCTTTACAATCAAGCAAATTGTACGTCTGATCATGAGACCAATATGAATAATAAGTACAGTTAAATCAGTTTTATTTTGGGGTAATCCCATGCATCCATTTAAGCCAGGTACTGCACCCAGGGATTTCATGTGATCATAAATACTGGAACGCATTCACTTTAAATAAAGTTAATGGATTTGGAAGTTGTAGAGAAAATGGGACCCCCTGATGAAGTTCCATCTGAACACGTGCAAAACATCCAAACTGACCTCCAAAGCACAATATATTTGGCCTTTGATTAAAGGTATAAAAGTTAACCGGGATCATTTTTTCACTGTAAACCTCCATTTTCTATCTTTTTATGTGAACAAAACTGTGTAAATTATTTATTCACAGGATGATAATCATTTTCTTACCCCATTCCAATAATGTCTCTCATCCTTGTAAGACTTCTGTCTTTAAAGATTTTGCACTCTTTGTCTCTTTCTTTTTCACTTGGATTAAAAAAGGGTATTGTAAAGAGTTTCACTCTCAAGGATATGTTGATAATAGCTCTTTACATTCTTTTAAGTAACAGTTTTGGCTGGTATGTGACTTGATGACATTCCTACTACTTCTAATTTGTAAACACTGGTTAGCCGTAGGTTGAAAATTTTGTTTTCTTTTAAGGATATATTGAATGTTAAGAGAGTCCTTGCACTAACACTAGAATTTTAATAGATGATGTAGCTCACAGTACTTTGTTCCCATTATTCCATGAGTTAATGTGTATTTTTTTAGTTCCTGTCTGCCCTTTGGAGACCTTTCTGCCTGCATTTCTCTTTTAAATTGCAAAGCCCTAATTAATAAACTCACAAATTCATTAGACTAGGTTGAAGATTTATTTGACCGAATCATTTCAGTGCATGTTTTCAGTGTCTTTGTAAACAGTTGTAAATTGCATAATTCAGTAAAATCTATATGAACATGAGATGTGGTAGCCACCATAGCTGGAAAAAACCTTGAGAAATGTCGTAACAAGACATTTGTTGATTTATTGATTGTCCTATTGATTGTCCTGACCATTGTGACACTGTGCTGCCAGGCTACTGTAGCTTCATATGCAAAATACAACGAAAGGGATGAGACTTCACATCTTGAAGAAAATTTGAAAACTAATCAGTCAGTGGAAGAAAAGACAGCAACATCCCACAAATTGATCAATTTGCAGCTTGGCCATGTCAAATGTATTAACATTTAAAAGTTCAAACTCCTTTTCACTTACACTGATCTTTTAAAAAATAATTTAAGAGACTCGTCACAAGGCCCTGTGTTAAATTGAAACTACAGAAAACATTTTTTTTTAAATTTTGAGAAATGCAATGTTAATGTTAATTATAAAAAATAAATGTCCCTTAATTTCCATTTTTGTGAAGGCTTGCATTCCACTGTTAACTACTAATGGCGGTTTCAAGAGTGTTTTTGTATTAAATGGAAAGAATATTCTTAATAATACCATTATTTCTGCTTTTTCTATGTCTTTACAGCAGTGAGATGTCTGTCCTTCAATTCATTATAGTAACAAAAACTGCTCTCAAATTCAGCATTTTCTAACATTGTATTTCTTTTTTACTTTATGAGCACATACTTCATGCGGTTATGTTTTCAGAATGAATACCACTCCATTCAGAGTGAAAGGTTCGTCTTTGTCCCTCTGAGCATTGTGTTTCTCAAGAAAGCTAAAACAAGAAGGGAATTGAGCACAGTTTACATGAAGCGTGGATCACTTTGCACATCGCAAACGACAAGTCTGTGATCAAAGACAAACCTACTCTAGGATTAAATATGAAGTCCTAACCACAGACTAAAGACAATCACAATACTGCACATGGCGTTATTGCTCTGAGAACATCCCATCTCGAAGTCTGAGGAATGGGTTGTCAAACTGGGTGACTCCTGAACCATCCCAATTACATAACTAAATCAAAAGAACAATAAAGGCACTGCAAAGCTCTAATTAGAAAAGTAATAATAATTGGCAACATGGTGATGGAGAGGAGAGAACACTGCTGCCTCACTGCACCGGGGCTCTGGGATCAGTTCTGGACCTGGGCTGCTGTCTGTGTGGAGTTTGTATGTTGTCCCCCCTCCCCGGCACATGAGTTTTCTTGGGGTATTCTGATTCTGCATTCTTCTTGGGTATCCTTGGTGGCACATGTTCCGACCCCCCAGTCACCCTGAAATGGAAGAAGCCGTTAGAAAATGGGTGGATGGAGAATCCTATCGCTTATTTTTATGTACTGTAGTAGCTTTAAAGGTCAACAACTCATAGCACGGACCAGGCAGAGAAGTGTATACTTGCAGACCAGGGACATCTCATTTGTGTCTAGATGTAAAAGATTACTTCAAAGAGTATCTCAGCACAATCTGCCCTTTCAGGCAAGCCTGGTTTTTACTACAGCTTATGCCTGCCCCCTTGAAGAACTTCGCACAGAAA
Source organism: Lepisosteus oculatus (assembly GCF_040954835.1). Taxonomy (NCBI): domain Eukaryota; kingdom Metazoa; phylum Chordata; class Actinopteri; order Semionotiformes; family Lepisosteidae; genus Lepisosteus; species Lepisosteus oculatus. The sequence continues at coordinate 13,634,713 of NC_090719.1, read as the reverse complement.
TATCTCCTTTCCCCTTCAGTGGTCGACATCCAGCTTCTCTGGTGCTATGAATGTACAGAAGAGCTAAGGGCTACCTACAGTACCTGTATTCTCTCTGGCAATAATAGTTAGCAGGTTGGCAGGAGTAGAAGCGAAAGCGATTAATTCTCATTCAGAGATTAGTTCTCTTACTCAATCGTCGGGTCAGGGTGGGATACAGCACAGTGGGTATCATTTCGACCCCTTAAAATACAGTTTAATGTCAAGAATAGCCTCTACAGCTGCTTTGCAAGCAAAATGCCCAGAAGAATGAAGAGAGGTGACTTTTTGAGAAAATAAAGCTTTAAATGGATGTGAAAAGAGCAGCACAGTGGCGCAGTGGTCAGCAGTGCTGGGGTCCTGGGTTCAGTTCTGGACCTGCAGTGCTGTCTGTGTGAATATGTTCCTGCATGCTCTCCCTGTGTTTGTGTGGGTTTGCTCCAGGTGCTCTGGTTTCCTCCCACTGGTTTCTGTAATCAGTAAAGCACGGAAGCATTTGTGTGTCATAAATCCTACAAGTCTGCTACACAAGAAGTGCTTTCAGAATGGAACAATATACCGAAACATGAGGACTAGTCAAAGTTGGATTGAATCTCCTGCTTCAGTGATAAACCCGCAATGCGATACCGCAATTTCTGTGTCATCGCAACTGAAAATTAGGATGTTTAAAAAAAGCATCTGAAGTATCAGGACAGAACATGATATTGTATGGTCAGGATCTCTAGTTGTGGATGGACTCTACCATGTTAAAGTTTGGAGGAACGTCTTTAAAATATCGCTGCATAGCTTTTTTAAAAGAGGAGATAAGTAATGAATCAATCAATCTCTTTGTCTTGTCTGATCCCAATATAGTAAAAGTTTCAGACATTCAGGGTAATGAATTAGAAAAAGAAATTGGCTAAATTCAAAATTGAGGTAATATTAATGGAAAAACATAAATGAATGTTCTCTAATTTATAAGGCATCTATTTGATTTGATTTTTCAATAAAGGAATTTGAGCAGAAATTATTGGTTGCATGCTAAAATAACAAAAAAAAACTGAGCAGAATCGCATGGATATTTTTAAAATGTGTAGATCAAGGCCACAAAGTAAATTTTGAATGAAGAAAGTATACTTTCTGAAACCACTTAGACTTACATCACCTATAAAATTAACAGTCTTCTGTAAAGGACTGGTTACAAGTATTTTTATTTCTTAGGTTGCTTTAAAAAGAACGTTTAATAACAGCATAAAATTGATACACCCAGGTCTTGAGAAACCATTGGTGTGTGATTCCTTTTCTTATTTTCCAAATACAAAAATACTTTGCTACTGGATTTCCCTCTGTGGCGGGGATGGGACATCTTGCAATAGGGATGGAAGATATACATGAGAGGGCTTAAATAAGAGGAAATGAGACCAGAAATGTGGTGTGTAGGAGTCTCCAGTGTTTGTCTTTGAAGGACAGGTCATGGAAGACTTCCAAAGTGTCTCTGCCAGTCCACTTGCCAAAAATGTTCTGATTAAGAGAGGTACTTATTCAGCTCAAGATGTATGGCTCTCTACTGCAAGTGTCTTATCTTGCTCTGATAGTGCCGTCCAGATAGGGTGTAAATCAGACTTGTCTGACAGGATTTCCTCTCACATTTGTTTGGAGCTGAAGTCTGGAGGCCTTTAATTAATCCGAATCATTTGGCCTCTGATTGACCCTCCAAAAGGTGCTTGTTAATTCAGATTTATGGCACACATCTGAAAATAGGAAAGGGTACAGTGGAAGGGATGTTTATATAAAGACTCGTGCTATAAGGAAATCCCTTCATCTGCCTTTTCTGAAAAATTACATTAAGATGTGAAAGTGCTTTTGTGATGGGAAAGTAGCAGCATGCATTTTTCCTCATACAAGCTGCCAGAATATCCTTTCCTAGAATCTGGGATGCAACACGACACATTCTTGTGGTACATTGAGGGGATGCTTGATGGAACTGCACGCCCTGCAGATGTTCCTTAATAATGTTCATTCTCTGGTGTGCAGTCCGGGATATATCCTGCATTGTGCCCATTGCTTGCCTTATTCTGAACTCAATAAACAGGTTAGAAAATGGATGGATGGTACCACTGTCATGAGCCACTCATAGGGTGAAACAGTGCCATTTTTCTCACAACCTCTCTGTTTGCTCTTTAATTTTCAGTTGCTAAGTAATAAAATCGGTCACCCTTCCCAATTATTTTTCTCCCTTTGTCCTGGTTCAGCAGCCTCTTTGAACACTAGGCCTATCGCAACCTGGATTGCCAGGTGGAAAGCAGTATGCAGAATTCGAGCCGGACTGTAATTTTATTTGTGGCTATGTGATTTCTGTGAATAATGCCTTAGACATAAGACTTGAATTGCCCAGAAAGGTAGAACACTGATATAAGTGAGCTCCATCAGCCAAAGCGGAGTGATTGTTTGGCCGAAAATTATTTTTTTAATTATTCCAAAAGGTTGTGTTCGTTTGTCGGCTGTTGAAATAATGCACAGAAGGACATGAAAGGTTTTACGAATGATAAGAATGCTGTGTGATTGATAGAACACAGTGAATGGCAGAGATCCTGCAAAGGGTTTAGATGCCATCAAAGAGTAATGAATATGTGTTTATTTCCTGCTCGGTAATTGAAAAGGTCTATGCTATTGAAGCATTTATAAAGGGATAGCACTAATATGTGAATTGTGTGGAGGTTCTCAAAAAACATCGACTTTTTGTGGAATTATGTACGCCTAACTCCTCGCCTGCATCTCCTGCTCTTAACTGAAATAACTCATTCAGTTTAAATGTTTTGCAACGATTATGCTGCTTTTTAACGCCTCAAGGAGAAAGCTTGAAGTGGTGGAGAGAATTAGAAAAGATCAGTCCAAGTCAGTTTTATGGCTTTTCATCATGTCTTGTCTCATTTTCTGAAACATTTTTTTTTTCTTTCTTTTGTGCTTTCTACAAGCCTTTCTCCACTTCTGCTGTCATGTTTCCCCACCTGTTTATTGTGTGTGTGGTTCTGATACAGTGAGTGGTCATGGTGGCTATATTCTTCAATCCATCCATCATCAGAACGCCATACACACACACAGGGACAAATTAAAAGGAACATACTGTACAAACCTGTCCAGGTTGTCCTGCGGCATCCGATTCTCTGCCTTTTTCCCATCACTGTAAATGGCAGAGGCTCAGAGTCTCAGGGGGACTTTGAACCTTTTCTCCTCATTCAGATCCCAAATTAAATGTAATAATAATAATCCCTCACACCTATATTTCTAGACACTCCACTCAAAGTGCTTTACAGGTAATGGAGACTCCCCCCCACCCCACCAGTGTGCAACCCCACCTGAATGATGGGACAGCAGCCATAGTGCGCCAGTACTCTCCTCACACACCAGCTCTCAGTGGGGAGGAGAGCAGAGTAATGAAGCCAGTTCACAGATGGGGATTATTAGGAGGCCATGATTGGTAAAGGCCAAGGGGAAATGAAAGTAACAGCCCTACTCTTTTCGAGAAATGCCCTGGGATTCTTAATGACCACATAGAGTCAGGATCTCAGTTTTACGTCTCATCTGATGGATGGTTCCTTTATCTCTATAATGTTACTATACTGGGGCATTAGGTCCCGGTACTCTGGCAGCAACCTAAACATTCCCAGGATGTCTCCCATCCAGGTATTGGCCAGGCTCACACCTGCTGAGCTTCAGTGGGCCGCCAGTTTTGTGTTGTGTTGCTTAAACTTAATGGAGGCAGGCTGTGAATTTCCAAAACTCCCAGCGCCAGTACTGCATTTGGCTACTGTCTCCAAATTCCATTTGACCTCAAAAATAACCATAGACTATAATCATAGGTCATAGAGGCCTATCCAGCTTCAGAGGTCTAATGACAGAAAAAGAGGCATAGGCTATAGTAACCACAGACACAGGCCAGACAGGTCCTTCTGTGGTTTGACTTCCACTACTTTGTGGTCATCAGAACCTATGGCAGTTCGTTCTTCGTATACTTGAATGAATGAATTCCACAGATTTGATTTTGTCTGGCCACTCAGTGATATTTAGGTTCAGTTTATTTCCTCATGTTGGCACTGTGTTGGCACATCATGAACTTTCAACGTATGAAAGCCACCGTGACGTTGTGTGGTTCTAACCCAGTTACACCACAGAACATTAAACTAGAGGTATTATTTTAACATCTGTTTCAAGAGAGGCTTTGAATCAGAAATGTGAATCATTAGTGAGTAAGTGCTGAAGGTCAAGCTCTCCACTGCAGTCACTGAGACAGTTGTTCTGGTATGTTTGTATATCATTGGAGAAATCAAAACCCAGTAAAGGTGACAAAACGTTTCAGAAAAGGGAGAGCCTAACACAGAATTAAAAATTTAATAAATATATGGAGATGGCTTTATGACATATCAAAAAACAGTTGGCACTAAACCCAATATTGCAATTTAATTGAATTAAATTGCAAATATGGAAGTGTCTTTTCAGAACATTTTTGAAGGCATTTCCTGCTAAACTGCTGCTTAAGAAGAGTTGGTTTGCTAGATTCACATTACTGTACATTTATGTTCATTTTGTAAGGATTTATTATTTACACAGTTCACCAGGGTTAACACTTATTAATTTGTAAGACCACATAGCAGTGTATTCTTTTATGCTTTATTTAATGTATTAATAACACATTCTCATTTATAATGACTTCATTTCATTGACATTTAATTTAAAGGATATTTAATTTAAATGAATTACCTTGCTTGTGGGTACAATAGCAGTGTCCATGATTTGCATTCTAATATTATAAAACAAAATACTAAAAGCAAGCAAGATAAATTAATGCATAATAAAACAACAGAGATAAAAGAGTGCATTCCGTGATAAAATTACATTCTAAACTTCAAAGTAACATTAATGACTTCCTAATGAACTCTGGCCGAATTGCACAGGAAAATTGCCTGAATGTCTTAGGTTTTTGCTTTGATTTTTGATAATATTTCAGAAGCAATTGATCATGAGCACATGATGGTTACTAACAACACAAATTCACACTGAATACTGCCTGAATTGTTTATTCCTGATAAAGTGTTACCTTAACATTTTTGAGATGCTTCTAGAAAACTGGTATTTGAATAAATTAGTCATGAGATTAATAGCATAGATTTGAAATGCCTAAGTCAATCAAGAGCTTGTAGTCTTTAATTCTATTTGCCATCCCCTCTACACATACGGTATAACGTATTGTCACAAATCTTGCTTTCGCTGAAATGGAATAAGCAATTATTTATTTTGCCATTATGCACAATATAGCTCAATATTTTAAGACATGAGATGGGTAAGAGTAAAAAAGTAAAATAAGAAGTTTATTAAGGTATTGAATATGTTATAAAGGCATAAATAACCACAGAAGCATCGTTGGGGACTTTTCAGACCCACAGGAATGGACACTAGAGGGCAGAAACATTTCATATAAACAATCCCAGAACATTCGGTTTCTTCGCTAAAGAACGATTGTAGGAACACAAAACTCCAGAGTAACCAGAGGTGCCCCTTTCATACCAACAAAAAGAACTGTCATTATCCTCTGATTATTACAGCATGTATAGCACAGGAAAACTAAACACAATTGATCTTTCTGTACCTCTAAAATGCAGATGTCCACGTTTATTGTAACGCTTGGAAAGCAACTTTTAGGCCTGGTCTCCTAATACTAGCACTGAAAAAAGGTTTAAAATTGTATTAAAATGATTAATGTAAAGTAAAAATCCATATATAGTATAACATGATTAACCAAAAGGTTATTTATAACATTTTTTCTAAAAGTAGGCGTTTTCAGAATTTCACTTACAACACTATGGGTGTGATTGGAGATTTGTGATAGCATACAAGTATACATTTAAATTCAATGTAGAGGGCACTTTGCTAAAGTGTACAAATGATAGAAGAGACTTACTGTAGGAAGAGATTCACATTGTAAGGACAACTTACCACTGTTCATTAATCTATTATTTTGAGTATAAATAACGCATACAAAAGTGACAACAGCTCACAACTGCAGATTTTGACAATTCTTCTTTTGAAATCGAAGGAATTATAATGCTTTCATTTGTGTGTTTTCTTTTTCAGGGTCTGTACATATTCCTGGTATATGCAGTGTATAACAGTGAGGTAAGTTTCGCACTGCTCTTTATTTCTTCTCTTCCCTCTTCCGTCCTGCAGGAGACCTCTTGTAGCTGAATGACATTCAAATCTCTCATTCAAAAACCAAACTACTGAGAGGGAAAATAAGTGGAGCTTCAGTTTTGGGTAAGAACCCGATGCCTTGAGCATACTGTGAAGAAAAACAAGAGATCGGTCAGTTGTGTACAAGAAGAAAAGGAGTTCGTCAAAGAAATGGATCTTTTGTAGACCACTGAAGAGACCTTTGAGCAGCTCTGTTGATAAAGGCTACCATTATAGTGTTGATCGGGCCCAGCGCTCAAAATATCCAAGGTTGAGATCCGTCATCATAAGTTACAACACCCAGATTTCAAAATATGCTTTAGGCTTTGGTAGCTGTGACTATTAAACAGGAGCAGCACTGACTTCTATTCTCACTGCCACTCTACAGTGAGGACTGATTGTTGTGCTAACTCGTACACCCGTTTTTCAAAATGTTCAGACGTTTGTATGTGGATACCTTCAAACAATGACTTTCAATGCTAAAAGCCTCACAAATTCTTTTTCTGCCTATAGCAATTGTTGTTTTTAATTGCCTCTCCGTACAGTGTACAGTACTGTATATGCCATATGAATTTATAAACAGTGCCTAGAACTGCTTATTCTCTCATTGAGCTGAGACACATTATAAATTCAGCATCTGCCATTCACCATTCAACAAATGCCATTTGCATTATAAACATCTTGGGAGGTGATTATTATTCTTTATGATCTGTAAATTAATTCTGTGGTAATTGTTAGTCCTGCTGTGTCCTGGGTGTTAGTGCTGCTGGAATGCTGAAGGTGTATTTGACATGTGGTAAGAGTACATCCTTTAGAAAAGACCCTAAAACTATTATCAGCTGCTGCTGCCCTGGAGCTGTTCATAATAGTAGGGGGGCGTTCTCTTGGATTGAATAAGTTTTCCCCTTCGTTCAATTGGTGAAGCAATCTTCTCACTTTGCCACCTGATGTACCCTGGGCACTTAATGGCTGTTGCACACCACTCAGAGGATGGCACTTCAGCTGTGGAAGAAGCAGGTTGAAGAGCTCTGGGATGGGATAAAAAGAACTATTCAAATGCAGGCAATCGTTGAAATTCTTGTTAGAACACATGAGATTCATAGTGTGAAAAGGGCTTTGACATCGCACGTACAGTACAGTACAATATCAAACGAAAATCTTGACAGTTATCATCCCTGCTGTGATTGTACATGGGTCAGAATCCCAGCACCAGCCTGATCATTAGTCAGTGAAAATCGAATCGCAAAAATAATTGCCTTTTCATTTTTTTTAAGGAACACAGCAGAGAATATTACTCCTTAAATGAAAAGCATGTAAAAACAGTTTTAAGTGGGGATACTGACTGAGGGTTTTTTAGGATTTCATGTTTTGCTGAGTAACTAAACCATTTCTTTAAAAAAACTACTGTTTTCTTCAGTTTAAACTGTATTTAAAAACACACATTTTTTACACTTAAATTAATTAACATTAATGTATTACTTTTAGGGTTAAATTACTGTCCCGCTGTGGCAAAATGGAATCAGTAAAGGCTATTTAAAAACAGAATGGTTTTAAAATCATGCCTGCCTTATCAGGTTATCTTAACCTAAGTGAATACGCTGAAGGAGATGTTATAATCCTTGTTGAGATACTGGATGTTCTGATTATAAGGTTTTGTGTCATTCTGTATGACTACGTTAGCCTGTGAATTTATTTTAAGAGCTCTTTAAATGTAATGCCAGTAACATGAATCATATATATTGAGAGAAATACAAAAACAAGTATTTTAATTGGTATAAGGGAAAGTTATATTTCACTGTAGTTTTACTCTAGTTCATGCGCAGTTGTACAGTATTTAAGGTTCCTGTGGGGTATATGTTTAAACTATCGACACCGATAAACAGATAAGGAGCTCTAGACAACAGTACTCATGAAAAACACGTAGAGTAAGAAGGGGGTTGTTGAAGAAAGACGAAACAGCTAGTTTTCTATAAACTGATTAATTTTAAAATAATTTATGACTACAAGTTAAGATGCTCATTACTGTAGTCATAAAACTCTGATAATGGACTAAGATAATCAATTTTCACCTTACTCTGGTTAGATTTCATTATGTTGTAAAGAAAAGATTTAGACTTAACTTGCCCTGTTCACTATGAACCACATTAGATGATAGCTTATGTATGTTTTAAGGAAATAAAATACTCTGACAACATGTACATAAGCAATTTTGTGTCACTAAAAGTAAAAAGAAGTAAAATGTCAAGGTTACAATATAATACTGTACATTTTCCTTTCTGGGGAGATCTGTAAACAGAATAATACAGTATTCATAAAACTATTATAGTGAATCTCAAGGAAAATTGTCTGTGCAATCTTAGTATATTTAAAAGAAGTTTGGAAATAAAGCTTCGATAATTGATGTTGTTGTCAGCTCATATTTCTAAATAATAAGATGTATGATCTCTGACCTGCCTCTACCGTATGTGTGTGCTGTTTCCCAACAATTATACTTATGTGTTCTGGTAGGCCTCAGAATGTTTCCTAACCGTTCCATGTCAAGCCTTGGTATCACTTAAAATGAATGTGCTTGTATGTTTGCTCAATTTCTGAATGATTTTTATTGATATAAATTGAAATCTAAATCACATTATATACCTTCATAGTTAGTCATTGCATGTGCTGATGTGATCTAAAGCATGCGACATTGTGAACATTTATTTATATCTTTGATAGAATCTTCAAAAAGTGTTAAGTGTTAAATTGATTTCTTTATGATGGCATTAATTGTATATACCTTAGTGAATAATTGCTAATATTCTCAGAATTGGTGTTTTAATCCTCCTTGTAAGACAGTAGATGTCCTGAAAGACAGAAGCTGTCAGTGATTGTACTGATGAAGTTTAAGTGGAGCTGCTTTCATTTACTCCATTAAGCCTTGGACAACAATTTAAGACAAGTAGTTTGGACTAGAACAGGGAGAGAATCAGTCCTGTCTTCCTTTTTCTGGTGTATCACCTATAATTTGAAAAAATGAAGAATTAAACGCAACAGAATAGAACAGAACTGCATGTACAGGAGCTCTGGTCTGGCAACGTAGAACTAGGAATCAAAATGAAGGCCCATTTGGTTAGTTTTACTCATGTGATTTAATGTGCATTGTTACAAAATGGTCAGTGTTGAACATTTTTTTCATTTTTCTCATTTTCACATTTTATACGAGCAGGTGAGAAATGCCATAAGAAGAATGAAGGAAAAGAAAAAGGCACTCTCTTTTACAGTAAGTGCAAGTTTAATTTTTTTTTTATTTGGTGTTTCTAAGAGTTTCTGTAATATTCTTAGACAATAAACAGCATTTTGTGAAATAACACTGTCTTCACTGTGAACAAAAAGCTCCCTAAAAATGTCGTGTGCACACTGTATTCAATTTTATGCACTAGCACTAGTGGTTACCATTTCCTGATTTCAACAGCAGCAGTTAAACGTGACAGTGTGATTAACAACTGCAGGGCTCGAGCTGCTTGATTGTTTTCATCAAGTATCCCTCATTATCTCTGCTTTTCGAATTTGTAGAATTGCTCCCAGCCAATAAGTTTCCTAACTTCCCAGAGGGCCACAGGCTCTTGGGATAATTCAAAACCTCATCCTTCAGCTTCTGAGAACAGCGAGTCTTCGGCAGGTCAGACGGGTTCCACAAAGAAATCTCTTGTCATTCAAAATGGTGAGTCAAATGGCGATCGTTAAACGCCTGCAATTCTGTAATGATAAATGACAAAACCCAAAGTCATAAAATAATAAAAACCCAAAAGATTTTGCAACTTTTTTTTTAATCTCAAGGTTTAAGCCTCCTAGGAAAGAAGAAAAAAGTAAGCTATTAGCAATAACACAAAGACCAATAATGATTATCACTTTTAAGGTTTTGGTATGCATATTACACTGGGCATGACTTGCAGTTGAAGCCTGGAACAATCTATGAAATCCTGTTTAAGCTCCTAGGTTATGATATAGTATGATATGATATAATACCTCACACCCGAAGAAGCCTTCACAGCTGAAACGTTGTGTTTCCTTTCTTCTCTTCTCGGCATGGAATAATCCTCCTTTATTTGATGTTCAAGCAGGGAGCTGTGTCAGCATGCGTAGGCTGCAAAGGAACAGGTAAAGGTTTATTCACTGCTGAAAGGAAAAGAAAGACACACCATTTCTTCAAAGCCTTTGTCAGGTGTTCTTCTTCACACCCGAAGAATGGGTATCTCTTTTCTTTTCAGCATGGAATAAACCTTTACCTGTTCCTTTGCCCCTTTGTATGATGCTTACCAAGAGCACTGGGCTTCTCATTTCTAACCTTCATGTTTCCATGATGGCAATTCAAGGCAATTTTATTTTGGCCTCTTTTCAGACAATAATAAAAGCAAACTTTTACAGTATGTATGTTGCATTTCATGATTCCCGCATGCGCTGAGACAGATATTTCCTGAATGTAGCTAGAGGATTGACAGTAGCGTTATTTTGCTAAAAGCCTAACTGTAGTTTTAATTTGCATTTCAGAGAGTTTTGGAAAAGATAGCTTTGTGAGCTTTTCCCTGAAACCAGCATCAGGGAATCAGGTACGTGGAAACACCTTTTCTCTATAACATTCTTAATGACATTTGATAATTTTTTGACTGCACAAAGCTAGAAACTCTGTACTGTTCTCAAAACTCAATTAAAAAAATCCTATCTGTGCACACTAAAGGCAGAAGCAAAGTGAAGAATGTCAAGCAAGCTATCTGTACTTTGAATCCAGTCTGAATGGCTCTAAAAATCAGCTGTATTGTTCAAATGGCTCAGGACATTGTTATTGGCACCTACTTGGTTCTTGGAACCAAGTTCTGTGGTTTTCCAGTTGTATAGTATATAATATTGACTTATTCACTGCACTCAGCATTGGCAACCTGTAACCCTTTGGCTACCACCTGGATAAACAATTAGCCTATTTGAAATTCAAACAGAAATCTGTATTTCATATTTTCAAAAGAATGGGAAGAACTTTGTATCATTAAAGGAATATCCTAAATAAGCTATAAATGAGCTATACAGTACGTTTCTCCAGAAAGCATTTAGGCTGCTTTTATTGAGGCTTTTATTAAGTCTGTTAACCCTGTATGAAGTGGAAGAAATGAAAAGCAGGGACTTTCTTCTTAGAGGAAATTGGTAAGAGGATTTTCCATTTTAAATGAGATTTGACCCTTCACTTGTGTTGAAGGTTGAACATTTGGAAATGTCTTTAAAATAAAGTGTGGTGCCTCTGTCATAGACTGCCACTTGTAGTCAGTACTGATGGAATAGGCAATGCTCTGTACAGTAAGAGTGTTAAAACCATGAAGGCAGCCAGATATATAATCCAGGGAGTTTAATTTTCTTCCTGATCAGGCTATAAAATAAGTAAGACCACTTAAAAAAAGACACCCACCACCTATAGCAAAAAGCTCACCCTTTAAACCAAGCCAAGACTTAATTACGCCCATGTGAGAATGTGCTTTCCCAACCCCTTAACCAATGAACTGTTATATTATCACTTCTTCTCTAGTGTAGCTCTTTATGAGCAATACATGGACCATGCAGCGACCTCTAGTAGTGACCTCTAGTAGTATATCAGCTGCCATTACAACCTTCTTCGACAGCTGGCCTGCCACAAGCTGGTGTGTCTGTCCTGAAGTTGTTGCTTGTTTTTAGTTCTAGACCATATTGTGTTCTCTTCAGGTTTGGCCACCTCATTAAACGATGAGAAACTTAATCTGACAGCAACATCTAGTTACAGCAAGAGCAATTCAGTGTTGTCCATTAGACATGCAGAAAGTTACAACAGCACACACAGCATTACTGGGAAGAAGAAGTGAAGAGATCACTTTATTGGCCCTATACAATTTCTTGTATCAGGAATTTGTCTTTTCGCAGACCCCAGCTTGCTCTCCGTGAGACACACAGACAGGGAGAGAAGCTGGGGGTCAGAGTGCAGGCTCAGACATTTATACGGCGCCCCCAGAGCAGTTCGGGTTAGGGGCCTGGCTCAGGGGCCCAACGGAGTAGGATTCCTCGGCCACTGAGCCACCTCACCGCCCCACTGCAACAGTTACTGCAGTGGTTTAGTACGCGTTACTAAATTGTAAAGAGAAAAACACTGGCTTATGTCAGGAATACAGCTTGTTTAACACATACTGTACTTAAATCCTTTTTTACAACTTGCAGCTTTGACCTCACTATTAATTCTAGATACAGATGGTACAGGAACATAACAAGTGTAGACATACATATTGCTACTTTGGCAGACCCCAAGTTACATTGTGATGGGGCTCCACCGACACTCCCAGCCCACTAGACAAATGTAGATAACTCCCAGCTGGCAGATCAGACAGAATCCTTCAACACTTCATTACACCTTGCACAACAAATATGGCTCAAAATCTGTCACTTGCTACAGCAATACTGTACATTAACGTACACGATCCTGTATGTGATGTCTGAAATATATCTTTAATATGAGAAATGTTGAGAAACAGTTTGCCTAAAAAAAACCACCACTCTCATCAATGGAAGAAACGCTTCTTGTGCTTTCTTAGAACTTTTTAATGAACACAGGTGCTGTGAAAACAGTATTTTCCCTTTCATTAACTTGTGTTTCTAGTTTGACTTCCTCTCTTCCTCTCCGTGACCTTCAGCCATTTTCTGATAAGTAAACAGCAACATCCATCATTTCAGAAACACCTGGTTGTCGTGGGAAACAAAACGCAGGGCGTTGCAGTATTGGCTCGTGCAAGTCCAGAGCCAGGTGGAAAGCAAGGATAGTATCTCCCTGCCTGCCCAGCCTGAGTGTTTTTCTAAATGAAAAGGTAAAAGCAGATTAACTGAAAAATAAACATTTTACATTTGATATAAAGAGGGCACCGAACAGCAGATTTACCTTAATCCAAGTAATACAGTTGGTTGATATGAAAGCATTATCAAATTGCACACTGTTCCAGGTGGCGTTTTAGATGCTAGGTCGCTAGTTTAGCAGGGCGCATTGTGACTACCCTGGAGAAGTACATGAAATTTCTCCTTTCAGTACTTATATTAGAAAACAAGAGGATATAAAGATATTAAAAACAAGAAAATAATAATAATTAATAATAATTCCTTACACTTCTATAGCTACTTTTCTAGAAACTCCACTCAAAGTGCTCTACAGGTAATAGGGACTCCCCTCCACCGCCACCAGTGTGCAGCCCCACCTGGATGATGCGACAACAGCCATAGTGCACCAATATGCTCACCACACACCAGCTAACAGTGTGGAGGAGAACAGAGTGATGAAGTCAGTTTAGAGATGGGGATTATTAGGAGGCCTTGATTGTTAAGGGCCAATGGGAAATTTGGCCAGGACACCGGGGTAACACCCCCACTCTTTTCGAGAAATGGCCTGGTATTTTTAATAACCACAGACCTCGGTTTTACATTTCATCCAAAGTCCCTGTCACTGTACTGGAGCGTTAGGACCCCCATAGACCACAGGGAGAGCACCCCCTGCTGGCCCCGATAACACCTCTTCCAGCAGCAACCTCAGTTTTTCCCAGGAGGTCTCCCATCCAGGTACTGACTTGCTAGTTGTGAGTTGCTGGGTGATATGGCTGCTAGCACAAACTCTGTGCAGGAACCCTTATCCACACGTCTTGCTCAGTAACATAAAGCAAAGACCATGCTCAGCTGCTGCTTCTACATCAGACACTATATGCTTACATGTTACTAAAATAAAGCATTGTAAATCTTAATATCTTTGAGAGAAATGTTGTAAGCATGCAAATCCACAGAACAAAACAATTTGTCTTAGAGCTTTGGGGTTATATCAATGTTTTATTTCCCTTCTTTTCCGGTAAACAAATTCGTTTGGGGATTTCAAGTTCCGCGGGGATCATCCAAAACAACTCGGGGCCTGTGTGTTTTCAACAGACAGAATAAAAAGGCTAATGACAGCGTTGGCTCTCAGTGTGTCCTGTGTGCGGAGGCTGAGATAATCAACTATTAAAGTTAACGAGGCGCCGTGTAAAAAAGTAATCTGTGGAGCTGGCAAAGGGCTCCAATAAAGCTGGGGCCTCTTAACTGAGATGTGAAAGCTGTGTACTGGTCATTAGAAGGTGCCACAAGCCTCCAGCTGAGAGCCCAATCAGGCTTTCACACAGCAGGTTTCACTGCCTTGCTTCTCTGATTGCTTAGCTCATATCAGCGACACGAGTGGAAAAAACTTAAAACGACAATAAATTTAAGTGACAAAGATGTTCTTATCCTCTGCACTCTGAAAGAAGCAGTTTGAAGATTCACCTTGCCATCTGAGGCCCCTCTTTGTGCTTAGGATGTTTTTAGAAGTGTTGATCATAGGCACTCACCCGAGTTCTTGTCATTCTACTCCACTGGAGTTCATAAAACCACTATCGCCCACAGGTGAATCCATTTCTTGTTGTTGAAAAGTGGCAGTTTTTAGTGGGGGCAGTAGGACGATCACAGAAATATAACTCACAGCTTGTCCCTCCATGGCAGGTTATCTTTATGAAGCTCAGTAGGCTGTTGCCATTTGTAAAGTAGGTTGAGCTCTTAAGAATAAAACACACAAACCCATATAATATACTGTGTAGTGGAGCACAATAATACTAACTGATTATTGACTACAATTACACAAAATTGCATCTCTACACACCTGACAAGCCACTATATCAGTTTTACAGATTTGCAGACAGAACTTTCATCATTGCTGATTTAAACACTTTGGAAAACCAATGAGGAATAGAATAATTCGGGGAAAATAAATGCATCCATCTGATTAGACTCTCTTTTGCTTAAATGTTTATTTTGTTTAGATCCCCTCAATGCAGTTGATATGATGTATTGAATAAAGCCATTGTGACAAATAATTTCAATAAGAATAATTGAAATGTTTTTGTAAATCATTCTTCTGTTTTGAACGTTAGTGTGCCTGAAAGGTGGTGAAGACTTCTGGCAAAGAGTCACAGATTTGGTATTCGCTCAGAGGCTCTGACATGTTTCCTTTCCCTCATTGACATATTTGTTTATGTTTCTTTACATGAATATTTGTTGTTATGTTTGTTCCTGGCTAGCATTCAAAATTGCGAAACCTTCACCGTATTTAATGGCGGATGGCATTTCAAATATCTGGAAAACGCGAAATCCAAAGAAATTTTTGAACATGCTTTCTCCTCCTGCCCCCCCCACACACCCCCACCCAAAAAACCTTGGACACTTTCCTTTAAAATGTAGTTTGTACTAGGTTCTCTAGCTGAAGTTCATGCTAGTAGGAGGAAATCTTTTACCACTTGTTTTTAACCCTTAATGAGTTCTTCCTTTCCAACTGAAGTACTAAACAACTAAATCATTTTTAACCAAGGTCTTACCAGCTTTGTAAGTTTAAGTAAGGCTAAATTTTCAAAGGCTGTGGGGAGTTTTCTTTTGGTGAGTGAGCTCCTGTATGTTTTTAAAACGTAGCTGAAGTTACAGAAAGAGCCGTTGAAAATTCTGGTTTGATCTGCTTAGCCAAAAAGCTGAAATGGGTGGATGATGAATTAGGAGGAATTTCAAGTGACCCTTCTCTTGGTGAGGATTGTGATACTCAATCTGGTTTTTATTACATCTCCAAGTGTAACCAAGCAGTTTGTGTATGACACAAGTAAGATCTGACACGTTGCCCAGGTCTGTAAAACTGCTTACATACAGTAAATAACCCACACTTTTAACCAACTGTGATGTTTTACAAATTAAAAGGGTCTTCATCTAGGCAAATGTAGGCAGCAATTATACTACAATAAAAGCCTCAGGAAATCAGTGTTCTCTCTAAAATCTTGACAGAGCTAGAAAGAAAAGATGTGAAAATCAGTTTTGAAGGAAAAGAACAACTACATTTTACTGAAATGAACTTGTGTCTCTGTTTTGCATTGTTCTGTTTTAGACAAGGTTTGTTGAAATAAACAAAGGTTATTATTATATTTATTTCTCAACATTATTATTGTTTTTTGTTGTTGTATATTGCCATACATTACCGTTTGTTGAGTATTTTATTCTTAACAATCCATTTACATGACTAGCAGAAGTATTTTACTCTTACAGTGTACAGTACATGACCAGTGCACGTTAAACATGACACGAGAGGGGTGTGATACATGACATTCATGATTTGATCACATGCATGTCTCTCTGTGAGTTACAGTAAAAGCATACAGTGTTAATTCAATAAACTGACCAAACATGCCTCCAACGAACGTATTTAGGCATTGAAACTCCTAAAGGAAAGAAAACTCAGGTCGATGTGGCAAGTGGTGTTTAAGAAACAGTAAGTGACTCTCTACCCGCCACCTAACCCCCATAAAGTGATCTCAAAGAGATTCAAACAAAACAAAAATATACAAGAAGACATACAAGAAATTTAGGATCAAGATTAAAGCGAAGGCTTACCGAGCTGATATTTACCAATTGTGCTAAGATTAGATTCACCTGTCTTAACATTATATAAGGTATCAACTAATTTTATCCTTCCTTCATCTAGGGAGTTCAGCTGACAGCCTTCAAACCATCAGGTAAGAAATCTTTTCGCAATGAAATATATAAGAAATATACTGTATATGTTTATGAAAGTTTTCAATGACGTGTTCAGGGGTATTCAGTGGTACTTTATTGAGAGCTGGGACATGAAATCACTATGGGCCAGAGAATATCTGATCTGGCAACATGACAACAGAGAGAATGGTAGAGTTTTTTGTTCACTATTGAACGCAGTATTGCTCCAGACAGATCTGATATAAACCATTGTTTATGGTGAAAAGTGTGCTGACTGTTATACTGTTCAGGACAATAAGTGGAAATGTGATGAGGAAGGCAGGAATCTTGATCACAAGAATGTTTGTTTCAAATTGAGAGACACCTCACTGCTTAGTTATACATTATAACACCCCACAGCAATCTCTCCAAAGGCTGATCAGGTCTGAGCGTCAACCATTTCGGAATGGTGTTAATGTTCACTGAGGTCATTCCTGATGATATTATCTTAATTTTGATAGTGTGTGTGCACTTCAGACTGGAAGATTGCCATGATTTTTCTATGTATTTTAAAAAATATTGTCTTTGATTTTGTTTGATATCCATGTTTAAAAATATTATCGTTCTTGTTTCTTTAGTACATGTCCTTATCCAGGGTAATTTACAATATTTGCAAAGTTTTACGTTGAGAGCAAGAATAAATCCATTAGACCCACATGTTGTCTTTTTGTGTATGGTTATATATAGTTTTTTTTAATGGAAGCAATTTTGAAAGCAAGGTTATGTCAATTCAATTCAAATTTGATCTTGTTCGTAATCATGCTGAGAGTCTTTGTGATTGGAAGCCACACTAATTAGTGAATATAATACATTCTAGCGAGCATCTTTTAATGTCAAGCAAGGCCTGCGAATCTTTAAATACATATTAATAACATTTTTGCTATTCAGCTGAGCTATGTTATTTCATAAAAAAATACTGTGATGTTTCTGTGAAAAGATAAGGTATATGAACATATTTCACATACTGTACACTTTATAAATAAAAAAAGAGCAGGCATCAGCATACTAGACTTCAAATTAACAAGAAACTGTAATAGCAGCTTTCTTCTTAGACAATTTGCTTGAGCATTCCTACCTAATTGAATAATTCAGTAACTTAAAAATGTTATTAGTTTTTGCTGACCCTGCGCTCTGACCCCAAGCTTCTCTCTCCCTGTGTGTCTCATGGAGAGCAAGCTGGGGCCTGCGAAAAGACAAATTCCTAATGCAAGAAAGTGTGTATGGCCAATAAAGTGATCTTATTGTAACAGCATAATCTTTATCTTGAACATAAAGGGCTGAAATGGGCAAACATCTAATGTTTCTTTCTTTGCAGCCGCCATTTTGTCCAAAAAGTTTGACTTTACACTTAAGTGTGAAAAATGA
Organism: Lepisosteus oculatus; assembly: GCF_040954835.1. Lineage (NCBI taxonomy): Eukaryota > Metazoa > Chordata > Actinopteri > Semionotiformes > Lepisosteidae > Lepisosteus > Lepisosteus oculatus. Next base: position 13,616,533 of record NC_090719.1, on the reverse strand, counting down.
AAAATCAGTGGCACAGGTAGCGAGCCCTCCTGTGAAAAAGACAGGTTATCCCCGCTAAAAATAATGCAGTAAATAAACCGACTGGATTGTTTTTTTCTATGCCAAAGGGTTTTTCATTGGGTAGACGCTTTGTCAAGCCATCAAGCTCAGTTTTTTACAGTTTTTTCACCTTTTTTCTTTGTGGCTTATTAGACTTTTTATAGCACGTGCTGTTAAAAATGGCTTGGCATGGCAAAAATGGCACCCGTGCTGTAGGTTACTGACCTGTGATGTAGCTCCAAATCCTGGAGATCAATAAATACATTGCTATCCCTGTCATGTAAAGAGCAACAATGTAATACAAATAAATCATTGGCAGTTGCTCCCGTCTATGGATAATTTCGAAGTCTGCAAAGGGAAGGATTTTAAAAGAGTGTGCATAATGAGAAGCATTAAAAATACGACATGTGATTCTTGGAACCAGTTGCATTTTTAATTCCTAATTATTATGAATTATTATAAGGGTTTTTTTAACCACAAAATGTTCACTTGTGGTGCAAATTTCTTCTATGGCATGTTCATAAAAATGGGGCAAAACTTTGCAAGGGGATTCAGACGGCTTACAATGACTGTTGAATGTGCTCAGAATTGTAGTGGTTTCATTCATGTGAAAAGACCAATTAATGGCTTTAGAGAGTCTCTTCACGCAAAAAAATGTTGCACTCAGTCAGCACGCAGCGTTCCAAAACACCATGAAAAGCTTCATTTATTTATTGCCAGAAGGGCACATTCAGTCCTATTTTAGATCTTCCACTTAAGCACCTGCTCCCTGGCTAACAGTATTTTTCTTCCTCTGCACCAAACCTAGGAAAAGACCATTTTAAATAGAACATTATCCTTTCACGATTGCCTGGGGAGTCTATCACATACTGCCTAAGTGTTACCCTAAAAGGAAGCATGTTTTTTTTTATGGTTTGGTGATATTTCTTTGGCTATGTGTGATGTAGCCATTGCTCCTTTAGAATATGCAGGGCTGTACACATTGCCTGTTATACAGTATATGCAGCTCAGGTTCGGTCAAGCTAAGAATTGGATGTTGAATTCAGGAATTCTACTAGTCATTGCTGTGTGCGGTTTCTGCTGCTTTGTAGGAGACCATCCCTTGCTTTGTGGCCACTTAAGAAGTCGATACACAGTTTGTGTCAAAGAGGGAGCAAGCATGAACAATGAAATTAGATCTATGGCTCATGAGCAAAATAAGAGTCTATAAAATAAGCACAACTGCTCAACATTTTGTCAGCATCACTGTGCAGCATCACTATGTGTGATTTCCTGCACCAGGCTGGGCTGATAAATACCACTGTAGCAGGTAGTGACTCATTTCTGCTTCTTGTAATGTCAAGATGGTGAGTGTGCTTGTTTGGTTTAATATGGTTTAATGTAGTGGAGTTTCAAAACATTTGTTGATGCAGTGGTCCAACTCTAGTAGTTGTAAACAATTCAGGGATAACTGAAGCCCATCAAGAACATTGACTGGTGTTAAACAACAACATATAATGATATGGTCTGATTTTTTGTTTTAGATTTTTTTTCCTGTTGTTTTAAATGATATTTTAATGCATTCATTTGGCAATTAACACCAGTGCCTCTCCTCCACATGCACATCAAGGAAGCTCACTTATAAGAAACACTGAAATGACCATGAGCAGGTTTCCTTAAGTGGTACAGTACAGTTGTTGGGCTCTCCTGTAACTCAGTCAGGGATTCCTCAGCTTTCTACAAAATAAATGGCGTGCCAGGTAACTGTGAGGTTAGTGTTATCAATGGACAACACAATTGGAAACTGGTCCGCAATGCACTGCTTTTCTTTTCAAAAGAAAATCACTTTCAGTCATTAATGTGTGTTTTTGTTGTGTTGTTCGCTCATTTTCGTAGGTTGCTGAAGTCTAACTCACCCTGTCGAGAGAGACAGAGACATGGGCATTGCAGCAAGGTGCTGGAAAACTGCTCGAAGATCTTTACAACCTCAAAGGAGTGACAAATCCACATTACTGGCTGCAATCAGTGGACAATTTAGAATGCAGCTTGATGACTGGATTATGAAAAACAGAATCCAAACCTGTCTTTTCCAGGATCAATATTGTTCTTGTAATCCCTACAGTCATATTAACCCATAAACAGAAATAGCCAATGCAGTTGTTGCTGACATTGATAATATTTTCTGCAAGTCGTGAGTTTGCTGAAGTGAGAACTAATCATTGCATTAAATGAGCCCTAGATGTGCCAAAACTGGGAAAAAAATTAAATGTCAGGTATGCACAAATGATGAGTAGACCAGCTTTCAGAATATTTACATGTATAATATTATGTGTTTTAAAATTCTGTTAATTTCTTCTTAACACATAAGTATTGTATGAGCCTTGTGCTTGGGGGAAATATCTAAGTGTTATACAAGTGAGCAGATAAATAAAGAAGAATGTTCTATACTAATATACTTTCCATTCAAATCTTCTGGTGATAAGCATGTAAAGATGTATCTGTACGTCTTCTCTACTGGAATGGCTAATTAAAATGATACCTTCAAGGTGAGGCAACAAAACAACCCTGATCTACCATGCTTTTGTAAGTAAAACATCCATTGAGAAGTTTCATAATTGGAAAAAGTCATAAATAAATGCCATGGCATTTATTTCTTATCAAGCATGACTTTAAACACATTGAGCCTTTTATATGATTTTCATAATCTCTCATAAGGCTCAATCAAGATACAATTAGATAAGACTACAGGTAAGTTACAGTTATGTTATAGCTACCATAACATTTCAAAATCCTTTGAAAGACCAATAGGTCATAAAAATGAATCGAAAGTTAGTATGTTCTCTTACTCCAGGTTACTGAATAATAATGATTACCACCTGGCAAAAACCATCTACAGTATGTGCTGTTGATTTTACTATACATTAAATAGGACTCATACTTCACAAAGTTTCAATATTGTTTTTAGTTCAAATCTTCATCTTCCAATATTACCACAGATCTTTTTTGATAACAGTAGTCTCATTGACTTTTATTTAAAAACTTGTAAGTTTTGTGATTCAACTCTAACAAGCAAATCAGTAGACAATGAGAGCTGATTAAAACATTCCTGAGATTTTTTTGCATGTTTTAATTGGACAAAAGGCTGGATGCATTTGCACATACCTTGGATTAGTGGATTAATTCTCTGATGTAATTTCACTTGTTCAAAACCAATAGGCCTTTGCTAAAGTTATATGCAAAATGTTACCTTGTAGCACATTAGAAAAAAACATGTTTTTGTTTTGGACAACATTTATGTCAACAACCTGGAATGCATTGTTGCTGAAATGTGAGGGAGTTTCTCAGATTTAATGTAAAAGTTGGAGGTAAATGTTTCATACAATTTCCTGATAACTTTCCCCTTGTTTGGAAGAAATAAGTGTTCAGAGTGTGTGCTGTAATAAACCATATAAACCAAGACTAAGTAGAAAATCTGTTTCCTGCTGAAGCCTAGCTAACTCTTAAGTCTTAGATCCCTTATTTGAGGTTAGTAGGGTAGCTTTTTACTTACTCTGGCACTGGCAGATATTGTATCACTAGGCAGACACCAAAATTTAAAGGATTTTTTTCTGTAGGTTATCAGAAAATGTTATTTTTCCTTGGGATGCTGGTTATTGCTAAGGGGTTATCCATCTACCTATTTTCTACCTGCTTTATAATTGCTTACACGTATGTAGCAGTTTTCTGGACACTCCACTCACAGTGCTTTACAGGTAATGGGGACTCCCCTCCACCACCAGTATGCAGCCCCACCTGGATGATGCAACGGCAGCCATAGTGTGCCAGTACACTCACCACACACCAGCTTGCAGTGAGGAGGAGAACAGAGTGATGAAGCCAGTTAGAGATGGGGATTATTAGGAAGCGGCGACTGGCAAAGGCCAATGGGAAATGTGTTCAGGATGCTGGGGTAACACCCCTACCCTTTTAGAGAAATGCCCTGGGATTTTAAATGACCACAGAGTCAGGCCCTTGCTTTTACATCTCATCCAAAGGATGGAAACCTTATGTTATAGTGTCCCTCTGCTAGGGCATTAGGACCTACACCGACTGCAGGTTGAGCACCCCCTACTGGCCCCAATAACACCACTTACAGCAGAAACCTTAGCTTTGGCAGGTCTCCCATCATGCTATTGACCAGACTCACACCTGCTGAGCTTCAGGGGGTGTGCAGTATGAGATGACTGCTAGCAACACATTATGGAATACAGGGTTGTGGGGGAACTAGAGCCTATCCTAGCAAGCAATAGGTATAAGGCAGAATACACCATCAAGGGGGATGCCAGTCTCTCACAGGGCACACACAGCCATAAACACACTAGGACTGATTTTCTCAGCTAAAGTAACCAGCTGAGGTGACCTTGTGATGATGGAGAAAAGCCCCTGTGGTGACAGGGACAGCATACAAACAGCAGGCCAGCAATAGGTAGGTGGAGGAAGTTAAGTTTTAGTCATTCAGGAATTTAGAAGACATGGAGAATAAGAAATAGTGTTCAAATGTGCTACTGGAGAATGAGTAAACACATAGAATGTTCGAGAGACAGAGAATATTTGTTGATTTTTTGCAACAGAAAATGTAAAGGTGTCGATGCAGTTCAAGCACAATTAAGCATGCATTGTGTAAAAATAGTTTTAAGAGATAGGTTTTTCCAGAGAAAGTTCACATCTTCACATGCCTCCTTTTATTTTTCTAAAATCTGTATTTTATGAAAAAACTCCAAATACAGTATATATACACACAAAATACAGTTTACTCCAGAACCTGAACTCTGGAAGTGAAGAGTTTGATAGTAAGGACAAAATTCATAGAAGTTAATTGCTGTATACAAAGAAACTTCCAGCAACACCTTGTTGTTACAATATCATGGCCAAAGAATCACCATACAAACCATGCATCTTTGTTCCACATTACAGATGCAGTGTTGAGGATGTCCCATTCCTGATGTAGAGCTTCAGTTGTCCATCTCTACTTTTACCACATGATCAACAGGGCTCTTTGTTTGTTTTGGCTCAGGGGAACAGCATACCGGTCTGTTGAAAGGAAAGAAGTTATATGACCAAGTCCTGGCTCATTGGTCATCATCTCAGAATGACAGTTCAATACCAAACATCCTTACACAGGCCAGTCACACTCTGGACTCCCAAACTTGGGAAATGGGAGCTCCTCAACTTCCACACACCTGTCCAGTGGAGATACTACTGTGGAAGCTCACTTTAACACAAAGGACTGTGGTCCTAGACTGGAGCTTTTATCCAGAGCACCTTCAGTTCCTACCCAAACTTTCCCAAATAGTAGAACCAAGTACAGTAGTGTCCTACCTGGGATTTCAGTGTAGGGATCTCTCCTCCCTGAGCAGCAGTGTCAAGCTGGGTTTCTGGATCCAGAAAAGCTGTAGACCAGGAAGAGTCCAGTTTTCTTCTGAGCCTACAGGTCTAGTCCCTCAGAATGGGACTCTTTGGAATCGAATCGTCACCCCCCCACCAGTGTGCAGCTAAGACATGCCCTGTACAATTTCATCATTTAAGATGGATCAATGCAGTTTTCAGCCCATTTCATAGACTATACCACCTCAGATCCACACAGAAAAGCATCCAGTTAGAGGGTCTTTAAGAGACACCAAGCAATTTGGACAACCTGGGCTTGTTCTTGCATGCAACACCCTGAACAGTCACATTCAGCATCACTGACTAGGGGTCTGCAATGGCACTTTACCCCTCAACTTCAGCTCAACCCAGTGTAACTTACCCATGAGCTATCACACACACTCAGCACATGTAGCACTCCCTACCATGCATTTCCAAACCACAGCACAGCTTGTCAAGCTCCACAGATTGAGCTGGCTTCAGTAACACTGTTCTGGTTGAATTTTCCAAGCCATTGATATCACACTCCTCACCAACCACTTCTCAGTATTATAGACCCACAGGACCATTAACAACACAGCTCACCACAAATAATTCTCCTGTTCCTCTCCAACTCAAAGCACAATCTAAATGTCTTCCTTCCAGGCTTCACTTTTATAAGCCTCCATTAATTACAGGGGTTTGGCTAATTCCATGGGAACCAATCCCAAAACCCCTAAAATTCCCACGTGGAATGCCCAGGTGTGTCTGTCTCAATAACGCACACCTGCTTCCAAATCCCTGCCTGCTCAGAGGCCATCTTGGCTCAAAGAAACATCACAGTCTGGGCTTGAGCCAAAATGCAAGCATCCTACAGAAGACTTCTAGGGACTCTGCGACATTGCTTTCATAAATGTTTCAAGTGTGTTCTTTCTAAAATTGTCAGCATAGCTCAGTCCATTTCAGAAATAGATTAAGAGCAGAAGATAATGATTTGAATATGGTTATTGCTTTATGCTTATATAGATTTGTGACTTTAACTATTAAATAATTTTAGCTCCTCTTCCTATGTCAGAACACTTGTCAATGCCTGCTATGATTGGAATGATGTTCTCAAATGTATCACAAAGGGAAAAGTGCTGCAGACCTTTTATAAAAACATGCTTTGCTAATAGAGCCCTCTGTATTTGAAACATAATAACAACAATTGATTAGATTAAAATTAATTAGTTGAATGAATGAATTAAAATTAATTAGTTAATTAGAAGCAATTGAGGCATAAATTTGAGACAGAATTTGTCTTCATCTATTTGATGCTTTTTATTGGCTGATCATTTCTGAACTTTTCCTGTTGAACAGCCTCCTTCCATTTTGACTGATAATTGCCCTGGTGGTTTGGTAAGTAGGCATTTAAATAATAATAATAATAATAATAATAATAATAATAATAATTGCTTACACTTATATAATGCTTTTCTGGACACTCCACTCAAAGCACTTTACAGGTAATGGGGTCTCCCCTCCACCACCACCAATGTGCAGCCCCACCTGGATGAATAAATAATAAATTAGTTCAGGTGGGTAGCTGACGAAACTTTGTTTTTTCTTTCTTCTCTTTTCAGAGAGATAGGAATAAACCTATTACTTGTTCATTTAAATAAACTAGCAGGGTGAATTTTCGAATCATCAGTGGAGTCTGAAATACATTTTATTTGTTTACGGTTTTGGTTTTTCCTTGTGTACTCGAGCAACCCCATTACTTATGAGTATTCATTTTCATCCCTTGATTTCTGTAAATCCTCTCTTCCCATAAAAAAAAAATGTTTTTGGGAACATCATCATTTCCTCCTGGCCTCCCCTTCCTAGGCACAACCTGCTATAAGTTCACTGGTCTTACTGCTTCAACCATTTTGAAAAATCCACAGAAGAGAAATAGACCATGAACACCTTCCTCCAAAATGGTCACATATCCCCTCTGAGAAGGGCCAGGAACCATACAGGAGACGTATTGCTAGTGTAATCCCTGCCAGAGGAGCATTTACAATAAACTAACACAGAGGTGTGAAGACATATAATCCTCATTTTCTCTGAGATTCACTTGATTGTTTATGGTACATGTGTTGTTACTCAGGTCCACTCACATGAGATCAGGTCTGTCTCCCTGCAGCTTGCTTTAGATCGCCAAAGCTCATTCCTTGTAATCCAGATCCATCTGGATACTGCATTTGCTTGCATTACTTGCTTGCTGACCTTGGTCGCCAACTTTTTCTTTGCTGCTTGTTTGACACCAAGCAGCTCCAGGCCTCTCCAAGGTGACTGTCCTGCAAAACTCCACCTGACCCCCTTGAAATTTGAATTTATTTGACTATAATATGAATTTTGGTACAGTGCACTAGTGTTGGGAATTATGCTAATAAGTTAGGTAATTACTGCGGTTGACCATTTTAAAAAATAGGATGCTGTTATACAGTGAACTACTTTGACATGAACCAAGGGAAATGTGAAAGGGTGCCTTGGGGAAGTGTATTTAAAAGTTCTTTACACCAAGAGTTGTGGAAGAATGGCACAGGCCATTCAGGCCAGCCATTATGTTGAAACCAACAGCCTTTCTTTCGGCTGCATAAGATTATCGAATCAAACTGATACCAGAGCTACATGGCTCAAATACTGTCCTCTCATTTGAACTTTTTCATGTTTATGTAACATTTTAAAAGAACGCATCAGCTGCATGATTAATAAGAAGTACATAGGTAGTAAATTGACTGTATATTAACCATTTTACAGATGAGAAATCTGACTTGGTGCAGCATTAAGATAAATCAGGTTATAGAACTGTAAATGTCCTGCAAAGATCTTTAAACCCCACAGCTCGCCTTCATATTTCTAAATTCTTTAATTCACATTCCCATGGATCTCAGATGCTAATTAGAATTAAATGTAGTGTGATTAATACATTTATTAATAAAAAATAAAACATTTTGAAACTTGTAACTCATGGGGGCTTCTGAAAACACGCTGGATTTCTTCCGCAAGTTTTCAGGCGGAGCCAAGAAAAAAACTACGTGCGCAGTCAGTCTGTAGCCACGCCCACCCTGGTGACATCAGTCGCAGGCCACGCCCCGCGCACCTGTCCGCCAGGTTCAGCGGGAGAGAAGGGAGCTGGGTGAGTTTGTTCCGCGTCTTTTAATGATTATTTTTTATTTTTCCATTATTTGAATGTAGATAAAATTGTACGCATGTAATTATGAAGTATAAACCTCGCACGATAAAGGGGTAAAACTCGTATTTTAGTTGGCATTTTGTAATAAAAGTATTTTCTTTTCCAACGCTTCTCTTATGGTTAACAAGCCACCTGTGTTGCACAGACAACATGTGTTTTCCTCTTACATGGAAGAGAAGCTCTGTTGTGGCCGTAAAGACACTGCAGTATTGGTGAAATAAAAACGTCGCCTTCCGAATGTTTCTTTATCTTCATCTTTCTTTATTAAAAACTGCGTGAGTTGTGTTCACAAAATCAAAATGTATCCAGACCGACACCTAGAATTGTAAAGTTTGTTCATGATTTGCCAGACTATGTTGTGCGGTTGTGTTCTTATATTCGTGGTAAAAAAAACGCTTCTAATAGTTTTTAGTCTAAATGGTCTTCAAATTCTAAATTCTGCTGTTTTTGTGCTTCCACTTTAGTGTTTTCGAGCAGGACATGATTCACACTAAGTAATGGGAGTCTAAACGTAAGTATAAACGTTTTATTCATTTCTTTACACGTATTTTACTGAAATATATTCTGCACTATCTGCCCTGGACAAAACGCCGTTCGCTACTAAGAAACCTTGGTTTAAATTATCTTTAAATGGTCTTAATTATCTTTACATGTTTTCTTGTGTTTCCAGTTTGGTGTCTTCGGGCAGGACATGCTTGGCTCAGCTGCTGGAATTAACCGTGTAAGTATAAACGTTTTTATTCTTTTCCACGGATCCTATTGAGGTACACTATATCTGTACCTGCCGAAAAGTGTTGTTGGAAAACACGATGCACCTTGTCAAAAGAAAACTCAAACTAGGTGTGATACTAGATTTCTCCAGGGCAGGAATGGTTTTGACCCGACAACACTATAGGCCTGCTGGTTAAAGAAAGCAATTTTCTGCTAAAACTGCGATCACTTCAGCTTTTTGATGCGCGAAAAGCAGGTTCATAAGAAACCGTTTTGGTTCATGATTAAAACAACGGAGCTTAGAAAGAAGTGAGTTTCAGGAAAAGTACTTTAATGGAATGAAAATCGTAAAAAAACCTCATTCGAATGTGGTCGTTTCCATCTAATCGATACACTGTAGCGGTATTGTGCCCTCGGTGTTCACGCTTTGAATTTAAAGCTTTAAATGTATCTACTTCAATACCCGGTTGAACAGGAACATTTTCTGTTACACCAGGCTAATCGCTTTAATCCAACTGTAAATCTTTTTAAACAGTTTCATCTTCTGAACGTGTCCGTCAATACTCGAACTAGCTAGCTGGGATCATTTTGAGATCCTGTTACAGAAAGCACAGCTCAGACTGATTTCTGTTGTTTTGCAGGAAATGCACCGAAGTTCCAGTCTTCATGCTGATCGCTGCTCGACAGAAGCCTCGGAGAAACAGTAACGTGCTGTATGTTTCTGTTTTTGCCGTGTAGTTGCATGCAGATCTTTCCGTACTTGACTTGTAACAGCATTTAGCGTTAATGTAGCCTTGCTTTGACACTTTGTAATTGAAATGCATGTTAATTTTCACATCGAAGCTTGTGCATCCGACGTATTGTAATGTTTTGTTTTGTATGCAATTTTCGCTCAATAAAGTGTTGATTGAACCTTGATTTTGTTCTTTTATTTCTCGTGCAGAGTTCTGTACCCCCTTGGCCCTGAAAAACCCCGATGGTGGTGAGTTTTTTGGCGGAGAGATTTTGTTAACAGTTTGTGGCCGCAAGGGGACACCCTATCGCTTTTTGACTTGAAAAGGTCAAAGGCTACCCCCTTTTTAAGCGTGTCCAGATTTTCCCGCCAAAAAACTTAGTATCTGGGGTCTTTTTCGGGGTGTGGTAGCAATCAACCCGAGCCTCGCCCACCCCCCCTCATTGGAGAGGGGTAGGCGGGGGCTGGCTGATTACCGCAGCTCTAGCCAAGCCCACTCGCTCCCGGCAGGAGAGGATGGCAGGTTGGTGGTGGCTTTGGTCCCTGCAGCGAGGCAGGTCTCCTGGGGTGTGGACTTAGAAAGCTGTCAGTTGCAAGCTGTGACTGATAGGCTGAGTCCGCCCTGGGTGCCTCGTCTCTCTCGGGTCCAGGCCATCTCCAGCCTCCCTTCCCCTCTAGCTGGGAGTGAGGGGGCTTGGCTAGAGCTATCCTCAGTTCTCCTCCCCCCAGGGCTAGACCCACGCTCCGTGCTAGGGACCCTTTCCCCCCCCCCAGAGACTATCTAAAAAGGCGGGCGTCTTCGCACTTTTGAGTACACGTGCGATAGGGTGTCCCCTTGCGGTGCGTGGCGCACACTGCGAGACAACCCTTCGCACCTTCAAAAATACACGACAATGCAGACAATGAAATCAAGAGTTTTTATTGCAGAATTCACAGCACATACAATAGCAGCAGTCAACAGAAAACATGCAGGTCAAGAATAAAATACAGCACTGAATCGGGACATTACAGAGCAAGCCATTGGGATCAAAAATCAAATGTCAGGAAAAGCACACATTGTCGAGAAGAACTTTCCAACGCACGACGAGTTGCTGGAGTGGAGCTGGAAAGGAGATCGTCGGAGCGCTGAGGATCAGGAGCCGCAGACCTGAAGATAAAAGAAAAAGGATCATGTGAAAAAGAGATCGGATTTGCAGAATCGATTAACTTGACGTTCTGAAATCTATTAACTTTTCAAACAAGCTGCCTAAATAAAGAAATATACAAACACGATCAAATTCAATAAAGCAATAGGTAATTCCATTAGAAATCGCAGATACATCCCAGTCAAACTACTCCAATATTTAGAAAATAAGCTCAGCCAAATAGAAATTCAATTCTACTTATAAATGAATGAATAAATAAACTTGGAAAGTACCACTTACAGCATCTATAACATTCGTTTTAACTCCCCGCTTTGTTACAATTTGTTAGTATTACGCATTTTTACTCAATGGATTTTATCAATAAAAGACCCTTTAAAAACCAGCGCTTCAGAGTTTCCACTTTCTATTTAACAATAACTTCCCGCTTTGAAAACTTGTTACAATTTGTTAGTATTATACATTTTTACCCAATAGATTCAATAAACAAAAGAACCATTAAACATCAGCGACTTAAGAGTTTCCACTTTCTATTTAACAAAAGCACAACGGAACGAAAATCAGTTATATAGTCAGTATAAACCAGTTCTGGTGTTAAAATGTTGGAAAATACGTTTGTCTTAACAGACTTACACAAAGATAAATAGTATAGCGGAAAGTAGGAATATAACTTACCAGGAAAAAACACCTTTTCATAACTGGAGGCCCGTTCTTGGAATCCTTTTGTCACCTGGAGAAATAAAAACATTACGAATGAGTAAATTTCATCTTTACAATATTTAAGAATTCCGGAGCGGAGAGCTTTAGTATAGCCCGAACCCGAAAGGAGAGAGATTACACAGCTACTGACTTTATAAAGCAAATGTTTGAAGACAAACTACAGCCTTTTTCGTTGAAGAAAACCAACTTAGATATGCAACATCTTTAAAAAACACACTTTAATGAAAAATATAAGAAATGAAAGATATAAGTATAAGAACTACTTATCGTCTGAGAGCTAGCTAAATAGCATTTCGTTATACCATAAACCTGTATATGAGAATAATGACAATAAACTTGAACTTGAACTAATGCAGACTTTAAAAACTTCGTGAGCACGCCGAAAAGGACAGGACACTAATTTCGGCGTCCTAAAACACAAATTAAACCGAAACAAATGCAAACAAAATTAGCAACAACAATACATTCTTGTCTAGCTTTCCTCCAAGTAAGATTTGATTTTTTTGCACTTAAAATAAGAAAAATAGAAACAAAACGCAAACGCACCTCACGCCGCAGAAACTCGCCCCGCCGCCATCTTGCCGGGCGCACCTGTGGAACAGGTGGACGGGGCGTGTCCGCTGAGGAAGGTCACTCTGGAGGCGGGCTCGGCTCCTGAATGACAGCTGTGGATTCTGTTACAGGGGCTCAACACTGACCACACCGAAGATAAATAGAAACTGTAACTCACCAAATCATGCATAAAGTATATAACGACTAAGCGGTTTCAGACAGCCTAATACAGCGACATTCCCCTGCGAGACTGTTCGCCAGACTCGTTTAGCTTGCGGCCGGTTGATCGTATCAAGAGAAATGTGCTGGAGAGAGACTCCTGTCGCTCCTAGTGAGGACTGCACCTCTCTCTCGCTGCTAGTGCCACACCTGTGCTGCAGGTGTCTCAGTGGTATAAGGGGTTGCTTTTTAGAATTGAATGAAGAACTATTCATTAATTAATGTCTTAAACCCCCCATTTTCCCCAGTTTTGGAGAGCCCCGAAAATGGAGCCCCCCAAAACGGCCGGCGTGGTAGAGAACAGCCCCTTCCACAAACTCACCCCGACAGCGTGAGAGCTTCACCCGGGGCCTAGATCTCAGACTGACGGGGAGGCTCGGGGCTCGTCTTCGATTCACGACACTCACGGGGAGTCGATGCGCTTTTCTGAACTTTAGAAGCGTCCGATGGTTCAGCCCGCGGAGCCACCAGGCCGGCCACGCAAAACACCCGGCATGTACATCTGTTATCCTGACTAAACTGCTGTTTGCTCGCTTTTCAACCATTAAAGCTACTGAGACGCCTTTGTAATGCGCTTTTCTAACTTTTTTTGCGACTGGACATGAGTTGTTTATCTTTTCGAATGAGAGTGAAAAAGTATTAAAACTTGCAGTGGACTTGGAGAAGCCTGTATGCTACAGTATGTGACAAACGTGAAGTCTGAGATATGAAAAGTTTAGTGTTTTCTTTTTTTAAAAACAAAATGTCTGAAATGATTCTAAAGACAGCTTTTTAATAATAAACCTACATGACCGATTAAATCAATCTAAATAAATTAAAAGGGCAGAATATCCCTTTAGTTCCTTTGTATTAGTAGGTATCACGACATGATTTACTTACTTTCATAAGCGTTTCACAAGGTTCCTTCGGACTAAATATATACTGTACAAATCAAAAGCAATGCCTGCAAATAGAATGTGAATCGGTGTATGCATAGAAAACAGCATAGTGATAAAGATGAAATAACTCGTTTTGCAATCAATGGAGTATCACATCGCTCCTTAGAAAAGCTATTATTTCATATTCCAATCTATAAAATTAGAAAGTTACTGTAGTCAAGTGCAAAGAGTGCTGCAAATCAACATTCATAACGTTTATGAATATCAGACAACTGGCAATTAACTAGTGCAAGCGGCGTGCAACAGGTATTTAGGTATTAGTAATAACTCATAACTGTCATCTCTAAGAGAGATACTCAATATTGTGTTATGCAGTGTTATACAGTGTTGGGGAACCACTGTCAATGAGTGACGTACTGTACAGTAATCACAAGTGAGATTGACTATCAGACACTAACAGTATAATTCTTAGCGCTTGAACCAAACTTAAAAGACGGGAATTCTGAAACACTGTTTCTGGCGCAAGGTTGACGCTAATTTCTAACCTTTTACTATTCATGATCTGAATCCCTGGGGATGAATAAAGCATTTTGAATTCAATTGAATTGAAAACAAATCGTAAACGTTCGATTGAAATTTCAATAAGGTTACTTCATCAATACAATACAAAGACTTGGATGATGACCTTTCTTTAAAAATATTCTATTATTTTATATGAAAATAAAATTCTTTCCAAATATTTCCAAGGTCTGCATGTGTGAGGCAGTAAGTTTCCAATGTTGTTTTGCAGAAGTGTTTTGAATTACGTAGATCTATTTAGTACATAGTGCCCCCTTAAAAAATCCTGATTCTTTTTCACGTTTCCGAATTTAGTTTGCATAAAATACACTGTACAGTAATGGTCTTGTCATACAGGAAGTTGCCAATTCCAGTGGCTACAAAGACGGGTCGAATCTTTAAACGTCCCTTGATTTGCATACTTAAAATAGACGGGGCTAAATCCGCAACACCTGTGATTACGGTATGATATTGGAGACAAACTTAAGTGTTTCCGTTCACATAAACGCACAGAAAATACTGCTATTAACTGCAAAATCATCCACCGCAACCCACCGGGGAAAACAGAGAAACAAAATTGCAAATATTCTTACCTTCCCATCCGGTAACACAGTGCTTTGAACTCTTTCCAGACGGGGTTACTAGCGGTCAACGTCGTCGGTCATTTTCATTTCAGTTGAAATGGCAATGCTTATTGTAGCCTGAAGGCACAGTGACAGTATCACTGACACTCAGCTTCAGATCATGCGTGTGATTCTGGACGGGAGTTCCTGAGATCTCTCAATGTCCACGTTTCCTCCAGGTGTTGCAGTTTTCTCTTACAGTATCTCTCAGTGACATGATGTCTAGTTAAACTGTCTCTCCATTGTCCCCCATCTGCTTGTCCATGTCCTGCCCTCTGTCTCCACTGTCTCCTTGTGTTTGTCCTCTGCTGGACAGGTTTCTGGTCCAACTTAGTTTAGTCTCCACTAACACACTTTACTTCCACAAAATGTTACTATCAGATTAATAATAATAATAATACATCGTTTAATTAATTGCATTTATTGATTTTAAACTATTACAACAAAATACAGCAGAAACAAATTTGTTAGAAGCTGACAAAACAGTCAGAAGGAAAATAACAGAAAACTAAGTTAATAGTCAACACCGTTTATGTTACATAGGCGCTGGCAGGAAATGAAACCTTTTTGCCGTGGGATTAAATGCTCTTTTCCGTCACCTGCAGAAGATGGCTTCTTTAAAGTAGGACATTAAAAATCACAGGCTGGTGAAGCTCTGAAGGTGAAATAGTGCAGAGAACTTTGAACAGATGAAGAAATGCAGGTGTTGGCCAGTGCACAACCATGCCAGTATGTTGTTCGTCTTTGTCCTGGACTACATGGGGTGTAAGGGATAGATCAAAGCAAAATACAGGTATGCATTTTTATTGAGCCTTTTAGGAGGACACAGATCACTATATATATATTCTTTTTACATTATAAATATTCTGTACATAAATAGATGCATCCTTGGAGTGAGTCTATCAGAAGGAGTGTAAACTAGCATAACACTTGACACTCTAAGGTTTAGAATAGTTTAAGGCAGGTTCAGATTGTCTTTAATAATCAAACAATACCCACCACAGAGGGTATAAACACAGATTAACATTTCGATAGCAGGGCAGCCAAACTGCACGTTCAGTGTTTCAATACCGCTATACGAGGCAATTATGGAGACTGACAACATTGCCAATCATCCTCTGGAAATGATGTACAAAAGGTCAAAGATTAGCAAAGCAACTCGAAGATTCATGATAGTGAATGCAGACCAAGCAAAGTGGCACAGTAACAAAGACATGACTCTCTCTTTAAAGGGGACCGAGAATCTCGAACAAAGGGAAAGTGGCTGTCAATGTAAATGGGTTTTCTTTCAAAAATGCAGCAGATGTCACAATGAAAGCTATTAGGGAAGTTTGCAAAGCCCAAGCATTATATGACTTAAGCAATCCAGGTCAAATTCACCACCAATATCAGGTGATGAACTGATGCTACCCACCTAACCCATTTGTGCCAGATCAGTCAAGCACAACTAACAAAAATCATAATTGTATTAGGCCTCAACATTAAACTGATTGTTTGGCCAAAGCAAAAACACTGTTAACTACATATTTACTGACAGTGAGTCAACTCTTGCCAGGTTTCATGGCCTAAAATGTTTAGGACTGATTATGGCAATGGTACTTTTTAAAAAAGCAGAACAAAATACGTTTATGAGTATGATTACACTACAGACGAAAAACAAATGGCAGGATTAGTACATTTTAGAAGGTATCCTAAAATTAAAAACAAAAACAATTTAATAATTTTTATCTGACTCAGATTCTTGTTTTGGGAACATTTTCTTGTGACTCAGTTCACTCAAAGTGCTGTACTTTTAACCACCTCCAAATTACGTTATGCCTTTATTCTGTCCTTCACATTTAAACCTGTACTATTTTCAGGGATTATATCTAAAACATATTCAAGGTTTTGGGCAATATAGTTAATTTGCTGTCCAATCATTGGATTATCCTAGGTAAGTCTACACTTGTGCTATCAGACCTAAACTCATGCTTAAACACTGAGAAGCACAGGACTAGAATGGAACTTTTCAAACAGTTGCATGTGACTGTGGTTCTACTGCATAATACAACTAAAAAGTGAAATAAACTTTTCAAAGAATGTGGAATACGTTTGATTACAGATTTCCCTTTACACCAGACTGTGCTGTTAAACTGCTACAGAAAGTCTATCTATGTTAGAAGTTCTGCAGATTGTCTTAGCCATGTTTCAAATCAGCAACCAAAACAGTATTTTAAACTTCAAGTAAAGTGTTGATAAAATGTGTATAATACTATCCATCAGTCCATTTTCTGTTTATGCCATACAAGGTCACAGGGGAGCTGACACCTGTCTCACTAAGCAACAGGCACAAGGCAGGATACACCCTGGATGGGACGCCAGTCCATCACAGAGTACATAGAGACACAGACACGCAGACTCACATCAGAGCCAATTTTGCCAGAAGCAAATTAATTAACTCACCAGTATGTTTTTGGATTACTGGAGAAAACCGAAACACCCAGAATTAACTAAACTGAAAACGAGGAAAACATACAAACTCCACACAGATAGCTCACCAGCAGTTGAACTCTGGAACCAGCACTGCAAGGCAGCAAAGCTAAGCACTGCATCAGCATTATATACTACCGCTTAAATAATATTTTGTTGTTCACATGAGTGACTGCACTTTTCAAGTTAGGGAACTTAGCAGAGTTTAGAGATTTAATGCATTACACTTTGCTGTTATGTACTACCATGATGTGTTTGCTGAGAGAGCCAGATTTCGTGATGGTTAGTTATTTAGAATAAATATGTGAAAAGTAGTACAAATGTGCACATCCATTATATTCTACCTTCACACTAACAAGGTGATGGGCATAAAAAAACGTTACACAGGATAGAACAGCTTTGAGGAACATGTCTATGCAAATACAGCTTAGCTATGCTCTGTACATTTTTACATATACATTACACCATACAAAAAGTCACATGGGGCTTACTGTTAAATATTTTTGCATATAAATTCTGCCAAGTCTTGTTTAAAAGAGGGATAAAGTGTAGATTTCATGTAATTAAAAGTAACTCATATTTAGACTTTGATAGATTAATTTAGAATATGTTTTTCGTTTAACTTAATAAGACAAAAATTGAAGTGATAAAATGAATTACAGACATCCCAAGCTCCTCATGAATCAAAGATTGAACCTACACATATTTGTTGTTCCTTTTTAAAAGCAAAACTCAAAAATAAGAAGCTCAGACATTTCAGTTTAAAAATCAAAACGCCTCCTGAGTTGTGTTTTTTTTTTAACATTTCCAGGCTTTTTCAACATCAGCCCTCAGAATCCTTAATAAATATAACCATGTTGGTTGTTTTTTACGCAATGGCGATAAAGCAATAAGCCCCATCCATAGCTATATTAAGATATCTTTTAATTCATTCAAAATTATATAGTTAATTGCTGTCTTTCCCTCCAGGGTACAACTGTACTTCATTGCTTTTCACATTAAAATACTAAATACAGTTGCATAGCCTTCTCAGAACACTTACAGCCTTTAGAATGCTCGATCTTTCAATCCCTTTCCAGAAAAAACAGTATACAAACACTCAGTGTGATCTCTTTTCATATCTTCTAACTTAATGATGTTTTTCATTTTATAGACTATTTTATTATGTTTGTGTGCACATCCTTAGATGCCACCCTGTTTTTGAGTCCAGTGGGCAAAACAGGCATCTCGGTAAGTATCACACTGCAATGTCTGGGATTTTTTCTTTCAGCTTTCATCACAGTACACAGTACCCCTCCACAGACTTTTTACAGCACTCGCACTTATCATCAACTTGCAGTAACTATACTTAGGCACACCAATTGAAATGTCTGAGGAGATGTCTTTTTTTGAGTTGAATCGATTAATGTTTCAGATTCTGAGAATGAAAAACTCTGAGAAATTGTATGCTACTGTACTTTTGTAGCACTTAAAAATGAAGACGCCGCATTACTCTTTTCTTCACACAACAGCACATATGGGATTTGAATGTATTTCTGAACCTTTTTTAACATAGCCAAGGTAATGTTTTGTTGGTCAAATATTAATAGTATCGTGTGCCCAGAGGAGTTTTTAATGCTTGGAAAATGATTTGCAGCAAAAAATAAAAGAGTAATCACTGAATTTGAGGAGGCTATACCACCACACTCACACAAAAGCAAAGCAGTGTTTTTTAGGAAGGGAATGTGGTCGAATTGTTTAAGCACGTGGTGTAATTAATGTGCTTTCTTGCTTTCAAAAGCCAGACAAACCTTGAGAAGCTTCAGCTTCACTTCTGCAATGAATGTTAAGACAACATAATAATCAAACAGACTTATCCGTTAACCAGATAGCATTGAATTACCAATGCACATGTGAAAGAGGCAATCGAAACACAGAAATTATACTGTCGTTACCTCAGGGCTGGCAGTCAGCGCATGGCACTGAGGTTGCTGTGGGTGAGAAGGAGTAGATTAGAGTGGGAGAGTGGCACAGGGCTCAGTATACTATAGTGACTTCACGCCCTTGTCGAAACTAGACAGTGTAAAACTCTGCTTCAACAGAGGACCGATCTGTTTTGGTTTTTTTGCAGTGGTGGAAGTTATCTGCTTCACAGAGAGTGGGACTTCACACGCTCAGAGCCCATGAGAAACCAGGATCAAATCCTGTGAACTGCACTTTTTACAGTTGCTCCATGCATGTATTTGTTTGAACCTAACAAACAACCACAAAACTCCAACTGGCTTTGCCCTGTCCGTATTATTTTCCAGATATACAGTAACCAAGACTTTGAGGCATACAACCGGGAAACACAGCTGATAAAAATCTAAAAAGGAAAAAATATATCACACACCACTCCTACACCTCCTACGGCTTTATCACTACATTTTATTCTACAATGCATGCATCAAACATGGCTTCCATTTGATCATTCTTTCTTTCTTAAACCCTGAAATAAAATCAGATGACACTGCTTCAGGTGCAAAGCAAAGCAGTCACTACTTAACCTGGGTGAAATGCGAATGCTCAGCCACTGCTTCAGGTTCTAAACAAGTGAAACTTGCTGCTTTGCACCCACGCCTTTCCACAGTCCGTATGCAGAAGAATGAGGTGTTTCTGTACTTAACTCACAGCAAACGACTGTCAGTTAATACTTTGTGTAACCTGATGATCAGTCCCTGCACTTGAAAGGCTGGGAAAAATACGAAGAGGTCACTGCATCGCTGCTTTGGACTATAATACCCAAAACAACAAATGCAATATGTTGGGTAGGGCGAATTTTTTATGGTTTTGGCTTTAATAAAAAAAAGGAGCTCTTTTATTTTCCTTCCCCTACCACAATTCTTTGTGTGAGCAGATCAGCTGAACATAGAATAAAATCTAATATTTCTATACATGGATTATTATCTGGTTATGAATAAGATTTCAATTTCTTGCACAAAAAAAAGGCTATCCAAATGCAAAGATGGTTAATGCCTTATGCCGAGGGAACACTGCGGGATTTCTACTGTGGGAGGCATTTTACATGACTCTTTTTGTTGAAATCTGAAAATCTCCGGGGAACAGATTTCTGTAAATCATTTTAAATAAAAGATCTTTCATTCTGGCTAATAAAGGGAGAATAGAAGGGCAGATGTGTATTCAAATCCTTTCCTTGATTTCCCCAAGACCTCTCTCTGCTCTGAGGTCTTCAGTGACAAATCTCAAGGTATATGCTTAATATGACTGTACACAATGGGGGTCCTATTGTCTACATCATCTGTTACAAGACTTTACAGTTGCTCTTAGTGCCTTCACAGTAGAGTTATCAATTCTCGGTTGTCTTTAAAGTGTGAGTCCTCTCTCCTACACTTACTTTTCTTTCTGAAGAATTGAACTAAGGATTATTGCCAAAGGGAACTTCCTCTCCCTCTCCCATGTCAGTTTTTGATAGCCAGCAATATCTTTATTTCCCTCTCAGTCTTTAACCTTTACTGCGCCATTAACGGGAGAAAGGATACCATCTAGGTCTTGCACAGAGTTTTGAACAAGTAATTAGCAATGGCTTGTAACATTTAAGTTGGAATCAGTGTTTTTATCAATAATATCTTTCTCTTTTATGGTTTTATTTTTGTCTTGTTCTTTTTGCACTACCAGAAATTTTGACCTTAAGTTGCACATTTAGATATTTTAAACTTTTCAGGAGAATTTAAAAGCTGAATATACCAAAGCTTATTCTTTTAAAAGCACCAAAGTTCAGCAATAATTTAGCTCTGAGTTTAGCTCTGACAGGAACTGAACCAACACTCACACGTTCTGCGGGTGCAAGGACAAACAATTCTTTGGTGACTTCAGCAAGGTCAATCAGTATTTGACCCTTGAAAAACGTAACTCTTGAGTTCTGCAGGCACTCTACAGTAAAAATAGCAATGGGTTTGGTACTGAGTTTAAGAAAAATCATTGCTTTGCCTCAAAAGAAAAATGTTTTGCAAAAGAAATGTATTCATAGGTCTGAGATTAAATGGATTTGTACGAATAAGACAGTAGTGATTAGTGATTAGAAGTGAGTAGTGATTCAGGTTTAGAAAGTAAAACAGAATATGTGTGTGTTCAGTTAATTGGAGAGATATATTTTGCCTAAGGGTGTTTAATTTTAGGCAAAGATGGTATTTGGTATGGGGTTTGATTGTGACTAAGCCACTTTTGAATCTTTTCACTGTCATGAAAACATTTTTAACACTTTTTCTTATTTACCAGGAAGCTGTTCAACATATAGTAATATCTCTGGTTTAAGTGAACTGGTCAAAACTTTTTTACAATTCTTTTCAAACAATGAGGATCACCTTTTCCTTTAGCGGGGGCGGGGAAGCTTTGAAAATCCCACCCATAAATATTTAATAAAAAACAGTCCAGTCCTCCTCAACACTTCTCCAAACCTCACTTTCCAATCCTTTGTGGTCTTCTGCTGTCTCGCCGTCAACAGGGAGTTCTGAGAATGTCTGCATCCACTTCAAGCAGCTAGACAGGTGTGTCTCAGGCTCTTTTGGCATGAAGCATCTCTATAAGCAGGTTGTTAAAAGGCACATCACCACTTAGATGCTTGTAATACAGGTACTCCTCAGCCTGTAAACTCAGAGAGCGGATCTCTGGTAATCTCAAGAGCAGCTGTCCAAACTTGTCCATAAACTGTGGGTAGTTACACATGGTATACTCCAGGAGAGCAGCATTGACTTGCTCTTGGACACTCTCTACTAAGTGATGGTTCTCCAGAAGCTTCACATCTAGAAGAGTGAGAGATTACTAGATTAAAATTAGGAGAAAAAAAAAACTCATGCCCGATAAATTACATTGCTAATTGACAGATCGGTTTTGAACCCACACGCCTCAGAAAAACAAAACCGATTCACAGTTCCTATCATCGTCACTGTTTGTTAAAACGATTTTCTTGCAACTCTAACCTAATCATTGGCTAGAAACATAAAAATCAAACCAGATATTGAAACACATTCCATAACCTGCCTAAATTAGGCTTGAATTCAAATTTTATAGATTGGTTAAAGGCAGATCTTGGCAACTATTGTTATGAGTCCATATCCACGTGTTTTTTATATCTGTATAATAAAGGGAAAGTATGAAAGAATGAACAGTGGAATAATGGTCTAAAAAGTGAAATATCAAGTTGCATGGGCATTATGGTTACCACAATGCAGACTCAAATTCGCAAACTGGATAGTGCATATATTTTACCCAACATCAAGCTCACTTCAGCTGAGTGAAAAAACACCATTATCACCGTCAAAATTGCATGAAAAATGAAATATCGCATTGGTTCTCGGAAATTGTATTTTTCAGTGCAGAGTTTTCTGTTGCTCACTGACTTTCCTTTACCTTTATCAATAAATCTGTCATGGAAATTTAAACTCAGTATGTTACAACTATTGGCAGGAACATCTCCTGATGTAATTGTGATGCACAATCGAATGCTAACATTAAACAAAGCTCCCTTGCACGTTTGCAAGTTGAAGTTCCTAGTGTTCACTGCTGCATCAATGGAGATGCTGGTGAGTGGGAGAGATCCACTTTGATCATGCTGTGGTGATCTATGTTGGATGACTTGGTCTACTAACAAGCCATCAGAAAATGACCCATTCAACAGTTCCAGGACCAGATTTACAAACGAATCCTTGCCAGTACAGCAACAGACGTCCTCTAATTAGTGGGTAGTATCATCACTCAAAGACTTGAACCTCTTCTGAATTGCTTGTAATACACACTATTGGGGACTTTTCAGCAAAATACAATTAAAAGGTGGAAAAGAACGCATTTAAGGTAATGCTCTTGTTCTAGATGGAATCAGCCTGTTCATTAGCAAAAGGTTTAATGAAAATGCACTTTTTCAACACACTCATACCAGTAACAGTAAATTACTGAAAGAAATAAAGCAGAGGAGGCATGGTAGGTACTGTATGTTGGCACTGATCCACTAGAGAGGACAGGGACTGACCTATTAACACTGCAGCTCTGCTTACAGTAATTCAAGAGGTTAAACAAACACTGCAAGGAGGCTTCAAATAATGTTTCAGACGGAGGAGTTTATTTTCTTTAAGCAGCTGAGTTGCCCTCAGCACAGCCAAAACATCCTCTCTTGTACAGCCTTTCCTTTCCTATGGAACTCTACCACAACACCTACGGATTTGTCCTGTAATGTAATAATGTTTTGGGCTAAAATGTACTCTGATATAAGAGTCAAAACCAAATGTGCTTGCTTTCCTGCGCATTCCTTATGCGTTAAGGAATACACCGGTCAAACAATAAAGGCAAAAATCACTAACGCTTAATGAAAGCTTAAACATAGTCTGCCGTGTAGCACAATACCATTTTAAACTGGAGCTGCAGTGTTTTCTGCTTCTGCCAATATATTAAAAAAAAAAACATAAAAACTACAAAGCCTCAAAAAAGGTGTTGCTCTCCTTCTTTGAAATTATACCTAAATGAATTGTTTGGGTCATGACACATCTATTAAAAGATCTAATTAGCTAAATAATAATTTTAAATTTAAGAAGTTGGACATTCCAGGTGTTTTCCTTTGTATTGCATACACTATCTAGTTTTCAGTTGTAGGAATTACAATAGAAAGTTGCATTGAAACATAAGAGAGCAGTGATATGATAGTGTTCAAATACTGTATAAATACAGAAGTGCTGTATTGAAATCTCAATATGGTACATCTGGTTTGTGCAGGACTGAAATGGTTCACTGCCTACAAACGTATTTTGAAAGCTTTGATATAAACATACAATTATTTGGTCTCCTGTCAACATGATACTTGGAATCAGTCTACTCCCACAAAGTCTAAACAGTCAAGAAGCCACCCCAGTGTTTTTCTTATAAGAAAGTATCGGGCTCAGTCAGTCTTTCTTCTGACAGGACGGAATTGATTACAGTCTACTGGAATGTCTTGGCTGTGGTACTGTACTCCACGCTCACCAAGGTGATTCAGAGAGGCAGAAAGAAAACTAGATATTTGCTCTTGACTGTAGAAAACGGATGTGACAAAGGTTCAGGGCTGTAACAATAAGAGATTTTTTGAATATGCAAACAATGTATGCTAGCAGAATGATAACTGGCATTGTATACAGTTTTATTTTTAATTTGGGAAACCCAATCGGGTGGCACAATGGTTCGCTGCATCACAATACTGGGCGGCTGGCACCCATGAGGAACATGCAAACTCCACACAGACAGCACCCCAGGTCCAGAACTAAACCCAGGACCCCAGCACTGCGAGGGGCTAACCACTGCACCACTGTGAAACCACCTATACAGGAAGAGCTTATCTGACCTGAGGGAAAATTAGCAATTGAAACAAATGTCTGGAAAAAAGAGCCACTGCATAAAAATGTCCCTAGTTATAATGTACACGTTTAGAGCCCACTGCTTTAAAATAAAATATTCTCCGTCACTTACAGTATATTCATATAAACAACATTGAACAGCTTTTGGCTTTTGTGATGTGTACTTTAACTAAAAAAAGACTATGAGCCGTGGGTTTAAAATTTGTCAAAAAATAAAATGCAACATGTGAAAATAATGAAACATAAATTAGCACGGTAAAATTTTAAAATGAAGAGGCTTAAAAAAACATGTGAAAAAGGTTTGCAGTGGCTGTTGTCAAGGTTCATAGGAGAAGAATGGGAGTTAATGGGATTTCTGCCTACTTTTGTGAATTACAGACATGATGGGAGAGATGTTCGATTTTAAAAATGTCTGAACTGCACACAATTAAACAATATGCTGGAAAGAGCCTCAGCACATGGGGTTAATTCAGCTAATGGTGACAAAATGATGATGTGCAGCTAGTATTCAATTATTGTTTGGGCTCAGGTGCCAGAGTGTTAGCTTATACAATACTTTGATTTCTTGTCTAAGGTACCATGTGGTTCCTATTGACTGTAAACATTCCCCTAATCTAGTTTTTACTAAAGACAAGTGACACCTTACACACCGTCAGTAATGAAAATGAAGCACATTGTTTAATATTTGCATTCAATTCATAGCCTGACATTTTGCACTTTGAATTTAAACGTCTAAGCTTTTAGTTGTACACTTGCTGTTATGTCAAATTTTAAATATTTTCCAAACAAAGCTATATTTTGTCTTTGTTGGTTTAATTTCCATCACACTGATATGGGTTTTACTGTGCTGCAATGAGAACTTTTTGGCATTTATATTTTACGTGAAACACATTAAACGATATTACACGAGAAATTTAATTACAAATAGTGTTGAATTTATTTGGATGCAAAGTCCTGACGACTCATGGGTATTGAGACATTTCTGACAGCAAATCCCCTTTCCACGCACTTCCATTTGACAATGTAGGAAAAAAGACAGCATTTAATAAAAAAACATTATATATTTTAAAAATGTTCATAGAAATTATTTATATTAATCGAACTGAACGTATTTTGCAATGAAACGTTTCGTGAATAAATGCCATAAATCGTGTTTTTAACAGAAGTTCAGGAGAAAGGTCAGATGATTATCTCTCCTTTTTCTGCACTTCCATTTCATTGTCATAGCAAAGACCTACTGCATGTCATTTCTCTCAAGCGATGGTAAAGCAGAGTTTACAACAGGCCTAATAATTTTGCCTTCTTCTGCTCTCTTACAGTATATATACTATATATAAACCTCACCTTCTGGGTTTCACAGCCCTCCAGCAACCCCATCTACACTCTTTCAGCGGCTCCCTGGCTCATTCCTAATGAAAGTCTGGGGGTTCAGTCAGTCTCATCCTTATGCTCAGGCGGCTGCTCTCTCAGCTAGGTGAGTTATGCCAATTAACCTCTTTTTCCTCACAAATTTTATCCGGGGAGTGTTTTTGTCAGCACTTTGAAACTAGAAATGTGGCCCAACATTGAAAATGGCCTGCATTGTTTGATGTGCTCCCTTTCAGACTCAGGTGAGCCCTAGGGGGAGCTGCATTCGCAGTTTAATTAAATGTTTTGAATAATCTTTTCAGCACTCTTGAGGGCCAAAGAAAATTGTCCTGATAAATAAATCTGACTCAATGGATGCGGAGAGACACAGGAGCTATGGCAAAGATTCCCTCCTTACATTAAAAAAATCGACCGTCTCCTCACACATCCACACAAAACAAAATGCCTTGGATTATTCCTGGGCCTTCAAGTGTTCTCATTATTTAAAGCGGCTTTTGTTCCACAAAGACCGGCGCTAAATTGCAATCGCTTAAGGGAATGTGGGGATATAAAAGCCTATTTTTCCCTCCTCTAGCAGTATCTGCAGTATGAATGAG
Source organism: Lepisosteus oculatus (assembly GCF_040954835.1). Classification (NCBI taxonomy): domain Eukaryota; kingdom Metazoa; phylum Chordata; class Actinopteri; order Semionotiformes; family Lepisosteidae; genus Lepisosteus; species Lepisosteus oculatus. The sequence goes on along the minus strand of NC_090719.1, from coordinate 13,589,992 downwards.
AGTCAGGAAATTGAATGATAGGTCAATCCATTAAGCCTTCTATTAAGTACTATTGCAGAACAAAGGTAGCCTGTGTTGTCTTCATAAACATTGCCTTTTGAGAAACCCCTAATTTTAATTAAACTCATTACCTACTACAGGCAGAAATTTATTTAGACAGCAACTGCAGTTATCTAAATAAACAGAATGTCTCCATATATATATACACACACTATATACAATTATATTGGTCCCACTGGAATTCAGAATGCCATTCTCAATCCAACTCAAGCCTGGAACAGATATGTTTAAAGTGGCACCTAAATCAACGCTAAAGTTGACAGCATCCAATTGCTTTCAGCCCTTAATTGAAACAGGTCAGAACTAAACAAAAACCGACTGAAGAAAATCTTAATCTTGCTGAATTTTAATATTCAGTCACAATATTTGCAAATATTCATACAAGTGATATATATATATATGCTACCAGGTAAGATAAGCAAGTTGAACAAAGAAATGACTGACAGATCTAAGTAGTTGTTACTTTATAGAATGACTGACTAGTCACAGGTGTTTAATAAGTGAAAAAACACATACTATAGGCTACAGCATTTTGGAACTTCAGTCCTTACTTTCAAAGCTGTGGCAAGAGATGGGTCTTGCTCACATATTAAGCTGCACATTTCATGCTGATTCATAAGCGATCTCACTTTAGAGCTGGACTGAGGAAAGTGAGCAGAATTCTGGGTGTGTAAACTGTTTCTAGAAAGACAGCCTTTGCTGGTTTGTGCAGCATCTATAGTGAGTAAAAACCACCGTTCTCTGTATTTTAAATAAAAGTATGTCAGTTAGGTTGTGGTTCTTTTCTTTTTCTATGATGTGAAACGTTTAAATTAGTTCTTAGTGCTAATCATGCCATACTGTTTCTTCCCAAAATGAAATAAAGCTTTAAATACTTATTTTTAGTCCAATTTCATATTAGTATGTACATCATATCACATAGTTGTGCATTATTCCCATGCAGTTACACAAGTGCAGCTCATCAGACCCAATGACGTGAGTCCTCTCCTATATGTAACCTGCTTTGGAATGACAAGCGCCTTAAAAAATCAAGTAATTATTACTACTAAACTGACTCCAAGTTATTATTCCTTTTTATGATGGGGTTATAATGAAATCCTATGGAAAATAATAAAGGATCGCATGTTTATTGCATATCCTGTGGTGTGCAGGGTTAAATGCTCTACGCAGGACAGTACTTTATCTTTCGGAGCTATATTAAATGCTCAAGAACAGTTCTTTGTTATGGCTACCTTGGAGGATAATTTGTTGAGGAAGTCAAAGCGTGTTTAAAAAGGGGCACAGTGGCTGGTGCTCGGTGTTGAAAGTTTCCAGCTACTGGAGGCAATGGTTCCTGCTGTCGGACACTGACGTACATGGGAGCAGGAGTAATCAGCCATTATCCTAATTTCATATCAACATGATTATATTTGTTTTGTATTGTTCATTTTCTTAGCCTGTATCAGTGATTTTGTTTCTGCTCTGAAATTATAACCCCAAACAGGCTATTTTCGTGAAGCAAAGGTTGTCTCATGAGAAGAAACCTATTTACCAATAACGGTATAAGCCGCAGCACTGGAGTGAGAAAATTGAACAGCTGAAAGAGGATTTTCTTATTTTCTGCAAATGATGCCAAGTATCCAATGACAGTTGTCATTTACAGCTACAATGACAGAATCGTTACTGTAGCAGGTAGCAACTGCAGTTGAAAGAATGCAGTTTCTGAATTCTAAAGTCTTCGCTCTCTGACGTACAAATACCGTTGTTCTAGAGCATTTTCATTCACGTCACTTCCTCAACCCATCAGCACCCTAGTAGCAGCTCCCTGGCTCATTCCTTGAGAGTAAGGACTGCCTAGTCCTTACAATCAGGTTGTTATTCATTCAGCTATGCAAGTTAAGACAGCAATTCGGCACTAAATTTTATTATTAAATAAATACTTATGTGATCAGTGTTTAAGAGAATTGTTTAACAATTACAGATTTATTTCCTTACTGTGTAAACGAAGGACTCCTAACCTCTGAGAACTAAATTACTGGCGAACACCCTGTGACTGCAGTTACAAGCGTGATTTCTACTGCAGAAACAAAACGTATGCAAGCAAATGAAATTATACCACACTCACCAGGATTAAAAAGCATAAGGAATTTGAAGCAGGCAATCTCTCTCCGGTCGACTTGTAGAGACTGTAACTTGCTTACTATCTCTTGACCTCTCAGAACAAGATTATTCAAGGTCCCCCCACCTTGGGTTGCTATGGTTGATAGCTCAATCTGTAAAATAAGAAAAAAAATATAATAAATTGAAAATATATTTTTATAGAAAGACAATTTCTATGGGATTAGTGATATCAAACTATGTGCTCTGCATTTGGTCAGCATCTTTTTTCTGTTTCCAAAATAAAGATTAAACCTGTATTACACAGATGCATCAAAGAAGCTTGTTTTCTATCTAAATGTCCTGATGATCTGAACCATTTCCCTTGCTGAGCCAAAAAGATTTAAGTTACCCAATCAGGGTACTTCTTGCTTGGCTGTTATGGTACCGGTAACTAACAAGGCCTGAACAGATCTGATCGCCATAATCCTTAATTTCATACACTGGGAACAGAATTAAGAAAACATATATCAGATCTTCCTTTACTTTAATGGGAAAAACGTACTGCTATAAAACATTGTTACAAATTCAAGTAGAACTAGAATAACTTATCAAACACATTATCCTGGTATTTGTTTCAGGTCTAAATACAAGCCCTTCTCTGAATTATAATAAACAGGTCCTTTATGACACCATTACTGTAAGGCACCTTTACAGTATAACACCAAATTGCTCCACAGATTCACAGTTCCCATTTTATTACATTTTTACTCTGAAGTTTCAGGGTTTTTAATTTTTTGGTGTGGTTCTTTCAGTATGTATTAGAATGGCTGGCATCCAAATGCTTATTGGAGCCATTGTACATGGTCCTATTTTAAGGGCATACGATGCAAAGTAAAACACACAATAGCAAGGCAAAACGTAATATCTTCTAACCGAATGAGGGTTCTAAATGTGCAAAATGGTGCTCTGAAGATAAAAGTTCCATTTAATTCATTTCAGGACTCAGACTCTCTCCTGTGATGGACAATAATTTCACAAGCACATTGGTGATGTCTAGTTTATATACCAGCATTTTCACATATACTGTAAGTAACTTTATTTCTTAGCCAAAGGAAAATAAAATAACCTCTTTAAGGGAGCTCAAAATCAATCATCTTTAACTATTTGGGTTTCCAGAGCACAATATTGTCACTACCTCTAAGGAACCGTGGTATAAAAATATTGAAAAACCAGATCCCAAACATTTCCCACTGTACTGCTCTTTTAACTTACAGATCCACCTTTTGAGATTGAATACAACATCGGGTCTCGACTTCATGGCGTGACAACTAATGATCTGGTACGCAAGTCGAACTTGGCAAGCATAAATTTCATAAACGAAATATTATTCTCATTTGCACAGGCCATCCTGCAACTTATGTCATATATTCGTGTCTTTTAAAGCAGCTTTTCACAACCCATGTAAAAACCCAGCCAAGAGTTGATCATATCCAAAAAGTTCCCCACACCACGTTTTCTGTTCGGTTCTCACAGCTGCATCAGTAAATAAAGACCACAGGGCTGACTTTCGTATGGGAAAATGTGGGCCTTTAACAGAAATAAAATGAATTTTTTACTTTCTCCTCCAACCTGGGCCACATGCTGTGTGTGGACAATCCGAGGTTATCTGCGGATCACTGTTTTTTTTTTTCCTGCACACGAAAACATCTCCGAAAACAGGCAAACAAACGCTAGCATCTGTGTGGGTCATTTTCCGGTCATAGAAGGAATGCTGCCAGAAACTGAGCTCCTTCTGAGCATCTCGCATGGCGGCAAAATGCTAGCTACCTCACCAACGAATACAACTGAACAGAGCCTGGTTTTCGGCTAGGGCTTCTAACTAATCACCCATCTAAAACCATCAGGTTATTTTCTATATCTGATTCTTATCGGATATAGATTCCATATCTGACTTAGTGACCTAAACAACTGAAGATCAGAGATGGAAATTCACATTTGAGTGGCGACTTCTGACATTATTACAGTTAATGTCTGACCACAATACAGGAAGCGAGAAAGCTTGGTCCTGATAAAATTACTACATCAAGGTCTTGTTAAACAGCACTAGAACTAGATGCTGGGCTTTGCAGGGAGGCATTTCAACACCTAATTATCTACTGATTTTTAAAAAGCTAGGACGGACAATATAAGTGTTATTTTCGCCAAGTAATAAATATTTCCTTTCCCTTAATCTACATGTATCACAACATGAAGGCGGAGTGAAGTTGCTTCTGTGCTTGATTTGATGAGCATTTCATGTACAAAATCTGGATCTGGAGGTAAACCAATGAAAATGACTAAATATTAAGGAAAGCGAATCTGCTTGTTTGTTTATGGGGTTTCTGAAAAACATTAACAACTGTATGTGGTTTTAACTTTATTTTCCAAACCATTATTAAGATTTTAGGTTGATGAACTGATATTGGTATATCACTATTAATTCCTGGGATTTTACTGTACTGAAGAGCCCCGTTCAGTGCAAAACTGCTCACTTGTTCTTTAGTAGGTTAGAGAAAACTACAAAGGAATTACCTCATGTTCATTCGGTTTAATTGTCTAACTTCCTTTTTTGCCTGGCCATTAATTTTACACTGTGCTTCTATAAATAACCTTTTTTATGTGTTAGGAAGATCAACACACAGATGTGTTCTGTCACTTCATACTTTATATTGAAAATGTCTGCGTATCTCTTTGGAGATGATTTTGCGCAACACCACTCAAGCGGATAACATCATTAGAAAAGCACAGCAACCTAAAGTGGGCAGACTGTTGAGCTCTTACCTCTTGGCCAGTGACCAAAAGTAGACTCCCTTCTTTGCTGTGCTGTACTTGTCTGTAAAGGTGATCCAGCACTAGTAGTTCACTCCAGCAGTTATGAAGAAGCTTCATCTGGTCTCCTACCTGGAAAGAGAAAAATAAGAAAATACCAACTAAAAAAAACAATTGTGAACATTTGATACTTTAATAGGTTACTAGCAACAGTGTTGTACTTGATGGACGTAAATGATCTAAACTTACTGCAGTCCCAATTTCGGTTAGAAGTCAACAAGCTTCTAATCTATATTGTGCAATTTTCATTACTCATATTTTCAATACTGTAAGGAGCAGAGAACTAGAACTTCCTAATATAAGAAAACATTTTAATGCTGTCAATTTGTTCATTAAAAGTTTAACCTATGGTTAAAAATGTCTCAATTTAATTTTGCTTGACATTTTTTAAGTCAAATCTTTTAACAATTATATGAAAATTGGGATTTAGAAGCTTTAAACCAACAGAAAAAAAAATCCTTTCAAATGCCCCAATAGATAACCCAATGAAAAAGCTCTGCTGTGTGCTTTGTTCCCCTGCAATTATTGCTTAGGAAAGAAACCTATACATATTCAAAGAGATATGAAGAATGTCAGTGCTGAATGCAACTATCAGTCTGTGCAGATTTTTCAAATTTCTACGAACAATGGAATAGCTTTTTAGCAAAGAAAGCTGTCTCAAATCACAATCTGTGTGATTTGTCTCTTTACGAGTGCAGCATTGCTTAGCAACTGTAACATCAGCTTCCTGTAGGCATCCAGATTGGAGTTTTAAGGTAAACATTCCAAGTCTATTCTCATGCATTTAAGGCCAACAGCAGACTTCAGGCAGACATGTAGCAGCACTGGTCTTAGACAAAACATTACATTCTGTGCGCAGCTTTGCTCTATCAAGAAAAAGGAGCACACTGATCATAGCACAGGGGCAGCATGGTGGCCCAGTGGTCAGCAGTGGTGCCTGGCAGTGTTGTGGCCCTGGGTTCAATCCCAGACCTGGGGCGCTGTCTGTGTGGAGTTTGCATGTTCTCCCTGCATTTGCATGGGTTTCCTCTGGATGCTCTAGGTTCCTCCCACAGTCCAAAGACTTACTGGGTGGGCAATTGGGTTCTGGGAAAACTGCCCCTTTTGCAAGTGTGTGTCTATGTGCCCTGGGATGGATTAATAGCCCTTTCCAGGGTTCACCCTCTTTTGCGCCTGTTGCTTCAGCTCCCCCACAACCTGGGATTAGAAAATGGATCGGCAGATAATGGTTTTAGCACAGCTATCTTTGATGTCACGCGGGATTCTGGTTTTCACTTCTCTTGAGCTATTCATCATTTTTCAAAACAACTCAATTGTTCACCTAGCTGGTATAATCTAGGTATATAATCTCCACTTTGAATCCATTAAGGATTCAAAACTTCAAAGAAAACCTGCTCGCTAATAAGGACTGGAGCATCTAAGGCCCAGAACTGGCTATTACCCATTGCAGAAAAGGAAGCTAGCTAGAAAAGATCTCATTTTCCATTATGATATGTAAAGAGTGAATTTACAGAGCTTTAACCTGTCAGAATAATTACAAACGTATGTGTGTCCAGGATTAAAACAGCCTCACTTGTCGAATGCCCTATCTAGCTCATAGTGAAGAGGTAGGATGTTCATGCCCTTTCCTCATTCATACCAGACAGGGACTGGATCATAGCTGCAGATTCAGCACCATGTTCAAACTACTGTGCCACCCAGTCTCCCAGTGACACTGCAATTCTCCTGCACTGATTGTGGTGTATCACTTTACAAATCATTACGTCACAAAACCGAGGCTCCGTAAACAAACTGCTCTGCTAATTCACTTGGTTTCTCAAAACATCACAATTTGTTTCCAAATGTACAAATCCAGTCACGTGCGCATTGTGTGCATTCCCTACACAAATCCTGGTTCCATTCTTTCTCATGAGAATGGAACTCTGTTACCATGGCAGACATCCACGGATTCATGTCTTATGTCACAATGGAGGCCTGGACTCACTCATCGAAACCTATAAGAAAAGGCTGCTCTGACCTATCAGAACAATGAAAACGGAAATGTTTTAAAACGTTGCAAAATGAAAAATGACCGATGCACAATCAAAAGCTTGTGATTCAAATTCACTGCGTTAACTGTGCACCTCAGTTTTTGGAACTGTTCCTTCTTTCTTGTGGCAGTAGAGGGCAGTATACATCTACCTTCATTTGTTTTGACTTGTCCAAAAAGCAAACCTGTGAGAAAATGTAGTCAGTGCTGCAAAGGACATCCACTTGGTTCAATGAACAACTTTCTGTATAAATTATATCATCAGCACAGAAACAATTAGCTGATTGATTTAATCAATGACAAGAATGTAGATACGATCAAGTGTTACAATACATGTAATGAGTATCACAAATGTATGCAATGCTTTCAGGACTATTCCCTTCTGTTATAACTAAGGTGGCTTAGTTTAAGTGAGAGGAAAAGTTTGGAATTCAACAATCATTAATTGACATTGAACAGAATCTTCAAAAGCTTCACTGCAACACATCAAGGTACTAATATATACATGACTAGCAAATCTGAACCATCGTAGAAGCTACTCCATTACATTCACCAGCTGAATCTGATTGAGCTGTTGTCAGGTGTTCCTCATCATTAATTTGCTAAACATGTGCTTCTCTCTACACACTCATGAAGCTAAAAGGAGCTTGGAGTCAGATACATGAATGAGTGCATCTATTTCACTCCAACCAATATTTCCTCTGCAGAACAGAAAGCATGTGTTCTTCTCTCTGGTTCCCTTTGTTCGGTTTAATGAGTGACATACAAAGTCTACTAGTTATGAAAGAGGTTTCTAAAGTTTTTTTTTAAATGTTTGCACTCATCAACCCACTGGCAACTTAAAACTGTGAAAAATTACAGTTTGTTTCCACTCGATCAGGTTGCGATACCTTGATATAACTGTAACCTGCAAAAAGCCCCACTGCATTCCCTTTGTAGTGAGCAGCTGTTGCCATGGTAAGCAAGCGCACAAGAGTTTACACATAATGCCTTGTGGTTTTTTTGTCATATAGTTAGAATAGTTAAGTACTGTATGTGTAGCCTGGCTGATTCTCACAGCCCCTGGTTTTCAAGGTGAACTGCTTTTAAACTAATGCAATACAAAATAAAACATAAAAAACAGCCAGCATTATAGCTATGGAACATTTAAAGTCTGTAAGTACAGATTAATAATTGTGAAAAGATAATATTGAAAAAAATCTAGAATCTATACAGCATAATGCAAATTATATTAAACCAATAAGCATGAGCATAAGCACAATTCATTGTTACAGACAATATGCGGAGGCACATGAATTCACTGTTCGGAACACTGATATTTGATATGTGAGCTCCTTGCATAATTTGAGATCTTGATTTCATGCTCAATGCAGTTTATCAAGGAGGGACTCTGATATGTTGTTGCAAATATGATGAAAAACTTCCCAGGAGTCATCCAAGTTGTTTGGTTGCTATTTAACCTTTTCAGAGTGTACTGTATGTCCCCCGTCTGGCCTCCACGACATTCATATACCGGGGCTCTGGGAATGACGTTATATCAATGTGATTGCTCCATCAGCCTCACGACGGATTTTCCCATGTTGAAATATGAATCCCTCTCCAAAGAGATGTGTTCCTCAGGGAATTTTGACATTCCGGACCTCAATCTGCCTTTACTGTACCTCATGGTAGTCAGGTTATTTTCAACCTTCCAAGCAGCTGAGGTAATCTCCAACATCCTTAGCTAAGAAACAGCTCCACACTTGTCTTTTATCTTTCCCATATTTGCCTGGTATCTTTTGGAAACTGTTAAGCCACTCTCCACTTTCAAACAAACTGCCATTAATTATTTACAAGCAGCTCACACTTGAACCAGAAAGGACCTATTCCTCCAGGTTTGATCACTACACTGTTGCATTTCTCTTACCCATTTGAGTCCCTCTGGGTTGTACTGTAGCTTCTTCTCAGCAAAGGTTTCTGAGCAGTATCCCTCACCCTGAAGCCACTCTGCACTGATCTGTCTCTTTCTCACCCTGAAGAAACATTGAGATGTGCTTGCAGCAAGGTCATCGGCAAAATCTCTACTGGATTGTTGCCTATCACAGAGAATATACTCAGGAATTTTCCAGCAGTTTTGGACAGTTTGGGTTCTATTCATTGAACACTTCTGCAGTCAACAGTACCAGTTTCAGGAACATTCATCAGCATTTTGTATATATGGCCTTGGGTGAAAAGTAAAATTCGGGACGCATACTGTCAACAGGAAAGGCTATCTTTAGCTACTGTTTCTCCAGACTCAGTCCAGAGAAGAGCATTCAGATATAGTACATGCTGGATTGTTAGGGAATGTCTTACACTGATATGTGAAACACCTGAACCTTTTTTAATCTTAAACAGAAAAGATTACCTGGGGACCTGATACAAGTTCTCCAAATTCCTCAAAAAACATTGGCTTGTGTATTCAACACTGAGGACACCAGGCACTAACCAAGGGATTGTGGGCATCAGCAACCCAGCCATATTGTTGAAACCAATGCCCTGGCTTCTTTCAAAAAACAACTGGAGATGCCTGGATCAAATAACAACCCTAACTGCTCTTGTGTTTCAAAACACGGACTTTTACATGCTTGTCATGTGTGAGTTCCTTCCCAGGAGCCACGTTTATTGCAAGTTTCAAATCCCAGGACTCTAAATCATGTGAATGCTTATACTTGTATCAGCTTTCTGCCGGCTTGCTACAATGGGACTGGTTGCAAGGCAATCGATTACAGTAGTTCAGGTGGGTAGCTGCGTCAGCATGCAGGGACAAATACGCCAGGTCACCAGGCGACAATGCGGGAGAGGGAGGAGTTAAGAGCAGACGCCCAGTCTGAGGGGGCGGAGGCACTGGTGAGGTTGGCAAAAACCGAGAAAAAAGTCACAACCCCCTCCGGGACTGTCGCTGGAAGAGTCTCCCCTTGCGGGGGTCTGCCTCGGCCCTCCGGGAGGTGCTCAGCGTGTCTCAAAGGGACCCACAGCTGCTCCTTAATTAGCGTGGTTTCTAAGGCAACGTGTCGCCCTTAATCCAGAGCCCCGCCTCTACTCTGAACACGCATGCACGTTATGCCACAAACATAATACCAACAAGGCAACATTTCATTTTTACGTAAAGTGACATATTTCCAATTTTGTTTCTGCGTACACCTACCTTAAAATTCCTGCAATTTAAAGAGCGTTTTTCACCCTAATGGATCTCAGTGCTTTACCTACAGGATAACTGAATTAAGAGTTATGCCACCTCACACTCTTTATAAAAGTGCCAAGGGACCTTTAGTCAGGACCTTTGTTTAACATGTCATCTTAAGCCTGGCTTAGCACCTGAGATCTGGTGAGGCTACAAGGCTGCTGTTGATATTTTGTACACACATAAAGCATTTGTACTGTACTTAAAAGTTTCATAAACCTTTATATAGAAAGTCTGCACACATAACTTTATGCACAAATAAAAATCATATTTAATACTATTGCAGCTATATTTTAAGATGCACCTCCCTTGGAGCTTAAAGAGTTAACGTGTTTCTGTCAAAAGTGTATTTAAATTGTTTAGGACTTGGTGGTACAGCACAGAAACTAAACATATCTCTTTCGGAACCAGATTCAACATGCTTAGTTTATTGTGAGGAATATGGCATGCCCAGTAAATCTTCCTTCCTTTTCTCTGTACAGATTAGCCACATTCAATTAAAGACTGAAGACAGATGTTTTCATTGTTGTGGCTTGAGTAATACTGTTTTTTTTTCCTTAGATGTTAGACACTTTGCAAATACCCCCTTTCAAATCCCCTTTTCCACAAATACCTGTAAGTAAATTCAAGAAAATATCAGGATTTCGTACTATATTTCAGAGACAGAACATATCAGCATATTTTTATTATGATATAATGCCCAGTGAACTAATAGCATATCGTAATGATACACACTCTGAGAAACATGTTTCATGTAATTTTTAAGACGCTAAAAGTGAAAATTTTTTGATTGTGAAAAACATGAACAAAATATGCAGGACATATAAAGTATTTTATATTGAATTGTGAAAGATAGCTACTATTTTTTTAGAGTGCCTTGCAACAATATTCAGACGTTTCAATGGTGTCCCAATTTTGAGGAGGCAAACAATTTTGTTGATTAGCTTCAGCAATCTAAAACATCATTAAGGCATCAGCACATGGTCTACTGATTAAATGTAAAATATCCCCAGACATCATGGCATGTACTGTATGGTGACTTTATGATTAATGTACAGAAAGACAGAGTAAAACTATAATACATCAAAAAGTAAAGGGGGTGTTTTACTTCAGTAAATCCCATGAGAACAATCTTTAGATGTATGTTAGATTTAGTAATGTCACTAGTGCAGTGTCCAGCCCTGGGTGTTACAACCCAACCAAAATTATTATTTGGGGGTTGCTATAGTATTCCGTGTATTAACCGATACTATTAATGGATCATTTTATTTCCAATACTCTTTATATGATAGGTTACTTCTATGGAATATACTATTCAATTTTTGAGCCATTACCATTTGACGAAGGATATAGAGTTTAAAAACTGAACTCTGTCGGGGTTTGTGTTAAGGACTCAGAGGTCTGATACAGTTCAATTACTTTATTATTTTTTACCGAACACTCCAGCCTACTAACAAACAAGCATTATTTATTTTAACCAATTATTAAGTGAAACAGTCTCCACTTACTGTAACTCAACCCTCTTGAATGTGACCCTGACATCTTTTCAAATGAGGAAAGTATATTCAAGAATATCTCACGCTGACTTCAGTATGCAGGTGAGAAAGTAGTGAGATACAGTAATACAGTATATGCATGTTCTAGTATACTTTTCCAATGATGTTGATGTGTAATACAATATTTTTAACTTGAAGCAACTTTGTGTCCTCTTTAAAAATGTGGCTATTTAAAATCACATATTTTGGAGATAATACCAAGGTAGTTCAAAAGAGAAGGAGGTGAGTTTTTTACCCCTTGAACTTTTCACCCCTCTCGTTTAAAACTGTCAAGAGTAGCAAGCCTTTTGCTTTGTTGACATACAAATACTCACATAATCAGACAGTAAAATAGCTAAATTTAGAAGTCTTGCAGAGAGGAGTACAGGGTTCAGCTGCAGGTGGGTGATTGGTTCAAAGGAGACTGAATGTGTTGGGCTGAGAAGTTGAAATCTCTGAAGGGGAATATTGGTCCTGTGCCCGACTGTACTCAGTCAAATAACAGAAGATGTTAGTAAATGCCAGCCCAGCTGCACAGACATAATGAGACTTGAAGCAGAAAAGTCTGTACAAAAAGTACGATATACAGCTTGTCAAGCCTTACCTAGAAGAGAAGGCCATACTGCTCACATTTCATATGCAGTACACACCATATAGTTTTTACAGGCAATGGATCTGCCATATTAATACCCTTTCTTTCTTCATTTCATCTCTAGATTATTATCCAAAACTGAGTGTAAATGGAAACGAAATATTGTACATTAATGTCCACTGTATATACACTTCCCTACCATAATATCGGAGAAGAGTGTGGGTTGTGTTTCTTTGTGGTGTTTTTTTTATCCTCCAAGCACTGCCTACAAACTCTTACGATAATCTAAATGGATTCATTTATAAGATGTGCTGCTGCACAGGAAAGGGCCTGGTCTGCTACTACTTTACAGTTCCTGCGAATCATGGGATATCCATGTAATGGGTCATTTTATTCCCAATATTTATTACAGGATAGGTAACCCCCATGGAATATACTAAGCCAAAATATGTTTGTAAATTAACTTACAGACAATAACTTTTTTTGTACTTTTAAACATCTACAATTTGTTTTCAAAAAGCCTGGAGCAAAATGTGTATGGTACCATAAAGTCCTTCAAAACTGAGGTGGTTTCTCAGCTTGGCCCTGTGCTGAACTTGAGTCATTTCTCCTTCCTATCTTGTGATAGACAATGTTGTTTGGGGATTACTAGATAGGGAGGCCATAAGATTTCAATAAGATCTCCCTTACCTAAAACCTAGCACTGATAATATGTCAAAGCATGCGATTACACTAAAACTTGAAACTTTTTAACAGCCTCTGCTGGCTTGGCAGACGTCTAGGAACAAGCAGATCTTGTGACATTCTTTTCTTATACTGGAGGCAGATTTGCTACACAGGTATCCAAACTTAATCACGTCACATATACCACCTGACATTTCTGGAATATGCTTAGAAAACATTGGTAACGCTTCCAACAGAGCCCCCAAATTGTACATTATTTCTACACATTTTAAAAATTAAACATACTTTTTTTAATAGAGTGACATAAACGTGATCATGACCAACTCCTACCGCAGAAGGTAGGATGTTAGTAACAAAACCTTAATCCTGACCACTGCCTGAACTATGCTCTTAACCTTGGGTTTAGAAATACGTTATATTTTTATAACGGTTTGCGACATCATTAGTGACATGTTAATTGACTGTTTGTTGACCACTAGAATGGAGACTACTACATCTTAACTGTAACCAAGCAGTCATTGGGGCTGAATCTGAGTGACTTCTTTGGATGCCAATTAAATGCTATTTTTATTCAATATATGTCATAGAACATGGTGGCACAGTAGTTACCCTTGGTGCCTCACAGTGCTGGTGTCCAGACTCAATTCCAGCGGTGCTGTCTGGGTGGAGTTTGAATGTCCTTCCCATGTTCACCTCGGTCTCCTCCGGGTGCTCAGCTTTCTACCCATAGTGCAAAGATGTAGAGTAGGTTGATCGACCCTGGTGTGGGTGTGTGAGTCTGTGTCTGCCCTGTGGTGGACTGGTGTCCCGTCCAGGGTGTATCCTGCCTTGTGCCCGTTGCTTGCTGGGATAGGCTACAGCTTTCCTGCAACCTTATTCTGGATGAAGCAGTTTCAAAAATGGATGGGTAGGTGGGTGGATAAGTGATGAAATATTTTGTATAATTAAGATAATTATTAATGCAGTGGAATCATGGGATATCATTGCATGGATATCCCATGATTCCACTGCATTAATAATTATCTTAATTATACAAAATATTTCATCACTTATCCACCCACCTACCCATCCATTTTTGAAATGCTATACTGCATTACAGCTATACTGTATTCCAGATACTGTATGACATTTCACAGCCATATTTACAATAAAGAGGCCATGTTATATCTGCTTTTCATATTATTGCTAAAATATAGGTAATGGTGGTTTGGAACAAGCTGCCCAGCCATGTTCTCAAAGTTGATACCAGTTGAAACAGCTGGATGAGCTGCCTGATTAAATTAGCTACTACCAAGCAACAAGCTAGATGGTCAGAATGGACTCTCATATGCAAATGTTTTAGTCTTCAGATTTTTGAAACAGTCCTGAAGTATTTACGAAGCCTTTTGGTCTTGAAAATGTTGAAAGAATGCATTTTGAAGTCTGTTTTATATAAAAAGGGTAATTGAAAAAAAAAACAGCATTCTAATTTACCTGCACTCTTATTTAACATTTTTCAAACAAATGTCAAATGCAGTGTTTTTTTTAAATTTATAGACAGAAACTAGAAATAAATTGTGCATTTTATGAAAAAGGTTTCTGTAAACCACAGTGCCGAACGGGGAAACAGTGATTCCTAATGAGAATGTGAAGACACAAACTTTGACAAGTGTGAAATCTCTTGGTGGTTTTTGGCTCTAGGGTGTCTCATTAGTCAAACACCGTGCGCTTTATTATCTGTGGCACTGAAAAGAACACCACTATCCACTGCGTGTTACAGACTGCGGGGGGATGACTTTTCTTTTGAGAAAAAAACATTGGTAACTAAGGTGAACGGACAATTTCATAAGATAAGGTTCATACCGTTTAAACTAGGGGAGAAAATCTTTCATTTAAATCTGTTGCAATATCCCTTGATGAAACCAAAGAACAACTGACCAGAATAGTAGATTCAAAATTCAGTTATTTTCATCAATGTGCATTTAGAAAAGTTTCTTAATCTAGACACTACTTAGACTGGCAGAAACTGGCATTCGGTATCGGAGGTGTGTGGTCCCATTTACATCTACTCATGCTAATTTGTGTTCCCTCCACGATGAGATATGACATTTTCCAAACTGAGATTTACCTGTTTAACTAAACTGTTTCAATTGAAATACAGTCATATTTCATTCTCGATTCAGGCAAAGCCTATAGTCGCCTGCTCCTTTTATTCAAATCCCCATATATTCTGTTAAAAGAGTCTTGTTCCTTCCTCTTTGTTCACAGACAAAAAACTACACAACCAAAACATTTCCTTCAAGACACTTGAAGCCTGAAGCAACTACAATAAAAAATGATCATTAGAAGTTTAAGGATTAAACCTAATATCTTATATATTAAACCAAATAAGTTGTTTCATTTTTTGCTTCCTGTTTAAAGAGTAAAATGCTTCACAGTGAAAATACTGCCACTTTAAGGAAGAAGGTGCCAGTCTTGCCCTCACACACTTGCATGATGCATGATGTCCTGTGCTATATTTCTTCTCCACTGCAAGTGGCAGCCATTTCTTTTCTGACACATCTCATCTCAACTCAGTTTAACGGGGTATTTACGAGTGTCAGGAATGACCCCTTTCACCTCCTCACCTCTCTAGTACTCTTTCACCTTTCATCTTGCCTATTAAACAAGCCCGGAGATCCACACTCCCCATTGTTGGCCTGCAATATCAGTCTAGCAGCTGAAGGCCAGTGTAGTCAGTAATTCTGGATTGCATGACATAGAGAAACTGTTAGTGCACCTCCCTAATAGCCAGAATGCTTGTCACTCGTTTGTCAGGCATGGCTGACAGAATTATGGTTCCTTAAATGAAACAATATATCTTTGGAAGTCAAGTATCTTTTTTTTTTAGGTTGGGGCATGGCACAAAACGTCTTTATCTGTTCAGAGACCACAAGTGGACGTTAAAGGGCTCACTGACCTGGTGTACTTCCTAACGCACACACAAACTCCAGGACAACAAGCTCTCCCTCAGGACAACAAGCAGGGCTTTGCGAGATAATTTGTTCATCACTGGACTGCAACATGTACTTACAGACTGAGCGCTAAAAACACACTAGTAAGCATTACCCAGTAAAACTGATTCTTATAGAGTGAGTTCTTTGCTCCTTTATGTTTAGATACAGTGTGCAATACTTTACCATTTAAAGTAACATACAATCACAGGGAAGGAGCACACTTAAACTGCTTTTGTGCTTAAAATATAACTTGTTGTTAAGCCCACCTGGGTTTTGTAATGATTAACCGTTTCCGTCTTACACAGAAGAGCGTCAAAATGAACATTATATTTGAACAATTTTAAGCTATGGAGCTCATATTTGTGAATGAAAGAAAGACCAGATAAAACCAAACTGTGTTTTTTTGTTGTTTTATAGTACCTTTTTTTACTTCGCTACCACTTTTGACTGATGTCACATCCTTAGGAATACACATTTTTTACACTCGGCTAGACCGTTTTTAAAACACACCCATCCTTCCATTTTCAAACTCATCCAATACAGAGTCACAGGGGAGCTGGAGCTGAACATGCTATCTGCAGGGCAAACGCACACACACCAGGGCCAGTCTTCCCAGAGGCCAATTAACCTGCTGGTATGTTCCTCACAGACAGCACCCCAGGTCTGGAATTGAACCCTGGACACCAGCGCTGCGATGCAGCAATGCTAATGCTAAGATAAACACTGTACCACCGTGCCCCCTAAATAAAACACATACAAAATCAATTTCACCAAAAACAACTGTTCAGTTAATAACAGAAAAGGTCTTCCAAGTGTCTTGAAATACAGGTTGAACTCATTGCAATCTTTAGTGCTAATTAGATTCCCCAAGAGGAATAATAATAATAATTGCTTACACTTTTTAGTGATTTTCTGGACACTCCACTCAAAAGTGCTTTACAGGTAATGGGGACTCCACCACCAGTGTGCAGCACCAGTACGCTCCCCACACACCAGCTATCAGAGAGGAGAAAAACAGAGTGATGAAGCCAGTTCATAGAGGGGGCTTATTAGGAGGCCATGACTGGTAAAAGCCAATGGGAAATTTGGGGTAACACCCCTACTCTTTTCAAGAAACTCCCTGGGATTTTTAATAACCACAGAGAGTAAGGACCTCACTTTCTCGTCTCATCCAAAGGACAGCGCCTTTTTACAGCATAGTGTCCCCGCCACTGTACTGGTGCATTAGGACCCACACAGACCGCAGGGTGAGCGCCCCCTACTGGCCCCACTAACACCTCTTCCAGCGGCGACCTTAGTTTTTCCCAGGAGGTCTCTCAGCCAGGTACTGGCCAGTCTCACACCTGCTGAGCTTCAGTGGGCTGCCAGGTGTGAGTTGCAGGTTGATAAGGCTGCAGGTAAGAGAAAGTGCACAGGGTTGGATGTGCTAGAATTGGCCAATTCATGGTATAGACCCACAGGGCTTCCAGTCAGCCTAGGGTGATGCCTAGAGGGAAAGGTTGTTCCCTGGGCCTGTGATCCCTGCAAGGTCTTTTGAATGAGCTCGTACGGGCAGTGTGTTCGCAAGTCCTTATCAGGCAGCCAGCCAGTTCTGAAAACAAAAACAAACACAGTGGCATATTGTTTTCTCATTGCTCCCTCTCAATACCAGCGTCCTGGGTTTGATCCAAGCATTTGGTGCCCTTCTGTGCGAAGCCTGCATGTTCTCCCCAGGTTTGTGGGGGTTTTCGCCAGGTGCTCTGGTTTCCCTCCCACCTCTCAAAGACACGCATGGTGGGTTTGACTCTGGATGTTTCCCCTTGGGGTTTGTCCCCGCAAGGAAGGTGGATGGGCTCCCCAT
This sequence comes from Lepisosteus oculatus, assembly GCF_040954835.1. Taxonomy (NCBI): domain Eukaryota; kingdom Metazoa; phylum Chordata; class Actinopteri; order Semionotiformes; family Lepisosteidae; genus Lepisosteus; species Lepisosteus oculatus. The sequence continues at coordinate 13,572,128 of NC_090719.1, read as the reverse complement.
CTCGTTACTTGCCTTTGAGCAGAGTGGTTTTGGTACATCCAACACTTAGAGTTAGTTCTTATTATGGAATTACATGGACGTGGATGGAAAACAGAAAATAACTCATGTTGCAGTCGGTTTTCCATAACCTTAGGGACTGCTCCCTGAATGCCTCTGAGCGTGTGTGTGAGAACTGGATCGATACCTCACAGGTCCCTTCCACCACCCTGACTCTCTTTTGCATGTATGTGCTGAAATCGCCACAGGGGCTTTTCTCCAGGTAAATAAAACTGCAGTTGTTCCCTGCACAGTAGCTTCCTGATCCAGGATTAAAAACCATTCTGTCACAATGTCTAGACCAATACACCTGCCCGACAGAAAGACAAAGATGTGGAAAAAGCATATCAACACATAAAGAATACACTTCATGTCATAGGGCAAAGGCTGTATGTACCAAGGGGATCATTTTACCACTACAAAGGCAAAACGATTTTTTTGGTTTAATTCTAAACTCCTGCTCAGCGAAAGGTTCCCCCATCATATGGTGTGCATGTGTGTTTTCTTGTTTTCCTGCTTAAAATTGTTGTTGTTGATGTTGCAGTTAAGCCCTGAGCCCACTTTGTCCACACTGTTTTTTTTTTGTTTATATTAGATATAAACATTTTCTTTAAGCAATTTCTTCCTCCCTTCCAAATATGCCAGCTTGTATTAGGTTCACTGGATGTATTTTGTTTCACTAAGTCTCATCTTGGTCATAGCAGAAGATAGCTCAAGGAATTGGCATTATTGTGCCATATAATTGCGAAACACTAGACATTTCTGCATTAAACTGAGATTTCTAAACCCAGTATCAAATTAGAGGTTGCTCTTACTACTTACAGTATACAGCTCGTGATTTGGATCGATTGAATCCATTCAATTCAATTCATTCACTGGCATGTATTATCATGTCAGCACACGCACTGGATTCTGGATAATCTTGGATTTTTTTTTTCAGATATTTATGGGAATATTGACACGCAATCCAAACTGCATTAAATAAACAACTGTCACCTTATAACTGCATTTAAATACTGCTTTCATTTCACAGAAACAGCATGGCAATGTGTACAATTTCAGAAATGAGCCCCCAGAGACCAACAACATTAAATCCATGTTTCTCTGATAGGCTTACTCAATAGCTTGTTGTTAAATTTCACAGCAATAAAACAAGATGGTGCCACTCTCCTAGAGAATTCATTGAATCTAAAATGTGCTTTGGAACATCTTCAATCTCTATAATTGGCCATTAAAGCTGACTAAATGTGCATGGCAAGTTTTGCCTTTTGCAAGTACGTACAGTGCAAATTGTGCCGCAGTTTTCAAAATTATTTTTAAACCCCTGTGGATTTTCTAAAACTACATGTAAGTAAAAGAGGAAGCACCTCAAGTATGTTTTCTCTTGCTACTTACAGTCTCAGCTTTAAACTTGTAAAATAACCTTCAAAGGAGCAGAATCTGTTTCAACTGTAACAACAGATGGATTTCATATTCCACATGGCCCAACATGGATTTTATTTTGCAAAGATACAGGGTCCTGGGATTTGATTTCAGCACCAAAGCTGACACATTAACCTTGTAATGACTGGAGGCTGGAAAAAAAAGCTGGCACAATATAACACTTTCATACAGATCTTTAATAAAGGAAACTTAATTGCATCATACCCTTCACCTTTTCTAGTTTGTAAAAAAATTATATCATCTGCGTCTGGAAACATCATTTCAGAAATATGTTTCCAGAGCTCAGGAGTGCTGACTATCATTATTTTACAGTTCATTCTGTATGAATATTGCAGACGTTATTTCCAAGCTTCCGAATTAAAAGCCAACATGCTTTTTGACATGAGAAATGGAGAACCACATTGTCTGGTACTGGAGCTGGTTGTTTTTCACCACATGCTATATTTACATTAAACACCTGCGATAGTGAATTAGAACGCAGACTGGAGTAAACACAGACTTCCACTGGGGAGCAGAGAAGGTCCTGCAGACACAAGGACTGACCTGACAGCGCCTGTGTGAATAGGCACACTACACAGACCTTGCAGGTTAACTGGTGGGCACTCAAAGCAGTGATGGGACTAACATTATCACTGAAAATATTAATAGGAAGGGCTTGTCAACAGTATTGTTTATATGAAAATGACAGTTTTTAATATGTTAAAGGACTCAGAATGAATGATTGATCACTGTGTGATCTTCATAGCAGTTACCTATGCACTGGATAAGAGCAGGGGTTTACAGAGCTTTTACTACAGGACATCAACAATTTGGCACAGTTTCACAGTGAAACAGAGCTAAAATAAATGAGCACATTATCTTCTTGCTGCTTTTATCTTTTGCTACTTTCACACTGCACTCTCCAACTGTCACTTAAACCACAATTAACTTCATAGTGTCATACAGAAAGAAAGCACATCATTTTAACGGAGATTATAGGAAAACTTTTTTTTTTAAATAAGCTATCCAGTGCTTTAGGAAACAGGTGTGTTACAGGTATTGTCATTCAAATTGAAATTGTATTACAATTGAATGCATTTATTACAATTATTAATCATGTCTACTGTCAGGAAATGCATGCATGAACATTTAAGATGTGGCTACTGTGATTTAGCATTTGCTTCAATTATAATATACTTTCTGCAGCAAACAAAATAAAAAATAACTAGGCTAGTATCCAGTTTAGAAAAGGAAAAAGTCTTGTTACCATGTCACTTTGTGCAATTCCCAGTGCTATCATTGACTCACTGCGTGTTAGCATGAAATTATTTTAATTTATTGGTTTTATAACAGGGCAGGTGCATTTATCTACGGAGCCCATTTATAACATGACCTAGTGCCCTAGTTGGTTACATTTTATTACCATAAAAGCAGAGTGCATAAATACATCACAGGTTAAGATATTACAATTAGAGTATTGTCAAAACAATAAAACACATTTTGAAATGACAAATTCTCAAATAAAGAAAACATGAGACTTAAACTGACTGCATTCATGAGAAACCTGAAAATGATTATTTACTGCTCCTACATGTACTGGAGTATCGCTATGTGGCTCTGTGCAAAAGACCTAATACTGTATATGCTGTTGCTTGATGTTAAGAGGCTCATGGAAAAGAGACCAACAGAGGTTCTACCTACAATAACGAATTGTTACGGTGATGCTTATTAACATTTCACCAAACAATCCAAAGGGACAAAACAGTATTAAAAGCTCTTAGTGACCAAACAAGCACAATGAGTTCAATGACCAACTCTCACCGTTCCCTCATTCTTAAACAGAACCACTTTCACGTACTCGGGGTGCAGTATACTGTATTAAACATGTTGTTTGTTGTATAATAGATCAATTACACTACAAAAAAATGTAGCCGACTGGTTCGTAAAGTATTAGGATGAAAAAAAATCACCTAGCAAACACAGAAGAGAACTGAATACTTGGGCCTCTTAATTCATCAACTAAGCCATTCACTGCGAATTGATTTATACACAGAAATACACTTTTACTTGTATCAGAGCACTGAAATTTATAACACATAATCTACAAGGCAATTTCTCAGTGCCAGTATTTGTTTTTCCACATTCAGTAAAAATACAACACTACAGAGAAGGCTCACATTTTAGTCTTATCTGTATGATGGAATGCAATTACTGGAAAAAAAAATGTAAGGGGAATCTTTCCTGGCAAGTACATCTGTCTTTGTTTTCTCTCAACAGATGAGTTTTAAGTTTCATTGTTGTCGTGAAGAATCGCTAGGGATATTTCCAGAAACAGACACATAATATTTCTGTACTGCAAGTCTTTTTTGTAATTGCACAATTCATTTGTTCTTTCTTCGATAAAGAAATCAATTTTGTTTGCCATAAATGAAAATTTAATGCAACTCTTTTGTTTGCACATACAGAATATACAAATTCCACTCCAGCTGTACATTAACAGTTTGGCACAGTCAAATAGGATTTTCTCTAGGCTTCCACAACCCTGGTTGTGGATAAGACTTCCCAATTACAAAATGTCTCATTACAAGGGAGACACGAAGAGAAAGCTGAAGAAGACGAAACAGACACTATTTTGAAATTTGAACAGAAGAAATGTTTCAGGGAAAATTTTAATTTTTTAATTGTAACATTTCAGCTTGTTTGACACATCGATCACGATCACCAGCAATATTCAGTGATGATTTGCTAATGAATAACAGTGAATCCTTTTATCGTTGAGTAACTTAGCAAGTGTCTAAACGGCTAAGGCAAATTAGACATGAACATTGAACTAAGCTTTAAAATTGAGAAAAGTAATGTGGTACAGAACAGAAAACTCATCATGATGAATACCAAAAATTCACTTAGCGTAGTTTGGGCTAGTCTCATCCTAGTTTCACTTGAAAATCTTGCATAAATCCTACAATAGATTTGTCCATTATTTTTGCAAAAATATTAGAATCTGTCACAGAATTACTTACAGTTCTATACATGGTTCACAGAAATATTGGCAAGAAAATCTAGCAAAGGGGTCAAGCAAAACATTTTGAAAAGCAGAGTCTTAATTTCACATTTCCTACCCTTTCAAGTGAAAAGTTTACTGAGGTTTATAAAGTAGTTTTGTACTGTTGTTTTTTCATCTGTTCCCGAGATGTTATCATCTACACAGAGAATGCAATTAACTAGCTTCGTCATATGCCTACAATATTTATGGGTAACAACAATTCGCCTAAGCATTTACGGTTGAACCTGAATCACCTTGTGTCTTCTATAAGTACACGTGCTATGCAGTAGTTGATAATGTTGTCGTGTTTACAGTTACTGCAACACTATGGTAAATGAGAATGTCGGTATAATTTTACAATCGCTTCTTCAGTTAATTAAAGCAAAATGCAGCGGGCAGAAAATACTAAAATGGACATGCAGGGTATACTATTCCATTCCATAATAAATCGTGATTTATTATCGAGTAATCCTGGCTACCAAATTCAGCCTAAATGTTCAACTGACAGGCGATATGCAGAGGGCAAGACTATTTTTGATTTTTGTCCGTGTATTGTTGACCTGCCATACACAAGTGGAGGGTCTATTTTATTAATAGAAGGGTTATCATTAATTTGACAAACAGGTACCGCAAAGCCTGATCAACATAAGCCAAGCATAAAGGGAGGAAGGAAGCATGTCTTACATGTATAAGTTTTGCAGTCAGTAAAGAAAAAGCAACAAACAAGGCCAACTGAATGCATAAAATCACAATACTGCTAGAAAAACGTTACAGTTTTTCAATCGTGTAAACAATAAAGCAAATGACACAGGGCTTTTTGCCTTTAAACATGAGCCTATACTTTTCAAACCCTTATCTTGTGAACAATCATCCCATTGTCTAAATTATCTGATTTTTGCACAAACAACAAATGAGCTGGGCTCCCAAAATTAACCCAGAACACTGGTATCACTTGACTGCAAGGCGCGCATATTGCGTATGAAAAGAACTTTGCATGTGTCAGTTTCCTTTGACCCTAGTTTAGGCTCAAGTGTTTTTATTTTAGGAAAGAAAATTGTGCCAAGCCATGCTATAATTCTCTGTCTTGACAATGCTCATGAGAAATCCCCTATTGGCTGCTGAGTTTTTGCCATGTTTAATGTCATGCATTTTATCAAGAATGCTTCTAACCCTGCTATGGGAAATGTAGCCTTAGCCATGATTGTATATTAAGATATCTGACCATTTTCAAAGTTAAAAGCCAAAGAGAAGGTAAAATATCAAGAGTAAAACCTGAAAATGATGACAGTAAATGAGTTACGATAATGCTATATAAAACATACAAAAGTATTCGTATTACTATTATGTAGAATGTATTTGTTTTGCAGATGGCCTTATTCAGGGCAAATAAACAATAAGGAAATCTGACATTAAATGTAAGCTTAAGGAACAACTTTATGGGTACAACAAGGTAAAATTACATAAATGAATTACTGGAAATGACATTGAAGCTACAACTGGATAAACCATCTGCCATGCAAACAAATAAATAAATAAAATAGAATGTAAAATCATTTAAAATCAACTGCGAACATATCTAGCTTAGGATTGGTAGAATATCACAGAAGTAGATCATGCTTCTAAATATATTCATATGGATGAAAGGGCATTTCTGTCAACTGCTACACTATAGCATAACAAATTCTGGCATTAGTAATCAGTATACTGGAAATTCACGCAGGTTGTTAATTTTAATTACAGTTCACTATGCGGGCTTATATTTAAAAGTACAGAAGAGAAAGAAAAAACAACATAATCATTAACCTTTATGATTCTGCATTCAAAATGACATCTGCACTATCATTTGTTATTTTATCATCTGTATATTTGTCTGCAAAGCTCTGCATGAGAAGTATGAATCTAGGGATTCACTTCTGAAGGTCATGACATAAACAAGTCAGTGCTACACTCAACTTTGTACTTAGATATTTTGTAATATTTTAATAAGGTTTACGTGGCCTTTGCCTAAAGAACAGATTTGTGCAGTTCTGGGGAACGTCTATATTAAGTATAATATAGTCACTACAGCAAACACTCATTTTGGAACTTTTTAAGTTATCAGTACTGTGCATTTCTCAATACTAACCTACAGCCCTATTGCATTTGATGGAAAATACCATCAATTTAACAGAATAATGCCAGGTACTTAAGTGTGCATTTGGGTGTAATTTGGTGATCCTGAAATGAGCTAAGGTTTTGGTCATTAGACAGAGCACCACTGCGGACTAAGTTTTAATGCTATTCAACAATAACAAAAAGAAAAAATAAATGGATCTAAAAAAAACACATGACTGTGTATCGTATCAAAAAATTCCTGAGCATTAAAATATTTCTAATTTCCAGTATATAAATGTATAGATGATTACTACATAATACAATAATTACTACACATGAAATTACTTTCAGGAACTGCAGGGTTAACCTCAGTTCATCTGGCAAAAAAGATCAAGCAGTTTTTGTTGAGAGGATCGTTCAGAGTAACAGCTTTGGACTCTCCTCACAAAGAACTCAGAAATACGGCTCTGACCTTTTTTGCTCTGGCCACCACTAATATGCACCTATATGACAGTATTGATTTTCCCTTCCAAAGGCTGAAGATAGAATTTTCCTTGGCAATAATTCCTCAGTGTGGCATCTTTCAATTACATCTTTCACTTGACACTACGGTTCACACTGCTAGTTATATTTTCCTCAGCACCTTGCTCCTGACATTGATGAATCTTAAATCATTACCCACAAGGAGATAGACTAGGTTATTGTGTCATCTCAGTGGTGCTCCTGTTTTGTGAGTGCTGGCGTGGGAGCTTAAAAAGATATGAATAGAAAATAGGTGCCAACTGTGTGCCCCCTGTCCTCTCTGTAGAGATGAGAACCACTTGCATAAACCTGTCTTCTTTATCCTGTTTGTAAGGGTGTTGAATATAACACTAATTCATAATGAGTAACAAGTAAAAGCGATGTACCATTGCAATAAAACTACTTATTATAATCGCATGCCATTGTGTGGCAGCTTATTGACATTGGAAGTAGAATTTCCAATGTCAATAACCTTATCTCATACAGAGAAAATACCAGCAGTCTAATTTCCTAGATGTACTCCAAAATACGCACTTATACTGTCATACAAAATAAATCATTCTTTATTTTTCTTAACATACAATAATTTGGATGACAACAAAAAAAGACAATCTTTTCTTTTTCTGCACTACACAGAGTTTACCGTGTTAATGATCACATAACCTGCGCCATAGACTTGATTTATGAAGGTCGGGGAATTCCATATTGTCCACATTGTATCTTGTTCAAATAAACAAAGTTAAATTATGTTTAAAGGCCTGGGTGGCATTTTGGTAACTTGGCCATTCTAACTGAAATCCCACTGCTGCTTCTTAAAATGCATGGTTATTGGTGTTAAATTGCATGCTATTTCTCAGTTTTTAAATCATCCAATTACGGGTGTTTTTATATTGACAGAAGATAAGCAAAGAATGTGTTGTAAGTCAATAACATGGGGGTTATAATTGCAGCCTTGGGACCCTGGGTTCAGTAATGGATCTGGGGGTGCTGTCTGTGTGGAGTTTGTATGGGCTTCCTCTAGGTGCTTCATATTGGTAGGTTAATGAGTTTCCAGGACAACTGGCCCTGGTGTGTGCATGTCTGTGTCTTTGTGTGCCTTTTGAAGGACTGGTGTCCTGTCCAGGGTGTACCCTGCCTTCTTCCCATTGCTTGCTGGGATAGGCTCCAGCACCCAGCTGAGACTGGCACTATATCCTATATTACTTAAGAACGTTTTCAATGAATCAACTAAAATGTAATCATACCCAACCTGCCCAATTTGATTAATCAGTGTATCCCAAATTAATATGGTCCTAACTTAAACTATTATTTTCTCTGTAATAGTTCTTGGGTAACTTGATCCCTGTTTTAAAATTGCTTCCTGCACACAACTTCCAATACAGCTTTTAGAAGTAGATGAAATCTAAAACCGTATTCCAGGTGAAAGAAGAGGGCTCTGTTCAGCTGTTACTCATAGGTAAACACAGTGTCACAGTGTCCCATCATAGTTGACCCATGTGGCCAATATGCCTGTTTTAAAGAAGCCAATAAAATTGGCGCCGCATTATAAACCTGTTTTAGCGTGTGTGATCAGTCTTTTTTCAGCTTTAAAGTATTTGGAATTATTCCCAAAGGAATAGTGAACAAATACGCAGCTATCCCGTGTAGCAAAGAACTACTTCCATGGCTTCAGACATCAGAATTGTCACACTGCTTACAAGCAGTTCTATGAGCTGTTCCATTTTGCTGATAGTCTGCATTTATTATTAGCTGTTTCCTTCTGGAGGATTTGAATTTTCAAAACCTTATCTTTCCATGATGAAAATTTAGGTTGTGCAACGATCTATACTCTTCCTAGGAAAAAAAGCCATACTATACTGCATATGCTCCATACTTCACTACTACATACTATACTACATACTACAACTTCAGGAAAACCACTATAGTAAGGCTCTGTATTCTAACATATGAACAAATTTGTAGTGCTTTTCCCCAATGTACATCATTTTAAGTAGATACTGTAGGTAGGAAAGTCCATTTGAAGCTAATTCAGCCGGAGTTTATCCTGGTTTCGCATGAAGCGATCAGAGAGCACGTGACTCCCCCCAGGATGGGACACCAGTCTGTCACATGGCCAGTCCCCAGCAATGCCGGTCCCCATTTATACAACTGGGAGGACTGGAGCAACTGGAGAAAAGTACCTCACTCAAGGTACAACAACAGCGTCTGCAGCAGGAACTTGAACACACACCTCACTGTTTACAAACCCAGAGACATCCCCACTATGCCACATTACCACGCACCACTGTAATTTATTTAGTAATAAGTTACTGGTTATTTTTATTTCGTTATTTTTCCGCAGGTACTGTATATAGTACAGCAGCTATAATAAAACCATAGAAAGCAGAAAGCACATTCGTAGTCGGATCATTAAAAATTCATTACGGGTTCTTGATATTGTAACACTATGCTGACTATGGTTTAAAACTACCGTATAACAACAGCTGAAACTGTTGTATGTAAATCCATATTCAGCAAAGTCTTATTTTTAAAAGTTGCCTGTGCAAAAAAATACCTCCGAAGCAAATTCATAGTGCGTGACGGAAAACCATAACTATAACTAAATGTTTACAACATGATTGTATGGTTGAAGGTGTCAATGCCGAAAGACCACGTATCAGCAACTATGAAAAATGGTATTTTAGCATATGGGCTTTGCTCACGAATTGCAAATCCGTGGTCGGATCTTTTAACAATAAAGCCGAAACCCTTCCAGTCTGTGAGGTACTCCGACATAAAAAGGCTAATGGCTGCCTATCCAGTTGCTTCCCTACCTTGAGCTCTTTGAAGAAGATGCAGCTCCTTGCCCATTCGACAATGGAGAAGAGCGTCTGGTCTGCCATTCTGCACATAAGGCCAAAGGTGTTGAGCTTCTCCAGCTTGCCACGGTTGGCCTGCTCCTGCTGCAGGTAAGAAAGGATCTTGTTCTGGACCTGGAGTTCGTCTGGGTCGCAGCGGAGAAACTCCACGATCAGCTGGGGGACACTGGGAGGGGAGCTGGTCTGGTAGGCATCTGGGTAAGGATAGCCAGACAGGGACTCTGGAGAGCTGGTGTAGTGGTCGGGGTACTCTGATTTAATGGCACGGTTCGGGAAGGACACATATTGGTAGCCTGGCAGGGGGACATGATTCTGCATGGCCATGCCGATTGCTGGGGGTCCATAGGGGACTTGATCATAGTCTGAGGGGGTTATTGAGGCTGGAGTCGGAGGGGGGATGCTCTTCGAGACGGAGTGAAGCCCGTGGAGGCTGCCTGAAAGAGTGTAGTCACTCTGCACCGGGGAGACGAGAGGTGGCGTCGCCTCTAACTTGAAGCCGTTGGCCCGTATCAAAGCCTTCTTCTGCTGCTTCAGAGCCCTGTCCCGCTTGTACATCGGCCCGAACTTATTCCTCCCCCCCCGCATGCGGTCTGCGCGGACGGCTGGCCAGAGAAAAGAGAAGAGCACATCATCGGTTTCGAGGCGAAGTGACGTTCACACGTGAACAACAGAGGCGGCTTCCGTTTTGGAGAACGTAAGTTCAGAATAAAAGAAGATATACTTGAACCCTCCCCCGAAAAACATACGAATGAGCTATTTGCATCGGAAATACACTAAGCCGCTGAAAACAGAAATTTAAAATATCAGTGCAGATTAATTACACCTTCTACATAGAACTGTTTTTGAGAGGCCTCATAGGGTACACTTGAATAGCATCTCAATATGATCATATTTCTAATGCACCTTATCTTCTGAGCTTGCTGGAAATTTGCAGTGGCTAAAAATCCGGATCACTGATTTCTTGCTCCAGATAATGCTTGCTTCAATAAACGAAATCACTCACTGGCATTAAAATGCGTATGATCTGCCACTGTTGGATTGTACGCTGATGGCAATCTGAGCCACAGAACATTGCTTGTTTCAATTCAACAATGATCATATCAGCACTATTAGCAAACAGTTACAGTTCTTAAGTTATTAAGTATGCAGAAATACACACAGAGTAGACAATGAACGTTTTGTTGATGTGCAAGAATCAGATTTTCCCAGCAGGATGCTATTATGTAGTAATCTGTTTAGAACTGACAGAAGGGCAGTGGATAGGTGATAAAAGCTTACGACAAACTTCAGATTAAATAAACAAGGCACGTAATTTAAGGATGGTTTCATAAGTCAAGCACACATCCATGGTTTCACAATAGCTCGAGAACTGCATCATTCCCTCAGAATCGGGTAGATTTGTACATACATATTTGGGAAAACTTGCTTCCTCTATTTAAGGAGACCTCTGCATTAAAGTGAGTTTGCTGTAATTCATTCCTGTCCTCAAGGCCTGTGTCTTTATCTCCAGGGTGAACTCCTTTGGGTTTAACTCCAATTTAGGAGAGGATATGAGCAAGGGAGCTTAACTTTTTTTCTTGTCACTTTTTACTGCTTTTTTTTAATTTAAATGCGTGTAATTAGTTATTCTTTAATGGGAAAACATTTTTTTTTCCACCGTATTGGTCGATTAGAAGGAACGTAATCCTATTGCCAGAGCTATACAAGCAGTCAAGAATGTGTCATTTCTGTGAGGAAACAGGTGCTTTTCTACATCTCCGAGAGGAAACCACACATTTTGTTTTATTCCCGTTGGATCGTTGACTTGAACTCAGAAGTCGCATCTAATCAGAGTTGTGAGTCGGACTTTAATCGTCCCCGCTAAACTATATTTATAAATACGTTCGTTTTTTGATAAATACAAAATAATTGTTTTTTTCTACTTTATTTTTTTACTTTGAAACCGTACTAATTTCTAAACCGTCGAAATTAGGCGCCGAGATCAACAGAAATAAAAAAAACACGTTTAAAAGGGTGCGCTTAGAATAAGAGTATAATGGATATTTAGAATAAAACCATTAATGTCGTTTACTAATTTAACCAAAAAACAGATTCAGGCATAACTGAATGTTGCCGAGCGGCACGTATTCTTAGGTATTATTGTATACCATGCCTACTCTCCATCTCTAAAACAGAAAAAATCTTATAGTCCAATAATTTGTATTTCCTCAAAAGACTCTGCATGCAATTCCTCAAGTTTTTTTAAAAATTATAATCCCACTTCTGCCTAAATAAAGACCTTGAAAACAGAAGTGTTAATATACGCGTATTTCCGTACAAACTAAAAGAGGGTACCGGTTCTCTTAACATTTTGTCCATAACAGAACAATACAGGTGTCAACATGCATTTTACGTTTTTTTTAAATAACTGAACCCGAACTCAACATAATCCAATTTTAGATATTTCATGCAGCACTAATTATCTAACAAATAGCCTTTAAAATGAAATAATTTGTTTATCGCCTTTCTTAAATAAATATAAATATTTCGAGGCAAAATAACAACGGATCACACGGATTAAACAAATGCTAGTGGTCTTTACCTTCTAATCTCATTCCGACAGTCAGACATTTTTGAAACCGACAAAACGGGCATCTTTTTCGTTGCGTTTTGTCAATTTTACAATCCTGGTTTTCTGCGCAAGTGTACCGTTTATTGTTCTGTACTGTTCGCTTGAAGAACCCCTAAAGAGAGAATAAAAAAGGTTTTATTAGACATGCCAAGTTTCAAAATTAAATACAAGCCTATAGTTATGAGCTACGCCTACAATTTTTTTATTATTATTTATGGGAACATTAAACGGAACGACACAAGTTTGTTTCTTTGGAAAATAACATATCCAATACCTTGCAACTTTCACATGTCAGCAGTCCGTAGTGATATCCAGAAACCTTATCGCCACACACCGGGCACAGTTCTTCCAAATCGTCGTCATACGAGTAGTCCATCACCTTAAATTGAACACCTATACAAACGAGAGAAAGCACAATGAATGAAGCCGGCCGTCAGGACCGCAGGACGCGAAAATCTTTTGAGACCCAAGGCATGGGATGTCGCGGATCTCGGGTGTATGAGCTCGGTGTATGCGATCAAGGGTATATTTATCCTCACGCCAGTTGACAGACGAGCCACGTGTTTGTTTAAAGAGCTGTCCAACCCACTCGATGCTGACACCCTCCTTTAAAAATCAATAACGAAAACGTTAAATAAACAGTTGCCATCGTCTCCGCAGGTTTACGACCTTCCTGGCGATTTTAAGACTGCCCTTAAAAAAAAAAATGAAACGTCCAGTTTCTGTTAAAAAAAAACACGTATAGGTTTTTTTTTTTTAAAGTATAGATGCTAAACGAAACTTACACCATTGGTGCCTGGAAAAAAAAAACAATCTTGGTAGCATTACTTTTAAATCCACAGAAAATCGCAAATATTAAATTGGATGTATTTGATACATTCACATACTTTCGCAGTAACAGAAATAGGATCATGCGTTCTGTTTCCATTTGACAAATTTCGTTACTTTTAGTTGTATATTTAGTTAGGCAAGGCTATTTTCTACGTTGATATTATGATGGGCAAGGCAAAATCGGAATTATTCAAAGTTCATGATTAATGCTGCAAGCGAAACATTGCGCTTTAAGTAACACCTCGAAATCACTTTACTGTATATACACGTTATAAATGTCTGTTTAACAAAAGCTCCCCCGAAATACGCCAGTCACTACAAATAATATTAACGAAAAGGTAAAGAATCGAATTAAACACGTAACTGTACAATATGATTTTACAACGCATACACAGCTAATAATACGTACAGTATATTCTGTATATATAAAATAGTAATTCATAGTTTGAACATGCTTTTTTTAAAACACCGAATATTCTTTTTTTTACTAGATACCAACTGTACAAGTCATAAGTTTTGCTATCAAATGGTTCGTAAACTAGAGTATGCCTACTTGCTGGGAAACACTTAGAAAATAAATTAATCGGAGGAACAGACAAACAACAACCATACTACTACTACTAATAATAATAATAATAATAATAATAATAATAATAACTAGCCCCTCACCTTCGTTGTTTCCGAGTCTTATCCTGGTTTAAATTGCTGTAATCTTCCCCAATTTGCACTAAGACCGGTAAATTGACAAAAACTCGCACTCAAGACACAGAAAAACCGCCGCCTCACTAATTTCCCAGGACCACTCAATTAGAATAAGATTGCAAGTACAAGACGAAGAGCCCCCAGCCGTGCAAACCGACGGCACATCGCTTCCTATTTACACATTTCCCCGATCCGATTGGGAGACATGCGGGCGACCGACGGGTCTCGCCTCCTATGTATCGCGCAGCAGCCCGTCCGGGTCCGCTATGTGTCGTATTAAAATCCCAGAGAGCCAATCCCCAGCTCAAGGGGCGGCCGCTCAGCCTTCTCGCTTAGCCTTGTGTCTCCAGTGGTGGGGAGAAAGCGCCGGAGGAGCCCAGTCGATTTATTCCTGTTGCTTAAATCGCTTTTCATCACATCAAAACATGACAGGATAGAATCCGTGTGCTTACAAATATCACTTTGCACGGTTCTATCAAACTGCAATGGGATAGCAGATCGAACTGAGTAAATCACACTCAATACCTATCTTCCGAAGTACCTAACATCGGATTTGAAAGGTATTATTATTATTATTATTATTATTATTATTATTATTATTATTATTATTATTATACTGTAACTGGTTAGGTTTCAACAGCGAACAGGTTTGTATGCTCAGGTCAGCAAATGCAGCACAGCATTCTTTGGATATTGCCGTTAAATTATGGGGAAAAAATTAAAAGGCTTGATTCCATGTTTAAAAAGCATGTGTGCATTTCTTCACAGGCTACATTTTAAATTGGCATCCAAAAAAATATTTCAAACACGAGCACAATTTATATTGAAACGTTTAACAGATGTGCAGCCCCGTTTTTAGACATTGTTATCGTGTACAGTGAGAACAACATACTGTATAGTTTACACCAAACTGCTTTAAAATTAAATGACGGAGTTCTGCCGACATGAATATATGACTGGTCACTGAAATAAATGGGCAATTATCTCTCAAAAACCAAACCGTTGGAAACGCTTACAGTGTAGCTTATCTTAGGGGATTCCTTATAGTTTATTAAACGATTCATTGTTATACTCATATTAAATATAATTAAATGCCTTGCAATGATCTTCACGTACCTAAATAAATTTGTTAAATCCAAAAAGGCATTTGAGAAGTACTGATACCGTTTGTACATTGCCCTCGCTGTAATTGTGTTTTACATTGATCAAACCAAAAAGAGGCACGTTTAGTCTACCTTTAAACTCAAGAAGAAACAGGTGCGTTTTCCTTTCAGTATTTCATTTTTTTCGGTGAAGTCAGAAAAAGATATATTCATAGCAGGAACAACTCTGATCCTAATTATAAACAGCCCAACGTCGCAATGTATATTTAAATTAAAAAATGTCTAATAGGCTTTAAAAGAAAAGAATTCGTAAGTAATTGATATATTTATACACATCTTTCTGTCTTCGGGACTGCTTGCAAATGATCATAAACTGGAGCATTTGCAATGATTCGTGAAATTTCAGTGCACTTTAGAAAAAAAAGTGATAACAGTATAAAAAGTAAACAGAAAATATATGAAAATGCCGTTTTTGATAGGCAGTTGCGTATCCTGTTTCTGTGCTCAGGTGTATACTGTACTTTACATCTGCAGTATACACGTCACCCTCTGCTACTGCCCAGATCACTAATACCTGCTGTTCTAGACGAATTGCGCAGGGACACCCTTTCTGCTGTGTAATTTGATTTTTTTGTAATGTAGCACGCAGTCTAAGTTTTCACTGACTGCATAGTTTCCTTAAAAGTTTATATTTTTCATCCTTGTCAACCGTGGACAAAGTCTATCAACGGAACATGATCAATCTGGATTTTGAGGAATCCAGACTCGTACTGAATGTCTCTTTATATATTTCTAATAATATAAAATGTTCTTTTGGTTGTCATCCAGTTTTCAAAGAAACTCTACGTTTTACCGTCTCAATGGGATAGAAATAACGTTTCGCTTTACAAAGGTCGGAACACCTCATACTTACGTGTTGGGAAAAAAAAGTATTAATATTAAATGTTCTTATGGCTTAAGATGCAATACATGGTAGTAAATTGAGAACGACTCAGTGTTGCAGTTGGTATTATCGAAGAAGGCAGACTGTAGGTTCGTCGTAGGCCTGGTGCAATTTTTTTTAATCAGACGAGTACACAGAAAGGTATGTTTGAGAGAGCAAATGAAAAGAAACAAACTCTTGAGCTTGGCCGTAACATTTTCAGGAATGTTCCGCGGAGAGCTAACAAAAGTATCTTCTCGAACACCAGTTACAGCGGAAACGAACCGAGGACACTCAAATTGTTGCTTCGTGGAGCTCTGCAAAACGAAATAAACTAGATGCCGCACATTTCCCAGGCCTAGTTTTCACCTCGACAGTATTAATTGGGCGGTGACATCACGACCACAGTGCAAAAAACATCGTAAAAAAAACCGTACGTAAAAAAACAGCTTTCTACAGACTTGTTCTCACTTTAGCTCTCTTGAACCCGAATTTGCCACGAAAAATATATTTTATATTTTAATTTATTGTCATAGTTTTTAATAATGAATAATGCATTTTCAACATAACGTTTTCGTCTGCCCTGTATGTCTGCATTTACGCGGCGGTTGAGGTTTATTGCGTAACTTCATTAAGCTACAAAAAAATCACAGATTGAAGTGTTCAAATTAAATCCGCCAAAGGTAACATTTAGCTTTATTATTGCTGCTGTAATTTAATGAAGCACCGTCTTTTAAATCGCGCTTCATTTCCGTTTCTTTCCAAAACATTATTGTGTTGAAGTAACTATTTTAAAATATCTTTGTATTGTAACCATTACATATTGCAGTAAAGTTAAACAATTTCTAAACAGTAAAATACGCAATGGCGTACTTCCCTTAAAAATAACCACTACAAAAATGGCAACATATTGATAATACTAGTTATCATAACAAAATACAGAATGTTTACTAATTGCACTACCCTTTTTTTCCTGTACAATGGAGAAGAAAAAAGCCGTCGTTAATATTGCTTTTAGAAATACAATAATTTGAACAGATTTACAGAAACAATAAACAAGGTACAATCTCCTGTCCTGAACAGTTTTTTTTAACACGTTTATACTACCGTTAGCCTCATATATGAAGACTTTTTCAAATTCCTCAAAATGTCCTGGTACAGTTTTGATAATTTTTAAACTTTTTACACGATATTTGAGAATTGGTACACGATAAGGCAATGCATCATCACTTTATCAATGTCATGTTTGAAAGCTGGAATCTTTTTGCCTAATATTCGATTTTTTTAGCGCATTGAAGTTTTCATTTGCGAGCAAAAGATGCTGACAGCAAACGGCAGTTTATTCATATTTTCCACCAACATGTAAAATGATTTGCATTCAGAAGGTTTACAGGGCAATAAACGTAATCCTGTCTACCACACAGCAAGCGTCTATTGAATAATAAGATCGAAAAAAAATAGAATGATTAGGTATAGAATAGTAATAGAATGATATTGTTGATAGTATTTAAACCAGACATATGCATTTAGGCAATATTCTTCTAAAAAGACTAAATGCTAACTATATTTGCCTTGTTATCTGTATGTCGATAAAAAGTAGTTTACACAGGCTCTTAAAACTTCAACGCGCGGAGGCCAGTTCTTCAATTATTTAGACATGTTTTGGTGAAAATATCTGTACAATATGTGATTAAAATTGCGTTGCCTTCCACAAAACGTCTAGTTGTAAATCTATCTTGTAAAAACGTAGGTAAATCCTTGAATATTTAAACGTAGCCTCGATGTATTCTTTTAATGCCCACTTTCCTCTAAGGATTACAAAAGGTATAAATTAGCTTCTTCAACCGAGTTTATCCTTGAACTGACGTCCGTAAAGGCAGTATATCTCAATACTACTCAAACACTTGCTATACTAACGCTAAGTGTTTATACACTCAAATGACTTCGTTTAAAACAATGCTTGACGTCAACTGAACATTTTCAACCACCAATTACCTTAAGATAAATGCATATAATATTACCATATAAAATTCGACGTCTAAATTTAAATTTAATGTGACGTGTTTTACTCGGACGTTATTTGATAGCTTTTGAAGTTATTTAGTTTTGTAACCGTACTGGAAGAGGGGAAACAAATATTCATGAAGTCCAAACAGTAATTAGCAATACTTACTTTGATTTTCGTCTTCTCGTTTCAACGGACTGCAGATTGAAAAAGTCGCATCAAATGACATTCTCAGGTAAGCCTTCCTAAATTCTTTTGTTTGGTCCACCTCGCTATAATTGGGAATAAAAAAGAGCTGATCTGATTAAATAATAATAATAATAATAATGAGACCAATTATGCTGTTAAGCAGGAGTCAGACACACAGTTAACCGCATGCCTTTTTATATTTATATATTTGAGCCGTGCATCTGGGATGGGAGATTCTGATTGGATTTCACACTCATGTGACAGCTACTGAGTTCATAATGCATTCTTTTCTCTTACGAATTTAAATAACTCCTCCAGATGTTAAAAATTAGTTTTCTTCGGTCATCGATCTGTTTCTGTAGATTTGGATGTGCTAATTTACCATTTGTGGAAAGACTAATTTCTGAAAGTCTAAACGATTCCGTGTAAGAACAGTGTCTGGTACAAGAACATCAGAGTAGAGTTGACTGCTGTGTAAGTGAACACTGATTTAAATTAAGCTGATGTATCTTCAGGTCAAGAAGGGAGAAAGGCAACAGTAGTTTGCACTTCAATGCAACTTACTGTCCCTCAAGGAAAATTTCTCCAACATCCAAAGGCATATTGGACTGATTTTAAAAAAGCCAGGAAGCCATGCTTTATGTGTCATAGTGTGTTTGTGTACTGGCTCTTAATGATAGATAATATTTGATATATAACAGATATATATGCTAGATAATTTAGAAAGAAAATTCTAGAGTTGATCATTTTCTTTCTAAAAGAGTCTCTATCACTCAAATGGACCTGGGGTGCTGTCTGTGAGGAGTTTGTATGTTTGTGTGTGTTTCCTCCAACTGGTCCGGTGTCTTACCACAGTCCAAATACATACTGGTAGGTTTATTGGCTTCTTGGAAAATTGGTTCTGGTGTGAGTGTGTGTTTGTGTCTTCTATCTGCCCAGCGATGGACTGGCATCCTATCTAGGCTGTATCCTGCCTTGCACCTGTTGCTTGCTGGGATAGGCCCTGACTCCCCTGTCATCTTGTATTGAATACAGCAGTTAGAAAACGACTGGATGGATGGATGAAAGATTGTGGGCAGCCTCCCAGATTCGGCTGAAACGTTGTGTTCTCTCTTCTTTTTTTCAGCATGGAATAAACCTATTACTTGTTCCTTTGCAGCCTACGCATGCTGACACAGCTACCCACCTGAACTACATATATCTAAATATCTTTGTACCTGACTATCTGTTTCTTCTTTTATAACACTTTCCTGACATCAATGAGAAACAAGTCTAAGTGTAATAGCAGCCCTGTACTGTATGGCCTCTATATTGTAGACAGTATATGTTCCCTGTGCCCCCTGTGCTCAAGGCAAAATGGACAAACATTTCCCTCCTGCTCTCCCTGACTGCATGAAGCGCTGTATCCAACCAAAGGACTTCATCTACACTCCTAAGGGAAACCACCTGTTGGGCTCACACCCGAAGAAGGCTCCATGGCCGAAACGTTGTGTTTTCTTTCTTCTCTTTTCAGCAGGGAATAAACCTATTGCCTGTTCATAATGCAAAACTACAAGTGAAACAGACACAATACTGTAAATATGGTGTTGAAGCTTTGTATTAATCTCTTATATATACAGTATATATCCATATCTACTTTCTATTAGAAAATTCTAATGCCACCAAAAAAGTAAGCATCTCTGGCCTTCACAAATTTATAGCAGTATCTTTAGGTTGAAAACTACCAGTAAAACCCGCGAGATTGTGGTCCTCAAGAGTTACCCCCATCTCTGCTTTAGATCCTTAAGAACTTGTGCAATGATGTTCAGTTCTTATCCTGGAGGGCTGCAGTCCATAAGGTTTATAGGCAACTTATAAATGCCAGTAAGTGAAGACTTGGAAACAATGTGCCACTACAGACCAAGTGAGTGAACAGTTGCATCAGATCAAGTCATTAATATCAGGGAACTGGGGGTCAGACAAGTGGGTTGCAAAAGCAGGCTTTGTAAATGAAGAATAAGGGAAGTGTTAATACATTTACCACATATTATTAATGTAAGAATATCTCATTATTTACTAGGATAATAGATTATTATAGGATTATTATTATTATAGACTAATAGATTATGGATGTAGTTCAGGGGTTAGATGGACAAGCCTATGGTACATCACTAGAATCCATACTGCTGTTGTCCCTTGAGTGAGATGCTTTTTGCTCTGTGTTGGGGCTGAGTCTGGACCCCCTGGAGGTGGTGGCTGAGAGGAGAATGCTGACCAAGCTCACAGCCATCATGAACAACGCCTCTCATCCGCTTCATGGGACTGTTACTGGGCAGCGGAGCACATTTATCAACAGACTGCTCCAGCTGCGGTGTTCAAGGGAACGTTTCCGCAGGTCTTTCCTCCCGGCGGCTGTCAGGGTGTATAATGCTGCCCTAGGCTAGGACTGTTAGCCCTTCATTTGCTCATCTATGGACAGCATGTTGCTCCATTGTACTTTCCATTGACACTCAATCTATCTATACCTATGCACATTTTGCATATATTTTATTGTTTTTACAGTGACTATGATCATATTTTGCACACACCTATGTAACTGGGGATCCCTGTGTTATAAGAATTTGGCAGATATTTTAATTCCTATTTGATTTTAGGCTCGAAAGGATCATTGCCAAAAATCAACATTCATTGAATGAAAAATAATCAAGCAATTTATTGACAAGCATATATGCCATCAACAAAGCACGTATATTTCAAAGTGTCTGTAGACCCAGGCATTGTGGTCGTCATCACGATAAAAATAAATCGGGATTCCAGCAAGGTGATGATAGAATTCTTGCAAAAAAGGGGGAAAAACTCCAGCCATTTCCTTTTCTTGCAGAGTAGAAGTCGCAAGGAAACTGGCATAATGAGACTCGTATTGAAGCTGTTGTGTGGAACATGTGCACATCCAACCTAAAGTGCACTAGCTGAAAGAAGTCGCTTTGTTGTGAGGGAGTGAACACAGACAGATGATGAGCCGTTCAACTTGATTCTGCTAGCTAGCGGATATAAACAAGGGCTTACTGTCTCTATTGGTTTAACTGAATGTGCTGGTGTCCTTGAGAGTAATCTGCGTGTATCAGTTAGCACGGCGGGCAGCCATCATAGTAATTATTTTTATATGATTAACAAGATTTGTGATGCTGGGGAAAATCTGGTCGCAAGCACATTCGTTACTAATGAATACAAAATAATGATGGCCGTAGGATGAGGAAGTTCTGGTTTGTTTGGTTTGGAAGAGTACTCATTTTTAATGCCGTCACATACAGTAATAAGAATTATGCCTGTTATAAAGGAGCCCGTTTAGCAATCACTGTAGTTTGGTCTCATGTTTTAATGTGAAAAGGGCAGAACCTCCAGCTCTACCTAAATTGTGCTTTTAACCACTGTATTGTCGAGAATTCCAAAGGGAATTCCAAATGGAATGCTATCTAACACCAGCTGAATCAGTGTGTTATTTGAATACATAAATACAAAGTCAGGAATAAAAAGATTAATTTACCAGGTGTGCTTGAGTGTCGTCAGAGCGATTCAGTAAAAACAGAGTTTTACCTGTGAGACTTCCACTGGGGTGATTTTTCACTTTACTGCTCTTCAGCTTGTCTTCCTGTGATGGCATATTGTGAAAATAAGTTAATAAAAAAACAATACATTAAATATAAAGTGCAGGAGGTTATAAAAAAATCTAAATAGTGAGTAACAACACAAAATAGCTGAATTTGTAATAGAATATTCAAATGAGTCTTGCTTGTTTTATTGATTTTTTGTGTTGTGCTCGTGTTCTGTGAGGGATTTGGTGATTTTGTTCACTTGTCCTTTAAAGTTTAGAAATTCTGCCTTTATTTCCTTGGGTTGTTATTTTATAATTCAACATTATTAAATTGCACACTGAAGGAAGGCATATGTTCTGTATATCTTTCTATATAAAAGATCGTTTGCAAGAAATACAGTTTAAAATATTCAATCATTTTAGTCATTCTTTTTTATATTGCTTTCACTTGAAAACAACTTAACTGGGGTGCCATGTGAGAGTAAAAGTAATCACTTTAAGATATATATACTTTTTCTGGCACAAAGCCACATTCTTAACATTGCTGAGGTAGTCAATACAAAACTGATTTGCATGAAATGATCATAATTAGCAGTATATGTTCATGATTCGGAAGAAAATGCATTGTGTCCAAGGCCCATGAATATCTGTCTCAACGCTTGATTAGAAAGAAATTCGTGACCCTTTTGTTTTAATAAAGGAAAACTTTAATTTTCTACCTACTGTGTCTTGTCAATATGAACAAGAAATATTTCCTCTAATTCTTTTCCAGTCTGAAAACAGAAGTCGGAAATGCAGACTGTAGCTCAAACAAAATTCTAAAATGCCAATAAAAGCTTTAAAGACTTTCTTTAAAAACAATTAAAATTCTCCCATAATGTCTGAGGGAGAGACAGGGCAGGAAAGAGTAAAGACAAGGCCATGCAGTCTGTATGATTGAGGTTCAAGAGTCACTCTTAATACTGTTTTTTTTTCCTTAAAAATTACATTTAGAAGGCCTGTTAACCATCAGAGTTCTATCACTGTTAATGCATATTGGATACACTGAAATGGCCCTTGTGGAAAGTTGGCAAAACGTTTCAGCTAGAGGTTATGCTCAAACTACTGTGGACAACAGTACATTAATGTACAGCAAGCCTATTTCAGTGCAACGTGCATAGCGGTACAAGATATTAACAAGGTTTTTAGAAATCAGTCATTTTATGACAAAAAGTTCTTGCATTTATCCCAACTATGTGTAGCATTTGCAGTTTTACTATAAAACCTAAATTTAAAGTTAAATAATTTTTACTAAGAATGCACAACTTCAATATATGGAGAACCTATTCATCTCCTTATCCTGAAATTGCAGAGAAGAACTAACCGATTATTGTGTTACAAACATATATGTAATATATAGTATTATATATAGCAATATAAACAATCTGCTTATTTTTCAAAGTGCAAAACACAAGCACAGTTGGTCTGCACAGTCAATAACAGACATTTGTTTTAGAATAAAAGCAGCACTTGTTGAGTAGCCGGCTTTTGTTAACATTGTCTTGAAGATACCCAGGTGGCTACAACGTACATCTGGAGGTTTTCCCAAGAAGCATTATGAAGACCCTTCTTACATTGGTCTTCTTCCTGAAGTGATAGCCTGGTTGAGAGTGGGGTTCCGTTCCTTACTGATACACACACACACATTCTTCACCCTACTGCAAGGAAAAATGGAGGACAAAGAAACAAGGAATAAAGCCAATGCTGAAATAATTGTCCCATTTTGTGGATTTGAAGTCTGAAAATGAGATTCATTCCTATTGATGCAGAAACGGCTTTCTGGCAAAAGTAGACGTTTTCAAAAGAACACATTCAGTGACGTTCAGTATTTCATTCACGTTGAGACTTTGTTCATTTTTACAGATATTTGTAAACTCTTGATAACAGATTAATTCATTTTGACTGAATAGTCATAAGAGTAGCAGATAGTGTTTAGTTGACCGAAGGCATCTTTTTAAAACTGGAAATAATGAGAAACTGAATAGTTAGTAGAAACCCGTACCTGACCTTTGTGAAGTATAATTTTCAAAAATGATAATTAGTTAAGTGACCTAATTTATTGAGTCATAATTTAACTTTTGTCCCCACAAGGAGACCAATATGACAAATTGAATAGTGTTTTTTTTTTATTTACCCCAGTACAACAAACACTTAAGATATAATTGCAGTGGTAGTTTTGTTTATGTCATTTGAAGATGAGTCTAATAAATCTTTTCATACTTAGTGCCATTAAAGTGTAAATAATCCAAAATCTCAATCTGTTTAATTGCCCATGAACCTTTTATTTACATAACATTGGTACAAAGGATTTTTATGCTATCTACTATAAAATAAAAAATGGAATATTTTTTATTAAATATCCTTAATCTTACTACACGTACTTAATCCTCCCTCACACAATGACTTGGAATATAAAATTAAGTGTCCTTACTTCAGAACTGTATTTCAAAATAACTTCAGGACTAATTAAATAAAAAATGTTAATCATTCTTCACTTGAAGTATACCGTCATCGACGAGTCTAAAAAGAGGCACCTCGTTGTAAGGCGATGTTTGTACAAACGCAGTGCAAATCAATGTAACCACAAAATACAATGGGGCAGTTGTTTTGCACAGCTCTGCGTGCTGGTTCAATACCCATGGAAAATATTCAATATCCATCATTTAGGAACCAGAAACGTAATAATGAGACCATGAGATTTTACCTAAAAAGGAAAAGTCATTGAGATGCACAAAAAAACTAAATGAGTCCTCAGGACAGAGGTAACTTAACATGAAAGGCAACATGAATCTGCCAACATGAATTAAGCTACAAAGAAATTAGTACTCTGCAGTGGAGAGTGTCAGTGCTATTGGTGTCAGCGAGGGGATCAGGACAGCTTTACAGTGGCTGCAGTTAGGCCTCCTTCACTTTCACAGTCCAAAAAGGAATTGGGTGGTTATTGTCTATGGTAATATTAGCTTTATCCCATCAAAAGATTATCCTTCTTTTCAGATTGTGTGTTTGTTTTTGTCCTGTTTGAGTGACGTTATACCATTGTATTCATATGTTCCTCAAAAAGCATTGTCAAACACCCACTGTTGATAAAAAAAATGCAGAGAGTTGCGCCAGCAAAGAATGGAGGAGACATTGTTATTGTGGAATTTAGCTGTGGAATGCAGGTTTTAAATTCCACGTTGTTGCTATTGTGTTAAAACCTTTGCAGTTCGGGGTTTTTTTTTTCCTCTGTAACTTTGATGGCTACAGATGAGTTTCACAATGGGGTGTATACAAGGTTAAGTTTTTAATTTTTTTTTTAAAAGCATCTGCACATTAATGCACCAGCATTCCCCTGCCTTGAGTTAATGGTTGTCAGTCTGTAGAGATGAAAGTCAGTGTATCCTACTCCCTTTCATTGTGCTCCTTGAGGACACAATAGTTGCCGGAGATAGGGGGAAATGGTAAAGAATTCTGTTTTGTAATATGCTGGGAGTTCATGTGTAGATCTAACCCTCCAGCCCCCTTGGGGTAACACTGTGTAGAAAGTAGTAAGACTCTACCCAGCACACTGTTGCAAGCATTATAACCTAAGCATGGAGCCCAGCTGTCCTCCAAAAAAACTGAAGCACATAAAACCTAAAAGCACAACGACCCATTTCAAAAATACCTGGCTACACAATTTTCAAACATAAGGGTTCGGTTGGCAGCAAACTAAATTCTTTTTTTTTTTTTAGATTAATTGTAACTGGGCTCTTTCTCTAAATTGTTTCTGTTGTGCGTACCTTTGGGTGCAAGCAAGTTAAAACTGTTATTCAACCACAGGCACAATATCAAACTTCACTGAAGTAATAATCATTAATAAATAATCCTTAGGAAAGGGTTGGTGTATACAAATGATATATTAATGTATGGATGTGTGTGTGAGGGGGTACGCACATTTTCTAAATTTGTCAGTGATAAAGTCAACAGTAGAGGGAGCTTGAATTGTGACAAGGAGGAATGGACTGTACACTCTTTATCAGGTACAATGTTAAAGTTTTTCTGTGGACATAGAACCAAACAAATCATGTGCAATATCCTATATAGGCCTTAACATATCCCATGGCATGGACTCATTCTGCGAACGCAGAAGGTAACTTTCGCTGAAGATCTACTCTGCTCACATAAGCCTGAGCATCCTTGAGCAATTCGTCCGTACCGCACTGATAAGCAGGACAACTTCCTATCGTTGTCAAATCCAAGTCCTGAAAGCCACCCGTTTAAAAATTGGGGAACCAATTTACTACCATTGGCACATACATTTTTATTTCCAGTTTGGTTTCTCCGCAAGTTTTATTTTCATTCAAAGTGGGCGTGTACAGTAGGATCAGCTAAGATTCATCTCATGATTCAGTAGAAGTCCTCTGAGGAATCTGTCCACATTAACGCGCAAGATCTTTTTCCTTCTGATGACATCGCGAAGATGACAAGATCATTGAACAAAGGCAGATAGGTGGGAGCGCATATTGTTTCCAAGTCACAGTTGCCGGGAATAAGACTGTTTCTTTATCCAATGATGAATTCTCTAGAATAAAATGAAAAATTGGAAACAAATTATAAAATGATTTTATAAAAAACTGTTCTAAAATGAAAAATACACTTTTTTTGTTTCTCGTGGGGAGAAACTTAGTCGTCTGGTTCCCTTATTGTGACAAGGTCAGTTTCATTCCATTTACAATGAGGAAAGATATTTAAATTAGTTTTGGTATGCAAATTGTGAAGTGAAACATCCAGGTGTGGAAAGACAGGATGTTCTGAAGGGCTGCAGAAATAACTGTGAGATGATGGATGTTGTGCAACATCTGACACGGTTACAGCAGTGCATCGTATTCCAGTTCGGCCAGGTTTGAAGCTCCTGCAACTGTGGATCTTAATGCAATAGGATAATTTTCACTGTACTTGGTACACATTTCTGTGATTGGAGCAAGAGAAAGTATTTTAGGCTTTCATAATGGGTAGCACACAGCTATGAAATCACCCTTGAATTGCAGGTTTAGCATTCTGTTACTCATTCCTGAGATTTCAAGCTGTGTGATGACTGAGATCCTCGTCTTAACTTGACTTGACCACGGATGTTTGAAATATTTAAATATTCCAGCCAGGCCTCCGTGCCTGTTCTTTCACTCTTGCCCCTTTGCGCTGTTCGCTGGGAACGAGAAGGAACAGAAAACTGTATATATAGTCCATATAATCCAAGTACAAGAGAGAGCCAAAAATAATTTGGAAAACATTTCATCTTGGCATTTCCCCTCCCCGAATACAGACCTTACCACGCAACACGGTGGATTCTCCTATGCACGAAATGTCAGTGCTCCTACCAGCGCAGCATGTCACTTAATCTCAGCCCAATTAAGAGAGAAGAAAAAAATAAAACGTTAGAAAGACCATAAAGGAAAAAGTCCTTACCTTCCCTAATGGTCAGCCACAGGAGACCATGAGGCTTTGCTCTTGAGTGGGCCGCACCGCTCTGTCTGCGTCAGGTCTAGTAACTCCTCTTCCACAATTCCCATCACCCCATGCGGTAATGGGCCTGATCAGTGATCGTTTTTGCGCGTCTGAACAAACTCTAACAAAGCACACACACCAAATGCTTTGTCATTAATTGAACTCTGCACTGGTGTTTTGGGGTTACTTTAATCCTTTGGGGGGGGGGGGGGGGGGGGGGTTATCAGACTTTACCTTATGGGCACAACTGTCATTTCCTCAAACAGATCAGTTCTGCTTAAATATTAAAATCTTGGGTATGTTCTGCCTCTAGTTGTAATTTTTTTTACATTAATTTAGAATGTGCCTGATCTATTGAAATTGATTTCTATACAGAAATATTTTGCCTGCTGATTATTTTCATGCATGTTGCCCCCTTACCTCCACACAATCTTAACCCCTGCAGCAGACTATTAATAAGAACATTAGTTAACCACAGGTGTGAAACACAAGGTATATGAGCTCTGGATTATTGATTAGCATCACCTCTGCATAAGGGACTGATCATACTGAGGCAGACACATTGTACCAGTGATAACAGGTGAGAAGCAATTCTCATTGTTCACTTTTAGCAGAATGCGAGTGTTTTAAGCCATGAAATGGGACTGATTAAGGAGGACATGTTAAAAAATAAACATTAAAAGTGCAAGACACTATTTGCTAGATATCAGAGATATAAAACAGCAAAAAAAAAAAACAACTCACCTCTACAAGTATTGCAATGGTTCTTTGGCAACAGCTGCCTGTTCAAGTCAAGCTCATCAGCTTTCCATTCACATCTACAACTAATAAAGTCACCATGTACAAAAAAAACTTTTGTTCTTTTTACATTCTATGCCTTGGGAATTATTATTGGAATGACTGCTAACCAAAAGGGCAAAAGAAATGAAAATAAACCTAATTGAAAATCAAAAACAGAAGGCACATCTTTACCCAAACAGTTGCAGGTAAGGCTGAAACCAGCAACCCACCCCTCTGGTGGAAGCTTATACCTTTGCTTCTGTCAAGACACAGCTGGGATCAGTTAACTACTAACTCCCTAATTGGCAAAATCGGTAGAAATGGCCTCTTTTCATTTGTAATCGTTTTTAGCTTCTTCTAATTTAGCAGCCTGTAGAAGTGCAGAAATAAAGCCATTGCACAGACCAAACACACATTAACAAATGCATGGAAGCAGAAGGAGAAGATGTACAAAAGACATACTGTATATGCTGCACCGGACAGCCACATGGAAAGGAGTATTATTCATTTCAATTTGGGAGATCTAGGTTTTGCGAACTCTATTCTCTCCAGGCTGGTCTTCTTCAGCTCATGAAGAAAAAACTAAACCAGACAACTAAATCAGACAAATTCCAGTCAATCTTCAATTTAAGGATTAGTATCATCATTAATTAAGGCCGTAAGTGAAGAAAGTATGATGTAACTGAACTACAGTATTTGACTTTTTCTTTTACATTCCCTGATTAATTCAGACCGACTGCTGTAGTTTCTGATCAATTAAATACACCATGCATACCCAATTACTCAAAATGATCTGAATAATGTTGTCAAATTGATTAAATGAATAATAATGTTTTGTTCTGACTATTCAGCGTCATATAGTTGTAGTCTCCATTTGTACTGTTTTCCCAATTATGTTTTTAGAGTGACTCTCATCAAGCCCTTCTGTAAACATGCTTGAGTGAACAAAGTCATTTGTTTTCAACCACATTGGTTCTCTTCCTGCCAACAACAGTAATTTACAATTGTTAATCCATGACCAATGACTCCAATTGATCACACACATTTCCCCTTAACAAAATGACCCCTGTCCCCTTCTTGGCTACAGAACCTTTCACCTTTGTGCAACAAAAGCACTAAAGAGGGACACACAACATGAGTTTGCCCTGTCTTTACATCCTGAGATAGGATGCAACCTGACAAGCAGTGACACCACTGTGAGGATGAGGGGATAGATGTACAAGCAATGAGACAAGTATTCTGTCAATGAATTTGAGAAAAAATGGCCTATCTTGTATTTGTCTCCAAGATTAATTGTTTTGTGAATGTGCTGTGGCTACAGTTCAACTCAGTTATGCCACAGACTCACTCTGTCTCTGTTTCAGAGATATATTTTTTAAATAAATAAAGATGTCAGATGGGGTTTGCTAATTGTTTTGACTGCAGCGCTAGTATTTTGTACATCAGACATTCTTTAACTTTTCTTTCATTTCAAACAATGCAACGTGGTACATTCAGTGGAGCCTAGCGTACATCTGGGTGAAAGTTGTGAAGCGCTAAATTCTAGGATACGAATGACGAATGACAATAAAAATGACTTCAAGCATATTAATAGATTTTCTTTTCAAGAAAGTTTCACAGTGATATTTGTTTGTGGATATATTAGAATGAATTTTTATGTAAAAACATAAACAAGAAAATATGAAAAGTAGGATCAATTAAGTTGACAATTCTCCAGTCTGTAGTTAATTACTGGAATGTATCCCTGTTAACAATTTGAAAATGTGAGGGCATTTAAAATGAAAAAAGGTTTGTGTTTTATACGTTTTAACATATCTTCAATCAACTAGAACAGATACAAAATTTCATGTAAGATCTAGACAAAGTACTCTCATGTTTCTTGTACATATATACAGTAATATCAAAGTTTTAATTCCTTTCAATATGATGACATAATACAACAAATATTTAATGCCTCTGTATAAGGAAGAAATACAACGAGTACTAGAACCAATAGCATCTTTTAATGCATCTCAACCTGTTAGGGTATAAAAATGATTGGTTTGTGTCGTTGATTACATATGAATTGATTAGCCTCTTGGTGTTACGATAAAACTTCCTCACTGCATAAACGCCAGTTTAAATGTGAGATTTGCAATGGTGTTTTTAAAACAGAATAGATGAAATGCAATGTAATTTAATGGTTGTTTACTGTTAATAAAGAAATGTGAATAAATACTGATTTATTTTGATCATTTCACAATGTAATATTAATAATTATTATAGACAGATATCTTGTTTATGGACCCCAATAGCAGAATTTATTCAACCACTGGACAATGAAAAACTATTTGAAAAATATGACTTGGAATCTGTCTTACAACAATGTGGTTCTTCAAGGCCCTTGGCAAATTTTTATAGCACTTTATATCAAGTTGTTTTCAAAAATATGTTTAATATAAATGTCTAAATATGTAAAAATATGTTTAACATAATATATTTGTTTATGTCCAGGTTGGTGTTTTTTTGGCACGAAGAACAATTTTGTAAAGGATATTCATTATTTCCCAAAACTAAACAAAAATATCCTTCACTTTCACAAAATGGGCCAAAGTTGACTCCGCTAGTTGCTTCTTAAGCCCTTATTTTCTACACGGTTTAGTTTCGCCTATTAATAGGAATCTTATTGAACTCTCTTGCTCATTTTTCTGGACAACTAGCAGTCACTCAATATGTCCCCCCAAACTGTGCGGTAGATTCCTAGTTCCTTGTTCTGGGGGCAATTAAACCATTTCCAATTATGTGAGGCGCATATGCAAATTGAGCAAATAAAGGAGAAGAGGCAATTGTTCAAGGACAACGTAATTCCCTCTATGTGTTTCAGGGCAGAAAAAGAGCATCTATTTTAATTTAAAAATTTAACACTGTTAATGTTTTTATATCCAAACACCACCAAAAATCCAGTATACATGATACATAGTTCCCTATATGCTACCTGAATAGTTTTGAGCATATAGATTTTATATTTTAGCTATGTATCCTTGTTGTATTTTAGTTATGTATCTTTGTTGAACATGCACAATACAGTTTTGCTTCTTCTTACAGAGTGGCTGTGTAATATAAGAGAAGCCCCCTCTTCTGGTCATCAAGAGACACTGAATAAAAAAAACAGTCAATTTGTAAGATGGCTACCTGACCCTGTTATTCTAGGACATTATGAGCGAGTTCAACTATACCATTAAATGAGCTTTTTTTTCTATCTTGTAATGTTTACACTATTTTATAATCTTCCTCTGAGATTTTTTTTGCTTCACTATTTATGTCTGAATTTAGTTTTTCTGTTTTGTAACCAATATGTTTAATCATAATCATCATCATCATCATCATCTTGATTTTCACAATCTTCCTGGGTAAATAAGTGTTAACTGCTCAATCAATGTTTTTTTTTTACATTTACATTTTTGGACAATTTTTATGACATTTCATTTGTGACCGAAGGAATTAATGTAGTATGGCACAATACTCTGTACACAGATGTATGATCTGGAGAATATCGCTGATTTACACTGTAAAAACGTAATTACTTCAAATCCCATTAATTCATTAACGTTTCTGCAGATACTCTAACTGCTTGTCTGACAGCTTTGTTTCAAATGTTGTTTCGGTTTTAAGGGCATTTTAAAAAAACACGTGTCTGTTCAGCTTATATTATTACAGGTCAACAGATGGTCCAGTCTTTAAATTATTATTTTTTTCAGAGCTGTGCAGAATTCTCACTTGATACCCTTTGAAGGACTTCATCCAGAGCGAGAGCTTTTCACAGAACCAATTTATTTCCAGCAAAGGATATAACAACTCGCTAAAGGCCACTTTAGACTCTCGTTTTGCTTCCTTATTGAAAGTAAAAATACATCTTCTTATTGATGTATTTCTGTATGCGCTTAAAGGGTGGTTAGTCAAACAGAATCTTGAAACAGAATAAATACCACCGCAAACAATTTCGATTTTGTTTTCAAGAGTTGAAATGCTTGCATCCACAGCAGGTTATTCTGGATCATCTCAAAAACATGACAAGTTATTATGTCAGAAATATAAATGATAATAAAAACGTGACTTACTGTATAATGAATCATCTAAAGCAGAGCAAGCAATTAGGACCATCAGGACTTTATGAGCCCTGGTCTCTTTTCTTCTCTGTTCAATCTTCAGCTTTACTATTCCTGCAGAGCAGTGATCATTCTTCTTTTCCTGGAGAACCACAGAGTCTTCTGGTTTTCATTGCTTTTCTTTTGTAGCACCTAATGGTTTAATTTTAACCAATTGAGTTATTTCCATTAATTTTCCTTTATTATCAGTTATTTCCTTTAGGTAGCCTTTGAGCAGATTGTAGTCCCTGAAACACCTACAGGGACGTGAATTAAGGCAAAGAGTTTATAGTATTATATAATATTGTATGTAATAATATTCATAATTATCAAGAGTTTATATTTCAGTAGATTTTTAGTCTCTTATATTGAATATACAATTTATATTCGTGCCATCTTAGTATTATTTCATTCCATTCCAAATGTCCTACAAGAATTGTAGTTTAACTAAGCTAACTTTGATAAAGGTGTCATTTTGACAAATTAATGCTAATAACCACCCCTGACTTCTTTCTTCTAGGACACCTGACGATACTACTAAGCCTAGCTGACATAAATGTTAGGAGATCTGTTGTTTTCAAAGTGGCAAGCTTTAATGATATAACCATTTCTCATTGATATTAGAGATCAAGGGCCAGAAAGCAGTGGGCCTGAAACTTGAAACTTGCACAAAAAAAAAGTCTGAAAGGAAAATTATCAAAGTATATCAATATGCTTTTGAGACAGCACAAATACCACTATACTGTATTCTGGGTAGTCTGATGTATAACGATCCTTAAGCAATAGATATTTTCTGCATTAAATATAATAAGGGGACCTTTAACAAGTCTTTAATGCTTTGAGCTAATCTTCTGATAAGAGTCCCGAGCTTTTCTTCAGGCCTACAGAATATCAGCCTTCACTTTGCTAAAAAATCTTCCGTCAGTCTCAGAACATAATGTGGACTTAAAGATCTGTGTGATACAAGTGGGCAAGTGCGTTTGTCAATGACCACACCAAAGGCCGTGTGGGGAGGCTGAAATCGACATATACTGTAAATGTGTACGCATGCTGAGCCACGCCATACGTCACACTGCTATGCTTTGTTCCAACACATACCTGTAAAATAAAATAATTCCTAAACACACAACACAGTGCTGTCCTTTATTTTAAAGACAAATCAAAGAGGAGGCCTCACAAATCTTACCTTTTGTGTTTCTTGTCATGAACAGTGCCGTGGTAAGACAGAAAGGAAATAAAATGGTCCCAGAGCCTCATTTAATACTCTGGGCCTTAGGAAACAGCAACCCAATCACATCTTTAAAGACATCGTAGAGCCTTGTCAACTACAAAAAGAGAAGACTCTGCTATTGTTCTCTTTTGATGTATTTTAGAAATTAAAGAGTCTTTTCCCTACTGAAAGTCCTTTTGTGAACTTTGCTTTGTCAGGCAACAATCGATAGATGCTCAAAAGCTTTCACAAGGTTAACCTCTATTACTGTTCACTCTGCCTTTATATATTTTCATTATCAGTACAATAAATATTTCCTTTTGGTGTCAATTCAGCTAAGAGTGCATTAGCTCCTTAAACCATAATCAGGATTCTCTGCCTATACCTTCTGTCAGCTCATATTGACAGAAGACAATTTTTCCACATGCAGAATTACTAAAGCTACAGTAAGGTCGGTGTTTGGCATACCTAAAAGATGTCTGCAAATATACACAATGAAAACAGAATTAAAATCATACATTGTGCATGGAATATTACAGTCCAACAGTAGAATTTAAAGAAAGCATTGACAATTTTAAGGAACGACTTTGTGATTTTTGGCATTAAAAATCTTTATTAATATAAAAAGTATCTGTATTGAAGCAAGCAGTTAAATATGAATGATTATTAGCACTTATAACTTAATTTGTGATTTGTATTCATTAGAATGGATGAAAAATGTTAAGTTGCATTAAGGTGAGCTATTCCAATAGACATATTTTTGCAATAGAAAAGCAGACATAATATTTGTCCTTGAAGGGTATGGTTCTTTTTGTCAAAAATAAATTATTAACATTTTAGACTATTGCTATTTTGGTGCAGACCTAGTTGAGGTCAGGAAATAAAAGCTGTGCTTTCATGTTTTTGTCAATTATCAAAGCATAAATCTGATCATGTCCTTGTTCTGAAATCACTTACTTTATCTGAGTACTTAAAACATTGTGTAGCACACTGTCATTGAACGGCATGTTGGAGAACTTTTGTTTATGTGAATGTAGCTCATTATACTACAATTACTAAGCGCTGTCTTTCAGATTTTTCAAATTATTTAATGCTTTCCCCTTTCTGAAATCTTTTAATCACTGAATTACTGCATTAACATGTGTAATGCAGCTACTGCATTGCGCATGCCTGTTGTTAGATAGTTAGGAAAAATGGAAACCAAAATACACTCTAACATTTAACATAGGTTTTTGTTGGTGTCTCTCTAGTGAAAACAAAGTATGCACTTATACGGTTTGGCTATATGGAGGTTAGTCCAGGCAATGACTACCTTTAAACTCTGTGATGATTGTTATCTATTAAGATATATGGTGGATTATTTGTGACGTCCGATTGCAATAATGGGTCACACCTCATTTGTAGGATCACCTACCAGAAATGTGTGAGGTTTTTTTTTTCCACCGAGAAACTGTGGAGGTTTATCAGTTACTGTTAGTGCGTTTATTCCCAGTAATACACAACTGGAAAATCTAGAAAAACAGAAATAGCCTGAAGACGTGCTAGGCACCCACAAACAAAGCAAAAAATACCTTTCCAATAAAAAAATATCAGTCCTTCTAACTGCTTTATTCACAAACAGACACAAACACACTCACATCAAGGCAAATCAGTACTTATTTCAGTTAAACAGGCCTGGAGCCTGGAGTCATCTAGTGCTATCAAATTTTAGATCTGTTTTTTATTTAGTGTTTGCAGGGCATTTCATAATGGCAATGTATGGCTATCGTGTAACAGATGTTCTGTAGCAATGAAGTATCCTTCTCATTGCTGCTTGATTGCAGCATTGGAATGACATTTTAATGGCAGCTTCTGAGGAGCTCAAGATGATCAGTTCTAATATTCTGTCTCCCGACGTAAAGGGTTCGTTTGTATTTCCCTGTGGCTGTGAATGGCTCACAACCTCTACGTTAACTGCACGAGAACAAGAATGGGTTTAAACCTGGATTCAAATAGATCTGAAAATACCTAAGAACACAAAATGCAGAAGACAACGTAAAAATATTTTCTACCTCACTGAAATTTGCAACAGTACTTTAGATGCAGATAGGCATTTAGATATAGATACACAAATATGAAATCACGTAGTAAAAATAAAAAGAAAATGCTTTCCCTGTGAAATTTTTAACATCAAACAATCACCCTTTTTTCCACGGTATTGCAGTAAATTAATAAAATGTTGGATATTGTGTATTTACATATGTATTGTTAACGTACTGTAAGTTAAGTCCATAAGACTTCTTTCCTAGTTCAACATATACCATGTACAAAATAAAACAAACCTGGAAATACATGTTTCTGCAATTTTCATTTTATTTTGTGCTTTTGAAGAGTCTTGGCTATATTATGAGACTTGGATATTGTGTCCTTGGTCAAAATTCTTGCTACATTTTGGCGTCAGATTTAAAGCTTGTCTATGCTTGAAGAGGGCAAAAAAGGTAACGTACACAAGTGTACAAAATTAAAAATGAAAATGAATTTTAGTTTCATAAGATAAGGCTTGGAAAATAATTTTGTTTTTGATATGAAAGTTTCCTAAAATATTTGTTGCCATTAACTTACACATAACAACTATGAAAACAGTCTTCCATGCACTGACGGCTTCA
The DNA here is from genome assembly GCF_040954835.1 of Lepisosteus oculatus. NCBI lineage: Eukaryota > Metazoa > Chordata > Actinopteri > Semionotiformes > Lepisosteidae > Lepisosteus > Lepisosteus oculatus. The sequence goes on along the minus strand of NC_090719.1, from coordinate 13,535,958 downwards.
CAATCCTGAGCAATTATCTATAAAACACCAGATGTTTAGACGCAATGCCAAAATCAAATCAATCTTATTCTCATTCAAGGTTATTACTTCTGGGTGGGTATACAGATTTGGCTTGCATATTCAAATGTTTCAGTTCAGTTTTTCTCCTTATAAATACAAGAAACTACGTTCTTTCCTAATGTAACAAATAGAAAACAAGTTAACTAGAAATATGTGCTCTACTGGTGAGGTTTAATCATTTATAACAATAAGGATATTTGTTTTTACAGGCATTATCCAGAAGACTAGGAACATATCTTCAGCAAAATCATTTCAAATAACATAGACTTCTACTGTAAAAAATGGAATGAAATGAAATTTAATGTACTTAAACATTTTAGTTGAGCAGTATCTTTATTTTAAGAGAATGACACCTTGTACATTTGTACATTAAGTAAAGACAGAATTTTTTATTTAGAATCCTATCATCTAATCATATTTCAATGTATTAATTTCACAGGGAAAAGTGTTGCTAACAGCTGATGTTTTAGTTCTGTCTCTTTTAAACACCTCTCTGGGGGGTTTGAAAGATTTACTAGAGCTTAACTATGGTCCTAAAATCAAACTTCATTCTTTTTGGGATGTTACTAAATGTTTTATTACGAGCTCTAATCTGAGCTAAAAGCAGAAGTGTACTTCTTAGTGGTAATAAAATCCCAGAGCTGGAAAAAAAAAATGTAATTTCACGTAAGAAGTTTTACAATAAACATGATGACCACCCTAGTGGACTGTTATCATTAAGACTAAAACAAAATAAATGATTAGCTTCTATTGAGGTGATCAAAGACAATAATACTGCTGCACTGTTAGACCCTGAGCAGGTTAATGAAGTTTCCAAGACTTCTATAAATTTTTCTATGCTTCTGTAATAGTAATAGTAATAATAATAGTAATAATAATAATAATAATAATAATAATAATAATTGCTTACATTTATATAGCGCTTTTCTGGAAACTCCACTCAAAGCGCTTTACAGGTAATGGGGACTCCCTTCCACCACCACTGTAGTTACTGCAGAGTTGACCAAGATCAAAGAATTCTTAAACGTTTTGAGGCTTCTTCATCTATCACTTGAACAGAGCTTCTAACATGCCCCTGTAACTCTACAGGAGTGAAACACAGCTGCTCAGTCCACGCAGAATTGGACATTCCCTGATTCAAATGGGATTCTGATGAAAATGCTGTATAATATGGTCAGGTCAGCCTTTTAATACTAAACATAAAAGGCTGTTTTTAATACCTTTTATATATTCTAATAATTTCTCATTTGAGATTGGCTCTTCGTTACAATGTCAAAATTAAGCCATTGGCTATTATGGGTACTAAAATCAGAAAGAAAATCATTTGTAAACATTTGTAAACAGGGTAGTGTTCCAAAGCTGTTGCTTGTCTGTTCCCAATTTCAAATACTATTAATGAGCCTTTATGTTGAAGATGTTAAAGACAGTGCCCAGTTGAGGAGACACATATACTTAACCTCCTGGATCTTTAATTTGTTTTGCTTCAGATTTTAAATTTCTTCAGATCTTTAATTACCCTTCAAAGGGACCCACACATGACAGAATCGCTACGCATTTGGAAGCAAGTCAGCTGCATTCTCGGTAGACGCTCAGTATTTCATAAATCTTCACCCTTTCTGGAATAATTCTCTTAGCAACTTGTTCTGAGCCCTTTGCTTACACATCCTGGTCTAGAAGAAATTACCACATTCTTTCTGACATCTTTCACGTCAATGGCTTGCACACACTTTAGGTCCTGAGGAAAACATACTAGTCATTTTATCTATCTCAGCTTTTCCTTACCCAATGGCCTAAGCCATGGGTGAATGCTTTATACTCTCACCCAGTGATCGATTTGTTTCAACAGTGACTACTAGAGGTCCAGTCCCTTCTCTATATAACTGCCTTGTGTAATATCAGTTCTCACCCAGTTATGTTCACATAGGAAAGGTAGGTGGACAAGCTAGATGGTAGGTAATTCTGATTGGAATGCTACCTTTTTCTTCCTCTAAAAATTTAGCACACCAGCTAATCTATTTTAGACTCCCAAAACATGCTATATGGGAGTTTCCAGATGAAGAGTATCCCTGCTTCTCTTTAGCTCAGATGCACTTAGGGTGCAATCGGTACCTAATTACACGTTCTGATGGTGCTCTCTCACAGGATGGTTTCAGGTGTACGTGACTAATGTGCTCTTGGATGTGACATTGAGCCCTCAACCTCCTTCTTAGTGATGACAACAGAGTTGCAATCAATCTTTAGACTTGATTGATTTTACTGGGGGGGTCTTACTACAGATATAAAAGCTGTTCTGCAATGTTAGGTGGAATCTACGATATTCATAAGCCATAGACCAAGATCATCCACTGCCTGTAATGGAGTGATTTAATTAGATTGGAGGGCTCTTAATATTTTAATACAGTGCAGCTATCTTAAGTCTATAGTTGACAATGTTGCTGTACAACATTTTCATAAAAACAAACACAAGAAAAATAGGATTCTAAAGAGGTTTGCTCATATATATCAGGAGAAATTCATCTGGAGTCATTTCAGATGGAAGCAGTCTGGCAACACAATGAGGATGTTTGGCTTTAAAAAGAACCCCACATACTGAGTTCGTGAAAATTTGTCAATTAAAAAAAATATATGGACCATAATGGCTATGCCAATATACAACATTACTTGATGAGCTAAAAATGCTGCTTGGAACTAAAGAAAAAAAACTTTAACATCTAAATTAATCTATCAACAAAGAACATTTTATTGATTTCTAACACTGAATGTAACCTTGTAACCTGCAGAAAAAAAGACTGAATACCTGAGTGTTGGAAACAAAATATCTTCCAAACACAAGCCATAAGGACTGGTTAATATACTGTATTTGTTTAATAAGATTGCTTTCTTAGCCTTGATCTGAAGGTATATCTTCTCCTCTCTTTTGAATCAGTTCTTGTGACCTTCCTGACATAATCCATACTGATACCTATGAATCAAAGAGCAAGAAATGGAAAAAAAAAAGTTTTGACAAAAACAGACACCTTGGTAACCTATGTTGAAAAGAAAATAGGGCATTACCAGCCACGAATTGCTTTATGGCATGTCCTTTAGCTTTACCTTTTGTCGACAGAAACACTTTCTATGGTTCTTGAAACAATTCTTAATGAAACCTTTTGCAGCTCTTTTTTTTGCATACTGAAACGTAGCCTAAGCTCTCTGTTGACTGCTCTTCTATCTGCAATGCTAAATCGCAGCCAGCGTTGTCAGCTGTATCCTTGGACCACGGGAGCTTTTACTACAGTTTGCCTTCACAAAACGTTGGGCGACGACTCAAAAATGTTGAAAACAGTATTTCTTAAACACAAGCCATAAGGATTCTGGTTAATATATTTGTTTAACTTGATTGCCTTCCTAGCCTTGATCTGAAGGCATATCGCTTTCTGGCTATCACTGTCCACTCTGTTTTATCTCTAGTTCTTTAAGCCTGTCCTTTCTGCCACGTTCCTGAAGTGTGCCAGCAGCAGGTGTGGTCTTCCTACTGTTTGGTTGGTAATCTCCCCGTGTTCTCTGTCCATCCATCTGTCCCTGACACACAGAACTGCACTTTGCGATAACTACGCGTGAACCACCCTCACTGACAGGCTTCCAGATGGCTCTAACCTTGTTCCTTGCATTTTTCTGATGCCTCTCTCAGTTCCTTCGCCTTCTGATAGGCCCTGGTGGCTCCTCAGCGATTGCATTTCGCCATTGCAGATGCAATACTAGGTCACACCTCTGATATGAAGGTGGTTCTAACCCTGGTCTGTTTCAAAACAACGATGCTGGTAATCTTCATCTGAGCTGATTTAGGTGCCTTGAAACCCTTTCCACATTTGGCATCTAAACAACCTTTTTCTTTGCTCAGATAACTCCCTTTCAGCTCTTGTGGTCTTCAAGAAAGAAACCTTGCTTTCTTTAATATTAAACTTTAACTTCCATGCCTAATTGTAAGAATACTTTTGTATCTTTTCTGTATTAGGGCATTTTAAGACTATACCTGTGCATCAATACGAAATCATTCATTCTTTTCAAGCCTTTCTCTTGGCATGTCAGTATTCTGGCATAATAAAGCAAAAATCTTTTCGTGGTTCCCTAAATGTGATGTGAGGATCTTACTCAAATGTTCATTCACAATCATGGTGCTTCTTGTTCTACTCTCAATACATTCTTCAATTTCTAAAGTCATCTATAAATTATAGACCCACAAAATACAAAGTTACCATTTATACAGATGTTCATTTTTTTATTCAGCAGTAAATAAAAGGACACAGTCCTAAACTTGTTCATGAAAACTATTTTTGCACTCTCCTTATAAACCTGGCATTTACAAATATTTTTTCTCCTATTCTTTCCATTTTCAGAATCTTCCTGATCCTTTCCTAATCTCTACAAGCAACAATTATTTTTTTTCAAAGTTCCTGTTGCTATTAGCTGCTAAGATAACAATTTTGATTTCTTTAATGTGAAAAGAATCCAAGTCAAACGTAAAGCAACCTTTAGCTCATGCCGATCAATCACATTGATCACATCAACACAAGGTGCTATACATGACCAGTGAATATCAAAAAACCAAATATCAAAATAGGGAAATAAAATAGGTAGCATCTATTCCATCATATCTACCAATGAAGTTAAGTTTACTTATTAATTATTCTTCATCATTAAGATAATTTGTTCTTCTATACATCCATTTATCTGAATTAACTGTTCGAAAACTTAGAGATTAAACTATTTCTGCATAAAGAAGGAAATATTTTTAAAAAATGATTCTTGAAACTTTGGAAATTCTGTACAGTAAAAGATTTGGAGAGCTTTGTACAGCAGCGTGCAAACATACCAATTTAAAAAAAGAAATGGTTGAAATGACTTAATAGGGCCATTACGATCATGATCGTGACATGTCATGCTTGCACAAGAGTGATGTGAACAAACTATTCACTACTATGGGTGTAGTGTGCACAATGCCTAGAGTTAAACATATAGGGAGTGCTGATGAAACTTGAAAATTAGCTGATTACAATTTAAGAATGTACAAAACGCTCCTTGAGAAAGTGATAGTTTTGTAAAGTCAAATTCTACCCAAAAGAAAACAAAAGGAATCAAAAACACAGGGTTTGTTATTATGGCAAGAGGTCTTGAAACAGTAAATCACAGTAAAGGGCTTTAGGGTATGTTCTTTAACACAAGATAAATAGACACCAAAAACAAGTCAAATTCATTGACACCCAAGGGGTATGCTAAATGGCAACCTTCTGTGCAAAGGAATACACTTTCTGATTGAGTGTACGCTGTCATGTTAGATAGGGCAGAGTGGTGGCTCTGTGGCTCAGGATCTGCGCCTGTGGCTGAAAGGCTGCCAGTTTGTATCCCGCGGCCGGCAGAGGAATCCTGCTCCGTGGGGCCCCTGAGCAAGGCCCTTAACCCCAACTGCTCCAGGGGCGCTGTATCAATGTCTGAGCCTGCGCTCTGACCCCCAGCTTCTCTCCCTGTCTGTGTGTCTCGTGGAGAGCAAGTTGGGGTATGCAAAAAGACAAATTCCTAATACGAGAAATTGTATAGGGCCAATACAGTGATCTTATCTTAGCATTAAGTCTTAAATTGAAAACAAATAAATAGCACAGTTCAGGAACTAAACACTGCACATGTTCTGAAATGAGGTAATCAGTGATCAATCCATTGATCAAATAATCAAACCGCAGTTTCTAAAATCATTTTTAAACAGATAAGCACTCAAAAAAGCCATACATATTACAGTTTCTTATACAGTAAAATCCTTTTCACTTAAATAACTACTAATTATATAGACTGGTACCATTTGTATGTTAGTCACCTCGCTTAGGGCTTTGTAGGAAAATATAATATGTACAGCCTGTCTCCTTGGATGATTTAAATCTTTTAAGATGTTAGACTAGTGTTTTGAAAATGGCACGTACATTATCTTTGGTCTTCCATGTCAAAAAATAGACAGGGCGATAAAAGAAGATTGTATAAGTTAGACCAGTGCATCACTGGTTAAAAAAGGATGATGATCATTTAGGTTGCAGGGTTTGTTATACACTTCAGATGAGACTTATCTGACTTTCAAAGAATGTTCATGAAATTCTGACTTTATTTGAGAGGCATTTGAAGTTTGCCAAGTGTTTCAAATAGCATTTCACTTTGTAGACAAAATACAGAAGGGCTCTGAAATATTTGAGTTCAGGCAAAATACTTAAAATAACCGAAATAGTTGTTTTGTACTTATTTCAATATAAAGCAGGCCGTGTTCTAGGTATGGAGCAAGTATGGTGTTTTTGCATGTGTTCTGTACTGTTGTTCACACTGTCCCAGGAGGTCTCTGTAGTAAGTGTCTCTGTAAAGGGAAGCTACCTCAGCCTTGAGCGACTGTGTTTGAAGGCCAGAGCTGGTGGTGTTGCAATAGAACAACCTGTCAAATACATTTCAGTGTGGCCTTGGAGACGATAATGTATGTTCCGTGCAAAGATGACACTGGTGATCCGCTGGTGACCAGGTTAACAAGTTTGATGCAACTGCCAGCACAAGCCATCAGAGCCAAACTGCAAATCACGGAAAGTCCTTCGATGATAACCACGGAAGATATGGGCTTAGAGCTATGCAAACAAAGAAAAAAGGGAGCAGCATCAGTTGCATCAGATACAATTTTTACTACCTACGAGCACAATGATCAACACTGCTATTCTGAGACGGTGTTACATTGCATATTAAACACTGCATCTCAGTCGGTTTAAAATCCTTTCTTTTAAATCCTGTCTTAAAATGCTTTTATGCACGAGCATGTCTAACTTACTGTATTCAGTTTCCCAAAATAATGTGTCTCTAACGTTTTATCTTTCCCTTTGTCTGGCTTGCAGAAGTAAAAAAGCACCTTGAGGTGCTGTATTGTGCAAGGTGGTCTATAATAAAGTTTATTTTTAAACTGCATCTGAATTATTTTGTTCTAAAACAAACGAATGCGATCTGTATTTAAAACAGACGGCACGGTAATTAAGCAAATCGTTGGCGCGCAGAGCTAGCGGTCGGGATCCAATTCTGGACCTGGGGTGCTGTCTGTGTGGAGTTTGTATGTTCCCCTTGTGTTGGTGTGGGTTTCCTCCGGGTTCCCTGGTTTCCTCCCGTTGTCCACAAACATGCTGGCTTCTGGGAAAATTGTTGCTGCAGTGAGTGTGTGTGTGTCTGTGATTGTGTGTGCCCTGTGATGAACTGGCGTCCCGTCCAGGGTGTATCCTGTCTCACACCCTCTGCTCCCCAGTGACCCTGAACTGGATGAAGTGGTTAGATGATGGAAGAATATATTTAACATTTCTTAAGCTGATTGTTATAATAGGATATTCCACTTGATGAAGACTTCAGTTCTTGGAAGAAATCTGGTTACTGTAAAAGTAATACAAAGAGGCCACTTAAAATCCCAATGAGGCAATTGACAAACCAGCTTTCTAAGCACACTTTTGTTTTTGTAACTATTGGTCTAATGTTCCCGGACGATATTTTCCTTCTTTATTTAACGAAGAAGATACATGTTGGCTAATTCGTATCATTTGTACAAAAACAAACGGCTCAGTTAGTAATCGATAAAAACAGTGACACTTCTTTAAATGTTCACTAAACTGTGGCTCTCCCAGTCCTCTCCCTTAAACGGGATTAATAGAATAAAGTGTTTTTGCATTACCGCTGAGGACAGTAGGTTGGAAGAACTTGTGCAGCCCTCATATACACAAAACCTTCCACCTGAAAACGTAAAACCACATTCACCTTTTGAATCTTTCACACCGTGTTGTTTTTTTCCTTCAAAAGCCATTAGTTAGACGTTCCTATGATTGACAGTCGGGTAAGAAATACAGAATTCACCTCAATTCATCAATCCATTAATAATTTAGAAGCTGTTTTAAACAACGATATTGTAAGTAGTAATAATGTTTCATTTGCCAAGTTTATCGTAAGGACTGTTGCTCTTTCCTTGAGATGTATGACACAAGTTGATTTCAAATGTTCCTTTTCAAGGGTTGTAGCAGGCGTTTTTTCACATCCTCAAACTACTACTACTGGCACGAATCAGATACTTGCAGGAAACACAAAAATATTTCAGAAAAAAAGAGAGCCAAAGAAAAGGATAGAAATACAACCTATCCTGATGGTCCCTCCATGAATAGTAAGGTTCACTGCAGCCACTTGACACTCTGGAAAAATCATAAAACTTGGGAGCCAAGGAGGAAGGAAATCCTCCTGGAACAGCTGCAGATAGTGAGCTGCTCAAAGATTCTGTGCAAACGCTGCTAAATACAAGAAAACAGCTTCTTTTTTTCCGTTTCGAACACGCATTCTGTTACCTCCGCTGTGTCCCGTTTGCAAGAGGCTTGAGGAAAGATTGTGCCTTTGTTCAAAACTTTAGTAACTTCTCAAATATAGCACATTTTCCCACGTGAGGCTGCTCAAGTGCTTTAAAAGAATTTATGATTTACAGATATCTTGTCTAAAATGGTGGTGGCCCATGTCCCATGATTCCTTAAGGTTTTAATGTAGGAGCAGAACAGGATAGTATAGGCTGTGTTATGAGAAAGACTGAAGTAAACCAATTCACAACTAGTGATGAATATCGCTGGCGGTAAACGTGCCTCTCAGGCGTCGCTGAAAACCAGGCATGGGCGCTGCGTCAATTCAGACAGCCTCAAAAGATTGCAAGCTACAGCTGTCGTGCAAACAAAGACTGACAGGCAATTTCCAGGAAAAAAAAATGCAAACACTATTTTTAATCATGAAAAATTCTGTAAAAACCAAGGAAAAAAGAAAAAAAAACTAAAATGTGCACTCACACTGCCTTTAGCACACTGTTAAGAAAGGCAGCACTAATGTGGATGACTTCTGCAAAGAGATAGAAATACACCCTTGTATTGTTATTAAGAAGGGGGAATCTATGTAGTCACCAGTTTATAGGGAATAATGACACTCTAGATAATTGGCTCTAGTGTGCGTGTGTGCGTGTGTGCGTGTTTGTGTCTGTGTGTGCCCTGTGATGGACTGGCGTCCCTGATCTGGGTGTATCCCGCCTTGTGCCCAGTGCGGTCTGGGATAGGCTCGGGGCCACCCTGACCCTCTACTTGGGTGAGTGTTTTCTGAAAGTGATGGGATGATAATGATGATATTAAGAGCTGTGCTTATTATCTCGGAGCTGTACCTTCTGTAGGACAGAATATAGGGCACACCCTGAGACTGAGAGTCTGATATACAACAAACTGAATTCAACACTTTGTATGTAAGTGACATCTAAAATATATGTAAATTAGATAATAGAGGTTAACTTTAAGATCGTATCTTTTACCAATCACCTCTCCAATTAATCCATAACTGTAGTTGAAGATGGGAGAATGTTTTTCCAAATGTTTGAACGTCTGCATTGGTGTTTTGCAGAAACGCACAATATTTTTTGGGATTGCGTCTTCCTGGCTTTCAGGTTATCTGAAGTCACGGAAGCAGCTCCCCACACTGAATTCTGGGGGATTTCAAGTTTCTTGCTGGAGGTGAGAATTTCTTTTTTTAACTTTCATTTTTTTGTATTCGTTTGATATTAAATGAACAATAAGCGGCACCCCTTCAACAAACAGAATGATAACTTTAACGTTTTTTTTTTGGTAGATTTTCATTTCATATGCATCTGGTTCGGAGGTTCGTTCCTTTTGTGTGACACTTCACAGTGCCAGGGGGGGCATGGAAAGAAAGAATAAGGGCAGAGAGGCTGGTCCCAACAGACCACCCACTGAGTTACTCATTTTTGCCGTGTTCCACAGTGCCTTAAAGGAAGGTAAGCGCCGACCGGAGCAGCGACGTTGCCTGGGAATTCGTTTCACTGAGAGGCCCTCACCATACACCCAGCGGCACGGTGGGAATTGTGCAACACCACCTGGGGAATCCTGGGTACAGTTGCTTATGGACATGACCCTACCCTTGCGTGAGCACCACGACAACCCTTTCACGGGCCGCTCACAGCCCACGGCTCGGGTTCCCGGCTGTGTGAAGTTTTAAACTCGGAGCATTTCTACTCACCTGTGGCTGTGCCGCCTTCGCTCCGCCTCTTTCGCTGCTTCTGGGGAGACTGTCGTCTGGGGTCTCTGAGCCACCCCAGAGGGCGCGCTCACTCCAGGACTGGACACTCGCCACCATAAGCCGTGAACTCTTACTAAACCAATATAATCATATAACCACATCTATATACTGTACTTCCCATCAGTCTTCCTTATTAATAACCCGGTGTTTTCTCCCGTTTGTATATAACCCACTCCGGGATTAATATTAACCACTTATCCCCTTTCGGGGAAACTCGACTACCTGCTAAATCCAGGGCTCCATTTCTCAGGAGTGTTCCCAGCAGCCCCCTCCATACCAATCACGGTCTAACACCCTGCAGGACACACATTCTCACACAGACGTTTGCTCATTACTCTAACGTTGGGGACAGGTGAGCCAATTCAGAGGCGCCAATTAGCTTGGACAACATGACTTTGGACTGCGGGGGGAAACGAGGAGCGTCTGGAGAGAACCCACACAAACCAGGGCAGAACGTGGAAACTCCGGACAGACAGAGCCACAAACTCAGAACCCCGGAGTTGTGAAGCATGTACCCACTACGGCATCCACAGATAATTGTACCTGAATGGGAAAACAAATAGTGAATAAAGGCAGAAATGCTAGCGGGGCTTTTGTTGCGTAGATAGTAGGTTCCCCCTCTTTCTGAGAGCAAGCACAAGTGGCCCATATATTACTGGCCATCCCACAGCCAATAAAGGTGATCTAGTACATCATTCGAGCCGGATAAGCTACTGCGCTACTCTTTTTTAATGACAGCCACAGCACTACTCTTTCGGACATAATCTTACACCTACTTTTCCTTTCTTTATCCCGGTTTTGTGCCATGTGTAAGGGTGGGAAGCAATCCATTTTTACAGCTCTGCATCAGCACAGTGGCAGGCCACTTCTTGTGCTATAAACAGCCCAGCGATGCTGTTGGAAAGGAAGAGGAGGCAAAGCAGAAAGGATGCAGCTGCACCACACAGGGAAATTCTAGCCCAGTCCTTTATTTATCGGGGGTATTTTTTTCAAGTGCTATCAAGCTGTACTATCACTGCATAAATACTAGGCAGTGTTTACACTAATTTGATCCTTAGCCTTTGTGATCGTATTTTTGTACAAGGATCCTGGATGCTTAAAATAACGGCAGCACACCGCAAAGGTGTCACTTGTAGCGTCAGAATTGTTTGTTTTTATAGACGTGGCACGTCTTTGCTGAGATGGGCTTCAACGAGGAAAAAGAAACGACCAAAGTGCTTCCAGTGTAGGGTCACGGCCACGGAGATTAGCCCAAGTAGGGAAGTGTGCAGTCTGCTGACGTACTCAAAAATTAGCACACATTCATAGATTCAGGGCACTTCAGCGCGTTGTTTACTCATTGAAGGCAATTTAAATGTCATATTTCAAACTAGAACAGTTATAGAACTTCAGGATTCCTGGAAACTGTAGACTTGTGAAAATATATCGCCTGTTGTAATATTATTAATCAACATTAAATTGCTGATTATAACATGATATTTTGTACAACAGGATATAATATGGAATCCTAGGAAAAACATTACAGACTTCAAGGTGATACTAAAAGCGTATAAAGTAACTTAGTACTCACCCAAGATTAAATACAGCAACATATTTTATTGTCCATCCAAAATACAATCTTTATTTGGTAACAGGCAGTTTACCTAGAAGACTATAGCTTATTTCACTCATTTATCCATGCTAGTATAAATAGAACTGAAATAAAACAATATATGAAAGTAAAGGCTGTAATCTTCAGTCTCACAGCATGTATAATCGATTGATCCAAAATTGTATCTAACCAGATCATTGGAGCTAAATAGAACAATATGTCCAACTTGACCACCATAACGTTCAAATAACTCTTTTTGTTCAGAAAAGGGTTTGGTATTTAACTCCAAATGGGGCACAGAAGCATGGGATTTTTCATTGACTGTGAACACAATCAAAAATGGATCACAGAACAAGATTTGATACAATTGTGCCATATCCCATTTTTACTGTTGCATTCTGCACATTCAAAATATTAAACAATAACATCACTTTATTAACCCTTTACAATTTCTTGCATTAGGAATGATCTTTTTGCATACCCCAGCTTGCTCTCCATGAGACACAGACAGGGAGAGAGCCTGCAGTCAGAGCACAGGGTCAGCCATTGTACAGCACCCCTAGAGCAGCTGGGGTTAAGGGCCTTGCTCAGGAGCCCAGTAGGATTCCTCTGCCGGCTGTAGGATTTGAACCGGCAACCTTCCAGCCACAGGCACAGATCCTTAGCCACAGAGCCACCGCTCCGCCCATGATGTATCTTTGATGTATCTTAAACGCTGCATAATCAATGATTTTGCCGGGGTGTTAACCTGGACACTTGTTAAAGGAGATGTGATAATAATATTGACACATATGCTGGGAAAACCTTTCCAACTCAAATTCTTCGCCTTAAGAACCAATAAAGATAATATCGGCAACAACCAGGCCTTCCTTCTGTTTGGCTCCACATAAACTGCTAAACAATTTAAATATCAAAATAGAAGCACTCAAATATGGGAATGGCAGTTTGGCCGTTACTGTATCTTGAAATTTCAAACAGCTTTTGTTGAAAAACAGTCATCCAAGCGCAACAGGATTCCCATTTTGCCAACTGTGTGCTGAGGTAACGCATTTCTAAACTGGCACCACGACGTCTTTGTTGTCACCTCACTGACCTTAAAATCATCCTGACTGGCCACTGCGCAGTGCTCTACCACACCAGTTAACAATGAGAGTGGTCGTCGCACACGATCGCAATTCTTGCAGTTAAAAAAAATCGCTTAAGATACGGTTTCAGGGTTCACCCCAAACGTTTTTTTTATTATCGGTCTTCAATAACACACATTACACAATCGAAAGTGAGGAGGTCCTTTGTGGTTTGACCCAAAATGTTTCAACAAATATTAATGAACAGGGAGCCAGTTTACCAGCTGGTAGGGTTGACTCTGGTTTTCTTTTTAGAAGAAGTGAGAAGGAAGAAGACAATAAAACACACCATCCCGTTGCATAAGATTCACATTTATTTTTTTTTTGTTTCAAGTTCTAACACATTCTAAACATGCTTTTAAACACTTATTGGTCACATTTTTCACAGGTAGTTAAGAAACAGAGCAGAGCAGGCAGATTTTCACAAAGCCATAATGCAGAGACAATGAGCAGCATTCTGCTGTCTCCATCAAGCATGGATTACACACAATTAAAAAAAATCAACAAGCAGGTGACAATTCACACAGATTCGTCAATAAAACTAAAAAAAAAACTCATCTCAATTTTTATCTGGTCGTCTGCAGCTTTCTTTTTTTCCAGAGAGAGAGAGAAAAAAGACTTTAAAGAACTGATTATTTTTAAAGAAAAGGTTAAGTCCCATGCCAACCCACAGCGATGTTTTTCTCGTAGGGCTACTCGATTTCCAAGCTCTTCCAGTCCAGTCCACTGCTTAACTCTGCAACAGCCAGCTATATAGCTATTTCATTGATAAAATAGCACTTCTGGTGCAACACTTGAGCTGCTGGCCATATGAAAGAAAGCACTGCAAAGGATTAGACTGGAAAGCCTTTTTTAAAAAAAATATGGCCTGATAACACTTTTAATCTGCTTCTCCGGCTCTGTGTGTATGGTAAGCTTCATCTTTCACCATAGTAACTTCAATTATCAAAGAATTTCTGTCTGCAGTGACGTCACATTTCCCTGATTTCTTCCAGGGATCCTTTTTTGTGCTGTTTAATTGAAACGGCTCATCTCCTCCTCTGTGACACACACTCGAAGCCACCAATCAGTGTACCCGTAACAGTTTAGAAAATAATGCTGATTGGCAAGAATGCGTCGTGGGAGCAGAAGAGCGAGGTTTCAGATTTTGAAAACGGCAAAAATATATCTTGACCGGCAGTGAAATGACATTCTTAGAGAAATCAACCTTTACAGAGCAGTGGAAAATATATAGAATACAAGACATTTAACTTCTCAAAATGAATTACTTGTCATTTATATTTTTATTGAGCATGTATCTAAAGCTAGGTTTCATGTGTAATGGTTAACAATAAAAAATAGAAGGATAATTATGAAAATACTGAAATGTTCACCGGGGTCATCTGTGGGACTAAGATGTACAACTACAAACTAACAAAGCAAGCAAACTCTCAAAATACAATACCGCCAAATCAGAGTAGAGTACAAATGTGTATAATGTTGATTAACCTGTTTTCTGGATCATTCATCCATGAACAACATATGTACACTGATTTAAAACAGAGAAGAAATCATAATAACGCTAAACTGCATTAAGGAAATCCAACAGAATATAAAACCGTGCATAAAAAGAAATAGCTTGCTTGCTTGTAACTCTACTGCCATTAACGCATTTGTTGGAACAATTCCCCATAATGAACATATTTTGCATATATAGTCTCAAAGGGTTTAGGTGTAGGGAATTTAGATATAGAATGAGGTCTATAGTTAATCCTTTTTTCAGTCTGTACAACTACAGAACTGAGCCTGCAGTATAATAAGAGAAATGTTTGTTTGACGGTGAATAGCACTGAAACTGGTCTGGGGCATCAGGTGGCAATTTCCACCAGCCATCACCGATTTTTTCCTGCATAGCAGAGACGGCATATAGCTGTGTACAAACCAGTGCTGTTTGCCCCGATAGTAAGAAAGTTCAGTATTTCACAATAAGACACAAGATTTATAGATGTACCGAACTGAGATAACTGACCTATACAACAAAGTTTCTAAAATACGTGAGCTAAAATTAAAACCTAAAATCTTTGGTTGTTTTTACTTTGATTCAGTGTTAGCTCACTTCTAACCAACTAACTGCACTTAGCTGTCCACTGTTACAGAAGATAACGTTTATTTTGCACGCTTAGTGGCTGGTTAAAGTCGTATGAGCGCTACACAGGAAAAAACAATAAACCTTCAGCACAGGCATAAAAAAAACCCTTCTGTTCCTGAGGCCCTGGTAACAGAGGCTCAAGTAGGGGAAGCAATGTAAGAACATAAAAGGGTGCAAGAAAATATCTTAAAGATTTTCACGTCCAAAATGGCAGAAAGGGTTGAAAGAAACTGCAAAAGTCTGACACTGGTGAAGTTGGTGTTAAACCAACCAAAGGTAGTCCCTTTGCGACAGCAAACAGCAAGATGCCACAGGAGGTAGTTTCAGCAGAAAAGTGCAATTGAATTCTGTGCCAATCAATAAAGATAGTTCTCCACCCTTACAAGACATTACTACAGATTTCCATAAGCCAAGCACGGTAGGCGAGCAGCTTTGTTTCTCGGATTAATATTTGTCAGCAGTAAGAGAACATATGGGCTGAATCAACAGTGTGACATGACCTGGTAAATCGCTTTGTTCTAAGGCTTACTTTCTCTTATTACAGAGTGTCTGGAATGATGAATGCAATGTCTTTTCACAAACATGATTGAGAAGGAATTTTACAAACTATCTTGTACATAGGCTCCTAGTGGTGTGTATCTATGGAGTAAAGACATAACACTGCAAGATTTGTTCTTCTGGTACAATCAACAGTTGTTAAAAAGCTAAAAAATGCACATACATTAAAAAAAATACTGACACATCAGATATACAGCAGTTACCATTTGAATAAGAAAATTATTTTTGAAACTTCTACTTTTAATTTATGAAATGAGGATTAATGTAAGTTTCTAAAGATATTGATAAAGATGTACATACAGTAACTGCATATAATAAACACATAATTCTAGTCCTTTTATTACTGTATATTTGGTTTACATTATAACAGCCTATGGAAATCAGTGGTAGGACATTAGAAATTGTCCCTCAGTGTTAGTATTTGGATAAAAGCACTTCCTTCACCTATAACAAAAAAAAACAAATGTACATTACAGATCCAGCCTCTGTATTAATTACAGTCCACTTTGTAAACCACTAAGAAAAGGTGGGTTCAGAAACAACTGCCGAATACTACTTAACGGCGTTAAAAAGCAAGCAAAATGATTAGCTATACTCTTCAGTCATTGTTTTCTCAGGGTGATAACACATCTGAAATAAAAGGCTGAGATTATGCAAATCAGACTTCATACCTAGGGAAATTAATCTCTCTACACTTCAGCGACAGCAGAAACTGATAGGACATACGGACTGCTGGGATAATAGGAAACTTGAGTTCATAGATATTGTCCTACCAAAAAAAAACACTGCCAGGAAAACACAAGTTACCAGACTGCTTCACCTTGCTGTGTAATAAAAAATGAAGGACACCAACTGGAAAGAGAAGAAGGAATGAGAAATTGTTTCCTGTAGTCTTAATATGTAGTCTTCGTCAATCCGTTCAGTCTATAGTGACAACGTCCAGGTAGGCATTGCTCAACTAGTAAACTGGATTCTTCCTTCACCAACTCATGAAAGAAGCGAGCAACACAAGGCATGGTTCTTCAAGGGTCATATTTTAAAATCTGATCCCTGAGCTGCAAGTCCCCTACAAGCAGGGCACTGTGGACCCATGTAGAACCCTCCCTTGCTGTTGCTGAACATGTATCTGCACTGGGGTTTACATCATATACACTAATTTACTTTACCAGCGCTTCTTCACACCTCCTTTCTGCCCTACGTTACAAGGCAGGAATGATTGCCTCTTATTATCCTGAGACAGACTGAGATATATCTTCAAAAACACCTAGCTTTGACAGCATTAAAATGAATTAAAAAAAAACAACAACAAACAAGGACCTTTTCACTTAAGGGAAGCAACCAAAAAGGAACTTCATTAAAAACACATTCACAGCAGTTAATATTAAAGGATAAAAAAAATTCAAGTTTAAAAGAAAAGGATTTGAAGGAACAAACGGATGTAAGATGGTTCTGCCACTACATTCTTGTGAATATGAAAAGACGAGCTTTTAGGATAAATGGAGGTGGGTGTGTGAAGAGGGAAAAAAGCTACATGGAGAAGCGAAACCTTTGGGCAATTGCTACGTTAGTTTTAAGATAACGGCACAGCACATATGCACATCACGGAAAACGCACTTTTTTCATTGTCTGGTGCAACTTGTAAACACTTTTTGGAATGTTTTCAAACGGTACAATTATCGGCACCGAGCCTCACAAAGCACAACGTTGCTTGGTTTCGTGCTTCAGATCGCTGCTCGCGCTGTGCTTGAATAGAACTCACTGGTTTGCCAACCAGTTCAGAAGTAAATAGGGCCCCCGGTTTTTTAGTCTTTGTTTTCCTTCATTAGGTTTAACACAGGGATACAGAATTTAGATACTACATCTGTTGTCCCGGTACATGAAAACCAGTACATCAGGGGCAGTATCATTCCAGTGACAGTGGTTCATCTCCTGAAGTTCCCCGGTAACCGCCTGCAAGAAAAACACAAGCTGCTACTCCAACCTACTCAACACCTCTGTGAAACTCGTCAGTGACTGCTGACAACTTCAAAGCACATTTAGGGGGTCCCAAAGAAACGCTGAAAACCGGGAGCCCTCGTGGCAAAACATCTCTGAAAGTGTCCTCCCCATTGTGAAACGTGGACCAAGTTGTTCATTTTATCGCATAAAGCTCTTGCATTGATATTAACTCCTAAATACCCTTCAAACCCAAAGTTTAAAAAAAAAGAAACACCTACTAAAGGACCTACATGTCCTTATAAACTACCACTACTTAAATCTACTGTACTTCAGCATTATAATACCTGAGTAACTTCAGAATGCAACACAACACATTCACTTTACCCTGTTTAAACACAAGTCTTAAAGGACTTGAGAAAGAAAAGACCAAAGGAAACTTACAAGCAGGCCCAGCCCTACTGTCATGGCACAGTAAATCACCTCCAGGCAGCAAACTAAACTGGTCTCTCTTCCACAGTACAAACTTACAGGTCTGGCCAGCCCTATGAGATCATCAGAAACTGGCCTCTGCTTAACATCGAGTTCTTACAGTCCTTTAGACAATGATTGAAAGCACAACTAATAAGCACTGGCCTAAAGCTGTATGCTGAATCAAAGGCTATTTTGTTTTTATATGGACTTTCCAAAGTTATTCTGATTTGTATTGAAGTTCCAGAAACAGGGATTTTTTCAGCTCCAGCTCCTGTTCAATTTGATGGAATACATGTCTTTTTTTTTTAAACCAAAAAAAAAGAAGAAGACATGCACATTCTTCTGTTCAAATAACGTCTGAAACCCATCAAGACTGTTTGTCACCCATCAAGTGGGGTGGTTCAATCTTTGCCCTGGATTGAGGTGTGTTGCAGTTTTTCAAGGTCCACTGGAACCATCTGCATATGGAGAGCTGGTATAGCTGTTAAATTGGCCCAGTTCATCCAGTAACCAGCTGGTTCAGCTGAGCAGTGTTGGGAGTGAAAACTTGCAGACACTCCAGAATGTAGCATTATAACCAGACTGAACCTGACTTAGTACAAGAGTGTTACAGTAAGTAAAGACAGTTTTACTGATTATTTCTAAAGCTTTCATTGTGAAGTCCATATAGAGTCTCACATAGAGTGAGATGTCTTCCTGGACACTTTATCCATCATGAATAAATAATGAATAAAAGGTCATAATGTCCACATAGGATGTACTCGCTTAGATTTTATATTGGCAGCATCTTTAGCCTTCTGTACAATGGTGGGACAATGCCAGATGAGATACACAGAGGCTCAGAGTGATTAGAAACCATGCACTGATTTGTCCCACAGAGTCAAGCTGAGGAGGCACCTGATTTCACTCGGGTCTGGAAAGAAGCATTTAAATGGTGGTGACAAAGAAGTCCGGGTCTGGATATTTGGTGGGGGAAATCATGATGGAAATCAGTTTGGTTTCACTGGTATTAATGCTATTAGGGAATCCATACTGTCTTGGCTACTTCAGCTTCAACCTGAAGAACTAATCTGTAATGGGTATATGAAAACTTGTAGAGACATGGAACAAGTGTATTCCCATACAGGGGCTGGGAAACACTGAATAATCTGTTTAACACTGCGATCACGATGTGAAAATATCAGGCCTTTCTGTCCTTACTTAGTGAAACATCCTTATATATAAGAGTGATCCCACTATAACCATCAGAAGAGAAAACAGTATGAGAAAGGTAGATATATATCCCGAACCTTTCCAGCTATGCCTGAGGTATGTCTGCTAATAGCAGTATATTCTCCTGAGCGACCTTCAGCACAGCACATGAGCTCAAGGCCAATTTTTACCACTTCAGGCACCCTGGAAGTACTGTGCATAACGTCTGCCAACTTTGGTCAACTATGGAAACAAAATATTTTTCCCCATTTCCCATCCAAGAAATTTGCAAAATACCCGTATTTTAATATTAATGCTTCTTTTGTTTTCATTCGAAATTATTTGTGCCCAGATACCCTTATTTTAACACGTAAATGAGGTAGAATTGCACATTGGAATTGGAGGAAGCTGATGTTATTACGGAACCACTTTGTAGTTTGTATTTTCTTATTTTTCGGCAAATACAAAAAAAAACCCAAACAGGTTATTTGTTGGTTTTTAAAAAGCAGTTTGCTTGGGGGAGAGGTGCTGCGGGCTGTGAAGATCTAACCCTATTT
Organism: Lepisosteus oculatus; assembly: GCF_040954835.1. NCBI lineage: Eukaryota > Metazoa > Chordata > Actinopteri > Semionotiformes > Lepisosteidae > Lepisosteus > Lepisosteus oculatus. The sequence continues at coordinate 13,516,209 of NC_090719.1, read as the reverse complement.
AGCTCTTACAGACTGCTTCCACCCCTTTGTGACAGAAAGATAACCGGCAATTTACAGTTCTGGTAGCATCAGAGTCAAGAAGCTGAACTGGCACTACACTTCAAAGTTATCACTTCCTGTAATTCTGTACGAATTATAGATATTTTTTCCATTCACGGGCAGCAACTTATGCTGACTAGTCAGAGTGAAACGCACCACCCAGAAATGGAATGACCGAACATACAACCTCAACCTGGAAAAGACTTTCTTTATAACTGCTTCCCATGCAAGAGAAAGAAGGGGATAATGCAGACTGTTCACCGTGCTCCTGCAAATCTATCTTGAAGTGATAAAATGACCTGCAGCTTTTTCTAAGATCAATACATTGTGTCTGTGTGGATGGTATGCAGACAACTCCAAAGTTAAATTACTTAAATAAACCACCACGGAGCTTTAAGCTAAGCTCCAAAAGGCAAACAGAGAACTGTCATTTATTTTTCCATGAAGTACATGGTCACTTGCAGGATGAAGGATGTGTATGCTAACACAGTTCCCTTCAGTAACATGGAATCACCTATACTCTTCCTCCTATCTCTGGTGGTAGTTTAATCACACCGCTTCATTTTCGCTGGGTGTAACACGGATGAAAAAGAACCACGATCCCCCAAGTAAAACACTCCAAAAGAAATGAGTGAGCCAACCGTTAAAAAAAAAAACACAAGCAGAAGTAAATTACAGAATACTCTGGCCTGTGATATAAAACCAAACTTCATAGGACAAACGCGGGCCTTCAGAATCTTTGGTATTTAAAAGCAAAAAAAAAATACTTTCAAACTACAAAGTGGCTGCTTCCTAATGTTTTAACTATTTTACATGAAAGAAAACAAGAACAAATTATCAGATGGGAAAGGGGTGTGGGATATTGAGGAAAATGGTACCTGAAATAATATCGTGTTCCTGAGGTAGTCTTTCATTAAAACAATCAAATCATTATATCTCAGTCCATATTTAGAAAGAAAATAAAAATATAAAAACTAGTCCTAAAAATGGCAACACTGTAACATTAAACATTGGACACACTGTAAACTGCAAGAACAATGCATTTTCTGCATATTTTTTTGTACAGAAGCATGTGCACTGTGTTGTAGATCATACATTCAGCTCTGTCGTGTAATAAATATATAAGAAAAAAATAGTAAAAAATAGCTGCTTGTCACATTCACAGGGGTTATTCCCCAACCCCACAAGGTCGCTCCTGGTGATCCAATGAGCTCAGTTCCCTGTCGCAGGTCCCACGTTAAGGCAGGGAGAATTCATAGGCCTGTAGCTGTTGAGGCTGGATTTACAGGAGTGCAGGACTGCTTTAAACAGGAGAGGCAACTGCTCCAAAGGAACATTGACCATTTTCCCTAAAACAGAAGCACCAAGGATATTAGTGCAACAAAAGGCAGCCCCATGGCGATCAGGATCTTTTCTGCATTAAAAAGGTTAATCACAAACAAAGAAATGGTGTGTCTCTAAGCCTGGCTTGAAACAAAATAGACTGTCCGTGGTTTTATTTCAGTTGTTCCAAGATCAACAGTACAACCTGAACCAGAAAAGAAATTACTGAACACAACGTTCATTCACTTCATTTTAGCAGCATAACTAGATGGTGGTATTTTTCATGCAAACCTCTACAAACTCACAAATAATAATCTGTGTTAAGCAAAGCTTTGATTCTAAAACAAATAACAGCCATTGTTTGGGGGGCACGTATCATCTTCCCTGAAGATCATTAAAGAATTCAGCTATATATTTTTTATGTAACAAACAAATATTGATATCTGCTACTGCCATATGCTCCCATTCATAGGTCGGATGATCAATTTATGTTAAGAGTTTCAAATGAAATTGAGAGAAGATCACATAGACAGTAGTATTTATTTCAGCTATTTAAAAGTTCTGCCTTCATTAAATAAATTGTCCTGTGCTCCCAAATAGCCAAATCTTAAAATGTTACCAGTTAAAGGGGAACTGCAGTCCCAGTTTCTCAGTTATTAAATCTCGATAACAAAATAAAATTGACGGTATAGAAAAATTTTACAAACTTCCAATCAAGCACAAGACTGAACTTTCTGAACATACTAAAGTATTGTGTCACCATGTGTTCGAGTTCCCATGAACTGCGACGTGATGCGGCCCTTCCTGCTCACTAGTCCCTATAATGACTGATGTGATGTGATGGACGAGCAAATAAACACAGGTTGTGCACCAGACATTTTACTGCTGAAAAACGTGATCTTCAAAAGCAGACTTAACAAGTATGTAGTATTTGTTGGCAAAACCGTCTCAAATTCGATAGCCATATTTCTATTGAATTAAAAGAGATGTCTTCACAAGCCTGCTTCTTTACAATGTAATAGGGCTGCAACACTACACTGGATGTTTTGTTGCCCCGTTCTGAATCGCAGAATGTGGCACTGGTGTGTAATACTTATGGGGTTCAATATAGCCTCAGCCTGGATGGCTTCCTCTGGCTGGTGATTGGACATTACCTGCTATGCAGCGAATCTCGGGTAGACACATCATGAGCTCCGGGAACCTTTTGGGTTGGTGTGGATACTTGTACTCTGTGTAGTCCTGGCACACATACCAGTACTGCTTGTTCAGTTGCTCCAGCTGGGAAACATTGGTGAGACCTCTGATATCTGCTTAGAGAGAAGAAGGAACACCGGGTCACATTGCGTGGAGGTCTGGGGCTGCCCCCTGGTTTTCTTTTTTGGGAAAGGATCTGCAGTGATTGAGGCAGAAAGTATTACCTTGATTTAGGAAGTTGATGGCTTTCATGCAGGCATATTCCTCGTTGCTGACCTTCAGCTGATGAAACTTGCGAAAGAGATATATCAAACGCTCCATAACTTCCATTCCATCCTCACTAAACCTAAAGGAACAAGACAATGGGAAATCAACCAAAAAACCCAGTAAGTTTTATTTACTTGCCAGACCTGAAAACTCAAAAGAGCCCAGGTCTGCTCTGCTGGATAAGCACGTATTAAACTCCCGTATCCTGCACATAAAAATGGTAAATAATCTGTTTGATTAGCTCAGTTCTTGGAAAGAGTTATAACTGATAATCACAATAAAAGACAACATTATTCTTACGCTAATCAATGTCTTATACAATCTAATATATTATTATTTCTATTTTGGCTAAGGGGATTTTAATTTTAAAATGAGCAAGTAATAATGTAGAAAACCAGAAAAATGTTTTGATTACTCTGATGTGTTTGCACTTTTTTGATTTAAAAAACCCTTTTGTTGTCAAGGAAGTTCAGGCATCAAAGACACTGCAGGTGTAAAGCTGCAGTGGTTATCTTTTCTTTACCAAATGAAATTTCACCCCTGAACAACAACAGCCTTGTTTAATGTCTCAAGATAGGCACACCAGGAATTTTGCAGCTGCTTTAGTCTGTATCTGTCCAGAAATTTTTCATTTCCTTTTTCTCATTATATCACTCCCCTTCCATTCACTGAAATGGAGCTTTGTTCATTTGTTCTGACTCGGAACTCCTCCGCAGGACTTAACAAGTGATAAATGGTCTGGGCATTTAAAGGTGGGAGACAATCCCTGTACACTCCGCATTTGTGATCTTCAGCTGTTACTGAGGCCAATTCAGGGCTCTAGGACACTCACCTTATGTTGCACTGAAAATAAAGCACAGCTAGGAAAGCCATCTCAGTCTTAAGACAGCACGGAATGTACCTGTTCTTAAACGGAAATGACGAATGCTTGTGTATAATTATAATTATAATTATAATTATAATGTCTTATAACGATATAGTCATCATAAAAGAATCCTTAAGCATTTTACACACCCACCCTAATGCAACCACCTGTATAGTGCAGCCCCCACCTGGGTGAGACACAGTGTCCATTATGCGCCTACAGAACCAGTGTGGAGCGGATCAGAAGAAGCGTGAAATGACTTTCCAAGTTTAATTTCACAACTGAACTCAGGGAACGTTGGAGTGGTGTGATTATTCAGGCTCTGAGTGGGATGTAACCTGAAAAGCAGGGTTCATAATGTTCCTCTTTAAAAAGTAGCACGGGATCTTTAATGACCAAAAAGTCACGACCTCAGTCTAACATCACATCCAAAGGACAGCACCTCCTACGGCTCAGAATTATTTTGGAAAGTCTGGTCCAGAGGGACCTGTGCTCCGTTCATACTACTTGATCGGCAGCCTGGATTTCCTTGGAGTTTTCTTATCCCAGTCCTGACCAGGCCAGCCTTGCTTATCTTCCCAGATCTGACCTAATCAGACGACAAGGTGACCGGGTAGAATATAAAACTGCAGATTCAAAACAAGCGGTATTCTAGATAAAATGAGGCTTGTGGGGATGAGTCATATTTTTCTGACTTGTCATGCCTCATGGAAATCAGGCGATACAGGTCACATGGTGCATTTTAGGGTAGTGCCAAGCAACCCAGTTTTCTAACTATTATTTCATATATCTACATGCACGCAAACTTAGGGCACTATGACAAGAAAGAGCACACACAGACCCCTCCTCTGTTTAATCTTCATAAACATAACACCCAAGAATTACGTGCATTAAAAACAATTATTGATTATCATTAATCATTGTAGTTTTGGCTCATTCCATTTAGCTGTGGCCCTAAGACGAGGAGGCATGTGAAGGAGAAAAGACTTAAACTTGCATGTAGAATTTATAGGTCTATCTTCGGTTACGCAAACCTGCATAATTCATGTTTCGGCTTGAGTTTTACATGTGCAAATGTCAGCTTTAACTGCAGTGAAGTCCTAAATGTGCATCTGTTGCCTCACGTGCATTGGCATACCTTATGTCAAACAGAAGAGAAGAAGAAATCCAAAAGGAGATGAGGAAATTTATAATATAACTTTATAAAATAACCTTTCATAATATCATACTCATATAGTTTAATGGGGGAGTACTGCATAATTTAAAAAAGTAGTGATTAAAACTGTTGCATTTCACTATATATAATAGTTACATGCCAGTCAGGGAATACTTTGAATGTCTGTGGGCTTGTAATTAACTACGATTAAGGGATTATCAGTGGAGTCACTCACAGATAGAGATCGTTGTAAAAACATTTAACAAAGCTGAGGGCCAGCCTGTTACTTGGAGGTCCACCACGTCTCATACATTTTAATAAAAAAAGTATCGCATCCCTGCTAAGGAAGCTTAATACCATGAAATGTTTTGAATGGTGTAACAATTTTGGATAGTTGCCTACTCATTGAAGCAATCCAGCACTAAATCACGGATCTCATACTCAACAGAGAGACACTATGAAATCAGCACAGAGATTCAAGAGCAATAAATCTGACGAAAAATTAGGAGGGAAAGGTGAAAGAGAGATATTTCAGGACTAATTTATAGTACAAGAAAGGACTAATCTGAAATGTCCAAATCCTTGCATGTTTTATATATTAAAGACAAGCATATCCACATTCCTCCCACTGGTTTCCTGATCAATCTGCAGCATTCTGGCTCTTTTCCGACGCGGTAAATTCAGTGTGGTAAATAAACACATTATATGTGTGAATGCATGTGTATGTGTGGCTGATTTAGTGCCTGTGGAATAGAGACTTATTTCTTAGTGAATGTAAGAAAAACGACATTTTCTTGGGAGGAGAAAGAAATGTGAAGATTTTAAAGCGTAAGAGAACTGTAAGCATGTAATATATCCTCTTCTATTCAGTTGTTGGTGGCCTGTTGAAGGATTTAATAGTAAGCTATTTAATATAGGTCAAGCAGAGGTAAAATAAAATTAACTTGCAGATCTGACAAATTTGTACAACATGTATAAATCGAAACCAACAGCAAGCCTTTCCCCATAAAACAAAGTACATAATTGCCGCAGAACACACAAATTAGAAAAAAAAAACATTTGGTCACATAATCTTCCAAAGAAAAGCACGTTCTTCCCAACAAGCTTTGCACTCCAACTTCTAAAGAAACATCTGAACTTTAGGCAGACAAGACAAATAGGTAAAACATGCAGAAGGTCAGTGAGGATGTTTGGTAACTCTTACTGAGCAGTACGTCTCCCACACTGTCTCCGCACACCGACTTGGAGAAAACATCACTCTTCACTTCAACATCACTAATTGTCTGATGCTCTACTGATACAGCCTTTAGTGTCACGGCCAATATGGTTAATATTTCAGACATCGTGAAGCAGAGAGGTCCAAAGAATCTGTTTTTGAAACATAAATTAAAGCCAGCTAGAGAGCAGAGCTTATTCAAGCACTCCAAAGTGACCTAAACACACACAAAGCAGATTGACATTTGCCCATGATATGCAAAAAAATAATTCACACACCCAAGCACGTAACTCAGCTTGCCTTTGGTGTTTGTAAGATAATGCCACGCTAAAATGATAAAAGGCCAGTAAAAAATAATTCTCGCCACAGAGGCAAACAAAAATATTTCCAGCTAATTATCCAGGTTTGACAAGAGAAGTGTATTAGAATTGTTAATTTTGTAACTCACAATGAAGCTTTAAGTAAAGACCGCTGTGCCCTTTTCTCTTCAGGATTTCCTGGAGGTTTTGAAAGTCAGCTGCTGCAGTTTGTTAAAAACCGCCAGAAGCGTCTCTTACCTGTGATGGAACTGTACCAGTGATCCCCTTCTTTGTTTGTGTTAATGACTAAACAGCAGATTAATTCCCAACTAGGTGTGGGATATTGCAATGATACAATGAAGAATTCAGTTTCAGCCAGACCTATATGAATTGAATTGTTCCTAGGAGGTAAATAGTTTTAAGTCACAAGAATGACTTTTGAGCTCTCTAAAAAGTACAGAGTACAGAAATGATTAGCTCATGGTGCCTTGGATTTTTACATTGTTCCCAAATACCATGTCCTGCTTGGAACCAGAGCAATTAAAGTTTCATTTCCACATTGCTATCATGGATGTCGGAAGGGCATTCTGTGGAATGACAAGGAGAGTAGTGGAGACCCTGTGCGTAGAGGCAAAAGGGGCAACATGGAGGCTAGCCCAGGCTCAGGGGGTCGGACGATGTCAGTATAGAAACCTAGGCTCTCAGGCCATGGTCGTGGGGCGACCTGGTGCTAGGCAGGTCTTACGACAACGTACCCTCAATGCTGAGCCAGGAGCAGAGCAGACACAGGAAGTAAATGGGCTACACAACAAGACACACTGGAAAGACATGAATAATCACAAGGAACTAGGAACAGGACAGAAGACCAGCACCCTAGGTGTAGAGGGTGTGACAACTGCTCATGTGCTCCTCCAGCTGTAAGCCCAGTGCTCACCCATGCAGCTCGTCGTCAGAAGGCGTGTACTTGGAGGTGACATCAGCCAGGTCCCCAAAGATCTGTGGGCTGTAGACAGTCAGGCAGGACAGCAGGATAAGCTCCTGCCAGGTGGAGCTCAGAAGGCAGGTGTAGTCCTCGATGGACAGCTCGCAGAAGAAGGGCAGCTTCTTGATCCAGGCGATCTGTCGAAAGAGCAGCTCGTCTGCCAGTCGGCACAGCAGTGCAAACAGCTCCACCTGTGTGACTTTATACCTGAGAGAGAGAAGGAAGAGAGAGATGATCCCTGGTTTTAGTGCTGCCAGGAGACGGCCAAGTGTAATCAGGAGGACCCTGTTCAGCTACAAAAAAGTCAGAACCACTTTGATTTATTTTGCCTTTTTTTATTTCCAAGAACTCTCAAATGTTAGCAGTTTAATTGTTGGAGATAAATAGGTTTTCTGGCATTCTCAACATCCCTACCACATTACGAAATGAGTATGCATAAAGCCCACAAGCTGGCTGAAATATCTGGGGGCAAAAATATGTTTAATCACCCTCTTCTTCGGGTTAAGCACGCAGCTAATGTGAGCAAGAGGAGGAGGTTTAGAGTCACAGTGATCATTTGAATTGCTTTGATGCTTCGATTTCCAGATTCTTGCACTTATAAAATCAAATTACAATACAATTCATAACCAATAAGCGATTGACAGCTTTTCACCACAGCTCTACTAGAACCTTCTCTGAGCCCATTTGTGTTGAAATATCACTCTGCTCCTCCTGAACTCAACCCCAGTGTTATAAGATACACCTATATATATATATTCAGGTTAATGAAGTTAGAAGCTGTACAGTTTGAGCACCATTTAACAATTAGTTAAGCACAGTATATGCACTCATGGGCTAAAATCTAATGAGAGAACGAGGATATGGACCGCAAAAACGAGGACTTCTTTCTAGGCTTTTCTGCCAATGCACATTTCAGAGGTACACAAGGGGTTGTAGACTCGAGTCTGAGAATTGCCGGTTTAAGTGTCCTGCAGGTTTTTCTCCCTACTGCACAATCTCACTGATGAAAGGTCCTGCAACGTTTAGTGAAATGAATTGCTGTAGGAGGAATAACTGCGAAAGCAATCAAAAACCTTTTTGATGACGTCCCACTCACCCGTCTTCTATCAGCATAGGTGTACTCAAAGGCTCCAGGTCTTCGGCTGCTACGAGCTGGGAAATGAGGGTTTGCGATTGGGGGTACAAGCTCCGTGCCTGGGGGGGCAGCAGACCCGACTGGGCAGCGTAGCTAAAAAGGTGTGGCAGGAACTGGTAGTGCGAGGACATTGGAGTGCCAATGTACTGATCCCTGAGTGCAGCAGTGTATCCATTCATCTCCGCAGACCTACTGGGGAAGGCAAGCACACAGAACCTGCTGTTAGGGTCCAGACACTTGCCATGTGCGCAGGCACAGAGGTGCCACTACAGGTCCAAGAGTATCCCTGCGTCTTCTGGTGCTCATCCTAAATCACCTCTGAGCCCTTAATTGAACTCATAAATAACACAGGTTTCAAAGGTTATAATAATCCATATCTTAATCATACGACTTATATAACGCTTTTCTGGACACTCCACTTAAAAGTTCTGTACAGGTAATGGGGGATCCCACTACCACCACCAATGTGTAGCCCCACCTGGGTGATGCGATGGCAGCCAAAGTGCGCCAGTCTGCTCACAATACACCAGCTATCGGAGAGGAGAAGAACAGAGGGATGATGATAGATCGGGATTATTAGGAGGCCATGGTTGGTGGAGGCCAGGGGGAAATTGTGCCAGGAAGCTGTGCCAGTAAGCTCTCAATAAGGTATACATAGAGGGCATTAGACTTTTTTCCCAAGCATCTATCCACCAGCTAATGTCATTGGTGCCCATGCAGCAATCCACCTGCTAGCCTTAATGGCGTTTTTGAAGAGAGGGGCACTTCAAGGACGGGGTTGAAGGGAGAAACATGTTCAACACGACCTGGTTACGACCCGCTCGGACCTGAGCGACGTGCTTACGAGATTAAAAAATAGTTTGAGCTGTCATATTTTTTTTTAAGCAACTGGCAAAACGCTGGGCAGATCCAACACGCAAAATGTTTTTGTTTGCTATCATTATCCAGTTCATCGTCACTACGCTGGCTGCAAACTGTTTTAATACCGCTTTAAACAAGTGTAACATATTTACAAAAGGCTTATTTTAACAAGGGGGACAGCGATCCAGCCCTTTTTTCCTGAAATGGGAGCGTTGTCCGTTACTTTAAATTCAGAGGAATCCAACTCCATTCCTGCTTAACCAACTCCAATATAAACATTCCTTTAGAAGACTACTACTTAATGACACAAAAGATGCAGCAAGAGGAGAGTAAACTGTAAAGAAAATATTCGAGAATAACCTTGAGAAGAATCACAAGGTCAACTACAAGACTATAAAATGGCTTCTGCGTAGGAGACATGCTGATGAATTTTATGTCCTTGTGACGGCCATAGAATCATGACTCCGATCCAGCTAGACCTTTTGGTAAGGGAAAACCTTTTTTATATTCCAATTTCATATGCAAAAATGAAAATGTAAAACACGGTATATTTGAATGAAATTAAAAGCACGTTTGAGAAAGATGGACAGGAAAACCCAAACAGAGAAAAAAATAACAGTAAGAAATACCATTACACAGATTACATAGTGATTTAACTATTTCAAAGGCCTTCAGCTTTACAATAGACTAATCAACTGATGAGACAGTCACAGTGGCGACAGAGGGAAGAGTTTTGCCTTCTGTCTGTACCGGTAATAAAATGTAAAGTAAGAAAATGGAGGGAAAAAAAAACGGCTGCAGTTGACAAGGTATCAAGTGATTTTGTTTCTGATCAAAGTACATTCCTTCATAGTGTTATCCAGAATTTCAGTCATTTTATAACTTCTGATAGATGTAAATAACCGGAAAGGTCCAAACAAAGAATGGAACTGACTGAAAAACAAGAAGAACCACCACCCAAGTTAGAATTCCTAGATTAAGAGTCGGCATTTAACTCTTGGTATTTGCTACTTAACTCCTTCAAAGATGTCATTCAGTAAAAAGTATATTCGATATCTTCATACTTAAACCCTTGAAACTGGGGTAGCAGCATAGAGTAGTGATTAGGACTTTGGATTCCTGGCCCTCAAATGTTGAGGCAGTGCTGTTGTAACCTTCAGCAAAGTACCAAACCTAGATTGCATCTACTGTATAAATGGCCACCAAAATGTGTATGTAAAAACAGGAAGAGGCAACAAGTGGACAAAAGCATCAGCAAAAAAATCTACAGTAACAAGAAACTGTTGCAATTTCTGACACAAACATCCTTTCCAAATTCATAGGTACACAGACTTAAGGCCTTGTGCCAATAGCCTCTGCCTATAAAATAAAAGAATGTTTTTTTCTCTGGAGCATGGGCCGAAAATTCATTTAATTAACGGTGCAGTCCCTTTGAGCTACAATGATCACGTCGAAGTGGTGTTGTTGTGAATGCGTGTGTTTGTATAACAGTAAAGTTGCTACTGTACGTACTGTGACACAAAACCTTTTTCAGCCCACAAACACCATGATCAGCCCTGTAGGGAGAAAACGACAGTAGGCAATCCCCAAAAAGGGCTCACTCAAAAACCGCAAACTTTTTCTAGGTTATACCTGCCTTTTGACTATAAGGGAAAGTGTAGGAGAAAACATACAGTGACTGGCCTGTGTCTGAAACCTCAAAACATCCTGCCTCTATGGAACCCATGAGGGAACACAGCGCATGCACTGTGGCTAAGGATCTGTGCCTGTGGCTGGAAGGTTGCAGGTTCGAAACCCGCGGCCGGCAGAGGAATCCTACTCTGTTGGGCTCCTGAGCAAGGCCCTTAACCCCAACTGCTCCAGGGGCGCTATATAAATGTCTGAGCCTGCGCTCTGACCCCCAGCTTCTCTCCCTGTCTGTGTGTCTCAGAAAGAGCAAGCTGGGGTCTGCGAAAAGACAAATTCATAATACAAGAAATTGTATATGGCCAATACAGTCAACTCTCTCTCACAGTGTTTGCTGGATAGTTGACAGTTGAGAGGAGGATATTCACTGTGACGTGGGAAGTTTCAAATAGACACACACCTTGATGATAGAGTTGAAGCAGGAGAAGGCTGATTGCCCTCAGACACCCCGTTGCCTGGCGAGCTGTGATCACTGTCGCCATTATTACTCCATGTATGCTCAGGTATGCTGGCCTCCTCTTTGAATTCTTGTCCAGTCATGATTCGTTCGATCTCCTCATCTGATATCTGACAAAACACAAAAGTCCGTTTAGAGCGGCGACTGTTATCTCATATGAGCACCGGGAATTATTCACATCTCGTGGAGCGGGTGCAGAAATCGCTCCTAATTTTCCTGAGAGCGCCAGGAAAACGTCTCAAGCTTAGTCAGAGGTTAGGGCAGCTTGAAGGAATGGCAGTTAACGCTGCTGCTTCACAGCGCAAGGGTTCTGGATTTGATTCGAGGCGGGGGCACATTCTGTGTGGAGTTTGCATGTTTGCATGTTCAGGTTTCCTGAGATAAGCTATATAGGTATAAAGGTGTCTCTGAATTGTCTGGTGAATGTACAACCAGGGATGGATTAGTGTCCCATCCACAGAGTAGTCCAACCTTACACCCTTTACCTCTGGAAGGTTCTGGGTGTCTATGGCCCTTTTCCAGGAATGAACAGTTTTCTGCTAATGGATGGATGACCGAAAGTGGAACTACTTTTTGGCCTGCCGTAAACAGCTTTAAAGTCATCCTTGGGTTTTGTCACATCCGAGACTGTTCTTGTAGCTGGGGGTATGGCTGTGGAGGTGTGTATTGACATTAGGAAACATCACCCCTACAATTCCACAGGATTATGAGTTAGACTGTTTTCATACAGGCTTAGCTTTAAACCACCACCGGTTATTTTACTTTGAAAAGATGTATGAATCACATGGGGTTTGTTTTCCTAGGTCGCTTTTCTTGTTTGTTCAGGACTGAGTTCACATGTGCTTGTACTGCAATAATAAACAGTGCCTTGAAATACTTTATTAAGGATGGCAGTGATTGCGACAAAGATAACGTGTATGAGGTGGGTATTTTCTTAGTAGTGCTCTACTGTTTTGTAAACAGAAATGATTACCCCCAAGCAGAGAATTCAAATGATTTTCTGTTTTATCAATTTCTGGTTGAATACAGATGTATGACCCTATTTTGTGGCTTCTGCTGTCCACACGCTTCTTGACACATTTTTGCGTTAACTACCGGAACAGCTGGTGAAATGCAACTTTCATGTTCCGCACGTGGTCCTTTTTTATCAGATAGAACAAGTTCCTTTTGTAGGTTTCAAAGTGAACTGAACTCAGTGCTTTGTGTTCCAATCAAACTTTTCCATTCACTTGACGCTCCAAATGAACCAAACCATAACGAATAGGTAAACAACTAGTGTCAACAGTCCTTCGTATAAGGAAGTAAAGAGTTAAATCTAGGGAAAATATTCTCTTAATAAACAGGAATTACTGGCTTTTGGCGGGAAGTATTCGATATTTTCGTTTTCATAGATGTTTATCAAATTTGGAAATGCCAGTCTCTAATTACAGTAGTTATCTCTATACCAACACAGGAGAAATGACAAAGTGCAAACAGACTCTACTGCACTACTTGCCCATTCAGCCATTAATATTTTTACACTAGCTGGATGGGCAATCACCATTGGAAGAGAATTGTATCCCTGCCAGATGGCACCATGGGCCTCTGGTTTACTGGGTGCTGAGAGACGTCTAATCCCACTCATCCCAATTCTGCCTCTGAGAGGTCTGAGCCCCCTGTGCCGAATCCCGATCACAGTCATATAGTGACATGACCCAGACTGAAGCCCGTGACTTCTGGGCTTCAAAGCTCAACCAAAGCTTATAAAAAACATTCTTTATTCAAAACCTCAAAACCTCAAAGTTGGACACACACTGCAAGTCTTCTATTTCTAGTACAGGGGCAGGTGACAAAACAGTGGATCAAAAAAAAAAAACAGAACCGTGAGTTCTTTTACATAATTCTGTGCTTTGGGGGGCGCTAGTAATGCGCTCTAAACCTTTAATGTGAGTTAACGTTTCAAGCTACGCACAATTTCAGTATCTTCTCAGAAAATCTGGCTGTTTTATTCATTTTTATCTCTCTGTAGGCTTAAATACCACAATGTAAACTAATGAATTAACCAAAATGAATGGCAAAATACCAAATATATGCAGAAGGCAGCACGCCTCTCTTGAATACACAATTTTATCTTTGCACAAGGACACACTCTTTAAGAAAGCTATTGATACGAGGAATGTCAGTGGGAAGTCTTGCACTTTGCTAATGGCATATGGGAATTGTAAACAGACATTTTGAAACTACTTAAGTGATTCGGTGTTATGAAGCGCATGATTCAAGAACAGTTTAAAAATTCATTAGCGTTTTTCTGTTCATGTCTTACCTTAACAAAATGGAAGGTACTGAAACCATTGACAATGCCTACACAACTGCGTGGACAGAGTTCAGAGGAAGGTAAATTGCAGACTGTACATGCTGCAGTAATGTAGTGCAAACACCTTTTGTGTTGCGTGATTGAAAAGGATTGGAGCTGTATTATGTTCTGAAATGGAGTAGCTGTCCTACATTGACCGGGTTGTACAAGACACAGCATGACAAGTCGTTACATGAATCAATAAGACATTCAGCTGGCTGTTCATGCTCAACATGCTCAAGTCACAGTACACAGCTACAGAAGCCCTCAGCAGAATTCACAGCATTCATTTGGAAAGAAAAGAGAATAAAGATTTCTATTGCTGGATCACGATAATGATACTGGATATGGACCAATACACATCCAAGACCCAGAACCAAGATGGATTTGATTATTTCAACAATTAACCAATGTGACAATGAGTAAATGGCAAAGGTTTCATTGGTTAAATCACTGTACTTCAGGGAGCAAGAATAGGTGATGAATTTATCTGTCTAAAGAAGCAACACATATACAAGTCATATGAAAGAATAATGTTTAACTGTTGAGGTTCCTCAATGCTGAGAAAGGCGCCTAAGGGAGACTTATAATTCCACCTTTCGTGCCGATGAATTCAAAGTTTGCAGGAACCGACACCCATTTTGTCCTTATTAGGGCTCGGCTCTGAGGAGGGCAAAACCAGCGAAATAATTCATGGAGTTTTTATGCTCTTAAAATAAACCATAAAACTCAAAAGTGTTCCTTATAACATTTATGTTGGCTGTTGTAATAATACTATCATCAGCATCAAATAAGCTGTTAGAAATAAGGCCAAGACCATCTTGCAATGTAACATGAGCCATTTTATAACAATGGTCACCATGACCCTAAATAAAGAAATAATGGTGTTGCAATCGTTGTCACCACAGTATAAAGGGGTACAAAAGTATTAAAATATCATAAACACTGAAACTACATTCATTTTAATGACAGCAGACCTTCCAAGGCCACTGAGCATGTGTTAAAACTAATCCCATTCTTATCCCATTGCTGTATACTAGTTAGCTGATGTATTGAAACATCTGTTTTTTTGTGCACTGTGGAGAAATGAAATTTGGGTTCAATTCCAGACCGGAGGGACTGTCTGTATGGAGTTTGCATGCTCTTCCCAACGGCACCCGCGTATCCTCCTGACCTTCTGGTTTCTTCCCACAGTCCAAACATGGACACTGGTAGGTTAACTGGTGTCTGGGAAAACTGGCCCTGGTGTGAGTGAATGTGTGTATGTCTGTGTTTTTTGTCTGCCCTAAAATTGGACTGGTGTCCCATCCAGAGTGTATCCTGCTCCGTGCCCCTTGCTGGCTGGGATAAGCTCTGGCTTCTCTGTTACCCAGAAATGGAAGAAGCGGTTTAAAGTTAGACTGCTGGACGGACGAACAGAATGGACAGGAATGTAGTCAGTAAACCCCAGACGGCGCTATATAGTCTGAATGTGGCCACCATTTTTGTCTACCTTGTAAACGGCCCAAGCAAGATTACAGGTTAAGAGCAAAAGAGAGGAAAATAAGGAGAGTTACCTGGACAGGCCCGATACTTTTGTTTCTCCCTCCTGGCATCCCATCCTCTCTGATTGCTGCGAAGGATAAACAGTGAAATGGGTCAAGAACAGCAGAAACAAGCCCCACCGGGCTCACTCACATGCTGCATGGTGTCTCCTCAAACACAGCGCTGTTTTTGCCAGTAACATATCCAAGAACATCTTTTATCTCTGTACTTTCCAATGTGCTTGGTTCAGGCAGCAAAAGTTGAAAACATCGATATCAGCAATAATAACTCAGAGACAAGTATAGCTGTACAGTGACAAAGCAAGCATATAATTTGGATTTTTTTGTTCCTCCCAGTTTGTACAATCCTTATATGCAGTTAACACAGCACAACAGCTAGAAGCCCCCTTCAACAAAATATCCATTTTCAAAAAATAAAAAAATACACAAGGACCACCCTGCGAAACACAATTAGTTCTATCACAAACACCTCTTCTACGTTTCTATGGTACAAAGCCAATAAGACTCCTTCTAATAAAAAAGTATTCCTTCCTTTAACCAATGTCTGTTGTATATAGTACAACTTCCGGTTTTAGAATTCATGTTTTGGCTTTTAATATTATTCAGATAAAGAAACTCAGATGTGCTTTTAATGGAATTCTAACGTTACATCGTAAAAATCTCAAAGCTTCTCAGAATCCCAAGGATTCACTGGGTACTGATAGCAAACTTTCTGCCCTGCCGAAACCCCCTTTGTGTGTGTCTGGTCCCCTCTAGTGGTCATCAGTAGGAAAACATCAATGATTTCCCAGCAAGATGCGAGACTCGTAGTGCCCTCTTTCTTCACAGGCTCTATGCCAGAACGTGCTGAAGCTGAGGGAAGATAACCTTCTGAGGTTAGAACAAATCACACATTTTGACCAAAGTTTACAATTACTTCTCTGCTCCCACTGTCCCGTCTGCACGGCCATCAAGAACCACTTTAACATAGCTTTTGGCCTACTGGTGACAGTACCACCAGTTGCCACTAGAAGGCAGCACTGTCCAGGGTAAAGCTAATGTTAACTACAGATTCCTGATCACAATGAGACAAACTATTAAATACCATACTTTACAAATCAGCCTTATTAGTCATTTAATATTCTTTAATAATCTTGAAAAAAAGCTAAATTAAATTATATAAATGTGTAATAAATGCGTACAGTGTGTCTCAACACCAACACTACGAAGTTGTGTACAAAGTAGGACCTATCGGCTGATCTTGAACTCCATCATTCTGTATGACGCAATACCATGACTATGTCTGTGTAAACACAGCCAGCTGACACTGAGGTATCTGTTTTTGAAATTCATAACCTCATAAGCAGATTCCCACTGATACAGACCACCTTGTGCTGCTCAGATAAAGTCTACTTGAGCATCTTCCTTTATAAAGCTATATTTGCAGCTGCATGCATCCTTTCCAAACCCCAGGATGCTGTACATAATAATAAGGGGGAAAAGTATGATAAAAAGTAAAAGAAAAAGTTAAATTAGAACAATAGAAAGCAGGGCAATCAGACCTAGGGCCTAGTAAAAAGGCGAGTTTTGAGTTTAGATTTGAAGAGAGTCAAAAAAAGGAAGGGCACCCCATAACAATGGAACAGCGACAGAAAAGGCATTCAGGCAGCAGACCGGAGCCTATGGGCAGCATAAACATGGGGGAGTACAGAGATGGGTGATGGAGGCTTATTATCTGAAGCCTTTAAAGTCCGCTAACAGGACCTTTTATCAAACATGTGATTCTATAAAAAAACAGTGCAGAAGTTTAGGTGTAGGAGTGAATTGCGGATCTAAAACCTACAATTAGCTCCTTTATTGTTAAGGATTCAGTTCTAGTGCATGTGTTTTCCCTCAGGACCAGACCAAGGTGCAGGAGAGATAACGCACAACATGGCAGAAGGCTAGGAAAAAGAGCTCATTATAAAGAGTTTCCTCTGCCACTGAGAAGGTGACTGGAGAGCCTTGTACTTTGTCTTTCTGACGAGCCATTTACTGTAGATGAGGTCATATATCGAAATGGGTTTGCTGAACCAACAGCATTTGTTAACCCCATAAATCTCTGTAAACCTAATCCGGATAACAGAATCTTCTAAACCAGTTATCTATTAACATTAAACATGATTTTAATTTAAAAATGAAAATGTTAATATTCTTGAAGTCCTTTGCCGTAACCATTGTGTCCCATTTATAGAGTAAACGGTCACGCTCTCTTTCCGAATCCAGGTCGAATGAATGGAAACAGCCCTATCTTTCGTAAGATTTGCAGCATGGCTTATCAGAACGCCACAGATAAACATCCTCTAGCGCAGCCACAGCATGGCAAATTGTGGCTGTCATCTGGACCGCCTCGCACTGAGTGCGATATGAATTCAGCTTGCAGGCCAGGCCCAGGCGATGGGTACGGTCGATTAAATCCACCTGCTCCTGCTGCAGACACGCCGAAGCAGACACAGCACACTTCACCTCCTCTACAAACCTCTGGTGTCGCAGCCGCGGAGGCACATTATATGGAGGTATAGGGATAGCCATTCAAAAAGACAAATATCAGCCAGGAGCCCTCAAAAGAAGAGCTGGAAAAGAAACTCACTTTCTTTAAAGAAGGCCCACCCTTTTTTTTTTTAGATTATTCAAATTCCATTGCCTTGACTGACGGGCTGAACATTTGAGGTACGACTTTCACAGAAGTGCTGTCACCCCTGTGGCCTGAATCTGAATCTCTACAGAGAACTCGGAGTTCTCCTGTTAACTGCGGAGTCTCGGTGAAGGCCATTTTAATCTTTCCTCCTTGATTTCCAAGCGGGGGGAGTAATTGTTCCCAATCTTTCACCCCACTCACTCTGCTGCGCAGGGAGACTACTAGTATTATGATGTTACAATACTATAGGTGTATCCATCCATTAACAGAAAACTCCTTTTTCTTGGGAAGGGTTTCCTCTGGTTTCCTCTGTTTCCCTCCCACTGTCCAAAAACATATTGTTTGGTTATCTGGATTCTGGAAAAATGAGCCCTGGTGTGAGTTTGTGTTGGTCTGTGTCTGCCCTATGATGAACTGGCGTCCCATCCAGGGCGTAACCTGCCTTGTGCCCACTGCTTGCTGGGATAGGTTCTGTGAGTAATATATAATAATACAATGCTAGGGTGTAACATTCTTTACAGCAAACATGCAAACAAATAAGTGTTTACAGACTGTAAAAGAACAGTACATGACAATTGTCCACTGATGGTATAAAATATGGTCTTATTATTCCTTGTATTCTGCATAGTTATTTTCATCCAAAACAGCTCAAAAGAGGTCAAATAAATACAAAGCAGTAAGATTGCTGTAACAGTTTTAATGTAGTAAAACCAGAATATTATTTTGACCTTAATAACACTGAATGTTCACTATTTGCATACATTTTGTATGGTAAATACCTTTGTCTTGGACAGCATTTCCATCAAAGTATTGCAAATATTTATAATTATCACAGAAAAACCTTATCTCTGGAGTTCTGCAGGCAGAAGGTATTATGTAGGAACTTGCTGTTGCTCTAGATACATTCACATTATATCCACTATAAAGAAAGGGAGTTTTATAAGGCTTTAAAATCCCAGTGTGTGTGAAAGTACTGATAATGTCTAAAATGAACAAAGCCTCCTCGCATCTTTTAAGGTATGCATTCGTTTACATAAGCAATTTTCCAATGGGGAAGTTGGATACATTACAATGCAGCTGGCTACACGACTGATATAGGCGATAACTGTTTTGTGATCTATAGATGATGATAATAATAATAATAATAATAATAATAAAAATGGTGACTCCACCTCCACCAGTGTGCAGCCTCACCTGGCAGCTATAGTGCACCAGTATGCTCCTCACACACCAGGTATTAGTGGGGAGGAGAACAGAGTGATGAAGCCAGTTCGGAGATGGGGATTATTAGGAGGTAAGGGCACTTTCAAGAAATCAAGGCCAATTATTTGCCTTCTAAAGAGAAAATGAAAGTTTCAGAATCTTACACTTTACAGGCAGTTTCTGGGAGAACAATGACTTCTATTCTTGAAAAAAAAAGACAGGTTGAAACGATACTTGATGTTTATAACATGCAATTGAATTAAATGAAGGATCAGTGGTAACTGGGTATTTAGTCAAATGTAAAATTTTGAAACAAGGAAATAGCATTCCTAGTAATTCAGGAATATACATGTTGCCATCAACTGTAAACCCGAAAGAGCTAAAAAACATACAATATATCATAACATACTTACAGTATGTGACTCTACAGCTCGTAATTACAATTTATAAACATACATTTTATTTGAGACACCTTTATTTTAGCCCCCAAAAGCCTTCTAAATGTTGCAGAAATAAGGCTAATCATGCCATTACTGTTGTGTTATTTCACAATACAAAAGCCAGAACATTTTTACAGTGCATAAAAATGTTTTTCATTTATAAACTTAGCATTTATAAACTCTAACCCTTAAAAATGATATTTTATAGGTCAAAACTAAATTTGTAGTTCCTATCTTTGTCCACTAGGTTACACTACAGCTCCCATTCAAACAGCTTCATTGTTCCTGAAAAGAAACCTGACATTGTCTAATCACAGAACTGCAAAATTACTCTGAAGGAATTAATCACATATATATTCTTTTTAAAATGTTTTATTGTGCAATACTTTATTTTTTTAGAAATTGAACAGCATCACAAATACGATTACTTAGCTTATCCTACAATAACTGAAGTAGTAATTTTTCTCCCTAACCAAAAGTAACAATTCATACAGTAGGTGGTGAGGGTGAAAACAGCATACACAGATCTTATAGTAAAATAAAACAAAATTTCTCATATTTAACACTACTGCTCTTCAAAGACATGGTAGTGGGCTAATTCTTTTCACAACAAGCCATGGCCTTTAAGGTTGTGATAAAATTGTGAGTTTCTAATTCTATCCCTCCAGGCATCACCAATCATTGATGATCATATCATGTACTTTGCATATCAAACGTCTGAGCAGAAAGCAATCTCCATCTGTGATTTTACTGGAATCTTATCTCTCTTTATCGGGATCAAAGCAGTAAGAAACTTCTTCTCAAACAAGCCGCTAAATTATAATACCTTAAAATGGTAAATCAGTAGTGAAATTAAAACCATGAATACCATAAGGATCTCAATATCCAAAATGATGTCTGGCAACATCTCTTAATTTCTTTGCCAGCAGAGCTTGGCACTGCAATGGATCCCTCGATTAAATGCAACACCATAGAAGTAAATTCATGAAAGTTCTATCAAATTCACAATATCTCATGCATCCAGAACAAAATCGTTTATGTATCTAAAATCACTGCCAACTGCAAATAAAGCAGCTTAAGAAATTTAAAAGACTAAACTCCACATAGCAGGAAAGGATGCGTAAGTAAAAAAAAAACATTGCTTTTCCATTAAAAGTCCATCTCTTGGGATGGTGGTGTCCGTGTTTTTGTAACACGGTTTTATTATATGAGGAGTGACAAACAGCGTGTCTTGAAAATGCCCTTAATTGAATTTACGATAAAGTGGCTCTGGCCTCATCACACTTAATCATGGTAAATGGTGGAGGATTATATAAAAAAAAGTGAAATAATGATGCTGTTCATTAAAATAACATGTCACTCGCATGTAACCTCAAAGAGCCAGAGACATGACCTTGCCCGATGTTAGACAAAAAGCATTCTCTCGCGCAGTGTAGTCCAATCGGGGAATGGAACAAAAGGTCTTAGCCATACGGTTGACTCTTTTGGCCTGGGTAAAGGAATAATCCCAGAGCAGCACTGCTTCTCAAAGGTGGCCCTGATAATTCCTTGAGGCTCTGTCAGACTCGGTTTCTGTATTTCAAAGCAAAATCTTAATTCTCTTTTTCTTTTCCCCCTCAAAAGAAACACTTTGGACAGCCCATTAAAAAAAGCCCCCGTTAAACAAAGAAACAGCAACTTTCAGAAAAGACCGTTTTGTCACCCCACAGGATAGTGAGGCTGGTATGATCCGTTTCACAGTACGAGTTTGGCTTACATAAACAATCAATGAAAGATGCATTAAAAATCACATCCCGATAAATATGCAACAGTAGCATAAAACGATACATATATCTAATTGAAGACCAACTAAAAAAATACGTGTCCAACCAAAATGTAAAAACAAACCCACATTGTGGTGTAAATTCCACAGTTTTGATTCATAAGTGAAAAATCTGAATCATCCTTTAGTGAGCAGGCTGGTTTTAACTATTGATAGCACTCCAGCATCTTCTCAACATTTACTAAGATTAACATGAGGGCAGCGCAACTTGTCAGTCAAGTAAAGTGGTGCCAGACCAGTCTCGCACAGGAATGCCTCCCTGATTCTGTATATTTACCCACATATTTGGAAAGTGACACATTAACTGTCAGAAAAACATACGCACCCTATTTGCGTGCCACTGTTGTATGTGTCATATAAAATTGGAAATAAAACTGCCATTGCAGAGCAGTTCATCTGTTTCAGATTTTAGGAATTTCAAATGCCTGAATTTCAGGCATCACAAGGTGATGGGATGCTTCATCCTTTCTACTCTGGGTAAATTGCCTTTGATAGACACAAGTTATTTATAACCTGTCTGTGTGTCTGTGTCTCGGAGAGCAGGCGGGGGTATCTGAAAAGACTAATTCCTAATGCAAGAAATTGTATATGGCCAATAAAGTGATCTCTTATCTCTCTCTTATCTCTTAACTTTCCACTTCATCATCACAATTAATACAAGTGTCTGCGGTTTG
This sequence comes from Lepisosteus oculatus, assembly GCF_040954835.1. Taxonomy (NCBI): domain Eukaryota; kingdom Metazoa; phylum Chordata; class Actinopteri; order Semionotiformes; family Lepisosteidae; genus Lepisosteus; species Lepisosteus oculatus. Next base: position 13,494,058 of record NC_090719.1, on the reverse strand, counting down.
AAGTACAGAACTTCAATCTATTATGCAAAATGATATTCCCAGATAAAAAAAATGTGATGTTATGAATTACAAGGTCTTTCCTCAGAAATGGGATGAAAAAATAGAAACCAAAAAACAGGAAAACCATAGCTTTCAATCCACAAGAGGGGGCCCACAAGACCACAGTCCTCAAAGTGGAAAAACAGAACAGGCTTCATTCAGAAAGCTTCGAAACGTTTCTCCTCCCCAGTTTTGACATGTCGATATCTGCTTACTCAAAAGTACAAATACAAGTAAAATCAGTTTGCTTTTTCAAAATTAAATGAAACTTTGCTTGCCTTCACATAGAACAGGGAAGTCGTCCTTAAAGCCTTTTAGGTTCAAAATAATTTAGTCTGGGTAATAGAGTAACTCTAACCTGTCTCTTATTTATGGTACTACAAAAAACCTCCATTTTTAAATGAAAGAAAACAAACACAAAACCACTTCCGAAAAAGCAGATGCCACACTGCCTATGTTAAATCTCTAAGGATTAAAGGGTAACAAAGACCTTTTACTGTGACAGGTGAAGGAAATGTGCCTCTGGAGTCACAAGAGCTTGGTGCAAACAAACAAATCGCAGGCAGGACTATTTCTGACAAGGTGCTTTGCTGCACTGAATTAACTTTTTTTTATGAATCCCAGTCGCTGCTGTTGACTGTGTTTGTGTATTTATTATTAAACCGCAGACACCTATAGATGTGAACATGTGTGGATAGTATTAACCACACCCTTCAATGCTGAGCAACAATCATGACAGTGCTTTTTTTTTCTGCTGTCATAAAAGATGTATTCTTGTCCTCAATAAATAGCCGGTTTTAGTCTCATGACGAGCATAATGAGAGGGCAGATATTGATCTCAGTGCCACAACACCTGTGGTTAAATTATCCTAGCCTGGCCGTGACCCTTACACAAAACCTTGGTGGTCTTACATTTCACAGCACAGCCCCCCATTATCTTAGGCTACACAGCAAGCATTCAGTCTGGAACAGGCACCTACATTCACTTCTGAGAATACTGTTTTAACCAAAATACAGCACTCACAATCACAACAAGGAACGCTGACAAACGTAGATACATTCCTGCCTTTTAAATACTGATTAAATTGATAGTTCAAATAATTCACCTTAAAATCTCAAGCGATCTAGATTAGATTTACTTCCAGCCAAATTCGCTGACCAAGGAATATGAGTAATGAGCCACAGCTTTACATCAAAATAGGTTATTATCTTCATCATTACCCTGAGACCTTTATATTAGTATACCGCTAGAAATCTTAACTACTGCTCTTAACTACTGTGTTTTCCATTGTAATGAAATGGATTGAGCTGATGTTGTATTAGACTTGAGGTTATATTTCACAATAAACAATCTTATTCACAAAATTTGCCCTTCATACATGAGCATGGTTATTTTCAATACAAAGACACATGTAAAAGCCCCTTCTAAATCTACAGTCACTATAAAATAAAGCTTGCAAATGAAATGTGTTCAGAAAATGTAATTTATCCCTACACTCATTTTCACTAATGCGGCAGAGTACATCAAAATGCTAGAAAACCGTGTCTGTCTCCCGAAGTAGCCAATTAAACTGATGAAAACCCAACTTAATCTAGAAACAACTGATTATGCAGCTATCACTCTGAACGAAGATCACAGTCTCCCAAGACTGGCTATGAAACTTAAAAAGTGTCAAAGCCATCTTAATAATTTATTACAATAAGTTATGTGTGGCGTACATATAAATGCTAAAAATAGGCAAGCCTGACCTTACATTAAGCTCTCAGGACAAAGGGATCAGAGTAGAGAATAAATTACTCTTTAGGCACCAGTTCTTCTCTGTCACATACAGTTACATACATACTCAAAAATAAAGTTAACACAACGATAACAAAACAACTGGTAACTAGTTTTATAAAACCACAAAATACGCAGCAATGTTGCCTGATGAAATCCTTCATCTGTGAACCTTTTACTTGTCTGTTCAAAAAATACATATAAAAAAAAATAAACACACAAACACAGCCCTCGATTGCACATGCTGCAAGAACTGAAAATAATGAAGTGAAGCCACACAAAAATAATTCTTTCACGTCTATATGTGGGGGGAAAAAGCATATTTTGGAAATATTGTTCAGCAGTGCGTTGATTATACTATTAAGGCTGTTACAGTATGAACGCCCAGGTTCTATTTTCCATTCTAGTAGTAATAGACCAATAAATACAGATCATTTTAAAACAGTTGCAAGATGTAGTTGGATACTGAGCTACACCTGCTACTGACCTAAGCCAATGTGCTTTCAGAGAAAGCAAAAGCAATTAATTATAGGTTAAATGAATGAGAGCAACGTCAGGGGGTCTGTTATGGGGCAGAATTGGATATTCAAAATTAAAGCAGAAGCACAACCATTCATAACATTATGTCAGTGAAATGTAAATTGTTCTATAATAAAGATCCTGTTCAACGTGGTTCCTTCATTGCTGTTTTTGTGGTGCGTACCAAAGACATTTCACCTTCCAGTACACCTCCCAGACTCGCACTTCAGTCGCTGGGATGTGCAAACAGTGATTTCCCTTATAAAGGAAACCCAAAACAAAACTCCCTTTTGACTTTAACCTGGAATGAACACACTATTGTTGGAACACAGCAAAATGTCCTTTACATGATCTGATTCTGCAGGCTACTGAAAGGTAACATAAGTAAAAAATTTATTTTACTTCATAATGACACTTTACAGTATTTTTCCTTATTAAATGCCACAGTGATTTGTGAGCACGACATAAACTTTGTTTAAATATGTCGTTGTAGGTGTTGGGTTCTGAAGAGAGACTAGTTAGGGCTTTTTTTTTTTGCTTATACTCCTGCGCATATTCAATTTGAAGTGACTTTATAAAACGGGGAATTTAGGTGAAGAAAATGTCGGCCTGTTTTTAGACCCGGGAAATTCATTTTCAATGATACCAGGGAGACACTGACAGGAAAGCAATTCCTAATAAAGCAAACAATCTCTGTTCTTCTCCCGATATATTTTCCTTCTACAACAGCGACGATGACTGCAAGTCAATGTCATCCTGAGTTACAGAAACCTACGGGGCTGGAATGAGAGAGACAGAATCAAACTGTCAAAATATCAAACCGCTTCGAGCTGTATTCCGAGGAGCTATTCAGAGTAGCAGCATGTCATCCCAAATCATACTCAACGCTCTCCCCCACCACAACACATCAAGCATCTTCTCAACACCCACGTAGTAAAAGCCCAGACGGGGAAACAGGTGTGTCCTGCTCAGGTGAGCCTTTCCCTTACCTTTGCGGTTCATCCCCATCTGCAGACACTTGAGCAGCCGGCAGTACTGGCACCTGTTCCTCTGCTTGCGGGACATCTCGCAGTTCTTGTCCCTGCTGCAGCGGTAGACTCGCTTGTTGCAGATGCTGCGCTTGAAGAACCCTTTACACCCCTCGCAGGAGATGATGCCATAGTGCAGGCCTGTGGCTCTGTCTCCACAGATAAGGCAAGTTCGCTGATCAGCCTGATCATCTGCAAAAGAAGACGGGTTTTCCGATTACGTTCTTGTGGAGCTTGGCGGCGTGCTCTGCGCGGCAAAGATAACAGATGACTTGACCCCACATTGCCCCCAGTGCACAAACTTCCTTCAATGTGTTCTGGGTCTACCTCATTCGAACAAAATATTAGTTTAATTACAAAGAGTACAACAGCCACCAAGGGCTATATGGTGACGGTTGTCAATAAGTACCACAGGATCTATATCCACCGCAAGGCCTCCTAACTATCTCATGAACTCATGAACTGTCTCATCTTCGGGCCTGAAAGTCTCTGCTGCACATTTTTGGACATCGTTCACGTGTCTCTATTGATCTGGAAAAGATTACCTGTGGGGGTCTTTGTCCGCCCCTCTGCTTCTGCATACATGAAGGTTCTGCAATGTTATTTTTGCTTGTGGCTAGAATACGCTTTGCATGCTAGGTTTTGTTCTGCAGACATAAATAAATCTGAATATGAAAACCTTCGGAAAGACAACTTAAGGGTCTTACCTGTATACGTCTATCAGCATAATATTAAATACTTGTCAGGGTCCTCTAATAACTTCTGCTTTGTTTCCCAACCAATTGTGTGTCATTTTAGTGGTCAAAACACACTTACTCTTTCTCAAAGAAGCAATCTACATCACAAACATGTTTCTGATATGTCTGTTCAGCACTTGAGAAAGAAAGGACGCAATCTTCTGCTACAGTACATGTAGCTCTTGTGTACAGACACTTGTTGTTGTCACTGATTTTCTTCATTGCACATTACAGTTCTAAATTGTTTACAGTAAAAAAAAATTGCCTTTTGCAATACAAATTTTAGGAAAATAATCAATATACTGCATAGTAATATGGGGTTAAAGATAAATAGGAAAACCAGTATAGAAAGAGAAAATATACTATCAATAGTGTTTCACGCTATATTGGTAAGTGCGCATGAAATGTTTACATTCCTTTAGTGAAAGTAGAAGAAACTCCTCCTCTTTAAATGACTTTACAATTAATTCAGAACACAGACGTATATGAAAGAAACCTTGATCGAGAAATAATGTGAGTTCTGATATGTAGGCAACACTGTTTTGCAGCAGTTATTTAAGTATGTGAAATGTGATGTGAAAACATATTTAAAACTGAGGCAGAAGTATCCCCTAACACTGGGTAATATATGTTAAGTCTAGTTAAGATGGAAAAATGCTGCAAAAAGCCCTTTGAGAGATTTTCAGTAGTCTCTTTAACTCTTTTGTCTGGTAACGTCCGTCTTGCAGTCTTTCTGGGGAAAAACCTAAACCATGATGTAGGTGCATTCAGCCATGCAGCTGCAGCATGGAAGTCAGACATTCGCAAAAACGCACATGTGAGAAAGCTAAAGCCTTCACATTTACACACCTGACAGCAGTGCATTGCAGTTTCCACTCCTAACCAATATACTCGACAGAAGTATATTAAACAATTTTTGACAAATCTTCCATTTACAGTATTCCAAAATTCTACAAGCCTGGTTTATGATTTTTCTGGATTTTAAAATACTATACACCTGGATTTTATGCAAAATCAGTTTTGTATGTATGCTGTACATATGAAGCCCTGATCAGTAGATGCTTTCTATTACAAAAAGGAATTCTCCTATACCTCTGTATTTTTCTACAGTGAGAGCCGCGTGCAAATTACATTACTTCAAGGCAACAGGGGCTGTCACATTAAATTGGTTAACGGAAACACATTTGAACATTCTCGTGTTGACAGAATAAGGCTGAAGAGTAGCTGAACAGGATTCTAGGTGACGTCTAATAACGCTAATAGACAGAGTTGCCAAAATAAATGAAATATGAAGCAGATAACAAAAGCAGATGACTTTCTCGGCCTCCACTGCAGTCCCATTATCTCAATCTGACCTGCTTCTGTGTTTGGTTGTGTGAGCTGTGAAGATCTTCACAAACAGCACAATATTTGCTTGGCCTCCTCACATTCCCAAAATCTAGAGATAAAAGGTCCTAAAAAACACATTAGATTGAAAGAATATCCACAAACTTGGAAGAGGTAAGTACAGATTGCTTGGTAAGTCTCAATACCTATAACATCACTCTTACTGCCCATACTGCAAATCACTCACAGTTCTCTCTTATTTCACCATGTTATTTTTTGCTCCTACTAGCAGCTCAAAAAATCAAAGCGAAATTTTGCTTTGTCAAAGTCAAAGTACTAGTGCACCAAGCAGAGAGGCAACAGCTACTGGTATACATCTGTGAAAAGCCAAGGAAGACTGGAACAAAAAAAAAAAAATTTTTATTTGGGCTACTTCAAAACTGGAAGTCCTTGCTTTGACCCTAAATCAATACACAACTGTAAATGAGGGAGGGGTCAGGCATTTTAATGCAAAACAGATGTAGACAAAGGTTTTGATTTTTACTTTAAGAACACATGCAGCAGTTGCTTAAAATAGTGTGGCGAATTATACAGTACTTCAGACTTGAGGTTAGCTAATGGACTACAAAGGCCCATGGAACGCAGAACTGTGATTATGGAAGCCTAAATACGTATCTCTTGAGTGAAAATATATTTCTTCACCCTGCAGTAAAGCACGGTCCTTTCTGTCACAAATCGCCGATCGCTGAAATCTGTCTAAAAGTACAATGAACTGCACACGTTTTCGTCATAAAATAGTATATTATTTAATAGGATGTATTCTGATATACAAAGAGACCACAGGGTGGAGTTGTGTTGGTCCTTTTCCTTCAGCCAGAACACTATTTGACAAGTTGGGAGCCCTTAAAATCAAACCGACTGTTCTACGCAATGAGAAAATGATCCATGAAAAAGTCTTAACACAGTGGCTGGATGGGATTGTTTTTCTGCAATAAATATCAGCTTTGTAAACAGCACGATTTTCTCAGTAACAAAAATGCTAAAAACTGGTTTTCTAAAAAGCCATTTACACTTTGGTGTGTATTTGAAGCATTTCATGGTTGTACCCGGCAAACATTAATGTGACTGTTTAAAAACTGCTGTGAACAAAAATGCAGGGCACAGCGAACGGATATGGGCCAAATGCCCTGTTGCACAGATGCTGAAAAAATGGGAATGTTACAGTACATGTGTGCAGTGATTGCTGGAGGCCTCTACTCAATCAGTCAGGAGTAAACTAGGACCACACCCTCCACTATTTTATTTACACAAGCACTTCATTTTGGGAAGCAGGCCTCTGTGGCTTTCTGTTACCTTTTAAACCCAACTACAGTACTTGCTAATTAACCTACCCAAGTGTGTAAACAAAGACAGCTGGCTCCCCTTTAAAAAAGCAACTGTTGTGAGTCTAAACAAACAGCAAATTTAAAATGTGGTGCCCACAGCAGACCGAAGCATTTTATTAGCATGTAAATAATATATGTGGGTTTGTATAGCACATACAGGTGACAAATATATGTCTGTACGAAATAAATTGGATTTAGACAATAAATCATAATTCCCTACACTTATATAGCGCTTTTCTGGACACTCCACCCAAAGCGCTTCACAGGTAATGGGGACTCCCCTCCACTACCACCAATGTGCAGCATCTACCTGAATATCATTAGAAATATTCTTCAAGATCTTCAGGTGTAGTTTACAAACTGTAGTCAAAGCAATAGTAAGTTAAAACATGCTACCTATATAGGATTATTATTAATTATTATTACTGATAATACAACCACATTGTAAGCCTTTTTAAATTAGCCAGATTCAGGCTAGGTAGTACTAAGGTGGGATTCTTCTACAGAAAACAATGCTGCTGCTGGAAGTAGTATTGGTAGACCAGTAGGTGGCACTCTTGAGTCTGGTCGAGAACCCAGAGCTCCAGGATTATGCCTTAGGACACACCAATAAGACATCAAACTATGGTCCCGATTACCTGATTTAAGTTCACGTGACACTATTTTTAAGAGTAAGGATGTTACCCCAGTGTCCAGGCTGAATTCTGCTTTGAGCATGCAGAGTCTGACCTCCTTAAATTCTTTCCTTATTTAAATCAGCAATGTAATTTTTTCTTCCTTCACCTACTTTGTTGTTTACTGGGGATGCTTATCCAGAATAACTGCTGAGCCTCACCCAGGTATATGCTATAGATTGCTTTGCTCCTTATTCGATTTTAATGTAGACCCCGATAGCTAAAGAAAAATTAAAATCCAATTTCTTTAAAATCATTTTTTTATTGATACATTCTTGAAGCACTCGAGTTGAAAACTTCCTTGGTGCCATTTCAAAGACAGCACGGTGTTTTCATTCAGGGAAACCACTCAAAAGGTGTTCCAAAGGTTCATAAATACTTGTCAAGGTGCAAGCCTGATTTGGAAAACAAAATGCAACCAAAATGATCCATAAAAGTACTTTTCCTTAGGTACTGTGCCATCTTGAAACTGTTCGACAGAACTAATCGTCTAAAACAACGTTAAACCGAGACAATATCATTCAACACCCTTCAGCTTCCAGGCTAAGAAACTCATATGTGAGCAGTACAGGATTAAATTGTTTTATAAACTTTCAGGAATGAGATTTATCATCCCTGATATTTATCTGAATATCCTTGTCACAAGCAACAGCCAGCACTAGCTTAACAGCCCTCTAAAAATGTATACTAGGAGGGAACCAGGATGAGTATTTAGTGTGTAATCTACTCCGTTGTGGTGTGCCTTGACTCGTTAAGTTAAAAATACTGAGTAAACACTGTAATGCAATGGAGGTTTATTCTACTTAAAAAATATGAGGAAAACCTGGTTTTGAATGGGTTTTAAATCAGCACAGCGTTCAGTGCTGTGGAAAGCAATAAGCTGTCCATAATGAGAAGAGAGTGGATATGACAGACCCTGTTTCAAGGCCTTAAGTTAAATAGATGGCTTGGCACATAAGATTATCTACTGTATTTCAAATGAAACAAGAATGCTTGCTTAGATATACATGTATATGTAAGCATTACCGGACATGAAATCTTAACCCCTTAATGAGACAACAGATGACTGTCGTTTTTCTTAAGAGTGACATTATTCTTCTTCCCAACCTATCCATATGGCTCTAAAAGAAAGATTTTTACTCACTATCTTTCTCAGGAGCCTTATATAAGAACAGGCATCTCACTAGTTTCGCTGTTTTTAGGCTTCACGGTCTCATAGATACAAGATGATTGCTCATCTACGAGGCTGCAGAAAAGGCTAACCATTACCTCAGTGGTCTCAGTTCTCTTTTGTTTAATCCCTGTGCCTCAAAATTATGACATTATTGGTTTCTTTTCTTTATGTATATTTATGAGGACTCAAAAAATCTGCCTTTATACTCTGGACACTAAATCTTCCTTGAGCTGCCAGCAGAAAGTGCAGCTCTGCTAATCACCTAGGTAACAGCACATTCACTGCAGCACACTTTGGGCAGAAGCTGCAGACTCTAAAAAGCTGTTTAAAATCTTAAATGGCATAATCCCAACCTTCATTTACCAGATAAAGACAAGCACAGGGAGAGCATTAGCAAAGGCCTCTTAAGTTTCCTTTTCTCATTCTGTCTAACTTGGTGGGGACATGCTTGAATATAATACCCAGCCCTACCCCCCCCCCCACTCACACATCCCTCAACCCAACCACCACCTTCTCCGTCATAAAAATCCTTAACAGATGGGAAGATACCATGGTTACGGTGAATAGCTGAGCTTTGCAAGACCTTACAAGACTGGAATGTTCCTGGGCCTAAGTGAGAGACATGGCTGAGTAGTCACAAAGGGTTAAAAAAAAAGACCTTCTCAAGGCTTATGTTCATAATTATGATATCAGTTAACATTGTTGTCTTTCCTCCTGTTTAGAGGTCAATGAGCCATTATATCAGACAGTGGCTATCGCTTGTCTGAAGCACAACAGGGAAGGCCATAGTGCATTTTCATGTTATATCCACACAAAGCCGGCTACAATAGTAGCTGCGCTGGCCGCAATCCTTAATTCGGGGGTGCCGACTCTTCAGAGAGTGGACGCGATTAAGAAGAAAAAAAAAACAAACAAATGCAGACATCAGGAGGCGTTTTTGAGAGGTGTCCTGAACACTGTATTAATCCCTAATGCAGGAAAAAAAAAGCTGGATTTCAGAGGGGTTTTGATAAATACAAATGTATTGAGAGTATCCTGCAATAAAATGGCCTGCAACCAGAGTTTAATGCCTTGCTTTCAGCCTGATTGGATCACGGTAAACACCAGGGCTACTGCCCCGGCACCTCCTCCTGGATTTCTTCGGGATGCTATTGAGCAGGCAGGACAGCCTAACGGTCACTGCCTCCTGACCCCCGTTATTTGTCACTCATTCTTATTATACGCAAGAATGCCGGCTTCGGTCGGCTCGCACTTGAGTTAGCAATGACCTTTAAATTCATCACAGCTTTTTCATCCTATGCAAAGCAGCCGTGTGGTGGGAAAACCTCAGCTGCTCCTGGGGAGGTGACAACAACATGAGAAAACCTACGCTCGCACCCCTCCCTTGACTCGGGACATAAAACGAACAAAAATGAGCGCGTGTGCTCGGATATTTGAGCATTTGTAGGTCACCCGAACTCATTTTGTACGAGTTCAAAAACCGACTGTGAAAAGCTAAGTTTAAGATAATTCTTTATGCTTCAGTTGAATTTAGCTGAGCTGAGAGACCAAGGTCCAGTGTTACAAAGCTTTTTATGTTTTCCTGCAACAGCGCACCTTACCGGACACACACTACACATTAAAATCAACTAGCAAGATAAATTGCAGTTTCAGGCAAAAATGTTTTTGACAAGTAGCCTTGATTTGATTTTTACAAAATCAAAGAAGGTTTCTGTGCACCATGTTATATGTAAAACATACCCAAAAATTCTCACATGGTTTTTCTTTTGTAGTGGCCCTGTGACTAACTAATGAGTAGGAGAAAGGCATTAGGGTGTGTGCATGTAAACCTGTTGTTCAAATCTGTTAGAAAAATGGGATTTTACAAGCCTCTCAGATGAGTGTAATAAAACTTTCTTCTAAATTATCCAAGAATATTACACACTCAACATATAGTAAAGCTGAATATCTTCCATTTTATGTTCTTAAAATGTATTTTTACTTAGAATACTTACAACATACAACACAACACGATCATTATATCCACTTCAGTGTGTTCTGGACAATCATTCTTGAAAATGACCTTTCAAGAAGGTGAAAACAACTTTGTGCAACTTCAAGGAGAAGAGAAACTTAACCCTTTATTGCCTCTTTTAGGACAAAATGTAGATCCAGGTGTCACTCAGGAGGGGTTTTAAATTAAAACAATTAGCTGAAAGAGAATCAGCACTGCCTAGCCTCTCTCACAGATATGCTAAATAGTGAACGAGAGACATTTAAATCCCCTAGGTATTTCACACTCTAATTACTAGCTGTTTTGGCTTTATTGTACTCCACTGACAGAAGATTCTGTTTACACACATATTAAAATAATCAGATTAATCTTAACGATATGGCAGTTTTACTGTCTGTAACCACAGCATTAATAGTACCCAAGAGTGGAAGATCCTATCCTATAAGGACTGAAGTTGGAAAGACTAAAATCTGTTTCTAAAGACAGCTATAACAAACACCAGATCACACAGCTGTTGTTCATTTAAATCTTAACACCTACGAAATCTGTGGTGCTCGTCTGTGTGTGCGCATAGGAGTGGCTAAAACACAAGCAGATGAAAAAATGTAATTAATTTTGTGCCATATTTGCACATTGAACTGATCTAACTTGCTAAGAGAAATGGATCGCTATAAGACAGTATAACTTCATATAAGCTCCTGACGGACTATAAATAAATTCTAAAATTACTGAAAAGGATATTCAGATTAGGCGTTGCTTAAAAACACTAAACTTTAAAATATGTGGTAGGGAGGCTGAAATGGTGACAATATAATGAACACCTTTTATCCTGCAGCATCAATATTGATAGCCCCCAAAATGTTGTGATCTATAAAACATCCTGAACATCTTGATTTTCAGCAGCATATAAGAGCATGGCTCTGTATAACACGTACGATTTCAAAACTGAAACACAATAATCAAACAAATGTATTTGAATAATATAAGCAATTGTAATGTTACTTTCTGACGTTGTAAAATCAGGGGCCATCATTACATCCAGACACTGATTCACCTACCATCCGCAAACTACAAACTTTGAAGTTGTAGAATTTGAAGAATTTGAAGATGGTTTTCCATGAAACAGAAGCAGAAGACTCTCATAAACTGAAAGAGAGCATCTTTGGGAAAATGGGGTTTTGTTTAAATCTCATCCGGGGTTTAATTTCGATCACTCTTCAGAACAGTGTTTAAGATGTTAAATCTATGGGCATTCTATGTCAAAAATATATATTTGGCCATGCTTCAAAGATACATTGCATTTCAGATTCATTGTAGAAACACTCTGTCATAAGCACATACAAAACACAAGGGTCTGCGGGGAAAAAAAAAGTTTAATGGGCCCAGAAACAAGGTACCCACTGAGTTTTCTGCACTGCAAACTATTTTCTAAAGTAGTAGAGTCCTAGATAAAGAGCCAGTAATATCCCTTTGTTGCACTCTTCAGTGAAGCCATAAATATCCTGTAACACTGAAAGATGAGTAAGGAGTCAGGAGGTTGCAGAAACTCCTGAAAAGCAGATACCCTATGCTTACACTACAATGCTGCATACTGCCTTCTGCAATGCGATGGTATTTCATCAGTCACAGACTTGCAATGTGTCTAGAAACCAGTTCTTGTATGTGTATGCTTATTCATTACTTCTTTAGAGAACCGAGGAAGTCTCATGTAGGATTTTAGATTCTATGGCATCTGCATCATACTCTCGGGCAGGAGTAATGTTTTGTTGCAGATCTATGACTATACTCACAAATGTTACCTTCACTTCCAAAGATCCTCTTTAAAAATCAAACACTTTAATCAGGAAGCTTGGATCTTAACTGGCAGAATCCAACTAGTTGGCTGAATTCACAAAAACAACCGCAATGTCCTTAAATTTGCATGGAATTCATTTTTTGGGATGCAAGTCCAGACGAGCTCTCTCTCGTCACTCGTTTCTCAGGTCTGCAAATTTCCCAACCCGTCCTCGGAACTTTTATCACCTTTTGGTCTCAGCCTTGTCACGCGAATTTCCATTGCCTGAGGTGGCACTGGACCGTATATGAAAATCCATCTGCTAACATGACACTGTGGCCACAACATGACTACCAGGCAGCTGGAGATGAGGGTTGTGATACAGCAGGGACGCTGACGTTAAAATGACATACAGTGGCAAAACAGATAACGCTGCAGCTTCTACTCTGATTACATACAAGTGGGCTGACACGGCGGCACAGTGGTGAGCACTGCCGTCACACTGTGACACTGAGTTTCAAACCTGGGGTCCTTGCATGGAGTCTGCATATCCACGTGGGTTTCCTCCCCCCAGCCAAAGACATACTTGTAAGTTAATTGTGTGTGTGTGTCTGTATGTGTCCTGCAGTGGACTGGTGTCCCATCCAAAGTGCATCCCGCCTTGGTTTCACTGCTTGCTGGGATAGGCTCCCACTTCCCCGTGACCCTGAATTGGATGAAGCGCTAAGAAAATTGACAGACAGAGAGGCGCAAGTGGTGCATAAGGCGCACGAAATACTGCAACAAGATCTGGGCGAATTTCCCCCGTCTTCAAGAACTGGTATCTGGCTTGGCAAAGTATACCTAGACCCGAATTTGAAGACGCGCTACAGCTAGTTTGGCTCCGTCCCAACAAACAGGAAGCAAATGACACAGAGGGGTCATCCACAAAGAGCGTGGGTTAGCATCTCATCCGACACATGACGCAACATGCCAACATCTTTTAATCTGTCTTTCGCATCACTGCAGGGCAGCTCTGGCTTCACAGCAACATCACCTATTCTCAGGTGAGAAATATTCGAATCACAATTTCCCTATGCTATTCATTGTGGCATCACGTCCAGTGTGCAGCTGCCTTGAGAATTTTAATTCGCTGTAGATCTCACGTCACAGAGGATTTTAAAGTGCACACATCTCTTGGATTTTCCATTTTTCCTCAATTCTTGAACTTTAAAGCGCTCGCAGTTTTCTCATTAGGCACCTTATGTGAGCTTCTTGGCAAACATTAATGGTTTTTCCAAGTTTGTCGGTGAATTAACTTGAGATTACAAAAGTATGGAAACGAGGACTATAGTAGTACTACGAGCCAGGAATCCGTAAACTGTAAATGTCTCTGTTCAAGAATTCCAACTTGAAAGAAATGACATTCATTCAAAACACTGATCCAATGTAAAATATACAGTACATTCTAATGAAGCACTGAATATATTTAAATTTGAAATAAACGTTTAACCAAAAATTAATCGTTGTCATTTAGAAGCTGGGGTCTAAACCGTGGGTGAAGGCGATCCACATTTGGGCAGATACCTGCAGAATTTACTTTGTTCTCCAGAACTATTGTGACAAACGTGCTAAATCAAATGCCGGAGCCATTGCACTGGTGTGTGAAAATGACGAAGCATTCGCAAACCGTCAACCTCATCTTGAACTCCAAGCATTTTATGGTCTCAGCCTTCTAATCCCTCCCCCATGACACATTAAAGGAGACATTGTTTTCCAAAGGTCACGGTAGGTTTCATTCCAAATTTTAATGCATTGAGGAAGTACAACTGGGGGAATTTAAATGGCCTCAGAGTAACTTAATTTGTGGTATAAGGCCTTTCAATGGAAGTGCTCTCCATTAATATTTCCCTAACTTTCCAAAAACGCTTACTAAATGTTTTTAGAACTGCATTTCTAAATTAAAGACAAAAGTTTATACACCATACCTCCTTTGGGTTTTAACACCATAACACATCCTACATAAAAAGACAGAAACGTAATATGCATTCGAGACTTCTCCTATTTGGCCTTGATTTAAAATCCACACGGTTTTTGTGCTTTGTGAAGTAAAAGAAAAAGGACAGCAGCATTTGTGTCAGCCACAAAAGTGTGATGACTTCCGATGCATACCAGCAGAATTGAACTGGCCTTCAAAGAATTAAAATGGTTGAAGGGGACAAATATCAAATATAATTGGCTTATTAAATTTTGTAAAAGTGGTGTCAGGTTACAAATATCCAAAGTCCTTGTCACAGAGGAATGAAACCAGGAGGTTGTGGATAGGGGGTTGGGTGACAGAGAAAGTGTTTTTTTAGCTGTAGTTTTCCACTGCTGCTTGACATGTTCCTGTTCCTAAGTCAAAGAAAGCTTCTCTTTAATATCAAAGACAGCAGGACCCAGAAGTTTGTTGTTTCTCCTGGTTTACAAAAGATGACAAATGCCTTTGCATACTGAGCACTAGCAACTGATGGGTTTTATCTAGACCTTTATTAATTTTTGAGTCATCAAATTCTTACAAATATTCTATCCTTTTTGTTAATGTTATGTTAATTCATTTTGTGACTGTTCAATCTCACAACAATAGTTGCTGAACCCTTAGGCACTCAAGAGAGATATTTGCTCATTGTTGACTGGTATCTTTAAGGGGTCAACAATGGTACAATTAGCATTTAGTAATTAGCTGCTCTCTAAAATATCACTGTAGTTCCATTGTACCATTTTTCAAAGTTAAATCTTTATTTACTGTTCCTTATAAATCTTCAAGAATTTGTCTAAGGTAATAAAGCAGTTTTCACATCATTTTGTTTAAGATTTTTCCACATGCCATAATTAAAATTTGTTGTTTTTAAATTTCGAAGCAATCAATACAAACTTCAACCTAATGTCTTGATAAAGATGATTAATATCACTGGGCAAAGTTCTGAAATTGTAGATCAAAATGAATAAATAATGTTAGCAGCAAAAGGAGGAACATTTTAAAATGTTCCTCCTTTTAAAATAACACAATGACATTGTTCTACTGTTTATACCATACAAGCCCTACAAGCCTCTTTGTTACCTGTCAGTGTTAACATTGCAAAACAAATTAAGATAATGAGGAGAACTTTCAGTCTGTAACCATCAGAATTATATAGACGTATAGTCTACTACAGTTACTGCTCTTGTTTTTACTGTGAGAGTCTGCTACATTTCTCACCCTTTTCATACACGCACAAACTAAGGAATATACTGGATTTAACGTCTTCATTAAGCAAGCCCTCCAGTTACTTTAGCCAAACAGTATAACTCCTGGAGTGGTGTATCTTTTATTAGAATAACTCTCTTTTACAGACAACTTACCACGTATCGGTGCTTCTTACTCATCAACAAAACTGATTCTAAAAAACACATCTGATGATGTCCTGAAGGCAGCAGTCTGTATGTTTTGGATCTTCTTGAAGCCGTCATTTTTTCAAACGTTCCTGTACTCCTTGAGCAAATGATTGCCAAGGCAGCTCAAAATCCAAAGTATAAAGAGTGATTTGTGTTAATAAACAAAATCCGTACACAAGAATGGTGAGGTTGAAAGCCAAAAGATTATTCTAGGACTGCAAGATGGCTAAATCACGCTTCTGTTCCATAATTAACAGGCTTCTTTCTATTTTCAGCGTTCAATGCAATTGTAATCAATACAGCCCTACAGGAAATTAGGGAAATCAAAAACCTAAAATTAAGAAGCATGACATATAATGGAGAATGCTATTGATTATTTCCTCAAAACAAATGGTATTCCAAAGACAAATGGATTTCCCACCATGGGATCTTTTCTCATGTTGCCACATTGAAACAGTGGCAAACTGAGGCATTGGTCCCTCTTGTCATTAAAGATCTTTTATTCTTTGTTACTAGAAAGTTATTTTAAAATGTACGCAGAACTCACTTGTGTCGGAAAATGTCACTGCTTTTTGTGATGGAAACCTCTTTCTAAGCAGAGGCTTAAGGACATGTTGCAAAGCGAGAAGAATAATTTAAAGCATAATCTTAAAACTGTTATCCCCCAAAATGTCGTAATTCGTCAAAAGTGATCAAAATGTGTTCTCCTTTCGCTTAACAGATTTAAAAAAAAAGCTCAAAGGTCATTAAGGGAGACATACTGTAGGTGTGGAAAATCAAATTGAGATCTTCGGAATTTAAACAATTTGGAAATATCTGTTAGAGATAAAGGAATTTGAAGAAACCTGCACCAGAACAAAAAGCTTTGAAAGTTCTTGGTTATAAAAGCTATTTCAACTGCAATTTCAACGCAGATTCCTGTATGCAACAAGAGCTCCCTTGTTCAAGCTGTATATGTTTCCTACAATACCGAAGGCTATGAAGGGAAAGTCCATATTCTGAAAAATATCCATTTTCACACCACATTCAATGCAAGGACAGTTTAAAGAGTGATAGTTATATTCTACATTCAGTACAAAAGTGCACATATATACTGAGGGTCCTACATAAAAGTACTCACACACCTCATAAGAATATATTACACCCATAAATTTAACCCACATTAACCTAAACCAAATGTTTCAGTTAGTGTTAAATAGGTTAAGTTTTGTTTCTAATTATATTTACGCAACGCTGTTAAATTTATGTAACACACTGAAGTAAGGTTTACTTGTGCGCAAACACAAATCGCATAGATTATATTTCAGAGCTGCAGTACAAACACAGACTAAAGACAGATTTGTCCCCTTCATTTGAAGAGCTTCTTCCAAAAGCACAATCCGCAGCAACAAGAAGCACCAAAGTTTAATTCACAATCATTAGAACAGGTTCCCCTCGGTTTTTTTGTTTTTCCATCCTGTGGGTATCCTGCATGCTTACCCACAACCACCCCACTGTTACATAATAGTAATTAAGAAGTCATCTAGTTTTTGTTATGTTGAGTGATAGGGCTAGCTTCCTCATATTTACTGTATTGTTACAGTCCTGCCTCATACATGAAAACAGACACAACAACACATATCTGAGAATTGCGTAAAAATAAAATACACAGCCACTCAGCTTTTCATGTGCAATAAATTATTCAGATTTTTTTCCTGCTTCTTCTGATGAAAGCCAACAGTGGATTTGCCAACGGAATGAGTTTTATCTTCAGAAGTTGCTAAATAGCTCCAGAGTCCGCTTAATGCTGTTTTCTGCTTAACCTATCGCCTTCCTTGAAACTGACATGACAGCTGTGAAAACTCTAACTTTGCTACATCAGGCTAACCCCAAACTCAATTCGAAATATTCAACATTAAAATAAAAGCTTCCTTTGGCTGGGTCAGTTACAAAAACATCGGGACACGGTTACATTCTTCTCTGGATAAACAATACTTCTAAATACGCCTGGGTTAGCCGTATTTTTAAGCAGCATTCATGTTTTTTAAGGTGCTGATGAAATAGATAAACATGTTCTTCGCCTACATGTGTTGGTGGTGAGCTGCGTGAAGAGACTGAGGGGAAGGGGACAGCCATAATCCACCGCAAATCCATTATGGATTTCGGAATTTGTAAATGAAAAGTGGGCAGTTATGTCCACATACAGCCAGAAAGTTGAGAAAATAAATACTTTGCGAGGTAAACTCTGTTTAGCGCTGGCTAAATTTAGCCTGCATTTAAGTGCAGAGAACCAGTGACCTCTTCCACTGTTATTGATCTTCACACAGACTTAATATCCCCTCCCCCCACCAAGCCCACCCCCCACTCGCAGAACCCTCCCCCACTGAGACTGCAAAAGAAATAAGACTTCCTGCCTGGCCAGAATGACATGGTGAAAGAGCAGATTGCTGTGCCTTGTGATGATGAAAGCCTGAATGGAATTAACCCTCTATCAGCTGAAACAAAAACATTTGTGTGGGCAGCTGCTGCAAGGGTTAACATCAAGGAGCCATACAATACAGTAGCTTTTCCTTTTATCCGGCAGAGCCCGGCCGACCAAGAGGGTTGAGTTTTGAAGGCTTTTGATGACAGGGTTGGTTTTGTTTTTAAGAAAATGCAGATTTTTTCAGAAAACAAAAAGAGCTTTAAAAAAGAGACCCCACTCCCCACCCCCCTCCTGAAAACAACTAAAAAAACAAGTTTTCTTTCCTCCATCTAGATAAGAGCAAAAAAAAAAATTAAACCAGAGGGAAAGAAAATTGCTTTGTTTTAATGGCGAGGCTGTAATCACCTTTGAGTCAACCCCAGCTGTTACGCACAGAAGTGAGGAAATGCTACACCCAGGAGCTCCTGCTTCAGCTGATCGCTGCCATCAAACAGCGAATGAAGGCACGAGATGGGGGAAAAAAAAAACACAGCCCATCGTGGCGCGTGCTAACCGACGTCTATATTCACATTTTTGGTTCAGATGGTTCCTTAATGAGCTCGGATTACTCTGCGGTATGTACATAATTAAGTGGGTGATTTCAACAGTAAGAGAGTGAAAAGGGAGAAGGAGAAACGCTGAAAGAATTGCAGTCCCACAGTTTGAGAAATCACATTTTCAGATGTCTCTTGCAAATGAGGCGTTACATGTAAACAAGCGAACAAGCTCTTTAACCACTTATCAGCGATTCCTTTCAAAATCTTGTGTGTCCAAATTCCACACTTTCTAAGCAGCACAAAATACAAATTCCGTTCGTTTCAACCCCCTGTCTCTAAAAAAAAAAACTCATCTTAATCCTGTTTCTTCTTTGAATTCACACCAAGTCTTCATGAGATGCAATGATTAAATCGACACCGTGGAACACAGAGGAGCCTATCAGTAAACTGGGCCGGTGAGATAAATCAAAGATTTTATTTATCAAAGGTCAACACGTTTGTTTTTTAAATAACAATTGCATAATCCTGATGTGCTCAAATGCTTTCTGCACTCCAGCTCAAAGTTTGAAAAGACATTCAGGTAAGAATAAGCCAGTCCTTCGGGAGATCTGTACCTTATTCTAAGAGCTACAAAAAAAAAGGCAAGACTAAAAAAAAAAGGTGCAATTATGCAACCTGGAAAAGAATGTAAGGAAATGAAGGGAATGTGGGTGGCGGTGAGGCTAAGATCTGTGTGATAGCAGCCCCAAACTAAGGCCCTTGCTAACATCTCAGATGCTTTGAGCACTTGAGCTGACTGGTCACACCAATGTAAGAAAATTAAAGATATACAAAGTAACACTAAGTGGCTACAATCACAGCTCGGGAAAGGAAGCTTATGCTGGTTTCCCTCATATTTTGGGGGGATTGTAATTGTATGCAAGCAGAAAAAAAGAAAACCTCCAAACTGGACACCAGCTGAGGTCCACAATAGGCCCCAGGGGAAAGTACAACCCTATGTGGAAACACCCCAGCCCTAATACCATCAAGTAACAACTGCTGCACAGAAAACCTTTTCCAGATGGGCGGCGTGAGGACAAATCCCAATAAATTACTGATACATACAAAACGACGATTAGCGTGAGCTCAAAAACGTCAACTTCAGATCTGTAAGAGTAACCGGGGTCTCCTTGTCAAACCCCTAGCCATCTTCTCAAGCGAAAGAAAACCGAAAATGACATCTTTCCCAGGAAAGAAAAAACAACCCAACTCTCAACCCTTCAATGCCAGCGGCCAGATCTCACCTGCAGCGTTGCAAGGGGGAAGTAAAAGAGAGACCCCTACCTTCCCATGTGTCCATTTCATTCTTCTCCCAATTTGCCAGTAACTTCCCTGGAAGCCATTCAAACATGCATCTGCTACAAAAAAGCCACCAGCAGGCACAGCCACAACCTCATGTTTCTTCCTCTCTCTAGTGCCAGTTGCTCTCTGAGCTCAGCCTGGGATGCAACACTTTAGCCAGCCCCACAGGTCAGTTTACAAGCAGGTCATGTGACTGCAAAGTTCAAGCCCTAAGGTCACAACTTTGCTTGAGGTCCAATGATGACCAGGGGTTATCTGAGTGGAACTGATAGCCCTATTTTCTCCAGTTAACAATGCTATCCCTCCACCCAAATTAGCCCCAACTTTAAATTAGAACAGCCCTCCTAAATACATTTAGGGATAAACACACAAACAAACACAGGCAGCCAATATTACAACCTCTTGAGGAATTCACAACCGCAGTTCATTTTTCAATTGCTGTTAACGGACATAAAAAAAAACCCACTCATGCTGCAGACATCTTGCAAAACTTCATAATTCTTCATAAACCTTTGTCTCACCATTAGGAGTACATACTACTCCTGGAGGCAGTGAATCATTTGTATTGCTGGAACAAAACAAGGCCACCCATTACATGCTTGAAAAAAAAAAAAAACCCTCCCCAAACTGATCCATCAATGTCAATGCACATCAGAGGAGAGTGGAGAGAGCAGAACTCAATGAAGATCTCCTGCGATTGTATTCAGTCACAAGACTCACAGAACAAAAATCCAGCCCTTATTTTGTGTCAGGGGGAAGTCACCCTTCAATAAAGCTAACTTATAAGGATTACCTTCCATAAAGATTGTCTCCTCCTTCATTCCAGGTACACCCTTTTTTCAGAAAACCATGGTCAAAATGTCCCCTCTTCCTGCTCAGTGAGCCATGTTAACAACACTGCTGGCTGGAGCAGTGCTTGCCTGCCATTCTGGTGGTGGTGAGTCAAATGGGATCCTTATGCTAATGAGCTGTGATGTCACAGATAAGAGGCTTTTCACATTCAAATGCCAGAAGTTGATATAAAGGTTCTTTTTTTTGAAAAAAAAAAATATATTTAAGATCAAGAGATTGCTGGGGCCCCATGACAATTCAGGGATGGGGAGTGAGATGTTAAACGTTTGAAAGCTCTAGCATCCCCAGAATCTGGGTCATGTCGCCCTCCCCTCAGGCACGACCAGTCCTCCACAATAAACCCCTCCTCAAACACTCTTCACCAGTACCTCAGGAAAGCCAGGGCTATGTGCTTTGGAGGTTAGGGATTAAGGCCTTTATGGGAACCTTGACTGGAATGGCAAATATTTGGAAACACCAGGCCTGCTGGTTTCTCAGAGCTCCAATAGTACAGTGCACCCTGGGCCACAGTGTATTGAGTGGCTTTTCCTATGACCTCAATACCATCCAATTCATAAGAAGAACATCACCATATGTTTCCATGTAATGGGAAAGTTTAACAAGAGGCTTTTTACTGAATTAAAATCCATAGAACTGACTACACTAATCAGGAAAGCACACATTACAAAGACCAGACTAAACTCTCTTTAATGTTTCTTTTTCAATGTAGTGTTTACCAGTTTTTGCAGAAGGTATTCCTATTGATACAACAGCTACAAAAGAGTCATTTTTTATCGTACAGTACACTAAATGAATGTAAAAAAGTCCAGAAAGTCTGCAAAATCAAACATTGTTTGCTGGACTTAAAGCCATTGTTACAGTGCAAAGCAGCCTTTATCAAAAGTATTCACAACAGCCCTACAGTGAAGTATGTACTGAGAACACAGCTACTGCTGTGACTGTGTCTGCTCCATTCAGTGCTTAGTGTTGTGTCACAAACATTTCTCAACGTCAGGACTGCACGTTTCAATGTAGCAGAGGTCTGTAGCTTCTAATAACTGTGACACAAGCTCTGCATAAAACAAAACGGGATTTGAATGCATTCTACTCAGTGTCTCTCTCAACAGACCCTGTTTGATAAAGGCTTGCACATCTCTTGATTTGGTTTTTCTTTGAAGTTAATTATTAACGGGCTATTTATGACTAAGTAGAAGATGTTTTGCTCTGAGAAATGTCTGTTTTGTTGCGTACCTCTTTCGACCATGATGTGCACTAGTTTAAAACAAATGCATTACCACCATGTGTTTTAAAACAACAGCCAAAGGCAACGAAGAAATTGGAAAAATACAACTCAGCAGACCCAGATTCTACAAGATAACTGGTGTTTGTTAAATGGATAATACAGGTCTTGAACATATGATCCCTAAAGAACAAAAATAATTTTGATAGCTGATAAAGTGAATGCAACTGAAATACACTTAGCATTAACAATATTCTATGTTGATGTCAATACTCAATTTCTGCCAAAAACATGAACCTAGGTTGTTGGGTAAAGACTGGAATGTAACAATTTAACAATTTAAGACAAGAAATCAAAACAGTAACTATAAATGGGTCTGTACTTGATGTTCAAATAGATCTATTCTAATGGCAAAAGTACAACAAATGAAAAACATTCCTTTCCATTACAAATTTAGTGCTGGGTCTTCAGGAGTGAGAAATTCAGAACAATAGCATTGTGACCCTACAGGTTAAACAGGCAGGGAGGGAATTCTTTGTTTTCATTGTCTGACTTAGTGCCATTTACCTAATGTGACAACTTGATAATGTTAAAAGACTGGAATCAGCATCTTATTAAACACATGCTTTTCACCCAGAAACAACAGTTATTGAGTGGATTTAAGACTTGTTTTTACTGTATATACTTGCGTGACAACCTGTCAGGCAACATCTAAAGTGTAGCATTCAGTCTACATGAGGTTCACATATTTATATATGTCTGAGAGGAATGAGTAGCAAATGGAATAAGTATATGAAATAATTTAACAAAATGAAGTACAGATTCAGAAAGAAAATGTAGAACTCATGAATTGTACTTTCACTATAAACTATGAGCACAAAACCTAGAGAAACACTTAATATTATATCCTGAATAACCAATTATAATTATTACCAACATTACTAGTAGTAGCACAAGCATATCTGTAATATAAATGAGACAAAACAAATACATGCACATTGATTTATATTTACACTATGGGGAAAGGTCGTTGTTCACTCTGAACAAATAAAAATGAATAAAATATTGTTCTTTCAGTGACCTACAGATTCCTTGACATTTTTGCACCACTTAACAGAACTCTTTTGATGACACACATCATGTTAAAAGAAATTTAAAAGGACAAAAGGAAGTGGTAATATCTTTCTCAGTAAGCTCAAACACAAAAACAGCTGAAATCTTTAGTGGCTCTAGATAGAATTCACTCTTATTGGAACAGCCTTATGAAATTAGGGGATAAAAACAGGGGTCTCCTTTTCTTTTTCACGTATATGTATAATACCAATATGTGCAATTGAATGAGAGTCCAAAGTGTGTATTAACATATCAATCTACATACACTGTCCTAAGGAATATGTACCAATCATAAATTAACTTCCATTTCTGCTTGGTCGAGTTATTGTGTGTGCTAATTTTTAGACCACATTTAAAGTGCCTCTGACAGTGATCTCTAACACCACAAGCTCAAGCATTTTCCCCCAACATTTTTAAACAGATAGATAGAAAGGCAAACAGGCAAACACTGTGAGGGTCTGATTTGTAACTACAGGTACTTTACAGAGAGGGGCAGGGCTTTAAAAAAGAGTATTTGACCGTTACTTCGATGGTCTCTCCAGATCAATCTGTTATTTCTGTTTTATCCGGGAAAATGAAAGGTGACCCAAAGCATTCAGGAAAGACGGCTTTGTTAATTAAGCAGCACGGTGATGAGTTTATTCAGGTTTACAGAGACACTGCCTGTGATCCCCAATCCTTTTGTCCTGCGAATGGAATCCACTGCTTTGATTACAACAAGGAGAACATTTCCATGGCAGAAGGATGCTTTCAATGTGAATAAGCTACCTACAGTTCAACTGGCATCGGAAAAAAAAATCCAAGTCACAATGAGGCCAGCAGAACCTCCCATCAGCGAAAACTGAAAATGATGATTTCAGGGGATGTCTGAGAACAAGTTAACAGAAACAGCAAGGTGACTGAAACACACATGAATTATGTGTCACGGAGACCTGGAGATACACATTAACATGGGTCAGTGGAAGTATAAAGTATGCTAAAAATGTTCAGATTTCTGTAAACATGTATAGTACGGCATTAAGATTATACATTAATGCATAGCATAACAATAATGTGCTATTATGCACTGTGTTATGTGTTATGCATATGTGTTATGTATAACATATACATAATGCATAACATAACAAGTACAATCATTTTATTATGGTTAAATGGTGCTAAGTTTCAACATTTCAGAATGAGAACTGTAAATGTAAAGCCTTACAACTTTTAGTGTCTTAAATTACCAGTGTCTTTATTGTTTTCCTTTGCGTCAAATCTTAAACTATATACAAATGTTAAATTTGGTTAAATTGCACAATTTTCAAAGGATTTGGTGATGAAGATGGAAAAAAAAATTCATGCAACTTTGTCTGCAGTAATACAGTAAATAACTAAAACCTGTTCGGAAAATCACAGTGATTCCACTGAGAATTAAGACAGAGAATAAATCTTGAAAGGGCACAGTTCTTAGCAGAAAAGCTGGGAAAACCTGCTAAATTGGTCCAGTTATGTGAATGACCTTTGTTTGTTGAGAACTGGGCTGGACTAAAAACCTGCACACACACCAGCTTTCTAGACCCATGAATGGAGACCCCTGGAATGTACTGTATGTCATCAACAGTTTCAGTGTGAATTACAAAATAAAAGTGGAAAAACATCTATTTTAAATGAATGCAACATCAAGATAGGCAAACTTTTGAATTCAGGGAGATAGGGGTTTTAATGTACTGTTTTATTACTTCCAATTTAAGAATTTAATGGATAGTACTCATTTATACAAAGCAAAAAGTAGCGACAGTTAAACATTTTCTGTTTAAATAAACTGACCTGTCTTTGCACACTGCTATGTTTATATGTGCATATTTTCCTAATAAGGACTGACAGACTGACAGCCTGTCTGGCCTTTCAAATAGCAAGAAAACAGCACTCAAAGGTGAGTTTAGGTCAAAATGAGGGAGACAGGCTGCACAGAGGCCATGTGTTTGTCTGTTTCTGGTTTTGTAACAGCCAATTTGTTTTTCCTTTTACAATAAAGTTAAACGTTGCATAGCAGGAAGTGCTTTATGAATATAACCCTCTTGCACCTGCTGGGTTTACTTTACCAAATCACAGGATCATGCTGAAATGTTGCCGATTTGTATCTGTGCCTCAGCAAGTGCTAATTTGTTGCTAAGGAACAAAAGAGGAAATAAAAGTGATCCGTTTCCTTATGTATTACCAGCAGCAAAATCAACTCCTAGTGGTGCCAACATCACACTACTGAGTTTAATTATCACAGACAAGAGAGACAACTTCTAGGATCTCTGAAGATAATCAATGCTAAACTTTTCTGTTTTCACTGCCCTCAGTCAAATTGGGATTGCTAGGAGCAAAATAAAATGTTCACACACGGAGAAGCAAATTCACAACCAACACAATACATCACAAAATACAACACACATATCCGGAGAGAAAGATTCATTCAGGCTTCTCTGTGTGCTTCACAGTGATACGTGATGGGGCTGCTCAGTTTTGACTTGTCTGATTCAACTCTGTCGGCATTCTTAAAGTGATCTTGATTCGCAGGAATTTCCAAAGACAATGTATTGCTCCTTTTCTATTAATTGGTTCATAGGCAATACCAAAAATTCAGCTTAGATTAATTTTATGGTACTGTACAAGGACAGCGGTCCCTGATCCCAAAGCTCCATAATACAGCAGGTTCTATAATAATCCTAAAATCATTTTCTGAAGACTTGCAAAAATG
The DNA here is from genome assembly GCF_040954835.1 of Lepisosteus oculatus. Taxonomy (NCBI): domain Eukaryota; kingdom Metazoa; phylum Chordata; class Actinopteri; order Semionotiformes; family Lepisosteidae; genus Lepisosteus; species Lepisosteus oculatus. Next base: position 13,468,046 of record NC_090719.1, on the reverse strand, counting down.
TCAATTTTCGATCAATTTAGCATGAAATTAGAAGAGTTCAGGTTAGTGGCCAACACTGCTACTTAGATGCTGTAGGATGTGCAGGTTTTCATTTGAAACATGCTCTGAATGTATTCATTCAGATAATGGTTGAAATCATAGTAATGCAAAATCTAAACTAACTCACAAATTGTTTCAAGCTAGAAAGAACCTTGTTAAAAGGTTGTGGAGGTTACTTCCTGGAAATTATCTATTTTAAATGAGTGCAACATTTTGCATCAGGAGACCGGTACAAGACTGGTAACTATGAGCAAGCACTCTGGCTGCAATGTTCCGAACAAGCTGAAGCACCATGGTTTAAGATCATAAGGACAGTAAATGAGTTAGTAAGTTCAACAACAAGGGCTTAGTTGATGAGGGTACCGAAAAAAATCTGAATCACTTATATTAGAAATATCTAAACACAAGGTGGTTTTAATCAAATAAAATTAAGGAGATGCAGAATCACCCAATCTCAACAAATATAAAACATATAATTGTGAGGAAAGAAGACTGACTTTGAGATGATGCTGCACTTACTGAAGTACATTAGCAATCCACATTTGGCATTGTTAGTCCAAATCCACATGGTGCTTTTCACTGGGCACAGTGAGAAACAATTTAACTTTGGAACTGCAGATTCATGCTGACTTAAACTCATTAAGCCTTCAAAGCTTCATGCAAATGTTTCTGTTTTTTTTTTTGGTTACTATCGTATAACAAAGACTTAGATAATCAATTTACATCAGTGGGTAACAAGACAAGGTATCCTCAGAAACCAGCTTTTACTCAACAGAAAATAAATTAATTCCATAATACAAAAATGTTTTGCATTTTTATTTAAAGGTAATTTTGCAGTTCACTGCAAATTTATCAGTTTTTTTGAGGTCTTAATACCATGTCCTGCGATGACAAATCATGTGAACTAATTTTGGTCTTTTAATGAAAGATACGTGTCTTTCATAAATGGGGTTTGTATAAGAACATGCGATGGTATTTTTCTGGCTCCATCAAAATAAGCACAATGAACCATATATTTTGTGGTTTACATTTAAAATAGGATTAAATTTAAAGGGATATTTGTTGTTTGAAACACTGGTAACCAATAGATCAATGCATTTGATCCATTTCAGCAGATTAAAAAAAGCCCCAGGTCATCTACAAACACCACAAGAAGGAGCACTGTGGAATAAACTGGTGTGCTTAATTACCATTTCCAAATAAATTGCTTACTTAGGCATGAGAATGTATTTAGCACAGTAAAAGATGTACATTAAAAAATTTATATGTATTGTGCAATACAAAACTACACTAGAAATCTTGACTGGGAGATTTTTACAAGCAGAAAGGGTATCGTTCATACATAATCTCAGATATTTAAAATGAATATACAAAATATACAATAATTATACACAAACATATGCTTACCAATACCTATACACAATATATACATGTACACAAATACACTTATTCTACAGTACTATGCATGTTTTGGATAATGTATACAAATTGATAATACACAACTAAAATGCAACACTGTGATATAACGTTTTGAATGTCAAAAGTATAAAAAATGTGAACAGAAGTAAGGAATAAAGAATTATGCTATGTTGTCAGTGAAAAGTCTAACATAATACCAAAAAGAAAACTTTAAAAAGCTGGTATCAGATATGACCTTGCTGAGCAATCCTGACCTCTGGAGCAACTGTTGTAGCCTAGCCTGCTACACCTTCCCAGCTGGATGTGGTTTCTGTTAAGGCATGAGCGAGTTGATCCCACAGATACTCTACTCCAATTAGGTGAGGAGAAAAGGCTGCCCGTGGTAAGATTACACTGTGGATCTCAAAGAAGTCCTAGGGTTTTGTAGCCTTGCGACCATTGACCTTCTGGAATTGATTTCATTTCCAAATTGGTTCCAGGAATGAAAAAAAACACAAGTTAAACCCCAAACTATTGTATTGTTGACCAGTAAGGCTGTCCTCTATCTCTGAGCCATCAACATGTTACCCTCGAACAGCCTCTGAGCATTTTCAGACAGATGGCAGAGTACAGTCATTAAGCCGATGCTGAGTAATTTTTTTCGTGATATTACTCATACTCCAGCTACTTCTGTCTGAAAGCATTTACCCAGATGAATCTGACCTGATCCCCACAGAGCCTGTATCTTTGGCTGGACTGCTTGTCATCGAAGCTCAACATCTCAATCTCAGGACAGCTTCTCTCACATCCAACAGCAACCAGGGGGATTTTATGACTCAAATAGCGTATTTACACAATCTTTACCAAATTAACTTTTAAATGGAATCATATAGCAAACACTGACCAGCTTGCATTTTTTAAAGCCACATAACTCAAGCTGAGTATACTGCTATTTCAAATTACTCAGCCAATCAACAGTTTGCTCAGTATTTAAAATAAATAGCATTCAGCACGTATCCAATATGTAACAGATCGGAAAGTTAGCATTTAATTTGTGCGGCAGTATAATTAGTATTGTACAAAACACTTTGTTTTTCAGATAGAGAAATTGTTCTTTGCATTTCAAGAAAAGGCTTTCTCTGTTTACTTAATTTTAGCTTTTAGAACACAAAAAAATACTGAGTCACTTAATTAGAGCATAAGTTCACAATACTTATACTTACTAATTTCATAAGACTGTACCTCGAAAAAACTCATTTAATCGATTAGACTTAAATAGGTGTTCTTTAAAGTCAGTTTCTATAAGCTGAGAAGATTCCAATTCAAGACTACAATTTTTTTTTTTGAAGGAGAATCCTTATTTAAGCAAACAAATTTGGCAAGAGAGCAGGCAGGGAACACAGCAAAATGAAACAGAGGACCAGTGTGTCAGAAATGCTATTTGGAAAGTAAGAACTGAAGAATTGAGATGTCTATGAAATGAGGCCTACAGTAGAGTAGGTTTCAGCTTTGACATCTGTTCAGAATCCTGAGCAGAGAAGTAAAATTATTGTGGCAAATTATTTTAAATGAATTTTACGTTGCTCACGGCAAGACCCAATGCTGACATGGCAAGACTGTTTAGCCTCTGTGTCTTACAGTGATTTTATATTAAAGATAACAGATCCAATGTACTGTTCTGCGCTAGAGCCAGTCTTCACATCTTTCAAAATTAACCAAAATCCCAAACATCCCACACTAACACTTCCAACTTGTTTTGTTGGTTTGTGAAGGCAGTTTCCAGCTTTTGTAAACAAGACAGTGCTCTCTTGAGGAAACAGGAAACGTCAGTGCCAATTTGTGCATTGTAAGGTACTATATTTGTACAGATATAGTGAGCACAACACTTTGGGATTTCAATTTATATGTGGGATAGATGAGCAGGACATGAGGTGTATATACTATTCATCTCTCCTTGGGTTCTTATAACAAACTAACATGAAAGGTTACATAACACAAAGGTGGTAGTAGCCATACAGAAAATGCTCAGTGGCAGCAGTTCGTATGTATTAAAATCTCCCTGACTGAAGAAAAGCACTTAGAATCCAAACCTTTCACCCGGTGTTCCTCTCTCTCAGGAGGTGTTTAAATTTGGTTATAATTATATACCATGTTAAAAACAAATCCTACATCATCGTTTTGAATCTTTTGTTAGATTCAACACACAATCTACATTGTTCACACACTGGTATTTCAGTTCAGTTTATCTGTCAGATGCACAGCTGCACTGAAATGTTTATTTACATGTATGCTCTGATACAAAGACATCAAGGTGACATTAAAGTCGTGGTTTTCTTGACAGTGCACTGTGTTTCTTCCACAACAGTCAATTGTCCTTCAGGTGCAAGTTTAGTGCTGTATATCTGCAAGCAGCACATGGAGGCAGATTAGTAGACTAATTTAGCCTGACTGCTTGTGAAATAGCTGCTTGTTCAGGCACAGTAAGTGTACAGGAGACCCGTCATAGAAAAAAAAACACCTTTAGCACATGAGCCACTGGAATTCTGTTGCAACACAGTGACCACTCTTGGGCCTTTCCCTGCATATCAGGGGAATTAAAAAAGTGTCAGCATGAGAACTGTAAGACAGGACATTATGCAGCACTCCTGTTGCCAAGTTTCATGTTTCTAGAATGGTGTACTACGTGTATTCTGGTGCAGAAGTTAATTCAAGGGATGTTACGTTGAAACCGTACAACAGACTAGTAAAATCCCTATTTTGCATACTGTGTATAATTTTGGTCACCCCGATCCAAAAGAAATCCTGCTGCTCTATAATTAGCACTAGGCTTCAACAAAACTGTCACGCTAATAAAACAGAATCGTTTTAGCGCCGAGCAGAGAAGACCATGAGAAAACCCAGTCTAAGTATTAAAAATGCTCCTGGGCACTGAAAAAATCAAACAGATAGACTTCTTCAGAACTCTCAGCGAAACAGAAACCAGAGCACACAGACAGGAACTACAGGGAAGTGCATGTAAATCTGTGAAACGGAGGCACTTCTTTATACAAAGGACTGGGGGAGAATAAAACAAGCTACCCAGCTACGCTGTTGAAGATGACACTCTGGCTTCTATCAGGAAGTGGCTGGATGAGATCTTTGATTCCATTAGCTGCATTTTAAGCATGTTTCTAAACATCAATTTATTCTGGTATTTTACTTAAGCACGATCGTCTGAAATCTGAACCGCAACCACGTACAAATTATATTCAATCTTTTTCTGTTTTAGAAAGGAATACAGTCTAAGTAAAGAAACTAGAATTCCAATAGCTTACCGGGACTTATAAGATGGATCCTTTTCAACAGCAGAGCATGGGCAAGGTATAAATGTGCCTGATTTTGACCCTTGCAGCTGACTTGGCTTTCAAATGAATACTGATTAGGTTCATTATATGGCAGCTTGGCTGAAGAAGAAGGGCTTATGTGAGAAACCTAATGAGTTTCCTGATGAACTAGTTCCCCTTAACTGCCAAGTTCCTAGACTCCTTCAGCTGAATAGCAGCTGTAGCAATATTTCTGCAATTGTTCCACGGCCTTGAAGGTAGTGCGTATATACCTCAGGTCGAGAAGAACTACATTTTCTCAGAGCTTTAGGATCATTCCTAGTCCCCAGTTTTAAAGACAAGGAACAGATGTGTTTTTTTTTTCATCGATTTATTAAGATCTGTAAATCAGTATTTTTATGGAAAACTGCATAGTGATAGATAACCTGCTGAAAAATTCAAAACTAAAATATTATTTTTATCCAATAAAAACTGATTGTGGCTTTCAAGGACCAGTGGTAGCCACCCCTTTTCTAGGCATCAACATTTGAGTGTCTTGATCTACGAGCTGAAAAAAAAATTAGCCTTTTCAGTCTGGAACAGAGAAGACAAGTGTTCAAAATCCTCAAGGGCACTGATAGTCAATGCGATGTACCTCTTCAGATTAAACAGCAAACTGTGAACCAGACAACACAAGTGGAAACTATGTGGAAGTGCATTTAAAACTGAGAACTTCTTTACACAAAGGGCTGTAGGAGTATGGAACAAGCTAGCCACCCATGAATCAGAACCCAAGTTGAATCAATCAACTATTGTGTACCAAAGGGGCCAGATAGGGCACTCTATTCAATTGTAACCATTCTTATGTTCTTACCTACACAATAGCATATTTTAACAAGGAACACAGGAAGCAAGGATATCTTTCATTACTTAAATCTGAAAACAAATCTCAAAAGCCTACACATTAACTAAAATATAAGCGACAGAAAAAGCTTTTACATACTGTACATGAGTACTTTGGAGATTAATCTCGAGTTTGGGTAGTTATGTCCTCTAAGCCACCGTTTGAAAACAGAGAAAACTCCTGATGCAATGACAGTACCATATCAGCTTTTTGAGCACCTGCTATATTCTTCAGATCTTCAGCTTGCTCTTTGAATATAGTTACACATGGAAATTAGAAAGATTACACAAACTTACTAGCTTCTTTGGGTGCCAGTATTTTAACAATAAAAATCTCATGCAGTCTTTTCTAGAGGAATCCTGTTTCGCCCTTTACATTGTCGTCTACAGATACCAGCAACACACAGCAGTTCAGTGGATAATGCATTGTTCCATAAATTTAATGCTATTAAAATAATTTGAATTATTCTGTTAAAACTGAAAAATCAGTTCAGCTGTGAGCCAACTGGTAAGAATGTGCACTATTTACTGCCTTATTTAGCTCTCAAACCTTGGGGCAGGTATCAAGTACTGCTTCTTTTGTGTTTCACAAACCTCAGATTTCTCTATAATAACTTGAGGATGTTGCACTAAACTATCAGAAGCTTCACTAGTTCCTATTATCCGAGGCATTTCTGTCAACTCCATAAACCAGCCACAATGTTACACGTATAAAAAACTCAGACAACTTTTGCTTACTTTTGCATTTTGTTCCTGTTTTGTATTTCTAAAGCTTTCTACAGCAAGAATGAGAGCTTCGGAACGAAAGCAAGGGGAATGTAATTATCCAGTATTCTTTTATGACCATTTTTTTTTCAAATGCCCTTGTGTTGCACCTTGTGTTGCCACAGGAACTATGGCAAAGTCCAGGCATGTACTCAAAATGACAGAAACAGTACATGTAGATGGGTGAGGTCTCTGGGCAGAATCTATTATCTGCTTTTTATGAATCCACCAACTCAGACCATATTCAAGAAAACCCACCTGTTCCTCATTCACAAGAAAAGCACCACACCAGTTTCAGAATAATGTGTCGTTCTGAAATACAAAGTGGTCAGAAATTGCACACATTCTACTCAATTCTCGTCCAATCAGCTGTCCAAGATTTTCAAAGATTTTCCTTGGGAATTCCAGGTATGCCACAGACTGCTATCAAGATATTTATTTCCTAGGCAGTGACCAAACCCTAACCACAATGAGTTTTTTTTTTCTGGCAGCTCTGTCATATACATATCTTACTTGTCAATTTCCATTGCATTTAACTTTGGAGAAATTCACATGCTCTGAAGCTGGAAACTGAAAATACAAAACCACATAATGAGAATGACAATAATTAGAATTATTGCTGCCACACAAAAATGGTCAGCTTTTCTTTTTCTTGTGTTTGAACTGCTGTAAGGTCTTGATAGCACTCAATCAGACAATGTAACCCAGGACAAGGGTGATTCTTTATGAAGATAACTCTTCAGACAGATGAGCCTTTTTCATTGATTCTTAATGGTGGAATATTGTAAACATAAATTGAAACCAATAAGTTACCTCTTTTCTACCACTGAAAGGCTTTTTGTTCTTTATCAGACTTAGAAAAACATTTGAGCCTGCCCTTTGCTTTCACTAACCAAACAAACTTGATTTCTTGTCCTGCATGAGCTCAATTTTAATTTTCACATCATGCAAAGCTCTTTCAGTACAGTGTTACAGATACTGGACTGGACAGCTGCTCAGTGCACAATATCAAGAGAGCAATTGTACAAGAGAGTGCTCTGTGCTTATCAGAAAAGGGCAGAGTTGGCATTCAAGCCATGCAGAAATGTGCAGAGCTTGTTAACACTTCACTAATTATTAATTTCAGTAATTGCGGGTCATCTATGGGCCACTCATGAGGTTACTATGAGAAGGAACTAGGGATGTCATGGTTTACCGAGTAACAAAGTCTCTTGGGGAAACACAATTTCCAAGAATTAAAAACAGAAAAAATACAGTTCTTAAGCATGCCTTTCAGAATATTCCGTCCGAAAAACAACAGCTGAAATAGTTGTAACATTTGGCTTTGGAACCGAATGGTAGTATTCAGAAATGTGCACTAGGTGTGAATGGACTGATATTCGGTGTTTTCTTTAATTCTCTTCACCAGATAACTTGATTTACTGTCTGGCTGACACTGCAACAACTTTTAAAACACATTTGTAAACATGAAAATGCTTTGGTAACCATTACTGGAATGTTCAGTGTGTCTTCTGCACCACTGTTTGAGGTCTCATATCTCACTGAGTGCTATTTTGTAAGTACTGAGGGTGCAGAGCAGAGATGATTGAGAGACCAAGATTTAGCGATTTTGCAAAAGTAAGAGTAAAAGCTTTTCTACAGGCCAACAATTTGGCCTTCAAAGGTTCTCTGAATCTTTTCTGCTTGTAAATTACATTCAGCAAAGTGTTGTTGTGATGGTCAGGTAGCTATATTTTAAAATAAAAACTGCTCACCAGGTAGTGCAATATGGTTCAGTGTATTTAATGAGACCAGAGGACAAAAAACAGCACAATTCTAAAAGCATTTTCAACACTAAAAAACAGGACGTTTTCAAATATAATGAGAGCACTAACCTGTTTGAGCACAAGGCAGACAATTAGGAAGTTATTGTGTGTATTCTGAATAATGTTTACCAAACTACTTTCTAACGGTAATGGTAATGCTGCTAAACAACAACATAATTAGCTACTTTAATAAAACCTTATCTGGCCTAGTTATTCATATCGCCAGCTTATGACTGGTTTTAACTCAGTTCTTTTGCCCCAGAAGGGACAAGATATCACATAATGATCATATTGATCATAATGACCATGGACCAAAACAAAATATAAAAGATACAATAAGAACCAGCAAAAAAAAACTAACCTGTACCAAGCTCTGTAATCTAATAATACGTATTCTACACGATAATTACACACATGTAGATTTCTGCATAAAATCTACTTTTCAGCGTCACCTGTCTTTGCTTACTGAATTCTGATCCCCCCAAAAGTTCTAAATTGCAGCCGCCTTTTTATTTCCTGTGAACTCAATCAAAAAGAAGCAAACTGACACTGCAGAGCTCCGCACACACAAAGAGGATTATCCCTTGGAATGAAAGTCCTCAGAAGCACTTAATCGCTTCTTTACAGGATTCAAACGACCGCCAGAACGCGAGCTAGCAACGGCACGATTTGACCAGCAGAGGGAGACAAGACAAGATTAAACACAGGATCAACTGAAACTTCCACCATGTACTGTAGACACAAAGATAACTCGGGTCTCATTTAATTGTCCTCCATCAGACCTGGATATGAACACATTTTTATTACCTGAAAGAAACTTTCATCCTTTAAAACTGTATTACTACAATTAAATATAAATTAAATATACATTTCGAGTGGGCAGCAGACAATTCTTTTACAATACTGAAAATAATTTAGCTCTGCAAGAACTAAGACTTAATCAGGTGGTAAAAGCAGACTGTGGAGGCACAGTACGGAAAAGATGTACAATATTTCTGAGCTGCGACAAGCTCAGAAACTCTGAATCCGTACCCTTGCAGAAGGGCAATACAGAGCACCAGGATGCCCCAGCTTTGCGGAAAACAAGACAGCGAGCTGATTGTTGCCTGCTAATATAGCATGACATAGACAGGGGGGGCAGGGGAGAACTTCATGGAGAAAAAGAACCCTTTCACAGGCCCTCCCACACTTTCATGCCAAATGTTTAAAGAAGTTATTATGCGGAGTCTGGAATGAACTGTCAAACGTGTACCATCTTGCTCATTCCTTGAGAAGCAGAGCTGGAGAAAGCCTCCCTGGCACACAGCCCTTGCAGCATCCTCGCAGTCTCTTGAAGTAATTAAAAAGCAGCTTTGCCTGCTTTTAAACTGAATCCCACTGGTGCTCAACGTCGCCGCTCAACCGCCGCTGTTGTCACTAGCCTGGGCAACAGCGTTCTCCCATCAGCATCTGGGCCGCACGATTGGACCTAGGGGCCCACAGTGGGGGCCACCCTCACTAAAATACCTCCGCGGGGAGGGACCCTCTAAAAATAGCAGCTGTTTGTTCTTGTGGCTGAGGTTTTTTCGGATGAGACTCCAGCCAGTCTACGCTGCCAAAATATAATGACAGGTTGCAGAGGGGCAATTTTGGTCGCTCCTTCAAAAGATAATGTCTATTATAGCAGCTGAAGAACGGAGCCATGGAAATTACAGTGCGACTGGAGCGGTGCAGGCGTCATCGGCCGAAATCCCGGAAAGAGAGCCAGTGGAGCTGCCTCACTCTTATCCCCCCACCACCCCACCCCACCCTCCTCCTCCTCCTCCTCCCTGCTCTCAGCCCCCGCCATCATGAAGCAAGGGCAGCAGAGCAGGAGGCAGGAGGTGTATGCAGGGGATGCTCTGAGGACATTATGCAGAAAACACAGAACACTCATTTCTGTCTTGGAACAGCTTGGATCGGTTTTGTTGGGGTTTTTTTTTTTTAAATAAGAAAAAAAAACTGCACACAGCATCACAAGCAGTGGGAGACGCCACACGACACGGAGAAGGAAAAAAGTGCCACAATCCCAAATCGCCCTTCAATTTGTTTCACAATAAAGACAATCTGAAATATTTTACCTCAGACTTAGTATTTCAGCTTCTCCAAAAAAAAATTTGCATTTGGTCATATGGGCATTAACGGTAGAACGTTTGTTTAGCGAGTTTCCACATCAAATCCAAGTGTTATCAAGTCCGGGCTGACAGTGAGCAAACTCCTGCACATGACCACACAATGCTTTTAAATCTGCTACTTGAAACCACTAAGTGGATATCAGAGTTTTATTATATAGTTGAGATATTTAGAGAGAAAAAAAACTTGGAAGGACTGCCATATCAGAAACATGCACACAACTGGTTGGTTCTTTGGCAAAGGAAATTGTTCTGAATCTTGGCTTGACTGCTCCTCATGCTTTGCCACTGTGTACTGCAGATAAAAGATGTGTGGTAACACACCCTCATTTAGTAATTGCATTCCTCATGTATTACTGGAAACCGAAACACCGATGTCTCAGCACTACCTGCTCGACAAGGCAAAATTTTGCATACAACTAAGTAAAGACTCTCGAGATTATGATGATTATCACACTAAGAAATGAGGAACATTGGCACGATTGATAGTTCATGACTCAGTCAGGGAAAGACTGCTGAAATTGGGCAACATGTCTGTTCTGCATTATATACCGAGCCATCAAAAGAAAACTCTCTCTCAATGATGTAGATTTTTCTTTAAGATAACTTTATTGGCCATTTATAATTTCTTGTATTAGGAATTTGTTCTTTGTATCACCTTCTAAAAAGTCTAAGAACTCCGTTCTGATTTCTTAAGTATATTTACTTCTCTGACAGAAGATGTGGTTCTGACTGGCAGGCAGGCCTTTTACTACTTTTTAGCTTTTCCACAAGTCACATCCCTCTAACATTACCATACAGTCTTACTCAGCTCTGCTGTGGGACAGCATGGTGCTCACCACATGAAAGCATTCCTCTACTGCTGGCATTCCTTGGGCAAATCCCAAAACCTCACAATGAGGGCATCTGTCGGAGAAAGGGTGGGATCCACCGGTTCAACCAGCACTGTAAGTGGAAGGAAATTTGCTTTCTGCTTATAGGCAAGATAAATATAGATGCCCGTTTCAAACTTCAACTTAATCTCAAAGGCAGCAATAGATTCTGCATACTTTCTTATTTTTATGCACGTTTTAGCCCCAAATTACAATTGAACTGAAGCTATCTAGGTAACTGCTATCCCTTTTGCTTGAGAAATAAAGTCGATGCCTTTTATTGAACCCTTCAGACGGATGCTCAAAGGGGCTGGGCACAAATCTTCAGTAGTGTCAGGACACCGAAAGAGGGTGTCAAAGAGACTTTGTGGTGAGGGATGGCAGCAGGATCTACTGTAGCACGTAACTGTGACTCAAATTCCTGAGTCGCAAGAAAACACCAGGATTGACTTGTGCTTCCCGATCTCAGTGAGTGTGGGATCTCCACCACTGGGTGCTTCCACAACGCCCCCAAGTTCAGTCTTCACCCGCTCTGCGTTGACAGCTGTTCCACTTCACTATTTTGGTTTCTTCTGCACTTCACTTTTACAGACATGGAAGACAGAATATCCCATGATGCTCCACATTAGCTATAACAGTTTACCCTCACAGGTTTTGGATGCATCACATACGTTTTTCACAGTTTTGTGTCATGTCATGGTTAAAGGAGTCAACCTAACTGAACTGATCATCATAAAAATCTAAAAATAAACGAACGTACTTCAGGAACATAAAGTGAGGTATATTAAGAAAAGTGAAGAGAAACTAAGGGCAAGTTGGTGCTCCTGTGAGTGCTATGGTGTTGTACGCGAGCCACAGAAATCCCGTCAGTGAAGAAGAAGGAGAACACTTTGAGCTTCTGGATTGAGGATTATTAAGTTGGAAAAACGTGCCTCTTAATGGACCAGTGATTCCTGAAAAGGCTGCGAGACCACCACTTAGCGGGGACTGAGGGGGGGAGAGAAGAAGCCCAGGTTGGTTTGAAAACTCCAAGAAGCAAGTGGGGCTGGACAACGAGAAGGTCGCAAGAGGTTCTGCTTCTGCGGATCGTGAGGTTACAAGCTGTGCACCACGATGTTGTATCAACTTTTTAGATCCCAGGTGCTCGAAATTATTTTATCAGTTTAAAAAAGGCTAATTCACATTTTACACCTTAATTTATATACTATGTTATTCCCTGACTTTGCATTGGTTAATTATTGGTATCGATGGGACAAAAGTTAGACTTGATTGCCTTACCCTATTCCTCATGTGTGTGCATAGACGTTTTGGATTGCAGTCACTTTCAAGAACATAAACGTTGTGTTGCACAAAGTTTTATTGTGTTAAAATGCTAAAAAAAGTGATAATCTCAGTTCATCAGTGATGCTGCTTCTTTATAAAGCACTCGGTGATGTATTCTTAAATGCAGGAACCTGGAGAGAACACAACTTTACAAACACCCTCTCCAACAATCTCGTCGCGTTATTTTTAAACATAAAAACCCCTAGATGGTAGATTAAATTTTTTTGGACGGGTATCATTTGTTGCTCTTCAGTGTTTACATTTATTCATTTAAGAATGGAATACAGACGCACTTTATGTTAAAAGTGAACATATTTAATTAATAACATAGCTTTTCAAATCGGAACATGGAACCGACAAATAATAAACATGATTGCCATGTTATTTAAAAACACTGAAAATGCAATCACTGTCAGAATAATTACTCTGGTTATCTGTTTAGTATCATTTCACAACATACTGTACCTACCTAGGCATACATCCCCTGTTACAATTTTATATTCTTGGATACAATTTCCTCAGGTCTCCCAAAGAGCAGGAACTATTCTTGTATGTTGTCTTTAAACTCTAAGGCTATATTCCCTTTGTAGTATAATGTCAAAATCTGAACACAATATTCTAAATGAGGTCTTACTACTGTGTTGTTAACCTTGATCATAACTCCCATTTGAATTCCACAAATTGTTTGATTTTTTTACTGCTTTCCCTTGAAGAGGACATAAAAGAACCAACATAAACACCCAGATCCCTCTCCTGCTTAGATTCATGTAGCTGAAAATCACAAATGATACACGTGGTATGTGTTCCTGCTTCCTAATGAGATTTAGTGCACTTGTCAACATCAAATTTTATTTACCCAGTCTCAGCCCAATCCATACGCAGTCTTTCTCAATATCCTTTGCAGCTGCTTCTGTTTGTCTCTTCTACTATTTCTGTATCTACAAATTTAACCAGCAAACTCACTAATTCTTCATCTTTCGACGTCAAATCCATACTACGTTTCAAACCACCTACTTGAATGTTCACTTTTCTTTTACTGTTATAATACTGAAACATTTTGAATCTGCTGGAATTCACGTTATAACAGCGTTTTCTGATTTGTCCGTTAAACTACTCCAACGTGGGTACTGCCTCAGAAGAGTTCAGCATTACTATCTGTATCTTTAAATACAGTAAAATCAGTATTATTCACTTCATTTTACCTTGTTACTTTGTTTAAAAAGCTTCTGTACACTTCTGTACACTTTAATCACGTCAACTGTTGAGGTGTATGAATAGCTGACAGTCATCATACCAGGAGCTAACCAAGACAAAACAAAAAAAAAATCTGCTTCCTCCTACAAATGAAGTTAGATATTTTGGAAACTGGTACTGAATAATTTAGACTTTCCGATTCTGCAGGAATTTGAAGCACACACACACAAAAAATAAACTGCATATTTACAACATAATGCAGTGTTGCACTCTGGTCATAACTACAATAATTTTAAGAAGAAAGAGGCTTAAGTTAATTTTTGGATATTTCAAATGAGATGCATTTTTGCAGACTGCAGGAAAAACAGGCTGCTTCCTGAAACAAAACCTCCGAATCTTCTTGATTTTTTGCTCCATCTCTTTAGACATTATATGTTATATGTATGTGCTCTAAATCCTTCACCTAGATGCCAGTTATCATTTTTGGTCCTGAAAACTTTAGTGTACAGTATGGCCCTTTGGCAGGATAAAAAAGAGGTAACATCACTACTTAACAGAAATTAGTTCGCCAAACGGCCTTGATTAAGAGTTTAATTATGGTATTTTGATGGTAAATGTCTCATCAGCACACCCTTGTACCCTCGAAAATGGTCAGTTTTCTCATACCCATAGTTAACATATTTTTGTGTATAGAACAGGCAGCACACCTGAAGAAGGCTCCACGGCCGAAACGTTGTGTTTTCTTTCTTCTCTTTTCAGCATGGAATAAACCTATCACTTGATCCCTTGCAGCCTACGCATGCTGACGGAGCTCCCCACCTGAACTTCATAGATAATTTGTTATTTAAAACTATGTGCCATGCACATGTGGGATATTTACAGTTCCTCTTTAAGTCCCACAGACTGCAAAATTCTGGACACACAGAAGCCTATTTACTATCTAACTCTGATAACCTAGTAGTTAAGTCTTTAAAGCAGTCTGATCTTGATAAACAATCAGTATTTCAGCATACAAAGAAAGGGCTTTAACCCAGCACCGTTATAGATGGGAAACTTGTGTCTCAGTTGTTTCTACAATTACAACTAAGAAAATAATAATACTGTGCATGCTACTTTTGTAAGCGGTAGCGAAAAAATGTTTATAGTTTTACACATTTAGATTTTAGATAGCTAGAGGGTAAAGCAGATGATCACAGAACATGCTTGCTTAAGTGGTCTACAGATGGTGACTGAACTAAATAAAACATTAAGAAAATACCGAAGAGCAACAGCACTTAGAAATACCACTTTGTACACTGCAGATCCCAGCACTGCCGTGTTTTAAGGATTTAAATACATTATTGTTATGCTTTGGTTGCGTATTTACACTACACAACCTCTTCAATTTACTGGTGCCCTGCTAATCACTTGAGAGTCCAGGTGTAGTTGAATATGATAATCAAAGAAATTGAGCACAATCTTTGCTGTTACCCAAAAGTTTCTTTCTCTATAATTAAAAGCAAGACGGGTGCAGTGCTGCTAAATAACTTTTAGCATTAACAGGGGCTAGTGTTTTATCTTTGCACTGTTTTTCAACACTTCAACACTTTCAACACTATATTTAAGCCAGTCGCTTTTGGCCCACTTGCTGTTTGAATTCTTTCTATATTTGATATATATTCTATATCCCAGAAAGCCATTTTTAATCGCGTTGGTCAATAACAAGGCCTTCTTCACTCTTTTCAATGGCCGGCCTCATAGACAAAGACAGCATAAGTAAGAGGACGACGATTTATTGACGTGTCATTTCTGGAGGAAAGATTCAAGAAAAGTCCCGTTGGATATGGACTAAACTTGTTGAACTGTGCTTGCTGAACTCATTGAACTGTGGCAAACAAAGCTCAGCTGATAACCATGTTTGCTTTGGCAGTTGGATATCCAAAAAAAGACCCCTTTCAGCTATGCTGTACTCGATTCTTTTTAAAGAAACAGTTCTTTTACTGTTTTGTGACTTCAAAATACACTGACATTGAAATGACACAGGCAAATGTTTACTGAACCATACATTGTATCCAAACTGTGTAGTTTACAGAATATTACTCAACTAGGGAAGTAGATTGATTATATTTGAGCATGAGTTAAGTTTAAATCAACAAGGTGTTGTAGAAATGTTTGGGTTAATAGGAGCTGCAATCTTTTATTGTAAAACGTATTACTGTTGTAACAGTTTCTTTCATGAAAAAATACGTAATCAACAGGCGGTGTAAAAACGTTCAAATAAGAGGTTATAAAACAGTTTGTGGGTTATACTGCATTTTGCATTTTGTTCTTCTCATAGTCTTTCAATCATGTTTGAAGTGCACATGTCCTGCTGCAAGAGTCTGCAAGAGAGAATGTACTGGAAAATTCTTCAAGGCCAAATCTGTTGGATTCCACTTGCTTCTGTCTGATTCTGGGTAAACACACACCGCCAGATAAACATAGGTATACCTTTTTAACTATATTAATAGCACATGTCAGCAGCTCATCATGGTAGAAACATTTGATTTACAATTTAGAACAATTAAATTGAGTCAAAGATTCACACAGTACTGTAAGATTTACAATATTTAAGATACGTTCCTGTTTATAAATATGTTCACCCAGCAACTATTTCCTATGTTTTAGACCGGCAGTGGCAAGACACTGTCCGCAAACTGGTACAGCCCACTTCACCACTGCAGGACGAGATAAGAGCATTCATCTTCCAGTACCTCCACATGTTGTGTTGGAGGATCTTATTGAAGCCATCTTTTACTCCTGATTTAAGTCCAATAGAACATCTGCAGGACCAATTCACTAAAGCTATCCAACCAAAACCTGCCCATCTCTGCCAGCTGGCCACTGCTCTACAGAACTGGCTTAAAGTTCCCCAGCAGTCTATCAAGCGATCAGGTCTGCGCTTCATTGTTGCCAGGATTGTGGTAATGGTCAAAAAGGTCATACCCGATATTCGTTTTTTATCATGTTTTTTCTTTGACAGTGTACAGTATCACGGCTCCAAAGTTAAGAAGGGGATTCATTGATCTGTATTTTTGTTTGCATTTTCTGTCATTTCTGTTATATATGTATTTCATTAAATCCATTACGTCTGAGGTCTGAATTTCTATGGTGCGTATGCACACTTCAGCTTGGTATCTATCATTTCGTGCTGTTAAGATATCTCCTCATCAATTAATAAGTCACAAAACATTTTTTTTTCTCTACGAATACATGCCCAAAGAACATCCACACACTGTACAGGCCTTAGAAAGGGGAATAAAGTATTTTTTCTAATAAATGCGATGACAAAACCCGTTTTTAATAGGCTATTTTTATTCCTCAGTTCTGCATTATTAAAGTCAAAACTGGTCAGGCTTTTTCTTTTCTTCTCATCCGGCCTTCTCCTTGCTCCAGAACTGTCAGATTACATTAACGCCTCACATATTCGCCGCCTGCAGAAATAACAGCCACAAACATTGCTGTACAGCCTAATTCTCCTGCTCCAGTTATCTTTTGACAAAACAGATTTTGTTGGTAAGATGCCGACATTATTTCACTTGTGCTGTGGCCCTCACTTATACAATGTGCCCTACTAATCTCAACCAATTTATTAGGCAGATGCATCATTCAGGAACGGAAATCATTTTAACAGCAAAACGGTTTGATTTCATCAGCCTCTCTCCTGTTGACACAGTTATTACAGACAGAAGCTGACTCAGTTATTAACACAAACAGGGGAAAAAACACAAAAACAATTTCTGATAAAATGATGCGGTCTAAACATAACACATGAGAAAAAAACAACTGCTCATTACTAGACTTACTAGCCGGTTAATTTAATCGGCTGTACAGAGAATTGAACTTCAAGATGGAACCTGCATCCGGTAGCACAATTTTATGATGTGACTCATAAAGACTGATTTTAAACAGCAGTGTAAAGATAAGACAGGTAATTGAGTACCAGTCTTTGCTATAAAGTAACTATCACCCTAGCTTTTACGGAGTATGGCAAACGCATCATTTTTATTATAAAAATTGTTTTGGTTGCACTTATCCGTGGGCTCAATCAATAAAAAAATGCCACTGAAAAAATTTGATAGGTCACACAAGCAAAATGACAAATGATGCATCTTTCCACTTAATGGTTTTATCTGAAATAGGTTAACAGTTGTCATTTTAAAATTTTGTGCGGCAATATGCAGCCGTTCCAAATAAGCTGCAGACCCCTGTAAAGCTTATAGTGGTTTTCCAGCCATTAGTGCTGTAATTGTGGCACATTATAACTGCTGTCAGGAAAGCATTTCCAGTTAAACTGATCTAAATGTCAACTCATACTAAAATACACTTACAGGATATTGTTTTAGTCATCACAATAAATTAGTGTTAAAGCTCCATTTCACTGATCTTTACCAAGGAAGTTAATAACATATCAATCAGAAAATGTTCCAGCTAAAATTTACTATCGTTAATAAACACTTATAGCATTTATAACAGAAAATGTGGTCAGATAATAGCATCTTTTCATATCACTTAAATTAAGCTACTTTTTGACGTTTTGTTTAATTAATAGAAATGAAAAACAGAGGATAGAATGTGAAATCTCAGCTGTAAAAGTTCAAATTGCTATACAACGTGATTTTTGAAGGATCTACAGTTATTATCAATATTATTAAAAACTTAGCCACTGTGTACAGAGGTTGCAAAAGACATACTTGTATGTCAAAAAGCAGAATGGCATTAAAATTCATGAAAGTGCTTATATACTGTAATTGCAAATCATAAAATGAAAACTGCCATCTAACCATCTTTTTCAGTTTGACTTCTAAAAAAGAGGGATTTCTTAAACCAAATACATTTCTTTCCTACAAGTCTCAATGTGTACCATAATTTCAGGCATAAAATGACAGACTATTTATCCTATAGCTTTAGGTGGAGAGTTAATAATATATTTTGTTGCACAATGTAACCATTAGACGTACTCTGTGCAGGAAACTGCATCACCAATCCTTGCAATTAAAGCAAGCCTCATATTATATTCTCTTTTACATGAAAGTCCATCAATGCGGTTGTGTTTTTATTTTCCCACTGTCTTGACCAGGGAAGGGGCATCCTTTCACAAAACATTTTAAAACCCAAATGGCTTGTGCTTCTCGGGTGCTTACATTGTGCCAAGCAGCATTTCAAAAACATGAGACATCTCATTTGGTAGCCTATCACCCATTGCCGTTAAACAAAGTACCTGTCTGAACTAAAACTTCTAAACATTGCATAACCACCTAAATGACACATCCAACCAAAAAAAAAACATTTACGATTCTCCTTACCACACAACTTGAATCCCTAATAATCTGACTCATTATCCTTACAACTGTGTGAATCACTTTCCAATCCAACTCGAGAAAATAAGGTGGAACGTTAACTTTAACCAGTGAGTTTGTAGCACTGCCCTGTCATTGGATGTAATCAAATTTGAACTTTCAATCAAGTTTCAACTTTTAAAGGTTAAAATGTCATTTTTTTAAATGATAATTGGAGCTTTAATGAAGTTCAGTCTGATTTTTAGGCAGCGTTACTTTCACAGCAGGTTTGTTCTGCGTTTTATAGTCCCGATTTCTGGCAGAATGCTTTTCTGTGCCTTAAAATTAACCCCTTCAGGATCAAGAAAAGGAGGAGTGTGAAGAGAGCTTGACATGACTGCACTGTGCAGTACGTAACCCTATCTCAGGAGACATCTGGAGACAGGTATTTAGGAGTTAGGCTGTCCATTGCCATTCGAACAGCTTCAGTCTTTCTTGGGATTCTGTTGTACAAGATTTGCACTGTTTCTAGTGGGATATTCATCACAAAGGAAAGCCTTCAGATCTGAGGTGGAAAAGTATTCCACACTCTAAGCTCCACAACTTTCCAGATTTGTCACGAGAGCCGGGTCAGACTCCCGTGAAATCTGCTGGTAAGACCCTATGCGTGACGGTATAATCCGGAGGAGTCTGGAGAAGGACAGTAGGGAAAGACACAGCAGGGTTAGGTCGGGTTGACAGACAGGGGGCGGTGAACGTAGTGATATGGGTGGAAGCAGGGCGCAGGGCGCAGTCCATAATCCAAGAACCGGGAGAACCATCCAAGACACAGACGATTAAAACCAGGGAACGGGGAACTAGGACCAGGAAACCCGGAGATAAAAACATGACGGGACTGGACGCTCCGAGCCCCGGGCTCCGAGGTCAGGACGTCTGGGGATAAGGCCTCTGCCCTCGGGCTTCTCCGGAGCCCGGTGATAGGCGGGCCGCCAGACGCCCGTCTTCCAAGGCTGAACCCGGAACTGCAGAGACACCGGGCTTCATTAACCAAGAGGTGACGGGACACAGGCGAAAGGACTAAAACTAAAAACAATACAACAAAGGTAGGAGCGCCCTCTAGAGGAGGGATGACGACCGCGACAATATCGATTCAATAGTGTTCAGATCTGGTGACTGGGGAGGCCGTGGAAGGTGTTTGACTTTGGCCTGGTGTTCATGAAACCACTCTTAAAGCCCTGTAGCTGTGTGTATGGGGCCATAACTGCCATGGATTGAGGAAACATCTCGAGGAAACAGTGTTTGCACCACAGGGACTTCAGAATCTTCTGTCAGCCACCAACACGTATTTCAAGCTGCTGACTCCATTTATAGAATATATAAATATACACATATTTTTATGGACAAACAGCAAATCCATGTAGCCTATGAAACCTGATATGAACCACACTGCAATGCAATACGAGTCTTCTCTTCCCCCGAGCAGTGACTTGGGTGGGCTTGTAAACCTTTATCTAAACAAGAGGAGACCCTCCAGTCCCTCTAGCGAGACTACATTGTACAGTATACGATATATCTGAAGTGGTCTATTACATACTCCTAACACCACAGGAATGTAACATACCGGATGGTGAGGTCCTTCATTTATTCAGGTTACGTTTTGGTTCCTGAATGTTTTTTTTTTTTTGATGTAGTGACAGACCTCCCTGCCTCTTCAGAACACTGGCTTCGATAACGTCGTGTTCGTCGACTTCGCTCTCTGTCAGTCGTCTTGCAGTGACTACCAGTTACGTCACAAATGCCTGTCGGTGAACACCCTTCTATTTTTTTTTTGTGTATTTTGTTCCTCCTGGCAAAAACATTTACATTCGGTGTTGTATATCAGAGTGAGGAGACTGGCAGTGTGGGGGGCCCTTGGAGTCGAGTCGCTGCTCGTCTGGATCGAGAGAGCCCAGCTGGGGTGGCTCAGGCATCTGGTGAGGATGCCCCCTCCCTGGTCCCCCCTCGCTGGAGGTGTACCAGGCATGGCCCACTGGGAAGAGACCCAGGACACGCTGGGGGGATTATATCTCTCAGCTGGCCTGGGAGACCCCCAGAAGCTGGAGACTGTTGCTGGGGAAAGCGAGGTCTGGTCTGCCCTCCTCAGCCCTGTTTCCACTGCAACCCTTGCCAGGAGTAAGCGCTCAGGAAATGATGATGACGGTATGATGATTTACAGAATCCCTTTGGATTCTCCCCACTTCCTTTACAGTTGCTAGTCTTTTTGAATTTCTCTGTAGTTCCTTGCCCCGACCCATATTATATATCCATTGATATGTGCAAGGCAAGAATATGCAAAAAAAAAATCTCAAAAGAAACAGATAAAAGATTTTTTTTAAGCATGAATGCATATCCTTCAACAACTATATGATACTCCGCACCAGGCAGATTAATTCTAAAGGCTTTGTGATAAAATTAGAAAAACTGAAAGCTGTACTGAGCTGAAAGCAGGCTGTCAACAAAGTGTGGTGAAATTTCCTGCATTTAATAGTCTGCAAAAAGCACTTCCTGGGGAAGAATTCCCTACAGGAACTGCTTGGATTCAGAACAAATCCTCAAGGAATTTCTCCGCAACAATCCTTTGAACATTTATAGATAATTAGAATACTTCTTGACAAACCAAGAATAAAGAAGTGCTGCATCTACTGTGAAACATGGAAAAAACATCTGAAGCCTAATCATTTATTTTCACAGTTTCCTATTTTGTCTGTACAACCAGTAAACATCCCCTAATATTATAAAGATTTCACAAATACTTTCACAATGACCCCAATAAGATTCGCTTTAATTAAAAGATTTATTACGCGGTTACAATGTGGTGGCTGCAGTGTTATCAGACCTACACATATACTTGCAGGTCACTGGCGATTCAGTTGTTGCTGTTAGCATGACAGTAGTAACCACAAGATGTCAACTGACTGCAATGTCTTGTTCTCAAAACTAAACATCACCATGAAAGATAAGGCTTAAGCCTCTGATTGGTTTTCAGGTTGGGATTGGCTAGCCTGCAAAGTGGAAAGGAATGCAGTTTTACGCTTTAAGACCCAACCCGCAGAGGAAAAAAAAACGTTCAGGAAATGCAATCAAACTACATTCAACTACACTGTTGTTTGGAATCGTAAAACCACAGAACAATTTAATAACTAGCCATGCACGGACACTTTAAGCATTGGGACTAAAAAGGCTCAAAGAAAGGAAAAATCACAAGAGTTTTATTTCACATGTATGCAAACCCATTCCAGCCCTTTTCCTCCTCAATCTCAGAACTTTGACGGGAAAAAATACGGATGCACATCAAAGAATGCATCAAAATGGCGACAAGTCATTCCCCTTTCAAAAAACTGCAAACAAAATGCACCCTCTGTGCTGTCTGTGACTTTCACAGCCATGACGCATATACATTATCTTCAACCACTGTTTGAGGCAGTCCTGCTTCTGTACGGGCTGTTAATGTTTTATACCATAGGTACTGCAAGGAAGAGGATAGTTCTATTTATTCAAGCAATTTGATAAAAGTAAAGATCACTAGTGTAATCAATAAGGGGAAAAGAGAGTAAGTACATTTATCTCACGCCATCCTCTGCATTGTATCTCCTCCAGTCCTTGAAGTCTGAGATTCCTTTTGTGGGAGTTAATGCAGTAGAATTAGTACTATTTAAAAATGAGAAAAATGTTAAAATTGTCTGCTGTAAGAGTTAACTTCGTGGTTCGTCATCGCCCCTCAATCTCCCCGAACTGATTCCCATTAACATGTAAAGACCAAGTTGGCGGCGATGAGCCTTTGTATTAGAGGAAAAACCTAGGGACTGAAAAATGTGATTGGAGGCGTAACAGTGGTGCCACTTCTCGTTGAAAATGTTTGTAGAATTCTTTACATCGAGCAAAACGTCAAAGATTTCTCAATAAGTTGTGTTAAAAAGTATAAAGAAGCAGGACAGAAAAGCTGCAATGGACCACAACACTACTGGACACTGAGCCACACTCAGTTGGAAAACGAGAAAAAGATTTTAGCGTATTTTCAAGGGAACATATTAAATCGAATTACTGAATACATTCAGCACTAAACTAATGCTTTTTTATAAGAAAATGAAATAGAGGCAAACAAATATCCAGTCAACCCACATAACTCCCTTAATTAAATTATATCACTAAAAGCATCTTAGAGGAGAGGTAGGATCTCAAGGCTGGGCCTGCACTGTGCTGGGATTGGACACCCCTGAGGAAGTCCACGTTTCTGCAAGCAGTGTGGGTAGGCCAGTAGGTGGCGCTCTGTTATCCTGTCCGAGTTGCCACACCTACACTCTAGTGAGCAGGGGCTGTGTTGTAGGAGGTAACATTCCTCAATTGAGACATTCAGCTGGGATCCTGACTACTATGAAAGATCCCATGGCACTTTTTTGAAAGAGAGGGGATAGTTAACCACAGTGTCCTGGCTCATTTCAACTCTATTGTGGGCTTGCACAATCTGGCCTCCCTAAAGTTCTGCCTTAATTAAGTTGGCGAGTCAATTTCTCACTTCTGCCTGACACACTGCGGAGTTGAGCTGCTGAGACAGAAGGACTGGCGTGCAAAACCCAGATGGGGGCAGCTCTTCAGAGACAGGAGAAGTAGTTACCCTCCTATGTGTAAAATGCTTTAGGATCCCTGTAGATGGAAAGCACCATATAAATACAAAGAATTATTATAAAAGGCATCTTACCTATATGATTTTCATTCATTCCATCTGCAAGAAAACAGAAGAAAGGGTTTGTGATTTCAGCAACCTAACCCATGCTTATAATGGCATAGGCCAGACACAATCAAAAACGATACAAGACACGCAATTGTGCGATTCACATAAAACTTGGCTTAAAATATTAGACTTACACATGTCAAGTATTTTAGCACTCAGCATGCAGATTCCTGCATATGAAAACTATTTTGGAAGGTGTCCAATGACATGGCACAAGGTCACTAGTACCTCACAACTGAGTTGAACAGAAAGTGGTTCTAAGCACTTGAAAGCTACAGGACCATTATTCCTGCTGAGATCAGTGAATATATAATCCTTGAAATAACCTAAAAAAGAGAAAGTGAAACTAAATTGGAGTCATTTGATTTGTCACGTGATCAGCTTACAAACCTGTATACCTGCCAGCTCCCACAACAACAGAGCAAATCGCTGTTCATTCTTCTATTGAAATCTCTTGTACTACAAGCCCATGTAATGGTAATACTTTACCTTATTTACAGCTGTTACCAATTATGTGCTGAGCTCCAATTTCCTTTCAGTAATTTATTGCTTTTGATTCATCTGCCATTTTGTCTGGCCAGTTGATTGAAATACAACAATGTTGGAAGAATCAGTCACATATCAATAACTAATACTACGGTAGTCATTCTCCCTCTTCTCTCTCTGGGGTCTTATAGTATACTTCCTACCTAGGTAACCTTGAATGTGATATCAGTTCTTTCATGTAAAACACTATTTAACAAAACAATGAAAAAGAACATTTTCCATTTCTGCTATTACTGCTCCGCCTTTTAAAAAACTGAATGTTGTGGTAATGATTTTGGTCTTGAAAAAGATGGAAAAAGTTTATACTTCATCACAATATGAGATTTCTGACATCTTATGTCTGGTTGACACTTATACAGGGTTTATTCTTCACAATGATGGTCCCACAGTGCTTCTCTGGCGCAGCTGAAATGCTGTTAATTCAAATCTATAGTTTCTGGCTCCCTCAAAACCACAAACGAGCCTGACCACCGAAACTACCTGACAACAAAGAGCTGGCGCCGGAAACAGACGTTAACCCTAATTAAGGAAGGGGCTTTTTGTTCGTTTGTAACTCCTTGCAATGTGTATAAATAAAATGTCATGCTCCTGGGGAGACAGATCTCAGATAAACTGTAAACATCTATCTTCTTTTCTATCTTTCAAAGCTACCGAAATACGAAAGCAAGCATTTCTTAATTCGAACCCTCAAACTAGGACAAACAGCCCCTATGAGATTTTGTTTTGTACAAGTTCTGTCAGGCATTTACGTATACTAGCAAAAACATCTGATTTTTGCAGATTTATTCATCAAAGTACATACAAGTACAGTCCTTACAAAGGCAAGTGATATTTTTTGGGGTTAGTGCTTCCTGGGTGTAAGATGGTTTTAGAGATAATAAAAGCTCACTTAAAAAAACTGAGCTATGAGTGCTTTGATATACCGACAGGACAACAATTTTGCTTCTATACAACTCCAACTGGCATGTCGAAAAGAGAAAAGTAGCTTTGACGCAGGAAAAAGAGGACGTGAATGGTACATTTTTCAGGTTCATTTTACTGCTTTTATATGCAGCATGTAATCAATCATATCTGCTTTCAAAAAACTGAAACTTGTAGACTGACAGGGACAGGGGACAGAAATTACCTCTTTCAGTGTCTGTAACTATAAGCTCGTTGTTTCTCAGCATACCTTATACCTGAAATTCCACAATGCTGTCTCTAATTCACATTCCTCTGTGGCCCAAAGCACGTCTTTAACAGAAACCTTAAACTTCTATCTCTTAAAAACTGCCAGAATAAGCTAAGTCAGACATGTTCAGACTTGTTCAGCCAACAGCAATATATTCAGAGCACGTGTATAATATACTAGTTTTGGTGGAGAAAGTATTAATATGTCTTTCCTTGCCAGTGCGCTACCAAGATACAGACATCAGAAATCCTGAAAGCAGTTTTCTTTCCAAACACAAAGGAAAAGAAAGTATTAAAAAAAAGGTGGCACACCTTCCTTTGACATTTGTTACAAAAATATGAAACTTTTTTCTACACAGAGAATGAAAGAAATTGAATCAATTGAAATATTTTTTTTAAAATAGCCCAGCAATGTCACAAAACAACTCTCTATATAAAATGTCTCTGATTTGTAAATAGATCTATAAGTAGATAAATGTCCAAACTGTTACATAGTAATATCTCCCTCACTTTATCACTTTGTATACACAACATACTACTGTTATACAAGGACTGTTTTCATACTTCTCTTTGTAACATATCAAACAGGACAAAACAGGACCGTTCTCCATATAATTATTCTAATTTATAATCTTCAGAGGTCCACATTCGAAAGGCAACAATTCTCATTTTCAGTACTCTTGTACAGATGGTCTTATAAAATCTGGATTTCGCAGAAACTGGACAATGAAAATTAAAGTAAAGATCCTGGTTATAGGAATAAAGGCTCTTGGACCTCAGATCGGTATTAACATATGATTTAATTCAACCAGGTCTTCCATTTTCAAAGGACAAAAGCATCTTACTTTTACCCCAAATGCAAACAGTTTTAGTTAACACTGATACCTGATAATACAGCACATGACTGTGGTACAGTATATAAGACAATTATTGGATCCTCAACAGCTAAACATATCGATAAGTATAAACAACGACTCCCTGAAGCTTTCTGTTAATATACTGAGCACTACCATTCAAGATACACTTTCCATAATCTTTGAGAATTTCGATAAAGGTTCTCAGCTTAAAATACTTCCAGCTTCTATTTCACCTCCAGGACATAGCAGAGGTGATGGCATGAAAAAAAAAAACAACAACCTGAATTTAACTATTTGGGGGAAACTCTTCAGTATGACTAAGCAGGTTCTTGTCATCTGTTTACTGTATAATGAGTGGAAAAGATTAACAGAAACTTGCTGTAAGGCCAGGGTCTCAAAGTCAATCCCTTGAAGGCCTGTTTTCTGGGTTTTGCTCAAACCAGAGTACTTAGATACTGTAACTTACCTAATTATTTCCCTATCTAGACATATCCCAGACCTTTATTTAAATAGCTATTTAAATAACATACTTTAGTTATTATACAGTTACACAGAAAACGTACTGGAGCCTGGTTAAATTTATTAACCATATGCAAATACATGTGCAATTAAATGATGCAATTAAATAAATCAGACCAACTGCGTGACCGAGACCCGGGGTGAACCAAAAAGGAGCACACACCGAGTCCTACAGGAAATGAGTCTGACACCCCTGCAGTAATGCAGTATTGCCAAGCAACCTTGAGTCACAGAACATTCCAGAAAACCACCCTCACTGACTTATGCACTGGTTTATTCTAAATATACATTACTTTTTATAACACATTGCCATTTGAGACAATATGAACTAAAACGAACTTCAACGAAAATTTTTTAAAAAGTCACTTAATGACTAAGTTCGGTCTGTCAGCCACTCCCTTGTGTCTGCCAAGCCATAGTTGGGAAGGTTAAGACTTTGACTGTCACCTACCCTAGCAAAAACATTGCTGGGTATCCCTTACTCACTAGGTGAACGTTTGATCCAGGCTAAGTGTATACTGCACTGCCATTTATAAAAGAAGTGAAATTTCTGAAGAGTTGGGGTAACAGATATGGTAGAAAGTATGATAGAAAATATTAAGCAAACCTGCACTTCATTTTTTTTTCCCTCACAGTGCTGAAGTGGAAACACCCCCTCTTAAAAATTAAAACTGCCTTCAGGGGAAGAAGTGACAATTTTTTCATTGACCTGAGCAGTAAGCATAGTGAGCTTACAGTCTTTACACTGAATTATTAGTTCCAGAATTGCATAGGTATTAGTCTATGTAAAACGTAATCCACTATCTATAAACTGTAGAGCCACTTCCAATATAACTT
The DNA here is from genome assembly GCF_040954835.1 of Lepisosteus oculatus. Taxonomy (NCBI): domain Eukaryota; kingdom Metazoa; phylum Chordata; class Actinopteri; order Semionotiformes; family Lepisosteidae; genus Lepisosteus; species Lepisosteus oculatus. The sequence goes on along the minus strand of NC_090719.1, from coordinate 13,440,301 downwards.
ACATAACGTCGTTATATAACGACTAAACTGTTTCTGGATAGTAAACTCCTTAATTTGTGGGTTGACCTTTAAGAAATCAACCGATTTAAAATGATCAATTTATCATTAGCCTTATGTACTTGTTCCATATGCAGTAGATAAGGGATTCCGATGACATTTTATTTTTTATTCACATAGTAAAAAAAGGTATTGTAACCACGTGCACCAGGAAAGAAGCAAATAAACCGGACTAGAAGTGACTGTGAACTTGTAATCTTTGAAGATGCCAATGTTTTGATGAAATAACAAATCACCAGAGTGAAACTCGGCAGGACATGGCCTGAAATCGTGGCACACCACAGAGCTTAGGAGAACGCAGGTCGCATATAGATCCTGCATCAATTGTACAGCAGCTTTTCTCTCCATTGGGTAACTGGGCTCTGGCAAAGCTGGGTCCTGCTACACAATTACATGCCTGCTGAGTTGTGGTCTGGTTGCGGTGCCATTTTAAACCCAGAAAGCACCAGGACAGAAGCAGCTGTGCGCTTTAACGCCGAGGACCACTGTCTACATGCCTGACAAACAGATCAGGCAGAGAGAAGAACCAACACAAAGGTTAAAAAAAAACAAAAGTCCCAGCGCTAGAAAAAAGCACAATTAATACTAGGTTTTATGGCTCCGCAGAAGTGGCAACAGTGTGGAATGAAATATGGGTAAAGCCATGCACAATCTGACATTTTCTTTATTTGTAAACAATAGCAGGAAGGAGAGCGAGACACTCCAGCAGGACTTTCCTGATTCCGATTGCTGCAATCAAGTTCAAGCCCCGCAGGGTTTTCGTTTTGCATATATTAGTTTAAAGGCTAATCTAAACCTTTCAAGCTTTCACTAGTGGTGCGATGGAGTGTGCAGTGAGAATATAACATAGTGTCCTGCTGAGATCCAAGAATAGCAATGCCTTATAAGGCAGAAATGTTGAGATCACTAGGAAAAAAGAATTAGGGCACAGCTGTGTAGTTCTGTGGGCTAAAACATAGACTCAATATGTCATAGAAAATTAAATCAGAGAGCTGCATATAATTTGCTGCCCTGCTTTATGATTTAAATGTACACTGTAGTGATTTATGGACTCTTTTTTTTGTGTGTGTGGAAGCCATCAATCTGTATTCAAAAACAATGGCACGCAAAGAAAAAAAAAAAGAAGGTTGTCCCTTTTATTCTGGCTACACAGGATCAGGCTAGGTTTCCCCAAAAGGAATAACTGATTTGTTTCCTTAGATATGTCAATGTCGAGCGTGCCTGAGAAGGGGACTAGGATTGTGAGGTATTGGCATATAATATGTATGCAATATGGGTATAATTTATTTAGGTCAGTTCCCTGCATCTCTTGAATTAAATTAATCCACTCCTGATTACACTGTTACACTTCAGATTCCCGTCCACGTATAATTTAATTTGACATGCTTTTTTAATTGCTCGAGGTGAGCAACAGTGCAAGCACATTTGTTTGCTCAAACACAGCCACATCAATTTCTTTTGGCTCAGGATCCCCAGGAAGCACAATATGGGCTTTGGCGTTTGCTGTGACTGGGGAGAGAATCATCTGGAATGGATTTCCAGTCCTCCAGCACAGTAGACCTTACTCAGCATGTGCCTAGTGCCCAGGACAGGCAGAGATAATCTAGGCACAAGCCCTCCCTTCTTCGTGAACAGCTCAAAAATATTTATGATGTTCTTCAAAGAGGATTTCAGCAGAGCGTGCGTGTCTGTAGTCACCTACTGTATAAAATATCTTCCACAAGCGAACTGCTTACTTTAAAACTGCCTGGTCTTCCTGAACATGCTGCTAATATGTTTATGCCTTACTTAAGTTATACTTCATTACTTAATTGAACCCCTCTGCAGGAGATTAATTGCAGACTAGCTGAATTCTTATTACGGCTTTGCAATCAGCAATAGCAACTACCTAGCAGTGTTCATTGAAAACTGAATGATGAGCACAGATGATGAGGTGACCTGTTGAATACCAAGGTAACCTGTTGAACACCAAGCCTGGTAAAAAATGAAGAGAGAAGAGCACTGAAAAAAAGCAGCATGTCTTACTTAGCAAGAAAACACCGTCATGCCATCAGAATGTTGGAGGATGGGCTGATTCAAAGATTCACTGGACTCGTTGGCAGTAGAGCCAAGTCATTCATAGTAAATGATTGATTTTCTGGGTGCATAACCCTGATGGATCATTGCGAATGGGGATACGGACCTGTAGAATGATATGGTACTTCCTCTGTACAACAGACCAATCTAGGTACAAGTGCGATGGTCTGGGCACTACTGGACTGCATGGTCTTCCTGTGGACTCCCGCTGATGTGACAACTTTCCAGTAACACAACAGATGAGGTTTCCAGTGAGCCTTGCAAGACGTGAACGCCACAGTTACGCTGTGCACGCCCGAATCACCAGACCTGAGCCTCACTGGACATTTGTGGGATGAGCTGGGATAATGCGGCATCTAGGAATCAGAGAGCAGTGAACAGGCACATGCAAAATGGGATAGAATCCCACAAGACAGCATCTGCACCCTTGTGTGCTGCAGATTTACAGGTTGTATTGCTTCCAAGGGCTGCCCTACATGCTAATAATCACAGCAGACTACCTTTTGAGCAAACCTGTTGATGACAAATGTTAATCAGCATAATGCACTTACCTGTGACATGTCTGTTCAATAACATTTCAGTGCCTCCACTACAAAAAGATTGTAATTTTCATCATTATAACCTTCTGAATTTGCTGCAGTTATGAGTCTCACGCAACAAAAGCTACCAACTGTCCTGAGACTTCGTGCTTCCTAAGCAGACTTCCTCGCAGTAAGTGACTACTTTCTAAAAATACCCTTTCCATGTTCAGAAAGCCAGGCTTCCCCATATGCATTAAATAATTAAATATAAAAAAAATACTGATTTCATGCAAAGCACTTTTCAAATACAAATACTGCAGGCGCACACAGTTATGGGAGATGCAATGGGAACGTTCTCCTTTGAACCCTGCAGAACATCAGATGCTTTTAAAAATATTTTTAATTAAAAAAGGCATGGGGAAAAACTATTCTGCATTTTTTTTTAACTTATACGATATTAAGATCTGTATTAGCTAAACCGTAATTTAAGAACTGTCCGTCCTTGCATGGAAAATTAGTAACACGACAAAATGTGCAACTAAAGTTTATGTGTAAGCAAAGAGGGGCATCACTAAGGCTGAAAAAAGTCTGGGATTTTGTAAAAAAAACTATATATATTGGAAAAGACTAGATTAATGAAAATGCAGAATGTTCAATAAGATGCCGAAGGATGCCACAGGTATATAGTGTGACCTAGCAGGGAGGTTAACTTGAAGGCAGTGCCCATCTGAATATGAGCCACAGTTGAATGGCTGAGCCAAACCGATTCTTGAGTTTCCAACGATCAGTGATGGAGAGAGAAACTTGCGCCCGATTCAGCTCCTGGAACGGACGGCTAAACCTTTGTGAAAGCACAGGAGTTCAGAACTCAAATTCCATCTGACGTCCGCATGAGAATGAAAGGAAATGTCTCCAGCTAAGGCACGCCAAGAGAAAAAAACATGTTTACAACAGATGGGAAATAAACTGTAAAAAAAAAATGTTTTGTCCAGGCAATGTTGTTGAGCTGCAAAGATAAAATCCACAAGGTAGCATTCAGGGAGAGTCATCATTGCCTAGACAGCACTGCAGTGCAAGAGTGACAACAACTTATGCTCTAAAGCCTTTCTATCCTGAAATATCCTGAAGAGATCCACAACAAAGGTGATCATTAGAAGAAGAGTTACAAATGAAAGGAGGTCATTTGACCCATCTAGGCAATTTACTACTTTCTATTTCTTGTGGAAAGCCAAGTTATCAGCTTCAACAATATGGCTGAGTTGCTTGTTTCCCCTTGTGTCATCTTATTCAGGTTTCACTGGTGATTTTGAGCATCACAGTACAAAAGTAATCCAAGTTCGTTTGGAAAAGAATTCAGAGCATCACAATATACAAGTGTAGCCATCATTTTTTTAACGATTTTAGAATCTTACCATCAATCTGTGGCCTCCATAGCGCCATAGAATCTGATGGGCCTAATAAGAACCCAACAGTGGGGTTGTATTTTTAGGCAGACTCGATTTTATAACCTGATTCAGGTAAAAAAACAACTACCTGAAATCAATTAGATCATTCCACAGTGTGGAGCAGAATTTCTAACATTCTAAAGCACACTATTTTTTGTTTTGTTTTTAATACACAATCAACTTTTCATTTTAACTGGACATAAGGGGAGCTTTTAATTCACAAATAAATGAAACCTGAGGACTGTGACTGAGCAGGAATGTGGGGTGGAAGGCAAGCTGTCCTGACAGTGGGATTCCAGGGCTTAAGGACTGATTTTGACCAATTTATTTTTAAGCCAGGGGAAATTCAACTAGAAACTTCAAAGAAAAAACAGGAAAATAATCAGCACAGAGGAAAATACTTTTGAAATAATTATTGGAACCCTGGTGGCACAATGGCAAGTATCACTGGCTTGGTTTCAATTCTGGTCCTGGGGTACTATCTGCATAGAATTTATAAATCCTCCCCGTATTTGCATGGGTTCCCTACCACACTCCAAAGATATACTGGTGGGTTAATTGGCTTTGGAACAATTGGTCCTGGTATGAGTGTGTGTGTCCGTGTGTGCCCTGTTACAGACTGGTGTCCCGTTCATGGTGTATCCTGCCTTGCGCCTGTTGCTTGCTGGGATAGGCTCCAGCTCCCCCGTGACTCTGTGCAGGACAAAATGGTAAGAAAATGGATGGATTAGCACCCACCTGGGTGATGTATGGCAAAGAAAGTTCACCTTTAGTTTTGGGTAAATTGTTTTGTAAAAAAACGACTGAAGTCCCACCCCTTCCTGGGGATTCATTAGAACATGAATGGATATTCATGGATATAGAATCATTATATCCGGTGCCAAAAAGGGTATTTAAGGTTTATCGAACTCAAATTCTAAGCAAAGACACATGTAAGCATTTCCTCAGATGCAGAAGTGCTTTCAGGCCGATCGAGACTATTCGAAAACAGTGTATTATTCATATTGACGGCACATTGTTTTAATAGAACTCTTATTTTGTCATTTTCTCAGCTTATGTGCCAACAATATTTACATATTCTTTTTTTTCCCCAAGGATATTAATATTTTTTGCGGCAACGCTTTATTGTAACTGTTCATGTCGCGTAGGCGAGATAAGACCCAGGTGTCTTGTTTTGTTTTTTTTGTGTGCCACATTCTTAGTTTCTTTAGACACTAGTCAATGCAGTATTTTTTGCACCATGGATTTTTGGGGGGGAACTGACTAACGTTTTTCTACATTGATGATTTTGTCCAGGGTGATACCTGATCTCCTTGCCTTTGCTGTGCAACTGTTTACATGTAGTTTTAATTTTTACAAGACTTGTTCTTGATGTTTTTGGCAGTCAGAATTTCTGTTGCGGTTTGGGAATCTTTTATTGTTTTCTCTTACTGTGGGGTTTTTGGAAGATTTGACAAGGGCAGTGGATTTGGAGTTTCCCCTCTTGGGGTTGAATTTCTTCCTTTGGGACCTTGTTCGTGTTGTAGTTTTGGGAGGGAGAAGGGAAAGAGATAAGGAGGAAGTGATATCCTGTTAAGAAAGAGTAAGGTTGAGGATATCAGTACTGGATTTTTCCCTTTCTTCTTCCTTAGTAGCTGATGTGTACAATACACTTCACTCAACAAAGACTGTATAACCCTCATTGTGCCCAAATTCTCACAAATCTAGACAGAATTATTATTTTAAAGGCAGATTTTTGCCTCCTTCATTCTATATGAATTAATAAACCAATAACTGTGTTATTTTAAGATTACCAGTCATCATATTCAAACTGATCTGGAGAAGCAGTGGAAGTCTTTCGCCTGTAGAGTCATCTGTACTGGAGGCACCTACTGTATTATACTCTCAAAAGGAGGCAGAAGTCAGGATAGACAGAGCGCAGTTACAGTAGTGTAGTGACTTACTTGGTGAAAAAGTAAGTTTACCCTGTTAAGATATCAAATAACATAAAATTTCTACTTCGGCATAATTTATTTTTAAAAATCAGCCAGCATTCAATTTTCAATTATCACAGAGATCACATCCAGTCTGTGTTGAGTCAGAAAAAATTTAAGCAATCTAGATTGCTTTGTTACATTATATATTTCATAGTGACAGCAATGGAAGCTGGAAATTAAAAAAAAAACCAACTCTTGAACCTAATGAAATTTACAAAGGCACTTCAAGATCTTCCTGAGTGTCAAGAATTCCATTAACAGCACATATACTTTATTTCCAGCATCAGTTGTGGTTTACTTCCAAAAGACTGCTTAATTAAAGAACAAAGCCGTTCAGTATACTGCAACTTGGCTGAGCAGGCGGAACATGGTCTATAACTACTTGCTAAAAGCAAGAGAGCCTAGGGTTTCATTCTATGTACAGCTCAGACCTTTTCAAACCGCATGGTCATATATAAACATCATCTCAGCCTTCAGCAGTTCAAAAACCTTTAAATGTTAAAAGGCTGGCTTGGTTTCTGGAATAATTCATGGTCTTTTAATTTCTAGAATGTCTCTTAGTGTGGTGCTCATGTTCCCAATTTAGCCATAAAGGAGGAATCAGATTGTAAGATGCAACCAAAAGAGAAAAAGAAAATCAAGACATAAATCAACAGCAGGGAACAACTGCTTGAGTAGAATGCAATTTAGTTTATTATGATCAACTTAAAACTCTTCAGATGTAATATTTTATTATCCAGTTATCTGGTAATAGGTTAGAAAATACATGTTATATCTAGACCATAACTGTTTCAGACCATTTCAGCTGCCTAAACAAAATATTTAATCTTAAAATTATTCTGAAAACCCAAACACTTATTTCTTCGCATTAAACCTTACCTAATTTTGACTGAACACTTTATAACACTTTCCCAATTACAGGTACTGTATATCATGGAGAAACAATTATAGGCAGAAAACCATCTCCTTGTGTGTTGGTTTTACTGGTACAATAAAGGAACAACAAAGCTTAGAAAAGAATCAAAAGGCAAGCTCAGTACTCTGTTTTATTTAGCATACAGAAAGAGATAATTAGGACTAACTAGAAATTTATTCTGCCTCCTTATTAGTATTACAGTTAAAATATTATTCAGCTTATATCTCTATGATCAAAATCACAAGGATGTATCTAACTAAGGAAAACTGTGACTTATAACTAATATGAAATGATACCAACCTAATTTTTATTTGTATTCATTCCAATCCTAGCGCAATACATAGGCCCATTTGGTGCTTTCATGTTGAAAGTGGTTTTACCGTGTCTTGAAATTACTTCTAATTAGCTTGAATTGTACTCATTAGATATCACATAGGCACAAACCTATGTGCAACTATACACCAGAATCACAAAACCACAACAGTCTTTTATTCGCAGGATGACAGATTAAGGGGAAAAAAGTGTCTGAATGCATGACCAGCATTACCGTGAGCACCAGATTAAATGAGCAGGAGCACTGAAAAGTTCAACCAGCGATTCTCTTATTAAACTGGATGTAACCTCACTCTTCTGCCTACTCATGTCTACTTTCCCCTCTTCGCTAACATCCCACTGGTGAAGGCAACAACCCACGGAGATCCACTCGCCACTCTGACACATCATCTTTGATGCCTCTGTAACACTCTTCAGACTGCACCTGCAATTTCTGCACTCTACATTGGAATCCAATAGCTGCTTGCTTCTGTATAAGGTAACATAGCACTTTACACACATGCAGCCAGATCATCTGGGAGCAGAAGCCATTCTGTACCAGCTGCCCTGCTAAGCAGGCAGGAGGATAAATGAGAAGGTTGGGGAGGCTAGAGTGTGCAAGAGCAGAGTGGAATTTTGCCAGGACAATACAGTTAACATGTCTACACACTTGTGAATTTCAAGACACCCTCCTGCAACACAATGTACTTTGCCACCGAACTGGGACACTGGTGTCCAAATAAAGCTGTAATTCATCTTCAGCACAACACTGCTTGAAATCTACAACAAGATATGATTATGATGCCTTTGGACTGATTGTGATGCCTATTTTTAGTTCAATCAGATCTTACTCTTCTGTTGCGTTTCTTAATTATGTACCTTGTATCGCACTACACTGTACAGTACGTGTAATTTCAACAGGTTAGGATGGAAGACCAGCTTCTTTGTCTCACTTGAATGGTATAACTAAGGTACAGTGACTTGAGAACCTGCGATGATTTGAAGAACATCACTTCGGAGAAAGGTCTATAGTGAAGCAGGCGAACAAGCTCACCAGGCCCTGCACATGGAGGGGAGCTTAAAAGCAAAATGTGAGCCAAGCACTCAGGCAATTCCAGGGCAAAAGAAGCTGAAATTCAGTCTCTCCCTCGCAGAAGGCAGCGACGTTCTCTCCTGACACCTTACAGTTCATTACGGTCTCGGAGGGAGAGGGCCGCTTCAGTATGACCTCTTTAGTCACCCGACCTTAACCCCAAACGGTTGTGGTATAGCTGGTTTCACAAAGGCAGACAAAAGCCTGGAACAAAGGTTAGCACAGAGACGCTCTCACTGAACCCTGAGGCTCTACTTTCTAAGACAAGTTGAATAATAACAGTCAATGCCATCAAGCTCACTCTCTGGCACCAAATGTTTTCCACCCTCTAAATGCAGCCAGTAACTACAAATAAATGACAGTATTAAACTTTTGATCTCTATGTGATACTTCCTGCGTGTTTTGAAACAGAAATGTGTACATAATTTAACTGTGTCATAAAATTTGGCAGGTATTTCTTTTTTTCTGATGAATCAACTGGTCGTAAGAAACCAACCCTCCAATGTTACACAATTAAAAGATCTCCTTCATTCCCTGTTTTCCTGTATTGGTGTAGGAAACTACAACAGAAAACAAATCAGAAGATTAGGTTCAGCAAAGGATATCAAATCGTAAAATAATGCAAATGGTACAAAAAAACTACCAGCAAAAAAGAAAACTAGCTCTTAGCAGTACTCCCTGCTGTTATAATGGAAATTCCTACTTCAATTATTGTGGTTTTGCAGTCTGTCATAATAAAGTGTATAAGTGTTCGTGTGGAACAGAAAAAAAAAAGTTGTAGCTAGATCTGTATAATTTTTGTGAATAATATTAAAAAAATATAAAATGAATCTTACTGTTGCAGAAACTCCATTAACCTGTTTCACCAGTTGCCTTCATCAATATCATAATGGACAAAAAAAAATGAAATTAAGGAATCAGAGAGCCTCATATCTTAAAATATATTCAGGACTGTAACAGTACAGACAGGAAGAACACTTCAAACAGCCCCCCGTCTTAAATACATATAAAATCTATAAAAATATCCAAGTGCAAAAAAAGAGTTTTCTTTCAAACTAGGTATCTGATTTCGATTCAAAAAGTAAACTGTATTATGTACAATGAGCATGAAATAATTTTAAAACTGATTACTCTGTTTACAAACACTACTAAACCATGAAACCATTGCAATGATTTCTTGAAGACTGGGATGCAGTATTTCGTTTTACATATTAAAGACTGGACTGATTTTCCAGAATGGCCAAAGTTCAAAGCTAATATTTTTAATACTGTATTTGATGACATTTTCCAAAACAATTAAGGCTAGGAACACTTCCCCGGCGCTAAAATCTAGACATGAACTTGTTCACTTCCATGAGGAATATCACATAACAACCTGATAATGTGCTCAGACAGCCTAACCCCTTGATTTGGGCAAGCTTTAGCCAGTTGAAATAAATGTTAAATATCATACGTTTACTGTCTACATTCTTGGGAAAGGGAACCCAGGAATTTTCATTTGTTGCAAGGAAATGGAATGCAATATGACCTAAGAGGTGTGTGGGTGTCAACGAGAGATTAAAATCAATAGTAATTACTAAGATTTAAAAGCTGCTCTGCACCAAACGTCTTGACCCTAGTGCAACCAAAATCTTGATACAACTGAAGCTAGTGCTCAGTTGGTCTCAGTGTCATGCCTACTGAAATAAAGGGCTGCACTACAAAACTGTGCGTTAGCAGCCTATTAAACTGTATTGGATGTACTAAGGTGGAACAAAACACAACTAGAATAAATTGTTGAGTCTGAATTTGCATCCTCAAAGCCCGGACAATCCCTCAGGCTGAGACCAGCCACTCTGCTGTGATGTAAAGTATCAGCAGCTTTACCAGCTTGTTGCTGTGAGACCTATCCATTTCAGGATCTGAGCAAGGCTTACTTGAGACCCAGGTTACCACTGGATAAGGTGCTGTAGTGGCTCTCGTCCCTCTGAGCCACAAAGTCCAAACACCCCTGTATGGTAACAGGAGAGGTGCTGTCCTTTGGAAGAAACACCTGAATATTTCCGGTCATGAACCTTCTTGAGAATGAGGGTGCTAACCCTGGTGTCCTGGCTAAATGCCATCCCCACTACGAAATGTTTAATGTTATATTTGGGAAGGGGGCACATATAGGATTAGAGGTGTGGGGAAAAGTACTGTATCAGTTCTCTTAGCTACCCTACAGGATGTAGAAGGGGAGGAAAACTAGTACTTCTAATAAAGGGAAAATGAAACTGAGCTACTGATGACATGAAACGAAGAAAATCTACTACTGATGTTTACATTTCAGCTGCCTTATGCACATCTGGTTTGTTCAGCTGATAAAGCATTGAATGAGAAACAACCTTCAAGACCAGCAAGGGCTATTTATTCAATCAAAGACTGCTCAGCCCTGTTGGTGCCTCCATGCACATCCCACTGTATCAACATCCTCACAAACCCCATTTCCAACACCTTCAGGTTTGTATTTGAAAAGCACTCTCTGACCCTCGGTGCCCGACTAGTCTCCTCTCAGTTATACAAGACTTCTTCCACTGTGCAGTACTAGTACGCAGAAAAATCTTCAAAGTGATTCACAGTTCACAAGCACTGCCATTATTGTGCATATACTGTGTTAAATCAAAGACAAACTGCTGTCACACTGAATTTAATCCATTAGTTTTACAGCACCAAGAAACCTGGCACCGCCAGCGTATTTATAGAAACCTATCTGTAACCATTCCATTTGAAACGGGATGTAGGGAAAATCTATAATGCAATTATTGTCTTCAAAGCAGAAATACAAGAGTGGATGCAGGGACGGATACATTTTAAAACATTTAACATTTATATAGGCTACAAATGATATGTGGAAAAGCAAATTAAATCGCTCTTTCAAAGGGGTTTGATGCAACAATTAAGCAACTGGTGCAAAATCACCAATCCCCTGGAATAAACCATGGAAAACAGGGGCTACCTGATTCACCAGTGACATTTATCTGGTTACAAGATGCTCTGCGCGTCAATTAATAAACGCCAAAAGGGGTGGTATTAAATAACTTGGCTGGGTTTTTTTTTCCACGAGAATCACTGCCTTTTAAACCTTGTCACATGTATTTATGTTTCCTAAACAAAATGAGATTAATTCTGAAGCAAAGGCTTAGCAGAGCAGGGGAACCTTTCCCGCATTACAGTACCTTTAAGACCAGCCCGGAAAAAGGGAGCGGGGCTCATCGCGATTATGCCTGTGAAGTTTAAGCCGCGTCAGCTCAGCGGCATTTATGATCGTCGGGAAGTCGTGGCAGACGCGCTCGCAGAGCTGTTCAGAGAGTGGGAGCGATAGCGGGTGGGCTCAAACGGAACGGCTGGCACAGCACAAATGAAGTAAAGCAGGGTAATCCTTAAACCACACGCCAGAAAGTTTCAAAGCCAAAGGGCTTTGGGTATGAGTGTGATGCGTTTTTGTGCATTACTATAGAAGAAGTGGAGACATTGGAATGTCACAGGAGATACGCACAGAATTCTACCTTTGGGGGCAAATATGTGGAAACAATGATTAAAGGCAGGGATTTTTTTGTTTTCTGTCTCACAATAACATAAACTGGAATTGTCGCTCGAATAAAATGCGACCGAACCACATACAGTACGAGCAGCAGTTTTGTTACTGTTCCAAAAGGTATGTTTTGACTGCAGTCTAGCCTTCACTTCGTCTCAAAGTAACACTGCTGTTGATTATCAGTTAATCACTTTTTATTTTCTGGGGTATTAAAGGCTCATATTAATGTTGCAATTCACTAAACTTTCAGCTTCTGAAAATTCTACCTTGTGAGACTTAATGACACTTAACTCTTCTGAGCTCTTAAAAAGATATTGCCTTAATTCACTTGCTTTTGTCTTAAGCAAGTACAGAACAGGAGGTCACGTCACTGTTATTGCTATGGCTGTGATGTTTTCACAGAGGTTCCCTAATATGCAGCCTACAGTATAATGCAGATGCATTACCTTTGTGCAAAGAAGACAAATTCACTCCTGCTGCACGATTTTTCAGGATATCTTCAATGCTTTGATCAGCCTGAAGCGGACTGACTTTGAACACTCATCCCTACACATCTACCACACAGATAGTACCAAAAAGGAAGCTAATTGTTCCTCAAACCATTCTTTTTCCTAAAAAAAATGAAGCAGAGAGTGTTTGTGTCCGCCTGTAACCTAAAGCTGCAATGCCTTTTAAAAAAACAGTGCTTATGTAAAAAACAAGTGAATTGGCACACATTACAAAATGTTTTTTTATAAAGAAAACATTTTTTGCCTTTGTAATGTATATAATACCTAGAATGCCGTCCTGTGAGGAACACACAATTTAATTACCTACCACAGGGCAAAACTGAAGCAGGTTTTAGTCACATCAATGTGAATCTAAAGTATACAGTCAAAACCACAGGTAATGGTTTTTGGTTAGGCTCAATTATATGAGGCTTAACAGTTCAGCACCATACTTTTCCTCAGTCAATGAAAGCATGATCTGCACTAGTGCTGAAAACAAAAGGCACGTATTTTCAATCGCTGAGGACTTTCGAATTTTTAAAGAGATGAGGTGTCATTTGAAAGAGGATTCATGCACTGGGCAGAGAACAGGTAACACTTCAGTATGATTCAAGAAGCATCTAAAGGAAGCGGGATTGTGCATCTGTTCGGTTGTGATATGAAGCACAACAGAGAACCGCTAAGCATCTCAACGTGATGCATTATCAAGGCGCGGTGTGAGACTGTCAGTAAGGGTAAGCAAATCCCAGTCCATATATGACCCCAACCGGAGTCAACAGCAAAGATTTTGGCACACCTGCCTGTAGATACATGAATACCACACACACCAATGGCACTGTCACCAAAAGCTGGTTAGCTGTCGCTTGTGTGTGATTCTGAAAGTCCTGCAACGCACAACAAAACAGGGTACAGCAGGGTGACTCACTGGATGGCTATACAGTTCCTTAACTCTTTAAGGCCACCCTCTACAATTCATGAACAGAGAAAACCTAGAAAACAGTCTGGCACCAGGTTAGTAAATCCAGCAAAAAGCAGACAACCAGCAGTGTAAAATACACTTGGACAGCGTTACACTGCGGAATGGGTTCAAAGGTAAAAAATACAAATTAGTTGCGATTTCTCACATCCTTGATGGAATCAGCTAGTACACTTCAAAGCAAAATAACTCAGGATCTGATTTAATTTTTAACCATTCATGTCCAATATGCTAATAACAACCGCAAGAACACAGTTGGGTTAAATACTGTGTGCTTGCAATGGAATTCCAATTTGCTTGCAAACCAGCACAGCACTGACACTGCAGTTTGCCCGTCTTCTTTTTTTCTATTTCCACATTATCACTATCTGTGGAAAACATCCTCTTGTTATATAAAAGTCCTATTTTACAGCTTTAAAAATGCCACAACTGGCAGCACAGTAAAATGACCTAGTTTCCCAGTGGCCCAGAAAGCACAGGAATAAATCCCAAGGTCCACTCGTTCAGACAAGCTGATGAGAGCAGACCCCAACTGTCTTGCATGATTAAAGACTATGTCACAGCTCATTGGAGACTGGGCTTTTCAAGTCCCCCTTACGGCAGAGGGCTACGTGACTGCAGGAGGGGATGAGAAAGCAAAGCCCCAAAAGGGGATTTCTGTTCCAGCTTCCCCTGTCCTTTGCCTTGTGCAGCACACGTTCACCTCTGCTTCTTACACCCTGTCTCATACACTCATGAAAGAGAAGCAAGTAGGTGCCATTTTCCCAAATACCCTTCAACACTCACGAGGAAGACTCAGAGGGAAAAGACACTGTCTCAGCGATTCTCAGTCTGTCAGAGTGTTAAAGAGATGCTAAGCCATTATTATGAACTTCAAGAAACAGTACCGATGGGATGGAAGAATTTCCTTCAGTACGACAGACATACACGACCTTCGTATTTTCGACATTTTTTAGTATTCTACTCAGCTTTGCGTGGATATCCTAGATAATGCCTCAGCCTGGCTTATGCGGACAATTTAAACTTATCCTGTCATTTTGAAAGCAACAACAGACAGATGACTTGAAGCATTCAATGGAACTAATAAGTGTATACATTAACGCAACCCAGCAACACGAAGGAGATTTCAGAGTGAACATGAGTGGTTTAACCCAGTTACCGCTATTAAAATTAGTCTACCTTCTTTAGAAGCTTTTTGTTTTAAGTAAACAGAAAATAGAGTGATAACAGTATTATACTGTAACTGCCACATAAATAAGTAATGATAATCCGCAACTTGAAATCATAGCCCAGGAATAATATTTCAATAAAGCGCTACCACTGCAAGTGCAATCTACCTGAATCTTACATAGGTAATTGAAAAGTATATTAACCCTAGTGAGTTTCTTAACTTTCTTATTATGCAATAGAGAACATGAAGGGTAACTGTAGGTCCAACTTTTTTCCCCAAAAAAACTGATACAAAAAAGTGTCCATGTGTTACTGACTATTGTCAGTAATCTATAAATTGATAATCAAACGGCTTTAACAGACCTCCGTTCTATTTTTAGCAATTCAAAGGATAATTACACCATATATTTCCATGTTAGCCAATAACACTGCGTCCTCACTATCTGATTTCAGTAGGTAGAAAAGTGCTATTGCATACCATTGGCACACAAGGGAGTCTGGAACCTGATATTGTTTCATTGGTGCTGTAGATTAAGTATATGGAATACAAGATTTATAGAATATAAAGCACCCAAAAAATAATCAGAGGTGGAAAACCAGACCACATAACTTTAGCAATATGCTCCCTACTGGTTGCTGTGGCACAAAAGACATCTAAACTATTATATAAAGCCTTTCCAAAATTAGACTGAATCCTAAAGCAGTGGGTCTGACAGTTTAACTATAGACACCAGCTTCTTTAACTACCAACTGATACCAACTTCAAATTGTTTGAATTAACTGAAACACATCCAATGTACTTGGGCCAAATTTACCAACAGCTATGCCACTGACTTCTTGTTTTCAGACAGAATTAGCCATACAAATTGCTCACTTGTACTTCAGCCTTTCAGCTGACCTCGAAATTTAAATTAAGGAAGGCTACAGCCATATGCAATTAACTACTTCATTGTTATTGTTCTTATTAGATTTTCTTCAGCCAGTGTCTCAAGTCGTTTGTCTTCACTGACCTACGCACGCAGACAAGTGAGAAGGTACAGTAAGGGAAGGAACAGCAATCTTGCATCTTTATTATAGGGAGACCAAGAAGGAAAATCAATTTACCACTTAAAATATATAATAAAATTCAACAATTCTGTCTGTTTCCATGTTATATATGTGAAAAATGTAGTTGTTTCTTAGATCTTCAATGGGTCAACTTGAGTTTGTTTTTTGAAATGAATTCAAAGTGTACGTCTTAACAATGAGGTATGTTCATTTATTTTACACATTCTTTAGCAGGGAACCTTACCCCACCTGCCCTCAAAGAAGGCAGCGTGCTAACAAAATGAGCACATTTCTCAATAACTCCACATCCTTTAGTAAAAATGCCTAATTGATCCTCTGCTTGATTTTTTCGTTTGATTTGGACGTTTATTTAATCAGTTTTGCATGCGCACATCTCCACGTAAAATGTCTTTCTTTCATTGCGGGAGGTTTAGTGGACCTGTGCTTAACGAAAAGGGAGAATTACGTATTACCCAGAATAAATAAACCATTGTGCTACAACCTGTGGATATAACAGAAAAACAACTGGTCCTCTTGTTAGTGTGCGTCTGCTACTGAATTAATTCACTGTTGATGGCAGTTCACCTTCTGGTGTCTGTTAGTCACTCTGGATAAAAGCATCTGATTAATAAAAGATGATGACACAGATGGAGCGAGTCCATATACAGGACTTTAGCAATTATCAGTCATGGAATTTAGAGAGAAAAAAGAGCCATCTTTCATCATTAACAGTTATCTGTGATTTAATTAAGAGACAGTTTAATTATTAATTACAGAATGAGGAGTAGTCAAAATTAAGTGAAGAAAAAAAAACAATAAATTAAGTAATTTTTCTCTAGGGGATTTTATATTTTTTTATTTCAATTTAAATGGTGCACTATGGTTTAGTTATAAAAGGTCTACACAACCTTCAGTTCTGCAATCATTCTCAATCATTATATCATCCTCATGATATTGTGAATATTGATATTCAATATACAATATTTGTAAAGTACCAAATGACAGTTATTTGTTTCAGTAAATTACCCATTTGTATAAATGGGTACCATTTTAAGATGCTTTGGATACAACAGTCAGCCAAATTAATTGAAACTGAAGGAAGAATATGACTCAGCAACCTTTGGCAACAGTTCTCTAGCAACAGGTGACATCTGTACAATTCATTCACACTGCTACTTAGGAAATATAATCAAAATCTTAATTTTAGATTTGCAAATATATGTTTGAAGTGCTTATATTGCAGTCACGAGATGTCTGGTTGTGAACCTTTTTCAAAAATTTCACCATTGCATTCCGACCTCTGTAGCATTTTAGTCCACTGTTAGCTTTAATGCCCCAGTGCATTTTTGTCATGTCTAAAACAAATGTCTGTTCCGTTATTTTGACGAGCCCTATTCTCCGACATGCAAAACAGAATAAAAAAGAAAAAAAGGACCTAGTTTTGCCCGGGCATTAATATTTAAACTGTTAAATATTAAAAACTGTGTCACTTTGTTTCCTTCCTTAATCAATGCAAATTTATAAGCGAAAAAATTAGTAACATAGCCTGCAGCCTTAAAGCGCTGTCTAGCTACGTTAGAACAGTCTAATGCACCCACTCTTGTGTCTTACTGCATATGAAGTGGTATACATACGCACAGGGATTGAGACACTAAAATAGAGCACAGAAATGCAAAAAACAAAATATATACTGAAGCAGAGTCATCTGATAAAGCCAGCACGTTTCTGAGTATAATATAAAACACAATTCAAACAAAGGAAGTCACCAGTGACACCAGTCACCTTATCCTTTACTCGGTCCCAGCTCCAAACATCTCGAAGGGTTTTGGGGTGTCATGACATGTTAGACTCAAAGGAGGTGCCCGGAAAAGAAAGACAGAGGAGCACTGCAGCACGCCACTGACCACTCTTTCCAGCTGCTTCCAGGAGCTTATCAGGCTGGTTCTGCCCCCTACTTCAGTAAATACTGCATATAATGAAGAAAGGCAAATGCCATTATTAGGTTTACATTTAAAAGACGACATATCCTCAACACAGGCAAGAGAATATTAGGACATTCCTATTGCCAATGCACTCTGCTTACAGACAGTGCTCTCGCACCAATGTTGAAAGAAACAGGACAGTGCACTCTGTCCACTGAAAGTTACACTGTAGAGTAACTGCTTCTCCCACAGCGCCTTCAACAGAGCTAGCACTGACTGGAGGACTGGCGCAGCTCTGACATCACCCTGCAAGGTCATGGGCAAAATGAAGCACCCAACAGACTCAACCTCAGCAGTATTCACCTGACTGCTGTCAGAGGAACCGCAGTTCTAGAACACAGCAGCCAGACTCACAATATGGGATTTCAAATGGGAGATCAGCACCGTCCCTTACAAGAAACACAAGCTCAGTGACCGACAGAGAGAAAAACAAATAGAGTATATGGGCCAGCAAAAGGGTATTTGGACCTGTACAAAATTCAAAACAAGTGCGTTGCTGTACATTTCTGTGAAGTTAGCAGCTTTTCAAAGCTCCATGTAGGGTACATTTTACATTTTTGTTTTACGGTGTAAAAGTAAAGGTTATGTAAATTCTGAGTTTTTGGCCATTAATTAACTTTACTGATTCACATGGTAGAGATCTGAAGTTTTATTCTGGGCTGTTTGCTTTGCTTACCAAGCCAAGAATGAGATGAAAATGTCAGTTGCTAAAAGATGAAAAGTGAAAGACAAATCGGTAAAAGGCTACACACCCCCTGCTGTGTCACAACTTTTAATGACATTCACGAAGTTAAACATGACAGCAGATGTTCATGACAGACTATCAGAAATACTGGTCTTTCGACCAATGCTGAGTCATAATTATGAACATTTCCTTTCTGTCACTAGTTAGTATAGAGACGAGAAGCAACATGTTTAACTCATTTCTATACTAACTGTAGTCCTGCGGATCTGACAGAGTGAACAACTTCGAGAAACACCAAATTCCCTGAAGGTGGAACAATCACTCTCTTTGTCCCACCCCCAAAACCAGTTCGTCTCTGCTCTGCCTTGCCAGTTTTTCTGTGGGTTGGTGGTGTACTGTGCAGTACAAACTCTGAGCCAGTCACTATACCACAACTTCCATTACTTTGATATGGAGAAACTTAGAAAAGGGTGTGTGATGACCAACAGCATTTTTTACAGTCCATCTCTCAATTAAATACTTTATGGCTCTAAACAATATACAAACTACAATGGTTTAGAGAAGCATATCACGGCAAAAAAATTAAAGGAGGACCTTCAGTGCATCTTGATTGTTTGGTTGTCAACATCATAGGTAGAATCCCATCATGCCATTTCTCAACTCCTTCAAAAACATGGCTACATCTTTACTTCCAGCCTCCCATGATTCCCTGTATCATGACTGTTTCCCGTGTCCTGCCCTGAATGACCCTAAATATCCACTCGTGTCCAAAAAACTTTGCAGCACATTGGATTTTGGAGACTAAATTTAATACCGTCCCCACTACATTTTTCTAAATTGCTCTGTCTAGTGTAAATTGAACAAATTTTATACATAAAAATACACATGCAATAATTGCTAATCAATACTAAGAAATCCTGGTTGAAGTGCTGATATCCTGATATTACTGACCGGCAGCAACTTGCACATTTCTGATGAATAAGACAAATATTTTCTTACCTTAATATTCATGATGATAATATGAAGTTAATATTTAATCATTAGGATATGTTCTGTACACCTACAGTGCAGGCTGTTTTAATAACTCTACAGAATAGAAATACTTAAGAGTTTCAGTAAATAGGTGAGAAAAAGAAATGAGCAAGGTAAACATATTCTCTAGTCATATTGCCATCAGTTCTATTCTTGTGGAATTTATTTCACGAGAAAACATATTTATCTGCCTGACTTTGTGCAAGAAGTAAAACTCATTCAAGTCAGTGGTGGAGATCAAAGCTGGAGTCTTCAGTAGAACAGTGTTTCTATGCAAATCAGTGATGTAGTGACAGTAAAAACTGTACTGCAGCAGTTCTGTATATAAGATCACCTTATTGGCCATATACAATTTCTTGTATTAGGAATTTGTCTTTTCGCATACCCTAGCTTGCTCTCCATGAGACACGCAGACACACGGACAGGGAGAGAAGCTTGGGGTCAGAGCGCAGGGTCAGCCATTTATACGGCGCCCCTGGAGCAGTTGGGGTGAAGGGCCTTGCTCAGGGGCCCAACGGAGTAGGATTCCTCTGTCAGCCGGGGGATACTAACCGGCGACCTTCCAGCCACAGGCGCAGATCCTGAGCCACAGAGCCACCATAAATGTGGCCAGGTGCCACATTACAACTGAAGGGAAATACACGAGTTATGGAATTTAAAAGTTTGTTTATGACTACAACACCTTTAAGAAAATCTAAAGTCTGGGTCATGTTTCTCCCACGTTGAGAAAAAAATAATTTTACATGGTTCTGTATAGATTTTTTACAACGATTAAAATCCACAGCATTGCCCTAGAGATTATGCAACTATACCAAAACACAAAGATTAAAAGAACCCATGGAAATTAATATTTTGTAGTTTGTTACTTTTCAGGGAATAGTACTCACTGTCATGCACAAGACCTGTGCAATATGTATTGCATGGCCGCAAACATATTGTGGGAAAACAGGATAAATCTACAGTGTTTTAGGAGATGCTCATTTTTCCCACAGACTGATCTGTCATAAAGAGGCGGGTACAGATAGCCAGCAAATCTGAGAGGCGATTGTTTCACTTAATGTGAGCCAAACCACTAAAATCTAACCCTGTGCTGCAAAGTGTAGGCTCCTTCGGGCCTGTGGTTGTGGGAAAACAGACATAATTTGAGAGCTGTATGAGAAGCCCTTCGCTTTCTGCCCAATGCAGACAATCTGTGAAAGTCTGGAACAACGAGAAACTGAAACTGACAGAAATTAAGGTGACTGCGCGTTATTAGTACATAAATATATTGCAAGAGAACAGAGGGTGGATCGCAACGGTGATGAGAAACTTTCTTTTAAAGTTCAGTAGCACAATCCTTCCAGACATAAGTGACTTTAAAGGAAAACAAATGGACTAATAACCTTTATTGCAAAGAGAGTCTTTAAAAGTAGCATCTCAGTATTTTTCACTACATGTAAAACAACGGTTAAAAAAAGCAGCAATAATTACAAAATAAGCACAAGAAACTCA
Source organism: Lepisosteus oculatus (assembly GCF_040954835.1). Lineage (NCBI taxonomy): Eukaryota > Metazoa > Chordata > Actinopteri > Semionotiformes > Lepisosteidae > Lepisosteus > Lepisosteus oculatus. Next base: position 13,419,481 of record NC_090719.1, on the reverse strand, counting down.
GAGCTGTTAGATGTGCAACAGAAGATGCGTGAAAATGAGGAGGGCACAGATTCTAATTCTAATGTTTTTTGAGTCTAGATTTAAATGCACTCAGGGTAGGTTACACTCTGATATCCTTAGGGATAGAATTCCAGAGCACTGGGGTGCAGCAGGAGGAGGCCATGTCACCCATGGACTTGGGAGACGTCAGACGAACAAAGGTTGTGAGGTAAGGAGTAACAAGATAAGGTACTGAGGTGCCAGGCCATGTAGAGCCTTATGCTGTAGGTGAGCATGAGGATTTTGAAGACGACGGCACAAAGACTCCAAGACAGGCACAATGCGATCACTTGTGATCACACGACTTGGTCAGGAATCTGGCTGCTGAATTCTGAACACACTGGAGCTTGTTCCGTGTGGATTTAGATACCCCGGCGAGTAGGGTGCTGCAGTCATCAATTCCAGAAAAGAGAAATGTGCTGACCAGCTTTTCCGCTACGATCGAACACACCGTAGGACTTAGTCTGGCAATCAATCTGAGATGGTGTGTGAACTTTTAAAAGGCAGAATCTTTACTTGCTTAAATCTATAACAGGTTTATCCTTTAATAAGATTTGCAGAATTTGCCAATATAATAGTACTTAAGCATCTGCCATTCAGAAGCCTGGCCCCAAAACACTATCTTCAATAACATGTTTTTTTGTCCTGCAAGTTCTAGTACCATACAGTAACCCGTCTTACTCAATATTGTCTAATTTTGCAGTACAAAGTGTATGAGTAGCTCACAGATGCTTTTTTCTGAATTTGTAGTGCACATTAAGTGTTACTATGATAAGATACCTTAAGTGCGAGTATAAGATTTTTCGCTCCGGCTTGCCACAGCTCTGAACCTCCATGTGCACACCTGTTAGCAATTCAGGAACGAGGTTTATCTTCAGAGACCGCGGCTCTATTAATCTAGTAGCCCCACAAGATGAGGCAGGGGAGCCACTGTGCTCTTCAGTGCTCTACTGTGAGAGGCGCACTTGTCGTCTTATTGTCTTTTAATATGTTATTTTGGGAGTTGTGTAAGTTGATCACGTTTGTGACTCTTGTGGGAAAGATTTATTTTTTGTTTAACGGTTGAGAGATAGCGAGAGAGAATGTTTGGTTTTTTTTGCGGGCAACATTTTTCTGCCTGTTTACTGGCAGGTATTATCTAGCAGGTATCATGCAGAGCAGAGCCCAGTCACAGTACACCATAGCTTTATCTGACAAAAAAAGACTTAATGTAAAGTCTTGGCTGTACTGATGCAGGTTTCAGCTATTTAATAAACATAACTGGGCCCAGCATGACCTGGGCAGAATAACGAGTTTTCTATAGATCTAATATCTTTAATATCATCTACCAAATTAACTTCCCACAACCAAAAGCTGACCAAAGTGTGTATAAGAGAGATACAATGTTCACTGAAAATAAGAATGGAAACAAGGGATTGTAGAGTTCAGTGTGGATGTGATGAATGCCGACCCCTGGAGCCACAGACTGTAATGCTTTAGATACCCCAGCAAGCAGAGGGTTGCAGTAATCAATTCCAGAGAAGACAAATGTGTTGACCAGCTTTTCTGCTACAGTCAAAGACAACACAGGACTTAGTAATAGGTTTATTCCTTGCTGAAAAGAGAAGAGAAAAGAGAAAACACAACGTTTCGGCTGTGAAGCCTTCTTCAGGTGCCCGAAGGCTTCACAGCTGAAACGTTGTGTTTTTCTCTCTTCTCTTTTCAGCAGGGAATAAACCTATTACATGTTCCTTTGCAGACTACGCATGCTGACAAAACTCCCCACCTGAACTACTTCAACACAGGACTTAGTCTGGTGATATTCCTGAGATGGAATCATCATGGTTTAACTGCGCTAGATTCCTTGAACCTCAGTAAACTGAATCTTTTGAACGGTTCAGCCAAAATTGTATGTGTATGTACATGCCTCCTGTTTTCTGACATAAATGCACTTCACATATTTTTGATCCTTTGGTCCTGAGCTCTTTGTTAAGCTGGTATTAGTCACTTAGGTTGACTGAGTCAATTTCTCTTGGGATTTTGAATACCCAAATCAGAATCTCCAGTTACGTGCTCAAGAGATTGAATTTCTTTCATCTCTCAGGATAAGGCATACCTTTTAATACAGGAATTAGTCTATGATCTTTTAAAAATGTTTCTACTCAAACATTTTTTTTGCTGTTTTTGCAAGAGTGAAACACTCTTTTTTGTGACCAAAACCCAACACTAAATTAGACTGTACAAGTGTGTCTTATACTATTAGCATTTCTTGTTTGTGATCTTACATTTATTTAGCAAAATCCAAGTCTTCTGTTGCATGTTTTGGCTGTATTACCTACAATATGACATATAATATAACAATAATTCATTTTCACACATTGTTTCTTCATGCTTAATAAATTATCTTTTATATGTTAATGTACATCTTTGATATCCAATTACACTTGTTTCTGAATTACATATGGCACTTACTCTATGGCCACCTTAGAATATAACAAAAAGCTTTCTATAGAGCTATAGTATATAGTATATAGTATATAGTATATAGTATATAGTATATAGTATCTATAGTTCAATCACCCTAGCTAGTTTTAGGGGGTAATTTAACAATGACAGAAATGGAAACTAGGCTTACAAACTGACTTTCTAGATTATTCATATAGATTAGAAAGAGCTTCAGATCTGTTACTGATCCCTGGGGTATCTCATCAGCACAACTCCACTTTGATGTTACTCTCTTTAACAGGACCCTTTGTTTACTGTCTGGTAAACCATTCCTAATTCAATGTATGCACATATTCCTTTGGATTCCTACAATCTAGCCCACAGTTCAAAAATTTCTCTGACATACAGAAATGCATCAGACCAGAATTGCTTCTAGTTTCTTTATTTTCCAATGAGACCTGCTGCTTCAAAAACATTTAGCAGGTTGATAACACTGATATATGTAGGTGATATGTACTGATAGGTGGATGCTGCACATTGGTGGTGGTGGAGGGGAGTCCCCATTACCTGTAAAGCGCTTTGAGTGGAGTGTCCAGAAAAGCACTATATAAGTGTAAGCAATTATTAATTATTATTATATATATAATCTGGTTTTGATTTCTAATCCTTTTTTGCAACATACTATGTTACAATACTCCCAAGATGATGTTTATATCAAACTATTAGACACACGTTACTCTTCGGTATACTCGGCCTCTCCTCTATAATGCCAGTAAATGACTCCCAGTGTTGCCACTGCTTGCTCTTGATAATCCTGTTTAACACGGTGGTGTCAAAATACCAGGTTATGGTCAAGCATACCTTTAACCAGCTACACTCCTGCCTTGAGAGATGTTGCAATTTGAATTACAGAACACTCAGAGAAAAAAAAAACTGCCTCTCTTGTTAGTGGTTTGACAATACATTTCCATTTCCCATGAAGACATCGGAGAAATGTGCAGTGAAGTAACAGATCCAAGTTAGAATATTTTGCCTCTTTCCTTCAGGCAGAATAAATATTTAAATGTAGCGTCTCTATGCTCTTAAGTGTCTGACCTAATTATGATATATGCTGAAGTACTCTTAACCTGATTCACTGCTCATATAACAGACCTTTTAAATAAACGTAAAGGCAGTAATTTATTCTCTATGGTCCCAGTCTCTTTTCTCATTAAAACAGACAAAGGTGATTCTTTTTTGCCAAACCATTTAATATATTTTTTTGTAATGTTAACTCTCATTAACCAAAGCTTAGGTTGAATTTAACAAGCCAAAAACGTTATTGTATGACCTAAATGCACATGAGTAAATCTGGATTTAAAAAAAAGAGGAAAAAGACAGTTTCTTTTTTTAATCAGCAGCAATACTAAGCAGTAGCTGAATGTATGGACACAAAACACTACCAATGAGTGGCTTTTTCAGAACCATTTTAAATTAAGCACAGGAGAAAGATGTGGAGTGTCATGGCTTTTGAAGCACAGCCTGAAAAAGGTTTTAAAGCACAGCGTTTACATGTTAGGTAACTACTTTTATTTATCATTCCATTTAAAACATTCCAGTGTCTTTTTACAAGGGAAACCTACATTTTACACATATTAATATTATTTATAAATTTGTAACAGAACTAAAAGTTCAAACTATGTTGCAGAAATACATGCTCCACATACATTTAAACATGACATGAATTTTCTTAAAAATGTTAATTATAGTGTCAAAGGCAGCTGGGCCCACATTTCTGAAAAATGTATACCTCGGCTTGGTCCTTTTCAACGTCACTTTAAAAATAAAACCACACACATTACAAAACAGAACACTTGCTTTTTAAAGAGATCTAAAATCTATATGGATCTACCGCTGTGCAGGTCACATGCTGTCTATATTAATTCTGTACACACTATGCAATTAAATGGGGAGGTTTCTGATCTCAATATGACCAATTAATAGAAACTGCTACAAAAATATAAATCTTTACTTCACTTCAGATTCAGCATGTCACAGAGTTTCTCTTAGGCAGAAGTTCATGTACTTTACACCTCAGTATAAATATCACAGGAAAACATTGGGCATAAAAAAACAGAGCAAATATACATTGACATCAACAAGAGCATTATACCTCTACTGTACCTACTAAAAAAAAAACATCTACCTCCACTGCATCCCGGACATTTTCCAAGCCTTTAGATTAATTAATTTGTTTGGCCTGTTGATGTACAAGACACACCGATTCATAAAGTAAGAATAACTACCCCAAGCTCCCTCCCTCCACCCTAGTCCAGAAGAGACACTGATGCAAGAGCACATCTTCAGATATCAGTTTTCCTGAAGGGGCTGCACAATCACTTACAATAAGTCAAATTATACGATAGTTTTTTTCCGAAATATACCAACTAAACAAAAAACCATACCAAGAAAACTAAATGGAAAAAGGCTGAAAAACATCAAACAAAAGCAGAGAGATCCACATCACCTCCACACTGTAGCTTCTATTTCTCTTTGTGCACACAAACGTTATAATAGATTTGACGCCGACTTGTGCAGTTCTTCGGCATGCATGACTGAAGATCAGTACAGAACTATGTGCGTTCAATAGTACTGTATCATTTAACCTGGTTTTAAGGAACACCAGAAGTGGGAACCAGGCGAAACAGTCTAAGATTGTCTAAGAAGAAATTGGTGGTTGAGCTGGATCGATCAGCAAAGACGTATGACTCAGAGTTCCTGTACCCACAGTGCAAGAGCAACAATGAGATGAGAATTTATGGACCGCCTCACATGTAGCTGTTGTTCAGCCTGTCTGTTTTGTGCCTGCAAGGCCGGATTGTGCCACATACAACTGATTGACGACGGACTGCACAGTGTTGTTCTTTTTTCACAGCCGCAACGCCACTGGTTTTTCACAAACCAGCAGACAAGCTCAAGGAGGAGAGTAATTGCTCCCGCCAAGGCTTCCAAAGAGACCATAAACTAGATCACATCACCAACAATCCTTAAGGATAATATCCTTAATGGTGCAAGGAAGGTGCGGAAAGAGGTTCCAGCAGCAAGGAATACACTTCAACTGTCCAAACACTCGGAAGGAGGAAAAACAAACTCAGAGAAACAAATTTGTGCAAGGAATGACCTCACATGAGAAGTGCTCTCATAGCATATTAATAAGTAACGGCTTGGAGATGGCAAAATACGGTAAACACTCGATAAAAAATGCACCAAAAAAAATACTGAAAGAGAAATTTAGGCAAGTATTCTCTTAAGGAGGAAATGTCTGAACTCCATTTAAGGAACCACTTTTGTCGGAAATGTTTTCTAATTGATCGGCGCTTCCTAAACTCTGGTTGAGCACCCCTGGCAGGGTCATTGAGGAGTCACGAATGGGGTCACGGAGAGGGTGAAAAGCAGGAACAAATTGATTGTGCTGCATCAGCTTAGGAAAAGAAGAAAAGAAGAATTCCCATACTGTGAAACCTCAACATTGTGGCCACTGCTTTCAGAAACACACAATTTAATGTCTCCTAACCAATAATAACCATGCACAGGAGTGGCCTCTAGCCACAAAAAAAATACATTTTCTTATTTTTGGGTCTAGAATGAAAAGATCTGGCAAAAATCCACACACAGGTCAGGATTCCGAACCTTATAGTACTTTTCTTGAGTTTTCCCTGACGTACAGTTGCTTAAAACATGTGGTTACAAGTCTCCCAGGTACATAGGACAGATCAGAGCTGACTGATATTGCCATGCCTAAAAATTCCAGAAAACGTATCCCTTTTCAAGGAAAACAAAGATATGTGGAAAGAAAAAGCCCCTTGTCCAAAGTCATGCATAATATTTACAAGTAAAAAAATACAACACGGAAAAAATACTTGGCATAATACAAAAAATATCTGGCAAATAATACCTTTTCCTACACTATCACACAAAAGATTGACAAAAACAGTGTTCTGCAAATCCTGTGACGCATATGAGCCTAAGACATGCAGGAGTCGTATTATATAACTGTCTTTTTGAGGTCACAAGTTTCAATGTCTGCTTTTTTAAAAAAAGCACCCTGAAATATGTCACAATCTTTCAGTACAATAAAAAACTTCCTTCAAAAATACTTAAAAGCTTAGATATCTATTTCGACAAAAAAAAAAACATTTAAGGCATTCTTTTTAATATCTAACAGTGCAGCTATGGAGTATCCCCCCTGTTTCTTAAGTGTTGGACTATGATATCCAAGATCATCTTCATGGAAAACAAGATTACAACAGAAAACCTGAAGGTGCAAGAAGGATTACAAAAACAGATGTTTGTGGAATGATATTAGAGAAGCTTCTATCCAGCAGGCGATCAATAGAGACTGAAGATGATGATGACTGATAATGATGAATTGGGATATGCGCTTTTAGCTGACCAGGTAACTGTGGGCCTGCACTGTTGGCAGAACATTTCTATGGATACTAATATTGAGCATTAAGTCATATATCTGCAATCTGAACATGGATATTCCAGAGGAGGTATATGGAATATTATAATAACTAGTGAATTATTAATGCAATATATATTAATGTAGACCCCATATTTGGAAAGCTTGCCAACTTTAGAAGAGACTTTTCCTCTATCAACATTAAATAAAAGTGCTGATCCGAACTGTACTGTCAGGTACCTTGTCAGGTACCTTGAAAATATATGTTTTCAGAAATGTGTAATCCTAAACACATTAGCTTAGCAGTATAACTAATCATTACAGGGATATTCATAAGGCTGGTGATAAAGATCATCCAATTGCGCAGAATAATCAGTTCTTGAAATTAGCTCTGCTCTAAACAAAACTCAAGTGCTAATATACAAAATGCGATTACTATTGACGTGTGAAACGCAGCCGCAAAAACCTGTGGTGTGGATCTGGCCACAATGCTGTCTTATTTGGATTTTACACCTCTGGCAGCAGGTTTTGTTTCGAAAAACCCAAGGCCTACACGTTTCATGTATCTGAAAGAGACCTGAAAATCCTTCTAAACTGTATACTTGTTTCGCTTCATTACAATACAACAAAACACACGAATATTCCAGACACAAGAGAAATGCAGGAACAACAATAATTAGCGATACCGCCAATCAATGGTAGGCAAGTTGGTGCTGAAAGTTCATATTTACGTGGATTACGGGAGCAATATTAAAATTCAACTTGCATAAAAATTTGGTCCAGAATCCTTTTATATTTTGAAAACACCTTTCAAGTAACAGTAGCAAGAGTCGCAGCAAGACCTCGGTCACACACGGTCTTTCTGGATACGTCTGATTCAGACGCAAGCGACCAGAACCATGTTCAGAGAAGGCAGAAAGCCTGAAAACTGGCTATTCCAGTCTGGAATATGAATATACAAAACAAAAGGTGTTTCTTAATATTGAAAATACATTAGCAGGGGGGACTGTACAATACAATAGCCTGTCGAGACTGAATTTCAACCTTAAATCTCAGGAGATATTAAACCATGTGGGTGCTGCACTTCAGTGGCGTGTGAAATGGGTCCCCTGATATGTACAGTATATGTACATCTCTTTGTGGATCCTTCTGGATATGAAGCGCTATACAAATGTAAGAAACTTTTGAAGTCATAAAACTGAATAATTCGGTAATAAGCACATCAGTGCCTTAGGTAACCACAAAATAAAAATCTCTATAATTATGTCCATTATGCAGATGCGTATACTGGAACAATAGTAGGTTAACAATTTAAAAAAAAAACATGCAGTGCAATATAATCTTCCATTGATGGATAAGCATATTTTGTAAACCTTGAGTAAGCAGACGATACCAAAAATCACACAAAAATCGATCTGTGATAAGAAACAAGAATGATAGCCTAGCGCACTATAGCTAAAACATATTCCTTCCCCATCTCCTTAAACACAAAACTGGATATCCCTGAGTCACTGTGCCTTAGTGTTTTCTTTCTCCCTTTGCTAAAGAGCAGCAATACGTCAATCTGAAGCAACTCCAGCCAGTCAGAGCTCCCCTCTACCCCACCCCCAGCCCTTAGAGAACGGACTTGGACTGCACCTCATATGCACAGGTCTGGAAACAACACAGGCATCCATCTTCTTAAGCTTCTGCATTTGTTTTAAGATGGGTATCTAAGCTTTTGTATCCAGGCTTGGTTATTGTAAAAATTAAAAACAACGGTTAAAAAAAACAGCTGGCCAAAATACACTGCAACATTCCCCCTAACATAAGGCGCCCATTCACAACCTTGTTTTGACCTAATTAGTAATGAGGGAAGCAGACCTGCAACATATGGATCTGATTTTTTGAAGGTGTGGTTGCATGCCTTCAGGAGCTCAGCTGGCAAGAAAGCGCTGTTATCTCTACCCTATAATTCAGGTTGCTAAAAAAAGAACTCAACTTAATACCTGACTTAGGACTTTGAATTCGGTGTTAAGTATGATCTTTTGGTCAGCATTAAACAGCCACACGCAGGCGATAACCTCTGACATCCTCGAATTCAAAGTTTCCTCTTCAATAATCTAAGCCCGACTCCCTGTCAAATCCCTATCACCTCCGACACCATGAGGTTCCTCAGTACGAGAAGATTTTTGAGTTAATTCCCATTCACAATCTTAAGAGCCAATCATCGCCTTTCAACTGTAGGCATGTTTCTGTAGTTCTACTCCTTCACTGCCAAGAATTCAAAAAGATCTGTTTATTACAGCTTCGCTTCTCTCCTTGAATCTCCCTGGTATCGTGGTTTTCTTTTTTTCATTCCCATTGTGTTTACTCTCCCTTGCTAAATAGGTCAGTGCACTATATTTTAGTTACTTTCAAGACACAGCAAGTTTAAATTGAGTTTTAAGGAGCATCTCCTGGAAGCTGGCTTGTGTTGTATCTATGTGGCCTTTGTAGTTAACGGCTGCCTTTCAGTGAACTCTGGATTTGGCTGCATGCTTGGTATTAAAGCATATTTTCATATAATCCTGCACCTTATTTTTTGTAGCAAACCATAGAGTATCTTGCTTGGATAAAGGAACCAGCAAAGTTTGATTGCTACAGTATTTGTAATAAAAAATAATGATAAGAATATACAGAGAAATTACAGTTCAACACCACCTATACCCTACACTTCACCCTACACACACCTAAAAGGTAGCAACACAAAAAAAGATGTGTGAGCAAGGCACAGGTTGAATTTACTAGAATAAATTCATTATCTGATACTAAGTGATTTACAGATACATTCAGTGGAAAATGTAAATTGAAGCAAACCATTCCTTTAAAAGGCATACAGAAGAGCTGGCAGGAGTTTGACATTTTTAAAAAAAAAGCAATTAGCTTTGATTACTGCATAATCTGCAAGGAATCTCTGCATTTCATCGGAGATGTTTAATCGATTTCTAACCATGAAGGTTTTGATCAGTCTTTCCATAAAGAATGATAAAAAATAAAATCAGAAAAATATATTGAAAATGAAAATAAATGCTGTTTGTTCATTGGGAAAACAAAGAAAGCAACATATAGCACATCTTTCAAAGCATTATGCTCTAGTACGCAGTTTTCTTCTTGCTCTTTACAGTTTATAATGACAAAATGATGTTAAAAAAGGTAATCATTACATGTTTTACATATTAACTTCATTTGTAGTTTCTGTACCTATGCTGTCTCTAGAATAATTGGTATCTTCATTATTTTGTAATTACTTTCAGCACATTAGATGCACAAGTCCTTGAAAATCTTTCATAAAAGAATAGCACAAACTACCAGGTGGAATGTCTTTATACCAGCAATACCACAAGAAAGTTTCTATACACAAAGGTCTTTCTGTAAAACACCTATAATGGAAACACAATTAGTGGATTTTGTATGGGGCCTCTTTAAATTGTAATAAAGCATTCATAAAATCACAATAACTCATCAGTTGATCCTTTTGTGATACTTATTTTGCCCCAGGATCCTGATTATAAGGTCATTAAAACAAACTTGTAAAATATTTAGGTAGCTAGATTTAGACGAAGCACTAATTTAGATAAATAAGTTAAGATCTCACACAAAATCAAGGCCAAAAAAACTCTGTAGCCTCTCAAGACAAAAGGCTGTCACCTCTGTTTTTGCAGAACTAGAAGAGGTTATTTTGACAAACATGACACATAATCCCTTTATGCACCCCTTCCCCCATCAGTCGCTCAGAAAACGTACAGACCCAGAGACACAACACCGCAAAAAGGCAAACATCAAAGTAGTGTCTGACAAACCAAGTCTGATTTTATTCTGTTCTCCCCAGAACGCTAATATTCACCCCTGGGTTGCAATACGAATCTTTTTAAGAAAAAAAAAAGTTTCTTGATGCAATTTTGTTTACTCTCGACATTTCTACATTTCCCTGGATGAACATCTTTTGTTCTCTCTCGTCTACCTCTGCAGTCTGCAGCCCGGAGCTCTCGCTGAGACCGATTTACAGCTACGCCACCCAATCTGAGCCGCACTCCATCAGATTTAGGCCGATTTACACTGACCCATTACTGATTGGACACGAGTATCTCTCAGTGCACATGCATGAACCTGAAAACCCCAGATGTTGTTTTTAGCTCTGGGTTACTAAATCCAGCCTGCTAGGATATTACAGCATGGGAAGAGATGCCCTTTGTTCGTGAGGAAAAAGCACTGTACGCTCTGTGCACACAATACAGCAAGAGAGTTAAGAAACGACAACAACACAGCACCTGTCCAGACTCTTAGAATAATGATCAAAAGAATCACATCGTAGTTAGAATGGTAATTATCAGCACGATTGAGATCAATTTACTAAAGCAATCGCACACAGAAAAAATGCCGACGTAGGATAAATTCACTAGGTTTAGTATAAAGTATAAAGGATATTTAGACATGGTGCAGGCCAGTCATTTCTATCCTCTGCCTAAAATCTGCACACACAAAAATATTTTTTTGTCTACTATAACCGAGGATTGTAGAGTTATATTCTACCTATCGAAAGACATGGCTCGCTGCGCAAACATCTGCCTCCCACTGTGTTTGGATATTTCCCACCGGAATATTTTTCCTGCCACAAAGAGAGTGTTACTTCGGTGAGAGACTTGTCCGTCCCTCCCCCGACTCGACTGCATTCCTCGTGTCCTACTCCTAACCTCACAATGAGGAGGTGCTGACTCTTCTCTTCACTGTTGCCTCCAGGTAGACGTGTAGGAGGGACAGAGGCCTCAACTGAGCTTCCTAAACACACCAGAGAAACTGTTGTGACAGGAAGACAGCCCTGTCTTATTCTGCCAGCCTCAATGTCTTACGACGAGTCCTTTCCTGTGAGGGCTGATAAAAATAACTGCACTATTGTAACAGTGAAAATGAAGACGGTCCCACACCAAAAGGTGGACTTAGCTTCTTTTTTTTTAACGTATTTGTTTGGCAACAGGAAACATTTGCCTATCACAAACATTTGTAAAATCACCACTTTCGAATATCCAGTTCACAAAAAGTAAATGGCAACAATAAACTGCTTTGTTTTGAAGTGACAGACTTTGTTTCCATGTTGTGTAGAGGTGGTGAAGTCCTATTTTGGAGAAAACTGAAGTTGGGAAAAACAAGCAATTTTTTTTTGGTAAATGCTCCATTTTCAGTGGCTCCCCATTTTCAATGCTTTTTGTGTAAAAAAAAGTAACGAGCATGGCGCTGCCTTTTCTCCTGCCAATTTCTTTCTCGTCATTTAGGATTTTCCATTTTGCACATTAGCTGCAATTGTCAAAACTGGACATCCTTGACAAAGACTGCTTGAACCGTTAAAAAAACAAGCACTTATGTTAGGAAAAGCTCAGCGGGAGTTCAAAGGCAGGTCTTCTAGAATATGGTAGCAGAGGTGGGATCGTTATAAAAATCTAAGTAAGCCGAAAGTGGCCAAAAATTTCACAGCAAGGATTTTCTGGAATTACTCCTTCAGGGCATTCTGGAGGAAAGCAATATTTTTGTTCACAAAGCTTTGAGGAAGTACACTCAAGACTGCATTATCTGCTGTGTCGTTTACAAAATTCCTGGAGTCGATGCGCTGTAACAAAACACAGACCCACTGTCTCTGGGCCAACAGCGGGCACAATGAGGCTAACCTGCAGACAAGGCTTGAGGGGAAAGAGGCATTTCAGAAGGGATGTGTTATTTTCTTCAGCACTGGGTACGGAAAATTCAGCTCCACTAGCTCGGGTTTTCCATATTGCAGCCTCCTCGTTTTAAAACGTCACTCAAACAGAAGGAGAAAAGAAACAAGCCCATGGAGAAACCCGTAGTCTAATTACAGCCTCTTGTCTTGAAATTCCCAGTAGAACCCTAGTAGGGCCTCTGAAATTCCCACATTTTTTAGATGTATGCAGAAACATTAATTTATAATAGAACATTATTTCTTCTTTGGGTAATTCCTTTTACCCAGTGAAGCACACCACTGGTAATACAATAAAACTCATCAGGGACCAAATGAAAGCTACAAAGTTCAGATTTAATATAGTCGCATAGGCAGCGTTCCAAAAACAGTGCAGTGATTCGACAGGTAACCTCAGTAAAATAAAAGTTACAGAATTACAGTGTGAAATGTTTGACCAGAGAAGATATGCAGAACAATAAAGGGTGCGTTTACATTTGCATTCTGGAAGCGTGTTGCTAAAATTTTGGGTACATTCTGTTCTGGAACTATGCATTTCCAATTAGGGGGTATTTCTTCCTGGGAAAGAGCCAGAGGAAGCCCACCGTGGAATCTAAAGATGTTTTTACCCTGGTTGAAAAATGCGCTGACACTATGTTGTATGACGACGTCATCAAGTACACTCTGCACACAATATAAAGGGTCACATCACAAAGTGGAGTAACAATAAGGAATCAGTATTTAATTGCACGCTATTTTGACAGTACACCTCAGTTTTGATTGTTTTCCTGTCTGTTTGATCTCCGAATCCAGGCGTCAGAGAGAGACCAAGGGAAACGGCAAAATAATGGCACTGATTGTGGAATGCATGACACCTGGGAATTTTCTCCAATCACTACTGAAATATTTCCTGGTTGTACAATGTCAATTTGTAGTAATAAAAGGACATATTTAGCAGCATTTGCACAACACAAATATGTCATACCATAATGTGTCTTCTTATGCGTTTAGTTTAGAAATGTAGTGCTACTGCTTACATAGCACAGGTGCTAAATATTGTAACATTATAACAATATTTAAGGTGATTTACCACATCAAGGCTTACAGTAACCTGAAGCAATAATATTCAGGCTCTGGTATTTGCTGTTTTTTCTCACTTTCTAAGGTCTAGATAGTTTTAAAGTTTGCTGAGCCATTTCTTCAGCTAACTGATACACAGTTAACCTGTTGTTAATTTATTCTGGTGGCTGTTGATAAATACAAGTACAATTGTTCAAAAAGTCCCTTCTTCTCAATAAAACCACCTGCGCAGGTGCTAAAGTTCTCCTTGATCTTATTCCTTTTTCATTTTGCTTTCATTTTCATTAGTTACACAAATGCATGGAGCTCCTGTTAAAAATGAGCTTTTAAAAGGTTTTTTTAAATACAAGAAACTTCACTACCTACTGAATTGTACTGTATTGTTGTAACTGTACATCCGGAATGTCGGTGGGCAAAGGTATACTGATTAGTTGGTAAATAAACTAAAATGTATACTAAAAATTAAAATTCTGCTTTTAACATCTCCTATATATAGAAGTAGAAAACTACAGCTGTCCCATTATACTCACAAAAATATTAGGCAAAATGTTTTAGAAATGACCAATTTGAAAAAAAAAGATGTAAATAAAAATCCCACCTAGGCAAGTGCGAAAAAAGTTAATTGCTGTCACGACTTGTAACATCATCACTAAATGATAACATCACTGTGACTGGAATAAAGCACAACCTACAGAAAAGTCTCTTGGGATTTACAATGTGCTTGATCCATATCGCTTAAAAAATCAGCGAGAATGTTATTCCAGGCAATGACATGGGTCAATTCCTATGAACAAAAAGCATCCACATGTGTATGAGCTGTGCTTCCGTGATCTTAGCGTGTTTATAGTATACAGTATCAACCGTACATAAAATCCAAGATTAAACACTCCAGATTAGGCAAATTTTATTTGAGCTGTGCTATCACTCTGAAAGCGTTTGCTGACATGTTGCAAGCACTGGAGTTATATTTCACGAAGACAAGAAAGTATCAGAGTTTTTCCGATATGTTCTCTACACTGCCTCCGTATAATTCTGTAGGACGCATTCTTCAGCCGAATCACAGCTGGGAAGCTCCCCAGTATAACAGACCCTGCAATCCTCCTCCAAAATGCTCTTCATCTGAGTGTCGACTCTTTCGATATCATTGACAGCAAAAGTAATTTAACCTGTCTCACAAAATGAGCACATGTATTTTGATTTGGAAATGGTTTTATGCATTTTGTCCCTTTATGCCCCATTATATCTCTATATGAAATGATAATTAGTTGGGGTGAAATGGCAGTTGTGGATAATGAATACCATAAAAGACTGAGCAGGGAAAACATCTTTCAATTCAATTTGCCTTTCTAACTAACAATGTGCATGTCCTACCCTGCCTTTCCTTCATGAATCTCCTGCGAGTTTCACAACTTGTTCTGCATTATCAGTAAACAGAAGAGGTGCACACTGCAAAACCCGAGCCTGTGCTTGATGAAGATCACCTTTGCTCGAAGGATTAATCCCAGCAGCAAATTAATGGCCGTGTTCCTATTATTCAAACCCAGTCTCGAACCCAGTCAAGCAGCACTGGATAAATGCGCATGGGTCAGTAAATCAGCCATATCATGCTAGTCAAGATGTCCCGTCCACTTTCGCTACGCACAGACTGCATGCCTTGTTTTTAGCTGCTTAGAAGAATGGTTCACTGCAAAGGCGAGGGGGGAAAATGATCACTTTAAAGGATTTCACTCTGATTGCTGGCATCCAGACACCCAAACACTCAATCTCCCTGCACTGCAGCCTGTGAATGGTAAAGGATTCATGTTTCAATGATCCTGCTCTGGGCCAATCAGGAGCCATAGCCCCTAACTGCCAGTGCTCAGCGAATAGCTGGTGTCCCTGTTCTGCACATGACTAAATTTGCTCCTGTCCATCATCTGGGTCATATATAGTTCATTTCAAGTGAGGCAGACAAGGCTGCAAGGAAATGTGGAGCAGTTCAATACCTTGTCTAGCCTGCTTTTTTGAGCTGCTGATATTTGCTAACAGAACGAATGGCTGAATTCCTATTGGAGAGGCCAGGGAACGTGCCAGCAGTCAGGCACCCAGGCGGAGAAAGGGAAACAGGCGAAGGAGAGAGCTCCTATTCTTTTCATTTCGACAGCAACTTTTTTGGAGCACTTGAGGGAAGTTATCCTTCCTCCCAGAAGCAGCGGCAACTTTTTTTGTTTGACAGATAACCCCTCGCAAAAAAGTGGCTGACGTAATGCAAAAAAAGAAGCCTTTCACAGGACTAAATTCCTCACTCTCTGTTAGGTAAGAACAATTTGCCTTTTTGGGGTTTTTAATTTGTCCCTTTCTTCTCATTCTGTTTTTTTTTTTGGTCTGGAACCAATTCCATTCCTTTTCAAATGAGTGTGGAGATGTTGTTGTGTGTATCCTGCATGGGCTTTATTCTTTTGTTCAATGCATTTCTTGTTTTTTCCACCCCTGGCATGCCCTTTTCTGAATTGAAAGCTTTGCTTAGTCATTGCTACACACCACAGTGTGGAGTGCTGCTATTTTTACTTGTGTGACTTGAACTCTGGCTTTTACGATCGTTACTTTTCAAAATCTAAGGAGGTAGAGGTTTGAGATTCTGAACAGCAATAAAAGTCCAATACGTACTCCACAGCTTTTCCTGGTGGGGCTGTGAAGGCTGACATTGCCGAAAGCACTGGGTACGGCTCACATAGACAGGGAGGAACTGAGCCAGACATGGACAAAAGCACGAGCAAAAACCAGACAGCCTAGGTCACTCATTAGGCCATCAGTGGAGAAGACAGGTCAGCCAGCTGCTGTGCAGGGAAAAAAAAAAATGGATGGGAGAGGTGCTTATGTGCGAGTTCGTGACTAGCTTCTCAAAAGGCTGGGGCACTTTTTTCCTCCCCTTTTTTCTTTCTCCTTACAGCTGTGTTCTCCGTGTAGGAATGCATACCGACAAAAGCCGATATCTAATAGCGAAGTGGCAGAAGGCGGAGGGGGGGAGCTGGAATTATGAAAAAAAGGGAGTGGAGATTTTTTCCTGCCCTTTTTTTGGGGGTGGGGGGGGGCTGGAATGTGTTGAGTGACAGGAAATGCTTCCAGCCTCTCTGTTTTTTAGTCGCGCCTGCTTTTGTCTAAAGCCCTTAATCCACATGTTGTTGCTTATAAGGGCTGTCTGAGTCTGAGATTTACCCCCCCCCCCCAAAAAAAATGAAAGGACTGTACCTGAATCGGCTCAGGGTGGGGAATGGTGTGCGCGGGGAGCCGAAGTTGAAGAGAAATTTAATGTAGCAGATTCCTCACAAGCCGATTGTTGGGGGGGCTCTAAAACTGTGACTTTGATAAACTTCACAAAATACTTGTGTGTGCAGGGGTAAGACCCTTAGCCCTTGTGCCTATCGCTTCCTGAGGAAATGGACCTGCATTTCTGACAGACTTCTTTTTTTTTTTTAAAAGCCTTTATGTGTAAAGTCTTGCTACTCTTTGCTAAAAAGAGATGCGTCGGTTGTACTGTGGGAGGCATGTGTTTTAAAAAAAAAAAATCCACACATGAGGCACAACAGGAACCCGGTCTTGTAACTCGGGAGATATAGGCAAGAATATCAAAGGAACACATGCTTCGATACAAAAATAGAGACTAACGAGAACTTTCTTGCTTTTACACGTTCACCAATTACTAAGCGAACATGCAACGAGAAACAAAATTGAGACAAAGTCGATGTAGACAAAGGTTCCACAAACCAAAGCCTGCAGGCTGAGGTCCGTAGACTCTTTCTCTAGACAGTAGCCAGCACGGACTTTGTTCACATGCTTGTCTTAAAGTCCATCGGCTTTCTGCCTCTGGCCGTACCTGGATTTGAATAGAAACCAGACAGCAATTCACGCCACTCAGCCACTCTTCCCTCCAGTGGACAAAAGAGATTTGTTAGCACGCAGTCACAAGCCTCCCAACACAAAGCTGGATGCCGCACAGAGAAAAGAGGAGGGTGAAGGGAGTTGGTTGGCGGGGTGGGGGCAGTGGCGGGTGGGCGAGGGGGGGGTGGGGGGATGCTGGAGTCCACGGTCGACAGGAAATTACTGCCATTGATGAACCACTTGCAGATATCCGTGCTGACAAAACAAGGAGCGTTTCTGTGTCATGTCTCGAGGCTCCTAAACTAGCTTTTGAACTAATTCAAGTGCCATAAAATCCATGAGGGGAGGGAGTTTATCAAACGGTCTAGGGAGGCGCGTTTGTGGTACTTCCTCTGACACGGCTGTTAGAAACTCAGGTGCTTTACAAACCTGTGGTGGGCGGTGGGTGGTGATGGGGAGATTCTCCCTGTCTCTTCTCCGGCCTGCCTCTGTTTTCCGCCCTCTGAGAATCGTTTTTTTGTTTAATCCCCTCATTGGGTTTGAAAACACACACACACACAAAAAAAAAAAGCACGAGTCATAGCTCTGAACCAAACTTGGCTTTTGTTTAGCGTGGCTTTCATTGCGTGCTAGTCTTCAAAACAGGGAGAAAAGATCAATGGTATCTCATCTTGGTGATTACCCATTCCATGTTCCTGTAGCACCATGCCTTGCATTGTTCGGAAAAATGAAAGCATCCATAGAGCTTCATGGCTTTGTAACACAACAGGGCGGGGGCTTGTTTTCAAGAATGTTCAGGGTATTTTTTTTAACAGTGACCTTCAAATTGCACTGAGAATCGGAAAACATTTTCATAACTTTCTTCTGAATTCCGCTGGTGGCACCATTAACTCCTGGAAAGCTTGAATTAAAAAGTGACGGACGCTTTTCCAGAATAACACGCAATAATCCCCCCCCCCACCCCCTTTGAGAAGAAACACTTTTGAGGTCCTCTAGCAGAGCAACAAGAACACCGGCTTTGTTACTGCGGTGGTCGGCCACAAACACAGTTGTTCTTCGTGGTTTCCCGTTTTGGTAGATGGAGCACGGCCCTCAGCACTAACTCTGCCTCTCCTGGCTAAGCAAACTCTAACCGGTAATTCGTTCTCTCTCTCCAAACCTTAATGCTCAATCACGGCCCTGCAAACTGATACACATGCTTACAAAACGGAAGCAGGGCTGCAGGACTACAGCTCCGGCAGGGTGAGTACCTGACACAAAAGGAGGCAGTTCGAACAACCCCATAAGCCTTTTGTTAGCTAGTGAGACGGGCAAGGGTATGGCAGACAGCAGTTAATACCTGACTCCCCTCTTCCGCTGCACCGCAACAGCTGAATTGGCGTTCAGGTGCAAGAGGCCACAAACACCTTGATCAGTTTAGTTAACGCTCTCGTGCTGCTTTGCTGACGTTACATTATCTTTTTGGGGTACCAAGATTGCCTCGATAATACACACGATTACCACTACAAGGAATGGTAATGGATGAATTTCTTCCTGGCGTACTACAAGTGCAAAAATCGAATTTGCATATAAACTGCCAGTTGGGCGCGCTTACTAAATGCCATTTCATTGTAAGGGAACAGGAGGAGTGTTTACAGTTGAACAGACCACTTATAGCAAAGTATGGATTAAAACCTTTAATATTTCAGTTAATTTGAGGGCCCATTCATTTTTAGTGCCGTTCCGTTAGGCATTTACAGTGCTCAAAACCCGGTCTAGCATACGCCACAAAATATCACGATTCTGCATATAATTAAACCTGGGATGGTGTTTTCGTAGGTAGTAATCAAGACTTTAAGTATTTTTGTTTAGTAAAAGCCTCCCTCCCCCCCATCTGCGGTCAGCCACCAGTGTAGCGTAGACGCTCCAGACTGTCTTTCAGCGATGAGATGCCAAGATGTGATTAAGAGTAACAGAATGTTCAAAAGGGAGAGATGTGGGCAAAAGAGGATTGGCACAAAAACGCACACAAGGCTGCCTCCACATGCCCAGAGAAAAGCCCTGGGAAGAACACCTCATCTGGTGATAAATGAAAGCATTCCTTCTGATGTGTACAGTCTGGAGCGAAACTATTTGATGATTAAGAACGTACACATCTTGTGTACGTACAATAACAACAGCGATCGGGGAAAAAAAAAACCCCAGGCACCAAGCAGATCATTGCGCATTATCTGTGAAGATGATCAGCAACGAGTGACTGATGACCACATTATTATTAACTTCCAGGGACTCGCAATAATTAGTTAGCAAGAGACTGGGCACCAGACAAGAGTGCAATTAGCTAAAATGGGCTCCTATATAATATAAGACTTGGCTGGAGGTTCCTAGGAGTTCTTCTCTGGTCATCATAGTTTTTTTTTACGTTTAGTTTGACGGAAACTAGAAAGATCTGTCCGTTCGCAGAGACAGAAGCAAGGGATAAAATAGTGTGTACCAGGACTCGAAACGAAGCAATGTTTTCTTTCATAAAAGCAAGGATCAAGTGCAGGATTTCATCTAGTCAGGAATGTCTCCTACAATGTCAAGTCCTTTGTGATAAGAGTGTAGTCCTTCTACACATTCTTCTCTGATCCTCTCAAATAATCAGTTTGCATTATTGGCAAATTGTGAGAAATTCAAAATATGACCATCAATGGTTTTTCGCACAATAGTGGCCTGCATTTCTATAGACAGCGTTTTCTTTTTTAAACGTATTGAACAGTAATATCTGTTACAAAAAAATATTTAAGCAGGCCATGCACCAGAATCAAATTTTGACCAAAATGAAAATACCCTTTTGTGATATACAAAATGTAGGAATCATTTCAGGGATCTGGTCGAAGAGTGGCTGTGCATCACTATGTATATCGTTCTCTTCCCATGTCAAAACTGAAAGAACCATCTGACAAGCTTTTTTTTCTGTTCACTGAATATCAGGGTCAATTAGTTGCCATGTCTGGTTGCTATTCTCTCCGCATTAGAGTGGATTAGACAGTAACATCAAATATTAGGACCCTGAGCAGGTCATCTGCTGCTTTGACCTACATTTTTGTGATGCGTTCGCCATTTGCTATTACATTGACAAATCTGGTGCTGTCTCAGCTGAAAGCACTTTCTGAATCTGTATCCATTTAAGGGTGGGATTTATTTCATTTGCCCCGCTGCTTAAGACATTTCCAAAAAGCTGATCATGAAGGCTTAAAGTCATTTAGATTTGTTCTTGATATACTTGTTTTGTGCATGCGTGTTCAGCAGCTAAAATTAAAACATCTAAAAGCCCAACAGTAAATATTGTGACCAAAATGACAGTGAATTCAAATCATTGGAGCATTCAATGTACTGTGATGCAAGTGATATTTTTCATACCAATTTCCAGAAATGAAAGGCTTACAATTCTACCCTTTTGTAGGGTTTGTAAAAGTTGTGTTACAAAGCTATGGGGTTAAATATGTTAAGTAGAAACAGCAGGAATCTGGGTATTTCACATGCCAAGAATGGTGAAAAGATTTTGTTTAAAGTCACTGCTTAGCAAAGGAATTTAAAATGTGCAAGGAGAGCCATCATTTGATAAGCTCCTGAAAGTCACACATCGCCCAACTCAGAGGTTTAGCTTTTAAATGTAGCGCTGCAGTTAATTATGAGCTATTGAATTAACAACAGCCTCAACAACAGATAAGTGCCTGGAATGAAGCTCTCCAATCAGAGTGGATTAGGAGATGATAAATCATACATTCTACTAACATATTCAGTCGAGGGACTTGCAACTTCCATGGTACTGTGAGCCTGAAGTGACATGTACACCTCCATTAAATGACCCACAAAGAGGCAAACCCTCAAACAAAGGGGTTATATGTGGGTAGATTTCCTGAATCTACAGCAATCAAATAATCCTAAATGCTACTAAATCAGCCACAGAAATACAGGTTTAAAAATAATAAAATAAACCCAGTGCCAAGACTGCTAATGCAATCTTCAGCCTGCCAGCTTAGAAGCTCTTTTAATCCAAAAGGGTTTAGCTGTTCTTAAAAATTCAGAAAGGAGCACAAATTCATTAGATTATGTTTATATGTATATAAATCAGTAATATTTAAGCTATTCAGCGAGCAGCAGAGAATTAACTTTAAGGGTTAAATACAGGTATGTACATGAATTCATAAGTACGCCAATTTGCTATAGCTTCTTCATTTTTTGGTGACAATGTAGATTTGCATTATTATAAAATTCATGCAAAACGTAATCGTGTGTAATTTAAAACTGAATCTTCATAGTTCTAGCATTGTTTCCAGCTTTCTGGTGTGACAAAAACTCCCAAAACTCCATTAAGAGAAAGTTAACAATGTTTTGTTCAGAAAACTGAAGCCCATAAAGCCTAAGTGGCTGGATAGGAAAGATTACGAACTACTGGAGGTAGCAGATTTTCTTTCTTCCGCTGTGGTTGGGCTTTGACGGATAGTATTTTGGACATCGCTGCCGTCCTTGACTTTTACAGACAGTGATGTCGCCGCTAACTCCCCTCCAGCCAGATCTTCTGCAGACCTACGTCTGGGTCAGTAACCATCACTTGAATTCACAGCTGAAGAGGAGAGGAGCTGTAGGGACTAAAGACCCCCCCAGCCCCCTCCCCTTCAACCCAGCCCCCAACTCTCCCCCCAACAAGACAACTCCTCTTCCCAATTCGGCAGAGACGTCTCTCGTCTCTCCAGACGCGAGACCAGCGTAAGAATTCACATCGCTGGCTTTGGAAGGGGAGGCGTTGGGAGACTGAGGGGGTATGATACGGTCCACCCCACTTCAGGCTATTCGCAGAGCAAAGCGCCCTCCGTGTTTTGGGGAGATAAGAAAAAGAAATGTAAAAATGTAATTATCGCAAAGCGTCTCTGCACAATTTCTACCCCACACATTTCCATCAACCACCATCTTCTGCTAATTCCCCTTACTCGCCCCTCCCTCCCACCACCAACCGGTCTCCAGCAGCAGGAGGGCTGTGATGACTGGCTACTGTATGGTTTATTTATTAAGATTATTATAATCAAAAGTAATGAGCGCACACACTCACAACGAACAGAGGGAGGACAAAAAAAAGATAATCCGTCTCGATGAAACGCAATGACTGCATGGAGTCTACTGAAGAGATTAAGCGAATGGATTAAGCAAATCACAAACAAGGGTGGTGTAACCTTTTGTTTGATTTGAAAAAAAAAAACTCATTTTATTTAACCCTTTGTCATGCCATTTAATTCCCTCCTCATCGCTGATTTTTTTTAAAAAAAGGGGAAAACGGTGCATCATCAAACATTTAACAGTCGTGGTTGAGGTTTTTTAGACCAGAAGTCAAAAATAAGTCTTAATCTCAGCCTTTTTGCCCTGGCAGGCTAAAAATTGTATTTTAATACTTTTTTTTAATGGAAATCATAATCTTTCAACAGGATTTTTTGCCTTGATCCTGGAAAAAAGACAGCGGAATGAAACTGCCACCTTCTATATTATAAGTCCGACCACATTTTAAACATTTGCCTCTGACTCCAATGCATCACCGATTCAGTATATTATCTATCATCTTATCTGCAACAAAAACTAAGTAATATGTACTATCTGATTAATAAGATTGAATAATAAGGATAATTTATTATAATATTTCAAGTTTTTTTTTAAATTAAATTGATTTTAAATTCACAAATTGCGCTGAGTTTTCGAAGTAAATTTACAGGGCCAAATGGCTCAATTTTTCAAATTCGAGAACGGGAGGTTTTTTCTTTCCCCAAGTGAAAGACTGTAAGTGCATCGCTCTTCCAAAGTAAAACTGGCCCAAGAAAGTCAAACGAAAAGGCAAATGTAAATCCTAAAATATCAAATCAAAACAAAAACTCACTGGAATCGTAAGCGGTTTAGAACTAACGTGTCACTTCATTTTCAAGCAGCCGGATGCTGTTCTCATTAGCAATTCTGAGAAAAGATTTTACAATCTGGCAGTGCAGACTGCTTTTAACTAAACACTTTTTACTGTGTACATATCATAATTAGTTATAATTCTACAGGAGTTTTTTTTTCTTACATGAAAGGAACATTTGAACACGGCACTGTTACGAAGAAAGTGGATAATACAAAGAATAGCTTGCCTTTGATGTGCAAATTAACACAGAAAAAACATTGTGAAATTAACATTTTAAATTAAACTGCCATGCCCAAATTATACGTTTGACCTAATTCAGGTTCAGCTTTGGGTGAATATATTTATTTTGAGCTTCCAGTGGAATGGAGGGCTACACAAGTCACGCAATATAAGATCTTTGACTATTTAGCCATCAGGGTCTTGAAGGAAATTGGGCGAATGTTACAAGCAAGATGATGGCAAAAAGGAGACATTTCTTATCGAATTAGCCTCTAATGCCATAGAGCATCCTAAACAAATGAGCTTCTAGTCATAATAATACATTTAATTCTCATAATATCAGACATAGAGTTTTCTTTATGTACCACCCAAATCTTTCGAATTATCTAGAAGGCTGACCAACATTTTTATGAATTCATCTTGACGTTCAAGTTTAAAGTTAAGCCACCCATTTTAAACTCTCCTTTTTATGAACACCATTAAGTCTTTAGAGCATGAGCCATGCCTTTTTCTTTTTTTTGGAACAGTACATTTCCTCCATTAATGCAGGCTCTGCCTATATCTAAAATATTTATAAGATCCATTTTAGTATTGGTTTTATATAACACCTGAGAAACAAGGGTCATGTGTCAAAATACCATCCACAAAAACAAGATACAGATCAAAATATCTTAGCTGAAAGTTGACAACTACAGCTCTCATCCTGTTTGTTTGTTTTTTTCTGTTCCAGCAACACATGGGATTCATTTCCATTACAACATGTTTTCGGAACACTGACCTCCGAGAAAAGTCAGTAAAGGAGAATTTAAAATGTCAGTGTTTTATAATAATTACAGATCGATGAACTGATTGAATTTTCACTTGATCGACAGTATTACAGAAATAATAAAGAATATCAATGACCACTGTAGCAGCAAAAATAAAGGGAGGGATGCTGTATATTGAAGTTCATTTACAGTACCATCTAAATGTCTCAGCACAGTAGTTCTGTACTGAAATACTACACTTCAGCCTTTTCAGAAATACATCCTGCATACTCGAAATACAACTGCGACCACTTGTAAACCTGTATCACTTTAATTTTAACATTTGTGTGTATACTATAAAGAAAAACGGCCATTGGTTGTATAAAACTAGCTATGTGATTACATGCCTCTCCTGTTTAACCATCATAAGAGTCAAATGTTTCAGGCGAGTTCTGACTGTACATGATGTAATTATCAGTTTAGACATTCACAATCGCAAAGCCTGCTGCCAGACTCAAAAGCAGAATCATTGTCATTAACCCCTGAAAACAGAAATAAAAAAGTGACCCATTAAGCAGCACCTGCCAGTGTGGAATCGTGTGAATTAAATGAACTGTGGACATACGTGTTTCCTCTACTTCCTCCTAACTCATATTATTCTTTCAGTATGTAGAAAGTTAGGCGTGTATTCCAAAATTAGGCAAAGCTTTGTTTTATTTCTGCAATGCAATGACGAATTAGACCCCAAACTGCTCTTATGCGTTTGGTTTGGACTAACAGTTCTGGATCAAGATGTATCTGCGGTATTAATGTAGAAAAGAAACAAGAAAGCCTTTGCTTTTGAGGCTTGTTTACATCTATAATATTTATACAGGAATAAACAGAATTACCATGAACTGCTATTATATTAGGGAGTCCCTGTTATTACATTTCTCTTTAGTGCATTCCACACACCAGTCCTTAGTTGCCCTCAGTAGTATAACAGTCACCATCTCTTTAATGGCTAATCCGAACGCACCTCGCTTCACAGAGCTCTGTAAGCGGGACTGGATTTAACTGTGAACTTTGGCAGGCAGATGGTGTTGTAATAAGACACCCTGAACCTTGGCTGCATCTCTGTATACTCGTACAAATTCGCACATCATAACTGTGTGCTCTGTGGGAACCCTGCACATAGTTGGCTGGAAGCCCATGGACTCCAGGGAGGGATTTTCTGGTTTCTTAAGGTGTCCTGTGCTGTAAATGGCAATTTCACTTTACCCCTTTATCAAGGCAAACCAAACAAACGCAATTTCTCTTTTCAACTTGTCGCGTTTCTGGTGTGACTAAAAACACTGTCACAGTTTCTGTCGGCAGTGTAGTTGTGAAATGAGTTACAGGCATTTTGCCCGCGTTCCGTTTTTTTTGGAACCTCTTCCAAAGGAGTTCCATTTAAAACGGCTGGAAAACTTCTGGAGCTTAACATTTTGGGTATATTTATCCTCGGCACACCATTAAGTTGTGAAGCCTATAATTACCAAGAACAACGCGAAACTAGACAAAATGGACGCGAGCTTATGTGCTCTGGTTTGTAGGCCTCTAAATGACACGCAACAAAATGTTCAAGTAAAGTAAAAAAAAGGCTGATCTTTCTTCTTCCTCAACTGATATTTTATGTGTCTGGTGACACGCTGCCATCTTACATTTCCATGGAGATTTAGGAGGTTGCTCTTATCCACTTTGGCCTGTCTCTGCACATTATGGCTGTCTGACGGTCTTTGATTTCTAGAAGACCTGCAAGCAGGAACATCTGTTGGCATATTTCTGCTCGAGTATTTTGAGCACGATGGTATCCTGCCTATTTTAAAGTCTCGAGTTACATTTCATAGCGCGAGAATGTGGCGTACTCTTTTCATCGAATTACCAGCCATTACACGTACTGGGAGTGCTCTCAGTAGGGAGTTCCACGGACAGCGGCCTCCTGAAAAAGAAAACGTTTTCTCAAATCCAAATTTCTGTCCCTGCCTTATTATTTAAAAACAGATCTTCAAAAGGTTTTTTTTAAAAATAGCACTTTTAGTAGGACAAGAACAGAGACCTCTGCTTCTGTACCTTTCTTGTGGTCCATGTTGGTGATGGTCAATTTCTGGCTTAGTTTGTTCTTTGCCAGGCAGACCGTGACAAAAAAATAATATTCAAGACCCTTTTTCAAATTTGTTTTTGTAAATTAAATTTGGTTTATGGTTTCTCTCGCGTCCAAAATGGCAGCAGGGCAGTTGATCTGCCAGTTTTCGGCATCCGCGGTGGCCACATTATGAAAGAACAGTCCAAAGTAACTGACTTTCCTGCTGGAGCATACTTCAAATTGACTAGAAAATGATCAGCCTCTGTTGTTTCTCTCTATATTAAGTTTACCATCTTTTTAACCACTGTCATATAGCAGCTCTTTATCTTGCTGTTGACAACTGTAATAGTACAAGCGGTATACACTATCCAGTGATGACACTGAATGCTTATTTTACAGACAGATCCAAAGCAGTGGGTTTCAGTACATGGTCTGGTTAACTGCACCATGTCTTCTATTTTAAAACATGCCACTATGATTGGTACTTTCTTCTTGTAAGATGCCGGGCTCCTTGAAAGTGTTAACAGGCTTCGCTGCCTTCCCTAAACCACACCGGCAACACATGAAATTAGCCCCTTTTTTTATCCCTCAGAAATGTGAGAGAAGGAAGTGGCAGTTTCAAGAAAAGGAAAAAAAAAATCAAGAATGAAAATCTTGTTAAGGCTGGGCAGGAAGCCAAAAGAGGCTGACTCAGAGCCAGACAGAAATGGTAGGCCGAAGCCAGAGAATGTCATTTCATTTAGAGACTGCCCTGTTAAGTATCTTCACTGGAGGATCATGGAAACAATTATCGGTATTTCTTTGGGAAAATAAAGATACAAACACACACTTTAGGGATCAGTCTTTGATCAGCTGTAATTTTCATTATAGAATTCCGACATTCTGAAGCTTTTTGAGACTTAAGAGGCCTACTTTATTTACACGACCTCAAGAGAACTCCAAGACCACAGTATTCATTTGTGAAAAGAAAAACACGTTCATGCTTTGCAAATTTTACCTGTAAAATAGAAATGGCAGGACACTATTAAGAACCAGATTCTTTTCCAGGGTGTCAGTGCTTATCTTGGTTTTTTAAGCTGGGGAATCAGCGTTTCGGAAAACTTGATCCACACAAAAATGGAACAGTACATACTCTGAAGATCCGGTATTTCTTTTTATAAACAGAAGTTTTATCTACATACATAATGATACTGTATTTACATGTTAGCATCATGTTCATCAAAGCTAAAAGGATTATATTTCATGAACAATTTCTTATGAGGTAGAGCAAAATACAATTTCAAGACCAAAAGCAAATATATTCCTCTTCTCATCTGGATTATAAAGATCAAAACTATAGATTCCAAGTCTGGCATCTGTAAAATGTAGGAAGAAGAATTTAAAATGAAGCACACTTTGAGCATCTATGAACCACTGCCATTCACATTTAAAAATGTACAATGCACCTGATTTTGCATTAATCACCTCGCAGTAGTGTCACATTTTCTCATAGAATTGTAATGATGAGCAGCTTCTAATCAAAATAAGACATGATGGTAAATGGCTTCATCCTTTCAAATGATGTTTGCTATCTCAGTGCATGTCTACAAATGCGGGTAATTGAACATGATAGAAGGCATTTAGAGCATTTCTTTATAAGGAGTAGTGGAGTACATTAAGGAAAGCCTCAGTAGGAGAAAAATGGTTCTGATGGTTGGTAGGTTTGTGTGTTGTGGATTGATTGCCTTGCGTTGTGAAAGCTGTAGCCATAGGATCACTTCCATTGATTATCTGTGCAATTTATATCCACAGTAAAGCAGCCAAGACTCAACAGCATTGCAGTTTGACTTGTTAATATATTCCGGTAACCATGTATTCATATAAATCAATGAAATTTCTGTTCACCATGGAGATAGTGATAGTGAACATATGGAGATATGTTACTAAACCGTATGTTTAAACAATTTAAAAAAGATGAATAAAAACTGTACTGCTGTTCTTTAACTTTTAATGCATTGATGTACATTAGCCTTTCATGCACCTTATGGAAATACTTAAAACTGAGCAAGCAGTTTGATTCACATGGTTCAATGTGGCTTTGTTACAATATATAAAAATAAATTATGTAAAACAAAATACAAGCCAAGCAACCGAAAAAGACTACAAGCAAACCTCTGTGCATTCCAGTTACTTTACTGGAACTGGTATGGTTTGTGCATTAAAAACTGAGATCTGTTGACAGAACACTTACTATATATAGTCTCATATGCCTGAATGCAAACTGTCTTCATAAATAGAATTCCCAGTGTGAGTCTTCTCCACACTGTCAACACAGCTGATGCAAAATCTGCTCAATAATTCACAACTACGGGGCTCCAGTATTTTCTAGCTAGGGAGATTTCAGATGTACTCCATCAAGGTCACAAAAATCCAGGGAAATGCCCTGGTTTCGCCAATGCTCTGTAGCTTTTTTAAACATTTACTCAAACATGATCTCTTCAGCTCTCTCAGCACAAAAACAGACACCTCTTATCACTACCTAAACACACCTGCCTCTTGTCTGGAGCACAGCCAGCACCTAACAGCTTTTCCTTACCGAAACCAAAAGAGGTTAAGTGAATATAATACAGTAACTATTGAGAACCTGTAACATGTTATTTTAATTTCATTTAACAACCATGTTGAACTGTTCCAACACTGAAAACATTTTAGCATTTAGCCTATCTATAGACTTTATCACAGTTTACTGCTCACACGGAAAGTGTATAGAACGTGTAGTATACAATGTTTTAGGAAATGTATATTGTTCTGGATACTCAGGGATTCAGGAAGTTACAGAGAAACAAGTTTATTGCACTCATGGAAATAATTGTATAAATACAGAATAATGATACATCTCAAGCCCCTTTTAAATGTCTTATTTAAGTACTAATATATCTGAGGCAGAAACACAGAATGCCAAAAAACACTAAATATCTTCATTAATCTTTTCTCAATACAAACCTGCACTACCAGTGCCCAAGGAGGTACTTACTTAGACCACTTTTCCTTCCTCCGTATGACTTTCTGTATTCAAAGATTATCACTCTTTATAGTTTGTTCCAAGGAGAACTTACAGAATCTATTCACTAGTGATATAAGTGGTGGATTGCAATCTGTTTGACTATTCAAATATCTTCATGAGCATTCAAATAATGAAACAGCAGTTTGCCATGCAACAGTACCTGAAGTTTGGTGAGATCCCCTGTACTGTATATTTAAACCATTCATTTAAACCATTCTCTGTACAGAACAGATTACTAGAATTTGTCTGTGACTTTATCATTTACATATGTTTGATTGATGCTTTTATCTGAACTGACTTACATTTGCAACCATTTATACAGCTAGCTATTTCACTGAAGGGATACAAGAGAAGTAATTTGCTTAAGGGCATGACCCATCCTGGATTTGAACCCCTAACCTACCTTTCCGCTACACTGTTGCATATTTACAGTAGAAGCCGAACACATAAGAGAAACATTTTGCATGCCGTCAGCTGTACTGTTACTCTAACCAGAGATTAGCTGCTTGCGTGATTTGAATGTCAAACATTTTCATACAATAGAAAATGAGATTATGGATAGAATTTGAAAGAAAAATGTGTACAATTCATACCCTACTCTGTATTATCTAATGAATTCAATATAACTATAAAGCATAGAACCTGCTTATTGTCTGGAAAGTACTGAAAATAAAAGGCAAACCCAGGAAATAGTTCAACTAATGCAGAAGAAGCATGTTTAGATACATAATTGGGATTATAATGACTCTTTTTTTCCTTCTACAGCTCACTTCTGAAAGACACAATGCTGGTGTGAGCTATTAACAGAGGGACTCAAAGAAGGATGCCTGATTTCAGTCCTGAAAGGTGAGACACGTTAGGAAATGAAGAGCTCGGCGAATCATACTTCTGTACAATATCTCAAATGCATTATGAATGGGAAGCACAAAAGAAACAGTCAAGTACAGTAGCTCTGTTCTGCAACACTTATGAAGTGAAGAAAAAGCCCTCAGAGACATAAGATGTCAGCCAACTTGAAATGTGATTTATCCAACAGAGTTGAGTACAGGTCAGTGTTTCAGTCCTTTGAAAGAATATGCTGATACTAGCTACCTCAGTTCTTGCAGCCAAGACAGCAAAGCAGACATCAAGGTAGTGTTTTCCAGGTGCCTTCGGTGAACATTCAACGCTGTCGGTGAGTTTGAGCTTCTAACAGAAACCATCGACCGTTGACTGTACCCTGAGGCGTACTGCTCTCATCACCACGCAAGTCAGCACCATAGTCTGGAAATGACCTAGTCTGAGATAAATGTGATCTAGACAGGCTATATTATAGGTTGTGTTGCTTAAGCTGTGTAATTATCTCAACAGTTCAGAACGTCAGATTCTTACTGCAAAAGTATATACCAGGTTTCTGTAGAGGACGAGTGGCTCCGCTCCATTTCACACAACCATCCCACTCCGTAGATGTTGTCAGGCACATGAGAACTGGGCTGTATCTGTTTAACCCCAGTGGGGCCCTGCACTATGAATCGTCTCATACAGAACTGGTCTAGCAAAAGATGACGAGTCAATCCCAGATAAAGTCGGCTCCCAGATTGGAAACACTGTTCTATCTATAGGTCCCCAGCTTGCTTTTTTCAGGACATAATGCCGACATGCTTCCTAGAATACGCTTCCTAGAACGGCGGATCAACAAGGACCTAAAGATGTGTTTTTTCAAATGACCACTGGGCATACATAAATTCAAATGTAGACCTGTTTTAAAATCTCATGTGACGGTGTATGGCGTAACGACTGAATAATTAGATGCAAAATGCATGCATTATAAAGTGTGAAAAATAGGTATACTAGAACTGCACATTATTTAAAATTTGTAAAAGAAGGAAAAACTGATGAGAAAACAGTGAGTGAAAATGAAAGTCATTACCCAGGAAATGGCAACATTTCACAGGACTACCTCCGCGGTTTATGGGCTTCTCTGGAACCGACGAAGTAGAGACATTAACACAGCAATGAACTTCAAAGTCCCATGGAGTCCTGACAAGCGGATCTCTATTGTTTTCCGAGTAAGTAAACAGTAATGGCTGCAATAAACATTCATTGCTGTCGGTGGGTTTTACATGGAAACAACTCACTGATCAATGAATGCAAACTGCGGTTCAACAACCCCAAGCTCTTTTCAGGAAACATCATCCACAGGCCACAAAACACGGAGCACTGCACTCCGAAGAAAGGGGAAGACGTTCCCAAACAGCAGCTACGTTTTTCACCGCCGGGATGAAGTGAATAAAGCCATATTGGACCAGTCAAACAACTGTGCTTCCATGAGGATCTTCAACAGTATCCAAAAATAACAAGGACATTTTCTGACAGAAGGTTTGATAACTTAAGACTTGCAATACCGTAGTTTTGGATTCGTATGTGCGCTACTCTACATTTATTTAACTGAGTTTAATTGTGTTATACAGTTGGCCTATACTTGTGGCATGTTTTCAAGGTGCCAATCCAAGCCCAAAAGGCACAGCCAGGAGTTTCAGCATTTCACGCTGGATTTTATAGATGCATTTTACATAATAGGTTTGTTATAAGAGGTTTCAACTAATTTAAACTGCTCGGCTATGCTCTTTCTGCTTTGTGTGACTGTTAAAATCCCCAAACTATTGGTAGATGATGGAAGTCGCAAAAAATGTAAATTGATGTTGTAATTAAAAACGTAATTACAAGAAAAAAAACGCAGAAGGCCTAGTCTGCTTTGAACTGCTTGTAACCCATTCTCTCTTGGAATTCATATCACATGCAGATTTGTACTTGAGGCACAAGAAAATAAACACTCAGAATCACATTCTGGGCTTGATTCCTAAAGTGTGACTGGACAAAATTTCTAACAAAAAAAACACACAACATCAAGACTGTGATGAATAATCCAAACACAAAAACAGGTCAGAATGAAAAGGATTATCCATCTGCCCATTTTCTAACGGTTTTATCCAATACAGGGTCATGGGGGAGCTGGAGCCTATCCCAGCCAGCAACAGGCAAAAGGCAGGATAACAGGGTTATATTTATCTCAATCTTACTCCTTAATTAGATAGGATAAAAATGAACCAGACTCCACATTTCAATTATATTTAGAGCACATGAACAAATGAGGTTAAAAAGCTTTGTTTCAAGGAAAAGCCACATTCAGTATTGCCATGACATACAACAGCACTGTCACCATCTAACCCGATCACTTCAGATCTCAGATTGGGGGCTACGCAAGGCAGGTGGTAATGCTCTTCAGATGAGACGTTAAAACTAAAGTTCTGACTACAGTGTCATTCAAAATCTGATGGCACTGAGTAGTTACTCTAGCATTCGAGGTTTCTCTCTGGCCCTATTTGGCCATCCTAAAGTTCCCTCTTCATTGTAAATTCACTTTTGTAATATTCCTATGATTTTAATTCCTATACTTCATAACTAAGTACAGCCAAAGCTGTATAGTCTCTGAATAGTAGTAATTTACCACATTGTGATAAACTCCTACTAGGAAGTCCCAACTATATCTTTGAGGTGAAGACATCATGGCCCTGTCACGAAAATGGTCTACACAGCTCCATAACTGTTCTCTCCATCGTCCAATTCCAAGTGTAAACAGTAGAACTATTATTTCTTTTCTGAGCAGCATCCTATCACAACACAGTCAAAAAGGATGAATCTTTCCTACTTTAAATCGAGAGCTGAGAAGAGTACGTTTACATCCAACTGGCTCAATAAAATACTGGATTTAGACACTCTTGTAGTTGGATTGTGGAGACTTAAATGAATAAAATTATATAGGCCTAGAAGTTATAAGATTGTGCGGTATACCTCAAGTGTCTGGCAGTTAACGTGAGACACTTCATAAAAAGGGTCTCATTTGAAAGTTAAATAGGAAAGACAAACTTCAGTTTAGAAGCAAAGTGTACGGGTCAAGCTCTTTATAATACGCACTTTCCATCCTCGTTCAGTCTCAACTGCTGTTTTTTTTTGGATATTTTGCTCAGCCTAAGCGCTCTCACAGCACCTGTTTTCATTAACATTTTTGTCATGGAAAGAGAGACCCCTGTGCCAAGCTACAGCTTGCAGAATTTTTCACCAGCGCTGTACAACCTATCAAAGCAATGCAGAAATCGCTCAACAAAGCTGAACCTGATACGCTTGATATTCAGGATGGCATTCATACGTTTCCAGCCTTTAGAGTCGGTTTTACAGCTGCTAAAGAAACAACATTCCCCATAAACGACAGTACTTTTTTCTTGAGCAGATTCCTGACTTCATTATCAACACAGCTTCTTTCGAAGAATCGAAGCTGTCTTTACACAGCTGGAAATAGTTCAATGGCTATGGGAGATTACATTCGTTGGGCTTTTGCTAAAATATCCAAACGATTTAAACAGCAGAAACCTGATCTAGCAAAATCATCTCTAGTGAGAAACTTATGCATTTAACCCTTTGCTTATTACTTTTGATACATTTAGTTATACCTTGAACTGTACTGAATGAAATGAAAAAAGTTAAAGCTTCCTATTTCCTTCTTGGTAATGATATAGCTTGAAAACATAGTTTATTATTTCCAATTTCATCATGGGGGCTTGTTTTCAATAGCAAAATACAGAAAGGGTTACCACGGAAATTGTTTACAACAACCCCCTCACAATAAAAGTGAATTTAAATCCTTACTAAAATGTATTTTCTCGGTGATAAAAAAAGATTAGCTCAATCTTGAAGACTGGGCCAATTTTAATAGACTTGCAGAGGAAATTTAAAAACCCGTTCTAACTATGAACAAGCTCTCACCCACTCACATTACCCTTTCCCTTAAAAGGATCGACAACTATTAGAGACTTGTCTCAGCTGTTTACTACTGCATACCAGCTGGGTGATTGTCAAAGCTAATGACTCTCATTCCACTTGAGGGAAATGGGGTTCTGAAAGCAGCCTTTACGTAGCACACACTACATCAAGGCCAGTTGGGTGTACCAAAAACAATAACAAATATGAATCATCCTATTAAGAATCTGTTTCCTGGGCAGCCTTTCTCAACCCCAGAATCACAAGATCTGTGATGTTTAAGAGTTTGGAGGAAGAGAAAACAGCACATTTACAGATTAAACGCTAAACTCCTACCCACTTGGGGTAATCACTCCTGTGCTCGGCCACAGCTCTCCGTAACATAATCACGTTAATCCCACGTTAATCCCACAACAAATCAACAATTCCACAACAGATCTTCACCGGCCTGTCGACCAAATTCCAAAGCAGGTGAGAAGCAAAAAACAAAAGCTGGTACACACTTAACCAGATTCATGCAATTTAAGATATATATGTAATATGAAAAAACCTTCCTGCTACAATTATACAGCTCCTGCAGTAGGAACGAGTTGTTTTCTGAATATATACTGTACTATTTATGCGGCCTTATATTGGGATCACAATGTGACAAGCTGTATAATGTATGCA
This sequence comes from Lepisosteus oculatus, assembly GCF_040954835.1. Classification (NCBI taxonomy): domain Eukaryota; kingdom Metazoa; phylum Chordata; class Actinopteri; order Semionotiformes; family Lepisosteidae; genus Lepisosteus; species Lepisosteus oculatus. Next base: position 13,384,449 of record NC_090719.1, on the reverse strand, counting down.
ATCCACTTTAAAACACAGTTTTAAAGAACAGGAAGCTATACAGCTAATTTGGATTCAGTAATATATTTATTCAAGAAACCATGCAATACAAACCAATACATGGAAAGATAGTTTGTTCCACATATTGTATGTGTCAAAGATTAAGCACCGACTTATTTTCAGTCCTAACGATACAGTACTTGTGCCCTCCTTACCTGTCAGCCTCACAGAGGAGACCAGGATTCAGTCTACATGACCATCTATGAAGGGTTCTAAGGTTGGGCACCTCTGGGCTGAAGAAGGAATCAGAAGTTGCCCGACCAGGGACAGCTGCAACACTTGTGGAAGAGCCTCCAGGTGCTACACAGTAGCTCCTCCAGCTGCCACAGTGGGCCAAACGCAGGAATGAAAATACCTCTTTAGAAGAGATATGACATTACTGCACAAATTACCAACAGAAGACCAACCAGCCTCTGCCATGATTCTGTTTCTTCTGTCACCCTCAGAACAGTTTGTGGTCTACAAACCTCAATCTTACTAAAAAAGGACCAGTGATGGAACTTCTAGTGGTGCCGAGCAGAACAGAGTCTAAGCTGATTGCTGCTAGGGGAATACCTGCTCTAACGTGGGCAAGATGATCTACTATCTACGCCCCTTAAGGCATCACCCAATCAGCCCGAGACAAGGGGAAAGTAGCACTGTACCCATATCAGAATACACAGATTCTGTACTTGCCAGGTTTAGCCGTGCTAAAAGAGGCTAGAATGGTAAACCAGGGCCTGAAGGGCAGCACTGTCTGGGATCAAAGTCATTCTGGGTAACAGAGCAGAACCTTAGACAGCATTTAAGACACACACTCTCACAATGCCACAGAAGGCTTGCTCTTCTACAGTTCGCTGGGAAGCCTAGTAAGCCTAGAAAAAAACATGCTAACCAAGAACAAATTGCAAACCACATAAAGACTGTTTTTCTTTCCTCCTTTTTCATTTGTTTTTAATATTTTTGAAAGGAAAAAACAAATCTGAGCCTTGCCGTTTCAGGCACAAAATTCTATCAGAGCCAGTGCTGCTCTTTCTTCTCTTCCTCATTTTTTTCTGTTCCATTTTATCCTTCTGTTTTTTATCTGACAAATAACTTCTTGTGGTATTATAGTAGCAAAGAGAGGAGAGAACACAAGTCTTCCAATCTAAAATATCAACTAAGCATCCTTCAGACTTCAGGCTTCAGCTGGGGGTACAGAAAAGGCTCTTTAAAGGATATGAACCTAAGTATAATGTCATTTAACAAGATGGCATCGCTGTGAGTCTGAAGGACCAAGACCAGTAAAAGCAAAAAAGGTTTTTAAAAATTGAGAGAGAAAACCTAAAGCTTTCAAATGAAAAATCATGTATGAGTAACAATGCAGTAATACCTTTATGAATAATATGCACATTATTTCATATTTGTTAGTAACAGCTCCCACTTCGTTTACTAATTCTCATGGGTTATTACAGTCAACACTAACCTTGATCAAGAGCTCAACATATCAAAGCAGACATCAGCATTAAAGCAAGGGTATTTATTTTCGTCTGTCTTGTTGTTCGTTTATTAGAGGCTTTCCTTTTGTAAAAGATCTGTGACATTTTGTACAGTTACCAGCATCTACCGGCAGTTAAGATCTGCTCTGAAAAGGGTCTGCACGAATGTGATGAATTTAACTTGGAGGGCAAGATTCAACTTCACAAATCTGCAGGGACATCCATCGGAGACTTTCTGTGCCATAAAACTAATGCAAACTCTAAAATGACTTCTCATGCAAATCTGATCTTACACTCAAGATCAAATGCATGAGGGCCAGATGAATCCTAGCCAAGCCACTTAAATGTGATCATTGTTGATTAAAAAAAAAAGATTATTTTCTCAAGCACAGGGTCATCTACTAAGTTAGGAACAAATCACAGAACAGCTTCAGAGGAACCTTCTCTTGAATCTGATCCAAATTGATCAGAGCACTCATTAACCGATGGGTCACATTCTTCCCAGTAATAATTGTTTCCTCTATCTGTACTGTATATTATAAAATATTTATATTTTGGAAATTTGCCAATTCTCTCAGAATATGGTGCTAACTAGTGCCCTATTTTTTGCCTCCAGTTATCACGCCTGCTTTCATGCAAATGGTCGTTTTTATAACATGGAAGGGACATAAGATAACAGAGAGATTAGTTTTTCTATTTGCTGCCAAGATGGATCATAACACACACCTTTCTTGCCTGAATGCCTTCAACACTTTTTCCAAGTTCTTCTTTAGTACAGCGATAGATACCTCCCTTGACTGCTGAAGGACAAGCTAACCAGCCATGTTGTTGAAGCTGGAAACCTGGCTTCCTTCAAGATTATATCTTAGGATCAATAAGGTATTAACTGTCAATTGGTCTAGGTGGGTCAAGCAGGCCTGCTTCATTTACAGCCAATTACAGTTCTTTCTTAAGAGAGCTCTCCAATGGTGCCACAGATGAGTTAGACATACCATGGTAAAACTAGTAATCATTATACTCACAATAATGACAAATCATCAGGATCTTTTTCATTTACAAAATGACAGCCTCTCACAGTGTACATTTTCACAATGTAGAATTAATGTAAGACAGCAGGAATGTAAAGCCTTTGAACTCACAAGTGTTTCACAACAGAATTACATAGCTAGTAATAACAGTGACAGCTTTCAGGTTTGAGTTGGGCTGGAATAAAGGCTGACGATGAGTGCCTTGTGTTTCACACAGATAATAAACCATTTCACAGTCACAACAACGGGTTTCTCAGTATGTAAAAAAAAGAGTAAATACTGGAGAAAATAATCACAATTGCACATAGAGTGTGCATGTCCCTTTATTCTCAATGCTCGGATAAAACATATCTTCATTTGAACAAAATGAGACAATGAAGTTGCTTAATTAAAATGAAAGAAAACTATTAATCAGCCAGCTTGAACATACACAGAAAAAAGCAATCATTTGAGGTAATAAGCTATTTGGGTCCATTTCAAACAAAGAACTTCTTGTGCTGCTATTGTCTATGGAGTCATCACATTTTCATAAGACATAAATTTATATGTATAGGTTTATCAAATACACTTTTAGAAAAATAAGAATTCTAAGTCAAAATTCTTCAGTCATTGGGTGTGTTACTAATAGGAATTAGTAAAGTAGGGATTCAAGTTAGCTGATTTGTATTTAAAGGCTGAAACCCTGGAAAGAAATACTAAAATCACAAGGGCCTATCAACTCATATGGCTCACAACATTCAAACTTTGCAAAATAAATTGGACCTGAATTCTGCAGAATTTTCATAAACCAAAGTGCTATGTTGTTGGCTTTAAATTGACATCTCTAGTTGAATTCTGTACTCAGGATAGAAAAGACCCATCTTTAATGGTTCCTGTACTCACTCTGCTTGGCAAGAAAGCATTCCTTTAAACTGTTTGTTAGAATTTTATTAGACAACTGTTTGAACATTTGGAACAGTACTAAACAGAACTGATAACAAAGTGCTTTAAACTGATAAATATTCTCATTGCAGATTATTTTCTTCTGCCAGAAATACTATTCTTACCTACACAGACTACTAGATTCCCATAAAATATACTTTGTTAAAAAACCTATGACAACATAAATCTAAAAACACTTTTACAATGTAAAAAAAACATTGCAATACTCCCGGTGTTCGCCCATAATCCATCTTCAGCAGATTTCGAAGCAACTGTAGGGTCAGCAAATTGTGACAACTGTCATCAGGAATCAAGCTGTAACTGCCTGTTCAGGTTACAGCATCAACAGGGGAGTTTCATGAAGACGCCTGATCTATCATCTGTGAGCTGCTTCAGGAATGTGCATTCTGACAGCCAGGTACTTTGTCTGAAGAATCCAGTGCAGTGAATGTCTTCTCTGACTGACCATGTTAGACAAATTACAGCATGGAGAGTCACTCTGATTCGTAAACCACGGGCAGTACACACTCCGGAGGAATGACAACAAAGGACTGCTTTTCAGTACTGCTGCAGTCATTCGAGTTGGAAGCTGGGAGTATTCTCTCACTATTTCTTGCTACCGGTATACTAACACATACTGAGCACGCCAGCCACTGAATGAACGGGCTGCGTGATAAGCACAAGTCATCACGTTTTACAGGAAAGGTACTGCGAACGTGCAGAGACAATAGCATGCTGCTATTGATTCTACCCACTTTTATCTGGTATGCTGGTAGCGCTGTAGGAATTTCGTATTGAGGTGTTGGTCTCTTAGGCTCCTTTGTAACAACGAGCTTGAGAGTTCAAAGACTCGGCGCAGTGTCAGGAAGCAATCTGTGTAAAACAATGACATGCATTCACACCACATCTCCTCCTGCTGCTAACAATCTGACAGATTATCTGTTTTAATAAACCGACAAAGGGTAAATGCAGAAAAAATGAGCCTTTTAATCTGAGCCAACAAGGCATTTTTGGTATAGTGGCGGGGGTGGGGGCAAGGATTGGGGGGGGGTGCTTATTTCTGTGCTCTGACATTCTTTCTGCATAGCCTTGAAATACAGAATCCACCCCCTTTCACACATCTGGGTAATTTCCAGATACTGATGTGTGTGGATTCAATTATCTTTTATCTTTGTTACAACACCTAAGCATTATCAAGAGATGCTATAAACCAGGAGCATAAAATCTAAGAATTCTGACTTAGCTATGTAAGGAGAAGGGAGCTTGTCTCCTGTCTGTCAGAGCCTGCCGTCACAGGCAGTATAAAGCTCTCAAGGTGCAGTGATAAAATTGGTGCTCTCAACATTATACACTTATTTTTAATTTAGTTAAAGCTGTCCTCCAAGGGGAAGTGCTGGTAAAAGCTTTTATTGCTAATAACCCCCCTTCGCTTTGAAATCCGCCTTGAATGTACTGATTTGGGCTCATGTTACCAAACGAATTACATGGCTCCCCTTTGATAAAAACAGAACAACAGGTGCTGAAACACGACATAGCACTGCAGCCGGCAAAACACATTCCCCACTCTTGCACCTAAATATCACTGAGACACGAACCCACTCACCTGCAGCTCCCATGAAAAACGCTGCATCCTGGTAATGCCAATGCAACAGAGCTAGCTCCTATACACGGATTGTTTCTCTGCCCTGCCTGCAATTAATCAGTGACTCAAGATCCTTTCAAAATAATTTGTGTGAAGAGGCAAATGTGCATACTATGCTGTTGTAAAGAGGTTTTTTTCATTGACCTTTCAATATTTATGTTAAAGGCAGTGCATTGATTACTGCATTGATAAGCGCTTTGAGAAGCCACCTTTAAAGGCGCTATATAAAATAAAGTTTATTATTATTATTATTATTATTATTATTATTATTATTATTATTATTATTATTATTACTACCGTACATTCTCCATCTGCTGTACCAAACCTGGTCAGATGTATTGAACACACTCGCCAAAATCCAAAATTCCAACTAGGAACTACCAGGCTTGAGGATCTTCCAGGGGCATATGGGACAGGAGGATTTGAACTTTCAACTTAATAACTTGAAGGGCTTCAGAGGCCCGTCTGTCTAAGTTAGGAGAGACACAAAACAGGTGCCTTTGCCAAATTTTAAAAGAAAGTGAAAAATTGACCAACAACTGCGGCTCGCATTTGATCAGGCTGACAAATACGCCGACAAAGCCTGCCAGAAAAGATCATGTTGATTTTTTTTCAAATAAAATCTCACTCATTTATTTCCCTTATTATTTCATCCAAGGTGATTCATGTTTGCACCTATTTATACTGCTGGGCATTTTAACAGAACATTGTGGGACGAGTATCTTGCTCCACAGCCTTCCAGTTACGAGTTGAACCCACAACCTTCCAGTTACGAGTCCAGAACCCCAACCACTACTACACAATGCTACTCCAAGACAACAAAAAGGCTCACTGGCAATAGATTTAAATTTCTTCCTATTATTACCAGCATCACACACAAACAGGCAGGGTCTAATGCTAACTACAAAGGGAAATGGCATGTTTAGAAAATCATGCCCAAGGGGTAAGGACTGAGAAAATAGAATATTCATTGGAGTTTCAAAAACAGCTTTCCCCAAAGAGCAGACCGTTAAATGGACACGGCAAATTATGTTTCAGGTGTAGCATACATTCAGGATATTGAGTCCCAGATGTATTATGTTGCTGAGCTTGGCTAATGTCTGCACTCTCATCAGTAAGCCAGAAAGTCATTGGGGACTATATCAGGCGCTAAGTGAGGTCACGTGAAGTTCGAACCTCTGCTGTAGACCTTTTGCAGTGTACCGGAAAGGTGCTTAGATTAAACCCATATTCTTTTAGACGTTCTACATTCTATAGAAATCCTAAATTAGCAAGAAAAGTGAATGTGACGCCAGATTTCTGCAGGTTCAAAGACAGAAGGTTTCGAAACATTATTCCGCTGTGCAGAAAATTCCATAAATAGGATCTCACTGCATTCCTGCTTCAACTGTCCACGCAGAACATTTTTCTCCAGACGGTGCGAAACAATAACGGGTGAATAGGAGGCCGTAGAGAAGCATTTATTTTAAACTGTGCGTGTCAAAGGGGCCTATAATTTGCCTCCAGAGTTAAAACAGTGTCACATTTGCCAGCTGAGGTGATAAACACAATTTACCTTGAACCATTATGTATAACAACAATGTTTGACATTGTCATCTTACGTTCAAACCACGCCAACATTTTTTTTTTCCCAGATGTGTAATGCTTCAAAAATCTTTGGCACAGTTGTTGAAAGTTAGTGACTCAGATGACGAACACACATGAAGCAAACGGGGCAGTGGAAATCTATTTGCATGATCTAGGATTACAAAAGTTGGGCAGCATGGTGGTGCCGTGGTTCGCATCACTGCCTTACAGTGCTAGGGCCCTGGGTTCAATTCCTGGGGTGCTGTCTGTGTGGATCATAATGGTGCATCAACTGGCTTCTGGGAAAATTGACCCGGGTGTGAGTGTGTGCCCTATGATGGATGAACTGGAAAGTTGGTTATTGGAAGAGGGTGCATAGAGTCAAATCTCATAGAACACACAAGACGACACGTCCCTTAGACCAAGCAGAATATCTGGATGATCATACTTTGTTAAGCAGAGCTGCAGCAGTGGCATTAATAAACAAAAGCACCTTTGCTCAATAGCTATGCTGTCATGCACATAATGCAACTGGAATAAAAAAAACAACTATTCACTACCCCCATAGAAATTACAAGAAGTATCATGCTGTGTACTATGTATTTATGATTTAAAAGAGAACCATCGACTGATTTGCTTCTGTTCAACAGGCACTATTATATTGAAATCTTTTTCTTTTAAGTCTATTCACAAGGCAACGATGTTAGCTTACACCCACAGCTGAAAGCTCGGGGTCAGGGTGAGAAGGAGAAAATAAAATTCTAATAATTCTCTCTTCCTATGTGGTATGCTGTTTATTACGTACAGTACTCGAACTGCAGTTTCTTTTCCAGTAAATTTGGCTTTATTTCCACCTAATGGAGTTTCAAAGAACAAAATAAAAACCTGACCTACAAAAGTACCGCAACAAAGACCAAGAATGAAATTTTGCTTACAAGCAGAAATGTCCTTGTAAAGTACTAAAGAAATATTAAAATGATGTTCCCCAAAATATTAATTGAAATTAATAGAAATACACAGACGTACTGGTCAAAAGCATGGATACACAGTGCACCTTTGAAAATTTGATAACAAAATGCTCCACAGAGCAACAGAGGGAATAAAGACAACAATTTTGATTTTGCCTCACTCAGATACTAATATCTGAACAACCTTGAGCAGAGCCATCCACTTTAAAAATATAGTGCAGATTTTCATGGTTTTCAAGATTTTGTTTTCCGAACCTCTTTACATAACTGCCTAGAAGGGGGTGAATCACTGTTTTAATATTTTGCTGATCGATACATTGTTAGAAAAAATGGCATACCTTTCATCTGAAGAGTAAATTAATTAATTAAATTAGCACTTTTTAAAAAAAATCGAGTTTTAAATACGTCTTGTGCTTACAGCTCAAATTGCACTGTTTAATGGCAGCAATCTATTGTTCCAGAAAAGAAGTTCTCATTCATTACTCTTGCTTGACTGTATACGCAGCCTGTGACATACATTAGTCACACACAATGGCTCATTGTTTAGAATGCTTACGTGCCACTATGTCATTAAACGCAGTGAAGTTATTGAGTATGACAAGTCCCTTGCCTGCCCAGAACATTGTGACCCACTTCCATATGACCTGTAAAGACTCTAAAGGCAGGATTCTAAGTCAAAGACAAGCAAAGGTGCATTAAGCGCAATTCTCTGAGAAAGGGTTCTGGGCATTCATAAATAAAAAATTAAGCTTTTCACTTCAGCAGCCTGCCTTTGGTCTTATAAGAGCTCAGCAAAAACTTTATTTCCAACCGTTATCAAGGCACCTCAGACAGGAAAGAAATCCTATTGAACTCACATATGTTGGATCGCAAAGATCTATACATTTTCCACACGCTCCACGAGTAACAGAGTATCCTTCGTGTTCAAACCATTAGTAAGCGTTCTGCTTGCCAAAACTGTAACGTGAAATTCTCTGGATGCGACTGATTTTCACAGACGGAAACTAACATTTTTAATCCAACGCAAAAACCCAAACACGCCCACTGAAACGTGCAATGAGACTGAAATCCGTGAATTCATTTCCACAAATTGGGGAAGCCCTGTCAGTCAGTGATAAGCCAGCTGTGTTTCCAGGAGCTAATCACACTTATCTTTATAGAGATAGCTCACATTTACAACCCAGGGTAGCCTAAGTTAATGTTGTAAGTTGTAACAGGGCTCCCTACCTGCAACGGCAAGCAGGAGATTGTCTGCTTTTCAAATCAAAGTGGGTGCTCAGGGCTGCGTTACAGTGCGAAACAGGCAGGGAACAGCAGGGACCAGATTCATATTGGCAGCTTTGTGAGTTTGAACTGGAGTTCAAGAATCCCACAGTGAAAAATACTGTAAACAGTTAGAAGGAAGAACTTGGTTGTGCTGGCAAGGACACGTCTGAACATGCACCAGATCTGGCTGGGATCGAACCGCCAGTATGAGGCGAGGTTTGACCACAAACATTCAAAATCTGGTCAATCAGAAACTCCACCGTGGGGACAGCACGGAGGAGATGTACATATTGTTCTTGTGCACCTGTTTCCATGCAATGGTTATGCTATTTAAAGAGGAAAATAATCTACATGCAATTGATGTGATAGGAAACTAATGACATTCAATGCTTGCGAGCTATACACAGAAAATGTGAATGAGTACAAGTAGTAGTTAAATCGCCAAGAAACTATGATTACATGAGTAAAGCAACAGGAAGCTACTGCATGCTTGAGATGCCAGGGGTTCGTTACACAAATGCCAGAATTAATTTTTGTGCTCCTCAGAAGAGGCTAGCTAATGTATCTTGACACGATTTGCTGTTTTTCCCCTAAAACATAACACAGTGAACACAGTGCTTTATTGGAATCAAAGTGCTAAAACGGCCTTTTTTGATAATCTAAAGAAGGTAGAAAAAGGGCTTCACTTTTTTACACAGAAAATAAAAAAGGCTACAGAGCCTTGTAAAAAGAAGCCCCACTTCACTATACAGTATGTTTAAAATCTAAAATTGTTCAAAACAGTCTAGGCTTTCCTGTGGTTTGTAATGCGATCAGATTTCCAGTTAGTGAGGCTCTTAGATCAAAATGTCTTTGACTGCTGCCATCATGTGGGCCTACTGCCAAGCCACAGGACACCCACTGTGTTTTACTGCCAGTGACCAGTAGGTGGAGACACACTGTAAAACGCATCCGCTCCAAAACATTGGATTCTTCGTTTGGGATTCTGCAAGATTTTAAGGTAGTCTTTGTTTTCCTTACACAGCATAATACAAGATATACATTAAGTCAGTCTCATGTGGTAGATCCAGTTCTCACTTATTCCTCTCAGACATTTAAAAATATTATTAAACCTATTTATGGGGCTGATGGCTCCTATATAACCAGTTCTGACTGGATATAATGGAAAATTCTGCACACACACACATCAACAAAAACAAATATGTCATCCAACATTCTTGAAAGATGGGAATTATTTTTTTAAACTTTTCATGATGCCTGCTTCTAAAACAGCACAGCAATTAATTGGTAAATATTCAATTATTTCAACATGTAAAAATGATAGTTATACCTGTACATCTGAACATATTTTTAAGGTAATGCAGTCATATATTTTCCTATATATATATGGATATAGTTTCAGTAAATACTCTCATATTAACAGTTTTGACTGAGTAAAGCTTGAAATTCACAGTAGGTACAGCAGGTTACAGTAAAACACACCAAAATTTTTTCATTTTACAAAACACAAGCAGGTTAAAAGAATATCCATTCCCTTCAATATTCTTATTAAATTCACTTAACTACAACTGCTGTATAATTCTGCTGAATTATAGAAGTAAAAATTGTTTTCTCCATATGATTAACAGACAATGGAGGCCTGCTCTATACAGTACACAACGTATATTTAGAAGGATAATCCAAGCTCTTAAATATCTACACAGCAGACCAAGATATTGTAGCAAAAGATACTGTCAAACGAGGAAGAACGAGGCAGCACTACGTCAAAAGTTTAAAAAATGAGAGTATTCAAAAACCCAGGCTACTAGCTAAGATACTAACCCAAGCACAGTATGTATTAAACAAGAACAGAATCACTACAGGTGTATATCATCTCAGGAAAAATGTTACAAACCTTTCCAACAGTGAAGATTACTAACATATCCTGAGCCTGCTGCCTTAAGGAACAAACAAGCCTGAAAGTGTTAATTAGCTGCAAGGGAGTAATAAGCAGGTCTTCCCCACATTAAAAGCCAAACTTAAGTGTATCTTTATCTACACGCAATGTTTAAAAAGGACACATGATGAATATGTGCCTGTAGGTATGATTGCTTTTCCCAACAGGATTGTGTTATCAGCGCTGTGCAGGGGGTTTGAAGTAGGAGAGATTATCAGGAGTAAAGACAACTTTGGGTAAAACAAGTTGTACTCTTCAGGATTCATGGGTAATGTCAGCTGTGCATACTGTTTTGCCCAAAACACTTCATAACATCTTAGCAGCCAGAGACTTTACCTTTTCTGGTATAACCACTAAGCAAAAAACAAAATGGTCTGATAAGCTAATTCTAAAATAGCCAATGTTAATAAAATATTACCTTTTAAGTCACTCATAAATTGCAACTTTTGAAAATTAGAAATGTATCAGGCAGTATTTATGAGGAAACAATTTATACAGATGACTACATTGTGCTATGCTTTGATTAAAGAACGTGTTTTTGATGTAACATGAAAAGCAAGTCAGCATATATGTTAAATTTAAGATTTAGAGATGACACTCCAGTCATCACTGGTATCTCACAGCCCCCAAGTATAACACGAATTTGACATTATCACTGCTCTGGTTTGGCTATTGGAATGGAGAAGGGTTGTAACCACTTTTACAAACAGTCAGGAAGCAATGAGTACTTTTTTTAATTGAAGTATCAAACCTCAAAAAAAGCTGCTGTACTCCCTTTGTATATTTCAAACGGATGCAATTGCTTAAGAAATCCCCTTAGATTAATTATTTCCTCAATAAGAAAGCAAGCTGCTCACTGATGATTAACAGTTGAACAGTAACCTAAGCATGCATAATACATTAGAACGCAAGGCAAAAAAACGTACCTATGGTACCAGTACGGTAATATATTTTAAACACATTTAGAGGGTTAAAATGGCTTCCTGCTAAAATCTGTGCATTTGCACTTCAGAGAAGAGTCTTATTTTTTCACTTTCAGCAATGCCTTAGTTTTCATGTTCAGGTATTGCTTCCTATGCCATCTGGTGCCTTGTACTTTCTCTCTGTGCCTGCGCTGAAGGGCATCATTCTGCCAGAGGGCACCTCATGACTGGCTTCCTCTGACCCTCTCCTGCCTCAGCACATCATGAATGAAAACGCAAGATCACGCTTTTAACACGGGATGACAGCCCTGCGTAGCCTGGAGGTATCGGTCAGCATAGTCCGTGCGCCATCCGAATCCACAAAATGGCTTCTTGTCAGGTCAGCATTTCAAAGGAAGTCCAACCCTCATGGTTCTAGTACCATAACTGCAGCGATATGAGGAAACATACAATGGGACATTTGAAACGGGAGCTGACCAAAAGCCAAGTTCAAGTACAAATCTAATTGATTTATTTGAACTCAAAGTGGACTGAAGCATCCGCATTTAAGGTCATGCAAAGATGTGATCAGCATTGCTGGGCTGAAAAACACAACAAACTAATTTCTAACTAAACTAAAAGTAGTTTACCATAGTATTTTACTGTATCTTTGTTCAGGGAGAACTCAAAAGGGGTCTACATTTTATATGGCTATTCATGCCATCACTGCCTGAGAACTGAGTAAATTAATGGCAGAACACCTAACGTCTGAAACTAAAAACAGCCAGCTGGATGCAGGGGTCACGCACTGCATTAAACACTTCTGAAATGATGGATGAAGACAACTTTCAGCTGATACATGGATGCCTAAAAATCACAGTTGTAATAAGACTTCATAGAGCTCTTTTAAAAGCAATCAATTTCTAGAGATGAAGCCTTCATGATGATAAAATACACTTTAAATAAATCTCACTGAACTGGAAGTTTACTGCCTTTTGGATGAAAGGTAGATTTATCTTGGGCTATTACAAACTCCACAATCATTTAAGTTTTAGGTGGTTTAATTTCCATCTGTTAACATTCCTAATTCCCTTGAAACAGTCACAATATATTCTCGACTGCCAGCTGAACCAATAAAATATTTACCAGCCTGGCAGTTCTAGTCTTTCTGTTGTGATACCATGTGCCTATGGAGTATACCATCAGCCACATAACTGAGCCCCTAGACTATAAAGGAAATAAGCAATCTGTTCTCGTTGTTTTTAAAATTGGAATCTAAAGGCCTACCAAAAAACGCCTTTTCTAAACTGCGCTTTGCAAAAGTATTCAGACCCTTCCTAAGGTGTCCTGTTTTTTTTTTTAGATCGTAAAATGATGCATAGACTTCTTTTAAATCGTGACTTCATTTGAAACCCGAATATCCAAACTGAATATCCCCCTGAGGGTAAAAATGTGACAGTAAACAAAATCTAAGGAAAAAAAGAACCGAAAGAATTCGATATTTGGTGCAAGCTCATTTGGAAGCACTTATAGCCGCAAGTCTTTTGGGTCTCGGGTCGCTTCTGGACAGCAGATTTCAAGTCTATCCACCGTTTCTGAATAGGATTCAAGCACATTCACATTCCTGTTTTTAAACCACTCCAACGTACTGGGGCTTTGACCTCGTGCTTTGGATCATCGTCCTGCTGGATGATCAATAGCACTCATTTAAAAAAAAAACAAAGTAAGCTGTAGGAGAGATCCAGCCGAACATTAAAACACTAATTTCGAACAATACAGTAAAAAATACTTAAGTATTTTTCCTGAAATATATTATTGGCTCAGTATCTTACTTTTTTACAGACTTATTATTCCTTTTTTATACTTTGAATGGCTTATTTTTAGGTGAGTTATAATCAAAGGCAAGATCTGAATTATTATAGAGAATAAAATTACAGAGTAACCCATATCCGGTTCATTTTAGATGCACAGAAACAGACAAATGCTATAAGGTCGACTCAAAAAACGTCAGAATTCAGGTTGATTTTTGACCAATTACTGAAGAATAGGTAACTTCTAAATGAAGTCAAATTATCATCTAGTCATCTAAATGACCCAACGCCCATAACAGACAAAAAACAAATATCGGGTTATGATGTGGCAATATTGTAATTTTTGTATTGATCAATAGACAAGTCCAAAGCACGTCAATATAAGAATGGTATATTGCTGTTGTACTGGGTTCATCTGTATCAAGCAGAGCCGTCTATGTGTGGTGGAATGGCTTTTATAATACCACATGTGGTGTGCTCCATACAACATACACTGGAGGCCTTTAAACCTACCCAGTCCAGGGCCAACATATGAACCTGCACAGTGGCCCACTTTCACGCTTATTCTTATTGGCTACACTGCTGACACAACACAGTAGGGATTGGCTGGCAGACAAGTGTAGCCATGGCAACATTAGGAATCGAGTAGGAAGTGTGCAGTCTGCTTAGATTAAAAGCAGACGCTAGATGGCTTTTGTTCAAATGATTTAAGCCTAACACATCACAGATATTGCAGTTCTGTTAACCATTATGTACTTATCTAAAAAAAAAACCTAGGGGACATATATTTCTTAATCTCAGAGGCACTGTAAATTACACTTTGACTGTCTTTGGCAGTCCTCAAGAAAAGTCTGTGCTAAGAATGGAAAACAAAACCAGTCCCCTTTGTCGTTTTAAGACATCTACCTTTAGATGACTTCATTACGAAAATGACTTTCTGGCAGCGAAAATGCAAACCTCCATATTTCTATTCAATATCATAATTAACAGACCGACAAAAAATTTGGAGACACAACAAGCATTAGAAAGCAGTTTGAAGTGTTTAAATCCCCCTGTTTGAAAGGAAAACAGACGAGACACCGTGCTACTGTGAGGGGCAATTAAAATATTGTTCTAATACACATCAGAACTAGGTCTTTAAGGAATCGATTGTGAAAATGTTCAATAAATGCTGAATTTGCCATTTAATCAATGCTTTGCCTAATAGTGGAACTGTTCTCACTACAGACTACAATATACTACAGAGGTATATTTGTAAATACCTTATAGAAGTCAATTCAGATTCAAAAATATTTGAGAGGAGCTAAATAAAATGCACACAGAGACTAGATATACAGTAGATCTAACACCCATCTTTGGAGGAAGCATCTGTTTGCACTGGAACCAAGTAGCAGAATCAAAATTTGTATATGGCTAGATCACAGTGTGTTATCAATTTGGATTATGTATGGCAGCGACTTACAGACACACAGATGGGATCATCAATCCTATTCCGCAGGGGTGCAGCCCTTTCATGTGTGTGAGCGAATCCCAGGATGTGGGTTATTAAAAACTACTCTGGGGCTGGAATCTGTTAAAGGACAGCACACTACTGTTTAACCATCTTTCCATCCACCCTGCCCCTGCAGACCTGTGTGCGATCCCAGAGACACAAAATACGAACACTTGGAGTCTCCCCCCTGTCGCTATGCTTCCAGAACGGCATCATCTTCTGTTTCTGCCCAGGTGTGTTACAAATTTAGAAATCGTGGCACACTGAAACGCCTAAGCTTAGCAACCATTCAAGCCTGAAATGTGAAGCCTTGTGGAAACATGATCAAATGTACTGTAATTCAGAGTTTTACCATTTTTTCATGTCTCAAAGACTCTCAAAAGGACTATTGTACTGGCAGCCTTACCATTTTGCAGTAGATCTCACCAGATTTCAGAAGCCAAGTAAGGTTGGGTCAGGTAAGTACTGGGAACAGAGACCTCCCCAAATCCAAGTTGCTACTACAAGGAGTGTTAGTGGAACGGAAGGAGGTGCTCACTCCCCTACCCAGGAATTTCCAAACCAGGGCCCTAATACGATGATAGGGGACACTAATTGACCCTGGTGTTCTGGCTAAAACTTTGGGTTTATACAATCTGGCCTTGTTAAAAAAAATCCCCATTAATTCAGCTGATAAAGACATTTTACACGGGGCCTGCTGGGATCATTCAGGTGGGGGCTGAACTTGGGAGGCAGATGAAGTCCGTAAATCGCTTTGGGGTTCTTTGGGGCGGAAAGCTTTAGATAAACGGAAGAAAATAATACCGACATTGGCTGTTTTCGCCGTAGATGATCAGTCGATGTTTTCAGAATGGAGAAGTAAAGGGGCTGTAGTGTTTGGGATATCAAACGATCCCCTTGAAGGAGTCTGTCGTGATCGCACGCCGGACCCTCATCGTGTCGGTTGTACCCGCAAGGGGATAATGCAGGCTTTTCTGCGCCCGGCCGTGCAATGTGATTGGAAGGGTGGCAGTGGGGTCCTCTCACACTGGGGGCAGTGGTTTCTCCACAGAGTCCAGCAGGATGAGGTCAGCAGATGTTCTCTGCAATCCTACCTGCTACTGTGTGTGGCAGATGAACACCCACAACATCCCCCTAAGGGGGCCAGATGGCAGAGGACACACACGCGCTCTCTCGCTCTCGCTCTCGCTCTCGCTCTCGCTCTCGCTCTCGCTCTCGCTCTCGCTCTCTCTCTCTCTCTCTCTCTCTCTCTCAGCTGCCGGAGGACAGCTCGGCAGAAGTGGTCAACCGAGCACCCGCCCACCCTCAAACCGTAACATATACCTGCAAACATCTGTAGCGATTTATCAAATATCGGACACCCACTGAGCCTCATCCTCTTGCTCCTTATCTAGCAGGGAACAAACAACCTCAAGACCGAATGGACAGATCAGCTTTACCTGTAGCACGCAGGATGCGACATTCCTGTCTGTTGAAGGAAAAATTGAGCCCATTTTTTTCAGCATTTAATTTAGGGGAGCATTTGAGATGCAAATCCACAGTTATTACAATAACTTAAATGGAGATAAATGATACTGAGGCCTGCAAGCATGCAAACTGTTCCTATTTTAAGTGACAACTGCCAAGCGGTGACCCTTCTGTGATATCTCATTTCCACATGTTGAAATTATACGGCTTTGTTCCACAAATCCCAAACCATGTGGCTCTGCTGCCGCTCGAAAAGCATTAGTTAATCCCATCACATTCAGAGTATTGACCGAACCCAACCAATTGCCACTCAGTGACATAATAAAGCTTCTAATCTCTCTTTCCTGAGCTACAAGTGTGCAAAAAACATGTTGCACAACCTTGTGCTGGAGAGACCTGCCATGATCTCATATAAATATACTGCACTGTTCTTTTGAGTATGAACTACATAGAAAAAAAGGACAAAACTGCCTAATTTGATCAATTCTATGTTGACGTGACTTTAGCATTTAACTGTTGCTCAGGATCAAGAGATTTCTGTTTTCCGTGCAGTGCTTAACCCAGCTCTGGAATTAAAACCCAAAAGCACTGTAAAATAAAGCCTTGTGTACTCTATAAGACAGCTTTGGGGGGGACAGCAAGGAAAAACTGGAAACACTGGAAAGCAAATTTCTTGCGGGTTTGTTTGAAAGGACCGTTTAAGGCAAGGAAGGAACAAAGACTTTTGGGGGACTCCCAAGAACAGCTGCTGCCAGTCCAGCTATTTGCCCTTTGACCTTTTCTCTAGCCGGTAAATAAAGGGCACTGATTCTTTTTGTGAATAATACACTGTTTACAAGCCCTGCCCTGAGTGAAAAGAATTCATAATTTGGCTTCTACCACCACCAGCCCCTTATTGTAGACATACCTATTCACAACAGCAAAAGATGACCCTGTGCAGAGTCATATGACGGTTTTATACCCCGGCTCCAGTTTACAACCTAATTGGGCACCATAACATAAATCAATTATTTCTCCTGCTCTAAGCAACAATGCCACCCTTTCTTACCAAGCAGGTTTTACAGTTCCTCCAGCCCAAGTTATTCCTTGTTCCCAAAGTTTTACAGCTGTGCAGTAAACATGGGCACTGGGAAAGGGCCCGGGCAAGCCCACCGAATCAGGGTCGCCGGGTTACAGGGGGAGCAGGAGGTCACGCGGGGGTGAACTGCTGCTGACCTTTGCCTCTCTCCGTCACAGGCCGTGGGGCTGAACGAAAAAGCAGGGCAGAAGTGAACTTCGGCTGAACCTGGGCCTTAGCATTGGACTCCCAGCAACACCGCAGGAGTCCAGCATGAGGAATGAGACTGTGAGGGGTCACCTCCCTTCAAAGTTCACGGGCACAGGTCTTTAAAAAACACATACACGTAAAAAATAAACAAAAAAAAACAGTTTGCGTGTATTAAAGTTTTGTGCGGTTCCTGTTTTACATTTTTGCTTGGAAAATACATAGGGATAAAACCAAAATAAAGGAAAGCTGGTGACAACATGTTTTAAAGCATTATGGCTTTGCTGGTCTCCTTTAAGAAGTAGTGACGGGAAAAAAAAGGCAACGTTGCACTGAAATCAGTCCAATTCTGTGCTCTCGAGCTAGAAACTAAACTCAAAATTAACACTAATTACCACGTTAAACATTGAAAGAAATCCAATGACATCAGCTGATAAAAAGGTAAAACTGTTCTTTTATGTACAGTACATTGCCTTAGAAGAAATTATAACTTGAGGAATAGGGGTGTATCTTTTCTTCACTAAAGCAGACTGCAGTGTTCCGGTTTTTAATGCATGGGTTTCTCTGTTTCAGACTTGCAAATTTGTCAAATGTGCACATTATCGGTTTGTTCATTCACTGAGCTTCTGTTCAGACAACAAGAGGAATGTGCGCACAGCGTAAAGCAGACCTCTAAATGTGCGCAGGAGGCTTGAGAAAGAAGAAAAAGACATTTTACCTCTTCAGTCAAGCATTCTAGTCTCGGGTTTTCAGGCCTCATTGCTGGCAGCTGTTCGAGCCTTCAAAAAACAGCTAAAGAGCACCATCATTTGCTCATGTGAACCAAATCGGATCATTCCTAGACTGAAGAATTTTCCCTCTACACAATCCTTCAAATTCACTATCAGAAACTTGCCAGAAAGAAAATTAGCCTTCGAAAGAAAATTATGAGACTGTAAATATGCCAGTACATCAACCCCCTGAGTGCTGAAATGTGTCATGACATCACCCACCTGGAACTTGCCCACTTTTCCCAAAACACCAGGGAAATATTCAGGATTTTGCACAGGTTATGCGCTTTTGAAGGCTTTTATTAGCTTGTGGCTGCGTGGTTACCATTGAGCGAAAGAAAAAAATCTCAGCAATTTGACTAGTTATCTCGTCATTACTCTGTTCTCTTTTCTCCTGATTGTTGTTTGCAGCGATGTCTTTTGGGTTTTGTGTCAGCGTTGACAATAAATGAATGACCTCAAGGCCTGTGCTGGAGATCATCATAATCCTCGCTGTAGCAACATATTATTGCTGAGATGTCACTTAAGAGTCTTGCTCTTAGTTGCATCATTCACCTTTGCACTCCAGAAAACAACAGATACAAAAATATGAAGAGGGGGAATAGGACACATAGGTTGCAGTAATCAGAATTTCATTCCACAAGGCCTTCAAACCAAGGTTTCCATCCAAAGATGTCATTATGTTTCTGTACTACAATCATCTAGCTTTTATAGAACTTCATAGAAAGTATAACTTATAGGATAATTATGTCATTTAAAAAAAAATAATCTCTTCCTGAGGACAGCAAGTATGGTTCTTTCAGAAACATCGGTTTGTCATTTGTTAGTATTTTCTCGTTGGTACCTTTTACGTGTGTTTGTGAACCATGACAGTCCTTGTTCAAACAGAAGCCATTTTCTGCCTTATTAGGAACGGGTTTTGTCCTTGTTCAGTGCTCTGCCACTCAGTTTGATTTGAGGCAAAGTGATAGCACAACAAAATGAACATCCTGCGCTGGAATTAAAAAAAAAAACAAAACAAATCCTCCCACTCTTCCCCCTCAGAGCAAACAGAGATCTCACCTCGTGTCTACCCAGGCCCAAACAGGGTAGTGTTATAAACAAAGTAGATTCTGTCTGAGCACAAGAGAAAACAGCAGAAATTGAGAAGAAAAGACAGCACCTTTTTAACACTATAGACCTCAATTGTTTGCAAAATGGGAAATGGGAATGAAAATTAAAAGAATAGGAACACACTTCCTTTAACCCAGGGATATACCCATTAAGACATGGTTTTAAAAATCCCTTGTGTTTTTGGTCTCTTTCCTGCTAGGAACTAACACTCCTTCCTCTCACCACATCCTGTACTGTGCACATCCATCTCGTGGTTGCATCATGAGCGGCGCATTTCTCACCACCCTCGGTATCTCGGCTCCAGAAGCCACCTTGTGGAAATCGCTGGTACTGCACACCAAGCCTACGCTGTGAAACCGGGAGAGGCATGCAACAGAGTTGTTCTCTTGCACAAAATACAGATCTTCAGAAATTTTCCATTGCACTGCTGAGCTCTCCAAAAATCCGAGTACGACACTTTAAAAATGAAAAAAACACCAATCGGTTCATCAGATTTTAAGTGATTAAGAAATAGTTAAAAAGGAGGAAAAACATTACTAGTGAACAAAGGAAAATTAAGGACAACCGTGGATACATTTAGACCTCTGGGACTATAACTAGAACGTCCACAAACTCAGTTAGTTACTCACCAAGTCTGAACAAAATCAGCCCTCGAAGGCGGTACTGTCTTCTACCTCAATTCTATATTAAATTGACATTACTGGAAATTGTCAAACCTAGCATTTTGGAGTGCTTTAAAAAAGACCTACAAAATCTGAACACTACTTGCCTACACATAAATATTTCAGGAAACATGTACACTAGATCATGCTGTTGCATGTTGTTGCTCACTGTTCGGAACTTGGTATGAACGAATCTCATCCACGCTGCAGAAATATTTCCAACTGTCATCTCAATCACACTCTCCTGCCAAATCCATGACATCCAGAATAAAATGACTTGAGTGGCAGTTAATGCATTAGTAATGCATATAAATAGTTCACAGAGAGCACTAAAAACTACCATTTAACATTACAAAGTGACAGCCTAACAGCTGTGCTGGCTAATTGGATTATTCTTTCTAGGCCCAGAGTGTTCTGTAATTGAAAGGTATGACATATTGCTGTTTATTTAGGTTAATTTAGAAAAATGCAATCAGTTATGTAGACAGGTAACAAGTTTAATCAGGTTTAAGAGGTCTGAGTATGAGATGATCATGCTTGCTTGTTCACTTCCTATAAACATCATAATAAGCCTGCATCACTAGTCCCATGAGAGACTCTCTAGGGCAAGGGTAAAGAAAAATCAATACCGTCAATGAACTTTGAGGATGTGACGAACGAAGAAACGGAAAAGCATAAAAAAGGAACTTGAGTTATAAAGCTCATAAATTAAGGTGCATTACAAATGTTTTTGCACCCTATGCAAATACATTCCAATACTGTTTTACACAAACTTGGTGCTCCCTTTTACTGGCAAAATCCCAAAATAAACGTATCGCTGAAGAGGCGATCAAACCAGCCTGTGCTGGAACACCTGAGACAATGTGCAGACAAGTCAGGAGCTTGTTCATTGTCAAAGCAGTGAGGGACAGGACACATGGCAGAAAGCTGTGAAAACACAAACTAGCAAAAGTTCTCTTGAAAGCCATTTGGATATGATAACTGAGCTGGTAAATGAGGAGATACTAGTGATTTGTGCTACATTGATGAAGCAAAACTTCAATAGTAGAGACTGCAAACTTTTCAAATATATTAGAGCTGGAAAAATATATTAGAGCCGGATTCATCAAGCCCTGGCTGGGGAAAACGAACACCTCAATGTGACATATACGAGAGTTGTCCCTCAACTAACAACGTTTTATTCAATTAAGAAAGACAAAGCTCTCAAAATATGACATATATTAGGATGATTTGATGGCTTTTATGCGGACGTGTTGTTTAATTTGGTTGAAATAAAGGAAAGTAAAATCAAAGTTCTTACAAAAATAGACAGCTCTGCTCTGACTAAAATCACTTATATGACAGATGTATATACAGTCTTTCCAATGCAATAAATCAATGGGTGCAGTAAACTGGAGGTTTTACATGGAAACTGCAGTTCTGATTTGCACAGCTGGAGAAAGGAGACTCCTCTCAGATCCCCATGCTGCCAAAACAATCTGAGGACAATCCACTAACTTTAATTCAGTTGATGAATCACACGGAAGCACATAGAGAGGAGCGTAAAATTGTGTTTTGCTTCTCATTTCTTCAAAATATATGCGAATTCTGAAACCCTTTCCCTGTAAGAACAGAAGATGCTGAAAACCTGAATTCTGAAAATAAAATTCCAGATCTCCATGAACATGCACTCTGGTGAACGAGTACTTTTAAGACCATAAGTACCAAATGTTTTGGTTTGTTTAAGGGAAAATATGGCCCACAAAAAGAAAGGTTTAGGCAGCCAACAGATTCATCCTTTTCCCATCAAATATTTATTAACAACTGCATTCAGAGCACATGTGACAAAGTGGATATATACAAGAAGTGCTGACATGTTGTTACAAATATAATTCTACATGTCCCATTATTGATGAAAGATTTACAATGTCCAGGGTTCTAAGCATTGAATTATCACCTCAAATGCCTGGTCACACTGAAGACAAAGCACCTTATCTCAACATTTCGGACCCTGTTCTGTGTCCTACTCATAATAGGTCTAGACTTAGTCTGTTACAATCATCTAATTAATTCGGCAGGCAAACTCATAGCAGAACTTGCTGTTAATGCTGCACACCTTTCCTAATTATGCACAGCTGGCCTAGCAACTTGCCTTGTCAAAGCTCATTGCACTTACACTAAAATAATTGCTGGGGTTACACCATCCGTTTTGATAGATTGCAGTAGCAGAGCAGCATCTGGGAAATCCCTTTACAGATGTGGAAAAGTGCCAAGCCTACTTGGCAGCTGAAAAGGAGTTTCGCTTTAGAGCAGGCACAGAGACAGAAGAAAGCACTTTCCTCCCACTGCCTCATTATGTACGGCTGTGCTGATTTTGGCTACTGGTCTAAAACGGAGTGGCACAACAAGCACCCTTTGAAAAGTGGTTCGGCCAGAGTGGATTGCTTAATTAGGTTTAGGAATGGTTTTGATTGTCATCCTCAGACAATAGTTTTTTTAACCACAGCAAAGCATCTGCTTTCAGTATTGACAAACATATTGTGCCTGAAACAGACGCAGCAATAATCCTGTTGATCCATTGGCGTTTTTAACACGTCTTTCACATTCTGTAAACGTGAGAAAATAACTCAACATTTGCATATCAAATTAAGATCACTGGATGCGTTACAAACACAGCAGACAAAAACCTGTTGAACTATCAACCAATTCAAGCAGTAATGAGGAGGATGTACTACTCCTGTCAAGGCTTATCCTGGCTGCTGCTCTTTAGGGATATTCCAATACTTGTGTGGCAGCCAGCCTCTGCTCCACCCAACTGTTACTCAGCAACAGCTGCTAAGGACACCAAATGACAGGAGACCTGGACCACCTGGAGGAAATTACTCTCCCCCTTCAGGTGATTCAGGGATATATAAGTGCTGCTCTTACTCTGCTCAGGGCTGTGATATAGAGTTTGGACTCTTGAGTCTCCCAGGTCTCAAGCCCATCCCCTTCATGTTTTGAAGACTCCCCCATTTAGTATTTTTCTTAATGTGATTCTTGCTTATTCCCTCAAACATGATTCCGGGATCACCCCACCTAAGAAACTTGTCCAGTGCTACGACCTCTCACCTGTTTTGGATTTCCCCCTTCAAATCTTCCACCGGTACCTTATCTGGTCTCCACTACAGCAGCGTGCCTGCAGCTCTGCATCTACTGCCAGGTTTAACCAATGCCTGCTACACCACCAACCTGCCTGCGGCTCTGTACCCCTGGCAGCATGCAGCACTGCACTGCAGCCTCTATCAATAAGCTGCCTTCGGATCCCCAGGGTCTCATCTGCCTTTCGCCCAGCAAGTGAGTTCATCTTACACTCCCAGCTCGCTACTAGACGCATCGAGCAGAAGGATCGTTACTACTTATCCTGTGGAGTCAAAGCCAAAAACACAAAAAGGGCAGTGTTGGGTGGCCATAACAAAGCAAGCTAGGGGAGTATCACAGGCAGTTACATAGGGACACAAACTGGAGAGCAAATGGTTACAAGCTTATTTCAAGACTTCAGGGAAACATAGGGATTCAAGGTTTGTCTCAGTTGTAAGATATAAACCATTGGAAAAAAAAAACTCTGGAGAGATGTTAGGCCTCCGCAAGAAGCAAAAACAGTTTGAAATCCTTTTTGAAAAGGACAGAGCACGTATTAACAAGGTTCTGTTTTAGTAGCCCACTCCCAACTCACCCTTCAAGCAGAATTGCCAGCCAGCTGTGGGTGTGATGAGAAGGGTTGGAAAAGTGAACTTCACATTCCACTGCCCCGCTTGTCTACTAGAGAACTGAACACGGATAATTTTACTGGCCAGGGAAGGTGATGCTGACAGTCTGCATCTATTTATCACTTATCCGGCTACACGGTTGAAGCCAATATCCTGGGTTCTTTCCAGAAATGGCTAGATGAGGTCCTTGGAGGACCTTGGATGACCAAACGGGCCAGATGAGCCACATAGCCTCCTCTCGTTTGAAACTTTTCTTATGCTCTTATTTGACTGGGGTTCCTATCATCCTCCTGAGTGAAAATATAGACCAAGCTCCTCTGTCACGTGAACACGACTTGAGTTGGTGATGAGCGGGCAAAGGCTTTCACTAAAAAAAACTAGAACACACAACACAAAATGTGGGCAAGCTCTTTTTGCGTAAGAGAAAGAAATAAGCAAATAGTCCACAGGGGTCTAATGGATGAAAGGAACAATGCTCATTATTATCAAAGAAGCATCAATACCCTCTTTGTTTTATTTCCCCTAGCTTTGCATGAGGTGAGCTTGCAAAGGATGTGGAAAAGTAGATGTTTTTAATGCGGTTTCCCATGTTTTTAATGCCTCTTATCTTAGTTGTA
Source organism: Lepisosteus oculatus (assembly GCF_040954835.1). Taxonomy (NCBI): domain Eukaryota; kingdom Metazoa; phylum Chordata; class Actinopteri; order Semionotiformes; family Lepisosteidae; genus Lepisosteus; species Lepisosteus oculatus. The sequence goes on along the minus strand of NC_090719.1, from coordinate 13,359,800 downwards.
CCCATTCCTAATCCCATAGTGACGACATACACAGCACAATTTTTAATTTCTTAAAGGGTTTATATCACACATTTGCTTGTGCCAGGGTTTCTGCTGGGCACGTGGAAGTTCCTTCCCTCCTGAGCCACGCCAAGAAAGAAAAGCCATGGTGCCTTGGACAGAAGCAACACTGCAATGTCTCCTTCACAGATTTAAACGCAACTCTGAGCAAACAGCTCCACCAGGGAAACCAGGGCACGAGTTGACTGTTGCCGTCATGCCAGATGGGTTCTGTTCTCTCAACCAAACGCCTCTGTGGCAAGTCCTCTGCATTACAGGAATTACAGAAGAAAGTGGGCCATAAAGACAAAGAGACGGATTATCATAGCAGTAAAACAATTTAGCTATGCTTTAATCATCAATAAATCATTCCAAATTACCCTCCCCACCAGCCCCTGGTGTACAATAACATACAGCAGCTTCTACATTACGCTGTGCTTCCTAGCGATAATGACTGTTACGGGACAGTAAATCAAGAGTGCTGGTGAGGTCACCAAAGCATTAACAATTAACGGCAGTCAGACAGCACAAGACCCCACGCCTTTCTGGACTGTGTTAAGTTTGATGCACGGAGGATAAGCCATGTGATAAAGCACAAAATGGGAAAGTGGACGGTGACAAACGCCATCCCAAACTCGTTCAACCCCAGTGGAGCGTTCCGTGGGAAAGGAATCATGCCACTCTCAACAAACTAAGTCTAGAGAAAGCACAATGAGGGCGGAGAAGCCCATTACAGACAGACAAATTATACACAACACCCTACACCTTACCAAACGGGATTTCTTGATTATTTGTTACGACTGGGTATACCGGTTTTTTCCCAGTACTATGCACGGGCATTTACTCTGGTCGCTTCCAAGAATGACATATCCAGCATCACTTTCACACTGACCATCATAAAGTGAACCACCAAGTTGGACAGTGCTACTTCAGGACTTGACTCGAGATATCTTGGAACCAAAAGCAGACCTTGAACTCAGCTTGACTGGCTTAGCTTCTGGTTTGTGGCTCGGGCCTCTATTTCTAGGTACTGTTTTGTTAAAAACAGAATTATTATTTTCCATGAATATTCTCTCCAATTAAATTTAATGAATTAAATCCTGATGGAAAATCATAAAAAGTGACCAAAAGGCATGAAAAAGGTTCATCCCCCCAACTTAACAGAAAAATGAAAGTATGAAATTAAGTCCCTGGTAGGTAAGAGCAATAATATTAAGCTCACCTGTTTGTCTTACATGTATATGTTTTTGATTTGCTTTGATTGGCAGTTTTGATTGTAATATTGAAATGAATGGTGATAAATGACATAATTCGTATCTATAGTAAAAACGTGCATACGTGAGAATTTAATGTGAGATACCTGTAAGTATATGTACACAAGAATGTTTTAGAAACCCTTTGCAACTTGTTGTTTTTGTGGACGGGCTTGCGAATGGAAGGAAAGGAAAAATGCTAAGAAATGAAGTGGCAAAAAAAAGTAATTATGCGGCTAGGTTTTGTTGTTCACAGTATTTTTTTGCCTGCAAAGGACTCTGACCCACGGTGTACCTTGCCTTGTGCCCAGTGTTTGCTGCGACAGGCTCCAGCTGAATGAGGCGTCCCTGAACTGAATGAAGCAGTCAGAAAATGGACAGATGGATCAATGGATTTTACTGCATAGTACATTTTAAATGTCTTTTTTCTCCTTCTCTCGGAATGTATACAACACTTTACCATGTCCGTGGATTACAGAAGCATTATAAAATGGCTGCTGAGGAATTCACCGCCTGTTTCAGATGCAGTTACTGTAGGTCTCCCAGCCAAACATTCTAAACATAGAACTCGGCTATAGGCAGATCAGAGCCCAGCATCAAAGTGCACATTCTGATTAGTTGTGCTGAGCAGGAATGCACAGTGAGCAGATATACGGAGAAAATTATTTTGTCTGCATTATTCTTTTAAAGAAACACACTTTAATTAAACAGTTATGTAGCAGCCAAGAGACCTAAAATTGCATTTTAACATGCACAGACCCGGGTAAGGCAGACAAATGTGATGCAGGCAGGCAGTCAACATTTAAACTGCGCCAGATGAACTAATAAACGCTCTGCTTAGCGGAAGGGTTAAGAAATCACCATCACCTATAATTGAGTACCCTGACCTTTCTGGTCTTTAGAAGCCATTGCCTTCGCTATACGGCTTGAGAGCATCTTCGTGTTACAAAAATGTAATACGTGCCGTGGATACTGCAGTCAGGCCTAGAGGTGGCAGCTGCACATCCACAGGAAAGCAGTGGAAGAGAAAAGGCCAGATCGTTATACAGTGATGCCCCTCCTTGTCCCTCCCTACCATTTGACTCCTACAAGTGTTTTCTTCAGGCACAAGACAAGCGGACATGATTGAGAGAGAAATGGTCTTATAAGCAGTGAATAACCTGTCAGCAAAGAGTCAAGCTGAAAACCTGGGTTCAGGGATAATGGGTAATATCCTTCACAGAGCTGCAAATCAGAAGGGAGTAAAACCACTACTATGGAGATTTGGGGAGCCCAGCGTGATCGCTGGGGGTGTTCTCATTTCTCATTCTCGCCCAATCACCTGCACATGCTAGCAGTATTCATGCGAACCCTTCCTCTGACAGCACTTTTTGCCAGTTTTGTGTGTCAAGGCATATATATAGATATAGTCAGGCATGGTTTAAAAGTACAGCATCTAAAAATGCTAAAAAGTATTCTTAAGAGTTTGAAAACAAAACGCAGGGTTCAGAAACTCCCAGAGTTCCCACGGGCCATAAAACATCAGTGTACTCACCTATCCCATCAGCCTGCTCCGGCTCGAGAGAGTGATCTGCATAGAATCCTGGAGAAAACAAAAAATGGGGAAAAGAGTCATTAACACACAACAGCACAATATATCCTACTTACTCTAGATCACTATAAACAACAACAGTAGGTGGTCTGTAATATGTAGTATTAATTTGTTGTGTTAACTGAGCTTGTAACAAAACTTCTGTACATTATTGATCTTTACATAACAAAATAGCAGCAATGACAATCAAAACCTGTTACCACAATCTTACATTAAATGAGATGTACTGTAATAACCCAACTGATAACTCCTTTCAGAGCTTTATTATTGCTATGAAAAACAAATGGATGCTTGATAACATACAAAGCGAGAAAGCAATAAACTACAACAAATAGTGTAAACAAAAGTTTTTGTATTTGCAGTTTTGCATCGGCACTGTTCCTACCTTCTACAATCTAAATTAAATGCAATTAAACGTTTCTAGGTTTTCATTACATGTGTATACCCCCTTTTATGCCAAAGGATCCCGAAGCAGTTCCCGGATAGGAGGGGACCCATTTCACCCACTAAATTGCAGTTCCTGCCTGGAAGACGTGTATCAGTCAATACGTACCACCAGGCCCAATACACAGCCGATCAGATGGATAAACGAGAAACGAAATCAACCAAATGAACGAAAGTACGACTTCAGGGAGGACAGACTCGATGATTCTGGAGTGGAACTGAGCCAGGACACTGGGGGTAAACATCCCTACTCTTGTGAACAGTGGAAGTGCTTCAGTCTGAACTGTCACAGCTTCTGTCTGATGTCTCATCCAACTAATGGCACCGTCTATGGCCTAGTGTCCCATATCTCCATACTGGAGCACGGGTCTGCAAATTCTGGGTGAGATGGTGGGGCGCCATCTACTGTCCACCTTCACCACTTTTCCACAGAGTTCAACCATCCCTGTACTGAAAGGGCCGAGTCCAGTCATATTGCTGCTCTTACTGTATGTTATGCAAATTAAAATACAAGGTATTTAGTCAGTTATCATAAATTATATCCATAAGCCTTAGCAATAAACCCTGTCATATCTCAAATGATTACTAGTGCTGCGAATGATATTATCGTTACCACTACCACTAATGATCTTTTGGCTTTTGAAATTAAAATATACCTATATTTACAAATTCCCATTCTCACTTTCAGCTCCAACTTTATTAATGATTTCACCTAAACTGTTTCTGAGAACTACATATCATATAACATATATGTAGTACATATTATATACAAGGTATAACGATTAAAAAAAACATGGAAAAATGCCCCAATTTTCTTTTTTTAAAAGTTGTTTGCTGTATTTTTTAACTTTAACTTCAGAAAAAAAAATATTTCAGGAGTTAAATGTTAGGGTTATACGGGGAACATAAAATACTTTTATATTGCACACATAATCAGCAGTCTTGCATTTTGAACTTGGTAAATCACAAACATTTTATCAGAGGACAGTAAGGCTGTAACAGTTAAACGGGTCTCCATATTTTACGAGGGGCTGATTAGTTGAATCATAATGAATGTATCATTCTAGACAAATGATTAAAGAGGATTTAAGAAGATACCACCGATTAAAAACGTACACCCTTTACTGTAATTACTTTAAGAGTGTTTATGTAAATGCACCGATAGAGTGGGTTTTTATTTTTGCTCTATTTCTAGAGAACAAAAATGCATTAAAGCTACAGTACACTACTCCAGTTGTCCTTAGCCAGTGTGTGGATCGCACAGATATGTAGCGGCCACCTACAGTGCCCAGTTTCAAAGGGCATACATCTCCGTTCCTGCCCCGTCTCCAGGCTCACCCCACTATTGTCCACCCTTCAGAACTGACAGTGCCGGGAAGCGAGTCAGCTTATAGAGTGAGTGGCGTCGGGGGACATGGAGCTGTCTGCCTTAAGATACCTCCCACCTTTTTTATTTTTGCTTTTTTTAGCCTCTTGTTTGCAAATTGTATCATCTCCTGCAGTGCGAGCCTGAATCTCTCCACAATGGAATCAAAGCAGTAGCCAGCATCTGTCTGATGCCATTAGCCTGCATTGGAGGTTAACAGTTCTATTGTCTTCAGTGTTTTTAATCAAAGCCGCTTTCGCCACAATTTTCAGTTTTCTCCTTCTCTTTTCATGTATCTGAATCCAGACAACACCACTGTATTCTTTTTTTTTTCTTTTTATGACGCACTGAAAGTTCTTCAGCTTCATGCAACTGAACTGGATTTTTAAAACTGCAAATCCATCCGCTGTATAGCTTGATTCTGGAACTGCAAGGATGCCCTTACATTCAACAGTTTTTTTTCTCTCCCTTGTTTTGTTGTGCTAAATCTATTGTACCCTGAATTCTTTCACCAAATGGCTGAATGTGATCCTGAGATCAATTAGCGACTAACCACTGTAGATAACGGGCTTGGATGGGCAGAATGCCCATAGCATTTATGATCTTACTTCAAGTGGGAATAACTGCGAAGACACAGCAACCAACTCACTGATGTGATGGACAGTAAGAATTTTATTGGCACCTATAATTATTCCAATCTAACAGCATACAATTGAAAACTCACAAAAATGGCTCAGGGTACAGAAAAATAAAACTGAAAGGCTCATTAACAGTTCCAAATCCTGATCACAGCCAATCGAAAAAAATCTGGAAAGCTCTTTTAAACTTTTGATTCCACATCTTGGAAATATATTTACAGATAGTATTTGTATCTAATGAACAGCCTACTGAGCCCCCCAAGAGGATTACAGAGAATTTCTTTTCACTGCAACTCATATCCTCTTAGCTTGTATTTGAACAATTTAAGGTGCTCGCATTTGTGTGACATCTCAGATGAAAAACCCATTCAAATCCTAGATTAAAAGTTGAAATACTTGGATAATAATAGATAATAAGCTAAAATAATGATCATAAAAATGTTGTGAAACTGAAGAATTAAGCAGAGCGAGTGTCAAGTATAGGAGAATAAAGGAAATCGCCTCATGATGGAAAATTTCAATGCATCTGTAACAACAACGTCTATTGTACCAACAAATTAGGGGGTCAGCTATCAATTGCATTCTCATCCACTGAAACTGACTTGCTGTGATTTAAAATGTTTCTTAAATTCGTCGGCATTCACTAATGAACAAGAAATGCATCACACATCCAGCCACATAATCTTTGTGGACAAATACTAAAAAAACACCTTATATCACTTTCTCCCTTTTATGATAGCTACTGTTAGAATAACGGGGCCAACAAAGAATTAAAAAAAATCTTTTTTCTAGTATCTGTTTATTATTGATGAAATAATTGACATGATTTGAAATGATTTAATAATCAACTATCAATGCCTTCTTACGTTGCCCAGTTTTGATTTGTACCTACAGGCAACGTAGACGTATGTTAAAAAGCATTTTTCGAAACAAATATTTTAAAAGGACTGAAAAGGCTTCAAAATGTTTCATGGAAAATCTCATTGCTTCTTTAATGCCCACGAGGAATGGTCAAAGTTAAAGAAATGGCAAAAAAAAAAAGATCAAGAATTCCCATCATTTCATTTCTCCAACTATATAAGTCTGGTGTCTCGTTCAACATTTCAGAGAGAAAATGAACAAGAACATTCTGACTAGCCACTGAGCCAGCTTTTGTACCAGGGAAGCATATGCTGCAATTGAAATACAGTACTGCATTCTAAAAGCCACAAAGAGTGGAAGGAATCAATTCAGAGAGCCCGTACAGCACAAAGAAAAGGGCAGGGGGGCACAGTGTTGGTAAATATGGGAACTTCTTAGTTTTCATTTTTCTATTCAGGCACTCTGAAATTTTTCTTTCACATCCCAACAATTGCCCAGACTGAAAGAATTCCTCAAAGCAAGGAGTAGGAACTCCTAAGGCCTGAGATGCAAAGCTCTTTCACAACACTGGCAACTCATTCATTCACTGTCTTTCAACCTCACACACACACACACACAGAGATAGGCTTCTTTTTCCACCAAAAGGATATTTTTCAGCTTTTATTCAGTGCTTTCGGGAGGGTATGAAACGCAGAAGTGCTTTAATCTCAAGTCACAACTCATGAGTTGGGTTACAATACGCAAATATATTTAAAGCCACAGAACGACCAGTTGTGAAAATGCAATTCAGATGTTCGGCATTTTGTGGAGTTTTCATTATATTCTAATATTTTTGTAAGCAATCCCATTGTACACTCATGTATAAGCTTCTAATGAATATGACCTGATGGAAATATAGCATTACCCAAAACTTCAGCAGAGTTAAAGGAGAAAGATTTTCCCCTTATATGAAACAAAATTATTTTTTTCACAGGCAACAAAAAACAAATGCTTGCATTACGGAATGGTATTCTTTATGGGGTTTTATTTCTTTATACAGGGTGCTCAAAAGGAATTTTACAATTCAAGATACCTTAACTTGCACCTACTCATTCTGTGCACCTATGCCCTCTTGCAGTATATACACTGATTCATACGCAGCTGGAATAAAACAAAAAAAAATTAATTTTTTCCTTCATTGATTTCCTTTCCGCTCCTGAGTTTATTTCCAGTTCAGCAAATAGAGCCTAAAGCATAGAGACCAATTAATGACAATACCTAAAGATCATTCACTTGGTACAGCTGAGTTCCATGAAAGGCAATTCAACATCAAAAAGACAGAAACTGCATCTGGACATCAGGAGGTGATCAATCCACGAACTTTCTCCTGCAGAGTTCCAGCTTTGTTTTCTACACAAGGTGAAGAATCAGTTGTGAGGCTCTCACATTTATTACACAGCGCCAGGGAACACAAATTATTCTGAAATCTGTGCTGGAGCCTCTCTATCATTCACAAAAGGCCTTTTTTTTCTCCATCAACTACTTCAAATCGCCATTATAGCTGTATGCAGATCACATCGCCGTTCTTTTTCTGCCAGTGAGCATTACAGACCCTCCCAAAAATATTAAAACAGCGTATTAAGAACTTTCTGCTACCACCATGGATCAACTCACCTAGCATGTTGATTGTCTGTGCAGCTCTTTCACCGATAATCCACACAATTTCAAACCATCTGCGCCCAAGTAGACCCGTCTGAGTAGCCAACACTGGTAGCTGAGTAGCTATGACTTTGCTTTGGGGTTTCCTCCTCAACTGTGCTCACTCACTCATTCATTCATTCAGCCTTGGCAAATTGACTCCAATCATCAATTATTGTGGTTCGTGTCCTGTCACTGTCTCATCTCGGAGCCCAGCTCCTCCCTGACATCTGCAGGTTCCTGACCTCACACACGCCGAGCTGCCTCCACCACACTTCACTGAGCGCCAGCATATGTTCCCTGACTGCCCTCTCTCTCTCTCTCTCTCTCACACACACACACAGACACTGTACACACCCCCGTCACCCACTCGCTCATTCACAAACGCACAAAACGGTGTACACTCTCAACTTCACAAAACTGCAGCTCCAGACGATATAAGGAGAAACTCTCAAGATGGTGTTCAAAGAAATAAACAAAAAAAAAATGTGTCACCTCTTCAAAGAAATATGACGAGACACAATTCCAGTTAGTTTCAATTAAAGGTTTCTGGATTTTATTTTTCTCCAAGAAAAATTAATAACGAAAGCTGACATAATAACATGCTTTTTATAGCTTTCAATGTATAGCATCTGAAAAGTTACAATAAGCCACCACACATACTGGATCAAGTATGGGTACTCCTTAAACAGCAGTGGTTACCTGCTATTACAACCCTGTCCTACTTCAGTGATTTATTAAAAAGTCATTTCGTGAGGGAATGAGACCCATTGATCCTTAAATACATAACTCTTCAAAGGGCCCGAGAAAGTGAAAAATGCTTGTATGGAGATAAAATTCTTAAATAGAAATGAATTGAGTACAGATGCTAAATGCTAAAGCAGAATTGGAAAGAATGGGAGGAGACTTAGAAATACACAGAAATTCTCTCCCTTCATTGACACAAAGGTGGTCCATCCTGGAGAGGGACATGGAGTCTCTATGGGTGTGATCACACAAACACACAGTGGCTGCTTCTGGCAAACACAAATCTACACAAACACAAAGTCGTGTGGCAGGAGTTACTGTACCTCACTGCACAGTCCTTGCCCTTCTGTGAGGCTGATTTCTAATCCTTCTGACCCGTGATTAACCATTAATGCCTGGAGCACTCGTGGCTGTGTGCCGCCCATCCTGTTTGCATGGCGGCTACTATAGCCCTTTGTATAGCAACAAAGAAAGGCCGCATCTTTAACCTTTGACCCGCAAAACCTCTGCAACTTTGGGCACATTTCATACAGATGCAAAATGGACCTCGCCACTTTCATCAGGGAGTTTCTTAGCCTCTGCAATTTTTACCACCTCACCTACCATATGTCTCATTTAAAACCTAAGTAACAGAAGCTGTACGTACCCACGCCAGCAGCATACTGACCACTGAAGCTGCATTAACGTTTAAAATGCAGCCGAATAATTACTAAGCCTCAGGTGTGTCTATATAAGGTGCAGAGGGGCTGTATAAGGTGTGTGTGGTGTTACAGATAAATGTCTGAAGTTTCTTTTTCAAAGAAAAGCACCATCATTTGCAACTGCGCGTGTTCTTTTTGCACAGGCTGGGAAAACCATTTCCTGGCAACACAACGGGTTTCGTATCGGATACATCAGCACTTTCTGGTCCGGACTTGCCTCCCTGTTCCCCCCCTTCCAGTCTCCGTGATCGCTGAACACACAGGATACACACGTGCTTCAATACCCCAAACCCCGCAGAGGCCCAGTCAAACAGGAATGAGAAAACTTTAAACCATAAGAACTTTAAATCACTCTTAAACATCTTCTACGTACGACTTCGGTTTTTTTTTAAAATAACACCTGCCATCACACCGTTTTCTGCGTCAGTTTAAATGTACAAATAAAGACAAACTGTCGAGTTCCTATGCAATTACTTATCTGATAGCTTGATTGTCATATAAAAATATCTGCGCATGGTTCTTTTTTTTTGATAGCTGTCGGACTGTTTCAGGGGTCCTTTGGTAAAAAATTAGAAAAGGAGTAACAGACAGCAGGTTCTGTTCTTATATCATGGATACATTTATATATGTATAGGTTTATTTTTATAGATTAAAAATATTTCAAATTAAATTAATATCTATTTTTTGACATATAAACAAAAATACACAATTTTCTTATAGAGCAAAACTAATCAGATTAAATATAACCAGTATCTGATAAGAATAATTAGTTCTTTGATTGTCAGGTGTAGTGGTCAACTCACTAACAAACCAAGTTACAGCATTTGCTGACTGAACCTCACTTGTGATTCTCTGCAGCTCAAAAGATGCACCATTTATACTGCCCATCAGTCCCTAATATCCAAAAAGCACAAAATCAGTTGTACAAAATGTAAGTCTGTAAAGTCAGATTACTACACTATATACTATAGAATCCCCTGGTAAATAAAACCTTAACAGTACCATACTTTAAACATGGGTATTTGCACTTTTTTTAAAGAAATCAACCAGACATTTATTCTTAGTCCATTCTGCTTTCTGTGTGAGTGTGTTTATGCTCCCACAACAAATACCAAGGAGGTTAAGGATTGTAAGAATTGTGGTAAGCTGGAAAAACAGAGACAAAGTGGTGAGTGAGATGACTAAGATTAGCACTAATCTTGCGAGGTGGTAGTTCCCGATTATTGCAAATGGACATTTGTAAAACCATTCCCCATCATGATTCCCAAGCAGTCACAACACCTGAATTAGGACTTCCAATGGACCAAACAAATTCATCTCATGTGCTAAAGACAGGTATCTTCAGAAATACGTGTTTAGTCAAAACAGAAATAAAAACAACCTTTAAGTACAATTTACCACAAATACAGGAGCCTTACGGTTTGCCCTCAGAAAACCAAGTATTTCTTTGACTGGGAACTTTCAAAGTGCTTTGTTTTCAGCTTGCCTGAAAACGTGCTGTATCTTAAGGAAAAACATATTTCTGTGTACACCACTATCCAATCATACATTCAATAGCAGTTGCAATAACAGAAATAATCAGAAAACAGCTCTCCAGATCATTTAGGTTCCAAAATCTTGAGACATTATTCCAAAAACAGAGGTTTTTGAACTGGGGTGTGAGACATGTCAGACTTTTTCAGAAGGAAAACCATCAAAAACACGAATCACGTATAGGCAAACATGTACAGCTACTTTGTTATAGATATTTTTGTAAAGTAAACTTAAAAAGGGGAGCAATTTTTCATCTTGTTACTTTTTTCATTCAATCCATTCTGTATTTTCCTGTAAAATCAATATAAATATACAATTTTACTTCAATTATTCTTGATAAGGGGACAGAGAACATGTTTTGAGCACCACAGTGGTGTAACCGCAGTATAGGCTGGGAACTGATGTTCTGAAAGAACCATCAAGGGTGTCATTTGGAGCCCTAATGTAACTCGGTATGTCTTAGGAGGCCACCTAAGTGCATAACCGTCTCACCTAGAAGGACCCCCTAAATTCAGTTTATCACTGTCACTCACAGATGGCTACTGTTCCGCTTGGGCAACAAAGTGGTACCAAAGCTTGACATGTGAGCAGAGGCCTACCTGTCTTATCTCCTCCCAAAATGGGGGCCGACAATGAAAAATATCTTTCCCCTTTCAAAGAAGGCCCAGCTGGACTTTTGAAGCTGTTTTCTCTGACCCAGGGAAGCGGAAGTCACTGAAAGGAGTTGAAAATGATGTAGTGACTAGGAGAACAGAAGTCTCCATCTACTCTATCACAAGTGTCATGGGAGAGGAAACCAAGTAAGGTGTTTAAAAACAAAATCACCCTCTCTTTAGACGCGTCAAATCTTTTCTCAATTATTCACCAGATTAAAGTAGTTTCAGTCTTCCAGGTTTTAATTTAAGTGCTAAGGGACTAGGATAAAATCTGCCGACCCAAAAATTGTGTAAAAGTTTTTTTAATCTATGTTCCTCAGATATTTATGGTGCTGAGACATACTTTTACAGAAAATGGACATTTTGGGTCCATTTTCTGTAAAAGGGTGAGAACCTTATCTCTTGCAACCTCGGTTTTCTACTTTCACAGGATAACTGAAGTGTTTGACATTCTTGTGGCTTGTGGCAACTAGTATCTGACCTTCTTCCCAAAAGCTCAACACCATACGTTCTTACACACAAAAGGAAAAATGAACTGCTCAAGAACAAATGAAGAGGCACATTTCACATATTCTTTGAGACACGACAGTAAAAATATTCCATTCAATAAGATGGTTGAATTACACATGGGTCCAACATAATAGGGCTTTGTACAAGGCCCATTTGTGATCAAATTAATCATCTTTTATGAAACGCTTAGCCTGCCACAGTTGAAAACGACTTTTGAAACCATGAATTTTCAGTCTGTTCCAGCAGACAGTAAAACACTTTAAGCCACTAAGAGTTTATACCAAACTTCAGAATCTAAGAGAAGCAGATGTCTGAGAGTCTTTATCTCTGAGCACTGGGCCAACTAAAAGCCCCTGTCTTCCCCTTCAGGATGAAGGAGACAGCAGGGATGACAATCTCAGTGAGCTCTGAATGAACTGTGATGCCACGTGAATTACTCTTGACTGATAGGAGCAGCACCCCACAGAGACACTATTTTAAACTAATTTGACAGGCAAAGTGTGCCCAGCATAAACATATTAAACAGATTCTAGATCTGAACATCCTGCAAATGCAAGCCGGAGGTCCTAAAACAGTTCTAATTTAGGGTACATCAGTCCTGCGAACATGGTTTTAATAAAAGCAAGAAATACATTTTTGGGTTGGATTTTTTTTTTCCTGAATACTGAATAGGCACATAGCAAGAGGGACCACAGGTCACCTGATCAGCCTTTTTGTCCCAGGCTGATCATTTACATCTGATTAGATTCTGGTGTCCACAGGAGATGCAGACAAGACCACACAAATCAAAGGATATTCAGTGTACCGGGACAGGATCATTCATTGTATGAAAAGTCAAGCCCTCTGTGGTGAAAGGCTGGGCACTGATGTTATGCACTTGTCTGCTGCTCGTGTGGGCTGTGTGTCAGACACTAAGAAGCACCTGAGAGACACCAGAACCAATCCTAGTTCTCTCCACATACACAAAACCAGCAACCGAGTCCCTCCCTGTCAGGGACTCATCATTACAATGTTTTTCATGCTTTAAACTGCGCTGTTAACGCCAAGAAACATGGCAGAGACCAGCTGATTTCTGGGGTGTGTAGTTACTCCTTCGGTCAACTACTACAGTGAAAGCTATCTGAATAACACCATGGGCCAGTGTGTTATAACTGTGAGAATAAGAGTAGTTAAAAAAAAGAATTGTTCAACCAGGCAGTTTTATATGATCAGTGTGCACCACCTGTATGGATATAACCCTGACAGCAGGAATAATAAACACAGTATCTGTATTTCTGTGTGTTGCCACACTGGTGTTGTTAATTTGACAACAGGTGGAAATCGGGTTAGTGGCCATTTCTCTACCATTTTCATTAACCCATCGTGTCCAGTCAGCTGGCCGTGGATGAGACGTTCATGTAGGGGTATGTGGGAGATGGGGAAGCCACCAGAGCTGCGAGTAACAGAATCTCAACAGACAAGCTGTGGCCACTGGTAGCCATTCACTGTATCCACCTGGAAGCTCAGAGAAGCCCTCAGAGCGCCACCTGCTGGAGCAACAAGGTTTGGTCCTAATCTGAAGGCCCTGTTAGAAATAAATTCTTCTGAACAGTACTCCCAGGTGTTCAGCATAGGTGCCAACAAACCACAAAATCTGAATTTAAAACTAAAACAATGATACAGACTAGATATATTAATCTGTTTAAGCTTTAATTTTAGATCCCAGTAAAACTGTTTTTTTGCAGGCCCATCAGAATTCCCTCTTCCTGAAGAGTAACGTTTCCCACTTATGATAAAATTCCATTTTGTGCAGTTTACAACTGATCATAGTCTTAGGTAGGGATGAATGCAAATGGATTCTAGTGTCTCCCCTGTTGGGTTTGCATTGAGAGAGAAGGCTTATTCTGAGAGGCATCAAGACAACTCAAGGAACATCTGTCCTCAGCACCTCAGAAACACAACAGAAAGCCTCATCTGCTGCTCATGTACCATGATACCAAATCTATTCCTTTTGTATGATGCTTTAACGGGTAATGGGGTCTCCCCTCCACCACCACCAGTGTGTAGTCCCCACCTGGATGACGCGCCAGTACTCTCCCCACACACCAGCTCTCAGTGGGGAAGGGAACAGAGTGACAATGCCAGTTCAGAGATGGGGATTATCCGAAGGCCGTGACTGGTAAAAGGCAGGGAAAACTTTAGCCAGGACACTTTTGGAGAAACGCGCTGGGATTTTTAATGACCACGGAGAGCCAGGTCCTCAGTTTTCCATCTCATCCAACTGCTGGAGCATTTTTTACAGTATAGTGTCCCAGTCACTATAATGGGATATTAGGACCCACACAGACCACAGGGTGAATGCTCCTTCTGGTCCCACTAACACCTCTTCCAGCAGCAACCTTAGCTTTCCCAGAAGGTCTCCCATCCAGATTCTGGCCAGGCTCTGCCTTTAGTGCTTCATGATGTTAGCATGTTTTTTTAAGCTTAGGTAAATGAATGGACATTAATAACAATTATAACTGGCAATAAACTGCTCTACTCTGCTCTCTACCCTTAGCCCCTGTGGCAATTCAGAGGGACAGTTTATCAGCAATGACCAGATTTCGACAGGTGGAGAATCAAACCATTGGGTCCAATTCTTTTGTCAAGGCTGTTAAAAACATCTGCTTCCATATGTTTAATGCCACACCTGAAGACGTCTTTTTTTTTCTTATGGTTAACATCAAAGAACGTTTATTAAAAAATAAAACCATTACACAGCAATATAAGAGTCTACAGCCTTATATTTAGTGCATGTTGAGACATAAGTGGTGGTGGAGGGGAGTCCCCATTACCTGTAAAGCGCTTTGAGTGGAGTGTCCAGAAAAGCGCTATATAAGTGTAAGCAATTATTATTATTATTATAAATAAAATGAAGGAAAGCGGTCCTGTGGAGCCACCACACACTGCCCGTTTAATCAGCCCACTATTATTTGCCTCTGGTCTTTGAACCTAGATAATTGGGTCATTCTTTTGAGAACACATCTTTCTTCCAGCTCCCAGCAATGGCGACCAAATAATACTAATCACTAAAAGGTAAGGTGTCAGGGATTGCAAAAATGTAACTAAAAAAAGATTAAATTGCTAGAATTGTTTAAATCCTGAACTAATTCCCTTGAGGGACTGTCCAAGCAATAAAAAAAAATGCACGTGCCAGCTATTCTATGCTATTTGGGTTCTTTGCAGATTTAACCTTTTGAATTCTAACCTGACCTTTGAAAACCAATGGTATCCATGGTTTCTCGGACTTGTAGTGTTTTCCTTGCTAACCTTGATGATTTCTCATTGTAACCCTTTCAGTGCTGGCTGTTAGTGCTGCTCGTTTGTCTGCAAATCACTTCTAAATTGTGATAGGCAAGACACATACCACCATACAAAACACACACATATCGGAATGTTTTTCTCCAATCACTTTCTTTTCCAAAACCCACTAATTAAGGGAAATAAAAAATACTGATAAAATTTACAAAACAACAACCACAACAACAACAACAACAAAACGGCTAAAAAAACAGTTAACTGTTAATGCACCTGTTCTGAAAATAAGCACTGAAAGGCATTCATGGGGTCTTTCGAAAAGAATGTACAGTACAGGAGGTTTTATTAGAAGTAGAATATCGTAATATTAGGGGTGGAGAGGTGGATCTGTGGCTAAGGCTCTGAAGCTGTGCCTGGAAGGTTGCTGGTTCAAATCCTGCTGCTGGCAGAGGAATCCTACTCTGTTGGGCCCCTGAGCAAGACCACAGTGACAGTGAATAAAAGGATTATCAGCAACAGAGTCAAGTGAATCCATCTAGTTTGTCATGGGGCAAGAGGGTAATTTGCTTTCAATTCCTGGGGTTTACATACACTTGAAAATCATCACCACAGTAATGGCTTTTAGTACACACACATCATGTACATTCCTCTCATTTCAAGGGAAGCACTTAGTTTAGACAGTGTAGCTTAAAAAGCAGGGCCAATTGCTTTTTCGCGCTTAAAACAGCATAGACATGCCAGTTGGAGGTGGAACTGTATTCGGGTCTCAATGCATTTCTGCTCTTGGGACCTTGCTTGTCCAGTGTTAGCTTATATTATTCCACAGAACAGCAATTGTACCACAAATCAAATATTAGCAGCAGAAATGGGAAAAAATTGGAAGATTAACCTCTTATTTGATGATATCTGTTATATCAACTAGAGAGCTGTACAGCAAGTAACACATTTGTGTTAACTAGGATTGTAAGGTTATTTACTTTAGCCCATGTGGTTTCTTTTCTTAATGTATAGCGAAAGGATTTCCTGAAGGAGATGAGCAAAATATTGAAGACAACAAACAGCCACCAACTCACACAAGCCCCACATTCACCGAGCACCAGGTTGGAGTTGACCGATTTATTCACAGAAAAGGTTTTATGACAGAAAGGCCTCAGGTCTCACTTGATCCATATCCATTTACCAGATACAATGGTCCTGCAGAATCCCAGTCTGTATGCATTGGTTAATGGCAACTTCACACATAAGTGCCAACTTCTTAGCATCTGAAATATTTTGTTTCTCACAAAAACGCAATTTTGAGACATGAGACACCTGTTGTCAAAGGCATTACCATAGCATCCGAAGGAATTATACCAATATTCAGGAAGGATATGTCCACAAACCATTTGAATCCTTCAGATAAATGCTAAAGACTCTTGAAACAGATCTAGCTTGTCGAGGAAAGTCGCCCTAGGGGCAGCACAGTGCCGTGGTTAGTGCTGGGGTATCACAGCTTCAGGATCATGGGTTTGTAATCCAGACGTGAGGGAATGTCTATGTGGAGTCTGCATGGTCCACCTGTGTTTGTGTGGGGTTTTGCCATTTACCCCAGTCTATTTAATGCTTTTTCACACACTCCCCTGTGCTCAGTATGAGGGTTTTCCTGGCTTGAGCAACTACCTCTTTCGCTGCGACTTACTGCTTGGTTACTGGCTTCCTGTCCCTGGTTTGTTCCCCGACTAGGTCTCCTGGTGAGGGTTGTGGCTCTTTACCGATCGCTCTGGTTTCGACTCTCGGCTTCCGGCCCCGCTTCTGGTTTTGTACTTTTGCTTGTTTACCTGCGGCTTTCGGACCTCGGATTGCTCTCTCGACAACGCCTTTGGATATTGTTCAGGTTTTCTGCACAGGGTTCTCACTACTATTTCCTAACACTAGGTCCCAGCGCAGGCTACCTGACCCTTATAAGGCGCTATATGTAGGTAATGTATGAAATGTATGAAAACACTGTTTCTACACGTGATGTACTTCTAAAGCACAACTGCAGCTAACAGCTAATAAGATGTGATTTGAAAGTGTGATGGTTCTGACAATATAGTTGATTACACCAAAAGTCTCAGTTGCTGGTTGCTGTCCTCACTCTACTTTGACAATAAAAGACCAGAACTATTTTTTTAACAAAAATCCCGCATCTTATGAACGTCTCTGGAGCAAAGAGTTGTCGACCAAACTGATCATTTTAAATTTTATCGGCGCAAAGAGCACCAACGATAATAAATCTAAACCGAGTATGAGATCAGATATTACTTCTGTATGTAATGCCAGGATGTTCAATTCATCAGAACTGACCCAGAAAGGTCTAATTACCTTCATGTTAAAGCGTACAGTCTAAACCAGAATAAAAGACTTTCAGCTGAAATATTCCATTTAACAGACGTGACAAGGAGATTCTGTATGTCCTACATCCACGGTCCCATAATTCATTTTCTGACTTCCATGGCCTCAAGGTTACCACTTAATGTCATGGTAAACAATGTTGGCATTCTCTATAACCTCGGTTTACAGCAAATAATGAGGATCATTTGCTTTAAGATTGCTTTTGTTGTTCTGGTAGATTCAAGGTCATCTGGCGGCCTTTAAATTAATTGCTAACATTTCCTGTGGGCTCTTCTGCTGCCTTGCTTGAAAGAGAGCACAGAACAGCTGCTTGGTCATTTTTTTCCCATTGAAAATGTCATATTTAACATCTATTTCTCCGACGAAATGTATCAATCATCCACCGACTTCATAAGAAGCACGGAGAAGAAAGAAAATAAATAAAACTTTAAGAACTTTTGTACAAAGTCCCCAGACAGAGTTCTCTAACCCTGGCAGGAGATTATGTATGGAAATACCGTTCACAATGGGGCTCTGAAATATACCATTTAAGTCAGTGTTGTTCTTACAAATAGTGTATTTTCCAGCACACCAAAAGACAAATAGATTCCCTGTAACAGGATATATAACCAGAGAGTTACCACCAGATGTGCTGCAGTTGCACAGTGTACAGAATTGCAACATTCTTTAACAAATATTGCTCACAACAGCATATAAAGTTGAAATGTATTGAAATTCATTTTACAACACCTGCCTGCATAATGGAGAGAACAAAAGTTCACTTTTCATTTTAAGTGACATTTCCAATAAGAAGGCCATGAAGAGGAGAGGAAATACTTTCAACTTTCCTTCTATGGTTATGGCTTTTTTCATTGACATAACCAGGCTGAATCTCATTTACTCATCCACAGCCTAGAAGGGGGTTGAAAACTGTTGTCTTTTAAAAAATATATATTGTTTTGTTACTTAAAAATCATCTGTATCTGTTAATGTACTGAAACAGAAAATACAACTGATGAGCAATCTGGTTTTATGAAAACCCGTAACGCATCCTGCAAAAGCATCAGAGCAATACTTTACTTTACATAATTACAGCACTAAGTCCAGGTTCAATAATGGAACAAGTAAAGGTTTATTCCACGCTGCAAAGAGCAGAAAAGAAGCACAACTTTTCGGCTAAATAAACCTTTACTTGTTCCTTGGCAGCCTACGCATGCTGACGCAGCTCCCTACTTGAACTATAACAGGTTCAATAATTACGGAACAAGCATTACAAACCCTGCGTGGTAAGATAATTAGCTTTTTTTTTAAAACATGCAATGTCTCTGTGTAATCTCTAGAAATTGGTAAGATCACACCAGACTTTCAACGGGGTTACATATTATTAAGAAGTCAATATTTAAGAGTCAAAATACGCCAAACTCCTGGGAGTGTCCATTTCACCCCAGCGTGATATTGTTAATAAAACATTCAGTGTGCAATCTTGAGTAATCTACTGCACCTAAACCTGCCCGCATTTTATTCCCCCTTCATTTAAGTGAAATAAACCAACATGGCAACCTTATATACTTCTCTTCATCTTCTTTCATTTAATTGTTTGCTTCGGCACCACCTTCTCACCACAATTACAGCCGCTGTACCTGCAGTGTTATTTCCTGGGTTCTCCTTTCACAGTTAGGTCGTTGTGAACGGCACTTCAAAGATTTCCATTTTGACAGATTACAGTAGCCCTTCCATTCTTAGAAATGGGCTGTCTGTGTGATGCCAGAAGTGACATTTCAGGATATGAGGCCACACCAGGTTATAAAAAAAAGAGTTTTTTCACTGATGGCCTGCTTTGCAACTCGCTGACCCTGCCCAGCAACATAGGCCCTACATCAGCAGCTTAACTGGGAGGAGTTTGCTTTGCTATTTAACCAACAGAAGGGAGAGATATACAAAGTAGGAGCAAATAATGTTTACGTATTGCACCTTTAAGTGTTTGCTTTGAGCAGTAAAAGCAAGCACACAGATTGAAGGCTAACTTAAAGTTTTCAGCATTCACTGTAGTGAATCTTGCTTTCATCCAAAGCACACGACTCACACTCATCATTACTTTTGATGTGGCTCTATAAAACACAATTTAAAACCACTCTTTTTTTATTACTTACATTGTAAAGTGTGATGTTTCACTAATAGTGACAACAAAATGTGAAATAAAGGTGCTCTTTTGTAGGAAATATGTTAAAAATAGTAACACAACAGTGCTATTCAGGACACCTATTTTGTGCCCATTTTACAACAGGCATTGAAGAAACATCAGGAGACAGTATTCTACGCAGACTGTACCCATAGGTAATGCGTCTGGGCTGTTTTCTCAAAGCTTTTCCACACTTTCTCTATGTAAATTGTTATTTCTAACGTCTATAAGCATTCACAAATGGCATCAAATGACTAAAATACACCACATGTATTAGGACTTACTGCATGTTATCTTTGTACTTTATTCATCTATCAATAAGGTAATTGATAATATACATTACTTACCCGACCCTCAGTTACATACATGTATTGATTTAACATTTCTTTACGTAGGCACAGTTTCACAAAATAAAATATTTTGGTGGAGCTGTCACAAAAAAGCAAAGACTCCTGATCCTGTTAGTCCTGTTAATCAATGCTTTTTTAAAGACTACTGGCTGTTTAACATGATGCTCTGTTCATACTGTACATGTAATAATTCAGGGTGCTCAGTTTGGTTCTTTTGTCACCTCTAAATCAGATTCTTCAGGTCTCTGGGAAAGGACAGGATTTGAAACATTTAAACTATTATGTTAATCTCATTGTTCATGTTGTTGATTAATTATTAATTGTACATATATAGTGCCTTTTCTGCACAGAGTAAGCATAAATGTTAACGCCTGTGTCAAATTGCCCCATTAACAATGCAGTAAAACACCAATTTCCAACATAATAAAAAATAAATCCCCACCCCCCAATTCAATATATACTGAAAATGGCAGATTTGCCATTGTGAATTTCTTTCTACTCCAGGTAACCTCTACATCACATTGTCACAGGACAAGAACGTTTGTATTTGGCGCTAAGTAACAGCTCAGTGGCACACTGTTTTCTTTATTTCAGAGCAAGGACTGAGTCAAATTGACCTGGCATTCCTGCAATGGAAATGAGCTATTAATTGTATCTGTAGACACTTTGTAATCTTAAAGTGCTAGCTAAATCACACTCCATGGTGTTTACATCCACTTTTTAGATGATTGAAGGAACCAGATTTCACCTCATCTGCCACAACACACCAGAGGCACAGAGACATCTTACAACTGTGCCATTGTAGAAATGAAGCATGGCCAAGTCATTATACTTCAGCATAAAAAGAGAGAGAGATCACCTTATTGAACATATACAATTTCTCGTATTGGGAATTTGTCTTTTACACATACCCCAACTTGCTCTCCATGACACACACAGACAGGGAGAGAAGCTTGGGGTCAGAGCACAGGGTCAGCCACTGGAGCAGTTGGGGTTTAGGGCCTTGCTCAGGGGCCCAACGGAGTAGGATTCCTCTACCAGTTGCGGGATACAAACAGGCAACCTTTCAGCCACAGGCGCAGATCCTTAGCCACAGAGCCACCACTCCATCTGAAAAACTTCAGTGTTTAATTAAAGAAGGTGTTCACCCCAAATGCTAACAAAAATAACCTCCTAGCTAAGGGGTGCTACTCTATTAGGGGAAATCTCTTCTCTTTTCACTTTTCAAAGACTATTGTTTAGCTTTTAAACTCACTCAAAAATAAGAAACAAATTGAAACTGACTTTCTCCCTAGATAATTCAAAGTTTAAAAAATCTCTCTAGCTATATACAGTACATTTATAAATATTAGACTGCATAAAAGTGATTTTTTTATAGCTGTGGTGACACTACAATTCTGGGTCAGAGTTTCATATAGGAGGCATCTAGATGTGCTGAACTGTAAAGAGGAAAAACGTTTAATTATACTGAACGTCAAGCTGCTACTTTCATAAATCATAGCTCAGAATCCAACAAAGTAAAAAAGAAATCTACCGATATAGGATCTTATAAAAACAAGTGCTAGAATCTTCAATTCAGCTGAATTGCGTAACTATCAAACTAACTCTTGACTTTCAAACAAAAGCACAGCCAAAAGGAAATGTTAACAAAGGTTAATAATAAAGGTCAAGTCTGAGGATGTTTCAGATGAAACATATGTCCTGCTGTCTCTAGAAAAGTTTATTTAGTTCTGTTCCAACTAAAAAACAAAACTCTGATTATGTAGCCTCTTGTTTAGGAAAAAAATCAGATGACTTGATCCCAACATTTTTAAATGCCTTATCTTATCCAGATTTCTAATCTCTTGTAGATTGCCACCGACGAGAGGTCGAACACTGGTCAGTGACAGTGCCAGGGGAATTTATGACAGGGAACATGTAATTCTGTGAGCCTCAATGACAAGCTCAAAGGGACATCTTGCCCTTTCAACATAAAAGAGCTCAAGATATACAGCTTGAGGCCTGCACAGTGTATTTGAGATGTTGATAGCAGCTAATAGCTCAAGGCAAACTGTATGTTTATGACATTAACCAAATGTGTGAACTGGTAGGCTTTATTTATTCCTGTTAACCAGGGTCTTTCACAGTAAAAAACGCATGTACTAGAAAACAGTCACAAACAGGGTTGCATTAAACCTTCTAGTTATTGATCATCCTTCACATTAACATCAGAGATGCTAGAAAAGTTTCAAAACTTCACTCCCTGTATGGCTCTTATGCAAAACTGATTTCTATTTAGTGACCACTGCTTAGATCTTAATGAACTCCTCTCAAGAGTGAACTGGGCTTTGGCTGATTCCAGCACCATAAAATTCCAGCTGAAACAGGGCTTGCTGTTGGCTGTGCAATTTCTCTGATGACCAGTGCTGGAATTTATTGTTCTGTTTTAGAGAAGACTAGCCAGCTCCTGAACCCATCTTACAATCCCTTCCGCTTAAAGCTGAACCTGCAACGTCACTCCATTCAAACAGAAATCAGCACACTTCCCGTTGCTTCAAGTTCTACAGTGCATTTGATCAAAAAACTGAACGTGCTATTATCAAATGTATATTGAGTAACCCTCACTCATCTATTTTTAATATTTATATAACTTTTTAGTCCAGTTTCTAAGTCACAAAATAGGAGCCGATATATTACTTATCTAAATATCACAACCAAAAATGACGAGCCATTTACCTGGATCAACTAACAAAACACAATACTTTTATAATTCACACAGAACCCAATACAAAAGCATATGAAAACTGACATGAAGAAGGCTCCACAGCTGAAACGTTGGGTTTCTTTTCTTCTCTTCTCAGCATGGAATAAACCTTTACTTGTTCCTTTGCAGCCGACGCATGCTGACGCAGCTCCCCACCTGAACTACTTCAGCATATGAAAATATACTAATATGTGAGTTTGAGAGAAAATACTGGTACAATTTCTTCACTGTAGCCAGAAATCTAGACCCTTCACAGATTATGCAAAATGTTTCACTGTCAAAACCTGTGATTAACACCGCAGTGCCTCACTGTATCGTTTTACAATCACAGGTCCACAGCTGGCGCAGTATGAGATGATCAAATTAGTTTACAGTACTCAAAATCACAAGGAACAGCAGTTTTACTGCTATAGTCACTTTGGTACAGAGGAAGTCTCTTCATGGGATACCATTTGCACAATTAAAACAACCTGACGATTCAATGACACCTGGTTTCCCTTATTAAATACCAAGTTCATTGTTTTATATAAGCCATAAAGCATTTTTTTTCACAAGCCTCCCAGCAGCAAATGGGAGAATTTTATGGCATCTTGTTTCCACCTTCATTTAACATCAGACTCCTAACAAAGCCTCCTGTGTTTCATGTTACCATTGTTACTGTACCAACGCGTCTGTCTTTACATTAACAATTTTCACACCATGGTCATTTATGGCCTCTACATTTGAATAGCAGCAGTATACTTCACAGAGTGCCCACATTACTGTTTAAGCAAGATTTAGACCACAGCAAAGATTTAGTTTCAAATAATTAAATTGCTGCAAACTGTAATTTATTTGGGGAATCCTTCAGAATCCTTAACCAGTTTTGATGAGTGAATCAAAACAGAGCAAACATTTTGGATTGTTATCAATTTTATCTTAAA
Source organism: Lepisosteus oculatus (assembly GCF_040954835.1). Classification (NCBI taxonomy): domain Eukaryota; kingdom Metazoa; phylum Chordata; class Actinopteri; order Semionotiformes; family Lepisosteidae; genus Lepisosteus; species Lepisosteus oculatus. The sequence continues at coordinate 13,335,961 of NC_090719.1, read as the reverse complement.
TACTAGGCCACTCAGCCACTGTGCGTCCATTTTGACTTGATACAAATAATAATAATTATATCTCAGGGAATGTTCTTCATTTAGGCTGAAAATTAATGTTGCAGTTTCAGTTTTTGATGATTTGCTAAATTAATTACTAGTTTCCTGTTCTGCATGACATGCAAATGTCTTCTGAGAACACTTTTTTCCTGGGAAGAGAAAAGGTAGAGAGGGCAAACAAACCAGTTTTTCTCTTCATCTCATTTTGCAAAACAGTGTGTTATCTCCCTCCAAATCAGCATGAGAAAGACTTTTCAGAGTGATACACCCTTGTAGATGGTGGAGAACAGGCCTGCCTTTCAAACTGTGAGATACCGAAGCCCAGATAGAAACAAATTCCTTTCTAGCAGACAGAAAATACTATGTGGACTTTACTGAGCTTGTTTAGGTGTCTTGTAGGTATTTGTGCTGTTTCCTTAATTGAATCATTCAGAGATTTGACCAGTGTTTCTTTTCTGTGTTCAATCAGCACTGATATCCCTAAATCAAATATACCACTGTCATCCAGACATTGAATTGTTGGATTACAAGGAGGTATTGATTTTTTTTTTTATTAAAGGAATCATCTTGCTTACTTTATAAACACCAAAACTGAAAGGATGTTTTATAAGGAACCTACATACCTATGACTTTTCTAACTGTTACTGCTTATAGGACCAGCCTTCTGCTTTTGGTGATTTTAACTGCATGCATTCAAATACTTGTTAATACCTCAGGGACTAAATGTTTTTAAAACTGGACTTATCTTGTAATCATCTAGGGATCATTGCCATAAAGAACAAAAATATTTTTTTCTAGTGGATTCTGTTTTGACAATCTGGATCTGGCAAATGGATGATGAATTGCAACACATTTCGGTGGACGGAGACATAAAATTAATATGAACGCAAAGCAGGAGTAGAGCTGGCAACCTGTGCTGGTAACCTGGGGGTTTATAAGGATTGTTAATAAAGAGAATAAAAGAGGAGTAGAGACAAATAACAGGTCCAACTGAAAGCCCATTTATTCATAAAAAGAATAAAAAAATATCTACACATAAATAGACATTAAAATGTTACATTCACAATTCAATATTACTCTGCTGCAAGCCCATGTACAATGCTGAGGCTATCTCGGTTGACTACTACAGAAAAGGACAATGAAGGTCTACAAATACTGCAAAGGAAAGCCAATGGAATAATCCCAGGACTGAAACGTATGTAATACACAGAAAGGTTAAAAGGACTAAATCTCCAGAGCTTAGAATAAAGACGACTTTGGGGGAGATTTGTCTGTGGTATCCAAAATCTTAAAAGCCAAGTCAACTGAAATGACTGTTTCAGACCCTGTAGAACCCATTAGGCACTAGCAGACCTAGAAGAGAGAATAGAGGAGAGACTGTTCCTTGTGCAGCTATAGGCTTTCAGACCAACCTGCCAAACCAGGTTGTAGATCTGACGATTTTCTAGGACACCTTCAAGAAAAGCAGCTTTAATTAGATTCTTGAATCAATAGGCTTCTGGCAGCCATGGGATCAATACACAAAATGTGTGCCAAAGATTTTTTGCCCCCCATGAATTTTGCGGAGAGAGATGCAATCGGGAATGAAGAATAAAAATGATTTTTTTAACTGACTTGGCGACATGGAAATATTGATTGCTTGAAGAACCCAAACTTGCAGGACTAAATAAGAGCATGAATATGTAATATTAATTGCATACCCTGTGCATTTAATCATGCATCCATTTAGGTCTAGTTTTAAAGAGACACACACTATCTAAAACAAAACATCGGATACAACATCCATGCCAGAAATTCTCAAAGAAATATGGTCAGCAGCTGACAGATGTTTAGGCATTCTGCAACCCAGTTCAAACATAACAGATTAATAAGAAATGCCACATACAACACAAGAACATGAGTAATAAAAACTGGTGTAAGCTCATCTTGCGAAGAACATGAGTCCTTTAAGAAAGACATAGTGTCCATCATAATACAGCTTGCCTTCCAATAAATAAGCTTAAATGTCAAACATTTAAATGACTGTTCACAACTGTAAAATAACAGCCTTGGTCTTGACAACTAAACAAAGGACTCTCACATTTCGAATGGATTGAGAGGCACACACAAATACATTCTAAATCAAATCTGAGGTTAGAATTTTATTATTGATCACACGTGGCAAATATTTATCTTTATTCGACAATGTTTATGCAGTTACACTCAGTTTCTTATACAATATGAATGTGAGGGAATGCTGCACTGTATCTTGTACGTGAAACAAGCTAAAAAATGTGTCTTGCGACAGACGTTAGTTAAATAAAGTACAGTCTTCACAATACAATGAGGCTAATGATGCAAAGAGCCCAGCTTCCTCACCTATACAGTCAGACATCTCCCTACTACAGCCCCCAAGCTGTTAAGCTGTAAATTTGTCAAGATCAAATACAGACAAGATAAAAGACCAAGTCAATAGAAAAGTTGACATTTGTCATTTGATTCTTTGTGATCACTGAAAGGAAACGTTTTGTGATGTTTAAAAAAAAGCCTGGTATTTTTTTAGATACAAAGTATTTTACGCTGCTAGTGTGCTTTTATTCCTTCTCTATCACTTTTTGTGGTAATGTAAAATACAGCTGCTATGAGCAGAGACAAATAATGTTGATATAAAAAAGTCGTATTGGATAGTCAAATGTCAACCACAGCACTACACCTGGTCTTTCACTCATGAGATCGTGCCTGAACATCACTGGGTCACTCCACACCTCCTCAGCCAAAACGATGGCATCATCTCAGAATCTTCTAGAAACAGGTTTTCAGGCCTGCTGAGCTGCTTTTAATTTTCCCTTAAACTGTGACCAGGACAAGGTAAACCAGAAGGAAGGCTAAACAGTAAAAGAAAAGCTCCCAAGTTTCCGCCTCATCACTGTCTCCATGTTAGCACTTCTATCCAATCTCTAACGAGGTTCAGGAGGTTGAGGTTGAGTAGGACTTTCTTCATCAAAAAATATTAGCGGCAGAAGTTTGGCAAATTGAGCATATCCCTTTGCCCTGTGAAGGATATGGGTACAATAATCTTAGTACTGCTTTAAGAACCTTAAGTTTCATTCTTTTTTAAAGAAAAACACCTTTTTTTTTCAGAACCCAGCAAGCCCATTTTCTCTGCAGTGCCGTTTTCTATCTGTGATTCTACTGGGCAATGGGACTGGCTGAGCTGGTATGGAATTAACTTTTTGTCATTTAACTTCCGTTTCGTGCTTTTGCCTCATTTGCAGCCATTCTTTCATTCCCCTTTTGGAATTTTAGTGTCTACTGCTTCTAGTTCGAGGTTGAGCCTTCCACCCTCGAAGCCCAGACCTGCAGCCCAGACAGGAGCAACAGGTACAACTCCCACTGCTGACAATTCAAAGAATATTCGGCATAACTATCCCAGCGATTCAATTCCAGCAAGGGCTAAACGATGTCTAACAGTCCTGGGCAGTGATCTACAAACTAAACCACTTTTATTCTGTAAATAGGGTACAGCACAGAAGAGCCACTGGGTCTCTTCAGGTTCAGGTTCCCAGTGTGGATATACTGTTGTTGTATTTATTAAAAGCATTTCTCAGACTGCTTATTAAATCTCGGTAACAAATAATTTAATTAACGTTAGCGATAATTTGGACTGAGTTTGAATTAAACACAAAGTACTGTAAGTGTTGTCGCAAACCCCTGGTCTCTCCACGGGTGAGAGTGAGAGTTTGTGCAAATCGCAACGTAGCGTGGCCCTTCCTGCTCACTAGCCACTGTAAGGACTGATGTAATGCGAGCGAAGCAGTTTTCCAGAGCGGAGAACTCCGAGACAGAGACCACGCTCTAGGAATCACGTGTGGGGTGAGTTTAGTTTTAGACAAAACCGGAGAACTTCACCACACGGCTGAGCAGGAGCTCAGTGTCTCATCAATTCCCACCAGCATGAGGACGCCAGGCGCTTGAAGCAAACTCAGATTGAACTCTGCAATAAGTTTTGTTTTCCAATAATAATGTTCTTGGGCTGATGATGCTTGTATGGGGAAAGAGGCAGTGATTCATAAAGTGTTTATATTTTGCATAAAGTGTAGTGTGCTCACGCGTGTGGGATGGAAATGGTTGAAAAACACTGGTAATATACTGTATAAACGTTGTGGCTACCACTGTTTTTCACAATTTTTATATTAGTTAGAATTATTTTTATGTAAACAATCCAACAAAAAGGTGGATGTGTGAAATGTACTGAATATGTATCTAAATTTATCATTAGTGTAGCATTATTATATTTTATTTGTTATATTATATAAGGGATATATTGTCATGGCCAATAAGGTCTGTTCACCTTATTCTGATCTAAGGCTAATTGAAAAAAGATGTCAAAGAAATCTATGCTGTGGGACGTGACTGAGTAAGTATACATTCAGGCAGACAAAGCACCAGTAATCCCAAATTATCATCTTAACTACAGGGATGGGGTCAACAAAATGAGAAAAAACACCACTCAGGTCCTTTTCGTCAGAGCTCTATGGGAACAGAATTAGGGGCATTTTTATACTTTCTGCTTCATTCCTCATTTTTTCAGCATCTTTCTCAACAACTGCAAGAGCAAATTTCCAAACAATAACACCAGTTTTAAATGATACCCTGATGTTACCCTGCTTTTCTGCTAATAACCTCACTGCACTTAGTAACCTTCCCTAGAAATGCATGTCCTTTAATTCGTGCACCAATCAGCACTCTTCAACAATGGTCATTTTGAAGACTATGAAGACTTAACACACTGCGCTATCTCAGCAATCTGAAAAATGATGTCTCGTAATTCTGTTGTGCCTTTCAAAAGCGAATACATCCATCAGGGTTTGGGAAAACCAAAAGCAAGCTTAAGTGATGAATGGTTTAAAAGTGAAATTAAGTCAACTATGAAATACTCCATGGCATTGAATGAAGAAAGCTACAATGAAAAGCATACAACCCCATATGTTCTTAATGACTTAATAGAAAACATTTGTTTAGGGGAGTGAAATAAATAAAAATGATTTTTTGTAGTTTGAGGTACAATTACAATAAGAAGGAACAATTAATTAAATTTGCCCTGCCAGATTGCTCTAAATTGTCCTAGGATCTTTAGGCCTCCAACAAGAACTGAAAAAGAACAGTACCTTAAGTTCATTTAACTATTTTACTAAATAATTTATGAACAATTTTGTTTCCTGCAGGTTTTTATTCTTTCCAGGTCTTCTATTGTCAAAGGAGAGCTTATTAAAGGCACTAATTATTAATTTATTTGGCTGATGCTTTTAAGGAACGAGACTCTGTACCTATTTATACTGGTGAGCAATTAACTGGAGACACCTGAGTGATATACAGCAGTAGTGTTTCGCCTGGAAGTTGAATCCATGAAAATAATTCAGAGAAATGTTTTTGTCCTACAAACCCAGTGCTGACATTTTTCTTCATGCAGATGGAATCCGAAAACTTGATTTCCAGTCACACCAAGGCAAATCCAACACTAAATAATAATTACCATTAGTACAACAGTAATGAAACCTAAAGACATAAAGTCAATTTTCTCTTCTCCTAAGCTTTTCAGAGGCCCAAAGCCAACTGGTCACTCCTTTTTCCTATATCATTTTTATCACTAGGGAGATCTGCTTTAAAAAAGTATAGTTGCTTAGCAACGGCACAGTGTGCAATCAATCTATAGAGTGACTTAATATAAAACAGTGCTTACTTTTTGAATTCACTATTTTTACAAGTAATTAAGGTACATGCTCAAATCTTGGGAAAACCTAAATACAATGTTGAATTCATTGCGAACTATTCTATTTTGTGTAAATAGCAAATATCTCTAGGAAGAAAGATCACGCTACAAAAGCATTACCTTTCATTGTTATCTATATACTGTCAAGTGCATTTTTATTCCAGTGGTCTTGAGGTTTAGACTTGTTTTCCTTCAAAATGAAAAGCAGACAAGAATCCCCAAAAAGTTGAGAGAATCGCATAACACATTAAATATTTAGGGCAGTGGTTTACTTGGATTACAGCAAGTTTAATGACTGAAACTTCACACACGTTTATGGGGTTGGTCAAATTATTAGTGACGAGCTTTTCAATTCATAGTGGAGTTAACTTAATTTTTAAATATTTATATTTTCATTCATTTCCAAACCAAAACATCCAAATTCAATTCAGCTGTGATTCATCACAGGATCATCTGGGCACCTCAAACTGGGCAAATCTGAATAGTGGTGTGCCACAGGGGTCCATTTTTGACCCACTTCTCTTCCTGACCTATACGAGCGACCAACTGTACCGTAGTTTCTCATACAGCAAACAAGTTCAATATGCTGATGACACAAAAGAGGGGGAGGAGCAAACCGAAAAAGCACCAGGGGAATTACAAAAAGAAGGACACAGGGGGATGAGGCTCAAGAGTGAACCGAGATTCACTAGTATCACTGGGGATTTGGATCAAAAGTGAACAGAGACTCACTAGTATCACTGTGGATTTGGATCAAAAGTGAACCGAGACTCACTAGTATAACGGGGGATGTAGATCAAAGGTGAACCGAGACTCACTAGTATCACAGGGGGGATTCAGTTCAAGAGTGAACCAAAATTCGCTACTATCATGGGGAGATTTGGCTCTAGAGCAAACCGAGACTCACTAGTATCACTTGGGTTTCGGCTCAAGAGCGAACCGAGACTCACTAGTATCACAGTGGGGTGCGGCTCAGGGCAACTGGGTACAGAGAATTGCTCTCTCAGTGGCAGCAGGATATACGTTTGCTCTGTGATTTTGTGGTTATTTTGAATATTTTAAACATACCTACACCAATCTGCTTAGAGGATTATCTCTGTATTTCCTCACCAAAAGCATAAACATATATTTTTACCAATATGTTGTAGTGTATCCTTGTTCCCAAATTATCACCACCACATTTAGGGACACATTTTAAATGGTCTAGTCAGTGCATCCTATACAATAAGATTTAAGGATTAAAAAATAAATACATTACTTAAAAGGGAACAAGGAGAGGGTATATCCGGGCTGAAAAGCCTTCTTCATGTGTGCGGAATGCAGACAAGGGGTGTATAAGGGGGCTATAACACAGCAAGTTAAAATATTAATACCACTACATTTCTGTGAACTTTTTATCTAAAATTGCTGTGGTGTTCAAGGTTGAAATTTTAAAAGATTTAGACATGCATGTGCGTCTTAGAAACAGTCAAATACCTCACTGCCCTGAGACGCATAGCAGGGATTTTAACAGACGAAGAGCCACACAGACTCCTCTATCTGTATTCATTCAGCTATTGCGAACGTAACGAGAAAGTTTGTGAAAGTTCAGCATTCCTTCACTATAAGAAGACAATGTTTCACCATCATACTGTGACAGTCTTTAATCTTCCGTTTTATGGAACATATGGCGTGCGCCAGCCTGTTAAAGCTCAGATGAAGCTGAAGTCACACAGCCAACTGGGGGAGATGAAAACAAAGTATGATGGCTGAACCTTAAATTAGGTGTTTATCTGGGATCTTCTTTTTTAAAAGTAACCTGGAGTACAATATATACTGAGACAGGGAGGTGGAGAGAATCTCAGATGGCAAGTCACTTTGCATGATTCAAATATATTTCCATAGGGCTGTCATTTCACTTTAACACATATTAAAAACAACTTAAATGCCCATTGGTGAGATTATCGTCTTATATGAATAAGCACGGACCATGTATATTTACATTTTAGCAGTGGGTTTTGTTTAATATGATGCTTATGTTTGACTGCATACAGTATAAATGTTTACAAGTCAAGCGCATTAAATACTTGAACCTGAACAATCCGACAAGTCTTATTCATCAAATATTTATGTTCTGAAAATGTGGTTTGCAAGGCTAGAACATGTATAACAAATATTCAATACGATGGATAAGGCACGATTTGTCTTTATCAATTTGAAAAATGGAACCAAGCGCCTTTGAAGCAGAATTCAACTCATCGACAGAAAACAATAAACTGTTCATCCACAATTCCTGTACTTGTGGGAGCTGAACAAAATCTGAAGGTTGTGAACTTTGTTCATGAAAAGTTTTTAACTTTGTGCTGTAACTGATAGAAATAAATGTTAATAAATACCCTGACTTTTCAATTCTGTCAAAAACAGCTGTTTTGTATACACGAAACAACATACATTTACCTGGTTACTTCTAGAAACATTTAAGATGAGGAAACTGTAAACTTTTACACAACGTACATCTAAAGCATTCTTTATCATGCAGTACATATTCTAAACACACAGTATAAAATAAATGACCACATGTCACTGCACAGTTCGGTAAAGAGCATGACCATTCATTCTGTCATGAAAAAATACACTTTTGCAAACCAAGTCAAGAGTCTGGGTGGCCTTATTTTCGAGGGACATTCAACACCAACCATATGAGAAAATGAGAGCGCGGAAAAAAAGTATCACACTTTCTTCATACACATCTCAGTGACTGATGTATCAGCACACTCATCACTCAACCATCTGTGTTTTCTTCACCACCTGCCTCTGTGGTTTAATTTACCAGGAGATCTGCTTTGATTCAATCCCCTGGGATGGTGTATTTCAGGATGCATTTACAACCAGCTTCTTCAACTATCACACAGAAATCTCAGAAACTATTGAGAGCAATACTGAAGCCTTAAAAAAAGTTTAAAGAAGGGCATTACCTCTTCTTAAGCTCCTCTTTAGAAGAGCATCCCCTAAGACCTGATCTAAATGAGACGCACCTAATTTTTACAGTTTACTAAATGCACATTTACAAAGATGCATGCTTGATCCTAGGTCAGAAAAGCAAAGAATATAATCTGAAATAGCACGACAATATCTAGAAATGTTTAGTACACCAAAGGAAAGCAAGGTGGTTTACTATAAGTTACACAAGTGAAATGTGGAGGAGCTTTCAAATGCAGGAGGAAATGTGGAGGAGCTTTCAAATACAGGTGACAGTATTGTGCAATTACTTCAGATTCAAGCAGTAAGACCTGACACAAAAGAATTACAGAGTACCAGCCAGGTTTCTGTATTAACTAGGTCCACAACTCTAGGCAACACATCAATACTAGTTATACTGTAACGCACTATTGAGCATATTTCTTCCAGCTGTGTTAAAAAACAATTGGTGTCCCGTGCAATGACATTGTATGGCTACACTCTTAATAAAAAAGTAAAAATCACAAGCAACGTGCACCACTAGATTAAATCTTGTGCAACTCCTGGGCTTGGCTTTGTTACATCATCCTCTATGTCAACTACTCAAGACACTTCTCATTGTACCACCCAACTGCTGTTTACAGGAGACCTCCAGTGCATAGTGGCTTCGGTGTGCCACCTAGGTGGGTGTTATACTGTAGTGGTGGATGAAGAGTCCTCTCCTATACGTAAAGCAGTTTGGGATCCACCGGGATGAAGGGAGATGCATAAATGCTATTATTGATGTTTACAGGTTCATATAAGCTGTCATGGACGCAAACAGAATTACAAAAAAAAATTCCCTTGAACAAGTGTGCATTGAAAAGAAGGCTTGTAATGTTGCCACTTCATATTATGCACAATTCTAGTGCGTAGGACTGTTTTATATGGCACTACCTTGGAACAGTATCATTCCCTTTGTGCCAAGAATACTTAGACATAGATACTGTACGTGAAAATTGGAAACTTACAGGAAGTGTATGCAAGTGAAATTTCAATCAGAAACTTCGAAATTACAGAGGGCGCATCGGGCGGTATAATTTTTTTAATTCCATTAGCTGCTCTTACAATTTGACACTATTCTGAAGAAATGAGCCCTAAAGATTCCGATGGATTTTACAGATGCAAGATTTCCTTTTTCCCCCCACTTTTGTTAGGTAACTTGGCGAAAATAACCTTAGCTGACTAATCAAAGTCGTTCGTCTTGCACACAATTAATCCTCCTGCCTATGGTGTGGACTCCAGGAGGGGGCTCAGAGACACTTCTGGGGGGATCTTCACAAAAACTAGAAAACAATTCAATCCAAGATGAAAGTGGAACTGTAGCTCTATTTTGATATTTTGGGGCTAGAAAGTATGAGTGCATTTCAAACAACGACAGAAGTAAAATGTACACAGTAACTCCAATTTACATCACAAATTTCTAGGTATGTGCAGCTCCATATTCTGTGATTCAGAACGAGGCAACAAAACTTCCGGTGGAGTGAAGTGGCCCTATTACATTGTAAAGACGCAAGCTTGTGAATTCATGTCTTTTAATCAAATAGAAATATTGCTCAAGATGGTTTTGTCGACAAATACTACCCACTGGTTGACTCTGCATGCAGATCAAGTTGGTACATTTCTGTGGCGAAATGTCTGCTGCACAGCCTGTGCTTACTCACTCCTAGATCGCATTACATTAGTCATTACAGTGACTAGTGAGCAGGAAGGGCAGCATCACAATTCGTGGGATTCGTGGGAACTCTTGCCCTCGTCCGTAGCGAGACCAGGGGTTTGCGACAAAATGGCGACTTGCCGTACTTTCAAGAATTTCCGGAATGTTCGGAATTGTGCGCTTAACGCAAACATTTATAATTCTTTTTCTATACCAACAATGAATTTATTTCGCTACCGAGATCTGTCTGAGAAATTAGAATTACAGTTCTGCTTTAATACTCTCAATCAGTTCCTTAATAACGGAAATGCCTTAGGTTAAGTGTTTTGAATTTATGATAAATCTAAAAACAAATGAATCACATGTTGTGCTCATTGTTTCATTTTCCCTGTTGAAGGTGTTCATATGAAACACTCACCCAGAAGGCATTAAGAAATCCTGTTGAAGGCAACTGTTAAACTACCAATGGCTATTTTCTCCACCACAATTACATCACAAGTGCACAAGTGCATCGTACATCAGTATTTAATAGTAGCAATTAAACTGTGCTGTGCTCTAAACCACTGAAAAGTACTAATACAAAGGAGTCAACCAGGCAGAAAGCTCTGGGAACCCTTTATTCACAGGCCACTTAAACCTGTGAATGAATTAATTATATGAGCTAATATACGTTTTATTTGATTATGATTTTTTTACTTTCAAATAACTTAATGAAAAAAGGAAACTAATTCATATTTTTGTTTAAATTAACATCATTGATATTTTACTAGCATTCTTTGCATAGCTCGATTCTGCATTTCATAGACGTTCAGACTAAAAACCACAGTTTTGACATCAGTAATTTCATGCTGTAAAATTACTATTTTTTTGCTGCAAAGGAACAGAGCCGTAAGGTTCTGTTCAGTTCACCTGATCTTTGCTCATCATTAACCTGATAACTTGTTTGCCTTAGCTTTCCATAGATAATACAAGAACAATCTGAATAATTCAAATATATTTCAACAGCAATTTAATTCATCTTAAATTAAGCCCGTAGTGTGGAGAAGTTGGAAGTGCTAAAACAAACATTTCCGACAATAAATAAGATCTGAAGTAAAAATGGAATTAAATTACTGAAGAGATATTTCAGAGAGTATTAAAATTAGAGTAAAGATTAGATCAATTTGATTAAATTTACATTACATTAATATAAACTAGAGAAACATATTATGGGCTATACATATTAATCATACAATATCAATCATATTAATTTTTAATATGAAAAAAGTATTTCTTGACCTAGAACACTCATCTTAAAATTTTACATATTTTTTTTTTTATTTCTGTGCAGAAGTAATAATTATCTTTGTGTTCATGTGGTTTTAAAAAGACAGGCCAACATGTTCCATTAAACAGTCACAATTCACTATCTTTTTATGTTTAAATATTGTTTTTAGTCTCATATCAAAGCCTAAAAAAACATTTTCGAATTATTCTGAGGACCATTCTATACTAATTAGTGTTCCTTTGCAGCACTGTAGCCAGGTGCATAAAGTATAAGAATTATTTTTTTCTAGAACTCGACGATTCCCTTACTGAAATTATAAACTTCAATACTTGGCAAAAACAAAAACAATTTGTAATCACTGTACATTTTAAAGCAAAATTCAAGCCTGTTTAAAATAATCTTCTGAAAATAATGCTGAAATTAAAAAGAAAATTAAGCCACACAGAATTTTAAAAACGTCATTTTTAACGAATCTGACATAAATCTAATGGTTTTTCAATAGTTTCATGCATTATTTTAATACAAGACTTGATTACTACTACAAAATTCTCACCTTGATCACTATATTAGGTTGGAATAATTTAAATCCATCAGATGGACAAAAAAAAATCTTTTGAAATCATGTAAGACCTGGGGAAATACATAACAAACGCCCTGCTTTTTCTTTTTGCGCTTATATAGCACCGTTTTCAAAAGGGCATTTTTACATATGCATATAGGCAGTGCTCTGAAAGGAAAGTGGCACTGCAGCGATCTAGCATGGAGTGTCATTAATCATGCTCTTGACTGGGTCTCAGAGATAGCTGTGGTGTCCTCCCCCACTCACTGTGACTCTACTGTACTTGTTTATCACCATTCCCTGACTCAGCAGGGGTCAAGCTACCCAGCCCACCCCAAGAAAACAATTCCTTCAGGCAAATAAAGCACAGATCCCCCCCACCCACCCTCTCCCCCGACCACATCACCTCTGGCAGGGCTGGAACGACAGCTTCTTTAGAGGTCTTGGGGACTCAGGTCCTCTCTACAGTACCTACTGTACTGGAATCCTCCAAGCTTTACTTTATCAAGAGCGGGTGCGCTGTCACTAACATACTGTGTCTAATCCCACTGTTCCTGCACCCCCCTCACCCACGCTGATAGGAAATGAAAATGTAAAAAAAAACAGCACACTTTAAAAGTCTCCGAAATTGTAGCAGGCAAAGTCAAAGAAACGACACAGATGCGCAACTGTTACACGGATAAAGTTTTACTTTTTTTCTTCTTTAAACTAGTCCTTTAAGAGTTTTCATCTCTTCTCTCATCAATAATCCCCAAACAACAAATAAAATATTCAAGAATCAGAAGAGGGATTCTGATGTGGACAAGATCCGTCACCCAGCTTCTGCCGTTGACCAGGGACTGGTTTAATTAATACCCTACTCAATCTTTGCACTCCCCCAAAATGTTTTTTTTAAACAAATGTGAGTACCTCCTATAAAATAATACATCCTAATAAACCAAGATAGCAAAAATGACATTAAATAGACACATAATTTCTTTCTGCATGATACATTTCATATACAAAACATGAATACCATTCGAATATATTGAAACAATTTTACAGATTTTGAAGGCTTTTATTGTGTGCATGGAAAAACAGACTTTCCATTTTTCAAGATTTCATTAAAAACACTTGTCCATTTTTCATACACTTGAATCAGTATTTTATTTTCTACTGAATATATCATTGGCTTGCCTTATAATTCTAAATTTCACACAGACAGTTTGATAAACACACTTTATGATAAGGGTTCTTAATAAAACATTCAGCCACACCAGAGAATTTTTAAGGAAATGTATCTTTAATGTCAACAAAAAGATTCTAAAACTTTAAACATTTTAATGTAATAACTTGCCCAGCCTATTAGTTTAAAATGCTCTTACGTTTCTATTGATCAACATCTAAGTAAATTAATGCCTGTTAGCTTTCAAAATCCATGAAAATGCAATTTTCTCTCCAAATCTTTAAAGAACATAACAAAACAAGACTATGAACAAATGATGAATGGAATAATATTTTTCCATTACTTCCTGTTGTTTAACCTTCAGGTCACAAACTCAACACCCTTACTTTCAAATACAAGAGTTACGAATCATGCAATATATACAAAGAGCCAGGAAAAAAAAAACTTATTTTTTAAACCTTCTTAATCCATGATTAAGCACCACCATGTAAAGCCCATTCTCAAGTAAAAGCATAATTACATTTTTTTTAATGATCAATCAGTGATGTTAAGAAAATCAATACAAATCTTATAAATCACAGCTTGCCATAATTGATACGAATCAATAAGTCTCTCTAAAATTAAACCGTTGCGATTGCTTTTGTCATCACAGTAACTTAATTACCTATCCCTATGATAATATTAATTTCAGCTTTCACCTTCAATTCGCTTTGATCATTATTAGGTTTTTAACAGCAGAAGAAATAGTCTCACTATGTTAAGAACTGATTCAATTAAAAAAAATACTTTGCAAGTACATTTATAGAAAAAGGCCCATCTCAAGCTTCAATTATTAACTTTTGTCAATTAAATTGTTCAATGACTCAATTCGTACACGTATGACAAAAATGACTTGCAATCTAAGAGATATCTAAGCAGCAATCATTTAAAGATCTACCATCCTCAAATGCATTAAATTAATCATACAAGACTTTGCAATCTGATGTTTATGATTAACAAATTCCTATCTGAAATGGCATTTGGATCAAAATTGCATTTCATGAGCCAAGACAGCTATTTGATTGCAAGTTTCCACAAGGCAGGCTAATTTCCACATGAGGGAAATTGAACTCATTAAGAAAAGGGAAAATGAAGCTCACTGCTGTCATGAGGAAAAGGTGAGGTATATACAGTATCCTGACAGGATAATTTTAAAATGCCCTATGCACCTGAAAAGGAGTGAATTTCCTTTTGTAGGGAGTCACAGCTCTGTATAAATGCTTTAAGTAACTATAACTACGTAATCACCTTCCCTGTTCACCCAGGAGTGGAATTGAACTGAATCTTCAGCACAAGGGTAAAATATTACATACTCCTTGCTGACAGAACCAAACATATCCCAGTTCTGTATTGATAGATAGCAGTCAAATTAGATTTGAACAAAGTTGATGTAAACGACCTATTCATTACTAGCGTACATCACACTGCATAGGATTTTCATCCGTTTTAAACTATTCCAGGAAATCCCTTACAGGCAAAACAATCAATTTTAATAAAATTAAAGATGCTTTGCTTACAGTCAGCAGACAATATTGGAAAATATGGCTTTTGGCCTTGAATTATGTTAATAGCTACAAACGGGAACATATTAAGGAATCTAAAGTGAAGGCAATAAAAATATCAATACGCTTCTGTGAGGAAATTAACATGCGGCGTCACATTCAGTTTAAATGTCTTCCAGTATCCTTCCCAGTCTCGTTGAAATTTAAACAATTCTAAATACAAATCTAAATTTCCATTCACCTGTGGGTTAAATAATATAAAATTGAATGATATGTGCAATATCTCATAAAATCAAATTTCGTTATTAAGGGGCTCATCCCAGTGGTTTTTAAACTTTTTTATGAGAAGGGCTTTTGTTAGGAAGCGATATAAAATGTGAATAAAGTTGCTAATTTTCGGGAAAAATAATAATTAAACCCACGCTCAATTTTCTAAAAACTATTCAGCTTTCTACCGAGATCTACTGTACGCACCGTGCAACTTTGGTGGCAAGCTAAATCAAATTGCTCCGCCAATAGCTTACAAAGTAAGCAAACAATCGTGATAGTTTTTTTTTTCCCCATGCAGACGAAAAAAAAACATTATTTTAAAAGAAATGACATTTTACTGAGAACGCCGCCTCACACACACGCTCTCCTCCAGTACTGGTGCTGTTTTGCCTTGTACCTGAAGCCAGGAAAACTGCGTAATGTTTCTTCCCATCGCAGATCAAAGGATATGTTTTCAGTCTGAGGCACACGAGTCAATAAAATTCAACGACCACTTGAAGGGCCAAGGTACTGTACATGACATTTAAAAGTAGGCGCCAAATAATTAATTCCCTGATGGTCGATATATATGATTTCGTAAACACCAAACATACATGCCTTCAACTGAACCCTTAACGACTGGCGTCGAATTATAGACTACATAACCACTGCACGGAGAGGTTTCAATTAAAGATGCTGTTTACAAACAGCTTTCCAGTTAGCCAAGACAAAACGTTTCTTCAGAAAAGCCGTGCTGTTACACACACCCGCAGAGATACATACTATCACCAGAGCAAATACAGTACAAAGGTTGGTGGACCGTTTTCACTTGAATGTGTGCGTTTTCGGGGGTTGGGTGTCAGGATGATGAAGCAAAATGCGTTCGACACACCACTCTCCTGTCACAAAGTAGCTTATTTTAGGCCAGCTCAACTAATGTTGTATAAGAAGAAATTGTTTGTTGACATTTTAAAAATATATATATTTTTTAAATAATGTAGCTAATAAAAGCCAACAGTGGACGCAAATAATTGTAAACGAAAACTAAGAGTACAAGAAGCCCACTTGATAAACTAATTGAACACTATGTTCCTCTGGTGATAATCTTCGCCCCCGTTATCTCTCGTTTTAACATCCTTTGTGACTCGGATTCACAGGACTTCTTTAGCTCTACCTAATTGCTCCAGGGCGCTTCCCCAAGTTCAAAAGTTCACCTTTTACAACCTCCCAAAAAAAAACTACTGACTAGATGTCCCAAACAGAAACATTCCTATTCCGCTAGTACTAATCTAAGGATGTTCTTCCTTTCAAAAGCAAGATTTTCTTGAAACTCCAGCCCCCACCTCCCCAAGCTCAATAGAACAAGCAAATAAAATCAGCATCGACAAATCCGTCCTATGCGTTGTTGATAGGTTAGTTTGTACAGTACCCTCAATATGTACCCGTGCAAAACGGGGTATTTTAAGTTATTTACTTAAACTAATACGAATCCAAACTAAATGCCCTCCCCCCCCCAATTTAAAACCTAAATTAATCATGTAAAAAGTCATGGTTTTGGAACTGAAAATATTTATTGTTTATTTTGGTAGGTTAAAGTTGTTTTTTTCTTGCTTTGAGTAAATACATGCGCATAAATATTAGACTTTAATGCAAACCTGCGTTGCTTGTCTTTTTTGTGCAATACTTTTAAATTGCATCCGTCATTAAATTCCAAATTAAAGCAAAAATGCTAAACTTGCTTTGCACGTAACACCGGGTGCATAGGAAATCCAAGGCAAATTACATCAAATATTAATCGCACAGAAATTGAATGGGGATGATACCTTACCGTTCACAGACTTAACATCGTTCCTCTCTGCGTACTCGAATCCATTTGTCCTGTTTTCTATTTCCATCCTCGTGTCAAATTTCTGCCCCTTTTTTCTTGTCGAGCAGCTGCTGTTTTGTTTTTCTCGTTTTGCTTTCGGGGGGAAAAGGCTCTCCTCACCAGTCAATGAAAGCTACGCCGCTCCATGCTGTTCTCTGCTGTCAGTAAACCGAGAACCTATCCATGCGCTCACACAAAAACAGCCCTTCACAACCACTACAGTGACATCACGTCGTTGGACATCTGCGTACTGTCGGGGCATCTTGGGAAATGTATTCCTTCTGCTGCAAACACCTGCAGTTTTCGCAATGGAGTTTTTGGCCCCTGAAGTGCATTGAACACACTACATCATTGCACAGTATAAAATGAAACGGTTGCACAACCCAATAGACCCACAAAATTATGGTAGGCGACGGAAGCTGTACTGATTTCGGTTTGTGATGGAATATTTGTCACACTTATAACACGGTTTAGGTGTTTTAAAATTTGAATTCGGTATGCTCTACTATTAAATGCATGAAAAGATTGATTTCATTTGATTCCCGTATTCGTGTCCGTGAACTGCCAAAGGCAACAGAAAATGTCATTTATAAACGGTTTCTCCTTTAACGAGATTCACGCTGATGACCGGTAATGGCTTTTCACAGACACATTGTAGTATTTTTTTTTCCAGTTCCTATTTTAGGATTCATGATTGCTATGTGTGCTTTAAAGGAATATCCTTCATGAAAGTATATTCCCTCCATCTGTTTTCTAACCAAGTCTTCCAGTTCAGGACCGAAGGAGAACTAGAGGCTGTCGTAGTAAACAGCAGGCTGAAGGCAGGGACAGGACGCCAGTCCATCACAGGCCAGACACACTCACACTTGGGACAATTTTCCCAGAAGCCAATTAACCTACCAGTGTGTCTTTGGACTGAGGGAGGAAATCAGAGCACCCTGAGCACACCCACATGAACATGGGGAGAACATACAAACTCCACACAGCCAGCCCCCCAGATCCAGAAATGAACCCAATGCCAGACAGCAATGCTGACAACTGTGCCATCATGCCTCCCACGCAAGTACATTTTAAATTGCAAATTACTGACCTTTACCAATCGTGGCCGCCTAATAATCCCCATCTCTGAACTGGCTTCATCACTCTGCTCTCCTCCCCACTGAGAGCTGGTGTGTGGGGAGAGTACTGGCGCACTATGGCTGCTGTCACATCATCCAGGTGGGGCTGCACACTGGTGGTGGTGGAGGGGAGTCCCCATTACCTGTAAAGCGCTTTGAGTGGAGTGTCCAGAAAGGCGCTGTATAAATGTAAAGAATGAACTAATTAAATCTGTTACCAAAGTTCATGACGCGGCGTGTGACAAGCCCTTTTATAAGGACAGATGGGATCTTCTAAACTGATTCACAAGGATCCGGATCCACATCATTCTTGAGTTGTTGGTGTCATCCATTCTTATAAGGAACAAGAAAAAAAAAACTGGGACAGTTACTTTGACCCCACATAGCTGGCTCGCCGCAAACAGACCCCAAAACGATTCAAGGGCAACATCTAACCCATAGTGTTGAAAGATCTGTTCGTATTGCTTCCAATTAAAATGCACAGCTTGGGAAGATATTCTGAGTATTAGCTAGTCTACACCTTTACACTGCTGCTTCATTCCAGCTTGTGAGCTGCTCATACTAAGCTTCCATTTGCCTCTGTGTCCCGCCAAATGAACTAAATTAGAATTGTTTATTTATGCCACTTTAGACATTGGATAAATCACCTCCAGTCATCACCCACTAAAGCTGCAGAGCTGTATCCCTTTCAGTCTTTAATCATAAATCAGGCATTTCACTCTATGAATAAGGCTAACTGCCCTACTTCAGACCAAAGATGAAAGATATCTAAGTTGGTGATGCAGTACATGCCTATCTAGGGCATGAAAAAATCAGGGCAGAATGTGATTGTGGGCAACGGGTGAGAGATGCCATTAATTAAACCTTTACTAAAAAAAAAAGGAAAGGAGTTTATTACCACTGTGCTACCTTTTACTAATTCTCTTCTGTATCTGGAAATCTCCATCAATTGGGATACAGTCTTGAAATACATAATTGTAAAGCTGTGTGCTGACGTTTTGCATTGTGGCCTAAAAGTAGGTTTTAAACGAGATTGGAGGGACAAGTCATGATGAGTCATTAAAATACAGTTAGACTGACAGTAAGTGTACAGTGTGTAATCCTCATTCAGAAATGTATTCTCTTACACAGGTTAAAAAGGGGTCTGTCTGTAATTCCTGTGTGAGTTTGCATCTCTTTTGGAGAGACAGCAGTGCTAATTAAAAGACTTATTAAACAAAAAACATGACTTGAAACCCTTTGCAAGAGTGTACAACATCACTGTGACAGAAATAAATCATGGTAAAATATATTTAATTATGTTTACTAATAATGGTAAAGAACTAATAATTCTTGCCGTTTAAAATGACAAATGAGGTGCCTTCAAGCATTGATAAGAATCAAAATCATTTGCAAAGAATAACAAAGTTTTGACTGCTCTGTTAAAGATTGTTTGGCAATACAGTATTTGTCTAGAGCATTCCTGCACAGCAAGACATAATGTATGAAGAGCAGGCTGTTAAACATACATGTAAGACAGCAATCTAAATCAAAATTCCATCATCATGGATTTAATCGAACTTGCAATGCTGTGGCATCGGTATTGTGGCTATCTCCTGTGACAGCCTCATTGGCTATTTAATTTTGTATCACAATCTAGGTCAACCTCTTTGATTTTCAATGGATCCATCACCCTGTAGCTTCAGTAATAATTTTCGTTTGTTTTCAATGAACCAAAACAAGGCAAAGTCTTTTGCAGAGGGTGCCGAATAAGTGGACAAAACAGCATTTAAAATAGCAACCACTAAAGTCCAGCCAATATATTTTTGGCTTACAAGTGGTCTATCTGGGAATGTTCAGTCAGGTGGTGACCCTCTTAATGACCTGAACAACAGGTGTAAAAACACAAGGTCTGAAACACACTGTCACAGGAAGTTCATAAAATAAGTACTAGGGTGACTTTCCGTCAGCTGACCACAAATCCAGTATGTGATCAAAAAGTCGATTTTTTTGCCACTAAGCCTGAACGCTGCTCTGTTAGAAGACAATGGTGACTGGGCTTCAGGGATTAGGAGCTAAAGTGGAATTGAATCCTTTCATTGACAGTTAAAACACTTTTTCCAAGTCATCTCCTCTCCTGCGTTCATTTCCTAAACTGCCTGAAACCACACCCAGGACAACGCTACTGTTACCACAGACTAAAGAATGTGTAATATCTGAGGACAGAGCAGAAAGGAATGCAAGGTGTGAGTTTAACAGCTGGAACAAACCGGCAACCTGTGATTTCTAGTAAAAGCATGTTCATGCATCATCCTCATGCTTCAATTTGTTGACCACAACAAGTAAGGTTCTCAAAACCTGTGGCATAACTGGGCTAAACAAATCAGGAACAAACACTGCTTTTGTAGCCTACTTATTACAGGAGGATATCCAGTGCTTTTGGCCTCGGGGAAGGAATTATTTGAAGACAAATATTTGTTCGTTTAGAACATTATATTGAAGTGCTCTGAAATCCTTGGTTACGATGAAACAGCCTGAGCTATCTTCGTTTCCGTTTGGGTTCGGAGTTTGTAAAGGAAGAGGAAAGGAAGCATCCTTTAATCATCCTAAGTTCTAAAATTAAGAAAGCTGTTGACCACGTTAACAATCGTGTTGACAAATGCTACCATCCACACATTTTCTAAGCACTTCATCCAGTTCAGGGTCATGGGGGAGCAGGAGTCTATCCCAGAAAGCCAGGGGCACAAGGCAGGATATAACCTGGACTGTGCTCCAGTCCGTCCCAGGGCACGCCGACATGCACACAGTCACACAACGGCCAATTTTCCCAGAAGGGAATTTAAACCCACTGGTATCTTTGGACTGTGGGAGGAAATCCACACAAACATGGGGAGAACATATAAACTCCACACACAGCACCCCAGGTGCAGAATTGAACCCAGGGCCCCAGCGCTGTGAGGCAGCAGTGCAGACCACTGCATCAGCATGCCGCCTTCACAAACACCGAACAATGACAATTTCCTATGGTAAACCAACAGATAGCGTATGAAATACTTGTCATCTTTACCTGGGATACATCAGAACATATCCCACAAATTATAGTTTCAGCTTTCTCATGACAGAGTGGCTGATTTGTCTCTTTATTCAACAGTCTTTCAGCCCTCAATTTCAATGAACAGGAACAGTTTCTTCCTATCAGCAGACGTTCTAAACCATTTACAGTTCTAAACCTTTTAATTCACAGGAATTGAAATGTTTACCTCGTATCACACCTCACACGCTGTTGACACAATTCCATATTAGAGAAAAGTCCTACACGCATAATGTTTTTGGCCTTCTTAGGCGTGTTTCAAATGCCATTAATTAGCTAAAAAGACTAGATTAAGATACATGTTTTGTGTATACTGCAGATTTTGTTCCCTGTAAACAAAAGGTAAAAAGAGACATTTTGTCCATAGTGCATTGGAGTGGTGTATAACAGCCTGATTGCATGGGTTGCTTATTACACAGCAGATAAGATGGGAAGAGTTACATAACTTTGCTCTGCAAATGTAAATAATTCCGATAATGCATATAATTGCCTCTTTAAAAGTCAATTGTCCAGTTGCTCTCTAAATAAACTAATTTCAATCACCTTCACAGTAATGGATTGAACAATAAACTACATATTAATTAGTAAGGCTATTCCTATTGTACCAGTTTTATATTTGTGGTTTAGTGCACAATTTTACGGCTTGCATTCATTTGTTAGTTTTATTGATTCAATGCTTTACTGTTGGGTTTTCCTTTTGTGAATTTAAAGGAGATAACCAATGATCAATCGAAGGACTGATTGGACAATCAGTAGCCTTATGGCTAAGGATCTGCGCCTGTGGCTGAAAGGTTGCCAGTTTGTATCCCATGGCCGACAGAGGAATCCTTCTCCGTTGAGCCCCTGAGCGAGGCCCTTAACCCCAACTGCTCAAGGGGCACTGTATAAATGGCTGACCCTGGGCTCTGACCCCAAGCTTCTCTCTCTGTCTGTGTGTCTCATGGAGAGCAAGCTGGGGAATGCGAAAAGACAAATTCCTAATACAAGAAATTGTTTATGGTCAATAAAGTGATCTTAACTGAAGATTGCATTTTGGCCAACATCAGAGATTTAGGGACAATTTAATTCCAATATACCGTACAGTTAGAGATCAATCAATGCAGTTTCTTTTGTGGAAATTCTGCTGGGCTTTTCTGAATTGTACATGTCAAAGACCCTATTTTAGTTGATGTCTGCTGTTCAGTGGGCTGCTGAAGATCTGTGAAAAGGGGTGTTATGTTGATTACTGTCAAAAGGGTGCATGACAGGGTGTCAGCTAGTGCTCGTGTGGAAGACATCGGTGGCAGCTGTGGGTCACCCTGTTTAAACTAGCGCTCATCAGTCAATGCGGTTGGAGAACAAGCCAACAGCTCTGTCCGGACTCCGAGAGGCTGGAGAAGAAGCCTTATTGAACAGTAGAGGCTCTTGGCAGCTGCAGGGCCCAGAAAAGTGGCCGGCCCAAGCAGAGGAGATGCAGATGGCCGTGATGACAAGTTGACAAGTGATGGTGGAGAGTTGATGGCAGCACATGCAGGAGTAATAGAGAGCTGAGAGTTCCAGGTGCTGTGCTCAAGTATACGGAGTGAAGAATCAGTGAGTGATTACGCATACGAGAGAGCAGTGATAAGGAAGACTAGCAGGAAGTGAAAAGACCACATAGGTCCCCAAGAAGGGACTTATGTGGAAGAGCTAGGCTTCTGGATGAGATCCCTAAGAACATGACGTACCATGTTAAACTAAGATATTTCCTAGAGGGCTGGTGTATATCACACTGTAGTACTGGAATTGCAGAATGCGTTCCCAGTGGACTGTCAGACTGCAGCAGGTCCGACTCCTGTGCTGTAGCGCTAAAGTATTTTGAACAACGTGTGGGTGTGATGATTCTGTTTGCAAGCTCACACAAGCCTCGTGGGGTAGATTGGGCCCGTCTGTCCCAGCGTTGTTGAGTGTCTCTGATTTATCCTTTTAAGTATATGCCTCAATAAATTTCAATACCTCCAGTGAATATGGAGCTCACTGGACTGCTTTTGTTGTGCAGACAATTGAGCGCCGAGTTTAGAACTTGCTGATTATTGCAATGAGTTAATCTAATTGTCATAATCTGGTAAACTGTTGCAGGCGTTAAGTGCCCTTTATAATGCTAGAACCAAACAAGGAGTATGTACTGTACCTTTTCTTTGGCCTGAAAAAAAAAACTGTTCAACAGATAACCAGCAGCTCATTCACTATACTATTGGCTTTCATTCTAGGAAATGTTTTAGATTTCCAAATTATAAGATAAATGATTGAAATTTCAGAGCAATCGTCCCACATATTCAACTGTTCAAACAGAAGAAATGGGTTTAGATCTGCTAGCAGTGCACATGACAGCTCAGAGGGCCCTGAGTTCAATTCCTGGGGTGCAATCTGTATAGAGTTTCTCTTCTTTCCCCATGTCCGCATGGGTTTCCTCCAGGTGTTCTGCTTTTCTGCCACAGTCCAAGGACATATCGAAAGGTTAATCGGCTCCTGGAAAACGTGTATCTCAGTGTGCGCTGTTGTCCCATCTGGAGTTGGTCCTCCCTTGCACCTGTGTCTTGCTAGGATAGACACTGGCAACCCCTGCAACCCAATCTTGGATAAAGCGGTTATGTAAAGGAGTTTTCTTTTCCAATTAACAGGCGTTATTCACAATATCATGTCGATCCAAAAATATAACAGAATGGGTGAGATTCAGGTTGCCATCTCGTGTGAACTGAGAATGCCGCACTGACCTCACAGGGGCTGACTAGTGAAGGTCTGTCTACCTCAAAGCCATTTTTACTGAAAACAGGCAGGTCAGTGGCCCTGTAGCAGAGCTGCTAACAAGCCATATTAGAACACATGCTGCCTGAGCCATAATAGGTCCCTGTGTGCCTGCTGTTCTCTGTCACTGATGGAGTGCAGAGCACCAGGAACAACATATTAGGGGGACACCCATCCATCTTTCATCCACTGTGTTTGTCATTATGGTTTTGCCAATATTGGAAACAACTAGCAGCAACGAAAAGCACCAATATGTCTATTTACCTGACAAGGATGTAAACTAGTTTAACCCCAGCACAATGAAGCTCCTGGATGACTCTTAACTGGCCTGTCTTGTGTTCAATGGAAAGTGCTTTCCAATGCTTTCTTAAAAAGGAAGACTGTTGGACATCATTTAAACTTGGGGGTGCATCTTGTTATAGTTATTTTGATAGCTGTTCACTTGTTTTCATGCTACAAAGAGATAAGGTGGAGACCGTGTCCTCCTATAATTTGACAAACCCAATGCTAGAAAAAGACACCGGAGTGCTGACAAATGTCAGGCAAAACTCGAAGCTGCTCAAAGAAGAGAAGCCCCTGAGGAAAAAAAAAGGGATAACCACTTTGGAATGAAGGAAAGTTGACCCATCACTAAAAACATGAAATGGTGTCATTTGTGATCATGGAGCATGATTGATGGTCAACACAGGGGTGGGAGTTTGGAAGCAGCTTGCTGAGGACTGTTCGCCTCTGTGCGGACCCACATTGAAAAGAGCTGTATATTCATGAACTGATAAGAGAGTCCAGCAGCGTATTCCACATTAATATATGTAGAGCAGGTGCCATGAACTTGACGCAGTGACGGCAGATTAACATGCTTGGAAGTGTGCAACCGAGCACAGTAATAGACTTGGAATCGTCTCCCAAAGAAATTCCTCTCCCACTTTCCTCAAACAGCCACAAGAATGCACCTTTCCCTAGACTGTAGCCTCTGCTCCTGTTCTCCACCACATATGACGCACCAAGCCCTGGTGTGTCAGAAAACATTTTAACCAAGGCCAGCCCAGGAAAACAACTCCAGCCATAAGGCAGAAAAACTGTTTATTTACAGTGAAGGGAAACGAGCTGAGCCGGCAGCACCACTGGTCAGCCTTGCTGCCTTGTTGGGGCCCTTGCTTCAGTTCCAGACCTTGGTTACTATCTGTGTGGAGTTTGTATGTTCTCCCCATGTTTGTGCGGGTTTCCTCCAGGAGCTCCACTTTCCTCCCCACAGTCCAGAGACATACTGGTGGGTTAACGTACTGGGTCCTGGTCCGAGTCTGTGCGTTTGCGTCTACCCTGCGATGTACTGGTGTCCCGTCAAGGGCGTACTCTGCCTGGTGTCCGTTGCTTGCTGGGATAGGCTCTGGTTCCCCTGCAACCCAGAATTGGAGGAAGAGGTTAGAAAGAGGATGGATGAATGGAAAAAAAACTCAGTACAGAAGTTGCTTTGCTATGAAGTATTTCTGCTGCATCGGACAATTCCATTACTCCAGCACAACAGCACTAACTACACTCCTCATAGTATCACTAACTGGGCAGCTAATCCGGTTAAAAGCGCACATGATAGGGTCTCTGGGACTGTTTAAAAAAAAACCTTCCAAAGTAACTCTTCTACCTCTGGTGCATTTCCTAACCAGTTATTTTCCCCCTCATCTCATTCCACACAGTAATCGGTTGTGGTTCAGACAAGCATCTCCATTCTTATGATGATATCTGATGCATACGGAGGAATTAAGTTTCTGAATCTCTTAGATTCCTGGACATCAGTGCTCTATTTGATATAGAGTGCTACATTGCCCTCTATCTCTATCCACTAAAATTCAATTCACCTTGATTCTGTAGTAACAATTGATAACCATCTCATCTCGTTTCTTTGTTACTCTCTACATGGACATAAGCACTTAAATACCTGATAATTTGTATTGTTTTTCCCCTCTTTGGCTCGCCCTTGCTCCTCTTGAATACCTGGAGAAAACCTCTATGAACACAGGCTGCCCTCATCCTTTTTTAGTTTGAATGTTTCTAGCTATTTATGGAGATTCGCCCACCAAAGATGAATGGTGCAAATCACCCCCAGGTCTAATCCAGCACATCTGTACAGATGTCCTTTGAATGGGAAAGGTTTCCAGTATGCAAAAAAGCTGAAGCTCCAGCACACCAAGCCCTTATTTTGTGTGATTGTGGGTTTAATGCAATTTGTTGACATCTATCGGCAATTAATTTGAGAAAGTCAGAATGTACTCTCTCTTAACTCGCACAATCTTTCAGAACTGCTGGCTGGTCAATGACACTTGAGAATGCGATTACAGAGTTTTTTCATGTCTCTACAATCTAAATACACTTTTATTGATCATACATGGTACAGAGGGATAACATACTGTAAAAACATGTTACTCATTATACTGGGTACCACTGTCAGAAGTAAAAATAAATAGCAATACCTCACCTGAACGTTCATGAGAAGATTGTGGGAATCGGAAAAGTGAGTATTTGTGATTGTGGATGCACAGGGTGAGGTGGCAAAAGGCTAGGGCATGGTCCTGACAAAAGCAGGTTGAAGTGTAATCCAGCTGTAAGTCTTCCCATGTCTTGTAAACAGACCTGTGAACTCCTTACACATTGTATTTAAGCTGCTTTGCAATGGCCATTGCTGGCGGACACTAGCCGATGAGCTCAGCAGGCCTGCTCCCTGTGGTATTGCCAGACGAGATGATGGCTTCAAGATGTACTCCTCAAAAGGCGCTCAAGTCCATGGTGTAATCCAAAAACTGCATAAATACTGCCATCTAGTAGCAAGGCAGAGCATTACAAGAAATTTCAAACCGCACTGTGAACTACGTGAGGTTGGCCCCACTACAAACGGCGCAAAAAATGAAGCCACTTAGTGCCACATTGGTTGTTGAAAATAGCTTCCCAGCTGCTTTAATTCCCCTAGATACAGCACCTGCTCTTTCGCGTGATCATGAATGGCAAATTTTGACTATAGATTTGTCTCCAATGTTGGACTATTGGCACTAGAGTATTAATCAGTTTTAAATAAGGAAATCAAGGTATGTTCAAAGAGTCAACCCCTTTCAAGGCATGCATTTTAAAATACTAGAATTAACAGCTTCCTGAATTACAAGAACATGGTTGTACTTTATGCAAAGCAACTTTGGAATGGTGAAAGAACCAGGATTTTTTTTTTAAAGGGGTACTAGGTATAAGGTGGTCAATAACATGCAAAACATTGCAGACTAGACACATGCAGACCTCCAAAATGTTTGAACAGATTTTTTTCTAAATAAAGATGCATCTTTGTATTGAAAGAAGTGAACATGTACAATACTTCTTTCATCCCCAGGGATTCAGATCCTGAATAGCAAAAAGTTAGAAATTAGTATTAACCTTGCACCAGAAAGGGTTTCAGAATTCCCATCTTTTAAGGTTGGATCACACAGTAAGAATTCACTTAATCAAGAGGCAGTTTTCCTCTTAAAAATGAGGAAGAGGAAATATAAAGCTCCTAAGCACCCATCGCCTTAACATTACTGCACAAACATGATACAGTTACAAGATCAGGGTCAAGAACATGAAGGTCAGAGGGTTACCATACAAGCCATTGTGTTCCACATTCCAGATGCAGTGCTGAGGATGTCCCAAGTTCAGAGCTCTGTTTAGCAGGGGAAATAAACAGCACACCTCCTTTGTCTGTTGAAAGAAGACTTCATGACCAACGTCCAACCAAGTAGTCATTCTGAGACTTGGCAGTTCAATACCAACATTCAAGCACAGGTCAGTCATACTTTGGACTTAGAACACAAGGGTCTCAACTTGACCTAGTTCATGTGCCATCATTCAAAGAAGTCCCACAGACTTGTGTAGCCAAGATACTGCTGTGAGGAAGCTCACTTTAGCACAAAAGGAATGGATTCGAACTATTGAATCATTTCAGCACCCAATATTATTTATTTTCCTTTGTCACAGCATTTGGCAGTGCCTGTTATGATTGGAATGGTGTTCTCAGTTCTCAGTTGATGTATCGTAAAGGAGAAAGTCAGTACTGCAGACCCATTGTAAAAACATACTTTGCTAATTGAGTCCTCTGGATATAAAAAATAATGATTGATGAAAGTGTTGTAATTTCTTTTTACTGAGGAGATTGAGGCATTACTTTAAGACATAGAATTTGCCTTCCATTATTTTGGATGCCCTGTATTGGCTGATGATTTCTTAAAGTTTTGTTTCCCTGCTGAACAGCCTCCTTCCGTTTTTCACTGAGAATTGGTCTGGTGGCATTTAGATACAATAGAGTCCAAAATAACCTTTTATTTGTTTCTGCTTATGGTTTCGGTTTTTCCTCCTGTTCTCAAACAACCCCATCACCTATGAGTTTTCATTTTCATCCCCCGGTTCCTGTAAATTCTTTCTTCCCCAAAAAAATGTGGTATCATCACTGTTTCCTCCTGGCCTCCCCTTCTTAGGCACAACCCATTATTAATTAACTGCACTTACTACTTCTACCATTTTGAAAACTCTAGGGATGGGAAACAGACCATGAACATTTTCTTTCAGAATGGTCACATATCCCCTCTGAGAAGTGCCAGAAACTTACAGGAGACATCTTGTTAGTGTAATTCCTGCCAGAGGAGCATTTACAATAAACTAACACAGAGGTGTAAAGACACATAACCCTCATTTTCTGTGAGGTTTGCTTTGTTGTTTATGTTTTTTTACTCAGGTCTACTTCGGTCCACTCAGGTTAGCCCAGCTGTAGCTTGCTTTAGATCGCCAGAGCTCCTTCCTTGTAATCCAGATCCATCTGGATGCTGCATTTGCTTGCTTACTGACCTTGGCCACTAAC
Source organism: Lepisosteus oculatus (assembly GCF_040954835.1). Classification (NCBI taxonomy): domain Eukaryota; kingdom Metazoa; phylum Chordata; class Actinopteri; order Semionotiformes; family Lepisosteidae; genus Lepisosteus; species Lepisosteus oculatus. The sequence continues at coordinate 13,307,077 of NC_090719.1, read as the reverse complement.
TTTCTTTGCTGCTTATTTGACACCAAGCAGCCCCAGGTCTCTCCAAGGTGACTGTCCTGCAAAATCCCTCCAGCCAGATTCAGCTGGGAGACCCTATACTCTCCATCCGTTTTGCTGACACTCGAGGATGAGGGACTGATATTTCCTTTTGCTCATGTGCCTCCACTATCCTCTTGTCCCAGGCACTGTCAATTCAATGAGGGCTCCATGCTTTGTGTCTCTAGACCAAACATCGATGTTGGCCTAAGACTCGTGCCTGCTATTTCCTCTGGAACCTTGTGCTGCCTCTTAAGATCTGGTTTCATTAACCAGTCGTTTGCTGTTGCAAAGATCCATTTGTCCTTTGCCCCCTTTACCACACCCACTCCTGACCTTACAAAGTGAGTAAAATAGGGTAGGTAGGCTGTTTTGGCTTCCTCTTTGCCATCTCTAGTCCAGTTGCCAGTGGGTTGCCAGTTGTGAGTTGCAGACTGATATGGTTGCTGGCTCATGTCATGGGGAAATATCTTTAGAAGTTCTTTACACAAAGAGTTGTGGATGAATGGCACATGTGATCCAGCCATTTTGCTGAAACCAACAGCCTATCTTCTTTTGAGCAATGGCTGCACGAGATCACATCAAATCAAACTGATACCAGTAACCAAAAGGGCTACATGGATCAAATACTGCCCTCTCATTTGAAATTTCTCATGTTCTTGTAACTTCTTAAATGAACACTCCAGCTGCATGACTAATAAGAACTATATCGGTAGTAAATTGAGATAAAAATTCTGATTTCTTGGTGCAGCGTTAAGATAAGTCAGGTTATAGAACTGTAAGTGTCCTGCAAAGAACTTTAGACCCACAGCTCGCCTACATATGTCTAAATTCTTTCATTCACATTCCTGTGGCTCTCTGATGGTCATAATGATTAAATGTACTAACTGTGTTTATTCAGACGGCCATGGAAAAAAAGATTTTGAGACTTGTAACTCATGGGGGCTTCTGAAAACACGCTGGATTTCTTCCGCAACTTTTCAGGCGGAGCCAAGAAAAAAACTACGTGCGCAGTCAGTCTGTAGCCACGCCCACTCTGGTGACATCAGTCGCAGGCCACGCCCCGCGCACCTGTCCGCCAGGTTCAGCGGGGGAGAAGGGAGCTGGGTGAGTTTGTTCCGCGTCTTTTAATGATTATTTTTTATTTTTCCATTATTTGAATGTAGATAAAATTGTACGCATGTAATTATGAAGTATAAACCTCGCACGATAAAGGGGTAAAACTCGTGTTTTCGTTGGCATTTTGTAATATAAGTATTTTCTTTTCCAAAGCTTCTCTTATGGTTAACAAGCCACCTGTGTTGCACAGACAACATGTGTTTTCTTCTTGCATGGAAGAGAAGCTCTGTTGTGGCCGTAAAGACACTGCTGTATTGATGAAATAAAAACGTCGCCTTCCGAATGTTTTTTTATCTTCATCTTTCTTTCTTCATCTTTCTTTCTTTTTTCTCACTGCGTGAGTTGTGTTCACAAAATCAAAATGTATCCAGACCGACACCTAGAATTGTAAAGTTTGTTCATGATTTTCCAGACTATGTTGTGCGGTTGTGTTCTTATATTCGTGGTACAAAAAAACGCTTCTAATAGTTTTTAGTCTAAATGGTCTTCAAATTCTAAATTCTGCTGTTTGTGTGCTTCCACTTTAGTGTTTTCGAGCAGGACATGATTCACAAGTAATGGGAGTCTAAACGTAAGTATAAACGTTTTATTCATTTCTTTACACGTATTTTACTGAAATATATTCTGCGCTATCTGCCCTGGACAAAACGCCGTTCGCTACTAAGAAACCTTGGTTTAAATTATCTTTAAATGGTCTTAATTATCTTTACATGTTTTCTTGTGTTTCCAGTTTGGTGTCTTCGGGCAGGACATGCTTGGCTCAGCTGCTGGAATTAACCGTGTAAGTATAAACGTTTTTATTCTTTTCCACGGATCCTATTGAGGTACACTATATCTGTACCTGCCGAAAAGTGTTGTTTGAAAACACGATGCACCTTGTCAAAAGAAAACTCAAACTAGGTGTGATACTAGATTTCTCCAGGGCAGAAATGGTTTTGACCCGACAACACTGTAGGCCTGCTGGTTAAAGAAAGCAATTTTCTGCTAAAACTGCGATCACTTCAGCTTTTTGATGCGCGAAAAGCAGGTTCATAAGAAACCGTTTTGGTTCATGATTAAAACAACGGAGCTTAGAAAGATTTGAAAGAAGTGAGTTTCATGAAAAGTACTTTAATGAAATGAAAATCGTAAAAAAACTCATTCGAATGTGGTCGTTTCCATCTAATCGATACACTGTAGCGGTATAGTGCCCTCGGTGTTCACGCTTTGAATTTAAAGCTTTAAATGTATCTACTTCAATACCCGGTTGAACAGGAACATTTTCTGTTACACCAGGCTAATCACTTTATTGCAACTGTAAATCTTTTTAAACAGTTTCATCTTCTGAACGTGTCCGTCAATACTCGAACTAGCTAGCTGGGATCATTTTGAGATCCTGTTACAGAAAGCACAGCTCAGACTGATTTCTGTTGTTTTGCAGGAAATGCACCGAAGTTCCAGTCTTCATGCTGATCGCTGCTCGACAGAAGCCTTGGAGAAACAGTAACGTGCTGTATGTTTCTGTTTTTGCCGTGTAGTTGCATGCAGATCTTTCCGTACTCTGTTGACTTGTAACAACATTAACGTTAGTGTATCCGTGCTTTGACACTTTGTAATTGAAATGCATGTTAATTTCCACATCGAAGCTTGTGCATCCGACGTATTGTAATGTTTTGTATGCAATTTTCGCTCAATAAATTGTTTTTTGAACCTTGATTTTGTTCTTTCATTTCTTGTACAGAGTTCTGTACCCCCTTCGCCCTGAAAAACCCCGATGTTGGTGAGTTTTTTGGCGGAGAGATTTTGCTAACAGTTTGTGGCCGCAAGGGGACGCCCTATCGCTTTTTGACTTGAAAAGGTCAAAGGCTACCCCCTTTTTAAGCGTGTCCAGATTTTCCCGCCAAAAAACTTAGTATCTGGGGTCTTTTTCGGGGTGTGGTAGCAATCAAGCCGAGCCTCGCCCACCCCCCCTCATTGGAGAGGGGTAGGCGGGGGCTGGCTGATTGACCACAGCTCTAGCCAAGCCCACTCGCTCCTGGCAGGAGAGGATGGCAGGTTGGTGGTGGCTTTGGTCCCTGCAGAGAGGCAGGTCTCCTGGGGTGTGGACTTAGAAAGCTGTCACTGATAGGCTGAGTCCGCCCTGGGTGCCTCGTCTCTCTCGGGTCCAGGCCATCTCCAGCCTCCCTTCCCCTCTAGCTGGGAGTGAGGGGGCTTGGCTAGAGCTATCCTCAGTTCTCCTCCCCCTGGGGCTGTACCCACGCTCCCTGCTAGGGACCCTTTTCCCCCAGAGACTATCTAAAAAGGCGGGCGTCTTCGCACTTTTAGGTACACGTGCGATAGGGTGTCCCCTTGCGGTGCGTGGCGCACACTGCAAGACAACCCTTCGCACCTTCAAAAATACACGACAATGCAGACAATGAAATCAAGAGTTTTTATTGCGGAATTCACAGCAAATACAATAGCAGCAGTCAACAGAAAACATGCAGGTCAAGAATAAAATACAGCACTGAATCGGGACATTACAGATCAAGCCATTGGGATCAAAAATCAAATGTCAGGAAAAGCACACATTGTCGAGAAGAACTTTCCAACGCACGACGAGTTGCTGGAGTGGAGCTGGAAAGGAGATCGTCGGAGCGCAGAGGATCAGGAGCCGCCGAACTGAAGATAAAAGAAAAAGGATCATGTGAAAAAGAGATCGGATTTGCAGAATCGATTTACTTGACGTTCTGAAATCTATTAAGTTTTCAAACAAGCTGCCCGAATAAAGAAATATACAAACACGATCAAATTCAATAAGAAAGCAATAGGTAATTCCATGAGAAATCACAGATACATCCCAGTCAAACTACTCCAATATTTAGAAAATACGTTCAGCCACATAGAAATTCAATTCTACTTATAAATTAATAAATGAATGAATAAATAAACTTAGAAAGTACCACTTACAGCATCTGTAACATTCGTTTTAACTCCCCGCTTTCAAAAATGGTTACAATTTGTTAGTACTATCAATTTTTACCCAATGGATTCGATAAATAAAAGAATCTTAAAAAACAGCGCCTTAGAGTTTCCACTCTCTATTTAACAAAAGCACAACGGAACGAAAATCAGTTATATAGTCAGTATAAACCCGTTCTGGTGTTAAAATGTTGAAAAATACGTTTGTGTTACCGACTTATACAAAGATAAATAGTATAGCGGAAAGTAGGAATATAACTTACCCAGGAAAAAAAAAACACCTTTTCAAAACTGGAGGCCCGTTCTTGGAATCCTTTTGTTACCTGGATAAATAAAAACCTTACGAATTAGTAAATTTAATCTTTACAATACTTAAGAATTCCGGAGCGGAGACCTTTAGTATAGCCCGAATCCGAAAGGCGAGAGATTACACAGCTACTGACTTTATAAAGCAAATGTTTGAAGGTAAACCACAGCCTTTTTCGTTAAAGAAAACCAACCTAGATAAAAATATATTTAAAATACATACTTTAATGAAAAAGAAGTATAAGAAATAAATGATATACGTATTAATGCAGACTTTAAAAACCTCTAGAGCACGCTTAAAAGGACAGGACGGTAATTTCGGCGTCCTTAAACACAAATTAAAGTGAAACAAATGCAATTAACAAACTTAGCAACAACAATACATTTTTGTCTAGCTTTCGTCAAAGTAAGATTAGATTTAGTGCACTTAAAATAAGAAAAATAGAAACAAAACGCAAACGCACCTCACGCCGCAGAAACTCGCCCCGCCGCCATCTTGCCGGGCGCACCTGTGGAACAGGTGGACGGGGCGTGTCCGCTGAGGAAGGTCACTCTGGAGGCGGGCTCGGCTCCTGAATGACAGCTGTGGATTCTGTTACAAGGGCTCAACACTGACCACACCGAAGATAAATAGAAACTGTAACTTACCAAATCATGCATAAAGTATATAACGGCTAAGGAGTTTCAGACAGCCTAATACAGCGACATTCCCCTGCGAGACTGTTCGCCAGACTCGTTTAGCTTGCGGCCGGTTGATCGTATCAAGAGAAATGTGCTGGAGAGAGACTCCTGTCGCTCCTAGTTAGGACTGCACCTCTCTCTCGCTGCTAGTGCCACACCTGTCCTGCAGGTGTCTCGGTGGTATAAGGGGCTGCTTTTTAGAATTGAATGAAGAACTATTCATTAATTAATGTCTTAAACCCCCCATTTTTCCCAGTTTTGGAGAGCCCCGAAAATGGAGCCCCCCAAAACGGCCGGCGTGGTAGAGAACAGCCCCTTCCACAAACTCACCCCGACAGCGTGAGAGCTTCACCCGGGGCTTAGATCTCAGACTGACGGGGAGGCTCGGGGCTCGTCTTCGATTCACGACACTCACGGGGAGTCGAGGTGCTTTTCTGAACTTTAGAAGTGTCCGATGGTTCAGCCCGCGGAGCCACCAGGCCGGCCACGCAAAACACCCGGCATGTACATCTGTTATCCAGTCACAGTTCCGAGACGAGGCTATCCCCACCACGTTTGCTCGCTTTTAAAAAATTAAGGCTACTGAGACGCCTTTCTAATGCGCTTTTCTAGGCGTTTCTGCGACTGGACATGAATTCTTTATCTTTTCGAATAAGAGTGAAAAATAAAGCATAATTTGCAGCAGCGTTGAGGGAGCCTGTATGTCATGTGTTAGCTGTGAAGTCTGAGAGGTTAAAATGTTCGTGTTTTTGTATTTTAAACAGAATAAAATGCTTCTAAAAAGAGCTTTAAAAAACTACATGAACGATTAAAGTCGTCTAAATGTTTTAAGCCCCGGCTGGTGTCTGGGCAGTTTCTTCTGGCTACTGTGGTTTATAACAGGTTTACATTACTTAATGGAAAGTAGTGAAAACATTAGCAAAAAATACAAATGGCTCTTGTCTGTGCTGTGCAGTCTGTTCTCAATGGAATCTTTTATGCCTTTTCTCAATTCATGATTACAGTCATTGTTAATTAGATTCTGGTTCAGACTTTCACATTTTACTGGGGTTTTGACATAAATGACCAGTGATTTAACTCCTAAATAAAATTATAACTCCAGTTTCATATAATGCATTTTAAAAGGGAAGTGTGGCTATTGATTCCAAATCAATAAATACCTTGCGAACGTACGACCATCTCCATCTCCAAGACAGCTGTGATTATGCAGTGAGGCAGATGATGGTAGTACAGTAAGTGTGAATCGAGGAAGGCAAATCTTTTGTGGGCTGTTCAGCCTCCACAGTACTTCATTTGTTCCAAATTCTTTCATTGGGCTGGTGCTACAGATCAGCGGTCTTCAACCCTAACCCTAGAAAATACCAATCCTAAATAGTAGGTTGCTATTGAATTATGAATTTCTAAATATACTGAAATAGTGTATATGGACAATTGCATTATGACTGATTAAACTGTTTAATTTGTTATATCAAGCAATTTAGAGATCATTTAGGGCTAAAATCAAACCTCTCTTCAGCCCTTAAAGCATTTCTCTTAATTGAACTGATTACGTGCGTGATTCTCTGCTTTACAGATGTTGCAAATCTTTAATAACAGGTGATCTATGAGACTAACTGGATTGGGGCTGTCCAGGGCCAGGGCTGGAAATCCCTGTTTTAGACTAAAGAAGAAACCTCCTGGAAAGTTTTTCTGACATGGTTATGGCCGACATTCTGGGAGGTCTACAGATGAGCAACTGTCTTTAGTGAAATACGATGTTTGTGCAGGAGTACATTTAAAGGTCTGAGGAATGTATCAACTTATTGAGGGAATTTGAAAACCGTTCTAGATTTCTTGAGCTCTTGCCTGTATTGGCAAGAAAGATCATCATGGAAAATGCCTTTAAAATGTTCATTCTCACTTTGCCAATTAGGGACAACAGTTTAGTATTAGCCAATTGAAGACGAGTACATTTGTTCTGTATTGCTTAGGTATTTATCAGGTTTAATTGATTTTGATCTTGCACAGGTACCTCAAGAGCATTGTTCCCTTAAAAGAAAAAGCTAAATCTCCCCAAGGTTTCTACAGCACACACGACCTAACAAACTCTATTCTTTCAGCTGATCTGCTCCTGGATAGCCCTGATTGTGTCAACCGCAGGCTTTCATTCCTCAGATTGGCTTTTCCAAGGAACATGAAGAAGACGTAACATTCAATAAGTAATGCTTCATCCTGAAAGCCTTATTGTTCCTGTGGTAATCAAAAAAACCCACACTGCCCCTCTACGTTGCATCATCCTGCTGTGTTTGGCCCCTTTCAAACATAATTCAATACAGTCTACCTGTTTATAAATAAACACTGTCGTGTCAGAGAACGGCTCCCGTCAAAGACGGTAGCTATGGAAACCAATTGATTATGTAGGCCAGAAATATGGCAGAAAGAAAAGAGATGAAGCCTTTGCTTCTCCCCTCTGCTCAGCAGTTGTCTGCATTGAGATGGATTAAGCCCTTGTTTCAGACATGTTTTTCTAAAGAGCTTTGTGGTTGTGAGTCAGCACATGTGAATGGTGCCCTGGAGATCCAGGAAGGGTGTAGACCCAAAGTCTGACCTTATCCCTGCAGTGCAAAGAAACTGCCTGAAACTGGGTCACTTCATATCCAGTTTTTCTTCACTTGTCCTTCCTGAGCTCTTTTTTCATTTAACAGGATCCTCTGTGAACTACAAATCCCTTTATTATTAGATTTTTATAAATTATGCATAAAATGTATTTATCTGTGGCACATTTCTTGCCCATTGCGTGATATGCAATTCATCTCTCTAACCAGGAGTCAACATTGTCGTCCATTATTTTGCTGTGCTCCTGCGTGCGAAAAACAGCACGGGGTGATTCTTTATAAGGAAGTCTGACAAAGCACTGGGAAGTCTCTGCGTGAGAAAAGTTATAAAAAGACAACAGATTATTTGACGCTGTAAATGTGAGCAACACAGAACGCTTTCAAAGGTTTTCATACCTCATAGGTTAAAAAGTCCTCTGAAATAAAACAAGGGTAAAATTTGCTTTTGAGAGTTTTGTTCCTTTTTCAATACCTAACTCGGGGGTGCTATCTGTGTGGAGTTTGCATGTTCTTCCTGTGTTCGCGTAGGGTTCCTCTGGGTGCTGTGGTTTCCTCCCACTTTCCAAAAACAGAATAATTGGATTCTGGAAGAACAGGCCCTAGGTGTGTGTATGTGTGCATGTCTGTGTGTCGCCCCTGCAATGGACTGGTGTCCCACCCAGTGTGAACCCTGCCTCGTGTCCATTGCTTGCTGGGATAGGCTCCAGCTCCTCAGTATTGAAGTAGCTATGCTATGACGTTCTTGTGCTGCGTTGGACAAGTTAACGTCTCTGGTACAACAGCCTCTGAATACATTCTTGTGTTGACATACTGTAGCCTCAATGTATGAGTTTCTGTTTCATTCTTTGGTTTGTCTTTTTTTTTTACACAGAGAGCTGCGGGGTTTTAAAACTAGCTGACCAGCCATATTCTAATTCTCCCTTGTTGTAGAATCTGATTTCCAGGGATCTCTCAAGAAACAACAGGATGAAGTTCTCAGAAAAATAAGCTACTAGCAACTGAGGAAGCAAAATAGGCCCCTTTCCTTCTAATCCTAGTGTTTTTTTCATGTTTTTGTGGTTAACGAACAGATGATGGACTGCTGGAGGTCTTAAAAAGCTTTTTGGTTATGTCTTTCCATACATTATAGGAGCTTGTGTATGAGAAAACACACAGACAACATGGTGCTTGTTTTTTTTTTCAGATCTGCTCTTCAGCTCTCCCGTTACCAAGGCAACCTTCTAAAGCAAGAATAGTGATGTTGTATATACCCCCCACCCAACACATACACTTTAATAATAAAGAGATACAACAGGACTATAAGCTTGTTACTCATTGTTTATACTTTAAGACATCCCACAAGGTTGCTAGGTGGAAATAACGATATCCAGAGCAGGTTTAAGAAGCTATTACATCCAACTCAACTAACTAACAGTAACGCTTTGTAACCAGGAGTCTTCAACGTAAAGCAGTTTGGGGTCATTACTATCAAGCTCCACAGTTTCTCCCCAGTGTAAAATAAGTGTCACCCCCTTTCCCTCACAGAGACCTCAGAGTCATGTGATTAGAGATCCCTGTGCTTGTTTCCCTGCTGTTTTATAATTCTAAACAAGTTTGGAGGCAGCAAACTGTGAAACTAAGAATTTGCAGAGTGTGTGCTATTCTCGTTCACTCTGTATGGTTCTCAATTGTACAGTTACTTGAGCTCTCTTGTTCTTGGTGTGAAGAAGCACCTACTGTATCAGCAATGGTACTCGAAGCCGAAACGTGTATATGAATGTCAAAAGAGTGAAAGTACAGTCTTAGAAATACAATCATATAAGGCTTCTGGGATTTCTGATGTTTTAGGCATCAATAAGAAACCAGTTAAAAACAGAGAAGAATTGACAGGATTGCAAAATACACTTATGTCTAGGATTTACAATTCAGATCACACGTACACAATATAAGGTGTAATCGTTACAGATCTTTAGTAAAGTTTAAACTTTACTGTATCTGATCTTTACGTTTGCGGACATATTCCTATTTTCTGAATTCTCAAACTTCCTGGACAAATGTTGTTTTGACATCGTCCTCGACGCCTGCAATAAACTGAATCCCTGGAACGAAATGTTTTCCTTTTCTGTAACAACATCTTAAAGCTTTCCTGTCGGGAAGCTATCGTGAAGTTATCGTGATTTTGTTCATTTTCTCTACATGACAAAGTTCAAACCCTAAACTACACTACAAAGTATTTAGTGCACTGCAAGTGATGATAAGAGAGAACTTCTCTCCACCTTTAACACAGATGAAAGATATTTGAAAAGCACAGCAACATTTTATTAATACAGCTACAGAGTGAATTAAAAAAAAAACGTTTGTATCGGGGTTAAACCTGTGCCAGTTTTTAAATGATTGAATCAAACTTTAAATATGCATTATGGATCATATGCATGCGTAAAAGAAAAAAATATATGAATACCTTTTGGTTAAATTAAGCTTTTTATATCACAAATAATTCGCAATTCGTTGTCAAATTATCCTAATCTAGAGCTTTCACGCAACGATAATGCCAACAACCAAGAGATGGCGCTGTAAAACCGACTATTTCTGGTCCAACAACGCGACCATCAAAGATAGGAGTTGAGAGTCAGACCTCTCCCAAAACTGTCCCTCAATTTTGGAAATTGAAGTTTAAGCATTCCAATATATATTTGGAGCACAATTTGAACGAAAAACGGCCCATAATATAAACAAACGACTCGGGTCGCTTATGATAACCAGTTTCCTATTAAAGTTGTGGTCAATTTTACCATTCCTCTAACTTGAGTATAAGAATATAAGAATATAAGGTGACACTATGCCAAGACGAATATTCTCAAATTCTTATCAAATCCGGAGAGTGATTTGTACTCAACTTCAATTTTACAGTCGTTAAATCAAAGCCCCACTTCTACAAGCGATGCGAGTGTTGCAGGTGCTTTTGGTGGACCTGCACCCGATGTCTGAGGGCGTGCGACATTAATTCGAGCTCGGCATTTCTCGGCTAACTTTGAACATAGTTTTAGTTAGTTTTAACAGCCCCCTGTTTTAACAGTTCTTGCGGAAACCGGACTTTCCCCCGGGCTTCGGCTGTTATTATTAGCGCTCGGGATGCGCCACTGTCGCTCCTCCTCCAAAGAGGGCAAAAGAGTATGAACTGGAAGGGCGACGCAGATAACTTAGACTCTGGAGGCTGGGTGCTGAGACAGGAGCTGCAGGCTGCACGCATCAACCCCTTTTCCTTACAAGCAGCGCGTCTCCCTGCAATGGAATCATAACCCTCATCTGCCCCTTTCCAAACATACAAAGCATCACTCAGGAACCTTTTTTTTTTTTAAACAAGTTGTACTGAAGATCTCGCCCCAGCGGTGGATGAGTCAGGAAGATGTGGTGGCTTTTAAACATCATCGCTTGTATCCTGGTACTGTCCCGAACTGTCTCGGCACAAAGTAAGGTAAGATTGGCTTCAACCTTTTTTACCCACCCAGCTAAACCTGGTGTGTTTTTTTTTCTTGCTGCATTAATTTCATGCTCACCAAAAGATCCATACGTTTAATTGGCAATTCCAGATTGCTATATTTACTTCGAGATTTGGGTAATTCATTGAACGCTGTCAGATGCGATGAATGTGTATTAATTGCTTCTCAATTCATTAAGCATTACGTCTTATGTTCTTATAAGGGCTTGACTTTATTGTTCTGCTTGTGAAACCACCTTGTCGATATTATCAAACATGAATATTATCTACCGAACGTGTTGACTTTTACTTTCTTTTCCGAAGTCTACTGACGGCTCGATGTTTGTATATCGTCTGCTTCGTTACTTTCTACTTAGTTGCGAAAAGCAAAGCTGTGGATCACGCAATGTATTTCGTAAAACAAATACATGTAAAGGTGTTTTATGATGAAATGCTATTGAACAATTAACGGGAAAGGATTTTTTAAACTCGATATCGCTGGCACTAGCGTTCTGTCCCCAAACCTCCAACTTGTTAAAACTTAAAACACAACTAAAAAAGATTCTACAAAGCACTGCCCTTCAACTATTTCCCAAATTGTCCACAGCGCTTAAACACTTAAAACGGTCAATGCAAGGTGAATTGCAATGCAATGATGTCTTACGGTTTAAGGATCTTCTTTTTCCAATCGCCCCGCAGCAGTTTTCGGCACATTTCAAAGGCGGACGAGAGCACAGGCATACGGGACGTGTCAAATAGTTTTCCTATTAATTATCAGGGTCAGCGGCTTGAAGACAGCGCGGATTCACAGCGCCCTTTGAGGCACGAAATTGGGCAGCAGGTGTCCAATCTGTAAAGTAAACAGGGTTCTGCCCCGTCCAAAGGCGCGACCAGTGTTAACATGGAGCCGAATAACCCAGCCTTGAAAAAAGGCAGTGGTGAACTTCAGAAAGCGTGCTCCTTTTAAAATTACATCAGTGCCCCGCCAGATCTGCTTGATCAGTTGTTTTTAGATCATGCGACCTGTACTGTACCGTATAGCTTGCATATCTAATAGTTTAATAACTCAGAAAATAGTAGAGAGACGTTGGGAACTATTTGATACCTACAACATACACCAACACCTAGTTATTCAGTTGTTTTGTTTTTTTCCCTCACGACAGTGTCTAAAAGATTGCGCTAAAGAAGCTAGTGGCTGCAGTGTTCATCTTCGTACTTTTTGCAGACAGAACGCGGTGAAATCTGTAAATTGCTTTTCCTGGGAATTTGGGAATGGAGGCTATAAACGTCCATATATTGTAAGCAATAGAAGTAATGAAACTTTATACAGTGCATATTGCCTAACATCTGAATGTGATACGATGATCGCGTGCATTGATCTAACGCATTTAAAATTTGATGTATATAGTATATCATGGCTTTTAAAAAACAATCAATAGCAATTTTGCATTAAAGCCCTCATGGGTAATAGGTACAGAACCAATCTTCTGTACTTGAGACAAGTTAATTTAGGATATTTTCCTTGTGCGGGGATACCTGAGCATTCAGATGCAATTTGCTAAATATTTAAACTTCTCACTGTAGATAAAGTTCATGAGTCTCAAAACATTACACAGAAGCCAGCTGAATTAATGTATAACCTTTTTTTTCCCTCCAGATGGTAATGATTTATCAAATAGTCCATCAACAGATGTCGCTTTAGTTTTGTTTAAGGGAAAGAAACTACGTTTTCCGCTTAAAAATGTTTTAAATATTCTGCACAAACGCTTAATGCATATAAGCAAAACAGAGCTCTATAGAGGAATACAATCCAATTGAAAAGCTGTATGATAAGAGCAGATTGCTGAGCAGCTGAGCAGACTGGCACTAGTAAAAAGAGCGATAATGTAGTTCAAACTAAAAAAAGAAGCACACCGTGCATGTTAAAAACATACCCTGCATTTAGACTTTGAATCCCAGGAATTTAACACTAATCACATAAAAAGAGCACATCAAGTGGATGCCTTTTTTCTTTTAACTGCTTGTTTCTCAGTTTTTTAACTCTTCCATGCCTTCACACTCCATGGAACTAAAGGAATTCTCTATTACGTTCGCCTAAACGGATCCATTTAACCACCTTGCGCCGTAGCAAAGACTTCTGTCACCTTGCCTCGCATTGCAGGAATCTGGCCTTATCTTCCAAAACCCTTGTTCTCTCCTAAAACAATCAAACATCACTGACCCCCGCGATGGGCTTTTGATTTTGTTTATCTACCACCCTGGTTGTCTTTAGAGATTGTCAGCACAGCATAAGACAGATGGTCAAACATCTTCTATTGCCTTGTTCCTACTGACTTGGTCAGGGCTGGGGTGTTCCCATTGCCCTTGGTGCCAGCTGAGCAAAGGCACAGCTTCCTTCAGCTCTGCTTACACACTGGTTAGGATTTCAGTGAAATAAAGCCCAGTGCCTACGGAGGTGTGCGTTTGCGGAAATGGTCAATGGGACGCTCGGGGACTATGTGGCGGGGATACCAGTAACGTGGGTGATAAAATAAGGTGACGATGAGAGAAATGGGGGATCATGTTATTTGGAAGCAATGTAACAACTGCTCAGCTGCTTTTTAAAACGTGTGTGGGTGGCAGAATACACATATCTGCAATGATGTACGAAATTGCGTCAGAATGTCTTGTGGTCCCATAAGTTTTTGTACGTACAGTACTTTTAATGACATTTTCTGCTATTGAATCTCATTTTCTTTACAACTTACACACCCAGCCCACAGACTTTGTTTAGATACTGTAGGTTATCGTATATATGGGGATAATACGCAGGTACAGTAACTGCCAGAGAGGTGGAAAGTTACAATATATCTGAACGGCTGTTAGGGTAAATTTGATCAAGAGTTTTACATTCCTTATAGATTAGTTTTACTAATATTGTAAATGCATTCTTGGAGAAGCTTAAACTAGAAATCTGTTTTTTATTAGGGCAACTTTTCTCGCTCCTGTTATTGTTAGGAATTTGTGTCCTAAGTGTTCTGCATTCTTGCCATACACATAGAGTTCCATTACAGAAACACATTTGTTGTTTTAAACGGGTGCTAATCTTGTGAGCATAGCCCATACTGTAGGCAACAGCTGCTTAATCCTCACATGGCCAGGATGCCTGACAGGGGTTAAAGAGCAGATCTGTTAGAGAGATGGTCTAAACTTTCTTAATAAGGGCTAAATGTTTGCATTGAAAAGTGCTATACTGGGCACATTTTAGGGAGCATCAGCTTTTCATTTAATCAAACAAACATAGAGATACATTATGATGGGAGACCTCCTGGGAAAAACTAAGGTTGCTGCTGGAAGAGGTGTTAGTGGGGCCAGCAGGGGGCGCTCACCCTGCGGTCCATGTGGGTCCTTATGCCCCAGTATAGTGATGGGGACACTATACTGTATACTGGCGCCATCCTTCGGATGAGACGTAAAACCGAGGTCCTGACTCTCTGTGGTCATTAAAAATCCCAGGGCGTTTCTCGAAAAGAGTAGGGGTGTAACCCCGGCGTCCTGGCCAAATTTCCCATTGGCCCTCACCAATCATGAACTCCTAATAATCCCCATCTATGAATTGGCTACATTACTCTGCTCTCCTCCCCACTGATAGCTGATGTGTGGTGAGTGTTCTGGCGCACTATGGCTGCCGTTGCATCATCCAGGTGGGGCTGCACATTGGTGGTGGTGGAGGGGATCCCCATTACCTGTAAAGCGCTTTGAGTGGAGTGTCCAGAAAAAGCGCTATATAAGTGTAAGCAATTATTATTATTATTATTATTAGATGGGTTCGTGCAAATGCGTTTTCCAGCAGAACCTCTTGGTTGCCGGTGGCATGGTGGCTCAGTGGTTATCCTTGCCGTCTCCTGGGATGGAGTTTGTATATTCTTCCTTTGTCTGCATGAGATTCCTTGAGATGCTCCAGCCTCAATGTATACAGGTAGACTCATTGACTTCCGGGAAAACTGTCCCTGGTGGGAGCGTGTGCGGGTTTGTGCCAGCGTGTGCCCTGCGATGGGTTGGCATCCCATCCAGGGCGATTCCTTCCTTGTGCCCATTGCTTGCTGGGACGTGGTCCAGTTCCCCCTTGACCCTCTATTAGGTAAAGCGGTTAGGAAAGGGATGGATTTAGGTTGCTGTCACTGTTAAATGCTGCTTTTGAAAAAAAAATATCTGATGACCTCTGCAGGTCCATAGTTGCCATTATGGAAAGATGAACATTTTTGGGCTCAGCGATGTATGTGTTTATTGAACTTGGCTTAAATCAGTCTTCATACTGGCTGCCCCTTCTGATATATACAGTATTTCAATTACTTACATGTGCTGTCAGGGTCCATTAGAAGCTCAGTGAATGATCTGCTCTTTAAGCTTTTAAATAAAGGAGACCCTCTGATCCAGAGGCTTCTCCCAGCACTCCCATTTTTAAGTTCTTATTTGTTGCTGTCTCTAGCAAAACCTAATTGAACAAAACAAACACGCAGCTTGAATCAACAGAGCTTAGGAGGAAGCTTTGATTGCAGTAGGACTGTTTTGTGTCTGCTGACTAATGAAATGTTTGCACTACACTGGAAACTGTTTTTTTTTTCACTGCTATTCTCCTGCCAGAGGAGCAGAGCAGTTTGGAATGGGTTTAAGGGTGTCTGAACATTTGCGCTCTTTGTTGCCTCCTTTGGATGCACAGTATGCAAACTCATCATATTCACGGGATTCATGTGTTGCTAATCCTGAATCATCAGAAGATCCAAATGATTTACAGACTGAAAATGCACTTCTCGGGAAACAAAAAAAATAAGATTGCATTGGTTTCTAGTAATTAATGTTAAAAGCAAGAGACCAAAAATATATAAAGTATGATGCACATTATATCTAATGAAGATGTCTAATGTAATAACTACTGTCTCTACAACAATATACAGTATCTGCTATCAGCGACCTAATATTGTCCTCGGAGAACTCCTTGTCCGTCCATTACCAGTCCTAGTAAGAGCTTTTGAACTGTCTCAATCAGGGGTTTAACTGCAGAATAGTTTTCCATCCTGGTTATTTGGAAGAGGTACAGCTGGCATATTGTGATTATGAAGCAGAGTCCAGCCTGTTTTGCATGACAGCAGATAGTGATTTTTTATCCAAATAAAGCAGGCTAAACCGAGTTATTAAATATTCACTAAAAGCTCATTCTCAAGTCCAACACAGGGCTTTCTCATGGAAAAGTTTTTGGGGAGCTAGGCATTGACTATTGTCCACTGAGTTCCACTCTCAAGAGGCCTTCGTTTCAGTCCACTCAGCTAGAGACTCTTTCCCAAATTGTTCAGGAAAAACAAGAATTGTGGACTGTCTGACAGTCCACATCACATTAAAGGCATACAGGCGTTCATTTGTATTCTAATTAAACTTAAGATTTAATTGGAACCAATTTAAAACCCAGATTTAGCATTTCCACCTTTTAAGGTGCTCTGGCACAACACTTCTTCTTTGGTTTTGGGGAAAACTGGTCATAAGTTTTCTTCACCTCCTCACCCCTAGAGTGAAAGGATTCAGGCCGCTGGGTTTTGCATTTTCGAAAGAACTGATGACTTTCTCTTTAGAAAACCAAGGCTCATTACTCTGGATTTCTAAATTGTTTTTAGACTCCTTTTCAAAACCTGAGTATTTTCTCTTCAAAGGAGCCTAAAATGGAAAGAAAATAAGAAACAATCACACTCGTGCTCCGTTAATCACGAGGCATGTTTGCGACTGCCCTGACATTCTTAAGTGTCTTGCCCATCTGTTTCTCTTGACTATAAGAGGACTGTGTCCGACCGCTGTATCCATTGCTCAACATGATGCTTCTATCCTATCAGTTTATTCACAATTGTGTTTTGAAATAATACACCTTACCCAATTTATCTGAAATACTGTAGGCAGCATTTTTGTCTAGCATTCTTGTTCAGTAATTTTGCCTTACCAGGATGTATCTCTGTCGATTTGTATCATCATAATGTCTGATGTTCCTTTCTGTTGTGGATGAATTGAGTTCACTTTATTTCTTATGTCACCATTGCTACAGCTGAGCTGCCAGCACAAATTTGCTGGAGGAGGTCAGTTCAACCTATGTGGTCCGTGTGAAGACCTGAAGAAATTAACAGCTGCTCCTATTAGAAACAGTCCAAAATCTCTCATTTGAAATGTTTGCTCTTCAAGCAGGAGGGGAAGAAATAACTGAAATGAGAGAGGTTTGATCGCAGTCAGCTTTCTGTTGTTGTTGTATGGAAGGCACTTTTTTTCAGTTTCTTTGAAGTTTCTGCATTTGTTGGAAATAGAGTTAATCACATTGTAAGAGGTCTTGACCTTTACTTTTTGTGTCCCAAAATGAAGTTAATGTACATGGCACGCAGTCTCATCTGGAATTAGTGGACGAACAGTAATATTTTTCTTGTTTTTAACAATCCCACTCACAGGTCATGTCATACCCACCCTTTACTAAGTCTTTCTTTAATTCTGTCTCCTCAGACATTGGATTTTGCTGAACAATGTCCTGTTGGAATCAATCACCTGAGAAAATACAGTTGAAACCTGTGAGACACAGTTCCAATGTATTGCACACGTGACATTAGAGCAGCAGATAAGAGATATGGGAGTGGATCTTTCATCACCTCTGAAATTTGGTCCCCCAAATCTGCTTCTGTTTCTTTGAGCTTTGGGATGTCCAGTAGAGAACCCAACTTCAGCTGGCAGAGAGATCTGAGCAAGATCACTGAAGAGTCACTCCCTTGTCCACTGGGACGGGAGTGTTTGAATCTAAGAAAAGTGTAGTATTGTGGGAATATGAATCTCCTCATGGCTTATTGTGATTATAAACAAGCTAGGATTACCATGGAGAGGTCAGGGAAAGTGCGGAGACACTGCAAAAAAAGTCAGGGATCAGAAGAGCTGTGCTTCCTCCGTATTTATGAGACAGATGCATACTGTATGCTAAAAAAGGTCATGCTTGTCTTTCTCAATGCCCAAACACCTTTGGAGAAGAGAAAACACCAGAAGAAAGTTCTCCAGGACTTTTTGGCCCCTGTCCTTTGTGGGATTCAAACAAACCTTACAGTGTGAATGGTATCCTATGAAATTGTCACATAGTTTATGTAAGACTGAGTATAATCGTGCCTTTCCAAAATATGTTTGGGCTTCTTACCTAAAAGCAATGACAGTGCTCATAAACCCATAGGGATTTATTAGGTACTCTGCTCCAGACCATTCCATCAGCTAACACGAGATTCTGCTTTCATACATTTCGTTTCAGTTCTTCCTGGCTGGTAAACAGAGTTGAAGCAGTTTCCTTGTGTTTTCCTACTCAAAAG
Organism: Lepisosteus oculatus; assembly: GCF_040954835.1. Lineage (NCBI taxonomy): Eukaryota > Metazoa > Chordata > Actinopteri > Semionotiformes > Lepisosteidae > Lepisosteus > Lepisosteus oculatus. Next base: position 13,288,598 of record NC_090719.1, on the reverse strand, counting down.
TGCCCTTTTATATGATGACCCCTGAGTATCCCTGGCAGACCCCTGAAAAACCTGATGAAGGGGTCACCCCTCTGTACAGAGACAAGATTTAGTTAAGAAGCAAAGGGACCTCAGTAGATGTTCAGGTCACCAGCACAGAACAAGGAAAACTGGCTACTATACCTAAAAGTAGGTCTCTTCACGTCCCCTTTTTAAGAAAAAAAGATAACTATCAGAACCGAAAGGGAGAATTTTAGCCATTCAGATCTGCGTTACTGTGAGAACTTTTAGGAGGTTTAAAAGTTAGAACCCCCATCCTTGAAGCATTGTACCAAAAACAAAGTGGTTTTGCCTGGGTTCCCTGGAGCACTCTTCAGCAGAATTCAAGTCTGTGGCTTCTTAGAGAGGACAGTGCTTCCTTTAACACTGTCGGTGTCTTAAGTCTAGTCTCGGACACTGTTGTTAAACATATCCCGTCATATTCGATTAAATGTGAGATGCAACACGTTTAACGCAAGGTAACTTCCAATACACTGGTTTCTTTCAGCCTAAAAAAATATAGCTTAAGACAAACTTGACACAAATTCAGTACCTTAATTATTTCAGTAAAGAAAATGGATGAATGGAGGAGGATGTCAAAGTTTACAGTAATTAAAAGTGTCAGTTAAACAGAACAGTATAAGTTTATTGACTAGACTGAGTAACGTCACACTGTTCTCTGTTTCTGAAGTGGGTATGTTTGGTGTTCTGATGTAGGGTGGGCCAGCACATGGAGATAACGTCCATTTTGTTGACAAAAGGAAAGGTGTGTTGAATTGCTTGTGGATAAAGGGAAGCTTATATAACCATCTGAGATGTCTGTTAATCTTTGACCTTTAAAGAGAGGCCAGAAAAAAAAGGTCTGTTCATTGGTTTGAAAATTAAAATATGTGCCCCTTTTCTGTGTATTTTCCTTAGTACACTGAAAAATTGCACATCTGAACTTATAGTCCCTCTCTTTATCTTTCGTTAGTGATAGAGAATTGAATTGCACTTTATTTGTGAAAGTGTACTGTCAGTACAATTATGTCTTGCCATTAGTATGTGTGTTATTATAACAAACGGAAAAACTAACAACAAATAAGGAAGCAAAGTGAAAAATAAATTAGCTTTAGGGTTAGGATTTGCCAATATGTTTTGAATAATATTGAAGATACTTGTGAACTTGAATTCATGTTATTTGAGCCTGTGGTGCTCAGACACAAGAAGCTTATTTTAGCTCTCTGTCTTTAATGTCACATCCCTTCCTTTCACCAATACTGAAAGCCTCTAATAACTACAGTATGCTCACACAAACTACAAGCATATTTGTCTTGACTTTGATGGGATCTGCATAATATGCATCTGCTAACACTTTTCTCACAGATTTTATTTAGGTGTGTACTTTCTCAGTTTCTCTTACACAGTGCTTAGGCACTCACCGTGTCACAGTGCTGCAAGGATTTTATCACAACGGCACTAAGCGTGACTTACGTTTACTTCAGAGAGAGTCCAGAACCCTAGATGGGCCTAATAAAGTTGTCAGAAAAGAGCAGCCACAATGTTTGACTTAATGAGTTTTAGGAATGTGCATTAGGACTACCTTGTAGAAATAATTGAGACTTTCTTTGTGATATTTGTGGGTTTTTCTCCCTCATATTTCTGGAAGTGCATTAACTGATAGACTCTTTGCAGAAACACTTTGAATCTGCACTTGTTTTGGTACCGGCACTTAATTGTTCAGGTCCAACCTAGCTCTTAGCGGTTGAGAACTATCTTTACAAAAAGCTTTGGATCTCATTAGCATCTGTCAGTAGTCATTTAGTTAATTGGCTGATGAGCATAGCAGAATTTCTTGTAAGCTCAATGGAAACATATTCAACATTTAAATGTTAAATTGTATGCTGGCAATTTACTATAGAATCATTTGGACCAAGCATTGTACTGTGTAAAAAGCCTGGCTTGGTGACACAAGCTTATGCCGATCATTTGCAGGACATCAGCTCAGATGTGCTGTCTACAAGTCTAATGTAGGAAAACAGCTTGATTTTATTTTAAAAAGCGGTGGAGAATGCTGTAGATTGCAAGCATGAAGAATAAAGCGTAGATTATATTCTCTCTAAGGAAAGAGTCATTGAAGTATCAGGTGGGGAAAAGAATAGTCATCTAATAATTTAAAGAATTGACTAATTGCATTAACTTGAATTTCAAGGACTTTTAAATATGCGGCACTTTTTGAGGTGAACACATTTCCCACACGTGCTATCAGATTCTAAAGTTAAAGCCTTCTTTCGTTTGCAGTTGGTGGCACATACTCACAGTGCTCTTCCAGGAAACAGCCGTTAAGGGGGTCAGGCCAGATTTCTCCCTTTGTGCGGATTGTGAAGAATGATAAGACAGTTTGGCAGTGTCACACTCCACGACACGCAGAGAGGAAAGCTCTTTGTTTTCATGGAAGGGGGTGGACACTGAGAGCTGTTCTTTCACAATCTTTACTTTCTGATGCTCCCCTGTCAGCCAGACAGATACTTCTCTCCTGCAGTATTACAGTTAAAGCTCAACAAGTCTTTGTCCGAGTAGGAGGCTACTGGTTTCTAATTGAGATGTTTTTTTCCATTCATTCACTGTCTCTGTGATCTTAAATGTTACTACCCACCAACCTCTAAATTCAGATTCAAACCATAGGGTGTTATTTGATCCATTTGACTTATGTTGCTAGAATCTTTTTTGCAGAAAGTCAGTGCCTCCTATTTTTAATTCCTGTTTTTTTTATTATTTTTAAAGTACACCTACATTAAAACTGTGTGTCTCCTCTGGTTCCTATTTAATTTTCAGTCCAATCACTATGCCATCTCATCGGGTAAAGACTAAAGAGATTTTGTTCATTTAATGTGTTTTTATGCAATCAGGATTTGTTTGGATTGGCCTACTTTATTACCTTACCCAGACCAGCAATATCTTTGAGTCATGAAACAGGTTTTGGAGACAGTTTTCTTTAAATTGCTATATATCCAGTATATATCCAGTCTGTTGGCATGTATTTATGGAACTGTTGTGAAGATTAGTGCAGTGACTTTCTCACACGATTCATGAAATCCCATTTGTACTGTATATGACATCTTATAAGTGCAATCTGATGTCTGCCAACACTACAGTGAGCCTGTAGCTTTTGTAGTTCATTTGTTTGCAATGTGAAATTGGTTTGTTTGTCACTTGAAATCTCTTACCTCAAATCCACAGATCCAAGTATGAAATTGGTGTCCAACGAAAATTGGCCACAGGAACGTCTACACCTTTGTCGCCTAATGAAATCTGGGCATTTGTTCTTGAAATTCAACAAATTCCTAGTATAGGTTTTTTGGACTGGTTGGACTCACAGCAATAACTGTTTAGCCTGAAATACATAAATTCCGATACCATTGCGTAATGCTGTCTTTGATCCACTGCTGCTCTTAAGGGAAAAAAGAAGCATGCTTGTCAAAGAATTTGGTCTGTTTCTTCTCTTGGCTTCTGTTTTGGATAGTACTGCAATTTAAGCGCATGCTCTTTGAGCCCTAGTGGAGCTGCATTGATGGGCAGCTTTCACAATTATTTTTGCTTTTTCATTTCTTCAGAATCCAAAAAACCTCCAGCTAACTTTCTGAGTGAACCACCCCCCCAAGTAATACTCTTCACCACATGTGTTTCTACTCTGTCTTTTGCTAGATCTTTAACTTTGCAGTTACTTCAAGTTAAAGAGGAGCAAGCTTCCTATGCATATGGCATGTTTATGAAATATATATTCCTCACAGATGGGAACTGAGAATACTCTTAAACACATCAAATTAATTTTCTGTCATTTGGACTCAAAGGAATTGTCGCTGAGTACTTTCAATACATTGGTTTCCCCAAGACTGTGGCTGTTGAACGTTTTTGGTAGATACAGTCATTTAAAGGCTGTTCTGTTAGAGAACCTTGGTAGTTACAGTATAGTCTTCATGCTCTCCGGGGCAGAAAACTGGATGTTAAAAAAGCTAAAAGGAAATCCAACACAGAAAAAATCATATGAGCACTACTTCAGAAAAAAAGAACATCTGTACTATAAAAAAGGAAGTCTGGAATCCATGATATAGTTTGATAGTATGTGCTGCAATTTCCTTAACTATGACATAACAAAATGTGAAGAACAGATCAGAAGGTTTTTAAGCAGAGTTGTTATACAATAGTTTATGGGGCAACGAGATGGAGGTACTGTATGTATGGTGTGTATATTGTATTTAAACCAAAGGCTGTGTCCAAAACAGGTAAGGTATCTGGAAAAAGGCCAAGGTAAACTATGGCTCTTTTAATGGAAAACTTGATTAATGCCATCTGCAGAGGGCTGAGTACAGCCCCATCTAAAGACGTTTCTCCTTTCTCCTGGCGATGGCCACATTCCCAAAAATGAGTGCACCCAGGCCAGGTCGCAGGTGTTTCTTACAATCTCCTCTTCCTGCAATTTACCGGTCTACTCCCTTCATGCTCTATTATGTGAATTCTTCATGTGTGTCGGACACTGTTCCTTATTTGATTGTTCGTTTCCTGAAACTTGATAGTAAAGCCCAACCACCTCCTGTTGAAACTGGTTGTGAAGTACTGGGAAAGGAAAGGCAGGAGCCTCTAGGGAGAACAGCATGAGTGTAGTACAGAAGCATTCAAGAGAAGCTGTTGGAGCTTCACCTTAACTGCTGTAGATTTCTAGGTCTTCTGCTTGAGGTACAGTAGCAATGTGACATGACACTGTCAATCAAGGAGCAGCCGAATGTGAATTTCTACCAAGAGACCGTTTTCTCCCTGGATAATAAAAGCAAACGGCAAATGTATCAGTGACAAGTCTTACAAAATAAAACAGAAGTAGAGAACATCAGATTTTGTTCTCATTTAACCTTGATTTTCAAAATGTAAGTGGAGCTTAGTTAGAAAACAGTGGTGGTATTATTAGACTGTAACTTAAATGTTTATGTGTGTTGGGAACTTAAGATTGATCAACAATTTGTTTTCCTTAAAACATGTTTAAGGACAGTGTCGTGACTCATCTTCCAGCTGTTACTGCTTTTGCTTAAGTTCGTGTTTTGTTTTTGCAAATTGGAAACAAATGTTCTTGCCACACATTAGGTTTTGGAAAGTCCTAACGCAGGGTGTAGAAACAAGCAAGTTTAGTGCACGTTCACGCGTCTTGCTGGTCTGATTGGTGGCGAACTATAATTACAAGAAACTATTCATTAAGATCCTCAAGAGGCACCATGCACAGCTGATCAATAATAGATATTATCTGTACGAGCTATAAGAATGATTAAGAACACATTATTTACCACTGTACATTTCCCAAGTATGTTTGTGTGTACTACGGGTTTACTATAGTTCTTTGTGATTCCTATAGTTTAAACATGCTTTTACTGTGCTTTACCACACTAGACCATAGGAATACTAAAATATATTTTAATACATGTTTCTTTTAGTGTATTACACCATGGTATTTCTATAGCCCAGTATACTAAACCACAGTAGAGGCAGGCTAAAACTGTAGGTAAACTTTCATCTGGGAAGTGAGTCCTTTGTGATATAGCTTGAGTCAGGTATTGACATCCTGAAGGCCCTTAAAGGTAGTTGCTTCCATATTGTGAAGCACAATTCCTGATTATTCACATTTAGAACTACGTTATATGAGCACTTATATGAGCATTGTGAAGAGCACTCTACCAGGGGTGTAGTCTCCTATTCTTAGTCTCTCCCAGCAAACACCACTAATGTCAGACATCAGGTGTAAAGCCACAGAGAGCTCAAATAATGTAGTAGAGCCCTCCCTTGAACACAACTGTTATTTTGTCAGCTGCAGCCAGTATTATCCGATTGGAGAGGCAGAAACACCTGACACTCTGCTCCATCTGTTACGGTAATAAAGGCTTCTGTGACCCCAGGTGAAGACATCTCTGTACCTGCTCTGTCATTTATTGGCATTTTCAAGTACTTACAGTTATTGAGTTTACTTTAACCTGCCCATAATATACACAGGATAAGGGAGACGTTGGTCTTAATAATGCAGTTGTTACATGCAGTGATTAAATGGCTTTAGTTTTATGATAGACCACCACATTTAGCATTTACTCTGCTAATATATCCCTTCACACCCTTCTCCTGTATATTATACATTGAATCTGTTTTCTTCCGCTGTTTCCTTTTGCCATAGCTGTTAAATAAGGTTATCACTGCAGTACTTCAAGACCTGAAGAAGCAGATATGTGAGATATGCTGTACTGTATAGCAGATATACGGCTTCATTACAGATCTTTATAAAATCCCATTTAAGGGGCATGAAAATCCAAACCAGCCAAATATTTGCTTTGCCAAATATTTTGCCAGATATTTAGAGGAGACCTTAAAAAAGCTGAAGCCTTATTGCAATGAATCAATGCCAGTACAACCCATTAGCATCTCTCACACTGACTGTTAGATATCTTTTCCCATGAAAAAACAATTCTGCAAATATGATGATAAATAAGGTCACCATCTGTTAAATAATAGCTTTTTAAGTAATTTATAAAGTTAAATATAAATTAAGTTTATGCTAAGTATACAGTACAGATATTACCTAATACAACAATATCTTTATGGAAAATCTTTAATCTTACAGTATGTAGTGCTCAGTTTATTTTTTAAATGAATATCTCCTTGTCCATACATTATACAGTACTGTATGTTTTGTAACTTGATTGTGTGCCCATGTGATGTTTGACTAGCTTGTGATAACAATGGTGATCATGGTGATGCCATAATCGTAGTATCAGTACCAGGTGCTCAACATTTAAGATTGGGAAAGACGTTTTTTTGTGCAGCTCATACTGTACATACTGCACTGAACATGTGTGAACATGTTTCATGTATTTTGGTTGGTGTTTACGCAAAAGGCAGATCACAGCAGAAAAAGAGGTTGGCATGATACTCATTGCTTTAAGGAAGTAGTAATAACAAATAATAAAAGTGTGATATCTTATGATTTCTTGAATTTGTATGTTAATTATACTGTACTTTTTTTTATTTCATATTTTTACTGTAATATAAAAACATGCAATGAAATATTTCGATCAGCCAAAAAGAATTCTACAATATCCTACAACATCAGCATGCCGAATGAATGAAATACTTTGAACTTCAAATAGTAATACTCAAGATAAGGCATTGCTTCAATGATTGGCTGGGGAGCTACCCCATGAAGGAGATTTTACAGTGACATGAAAGGTCAGGATTTAATCCGTTTGGAGGCGACTGGTCCCTTAATTAAAGTCAAGCTCTGCTTATAACCCAGTGACGACAATGGACAAATGTCATGGGTTGTCTGGTTTAATTCTTGTGCCCATTTCCTGCATGGAAACCCTAGAACAATAGAAAGCTAGCAGTCCGCTGTCATTGTCTGCCCTAGGTGTCAGAATGCTGGGGACTCATCCTCCTCTATCTCAACCGTATTTAAAGAAGGGGCTTGAGTCATTACACAGTGCTCTGCTCTGATTCCAAGCCAGTCCATTTGTGAGCTAGAGGGAGGTTTTAGCTAATCTTTCGGATAGCACATAGTCCTTCAACATAGTTTTATTGAGACAAGAAATTCAAATGTCATAGTTCTTTGAATTAATTCAAAAAAGTTTTCCCTTCGTCTCCCAACATCCACTGATCTAGCTCAGAGGGGGAAATGCAGACCCCAAGGAGAGAAAAACTGAAGACTTCTGTGCAATTCAGTCTTTTCTCATTTATAGGTCACAGCACAGTGGGAGAGTAAGGCATTTCTTATCATGGATAAGTAATTAGGTTATCAAGTTATCAGATCTCCCAAATTTCATCCGACTGTCAGATTTTTACTGCTAATTTACTGTTTTTAATATCTTTAGGGAACACTCCAGGAAGGAAAAAACTACCAGACATGTGACCCAACAAAATATTGTGCACTGAATGATAGCAAGATCAAATACCTTTTCAACATGTTGAACACATTATTATCGGTGGCCTAACTTTAAAATATACCCATTTTGTGTGCATGCTGCAGATATTTGTAATGTTTAAGATGTTAATGTGTTGTATGGTGCTTGCTTTTCACACTAGACATCACTATTCTAACTTGACCACGTTTGGTTTTTCAGTAGCATTTTGCTCATTGAATGTTAGTGCTGCAGCAAGCTGGCTAGTTCAGCACTTGCTAGTTCTTTGAAGGAGGAAAAAAAATCATGCTTGCAGATCAGAAATATGGCAAACTATCAAAAGTCCAGCTCTCATCAAAGACATGGGAGTAGATTTATTTTCAGTGAAAGCAAGTGCATTAAAACAGTAAGTGTTGAACTACGTTTGTGTTCGAAATGATTTTTCATTTTTTGGGTTCGTGTCAAGTCTAGTTTTATTAGTTCTTGCTCACTTATTATACAGTATGTGTATTTGTTAAAATGTGTCATTGAAATACTCTTTAGATCCTATGGTCTAGCTAGAATGTTGAAGCTGTCTCTTTCGGTCTGTCTCCCCATCTGATGTTGGCTTTTTCCAAATCTGTTGCTGAACGAAAACAAAAAGGTTTCTGAGCAGCTGGCTCAGTGGAGAGTTTCTGTTGCTTGAGAGTTACCATGGGCTGGGATATACTGTAGTGTTGGGATTGTAGTTTGCTTGGATATCCTCAATTCCCTGTGTATGCGATTTCTGTGGAGCTTTATGAGCCTGGGTCTGGAGACATGAGTGAAAGCTGTGTCTGTCTTCCTCATTATACAGCTTGTTTTTGCTCCCTGTTCTGTGTGCAATCTTCATTTATCTATGATACTAAGTTCACAGTGAATCTGACTGAAGGCCACATGGATATTTAAAATCAGCCAAGCTAAAAGGTGGGAAATGAATGAACACGATAACTTTATAAAAAAAAGGAAGGGATATGAATCAAATCGAGAGAGTGTCTTTAGTATGATTTTTCCATTTTCGAAATGCATTTTTACCAAATCCCTCAATGGAATCCTATATTAATAAAATATATTGATGTATAAATGGCACATGAACATGAAGTGTTTGAAAAAGTCTGCAATTCGGAAAAAAAAACAGTTCTGTCAATGCTGTGGACAGGCACTGAAGAAGAGGAATGGACTTGAATGGACTGTATTGTTACAACTTAGTGAATTATACATTGAGGCCCCTCTGGAAAAGACGGAGGGCGACTTTGAGACCAGATTAAGGGAAGCAGAAGAGGAAACAGCAACCTTTCAGACAAAAAAAAAAGGTATTTTTTGAACTGATGTGTTCTTGTGTCCAATGGCAAGTGAGAACAGGGGCAGTGCAAACTGAGACCATTCTGATCACAGTGTGGGCCTGCATTTAGGGCCTTGCGGGAAGCTGTCGAATCGAATTGAAATACGTCCTGTTCCAAACGTTTTTCCCCAAACAAAATACATCACGAAAAAACGAAACGGAAAGCTCGGCCTGGTTTCATTTAGCCTTTTTACCAAACCAACTCAATCCCAACAGTGAGAATTTCACCAACCCATACTTCCAACTAGGTTACAAGCTTCTTAGCCTCTGTTGCTATGGAGCTGCAGCGATGGGTCTAAAATAGGCCACTATCAAGTTCAGGACAATGGCTGTGCTGCGGATGGGTTTGGAAGATCTCCAGATCTGTAAATTTAGTATGTTTTCATGCGGATGAAACATTTGTTAACCTGCTACCATTTTTGTTGACTTTGGCAGGAAGCGATTTTCCTCCCCCTCGCAAAGGGCCTGTCAGACAGTTAAAGAGTACGCATGGTGTGTAAATCTCTTGTAATGAAGGTTAATGTCCTCTGCCACATTCCGCTGCTAATGAGGTCTCTGCTCAGTCCGTTTGCTTTGACAAAGAGACTTCTCTTTGAAGAGCAGCACACAGTGCAACTGTTTACTAGAGGGGGAGGCAACAGTGTGGATGAAGCTCAGTAAATACTCTAGTATCACATGCACTTTGGTATATATTCTCCAGTGGCTTGCACATATATATTGACAACCTTGTGGATTAAATTTGATCATTGGAATACTGTCAAAATAGGCAAACTTATTTTTATGTTTTATGCTTATGTTGCTGATGGATTGAATACATCTATTATTAATAAAAACTGTATGTACTATTGCATAATATAAATATAATGCAAATATAGTGGAGAAAACATACAGATTACCACAAATGGTAGCATGCATATTCTATATGTATATATGGACGTAGAGAAAGATCATAGAATGATGTGATGCAGTATTTGGGTGATACAGCTGATGTTATGTTTGCACTTCTTTTACTCTTAAGAGTTTTTCAGAAGGAGGAAGGAGTAATGACAGAAAGAGATAAGCAGATCTAGAGTGAGGCCTTAAATGGCTTAAAGGACAACTCGCAGTGTTTACTTAATAACGAGTAAACAGAGTGAAGAGCATCTTCTATTTATTCCTAATTTATTCTATTTATTCCTTACTGTAAGCAAGTAGATCTTTGAGTTCAACTTTTAAATGTCAAAATGACCACCGAAACCCCAAAAAACCTATAGGTATTTCGCAGGAAGAAACAAGCAATAAAAAATAATAATAAACACTAAACAAATAACCGCATGTAGAGACATTATTTAGAAACATTGTTTTCTACTATACTTGCCCTCCAGATGCTGCAGGGAGAGAGTGAAAGCTATTGGTACTCTTATACAGAACGTCGAAAAAAACATTTTGCTTGTCTATTAAAACAGTGACTGCCAATGCCCGTTTCCTAAGTGTGACTTAAAATGTTAGGATTTGGCATGATTGCTGCAATAACACTCTGCAGGACAAGCAAACTAAGGATGGATAGATAGTGTGAAAGATTTGCTTATGCTACTCCTTATCCTAGGAAGTATTTTTCCAAATACATGAGGTAAACTTCACTTGCACGGTTTAAGTATTAAACTAACGTGAAAACGTTTTGTCTTGTTTGTGGCTGGATATGGTTGTAATGAGTTTGAAACTGGGTTGCGTGTTTTATAGTACATGCCTTATGTGGGCTAGCATGAAAACTGTTCAGAAAAGTCACCGGGCCCTCTGTTTAGTTTTTTGTGTGCAATGTCTTCTGCACTGTTCCTGCAAGTCCTGAAACAAAGGGATGTGATTCTTACTGTATCTCACTTATCCCCCAACCTCCACGTGTTTCTGAAAACATGGAACGATTAACAGAAATCTATTTTCCTCCTCCGTGCAAAGATGAATGTTGGCTCTGGTAAACACATTCTTAAGTATTTTTTAATGGTCAACAAAAACTCACACCTCAAATCATACTAGTAATTGAGACTGAAATCAAGCTGTTAGATCTTTTCTTATTTAGCAGAGGAAAAAAACTACTGATCCAAGAGATAATGTGACCCTTTATGACCCTAGAGTTGCTGGTTGAAGCTTCATCTTTTCCACTTGGGTAATTATCTTAAGTGCCTCAAGAAATGGAGGTCATTGTAGCATTTGACAACTCAGAGGGAAGCTTTTCTAAGGAGTTGGTCATCCGAAGCTCCTCTTTAAACATAGTATCTTAGTGCTGATGACCACAATAAACACTAACTCAGAAAAATCAACTCTTTTGGTGTTTGCAGAGGTATTGAGTAAGTGGCTCCTCTTTTGACCTACTGAAAGACCTTGATGAGCAGACTTCAATAACAAAAGCCTGACCTCTGCAAAGGAACAAAGCTTTTACCATGAATCCAATGGAGAAAGCACATATGCTAACTAAAGTCATGCGACAGGCAAATGAGACATGACTTCAAAGCAGGCATCCTTGCATCAAGCCTGTTACACAGCAGAGCCATTCCACTGAAAGACTTTACATCATGGGTAATGCAGATAGCTGGAACACTTTTCTTAAATGTACTGTACTTAAATGTAATGTATTTAAATGAGTAACAAGGTGGGTGGTTTTTATTGGAGATAGTCCTCTGCATATGTTCTTTTTTGGCTCAGTGCTGATTGGGGGAGAGGCACGTCTCTCACCATTGGTACCACAAACCAGGAGTCGCTGTGCTGTTCGTTCCCAGCTCTGCTTTCAGCGGTCCTCAGTCAATTCGGAAAATCCCGGTCACTGTCGACCAGTGACATAGCCCAAGCTCAAACCTATGATGGGTGATTCCCGTTACTGGTCTTTGAAGGAGTATCTCATTGTGAAGAGACTCAGCTTCTCATATTTGATGGGAATGGGGAATTGAAAGATTTCTAGAGAGTTTCCACACTGAGTGCTCACGTTTCAGCCAGAATGAAAAAAAAAAACAACTTTTTTCCCCACTGGATGAAAGTTCCTGCTCCAAGTGTGTAGGTTGAACTTATAGCATCGCGAATTCGAGCTTGTGTTATCTCACTAGCCGACTCTGACCAGGATCCCCCAACCCCAGAGCAGGATGGGATGGGTCAGACAGGGCAACGTCGGCTCTCAGTGACACAGTGGCCCCTGCAGTCTCCTGGGCACCTGCAGGTTTGCAGCGCTGTTAGTGAGGGAGGAACTTCTCCCCCGATCGACACAACGTCATTCTCTGTATGTGTCGTTGCAGTGTTTGTAACTGTCAGCCAAGGCATATGACACACAACTGGTGCTACCAGACTGTATTTCAAGACACTTTCTTGAAACCTGGAACGATTCTTCATGCTGTTCTCTGCACTTTTACTATAAGGCTATAATATCCTTTTTGTGATGCAGTGACCCAAACTGAAGACAATCCAGATAAAGACTTATTAATGTGCTGCGAAGCTTGAGCCTCAAGCCTCAAGCTTAGGATATACTTTTCCTCTGTACATCTGTAAAACAAAGGCTCTGTTGATATGAACTGGCAATTACCCATACTGTATGTGGCTTGATGCTGGAGGTTTTTGGTACAAATTTTAAGTGAGTTATGTGTTTTGTGTACTGTAGCAAATACATTATACGTATCAGTTCCTCCTTCTTATTGCTTTTTCTACTTCTTTTAGAAACACGATAATATGCATTGTTTTACTGTGTGCATTGGGATTGTACCCAGAACACAGTAGCTTCCATTACTGTTATTATAGTGTGTCTACTTGCTTTGCTTAATTTGAAGATTAAGACGGCTGTACTGTAGATCACCCCCCGATGGCATTTATTTGCAAAAGTGTTCTTATGAAAAGAAGTACAGCTAGCTTACAGTTTTCAGTGTTACACCTGGTTTCTTTTGTCTGACGAATTTTTCTCTCTTTCCTTGTCTGTGTGCTGTTTTGTATTTGGAGTTTTATTTTTGCTCTGTTTTGCAAACTTAAAACCAATAGAATAAAACATGTTATAAAATCACCGTCAGTATTTATTGCAGGAGCTTAAATGTTTTTTTATTATTGGAAAATATAAATGTAAAATATATGAATAGACTCAGAACTCCCAAGCTTTACCTTTTTCACTGAATGCATAACTGGTAAAGTGCTCTCTACCCACAACACTGCATTATGTGTAGGTAAAAATAAACGAAAAGCAAAGCAAATTTCACTGTCACTGAAAATGCCCTGCTGTCACTTCTTTAGGGACTGGAATAACCTGCAGCAGTTCAGTATTTTAGCACGCTCTTAAGTAGGTGGACTGTTATTTTTGCTAGCTGCAGTTCTATTTAAACCACAGCCCTGGTAACTGGCCACATAATATAAACTTTCACCGCAGGTGGTTGGATTTAATTGCCAAACATGAAAAAGCCTGTTCGGTCAGGCCGTTGCTTCAGGACCGGGAAAGGAATAAAGAATGGTACATTGCAGTGGTATTTTGAAAAGCAGTCTTTGTGCAAAACTGTCTTGTTTTATGTGTTTTGAGGTTGGATCCCAAAATGTCAGCATATTTAGCACCCGATGTGCAGTTTTGTAGTTTTTATGCATGATTATTAATGATTGTCCTACTAAACTTCAACCCCAAAAATAAATAGATGTTGTTGGAGCCGATACCCTGGTTTCTTTCAAGATCTGACTGGATGACTTTCTTGGATCATTTAACTACTAACTGCTTCCACTCGTTTGTAACCTTAAGACCGATGCATAGGGTCTCAGTTTTTTTTTAGTTTTTGTTGTTTATACTTTTAATTTTAACAGTATTGCGCCTTGCATAATTCTTTAATTCAAAGAGGCCAGATGGTTAAGGAACAGGACAGATCTTATCAGCTACCTCATGATTCAGGCAAGCTGCTGCCACAGATTCAGGAGCTTGTATGTTTGAGGTATTGTTAGTTATGGTTGTCCCTTTCTTCAGACCCAAAAACTCTGCTGTATTCAAATGGATGGCGTGAGAATGGGTATTTGGTAAAAGTCATTAGAGTGTGTTTACTTCTGTCAAGACAATGACTCTTAAAGGGTTAGTACTGTTACTTGGGTCAGACAATTCCTTGTTCCTAGTTGATTTAAAAGGAGATGCAATGCTAACATTATCTCACATGTATATGTTGTCTTTCACAGTACAAAATATAGTTTGGAAAAAAGCAATTTGTATGTTATTTGTAAGAACAGCCCTATGGTAAAACTGTCCTTCAACCCCACCCCTTACATCAATTAACTGTATGATGTTGACTTTCAGCAATATGCAACAAATTGTAAAAAAAAAACTAGTTCAGCTTAGCTGCAGTGAACTATGTCAGCAAGCAGCAGGTAGGGTGTGATATAGAATATCAAGCAAATATGATAAGAATCTTTAAGGTACGATTTTAAACCCTATGTGGTTTGGGTCTCATATGTTGGCCATTCCTGAATTTATGAGACAATAAATTTCATTTTGAACTTGAGACATTGTAAGTCTGCTGCATTGAGGACCTGAGAAATCACTGCTTGAATAATAGTACAAAAAGTACTCTTTACCACTGCCTCATTGCAAAAGATATATAAAAATGATGACACCCACAAATTAAGTCAGTGCCACCATGTGATATAGCCGCTGTTGCTTTGTATTATAAAACCCTAACAGGAGACTTTCTAAAGGCTAAGTTAATCAAAATTAATCAATTTTATTGAACACAATTACAATTATTTTGCTTGTAAATATTTAGGTTTTAATGCTGGTTTCACTTATTATTATATTATATCAACTGGAATTGTTTATTCCAGTGCAATTGTTTTTTTTAACAAGTTACTGTACTTTGTGAGCTATGAGCAAGAATTCAAGCTGTATTCATATTAACAAGACGTTTTCTCTACCAATACGCTCACCTTGAAGACTGAGTTTACAGCTCTTAATAGGTTTTATCTGGAGGAGTCAAGGAGCTGGTCAAAGCAGCGTGTAACCAATAATGTAATTTATGTCAGTGACCTTAATGTGTTCCATGTGCCTGGATCTTCAAAGACAGGAAAGGTTGCGGTTTTACTTTAAGGATCACTTTCAATGTGCCGGTGTTTCATCTGAATCATTTCCTCGAAGAAATGGATTTCGTATTCAGAAAGATATCGGCTAGCCCCGAAACAGTGCTGGCGGATTGCAGTAGGCTGCTGTCTGCCCTGGTGGATACAGTAAATGTCTCGCTAAAACCAGTGGGCTTTCCTTTTGCAGCTAGGGGGTCTTTGATTCGACCAGATATCCTGTGTTTTGAGTGTATTTTCTTTTCAATGTTTGGATGAAAGAGTAGCACAGTGGACAGCATTGCTGCCTTGCAAAGTCCTGGGCACAGTTCCTGGAGCGCTGTCTACGTGAAGTTTGTACAGTATGTTCTCCCTGCATTCATGTGAGTTTCCTCAGGGTGCTCTAGTTTCCTCCCACAGTCTAAAGGCATACTGTATTGGTAGGTAAATTGTCCCTGGTGTGTAAGTGTATGTGTTTGTGTTTGTGTGAGCCCTGTGATGGACTGGTGTCCTGTCTAGGGTGTATCCTGCCTTCTTGCTTGCTGGGATGGTCTCTGGCTCCCCTGCAACCCCGTATTGGATAAAACAAATTCGAAAATGGACGGATATATTGACATACCGCATGAGTAATTTAATTTAGTGGGCTTAAAGTTCATCACTGAGTAATCACTGTCCTCAAAGAGGTTTTCCTTTAGCTCTCTGTGGGGTGTGTCAGTGTGTCTGTGGGCGGAGCGGTGGCTCTGTGGCTCAGGATCTGCGCCTGTGACTGGGAGGTTGCCGGTTCAAATCCCGCGGCCGGCAGAGGAATCCTACTCCGTTGGGCCCCTGAGCGAGGCCCTTAACCCTAACTGCTCCAGGGGCGCCGTACAATGGCAGACCCTGCGCTCTGACCCCAAGCTTCTCTCCCTGTCTGTGTGTCTGTGTCTCCATGGAGAAAAGCTGGGGTATGCGAAAAGATGCATTCCTAATGCAAGAAATTGTATAGGGCTAATAAAGAAACATCATTATCACATTATTATCAGTAGCCTTGCTGCTTTCCTCTGCCGAGACTCAGCCCGGTGTCCTCCCGGCAGATCTTTGGAGACGGGGAGCAGGTGCGGATGACGTCCGAGGGCTCGGACTGCCGCTGCAAGTGCGTCATGAGGCCCCTGAGCAAGGACGCCTGCAGCCGGATCCGCAGCGGCAGCCTGCGGGTGGAGGACTTCTACACCGTGGAGACGGTCAGCTCGGGCGCCGACTGCAAGTGCTCCTGCACGGCGCCCCCGTCCTCCCTCAACCCCTGCGAGAACGAGTGGAAGATGGAGAAGCTGAAGAAGCAGGCGCCCGAGCTGCTGAAGGTAAGGCCACACACCCCGACTGTCCCCGGCTACGAGGAAAACGGGGGCACTGCTATCGTTCCTTTCCAACCCCCCCAAAAAAATAATGATTCTTCCTCTCTTTGTGCTCATGCTGACTTGGGAACGCCAGTTTTGTTGCTGTAAGACCGTGTTGAGGAGGGTTCCACAAAACGTCATCAGCCAGGCCAGGCATCAGTTCTCGAATCCTGGGTTGCCGCTGGCTAACTGGGGCGGAAATGATGAACATTAAGCTGGTACAATATCCCACAGTAAACTTGGCTCTCTTTCCAAGGCTTTACTGTGTGTTATGCGTTGATTATTCTGCGGCTGCCTGTGGTTTTACCGAGTGCTTTTACAAAGAGCTTGCGGGTGGGATGTAGGACATATCTGTCACCAGTCCCTATAGACACTCACTGGCCAAAAGATTAAGGTTTCCCCACTGGATGATGTGGTGGGTGTGGTTTGAAGCCTGGGAATGTTTCTGATGGAGGCCTACCACCGTGAGTCTTTTCCATTGACCAAGAGTTGATCTGTGAGTGTATGTGACGTACAATAAATTGAATATGAGAATACATATGTTTGTTGAGCAGCACTGTGTTAGCGTTGCTGCCTCACAGGACTGGTGCCCTGGGTTAAATTCCTGGGGTTCTAGCTGCGAGGTCCATTTTAGTGGGGTTCACAATCTTTTACTACACACTGTAGGTAACTTGGTGGTGCCTGTAGTCACTTGTTACTAAATAAATAATTACTGAGTAAAGAATGGTGCAGTTAGAAAATGAATGGATGTGATATATACAGTATATAAGTTCCATCTAAAATACGAAACCTATCTCCTAACTTAGATCATTCCTTGACTAGATTCTTCACTTCTTTGTTGAATGTTGTAGGAGATGGAAAGCAGAAATGTAGACATTTATCTCCTTCACAAGTCTGCCTAGCAATAGAGGCGTAGAAGGGCTCCATTCAAATCAGCCAAGTGTGGCGTTGGGTCACAGTCAGGCTCAGTGACTGGGATCAAACTGCCTCCTTGTTTGTTTATCACTGCTGTGTTGTCTGCCCAGAATGAGTTTAATTTCTTAAGCAAGCACATACAGTTGCCTAATACTGTTTGGAAAAGGTGTCTAGACAACCGGCTGGAAGCTGGGAAACAGACACACTGGGTTTGCACTCTGTAAGGATGTTGCTGCATGACAATCCACTGCTTCCATTTCATCATACTGGTGAGAACCAAGAAGCTGTTCTGCAGTGGCATCTTGCTACCACTGTAAAGACCAATAATACAATATTGCTTTACAGAGCAGTAGATGTTCACAGAAGAAAGAAAAAAATCTATACTCTGTATATTTATCACATTTAGTGTGATTTATCTGCTCCTAGTTTTGCTTGTGTTATTTTATTATACCACCATCAAGATACATTTATCTAAGACCTCTAATTCTGAATGAGAACTGCGTTTGTGCACTGTTAAAAATGAAGTGAAGTGAAAAGACCAAGCTGTGTGGCATGGTGGCACAGTAGCTAGCATTGCTGCCTCAGAGCGCTGGGGCCCTGGGTTCAGTTCTGGACCTGGGGTGCTGTCTGTGTGGAGTTTGTGTGTTCTTCCCCATGTTCGGGTTGGTTTCCTCCAGGTGATCAGGTTTCCTCCCAGAGTCCAAAGACATACTGGTAGGTTGAGTGGCTTCTGGGAAACCTGACCCTGGTGTGAGTCCACCTGTACCTGTGTCTGTGTCTCTGTGCCCTGTGATGGACTGGCACCTCATCCAGGGTGTATCCTGCCTTGTGCCTGGTACATGCTAGGTTCCAGCCGCCCCTCCACCCTGAATTGGAAGAAGTGGTTAGAAAATGGATAGATGGCTGAAAAAGACCTAGCTAGAGAATGTGATCAAATCAGAATCCAAATCAGTTATGTTGGTAGGTGCCTGTAAAACAGCATTCAAAAGAAAATATTAGCATGTGGAAGATGAGGGGATGTTAACAGGCATGTGACTGCTGTAGTAAAAGCTTGGACCTGAACATGTTTAAAAAGCTTTTATATAGTGACGGTGCACATTAAAATCCATCGGAACAGCTCTCTCAATCAGGATCAGGTTCCGGAAAAGGGACCAGACAGTGTCGGAAACTACAAGAACAACAGGGGTCTGAATTTGGCTAGATTTGCCAGTTCAAGTGGAATTGACAACTGGCATCCAATACAAAGTGAATCTTGGAACCTTTACTGTTTATTACACTGGCACCCAATGTTCATGCCAAGGCTTCTACAAGTCATACATTTCTAAGGCACTGTTAGTGTTTCAGAATGCCTGTGGTGTCATTACTTATCACCTTACCAAACATGGAGATTCACAGTAAATGCACAAATGTCTTGGGTGAATACAAGCCAGCTAATGCCTTTGCGAGGTCATGCAAAATATTCTGCATTTAGCAGTATGATAGTGGCTAACACTGAATGACACAGAGGGACAGGAGCTTCCCCAGACTGCAGCAACAGTTGTTTTGATAAAGCCTGATAGAAATCTCTAACCATCCCTGCATTTTATTCAGTGTAGGATGTACCGTGTTTATCCATGGTTGGGTACGCATTGATGACCAGTGATGTGGAGAAGTGTTAAGCTGGAGTATGTATGTTCCTCTCACTGAAGCCGAGAGATTATTGCTTATGCTGTTTTACAGTTGGCAAATGTTGTGTCAGATTGTTTCTAGAAGGATTGTTGGTCACACAGGACCGCTAAACGAAGATATGTTTAAATGTAGCTTTTGAAGTCCATTGGAGTCAAATGATTCTTGTAAAGAAAACCAGTAACAGGAAAGGACTCACAGGTATCGGTTTTTCGCCGTTGTTTTTGGTAGTGACATGCTGACAGCCTCAAAGTTTTGAGGTGTACTTCCTTTAACAAAAATTGTGTAAGAGTGAAGGCACGCAATGCACCATCTGGAGAGGGAAAAGAAGAAACAGATGCTGGGTGTATTGTACAGCGCTGTATGTAATGTAGCCCTGGGGTCAGTCAGCAGATTCTAACTCCTCAGCCCAGAGATAAGCCAATAGGATGGTCCTAATCAAGACACTGAAAAACAACCTCCAGTGAATTACTGGCGCACTACTCTCTACCCTGATGGATTATGTGTGGAATTCAACTGAATTCATTTGGAAATCTTCTGCCTACAAGAGGCTTTCCCAAAATTCCACGTATGGTCTTGTTTCTTCGTTTTAAAACTTATGGTGATAACACAATACCACAACGAACATGCGTTATAATACAGGAATAGGTTAAAGAAAATAGCACCCTATATCCATATCAATGACTTTTTCATGTTTTCTTCATTGTTGTAGCTTTTAGGTTACTGGTAGCTACAAGTTCTAACCTTAATTGGCTCAGAATTCCTATGTTTACTCTTTTCTGGAAGCCTACAAAGTTTTGGATAAGCTCATATCCATATACAGGGAATTAAGATTATAAAACAACTCAGGGATTTTATGGAGTTAAAGGTGGAAGCTGAGCTACTCTTTAACAAGCGATGGAAGAAACAGGAGAGGCTCATGTAACGCTTACCAGGGATCGTGTGTGTCTGAAACTGGCATGAAATTGTGTGCTGTGTTCCTTGTTTATTATGCTATTGTTAGCTCCTGGTAGAGACCGGCCTAGCCTCTGCTTCTTCCAATATAAACACATTCAGTCTCCCTGGCCTTCCTTTAGTCTGCTGCAACTATTGTGTTGATTCCTTGGACGTAACCGCCTCTTCATGACCAGATTTCTTTACCTGGGAAGACAACAGGCATCAGGCAGTGGAAGGACAAAGGTCTGTGTTAAGTAGTATTAGCACAGAAGGGGCAGAAACAAGAGATGTTATTCAGAAGCAACTGATGCAACAGTCACTCAAGACAGGGGAAGAACCCATCAACTGGAAATTGCAGATGTAGTGGTCATCCATAAGAAGGGGTGACAAATGAGTCAAAAAGCCTTCCTGCATTTGTTACAGTAGTTCTTTTATGTTCAGAGTGAAATTAAACCAGGACACTGGGATTATCATCACTATAGCTGCAAGAGGTGCCATAGGATCTTTAAGTACATGAGATCTTTAATTACCAAGCAGTCAAGACTTGTCTCATCCTATGGATAGTACCTCCTACAGTACAGTGTCCCATGTCACCATGCTGTGGCTTTGTACTGGAAAATCTGGTCCTGACTAAAGAGCGCCACATACTGGTCCACCAACACTACTTAAGGTGTAACCTAGTTTTCCTTAAAGGTTTCCCATCCCAGTATGGAGCAGGACTAAGCCTGCATGAAGTATGAGATCTTATGGGAGGTGATTGGCTCTTTCTACAGTATGTTTCAGCTGTTCTTTTTATACATTGAACAGCTGATTTGTTAGCAGCATAGGAAAATCTCTTACACAATCCCTCTGTTACATATTTTCTGGAGTCAAATCATGTTGTGGGCAGTGGGTCACTAGAACCTCCACTTTCATGAAAATGTCAAATGTCATTTTAGAAAATAAAATATTTCTTCAAAAGTGAGTTTGAAGTATTATTTTCAGACAGTATGACCGAATGAAGGTGAAATGTTACATTCCTTTATCATCTTCCTAAATATTAGTGGCATTGTCTCACTCTTATTTTTATCTCTTAACATGAAACACCACTGGCAAATGAAAGCCTCTTGGTTTTATGAACAGACTTTAACTAACTTCTCGGGCCTTAAGGCAGGACAGGTTACCCAAGCTGAATTTCTGCTGTTTGCTTTACTCCATAGTTGCAGTCTATGGTGGACCTTCTGGAGGGTACACTGTACAGCATGGACCTCATGAAAGTTCACTCCTACATCAACAAAGTTGTCTCTCAGATGAACAATTTGGAGGAGGTAAGAAGAACAAAGGCCAACGTAGCAACAATCGAGATTGACGTGAATGTCGAGCGCGAGTTCGCCATTGACGAGACCTCTGCTGTGCCTCATTGGACACCTGTCTGTGAGGAGTGTCAGATCAACCCTAGGACACACAAGAGCAGGAAAAGAGGGCCTTGATATTCTATGTGATCCCACTGCCTCTCACTTTATCCCTGTATAAACGGCAAATATATATTTGAGGAGGGACGAAGTTAGTATTTGTGGTAATGTTACGTACTGTAAAAAGGGAGATGTCTTTCAATGGCTGAAGCAATTCAGAAATAAGTTGCTAAAAACAGCAAACATGACCAAATATTAATGTCATTGTATATATTAATATGGATGCATTCATGTAAATATAATAATGCTGCAGCGAAACCTGTTTTCACTAATCCCTGCAGACAGTTCTTAGCTGCACTGTTGCCATTCTCCAGGCTCAGATTTGTGCAGATGTCTCCATATACATTTCAGTATAGCTTCAAGACTTAAGTATCTGAACTAGCTGTAGGCCAATTGCCAAAACAACAAAACCCAAATGTGGGATAAATATTGACCAAAAACAGGAAACATATCACATATTTTGACATCTGTTTTCCACACCATTCAGTCAATTTAGATAAAAATACAATAACTGAATTAAAGAGTTTTATGTTCCCTCTATATAAATTAAATGGTCAATGTACTGTAATTTGATCATGCAAAGTCTTTGGTTGATTGTAACTGTCATTCCAATTTCAATAAAGCACTTTTTGTAAATGGCCCAGGTGAAACATCTTTAGTGTAATGCAGTTTTATCAGCCAAAAAGATTTGAAAAATCTCTGAATAACTCTTTCTTGGATTTATGGTTACATGTCAGATTAATTAATTCCAGATTTTTTCAATTTCATTTTTAGAGCTGGCAGGCACATTAAGAGGCTGAACTGCAGTCTCGTTATATATTTTTGTGGTTGTTCTCTAAGCCATAGTGCGTACTTTATTGCCAGCCATGCTGTGTGCAGCTAATTTAAACCAAGAAATCGGAGAAACCACAACTATTCCAGTTCTAAGGCAAAAAGAGAGCATAAAGAGGCCTCTTGAGGATGTCTTGTGGTTGTAATGTTTTTAGTGAGAGAGTGGTAAGACATACTGCTTAAGTGCAATAGCATATTTCATAATATGTCTTGCAGATTTGAATGGGTAGTTGTATCAAATTTACTTATCAGAGTTTCTCAATGTTTGAGTCTTTTCTCATTGTATTTTCTACACCATTTTTATTTTTCTCCATCTGGCATTGTTACGCTGTAGCGCATAATCTGAAAGCGTAGTGAGAGATTGTAGATTTTATTTTTGACTTCGTTGTTAGATCTTTGTACCAACAAGACTAACAGCATTGCCTTCCAAAAGCAGCATGCCAGACAGTAGGTGAGTAGGATCAAGTTTGCATTGTGCTGCACTGAAAATTAACAATGCAAGGACCACTACCACTACAAGTGGAGACCTGTCCATTCTGGATGGAACATCAGCTTAAAGAGTCATCTTTACTGTATGTCCACTGTGGGTGACCAGTTGTGCCAAACAATGCGATTTTGTTTTTCCCAATTACGATACAGACTGCTCTTGTCATCATAGCCAGAAGCCTTTAGTCGCAAGCACTGAAAGATCCGAGAATTACCACATTTAACCCTGCACGCCAGTATTCACAGAGCGCATCAGAGTTAATTCCTTGTGCAAACACCTGCTTGTTCCCCCAGACGATTAAGACCAACTTGACGCGGGAGAACGAGTTTATGAAGGACAGCGTGATCAACTTGACCAACCAGCTGAAGCGCTATGAGAACTACTCTGACATCATGATGAGCATCAAGAAGGAGATCTCCAGTCTGGGCCTACAGCTGCTTCAAAAAGATGCTGCTGCCCCGGACAGCAAAGTGCAGGTATTGTACACTATGCTCAGCCCGTTCTTAGTTACACTGTTTCTGGATGACTCAGTTTGGTGGCAAGATGCTGCATCATTTTCACATAACTGGGAGTGAAAGAGAAAATCACATAATTCAGAATGAATCTGAGCATTTCCAATTAGGATTTGAGACTAGACACACCTTTTAATGTGATGAAAGGTGGATCGAAAACCAGAGAGTATTTTTGATCTCAGAAAGCCAAGACTTTTTACTAGACCTGAGCAGCCAAAAAAACAAGATAAACAAGTTTTTATAGCACTAGAAACAGCTAAGACTAGACTATTTTGTTTTATTTTGTGTTTCTTTTTAAGTCGGTAAATAGCTTAGCTGACTGCTAAGTGTTCATTTGATTTGTTTAGCAAGTACTACAACACAGTCAGGATTTTTAAAATATTATTGCTATTACAGTATAAGAACACATTATAAATTGAAACCTACCTTGTGTTTTACATGCAAGGAATCACCCAGTGTTATTGTTTTAGAGCTTGCAGAATGCTTTGCTTTGTGGTAGGAATTGGGCTTCATAGCCAAACACATATAGTATATGTCAATAATCAAGTGATTTGTGTGACCTCCCTGCAACATTTGACAGGTTGTGTGGTTTCTGTTCTGTTGCAATGGACAGTTCTGACTTGGTCATTGCTCTATTGCTCCAAATCTTTATGTACTTATTTCTACAGCAAAGATTAATGGTACATTCATGTCAGAGTCTACTCTTAAGGAGTGTATTTTGGTCAACTGATTAAAGGAGACTATTCCTTTACGATTTGCCACGTCAAAATGTGTGGAAATAAATATCATGCTTCTATTTTAAATGGGTTTAGCTATGATGTATCATTCTGTGACCCCAAAATTTCTACCCTAATGTGTTCTTACTATTTTATCTTTTCTCCTTATTTATAAGTGCATTTTAAGAGCTGTTTTCAAAGCACAGAATGGCATAGAATGAGCACGTGCTCGCTGCAAAGAAAACGCGTTATGATATTGAGATGTTCTCAAATCTGCATCGAACACACGTTTGTGCGGCATCTAGATATAAATGACGCTAAACAGGGCCGGACTCTCTGTTGTAGGAAACTGCTGGTGGGAAGCCTAAGGAGGCAACCAAGTATCCTAGCAAAAAGGCCAAGCCTCCAGCCAAACCCCCCAAGGAAAAACCTGTGAAGCCCAAGAAAGACATCGTCAAGCCGGGGAAACCTGACCCCACTGCAAAAGCCAAGGTGGCCGGTCACCAGCCTGGGGTCATCAGGGGCATCACCTACTACAAAGCTGCCAAGATGGAAGGCATAGAGCATGGCACGACCAGCAAAGGTGAGACGTGGGTGACGGTAGGGCAGTCTGGCCTTTGAGACAGATGGAGCTGTAATGAATTCACATGCTGCGGCAATGATGTGGATCTCAGCCTCAGGCACAGTCAGGTGGACCGTAAGAACTCGAGAAAGACACCTTTCCACTGCCAGGTACAGACAGCTCCCTTAAATTCTGTGAAAGTGGAGGACAAGGAGCAATTTACCTACATAAGAGTTCAGGACTCGTATCCAAGGCCGGTGAAAGTCATTAATTCTGGCTCAGCTCAGGTAAAGTGCTTGTGAACGCATTGTGAACGAGAAATGACAACAATACTTTCTGAAGTCAGTCTACTGAAGTCAAAGGGTATGGGTATGGTCAGTGGGGCAGAGCCCTCTCTTTAATTGAAAGATTAACCCTAGCGGAAAAAGGGACTGTTCTAACCAAAAGACTCCTCCTCCTGAGTTGTTTCCAAATCTGAAGAAAATCCTAATTGACATCAGCTGCAGCAGAATGCCCTGCTGAACCCCTGAGTGAATGCCTGCACTCAACCTGCATGAAAACGCCTTCACCTGTTTCTCTTTAAACCCTCCAGACCTGAACCTTAAATCCGTACTACAGACACATAACTAACACAGACCACTCAGAGCAACAGCTTTTCCGTTACACACCTATAGCCTCCTGGGCTCTGCTCCAATCAGTGCTGAACTGCTGGTGCGGGAATGTGGAGATTGTGATGTGTGAAAAGACAAGTAGCTTGAATTGGGTGTGTCTGCTTACACTCCCTCTATATTCTCCATCATGTGCAGTCACAGGGTTAATATTGTAACTGCAAGCCAAGAGACGAAATACCTTCAGTTGGATATTCCAGGGTAAGAGGGTGATAGGTTCAGACAGCATGGCAGCCCTTGTCTGAACTACATTTCCCAGAAAGCTCTTGGGACCTGCCATCCTCAGTCACGTGACCAACGTAAAACCAGGAAACTGAGGTTTCTGGTGTCAGTCGACATCTGCTCCCAGGAGACAGTGGGAAGATTCTCTAATATGCAAACTGCACTGGAGGGGGAGAGAGAGAATCAAGCAACCGACTGAACAAATGGGAGAGAGTCTGGTGAACATTTGGGGGTTTTGGAAATATGCCCAACCTTATGACTGTTCTGTGTGCCAGTTTTACCTAGACCTACAGTACCTAGAAATGATCCTGTTTAAGACACCCGACTCCAAGCTGTGTCATAGATGGGTATAACAAAAACAATTGGCAATTAGAATTTTATAAGAAAAAGACTTAGGCAGCCTTGCAAAGATTAACTTTAAAATCAAGATATTTCACAGCACATCCCTCAGACTTCCTTAGAGTCAGATACATACAAATGTATTATTTGAACTCAAACCCTGTCAAGCTCAAACTCAGTCCTGTATTATTCTACCCCTCATTTGACATTTGAGCCTTGATATTTAGAGCACAAACTAAAACCTTCTGCATAAAATGTTTATGAAATCACACACTCTATTAGTATTTGAACAAAGGAGGGTCTTTTGTAAATTGTTTATCTGTTTGTATAGTAAATCATCCAATTGATATAGCCCGGAACTGGGATATTCTGGGGTCTGCCAAAACACTCCAGGGATTTATGCTACTCTATGATTGCATTGAAGTGTTTTTCACACTGGCAGAGATACTCACTCAGTCCTCTAATATACAGTATTTATTCCAAAATTGAAGCCATATGACTCAATGTCAAAACCCACAGAGGGGCGTACGCATTTGGCACACACTGCCTATATTTATAGTGGCTAGGTCATAATTGAAAAGGTGTTAAATATTTGATGTAGAATGCAGGGATTTAAACCCACCTGGTTTTGGTTCAGGAGAACTGGAGATCTGGATTCCAGGCTCATTCAAGTGTAATAAGAAGGAGGAATGGTAAATGAACACGTACCCAAATAGTATCAATTCAGCAATCCACTGCATTGCCAAATCCACATTATTACTGACACAGTTTTGTACATTTTAATACATTTATTTTGAGGAGAAACATCCCTGCTTATGTAATGAAAATTGGTTGCAACAGTTATTTAGAAGCGTATTACTGAAACCATCCCGTAATTAAACAGCAGTAGTCAGGTTAAGGTTAATTGAAGCGAAGGAACTTGCATTTATTTAGTAACTGCTAAACAATTAAATGCTTTTTGCAGGGATCTAACCCTTTGTCTTCTCAGCTCCCTTTAATTGGATATAGACTCGGACGCTTAAGAACTCTACAGGCCTAAACTTTACTTGATTGTTGATTCTTGTTTATAGACACTTTTGCTGAGCTTGCAGACAAAATCTTTTTATTCATAAAATGATTTTGTCCGCTCTTCACAGATTGCACACAAAACTAACGGTCTTATTTTGAATCGATGCGGTTCATCAAGCCAATGTGATAATATCCTCTGCCATGCGGTAGGGATTGAGGTTAATTGTACAGAGTCTGAGCTGTTCATGATGAATGGCCTTTTACTCTTACCACTCTGGATCCACAGCTCAGAAAGACGCAGACTTAAGGACAGCCCATTTCTGAGAACCCCGTCCTCCACTCTTCTACATTAGTGCTGGAGGTCACAAAAATGGGGTCTGGTTGACTCCAAAGTGGGGTTTCAAATGGAGTTAAAAAATGAGAAACACTAATTAAGCACACAGCACATTGACTTATTTGTGATAGAATAGGCCTACAATCGTAAGGTACTCCATTACTGCACTAAAAGCACCGTGCCAGAAAACTCTGAATCTCCCATGGAATATCATAGGATTAACAAAGACTCAGATATCTAAGTCAATACAATATTTTAAACCTGCTAAGGCATCAATATACTTGTATATTGCAAGCCCATATACCATGAGTGCTGCCTGAAGGTCTAATAACTAGGAGAACAGGGAACCCAGTGGTGAAGAAAATGGAGGCTTGTTAAAGTGATTACAACCAGGTGGTTCCAATTTCCAGTCTTGGCCATTGGTTCACTTTGAATCAAACTGAACAGTTGCCTTTTCCTCCGTCTCGCCCTGTAATCTACAGAAAACCAAGGTTCCGATTTAAGTGACTGTTTTAGTACTTCAGGGTTCATAACTATTCAGTCACTTTGGATTAAAGCATCGAGCATCTACTAGATGCCCAAAAATCCAACATAAGTAAAAATAATAAGGCAATGGTGAAGATCTGCAAAAGCAGATACCCCTGAAAACCTGAAAGTAACACTTTTTAGGTTACTGAATCACACATTTGGAGGAGTTTTCACCTTTTACTGCCCTCCTATTTTTTCCTCTTTAATGCTCAAGATCACTTATTCCACTGGAACAAAAAAAAAGTTATCCAACCGAACAACAATAGCTGGAAAACAAGATGAATCGGCCTTTTGACTGATGGAGGAACCCAGTTTGTTGAAAGATGTTTCCAGGCAAAACTAAATGGAATCTATACCCCTTGACGATAGACGTTTTTCATTATCTTTACATCTGCATCCTTGTGCGTCTCACACAAGCCAAAACACTGTCATCGCTTTGGCACAGGGCTGAAGTAATGACTGTCCTCCTGCCGCTTGTAAATTCAGGAAAGGTCTTGTGGAAACCGAGGGCATCACGTGCATTTGTCCGTGCTTGAAATAGGTGTGTCACCTCCTGTTAAGTCAGGAACTGAAGAATGTCTCTTAACCCGAGTAGTAGAATCAGTCTAATGAGCATGCCACAAAACTGTTGAAGCATAGATGTTTAAGTAGGCGGAAAATGCGTGCCTTCTTAAGAAAGAAATTCAACCGAGTCTTGGGATTCTCATGGGCTGATTTTTGAAACCTTTAGATCAAGGACGGAGGTTAAGAGTAGAGAGCAAACTCATTTGGAAGGCAGTGGGGAGTCATCATGAAAAACGCTTGTTGTAGACTTTGACACGGACCTGTGTGAAACAATCAAATCTGCGTTTGGCGATTAACCTTTGCATCAACAGTGGGCTGTGGTTTAATCACCTAAAGGCCGGTTATTGAAATGCATATTCATTTTCGTTTTTTTGTCATTTCAAAGCCTTATTTCTTCTGTTGTTGGAGGCCTTATGGAATTCTGAATTCTGAATGCTTTCACACATGTATTCTGATAAACTCTTTTTGGTGATTGATAGTACTGATTCTGTAGTCTTTCTCAGGATAGGTAATTATGGAATTTACACAGAAAAGTAAATTTAGTAAATTACACAAAAAAGTTAATTTACATAAATAGGTGATAACGCAAAGCTCACTAGACAATATTAAAAGTGTCATTTCAAGTCTAGTCCTGCAAGTGTGTAAAATAGTCTTTCTAGAAAATACACATTATTAAGCAGCACAATAAGATTTCTAGATTGTAGAGAGATAAATGGAAAAAATACTGTACATGGAAATCCAAACAACTCTACATTTTTAGTGTTTGTACCTTCTGATAGCATCCTCATTAGCTGTAATCACTCCCCAACTTCTGCCCTTAGTGTTCATTGGTGAGCAGAAAGTTCCATTGTGATAGAACAAAATATTTTTTTTCTTGTGAGCCTATAGAAAACTATTGCTGTCACATACTGTATTTGCATTCAACAATTCATATTTTAAAACCCTGTTTCCTGCTGCAGAATATACCGTGTTTTCCAAAGGTAAACAGATGATCACCTATAACTCAATGATATAGCAGTATATTTTTGAATGCAAGGCCCAAATGTGTGTCATTTCCACTGTTCCCAAATTACTGACTATTGCTATCCAAAGGGGGCTCTGTTACTTTCTGTCTCTTACAAGAGAAATCAAAGCCCCAATACAGCTTGGATCTCATTGGCCCTCACTAAAATAGTGCATTTTAAGTATGATGTACAACGGATGAAGGTTTAGATAAATATAAATTCCCCAGAAATACAGAACCTGCCTAATATTTAGTATTAAAACACTTTTACAGCAAGGGAAACACCGGTACTAATAAGTAACAAGCAAGATACTGTACATGTAACAGAAGAACCTTCACTATAAATTAAAAAATGAGAAGGTACTGCATCACTGCCCTATACAGTGACTGTCAAAACTAAATTCTCCTTCACATTAATAGTCAAAAAGACGTAGAGAAATAAACAAGCCTTTCCAGTAGAAGAGTCACGTTACCTCATATCTGGACCTCTAAAAAGGACAATTCACAGACTTTAAAAAATGTTCGATACTTTTTTTTACTTTTGTTCAAGGTATATTAAATGTGCATCTGGGTTACTGAAAATTTGACATGAAAACTGAAAGGTAAATGAACCTGCTGTAAGTTCTAGCGCATGTTTTAACAGATTGAAACCAGAGTAATAAGAAATTCAAAAATAATACTTAGTAAAGGATTACAAGAGAGTATTGTGCAGAAATGTGTAGGCTCCATTTCTATAGCCAGGTTATGCTGAGTTTTTTAAATATTACTGGCATCAAATGTCCAGCACATTTATGTGGATATGAAAGACTAATCTCAGGATGAGGAGGGAGTTACTTGTAGAAAATGTGAACTGAATTAGTTGAGCACAAGCGCTGCATTTCCATAATCCCTGCAAAAGAGCCTGTTAATCAGGGAAGGGACCTTTTCATGTCTGATCGCATTAGAAAAACAAAGGACTTTAGCTCCCAGCTGTTTGGGTTTTTTTCCTCTTTATACCAACACAACACGAGTACTTCATCACAGTAATTAATACCAAAAATGTTTGGTAAATTTGTCCCAGGTGCTTCAGCTCATCCAACAGCTGATGTATTCCCACCTGTTGTAGTTGAGTTTACGTGATGTGCTTGTCTCTTACATCTCTCCACCCAGACCCTCCAGCTAATTCTAGCTTTTAGACCTGTCTTGCTGCAAACAATAATTCTTCAAGAGAATCACCTGTAGTTCCGAAGAGCCACGAGCTGGTGAAAAATGGAAACACCTGATACAATAAACCAAGATAAACTCAGATAACAAAACTGGACACAGGACCTTTTTATATACAGTATTTGCTCGTACACTGACAAAGAATATAGTAAAGAGAGCAAGCACAGTTTTAAAGTCTGCACTACATTTCTATTCTCCATTCTGCTAGAGTGACAACTTGTGGTTGATGGGTGTTTTCTTGGGACATGAAATTGTTAAATGCACACCTGCACTGAGATTTGGTAACTTCATCTGAAGTTTCTAGTTTTAAAGTTTGACAACTGAAAACTTTGCTTTGGAAGATAATCACCACAGAATGGGGGATAATATAGATAGGGAACCACTTCTAATGTGTGTCAGACTACCTAGAGTGTGCAGCTGTCATAGCTCACAATTGTAGATTCTGTGATGAGAAGGCTTAGCTAGTAAAATGTCATTTACAAATATTCTTTGTTGCGTCGACAGAAGGTTAAGAAAGTTTTATATATATATTAGTATTTTTAGTATAGTTTTTAGTATTTTTAAAAAATCATACTCGATTCACTTTGGATTGAATTCAATCCAGGCCTAAAAGCCTAAGAAATGTAACAAATCAAGCAGCTTCGTGCGCACAGCACTTACACGACTGCACACAGAGTACATATGCATATACTGTATAATATATACCAATATCATTTTAACCTGTTGTTAACTAGAGATGTATATTCAGCAGGCCAGCAAGCTGAAGTGGCAGTCATTTAATGTAAATGGCGGCAGAGCAGTCAGTATCTCCCACCATCTGGCCTTCATACACTGCTCCTCCACATCACAGGAAAACAGAGAATAAAGAACACAGGAAGTTACAATGCTTAAGCCTGCTGTTTTCCTGACATTGTCTCCTGTTATATATTTCAAATCGCCTGGAAAAATCCCAGTGGAGTGTGGAATGTCGAATATAAACAGCCGGAAGCAGGGCTGAACACTCTCTATTACAGGAGAAAGAGGCGTCTAAATGAAAGCTGGGACACTTTAATAACTTCATTAATAAGGGCATTTCCATTGCTGGCTCGCAAGTAAAGCCGCTTTCTTTCTGTGATTCTCACACTGTCATTCAGGAACTTTTGAAGATCCTTAAAGTAAAACTACAGAATATACGGTGTATATCAAAGGCCTACACAGCCTTACTGAAATTTCAGCTTTTCTTGAAAAATCAAGACAAAATCATGTCAGACCTTTTTTCACCTTTCATAAGATCGGGTAACCAACAATATTTAAGTGAAAAACAAATGGATCATTTTTAGAAAAATCATGAAAAATTAAAACGAAAAAACTTTCAATGCTTCGGTTGCATCAGTGCGCACACCCTTTATAAAGGGAGTTGTACCTCTGTTCAGATTTAACCCATCATATACTTCTGTCACCACAGCAAGATCAACATGATGGCATTAGTTCTAATGTTACTTTGCACTTTTGATTCAGTCTTGCTGTTAATTGCATGAGAGTGTTTTTGAAATCAGGGAATGTGCACTCTGGGATAGCTCAGGGCTCTTTTAGCACACCTAGAAATTAAATGGCGCCAAATATGTAGCGATGTGTGTTCTGTGGTTGTTACTTTCCATAGAAAACACAGTGAGAGCTCACGGCCATTTTGATGCGAAGGAGGTGGTGACGGAGGAGAGGCCGCAGAGCTCTGAAGAAGGGAGGGCGGTCGCCGTAGAAACGCCAGCAGCCACCACCACTGTACCCACAACCCCCAGCACCACCACGACCACCACGGTGTCCACGACGACCACGGCCAAGCCAGAGAAACCCGCGCCCACCATTTTACTGGTGTTGGACAACTCAGACAACAGCAGTCGTTATCTGCAGAACCGAGCAGGTACGCCACAATCACTACTAGCATCTACTGGTGCTGCTGTCAGTTGACCACTCCAATGTAAAAAAATATATACGTATAATAATTTTCTAATGTTAAAAACATAAAAACATTCATTTTTACGTCTTCTATGGCTTGTTAAATTGGAATCCATGAACGTTTTCCATAGTGTTTCACAGTGTTTTTTTTAGTTTTTTAGTTTCCTAATTAGGAAGTAAAACGAGCAGTAAAAAACTGGGAAGAAAAGTGCTTAACGGATATGACGCAGATTTATTTTAAAAGGGGAAGATGGTCAAGGGGATGTTTCTTATTGTCACAGAAAAGGCCCACAACTGGAGAACCTCTCCTCATCATACCCAAGAAGACACCTCTTGACTGCATCCGTGTAATGTATGTGCAATGTTCCTTTGTTGTGCTTCCGCTAGCAAAAGATGTGGACTGTGAGGGGACCATATCCTCTATTGAGATGCCGGAGAAACATCACAGCTACGGGCGAAACGAAGGAGCGTGGATGAAGGACCCAGTGGCCAAAGATTCAAAGATCTACGTCACCAATTATTACTATGGCAACAATCTGGTGGAGTTCAGGAACCTGGACAATTTCAAACAAGGTAGGCCGGATTTGACAATAAATTATTTTGAACTTGGCGAAAGGAGTTGTGGTTGTTTCACATACAGTATCCTTGTTATTAAATCCGCATAAATGCTGTTCTCAGAAATCTTTTATCATTTCAAAACACAAGACTGAAGGTGCAGTATCATTACATTAAAGTGAGGTTGTCTGAATTACTATTTGTACCGTGTGGTTGTCCAAAACAGAAAGTGATCAAACTTAGCCGATTTTAAAACTCGAGTTTTGAACTGACCTCTGTATTGTATGTGGATGTTTGGGAATGCTTTCTCTTATCTGAGTTATGTACCTTATGCTAATATGTTCACACTTTTCTGGCATCTGTCCACAATAGATGGAAAACACTTTTAAAAAAATAGTGAAAAACAAAATGGTGCCAAAGAAGTATTCCTTGGAACAATACTTTTGTATTACAAATTAAAAGGTCCTGTTTTCTATGGGAGGATGGAGTAGGATTTGTTTTCAGATACGTCAATGATGTACCAGCTGTCGCATTACACAGCAGATCACTGACTGTTATTTTCTTTACTGACAGTATTTGTAATTTTGCAACTCATAATAATACTGACATTACATTGTACGTAAGGAGCATTATGTTTGAAGTACAGTGCCACTAAAAGAGACAAACCTAGATGTTCTC
The DNA here is from genome assembly GCF_040954835.1 of Lepisosteus oculatus. Taxonomy (NCBI): domain Eukaryota; kingdom Metazoa; phylum Chordata; class Actinopteri; order Semionotiformes; family Lepisosteidae; genus Lepisosteus; species Lepisosteus oculatus. The sequence continues at coordinate 13,254,822 of NC_090719.1, read as the reverse complement.
TGGTCTGTCTTGCATTACCCTCTGTGAATGCCAGTGCCAAAGTGACACTAAACAGATATATTATATTTATAATTAGTCCCTTTATAGGTTATTGAAATGGGGGTGTTGTTTTTTGTACTTCAAATGCTTTTACAGTTGTTCTCTAAGCTAGCAGAAACAAAGCCATTCACTTCAACCAGATTATATTTAGTATTATTTGATTTTTTTTCATTAGAAAATATACATGTTTTCTTGTTTTTTTTTCTCAGAAGAATCCTTCCGCAGGTCATTTAGGATTTCCTTTTCCAATTCGGATTGTCTAGATCAGGGTTTCCTCAGGATCAGATTCCAGCAAGCTTTGCTGAAGTAATCAAAGCACCAGACCAGCAGAGGATGTTACGAAGGCTTTAACGGAGACTGCAATGCCGTTTTTAAATTTTGGTGTTAGAAAGAATCGGCATTGATGAGTGCATTTCAAAACACACTGAAAGAAAAATGTACATGTAAGATGTAAAACCTTCAATCTGCATCACAAAGTAGATTAAATTTCCAGGTATGCGCAATGCCATATTCACAATGAGGCAACCAAACTTCCAGTGACATGAACCAACCATATTACATTGTAAACAAACAGGCTTGTGAATACATCTCTTTTAATCCTATAGAAATATTACTCTTGACTTCAAGACGGTTTTGCTGACAAATACGACTTAGTTGTTCACTCTGCATGCAAGTCCCGCTGGAACATTTCTGTGGTGAAATGTCTGCTGCACAACCTGTACTTATTCGCTCGTAAGATTGCGTCACATGAGTCATGACAGGGACTAGTGAGCAGGAAGGGCCACTTCACGTCTCAGTTCTCACAAACTCTTTCTCTCACCCTCTGAGAGACAAGGTGTTTGCAACAACATGGCGACTTTCACAAAGTTCAGGATTCTGTGCTTTCATTCGGAATTTGCCAAATTTTTCCTATACTGTCGCTTCATTTCTTTTGTTACCGAGATTTAATAGCAGGCCTGAGAAACCGAGACAGCAGTTCCCCTCTAATTGGGACAGTATAACCTTCCTGTAGGGTTTCAAGTTGCTACCGCCTTGCCATAGTGAATGAGGGGAAAGGAAAACGATAAGCTGTTGTTTTGGGGTTTTTTTTCAAAGGGCGCTGGAGCAACCTGTACAAGCTGCCGTACAACTGGATCGGCACCGGCCATGTGGTCTACAACGGCGCCTTCTACTACAACCGGGCCTTCACCAAGAACATCATCAAGTACGACCTGAAGATGCGGTACGTGGCGGCCTGGACCCTGCTTCACGACGTGGTCTACGAGGACACCACCCCCTGGAAGTGGAGGGGCCACTCGGACATCGACTTCGCCGTGGACGAGAGCGGCCTGTGGGTGATCTACCCGGCCGTCGACTACGACTACTCCCAGCAGGAGGTCATCGTCATCAGCAAGCTGGATCCCGGCGACCTCTCGGTCAAGAAGGAGACCACCTGGAAGACGGGCCTGAAGCGCAACTCCTACGGCAACTGCTTCATCATCTGTGGGGTGCTGTACGCCGTGGACGTCTACAATCAGAGGGAAGGGGAGGTCTCCTATGCCTACGACACTCACACCAACACAGAGGCCATTCCGAGGCTGCCTTTCACCAACGAGTACGCCTTCACCACTCAGATTGACTACAACCCCAAAGAGAAGGTCCTGTACGCCTGGGACAATGGCCATCAGCTCACATACAACGTCAACTTCGTGGTCCAGTAATGCCGGGGTCCTTGGGTCAACATCTCCATCCTTTCGTCAAGCACTTTGTTACTTTTGTTCTTCATTTCTGTGAGATTCTTCTTGGTTGTGTTCGGTCATTAGTGTGGTGTCTTCCATTCCAGTCAAGTGGTATGCAAAAGAGTGCAACGAAGAGCCGGCACTGATTTTCTTCATAAATGAGAGAGGTTCACAAAAATTGAAGCAGCGACACTTAGGAAAGACATCAGTGCCTTCCCAAAGATTGTGTGTGGCTGTTTTTTGTTATTATTTGTTTTTTTATTAACGTGTTACAAAGGGACAGAAGATGTGCCAGGCAATGGTTATTGGACATTGATTTCTAAAGGCAGAAAAGAACAATTCCCCTTAATGTTCTTTTTAAGAATATGGAGTCAGGTTTATCACGTCTTATATTAGAACACCGTTTTGTGTTTCCGTTATTGAGAGAAACAGCCTTCTGAGGTATAAATAAGCATCCTGAACTACCAAATGTTTTTATTTTTATTTAAGGACTATGAAATATCAGTCATATAAATTGTATGTCATTGCATTCTAGTTTTCTTGACTTTAACAGGTATACACAGTTTTTGTACAAAATACACTATATATTTATACTTTGTCAGCTAATGACTATCAGCATCATACTGTAGCTAATAAAGAGAGGGCTGTAGTCTCTAGAAACTAGGCAAAATGGCAGCATGATGACATTGTATTTTAAGACTGCATTTTTAAAGAATTACTTAAGACATGATGCAATCTTTCAGAGACAACATACTGTACAAACACAAAAAGGTTACAAAGGAGAGGGAATCAGCCCATCTAACCCATTTGGTATTTAAGAGTTAACTGATCCACTGTTCTCATCCAGCCAGTTTCTGAAAGAAACCAGGGTATTATGTAATAGTAACACAGAGAAATAAAGCAGCATTAGGTGTTAGCAAGTAGGAGTTTCAGGCTAATTAAGGTGAAAGTTTCAAATCCAAAGGGATTTTTTAAAAACTTTAACAAATGAATATGCTGAAAACATTTTCATTTGGCAACATTTATGAAATTACAACATACATACTGTACTGTATTACAGTATTGCAATATCCATAAATATAACACATTTGCTTTCCTATATCCATGTTGAAATGTTTCAATTCATTTAGCAACACTTGATGGTTTCCGTGTTTACGCAGGGGCTGTTTAATTAAGCCCCTGCTTAATTAAGACATAAGCAAAGCTGTTGTTTTATTGTTTTATGTAAAATGTTAAAGTATATTGTGACCAAAAGTGTTTACTATTACATAAAAAACATACACACTCTATGTGAAACTCCTCAATCAAGAATAGTTAACTTCTGCAGGACTAACAAAAAAAATCAAGAACACAAACAAAGAAAGAATGCTTTCATTTCCCATTACTTTTCCACGTAAGTGGATTTAAATCACAGGTTATTTACTTCTGACGTTGTTTCTGTTGGGGTTTTTTTTTGTCAATAGAACATAGAACATTTTTTTCTATGTGGTAAAAAAAAAGTTCGAAAAGAGCAGGGGTACGATGTGAGAACTGATTTTTTAATCAGACACAGATTCTTGTAGTAAAACATTTCGTAAAGTTGTTTTGAATCTGATGTTTGTGTGTGCAGCAGAACTCCATGCCCTCTGTGTGCCAGCAATAATGTTCCAGTTCCAAAGAAAAGTTTGTAATCAGTCGGGGTTTCTAAAATTCATCTGAATAAGCAAGAATGGAGCCAGTTGTTACAGGGGGCTTATTAATTTAGTGCTCCTGATATTTATAAAAAAATAAATATGTAATGAGCTATGTGATAGCTTGTTATCATGGTTTAAGAAGGTCAGATTATGTGGTGGCAGGCATCCTATCGTACTATAATTCCTTTCAGAAATATGAGCTCTTTATTAGCTTGCCTACAGTAACAACTTGCCACCAGCTCTCTTCTGTTTACTTAAAAAAACAGTGGCTTTATTTATTAAGTTTGCCTTTCCTTTACTTGCGTAGCATGGTCTAACCTCATCATTTCCTGGATGACTTCATCCTTTCACCGTTCTTAAGGTTTCACTGTTGTCACATCCGCCAAAACACATAGTTTGATCAACTATCAATCCGAAAATCAAGTGCTTGGAAATTACCTGGATCTTCATCAAACAACACTGAGGGCTATGCTAAGGTGGGCTTTATAATATTGCATTCACAAGAGCATCTCAGGTGATAGAAAATGGTGTTTACAGGCTTCCAAGACTGCAGTCAGTTCTGCACAAACATACTGTACAATATTTCTGATTGCTTTATACTGCTCACTGAAATCTTGGCAGGAACGTTTGAAGTCAAGAAGATTTTATCTCTCTTTTAATGTTCTAAGTTCAGGTTTAAATAGAACTTGCAAATTGATCAGAGCAACTCTGCATAAAGACATTTTTGAGAGGATGTTTGTCTGCTCAGATAGCATTTTTTAATGTTTATAACATTAAAATTTAAATGCAACCCACTCAGTTAAAGTGAAAACAGTCTTTTAGCCTAGTTAAAACACTGTGTGTACATCTAGAAAACTCATTTAATTGTTTATAATCTGGTGTATTTCCTTTTCGTGTATTCTTTATCTGGATTAAAATGTCTACAGCTGACTACCCTGAGAATTAATACTTTAAATGGATGTTAATAGTTTCTTGAGTTAAGAATGAATAAAAAGAGAGACTAAAATATGAACTTACTGTTGTCATTGAGATCAACTGCTTTTCCAACAGTGTATTGCTGCTCTGTTACTCGTATAACAACATGACATTCATTCATAACCCTCTGGGTTTAAACTTGTTTGATCGATTAAATGTAAATGTGATTTATCAAGCCTGGACTCGTGTGCAATTGCTGTAGAATTTGTCTTTCCAAAAGAGAATCTGTGTGTGTCAGAGAAGGACAGGAGACTGGAGATCAGGCTCAGAAATGTCATGGGTTTAGTAATGTAATGAAAGATTTACAACAGAAACAGCAACATACCCATTTGATTCAGCTACGTCTGCACAGGTAATTGTTTAATGCCCTCTAAAATCCTAACTGATTGTTTGCCCAACTAGTGAGAACAGGGCAGTTGCCTAGATTTTCATGTCTTCAATCGACCAGTCAAGCATCTGTAAAGAGCCAGAACTCTAGCTGTATCAGCCTATTGCAATTGAGGTAACTTTTATGCAGTCCTGTTGACAAAAAACACCACCAACACCACCAATAATAATAATAATTCCTTACACTTCTATAGCGCTTTTCTGGACACTCCACTCAAGCGCTTCATAGGGAATGGGGACTCCCCTCCACCACCAGACATTTGGCCAGGACACCTAGTCTTTTTGAGAACACCCTCCAATTTTTTAATGACCACAGATAAATCGGGACTTCAATTTCAATTTGAACTAAACCCTTTCGAGATGATTTGTCTGGACCTGAAGCAGGATGTCCATGCAAGGAAGCTCTCAGATGCCTCAAAGCAGAAGAGTGCTGTAAGGAGGAATGGACTGAAATCCCTCAAACCAGATATGAGGCACTGATCAACGGCTCCAGGAAACATTTAGTTGCAGTTATTGCTAGTCGGGGGGACCATCAGTTACTGAATCAAAAGGTTTCATACTTTGTCACACAAAGATATTGAATGTTGCATCATTTGAGGATAAGTGAATGTGGAAAGACTATCATGTATGTGTTGTTTGTTTACTAGGGCTTAAGATCTTGTGACATTTTAGATTTCAAATATACGAAATATGTGAAAAGCCTAAGGGGTTCACAAACATTTTCTTGGCCCCGGACACATTCGTAAAGGTGAATTTTCTGGATTTCGTTTTGAAGCATGAGCGAACAATTTGCCACATTTGTAATGGGGGCAATACAAAAAGACATTGGGTAACGGTGAACAAGCTGTTGAGTCAATGAAACTAGAACGTGGGTGGCCACTAAGAAAAATCCAGCAGTTGGTTTTCATCAGCAAACTAGAAGAACAAATCCAGTAGTATCTGGCGATTTGCTGGATATCAAGCTATGCACAGTATTGACTAATCCTTTGATATTCTGCATGTAATACAGGTCAAAGAGTGATGCCCCTGCTTCATTTCAGGCCTATGGAACAGCTGTGGAGAGCTGTCCCATGGAAGGAGGGTCATTCTGTTATACTCAGGTCTTGCTACTTTGCCCTGAACTTTTTTGGTGAGTACTTTGTGAGAAAACACACAAACAAACCCAAAGAAAAATCCTTCAAACTGGTGCCAGTGACCTGGTCAAAGATCTAAGTAGATAAAACTAAATGATACTGTCTGCACAGCAAAGCTGTTAGCAGTACAGGAGATGCACTTCATCTATGGGTTCTGACCTTGTTATTTGATTTCACAGGGAGTTAGGGAGTTTTATTTGTACTCTCCGCCAAAACTGATGAAAGAGCATATAAACCCCACCTCATAATCTTCATGATAAGCTTGAGCTCTACTGTAAAGCAGCTGTTGTGTAGGCTTGTAAATAAGAGCGCGATAATTCACTTAAAATCTCCACCCAGCTTCGGCTCTGCGCTTTCCCTGTTTCCCCCATGTCAGAGCTGTTTTTGTTTAGCTGGGAATCTAATAATCTAAACTGAGGCACAGTGACCCTGAACCTGGCTTGTAAATACCAAGGGCAGTTTTCTTTGTTTAATTTACAGCTTTGAAGAGATTCAAGGGAATGCAACACTACTTCCTTTTTACTTCTCAGACTGGAAGGAGAATTGTGTGTTCTGTCTACCTCTCAAGGTTTCAGTGATTTACCTTAGAGTCTCTGGCTCGCTTAGTCCTAGTTTCTTTTCCCTTTCCAAGGTGTGTGAAAAGTGGGGTTATTTACCGTAAACTACGGGCTATTCATATTCCAGAGCCAATTCTTCAATTGATACATATTAATATACCAGTATATACAGTATTTGTTTTAAGAAGATCAAGCGTGTCTTCAGCAGCACTCAGGATGCTCAGCCCTGTCTCAGCATTTTAAAAGGCTTCACATATCTGGAGACCTTTCCACAGAGGCATACCTGTACGTGAAGGTAATGTCTGAACCGCATGGGTGATCACATTCATTCCTTTGCTTTTGTTTTCAGCTATTTAAAAAATCTGTTCATGATTTTGAAATGCGTTCAAGCTCACTTGAGTTGTCTCACTTGAGTTCTCCCTTGTCTGCGGCTTTGTCCTCGATCATGACCACCCCCTTACCAGGGATGACAACCTAGAGTTGCTCTCACTTGGAAGTGGAGCTCTGTCTCAGGCAGAAGACATACAGGCTGGAATCACAGGATCTTAGTGGCCATCGATCAACGCCATCCTTTCAGACACCTGCTGCATGTCTCTTTTAAATTATGGCTAAATTGCAGTATATCTTTGCCTTCTCGGACTTGCTCTGCTTTCCCATCCATCATGAATAAAATATCTTCTGTCTGTAGCTTGGGGTTATCAGATCCCTGAGGATTGGAAAATGTGGCCAGGCAGTTCGCATGCCCTCAGTGTTGCCCCTTGGGCAAGCTTAGAATAGATTTTTGAATCAAAGTAAAGCATATCTTTGTTTATAGCTAATGCTGTGCTTTTTCTTAGCACTCATGAGCATTTAGAAGCCAAAATCAGCTGTTCTTGCACAATTGTGCATAAAACCTCCAGGTGCCTTTGGAAAAGTTCTGTCTCCTACTGGGATAACAACCTCAGCCTGTGGCCACTGCCTTAAATCACTTAGGAGGTGCACTACTGCACTCAGCCATCTCTATGTGATGGGCCACATTTTGAGATCTACAGAAACTTTTTTCTTTCCTGTTTGAGTGCTACCATAGAGATTATTTCAAAATGTTATGTCTTTATTCCCAGGTGAGTTTAATCATATTACAATATCATTATCCATTATTATTTATGGCACTAGGGGAATTGTTTTCTCCAACTATACTGGAGTGGTCAGTGACTCATACGTTCTCATTTTAATTCAAACCTGTCACCAACAAAAGGAAATACAGGGGTGGTTGACACGATCCATATCTTTCCAGAGTGAGGGTTACTCAGCTGGATTAGAAACACAGCCACCTGCCCTGACACACCCAGGCTGTGAATAGCTGTGCTTTCTCAGCCATATTAAAAAGAGAGGGGAGGACCATTCATGGGCTTCCTTGTAAAAAGGGTAATTACTCAATTCAAACCCACAGAATGAGCCCACTGGGAATAAGTCATTACTTTTGCACGGGAAAATCAATTGTAACATAAATGAGGGGTGGAGTGTTTCATGTGTTCTTAATCAGCTATACTCCAATAGTGCTGGCTCTACAATGTTCCATCAAAACTCCTACACTATTCTATATAAACACCAAGCTCACAGGCGCATTATACTGCATTTTCCATCTATCAGAGGCCAATTCCCACATTAAATCAATGGGAAACATCTTTTTCCTTTGGAGATTCGTAACATGATCTGCAGTTTAATGGATATATTAGTGTACAGTATATGGCAGAATAAATGTTTATTGAACCACACAGGTGGTTAAAACATACAGTATATGGTGATTAACAATGTGTGCTTTACATGCACTGTCATGTGGTGCTCAGAAAATAATACTGGCAGGCTGTAAATGAAGGAACCTTATAAATGTAGTCATGATAAGCCATGAAGTATTGCTTCATCCGTGGGTTTGGGTTTTACATCTAAATGCATTCATGGCTTCTTCAAAGATTAATCATCAGTAACCTCTCAAGAAGCGTGTTTATAAGTGTACGTGCCTCTTGTATATTGCCGATGAAGGCAAGAGCAGATCTGGCTAATATTTCAGGTCAAATAACCTCAAGAGCCAAGAGTGAAATAGATAACTATCAAATGGCATTTCCTTTTTAAAACAAATTATCGAGACAAGCCTTGGTATTTAAGTGATCATGATAGTCAAATCAAGAATTGAGGAGTCAATTATTCATAATATTCTGGATGGATGAAAAACAGGGACTGGAATTGCTCAGATGCCCTGTCAAGCGCATGGTTATCACTTTGGAAAGTGAGCACAAGTTCATGAAACCATTGAGGTGGCAAATGCACTAACACAACTAGTTTGTCTTCTCATTCTTGCACCTAATCAGTCTCAGGATAGTAACTTTTAGATCATGATGACAGGTAATACTTCCTTGTGTACTCTAAAAATCGATTTTAATCAGCTTTTTCACTAGCACTGAGCCCTTTTCATGATGTATAACATCTTTATTTTTGCTTTGGATTGGGTCTTTGTCTAGGCTTCTGTATGGGGTGTTAATTAGAGTTTCTGGAGTTGTTTCACAGTCAGTCTAAAACAAGTCACTGACATGACTCTGACAATTATCTGTTGATGTGAAAGGAACTACAACAGAGACATCATATATTGGTCATTTTCACTTTTAATTATTTCTCCAAGAGGGTTCATTGTGTTAAATGGGTGCAGGCAATTTTACTCAGTAAGCCAATTTAAAACAGGCCTGTTCCACCCTCATAAAGTTGCAGGTGTGGTGACCGGTTAACACATGTCAGGAGGCCAGACCTGGCTGAGAAGCAGGGATGTTAAAAATCAGCTCAGGGACTAGATTGTAAGAGCTGGACAAAGAGAGAGGAAAGGAAGAAACTGTTCTAAAAATGGCCCCTGACGTGTGATATAAAGGAACCCTATTAGTTCTCCTGTTTCTTTCCAAAAGCATTGCATTAGATCCTACTTTCCGTTTCATTGGGCACAAATCACTGTCAAGAGGAATGAATAAACCTAATAAACATGAAACTAAGGGAAATGGCTTCATAAAAATGGAGTAGAAGGTTTTAAACATGTTGCTCATGGAACCATCCTATAGGGAAATAGCAAAGGCAGGGTTTTTTCCTGAAAGCATTAAACGATTTAACATTTAACAACTTGAAAACAAAAAAAATGTAGTTTTAACTGCTGCTACCAGTAAGAAAATGTTTTCTTACTTCCTCTGTAAATTTAAAATTAACATTTGACTTTTTGGACCTCCGAAGAGATGATGCACTGTCCTTATGGATAAAGACAGAAATTTATTTTCAACAAAAGTATGCATTTTTCTATAAAAGGAGAAAACTGTACTTTTATGTGACTTTAAACAGTGAGGGCCAGTATTTGTCCTAAGTATCATATTGAAACAGAAGACTGAAGACATTCCTCTCTCATTAGGAATTGCGTGTGACAGTTGACAAATAGCCCACATTTTCACATGCTCCTTGTTTCTTCTTTGGATTTATAGTGCATTTGAACATTTGAGTGCATTTGAGTTTAAGAAACAAAATTTCTGCTAGGACCAAATAACCTGTTCTATTTCTAAATTATTCTTATGTTACTATTGGCTAAGAAATGTGCAGTATGACACTCATAAATGTAGTACTAATGCATTCTAATTAAGTCCTTTACATTAAAATGATAGCTTCGCGCCCGTTAGTTCTGTATGCATTTGCTAAGACAGGATTGTTGGCAAAGAACGTAGGGGAAGGTTGATTCAAGTTCCTCTGCCCTTTTAGAGACAAATATGCTTGAGGACAGAGTTTACTTGCATCATTTCCAGCCTATTCAGTCTCTATCATCAGTAATTCACTTAAAACCCTGAACCACGCTGTGTTTTGTTTTCTATGCTGTATTCCAGACCACAAAGTCAATGGGGTTTTGTGCATACACCCTTTAAAATATCAAACACGCTCTTTGTTTCCTGGTGACAATGATGAAGGGTCCACAGCATGTTTCTGCAATATCTCATTTTGATGGAGTCCAACAATGGAGCTAGATTTATTATTATGTACAGTGTGCCATACATCAGCTTTAATGTTTTAAAAGTCCCCAGGGATCTTTAAGATATAATGCTAATGCGTGTTGTCAAGAAATCCATCAATGTTTTTAATGAGACATGTTTTAAGGGCAATACTGAGTGCATTGTTAATCACAAGGTTCGCTACACAGTCTGGAAAGGTGTTCTCGGAGTATCAGGAATGATTGTGTTTAAAACGCGCGGACCAGGAGCTCAGTGTAGCTTTTTCCAGCATTAACCCCAACATTAAACATTTCTGTTCACTGAAACGGCATCACACCAGTCCAAAAATAAATGATGTTTTTTTATTTCGTTGAAAGCTGAAAATATTTGGGTAGTGCAAACTTTCAAATAATTGGCATAGCAATCAGAAGATATAAAACACTAGAGTTCTAGTTCAATTGCAGACCCTGAAGAGCTGGCAAAACACCGTTTTTGGGATGTGAAGAAGTTAAGATAAACTGCTAAATAGAGGATAACTTTGCAACTGGCTTTCAGGTAATTTCATTGTACTTTGCGGGTGAGTATGGTTGTAGATAATAGAAATGTCTTCTTGCATAGCCTCACGAAACTAGAACACTTCTTCCATATATCTAGCCTCAGACTTTGGTCTTTGCTATTCATTTTGTAAGGTTATACAATAAATTACAATCAAAAAGTCCCAAAACTCAGTTTTGTCCAAGAGACTAATACTATAAATATAACCACAAACTTTGTGAGAGAGCAAAACCAAATTGCCAAACAAGCAAAGCGTTCAGTTGTCGTGTAACATTGGCTTACCAGTAATATTTACTTGTAAGACTAAACTTTTACAACAAAATACAATTGTACTTCGCAAAACCTAACTCAGAATACGTGCTTTATCTCTGACCTCTGTTTGGATGAACAACAATACATTCATCAAAGTTATTGCAAGGATCATTTCAATGTTTCATATTTAAGGCCTCCAGCTAAACTGTAGCTAATATTCTAAATCCAAAGGAAACACAAGGTTGAATTTGTTTAGGTCTTTAATGGGTGCTCCATGAAATTGAACATAGAAAAATAATTACAGACTCCTTATGCTGACAGTTGAGTAGGAAAACATGAGAAAAGGAGGATTTTATCTTTCCACACAAGATAATGGCACTCTCTGGTGAATGTCTCGATAGCCCAAAGCAAGGACACAAAGAGTTAATGTTTTTCAAGTGATTTCTTGAAGGAAAACAAGAGAATCAAAGCCCGCCCTCTGACCTTTGGAAGACAGTCTAGGGCTTGTGCTTAGATTAATCTGAGCACAATGAACCTGAAGGAGTAGACTGAGACTCTCGAGCCATATAGATAATTGAAAGAGCTTTTAAGTTATTAAAGAAAACCCTTCTCCAGACTAGTGCAAAAGTCAATTGTCTAGTTCTGTGAGGTGAAAACAGAGATAAAATGGAAAGGAGATGTTAACATGATGACAAATGGCGTCGAAGGAGATATGATTTTTTCCACTTAAAATGTTCCCTCTGACATACAGTGTAGCTGTCAACACCACGTTCAGCCATGTTGATCTTCTATTCTATTACAGAAATTTTAAACTTTTTCCATTCTGATCCAGGTTGGTTAATGATTATTTTTCTTGTTCTGTATTGGTTGAGTTTGGAACCGGGTGGCTGCCTAACTGTAATGGTGACTGGTAAACCTTGGAAAAACCTTTCAGGAAATAAATATTTTGCCTGTTAGAAGGAAACTTTTGGTGTTCCCAAAATAACTAGGCAAGCCTGTCAGAAAATCTAAATCCATAACTCAGGAGCCCTTGGCTCTTATTAAAGTTATTACTTTTCCACTGATGTACACAAATTACTCTACAATGACAAAGTTATGGAGATATTTTTACGTGTCATTTAACAGTCAAATGTCTTGATTTATTAAGTATTCACCCTTAATTTGCCTGTGAGATCACTCCAAAACTTAAATGGAATCCACCTGTGGCCCGTTCAATTGGTCGAGAAGAAATACAACTGTCTATATAAGTTTCGCAGTGCACATTAGAGCAGAAACCCTACCGAAAAAGACCAAGGAGCTGTCCATATAATTCCAGGACACAACTGTAAAGAGCAATAGATCTGGGAACAGCTATAAAACCACAGGTAGAGTTCTGAAAATTTCAACAGGATCACAGTCAGGACCATTGTTAGGAAATGGAAAGAATACGGAACCACCCAGACTCTCCCTAAGAAAGGCTGTCCTCCCTAACTAAGCAAATGGTCAAGCAGGACCTTGATTAAAGAAATGGCCAAGTACCCAATGGCCACTCTGACAGAACAGCACAGTTTCATGGCTGAGAACCTTATAAAGCAGTTGACTCCTTTTTCTTCTAAATGAATCTATAAAGGATTGACGTCTGTCCATCCATGATTCAGAGCGCGTAGTCAGCCAAAGCAGTGCTGATTGTGTCCAGGAACTGGAACCAAACATGGTCAATTTTAGAGATCACTCAGATGAGCATGGAATGGAAAAGCAAAGACAGGATCCTGATGGAGTTCTTTGTGTGTCAGTTTGACATTTCAGTTTCAGGTCAAGTATATTATCCCCTGGGGGGTAACTGGCACAATTCAACACAGCATCTTTATTCAGTTCAGCGTTGTGGGGGATGCTGGGGCCTAACCTGGCAAGTAATGGTTGCATGGAGCTACTAGTCCATCTCAGGGCATTCAGTCACAAACGTGCTCACACTCACAGCAGGGCCAGTTTTTACAGAAGCCATTAAACCTACAGTATTAGCATGTCGTCAAACTGCGGGAGAAAACCAGATTACCCAGAAGAACCCCCACACAAACACGGGGAGAATGCACAAACTCCACACAGACAGCAACCCCAGAAATTGAACTCAGGGCCTGAGTACTGAGAGACAGCAATGCTCAGCACTGCACCACTATGCCACCCTCCAATGTAAAAACACGCCAGAAACAAACATCGCCAAACAAGGAGCTGATGACGAGAATACTTCAGAAATTAATCGTTTTAAGAATGATTTTGTACAGTTCTGCTCGTTGCTTTATACTTCAAGAAATAAAATGGTCATTTCATGTTCAAGAATGAGTTTGCAAAGTTTGGCTTGTTGCTTTTTCTTTCTTTCACCAGCACAGGTCAAATTCACAAATATGACTGGCGTGACTTTAAACACCAGCGTTCTGATTTATCAGTCTGCGAGTTTGTTTCCTTTTACCATTACATCCCCAGCATTGCCTTTTCAGTTTTCATAGCCTTGCTGGAGTCCATGATCGCAGATGACTTCATTCCGGTCCTTGTTTAATTCAGCCTTACCCAGAAAAAAGGCTTTAAAAGTCCAATGCTAATCTATGGGAAACAAATGTTAATAAATGGCTGTTCTATCCCAGTTTTGTTGTTTTTGAGAAAACCTCTGAAATGCACCAGCAGGGAGAAGCTTCAAGATCGCTCGTACTCATGCTCTGCAGGACCTCTGTGGTGCATTATTCATTATTTCCTCTCTTGTTCCTTTGGAAAGTCTTTTAGGAACCTGGTTGCAAAACTTAAATAGTATTAGGTTAAATAGCAACTGTAGTGGAAAGGCCAATATCAACAGCCAGAGAATGAAGAGAACATGTATCACAGGGGTTAGGGAGAATATACAGCAGAGCAACTGGAGAAGGCAGTTTTCTGTTTTCTATTACATTTTGTGAAAGTGAAGTGTTTCGCAAACCACAGAGAGAAATGTAATAGATTTCATAATCCTTACGTTAAGTTTTAAATACAAGGAAAGCAGCCGCAATTGGATTTGAAAAGTGATGGGATATATGTTATTTTTTCCTTTAAAAATGATTGCTCTTAAACAGTTAATAAAAACATGTTAGGAAAGAGAGGTTTAATTTAAATTGCCTAATTTAAAGTTCCAGAACAGAATAAAAATGTTGTTCTAGCATTTTAATACTGATGAATAGGTGAAGTTTTCTAAGTTGCTTATATTGTCGGAACAACCAGAGATATGTTTTCAGTGCAGCTTGAGTTCAGAGCCTTTCTTTTTTGCTGAGTTCTTTTAAATACATTTTTAAATTGGCAAATGGAGGAAGACATTTCAAATTTGTTTGTGACTTGGACCAAAAAGTTTGCTACATTAGCTGTCCAGAATTGCTATGGACAAGTCAAATAGATTAAATTTGGGCTTGTCTTTAGCTAGCTTTAACGACAGGGTTATAATGAGGCTGACGGGTTTAAAAAAATGTGGACATGAATCTATTTTTTAAAATGACATGTATTCTCACCAAAAGGCCTTCAACAGCATACAGTATAACATGGAATTTGTACTGACCAAAACTCCCATTTTCATACACCTGGAACAGTAAGAGAGGCACTTAAACAACTTCCTCAGGGAGGGACCTTTGCACAGCAGGACTTTAGCTGTGTAGAGGCCCTCTTAAACAAGACTTCATTCTAAATAAATCTACAAGTGTTTCAGTGCCATTTTCATGGTCATTATTTCAACTAGAAGATGAAATACAGTACAGGAGTTGTACATATGTTTGCATGAATTTTTATACTTGCTTTGGTTCCACACACCTGTACTTAATATACTCTGCTTTTTAATTTGATTGTTTTCTTTTTATGCTCCTCATCCGCCATGATGAGTTATTCCTACTGAAACTCACCTTCCTTAACACACCTACCAATAGCACCAGAGTTTCTGAAGCAGGTAGTACTAATTCCAATGGGGGATGAAATGAATATAACTACACAAAAGTATGATGTCAAGGTTGCAGCAAAATCAAGTGTTTCTGAGCTCAACTAGGGAGATACAATCTCAACTCCAGGCTGTGTTCCTCCAGTGAAGTAAGTCGATGAGCTGAAAAAACCATTTGCGCTGAAAGTTAGTCATATTTTGACTAGTATGTATGATGTCTTCATCTCTTCACCACTGGTGCAAGAGTTGTAGAGGGAAATGTGTTAACAGCTGGTGAATATGAAAGAAACAGCTTACAGTAACTGCTCAAGAATCTATGCACTTCACTTGGACAAGGAGCTGTCTGTACTACATTTTCATAGCAGCTGCAGAGATGGGTAAAGACCTCTTCTTTATCCATCACTTTTTGTTAAACATGCATACCACCATCCAAATATTAAGCCTTGGAAAGGGGCTTAAGATAACTGCTTCAATTTCTGTAAACAAATGCATCCCTGTACATGATCCCAAACATGGTCTATTAACAGAGACTATTTAATGCAATCAAAGTGTATATGCCGTATGCAGTATATGATCAGAGATGATAACACTAGTTCTCATCCATTTTCACCTCTAGCACTGAACTATATGATGCAAGATGATCTTGGGGGAATCCATCAGCAGCAGGCTCACCGCCGAACTCAAGGAGACATATTCCTTAGTCTTCTAAGCCCCTTATCAAGCCTGGCAAGGATGTGCCATTATCCCGTTTCATTTGCCTTTTGAACTTGAATCGGAATGTACTTTAGACCACTCATAAGCTTGTCCAATCTATTTGCGGTGAAATGCAATCTGAGCAGAGTGGTTTATAGTCTTTTTAATGAAAGCTTTATATCAACAACATATCTTTATTTAGTTCCTCACTTATTATACAGTATGTCCTCTTGTGCAGTAAGGGGTTCATTTATGAAAGCTCGGCAAAGGTATTTAATCTCTCAATGATTATTTCAGCCCGAGGTCTGTGGGGTTAAAGTGAGTCCTTGGATTGTTTTTGTTCTGTTAGGAGAACTACATGGTCAGATTGGGCCTCAACATAATGGCAAGCTGAGATAATTGATAGTGATATAATATCATCATATGATTTATTTCATACTGAAGGCAAATACAAAGCTCTAATGCTGAAGGTTCGCCTAGAAAGCTATAGAACCCTGCCTGGCACTGTAGCCACTGTCCTATTCCATTCTTTCCTATAACGAGTTAACACTTGTCTACAAAAAAATGAGAGCAACCGAAGTTACTTCCCCTCAGTTCCTCAGAACCGTTTCAAAGGAAGCACACAGGGGAAACATTCAGTGTTGCACAATTAAGGAGACTTTTAGGCTGTGCAGAGCTCTGGAAATTTTCCAGTAGATTCTTCTGCTTTAGGAATTCCTTCAGCAGTTGTTTTCGGGCGAGCGACTGGTTAAATGGTCAGCTAAGAAAAACAAGAAAAAAATTGAAGCATAAACAGGAAGTTATGCAAAACCCTTAACTTAAAGACAGGAAGTGGGGAAAAAAATCAGTGTAAAGTGGAATCTGGAAGACATCCATAAAACAATCGTGTGGTATGGTTTAGATATCCCATTAGATACGGTATGCCTTCTTCTTTGTTTTTTTTTTTATTTGTAGGGAGGCTGTGATACCTGCTCAGACAGCCACAATTCAAATTTAGTTCATCCACATGCAGCCCTGTGCTTTGCAAGTTCCACAGTACTAAACTTCCAAAACAGTCAGTGTTTGATTTAAGAATGGCATGCCAAAGCATTTCTTAAAGTCTACTGTGTTATTTCTTTTTAGATGGCATGATAGTGGAGATGGAGAGATTTTAGTGTTTCTGTATGTGCCGCGGCAATGATAGATGGCAATATCACCGTTACGGTGAGCTTCAACCCTTTTACACGTTTCTCCCAGAAATAGTGTAGCGAACGAAAATAATGTTTCTGTACTCGTCAGTGAAGCTCATACTGCTCTCTGTGGTTGAAAACATTTGCAATTATTTATGCTTTTTACAATTATCTATGCAATTTATGATGCTCACGTTTGCTGTGAGCAACATAAATCGCTAGCAGCAAAAATACTGAACAGTAACTGAAAGAAGACTTTAAGACTTTAGAGTCCTTCCTATTTAACCTAACTAGATACTGTAGGGCCAGTGGTCATTATCCTTATGTGAACCCTGTGTCTGCTGTCTTGAATAATTTAATTGAATCAATGTAGCTGTGTTCAAGCTCTTGTGAGACAGTCATGCTTTAACTACACTCCTGTAATCACTGTTGCCAAAACACAATGAATCTTTCTTGCTTTATTTCTACAAGAACAAACATGAAACATTGGGAAGGCTGCTGACAGAAAGGTACTGTGAAACTGCACTATAAACCAAATGCATGAACTAGATGCCAACAATTTCTCAGCGATTGCCGGCTGTCTGCAATGCCTTGGTACATACGGCGGGTAATGGGAGCTCCGTCTATCATACTTTGATAACTCTTTTCTACGAAATCTTATATATTCCATTACCAAAAGGTTGGAGAGATTTCCTTGAGACAGCTGTCAAAAAGAGTGCCGTCCACTAGAACTTTTGACATAGCTCATGCAAGGATTTCTGACCTGCCAGTCAGAAAGTAGAGGATGTTGTTGAACCTCCTAGATAAATAGAAATATCTATTTTTCAGTAGTCCTGTATACAAAATAACAAAATGTGTCGTGTTGTTGGCGTGACTCTACTAGCTGAGGGAGTGGCAGTCTAGAGCTGTGAGGATAGCCTGCCCAACTCCCACTCACTATTGCAAGGAATGAGCCAGGGAGCTGCTCCAGGGGTGTAGAAGGAGAGGAAGGAGGATGTTAGAGGGATATGTGAGGGTGCGAGGCATACGTCGGTAAGCAGAAGTGTGAGAGATTAGGAGCTAACCTTCCTCCTGAACTTCTTTTATGAACTCCATTTATTTCAATAATATTCTATTTATTTCAATAATTCAATACTATTTAAAAAAAAGGCTTTGTGGGATATTTGTGATTTGTGTCATTGAGGACAGTTTCGTTTTTGTCAAAACCTCTTCAGGCGCGATGCTAGGAGAGAAAGATAGTGAGGCAGGAAGGAGACTAAGTGGAAACAGCCACCGAGTGATACAGAAATACAAAAGTAAGAGATAAGAAAACATGAAAGTGCTTTATAATTAGAAAGGACAGAGCTGGAGAGAATGAGGGAGTGTAGAGAACAAAGCCAAAATGTCTGAAGTAAGTCGGGTGGCTAATTAAAAGAATTACACTGTTTCCTTGAGGCTTATTGGAAAGTGGAGCTGGCAGATGCTTAATAACATCTTATTCCCTCCGTAGGAAGAGAGTTTGAACTGAAGTCTAGACACGATGGTTGGAATAGAATTCTCAAGGACTACATTGTACAAAACACAATAGGTTCTTTGGCAATTTCTGACAAAAGAGCTTAGTGTCAGTGCTGCTGCGCAAAACAAAAAGCTGAACTTCTAGGAATGCGCGGGACTCCTACTGAAAGTCGCAGAATATTATTGCAATTCCATTGCAGATCTGTCCCATAAGGAAAACCCTCTGAAAATCAGGTCTTTTTTTGTTCTTCTTCACCTGCAGGTAAATCGAAGCATCTTGACTCACTCTAGCATCCACTGTGTTTAAGTACACTCCAAGCCTGACACACTGTAATTCGCTCAGCATTATACTGTATATTACACTTACTGTATGTTAGCAGGGCTCTTAAATCTATTATGTCAGCCAGGTGTTTTTTTTTTAATGGTGCCTTAGTGAAGTTAATTAATGCATGTGTGATTGCAGTGTGGAATGATAGAAAAGGAACATCACATGCTGCAGGTAAGTAAACACTCAAAGTAACAGTGGCTGGTAACATCATTAGTGTTGTAAGTGTGAGAATAAACTATCCAGCTACTACCAATTGTCATTATAGAGTGAGACTTACATTGTCTCTCATTTCATACAGTAGCATAGTTCCCTTATGAAACTAGCGTATAGAAGTTCTATCGTTTTCTGTAGGAATTTCCCAATTCTCCACAGAATCCTATGGAATCCTCCACAGAATCACAACATTTCTATTGCAACTGTATTTTATTTTCATAACCAGTTTCAAAGGCAATAATTTAGCCACCGGTGATACTTGGTATCAGTGAAAAGAGATCTCTGGAATAAAATGGCCTAGCCCCTGCACCTCACACCTCCAGTATGTACACTTCAGAAAAGCTTCAATTATTTAGTGACCTTTTAATTGACATGCATTTACCAGGAAAGGTATGTGATGATTCTTTCTTGACTGTAAGAAACTAACAAGCCAAATCTATACAAATCTGAGGAAACCCATTATTAAGAAAATTAGCACAGTTCTATTGAGTTATTTTATTTTCAAGCACTCATATAGAACTACACTCACATACTGTATATACAGTATGGTTTGTATAATATGGTATTGTGTATATAACAAAACATTTCAAATACAATTCAGAGTCCCCTGAAATTGTACGAAAACACATTAACTTATAAAATGGAAAGTTACATGTATGTAACTCTGATTATCTAGGATAATCAGACTATCTAGGATAATCAGACCCTTTCTTATGTGTCTCATTTAGTGAAATTATATTTTAACAATATTTTAATCATAACCTGAGAACTCAAACTTCATAAACGGAACGCTCAAACTGAAGACTTCTAAGGGTGTACTAAGTTACTGTAAATGTAACAAAAACTGAAGAGTAAGTAAAATATGTTTTTTGCATAAGTATTCAGACTTACTTCACAAACTAAGTATTTTTTGGAAGCGCTTTTGGTACCAACTACAACCACAAATCTTTTTGGGACTCTACCAACTTGCACTTATACTAGCTTGGCGCAATTTCTGTCAATGCATCTGGGCAGATTTAATCAAACTCTCTCAAGTTGCTTGGGGAACTCTTACTGATAGGAGTTGCCAAGTCCTTCCACAGATTCTCAATAGGAGTCATGTCCGGACTTTGATAGGGCCACTCAAGGACAGTCATTTAAGAATGTCAAACCACTTCACTGTCACTTTGGCCTTCTGCTTCTGCTTCTGCTTCGGGTCGCTGTCCTGCTGAATTCACTACCTGACTTTTACAAAGACAGATGTATTTATTCTGAAATCACGGCAACCACAATTATTGGCTACACATGGCTCAGTTAGGTAATTTTCTGCACCTAAATTAACTGGGGTTTTCCAAACAAAGGTTTTGTTCACTCATTACTTTACGACTCTTCCATTTTCATACATAGTAATTGTAGGAGTGTTTTGGTTTTTTTTTTTGCTTTGAATGTGGGGTGGAGTTTGTGCATCCTGTACACAACAAATATTAATTGTGACTTCGAAGAGTCATAACTGTGAGCTTTAAGGTAGAGAAAATGTGAAAATAGTGCAAAGGCCTGTTTGCACTAATGAGAGGAGGCTACTCAGTCCCAGCTGAAAGCTTTCAGGTAACAAAATGCAAAGACTGTACTGCAAGAGACTATACGGTATATTCCGTAAAATATTACCCAGACCAGAACAGGGTATTTTCTGTTTATTGTGTCTCTCTCTTTCTACAATTTTAAAAACAAGATAAGGCACTTTTGCTTACAAACAAAATAGCATTGCTCTGTAACTTTGCAGCAGGCAGTAATTGTGGTCTGCCACTCTGCTGCTTCACTAGGGTACTTAAATCACTAGCGACTGTTCTAGAACACAGAAATCTGCTGCTAAGTACACACTACAGAAAGTATGAGACCCTTTTTGGTTTCAAGATGTTGAAAGTAGTAACTAACAGGATCAAGATAACAGGATAGTCAGATGGCTATATTCACCATCAGACGACATCCTAAGAGAAATGCACTGTAGGTTTCCTCAATACCTGAGTGGCCGTGTACTGTACCTGTGGTCGGGCGATTGGTTTGTTAGCTCTTTAAGAGATTACAGTCCAGAAAAGGAAAAATATATATAATTTTAGTGTACCTTGTACAAGGGCTGAAATGAAGTAAAAATAGACCAGATAAATACTAACTGTACAATTCCAAAGAGGTGTAGGTGTGCTAATGGCCTAGTATGGAGTAACACAGCGTATTCTCAACAAAGCAGACAATGTCTATCCCAGTCACTGCGGGTATAAGTCTTATCAAAGGCAGCCAGACTTGAATAGAAGATGACACCCTTCTTAAAACCACCTAGGTCACATCCAGAGATGTGAAAAGTTTTATAAAACTCTCTAAATTGGTCCTGTAAGGACAGCACGTGGGATAATCACGTGGAGAAGGAAACAATTTGACTTTATTACATAAAAAGACTGCATTGTTGTAGCTTATGCCTGGGAAATAGGCAGCTATCGGCCCTCCCTAGTAACCAATGGCATGCACACAAACAAACTAGAGAAAAAGCAGCTGTAGGAGTCACTGTACACCCCTCGCCTGGGCCCGCGATCCAGTGCCAGCCCAGTGGGCACCCCTCTGGCACAAACCCACTTTCCCAGGCGAGCCCACAGTAAGATTCTGCCTAAAACAAAGCTCCTGTGCCACCCCTATTGTATGCACCCCTTTATCGGACTGAGCTCTTCAAAACAGGAAACTGTGCTGCGTCTCAGTAAAGTTTAGTGTAATTTTATGTGTCTGTGTTCAGCAGGGGCGGAACAGTGGCGAACCTGAATTGGAAGAAGTGATTAGGAAATGGATGGATGGATGGATTTATTTAGCAGGTCTAACTCTCCCAGCTTTGTGCATTAGTCAGACTAAACCTAGGATATGCAGTTGACAGTCAGCTGCCTGGAAACCACAAAGCACAGGCTGGGTATCCCAAATCACTTAATCCCAGAAACGGACAGTGGAGCCAGCTTCATTACTGTCCGTAACCAACAGCGCAAGAACATTTAGTTAAGTGGACATTTCCTGTCTCTCCCCCTAGCAAATACTTCAGGGAGATCTTAGCCTTAATCAAAAGGGATAATTCAATTGCTATTTAGATTGGGATTATTTTTACCTACAGAATAGGACTTTTTTTTTTTTTTTAAGCGTGGCATTATCGCTGAAATTGCCCTATAATTGGTTTTACACACTTTATCTTCTATCAGATATTAACACCTACCAATGCTACTAACATTTTAAAGTTAAGCATACAGCTGTGACCTGGGTTTAGTCCGTCAGCTGCTTATTGATAACTGTTTATTCTGTCGCAAACCCACGGATTTGATTTCACGAGAATTTATACAACCGGGTGAAATGGAGCAAGACGGGTGAAGTATTTTCCTCAAAGTAAGAGGAGTGCCTGCAGCAGGGAACTGAACCAACAACCTGTCCTTCAGACGTCCAAAGGCTTACTCACTATGTAACACCACCCCCTAACACCAATAAAGCACTATTTTTACTACCTTGACTTTACTTATTGGCTTCATCACTCTGCTCTCCTCCATACTGAGAGCTGGTGTGTGGGGAAGAGTACTGGTGCACTCTGGCTGCAGTCGCATCATCCAGGTGGGGCTGCACACTGGTGGTGGTGGAGGGGAGTCCCCATTACCTGTAAAGCACTTGGAGTGGAGTGTCCAGAAAAGCACTGGATACTGTAAGTGTAAGTGTTCCCCACACAGCAGCTATCAGTGGGGAGGAGAACAGAGTGATGAAGCCAGTTCATAAAAGGGGATTATTAGGAGGCCATGATTGGCAAGGGCCAATGGGAAATATGGCCAGGACGCAGGGGTAACACCCCTATTCGTTTCAAGAAACACCCTGGAATGTTTAATGACCACAGAAGGTCAGGACCTCAGTTTCACAACTCATCCAAAGAACTTTTTACAGTATAGTGTCCCCATCACTTCACTGGGTCATTAAGCCCCACACAGACTGCAAGGTGAGTACCCCCTTCTGGTCCCACTAACACCTCTCCCAGCAGTAACCTTAGCTTTCCCAGGAGGTCTCCCATCCAGGTACTGACCAGGCTCACACCTGCTGAGTTTCACTGGGCTGCCAGTTGTGAGTTGCAGGGTGATAAAGTTTCCAAAACACCTTTTCTACAGCCGTCAAGAACGATTCAGTCAGTAAACGTTTCGAAAATTGATTTACGTTGGCAAGTTGTTAATTACGTTCCAAAAAATACTGTGAGGAAATCAACACTACCCTTGAGATTCATTACTTTTTGTGCATGTGCCAGGATTTTCTATTCCCATATTTCACACCTCTATTTAATATCAGTTTACATTTACTTCTGTTGTGGCAAAGCAGATAGCGTATCGATTTCTAGATAAGCACAACATTCCAGCTTTCTGGAATGTGCAAGAGTGTAGTTTAGTTAAATTGGCCAAGAATGCAGAACAAAATTACAACCACAGCGAAAGAGATCTCCAGGAATATTTTTATAGCGTGTACCGTCCTTCATTTTTGTTCATGTTTAGCATGAAAGCGCAAAAGGCCTTGACCTTATGTTCTGCAAGAATACGTCACCAAAATGTCAATAACACGTTTAGTAGCTTTATTTATCTTTCATCACACAAGAGAAATGCGTATTTAAATTTATATTAAACTAAACAAAAGACTCAAAATGGCGCTCAATCATTCTACCAAGCTGCAGAGAATTTAGGGCAGTGGAGCCCATTTCTGCATTCATTTGTGAATAACACACTTTGATCTTGTGCCGGGGAAAGACTCCTATGATAATGATAAAGACTCCTATGATAAAGAATTACTAACCCCCTAGCTAAAGTGAAACCAGGACATAACTTTTAACACGAACAAATCTTCCACTTCAGTGAAGGTGTGCAGTAGTGGTGATCAAGGGAAGTTAGTTCCTACTCCATGTTTCCTATAGTTAATAAAAAAAGATACCTGACAACAGAATCTAAAAAATAAAGATTTGCATGGAAAGAAATCTTGCCATTTTCCAGTCTCCAGTAGTAAAATAGATCCCCGTCTTAAAAAGTAAACTTTCTTGTCCCATCAACAGATTCATTTACTTGATTTACATACAAAAAGGTACAGTGTAAACTCTTCAGAGTCAACTTCTTATGTTTTAAAGTTGCGTTGCAGTCTTCCTAAAGATGTTACTCTATGTAGAAATATGCAAGTATACTGCATTCACCTCATACGTGGAAGTGTGTGGATTTCATTTAAATGTTTATTAAGTGAAGCAGTTTTACATCAATAATCCCAGTCAAATCTTTACATCACGAACAAAGAAAAGTACCAGTGGAAAAACAAATCCGCAATCTTATCAGCAAATATTTTGGCGGTCAGTAAGGTGGAGTTCTTTGCACAGTTAGAGCAGTTCATGCACATCAGAACAGTTCTGAGGGCTTCTGGGTACCAGGTGTGGCTGCACCAGGAACACAGGTTAGGTCTTTGTTATTGAGAAAAAAACACTGTCCCATGCATCCATTTCTACCAATTCTGGATCATGGGGGAACCAGAGCCTATCCTGGCAAGCAACAGGCACAAGGCAGGGTACACTCTGGACAGGACACCAGTCCATCACAGGGCAGACACCAGTGTCAATTTTCCCAGAAGCCACTGAACCTACCAGTTTATTTTTGCATTGTAGGCAGAAAGCAGAGCATCAAGGGAAACCTACGCAAACTCCACACAGACAGCACCCCAGGTAGGGCATTGAACACTGCAAGGCAGCAATGCCAACAATAGTGCCGCCCGAAGACTGTACCATGAATTCCAAATAGGAAAAATAATAGGTTACTCCACAATTCCTTCTATAAAATGGGCTGTTCACAAAATATCCAAGGATGTCCTTGGGATCTTCCATACATTATGTCATTAATACAGCATGGCCAGCTGCTGATACGGACAAATGACCAGAGGATTTTAAGGATATTCTGCTTTTCGATTTTGTGGGAAGGAAGTGCTGCACGTTTGACAACTTATAATATGCCCCTTCTGGCAAGTTTTAATTGTGCTTTTATTTTGTAAAACGGTTTGAGAGAAATGGCTTGGGAGGGGCTAATTCAGACAGAAATGTAAAAGTATTGGTCTATAAGAGTGATACAGAAAAAGCATAAATCACAACACATCTCTTTCTCAGGGCAGTACATTAGAATTTGACTCCCTGGACATTGCATTGTTTATTAAAAAAAACACATTGACATTAATGCCAGGTCTGGTAATGCGCAATGTGACCAATGTCTTTGTTTCCGTTTACATCATTGCTTTGATTTATGCAGTAACAAGAGCATCATAACATAACATCATAGTTACAAAATAGTTACATATTGAAGCTTAAGAGTTTGGATGTGCAGTTTGCAGATTAATAACGAGTGTGGTCTGACATGTCCTATTTTCTACTCCTTTTAATCTTCTGTGAATGCCTGAAAGCAAACAAAATTAAAAATTAAAAAAGGGTCTTTTGAACTCGCAGAGTTTGGAACATGAACAAAGCCTGGAAATAACAGGCACACAAAATTGTTGAGAATGCTGCTCATACCAGCTCTTCAACTTATCCCTAGATAAATCCCTAGATTTTCACTTTTCTTTTTAAAAAAAAATCTTCTGACAAGTTTAGCATTTCTGCTTTTTACAGATCAGCTTTGAATATCTTAGATGAAGGATTTACTGAAATATTTAAACATGTAATCTGCTAGAAAGAGTTGTATTTGAAAGGAAGCAGCCAAGTGTTCAGTTCATGAGCAATTTGCCATGAGAGTGCCATGTATTTTAAAGGTACTGTATAGTCCTATTCCTCTGGGGATCCAGTAATTAAATAGTTTACTGGGGTTGTTCACCTGGAGTTCACTAAATCAGTTTTACTACATGTTCTGTAATGATGTGTTCCAAGAAACTGAATTATAATGTACTCTGCAGATGTTTAAGTCAGGGAACACCTTTAGATATTGTTGCACAGTGAGGGAAGGCACAGTATACTTCTAAGAGGCAGCGAAGTGAAAGAAAGATTAGATCAATCTGGAAACTACAAGATCCAGAATCCTTAGCTGCCACAACAGGAAAGGAGTACCAGCTGAGCTTGCATAACAAGGAAACTTCATTGACCTGGGAAAGGTTTTTCTTTATTTATTCTGAAGCTTTTAATTGCTGCTGAAGAGATTCTCTGAATCGGACATAAGGAGTTTTTTTTTTTTGCTTTATATGGTTTTTCTTGCTTTTTTTGGTAACTCATTAATGTACTGGAGTGTAGGGTCTTCTCTAACAACATTTTACATCTGAATTCTTTAATAACATCATCCGTCTTCATTACAACCTCAAGTGAAGGCCATCCCGTTGAAGTGATGGGAATGGGCTGGAAATGTCAAAACTTTGTGAATAGATGCCTGTTCAGTCTTGTTGCATGCAAAAGTCCAGTACATTTGGTAGGACTGATTCTGAAATCTTGGTCAGGGGGTTTTAACAACAAATAACTACAGACTATGAGATTTTCTATCTATTGATTCATAGAATGCATTCATCGGTAACTGCTACATACTGTAGGGCTCATTCTCACTTTAATCCAAAGTATGGAGCTATATATTGGTATCCAACATAAAGTATCCAAGCTGTATATTGGTATTTATTCTTAAAGGACAGATCTCCCAGTTATGGATCATCTGAACCTCTGTCCAATAATGGAAGCAATGCCTCAAACACATCAAAACAAAATTGAAGGAGATGTTTTTTAAAAGTTAATGGCTTCAGCAAATAATCACTAACAGCCTGTTGGTTATTTTAAGCTCAAAATAAACACAGTGAATTGACTTCAAATGTTTCCTTTACTGTCTGTTTTCTTGCAGCTGAGGGTGACTCTGTTCGCACCACCATGAAACTGTATTGTTACCACATTACTAAAATGCAGTAAACCCTCAGAAGTCGGAGCACACAACTGCGAATAATCAATCTCTTTAAGCATACTTAAATCAGCTCATGTTGGAGGTTTTTTGATGTTTTTCCAACAGCAAATCTTTCCTCTTGCAGAACCTCGTAATTTAGAATCTGCAAATCAAGTTTCAAAGGCCAGTGCATAAATGCAACACTCACGTCTAATGGATTTAATCAAATATTTTAAACACGTATCGGACAAAATGGGGACAGTTGATTACTTCATTGGTCATATAAACCTAACAATGCCGGCCCTTTGAATTCAGTCTCTGCATGAACTGCTATGGACTGCTACACTACACTTCACTTGTATTTGCAGAAGGGGGGCGAAGATTGGCTGGTCACTGTTTTCTCCTGTTAATGGCATTGGTGAGTTGGTCCCAGTGCTCTTCTGTTGGAGAAAATGATTGTTCTAGCCAGGTCATTAACCTACATGTGTGCCATTGTAATTTTGGCACTGGGTTTTCTTGCATTGTCGTGTAGGAAAATGATTTGTATGAAGAGCAAATCCTAGATCCAACAGGTTATGTCAATATACAGTATCACTAAACATTAAGGCTGCCCTACAGTACACCAAAAGATTTCTTGTGTCTCTTCAGACCCGTTCTTGATGAATGTCTCACTTCCACCTTGTTGATCAGGCTGAACACTGCCACAGCAGGCAAAACGCTCACATCAACACCTTTACCCATGTCAAGAGCACAACAGAATTCACCAGTCTATAAAATATTCTGCCAGCACCTCAGATATCCTCTGACCCAGTTATACCCTGCATGGTTTCCAAGCATGTAAATCATTTTCATACAGATACAATGAGCTACAATCATTCTGCTCATATGTACATTTTTTCTCCTGTAATTTCCAATGCTTACGAATATCCAAATTCCAATGCCGTTGGAGCAGACTTTAGACTTGTATTCTTATTTTTTAGGTATAACATCTCATTCTCTGATCAGCCTCTCTCAGGCCCCTTCAATCATGCCAATAACAATCAAGCAATTCTCACAAATCATGTCGTTTTGGCATTTTTAAGTAACCTCAAATACTGAACAGCTGGAAGTGTCATGAAATCATATGACATAACCTAGTTATTTTCCTACCATAGGTTAATAGCACACGATCAACAAAAGAACTTAAGATCATTACCTAAAAAGTGAATTGCATTGTGTCACACTGATATAAAGAAAGAACCGTTCCATTATGCTGGAGTAATGTTGATATGTGCCCCGAAGGTTGTTTAAATTGCTTGTTCTGATCTGTTACAACTATGTATTTAAAACAAGTTTGATCAGATATTACTTTTCTACTACCTCTTCGAAAAGTCAAGGGAAATCTTTCATACTTTTTGGTTAATCTGGGAAGTTTTTTATATTTAAAAAAATCATGTTGGAAAAATTACTTGATATTCAAGAAAACCACATTTATTATAATTATTCTAACACGTTATTTATTCTGTACACAAAAAGCTAAAAAAAAGCACTGCACCTGCGCAATATTACACAAATGTGTATTTCTGTGTATATCTTGACTGGCTGACTGGTATTGTCTTTACAAGCTAACTACTTCATTAATGTCAAATCTGATAGAGACATAGGAACATGAATTATGTTGCCTTGCCCTGTAGATTTTAGCTTGTGTCCATCATTTTATGGACAAAAAAAAATAAAAGCTTGGTTTTTGAAAAACATGTCAACTATCACTTGTTTTTAAGCAGAAACATCCGGAGATGACTTTCATGAGAAATGATTCAGAAACTAGACCACTTCCTGCCATTTGGGAAAACAGACACCTTGAAGTATTTCTTCAACGCATATTTTTTTCTTGAGCAGTAAAAAGCCTGCTCAAGGTACAAAATGGGAGAAATAAAACTATACTTGACAGATGAGGGTTTTAAAAACTGCTGTTAAATCTAAACAATAGGAATGATTCATACAAAATGTGAAACCTCAGCCTTGTTCATGGAAAACCACAAGGTTGCAGAGCAATTATCACAGATGAATATCACCACTCAAATGTGCTTGTTTCAGTAAACATTGAAGGCTCTGATTACCCAATGCAAGGTCCCACAAGGCAGTGTTATAACAATGAGCTCTCTGCTAATGTCTGACTCCTGTGAATGGTCCATATTTCTCTTAAAGCAACAATCTTTTCTCTTTACTTATCTTTTTCTCAATAATGCATATCTTAACGTGCATTTTGGGGATGTTTCAGCTGTTTTTCCTCACATGGTTACTCTGAACTGACTGTTTCATTAACACATCTTGGCCAAATAAATGTTTGAAGCCTTTGGTTATCTAATCCATCATTATCCTTCCAGGAAGTGGCCATATCACCCTGCAGCTCACAACTGGCGACCCGCTGAAGCTCAGCAGGTGTGAGCCTAGCCAGTACCTGGTTGGGAGACCTCCTGGGGAAAACTAAGGTTGCTGCTGGAAGAGATGATAGGGGGGTCTCCCTGCGGTCTGTGTGGGTCCTAATGGCCCACTAAAGTGATGGGGACACTATACTATTGCAAGGCTCCATGGACTTGGTATGTGACATAAGCCCAAACTCCAAGCTCATTAGAAATGAGTGAACGTTTTGTAGCTCAAACCAAGTCATTTCAATATTTCAGATGGTAAGAAAAAATTGTGGGCACATGGGAATGATGTGGGGACAGGTAGATAGGAGAAAAGTGGATAACTTTTTTTGTAAGATGGCTTCCTCTGAAAACTTCATCCAAAAAAGAAGCAAAGCAAGAAGAGGGACTGTACCAACACCAGCACATTAATCACACAGCCCTGCCAATGCATGATCTTAATTTTTGCACATTTTAAGCGGTCTGTCTTTAAGCCCAGAGACAGAACGTCTGTGGGCTCCAACATCTCTCATTAATCCCCTCTTGGGGAAAGTCACAGTCTTATTTTTCTCTTGTGGTTTCACTCAGATCCTTCCTCAACTCAGTTTTTTTACTAATCAGCATTCACTCATCTAATTAGGCACTGGAGCATTCTTCTGGATTCATTCCTCATTGCACAATCACTCAGCATCTTCATTTCACAAATCATTGTTCACTAATCCAATTAGGCACTGGAGTGTTCTTTCAGATTCACTTCATGTCACCCCACCACATTTCTTTAATTGCTTCACTCTTCATAATCTAGTCATTAACCCTTAACGATAGTTCCACCACCTAAACTCGGATCCTCCAGAAAAAGTACAGGGTGTGCATAAATAATTAATAGAACAGTCAATTTTAAAGGACATTTTCTAGCACAGACAAGGTTTATTTTGTACTCTTTTTTATAACTTTGCACAATTAACCAGAAACATTTTTATGCAATTGCATTGCTATATAACAATAATAAGACTTTTGTCATCTCAGATCACAGACTTTTTTTTCTATTGATCTTATTGAACTTGCTTAGAACCATAGCTACACTATATCAATATCTATTTGCTTCCTGCTGGACCTACTTTAAAAACCTTCAGAAACACTCAAAGGCTAATTGTCACACAGGATAATTGTGTTTGCTTCACAAATAATAGCAATTATGATTAAAAGGGAATTTTAAAATAGTCTTGTATCGTATGCTAGTCAGGCCTCTTAAATTAAGACTTTTAGGTTCCAAAGTAACAGACTTGAATCCACTTAGCTCTAAGTGATTTTGCCACCCCCCTGCTTACACATAGCTCTTCTGGCTTAGCTCAGAAGAACAGTTTAGCTACACAGATACTTTGATAAACCAGACACCCATGTTCTGATACTGCCTCAGGGTTCACATAAATAAAATAATCCCCCTGCTTTCCTGCTGTTTTCAGGGAAAGTGAACGGCTAGGAACAAAGAAAATAGGTCACGTAACCACCAGTGGAGAGACCAGGAAACCTACATGCTATATGTTTTCTAGTGCCTGATTCTTATTGACTAAACAAAAAAACAAGACAGGATCAAAAAATAAATCTCGGGTAAATAATAATTAACTTTTTTTCAGATATCTTTTTCTACTGCTAACTTTAGCCTTAAAGACCTGGTTCTGGATATTAAAAGGGTCTTTTGGTTTCCATTCCAATCAAGCCTTGTGGCTCTGTTGGCTTAATTAATCAAGATGAATGTGCCCATCAGTCATGGACGACACCTCTGAACCTTGAAGTAGTAACTCTACAGGACCAGAGCCAGTGACCACCAGTTTAAAGGTAGAATTCAAACCAGCAACAATCCTCCTTTGCAGAAAACATTTAAATAACCTTTTCAATGGGTAACGTCAAAGCGAAGGTCTTAGTTCTATCAGACGTTTTATCCTAGCCTTACGACAGCCTCTGATTGGGAATCATCTTTAGTTTGGATTGGAATGAAATCACACCCCCCAGAACTGATCTATGAGGAGCTGTCTGTTTTAGAAGAGGTACACGGCCTTACAGTATAAACCGCAGTGAAATGCCAAAATACTGCTAGCAGAGAAATCTAGGATTAACTGTATTGATTTGCATTGCCTCTGTCTAATAATTTGTTTACCAGAAGAGGTTTGACTTGGAACACACTCTGTAGGCTAAGTGTTTCCTGTGGTCTAATGGATTTGTGAGAGTAGCACAAGCAATTGATAAGGGAGAAAAAAGAATATATATCCAGCAATAAGTAAAGTCACACCAAATGTTTGTCGTAGTAGGATGGAGACCAACAGTGTATTAGCAATGATAAAATAATGTTGTGAGTTAATGTCTGGTAACTCAAACGTTTGTGATGTTTGATCAATATCGTTTGCAGAGTGTGGAGACATGTCAGCCCTGCTACTTGAACAAATTTGGTGTCATCAAAATAATACAGGCAGGTTACTAAGAACTGTTTAAAATGGTAATTGACTGTTTATTGATTGTGGAGGCATGCATTTATTGATAATGACTACAAAACAAAAAAGATGAATAACAATATGTTAAAAATATATTGATTACCGGAAGATCGTAAATGATCTCCTACAAAATATGTTACAAATCCAGAAAAAAAGGATTCTGTTTAAACTGAATGATAAATAATCCAACACATTCCTTCCAGACCATGAAAGATAACCCCTTTTCAATTTTCAAAAAATAATATTGTGTTAGGCAAGGCTTAAAGAAAAGAATCAGTCAGCCCTGACAGAATGGCCACAGGACTTAAAGGATTTCAAATGAAGGCAGGATGTTGAGCTGTTGACCATCTGATACAATGGGATCTGTCACTGAGCCAGTATCCATCCAGAATACAGTGAAGTATACAGTACAACACCTCTCAGATGTGAAGATTCTCAACATCTTTACACTACAAAAAAAACATAAAAGAAGAATTGGACAGAACAATTTAAGCAAAATTATCTACCAATGGGGTAACACTGTTCTCTTAAGGTTTGTGATAAGCATTTTTAAACTTCTTACAAAAAAAGCCTAAAATGAAAGTATTATGCATGTCATTAAATTAGAACGTCTTCATGTCAAGATCTGAAAACTAGAGCTGCGATAGTGAATGACTCTCTTGACCAGTCTGTTAAAATAGGAAATTTACTAAATAAGTCACATTTTATGTTAGACAAGATTGTTACAGTTGCTAGATTGTAAAAAAAAAAAGCATTACATTCAAACTGCCTTAATTTAAATAAGCCTTATTTATGTGTATACATTTTCTATCATTTTATTTAGTAATGCAACTAATATTCTGTCTGCTTTGTTATTGACTGTCCTACGCTTGTTGGAGAATTTCTGTTTGAAGTTGATTGTTCTCTAAAACCTTTTTCATTTTCAATTGTTAATAGTGACCACGTGAGATCAATTTAATCTAGTACTAATGTCTCACTATCAAGTCCTAAAAACCTCAGTTTCTCATTTGTTTTGTAACATGAAATTACATAACTGGAAATGTTCATCAGAAAACTGGGTATTTGGAACATTTTAAACGTGTTTTCAGCTTCTGATTAAATTCCTTATGATTTCTACATCGCGTGCTGTCACTGGACTTCAGAATGAACAAGGAAACACAAACCAGAGGATACAAGATACAGGAGAGAGCTCGAGGCACTTTTTCATACAAAGGGCTGTGGGGGTATGGAACAAACTACCCAGCCATGTTGTTGAAGCCGATAGCTTGGGTTCTTCCAAGAAATGGCTGGACAAGAACCTTGGAGTGGTCAGCTACTAACTGGGCTAGATGGGTTGAATGGCTTCCTGCTGTTTCTAACCATTCCTATATCCTTATCTGTGTTTATAGAGCTGAGACAAATTTAAAACATACGTATTAGTACGTTATTACTAAAATTAAGACTTTGATGAAGTCAGTGTTCATGGCTTGATTATTAACTAGCGGAAAACAAAGCCCATGCAGAAAAGAGCACAGTATTTTAATATTTCGCTCAGTCATCAATGGGAGTGTTATTACATGTTTCGATTTTAACACGGCGTGTCCAGCATTAAAATGTTTTCCCAGCATGCTGAAATTACTTGCACATTAAACGGGTACACTCATTTCCCATGGCAGCTGTTGGAATAGAATGACCAGTAGTTTTTGGATATTTGCTTCTTTTAAAATATTTGAGGCTGCCAGCTCTAATTTAAAATACAGAGGGACTTGTTCAAACTTAATAACTGCACAATGGGATTCCCTGCGTTTTCATTCTCAATCTTTGTACTGTAATTTTTAGCAGTTGTGACTGGAAAAGTGTCTTTAACATTTTGAAATAGAGGAGAAATTACTTTCCTTTAAAATGATCAACATTTAAAGTGTAACATCTGTGCTACTGTAAATGTTGACTTTAGTGTATCCAACAGTATGATACCAGAGGGTAACCTATAAATTCATATAATAGAATACTGGAGGCAATACATAATGTTTTCTTGATCCATAAAAGTCAAACTGTAGAGCTCAAATAAACGTATTTTTTTTAAAAAGCAAATACATTTTTACAGATCAGATTGTGTGCAGGACAAGATTTGCTTTTAACGAGACATTAAGAGTTTTCTCCTGTTCCCAGCTTTTTAAAATTTGGTGGTGGCGTTTGAAATTTCAGTAGATCTGGGGCTGTAAACTCTTGGTAATGTGCACTACATTAACAAAGCTCTGATAAATCGGATCGCAATTGGCCTCCACTAATGATTAGACATTTCTTAAAAGCCGGATTATTTTTTAGACAGAAACAATTAGTGCGCTCTATAGTCAAGTGTTAATTGCTTGTTGGGTATGTATTTGATGTGCTATTTTGTACCCCCTAGGTTGACAGAATGACAGAATCTTCCCTCACAGTCCTTACAAATAAAACATCACATTTCATGCTTTATTTGTAAGATCCCCACTCACCTCAGAAGAGCCACTGGGAACCTTTTCACGCAAAATCACTCTGCACTCTAATGCCGACTGAAAGGTTCCAGAAGTGGTTGTCTGGCTGTATTGTGCAGGGCTTTTGGACAAAAAGAAACAATAGACTTCTTAAACGGAAGAGCTGCGGCTCAGATTGTTGACTCTACCCACACAGCCTAACAACAACTAGTAAACCTACAAAAAAAACGTATATACATCCTACTAATTAACCCCATGTGAAAATCCCAACATTCCAACCAGTAGTACTAATCCTGTATTCACTTTTTCCAAAAGGCTGGGCTATGTCCAAGCAACAACTGCATGTGCAGCCTGTCGGGGTGCCCGCTATTTCCAATGCAGTCCCTACACAGGGCGATATGCCACATGCATTAACACTATCCCTTCCTATTTCATCCCATCCCCAGCTTCACCATAAAACCTCCTCTCTGTTATTCTAAGACAAGTCGACTTGACAGTAACAGTGTAGCAGAGCAGTAACACTGCACCGCCAAAGAGGACGCCACCAAAATGCAGTGGCCAAATGGATGTTTTTATTAACCAGCTTCCACGTGGGTATTTTGCACACACTGAGTTTATATATTATTTGAATCACTAATCAGAAAAGTGGGAGAGATCATCGAGCACCAATATGGGCATATTGCTTGTCCCAGCAGTTTTATTTTGCCTACATCCTGCACATTCATAATGTCACATGCTCACTTCAATGAGGTCATATCCATCTCTCTTTGCCCTGCTTTCAGAGTGCCATCATCTAAGCAGCCCGACAAGAGGAGAAATAGTTGCCAATGGCACTTTCGCAGGCATCAACCAGGCCATTCATTTGCCCCAGACACAAAGCCCACAAGGTCACAGACCTCTACAAGGGAGCAACTGACTTCTCTGTCAGCCCTACAGCTGGAATACTTGAGGGGTGACAGAATGCAAAACTGAACTAATAAGAATGTGACCATTGTCCAATCAATCAGTGCTGCCTACCATTGGAAACTTGATTCAGATGCTTTTTCAGCTGACAGGCACGGCTGTTGTTTGAAATAATCCCACAGAAAATGGCAGCCAAAAGGAATACTGCACCAATTATCTGCAGGATTCCTGTGGACCACCAGCAGACACAGAAGAAGCAGCTACTGTTTGGAGCCAGCACCTTAATGAACCAGGAGACAGACGGCATTACCCTCATACCAGCACACTTTAGGAATTGTTGGTTTCACCAACACTCCTCATCAAAGGGGTTGAACTCATCATATTTCTCATGGGGATCGCTGTGGTGTAATGAAAGTGATGTAAAATTGGGCGTGATATACTTATATCAGTTTATGAAAGAAAGTAGGACTGAGCAGACATTGCTGCACCCCAGCGGCCAGCACTATTTGGAAAGGAATAACCTTCATCCTGGAGCTGGTTTATCTACAGTTCCTGCTGTAAAAAAAATGTTTTTTTAATGATAATGCATGTGACATATATTGCTCATTGGCAAGACCAATTGCTTGCAATCGCAATTGTTCTGCTGCGTGAGTGACTCTTTATAGTCACACGGTCGTCAACAAGGCCATTGTTGTGTTTTTGCGTTTAAATCGCTGTTTTCGTTTTATTGGCTTTACCATTTAACCCATTGATAGTGGGCGGTTAATATGTGACATCGGTACTGAGTGTAACAAGTCCATTATGAGAAAAAAACACAAGAATAGAAGGGTGGTTAAAATAAAAATAAAAAACTGGAAAATTATATTTAGTAATCGTCCTTTCTAACCTTTTACAGAGCATCATGGGTACGTTCATATAGGCATTGTGGCTGATTATAGGTTAAGGATCAAATGCAGGAAATAAACATTGAAAAAGGACCCTACTGTATGTGCAAATCACATCTTCCAGCAATGCTTAGCAAATTTCACCTGTCCCACAGCTTGGTGATGTTTAGTTGATCAGACCCTGATAAGTCAATAAACTACAGCGTATGAATTCCAATCACACAGACGCATCCTATTAAGGCGGCCACTTGTTAAAATATGTGCCCCCAGCCCTACTTCCCACTCACTGCACTCTGTCTGCATGTGCTCCAGTGTGCTGACTGAAGCCCCATGAAGCCACATACCCAAGGCATTTCATTGTATTTTTTAAGCCGTTCCATGAACACTTACATGTTTTCTTGGGAACAGTTTTTTGGCAAGACCTCCTGCATATATGCAAAAAATAAATAAATCAGGGCATATTTTTTCCTTGGATTTCTGAGCCAGCAGGGGAAAGGGACCTGAGTTCTGGTCTGAACTCCAGTTGTGAACACTAGAAATCAACAGAAAGCAGAAAACGTAGGGAAACACTCTTCCCTTTCAGTCTTAATCACTGACAATTCAGATTAATTAAGGCTAATTAAGGGAGTGATTAGTTTGAATAACTGATTGCAATGAAGTCCTGCGACTCTTTAGTCATTGCTGGTGCGCCTGGCTGCTGTTGGATCATGTTCGGAGTCAGCAGGACCCTGTACAGAGGGTCAGGAGAAGACACAAGGAGCAGAACAAGAAAGGTAAAGGCAGAGATTTAAAAGAATTGATGAGATGGAGATGCGATTTACAAACTGCTCATTAAAAAGCTGGAGTGCCGAGGACCTTCAGGACTTGGGCAGGAAAAGCCCTAATCCGTCCAGAGAGAGTCTTGATAGTGACATGCCAAAGCAGAGATGCAGGATAGCTGCCACTCCTCCACCAAAGCTAAAGCCAAAATATGGGAGAAGGCTGGGTGGAGAGGCATTACTTAGATGCACAGCAGGGATAAGCTGGTATGATTCACTCTGGGAATCAAAAAAGTGATTTCTAGCACATCCAAACGTTCTGCTGACAAGTCAAAGCAAGGGCGTGCTTCCCCCTGCTTTGCATAATTTTGAGACCCCATTTGAAGACATAACCTCGCATGCCCTTGGCAGGTAAACCAGTTTTTCCATTAACAACAATCGCCTGAATCTGGCAGCGTGGGACGAGATGGTCTTTGACTTCATTAACATTTTATAGGTCCTATAATATGCTACCCCACCCCCCAGATAAACAGTTTTCAAAAGCAAAACAAAACACCCTGTCCCGGTGCCCCACTTTTCATGATCAATAATTTTGTTCTTCATGTCTGAAAATAATTCATGTCATTTCATGTCTTTTACAGTATGTTTGTTCTTAGGACCACATCAATTTCCCTACAGGATTCATAAAGTATTATCTATCTAGGGGCAAACAGTTTCCAATTACTTAAGGATTATGTCCATTTTGTTTTTAAAGTTTTTGAAACCTAAAAAAAAGAGCTCAGTGTTTTAAATCCCAATGCATTTATATGGCAGATTGAATTTCATCTTTTTAATTTTTTAAGGGGACACAAACTAGCCTGTATAAAAGTTTATTTTGAGAACAAAAACAAGGTACTGCAAGTCCTTAAACACAATATTAAATTCTACAATGTATAACAAAGGGACCAGAATCACCAAAGCATTTTGTGATTTAAACCTAGTAATTTGCTTTGGGCGTCTCACATAAATATTTCTAGGAGGCATGGCCTTTCTGTCAAGTTTAAATGTTTGTACTTCAATGCAGTATAATTTATAAAAGCTCAGGTGAGAAGAATGAGGAACGTTCCCATAAGAAAGAGTTGAGGACACT
Source organism: Lepisosteus oculatus (assembly GCF_040954835.1). Classification (NCBI taxonomy): domain Eukaryota; kingdom Metazoa; phylum Chordata; class Actinopteri; order Semionotiformes; family Lepisosteidae; genus Lepisosteus; species Lepisosteus oculatus. Next base: position 13,216,863 of record NC_090719.1, on the reverse strand, counting down.
GGAACATGTTTCAGAAGACCTACTGCTTGGAACAAATAATATTTCCAGCCTAAATCATCCCGTTATGTTCATTCAAACTATAATTAATCCTGTTCATTTAAAGACAAGACCAAATTGCATAACTTTAATGTCACCTGTCCTTAATCCAGACTAAAAATGTATTCATCACAATCCACAGAACGAAGGCTTTTTTTGTGCCTGGCAAGGCTAAGTTGTTTTAATACTCTTTACACCACACTTAGCTGAGTAGAGCAAATTAGCCCACATTGCTTTAATCTGACAGCAGTTGGGTTTCCTGCTTTATTTAATCAGATTCGTGTTTTCACTGGATTAAGCCACATTTTAAAAGGCATATGGCTGAAGGACATGTTGCTCTTGCCATTTCTTGCAGTCCATGATTGACTTTTACAAAGCATGTTGGGTTTCCTTTCATTTCATTTCACAATTCATCAGGCATTCTCGTGCATGTCCAATAACCAATACAGAGTTGCATTGTAGGGCAACCAATGTAGGGCACTTAAAGAATGGTCAGAGAAAGTCTTTATATACAATATATATTATAGCTGTACATGGGAATATATATGCACATGATGGTTATCCCAGGATTTTGGATTCAATTCCAGTCAGGGGTTCTAGTATGTGGGGAGTGTGCATGTTCTCACCATAACTGCATGGGTTTTTCTCCTGTCACACTAAGACAAGCCTCCTTCCCCTGCAACATGTTGTTGACACATGGGACTAGATGGACAGGTAACCGACAACTGGAAAAAATATTCTCGAAGTGCTGAGTAAAGTTTGCTTTTGTATTAAGCTTTTGAAAATGGACAAATGTTTGAATGGCTCCCTCTCACAGCTGCAGGAGATGTGTAAGCAAATCAGAAACAGTTCAGTAATATAATAGAACTCTATTACAGCTGTTGGAAAACTCTAGATATAAGACTTTATAGCTTAGTATGCTGCCAGAGGGGGCTCGACGTATCATAACCTGACTCACATACTGTGCAGTAGAAGAGGGGGTGATGAAATATAGTTTGTGGAATTATTGCATGAATTCAGTTAAGGATTAAGCACACCAACATGAATCTCAGGTCCACTCAGCTTTTTCATCCTCATTTGCAGAACAAATTCTCTATTTGTAAGTCACCGTGAAATAGTTTACGTTTCAATAATGGAATATTGGAAAAGCCGCAGATGAGGGTTCCCTAGCAATGTAAGCAGAACATTGTGTTTTGTTGAGCACTGCATGAGCCAGGGGTATAACCATGCTGAATCACATCTTGGCTGGGGACTACACTGGAAATGTAAGTCTGGCTCTGGCATTCCTGGGACACCAGGAATTGATTTTGACAAATGCTAGTGCTAACCCCCGAAATCACGAGGCAACGTACACCACTAGGAATTCTCATTCTTGCCAGTTAGGGAAAGGAACAGGGAAATTCCATGCTGAAAGGAAGAGAAGGAAAAGAAAAGGAAATAAAAATACAGTATATCGGGTCCAAAATGATACATTGCTTGATCTGTAAAGTGTAACCTTTTACCAGTATGTCACTAATTTAAATATGCATTATACTGCTCATTTTTTTGATGGATGGTTTGCAGGAAGCAGGAAAAAGCAGAAGCCAGGACTGAGTTCAATCTTCCAAGGCTGATTAGCTGGAAAACAGTAAGAGGCTAAGGCTGTTGAGCAGCTTAAGGAAAGGGCTCGTAAATCAGCATGGATCCCCATTCTAGCCACCTAATGATTTCTCTGATGATCTCTGAGCTAAACTTCTTACCATGAACTCCAAAGTTCAGGGAATCAATATATGTTTGCGTAGACGTTTCAAATACTGCCAACTACGTACAGTCCTCCATACAGTACATCAAGAGTTTATTAGCCTCCAGATTAGTTTTTAAAATCTTGACCACTACCGGATTTTACTTGTATTCACTGCGGCGCATCTTTTATTGTACCTTATCGCAACGGGACTAGTGAAAAACAAAAAACGGGCTACGATAATTGTTTGACAAATTTGGGGATCTTTATCGTGATCACAATAAACTATATATACACACACTTTTCATCTCCAACAACTTTAATCTTTGGTGTTGCCTTACTCTGATAATGCTAAATGACTGTCTTTTGTGCCTAAATATGTTTTAAAAACTAGCCTGGAGGAGTTAATTGTTATGCTTCAACAGTTGTGGAAGACACTTGAGTTAGGCCTGTCATCTTGATCACGGCTGAGGGAAAATAGAAACCAACTTGAAACTGATTGAGATTCCATAGTAAAAGATCGTTTTTATACTGATTGCGATATATATTACTGTATATTAATAGGATTGATCTCCTGACAAAGAAATGTATTCAATCAGCTAGCTTCCAGATTGAAAAATGTGAAACTGCTTCTCTTTGTTTATACACAAAGATCAGTTATGCCCAAGTGTGTCTCACTGTAACCTGGCTTGTCTCCTTAATTGGTGGCTTAATTGGTGACTGAGACAAATCCACCTCTCACCCCCTCATACCTCAGTGTATACTGCTCAGTGTAATTCAGACGTATACTCACTCCCTTACACATATATTGTTCAGTGTCATTCAACAGCATAATGCGTAAGCTTTAACAGCATAAGGCTTGGTGCACATTATGATGACAGTGTGTGCTAGGAGTATCATGGTTTATTCTCAAAAGGGGTCTGATCTGCGGAGACTTCTTGCAGAAAACATTCTTTAGTGCTTATCTAACACTTTGGACATGGAATGATATTTACACAACATTGAAACCTTACTGTTTACAATGATACCCCTTGCGTAAAAGCTGGATCAGCATTTGTGTGAGAACAATCTTTTGTAACGCTGGCATCAGTGTTGTTCCCTTCAGTGGGTGCTAAAACGGCTGTTTTATACTGTGGTATTTCATGTTATGCTTGGCCAGCTGTTGTATGTAAAAGGGAATTTGATCTCAGACGGATTATGCGGTGTAATAAATACTTTGTTTTTGCAAAGTCTGTCCATCCACTTTTTAATCTCAACAAGAAAGGGGTGCACAAGGCAGGGTGCACCTTAGGTGGGACATGAGACCGTAGCAGGGCACACACAGACGCACACTCTCATATCAGAGCCAATTATCCCAGAAACCAATTGACAGACCAGTATGTTTCTGGACTGTGGGAGGAAACCAGAGCAACCAGAGAAAACCCACACAAACACAAGGAGAACTGGGCCCCAGTGCTGCAAGGCAGAAATGATAACCACTGCGCCACCATGCTTTTGAAAAGTCCTTAATGCTGCATATATTGAGGGATGTTTTGATTATGTTCAAACCATATTTAGAAATGCATGCATGGGATATTGTTCCTCACTGTCCCCTATAGTCCAAAGTTAACTCTATACTGAGTAATCGCACTCAGTTTACAAACATTTGTCACCAAATAATTGGCAGTGTCTGAACAGCAAGGACCAGCTCAAAAGAGCAGTTTACTTTCAGTTCAGCACCTGCCTTGTTTCTTGAACTTAGAAGGCACCTAAAAAGAACTTCTGCCCATACCATTTGAACCAATGAAGTCACATTAACCTTTCCCCGTAACGTACTTAAATTTACAGGATGATTGCTCTTCTATACTTGAACACCCAATGGAATGAGTTCAGCATTTATTTTTGTACTCCAGGAGGCTCTGATTAAAGTAATAGTTAACAATACAAGAGAGGGAAAGTTTTAAGGGAAACACGCCTTCAGACATTGTCAGCATGTTGTAGAAAACATTGGTGCACGCAAACCTTTTCAAAGAATTCACATTTCCTTTCATTCCCCCTCGTGAAACAGCCGGAGTGCAAGCAAATAATCTAAGAATCAATTGCCGACACATGTACCATGTGCCCCTGAACACGTGAGAAATCTTCTGTGAGAAAAGTGGAGATCTGATTTATCACCAATCGGGACTATCACTAAAACACTTTGAGGTCTCTTATATACTGGTTCTGGCTCTTAGGCGAGGCTCAGCCAAGTTTCCTAACCGTCAGTGGAAAAAGAGCAGACTAAAGACCAAACCCACTTTTTCCCCAAGGTGTTCTGAAAGATTTGATAACTGAATTATCTGAAAGGAGGTACAGTAGTTCTACATTGACTCTTCATTCACTAAAAACACTGAGACTTGCCCAAGCCGTCTCTCAGAATGACAGTCTGCTTTGTTTCAGTTTTCCCATTACAAAGTTCACAGGTTAGCCTGCTTGAGAAAGTGCTGAAACAAACAGCCCCAGCATTTTGATGAAGCCATTCCTCGGAGGCTCTTGAAAAAGCTGGATGAGATCCTTAGACCACAAAACTAAAAAAACTGAAGACACTGAGATCCTAACATTTTGGAAGCCTTGCCCTGCAACACTTTTTTAAAAAACTTTTTAGGAAACTACCTCTGCAGTCAAGACAGGCAGCTGACCCTGAGCCTGTGGAAAACTAAAGCAGTAATATGCTCTTTGATCCCCTCGGTTTTCTCAAAAGGCCTCTTCTGCTCTCTCAAAACCCCAGCACATCTGTGAGGAATTTACGCACCTTCAAACAACATTACACGCCATCTCCTGCAGCCCTCTTCTTAAGCCAGAGACCATCAAGCACTTTCACGCTCATCTCACCCAAGCAAGTCACAGGGCCTAATGTAATTTAAATCAATTTCACAAGACTCAGAGACGAGATGTGGAAAATCCTTTAATCCCTCCTTCTTACTTAGACTGAAAGGGATTAGACTTTTAAAATCAATGTCAGTGACTATGGTGAACTGTTTGTTTCATACCATATTAGTTATAAGAATGGCAAACTCTTCAATCAAAAGGATCCCAAAGCACAAATCTTTGGTTTGCTTACAGTTGTTTTACATTTTCGGACAAATTCCCTCCTCTATTTAGGCTTCCAATTCAAGAAAACTGCTTGTGCTTGCCAGTCATCTTCTCACAAAGATCCATACTGATTGAACTGAAAATTGGACGGATTTCAGATATCAACAGCTGCAATAACGTTTACCTAAAAACCCTTGAGAAACTAAACAGTCACCCAGCTTCTGATCAAAAACGAATTTCTGGTTAATTAGTACAAAGAGGGCAGCACAGTGGTGTAGTGATCGACCAACAGTGCTGCCTCACTGCACTGGAGCCCAGGGTTCAATTCTGGACCTGGGGTGCTGTCTGTGTGGAGTCTGCATGGTCTACCTGTGTTTGCGTGGGTTTCCTCTGGTTTGCTCATACAGTCCAAAGACATCCGGGTAAGCTAACATGCCAGCAGACATATCACCCTGCAACTGACAACTGGCAACCCACTGAAGCTAAGCAGGTGTGAGCCTGGTCAGTACCTGGATGGGAGACCTCCTGGGAAAGCTAAGGCTGGGAGAGGTGTTAGTGGGGCCAGCAGGGGGTGCTCACCCTGCGGTCCATGTGGGTCCTAATGTCCCAGTATAGTGACGGGGACACTATACTGTAAACAGGCGCCGTCCTTCGGATGAGACGTAAAACCGAGGTCCTGACTCTCTGTGGTCATTAAAAATCCCAGGGCGTTTCTCGAAAAGAGTAGGGGTGTAACCCCGGCGTCCTGGCCAAATTTCCCATTGGCCCTTACCAATCATGGCCTCCTGATAATCCTGGTGAGTGTTCTGGCGCACTATGGCTGCCGTCGCATCATCCAGGTGGGGCTGCACACTGGTGGTGGTGGAGGGGAGTCCCCATTACCTGTAAAGCGCTTTGAGTGGAGTGTCCTGAAAAGCACTGTATAAGTGTAATCTAACTGGCTTCCGAGAAAATTGGCCCTAGTGTGACTGTGTGCCCTGTGGACAGGCATCCCATCCATGGTGTATCCTGCCTTGTTCCCAATGCTTGCCAAGATAGGCTCCGGCTCCCTGTCAAACCCTGAACTGGAAGAAGCAGTTAGCAAACTGTGACCATTGTACATGGTAAGATATCCCCCAAGCTTCTCCTTATTTCACTTGGCTGAACTGAGAGTTCAGGGACTTGGTTGGATTCCTTTAATCCTGCAATATGTGTTTCAAAAAACCACATACTGTTTTCAAGATGTGTTTTGTATTGTTTCTTAAAAGCACTGTTCTTTGTGATAACGAGTGTCATGATTTTGGCATCTAAGTTATGCAACACCATCTAAAAAACTTTCAGCCCAGACAGAATGGTGACCAGTGTCTACATTTCTACTTTGAATGGTAAATTATATGAGAAATAACATCTTTCATATTTTATCGCTGAGATCATCTGATACATAATTATATAGGAGCTTTAATTTTTCCAGAATGTCTCAAATTCTTAAGTAAACACCTAATGAGAGACTACACTTCTGATCTCTCAGTAAGCATCTCTTACAACAGCCTGGATGGGCAGACAAATTTTTAAATATAAGATAAGAATCATCAGGTGAGTAAAGCAGGGATCATCACAATTGCACCTAAATCAGGGATTAAAGGCTAATTCACTTGGACACATCTGTAAATGTGTTATTACTTTCTTTACATGTTCATGTATTTCTACTGTGGGTCTCTTACAGCTTCATTTCCTGTTCTTAGATACCAGTATCTTTGGAGTTGGGGCTGACTCTATAATCCAGCGGTGGTTAACAATGACCACAGTTTAGCAGATTTTATCAAATGTGTTTAAAAATTAAAATAGTTGATAATTTCATACGTTCAATTTAGTCAGGAATGGAAACTATTCTTTGAGATCTGCAAAGTATTAGAATGTGGGTGCTTTCGTTATTTTAACTTAAATGTGTCTCTCAAACTCTTAATTAAGAAAACACCAAACTGTAAGTATTAAGAGGGTGATCGTTTAAGGGTGAGCCATGCTTTTCCTTGTTGGTCACTCTTGCTAGGAACTGAGCCAATCATCACAAAGCTACAGTAAAGGAGGGAAACTCTCCGTTACACAGCCATTTGCAGATTAGAAAAAAAAAACGGATTAAATGCAGGAGGCAGTGGGTCACCCACCCATAGCAACCACACCCAGTTATGCACATTTTAAACTGATTAAAGTGAAATTTGATGCTTTCCTTCTTTTTAGTATTTGTACTAAATGTATCCCTCTTCTGGAAGGTGCAAAGTAAAATACATTCATAACATAAATCCAAAACCAGCGACAGTGCTGGGTATAACTACCTTATAGTAATGAAAGCATTTGAAGCTGGTCATCAGTGTCATTGTGGTGTGATGATGAGATCATGTCTGTAGTTTGCAGCCAGTTACTATATACAGTTGTCACAAATCAGTCTGCATACTGTATACTGTACACTGGCCTTTTGAGGTTGCTGGTAATTGGATCTGAGGCAATTATAAACAGTGGTAAAGACCAAATGTGATTCAGGTGGAGTTTGTCTGCATATGGCTTTGATCTGAAAAGTCTGCAGTACCATCCCATTAAGAAATTTACAAGGACCATGAGTGGAAGGAATAATCTTTCATTTACACTGAGAGTATTCATTTACCTATTAGAACTGAAGGAAAAGCTGTTGCAGTCTTTCTAACAGGGTTCATAGAGAGACCACATGCAGGACAGGAGAAAAATTAGATTTTCAAAAGTACATTCAATACATGTTAGAGATTTTAATTTTCACATAATGGGGTTTATTTAAGATGTACAGTAGCTGTTTTTGTGTGTAATGCTTTATTTTATTTTATTATAATGCCATAAAGTAATTAGATATGCTGCTTCAGTGTGTGGTAACTATTCTAAGGCTTACATTTCCTTCCTATTACCTTTAACAAGAAACAGTTAATTTTCTGAGACAATATTGTAGTTTACAGTGGTGAAGTCTGTAAACCTGTGATGTTTACCATTACTTTTAATTGCCTATTCCTATAGTTCTTCCACTAAATCTACTAAGTTTTACTAATTTATGTCAGACTGTTTAGTGCAAGTAATTACTTCACTTTTTATTTTTTAATGGATCTGACAGGTAGTTACATGTAAGGTTTCCAAAGATCTAATCAGTTTTTTTTATCCAGAAGATCATAGCATTGTACAGTAGGTACTGCATCCTCAAGATAACATGACATTTTCCTTTAAAATACACTAGTATCCTGTATACCTGCTCAGTTTCTTATCAGACACGATGTCATGGCTTTTTCTTGCAGAACAAATAAAGGAGAAATTTTATAAGTTTCAGGATCTGTTCCAGATAGTCTTAGCCTGACGGTTTCTTTACATTGATGTTACAGCAATACTGGGAGATGGAAGAGCTCACTATAACTGACCATACGCAATTCCAAAATAAATCTTTCTCTATTCCCAGGTACTGTTTACTGCAATGGAAGAAAAATTCCATAACTGACCAAATATGATACATTTAAATAAGATGAAATATATGTCCTGATTCTTCCATCAAATACACTGATCTCACTTTTCAATTCATTTCTGAATCTGTCTCCATTCCATACTGGAACCCAGTACTTTTTGGGGGAAGAGGAGAAAGTGTTGATGCATACTGAGCTATTTTTCCCCAATGAGTTAACCGACTGTAGGTTATTAGCAGTAGCCAAGCTTTGGTTGTGAAATCAACTTGTGTCTCTGCCAAATAAGCGCACGCTCTGTAACACTAATCATTACAGTGACAGCATAAAACGTTTCTTTAAAATCGTGACACGAAAGGATTCTAAAGGAAGATCGTGGCTTGAGGCAAGTTATTATGACGTAGCAACTGTTCTCTTGTGAAAACTCCACTGGGGATCCTTAATTGAATCCTTAAAGGCTGTAATGGGAATAGGATCTCAGTTTAGGTGTCTCCAATGTCCATAAGCGGGTATCAGGATCTGTTTCAATTTCTTACCTCGTGCTCCACCAGCTTCATCTGTCCACATTTCCAACAGTGATCTGGTTGTCCTCTCATCCAAGAACTGTTCCAGCCTAACCTTGCTCAGCTTCCGAGACCTAAAGAGACCAAGTTTCATAATGGGAACTCATGAGCCACAACTTTCAATCAACCAAACTGATAGAACCCAATCAATCTTTAGACGTCAGGTGAGTGAACAGCACTCTAGCCCAGACATTTCTTACTTTGCTAAGTATATATTTACCATGGATTAATTTTCCCCGCACTGGAAGATGACAACACATTTTACAGCGCCCTAACAAATCTGTGAATGTGGATCGCACCCTACTAAGCTCTACCCTGGGTTTCAAAAATGTGGCTGCATTACAGGTGGAAATTTTCTAATAACTGGTATAATAGCACCTACTGTAGGTGTGTCTCCACTTTTGCGGAAAGTATTCCAGCTCATTTTAACATAAAGGTGGGACGTAGGAAATCTGTCAGAACACAAACTCACACTTCTGCTCTGCTGGATGAGGAACAGTAGCTGGACAGCACAGCTGCAGTAGTGTGGAGAGTCAGCTGCCCTTACAGATATCAAAGAGCCCTGTCATGGAATCTGGGGTGAAAAATGACATTTTTCATTGGCAAATAAAATATAAAGCAATTTGTCCAGAAATGATTGAAAGGGCCTATATATTTTTTTTTCATTTTTTTATGGGAAAATATACAACTATCACTTAAAATCTCTGCCCAACTCTCCCTCTTTCCACTCTGCTCTGTGTTATTGAGAGCTAGACTCCCAGGCCTTGGGTGGTCTGAACGCAGTGTCCCTGATGACTCAGTGAAGAGGGTAAAAGATCTTCACCCCAGCTCATAGGCTGCGCAGGCTGTGTGGTCTAAACTCTCCTCAATGACCCTGGCTCATTTGAGCTTCATTCTCTAAATTAATAATTTTGCTCTTGGTTTTCCAGTAGGTCATGCGTTCTTGCTTACCCAAAGCATGGGCATTCTTTGAGGAAAGAAACACCATAAAGCAAAAGTCATGACCTTTAATGCTTACTGAAAATCCAGTAGTTAAGACAACATTATCATATGACAACAGTATTAAAACTGGATTTATGAGGACTAGGCCCATCAGAACTCTAAGGCAGATGATGGGGTTGTGAGAGGGATGGAAAGTGAGGTGTACTTAGAAACCTGATACTTGTGCTTATGTGGGAGCAGAAGTGGGTGGAGGCAGGGCTGTCCTCCCGCCAGAGCTTTCCTTAAAATTAAAACAGTTGGGTTTGACTGCAAAATAAGAGGAGGACCTGGGGTTGATTTTGCCATTTAAATGAGTGGGCCAGCTACTAAAACCTGGTGCTTAAGATGGTGACAAGACAGAAAAGAAAGGCAGAGAAAAGAATCCTATAATGTAACAGGCTTTTCTCTGAAATTGCTCCCATTTACAGCCACTACAACCTTTGCAAGAGCTGTTTTCATGAAAACGATTTACTAAACAAATGGTTAAGGAAGCATTTAACAGGACTGTATGCAAGTATGGCTGTACTTTCAAATAAATCACTGGAATGCTACACAGTACAGTATATGCAACCTACAATCCCAAAAAGCTCTCAATTTGATCAACTTTCATTATTTTCTTATCTATCTGATTTCAGGACACCCCTGCACCTGAAGCTGGAGAGGATAAATGACAGTGAGCTTCCCAAGCTACCACTTTACCTCATACTTAAACATAATTTGCACTAATTTGTGAGTAGCCAGACAGGCTAACACAAATCACTGTCAAAGCCCAGGACAAGTTAATGGGCAACTGTGCCTGAAGCAGCCCAGGCAATTTAGGTCCAGTTGTAATAAGACCTTTGGTACAACAGAACCACATCCGCAATGTTATAGTTATACAGCAAAATGTAGTGCAGAAGACAACTGTCACATAAAAATAAAAAAATATTTAGTGTGACATTTTACATCATTCTGTTTTTTTTTCCACTAAATGTTTTTCCTTCTTGCATAAATGCAGAAACACATTTCTATGGCAATCTTCATCTGAAATGTTATCATTTTTTTAAGCTAGCCACTATTCTTTATAGGTCTGCATTCTGTAATTCAAAAGGTAACAGCTAGACATTAAACTACATGGATATGAAGAGAGAGAAACAGATTACATTAATGATAACACCTGACAACGTGTCCCTTAGATTTGATTGGTGAATGTGAAGGATTGGCTGCTCCTGTACAGTTATTTGATCAAGTCAAAATTACGATCGATGTGATTAATAATACTCAAAGTTTTTTATAATTGATGAAAATACTAGTGTACAGTTTGAGAAAAATATTGATCGTAACACATGTACAGTAACTACAGATTATGTCCAATCCCAAAACAGGGATAGGACCCAGGTTTGAATCTGTGAGATTAACCTGGGCCAGGAGTGAGTGTCTTTACTGCTTTAGCCACTCAGAAACTCCCATAAATATATTCTTTGATTAATGGTGGACGTATGTTTCTAATTTCTTTTGGAAAACTTCAGGGTTTGTGGGTTTCACGCTAGAATACCTCCATACAAATAGTCAGGATTCCCTCAATGGTGGCCGAGCAAATGTTTTCTGGCTTTCATGTGGTGTTTATTCTCCGTTGTACAATGTAGGTCAAAAGGGAAGGTATTCCTTCAGCAGCAGGGAGCAAGTGAGATCATTGGGTGTGAGGTTATGTTGCATCTTCGGGGATGTTCAGAGGTAAATGAGATCCCATCTAACTAACAGCTGGGGACAGTTCCAGATACATCCGATCCCCTTTCACCGTCTGGCTGAATGGAAACCAAGCATTGGGGACCCATCTTGAGGAGACATCTGGACAGTTTATGGATATACTAAGGGTCCACCTTAATTGGAACCAAATGATCGCCCCACATTTAACTACTTTTCATTCCCACACCCCCAGAACATTAGAATAAAATTTAGGGTTCAAGCTCTGACTGAATTTCTGCTCAATATACAAATAAGTTGGAACAGCACTGCAGCTCCCAAATGGCTCATTCAACACAAGCCTTTGCTAGGATGGGTCCTTCAGCCAAGAGTTCCAGCCTGTGTTTGTGACTAGGAGCTCAGCCCACATTGGTGCAAAACTGGCTGCACACTGCTGGGGTTGGGTGTGGTGCAGGGAAAGCTCTGTTTGCATCAGACCTTCAGGGTTTCCCTGGGTGTGAGCTGGCAGAAATGGACTCTCCCAGCAAACAGGCTGCATTGCCCCACCACCATCATGGGCTTCTGGTGTGGGTAAGCAGAAGAGGCTTGGCGATGCACAGGTCTCAGAAGTTAAACTCTTCCAGGCCAATACTTAACCGGCTTCAGTAAGAATGGTCCATTTCAAATCGTAAGCTATAGTTGCTGAAGGTTCATCATAACCAGCTTGTGACAGAACAAGGAAAGACACTGCTTTTGTGTCACTGATGTAAAAAAAGAATGTTAAACAAATTACATTGCAGACTTCTAAAGTGCCTGACTGTTTTTGCAGTCTGTATTGTGCGGGGAATAAGACGACAATAGCTGTCTGATTTATATTTTGTATGACCAAATACCAATTCTTGGATATTTCAGGCTTCTTCCCCAGATTTCGATACAGTTTCATGGGAGGAAATGCGAAGTTTACGTTTTCATCAGGGTCAAATGTACGAGAGTCATAAAGCTCATAATGTACCAAACTACTGTACTGTGTAATGGCAGTCTATTTTTTTACCACGTATTTACAAAGCAATAGATCTGTAGCCTTGAGTTTACATAACTAAGCGCTGTAAGGTGTTACACAAGACTAAGGAAACACATCTGTCTCATACTTTGGCAAGTAAAACAGTCACAGAGTTTTTTTCTCCATCATGACAATGAATCAGTGTTTTCTTCTTTTTTCTAAATACTTTTTTCTTGGTCTTTTGTTTTCCAAAGTAGACCTCTTGGTGTGTGGCTTTTTTCCCCACACAGCAACTCAGAAGTCTTCATTACTTATCACCATCTGGACAACTGGACGCAAGGCCAAATTTGTGTACAGTGACTAGTGAACATACATATTGTAACACTACTCCAGCATCTCTTCAGCCTCCCCTAGTCTCATTTCCACACCATCTCTCTATAACTCCAGGAGGGCGGCAACTTGTGATACCAATAACGCCTCCTCGAATACCCCGATGACAAGTAATTTAAGATTTTGCTTCGATTTTCTAACTTTCAACCTGTATTTAAAGATCCAAATGACTTTTCTGCATTGAGTCACGGATAAGTTCAAAGTAAAAATATTCTGTTAGCACTCTTCCTTAAAAACTACTAATTGTTATCGTACCAAGGATGTCACACTGCCTGTTATTTTTTAAAACAAACTCCCCTGGTACCAGTATTTATAGGTTTATCTCCTGTTTTATGGTAACTTCTTTCTAGTTTAAACCTTAAAACCACATCAGGAGGACCACTCAGTCATTTTCAATATGAGACGTGATTGCTAAGCATTTTTCTTCTTTTGAGATTATTTTAATTCCTTTTAGCTTATTGTTTTTGGCTTTTCCAAACCCCTGTGGAAAGGAAGAATTCCTCAGAGGGAGAATTCCTTTATTCCTGTCCCTGTAGCTAAGCCACATTTAATTGCATCAATTATTTGGTTGGTTCCTAACTCATTAGTTACGAGATTTCAAGAACTAAAATAGACAGCGGAAAAGAGTATTGACAGCAGTGCCATCATATGGACTTCATAAATGACTTCCTATTATAACAGGCATGAATAAAAATTCAACAACTGCAGCCCTTGAACAAAGCAGAATTTCTGACCCTAAGAATCCAACATCAGGTTTAAATAGGCTCAGGCAGGATCGCAGCCTGTAAAAGAAGAATCTGATTAAAAAGATTTAACATTAATCATTTATTTTATTTTGCTTTTTGCATATCTCAAGGGTGGGATTCTCATTTTAGGGGTCTGATTTTTGTTTACCATGCAGTACTACTAACTCCAGAAAAGTCTGCCTTTGAAAATACTTTTTAATGCCCATTACTATGTAGTACAAAGCCAAGATTTCCCTTGATAAGGCAATAAGAATATTTATCGCTGTAACGCTTCCATAGAAAACATTACCTGAGATGTAAGTACTTGTCTATAACTTTTAATATATGTTTAAAAACAATTAGTGTACAGAAAACAATGTCAATTTTCTACACATCCATGTACATTAATCCCATTACTGCAATGCATTTGTTTAGTATTTGCTACATTTTTTCAAGTTTTACTAATCAGCAATTCCTGTAAGAAATTTACACTTCACTTTAACACCTCTTTACCATCATGGAAAATCTTTTCCTAAAATAACTATTTAAACATTGTTTATTAATGATGTGATAGTAAAGGAATGGACACATTTTTGAAAGAGAATATTAAACTTCTAATAGTGTACATTTAATACTAATAATTTATTTTCATAAATCAAATTATACTGTATGTAACTCACTGTGGAAATACAGTGTTTCAATGCAAAGGAAAAATGAATTTAAAAATAATCAGTTTTTGTACTTTACACTTGCATGTGAAATTAATTTTATTGTTTTACAGTTAAAAGCACGTTTTTAAAGATCAAATATCGCACTCATTTTGTGATCATAAAAAAACATATCTGCCTTTGAGATAAATCTATCCCAAACTTGAATCGCCGATCTTAATTGGATGCAACTGTGTAGTTGTGGATGCTAATTCAAAACATTCTTCTCAGGAAACTGTGCTATTCCTGGCTTTCTCTGCAATGAAGCTACAAATAAGTACAATAAATCGCTACTATTGTACTATTCTCCAAAAACATGAAAAGGTGTCATTTCACATGTCCTGTACAGAAGGTGAATAAGAACAAAGTACAGAATTTAACTCATAGTTAAGAATGATGCAATTCCATGAATCACCTGGTTCTGCACAAAAATCTGCGACAGTGAAATTTTCTTAACATTCTCTTATCCAACTTATTCTATATATTCCTTGTAAAAAACGCATAGAAAATCTGAGCCCCTCACTTATTCCATTTACATACATATTTGGCAGAAGCGGATTACAGATTAATATCCTTCAGTGCCAAATGATGATACCCTTTCTTATACTTTCTTTTGATGACATCATCTGGCAAATGTATCCATTAATGAGTTGAGTTGGACATAAAATCAGACTCGGATTAAAGACAAGTCTAACTCCAACATGGCAATCATGTAATTAGTACCGTAATTAGTAATTGAGCATGATGCCTTCATCAGTGATTTGATGATTAGGCATCATCTCATCTGCTAAAACATTCACCCTGACTAGACAATGATCTCTGCAAAGCTGGAGGTGGCCAGCCTGAATTAAGACCATGAGTGGGTTATGCTGTCTAATTAACTCTGAGATCGGATTAAGTATCCATGACTGGCGACTCTTGAAAGTCTTGACTGGAGGCTAACCAGCTCCATCTGTGTAATGGGACATCAAATCGCTCCAATCTCGCCGGGTGAAAATAGGCAGCAGGCCTTAAATCGCACTGTTTCAAAGGGAGCGTGCGAGTTTTTGGTGTCTCATGTGGCTGAAACAAAATTTGATCCTGCCCTGCCAGTGTTTGAAATGTTTGAAAGACGCTTGAATCAGTCCTGGGTTTAAATGAACCCTTCCGTGGGTCTCTTGTTTCTAAACCAGATCTCTGGGATTTCTGAATTGGGGTTTTGCCCATCCCTTTGTAGTAGCACATGATAGGGATTAGATCAGAAGACCAGGAGTGAGACTTACCCATGACCTTGCTGCTCCTTATAAGGAGCAGCATAAAACAGAGGATAAAAATGTGACCGAGAGCAAACAAAATTTTGCTTCTCTGAGGTCAAGATACACAAAGCACAGAGTCCGGGTTGAGTTATGGATGTTCACTGTCTGCAATCTTTGAGGATGTAACAGGATAAGGTTTTGGGATTAATTAAGCATTAACAATCAAACAGGTATGGTGTACCGAATGACCTTCTCTTATTTTTACCCCTTCTTAATATTCCTATGCTCTGCCCTATCAAATACTTAGAGACACCCCTAACTGTGCATTAATTCCCCACCACAACATGAGTTCAACTGCACATTCACAGATACTGTATATGTGGAGATTCCATATGGTACTATTCACTGGTCATCTTTCAAATACTGTCCCTTCAATTCAGTAGCTTGTTGTGATTTGTGTATTACGACTGTCTCGTTTTCCATCTTGCAGCTCTTTGAACCGATGCGTTTCATCAACCTCTCGTGCCTTCCTATTCTTCAGCACAGAATAGCAAATAAAAGGACTGGTCTGCTACTACTTTCATGTGTACTTGAAATCCCCAGACCTCCTGAACCACATGCCAGTACGTTGGTCAGCCTGGGAAAGAATGTGTAACATATTCTAACATTTTGGTTAACGGACAAATAAATGGATGAATGAAAAAAGCTTCAAGTACCTTTTCATAACGGAAGAGTTAATTTTGTACCAAAATTTGCCAATCAAGAAACCTCCACCATGAAATAAACAGGTTAGTCCATGTAGTACAAACACCGTAGTGTCGATTGCTCTTCTTTGGGATTATGTTGGTTAATAGCAGCATGCTACCCCCTCAATTACAAACCTGGGGCTTTCAATTAATTTAGAAATAGTTTTTATTGCACCTCATTCAAAGAGTTGGGGAGTAAATTTAAGATTCTGAATTTGAGTCTAAATTTAAAATGAAAAATCCTGCGTTAGAAATTATGTTGGGCACTGATTCACTAATGTTCCATTACTATTTAATTTAACACAAACCATTTATGTTTTCCTCCAACATAACCAGCACTGAAGTGACTGCAAGACATCAGTGGTAAGTAAGGTTTACAGGGGATTGTGGAAAAACAGTTAATCCAGAAGTATAGATATAGGTTGCGTGACAGAACATAACTCTTAAAAGGACAAGGAGGGAAAGATTTGCAAAGCCATCTCTCAGAGCAAATCCAAACCTCAGATTAGAATGCCCTCCACGACAGTTCATCTCTGCTAACAGTCATCTGTTCCTCTTTAATGGAGATTAACTGTCCTGAAAGAAGCATTACTGTGCCTCTGTATACACTTTATACAGTAATGAATAGATTTCCAAAATCTGTCCAGATTAATCCTTTTATCCATTTCTGACATCCTTTCAAATCTCTAGCATTCATTTTCTTTTTACAAAGGGACAGTTGCCCTTTTCTTTATGCACCACACTGTACATGCGGTCTCATATCCGATAACCTACACTCCTAACCCCTACAGCCCTGCTCATTGCTAACGTATTGATTTACAGACCACCCTCCATGTCTGCCACCACCAGGGCAGCAGCAGCAAACAGACTAGAGAGTGACCAAAGAGCAAGAAAATAATGTTTTGGTGCACAAGAGGGATTGTACCACAGCTCCTGTGTGAATTAGACAGGCTTGTGTGGGTTGCTTCCCCCAAAAAAACTGAACAATGAAATGAAAGTATGTAACCTTTAAAGTATGTAAAGGTTACAAGAGTTTCATGACTAAAATCCAAGAATCTTAAAACAGAGAAGTCGATTTCCATAGGCGCCATCAGGATCTTTGGTAGTGCTTGTCCTGACAGAGGCTAAATAATGTTGCCATGACTTCCTCATAAACAATTTGCAATATGATATATCAACATGCACAATCGTTCATAGCCAATTTATACAAATGACATTCCAAGCACGCTCTTATTAATAGTGGTTTACTGCACTGCTCAGAGGTAGGACGGTGTTATTTAACCTCACTGAGGTGAATTCTTACCGGAAAGTTTATTTTAAAGAGTTGTGCCCTATAAGTCAATGTACAGTTGAATTGGCTTTAGAAAAGAGAATGGAATAAGCTGGGAGTTGATTTATGCCATCTTTTCAGCCATGAAGTTGTCGTGTTTATGGAGGCGTTATGACAGTGTTGTTTAGCCTCATTTATGGAGGGATTAACAGAAGGTACTGTATTGGTGCACCTAAGGACCCTTGCACCTCATTCACATACAGTATAAAGAATGCATTGCATCCCGGCCTTCAAATCCCTTTACTGTTCCTGCCTTAATTGGCACTGGCAGAAGCAGCACAGCCCTGGGCTTTGGATAGAGTTCTGTGATGCATTGTTCTGTGAGGTTTTATTGTTTGCCTATTGCGTCCTTTACATCTTAATTTTGTCAAGTTAATCAGCTTAGCTGGGCCGCAGCGACAGTCTGCTGCTTCTGTTTTGTAACACTTGGACCCTATTGTGGAGGTGCAACCAGAATGTTAACTCCCCGTCCCTCTCCAGCCCGGTATTCAAAACACCCCAGCTCCAATTATTTCTGTATCGTAAGCTCCGTTGTGCAGCGATTTCCAGGGTGGCTGCCATTTCGACAGCTCAGCCCTTCACCCGCTAAATCCGCTGACGAGATTACACTAGCGGAGAACCCCCGGTCGTTCCCATCAGCACAGCTGTGCAAAGAGGGGCAGCCGGGCGAAAAGAGGATTGATCCATCCACTCCTTCATTAGTGTCGTCGGAGAAGTGGGGAAAAATAAAAAAATAAAGTCCCAAGCAGGAAGCCTGAAATCTGTCACCCTCAGACTGCTCTCCAGAAGGCAAAGGTCACCAAATTTGGTTTACAAAACAATATTAAGTGCTTGTGCATAGACAGTTCACAAATTGAATAAACTGAATTTATTTGAAAAGGTAAATCATGTTCTAGGCATCATGGCAAAGCAAGGAAGAAATAGTCATAATTCCTACAGATCCATTTTGATGAAGTGCACAGTTTTGGGGGCCAATAAAAAACTAGGGAAATTTTGTTAGAAAGGACGAGCTAACAGCTGGAGAAAGCACATAAAACACCTGTGCAGAAGTTCCAGGCTGCTGCCCAGCCATGCAGAAGGGAAACTCTCCTGGCCTAGATGACACTCCATCTGAGCTACAGCAGGCAGTATGGCACACTGCCCCTTCCTACTGAATTTTGTGATGTTTTTACTGGACACCGCAATTTTACAAATGTTTCCGACTTCCTAAGATAAGACTGCATTACAATTAATATCCGACATGCTTCAAAAATAGTTCAGCAAAGGAAATGCAGATGCAGTCCCTTCTGAGGGCCTTCTATTCTAACGTCCAGCCCTGTTTAAGGACTGCGACATCCTTAAAATTAGAAAAATTAAAAATCAGATGTTCAATCTAATTCACGAAGATTAGCAAGTAATTCAGGAAAGACTTCAGGAACACGCTTTAATAGGAACAGCATCCACAGCGTGAAAGTATAAACTGTTATTGACTTTCTCAGATGTACATACAATAATACATTTTAAAGTCAAAGTATTTTGTCCTTTTGTTATGCAGTTACAGTACTAACATTTCCATAGTAAACACTAGAGAAATATATTAGTATATAGAATTACAGTCTCATTCTAGTCCCAAAGTTCTAGCACAGCAGGATAATTGGCACTGAAAGATTTTTCATGTACATTTAGGGTCCCTTGTACAGTATGTGTTCAAAAATGGATCAAAGTCAAACTATTTAGTGCAGTTCCCTAAATCTTTCATAGTACCCATTTCTAATCCAAAAAGATCATGCTTGAAGAGATCATGCAGATGCTCCTTACAATAGACAATCGGCTCTGCTAACTGTTTTGAGGTTAAGAATGCTGTCTCAAAAGACAGACAGTGCTTACCAGACAAAAACACAAAGACCTTTATTTTATACTTTGAATATTACTGTAATTTTCCAAACAGTGTATGTCCGATTCACAGAGGGTAGCATCAATAAGATGAACTAGTCAGAGTGACTCATTTTAAATGGAAAAAGGGATTAAACTATCTTGTAATAGCAGCCCATTTCACACAATACTTTCACTGTGCAGTTTTACCTAAACTAGTACATTTAGTTTCCAGATAAATTCAGCCCCAGAATCAACAGAGGGATCTGTCTGATGTTCTGCTCTGATAAGCTTTTGCTCTCTGTGTTCCAAAAAGCCAACACGTCTTTGGTCAATGTTGGGTTCTAGTCAGTTGCTCTGTTGATTATAAGGGAACCCTAGGTTGGTAAACCAAAGGTCTTCCATTGAGAATGGAATTTGGTTTAACTTTGGGCAGTCCTGGAAACACAGGCTTAGAAGAATTTGAGAAATGCATACTGTAGGTATGCTGTATGTACACATATGTACACATTGTAGGCGGAGCAGAGGCACTGTGGCTAAAGATCCACACCTGTGGCTGGAAGATTGCCAGTTCATATCCCAGGGCTGGCAGAGGAATCCTACTTTGTTGGGCCCCTGAGCAAGGCCCTCAACCCCAGCTGCTCCAGGGGTGCTGTATCAATGGCTGACCCTGCACTCTGACCCCAAACTTCTCTCCCTGTGTGTGTCTCATGGAGAGCAAGCTGGGGTTGCCAATTCCTAATGCAAAAAATTGTATCTAGCTAATAAAGTGATCTTATCTTAATTCTTTACAGTGGGTATCGGTAGCCAAGGTCCTGAATAATGCTAGAAACAATGTTATGAACTCCATTTCATCCACAATCCTGAAAACTCCCCTCTCATCCTGAAAAGGTTTATACAGTATACGCCTGGATGAGCAGGAAGGGAAATCTGATCATCACTTGTCAGTTGCCTTTATGTTCTTATCGTGAACATAACTAATCTGAACAACACAGGCACCAAGTACTCTTTAATACTGACCCGTCATATAAATAACACGTTTGTCGTTTTTGATTCAAAACCCATTGAAAAACATGGTCAGAAATGCAAGTGAAGTTGAAAAAGAGACTGTTCTTCCAATCATATCAGACACCAGCCACAGGCTGTTTGTATTAGCAGAAGCTGGTATGTTTTTCCACAGCAGGCCGCACTTCCACATATACCTGAAAGTTTGTTTAGCAAGCACAAAAAAAAATGTTTTCTTAAGAAAAACCACTACATTAGCAACAGAGGATAATCTTAGAAGTTCACCCACTGGAAGAGCTTGTTTGTACAGTATATGAACCTTTTATGTGCTTCATCATTTACCAGAATTAAAATTAAAGTTCAAATGAAAACATTAAGCACTACAGCATAGAACTCCATCTTCGTGTGTGGTAGCGGTGAGGATTTTTAGCATTACTAAGAAATGTGCTGTTTTATTCCTCACAATTGTAATTTGAGTATGTATTTGAGTATGTATTTGTATTTATGCACATCACTGGCAAACATCTGTTTATTGAAAGAAACACTGCATTTGTTATTGTAATATCGCTTAATATTTCATTTCATTTATATAGTTAGACAGGATGGCTGTCTCACTATGTGAGCTACAAAGAAACTTGAGTCTCTTAATTTGTAAAAAAAATGAATGTACAAAACAATCCCATT
This sequence comes from Lepisosteus oculatus, assembly GCF_040954835.1. NCBI lineage: Eukaryota > Metazoa > Chordata > Actinopteri > Semionotiformes > Lepisosteidae > Lepisosteus > Lepisosteus oculatus. Next base: position 13,195,737 of record NC_090719.1, on the reverse strand, counting down.
TGATATGAACAAACAAAAGTGATATGTTTTTTTAAAGGCCTCAAAACCCATTACTGGTTTCTTGGCGCCAGAGTCTACAATATGGTATGACCACTAATTGCAACCTAAAATATTGGCTGAGATGTGTAACAAACATTAAGTGCATTAGCTGCACGGGGTTATACATTGTTATTTAATGGAATAATTACTCATATATCCAACTAAAGTCATTGAATGTGAACATTTCATTCGGAGCCAGTAATTGGCCTTTAACACAAAACCAGTAAATTGGAAAAACATGCCTTCTGCTTTTGGCCTAACAAATTTTCACAACATAATTCATATTCAGCTGATGAATATAAAGTATGAAGCTGTTAAGCCCCCATAATTTCTTCAAAAAAAAAAACCCAGCACAGTTCTAAAAAAATTTAGAAGTGGCTCCAGAGTGATGCCTGTGGTTCACAACTCGAAATGACAAAACCATTGCACAGTACCGAGGTTTCAGGAAGACAAAGTAATTGTCAACTGAGGTAAACTCCAGCCCGACACAATCAACAGAATTAAGTTCAAGTGCATTACTTTCAGCTGTCCACTCACTTGAACTTCACTTTTGTAACCCAATGGCGAGACCCTCTAACACTGGCTTGTGAATTTGCATGAGGTGGCTGAGCAAAATTCAGAGTGTGTATGGATTCTGAACCATGGTGTTTGCTCGATTTTGTTACATCCAGTGTCAGTTGCAGAACAGGTCAAATCGTTTACCTGGGAAGGTAACGCTTCTATTCAGGCTTCATAGACTCCTAATAGGAGATCTTAATGGGGACCAAGCACACCATTTTCCAAAAAGATCTTGGGGAAAAAGTGTTGACCGCATCCTACAAACCAATTAAAATCACAGGATTGAGAATTGTACCCAGTATATTCATGCAATTCCTATCAGACAGTCTGTTCTCTCGATGTAGCATATATTTCTACATGGCCTTTTCAAGATGTCTTTCAATAATGCAGAAGTACATCCTTATCATTTCCATCATTATGGTGGAGCTGCTCTATAGGATTCAGTGAGGATCCACAACAGAACATTTCACTGCAAATTAAATGCTGACAATTTGTGTCTAAATTGAACTTTGCAACCCTACCTAGCTTGGGTTTGTGCCACAAGCAGGCATTCCAAGCACATAAGGTTAGAGGAAGGTATTTTTAATACATTTGACACGGAAACTGCAAGTGTCTCATGAAGAGCATGGCGACTGTTAAAAATGGTCTACATTTGTTGGTATGCATTTTCTTCTCAGGGGGCCCTTCAGAGTAGCACACCAGGACCAGGATAGCAAATTCCAGCTGTGCAGATTCCACCAGGGCCTGTAAAGTCAAGCTTTCAGAAAGGACACTGCCTGTAACTGCGCCTCCCTTCATTGTCTGCACAGGTGCAGCCTGCAGAAATTCAGCTTGGCTAGCTCCATTGGGTATCGCTTCAACTCAAGTGGCTTGGCTGTTTAGCTACAGGGGGTTTGCACTTTGATGTCCAGAGGCAGAAGGGAATGCCGGACCACCCTCTGTGGCCCCTGAGAGTTACAAGTGGCTTCTTTCCAAAGAAGAGTCTGGGTACCTCTGTGTAATGTAACAGGAAAAAAAATTCAACACCACTGTGGCCCTTTTCAAGGAATTAACACTCATCTTGATGTCTGGCATCTATTAAAAGTCAAGTGACATGGCTTACAAAAATAAACGAGAAAATACTCAAGTTTCATTCCCACAGTTGTTCTAATTATCTGTGATGTGAATAATTTTATAGTTTAAGAGAAATACTGTATGATTCACTCCAGATGCCATTGGAGAGCACGTCTGAGGAACTAGAGCATATCTTTATTAAATTGCGAGAGTTTCATGTGAAGTCAACTAAGCACAATTTTAAATGGGATTTCCATTTCCAGAGTCTGACAACATTGCTCAATTTGACTTAAGTATTAAGGGTTTGGTATTTTATAAAAGCTTATTTCATCTCTATGGTTTTGCGAGTCATCTATCTGTTTTCACAAAACTTAGTAAAATGGGCAGCAAGTTCACAAAATACGATATATACTGTACATCAGATATATGCAGCTTCATTTGTATAACAATTTTTCAAAATAGCTTCATGAGATCAGGAGATTATTGGGTTGCATAACTGAGCAAAATTGTGTAAGAAACTGAAAAAAACAGGTTTCCTCTGGTCTGTATCACTTGAGGATTACATGACGTTCTCCAGATAACTACTAAAAAAGCATTTTAGAGAAACAGAGTCAAATTGAAAAGACAGGTGAATTTAAATCTCTAAGCACTTCCTGCACTTTAAGGCACATGAAACCTGTTCTTTAATACACAAACTGCCTGAACTCACAAGTGAAACATAAATTAACATGTAAAATCCATCAAAGTTTTATATACTGTATGTGTAGTCTCTATTTCTTGACCATCAATAAATCATTCTGAGGCATGTTTTAAGTGATGTACTTTAAATTTGTGATACGAGACGTATGCACCATTTTAGCGGTGAAAGCTCACCACCCAAGGAACAAATGTGAATCTGTCTTGTCATCAGTTATACCAGAGAGCAAACACCTGGCCTCCACTGAATGAGAAAACACATGCTGCTACAAAATGTAAGAAGCCGCTGGATTTGCATGGTCTAGTACACTTACAGTAAAACTGGAGATATGACTTAACCTGCGCACTCAAGAGCACCCCTGAAATTTAACAGATTCACCTCTTCTTGGCAGGGAAAGGTGCCGAGTTTAGTGTCTGGAAATAATTACACAGCTAATTACATTAATTACTGCAGTCATGTTACAATCCTCACAGGTGGTGGACTCTGCAGTAATTACTTAAAGGGCCAAGTGGACTCCTTATAATTCAAATCTTTGTCCTCTTCAGTTGGATTTGCCCATCTCTTAGAAGGCCCCTTTAATAATAATAATAATAATTGCTTACACTTATATAGCACTTTTCTGGACACTCCACTCAAAGCGCTTTACAGGTAATGGGGACTCCCCTCCACCACCACCAATGTGCAGCATCCACCTGGATGATGCGACGGCAGCCATAGTACGCCAGAACACTCACCACACATCAGCTATCAGTGGGGAGGAGAGCAGAGTAATGTAGCCAATTCATAGAGGGGGATTATTAGGAGGCCATGATTAGTAAGGGCCAATTGGAAATTTGGCCAGGACACCGGGGTACACCCCTACTCTTTTCGAGAAGAGCCCTGGGATTTTTAATGACCACAGAGAGTCAGGACCTCGGTTTTACGTCTCATCCGAAGGACGGCGCCTGTTTACAGTATAGTGTTCCCTTTGATTCTGCAAATGGAGAAAACACCACAGTGGCTGATTGACAGAAGGAAAAAAAAGGCCTTTGTAAAGTCCCAGAGGTTTGGAGTGTCCAAAAGTAGGTTTTACCTTTAAACAAGTGTGGGAATATTGAGAAAGGAAAAGGCTGGAGGAACACATTACCGCACGCCAGGCAGTGAAACACTTTACATGGGTTACCATAGCAAACTGGAGGGTGAGATTCATGTCTCAGGAAAGGGACCATACTGAAGTGAAAATGTAAACAGAGGGATAAAGCAAACATTAGTGCAGACGGAATAATTAAAGCAGATTTAAACTAGGAGCTATAATTATGTGGCATAAAATATTGTGTAATACAACTTCCTCTTTTGAACATTATAGATGTTGTATACGGGCTCCACCAGACAGCTTTTTTTCCCCACAGGTTGTCAGGCTCCTCAACACCCAGGTACCTACTGCACCTACTCCAAATCTGGAAACCTACTTTTTTGCCTAATGTCAGGCATACTGTCTGATGTATTCTTTGCACAATCCGTAAAGTAAATTGCACTAGCACATTGCACTTTATGTACTCTGTACCCTGTCAGAAATGTCTATGACATTGTCTTGTCAGTGTCTGTCTGTATTCGCACCATAGACCTGGAGAACGAGATCTCGCTCCTCTATATATTTGTATATGACTGGACTGACAAACTAGAACTTGATACAATCATGTCCCATTACTGTGATTTTCCTTCAATAATCCCTTGGAAACATGGTTAAGTTAATCAAGCAGTTAAAACTTTGAGAAAGAGCAAGCTCTAGAAGTGTTGCAGGCTTTTAAAATCAGCCCACAGTCTTTCATTTTAGGAAGCGTTCATCCGTGCAAGTTAATCCTTCTTCCTACCTCCCTGCCTAAGTCGTTGCTATATTTTTTAAAAACTATTTCAGTTTTCTAAATGTTTTGGTTCTCTTTTATACCTCCTAGGAATTTGAAGCCTCCTTTTGATCAATCTTAACTCAGAAAAGGTGGTACCAGACCTGCTGATGATCTCAAGACCTCTGCAGGCCCAGACTTACCAGCTGAGATGATTCAGTGTCTTTGTTCCAGTGAACGATCTCACAGTCAGACCCCTGTTGATGAAATGCGCTTATTCTCTGTGGCTGATGTCTTTAATGGTTCTCTTGACCTAATGATAGACAATACAGGGAAATCAGATTAATAGCCAGAGGAGAGTTCACAATTGGGCATTTGCTAGATTACCTCTTTTCCCTGGTGATTATCTCCGAAACATGCTGTTAGAAAAAGACAAACATCCTATGAGCACACCGCATGAGCATCCTGTCTTAACCAGAAACCCCACCACGAATCGATACACCCTGAAGAGATTTTGCATAGCACATAATACTTTCATGATCTAATAAACCTTTCACTCCATTTACAGACCTTAATGAGCCTTTAGTCTCACATAGTGGCCTCTTCATATCATTGACATTTTAATCCAACTATTTATATACAGCTACTTGACAACTTATATTAAACAAGCCATATACTACAGGACTTTTTCATTTTCAATCTTTACATTCCATGAGCTATAAAATACATGAGGAAAATTTTAGGTTTTAGAATTAGATAAGAATAAAGACATCTAAACAATTAGCTTGAATTGAATTAGCTTTAAATTTTATTGTGGCCTAAAAGTGGAAAGGTATAGATATTTTTTAAAGTAAAATCTCAATTCATGTAAATTGAGATTATGAAAAGCACAAATTGTTATATTCTGACATGCAACAGATATTCTGTAACACTTAATGAACTGTTACAGGTTCTATAATGTTCTGATTCACATGCAACACCAAGATAAAAAGTTGCTTTACATCTGCTATCAACAAAGTCCCACCTGACAAGTCCTTCAGCCAGATTTTTAATTGATCACACAAAATATGGAAAGATTCATAATGTTAAAGTTATTGCATTTATCTTTGAAAGTAAAAGATCAATGTTACACATTCAACATCTAATGCATCCATAGTGAGTTTCCACACTGCTTTAAGTGTGGAACAGCAAACAGTGAACTAAGGTACATGAATATGGTGTTCTCTAGTCAGAGTGGCACACAATCTTCTCCAGTGGAACACGGCTGTTCATGGTCAAACAGCAGCCAGGTTCAGTGTATTCATAGGGGGCTCTTCTCACTGTGGTGTGGATATACACCTGTGAGAAATGTGTGGTGGCCCACTCTTTTTAAGGCATAAAATGACCCCCCAGACTAGATGTGACAAAAGGATTTCCTCTGATGTGTCTGAGATGCCTGCGTTGTAAATAAGAAAGAGCAAAATTTCCACATCTGAAGGTAACTGTACACACAGCACATCATCCGCCTTAATCCTTCATGTGAAAAAGATGGGGGTAACTTGAAATTAGCATGAAATCACCACGCCATTTGGGGTTCCGTGTCACATGATATACTGGCATGTCATGTTTCAGAAGCACTCTTATGTGTTGTTGACTTTTCATTTCCGTTTATTTCCCTTCGCCAAACGTGAAATTCCAGCTTGAAACCACCTCACTGGAAGGGAGACTGCCATCTTTTGCTCAGTACTTAGAAAACCAGCTATGCAGAGAGAGATTCCGGTCTAAGATGATCAGGCAGTGAATATCTGGCTAGTTCTGACTTTGAATAATGGTGTGCAAGGACACACTTCACACTGAAGAGCAAGGGGAGAGCAGAAGAAGCTGCACCTCCTGACATTTTCTGGAATTGAAGGGAACTTTGAAAAACATCCAAAAACAATATGGGAACAGCTGGGTGGCTAAATCTGGAAAAGCTGCCAGGCTAAACATGAAATAAATTGCTTAGTTACACAGAACACTATTTAATAAAGGAATTAGAAAAAGCCTAGAGGAACATTTATTTTTCTGGAACATTTGATAGTTTTTAACTTTATGTAACGTACTGTAAATACTGTGGAAAGCAAATTATTAAATGAAATGTATAGATTAACATGTTAACAGATGGGCTGAGGCTGCCTTAATCCTTCTTCCTTCAAAATAGGAAACGGACATCTGTAGGAACAGTATTTAAAAGGATTCGTAAGCAAACTGACTGGTTTTTCTGGTTTTGTCTTTGCCATGGTTAGGCATGATTTGAGGCTGGCCGACATTACAAATGACTGGCGTCTGGTTAACCTATAGTGCCTATAGAAAGTTACTATACCCCCTTGAACATTTTTCATATTTGGATATATCAGTGGCACAGATTTTAATTAAACATCCCCATTATTATATGCTGTCACCACCATGTCTCACAGCAGGGCTGGTGTTCTGATGTGCTGTTTTGGGTTTGCACCCAACATAACGCTTTGCTTTTAGGTCAAAGAGTTCCATTTTAGTTTCGTCAAACCACAAAACGTTTACCACATGGTTTTCAGTATCACTTATAAAAGCCGTTTGTTTTTTTTCCCCAGTAATGCCTTCCTTTTTGCCATCCTGACATATTGGCCGGGTCTGTGGTGTGCTCGGGATATTGTCCACACCTGCACACTTTGACCAGTCTTGGCCATAAAAACCTGTATGTGGCTCTTTCAACGTTGTTGTTGGCCTCTTCACAGCCTCTCTGATCAGTTTGGTCATCCCATTTGCCTCTCGAGGGCCTTCTCCTTCACAATCTTGCTACACTCCTGGTACTTCACCTTGGCGTCTTGGAAGAGGGGCTGATCTAGACAGGGTCTTGGCGATTCTATAGACCTCCCAATGACTCATTGCGTTGACTGTGCTCCAAGGGATATTCAGAGCCTGCGTAAATTTTGTATACACTATACCTATCCCCTGGTCTGTGCCTTTCCACAACTTCCACTACTTCGACCCGGAGTTCTTTTGAAACCTCGTTGATGCATAAGGTCGAGTCTTTACAGTACTTTGAAAAGTACTACTCGGTAGTGGTAGGAGGAGCGGCACTCATTCGTGGAAACGTCACAGTCACGGCCAGCCTTGTACCGTGAGCTGCCACCAACCCAGGGATTCACACCTGAAGCCAAGAATCCAGGATTCTTCAAGGAATCGTGGGATAAGATCATGGGAAATTTAAATAACGGCAACCATACTAGGGGGATGGCACTGTAGCGGAGCTAGTTCGGATACGGTGACGTCATCGCCCTCGCTGCGCGTAGCAGGGACCTCAGCTGCCTGGGCTGGGGGAGATCTCCTTTAGCCCATGCGGCTGGTTCCTTGTTGCTTTACACCGGAGACCCGGGTTCGCGCTCCAGGTGCTGCGGGAGGGAATGGGGGTGACAGAGGGCACGAGCCCGCGCAGAACCGCGACGGTCACAGCACCACTAGCCTCCCTTCCTAGTCAGGTCTTCTTGTAATCTAACAGAGTGCTATGCTGTGTGCCACTCACTGTCAAGCTCTACTGAAAATGAAACTTTAGAATTATTCCTGGAGCAAACAGCCTAACCAAACCTTTACACATTTTTTCAGAGAAGGATCATTTGTTACTGAATCCCATGGCATTCATGTGCAAATATTTTTACACGGATCTTCTGGGATTTAGCAAAACAGCCTTCACTATCCAATACAAATGTTGCTGGAATCTTCACTGTGAACAGTCTTGGGTGGAAACCAGCTGTTATAGCCTATCTTTATAGTGATGCTGAAAGGTCTTGATGTTGGAGGCTTAGAGCCTATGGCACGGATTACTTTACATCTCTAAATCTGGCACAGATTGCGTTGGATCACATATTATTCAATTCTGTGCTCTGGAATTCTTACAATAATTATCTACATAGTACATTCCATCATCACTGTTAAACTTCACAAGAAATATATTGTAGTGGTCAGTTACATGGACATCATCATATTAATCTGATGATTTTAAGATTCATTACACCCAACAGAGAAAAGTAAATTGTACTTTTACATTTTTAAGCAACAGACAACATGGAAAAATTCCCCCATGTCCTCTATAAAGCATCAAAGAGAATTGGCACTTCTGTTCAAAAGAAAGCCTAACTGCTAAACAGAGTTGCCAGGGCGCAGGCCTTTCAGTGTTAAGTTATTTCTATAGTATTAGTTTGTTTATCCTTGTGGTGGCTATGATCACACAGGTAGCAGTGTCAACCGGAGAACACCCAGCAACTTTCCGTCATTCAGTTCTCTACTCGCAAAACCACATTAATTTCGCCACCCCTTCACTGCCCCATTCACACATTTACAACCCAACCCATTTCACCAGCACGGGCAAGCCCCAACACATGAAACACAAATCGGTACATACTGTAACTTCACTTCCATTGCGTTCAACGAACATATACATCATTGTCAGACTCCATTTCTGGAGTTTCCATGGTATGATAACATTGTCACATCATTCTCAGCAAAACAGTTGTGATGAGCTTTGTTCTTCAGCTCTGTTACCCTCAATTTAATACCGATAGACCCCTCGACTGCTAGAACACCAATAACCAATAACACAAACATAATTAACTGACAGTAATGTAGATGAGTCCCAGGATGTTATTGTACATAGACGGATTTCACCATTACAAAACACCAACTCATTATTTTTAACTCACTTCTAATTTCTTTCCAGCACATTATTAGATATTTGGCAACCTTGTTTCCATCTCTTCCAGACTGCCGCCGCCGAAGCCCGGGAGGAGATCTGTTGTCTCTCAGTGGGCCTAGCCAAGCCCAGGCTTCCCACATAATCCAGGCTCTTTCCTAACACGCCTTCCCCCAGAGGAAGACTGGTACCACACCCCTCTCATACCGGTATCCGCTGGCCCCTCCGTTGGGCCTGCAGGTTTGAGATCCTTTTCCTCTCCGTTATATATAACAAGTAATTAATCCTGACAGTTGGTGAACTGGATAAAACGGGTTCAAAACAACATTCGTGGCTGTCAACCAGAATACATTTTTTATTTTAAGTTATTACTATAATGTTCACATTTAAAACAGTAAATGGATAATACATAATCCAAATGTATTTTTATAGCCTCTCGAAGCACTTGAAACAAAAGTACATGAAATATGCAATGAATATACAAATAAGGGGAGATAGTAGAAGGGAGTACAGAATATAGCAGGAGCAAAGGGACACAGAACCAGGAATCTCAGACAGGTACTGAAGTGCTGACCCATGCAGGGTCTTATAGGTGAGCATGAGTATTATAAAGTCGACAAAACCGGATAGGAAGCCAGGGCGAGGACTCCAGGCTTGCACAAGGGCTGGTCAGGATTCTGGCAGCTGAACATTGGACATAATGGAGTTTGTTCAGTGTGGATTTAAAAACCCGAGCAAGTAGAACCCTACAGTAGTCAATTCAGGAGAAGACAATGTGCTGACCCAGCTTTTCATGTTTCACATGTGGGTCAAACATCAAGCCTGGATCAAATATCACCCGCAGGTTCTTCAGTTTAGACTCAAGCTCAAGAACAGGACCATCCACAGATAGGGTAACTGCATTGGCTTGAAATATTCCAGATTCAGGATGAGAGCTACAGTAGCAATCAGATTGGACTGGAATTAAGGGAGCAAGAGATCATGATCTGGATACAAGATAGCAATGGAGTCATTGACTCAAAACTAACATATCTTGTGATTTTTTTAAATCTGTCCACAAGAAAATAAGTCCCAAAGATTCTTTCAGATTTAATTAATATGACTGGGGATGAAGATCCTATAAATATTAAGTGAATATGAAATATGAACAAACATGTATCTCACCAGGTAAAATGGATCCATGTTTTATGGAATGTTTTCTTCACTGGTTAAAAAACATCACCACAATGCAGGATTCTTTTAATATCTTTATGTAATCAGAGACCACTCAAATCCTTTATCATGTTTATGTGTTAATGTCCTTGGTGTAGTGTGCCATTTTTTCATCCTTTCGTTTCTTTTTCCAAACATATACTGTTGTACTTTCCTGCTGACGTTACAATACAGACATAATGGCTAAGAAATCTAATTAAATAAAGGAATGTTATGGTTATGCACCTGTTAGGTATTTTTGAGAGAATGCTCAAAGTATGGCAAAAAACATCTAAAACATGTCTTTTTCCAAACTAACTTCTTGAAGGTAATACCCTGGAAACCTTAGTTATTTTAGATATTGTATAGAATTAACCACCTCATTAACCGTGGTGCAAAACCCATGTTCAAAAATGTGGTTCTTCAAACTGTCCTGGTATGATTAGCCAATGAGACATCACTGCACCTCTCCAATGCCTCCGTAAATTCTGAAAAATGATTCTTGAATTGGAAGGCCTGAGGTTTTCACTGTCTGTGACTCTTCCGGTTGGTTTTTGTCTGTTTACTGCTGAATCGGTTAGGACCTCATTAGAGTAGCACTTTTGTGACATGTTTGATCTACTGATTAGCTGTGGAGTAGCAACAGTCAACATTGCCCCATTCCTGGGGACTTCTGACAACAGTTCATTCAGAGTGCAAGCTTACACACCCTGTCAGTCCACCCTGTTGACTAATGTATTATTGCCACTCTGAAGGATGCAAGTCATTTAGCTTCATGGAAGCAATTGACCCACTAAATAAATCACAGCTCACTCATTTCAGGATGTTGATTGGTTAATGGATGAATATTAGCTGACACAAATACTCTGAAATTCATAGGGACATTCTGACCAGAGACCACTCTCTAGCCATTTTATCTAGAACAGATTAATGCTTTTCTATAGCTAGTGGACTCTTAACAGTAGATTATTCTGTAACACATATACATCATTTAGAAACCCAAGAGTAAGGACCTCCCCACCTCCAGTCCATGATGTATACCCGGCTGTGCCATTTAAGGCAGATGTTCCTTTACAAGAGACAGGATAAAGCCTCTGTGCTATCTTCATGGACTGAATGGTCTGTTGAACTCGGGGATTTTCAATTTGTTTTAGACTGCAGAACAAAATATTCTTCAATAAGTCAGGTGACGTTCAGATCTTGGCACACAGGGTAATTCTTCAAACCAAGAATCTATCAATGTTAGCAACCACATGGATTTTAATTGCACTGCATTTCACTTTGCTTTTCAACGAGGACAGCTCATTTTCTTCATGGTAACATCATACATGAATGAAACCTAGTCTCAGTATTAGCCCATATTACATAACAGACAAAACAGCACTCAGTTTTCACCAAGATCAAAGGAAAGGCTGCCAAACAGATTGACTCTGTGACGTGGCAAAAGCATTTAATAGCTTATGTGTCGCCCCAGACAAACATTAATTCCATACTCCCACAAAGCTGTGCACACATTACTCAAAAATGCATCTTTGAAAACAAGAGTGTCTCCAATTAGGAGCCTTGTGATCTTGCCAATGATCTCAGTAACCTCTGGGAGAGAGCAGATCCCAATCCCAATCCCCATAACTTAATTGCATTCAACCCACATTGGTTTAGCACACTCAATGGCCAATCTGTAAACATACAATGGTGCTCGCTGAAGATCGCAGGCTCGAAAAGATCTGTACAAGGCAGACCACCACAATTCAGTTTTGCCACAGAAATGCTTATTAAATTACTTTTTATTAAATTAAATTACTTTAATAGGGGGGATACATGAAGGGCTTTCACTCACTTACAGTATATCCTGTTTAACACTATTGATTACAGAAGGCAATGCAAACTTAGTTTAATGAACAGACAAAAGACTTTGTTGGTATCCCCGAAGGAATCTCTGCAGCCAAGAATTAACCATTTCATGCAGGCAGCACAAATTCTACCGGTTCTCCAGATTAGATGTTTGAACTGCATGTTGAGTTTATGATCAATGTTTATTTGTTCTGTTGAGTTAAAGCACATTCAAATTACAAAAATTACACTGATTTAACACTTTTCATAGTATTGAGCGTCCTGAGGCAATGAACTATGACTCTTGAGCCAACCGATTCTTCACTGAAAGGCAGCTGTAATTTGTCTTTTCTTGAGGGATCACACTTACCAAAGAACTACTTGACATGGAAGTGCAACAGGGGGCCGTGTAACTACAGTATAATCGATTTAACAAATGGGTTTTTTAAAGCCAGTCAAATATTACAACCCTCATGGCTTGTGCCGCAACAATGCATTGAGATTTGCCATGCTCCTTCATAATGTCCACGATGTCAAGTAGTTTGCAAAAGCCTTTGAATCACGTGTAAAATGACAAATTGTGAGTTCTATGACAATAGTAAAAATTTGCTTAGAGATTACACTTCTCAGTTAACGTATATCAAGTCTAATGCACTAAATGTAATATTAATGACAGTACATTTCACTTGATGGGCTCGATGGGTCGCACAGTGGTTCAATAGTTATCATCGCTTCCGCGGGCCCTGGGTTCAATACCGCCCTGTGGTTCTAACTGCGTAGAGCTTGTATGCTCTCCCCATGTTTGTGTGGGTTTCCTCCAGGTGCTCCCATTTCCTCCCACAGTCCAAAGACATACTGGTAGGATAATTGGCTTCCGGTTCAATTGGGCCTGCTGGCTGAGTGCGTGCCTGTTTGTAACCGTTTGCCCTGCAATGGATTGGCATCCTGTCCAGAGTGTACCCTGCCTTGTGACCCAGGCTCCTGCTGCTCCACAACACTGAACCGGTTTGCACATGGAGGGAGGGCTTTATGCTTTACCACATGGAGTCAGCAATCCACCTTGTGTTTGATAAACAAATGATGCTCTTTCTGGTAATAAGTTGATGTTGTGATGAGACACTGTTATTTTAACTATTAAAACCTTCAAGGTATTAAATTTCAAACATACCAACACACAGAGATAGCAAAGATTGTAATAACTTGACTAAGATCGGGATGGCTGTCAATGCAGGTATCATTATTGCAACTCTGCTCCTAAGCACTGAAACTGATCGTCTCAGGACCATCATTGCCTCTGCACAACGACAAATAAACAGCTGAATGGGTTAAAATACTGTGGTAGACTGCGCATTGCTATGTAGACTTCATGCTAAGCTGCTGCACGAAATAATCGGAGCTCATGGTGACTTCATACAGCCCCGGGTACATATAAAGTGTCTCAGCGCAGCTCCAGTAAGAGTTAAACCATAACTTCAGCATTTATAAATACATGAAGCCATAAGAAAAACCAAAGTATTTCAAAATTGTTGTTTAACACACATGGAATGCAACTCCACCTTAGAAATTCAAAATTTAACACCCTAATTTTTAACATCTTAGAAAGTTGTTTTTTTTAAAGTAATGTGGCAACATTGGTTGTTTGTTTTCCTTTTAAACCAGCAGGCCTGGCCAGCTTCATTACTAAAAGAATGCTCTTCTACTGTGGTGTTTTCAGTCTTAATATAAAACTAAGTTTTATAAGGCCTTCGGAAGACTATGATTGCCAGTTGTATTAAAAATACAGATATCACTAAACAGATTAAACATTTGGGAAACAAATTGTTAATTCATTGTCAGACAGCTTAAATATAAGCTGTTACTGTATAATAAAAATAAATTTTTATTTTTAAAAAGATTTAAAACATACAGCCTTATACAATTGTGATGTTATTAATCACATAGACAAAACATACTAGTCAAAAAGTGGCTTCATTCAATTTGTAGCACAACTTTAGTACAAATTTCTCACCTCCAAGATCCTTTTACAATGAAGTAGTTTGTTTGGACAGCATTCCATACAGTTAAATTACCACAAACCATATGGTTTAATTCCAAAAGCACTTCTTAGAAGCAAAATTGATATTTTTCTTCTACAAAAGAAAAGAATACAATGTGCTTGAAAATTATTATAAATAAGTCAATAAAACATTACTATCCTGCAACAACAGACAAATCTTTCAATAGGACTTTTGTAGTGAGCCTCCTTCTAAATATTGCTACACAACTGTGATCACCAAACACAGGGGGTCCACTGGGTATGAGACGTACAAGGGGGCTCATTCCCTGCTTCACAGAACTTCGAATCAGTTCCTTCTGAGACCACAGGTGCTTCTTATTTACTTAACTCAACTAAGCATTCATTTAACTGAGCCTCTTTAACCCTTTTACCAGGTTTACAGGGAGTAATAGTTTTAAAAGGCATATAAAACCAGCTGGACTGGGGCCCAGGAAAGACCAAATCTGCATCTCAATCCAGTGGTTTCCCTGCAGGGAAGGTCTTCGGTGAGGTCAGGTGTAAATAAACTGGATCTGAATTCAGAACTGCAGGAATTCATGTCTCAGCACCACTTCTGCGTGGGTTCACTGTGTCACAGGAGGAAGCAGTTAGTGGCCAATGAGACAAAACTCTCAACTGACTTGTGAAGCATAGTACTGAAGGGGTCTAAAAAGTGCTAAGTGAACTTGCTGATATTTCAAGACCGTGAAACGGTTGACCCACCCTGCAAACGTGGGAGATCTTAGATTACAGATTCTGAAATGTACATGAAAAAAGAGAATTAAAATATACCACAGGTGCTGCATGCTTCTCTAATTGGCTTCACTGCTTGATTATCTGTAGTCCTAATGCCCTAATGAAGGTATGTCTTAAAAACTCCTCATTTGCCACTCAATCTGAGTAAAGTAACTGATTTTGTGAAGTTGCTTCCAATGACTCTTTACCACATTGCAAAGCCATTGCAATCTTCAGACTAGAAATGTGGCTCAACCAGTGCACGCATTGATCTGGAGTGTAGGATACCCAGACACTCACTGCCTGAGTTGTGTCATGTAGAAACACTCAACCAGCCAGATGATGGATGCGCACAGGGCTGAGTGGATTCAAGTCAGCTAAGACCTCCTCAGCTTGTTGTGCAACAGTGACTCCTGGGACATGAAGGCAGGCTTGAAGTGACATCACAGAGGAGAGGGATATATCATTCCTTCTACCGATACTAAATCTCCTGGAAGATATTGCGGGGCCCTCAGTGTATAAAATAATTAATGTGTCTACTGCCAAATAGGTCATGTTGCAGGTGTGCTTACGCAACTCCTCTTTCTCTTTGTATGGTACAAGGAGTAAAATAAGCTGAGGTGATTCCACATTGATATATATAACAAAACATAAAACACTTGCCAGATTAATATATAAAATGTCATTTGGAACTGTGAAAGCATGAGGCTGTTGACAAGGCATTCCTAGAATGAACCATGAAACTATTCTATCATTGCAGGGGTGGTCTACTCTGGTCCTTGAGGTTCACAGGGAATGCTGGTTGCTCCTGGTTACCTAATTGAACCGATTATTCATTTAATTGGATCAATATAATCATCCTTTTCCGAGACTTAAGCAGGAGATGTAAAGAGACAATGGCTGGACATCATAAGGCATTACTTTGTCAGCTGGTTAAATATCATTAAATATAATTTCCTTCAGCTTTGATGTGCTTGACTGGATAAACGGATGAAAAGGAAACTCAGTGGAAGCAATGCACCACTTATAAGACAGTGGATACAAATTTATACAAACATCTGGCACACTCATCAAAGCCTCACAGCTACACAGCATTGCTTTGCTATAATAAACAGCACATTGATTCCTCTCTTTACATATGGACGGCATATATGTGCTGTAAATGGCAATGGATTTACATAGAGCTCTGGGGAATGCAGGAGCAAAGAAAAGATCCATATTGTGATTTTACCATTAGGTGCTTGAAAGATTTGTTGGCCTTTTTTGAAAATTGCAGACTGCCAGTGAACCTCTATTGACACAGCTTTGTATGAAGATAAAGACTCCATCGTTCATCATTGGAAAAGTATCTGTGACCCCAAGTCTGTCATGGCCAACTCAACTTGAACATGGCCGAAGAAGGATAAGGTTTGTATGCAAATAAAATGTTTGATCACTAGCACTGCACTATTTGATAGTACCCACTACTGAACATCACTTTGCAAGTACCTGCTTCCATAATGCAACCAAATACACAGACTAGTACCTCAGTGGCCTGTTGGATTCCTCATTCCTGGTGCTATTATTTTCCTTAAGTGAAGAACCAAATACATAATCAAAAAGCAACACAATTAGTGTGGTGTTTGTTTTAGCGATAATTCCTTATACACTGTAATACCCAAAGGGGCGTTGTAATAGACTGCTGGAACATTCTCAACTCTAGCTTAAAGGAAAAGGATCTGTAGCCAGTTTGAAGATGGAAAAACTACAATTCCCAGGGATGCCTGGGGCTCTGGAGAAGGCAATCAAGGGAATCTGACAACCCTGGGAAAAACTCAGATATTTAAGGGAAAGAGACACAGAGTGGGTCTTTAGTATGACAAGCAGGGAAGACTGGTACAGGTTGCTAGTGACACCAAGTGAGATGGAAAAATTAGAATTAATTTTGTTAAGCAGACTTTGAGGATTCTGAGGGTGGAACTTCTACCAGTAAAAATTTGAACTTGCATGGCCTGAGGAACAACTTAGGTTAAAACAGAAATCTGGAGTAGATAAATACTGCTGTGTTCAAACAATTCCTGCCTGATGTATCAAGGCTTGGATTTTTGATACCCAACGCTTTATTTTCAGTGTTTTGGAGACCCAGTTCTCCAATGGCAGCCTCTAAATGTCTCTTCATTAACTGTAGAAAAGAAAAATCCCTCAGAGAAAGTGCAGGTCACATCAAGAAAATGAAACCTCCTTTGTGCTGTTTAACAGTATTCTGTGCTGGCTCTGTTAACTCTGATCCATCCCCTGATACTCTTCACACACTGGCTAATGTAGGCATTTGTGGGAAATCTAGGAATTGTGGTTTTATTGACCAATTATGCTGTCTGGATCTGGGAACAAATCATGCTAAATGATCTCCTCCCTGGATTCACCTTGGTGTATCGTAGGTTAAACATAGGTGTTGTAACTGGAGAGTAATCAGTTAATAGCTATGAAACCCCCAAGGGAGCTTTTTCAAAAATATAAAGATATATGGTTACAGCAGCCTTTATATTAAAAAGTCCCTTGAGGTCCATAAATTAGTGAGACAGCTCTTACCAAATTGGTTTTGAAGTCAATAAAGTCTAAAACTAGGTTGTTAATGAATGGCAATTACTTTTCCCTTTATACTATTCTCTGCAATTCTGCCGATTCCTTTATCTTTCCCATATTTATATTCTCCAATTATTTCCTCCCTTTTTAGTACACTAATTTTGAGTTGGCTGTTATGGGGTGCATTTTGTTTTTCCTCCAGAGCGCAATTCTTCTTCTGGACGCAATAAAATATTTACAAAGGCGACACTCTGGCAGGAGACAATCCAGGCTTGGGAAAATGCATTTAATGAACCATAAGGAGCGACCAAGGGGCAGCTGCAGTGGGATGCAAAAAGACATTCGAGGGAGAAAAGGAGATCATGTACAGTTTTATAATGTTTTAGGTGAGGAAATGACATCAGGACTGATCACAAATTACTGACAGATGGGCTAGTTGTCATCCCTCCCAAACTTTTGTTATAAACTCAATCAAAATCAAGGATTCATGGTCTCCTCACTGCACCAAATTCTAGAAGCACTGGAGATTATATACATCTGAACTTGAGATCACCAGTAGGCAGTAGGTCTGTCCATCCCACCATCACATAAATAATTTTTATTTCACGTTAGATGACCATTTGATCACTCTTTTCTCCAGACAGGAATACTTTGTTAAATATAAGGCGCGTGATTGTAGCTACAATTGATTAACCCCTCTGCACTTGTGGCAGCAGATTCCCAAGATGTTTCTGAGAAATAATTGTTCATTCTCTTGCAAGTCCTGGCATCAGAAAAGTCTTTCCTTGTGCAGGATAATGATATTTTATGAGGCCTGAAGAATATCAATGAACTGCAAAGTGTAACTTCGCATTAACTATATGTAAAACAATTTCAGGACATGGGCATGCTGGATTCATTCTTTTATAGGTGGCTCCCAAATTGCAGTTTTTCCTAAAATGTATGGTAAAACAAAATATGGATATTATTACCAGCATTTCAGCACTCGGTGATCCGCTGAAACTGATATGAAAACAGAAACTGGCTTTTGAAATATAAAACTGTAAAATGAAACTCATCCACCTGAATGATTGTTTTTATAAACATGTTATTTGTGGGGTTTACATTGTGCCAGAAATGGTCAACTGTTTCGTAAGGATAATCTGATTTAGTTTTATCCTGTGTAATCTCTAATTCACCAAACATGCAGTTTGAATTACAGTGTTATTTTCTTTTTAGGTTTCTGCAAAACTTTCTGTTTTTCAGTTTTAAAACAGTCCATTTATCATGGTCTAAATCATTCCGGTCTGTCAAAACACAAGCCAGCTTCTGTGTGCAAATACTGAAATAGACATTTACATTTTGCTTCATGGCATGCTTACTTTAAAAGTAATAATGCCTCCATATGGTTAAGATTGTTTATGCTGGTATAATTTTCCAGCTATGTGATGATTTTATTTTGAAGATTGTGGCTGGCTTTAATATCCCGCCTCTCGTGAACCAAATCCTGTGTACGAGCAAATGGAATTGGCCAGAAATGGTTTTGAGAAACCCCACTATAAAACAAATGTCTTTCAGATGAAGGTACATCCCTGTGGTTTGGATCTATTCATTCTGGGAAAAAAAGGAAATGTGGGAAACATAAAAAAAATTGTGTGGCACTGTGAATGTTTTAGAGATATCCAAGAGTTGTAAAGCACTGAGAAACACATCTGATTTCTTCTGTGCCATGTAATACCAGGCACCACATTCATGTTAACAAAAATTATAGTTGGCCTGTTCCGCTACATCAAGCATTCAACTGCATAAATGTCCAACCATTTTTAACCACTTTATCCAATTCAGGGTTGTGGGGGAGCTGCAGCCTATCCCAGCAAGCAATGGGCACAAGACAGGGGCACCAAATAATACGCAACTTAAAAAAAGGTGATTCCAAACATTGACATTTTTGCCAACCTTCAGTAGTCACCTTTTTTCTAAAACCGATGTTACTGTTATAAAGCTCTACAAATAAAATAATGCTCTAAAGCTCTATCTGGATGAGTACTGTTCTTTGTATGCACTTTATGTACCTCAGAAGCCACAAAACAATTTTCTATTCAAGTGCTGCATTTATTACATGTTCTTGAGGTTTTCTGTTTATTTCCAAAGGCTTTTTTTTACTACATCCCAGGGATAAAGGAACTGCACAAGTACACATCGCCAATAAAAGTCTCTCCCTGTACCAAAACAAACGCATTCAAGCCAATGAGGACAAAATCAAATCAAGAGCACGATTAATAAAGGAGAACAAAAAAAGGTCCTGGTAACGGAAACAGAGCTCAGTGGCGGCTCTCATATGGAAGTGCTTAAGAAAAGCGTGTTTTTGAGCTTGAGAGGAGCGGCGAGGTTATTGAGATCAGCGCATACTAAGCCCCGAGCTCGTCGTTCTCCTACAGAGAGCAAAAACATGCCCCCCCCGCTACAAGAGGGACTTGAGCAAATCATTCAAGCTTACAGCTCAGAGTGCCAGCAAGACCACAGTACCTGAAGTCTGGGAAGATGTGTAAATGACTCCCAGTTTGCTATTTGCACTGATCAAGACCGGTATCACCTCCGGCATCACCGAAAACTCCCCACACTATTTATGAGCTAATCCTGTTGAAGCCTCCTACCTCATATGTTCAAGGCTCCAGGGTAGTACAACATGCCTGATTTGTGACCAGTATATTCTGCTTCCCATGAGGGACTCCACTCCAGTTTTTCCTAGGGAAGCGCTCCAAAATGCAACACTGCTGCTATGAGGATGGATCAGATGCGCTCTGTAGCATAGAGGGGGGTCTGTTCGTTATAGTTCAGCGTTTCGGAATGGCTGATTCAGAGCAGGGTTTCCCAGAAACGGGACACTCGCTCTGGCTTCAGGGCTATGGCCTTTTGTGTCCAGCTATCCCATTCGACATCGGCGAACGTCTGACTGTTTTCCAGCCCCAGAATGCGAAGAAGATATGCCAACTCCATGACAGTTCACAATGGGAAAAGCAATCGCTTTTTTTTTTAGTTTAAGAAAGGGATTTGGCGCATGCTTCTTCTGCCTTTTTTTATATAACCACACAAAAATATCAGAAAGCCACTTATTCCTGGTACGGGTTGTAGCTGCATAGAGCCCATTCCAGACCTATGCGGCACACTGAAGGACTGCATCCTAGTCCATCACAGGACACACACAAGACACCAATTAACCTAGCCAGCATGTGGGAGGAGTTCGACGCACCCCTAGAAATCCTGTTCAAACGCAGGAGAACTTGGAAACCAGAAAGCAGGCCCCCCAGTCTGGAACCAAAACCAAGAGCTGTGAAATATCAGCACTCATCGCTGCACCATCTGGGCGGTGACTTCATCATGTAGGAAGATGAATGTCCTTGGTAATTCTACATGCCCATTAACCTGAACATTGAATGCTGAACATTAACAGAGACCTTCACAGCCAAACACTACTCATCTTCCCACTGTTTCTTTCCATTTAGAGAATGCTACAGTGGTAGTTTCTTGCTGTTGAGGCCTAAGTGTCTGACCTCCTCCTCGGTTTTTCAGGGGTCAAAGCTGTAGATAATATTTTCTCCCTTAATGTTGGTAGTATGCACCCCAGTTTTTGCTCTTCCCACAGGTGCTCAAGAAAAGCGACTTGGCCAGGTCATGTTTCTAAATTGGTTGGTACACGCTGGCCTTGTTTTAAAATGGAGCTCAAGGAAGATGGTTTCTGCTGCTGTGCCTGCTTCATTCAACTTCATATTATTGGGTAAGAAAAAAATGTCAAGGTGTATACTAGAGATGGAACAATACAGTACCATTCCTACAAAAAGAACAGGTGAAATTTCTGTGAATCTTACAGAGCGTATAGTTATGCCCATGTGCCATAGTAACCCACTGCCCTAAATTTACTAAGAAAGTTAATTGCTCTTAGCTAGGGTTCATTCAGGGTTTCAGGAATGCCAAAAAGCCACATGATATGCATGCACTCTAAGTCAGATATTAAATGTTTGAGCAATAGTGCTACTACTGCAGAAATAAATTCATCACAGACTGCTATGACATCAGTGAGAGATTTCGTGATTTTGTTGTGGGAAAAAATGCCTTCATCCCTATATGAAAAATGAAATAAAATTCAACTTAATCAGAGGATTTAGGAAAAAGCGAAAAGAGCTTAATATTACGGGCTTTGTGTGTACAATGGGGACACGTGATTTTTCTGAATGAAGAGGCTCAGGTAAAAAGGACAAAACAGGCAGCGTGGGTCAGCGTTTCTAAGAAAGTGGACCTCTTAAAGCCAGAGAATGAGCATCAACAGCTCCCTCATGTGGAGTCTAGCATACTCCTATCAGCTAAGAGATCGGAACAAAGACACATACTCGTTTGACACGTCAATTGAATGCAACATGACCTTCTTGGACTCATTTGTCAGAAGAGATTTCTTTTGAGACAACGGGATGCATTTGTTGTAGAAGTGCAACAGGTTTTACATGTTCCATGACATGTCCAAATTTCCTTTGTGAGCACTGTTTAACTACTCATCCGATGCTGCTGTTGCCTGTCAGAGGAGTGAGTGGCTCACACAGCTCAGTTTCTCCAGCAGTGCTCCATCTACTCTGCTTTTTATCCCACTCAGCCAATCATTCTCATTCAACACCTCTGGAACCCTTCTGAGTGGCATAGATTTTGATGAGGATAGTGGCTGCCCCTCAACTACAGGGATGTACCTCAATACAACCAGTGAAATAATGACATGCCACAGATAACATCAGATGTAGTGCAGTCCAAAAATTAAGAACGTATTGTTAGATCTTTAAATTGAAGTCAGCTTCTCTCAGTATACACTTTTATAAAATTGACAGATACAATAAAATATCTACATTAATCCCTTCCAGATAACTTTCACCATGCAGCATTTAGGCTTCAAAAATACAAATTGTCGTCAAATGTTTCACTTAAACTAAGAGAAACTAATCCTTTTCACCCATCCAAAACGCATGAGTACTTAGAAATGTATTTTTTTCCCCATTTGTGAAGGCTAAGAGCACAGGATATTTGTCAACATTGTCATCCCAGTGAAACTTAGTTCAATTATAAGGACTACAACATCACGCCCTCAATTGGACTAAATAAAATTGAGGCCATACAGTACGAGCTAACAAAAATGATTTAGACTTAAGAGCTACTTGTTCTTATTGAAAACTGTCCCTTTAAATAGCTTCATACTTAACAGGGTCAGACGAGGGAAAAAAACTTCAAAAACTATTGTTACAGTAAATTCTGCAATTCAGAAAAATATATGCATCTTCTAAAGTGCAATTATATATATATAGTTATATAAAGTATATATAGATCATATTTCAAAGAGGAACAACCTACATATACTGTAACTTGACTCTGATGGACCAACTATATCTACACTCCAGCTTCAACCAGAACCCATAGTTCAGCAGCTCATTGAGATCAGTGATCCATCATGGTGTGACAACCAGGCTACAGTGTCACAAACTGAATGGCTGACAGTCTATACTGTAATAGAAGAAGCTTTGTGTTGCCTAATCAGTCAGAGCTACGAGGGCAGGCAGACTTCCAAGAACACAGACTGCTTATGTTAAAATCAGTTTCCAAGGCAGTCTTCTAGGAGGTAAAATGCTATCTCCTACATAATACTGACATTATCACTGGGCCACCTAAGGACATTAAACAAGCCATGAAATTCTGAGACCTCATTTTATTTTTAAAAATCACTGAGCAAATCCAGTTATGATGAATGGTTCTATAATCTTTAGATAGCCAATGCTATTATATTGTAATAGCTAGAATTGAAATTAAACATCAGAAACTGTTTGTTCCAGTTCCTTTTTTTATATTTTATACTATGGATCTCAAAGACCTCTTCAAAAAAAATTACCCACTGAAGCTCAGCAGTGTGAGCCTGGCCAGTACTTGGATGGGAGACCTCCTGGGAAAAACTAAGGTTGCTGGTGGAAGAGTAGGTATGCATGGGTCCAAACGTACAAGTACAGTGACGAGGACACTACACTGTAAAAAAATAAAGTATCTGTCCTTCAGATGAGCTGTAAAACTGAGGTCCTGACTCTCCATGGTCATTAAAAGTCCCAGGATGTTTCTCAAAAAGAGTAGAGATGTTAACCCCAGTTAAACCCTTTACTAATCATGGCCTTCTAAAAATCCCCATTATGAACTGGCTTCATCACTCTGCTCTCCTCCCCACTGAGAGCTGGTGTGTGGGGAGAGTACTGGCGCACTCTGGCTGCTGTCACATCATCCAGGAGAGGCTGCACACTGGTGGTGGTGGAGGGGAGTCCCCATTACCTGTAAAACACTTCGAGTGGAGTGTCCAGAAAAGCACACTAAGTGTAAGCATTATAAATTGTTCAATGTGTGTGAGTGTTTGCCCTAAGATGTGTGCCCTGCCTTGTGGCCATTCTCTCCTGGATCTGGCCTTTGTAATTATACTAAACCACCCTGTAATTATACTAAACCGTTAATGAAAATGGATACATGTCTGATTCTAAAGGCCTGCTTGGTAACTATGGATGGAATATTAGACTACAGCATTAGAAAGTTTAAATTTAATTCAACTGTATTAATAAAAACATATAACCTTAACTAAAGTCTAGAGTATTTTTTTCTCCTTTTGTTATACATGCTTGAAATTGATTTTAATTTTCTAAAAAGCTTTAGAAAAGTTTGTAAAAAGCTTGTCTTTAATCACTTATGGGCAAATTTATTACTGGAGGTATTCTTTGTGCTGAACAAAAGAGCACAATTCAGCTTTTCAACACAATTGTATGCATTTTTGTCTCAGTTACGTCTTCTGGCCCTGACTTTTTTTTAAAAAAGGGGCATTTTATATGCCTTCCAGCTCTGCACAATCGGCAGGATGCAGGAATTTTCATGGCAGATAAGCAGTAGACAATGCCAAAAATTCTGTATTTTTTGCTCTCCTGTTGCATGAATGTCAGGCCCTGGATTTTTCTTCCCAGACAGATTCCAGCGGTTTCTGGAAGAGGACACCCTACACATACTGGGCGACTCAGGCAGCAGTGGGCAGACCCAATAAGACTGGGGGTGGAATTTGGGCTCTTTTGGGAGTGACCCAAAGCTGGCTCAGGACTGCGCTGGGGGAGATATGATACTTCATGTCAGTGAGCTGCTCCTTGGGCTTTACCCCTGCATCAGCTGATGTACCAGTAGGAGTTCCCTTCCCACAACAGAGGGATCATGAAACAGAGCCCAGTGGGTGCAGATCAAGGCCAGGCAGCTTGCTAGGTTGCATAAAAAAAAGTTACAGGCGTTACATAAACACTCAGGTTTTCACTATTCACAGCATAAAACCCATCTTCAATACCATGTTGGCTTTCAAACGGATTGCAAGCTTAAAGAAATACACAAAAGAAAGCGTTTCATAGTGCCCACTGCGTGCTGGGATAGGCTCTGAGTCCCTCAAGACCCTGAATTGGCTGAAGCAGTTAGAAAATGGATGGTTTTGATTAAACAAGGATAAACCGTCATCCCCCAAATTAGATTAGGGGTTCACAAACTTTATAGGCACCCTCAAGTTGCCTACAGTGCCGAGACAGTTACTCATTAAGAAATAGATACTGAGTAAAGTACAGTCTTGCAGAACTGCACATCTTCATGTTTACAAGGAGTCATGTAGTCATTAAATTTCTTTTAATTTTGTGGAAATGCTAATAAAACCTAAATAACAAGGGCAAATGGAGTGCCAATGGTTTAAGATACTGGCTTATCACTTTCACTTAGGCATGACAACTCAATCCAAATTAACGAGATTTCCAAAGCAGGAGGAATGTTCCAAACAGCTGTTCAGTCCATGTTCCAGTTGCAATGATATGGCTATTAGAGTACTTTGGTCATGCCCTATTAATCAGCCACCACGATCTTTGCCTTAAAGGCACAGCCTCACTTAATTTATTAATGAAAGCCTTTGAGATATAAAGTAGTTCATTTGGATCATGATCCTAAGTGTAGGAAACAGATCCTCACCCAGTACTTTTTTTACACGTTTCGAGAAGCAGTCGGCCAAGACCTTCTTTCGAGTTTTCCCAAGGCTTGGATTTTATTCTCCAACAACGGATCCTTCAGTCCATTGCCTAGTCAGCCTAGTCAGTGTCTAAACACGCTGCCAGTCTGATTGATTATATATGACAGATATAAATCCTACATATTACAGGACAATTTACCATTTCAGTTCAAGACCATGTTGAATTGAGCCTTCAAATTCATTCTAAACTAGGCAGAATGATACAATGTTTCAGAATTTGTTACCTATGACCATTAAGGAGTGCATTCATTAATATTTGTACGGCTACTAGCCTCAACTCTACTATTGGCCCCAGATATGTCATTTTATGGATAAAGTTTGAAAAAAGTGGAAGATTTATTCATCTATGTAATGTATTATGTGTTTTTGGCTGGATTTGTTATGGCTGTTATGAAAATTGTTTTTATTGACATTTTACTGGCAAGGGGGGAAAAAAAAACACCTGAGGAGACCTTGCAAGGCTTAGGGAAAGGAGATTGCATAATGTCACCATGACAACATCAACATTCTCCCTCTCCCCCCCCCCCACCCCATCTCTTTGTAATTTGATTACACTTCTTAGCTGTGCTCAACTTCACTGCACTGAAGCAAGAGGCTATACAGAAACCATAGACCAGGCTGGGGGAAATGCAGCCCAAGATTGAGGCCAGGAGCAGGTGGATCCTGTTTTTGAATCGCAACAGGAATGCTCTGTCTGAGACAAACCCAAAAGACAGGGATCCCAGATATAGACAGGTAGGAATTATCTTTACCCGTTTTGAGAACGGAGACAGTGCTAGTTCTGAAACTCTCACAAAGAATTCAATGCATTCTACTCTGAACTACTTCAAAGTTTCAGCAAAATGTATCTGTGTGAACCGGGGACAGTGCTGCACAGTTCAGGTTTGTGAAGTTGTTCTGGACTATTTAAAAGAATAAGAGGTGTTTTAAACAGGAGAGTTTAACTATATTCACAAATCCCTCATCAGGTAGGTGGAATAAAATGAGTTTGTGTAATTCATGTGAAAATTGCAGACAGTGCTGGCCTTAGGCAGCTAATTGTTAACTATCCACAGAAATGTTAGAATTGCCGAAAAGTTCTTACACTCTCCCAGATTTATTAACTTATTGGAAAGAATGTTCCACATATGTGGTCTGGAATAGAAGTCCGCATAATCTCAGAGGACAGAATTTAGAGATTAGAGGAAAGAACGTGGAGTTTAAGCCTGAGAATATCTTCCATATATTAAAGATGAGATGCAACTTTAACCCGAGTAGAATTACATTTAGGATGATGCAATAAACTAAGGTTCTAAGCAACTATATATTTTTTTAGTTTGAAAGAATGAACTGGCTAAATTCCAAACTCCCTCCCTTTGACTTTTGACCTGTGCTATTTTTCATAGACGTCCTAGAAACCACCCATTTTCTCCAGTTTATGTCAGTTGCAGTATATGTAAGCTACCGGTACAAGAGGACTTTTGCACGTCACCCCAAAGAGAGCACCATTTTAGTAAGACAGCATAAAGGCAACTGTGAACAATTCTGAAAACTAACAATGAAGTCTTCAAAAAGCTGCCTATTAAGAAGCCCTCACCAAACGGATCAATGTGGCTCAAATCATAAAAAAACCTGCAGCCAAAGTGGGAAAAAAGTCAACGAAGTTCTACCCTCAAAAAAATCAGACGCTATCTGTGTCGCTATCCTGATTTCTCCATGGAGCTCCTAGTAATTCTGTTTGGAATGAGTTTGTAAAACATTTATCTTGCTTCATAATTTTGCGGGGGAAAGCAATCACAGCAAATCGCTAGTGGCTGTACTTCAAAGATGTCTGGGCATTCATCACGCCGCCTGGATGAGAACTGCAGGCGGGCACTTTTTAAATAGCTCTGAAAGCCTGATGTTGAAGTGTGTGCACATCTAAGCAAGTTCAACTAAAATCACTTTTGGTTACAGCTACCAAGTCCTGAAATTGTACAGTCTGCAACGCATGTGTTTAGGAGGAGAGATTAGTGCGAGTGTGGTAGGTCGGTAATTTTGCTTTATAACGTCTACTAGACCACCTGGAAGTTACACAGGGACTACAACTGTTCAAGAGGTTGGAAACCATAGATCTATTGCATTATGAACACAGAACTGTCAAGCTGCTAAATTCAGGCCAAGCTTCTAATTACTCTAAACTTTATAACTGGGGCACGTCTCTTATCATATGGTCCCCACCACATGCTGTGATGTTGCCTATGCAATTGCAGTGAACTTGAACTGAATTACAAAAAGGGAACACCGAGAAATTAAATGGAAAGAAGATGAATTATACTATTCCAGTTAAAAATAGCAAGGTGTCTGTACTGTAAAGTATATGTTTATTAAATATACAGTATAAAAGTTCACATATCCGTTGTCTGTCTGTAAGATGTTTCTGGACCTTATGCTGTATTGCCCACATGGTGTGGTTTGCATTATCATGTTAGCTATTTTTGGAATCCTCAACAGCAGACTTTTTTGTCAAGGATGTGGCAGGAAAAAGGATGACTTTAAAAAACATTCATAATTCTCTTTTACCGTTAAGTTGTTCGATACAATATCTGGTATGCAAAAAAGGATTCAAACGTATTGAGCTGCTAAACGCCTCCCTTGTGAGTGAGCTACAGTGTACAGGTAATCAAAATGAACTACAGGAGCCCGGATCTTCTACTAAACTGACTGCACAGATTGAACCCCGTCCTGTTTGTTCTGTAGAACACACAAAACACATTATCACGACAGGAAATAACCTGTCTTCCCCCACACCACAGCTAAGAACAGAAGAAACGATACAAACAATGAAAGACCATTACGCCTATCTAACTTGTTTGGTTGATGGTAGAGGAGTTATTTGAGGATCTAATCTTGCCATTTCGTGATGAATGCCAGAGTATCAAATTCAAGTTTAGCTTGTTCCAGACTCCTGTAGTTATGGGCATCAAGAAGTACCTATATTCTTGGCAGTAAAACCAATTCATCTCAACTTCCACATACGTCCTCAGGTTCTTTAATTTTGAAGGCCATTAGGCTGCCTTTGTTGATGCCATCCAGCATTTCAATAGTTAATAAATCCTCACCTCAAGAGAGCAAAAATAAAGACAAGTGTGAACATGTAAGAAACGAAATGCTAGTACCACTGGGTCCATAGAAATAAAATATGGAGAAATACTGACAGAAGACAAAGTATAATATAAAATTATATGGTTGAAATCCTTTGCCTCCCAATGAAAAATACTCAAAGCCGTTATTGAATATGGCTGTCTGCTTTCATGCTGTGATTTACAGGAAAAAGAACAGGGTCATATTTCTGAGTTCCAAACAAAGACAAGGTACTCTGTTTCACTCAGCGCTTTCTCTCTCAATATGTACAAGTCTTAAGCATGTCAGCGACATACCCACATCTCATTTGAAGATTATATGCTTTGATACAGAGAAAGCGTGAAATCCACTTCAAGCTCAACAGCTACATGGTTTCTTTTGTAGTTTGAAGGGTCTCTCTTGCACCCAAACCCCACTGACGATTCGGTTCAGAGAGGAGTGAGGAAAGGCGTTACTAGACTTAAAAGAGGTTCCTTCACTGACGAGATGACAGAGCTGAATATTTTTAGCCATGAACAGAGCCTTCAACAGAGAAGACTTCCATGGCTCAGGCTCCACTGGGTTGACTTTGGAGCACTTTCCTGAATCAGCGATGTAATAACCACAGGACACAAATGGAAAGCAAAGGGAAGTGGACTTAAAAACCAAGAATGGGAGGAAATCTATTCAAGAGCTTGGGAGTCTGAAACACGCTACCCTGCCATACTGTCAAAGTCAGTAACCTGACGCCTTTCAAGAATGAATGGATGACCATTTAACTAACGGCAATCAAAGAAGTTAGATATCCCAAGTGGTCTCCTCTTCTCTGCATCCCTTCTAATGTTCTCAAAATTAGTTCAGCGCCATCTGTCCTAAAGCATGTGGTCCCTTCGGATATAGTGTGAACAGTCAATAATTCAGTTTGATTGTTTGCCAGGAATGGCCTGCAAAGAATCTTCACACGTTTTTGAAGATCGTGCCTTTCATTTGAAACCTCAAAGAAATCTGGAAAATGTATAAAAATATGATTCCCCCTTGATAAACAGGGTCATGAGAATTTGAACTTGAAAGCACTCAACAGCAGTAGGGCCACAGGCCTTTCATTCTTAGGAGGCAAAAAAGAAAACTTATCAGGGTCCCTGGAGGAGTTACTGAAGAGGAAGGAGTTCTTTAAATAATTTAACATGACAGCTATTTATATCCTCTATAAACAATGTGGCAAACAGAATTATAAAAAGTGTTTTCTACTTGCAAAAGTATCAGAGGCTAGTTTAACTTGTATTTAAAAATCATTCTTGAATGGAATCTGTTGATTATTGATGACTGCTTGGGAAATCTACATTTGACAATTGATATTTCTTAAAACTATTTATCTCTAGTATTACGACATTTCCTAAATGATCTCATGAAATACAATTACTGTATTAGTGTATCCTGCTGCACCATTTGCTTCCAAAACCAATTCCTTATCGCGACCAAGGTCACTACACTGTAGGTGGCATTGTCCTTGGGGCAAGACTGGTCAGTAAAAATCCTCTTCCCTTATGAATAGTGCCACAAGTGTGCTGACAAAAGCGCACACTGGGCTTGTACAATCTGGACTAGTGAAGTAATTTATCCTGTTTTCACCTGCTCTTCTGTGTATAGGGGCTCATAGACTCAGTGGTAAATGATAAATCTCTAGGAAGTCCGAGTTAAACTAAGGTTATACCAGGGTAAAAGTATAAATAAATATCCTTCACAATCTGGGGGATATAATCTTTAAAACAAGACTTTCTTTTTGTAAGCACATTCTCTTGCATAAACTGTACCTTCCCAAAGCTGAACTACAAACTTCAGTCTGTTCGACTGGTAATGAAACTCACCTGCAGCGAGTAAAGTCGACAGGCCACTGAGCTCTGATCAATCAGATTTGAGGAGTCAGTCATTTTGCTAAAGGCTCAAAAGTACACAGTCCTGGTCTGAATCCAGTTCTTTATTTTTTTGTACAAATTTGTCCTTTTAGATTATACACTTCAAGCACCAATAACCATTTGTAACTGTTCACACCAGGTCACAGCATTGATCTTTAAAGTATTAAATAAGAAAAGGATTCACCTAAATATTGTCTAGTTTTAAACGTAAACATTTGTTACCGAGACATTTCCTAACCACAACCAAAAGAAAATGGAGAAAACTGTGCTTTTTAGATATTGAATAAACCTTGCACTCCGCCCCCCATTATCATCAGATTAAACAAGTCATGTCTTTGGGGAATTTTTATACTCACTTCACTTTGTTACCAACTACTGTTGTGGTTTGTTTCCTATTGTGCTATTTCAGTAAAATAGAGACTTTCATCTATTCAGATGCACCAGTTTGAAAAGACACAGATTCAGCTGGCTGTGAAGGATGTGGTCATCCCTGATCTGTCAGACATGATGGGAATCACTCCTCGATCACAGTCTGCCAGGAACCCACAATGCAGAAGAACATGGAGCACTCGGAGTCCCCAAAAAGTCTGGTGAGTACTCACAGTACACAGATCTCTCAGTTTCACAAAAGCAGTTCATCCAATATAAAAGTCAAATTGCTTCAGAGTACTAAACCTTATATGTGCATTTTCAAACCAATTTGTCTATATTTTGTCATGTCTTGTGTTTTGTGGTCTAACAGGCAATCCACCACAATAAAATGATTCAGGAAAGACTTGTTTGATGATGGGTGTCCAGTGGTATTGGGTAACATCGTAACATCAAATCATGAAGACCAAAATCCAGTCAGACATAGTCCTTTATTTGGCCACACCAGGTATTTCTTTACATCTTGGCTCACAGCAATGACTCCTGCATTACGCTAAGAGAATGAGGACTGATGCCCCTTCTCCTCCAGCCTGACCACCCATCTTGCTACAAGTGCTACAAGCCCCACAGTGCCTTAAAGTAGTGCTGTATCCAATGGGAGGAGGACCATGTTGCCCTGTGACTGTTTTGCCAAGAACCCAGGGTGCCCTGGTACACCTATCCCAAACACCCCTGGTGGCTCTATTCCACTTGTGAGCTACAAGTCACCAAATGACATGACCAGCACCTGAACACTAGAGCTCAACACCCAGGCTGAGGGAGGAACTTCAATCTTTACCACACAGACAGTAGGGCCCAGAAATAAGTGGGAGTATAATCGGTAGTAAAGCCGAAAGATTCAAGTATAAAAATCTTCCGAGCCATGCTGAGCTTACTGACCCACTAGCTCTTTTTAATCCGATGTTTTTGACTGAATACAATTCTGAACCAATATGAGGAAACTCATAAAAGGGGGTTATACAGATAGTGTAAACATCAGGCAAGTGGAGAGTGATTTCACCTTAATGTTTTGTAAGTCCATCACAGGTTAACCCCCTGTGAGCACAGACAATTATTTAATACTGGAGCATCCAGAGAAGTGCTATATAAGGGTAAGCAATGAATAAATGCATAGCACAATTAACTATAAGCCTGAGTCAGCAGTTTTAAGCCTTTGCTTGTTAGAACCTCCCAGTGATACAGCAAATAACACAACTTATTACATTTGTTGCTGGAATTCCACATTCTCATGCTGCGACTGGCAATAACTCCATTTTAAAAGAAATTGCGGGACAAAAGCTCAGTCCCCGACAGTTACACTAAGAGGAGGAGGATGCTGAAGCTTTCTCAAGGAATTTGTAAGGATTGGCAAGCATCAAGGCCACGCCTAACAGCCTCAGCCAACATTCTCTCATCAGCCTTTACAGGCCAGGAGTTAGTGTTCACCAACAGCCAGTTGTTTCTACCCCTTCCAATGCCTAGCCAGTGAAATCATGATCTTAACTTTATAACTAATTGAAGATGAATGCACCATTACATTGTCTCAGTGCTTAACTTCATTAGTTCTAAGCAACTCTTCACTCTCGGGTTGAACTATCCCATTACTTTTCTTGGCTCTGGCCCTTTGCAGTGATGTAAGAAAGCTGACCCCACGTACACTCAGTAAAAAGCCCAGTGTCTCATTTGGACAGCCCACTGTTAACGACATGAAGCCCACAGCAGCACTTGAGTGCCAAAAGTATTTGTATCTTCCCTTTTAGCAGAAGTATGGGAGAAACCCATGGAGAGTTGTTTTAAACAGAATGGACCCCTGCATCACATTCATTTCCTTTATTACAGTCTGTAGCACTGAGAAACAGTTCTGCAATAAGCCACAGTCACTCACATGATCTTGACCTCTCCATGTGGCAGCCCTAACACCAGGACTGTCAAGCATATTGTGATGTTTTCAGGGGTGCTCAGGTCACAACCAACCAAGACCACAACCTTACACTTCCCAAGAAAAGCCAGTAAAATGCTTTGTCCTCAACACACTCAGGTTAATATATTCAATAATAATATAAACAAACAGTCTTTAACAAACACCAAAACCTCCAATATTACTCACTCTGTCCTTTTTTTCCATCCAAGAAAAGTCAACACCAAAACTCTCTGGTCCTTCTCAAACGAAAAAGCCCGATGTGTATTTGCCACACCCTTTTAAAGCCATCAAGCAGGCAGCTAATCCCTCACAGGTGAGGCTGATTAGACAGGAAATGAGCAGGCCATGTCCCAATGGCATGTTGGGATGTGTAGTTTCCATGTCCCTTACACAGAGGAAACTACAACTTTTTAAAGAGACAGGGTCAAAGAGGATAAAGGCGTCTCAACACTCTAAGCCCGAAGTACATTCCCTTTATGTCCTCTGTCCCACATTTAGTCACAGTATGTTCTATAGATTAAATGATGCCGGGTGTCATTCCAGGTTTCAATTCATTCTCTCCTTTCTTCAAGTCATTGTGAAGGTGTTTCCACAGGAGAGGGTTCGTGCAAACTTTCAGACAGGTGATGCTGATGAACAGCTGGAAAACTGGA
This sequence comes from Lepisosteus oculatus, assembly GCF_040954835.1. NCBI lineage: Eukaryota > Metazoa > Chordata > Actinopteri > Semionotiformes > Lepisosteidae > Lepisosteus > Lepisosteus oculatus. The sequence continues at coordinate 13,162,477 of NC_090719.1, read as the reverse complement.
GGAAGGACATTTCATACTCCTTTGCTTTTCAAATGTTTTGGACTGGAGCTGTAAACAGTGGAATGTGAGAAACAAAACCTCAGCCCTTGCTCTGTGTTCTAGCAAGATCTTCAAATGTGGTAGGACTAGGTCAAGAACTCACTTCGGTCTTATTTTCTCCCGTGTGAATGGAAACCTTACGGCCTTCATGTCCCCTCGGGGAAAAAAAAACAGTTCCACCATTCTGTCTCTTTGCGGTCACATAAATACCTTGGGAAAGTAACTCCCTTCTCCTCACCCAGCTCAGCTCGCGTCTCTGATCCGAAGGGGAGCAGTGAAGAGATGCTGGTGTCAGGAAGAGCCACAGGAGTCGGCATGAGGCCAGTGAGCGCAACAGTGACAACCAGCATGATCCCCAGAGACACAGCAGACGCCCCCCTCACTGGTAACACACATGATCATCATTGCTGCTGCTGTGATCCTCATTCAGTCGTTTAAATAATGCATATATCCAAGGCAATGTATGAATACATTACATGTAAAAGGAGCAAATCCATACAGCATCTCATAAGTACATAAGAAAGGTTACAATCAAGAGGATGCCATTCAGCCCATACACCCTGTTTGGTAGTTAGCAGAAAATTGACTGCATTTCATACTGTACACCTGCTGGCCACAATGTTAGGGACCTCCACTGAAGAAGATGGGTCTCTGAAAGAGTCAGAACTTCCAGAACATAATATGGCATGTACTGTATTCAACAAGGCTGTGAAATATTGCCAGCCATTCCATTCATCTAGTAAGCAGGATCACCATAATTTGGAGAAGCCTGCTGCCAAGAGAATCTCTTAATTGGGCTTCTTTATGGTAAAGCTAATAATAAAGGTCAGGACTTTGATGCTCCTGGGAAGACAGAGAGACCAAGTTTAGGATCTCCAGGTGTGGCTGTAATAGAGATCCTAGGCGGTATGGTTCATGTTAACCCAGGTAAGTCTTCATTCAAAGTCTGGCCAAAAGCAGTGGAGTGATTGGATCAGCACACAAGGAGTTCTGTAGGTCCAGGAAATTAAACACATGGAAGGCAGCCAGCGATATGCGCAACATAGAGAATATCCCATTGGTTTAGATCATCGTCAATGATTTTGAGACCTGGGGTGAAATTAAGACTAAATAACTTAGACTGATTGGTTTAAAAAACATCAACACCAAGGTGCCCAATGTCACCATTGAAAGGTGAGTTGTGAGCTACAACATTCCAGGCGTGTCCATCAAGTGGTAATATTATGGATTTGGTCCAAATAATTAGAAAAATCTGAAGTGCTTCAAAACGTGGTTATCAGTTTGAACTGGTACTGAATTTCTATACAGAGCCATGTTGTTGAAGCCCATACTCTGGCTTCCTTCAAAAAACAGCTTTCCTTTCATTTGCTCTCAGTGGATCCAATTGTATTTCTTTTAGGAAAACTTGCAGCTTTTTTTGCAACTTCAGCTGTGCTCCCCGACTCCCATGTGTTTATAATACCTCAGAGATCATTCAGCACCAAATTTAGCCTCTGGGAATTTGAATCATTTTTTTTCAGATGATCCAAGTAGTGGGAAATGATCTGTAGAACAGCCAGGTGCTGCCCTGCTCTCGGGAATCTCTGTGAAGATTATTTGCTTCACTGTGAAAATGCCTTTTTGCATCTTTAGCTGTAAAACTAACATAAAAGTAGAAACAAAAAAGTGCCTTTTCATTTCGTTTTTGTTTCGGCTACAATACACTTGAGGTCTGTAAGACTATTTTCAGACCCCTGGGTAAAAAAAAAAATAATTGAAACAAGAATCTTGGGAAGTGATTTTTGATGTAATTACAGCACGGCAATAATAACTATCTAGTTCCATGAGTGAATTTAGAAATCCCACGGCTGTCCCTTTCAAAACGCTGGCCGATATGTTTTTCTTTTTCCTTCAGTCCTTAGACAGTTAGGTAAGTACACATGTTCACTGGAGCTCCCAGAAGATTAGCACTATGGCAGACAGATCCAGTCCCTGCTGTCTCCACACTGGGCACAGTGCCTTATGGCTCTAGGCTTGGATGTTTTCACACTGTTAACCTGGTACGTTGATCCCATGTGAAAAGGCATATGGGGTATGTCTCATTTTTCTTGGTCATTTCCAAATACTTCTTCATTTTTTTCTCCTGTAGCAGAGGATTGATTCCCACCTATTATTGTATATGTGTTTTTTTAGGCGAGTAGCACCAGGCCTGTCAGAAAAATCCAATCCTAAAGATACAAGAAATGCTGAAAATCCTCACAGTGTTGTTTCAGACTCCCATTACGACCCATAAAACGAAGCCATGCTTGGCTGGTTTTCACTCAACTCTATCATTTATAGAGCTCTAAACATACAACACAGCTACACTCCTCTAGGACATGGTGTTGCTCAATTACATTGATTCAGCCCCTATTGAAAATATCAATTCAGAGCCGCCAGCAAAACTAATGGCCCTTAAAACAGAAATCCAATGAGAGACAAAAATAAAACATAATTCATTCGAAACTGCAGTTTGGTCAAATGTATGTCATCGGGTGGTTGGATGCTGCAGATCCACTGCCAATATCAAAACTCAGTACTCACAGTGCAGTCTCTTGAGATGTAAAAATGCCTCACTCTCATACTTTAAGGAGAAGCAGAACAGTACCAGCGAGAAAATACTGCTCCAATTGAATTGAATTGAGGAAAGACAGGTTGTTGTCACAAGCCGCACGCGGGCAACGCTGACAGCGTTGCATTCCCACGAGCTGCTGATCACTCACTAATTGAATTCACTCCCCTTGTCAGTTTAAACTCCCACTCTGCAACCTGTCCTCGCCCACTACCGAGGTTCCCTCAGCCTGAGCTACGTGTGCAGTTAGTGACTTACTGTCACGCCCTCTGCAGCCAGAGGGCGCTCCTGCTCTGTCCTGTCTCTCATTTCCGGTTATTTGCTGTCCTTCCGGTCCGTCTCTTTCCCTTGGGCTATATATTTCCGGGTCTAGCACTCCGCCCGGGCTCAGTATTGACGTTCGGATGTCCTGAGACCCGCCTAGCACCAGGTCGCCCCACGTCCGCTACCTGAGGGCATACGACACTCCTGAACACTTTGCACTCACGAGCCCGGGTCTTTTTCCCGTTCCGCTGCTACGCATAGGGTCATTTTTGCTCTCCTGTCTCTCCACGGTTCGTCTCGTTTTTCAGACATCCGTGACACTTCCCCCGACTCCTCGATTGGCCTTGCAACCGATCTCCGCCCTCGCACTAGCCTCACGACTCGGATGGCGTTCGCCTTGGAATTCAGTTGTCGCTCTCAGATGCCGCACGGGGTCTTTTTCCCGACCTTTCCCTCAGAATACGTGACAGCTGTACTTTTGGGACATCATGGGGTCCCTCGTGTAGTCAGGACCTTGGTTGAATGTTAAAGGACTGCAAAGTGTCCTTAGTAACCATACTGGGGCATTGGTTTGGAAATTCTGGTCCAAATATTTCTGTATACTAGGATTTTTCAGCAATCTCCACAATATACAAGGCACTGGAGCACAGGTTAATAAAAGGAATAATAAAGGAATAATAAAAGGAATTCAGGACAAACAATAACCACGTTTGGTATAAATGTAATTGATTAAATAAGCAGGATCCTTAGCCAATTACTGAAGGTGCCCATAACTCCTGAAGGATTGGGTCACTGATGGACCAGGGTTGGTGATAATAGGTGTAGCTCAAAGGCAATATCATTTCTTTAAGAACTGACCATGTAATTTCCACCCTGTTCTTCACCTTTAGCTGGTGGAGTCAGAACCATTGTTTTGAAGGCCTTGTCTTCAAAAGAACCAAAGAACCAGACATGATCTTCATTGTCCTTTTACGTCTGTTAGCACGAGGGGTTCGCTGCCATCTGCAGGAGAGACCCCACAGTGCCAGGGTCCCGAGGGGAGTGGGGCTTCTTCACAAGATGGCAGGAGGAGCTGCACCAGGAGAGGAGTCTTCCCTACAGCTTAAAGATGGGCTCAATGTCGACCAAGGTAAAAGAGGTTCTTGAACTGTCTGCTCATAACGGGTACAAGGCAGATCTTTCCAAAAAAGACCCTATATCCATGTAAACCTTTGCACTTTTAAGAGCATAATTTACATCTCCTTTCTTGATTACTGGTTGCAGTTCCTGGTATATGAGCAGGATATGATGATCTGTTCCTATTTAGATTGACTCGTCTCATTAGCTGCTCCACAGAAACTAAAGTAAAAAAAACCTTCCACACAGGTCACCCCTAATCAGGAGAGTGAAAATGTTTTTGGAAGTCTAAAAATGTATCTGCCAAGGGCTTGATGTTACCTTACTCATCCAGCAGGCTGTTTTCTGAAGCCCTGTTGAGCGTTGTACTATTTTTGGGAGCCAGTCAAACTCTGATGCAAACAGTTAAGCAACAAAAGAGTTAAGGATCTAAAACTTTAATCAACACCACGTTTGTTTTAAATCGTGAGTAATCGGGACAATCCTGCCACTGTGTTAATGTGCAATACAAGCACGTGCTCCACTCTAGGTTATAGAAAGTCACCACATGGTAATTATGAACTCAATTACATTGGAAGGATGGTCCTAGGTTTTCACTAATGGATGGGAAAACACAGAAAATAGGAACGGATGACTAAGCTGATGGGAAGTTTGCGGTTCACTGTATCAAAGCTTAGTCTGTATCAAAACAAAAGTTACCATTAACAAAAAAATTATTATATCCCTGACCAGGGGAGCTGGTTCTGAAGACCTTAGACCTCTGCTGCGGGTTAGCCAAAAAGAAATCACTCCCAAGTATGCTGACCATTCAGTTTAAAGCTGCTTGTTTCTGGGAAAGCGTTTTGAGAAAGTGAAGTCTATCTTGGAAGCCTCTGGGCACAAGGCAGAACTACACTCTGGACAAGATACCAGTCCATCAAAAGGAAAACACACACAAAATAACACAAGGAACATTCAAAGACACCTTTTAATCAAGTCAGCAGGTCTTTATGTCTATGGGAAGTGAGAGGAAAATTGGAACATTCATATGCCACACATAAAACACCCCAGCCCAGAATCAAAACCAGGCCCAAGAGTTATGAGGCAGCAGTGCAAAACACTTCAACACCAGGCCACCTGTCTTCGCCTCCTTCCTTCAATAATCCTCAAGTTGTCAGTTACTGCCAGTTACTTCAAAACTGGTTTTTATTTCTTTACTGTCTGGAATAAGGGACGTTTTAATTAAGATCCTCGAGTGAGAAAACTTTAAAACGCAAAGACAAGTAGACCTTGAAATGACTACCCCATAAAGAATATAAAAGTGTAATTGTGGCGTTGATGTACTGTATATGGTTGAAAATGCAGTTCCCCCAATTCTTAATTACTGTCATTTCGAACAGCTCTTGCCATCTGGAGATGGTGTGTCAACACTTAACTGTCTGTTCCCTCTCACGTTTCACTACTTGAAACGGCCTTTTGATATGCGAGAGAGGGTGACAACACAGCCACCCCTCCACTTCCCAGCACCAGTCCTTGGAGCATATTTACTACAGTCTCCTGTCGCTGATCACAAGCAGAGCGGACAGATTCCAATAGCGAGACGCCATTCACAATTAAAAAATGTGGTTTTTTTTTCGTTCTTTTGTACAGCAGCGTTATTACTGGGTGTTCTTTTGCAAAAAATTGAAATGAGGAGATTTGGGCTTTGAATGCTCGAAACTCGTGCTGCTGTGTTTTGTTGACGCGGCGCCATGTGTTCCAAGTCTGCTGTGTTGTTTATCGCCTCTGTTTGGCGAGGACGCATCTCGCTCATCTGTTTCACACCGACTCCACCATCTTCAACAGGTTTCGCACAACCGGTGCTCGTCTTCCATCGATCAGTCATACATCACAGCCCCGCTGCCTTGTACAAACCGCGCGCATTAAAGCAAAGGGACATTCCCAGCTCCCGCGGACGTTTTCCGACCCATTTCAATTTGCAGCTCGCACTACGTTGGCAAAAGCTGAAGCGATCATTGTTTTTACTAGCATGATCTTTAGGCAATGATTGAATGTGCCCATAAGCTCTGAAGGGTTGGGTCGCTAAAAGACCAGGGTTGCTGAAAACAGGTGATCGCAGACAAGAGGGAACACTATCTTTTCAAGTGTTCCCCACCTCAACCCATGGGTGCAGAGCCATTCATCTGAAGAACTTGTTCTTGAAAGAAGAAAAGGACCAGTTATGATCCGGATTGCGGCTCTTATCTCTGCCAGTCCAGGGGTTTCGCTGCCGTCTGCAGGAGAGACCGCACAGTGCCAGGGTCCCGAGAGCAGTGGGGCTTCTTCACAAGATGGCAGGAGGAGCTGCACCAGGAGAGGAGTCTTCCCTACAGCTTAAAGATGGGCTCAATGTCGACCAAGGTAAAAGAGGTTCTTGAATTGTCTGCTCATAACGGGTACAAGGCAGATCTTTCCAAAAAGACCCTATATCCATGTAAACCTTTGCACTTTTAAGAACATAATTTAAATCTCCTTTCTTGATCACTGGTTGCGGTTCCTGGTATATGGGCAACATATGATGATCTGTTCCTAATTAGATTGAGTCGTCTCATTAGCTGCTCCACAGAAACAAACTTCTACAATGTTTACTCTTAACTGGGCGAGTGAAATGTTTTGGGGAATGTAATAATGGGGATGGTGTTACCCTAAATGTAAAGTAGGCTGTTCTCTAAAGTCCCTCTGAGAACTCTTGTGTGGGAGCCCACGGTGAAGCAAACAGCTTGGTGATTCTTAAACTTTTGCACATAGCAAAACTGCTTTTGGACAAAACTGGAAATCTGACTGAGTCAAAGAACAGGTACAAAAGAAAATATAGCAGGTGGAGCACACAGGATTTGAGCAGAAGGAGCTTTGTAAAGAGTGTGGTCACTGTCAAAGAACTGTTAAATTTATACTACTTAATTCCAAAAACAAACAGACAAAAAGAAAGGTAACGCAGTATTTGTAATGTTAATCAGTCAAGGAATGATCTCTCTCCATCGCTGTCCTTCAAAATGTTTCAAGGTGTGTTTCTAGATGCCTTGATCAAACATCATCATCCTTGCTCCACTGATACCTGTTTAACAAACAAGGACAATGGACCGTTCCAGAAGTCAACAAACTTCTGTGCTTCACAAAAGCAAATAATCATATCACAGCTTTTAGAAAGGCCTTACAGTACATCAATGGCACGCCAGATGTGACTTGAGAAACAGGACTTCCATATGCCAGTGAAGCACTGTGTAACATCTGGCTGAAGGGTGACAGAAATAACAGGCAGTCACTGCAGGAGTGCTAGGATGGACTGGAGAGGTTAACATCTTATATGACTCTACTGAATGTCACGTCCTGTCCCTTTGTCAGAATACGTCTATCAAACAATACCAGTTGCACAACCTGCTTGAATTATCTGGTGTAAATATCTGATTCAAGTTCCTCAAAGGCAAAGTGTCGTGTTGAGGCGCTGTCCCAGGAGAAAACCCATCCGTGTTGAACAGGCGTGCTGCAAAAAAAGAAACAAATCACAAACCATTTGACAAAACGCACAAGAAACAAATAGCAGGGGGGTGTTGCTCAATTATCAGAAACAGAAAAGACACAGAGCTCATCACAGTAGAGCCAGCTCATGGTAATATCAAAATCCTGTCGATGACACTGGCAGCGTGTTTCTGTCATATTGACCAGTCTGTCATTTTCTTTTTTTTGTGATTCAACCCTCGGTCTGTGTCGATCATCAGCACATGTGGGAAGAATTGCAAGCCAGCCTCCAGAAACAGATATGGTTCAACACAAGGAATCCAGAGACGCTGATGGGGACTCCAGAGAGACACCTGCTGCAGGCATACTGCACCTCTACTTGCCCTCTACAAAATATGAGGAGGAAGATGACGAGGAGGAAGAAGGGAGGTATTTTAATGAGGTGTATGTTTTAGGTATCAGAGCACCACGAGAAGCTGTAAACAAACTCCAATTGGGTAGAGGGGAAGAACGTTCATAGTCCTGCCTCTCCGAATTCTGTCCAAAGAAATATTAATTCATAAGAACCTACTTGCACCTCTCCCACCGAAGAGTGGATATATTTAAGAGAGAAAAAGAGAGAGGGGGACTTGGTCAACACAGAATTGACATCATTATCAGCAGATGTTTTTGGCTGACATGTGTATCCGAAGCAACTGAAAGTAGTTTAAATTGGAACTCATTTATACTGGCAAGGCCTGGTGGAGTAACATGGGTATAGTGCCTTCCTCTGAGGTACAGCGGCCGTGTCTCCCACTGGGATCTGACGACATAACACACCTATTAGACCAGAGCGCTACCCATCATGCCTCACTGCCACCCTGACAACACGCTATTACTATGGTATATTTAGGGTTAATATTTTGTCATGTGTTGAAGTAAGGGAGAGGCTGAGGCACAATTAATGGATGGCTACTGTGTACATTATTGTTGTTGTCTTTTATTGAGCAAATTGCCTTTGAAACTCAGATTACTGCTTCCAGTCCCCATTTCATATTCCCTTAACACTGAGACACAAATCCTCAGGCAGTAACAGAGCACTCTCAACATCAAATGAATAGAATCTAAGTCGCTGGAAACCTGGGTCCAATTCTGGAACTGGGGTGCCATCTGTGTGGGGCTTGTGTTTGCATGGGGTTCTCTTTGGTGTTCTAGTTTGCACCCACAGTCCAGAAACATTAATTAGCTCTTGGGAAAAGCAGCCTGTCTTGTGTTCATGTCTGTGTGCGCCCTGTGATGGATTGGCATCCTGTCCAGGATATATCTTGCCTTGTGCCCATTGCTTGCTGGGATAGGCTCTGATTGGCCCATGATCCTATATTGGATATTGGATAATTCCATGCTTACAAAACCAAGTTTTAACTGTCTGTGTGTAGGTGAGCAGAGTAAGTCCTGCACAAAGGACCTGGAATCAATTACAGCTGAAAGCAAATTGTTTTCGTCTTCCTCGCCACTACTAGTACCACAATTTCATTGATCTCATAAAAGTATGCAACAATGGGGAGAAATAAATACCCTCCCTTACTTTACTCACACTGTGTCTCACAGGAAAAAGACACACAAAAAAGGACAGATGATGGCTTTCAATACATGATGATGTGTATGATTACACATAGATTGAAAATAGATTATTTTCTGCAGATCTCCTAAGCATGGGATGCTCTTGGGACCCAAGGGCTACAGCATTTGCTGGAACAGAATTCAGCATTTATTATATCACAGCTCTATCCTACAGCACAGCCATCGCCTGACAGTGCCTCTGATCACCTCATCATAAAATCCTACGATATACTGACATGGTCACCCTGCCAGCTCTTAAACCTTGGGCTCTCAGCCATTATGGAAATTTATATTGCCGTTGTGCATCTGGAGAAGGAATGAATAGCAATTACAGAGAATCGAAAACAAATGGACCAGGAACGAGGAGCAGATCGAAGGAAAAGACCAGCCCTTCCAGTAAATCTAACACAAGTTGCTGGCTGTCATGCAGTATCTGTTCCAGAGCCTCTGGGTACACACACAAAACAAACTAAGTATGTAAACAGCAGCTGAATCCAAACACATATCCAAAGACTGCAGTAGATATTTTATCCAACTGCAGATTTAAATAGTAGAGTAGAGGAATTTATTGCCACATGTAGGGTGGAATAGTTATTTGCCCCGTTCTCTGAGGACATCCGCAGTAGAACAGACTGAACCACACAATGTAAGACGGTATGTTACAAAACGGTACATAAAAAATAGCCACAACCAAAATCTCTCTTTAATGCTTCTTAAAGGGGGGGATTTAAATGAACTCCTGTTTTCATATTTCACCACTACAATGAGGTGAAGTCCCAGCTCAAATTTTAGGTTTTCATCCCCAAATAATGCACGATATCCTATTGTGCTGCACCTGGATGGTGATTTGGATTTTGTGGTCACACCTCCGATATCCAGACCCAGCCTCTCCGTGATGATCAGGCTTTAAGCTGCTGGTACTGTAGCTCAGCTGCTCCAAAGGCTGTGATCGGAATGAGTTGCCACTGAAGGCCACTGATTAAATGGGGGAAAAGTGGACTGATTCCAAAAGTATTTTTCTGCTGCTAAATGTTGGCAAAAAATTTTAAAGCCTGCTGTCACAGTAGTGTTTTACATTAAAATGTTATTTGATTGTAGATATACTGTAATTTAATCATGGTAGCACATTATTCTACATGTTTTAAATAAAACGTTATAAAATGAAGGCTTTCCTACAAATGAAGGATTATGGTGCAGAGTGATTTCAGTCTTCGGACCAAATAATTGCCGTGATCTTTGTTTCTGCTCCATCGATGGAAAGGGTCTATTTGTGTTCTCAGTGTGGAGGAGAAATGGCTTTTGATGTGGATGCTTTATGTTCTGGTTAACGTATAATTGTACCTATGGTTTGCTTGTTTGTTTAATTCACTCAGTCTTTTTTTAGAAATATCATCTCCTTTCATCTCAAAAAGAGTTGAGGAATGTAAATGAATTAGAAAGTATCAAGTGTCTTACTCACAGTACAGATTTGCTGGTTTTGGTGAGGTTGGTAGTTGACTATAAACCGATTTCTGTAAAGACCAGAGGTGATACTTATTCAAAAGACGTGCTGATCCCATTCTGGACCTGGGGTGCTGTCTGTGTGGAGTCTATGTTCTCCCTGTGTTCGCATTGGTTTCTCCCCACAGTCCGAACACATAGTAGTTGGTTAATCGGCTTCTGGGAAAATTGGAGTGGTGTCTGTATTTGTCTGCACTGCAATGGACTGGCATCCTGTCCCACTTTGTGCCCGTTGCTTGCTGGGGTAGGATCCGACTCCCCCACGACCCCCAATTTGCTGAAGCAGTTAGAAGATGGATGCATGCTAAAATAGTGAATGGAATTGCAATTATTTCCAACTGGAAGTACCAGTGATAAAAGCTATATATTGTACACTTCCCCAGAGTTTTGATATTGGTGGTTTCTGTAAGGGTCAGAGATATGACTTTGTCTGAACAGAGGAACTTGATTTCCAGTGGTCTTCTATGGGCATTAAATGTGAAATCGTGGGTATTATTTTAAAGTATCTATTTCCCTGGTACCTAAACTCCTAAAATGAATAGAAAATACTGTCCGTTTTTTTTTTTTTTGCACAATGAAAACCACTAAACAGATTAAAAACTTTTATTTGATCACAAATGAGCTGCGGAAAGCCCGAGATCTGGATTCCAGGTTCTTTGTAAATGCGACAGGAATCGCCCTTAAACGGACTAAATTTAGCCCCAAAGTGAAAGCAGTGTTGCACAGCCGGATCTAATATATGCTGCATGTGGGTGTCAAATGTGCACTCGAGTCTCTACAGGGCCCGTTGGGAAATAAGTCTCAATTTTATGGCAACAGAAAGAAAACAAAGAAATCGCAGGTATAGGGAAGGTTACCAAACAGAGGAGCCAGTTGATCCTGTCCTGCTCTGTCTGGAAGTAGCATATTGATACATGACTGCAACCGAGATGCTTTACGAAGGATCCCAACATGAAAAGAAGTGTGTTCTGATGTATTCTACAAATGTTTCCCATTACGCATGCATGTGTTACTTTAAAGATTTATGGGACATGATGGCTTTGAAATTTTGGTATTCAGTATTTGATTATATCAGCACGATGCAAGCGAAAAAGATTCAAACTCATATAATTGCTCATGAGATATTATTCGGGGGCCGCACAGTGGTTAACACTGCCGCCTCACAACACCGTGACCCCCCATTCCAGACGTGGGGTGCTGTCTGTGTGGAGTCTGCATGTTTCCTTCAGGTGCTGTGGTTTTCCAGATTCCTCTCACTGTCCAAAGACATTCTGGCTGGTTGATTGGCTTCTGAAAAATTGTCCCTGGTGTGAGTGTGTGTGTCTGTGTCTAATCTGCAACAGACTGGCATCCCATCCAGGGTGTACCATATCATGCTGATTCTCACCACATTTAACAGTTAATACCCCATGGTAAAATGATTCAATTATGCTTGTAAAAATGATCAAAATCTCTCAGATCTATAAATACTGCTTTATGTTCCAGGGATGTTTAATATTAGCGTGCATGCTGCAATATGCACTTGTCACACCCTGTACACCTAGAGGGCGCTCTTCTTCTGTCCTGTTCCTAGTTCCCTGTGATTATTCATGCCTTTCCAGTGTGTCTTGTTGTGTAGCCTATTTACTTCCTGCGTCTGCTCTGCTCCTGGCTCAGCATTGAGGGTACGGATGTCGTGAGACCCGCCTAGCACCAGGTCACCCCACGACCGTGGCCTGAGAGCCTAGGTTTCTATACAGACATCGTCCGACCCCCTGAGCCTGGGCTAACCTCCATGTTGCCCCTTTTGCCTCTACGCACAGGGTCTCCACTGCTCTCCTTGTCATTCCACGGCATGCCCTTCCGACATCTGTGACACGCTTGCTTTTGGATATCTCAATATTGGCCCATTCGTGTACCTGCCAGAGATCTTTTCACCACTATCACTGCAGATTGAGTTCTAAGACATAGCTGTGAATTTCTGCCTCCTTTCTGGCAAAAAGGCAAAACTGTGAACACATTCTCTCACTCCATCTAGCTCAGAACATTCAAAAACAATCCTGTTTGCCCCCTCTGGGCTTTCAATCCCTCTTAGCGTTAATAACTCACAGATCTTGAAGTGTGTGTGCACTCAAGAGAGAGATTATCGTGGCCGACTGATTGAACTCTTTCTAATCTGTGATCAAAATAGCTATTGTTTCCAACCATGTTTGGCTATATTCTGTTGGTATACAGACCCCAACATCTGTGTCTTCAAGCAACACTTAGTAAAGAGCGTTACAATTATGTACTTTGAGATCATGACTTTCTTCTTTTCCTGTAAGTAGGACATTTTCTACTTGAGCTAGCGCTACGGTAGATTCTATGCAGTTTCGGTAAACATCAGGATGTAAAAATATTTGTTAAACAATGCAGGGCAATGTGTACTCGCAGAGAGCAATTCAGTTGAACCTGATGAATTGTCATGAACTGATTGAGACTGATGTGCCCTCAAACAGCAGCACAAAACTGGTTCCAGTGACCCTGAGTTGGTCAGCAATACAGTGCTGATTCTGCTTTATTGTCTACAGTGCTGATTCTGCTTTATTGTCACTGTGCAGTGACGTGTGAAATGACAGGTAGTTCCAACAGGTGGTCTTATCAGAGAATGCATGAGCAGCGCCTTATTCTCCCACTCAGAAGGAACCCTGTTCGTTAATAAGTGACCATTCCCAAATATGAAGTCTATGAAATAGAAACCTTTTTTGGAAATATCCTGTTTGATAAAAGTTACTAAGAGCCAGGCCAGAAAGTATCCAACGAAAAATAGCCAACATAATCCAACTGTGTTGTGTGTAGTGGCAATTGCAAAACTAAGATCTTTCAGGCTTGTGCAACATATTTATCATCATGATTTTCCATGAATATGCATGAAGCCGAGACTATTTTTATGCATCATCTGTTCTATTCTCTAGTTCAAATATCCCATTTAGTTGTATTTTGTTTTTAGTATTATTTTGTGGGGAACTATTTCTCTTTCTCATACAGGCATCAGATCGAGAGAACTGGACAACTGGAACCCCAGGATGCCAGCGGGATGACTCATCCCCCTGTCCTCCGTTCGAGCAGAGACAGGAGCAGGGAATTCATGAAGCAGACGAAAGGCAGTGCCCCTAGCACGCGTGCCAGTCTGGATCAATCCAGAAATTGCTCTCCGATGGTTTACACCCGTAGGAGGAAGCCCATGCCCATTAAAAGATATCTCCCAGCTGCCACTGTGCTTTTGGAACCATCTGACTCCACCACAAAATGTCCCTTGGAAAAGGGAACATTGTGGTGAAGCTCCACAGTTCGGGAATAGGATGAGCAGGTCCTACTCCACGCCAGGACAGCAGAGCTCTGCAGAAGGAGGAGCTAAGCCGAATGAGATGTCGTGCCACACAGGTGACAAGAGCATGGCATGCCCGCCTAAAAATAATGACTATGAAAGAGACATCCTTTCTCCTGGACTGTGGAACATCAAATCAAAGACTACCAAGACCTTCAGGCTAGGCCAAGATGGAGCCCAAGAAACAAAGACAGTATACTATCTGCGAGCAATCGATCGTACACCCAGGACGGCAAGTTTTGCAGAAAATACATATTCATCAACCCGACACTAGCCCTCGCCCTCTCTTACTGTGTGATTCCAAATTGGTTTCTGATGATCAGCTGTCACGCTGTTACAAGACTTTGCATGTAGGATTTGCCGAAAGACAAGGTCAAGTTCAAAAACGGCAGTTTTCATGCAATTTTCTATTTATTCTGGCCTGATAACGGGTTTCAGAGAATGTTGGAGAAACTTGCTTGTTTCGCTGTGCTGTTTGGAAGCTGCGTCAGAAGATTATCCGTGTGAATTTTCTAAGTGGTTTTGGTGCTTTTTTTATACTCTCTTCATGTTTTTTGGGGATGAATTTCTTTATGTTTTGCTGTATTGAAGCATTAATGAATTGAAGCATTGAATTGATAGAATTTAAAGCATCACTATCGCTTTCTCAGCCTTGTAAGAAGAAATGCCCATTTTTGTTGTTGTTATCATTGCTTTGCTTTCACTTGTTCTATGAACAACCTTCTCAGCCTTAAAAGGAAAAAAAAAACCTTCCAAGTCTTCAGACCTGTTGTGAAAGAACCTCAGACACTAAACCTTGCTTAAGTGGGAGAGGGAGAGAGAAAACTGTGTTTTTGTTTAATTCATGTCAACTGCCAGAAAGTTGCAAACTTGGTTTTGAATGAAATCATGTGATAGTCAAATTGAAACATGAGCCCAAGCAAAGGAAAACCACTTCAAATCAAATAGCAAACTTCCTTCTGGTCTTGATTTTCTTTTAAACAGGACCAAATTCAGCATGAGTAAGAAAATGTGAATGAATTATTTTACTAAAATGTATTTAGATTAACTTTGGCCTGGATGTGGATTTTGCTACTTTGCGTTTTTGTTTGTCTTGGTTCTAGTTAAGTGACTGACAAGGCGATAAATTGTATATCTCCACAAAACACATATGACCAGACTTATTTCAACTACAGAAATTATGTTTCATACACATAGGATAGATTTTTACAATATACTGCGTGTGTTATTTGAAAACACACAGCATTTGAATTCTGTTCCTTCACTGTGTACAAAGACAATTTTAGCAACACTTTTTTGTGCCACTAAAAAGGTAGAACTAATTTCTTTTAAAATAGTGTCCAAAATTGTATTGTCTTGCAGTGATTCTCCTGCCTAAATGTCAGACAGGAGGAATGGCGATGAAGTGGTCAGTATTACAGATGTATTGCGGTCTTTACAGTTTTTGTATATATTTATCAACAGAACATCAAATCAATTATATGGGTATCCTGAAAAATAAAGATAATATGATTTGCAAAAATTCCAAGAATGTTAATTCTGAAAGGCTATTACAAGCACGTTAGAAATTAAATCATGCACCTGTCACTTCAGAAGTGAAACACCCTTGCTGTTCCTAAAAATGCAACACAGAATATGACCTTCTCTCTAGCGGTTGGGCAATTATTAATTAAAGAAGGACAGCAAACTCTCGGTAAAATGTCAAATCCAGTCCTGTGTCAAAGTGTCCAGGTGAGTATGGAGTCATATGGTCCCAACGAAGCAAGTCAGTAAGCAGAATTCTTCAGTTTAGTGAAATTTGATGACTGGCGGAAATAATAAGGATTCCGCTGAACACAACAGAATGCACACCAAGCAGCACTCTCGAGCTGCGATTGCAGTTTCTGCTCCTGGTTCTGTTAGGAGGCTACCCACTGGTGGACACTACATCTCAACACCCTTAACTGGTATAGGTTAAGGGTGCTGCAGTGGCGACTCTATAATATGAATCTGTTCTTTTAGAGATTATGTTGAGTTTTCTCACCAGGTGGTCTCAGAAAATCCAGAGTCAGTTTTGGGTGGGGTTTCGAAGTGGCACACAGGGATCGACAAGGAATGTGGCGGACAGCTTTTTCCCCGTTGCCTTTGCTGGCAAGAACAGTGGCCAGTCGAAAACCACGGTGCTTCAAGGACCAGCATTTGTAGCTCTCTCTCACTGCAAGGGGAAACACAGAAAGAGCACAAAGAACAAATCGATTTATCTTCGGCCCAGGCACAGACACCGGGCACGGACGGGCAGCGAACCTTAATTGCAAAGACACCCATCTTCCTTCACACACCTCCCCACACACTTTCCCTCTCGCAGGGCTAAGTGCAGAGGGACAATGGAGCATAATCCGCGTTACATGTCCCTGGCAGGCAAGAAACCAGCCAACTGCTTCACTGAGGAGGAAATAATTTGATTTGTTCGCCACAGGCCAGTCCAAAATGAAGAAACAGCAGGCGTCTTTCGACGAAGTATGAAGCAAGTGGTACAAATAAAAGAAACCAAGTGCCCGTGGCATTCACGTGAAAAGTGATTGTCAGAATATATACATAGTGGCTTACGGCCTCCCTTATTGATGTTGCCCTTGTCCAGAAAGACTGCAGCCTCTTTGTGCCAAGTTTAATCCTCTCAACAGGATGTGCTCTGTAAAGAGAGGGGGCGCAGGTTTTATGGTGGAGTCAAAGCTGTTCATCACAGGAGCGGCCCCTGAGCTTTTCAGTGTCAAGAGTTGCTTTGGTTTAATTTCCCTGAAACATTTCTAAGCAAAGGTCCCAGGTATCAAGCAGCGTTCTTTCCGATCCACTTAATTAGCTGTGCTAAAGGGTTTATTGCTACTGGATCTCGAAAGCCATCGAATTCCCTCATCCAGTCCACCTGACTTCTCGCCTCGGATCGAGAAATTGAACCCTTCAGTTTGGTCTGGTTAATTCTTTGGGCGCTACTGAACCCAAATTTCCTACTCTGCAATATTCCCCATAAAAGAGTTTGTTTTCCCTCTCTTTTCCTCCTGATAAAGCTTTATCTATAATGTTGATTCCCTGTATTCCAATTAAGAGAAGATAATTCCCTTAACTGACACAAGTTTAAGATTATTTTTGATATTTCATTACACGATCCACATGTTATGCCGAACCTTGACGTTTTTGGGACTTCTCTTTTTGGACCGCAAGGTAAAAAAGAGCCGATTGTCTGTCGCAATGAAGGTTAAACTGAGCACCCCAAAAACATAACACCGGTTCGAAGATTGTATCAGATGGGAAATAATCAGAGGTGACAAGACACCTCATGCTTAAAATGAGTTTCACTGGAAATACCATTGCCCAATAACAAAATGCATTTAGCAATATTTTTATGAGTAGTTAGGCACTGAGTGACCTTAACTCACTTGACAGTGGACCTGGACCTACCTCTGACCTCGGATGAGGAAGGAAGGATCCCAGGCAGAGAGAGACATTAACCAAGGGGAAGCTGCACAGGTGGAGAGGTGATGAAGGTGGGACGCAGGAAGACAAACTGAAGCGAGAGACAGAGGCTCGCATAGGTGTGCATACATTTTCTCAGGAAGATCTGGGCTGCCGTCATCCGAGGTCAGACATTTTAAAAAGTTCCTTAACTAGGTGGGTGGGCTGGAATAGGTTGAGCAACATTAACATTATCGTTGGCTTTTTTTAGGAGCCAGTGGAGATTGATTTCATGGCCATACTTGTGGGGAAATGTGGGCAAACTTTGCATGCGAAGGACGTAACACTGGCTGCAACTCGCTGGCAGCCGGAACCCCACAAAGAAACAGGTGTAGGGTGTGGAGCAATGCCTTCGCAAAGCCTTTCAGCAGGGTCAGCTATATTGGCATCAAAGTCCCTCCTCCACAGTGGAGAACATTTATTACATTTAGACTAAGACGCCCTTATTAAAAGTTATTAAAAGTGTTCGGCAACAGCT
The DNA here is from genome assembly GCF_040954835.1 of Lepisosteus oculatus. NCBI lineage: Eukaryota > Metazoa > Chordata > Actinopteri > Semionotiformes > Lepisosteidae > Lepisosteus > Lepisosteus oculatus. The sequence continues at coordinate 13,144,585 of NC_090719.1, read as the reverse complement.
GTTACACGCCAGTACCGAGTGCAGAACTTCCAGCAGAGAATTCCACTCCCCGAGTCAGCGTGTGACACTGTATAAAACAAGTATAAAGTGCTGTCATTGCTCAGGAGACTTTTAAATATAGATATACTTGTAGGCTCACAAGCCAGGTCTAAAATCTGGTCTAAATATGTTATTGCTTCAAAAGACATTACAATTTACGTTTCTACTGTAGAGGCTGCATTCTAACAGAAATAAAATATATATTGTCGAAAGTGATTTCGTTTCTATCCCTTTGGACGTTCTCAGTGGCTTTTACCCCAGCGGAATGGGTCTAAATAACCAGCAGATGAGTCAGTCTAGGAGCCTATTCTTGGAACTCAAACGCGAGATGATTCATTTTGCACAACCATTTCTCAAGACCTTTCTCTTCCCCCAGAGTACCAGAAGCCCCTAAGTAAGCGCAGGTGATAGTCCCAGAGAACCAGAAATCACGGAAGAAAAGGGAAATCAAACGTTGAAGGTTGTTTGTCGCTTGGGCACTTTCCTTTTTAAAAAGTGCAGCATCATTGGGAAGTACTTTTCGAATCGCAAACTTTTGCCCCTGTCTAATGGAGGAGGCACAGGAGCCCATGAATCCAACTCGAAACAGTGCGAAGGCTCAGCGCGTTTAACTCGAGTAGCCACAAGCGTCTCTCCCCCTCGCTTTCCCGATTCTCAAACTCCGGGGAAAAGAGGTCCAGTGAAGAGCCCCACGCCTGGTTTTCAGAATTAGATGCCTTTAGAAGTGATGTTGGCAAGTTTTTGAAAGCGGCAAAGTTGGATTTTTCTGACTTTTTTTCGTCCCCCCAAACGTAGGCCTTTTTATGGACCGATTGGGAAGGCGGAAATCTTTCTTTGATCTGTCGGCTCGAGCTAGCATCAGCGCCTTTATCCCTCAGCCAGAAAACGAGGGGGGAGGAGAAGGGTGTGTGTGAGGGAGGGGGGCGGGTTGGGATTAATGAGACAGGGCAGTACGGGTGCAGAATGCTAAGTGAAGAGGAACACTGATCGCATTCACACGTACAATAGGGCATGGCAAGGCTAGGGAATGAAGCCATCACCCCTCAGTCTGCTCTACAAGCCCCTTGCACAAAACACTTCATTGACTGAGGCAGCCCCAGCCCCTGCTCCTATTAAAAGCCATGACTCACTCTGTAGCAAGTCAGCGTTTGTACTGTAAATGAGGCAAATTCTCCGGACTCCCCCTCTATCGTACACTAGAGTTTCAGATTTCCTCCAGGGGCACCAGCGTTCCTCTCCGATGATAGAATCAATCCAAACTTCAGGTTCTATGACCTTCCCTGCTCTGTAAATGCTCGACATTTGAATTGCTTCTGGAGTTGTCTTCTGACGTTGGTCACGGATGGTGGCTTGCTGGTTCTTTGGAAGTTCTCGTAGTATTCAGATTCCGTTGTTCAGAGGAATTCTCATGTTTATTTCGCGAATGTCAAAATGTATAATATGTTGAGATGGCATTGACCAGCAGCGGTAAAAGAAAATCAAGGTACTTTTGGCATTGCAGTATCAGGTGTTGAAACTGTCATGCAAGAAATGTCATCTACCTCTGGCAAAAAACGTAATCACGTGTTTCTGCGGGCTATATGACACAGGCTCGTTGGTCAAATCGGCCTGTGACTCTTTTTGCGTTAACACCTTTAAGACGGGCTTTCCAAATCAGACCACGGGATTCTGCAAGCAAACTCTTTAATTGAGTGACTGCCCAGTTCCATCACTTCACAAGAGCAGTACTGAAATTAACCAGTGTTCTTGTTGGGAAGCCCTTTGCAATGGGCCGGTCCAGAAGAATATTTTTATCTGATAGCGGATTGCAAAGGTGGATATTCCAGCTCCTCCTTAACTGAGGAGAGGCCACCCAGAGCTCTTGAACACAGGATGTTCTGCCGGTCATCCTGTTCTCAAGCAAAGCAGGATTGAATGAGGGTAAAGCATCAGTCTAGCCACATATCCTGTGGAAACAGTTACAGTAATGGTCCACAAGCCCTGAAGAGAACGAATGTATTTTTCCTTTCCAAAAAAGTAACGTTTTGCTTCAGACTCAGCTGGGGTCCAGTATTATTATTATTGGGCATGCTGAATCTGACACACAATAACACACTCACAGAATTCACTGCTCATGGGGGTCGGTGACTAATTAGAATACAAAATCCTGGGTTGCCAGAGACACCAGGAAGGCACTTCTAGACTAGATGGTTTTGTGATAAAGAAGTTGGCTCTCAGTCCAGCTAAAGCAAATATTTTGCTTAACTTAGAATGGAGCGTTCCTTTTACTCTGGGAATAAGAGTCTCCGTTAACATGTCTGGATCTTTTTTTTTTTATTCTGTATTATTTACAGCTGCAAGAAGACAAAAGCTCTTTGGACAGACCTTCACAACAGGTGACAAAGAGAAATGGTAAACGGATCACCTTCCATAAACTCAGCTCCTCACAGCGATCCTCAAAAGAATTCCTCTTGGCCTATCATACGAGTCACTCTTTGAATCGCAGTACTACATTTTTAATGTGGGAGGACAAAAGGTTACCATATTGTTGCAGAAGTGCTGTGGTTGTAGCAGGACCAGCAGGATAGCACTCTGGCTTGGTACATAGTTTAAAAAGTAGCATAGGACATGAGGCTTTTGTTTCATTCCACAAATCATTCTGCTACCTCCGAAACTGTATGATAAGCATCATCCCTCCTGTGGTTATTTACATTTGGCTTTGAATGAAGATTTCTAAAGCAGAAAAGAAGTCATGTTCAGGGGCTCAACTGGCAAAAAAAAAAATTGGAACTGTCCTAAATATTTTTTCCAATGCCTGTGGGAGTATAACTTGCACCATAGACTGGATCTGAGGAATTTCAGACCAGTGTCTGGCTACTGTGTCTCTGCACAGAGGACATGTCGGAGCTGTAGGAGGTCAGTGGTACTGTATAGGTATTAAACAACCCCTGCCACTCATTTGCCAGTACAGTATTATTAATCCAGTTACGTGTTCAAAAAAATGCCAGCTGGATTTCTTTTTCCCTACCAGGATGTTAATCCTGGATTAGCTATAGTTTGCAGAACAATAGCGCAAAATGGTTGCCGTTTTCACAATGGTCTTAATTAAACGAGTGTCCTGCTCCTAATACCACTCAGCTTGGGTTACAACAAAGGATCTGAGTTATCTCCCAGTGCATGAAGCTGTGCTTAAAAGCAGTACGAATGGGAACATCTTTTTTTCTCATAGGCTTCTTACTGTAGTACTGAATTCAATCCTAGGTTTCCAAATTCTCTGCATCTGGTGCGTGGGATCAGATAAAATGCAATGATTTTCGGTGATCTGGATTTTGTACAAACTCCAGTTGGGAATTACCGTGTGTCAAAGCTGTTTGTCGGGAGACGTACCATAAACGCAGCAGTGCCTTACAAGGCTATCAGTGCTGACCTGAGGAGCAGAGCTTTTCTGATTGACTCCTCTCCAATCTCCCAAGCTTCAGGCAGTGCCTCGCAGCTGTTCTTGCACAACAACCAAAGAGAATATTAGGCAAACAAAGCCCAACGAACTCTAAAGGCTTTTGGCCAGGTGTTTACTGCTTGGGCATCCTGGTGACAGCTAGCTAATGACCGAGCTGAAAAAGCCAAAGTCTGAGGCATTGAGGAGCCACTTGGAAGAGCCAATCAAAAATAAATCTGTCCCGTCCAAGTATCACAGGTTTTCAGCCCAATATGTGTTAATAGCTTTTCCACCAAGCAAGTCTGGAAACCAGAAAGCCCCTTCCAAGTGACTCACTGGAAAGTGGGCCAAACCACTCGGATTAATTTTGGCCACAGAGTCAATGAACAGCTGAGTCTGAGAATGTTTATCATGGTAGTGTCTGACGGAGAGCAACTCCCAGCTGTTTGAAGTCATTGTTAATTTTTAATCTATTGAGAGTTCTTCACAAAGAACACCAAGGAATGAATTAATTATTCCCAGACATAACAAAGTCCTCTTTGCAACGACAGCATGAAACAAACGTACCCCAAAGGCGGAATAAATGTAAGTTATTCTATTTCAAACATTCTGCTAAATTATTTCACCTCACCATTAAGGTTCTGCTGCAGAAAAAGCAAATGTTACCCGTGATTCTTGGTGCCTAATGCAGAGAAACACTGCTGCTTCACACAGTGTTGTAAGGGGTGAATCTTTTTCAAGCATCATAGTATCTGTGGCAAAAACGTTGACATTCAAATTTCTTGATTAATGTTTTGTAACTGTCCTTAGCACTAAAAGACTCTGAATGAAATCAAAAGTTCTTTATGCATATACAGTACACAGATTCCAATGTAAGTATTACAACATCACACTAGGCTGCTTATTAATTAGGTTAATAAATGTTTCTAAACTTTATTTAACAATCTAATTTGATTGGACACTCAAATCTCATACGATAGATTGTTAAAATTGGATTTTTAATTGCTAACAACTATGTACTCGTTTCTGAGGTTCAGCGTTGCCTCTATTCTGGGTTCCTGTTAGAATGTAACAAGACACAAATTGGACTTTTGACTTTTGCAGAAAGTCAAAATTGTGAAATGTCAACATTTGAGTTGGACTCTTGCAGAAGGAAAAATGTTCATTGTGGGTTTGTCTGATACGCCGTCATTCCCACCTGTATCTGTTCATCGTCGATGGCCATCCAGTTAAGGAAAGGCTGTGTGCAGGCCTGTGCTCTGAAGTTGTCAGGAACTGTATCCTTTGAAGTAGTGTATTTTTAACTCTCTGGACCAGACAAAGAAACAAGTGAAATAAAAGTCATCAATTAGCACTGGAGATGGGGAGCTCAGCTGGAATGAATACCAGCAGACACAGTGCTCCTCCAGGTCTAGGGTTGGGAACAACTGCTCCATTAGAAGCGATGTTGACACATCTGTTTCAGTGGAGGAGCACAGCATGTCAAATTGGCCAGGGAACAACGAAAGTAAATGTCAAGATTTGATTGTCAGATTCAAGAATAGATGTGGATCAAAAAAGCATTATTATTAACAGCTGACTTTAATCACAGCAGATACTCTCAAAAAGGGAAATATTGGGCACTGAGCACATTTTGTTGCATATTTAGTAGTTCACAGGTGCTATGTGGAACTTGGCACTATGACTACCTGGGATTTGTAGATTTGCAACAGATTGCTTTGCACATAAGGCATGCCTGCACACAGCAGAGTACGAACCCTACAGCGATCATCATGAAACGCTTCTTGCAGAAGTTCATTTGAAGTAAGGGAGGAACTGATGAGCCCTTTTCAAGTAAATTTACTATCAAGCCGACAAACAAATTACACCTGACTGCTGCTCTCCTTAATAATACTGCTTCTTAATCTCCTGGTTGGTCCGGGCCACCTCTGGCTGTGCGCAAATTGCAACGTTTATCACCTGTGGACTAATAGCACACATCCTGCGTACAACTGCTGCAGCACGGACGTACGGTTGAATACACTCTTTTCAGCTCAACATGTGTCCTCTTGCTCTATTTTAGAAACACCAGCCGGAAGAGAATTATGAAGCACCGCAGGGTGAAATCCCCCGAACTGTTTGCGTGTGTCCAGTCGACACGCATGTCCTAGGACTCAGCTGACACCTTGTGGAGTCCGCGACAGATGTCAGAGGAATTCGACTCCTGAGGGCTGGGGTCAAGTAGCTGCTCTCCAGGCCAGTGAAGGTTCATGGTTGTGCCATTTCTAAGAACCTGCCTAGGACATGACCCACATCTCCTCGTTTAATGAGGTCAGCAGCCTCCACTCCCACACGGCTGAGCTTGAGAAGAAAGATGGTTAGCAGACCACCGTTAACAACACAAGGGCCCCCTCAGCTCCTGCAAACATTACGCTGACATCCAGGGCTGTACCCCCAAAATATCAGCATACAGTTGTTTTTCTTCTACAAGGAGGAAGACTCAAGAATGTGAAATCATTCGATTCAAAGCCTGTCGAGGCTCTCGAAAATGGCTCATTCTAGTGATGTTTTTTTTTCCTTCCTCGTTTCAAAAATAGCCCCCCCGATAACATCGTTAGATGAAAGAGCTGCCCGTGTCCCATATCTAACTCTACAGCTCACTTCCTGGAGCACACAGGCATCAGCCAGCTTGAAAAATCCCTCACTCTCTCTTATCCAATCTTAACACGTGCATGCCCAGGAAAAAAAAAACATCCTGTAGCATCAGGTTTTTTGCTGGTATTAAGTGCAAACTGAAATCACAGATAGCGCTCGCACATCACTCAATGAAGGCTCTGGTTCAGAGGTCAGGTTGAGTTCTGTAGCCTGCTGTCTGTGTGGAGTTTGCGTGTTCTCTCCTAATTTGCATAGGTGCAATATCCCTGATCATCACTTGAAAATCAACAGTTTTAACGGCCTTCTCATAGGAAACAGAATCAATCGATTGAATGACTGAGTTCAGGAAAGAGACAATGCAGGGACAAAGCTGATAGGACAGCGGCTCTTCAGACACCCTTAGGTACAGACATCTTAGGTACGATAGTCGTAATATATATACAAGCTACATGCAACAAATTGCTTAGAACCCTTAAAGTAATTGTTTTGAAAAATCAGGTTGAAATCTGTATTAATATTAATCTGTTATTAACGACTCATAAGTCAAAGATGGTAATCTTTCATGAACCCAGCTCAGTATGAGACCTGCTCACACTCTGTCAGAGTGATCATTCTCTTACAAATCAGCCCCCTTTTTACCAGACTGTACGATCTCTGTTGCCCTCTTGTGGATCTTTTAAGGAACTGCAATAACGGTGAATTAATTACATTACTATCCAAATTAGTGCGATGTCACAAACCCAAGGATAATTATTTCATCGATAAAAAAGGTAACATGACACCGTTTCCGAATCCTGCAGCCTTATAGCTCTCTTGTGAAATGAAATATTCTAACTACTGGATTCCGAACCATTGCTTAGGGTTATATTGACTTTTAGATACATAAAAGATGTATATACAAACAAAAGGTGTTTTGTATAATTCTGGATATGGAGTATAAGAGGAAACCGAAAACAGGACAGTTCAACTGTTTTCATCAAGACTCCAAAGTGGTGAAAGTCCGACATAAAAAAAAACTTGGATCGAGAAAGTGGAAAAACCAATAAGTGTCAATACACACTTCACACCACGAGAGGGCGATGACAACATATTCAACTTCCCGTTAGACACCGAGTGATTCCCATACGGTATTAAACCGAATGATTTTAAGAAAAACCTCACATTGTCTGGGAATTTCTGTTCAGAAGTGTGATTGTGACTCTGGATGAAGCAAAGGCCGGATGCTTTGTGTTAAAGTGTTTACAGCAAACGAAGTGACCACAAAAAGGGCATCTGGTCACCAAGATACACGTCGGGAGCGAGCAGGAATTTGAAGAATGGAAGAGCAGAAAGAGAACAATAACCCATAAATGAGTAGTTTAAATAAGGAACTGGACATATTTATGGGACAAAAGGGAAAAGTTTAAACAATTTAAAAAGCATACCGCATTTACCATGCATAATTACAGAAACATGCGCATGTATTTGTTGTTCAGTAAATCAGCTTTAGGTATGGAGCTCCTATGCTTCAGTCAAAGCCTGACATCTTGTCTTCGTGGTACACACGTCCTCATAAATCACTGCACGGAGACGCATTCCCAAGGGAATGACATGGTGGATCAGAAGTCAGGGTGTCCCTAACTTTCCAGAAATCTACCTACACAAACAGCATCACAAACACTTCCCGAAGACCTACCAACAGACAAGTTACCAGACCGTATGTTTTCCAGGCTGTATCATTTCACCTCCTCAGACATTTACAACTGGGAACCTGAACATTTCTTTCAGTCGGTCTAGCTGTACAAGTGACTTTTTACCCAAAATCTGTCACAAGAGACAAACCCCCCATGCGATTCTAGATTACAAAGCGCACTGAGCACATTAATCAGAAGTGCAGAACGGAGGTGTAGAAACAGGACGTCTGCTCAGATGTCTCTGAGGCAGACATGAGCCCGGCCCGGCTCGTACATGCTGGGTCTTTCATCTCTAATTCTGGCTGACTGTTCCCAAACCTCACAGTCCCACGGTTTTACAGCACCAAGGGGGAACGCGCATCAGTCAGTACAACCAGTCTAATTTCTAACCATTTCTAGGTAAGTGCAGGAGTCTTTGTAAAGTAGTAGGACAATGGTAACTAAATGTTTATTTTATTATATTCAGTTTCCAGAAATCAAGATTACCAACAGTGGGCAGCAGAGTGACTCAGTCATTAGCATTACAGTGGGAGGACCCCAGATTCAATTCTGGACCTGGAGTGCTCTCTGTGTGGAGTTTGCATGGTCTCCCCCCCAAACAAAATCATTGGTAGGTGAACTGGCTGCTGGGAAAAGTGTCCCTTCTTAATTGAGCAAAGATATTGCTTCATTGGAATATTTGCACTTTGCTACCTCTCCGATTGTTAGTCCTTCTTATGTTGACAGGTATGGGAGAATTCCCCTCTACCTCTCCACGTCCCTCACTGAGGATATTCACTCAACTGGCACTTTTTACACCGATGCGTTCAACTCGGCTTTGACCTCTGAGCAACCAGCTTTCAAATCATCCCCGTACAAAGCATTAATCTCTCCTCCACCCACCACAAGCCAAGGGATCATTCGACCCAACCGACTCTGTACTGTACCTTCCTTTCACTCACCGTTCATCTCTACGGCAGCTGCTCCTCCTTGGTCAGGGACGCAGCTCTTTGACTTCACTAAACACCACTCACTCCCCTGGCACTGTAACTGCCACTCTGCGGATTTCTGACAGAGACCGCACACCTGTCTTCTGATGTCGGAGCACAGAAGACTCCCTACAGAGCTCTGCCTCCCCTCCCACCACCTCCAGGACCCAGACCAGACTCCTGCTGCCTTCCTCCTGGCTGCTCTTATACTCCTGCCCATTAAGACGAGGGCGTGGCCAGTTTCACTCAGGGCCTATCAGAATTGCTCCTCTCTCTCCCTGTGGTAGAGCACCCCCCTAAATTAATGTTATTATCCCATTAAACTAGGTGTGCCTTGTTATTAATTCGGCCTTTCTCCTTGATTGGGGGCTATTAAACAAAGCCTACCCCTCCCGACCTCGCAGGTCACAGCTAGGTTTCAATGTCTGCTGTGGGAAAACAAGTCTATGGAATCATTTCCCTCAGTGTATAGAAACACTGGTAAATGTCTCACCACAACTACACATGTAACCTCATGTAAATTCTAACCTCCTCTGTGTAGAAAAGCCACCTCAGAGCTGAAATATGCTACCACTACCCAGATGACCTGAAGGAGCTGCCTTTCACGCCCAAAAATCAAATCTTTACACTCTCCCCCCCGAGAAACCATTCTTTTCCATTATGTTCTCTCAAACATCTGTCAACCTTTCCCGTCACTGCACCTGTTTCGAAAAAAAACCAACCAAATTTACAGTAAACCTTGTTGTTCCTGTTGCCATGGCGACGCCAGAAACCTCCTCCTGACCCACAAGCTTCGCCATGGCAACCTGGACAGAAAAGAACAGATGATCAGAACGCGCTGTTAGGAGACGATTAAAATAAGCATTTTATAGAAGAGACAGCTGCAGTGGAACTGAAGTGACGCGCGCGCACAGATTGTTATCATTTAACTGGATATATGCATGTGTTTCTACGACACTAAACAATTTCCAACCTAGCTGTCAGCAATACAAGTTCCTCTGTGGTCTGTTTTGGATACAACACAGGTGAACAATCTTCCATGGTACTTATTAAGCCAGAACCAATTTTTATTACTTTAACAAATGGCATTCCGCTTGAAGGTTTTTATCAAAATACTTAATATCAGGATTTATTTAGGAAAGGTGAGCAGTGTCCTAAAAAAAACTAAATATTTTCTCTTTACTAACTGGAAATTATCTCTTATGCATCTAAGACACCAAATGGAGCACTGATCTTCAGTAGCTCACATCAACATATACATGTAAAAATGCTAGCCTCTAACGTTTGCCATTAAAAAGCTTGCAGGATCATCTGAACCTCATAAATCACCACACAGTAATACTCTGGGATTATTAAATACACATACAGTGAGGCCACAGACTAACAATAGAACAAATTCTTAAGGGGGAATTCATTCAGGTTTTTTAAACCCTGAAAAGCAAGGTACAACTCAATGCATAGGGCATCTTCAGGCACCTGAAGCACATGTGAGAAGTAAGTTCAGGAGCATACAGGATAGAAAACAAGAGACCTGTTTCTGTGGGAGTCCGTAACAAAAGCCCTAGCCACATTGCTGAAGCCAAACCAATAAACTCCTTCCAGAAACGGCTTTATGACATTTGTGGTTCAAAAGCGCAAGAAGACAAATAGCACACATGGGTGTGTGTTTTTTTTTCAGAGACTCCTATTAAAGAAGAATAAAATAGCTTTAGAGCATATACTGTAGGTTACCACAGACGGCAAATGGATGAAACACACGCAATTTAAATCGCATTTCGCAAAGGAATGTATTAACATGTAACTAAATGGAACAAGTATTACGTTCAGTAAAGTATGTGCTTGGAGTACAGATTGTGCAATTTTATATTTTTTACCCCCAAAAAAAATCTCATCTGCGGATTATAAATTCGGAAATAAAGTGCCCCTACTGCAGGGGTGTCAGAATCAGTTCCTGGAGTGTCTTCTGGTTTTTGTGCCACCCGAATTCTCGGTTACATTAAAGGTCTAATTGTTTCATTAACTTCTAACCAGGATTAAACGCGTTTTCTAGGTAATTGTAATTTAACTGGAGCGCATTTTTACAGTCATTAAATGAAATACGTCTAATTAGAAAATAGAAATTAATTAGTTTTTATTCATTAGAAAATAATTAAGTTAACTCTTTTATTGACTACTCACGTTGGACCGAAAACCAGAAGACAAAGGGCCCTCAAGGAATTAAGTTTCTCACGTTTCATATATGCATGTGCCGAGAGATCAGCGTGATTAAGAATTCCAATGTACAGTACATGTACATATGTAAATAAAGTCTTCTTCTCTCTACTTCAGTTGAGTTAGTTTGAACCTTACATATGATATAAGCTTATGATATACAAAAGGAAAACACTCTGATCTTGCGAGGACAATATGCAAGTTTTGAGAGTGTATAGAAAAAGAACTTTACACATTTGGGGACTATAATAGTTGGGTTTCGAATATCATTCAACTACATTTTCCTTTGCTGTATCGGCCTGTACAGCATGATAAGCCTAAACAAGCTGACTTTATTCATTTTTAAAAATTTTTTTTCGGCATTCTTTATATTTTGATAACTTGTGTGACGTGAACACACCATTGTATAATATAGTGTCAATTTGTATTCAGTGAAAATGATCTCAAGTAAAATGATCTGCTTTGTTTTAATACAAAATAAAGATTTGAATGAACGAAGACTTGCCTACTGTACTTCCCAGATGTCAGTCTGTGCTATCATCGAAGAGGCTGGTTAAAGTACAGCGCTGTTACTGATTAAAATATCAGGCCGCTATTAAATATTCATTTCTGCAGTCCTGAGAAGTTGCTCAGTTTGTTCTGAACAGGCTATACAAACAAGTATTCCATTGTCAAGATACTGAGAGCTCTGTGCCTGGCAGCAATACTAATAAAATGTGCAAATACTCAAGCCCAGACAAACTCCCCGAGGAGTCAAATCTGTAACTCGGGAAACGGTGCTGTGCGACTCCAGCTCAAACACTTTCTGAGAGATCGACTTCTACAGCTCTAAAATAGCCGTAGTAGTGAATACTGACCGGGTTGAAGACTGCAGCAATTACGATAATTCGGTTCAAGGTATCACTTCTACCCAGGCGAAGTCAAACTAGGCTTCCGCCGAAAGGGGCCAGAGAAGTATCTAAAGAAGTACTTTAGAAATATAAAATCATGTGGCAAAGTCCTTCAGAAGATTTGACCAGAACAGGAGTTAAATACTTCGCAAGACACAAAGGCGAGGTAAGCAGCCTTCGACTTCAACATTCTTGATACGCTTTTCTTAACAAACGGGCAGGAGTACTTGCACTCGCTGAGCAATTACTAAAATCCTATGTTTTACGATACGAGGTATTTAGGAGTTCCATGGGGGCATAAATGATTTAATGCATCGAACGCGCATTATCCTTGATGTAAATAAATCTTTATGGTCCCTCACCTTTTCACCTTATTCAATAGCCTGTTATAAATTGACCATTAAACATCGTCCGTTACTCGTCTACCGATAAAATATGCTAAGGGTTTCAAATAAAAGCACATTTGTACTCGCATTTTTGGAATACGAATTGCAATAATAATGCAATGCGTGTTCGCCAGCCGGTGTGCTGTAATAAACAGTTTTCTGTTTTGTATTTTGTTTTTCCTTCCTTGTATTAGTTGTTCAGCGTGATCAAGAGTGATCTGTTGTCACTTTTGCTATTCGTGATCATAATTTCCAAAAGTCGGATATATTTCATCTGACCATTTATCTCTTCAAGTTACAATTAAAATTGTAGAATTTTAAAGCGTCAAATTTGAAAGTGTTTATTATAGAGCGGATTTGTTTTAAACCATCTCTGCAGTAATGTTGCGATGTTAAAACGCTGTCTCCTGCTGTGCTCTTCCCAGCTGAACTCATGCGTGTTCTCTCCGGACTGCCAGATTCTCCTCACCTGCTCGGACGACTGTCGGATTTTCCTCTGGAATGCCGCGACTGGACAGCTTCTGGCCAAAGTCACCGGACACACGGGTGCGCGTTGTCTGTTTTTGTTTTTCAATATTTTGACATTTTTGCGCAAGTTTAAGATATGCACTTTGTTGAGTAATTCAAATACACGGTGGAGTTAACCATGCACAGTTGAAGACAGACGGATGCGGATTTATTATTCACTACTGGTTACTTATTGACGATGGCTCTCAAAATGTTTAAAGCACTGTGGCCAGTGGCTACGGGCGAATTAGAAAATAGGATATTTCATTGGAAGTTGTGTGTTGATGTAGTGTTTTCTTTCAAGACAGAACTTTAAAGTGTGTGCGCCGTTTCCTGCGATCAAGACTCTGCAGTCTTGGAAAAGTTTTTGTTTTTTTACGGTGTTCATCTCTGGTTGGGATGGCTACGACCTTTTTTAAACATGTTGTTCTTCCCCGTTCTTCTGCTCTCTGTGATCAGCAAGTCCTGCTCCCAATACAGAAAACAGAGCTCACAATTGTGTGCTAAAGACCTGAACCTAATGTACGCCTACTGTAGGTCCCAGTACTGTGAAGCAGCGATGGTAACCCGTGTTTCTCAGGGACTTCATCAAGTTGCATGTATTCTGTGGTCGTCTGTGGGAACCTGGGATTCAGGTTTTCTCTTGTCTCAAATCCCTGTCGCAGGTCCAGTGAAGTCATGCGTCTTTTCCCCGGACTGCACGCTGTTTGCCAGCTCATCCCATGACCGCACGGTCAGAGTGTGGCACACGGCTACAACGCAGTGCCTGCGGGTCTTGACAGGTATTTCAGCCGGCACTGTCTGCGCACAAAACCAGCACACGAAGTCTACCGGCGCTTTCTTTAGGAAGAATCCCCGATGAACCAGAATCGAGGCTAAAACAGCGCCGTGCTCTGCTTGGACCCGATCTGGAGTGCTGTGGACATTTCTGGTCTCCACATTACAAAAAAGAAATAGGAGCTTTTGAGAAGGTCCAGAGAACAGGAGCTCTACATGTTGTGGGGGTAAAGGGCATCACTTATGTGGATGCACTTAAGAAACATGTTATTTCTAGTGTTAGTATTCAATGGTTCAAATTCAATGTTTTTTGGCTTTATCTTTAACGTGGATAAACATGGTTGATCCCAGCATGTGTGCATCCATTTTCTAACCGTTTCACCCAGTTCAGGGTTGGGGGAGAGCTGGGACCTATCCCAGCAAGCAACAAATACATTTTGCAAATGGAGTACAGGAACACAAATGCCACCCTTGTTCATAGCTAATTGCATATTAATAATAGAAAACACTTTTAAATTCATGAAATAGACTAAGGCACATTGGGGCTCCACAGGGTAAGGCATTTATTAGGTTTTTTGTCAGCTAAAAGTTTACCGAGACAGAAATGTCCTTGAAGGACCCTGAGGAATCGGGTTAACTGTCTGGTTTGGTAGATCATATCATCAGTGGCCTTGAAGTGTCGTCTTCAGAACTGACGTTGTTGTTATCAGATCCCACCTCTTGCTATGTTCAATATGGATCACAGGTCACAGCAAGAGTGTGGAAACAGTCTGCTTCAGTCCTGATGCCAAGTGGCTCTTGTCAGGAGGCTGGGACAAAACTGCTATTCTGTGGGATGTGCAGGTAAGATATTGACAAGAGTACTGACTGTTGTATGATTAGAAAACGTATCAAAACTGAAGAAGCTATGAAGACCTTTATGTTACATCAATAGCATTGATCTATCACGATCTCACAAATTTATTAAAACTCCCTGAAAGATCAACATCCACTGGCTGTCTTCTCTGTGAAAGAAAAGTGCCTCCCATTTTTGTAGCTGGACGTCCTCTGTATTTACTGATGCAGTTCACAGCTCTTTGTTTATAGGTGAACGAAGCTTCAACTAATTTTTGCAGTTCTCATGCTGTCACTTTGGGTGATGTGTAAAAAAATGACAATTAAGGTGACTAAATTTCCACTGATTACTGATTTATCCCAGGCACTGGCTTGTGATTTTGGGTGAAAGTGCTCAGGTTGCAGTTTTATATTATGTGAAGATTGAGGGGGGAGATCATCAGTGTGTGTGGGCTACAAAAGAATTAGAAAAGGTTAATTCCACACTTAAAGGAAAAAGCAAGATAAAACATAACGATTTTGCAGTAGAGCCTTCTTTAGCCTGAAGAAGGTTCCAACAGCTAAAATGTTGTTTCTGCTTTCAACTTTTCAGCATAGAATTAACATTTATTTTCTGCAGTATCAGGGGTTGCTATAAAAGTAAATTACCTGTGGGACATATATGATCTATGTCATTAAATAATATAGTTGTGCTCCAATTACATGTGAAGTGCCAGTTCAGTCAGTAATATTGCCGGTATTTGGCAGGAATGTACCTGATCCAAAGTAGAATATGACTAAATCAGCAGACGTGCTAAAGAACCACTTTTCGGTTCCTGCAGTTTTTTAAGGTGATGTTAGAGCCATGACTGGGTACCACAATCAAAAGGTCATCTTTGTGATTGTTTTTTTCCCCGCAAAACATCCAGAACCGGACTTCTTTGTCACCAACATTTAGATGCTTCCTCCTGTGCTGTCGTGTGCTCTCTGGTCCAGAGTGGCAGAACCAAGCGTTATCATGTGTCACTATGTGCTTCCCACCCTCAGTTTGAAATCTATTGAACACATCAGTAGATCGCCTCTGTCTGCTTGCGTTGTGGTCTTTGCGGAGTATCTGTGGAAGTCATATGGCTTTGTCCTTTCACTGTGCAGCTTACTACAGGTGCCACTATATAAAGGCCTAGAATCTAAGCTAATGTCCCCCGTGTGGGAGGATCATCAGGATTTAAAGTGCCCAGGTGCTAGCGAACTTCACAAAGAAAGCTGAATCAGTTGAAGAGTCTTTGTTAATCAGAGCGCCCTCATTTCCCTGATGTTGGTTCTAATTCTAGACTGGAGAAATCGCCAGAATATTCTCAGGACACCAAGGGGCAATTCAAACCAGCATGTTCTCCCTGAATTCTCAATATGTGGTAATTTTTCTTGACTATTTCATTTGATTTCTTTCTTTAAGTTGGACTGAAAATGTACAGCCCAGCCCCAGATGACTAATCTTACCTCTGTCAGTAAATGAGAGTGTTACTTTACGTGTGCAAATTCATATTACATTAGTCTGAGACGAATGTTCTAAGAATTTGCTCATTCTTGATTTGCTAAAGGTAACATTAAAGGGCAACATTTATTATTTAAAAGGATAATTAACCTGTCTGTTGAAATACTGTTTTCTTTACCAAGTGGAACAGTACCTTTGTTTCCACGTTTTAATTGCTAGTTCGTCAGAAAGCAGATCGTTGCCTACATATTCCACTGGTAACGTGAGATGAAAAGGGCAGCCCAGAGCTGGCTGTGCCTTTGTAAACGAGTTAGGCCAGCAACAGTCCTTGGACTGCGGTCCCTGTGTTGATTCAAAAGGGAAGTCTTGTAATCTATCCCATGTTGCCCCCGGGCTCAAAGACGTTGCAGATACTGTTCTAGAACTCGCCATTCCTTAAAGATGCAGTACAGCTCTCAGCTGAAAACAAATATTGTAAGAAATTTATGAATTAAGACAAGCAATATAAGGAGATTAGTCAAGTACAGTCCCCCAAAGTGAATTTGAAGCCATTACTATGTACAGAATATGGGAAGGGAAGTTTGTTATGTACAGCGCCCTGTTTAAAATAATAAACCTACATGTTTGTGTTGTAAAATATTGAATGCAAAAGGCTCCTGTAGCATACTCTTCTGTTACTAATTGTATGACTGATTGACCACACCCGAGATTTCCAATCTTTCTGTCTCCCCCTAGGCCACAGGTTCGTGGGACTACACTGTCAAGGTGTGGAGTCTCCGCGCACAGGAGCGAGAGAAGACTCTGGAAGGACACCGGGGAAACGTGAGCTGTGTGTGTTTCTCTGTGTCAGGGATGCTGGTAAGCGCTGACTGACACTCTCACCAGATCTTTGTATAATGTAAACGTGTGTAACTCTACCAGACACTTGGAATGCACTGTGAAATAGTGTTGAAAATGTCCAGCGAAGCAAATAATTTAGGTTTATTTGGTATTACGCGGAACATGGCGTGAAGATCAGAGGACACGTTTTTCACAGGACTGGAGGACGATATGCTTGATCTGTATATTCAACTTCACTGTGGTTGATATTCAATGTCTCACTGTGACCTAGAAAATGCGCCTTCTTTTTGCATACCACACTGGAATGTTATTTTTAATCGTTAAAATGGAAATGCATCTTTTCAACCACTAAACTGTAATATACACTATACTATAGACTTGCACCAAATCTAGACCTCCAGCACTGGCACACTAGAAATACACCAATCGCAATGGAAACAAACAATTCAAGATCTTATCAAGAAAGAAACTTAATACTGTGGCTTCCAGCCCTGCCAGAGAGCTGGGACTGTTCTGTTTGGTTGTGTGTGGGGTGCTGGGGCTCTGTTGTAAAGGATCATATGATCGAGAGCAACGTGATTCACTCTGTTTGGGATGGGGTTCTGGCTATCTCACCTCAAGAAGTTAGGTACCGGCCAGTGGGGGTGGGGGGAGGGAGAATCCCAGATCTCGGGTGTACATGAGTCCTGTCGGCTCTGTAAACGGGGTGCTGAAGGCCCTGCTGGGGTTATATACGGATGTCTAATTAATGAAAAGCATAACATGCATTGGGCTGGTATCTCCGAGATCTCCAGAAGGTGCCTCAGCCCCATTACATGGGTCCTACGGGACTATAAGACCCTGTAAGGCAGGCAGCCGAGCTGAGGAACTGACCTTGTAGAAGGAGAGCATGTTGTTCCAGGCGTCAGGGTCGTGGGACAGGACAGTACGGGTGTGGCACCCCAGGCTCGGGACACTGCTCTTCTTGCTGGAGGGCCACACAGGATGGGTGAAGAACCTGGCCTTTTCCCGAGACGGGATAGTCCTTGCATCTTCGGGAGATCACGACAGGGTACGGTCCCGCCGCACCGAACACGGGAGAGTTCTGGAGCCCAGAGGAGTTCGCTTCTCTGTTTTTTCCCAAAGGTAGCAAGTTCATACACCGCGACTCACGATTATGGCCATACAACGACTCTGTAAAACATGCGATTGCCTTGGCAGAGTTTGCTGAAGTGCTCCAGGTTTGAGTGGGAATTCGGTGACACACTTCGTGCCTGTAGAGTCAGGCCGCGGGCGCTGGGGTGCAGTCGGTGTGGAGCTGGTAAGCTCTCCCCGTGTTCGCATGGGTTGACACTGGTGACACTGGTGGGAATGTGTGCGTTTGCCCTGCCATGGCCTGGCGTCCCGTCCTGGGGACCCTGACCGTGCGCCAGTTGCTAGCTGGGATAGGCACCGGTGCCCCCGCGGCCCTGAATTGGATGAAGTGGTTAGAAAACGGAAGGAGGGACTTTTAAAGGATGTTTAGGTGGGGATCACACCCTAACCTCACCCACTACTGCTGACCCAACTATCATCCTTTCAGCACACCTGTGCATCTGCGAATCCCTCCCTCCACCTCAGCATCACCCTGCCACAGCTCACAAAGGGCTCCCTCAGCCAGGCAGGTTAAGGCATTAGGTGTAATTCAGTCTGGACCAGTTACGCCTCAATTAGTGTTTGGCCAAACTACTGAATTGCCTTTTGACTTTGTGCAACCATTCCGAAACCTTTTTTTTTTTAGGTCAGACTTTGGGACATGTCTAATGGGCGCTGTATCAAATCCCTCAAGGTGCGTTTGTTTTTAATATTGACACTCTTTTTAAGATCATTATCCTAAATACCATATTTACCTATTCACCTATTACTGGTAATCACCCTCTAACACCAGAGCTTGAAGGAAGAGAACTGTGGTCACTTTAACCCAAATCACACACTGTAAAACACTGCATTTTTATGCCACTGCAAAATCGCCACAAGAGTTGAGATGTTTTCTAGAAGAGTAACGTGGATTATTAGTCTCTATAGCATGTCTACGATCAAAATGTACTGAAAATTGAAGGATGTTCATCTGATAAATTTAATGTGATCTTAAAAAAAAATCAGATTCAAACTTTTTTCCTTTACACAAACATACCCACTATAGTTACAAGAACGTGCTGTAAATACTGGCATTTCACATGCGTCATTTTAATATTTTGTGGCATATTTTCAAGGATACAAAAAACACAAGTCAATATTCCCTACAGAACGTACATTCAGAACTTGAATACGTTGTATTATTGTTAATGAAAGAATTGAACAATTTTGGTTTTCCTTGGAGATCTCCTATCCTTGTACTGACCAGGTCTAGAACTTCTGAGATCTGACTAGACCAGACTACAACATGGTGACACTGCTGTCGTGAGCTGTGTGGCTAATACTTGATGGGCCTACAACAAGATCCCTGCCTTAAATACATGTAGCAGTTGGTCTAAACCAGAAAAGGAAATTGGGAGTGAAACAGAAAAGGCACAGGTCAATTTTCAGTGTTGCTGTTACCCCCCAGTTTGTTACAGCATAATGCAGCAGCAAGAGCAACAGGATTAAACGGAATGACTAGCTGTCAAGATGGTAATAAAATAATAAAACATACGTGTGGCGGACAGAGGAAAAACTGTGTTTTCTGTTCCAGGTGCACGCTGGTCTAGCTCAAGGATGCAGCTTTGCGCCCAGTGGGGCCCTACTGACCACAGGACCTGCAGATTTCCTCCTGAAAGCTGGCAACGCCTCCGAGGAGCAGGAAGCAGATCAAGCACAGCAGCCGTGAACAAAACGCCCCCTTTTAACACCAACAATTCTGTATTCCTCATAGTCAATGATGGCAGCCAACGGCAGTCACGCAGGGCATTCCTGTGGCTTGACGTATGCCTTTTTGAAGATCAACTCATCTTGAAAGGTATTCGGGTAGCCAGATTGCGCACTCCCAACAGCTCGAGAGGCTGCGACGAGATCAACTGCGTGGCTTAACGTCTCATGATCACGTGCAAACAACCCGTGCTGCTTTCGTTTTGCCAGGACAGGAGTGTTCTTATAGGGGGGGCAGAAAAATCACTCAAGACAAGTTCAGCCACCTGAAGTGAGTGCTCTAGGAATATGCAGCCGAGATCCTATAAACCAAGACTGGACAATTCCTGTCCGTGCTGGTCTTAATACCACAGATGCTGCTCATTTACTAAAATCTAAAGAAGGCAGTCCGACCTCTTACCCACGTAAACAGCTCAATTACATAGAATTAGACGTGATGAAAACCAGGGTCTTACTGCTGCACAAAATGAAGCATTACAGCGATCACTCAAAACTGGAAGAACCCATCTAACAGAATTTTGTCAAGAGGCTACACGAGAGCACATTTTCTTAGATTGAAGCTCACGGCAAGCGAAAATGTTGGAAGTCGGAACCTCTGAGTAGTCCCAGTCTGCTAAAACCGAACATCTGGAAGAGCCCCGTGTAAAACATGGTGTTCACGACGAGCATATTTTGCTGCTATGGAAAAAATGTTTTCCATGAAGGCTGCTTTCAGTTTCGTCTCAACCATGCACTTAATGCGGAACAAAAAGAAACTGCATTCGAAAAAGGGGGTCCTGGAACCTTTAGGTTTGAATTTCTTTCAAGGTACAAGTAATGCATACCTAAGCGCATTTTCCACCCAAGTCACCCTGTAGGACCACATCTTTATGTTCTCATAAAATACTTCCAACAAGCCTCAGCTCTCCATCGCATTGACAGGCTTGTCTGGGGTGAAAGATGGCCACAGTACATAGTCCTGCGTTTGTCATTCCCATCATTTTATATGGAGACGCCAAGGCCAGCTCAAAATCGGCACTGCAATTAGACCTGGAGTCTACATTTCAGTTTCGCCATGTCCCTAAAATGTTTCCAATCAGTCTTTGGAAGATGAATCTCACTACCAAGTATCTTAAATTTCTGATCTTAATTCAGCCAACGACTGAAAGAAAAGTGTCCAAATATTCAAGCTATGTAATGTCTTATCCTTTGTTGAAGGTTAGCAGTTTAATAAAAAATACAATGTCTCATTTTAAGCGGTCTTTTCTCAAATGTCACTGAAAGATGACACAAATAAAGGTTAATTCACAGAAATGGCTGAGAAATTACTGTCAGTTAAATTCACCTGGCACTGCTTGCTTTGCCGAGACCCTCACTGCTACACTTTCCTCTGTGGAAGAGCAGGTCTCCAGAGGGGGTACGAGCTCACTTCCCTTGCATGTAGACAAGCTGGGGTTGAAACTGCTGCCGCTCACCTGAACTCGGGAAATTGCCCGACTCCCTTGGCCACTCCACAGCAATTCCCACCCTTCGGGATGGAAAATAAAACGATATCTTCCATATAGGAAATGTTAAATCTGGACTTTGTTTTCCTTTAAACAAAAGGCCCCAAAACGGTAAGTCTTAACGACATCCCATCCTACAGAACATCCCTGCCACACGAGGATGGAGCCGAGGTCGGAATCTAGGAGAACTCGCATTGTCCCCATTGACACAGCCAACACTTTAACCAGAGAATCTAGCCAAGTGGTTTATTTCAATCAAATATGTACACTGAACGACCATGAGAACGTCTTTGTTTCGGGCTTTTATTTAGCATGATTCAACAGTGCTATGCCTTGACGGCGAACTTGCGGAGGGGGTACAGACGCTCTTTCCGCTGCTGTTTCTTGGTCTTCAGACTCTCCTCATGCTTGTTGAGCCGGCGGCGGATGGCGCGCGTCTTCTTCGGCCTCAGGTCCAAGGGCTTGTACTTCTTGCCCTGAACGAAAGCACGGTTACTTGCGCCTGAACAACCAGTCACGCCGTTTCTACACCAAGTCCTTTCATCGGGACCGCCACCATCTGTTTCTTTAAAAAGCATTTCACTGTGTAACAACACTCCCAACAACCCCCAGCTCTCAGCACAACATACGGCATCGATTAGTTACATATTACACAGAAGTAGTTATACAATGACCAAAGGACTTTAACAAGTAGGCGAAGCACTACTTTTTCTTTTTCCCCGTTTACAACCATTTTTTGTGCAATATATGCCAGGGACCTGTGCAATACATTTATATTTATATCTATATTTACATCTATATTTATATTCATGTGTGTGATACGATTTTTCTGTGTACTGTTCTGTTCTAGTTTGTTCTTTGTGTGTCCGGACTGTGAGTAACTCTTGTATTGTATGTATTGTACTATTATTATATAATTCGTTACACTCTGGCTGTGTTGTGTGTGTTAAGCTGCTGTTGCACTGCAATTTCCCTCACGGGATCAATAAATCTATCAATCAATCTAAGCACAAAACAAGAACAAGACTAATATAAAACCATCCTTTTTAAAATTCCGGAACACGTGAAACTAAAATGTTTGTCAACAATCTGGTGGAAATATTATGACTCTAAGGCCTGCTTAGAATGGAGTAACTTAAATTCAAAACCCAGAGCACAATGAAAAATCAATGTTTGCCAGAGATACACAATTACAACACAGCAAGTTCTTTCACAGTGACAAGTACTATAGAACACCATCACAGAATTGTCAAATACACTTTTTACAGATATAGCTTTCATGCCACAGCCAACATCACTATACTCTCTTAGCTGACACTCACAAAAAGCAACTTTCGCTTGGCCATTTATAGATCTGGACACTTCACTGAACCAATCCCGAGTGAACTACCTGGTACAACAGCGGTGTCTCGCCTGGGATTTCAATCAACAAGCTCCTCACCACAGCTGTCATTGTGCCAAATCATCCTTACTTATCAAAGGTGCTAAAACTGTAAACTTATCAACCTTCTGGAAGAGGTAAAGGGAGCTTCACTTCCTCCCACTGACAGGCCATTTATACCTGAGGGAGGTGATTAAAAAAGAACTAATTTCCATTTGGTGGTGGCGGTGGTGGACGGGAGTCTCCATTACCTGTAAAGCACTTTGAGTGGAGTGTCCAGAAAAGCGCTAAATAAGTGTAAGCAATTATTATTATTATTTGTGTATCTCATTCAACTTGGCAGGGCAGGGCAGGGCAGAAGGGAATAAAAAAAAAATGTATCTGCATTTTGTTCCATTGAAGGAAAAAAAAATGATTATCAAAAAGACCATAGTTCTAGATAAAGTATGAGCACACTGAAAATGACGGATGTAGAAAATGATCTGGAATTGCAGTGTAACCAGGCAAAGATCAGGATCATTGTAGGAAATTTCAGGAGAGGCAGTCCAAAATGTTTTTGGGGGCATTTAATGAGGATTCTGGACAGCTTAACTCCTAGGCACACTGAAAAAGTGTAATTCACATTTTTTAAAGAGTGTTAAATGTACTGCCGGGGCTTGAAAACACATCAAATGGCTGGCTTTTTGTAAAAGGGGGACTACATGCCTCCCCGCCACAAAACTGACCTTGGATCAGTTTTTTTTTTATCAATCTGTTTCTGCAGAGCAGAAATCAGTCCGTTTGAGAGGTGTCCCTCCTCAGCAGCATGTATAGCCAGACAAGCCGGCCAGCAGCACTGCTTAGGAGGTGTTCATGTAGCAAGAACTAATTCACACTGCGTCTATGGGAACGGAGAGCAGCGCTGGGTGTTTGTCTTGCAGACCAGAACAGTATGGAAAGGTGAAGTTTGTGTCTCACGGTTGGGGTATGCACCTTCTATCATATCGCCTACACCACTTCAGCAACACCAGAAACGCTGGAGTGTTTCTCCAACGGCAAATGGTCGTGTCAAGCTGAACAACCAACAGAACTGGGAAATGCCCATGAGTTTTGTTTCCAAGCACAGCCTGGAAATAAGGACAGGAATGCAAGGCTTAATTTGTCAATGTTCAAAGGTTGTGTCAGTTCTCTCTGAAGTAGGATGGTGTCGGGAAGGATTATACATTTTCAGATTTATCTTGGAAAGTAAGTTTTAAAACACTGCTGTACTCCCCAGTATTTAGTGACTTTAAAGTGACCATCTTCTTGAGAGAAGTACAATAGTTATGTCCCAACTCTGCTGCTATAAACTTACTAACTGTTGTATAGATCTGTTGTATTGAAATCTGCAAGAATTGTATTGGACCTCTGCAAATACTAAAACATTAAGAGTTAGGAGAATATGAATGTACAGTTTAATTACTAAGTGTCTAATTTCAATTTCTACTTGTGGATATTCTTGAGTACACAACACAGAACAGACTATAACACTAAAGACAGAGGAATTCTTCAGAGAGTGTACATTTAAAAAAAAAAATCTACATATTACACTATGATTACAGTTAAATGACCAACAGCAAGAATCAATGCTTTTTCCTTGGAAGTCAACTTCAAGAACTAAAGTCATAAACCTCTACTATGGCCAAACCTTCTGTGCTAAAACACTGCTGACTACACAGAATCTCTGCTCACAGTCCAGGTCATTTATGCAGTGGCTTGAATGCTCCCCATAATAACTCACCTTCTGCTTGAATTTCACCATCTAGCAGTGCTGAAGTTTATTTCATCCTAAGACCCAATCCAATGAATGCAAAAAAAACCAACCAGGAACTGGTTTGAAAGAGAAAAGCCCAGCAGTCAGACCAGTACTCATGGGTTTGTGACACCACTGGCAGTTTCGACTTGACTGAAATACCTTGTTGGCTTACGGTGTTTGAACCCATCGGACCAGTACTGCGTATTTCTGAACGTGTATACCAAAAGAGAACAAAACTCCTATCCATCCAGTACAGCGGCAGAGTACTTACCTTGTAGAATTTCCTCAGATTCTCCTTCTGTGTCTGATTAATGACAGTCAGAACTCTGGCGATGGACTTGCGCACGACACGGCTGAAAGACAAAAGCATTGCCCTTGAAACGTGCCGTCCTCCTGGACACCTCATTTGTCCTCCAACACCCAAGCAGAAAGATTCAGGACTTGAGCTTTCATCTAGCTGCCTACAGTTATATCAATCAGCAACTAACAGCTGGCAGCCCACTGATGCTCAGCAGGTGTGAGCCTGGCCAGTACCTGGATGGGAGTCCCATATCTACACATCACTTAAAGAGTCATTTTGTTGTAAGGAATTATCGACAAACTGTTGTAGAATTGACAGATAATACTGCATATTCACCTACACGAGCACCACATTGATCTCGGGCCTCAACGATTCAATGCTGAACCTAAATTTGTGATGGTACAAAAGCTGAGGGATTCCACAGAGTTTAAGTGAAAAACCTTGTTTAAATCTAAAAAAAGATTTAGTCAATATAAGTGGGTTTGAACTGGGACTTGAAATCAGAAGCAAATATGACAAGGAAAGGAAACAGGACAAGATGAGCCAACACTGAGTGCCAGTCCTGGGGACTCTCACTGAGCAACAGTTTAGTTCATCTGAGATTGCAAAACACAGATGGCACACAGCATCATCTTCTCTGTTACAGACTAATTTTGAGTCCCTTTTGCTTTGCTATGACACCAGTACATCCTGCACGGGAACCTTTAGTTTAACATGATTTTGAGCAAAACGCCAAGAAATAAGGGGTCTCAGTCTCCTCGTCTTTGAATCTCGTTAAAAACTGCCGGGTCACATCGACATAAAGCCTTTCGGCCGCACGGTGCGCGGCGACGACGACCCCCATCGGCCTCCGGGACTTACATCTTGGAGAGCTTGGAAGCAGCTCCCCCGGTGACCTTGGCAACGCGGAGCTGGGAGAGTTCCACCTTCAGGTCATCCAGCTGTTTCAGCAGCTCTTCCTTCTTCTTCCCGCGCAGGTCTCGGGCCTTGATCTTCGCCTGGGCACCGGGACAGACGGCGTTAACACACAGCCCCGCGCGTCCCCATCATCTCCTGCGCGATCAGCCTCAGAAGCTAAAACTACAAAACCTTCTAGGCCAACACCCGGGCTGCGGAACCATGACACCCTGCTCATCTCTTGTGACCCCAGCTCAGGTGTTAGAGCCATCAGGCACCGGTTAGAAAAGAACACGACCACTGTTCACAGCATTTCAATACACTAATTGATACTTTTTGCATTACAATACAAAAAGTTGGCTGGGCCACCCAGTGGTACACCGCCCAGGCTCCTTAGAAGTAAGAGTGTTTGCAGGGTTTTTCCAATAAACTGTGGGGCAACAGGTACAGGTTTATTCCACACTGAAAGGAAAAGAGACAACATTTCAGCTCCACAGCCAAAATGTTCTCTTTTCCTTTCGGCGTGGAATAAACCCGGACCTGTTCCTTTGCAGCCTGTGCAAGCCGACACAGCTGGGACTGGAACTATTTCTATGGACTGGATTGCTCTCTCCAAAAGCAGATGCCTATCCAGATGCAAGGCGTTCCTGTTGGACCCACAGAACTGACACAAGTAGACACTCCAATATTTTATTGTCCCCAGTGAAGAAATGTGGATCTGTATCTGCTTTTACGTGCATGATGACAAAAAAAAAACGTCTGTTCCACTAGCGTGAATTGAACTTTCCAAAGGTGAGCACACAAGCCTACCTACTAAAACTCCAATCAATACAACTACAAACAAGCGGCATTATCATTGTAAATACAACTAAGTGCTTTCTTGCAGCAGAACAAGTTCCCCCCATAAAAATGTATGAGAATGTTTTAGAGGGAATCTTCTTTCTTTACACTGGCCTGCCCTGCACTTTTGTTTTTTAATAGGTTTCTGAAAGCAGGTCCTCAGCTTCGATTCAGAGCCGCACAAAACGCAGCCAGTTTTATATAGGTTGGCCAACGAAGACTAAATATCAGAAAAAAAAAAACAAACGAATAAAGCCTTCCGACCAAGAATTTTAGGAACCCCCATATTCCAATACGATCATCGCAAAAAGTTATCAAACAAACCCCGCACCACATGCACAAGAGCTGTCCATACAGCGAGATCAGATGATGCTTAAAACAAAACGGTTAACAGTATATCAATGCTATTCTATAAAAGAAGCGCTGGAGGGGAAAACGCTACGATTTATTAAGCCATGCGTTATTCTAGCCACGTAAAAGAACCCGACAGCCATAACTAGTTTATAAAGTGCCCAGTGAGAATCAATCTATTAAACGTATTATATAGAGGGAAAGTCGTGTTTCAACTGGTTTAATAACCCATCTGACTTTTAACTAAGGAGTTTACACACGCTGGCATGTGTTCGTTGTACATTATAACGTTTATAAAGCGAAGGATTAAACGAGATTGGATTTGGAAGAACGGTATCTCACCATCGTCAGTGCTGGCTGTCACAGGAAAGGAAGGCCAGAGGGTCACGGCGAAGCTCTACCGGGTTACGGGCGCTACCAACGTATTTCACAAAAGGGGGGGGGGGGGGGGGAGGCTATAGGAATGTTCCATCTGTCACTCGAATTTTAAAACCTTTCCCTTATTAACCAATGTAACATAATCGTTTACTTTAGTAAAGACGCACATAATGTTGATTGTATTGTTGCAGACGCTACCGACCGCTAATCTGTATATATATAAATCACGTTGTTGTTAGATGCAAAAGCTGACGTTTAATAAGGTTAAATGTCTCCCTAATTTATAGATACTTGTAGAGGTTACCATGTAGGTTACAAAAAATAAGTTAAAAATTTGAACACATTGGAGAGAACTATAAAATGTTTTCTGATTGTAATATCCCTGATACGTAACATATTTTCCTTTTGAAATTAGGATACTGTGAACACTCTTAAAATAAAATGTAGATTAGTGGTCTTCTGTTGAGACGTTTCAGAAGAAAATACCATTCCTCTCTATAGTTATAGAGCTATAGCATATGTGTTGTCATTTATATCACATTACAAAATACATCATTCACGTCCATTTAAATCAACACAATACAATAACCATAACAAAGCACGAAAAGTAAAAGCTGACTCGTATCTTAGCTGTTAAAATGAAATGCCCTATAACCTGCGAGGTAACCTACAACCGGGCTTCATGTGGGAAAATTAATTCAGAAGGTATTAATTTATATTCCGTACGCTCGCCATTAAAAGAGGTCTCCTAAGCGAAGTCATAAATTAGGTTCTTAATTTTATTAATAGATGAGCTATCGTGAGAGGACGTGTCTTTAATAATATACCTATATTATGCTACATTTCATTCATTCACATTCCAAACACAACCACAGCCCACACATCACAATAATAAATAACACTGACAATATTATTCAATAATATTTAATCACATTTAAAACTAAACAATCACGTTTACTACTGTGAAGTGACACAAGTAATAACTTAAAAAAAAACGACACAAATTCTTAAGGAAAGCCTCCATTTTGTGGAAGGCGCACACTTTCATTATTCATTCATCTTTTACATATGCGTCAAGATCAAGGAAACGACCAAGGGATGCAACTGCGTGTTTCTTTAAAGAGTCACTGTCTGATGAGGAGTGGCAGGCGAACTGAACCTCTTATAAAAAAATAAAGCATCGGTTTCCTTTAGCCAGTGGCACTGATGTTCATTCAACATCCTTTAGGGCCACCATGTATTCTGGTTTTCACTCCAGTGACCCATAAATGGCTTAATAGGAATCAATTGTTCACTATATTGGTCAATTTTCCTCCAATTCCGGGTTGCAGGGAAGCCAAAAGCTAAACTGGCGAGCAACAGGCACAAGGCAGGATACACCCTGGACAGGATGCCAGTCCATGGCAAGACAGACACACAGACATGCACAAACTCACACCGGGGCCATTTTCCCCTGAGGCCAATAAATCGACCAGTGTCTCTTTGGACTGTGGGAGGAAACTGGAGGAAAAACCACAGGAACAGTGGGAGAACACGCAAACTCCACACAGACAGCACCCCGAAGGTCCAGGATTGAACCTAGCTGGAGGATATTCTGTTTTCAATGGAGGGGTAAATTAGGCAATTAAGCACCCAGACCCAAGATCTGGAACCCCTGCTCTAGACTGAGGTAATTCAAGATATTGGTCTCACACGCTTATTACTGCCACTCGTTATTAGAGCCGAGTCGAAAAAAGCGACCACAGCTCGGGTAATACCTAATAGAAGTTTGGGTCTTCAGAAAATCAATTATTTCGAACTGTATTTAGTTTTCCTCTTTCGTAAAACCAACATGGCACACTTACATTATTGATAAATATCGCCGGAAAACGTTCTTATACACAGCACCATTTTGTATGTTTAAAATGAGGGAACATATTTGATATTTTTCATAAACAGGAAACGAGCCTTTGAACTGGGGAAAGGGGTGTATGGAGTTTGTTTAACAGCGGAGCCATAATAACAACAACAACTTTGATTTATTTGAAAACAATATATAAAAAACAGCTCTACGCCCTCCGAACAACTCAAAATAATGTCCCCAGAGGATGGAACCGCTTCAGGAGGAAATCACTCAAAAGTTGCGTCAATTTCTCATTCCAAAAACGACTCTGTACGACTCATATGCAACTATTACTGGATTCAACTCACATCTTCCCAAATGGCAGATCGCCACCTTGGAAGAAAATCTTAAAATCCATATAGATTTTTTTTTAAATAATTCAACCCCAGAAGAATGTTCTTTTTAAAAAAAAAAAAAAAGATTCATCGATTGACATTCCCGGTCTCACAAAGTCACAACCATTCGTTGTGAAGCTGTATTTCATTGCATTACATTGCACCTCTGTGCAGCTGAAGTGAACGACTGAAGTCCCGGACTGTAGAGCGACGGGATAAAACACCTGCACACAGAAGCCCCGGCGCGACACCGACGCGCCCTGTGCGCCCGGCTCCGACCCTCAGCCGGCAAGACGGTGTGCCACCACCCACCTGAGCGGAGCAGCCGGAGGCTGGCTGCATCAGGTCTGGGTTTTGTCGCTGTGAGGTAGTTCCGTTTCCGCCAGTCTAGAGAGCTGCCATATTTTTGTCTCTCTAGAGCCCAGGGAGGGAGGGAGAGAGAGAGAAAAGGAGGGGAGGGAGTGAAAGACAGAGGTAGAGAGTGCAGAAGGCAGGCAGGCAGGCAGGACTTGGGCTACATGAGTGTCGCTGCGCTTTCGGCCCGTTGCGAAAAGTACAGTATTTGGACACCACCCCCCACCCCCCTTCCCTCTCCTCCCCGCCTGCCCCCCGGACCCGGCCAGCAGCAGGACTGGGCCAGCAGCAGCCCCGATGGCGAAAAACACCCTGTCGTCCCGGTTCCGGAAGGTGGACATCGATGAGTACGACGAGAACAAATTCGTGGACGAGCAGGAGGAGGCGGCCGAGCAGCAGGGGCCGGACACGGCCGAGGTGGACAGCCTCATCAGGCAATATCCTTTTTTTATTCCCCTCTTTTCCCTGGGACGCGAATGGAAGCGCATTGGGTTTCAAATGACGTGCAGATGGGTATGCATCATCTCCATAGACTAACACGGGTGATACTGTGCGTGTCACGGGGGTCGGGGTGGGCTGTATTGAAAGGGGGTTACCCGAAAGGTACCGGTCAAGCCTCTGAAAGTTGCCGGCATGGGCTTTTTATTGCAACTTTTCCAAAAGCAATCACGACCTCGGCAGCTGCTGCGGCCGGAATTGAATTCACGGAAAAAACGGAGCTCCACATGAGCTGCGACCAGAAAGCGTTGGGGGGGGGGAGTCTGTTTTTTTTTTTTAAAAAGAAAACGGGGGGACAGTTTATACATGCGTTAAAGGATCTGCCCTCAAAACGCATGCGACATGAATCCCCGAATGACCCCCCCCCGATGTTTTCATTGACAAGATGAGGCTGGCTGGAAACTTGGCGAGTGCGAAATCATTTCGCCCAAATGCGTCTCTGCACTTTTGACAGGCTGAAACGTTAAGGTGGCGTTAGCCCAAGAAACAGGCATGGTCTTGGAGGGGGGGACGGCCGTAGACGTCTTCAGCTGGTCAGGTTAGTTATTAATCGCCTCCCCTCCTGGTTGTGAAGCTAAGTGGGCAAAACCGGCGGAGGTTTTCGCCCCGACCAAGCTGTGCTGTTTCACTGGCCCGATGCGCCCTTGCTCGCTGCTTCTGCCCCAATTCACTTTATCGCACAGGTGCCCCGAGCAGGAGACCAGAAATATCAGCCACCACAACCCCCAGACCGGTTCGTGTAGCTAGAGAGAAGCACATAGCCTGTGTCGTGGGTCTGGGCTGCCCACTCGCTGTGTGTATTTTTAGAGGAGGGGTGAGACACTTCACCGCCGCCGTCTTTATCTTTGGGGGTTGCGCTTTAAATAACCTCCCGGGATCGTCCCCCCCGTCGGATGACCGCCCAGTAGACCACTTTCTTGCGCCTATTTCCGAGTTTAGTGGATTAATTCATCTTTCTCATCTAGAACCTCACCAGTACTTGGGGGGGGGGTGACCTCAATTTACAAGTGGGACCTTCTTGCAGTACATACCATGGTACACCCCCATGGATAACTTTTATTTTTCATGTTCACGTTTTATAGACAGGAATGTACCTCGGCGGTTTTTGGTCTTTCGCCTCCACAGTGTGACTTCAGGGTTAAGAATAACTGGATCGAGAGCACACGGGGAAGCTGGTGCAGTCTGTCGTGCGAAAAACGCCTGTACGTTGGCAGTATTTTGCATGCATATCGCCTGCAAGTACCCAGGACATAATACGTTTCTCCTGATCGACCGTTTTAAGATTTGCAAATAATTTGGATGTCTTTAGGTGCTGGTTTTTAGATTTCCAGGTCTTTAATAACTATTTGAACGGGTTCCGAGCGCCCTGTCAGCTTTGCTCTGCAGACCGAGGGCTGTTTTGGAGCAGCCTCGCGTTAGTCATGCTAATTAAAGGCGCACCGACGGCGAGTCTGATGGGCCTGTCAGCTGCACCCTGGTTAGCGAATGTACTGCGGGCGACATTCAGGGCAAAAGCATAAGTGCACTTGAAGGAAATCAGGGGGAGATTGTACTTGATCCTTACTCTGTTTGAAGCTCAGGTACGGTATTACGGCACCCCCTGAAGAATTAGGCTTGTAGCGTCTCCCCAGCAGATGCAGGATTATACTAGTTTAATAGCCCCAGACCGAAGATCTCCCCCCCCCCCTCTCAGATCCCAAATCCTTCCCTCCACTTGGCTGTGTCCAGGTGCCAGGAGCTGCAGGGGGAACAAAGCCATCTGCTCCGAATTGCGCCAGCAGTCGGCTGTTTGGATCCGTCTTTTTCGTACGGCGCAGGGGAGGTAAGTTGGCTGTGCAGGTTGGACGTGGCGCCCTTGTTCTGGGGTGGACTGCAATCACAAAGGAGTAAATAATGTTTTTCCCCCTCAAGCCTGCTTTACCAGTATTTTAAAGCGAAGGTGTTTTGTCACTAAACGGTCTGGCTTCTAAACCGCTTTGTCCAGTATGGGGTTGCGGGGGGTGGGAGCTGGAGTCTAACCCACCAAACATGACCTTCAATTCCTGGCCTTACTGGTGGTTCTTTACGGACAGGGTTAAGGAACTGAATGGGTTTGGTCCTCCCTAATTTAGACGGAAACAGTAGTGCGCTGGATTTGGCAGTTCAAATTCTAGGGGTATCACCTGTCGGGAAGTTCTTTGAGTTGACTGCTACACAAGGACTCGGATGGAAAAGAAACGTGTATCTTTAGCATTTCAAACGACCTCATTTTCTGGGAACAAAAATCAAGGGTGTCCAATCATAAGTTCCCAGCCATATCGTCAAATCCTGATCCCTTGGAGTTCTTCAGGAGATGGACAGATGAGAATGGGGGAGTAAATGTCTCGTATAAGGAGCACAGATGAACTGGGCTTAGTGGTTCCTCTGATTTCTATCTGCTCGTGTGCTCTCCTGTGCGGTGCTACGGTCGACCTGTTATGAAGAGGATGTGGCTGAGCTGTGAGACCAGAGGAGGCTTTGTAACCCATTACTGCTCCTTCTGCCTGACAAGAGCTGATCTGAGCATGATCAGCGTACATTTCTTGTCACAACCCAGCTGGGAGAAAGAGGAACCAAAACTTAAGAGGTTCAGTGCAGGTTCCTGGGTGCACCTGCAGTCAAAGATGCCATACAGCTGACATCCTAATGTACTACGATTTCATTTTTTCTGAATTTTCCGTACCAGATTCTAGGCCTTCAAGCGTTCTGATAATATCTAGGACATTCTGAGCTCCTGACAGCCTCAGCCCCCCAGGGGCTGTAAGAAAATTCACATTATCTGACAATCTGAAATAGTCGCATTACCACATCGTCAACAGAGCCTGCACCCAATTAGTCTAGCTCTTATTGTTTTGTGATCGCTTTTCGAAAGAAAAAGGGACCAAGAAATCTTATTCCCAGCACTCCAGTGCCATTTTTTTATAAATAGCCCAAGATTTCAAATGCTACCATCAGTCTGTGTTGTTTGCTGACACTCCGCCATTGAATACTGGTTATTCTCTGGAGTGGGTTTTAATGTCACGAGTGCATTGTGGGATCTGTCTCGTGAAACCTAACTGTTTTGGTAGAAGTCCCATGTTGTTAAAAACTCCATCAACATTTTAAACTAGTGCTTCAGTAAAGCAGACTGTGAATTTCATCCAAAAGGAATTCACCTACACTCATTCCCTTTTTTCCAGTCTGTAATGTAAACTCCTGTCTGGTCAGTTTTAGCAGCTTCTGGGTTTCTGCTCTAAAAGCCCCATATTAAAAAAATGCTGAGCAGATGTTTGCTGCAGAATAGTGTGCAGTATAGGTAGCAAATGTGTTTACTTGGTGCTTCCAAGATTAAAAAGGCTGCATTGCAGCCTTTATCTGTCTGACAGGTTATTTGAATGGGTTACATTTTTTTACCATTTTCTTGCAACACAAGTACACAAACCGAGAGACCTTTTGTCTGGGACATTTGAAGCATTTTGTGAGCCCTCGTAACCAAACTGGTCATTAGGAATTGTTGCCATCGAAAAGTCTCTGGGGTAGAGTTCTATGGGTAAAAACAAGCCTAATTCAGTAATGAAGCCGACAGGAGCTGAATGCAAATCACGAGAACGAAAGCGATTCTTTTTAAATTCCAACGCACTTCCTGTCCGTTTCCCAAAGCTGGGATCCAGGAGGAAGATAAGCTCTTGCTGCATTTGTGCTTTTCGGTGCTTTAAAAAAACCAGATGAGCCAGTTTGGCCTTGCAGCACAGCCCATTGAGGATTCCTGCTGGGCACTGTAAATGGCAAGACGCCGGGACGTGCCGGAGCCTGTTTTACAAGGCAGTGAGTTGCAAAAATACGATGGTGAAGAGCGCTGGTAGCAGGATCTGAGGGAATCAGGACCTCTCTCCCTGCTCCCTTCTTACCTGAATCCTCCAGATTATAACCTTAAGAAACTAGGAGGAGTTACAACCTAGAGGTCACCGTTAAGCCTGTCTCGTTCTTGTGGCCCTTGGCCGATTGCTCCTGAGTTCTCCTCCAGCTGTTTCTTGAAGAGCGTCCGAGTATCGGCTTCAACAACAGGGCCGGGTAGCTTGTTCCACATTCTTGTGTTAAGCTAAGCGTTTATTTTGACTTCGTATTGCAGCTATCCTGAGCAGCAGCAGCAACAGCAGCCACTGAGGGTCACACGGCCCCCCTCCGAAGAGAAACGAGAATCCTTACACACACAATCGCAGGAGACATTTTCAAAAAGCGATTTGTTTTCCCACCCCTGGAAAACGGGACGGAAGCGAAATCGATTCGAATCGCCCGGAGAGTGAGCTTTGCAGTGCGATAGGCGTGCAAGTTCTTGCTGTGTGGCTAACTTCGGAGACGCCTCCCTGACGTTGCAGTTTTTTCAGTCGTTGTTTTTTTGCTTTATATGAACCCTGTCTATGCAGTGGACTGGTGTCCCTTCCGGGGCGTACCCTGCCTTGCCCCAGTTGCTTGCTGGAATAGACTCTGGTTCCCCTGAAACCCTGGATTGCAAGAAGCAACCGGTGCAAAGCTTGTAAGTGTCTCTGATCCGAAGACCTCTTTCTCGTGGTGTTCTCCCCCACAGTGGCTTTTTTGGCAGCTGTGCCGATTAGATCGTCAGCGGCACCCCAGCTGGTACATTTTATCTCATTCCATTTCGAGCCGACCTCAGAGTTACCGCTTCACGTAGTTATTTGCGTCGGGCGGAAGGCTGGCTTGCGAAAGCCTGGCCGTTTCGTTTGGCGCCTCTGGGTTTTTGCGCCCGAGACGGGGTGTGGCGGGGGGGCTCTGAAACGACGCTAGGGCTCTCGCAGGAAGCGCTTGTGAACCGGGGGGCGTTGAGGCCGGGTTGGGCCTGCGGCGTGGCGCCAGCAGGCGTGGGTAGCAGGAGCGAGCGCGAGTCGGCTCGGGGCATGTTGAGGAAACGTTCGTCCGCGCTTCGGGGCGCGTGACTGATGACTGCTGGGGAGGAGGGGGGTTGGGTTGTTTTGCGAGGTGGTTGTCCTTGGCCTTATTTCCTTTACCTGATCGGTTCCTCCGGTGCTGCGGTAGAATATGTGTGTCGCAACAAGCAGACTTGAGCCCGTGCCCCTGTTTGAGAACCGCTGACCACCAAGCAAGAGCAGACAAAACCAGTGCTATCCAGGGTCACCATCAGGCCAGAACAAAGATACACGTGCAGCAGGCAAGTTTGATTTTGTCACTGCGGTGTGGGAAAACGGGAAAAGAGATGGATATTTGTGCAATTTGAGCGGGCTCTCGCAGTAAGGAAGAGCTCTTTTAAATCGCCCAGTCCTGCCTTTTGACAATATTGACAGCACAGCAGGAACCAGTTAATTTTTACCAGGTGAAAGTTGCTTAATCACATAAGAAGACAGATGCTAAAGACCTGCTAACTTCCCAAATCAACCAGTCGTTAATAATAGGACTGTCTTTCTTTAATAAGACTTGCCGTGATAAAGGGCAATTACATTTTTTTTCCAGTTTAGCTGGGTGTATAATTTTATTTAACGTGCATAAGTTTGAAAGCCTACTGTGGTCTGTTTGTGGGTGCAGTAGGCTGCTTTGTAATGGCTGTCTTTAGTAGGATACATTTACCTACAGAATCTTGACAGAGATGTAAATTAGCTTTGCATCATTGCTGGGGATTAAGGTAGGTGACGTCATGAGATTAGTGGAACACTGAAATTGATTACAGTAAAACAGCAGAGATGGATAGATTTGCCTGTATGTAAATTATTCAAAATTGCCCCAGAGTTAGATCTTTTGCTAACGGGTACTGAAACAGATGGGAAGTCTCATGTATATTTTATTTTGTACATTTCTTTAATGCTTTGAGATCACCAACAAGGTGTGACCACAGTGGCAATTTTTGCAGTTACCCAGGGGAGATGAAGTGTGCATGGTAGTAAGTTCACAGTTGTCCTGTTGTAAGAAATTGATCGATGACAGGAGTGTCATGTCAGACAGAGTCCGGACACGTTCAGGGGCTGCAGTTCCTGACTGACTCTCAGTCCACACAGAGCTGGCAGTGCCTGGCCAGTCATGTATTGAACCTGGGCTAGGCCACGTTTAAAGACAGTCAGTCTAGCAGTTATTGGGGTCTACACTCCTGAGAAGTGATTTTTTCGACGGTCAATTTTTAAGTAACCGAGAGTTCAGAACAGACTATTTCCTTTTACTGTATAGCTACAAGCTCCTCCAGTTTTTTTCCACTCAGATAAGATAGAACGTTTAAGTCCCCAAACCAGTTAATTCAGTTTTTCCGGTTTTCCTGCGATCCTCTTTCTCCAGACTTAGGCATCTTACCTGTTTGTTTTATCATGCGAGTAAGAATCGCTCGCTTGTTGATCATTGACTCCTGCAGTATAGAATTTGGTGTCACTTGCGTGGGTGTTTTTGGAATAACAAAAACATAAGCTCGTGTCCTGAGAGACTAGCAGGAAACTTCGGAGAAATGTTTCATCGGTCAAGGTGTGGATTGTGTTCAATTCAAACATTCTCTCTGTTGCAATATAAGACAAGGGTGAGAATTTGCTTATAACCCAATATCTTAAGAATCAGTGTTTCGGGTTCTAGCTAAAATTCAGTGACTTGAGTTCAATCTTCCATCTTGCTAAGCATCTTTCCTTTTTATCTGATACTACTGGAAGCTACTTCTACCAAGATTGGGCATATAATGCAATTTGTTTTCTTTTAAAGCACAGTACTCTCGGCCGATTTTGGTAGTTCTTGTTGCTCAACGTTTCCTTTGATGCATTGTGAAGGAGTTCAATTTGTGAACAAACCGCGAAGAATTAAAGAGCAGCATCCCCTTAAGTACCAGTACAGTGTTTTTACAAGATCCTGGAATTGCTGCGTTTTTAAAAAACGTAACTTAGCTTTCTGCAGATTTTCCACAAAATTAGAAATGGACCTTTGTTTGTGTAAAAACAGCTTAAGTATGCCAGCAGCTCTGCTTGTACAAGTGGGACATGAACTGATGTTGCTTAACGCTGACATTTCTAGTCGTTCCTGTGATTTACAGTGTCGTCTTAACTTAATCGCAATGAAGCTGGAGCCTGGTGTTGTGTTCCTTAACCTACTCTAATGTACAGGGGACATGATGACTGCATTTCATGCAGTTTTAAGAAATCCTCCAATCAACTCCAAGAATCAGGCAGCTAAGGTAAGGACAGTGCCTGATACTTGGCCCTTTCAAAATGCTGTCCCGTTTTTTCACACTTTGGGGGGGGGGTTATTCTCACTCAGAAGGTTTTCTTACGGAAGGACATGTGAAATGTATGTCTGTGTTTGGGACATTTTTCTCCCGTTTCTGTTTACATTAGCTCTGCTTGTTTCACCTTTTCCTCAGTCAACACCTCAGTAGGACACACCTAAAGCTAGTCTGTGGTGTACGCTTTGATATCGAAACGGTACTCTTGATTAATACGTGATTAGTCAAAGCTCTCTTATCTGTTTCTCCCCAGGAACGGGCGCAGGGGATAGTACTGCGTGTCCTCACGTCTTTCAGAAGCAGCGAGATTGAGCCAGCTGTGAAATCTTTAGACAAGAACGGTGTTGACTTATTAATGAAGTATATTTACAGAGGCTTCGAGAAGCCTTCGGAAAACAGCAGTGCAATTTTGCTTCAGTGGCACGAAAAGGTAGGTTCCCTCCAGTCCGTTCGGGCTTTGTTCGGTGGGTAAAAAGACGTGCTTATTGTGGCGGTCGGTTTCCGAGACTGAAGTCTCAAGAGGTCGAAAACCTGGGCTTTCAGACCTGTGGCATCAAAACGGCAACTGGATTCTGCGAGATTTTTCTTACTCTTTTCTTCCTTCAGCTTTTCCATAAATGTGGAAGAGGAGTATCAGGATCACGATATAGCCAAATTTCAAGGTTACAAGGGGAATATCCAAAGGCATTTGCTCCTCAGTTTTTAACTTTATATAGTAAAGAGAAACTATGTTAATTTAACTCAACAAGCAACAGGCACAAGGCAAGGTACACAAGGCACTCCAGTCCATTCAGGATGCACACAGACAGACCACACACTCACACCAGTCTGTGGACTTTGGGAGGAAACTGGAGCCAATGGAGAAAACGCACGCCGATTGAACCCAGAGCTGCAAGGCAGCAATGCCACCATGCCACACCGACACAAATGTATATTAAATACCTGCACGTTCTTTTCTGATTGAGTTGGCACGTTAGTATCGCTCTGTTATCAAAAGGTTTGATGTTTGCTAATCGGGAAGGACTTCTTCCATCCCGATGACCCCGTGACATTTTTTCCAAACTGTAACTCATGACAATATGCTGAGTCAATCTGGACATAGTCAAACACGTCTTATTGCTTCTGACGCTTTTGTGTAAGAGTTCCCTGTTGTTACCCTTTCTTTCATGTTTTCAAATGCGTTTTTTAAATGTGATTGGCGGCTTTTCCGACTTAAAAGTTCCGGTAAAAAGCTGCTTACGGTAAATGCACGAGGTTTAAAAGTATTTTCAAAATTTTACGTTTCCGTCTGTATAATTCAAGTTGACCCTTGGATCATTGTGAAATTTCCAGCATTTTTCCCTTTCAACTCATTTGAATTTAGCTGTAATGGTAATAGTGGGATTCTATGCAGCCAGGCCTGTTTCCATGGAAAGAAAAAGCAATGTGTTATTTTTAGGCACACGAAGATGTGGGAACAAATCCATTTCGCACTGACCCGAGGTTTAAAATAGCGTCTCTTTCGATGTACAACGCTCGAGACGAATACTCAGGAGTTGTGTGACGTTCACAGGGGGGGGAACAAAGTGTTTTGCAGGAGGTTAACCTAGAGAAGTTTGCAAGTGAAATTCCAAACAGGAATGACCATTTTTAAAACCTGCTATTTTTTAAATCCCTTTTTTCACTATTCTGGAGGCCAGATGTATCTAAGCGCACACAAGTCTCGAGTGAACATTTTTTATGAGAGCTTAAAGCAAGTCCTACATCTACAGCTGCATTTGGGCATAGACTGGCTGTAACCAAGCCAGTAGTATAACCAGTAATTAAAAAGGAAATTCTTGCACCCTCTTTTAGGCTACTAGCTTGCATTATTTCTCTTTTTATCTGCAAAAACAACTCGAAATTGATTAAATGCTGAGCAAAAATGATCCTGGCACTTTTAAAATATCATAGATGACTTAAATAAGCAAAGATTATCACTATTGACCTGCCTGTAAGCAGGCAACTTGCAATGGCGCTACTTTAACTGAAAGGACTGCCTTCAGTGTTGTAGCTTTCTTACAATAAAAGCAATCAGAATTGTGTCTGTTTCGAGTAGGTGGGGCTCACAGTAGTTCCTTCCTGCCTTTATGCTTTTCTATTTCGCAAAGCAAAACCGGAAGGAAGATCGGTCTGTTAATAAAATTGCACACTATGACTTTTTTTCAAAACTAAACACAGGATGTAATTATGGTACAGTGATCGTAGGGAAGTGTGTGATAAGACAGATGTTCATTAAGATCTCTAAGGCTGCTGGTAGTATTTGGAATGGAGTTGATCCCTCTCTTATTTTAGGTTTAGCATTAAGGGAGAGAAAATGCAGGATACGGAAATTTGGGTTTACAAAAAGTTCTAAGAATACTGTCAAAACGTTCTAAGAATCAGAATACAAATCGGTCAGCTGCTTTTGATCTTGTTCCCTAAGTGCTCCAGGAAATCAAGGAGCAAAATGAACTTTTTGCCTCCAGTCAAGTTCGCTTAGATACAAAGAGTCCAGAATGACATGATCCTACAGGACCAGCCGACGGGTTTCACCAGGTAAAAAGGACTGTGACTGTAATCGTGTCATCTTGTCTGAACGGTTCTTGTCTTTCTCAGGCTTTTGCAGTGGGTGGCCTAGGATCCATTGTCAGAGTTCTGACAGCCAGAAAGACTGTTTGAAGGACTGTAAAACCTTTGGCCGAAGAAGAA
This sequence comes from Lepisosteus oculatus, assembly GCF_040954835.1. Taxonomy (NCBI): domain Eukaryota; kingdom Metazoa; phylum Chordata; class Actinopteri; order Semionotiformes; family Lepisosteidae; genus Lepisosteus; species Lepisosteus oculatus. The sequence goes on along the minus strand of NC_090719.1, from coordinate 13,104,681 downwards.
AAGCTATGAAGACAAAAACCATGAAGAGGCGAGCCAGGAATCGTTTGTTTCTTTTTTCCCCCCCAAGGGAATCAGTTTTACAGGAAAAAAGATGCCATTTTTGCAGAAGCTGACACATTATAAAGAATATAATTATGAGTGAAGAACTACAGTGTATGTTGGAATGCTTTTTATCTCTTGAGGTTTTGAAAGGTTTGGGGTGTGGGGGGGATGTCTTTTGTTTATTGTACATGTTATCATATGCAAAGTCTTACACATCCTCACACTCTGTTTGTTTTTACTTCAGAAAAATTTTAAAAACACGTTAATTTAGAAAAACTGACCAGGACTGACTCCAGCTGAGGCTGACAGGCAGTCTTGGCTTATACCATGAAATTGGCGCACATGATGGAGTACACCATGGTACAATAGTGTTATTTGACTGGCTCAGTACTGAAGGTTAGATTTTATTCTCTTTTTTTTTCCCCTCATTCTCATTTTTGTACAGAGAGATGTACATTTAATATAAAGCAATGGAGAGGATATGAATACTGGGGTGATTTCATGTAAAGTGCCTGCTGCAATAAAGCTCTTGTATCATCTTTATGGAATTTTTTTGTGTGGAAATTCTGATTAATAATGGGGTTTAGATGAGTTTTTCCCACCCAGCTAACACAGGTTAAAGAAGAGATTGTATATTGCTAAACTACCTGCACAGAGCTATTCAGGAAACCTGTATGGGGGCTGAAAAATGAACAGGCTCCTCATTTCTGTGCCCTGCTTAATATAAGAGTATTAATCTATTAAAGGACTTTTTGTGATGGCTAAAATCAGGTTTTTCATTTTGCAGAATGACTTAAGTTGTGCGATTTTCATGTAAAACCTAAAAATTTAAATTCCAAATAAAGAATCTGGTTAAAGCATTGCTGTCGCTTAAATGGCTCAAAGTTGTGGTCTGGTGTTGGCTGGTTTTCAGCTGGAGTGCTGTTCTTTTAATTCTTTAATCTCCCAGAACCCAGGTCTGAAGTGCTGGCCCTGGGGGGCCATCTCGTATAACATTCAATTTATTCTCCCCCATGAAAACCATTTTATTCGACCATGATTTACATGGGTAAACAAAAGGTAAATTGTACCCCAAGGCGGTACTTAGTCACAGTCTTTTTGCGATCGTCCTACTTTCCTTTCAGTGCAAATTAGTGGTCTGGTTTTTAAAAAGGGAAACACCGATAAGCCTGCTAACTGCGCTTTGAGCTTAAATGGTTGAATCGCATTAACCCCTTTAAAAAAAAAAAATAGTACACACAGGAATAGGTGGAAATCTGATACCGACCCAGCGAACAACAGACTGTGGCCACAGCTTAATCCAGGCATTGACTTTGGGGAACTCTGGGGTTTGTAAAAGTCCCGCAACATCGTCACCAGTGAACTAGAAAAGTATCAAACTAGTTTATACTTGAGGAATGTACTGCAGGTGTGTGGTATGTTCAGCATGCAGTATCGTGAACTTGATGCCTGAAACCCCATACTGAATTGAACATTTTTAATCGCTGATCTAATTGTTAGTACAGGTGCTTTCAGTATGCAACACTGGAGGAACGGTTAAGCACCCTTGGCATGTAATTGGGAAGGGTGTGCTTGTACAAATGGGAGTTATTTTGGATAGAAGCAGAGGATAAGGAATAAGCTGGGATGTATTTCCAGGAATTGGTTAAGGTTAGTGTACTGTAGATGTGCTCAGTATGTTTCAGGAGAGGACCTTGACAGAGGTTAAGGTCCCCTTCAGTCACATACTTAGTATTTGGTAAATATATTTAAAATCTAGAGGTATAGATGCGTATAAATGTAGGTCACATAGAACAAAAGCATCAGCCAACTCACGGTCTGTGGGTATGTGTAAATGAATCCATCAGTTGCTCATGTGGTTTTACAAAGCCTGGTTTGCGCTCGACTCTTGCCAAAGAAAAAACAGTAATTGTTGACGTTTGTATAAGTTTAATCAAAAATAACATCTACAAATTATTCCCGACCCCCCCCCCCCAAAAAACAAAAACAAAACAAAAATCAAATCAGAATTTCACAATATGCTGTCCATTTTTTTCTTTAGAACACCAAATATGGAAAAAGCAAAACAGAACCCGAACAAAAGTGAATTCAGTGGCAGTTCACAATCTGGACTGACTTCAGCATACATGTTAAAAAGTGCATTAGTCATTCTCGGAATATACACCATTATATTATCCTCTGCAGAGTTCAGGCCACGCCAACACAAATAGAAAATCAACACTCAATACTATTAGTAGTAGAAGTAGCAGTACTAAAGGCAGGAAGATTTGTATTGGCAGTTCTGTCAGAACGTGCCACAGAACAATCTTTCGTATTAACAGGTTGTCATCCAACTCAAAAGATAAAAGCATCTTCTCAGCTGTGACTGAAAGATCACAAGGGAGATATATACAGCGTACAAGAGAGAAAGGTGAACAGCAGTGTGCAAAAATTAAGCTTTTGTCAGGTATCTAAAAAAGCTCTAATTATAAACGCCTTTTCAAATATTTCTGTTTACATCGCCAAACGTATTTTTTTCAATCCATATGTATATACATTTATATAGTGTATTGTCCAGTTTATATTTAGATGTTTTGTTTTCCTCCATTGGAATGTACAAATAAAAACTTTACCCCACCTTTCGCCCCAAAGAAGGGAGCACGTCCGACAGAAGGAATGATAAATGCAGTCATCATTTTCTCACCAGTAGTGCTCTCAGGAATCCTGAACTCCACCAACTCAGCACAGCTGAGCACTAAATGAGTAACACCCCTGACATCATGCACCAGGTCCAACACGATTATGTTACAAAGCTTTACTTTAAAAAAAAAAAGAAAGTCAACTCGAAATGCCATGTTTTAACATTACACCTACCCTTGATTGAACCAGTGCTTAAGGTTAAAACTCCTACATGAATTCATTCCAGCCGGAGCAGTGTTTTTTGGTTCATTACATACTAATATATCATTTAGCACAGTCTGTTAGAGATGCAAGCAGCAATGTTCAGACGTAAAAAAAAAGTCTAAACTTGTGCTTAGTTTGAGATAAATCCTTCCATGAAGGTGGGTTAAATACTGATATAAATACTGCTATCGCTCCTATACATCCAATGATTTATAATTTCCTCTTATGTACAGTACTGATCATATATTGATCATCATACGGAATGTATTTTATAAATACAAAGGTAGACAGGGTGTGACCGTCTATATTATTTTCAATTATGATTGAGATTTTTTTAAATTTATATTTGAAAGCAAACCCAACACCCTTAGCTAAAGCAGCTGCTCTGGTTCTGTTTGTTTTTCTAATTGTGTTAACTTCATAAGCTATTATTTAAAGACAAGGGGCTAAGATACAACATGAACTTCAAGACAACGCCTACCTGTTGAAATGGAACCACAATATTGAACCAAAATAAAAAGTCAACTCATAATCTTGGAAATGCGCTCTAAACAGAAATAGTGAATGATTAATGGCAAAACGTATTACCCAAAAATAATATTTGAAAGATCACAGATCTGAATGTAGCCATGTTCTGAGTGGTGTTTTTGTCAAATAAGCCTAGATTTTCTAGAATCATTCAGTATAGTATAACAAGTATAATAATACTAGACCATCAGACCAGGAAATTTCTTGCTTTATTATATAACCTGTAATCACGATGATCAGATATACAGTAATCCATAATGGATAAAAGTAATTTTGATATTTCCGGCTGCAAACAAATCGCAACACACGGACAGCTGGCTGTCACATGTGCCTTGTTCACAAAAACTGAATTTCCTCTGCGTGACAGAACATATCTACCTTTTATATACCGAGCTGACCAGACCCACATCCTGTGCACACTTTGGAAGGACTGCATTTGCAAAGTCATTCACACAAGTCTGTTTCCTACAGCATTTTAAAAAGGTTCTGGTGGCCTTCGACCCTTGAAATAGGAAACGAGCGAAGTCAAGTGCAAGCCGACTGATATCTGCGAAAAGGTGAAATGAGAATCCTGGGCTCCGTCTGCAGCATCGCCCTTAGACAAAGCTAATCAATACCCACGATCCATTGCACCTTCTGCTCCCAATTCTCACCTAAACACTGGAGAGTGTTCATTCTGAGGGCCAAGGAGCCTGAAGGAGCCGGGAGATGGGCAATAGTAAAGTGTTGAGATTTGTGAAGCTTCGCCTTACTAAATGGATAGAAAGGAAACAAAAATGCCTAGAGGTTTATCGTTCACCAGTACTGAGTGCGCACGCAGACCTCACGTATTGAGCCTGACACAAGGTGAACTCCATTAAGACCCAGCGAAACTAGCGTACTACAATCAGCAGTCCTAAATACCATTGCAAGGAGTTCAAACGTTTAGATCTTGAATTTTCAATTGCAGAACTTTTTGTATCGCCCTACCCCAGTGTCTAGTTCTGCGGTTTACAGACAATATCCTGATTGTGCAAAAGCCTTCGAGACTACAGAAACCGGAGCACCTAGAGGAAATCCCCACGGAAATCCCCATTGAAAAATGTACAAACTCAACACAGACAGCAACCCCAGGAACTGAACCCAGGACCCCAGCGCTGAGAGGCAGCGATACTACAGCTGCGCCACGATGCCGCCCTAAATAAAACACCTACATGAATAACCAGTCACCTCTTTTGAAACGTTAAGACAAAAAAGCTGCACATGGCTCTCAGGAAAAGAGAAAGTTGAGTAATGAAGAGAGGAACAGTCTGTATTCGCTTCAACACCCACATCACCTGGGGGAGGGACAAGCACACCAAGTCCCACAGATGGGACTGCATGGTACCCAGACATCAAGGGATCATTAAGATAATATTTTCCCCTCCCTCCATGCCAATCCTACCAGTCATTCTGGAGAAGACATTCCAAAAGATCAATGTGGTTAGTTAGCTTGGGTGGTATAACAACCTTAACAGAGTTAAGTGGCAGTCCACAGACCATCTTCAATAAAATGTACAACAGATGATATATTAAATTACAATATTGCAAAAGCTATAACGTCAAGCAGCTACAAAGCACTTTAATTTCTGTCTATGAAGTAAAAAGGGAAAATCCATTTCTGCAGTGACAGAACAAGTGAAATGTAGAGAGGAAAGCAGCAAAAAAGTGAGAAATGTTTCAAGATATTTTTTACAGCTGTCATTTTTTTCAGTCGAGAGATGCTTAGTTACAGCAGTCGGACAAATGTAATCTAACACGTTGGAGTCTTGTCGATTGTCACACAACCTCGCCCACTGGAAATCAGCAAAGCGTTTTGTTTTTCCCTTCGGCCCGACTTGTATAATAAGTTGGTCGTGCAACGAATTTAAAACTGAGGGACGAAAAAGGGTAGCAGAGCAGCGAATAATGGGCAAATCATGTGATTTTTAGAAGTCTGATGTCGTCGTCTTCACATAACAGAAGGCATTTTAGATTTTCACACGTGACTATAGGTATGTACGTATATTCAGAAGACCAGAACTCTGTTTTAGGCATTCTAACAATTGTATGAACGCATCAGGTTAAAACCGGGCATTGCCAAGGGTGAAAATGATCCCATTTCTGTGGGGTAAGAGCACACAAGACATGTGCAAACTGTGTGCGCACATCTTGATGCTGATGTGACTCAGCCCATCCACGCACTCTCAGAATGACACTGAATATCTTTGTGAACGAACTGCAGTCATCTTCACGGAACCTGTTCCCCCTTCCACAGTGCGCTGTCGCAAGCGAAGCCGCCTTTCCGTGGCTATTGATAACAGATAAATTAATCACACTGTGGATCTGGCGCAACACCCATCAGACACAGCATGTCCCCGATCACTCGATTCCAAACCCAGCCATCCAGGATCGGAGATCATGATCCATCCATGATCTAAACAAGCACTGTGGCCCTCCTTCCAAGCGGGGAGGAAGCCTTTTGCTTGCGATGTAAAAAGTGCTCATCAACTCAAAGAAGCAATGGACCGCTGTCTGCAGACGAAGCCTGCCTACAAACATGCACAGGCATGTGTCCGCTCAACCGAAGCTGCGACTGCTATGATATGAGGCTGAACAATGTCTCAGAAGGAGGCTCGCTACCGGATGGCTCCAAATACACTCACTCTGGGACCCTTTCACTGCGTAAAGGAATCCAATTAAGTTTTTACAAAAAACACTAAGCCAGGCCTTCCCATACAAGAGAAAGGCTAAGGACAGGATGCCGTGATCAGCTGTACCGTAGCAATGCCGGGCTGGTTAATCAGGACCATTTTTTGGTGAAGCCGGTTATTGTCATCTGGGGGTTACCCACCTTCCCGGAAAAAAAAAAAAAAACAGGCTAAAGTACCCATCACACAAAATATAGAACCGGATATAAAAGCAACGCAATTGTGGCCTTCATCCAGCGGGCCAGATCCCAACCCAAAGCCTTTGGCATTGGAAGCGTGGCTGCTCAGCCCAGGAGCACAGTTGCACAGTTTTAACCACCTCTGCGCGAAGCTCCAGTCTGGTTGCCAGAGCTGTCACTTCTGCATTAAGGCTACGGAGTTGAAGAATCCATCAAAGCCCTTCAAGCTAAGAGATGAAGCAGAAGCCCAGTGGTACAGTTAAACAGGTCACTCGTGGGGGAAGTACTCTCGAACTCGGGGTTTAAAGTCCAACAGGAAGGCATTAGAGAAGGACAGCAATGGGCTACAGAGATGGTGGAGCTGCCTTCATCGATAAATTATCCACCTCTATTTTCCAGATCTTCCAGCTCTGCAAGACGGATATCGGCTCGCTTTTCTTAAAAACAAAGACAGGTGGGAGGTTTTCCGTGTGCAAAAAAACCAAAAACAAAACAACCTTAGTCCCCAGAGGAAAAACAAAAAAAAAAATTCAGTCTGAGAAGAAGGGACCGACCTTTTTGATTGCAATAGAACAGAATCACTCCTAAAAAAACGTAAAATCGCATAAAACGATAGCCATCCCTTTCGCAGCGGCCTATTATGCTACCCCGCCTCCACTGTGACTAACTCACGGCGTCGCTCCCAGAAGAGAGAAAGACGGGATAACTTGTCCTCAGAAGAGACCGTCAATCTACATAACAGGATTCTCCGGTATAAAGTTCTTAAATAGCTGTAAACCAAGTTTAAAAACTGAAGTCTTCTGCTAAAACACCGTTGGAACAGTGACGGGGCGCCAGCTGGAAAAGTGGGTGGACCGGGCAGCGGGGGGGGCGCGGAAGGGGGGGGGGGCTGGGGGTCTGCAGCTTTCCCAGTCCAGGCTGCCGGGGGGAGAGATACCTCAGCTCCAGTGCGCGGGGGCTCCGGAAATCGAGGGGCGCACGATGCCCTTGGGCGCGGGTTTCGATCCAAACCACGACATCTGAAAGCAAGGGGAAGTAAAACAGGCACAGTGACCGAGGCCGTACCGAGAACAGGTGCCAACAAGAGGAGGCTGTCTAGCTCGTTTGGTAATCGGCAGCTAATTGACCCAAGGATCTTGACCGGCGGTTTCCCGGAATATCGGCTAAAGCGGCTCATATCTCAGGCTGATCCGCGTGCCGTCTTGTCAGGGTGCGCTGAAGACTGCGACGCCAAACCCGTCCCTGTTTCCGGCCCACGTGCTTCAGCCAATCAGAGCACAGGACTGTGAGAATCACAGGAGGACCGTTCCCAGGCGGAGGCGCCATCTCACCTTGTACTCCAGAGTCTCCTTCAGCATGTTCTCCTCCTCCCGCGTGAAATTCAGCAGCACAGATACGGCCTTTATCAGCTGGTACGCCTGGGAGAGGGAGGGAGGGGGTGGGGAAGGAGAGAAACGAGAACTTTTACTGCTCTCGGACATCACTGCAAAGAGACGTCTCCGCGCGTGTGGAGAGCATGTAGAAGAAGACTATTGGAATTTGTTGGTCTGTTTCGTTCCAAGATCAAACTTTAAGGTAAAGCAGCTCTTCAGAGCAGTAACACGAGATGTTTACACTGAAAGTGTCAATAGGACTTTGATCGGAACACTTAGGGAGAGGTTGCTGCTAAATGATTAAAGAATAATTCCCAAGCAAAATATATTTTTTTTTATTCATAGAATAAAAAGAGAGCAAGCACTGATTTTCCAAAACGTCTTTGCCTCTATCTTCTCATACAGTGAGTTAATGTTTTTTCTAGCAGGTTCCTTTATTCTACTGTTTGTGTACTTCTCGAGAGCACCCATTTAATGCAAGTGTGTAGATGTATTATTTCTTTGTTATATGGACTTGGAAATGAGTATGAACCACAGAAATGTGTGTTTTTGCAGCAAAAAAAGACATGGCCCATATTGGCTATGGTTAAAGCTGGGGCTATTGAAGAATTAAAAGTGTACTAAATTTCCTATTATGATATATAAAAGTACAGATTCATCTTTTTCAGGCTCCAGGTAGCGTGCAGAGTTATGACAGGTGCAACACTCTCTGAACTGACACTGATAATAGGCCTGTTTTAGAACCTTCACTGCTACCCTACACTGTCCTCAAACCCACAAGACTAGAAACACGAGAATTTCAATGTAAATGATATTGGCTGCATATGTAAGTTATGTCTCGTGACACGTGAAACATTCCTCAGCACAGAGGCCCTCTCATTGAGTCTTAGACCCGCCCACCAGACCTTAGCCCCGCCCACTGAACCTTAGCCCCGCCCACCGAACTCTGGACACACCCAGAGCTGTCCTGCTGCTGAGAGATGGACTATATGCAAAGCCTGTACCCAAAAATATGCAGGGTAAACCACCTACTGAAAGACTGTTTCGAATGGACATACTGTTTGAACTGAGCTCTTAACATTTCTGGGACTGCCACTGCAATAGAGAAAGCAATTTAAAATTCTACAGTGGAAAAAAGTCACTATTAATCTTGTGCAAGAGGGGTGTGATTAGTTTGCAAGCATAGTACAAGGTTACTTTTTTCACAGATACGGAAATAATTACGAATGTTTTCTTAAGTTTATTTTTATTTACAGCTAGCATGATTTTTGAAATACATTAAGAAAGCTGCCTTTTTTTCCCCGAGGCCTAGTCTGCAGTTGGATAAGCTTTTAAGATAAACACGTATCCTGAGGTCAGTACACCAATAGCTTCACCTGTATGGACTCTAGATATTGATAAAATTCAAAGCGAGTAACTATGCTTGCTCATTCCAGGGCCCTTGGAGACCCTAATTATTCTATTTTATGCTCCACAAATTCACTATAACCACCAGAATATGTTTCTTCTTGTTTGCTGCTTCTGATCGGCACTGGCTTCTGACTTCTCTCGATTCTGTTTCTTTTTTTAATTAAGATCCTGCCGAGGAAATTCTCAGCCTGTGTTTTTTTATGGTGACTAAAGCAAGCTTTGAAACTTGAAACCTTCTCTTCAGCCTCATGCGGCTTTTCTGAATCCTAATGACTACTGTCAGCCTGCAAGGGCACCCCATGAAGGAGAATGTGAAAAGTAACGACTACATAGACACTGCTGACAGTCTCAAATCTTCTCTATTTGGGTGCAGAACGGGGGTTTAAAAACTAAGCTGTCCTTTCCACATAAAAGCTCAAATTCTGATTGTTATTACTCAGTCTATGACGAGGGATTATCCTTGATATCCAGGATATCAAGGCAGCCATTTTTCCAGGTTTTTCCCCACTTCCACAGTCAAATGGAAATTCCTGTCATTAAAAACAGCTCCACACACGAGCTTCATTAAGAAACGTAACAAAAGCCCGGCTATCAAAAGCACTTCCTTTTTCCATTTCCACCACGGTCAATTAATTTCCTGCCAGATGACGATGCGTCACCGCAGCAGTGGTCCTGCTCGGTCGGAGAGGGGCCGCGGGTTCAGACGTGTGGGGTCTGTGCTTGGCCGAGGAGCCCAGGGTGCGAAGCCGCCACCTGTGGGATTGTGACCGAGCGCCTCTCTGGCTACTCTGCGCGACTGACCAGCAACCCCAACTCGATTTTTTTGAGGTCGTCGGCCGCCCAACGCAGCAGCTCTTCCGCTCGGAAACAACGCGGCTCCCTCTCAGGAATGCGATGGGAACGGGGAACTCAACTTCCCCCACGGGTAGGTGGGGGTGGGCTGCGGCTCGGAGTTCGACCGGAGAAAGGGGGGCCGGAGGATTCTGCGTCTCACCCCCCCTGAACGGCCCAGGGGCCCTGAACACTCACCTCCGCATCGCTGGAAGACATGAACTTCAGCACGACGTGCTTGAGGTACTCGAAGTTGATCTCCCGCGAGTCGTTGAGGTCCGAGTTATTGGTGACGGTGGCGCTGGCCGCCGGGGCCTCGGCGCACGGCCTCTCCCTCCCTTCGGCCCCCTCCGCGTCCGGCTTCAGCCTCTGCACCAAAACACAGGCTGCGCTCAAAAACGACGCCACGCCCCCCGCGCTCTCAGTGTAGGGATTAATAGTGTGGTTAGGATTAGCTTCGGGATACTTTCATTCCCCTTTCACACATTCTGTTTCCTTATCACCTGCTCGCTTGATTCCAGCTGCGCTCTACACTTAATTAAACCGAAACGTTGCGCGATTGGATCTCGAGTTCTTTTGTACTGGAGACTTCCGAGTTCACGCACGAAACGCCAAAGATGTTTTTTCAAAATTCAGAATAAGACATTTAAAAAGCCGAAAAGGCTTAATTACAAAACTCTGGAGTGCAAATCGGGCATTTCTTAGCCATAATTTATGGATGTTAATGCAATGCTCAAAAAAACAGTGATCTTGTGGGCTGCACAAACCCTAAATTATCCTTCCACAAGTGCCTATGAAGTATTCGTCGGAATGTCCAAACCTCGAATCCCATTTCCTTACGCTGAATGGGTAATGTCAGCGGTCTCCGGGGCAGAACCGGTGTGCAGTTTCCGCAAGGGAAAGACAAGTTATTTTCCTCTTGACCCCACGCCACATGCTTACTGATCCTGGCTGACAAATGCCTCAGCCCAGACTCTAAGGCACTGGGCAGATACCACAGCATACCAGCTCCTTCTGCAGGGTCCTCTTCAGCTCACTCATCCTCTGCTGCAGCTGCTTTATCATCTGCAAGACAAGATTGTTTCAGCTGCTAAGCCCAGGTCCAAGGAAACTTGTGTCAACATCACATGCCCCACTAGCCCAGTGGGGAAGAACTGGAGGATGTCTTTAAACAACACTCATCCAATTAAGTCAGATACTCATACAGAGCTTGATCTGTGGAAGGATTAAATATTAACAGTATCAACAACAATCTTTCCAGATTTTCATGCCTCGCAGCATTTTCATCCCTGTTTTCTTGAAGAGTCTTTCCTAGATACAGCACTTTGTTTGGTTTGATGCCAAGGAAGCTGCCTGTAGATTCTTGACACTCGATCAAGTACAAGCCTCCCAGAGCACATCTTGCACCAAGGCACTGTCCCAGAGAAATGCCCAAATTTGAAAACCTGTCCACATTGACATGAGTCCAACGATTTTAAGGTGCAGTATTATTTCTGAAAGTCTTTGTAAGCATGTTCAAAGCGTACAACATATCCAGAAATTCTAAAAGGAATTTGTTAAATCACAGTAATAAACTACCTGTCCCCCTCCCCCCCCCCCCCATCCCACACACCTTATTTTTCTCAGCCAACTGCTGCTCCAGCTCTCTGTTCATCTTCTGAACGTGCGCCACGTCGTCTGCCGTCACGGCTCCATTTTGCTCCTTCCCACAATCCACCTGGGCACGCAACCGTCCGTGGAGGGTCTGCACCTCCTCTTCGAGATCTGCCACCTGCCTTGCGGAAAATCGAGACAGCGCCCCCCCACACCCCCGGGTCAGGAAGACTGTGGCTGCAAGCGAACACCGATCCGGCTGAGCACCATGTTAGAAACGGGGGCCGGGCTCAGACTAGTGCGCGCCGATGGCTGTCTGGTCCTGGTGCCCTCTAGAAAGAGCGAGTTGGGAGGGTGAGGGTGAGGAGTGCTACAGCTGGGAGAGTAATGAGAAGCAGGACAAAGGCAGGGGAGATGACAGCAAACTGTACTAGTGTTTGCCCTGTAGTTCATCCGTTTTCTCTTTCGGCTGCCTTACCTATTTCCTCTCGGCCGCCCACATTTCTTTAACTAACCTGTCACTACTTCAGGGTCAGGGGTGGAGCCGGAGCCTATCCCAGCAAGCAACGGGCACAAGGCAGGATACACCCTGGATGGGACGCCATTCCATCACTGGGCTCACACACACTCACACACTCACACACTCACACACTCACACACTCACACACTCACACACTCACACACTCACACACTCACACACTCACACACTCACACACTCACAGCAGGGCCAGTTTTCCCAGAAGCCAGTTAAACGAATTAAAACACTTTAAACAAAGTTGAAATAGTTAAAACTTTGGACTGTGGGAGGAAACCAGAGCAGTCAGAGGAACATACAAACTCCACACAGACAGCACCCCAGGTCCAGAATTGAACCCAGGGCCCCAGCGCTCTGAGGCAGCAATGCTGAGCACTGTGCCACCATGCTTATGGAATCTATCCCTCACCAGTGATATAACTAGTATTAACTACTAACTAGTATAAATAGTATTAACCAAGAAGGCTCCACAGCCGAAACGTTGAGTTTCCTTTCTGGTCTTTTCAGCAGGGAATAAACCCGTTACCTGTCCTTTGCAGCCTACGCATGCTGACGCAGCTCCCTACTTTACTACTTTAACTACTAACTACTAGTGAACCAGTAATAGCCACTGTGCTGCCTGTCATTACTTCCTTTTCTGTATATGAGTCATCATAAGGCAGTACAATTTTTAAACGAGTGGATTTTGAGCTTGAATTCAAGCTCATCCCCCACCCTGTACAGATTAGTTCCTATAGGAAACTAGCTAATGCAATCTCGCCACTTTTTCTAGAGCACATCCATGGGGTCAGACAGGCACGAGCCGTCCAATGAAATAAAACGAAAACTCAAATGAAATAAAAACTAAAACTAAATCCACACTGCATTCAGGTGTGGCCCTCTCAGCTCCTCTAGTTTATTTTAGATGAACCGCAGATTTCAAGCGACTGCGGCCGCTGAGAAACCTCGCAGCTAAAAATAAAAAGGTGTGCCGTGCTGTTTGTCTAATCAAGACCTAGACGGTTGAATCACTTGTGTAGATTCGGCTTTCGGTGCATTTTTTTTCTCCGCGTGTTCCTAAAATGGGAACCTGTGAGCCTGTTGCCCCCCCTTCGCCCACTCCGATGATGCCGAAACACCAGCAACGGAACCTGCCTGTGATTGGCACGCCTCCAGCTGCTGTGTCTGAGTCAACACCTCCTGTCTGAGGCTGCTGAGCTGCGTCCCGGCGTCTCTCTCTCTGTCTGCCGCAGAGCCCTGCTGCTTCTCCATCTCGGCCTGCAGCTCTGCCAGTCTGGTCTGCGCGGCGTGCAGCTCTGCGAACGAAAGGCGAAAGGCACACTGAGTTTGGGGGCCCAGGGGATAGTGGGCGATGCGGTGGCCCTGTGGCTAAGAACCTGCGCCTGTGGCTGGGAGGTTGCCGGTTCGAATCCTGTGGCCGACAGAGGAATCCTACGCCGTTGGGCCCCTGAGCAAAGCCTTTAACCCCAGCTGCTCCAGGGGCGCCATGTTAATGTCTGACCCTGCGCTCTGACCCCAAGCTTCTCTCTCGGTCTGTTTGTCTCCTGGAGAGCAAGCTGGGGAATGCCAAAAGACAAATTCCCAATACAAGTAATTGTATATGGCCAATAAAGTGATCTTATCTCTCTTCTCTCTTAATCATGTTTGTAAAAATACAATCACAGTACAAGGGGATTCTACTCTTGTTCCATAGTGGTGCTGCCTCTTGTCTATAAGATTCTCTTGCTCCTTGAATCAAGTATGTGTTCATCTCTCCACTTGCATTGTGCTGCACAAGTCAGATATTTGCTTGTACCAAGATATGGACACACTATCCATATACTATCCATATCCATGCTGGGGAATGCGAAAAGACAATTTCCTCATGCAAGAAATTGTATATGGCCCATAAAGTGATCTTAATTTATCTTCCGTGCGGGAAACAGCCACATACCATGTCTAGGCCAATACCGCACTGCGTTCTATACAGGGGGAGCTACCCAGATGGCAACTTTCATGTGGGCTGACGGGGGTGAGGAATCTGAAATGGTAAAGCTCTTTTAGAGGTGTTTCAGTACAGGGGTCGGCGTGTTTGGGGAAACCTCCATCTCTCAAAACACTGCTTTTAGATTGATACTAGAGCCTTACAAAATTCCCCCTACCCACAATTCAGAGCCACAGGGGAGCCGGACCCTAACCCGGCAATCAACGGGTGAGAACGTACAAACCCCACACAGACAGGACCCCAGGTCTGGAGTTCTGCGAGTCAACAATGCTAATCATTAATAGTGGTAATAGTTTAAAACTAGCCGGTACTAAAATTGCAGAGTGTGGTCCTTGTGGCCTTCTCTCCCCTGTTCACTAATAGTTAATCTTAGCATTGAGTCTTTTAGGTTTTTTCCCCACAATACTACTCTGCTGCATTCAAACTTGGCAGTAGCTTGGTGTGTTAATTGCTCAATTATTCTTTTCAGCGCTTCAATTGGGGCAGCCTGATTGCCAACTATCATCAGGTTGTCAGTTTCTCCCATTATTTTCTCAGGTCCCTAAATATTAATACACCTGGCCGTGGAACACAAAGGTGTCATAGTAAAGTATGTAATAGTAAGATTGATCATGAAAAAGACTCGATAAACACAGAGGCTTGACATAAGATTGTGAAAACATGAGAGTTTAGATAATCTCAGGGCAGCCAGCAGTTAGTTCTGATGGTTCAGTGCCAATTAATAATGCCATCAACATCACAATTAGCACAGCAGGGAAGATTCTCTCTGAAGTGCAAATGTGTGCCGTCAGACCTCTTCCACACAGCTCCACGCACTCTTTTTCATCTGTTCTCCAGTTACAAACCAGAAGATTTGGAAAGCTTTCATCGGGAAAGGCAGCAGGAAACGTCTGTGGGCCGTAACCTGTGACTGACAAGTGGAGGGTTTCCACCTTAGGAGTCTGCTTGTAATCCTGAACAAAAGCCAAAAAATCAAGGTCCAGATGGGAATTCTCTTCTTAAATGAGAAATACAGGGTGAGGCAAGCCCCACCAATCAAGGAGACTTCAGGGATCTAAGGTCAGTAAAAACCATGATGACTTTCTTTAAAGGAGGCCTTATTGCACAGCCTTACGCATATAAATCTTTAAAGCGAAGCCCCACTTTTCTGTTACTTTTCTCCTCCAGACTGCTTACCACTAACACTGTGAAAGCCCTTTTGTATACCCAAGCACATCACCTTAATGAGAATATGGAACCTCTCCATTTTTTTTCCCCATTTCCTACCCGCTCAATTCAGAGCCAACTTGCCCAGATGCCAATTAGCCTGCCAGCATGTCTTTGGACTGTAGGAGGAAACTGAAGGTCCCAGCGGAAACCCACAGAAACCGGGGGGGGGAGAACTCCACACAGACAGCACCCCCAGATCTGGGACTGAACCCAGGGCCCCAGCACTGCAAGACAGCACAGCTAACCACCATGAGACAAAGACCTTTGGTAGCCTGTAGTGGTAGGTTATCTGTTATTATAGCCCCTTCAAAGAATGGCCCTGCAATACTGAGAAGGTCAAGAAGCAAAACATTTGAATCCCAAATCTGGTTTACTGATCTACAATAATTCGTCTGGGAGATTACCACAGAGAGGGAACAGTGCCACCTATTGGCTGACCAACTCATTGGCTGAGAGCGCCTTGCATCACTGCTAACATATGGCAAAATACTATCAAGACGCGACTGAAACAGGCGAAGATCTACCCCTCACCCTCTCGGAGGGCTGTCATTTCCTCCCCTTGTTTGCCGAGCTCCTCTGTCTTCTCCAGGAGGGACTGCTCCTTGGCGTTCAAAGCTGCAGTGAACTCCAGCACCTGGAACAGGCATTTCAAGCAAGAGAGGGCTTCATAACAGTTCACAGCACATGTACAGACAAGAAGAAGAGGCGCTGACTTATTGCCTTTTGCTTTTCTGAGGTAAAGAGGGATAGGGAACTGTGGTAATGTAGTGTGCCGATTATCTTCAATGATAAGGTTATGTGGAGGTCTTATTTCTGTCTTACTTATAGGGAAAAACCTAGCTGTTATTTGACATCTGAAATCCCCGAGCAATAACCAAAAACAATCTATTCTTTTATCACATACAATATCTACAAGGAAAAACAAAGCTTGTATTGAAGATGAAGCCTGTTAAAGTGCTTTGGAGGTCTCCTCTTCACAACTGACAGTTTGATCCAATATATACTGCTTAATGCACAGAAGATCCACTCGCTGTAAACGCCACGTTTGCACCAGGGAGTCAGATGCATGCAATCGAAAAAAAATAAGGAAGGAGAATATAAGTTCAGTATAAGTGTGGTGTACCAGCAACAGCACGAGCGAAAACAGGAATTTTCCAGTGTTCAGAGTCCCATTTAATGACTGATTCAAAATAATAATAAAAAATAGCAATTCCTTGATTTTATAAAATGGAATTTCCATCCCCAAAAATCCCAATGCAAGAACCCCTACCACTCTTAAAAACAGGGTTATGAAATGTATTTTTTTATTCTTTATCGTACTTACGTTGATGCTTACAGTATTCATTTTTCCCGTTTGCAATGCACTACTGACCTGTTCCTGCAGCTCTTCTTTTTGTTTCCTGGTTTCTTCCAGCGCCTTCGCGATCTCCACGCTCACCGTCTGTCGGCTGCTCAGCTCGGCCTACGGAAACGGCCAAGGCCGGAAGGCGTGGAGGGGTGTGCGTGATCGTGTCCGTATAACAACCGACAAACGAGAGAAACCTCACAACGGGCTCGCCTGTGCGGTGTGCTCCCCCAGAAGAAGCCACCACCCAAAGCTTTGAGGGTATCCAGCAACTGGAATCTGATACTCCTAACTTGAGGGGGGTATGCAGTAAAATTCTGCAGATTCAAAGATCTTAAGGAGAAACCATCGATCTAGAATTCAGGGAGAACACGGAAAACAAGTGGCAGTCGAACTGCATCAGACAGGCATTAGCCTGATGGTGTGAGACATGACGTTTGAGCTCGTCTCCACAGAGGCCACAGCGCTCCTCCTCACCTTTGCACCCTCCAGCTCCTCCTCTCGTCTCCTCACAGTGTTTTCCATCTCCAATCTGCTGGCTTTCAGACTCTCGTTCTCCTGCTCCAGCTGACTCTGGGGGGGGGAAGGAAAGGAATGAGATGGAAGGGCAGCCAGCTAGGCCTGGCACAGACAAGAGGGTGGAAATACAAAGAGGGAGGCTGTTCTGAAAGCAACAGAAATAACTGGGGGAAATAACTGGCCAGGGGGAGACTCTCTCCTGTCACTGGGCAGTTTATGGAGATGAAAACCAAAGTGGTCAGACGTTAGTTTCAGATAAGGCTCAGCGGAGCTAGGAAGCTAACGCGCTCGATCAGTTGAAAAGGAAATAGGGCAATCGCCGAGCGCTCTCATCGGCGCAGGAAGAGGGGCTGGATTACTCACCATCTTGTGCTGGGCGGCTGTTCTGTCGATCTCCCGGGCCACCTCCAGGGCGCCGACCTGGGCCTCCAGTCGGCTGACTTTCTCGGCGCTCTGCTGGCGCCCCGCTGAGATCTGCTGCTGCAGCCGGCTGCTCTCGGCCTCGTGCTCGGCACGCTGGACGCAAAACACATCGACACGGCATGATGGGAACTCGGCCGTCAACCAGGGCGGAGCGGTGGCTCTGTGGCTCAGGATCGGCGCCTGGGGCTGGACGGTTGCCGGTTCGAATCCCACGGCCGGCAGAGGAATCCTACTCCGTTGGGCCCCTGAGCAAGGCCCTTAACCCCAACTGCTCCAGGGGCGCCATATAAATGGCTGACCCTGCGCTCTGACCCGAAGCTTCTCTCCCTGTCTGTCTCATGGAGAGCAAGCTGGGGTATGCGGAAAGACAAATTCCTAATGCAAGAACTTGTATATGGCCAATAAAGTGATCTGATCTTATCTTAGATTGTTTAAAGCACGAGTTAATTATTGACAGGACTTTCTTGCCAAACCCTCCCCAAAAAATATAATCTTTTTTATTGCTGATTGCAGTCACATTACAGTAGACATTTTCAAATGCAGTGTACTACTAAAATGCCCAAAACAGCTTTTCCACCGGCTGTCTTTACTGTATTGAGGAAATTACCATGAGAGCCATGAGGAACATTTGCCACAAATACTTGGCACGTGGTGGAAGGCAACAGCAGACCCGGCTAATGTGTTACTCCGAACATCCTCAGGTGTTTACAGGAATTGACTGGCAGGTAAATACCAAAAGGAAGTACAATTCAGGGGCAAAGAAACTGTAGAAACACAACTTAAATCTCACGCAGAGCTACATAAGCTGCTGCTAACCGAGTATCTGACACCATGGACTTATGTGAGCAACTAGTGGGATCAATGCCATGAGGCTACAGGAGCAACTGGAACTGGAGGAGGACTGACACACTGCAAGGGATATTTTCTATTTTTTTGAGAGGATGATAATCACACACTTGTACAGGGACACCTGCACTTACCAGCTTTTGGATGTGTGCTTCTTTGTCAGCTGTCTGCTGTTCGCTTTTCTTTAACCTTTCACTGCAATCTTGTATTTGCTGCTCCAGCTCGCTGACCTAAGGAAAAAAAACCACAAAGACGTCATGAACGCTGTCTTTCTTGGTAAGCAGTTTTAGCACTTGCTGCTATTGGTTACATTGGCCGCTTAAAGTCACCAAACTGCAGTTAAGGTGAACTGACAAACTACCATTAAAACTGGCCTTCACCTTGCACAGCTCATTTGAATCCTTCTTAATTTTATAAATAATTCTTTGCATGTGTATAGCCCTATTTAACCCAAAAGATGCTTTACACATAGGACATGACCAACTGCATCCATCAGTGAGGTGCAGTGCCCATTTTGTTGAAGCACGGCAGTCATCCTGTATTAAGTGGGAAATGTAGGTAGGTCGGATTATGCAAATCCAGGGTGGCGTTCAGCCAGAGTACCAGGGTTTTCGTACCTACTTTAATGATCAAGTTGTCAGGCTTAATGTCTACCCAAACAGCACATCCCAAAGCACGGTGTTCCTGGTCACCATACTGGGGCGTTGGACAGGAAAGTGTAGTCCCGAGGTAAGAGCGCCACCTACTGGTCCACCAAACTTTTGTATGACAGTAAAGGGGGCTGCAGGAGATCGGACTTGGAAGGACGGTTTTGCTTTCCTACTGAACTCTCGAACCGGTGTCACCCTGAGGCACCAGACTTGCCCACTGTAACAACTTTCAACAGCTACCAAAACTTTCAACCTCTTCAGCGTGGAGTACATCTGAGCATCACACTCACTTTCTTTTCAACTCGATACTACTTTGTTTTGCCAAACTGCATCAGCTTCGTCAACTGCCAGTCTCAATGCCTCATCCCCACTCCACCTGGCTCTGTTTTTTAACTGGACTCATCACTCAGTCAGCCTGGCTGTGGTTTTTCCAAGTCACCCACCAAACCTCTCTTAATTGATCACGAAGACTAGCCCTGATATGAAAAAGGAACAATAATAGGTTTATTCCATGCTGAAAAAAAGAAGAAAGAAAACACAACGTTTCGGCCGTGGAGCCTTTCTCAGGTGTCTTCAAGGCTCCACGGCCGAAATGTTGTGTTTCCTTTCTTCTTTTTTTCAGCATGGAATAAACCTATTACTTGTTCCTTTGCAGCCTACGCATGCTGACGCAGCTCCCCACCTGAACTACTTGATATGAAAAATACTGAAAAGTAAGTGGTGAGGGGGAAAGACAGCAAAGGATAAACAAAGGCTGAGAACTCAAACCACTCTAAAATGTATGTGGTCTTCCCCTTGCACAGTGTTCCTTTCTTCCTTTTTTTGCCTATTGATATTGGTGTACAGCAAGTCAACATAAACCTTCCCACATCCTGTTTTCACACTGTGTAGGAAACTGGCGATGTGAACTTCCAAAACCAGGCCGGGAGAGCTTGACCATTACCTGAGCTTTGCTCCTGTCTTGCAACAACCTCGCCGATTCGTCTTTGTGTTGCAGCAATGTCTGGACTTCCGCGACCTTGCTGTTGAGCTTGGCTATCTGGAGGGCGAAAGCAGGGAAGAGTAACAGATGTACAAAAGAAAATCGACCTAAACCTTCTCGCATCCCGTTTTCACATCGTGTAGGAAACGCCCAGCAGGACAATGCGTCTGAAAATTATTTTACAGAAGTAAAAAAAAAAAAAAAGACACTCCAACACCTTTGACCTTGCCGATAAGCACTGCATGAAAAATGTACACTGTGATAGCAATACAGTGCCCTTGCAACTTCCTGACGGACGTATGTTAACAAAAGCCAAAAGCCTCAGTCGGTCTCAGTCAGCTGTTTTACCTGGGTCTCCAGCAGGCTGACCGTGTCGCTGTGATCCGTTCGGGTCTTCAGCAGCTGTGCCCTGGTTTCTTCCACCTTCTGTCTCAGGGCTGATTTCTGTGATCAGAGAAAATGACCTTAACCCGGTAGATTACACATTTGACTTCTCTCTCAGTTTCTTTTCATCGTGAAGTACAGCCAGGATCTAGCAAGGCGCAGTGTACATTTTTAGGCAACTGAAAACAACATACGCGTTTCCTCTGTGAAACAATATAAAACAGGCGCGGAAATGAATCAATTTTCTAATCGCCTTCGCCAATTCAGGGTCAGAAGGGAGTCTATCCTGGCAGCAATGGGCGAAAAGCAGGGCACACCCTAGACGGGGATGCCAGTCCATCAAAGGGCACACACCAACTCTCCAGGGCCCGTTTTACCAGAACCCAAGTGTGATGGGCCTTGGTTGGAGTGTTATTGTTTTTTTCCGAATTGCTTTGTCCTCTTTTTCCAGGCGTTGCCAATTAATTACGTAGATGAGGTGGGAGCATTTAAAAGGGGAAGACGAGACTGCAGTTGAGCGGTGCGTGGTTCTTGGGATGGGGAAAGACATGTTGAATGTTTCTTTTTGTTTTCGTTTTGGTTTGGTTAGTTAGCCAAGACAGGGGAAGACTTTTCTGGGGTACAGTCTTATTGTTCAGGCACAACCTCCTTTTTCCCCCCAGTTCCAGTCTATCTAGTCGGTTTATTTTTCTTTGAGTCAGTTAGCTTTGCTTGGGCTTCTTTTCTTTTTTTTTGTTGTCTCTCCCCTCCCGATTTGAGCACGAACGTTGACTACTGGGTCCCTGGATTTGCGATGGGAATAAAATTGATTTGTTTTCCCAGGGGAATCTGATATTTCGGGTGTTCTTTTTTTATGTTGCGGCTCGTGGTCAAACCCTAGACGTGTTTTGAAGGTCGTAACACAAGTCTTCCGACTGTGGGAGGAAACTGGAGCGCTCAGAGGAAAACTATGCGAACGTGGGAAGGACATACAAACTCCACACGGACAGCACCCTAGAAAGTGAACAGCAACGCTCACCACTGTGCCATCATGCCCCCCGTATGCTCATGAATTACTCTAAAAAAACATGAAAAGTATGTAACGGCAGATGGGAGTGGAGGTTATGTATTTATCAAGTAATAGTTTAGAAATGTGTAATAATTGTTTGTCAATAGCTGTCAACTCCTTTCTTACAATCAGTCAAAGCAGTTCTTATCTGTAGAAAAAAATTCCACCGGTGAGACAATGGCACAGCCAGGGATACCTCTTTAAGAAGTTCCTGTACGTGTTCATCCTCAGAAAAATTCTCTTCAAACCTCCTCTCCAGAGCGGACACTTTCTCCTGCAGATGGACGATCAGTTTGTCCTTCTCCTCTGCAGCCACCATCGCCTGAAAGGAAAGAAGACCGGTGCTTTCAGGAGCCATCCGGACTTAGAATATCTCTTCTGTCTTATCATCAGATTTCCAGCCGAGAATAAAACAGAAGCTTTGACTGCTGTTACCCTCCAGTTAATAACCACATTTATCAGATCCAGGCCACCCCCAATATAAACTGAGATGAACAACCAGAAAGTCACAACATATAGTGAAAAAACGTATATAAAGCACATTTTTCCCCCATTAGAACAATATAAATATGGAGGGTTCAGGATCGTAAGAGCATTGACTTTGCTCATACAACACAAAGTGGGAGACTTTCCCTTAATAATTAATGCAATTGACTCATGTTAGAGACCATAAGTTAGACAGAGTGTGTGTTTCACACGTAGCTGATCAAATACTGTATGGAGGGTCTCATTATAAGTCCCTAACTAATGCAACTTATAGGAAAATTATTAATAAAGAGGAAATCATAACTATAAGTAATTCATAAATTAATGTTCCCACCTTATAGTTCAGACACAGACAAAATTAGCTATTTGTCAGCAGATATCTTAAAGACATTCAAAAACTGAAATACTCAAGCAGATTTACAGAGGTGAAGGAAACTGCCCTCACAAGGATATAACTGCTTGTGCCTCTGCTCACGTGTTTGAGCAAATGATTTTGCAATAAAAATACGGACTGGGAAACGATGTGTAACACCTGTAATCCAGCAACATTTGAAAACTTTGAAAGGATCTAAGTACTTGTGCAAGGCAGTGTATCATTTCAGACGGGCTGTGTATCTTCTGCTGGAGCTTGACTATGAACCATGTATTGTCCCTTTCCATCTTATCAAAAAAATTAAATGAAAGACATGGAAAGGATTTCAGGTTGTCAAAGGAATTTGTTCTTTTGCATTAGCCACAAAGCACAAATACGATTCTGAGAGCCCCTGTCCCAATCGTCATTTCTCTGTACCCCTCAAAGCTACTGTAAATGTCGAGGAAGGTAACTATTAATATCAAAAAGCAGTACATTGTACAGGAGATGAGTTTTTAAGTTGAATAAATGCACAACCGCCCAATACACTCTTAAAGGCTATTCGTATGACCTTGTCACCACTCCGACCTTGGGGCGGAGTGGTGGCTCTGTGGCTAAGGATCGGCGCCTGTGGCTGGAAGGTTGCCGGTTCAAATCCCGCAGGCGGCAGAGGAATCCTACTCCGTTTGGCTCCTGAGCAAGGCCCTTAACCCCAACTGCTCCAGGGGTGCTGTACAATGGCAGACCCTGCGCTCTGACCCCAGGCTCTCTCCCTAGCTGTGTGTCTCATGGAGAGTAAGCTGGGGTATGCGAAAAGATCATTCCTTATGCAAGAAATTGTAAAGGGTTAATAAAGTAATGTTGTTGTTGTTGTTGCTGTGCTATACATGCACAGTAACAAAGTCCTCTTTGAATTCAATCTATAGATGATGTCAAACTGATTTAACCTGCTTTAAATCGGTTTCGGAAAATTCTTTTGTGAACATCCCCTGCAGCACAGACCCCTGCACTCGGGGGCTCAGGTTAGCACGAGCCATCATAGCCTCGCAGAAAAATCAAGGGCAGGAAAGGAAAGGCACCTTTAGTTTGTGCTGCTCGTGCTGCAGTTTCAGAGACTCGTGCTCAGCCTGCAGGGTAGCTAGAGTCTTCTCCAGCAAGCTGGCCATGCTCTGAGCCTAAAAACACAGGACACATTGGTGCATTGCTGTACATGCAAAGTTTCATTTAAAAAAAAGACATTAGACGTTTTTCATGATACTTAACAACCATCAGTTGGTTAAATTCAGCCCACCTTTTTAAATACATTAAGTACTTCAATATATATACAGTATATGAACAACCTACAGTCTTTTATCTGAATAAAAGCCTAATATATAATTGGATTCTGCTATCAATAGAAAAACTGGCATTGCTTTTTTTCTTTTCCAGAAAATGTATACACACTCCTCATGTCTAGAACTTAAGATTTCCCAAACTTTCGGGGTTTCCAGGTACATGGCCGGAATACCGTTTTGTTATTTCTTGTTTTTTCACTGAACACAGCAGGCTTTCAACTGAACACATAAAAATCAGAAGGTGAATCTGTTGATATACATTTGTTGGTCACTCTGAAAAGTCTCCTTTTTACTCTCATGTTTTTTTTTTCTTCACAGCCAGCTTCACCTAGTTTTGAGAAGGTTTCTGTTGTGTATTTTGGGTCCATTGGCTTTCCGTACCCCAGTTATGGAGGTAATATTGTGGATTGGAAAGCCATATTGCGTCACTGTGTTGTTGGATGTCGAGTAAGCATTAAGCAGCTTCCCCATGATGTCAGGAATACTTGGAAGAGTAACAAGGAAATGAAGAAAAGCACCCCAAAATAAGGAAAAGGAGGGCTAATTTAATGCCTGGATAAGTAATCCTTGCTTTGCTTTTTTCTGGGTGATAGATCTGGTTAGCAGGAAATCAAAAACCCCTGCACAAATAAAAGAAACAGGTCATCGTCTCATGTGATGTGAAGGCTCCAGTTCAGAGGACAAGTGGTGTGCAGGGTTTCCGATTCTCAGTTTCTGAGACGGGTTATTTTCTGGGGCACATCTCACCTTTTGGAAATCCTCAGAAACATGCTGAATGACCGTCTGTAACTCCTGCCCTCTCTTCTCCAGCTCGGTGATCTTCTTCTCCGCTTCCTGCTTCACCCCGAGCAGCTCCTCCCTTCGGGAGCCACAGAGATCCCCGTTAACAAGGCGCGCAGGGGACAAACCATCCCCAGTCCCCAACTCAACAAGGCAACACAACACCACCTCCAACCTGCACCAGACCTGTGCCTGCTCAAGCCAAAACAAAAACACTTCCCGCAGAACAACTGCAGCATCTTCACCCAGCGTACCTAATCAAGCAGCAAAAAATCTCTCTGGAATGAAAATAATAATAATAATAATAATAATAATAATAATTGCTTACACTTATATAGCGCTTTTCTGGACACTCCACTCAAAGCGCTTTACAGGTAATGGGGACTCCCCTCCATCACCACCAGTGTGCAGCATCCACCTGGATGATGCGACGGCAGCCATAGTGCGCCAGAACGCTCACCACACATCAGCTATCAGTGGGGAGGAGAGCAGAGTAATGTAGCCAATTCATAGATGGGGATTATTAGGAGGCCATGATTGGTGAGGGCCAATGGGAAATTTGGCCAGGACGCCGGGGTTACACCCCTACTCTTTTTGAGAAGCGCCCTGGGATTTTTAATGACCACAGAGAGTCAGGACCTCGGTTTTACGTCTCATCCAAAGGACGGCGCTTGTTTACAGTATAGTGTCCCCGTCACTATACTGGGGCATTAGGACCCACATGGACCGCAGGGTGAGTGCCCCCTGCTGGCCCCACTAACACCTCTTCCAGCAGCAACCTTAGTTTTTCCCCAGTAGGTCTCCCATCCAGGTACTGACCAGGCTCCCACCTGCTGAGCTTCAGTGGGTTACAGAAAAGGCTGTATAATCTTAAATTCCAAAAGTCACAATACCCAACAAATCTAATTTTATGTAGTAATAAGAGGATCTCTCAACAGATATGCTTCCTGCATTTTAAAGAGGTTTTTAAAGAGGACTTGAAGCAGTAACTTAACAAGTACGCTTCACTCATCCCAGCTTCGGCTCCGTGAGAGCTCTCCCAGGGAAGGCCTCTTCCCAGAGTTTTCCCGAAGAGCGTGGCAGGCAGGGCCCGGAGCCGCTCACCTCTCGGCTCGGAGCTGCGCGTTGTGGCTCCGGCACTGCTGCTGCTCTTCCTCCAGGGTCTCCCTCCTCGCCCTCGCCTGGCCCAGCTCCTCTCTCGCCTTCCGCAGTTCCTGGCCGTGTCTCTCCAGCTCCCGTTCTCTCTGACTGAGGGCTTCCTCCTTTCTCAGCAGCTTACAAACAGAAGCCGGGTTTAATTAGCAGCGTTGGTCGCCCCTCTTGTTTTCCTCTAACCCAGTGTGAAGTAAGAGACAAGATGTAAAAAGGGTGAACTTAAGTCAGTTCTGCCTGAAAATTAGACTTCTAAGCAACAGGGGTTTATGGCAGGAAAGGGGGTTAACTGATAAGGATTCCAGATGCGAGCAAGGAACCCCCTGGGGGCATAATCTTAAACTGACCATTTGGCCAGGGTCTCTAAACTGGCTCTTAACCCCCCTTACCATCACACCGAATGACGTCCGAAGCAGCAAGGAAGGACTATATAACCTAAAAGTTTGTACCGGCACGTCGAACAATACTTTTTGTTGTTTCTTGCGGGAAACAAGACTTCGGCTTTATTGTTCCTTGCATGCAATAAACTCATCTGTTCTACTTCATCTCGGGATCCAGAACCTTATTCTTTCTGTTACAACAAGTGGCTCCCAGACTTTTTGGACCAAGTACCGCCCCTGATCAAACCAAAGCATCCCAGTACCGCCTGCAGGTCATCTCCTCACAGGAACCACAGGAAATCTCAATGACCAACATGAGCGCGCGCCCACACATATAACAAAAACAGCACTCTGCACTTCGATCATTTGGATCGTAGCGCTATGTCGCCATTTTTCGACGCTTGCCAACACTAGCGGTGCTGCCTGTGTCGGGCTCAGGAGCAGAGCTGGCGCCGGCGGCCGATATATAACCCTCCTCGTTCTCGACGGGTGTGCGTGATCTGTCAGAGCTGGCGTGAGTACTCTTGGCGCCTATCCCTTTCAGCCGTGACATAATACGAGGTAGTGAGGTTTTCATTTCACAGACACACACACACACACCCACACCAGGGCCAATTTTCCTAGAAGCCAATAAGCCTACCAGCATGTTTTTGGACTGTGGGAGGAAACCGGAACACCCAGGGAAAAACTCACACAAACGCGGGGAGAACATACAAACTCCACACAGACAGCCCTCCCAGGCCCCAGCGCTGGGAGGCACGAGGGTAACAAAGCCTCCATCTTCACTTCACAATCGTCACAGGCCCCAGCACGAAAAAGAAGCCCACAGTGACCATTACCATGTGTTTCACCTTGGCCAGCTCCTGCTGCTGAAAGCCCTCCAGCTCGTCGATGTCGTCTCTCTTCTTGAAGAGGTTCAGGCTCTGCTCCATCATGTCGTCCAGACGCGACGTCAGGGTGGCCTTCTCCTGAGGATGGGCCCGGAGAGTTAGAGCCTCTAACACCAGCAGAGAGCGAAAGACCAGCCAGTCCGAGAGGGAAGGTGGCCATTTTTTTTTTTACTTCCACCCTGTCCAGCTGACCATCACACTGACCACTTTAGTCCTGCTTTGGGTTACCTGTTAACAAATACAGCGTCCTACCTTGTCCTGTGCTGTCACTGACAATCTACCACATATGAACATTTCCACAGTTTGTCACCCAATGGGGCTCCTTAATTAAACCTAGGAACGAACTACCACAGGTTGTGCTCTGTAACTGAACGGCACTGTAAAAGCCACCCACAGAAACCTGATAAAGGCACTGATGCAAATGTGGGCGTTTTCAACAAGAGGGATTCAGTTGACTTGAAAGCATTCTTAACATTCCAATACACGGATACATGTATCAATAGCTCTGAGCTCCTTATGTAGATTAATTTACTTGTATTAGTTTAAACTGAGGGATTTCTAGGGAGGCGCAGTGGTTGGTTACTACCTTGGAGTACTGGAGCCCTGATTCAATTCTAGTGTCTTGTGTCCATTTGTCTGCCTTGAGATGGACTAGTGTCCTGTCTAGTGTTCAGTGTGCACCCTGCCTTAGAAAATGGATGAATTGTCCATTTCCCACACAGAGGATAAACCAAAGCTGATCAGCCTTTGTTGAAAAATACGTCGTCTGCTTTCATAGTTAGTATGAATGTCTGTGATATGAAATCTGGCTAACCACTGTGAGTGACTGAAGAAAGGCAGAAGAAATAAAAAATTAATCACATTTGCCTTATTTAGCAAAATACAGAAGTTGTTCGACACATGGAAGGGAAGCAAGCAGTGTCAGCAGTGTGGAAGAGAGGTTAGGAATATAAATTCAAAGTGGGGGTTGCAGGTTCGAATCCTGGGTGAGGCTCTGCTGTTGCACTCATGAGCAAGGTACTTGATTCAGACTCCTTCAGTGAATACCCCGCTGCATAAATGGGTACAAGTGTAAGTTGCGTTGCATAAAAGTATAATCGAAGTGAATGACTCACAATAACAATCTCAGCCTAACACATGGTGTATGTGACGGAGCTGCTATGAGTCTTTTTTTTTTGTTTTGCAGGTGCTGAATGCAGGTCAGGAAATTCATTCCGCAGTGAACTCGGCTCTTTTAAAATCGGGTTTGACCTCACCTGTTCTAGCCCAGCAATCTTATCCCTCCATTCCTGAAAAAAAACGAGAGAGAGTTCAGAAAAGATTCAAAGAGCTTTGTCCTGTAGGGAGAAGTCATACATTTTGAAATTCTGAAAGGCTACAGAAGATTGACAGTCCAAAGTAAGATTCAGAGATTCAGAGACTGTAGAGAGGCAGGGCAGTTGTCCGTGAATACCACATTTCTCATTTCGATGTACCTATAACAGCTTAAGTAATGTGGCTTATTTAATAACATTATTAGACAACGTGAAAGGGGTATTTCATGGTGTTGGGCAAGGTAACTGCCAGCTTTAAACCCAAAATTTGTCACTGACAAATCGCAAGCTCTTTATCAGTTTTGTTTGTCAATGCACCCAAGTGGCAGGACAGCCCTTTTCCTCACATAAAGACGGAAATCAGCCTCGGAAAAGCTCCCGCGTGTCGACGAAGAGCACGGCAGCGCCGTTACCTGATCCTTCTTCTCCAGAGCCAAGGTCATGCCTTCGGCCATCTTCGCTCGGCTGGTCTGGTAGGCCTCGTTCTGCTCCTGCAGTTTCCTCATGGAAGCTGCGCGGATCAAAGCCAGCCGGGGAAGAGAAATTTAGACACTCACACGCCCCCCCTCCCCACAACCAGCCTCAGTCCCCGAGAGTCAAAAAACACCCCCCGCATGGAAATGGCAATCCCACTGTGTTTATACACAGAGGTACATTTTGCTAAGGAATCCCAGAGCGCTTTACGTTAGAAGCGGGATTCGTTTTTTCCCAGCTAGGAGTGCATCACATACTTGGGAGCTGAAGGGCAACCATCCTGATCAGCTTCACAGGAGATCAAGTGCAAATGTAAGGAATTTCTGAGCCACGTACTGTAATCTCGATGGAGATGTTCAGCATATCTACTCTTTCATAGTAGCAGGACATGTTCAGTGATATACTGTATAGTTGTCAGGATCCTTGATTTCAAAACAAAGGTCCACCAGAAACCTCGTTTTCCCAACCAAGTGCAGCTTTGTAGTACAAGAAGCAGTACAGATGTGTTTCCCTCAAAGCTAATTCTTGTTGACTGATTGGTGCTTCCCAGTCTTAGGGCATTGCTGGGAATTTTGGAGTAGTGCTTCAATCTATAGCATGGAGCTTTAAACAGGTCCACTATAAACAAATCCTAGAGGTTTTGTTCAAACCCAATATTTCTCAGAAGCTCAAAGCTGACAACTCATATTTCAGAGGTTGTCAACATTATTAATTTCAGTGAAAAGCTAAATATCTGAAATAACTTGATTATGAGCACCCCATGCCACAGAAGCAGTTTCTTGCCAATTAGCACACTAATTATGTCTGACTTTTAGCTAAATCCACGGCCCCATACTCAAACAAGGGTGCCTATGACTGAGAGCAGCTAACTTAAGGCTCTAATTAAATTGTTTTACCTACCTAAAAACCCAAATCACTTTGTTCAAAGGTTCTAATAACAGGTTCAAAGCCTAAATATTTAACTTCCTGTTAAGGGTTTTAAGTCTTGAGTAAGATCAATATAAAACCATGGTATTAACAGACATAATCAAGTAATTGTCCCATTAATGATATTGTAATACCACTAGCAACAGCCATTTCATTCCATGCTGATATCTCTTTACTCAAACCACACGACTGTGCCAGTTTTAAAAGAAATGAACTCATCTGCAGGGCACAATCTTGTCTACTATACACATCTGTACTAAGCACTTACCCTTATAGTTTTTACCACTGATGATGTTCCATGCACATTTCAAATTTAGAATGATCTTGTACTGCTTATACTACCTGCACACAACACAATTTTCCATTAAAAAACACTAATTACGTAAATTACAATGTATCTCTTACTTTTACCTACACTTTGTGGCTTCCACAGTACTTGTGTGGAATGGTAGCAAAATATTCTGTCCTGTACGAGAGATGTTCAGGGCTGATACGTCTGCGATGCAGTGATTTAAGCAAGTTCACACTCTGGTGCTACTCCAAACGAAAGTCCAAGAGCTACCCCCTCCTGAATCATGTTTTTTTTCTCCACACGGGGGGAAGAAAGCCTTTTGGCCATTAAAAGCAGACAAAAAAAAATGACAGAAACAAAAAAAAAACCCACAAGCGAAACAAGGAGGAGGAAATAAAGGTTACGTACAATCCTGATGTTTTTCTAACGCAATTTCGAGCTTCTCCTTCGTCTTCTGCAAAAGCCGAAGCTGTTCAGCGTAGTCTGGGGGGGTTGGGTGGAGGGAGGGGCACACACAGCGAGGGGGCAGGTAGGTTTGAAACAAAAACAAAAAACAACAACCACAAAAAAAGGACAAACACAGGATAAACATGAGTGGACAATGGAACTGGAAAAAAAATGATTTTCAGCAATGAGAAAACCATTCTCGTCAAGGTAAGAGGGGGGAGAGTCTGCCTCCCCCAGCCTGGGTCAAAGACCGCATGCAGGAGTTGAAGGCTCAGTTTGGGGGTGACCTCAGGAAACATACTACAGTGTAAAAGTAGAGAGGGGATGCAAGGTAAGTGCTGGAGACTTCACTCTCCTCTAAACATACACAACCCCCAAAACCCTTGAACATGGGGGACTCGTTTCAGAGTGTCTCAGTTTTGCACGCTGTCAGAGAGAACACTCTTGTGGAGCTACTGACAGCCTCACAGTTCCACACTGCTGTCCTCTGTGGTCTGTGCTCTCCCCACGAACCGTGTCTGTCATAAGCACATGTGATGGTTTCACTCAGCACACTGCATCATAAATTGACTAGAACAAAGAGGCCGAGCTGTGTCAGCAATATTTTCTGTTCACGCTCTGCAGTCTTTGACTTGTGCCCGAGCGCGGATCTCAGGGGGCTCCCCTTCGTCTTTGACACAGGCTAGAAGTTTCCGTTTAACCGCCACGGCAGACACATCACGCGGCTCTCTTCAATTACGTAGCGAGAGCACCAAAAACCCCCCAGACAAAATCAGGCGGGCTGGAAGTTAATCATCATTCACGCTTTCTGAGTCCATCTACAGCCCAGGGAGTGTGAATTAAAGCAAAGAGAAAAAGGTAACGATGCTGAATGTAATATTTTCAGGACAGCACAGAGAACAGCATCTACTGGCATCTCACGTCTGCAGCTGAATTTTTTTCTTCTTCCGGGAAACGACTGTTTAGAACAATCTTTTACAGGCTAAGGGCGCAAAATGAAAGGGGCACTTTCACCATGTTTCAAATTCTTCTAAATTGTACAGAATGTTATATGTTATTAAAATAACATAATAACAAAAAAAAAACTGACATTTAGTCAAAGAAACATTCCCTATGCTTCAAACATGACGCACTATGGAAGAAAACAAGACCCAGAATTTCTGCAGGGAACTTACGAGAGTGAAAGTATTCTGCAGAGCATTAAGGTGCACTAACACGTTCTGGGCCGCTACCAAAAAAAATATTGACATGTCCACCTCTAATTTGTTTTCGTATCTTATTCTGTCTGCGCACTTTCTCTCGTTATAAATGTGGACCCGGTCTTGAACAACTGGTAACCATGTCAATGTGCCTGTGACCTCACACCTGAGATAATTTCACAGGACATCACTGTAGTGGAGAGCCACAACATTACCGCCGGAAAACAATCTCAAGTCCTTCAGGAGTAAAAGTGCAAGTTGTTTTTGGCTTTAATATTCTTCAAATTCTGAAAGAAGACTGAGGTTTTGACTTTCACTGTTTCATTTTTTTGCGTTTGTTTCGTCTAACGAAACCTACTTCATTTTTTACAGTTACAGAAATTTAACTGAGTTTTTTTTACCGCCTAGGCGTACAAGTATCTGCTCTTTGATTTCACTTTTCCACGAAAAACGTAACCATCGCACAATTTTATGGGCGCACTAGGGAGAGGGTGATTCTGGGATATGACGTCTTTCTGAGCGGCTCAAAGCTACCAGCCTCACAATGGCACTGCGTCAGAGGCTTGGCAATAGCTCTGCCCAGCACACACTTCGTCGTGCCATCTGACATCATCAGGTCCCAGTGCCTCTTCCGCTCGCTTGCAGTGTGCGAGAGAGAACTCCTTTGTTCCTTGCTGGCACAACTCGGGCCATCCCTCTGCGTTATTCTGAGATCCCTCACGGCAGACAATGTGAAAACTGGACGCCAGCAATACAGGATATGAAAACAAACGGGGGAACTGTGGGGCAAGTTATGATCAGGGCTGTGACAGCTTTTATTCTAGTCCGTGAGAGCTTCAAAGGCAGGCAGGAATGCATGAGATTCACGCTGGAACAAAGGGACTCAGACATGTTAACTGTGATGCCAAAGTGAATCTCCTTCTTGACATTTCTGTCACTGGGAATTTGTGGCGGCCTACCCCCTCCCAACAGACATCGGCCGTGACCTCAGTTTAAAAAAAAAAGGAAGGAGGGAAGTTCATATCTTACCTGACAATTTGGCCTCCAGCTTTCTGATCTGGTCGTTCCTCCTGAGGAGCTGCGAGGAGAGATCATCTCTGGAGCTGCTCCCATCGGAAGCCTGGAAAACACGAACCCTTCATTTAGCGTCCACTTTCTCTGGCTCGCCCCGAACCCCGCCTCCGTGGCCAAGGCACTGCCCCGAAAAAGTCAATCACCGCTCCGTATCGAGGACACAGGACGGTTACAAACGAGAAGCTGAATAAGATGACTGTCATTGTCCGTCTCCTCTAAGACACAGGCACTGATCGTGGGCCTGTGATGGATTATTTAGTTGAATGGCGTAAACATTCCTTCCTTCAACTCCGTGTGTTGAAAACCAAAGACGGGATCATTGATTATAGAAAGCAACCACCCGCTGCAAGACCAACAGTCACTGAGGAGCAGGAAATTGAAATTGTCAACAGTCACAAATATCTTGGCCCTACTGGTCATTACAAGCTAACCTTTTGAGGAAAACATGGACGCCATATGTAAGAAGAGCCAAAAGCGACTGTCGTTCCTGAGAAAACTCCGCTCTGGAAACTGGAAAAGCGCCCTGGAAAAACCGGTCTTTTGCCCTTCTAATTTGATTAGAAAACAAGCGCTCCTTGGCTGGGTAAATGTTTCCTAGATGAGAAACTGTATACCAGCAGACAAGACGTAGTAACACTCCCAAAGATCAACTGTACTGTTTTGTAATCGCCAAAAAAACTGAAATTAGACAATCTTTTCTCAAATCGATATTGTTTTTACTGATTTGTGATTGTATCATTTCTTTTCACCCAGTTGTCACATTTCATGCTGAAAACAGCCCCAAAAGAGCACAGACGCTTACCACCTTTTGAGAAAGTGTTATTTTTTTTTTAAACATTTAATTTGGAACTAAGCACAAAACTTTTCACAAAAAAAACTTTGGGAAAGTACCGTGCGTTGGCCTTTGTTGTTGAATACAACCGGTCTCCCCACGGGCGAGAGCGAGAGTTTAAGAGAATTGTGATGCGGTGTAGCCCTTCCTGCTCACTAGTCCCTGTAAAGACTAATGTGATGTATGAGCGAAAGCACAGGTTGTGCAGCAGACATTTCACCACGTTAACAAGTAAGTAGTATTTGTCGGCAAAACCATCTGGATGTCGAGAGCAATATTTCTGTTGAATTAAGAGAGATGGATTCACAAGCCTGCTTGTTTACAGTGTCATAGGGCCGTTTCACCTCAACAGATGTTTGGTCGCTTCGTCCTGAATTGCAATATACCTGGAAATTCTGTCTATTTTGTGACGCAAATTGGAGGTTTTACACATTACTGTATACATTTTAATTTCACGGTGGTTTGAAATGCACTCGCCAGTGCTGATTCTATCTAACCCCGAAACGTAAAAATCACATTGCAGTTCCCCTTTAACAAAGACAAATATTTTCCAACTTCTAGAGGTGCTCTGCTGTGCAGCACCCCATGCTAATCCCTGACAATGTTTTCATTTTGTCTTCTCCTGTAACAGAAGACTCGTTTCGCCACACTGGTGTTCATAAGCAGCATTGCTTTGACAGCAGCCCATCACAACGCACAGCTGAGCAGTGCAGGGGAAAAATAAAGATGGAACCATTTCTCAGTACCCGATCCATGAAGAGATTCTCAGCCGCACACTCCAGAGAAACAACGCTGATAATCAGAGCTCCCTGGGCTCCTAATTACTGGGACAGAGCTGTGCTTTTAATGGCAAACTGCGCTCCATGATTCCATTAATGCAGAACAGCAGCATCACTCGCATTAGGAACCAATCATCACCATTTTCTCACTTCGCTCATCGCTGGATTGAATTTCACGGTTCTCTGAGCTCAGATCTCTCACTGCCTCTCAGGGCCTGGTTTGAGATCTGTAACCAACAGCCCCTCTCCACAATCATTAGACCCATCAGTTCCCCGACACTGACGGAGACACATGCTTGTTTCTTGCCATACGAATGCAATTACATAAATCACTCTCTATCCAGCACTGTATTAAACCACCGCAAGCGACCAGGGTGCAAAACACACATGCATAATAATAATAATAATTGCTTACACTTATATAGCGCTTTTCTGGACACTCCACTCAAAGCGCTTTACAGGTAATGGGGATCCCCTCCACCACCACCAATGTGCAGCATCCACCTGGATGATGCGACGGCAGCCATAGTGCGCCAGAACGCTCCCCACACACCAGCTCTCAGTGGGGAGGAGAGCAGAGTAATGAAGCCAATTCATAGAGGGGGATTATTAGGAGGCCATGATTGGTAAGGGCCACTGGCAATCCTGCTGTCTCCTCTCCTTGTGTGCTTTCATCTGACTGTAAAGCGCTTTGAGAAGCCACTTTTAAAGAGGCTATATTTTATTATTATAATTAATAATAACAACAATTAACCTACCAATGCCAAGAACTGACCCTGAAGTGCAAATGACAGAGCCTATCCTGAAATAAACGCCTCAGAATAATCCAAAACATTGTTGGGCCTTTCTATATCCACGTAATAAAGCTCCCGACTGTGACTGGACAGGCGCTTTGCTCTTCCTCGACTCTTTTTTTCCCCCAGCGGCCGAGCTCAGCAAAAAACAGCGCGACCAGCCGGAGAGCAAGGGGGTGTTGTCGTCTAAAGACGAGCAGCTGGAGTTTGGCCAAGGAGTGCTAACTGGAAAAAGGACAGAAAGCCAAGGAGGAATAAAAAAGCCCGTAAAACAACAGAGAGTCCCCTCTTAAACACTGGAAACTTTTACAAGTAGGAGAAACACTCACGAAGTCGTCCCCGGAGTCTGCGCCCGCGGACGTGATGGACTCCTTGCTGACGGTCCGAGGGAGCCGGCCCCCGGTCCGAGGCACGGTGGCCGCCTCCTCCGCGATCTTCTTCTTCAGCTTGGCGAACATCCCGATGGCCGGAAGCTTCTGGCGTCCCTGGCCGGCTCCGGGTTCCGGAAGGATCCGAGGCTCAAGGCTGCTGCTGCAGGGCTGGCCCACCCCTGGTCACAGTCGGGACACCAGCCGCACGCCAGCTCATGACGCCCTGAGACACACAAGGCCATGATTGTAAGTAAGGGCCAATGGGAAATTTAGCCAGGACACCGGGGTTACACCCCTACTCTTTTCGAGAAACGCCCTGGGATTTTTAATGACCCCAGAGAGTCAGGACCTCGGTTTTACGTCTCATCCAGAGGACGGTGCCATTTTTACAGTAGTTTCCCCAGTTATACTGGGGCATAAGGACCCACACAGACCGCAGGGTGAGCACCCCCTACTGGCCCCACTAACACCTCTTCCAGCAGCAACCCTAGCTTTCCCAGGAGGTCTCCCCTCCAGTTCCTGGCCAGGCTCACACCTGCTGAGCTCCAGTGGGCTGCCCAAAGTGAGGTGCAGAGCGATTTTGGCTGCTGGCTACTCAACACTTGCCGAGTTACCATCTTGCAGAGTGATCACAAATCCGGCACACAATATTCCCCAACCCCAGCTGTGAGAACTGAAAGTCAAAGGACATGCTGACCACAAAACATTCCTGTAATTACTCCATTTATGCAAGGGGGGGGGGTCCCATTTCTGATTTTTGGGGACCCCACCTACTTAATTTTGTCCTCAATTGAGAAATTGGATTTCAATTGCTGTTGTATTTTGAAGATTTTGAAGATCAAGGTGAGGGGTGACTTTCTGGGAAAACACAATGATATTACTGTATACGACAGGTCACATGCAGCGCGCAAGAGCCTTAACTGCTTTGTTATTCTACAGGAATGCAGCCAGAGAGGTCAGAGACACAGGACAGAAGATTTCCAAAAGGCAGAAGTTCCAGCACTTAGCCTTCCGGGTGGCTGGATTGATGACAGGAGAAGATCTCCCACGCTTTATCAGACAGATCAGGTCGAACGTCTGCAGCTCATCGTGCTGGGAGCTGGCGCTATCATAATACAGTTGGCAGCGCTCGGCGACTCCAATAAAAATAAATCACCACTTGCAAAACGTCTCTCCTCGTCCTACGGGACAGGCTGCAGATAACGCGCGAGGTCTTAACTTCGATTCAAGTGGCACACTGCAATAAAACCCATCCCTCGATTTTCTACCCGCTTCTTCCAATTCGGGGTCAACAGGCGAGACAGAGCCTATCCTGGCCAACAGGCAC
Source organism: Lepisosteus oculatus (assembly GCF_040954835.1). Classification (NCBI taxonomy): domain Eukaryota; kingdom Metazoa; phylum Chordata; class Actinopteri; order Semionotiformes; family Lepisosteidae; genus Lepisosteus; species Lepisosteus oculatus. The sequence goes on along the minus strand of NC_090719.1, from coordinate 13,068,006 downwards.
AAGGCAGGGTACACCTTGGACAGGACACCAGTCCATCGCAGGGCTCACACACACACAAACACATTCACACCAGAGGCCAAGTCCCCCAGAAGCCAATTATGTCTTTGGACTGAGGGAGGAAACCCACACAAACACGGGGAGAACATGCAAACTCCACACAGACAGCACCCCAGGTCCAGAATTCAACCCAAGGCCACTTACTGCACCGCAGTGCGGCTCACATCAAGTAAAACAGTATTTAACAGCATTTGAAGTCTGGACAGCCCTGGAACTTGAAACAAAAATTCAACAACCTACTGAACCCGTTATTTATCCATTATCAGAAGACCTCTTGTACTTGGGAGACTCAAGCACACACGCACCCTGCTAAAAGGGCCGATACAGGACTCCAGAAGCGACACCTGCCCACCCACTGCACGCTAATTAACCCCGCCGGCGTGTGTCTGGCCGGCGGGCAGAAACCCCACACCAGCACCGCCCTTCCACCCAGTGCCTGACGTTACACGGTACTCCTTCGGACCGCGGGGTTAAATAAAGGAGCCCTCACGCCTCCGAGCTGTAAAATAAGAAGAAGGTCCCGACAGCTGCTGACTACCTACCGAGCGACGGAGGCCGGACAGGCGCCTCGGGGTCACGCACGCCTGACGGACAAGCGGGCCCGGCCAATCCCCGGACTGGCCCGGTAGGGCAGGGCAGGGCAGGGCAGGAGGGGGGCGGGCTGTAGCCCCGGGCCTGGAACAGCTGACCGCTTCCCACACGGCGCACTCGGCCTGCGGACTCGGGACCGAGCCGGAGCCGCAGGCGGAACCGGAACCGGGCTCCCGGTCCGCCGCCGGGAAGGGTCCTCCCACGACGCGCTTAGCCGAGGCTGAGCGACGGGTCTCACGGCCGGTGCCGCCGGGTCGTGACGGGGAGCGCTGGGCTCCTGCTAAGGGATCGATCACCGATCGGACTGATCGGACTCCAGACGCGTCACCGCCAGCTGTGACGGCTGGAGTCGACGAGCCAAGTTTCACCACAGGGAGCAACTGGCAGCTTATTTCTTTGTAGTAATAATAATAATAACAACAATAATTTTAAAAAAGCATCGTCGGAGAGCCCGTGTTGGAGTCTGAACCCCCGGTGCAGTCACACGTCTTTCAAATCCGTTCAACTAAGGAGGAAAAAAACAAAACCCAAGAACCGAAGTCGGATCAGCCTCGATATGTCGAGCAATATTTCCAGTCGGTTTGCGTGTTGAACGAAACGTTATACCTTTGCACCCCGGAGTACCCCCCAAGTTCTGACTTCTGACATGCTTAGAGAGAGGTAGGAAGTGGATCGGTTAGAAAATAACCCACTTTTCTAAAAAAAAAGAGACAATTGCAGGAGCTACATCCAGCTACACAAACATAATAAAAACTGGTTCGCCTGGCTAAGGGAATGTGACACCTGGTTAGGATAATTCTTAACGAGGGCGATTACCTTATTAACTCCAATATTGGAGTGAAATGTGACTTCCGGAATCCATTGTTTATTTTCCCCCCACACACACACACGGGAAAAAAAAAAGTAATCAATGATGTCTTTTTTAAAATGTAATATTTTTTTTCCTCTTAACTTCTTCGCCTCTGTCTCCGGGTCGGTGGATGTCACAGCCTCCGGGTCAGGCTCCTGTCACAGCCTGAGGAACAGTGAGTCCGTCTCCCAATAATGCTCCAGCTGCCTACAGTATGTCAATATTATATAATATGTCTTTGTTGTAAATGTCTGTAACATGTCTGTAGATTTTATTTTACTTCTATTTTTTGTTTTGTTCTATGTTAATTTTATTATTTTTATTTGCTTTGGCAACACTGATTGTACCCATCGGTCATGCTAATAAAGCACCTTGAATTGAATTGAATTGGATGTGGCTGATGACGTCACCCCGGCAGCAGGATCCAGCGTCCTCGCTCATTGGCGGACGAGGGTGGCAGGGGCGGGGCGCCGGCTGATTCGTTCTCCTCCCCGTCAATCACCCAGAGAGCGGAGACTTAACTCCTTCAGCGCTGGGCCGCTTAACTGAAAACGTGCATCAGCTTTGCAGACAGCGCTTCAGCTGTGGTTATTTTTCCCATCGTGCGCAACGGCTAACACGATTTAGATTTGGATATTTCATTATAAACCTCGGAACAAAAAATGTTTTTCCTGTTTCTCAGAATTAGCTTCATTAAAGTGGAATGTGAGGTTATACCGAGGTGCGCCTTAGAATATTACTGAAATGAGATTTGTTAGCTGTTTTCTATATTCTGTTGCCCTATTGTTTACATTCACTGTAGTGAAACACATTGCAGCAAAGCCGGCATTTAAAAGGCACGTTTGGTGTGAATATGCTTATTACGCACCGCAAAAGTACACGGTTATATTTTCTTTTGTTGCTCTACTACCAATAGATCACGAAAGGGCAAAGCGCTCCCCCCTCCCAACCTTCAAAGTTTTAGCGTGTTAACTTTATCCCAACACTACTGACCAGGATATTCGATTCAACAACATGGCTGGGCAGCTTGTTCCACACTCCAACAACCCTCGGTGTAAGGATGTGCCTGCTGTTCTCTGTTTTCACCGCATCTCCACGCAGCCTCCCCTTGGGCCCTCTGGTTCGTGCTTCACGCTTCCTTCCGAAGAAATCCCCTTCCTCCCTGGCACCTCCTCGGATGGGATCCTTGAATATTCCAGGGACTCCCCCGTAATATCGCTGGATGGACTGGAACAGTCAGGTCAGAGCACCTACAACACAGCAATCCACTCACTGCCCTCCAGCCAGAGTGTAATCCCTTGGCTTCAGGAAAGAATAATTTGGTCTTTTCCTTTCAGCCTTTTCAGGTCACAGAAAAGATAGCCTATAAAGAAAGTGCAGTCTCAGACATTTTAGATAACAACATCCATTTATTATGCATGAAATATAATAATGGACAAGAGCATTTTTAAACAGAATACTACTAGTACCCCTAAACTACAGCGGCCCACGGAACACTGAGGCCAACTAAGGAATTAAGAATCTGACAAAAATCAACAATAATGAAGAGAGTAATTTTCAAGTGGGTTGATGCTACTGATTTTTTAGTTATTTAACATTATACATTGTCTGTGCACTGTCTTTTAGTGCAATGTCACTTTGAAAAAGCTATTTACTGTTCATCTCACAGTGATAAAAGTTATATTTCATCTAATGGATTAGATGGTGGATAGTGTGTCCATATCTTGGTACAAGCAAATATCTGACTTGTGCAGCACAATGCAACTGGAGAGATGAACACATACTTGATTCAAAGAACAAGAGAATCTTATAGACAAGAGGCCGCACCACTATGGAACAAGAGTAGAATCCCCTTGTACTGTGATTGTATTTTTACAAACATGATTAAGAGAGAAGAGAGATCAGATCACTTTATTGGCCATATACAATTTCTTGTATTAGGAATTTGTCTTTTGGCATACCCCAGCTTGCTCTCCATGAGACACACAGACAGGGAGAGAGAAGCTGGGGGTCAGAGCGCAGGGTCAGCCATTTATACAGCACCCCTAGAGCAGCTGGGGTTAAGGGCCTTGCTCAGGAGCCCGATTCCTCTGCCGGCTGTGGGATTTGAACCAGCAACCTTCCAGCCACAGGCACAGATCCTTAGCTACAGAGCCACCACTCTGCCCCACCCCCATTTTAGCGAGCTGGATTGTAAATACTGGATTTTATCATCCAGACTGTCCCTTCCCCTCCAGGAACAAGCACACTATATACTCTCTCCCTATTCTATAAAATAGAATGACGTCAGCAGCCATATCACCCTGCAACTCACAACTGAATACACAGAAAACGAAGGTGTTCCGATTCAGGTGCCCATTTTGAACCAAGGTCTTTGGGAAACCTCCCAAGATCCTCGTGTTCTTTTAATTTGTCGTTAAAAATGTTTGTCACTTGAATCCGTGAGAATCTTTGCATCCAGTTTTTATTTTTGCATCAACTATTTTCACTGTTTACAGTCATGGCAGCATTATACAAGGAATGACCAGGGCTCTGCGGAATTTGATTAAAGATGGGCAGACTCAGAAATGGAACAGAGCACACCAATTCATTAACATTAATGCAAGTGCTTACTCAAGAATATAATGCGTATATTAAATCATACCAGTTAAAACTCTATCATGATATACTAGTTCCCTAAATGTAGGCAAAACAACAAGAAGTGAACTGCAGAAATGTAGGCATCTGGTCATCTCTTCCTGTGAGATCATTCTGAGATACTAGACTGATGGCTCACTCTCTGGTGCTGTAATCCAAGGCTGTTACCAGAGCCACAGATGTGAGCTGGGTTGAACAGCAGCAGGCATTTCCAAACTGCATAGCAATGTAAATATCTAATATATTTAAAATGAAGTTCGAAAAGTTGTTTTTTTTTTCCTCTGGTCATTTAACCCTCATCTTCATTCGTTACATAAAGAATGGGGAAAAAAAAAACCTCGGAACAGAGCCTCGGTGCTGTTCAGTTGCTTTGGGCAAAGCAATCAAGCATGATTAGCTCTTAACAGACCCATTTTTATGTCCCCCTTGAATCAAGACTGCAGGGAATATGCAGTACAGTACATGTGGTTTCAGAGTGGCAATAAAATACACCATTAAAATCAGTTCACTGGGTGGGTAATCTTAGTCTCAGGCTCTTAATAACAGCGGAGATAGAGGAGTGTCACATTGCAGCGACCGCCCCTGTTCAGTGCCCAGGTCTGTAGATCCGCTACACATACTCCATCTATCCAATTTCTAACTGCTCCCTCCAGTTCAGGGTCCTGGGGGAGCTGGAGTCTATTCCAGAAGGCAACAGGCACAAGACAGGACACACCCCCAGACGATACGCTAGTCCATCGCAGGGCAGACACACAGACTCACACCAGGGGCCAATTTTGCCAAAGCCTAATTTACATCCCAGTGCAAAATACGTCTTTGGACCGTGGGAGGTAACCAAAGCAGCCAGAGAAAACCAACACAAACACGGGATGAACATACAAACTCCACACTAGATCTCGGATTGAAGACTTGGTAAACCACTCTGCCAGATCTGCATCTGTTATTGCCATTAATTATTTGACTTCGATTTTGCCTGTCATAATGCATTACTAGATGTAGCGGGACAAAAGAAAAGGTCATCCCCTTCAAATCAAACAGTTTATCTTCTGGGACTGTACCCACCTCACTCGCCCTTCTCTACTTTAATAACTGACTGCATTTTTTCTTTTCAAAATGCTTCTAACTTTCTTACTGCTAGGCTTCTACTAAATATAAATGTGCCAACTATCTAATTTGGTTTCTGGCACGAATAGAAGCATTATGACGTGGGATTGATGAGTGAATTCTGATGCAAATATACTGAGAATTGCCATGTATTTGCATAAAAATAAAAAAAAGCCTCCAGGCACATAAATCCAATTAATTCGGGATACCTGATATTCTGCTGGTATTAAAATAGTATCACGCATAAGTCTGTTGTTTAGTTAAAGCACAGTATTCTAAAATCCATCCCAAACACTTTAATGGAAGTCAATAGATTTCCATTAAGCAATGTCGAACAATACAGAGAACACAAGAATAGTTAAAACGGTGAAATGGGTATCGATCATCGGTGTCTGCAGATATTGGATGAAATCTCCAGAAATATTTTCCATGTGGAAGCCACTGGGACTGGCGGAAGTCATCAAAAGCGAGTCCATGCTTTGCATAATAACGAGGAACAACAGCCTGACTGAAAGAGCGCATCATTAAAAGCTGGAAATGAAAAATGAAAAACACGAAATACCATCCATTTTTTTCACGCAGAAAAGAATGCAATTCTCGAGTGGAACAATGCCTTGACTGTATGTGTGGCTGGTACAGAAACACGAATTTCTGAGGTTTGTGGACCAAATGAATGAAAGCCCTCAAAATTTGTTGCTGCTACAGGCAGTACACGAGGAAAACTCACCTGAACATCGACCACTAGTTAGAGTTCCATTATTAATGCGAATAGATAAAAATAAAATTTGCGTGATATTGTGTTGAGCTTTTCTACTCGTCTATGGAAAAATCTATACTTTCACCTGAAGAGGTGAAGAAACGTCACACCCTGGTCCTGTCCAGGGTGTATCCGGCCTTGTGCCCTGTTGCTTGTTGGGATAGGCACCAGCTCCTCTGCAACCCTGAACTGGATGAAGTGTTCAGAAAAATGGACGAATGTTCAAATCAATGGACCGCTGGTTATTAAAGGTTTAAAGATGAGCCCATTTTTTTCCCAAATGATCTCTTAATAGACTTATTAGAACAGATACATGATTAATGTATCACAGTTACATTACATGGTTGAAACAGGTCATAAGAAAAATTGATGATTTCAAGGCTGCCTGTAAAACGAGGATCAGGATTCTTAAGAATCACTCTCCAGATGTCATTAGATGCAGCTGGGGGTTTCAATTACTAAGTAATGTGATCAATATATCACATGAACAATCACTTTTGAATTTTTTTCAGTATAAAAGCATTGACATGGGCATCAGGTGGGGCTGGGCGGCAAATATCTGAAGATCTAGAACAGCTGACACCAGAATGTCTTTGGACAGTGGGAGGAAACTGGATCACCTAGAGGAAAACCCAGTCAAACATGGGCAGAACATACAAACTCCACACAGACAGTGCCCGGGACCCCGAACCCCAGGATCCCAGTGCTGCAAGGAAGCAATGCTCGCCACCACAGCACCATGCACGACGCATGAAACATCACCTATTTAATGGATCCTTTGTTTAAACAAGCGCTCCTGATCTCTGAAGAACGGTGATTTCGGGAGACCTGTAAGAATAATTGGGATGGGCTTTCCCAGGACCAGGACTGGAGACTCCCGTTCTAGAAAATGTACATAAAAGTTCCCGCCTTCCAGGAGCAGAATCCCAGGACACCGAGGCAGGGTAATGGGAGCTATCATCCGCGTCGTGTGGAGTTCACAGAGTTTATTGAAAGGCTCCAGGGTGTGACGTTTGTAAAAACCAGCCTCAGCCGCAACAGATCTCAATTCTATGACGCAAATCAAGGCTACATGTTTTAGAACTCGTGTCCTGTATCTCCCATCACCCAGCCTCTTCCTTCTCTACAAACCAAACCGGAACATTCCCAAATTATGCACAAATTCTGGTTTTTTTTTTTACTTCCCGCTTTATCGTCAAAAATAGACTGAAGACGAAGGCTTCACTGTCCCAAACGTCTCCAGACACGTCCAAGCCGGACTCTCTCGGGAACAAAGCACCCCCAGTAAAAATACATCAAATATATATACGTACACAGAATAAACAAAACAGTCGGACTTTTATTACTCTTCAATAGCATTCACTTGAAACATTTTTTTTTTTTAAAAACCTTGCATGTTTTGGTTTTCATCACATAGCCTTTTTTTCCCATAAACAACAATAACATCAAATAGAATTTGGCAACAAACGGGACACAGTTGTAAGTGACTAGACACACCAGACAACAGAAAACGGATTTCAAGTAAACTCTTTAACTGTAGAATCCCATCACATATAAAGAAAGAGTATTCTGGCCATTCTGTCACTCTTTATCACTCCCAATATAGTGGGAGCCTCACGTAAGCAAACCTTCTATCTTAAAGGAGAAGTGTACCTCATTTCGGATATCCTGTTGTTTCATTTCTAGCTCGACATACTGTATATGGACCCATTTGGAATCGCCGCTAATTTTACATCAACCCAATTTTGGAATGGCAGTTGTTTGTAACTCAGAATTGCAGACGCAACTCAGGGAGGACGAGGCCCTGCATGTATACTCCTCCACCACACATACCGGCTAGGGCCAGTCCCAGTTTTGCACACTGCCATTTCCAAAAAGTGCCTTACAGCAGGGGGTCCCCCAATCCTGGTCTGTGGAGGCCCACACACCTCCTGGTGTCTGTTCCCGCTCACAATTACACAACCGAAGCCTTCGTTGGCTTAATGTTTGTATTAAATTGAACAGTTGGACGTTTTTTTTCCCATCTCTCCGTCGTGTTGGAGACCACCTCTACCGACTGCATTTCACAAGCAAGTGAAAAACCAGCCAATATTCCAATCGGGCAACCTGTCAGTTCAATTAAGGCTTCAGTGGGGGTAATTCAAGTCAGCTGGAATGAAAAGCAGCAGGTGTGTGTGTGCTCCTTCTTTTGTGGACGTCTTGCATCTCCCACGGCCAAGCAGAGCAGTGGGTTTTCAGGCGGTGTGAAAATGAGTAAATTGATCAATTGAAACAGTTTTGGCAAATATGTTCCTGCTCTTCTAAAATACAAATGTTTTAAAAACCAGGCCAACGTACATATGACTTAGCAGGTCAAATAGCTGGTTATCAAGATATAATTTGATATAATGAACAAGCAGTGCAGAAAACCCAGATCATATATATTCATTCATGTACAACTGCAATAAAGAGAGGGTCTTTCTTCAAAAAAACAACATTAATTTTCCTACATTTTCTCATTAATGATATAAGCTAGTTACATACCATTGATCCATATATCTTTTAAATAACTATGAAAATCCACAATTACTCAGATACCTAGAGAATGTGAGTATTACTTCTGTTTAGAAAGTAGATGTGTCTTAAGATGATTTGCAATCGTTTGTCTCACAAGAGGGCTGTTTCACTTTTATTTAACTAATGACTCTCTTGAAATGGATGAAGGGCTGATTAAAAATTATATCTGATGAAAGAGCACTGCACAGCACTGCCAACAATTTTAAAGTCAGGGCATTTTCATACCTAAAAACACTGGTAGGCCAAGAGCCAACTTCCCTTTTCCAGGACTTATAAATCCTCACAGTATTTGCAATTCGCGGAAGGTCAACACGTTGTTCTAAATAAAATAGACTCTGCCTAAAAAATACGCGATTTGGTCTTGTGCTTTACTTAAACTCAGGACATGGGGTAAAGGAGAGAAATCCACTTAAATCGTGGCTTTTTAAAGACTGTCCAGGAGGGTCTTTCCCCTCTATTAAGACACGACCTGAATAATAGTCTTCAGGCCATTCAAAAACGAGAAGCGCAACATTTTTAATAGTTTGTCACAACGAAAGAAAAAGAAATCTACAGAAATACATCACGGAACTAAATTCTGAATGTTTTCTGCAACATCAACGAATGACCCACAGAAAAACACTGAAATAATAAAAGTATAACGAAAATGCATCCAGATATTGACATATTTTAATATACACGAAACATATGGAAATGTGTGCTTGATAAGTACTGCCATTTCAATATAAATTATTATTTGATATCATTTCAATTGTTTTTTTCATATTGCAATCATTATCTAAAATAATGAGCTCTACAGTACCTCTATATTTCTGTTCTGTATTTGTAGGTGTAATATAGTTGTTGACCAGAAACAGGAGCATTTCTCTCCTTGACAGCACAGCTCTGGACAGCAGAGGAACGCTTGATTTTGGCCATTAAAACAAGTCCAGGCCACAATCCATTAAAGTGCAATGATGTTCTATCTTTTTTTTAAAAAAACAACAACAAAGGTCATTTATGTATTTTAAATACACCATTTCTTAATAGGAAAAAACAACCAAATAATACAACTGAGCACCACACTCTTTCCTCTTGGAATGTATAAAGACAGATTAAATTTATACATTGACACACACCTCCTAACAACAGGACAAAGCACAGCATCATGGTTCATTTACTGCAGGATGGTTTGAGCATCGCTCATTACAAACAAGTTCATTTAGGAGCCTTGATACTAGAAAAGATGTACTGCCGAAAAAAATGCTTGCCGCATCGTGTTTCGGCCTTTTTTTAAAAAATGAAAAAGGTTCCATCTTGCAATAACTGTCCAACACACAGGACAAATGAACAGCTAGATTCAGAACACCCCACATCTGACTGTACTCACTACACACAGACAGGCTACAGTATAGCATGGGCTCTAGAAAAAGTGTCATATTTAGGGGCTCAACCAACAGAATGGTCCTCAGTAAATTGCACGTATTGCTTTGACAAAACGTTTTAAGAAACAGATTTTCACTGAACGGCAGGATTCAATGTCCAATACATAATCCCTAGGCCTTTAGAACTTTACTGTCTGCCCACAGTCCTTCAGCACAAGAGCTGGAAAGTCACATGCTCAACACAGGAAGTACTGAGAACAGGCACGACACTGCAGTTACTGGCAGCAGTGCGTCGAAAAAAGGACCAGACACCTATTCAACAGCCCCGAAACGGAATTGTTCATGCAGATCCGAGGAGACATTCAAAACTCGCAACCCTCTAATTACGAAAAAAGACAACCGGATCAGGACAAAACGCAGGCTACCGATATCCGTACAAAACAGCCGTTTAATATGCACATGCAGAACTGCAGTCTAAAAATGAATCTTGTAAACATGGATCACAGCTACCAAAAAAGAGACACTGTCCTACATCTAGGAACTGCAAAAAAAGTCTAAATTTTAGACTTAAATGTTGGACGTTGCCTTTAGGAATGTCGCAGGCAGTGCTTTTTTTTTAAGTTTCATTATCCTCACAAAGAGAGCTGTAAAACTGACGTGCTTGAGGGTGTTGGTGTTTCCCTGTGTGCGTAAGCTACACAGGGACACAGACACATGGTCAGATCAATATCCCAGGGTTCCTCCTCTAAAAAGTAGAAAGAGAATCAATTAGGGAAGACAAAAACCAACCACTGGACACTTCCAAAAGAAAAAAAAAAGGGTCTATAAAACACAAGGATGATTAAAAAGGAAGCCAGCTCAATAATCACTGAGCGTGCTGTCAATGAACAAGTTCTGAACGTCCAGCATGGTGGCCAGCTCCAGGATGTGCTTCTGGATCATTGGACTTTCCACAGTCTCTTCCTTGGGAAGTTGGGGATAGGTCTCGGGGAAGCTCCTGGTCTCCTGTAAGGAACACCAGAAGCTGCTTTCAGTGGCAAATTTCCATTCCTGTCTTTTGATAGTGTAGTCGAGAAGCTCGCTCCCAATAATTTCCTATCCTTTATTTCATTCTGTTGATGTATGTTTTTGCACATTACCTGCTACCTGTTGTTGTTTTGCACTTTGCCTGTTGTCTCCGTCTTTCTTTTCTTGTACAATTGTATTGTTGTGTTTTTTTTCTACTTCTTACCGTCCGAGAGCTAGCTAAATAGCATTTAGTTACACCATATACCTGTATATGAGTATAACGACAATAAGCTTGAGGAACTTGATTGCAACGATGATGGTGATCATCATGATTCATTTGCCAGACACCTGCACCCAAGACTCCACAGTTAGAAACCCGATGGCTAAGACATTAGGAAGACACAGCCGCAAGACTAGATGATCTCAGTGTCCGGCTTGAGGAAAGGCAGACAGACTCCCATTACTCTCCACGGCTCTGGATCCAAAAGCGTGCGGTTCGATCCTAAACTCTCAACACGGAGATGGACCGGAATGGAGAATGAGAGAGAATAACAGGGGATGGGACTGACCTCCCGGAATTCACGAATTTATGCCATGTCCTGTAATGCTGTATGGGACCAACATTTCAAAACAAAAATTGAAATGCGCACAATTATTAGCAGAAAGCTACGCTGAAATGGTACATTCTATAAATAATCCAACACAATGGTAAATTGTTGCTTGATATTATACAATTAAGGAGGTGCAGTAAGATTGTCAGATTGTCATCTGTGCAACTGGAACTCGGGGAACTTACCTCTCAGTTTCCTCATTTTTACATTGCTTGTCTCACACTTCTGCTCTGGAATCCACTCAAGTGAATCATAATATTAAGAGAAACATTTTCTTACAATGTCTCAGTGTCAATATAAAAGAAAACGTGCTTCTGCAGATATCTTTTTATTTACCGGTCCTTCAAAACTGTACCCCAGAAAACCTACCGACAAATGAGTTAAGCAATAGGGTTTTTTTTCCCTTTTGTGGGGCCTGCACCCCTCGCTGCCCAGAAGGCGGCGGATCTTTTTAGCTCTCTCGGCGTGCGCAAGGCGGGGTGGCGAGGGAGAGACTGGGGGGGGGGGGTTTACCGTACCCTAAACATCTTGTGCAGCCTGAGCGTGGCCGAGCAGAAGACGAAGCGGACCAACAGCAACCTCAGGAACTCGTCTCCGTAGAACTGCAGGAAGGCCTGGTCTGAGAGAGAGGGAGAGCGCAGAAGCACAGGCGGGCATTAATTACAGCTCCCGGAGGTTTTGATTACAGTGTCGGTGTGTCTTTTCATCGCAGGGCTCGATAATGACTAACTGCGTGCTCGCTGGGGTCGGCAACTCCACACACAGGAGTGGGGTCTGATTACTGCCTGCGCTGCGGGCTAATTAAAGCAAACGATAAAACACATAGAAGGGAGTTCCCAGGCATTAGGAAAATCTAAACGAACGGAAATAAGAATATCTACAACAGCAGAGACAGTTCGAATCGAAAAGAAAGCACTGTTATGACATTACAAACAGCTGTTTTGACAACCATCACTGTGTTTCAGAGCCGAGATGTTCTAAGAACACATACGGTACAAACTAACAATTTACTGGAGTAAGGGAAGTACAGTGCAGACAGAAACGGACGCCTTCAGCCCAGATTTGGTCCTGCTTCAGCAGTACGGGCAGTACCTATTGCGCGGGAGTGGGTCATCAGCTGGCCCACATCGCGGTAGACCTTGCGCAGGTACTCCTGGGACTTGTCCCACAATCCCCGGCGCATGCTGGACAGGCCGCAGACGTGCAGGAAGGCCATGAGCGGGTTGTAGAGGAAGAGGGTGAAGAGGCTGCCGCGCTGAGACTGATCTGGGAGCGAGAGAGAGGGGTAACCCTACCGCTGTGTGTGGGCAAGCACATGCTCTCTTCAAAGGGCTTTACGTTACGTTCCGTTTATTAACGATAACTGAGGTGGCCAATTTGTTTCGATGGTTTCAGTTGTAAATAAACTGTAACACACTGTCCTGGTGGTATACCACCCCACCCCTGCCCTGGGCTCGTGACCCCGGCCAGCGGTTTCTCTCCGGGAGTGCCGTCTGCCCTCTGCCCTTTGATTCAGCATCTTCTTGCAGCCTGAACTGCACTTCCTGAGGGCTTTCTTTCTCACTGCTGTTGCCCTCACTGATGCATCACAGGCACATACTGTATGCCAACAATAATGCCTCTCACGAAATCTCTTACTTTAGCCACCTTCGCCAGAGCACAGCAGACAGGTCTGCTGCTACTTTACAATCCTCTGGAATCAGAAGACATACCAGATGCTGCCTACATCAGCTACTTCCATCGAATATACCATTATCTACCCATTTCATAGGGCAGTGCAGATCCTGCCATACTCTCTTGCCTTGTATCTACTGGTTGGTATGATTGCTGTCCCATTTTGCTAGACATGCATCACGTAACTTCTCGTTGTAATCTCCGATAAAGTTCTCCGACTTCCACTTTCGGCGGTCACTCACCTTGCATGCTCTTAGGATACGTGGTCGGAGAAAGCAAACAAACCAGAGGCTGGCCAAACAGGTTTGTGAAATTCTACAGAAAAAGAAGACAAGGACCCAGACAAAAATTCTGTTAATTTTCTCAACTTAATCTGATTTTGTTTCCATTTTCAGTTCTCTTCGCCCCAACAGCAAAGATTTAATTCCGCCCCTGGTTCAACAGGGGAAAAAAATCGTATTGATTTTCCTGTCTTTTATTTGGAGTCAAGTGGTTTCTTAATTAAAATACAAGAGAAAGCTCTTAGTTGTAGTCAAGTTCTGTTGTTTTTTTGCACAGAGTGAAAGTATGTTTCCAGTGACGAGGATGCAGAGAGAAATGTGCCCAGTTCAGACGTTAACTGATCCAGTCAAAGCCATTTGAACTTTTACAGTGAAAAGTGTAAGTAAGGGGAAAGTGGAGAGCAATCTATCAGCGTGCTATTGAAATGGGTATTTTAGATGAGGCAAAAACACAGAATGTCAGCTTTTCTGGACACTTCTGAGCACACGTTACGTGTTAGAATAAAAGTTTTCTGCCATGAGCTGGTGTCATCTGCCTGGGACGACCTGCTATTTGCTCATTGTGTTCCACAAGACATTCCATAGTGTTGATTCCACGATGCCTAATCTCTCCGCAGTCAATGGGTCTCTTCGGAATTCTCTTTGCTCCGATTTTCACAATTGCTGGCTTTTCTGTCACAGGCAAATCTCGAGTCTTCATCTCGGTTTTTGTCTTTTCAAGAACAACTCAAGAAACAGACTGAAACAGACGGATTGAACACAACAAATGACGCTGTTCTAACATGGCTAAACGTCCGCAAAATGTGCGATATGTTTACATTCTATACTTTTGCCTCTTATTAATCTTTTGATCGGAGATACTGATTTCATCAGCACAAAACAAAAACAATCAATATTTCTGCTCTTTATTTTATCTCCCCTTTGCCTCATTCTCCAGTTTTAAAACGTTTCATTCCTGTGGGAATCTTCAAATGGGTGTGAGATTTTATCTCAGCCTGGCAGAGCAGAAATGAAAACTGTATCAGTCAGAAGCGCAGTGCAAGTGCCAGGAGGAGGTAATGAGATCTGTCTGCCACCAGAGAGAGCCCTTGTTTAAAAAATCAGAAGTCTTGCTGTCGCTTCGCCACAATTTAGATTAATTTTGAGAGGTGTGCTAGTACATCTCAAATGCACCGGATTTTGCCAAAGGGCGTTTTTAAGCAATGACTCAACGTACTCAGGAGGAATACTACAACAATCCCAGCCAGCTCAGATGAAATATAGTACCTGTGCTGACTTACAAACTGAAATGCACCAAGACCCAATCTCGCCGACTGAATGAACTGATATCTTTAATGGACAGGCTCGCTTGAAGATGACGTCAATTTGCTCCTGCTCTCAGTTTAAATAATCCATCAGTTCAAGAGTACCACTTGCAAATGCAGCACGCAGACATTAAGGGAATAGATTCTCCTCAATTCACCTTATCCTGTTGATGACAGTTCTTAATCAATGATCAATGCATGTTGAACGCACACAGGTGAGAGAGGTGATACCATGTATCAAAAACTGATGGCCTGGATGAGTTTTCCTTCCTTCTGCACAGGCACAGGTGGCTGTGTTTCAGGCAACACACTTTAATGAGGGAAGTGCTGAAACCCAGAAACTGGTACAGTGGTGTAAAACCACTCATACTGTACATCCCATTCATGTGAAGAGCTGAGAGCAAATGTAGCTTATAAACCTCCAACAGAAAACTGAAATCCGGGTCTGGTTGGAGAAAACAAAACACAAAAGACACAAAAGATTCCTCAGGACTAGTATTAGGAACCGGGGATTTAAACTCTTAGTCAAAAAGTTACTCTTTGTACAGATTAAACCTCTTCAGCCACAAACAGTGGAAGGTACAAAGTGGATTTCAGAGAAGTAATTAGTTAAGCCTCAAAAATCATGATGCAGGGCTGCCGCAGACTGTCAAGAAAAAAGGTGGACAATTACACAACAGGTGAGGATTTCTTGTGGGACAATCCTCCTACCTTTGAATCTTCTAATTCCACAATGCAAGCAAGCTCTCTGGATTTGGTCTGCTACTTGAGAAGCCCAGTTCGACTGGGCAAGTCTGGCTGACAACCGACAAGGGGAGATAACCTGCTCACCTTGTACGCCATGCTGTTGGAGGAGTCCACAATGATAAAGAGAGGCTTCCGGGTGAAAGGATACAGGTCTCCTGGGTGAAGACTGAAGCACAAAAGCCAATAAGAGCTACATGCATTTCCCTCCTTTTTACCATTACTGTGAGTCTTCTTCACTGCACTGCCTCATTACCCAGCCCTTACACTACCCAGTGCACCCTTATGGCAAGGCCTGTCTCCCCGTGGCATGAAAACTAGTTAACAACATGGAGCTGATAACAGTACGGAAGCGCAGCACAAACGTTTAAAGGACATGTCCACTGAGGTTTCAAGGACAACTTCCTACAGTAGGAAAAATATCAGTCTTACACTCCTAAAAAATCTGCTTCATACCCACAATAAAGGACAACTTTAAATGATAATTAATCCCACTAGCTGGTTTAGAGAATGGAACAGAAAAACACAATACATACCTGAATTATTCTAAAACACATCTGAATAGCCAAAATGACTCAGAACGGCGTTAACCATATTTCTCTTTTACCAGCTTTTTACCTGAAGGCTCGTCCATCCACACAAAGTTATTCCAACAGTGCGAGACTCAGTCTGGCCCTTTATCCTAATGGTCCCTAACCCGACGCTTAATTCTTAATGGGAAAAGCCTCCTGCTTTAAATTGCTGGGCAAAGTCAAGTCCATACTGCCGCTATATGACCTTGCTGGTCCCTAACACTGGCGGATACCAGGAAACAGTCTGTATTTCCAAGCAATTCCCTAAAGGGCGCTCGCTGACCTCACGTTCCGCATCTTAGGAAGCGAGAGCCAGCCCCCTCACTCACCAGTGCATCTCCTTGTGCGCCTGGCTCCTCTTGTGCACCGTCTCGCCGTTCAGAAGGTCGCGGTTGTTGTTGGTGAGGACCCCCCCGAAGTCATAGGGACCTGGGCCAGAGGAAGAGAAGACACGCGTTGAGTGTCACCCCCCCCACCCGCCGCTGACCAGGCTGATGGAGAAGAAGAAGAGTGTATCTCTGTAGCCCCGCTTTTTCTGTGCCTCGTCAGTGTGGGCCAAGACTATATTACTTGACGTCTGCACACAGCTTCAGTGCAGACGCTGGGAGAGCTGGGAATCATTCCGTTTTTAAAATGGGGAAAGGGGAACTCTGTCAAAGTCGCGGCGGCGATAACAGAACTTTTTTTCAGAGGGCCTCCAATCAATTTCATGGGTCAAATCCTATGAAATCGGATCCAAGAAGAAATCGGAGTGGCTGAAAGCTTTCTATCGTTTAAAAATGATATCAACATATATAAGAATACACAAGGCTTGTAGTCTCTGTTTCTGAAAGGGGAATAACTTTTCCTCCTGACAAATGTTTTGCCACAGAAAGTTCCATCTTTGTTCATTTTTTAGTGCTGGAATTGTTCGATGATTCAACTGTCTGGCAGGAGCCACCTCTTCTTACTTACCGAGCAAAATGTACAGAACTTTCTAGACAGCTCCTCTGGTTATTTATGTATTGCTGTGGAGTTCATAATCCCCCACTATGTACACAGCAAAAGGACCACTTCTCTTCAGAAGCGCATTTAAAGTTCTTGATTGCTCTCTACATGTGACAGAAAACACACATTCCCTTTATATTCCCTTTTAAATAAAAAAGGAACAATTGCACTTGTCCTTGTTCATTATACACTTCAGATTAATAGCTGAACTGTGTTGGAGGCTAGCTCTGGTGCTGGGAGAGCATCCTCATTATTTTATAAGAGGTAATCAATGGACTTTAAGCCTTAGATGAATCAATACAATTCAGGACAGAAAGCTGCTTATCTAATGTGAGCAAGAAAGAACTATTGATTTGAGGGGAAATGAAAGTGCTGCAACTGGAACACATTTATATTTTAACAAAATGTCAGAATCGTTTGATGAAGGGACATTCAGAAGATGAGTTTTATGAACCATAAAAGAAAAGGAAGGAAATTGATCTTTTTTTAGCTTCTTCAGTATATCTCTCTCCTTGCCTGAAACTCCCTACTTAAACAAATGCCTTTTGCCTTTCCAAACAGAAAAAAAAACAGTTCTTTTGATATACAGTATATCACGGACATAAATGAATCCCCAGCACAGTTCTCATTACAACTTTTAATGAAAAGCAATTCTTCCATTAAATTGCATGGAAGAGAGCAACAGCAGAGACTTTAATATTCCATGAGAGTGAGAGGCACTGCACCGTTCAGAAATAGCACAGCACTGAAAAGGCGACACAAACACTGGAAAAGCCACTACCAGCAGCTTACAGGAGAAACAGAAATACTGCAAGCAGGCTGGAATGCAGAAGGACCGAAATGCAGGGATGGAGACACCAGACAGACATTTGAAATGCTAACAGACAGGAAAAAGAAAAAAACATTTGTGCTTCCTAGCATTTTAAAAAAAATGTTGCACAACCCCAAGCCTCACACCACAGGATGCATGCAGCACACAAACAGGGCTTGAATAGTGATGCTTGAGGAACTATGTAGGTGGACAACCCACAGACGAATTTCTGAAGATGACACCTGGCTTAGCTTACTAAAAATCACTGTCAGAGCCCCCAGTATCAGTTAACTGAAGGTATTCACACTGCCCATGCAATTTGTGCCGACTGTGCTTTGAGACACTACAGAAGGTGTTTTTGTGTCGTATAAAGAATGACTTTCATAATCTGTGATTTTATTGTTTAATGATTAACATTTCAGTAGTAAATTCTTGTTTAGAGCTTCCCTTTTCTATCTGCGATTACTCTAAAGGTTATTTCAATACAGCTC
Source organism: Lepisosteus oculatus (assembly GCF_040954835.1). NCBI lineage: Eukaryota > Metazoa > Chordata > Actinopteri > Semionotiformes > Lepisosteidae > Lepisosteus > Lepisosteus oculatus. The sequence continues at coordinate 13,049,607 of NC_090719.1, read as the reverse complement.
CCAAAACTACTGTTTACATCATACACTACTGTCAGTAGGTCAAACAGCAAATGAGTTAGCCTTAAGTCAAACACAGTCACCATGATTCAGTGGAAATTACACAGTAGAATCTTTGACAGTAGGTAGAAGGATGGTATTTTCACGGAGAAATGTTTTACATTTAAAGCAAAGCACACAGTCCAACACTGAAAAATCAAAAAAGTTCAGTCAGCATGATCTAGTGCTAAACGTTAACATGTCAAAACATTTGACTACAGAAATAATAGACAACATATAAAGTATCAAATTAAACAAAACAAAAACTAGATGTCAATGTTTGGTAATACAAATACTGTGAATACACTAGACAGGGATCTTGGAATCTTTTAATGACTAGGCACAAATCTGATTATATCCAATAATATACAGTACACCTCAGTATTTCCCCCCAAGCAAAATGTGCTATAACAAAGTACTATTAAGAATAAAAGATGAAAGGTATATAACCTGCTCAATCAGGAGTTAGCCCAGAAGAAGCAATTACTACTGCATTGAAGATAAGAAAATGAGCAGGTAATTTACTGCTAATTTACTTGGGGCATCGCGGTTTCTAGTTCTGGCCACCTAAAAAAAAACACCCGAGAAGATTATCTACTGCAGAGCAGCCCGATGTTCATTCCATGTAAAGCATCCAGACAATTTCTGGAATTGTGCTCAGAATGAAGGGAGGGAGGACGGTGTATACAGTGTTTGGCTTTTACGTGATTTGAATGGTGTGTGATGGGGGAGCACAGCGAGCTCGTGCTGGTTTTTGGGCCCAAGGAGCCAAACGGATCACAACACGACTACATTTTGTTGCTCGGCACATTTTATGAGCCAGAAACTCCTGCTGCAGCTGTGATGCTTCTTTATCACGGCAACACAGTTACATATTATATGGGCTACCCTTTATTTTCTCCGCTCGGTTCTTCTACATGAGTCAGACAGCTGATCGCGGAATCAGGGCCTTCAAATTCATGAGTGACAAAGCTCAGGTTTCGGTGGGAGATGTCATGGCTCTCTGGCTCAGGATCTGCGCCTGTGGCTGGAAGGTTGCCGGTTCAAATCCCGCGGCCAGCAGAGGAATCCTACTCCGTTGGGCCCCTGAGCAAGGCCCTTAACCCCAACTGCTCCAGGGGCGCCGTATAAATGGCTGACCCTGCGCTCTGACCCCCAGCTTCTCTCCCTGTCTGTGTGTCTCATGGAGAGCAAGCTGGGGTATGTGAAAACACAAATTCCTAATGCAAAAAATTGTATATGGCCAATAAAGTGATCTTATCATGATGGCAATCTTTGGGTTTCAATGGAAAAAATGCTATAAAGAAAACCCAGACACATACCTGAACTCATGGCTATGATATACACATAAAGAATAATTTGCTCCAGTTAAGAATCAAACATATGAGTACGACAGGACACATTTTATGGTGAAGTATGTTACAAAAAAGGTATAACAGTGACCATGCAATAAAAAGGCCTAGAAGTTTAGGTTAAAGAAACACCTGATAACTAGACAATATCGTCAATATGTCTACATCGATCCATTTTCTAACTGCTTTCCCCAATGCAGAGCTTATCCTGGCAAGCAACAGGCACAAAATGGGTGCACCTTGGACACGGACACAAACACGCAGACCGATTTTCCCAAAGGCCAGTTGACCTACCAACATGTCTTTGGACTGTAGGAGGAAATAGGGGAAACCCACTGAAACACAGGGAGAACATACAAACTCCACACAGATAGTAAACCAGGAATTGAACGCAGAGACTAAAAATCCAGGCCGCCCGCACTGAACATCTGACCAAGTCCTAACCGAGTCCACGAGCACAGGCTGTTCCTGACACACCGCGGGAGGAGAGGCCAAGCCGAGTCTTAGCCAAGCTGAGCCAGGCTTCCGGAAACCTCTCTCTCTCGGCCAGCAGCAGGTCTGAGAGACAGCACGGGTGAGAGAAACAGCTGCCAAGACTTCGTCGATTTTCGATGGAAAACAGTACAGTATGCCTGGATGCCGCTGCCATTTTGTGGAAAAATGACCTCATGCTGCCAGATGCAGATGAAGCCAGTCCCAGAGAGAAATATTTTAAAGGAAGCAAATGCAAAACTGAGCACTATCTTCTGCTTGTATTACTGGGTTAGGTTAGCCTGTAGCTATTACCTGGGCCAGACATGCAAGGCACAAACTGTAGGCAAACCCTCACCGCAGAGACAGAGCTCAAGAGTGTAGTTAACACATCCATCGACCTAAACACTTAACTCAAGAAAACCTTCACTATTTCACAGCTCCTCATACTGATTTCACAGTCTCTTTTAAATCTTTAGCTTCAGCAGAATTGGCACCCACAAGGGACAAATCCATAAGGGGAACAGCAAATGGGGGAAAAAAAAGGCAAAACAGATGCCAGTACAGTCAGATGGTAAAATATGACAGTGGAAAAATACCAGCAATATTTTAATTAAGGGGGCTGATGATCACAAAACAGGATTAAGTTATTCAGACCTCATCAAAACTTAATTTCTTTAAAAACTTTTCACTATTTATTCAATTAATGAGCTGCTACACGTTCTGTTTTATTGTGTGCCCCGAGTGATGTCAAGATCCCGAGGCTATATGTGTTGGAACATCAGACACGTGCTCTAACCCAGTTCTTCCATCTTCCTGCTGTAATGCAAACTGATAACTTACCTTGCGTTCCCTTTGAGTATTCACAATGAATTAATGTTTTAAAATGTCACCGTCGTCATTGGCTTATGCTCAGTCCTTCTTGATCCCTTAGTGTGAGACTGCGTGCTCTGCTATAACTTCACAATGTACTGTAAACTCCTGTCTAGTTTAACAGGTGTTGTCGTACACCCGCGAATGTGTCACCGTCCAATCAACGCACCTTCCCAATACCTGTCCGTCTTTACCAGTCAGACAATGTCGACTCTGCAGAACGCAGTATCCAAACCATCTCGACATCTCAACGGTTCTGAAACTGGTTAAAAAGGTTTGGCCAAAACGAGGCTGAACTATACCTAGAAATCTGCACTACTGAAACGAGGCTAATATTGCGAACGGCGATCTAGGGCGGTACTTTACCAGCAAAACCTCTCACTTGGCAAAACCTGCAGGGTCCTCAGCAACTAGTTCAAGCCCTGTGGTAACGGCACTATGCTCTAATGTACCTTCATAATCAGAGCGACCTGTGGGGAAGACTCCAGTGGCGGAGAGGTAGATGAGCAGCACGCTGTTGGCGGGGAGCTCCTGGGGAAACAGAGGCGAGACCAGCACAGTTTGAGTCAGGACACCAGACGCCCAGTGATGCAGAAAACAGCCTCGATTAAACATCCCGCAGACGAGACAGAACAGGGCAGGCCACGCGCGTCTGTGCCATTTAATCCTCCCAACAAGATTATCTACTTATCGGTCAAAGCTCGAGTTAAATTAGTTCGCTCGAGCGTTTGTCGCCGATGCCGGAGGAAAAAACAGCCCCAGGAATACCACAGACAGGGGCTGAATGAAAATATTCAGCCCCTTTTGAAATTTTTCCATAATTTCTTACGTTGCAGACCCAAATAGAAACACATTCCTCTACAACGTCACAGAGAAAAGAACATTTTATGGGGTGCTTAGCAGCTAGGAGAACTGCTGTCAGTAAAAGACCTTTGGCTCTGCGAGAAAAGTCATGGTCCACTAGGACAACCTCAGACATACAGCCCGAGAGACACTGGAGTGTCTTCAGGACAAGGGAGTGAATGTCCTTGAGGGGTCTGGCCAAAGCTCAGCCTTGAATCCAGATGGGCAAGGCTGACCAGAGACTTACCCACGGAAACTCAAAGCTGTATTCGCTGCAAAAGCTGCTTTTACAAAGGACCAGCCAGCTGAACTCGAAATACAGATGCCAGATTTGTCACAGTCAATACCACAGACTGTGCCATCTCTGCACAGTGGGTTTAACAGAGTGGCTGCTCTCCTGCTAACAAACTCTTCCCCGTAAGGAGATCTGAGCGACGTTACGCCATCTCTTGACTCTAGCTGTCCGGAGCCCTGTGCAGAGCTGATGTGTTGCACAGCATGTCACTTATTGAGCTCTGGCGTACAAAAAACGCTACAAAAATCGATTTTTGTCAAGTATTCAAATTCCTCAAAGGCACTGACAATGTCAGTGCAGCAGATCTGTGCGGGACGAACGGTGACACATGAACCAGAGGACACGGGGGGGAAAACTGTGGAAGTGCACTTAAAACTGAGAACAGGAGGCACCTCTTTACGCAAAGGGTTGTGGGAGTGTGGAACAAGCTACCCAAACATGTGGTTGAAGCCTTGGCTACTTTCAAGAAACAGCCAGATGAGGACCTTGGATTAATGAGCTAATAGCTACCCAGCGTTAGGATGGGCCTGGCGGCTTCCTCTCATTTCTAACCTTTCTTGTGTTCTGCTGCATACAGAAAATCAAGAGCGAGAGGCAAAGGAGTGTCCCCATACTGTACATTTCTGTGCTGTGCTGGCAGAGGAGAGCAGGCAGATGTCAGACCTTGAAGGAGGCGGAGAGGAATGTGTAGAGCTGGCTGAAGGTGGGCTTATACAGCAGGTACTTGTGAGGGTTCTCCCTCTTGGCCGGCTTCTCGCTCGTCTCCTGCGGGGAAAGAACAGCCCACGCGCGTGACGAGTCAGGCCGGGGGCTCCTTCGTGCTGAGCACTCCCCCCTCCATCACATCACACCCACTCTCGGAAGGTAACCCTGCAGAGCGCAGACCACCTCAGCAGCCGTGCTCGCGATAAGACAGACAGCACCGTTCTGAACACAGCAAGGCGGTGTTTATAACCAAGTCAGTGAGGAGCATTTATCTTGACTGGCACACAAATTAACCTGCCTGCCTCCAATCAGTCATCACAGCAAAACAGGGGTGTAATACAACAAGAGTGTATGACAAGAAATCTGGCATGCACACATCTTGCCAACAATATATACACATACAGGGTGCTATATTGCATCACAAATGAAACAGTTTTAAGGTTAAAAAAACTGGTGTGCAGCTATAAATATCCAAATTGGTATTGCTGAAGGTTTATACCTACAAAAATGCTATAAACCTCTGACATTGGCCTTAATCAGGATTAGTAATAAGTCGCATCTACTGTACATAATACGTTATCTCATAAAATGTTTGTTTCTGCATTTAACACATCATTGCATTCATACGGTGTCCTCCCAAAAATAACAGTACAGTTTATGGTTACGCACACATCACTGATCTTGGGCAGATTAGGTTAAAGTATACTGACAAGCACACACTGGCTGTGCACTCCAGAGCTGTCAGCTTCTAAACCTCTCTCAATCACAGACTGACAAAAACAATTTGCACGCATACAACACTCGGTCTCTAACACACCCACTGTCGGAAGTCTCACAAGGTCTCAGAGAGCGACCTCAAAATCTGCACCACGCTCAGCAGAGGAATGTACTTTCTGATTAAGTACCTTTAAGCCAGTGCAAAACAGGAGCTGAAAATAATGAAAATAATGAAAATGACAGTAGCATGTTTCAATGATGATCAACTGCTCCATCATTAATATGTTACAGATCACAGGCAGAGTGGTTTAGCTAGTGAGCCTTCACTGAGGTTTTGAACTCTGCAAACTGAGGTTTTGAACTTCTGCAAAGCCTGTCGAGGACAGGTTAGCATCAGTGATCCAAGTTAAGCTGGCAGCATCAAATCATGGCAGTTTGACAACGCCTGACCAGTTTTTACCAGCTCCGTTGCCTGATCTGGTTTTCCTCCTGGATGAGCATTATTATTTAATTCACTGATGTCTGCATTGGTTTTATTCTTCTTCTGAAAACAGGCCAAAATGTTACTTTAAGCCTTCGATTAGTTACATGAGTGCTTAACAGAAATGAAATCCTGATGACTCAAGTCTAGCTTCAGGTTCAGGGTTCAAAACTAATATTACTAAGGAATAAGTGGCATGATGCTGATTGGTGGAAAGAGTTTTTATTCAATTTGCACCACTCACCAAAGTGCCTGGCTTGTTCATCTGCGTGGCCAAGTTCACTGGCTCTCTCTCCAGGGCCTGGAGCATTCGGAACATGTCAATCGTCAGCTCACTGAATTTCACCTGCAAAGCACACATACGCACACGGTCAGGGAAGGCCTGTAGCCTGCCTGGACAGACTGACAGCGGCTCTCTTTTTTCTAAGATCTGCAGGGTTCAGGACTAGCTAGAGCAATTTAATGCTCAGCGGGCATTGCTTAAGTGTCTTAAGAAGCATGGTAGGGTTGTTTTGAGAAGAATAGTTAAAAAATGTATTTGTTTATTAAACTTTATTAGGAGCATAAAGGCCTTAGAATGACTAATTGAGGAGACTTTTTTGGCAAGCAAGCGGAGTTCAATGCCGGTTTGAGTGCAGGCTCTCTCAAGAGGCCGTGCACACTTTGTCAAATGCTACTGAAGGCTGTTGTTCAGTAGAACATCAACACAGACACCCTCATGTCTTTACGCCCACAGTTAGCGATGCCAAAGCTCTGGAAGGGGTATAAAATGAAAATCATTGCCAAGTTTTGGGAAAAAAACAGCCTGAAACCAGTGTGCAGAGATGTCCCGTACCTGGTTGGCGCAGTTGCCGATGATGAGGGCGTCTGCCAGGGTGAGCTGTCCCACGATCATGCCCTGCTCCAGCTGCGGCACTCCCCCCTCCTGCAGCCGGTTGGAGGTGATCACCACAGTGTTGTCGTCGTTCAGCACCATCACCGGGTCCGCCTGCAAAACAGGACCATCAGTGGCTGAGGACAACGAGCCTGCTCCGCCACCGGGCCGGGCAGACTAAACATCCCCACAGGCCAGAGAGGACGACACTTCGCCGCAGGCCAGAGAGGACGACACTTCGCCGCAGGCCAGAGAGGACGACACTTCGCCGCAGGCCAGAGAGGACGACACTTCGCCGCAGGCCAGAGAGGACGACACTTCGCCGCAGGCCAGAGAGGACGACACTTCGCCGCAGGCCAGAGAGGACGACACTTCGCCGCAGGCCAGAGAGGACGACACTTCCCCGCAGGCCAGAGAGGACGACACTTCCCCACAGGCCAGAGAGGACGACACTTCGCCGCAGGCCAGAGAGGACGACACTTCCCCGCAGGCCAGAGAGGACGACACTTCCCCACAGGCCAGAGAGGACGACACTTCCCCACAGGCCAGAGAGGACGACACTTTCCCACAGGCCAGAGAGGACGACACTTCCCCACAGGCCAGAGAGGACGACACTTCCCCACAGGCCAGAGAGGACGACACTTCCCCACAGGCCAGAGAGGACGACACTTCGCCACAGGCCGTGGAAGTTCTCCACTGGCTCACCTCAATGAAGGCCGCAACTTCCTGTAGCACCAGGTTCCACTCCAGCTGGTCCTCTGTGTTGAAGCGATGAGTGTAGTCTTCGATCTCATCCGATAACTCCTTCAAGAAACGCCACATTACAGATTCACTGATAACCCACAAGTAAAGTGTGTTTGCACTACAAAAAAAAACTACACATAACCATAAGACAGCACAAGCACAGTATAGCACCAACAGCAGGGCCAAATGCTCATAATTCGCGCTGGTCAAACTCAAAGTGTTGTCACACTTCTTTCTGCGTTTGCTTTCCTTACAGCAAAAGAACAAAATAAATTCCCTTCTGCGTACGTACAGGTGTTGATAATCCCATCAAAGGACCAGTTGCCGACCATTTATAACACACTGCACGCTCCAGGAGGTTTTCCATCATTTTCAGGCCGGGGGTGGGCAAGGGTGTTCTGCCTATTGGGGAGGCTTGTGGGGTTGTGTGTCAACCTCTTACTGAACACACACGTTCGCACAGAAGACAACAGGCCTGACAGCTTACACGTTCCCTACTGCTGAAACGGAAACGTTTTGCGCAGCTGGCTTCAGTAGTTTTATTACAGCTGGAATGATTGGAGATGAATGTGCTGGGTGACTGTGGCTTTTACTTAAAATCGCTCTCTTAAGAATACAACTACATTAACAACTTGCATCTGTCGAAAAAATGGATCGGTAGCAGGTAATGGCCAAGAATCAATCACTGCCACTGCTATCAAATTAAAGACGTATAAGGAAGGGGAGGAGCACAAAACGTGTGTATGTTGGCAGTTCATCTGCCAGAGGCACCCTGTACCTTCACCAAATCCTTCACCAGGTCCATTTTGTTGAGCAGGAGACAAACCACAATGTACCGTGCATAGTACCGCAGTTTCTTCACCACCAGCTCTGGCCTGAGAGACAAGAAGAGAAATTTCAGCAACTCCTTTCCTGAGCAAGGCTGAAGTCCATGCCTCAGCTCCACCAGGATAGTTCTGGACAGGGCAACCTAACATGTCTCAGCTGGAAAGGCAACCAAACACAGATCCCCACACAAGTTTTTCCAGCCTTAATCTTAGGCAATGGTTACACAATCCAACACTGTTAACGCTTTCATGAGCTTTGGTCGAAGACGATAAAGCATTATGTACAAAATGAAACAGAATGTGCTCACTGTTTCCCTCAAGCGATGGTACCAATTTAAAGAAAGGAATTTCACAAGAGACGGCACAATTACTGGATAGAGAAAACAAATCTCTTGAAATTAACGGCAGGCTTTGCTGGTTGCAAGACTGAAATGCACTGACTTTATTAATCCTATTGTCACGGGCTGTGACTCACCTGTCCTCTTTACTGACTTGGGAGTAGTAAGACCTTTGCCTTATTGCCGAATAGAAGGAAAAAGCTTCATTCAAGTAGCTAGTTTCCGAAGTGCGTAGGCTGGAAGCACAAAAAAAGAAACAGACTTTACCACAAACAATAATTTACAAAAATCTGATTTAAAACAATGCATTTCTAACATTCCTGGAGAGCAAAATCAATGTATTGTTAACAAATGTATTAAATAATCATGATAAGCTACACATTTGAGTAAAAGATAACAGATTTGTTATACTAATTGTTAACAGCAGGTTTCAAGTATTTAATCTCGGGTTCTCCATTAGCTAATATATTGTAGTGGTTTGTTGTTAATCTGCACTCGCATAAAAAACTTAGTTCAATGTGTGAAGACTGATGTTTTGGAAGATACTAAAACTTTTAAATCTACAGATGCACAGAACTCTATGTGCTATTACCCAATGTGGTAGTGACAGGCCAGACTGGACCATATGGCAACAAAAGCACCATGTTTCCTTATTACAGCATGTCTGTGTCCCTGGACTGGAGGATCTGCTGTTCTGATAAGGTGATTCAGCTGCCGCCTGGCTTCGGTGCTGTGACTTACTAGTAGTGATAGTACAGCTGTCCGATTTTGGAAGCCACTTCCCCGATCTGCCATCTCTTCAGGCCATACCGGTTATCCAGCACCTGCCTGTTCAGACACAGAAGAGCTGTGACAGTGCTCCGAGTCGGCCCTGGACTTTAATTCCACGCTGGCCAGCCAGTGCTGGTTGTGGCGCCCCCCCCTAACTCCAGTTCGCTATCCCAGCCCGTAATGTGTTGAGGAAAAAAGCGCATAATGAATTAGTGAGATCTTCAGTCCCAGCTCTATCAGTCTCACGCGCAGGCTATCAGGAGTAGGAGAGCACACCTGGTACTGTCTGCGATCTGTGACATCAAATTTACCCCCATCGTCACAGATTACTTGCCAACTTTGCGGCCATCTTTCACGACAAAAACACTGACCACTCTTCCCAGAAACTGCTTGTGGGTGGGATGGCAGGCTACTCTCTTTATTTCTGTGGGCCCACAGCAGGAAAACCCTCAGGAGTTTCCATTTCCTTATCCTCTGGGCTAGGTTAAGCGTTTATTGGGGCTCTCGGAGGCAGTTTAGCACTGAACACTTTAGTTCAACGTCAATGTACAGTATTTAGTATGAAGATTAACATCTATAACTACAGATACAATACAAGAAATCTTTGTGTTTCCAGAACGGTCCACATCAACTTTTACCACAGTGCTGAATGAAGTTACAACCTAAAATTCAGGAGAAAGGCTTGAGCCTCATCTCGCGCACTATAAATCTTGCACCTGGAAGTTCCTGTAGTGTAGAGAATTTCTCTAATGCCAGTTATCAACTCACAGGGAGAGTACAGACCCGCGGACATACTTTTCCATCACCGACCTGTCAGAGCCTCTTGTCCCTTCACACATACAGAATACCCTCAGTCCTGTGTTAGCTTTTGAGTGTGGTGCAATGCTGACTCACTGTCTGCAAAATACAACCCATTCATCAACCTACACCAGGTAGCCTTGGTGCACTCTTTCACTCACTGAAATGCTTTTTGGTATAGTTCCATAAGTCCATTCTGCATTTTTGCAGGCTTTTTTTTTAACTGTCTAAACATATTGGTTTGCATCCATCATGTTTAGCTTCTCATCATATAATTATTAAAGTTCCTGCGTCACTTACCTAATGACTTCTGATATTACAGTCTATTTTTTCAAAGACATGAAGGACACGAAACTCTGATATAGGTACTAGATGCAATATGGCAGATTGTCAGACACAGAAATGGAAATTCACAGCAACCAAAAGCTATTAACTACCCTGAAGTTCAGGTCTGAAACTTTATACTCATATTCTTTTAGGTGCAGGACCATTCAGCAGATCTAAATTTAGAAAGAAACACTTTTTTCTGACTATTAATGACCTTCCATACTCACAGTGCAGGACTAAATATATCTGACAGGTCTTCCTGCACATTATTTATTTATTATTCATCTATCTATTTAAGTCTCCTGCATGGGTTATATAATTTTAGTGTTAAAAAAAAAATAGAATCTAAAAATATGTCAGTTCTCCATTAACATTTCACACACAGTTTGCTTGACATAAACTACTGTGTTTCTTTCAAAAGAAAGTTCATTAACATAAGCTTTAAAGAGATCCTTTTACCACATCTCCTGTCATATAAAATCAGTCTATAAGTATTTAGAGTATTTTTCCCTCCTATCTATCAATTTGTCTTCGGTTTGTACTGTACATTATGACCTGAAAATCTCCGCTTGAGTTAGATGTACTGTCCCCAGATGAACTGTTGTGCAGAAGTTCAGAAACAGCAGTAAGTTGGCGATTTTTGTGCAAATCAGTGCATTCACACAAAAGAACTGAAGGGCATGTGGACCTAGGACTGAAAACATCAGGTCATCTTTATGCACAGGGTTTTAAGGACCAGGAGATATCTGCTCAACTATGCAGAAAAGAAGATCCTCTTTGATCCTTAAAGAAAGAGTTGGACCTAATAGTTGAAATAAAGAATGATAAGAATGATTGATTACATTTATATACAGTTTTTGTTCCAAAACATTCCCCTACCACACAGCACATTAGTGGAGAAGTGTGAAAAGGTTTCACCAACTGAATTAAGGTTTCAATTCTACAAGCCCAGAGTGGGATTCAGTACTAGTACTCCAGTACACACATCTAATATCATGCACATACGACCCCTTGGATGCCTTGGTCTTTAATGACCAAGCAGTCAGAATCTCATTTTAATCTCTTATCCAAAGGACAGCACCTCCTATAGTATACCACCATGTCCCTGGTGACCATACTGCAGTTTTTGTCAATTCTTGTCCACAGGGAAGATCACCCCCTACTGGTCCACAAACAGCAGAGAAATGGTTTCTGATCCAGGACCGACCAGGCCCAGCCTTGCCTAGCAGCTGAGATCTGTTCAGAACAGACTGCAAAGCAGTAGCACCGCTGCTGGAAGGAGGGCAAGATCCTCATTTCACTGCGTTACGACTAACCAAAAGAGCAGCTGGTGCCACATCACTTTTGATCAAATGTGTATTTGACTTCAATATGCCCTTTTTGCATTCTGAGACAGTGGAATCCCCTTTATCTCGTGTTCCCACAGAGTGTCGGCGCATGTGAGCTGTGTGCCACAATAAGACCTTAGAGCTTACACTGGTTTATTGAAAAACTTCAGAGACAGCTACAAAGAACGAAGCAGGAGCATCATTTAACTCAGTCACCCCTACAGAATTATCTGCTGTCTTCTTTTTCTCTGTACAGAATCTCCTGTGCGCTGTCGGCCCTACGATGAGGTTCAAGAGGGAAGACACGTGTTCTTCCTACTGTTTTAATTGTTCTGCATATTTCTAACACTCCTGTGCTTCGCCTGAGAGGGGTGCAGAATGAGGACTGTCCCGAGCTGTGATGCAGGCACTGCCCCGGTGCAGAATGGGATGTACCTGTGCTGCTGCTGGAACTTCCAGAGTTTGGTGTACACGTCGAAGGTCCTCCCGAAGTACGACTGCCACTGCTTGTGCCCGTACTGTGGCAGATCCCTGGAGGAAGAGAAAGCAGAGCCGCTGTTAAAAGTCAAAAAGGATAGGGGGGAAAAAAAACAAGCGTACCGTTACTGAATATTTTGTTTTTGATTTACTGTATCGGATAATGCAATTCAGAAATGGATGGAGATGGGATGTCCTTGAGAATTGACTTTCGAAAGGGATGCGTTGAATAGTGGTGATAGAAATCAGACAGCCGCTAAAACATCAGTCTAGGTAGTAACAGATTAAGGATTAACAAATGCATTGTAAGTTTCATAAACCGTTTTGAACTTCAGGATCAAGGGGGAAAAAAAGCTGACAAAGACACCTTAAACATCTGTCTCCACCTGTCAGTGTGTTGGCTTTGAGCACAGTTCTGAGACCCACACACATCTGAGCCCCGGGTCACGCCAGTCACTGTGACCGGGACTCGGCAGATAGCAGCGCGCAATTGGCTCAGCGTCACCAGGGGCAAAGCTGGGAATGGAGAGTCAGTGGTCTCTCCGCTGCCAGTGAGAGAGTGATACCTGTGACTTGCATGGCATCAGGCCAAACCAGACTCAGTGATTGGACGGCTCAGAGAGCCTGTCCGCACCGCCTCATTCTGCCCACGTGGGTGGGGTACAGGGGTCACTGACAGACACAACTGAAGATCCAAAAAGGGGGAGTGATCTATTTGAAGATCCTGAATTGGAAAAAAATGTCTCCAGTGATAACAGTGTGATTTTCAAGAAAAAGACAGGAATTTATTTTTTCCTCCTTCCATGTATAGTCCCACCACAGTTCTCATTTACTCCTATAGAATTGCACATTTCTACCCAGTTATACATCCTATACTTTGAACATGAGCCCTTTAAATCTTCAACAGTTGTAGAACAATTATCCCCTCATCACAAGTGAATGAACTACTGCTCTGTCGATCTTTTCGATGAGAAGTGTTACTGTGGTCTTACTCCAGTGCTGCCATCTTAGTCTTTACTGGAGACCCTGACAACACAAACAGGGTGAAGATATAAGTCGATTATCCCAGGGAGAGGTTTAGACGGGCAAATCTAACGGAATAATCAAAAATAAATGCTTATGCAGCTGTTAAATTATTCAATGATAACTATTATGCCACAATTTAAAAGCACCCCTCAGGCTTTTTAGTGAAGACCCTTTAAAAAAAAAAAACACCAAAACTACCTTTGGAACGTTTCTGAACACTAAAGGAGCCTTAAATCCAGTACCAGGAGTGTTGGACTTAACATCACCAAGCTTCATTTTTTATCAGCTGTGTGTTACCATGACTACGCATCTGGGGCAGCGAGCATCAGTGTACGACATGCAGCAGTCTTTGCCACCCTCCAATCTCGGCGTGCCTCCGAGAGCAGCTCCTGAGGCCAACCTGGCCCACAATCCCCCTCTGTTCACCCTGACCTTACATCCTGCACCCAGGCTAAGCACTCTGGGTAACATTCACTGTGCAGTCAATCGCTTTGGAGGGGGCTGTACAAAGGCATCAGATAGCATATTCTGCACTAGCTACCAGTGTGGGATGAACTGATGTCAATTACTGGTCGTTTGAGTTCCTATTCATGGCTATAAGAAGGAATATCTTCTCACTATTTTCCTGCTGTTCCTCCCATCTCAGCTTGGCCTCGACTGATTCGGACAATCTCACGTTGACAGAATACAAATACACCGTGACAGCCCTTCAGCTCGAACAGCGACAGGATTTACTGATCATGCAATCATCTCTCCATTCGAATGGCGTTGTGAAGCCGGAAAGGAGCTCTTCTCCTTTACTTTGAATGAACATGTAACTCGATTCTAAACTCTTAAGAAACTGCTCGTTTTTTAAATCACAGTTCTAAAATATCACTCAACATTCACAAACGATCATGCACTTACTGGCAGGTCCTAACATCTGGAAAAGCACGACATTTTTATTGAATTTTAATCCATTTCGATGGGCATGGAAGATGCTGTAATCTGGAGAATCTGACTGCGCAGCAACAACACAACACACATCACTAGCAAGAAAGAGTGGGGTGCAAAGTCTTCTGCCACTGCCTTACCATGTACTGACCACATCTGAACTGTGTTTGACCAATCTCCAGTAAAAACAACCCAGCTGATTAATTACGCAACTGCTGCTTTCATCCAAAGCAACCTGCATGTGTGTATTTGAGTATCCGGGCATTTGAGTGAAGTATCCTTGCTGAAGGCTATGAGAGCAGTGTCCTGCTCACAACTTGCAAACCTGCAGTTCTGAGCTCAGAACTGAAACCACTCCTCCAGACAGCCATGTCTTCTGGACCATTTCAAATCTGGAGGCAGTGTACGGCCGTGCACAGGGCCCTGGACTCCTGCTGCAGGGCTGTGATTTCATATACCTGCTGGAGTCACCTCTGCTGTACCCTAGCAAATAGTGCTTCACTGTCATTCTAGCCCAGCTGTGTAACAGGGCACCAGTACAACTGGGGCTCCCATTCAGTGGGGCACTTGTACTTACAGCCGGCCCAACAGAATCGTGAAAAATCTACACTCTACAACCTAGCCTCCAGCTCAGACTTCATAAACATGCCTAACACAACAATACTAAAACATTAATAATGTGGCACACGCTCATGGTTTCTCTTAATGGTCTCCTGTGGACTATGGTCTCCTGTGGACTATGTCATCTATTTACTGCAGTCTAGTGCCGGTGTGTATAGGCTGGCAAAAGCCTACCCCCTGTGAATGAGGCAACATAAGACCCTCAGGAACTGTGCGAGTCGGCTGGAAGTAGCTACTCATTTCAGAATAAAACAGATGATTCAAAAATAGCATTAAATCGACAGCAGACGGCTCGCTTGTAGATATCTGGTACAAGCTATCAAACACCGCTTATACACTGCATATTGGCCAGTCGCGCCTATGTACCCATATTCATTTAAAAATAAAATAATTCCTAGTATCTATGTAGCATTTCTCATCCCAGAGGATTACAAAGCATATAAGAAGGGACTAACTTCATTCACTTGTATGCAGAAATAAATATTTTTTTGCAGAAATTTGAATGTTTTGTCACCTTACAGATTATGCCATATAATGGCAAAACGTGGTCTCGCACAGCTGTACGAGCTCCTTTTAAAACATCAAGACACCTTTTTCACAGGACGGTAAATCTCGTCCGAAAGACAATAAATCGTAACGGGCTGTTTTAGCAACTTTATGTCGTTTTCAAAAGCTAAAAACAGTCCTGGACCTGCTGCAGCACAGCAGCCAGAGACGTCTCTCGACATTAAACTGCAACAAAAAATAAATAAGACACAGGACAGCATAAATCAGCTTTACTAACTGAGAGACAAAGTAGACTGGATATTTCCTTAATTTATCGCTTCAGTCTTTTTTTAGTCTGTCACTGCATATATCTTGCAGGTATTAATCCTGTCAGAGGAGATGAGAAATTAATGGTGTGTGGAATGAAATTAAATCCTGCCTGATGACTGCCCCATCTTCCAAACGACCTTGCCTTTTACAGCTGCCAAGGGCATCTAGGTGAGGAGGGATAAATCTTATCAGGTCGCGCAACACGGCACTTATCTCCCGGTGGCAAAGACAGCCTGCCACCCACGATCCTCAGCAGCGGCTGTCTGGTTCCACTTTGTCCCACTTCTCCCCTGTTCCCCTCCGCTTCGTTTGATCATGTCGACGAGCGCCGACCCCCACTGCCGTTCAGAAACGACACTTTCTACCATCCCTATGTGCTGTTTTTCAGGGCGACAGCAGACAAAAGATGACAGCCCCCCAGACGGCCACCTGCCTCGAAAATTAAAAGGCTAAGCAGGCCGATTTGGCCCGTTTAGACAACGGCAGCTCTGTGTGTATTAGTGCTCAGAAACACGGGAAGGCACTGAGCTGAAACCCACGTTCCGGGTTGATGAAGTGCAACCGACACATCCAAATGAAAATACCATGGACCTTCATCTCAATTAAATCCATCCATTTCTACTGCATGAGGTGAAAAACAATGTGTTTTTTTTCCTTCTTTAAGGCAACCTTATCACTGGCACCTTCAATGTTCATTATTTTTCTGGTTTACTTGGCTCTCTCACTCCTAGAGCACTGAATACTGACTATGTAGCGTAGTTCAGAATCATTTCTTCGGCTGGGGTGGGGGGTTAAGTCTATCGGGATGTGTTTGGACTGCTGCACAAGCTAAGGTGCCTGCAAGCCGCAAGTGTTATCAGTGAGTGTTGCCTCAGTCCTTAATGCAACTCTCGATTCCGCTGTTGGCGCTGTTGGGCTTGAGAGGGGAAAAGCGCTGGAGGACGACAGTACACATTTGAGAAGATGCGTGACGGCCCAAAACAAAGTCTGCTTTATTAACTTTATTTTCTATATGCAAGTCAAAAATGCAACATCTTCTACCCCGTTATTTATCATCAACTTCCAAGCATCACGTTCATTTTAGCCAAGTGCAAATATTCAAAACTATTCAGAGGCAGAAGGAAGGGACAGTAACGTACTTGGTATTGCGGCATCGAATAGTGGATTGAAGTCTCCTTGAACAACAGCACCGTCCACAAAGACTGAAAGTCTAGGTCTCCGTCAACTTGCAAGAATGAGAAGTTACCCTCTGAGCTTATTCTGAAGTTTGTATATGTAAACGGGGCTTAGTGCACTGACCGACTTACAAAGGTCACGTCACCTCCTGCTCTCCGAAACGCAGGCAGTGTAGAAGTGTCGAGGAAGAGATGCAGGACTTTTGGTTTGGTGTTGTAATCTGCTGAGCCTGTGAGCAGCTGGTATGGAATGCGAGACAACAGTAGATTGTCCACTGAGTGACTTGGACACCTTTAACATCAGTGAAGAAGAGTCTGTGGGCCCACCCAAGATCCAAGACCTTAGAGAGAGGAGCTGGGCATCAGAGAGCCCTGGCAGCTGCTTTAGTCAGTGAAGGCAGGAAAGAACAGTGCTGCTGCACTGATTACAGGCCTTCCTGGAAGCTTTCTGACCTCAGGCGCTGGGCAAGGGGGGCACCCAGTCCCACTGATTCTCTCGGGCTAAACCGAACAGAGCTCCACTTCAGAAGAACACAGACTCTAAGAGTGCCAGCCGCCTCTCCAAACACCAGGGGAGAGTTACGATAAGAAAACCTTGTGTCCTGGCACTAGCTGGGGTGGCGGTGAGGCGGTATCTCCCCCGAACACATGCCGGCCCTCAACGTCACCGCTGGACTACCCCTCACCCCCCCACTAGAAATAAAAAACCAAAATCGGTCAAAGCGAAGAAAACAAGCCTGCGAGTGTTATCAGCCTGGTCACTGGTCTAAAAGACGGACAGCAAAAGCCACTCACAGCAACAGAAGCTGGCGCTGGCTTTCGATCCAACCCACTGAGTGTAGCAGGCTGGCCTGCAATATCAGCTAATTAAACTGGTGACAGGCTCAAAAGTACACATGGGTGTGACGTGTGCTGTTTGAGGATATAAAGAGCCTCAGGCTGATAGGTGGAGGCTGGGTTTCGGTAGCAGTCTGGGGAGGCTGCTTTAGAGATCGCTGGCAGGAAACTGTGCAATCTCTGCCTCTTGACCACCGAGCTTCATTAACATGAGCTTTGAAGTGCTCAGAGACCCAGAGCTGCCTTCTGAAGTGTGGGTTATGTCACCATGTAGAGCACCTGGAGAGACTCCATCACACTCCGAACAGCCCCAGTGGGTCACAGTTGAAAACAGTTATCTGAAAAAAGCTTGTTTTCACTCCTGACACAATGACATTCATTTATCATCACACATTCGGTCTGGTTTTTAACACTCGGTTACAGAGGCACACTGAGCTGTGACTATCTTTGCCACTTTGGAAGCATCGTGCTGTGTAAATTGGGAACAATGCTATGTTAATTGATAAACTGTGATTACAGAATGCAGCTTATGCTACTGCTGCAGAGGCTCCCATTAATAACAATTAGTTCCAGTTCCAAGAAAGGGAAACAGGGATTCTACATGACATCTACGGTAGGTGAAATCACAATCAGAACCTCACTGATAGCACACACTACAGACACAAAGTGATCCTCACCTCCACAGCTCCTCTGCAGGACACGTATAGCCATAGTGAAAGAAGATGAATGAAAATTGCAGATTACATCACAACAGGATGGAAAAAATAAATGGAACTTTTTATTTTTTATTTTGCAGAAACAGAAGACGGGTCTATGTTTCTTAGTCTGAGTAAATTAAGCCTGTAATTGAGTTTGCTGGTCCGCAGAAAGATTTGGTTCATTCATTAAAAATATCTGGAGTCTCTAAAACTTTAATGACGTTACACAGTATTACTTTTCAAGTGACACAAATTGAAACTTCTTAAACTCAATTATGATGTACCCCTTCCACCTTAACATGGTTACTACAGTGGGCAGGCTTTTGAATAATGTGTGAAGAAACACCACTGTGAAGACTGTAGTCACTGTGTGTTTTACTCTGCTCGGGCACATAATCCTTCAGCCACTAATCACACGGATATAGCAAAATGATAGATCACTTGGCATTCAATTGTGTTCAGTTTGCATTGAACGTTCCTACCCAAAAAAAACCCACTGTGACACAGGGCATTTTTGTGAAAGTCGCCCTGAGCTGAATGAAGGACTGTGAACGTGTGATTCAGAAACAACCTGTGACAAGATCAGCCTGGCAGAAGCAATGAAAAGGCTTGATTTGATTTGCCCAGCCAAGCTGACAAGACGCTGCTCAGCTGGTTAGACGATGAAGCCCCCCCCTCCACACACACACACACACACACACACACACAGAAGAGCAGGCGTGCTTGGGGACAACCCCTGTGCGAGCACAATGAGGTCCTGATTCACTACAGCTGCAGAGGCTCAGGAAGATTGAGCAGCGTCGCCAGGGGATGTGTCAACTCCAGCTGCCTCTTTAGGTTCTGCAACTTACCTTAACGCACTAACGAGTCTGGCCTATCTGCTGCGCTTTGAATCTATACCTCTAAGGGCACGCCACAGTTTTTAAATGTTGAACCGACATGCGCCAGTCCAGGTCCAGTCCAGGTTGTCACCACTGTATAATGGGTCAGGAATTAAAGTTTCTGGTTATCCAAGCAGTGGTGGAGTCTGGAACAAGACGTATTAAGCATTGTCTGGACACAATCCTCCCACATATATGAAACGTAAATCCCTTCTTTAACAAGAATGGGTTCAGAACTATTGGCGGTGCTTGAGCACACTCAGAACCGATGGTGCCTATGCTATAAACTCGCCCCGGTTTCGAGCTCCACCTGCTCATGATCCCGGCGCTCAAAGCGTGTCTTTTGCTTCTATGGATGGCGCCACACTCCAAAACGGCGCAGTAATGGGAGCTAAGGTTGAAGACCTAAAACGTCCATCCTTCGTGGGAACACCAACGACCCAGCGAGTCGTGCACAAAAAGAAAACCCATTACATTACTCCACGGACTCCTGGCCTGGCTGCTTGTCAGAGCAGAGAGCAAAAGTGCAGGAAAGTGCTGCCTGAAGCAACCGACATGCCTCAGCTAAAAATAGGCACCCACTAAAAA
The DNA here is from genome assembly GCF_040954835.1 of Lepisosteus oculatus. NCBI lineage: Eukaryota > Metazoa > Chordata > Actinopteri > Semionotiformes > Lepisosteidae > Lepisosteus > Lepisosteus oculatus. The sequence continues at coordinate 13,029,775 of NC_090719.1, read as the reverse complement.
TGGCTGATTAACTCTAATGCACCCCAGGCACCAAGGGACACTGAAATACAGCTCGACGTGTTTCACAGGAGAGAGCAGGGACTTTTTGCCAAACAACAAGGTAATATAAATCAGGGCCTGCCATGCTGGTCTAAGTAGGGGACCTCTTCGAGGGAGGGGAAACGTTTTTTAAAAAGGGCCATGTCCAAACTGGTAGGAACCCCTCATAAGAGGAAAAACATACCTTCACCCAACTAAAAATACAGATACTCACACCGGAGCCAAGTTTCCCAGGAATCAATTTACCTACTAGCGTGCCTTTGCACTGTGGGAGGGAACGGGAGCAGCTGGAGGAATCCCAAGAGAACACAGGAGAACACGCAGACTCCACACAGACAGCACCCCAAATCCGGAACTGAACCCAGGGCCCCAGCACTGCGAAGCGGCAATGCTATAAAAGCAATGGTGCCACCGTGCTGCCCTTTAATGATAATGCCAGCGCTAAAAGACAAGCACCGCTGCAGGAAAAATAATTAACAATTAGTCGAGACATTTCCACTGATGAGCATCACTCATGTGGGCTCTCACTGCGTGAGAGCACTGATTGCACAAATTAAGCAGCTTTACGCAGTGAAGTATTTTTCCCAGTTTGTGAGGAATGCTGGAAACTATGCAAATGTGCATTTGCCAACTGTTAGTTTTCATTGCCTCACACCTCGATCCACTGCCAAAAACATTCAAATCTATTAATTCATCTTAATTTTTCTTTCCGCAAAAGAGCACGTTTCACGCCATTTATTTAAGTGCTGTAGAAAGAAACTGGTGATATTTGCTACAGAATTCCAGTTTCAGTCGCTGTGTGTTTGCTGCCCTGCAAACCACAGAGACCTGATGTATCTGATGTATCCCAAAATTAAAAGGTATTGTATATGAAGACAGTGCACAGCAATTGTTGTACTCTGGATGGTGGCCAGCATGCCTTTTATTAGAGAAGGCAAAGCAAAAGATAAACCTTGGTGATGGCTCCATTCTATGCTTCACTGGCTTTCAAATTGCTGGAAATCTGCATGTTTTATTACAAGCACATGTTTAGAGATAAAAGGGAGACAAAAGCTATTCAGCAAGTTAATGTAAAGAGAATTCAGCTTCTGATCCAGACTGGATACATAATATTTCTGTATAATATGAGTCTAGAAAGTGTGGTCCTTTGGGCTCAATGAATCTGAAATGCCAGCCCTGCAGGTTAGCTAAAACCCAGAACTATTTCAACTATTAAGGGAATACAAGAATAAAACACTGTGTGAACACTGTGGCACAGGCCACATGAACAGACAAGGGTGGGTCACGACACTGGCAGACAACTTCCACAGTGACTCAGTGTTCCTCCTTCTGCTTAAGACCGACTGGCTATATTTCAGCTAAAACACCTGAAGGAGGGCAGTTCTGAAGCTCATTCATTAACTCAGGGTTAAAATAGGCTTTTTTAAGAGCTGACAATGACAATGACCACTTTAACAGTAGTCATGCGCAACAGGAATTGAGTTACACTAGGAAAACAACCCGTGGTAGCTCATTCCAGCCTGCGTAACTCCACCTAGCAGCACCTGAAGTTCAAAACGGAGCGTTAACAGCCTACAGGAAGAAAAAGGACTTCCAGAGAGAGGGAGGCTCCTGCACTGACCTCAGTCCATTGAAGAGCTGCTTGGACTTGTCCAACAGGTAGCAGAAGTCCGTGACGGTCTTCCTCTCGCCGAGAGGGATGTCATCCTCAGCACCTGGAGCAGACATGGCGCCTCCTGCTCACAGTTCACTCCTGGGAGGGACATCACAAACGAAGCACAGGTTTACAACGCGCTTGGAAACACTCTCGGCAAAAAGCAGGAATGAACCGAGGCCAGCACTGGTACACTTTACAGCAAGTGAACAATGAACTGCCTTCAGCTCTCTTTCAGACCCAATGCTTGCTGAAAAGAGCTTTTTTCTCCTAACGGAATGCTCTTTACACCCAGGGTTGTGGGAGGATGGAACAACCTAGCCGGCCATGTAGCTGAACCTGATCCCTTGACTTCTTTCAAGAAACAGCTTGGATGAACCAATAAGCTAACAGGCTAGAGATGGGCTGAACGGCCTCTTCTTTTTTGTAATAGTTCTTTTGTCAATACCCACTGTACACACACGTACAAAAACAAAGTCAGACACACGAACACGCGTGCTCGCGAAAGCACACCGCAAAAGTTACAGGCAGCATATACTGCACTTTCAAAGAGGAAGCGACAGAACACATCCAGGAACTGTTTGTCCCTGAAACCTGCTTGCGACTAAGCTGACACTGAACATTAACCAGGGTGCTTCAAGAGCATGTCCCACCAGCTGGTGCCTTCATATACTCAGTGGCTGGAGAGGATAACCTTGAGAGCTTTATACCTCTGGTGGAACAGGAGAATTTTCTCCTTTGCAGGGTTTGGGGCTGGGGAAGGCCCGTCGTGCGTTTGTGGGGCCGACGCTCCGGAGCAAAAAAAAAGACGTGGCTTCATGTACTGACTCAATTCACGGGGCATCCATGCCATTTCACAGTGCCAAAACAGTACTGGCATAGCTACACCGCAGCTATGGGAACTCCTCACCAACGGGATCACCGTGTGGTATGGCAACACCTCTTCTCGAGAAAGAAGGGCACTGCAGAGAATGGTCAATGTGGCCCAGAAGATCATCGGCTGTGGTCTCACCGAGACTAAACAGCTCTATGAGGACCGCTGCCGTGGAAGAATTCTGGCCATCACAGAGGACAGTCACCACCCCGGGCATGAGCTCTTCACCCCACTGCCCTCAGGCAAGAGATCCTAGAGCATACGGACACTTACCACTAGATTCTTCAATAGCTTCTGTCCACAAGCAGTGCGATTGTGGAACACATTTGGCCATGCCCCTTGGATCACACCTACACCACCTACCTCATTATGATTTCTTATTTTTTGCACATCTCCAGTCATTGTTTACATGTCTGCATTATTTACATTCAAACTGTTTACTTGTTTACTTGTGCATTGTCTACTGTTTGTTTGTATATTGTCTTGATGCGCTGTCTGCACTTTTTGTTTTTACACTTGTTTTACAATTGAGAGACTTTCTGTAAGTAAGAATTCCATTGTACCAGTTACATGTGGCAATTAAGTTCAAGTTCAAGTTCCTAAACGTCCAGTACCACATACTATGTTATGAGACCAGCAGACTATTATACAGTTAAACAGGGGCTATTGTGATTCTGCACTGGCCCTCATCTGAAAAAGCAGACTGAAGACTGATGGACAGATTTTGCGATTCCTGTGTACAGCTGCCGCCTCGGTCATGCGATCGGAAGAAACCGTGTCAAAGGGGATCTGTGGTCCCAACTTCTCCGACCGGTTATTACATCTCAGTAAGGAAATCAATTCAATTGGCGGTCTCGCAAAACTTCCCAAAGTTGCGAAAGGACTCAAGGTTGTGGCAAACCCCTTGTGTCACCACAGGAGAGCGAGACTTTGCGAGAACGGCGATATGAACCGGCCCTTCCTGCTCACTAGTCACTGTAATTATTAATGCAATGTGACGCACGAGTGAAGAAGGGACAGGTAGAAGACAAACACAGGACCACCAGAAGAAACACTGCATCTCTTTTCTTTATAGCGTGGAATAAACCTTTACCTGCTCCTTTGCAGCCTGTTAATAAGTAGTATTTGCCGGCCAAACCGTCTCAAAGTCAGGAGCAATAATTATTTGGATTAAAAGAGCTGGATTCACAAGCCTGCTTGTTTACAGTGTCACAGTGTCACTTCAGCTCACTGCATGTCTTGTTGCCTCGTTCTGAGTCTCAGAATATGGCGCTGCACATATCTGGAAATTTGACCTACTGTACCTTGTGATGTCAACTGGAGGTTTTACAAATTACCGTGTCGATTCTACTTTTGTTGTGGTTTGATCCCAAATTTCTTTTTCTTTAAATTATTTTATTAATGCTGTCACGTCAGAAAATCGTTTTTAACCTGTTTGAAGGTGGCAGGCATCAGAAGAGAGAGGTTAATTGCTAGGTTTCCTGTATTGGTCAATGTTTCAATGGTAAGTCATGCATTTTTTAGAAGCAATAACTTATATAATAATCTTGTCACATTCAGGCTTGGAGTGTGGCTTTTGATTAACTACAGTGCCTATAATAAGGAAGACCAAATATGTTTCCTTGCCTGATTAAATAAAACTGTCAAAACTGCTGTATGAAATTAAACCTGTTTTCCCTGCAGCTACTACACAATAATATTTCTGTGGGTTGCACTGAAAAAAGTTAGCTAATTCAGATTGCTATTGCTAATTTCTATTATTAATGACAACAATGAAATATAGCGAAATCCAATTTCAATTAAAAATTTCAGGAAGGTCCTTTTTGTTTTAAGCGAATTCCATTTGCTTCAAACATTTACAGGAGAAATGTTTTGTTTTGTCACAGTTACATTGAGGTACAAAGTAGTAAAAAAGAAATCCAAAATAAGACGTTACAAAAGTCAGCAAACAGTGAACTCATCCATATTCGCAGGCTACTTTGCATTTTTCATTTAGAACAAACATTCTATGTCTAGATTACAATAATGAACATCCTCCTTTCTTAGGAACATGACCAACGTTAATTCCACATTGAAAAATAGGAGCAAAACAGCGCTTCAGCTGTGGGGTCTCCTGATGTGCCGTTTTGGGATTTCAAGGTTATGTTTTTCCTATTTCTAATTAATGATGTTTTATTATTGCAGTCAAGACCACTCGCATTGATAACCACAAAATGCTATAACCCGTAATGGTGATTGCACTGCCTGAATGATACTCTCCTGGATATATAACTATCGGGGTCATAAATGAAAGACTGGCACGTTTCCATCTCTTTAAATCCCAATGAGGAACATTTAAATGCTGCTGAACCATGGATAAAACTAGAATTATTACCCCACCCATTATCCTTCAGATCAGTCGCTCCGATAGAAGTTTACCAATGCTCACGGACCTAAAAGGGCTTTTCTCTAAGCTGATCTCTTTGGGAACGCGCACTGCCTGCAGGAATCTGCGGAGAGCAGGCTAAGAACAAGGGAAGGGTCTCCAGTCTCCTGTGCTCATCCCTGTGGAACACTCCTGGCATGGCCCTGCGGGGGGTCCGTCAATGGGCTGAAATCCATCTTGATCAGTGAAGGGAAAAAAAAACACCTGGCTCCAGCTGACAGCCACACTGGGACTTCAACCTCCAGCCTTCTGAGTTCAGCCCTGGCGGAGATTCATCGCTCCTGGATTATCTAAGAGGTCTTATCTGCCAGGCGAGGAACATGAGCACCTACAGTAAGGCTCCTGAGAAACTCCCTCGTCTCCGAGATGGAAAGAGTGAAAGCTAATCAAATAAGCCCGTTCAGCACTGAGCCCTAAACAGCACCACTCGTCTGCCTTATAGGGAGAATAATTAAGCCCAATCTCATGCATGAACACACCTGAACAAGCTGTATGACACACATTCACACGCAGAGAACAAGAGTAAACTCATCCTTGCCAAGTCACAGAACTGGCCGAGGACCTCTGAGGACTCGTCGTCTCTGTGAGACAGGGGATCAAATTCCAAATGGAACCGCACAAGACTTACAGTATGTACTCCTACTGAGTCCTTTATAGTCCCGGTGCAGCATGAAGTAAAACAATGGTTTTCTTCCCGATGTTTTCATTGGCAAAGGCAAAAATTCCCTTGGAAAGGATGGCAGATCAGTTATTAACCTGAAGCAAAAATCTATATCCTGGCTCAACACTGATCACCTGACTGATTTCTTCAAAACGGAGAGCTGCAGAGGTAGGACTGGCTTGTTAGCATCTGTACGGCTCTTCACATTATTTGCAGATTTGCTATGGTGTTTATGGAGCGGTGAGCGCACTTGACACGGTTTCACTGGGCGGATCCCCGTTGGCGGTCTGCTACAGTGGGAAACCCCACCAGATGTCTGCGCTTGCTCACGAGCCTCAGGCACGTCTGAAACGATTCTCAGGCGCGTGAAGCCCGCTAGCTGGCCGCCACTGCATGAGCCCACAGTGTGAGGGCAGACTGTGACGTGACTTTTGTGTGTTTGGTTTTTTTCATTGTAAATTTCGCCGGACCCGGAGGTGGGATTCTGTATAATGCTCGAGAGCGGCTGGCGTTTAGCACCTACTTGAGGGGCACCACCCCAGGCCCCACTCTGGGAGACCTGAATGTCACGGGCCCAGAGGCGCCAATACTATCCCATGATCCTCCTCTTCAAGAGGGACAGATGGACGCAGGACAAACAGGGCCCTGGGGATAAAGAGGCACCATCACCGCCACTCTGCCCCTGACGCTGACTCTATCCCTCTTCGGAAAGCGGGACTGAGCCAGAGAACCGGCAGCAAACTGCCTCGCTGCACCAAGGGATGATGGGACAATTCTCTCGGCGCGTTCTGGTGGAAGCAAAATGCCACTGGCCTGTGGAGAAACGTCAGTTTGAATGCATCTCAGTGCTGCACAGATTCCTCCTCAAGCAGCAGGCAAAAAAGGCTTCTAGGGAACAGCATTCACAACAGCACAGCACCCAATGTCCTTACAGCCTCAGATGAAGGATCAGCTACTGCTCCATTCTCCAATACCAGAATATTTTACTAAGGATGATTTTTAAAGCAAGCATTTTATCCAGAGGAATAAAGCCATCCAAATGGTTGTGGAATAGCTGTCTCACAAAATGTAAGAAATTGCTGTAATATCACAGACTAGAAACATCGCCACGCCACCCGACTTAAAAGGAAACTTTGCTCTTCTTCTTTGGAACAATATCCCACCGACACTGGGGTTGGCACTGATATCGAGCTACACACCACAAACCAGCTGTTCGGCACTTTAATCAAAAAAGTCAAGAACTGCAAGCAGAAAGGACGCAAATTGTGTCAGTTCCCACTTCAAACGGAGAAACAGCTTAAGACAGAGGAATGTCAACTGTGAGACCTGAACGCCTGGAGCCCTAGCTGCCTCACAGAAAACCTGTTATGTGATGGATATTGGGGCTATAAAGACATCCTAAAGTTATTCTATATGGTATTGTATAAATGCAGCAATGAACAATTTGTATATATAATGCCTTGCATGTCCTGTATTCCAAATGCGTATAGAGAGATATAAGCAAAATCTCAAGAAAACCTAAAGAATCGTTTATATCTTCTTAAACAGTGTTAATATGTTTATTCCAGAGGGAAGCAGAGAAAAACAAACTCGCAGCAAAAGCAAGACCTTATTCCTCACTGTGACAGACCAGGAGAGACAGAGAGGCCGTCAGATTTCTAGTTAACAACGGACTGTTTAATTTTTTACAAAAACTCATAAAAAACACAGGCAATTGACAAGATTCATGCCTAGCCTCCTAGTTCTCATCGATTTAGCATAGTCATCTGGCAGTAATCAACTTTCGCAATCTGCACCTTCTTGAAATCGATCTAGTTATTGATTCAAATCCCAGGCTCCGGCGTCTGTCCCCCTGGTAACACCTCGGACCTGGAGTCTGCTTCAGACTTCAGCAGCTTTCTCTAACCCTGGTGGAACTAGCAAAGTCTAGCCTGTCCAAATTACTCCTTTATGCCCCATCAAAAGCCATTCTGAGGCTCGTCACAGTATCATGATGTGATCCACGCTTACGGTTGCTGAACGATTTATTGTTTTAAGTACCTTCACTTTAGGTTTACAAGCAACAAAGCAATCCTATAGCAATTTAAAACAACTCTCAGCAGGGACTGAAACAGTGAATCCAGATGGGGAGATCAACTGATGAAAACAAAATGCCACTGTGATGCCCCTGGGGCTATTTTTCTTTCGAGGGCTTGGCAAGTGCTGCTCAAACTGTGTTGACTGCCGTTAACTAGGGATTCCCGAGTTGGCAGGCCAATAGATCCTACTCTCGGGCCTGGAATGAAACTTTGAGATGCATTAGGGAACTACAGTATAAAGTCCAAAGTCAGCAACGTTAATGGCGACCATACTAGCAAGAAAAACATACACTGCCCGTAAGTAAAATAATATTTACAAAGAAGCAGGTGAGCTTCCTGACATTTCTCATTGGCAACACAGTCATTAGTAGGGGCTTTTGTACAAACAAAGACAAAAAATACATGCGACGTGTGACTGTCTATGTTCCACATGCATGCGAATCATTACCCGAGCGTGGAGATTAGCAATCACTCGAGCTAATAAAAACAGGAATTAAGAGTTCCTTAACAGGGAAAAAAAAAAGAGTGCGGTCATATCGGTTCAAATTCATCTTTGCGACTGTTCCCAGCTTCTGTGTCACAGGAACACCAGAGCAAAGCCCACTACACGGGCCAACTGGCAGGAGGTGACCAGAGAGACAGACGGATTCACTGCGTCACGTCACACGTAGCGGCCACAAAGGTGCAGCTCTGACTAGTGGAGCATAACGAATATATCAAAGACGCTTTAGCCTGCCTTCGATGTAATAAAAACCATCACCGGAAAAATAGGAATGGAGACTATTCCGAACAGCCTACCCCGGAACAGAGGCTGCAATGCAGAAGTCACACAGTCTCCCGTACAGCCAAGCAGATCGCAATTAGAACCACACGTTGCTTTACCAGATGGTAATAATTCTCCTTCCGTCAGCGGTCTTGTGCTCGTTAAAAATCAAACGCCTTGCCAAAACGAGGAGCTTAGCTCTGCCGTCAATGACACCCTAAGTTTTTCCACGTATAAACCTCTCTCCACCCAGCTCTGTTCAACTGTCCGAGCACCCTCTGCTTCAGCTGCGCTGTGTAGGCAGGCAGCCTACAGACCCTCCCTACACACACACCCACAATTCCTGCCATCCTTCATCCATCACCCTGCAACTCACCGGAGCTCGGCTGGCGTGAGCCTGGGCAGTACCTGGATGAGAGACCTCCTGGGAAAAACCTAAGGTTGCTGCCTGAAGAGGTGTCAGTGGGTGCCAGTAGGGGGCGCTCAATCTGAGGTCTATATGGGTCCTAATGCCCCAGTATAGTGACGGGGACACTATACTGTAAACAGGCGCTGCCCTTCGAGGAAACCGAGGCCCCGACTTTCTGTGGTCATTAGAACTCCCTGGGCGTTTCTCGAAAAGAGTAGGGGTGTAACCCCGGCGTCCTGGCCAAATTTCCCATTGGCCCTTACCAATCATGGCCTCCTAATAATCCCCATCTATAAACTGGCTGCATCAGTCTGTTCTCCTCCCCACTGAGAGCTGGTGTGTGGGGAGTGTACTGGTTCACTCTGGCATCCCATCATCCAGGTGGGGCAGCACACTGGTGGTGGTGGAGTGGAGTCCCCATTACCTGCTTTGAGTGGAGTGTCCAGAAAAGTGCTTTAAGCAATTATTATTATTATTATTATTATTATTATTATCCTCTGTGCACTGCAACTCACTGGTAAAGCCAGCTGGATGGGAGAATAGATGCACTGTCCAGTGCACTAGGGCAAGACTGAGGCCTGAGGGCAACATGACATGGGCAAATTCTCCCTGTCAATGAGCGCCGAGCTTTTAACAACCTGCCTAATGTCATTACTACGCGCCCTCTGTTCTGCTCACACACTTAAAAGGCTTTTTGTACACAAGAGCGTCTGACCTACTTACATAACAATGCCCGAGCTCTGGTGACGGGCCAGCCAGCGTGCAACTCGAACTGAAAGCATGCAGGGCAAATGGAAATCCAGACCGAGAGACGGGGGCTTAATCTTCATTTTTGAGCGCAGCCCAGAAGAAGACGCGAAGCGAAGAGCCTCAACAGATGCACTGCAGCAGAACCAGAACGCAGATTTACTGCTGCCAATCCACGGCAAATCCCGGAAAAAAGAAGCGTTACATTGTAGCACGCGCCTCACTTGCACAACGCCAGGCAAGAACCTGCTCTTTAAAAACTCAAAGCCATCGACAAGCGTACCCAGGAAGACACAAACACAGCTTGAGTATCGGAGGTGAGTAAGCCAGATCATCATTGAAACCCCCCGGAGAAAACTCGGCAGCTCGCATCAATAAAAGAGACATTAGCCGTGTCATTTCCGAAAAAATCTCGTCTTGTATCTGGCACTTAACCCTGCCACACACAAAGCGTATACTCCAGCATGGCGGCCTTTGAAAGGCATGCACATGTACTGTATGAGACATGGCACGCCTTCCTGCGCGATGTTTCCGTTTGATTTTCAAGTACGTTTAGAACGTCTCCTAAATCTCCGCTGTGGCGTATTCTCCAGCTTCTACCAGGGCAGGCGACGTCCAGAGTTTTTCAGGAGCTCCCAGGTTCAGAAAGGCAGGGATGGGAGGATCCGGCTGAGGCAGATTCCCGCCGCAAACCGCAAACAAAACGCAGGCCTTGCTCCTCCCACCTGCTGGGGCAAGCGAACAAGGTCTTCTCCTGCTACGTCCACAACCCGCGCCATCCCAGCAGTGACTCATCGTAACGACAGCTGTGTCTGTTCTGACAGGATGCTGTTCACCTGCTCCTCAACTGTTAAATTTAAGACCCAGACAGCCCTTCCAATGTTTCATATGAATAATATTAAACATCCTACCCACCCAGCTCATGTGGGCGCGAGTAGCTAACCGATCTGAGGATCTGATCATCCTGTCTTTTCCTGAACTAAGCCATGGTATTGATGGCAGGTTATTTATTCCAGACTCCCACAGCATTTTATACAAAAGAAATTCCTCCTGTTATTAGCCTTAAATGCACTTGCTCTTAGGCTCCTCTGGTGTCCCCTGGTTCTGGTTTCTGTGCTGATCCTGAAGAGGTCTACTGTGTTGGCTTTGTCGATGACTATTTACAAACACTCCAGTTTCCAAATTTCCCACTATAACAAAGCAGGCATATATTCACCGCAGCGAAGACACCGATCACAACGTGATCTCCCACCACAGCCTCTTACAACAGGTCCTCAACGTGTCCGTGTTGTTAGAATTTGAATTGGACACATTTTGTCTATCTGCCTTGGTAAGTACCGTACGAGGGGAAACACGGTAACTGTCGTAAGCAACGGTGTCCTTAATTTTACAATTCAGGGTATAATGTTTGTACATTTTATACCGGTGCAGTAACAACTGGTAATAGTGGGTAACTTTCTAGACTCTGGGAAGAACACGGAAGGTTTTCGTGTAAAGTAAGAATTTTGTTTCTGGTTTCGGATTTTTCACTTTAAGGACAGTTTTCAAGGAACGAATTTCGTTTGGAAATGAAAGGAAGTGGGTGGGCTTAAAGTACCCAGCATGAGAAGAAGATTTGGATCCTTTCTGCTGCCAGTGTAGATCATTACTTTAAGCCTGGGGATGTAGCCAGTCAGCCTTCTCTGCAGCAAATCCAGAGCACCAATGTCTGATTTGTATTGAAGGGACCATAACTGTCCTTTATATTCAAAAGCACTAAATAAATCATAACATCTCTAGATTTCTAACTATACAGTATACATATATCCTAAAGTTGACCATTCCATAAATAGCAATACAGCACAGCCACACTGCAACAAGGGAAAGGGCTCTAACTCAGACGTCTGTCACGAGATGCAGTCTAGGATGTCATAGCGTAATACACACTTTGTCCTGAACATTTGGCACATTATGTATGAGTTAGGGTACCCAAGCCTCTACACTGTGAGAGAATGCTGGCCACTTCAGAATTCTGGGAACCTTTATAAATCTAAAACGGCAAACTGCCAAAGCGGCACTCTGCTACGGCTAACTGCAAACACTTCTCGACGTGAAACCAACTGGAGGAGAAGCTGTAGGCGGAGGACGAGCTATGCCTGGCCCACAGTCATTACAGACCGTACCGAAATACATGAAGAGTCCCTTCGTAAACGCAGACTAACACTCGCACGCATGCGTAGCCTGACCTTCACAACGCGAAGGGGTCAAGTATGGATTGGCTTGTGGTTTAATTTTCTGTATTTCACCTGCCGAACATGCCTCTCCGGCATCGTTTTCAAACACACGTATAAACATGTCAGGGGTAGGGGAAGAGAATTATAATGTACAACAGCTAACTGTGCTGGAGACAAAGTAAGGCCTTTCCCTGCTGCAAGGGAAAGTGGACAAAGGCTTTTTCTCTGAACCTCGGGTGTTGGATGAGAACATCCACCACTTTTATCAAAGACATTTTATAGTCTCTACTGGTGACTCTCCCGATTGCCAAATGGCTAATTAATTTTAAGAATGTCTGGACATTTGATCTTCACTTGGAGGTATTGCATTACAATGCGTAGCTAAAGGTAATACGAATTTAATGTCTCTTGATTTCAGGCTGTTGGGCCACAAAATGAGTTACTCTGGAAAGGGTGAGACAAGAAACAACCCTTTTCTTGCGTTAAGCCTTCAGCTACAACTGTTCCATTTCATCTTTCGCACAGTTCTCTCACATCTGTTCGGGATGATTTATTGCTGCTCATAACTCCATACATTTTCCTTTCCATGGTTTGAAAGCCGCAGCTCAGGGCTGCCGTTAAAATATATTCTCTGCTCTCGACAGTCAAACACCAACATGGAGACGCTGATAATGACTGATGGGCACCAGAAACCCAGAATAGCACAGTCAATTCGGCACCAGAAAGGTTAACAGTGACCAATCTTCCACTGCCAGGCATACAGTCGTCCACAGCTCGGAGCAAATGAAGAAACCAATATCCTGTTCGGGATCTGCTTCTACGGCTCTTCCCGTTGCTGCTGTTTGCATCTAGTGAGGGATCAGTTTGGATTTAACAGAATAAGCAACCACTTACTCCAATGTCCTGGCTTCAATTCCAGTGTGGGTCTGCATAATCTGATCTACTTAGAGCTTCCCCTCAGCTCAATGGGTGAAATAACTTCTCTTCTCTACCTGACCTGTTGGGTAGAGGGGCTGCAGGCACAGAACTATGCCACACAGTAAATGAGTGTGTACTGGAGGAAATATCCCATATACCAAGGGGCCAAATGGCAGACGAGGCTTCGGCTGAAACATCTTGTGTGCCAATGGGTGGATCGTGTCCCGAACACGATGGTTATGAAGAAATCAAACCTAGGAAATGATCCCAGAGGCGTTTGGAAATTAAGATTAAACACAAAACTGCAGATCTGAGATTAGTTCTAGGATTCCTCTGTTCCTGGTACTAGCACTAAAACTGTTTTTATTACACAGGCAGTTATCATGATTTTACATGGCATCACTCCAAAGGCAGCTATGATGTCACTTTTATCCATTTCAGTGAAACGCCTCCAGTGACCCCTGTTGCTGTCCAAGAAGGAACTGGGAAGCATCACCAGGAGCTGAGTCTGTCCTCCCTTTCAGCGCCAGATATCCGTTAAAAAAACACTGAGAAATCCCATGCATATAGGTGTTGCCTTGACAATGAACTGAACGCAGTGAATAGTTACTCGCATCATACTGTTGACATGATTCCAGAACATGAACAGGCAACAATAGGTCTACTGCTTGAGCCTTTTCGGGGAGAGCGGTCAGAGGGAAAACAGAATTCCACAGGAAAAAAAGCAATCCACTACGTCCGAGTACATTACCCGGAAAATTAAATCACTACTCACGCAGAGAAGTGTTCAGCAAGAGACAAGATGGCAGAAAACCCAGGGAGGCCCAGCATAGCTCTCTGCTGCAAGACTGTTAAGAGGCACTTATTACATGTTATCATTGCGTTACGGCTGTAAATAACATCAGGGAAAATGAAAAGCTGAGAAACAGCAGGCAGAGTGTTGGCTGATGGCCTTTAGATAGCAGCTTAATTCAATAAATGCCCCTGAAGTAGAGACAAGAAGCAGACGTATTCCCACTGTCTCCAGACACCAGCGCTCTTTAAAGGCACTCAACAGGAACCGGACTGCACCCTGTTCCCTTTTCTCTCCCCAAGAATGAAGTACCAGATCTCACATCATGTGTGGCCAGCTATGCGGGTGCTTACACCGCCCAAATTCTCAGTGCTGGTTTCAACTAACGCTTTCGCCACCGTAAAACGGCCCTTCTCGTGTGACACCGTGTAACACCGTCCAGAACGCTTAGCAACCATTTCAACCGGAAGGCGTGAATAACTGCTGAAAACCTGATTATCGGAACACAACAACAAAAATAAAGCGCCAGTAGACACAATACCACTGCAGTAATAACCCAAGGAGCAGACATTTGAGGAACTGGTGCTGTCGAGAGAGATGTAATTTTGGGCTTTAACTCTGGAAATGCTTCCCATGACAATGAGGCTGACAGATTCATACTGAGGCCTAGTTCAAACCGACTTAAAACAATAAACACCAGGGAGTCCAACTCTGATTCAAGCCGGGGACCACTGCAGCCAACACCAAGACCGTGGGCTATGTGCTCGAACGCTTTTGATTAGGATGCGTCTATACCTAATGCCATCTTTTTTCACTATAAAAAACCCAAAGCCTTGCAGTTAGAACAGAAAATTGGACAGCGCAGTCAGGGTAGATACCGACAGGCTCTACAAAACCATTCTCCACACAGAGTCTCTCGCCGCTGAAGTTTAAAGGAGTATTGCCGACTCCTGTCTGGACCGGTGTCACAAAGGTGCAAGGTGAAAGGTACCTTTCTGTGAGGTAACAGCTTTGTATCACGGCGCTCCAAGAATCCAAAACTCGTTTCTTAGTAAACAAGTGACGTCGAGCAGTGCATAGCCATTAATCTGAGAGTTCAGAGGTCTCCCCTGTGTCTGCTTATTTCTGTGAAACCTTCAGCTGCTAGCGAGGAAACAGCTGGAGGCCTTCGCACTGCTGCAGACACTGCGAGAGCCTTGTTGCTCGGGGTGTCCATTACAGAGGTCTGACCACCTCTTATGGGCCCTTCAGGTAAAAACCAAGGGGCACAGAAACTAGGCGCCCCCCACCCCATTCCCCTGGCCTGTCAAGAGAGGCTCTGGTGTCTCTCCTCCCTCCTCACAAAGACTGAGTAGTTTGCATAGAAGATAGACAGCAGTCAGAGCTCCACCGACCTGAAGTGAAAGGGTCGTTTCCGACTGGCGTCAAATACAGCTTTAATCTGCATCTGTCCACAACGAGAGCCAAGGACCTGCAACACTGGATCTAGATCCACCAAAGCCAGCATTGCCCTTGCATGTCCTGGAACCCGTGATCTTAGCTTGAGCTGCTGGACCGCACATTGTCTGATCATAGCAGATCATCCCCTGGGATGCCAACCCACGTCCGAGCTGGACACACATCGCCGGACTGGAACTCATAGCCAGGAGTCAGAAGCCTAGGCCGCTTCTCCAATTTGCTCTAGGAGAAATGTAATTAATTGGACTCTGTGGGCTGGTTTCACACAACCCGATTAGCTCTGATCCTGGACTTCCTAGTGTTACTATAAGTAGCTAGTACAGATCTAGGGTTGCTCAGACTCCAAAACCTTGGATAATTGAATAATACACAATTGAATTGCGTAATACACCACTTAAACAGGTTCCCTGCGTCTAATAAGGATATTCACAGGAATTAAGATCCATGAGAATCTGGTGGTGATAGCCTGAGTAATTATCCCTCTTTACCAGGAACTGCTTTCACTTAGCGCAGAAAAACAAAACCTGACATTAACCGATTTAATGAGGCAAAAGTAGGGCACATCTATGCTGTATTTCATCTCTGGGAAAACAAGATGGCTGTCTGAACTGCTGTGCTCCCTCCATGGAGACTGTGTTGACAGACACCCTGGTCCCCAGAGACAGAGCCTCCATTTCCCACACAAACGACCCGGGAACACCAGGAGCCTTGAAATCCTTCTTCATCGTTCAAGTTTTAGTCCAAAACTCTGGCAGGCTGAGGACAGCAGACCACTGGCAGCGAAGGCTTTCTCGCACAATGTGATAGGTGGCACTTCTGCTCGACCTTAGTGTCGCCATTTTTCACAGAGTCTGTTCAAGGCCCATGTGAACCTCTTCTCAGCAGGAAACTCGTTACGGACCCCTCTCACGCTAAACTCCACAGCCCTGGCACAGAACACCCGGACCCCCAGTGCAACAGAACATCACACAGCACCTGCGGGAAACCGAAAGAAAGTTCCCCACCGTCGCGTTCTACAGAAAACGATTCACAGGAAGTGGACAGTGCTCTTGTCTCTCACCCGTACTGGGGTGTGAAGTTCTGCCTCCGACTGAAAAAAAAAACCCAGGAAGGATGATTTGAACTCTCCTATCAAATCTTCCTTGTTCTCCTTCTCCTCACGGTCTCCCTGGCTTGATAATAATAAGAGATCTGATTATTTTAACACCGCACTGCTGTGTCTGCAAAAGCCGTCTTTCCTCTGATCCTCCTTCTGGGGCTGAAGGGAGAAAAACTAGGACTGTGTCCTTCATGCGCGGCTGCTCTCTGGACTCCGGCGGCAAAGAGCGAGAGACCCAGGGCAGGGCCTGCCCAGGAGGGTGCCACAGCTGGCAGGGCGGGCCACCTCCAGAGCTCGGGGGAACCCCTGCCCCAGCAACAAAGCTCCAGGCAGGGCTGCTGCCCCAAGCCTGGCAACCTTCCACTGCAGTACTGTTGCTACACAGGCTTGATCCCACGTTAGAGAGAGCCCATTTCACAACCCCGACAGGACAGCCACACTCCTCGAAGGTGGACTTCCACACCAGGCCGAAACGCCCTGATCGGGTTCCCCCTCGCTATATACCGCGAATGCCTCAGTCCGACGTCTTCTTCCTTCAAGCCCTTTTGCTTCAGTGGTCATCGCACTGATCATTCCGGAAAAGCCATCTGCCTCCACGTCTTCCTTGACCAGCTGTCACGAGAAAGAAACTCAAGCCAAGCTTCCCTCCTTTTTTTAAAAAAAAAACTTTTATTTTTCACCAGCCTCCCCGGTGCTGTCAGTTTCAAGCTCTGCTGCTGAAAAAAACGGCGACAGAAGTGAAGAAAGCAGCGATCGCTCGTGTTCAGTATACGGAGGGGACCACTTCTGGCAGACGACGGGGCCCGTTAATCACAACCAGCTTCCGTCGGATGAAGAAAACACAGCAGCCTTTTTTTTAATGAAGACTGTGCTGTCAATCAGCTTGGCTTTACTTTCATACAACAACCTGCCTTCACTCGAATATCCCTTCATGTTTGACCGCTCGGGATCCATACAGAAGAGGACAGATTTCAGACAGTCTGCGGGTTGACATCCTCTGTATCGGCGGTTCTCAGTCCGGTTCATGGTGCCTCGCAGTTCCACTGGAATCTCCTCCCAGCTGTGATCTGCTCCACCTGCGCCGAGCTCCGATTCTTCCAGTCTGCTCCGCACTCATAACTCTGACCTTGTAGCCTGTTGCTCTACTCCTGTCACAGCCTCCTCGGTGCAAGCCGAACTAGGGAAATGTAAATCTTCGTCACAGCCTCTCTAGAGCAGGAGCCAACTCCAGTGGATCCCAACCGTGGTGCTGGAAATGAATAGCTCAACATCTCTCCAGTGCTATTTGATGACTTAATAGACCTGCTTGCTTGTTTTAGATTTAGTTCACTTGTTTCTTTCGTCGGTTTCGAGCGTTAAAAACATCCCAAACAACTTCAGCTCACAGACGAGCGCCCAGCCTCTCCTTGACTCACTTCCTGGCACCTCTGACTCAACAGCTCTTACCGGTTAATCAGTTAATGGTGGGCAGACACGGGGTGGGAAAGATACCATATCGGACACACCCACGATGAGCATTTTTTTTCTTTCTGCAGAGGTGCAATTGCAACCCTCAATGAGGGTAGTTCTAACTTTTTTTTCTCCCCATGTTTGGATGACTTTCCTCCAGGTGGTCTGATTTCCTCCCACAGTCCAAAGACATACCGCTGAGTTAATTGGATTCGAGTCTCTGTCTACAGTCAGTGAGACCTCGTACTCAAATTCTTCACCCTCCACCCCGAATCTTCCTGTTTTAGTACTTTCTAACTGTGCGCCACGAGTCTTATAAATGAGGATCTTAATTCAGAACTTAGACTGCTGCCAAGCCATCTGAAACAGACAACAGGCTCACCTGCAGAGCAGGGTCTCGCTACACTATCACCTATCGGGGCTGTGGACTCGCATTTGCTGGATTAGCTGGAAAAGAACCCCCCCCATATGGTGGACAGAAGGGTCCAAAAGCAGCAAGCAAAAAGTAAAAAGCATAATCCGCTGTTGTTGTTGTTGTTGTTGTTGTTGTTGTTTAATGTGGTACTGTGAATGCCACCGTTGTACTCCACTACAAACCCTGCGGTGATGAATGAACAGGCTACACCTCCGGGGAAAAAGACGTCCATTCTGACGCAAAACAGACATGCCAGCAGAGAGCACCGGACAGCTTGTAGCCATACACGCTTGACCTGCTTCTCCGGCTGCGGCCGCCTGAGGTGCAGGAGCAATGAAACCCGCGGGCACGTCGACTTCCTCAAGACCCGGACTCCACTGTTGTCTGCGCTTTCGTTTTTTTCCAAACGGTCCTTTATTTCCTCTGCCCTCTCTCGACAGCGTGCAATCCGCAGGGTGAACACCGATGCTTTTTTTTTCCCCCTTTCCCTCCCCTTTTACTATCCAGGAGCGGTGCGTTCACGCCGCGCCGCGCACGCCTGCCATGCCGCGGCTCACAACGCGGGTTCAGCAGCCGCCTCGCAAGGTGATGTCGCCCCGTACCTATCCTGTCCGTGCCCCCCCTCCCCTGTTGCATTGCATTGCATTGCATTTGCATTGCATTGCATTGCACAACCGGACGGGCACCGCTGAAGACGGCGAGACTCACTGCGTTTGAGGGGCGAGCAGAGCGCAGGTCTCCAGGATGCAGTCGGGAGCGCCCTTCGGGGACCTCGCCTCCAGCTGTGAACACAGAAACACCCCGCACTGATTGGCGGATTTTCAACCAGAGATGCGACTCGGCTGGACCAGCCGGAGGGGCACGGTCCCCATCACGCCCGAGGATGGGGGCCCGACAACGACTGGCCAGTCCGAGCCGGCGGTGATTTACGGCTGCCTTTTCCGTACGGTTACCCCCGGCGTATGCCCTCTCCTCTCGGCTCCGTGCGAGCCAATTAAACGTCAAGAGAGAGGGAGAGGGAGAGGGAGAGAGTGGCAGAGAGTCTCACGTCTGCACACAAGAAAATGCATTGCTACAAGACAACAACAACAACAACAAAAAAAGTCTCACGTTCTGTGTTACATGCCCTCGCCTACGAGCTAATGCTCTGGCGCTGGCCAGACGCTATTCCAATCTGTTGCAAAGCAGCCCTGCCGTCCAAACAGCAGTGCAAAAGGCAGCACTGCCTGTTGTCGACTTTTACTCACAGAAACTGTAGCCAGCTCTCGGCACGTACGAGACGCGTTAAAACTCGGGCATGGCAAGGTGTCGCATCGTCGTTTACTACCTTCCGTTGGATTTTTGTAAAAAATATTTTTAAACTGCAGATGGAAACGCGGCTTTCCGTGCAAGATGTACTTGGCTGTTATACAGTTGCAGCCAGCTGCGGCAGGAGGCGACGGCGAAGTGTTACTCACCCTATCTTGACACGCAGGCTTGAACACCCGCCTTCCGGCCCGCGGATTGGTGCTCCCCAACGTCGGTTAGCCGTCTCTCCCTTGTGATTGGTGCACCGGTTGTCAATCAGACGGCGGCGAGAGGCGGACGGCCCCGCCCTCTCCGGGGCTGTTGGCTGTTGTCGACGCCAGAAGTCAGGTTTGTTATCAAGGGGATGTTCTTGCACTGACAGCACAGCGCCGCCGTGTGGTCGAAAGGAGGAAAAGCAGCGTATTTTCCCGAGCTGGGGGTTTTCAACATTTTACATAGAAGTACATCATTATAAAATAACATTACAGATAATCGTGAAACATTAGATTGGAAGCAGTACTGCAGGATCAGAGGTCCAGTCTTATCTGAAAAATACCAACTGTTATTATACGCAATTAAACGATAAAGAAAACTACTAGACTTGAAATGAAAAGTGTCCCATCGCATTTATTCTTCACAGCGGCTTTCTCACACGGTGAGGTAAAGGAGAACAAATTAACACAAATGCTACTTTTTTAAAATATAGAGCCACGCCGATGAGATTTATTATATAGCTTAAGAGTGGCAGGGTAGCACAGTGGTAGCTCTGGGTTCAATTCCTGAGGCACTATCTGTGTGGAGTTTGTACGTTCATCCCGAATTCCCACAGTCCAGAGACATGCTGGTAGGCTAATTGGCTTTTGGGAAAATTGGCCCTGATGTGAGTGATCTGTGAGGGACTGGAAACCTGCAGAGCACTGGCTCTGTGGCTAAGGATCTGCACCTGTGGCTGGAAGGTTGCTGGTTCAAATCCCGCAGCCGGCAGGGGGAAATTTGGCCAGGACACTAGGGTTACACCCCTACTCTTTTTGAGAAACACCCTGGGATTTTTAATGACCGCAGAAAGTCAGGACCACGATTTAACATCTCACCTGAAGGACAGCACCTTTTTACAGTATAGTGTCCCAGTCACTATACTGGGACATCCGACCCCACACAGACCTCAGAGTAAGTGCCCCCTACTGGCCCCACTAACACCTCTTCCAGTAGCAACCTCAGCTTTCCCAGGAGGTCACACATCCAAGCAATGCCCAGGCTCACACCTGCCGAGCTCCAGTGGGGCTGCCACTTTTGACTTGTAGGGCGATATGGCTGCTGGCTAGTTACTAGGCTTCCTGACGTTATTTAAATTAAGAGTCATAGAGCAACAAGCCACACTGTCCTCCTGTTTTTAAAAGACATTTGTGTTTTTCATCCTGGGCGGCCCTCGTGGATCTTGAGGGGACACATCCAGTTTCGCACTCAAGGGGATGAGTCTGCCGTTGAGCCTGCAGCCTACAGCTCCTCCACTCCCTTCGCTTGTAATATATTTTTAGTGCTCCAATCATAAACACTTTAGGGCTGACAGCATCTCCATCAGCCCAAGACGGCTTCAATAAATCGAGGACTGCAGTAAGACACGTACCATACTGAACAGTAGGAAATTAAATGCCATTCCTTTCGGAATTCATCCAACTGCCAGCAAGATTAATTTGTCATCGTGTCTGGGGAAATCTGTTCAGACTGTACTATTGCACTACTTTGTTCTAGATGACCAGCAGTCAAAATATTTTTCCTCGCCGTTCTCAAACATTTCTGTGCATCGTGACTCCAGCAAAGTGTTTACACCTGGCTACGAAAAACATTCATTAAACTGTAAATTGCTGAGCGACAGCTTTTATAAAATGATCACATCTGGTGCCCTTATATTACAAGTGGCCTGTATACCCAACAGCACAACTGTGGGTCAACGAATGACGTGAAGGATGGGATTTCGTTTCAGTCAATGTACATATCGTACACGTCCTTCAGAACAAACACAAAACCCCCAGTGACAAACATGGAGATCCAATTTGTAACACCAAAGTAAAACTGCTGGTCGTGCTTAAGGGGTTGCGAATCACAATTAAGAAATGGAAACATATTGCTAAAGTACTAGAAATGGAACAAGTAGCTTCCTACAAAGAACTCCGGGGATACGATCAGGTGTAGGGTTCAAGCAAGGGTGTAGGATTGTGATTCTGTTACTAAAATGAATGAGTCTACAGCACAAGTTGGTTATCATCAGATTAGTTTAATTATTCACAATTTAATTAATACAGGGCCATCCACTCTTCCAGTTTCTTACTGCTTCATCCAATACAGGGCCACAGGGGAGCCAGAGCCTATCCTGCCAAGCAATGGGTGCAAGGCAGGGTACACCCTGGATGGGACACCAGTCCAACACGGGGCTCACAGACGCACGCAAGCACCAGGGCTCATTTTCCCCCAGGAGCAAATTCATCTACCAGAATGTCTTTGGACTGTGGGAGGCAACCAGAGCACCTGGCGCAAACCCACATGAACATGGGGAGAACATACAAACTCCACACAGACAGCCCCCCAGAGCCAGAACTCACCCCAGGGCCCCAGAGCTGCACCCCCACTTTCACTGGATGCCATTTTCAAACAAATTATAAATGGCATTTGAGAACCCAAATATAAAGTTGGACCCACATTTCTGCTAAGAAACAAAACCTCAAATCGATGCAATGATTGCTTTCAATTAATTGACTGCAAACACAGGAAATGAAGGTCTGGATCCACAACCTTTTACTCTCCAACCAAATCCACTATTATTCGAGAATATGGTCAACATTTAAATGACCACAGTTGTGTCAGAATCGTGTTCATTTCGCCTGATCATATCCAAAACAGCTACAGCTCTTACTTATTAAAAGTACAAGTAAAAACACTCGTTTCTGCGCCGGCTCCTTTAAGGCTGACCCAGTAAGATATCCAATAAACAGAAGAACAGTAACGTTATCGGGCGGAAAAATGACTCTTGCATAACATTCCTGATTCTAACAATCCCAACAACATGGGGAATCAAGCAGGAGACCTGCCCTAAAGTCTCCCCACTAACTCCCAGTGCAGGAGGTGACCATCCAGACGCCAAAGGCGAAGAGCTGCTCCACGTACAACCAGCATTCAAAGGACCTTCTGGATGCAGACGTCGACCTGCGAGTGTTGAGGACGAAAGGGAAGGCCTGTGTTCTGAGCCTTTTCCCTGGAGGCTGGGCTGAAGATGGGATACACCATGACATTCCTTAAAGCCAATTTCACTACTCATTAAGCAGCAACAGGGAACGGTGTCAGTGCTACAGGTGGCACAAGGGATACCCTCACACATTACCCCCCACAGTAACACAGGGCTGGTCCAGAAAGTATCAGAACATTCACTGACAAGTTAAGCATCAGGTGTACAACAGTTCTGACAAAAGAATGAAGATTCTAGGGACCATACAGCATGTATAACCCTATAATCAATAGATATGGTCACCTTGTCCTCACAAATGTGTGTGGATCATAATTTTTTTTTAAGGTCTACTACGTTCCATTTGACAGAGCTGTCCAATACGAACGTGGGGAGTAATGCGTTTACAAATACATCTATTATTGCAAAATGTGCACACAAAAAAAAAACATCAAAAAAAGAAAGTGTACACCAAATCCGACAGGGAAGGTGCCGAGATCTTGAGATCTAGTTCCAAAACATTTCAATAAACTTTTAAAAGTCTTTTCCAAGGTATTTAAGGTTTTATTAACACTTTGTTTTTTAAAGTAAAAAAAAACAACGTAAAAGAAAAATTAAGATCTTGATTATAACTTACTTTCCAAGCCCAAAAAAAAACAACAACAAAAAAACAAAAAAGGGGACAAATAATCAGCACTGAGGGGGAGAGAGGAGGTTCAGAGGAAGTAGGGCGTGGTGGTTCTGGGGGGGATGACCCTCTCGGAGTCGGGCACGGCGCGGAACAGCTTGGGTTCCCGCGTGTGGACGTCCTTGAACACCATGATGGAGGCGATGTTTCCACAGCGGTAGCAGTAGTTGGGGGCGGACCACACCGTCACCAGCTTCTCGTCGAACATGAACTTGTAGCCCTCGTGGACCAGCTGATGGGCCCGGCAGATGAGTTTCAGGTTGTTGATGTGAACAAACTGGGGCGGGGGAAGGTGACAGCGGAAGACGCATTAATTCGCAGGACCGGCAGCCTCATGCACACGTCACGATCTACACAGTAAAATCCCAGAAGGGCTGGACGGGCACCTATCGGTTTCCCGGACAGAAATCGACAGCATTTTTTACCATTTAGATCTGCGGTATGTGTTTTACCTTTTGATTTGTCAGTGTTTTTTTTATCAGGCAACGCTCATTTAACCTTGTATTTTGCCAATTCTGTTTCACAGATAAAAACACTAAAACCCTGCCAATTACAAAATAAGGCGAGCTGCTTCTGTCTCACCACAGGTGCGGAGTGTGATATCAGTCCACAGAGCAGTGTTTACAGGTTAGAATAAACCCTTATCCAAGAACCTACAGAACTCGCAATATAGACGCACACCACCTCAGTTTACAGAGGGGATTTGTGCCTCAAACAGCTCGTGACACAAAAGTTTGCATAATGAAAACCTTTTACATGTACTGAAATGGGAATTACATTACATCTCTTTCCAGAGAGCTAGAGAATAACTTGTCGAAATAAGAATGGCATTAAGCTTCAAGATCTAAAACGCATAAAAAAAGAATACACTGTTGAAACTACGGCACGATGCAGTTAAAGGTCAGCGCAACGCAAGTGCCGCAGGTCTCCAGGAGGTCTTTTCAGGCCTTCCTATCACTTCCCAGTTTCACAGCCCCAAGGACAATCCAAAAGCACATCCTGAAACAGGATTCAGGGGTCGCGCCGTCAGTGGAGCAAAAGTGTCTTTGTGCAGTGAACAACATGCTAGAAGACAAGCTTGGCTGCAGCTAAAACAAAAATCAGCCAACAAGCATTCGAAGAGAGAAGTGTTGGATGCATGTAGGTGCACATTCGTCATCTCCATTAACTGTAAAATATTCTTTTTGCCAGAACAGAGGTTTACATAGTATGCAATGTCTTCCTAAGGTTAAGGATATTTTAAATGAATACATTTAATTACATTAATTCTGGGTGCGCTATATGACCCGTATTTCCCTGAACTAAGCTGAGGGACCTTACTATATGCCCAAGTCTTCCACATACAGTAAAACCGTAGTAACCACTGCCGCAGTGCGATCTGTAAAGGAAGGAGAGATGAAAGGTACGGCCGCTGACCTCATTAGTGACCTTGGCCCCGAACAGCCAGCCTGCTCCCCGGGGGCTGATGGCCCACGTGTCCACATCCTCGGGGTCCGACCACACCAGATCGCAGAACGCCCCCTTGTGGGGGATCTCCTGGTTGCGCTCGATGGTGCGGATCTGATCCAGGGTCTTGATGTCAGGAGAAAGGCCCCCGTGGACGCACAGGATCTGTTCGTCTATCAGCTGGACACGAGGCAGACAGAGCACACATCAGGGGCCGCAGAGCTGGGTTTTGGCATCAGAACCTCATTATTACAGACACTTCATATCAAACTCAAAGCACGGCGAGTTTGAATGTAATACGCCAGAACGTGTTAAATCAGAATAGTGTTCATTTAATGACAGGAGGTAACCCACTCCACTGTTATTGTCACTTGCCCCTATTACACTGCAAAAATCAAACATTATGGCGCTAGTTATGAATTAGAAGTGCTTTTTAATTTTGGGGAAAAAAAAAAGGATTTATTTAAATTTGGAAACTGAAAGAAACCGTTTGCATGGTGGTGATTTCTGCGTGGACAGAAGGAGCCTAGCCTGGAGTTACATGACAACAGAGGTGCACTCACAGCTGCTACGGTAAGCATGTCAAACACTTTAGTGCAGTATCGCCAGGCATTTGCATTTCCATACTTGGTTTGGCACTCGTCTGCAAAAAGAAAAAAGAGAAGAATATCCGATTTAAAAAAAATCTATGGCTTCGCTCTGGATGCTACCAATGTTGGTGTAGGTGAGGCACAGGGTATCTCAGAACTAGAGCTTTACAGCTCCAGAGACCAGGGTACTCATCAAAGTAAGATGTAGAGCAAAATACAAGACAACTGGTAATAAAAGACCTGAAGGAAACCTGTAAAAAACTCACTGAAGTGTATTTGGACTGCAAGTATAATTTTTGCCAGATCTAGCGTACAAAGGATTTAGTGAACAGGAAAGGGGGAAAAAAGGAGGTTCAAAATAATGTCATAATTACTATCTGAAGAAATGCCGAATTTTGTCTCGTGAAAATGCTTTACAGAATAAAGCAATGGCTCCTGATGCACATCTACAAACTAAGTTACATTACTTTAAATCTCATTTTAATGACCTTCATTTAACTACACTTGGTCATCTGCAGTTATTTCATAATGGTTCCACAGAAATAACATAGCAATATGTAATCAATTAATGCGCTCAGCTTCTTTTGAACCTTCCGTGCTTAAGATGTCCTCTGACAATGTGCTTACTGTGAGCAGCTACAAAGTTACAATGGCTAGCAATCCGGGTCTGGAATTCCTACCCATGCCTGCAATCCCTCAGCTAATGTATTTTGTTCATATTGGAGTTTCTTGTTTAAGGATTAAAAACGCATCCCTTACCGTAAAAGCCGTACACCTGGGTGATCTGTCGGCTCTCGTGGTTTCCTCGCAACAGCGTGATGCGGTCAGGCCACTTGGCTTTTAAGGCTAAGAGGTAGGTGAAGGTCTCCAGGCTATAATATCCCCGGTCTACGAAGTCGCCCTGCAATAGGAAGGCATGCCATGAGACCTGGGCCACCCAGTCAGGCAGCTCAGACTGGCACAACAGCAGAAGGCAGAACTAAAGAGAAACCTCCCCGCTGAACAGCAGGAGGAAATGTGATCCTTCCCCCTGTCTATTGAATCGACAAAATACAACTTCAGCACTGGATGGCAAACACCAAAAATAATCAATAACATAAAAAGAAGCTTAATCTTTTTTTTTTTTTACACAAAATATGTCAACACCATAAGTACAGCATTTTAGCATCTTTCTATCACGTGAAGTACAGCATAACAGATGAAACAGAAATACTGGGATTCCTTTTCTAACACTTAAAGCAGGCCACCTTTCTGTTATGAGATCTCACATGATAATGAGCTGGCAAGATCAGTTGTTAGACACTGATGTCAGTAAACACAGCATAAGCTTTGCCAGAAGATGCAAGATCACCGAGGTTTCACTTTAAATGGTAAGTGGAAACAGTTACTTTTCAGTGCATATAAAACCAACAACTCTTTTCGGTTAACCCTCGACAGAAGCAGCTCACTTCGGACACGCAGTTAAAACAGGACAAAAAGGACTCTGAGAAACGAAAGCTGCAAATCAACAACGTGATAACCTGCCTGATACACAAAGTGATATTTCCTGCAAAGGATCTTACCATAAAAATGTAGTTTGTGTCCGGAACCTGGCCGCCTGTTCTGAAGAGCTCACACAAGTCATAAAACTGAAAAGGAGAAAAAGAGGAGTTTCTCTGAGGAAGGGCTGAGAACAACTTCAGTAGACCTCAGTTTTACGTTTCATTCCAAAGGAACGGCGCCTTTTTTCACTGGGGCATTAGGAGCCACACAGACTGCAGGGTGAGCACCCTCTACTGGCCCCACTAACACCTCTTCCAGCAGCGACCTTAGTTTTTCCCAGGAGGTCTCCCATCCAGGTACTACCCAGGATCACACCTGCTGATGAGCTCCAGTGGGCTGCCAGTTGTGAGTTGCAGGGTGATATGGCTGCTGGCTTATCTATTTCATTATATTGAAAAATAATTAAAAACAAACCGGAGTGGTTCATTCAAGGGCCTGAACTGCCGTCGTCAGACCATGAAGGCCTTAGGAGGCTGCCCCAGTACCCGAAGCAGTAAAATCCATCAGGGCTAAACGCGTACAGAGAAAAGGATTTTATACAGAGTGCAGCGTATAAACTCTCATTATCCGCAAGTGCCTAGGTTTCAGACAACGACATGTTAAGTTATGTTTTTTTTCTTCAGCTGATCAGAGTTGGGGAGATTAAGTTAACAATGTATTAGTTTTCCACCACTACTCAATGTCTATGTACAACACACCATAGGGCTTAGGTGTAAAGATGAAAATTAATGTTTACAAGCATATCCAAACATACAGAGAAGAACCGAGCCACTGAGCTGGATTTCTGGCCCAGAGAGAAAAAAGGGAGAGAGACCCAACAGCTGCTTCTATCAGTAATTTATCCTTCCTTGACACTACTCAGACTTTACATACAGAGTTAGGTTTGGCTTCATAGTACTACAGCTGGACAAAATACTGTCTTTTTCTTGTTTTACAGTCATGACATGGCATATCTTCCTTAGACTTCATTTTTAACATGTAAAGAAAAAGCATTCAGGACAAAAAGCCTGCCACCAATTTTACTTCTGTTTGTAAGCAAGAAATCTGTTAGCATTATTCCTATCTGAAAATAATCTGCGAGAGCATGTTTACATACTCAACAGAACAGCTTTGGAATTCAATGAGCAGCAGCCAAGAGCTGTAGTCAAGTCAAAATCTGTTACTTTTCCTAATTAGCTCATTCCTCGTTATGCATAAAGGCTAATGTGTGGATTGTGGAATCAGCTGTGAAACCTGCTCTTACTTGTCAGCTGAGACTCAGTGGAAGCTTTAAACACCAGTTTACAATCCCCTTATAAACAGAGAAAAATGCCTGTATAACACAGGTGCAAAATACCACTGAAGAAACTGCAAAAGCAAGAGAAGCTCCTACTGCATATTTAACTAGCTTCAATTTAACACAACCATTTGAAAAATCCCCCTTACAAAATTTCCCCAAAATGCTATAAACATCCAAAAATAAATACATTTAAGCCTGGAGTGCAGTGAAACTGAGTATAATGAGAGGCAGATGGCAGTGTGATGAAATTCTGGGCAAAGATTTGATCCCCAGATCCCAAAGTCATGTTGGGTGTCAAGCAGGAGACTACAATGTGATGGAACTAGAGGAGCGGGCCCTGGTCACACAAAACACCTTCAAAAGCACATACAATAATTACGCGGCTCATCATTGCCCTGAACAGTGCCATTTGCTCCATGGCGTTAAGCTTGTCTGCGCAATATCCCTATTTAAAAACACTCAAGGAAAGACAGAACAAAAACACCTGAGATGAGGACTTTCCAAAGTCGGCGCAGAAAATGTTGATAAGGGCAAACACTGATCAAGCAGCTAAGTGACGCAGGCAGGACTGAGACCATACATACAACAAATAATTGTAATTAACCTTTGAAAATGTGAGTGAGGTGCAATTGGTGGAATATCTTCAACAGGGGCTGCAGAGTACTGCGTTATCTAAGGCCTACCAAAGACAGTACTTCAGCGATCTCCAACCTTTGTCTGAGAGATTTCCACTTCTTTAGGTTTTTAAAGCACTTGGAAACCAAAGTTCACACTAATCCAGACTAGCAAATAACAGGGTTGATTTTGAAATGAAGAGCTCAGCAGGAGTGCAGACCAGAGATCCTGCAGTGTGTCAGATTCGGGCTGTGATCCCGGGTTCGACCGAATCGGATTCAGATGTTGAGATGTCAACCCACGCATGAGGTTTCGTCCATCAGCAAAGAAGACATAGCAATGCAATTTCCCCAACAGTGATGCCGAACTGAAGGATTCTGAAGCAGGGCGTGACAGTACCTGGCCATGTATGTCTCCGCAGACTGTCACTGGGGTGGACACGGGCTGGACATTTGATTCTTCAAGTAAAAGGTCACAGACATAGTCACATAATCGCTAGAGGGAAGAAAAGGAAACCGCATTAAACCTGGACATCTGGATGACTTAACTGCCCATTTTACCATTTTGCTACAATTTTAATCATCATTGCTTTTACTATCACTTTTACTGTGCTGTCTTGCATTAAAAAAGGAAAACACAGACCCACCCCACTATCAGTTCACTGCATGAACAGGGTCTTCTCTAATGGGCAAACTCCTTTCAAACCACTGCAAAACGCTTTCAACCTCAAGCATTTACAAGAAGGTTCTAATTTTTTTTTTTAAACAAAAGTACAATTTGAAAAATTAGGCACAGCAAATTACTCTCCGAAAGCGTTTTGGAAATGTTTTGGCATGAAAGGTTTTATGGGAAAAAAAATACTCATGAAACCGTGAAAGTGATCTAGACATCATAAATTAACCTCATTAAAATGTTTCTAAAAGTAGTCCTAAAAAACGTAAAGCTGGAAGTTTAACACAGTATCATAGACGTCTCTTTGAAGCCTGAACAAATTCTCTCCTGTGGTATTTTACAACACTCTTTGTAAACATTCGGTATCTGATGGAACTGCCGATGATAAAGAGTAAAAAGCACACTTACAAATTACTAAAGGAATATCATCAGCTAACATTATAGAAACCCACGCCCTTTTAACATTCCTGGCCCTGACCGAGGCAGTCAAAAATGAACGTTCTGTTTAAAGACAGCACATTCTGGCTTTCTGGGAGGAGAGAGTTGCTTTCAAGCAGGGTTTCTCACAAGAGAACCCCTGTTCAGGCACAACATCAAATTCATATACAATATTAGGCTAAAATTTGCTATTAATTACAACATATAATCTTTTAAAACAGCCAATTCACAACCCACAGTTTCTTGGGCTCCTCTGCTGTTTCTCTGAGAATATCTAGTTGAAATCTAGGTATCCAAAAGTTTCAACTATTGTTTTAACATATCTAATCTAACTAAAGTATTAATCCACATTCAATTTGAATGTGAATGAAGAAATTAAGATTTTTTTTTTTACTATTCTTACAAAATTGGAGTTGTCACAGTGTGACAAGAACCGGGTGGTGGACTACATCTATGTTTTTAACTGTTTTTTTAACCCTGACACTAGGAGGTGAAAAGGAACTCAAGTACATGGTTAACAAAACTTCAGTCTTGTACTATTAAGTTATTTCGTGGCTTCAAACAGTAGCGGAGTAAACATTTTTAATGCAGATTTAATAGGTTTTAAATTCAGAACTATTTGATAATTATTGATAAGCGTCACTTAAAGAAACAATGTCATATTTTCCAACATAAGGACTAGGAAACTCGTTGGCTGTCCATACACCTGACAGTGCAGTTCAATAGTCTATCCAGGAACATTTTGCAATACCGTGCACTATGTACTACTCTCCTTTCGGGACCTGAACAGAATTGTACGTTCGAGACTAAACCATGATTTTTTTTACCTAGTCATTTGTTAATGGACAAATACGCGCCGTGTTTTTCTCAGCATGTTTCGGCAATTCCTCGTTACTGTGTTTTTTTGCCCTGTCTTCTTCCGGTCTGTGCCCGGCTTCCCTTCCGCATGACTGTTTTACCCATTTATCCTCAGACACACATTTCTGCAGTGAAAAGCATGTGTAAAGATTTAGTTTTGATTCCTCTACGGTGGAAGGGAATAACTGTTAGCTATCAGGCATACCCTATATCCTATCCTCATCTATAATGCCCCCCATGTACAAAAGTCCAAGCTCGATTTAAAAGCGGTGCAATATTAGCGTAATTCAGCTCCCGACAAAATAGTTATCCTCTCACCTTTAAGTCGTTTTCTGGGAGGTATTTGCACTGTCTTGCGATCTCCACATACTTATCTAGATCCAGCGGCGCCATTTTAGGAACAACAACTGTTACAGCCTGCGAAAGGGAAGAGGTAAAACGTCACTTCCGCTGTGTTTTGGCCAGACACTTGCAGTCATTTTTCTCCATCTGATTTAGCAGCAGCCGGGTGCGGTAATCTGCAGTAATTCTGATTGAAATTCGGCTATTTATATACGCTTCCGGCTCATTCGTGTCGCTTGGTGTAGCTTCTCACCCTGTGCCCTGAGGCAGCTTCCCTCTTGCAACAGTTCAGACAAACAGACAGCCTTACCTGTAACAATACACAAGACTTTCAAGACCCTTCTGGGATCTAAAGCTATTCAGATTTCCAAAAATGCCCGTAGGTACCGAACCAGGTATATTTTGACATAGAATCTAATATTAGAGAATTTCTCACGGAACAGCTATGATCCAAAATTGGACTCCCAAGCCCTGGACTCCTGGAGGTTTTCTTGCAGTTAAATGAGGTTTTTCCTTCCCCCTGTGCTGTGCAGAATGTATGTGTCCACAGGATGATAGGCCAGAAAGCTGAAGCAGCATTTGAATGCTGTCTGAGTAGTTCTACACTCAAAATAATGAAAGCTGATCTGATTGAAGAGAAAATCCGCAGTGTTTTGATACAGAACACCTGTGAAATTGACGCTTTATTTAAAACCAGAAAGGATGATCCACCGGTGAAGTGTTAACAATGCCCTTCAAGAAAAATCTAGTATCGGCCACTAAAAGACCCCTATAAACTCCAGCAACATTGGCAAAGGACGCTCATCTGGCAAAACCATGGTTATATACTGTTAGCTGGGGGTCTGTAGAACAGATTTGAACTACTTTTGGAGAGGCACAATTTATTTTTGTGTCAGGAATGAGACTTTTTCCTGTCTAGCAGTGCACAGCTCTGTGTCAATTTGCAAGGAGGAAGTGATATAAAAACAGCAATAGGATTACAAGAAAGCAGAACAATAATGAAGAACGACAATTTCCTATTACCCGTGGGTCTATTTATCACATTCCACCTAGTTTTGAGGATGTAAAAAATTGTTGTTGTGCTATAAATGTGACTTTACCTAGTTCAGACCAACCACAGACCACACCACATCTCCAAGATAATATTCCTTTTTCTTCAACATCCCTTTCCAATTGTGAACTGTTCCATTTTGTCATAGGCAAGATGACAAAAACACAAGAGGCCGCATACACCAACGGGGGTAAATTAATTGTTTCCTAGAGCATGGGTTTCTTCTGTTTTTTATTGCAGCTGGGCTGTTCAAATTTCATCGAATGTCCCAGATTATGCTATTGTTGATGGAAAAACAACAAAACCATCTTGCTTCACAGAATGACGATTTGTAAGCTCATTTTTGACGCGGAAATCGTATAATTACAGTAAGCGCCCAACTATGTGAGAAAGGTATTTGCTGTTGTTACCCGGTGGTGCAATGCAATAAAAATATTTAAACTGATACCACAAGCGAGGGTCATAATGAGACTTTATTACGTCACGTAAACGTGGCATTAAGTTAGAACGAAAACACAGAAACAAAACTCTTCACAAGCGGCGGAGACGCCTCGGTTTGACGGTTTCTCCTGCTTGGTCCACGATGAAGGTCACCGCCGCCGGCCTCCTCCGCAGGACGTCCCAGGGCCGAAGGGGGCAGCTGCAGTTCGCCGTGCTGTCCGGCAGCGGGAGGCCTTTACCTCCCTTTCTCTGCCTCCTGCCCTTTCATGGGGTTTTATGAGCTGTGATGAATCACTGGCGCTCGGCACCGCAACGCCACGCCTGTTGTGTTGAGTGTTGACTACTTTTTTTTATTGTAGATTTTTAGGTTCTTGCCTATTTTGCGATTAGGGGAAAAAAATGACAGATGCATGTGAAAAAATTTAAGATGGCCATACATACATAACCACCTCCAGTACGTCGACGTCACTCTAAAGAAGCTTGTTGGCGTATCCATGGTTTCCTGAATGTCTCATCCCATTGGCTCTGCATGGGAGTGCAAAGGGCAAAGGTGAAAGTGCACGGCGTGTGGTGGCAACAGCGCCTGGAACTGCGGCGTAAGTGTTGATGATGCTATAGACGTAATTTATATGTGACAAAATTTAAATCGGATGGAAGTGCGGGTGGTTTGTTAGGCTTGACCGTTTTACTTCGTGTTAGCATGTCCGGAACGGATAGACTTACAGCTTGCAGCCAGATATTTCCGCAGACGCTTCAGTGTTAACAACGCGATTTAGACGGAGGATGGTAGGTTTGCTGTTGTACATTATAATCAGGCACACAACGGATCTGCTGTGTGCATGGCATGATGTACTTTATCAAAATGTTTCAGCGTATGCCGATAACTATACCTCTATACTTGGAGTTTAAAGAAATCGAGGAGGACGGACGTGTGACATTAAACGTCAGTGCGGATTGAATTTAGCCGAAACCTCTTTGTGACGGTGAGGTGTCTATCTTACAGATATAAGTAGTATCATTTAAAAAAAAAAGTTATTTCAGTTCAATACTCCATCACTCGTTAAATGAAACCTTATGAATTGTGCACGGAGATTTAAGTACCTTGAATGAAGTTTGAAACCAACACATGCTTTAGGCTGATACACGTGCCTTCTGCATGTTTAGGTGGGCTGCTTGTGCGATTTCCTTTGCGTGAAGAGCTAGCACCGTGTTTCCAGATTAATGGAGCTACTTCAAGTACTGGAGCCTGAAGACAAGCCACAAGAATCAACCTGGTCAGTCACAACCTTACCTGGTCTCGGAGATTCTAGGGTTTATGGTAAATGACGTTGTGTCAGTGCATAAAATCCGCTGGTAGGTATTCAAACAAAAGCATACTGAACTCTGAGCTCGTTTGCAGGTAAAACACAACGAGTATATACTGTTTCCAGTAAGAAGTCAAGTCAGATTATTTTTTATTGTTATTCAGTAAGGATAAGGATAATAATCTGCTACAGATTATTAGGTAACATTTCGTTGGTTAATGAAAATGAAAATCCACATGGTGGTATATAATCAGATTCCTATAGTTTATGAATATTACATCTGTCTGAAACTGTACAGCCTCTATTTTCGGTTTAAGCAGTCCGGAGAATCCAACAGCTAAAACATAATCCTGACTTTTTTTTTTTTACATTTCAAGGAATTGTCTCTACTGAGCTCATACCTGGCAAAGCTCTGAAGCAGGGTTTCGCCAACCTGTGTGTTTGTAATGAGAAAGCAGCTCCTTGTGACGATGGCGGTGTCGCATGTTGTGTCTCTGGGTCTAGGTATGCACTGGTGCCCGCAGGGGAGGGGCCGGGCGAGAGGGTTGGCCACACCTGCACCTACATTCCCGGGAAAGATGGACACAAAGGGAAGATTCTCATTGTTGGAGGAGCCAATCCCAATGGAAGCTTTTCAGATTCCTACATCATCGATCTGGGTAGGATTCTCATCCTGAAACCTGGTTAGGGGACATTTGAAAGGCGGCAGTTCTATGCTATAGACACTGCATGTTTTGAGCTTGGTCTAGATATCAAGAGATCTCAATGAATCTAGCTTAGGGTTCTAGGGTGGGGGGTTTAAATATCTGTGTCCCAGTCAGTCACTGTAAGAAATAAAGACTTGATTAAGCCCAAGGCATACCTTTGCCGGTATTATCCCTTTCTTTTCATGGATTACAGATGCTGGCTTGTAAAACGAATAACTGAGGCGCTAGTTTGCTATTGCACCATACAGCAACTCCTAGGCTGACTTCGAGGTGCAGTGTTTATGCACACAGTTTCCGTGCGTGTCCTGTTTTATAGCGCTCGGTGAACGGAAACTGAAAGGTCGCTTTGTGGCCCTTGATAGGAAAGCGGTTCTCATAATCTTTTTAAATGGCATGATTGTGCAGAAAAAAAACAAAGCAGAGCTTCCCCAGCGACAGGAGACAATCTGAAGACGTTGACATTTCATTTTTCAATTCATCCGTGGGACAGATGCCCACGAGTGGGACGTGCCGGCCTGGGAGGGCTTGCTGCCCAGATACGAGCACTGCAGCTTCGTCCCCCAGAGCAGACCTGGCAGCCTCTGGGTGTTTGGAGGGGCGGAGCAGAATGGCAACCGTAGCTGCGTGCAAGAGTTACAGATGGGTAAAAGCACTTTGGTACCAAGCCTGGGAACAGCTCCAGTTCAATTCTCTCTGACAGTTAAGTAGCTGCATTATTACTGCAGTTATAGCGATTAGTGTGGATGTTTGCACGTAGAGGCAGCAACACCCTGTTGTTGTTTCCGTAACATTAGTCGTTTACAGGACAGGGCTGTTAGCCTTGAACTTGAACTTGAACTTGAACTTTATTGCCATATGTAACCGGTACTGGTACAATGGAATTCTTACTTACAGAAAGTCTCTCGATTATAAAACAAGTGTAAAAAACAAAACAAAGTGCAAACAGTGCATCAAGACAATGTACAAACAAACAATAGACAATGTGCAAGTAAACATGCAGACAGTTTGAATGTAAACAATACAGACGTGTAAACAATGACTGGAGACGTACAATTAATAAATTACAATGAGGTAGATGGTGATGGTGTAGGTGTGGTCCGAGGGGGATGGCTAAATGTGTTCGCCAGTCTCACTGCTTGTGGATAGAAGCTATTGAAGAATCTAGTGGTAAGTGTCCATATGCTCTTATATCTCTTGCCTGAGGGCAGTGGGGTGAAGAGCTCATGCCCTGGGTGGTGACTGTCCTCTGTGATGGCCAGAATTCTACCACGGCAGCGGTCCTCATAGAGCTGTTTAATCTCGGTGAGACCGCTGCCGATGATCTTCTGGGCCATATTGACCATTCTCTGCAGTGCCTTTCTTTCTCGCGAAGAGGTGTTGCCATACCACACGGTGATCCCGTTGGTGAGGACGCTCTCGATAGTGCAGCGGTAGAAGTTCACCAACACATGTGTTGGCATCCCCCATCGCTTGAGGCACCTCAAGAAATAAAGGCGCTGCTGAGCCTTCTTCATGATAGAGTCAGTGTTCACAGTCCAGGTTAGACTTCGAGTCCCTCCAACAGCACAAGCTCAGGCTGTCGAGTGGAAAACGCGCTCTGTACGTTACCGCTGTTCATGTCCTTGACTGCTCGATATAAGCGCCCATCAAACCCAAAACCTTCTTGTTCATTCTGTTCTTAGTTTTAGTGCCTCACACACCCTATTCTTGATTATTAATGAGTTCTTAATAACTTGATTATTATTCCCTCTGCATACTAATGGCTGGGCCCCCTGACTAGCTCTGCTGGTAGAGCATGAGACTCATAATCCCAGGGTAGTGGGTTTGTGTCCCACCTCGGACGCCAGGTCCTCCACGTTGGAGGTTGTGCACAAGGCAGTCAAGGACATGAATAGATAAAGGACTTTTTTTTAGAAAACCGGTCGCATCTTTTGTGTTAAAGTCAATTTTTCAGCTGTATTTACCTATATATTCAGATGCAAGAGGGGCAGAACAGCGGTAACGTACAGAGCGCGTTTTCCACTCGACAGCCTGAGCTTGTGCTGTTGGAGGGACTTGTCCTGATGAAAGTCCAGACGGAGCCTGGAGAATCCAGGAGAAACCACAGGGCGATCAGCTAGGTGTTTGAACGCCTGTTTGTTTCTGATGCAGAAAGATTGAGGGATCTGAAACACAGCTCTATGCTGCTTCAGCCTAGGTTGGAATTTTCTGAGTAGCCCCTGTGTGACACCTCTCTCCCCTGTGTGACACCTGTCTCCCCTGTTCCTGTGTCCAGAGGCAGGTTCATGGAGGAGTGTGAAAGTCTGTGGGACACCTCCCTCGGCTCGGACCTATCATACTTGTTCTGCCTGCATCGGGGACAGGCTGTATGTCTTCTCCGGAGGGGACCAGGGAGCTGCACCTGTCTCAGACTCCCAGCTTCACGTCTTCGACTCAGGTGTGTCGGAGTAAC
Organism: Lepisosteus oculatus; assembly: GCF_040954835.1. NCBI lineage: Eukaryota > Metazoa > Chordata > Actinopteri > Semionotiformes > Lepisosteidae > Lepisosteus > Lepisosteus oculatus. Next base: position 12,992,854 of record NC_090719.1, on the reverse strand, counting down.
GGGATTTTGATGGGCGTTATTTGACCAGCCCAGATCTGACCAGCTCTGTGTCACCAGCTGTAAAAGGAGGTTCGATATATTTCAATATCTGGAACCCCAAAACGCTCTTTGGATTATATAGTATAGTACGTACTAGATGTCCATCAAGATTTTTTCCTCCATTGCAATATTTCTTGTACTTCCTTTTTTTTCCCCAGTGTCTAACACGAAACCAAAACTGCATTTAAGCGAAAGGCTTAAAACCTTTTCATATTCAGAAAATGAGGAGCAAGCACAGTTCTTGGCCACACATTTAAATATAGAGACATTTTAATATAATACAATAATGAAAGTTCCTTACACTTCTATAGCGTTTTTCTGGAGACTCCACTCAAAGCGCTTTACAGGTGATGGGGATCCCCTCCACCACCAGTGTGCAGCCCCACCTGGATGATGCGACGGCAGCCATAGTGCGCCAGTACTCTCCCCACACACCAGCTCTCAGTGGGGAGGAGAACAGAGTGATGAAGCCAGTTCAGAGATGGGGGGATTATTAGGAGGCCAGGAGGCCGGGGTAACACTCTTTTTGAGAAACGGCCTGGGATTTTTAATGAACACACCAGTTTTCTTGTCTGTTCAAAGTAATTCTCCCCCTTCTCACTGGTGGGGGCGCTTTTTCTGTTGCAGCATCTCTGACGTGGTCTCAGCCACAAACTCAGGGCAAACCACCCTCCCCAAGACACGGCCACGTTATAGTTTCTGTCGGCTCCAAGCTCTACATTCACGGCGGCTTAGCTGGAGAGGCGCTCCACAGTGACCTGCACTGCATCGACACCAGTAAGTGCGATCCAGCCGGACTGCTTGTTGAGCTGTTTGTAGGACCAGCAGGAGCTGTGCTGCACATGATGTCTTATTTCAGGGGCGTCCACACGGCTGTTTTTGTATGTAGAGCCGAGACATGTCATCGTGTTTCGGCTTTTAGGCTGTATCATTTGAAGCAGGGTGTTTTTTTCTCCGTTGTAACACTGTGGGAGGGGGAGGGGCCGCAGCGGACACCAGGGGCACTGGTGTGACGAAAACTGGGGGGAACAAAAACACCCATAAAGGGGGAAAAACCAAAAGCAAGAAGTAAAATATGCTGCCTTGCACAGTGGCGTCCACGTTCCAGGCTGCACTGTCCACGTTTATCGGGGTCCTGTCTGGGGGGGGAAGTTATTTGCTTTGAACGGTGGGATCCAGCCTGGATTATCTCTGTTTAGCGGGGTCCAGATTGAAGAAAAAAGAGCCAGGCCAAAAACAGAAGAAAACTCAACCTGCCCTGGTGAATCCTTGCAACCAAAGGAGAAAATAAAAGGACAACGCTCCCTCCACAACCCCCTCCGGGGCTATCGATGGAAGGTTCTCCCCTTGCGGGGAGGAGCTCAGTGTGTCCCAAAGGGCCCCACACAGCTGCGGCTCGTCCTTCACTAGCTTAATCCAGGGCCCCACACTGAACACGCCCCGCTACGATCTGTTCTGATTGCGAGCTGTATGCCGGTCAGCCTGGGACTGAGGGCTTGTGTTTTTGCGGCCTGTCTTCCAGCGGACATGAGATGGGAGAGGGTGAGAGCGAAGGGAGACGTGCCCCCTGGCTGTGCGGCCCACTCTGCGGCCGCCCTGGGAAAAGTCATCTACATCTTCGGGGGCATGACCGCGGCCGGGGCCGTCAACTCCATGTACAAGTTCCACATCGGTAAGACGGACACGCCGAACGATCCCGTTCCCTTTCCCTTTCAAAGAATCTTGAGTTAACTTCGACTTGTCGAGTAGTCTTCATTCCTCAGTTTTTGTCCTCCGACTCTACGGCTGAGAAATACAGGTCATCTGAGGTTATTATTATAATAATAGCTTACACTTATATAACACTTTCCTGGACACTCCACTCAAAGTGCTTTACAGGTAATGGAAAATCCCACTTCCACCACCAATGTGCAGCCCCATCTGGATGATGCGCCAGTCTGCTCCCCACACACCAGCTCTCAGTGGGGAGGAGAACAGAGTGATGAAGCCGATTCAGAGATGGGGATTATTAGGAGGCCATGACTGGTAAAGGCCAGGGGGAAATTTGGCCAGGATGCCGGGATACTCTTTTCGAGAAACATCCTGGGATTTTTAATGACCGCAGAGAGTCGGGACCTCGGTTTTCCTTCTCATCCGAAGGGTGACGTGTGGGGCTTCTTCTCTCCCTGAGCAGACCGGCAGCGCTGGACCCTTGTCACGTTCGGCGGAGCCCTGCCCTCGAAACGCCTGGACCACTCCATGTGTGTCGTTCCCTGGCGCCTGAGAGCCAGCGGTGACGTCTCAAGGGCGCTGGCAGACACAGGTGGCGGTGGAGACAAAGACGACCCGGCAGAAAGCTTACCCAGAAGACAGCAGGAGGAGAACAGCAGCCTTTCCAGCCCAGGGGAGTTTGTTCATCTGTGTTTTGTTTTCGGGGGCATGGACACCGAGGGGAACATTTATAAGGACTGTGCTGTGGCTGTTCTTAGTCAGTAGAAAGTCTCAGTTCCATAAAGGAATTTCAGAACTGACCCAGTTTGTTCTGTAATTTGTGATTACCGCCCCCAAGGATAAAAATAAAGCCCTGTATTAGATACCAAGGAAGGTTAAGAGGAGTGTATGTCGGAACAGATACGCAGCACGGCGCAGGAAAAGTCTAATTGTAGCACCCCAGAGCTCAAGAACTTGTGTTGAGGCCCAAGCCCCAGTTTTATATCATTATACGTACATTATCATTATACCCATTACCTGTAAAGCGCTTTGAGTGGAGTGTCCAGAAAAGCGCTATATAAGTGTAAGCAATTATTATTATTATTATTATTATATCATGAATACAACAAAAGCTGAAACAGAAAAGAAACAACAAACAGTTTTACAAACAAAACAAACACAGACCTTTACTGCTTTTCTCCAAACAAAAACACAAAACTACATGCTTTTGTCCAAACATACTCCAGCACTCTGACCTGGCTCAAGAAACAACGCACGTCCCCTGATGGGAAGTCTTCCACAAACTATCTTGCTACTCTCTCTATTCCCTATTTACATGAAACAAAATAACAAATTCAAAATGAAAGAGAAAAGGAGAAAGTCAGACGCAAGAGGCACTGTGAACATGTCAAGAAAGCATCACAGTTTTAGTCCATTAATGAGCACAAGCAGACAAAACCACAGAGACAAACTCCTGTAAAGGCTGCTATGTTATGATTTGACAATTGGTATATAGGGAAATACCAGGAAATTCCTCCTATTCATGTGGAACATCAAGACCACACCTCCTCTCTCTCAGGTGTGAAACTAGCATTTAAAGCAAAATCAGAGAAAGATGAGCACCCAGTGGTCATAACACTTGACTAGTTTTTCTTCTAGAAAAACTATTTGCATTAAAATGGAGGCTGCAAGGAGTACATACAGCTGCTTAATAGTGTAATTGGGGACTATGAACTTTCTGAATTAAGGTCAGAGGGCAGTTATGAACATTTTACAATGCATATTGCTCTAATGTAAATTGTTCAGATCCTTTGGTTTATAGCTTGTGGTGGCAAGATCCACTTCCATCCTGTTAGAGGTATGTTAGTTTACATTTTTGTAGATGGACACAGTAGAAAGATTTGGATTCAGTATTTTCTGGATTCTTCTATAGTCATTACCAACCTGTGGAGATCGATGACCATTAGCCAGCAGTGACCTTCGCCATTGTGATGCTTCTTGGAGTCTCCTGGGTTTCTTGTAGTGCAGTTATATCCTTGGTTTACTTATTTCATCAACATACTTGTCAGCGATTCCCAATTCTACACGTGCAGGCCCAAACACTTGCTAATTGTTGTTCCGACCCTTAGTTGGCTTAATAGGTTTAATTGTCTTAAACCTTGCAACAATAAAAGGTCAGGTCCATTTGACAAGTAACCTAAAATCCCAGATTTGTGAGCAAAACAAAACTCATAAACCCACCCAAACTTATTAGCTCAGTTAAAGCTTCAATAAGGCAATTAAGCTAAACTGGAATGAGAATCAGGACAGGTGTGGTCATCATGGTTCAGGGTGAGAAACCAGTTCTCAGGTTTAAGTCATTTTATTGATGTGCTTTACTGCAAAAAGTCAACTATTAAAAACCTCAAACCTCATTAAGTCTGTTTAGATTATCTGACAAGCAGCAGAATGCGTAGCAGTGCTGTCCTGCAGCACCCAGGTCCTGGGTTCAATTCTTTAGGGTGTGCTGTCTGTGTGGAGTTTGCATGTCCCCCCCACATTCACATTTCCTTCCACATACTGGTAGGTGAATTGGCTTCTAGGAATACTGGCTCCAGTGTGAGTGTGGGCATGTCTGTATGGCTGCTCTGGGATGGACTGGTGTCCCATCCAGGGTGTATCCTGCGCTTGTACCCATTGCTTGCTGGGAGAGGCTCCTGCTTGCTGGTTTGGAAGAAGTGGACAGATGGTTGAGGTTAAACTACTTGTTTAAACAAAGCCAAAGAGCCTCCATGAATCAGGTTCGTCAGCCCTGTTGAATTACCTCTTTATACCACAGTGAACTTCAGTCTTCTATTGCAAAGGGCAGAATGTCATACATGTTGAATCATATTTAAAGGATACACAGGTGTGAAAGATTTAGGGAGAATCTATAATTCAAATCTGCAGTGTCTCACATTTCCATCAGAAAAATGTGAGAAGGCATTTCTATACACACACCAGTTCTCTGAAGAAAACTGGTCTTTCAGAGAAGTCCTTGAGTTTGAATTTTCCTTCTCAATGAGTTCCCTGCCTCCCCTATTCAACCTGGTCAGAAGTAGTGTTTCTGGATGAAATATTTTTTAGTTCACACGTTGGGCGTCTATTCCTGCAAGCAGGAATGATGAGGATGGGTCCCATTACTGCAGCTTTCCCCCAGTAAACGCCAGACATACTTCTTATCAAAATAAAAATCCACGTTTAACAGTCTCGGGTATGAAGAAACCATACTAAACATAAGCAGCTTTCAAACTGAAAAAAAGATTTAAACCACTCAAGTGTCACTTTTTATAACGCCCAAGGCATTCGTCATTCTTGACTACTGAGATGAAGTGCAAGAATAGAGCCAGACAGGTATTCGTATCAAACTTACCATTTGTTTATTCAAGGTATTTTGTACAGTAGAAAGCTTTTCTACGTCACCCAGAACGACCAAATCTCAAATAAATAACTTTCAGAATTTGTGAACGCGTCGAGCCCCATCAACACCTCACTCCCCTCCCACCCCACCCCCCCCCCCCCGAAGAACAAAATAAATCCTAAGTCAGAAACTGCCAAAGAACAGCAGCAGCCAGCCCAGTCGGGCTAGGGCTTTTTGTTTTGTTTTTTAAACTCCACTTCGCAGTGAAGAAAATACAGGACATCCGCTCGCTTCCGCTTTAAAAAGTCTTTCCCAGGAGATTTCGTTTTCCTTGCAACAGTTCAAGGAGTCCAATATGTACACCGTACTTCCCCCAGGCGGAGCTCTACAACTCATCCTTGTCCGACGGCTCTTCGTCGCCCCCCTCAGGAGGGGGTCCGCCGGCGCCACCGTACAGCTTGCTGACGATGGGCTGCACGATCTCCTCCAGCTCCTTCTTCTTGGCCTGGAAGTCCTCCAGCTCCGCGTCCTGGTGGCTCTCCAGCCACTCGATCTTCTCCTCCACCGCCTTCTCGATGGCCTCCTTGTCCTCCGCCGACAGCTTGCCCCCCAGCTTCTCCTTGTCCCCGACCTGGTTCTTCAGCGAGTAGGCGTAGCTCTCCAGCTCGTTGCGGGCGTCGATGCGCTCCTTCAGCTTCTTGTCCTCCTCGGCGAAGCGCTCGGCGTCGTTGACCATGCGCTCGATGTCCTCGGGGGTCAGCCGGTTCTGGTCGTTGGTGATGGTGATCTTGTTCTTGTTGCCGGTGCCCTTGTCCTCGGCCGTGACCCGCAGGATGCCGTTGACGTCGATCTCGAAGGTGACCTCGATTTGGGGGACGCCGCGGGGCGCAGGGGGGATGCCGGTCAGGTCAAAGGTCCCCAGCAGGTGGTTGTCTTTGGTCAGGGGGCGCTCACCTGGACAAAGCAAAGTAGTCAGGATCTTGCACAGTCTAGACTATGCTCTGTGACAAAGCATCAACTTCGAAGGAATCATTTGATCAGTATTCACGCATCCTGTAGGATCAATATTTAAGGAAGGTTTGATGCAACTTCCTGTTCAGGACCCATTATTAAAAATAAAGCATCTCAAGATGACATAACCACGTTTTTAGATGTGTGCAGAACAGGACTCACCTTCGTACACCTTGATCGTGACGGTGGGCTGGTTGTCGGAGGCTGTGGAGAAGATCTGAGATTTCTTGGTGGGCACGACGGTGTTCCTGGGAATCAGCTTGGTCATGACGCCACCAACGGTCTCAATGCCAAGGGTCAGAGGGCACACGTCCAGAAGGACCAGATCACCTGGGCAAAACACAAGAACGCATTCATTCCCCACCGGTCACAGACTCGGACAGCGTTGAAATATTAGGACATAGGAGGACTTGGATGAGCAGTGGATAATGCTGACCAGTTAGATGTTCCCCAATTGGGTAGAACAATGGGTATAAAACGCCAACTAGATGCAAGCTCTTGAATTGGTTTCGAGGCGCAGTGAAGCCGAGACGCACCTGTGTCCTCCTCTCCCGACAGTACGCCAGCCTGCACGGCAGCCCCATAAGCCACAGCCTCGTCCGGGTTGATGCCCCGGGAGGGCTCCTTGCCGTTGAAGAACTCCTTCACCAGCTGCTGGATCTTGGGAATGCGGGTGGAGCCGCCCACCAGCACGATTTCGTCGATGTCCGACTTCTTCAGGTCGGCATCCTCCAGGACCTTCTGGACCGGCTTCATGGTGGAGCGGAAGAGATCCTGCCCAAGATAGAAAGCCTTTTAAAAACCCAAGATCTTCCCTGTAGCTCAAAGTACTTTAGTCAAGATTCCATGCAACACTCCCTGATCAAAGGACACCTAAGCCCGTTTCAGTAGGCAGGATCTTACCATGTTGAGCTCTTCAAACTTGGCCCGGGTCAGCGTTTCGGAGAAGTCCTCCCCCTCAAAGAAGGACTCGATCTCGATCCTAGCCTGGTGCTGGGAAGACAGGGCCCGCTTGGCCTTCTCCACCTCGCGCCTCAGCTTCTGCACGGCCCGGTTGTCCTTGCGCACGTCCTTCCCCGTCTTCTTCTTGTACAGCTTGATGAAGTGCTCCATCACGCGCTGGTCGAAGTCCTCCCCGCCCAGGTGGGTGTCCCCGTTGGTGGCCACCACCTCGAAGACCCCGTTGTCAATGGTCAGCAGGGACACGTCAAAGGTGCCGCCGCCCAGATCGAAGACCAGGATGTTCTTCTCCCCGTCTTTCTTGTCCAAGCCGTAGGCAATGGCGGCGGCCGTCCTGAAGAGAACGGGCAAAAAAAAAAAAAAAAACGAGTTCGATTACAAGATCAAAAACAAAATCCCAGTTCGTAGCAACTAATTCCACTTGTTTGCATGGTAGCAGTTGGATATAAAAACCATCTGCACATCTGCTTAAGAGCTGAAGGCGTCGCACTGCTGGACACTCACGGCTCATTGATGATCCTCATCACGTTCAGTCCGGCAATGACCCCGGCGTCCTTGGTGGCCTGGCGCTGGGCATCGTTGAAGTAGGCTGGCACAGTGACCACGGCATGAGTAACCTGTGGGCATGGAAGAGCAGGTTAGAGCGCATCTTGGCCCGTTTCGATCGCCTGCAGAGCTGCATTTAGCTTGGGTATCTCCATACCTTCTTGCCCAGGTAGGCTTCGGCAGTCTCCTTCATCTTGGTGAGCACCATGGCCGAGATCTCTTCTGGGGCGAAGGTCTTCATCTGACCACCGACATCCACCTGGATGTGGGGCTTGCTCTTCTTTTCAATCACCTAATGACCAGGAAGAGAAAGAATTCCTCACACATCTGTCCCCATGATAAAGATGCCAGTAAGCATGTAATAAACAGTCGGCACAAGAAAACGTAAGCCTTTGGCGGGTTTTTATCTGGAAAGAAACTAGCAGGATTGTAAAGAAGAACTCTTAAAACCCAAGTGCCTCCAGCTTTAGAGGTATATAGTCTTCCCGCATCTGAAGCAGTCCGATTCATGGGTGCCTTTACCTTGAAGGGCAGGTACTTGATGTCCTGCTGAACGGTGGGATCGTTCCAGGTGCGGCCAATCAGACGCTTGGCATCGAAGACCGTGTTCTCGGGGTTGGAGGTCAGCTGGTTCTTGGCGGCGTCCCCGATCAGGCGCTCCCCCTCGGCGGTGAAGGCCACGTAGGAGGGCGTGATGCGGTTGCCCTGGTCGTTGGCGATGATCTCCACGCGGCCGTTCTTGAAGACGCCAACGCTGCCCAAAGGAAAAGCCACAAGCCACGCTCGGTTGAAACGGGACCACAGTCATGGAACGGCAACCAAGTTTCACAGGGTATAGACTAGGCCCTGGGTACTGTGTCTACTGCCAGACTGCTCTGAAGAGCTCGTCGAGCAGGGCCCGTACAGAAGCTGCACTAGGAGCAGATTCTAACAGTTCTTCTAGAAAGAGGTCAGGCGTTTTAAGCCAGTGACAACACATTGCTGTCACCTGTGGAATTTCAAAACCCACTGTTTGGGTCCCCACTGCAAATGGGCAGAGCAGTGGCTCAGGATCTGCACCTGTAGCTGGAAGGTTGCCGGTTCGTATCCCAAGGCCGGCAGAGGAATCCTACTCTGTCTGGCCCCTGAACAAGGCCCTGAACCCCAGCTGCTCCAGGGGCGCCGTATAAATGGCCGATCCTGCGCTCTGACCCCCAAGCTTCTCTCCCTGTCTGTGTGTGTCATGGAGTGCAATTTCTTAATACAAGAAATTGTATAGTATAATCTTCTAAAATTCCTTAACCACAGCCAAGGACTGACACCCCCCTCGTCATTTACTTACAAATGAAGACAGTACTCAGCTCAGGCTTACCAGGAGTAAGTGGTGCCCAGATCAATGCCAACAACGGTGCCCACACTCTCCTTCTTGTCTTCATCATCGGCAAACACACTGCCGAGAACCAGCAGGACCACAAGCAGATTCTTCATCCTCGGCGTCGTCCGCTCACCGGTACGTCCCTCTGCGGTCGCCTGCGAGAGACGGACAGGAGGTCACTCTCCACAAGCGACGGGCACCGCCGTTATGTCTTGCAACGATTTTCCGAGGCAACTGGGACCATCAATCGTGATGCCAAGACGCAAACTGAAGCCCCCCCCCTACAGGAAACGAAACCTCGGTGCCGCCTCCAGGCCTGGGAGCGAGAGCGCATCTCTGCGCCTCAATGAGACAGGGGCGCCTCCTCGCACAACAAGGCGACGCCGGGAGACCCAGACGTTTCCGGTTAACGAGCGGAAAACGACCTTACAGCCGCAGGCGGTGGCTTTCCGATCTTCACTTACTCGGTCCGAGGCATCAATGACATGGGGACCCCGCGAAATCAGACGGAAACGAACACCACCCCCACTCCTCCTCCATTAAGACATTTAAAAACTCGGCGTTTACCACCAGATCCGCGACCCCCAGCGCGGTTTCCTTTTTTTTTTTAAGAAGACAAAAGCGGCCGCTCGCTATCTTGACACGTTTCAAAATGCAACACCCCTTTTTTTGGGGGGGAGGACTACACGTTCGCTTAAAATGCATGAACTCTCTTGCGTGCAACTGGGAAGATGCACATACCCAGTCGCGTCGAGAGCTTTATTCCCCCCATCGGAAAGGTGGGGGTCTGTGGAAAAGGCGTTATGAGCACCCGCGGTTTGCACGCCGACCTCCGCTCACACCTCTCTGTCTACCAACCGCCTAGTGCAGAGATCACAGCCGCGCTTCTTAACGAGCAAAATCCTGACTGCATCTTCTCGACCGGGCACAGTTAGACATGCATCAGCGACAGCTAGGCTAGAGAATTGCACTCCTACTAGCGCAAGCACCGCCAACTCCTATTTTATCGCTTTAAATACACCAAGAGCGGCATTAGAGTGGAGTGGGGAGTAAAAAGAAAAAAAAGAGATAACACGTACCTCAAGTAGAAAGAGTAAAGAAAGACTCCCGCACAGTCGGCAACAAAATGGCCAAACGCAATTCCGCACAGATTTTAGGATCTGAAACACTCGCTCCTCTCCGTCAGTAGGTTAGTGTGATGCTCAGCGCTGCGCTGCCACCGCTATATAAACCTTCGCCGCTTCCCCGTCGTGGAGGCCAGCGATTGGTCGGCGAGCAGCTCGTTGGAGGGTTTTCATTGGCTGCGGGGAGCACGCTGGCTGCTCCCGATTCGAACACGTCCTGGCCAGGTGACGTCGGGAGAGTCACGCCCCCCCCCCCCGGGCCCCGCCATTGGCCGGCTGCGAGAGCGCCGCGGCCCAATCGCGGACGTGCCGGTGTCCCGGGGCCGAGTGTGATTGGCTGTCCGCGCTGCCGGTCGCCGTGCGCTGCCTTTCTTTGATTCGTTCCCGCAGCGGTTCTGGAAGATTCACGGTGCAGGCTGCGAAAATTCATTTTTTAAAACGGGCCTGAACTGGTACACTGCCTTCTCCCGAGTGAAATTCTCAGTGTATTTCGAGCGACAGCAAGCGTCCTTTTTTATCCTTTATTGTAGTTATGTTAAAGCATTATTCCTTATTTCACACTACCGAAAACAAAAAGAAACTTCAGTAAGAAAGGGGCATGTAGAAAATCAGAATAAGTGTGAAATTACTTGCTATGCAATTTCTGATTGCTGCATCTTTCGTTTCTAGTCCATTACTGGGAGGGTGTCCCTACATATCTTTCCCGTTGTGACCGTCTTTGTGCAAATACGTGTTGGTGGTTTCTAATTCTGTGGTTATTGTTCGCCATCTGATAGTATTTCGTTCACAGCGACCATCCACATTTGAACACTAGGTCTGTCCGACGTCGGCCAGTTTCTGGAGATTTCTTTCACGGCTGCAATTCCGACAGGTGTAATGTAAGCAAGTATTTTTTCTCTCTGTCGGCAGTTCAGGCTGTCCCAGGAGCAACATTCCAGCATCCAGTTTCAATCTAGCAAGCAAATGTCAATGATTGAAAAACTAGCTATGAAAGCTCGTGTATAAAGTACTCATCCTCAGTAGAACAAGTAATAGGTTTATTCCATGCTGGAAAGTAAAGTGAGAAAACAACGTTTCGGCTGTGAAGCCTTCTTCAGGTGTGGGATTCGAATACGTTGTTTCCTTTCTTCTCTTCTCAGCAGGGAATAAACCTATTACTTGTTCCTTTGCATCATCATCATCATCATCATCATAATAATAATTGCTTACACTTATATAGCACTGTTCTGGACACTCCACTCAAAGCGCTTTGACAGATAATGCCACATTATTGTCACAACTGAAATTCAGCAGCCCTGTAGCATGACAGGGCATGCAGACAAGGTCTTTGGTTAAGTGCGGAAAAGATCCCCGCATTATTAGTTTTGCCACAGTCTGTGATGTCGGTATTCCTCCTGTTGATCTGTTCCCCCCCCTATAGAAACCCAGGCCGGGGTCATGTCTTACTACACACAGACACGATCATATTCCTCTCTAGGCCCCCAGCCCACAGCTGTGTAACCCGGGCTCAGGCTGTGCTCACTCTACTGGTCACCGAGTGCTACACAGTAGTTGTAACCACGCCGGTAACCACACCACCTGATTGAAGCGACTCTCCCCGCTCTCGGTTTCGCTTCGGAGCACATGCTCGCCTGCGCGGTTCCTGGTGACCGGGTGCCTTGAGTCTGTTACCCGTGTTACTGTCTGCAGTACACGCCCCGTAATTAATTGTCTAAGGTTAGAAGAAGCTCTCCAGAAAAGTGGTGGTTTGGGTGGGGAGCCGTTTAAAAACTAGGATTCAATAGCATAGCATAGCGTAGCACAGCACACGAAACGACATCTGCAGGTCCACAGCTACAAAGACATTTGCTGTGTAGTTCCGGCGATGCATTTAGTTTGAACTGAACCAGCACGCCATTCAAGGTAAGGGGGAATGGCAGGATGAATTCTCCAGATCCATGGTGTTGCCGATCCAGCATCACAGCGACGACAGGGGGAATGAACGAGAAAAATACGACACTGACGCAATCTGACGGCGCTCTGGCTAGGATTCGGTGCGCAATTGCAGGGAAGACGCGGCGTGTTGCATCACAGGGCATTCGCTCCTTCTGAACAAGAAGTGGGTTGACAAGGATTTAAACTTTCTTCGCTAAGTTAGCGGGACAAACAATGTCCCCTTTTCAGTTGTTGCACATGAGGTTCCTGTGAAGTATGCAAAACTTCTACTGAAAAAGACAGTTGAGAATAAGAATTGTGTTCGTTTCCCGCAGCACAAATGCAAGAGAAAGCGCACACCCATAACAGAACCACGAATGTGAACCTTTTTATTTTCACAGAATGAGGTTTACTTCGTGATTTCCATGATGTGACTCAACATTACCGGACAGTGAATGTTTCATGGATGGGAGCGAACGTGCGTGATCGGGCCATGCCGGGAGCATTCCTGCGTGGTAACACCCGTCAACACGTTTCTCCTTCCGTGGATCAGTGACACATCGGGGATGAATCACCCACCAGATCTTGCACACGAAATGGAGTGCAATCAAAGCGTCATTATTCTCAGAGGAATCCCAAACCGGTTGGATTGTGACTGTGCGTGTTGTGTTGTGACCCGCCAGCCTCTTGAGGATATTGCTGATTGAATATGGGGCCCAGGTGTCCAACAGACGTGCTCGGTCTGTCTCTTTTCTGGGGGGGAGAGTCATTAATAAAAGCTACGGGGAATAAGTCTGTTGTTCGATTGTTAAAGACGCTCCACGGCTAATCAGGGGAGTTTCTGACAAAACTGGTGTTTTATCGGATTATCTCGATGTTATACAGGTGAATTGGGGGGGTAACGTTTCAACTCAGGGATATGCTTGAAGCAGCGTCCCTCAGTTGGGGCGGATACAGCGCTCAAGCGTTGCACTGAGTCGCTCAAACGGACAAAACATTTTCAAAGACATCTGTCATTCCAGTCTTGGCACGGCATTCCTACTTAATGTCGCCTATACCAGGATTCGAGTTTGTTGAGGGAACAAAGACAAAAAGTGGGCACAGTGTGCATCTTAATGTAGTTGATACCGGTAATCAGACAACTTGTCAGATGACTCACGCAACAAGGCCTCCGTAAGTACAAGCGGCGAGACCCTCCTAAAGGTTTAAATCCCAAGGATGAGGTTTGAGGATCCTAGGCAGACGAAGGAGAGGGAAGATACTGAAACGGGCGTACACTCCAAAACGTTACTCGAACGTGGTCGAAAGGCAAAAGGAAGATCAGAAGCTGAATAATACATTGACAGGTGTGCGCTCCAAAGCGTGAGGCGAGTTCGTGGTCAAAAAGCTAAAGGAGGTTCAGTAGCCGAAAGAAGCATCGCACAAGGCGAGGTAGGAGCTCTCTAGGAGAGGAATCAATACCGAGAAACGAGTTCAGATGGTTTAAATAGCGCTGCGTGCTGATGGGTTAACACGATCAACCCGCTGCTGGCACCGGTTAGCTCTTTCGTGGGTTGATCTATGCTGGCTGGCGGTCGTGACACAGTGATCCTGGGAGGAACGTTTCACAAGAGCAGAGCGCAGAAATAAGTTAGCGCAGACCTACCCCGTTAACAGCCTGCAGCTTATCTGGCTGTTGTGATCAGTGTCCTATGCAAAGACTCTGAGGAGGTAAGCGAAACCTGTGCCGTTTGCCAAACAGGGTCGATAACTCTTCCGAGTCCATCCTGGAAACCAGCCATCGATTTCGGAGATGTCGAGAACAACCTCACTGCCAAGTAAGGGCGGTTCTGCTTCTTGGAGAAGAGCACATGAGCACGCAAAAGTCCCACTGAACGTTTTGTTTTGTTTCTTCCTATTACAAAAGGCCGCGAACAGCTGTACGACCCCTGTGACCATTGTAAGCTAATGTGGAGCGTAAATTTTGCATTCTATGTTAATTATTTTTTCTGTACTTATTTCCAGCTTGACACGGAACTGTATTTCACCATATTTGGAGGAAAGTGGGGTTACAATGGGCTTACAGGACATGTTCTTATTTTGTTCTAGGAAACACTCTGGTATGTGGATAATATCAGAGTGTATTTACTCTTTTATGCGTGAAACAGCTTTTCTGTTCAGATTTTAAAACGCGGTTTTCCACCTTGCAGGCTTGACTGTGTGTTCCATCCGTCCATAAATGAGCAAAACGTTGTGCCGTGACCACCAGCTACGTTATATTCTTATTAAAAGATTGAGATGCATTTGAAAACAAAAAAATCTTACAAGGAAATACACAACACCCACAGTATTCCACACAAGGAAATGCAATGTTTTTTAATGACTTGTATCACGGACTCTAATGTATACGTAACACGATGTATGCATACATTCGCTAGAGACGTGCATGATCTAAGATCATACACTGCTTGGACATTGACAAGACTGTGTTATATAGGACTCTATTGTAGATTCCTGGCATAATCAATGATACATATTTCAGTTTGTGCTATACAAGTGAAAGGCAGACTTGATTGAACCCATCGAATGCTGCATGACATGACTCTCCAGACTGGTTTATGGGGTTTATGAATTGGATATCATTTATCTGATTTTTCAATGCTTTTTTTGCATGTGTCAGGTGTGTGATCAAGGTGTGAGATAAGATACCTCTTGATTACAGATCACATAAGAAGAGGGTTCTGTTCTCTTCTTTAAGCCCGTGTGATAATTGCTTCAAACACCCATTTTACTGCAGAGCTTTTTCACACACCTTTGTCATTAAGAAGCTTAAATATAATTCAGCTGTAAATACTGCTCATCAACATGAGACGTCGTTATATACATGGCCTATAAAAAGTATTCACCTTGCGTTAGACTTTTTCACATTTTATATTGTTACAGCTTGGAACCATGATGTATTTAACTGACAATGTTTGACATCCAATGTTTGTCTTCAACACAAAGTATTCTTTAATGTCAAAGTTTAATTAATCAATTTAGTAAAATATTTATTTTTACTTTGACTTTATAGAGTGGAAACATTCAAACAGATGTACAGTGAAGGTGATAATTCAGAAATAATTTATGTATTTATATTATGTGTTAATGACACGTAATACCGAATACAATAAAAATAAGAAAAACAAGTTTCCCTTGCCTATGCAGTACGATGATGTACATTGGGGAAATTTCTGGAGTCCGAGGACACCTGCTGGAAATTTCGTGTAATCAAATAAATAAAAGGAAAAAAAAGACCAATTCGGTGAAAGTATATTTCTGATGACAGCATTTATGCTTTTAGTTTCATAGATGGATATCGGATGTCAAAATGAAGTAAAAACGGACATAATGAAGAAATCATTGAAACGTTAAACACCCATTTCATGAATGAAAACTCCCATGTCCCCCCCGCCCCGTGTGTGTGACGTCAGATGACGAAACCAAACCACTCCCTAGTCTTAGGGCCATGCTATTATTCTGGAGGGGTGTAGGGTAAAGATTCCTAACAGGAGTGAAAGGAACACGAAGAAAACAGCCTGAATTTCTCTAGGTAAAAATTACATGCTGTCAAATGTTTAAAATCAAGCAAGCACGTATAATATGTTCCTAAATGTAACATCGACACGGCCCACTAACAACTGATCACACCCCTATGCTCTGCGCACAGTGAGCTTTCCTGTAGGCGGTTTTTTGAAGCGTCCAAATCCGTCTTCCTCGTAGGGGAAACCGGAAGATGTGATTTATGCAGCGCATGAGCTTCTCTAATTAAAATGCCTTTTTATTTGTGTTATTGCACATATAATGTCTAACTAGATTTTTTGAAAGACATTACACATGTGCATTACAGATATCGCCTATATATGTATTGTCCTGAGGTCTATGCACTAACCCCCTTGTAGTCGAGTGCTGTAGGCCAGATGGTATACTCTGTTTTGAGACCGAGCGCGGTATGGGTTGGATGGACAGTTAGGAGGTTTTATGAGGTTTGTGTGTTTGATCTCTAATAAAAAGTACTTGCATTTTATGCAACCCGCTAAATACTGAATTTCTGTTGGGATACCGATTAGGTAAGTGGGGCGAAATTTGTAGGGTACAACTAGCGCGTTGAAATGAGCTGCTTTATTTTAACTGCGCCATATGTCTTGTCGTTCTGGCGTGCAATCGTTTATTTTGAAAGACAGTATAGAAAAAAAGAACAATTCTGTAAAAATGTTTTACTTAAGATGGTTGAAACTGAAGGTTTGTGTGTGCAGTCGCACCAAAAAAAAAATGCAGCTTCCAATCCCCTATTTGTTTCAAGTTTTTCTTCTTACGATTGGATTAGTTTAGGTGTAGAGTTTTATGACGACTGGGTTTTGCAGTCGGGACAAGGTTATTAATGTAGGTATGCGTTCTTTAATGAAATGTGCTTTAACGCTGAAAGGGTGAGAATGAGCCCTCTGACATTTTGTTCCAGGACTTCTCAGCGAGTGCAACATCTACAACAGTATTTCATCTCGATCAGGATAGTGGTGAAAACACGAAAGAGGCTGTGAACCCGCGACAGTTGGGCTTTTTAATTTCTCCTTTTTGTAGTAAAATTAAATCGCGTTGCCCATGAAAGTTAAGCCCATTGATACTTATCGCGATACTTAAAGAATAATGTTAACGTGTTTCATTCTTGAGGTGTCTTAAGCGACCAGGACGTGGCCAACAGCAGGGAAAAATCGCAGACCCAAGAGCTCCGGAGCTGCAGACCCTTGGTAATTTCCAGTCTTCCTGCAGCTTTTTGACATTAACTTACATGTCTGAACAGCCATGGTGGAGAAAACAGTGGTTTCGCTAACTTATCCACTTACACCAGGTCATGCCGGACAGGAATAATACGGTATATTAAATGAACCAGTTCTTGCCTTGTATCAGTGGTTTCCAGTCATGAAGATCTCTAGTTCAACACTGTTGGTGTCTGGCAATCAGTCTTAAGCAGCACTTACAAGTATGTAGTGACTGAAGATCTTTATGAGAAGAAAAAAAAAGACCAGCCTCCTATGCAACATCTTGTCCTCTTTTCCATCTTTTCCATTGACGATTTTTTTAGCATTTGTGTTTTACCTGTTAAACATTTTGAAACGTCCCTTAAGCGTGGGTCATAGCTCCTCTCAAAGCCCTCGGATGCTTATCTCAGAGCGGAGATTCAGTGAGTGATATTTCCCCCCTGTTTGTTTTTCCTCTCAGGACTTTGGATATTTAATGAGCGGTCCAGATGGCTCTGTGCCCCGATCCAGTGTCTAGTCCTCCACTGGCCAAAGGGGATGGCCTACACCAGCAAGGTATGCCCTTCCCATGTGCTCATTCTTGCAGAAACTGTCCCACCTACGCTGCAGTGATCTCAGGGAGCTGGGGCTGAGGCTCGATCCACCTTATCAAGGCCGTAACTTGCAGGTGAAATCGCTCTGTCCACCCAAGAGCTGCCCCTCCTTCCCCAGTGGAGAACTGGTTCCTGGGAGAGTGTGTGAGGTCACTGGTGGGGGAGCAAATTGTTTTATTTCTGTTTCTCTGTTCGTCCCTGAGTCAGTGGGCAGGCACAGAGCTCTATCTGTTACCCGATTTGGAGTCGACTCTAAACCAAACTACTCCTAAACAGTGGTGTCGCCAGGATATCGTTTCCTAACTACACAGACTATTCCAGACGCCTATTCACATGTTGTCTGCCTATAGGGAAACGTAATGAAAATAATTACATTTGATCAAATAATGCATTCGATTTTCCTCTTGCAGCCTTCAGTGAGCGTCGGCACTTATTTTCTTTTCTTTTCCCGACAGAAAAGTGTCCGAAAGTGTTCTGAACCAGCACAGACACACTTATAACAGAGCACTGTTATCGCAGGTGCTTTTGGGCGTATGTCCTTTCGATATTGAATGTGTCGTTAGGCCATCGACAGTTCCCTTTCAGCGAGGTCTCATAAGCAAATGAAAAATAAAATTCAGTCTTTGGGTAGAGGCTGAGATCCGTTTATTCTGAAATCGTGCTCTGTTGCATTCAGCGGCAGGAATTGTTCTGGATGGAAATACAGCTAGATTCCTATTTGGTAATGTCCAACTTGTGACTGCGTGGTCAGATGTTTTCTCATCTTCAGAAATATATTGTGAACGCCGTCTATTTTAATTAAGAAAAATCGTTCACAGTAAGAATACATGAAATACTTTTAGTAGGTTGCCATTAATATCGGTGCACAATTGAGGATTCATTTTATGCAGTTTCTAAAATTCATAGAAATGTAATGTCAGGTTCTCTGAAATTGACATTGTAACTGAGGTTCAGGCTGTTACCTTTTTTAATATTTCACCTGTCTAGACTGGACTTTTTGCATACTGTTTTTACTGTGCACTATAGCTCTGCGTTGTGGAAGAAGCTTTGGAATGAAGCACGTCATGAAAAGGAGCTTGATTAAAACCACAAACCCTGGGAAATGGATCCAGCAGCGTGCTGGTGTTGTAAAATGTTTTGTTGTGTTGCCCCAGGCGGGCCGTCTGCCTGTCGGCGCCTCTCTGAAAGTTACTCGGTGCTCCGCTGTTTGTGTCGCAGTGCTGGGGTCTTTCCCCCTGTGCGAGGTGACTGAGGAGGACCTGTTCCAGAACCCTCACTTCTGCAGGCTGCTGTCCAGTCTCTCGCAGCGCATAGACAGCACTGGGCTGACCGCCTCTCTGAAGAGAGAGCTGGAAAAGGTAAGGTGGCCTTCTCGCAAAGCAACACTAGCTGAAAAAAGGGGGTTTGTAATTTGCAATACAGATGTCAATATACTTTATAACTACAATTAGGAGCACTGTCCTGGATCTTCTTTTCCATTACTCCTCTACTGATCTAACATAGAAATTGTTTCTGAATGTGTACAGGTTGGCAGTGAGTTAAGTCTACGGCAACAAACTGTGTTTGTTTTGCGGAATTGTTTTTCTCCTCGGGGAGGCCAGGCTGAGAGGGAGATGCAGGCGCAGAAACTGGGGTGGCTGAGGTCGGAGAGTCTGCACCGGCTGCTGCAGGAGATGCTCCAGGATTACTCTGGCAGGAAACATCATTCCCAGATCCCGCCGGAAGACGGCAAGGTGCACATTTTGTGAATAGATGGGGGGAAAACGGGTCGGTCTTGCCTCTGCGGAGGTCAGTGTGACACAGTAAAAATGGTAAAAATGTTTTGCCTCTTAACTTTCAGTAGTCATTTTAACAGAGTGTTAAAACCATGATTTATGGTAAATTTGCATCTGAAGTGTAGAAAAAAACGGGAATTCACAGATGTATGTGGGGGGGCTCACAGAGGCGAAGAAACCCCTTGGAGTTTGACCTGTGGGAGTGGTTGGGTGAGGAGATGCAGTAAGAGCCCGTTTCTTCGGTGCAGTTCTACGGGACTCTGGAGCAGTGCCTGCTGGTGGCGCAGTGTGCCCGGCAGCTGGACCCCAGTCCGACCACCGCCCAGGATCAGCCGCAGCTGCTGGGGCTGTCATCCCAGCTGGTCCTGGACCTCTTCCCAACGGAGCAGGTGGGCATGACTGGCACGTTCGCACTGGCATACTGGTCAGCCCATTCCATCCATCCGTTTAACTGCTTGGTTTCTTCCAGTTCAGGGTCACTGGGGAGAAACGGGTGCAAAGCCTGATACGCCCCGGGCAGGTTGTATGTCTGTTACAGGCACACACATTCACACCAGGGCCAGTTAACCAGAATACCTGGAGGAAACCCACACCAACACAGGGAAAACTACTAGATCAGACACCACTCGGACTGCACCCCAGCTCTGGAACTGAACCCAGGGCCCCAGCACTGAGTGCCACCCTGAGCTAATTCTGAATGCATTAAATAAATTCAATTACGTCTGGAGCAGACGTAGACTGCTTGTTGTTGCATTACATTTATACAGCATACTAGCCGAAATGTGGATAGGTTAGGTGTGCTGAAGTTAAAAAGGTCTTGTCTGCAGAATTCTTTTATTAAAAACCCACTTATTGGTTGCAGTTATTGGGGGGTTATGTAAAAATATTTTCTTCCCTTTTGCTATTTACTGTGTACATTTCATTCAGCTGCGCACATTTTAAGAAGGATTCTCCGTTACATTTGTGTTTGTGGCCCTTTGTGTGTTCCCCAAACCTCCATACAGCTCATATCCGGATACCACAGTAAAGGTCAGACTGGCTTCATTGTGGACAGTTTGTTTACAGACACTTATGGGAGCAATTAACAGCAGGAGAAATTGCTTTCTTCTCGAGCACACGCTTGTTGAATTTTTTAGTCCTCCCATGTAGGAATTTATTGAGAAGCTCACTCTGTCCATGAAGAGGTGCTGTGCCCCTGCTGTTGGATCTCCAGCTGTCGAGAATAGTGAGGTGGGTCTGGAACACTGAGCCCTGCTTCTCTGTCCGCAGGACGTGAAGCGGATGAAGCAGAGGCTGCTGGGATTGCTAGAGGAGACGCTACAGAAGAAGTGTCAGACCATCCTCGCCTACTACCAGCCTGACTGGGGTAATGTCTGGTGACTGAGACAGCCAGGCTTCTGATTAGGATGTTCCGTTTATGTCCAGCTCCTTCGTGGGGCTTTTTAATTTCACTTTTGAAAGTACTGTAATAAGACCCCTCTCATGTCAGAGGATTTTTTAAGTTTAATTTTGAGTGTCTTTTGGTCCTGTGTTGTTTCTCCTCTGCCTCCTATTCTTCTGCAATCTGTACTTTTAATTATTCTGTGACGAGAGCTCTCGCACACAGGTTTGTCTTGGCTTTCAGATGCACAGTCACGTGTCGAGCAGTGATCTGTTTTTGATTAAATCAGAGCAAAACAGATTCCTGAAATGTGTAGGTTCTCAATTTATTTGAGAACTGGAACCTCTTTCTAAATGTCTCAAACCTGCAACAAGACTGCTTCATCGGATAGCTTGAAACGTTTGAGGGAGCAACAGACGGCCTGGCCAAACTGGTAAACCTTGTTGATGCTTGCCTTTTTAAAATAGACAGGTGTTTTCATAGAAGGTGTCACAAGGTTCATTACCTTTTATCCTGAGCGTAATGTGAAAAGCTACATGAAGTTGGCTCGGCGCAGACCTGCTCATACTGTTGATCTGTAAATTGGGCGGTCGAAGCTGTGGCCGCTCCTTAGCCTGCTGACTTGTTCTTCCTACCAGAGGGCGAAAGCGCGGGCCTGAAGATGGCAAAGCTGTCCCAGCTCCCGGACCTGTTGGAGAGCGAGAGGAAGAGGCTGGAGAGCGAGAGACAGAAAGCCAAGGAAAACGCCATACAGCTGCAGTCCCTAACTCACTCCTATCTGACCGTGAGTAATAATAATAATTGCTTACACTTATATAGCGCTTTTCTGGACACTCCACTCAAAGCGCTTTGCAGGTAATGGGGATCCCCTCCACCACCACCAGTGTGCAGCCCCACCTGGATGATGCGACGGCAGCCATAGTGCGCCAGTACTCTCCCCACACACCAGAGCAGAGTGATGGAGCCAGTTCAGAGATGGGGATTATTAGGAGGCCATGACTGGTAAAAGCCGGGGGGAAATTTGGCCAGAACACAGGGGGTTACAACCCTACTCTTTTCGAGAAACGCCCTGGGATCCAGTTTCAGCAGTTCCAGAAACTCTGGGATACAGTTTCAGCAGCTGTGTGTGGTGCAGATCTCCACCCCTTCTTCAAAACGGGCCGCTTGCTCTCTTTTGCAGGAGCTTCTGGGTTGCATTCAGATTCTACAGTCGCTCATCCTGGATCACCGGCTGAAAGCTCAGAATGAGCTGGACCGCAAGAAGACCCAGTATTTGGAGGCCAAGTGCGAAATCATCATTCACAAGATCAGGTCAGAAAATCTCATGTTCTGGGAGTTCCTGGGAGGAGGGTGCTGTAAAACTTTAATGGGAAGGAAAAAGTCTTGGATTGATTTAACTCTTCTGCCCGTAGTACATTGCGTTTTCTGTAATTCATATGGTGGCTTATGTATGTCATTACTGATTAGATTACCCTGGTGAAAATCAATTCTCTGCAATATAAGTTCTTCCTATATATTATGCATTTTTATGGGTAGTTGTGATTGCTGAGATAGGCTTTTATAAGGTATGTGTACTTTTTATACTTAAAGGTATATTTGTTTTAAATGTAGTTGGAACACTTTTATAAAACGAATACTGAAAGTATCCTTCTGAAACAATATCTTCTTCATATGAGCAGTGTGGACTTCATGTACATGAGAGCAGATATGCAGAAGCTTGTTAAAGCTTTGGTTTTGTACGGGAATGTGCTTTTTTGTTGATGTTGACAGATCTTTGGATTGTTCTATTTTATGTAGAATGGAGATGCTTCAGGTTCAGCTAGACTCCTATGCACCCCAGAAAATAGCTGTGCATCGGATGATCAGGTGAGAGATACCGTGTGTATTGTGTGTTGTAAGGTATGGACAATCTTATTTCCACTGCTCGTAAGGAGACTACAAGCAATACTTCTGTTGCATTGTGCAAATGAATTACAAGTCTTGTATTTGAAAACTGGGATAGATGTGATTGATTTTCACTAGAGTCAAAACCTTAGGAAACGACACCAACGGGTAATACAGAACTAATTAAAATGACAAGGAAGGGCTTGAAGTTGACTGGTTTACTCATCACATTCCTTTTAAAACTGTAGCACTTCTTATTTCTGAACTGCTCCTTTAAAATGTAATGCTGACAGGTGTCACTTAAGATAGATTGTTTATTTCACCAGGTATGTCAATTGAGAACAAATTGTCCTTGAAAATAAGAATCTGGAGCATCACATGTCCAGTTTGACATTCATTGGAGCAATCTGAAGGACCTTGCTCTTGAGCAACACCTGGTTAGATCAATGAACTCCCGCATTGAAAAACGAATATAGTGAACTATATTCTCACAATGTTTCACAATGTCCCGTCTCTTTGCTTTATCTCTGCCTCTCTCACCCCATCAGGGAGATGCTGGAGTCGGAGCTGCAGAGTGAACAGAGTGAGAAACAGTCCGCAGAGATGATGCTGTCCTCCTTCGAGATCCTGGGCCAAGACTTCGAGACGCTGGTGAAGGAGTACTCCCGCCTCCGGCAGGAGATTGACAACAAGAAGTGGGCCCTGCAGGAGTTCTCGCAGCACAGCCACTGAGACCCGAGCAGAGTCCAACCGCTCCCTCAAAGCTCCTTGGGGAAGCGCGGACCTAGAATGTCCTGCCATTCGGACAGCAGCCCCTGAAAGAGGGCGGATGGAAATACTCCGGACTAATCGCACAGGGTAGCACGGTTGTGTTGCCCTGTTGACCAGAATTAAGAACCGGAAGTGTTGCAGTTGGGACTGAGATGAAGACTAAAGATTCATCAGCCCCCTTTGATTCTGCTATCCAGTGGCATTGTTTCATATAGGAATTTACACCTAATAAGACTTATTTACTTAGAGGTATGGCACTTTTGTATGCTTCAAGGAAACAAATAAAGTTGAGGAATGATATCCCATTATTTGCTGGAAACGTTGATGTCCTATTTTTCCCAGTTGTGTTCAAACGTTAAGTTAGAATGTGACATTTTTAGTTAACAGAGGATGGAATGTTAACTGACTAAACACCTTATTAGAAATAATTGTATTTAATTCTGTAGCTGGGTGCTCATTCAAAGTGTTACAGGGGAGACTTGTTTTTGGAACGGACTGATTACGGATAATAAATGGCCCTTGAGATCGAACATATTGCAGAGCAAGGAAACAGAATCTAGGAGCGTAGGGGCTTCACACATGCAGTACTGGAGGAACCAGCCTGGGCAGTGACTTCACTGGCTCTGCATCAAACAGGCAGGCTGCCTCAGGTCATCACAGGACATTTGCTCCTGCCAATACATGAGGCTACAGTACAGAGCCGTGGCCGGGCTCTGGGCTCTGGACCTGGGGCCTCTGGAGACTTGGGGTGTCCAGGCTGGCTGGGAGCTCTGGATGCTGGACCTGGGACCTCTAGAGACAGGGGGTCCAGGCTGGCCGGGGGCTCTGGACTCGAGACTGGGGAGGAAGAGACCCAGGCTGAGATGCTAGCGTTGCAGCCTTGAACCTGCTGTATTCTTAGGCCTCCAGGTCTGTGAATGAGACTGCATTTGCAGTCTGCCCCGGTAAAATAAAGGCACAGAACGCCGATTTCCTTTCCGTTTTCCAACAAGTTGATCTAATTCAGGGTCGTGTTGCAGCCAGTGCCAATCGCGACAAGCAATGGGCGCAAGGCAGGGTACACTTTGCCTGCAAGTGCCTTCATGATGTGGGAGGAAACTGGAGCACACGTAGAAAGCACATGTGAACACGGAGAGAACATACAGACTTCATGCAGATGGCACCCCAGGTCGGGAATTGAACCTGCTAACCACTGCACCACCCAAAATAAGTATCGGTGACTTGAAATGGATTAACTTCAACCACACACAGATTCTACCCATAAAGCATCACTCAGGACTATTCCAGACAGTTTTAGAGCCTCGGTCTCATCAGAAATGCCGGTATCTTAATCACTTCGTAAGCAAGCTGCGCTCGGGGACTGATCACAAAAATCCATCACATGTGATGTCCTGACAGAGCTCTGCCTGTCTTGCCAGCCTAATGGAGGTAGAGGCTGGTACTCCTAGTGGCCGAGCAGTGAGCACAAGGCCCCTGTCTGGAAGTGGTCAACCAGCTTCAATACCGCACAGTTCTGGCTTTGTCTGGGATGACGTTTGGATTTGTATTCACTGTTAAAGGCTGAGGCTTTGGGGTTGACTGTACCCAGTGATGGACTGGTGTCCTGCCCAGTGTGTCTCCTTCCTTGCACCTGTTGCTTGCTGGGATAGGCTCCGGCTCTCCCACGATCCTCAGCAGGAAGAAGCAGTTGGAAAATGTTCGGGCGGACTACAAAGCCTCAATGAACACTGTTGAATGAAACAATTGCTTTCTGCCATATTGCTACACATCGGCATGATCCTTGCATGCAGTGAGTTTTGTGGCAGCCACAGACTGTCAAACTGTATCTTACTGGAAAATATAGTATATTATTAAGAAATAATAGTATCTTCACATTTTTCTACTTAAAGCACAAAGAATGTACCATTTCTTGTTTTTTACTGCACTATAAATAAAGCTGACAAGTTTAAAGGCTACCTGGAGTGCCTTTTGCTTTTCTTTCATTAGATTTATATAATTCTTCTAAAGTTCTGTAACCGAACAACCATTTGCTGACTCTTGACGCACCTGATGCATTTTTATTTTCGTGTCGGATTTACGACCTCCAGTGGTCAGAGCCGGCTCGTTCATATCGTCGTTGTCATGCTTTGCATAGTTTTAGCTTCTCGCGATATTGGTTTTTTTTTTAAATAAAAGAACCTTATCAACTTTAGGCAGGTATTGTGTCTGTGCAGCCGGAAATAGGCGAGAATGACATGTGGCTGCCAATGACTTCAGATTTTGCCGTGATCATTTTGAATTTGCGAGCGCGTCGTCGTTTGTTGTGCTGGTTTACACGTCCCCAGGAGACGAATCCGCTTGATCCATTGTTGATCTGCCCCATCACATCTTGAAAAACCCAAAGACAAAGGACAAAGACAGTGCTGTACAGACTGTGTTGGCATGTCACACGCTCGGGTCTGGTATTAGCAACAGTGCAGTATTAACTGGGTATCCCTGTCTTGTCACAGCAGAGATCACACCTGTCATGCGTGGCAAGTTGGAGTGGTTTCACCTGAATGTCGGCATTCAGATCATTTCTTTGCTTGGCTCGTTTACCCTGTGCTGGATCCTGAGCTGCGCAGCGCTCCCCCTGGCGGCCGGCGGGGGGAACTGCCGGCGGCCGCGGACCCCTTATTGATGACGTGGTGCCGTTTACCTCCAGGGCGATCCAGGATGGCTGACGAGAGCAGGCAGAATAAACTCGCCGCGGCCAAGAAAAAGGTATTAAAAACTTTTGCCCAGGCACACGCACACCGAAAGAAATCATTCGGGTTGGCGGAGGAGGGAGGGGTGGACGTGTCGCGTCGCTTCTCCGCGGGGTTGAAACGACAAGGAGCCACGAAGCACTTCCACGTCCACCGGCGGCTCTGCGGCCGCGGAACCGGCTCTGCGGCGCCGAGGGGGGGCCGGCCGCGGCGCTGGAAAGGCCGGGGATCCGCGCTGGCCTGCCCAGTGCGGGTTCAGGGTGCACCGTGACACATTTGCATCTGGGGAGCGCAGACGCGCAGGTGGACGTTTTGCTCCTTTTATTATTATTTTTTTGGGGGGTGGGGTGGGGGTGTCATTTTATTTTTTTGCGCAGTTCCTGAGCGGCTGTAAATTATGTTTCGGCTTTTTAAAGTGGGTCAGCCGGCGAGTCGTGGATATCGTGTGATTGGCCCTGCCTTGTCTGCGGGGTCTGGGGTTGCAGGACCACTATAAAGGCAATCCCGTGTGATAAGATGTCTGTGGTCTTGTTTTACTGTCAAGTTATCCCTGGACCTTGTTACTACCTAAGCCGGGGCACGGTACCGGGTGAAATCTCATGGATCGAAAAAAATCTACACGGAAATATCAATCGACTCGTGGGAAATACAGTTTACCCCTTTTCTGATTGGTTTTGTTTAAAGTGCCTTTTAAATTCTTTCCTGCCTTCAGCCCGGCCCCCAGTGTTGTTGCTGGGCTGTGCAGTGCCTGCCTTATCCGTGCTGCGGTAGGAGCGCTTCACGACAAGGATCCGGGATTTTAAGGGGGTCCCGATGGCTTCACTCATTTCTCAGTGGCACCGGTTGTCGTGGGTGGGTGTTGGGGGCTGCGGGACACGCGTGGGGGGCTGAGGCGCGAGTGGATCCGTGTCTTCTCGGAGAGGCGAAAGGTCGCAGGTCCGGCCCTGCCGGATCATTCCCCAAAATTCAGGGCAATGCTTCCCAATTATCCAGGTTACGGGTCTGAACACCTTGAAATCGGCGAAGGGGTTTGCGGAAAGGACTTGGTGAGGGCGACAGGTGTACTTGCTGGCACTGCCTTTTAATGTGTCGATGACGGAGACCTATTTCTTTTTTCTCCCTCCAAGAACCGGATCCAATTTCAGCTGCATCGCTAATGCATCCTAACGAGTCGTATGAGACGTGCGTCTCTATCAATCCCAGCTAGATTCCCGTCCTTTCCCGGCCGGTTTCTAAAGGAGTGAAACCACCGGGAGAAGAGATTTGGTTAGGGTTAGGGAGGTTTCGAAGGCAGCAGTGACTGGCTGTGTAATGTACCGAGTGCTAGTGTGTCTGTGTGGTCGCTTAGATAAGAGCAGAAAAGAGGACGCTGGTTTGTGAGGGATGCTAAATAATAATTCCAGTACACTCGTAATGTTTATGGACTTGTGGGAAAAGGAGCTGCCGAGTTGTGTGATGGACTGACTTGTGATTGATGTAGCCGGAGAACTTTGTGGGGTAAGGGGAGGTGCAGTGCATGTGTGTGCTGTTTGTAGTCATTTTGTAGCAGCGATGGCTATCTTGTGACCTTTGCCCGGCGAGGCTGATCTGCAAAGAGGTCATTATGGCCCCGTTTGTCTTTAGGTAGGTGCTTTGAGAGCACGCTTTCGACCGAAGCCAGATTTCCCAGTCTTATCTTGCAGAGTTGACCCCAACAGGGTAAGTCCAGTATTGATTTTGACCTGACTGCATGTCACAGTTGGTCAGTTTGCCGAGACTGGGACCGAGTGTTGACTTTAGTTTCGCTTGTGCGTAAACAGCGGGTTTCGACGCCTCTCCTGCTGATGCTGAAGTATCCGGTGTTGCCTGGCACAGATTTTGGTGTTGGGCAGAGAAAGCATTATGTTATTATTGGGAAAAATACACACGGATTTCGCATGCGAGATTTCAGGTTGTGTGAAAAATGTTTGTCTTTTAATCGGGGCGGCACGCTGACTATTTTTGCTGATGCACAAAGGGAAAATGAGAGTTCGTGTTGCTGGCTATCTAGAAATAGCCACATCTTAATGATATTGTAGCACATCTGGCGATTTATTATAACATCACTTTATTAGCCCTATACAATTTCTGCCATTAGGAATTCGTCTTTTTGCAGACCCCGGCTTGCTCTCCATGAGACTCACAGACAGGGAGAGAGAAGCTGGGGGTCAGAGCGCAGGGTCAGCCATTGTACAGCGCCCCTGGAGCAGTTGGGGTGAAGGGCCTTGCTCAGGGGCCCAACAGAGTAGGATTCCTCTGCCGGCTGCGGGATTTGAACCGGCAACCTCCCAGACACAGGCGCAGATCCTGAGCCACAGAGCCACCGCTCTGCCTGGCATTGCAGATGCCTCTAGGATTCTGTGCCTTTAATAAACTACTATGGAAATGTTAGAGGTATTGTAAATGGTCTGCAAAGTTTGCTCGGTATTTTGCTTGAAGCAGACTAAGGTGCAGTGTGGATTTTACAGAACACCGCACCTGTAGGAGCTCGAAATATCCTGTCACTGCTCCTGTTTTTCCTGGTTTGCAGTGCAGAATGAGAGTCGGTAGTTGGGAGAGTCCTGACTTCTGATGAAGGAATAATTTCCCCAGAACATGATCACAGCAAATTTTTTATTTTATTCAGTCAACAAAAGCACTTAAGACTTGAGCGCTCCCACTCTGTTTTCAAGGATTGTTTTTAACTCGGAGGTTCAGCAGTATCGACCATACCTGATGCTGTGTGAATGCAGTAATGAAAAATAACTAAAGGTAAGGTCTGCATCAGACAAAGGGGATTTTTCCGATTCATGTCGCTTTAAGTTGGCTGTAAATTTCTGAGAATGTGGTAACTCGCAGAAGGACTTGTATGTGCAGGCCAGATATAATCCTTTTATTGAGCTGAAATGGAAACTTTAACAGCGAGAGGTTAATCTGTTTGCTGATTCGGGCATTACGTAAGAGACTGTCTGTTCTGTATGCAACTTAATGTTATAATATTAGAGTGAAGCAGTGGTACATTGGCTATAACATTAGGTCTGATTATTTTTACCCTGCAAGTTGTTGCTTTCAGCAGTGCAGTCTTTGCTCCGTAGTCATATCATAGAGCATTGAGCATTGTCTGTTTTCTTTTATTCGTAGTGTGTATTGCTTTGAAGGCCACAGAGCAGTAGGAGTATACAGGGCATCAAGAGAAACCTGTTACTTATAACTGCGACGTTCTCAAAGGTATTGTCAGGAAAATGAAAATCTTTCTGTAGTTGTGCAGGGACGTTTTATTGAAAAGACTTGACTGATGGAAATTCATCGATAGAGCAGATCAACAGGGGGCCTTCTGGAAGCAAGGATAAGGATGGTAGCCCAGTATCCGTAATGCTTTGCAGCCGCTGTCTTTGGGGATTCTGGCCTAATTCCCCATGGAGAACCTGGACAGACCTCCGCCTGTTCACTGGTCTCTGAGCCCTAGATGCCATACCCCATCCCAGGTCTTGCCACACATGTTCAGCTAGGCATCCTTGGCATAACTTTATTATTCTCCTCTTGCGGGAAACCTGTTGTCCTGTGGGAATGTTGTGGCACACACCTTCCCTGGAAGGGAAGCAGGCACTTTGATCAGAGATGCACCAAGCAGTCAGGTCTCAGTCAGTCACTACAAGTGGAGTTTGCTCTGATCCTCACATTGGGATCTTCCCATCAGTTGGGTCTGTGGTGCACAACTGATTTAATACGTTGTTCTGCATGTGGATGTTGTCGTGGATGTTGATCAGGGTGATTTGCACAGGCTGATGATTCATTTCTAAAGAGGATTTGGCTTCACTGCTGGTGAGTGCACCGGAACTGTTGCCAATAAATAATAAATAAATGCCAATAAATCAATAACGAGAAGGCATTGTTCTTTTTTTATTGATATCGGTGCCTTTCTGGGATTTTCACTTGATTTTATATGCATACGTATAGGTAATGATAAGTTTCTTCCTATTTTCAGTAAATATTGTAGTGTTCGTAGCCAAGGCTGCAGTTTGGTCTGCTGAGAGAATGTGATACCCACAGTGTGGTTTGGCTGTTTATCCAAGCACACAGCGATGGATGCGTTCTGTTCACCTGGAGGTGGGAATTCCTCCACCAAGGTGATTCCCAGAAGGGGTGAACCGTCTCGTATCTAAAAGTTGAATGAAATCGGTGAGTTTCCGCTCCTGGTGACAGCCGATTGAGATCATCGGAGTTTGGCGAGGGGGTGCCAGGCTGCGTCACGCGGACTATTGTTGGGCATCGCAGATGCACGGTGCCTTTCACCTCATTGATTGCCGTTCGCTCGCAAGGGAAGCTCGGCGCGCTGCTTTTTAGTGGTGGTAGTAAAAAAAAAATAATGAGGCGGGGTTTCCTTTACAAGCTGTCAGCGGCAAGTCAGGTCCAGAGCGTCTTCACTAAAAAGATTCTGGAGATGACAGCGGAGAAGTGAGGAATCTTTCATTTGTTATCGCGAATCATTTGTTTCCTTAATCTGCACATGTCCGTTTTGTCATCTCGGCAGAAATCCTACCACTTATTTGAAAAGCTGTATAAGTAGAGGTGTGTGTTAAATCGTGTATATTACTATATCACCTCAGATTTACTCTCATTGCTGGGAACTCCTTTATACAGTATATATCCTTATTCATACAGTACAGCAACAGCGATTTTAGTTACTTTTTTTCCTGTTTGTATTTTCGTACATTCCAATATTCGGATTGCTTTTTTTTTCCCCCCTCTAAGTCGCAAGAAATGGAGTCTATTAAAGAGATGTAGATGTAGAAGCATACTTCTAATAACGTCTCGGAATTCTTTCCTGCAGGTTGTAGGTTTTAGTTTGGTGCTGCAGCTGGTGGTGCTGTGTTGAGGTTCGGCTGGGTTCCGTTCAGTGTGCGCCCGCAGTCTTTACCGTCCTGCCTCTCTTCCCTCCCCGCAGCTGAAGGAGTTTCAGCAGAAGAACACGCCGGGGCCCGGCGCAGGGGCCAAAAAGAAGAGGAAGGTCAAAGACAGCAGCCGACCAGACACCCCCTCCGGTGACGGGCACTCTCCCGAAAACGTGAGTCACTGTGCGTCCCGGGACGAGGCCGGGCCTTGTCCCACCTTCGCCGTCCTGTAGTTCTGCCTCTGAGCTTGCCCATGGCGAATCGGGAAGTCACGCTAAAAAAGCTAACTGCGCAGGCTTTCTATTTAAAGAGTAACCCAGTTACCGATTTATGGGCGAGACCTGCACCGTGTGAGCGCATGCAGTGTCAAAAACAGTTTTAAATGCAGAATTCCTTTACAAAGAATCTGATTGAGAGAACTCCAGTACCTTATGAGTGTGGTGGGGAGTCAGTCCTGCTCTGAACAGATGCAGTTTACTCCCACAGGGAGTTGGAGGTCCGTTCCCACCCTGGCTTCCCTGACACCCTTCCTCTTCTTGCAGTGCCTGCACTACACCTATTAAGTGGCTTATAATTTCTTGTGTGTTAAGACCTGCCCACTATCTTAATATAGACTAATGAGACCAAAGTGAACAGCGGATTCAAATCCTACCGTTAAGGTCCAAAGTGAAAATCGGGGAAAACAAATATTGTCTGTCCGGGATCGGGAAGTGAGTGTCCTATACAGCCGGTGGCCATAGTGAGACAGTGAAGGACAAATCTAATGCCCAGAGCTGATGTGGGGCTCATATAGGGGTGATTCCAAAAAGGCTATGAGCGGACGATGCTACTAGCATCACTGTGGTCTTTCCTCCTATTCAAGATCTTTATCAGTTGTGAAGTCAGTATATCAAGTGCTGTCTTCCTTAATTTGTATTTTGGATTTCTTGTTCTTACACCTTGCATCCCTCTGTTGTTTCTGTGCTGCACACTTACCACGGTATGCTACTGAAATTCAGGACAAAATGACAATTCTGCCCTGCGTAGCTCATCCTTGTATACCATTTTTCTTTCTGGCTGCAGATGAGTAGTAAACTAATTTGCTTTGGAGATAGATCTCTGCGTATCTCTGCAGGCCGTGAGGAACTCTACCATGCAAATCATCGAGACCAACATTCCAGTTAGAGCAATGAACAAGTGGGTAGTATATCAAGTTGTGGGATCAGCGTAGCTGCTGAAGCCCTGCACCAGCTCTCAGTTTTCATTTTAGTTCACCTTTCACAAAGGCAGATCTAATCAATGCATTGAAATAGAGGGTTATACAGGTCCCTTCATTAATATTGGTCCAGTGAAGTCAAAGTTCATGTATACTCAAGATGAAAGTAGAAATAGGAGGCAAAAATACAGAATGATGCCTTTTATTTTTGGTATTATTGTAGAATGCTAAAGCAAATATGTACAGAAATACCCAGGAATAAAAGGTGACATTGTTACCCAGGAATAAAAGGTGAACTCTTGCCTTGTACTAATCATTAAATCTCAAAATCAAACTGAATTGAGTCTACAGCAGAAATAGTCATCGTGACTTGACTGCCGAGGAGGTCATGGAGTGCAATGTACAATATATCGTGTACTCTGTTGCTCTTCAGTTTCTTTTTAGACTTTTGTTCTCAAGTTATTGCTCTATTTTTGAATCCTGAAGATTGAAATGCTTCTTCATATGCAAGTACATTAAGTCCACATGAGAGGAAATAGGGTGAATGAGCAGAGGGGAAAAGTAATTTAATCTCCCCGGGTGTTTCCTGGTAATCAGGTTCTAGATGTCTTCTGGGAAGCTGTGTGTTGACAGCAGAGTTACTGTGGTAAACATAATTAACGTTACTGAGCATAAACATTGGAAAAAGTGTTCAGAAACATGGAAATGGGTATATTCCTAATCCCATCCTGCATCTAAAAAAAGTAATTTTAACACCCCAGTTATTATCGTCTTCTCTTGCAGCTTTGTTTTTTACTTGTTGCCTCTCAGATTATTCAGATTCCTGATGTATGTATATTTTCCAAGTGTCAAAGCGTTCGTCAGTGTTCAGGAATGGTATTACATGTTAATTTTTTTACGGATGAGGAGAATTCAGACAAATCTGTGCACAACGTCA
Source organism: Lepisosteus oculatus (assembly GCF_040954835.1). NCBI lineage: Eukaryota > Metazoa > Chordata > Actinopteri > Semionotiformes > Lepisosteidae > Lepisosteus > Lepisosteus oculatus. The sequence goes on along the minus strand of NC_090719.1, from coordinate 12,959,912 downwards.
TTAGTTTTGTGCACCAAACTGGAATTTCCCCCCCAGAGTATTACTGATCGGATACTTAACATGCCGGCTTTCTTCAGGTAATCGTTCTGCCATGTGACCTACATTTCTTCCTCTGACCACTTCCTCCATCTGGAATTTACGAGACCAGTCAAGCGAAATGCTCAGGCTTTTCGACATGCTTGAAACCAGCTTTATAAATTGCATTCTGGTTTAGCAGCACGTGACAAAAACGAGCAACGATTCATACGTTCGATTCATGTGGCTTTTGAATTCCCCGAGTGAAAGTTCCCAAGTCCGTGTACGGACAGTGTTTAAAGTGTTTGATTCGATCATGTTGATTAAGCCCCCTTCCAAAAGAACACTAAAGCAAAATATGTAGCACAAATGGATTCTGAAATACAGTATGTGAAGTGTCGGGACTCGGCACGCCGAGTTTGGACTCTTATCATTTCTGCAGTTCAGTCGAGACATGATTCGAAATTTGCCTTTTTCCTTTAGAATCAAAGGAAAAAGGCGAATCGAATGCGAGTTGGCTGGTAAGCTGGCATCCCCAAGACAAAAAAAAACCCAACGTAATGAAATGTGTCCCCCTTCTCTCTGTGTCATTCTCTTCCTTCTGAGCCTTCTGCGTTGTCTCTTCACTTCTCGCTCTCCTCTAGATTCAGACCCTTCTGAAGGTGCTGGTGTCTGATCTTAATCTCTCCAATGGGGTGGCTCTCCCTCCATTGGACAAAAGCCAGGTGAGGGGACTGCTTGCCAAATCGGCTCACTCTCTCTCTCTGCATGCCGTCCTCTCTGTTCACAGCACTGCTGCTTCTGTTCTGCTGCAGGGGAGCCCCGGTTTTTCATTCGTTCACTGACTGCTAGATGTCATCTGCTATGCTGGCATGTCATTGTCGTCTCCTCCTGTATCTTTTTTTTTTTTTGCTCGATTGGTTTGGCGAAAGAATCGTTTCCTGTGTTTTTTTGGCGTCTTGGGTCGGGCGGAGATCCAGGCGTGTTTTTCCCTAGGTTTCGCTAATTGATTCTTTGCAGCTGAAGAGGCCAGGTCAGTGCATAGAACTTTAGCCCCGATGTATGGATCACACCATTGAGCAGTGTTCGTTGGGAGTTGGGGTTAACCAGCGTGTGACTATAGCCGACAACAAGATCACTTCGCTTAGCCAGAGGAAATGTACTCTGGCTGCAAAAACACGATTTCGTCTCTTTGGGCTTCTTTACTTGAAGCTGCTGTGCTTGTGTTACTGAATCTCTGTAAAAGGGCACTGCTTTCATCCGTTCTGGACCGATGCGACGCTGATCCTGAGAGCTCTCTCGCGCTTTTGCCCACTCCAGAGCATGGCACCAGCGATCATTTCCTCCGTTGAGCTCAGTGCGCCACGCCCGCTGTTCCTGGCAGCGGTGACAAATTAGTCAACTCAGTCAGAGGGGCTCATGGTGTGAGGAGGTTTAAGAGGAGAAACTGAGCTGGCTTAGGAAAGGCACATGACGCGTCCAGAAAGCAGGAATTATCTCGGCACCGGCGTCAAACTTCAAGCACCGCGGAAAAATCAGACTTCTCTTGCGCGCGAGCCTCTTGAACGAATTATTTGCTTCACAAATGCCGAAGTGAGTTATTCGGAGGGCTGAAGCTCTTTGTGATTTGAAAGTCACTGGAAAAGTGCAGGATTCCCGTCCTGAAATACTGCAGTGCTAGGAAAGCCAACACGTTTGGGTTAATTCATAAGGGGTGATTTAAGGGAAATGAGCACCCAGCCTGAATGGGGGGGAAAAAAAGATCCCATGGGCAGCAGGACCTGGGTTTGGGGACTCCTGTTTTATCCTGAGCCGTTGGCCCCGGCGGCCTTCTGTGTGAAACGGGCAGCAGAGTCCTGGCCGACTGCCCTCTGCCGGCCTCCTCGCCCCTGTCCTCGCAGCGGGTGCTGGCAGCCGGCTGGAACTCTCATCGCCAAGGTCCTCTTCGGTTTTCGAGAACCCTCTTGGCACCCAGAAAAAAACAAAATCCAGACTCGGTGCCGTTTTTTCTGTCCGTGACTGCTCTGCCCAGCTGTCCAGAGAGCCAAGGGCTCTGAGTGGTCTTCGTCCTGCCAAAACTACCCTGCCAATCCTTTAATCGCTAAGGCCTTTCATGCTCACGAAGAGCCAGTTTTAGGCGTCCGTATCCCCACCCTTTGTGATTCATTGTTATTAGCTGCGGTTTATCGAGTAGAAGAGAATTCGTTGTCCAAGTTTAAATGGTCTCGGGCTTTGGTCTTTGAGAGCCCCAGTCCAGTTAAATCGCCAGTTTAATTGAATCGTTCTTTTTTTAAAGATATGGAGTCGTTACGTGGTGATCAATGAAGCTAGTTATTTGTTCACCACATCACATCCGCAACAGTTTCAATAACTGCTTCTCCAATTCAGGATCACAGTGGCCCGGAGCCTATCCGGGGAAGCACTGGGGGGAAAAAAGGCAGGATACAGGCTGGATGGGACGCCACCCACAAGTGATTTGTTAAATCCAGTAATTTAGAGATCATTACTGATCTCTAAGTACTTGCTTGATTCCTCAATATCTTACGGGCGTGGCCTGTCTGTAAATACAGGTGACCTGGATCCAGGCCCAGGGTTGGAGACCGCCTGTCTTGGACCGTGTTGAAGTTACCCCTGGTGATAAATAGGCCCCATCAGCCTCAGCAGTTTAGTACTGGTCATAAATGGGGGTAATCTATTAAGACTGTGGTCATCTTCAGAGGTGATCTTCTTGTTGCAGGGACATGTTTGAAGTGAAAACATGCCCAGGGCAATTAGCGCAGTCTTTACACAACGCTTAGTGACCCGTGACCACTGCCGAATACCTGAAAGCCCTGAAGAGGCATGAGGTCCTGCTATTTGTTGTGTTTGGATAGTGCTTGTATATAAAGTGACATTGCGGCTGTTTGCTCAGCTCACATCCTGGTCTGCAGGGCTGAAAGCAGCCAGGTTATGCAATTCCTTCCACACCCTGCTCCTTGGCCAGTGTCATTGATTATTGCAAAAAGTTTTTGTTTCACAAATTAAATATCTTATTTAAGGATACTGGGCTTCCCAGTCCCGCTCTCATAGATTAACAGTTGCCATAATTTACCGCCTTTTATACATTCTATCTTAGTACATTCTCAGATTTAAAGCTGCAACTTTACAGCGTTTTCTTAGTTCCCATACTGTGTGCGGGGTATGGTAATGATCTGATCCTTGCCAAGTAATCATACCAGACCTGCTTCCCTGCTGGCAGCAGGCTGCGTTCACCTGAGTCAGCCGCGGCGCAAGCTGATCTTTAAGGTTCGGGTCGAACGCGTCTCTTTGAACGATGGTTATTTAAGAAAGACTCCCAGCACTTGGTGGGTTTGATTTTTTTTAAATGTAAGATTTTAAGGAAAATGGCACCATGCACAGGGTACAGTCCTGCCTCTGTTCTGGTATACCATTTATCTCGCTGCCTTTTGAGGATGGAGATAAGCAACTGTACTCCACGGAAAGGCAGATTGTGATGGCTCCCTCTTAGGTGTTTGACTCTGTGAGGACAGTAAGAAGCAGTATCGAGGAGCCGAAATGCCCCGTACAATTCCGATATTGGTCTGTGGTCATGTTTTTTTTTTGGTGTTTATTTAGTTAATAATTTCATTTATTTTGTATCCTGTCTGCCTGTTATTTTTTTGTGCGTAATTGAATGCCGTACCGCAGTGTTGTGGACTTGGCTCAGTCCCCGCTAACCCCAGCCCCGCAGTATGTGTGCTGTCCATGCCCGTGTGTCTGTGTCTGCGTCGGCGTTGGCCTCCGGGCCGCATGGGGGCAGACTGTGCCTCTCTCGCCCGCGCCGTGTCACGGTCCTGTGCTTGTGTTGTCCTGGCAGGCTCTCAGCGATGCCGAAGCGGGCAGCCCCCCCAGTGGCCGGCCGGCTGCGACCCCCCGTGGGGAGAGCGTCTCTAACACCGTTGGCGTCTCTAACACCGTTGGCGTTACTAACCCGGAGTGCGCCGCCGCCGCCCCCCCTGGCACGCAGGTTGGTCCGCAAGGAAGGCGTTTCTGCGCCTGTGCTTCCCCGTCATGCTCGTCCTGTCCCGGAGGTCCTGGAGGGGTCTAAAGCCCGTGGCAAAGCTGCTCGTTCTGGACTTGGAGTTCAGGCAGAGACCTGCGTCCTCACGAAGGGGCCGCAAAGGACGAGGTGAAGGTTTACTCCATGCTCAAGGGAAAGAAAAGAGCCGCAAAATTTCAGGCGGGAAGATCTTTTCAGCATGGAGTAAACCTTTCCTTGTCACTGTGGACTTGAACAGTCCGGCCTAACTCATGTTTCTTCCTAACTCCCTTGGTGAAGTAATTTCCCACGTCTCCAGCTGATCTGCTGTGTTGTGGAGCGGATGGTGCATAGTGACTGCTGTGCTTCAGCAGTCAGGGATGAACAGGATCCTCTCGTATACGTCTAGACTGCTTTGGGATCCTTTGTGATGGAGTGTGCTATGTAATAGTTATATTTCAGTAGACTAATGCTGAATCTAGACATGTAGGTTAGACCTGAGCTTTTCTCTTTTCTTTTTCTTGTCTCATTTTTTTTGTTGATGTTGGTTTTACCTTGTTTTAGAACTTTAAATAATTGCAGTTCTAAGGGCCGATTTCTTTCAGCTTTTATTGCTGTAGAAGGAGACCCATAAGGAGACGTGGTTTGACATTTTCATTGCTAAAGTATGCTGTTCTCATAGCTGTTGCTGCCACAGGTTTTTTTTGTTAGAAGGCCCTTCTGTGTTACATCAAGCCAGGGCAGGTACGATGTTACACAATGTTATTGAGTATGGTCAATTATACACTGTGAAACAATTGAAGCCTCCTAAATAATGTTTCAAAAGATGACTGTGTGATTGCTTATCCATTGCAAGAGTGACGCTTAGCCTTAGTATTCCTACTTAATGTGCGGCTTTCAGTTTGAAGTTTTGTTGCTTGTGACTTGCAGTTTCTTGTTTCACATTGTTTTGCTGTTTACTTTCTCTCGTCAGGTTCATTATTTGTTTTCCCCGTCTTTTCACAGAGCCCCAGTACTGATGCTAATTGCAATGAAAATTCACTTGAGGAAAACAGGTAAGAAGGGGTGTCCTAAACCACATGAAACATGCAGTAGTCAACCACATATTTATTGCCACATATTTATTGCAAATCAGGCTGCACTACAACCATCTTAATTAAAAATTCCAAGCACTAATTATAAGCGTGGGGTGGCTGGTTTTCCACGAGGACAACAGAGACCATTAGTATTGTTTTCTAGTATAAAATGCTGGGTTTTTGGTGAAGAGGCTTGATAGGACTTCAAACTTGAAATGACTGCATTAAGCGATAGATCAGTTGGTGAATTGTTCTAATACGCCTGTGGTTTTATCAACTGATTCATATTCTACAGTGATTTTCCTGTCTCGTCGTTCTCTGTGCAGAACTGTCAGCGTCTAGTTGTTGTGTGCTAACGTGCCGAACGCAGCTCACTAGGTTTCAGAGGGGGGTGACGTCTCTTCTGTCACTTGCCCAGAGCCCTGATTCCCGTGACACTAATGTTGCACGTGTGTTCGTAGACCCCTGTCATCCACAGAAAGCCTGCGCCAGCTGTCCCAACAGCTCAATGGCCTGCTCTCCCAGGTACGTCTCTGTCCGCCACCGTTTTCTGTCCAGTGGGGTCAGTGCAACAGTTTATATCTGACATTTTGTGCTGTCTAAATCTGTAGCTTTTTATCTTCTGTTTTAGTGGTGTAGAAGAGTAGGACGGGTACGCCGCCAGCTGCCTGTACTTTATTTGGGTTTTAGCATTCAAAACAAAGGAAAAGAAAGTAAAAGTCCATAAACTAAAATTATGTTCATTCACAAATGTGTATGGGCTCGCATCAAGGTATGGTTATACATAGCTATCCGAGGAATGAAAAAAGAATGAAATTGACAGCAATAAATGTGAAATGTATGCAGGATCCAGGATCTGGAGGTTCAGGCTGTTTAAAATCTTGAAGGAAGGGTTTCTTTTAAATACAAAAATGTCGATGCACACTAAGTGTGCACTTCTTGCTTAACTTGCAGGAAAGGCTGTGTATTGTAAAAAAAAAAACACGATGGGAAATATTCTTTTTGTGTTCCTTTCACAAGTCATCTGTGAAATCAGTACTGAAGCCCGTGGAACATTAGTATACTTCCCATCCTCAGAACGAGTCCACAGTACGATACATCTAGTACTCACGTATTTACATATTTAATACCACTCATTATACTGCAGCTGTCTGCTTTGCAACCAGCTTAACTTGTGAGTGTGATGACATTGCAGTCAAAATAAATTGTTATTGCAGCGTCCAGTATTACTGCACTTTCAGAATCAGTAAGATACAAATTATTTTTATGAATGGACTTTGTACCACAAATTTAAACTGTATGTTGATAACCATTGCCCAAATTTATAGATGGTGGTATTCAGGAAAATGACAGGATGGATGTAAAGAAACAACTTCAGAAATTGCTGTTGTTTGGACACTTTAAGCCTCAGAATGGTTTACCATAGTGTTGTGTGATTTTGTTGTTTTGGGACAGTCGCCGTCATCCTACGTCAATGGGGACAGTGAGCTAACTCCTGGCAGTGAGAAGGAGCTGGAGGTGAGACCCGGCTTCAGAAAAGCCTTCGATTTTTTTCTTTTCTCAACCCTTGGTTCTGAAACATCAGTCCTATTCGTTCTTCAAATAGATATGATAAAGGTTTAATTGCAGATGAAGCTGAGGAATCGCAGATTGATCTGACTTGCCTGCATTGAAGCAGGTAGAATCGGTTGGGTAAAGTTGGATTCAGCTAGTGTTGCAATGTGGAAGCTCCCGGTAAAAAGCCAACTGTTATTTCAGCCTCTCGTGTCATGTTGGCTCCGACACAGGAAAATCTGCGGTTTATTGCAAATCCGATTCAAGGTTCTAGCGATTTAGGATTTTGTTTGGGTTATTAGTCCATCGGGTTAGAACCGAGTCTACGTTGCTGACCCTTTTGGTCAGTGAGTGTCTGCATTCATGTGTCAAGTGGGAATCATCATATTGAGAGATGAACCACATCTTCCAATGGCTGCTTGCAGTCTGCAGGGTAGAATTATTTGAAATATGTGATGGATGTTGCACATCTTGTAAACTTAATGTGTGACCCACAAATAGAGACCTGGTGTATGAAGGAAATCCCTACACCATAAGAAAATCAAGGTTTCTGCATGTTTAACATACGGTTTGACAAATAATGACCACAAGAGATGTGTGTCTGTTTTGTAAAATCTATGGAAATATATGTAGAATACACGATTATATTATATTGTGTTTGAATGCCTTATTCAGTGTGGTTTTACATACTAAATAGGTAAGAGATGTGATGATGGCAAGCTGATCTTATGGGACATCAGAACTTCAAACATATCTTGGAATAGCGTTGGGGGTGTTTTGGGAATATGAAATTCAGTCTGCTACTTCCCAGATGGAATCACAGATTGGATTACAAAACTCCAGTGCTTCCTCTGGTCCACGATTCCAGCTTTCTGAAGAAGACTCGAACCAAACCATTTGGGGGAAAAAAACCAGTTTGTTTCATGCCATGTGCTCCTTTTTTTCCTTTTCAAAATGCCAACAGTTTCAATATAATGCAGCAGTTTGTCAATGGCTCCCTGATCAATCTGCACAGCAGTGTGTCTATGGTTGTGTTACGTTAACTTGCGTTCTTTTTTCCCATCAGCAGGAGAAAAGCAAGTTGTAAACTCTTGCGAGTGTGCAACGGTCCTATTTGCCACCTCAAGCTGTGTTGTGACACCGATTGTTTCTTCAGATGTGCGTCGTGACACATTTTGTATTGTGATTTGAGTACCTAATTATATGCCATTGCTTCACAGCCTGTCTGTGACTTGTTGGTGGAACTGGGTATCTGTGTCAGAAATGCTGATGTAAATTTTTGTTCCTCCTTTCCATCCTTCACTGTTTTGACCCTCCTCTCTCTGCATGCTCGCACGTCAGACACGAAACCAGGAGCTGGCAGCCGCCCTAGACTCCAGCAATCTAACAAACGCACAACTCAGTGCAAAGCTAGACGAGTTGGTAAGAGAACCCTGTGGGCTGTGTGGGCCTGCTGCTGGTGCTGCTGCTCTCTGGTGTCTGTGTGGCTCTGGACTGTCCCATCTTCACTTGCACACTAACCCCGCTCATTCCACTCACTGGCTCATTCCTTCGGTCGTTCCATTGGGCATTGTTCCAGATGTGCTCCGTTTCCCCTCACCTGGTTTAATTAAGATTGTGCTCCTCCCTTTGGTTTTTGGCAATATTTAGCACAACCATTTTTCCGTTTTTTTTTTTAAGTGATCACAGTTAACAATAAATGCTAGTGACATGCTCTCCCTCCTGCAACAATGTCTGCTGCATCCTGCCAGTCTAAAGCACTTGTAAGCAGCCTGCTTCCTGGTGCAGTCTGTCCATATGAACGGAATGTTGGACTTCTGTTGCATCTGCATGACCGAATGAATGAAGTGTTTTTGTTCTTCTTGACGTTGATTATCTGACTGGTTTTGTGCTAAAGGTCATCGGCATGGATGCTTTTTAATCCACAGTCCGTGCAGTATCAGTTTTGATCTCTGTGCTTGTATTTTAGTTGTTTTTTTTTTCCCCCCCAAGTTTAGCAAACCGGAGCACTGGACTCCCCAAGATCTTTAAAACAATATTTTATAGATTATTTCAATTCTTAATTCTTTTAAGAATTATTTTATGCTTTTCTGTGCTTTTAAGGGAGACCTAGCTTGTAGAAAAAATGATAAACATTAGTCTCTTTAAGAGAGACTAAAGAGCATTTTTCTGGAACGCTGAGTAAGACTTGGAATTATGGGACGGTAGATTTTTTGACAGCAGTACCAACTTTTCTTGCAGTATCCTGTGAGTGGAGTCTGGTTTGTAGGCTGAAGAGGGTGCTCGCTAGCACGTCACAAATGACATATCATTACATTGACTTGGTGGAAGTTCTTGGTGTTTGGAGTCTGTGATATGTGTGTTTTTTTAGCACTGTACTAACACCTGACTAACGCTAGCATCTGCCGGTGATGGTGATGTGCTCTATGCCTTTTCTTGTCGAGTCTTCGAGAGCGAATGTTGTTTTCTTCACAAAGACAATGAGTGTGTTGCTTCAAGAGAATATGTCTGCCCTAATAAGGGTGGGTATAAACAAAACAGCTTGTCTCAGAGACTGTACCTGCTCACAATGACTAGAGATGATTGTAAATTTGGGTGCAGCAGTAAAATTGTTAGAAAAGCAAGTCAAAGGTAAGCTGGAAATATAAATGGTAACATTTTGCAAATTTAGAGTAATTGCTTAAAGGGAAGTAATGTGCCTGGGCAGTTTCACACTTTTTGTTTATGATCTTGATTGCGTGATTGTGAGATGTAGGCCGTCTGCTTGATCTTTGGTGCAGCCATATGACATTATGATGCACTCCAAGAGTTAGTGATGTGATAGTGGTGAGACAACACCAGGTTTTAGGAGAATGGTGGGTATAGCATTTTTATTTTGGCCTGAAGCCATGATAAACGGCCACTTTATGGAGAATGATTTTATAAGCCCACCAGCTCATGAGAGCTCAGTAAACTGGGCTGCTGTTTTGTAAGCACGTGTTGTTGTCACTGCACATATGTGGTGCTTAAATACCCAAAAAATGCCTCAATTAGGATTTAGCGGTTATCATTCCTTACATTTGGTAAGCTACGTCAGGGGATCTCTGTCCTGATCTCCGAAGTCCATGTGGCCTCTGTTGTGGAGGGCGCCGTTGTTGGGCCAAAGGTCGTCTTTGTGTGCAGTGATGAGCAGAAGAGCCGTGAAAAAGCACCCCGTTTCTTTTACGTAGCTACACCCCTCACAGATGGAACAGATATCTTTAAAAATAATTTTCTTCCTTTATTTTTGTTGTTTAGAAGCAACAATCGCAGGAGGTTACAGACCAGCTGCAGAAGGTAAGCAGTCCTCTGTATTTACCATGTGGGAGGGGAATATTGCCAAACAGCCTTTTCTTGGCTTGGGAGGTACAGTTCTATTTACATATCCAGGTTTTACAAATTCCTCATACAAGGTTTTACTTCTGCCACGTTTTATCTGTTCACAGCATCTAGATGATCAGTGTCAGTGTTTGGGGATCTCAGGAAATGAACAAAAGGACACAACAGTACACTTTAAAGCCACTTCTGAACAAATAAAGCATTTTTCCTCATTTTAACTCCTCAGTGCACTTGTAACAACATAACGCACAAAAGGTTCCTCACCAGCTGAAGGTGTTGTGTTCTAAAAATGTGTACACAAAGTATATCAATTTTGCTTTCAAATAAAAAAACCCCCGCCTCATTCTTCAGCAGTTACAGCTTGTTAGATGAAGACTTGTAAGATCCGAAGAGAAGTGTGCACTCAGCAATACTGTCAAAATATCCCGTCTTCAATTGTGGATTATATATATCAGGCATGTGGAAGGTCTTCCCCATTTAAAATCCTGTCAACCCCTTTAAAAACAAAGAGACGTTGTCCTGTATCTGACTTAAAATCAGTCAATACATTTTCTGTATTTTGAATCTGAAGCCTGTGAAAGCTGTTTCCCAAATAAAAGTGAGTAATGGCCTACAGCTTTAACCATACCCAGAACGGCATCGCTGCAGATGGAAGCTTGTTCAGCGCCTGCAGCTGAAGCTTCTCAATTACTGGCAGCACTAGTGGAGTGTTCACACAGCCGACACCACCCACTGCTGGGCCACTCTTCCAGTGGAGGTGAGCCGCGCAGTCCAGCAACCGCTGTTGGTGTGTCTTTTTCTGGGCAGGAGCGGAAGGATTTTGAACAGAAGTTCGTCAGGGAGCAGGGAGCCATGCGAGAGCAGCTGCAGGTGAGTCTGGAAGATCAGGGCCTGGGTTCATCTCACAGGGACCCTCTGCGCCAGGCCACACCGTGTGATGAGTCTGGGGAACGGAGTGCAGTTTTAAAACCTGCCACAGGGTGTGGGAAATGACTCATTATCTACAGTATGTCAAAGCATGTTGTACAACAAATTCAGATAGTAATGTAAATGGAAGTTTTTATTCATTTGGGAAATAAGAACCTTACATATGTTATAGATGTTAAGACGCTATTAGTCCCTTTATTCTTGATTGGTTGCTGGTTGGCCAAGGGACTTCATCAAGGTGCTTCCTCTGTGATCAGTGAACCATTTGGTCCCAACAGCTTCAGTTAATTAATATTTAGAGTGATAATACCTGCAGAAAAAAACACAACGCTCATTGCTGTCCTGGTTTTGTAAGTGCTGCGAAGTACAACCAGTGTCGGTACCTTCTGACTGATGTTGATGTTGGGGGGAAAACTACGTGGGACTGGGCCTTGTCAGTATGGCGATGGGTGTCCTTCTTCCAAAGGAATCCAGGGTTCTGCTGTCTGTGGTGTTGGCAGACCAGTAGGTGGCGCTCTTCACCGCAATGTAGAATTCCCAAACGGGGAAATTCTGTAGTAGGACTTTGCCCTCCTTCCTATCGAGATGTTAAGATGGGGTCCTGACTCAGTTATTGAAATATTCCTCTGCGGCTTTCAAAAGAGGTTTATTCTCCCTTAATTCAAACAGTAAATTCATTTCTCACTTCCCCACCTGAGCTGCTGCTGACGCACAGAGGTTCTTGCGCATCACCCAGATCGTGGGTCCCCTCCTACGTGTAAAATCCCTTGGGTTGAAAAGCATGATGCAAATGAAAAGAACTAGGAGTATTTTAAGAAACAGTAATAATCGAAATGTAATGTAAACCTTCACATGCAGGTGCACATCCAGACCATTGGGATCCTGGTGTCGGAGAAGTCTGAACTGCAGACGGCTCTGTCCTACACACAGCAGGCGGCCAGACAGAAAACAGGTACCATCACAGAACAGCCTCAGTGTGTTTCAATTTGTTTTTTTGTCATCTTTTAACAGATCCGTCCTTGTTTTAGTTTGTGTGGAAATAAAAGTCTTTAGTCATCACACTCTTACGAAATTGCATGCTTTGGCATTTGGTATTAAATGCATTTTAAATCCATGTTTGTAGACCTGGAGCAGCACTGTGGCACAGTAGTTGGCATTGCTGCTCCGCGGTGCTGAAACCCTGGGTTTTGTTCTTTACGTGGGGTGTGATCTGCATAGAGTTCGTACGTTCTTCCCGTGTTTGTGTGGGTTTCCACTGGGTGCACTGGTTTCCCCCCCCACAGTCCAAAGACATACCAGTAGGCTAACTTGCTTCTAGGAAAATTGGCCAAAATTGGCGATCCTGTTCAGAGTGATTCCTGGCCTGTTCCCGTTGCTAGTCAGGATAGCCCCTGGCTCCCCATGCATCCCTGAATCGGACTAAGTGGTTAGAAATTGGACAGTTGGATTTTCAGTGTTAGAAACCAGGTTTGTTCATACAATGGGGAGAGTGAAACGAGGGGGGCGGGTGTCTCCGATAGTCCACGTTATATCAATGGATAGATACAGCTCCTTGTGTTCCGGTCCTGTCTGCTGGCGTTTTACCAGGTGGCTGAAAATGAAAGTCTAGTCAGCGCAGTCCTCAGTTCTCTCTCGTGACATTTTCCTCTCTTCCCAGCGGAAGCAGAAGACTTAAGTAACCGCCTGCAGGCAACCAGGCAGAGAGTGGCAGAGCTGGAGAGGACCCTGTCCACAGTGTCCACACAGCAGAAGCAGTTTGAAAAGGTAATACACAGGCCAGTCCTCAGTAGCTGACAGTTTTTATAGCGCCTGTATAGGCAAGGCATGCACTGTTTTGATTTTGTTGCTTAAATGCATCTAATGGCCAAAAACAAGGAAAGACACTTTATTTTTGTTTCATATAGACAGATTAATACTTAACATGCATGAAACTCTAGTTTCTTTCTTTTGGCATGTATTTGGGAAACCAACAATTGGAATTCCATTGGTTTCTAACTAGATTATTCGATAATGACGATTGAGATCATCGTCAAATAATCAGCTGTAACGTCTCTCCGGGTGACAGCATAATTTATTGAGGGCTAGAGCAGCACTACTCTGAGATGAGTGGTTTTAAAATCTGCTTTGTCATAGCCACTCCTGAGCTCCAAGTTTTAAGTCCGTCTTTTGGAAATGTCTTACTTCATTAGCAGTTTAACGATTGGTGATCGTTTGATTTTTTTTTTTTCCCCCTACAGCATAATAAGGAACTGGAAAAGGAAAGGGACAGCTTGAAACTGGAAGTTTACAGATTGAAGTACGTGGTATAGAATATAAGACACCTCTGCCTTCCTATTGGTTTGTTGTATAATAACCTTCCTCAGAGCTGTGTGGCTGGCTGCTGGTGGGCCGGTCAGTTCTGTTGTTCGTGAAAGTGTTTATTTTGTATATGCCATGAATTCTGCTCCCTCATTTGAGAAACTCCTGCAGCTGTTACTTTTACTAGACATTTAGTGGTTAGTATTAAAGAAAAATCCCTCATCCCTTCTGCAGGAGTATCCATCTGCGCTCCTGGAGAGGCCTAGTTCTTTTCAATCTATAAAGAATCTTCAATCAGTGCTAAAAGAACATGTGTCGGCTAATTAAAGCTGGTTGAGGCCTCGGTGGGTCCGAGGCCTGGGTTTGGAGGGGTTTCCCCATTTTGATGAGTTTGATCACATCTTCTACAAAAGCAAATGTTGTCCTACTCATCGTGACCTGTGCGTCTGTGCGTCTAGCAAAGCGAGCGAGGAGGCGAAGCAGCAGAGCTCGGAGCTGTCGGAGCAGCTGAGGCTGAGAGCGGGCGAGAGCTCGGCCATGAGGCAGGAGCTGGAGGAGCTGCACAAGAAGCTGGAGATGGCCGACCTCATGATCCAACAGGTCAGAGCTCTGCACCCCCAGACCACACCGGCGAGCATTCTGACCGGCAGTGCTTGAATGTTCTTTTTCCCGAATCCCTTGGTTCTCCCTTTTTTTTATACTGTTTGTAGCTTCCGATAGTTCTGCTGCATTTCTGCATCTTAGCTGCTCCAGGAGGGCCATGTTTGACATGTGGTGTGTTCAGCTCTTGTGCTGTTTCACCAAGAGGCACAAGTGAAATCTGACTGACTGTGTTCAGGCTGAAGACATATCCTACATCTCAGCCTGAGGCTTTAGTTGATTAACTGCATCTTACAATTTAATGAGGACATTTACGGACTTAAAGCCTCAATTCCAGGTTCCTGCCGTGAATTACCAGCCGATAGTAATGGCACAGTTATAAAAAGAATAAGCTATCAGAATTAAACATCCTGTTTTCTGCCTTGAGGTGACTGGAAAAGCTATAGTGATTTTTGTTTTGTGCCTTCACTCCACTAAAAAAGATTTGTTACTCTTGATAATAAACTCAGTAAAGATGAAGACATACAGTTGATTGATTTGACTAGCTTGGTAGGGCAGTGATGAGTGCTCAGAAAGACGGTGATGGACTGTCTGTGTCAAAATTGTTTGTTGTTTGTGCCTGTCCTGACCTGACTGTCTCCCTGTAGTTTTCTAGCCAGTCAGGCCCACCCAGTGCCAACCAGCAGCTCCAGATGGCCTTGGAGGAGAAGATGCAATTGGAGGCTCAGACATCTCAGGTTTGTGGGAGCAATGAGTCTGTGAGAGCTGAGAGTACTGAAGACCGGGAGGTCAACTTGAGCTGGACAGAATATGGAATGAGGACATGGAAGTGTTATCTGGGACAGCTGAGCTTTTTTAAACAGCTTCATTTGTGTGCTTGTTGTGGGGTGCAGAGGCCGTCTACAGACATGTCTGGGTATTAGAAGTTGTAAATGATAGTCGGTGCGTTCAAGTCAAATATGTGGTTCTTCAGTTTACCCACTTGATCTTTAACCCCCTACTCTCCCAAAATGGTTTGTATGGAAAAACATCCCTGCTTTGTTATTAAGTGAGTGTTTGACATCTTAAAATTGAACGTCTGGAAGGTGAATATTTCCATCTTAATTGCTGAACTAAGGTGTGTAAAACATTGATGTAGTTCTTCTCTAAGATGGTCATCAAGATGGGTAATCAGGTTTGAGACGATGAGTCGTTGTGCCAGGTTTTGCTCTTTGCATTAGCGAGGGGAAAAATGTACATTCCATTTACATATTTATTTTGAATAACTTTTGACCAGTGAAACACGGTAGAGTGATGCGTAACTGGTTGTCTTCAGTGATGTTTTGTTTCAAGTCCTGGTCCGATGTGACTGTGTGCGCAGATGAGACTATTTACAAACTGTTGCATTTGAAGGAACCCCTGTATGTGTATGTTTGTGCTTCATGACTGTTCCATGGCGACTGATATTATTTACAGAAAACAGCTCAAGGTTGACGGTCTCAGATGGCTGAAGTGTTCAAAATAACACATCTCTTGCTCACCAGAGACCTCATCACTTGGAGGTGTTGAATGTAACACAAATCGCCCTTGACTTCCTCATCGGCTCACGTGCCGTTTTAATGGGTCACCCTCTGTTGTTTCAGCTGATGGAGTCTGTGCAGCAGCTGAAGACCGAGAGGGATCAGTATGCTGCCCAGCTGCAGGAGGAAGGCAAAGTGTGGAAGGATAGGACTGAGCAGCTGCTCTCCCAGGTAACTGCAGTTCCTCAGTGCATGTCCTCCCAGAGAGCGCGTTGTTACTGTGGTGTGTTGTCGTCATTGCCTGCCTCTTGGAGTGTTCTCACAGGCAAAGACCTCCATACAGCAATAATTCAAGAGAGTTGTGGTTATTAAAGTAACTTTACCTCAGACATTCATTTAAAATGAAGCACTTGCTAAGTCAAAGTCATTTTGCAAGTATTTTCACTTTTGCAGATATTACAGTAACTTACAGAATGTTTGCAGGTGAGTGGACTTTACAGAACATCTCAGTTTAGTTGCAAGTAGACACTTCATACACAGTGACTCCACACTCCTTTATTTTCCTTGAAAATCTCTTTTATAGGTGTAGTTCTTTACTTTCCAACCTCTGGTATTGCCTTAGAAATGCTGGGGAGAGACAGAAGAGAGAACTTGAAGTGTAATACTAAAAGACTTTGCTCGTGACCCACAGCGTTGTCAACCATTGGAGGGGTAACTCTGGGGCCTTAAGAGGAGATCTGAGTACAGCCTTCCAATGAGAGTTCACGTTTTTCTGCAGAAATGCCTTGTCTAGTTCATAGGCCATCGAGCTGCACTGTCTGGGAAAACTGATCTTTGTTCATATCATTTAGATGAAAAAAAAAGGTTTCAAACTAAAGGCCATTGGACGGATCTTAACTTGGCTGGTAGAAGCTTATTCCCAGGGATGTCCACTTCAACAGCTTGTCTGTGTAGCTTGTTCCTGACAACATGTGCTATGGAGTAATGTGAAAATGGCCCTCCCGTTTACATTTGCCACCTAAAAACAGTAAATTGTTACTCGGAATGTGACTTCAGACTTAGTGATTTGAACGAGTTCTTTGATGTTGACCACAGTTATGTAGGATCCTCTAGTGAAGCTGAATGAGCGAATATTCCAGTTTGGGAATGCTCTGTTCCTGCTACTTTGTCTCACAGTGAAATGATCATATGTGCTATGTTCCTTCCTACTTAACTTATGACAACAATGTAGAGTCCAGATCACTACCAGTTCTGTTTATTTCTAATCGGCTAAACATCCACAGAGGCACTGATGCAGAAAAAAACCTGAAACCAGAGAATTTAGAGCATTAACACATTTTGGGAGACATGATTTAACTCACGAATATGGCAAGAATGAAAGGCACAATAAACCACACAGTGTACACAGGATCTTGGTTTGCAGCTGTCGGGAAGTAAACCTGCAGTTTAAACTTAGGAAGAACTGTACATAAATCTAGACTGATGAGCCAAACCCGCATTCACCTTCCTGCTGCCCCTCTCTAGGTGAACTCACTGTCAGAGGAGAAGGAGAGAAGTATGACTCAGATCCAGGAGCTGGAGAACTTAGTCATAGAGCTGAGAAACGCCTCTGGTAAGTCATCAGCAGTTGCGAAGATGAACTCTTCTCTTCTAACTACATTTCCTAGGTTTCTACTGCAACACACCTGCTTCATTTTTATAAAGAGTTTAATCATGGTAAAGATCTTTAAGTTGCATAGAAATGAGCTGACCACAGCGTTATTTCCTCGAAGGTGATTGTGTGTTTGATTACTTCATCCAGTGGTTTTGAAAGTACTTGCCAGTGGCAAAAGTAACCCATTCCAAAGTTCAAAATGACTGATCTCTAGACTCGGTGTGATTTGGGGGACATTTTTGCAGCTTGAAGATGAGTTGATTACTTTAGTTGTGCACACAAAAAGTTGGTTGTTAAAGATGAATGAGATCGACTTGGCAGTGGAGTTTACTTTGTTGTCGGAGGCCTTTAGATTCAGTGACTTTTTTTTTAAGCCTGAAGAGGCTACAAAATGGTAAAGCAAAACAGAAGTCCGAGTCCATTTCTTCCACCCCTGCTCTGCCCCTTCAGTGCTCTTCTGTGTTTCCACAGCCTTGCTGTCCCAGGAGAGGGAAGACCAGGCTGCCCCCGAGCCCACAGGACCTTCTGAAAATGAGACTGCCCTGCAGGAGGCTCTCGGCAAGCTGCAGCAGGAGAAGGACGACCTCAGCACACAGTACCAGGCCCAGGTAATTCGCACATCGCGGAGTGAGGCTTGTGCGTCACTCCAGGAAGCCATATCACCCTGCAGCTCCCAAGTGGTAATCCACTGGAGCTCATCAGCAGCTGTGAGCCTGGTCAGCACCTGGATGGGAGACTCCTGGGAAAGCAAAGGTTGCTGCTGGAAGAGGTGTTAGTGGGGCCAGTTGGGGGCGCTCACTCTGCGGTCTATGTGGGTCCTAATGCCCCAGTATGGCGATGGGGACACTATACTGTAAAAAAGACGCCAACCTTCGGATGAGACTTAAAACCGAGGTCCTGATTCTCCGTGGTCATGAAAAATCCCAGGGCGTTTCTCAATAAGAGTAGGGTGTTACCCTGGTGTCCGGGCCAGATTTCCCCCTGGCCTTTACCAATCATGGCCTCCTAATAACCCCCGTCTCTGAACTGGCTTCATCGCTCTGTTCTCCTCCCCACTGAGAGCTGGTGTGTGGGGAGAGTACTGGCGCACTCTGGCTGCTGTCACATCATCCAGGTGGTGTTGCACACTGGTGGGGTGGAGGAGAGTCTCCATTACCTGTAGAGCACTTTGAGTGGAGTGTCCAGAAAATATTATTATTATTAATAATAATATAAAAGTGTCAGGAGTTGTTGTTATACCTGCACACTGTTTTATTAATCAGATGATGCACTCTTATCCAATAAAAGTCAAGAAGCTTGCACTGCTGCCCTAAACCCCAGAGGTCTCCCGCTCTCCCCCAGGTCCGGGACAACGAGCAGCTGAGCCGCCTGTGCCAGGAGCAGGAGGAGCGCCTGCTGGAGCTGGAGCGCACCGTGCAGCGCTTCTCCGAGGACGCGGTGGACCGCCAGCAGATCCTGGAGAGCATGCAGAGCGACAAGGCCACCATCAGCCGCGCCCTGGCGCAGAACCGCGAGCTCAAGGAGCAGCTGGCGGAGCTGCAGAACGGCTTCGTCAAGCTGGTGAGAGCGCGCGCCCCCCCCCCCCCGGGGGGGCCCGACGCCTTCCCGACTCCGGCAGGCGTCTCCGTACAGTCAGTCACGATCAAAAACTGCGATAGAACCAAATATGAGGTGGGCTCTCTGTGAGATCTGTTTAGGGCGGCTAGATGGGCTCTGTGGTTAAGGATCAAATCCCGCGGCCGGCAGAGGAATCCTACTCCGTTGGGCCCCTGAGCAAGGCCCTTAACCCTAACTGCTCCAGGGGCGCCGTACAATGGCTGACCCTGTGCTCTGACCCCAAGCTTCTCTCTGTCTGTGTCTCCATGGAGAAAAGCTGGGGTATGCGAAAAGATGAATTCCTAATGCAAGAAATTGTATAGGGCTGATAAAGAAACATTAACACCTTAGGAACTTGAAGGAGGAAGATCGGGAACTGTATTTGCACCCGTGTCTGAATTCACTGGATCTTAAAATAATGCCTTTTAGGATGCTGGAGTGTGGGATGGATCATCATCCATAAGAATATTATAACCATTTTTTTTTGGTACTTCATCAATTGGAGAACAATTATTTTGAGCCAGATAGACCAAATGGGTTTATTCATATACAGAAGTGGTTGAGGTGGGTAGCTGCGTCAGCATGCGTAGTCTGCAAAGGAACAAGTAATAGGTTTATTCCATGCTAAAAAGAGAAGAGAGCAAACGCAAAGTTTCGGCTCTCTTCTCTTTTCAGCATGGAATAAACCTTGTTCTTTATTCATATACATGTTGCCAATCCTGAAGGCTTTAGTTGCGCATGGAGTTATTAATTAAATCATTAAAATGAATGGCATGACTGAGAAAAGGGCAGCAGTGTAACGAGGGAGTATGTGACAGTAGTAATTGTGCGAAGACCATGCAGAAGTATTTGATACAGAGCCGAGATTTTGTTGATCTTTTCAAGTGCTGTACAAAACAAGAACTGCATCCATCCATTATCAGAAAAGGGCAAATTCCTGGACCAGATCCCAGCAACCTGGAGCCTGTCCCAGAATCACGGGGGCGAGACAGGCCTACACCCTGGATAGGAGACCAGCCATTCCAGGAAAAGCACAAACACAGGGTCAATTAGGAGACTCCAGTTAACCTAGCCCATGTGTCAAAGGGAGTTGGGAGGAAACCACAGGGCTGGATTTTGGTGTTCGTAGGCCCTAGGCACTTTCACTCCGAAAGGTGCAAAAAGAGGGGGACACGCCAACTGAATTGCATTAATTGACATGAGGCACTTGAAACTATTCTAATGCTAAACCACGTGATTGACGGAGCGAGTCGGGCAACCATCACTTCGATACTTCCAGTTTCTAGAACAGCCTGCCAGATAGCGGATGATTATTGATTTGGAGCACCTAGAGTCGATCACAAGCATGTTGTTTCAGCTCGTTTTTCGTTAGTCACTAGTGTTTCCCTCCTTCGTAGGCCCTAAAAATGTCATAGGCACAGTGCCTGCAATGACTAACGGGAACTCCGGCACTGGGAAAGCAGAAAGCCTAGTGCCATACAGCACGCAGACTCCATACAGAAGGTAGAATTGGGGCACATAAGACAGTTTGGTGAATGAAGGTCCCACGAAAGGGGTTTAAACAGGTAAAAGGTCAGCTAGAAACAGGAGCCACACCTGGCCGAACGTTGCTTGCAAGGAGGGGGGAATTTCAACATGGACTCGGATCCTGTCGAGAATCCGGGACAAGGCCCCTCCATCGTGAGGGGCTCCAGGCAGGGTGTTGGCGGCGGGCTGTGGCAGACGGTTTTCTTCCCGCCCCTGCAGACCAATGAGAATATGGAGCTGATGAGCGCGCTGCAGTCTGAGCAGCATGTCAAGAAGGAGCTGGCCAAGAAGATGGGGCAGATGCAGGAGGAGCTGCACCAGTCCAGGGAGGAGGTGAGTGCGGCTCAGGGGTCTCGATAGCACAAGCCCAGCTATGTAGCCTCGTCTGAGGCTTCCTTTCACTGTCCTTTTACGGTGTACCAACTTTTTAAAAAGCGCAAGAAGAAAAGTGCTTTTCACAAATCCCAAAACACATTTTGGCTTGGGTACTTTGCCTTGAGCAGGTACAACATCTTTTATGTGAATATTAGACATTAGAGGTGAAATTTCTGCCAGTGCTTTGGAACATTCCTGTGAAAATTTGTGGCCCTTTAAATTGTTTACCATACATGACAGAGCTCCAGTTAGAACATACTGGAAGTAAATTCTTGTGCGTTACTTGTAAGATCCCAGTTTTGCAGAAGATACTCTGGGATTCCCTTTAGAAATCTATACCTCGTGCTCCTTAATAGGAGGTGAAGCCATTTCCTGGACCCTTCACTGAGCACTGATCCTGGAAAAGTGTGATTTCACAACAGTAGTTATTTTCGTCCACCTGAGCTCTGAATGAAGCTCTTAATTGAATCATTACTGAATTAGGACTCCTCTACTTGTTTTTAGCATTTAAGTGCTTACAGCCACTATGACAACTAATGTATCTGAAATTAACAGCTTTGTAAGGTGGATTAAAAAGAATTAGAGGTCCGATTTCTTGTCTCAAGAAATGCCAAGTTCAGAGCAGCAGCCCTGAATGAGGGCCAGTAGACGCTGCAGCGTTTCCAGAGGAGGCCGTGAGGCTGCTTTCCCTGAAGTCCTCTCTCTGTGTGCGCGCAGCTGGAGGGCAAGACGCAGGAGGCTCGCTCCCTCCTGGAGCAGAGGGACCAGTACCTGGCTCACCTGCAGCAGTACACCGCGGGCTACCAGCAGCTGGTGGCCGAGCGAGAGGAGCTGCACAAGCAGTACCTGCACCAGGTGCAGCTGATGGATCGGCTACAGCACGAGGAGGTGCAGGGCAAGGTCCAGCTGGAGCTGAGCCAGAAAGAGCTGGAGCGGGCCAAGGTAGGGCCGGGCGCCGAGCCCCGGGGGCACCCAGGGGATACACAGAAAGCCAAATAAGAAAGAGTTGTCCTTTCCTCAGCCGCACCCGAGCGTGTCGAAAAGGCACCGATCCACCTGTCCGCCCACCCGTTTTCTCACGGCGACTTCCAGCTGTGGGATGGCAGAGGAGCTGGAGCCTAGCTCGGCAAGGCAGGGTGCGCCCTGGGCGGGATACCAGTCCATCACAGGGCACACACTGACAAGAACACGCACACCGATACACATCAGTGCACAGATCAGTTGTTTTAAAGCAATACGTGGGCACGAGAGTGAGGGTACTACTGCTCTTCAGTAATTTGGAGCTTTTCTAAATGAAAATTAAAAATGAGAGGGGCCATTTCTTTTTGGCCCGGTCCCAGTGCATTAATAGGTTTTAGTAACATGGTGACCAACATTGTATGATATCTTTAAATGAGGCCTAACTAGTCTGTTGTCCAATTTGAACAGTTTTACAATGTATGGTTATAACTAGTAAAATTCCCTTTGTTTGCTTTCTCACATTGGCTAGCTATAAACACCTGTATTTTTTTTTATAACTAGCTTCAGTTGCTTCCTGCTTTGTCAGTATTTAAATATCGGCCAGGTGTTTGCCCAGTGTTGAATTTCAATTCAAATGAAATGCTCACGTGTAAGTCACCTGGCAAGCCTGTTTTCTGGGACGTCCTGTTGGTCACTGACCGTTCATACCAATTCCCTCACATACTTGCTGTACTGTGCTGAATCCCATATACCAGTATTCGTCCCAGAAACTGTACTTTGTGACTGCCGTACAGATTACAGAAAGTAAAGTAAAAGTAATTTTTTTTAAGAACATGAGAAAGTTTAAAAAGAAGTTACTGCTGTTTTCTAGTTAAAAGCTAATTGACCTTAGGATCTCATTCAGCCATTTCCTGAAAGAATACAGGGTATGACTTTAAAAACACGGTTAGGTAGCTTGTTCCATACTCCCACCACTCTTAAGCTAAAGAAGTGCCTCCTGCATTTAAAATCAGCGTTTAATTTCAAATGCACTTCCATGAAGTTTCCACTTGCCCCATCTGGTTCAAGTACATTGTTCATTTTTTATTCATATTGGGCAGAAATGGGTAGTTACAGTGTTCAAGAGCCAGATTCCTACATGTTTTAAATGCGCTGTTCAGTTTGCAGCCGATTAAGAGCTAAAGGAATCAGGTGAGTGATTAATTGTTCGAGTAATTAACACCAGTGGCTCTGAAGGACTGGAACTGCACATCCCCGATTCAAAATAAAAAAGAGGAATTTCACATTCAGAGCACCTCAGCTGCACAGAAGGGGGAAAAACACTTGCTTGGGAAAAGTGTTCCAGGGGATTTTTCATCAGTGTTTTAATGGCATTCAACCTGGTTAAACCTGAGGTTAAAATAGAATCAATACGAAACTGCAGCTCTTAGACTGAGTGCATAATGACCATGGGTAATGACTGTTCAGTTCTAAAGAGTGGCCATTAGGGCTGTAACAGAACAGAAATTATGCCGTCCATGCTGTAAAGGAAAGTACATTTGGGGAGAGCGTGCATCTTTCTTTGGAGCTGAATCTCTACAGTGTAATTCATGACACTCTGTTCAGAGTATATTAAAAGTTGCAAAAAAGAGGAGGCAGTCTAGTTTGTATCGATGCTAATCTGATAATCCCATCCAGCTATTGAAGGTTTCCCGAGTCTTTTTAGCAGTAATAATCCAAATCTTTATCTAATGACTGGGAAAAAAATACAAATCAACCCAAAAGCTGGATATGACTTCTGTCAGTTGATGAATTTTAACCCCAGCAATGCGACTGCTTGTTAAATATTCATCTCCATTAGCAGGGAGAAGGATACTTTTTACGCTTTTCTAGAAAGTTGCAGGATGCCGGAAATGTAGGAACAAAAATGCCATCCAGAATTTTGTATTCTCGTCTTCATGTTGAAGTATGAGGCCGAAAACGGGCTGAGCTCTGGACGAAATGTCTTTCAGGAGAAGCTGACGCAGCTCGCCAAAGACAACGAGAGCTTGAAGACAGAGGTCAAAGAGCTGACGGGACTCGGCACGCAGCCAAGAGATCAAGGTAGGGTTTGCCCGAGAGAAACTGTCAGTTCTGTATGACTGAGGTGAACGTGGGGGGCTGTTTTGCAAGGGGGAGCGGTGTCACACTTTATATCTAGTGTATTATTGCTGTGGCATCCTGTGTTGCTTGCCTCTCTTATTTCACAGTGTAATAACCAGGGTCTGTACTTGCTTGGGTATTCTAGGTCAATCTTAATAATAGATGCAGTGTAAGCGTCTCCCATAGTCGCCCTCAAAGAGGGGAACTGATTTCAATGAGTCAGACCTTTTTGCAATTCATAATACGACACTGCGTGCCTTTTGATTGTGTATAATGTCCTCGGCATCACCAGTTCACCAGGCGAACTTTAATCTTCTCGAGAGACTGGGTCACAATCGTCAAAGGCCAGCAATGTGTCGTTGGAAAAAAAAAAAAGTCTACTTTCATTACGATTTTGTAGCCAAAATAATTGGCTCGGCACAATCCAGCACTTGACATGCAGCACCTCACTGCGGGTTCTCCAGGGCATGTGGTGTGTATTAATATCAGGCTTCCTGTCTAGGTGATGGTGTGGAGAGCAAATCGCCGGCTGAAAGCTTTCAGAAAGCCTCGATCGCGATCCCCGAGGATTTTGACAGCAGGGAAGAAATGGTGAGAGTGCTCTTGCAAGACGAAATCAGGCCAGTCTTCCCAACTTTCACTGAGGAAAAACAAGGCCTCTTCACTTGTCTCGGTCTTTTATTTTATGTCAGGTTGTCAGTTGTGTTGTTTTATGTAAAGAATTGGTTCCAAGCCGTCGGTGTTGTAGTTTTGTTTTGTGTGCACCGCGCTGCGGCTCTGAGAGTCCTGCCCGGCGATAGAATCTCCCTGATCCTCTGTCCCTGCCGATTGCTGTTGGCAGGCTGCCTTTCTGCAGTCGGCGCTGTCGCAGGTGGAGAGAGAGTGGGACGAGGTGAGCAGGCTGTACGAGGAGGAGCAGCGGCTGCACCAGGCCGCTCTCCAGCAGGTGGCAGCACTGAGGAGTGAGCACCAGCACCACAGCACCGCTGCTGCAGGTAGGGCATTTCCCACCTGTCTTAAAGAAGGGAGCAGAGCCTGGAGTGGAAAACATTACACCAGAACGTGCCATTTCTGATCAGTGTCGATCGCATTTATTGGTTTCTGTGCACTTGGCATTTGTGGTGTCTCCACCACATTAAATAAAACAAATTGTGTGTGATTTCCAAGCAATAAACATGTAGTAGCCGTTGAAGCTACATGTTTTCACGAAGGTCACGTGGTTCACATGAACCCCATGTGCCAGGATGGAAACATTTGGGAAACGCACCGCGCAAGAAGACCATGGAAGACAAACTGTGAATCTGGTGACCTTGTGGATCTGTTACCCTGATGTGCTTTTGCTCTTTTTAGGCCCTGCTGGGGACGGCGTGCCAGTTGAAGTACACGAGGCTCTGAGAGCAGCGATGGAAAAGCTTCAGGTAAGCGTGGAGTCATGTCATGTCATTCGCCTAACCACTTTATACCATACGGTGTCGTGGGACGCCGGAGCCTACCTGGCAAGCGCCCAGCGCAAGGCAGGGTACACCATCGCAGGGCAAGTGCAAGCCAGTCGTACATGGGGGCAATTTGGTAAAGGCCGAGGGGGGGGGGAATTTGGCCCGGACACTGGGATAACTCCCTACTCTTATTGAGAAACGCCCGGGGATCTTTAATGACCACTGAGAGTCAGGACCTCAGTTTAACGTCTCATCCGAAAGATGGCGCCCACTAATATAGTGTCCCCGCCACTATACTGGGGCATTGGGACCCACACAGACCGCAGGGTGGGCGCCCCCCCGCCCGTCCCACTAACACCACTTCCCAGCAGCAACCTTAGCTTCCCAGGAGTCTCCCACCCAGGTACTGACCAGGCTCGACCCTGCTGAGCTCCAGCGGGTAGCCAGTTGAGGGCTGCAGGGTGAGATGGCTGCTGGCGAAGATACAAGTGGAAATCCATTTACAGGTGAAAGAAGGCAGCTTTGCATTGTAGTATTTCTAGTATATCTCCCGCACCATTGTTCGGAAGTGTCAGGAGAGGATCAATTATGCACTGCTCGCAGCCAAAGAGGGGGTGGTGTGGTTTTCCATGACACCATCTCATTCTTCATTCCCAGTGAGTGAGTGATCTCCTCTTCTCTTCCTGTGTTGTGTCTCTAGTCACGGTTCACAGCGCTGATGCAGGAGAAGGCAGACCTCAAGGAAAGAGTGGAGGAGCTGGAGCACCGCTGTATACAGCTGTCTGGAGAAACGGACACCATAGGTGAGGGCTTGCCGCCTTAGGGGCTGAAGCACATTCCCATACTGCCTTGCAGGTTCCCATCATGCCAAGGGTCCTCCACTGGCCAGCACTACTGTACCTCAGTAACACGTCAGTTCTGCACATCACATACTGTACGTCAGTGTGCTTCTGCAAAACATGCCCTCCCTAATACTAGTGTTGAAGGCTGTGCAGCTTGCACAGCTCCGAGGACGCTTAGTTTTTTAAAAATCAGATTGATGTGAAAACATGTCTTTGAAACGGGGATTAGCAATTGGTGACTGGCTATTGCCCATGCATGTGTAGGTGACAACAGGTGCCCCATTGATTTCTTGGTTGGTAACTACAAAACCCAACCATGTTTTCAAAATGTTCTCCTGTTGGCTGAAGTTCATATATCAAATGGAAAAACTCTTTGGTGTTGAGCGAAACAACGGAGCCATCTGTGTGACTCCAGGAATCTGCATTGCGGGATGGGTTGGGCAATCTTGTGATGTGTGGAATGAAGGCCCTCCAGTGGGCGGTGGTCTGTTTTACAGGGGAGTACATTGCCTTGTACCAGAGTCAGAGAGCCATCATGAAGCAGAGGCACATGGAGAAGGAGCACTATATCAGCATGTTGGCCAAAGACAAGGAGGAAATGAAGGTACAGATGCTGTAGATTTCCTGGCATTTCCTTCTAAGATCTCCCCCTCGCACCACAGCCCAGTACCATCTTCACTTTCCCCACTATTACATTTCCTCTTGGGTTCAACAACCACAGAAAGCCACTGCAAGAGATTCTAATATACTGTTTATGGAATAAACACCCGCATCAATTACTTTTGCCTACCTGGCTTAAACACAGTGGGAAGGAAACCAGAGAGGAGATTGAGATCAAAGATCCAAACGATACAAAAAGGGATGAGTGCAACCTCTAATCTGTACCTAAAACATGCAAGAAACACCAGGACTGTGTATGTCCTTATTTGATTGTTGTAGGCTTATCTGATATCTGAATTTCAATCTGTTGTTTTGTAATCAGGATTGTCGCTTCTATCCGTGACAGTATCTGGGGAAAGTCTTTTTTTTTTATATACTCGTCATTAAATCAGCAAGCCCCCGATCATAACCCATGTACATTGTCTGCCTAGCATGGCAGTACCTGTGCATGGTGAAGGGGGTTTCTGTAGCTTAGCCAAAACCCAGATGTTTTGCCGTTTACCGTTTGTGTAGAGACTGGTAAATGAAGGTGTAAGAACCTGATGTGGCAGATGTGCAAGTAGATTTAACAGAGCTAAAGAGCGAAAAGAGTTGACCCCACCCAACGATCAACAGCTTTCTTCCGCTTCTTAATAAAGCCACAGTTCAGACAGAATGTAGGCAGATAGAAAATGGGAGTCCTAAGCGAAGAGATGTTCGAGCGCTGTGAACGTGTGCGTCTGTACAGGCGAAGCTGGCCGAGCTGCAGGACCTTGTGCTGCGCCTGGTGGGAGAGCGGAATGAGTGGTACAGCAAGTACATCACCTCGGTTAGCAACCCTGACCTGCTGCCCAGCAGCAGCGTGGAGCCTAGCGCGCCGGCAGAGAGACGCATAGAGCTCAACGCCACCGACGGGCCAGGTAAGCATTTTCTCTGCCTCCGGCCGCTCCGCAGTGAAGACAGACTGGCCACATCCCACCCTTTCTGACTCCTGAGGATCTCCCGAATTTGGACACCTTTAGGTTTGTTCTGGAGTTAAAAAATGATAATAAGCCCGACAGCCAGCGCAGGATTTTCTCCACGCGCGTCACTTGATTTGATTGCGTTTCCATCGGGGCGGTTGCTTTTACGAAAGGTTCCTCCCGTCCTGGAGTGGGGCTGGAGAATCCAGAGTCACGAGCCGATCTGTCCTCTCCCTCCCCTGCAGAAGCGCCGGAGCTGAGCTCCCTGGAGGCGGCGCCGGAGGGCGATCTGTCCGGGCAGGCGGGGCAGCCCCCCCGGCCCCAGGAGGACGGCACCGCCCGGCAGATCATGCAGCTGCTGCAGGAGATCCAGAATCCCCAGGCCCGGCCCGCCCCCTTCCTCGGAGACAACCCCTGCATCCCCTTCTTCTACCGCGCGGACGACAACGACGAGGTCAAGATCTTGGTGGTCTGAGCCTGCCCTTCCCTGCTGAGGTCAGGTCAGCCCCAGGACGCCACAAGCCCCCCCCCCACGACGTGTCGATCACACACCGCACCCTGGACGATCTGGGTCCCAGTAACAGGGCTGCATGCAGTTAATCTCGGTGTCCTTCCTGGTTTTTCCCCCAATTATTTATTGTGAAGAAACACTCTTCTTTTGAAAGATTGGACCAGCTAATCGCAAAAGGAACTGGTGTTGTCGTCATGCCCCCTTTCAGCAGCGAACTGGAAATATTTTTTACTTCTGTTGAAGGGGAATAAAATATCTTATCTGCTCCCCCCTTTTGTTGCTGATCTAAGTGGAGGGGTAATCAACTGTGGCCTTAAAACTGTCGCGAGGGAGTGCTGGTGGCTCTGCTGTGTTCCGCAGATACTCACAGCTTGATATTACTGAATCTCCCGTGTTTTTAATGCCCTGATTGCAGTGGATTCGGGAACGGTGGATGGTTTTGCAGCCCCTTTGATATCGGGAGTTGTGGGTGCAATAAAAAGCAGTATCATGACATACCGCAATCTCTTAGTTTTATGAGTGGATTTGAAAAGGGTGTCAACCCTGGCCTATAGAAAGACCATATCTGCCTCCCGGCAATGTGCCATAGGCTTCTGGCCAATGTAAGTGAAGATGTTTAGAAATCGTTGGTGGGTGGCGAGGGGGTGTTCCTAACCCTGCATACAAATTTTTTTGCACAAGTAGAATAGGAGAAATGCACTTTGTATTAAAGAAGAGATCCACAAAGTCTACCTTGAGGTCATAACACTTAGTGAAAGAAGTTAATATACCAGGAAGACTGGAGCTTACCCTTCTTGTTAAGATTTTGCTTTCTAAGCAGGAATAAGTGGACTCTTGTGAAACCTCCCAATTGAGCAGTCTGTTGATGATATTTGTTGAGCAGAAACGTAAGGCAGGAGTTTTAACCTAGATGTCCCGTTCCGATTCAAAGTGGCCGGCCTGTGTCATTCCACCCATGTCAGCTGTAAATGTACATTACTTACCCCGTGTAATACTAGAGGGGGAGGAGATCTTTATAGTAGCAGACATGGTGAAAATGGTGTAGGAAACGATCCATTTGCGATCCGATACGAGGGAAATGACACGCCAAAGCACAGACTCGAAACTGACTCAGGCATTTTTGTTCATGTGCATGCGATGTGCATATGTATGCAGCACTGCATTGTTCTGTTCAGGGAGGATACAGCACTAAAGGTTGAGTTGAGATCATATCTCATAAATGAGAATGAATACTAAGAACGAGGCAGAAGAATTGGAGAGGATTCTTGAAGCAGCGTGATCACCTGGGGGCTGGAGGGTCTTGCCAGTTCTCATGAGTGAGAGCCGAATGTCTGAGATGATGGAGCTTCATGTCCTTGAAGGACACGGGACAGGGTTAAGGGGAATCGGTAACCAGATTGTTCAGTTAAATGCTGCTGTTAGTTTTTTTTTGGGTGAAGTGTCCTTTAATGACTATTCTGTATACCCTTCCACATGTCCTTGTCATTTTAACAGTTTCAGACTGAAATGGGTGAATTTTTGCCACCATTCCTTCATGGTTATAGTCAACTATGAAACTTGGAAAGTCTTGATAAACTGTCTCAGCAGCTGGGGTGTTTTTCCTGCATGAAGCTAAAGTTTATAGGAGATGATTGTCAACTGTTTCCCACTGCACTGGGTCTTCTGTCAATTGTGCAGGAAAAGTGCATATAGTGTCGATCAGGATTATAAACTGGACACGTCCTAGAAGGGCAACTTGTTCTGGGGGCTGTGAATTTTTAAGAAGACAGAACATGTTTGTTTTGTTTTTTTTACATCAGCCCCTTTTTGATAAGATGAATGCATTGGAATCTCTTTTGCAAAACAGTTCTGGAAGGCCTAGTGTGAAGCTTTAAACTTGAGAATGCTAAGGAGTTTCTTGCTCAAACGTTGTGTTTGTGTGCTCAAAGATGTGATAAATGTTTCCTTAAGTCCTCTCCCAGAGGGGAAGGAGCTGTGAAATATCGTACATGATTTTACTTTACAATAGGCTTATCCACTCATATCAAGCCACATGTCATCGATTTAAAAAGAGAAACCTCAGACTTGTGTTATTGTCTTTTTGTTCTATGTTGAGTCCGCAGTGGACAAAGAGCACTCTTGAATGTTCTTGTCTATGTAGGGCTTGGGTTTGGAAGTTCTGTTGAGGACAGCCTGATATAAAGAGAGGTTGGCAAGCTGCAGACAGAGAATTCAGTGACCCTCCAAGCCCTTAAGTGAGGCTTGGCCGAGAATCCTCTGATACTGGTGATTTTGTGTTCACCGAGACCAAAAACTGCCCTGGGAAGACGTTAACTTGGAAATTCAATTTGACACCTTTACCGAGATGGAAATTGGTGTTAAATCTCCGTGCACAGTCAACTTGAAACTGATCGGATATTCGTTGAAATGACACTTTTCAAACCAGTCATATTTTGCACCTGTCAGGAACAGATGAACGGTTTTAGGTTTACTCTTTAGTGACATTAAGCATGTGTTATTCATTTCAGCAAAGGGTCAGCTCTCCGTTTACAAATGGTCTTTCAGTTTAAGGGTAGTTTTAAAATCCTGCCCAGTCTCAAAGTGTCCCCATGAAGACATGATATGGTCTCCCTACAGTACCTCTGATGGTCTCAGAGGTGTTTTGCGTACGCTGTCCGATTGTCTCTAGGTAATTTAAATATAACGAGCGAGACGAGGAGATTGACTTGCAAGATTGTTTGCTTTGTAAATGTTAATTCTTTATAACTTGAGTCCTCTGAGATGTGGTTTATTAATAAAGATGTAGGAATGGTCTACACTGCATTGGCTTTCAGTGGAGGGGTATAAGGGCATTGTCCGAGGACTGAATGTCTCATTTGTACATATAGTTCTGCTTAGACCAAAGAGCACTTTCAGCTTTTTCACAGTAGTTCATCAAATTTTTTCTTACTGCAGGGTTTTGTGTTGGTATTTCAACACAACCAGGTGATCCTGGATTTCTAGCTGAGGAGCAGTTAAGATATTGTGTGACAGCTAGCAGCATGAAAGAAAGCAGCGTGGAATTCTTATGGAGTCTAGTTCACTACCAGTGTCACCTAACGCTGCTTTTGTCACAATGTTCAGACTTGAAATCTAAATCTGCTTTCCCTGCACTCTGGAATATCCAGATAAAGGAGTCTGGTCTGACACTATCTGGTATTCTTTCTTCAAAATATCTGTAGCATAAGGTTATTAATTCAGTGTAATATGGCTTTCCTGTTAGTTGTCCTCCTCTCATTAGTTTCCTGTTACAGTCTTTCACAAGCCAGCTAGCAATGGGGATAACCTGGACATGGCACCAGAATTGTGCATTATTTAAAAGTCTAAACTGATTTAAACTGAAAGGAGTTTGATATTGAGACGGCCTGAGATCATAGCCTTCTGGTTTGAATGAGTTTCTAACTGTGGCCGACAGACCCCAGAGACGTTGCATTCCGTGTCACCCTGAAGCGAGTTTTCTTTCGGTGAAGGGTAGATGGAATTTATTCATGATTTGTGAATTTAGACAGCGAAGGAAAAAGAAGTGTTTTGATTGGTTGTGTACTGCTAAATCATAATCATTAAATCCTGAGGTTACACTGTCTCCTTTTGAATGAACTGGACTATATGGGAAGGAGGAGGTTCACCTGCTTGGATACCGAAGTAGTTATGCTGATCACCATTAGAACACTGTGAGCAGTTTAAATGGGACTTAATTTAGGATCCCCTGAATTAAATAAGAAACAAAACCCTGGGCTGTTTCCATAGATCCCTTCACCCAGCTTGCTGGCCATCTCAAGATGACTGCTCTTCAAGAAACAGTATTTCAGGAGCCAGAGTTGTATTTTGTAGAAATAAACCCAGCTGCTCACCTAGTTGGAAGATCAAAGTTTGTCTCTTATTTTTGTTTGAATCCATCACTCAGTCGATCCGGACCGGGTTTCTGCTGTCTCTGCCTTCCCCTCCAGATTTGTTTCCTAGGGAATTTGCCATGCTTTCACTCCTATTGCATTTGAAGGACAGCTATTCTACAACAGGAGTGTCTAAACCTGGTACTTAATGACTGTAGTATTTACTGGTTTACCTTCCAGCTGAGCTCTGAAAGCCTATCGGTCGATTCAAGTTTAAACAGGTGTGCAGATCTCGTCTCCCTGGCCTTTGAAACACCACCTAGAGAATGTGCAGGATTGTGGCTCTCCAGGACCAGGTCTGGAATACTCTGGTCCATTTTTTTAATGCAGTTTCCACAGTTGCTCACTGCTAGTAATATAATCAGTTCCCACCCATTTAATTTGTGTAAAACAATTTTTTTTTTTGTCGGCAAAAGGGATACATTTTTAAAGTTGGTCCAAATTGGAAAATCCAAAACGTCCAAACAAATTAGCTCCTGGTAAGGAACAAACTTGGTTTAAAGATTTAACACTGTTGCAGAGAACAATATGAATGTTGTCTTTGCCAAGCAAACTGTACTTACGAACACTTAAGAAAACGCTTCCGAATTACTTTATCGAACCAGTGGACATGCTGGGAATTGAATGTCACTAAAGAGTAATCTTTGTAACTCCAGAACAATCTTTTTGTAAATCCAAACGCCGAGAAGAAAACACTACGAAAAGTAACGTGCGTACATCTTAGTAGCTGACCTTAATACTAAACCCTGTAGCAATCCTGTTTCGCAATGTCAGTAATGAAAGCTTGTAGAACTTCATCCCTTATGAAGGAGTGAGATAAGGCTTGTTATTTAACTGCTTTATTCAAAACATCTCAGTGGGGAAGCTGTAACATGTTTGTTATAAATCAAGGGAGACTAGGACTTGTGGGACAAAAAAGAGGTAGCTGGCTGCTGTGAATAATTTTCTATACTGTGCATTTCAGTAGCAGTGCTGAACATCCCTAAATACTATAGTTAAGTCAGGAAACTCAACAAGCTTAGCCTGACAGTTCTGGGTTCGGTGACCTGTTATTTTCTAAGGAGGTGTGCCATCTTTGAATGTAACTGTGGGCTTTTCTAGCCCTTCCCTCTGGGGGCAGTTATTAAAAATCTGTCCGTTGCGAGGGCCGAGATGAGGACAATGTCATCGCACCCGTCTTCACGAGAAACAAAAAAAAAAACAAACAAACTTGGAAGTGTTTTCCAGCTTCTGATCTTTTTCTATCCTGCACATTTTTTTCCAGGGTTGAGTGTCTGAATTTGTTGAACGACCAGGAGACAAAAAGTGCAAGTTGATGTTCTCTGTAAAAGGAACTGTGTACATACTGTAACTGTGTAACATATTGTATATTCATCAAGTAGATTTAAAACAGATTGAGTGGGTCTGCAGCCTTTTTTTTTTTTTTTTTGCAGCTCTGGCATTATTTACCTGTAAATCTAATGAAAGGTGTTTGGGGAATAGTTCAGATTGAAGTTAACTACAAATATTTATTTGGAATAAACATGAAATGAATCAGTTTTAAAATGAATATCGAGACAATAGGAACAGCTGCAATTGTCCTCGGATTTCTGATTGTGATTTATCCTGTTAGAACATTTTCCTGAATAAAAACAAAATGATTGAGCAAAACAAAACAGGCTGCTTCTTTTACATTAGCTGAATTCCTTACCGTTAAATCTGCAAAATCCCTGGATCGTAAGGAAACGGGCACTCGAGAGGCTTCACACCAACATAATTTTATTTCTTTACAAGGCACGGCCCTGTTTAACAGATAGGATACTCATCATTCAACCAACAGCAATAAGTACAGGACACGTGTTGCATCAGATAAGCACAAATTCACTTTGTTTCAAAGGTTGAAACTCCCAGCATCTCCGCCTTGTAAGCAGTTCGTCAGAAAGAATATTTATAATACACCGACTGAAAGTAAGCCCCGATTTTTTTCCCCCCCCATATATAATTTTGCACAATCACTTTTCATAATCATTTATTTCTTACATCTTACTAAAATCTAAACAATGGAAGCACAATTCCCATATATGCACAACAAAGATACATAACACGTTTAAGATATGTCCGTGATCATTGTTTTCTGTGTGTTGATGTTTCTGAGAATTGGGAGTGTTGGACAAGAAAAGGGATAGAATAATAGTCAGAGAATAACAGTGCTGGTTTGGGTTCGGTTTTCTGAAAGATCATTGCCAGGTAGCCATGTCAGAGTGTGATCACCTTGACAGATGAACTCCAGCGCTCTCTAGAGTTAAGATAACATGCAGAAGCAGTCATAAGAATTAAGTCGCCTGTTTTGTGCTCACTTTGCCAGTGATGATTCACGTGATGACTTTTTCTTCTCGTCCATGCCCCCCGATCCTTAATGTGAAATTTGACATTCAAGGCATAGTACGATAAACCATTCTGATTTCCCATTATTTATCGTGCCTGACATACATAGACTATATATGAGTCTATAGATTATTTTCCCTTGTGAACATAAAGACTTGGAAGTCCTGCAAATCATTAATTCAGCAAATGCAATGACTTTCACCCCCCGACTTTGTCATTCACACTTAACCAACATGTGTGTCCTAAACGTTAGCAGCAAATATTGCTTTGTGTGGTGTATTTCTAGAAAGACCAGACCCTGAAGTATTCTTTGCTAGACGGGAACCTTTGAAATGATTGAGATCTCTAACCACTACTCCACGATTTCCACCATAAGTGTACAGCTTCGGGCACAGCGGAGCTCTTTTTGGATTTTGCATCTAACGTCATTAATGATGGTGATCAGCCGTTACAGACTTTACGAAAGCTGCCACCCCAGATCCTTGAGCATAAATGTTTCCCTAGAATTCACAAGCTAAACAAAAACCAGCCTTAGTGTAGGCATCTTGCAGGTTTTTCTTTCCTTCACTCATTGTACTTATCAAGGGATTGTTTGGTTATGATTGTTAGCTTTTAATTCTTGTGTAAAACCAGGAATTCCATATTCTCCCCTTTTTTCATCTCCTGCTCCGTTGTCTGTTCTGAAGGGGGTAACCTTACTGGGCCTACCTGCAGTGGCAAGCCACAGTTCCAAATGCTGGAGTCGCAACAGTGCCTTTGTTATTAATGAGCGTTTTTTCTGTAGTTGCTGTGGAATCCGCGTTGCGTCACGGATTCCTTTCAATCGGATATTGCACATCAAATTGAATCCCCGCCTCACGCTGGTTCTGTTTTTTTTTTAGCAGAAGAGTTATCGCGAATGAAGGCACTGTTGCGGAGGCAGCGATTAGGACCCGAGGCCGGGCTGTAGGGAATCGGAAACAAACCCCACTCTCCAATGTGAACTTGTTCCCTCACGTCAAACAGATCTCGTTCTCCCTACGCCCCTACGAGCAGGAGGAGAAAAGATTTTCTCAGGTTTTCGGAACTCTCCACCCCCTTCCTCCGGTTTTTCAATGTCATTAACCGCAGCTGGGGGGGCAGAACGCGCTTCTCGTTTTGGTCCTGTTCACGCCATCCCGTCTATCAAAGAGCGGTCCTTCCTCACACCTTCCCGACACCTTCAAGCTCGCTGCGTGGAGAGCTGAGGGGGAGGGGGACTGGGCTTGCGTTGGGACGTTTCTTTTCCCCACGATTCGCACGAAACACGGCACTTTGCACGACACTGACGCGGCCGACACCGGCACTACAAGACGTGGTCTCGGAGGAAGGGGTTCTGGGCAACGGAGGCGACGGGGTTCCTGGTGCTGGGAAGCTTCTCTCCTCTTCCTCTCGCCCAGTTCCCCCCGGTTTGTGTCTCTTTTGTTTGTTTGTTTGTTTGTTTGTTTGTTTTTTTTTGTACGTGCGAGTGTGTTTAATGGGAACCATCCTGAGACGTCGCCATGAAGGACACGGGACGAGCTGCTGGGAGAGGTGAGGTTCCAAGGGCGCTCCGCCGTGACTGTGGCTGGTGGTCTCCGGGGTGCAGGGGGGGGGGAGAGGAGAGGGAGGGGAGGGAGGGCCGTTACGAGTCAAAGGGGGGCAGGGGGCTCTCGGGGCGGGAAGGGCTGCCCTTGCTGGGTCGGCTGGGAGAAAGAAAGGAGAGGAGGGGTTGGGGGGGAGAAAGAGAAAGGAAATCGTAAAACGGTGAAACGAGAAGTCGACGAACGCAACAGGTAAGGGGGGGAAAAAAAACCGAGGGCTGCCCTTGATCGCAACATAGCCAGCAAGAAGACCCGACCCCTGACCCCTGACCCCCGACCCCCGACCCCCGACCCAGTCAGCCTGCCTCATATCTGTGCTCCTCGACATTCCCACTGAATATCATGAATGTACACCCTGGAAAATATCTAGGAAAGACAATTCTATCTTCTGGAGGGGTTGAAAAAGAGAACAAATGAATGCCTGGGTCAGAAATTCTGCATGGAAGCATGCTTAGTTTTCAAACCCCCCTTTTCTGCGGCCCCCAGTATTATTGAATCTACAGGTAAGCAGTATTCACCGACGGGCATGTTTTTAAAGAACTAAAGGAGGCTTTTCTCCGTGCAAAGCCTAAAGCACACGTTCTTGCAGGTGAACTGACAGGTAATATCTATTATACCTGATCTGTTTTTGCCCTAGAAATCAAGCACCATGAATCTCTCCTCCGTCTCAAAAGACTCGCGGACTCTCGTTCCATTTTTCAAAATGCTCATCAACGGCTAGCGTTTCAGATTGTGCTTTGAACGTCTTTATTGCTTTTTCTAACACAGCGAGCTTCTGAAAGTGGCTCTGCTGCCTTGCTTGGTGTGACTCAGGGGATTTTAATATTTTCTAGACTTTGAACATGCCTGGCTGGTCTTGTGCTTCAGCAGGTGCAGTCTGAAATAACGTGAGCTGCCTTCATTTTCTGTGTCTCGCACAGTTATACAAAAGCTTTGGCGCATGTGCCGATGAACTGTTCTGACGGAAGTTTTCTTCAAATAATTCAGAAAACAAATTGTAAAATATTAAAGGGGTGACCCATCAGCAAAGATTTCTAAAGCCAAACCTGATCTGGCATTCTGATAAGGCATCGGCAAGAGATGGTAATGAATTGTGAAACAGAGCAACTCAGAGCATCATAAGGGGGTTTACAGAAATTGAAAATGATTATTAATGATTATTATTAAA
The DNA here is from genome assembly GCF_040954835.1 of Lepisosteus oculatus. Taxonomy (NCBI): domain Eukaryota; kingdom Metazoa; phylum Chordata; class Actinopteri; order Semionotiformes; family Lepisosteidae; genus Lepisosteus; species Lepisosteus oculatus. The sequence continues at coordinate 12,922,904 of NC_090719.1, read as the reverse complement.
AATAATGGAACAAAGATTAAGCCAAGCATCTTAAAAGCTCACAAGGCTAAAGGAAAACACTTCTGATTGCTTAAGATTCTACTTGGGCTTGTTGTCTTCTATAATTTTAATAGAAACAGCTTATCTAAATCTTCTCTGATTGCTTGGAATATCATAGTAACTGGAAGTTTAGAACAGAGTAGAAATGCTAGATCTCACCGGGTGAGATCAGTCCATCGGTAAGCATTTCTCTTGGGTCCTTAAAGTAAAACCCACTAGATTTTATTTGTGAAATCGCAGTGACTGAAATAAATGTTCTACTCTTCTCAGTCCTTGAGCAAGCAATTGATGGCTGTTAACTGATGTGAAAAGGTCTGGTCTGTTTTTTAATCAGAATACCTGTTGACTTGTGGATAAGCTTTAACTACCATTTACTAAACTTTGCCTTTTGCTACTGGCAGTCACACGTTCAGTGTGTGCTGGCAGGTCCTAACCTCTGGCTAATCAGAAAAGGGGAAAGCAAGATGACTTTGTGGCCCGGGGTCAGTTTGCTGGCATGTGAATTAAGGACAGGCCCAAGCTGGACAGAAAAGACAGAAAACAAACAAAAAAAAATGCAGTTATCCCTCCTACAGCCTCGAGGAATATTGCATCTCATGGAACACCTTCAGGACATGCAGAAAACAAAAAAAGATTAAAGAAAAAAAAAAAGAAGTCACACAATTAGGAAGTAAACGCCAGCAAACAAGTGCTCCGATCCACCCCTCCCCCCATTGGCTGCCCAACGCAGTGCTGCCTGCTGGTTGGTCGACCAGGACAGCGGCTCTCTCCCAGAGTTCCGAGGGAGGTGGAGCGGGAGGAGGGAGGGGAAGAGCAGAGCGCGTATCGGGAGAAGTGGAGCAGCGTTAAGGCAGGCAGGAGGTTGCTGTCCCCAAAGTTCATGTTCGTCTGACAAAATTTGGGGGTACAGGATTTACTTTTCTCCAGAGGGGGTGAGCGATAACGGGCGAAAGAGGGGGAAAAAAGACCAAGACGTACAGGGCGGTGCCCACGGATTTGGACTACATCTGAAAACGGAAACGGCAGAGTGGCACAGAGACAGGAGGGGGGGGGGCGTTTTTCCAGGCCCCAGGCGGGACTCAAAGAGCTGTTTATGCAGCACTGATGGCGCTTCGTCGAGCAGTCTGGAGGCGTAGGCCAGCCGAGCACACACTACGCTGACCGAACCGGACCTCCATCGCCCGCTGAGAGAGAGGCATCGACCAAAAACTGAAACGCAGATGCATCTTGTATATAATAGTTTTCCCCTACCTTAGCTATAGGCTGGATGTAATTCAATGACTTCACTGCACATCTTTAAGAGGATACGAGTCATTCTGCTCTACTTCTACGAAATACAAATACTGGACTAGTATAAGAAGCACGTCGGGTATACGATCTACACTACACGAGACGAGAATGGGACAAGCTCTTTGCCGTTTTTTTCGCGTGCGAGTGGGTGTTGTGTAGCATGTTCTCCGGGAAGGGACAGGGGGGAGGTCTACTGGAGCAGATCAAGTTAGGCGCAGGGCTATGTCGGTGGTCTACTGCAGCCCTAGGATCGCATGAGGACCCTGGGTTAGAGATCTAAGAGGGGGGACTCTGTTGTCCGGGACACTGCAGGTCGGGTTGGTGAAGCAGGAGCCCTCCGGCTGTGAGGAGACACAGGGAACAAAGACAGAAAAATACAGAGGACAGCCGTCAACACCAACAGCGATAAACTAGCGGTACAGGAAGTGACATCACCCACCCCAGCACACACACCCTCGCAATCCCTGAGCAAGGTCTGAGGCACAGTGTGGCGACCACAGACCCAGACACCCGTGCCTCAGAGTCAGGAGCACACACGTCCTCACACACACAAACACTACAGAACAGACTATTACACCCAAACACACACTGTCAAACATACTGACACAGAAACGCACCCACTAACACGATAGCAGAAACACATACTGACACGAACACAGACGCATATTGACACATTGACACACCAACACACACACGATGGAACCGTGGGAGAAACCATATCTTTACAGAAAACAAAAAAAATGACAGACTTTCTTACTCCTAAAAATGTACGTCTTCCTCTTCCTCTGCGCATCATAGAAACATCATTATTTTCAAATGGAGCTACTCCAGATTAAAGGGGCTACAGGAAAGGATTTCTATACCAACTGTTTCTTCACATCTTTGGTTCACCAGACACTGCTCTGACAAATGTACTGGCTGTTCTTTATCTTTGTATACATTTATGTTAAGAGCCGCTTTATGTAGTATTTTGTAAGTTGTATTTTTTGACAGCTTTATCTTTAATTAGATCCCTTGGATAAAAGTGTTATCAAATAATAACATAAAATAATAATCTTTATCCCATGATGGAAAGGCCTGAGAAGTGAGTACACATTGGGCATTTTCTACACAAATTGAAAGTTTGTCCTAGTGCACTCCACTTTGGTTTTTTGACTTATTTGGGATTGCCCTGTGTATAAATGATGATATTGGAAAGTACTGTCTGTACATTACCCATTTTACCTTAAGTTAAAACCCAGTTTTAAAAAAAGCTTACCTTTCCTTCAGCAGACCCTTTGGGGCTGATTTTAGATATTTATTTAAAAATAAATCCTGTTAGGTGGTATACAGTCTATGCATGCGTGTGTGTAAGGTGTGTAAGGTAATCAGTGCCTCTCTGCTCCAATGTCAGTTAACTGCAAATGAATCACGAGACTTTAATGGCAATACAGAATATGAGACGAGCATAAATTACCAAAAAGAGAATTGAGATTATTTCTAAATGATAATCTGCCGTCGCATCATCCAGGTGGATGCTGCACATTGGTGGTGGTGGAGGGGAGACCCCATTACCTGTAAAGTGCTTTGAGTGGAGTGTCCAGAAAAGCGCGATATAAGTGTAAGCAATTAATTCATTAAAATACTCCCTTTTGGCAAAATCTGTTTCTCCATTCCAACTCAGAAACGTGTTAATGATGGCGTAGCTGGAGTGTTTGCAAGCCAGTAACTTACAAAACCCAGAAACTGCTGATGAGAGCAGCAGCCCACACATTTTTTAAAGTGTTTACCGAGTCTCTATGGACTCAATGGATTATTTGTTTGAACATCAGTGCCAACCCTACTGAGCAGCTGCAGCCCTGCTCTCCAGAGGCGCCTCTTAGCCTGTTGCGCCTTCCCCTCAGTAGACTGTAGCTAATGTCTTTTTACTCTTCCTCGTCATAGCTAGAAAAGAATATCACTTCAACCTTCACCTCGTCTCAAGAGACACACCTCAGCTCCTGTTGACCCAGGTGGAGATCTCTACCTTTCCCCATGATGCTCTTTGCATTGGATTGGTTGTATTTTAAGTGCTGTTTAATTCTGGCAAGCGTTAACTAACATTGAAGACTATGCACAGCTGTCCTGGTTGCTTCCAAAGGAATGCAGGATAAAATCAGGTAACTTTTGTCGGACACTGGGTTCCTGCATTGTCCTTTCCTAGTTTTATCTGGGCTTTGCAGCCATTATTTCTGTTTAGAAAGGATTAGAGGTGCCTCTTTTCTATTTATTTATTCTATTCATCTATTCTATAAATTTATCTTTAGGTGAAGGTTGTTAGCAAACACACATTTCCCTGCGTGCCACAGAAAGACACACAGAGTTGAGCAGTCCCAGGCCCCTACTAGAATATGATCGTGGTGTATGATACAGCATCACTCCCTAGACAGCGGAAAATGTCACCGCCCCTCTGTTATGACTTTAGCTCAAGAACAGCAGTAGTGAAGACTGCGCACGACCATCCTCCCATTTCCTAATCCATTTCATCCAATTCAGGTTCGCAGGGGGAACCAGAGGCTATCCCAGCAAGCCAGAGGCTCAAGACAGGGCACACCCTTGACGATGGGACACCAGCCCATCGCAAGAAGTAAGAACAAGCAATTGCACATATTGCACTAGGGCACTAGTTCAAATTCAAATCTGATGCAGAAGCAAAATAGTGCGTTATTCCAATTTTCTAGATTTTTGCCAAGAAGGCCTGGTCTCAGAAAAGAGAATTCTTAATGCCAAGGAAGCTGATGGAGGTCTGCCTTTATTCCAACTATGAAATGCCTCTAGGTGGTAGTCTTTTCATTTAATGTGGGATTACAAACATTTCGGTCAGTGAGTGTAGATTCCAGGACCCTCTGGGAGGGCTGAGTTTAGAGAATGACCCAGTTTTCTGCATCTTAGTGAAGCACCACACATATCCCGGTAACCAAACTCCTACCCACAGGAAGGAAAGAAACATGTCGTCTTCTTTCATCTTTGTGATCTAGACTACAGTATATCTGGGTGTTAGTATCACCAGAACTGGGATAGATGGACTCATTCACTGATTTAGGTCAGACATTGAAAGTAAAGGGGGAGGTGTTGTTACTGGCATTGGTGGTAGCAGTTGGATTTAGTAGTTTAAGAGCTTTGGCAATGGGAGGTGGTGAAAATTATGGCGAGAGTCATGAGCCATGCATCGAGATGATGGTGAAGAATCACGGTATGAAAGTACAAGACATACCATTAGCGTTAGTCCTCATGGGTCACTGATTGTAATTCTGAAAAAATAATAGTCAATCAACATGGGGCACTTGAAAAGGAGCGAGATTTTTTTTTTTTTGCTGGGGAGGGGGGCAAGATCAGAGGTTAAGATCAAACAGAAGAAACACACACTGTCGAGACTAAACAGCACTGACCAATTGAACAAAAACAGAGGCTGATGTTTCTTAACACAGAGAAAGGAAAATAGGCCAGATCAGGCAGCAGACCTGTTCAAGCACGGCACAACACATCACAGTGTTTCCTAATGAGACTACCCTTTAACATCTTTTTGAACAGTGCTGTTGTGTAGGCTCGTCGGATGAGTCTTGGACAGTAGTGTGTGTCTCCTGTTGTAAATGCGCCATTTCCAGATGGTTAGCTTACGAAAGTACGATAGTGCTGATGTTCGTGCAAACAGCTGAGAGGTGTTAGGAAAGAATAGGGTTAAACTTGTCTTCCTCTCCCCTAAGGGGTGTTAACATAGCTCAGGCATGAGGGATGAGGAGTTGACACAGAACACAAACACACAGGATCCCAGAAGCCTTTGGGCTGGGTGAACCCAATGACAACCCCCTCAGGCACTTCTTCAATATTTTCGCATCACGGAGCTAAAGTAAGAGGTGATGTTTGGAGGTGGCTTTGGCAGGAGGAAATTTAAGACAAAAAACCCCAAAGAGGTTTAAAGAAAAGTGTGGAGGATTTCTGAAGCTGGAACGATGGCAGGTTACACTTATCGTCAGCGTTTAAGGAGGAGGGTGGAAGAGCCACAGACCGATGTAAATACTGACAATGTTTCCCGCGTTTTCTAGGGTTAAAACTGTAAGTAAATGTACTGTGAGTGTAGTAAATATGTTTTTCAGAGATCATTCCTTTTAGTATTGAAAATAAAAGGACTGCAACAAAAAGAAAGAGAAAGAAATCATCTAATGTAGAAAGAAATGAGCATTTTGTGTTGCGGGGAAAGACGAGGGAATCTGAGAGATCTGGACCGAAGAAAAGATTGTCAGGTCTGATTTGTATAGAACTCAAAGTCTTGGAACCTGGTTTGGATCCAGAAACGTTCGTTAACTGAACTTGCAGATCAACACCGTCTTTCCACAGATGCGCTGTACATGAGTGACAGAGGAGTCACCTGGACTATGTGTCTCCTTTCTGGGGACTTATTCGTAGATGGTGGCGTTAATCTGAATTAATAGGCTGTTGTAAAAAAAAAAAACCCAGACTAAAATGTTGAATCAAATTGCGGTGAAGTCAAAGGCCTCTCCAGGAATTCAGCAGGGATTCCAGACGCTGGTTTCTCATTATCTGTCTCTTGAACATTTTCTTTCTGTCTGTCTCTTTACTGTCCTGCACTGGGGCAGTGGTGGGCTGTCAATAAGAAGAAGACTGACTGCATCTGGGGCTTCAGAGGCTGTAAGGGGTGACAGGGCCATAGGAGAGGTGAGAGGGAGGGAGACACAGTTTTGGGGCTCAGGTGTCCGTTTACAAGCTGCTGTTGGACAGGGCTGGGGGGCTGACAGTGACACAGGGGCTCTCAACGTCAGAGACGAACACGAGGGAGCAGAGAGGAGGGGCAAAGACCCAGCATCACACTGATTAGATCCCTTAGGTGTTCATATAGCATCAAAATGACGATCAGAGGATCTCCCACTGAGATCATCATGAAAACGCTGCTTAAAACAAGCAATTCCTACTCAGCTTAATGTATCAGCACATCAACATAACCCCCAGACACAACAATCTTTACACCAGGGATATTTGTAGCAAGTATTTTTTTTGTTGTTTTTAAATTCCAGATGGTTCTCAAATGAACATGGTTTTCTCTAATCCTGGCGTCCACTCCATATAGGAGATCTTCCAGGCCTCGGTTGCACAGAAAACCTTCTGCACTCAACACCTCAAGTATCAATCAGGGATTTCCTTGACTATCTACGGTATTTATTTCAATGCCTTGGGCTGCTTTGTGTAAAATTTGGAAAACCAGAGAATTGCCTGGAGGGAAATTAGAGAGAAATTGAATGTAATCTTTTTCAGGTGATCATAGCCTTTCACCACTATTCTATACTTTCACAGTTTGGGTTAATTCAATTGATTTGAGAGCTTGAAAGAGCGCTGGCTTTGGAAAAGAGGCTTTTAGGGTGAAGATCGCCCTCAGTGGGGAGCGACTTCTGCTTCGGGCTGCTTTGTCACCATGTTCACCTGGGACACCGTGCTAGACTGGAAAAAAAAACAAAACAACCAACAACAGCCGGGGCTCGACTCAGGCGAGGGTGACTCACCTGGGGACGCCGGGGGGGGCGCGGTTGGGTCGGGAGGGGACCTGAGGAGGGGGTCCCCCGAACGGGTCCGGGGATGCGCCGGGACGGGAGGGCACCGGGGGCGCCCCGGCTGGGGGGGGGCCCGGGGCGGGGCCCCGGGACCCAGGCCGAGCTGGTGGCACAGCGGGGGCTCTCCTCTGGGGTGTGGGGCTGGACGTCGGAGACCTGCAGGGCAGAGCCGACACACACACTGGGCACTGACTCCTGGGGAGGTGTGTCACAAGCAGCTATAAAATCTGTGAAAGGAGGCCTGCTGGCATTTCTGCATTGGTCAATCACAGCTTGAAGGGAAACACTCAATGAAGGAGGAAGCTGCTCAAGAGTGCATTTCCTGTTTTAGGGGAATGATACTAATTAAAGCACTAGAATATGATACACTGCAGACAGATTCATGCAAAAAACATCCCCTTGTTTGGCTGTTTTGTCAGTGAATTAGCCGTTCCTGTAGCTGTACTGAGAAGCGATGATACAGAATATTCAAGACGAGTTTGATCTGAGGGTTGTGGAAGACTGCAGCATTCTGATCTACAGTGATATCACTAGTTCATCTCTTTTCCAGCAGGGGGAGCCATGTTGCCACGGCAGCTCTAATATTCCCAGTCTATTTCAAAATTTCGATGGAAATTGAGTTTCATCAAAACTATTGTTGCTTGAATCATTGTTTTGTGTTAAAGAGAAGACCTAAGAGCTTTATTCGTGGCTCTGACTCACACTATACATCTCACAGATGTACAAATACAGGATCTATTTTGACCAAGATAAATAATGAAAATGCAATCCTAAAAAAAAAAAACTATTTCATTTTCTACATTGACTTGTCTTGTCCTGAGCTCCAGTAGTTGTTCAGCTCTCCTCCCCACTGAGAACTGGTGTGTGGGGAGCGTTCTGGCGCACAATGGCTACCGTCGCATCATCCAGGTGGGGCTGCACACTGGTGGAGGCGGTGGGATTCCCCATTACCTGTAAAGCGCTTTGAGTGGAGTGTCCAGAAAAGTGCTCTAAAAGTGTAAGCAATTCTTAATTATTATTACCTCCTGCCCGACAGCTGGCCAGTGACCTGCAGCCAGGAGTCGTCGACGGGTGGGGGCATGGGCGTGCTGGTGGTGGTGGTGTTGATGTCACCAATGATCTTGAGCGCCTCCTTCAGGGCGTAATACATGCGCAGCATCTCATCGCGGTGCTGGGCCTGCTCGGCGGACTCCTCCATCAGCGTGTTCTGGTCACCACAGGAGTACAGGTGGGCCAGCAATTCGGCGTGGATGAACTCCTTGGTCTGGACAGCGGGTTGGGTGGAAGGGACAGGGGCCACCGGCGGAGAGATGGGAGAGGAAATGACACAGGATTTGTTGTTCGATAAGGGAAACAGAGAGAGGAGGCGATCAAGTAAACGAAATATACAGTAAGAGAAGGAGGTAAAGAGGCAGTGAAATAAGGGAGGAGAAGGGAAGAACAAAATTAACAGCAACAGAACATGACAAACACAAGAGGGCTCCTGAGTGCCTTTCACTTACAATAAAATGAACTCCATTGGCACCCATGTTGCGGCACGAGCGAGCCTTACCCACCGTGAGCATGATTACCCAGCTGGCATCAAAGAATTGGCTGGTCACCGCCAGGCTAGAGCTTGGATTGGTCAGCCCGGCCCCAGGTTTCAGCTCTCCTAACACAAGCCGAGAGACTACAGGCTTGCATTGCTGCCAGAGCTGCTCTGCCGATCGGTGATCGGCTAGCTCTCCTGTCAGGCACTGTGTCAAATGACGAGTGCCTGTGTGTCTCATTCACTACCGACGCAGCACAGGAATTAAAGCCAGACGGCTGTGCTTTCAAACAGTTGGCGGTTCCAAATTAGAGGTGGATAGATGAGACTAAATATTTTTAAATAGAAGAGCCAATCTACTGCCAATCTTTAAGGCATGGTTCTCTCCCCAGTCAGTCTGTATGTACTGTAATTGCAACCTCAGCTCATCTGCGTGATGATCTTGTGTTCATCCTGGGAAGACAGAAAAACCTTCATGATGGGGTGTGAGGGGGTGAGAGACACTCACGTTGTTGATCATGAGGTGCATGATGGTCTTGGGCATGAGGTCGCGTATGGTCTTGTTGACGATGGCCATGTAGGAGTCCACCAGGTTGCGGATGGTCTCCACCTGCCTCTCCAGCTGCGGGTCCATGGAGTGCATGAAGCTGTCCGAGCCGTTCTCTTCCGACTCGCTTTGCTGGAGGCAGCGAGAAAACGCACATTCGTTAAAACAGGACATTCTGCTTCAGCTCTGGAAAAGGAAAAACTAAGAGCTCTGGCGTGCTTCCTCACCCCCCTACTAAAATCACACAGCCCTATGATCAGAAATGAGCAATCCCAAATACTGGAAGATCAGAATCAGACACACTAGCTGCTTCCATAATATCTAATATGGGATCCTGCCAGAAGAGGGCGCTCTACCCAAACAGTTCACTAGTCAGAGCTCCGGGTAAATTGCCTTATACACTACCTTCTCCTGTTTTGAAATGTGTAATTTCTTGTTCAGTTGATCAGGTTCCATGTAACACTGGGTTGTTGTTGCTTACTTGGTGTGCAAAAAGTGCTTCCCAGAAAGCTGAGGGGTGGTGTCAGTGTTACACATACGGTTTACAGTTCTCTGGGTGAATAGTGGCATTGCTAATGATTTATGAAGGGCCACATCTGAAACAGGGACTGTTCTGGTCCTCCAGACAGGATGTTAACTTTCTTATTTTTCCATGTAACCAAAAGGGAACAGCTGTTGGTCGAAGAAACATTCTGTACGTGAAGCCGAACCAACGCTGCCCGTATCAGTGAAACCCCACACTGCTGCTACAAGGCACCACAGGCAGAACCACTGAGATTTCATGGATAGGAGACAGAAAAAGAGAAGCAGCAGCAGAACGGAACGGATGTTTCTAGCAGTAAGAACAGGTACTTACTTTGTCCTTGTCCTGTCATATTGAAGAGAAAACAAGAACGAGACAAAAAGAGAGAAAATGTATTAATAAAAAATAAGCATGAACTCCACAGGGCTTGATGTTCCGTCTGCGATGCAGAACTGACCATCAACACTTAAGTGTGTGCCATCACCCTAGTGTAACTCCTGCTGCTGCCTACTCAGTCTAATACGAATTCAAGGCATCGTGTTTAATGTTACAGGGGTCAGCAGCGGGGAAAGAGCTTTTAATTACGCAGGTCTTCAATGCCGTTAGATTACAGGATGTGATATTTTCTGTGGCTGACTGAGAGCAAGGGCAGCTTAATGGAAACGAGGGACTGTCATTAACACTAAATGAACACAGAGTGGCACATAGACACGGGTGGAGACTCACGTCTTTGGATTTAATAACACGTCACGAAACCTTTAATTAATAATTATTGCGCTGTTATTATTATGCAGGAGCTGTGGAGCTTGACTGTGGAAACAGCAGCCTCATCTCCCAGGCTCCCTGGCCTTGATCGACTGCAGCTCTGCTTCAGCAGGCTGATGTTTCCATTAAGAGGCGGGCTGAACAGGTTAGCATTAGCATGCGGCCGAGGTATCTGGGAACATTATGATCGGAGCAGGTGTGGGCTGGCTGATGTGTCTCTGCTTTACAGTTCATTTGAGTCCTGAGCAATACAGCTCCATTAGCCTTAACACAGCTGCGCTGTAACATCTCTCTGAAAGGTTTACCTTTAATGCAAGGCAGTAGACATATTTGTTTTTAAATCCAGCCATCCATTCATTTTCGAACTGTTTGTTTTTCCAGTTCAGGGTAAGGATGGAGCAAGCAAGCAACATTCACAAGGCAGGGTACACCCTGGACAGGACCCCAGTTTCTTTTCTGGGCACACAACAGATACACACACTCACACCAGGGCTAGTTGTCTCAGAAGGGAATTATCCTACTAGTATGTCTTTGGACTGCAAGAAGAAATCCACACAAACACAGGAAGCCCATGCAAACTCCACGCAGATAGCACCCCAGGAATTGAACCCAGGGCTCCAGTGCAACAAGACAGCAGTGTTAGCCACTGCGCCACCCTGTATTAGGGTTATCTTTGTGATGAAAAAATCCTACAATCTTCAATGACAATACTGATATTCTCATTAGAGAGCTGCCTGAGCTTTTGGTGGGTTTTAGTATGCACTCGATGTTTGTGTATACCATTAGCATTTCACTATGCCAAGTAAGGTAAACTCTTGCGGTAAGCATATGGCTGCAAAGTAAATCAAAAAGATGACTTAAAAGAGCAGAACACGTCCGGTCGAAGTTCTTCCTGGATTTGCCGTTGGTTTCAGGGTGGTGCAGTTTTGAAAACGCATGCAAACGATGGAGGAGTGAACCCCTGGTCGTACCGCAATGCGTTCTGGGTAAACACCAGCCCGCAGGAAGGAGGCTTTCCAGCTGTCCACTTCCTCCTGGGTCTCACAGGCCAGCTCCAGCTGTCTGTAGTCCTTGTACACATTCCTGTGGGGAAAGCGGAGGGCAGCCATGACGCCACACTCAGGTAGGACGGGAGCCATTTTGAAAGAACAACATTCTTGTTCCTCACATGGGAAAAGCCCCATATGGAAATGAAATACCCAAAAAGTATTGCAGAAATGTAATTAGAACCATATGCAACAGCACTTAGAAATCACTGCCAAACCATACTGAAAGTTTTTAGGTTTAAAATATTTCATGCACACTTTAGGAAACCCTTAAAAACATACAAGCTCATTTTCAGAAAAACATTTTGCTCAGTTTACTGGAACATATATCGTGATGTAGGGTAGAGAATACTAAAAAGCAAACACTTGCGAGCTATATTTAGTCTTTTACAGCAAAATGTTTCATTATATATTGCAAAACCTTTAGGTATATTATAGCTATGTTTGTAGACGTATTCCAGTTCTGGGCACATACTGTAGTCCTTGAAATTAACCTTAGCTGAAATTGAAAATGTTGTAGTACATGTTATGTTGTTTATGGTCTGATGTAAAAAGGCAGGTATTCTAAGTTCCAAACTGTGTCTGAAATATCTTTGAGCAAAAATAAAAAAATATATATGAAATGCATTTTAGCACATTTTGGTAGTCATTTTTAAATTCGGTAACATACATGTTAAAAGTGCATTCCATTGTTTTCAGCTTCAAAATATATCGGAGGCTGCTATTTAGCTGCTCTTTTTCATTCGTGACTTAAGTTTTTCAACTTTTGAGTGGAAATGTAATTAATAACATCTTTGAAGAAATATGGCCGGTCTCAAAGTTGTTCAATTTGTCTTGAAAGCACACAGGTATTTACATGCAAGAAGGTCTTACAGAATTATTTGTTGAAAGCCAGTTCTACCTGTAGTGATGTAATCATCAAATTTTAATCGTATTCACTCAAGTTATGACTTTCTTCAACTATACATATCTATTTTATAACAAATACTTGTTTAGTGTCTCTGAATTGAGAATGTTTTTCCCTATGTATTGGACGCCCTGAAAATAGATAAGGTCCTTTTGAAAGACAAGCTAAAAACATTACATGAACATGTGTACAACAAACTAATTGAATTGTACAATGTATCAAATAATGAGTTTGGCCATGGCATCATTTTTTCACAGTTAGGGTTTGCAGTTTTCTGGTTTTATTTTCATTTCACGATATGCTTCAGTTTTTTTAATCAATATAATCACCCAATTGATAAAAAAACAACCTTTAATGATTGTGGAGCAATGCTGATTGCTTTTCACCTTGGATCACCAGGAAATCTGGAATTTCTTCTCTTTGCGTTTCAAGCACAGCGCTTGCAGTTGAGGGTGATTGCTCGTCCCGTTTCGGAAGCTGTGCTGTTTTGTCATTGTGTGTGCTTTCATTACTGCAAGCTGTTAAGCGAGATTTTCCTTTGCAGTCTATAATAACGTCCGAAATGTAAACACATCTCACACACCTTGTATCTGGTCTCTGTGATCTATAGTGTAACAATGCTGTCAATCAGTCAGGTGTTTAATTGACTCTTGATGCAAAGCAGGACATAGCTGTTAAATACCATTTAAAGAAAGCTACTAAGTCCTCTTTATAATGTAACATGTGAGCTTGCTGTTCAGTACCAGGTGTACCAGGTTACTGGACAGTGTGGGACAGGTTTATCTTTAAATCATCAATTGCCTATGTCTTGGGAACACTGTCAGACTTGCTCAGCTAAATCTCATCAAGGGCTCCGAGCCAGGAGACCCAACAGAACTCTGGAGGACAGGAATGGGCCGAGCCCGATACAGGAGAGATATGCACATGGGAGTCACCTCTGCTCGGTGTTGAAGAGGGCAAAGATGTGCTTGCTGGACATGAAGCCCTTCTCCACGTCTCGCAGCTTCAGGTTGTCCACCGGTAGCATGTATTTCTTCTCTTTCTCCTGCAGAGGGGGCACAAGACAGTTCAGTGGAGGTGAGGGGAGGCTCGTTTCACAGCCTTGAAATCCCTGCGCCCGCAGGGCCAGTGAATTCCCTGAATGGGCCTGACGAGTACCTCAGTGTTTCACGCTTTCAAGCAAAGGGAACATTCTGCGGTCATGCTTCTCTGCACATTGCAATTTTTGGTAATCGGTGCAGTTTACTCGTCGATATAAAAGGTTATGGCGGGTGTAATGGCTCTCTTGGGTTTCTGCCCTTGCTGCTCCTGCCCTGCCAGTTCGTCCCTCACTGCCTGGACGCGAACCTGGGTCTCCAGTGTCACACAACAGGGATCCTGCTGGATGAGCTAAAGGAGACCTCCCCCTCCCCAGGCTGAGATCCCTGTTATACGCAGGGGTGCGTTCGTTATACTGGCAAGGGAAGGAGATGAGTTGTTTATTATGGATTTCTGATTAGACTGTGTCGACATTGTTTCCACGGGAATTTAAAATCACCTCCACCATACTCACTAATATCACTAACCTTATACCTGCCTATAGACCCTTCAATATCTGAAGTAATATCAGTTGAATCAATGAAGTATCTACATTCACAGCAGTGTATGTCTCTGTACTCTATACCTCTACTAATATTTACTTCTGTGCCATGAGGATACAGCTCCAGGGTTTTCCTTTTACTTTCTGCTTCAGTATTAAACTTCAAGGACGTCTTGTGATTAATATGTGCGTACACTCTAAATTTAATAAAATAGCTATTTGTCTGGTTTAAGTTCAAAGTGGTGATAAATCACCACAATTTTGCAATAAACATCTCTACATCATATTTCGTTCATAGTCAGTAACAGAAACCCAACTTCAACTCCAGATTAAGCTAGCAGTCATATTCCACGACACACTTTTAGATCAAAGATAAGGTTGTCATCCATGTCTATAGCAATGGAGAAACTGAATAAAAGAATGTAATCCAAAAGTTCAGATTCTTTATCAATTCCGTTGCAGATTGGATGATGATTAAGGATTAGAGGGAAATTGCTTTCTGTTTCCTAAACGGTCGTACTAACACAGTGAAAATCCTATTATTCAGTGCAATATACAGTATGAGAGGTTAAAACACCTCACTTTGTGTCAAGCTGTGCTTTAATTAACCTAACCAGAACTGAAATATCTTAAGGCAACCACACACACCAGCTGGCTTGGTGTTGAAACTGAAATCTATGATGCTGAGCTGATGGGTTTTAACACCAAAGCCAAAAGAGACACATTCTTGTAAAACTTTTCCAAGCACACTAATGAGAAAATGTGAAAACCGCAGTCAGTTATCCATTGCAGACATTAACGAAGAAAAGGCAGTCATTCTTCTACCTCCTGAACAATTGTTATCCCGATCTCTTTGTTGGTGATGTTGGCTTCCGTTTGTATTGTTGTATTGGAGACTGCTGCCAAACAAATTTCCCCCACAGCGATTTCACCCGGCAACTCACAACTGCCAAACCACTGAAGCTCAGCAGGTGTGAGCCTGGTCAGTGCCTGGAGGGGAGACCTCCTGAGAAAGCTAGGGTTGCTGCTGGAAGAGGTGTTAGTGGGACCAGTAGGGGTTGTTCACCCTGCGGTCTGCGTGGGTAAGGCCACAGTATTGTGATTGGGGACACTAGACTGAAAAAGGTGCTGTACTTTGGATAAGATATAAAACCGAGGTCCTGACTCTCTGTGGCCATTTAAAAATCCCAGGGTGTTTCTTGAAAAGAGTAGGGGTGTTACCCCGCCATCCTGGCCAAATATCCCCCTGGCCTTTACCAGTCATGGCCTCCTAATAATCCCCCTCTATGAACTGGCTTCATCACTCTGTTCTCCTCCTCACGGAGAGCTGGTCTGTGTGCTGGTGACTGGTACATTTTAGCTGCTATATCAGCGTAAGGAATTATCATTGTTAAAGCTGGAACTGAACAAAAAACTGAAAACGACCATGAAACTGAAGAATAGATTTTTCTTCAACATATTTCGGCCGTCTCTGAGCTTTATCCTGGCCCCCGTGCTCCTGGGTGCCGAGCGCTTCTGGGATGGGTGCAGAGAGTGTGAGAGGGAGCAGGGAAGGACAGTCCACAACTTTCACCCAAATTTCCGGCTCTTTCGAAGAACGCCCTGCGGGGGCTAGCACGCGGGAGTTCTCTCCGAGGGGGGGGCTGGAGAGATTCCCGGGAGGAACAGAAGAGCACCACGGCTACAAGATTCCCTCAATCTGACCAGATCACAAAACCCAGCACCAGGCAGATGGCGCCCAGCAGACGTCTTTTCGGGGGTGGGGGTGGGGGAATTATTTTCCCTGCCATGCCGGTCCTAGACAGCAGGATTTCTCTTTATGGTCGCAGGGCTTGAAAGATAAAACCCTTTTCACTGACCCAGAGGCAGGGGCTGGGCTCCTCTTGCACCCTCCATGGTTTCTAGACATTTCCGTCACAGCGCATGTCAGTAAATCATCCTAAACGGACTCTGGATCGCATACTGAATTTTCACACAAGACACATGTCGCAAAAGAAAGAGACTCAAAATTGAGCTTAGAGACATGGACGGAACGATATTTTTAAGAATGAAAGGAACTATTGTTTTTTGGGGAGAAAAAGAATGCCCTTAACGCAAATTATACCAAGCATGAACAGCATCAAAAGAAACGCATTTGATGGTTTTTAGGCACGGTGGCGCTGTGGTTAGTATTGTTGCCTGGGTCAGTACTGTGGCCCTGTGGTCAGATGGAAATGCCTGTGCACAAGCACAAGGAGAAATGTACTTGAAGTATTGTACTCTTGCTATGGTTTCAAAACGCCTCACTAGTGCTTTTCAACACTGCACTGCTATGTCATTGCTGTGTGGCTGCTGATTGCTTCCCTCAGCAACATTTGCTCCAGTTATTGCTGGTATTGTCTTTTCGGTGCTTTTCGACTTGGGGTGCTCTGCGAGAGGGCCAGATAACAGGCAGGCACAATAAAGTCCGGGGAACTGCGCAGGGCACGCACAGAAGATCAGTTAGGAAAACAATTCAGTGAAAAACAGACTGCTTAACTTACAATTTTGCAGTTTTAATGCTTTCGTAACAGTAGAGTGTAAAAGGACTACCTCAAGAATAAAGCAGGAACTATTACAAACGTATCATTCTATATTATAATGAAAATGTAATAGGAAAAACGTCCCCACCCAATTGTTAAGGAAAAACACACAGTGCTGAATGATGGCTGGAAGGAATTAAAACAACCACCAATCCTAGGTTTTTGCGGATGTAATGTGTTAGTTAGCTGATCAAAAAAGGCAGAACTCTCGCTAGATATTACATGCTGAGGCTGAGCGGAGGAAGACAAGACTTTTTGAAAATTATGTTCACATTTAAGCGGCTTGCTTATTTGCAGGCCCAGTAGGGTTTTTAACAGTTCTAACTGCAAGCAAAGTCTTCTGAATGGAAAGTTCAGTGCGAGTTTGGGAGAGGAAACAAATTCTCCCATGACAGAGCCTTGATGGGTTAGAAAGGGAGGTACTGTTACTTTAAGGAACTGCCTGTGTCTGTCTCTGTTAAAAGTAGATTGAAAAGTGCTGGTGACTTGGGTTTGCTTCAAAGGCTCACTCTAATACGGGCAACATCTGGGAACAATAAGCCGACTGCTAACCCCTCATTACTGAAACGTCTGGGCCTTGGGAGGAGGCCAGTAGCACGTTTCCAAACTTTTTTCATTCCTTTTTTCGCTACATTTGAATTCTACATTTCTCAGACTTTCCCTGTTTCGCAAAAAGTTCCAACGAAGACAGCCCTGTTAACTGACACTGATTATCGCCATCCTTCCTCTTGAGTATTTAATTGTTAGAGAAGGATTGGTTTAACAAAATTAAATTTCGATAGGGGTTACCTGCAGAAATATTCATTTGCCTTTTTAGAGAACATTTTAAACTTTGAAATCGGAATCCTGATGTGCTGATACACTATCATGTCAGTGGAAGCTGTTGTACGGAATGAAAAAGTATTGTGCAAGAAGTATTATTTGTTATCCATATGTGACACCTGGTCTATCTGGAGCACAGTGGCTTCAACGAGTTCACACATTCTTTATTATTCCCCAAGAAATGAAAAGATTTTGATCAGAGTTTGGTTGAAGGACCTGTAAAGATCCTATTTGAAAAGTGAAGTCTTGCGTGTGCAAACTCCGAAGTTAGGAGCTACCTAGTTTTCTTTTTTACTGTGTTAATTTTTTAATGTGTAAGCCCAGAGTAAAATCCACCTTGTCAGTCCACTCTGCCTGCCAGCTTTCTGGCTAAAGTTACATCTCAAAAGCGTCAGTCATCAGCTTTTCTGTGACTGAACTGACGTTTGTGACTTTTGAACGAGTAACAATATATGCTATAAAAATTCCCTTGCAAACTTAGTGGCCGAGCCTGTATTTAGTCTGAGCTAGGGCTTTGTTTGGATTGTCTGCACATTGCTGCCTCTTGGTAAGTCCTGACTTTTGAAGCAACAAATAAACGTATAACATTAACCTTTGATAAAACGAAGGGGAGAGAGCACACAGGACTTGGCATCAGTGCTCATTACGGTGGACTGTAAAATCTTTCAGTTCCCAAACAGCTTAGCTAAAGCAACAAGCAAACTTTCTGACATTTTTATGTGCTTCTTTGATACGGTAAGAGAAGTAATTTTAGTGAACACTGTTATCTGAATATATTTTCTCCTTCTGTTCACTCTCCGTACAAACTGGGGCATGTGCAGCCCTTATTATAGCACTGTGGGCAACAAATAGCTACCAGTTTCTGTTTTAATTTCCATTTCTGAAATAAATTAAAATAAAACATCGGAGAGGCTGTAATGTGTACAGAAATGTGTGATGGGACGCAGCTTATAGGAGGCAACTTCTGCATTTTTCTAGCCCCATTGTGGGAAGAGACATGATCCCGATAACAGCCCACGTTGTAAATAAATGAGTCAGAAAAATACCAAAACAGCCGGGCTCGTGTTTAATAAAAGGCTACAGTTAATGGAGAGCACACAGGATGTTATGAAAGTCCAAGCGTGTTATATAACACTTTAAAGCATTAAAGAACATTTGGCTTTCATAATAAACTCTTCACTTAACTTTGTTCCACATCAAGTTTAAAATCTCTGCTAGACCTAAAACCGATCTGCGGAGTTCTTAGGCTCTCCAAAAGATGAGGAAAGTTGTGAATGAAAACGTACTAGATTAATCAACATTTTGTGGCTGTTTGAGAGGTTTTTTTTTTTCCCAAACTCAAAATAACTTTTAAATTCAAACAGACATTATTTTTACTGATTTGTTTTAGCTAGAGCTTCAAATGTTGTATTGTACAGTACCATATTATTACATGTAACACTTGCTATGGTATTATATCACTCTACAATTTGTCCTTCTCTGTGTATCACACAATTGCCTACAAAATTGTCATACTTCCGTTAGAGAAATTGTAATTATTTTATTATATCATTTGAAAAGGGTGACTTTAATAATAAATTGTCAGTTCAACATAAAAGGCTGACTGAAACAACATGCTATAATATTTTTAGAAACACATTTTTTCATCTCCAGTAGTTTCCATGCATAACATCTAAACAGCTGCAATCTATATTGTGTATCCTTGAATTTCGTATTTCTTAATCCATTTTTGGCTTCTGTCTATGGATTTATTTTTTCTAAAGTTTAATAGTTATTTGCATTTGAAGCTGTTGAAAACTCTTCTAGCATAAGTGAGATTAAATTGTGGAACCGAGAAATTGTTATAGAGGCTGGTATGAATATTCTAAAAAAAAAAAACAACATTGCCAAATACAATATCAAAATTGTCCTAAATACTACAATATTCTCAGGGCAAACTATACACCATCCTTTCAAACTACACACCACAAGCTGTAAATAAAAATGAGTTCTCTTAAATGACAATGACCACTAAGTTAAATTTACATTTGTTGGGCTCTTAATCAGACAGCAACACAGTGGAGTAATGGAGTACCCGATAAATCTTTCAGGAAGTTGATTTAAGAGTCTGCGGGTCACAGCTCTGTTTCATGTATCTGTACTCTTAACACACTTCAAAAAGAAAATCTGCTTGTTAGTTACAAACCTGAGCTGGACTCAAGTATTTTGCAAGAACATCTGCCTGAGCTTAAATGGACTTAAACGGGGCAGAGACCACTTTTATTTTCAAGATGCAAATCCCACGTGCTATCAGATGGAAGCACTGGTTACAATTTACAGGTCAGAGGTCAGTGATGTTTGGAGAAATGAGACGAGATAACCTCCCGATGCAAGTGGCTCATTTAATCAGCCGGCAGGATATCAAATTAGACAGACGTCCTTTCCTCTGTTTAGAAGAGTTCACATCACCTGCCCCCTCACTCTCTCTCCCTTGCCTTCCTGGCCACTCTCTGGGTTAGCAAGAAAAGACTGCTGTCTGCTGAACAACTTTGTCACTGTCTGGTGGTTGGAAGGTCATATCTCATGAAGCCAGCCGCTAAAAACAAATTTACTTTTCCTGTTTCTGTTTTCTAACTGCTTTATCCAATACAGGAAGATCGGGGAGCAGCTAGCCTGGCAAGCAATGGGCTCAAGGCAAGGTACAGCCTTGTTGGGGTGCCAGTCGATTGCGGGGCACACGCACACACTCACACCAGGCGTTTACAGAAACCAAGTCAACTACTCGTGTGTCTTTTGACAGTGGGAGGAAGACGCATGGGAGAACATGCAAACTCCACACGCGCAGCACCTCAGGAATTGAACACAGGGCGCCTAGTGCTTGGAGGCAGCAATGCCAACCACTGTGCTGCTAGGCCACCCTATTTTTCACATTCCTGAAAGAAAAGACTTTTTGTGTGAGTAAAAAACACACCAGCAGAAACGGGGGGCTGAGTCAGAAAGGAAGTGATTCTGCATTACTTTCTCAACTCTTCAATTTCAAAAGAAATCTGCCTCATGCAGGATGTCATTTTATAAAAAGTGTTTCTGTGAGGAGACTCTTTTGGAGAATGCTGGGTTACTTCTTGTACCTTTTTTCATATGATCTCCTTCTTTCATATGACCCCAGTCATCCCAGTCACAAACTGTTTTCTCTCCTACCGTCCGGTAAACGTCTACCGAAGCATTCGGTCCAAGTCCAACAGACTACGGAACAGCTCCTACCTCCAGGCAATTAGACTGCTAAAGAGCCAACCTGCAGCTCCTTTAGCAAATCACCCGTAATGGCTACACACAGTTTGACACACAGTTTTCATTGTATTCAGCATACTGCACTACTTGTATATATTGCATACACCATGGATACATTGCAATTCATCTTGAGTTTTATTCAATTTCTATTACATTATCATCTATTATGATGTAACCTTAATTTAGTGATGTTTGTGATTCTTGTGAGCTTGCAGAAAAGTTCATTGCCAGCAACTACTGCTGCACGCTGTATAGTTGTGCATTTGATAAATACACTTTGATTTGATTTGATTTCTGACTTTTTTAATCAGCTTTGCTGAGCTGCAGGGGCACATACAGTACAAGGCCTTCGGGAGAATGCAGAAGGGAGCTACTGTGCGGGCAAGAGATACCTTACTCATTGTTGAGATGAACACACAACTGAAACATCTGAAGGGGGAACCCATAGCCACTTGGAATCGGAATAGTAAAATGTAAGTATTTGGTCTCGACTTCCAATTCTGCCAGTAGCTTTTTCCCCCCCAATACAAATGTGACGTGCTGTGTCTCGTTAAACATAGAGGTGTACTTTAATGTATTCTACACAGTGACAATAGTTTGTTGATTATTTAGCCTGTTCCTGGTTCCATAGACAGAACATCACCGAACATCACCTTTGGTGAGAGGAATGCAGGAGAATGAATGAAAAAAGAAGTGTGTTATTTGTGAATTCAAAACTCTTTCAGTCCTGAGCGCCATGAAAAGCAAGATTAGGACCTGGTTTGTTCACATGCTCACAGACTTGAATGACAAAGGCAACGACGCTGTTCCAGTGCCAAGAAAAAAATTGAAACCCCCTAGGTTGGTCTGTGATTTTGTATATTTTAGACCTAAGGCATAATTTGATCTTCATGAAAGTCTTAATGCAGTTTATCATAGAAGTTCAGGAGGAAGGTTAGATCCTTATCTTGCCTACTTCCTCTCTCCTACATATATATATACTGTATGTATATAACGCTTACCTTCTGGACCCTGCTTTACACTTCTCTAACACACTCCTCCTGTCACCCCATGTTCACTCTTCCAGCAGCTCCCTCGCTCATTCCTCGTGAAAGTGAGGGAGGGTCAGTCAGCCTCATTCTTACGGTCAGTCTGGATCTAATGATCTAACTGGACTACTGAAATAAAATATATCAGATTAAATATATCATAGAAGGACATAGGATAGGGGGCACCTCCTTGAGCAGCTGAATCTTCCTCTAGATGCTTTCTCGAAGCGTTCATCAGTCTCTTGCATCGGCTTATACGAACTTTGGCCCCTCCCTCCTAGTGGAACTGCTGCAAGTTCGTGACATTTGAGCCTTTCATTGTTCTAACAACGTGCTTCAGATGCTGCCATAACATTTCCGAAAAGCAGAGTGAGGTCCAGACTTTGTCTTGGCCCATCCAAAATGTGAAGTTTCTTCCTTTTCAGCTGCCTGTATGCTTAGGATCGCTGTCTTGCTGCAGGAACCACTTTCTGCTCACTTTCAGCTGACGAAGGGGGTGGCCTGACATTCTCCTCCAGAATTTTCTGATACTACAATGAATCCATTGATCCATCAGGGATGACAAGTCATCCAGTTCCCCGGGCAGCAAAGCAGCTCCAAACCATCATGCTCGCATCAGCACGCTTGACAGCTGGGATACGTTCTTTTCTTGGAAGGCAGTGTTTGGGTTTCACCACACGAAATATTTCTCATTGCAGCCAAGACGTTCAGCTTCATCTCTCCAGAGGATATTCTTTCAGTCGTTTTATGGTTTCAGACTGGCAGCAATGTTCTTGTTTGAAAGAATTGGTTTCTTCCTGGTTATTCTCCCATCTAAAACATTCCCATTCAGTCTTCTCTTGATGGTCCAGGCATGAACACTGACACAACCCACAGTTAGGGAGGCCTGCAGATCCTTAGATGTTACTCTGGGGCACTTCCTGGATGATTCTGCAGGTTGCTCCTTTGGACGTTCTCGGCAGGAGAAATAGACCTGGGTTGAGTCTCCACGGTCTTGAACATTTTCCATTTGTAGGTTATCTGCCTGATAGTGGATGGATAGAGACCCAACCATTTCAAAATGGTTTTGTAATCCTCTCCAGACCGATGGGCATCAGCCACTCTTTTCCTGAGGCCCTCTGAAATCTCTGTACATCATGGCATGGCATGTTTGCACTTACCCATATGGCTGAAGACCAAACACATGAGCATTCTGACCTCTATATAGAACAGGGACGCCTGAAACACCATCCTCGTCTACTTCTCATTTAAATAACCCAGTGCTAATTGCCACCACAACTGTGCTAAGGAAACTGTTATTTCACTTACACTGATTCTTAATTATTCTCTTGCATCTCCGAAAAAATCTCAGATTGGTGCATCTAAAACCTTTTGGCCATTTAAGAAACAATGGCTTCAATTAAACGGAGGTATCATGGAAAAAAATTGCAACTCAGATAATTATATCAGGAGTTTACCCACTGTTGCTCAGCGCTGTACATATTTGAAACTGATGGGGGTCTTGAGCTTTTACGTTGTAACTGAATAAGATTCTCCCTCCAATGAGCTACTTGTAGCTACACAAAAGGGGAAAATCATGCTTAATTATAACATCGTTCTACTGCGTATGAGTAACTTGCAGGGGAGACTGCAGAAGAATTGACGGGGTAATTCTGGCATTGGGAAAACACATTTTAATCCTCAGACCTGCGTGATGAATTGGGAAATGGTGAATTTGGAATTCCAGAGCAAAGGGGAACCAAAAAAAACGATCTGGTGTTGGAGGATGGGGGTCGGACAGGGAAGGATTAAATTTGAAAAAAAAATCCAAAAGGTAAGAAATAACGCACTGTACAGGATGTTTCCCACGATAAATAAAATGAACTATTTCCCCAGCTTACTAAGGCCCCTGTTTTAGTTGTAAATCTTCCTGTCCTGTTTTTTCCAAGATAGTGGTTGAAAGGCCTATTTGGAGAGAAAGAAAGCGAAAAAGCATTTCCTCACGAAAAATGCCGCTGCACCTTTCTAGTCTCTTTCGTCTGCTTTCAGACAAGTTGTCAGCCATGACTGTGCCCTCAGTGGGTTTTAAAATCCGGCTGAAAGACGTTGTGGAAAAACGCTACCTTTCCTCTGGCCTCATCTCGCTGCCTACCTGCAGAACTGCTGACACAGCCCTCATGGGAATGGAGCAAGTCCACTTTGATTTCTCGTTCGGGAAAATGAGCGAAACTGTAGCTAAAACAAACACACCACTTCTATTCCCTAGGACCACCTTGGATTCCAATCAAGAGGACGATGTTAAATCCCATGACCCCTATTTTTTAAGCTGCGGCACCAGTGGAGTTTAGTGTATACAGTGTGTGTGTGTATGTGTGTGTGTGTGTGTGGAGGGTGCCTTTGTATTCAGGGAGGTATGCAGGACTTTGAATTGTTTATAATTAAGTGCATAACACTAAAAAAAAAACAACATATACACACTTTTCACCTACACTCCACAATACATTATCTGGCCCCGCTGGAAATTTAGTGCACATGCTGGCCTCCTGTGACACACTGAGAACCCGCACTGCCCTGCCAAAGATCCAAAATAATGGGAAGCATCCAGCATGTGGTAACTTCCAGGATCCCAGAGAGATGTAAAGCAACAGCAGACCAGACCTTTTGACCAGCATGCTATCGTAAAGGGAAGGCAGGCTTTTGTGCATGGTTCCCTTGTGTGCTGCAAGTGGTGCCTTATGTGGGGTGACTGGTAGCACATTACCAAAGACCAACGGAAAGTGAGATTCAGTCTGCAAAGAAGCTTTTTTTGATTGATTTGACTGATACTTTTATCCAATACCACTGACTGGTCCCGGCTCTACACAGACAACTACGTGATGTGCCTTGGTGTGCTCCACCTGTCGGAGCTGTAGTTTACTGAAGGCAGACCAACCTGTTAGTATTTCTAATATCTCGACAGAGCCAGAGGCCAGACACAAATCCACCCAAAATCCATCCGCTTCAAATTGGTGAAACTAGTGTTTGAGGGAGAAATGTGCCAAGACGGTCATTTTCCTTTTTTTTTCTTTAAGGCAGGAGGGGATCGTGACCTGCAGGACACACCTTGACTGTATGCCTGCAATCTGCCGTCTCTAAACGCGGTTTGCAGGACGTCTCATGTAGAATAAGTGTAAAACTGGACAGATCTGAAACATCTGTAGCGTGAGGAGGTAGCGTGGTCCAATGCTGTAATTGAACTCGGGTATTCTCTCCTAGTATCCCATAGGTGTGACACATCTACGGAATGTCCTATAGGTGTGACCCATCTACAGAATGTCTCTTCTGGCAGTCTGGAAGAGAACCCAGAGAGTTCTCATTTTTTTACCTAACAGAACGAGACGAGTTAGATTCCTGAGGTGCCTCTACATGAACATTTTGTGGCACCTTTGTGGGCACCTTACCACTGGATGGGTACCTGGTGCCACAGTCATTAACGTCCTTTAGTACTTTTCTTCAGATGCAGGTTTTTGGTTGAAAAGACACTGGCAGCCAATATACTGTACACACACCATGACAGTATAAAGCACGGCACAGCAAATGATAGAACTTAACATTTCGGGAAGTGAAACGGTAGAAAAAATGCCTCTGTGTTCTGAGAGTTAAAACTCTTTACTACTTAAACTACTTAAAGGTAGGTGTCTTTAAAATATAGTCAAATTCCTTGCAGCATTGTTCCTTTAACCCCCCCGACTGTTGAATGCTTGATACAGCTTGTCTTCCGAAACAAATACGATGATTAGCTGTCCACGAAGGACCTGCATTTGAGGCTGACAACCCAGGCAGTTGGGATCAACTGCTTTCCAGAATCACTCATCGGACCTGCAACCCCCTCTCACCACCCCACTCCGTCCCCTGCACCCGTACTGAAATCTGTGAAGGAAATGAACTTTGCCCTAGCTTTTCATGCACGGCAGTACCCCCCCCCCAAAGACCCCCCTTCAACCTCCAAATCACACATACCAACTCTCCCTACTCCATCACCCCTGTTAAGGGGCTCCTGCCCTCAGATAAAGGCCTCTTTATTCAGTCTGCTTCATGACAGGGAAAGGAAATCAGCTTAAAAAAAAGAATCACAGGAGCAAAAGCAACAGACCACAGGGCTGCACATCTGGAGTTATTACAACCCTCTGTCCCCGCCAAGAAACTCCGACATTCCTTAGCTGGCTACAACGTCGTGGAGCTTCTAATGTCAGCACCCCCTCCTCCCTAGCCCCCTACCAGCCCCCAGCGCAACCACCAAATACAAACCAACACCCCCCTCCCTTCCACATCCAGGCTCCTCTCCTCCTCCCCATGGGGCAACTCAATACGTCTCACTTCCTGTTGACCTCTGACCTCCCACTTCCTGTTGCCTCCTCAAAAGCCCGAGAAAAAGAGAAAAAAAAACCCAGACAAGAAGCCCCACCTCTCTCTCTCTCCCTCCCTCCCTCCCTAGGAAAGTTAGTTAACAGAACATTGCCACGTCAATCCTACAGCTACTCTCACTGCCCTTGGAAAGGGATGTGGGACGCTTTCTCTTCTTCTCTACTTGAATTTCACTCCTTTTCTCCCCTTTCGGCTCCCTTTTTGATTTTATTGCTTTACCATCTTTCCGGGACTTTCCGGGTGGCTACTGGCAAATCAGAACTGATTTGTTTTTTTCTCCAGTTAGCCATGCAAAGCAGCACCTCCAGGTAACTTTGGCGGGTGTTTGGGCTGATGAGGGAGAAAGGAGAAGGCAACCTCTTTACTTTGCCCCTCCCAACTTCTACTTCTGCCCTTGACCTCCATCATATAGACCCCCTCTCTCCCCCCGGCCCCCCCCCCCAGCTCCAAGCATCTCCACTCCTGAAGCTGCACAGCGACTCGTCTGTGGACCGAAAGGGAGTGTAGAGGAGGGAGGAGAAAGAGCACCACTGGACCAGTCAGACAGCTCAGCCCCCCGAAGTGCACCTATCTAACACTTCATTTCCTTTCTTTTTCATTTCAGGCGGAGAAAGCAGATCTTGACCTCATCCGCTTGCTTACGGCGCCTTTGTCGCACAGAACTACTGGACAGCAGCATCACGTTTTCTGCGTCCTTTCAGCCGCCCAGAGCGGCTCAACTTGACTTCACCTCCACGGTACACCAGCGGCGTAGAGGAAGCCCTTTGGGTAACGAATGCTTTGATTTTTTTTTTTAACCTCTTCAGGCAAGTGAGGAAGACAGGAGTGGAAACGTCTGCTGCCATATTTTTTTTTTCTAGTCTTGAGCCAAATTGCATAGGGTGTTTGAAGCCACAGGAACTCCTCTGCTGCATGTCATCAGTCCACAAGGAGTTATTTCTGTTTGAGCAATGAGTGGATAATGCTTAATTTTGCGCTTTTAAAGAAAATGAATTTCCCAGATTAGACTGGCTTTTCATTTTTTTTTCAAACATATTTGCCGTTGTGAACGCCGGTTGCTAACCCAGTGGTCTCTTTCTTGGGTTTTAGGATTAATTGCTTTAGCATCTTAAAGCAAAGCAGGGTGATAGGTTCATTTGTTTCACAATTATGCTCAAAGACAGAGGGAGGCAGAGAAAAAAATCTAAGTGCTGGCTTTTCCTATTCTGGCTGATTGGGGTGCCTGTTGTGGCAAAGTCTGATGGCATTACAGGCTCCAAACTGATCCACATCTCTCCTGTTGGCAGCATTCTGCTCGAGATGGGTTAATCGTATTGAACAGGGACTGTGCTCCTCACCAGCACTGGAACATACTGTGTATCTACAGTAGATGCAGGATGGAGTCTGATTCAGTAGCTAGTTGGTGTCGGAGTGAGTCTGCCTGTGGATGTGAATGTCTGGACAGTTAACTCCATGGGTAAAAAAAGATCTTACAATCATAAAAAGAACTGTATTAGATCAGGTCCAGTTTTGAAAAAAAAAAACGGATTATTTTCCCTCACAATGTTATTACTTCTCTATTTAATGTACGAGATATTGACTTTAAACAGACTAAAAATACGATAATGATAAACTTGTCTTAAATAAAATTGTATGACAGCGTAGATGAGTCGATGTTACCGGATACTTTTCTGTGATCTATGTTTTAATTTTTTGCTTTTTAAACTTAATTTAAAAAAAATTCTTGCCAGGGTTAAAAAAAAGCGAAGAATATTAGAAAATTACTGGGCAGTTTTACAAAGAAGTGATTGGAATGTAATTTTTTCTCCTTGATTTGATTGGTTTCTAAACCTCTCTGGCTCAGCCCGTTACATTCTTGATTCTGACTGGGCAGATATTTTTGTTCAGGTCTCTGTTGCAGCAGTGTGAGGGGATGACACATCCTTATAGCACCACGGCGGTATCTCACTTTAAAATGTGCACCATTTTTGTTGGAAGCGCTAAACTCTCTTGGATTTTTTTGGCCGATAAATCAGAAAGCTTTTGTTCTTAGAAGTTGAAAAGAAAAGACAAGAAGCGAGAGGCAGCGCTTGAACCATCAGCCAGAACAGATTATCTGACATTAAACTCTGCATTATTTTTCTTATCGTGATAAGATGGCAGATCTAAAAGTGTGCAGCTTTGATCTCCAAATAAACGGCGAATGTGAAATTATACTGATCTTTCTTTGCAGGAACTATTTTCTGTAGGTGTGAAGCTATCGTCACTGGTCTTTATAACTATGCCCCTTTTTTTTCCTCAGGAGCCCTTATTTCCTTCAAAGCCCAGCCTGGACTGAAGATCCCTTGGTTTCGAGGCCAGCAGGCACATTGGTGCTGGCCAGTATCCTGACCAGTAGGTGACGATGGTATCTGTGGTTCCCAGCTGGCATCTCTGTGTGTCTGTGTGAATTAACGCGCCACCGTTGAGCCTGTCGGACGTTGCCCAGGGAGTGCCCAGTGACCCGCCTCGCCTGCCCAGTGTTCAGACTACCTGTTCAGGAAGTTGTGGTTGTACAGTAGTCTGCACATTGGTTAGGCTGTGTGGGGGAGCTCGAGACATCAAGACCCGCAGCCTCATCGAGCACAGACGCCGAGAACCCCGTGATGTGCTCTGCGCCAGGCCTTGTTCTGCCGAGCACAAGGCGTTTTCTAGCTGAACAGGGGTGGTACAGTCGTTTACTCTACCAGTCACTCAAAGACAGCACACTCTGGGCCACCCCCCTCAAGGTTACACCTTGGTCCTGCCATTGAAGGGTACCGCTAGTGTCACAGGGCGTCACAGTCATCATTGCAATCGCTAATCTAGCTCCTGCGGGACTTTGTTTGATGTTGTATTTGTGAGACGGTGTTTTTCCTATTCGAGAACATGCTGTAAAACAGAAAATCCTCTTCTCTCTATTTAAATACTAACTTATAAAAATCTTTCCAGCTACAGTTTTTGCTCAATGTGGTGTTGGTGGTGGGTGTATTAAAATGCTTTGCAAATGCAACTGACTTAACTGCGGTTGCTTCATGAGCTTTCTCGCGTCTGTTTTGGATTTGTAACACGCAGTGCAGTTTTATACCGTATTTAGTTTTTCTTTATTAATGACTTTATGTAAGGCTTTAGTTATAATGTTTTGCTTACTTTCTGTGTGAGTGTTTTTAGTGACTGAGTACACTGTACTTTAAGGTCTTTAAGGAAGAAAATGTCTGAGGGAGCAATTTTATGCTATAATCTCATAACTATTACTATGATTAGACCTCTTTATTCATGTGGTTGATGTTAACAGACTGCTGCATACCTTTGGGGACAGATTGCTTTGGTGTCATCTTTCCTAGTATGTTGAAATGCCCAGACTCTGACTCATAGCTTACTCAGAAATCCTGCTGACAGAGTTCTGACCACTTCTGGGAAGAACACACATCACTCCTGTGCTGGTGTCTGTGCACTTGCTGCCTGCTCAGCTTGGAACTCAGTTTGTTCTTAACACTTTGAGATTAACAAGCTAGAGAACCGTTACTCTGAAACTGAGGTGTGATAAGCTAAAATGCTGAAGGACTTGTAAATGACAAATTAAAGATCTTTCATGTCAATGCAGACTTCTCTGGCAAACTAAACCGGTCACTGAGCTTCAGCTGGTAAATCTGAAATGGTCAGGTGGCCCACAGTCTATATCATATGCTAACAGCAAAAGATATATTTCCCCAAGCCATGTTCATGGACATGGAAATGTATGAGCTGAGGAGACTTTCTTAATGCACGTTTAAATTAATGCAAGAGTAATTTTTGTCACTTTTATTTTTTTTCCTGTTTCAATACAATACGAATTGTAATAAAGATTTTTAATAAAGGTCTTGTTCTCTTATGTCAAAATTATTTAGTATTTTCTAAGAGGAGAAAACCTTGCACATCTTGACTATCGTTACCAGCATTGCTCCAGGAGCAACATGCACTGTATTGTTTAAGAAAGTGTTTTGAACTGTTGGCTTCTGTCCTGTCAAAGTCTTTCTTAAGGCAGTCTTTGTACTGAAGCAGTGCCTGGTCCACCTCCAGCTGGGCCTAATGTATGAAACTTAGTATCAGAATGAAAACTGTGAATCAAAAATGTTTACTTCAAAGGTCCCTCAGAGCAAAAGTTTGATGGTGCGTGAGCAATGCTTTGAAAAAGTGTGTACTTATGTGAATTTTTGTGTGTTGGGGTTTATATTTTTGAGCAAAACAAATAAGACAAAAATATATATTTTTGGAGATCTAATTTCTCCAACTATTGGACGTCTTGTGATTTTAAGAGCCGATCCATAGCCTGTCATTAGTAATGACAAAGAGTTGTTTATTTCATTACAATGCTGGTTTCTGGGTTCTTAAGATTTTCTATCAAGGGAAGCAAAACAATGTCCACTTATTGAATAATCTGATGCAGCAGTCTGTAGTTTAATGAAAACACGGTTAAGAAATCTCTAAAAACAAAAATACATGCTCTATTCAGTCTTCCACTTTTGCCACAACAAGACAAGAACTCAAAGACTTAGAAAGTCTCATGATAATTTATGAAAAGAAAAGACAACTTGTGGTATGCCATATTTTCAAGTTAATTCTGCAACTCCCACTTCAAAAAGCAGGTTCTCCTTTTGCAAGCATGTTTACTCAAGAATTCAGCGCATAACCTTCACTCAGATACTGAGCGACAGCACTTATCACTATTACTGTAATCCTCAGTAGATTATAAGGTAGGTTTCTGCTTTCATGTGACCACTCTCTGGTGATCACAATTAATAAAACAGTTAATTGATTTGCACTGTTCAAGATATTACTCCTTAAAAACGTCAATGGCCTCTCCGTTAAATGAAGGACTCCCCTCTTAGCACGGAACTAAGCGGTGGCTGTAATTTCCCTGCTGTGTTACCAGTACTCTCAGTTACCTTAAGATACATTTTTTGGTTAAGACCTTGAAGATATTGAGACTTTTTTAGCTCCTAGAGGAGGGCTGCAGTTGTGCTGGCAACACACCTCGCTAGTGTTTACATTGAAACAGGGCTGCCTTCACTGTACATTAAAATATCTTTTAGAAGTAAACCTGAGGAAAAAATAAGAGCGCTGTTCATACTATTTATACCTTTACTGCAGCAGCCCATAATAACAGTAATAATAAAGCTAATTATTTCCTGCAATTACATGACTGGTTTTAAAGAGATGTTCCTTTGAAAAGCCCCCTGAGGTTCACAGTAATACGTCCTCATAAACTTTAAAAAAGAAAGGATCAGAGGATGAAGACAAGGGCGGATATTAAACACAAATATCCTTGTTAGCCGTTTGTCAAAAAAAAAGCATGTAGCTTCACCGAGCAAGACCACCACTGAGTGCCAAACGCCCTTCATTTCGGTATCTTTAATTTTGCTTCTGTATCATGCCTACGTGTCCAGCTCACAATGTGCACTTTTTTTCCCCGTTCCAAAGTGCCACTTTGAGAGGTTTATACACATTCAACCAAAGCGTTCTCCAGATGTTGCTCGGCAGACATCTGAAGAAGCGATTTGGGCTTTTTCTTTCTGGATCATTTCCGCACCTTGACAGCGCAGGGGGACGTGCTGTCGGGGGGGACGCCGGCCACATGGGCGACCTCCAGCGACTGCTCGTTTGTCAGGACGTGGTAAAAAAAAGAAAGCTGGCGTTTCTATAAATAAATCCACAAAAGAACTTCGGAACCGTGAAACCGAACATAAACAAGTGGGGAAACTGAGGAGTGAGCAATGCTAAATAATGTTACTGATGATCTTATCCTCCTCCCCTCAATTCAGCACCCAATTGACCTCTAAAACAGAGTTTCCTAATCCTAATCCTGGTGAGCCAGTGTCTGCTTATTGTTGGTCCTATTCAATAAGGTATGCAGTAGTCCTAGTGTTGGCTATTAAAAGCGGGAGAGATACAGTATCGTGTCCACTAGGAGACTTCACAAGTACCTTGAAAGGTGCAGCTCTTAAGAGGCTCTCCTCTAGAAACCGTCTGTTTCAGTTGAACAAGCTCAGCTGCAGTCCGAACCGGCAGATACTGAGCTCATGAGAAGCCGACGTGGGAGTCCTTGCTCTGAGGCCTTCAATAAGATCTGACAGCGTTTCAAAGGAAAATCTGCTTTCACCAGGACAAAATGTGATGGTTGGAATTACTTTTAGGATGATCCTGCATCACAAAAATACAAACGGAATGCTAAAACCTAGAGAAGGAATAGGTAGCGCTCTCTTTCACCATAGCCCCCTAGTAACTCTTGGGACCACATCAAATCCGGATAGTTTTCTCTCTCAGCCAGCCAAGACACATCTGTATTATTGCTTTATCTTGCTTGCTTCTTTAAAGTGTTCTTTCAAAAACCGTTTTAAAAAGGAATTGTGCAGGCTTTGTGTTATCTTTGCATTTACTGTGGGGAAAAAAATCTCCTGTACAGAAAACAGCTTTGTTTTAACATCCAAAATAAAAAGGGAATGGTTTAAGGACACCCACTTCGCTCTCAGAGAGGCAGTCCACTACAGAGAAGGAGGTATTATTTCTATCGAGGGGAGATTTTAGGACCTAGAATCTTACTAAAATGTTCGGTGGAGAGGGTTTCCTGTATGTTTGTAACTCCAACTGCTTTATGAATGATGGATTTAGAATGGGTTTTTGGTTTTCACTGTGCTTCATGTGTGCGCTGAAGAGTTAGAATCTCTATTCCAGATGTAAAGCAATCCAGATGTGCATATATCAAAGCTACATGTGTGCCCATACGTTTTTACTCAAACTTTGTGCAAACCCTCTGTACACTTAATTTGTAGAAGATGGAGCCACATTGTGATCTAAATCGCCTCTTTTAAATTTCTTATCCCAAGAGTGAGGGCAGACTTTTCACATCCACATTTACATGGCTGTACTGTATTACAACATTTACAGCCAACATTACAACATTTACAGCCACACAGACATCAGTTAAAACATCCCTATCTAGGACAAGTAATTACATATTCACAAAGTTGAGCCTTCAAGGAGACCACACTATACAGAAAAAAATCACTGCGTTTGGCCTCAGTTATTTAGATGCCTTTGCCTAAGTAATACACATATTCTGTACATGTTTGTGTATTACATAGGCAGTACATGTTTCTGTATTATGCAGGCAAAGACATCTTGTGTGTCTCTGTGTCTGATGCTAGGCACATGACAAACCCCTTCTCAAATCTGGAGCAAGAGGAAATGCCATTAGGCACCACAACAACGTTTTTACCAGGAGGCACAAATATGTGGCACAGTAGTACTTGAATTAATATTTACGCTCCCTTGTTGCGGCCTTGAGAGAGGCTTCAAAACCACTTACAAACTATGACACATGTAAGTGGGAAGACGTGAGCTTTGTCGTAACAGTTAGAAAACAAACGTACTGCATTAGCACGGGGGAAGGTCAGATCACAGAACAAAACCCAAGAGAAACGCTTCTGTATCTTTAAAGAATCGCAAAGGTTTGCATGTCTCCACACACCAGGAACTGTGTTAAACCCCCCCACATACACACACGGCCACACATTTCAGTGAAGTCTTTTCTCCTTCCCTTTCAGCTCTTAATCAACTTTCTGAAACTGTATCCACTTTTCCTCCAAGTTATTTATGGGCCTGACATAACTGGCTTTCCGACAGTTTTTATGACTTGGCTGGCTTGGAAGGAGTTTCGGTGTCTGGCAGGCCCAGACAAACGAGAAACTGGGCCAGGTTTCATAGCGGAGTCCTGTCTTATAATAACTCAGTGGTTTCCTCATGGTCGGGGGCACCATGTGCTCAGTCCCCTTGTTAGCACTCTGCACTTTCATGGGGTACATCTGTCCTTGACACCCCCTCCTCCAGCATGAGTCATTCTCTTTAGCCAAGAAGAAAACTGAACAACAGAGATGTCAATGGATCTGCTTCGGACTTTGAGGTGTCATTAGCGTCTAAAAGCTCTGTATGTCCTAAAAGGGGGCCGTGTGTCATTCAGAATTTCAAATTAGTGCCATGCTCCCAAAAAGGGGGAATGTGTTCGATTTTGACCTTGATTCAAGAGTTTTTCAAAACCGCTTCAGTCTACCAGCGTTAGTTGTCAGATAGCTGAGAAGAAAAAGCGATATCTTTCTGGTCCTTCGCTTTAATCATGTGATGTACATGCATTTCAAGGCAGGTGACTGACACTCTTTAGGCTAAACTGATCTCCGGCAGCACTGAAATAATAAGGCCCCGCTTAGCTTCAGCCAAAAACGAATTGCTGGAATTCTACGAGCTGTTTTAAAGCCGGTTTGAGTCTGGAACTTAGAACTAAACAACTACAGAAATGCATAAAAGAAAATCTCCTTTTCAACCTCTGCACACTTTCATTATGCGTACAAGTGATATACTTGTGTTAGAACGTTTACATAGAGTGAAAAAAGACAAAACGGACAGACCTGACTACAGTACGTCTGCATTACAGACAAAAATGAGCAGAGAAAATGAATGAGAAGTTAGAAAGATTAGCTTGTGACAGGTGTCACAATTTCAATAATTGGAAACATATAGGCTCTGAAGTTATTTTGGAACAATATTAGCTCTCTAAGCCAAGGCCATTTAAGAAACATATGGATATCACTCGCGTATCATTTCCACTTGTTTCTGACTTAACAGCAACCAGGTCCAGCTCTTGAGGAAGAAAAAGGAAAAAAAGCCACATACTGTGAGTATCCTGGGCGGTCTAGTAATACCTTTGAACTTTTCATTAAATTCATTCATTTTTAAATTCATTCTTCATTTTTACTTGTGCTCTTCTCCAAAATTCTCTTCACTCCATTTTCCCGTTCAAAGGAGAGCACAGATGTGTGAGTTCATACCGAATCTTTTAAAGAATCAGATAGTTTGACCGAACAGGGCCTTTCATTTGAATAAGAGTCCTGAGCTCGGTTCCTCGAGGGTCACTACTTTTGGTTGTGGCTCCGAGAGAGACATTTGAACACATCAGTTGGATTTGGTTTTGCATTAGTGAACGGGCAGTCGTTTCATGCGACTTTCCCTGAATCTTGAGTGAAAATTGACAAAGTCGACCCAGGGGCGTCTCTTCAGAATGAACTTTGGAACACAAACCAAGGGGGCAAAGAAGTGCATTTTAAACAGAGAACAGGAGGCAGCCCTTTACCCAAAGGGTTGTGGGAGCGTGGAACAAGCTATCCAGCCCTGTTGTTGGAGCCAGTAGTCTGGCTTCTTTTACAAAATGGCTGGATAGCTGTAACTACCGAACAGATTAGATGGGCTGAGTGACCTCCTCTTGTTTGGAACCTGTCTTATGTTCTGAAGAAAACGCGAACGTTGCGAGATGTGAAACGTGAAAATGTGACGCGCACTTTGCGAATGCTGCAATGCTTTTTTGGATCAAGGCCAGCGAAAGAGGCTGTAAGTCCTTTCACGCCGACGGGATTTTCAAGATGACACGCCTCAGACTGTCGGTTGAAGTTGCGTCTTTTTTTCTGATTTTCTTTTTACTGCAGTACAGATGTAAGAACACCCACAGCAGGCAGCTCTCAGAGCTGACCAAAGCCTACAGTCTCCTGTTTACAGTGTGAATTGCAGGGAACAGTGGTAAGAACAGACCCATGCGGACATTGCTCAGGCTGTGAACGACAGGAGGCCTCCAGACCTGGCTGTCTCCTTCCCTGCTTCCTGATTGCTGGTAACTAACTTCCTCCTGTTTCATTCCAGCCCCAAAGTTCCTGGAAATGTCTCGTGGCTTTCGCAGAGCTTGGTGCGATTTCCCAAGCTACAGTACATAGCTTCGGTTCTCAAGTCATGTTTTGCAGTGGATACCTACTGCAGCCAAAAACGCCAACTCAAAGCCAAACGGCCCTGTTCTCTTGGTCTAGAGCTTTTACTTTTTGCACTGTTCCTGAAAAAAGGAAATTTGTAAAAACGTCCCCCAATAAAATAAAAGGCTATTGAATATATTGGCAATAGTGAGTAAATAAGACTTTGGAATAAACTCTTAATTTCAAGTCTACCTGGCAGGCCTGATTCAGGAACTAACACGCCAGCAGGATGCCTGTGGGCACCCCTGTGCCCTCTGTCAGACACCTACTGTTCTGACATGTTATCGGTGACACAACCAGAGAACTATTTTACCGTGATATTTCAGAGGATGCTGGAAGGCTGTTCTCTTTCGACCCAGCTACTGTGGCGAAGCTGCAGCACTGAGTCAGCCTGAGCAGTAATTAGCCATTCCAGTCAGAGGGATGTAATTGGCAGGTTCGGCTGGAAAATAAATGCCATAAATTCAAAACGAACACCGCATGAACTGCGATCTGCCTTCGAAGGAAAAAAAAAAACGTAGAAGAAATATCTGCAAACTTCATCAATCACGAGGAAAAGGTTGCGCAAAAAGTTTCTCGCTGCCAAAAGATCCACACCGAGCTGAAGTAAAATGAAAATAAACTGCTCCACATTCAGCTATTGTGGAACGGTCAGCGCTGCCTATGAAAGTTTTTTTGATTTCTGAAAGGAGACGCCTGAATGACAATTTACTTGCAAAACCTGTGCGGAAATTTGATATTTTTGTAACTCTCTCCTGCCTGTATCTATGCGTTTAACCAAAAAAGTGAGCAGCCAAAAAAGGTTACATACAGTATGTGCCACATGTTCTGTGGACAGTTTTCTTATTTAAAACATTTGTGCTTTTTTTAAAGAAAGGGTTTGATGTATGCTTTCAAAACCTGACCACATCAGGCACTATGGTTAAATATTAAAACGTTTTTGGAAATCTGGATGGTCCAGGCAGGGTTCTGGTTGTGTATCATGGGATTCCTCTGCTCGTACTGTACGCCCGGGTGCTTTGAAGGAAACCTGTCAACTGAGAGCCTGAGGGATTTTCAAAAAACTTGCTTCGATGAAGCTTGGGCAACTCAGAAATTCCCGCCCAAACCACAGCTTTGGAAAAAAACCAAACCCCACAGCATCCTAGAATATCGAAAAGTTTTTTTCGCGGGGTGAAAATGGCAGGCCTTTCAGGCGATGCGACGCTTGAAGCTCGCTGAGGGTTTGGCCTACACAAGGCCGGGGGAGACAGGAGCCCAGCAGAGGCCGGTTTGAGTGCAGTCTGGGGATCGGGCTTCCTTCATTTTCCGGGCTTTTCCGTGTCCGACAGCGCAGAGCTTCTGGCTTCTACGCTGTTATTTGCAAGCTCCAGTGAGACTCGGAGCGCGCAGGGCTGCTTGATTCAAAGACTTGGTATGTCCGCTAATGAAAACCAGATTTCTCCCAATGCTTCCACTGAACATTATTATTAGTGTCGGGGGCTAGCAGGAGATGGTGGAGGGGGCTGGGCGAGGCTGGACTGGTTAAGACCTGACAGCATTCAAACGACATGTGGGCTGACTCCTGTTCGCTGTCGTGCTTCGTACTGCTTCCACGTCTGGTTTCTTTGCTGTGACACGCCAAGAGAGCCAAGATGTCGACAGACCATACATATGGTAGACCACTGGGAGTGTCCCTGACTAAAGAATTTCAATGATCAGAGCCAGAGCCAACGATAAGTTGTTTTTTTTTTTTTTTTCAAGCGAGCACTAGGTTTTCTCTCACAAGCACTGTGGCTACGCATCTGAAGACAGGTCTGTGCGCGAGTCAGATGGAGAGAGATGTCTGGCGGCGGCTCTCTCTGAAAGGTTGTCTCAGTGTTTTACATTTTGGAGCACAAAAGCTCTTGTCAGAAAATACACACAGGAAACCAGGAGTATCCCTGTGTACAAGGGGGTTTAATGACCACATTTTTGCGATCATTTGAACAACAACTATTGCAGTCAAGACGCATTACTTCTGAGCTAGCTCCACTCCACTCCTGCATCAAAACGTTATTTGTGAAGAACTACACATAGAATTAAATAAAACTGTATATTGATTCCTATGGTCTGTAAAGGTCAGTTATACAGTATGTGGATCCCCTGCTCCACACACAAGCACTAGAAGGACACTGCAGGGGACATTGCAGGCAGATTTGACCTCGAAACGAAAGCACCAAGGCTTTCTTATATGTGCACTGAAAAGTCCCTTTTTCCAGAGTTAGGGACCAGCAATACAATAAAAAAATTCCTGTGGTATAGAAGTCGCCGGAGTGTAGCAGACTCCTAGAACGAAACGTGTCTTTAACGTGAAGACAAGACGGGGGATAAATGGTTTTAACACACGGTCATTTGCGTCACAACGTGTGCAAGTGTAGAGAGGGCTCCTTCTGAGCGCTGGTACGCCAGGGAAATTGGAACAAAGGCCAAGATTGACAGTCAGTAATGCTGACTCCTGCCAACCCCCCTCTCAACCCTTCAACCACCCCCAGGCCTGCGCACAGGAGAAATAATAATAAAAAGTGGGGAAATGTGCCCTTCTTTTGAAAGATTGCTATGGAAACAATGGCCCACTTTTTCCTCAGAGTTGGGCAGTGTTAGTTTTGGGTCCCCCAGCGGCGAGTAACCGCGATCCTGGTCTGATGTAAAAATAAATACATATGGAGGTTAGGAGCCCAGGATCGGGAAAGAGAGGTTCCCGCCTGACCGCGTGTGTTAGTCATTTAGGAAAGTGTGTGTGTTCGTGTGTGTGTGTGTGCGTGTGGGTTAAACAGAGGCTTTTGTTAGCCAGGAGATGAAAGAGAGCCCACAGTGCCCCAGTGCCCCTATATTTTCCACATGGAGTTCATTACAAGGCCCAAATCAGGCACCCCCCCCCTCCCCCACACCTCCTGCTTTTGAAAGAAATTACGTTTATGAAAAGCAGTCCTCACATTTTACTAAAGAAGAAAGCTAAGGCCGACTGGTAGTTTCTGGTCCACAGATGTGGGTGCCACCTTTTATTTGAGTGTCAGGCTGTGGGGAGGGACCTTCTTTTACTGAAATTGAAAGGTCCTCGTCTCATTTTTACCTCCTCTCCCCCATACAGAATGAACCCCAGCCCATTTCTCCCTGGGGGAGCGATTGTGTCAGCCACCCTGGGCAATGTTCAAAGAGGTCATTGCTGCTGAGACTCATTGGTTTGGCAATAAATCAGGAGTATACCGAGGAAGGGATCTGCAATTTGCTGTGGCAGGGTCAGTTAAGCAAACTGACATTTTAAATGCGGGGAGAAAACACATCGGCTTTGGGCAGGCTGGGTGAACTTGACTTTCCGCGTCAACTTTCTCATGTGAAAATTGACCAAGTCGACCATGCGCGGATGTTAAGAAGGCGGGAGGAAGTCACAGAAAGGAAGGCAAAATAAAAAGTACTATTCAGGAATAGGTATGGCAAGACCGAGCTAGACAAAACCAGCTCCATAACGCGGTGGGAAATTTCAATTCACAGAAACAAAACAGGCCAACAGACCCTGCTGAAACAAAAACAGAAAAAACGGGCCTGGTTTCTGTTGTTGATATAAAATGAAATGAACAATAAATGAAAAATACATTCACAGTCAACCCTGGGATTCCCTCGGGCCCCGTGAAGGCGAGAAGGACTGTCCAGTGTCTCAGTGCCACTCACCTCATCATCCTTGTACCAGGACAGTGTCTCTGCTGTCAGCACAAACCAGTACTCCTTGGCTCCTCCTTTCATGATGCCAATGTTGTTGATGGTGAGCCAGCCCTTCCTGATCACCTGGGGCAAAAGACAACACATGGCATTAGTGTGCCAGCAATGCCAATCCAGTCATTTAAACCCATTATGGAGCTAGGTAAGGTTCAATGCCCGCTATATGTCTACAGCAAGGTGGAAATTGAATTCAGTGGGAAATTGTGCACAATGCATTTCAACATCTCCACTGACATCTGTCTGCTTGTTAGAAAACCCCTCTATAATACTTTTCCTATGTTATATGCTGTAATAGCGTGCAATCCTCGTACCCTATGCTTCCAGGACGCTGGTAAATGGTGTAACCTTCGAAATGAAACTCACTGTCATCAGTCACATTATCTCTCATGCCAGAGGTTTTCTTTCCGAGTCTGAAGTAACAAAAAGCTTATCGTTTGTTCATTCTTCAACTGAGAATAAAAGCAGGAGAAGTAACACCTTGCACCTCAGCAGAATGACTGTAGCCTGCTGTCTGCCTTAAAGGGATTTGCGTGCTCAGAGGCTGTTCAGAGGTAATGTTGGCAGCTCGGATGAAACTGCTGCTAACTGTGGGACAAAAAGGATCTGAGGTGGCAGCAGAGAGAATGGTAGAGTGTTTTATGCGCCAATAAATGCTGTTTTCTTCTTGAAAGACCTTTTAAAAAAAACTTTGTGGTAAGCTTTATGCCGTCTGCTGTGTTGTGCAATCCAACTGGTGGTGAGGAATCTTCTTCAAGATAAAGAAGGCTTTTAGAGCACATTAAGGGCAATCTTATTGCTTAGTAATAACAGACCTCATAGTGCAAAGATACATTGATGTCCTTAAGTCCTTTAGCCAGCAGTTTTTCTGTTCCTACAAGCCAAAGTGGAAATGCTGATTTCCAGCAGAGAAACACAGCGCTAGGATGGCATGTTCTCAAGAAAACAATGCAAAGGCTTCTTCTTTTAAAATTAATCCATCAGAACGTCTGCGGCCCCCGAGCTATCAGCAAGAGTACGCGGTACTGTACACAGACTGGCAGAGGAGCCCACAGCAGACAGTGCATCGGCTGACCAAGCCTGTGCATCTTCTTTTCCAGCATTGTATTAATACTCAGCAAGGCCATACCCAAACTCAGACCATATGAATGTCATTACGTTTTCATTTTGGCAGTGGGTCACAGTTCATACTGAAAACTGCTGTGATTTTGTTTGATTGCTGTGTTTCAAATTCTTCGTTAGAACCGAGTGCGGCGATTTGATTCTTGGTATCCTGCGTGTCTTTCTTTCCTGTCTCCCCTTACCGCTGTGAGATGTGATTTGCTTTAAGAAAAACGTAACATTTTCCTTCTGAGCAACAGCAATTCAATTCCGTTACTAGAGAGAGCCGGGATTGTTGAATAATGAATAACAAAAACGCCATACTTTACGATAACAGTATGAATTGAGAGAGAAACAGAGATCGACAAATGACGGCTGGTGGGAGAATGAAGGCTTCTGACACAATTTAAACATTTTGATTGCAGCGAATAATAACCTGGGAGGAAAGGGCAACAGAAAACTCCAAAGGGCTCTTAGATTTGATGAGAAATGACCGAAATTCACTGGATTTCCAAGTTTTCGGCTCCCAAGCAGTTGCAGATTTCAAGATATTTACAAAACCTCAATGCAGCAGTATAATATTTCACAACTATCTAATTACTAGTTCAATTAAGCATCATATTAAGTAACTGAGAACTCGATAAACACAAACCAGAGTACCCTGGGGTTCTGCAGGGCCCACACATGGGATCCATTATATTACGAAGGTTTCAGCAATTAAAGGGCTGGATCGCAGTTGGGAGACAGACTGACATTTTATCTGAGTTACTGTGTGCAAACCAGTCCAGCATTTCATGCACAGCATAATTCTGGAGTTTGCCTTCTACTGAGAGGATTCAAAACGCAAGTGAAAACTCAACCACGTTCACTTACTGTTAGGGAAATCAAGGAAATGTTTCATTTCAACTATAATGATGGTAATAATACTAATAATGCAGTAACATCAAGTTACATGCTTTCAGAAAGGAAAAGACTAACTTTGACACAAGAATTAAGATTGATTTTAGAGTTGCAACAATTCTGTAGTCTGATTTTTACTTTTCGCAATCAAACCCTCTCGGTCCCACTGTTTCATTGTGAAATTCGGCATGAACGAATCATGTTATGGTTTGATTTAAGAGTTAAACGACATTAAATGGAACTATGTAATTACACAGTGGTGTTAGACAACAATATGTTAATGCTTCATTTAATACTTAATACTTTTCTGAATAATATTTTTGCACTGCACTTAATATTGACTTTGAACTTTTTATTCATAAAAAGCTGCAGTTGAATATTAAATTTGTATAACATTATATAGGTACGCAAAGTGCCTATCGGTTAGGCAGATTTGAGTAAGTGGAGAAATACTGTGTTCCTAGCTTTTCTTTATTTCACACTTGAGAAGTTTACAAACCAGTGCCCTCACTGCTGGACCTGTAGAGCTATAGCCCTGCAGGTTTTATAGGGAATTCAAACTACTAAATGACTAAAGACACAAAATCAAACAATAAGTAAAGAATTAATTAAGTTCAGTCATCGAGAAAACAAGACAGTCTCCAGGACTGGCTGTGAGGATCCCTGCCTTTGTCATTAATCTGAGTCAAAGACACAAAGGGATCAGTACAAAGTGGCCGATACCGTAAGGGTAATGAATTAACCAAACACTTATTTAATTCTTATTTCTGAGTACATTAGCAAGACTCTTGCCCTGATCTTAAAGACTCCAAGGCATAATCACTGCTACTCCCACAGCAGAACTTGATTACTCACAGTTTGTGGATTTAGTTTTGACATGAAGCAGACAACATGTTTGACTGTATATTGTATTAGTGGCGATACATCTTTGTTCCTGTAAATCATTTTGCATTGATTAAGATAAGCATCAGATAGTTCCAGAGAGCTTGTTATTAAAATGCTTATGTACAAAT
Source organism: Lepisosteus oculatus (assembly GCF_040954835.1). Taxonomy (NCBI): domain Eukaryota; kingdom Metazoa; phylum Chordata; class Actinopteri; order Semionotiformes; family Lepisosteidae; genus Lepisosteus; species Lepisosteus oculatus. Next base: position 12,880,473 of record NC_090719.1, on the reverse strand, counting down.
AGCCTCCAGTCCATGGAGTCCATCTTCAAGCGTGGTCTTAGAACCAAATTAGGACCAAACTGCAGTAGATTTCTGCTGTATAGAATAGACACTGATGTATTATTTCAACTAAAACAAAGCACAGACCTACAAGACTCTTACTGCATTCTGTTCTGATTGATCCTTAATGGATGCCATCAAGTATTACAATTATTTAGTTTTTGTCATATGGAGTTTCACTTGAAGTTAAACTTCAGTGAAACAGAGATTTCAATGTATCGTGAAAAGAAAAAAAAACATACAGTATGTTGTTAACCCAGTATGGCAATTAAAATAAAAAAACACACTGATGCAAAACATGATATATGATATATTTCATGGCAGAGAGACTTAGCCCTTTGTCATTTGTATCTCATGTACTGCTAAAACAAGATAGATTTTCAATTACCTCCGCATATCTGAAACTTACGGATCCTCTATCCTGCTGAATGAAAATTTTAAATAGAAATTACACCAAGACAGGAATCAAGTTCAGTTTGCTAGGAGGAATAAGCAGGTCTGCATTCAGTGCTGTAGAGTAGCCGGGCAGAGCAGCGCAGGAAGCTACTGTAGGACAGTCATAGCCAGGGAAGATAGTTTTGTCACTTCTAGAAAGCAGGGGGGATGTCAGAACTCGGATTTTCTGAGCACTGAGCAAATCACACCTGTGCATGTCATGTTACAACTTTAAACAGTAAAGCACTGTCTTTTTTTACTTTTTAATTCCCCCACTGGTTTAATTAAGTGGGTTGCTGCTGGTTTCTGTTTCACGTGATATGGGGTTTCACCTACTATGGAGGTGACTGTCATTTTTTAGAAGATTGGGAAAGTTACAAGGTGATGATTATCCAAAATAATAATTTGAACAGCTTGTTCAAATATAAAAAATGCAATCTTAATTCGAGTTGAAATCGCAGCAGGATAAGGCTCAGGATGAACATCTGACAAATCTGAGCCCTGAGTATACATTTCAGGGAAAGTCGGTATGCTCCCTGACCAGATGCAGATGTACAACTTTATTTACAGAGCCTCCTTCGCCAGAGCAGGACTTTGCACAAATCAGAATGAGTAAGGAATCCAGGATGTTTGAGATTCATTTGATTCAAGAAGGATCTCTGAAGAAACATGAGACAACACACCAGTATTTCATCAAATTAATTGAAAAAATGTTCTGTCCTGATTTCCTAAGATTGCTTAGCCAGCAGGGGTGTGCCAAACTTAAGCGAGTGACCGGGACCTATATGATAATGTATATGTACTGATATACTGTATATCATGTGGGAAGAGTCTTTGGTGTAGCAGCTGTTCCAATCTACCGCTTTGCAAATGTATACAATATCTTTTATAAAACAGGAGATGGTTTTTATTTGGCAAGTCCACTTGCCATAACTCAGACCTAATAAGATTTTAAATGAAAAGAACTGCAACTTTTCTAAAGGTAAAAATTAAGCCTCAGAGATTATTTTAAGTGAATGTGCAGCTGGGATTTGGGCCGTTTAATAAAATGTTCGGCACAACTGAGCATTTGCCTGTTTTCTAAGAGACTGATAAAAAAAGGAGCTGTGCTAGTCTTGGGAAATTGATTTTCTCATTGTCAGGCTCGGGATGTCTCAGTGGTCGAGTAGGATCGATAAATTCCTATTTCACAGTGTGTGGCTATCAAGCAGGGAGTTATATCTTGGAAATACATTCCATGTACAAGATGAGCTTTATGTGTGACAGCACAAAAGTAAATCAATCAGTAACATCCTTGTTTATTTCATTACATATGTGAAATCCCTGGTTAAATATTTCATGACATCTGTCAGGTTTCATGTGCAGAATTCATGAAACCTTTCAGGTTTCATGTGCAGACTGTAAGGAATGCACAGTATATAAGGAAACAGCAATTTTTCATAAATGCTGAATTATGACTGGTTGATTTCTTAGATGTGATATAGAATTGAGAAATTATAACTGCAACAAAATGCACAAGACAGAGCAATACAGCCTCACGTGACAGTTTAGTACTTTAGCTCCTAGGCGTCATGCAGTTCTGGAACTAACACAAGCGAAAAGCTGATGCCTAAACCACACGGTGCGATAAAGGGATAATCAAGCTACTTCAGTTTTTGAGCAAGGGTGTAATTCATTGATTCATTGCAAGACTCAATAGATTCAAGAGCACCACAGAAAGATAAAAAAATGAACGTGCTTTCTTCTGCATGCTGATCGCTAGCTCTACATTCAGCATTCACGTCGCAAGCAGGGAATGGCAGTTCTGTTGCAGAGCAGGCTGAGGTTCTCAGGAAAGATAACGAGCCCCGTTTTTCAACAGGAAACCTTTTCATTGCCTATAATGAAGCAAGAACTGATTGCAGTACTTCAGTCTGAACCTAGCTGGTGTCTTGCCAGCTCCATACAGTTATAGAAGCACAGTGGAATGATATTTCTGAGCACTGCAAATAGTTTGCCCACTTACTAATACAATTGGATGGTGGGATTCTGACCTTTAAATCCTAGTATTATTAGACAGTATAGCAGACAGTGATGTTTCTGTCTAAATCCTGAATAGAGTTATACACACCAAATAATATGCTGCAAAATGTTTACAGCTCACTTAAATACAGTTCATTGAATTTTACAAATGACCCAATTTATGTACCATCTATATAAGGGTGAAAATGCCCTTTTAATATACTAGTTTTACTATTAATACTGGCCAACAAGTGCTATCTGGTTTGCTTTAAAACAAATAAATAAACTGTAACCAGACAACATGATTATTACAGTGGATATCAATATTGCAGTGTGCAAGTCAGGAGCTTTTTTGAAGCGAAACAGATCACACCAAACGCCAAATCATTCCTGATATCCTAACGTATTTTTGGTGAATTTGAAGATGCTGCATCGTCATAGAGCAGGATTCACTCAGAAATTCTGAGCAGCCATAAAGTAGCTGCCTGTGAAGATTACAAATATGAAACCAAGATACCTTTTTATAGCTTTATTTTCAAATTCAAGTGGAATACCCCTTTCGCTTAATGAAAATCAGGCTATCATTTAACACATCATTTGAAAGAATTGCATAGAGAGCACAGACAGGCTCTCAATCTTCCTGGCCCAATTGGCGTTGTTTTCTTGAAAGAGAATGAAATCATTGATTTTCGTTTCTGGCTCACTGTCTCGCTTGCACCCCACGTCCAAAACGCTGGTTTTAGGCATGTCACGGAAAAGGAGAAAGGGGGACAGGAGGAGGGAAAAGGGAGCACAGAAGAGGTGAAAATTCCCACCCACCCCTACCCAGCCTACCCAGACTAGATTAGTGAGTGACTGTTGGCACACGCGCGCTCACACACACACACACACACACGCCCACACCCACGCGCTCGGCCTACTCACCATGATCTCATCCTGGAGGGCGTTGCCGTGGCAACAGCAGCAAAGCAAAGAGAAGGGGTGAGAGATTTATTAGAGAAGCAAACGAACACAGCAGAGGGGGCTTCGCACCAAAGGCACCCAAAGGGGACTTGTTAGAGCAGCTATGCAAGTAGTGTCTGCTATCAAAAAGGATCAGAGCTTGCACACCTCATGGGTTATTAGCATTTGTCCAAGCTGAGCTGTATTGGGGGGATATTTGGATAAGTTTGGAGGCCAGTGCACAGTGAAACATCAGACACGTTCCAGTTGGAAATTCACAGCTGGTCAAGTCGCATTAATCCCACTGTTCTTGATTCGGATTAGCACTTCATTTTACCTCACGTTGGCTGACCCATCACTGACGAATCCAGTCGTTATCTCAATTTGCGGTTTTGCCAATACAAAAACACACCCAGTGTGCGTTCACGGGGATATTACGTGTGAAGTCAAAAGCAAAGCGCGATGTTTGGACTGGCATCTAAATGCAATCAAGGTAAGTATGAGCAGCTGCCACTACAATGATTTAATAATAATTAATAATTGCTTACACTTATATAGCGCTTTTCTGGACACTCCACTCAAAGCGCTTTACAGGTAATGGGGACTCCCCTCCACCACCACCAGTGTGCAGCATCCACCTGGATGATGCGACGGCAGCCATAGTGCGCCAGAACGCTCACCCCACATCAGCTATCAGTGGGGAGGAGAGCAGAGTAATGTAACCAATTCATAGAGGGGGATTATTAGGAGGCCATGATTGGTGAGGGCCAATGGGAAATTTGGCCAGGACACCGGGGTTACACCCCTACTCTTTTCGAGAAGCACCCTGGGATTTTTAATGACCACAGAGAGTCAGGACCTCAGTTTTACGTCTCATCCGAAGGACGGCGCCTGTTTACAGTATAGTGTCCCCGTCACTATACTGGGGCATTAGGACCCACATGGACCGCAGGGTGAGCGCCCCCTGCTGGCCCCACTAACACCTCTTCCAGCAGCAACCTTAGTTTTTCCCAGGAGGTCTCCCATCCAGGTACTGACCAGGCTCACATCTGCTGAGCTTCAGTGGGCTGCCTATGGGATTTCTAATGGCCTTGCTCAAGACTGAGCTCCTTGCGTGATTCTCTGGTTTAGCACCTGCTTGGAATTTGATTTTGTGTTCCCGTATAAGGAAAATACCGGAAATGACTTCTGCGACTTCTTGGGAGGACATGACATGACATGAAAGCTTTCCTTTAATAACTATCTTCCAATGGACAAAGCAGCAAATGGACTGGCATCTTTCTATCACAAACTGTGCTTGCTTTTCATCGTATATGTTTCTCTCCTCTTCCAAAGAGACATACTACAGTAGGTTTATCACGTTCACAGCATTTATACTCAAGAGGATCAACCTGAGTTGTGTGGTTAGGGCTTGCTGGTTAATATGGCCACTTGATGGGACTGATCAAAGATAAAAACCTGAAATAGAATAAATGCGCTGACATAAAAAGGCCATAGAAAACCATTTCAGCACTTTTCTTCAAATCGTTTAGCAAAAATGTTTTAACATTCTCTCCACTGCGTATTTACACTTCTCCAATCTGGTGTGATGGTTATAGGAAATCATTCCTGCCCTCTGCAATCTCACTCTCAAACAATATTTAGCAAATGTTTCACCACAGTGTTGATGTGGGTTTCTAAGGTTTTAACATACATTTAAAATTAAGTATACTGGATTGCAGGAATACTTTGACATACTATGGTTAATCTTTCAAGGACCATTTACTATAGCATACCAGGGTATAGGAAAGTGTAATTTAATATGAGGACCTACACATTTGACCTTAATGATTAAAACCGAATACCTTTTAATAAATGTTCTTATAGAACTCAGGGGGAAAAACAGAAACTCTGCATTTAGAACCAACTACAACCTACAAAATACTACCTTTAAAAAGAAAACAGGACCAGAACTGGACATCTCTGATCTAAATTGCACTATGGCGCTGACCATCCAAGATCAATCTTTGAGCATAAACCAGCAAATCTCCCCAGAAGATCTGCCCAGTGTTGTGGCACTCAGTGTCACCCCATCCTTACATTCCAAGACACGATGGAGTGTAGTAAATGTGATATAATAGTAACGTAAATAAAGAAGAATTTAGCTTCCAATGTTTCGATTGACCCTTCAGATTGACTGATCCCTCAAATCTCTTTCTTCTGTCGCCTTCTTAGCAAATACAGAGGCTTTGCAGAGGATGAACTCCCAAAATAACATCCCTTGGTCAGCTTTCAACTTCTCTTTAGGACAGCCTGGGCTGGAAATACAGAGCCACTCTGTCCATCTGACAAAAGGACAGTAAATGTTATTTGTTTCAGTTCAGTAGCAGTTCGAAAATCCCACACATTTTCTTGCTAGAACTACCATCCCTTATGAATGCCACCTCTACAAAAGCAGGTTGCCTTTATGTTTAGCAAATGCAGTGGCAAAATGCAGGACAAAGTAGAAAACATGGGACTGAAATCTGAGTCTGTAGCTCCTTACCTGATTCCCAGAAGCCTTTTTCTTACTCATTTGGTTACTCCTCTGCTGAGCACTGCACAGAAAGGAAATGTCAGGTTAGTTAATGTACTTCACTCTTGCTCAAGTCTGTGAATACATCTGCAGGTAAGAGAGACTTACTTACTTGGCAAACCCAATGAAGTCCTCATGGTTCGTGTTCATGTAGGCTAGCTCAATGTCTATGAGCAACATCACCTGAGAATGACAGTGATAAAATGGAACAAGAGTTCTTGTCATGAACACTGTAGGCACCTTTATTAGGCACCTTTCAACTGCTCAAGCTTTCATGCACCCACATAAAGAACCTCTGGATTTTAGTTTGATCTGTTTTCCTGTCCTTTGACAACAAGAGGTCAATCTCACCTCTTCTAAAGCCACTTAAACAATCATGGCATCGTGGCGCCTTAATCATCTCAATTAGTCATTTAATTGCTCCAATTTACAGGCTGGGAGAGCTCAGACCTGTCTGGAGCACAATTCCCAGAAACCTCTGCGGGGAGGAGCTGTGGCTGTGTCACCTGACCAGTTGCAGGAAGCCAATTGGTCAGGTATCTGTTTTAAAAAGCAGGAAGAAGAGGCTTCTGGTGTCATGCTGTGGGAGAGGATGGTTGCTGTCAGAGGGAGCAGAACTCCCTGTGTGCACACACACCACTCACCAGAGGGAGAAGGACTGAGTGATGAAGAGAGGAACTTTGTGAGTATTGTGAATTTTTGTGAAGAGGGAGGTTGTTTTTGTGAATAGTGTGTTTGGTTCTGGGAAGCGGTTTAGCTGCTAGCCTGGAATAGTTAGGGGCTTCAAGAAGTGTAGTAAGTAGCTATGAAAAGAGCTTAAGTTTTTGTTTTGGTGGTTTGGCTATGATGTTTCTGATTCTCCTGGCACTGGGGAGTCTTTTTGAAACCTTACAGCTTGGTTTTTAGTGTGTCTGACCTGGACCTACCTATTTTTTTAAGATCCCATGATGACATGCCCAAGACCTTGTCACAAGGCATCACCAGGTAGATTAACAGCAACGTCGGTGACCCCTGACACAAAATCATGCCTCTGATCGGTTCAGTAGTACCCCAGATGATGTGGCAATAAATTGATCACCTGGGGGGTGGCCTACCTGCTCTTTGGTCCGACTCTCGCGGTCCCGAATGTGGGTGGTGACGATGCGCTCCATCTCCTCTCGCAGGAGAGGGTACTGTGCTAGCTACAAGACAAAGCAGAGTGAGAGCGTGGGTATCTGACAATAACGCCAGGCCTGCAAGATGGCACCGGGCAGCAGGAGTGCAAAAACTGGCAGGCAAGCATCTGGGATAGAGTATGTTGGGGTGTGCCCCCAGGCTGCTACCAATTCTCCTAACGTTTAGCAAGAAGGCATCTGGAACAATATGACTGGTTGCTGGTGGCGGGCAGAGAAGCAAACGACTGCATTCTAAATGTTTGCCTCTGGGATCAGCCATAAAAAATAAAATAATTTAAGCTAGTGTATAAATTTAGCCCAGGCGGGATTCTCTTAATTTGAGGACTTTTTATTTCACCCTTCAAGCGATGAGTCAGCTTCATAAAAATGTAAAGGTTTTCATGAAAAGGCGCCTATGCCCATCTAGTTGGGGAAAGCCAGTTTGTGAATGATTCAGGATCTAATCTTTGAGCAATGCTGTTCATGGTCTGAAACATTCCTCTATAGCTGATCATCTTGGCCTTTGCCTCTCATGAGTAGGGCTGAACAGCCGTGATGATGTTTCAGTGCTATAGCTGTGCTGGAATTAAAGTAGTTGAACACCTCAGCGCAGCTACAGAAGAAAATCTCAAATGACTTCAGAGTGAGTTACTATTTTCTTTTCCCTTTGGTTGATAAGTAATGATTGGTACGTTTTCCTTATTCTTGCTTAACTTTTATCATTTGTAAAAGCCTTTTAGAACCCAGGTTTCACTATAGCTCGAGGTTAAAGTGAAGTAAAAGAAATGAAATTGTTGGGATCTGTAATGTGCACTGTATGTCTGGAGTAAACTGATGGCAAGTCCAGCACAATGCTTCTTATTCACTCAATTTATAGGCAGTTTACCGGAGCTTTGTGATTTTTAACTTCTCCACTTCGTTTCCCTTTGAATCCTCACTGAATGCACTGGAGATGACAGCCTTCAGCAAAGTGGAAAATCATGACAAACCAGCTGAAATCTGTCCTGTACTTCAAGGAGTCCTTTAAAAATTGTTCCTCACTTGGAATTTTTTCATTTTTAAAACGATCTACTGTGTCGAATTATCCTCTATCATTTCTTTTTACAGAATCATGAATGAGAATGAAGTTAGAAAACTGTGAAAGTGTCAGCAATCTTTTGTGTTGCTGCACAGAGGTGATGTCAGCTCACAGACTGCGAGGGCCTGTGCTAGCGCTCTCACAGGAAAATCTTAACTCTATGCAGCAGGGAATGAGAACCAGCCCCTCGGTTAAAATCTATAATAAGACAAGATTTCAACCCATAAAATGAAAATCAGATTCGTGGTCTCCTGAAGTAACATGAGACGGTTTGGCTATGTAACCCAGCCCGAGCACAGATAAAGAATGCAGTGGTTTAAGAATGTGCTGATAGCACTACTGTCACAGCAACCTTCCTTCCGTCAGACGAGAGCTGACAGCGTTCTGGGGGCGTCTGACGTGGATTAAAACCAGATGCTTTGCTCACTGTGCTCCTTTTGTGCTGCTGCTGCTTCCAGTGTTCTTTCTGAGAGACCAGTACCACCCCAGACCAACATGGAAGCAGCTTGAGAAAACCCTAAACCCCTCAAAGACTCCACACCAACAAGAAAGCAAGCAAGCAAGCAAAGCTGATTCCGAAAAAGTTCAACTTTTCTTCAAGACGGTGCAGTCGATTTGCCTAACATAAGTGAATGAAATACTTGTTGGTGAATAGTCTTTGGTTATCCCTTAGCATAGGATCACTTTGTTTGACCGATAACTGCTGGTGTGTCCTTTGTACTGATATGATACACTGATACTTTCCTTTTTCATCACATACACCAATAGCTAAATAAATGGTTGTTCATGGTAACCAAAAAACGGATCAATAGCATACAAAAACAGACATAAATGAAGGCAGGTAGCGAAAAGAAATTAACTCGGTTAGGCAAAAGTCTTAGAAGTAACAAAGTGCTGACTGCTTAAAGTTACAATGCATCCTGCTGTTCCAGATGAAGATAGGACTGTGTAGGTCCAGTCAGAACGTATGAGCTGTGTTTAAGCAATACCTTAAAGGAATCAAAATGTAGTTCCCAGAGAGTTTAATTAAATTTCAAACTTGGGTCATCTTTACAAGAACGTTGTCTGCGTTGATAAGTCCCACATTTCTATCGGAGTGTGTCATCACAGTTTAAACCTAATAGGACATTTTTACTTGATGCACCACTGGAGGACATTGTTGAACTTTGGGATATCCAAATGTATTTCCAATTGTATGGATGCCATTTAAGCAATTAGAGGTTTGACTTCTGCAAGGGACAATGCAGATGAGGGGGATAAAACGGATTCTTCCCCCATTCAAATAGTTTTGGGATTCTCATTCAACTTTATTTTTGTGATCTATTTTTTCATTACCCATATTTTCTAGTGACTCCACTGCTAGTGAAGTCAGTCTGTGATTCTACCCGGTTAACTCACCTCTTATGTGCTTTCAGCTTTAAGATGAGAGACCAAGGGAAAATAGGGTAGTTTTATAAACCAGGGAGAAAAAAAAAGATCTCAAAGTTTAGGCTTCACACTTGGTAATCTGCTTTCTCCCCTTCTGCATTGCAGGATGCATTGCAACTTTAGGAGTGTTGAACTTCAGGTAAACAATAGCATGTCGACGGTCTTCTGCACCACTCGGCAACACAATGCTTATCTTCACGCACAAATTAAACAACACATCGCAGTTAGGTCAGGCATGCAGGCCAGCACGCGTGCACAGGTAGGGACAGATCGACAAAGAAACAGGAGGCAAAGGAAGGCTGGGGAGGGGAAGGGAAGGAGATTAGGGAGAGAACTCTCAACCACATGATCTCCTGTGGATTGTAGCTTTTGTTCAAATGCGGCGATCGAAATTCCCAATTTAGAAAACGCAAGCTCAATCGTGCGCGAGGCCAGCAAACCCAGTTACGGGTCTACTCTCCTGGCAAAGGCAAAGCACAGAAACTACCTAGCAAAGGAACAATGAGCTGTGCACGGATCTTCATTTCTGTTTCAGCTACCTTGAAAACACCCGAAACTCCACTGGTCTCTCTGTTGATCGAGCACTGCCATGGAATTGGTGAGCTCGGCCACCTTCTCTAATGATCACTGTGCCAAGATTGTTTCTCAGCAGCCCAACGTTATGGCCTAAAACACTTCATTCTCCACTGCACAGCCCACTGCACAGTTAAGAGGCACCACAAGAGCTCATATTTTGATATGCAGTTCCATTGTCTCATAATCCATTTCAATTTTCTTTTTATTGTAGGTTACTGACTTCTGTCATCCTCATACCAATTCCAAACTGTCATGTGTTGTTTAATTAAGTTTATATATCATATTTAATATTTTTTTGAGCTGGGTGAGCCACAGATCACAGACGGATAACATTTAGAAAAGCTTATTTAAAAGGGGGACAAAATTCACTTTTCTGCATTCATAGTGTTTGATGTGAAGTTAAGAGCTCTGCAACTTAAGTGCACTTTAGCATCCTAAACTATTAAAGAGAATCTACCCCTTTGGTGTTGTCTACATCCACAGGAGTTCAAATGATCTATTTATTATCCTTGCCCAGTGAAGAAGCAATACTGTGAAATAAATAATGAGGAATTAAACAGTGCCCAGGGTGCACTTTGTTAGTCAAAGTGTGGAACACAATCTTCTTGATCACCCATATCAGTGGATAAGAAAAACCCCCGAAAAAGTTCAAAAATTAGAAATCGGTAGGAAACTGAAAATGCAGAAATGGAATGAAGAGGAACAACGAAAAATCGGCAAAAAAAAAAGAATATAACTGGCATGCTTTCAGTTTTTTTTTTTCCAAAAGAATCAAAGATTGTGGGTGCCGTTTCTTTTAGAAGAAATGTTCCTGGACACTGGATGGGGAAAAAAAAAATTAAAGACAATAAAATAATAATCTTGTGGTAAGGATAGACCGATTAACTGCTGGGAAAGAATGGGGAAAAAATTGGGCTGCTGTTTCCAATCAGATCTGTGTGACTACTTCTAAACCCTTGAAGTAAGCAGAGAGGGGGACAGTGCGGTTCATCTCCTCTCGGGGATGTTTAAAACGTAAAAGGAACTGGTTGGCGACATTTTAATTATTTAAATATTTTTGTCTGAGTTATTGCACGAGCAGTTAAGAGAAGTACCTAAAGTGTCCGTTCTAAACTTTTTTTGTCTTAGTTATCCAAAGAGTAAGGATTCTATACTAGAAGCTTGGTGAGAAAGCTGTCAAAATCAAACATCACACATAGTCACTAAAATGACTTCATCTTAATGGCTGCATGAGTGTATATATAAAGGAGGAGATCTATGATATTAATAATGTCAAAGAAAGTTCTCAATGTAACCTGTTCAAAAGATGAACAGTACTGAAAAAGTAGGCTAGTCAGTTTAAAATTCTAAGTTTTGTCTTTACGGGGATGGCCAACTTTAGACGTTCGGGTTCTCTATTGCACCCTTGATCTTAACTCTGCTTTTGAAATAATTATTTTAAAAACAGTTTCTTCTTGAAAAAACATTCCAGGGACTTGGTCTTCCAAGCACTGAAGCCTATTTCTGTCCTAAAACAACATTTTGTTCAAGACAAAATAGATTTGTTAAAATTTCTTCATCGATAGTTCCATCTTGCAATTCAATTCAGTTCACACCAAATTAAAATGACCCACTATAACATGTCTAATATATGTCAGGTCTAAATTATGGGAATAGCTTGGAATCATATCTGAATCTGCTTACACCTAATGCCTTACAAATTTGTTTTTTATAAGTAAAGGTAAGTTATTTTGCAGTTAAGTAGACCATACTTGAAAGCCTGTAAGAATTGTTTCACAGTATTAATGACAGCAACATCTGTGAAGATCTAGAAAAGCACTTTGGAAAATCTGAGTCCAGACTCTCCTAATGATGCAAAAGTTGGCCACGTCCCCTGACTTTATCATTAGTTCATCTCTCCACTTTCCCAAGAGACGCGTCAAATATAATGGCTGCCAATTTTAATAGCACAAAGAAAAAAGCTTTCTGAGGGAGATGAAGTCTTTTATTTGTAGGAAAACTAAACCCTTCATTATTTCCATGAATCAGCACTGAAACAGTCCCTCAAGTAGCAAGTATGTTAGGATTGTGTAAACATGACCACATACATGTTTAATTTTCCTCCGGACTGTGAAATATGGACTGTCTGTAATACACAATCTTTTATTGTTGGTTGAAATCACTTAGGTTCTGGTGCATGCACAACCTTATCAGGGAAGAGATTTGACTCAGTCTAGGAATTCCCCCCACATATTCTACAGAACCTGCAATATAAATCCAGTGAATAATTTCCCATGCTTTGACAGTCCACTGGGAAAATGAACCAATTAAAACTGTTAGAGATGCAATATATTTATATCACTAACAATGTCAATGAAGGCTTTATAGACCCCATTTAGAAGAAACCTAAAAAAATGTCATTAGAGCAATTTATGTTAATCTGAAAGTGTGCACTGTTGTGTCATTTTCCACTGTCAGACACAGTCTCGTCTAAGGGCCACTGACTCCTGCAGGCGCCTGACTCCAATCTCTGAAAGTTTTTACATGCTTTTCTGTCCAGAGTTGACCCCAGTAGGTGATATGTGAGGCTCAGATGGCCTGGGGATTATTGCCATCAGGACCAATTCACAACCCCAAGGAGTGGACCAATTTAATAGGCTCTCTCAGCTCTTTAGGATCTAGGGCACACTAGCCTGCCAGAATCAGGACTGGGGACCCCCTACTCTAAGGGCTTTTGATACCCCTGCTCTTGATGAAGAACGGAGCTGGGTACCCCGACTTCAATACCTGTCCTTGAGCAGCATGCTCATTCCTGAACTGGTGGTTATGAATATGCATTTACAGACCTCAGGGAGAAACCATTTCCCTAGTTTAAAGCCCACAGTAAAATTGTCCCGAAAGGCTCTTTAAAGGCCAAGGGAAGATTTTGACAGGTTAAGAAATCGATCTTCATCATAGTTTGTGCAGCAAGTCTTTGGAAACGCACCGACCATGCACAGTCGTGCACAACACTTGTGGAGGAGCTCAAAACAGCCGCAGTGACCGTTTACATCCATTAGGTCTGGGTGTTGCATTTCTTTTGTGTATTAGTACATGCTCTTTAGACTTTTGACCGAAGTCACATTCTCCTTACATGGCAAAATCTACCACTGGGGCTCATTTGTGATTTACCTGTTAATGACCTGGCCAGATGTTGGGAAATAGTCTTCACATTTCTTTAAAATGGAGGGAATGTAAGGGTACATTGAATGGATTAAAAGCACTTGAGAGTGCATTAATGCTGAGAATAAGTATGCTAAAATCTGTATTTTGTGTCATCGGAAAGGTACTGAAGCACAAGACAGCTGGATTTTTCAGCACTGTTCTGACAGATATTTTCAAGTTCAAAACTTGAAAACTGCAGTTATGGACTCAAGGGTTTGGTTTCCTTGTTTTGTTTTTTTCCAAAGTGGGACGATCAACGTCTCCATGGCGTCGGCCAAAAAACGAAACAAAAATGTGTGGACTCTCAGCAAGAGCAGCATGCACCTCTACCCAAAAGCTTTTTTAAAAAAATACACTGATCTCATGATGCACTCACGATACAAGAAGGATAAGCGACGTACAGAGAGAACAGCTGATCAGTAGGTAGGGAACCAGATAGAAAGGCAAAGAGATAGGATGATGGAGAGATCAATACAGATGGAAAGATGACCTGATGGGCTCATCAGTCTAACCCTACACTAAGCAGCCATATCAGTTGCCTTGCTGTCTTGTGGCACTTTCCTCCACGAGCAAGATCCTGCCACCCCATCCAAACGTGTTGAGATCACAAACTTAGACAAGGCCCTGGGAGATAGGAGAATCAGAGGACACTGGAGAAGGAGAACATCACACAAAGTTGAGAGCAAATATGGCAACTGTCCGACAGAAGGACAGTACCAGACAAACCTTGTATGTGATCTAGAATTTGGGACAGCCCATCGCCAGTGAGTGAGGAACGCCCTGGAGGCTGTCCTGCAGAGGCGAGGGAATTGGGAAAGGAGACCTGGAGAATGAGCCTTCTTTTGTAAATGCAGCCATCGGTCTATCCCTAGCCTAAGATGGACGCAAAGGGCTTCATTCCTTGTTACCTTTTCGCTACACTTTCGGATGGTAGAGGTGAGTTCGCTCACTACCATATCTATACACTTCAAGCTGGGTTCCTTGAGTTTTTGGATCTGCTTTTTCACTATGGCTTCAAATGCCAAGTCAGGGGTAAAGAGTCCCGTCCTGTAGAGGGAGTTGGGCAGGAACAGGAGACAGGAAGCAGAGAGAGAGACGCACATAGCCGAGAGAGGGAGAGTGGGAGAGGGAGAGTCACCCAGAGGGAGTGGAGACCGAGAGGGCAAAGGCAGAGCCAAGGGGAAAAGAGACCAGAGAAAAAGAGAAAGACAGAGGGAGAAAGGGGGGGGGGGAGGAGAAAACAGCACAAAGGGAGGGGAAAAAAGGCAGAGTGAGACATTGGTATCTCCTTAAGCCATTCTGACTGGGGCTGGCACAGGTTTCTCCCTGTCCAGATCACAACTGCTTCCTTTTCCCAGCCGCCTCATCAGTTGTCCCTGAAATAAGAGAGGGACCTGTGCCTTCCCTTTTTTTTGTTGTTGCTATTGACAGCTAGAGACTGTGAGCTCGGCAACACGAGCCGTACACCTTCCAAGGCCACCAAAGAGCTATGGATCCGACTGGAACCTGGAACAAAGGCCTGGATGCCACAAGGTAGACCAAAGACCTGGTCTGCTGAGCAAAGAGTTTCCTGGTCCCAAGAGCTTTCAGAACAACTACCCCCCTTCTCTTGTAATGTATTAAAAATATTAAGAACTGTTCCTGAACACTGTGGTGGATGTTTCATAGGATATTGGTGAGCCCGTCGTGGGTGTACAGCTCTTGTCACAGATGTGGTGTCTGGAGACAGGCAGCTAGTCTGGCTGCTATACCAACACCAGGTATCAAACTCTCAGTGAGTCGCTCACTTTTAAAGGCCCCACCCCTACTCCAGCTCAGCCAAAGAGCTTAGCGGACATACCTAGCGTGTGGGTGTGTTTTCAGGTCAGGACGTGATCGGTGGGGGGAACGTCATTTGCCACTGGAATTTGCAGGCGGCAGAGAGACGGAAACCACATCGAAATAGTTCCAATGATTGCAGGCATGATCTGGGCACTGACCAATGAGAAATGTCTTTTTGCGCTGAGCTGAATGTGTTTGCAGGGGGGTCCGGGCTTTGCCATACCTTTGCCATGCCACCGTATCCAGACACCAGCCCCACAATGCCCCAGGGCATTCTCAGGACCCTAAGAAGCAACAGGCATGATGACGTTTGCTCTCATGCGCTCTTCTCCCCCCTCCCACCAAGGCCAAGAATGTTGGGGGGGGTGAGGACTTTTGCAGAGGGCTTTACCTTCTTCGTACACTGCCTAACGGTACTGACTAGCTCAGAAATGACCATATCCACGCATTTCTGACACGGCTCTTTAATCTTCGCGATCTGCCTTTTCACAATTGTCTCAAAGGCCATGTCCGGAGTGAAGAGGCCAGTCCTGACCAGCAGGAAGACAGCAGAACAAAGAAAGGAAGGTTCGGGCAGAGAGAAAGATGTTAATCGAACAGAAAAACAATCTGCCAAAAAACACAATATGCGAAAAAACAAACAGATTAAAACTGCAACTCCATTTTCACAATTCGGGGTTAGAGCGAATTGGCAGCGATGAGTGCGTTTCAAACCACGATGAAAGTAAAATGACCACCGTGGTGTGTAAATATTCCAATTGACATTACACAATAGACTACGTTTCCAGGTATGCGCAGCGCCATATTCTGTGATTCAGAATAAGGCAACAAAACCTCCAGTGACATGAACCAATCTTACTCTGTAGTAAACAAGCAGGGCTTGTGAGAACATCTCTTTTAATCCAAAAGCAATATTGCTCTCAGCCTCAAGATGGCTTTGCTGCTAAATCGAACATTTCTGCGGTGAAATGTCGGCTGTGCAATATGTATTTATTCGCATTACATCAGCCATTACGGGGACTACTGAGCAGGAAGGGCTGCATCACCTCACAATTCAGGCAAACCCTCGCTCTCACCCGTAGCACAACCAGCAGCTTGCGACAGCAGTGGCAGCCTTACAGGACTTTCAGAAAGTACTTTCACTATTTTGTGCTTCATTCGGAATTTGTCAAATTGTGTGATACTGTCAATGAATTTATTATGTCGACAAGATTTAGTAACCGATCTGAGAAATTGGGACTGCAGTTCCCTTTTAAATCACAACCCGGCAAGGGTCCAGGTTAGAGTTTGAATTCTTATTAAGGTTTGTGTTAGACCCACCTTTAAAGAAGTATTTTATATTTTCAAACATCAAACCTTCTGTGATTTAAAAAAAAATACATTTTCTATCCTCTCAAGTGCATCTAAAAGCCACACTTCAATGACTAGTGAACTGAGGCCCCTTCTGCTTGTAAATTCTTGTAGATGGAAAGTACTACATACAGTATGCGCAAACCATTATTATTATTAATAATAATGAGGATAATAATAATCATGTGTTTTATTATTAGAATAATATGGTGTATCTTCATGCCATCAAAACCTAATCTAAAGGAACTATTTTGAGATGTCAGGTTAGCAGAATTGTTACACAACAGAAGAATGCAAACAAAAAGTAGACAAAAGGAAATACATGTACAAGGCAGATGTGAACAAAGGGTTAGAACCTTCTTTTATTTCCCTACCTGCTACAGAGTGATTGAAGCTTTAGGAAATAGAACTTTAAATAGTTAAATGGCAGATACACAAAGGATGAAAAGAGTCTGCTCTCCCCTTATCTTTCCTTACCCAGTTATGTTCTCTGTCAGTCCTTGAATATTGAAGTTGGCTTCGGCCCAGTGCAATCAATTAAAAAAAGCCAATTCAGTCAATACATTTCTGAGTGAATGGAAGTGGGTGGCATCTGAATGGAACAGGAAGGAAAGATGTGCTTGTCTTTTCATTCATATAGGCGTGCTGCTCAATGCACAACAGTCTACCCAAAAGGGGGGCATTCTGGGTGTCAAACACAGAGGGACCACTAGGGGGAGATCTAGGGCCCGCTTTTTCCTTTTAAGAATGGAGAGTGTGACAGCCGTCCAGGTGAGACCAGGGCAAGGAGGAAGCCAGCAATATTTGAGCCCACGTTCACAGATTCTGCTTCTGACAGGCACTTTCCCTGCTCTGGATTTCTTTTTGACTGGGCTCTCAGTTACTGTACTTAACGCGGCCTCTTCTTTGAAATCATTTGTTTTTATTGAATTGAGATTGTTTAGCTCCTGAGATTTTTGCCGTTCTCAACAGATAAACACCCGTCCTTCTAAAGAACTGTTTAGCGACGTCCTTGGATACATCAAGGGTGTGCTGCAAATGTAGAGGAAAATTTCAATTCAATATCAACTGGACTGGCCACAATAGCGGTGCAAACTGCAGTAGTTTAGAGGTTTTTGTAAACAGGGCAAAAGGATCCTTAATGATCACCGAGTACCCCCGAAACTTAGGGCACAAACTTCATTGCCAGTGTTGTGGGGCCACTCAGACACCCCCTGTCGGGTGGCAGAAACGGGGAGAAGACAGACAGACAGACAGACAGACAGACTAGGAAGGAGGTGAGAAAAAGTCTGGGGTTACGTGCCTGATACCGTGGATGTTTTTGATGGCATAGCTGATCTCTCTGCGCAGCTCCTTCTCATCAAACTCCATCTGGAAAACAGCCAACAGGCAGACCGATCACCCTGCATGGCTTCACAAAGACACAGGGCTCCAGGCCGCAACCACACCAAAGCGTTCTCTTTTGCTAGTCTCCGAAAATCGTGGCTATTCTCAGGGCTGGATTTTGTCCATAGGCCCTGGGCGCTTTCACTCTGAAATGTGCGAAAAGAGGGGGAAACGCCAATTGAATTACATAGATTGACATGAGGCACCTTACACTATTCTAATGCTAAACCACGTGATTGGCGGAGAGAGTCGAGCAAACATCACTTCGATATTTCTAGGTTCTAGAATGGCTGCCAGATAGCGGATGATTATTGATTTGGAGGACCTAGAGTCGATCGCAAGCATGTTGTTTCACTTCGTTATTTTCGTAATAGTCACTAGTGTTTCTCTCCTTCGTAGGCCCCAAAACGTTCGTAGGCCCCAGGCGCTGTGCATGCAGGGCCTCATGGGAAATCGGGCACTGGCTGTTCTTTCTCCTGGATGATTCAAATATTCCGCTGCTCCCTATAGCCATGGTATAGGATACTGAATCTTGAATCTTGCGCACAGGTGTATCTACTGGGCTCATAAATCAGCTCATTATTGGCTTAACTGGACCAGTATAAGAGCTTCTCGCAGATCCTCAGGTGATTCAAAGGGATTGAGAAAACTGGGAAACATTCTGTCCCTTCAAGACCAGGAATGGGGGACATTTGCCATTACCCTTAAGGTCACAGGCTGAGCTTAGCGATGATAACCTACCGCACAGATAATTGTATCTCATCTCTCTCTGATCTTTTCTGGACTTCTCTGATGCTTAGACTCTGGGCTTCTGAACATACTGTACCAAGTGTGCAAAGGAATGTGGCAGCCAGCAGGTCTGTTAAAATGCAAGCTATCTGTGAAACTCTCTCCGGAAATAAAAAACAGATAAAACTAAATACATTTCAGATCAAGCTGAGATAATATCTGATTTCCTGGGTGTTTATCATTTCTCTAAAGGTGTCAAAAACCTTTTTAAAACCTGACATCTCACATTTTTTAATAACCCAGGGATTCAAACTACTTACAGTTGTATGCAAAAGTTTGGGCACTGTTACAAAATGTGTACCCTGGGCTGAGAGTTTTGAGAAGCCTCTACTCTCTTTGACCTTGTCTCTTTATAAATTTGTAGTTTCCTCTGTGCAGGGGACTTGGAGAACTACACGTCCCAAGATGCCTTGGGCAAATGGACTGCCCATTTCCTGTCTAAATAGTCTCAGCTGTGAGGGATTAGCTGCCTTATGCTGGTTTTAAAAGGGTGTGGCAAAGCCAACCTTTTGTCTTTTGTTTGAGAAGGACCTGGAAGTTAGTCTGGATTTTGGTGATAGTTTATTTAGGACTCTAAATTGAGTAATACTGGAGTTTGGTGTTTACATTAAGCATTCTATTTGCTTATTCTTCCTAAAAGAGGAAGCATGGTTATGTTTTTGTAAAAAGTCTTGAGGATTAAGTACTTTACTGACTTTTCACTGCTAGTACAAGGCGCTAGGGTTGTTGTTACTCAAAAACCCCTGAAAACATCAAGCAACTCTGGTCATATTGCATGTTTCACTGAAGCTCTAAATGAAAAGGAGTTAATACAACCTCTGGAGAGTACATAGCAACAAGTCCTAGAAGCTGATGTCCTAGAGGCAGTGAAAGAAACTGAAGCTGAAAAGAGGCTGGATATTTCAGCAAGACAAAGATCAAGTACTTAGAGGAATGAAAGATTAAGGTTTTGGAATGTCCTTCACAGTCCCCAGACTTGAATATTTTTGAAAATCCTGGGGGAAGACCTAAGTTTTTCCGAGCTAGAAGAGTTCTGCAAGGAAGAGTGGGGAAAAAATTCCTTAAGCAAGAATAGAAGTCTCTTAGCTGGCTTCAAGAAATCTTTGGAAGCTGTCAAAGGATTTCTGCCAAAGGAGGTGTTATGGAGCACTGCAAAGGAACAAGTAATAGGTTTATTCCATGCTGAAAAAAAGAAGAAAGAACACAACGTTTCAGCCGTGGAGCCTTCTTCAGGTGTCAGTCAGTATGGAGTACTGACTGACAGGATGCCCAAACTTTTCCACATTCACTGTTTTTAGTTTTTTGTGCATTAGAGATATGTCATGCTTTAGTTTGTACCCAGCAGATGTTGCGCTAACGTGTTTTCACTTAGAGATTCTGAGAAATATGCAATTTGACTTTTGCATACAACTGTATCTTGCCCGGTATGTAAGGAAACATCCACACTGGCCAGAAGACCTCGAGGCAAAACCATTCTGCCTACCTGCACGGCAGAGTGGAATTGTGGGATATTCACGATTACTACCAAAACAGACGATGTGGCTGCCGATATACCAAGCCTGTTTGGGTTTCTTTCCAAAACCAAAGTGGAATGGTTTTGTCATAAAGCTTTTCATGAGCACCGTAGGGGATGCAATCCGGAGCTGTTAGTCATTTGTAGCTATTAAATTAAAGCAGACGGCTTCAAGTCTTCCACATGTGTGGTACCAAAGCAGGAATTTAGCTCATGGTTTGCCAATAAGATGGCCTTTAGTATTCAAATGCACTGTAGTAAGGCATTGTGGTATTAAAAGGAGAGTAAAACTACAGAGTGGCTTTATATCAGAGCCTGCTTTGCACCTGTTTTCATTATAAAAGCTGTTTAAACTAGCTCTGACCAGCTTTCTGTGCTGTACTCATACAGATTTCGCCTTTGGTTAGTTGTTGCTCTCACATTATTTTTTTTCCATTTTGGACTTCCAGAAAGCTGTGTCAGGCAGGATCGTGCCAGAAGAGATCTGAGTCACATACAGCCCCGGCACTACAGTCATGAAATTGCTAATGGCTGTGCCATTTCCCTGCAGAGCACCTGACTCCATTACCCAGAAATCCGCAAATGACACGAGACAAAATACAGCCATTGTGGATTGTGCTCTTAAAAAAAAAAACCCCAACAAATCTCAGGTTCAAAGCACAATTCACAGCGTTTCATGTGTTCTGTAACCCCCGAATCATTTTCACTGATTCATGCAGGAAGTATCCCACCATTGTCCTCTGAATCCAAGCCGTTTTTGTCAGTGGTTTGATAGTCAGCTCAGGTCACCCTCGTGGTTATTACCACGAAGAGATGCTTAGAAGTGGTCACTGCATATGCAGCAGAGCTATAGAAAATACTTCCACACGTGGCACAGTGCCTCTTCCTGCTAATGTCATCCCTGCTTGTCTTTCGGCACCGTCACATGCTGACACAACAGGTGTCTGTTTAAAATGCACTCAGGCCAGGTCTGGGAAGACCCTAGATAATGTTCCTGCTCTCTGCTTCGTGTTTTTGTTGACATTCCTGCTGGCCGCAGAGAATTCCGGCTAAACGGTACGTTAAACTCCGGGCCCCCCCTGGGGGGGGTCGCACCTTGACCAGCTCGAAGGGGAAGCGCTCGTGGAAGATGCGATTGATCCTGGCTCCTCCCGACAGCTCGTACGTGTCGATCTGGTCCCCGGATCCCTCGATCCTCTTCTCGAAGTCCACTGCGAACTGCTGCACCATCCTGCGGGGAGGGAGAAGGACATACGGTCATTACCGTCCCCAGACGCGTGCTGTGGCACCGCGAACCAGGGCTGCGGACCCGCACAAAAAGTCCGTGACCCATGGGTGGGGCCCGCGGCCCTGTGATTTCTGCGCTCAGAAATGACTGTAGTGTACCGCAGTGTAGAAATTACCGCACTGCGGTTACCGCATCTAAATCGAGTCACCGCAGTCGTTAGCTCCTTGTCTCATCAGTCGGAGACAAAATGTCTTCTTTGGGGAAGAGCCATTGCACCTTTTGCCTTTCTAACCCGTAACATTTCACTTCCTGCTTGCGGGAGCAGGCGTTGGCATCTGTACTCTCGGGTCCGTTTGAAAGATGTTGCTCCAGGGGGGGCGAAAAACCGTTCTTCATTCAGTAACGCTCTCTTTGCCCCTGCTCTTACCCCGGTGAGGCTGTGGGAGCGGCGGACGGGGCTCGGACTCACTGTAGCAGGGCCTTGGTTTTGCGAGACGGGTCGTCCGGCCGGAAGTTCTTGTACTCTTCCACCTCCTTCTCGATGGACAGGAGCTGGCTCTGCAGCTTGTTCCGGAGACCAGGCAAGGTGTCCCGGATGTGATTGGTCAGTTGCTGGGGGGAGGGGGTAAAGTGCAGAAGTCTCATGAATACCCCTGCTCTTGCGACGCACAGAGCCACCATTTCTACAGGCCTCGAAGGCAAACTGTTTTTCCAAAGCAAGGAACCTCCCTCACAGGCGCGAATGCGGCAGTGACCAATGATGCCTTTTTTGCATGTGATGCATTTACATCTAGCTGTGAATGTTCATACAAACCTCCTGAGTGGTGGTGGAGGGGATTCCCATTACCCGTAAAGCGCCTTGAGTGGCGTGTCCAGAAAAAGTGCTATAGAAGTGTAAGGAGTTATTATAATTATTAAAAGCAGATTGAAAAATTATGAAAACCTACAGTTACACTAAAATGTTTGCTTCTGTTATTTGTAAAATCGGGAATTAAATCAACAAAATATCATTGGAGTGAAACCGAATTCCGAAGCTCCGTACTGATGCAGCTCACCTGGTTGAGCACTTTCTGCAAGTAAGGGGTGCCCATGCGGTCTGCCATGTGTCTGTACCCAGGGTGAGAGAGGAAGAACTTCCTCTCGGCTGCCAGTGCTGCCTGGATATCCTTCTTCCCATCGATGTCCTTTTGGCTGCGGTTAACCACCCCAATGTACCCTGGGAAGAAAAGAGCTCCCTTTTATAAGCAGTGATGCCAAGTCCTTCCTGAAACATGATCCTTACCACCCTCAAGAATGAAAGCTCGTCGTCACAGCACAGGATCTGTGAAGATAAACCTGGTCTGCAGGGAAGGGCCACTACGCATTGGCAGATGTTGCTTGTGTCTCAACTCATCTCGCACCTACCCATGAACCTCGTGACCGCACACGGGGGAGAAAGAAAGTTTTGGCCACTTCCTTTGACCTGCCCCAACTTTGAACCCCTCCTGTCTTTCAACACGTCTTTCAACACGCCGTTGCAGAGACTGAGAGCTGATTGGAAGAGAGGTGTACCCCTCACCAAGTCCACCTCCCCGGAGGCTGCAGGGGTCACTCTCTCCCTGAGAGCCGAGAGAGCCCTGGTCACCACATCTCGCCCCGCTCCTTGGTGGAGCTCAGAACCCCGACTCCAAAACCAACTGACAAGAGTCAGTTTAAAAAGACGTCAATGTCTCATTAAAGTCCCGGATGGACAAGAATGTTTGTTTTTTTTTCCTCGCTTTAAGAAGGAGTTAATGAAGAGCTGCCTTCGCTGTCTCTAGACCGAGAGCTCCAAGTTTTGGGAACGAAATAATGCTCCCTGGGAAGGCAAAGGGAGAGCATGCAGGAGAGCATCACAGAGCTCGCTTCAGGATATCCGAGCCATCAGAGGGGATGGTGTCAGAGAGGCGAGCTGTCCTAATGGAGCCTTAATAGTGAACGGAGACATTCAGTTGTTTGAGTTCCAGGAAGCTAGTGAATGTAGTACTTATCTAGGAGTTATAGATTGTGCAGCATGTTAATGCTCTGGTCGCCAAAGTCTTGGACCAGCCAAAGCTTAGAAACAGTGCATTCAGCACGACAGTAATCCAGGCTGGAGCTACACAGTGAGATGGAACACAGCAGGTTTCAGGACATTACAGCAGAGCAGAATGAGGCGAGCAGACTCTGTGCCTGATGGCACACACAGTGCATGGAAAACATCTAAGGAGAGAATGTGAATTCAGAAATTAAACAGGAAGGAGAATATGTCTTTTCCAGGAGGGCTGGCCACTACACAACACCCCGGTTTTGCTCGAAAATCTTTTACATTAAGCGAACAGTCTTTTTTTTTTTTTTTAAAGAAGACGGCATTTTACCCTTTAAGATAAACATGCCCTTCGTTTCAACTCCAAAACACACACAAAGGAAATTTGAAATTACAGAGCCAACATGACTACAGTAGTTCGGATTTTCTGGAAAGTAAAAATTCTATCTATATGGAAAAAAAAAAGATGGCAAAATGTCTGCAGACCGATGACAGAGCATGTCTAGGCTTCAACCCAAATCTGGATTCAATGGAAAAAAAAGCAAAGAAAACAAGCATGTCAGCAGTTTCATTACAAGACTCCCCGCAAATAAATTTATTGTGAAGATCAGCAACATATTCGGCCAACCAGCAGTGGGTTGTGGGGGCGGTAGGGAGGGTGGAGCTTTTTTCCAGACATGTCAGACAAAATCCCAAAGCTGGAATCTGTTTTTTTTTTTCCTTTTCGGAAGAGGGAGAGCCCCAGAGAATCCCACCGCGAGCCCTGTCCCAGTTTGACCAGCAGGGGGAGACAAATCAAGCCAAAGAGGCCAAACAAAAACGGGAGTGGATTTCCAGGAAGAAACTGAGACCTGGTTTACCTGGTAGACTGGACTGGGCCTCAGGCTTGATTTACTTTATTTTAAACAGGATGGGACTGGGCTGGCCTGACGATTTATTTCAGCAACCACAAAAAAATCGCAAGGTGCTTCGCAATAAGGTGTTGCCACCTGGCACTGCAATCCCAGAATTCTCTCGCCCAGGTCTACAGCTACCAAACGTCACATCAGTAGTAGTGGAACAGAAGAATCGTCCCAGTTGTTAACACAAATTTGCAATTTCAGGCTGAGGAAAATGCTGGGGCTCTGCACAGCTGTAAAAACCAATTAATCAATCACCAGCTGGCACTAAAACGGAAGCAGTTTCTAGCATTTTGTTTGTTTTCTGATTAGTTTGTTTTGTTCCTAGCAGTACTATAGCTCAATAGTTATGTTGGAGAATCAGGGAGCTTTTGTGTCATAGTTATTGACATTGGAAGCTATAAGCTAACTGAAGAATGATGCTTGAACAAAACACCTTTCCGGAAAGTTCACCGTTCAAGTCGTAATGCAACGTAATGCAAATAGGAACTTGATATCGGCTCACACCGAAGTGGCGCTTGTTTTTCAAGGCTTATAAAATGTGCTCCCACCGTCAAGTCATCAGTGTAAACGAGAAAGGGTTTTCACCCTGCCTTCTCTGATGATGATTTTATAATGGTAGGTGCAAAAAAAACGTCAACGCAGTAATTTCTCATCTTTGGCACCACACAGTCGTTTCACCACACAGATTAACGACTCAGCACATCTGCTCCAAGAAATCTGTGCTGATGGGCCACACTTTTTGTGTGACGGCGTAAACAGAATAGTAAAACAAACTATATATATAAATCGAGAATTCTGTGAGTGAAATCATTTTAGAGCTCCTTGAATGCATGGATGGAAAATACACTGTAGAGCCCCGTAAGCAGAAGAAATAGCAGCCTGTACTGGTGTGGCCTGACTAAAGTCCAGCAGGACTCCCTCAAGCTTACAGAAGTACAGGATGTCATGGCTAAGTCTGGTAGGATGATTTCATTAACCGCTTGTGAGACTGATCTAATGACGATGCAAGAACTCCACCAGCTCTGCAGTCGAGGAGATTGCTGTCGGACACGATATTGTGTTGGAAAACGAAGCAGGCAGGGTGAGATCACTCTGCATGACGGATTCTGACTCGGGTGTGAATTGCATCCCACACTGCCCCTCTACCATCTGACCCATATCTTTCAGGAACACATTTCTGTGCAGATCACTCCCTTTAAAGGTGATTAATCTGTCAGGACAGGAAGGAATTCATTCCATTTTGACTTCTGTGGCCAAGGAATTCGAGTCGATTCATTTTTATATAGCGCCTTTCACAACAAGGTGGCCCCCAAGTTGCTTAACAAAGCAAGTGACCATACATGGGTGTGAAGGTAATTCATACCTGTTGCAAGACATACTTGCACTGTGCTGACATGTGCAAAACCAGAACAAGGATAAGCAGGGACGTCTTGCAAAAAAAGATTTTTTGGGTGGACATTAAAAAGATGTCACCTTCTAGCATTCACCCAAGTGCTTGGCTGCTTAAACCCATCCGTCATGGCAAATTGCAGTAAAATGGCAGGATTCATTACTGCCTTGCCAATTAGAGTTGGCAGATACACAGCAAGCCAAATGACACTGGCACACTGTTGCAGTTGTTGCAAAGCAGTTATCAATACAGTACAGTACATTGTGTACAGTACCAATAGCGCCAAAGTCTTTTTCCACACACTGAAACACCGCCTAAGTGTTCATCCCCCTCAAGAGCATACAGTACTTTGTGTTTCCATTGGCTCTCAGGATGTTAAACCATTCAGCTACATTTGACATAAATATTGAAACATGCAAAGATGAAATGCTCTGTTCTTCTAATATTTCCCCTTGATGGTAATAATCAAATCAATACAAGATGGCCAGCTAGGATTAAACTTGTTATAGCACATGAACAGCAGATCATTTCTCAGTGTTTTTGATTTAATTTTTGGTTAGTCTTCCAAATCATCTAGGCCTTTCTTTCCTTCACTTTTACACCATGTAAGATGAGAATGTACCCAGATCTAAGCTCACAAGCTTCATGCAGGCTGAGTTATTATAGGCCAGTCTCTTTGAATGAGAAATGAATGGGTTTGAGTCGGTAACAGAGAGCTCAGAGGTCACGGCCGGAGATCCTGAAAGAGGCAGGGGCAGCACACCAGTGTTGTAAGCATCTCTAGGGGAGGAGGCAGGGAGAAAGAGGCCGACTCCTGAGAGAGGGAGAGAGTTTGTGACATACCTCTGCGAAGTGGCAGCAGCTTGTTCTCTAGGATATCCCTGGCATCCGTGCCCTCGTCCATCAGATCCAGTTTGGTGATTACCCCGATGGTACGCTGACCTGCACACACACACACACACACAAACACAGCTCAGACTTGCACCTCATTTTCCTTGTTTTTTTTTTTACCCTTTGAAAAATGGCCACTTTCTGTACTCAACTGTTTTGCAGCCAAAAGCTGTATCACCCTGCAACTCACAGCTGGCAGCCCCACTGAGGCCCAGCTGGTGTGAGCCTGGTCAGTCCCTGGATGGGAGACCTCCTGGGAAAGACTAAGGTTCCGTCTGGAAGAGGTGTTAGCGGGGCCAGCAGGGGGCGCTCACCTTGCAGTCCGTGAGGGTCCTAATACCCCAGTATAGTAAGGCTGACACAAAATCCCAAAGCATCCTTCGGATGAGATGTAAAACTGAGGTTCTGACTCTCTGTGGTCATTAAAACTCCCAGGGTGTTTCTCGAAAAAGAGTAGGGGTGTTACTCTGGCGTCCTGGCCAAATTTCCCCCTGGCCTTTACCAATCATGGCCTCCTAATAATCCCCACCTATGAACTGGCTTCATCACTCTGCTCTCCTCCCCAGAGCTGGTGTGTGGGGAGTGTACTGGTGCACCTTAGCTGCTGTCACATCATCCAGGTGGGGCTACACACTGGTGATGGTGGATTGGAGTCCCCATTACCTGTAAATGGCTTTGAGTGGAGTGTCCAGAAAAGAGCTATAGAAGTGTAAGCAATTATTATCATGTCTAGAATTCAAAACCTTGGTGGGTAAATCTGAAGCTGTTTTGTTACTAAAGCTCAAACTTTACCAACTAAAAAAAGACCTGCATGACTGAAAACAGTATTTTTTTAATTATACTCATTACACTTACATTTATTGCTCATTCCTATAGGTCCATGGTGTGGTGTTACTTGTAAACACACTACCAACAACAGCGGTCTGTTATTAAACAGTTCATGGTAATTAGGATGGCTTGCAGATTTTAAATGACATATCAATTGAGTTATTTTGAGCAAATCTGTTAATCTGTTTTCTAACCAGTTTCTTCAATTCAGAATCACAGGGAGTCTATCCTTCAAGCAATGGGCGCAAGGCAGGGTACATCCTGGACAGGACGCCAGTCCATCACAGGGCACCCAGACACAAACCTTCATTCCTGTGGCAATTTTCCCAGAAGCCAGTTAACCCCAAACTCTTCCAGGCCCTTTTAGCCAATGTCCACCTGGAATTTCCTCCCCTTAAACATTGTGTTATATCTCTGCAGCAGAACATAGCAGGAGCCTGGTTGAGGTCTTAAATTGAAGCTAACCCCCTTGGCTTTGAGTGTGAGCAAATTCCTTATTTCTTATTTCTTAATGTGTCCACTCAGCAGACCAATTTATGACAAAACAAACCAACAAAAAACAGCAGGCGGAATTTTTGGGGGGGGTCTTCAGAGGTCAGAATGCTTGTAGGTTTCTACTAGCTTGGATAAAACGTTGGGACAAATCGATCAATTTGAAAAGAAATTCTGCATAATGTTTTGTGAAGACTGGACCAGGAATGAAATTTCTTGCATCCCAAAATAAATTCTAAAAAATATTGAAAGCAATAACAGTAAAAGCCATTGCAATTGCTATAAAAACCTTTAGACACTGCTAGAAAGCCTTTTTCTGCTGTTAGACATTGAAAAGAAAACTCAGAGTTGCCTTCTGGTGTGAAAAAAAGGGGCACTGATAAGAAACTGATTACCCCATCTGAGTCAATGACTGACAGCTAGAAGGCAGGCGGAATGCAGCCTGAGGCCTCTAGAGGAAGTCTCACCCCCTAAGGGCTCCGAATGGCTGAAAATACAATGAATGACAGCGTTTTTTACCAATCAGATCACCTTATTTCTGGCGGTCCTGTTTCAAATATCTCTTCCAAAGCCAATAACGTTCAGTTTCCTCCAGGTCTGGAGGTGGGTTAGTCTAGCCTCTGTGGATATATAACGTGCTTCAGAATAAGGTAAAAACATGGGATATATTCTTTTTTTCTGGTTTTTGCTTTTGCGGTTACGTTTTGCTGACTTTTTGATTACCTTATCGATGCACTTTGAAAGTTTGGAAGTGCATCATCAGATAAAAAGTGTGATTGATTGCCTTGGTGTTTTCGGTTCTGAAAATGGTTTTGTAAAACTCCGGTTGTCCTTTTTTTGATTGATAACAGGTTTTGTAAAGGTTTTGTTGGTAAAAAATGATTAAATATGACGCAGGTCTCAAAAGTAAATATGGACTTACGCAATCATATTTTGCTTAAATTACCTTGGTGTTTTTTGGTTCTGAAAACTGTTTTGTGAAGCTCCAGTTGTCCCTTCTTTCGATTGATAAAAGGTTTTCTGTAAAGGTTTTGTGGTTTTGTTGATGTAACACGATGAAGTAAGATGCGCCTCTTAAGTAAATATTTATTTAACCCGTGGTCGCAGGCGACTGCGAGGATTAAGAGGTCAACCTACCTATGTCTTTGGAGAATTGAACCCGCAGCCCCAGAGCTGAGAGGCAGCAGTGCTAACCACTGCAAAGTTTGTGCTGGGGCACGTGTCTCT
The DNA here is from genome assembly GCF_040954835.1 of Lepisosteus oculatus. Classification (NCBI taxonomy): domain Eukaryota; kingdom Metazoa; phylum Chordata; class Actinopteri; order Semionotiformes; family Lepisosteidae; genus Lepisosteus; species Lepisosteus oculatus. Next base: position 12,851,222 of record NC_090719.1, on the reverse strand, counting down.
ATCCATTTACTTCATTTACCGACTCAGGATCCCAGATATAATATATCCTGGGTTGTAAAACGATTGGTGTTTGATAAAAACAGAATCATCATTCATTTTTGGTAAGATTGACAAATTGGAATAGATTTTTTTCCAAAGCGTCTCATAGAAATGTCCCGTTAATAAGATGGTAATGCGGTCCTGCAGTCCTCAGCAGTGCTGGAATCATGGAAGGAGACCTACACCTACACACCGGAACCTTTCTCTAATGGTTATTCAGCTTGAGTATGGGTTCCCACTAATCTGTACCAGGAGCTGGAACTGAAGGCTAGCAACATTACCTGCCATTCAGTCCTGTCCTTCTAACAGTTTCTAACCCTTCATGATGAAAAAGCAGTCAATTATGTGCCTGGTCAATTCAGTTTATGTCATGTCACGTCATTTGCCAAACCGCTTTATATCATATGGTGTCGTGGGAAGCCGGAGCCTACCCGGCAATCAACGAGCGCAAGGCAGGGTACACCATCGCAGGGCAAGTGCAAGCCAATCATTCATGGGGACAATTTGGAGGCCACGGTATCTTCAATGACCAATCCAGTTTAATATTTCAATATTGCTTTCATTTTGTGACTTCAGTTGTTTGTTTCTGCAGCCTGTTCTTACTCGGAGTCTCACGTGCCCTCCTACCTTGTGGGTCGACTTCTTTGGCAATCTTGAGCGCGTCCGAGTTGGCGAGGTCAGAGTTGGCCGGGGACACAGCCAGGAGGAGGCAGTTCTCCTTGGTGACGAACTGCATGATCATTTCTCGGATCTGGTGCTCGATGTCAGGGGGCTGGTCGCCCACGGGCACCTTGGTCATTCCGGGCAAGTCCACCAGGGTGAGGTTCAACACTGCGACGAGACATATAACCCAATGAAGAAGACAAACACTGCGCTTTGATGGTTTCTTTGAAGAAAACTATGCAGGGGAAGACAGATATCTGCTTTCTTATTTGTGTAATGTAGAACTGTGAATTCCTTCTAACCTTTCTACGCCCACCAATCTGAAATATCCAACTGATATTCAGTAACAAACCTTCAGAACATCCAGAGATGAAGACAACTCCATGGAAGTAGCACTATGATGCTGTCTGCCCCTTTTCACACTGTGAATGACCAGCAGAGCTTAACGCTGGGAAGAGGACTAATCCAACACCACTGATAGCACCACAGGCTCACAAGTGTCCAAATGGCAGCTAGGGACACTCTGATGAGCAGCAAATCCAGCCAACTGCAGCCAATCATGATTACAGTTAGGGAGTAACTTGTCCAAGAAAGAAGCTTTAAATCTTATGGTACATCCTGCTTCACTGGATGAGCCACAATGTTTCTTTTAGAAAATATATCAATGAGTTTTCATATTTGTCCCCCAAGTTGTAGAATGAAAGACAGACATGGATTTGCACCTAAACTGCTCGTCTTGTGGATGTGCCAGCCTTGTCACTTGACAATGCTCCTGCAAGAACAGTTCCCGAGAGTCTGCAGGAGAAACCCCAGTGGGGATAGTGGAGTGCTGCTCAGGGGTCTCCCCAGCACTTGTTGGCCTCCTCCCTGCCTTGCTAGGCCCGTACCGTGAGGAGAAGAGACCCGCAGGTTGATGGGGATAGGAGAGATGCCCTTGTTGATCCCCGTGACTCGGTCCGTCTCGGACTCGATCTCCTGTCGCACCTCATCGAAGTCGGTGAACTTCTTCCCCTTGCAGTGCAGGAACTCGGCATATTCTATGAGGGGGAGAAGAGATGAGAGATCAGGCAACAGCAGGTCTGGATTTTTCAGTAACCCAATCTTACTGCCAAACTACCATGATAAGAGGAGAAACGAATGCAAAGCACAGGCAATGAGATCGAATGGACAGAGGTCTCCAACGCTAATATTAGAAAGCCACAAAATCCCAGGTTTTGAACATCACCCGAAATCACTTTAGACTTGGAACAAAGGGCCTTTAACTGAAGCTAAAGAGGTAGATTGGTCATTTAAACAAGGATATCCTGATGGTAATACTGTTACCCTTCATTTATTAACAAAGGACGTAGCTGGGAGAAGCTAACAGGGTCTGAATACTAGAAACAATGAATAACCCCTATAAAAAAAGATATGTAGGTACTGTAGTTCACCTTTTTATAAAGATATTAGACATTTTATGCAAGCAATCCAAGTGAATGACCTTGCCTCGAGGTTACAACAGCTATGCCCTTCTTGGGATTTAAAACCACAATCCTCTACTTTATGAATCCAGGACTGTAACCACACTGCTGGAATATTAGCCTTATAAGCCAGTAGTGTTGTCAGTAGCTGCAGTTTTTTATATATACTATTTTTTTATAGTTTGACTGGTGTAATTTATTTCAGTAATTTTCTTATTTAATGTTTAGCCATCATCCTGGGACACCTTTTGTGACAGGTGTATAAATGCCTTTCATCTTCATTATCATTAATGTTATTGCTGTTTCTCCTGGCCTCAGAGTCTAGGCTTAACTGTTGCTGGGCTGCTTTACGTGTCCTGTTTCTCTTAACAAAGTTTCAAACCAGGGTTCCTTGAGCACTGGCTTAAATGCAGGGCAAGATCTTCGTTAAACCCGACAGGTGTCGGCAAAGAAGCTGCTGTAGGACTGATAACTAACACCAACACAAGCAAGAGATTTCAACAGGAAATGAGTGAAGCCTAGCCAATCCAGTGAACCTACTAGGAAGATTAGGTGGGTGAATCTGTGGACTCCAGACTTTGTCTTTTCGTGAGGTTACTGAATCAACCCTTATTGCTCCCCGATGGATCATCTCCTCAGGGTTTTGTGGTGTTTGTGTTTGTCCCTGGGTCTTGTCCATCATTTCTGCGGTACCTCAGTGCTATAGTTACACAGCCCACATCTACTGCAGAGGAGTTCCCTATACCATAAAGCTAACCTCCCAGCTTGACACGATTGGAGATCTAAGAGGCACCATACCTGGATTGGAGTTCAATGACATTTGACATTCTAAAACTATTCAAATAGCTTTTTTTCACCCCCCTGTTCATTAATATGTTACCTCTCAATTGCCCTTAAGTTATCATCCATTGAACTCAATCACTGGGTTATCATCTTCTGACCCTGTGAGAGAACAGTTTGAACAGGAGTTTGGAGGGGGAATTCTCACCACGACAAACGGTGGAATGCAGCCTAGAACGTTTTGTCATTCTTGTGGTTTTGAACAGGGAAGACTGTGAGGGGACTATTAGGGAAAGCCGTTGACAAAGTCAACCCAGTGCTCAGAATCAACAGTGAAACATGAAGCCAACCGCACCAGTGAACATTATGATGAAGTGTATTTAAAACTGAGAACTTCTTTATACAAAAAGGCTTGTGGGAATATAGACCTAGCTACCCAGCTATGTTATTGAAGCCATTACCCTGGCTTCTATCATTAAACAGCAGGGTGGGGTCATCCAAGCAGAACAGGAAGCCCTTCTTTACACAAGGAGTAGCGGGAGTGTGGAACAAGCTGCCCAGCCATGTTCTCGAAGCTTTGACCCTGGATGAGATTCTAACTACTAGATGAATTAGACGATTCAATCTTCTCCATTTAACAGGAGGAAACTTCAACTGGAGCCTTTTTTTTCCCCAGAACCGTCAATCATGTCCGATCACTGTCCACCTGATCTGCACAGCCTTCTTGTCCACTTGATCCTGCTCTCTGCATCACCTGCAAATACTGTACAGGTCCACTTGCATGAATACACACAGCTCCACTGGCCATTTCAAAATCACCTAAAGGGCATCATGTCTGTCCGCCCATCTCCCTTACTGCAGAAAGGACCTAGGCAGTTCCACTGCTGAAAGAGGAAAGTGACCAGCCAGCCATTTCAGGGAAAATATGTCAGAGTATGGATGAAAGACCTCTTCCTGATCGAAGTGGATACAGTAATTCCCCACTGGGAATTTCTCATCCATGACGACACTGACCTTTCTGTCTGGGTCAATCATCGATCAAATGGATACCAGGACAGAAATTAACCTTACCTCGTTGAATCTCTCTTCAAACTATCGATCACGTCTTTTCACATTTCCTTCGGAATTTGTCTCCCAAAGAAGTCTCCCACTTCTTTGGCGACTCGTTCATTATCTTGTCCTCCTTACCTTTCCCTATCCCTGATATTGTACATTATTCCTGCTCTCTCACTCTCATTCCCACACACATGGATAAGGCTCCACGGATGACAGCTCTTGCAAAATGTAGAACAGCAAGTGTTACCCTACTGCTATATATATTAAAAATATGGCATGTATCTGCAACGTCCTTTTTTTTCTTTTTCCTTTCTGCTTTTCAGCTCGCAATTAACCTCCCTTTGTTTCTCATGTTCTTGTTCATTCTCACATTTTTTAAAATGAGCAGTTTCTCTAAGGGAGCAGTGACTCACAGAAAGAAGATGTGAAGCTGGTTGCTTAATCCTTATCCTATTTTTGGCTGTACCATTTCCACAATCGCCTGATTCTGCATCCCAAATGCCTGATGTTGTTCCCTGCTGTCTCATCACTGTAGCTGTTCGAGGAAGGTATCTTTGGGAAAGTGGACTTAGTTTAGAAACACAGACAACCTGGTGACAGAGTTGATTACAAGTGTCAACCCAGGCAGAGAGGGCAGCTTTTAAAAACAACCAAAAACAATCCCCAAGTGTACAGTAATCTGACCAGAGAAGAGAGTCCTCTGAACACAGGCTTGTAGCAGACGTGGAGCTCAACAAAAACAAAATTGACTAAGCACTGTGCAGCCCTTTACTTTTTAATGCAACCTGTATGGCACAAATAACATACTGAATGTTGTAAACAGGGCTCAGTGCTGTTTTCCAATAACATCTTTGTAAAATGACATTTTACAGAGCATTCAGTGCTGTAATGCAAAAGTTGCTTTTGTTCTCAGAGAGCCAATAAAAAACTCTAACTCATAGCCTTCATGTGTTATTGGCATCATATGCTATACCTGTTTTTCTGACTAAACCTTTGTAAGTTATTTAAATATCACTTAAAACCTTATTTCTAGTATTTGGAATAAAGCGCTGCCATATTCTCAAGAGTCTTGAGGAAGCAATTCCAGACCTATGTTCCTTGGAAAGCCCCCCCAAAAAATTCCATGGTATCACCAGTCACACCATTTTAAAATATCCCTCAACAGCAGCTTGCTGTTGGTCTCTTCTTTCTACCCTATAGGAAGGCACTGTCCTCCCCAGGTTTTGAATTTGGTGACCAGTGGGTCACATTTCAAAAAAATCCAGGCCTTTTCAAAATAGATAAAAATCATTTTTTTGTGATTTCTATAGATTTAATTATTCATAAGAATAAAAAAAACTATTTGTATAGTGTTTTTAATCTCAAAGGACCTTAAAGCACATAGAAGGAGACCCTCTTTATCCTCCCCTGAAGAGCAAATCCCTCCTGAGGGAGGTGTATCGTCTTTTCTGTGCCCGCAGCACCTTACACAAACACACAAATTAGAGAAGTGAGACATTTCTTCACTCCTAGCTGAAATAAAAGGGAACTTCAGATTGTTCTTCAGGTAGGGTGATTGATCTTCAGGTAGGGTGAGTGTTCAAGGCCAAAATGGAAATTTAGCCAGACCAGACTGGGGCAGTGGTCAAGATTTTCTGGCTTAGACCCAGAAGGCCGTGGGTTCAAGTCCCAGCTGAGATGCTTATGTTGTGCCCTTAACTAAGGCAGGGTGCTTGAACTGTTCCGATATATCTACATGTATAAATGGGTGGAAAGTTGTCACTTTGGATAAAGGAATAAGCCACATAAATGAATAAGTTGTAGAGTAAGTCTTTGAAATTGTAGTCTAAATAAAGCACCACCTGCCCACCAATACTGCACACAGCAGTGACCTGATTTTTTGGACTGACCACTGCTGAGCCCCATGAATGGGATGAGACCTGGGAATGGAGCTGTAGTTTAGCGACAGAATCCAAAAGATATCTGGAATATTTCAATTGTAGGCTGCATTTGATAACTCCACACACACACTTCTTAGAAACCTATACTTATTCCTTACTGATTTTTACTTGAGGGTTGAAACCTGCTTTTGATCTCTGGAGTTCATTCCCCTTCGAAGTATTTTGTTCATTTTTCGAGATGACGGTTGATGAGTTTTCATGCACAAGTTTGTCATCAAATCATTAATTGTGCTTAAGTCAATCCTTAGAACACTGGGGCTTTTTTACACTCAAGTAAAATAAGGTCAACTATGTAGTAAATAAGTTTATACTGTAATATGTGGTCTATTTTTTTTTCTCAATCTGGTTGGATCTCTGCTAAGTTGGTTTCCATTGAGCATTGGATATTACACTAGATGGCAGTGTTGATAGGAGCAAACACTTTAAGAAAGCCCTTGTTTTTTTTCCTAAAGAAAATATTTACTTTATTGGAGAAGTAGGTTGCTCTCTCAGCACCAGTGCCAGCTGTTATAACTGAGGCGGCACATTCGTTGTCGCATGAGAATCGCTCAGAGTTATGTGCTGCCCTGTTAGATAGCAGCGTGAATCTATTTCCATTTCCATCAGATGCCTGTCAGGGGGGCTGATCTGCTTCTGTTGAGCCCCAGGCAGAAAGAAATGTAAATGCAAGAGCCATGACACTCCCAAACCTGTGGGCTAAATGAGTCTCATTCGTTTCCATCTCACGATTTTTGACATCATGAAACAATACTCCAAAGTATAAATGCTGTATATCTAAATGTATATAAGACTGGTCTTTATGGTTTATAATCTTAGTTTCAATTCTTATCAACTTTAGATGCTTTTTCAGTACCTACTATAATATGAAGGCACTGCAGAACTCTGATCCACCTAACATTACAGTGATCTGTAATACAAGGTGTTTTGTAAATTGTTTGGGATAACTTGTGATTCACCATTGATTGCTTACGCGTGCAAAAAGTAATCTGACATTAATATTTAGGGGCAAAAAAAAAACAAAGCAGGCATCAGGGTCTCAATTACTGAATGAAAGACCAGCAGGTGTTGGAATCACCAGGAGGTGGAAGTGCTGGTCAGGTTAAATCAGTTCCCTCTGCATCCAGAACAGCACATCGTTTTTTTTTGTGTGTGGTTCTCCTCCATGCTAGGACAACAGCAAAACTTTGGCTACGTTGGCTTAAGATTTGTCAAGTGGAAAAAGAGGCAGTGTTTCTCCGGCCGAGGGTGGGCACCTTACACGGCAGTGGGACCTGCCGTGTGCAAGCTGGTTAGGAGATCAGAGACAAAAACAGCTCGGCCGTTACCTGTGGGACAGTTAATGAGCTGGAGCACAAGGGGGCGCCGGGTGACGATCCCAGATCCTCGTGGCAGGAAGTCCCTGTAAGAAGCACAGGAAGAACATCATCAGATCCTTCCCAGAGGCACACAGCCCTCCAGCGGGACACTGCTGGCCAGACCTCCTGACCGGCTTCCTCACAGTCTGACCAGGCGGTGTTTCCAGAAGACCGTTTTGACTGGTAAACGGTGTTTAGCGCGGCCCGTCCTTTGAGCAGAGCAAATCGGAGAAGCCAAGCAAATGCGTCTGCTAAAACAAGCGATCACACCGTGAAACCACCTGTGCCCTTTGAAGAATGGTCAATCTACTCTACTTTTAAGATAAGAGTGTTAAGGGCAAAAAGAAGTCGAGTTCATAAAACCCCCAGACCAGAGCTGGTGATGATTCATGTACTGTTAACACACACTGTGCATGTGTAATATAATTTTGGAAGGCTTATAAGACAACATGAACAATTTCCATACAAATTAGAACCACACTTTGGGGAAGAAGCTATTATGTGCCTGTTCTGTGATGCCATGTGGGACGTGGTACCAGTAGAGACGCAAGGGCATCATTAGACGAGGGCGAATACTTTTCTAGGCACTGTGCTTACTGCTGCAAAGCACGAGCTCAGGTCTTGCTTTGACTGTTTACAGGTCTGTAAATTTGGCAAATTGTCCATACTGTCTGAAACTCCAGGAGGAGCCAAAATGAGCCCAGATGGTGCTGCCTGCTTCCCTTAATGTCACAGTTCCTTTCAATTGATTTTTTATTAACAACATTAATGTATCACTTTAAAAAAATGATTCATCTGTGAACATGGGCTAAATCGAAAATTACATTACTGCAATAAACAAAACAAATGCTCTAATGCAATGGTAACATAGAGACTCATTAGTGTTTTTCTTTAATATTAAAGTCAGTTCATGTTGCTTGTGGATAATACGTATGGTAATAACGGTTCATTTTTTATTTGGCCCTTTTCAGGGATTATTGGAGGATTTAAAAAATCTTCATTTGAGCTGAACCCTGCAGTTGCTTTAAGCAATTTTTGCTTAAAATATGACATTTATACATTTAAAAAATGTCAAAATCCTGCAGGCTCTAAAGGAGCATTACAAAAGGAAAGGAAAATCCAATCAGCACACCATGATCTTCAGCTCAGGAGGCCCACATTGGAATGCCAGAAAAAAAATCAATAACTTTAAAATGTTTAGCCTTCCCTCCGATGTTATAAAGACTGGAACTCATATCAGAGAAATGAATTTCTGAAGCTCGTTTGACACAGTTACGCCAGTGACACAATTGCTTCGCTCTGTGTAGGTCCTGATGCTAGTAACAACTTAGAAGACCTATAACACATCACCGCCTACTCACAGAACAACTCTGCCATTTAAGCCAAGACCTTACTACAGTACATGCATAGACTGTACAGGAGCACACTGAGCAGTGCACGTTGCCCATCTGTTGCTATGGAAACTGTGGAGGAGATAGCAGGGAATTCCCATGCCAGTCGTTTTCTAAGGAGAAAGGAGGTGCATACTTTTCTGTGTCTGCGCTGTAAGGGTTTTTAGGGAAGTGCTGGTGCAAGTTCTCAGAAAAACAAGAGTGGCCTGTGACCAGGACTGGATTCGATGCAATACTGCAAAAAGACAACAGCTCAGCTCACCTGCTGTATAGAACCCAAAGGCCATTCTGTCAACATGTTGGGCCTAGCTCGTATCAGCGACGCTTTGGAATAAGAGAGGCCTTCACACCTGTTTAAGTTGAATTACGTCTCAATTCCAGTTTCCACCTATTCTGATGGCAGTGGGAGGGTGACACAGTGGCGCAATGGTTAGTATGGCTGTCTCACAGCGGCCTTGGGCCCTGAATTCAATTCCTGCTGTCTGTGTGGAGTTTGCATGTTCTCTCCCTGTTCCTCCGGGTACTCTGCTTTCCTCCCCCATTCCAGACACAATGGTGGGCTAATTGGTTTCTAGGACAATTGGCCCTGTTGGTGTGTGTGTAGTTTGTGTTTGTGTCTGTCCTGAGATGGCCTGGTGTCCCATCCAGGATGTACCCTGCCTCGCGCTCATCGCTGGCTGGGATAGGCTCCAGCTTCCCCCGCAAGACTGAATTGGAGGAAAATGGGTGGATGGATTGACTAGTAGCAGAAAAAAAAGAAATTCAGAGATTCTCTCCCAGTGCACTTACACAACTTCCCCTTAAAACTCTGCAACTAAAGAACTGGAAATCAGCATCTGAGCTCAGCTGGGTAAAGCATGTTGATGCTGGTTGATCAGGGAAAGGGCATAAATGACAAGATGAGCAGAAAATATGCAAGGAATATGCCAGGAATCACAAATGATAAAAAAGAGACTTCCGACGCAACTCTATAAATAGCTTGCCCCTCAGATCTTCGGCATGAAATCATCGTTTCAGAAATCACGAGTGCCGGTTCGACAAGCTACATCCCCTACCTCCTGTGGTGGGCAGTTTTACATATCTAATGGAGCGTTGTGATACTTTCCAGTTACCTCTCCAGAAATATGCAGGGGGTGGCGAGAGCAAAGAGTGAACGAGGGGGGGTGAGACGATTTCTGTTACAGTTGTATAACTGTTACTGTACAGCTGAATGCAATTCATCCACAGCTCTCTTAATTCTGCAGTCAGAGTTGCCCTTTCAAATCAAGCACGATCTCCACGAGACGCAAGCGAGGTGATGGTCTATATGTGGCATCGAGGCACATTGGATGGCAAGAGCAGTTGTATTAGTTTGGATCCCCAACATTTCAGATCCCCACAAAAGACTGTTTCCGTTCTTTCACCCCCTATGAACACATGAGGGTCTTGGGCCAAACAAGCTACTAAAACCAACAGAGAGAAAACAGACAGAGTGGCCTCTTGTGTGTAATCCCTTTTTTGTCATTTTCTGATGTATTCAGGAAACACTTCTTACTGAAGGTGGCCTTGAGCGCTCCCACAGAGCCCAACCTCTGTGTTGAAACTATTTGGGAAAGACTCCAGCCCCAGTCCTGCTGCCCAAAGTGGATATTTCTTTCCCTTCTTGAGGAAATGCCCAGAAAGCTTCAGTGTCTGGTTTATGCTTTTAAGCAAAACGAACACAAAAGCAAAATCTGAAAATAATGCCATAGAAAAAGGCTTTGGGCTGTGGTCCAACATGGAAGTGAGCTCCCTCACAGAAGAAATATCTTAAGAGAGGCCAACAACGAAGCAATAGAAAGCTTTCGGACTCCATCCTGTACTTCAGAAAAGGGATCTTCAATCATGGCACTGAATCCTTAACTGACTTAATCAACCAATAATTTGCTATAATCAATTGTTTGTTCAATTCCTGAGGTGCTTTCTGTTTGGAGTTTTTAGGTTTTCTCCTTGTTTGAGCGGGTATCCTCCTGGTGCTCCTGTTTCTTCCCACAATCTGAACACATACCAGTAATTTAATTGGCTTCTAGTAAAATCGGCCCTGTTGTGTGTTTGTGTCTACGCTGGGACGGACTGGTGTCTGGTCAAGGATGAATCCTGCCTTGCGCCTTTTGCTTGCCAGGATAGGTTCCGGCTTCCCCACGACTCTGAATTGGATATAAAGTGTTTAGAAAAGGGTTTGGATGGATTATTAACATTAGGCTCTCTTCCAGAACGGCAAAATAAGCTTTCTAGAAAAGTCAGGAAATCGTTTCAATTAATGCTGCAATCAGGAAGGCTGGACGGTTGCCAATGTGTCCATCGGTATTCAAATGTTTACTTAGTGATGAAATCGCCTCTCAGACCCTTTCACTCTAAAGCACTTACAGTCCAAAAGCAGCTCAGGAAACTAGGGCCGTGATCCGGTCACATTCTGTGAACGAGAACCGCAGACGGTGCAAGAGGAAATGTGCCTATGAGCACATCCTGATGGATATGCCTGCTGTCATGGCAACACCTGACCTGGGTTCCCTCCTTGTAACCCAGGGCCCTGAGATTAAGGAGAAACAGTAAGAGCATGTAAGGTAAGCGTAAGGTCATGTTAAAAATAAGCCAACACTGCTGTAGAACAGCTATTCTCATTTAGAAAACCACTGCAAAAAAAAACATATTTACTAGTATTGCACTGGACAGTAAATGCATTTCTGCAGCATAATACACTTTGCTCATATGCAACTACATTATTCACTGCTGTCACTATTGTAAACATTTCAAACCTTGTATGCTTTTCCTTGTCTTTTAGTAAACTGTTCTTTATGTACAGTAGCTTCTAGTACTGAAACTGCAATGACAGAAACTCAAAATCTTTGATATGATTTTCTTAAAGATTTTGACAGAATCCATGTTCTTTTATGCCATTCCTATCTTATTCAGACATTCTTATGCAGCTTTGAAAATTCGTTGGAAAAGCAAGTGACTTTTGCACTTTGGATTTTCTTAAAAATAAAACGTCTAACTGAAACGTCCTGCAGAATTGTCAAAACAGGCAACCATTTGGATAATTTTGAAAATGGATTAAAATATGCCACACATGCAATTAATTTTAAAAGAAACTGAACTAATACTAGCAAACAATTAAATGCAAAGAACTGCTCTTGAATTTTTTTGTCGTTTATCTCCGCAAGGCAGGTAAACTAAGGGATTAGCAGAAGTACCACTGTGCGGCCGTCTGTTATGCTGTTGTCCCCTGCAGAAGACAACCAGGCAGATCAATGCCTTCCAAGGAAATCACAACCCCATGCACACTTTCAGGAACTTCGGCATTTTGTTCAGTGTGGTATTACCAGTAGTCCTGTGTTAGGTGTGCGTAAATGGAGCAACCCCTATTTTCTGCCTGAACTGCACACATTTTTAAGTGCAAAGCTCAGGGAAACCAAAATGTTTGAACTGCTCCAATAAATGTGTGGATTGCTGAATCGGACCCATTGTGAGGGAGAGGCTGACCTTACTCTTCGGGGTCATCCCTCTTTACCCAGAACACCCTGTGTCCTCCTGAGACAGCTGTTTGGAGAAGCCAATCAATGGGACTGGTTGTTCATTCCCAGGGTTCATTTAGTGACTGGCTGGAGACAGCAAGCTCTTTGATAACACTGGCTACCAGATGTTATGAATCCATACCTCACTGCAAGAGACACTACCAACTCTGGAAAACATTTGACTAACTAAAAAGAACATGTGTGCAGTTTTTGTTTCTCATTCCTACCTTTCTAATTTTCAGTCCATCAGCAAGGAATACTCTTGCTCACACCTGGAGAGTCGTGTATGAAGAACCTGTTGTGCTGGCCCCAATGCAAGAATCAACCAGAGATACGCTGTGGGATTCAAACAGCAGTAGTCAACTAAAAAGGGAATTCAGACATGCAGCTGTAGTCCATGGACTGGAACATGCATGGTGAATTTTCTGTGGTATGCATTCAAAGAAGAAAACCTATAACTCTCATGGAAATACCTCAAGGGGATCTTGAGCCAACTCTCAGTGTTATCCAGTGTTAACAGGGTCTGCTGTCTCCAGCCAGTCACTAAATAGGTGGGTCTAGGCAAAACGGACACAAATCCAGCAGGAAGGCATCAAAACTGTTCTTTATTTTACATTGCAAGGAAATAAACCCAAATCACGAAACAAAAACAGAAGCTCTTCTTTGAGCTTCTAACTCAACATCTTCAGTACCTTTCTGATAACACAGCTGGGCAGCTTAAGCTGCTTGCTGGCTTCAAAAAGACGAGCCTCTGTCTGAGACGCTTCTGAAATTCAGTTTCTCTTCAGTTTCAGTGTCTGAAACCCTCTTCCCATGAAACCAATTCACACTTCAGGTCTCTGGCTCATCGGGTGGTTATTTCCCTGCATCCTCTGCTGCTGTAGGTAGCAGAGGCCCTGGCAGCCCCCCGTTTTAAGTGTCACTTGACCAATCATCATCCGCCACTTGGTCAGGTGACTGAAGATGGCAGGTCATTTCCCACAGCTTTGCTGGCAATGTGATTCAACAAAAACTACCATCTTCCCTTCACCTGCTGCACATTTTCTAATAACCTTCCTGTTTAAATGTGTTTTTTTCACTCAGGGACTTAGTGAACTGGGGTAAGCAAAACAGTCTTTTTATAATTCTAATATAGTTTCTCGTGTTCCCAACACAGGGCTTTCAGTTCCACTTCATGATCACACCACAATATTCCCAGGGCCAGTCATGTGGACAGGACATTTGGGACATTTAACATTTTCCCCGATTTAAGGAATAAAGTGTTGCACCGTTTTTTCTCTTCTTTTGCTCAGGTTCCAACAGGATGGATTTCAGCTGGCCAGAGTTGCCAGGTGGGGGTGAACTCAGAGTCTGTGTCCATGACAGCCATTAGAGGAAAGCATAGGGACCACCACCAGTGGATAACAATAATAATCATTGCTTACACTTATATAGCTCTTTTCTGGACACTCCACTCAAAGCGCTTTACAGGTAATGGGGATCCCCTCCACCACCACTAGTGTGCAGCCCCACCTGGATGATACGACGGCAGCCATAGTGCGCCAGAATGCTCCTCATACACCAGCTCTCAGTGGGGAGGAGAACAGAGTTATGAAGCCGATTTCAAGATGGGGATTATGAGGAGGCCATGATTGGTAAAGGCCAGGGGGTAATTTGGCCAGGACACCAGGGTAACATCCCTAATCTTTTCGAGAAACGTCCTAGGATTTATTATGACCACAGAGAGTCAGCCTTTTTAAAGTATAGTGTCCCCTATACTGGGGCATTAGGAGCCACACAGACTGCAGGGTGAGCGCCCTCTGCTGGCCCCACTAACACCTCTTCAGGCAGAAACCTTAGCGTTTCCCAGGAGGCCTCCATCCAGGTACTGACCAGGCTCACACCTGCTGAGCTTCAGGGGGCTGCCAGCTGGGAGTTGCAGGGTGATATGGCTGCTGGCAGTGACCCTGCATAGTTACCCTGCAGGATCAAAGCAGGAGGGGTTTTGTTTCCATGCGTATGACAGGGCTGCTGTCTCTAAAAGCCCGTGAGAGAGCTCACTGGCACCCTGGCTGTTTGGCCAGACTAGTCAGACATTCTTCTTGAGGTCTCCCAGCCTGCTGCAAACCTGTTGAGAGGACACTGCCCTCCGTGGCCCCTCGCAGATGGTCTCAAGGCCCGGGAGACGTGCTCGTTCTTGCTGCTCCAGCTGCCCGATTGCTGTACAATCTGCCCTCTTTCATTTCCCCTGTGCCTTCGCATTCCAGGACTTCTCTCTGCCCTCTCAACACACTCCTTGTTCTCCCTCCTTCAACAAGGGCCCTGTTGATCGCTGCTCTTTCGGGATGAGAGCTCCTCGTGAAGGAGCAGTGGGTTACACTTCAGTTATTGTCCTGACGCGCGCAGACAAAAGCCGAGTGTTTAATACAGTGCCGTACCGGAGCGCCACGTTGGATTCGAATTTGGCACTGGGCCACCCTCTGCGGTTTTCACGTGCTGGGGTGTGTAAGTCCAGCAGATGGTAGGAATTAAACTCCAGGAGTGCTTTCGCCTGCTTCGTGGCGCGGGACAGTAAAGATGAGCAGGAAGCCAAAAGTAAGAAGCCCGTGTCTGTGCATCATGAGGAGTCCCAGAAATAAGGACGCCTGCACCCACTTGCTCATTATAAACGCCCAGACCACTAATGCTGCTATGTTCCAGCCCCTTCGATTTCTGCAGGAAACGAGTCTCCCGGGAATTAAGCTAAAAATGAAATGAACCACTTCAAACACCACAAGCGAGCTCACTGCTGTAGACAACTACCTATTCCAATTGGCATCTGGAAATGCTCTGCCACCCAGTTAAGACCTGTAACTGGCAAGAGGCACATCTTGGATTTGAACTGGCAATCTCCAGAGTATCAGAGTCACTCTACAGCGCTTGGGGAAGATTGTATCCAAAGAGGTACTCAAGGATCCCTTCTGTAGACGCATGTTATGAAACTTTGATTGTTTACTGCACAAGACAGTAATTGCATTATCAGCAGACTGATGAGATGAGAGGATCGGCAACTGTACAAAGGACTAACAAAATGCTTAGAAAATGAAGTTTTTTTTGTAAGCTTAAGCAAACCCTACAGATATTGTAAAACGCAATTCTGAAAAGAGATTCTTCCGAATGATCCACACACAATTCCACCCATAACCACTAAGCTTCTTATCCTGGAAGGGGGCTTGGCAAGATGGAGTTGATCCTGGAAGCACAGGGCACAAGGCAGGAATGAGGGCACATGAAGCTTTTCCTCTGGACAGAACCGTCTTTTAATCTTCTGCTGCTCCGTTAGTATTTCTTTTGCCCAGCTTTTTGCCTTTGTGATGTGACTGAAGAAGAGATCAAATAAGCAAGACAGGCCAGATGATCTCTCTGTTTTGTGTACCAGTTTACAGCAAGTACACTGTTACAGCCACAACTCGACTTGACTCCGTAGGCCATAGATATTCCCCCTCAGCAGTAAACATGATGCTGTGGTTGTGATGTCTAGGGCTCTGAGTCAGCTACTACTTTCTGTGAATGTGAAACAAGGCTCTTTTCTGGTGAGGGACCTCTCTGGAGCAGGGTCACGTGACTTGATGTGTCTCTGTTGCTCACTGAGTTTGCACGGCCAGCAGAATGAGCCGTGCAGCTACGGAGGGGTCTGACATCCCTGGGATAAAGCAGGTTGAGTCTTATCTGGACACAAACCAATTACACGCAACTATTATTGAACTATTCCCTGCTTTGGCCAAGTTCTTCCTGTCTGAGCATCGCCTATCAGCATTCGTTCCCTTTCTGCAATCCGCGCGGAGACTGACTGTCATCTAGCGGGGACTGATTACGCCTGAAGAGATGTCAAGGAATGTTTTTAATTTGCGTTTTGTTGCTTAATTGGAAGGTGCAGGACTGTGTACTGCTTACGTACGCTGTGGTTTTCTGTCTGGCTTCTTGTGCTTACTCCCAGACTTGTAGCCTGTAGTGGATCTAAATCCTGAGGTTGGGAAAAACAAATCAACTTCACTTCAATAAATTAACCATGCACAGAAAAAAAAATGGGTAAGAAAATGGTTAGCAGCTTAGAATGAATCTGATCGTCTCGCCAGAAATGCATAGTAAAATCTATCTACCAAACCAGGCGAAAGAACAGTTATAGGTGTTTTTGGTCAGTCTGTAAGCCCCCTGCTCCCACCTGCAGGGGGCCAGTGTATCTGTGTGCCTAGGACAGATGGCAGTGTCTACAGGACCCTCTCCTCCCCCAGCAACAGCAGATGGAGATGTCATATGGAACACACACACCAGCCCTGCGTGGGCACTCGATTAAACACCATTGATCTGAGCGCCAGCACGTTTTCCAGCTTCTCCGGCTGGAAACTCAATTCAAAATCCCGTAACAAGAATCAAATCCAAACTGGTCCGACCCCATAAATAAATACAATGCAGTTTCTTCTTACACAGCACTCTTTATGTGAGCCTCTCTTGACATTTTGCGTTTTCCAGAAAAATGAAATACAGCATGTGACTGTTATATAATCTGGCTGCAAACGGGCTGGGAGACACAACCAGTAAACTAAGCTTGTTCACAGTACAAGTTAATTATATGTATTTTAGCACATAAAACGCCATTAAAGGCTTATGAAATTCTTTGCGTGACAGTACCAGAATTACAGTTGTGCACACTATATTATATAATATGCATGAAATAAGTACCGAGGTAGTATTTTTAAAAAGGATATAACACTGTCAGAATTCATACTAAATGCCTTTACCAACTCCAAACAAGTTATCACCAAGACAAAAGCAAAGCTTTTGCAGCATTTTTTAAATTGTTGATCACTTATGTGCTGTACAGTAGATCAAAAAGTAATGTAAAAAGCAAACGTTTGTGTTCAAACTTGGAAAAATGAATGAGCCTACATTAGAGTGCTTTTTTTTAGTTCTTGGAAGGAAAATTGTTTGTCACCTGCTGGGGGGCTCATATTGACATGTGAGCAATTCGTTCCGGAAAAACAGCATCCATACGGATTCCCATTGGAATAGGAAAATGACCACGGGCTGTCATTCACAAACAACTAACGTTATTCACTTTAAGAATCCCATCAAGATTGTTCTTGGAATTGAACAGTGATCCTGGTGGCTTAAAACGAGTAATCAGCGTGCCGTTTGCATAAAGACCAACAACAAAGGCTACTTTGTGAATGAGTTCAACCTAATTGACTTCAGAGCCTTCTGATCAGCCTGAAGGTATTATTAGTAACGTGATGCTTTGTAAAGCAAAGTGACAGCTGGTCTCCCGGCAGCATTGTTTCCTCAGGCCACCATCACATGTGGCCAGGGGGCACTCTGGCGTGGTGTAATTGCTGGTCTGGGCTCTGCTACAGCTGCACTGTCGCCACAGTGTCAGCTTCTATTGATAAAGCCTGGCTGTGCAGAAGCAGACACCCCGGCATATTCGCAATTTGTTTCATAGAGCCTGCAGGAGGTCAGAATCAGGGACCAGCAACATTGCTACGCGGGCCTCATTCTTCTTGCCTTAAGGTTTCTGCAGCAGGTGCGGATTCAGACAGATATCGCTTGAACTGGTCGCCGAATCCTATAAAAAATAACGAGGCCGTTTTCATTTCCCGCCCACTGCTGTATTTCTCTGTCCCTTCCTTCATTCCTTGCAGTTTGCTTCCTGACGCCGTGTGCCTGTCAGACTGCGAGTTGACTTTCGAGATCGTGGTTTTGCCATTTCACGGCTCTGCACTTCATTCACGTGACCCACTTTCAGCTCATTCCCCCCTGCACGGTCTGCTCGGCTCGGCTCGTGCTGGCTGTGTGCTCCTACAGTTGAGTTCCCTGACAGACTGAGAATCCTCTGCGTGATGCACTCTTACTGAACGACCTGCTTCAGTGGATTTGAGGCCCAGTCTCGAACAGGCCCTGCTCCTACAGGAAGAGATGATTCCCGCAGACATGAAGGGGAAAGGGTGTGAAGAGACTCCTCTCCTCTAGCCCTGTTTTCTTTGCTTTTTTGGACAACAAGGTGTGGCACCAGCACTAGCAGAAAGGGCCAGAAGGTAAAGACAAAGGAGACTTGCCTACATCTTCGATGATGACAAAAAGCAGCACCAACCTGTCAGAAATGTGACACTCTCTGCACCCACAAAACACTAGGCTTGGACCAGCAGTCGAATTTTAATTCTATTAACTAATACACTGATTTTTCACTTTGTATTCAACCGAGTTCAGTCACAACCCCTTCGGCTGAAACCACCTGCGCCAGGCTTGCAGTCCTAACCTCACAGAACGATGACCTTATCGACACAATGACTTGAGGGTTTTGCTATTCAGTCCAAAATGATTGGCGGTTGCTCAGAACACTAAAAAATTTCTTCCTATTTTAGATGATGTATTCGAGGTCTTCTGACATTGGAAGTATTTGTTAATGAGAAGGCAAAACAGTCGATAATGTAAAGGCCTTAGCCCAGTGAATTGTTTCAGCTGGGGCAGAATCAATATTACATTGCGATCTTTGGCTCCCAGCCAGGAGCCTACACACAGATATCCATATTTTGATATACTCAGGGGCCACACAATGAACAAAGAACCACATTTTCTTGAGCATTACGAAAATGACTCCTTGGCAAATTCAAAGCAATCTGCATTTATTTGCAACAGACTGCTTCCCACAAGTGTGCTAATCTGACATCAGCCCATTTCGCAGGGAAGAGCTATATGTAGCTAGTGAACACAAGCATTACTGTACCCTAATGCTGGGCTATTGAAGACACCACAGCCCAGTATTTGTATTTTATTAACAAAGTTTTAGTACCTTTAATATTTTCGCTCTAAACTCTTATTACAAGGCTGGGCTACTCAGCACACTGCAGCTCAGGGGCTAAAACTATACTAATCAGTGCTCAACCGAGGTCTGGACACCATAACTGATGAACACGCTGTTTCTCTTCCATTAAGAACGAATGAGCTTTCTTTTTATTATCACAGGCTTCCAGATTAATCCCACAGTAGTTTCTCAGGGATTGTAATACCTGCTCTATGGTACCATTCTCTCTCTTTGCAGTGGCTCAATCAAACCTCCTACATGGGCTCAGTACAGAGCTGTCCTTAAGAGTGCCTGCTCAAAATGCACTGGCCCCAACACAGCCCTATCCTGCCCTCCCTCTCCTCGCCTGAACAGATGTTGGTCATGTCTTACAGGCAGCTGTCTGCAGACGCAGTTTCTGTGAATCCCACAGAGCAACTGCATGACAAAGCCAGAAATCCAATTAATCTCTATGTCTGTACATTTGAGTACCAGGGAAACAGGAAGCACTAACTTGGGGGATCTGCCTTGTTTAGTCACATTACAGTTTGGTTCTTACATATACAGTAATACCCTTCTTGGATTGGTTAGGCAGATCTACTAATCTTTGCTCCAGGATGTTTTTATTATTTCCAAATAATGCTATTCCCTTTTTACTATTGTATTCTACTAGTTAAACACATACGAGGTGAAGCAGTTAGATGAAAGTACTTTAGTGCAATATTTTTCTACAGAGGGGTAACATAATGTGCTGCACAAAAGGGAATGAGGGAGAGAACTGGTGCAGATGTCCACTACCATTATGATCTGATGCTGGATGAGTTACTTTTGATGCTGAAGTTAACACTCATTTCCTTTTCTCGTTCCCTAAATAGATATACAAAAATCTTATAGCAAACATAAGGCACATGTAACACCAATAGCCCACACACTGGGCATGAATGTGATTCTAACTTTTTAGGCATAAATGTAGTCAATTTCAGTCACATGTACAGTAAGTGCCATATTTATTGTGAAAAGTTATACCACATATGCTATTCACGTTGACTCAAGTGACCCTGTCTCTTTAAAGATTTTGTAGTTTCCTCTGTGCAGGGGATGTGGAGAACTACACGTCCCATGATGCCTCGGAAGGAACTGCTCATTTCCTGTCTAAAAAGTCTCAGGTGTGAGGGATTAGCGGCCTTCTTGCTGGCTTTAAAAGAGCGTGGTCAAGCCCTGGTATTAGAGTTTTTTGTTTAAGAGTTAGTCTGGTTTTTGGTGATGTCTCATTTTGGGCTCTAAAGTGAGTAATACTGGAGTTTGGTGTTTGTTAAGGATTCTATCTGCTCATATTCCCCTTGGGTGCTTGGTTGTGTTTTCAGACACTTTTTGAGACTTGAGGCTGAAGTACTTTGTTGACTTTTCCCAGGGACTACAACATTGAGATCCCAGTCTGAAGTGTTCCAATGTCTACAAAGAATCCCTAGAACACCCTGAAATACATTGGGGATGCAGAACTGCTTCTAGGAGGAGTCCAGGTTATATTTGATGCCTTCTTCCATCCTCAACTGCCTTTGTGGATAAGAGGTTTTGGACCCTCCCGAGAGAGAACCTATGCAGTAGCCATTTGACCTTTTTATTAAGTGACTTGCAAAGCACAGTGAACACTTGTCTCCTATGAAAATATCCTGCAAGCTGGTTCTCTGAACTGTTCAGGATTTGCAGGTAAGCTGGGGGTGGAGGTGTGGTGAAGGGTGGTTATTGAAAGAACCTCATTCACAGTCGGTCTTGGCATCTACAGCTATTGGGTGGCATGGGGGGGGGGGGGTCAGCATTTGTCTTGAGCTTGAATCCAGACTGGGGTGCCTTCTGTGTGGAGTTTCAATGTTCTTGTCTTTGTGTGGGTTTTGTGCAGCTGTCCTGGGTTCTTCCACACTGGCAGGGGTGAGTGTATGCCCAGCAGTTAACTGGCCTCATGCTCCTGGTCTATTTCCATCAGGAGCTCTGCGTGGAGTGCCATAATCCAGCAGCCATATCTCCCTGCAACTCACAACCGGCAACCCACTGAAGCTCAGCAGGTGGGAGCCTGGTCAGTACCTGGATGAGAGACCTCCTGGGGAAAAACTAAGGTTGCTGCTGGAAAAGGTGTTAGTGGGGCCAGCAGGGGGCGCTCACCCTGCGGTCCATGTGGGTTCTAATGCCCCAGTATAGTGATGGGGACATTATACTGTAAACAGGCGCCGTCCTTCGGATGAGACGTAAAACCGAGGTCCTGACTCTCTGTGGTCATTAAAAAAAATCCTAGGGCGCTTCTCGAAAAGAGTAGGGGTGTAACCCTGGTGTCCTGGCCAATTTTCCAATTGGCCCTTACCAATCATGGCCTCCTAATAATCCCCCTCTATGAATTGGCTTCATTACTCTGCTCTCCTCCCCACTGATAGCTGATGTGTGGTGAGCGTTCTGGTGCACTATGGCTGCCGTCACATCATCCAGGTGGATGCTGCACATTGGTGGTGGTGAAGGGGAGTCCCCATTACCTGTAAAGCGCTTTGAGTGGAGTGTCCAGAAAAGCGCTATATAAGTGTAAGCAATTATTAATTATTATTATAATTCTTATAGGGAACAGTTTCCTGAGGAAGGCTTGTATAGCTTTTTAAATGTGCTAAGCCGTCCAATGTAAACTTGTACGAGAGAGCCTGTTGGCTGGTTTGTGCTAAGCCAAACCAGCCAACAGGGTTGACAAACCCACAATGAAATGCACCCAGACCAGCACAGCACACAAACCCTACAAATGTGGGGAATCTAGCATTGCTCTGACCTATTTGATAAGTGATTGAAAGGACCCTTGGTTGTACTGTCCATGGTCCTGAAATCAACAAGCTTTCTCATGACTGGGCTCTATCTAGACAAAACACTACATGCAATCTAATACAAGCAGTGGCATTAAAATATTCATTAACATTATGTATGGAATAATGCAAGTCCAAAACGGAAAATGCATGCACTAAGACCTCATATTGTTACAGAATCCTCCTCCATTGAAGTAATATGTGGAAAAGCACTCCAGAAGAGTGACAGAACATGTAAATTAATGGTGACAAATGGGTAGTTCAATGAGTGTTAAAGGCCCATAAGGTTGCCCATAAGGATCCTGTCACTTAATACATTGCAGTGATCTGGCCTGTGTGACACCTATTGATAAGAGGTATTTCAGAGGAAAGTGACACTGAGGTATGAAAACCACAATCGGAGTGAAAATTGGGGGGGAAAAGGGAAGTTACTGTTTATTTCATACTCCAGAAGTCTCTTGCTGTAAGAGTATACGATATGGCTTCCAGAAAGAGCTAAAAGAAAAATCCATTAACGCTGTAAACAGACAAACATTCACCGGATTACCTGCCTCATGGATATTGTCCTGTTTCCTAGCAATGAAATCGCCCGTATCCCAGATTATTTATGCAGCTGCTCCTGGGTATTTCCTAGAATAGCGTGGGCGAGGACAACAGAAGAGGGTCTCCTCTTTTAACGCCGCTCGACAGCAGCTCAATCAAGCCGGTCGATTCGGGTTTTTATCGGAGAAGCGTTTATTTTTTTAAACGCGGCAGCCATTAGGCAAGCACAACATGCAGTACGAGTGACAATATAAATATAAAGTGACAATTTACAACCGCAGTGCACAGCAAACCATACAGTTCTAAGCAAGACGCTAATAAAAAAGAGTAACAGGCAGAGAAGTCTGTTAAGGGGAAGAAAGGACGATGATAGTTGTGGGGAAACGAGACCTGACAGCCCAACTCTTCTGTAACTCCTTTCAGTCTCTTTGGCTTCTGGCATTTCTTTTCAAATGAATTCTCACTTCTTATCCAAGCGGCCAGCCTTGTGGAGCCCCATTAGGAATCACAGGTAGTTTTCCCTATCATGAATACTCTCACTGCATGCTGGGATAGGCTCTGGCTCCCCTGCAGCCAATCACTGGGTACAGAGCTCATAAACTGGATGGATGGTATCCTCTCACGGGCTAGATAATAATAAGAAGTCTTCAGTCTGCCATCTAGACTTCACTAGCCTTTTCAGTCCAGCTACCTCTACAGGACGTCACCTCAGCAGTTAATTAGGGAAGCACAGATCGCAAGCACATTGACGTCACACAAACTGACACTAATGAAAATGTGATTCAACCTCATGAGCAGGTGGAGTCAAAACCCAGGTGTCCATTACATCTGCACCCACTTCAATGCCAACAGCTCACTTAGCCCAACTACAGATACGTGACTTGGGCATTCGTCCTCCAATTTTAACGCCACTGCGGCACAGCTCAAGCCTGGACACCACAAGGCACATGATGTACTAGAACACCTTGTGCACATGCCTGGGTGAGCTCAAAGCCTTTCTTCCAGTCTTAACTGGGTTATATTGTGGGATATTATCCTACTTTCAGTAGTGATAAAAAAAAACTGAGGATACTAGATTATCTTTGGCTGGAACCCTAGTCTGTTACAGGTGCTCAGCCGCAATCGGGTCAAGAACAGTAATGTTGCGGATGTGAAGAAGCCTGACCTGAGTGTATTTTAATAGTTGTGTGTGTGACACCTTTTAAACCTGTGCGTATGACGTTTCAGAGATAACGGACAGGCAGGGATATTATCAGAGCTGTGCCACGTGTGAAAGTATTTTCTGCCATTCTAATGCATATGCAGTGGTCACTTGTCAACACCCATTCATGGAAATAACCGAGGCGGACCAGAGCAGCACTCTGACTATAGAACATACTGCTGAACTGCTTGGATTCATGCACCGTGGGGAGGGGGGAGAGGGATACATCTTGTGTGGGTCTCCTTCAGGGTTCCCCGGAAATCACCTTTTTCATCGCAGATTAAAAACTCAATTCAAACCATTGCCGAACTGTGCTGTGACTTTTTGCTTCTCTACACGATACGACAGAAGTGTTCCCAGTGATGCCTTGAGCCCATTACCCACTGTTTATTTTCTCATCTTTAACAGCTCCAGTCGAGTTTTAAATGATCTAGATGGCACTGATGTGTTGAGCCAATTTTATCCAATAGTGGGGTGGGGGGGTGGGGACAATGACACAGATTGTGGATTAACATTCTACAACATCAAGAGACATGGGAGATGGAAGAGCTCCCAACATAAGATCACGGGGAAGGCTTTAAAATATTGGAGTAATGCGCTGCAAGAAAAGTTCTCAATAATAACCACTTCTAATTTCCTTTAACTTTTAAAAAATCGGTTAAGTCAATCTTCTACGTGACGATACGAACATTTTTAACTGGGGCTTTACAAATGGTAATAAGTGTAAGCACTCCTAAGGTGTGTCATCTCTTGGTGTCTCTTGAGCAGCAATTCTGGTTTCTTTCTGCAACGCTGGCTGTTCGGAGAGTGCCATACGTCTTCCTTTACACCACTGCTAATTTCCTTTCAGACTCGTAAGGCAATTAATGGCTTTTGGAAAATTTGGGGCTGAATTCTTACTAAGAAGTATAGTAAATTCCCTTCACTATTATGGGAAAGTGTGGTTGATGGGCTGTAGCACTGGTCTTTTCCAAACCACCTCCAATCCTGGTATTTATCAATTCAAGTGGATGGAGTAGCGCGGTCAAGATCCGAGAGAAGCAGACATTTGAATGCACAAGCATCCAGTTAAGTGTCCACAGCCTTAACCACTATGCTACATTTCAAGTAATAAACTTCTCCTGTTAGTCCTTTACGCCTCTCTTTCTAAACCTTGCCGTTAAAATATCCAACATTTTTCTACTGTTTTCTCGTGCATGAAACTTATCCGAAATTAAAAGTACCCTCGATCTCCCGAGGTGTTTAGCACGGGCCCAATAAATGGTGTTAGTGGGAGCGAGCAGGTGTTGCTCATCTTGCTGCTACCTTTCTTTCTCTCCTTCATCCCGGAAGAAGGCTCAACAGCTGAAACGTTGTCTTTTCTTTCTGCTTTTCCAGGTGGAATTAACCTTTAATAGCTCCTTTAAAACAAACACTCCTAAGATCTGGGATGAGGTCATTAAAGAAGACGTGTGCTGTTCTCTACTGAAACAGCAGGGGTAACAGAACCCACTTGGGCTCACACAGCTGGGCTCCTGGCTCCACGTTCTGCTCGGCAGCTGGCAGCCTAAAAACCAGAACCACAGCGCAATCGCCCGCCGGACCCTCACTGATAAGAGAGAGACAAGCCCACCCCACCCCGCTGCTGTGAGGTTATCTCTGCGGTGACACTTTTATTGTCTCTGCCCACACTCAGTCAGGCCTGAGGAGTTGCTCCAGGAGGGGGTGACAGGCTTGTGTGTAACGTGGCAGTTTTTCCAGAAAGGTTGATTAGATTCTCGCCCTGCATGTGGATGTTTGCTCTGAGATAGCAGACGAAGGAGATTCACAGCATTGCGGTCTAGCGTATACAGGCGTGACAGCTCATTTGGTTTTTATTTGTTTTAACACCCAACTTTGGCCTTGGGGGGGGGGAGCGATGATGAAAAGTCACTGGAATAAATAGGTGTTGTGAGATGTGTTAGATGACACTAGCTCTAAGTGTGAGCAGGTTATTTAAAAAAAAATCAATACATAACTGCTGACATCATGAATGCATAATAATCAAATGAATACAAATCTGAAGCCAGGAGCTGGTGTCCCCTTTAAGGAAACAGAAGTGAAAACCATCCATCCATTATTAGAAAGCTGATTAGGTCTGGTAAGGGTCCCAATAACAGGACACAAGGCAGGACTACACCCTAAAGTACAGTAGGGTGAGACAAGAGCCCAGCCCACTGCAAGGAGTACACTTTGTCTACTTGTCTTTAGACTAAAGGAGGAACCTGGCAAAACAAAAAAAACACTGCCACAAGAAGAACATGCAAACTCCACACACAAGGCACCTCAGATAAGAGCTGAGCCCCAGACCTAACCTACGTGTCGTGCCACAGACTCACTTCAGCTACACAATGCACCTCGGATTAACTGAAAAAGTGCAGCAAAAATAGTACCAAATAGTAAAAACCATTGAAATCTAACATGCTCCATGAATACGAAGTGACATACTAAGACGGGACGGCAAGTTAAAAAAATGGCAAAAGAAGCTGTCTTTCTAAAAGACTATAGAAGTGAACTATTATTAGTATTTGCAGGTGCACGTGTGCTGATGCTATTGATTGGTGGCGCCAGTGTACATTATTCATTGTACAGAAAAAAAACTCCCAACCCGTCAAAGAGAAAATTAAAGGAATTCCACTCAGCTTGTAAAAATGATGCCTGTCATTAATCACCTAAATGAAAAAGCACCACACAGCACGGCAGGGCCTCCCGCATCAGCCAATCACAAAATAAACCCTCCCAGAGTTTCCTTTATTACTCACTTGATGCACAGCTCATTAATTTCCATTGACGAGCACAACGAGGTCCTCAAACCCTACTATTAACCTGAATGGCATGTGGCAGTCTTGCACTGAGGAGGCGGACATGAATGCTCAAAAGCTTTTTTCAGCGGCAGTGTTACTAAAACCAGATGAAAAGCGCAGATTTCTCAATTGACCCTAAGTAATCACCCTCTGGAAGTCATTTGCCCCCTTTAAATAATACCTTAGCCCCGTCATTTTGATCAAGATGCACTGTAATTTTCTTCTTTTCAGTGTAATCTGACTGCATTCTAAACCCCAGCATTTCAGCATGGGACTGGGACACCCCAGTAAAGGCATCCTGCAGAGGTACTGTAGGTCAAAGACATTTGTGCTCATCTAGCATAGTAGAAATGTAGTAGACTCAAAAGCCTCTTCAGAAAAGCCTTTACTTCACTGGTTCCATTCTTCACTCCTCTGCTCTTCTTAGTACCACCTTCCACGGTCTCCTCTATATATTGTAATTGTGTTTTATCATGTGTATTCTTCTTATTTATTGTTATTGTCATCCTGTAAAGTGCTTTGAGAAGCCACCTTTAAAGATGCTATATAAAATAAAGTTTATTATTATTATTATAAATGGGCCCATGTTCAGCTGAGCTGAACAGTAATAATAATAATAATTGCTTACACTTATATAGCGCTTTTCTGGACACTCCAGTCAAAGCGCTTTACAGGTAATGGGGACTCCCCTCCACCACCACCAATGTGCAGCCCCACCTGGATGATGCGACGGCAGCCATAGTGCGCCAGAACGCTCACCACACATCAGCTATGAGTGGGGAGGAGAGCAGAGTGATGTAGCCAATTCATAGAGGGGGAATATTAGGAGGCCATGATTGGTGAGGGCCAATGGGACATTTGGCCAGGACGCCGGGGTTACACCCCTACTCTTTTCGAGAAGCGCCCTGGGATTTTTAATGACCACAGAGAGTCAGGACCTCGGTTTTACGTCTCATCCGAAGGACGGCGCCTGTTTACAGTATAGTGTCCCCGTCACTATACTGGGGCATTAGGACCCACATGGACCGCAGGGTGAGCGCCCCCTGCTGGCCCCACTAACACCTCTTCCAGCAGCAACCTTAGTTTTTCCCAGGAGGTCTCTCATCCAGGTACTGACCAGACTCACACCTGCTGAGCTTCAGTGGGGCTGCCAGCTGTGGGGTTCAGGGTGATATGGCTGCAGTATTGCTGGACAGTGCAGTATAATCCCCTGACTTCGTTTTTGAAACGTTATTTGTTTTAGAAAATGTGGGAGTGGCACAGTGGTTGGCATGGCCTGTGTGTGCCTTGCAGTGAACTGGCTTCCCATCCAGGGTGTATCCTGCCTTGTGCCCAGTGCTTCCTGGGATAGGCTTCGGCCCCATCCTGACGCTTAGTTTCATGAGCTGTTAATATAAGACTTGATGATGATAATGATGAAAAGTACAAAGCGTCCCACTGCCTGCTGTCCTCAAATGTTGTTTTAGGTTATGAAGAATTGTGTGCTATGGGTTTACTTTGATTTTGGGGCCTTTATTGAATTCTGCATTGACGGTATTGGAGTCCCAGATCTTACAATTTAGTAAAGGAATAAGAAAAGGACACCTTGCTATCCACAGCTGGTTAGGTTTTGCTTCATAGTTTCAATAGCTCTATTAAAGACTATTTGTCTTTGCTAACATGCCTTTTTTTTAACTTAGCAACAGCGTGAAAGAATAAATTGCGGGCAAGTTATTTGATCTTCTGATGCGAATGCTTTAACCACAGAACGTTTAGCTGGATTCCACACCTTCTATCGGCATACGTCCTTTCATTTCTTCAAGAATACAGTGGTCAATTACAAAGACGTATTTGTAGAGCAAACCAACTCCTCATACGGAAATTGAGAATGAGCTATGTGACCCCGAGTCTGCTGTATCAAACCCATTGCCTTTGCCATCCTCATTGAGAGATCTGTATGGCTGTATCCTCTCCGTGTGCGTGGATAAAGAACTTAGTGAAGAGTTTTCTTCAACGCGCCACCTTGAGCAAGGTGCTGCTTCAGCCTGATTGCTGTAGTTTACACCTACTGTACAGTGGGTACCAGTAACGACATAGGGCTGACTCACAGATGGACTAGCATCCCATTTAGGGTCCCAAAAATCTCCGGAAAGTGATTCCCTAGACTCGAATGCAGACTTTTCCATAACCCATGGGCAGGGATTGAGCCGGTTCAGCCAAACACCATGGTCTATTGAACATTTACTCTAAATATCTGCATCTCCAATGGGCTGGGAGGTTTCCTTTAATTCGTTTTGAGCTGCAGTTCATCCAATTCGACAATGAAAAATCACCAAATACAAATGACCTAAACTACAGTCTTAAACCACCATCTCTGAGCCAATGAACTATCCTGTGGCAGGTCTGGTGGTCACTGAAAGGTGAGGAAACCAGCTTTTGTTAAGACCCTCATGGGCCAATGTCTGGGGAGCGGCAGCTGTCTTGTAATTAATGGTGCTAATTAACGAATTGGTGGTCAGGACTGCTGCCACACTTCTCCCTGCTACTGCGAGGAATAGCACTGCAGTTCCAAGCTCACTGATTGTTTCTATTAAAAGTAAAAGGATAAACAGCAAGCAGCTTAATGAAGGGCAACAGATTACAGCCAAGATGAGAGCATTAAATTACTGAGAGACAGAAACACACACACACTGACACACACTCTCACTCACAGACACACACAATCACAGTTACGGACATGCTCACACACTTATTCATGAAACACACTTGCACAGACTCACAAACACTCACAGACACGCACATATACAGACACGGACACGCTCACACACACTGTCTCACACTCACTCACTGACACACACAATCACAGTTACGGATATGCTCACACACACACTTATTCATGAAACACACTTGCACTGCTCCACTGTATCTCCTACACAAGCACGCCTGTGTTTTACTGGGAATGTTTCTGCCACGGTTGGCACTATTGTGGTTGTTCACTTGATCATATTATTGTTCTGTTATTTTGTGTTGTTTAGACTGTGACTGGTAATATTTTGGAACTCTTACTTCAACAGGTTGTTCCAGTTTAATGGCACACTCTGTTTGTTATACTCAGTGACGTAGCCAACTGTACTGTAGTTTAGTTTCAGAACTGTCAATATTTGATGTTCCTATAAATATTTGTGTTGTTATGTTTGATGTTGTATAAAAGCATACACTGATCTAATAATATTTACTATTTCTTAACAGTTCTGTGTAAAATAAGTAAGTTTTTGCAAACATTTTACTAAAGATAGCACATTACTGTCTTTTTCGGTCTATTTCTCCTTGCCCAAGCTACGTTTTTGTTGTGGTGTAAGGCCTCACAGCTTCAATCTCTCTCTGCAAATGCTTTTGGAGGTGACAGACTGCTGTACATTCAGATTTTTAGTTAGCTTGTGCACTTAGACAAGATCGATAACATTTTTCATTCACTGTTTGTGCATGGTGCCTTGCAGCACTGGGGCCCTGGGTTCAATTCCCAGGGTACTGTCTGTGTGGAGTTTGCATGTTCTCTGTGTGTTCACATGGGTTTCCTCCCACAGTCCAAAGGCATGCTGGTGGGCTGACTGGCCTCTGTGAAATTGGCCCTAATGTAAATGTTTGTGTCTGGGTGTGTCCCATCCAGGCTGTATCCTGCCTTGTGCCCAATGTTTCCTGGGATAGGCTCTGGGCCACTGTGATCCTGAATTGGATAAGCACTTATTGAAAGTGATCTGATTATTATTGTTTTTTTTTTTACATGTTTCTAATGGCTGCACCAATTAATACAATTTTAGACAGATTAAAATAAATATTGCCTATTAAAAATGTATATTGTGAAAATACATAAATCTAGCTAAACTAGTTCTTCATTTCAGAAGTGGACTATTATTACTGAATTCCTTTGATGGGCCACTTTGGTTCAGTCTGCTAAAGACATAAAACTAGAAAGAAATTCCACCTTTTTGCCGAATGATCCAAAACCACCCCAGATTAATTTACACAGAAAGCGGGAGTAACTGGGAATCTCAAGGACATTCAGTTTGCTGACTTGAAACTCTCTGTCCATCATTGATCCCTACCCTGACAGACCTTAAGCACGCTTGTAAAGATGAATGGGTGAAAACCGAACCAGCGACTGCAGAGCTGGTAAAGATTAATCCGAAAAGCCTTGGAGGAGTAACTGTTGTCAAAGATGCTTCCACCAGGTATTGACTTGGGGGCGAATTCTAAAGCACACAAAATACAGTCGTTTAGTTTGGGGAGTTTCTTTTTCCGTTTTTTGCGGACACGTAACTTCTTTTCACCCCTAAAAGCATCCAGGTGGAACATTCACATTTTGATCCAAATATTCACTTTAAAAATCATTTTATGGATTGTGTTTTCTGATAAATTATTATCTCGAAGTTTGTAGTTCAAGAAAAATGGGAGATCATTGAACGGGGGTGAATAGTGTAGAATTATTGGATTTTGCTGACCTTATTTTTTAATGTCCAGTATTACTGTCGGCAAGCAGTTTACTCTGCAGTCTTCTTGCATTTGAAACCTTCACAATACAGTGGCACTTTTCACCTGACTACATGACGCTTACTGACTTAGCCAGTATCCCACAATTCATTGACTTCTTCTCAGTGGGTCAAATGGCCCCCTCTCAGATGTAGTTCAGCCAGCCTTTTCTACAGCCCTCACACAACAGAGCATGGTTCCTCTGCGTACCTTGTCTGCTGGACAGCTGTTTTTTGCTTCCAAAGTTCCACAGCTGTGTTGGCTGACGAGCTGATTTTCTTTTGTAACGAGCTGAGGAATTATGACTTACATGTCTCTGTAGTGTCTCTGAAAGTTTTTTTCCACACACATGCAGGTCCCTGTAGCTCTTCTGACAGGACATCTGTGGCTCTAAAGGAATATTGCATTGCTGGTTGCCAGGTTCTACAATCCCTATGCCTCCTGCCTGCCTTCAGAAATCCAGAGGCTGCAGCACACGGGTCATACACAACGGCCGCAGCTGAAAGGGAGCTGAACGACACAGAGCGCAGGAGTGGTGAATCGCATCAGACCAGGGTGAGGACTTTCATTGTGAGAAAACAATAAGGGAACGAAAGTGGCTCACATGTTAATATTTCATTGAGCTAAATCAATGGTTGTAGGCAAAATGGATATATTACAGTGTGTTTCAGTTAACATGGTCCTTGCACGATTTTAATAGTTAATTTCTTACACAATGGTCTCCCGGTTTTCAGCAATTTCAGTATACCTTCCCTCATCTTGCGGTTCAGGACTCAATTCACAAGCGTGATACCATTGCTGTTTTCATTTCAATTGCCAGTAATGAAGGGAGCTCGAAAGAGGTTGTTACTTGTGGTAATGTGATGCTTTTAGGCCCACATGACATGGCTACTGTAATGTGCAATTGTGACTAAGTTAAAGCAGTAAATTAATACAATAACTTGTTGTGACGGTAAATGGAGAAAACACACTAAGGTATGAAAGGCCCAGATTGACATACTGTGCAACATACACTGTATACAACAAGAAGTGACTATCGTTTCAGGGAAACAGACTCCATATCCTGTAGCTACCTCCCC
Source organism: Lepisosteus oculatus (assembly GCF_040954835.1). Taxonomy (NCBI): domain Eukaryota; kingdom Metazoa; phylum Chordata; class Actinopteri; order Semionotiformes; family Lepisosteidae; genus Lepisosteus; species Lepisosteus oculatus. The sequence continues at coordinate 12,819,227 of NC_090719.1, read as the reverse complement.
ATGTACTGTAGAAAGGGCATATGTCTTCGTTTTTTTCTTTAAAACAATAGTGTTTTACAACGTGAAGGTCATAGAGTCCGACTGAAAAGAAATCTCAATACCCCAACAGAGCTATCTGAAAAGGGCTCAGTTCATTCTGTGAGTGACCTTACAGTATCAGTATTGTTCTGGAACACAAGCTTCGCTGTGCTTTGCATTGTGAGGTAGCTGGGTCACTCTTTCCAACTGGCACAGCTTTATGAAAATGTATATTCCAGATCGGTGAAGATTTATGCTTCTATTCACATACTGTATGCACTGCCTGCAGTTTGCAATTGGAACTGCACAGGCCTTAAAGAAAATGCTGCTTTGACTTCTACGACCCAGAGGTCTGGAGAGTGGAGCCAGCTGGGCTTGAGATTAACAGCACCAGGCGTCCTGAGAGAGGTGCAGAATTGTGACTACATATATTCCCACATAGACACCTGGGGAGTGTTTCACCACTTTCGTCCGTTGAGAGGGTTTCTGTGAACTTTGTACACACTTTTCCTGCAGAAGATGCAATATTTTATAAAGTGGACAGTCAGAACTGGTTTGAACTGGATTGGAAGAAAAAGGGCTACTATGTTATTCCATACCGTTATATAGAAATGTGTGCTATGAACCTCAGTGACCAATTGTATTAAAAGAAGTTATCTTCAGCAAACAGGGAGGTAGGAAGGGGTGCGTGATAGATAACAGAAACGTTTTAAGGACTGTTCTAGTTTCATTACTTTGAGAAAAATACACCTCTGTGAACTTCTTGAAACTTCTGAGACGGACTCCTGACTGTCTTTTAAGGGGAAGGGGGAAAAATGTCTCCAACATGTCCCACTCTGCTCCATAAAAGCCACAGTGCGGGTTGAGCTTCATTGCTTAGATCTCTTCTTGACTCAGCAGCAGCTGCAAAAGGCGAGATGTTTCATCGCAGCTATTTAACACAACATGTTTTGTTCAATTCAGCGTCTCAGAGGGACAAAGCCCAGAAGGATTTCACAGTCCTCTAGGCCTACAGGATGTAAAGAGACACTCGCTATCAGGTGTCTGGTGCAAAAAGACGGAATGAAAAAATACGATGAGAAAACCCAAGTGCATATAGAAATTTGAGAATTCTGGACTCTGTTCTCACAGGTGCCTGTGGTTTTCAAGTCTGCATACCATTCAGCACAGGTTACAGTATATGCTAGGTGGTTCTGGAAACTGAAAATGTCACCAGTTTTCTAAACAATTTTAGTTTGGTTGTTCAGGCAAAATATTTGCTCATTTAGGATTTTTTTTATGTATATCTGAACACCTCCCCCGATATTTAAGCACCATACTTTCACCCCCTGCCAGAACCAAAGTTGGGATTTTTGGGGTGTTTTTTTTAGTAGGCAGATACCGCTGATCCCGAGCGTAGCCATGAATTCCGCGGGATGCAGAGGCAAACAACCCAAAATCGCAATCCAGAAGCAAGGTCGGTTAGGCGAAGCTTGTGATCCGTTAGCCAGAAAGCCGAGACAAACCGAGAAGACAATCCGAAAGGCGAAATCCGAGAGACGAGGTCGAAAGGGAAAAGTTAAGTCCAAAAACTTTAAAAAAAGAAAGTAACGCGCACTAGAAAACGCTACAGGAGGCTTTTCAATAGTGAGCAGGTTTGTGGAGGCTTTTGCCTTCTGATTGGAAACTGATATCTGACGCTTTGTCATCACATTGTTCACTGCCGAACGAACACGTGAGCTGGAAATTGCTTAAAAAGCAGAAACGCTCATCTGGCGACGAACAAGAAGGAAACTTATACCGTCTTCATTTCCGACACTGGGGATTTTGGAGATGAGAAAAAACCAGATCGAATTTCAAAAGGGAACGTGATGTCAAGAAAGTGTTCGAAGGAAGCAAAAAACGTGAAACAAATAGGACACGAAGAGAGTCAGGAACGACCTTACACCAAAAGGCAGTGAAAAGGATTCCCATGAAAGCTGATTTCTGGAGCCCTTTCAATCTAGTTCATTCACTAGGACCTCCGTGGTCTTTAGACTGACCAGATATTGTTTTCTCCTCTAGCGCTGACCCTGAGCTTAGTTTTAGACAGAAGATAGATTAAAATATCATGGGGATCTCTGTAATCCCATATTTACAGACTTTTCAGTTTGCCCATATCGTATAATGTGATAGCTAATTCTGTCCCCGAATTTAATTCCGCGCTGTTAATTGCTTAATTGAATCATTTTTTTAATTGATTAGCCAGTACTGCTGTTGTTCCCAGGTTTTCAGTCATTGACACTGTAAAGACAATTGCAAGGTCTGCAAGACTACACCATTTCAGGACAAGATCAGACTAGAGTTGTGACGCCCGGATTGTATTTCATGTGCACCGGGATTTGTCTCACTATAATGACAGAAGGAGATCGGAGAGCAAACTCCCTCCCACATAATTTGTCATGATCACACCCCATACTGCACTCCTCATTCCAAAGAAAACTGGTCAAACATTGGATTGAATCCTATTTATACTCAAACCAGTTTTAAATAATCTGCATTTTTGGGTACTCTCCTTCACATCCAAAAAGGCCATCACCAAATATTTGTATCTATATTGAGAGTTTAATATACGGTATTAATCTGTATTGATATTATTAATATATATGAATGGGCTCTGGTGCGAGTGTGTGTCTGTGTGTTGCCCTGTGATGGACTGCCGTCCCATCCAAGGGGTAGCCTGCCTTGCTTGCTTTGATAGACTCTGGCTTCCCTGCAACCCTGTGGTGGATAAAGGGTTTAGAAAATGGATGGTCGTACAGTTGCTTGTAGTTCCAGGAGATAAACAATACGATGATACAGTGCCTCGTGCGGATATTAAAACTGAGATCTGAATTCTCCTGTAAAGTAGTGACCCTTTAAACTTGCGGCATAATTGTGCTTTTTAAAAAAAAACAAATGTACAATTAGATTTTGTTATGCCGACCCGATTTGGAATCGCCAGGTGTGTGACTAGTCTTTTTCGAGTCACAGCTACTGTATGAGCACCGCCACCGCGCAGCTCAGCGAATCAGGAAGTGTCGACTCCTCGAACCCGCCCACTTTCAGGCCTCCTGTCTGAAAGGCACGGCGCTGATTGGACAACACGCGTGTCCATCACCCGCAGCGCCGCAGGGCTGCGCGTACCCCGCGCTTATTGCGCGTCGCCGAGAACCACTAGAGACCTGACCGACTCATCGCACCCTGCCCTTAGCAGACACAGTCCACTAGTGACTCGAACCCGCGGCACTAGAGTGAGCACCTATACTGGTTGAGACACTCATGATCATGAACAATCACATCCACAACGCAAATGAGGAATAATAAAAAAAGCTCAAAAGATAACAGACAACATAGGAAGACTTCAAAGGTGGCTTGTAAGTCATGTATGATGAACTGTCTGAGTGACACACACCTCTCTGAACCCTAGCAACTGACTACAGCCTTACTCATTAAGAACAGACACGTAGCGCACAGGTTAAAAGCAATATTGACATTTATTATTATTATTATTATTATTAATATTATTATTATTATTATTATTATTATTATGAAGTTGTTATCACAGGTAAGATGGGACAGTTTGATGCTGTCACGGTCACAACTGGAAAACCACACCGGACACGACGTAGGCCGGGCATCTCCAAAAAACAAAGGAGGAGCTGCTGGAAGACGTTTTTTTTGCGGGCGACGGGAGATAGGTGTAGTGGCATGGGAGGGGTTTAAAATCAGGGTTCCCGGGGGTGAAAAACAAAGTCCTCCAAAACGGTAAACACATTCTTTAAGGAGCCCGACGTTTCCGTTGTCATGGGATGGAGAGGAGCGTTCAGGCCGGCCTCGCCAAACGCACTGGATGCTGCAGTCCAGGTACAGTGCGCGCGTTGGGACCGGCCCCCGGGGTGATATCCTTCCCACACAAGGTCACGGCAACGTGCAAAGCCACAGACCGACCGCGGGTGTGTGCAAGACGCGTTTCACAGCGCGGACCCGTCCAGGGAACAGGGACAGAGCGCCCTACAGCTGCCTTGTATGTGTGTGTGTGCTCTCTCCTTGCAACCCGCAGCTCGCCAACTCTTCTTCAATGCGCTGAAGGTCAGAGCTGAACCAACACCACAGGACCGCGCCGGGCTAGCTCGACGCTTGCTAAAAAAGTGCAACAAAATGGCAGCTGTGCTCGTTTTAAAAACACCGCACTCCGTTCTATAGCCGATGGCTCTAAATATTTCGTAGGGGTGTGCGTGTCCTCTAAACAGCACCCCAGAGCGCAACTGAACTGCACCAGCGAGATCTAAAAATAACACCAAGCTCGGAGCTCCACACACCGGGGTAAGGTGCTCTCCTGCTACACGCATCTGCATATTTGATATATTGAACAGGGACGTCTCCCTTCAATAAACATCCTTGGGAAATTATCAAGTGAATGCATGGAATTGCTAAATACATTATGTTTATACCACTTTAGAACATCCCGACTGCACTATTTAACAGCCATATTTTTTTTCCGGTCTGAACTCCGCTCCCTCAGTTCCCTATCTTTTATTCTTGCAATTGGGGGGAAGAACGGGCTGTGTTTCGAGCCCGGGAAGTTCTCTGATAGATGGCTGGTTACGTGCGCATTTCTCATCGCATCACCGTGCGAGCGCCGCTGTCACCTGCCCCCGGCGACCCCCCGCAAGCGGCTTCAAATCTGCGGCTGACAGAAACGACAACAAAAAAATAGTAATCATTTTCATCTTGGGGGACGACAGGGACAATACAGGGCGAGCGCAAACCCGCTCCATCAGCGGCGGTACGTTCTGCCATTTAAAAATCGATATAACCCCCTTAATGTCAAAACCTCCACCATCAGGAGAGCTCGAAAACACGCTTGGAAAAAAACACCTCCACTAGGATTAGTGCACCTCAATAGGACAGAGAAAGAATCGTTGACACTGGTTACAAATAAGCTAAAATAGCAGGCGAAATGTGTACCAGGAAATATACGGGTTGGATTGATGTGTTGTATCTTTCTATTGTATAATATGTCCACAGCACTGACAGTGCACACTGTTTATGTAACGGAATAATCTCCCCTCATATTTGCCCCCTAGCTATGACGATGGCTGACAGGGATTTCATCGATTTGAGAAAATTCAGAAACCCTTCAAGAGCAATTCCCCCCTTGAAAGGCGAATTGAATTTGACAGCTGCCTCGCGATTTGTTTTATTTTCCCCAATGCGTTTTTAAAGGGGTGGGTTTTTGGAGACCACGGTATGGCCACGGTCACTCTTGCTGTCACCTTATTTACGCAGCGAAATACCACAAAAAAAAAATCACTTACTTTCCAACGAAGTTCTCCAGAACCGAGCTTTTGCCCGCACTTTGGCCGCCGACCACGGCGATCTGGGGCAGATCCAGGTTGGCATTTTGTCCGATTGCAGAAAAGGCATCCTGGAGCTGATTTACCAGAGGAATTAAATCCTCCATCCCTCGGTTACCCATCTTTGCAAGAATAGCCTATTCTCCCTCACAGCCAATAAAATGAAGGCAACCCCCCAAAAAAATCGTTGATCTTTTTATTAGCTGGATACTGCAACGTCTGGACCCGATGGCTATGTTATTTTTGCATGCACCTTCATTGATTATACGCTGTCCGTCTCCCTTCTTAACGAAACGCGGCTTCTCGCCTCCCCCTCTTCCTCGGCTCTGCTGTCTCCCAGCTTGGCTACAGGATGATCTCCGCTCTTGTCGGATAAATGGGATATCCTTGCGATGATCGGCATCGGCCACCAGGGGGCGCAGGGACGGCGTGCGCCAGCGTGGACCGTGCTTGGCGTTCTGGGAAACGTAGTTTTCTTTGCACTGCGATAGAACGGTGAGAGCTGGTATTGCCCAGTGATGAGGTGTTCTTCATCTTGCTCAATTTTGTTTTAACAAAAGCTTGGCCACAAAGCAGGTAATGCGTTTTTTTAATTGACTTTTAATCGTACTTTTATGGAAATTAAAAGCAGCTTTTTTATTGAGCGATTCTCAAAGAAAGGTCTCTTCTAGAACAGCTCTTCCAAGGCCTGGTTCTTCTGATTTTGATTCTAGCTGAGCTCTGCATCTCCAGTGCTATTTGCTGACTTAAGTAACCTGCTTTCCTGCTTAGACTTAGCTTGTTTCTCTGGTTACTCTGAATACCCTGAACGCGAGGGAGGTCCTGAACTCACCCAGCTGGGCGACTCGGGCGGGCTGCTCAAGCCCGGGTTCGGGCTTTGATGCTGATCTGAATTGCTGGGCATTGAGGAGAACAATCCGGTCCCTCTCTCTGTTCTGGATCCCGCACTTGCGACAGACACACGCTGGGCCCTGGGGAGGGGCAAACGTCACCGCGGGGAAGTTTGAGGACAGAGGCGGCACACGTGAAACATATCCCAGTCCTGAAATAAGGTACCTACTGTAGGTAGGCAACGGAGATCAAAGGGGCCGGTGATGTCTGTTCTTTTGAAGGTGCCGGACGATGAAACGGTTCTATTTACATCCGTTGCAGTGGGGGATTTTTCTCTTGCTCGAAATGCAGAGCAAATCAATACTGGGAGCCCGCAAAGCACAGACTATGGCGCACTGCGTCGGAGACGAAAATGAGGATTTATGTAACACTAGAGCACTAATATACTATAATATACAGCAGTGAAGAGGCGAGGGCTGCTCAGGGGCAAGACTGGAAAAGAAATTGGTAAAGCACAGCCAAGTAACAGTCCTGTGTGTCATCGTGTAATCCAAAGTGAGCTGTTACATGGGGCAAAGTGCACTTTGCAGGAGAAACCTGTAACACCATCCCCTCTCGGATGACATTAGTATTAACTCTCTCAAAGCGCTTTACAGGTGATTGGGGCCACCAGTGTGCAGCCCCACCTGGATGATGCGACGGCAGCCGTAGCGCCCCAGTACTCTCCCCACACACCAGCTCTCAGTGGGGAGGAGAGCAGAGTGATGAAGCCAGTTCAGAGATGGCGATTATTAGGAGGCCATGATGGGTAAAGGCCAGGGGGAAATTTGGCCAGGGTGCCGGGGTAACACCCTTACTCTTTTCGAGAAACGCCCTGGTATTTTTAATGACCACAGACAGTCAGAACCTCGGTTTAATGTCTCATCCGAAGGTCGGCGCCTTTTTTACAGTATAGTGTCCCCGTTACAGATCAGAGGGTGCGCACCCCTACTGGCCCGCCATGGCTCGGTGTAACTTGTTCGTTATCGGAATGAACCAGATGAATCGCTCCTCTCAGACAGATTTGACAAAAACGGAAATTCCAGTTCAAAGAAAAGAAAATCACACCACAAAGTAAACTGCATGGTCACTGCCCTCTTAGATCTTTTGTATACATCATGCAATTTCTTAACTCCAGGATTAACTTTAGACCAAGAATAACCTATTATTGTTCCTTTGCAGCCTACGCATGTTGACGCAGCTCCCCACCTTAACTTTAGACCACTCACATGTGAAACATGTTTTACTTTATCTCTTTGAAAACATTTACAAGCTGAAAAGGTAGATACAGTACGTAGACTAGAACAGGTTTATCTCCCCCTTAGGGTCCAATTTATTTGTCATGGACAGGGCTGAAATATCACCTAAAGGGGATTTGGAAGCTCGTTGTGTAAAGTGCATTGAAGGATAAAATCAAACCATTTCTTTGCGTTCTGTTCTGCTCGAGTGTTCCTAGGCTCTTGTTGTTGTTCAAATAGTCACGCTGCCACAAAGAGAACGAGACGAGATCGAGGTGAGCTCAAGGACTGTGAAAATGGATAAAAAAGACGCATTTCTACTCCCGAGCAGCAAACGGACAGAAATGAATGAATCACCTTCAGATCTTAAGAAAAGCGAAGGAAGTCATTCAACTTTTACGTCAAAGAGAGTTTAGCTGAGAAAAAGTACTGAACAGTGCCACCCTGACCATGTTCCTTGTACTAACTAAGATATTAGGATATACATTGAGTGGATGGAATTAACAGCCTACAGTATTAATCAATAATGGGATCTATTTGAGCGCATGACCCTGGAAGTTTCATTTCACAATAACTCCACGGGTCATCACTACCTATGGAAATGTAGGACGGATTAAATATAACCTACAAGCATGTATATGAGCATAAACTCCAATAATCATGCTAATAGCGTGTATGCCTTTTCATTAATATGATTAAAATAAAGGATTTCGCTCCTAACCAGAGACAGAAGGCAATCAAGCAAATCAGTTTAAAGGGCAATTGGTTCACGAAATCTTAGCTGTCCGTTTGTGATTATTGGTTTTCAGCTTTTCATTGCAATTGATTCCCCTCTCACTCATTGATCACTCTTAAATATTCATTGGTGCAGAAGCATTGTAGCTTTCATTCACATATCTTTGGCCCTAAGATGGTCATAAGGATTAAATGTACTAACTGTGATTATTCAGACGGCCGTGGAAAAAAAAAGAGTTTGAAACTTGTAAGCCATGAAAACACACTGGATTTCTTCCGCACGTTTTCAGGCAGTCAAGAAAAAAGCTACGTGCACCGTCAGTCTGTAGCCACGCCCACTCGGGTGACATCAGTCGCAGGCCACGCCCCGCGCACCTGTCCGCCAGGTTCAGCGGGGGAGAAGGGAGCTGGGTGAGTTTGTTCCGCGTCTTTTAATGATTTTTTTTTAATTTGTCCTTTATTTTTATGCAGATAAAATTAAACTCAGATAATCGTGAAATCTAAAACTCGCAGGATAAGGGAGTAAAACTCGTATTTTCGTTGGCATTCTGTAATATAAGTATTTTCTTTTCCATCGCTTCTCTTATGGTTAACAAGCCACCTGTGTTTCACAGACAACATGTGTTTTCCTCTTACATGGAAGAGAAGCTCTGTTGCGGCCGTAAAGACACTGCTGTATTGGTGAAATAAAAACGTCGCTTTCCGTACAATATGTTTATCTTAATATTTCTTTATCAGACACTTCATGAACTTTGTTCACAAAATCAAGCGTGTGCATTTATCCAAACCGACAGTATCCCTGTAAAGTTTTTTTTAATTATTTTCCAGATTATGTAAACAAATTCGTGGTAAAAATATTCGCTTCTAATAGTTTTTAGTTTAAATGGTCTTTAAATTCTAAATTGGGCTGTTTTGTGTTTTCCGTTTAGTGTCTTCGGGCAGGACATGATTCGCACTGAATAATGGGTGTATAAACGTAAGTATAAACTTTTTTCATTTATTTACACGTATTTTATTGAAATATATTCTGCGCTATCTGCCCTGGTGAAAACGCCGTTTGCTAGTAAGAAACCTTGGTTTAAATTATCTTTAAATGGTCGTATAAATACATGTTTTCTTTTGTTTCCAGTTTGGTGTCTTCGGGCAGGACATGCTTGGCTCAGCTGCTGGAATTAACCATGTAAGTATAAACGTTTTTATTCTTTTACACGGATCCTATTGAGGTACACTATATCTGTACCTGCCGAACATTGTTGTTGGAAAACGTGATGCACCTTGTCAAAGGAAGACTTAGACTAGTGAAACTAGATTTCTCCAGGGCAGAAATGGTTTTGACCCGACAACACTGTAGGCCTGCTGGTTAAAAAAAGCAATTGTCTGCTAAAACTGCGATCACGTTAGTTTTTTTGATGCTTCAATACCCTGTTGAACAGGAACATTTTCTGTTACACCAGGCTAATCGCTTTAATCCAACTGTAAAACTTTTTAAATAGTTTCATCTTCTGAACGTGTCCGTCAATACTCGAACTAACTGGCTGGATTCGTTTTGAGATCCTGTTACAGAAAGCACAGCTCAGACTGATTTCTGTTGTTTTGCAGGAAATGCACCGAAGTTCCAGTCTTCATGCTGATCGCTGCTCGACAGAAGCCTTGGAGAAACAGTAACGTGCTGTATGTTTCTGTTTTTGCCGTGTAGTTGCATGCAAATCTTTTCGTACTGTTGACTTGTAACAGCATTTAGAGTTCATGTAGCCGTGCTTTGAAACTTTGTAATTGAAATGTATGTTACTTTCACTTCGAGGACTGTGCATGTGTCGTACTGGAATGCTTTGTTTTGTATGCAGTTTTCGCTCAATAAATTGTTGATTGAAGTTTGATTGTGTTCTTAATTTCTTGTGCAGAGTTTTGTACCCCCTTGGTCCTGAAAAACCCTGGTGTTGGTGAGTTTTTTGGCGGAGAGATTTTGCAAACAGTTTCTGAGAATCGATGCGATGGGCTGTTTGTTGCTTGGAGTGCCCGGCCGCAAGGGGACACCCTATCGCATTGTGACTTGGAAACTGCAGAGGCTACCCCCTTTTTAAGTGTGGCCAGATTTTCCCGCCAAAAAACTTAGTATATATCGGGGACTTTTCAGGGCGTGGTCTCCACCCATCAATCAAACCAAGCCCCACCCACTCCGCTTTTAGGAGGTGGGGGGGCGGGTGGTTGACCACAGCTCTAGCCAAGCCCACTCACTCCCAGCAGGAGAGGAAGGCAGGCTGGTGATGGCTTTGGTGCCTGTGAGAGGTGGGTCTCCTGGTGTGGACTTAGAAAGCTGTCAGTTGCAAGTTGTGACTGATAGGCTGAGTCCGCCCTGGGTGCCTTGTCTCTCTCGGGCCCAGGCCATCTCCAGCCTCCCTTCCCCTCTAGCTGGGAGTGAGGGGGCTTGGCTAGAGCTATCCTCAGTTCTCCTCCCCCCGGGGCTGTACCCACGCTCCCTGCTAGGGACCCTTTTCCCCCCCAGAGACTATCTAAAAAGGCGGGCGTCTTCGCACTTTTAGGTACACGTGCGATAGGGTGTCCCCTTGCGGTGCGTGGCGCACACTGCGAGACAACCCTTCGCACCTTCAAAAATACACGACAATGCAGACAATGAAATCAAGAGTTTTTATTGCGAAAATCACAGCAAATACAATAGCAGTAGTCAACAGAAAACATGCAGGTCAAGAATAAAATACAGCACTGAATCGGGACATTACAGATCAAGCCATTGGTAACAAAAATCAAATGTCAGAAAAAAGCACACATTGTCGAGAATAAATTGCCGGAGATCGTCGGAGTGCAGAGAACCAGGAGCCGCAGCACATACAATAGCAGCAGTCAACAGGAAACATGCAGGTTAAGAACAAGATAAATCGATATATAAAGGGTACACTACAGATCAAGCCATTGGTATCAAAAATCAAATGTAAGAAAACGCACACATTGTCAAGAAGAACTCGCCAACGCTCGTCAAGTTGCTGGAGTGGAGCTGGAAAGGAGATCGTCGGAGCGCAGAGAACCAGGAGCCGCAGAACTGAAGGCAAAAGAAAAAAGGATCACGTTAACGGGATATCGGACTTGCGGGATCTTAAATAAGCTGCCTAAATAAAGAAATTTAAAATCACTCAAATTGAACAATAAACCATGGGAAATCACCAATACATCTCAGTCCCACTACTCCATTATTTAGAAAATACGTTCAGCCACATAGAAATCCAATGCTACTTGTAAATGCAAGACCAGGTAACAGCGTGTATAATATTCGAATAAACTCGGCTTTGAAAACCATCGATAAACTTTGTTGGTATTATCCATCTTTACACAATGAATTCAATAGATGAATAAAAGTATCATAAAACTTCACAAAAGCGCCATAAAATGAAAAGAAGTTATCAAGTTGGTATAAAACTGTTCTTTTGTTAAAATGCTGGGAAATACGTGTTGTTTTATCGAGTTACCCAAATAGTGTAGTGGAAGGTAGGAACATAACTTACCTTGGGAAAAAAACACTTTCATAAGTGGATGTCCGTTCTTCAGATCCTTTTGTTACCTGGAGAAATAAAGAAAAATTTACGAATTAGTCAATTTCATCTTTACACCATTTTAAAATTTCGGCGTTATTATAATCCGAATCCGAAAAGTAGAGATTACACAACTACTAACTTTATACAGCACAACAGTCAACAGGAATCTTGCAGGTCAAGAATAAGATACAAGATACATCACTGAATCGGTACGTTACAGATCAAGCCACTGGTATCAAAAATAAAATGTAAGAAAACGCACACATCCTCAAGAAGAACTTGCCAACCCACGACGAGTTGTTGGGGTGGAGCTGGAAAGGAGATCGTCGGAGCGCTGAAGATCAGGAGCCGCAGAACTGAAGATAAAAGAAAAAGGATCATGTGAAAAAGAGATCGGATTTGCAGAATCGATTCACTTGACGTTCTGAAGTCTATTAACTTTTCAAACAAGCTGCCTGAATAAAGAAATATACAAACACGATCAAATTCAATAAGAAAGCAATAGGTAATTCCATGAGAAATCACAGATACATCCCAGTCAAACTACTCCAATATTTAGGAAATACGTTCAGCCACATAGAAATGCAATTCTACTTATAAATGAACAAATAAACTTAGAAAGTACCACTTTCAGCATCTATAACATTCGTTTTAACTCCCTGCTTTGAAAAATTGTTACAATTTGTTAGTATTATCCATTTTTACGCAATGCATTCAATAAATAAAAGAAGCTTAAAATTCAGCGCCTTAGAGTTTCCACTTTCTATTTAACAAAAGCACAACGGAACGAAAATCAGTTATATAGTCAGTATAAACCCGTTCTGGTGTTAAAATGTTGGAAAATACGTTTGTCTTAACCGACTTACACAAAGATAAATAGTATAGCGGAAAGTAGGAATATAGCTTACCCTGGAAAAAAACTTTCATAACTGGAGGCGAATTCTTGCAATCCTTTTGTCACCTGGAGACATAAGAAAACTACGAATTAGTAAATTTAGTCTTTACAATATTTCATAAATTCGGAGCGGAAAGCGTTATTTGTAGCCCGAATCGGAAAGGATACACAACTGCTGAATTTATAAAGCAAATGTTTGGAGATAAACTACAGCCTTTTTTCGTTAAAGAAAACCAACCTAGGTATACAATATCATTAAAAAACACTAAAACACGAAAAATGAGTATAAGAAATGAACGATATAACTATAACAAAGCTTAGCACGGACTTTAAAAACTTCCGAGAGCACGCCGAAAAGGACAGGACACTAATTTCTGCGTCCTAAAACACAAATCAAACCGAAACAAATGCAAACAACAAAATTAGCAACAACAATACATTCTTGTCTATCTTTCCTCAAAGTAAGATTTGATTTTTGCACTTAAAATAAGAAAAATAGAAACAAAACGCAAACGCACCTCACGCCGCAGAAACTCGCCCCGCCGCCATCTTGCCGGGCGCACCTGTGGAACAGGTGGACGGGGCGTGTCCGCTGAGGAAGGTCACTCTGGAGGCGGGCTCGGCTCCTGAATGACAGCTGTGGATTCTGTTACAAGGGCTCAACACTGACCACACCGAAGATAAATAGAAACTGTAACTCACCAAATCATGCATAAAGTATAAAACGGCTAAGGAGTTTCAGACAGCCTAATACAGCGACATTCCCCTACGAGACTTCGCCAGACTCGTTTAGCTTGCGGCCGGTTGATCGTATCAAGAGAAATGTGCTGGAGAGAGACTCCTGTCGCTCCTAGTGAGGACTGCACCTCTCTCTCACTGCTAGTGCCACACCTGTCCTGCAGGTGTCTCAGTGGTATAAGGGGCTGCTTTTTAGAATTGAATGAAGAACTATTCATTAATTAATGTCTTAAACCCCCCATTTTCCCCAGTTTTGGAGAGCCCCGAAAATGGAGCCCCCCAAAACGGCCGGCGTGGTAGAGAACAGCCCCTTCCACAAACTCACCCCGACAGCGTGAGAGCTTCACCCGGGGCCTAGATCTCAGACTGACGGGGAGGCTCGGGGCTCGTCTTCGATTCACGACACTCACGGGGAGTCGATGCGCTTTTCTGAACTTTAGAAGTGTCTGATGGTTCAGCCCGCGGAGCCACCAGGCCGGCCACGCAAAACACTGGGCGTGTACATCTCTTATCCTGACTAAAGCCAAGTCGCGGTTCGGAGACGAGGTGGTTCCGCCTGTTTGCTCGGTTTTGTAACATTAAGGCTACTGAGACGCCTTTTTAATGCGCTTTTCTAGCCGTTTTTACTTCTGGACATGACCTGTTTATCTTTCCGAATGACAGTGAAAAATAAAGCGTCAACATTTGCAATAGAGCTGGGGAGCCTGCATATCATATCAGACGTGAAGTCTGAGAGGTTAACATGTTAATGGTTTTTATTTTTTAGAAGAAGGTGTCTAAAATGATTCTCAAGACAATTAAAAAAAAACTACACTATATTTATCTAAACCTTTTATACCCAGGTGTGTGGAGTATCTCTTTAGTTCCCTTATATTGGTAGTTGTCAAGACCTGTATATTTCCATGGGCGTTTGACAAGGTTCCATATGGAAATTTAAATCCTTCAGATTAAAGATTTAAATATCAAAAGCAATGCATGTAAACAGAATCTGAACTGGTGTGTGCATAGAAAACAGTATAGTGATAAGGATGCAATAACTAGTTTTGCAATCAATGGAGTATCACATCACTCCTTCTTACTACTATTAGAATAGCTAGTATTTAATATACTATAAAACAGGAGTCAAGTGCAAAAAATGCAGGTGGTAAAAATGTTGTCTACGAATATCAGACGGCTGACGATGAACGAATGGACGCAGTGTCTTTATATAAACTCACAATTGTCATCTTTGAGAGAGAGATGCAAATTTCTGATGAATTGAAAAAGTGATCAGAATTCAATATCGTGTTATGAAATACCTAAGTCGAATTAGTACACAGTGTCCCTTCCCTTAAAAAATCCTGGTTCCTTTTCACTGGTTTCCGAATTTTGCATAAAAAAAGATAGCATAATACTGTTCTTGTAATACAGGAATTCTCTATTCGACCTATATTACAGGTCTTGTAATACAGCTAATTCTTGTATTTGTACATACTGTACGTGGCTCAAAAGACAGGTCGAATCTTTAAACGTCCCTTGATTTGCATATTTGCATTGAGAAATGAGACAATGAGAAACCGATTGCTTCTTCAGATAAAAAAAAAACGACGATGCAGTATTAAGACGTGCTAGATAAAGCCTTTTTAACAACATGGAGTTGTTTGCTAAAGCTCGCTTTTACGGGCTAAACTTAAACCCGGAGACTTCATTTTCTTGTTCACACAAACGTACAGAAAATACTGGTATTAGATTTAAAATCAACCATCGTTTCCAGACGGGGCTACTAGCTTTCAAAGTCGCCGTACATGGTCATGTGATTATCTGAAAAAGAAGGCGCTATATCCGCTATTTCTCCGGAGGGAAAGCAGCTGGGAAGCTACTGTACTTGCAAAGGCACAAACCGGCACAAACACTGCATTAACGAATGCGGTGGGTTTGCAGTGAACTCACGGTAAATTCAAACTGACAATTTCTCGGCTTGAAATTTCACTGAGTTTCAAAAACATGCTTCCCCGTCTAATCTGGACTAGAGGAACGTGGGACTGGGAGAAAATGTTCAACTGCTGATGGGTTTAAGTTCTCCAGGTGGCACAGAATGACACTTTGAAAGCATGTTGCTTCTTCTAGTACTAACACTGGCGGCACGGGGTTGCTACATTCAGACGGTACAGAGCAAATGGGCTCTGAAGAATTTAGTGCAATGCCTAGTGTGTATGAGATCAGTCCAGCAAATTCCTAGATGGAAATCCTTGAAGCTAAATAGTGTCAGAACAAAACGTTTACTGGCAGGCAATGCAGGTACTGTGGTGGTGGGAGAGACTCACAGTAATGGTGGATAGCTTCCCTTAGTCTGGAAAGTCACACTTAATCCTCTCCCGTCATTTGAGTCCCATGTGAAAAACGGGACAGCTTTTTTGGCTTTGTTTTAGAAATATTGCCCGCGTTGAGATGCAACTCTTTGCTCTGTGGGCGCCCTAAAGACTCTCCTCAATGAGTAACAGTATGTCCACAACTCTGCAGACGGACCTCTCACCCACTGTGTCTCTCCATTGGCGGCCTATGAAGTCGCATTTTCAAATCGAATGTTGTTACTGACTTATAAGGCTCTGAATAATTTGACTCCATCATACATATCTGAACACCTCCTTGTCTACACTCCTTCCCATAGGCTCCATTCAGTTGAGGCTGGTCCTGTGCTCACTGTACTTGGGACTAAATGTTATACTACTGACTGTGCTTAGAGTCGCAGCTCTATTGTTATGGAATGCCCTTCCTGGCTGTCTTTGAGAGGCAGATTCTTTCACTGTTTTTAAATCTAAATTTTAAACACACCTTTTAAGGCGGACCTACACCTGCTTGTCTTATATCTTGTCTCGCATGTTCCAGTTTTATTTCACTGTATTTTTTTGATCACTATGTACAGCGGCCCTGAGTTTGGAAAGGCACTTTTCAAACAAAGGTTATTATAATTTTCCGATTTTTCATTTTTAAATATGCAGGTCCTCTCTGGGCTGGTCTTTTATAATTGCTTGCAGCAGAGAGTTGAGCAAGTATGCATTGTTGTTTCCTATGTGTTATGATTTCATAACACATACGAAACCACATGTTTTTCATACGATTTGTTGTTTTCATAATTTGTATCAGCTTATTTTCTACTGGAAATTCTAGTGCATAAAAATATCATACCTTGGTTTATATAGTCAACTGCAAACTCTGTCCATGGTGCTGAAACAATGTGTCGGCAAGCAGGGTCCAGCTGCTCAAAATTTGCAATCTGAGAAACAGAAAAACTGACTACTTACTTGACTGAGCATTTATGCTTTTTTTTCCCCTTAAACTTGTGCATCGCTTTAAAATAAACCCCCATACTAAACAATGTGAATAGATTTAAAATTGAATGAGCATGTTCAATAAAGTCCCTCCCCTCCATTATAAATTCTAGAGATATTATGAAAGAAAAGATGGCACAACTCAGTCTTTGGATGTCAAGCCTTTAATAGGTTCTCTTTAAATATGTTTGCTCTAACCTATAATACGTAATGTAATGAAAAGACATTAAAAACACATATATTGGCATACCAATAGACTTCATACCCATATCATTATTGGTTACAGATCTTTGCCCTTGTTATACATTATCAGAATGACTCCTTCTCTTACAAAGACTTTGGAGTATGAGCCTACCCCAGAAGCATAGAGAACAAAGCAAGACTACGCCCTGGATGGGACACCACAGAACCCAGAACAGGTCACATGTAAACACAGTAGGGACAGTTTTAAATACCCTGATTAAGCTAGCCAGCATGGCTTTGGAAAGCAGCAGAAAACTAGGTCACCCGGAGAAAACACAGTTAGATGAAGATATTAGGATGCTAGATGTAATTAATTGATTTTTGGGTATCTTTCACTGCTTGGAGATATAGTGCTGGATTTCAGGGCCTACGAAAGTTTTCGGGGTGCCCAGGGCCTACCAACACCAAAGTCTGGCCCTGTGTAGACACTACAGCTGGACCCTGAACAATTTCCCAGTCACACCCCTGCCCAGGGCTACTGGTTTTCTGACACCATGTTATAGACAGTGGGATGCAGGCTGACACGCTTGTGCTTTAGGTATTCTTGACTATGGTAACAAACAATGGTGCCTGTTTGCATGGCTCATTCGAGAAGTTAAATAAGTGTTTTTTTCCCCTGACTGATCACCTCTGCAATAATAGAAAATTCTATTAATAATAAATAGAATTCCAGTCGACTTGCACAGCAGTGAACTGTCCTCCTGGTCCTACATTGCTTATAAACACGAGGTATTTAAACGGGCCATTCGAATGCGGCTCACTGCACACACTACCCTGGAAGCGTTTTTTTTTTGGCGTCTTCAAAGGTTTTCCCTTCTCAGGAAAGGGGGCCCAAGGGAGATGGCTTAATTAACGAAGACCAGCGATGTCACGTACAGTACCTCCCCCGTCCATCTTTAATAATAAAAACGGTGCATACAGTCCTCCCGTCCTCCCGGAGGCGATGTCAGGGAACCACAGACTTCAGTGACAAAGCGCACGATCTCCTAAAAAGCAAGTACAGTAGAATTGCTTCAAAGAAAATAGCAGGCGCAGCTGCCGGTGGGACAAAAAAACATAATCAACAGGACAGACAGGAGCGACGACAGGTTGAATTTAAATGTTCCCTGAGCATGTAACTGGATTCCTGAAGTTGTGCATTGCCAAGTTCGGAGTATTACGCTGTGTACAGTTCCTGTGTCAGTGCGATTACAGACAGGGAGGCTGGCTCTAGAGCCTTTCATTGAACATTGCCTTTTTATTATTCGAAGTGAAGCACTTCGCCTTTTCTGTTCATTTTTATTTGTATGGTGGGGGGGTCGATAAATCTTACGGTTTATGACTGGATTGCGAAAACACCCAATTCACCTGCCGTGTGTACAAGATGCGCTTTGTACTGCATGTTACTAGGCTGTTTTTGTCAGCTGTAGCTAGTGCACTCATTCACTGAATTATGCAGAGCGAGTGAGCAGTGGCTTTTGTGCATTCAGTTGCAAATGAATCAAAAGTTAGTTCCTATTTTTGGAGAGCGAGGTTATTGCTCGGTATTAAACGTCAAGATCCACCGCGATGTCACAGCGTAGATACTCGTGTGAGTATGAGTAATTCTAAGAGGTTTATTATGGATTACTTACTGCTTGCCTCCGTTTTCTTCTGTAATTATAGTCAGCAGTAGCGTTTCCACGGCGACAACATGTTCAACCACCATCACCAACAGCAGCAATTTCATCAGCACCTCCGGCAGCTCCAACAGCTTTTCCAACACCAGCCAGCTCCTCCTCCGCCTCCACCGCCGCCGCCGCCTCCTCACCATCACCACCACCACCACCACCAGGGAGGCCGGTAAGAGAGTCCAATCCAGGCCGGGGATTGAAGGCCGCGAAGTCGAGAAATCGTAGGCAAAAAAAATGTCGCATTTACCCCCCAACCCCCCTCCATCCACATGCTTCGGAAATAGTAAAGAGTTTATTTCAATAACACAAATCTTATGAGGAGCGAAATGATTTTCTTATAACAGGAAGTAGTGTTCTGTTGAATGAACTACCTGTTGGTTTACACGGAACAATTACGCAGTAGGTATTCAAATAACTGACAGGAGCCTCAATTTATTGCATATCTGCAATATATTTGATCATTTATGTGCGTGTTGAAGTATCTAGATTTTTTTATACCAATGTGATCTGCAGCTAATTTACAGTATAACGGTGTGCTGCCTTTTTGCGAAAAATATTTGTAACCCTAGTGTATATCGCCCACCTTGAAATAAAACATTAATTTTATCTCATCTCACCCGTCTCCTCTCGTTAGACTATGAAACGAAATACTGTACAACTTGTTTTAAGTCCTAAAAAAGTGATTGGCTTGTCTGGGGGTACCCGTCATCGTTTGCTAAACATTGGAGAGGGTTTTAAAAACTATTGATCTGTGATAATCGGACAGCAACATGGCGTTAATCACAAAGAAAGTACAAGGCCTTTTATGTTAAGGAAGTGAAACTTTTAAATTAAGATATTTAGGCAAAATAAATTAGATTATATGACTCATTAGTGGTGGAATATTTATTAAGCATTCATCTTAACATGATAAAATCGAGCAAAAAAGTGGACACACCCTTTGTGGACATTAATTTAAGATATTTTAGGAAAATGGAGCAAAGTACAGGCATATCGAGGGATATTAGACTAAAGCAGGTAAAGACGTAGAAATGAAAATTCACTTTTCAGGAGGACAGTGATCTAACTAAAGCACAAGGCTGCGCTGGAGTGGTTTAAGAATAAGAAAGTGAATGTTCTTGTGTGGCACCATCAAAGATCTGACTTGAGTCCTATAGCAAATCTGTAGAAAGACGTGCAGTATGCTGACCATAAGCAATCCTTAAGCAACTTGAGGGATCTGGAGCAGTTTGTGTGTCTGAATACAGTACCTTTGTAATCAACATCCCAGTTTTTTTTCCCTGACATTCACTGTATCTGCTGACCCTTTAGAAATATTCAATTTGACTCTTCAGGTTTTGGCTGAGAAAGTTTGAAAATAGTGTAGGTATCATTTTGGGTTTTTACAGAAAGGAACACTATAGGAGGGTTCTGAATCTTTCAGCGAGGCACTGCATCCAATCAACATAGTAGTGTATGATTTTTGTATTGTAGTCTTGCAGACTTTGCATTTCACCCTTGAAAGAGTTGAGTTTGAGCATTGACGGTTTGATTAAAACTGTTAACGACACTTAACATCTCACCTCACACACTCCTCTTTGGAAAGATCTTGCTGCTGTTGGGCTCTCCCAGCACGCCCTCCTTAAAGAGAATAAATGACCCGCTGGCGTCTTGCAGGTGCTGGAGAGGCATGAATCCAAAGCGGTCACACTCGCAGACACTCAGTCTCGCAGATCAGTTTGCTAGGAGTCAGTGGGGTTCAGGCGGGCTGGGACAGCACCCTGACGTTGAGACTGGCGCTGGGTGGTCCTGACCGCGTCTCGTGTCCTCTGCCTTTTTGTGTTTTGGCGACAGGCCGCTCCCGCCACCTACGCAGGCCCCCCCGCCGCCTCCTCCTCCTCCTTCACCCCGCATGGTGAATCTGTGCTCTGCCACCCAGACCACCCTCATCGGGCCCAACCCCATGCTCCAGGGCGCCCTGCTGATGCAGCAGATGCAAGGTACTGTCAGTCTTCTCCTTCCGTGGCTGTTTCGGGCATCCGGTTCCCAAGATGCCCAACGCCGCTGGTACAGACTGGGGCCGCTGCACAGCTCCTGCTGTCACATGCAGTCCAGAGAAGGTCTGGTGGAGAAGAAGAGGGTGTCGGGAATAGGCTGGCCAAGCAGGCTGCAAGCAATGCCAGCTCTCTGGATCAAGCATATGGAAAAACTGTGACTTCGGGTCAATTAGGTATTCCATTTGGACAGTGTACAGAGATCCCCGATTATAGGCTTCCCCACACGTACGCCAACTTTTTGAATCTCTGTCCGTTTATTATTTCAATATATAAGAGCAGGCTTTTCAGAAATGCTGTTATCACCTTTTTAGGCTCATGTGCAAGGGGTGTAGAGGTAGTGCAGTATACTGTACATGGAATGTGGTGGGTATACAATGGAAACAAATATTATTAATCTTTCAATTGCTTTTGCTATTTCTGGATGTGAGTTATGTTCTGAATGTATATTTAAAATCTCCTACCAGCATATTTACATTTTCTACAGCAAGCGGTATGTCTGGGGCTTGAAGGGGCTTCATGCAATTGGAAACCATCAGAAATGCAGGATTTTTGCACCAAGAAACACATGGAAGAACGTCAGCTTCTTATTTCGGGAAAGAAAACATTTGCATGCAGAAAACTGGAGGACGGTACATGTACAGTAGTTCTAAAATGTATTGTCCATCTGGTGTTCCTTTCAGACCCAGTTCTGGAGAGGTCTTTCATCGGAGATGTGGCGTGATTTGTTGTGGAGGTTTTCATTGATTGCAGAAATGATTGTGTTCCTGCCCAGTGGCTTGTATCCACAGTCCTGTGACTCCCCATCTTCACTGGTTGTTGTTCCATCTGAGATCATAATCACTGATGCTTTTAATGGATCTGCTTGTTTAGCTATACTTTATCTTTTCAGTCAGTCCTTGGTTTAAAGACTATGCACACAGCACTGGTATACAGTCTCTCCTCCACAATGCAGGAAAAAAAAAACCTAATAATCCTTTAATAATGTCTCCCTATTTTTTTTTTGTTTACACAGCTCTTAATAGAATTTATAATGATAGACATAGCAGCGGGTAGGAATAATCGTGTCAAATATTCCCCACAAGGGGAAAAAACATTCTGCACGGATCAAGCTGGTAACATTTAAGGTGACACTCGATTGAGCGGTGTTCTTGGTAATTAGTCCACTAATTCCAAACAGCCTTCCAAGTTAAGAACGAAAGTTTCAAGGACATTTCAAGATGCTCCTCAAATAGAAAATCGAAATCAATTAGTGCGAACCAAGTTGGAATAAATACCAGAACTCATCAGGAACAGAGTGGGAAGCCACAGTTCTGTACCACCTGAGTGGGATAACTGTTGCTGCTTCCTCTAATTAGCGTTATTCTATTTTGTTGCATTTGAGTGACTGAAGAATTGATCAGTGGGGAACGCAACAGCTGCTTAGCGTGACTTCCAGACTGCTGCTTTTTGACCGCATTTGCTGTGTGTCATTCAGCCTCCTCATGGAAAGGGACTGCGGACAGTTCAACAAGTGGCTCGTCATTAACATTTGACTTCCATTTCATGAATCTCTTTTTTTTTTTCTCCTGCATTGAAACACAAGTTGTTCGATACTCATTTTAAAAGACACGGAAATGTGCAAACCTGATTTCCAGGGCTGGGGAAACTGGGGGAATGCAGGAGCAGCTGACCTGCTTCTGTGGGAGCGGCCAGACGGGCAGAGTTTAACAGTAGATCTGCAGGTCTTACGCGTGAAAGGACTTTCAGACGGCTCTGCATGTCACCTTTGTGATTTTATAAGTGCGCAGATCCCTGGAACTGCTCCAACTAGGGGCAGAGTATGTCACATACTGGGGCCACACCTAGTAGTGGAGTAAAAGGGGTGCTACTTTAGCTCCTCACCGCCACCTGTTTGAAAAATCCTGTGTCAGATGTATTGACGATGCAAGACCAGAAGCCTGTTTCTTATTTTGCCAGTGCAGGACGCTTCAGCAGGAAGAGCGCGCTTCGATACCCAGACCCATCTCGTGTGGGCGCCCTGGTCTCTAACCCCCACTGGTCTGTTTCCCCGTCCAGGAAACCTGCGTGGCTTCGCAATGGGTGGGCAGCAGTTCCCCCCCTTCTTCCCTGCTGGGGCCCGGCCATCCCTCCTGGGGCCTGCGCCCATGGGAGTGGCCATCAAGACCCCCGTCATGGGCTTTCCTCCCCGACACTACCACCCCCACAGCCGTCACTACAAGGTGAGGAGTGCTCAAGCCGAACTTGGGGGAAAGCTGTTTTTCCCAACGGAGGGGGACATTTCCACTCGCTGACGTACAGTACTTTTAAGCGTAATAAGGTCTTAAACAATCGCATAAAACAGTATGATTTCCAGGGCTCGGCTGCCTCGTTTTTGTCAAAAAAACGTATCGTGTGTTGGCAAACTCTTTCTCTTGCCTGCCTCGTCACCACCTGGATTACAGAGTTCGGCCTCCATCTGGACAAGTGGGCATGTTGGCAGGGAGCAGGTGTTATTTTTGCAGTAGAACCTTGACCGCTGACGAACGCAGATGCCGAAATGCAGCGGTAATCAATCTCTGTTACACCTCGGTATCCCGACCAGGATCTTGGCATCTGTCAGAGTGAGTCACAGGCAGGACGAAGATCAAACACCTGGCAGGTGAGCAGGGGGTGTTTCCGGTATTCCTCCTGCAGCCCAATGGCAAGTTGCAGGAAACCATTTTGGCTTCAGAATTAGTGAACATCTTGGGTCTACGCTCCTAACGCGGTCTAAAATGGCAGAAAGAGGGCTCCTCCTTTAAGTTGTGTGATGCAAGTCAATAGTGAGTTTTTTATTTATTTTTTGGTCCGTCCCCTTTCCTGACCCCCCCAGGACTTTGCTAGGCTCCCAGAAAGGAAGAGAGAGAGTGACCAGCGGCCCCCGCCCAGCGGGGAGGTCCGACCGGAGGGTGGCAGTGAAGGGGAGCCCAGCGACAGGGCAGTCTCCAGAGGTATGGCTGCCCCCTTCCTGCCTTCTGGGCAGGTGGAACCGAATGTGATCTGAGCATGTGCCGAGTGGCAACGGGACATGTGGGTATTTGTTTCCACTCACAGTACAGCTCTAGCTTGTAATACTCCTATTAGGGAGGTGCCACCAATAGCCATAGTCCCCATTTCTCTTCATTTCTGTTTCCTTTCCTGTCCCTCTAGTACTGGGGGAAGTGAGCTCCCTGCACATTTCAGATCTTGAGCACTTTTAAATCGCATCTTGGGTTTTATTTTTTAAAGCGTTGATTTCCCGTTGGGTGTCCACGTGGGATAATTGTACAGCACTTTGACGTGTACCGTGAAAGGTATAGAAGTGATTTAACACTAATGCCCTGCATGGGGATTCTCACCACCTGTCCCTTTGGATTGCGATCAGTCGCTGCTTGATGACCTGTAAAAGCCGGAGTGGGGCGCTCTGTGTGCCCCATGTCGGATGTATATGTGTACGAAAAGAATCGGACTCAAGTGTTACTCTTAAGGGGTGTAGAGTGCGCTAAGAACATCTTTCGGTTTGCAACCAGCTTAATCGTAAAGGTTTATTCCATGCTGAAGGGAAAAGAGACAACGTTTCGGCTGTGGAGCCTTCTTCACACCTGAAACATTGTCGCTTTTGGTTCCTTTCAGTATGGAATAAACCTTTACCTGTTCCTTGCCGCCCACGCATGCTGACACAGCTCCCTACTCAAGCTTTAATGTATATTCATTTGCATACTTGCATACTTTCATTCTTCAAGAACTGCAGAAGCAATAGGCGGTCTAATAAGCAGCTCTTTCACCTTCGAAGATTAGGTCAGATCTCCATAACCTTGAGGTGCTTAGGCTGGAATGGTTAGTACTGATCGGCTGACCTGAAATCAGGAAGCAACTCTTAGTGGTTTTGATGGACCAGTAGGTAGCAGACTTCCATCTAGACCAGAACGTCCAATCCCAACAACCCAGTATGGAGACATCCTTCAGATATGACTTTAAGCCGAGATCCTCACTAATTGGGTCACCCCAAGGTTCTGTCTAAATTTATCCCCAGTCTTGCACAATCTGGTCTCTGTAAGATTCCCCTTTATTTAACCGAAAGTTCAATGGATGAAATGGTTCCCCTTTTGTGTTTAAAATGTTTTGGTACCCTTTAGGATGGAAATCTCTATGCAGAGGCACTGATTTGACAAGCTGCTTTGTATTAAATTGGTAAACTTCTGTATATTCTCAGATCCGTCCGACAGAGCTGGTATTTCATTTGTAGATACATTTACAGCACTATTTTAGTCCCGCTCTCTGGAGGGAAAAACGGTTGTGACTTTTGTGTTGTCTGTACAGAGGACAACGCTGCAGTCCCAGATGGCCAGACTCAGCCCTCAGCTGATCAAGAAGAGCCTGTGGTGAAAAGGCAGCGAACAGAGAGGTATGAATTGAAACCAAAACCTGTTCATTTGCATGGTCATCAAAAGCCTGCATCGAGTGCGTAGATACTGTACCAGTACCTGGTGCGTCTTACATTGTTTGAAAAGTGTTGCAGTAAAATAAGTACAATAAAGGAGAGCAAAGTAAGGCAGGCTAGCAAAGAAAAACTGACACCTCAAGTGCTGCTCAAAAATGAAGTAGTATGAAAACAGTATTGTAAAGGCAGTGTGAACACAAAGCAGAAATCCAGTAACCCTATCGGTCTGTGTTCTGTGTTTCCAGTGAAAAAGCAGATTGCCAGACTGTGCTTTAAAAACAGTGGAGTGGAATGTAAGAATAACTAAAGGATGTAGTTAAGAGCTGAAAGGATGGGTGTAGTATGCTGAAAGACGATCAGGGACTGAGCAATCTGAATTTGTGGGTAGTTTGTTGCACCCTAACAGGTGAGAGTAGAGGGTGGAGGAATAGAGATGGAGAGGTACACAGGAGGAGATGGCTATCACAGAAGCAGAGATGTGGTAGAAGACCTGATTGTCAGAATGAGGGAAAGAAGGATGGGTGAATAAAAAGGAGGTGGAGATAAAAAACTCAGAGTGGGTGTAGAGGACCCAGGGTAGACCCCTGGGGAACACCTGCAGATAGGAAGGAGCAGAGAATAGAACGCACCAGGATACCTGAGGTGTTTTCAAGAAGACCAGGGATGAAAAGTACCTGAAGTCTACAGGTCAGCAAGGGCTAAGAGGAGGAAAGTGATCCGCAGTGTCAAGCAGATAGCTCAAGGTGCGCTTCCTGTTTGAGCTGTTAACATTGAAAGGTGAGAAGGCACAACTTATTTGTGAATATTAATTGCACAGAGTCAATCTAGAGAATTAAAACAGTCTCCAAAGGCCCTTGCCTGAATGATTATTTTTCTTTCCGTTTTTTTACACATCCTGGGTTGTATTTTATGTCATGACATCCAATGATCACGGCTCATTGGTCATGAACCACTGTCTGCATATATAATATAAGGTATATAAACCCGTAAATGGAAAAATCTTTATTGGTGCTACACTAGGTTGTTTTTTTTTTAATTGTGCTTCTTTTGAATACTTCATGGCAGGAATGTCCAACATTCAGTGTTTCACATTGTCCCTTTTTAATAATCCGAGCAGTAACTATTATACAGGATGTGCTTAATTGGGTTTTTATCCTAGGTTGCATTTCCTTTACAGATCTGAAGAGGATATAGGGACTGCTGCTGCTTCTGCTGAAACGCTGACCGCAGATTATAAAAGTACAGTGGAAGACACAGAGCCTGGAGGTGTGTGGTTTCTGTACTGTGCAGAGTGTTGTAAAATTCACTTATGTTACCATTACGTCATAAGTCAGAAATGATTAATTGCTTGGTACAATAGTTTTAAAAGAGAGCAACGCTGCAAAAAAATTATACTCGCGTAACGTTTACAGTATTTCTGGCATGGCTCAATATCTGTGGGTTTGTATGTCGTCCGAACCAGCCATGAACATTGGGACATCGGGAGCAGTGTTAGTGGTAGAAGCCAATCCAGTGGAATGATGCTTTCGTCTATTAGAATTATCGCCTAAGAAAGATTCCCAGTATAGGGGATCACTGATCCATGTTCTCTTGTCCAACAGAATGTGCTGTTCTGGAAGAAGGAGGAAGTGCAGATGGACCAGAGGCTGTAGAGTTTGTTGAAGAGAGCAGAGCGGCGGAGGTGGGTGGGGGATGATGGGATACAGGGGGTCTAAAACTGGTCGTCAAAGCCACAGTATAGTCCATTGTGAGAAGTCTTCCAGAATGCTGGGAAACTGGTTAAGGGTAATCTGGGCTAGTGATCAATGGCTAATGAAGCTGTATTAAGAACTAAATTTCAGTGCTATGGCAGTTGCGTGAACTGTTTCTGTAAGACGTAGATGAGCAGTCTTTGTAAACTTTGCTCTGAAGATATACTTTTTGTAGCAAAAGGCATAATAATTTTAAAAATGGAATAAGAAAAGGACCACAAAGGCAAAAATGCTAATATGCAAGGTTTATAAGATTGTGCATTTGGCTCATAGGAAATCTGCTGTATTTTAGACCATTGTGTTATTTACCTGGGAAAGTGGCTAAGACAGTTGGCCTGATTTTCCCTGTGGGTGGTTTAGGAACAGATATGGTAATTTAATAGTAAAGTTAATATAAGATTCCTTCCAGCCATTTCTCAAGCCAAGAGTTTGGAGCTCAACCACCTGGCTGGGAAGACTGTTTGAACTCTCCCCACAACTCTTTGGATAAAGAAGCGTTTCCTATTCTTCATGCTAATTAATTCCTTTATAGTTCCCACTTGTTTCGTGCAACCAAGGGTACAAGTCTCATGGGTTCACTATATCTGCACCCTTTACGGTTTTATAAAGTTAGATAAAATCTCCTTTGTTCAAGACTGAAGAGATCTAGTTCCCTTCCAATGTCTGTTATTTCTAATCCCCTGAGACCAGGAGTAATTCCTGTTGCTCTGAATTCTTCCCGTGGCTGTTGTATTCTTTTTTGCGGTATGGTGACCAAAACCGCACGCCGTATTCTCAGTGAGGTCTTCCTCTATTCCTGGCGCCTCCAAATCCGTTTAACAAAAGGAAAATGAGGAGCTTGTACAGGACACGCCCAGGAAATGAGCGGTTTCTGATGGAGGAGTTTGCAAGAAAGATCGAGTCGTTTCAGGACGAGTTTTCAGGGGCACGTTGCTGCCGTCCTCAGGTCCTGGGCGCAGGGGCCTCCCTGAAAGTGACCATCCAGCAGAGCAGCGAGAGCCGGGCCTTCAGCACCAGCGGGTCCGAGCTGGCCTCCAGGAGCAGCGAGCGGAACTCCGACTGCGAGGGGGCCAACAGGTTCTACTGCTACATCTGCAGCATCACCTGTCACAACCAGCAGGTACGGACGTGTGGGGTCCTGCTTCCGAATCAGGGCCACTTCAGTCCTTTCAGTAATAATAATAATAATAATAATAATGCTTCTTTATTAGCCTTGTACAATATCTTGCATTACGAATTCGTCTTTTCGCATATCCCAGCTTTTCTCCATGGAGACGCAGTCACACAGACAGGGAGAGAAGCTTGGGGGTCAGAGCGCAGGGTCTGCCATTGTACGGCGCCCCTGGAGCAGTTAGGGTTAAGGGCCTTGCTCAGGGGCCCAACGGAGTAGGATTCCCCCGCCGGCCCGCGGGATTTGAACCGGCAACCATTCCAGTCACAGGCGCAGATCCTGAGCCACAGAGCCACCGCTCCGCCCAGGATTCAGTAATCCTGGTAGGTGGGGAGATCCCTTTTCAGGGCATAATAGGCCCATGGGAAGGACCAAAAAGGACCATTTTTCTCGAGCATCCGACACTGGAGGTAGAGGTGATGTGGCCAGCATCACGCTCTGGCTGGTCTTTTACCCCCGGAAGGGTAATATTGCTCTAATAAGGATTAACCCCCTGTACTCATTTTAAAAGAAGGCTGAGTGGACCTGGGAGCCATCAGGAAGTAATTAGAGTAAGCTACATTGCTTGCCCCTACCTGGGTTTGAACCCGGGACCTTCCGGTCCAGAGATAGACGCCCTTGCTGTCTGAGCTTCCACGGATCCCGGTAATCCTGGTATTGAGCATTTCTCCAGCATGCCAAGATCCTTTGCGTTTCTTCCATCTAACGGACTAGCAGTTCTTCAAGTGTCTTATTTTGTGGGGGGTAGATTGTGAAAGAAGAACATGCAGTCAAAACGCTGCATCCTGGTTCTAAGTGAGAGGGACTGGAAACGGCACAGTCTTTTCCGATTGCTCCATAAAAGGTGATCAGCTCATAAGAGCCAGGCACTGTGTAATGGAGGGAGTAGCTGTGCGTCTGTTCTCTTCAAATGAAAAAGTTACAAAGTAACAGCGCAGTTCAGCCACTTGGCAATTTTGTGTCCCTATACCACAAGTCCTAAACAAGATCCTCTGGTGCTTCTCTACTAAACTATTGATTAGAAATTGCAATTAGAAATAAGAAGAGAGAGGCCCCAAACAAGACTAGGCCACTCAGTCCAAGTACTGGAGCTTGTTCGATTGCTGGTGATCCAAGAATCTCATTTAGCCATTTCTTAGTAAGGCTGTTCTCCCTTTTGCTGGATTACTTTCATGGATGGATGGATCACTTTTCCAGTCGGTGGGCATTACGCCAATCTTGACTGCCTGATGGAAGTTTTGTGGTTATTAGTGGCCTAGCGCTAGATTTGAAATCGAGCTGTGCTTTAAGAACAGGGCTTTAAGGAGCCAGCTGAGCTTTTTTGCCCTTCCCGACTTCTGCAATTTCCCTCACGGGATCAATAAAGTATCTATCTATCTATTTCGTTTCCAGAACTTCCAGAGCCACATGAACGGGCTGGCCCACCAGCAGCGCATGATGGAGATCCAGCACATGAGCAACGCCTGTCTGGTCACCCTGTTGCCGAAGGTCAAGGAGTCCCTCCAGGGGTCACGCAGGGAAGGGTGAGAGGACAGGAGCAGGAGGGCTTGTTTCCCCTACATCCCTGTGCTAGGATTCAATTCCAAAACAGGTTTTGCAAAAAGCAGAGTTTTCCCCAGAAAGATCAAATTATCAATCAGGGTTTTGTCTTAGCACATCACAGGAAGCAGCCCCATATTGGAGGGGAGGTACGTTGCTTTACTGATAGCACCACTTTGCTGCAAGTGCCTAGGAGGCTGCAGTTGTTGCTGAGAACACACTGATGAACTAATTCCACCTTGCTTTTGGCAGTGCTCAGGCAATGGTTTTTTAAGACCTAGTCCTCTGGCAGTGTCTCGTTTCCTGCAGTCCCACTGTAGGCCTTTATGTGCACTTAAACTGTTAAGTTGACTGCGTCCAATCAGTTGTTGGGAGCAGAAAGCATGCCCATCCTGCTCACCCTATTACAATGACCCCGGTCTTGCTCCGGAGGAAATGGGGAACTGCTCATCTGCAGAGCCATGCACCTTTTGTTCTGTTGTAAGTGCTGCAGCACAGCAGAGCACAGAGAAAGCAGCACAGCCTCTCACTGGCATTGCTGTAAGCCTGCAGGTGCCCGGCAAGACACGGGAGTGAAGCTGGCTAGAAAGCCGACAGATCCCTGGCCAACTCATCCCATGCTTTCCCAGGTGGCACATTGCATTGCTATTTGGAGAATCCCATTCACCATTGGCTAGCAGCATTGTGCGTGCTTGATCATGTGACCGGGCTTAACATGTGTCCCAAGTGCCTTTACACATGAACTAATCTGCGACTCTGAGGTAAGCACACTCTCGAGACGGTAGAGCCACTAGCAGCTGACACGGCGCAGGCAGTGTGGAGCTCTCGGGTGACCTGTGTGCTGGTGTGTCCCAGGGAGAAGAGGCTGGGGCTGCAGCGATGGTGTGCCACCTGCCAGGGCCACTTCACCGGGGATCTGATTGAGCACCGCAGGACCAGAGAGCACAAGGTGAGGGGAGGGGGGTGGCGGGGAGCATGCCGCCTTGTGCCATACCCTGCTAGGGCTTGTTCCTGGCATTGAGTGCTCCACGATTCAACCAGTGCGTTAAGCGGGTGGTTTTCTGACTGGGGTCCATAATCTACACCAATACATCAATAAATCGGCCCTGCACTCGACGGCGACTAGCCCCAAATTGCTTGATCTGCAACTCTCCCATTGTATTTTTGGGATTTGTATTAGTTATTACAAGATTGCTTGAATACGTTTTACAAAGGGACGCCCCTGCTGGGCATCACAATATGAAAGTACCCAAAGAGGCGTATTTTTGGAATATCTTGAGTTTGAGTGTCGGGAAGGGGAGGGTGGGAATCCTTCACTTGGACAATTCAAGGAACAGCGCCAGACTGGAATCCTACAACCAAGTCTGGCTTCTCCGAGTTCACTATGTCCCATCTGTTCGGTTCCCATCAAAACCCTCTTGAATCCTACCGTCAGTTATTGTTTAATAAATAAAAATTCCAACCATAGTGGATCAGAACAACCCCTTTAATGATCCGCCCAACTAAATCGAGCACGGTTTTTCCTTTCATTAAGAACCTGCTGTCCTTTTTTTAAAATCAGTTTTCCCCGACCATGCTGGTTTTTTCCTGCTTTGGAAAACCCCGGCAGGAATGATTGCCGGGAGCAAAACAAAGACGCCGTAAGAACCAAATCTACTCTCCTCTCCCTCCCCAGATGGCCAAGCACTCGTCCCGGCCGTTCTGCACGGTCTGCAAGTGGCACTTCAGGACGCCGCGCAAGTTTGTGGAGCACATGAAGTCGCCCGAGCACAAGCAGAGGGTGGAGGAGGTGGGCTGCGTGGCGGGGGTTCTGCAGGTCCGGTGGTGGGCAAGAGACGTCAGCACTTCCATCAGGGGGAGATTCACGAGCGCTGGTCCAGCAGCTCCCTAGTTCCAGTTGATTCCACCCCACGTCGCTTTCTCATTCCCCGCGTAAAATCTCGATTGGATCCTACAAAACGGCTTGATGCCGAACGTGCTCTTGGAGCATCTGTTCCGGGGGGGGGAACTGTTTTGTTTTTTGTTTTAGAAAAAGGGTTATGATTCGGCATTGAATGATCAGAGCCTTTGAATGCAATCCGAGCCAGAGAGATTGGAGACATTTTCAGTCGCTTGTGTGTTTGTACAGACTATAGGGATGTTGCTATCCTCAAATGAGCAGTTCTGGCATATTATCAGGGGTGCCAGAGAGTAAAGTGGGCTGGAAAGGGGGGTTGACAGTAGGTTAGGAGGGCCGGTTTGATTTCCAGACAGACTGATGAAGAGTGAATGTTCTCCCCCGCAGCTGCGGAACGAGGGGGGGCCAGAGATCCCGGAGGAGCTGATCACGGTGGATGCCATCGGCTGCTTTGAGGGAGAGGAGGACTACGAGGAAGAGCCTACCGAGGGGGAGGAAGAGGACGAGGACAGTCAACCTTCCCATAGCCAAAAGGCAAGAGGCCTGTGTTCATGCTCGCCTGGGACAGCTGGCAAAGACCAGAGATTATAGAAGACAGTCCTGTACTTCTAAGCACACAGACATTATGTAATAGATTTGTGAGGTGGCGGAATCGGTTCATGTTCCGGTTTATCTGGTAAAGGCCAATTTTCAGAGATTGGTCATTGAAACCGCAGCCACAGCTGCCTGATTTCAATGTCACTGGTGCATAAAAGGTTTAAGCATAGCTGGGCTTTGGTAGCTTGTGAATATAAACGTGTTAACAGACAGGAGCTGCGTCAGGCTTCCCTCTGATGGCTCAGCCTGGGAGTTGGTGCTGTGAGCTTGCAGGTGAGAATCGCACGTTTTTTAATTTGTCGTGCGCAGGTACTGGGTCAGGTGGGTGCCGACGAGCTCCTATTTCTTGGTCAGGGCTTAGCCAGTTTAGCTGGGCTGTCTGTGGATTTGCTTGATGTGAATTTCTTGAGCCGTTCTGTGGATGCCAGCTGTCCTGCACGGGGACTGTTTTACTTGCAGTTTGAATGAGGAGGGGTCATGTTAGGGAAGAAAGCAGGTGTCATCTTTTAAGGTATAAAAGGAATTCAGTGGTTTTATTTTTCTTGCCATCAGAACAATGCCCAGGTACAATTTCAATTGCTGACGGCAGACATGAATTGGATCAGAAACCATAAACAAATGACCTGGCAAGAGACAGGCTGCAGAGTACATATTATGTCACGATGGGTAAACTTTGGTGGAAGCTGCAGCATAACAGCTCTCCAAGACGAATACTGATGTTAGTGTTTAGAGAACGGTACGCAGACGTGTGATTCATATTTGACTATTCTATAGCCATTTCATTTGGAATTGCCAGTTGTTTAAAGAGTCAGCAGCCGACTCCGGAAAAGAGCAAAATGGGTAGATCTATAGCTCCTACAGCAGTCTGAAGAGTCATCTGCTACCTGACTCTGCGAACACCACAGCGCTGAATGAGAGGGTCTCAATGTCGTTGGGAGCTACGATCTGTCAGAAACTGGGGAGTATCTTGGACACCGAGTGCTAGATCTGGTGATGTGTGACTGCTGCTTGGAAAACGTGGTCCTGGTCATGGCCAGGCTCAGTGTTGCCATTGGAAACCCCAGTGTTCAGACAGCAGTCCGAGCAAGTGTCTTTCCTGGTTGAGCCAGCTGGAAGGTTGCTAAGGGGTGTTAAGGGGTGCGAGAGCTCTGATCCGGCCAGGCGTGTCCTTGCAGGTGGTCCGGCCGGCGCAGAGGGAGGTGGCCCTGGAGGAGATGAGGGACGACGAGGAGTACGACTCGGAGACCCAGTACGGTAAGTGGTCTGCACGGGCAGTCACTGGGAGCAGGGCTTTCCCCTCTAGCCAGAAAGCACCGTGGGTTTGAGCCCCTGCCCGCTTAAACCCATGGTGGCAAATCAGAACATGTTGAATATCAGAGTACAAAGCTGCATTATTTCTCACTTTTTGTCCTGCTGAACGGACTACGAGCAAACCACAAAAAAAAAAGACTTCATTTGGGGTTGAATTTCCTAATTGTCTCAAGTTCAGTGCAGTAATGCTCAAGTACTCAGAATAAGTACCAATGCAGCAGAAGATCATGACAAAAGTTTTTAAGTAGCTTTAACGATTATTGCTGGGGATTCCTTAATCCCACACAGGAACGGGCTTGGTTCTGTTATTGACCTCAGTGAATTGACTCAGGAGGACAAAGTAGATACTCAAGATCTGAAGAATCTTGCATGATAAGAGGAGTGACTGGTCCTCTAGCGCCTTCTGTGCCGTCTTGTCTGCAACATTGGTCTCTCTTCTCCTCGTCCATCTATGTCTTTGTCCCAAGTGTTCCTCCAGCCTTGTGCCATGAACACTAGATTTGTTTCCATCCGTTGTTCACGTGCAATTCGGATTGGCTAATTTTTGCAACCTTGTGGCATTCAAAACGTCTTGCAAGGAAGTATTTTTAAAGAAGCTCGCTCGATTCGTGAGCATCTGTAACCCGACCCATGCACGGCTCGGATTGAAGGCGAAAGGTCTCTCCGGCACGTTTCTGGCGCCAACCAGGCATGGCTGTGGCACCGACTCTGCCCTTGTCGTAGCGTGCTTCTCTACCACCGGGTTTATTGCTATCCTCTGTTAACCCCTCCTCTCCCCTCAACGTCTCCCCCCCCACAGGCTCTAGTTTTGTGGTCCCAGTGGCTGGATTCCTCTGCAGGCTGTGCCACAAGTTCTACCACTTCGAGTCCACCGCCAGGCTGTCCCACTGCAAGTCTCAGATGCACTTCCAGAACCTCCAGGTCAGGGGCTCGGGGCGATTGTGTCTCTGCAGCAGCTCGCGATCCGTACAAATCCATTCAAGACGCTTGTTTTAACAGATTTTCCTCTATTGGGTGCATTGAGGGGAAAATGGGAAGTCCTGCCTCTTTTTTTATAAAGGATAATAATAATTGCTCACACTTATATAGCGCTTTTCTGGATACTCCACTCAAAGCGCTTTACAGGTAATGGGGAATCCCACTCCACCACCAGTGTGCAGCATCCACCTGGATGATGCGACGGCAGCCATAAGTGCACCAGTACTCTCCCCACACACCAGCTCTCAGTGGGGAGGAGAGCAGAGTGATGAAGCCAATTTATAGACGGGGATTATTAGGAGGCCATGATTGGTAAGGGCCAATGGGAAATTTGGCCAGGACACCGGGGATAACAACCCTACTCTTTTCGAGAGACGCCCTGGAATTTTTAATGACCACAGAGAGTCAGGACCTTGGTTTTACAGTCTAGCGTCCCCATCACTATAATGGGGCACTAGGACCCACATGGACCGCAGGATAGCCCTCATTCTTGGAAATTATCAGGAACCAAATGATTTACAACCGGCAGAAGGACATAGAAGCTGCACCAGCCTTGATCAGGGGTCGGCAGCCGGTAGATCTCTTCAGATGACAGACTCTAGAACCACATTCACGCACAGCTTCCACGAATAGAGTGTCACACTACTAAGCAGC
This sequence comes from Lepisosteus oculatus, assembly GCF_040954835.1. Lineage (NCBI taxonomy): Eukaryota > Metazoa > Chordata > Actinopteri > Semionotiformes > Lepisosteidae > Lepisosteus > Lepisosteus oculatus. The sequence goes on along the minus strand of NC_090719.1, from coordinate 12,784,256 downwards.
GGCAAAGGAACGAGAGGAACGTAGAGCTGGTGCTGTCACGACTCGGTGCCACGAGCACCGGTCTAGTGGAGAATTAAGCCTTAAATCGCCGGCTCATTAAGCTGCTTGATTATTAGACTGGCTGCCCGATTGAAAAATTGGAGGAACAGAAATGGCGTCCTCTGGGGCTGCTGGACGAGCGAGCCGCTCCCAGCATAGCTGTGACGAAACCTGGGCCGTCGTCTGGGAGAAGAACTCAGACATCACCCAGAATTGAACACTGTGCAATTTGTAATATTGGTAATACCAGGCCCGCTTTCATGTGTTTTCCTGGCTTGGCAGCAGCAGGCCGTGCTCTGTCTTGTTGGATTCCTGAGCAATCCAAGGCATTGTTCTCTAGGCCCCATTTTATTTCATGCAAGGTTTGGTCTTTGCTGGCGAAGGATCTTGAAGAGCTTTACGTACATAACCTTTACATATTGTCCATCGCTGAAAGATTTTCTTAAATGAACAATGCTTAAGCAGCCTATGGAACCAAAGTCGTGCATAGATCTACTTCCCACGTCTTGTAGATGCTTAATGAGTCCAATTGGAGATGACAAACTCTTCCTTCTCAGGGTATATTATAACTGCTGTTCGATCAACTTATTCCGTGGACTAATCTTTATCATGTAACTAAGCAAGTCGTTGAATGTTTTGTAACTTGACTATAGTAAAGGTCTGCTGCAGTTGGTTCTGAAGGGGCCTGCACTGCGAATTTACGGTCTCATTTCTCATCTATTCACAGAAATACAGAGCCCTAAAGAGCCAAGAAGAGACCGAAGAGTCTCTGTCAGAGGCAGGGGAGCCAGGCAGCAGCGGCATATTGGAGGACCATCAGGAACTGGGGCCAGCAGAGGGAACCACAGGGGTGGGACCTGAAATGACCAGCGTAGGTGGGAACAGAAAGAATGTCCACCTCGAACCCGCTCTCTCCCTCGGCCCGTCTTCTGACCAGGCCACCCCGGGAGGCCCCAAATCGGCCTCTGATATCCAGGATCCTGAGAAGGCCAGCTCGGATCTCCCCAACAGAAGCAAAACTGACTCTAGTGGAGCTGCTGTTGACAGTAGCTCCAATGGTTCGGCTCAGAGTAAGACCAAAGACTTTTCGCCAGACCCGACAAGATCCGCGAGCCCTCCCTGTGTTTTGCTAGAGGGCTCTGAAGACGGGACGTCAGACTCCGTGAGCTCCCACATGGACTGCGCGGCGGACGAGCCCGCCCAGCTCGCTGATGACCCGGGGAACCGTAGTTCCTTGTCGGAGAAGGACGGCTGCCCAGATCGGCCCCCAGCCGAGGAGCCTGGGGAAGAGGAGCCGGAGAGGGATGGTCCGCAGGTGCTGTCTGGGCAGGCAGAGAAGGGGAGCCCTAACGCTGAAGGCAAAGAGGAAGAGGCAGCCAGGGAAGGCGAGGAAGAAGAGGACGAGGAGGCGGGGGCGGGTGACAGGTTGACGGCAGGGCGCTCCCGGGCAACAGCTCCGAGGAGAAGATCCACAAGGACGACCCGGAGGCGCTGAAATACCGTCGGCTGGCTGGAGAAAGAGGGTTCCCCTCCTTTTCTACCGAAAGATTTTGAGCGAGCATCTGGGAGTTGCCGTGTTAAAAGAGCACGGAAGACGTGTGCCCTGAAGTGGTTTGACCAGCGAGACTGAATGACGTTTTGCTTCCGATCCTGAAGACAATTCAGGGTCTTGACGTAGTGGAACGGATGCCCAGCTTTGTAATGAAGGTATAATTAAACAGGGGGCAGGTTAGGTTTGGGTGGGTGTGTGTAGCTTAGTTTGATCCGCAATGTGACAAAAAAAAAAAACAATGAAATTAGGAGACACTGGAGTTGATTTCAGGAAGGAAGTAATCGCGTATTGGTTCTGTACATAAAAACCTGTTCAACTGGAGAGACAGACTTTCCACAGCATTAGGGCAGGTCTGTCTACTACTGGACAGCTTGGATAGACAGGTGGGAGCTTCATTGTTTCCAATCAAATGATTTGATAGATTGAACAAATGTGTTCTTCTTAGGTTAGAAGCCAGCAACGTTGATAGTGACACACTCACTGGTGTTGACGTAAGCATATTCAAATGCTTACAGACCGGCAGCTGCACAGCACTCAACAAGTGCCCATCTTGTCCAGTCACGTCTTTTACTTCAGCTAAGGAACATGAACTGAGGGGTAGTGAAACCCTGTGGCACTCAGATCTCCTACTTTTCCACTTCAGCATCAGACGCATTTGCAGAATAAGTCACTTTTTTTCTTTTTACTTCTACAGGGCATTCAATAACCTCTCCTAATGCCTCTTAACAAACAAGGAATGACTGTGTGTCCACATTGGACACATTGGGGTTCCATGTGAAAATACTGTGACAGTCGTGTGCGGATTAGGGTTGTCGAACTCCGAAGAGCAAGGATAAATCTGAAAAAAACCTACTGTATTCCTTTAAAACTGTGAGTGTGCAGTTTACAGTTTTTATCCTCCTATAAGAGGATAGTGAATTTAACTTCTGCTAGAAAGTGCTCATTTTGTTAGTGCAATGCTTAGAGGGCTCCATCAATCTGTCAAAACCCATTTGGTCTGTTACACCTTTCTGAAGTACCGATTGCAAGCTCTGGTGCAACGCCTTTCTAACAAGGTGCCGAGTGGGAGAACTCTCATGCCATCCACAGACAAGCCAATTCACTAGTCTGCCACCTGTCGGAATACAGCAGAGGTGCAGGGTGATGGTACAGAACAGTGTATCTGGAAGACAAAACAATGCTGTGCATTTTTAGAATGTATTTTTTTTGCAAATAACTGAAACAAGTGTGGTTTTTTTTAGAAGCTTCGTTTGTAATGTCTGCAGTTTGTTTTGGTTGTATTTTAAGTCTTCTAATTTATAAAAGTTTGACAATTTGCCTCTGGGTCCAGCTTCTTTCATTATGCTAATAGACGAGATGTTTCGCTACAAACGAGAAGCTAGTACGACGCTGAACGATCCATTACTGCCTAATGGAGTGGGGGTACATGAAGACCTCGGTGTTAGGTGCATCTTCCAGCAACAGTTTTAATTAGCTTTCATCAACCCCAACACGTCCTGTTTTCACAATGATAGTCATTCAGAAGGCATGAACTACTCAATGATTCGGTTAGAAAAAACATCGCTGCTGTTTATACTGTGTCGGTGCACCTTGTGCAAGTGCACAGCCTGCTGGTCGGAGCAGGTCAATATTTATCGTTGCATTTAAAAAAAAATGCAACACTTGGGTAGGAGATGGACTTTGAATTCCCTTATTCGGCTTCTCTGGCCCTCCCGACACGGGTGCTGTCGGTATTAAGGTTCCTTTCTCATCTAATAACCTCGCAAACTCGTTCTTCGAGCGTCATCCTAACATTTGTTAAGAAGACTGGACGCTTTCTACTATACCGTTTACCACGTTTACACCTAAAAGCACACAGACTGCCAGTCCTCCGGACTGCACGGTTTTATCATCCCCTCTCCCCAATCACAACCTGCCGCAGCCGCAGGCTGCACGAGGAATCCCACTTCACACATTCTCGCGTGTTTTTTGTGCCGTCATTTTAAACACTGCCGCTCTCTGCACGCTGTAGTGCCCTCATGTGGTGTCTTGTGGGGTTACACAGGCCACTCAACGCATCGGGGGCGTAGAATTAAAAACCGGGGAAAGTCATGATACAGTTCAGCTGCGAAGCGGTCTGACTTCATTTGGATTATCGTGTTCGGTTTGATCCGTGGATTTCTCCAGGAGGATCTGTCTAAATCATCATTCTCACTTCCTGAGCAACACTCCTACCACCAAAAGGCTCTACTCTACGTATTTTGCCTTAGCCAGGCAATCAGACACCTCCTTTCATTTCTTATTTTGACTACTTGTTGTAGTCTTTTTTTCCTGCTAACTGTACATTTGATTGTACGTATATTTATGTAGAGTGCCTCGAGACTGCTCTGGATTGAAAAGCGCTGTGTACTGGAAGAAAGAAAAAAAACTGAACATCCGCAAACATCAGCTGGTAAACAGCGGCACTGAAATGAGTGAAACTGGTTTGCCTGTCTTGAGGGTTTGAGGCCAAACAAGCTCTGTTGTTTGATGATACTGAAATGATACGAGCAGATTTGAGTGTTTTGACAGGGAAACAGAATCCTTCAGCTGTAACTCAAGAGACACGACACAAGCCAAGCTCCCAAAATGCAAAACACTATGCAGTGTGTGCATGTGTCAGTTGAGGGCTGAGAGTAAGATCTTAAGGAAACCCTGTTGAGTTCTTCACATGCTTTCCTTTGCAATTCATTATAAACACAGGGTGTTTGCTTTTTAGGGTGGTGCAGTGGTTGACATTGATGCCTTGCAGTGCTGGGGTCCTGGGTTCAATTCCAGACCTGGGGTGCTGTCTGTGTGGAGTTTGTATGTTCCCCCCAGGTCGATGTGGGTTTCTTCCAGGTGCTCTAGTTTGGTCTCACAGTCCAAAGACATTCTGGTAGGCTTCTGTGAACACTGGCCATGGTGTGAGTGTGTGTTTGTGTCTGTCTGTTCTGCGATGGACTGGCGTCCTCTCCAGGGTGTACCGTGCCACCTGCTTGCTGGGATAGATTGCAGCTCCGAAGAGGATGAAGCAGTTAGAAAACGGATGGAAGCGATATTATCACACCAATAGTTTTGGCCGAAGAGAATACCACTGCTGCCGATGGGATTTTAAAATCTTTATTGGCAAATCTTTCATATGTCCTTTAAAGTCAAACACAGCAACATGCATCAAACGTCTTTTGTACCTTCGTCCTGAATATTTACAATCCGTGGTTACTACAGAATGCAAGTAATTTCAGCAGGTAATAGATACTTCATTGATCCTGTGTGGGAAATTGCAGGATTAATGAAAGTGAAGCAAATTCTGCACTCCACTTGAATTATAAAAAAGTCTCGAGTATTGATGACCCAAAATATATATTGGTTTAATTGCTATACACTCCAATATTATAGTTCAACTGCACGTTATGTTTTATTTACACACTCAAACTACCAGGAAACAGTAACAGGTAACAATGCAGGGTCCCAAAATAAATTAATCATTAATCCGCTGCTCTGAAATACATTTCATTAATACAATAAATGGATAAGTCGAACAAATGTGAAAGTTGCAAGCTAATAATTTATTGAGATGCAACACGGCAGACGCATAGATTCAAAACCTTTAGCAGACAGGAAAGGCTCAAAACAGAAAATGAGAATTTGGCTCAGAATGCTCAGCTCGGAATTAGCAGGAACTAAATTGGTCTCGACAAAATAGTTACGCCACAAGATGACGGTGTGCAGGAGCAGCCATCTACACGCCCGACAGAACACAGAACACAGAGCTCCTCATTTGCAGACTTCCACACGATAGGATCAGATCACTTTATTGGCCATATGCAATTTCTTGTATTAGGAATTTATCTTTTCACAGACCCCAGCTTGCTCTCCATGAGACACACAGACAGGGAGAGAAGCTTGGGGTCAGAGCGCAGGGTCAGCCATTGTACGGCGCCCCTGGAGCAGTGTATTGGGGTTAAGGGCCTTGCTCAGGGGCCCAACAGAGTCGGATTCCTCTGCCGGACGCGGGGCCTCAGCGGCTGTTCACAAACAAACCACAGTCAGAACGTCACTGAAATAAGAAGGAAGGAATCGGCGAGGGTCCAAGAAGCGTACACCTGACAGCTAATCCATTTCATCTCCTGATTACATCACCACCGGTTCTGCGTTTCCTCATTCCTCATTCCTCGATGCTCGCTGCACTGCCCTGCCGCCTGATCTCCAAGCTGGCAAATGACGTAGACTACAAACTGGCAAGTGACCTCAGGATAAAGTGCTTCCCGATAGAGTCCTGAACATATTTTCCCCACCATCCTCCTTGGCCCACCCCAACGCCCCCCAGACGCTTTCCTCCTGGTCGCCCCTCACTGCTCCACGCGGTCCCCATCAGCGGGCTCCCCCGGGGGGGGCGCCACCTGCTCGCGGAACTCCTGCCTGGCCTGCCGGTTGGACTCCAGCAGGTCCTTCAGCTTGGCATTGAGCACGTCGTTGCGCTCCTCCAGGTCATCCAGGCAGGAGTTGATCTGGTCCAGCATGGAGTTAATGGCCGCGTACTCTGGAAGAGATGGCGACAGAAGCACAGTTCTGCACTGCTGGGATACACCCGGGGCTGCTCCCTAACCCTGATCCTGTTGATGCCTAGTAACTGTCCGGACAGAGTCCCTGATTCAACATCAATCTCACGCTAACCCTCGTCAACGACAATTCCGCCGGCAAGCTTAAGAAACAAGATACTATTCAATATGATTATTTAAATAACATGACACAGCAACAGAAGCGTATCGATGAGAAGAATTTTAAGCTACCGGACAGTTGTTGCCCAGCGTAAATCAACAGTGATAACTTGCGGTTATATTTTTCAAATTTGTCTTTTAAAAATCACAAAGTGCATTTACCTTCCTCGCTGAACTCGTCGTCTTCGCCCACTTCGATGGAAACACTTGGATCTCCATTTGGTCCGGACATGATCTTTGTGGATCACAAAAACGGGTTTACCACCTCGAACAGGACAGCTTGTTTTGGCGAGCCTAATTTAGATCACAATACCCTTCACTGAACAGGTCAGATTAGAGTGCAGCGTACATATATAGGACAGCTACAGAATGCAATCAATGCCTTCAGACACAGCGCTAGGTCTATAAACAAGTGAAAAGTACTGCCATACAGCTAGAAACCCAAACTCAGAATATCGCCATTTATCATAACCCGGTTATTTTAAAAAGCAGAACGAATGATCGGCTCAGCTGATGTTCACGAGTAAGGACACTAGGGTGTCCAACGATAACGCCTTAATCGTACATGAGTTAAGTTTTGTAGTGCACAATTCTTTTAAATATAATGAATAAAAAGGAAAAAAAAATATTTAAGTGCATTTACTGAAATAATTGTATGTAACAAAAATCTTCACCGCCATTTTTTAAAAACATTTGTTAAAGGCATCTTGTGAGCTACTTCACACGGGGTCCTTCAGTCAAAGACCCTGCGGGTGTTGTTGTATGTTCGGATAGTAGTTCAGTCTTGCAAGAAAAACAGACTTCTTACAGCGATACCCATATCTGGGTATTATCCAGTTTTAACAAAAGGTTCCTTCATGAAAAACTCGCTCATTCTGCTATTTAGTCTGTGTTGTTTCGCCATGCATTTTCCAGAAGTTTGCCAGCAAGATATTTAAAAAGTGCTTTTGAGATTATGTATGACGAAAGCCGTAAAAACAGTGATTATTAAGCAGTACATTTTGTGGACAAATCTACTGCACATTCATTTTTGTGCAGTGTATGTGTAGCATATTACGTTGCACAAATCTATTTTTTTCTAGGTACATATCAGACAACTTAAAAACCCGATGAACAGGATTAAGATTTTATGAATATTACGAATTGAATATTATGAATTTACTGTACGTGTATACAAAAAAATCCCACATGCATACACAAAAGTCTCATTATAAGACACTTTAGTTTTGTATGGACCTCACGATGTCAATAGCTTTAACAATAGCTTGTGTATTTTTTCTTTTCTATTGTAGACGATACTTTATCCAAAAGCAGGGTTGTAAAATAAAGTTGGATATTAACGCGCCGTTGTTCTCGTAATAAGACTGCGCCACGATAAAAAAAAAAAACAGGTCTTTCACTGAGGTCTTCCAGTACAATACAAACTGAGCCCATCGTGTTCAAATGAGCAGACAAATGTCCGTGCTACACTGTCATGGAATAGCTACTGCATGAAGGATTTAGGTTACATAATGCTGTCGTGGACACACAACTGAGTACGCACAATGCAAATACTGAAAATTATACATACTGCAAAGAACTTGCTGCTGCCTTTAAAAAAAAAACGCAGTTAACTTACAAAAACAACAAGGCCTCCCTGATGCAACACAATGTAAATGAAAAAAATATATATTTTTCGTGCCAGCAGCCTACAGCAGAGCGGTGTCTTATCTACAATGCCTAACGTCTTGTCCAGCGAGGCACCCCAGTTTACGGCTCTTGGGAAAGTGTGTGTGTGTGTGTTGGGGGTGTGCGTCTTTCACAGCCACAATAGTGGAGACGGACACGGTGTGAGCGCTCAGGCTTTAGGAAAGCCGGTGCCTCTGGGCTCTGAAATCGCCGTTTTCCACTCTTCCCCTCGGCGGAGGGGGCTGACGTCAGCCGAGGTGAGATTCCTGGGATTCTTTCGAGACAAAAGGTCTCTCCAGTGCTCCTACAACGGCGACAGACCAGCTTCCCAGCCGTGCGCTGAAGACGTCCCCTGTCCGAAAGTCATACTCCACGGCTGTTTCAAAACTGGGAAATCGGAGAGCCGTAAATAGGACGGACTTCTCGACAGAAGCATTGTGGTGCCCGCTGAAGCTTTAGGAAACCCGCACGGTCCCGGGGTTGTTGTTTTTTTTTTTTTACAGTCTCCTTAGAAGTGTAAGTGAATTGTTTTCTGCTGTTCCGCTAAATACTGGACTACAAAAGCGCCAGTTTGTCATGCAAGTTATCAATTTGATCTCCTTCAAAGCTATCCTTCCCCCTACCTCGATAGGGTTTCTCGGCTGGAGACTACCAAAAGTTTTAACTCCATGCTAATTGTTCCTAATGTCGAGTAAGATGACTGTACAAATGTTGTTTACACAGACGGGCTCGGTATGTCCTGTACTTCGTTTAGGTTCCTATTAAATTCCATTATATATTTGCCTTTCTTTTTCTCTATTGAGATTCATAGAGGATCACCTGATCGCTGCCGATATAATGATAATGGCATAGTAGTGACTTGTTTTTCTTTTTAGCCTGACACGAACTTAAGCGCCAGGTAAATGTTGAGCGGCTATGAGGCAATTTACTGTAGCTAATAACTGTAAAGAAGCTTGCATGTGATTGTAAATAAAATAAAATGGTCCGACACCTGTTTTTTTGGGGGGGGATAACGGTAGAGTTTCTAATTGGTATCGAATCGGCTACTACTAATTGAGACGACGTGAAACTGTATATATTTTGAAAAGTTAAAAAAAAATCGGGGCCCCCAATGAAGTTGCTCTGGGTTCAGGTACATTTCCTACACAATCAGCCCGTGTAGTGCGGCTTTCTGACATGCCACAAAATCGGGCAGCCTCAGCACCGAGGAAATATCGACCTCAGCTGCAGAACACCGAGCAACTTTCATCCCCACCCCCAACACCGGCTCTGGCGGCGATTATGGCTTGTGCATGCCGCAGGGTCTGACGTGGACGCTCACGCCGTAGTCGTATATTTTCACTCTTGAGGGGAGAGGCAGTTGCAACTGACGCGGCGATGCGCCTCTTGGTTTTTTGCGCAGGCCGGAGCCCGCGGCGCGTCCGTCCCCGCCAGGCGAGGCGGCGATGTCTGCGAGAGAAGGGCCGAAGGCGGCGGAAAGCCCGGAGCTCATGGAGGCTCTGGAGGGTCGCCTCCGGGAGCAGGTGGACCGGCTGGAGCACCTGCGGCTCTCCGCCACCGAGCTGAAGGAAAACATGGCGGCGGTACGACACTTGTCCGCTCCGGGGTTTGAACCCAAACGCCTTCATCACCTGCGGTCAGCCTCAACCCTAATTTTTTCCTAGCCCTAATTCTTGACCTAACCTTGGTCTAAACCTTCCAGACTAGAGGGTAAAGGCAGCCAGCGCCCTGAAAAAGTGGATGTTTCTGGGAGAGTATTTAAATAAGTGGACCTGCAAACTCCCACACACATTCAAGATCAGAACACGTAACAGTAGGGATGGGTGGCCCAGGTCCTGCAGGTTTTAATTCCAGCATGGGTCTTAATGAGCTAAACCGCTGAATGGCTGGCCTCATTGGACCAATTGAACATCTTCTCCCAGTTAGGTGCTGTGCCTCTAAAGGTCACCTTGACAACTTGCCCTCTGGGACCAGGTCTGAACTCCCCCTGCTGGTTCCTGGACAGCACCTGACTCCTTCCTCAGTCTCCAACCTTGGGATCACTAGACTGTGGGGTTACGAGTCAACAATGCACTAAAGCATATTGGGGTCTTTCTTTTTGGAACTTTTTCAGTCTCTGGGGGGGCCAAGCTTTTCCTGCTCAGCAGGAGAAGGTGGCTTCTGGGTAAAAAAAAACAGCTCTCTGCAGTTAATGAAAGAAAACATCCTTTTTAGTATGCGGAGGTCCATGATCTCTCATTGGTTTTAGCCAAGGACATCTTGGGTGGAATGCGGGTGGTGACCCACAGTTCTAGTTTTCATAGCAGCTGGTCTCTTTGAATCGAGTCTTTAATTGAGCCAATTGATCTCCCCAAGTGGACCCTTTTCCAGTTCCTCAAAACCCAGGAGGTTTCAAAGAAACAACAGAACACTGTAAGTTTAGGACCTGTAATTGACTGAAAAGGCCTGAGTAATGACATAACTATGTCAGTTAAGGGATCAGCTATATAACTGGGTTCTCTGGAATACATACCAGGGAATCAGATTGGATCCCAGTGACATAACTGGAACTGCATGTAAAGACTGCAGGAATTGTGGACACTGGATACTCCTAGCATTGATCCCTAGGTATCCGAATGTCTATTATCTCTTTTCCATAGTAAGAAGTTTGCCAGTGATTAAACTTCATTATGAAACTGGTGGTGTTACTTGTTATTTGTTCAATTCCAGCAAAACAACATCGACCTGAAGATGTCCATCGCTGACCATCTGGATTGGCTGGCCCGACTTAGCGAGCGAATGGAGACTCTGCAGATGAGCACAGCTGTGTTTGTACAGGTGAGAAGGCAGATCAAAAGTGGCAGATTCAAAGGGGCATTTCTGAGAAGACTGTGACTGCTTCCCTTAAATTGAGAAACGTTCGATACCGTGCCTCATGACATACATGTGATCTGGCGTGTGTCCTTGCAGTGGGATCCATAATTCTATTCCCCAGACCACATCTGCATGAGCCATTATACATAGTTTGTTGTGTTTTAAAATTTGACAGATTTATCCATTCAAAACCATTGTAAGAATTGTAGGTACAAAGTCCAATAAATCCTACCCAATGCATTGCTTTTAAATTGGGATTTAATAAGATATTTTTGTTTTTGGCATCCCACCCAGTGTGTACCCATTAAGCTGCTATAAAGTGAATGAGCTCAGTTTTAGTCTTTCTGCAGGCATCTATTGAAAGAAAGTATGTCCACTAGGCTGGCAGGCTTAAATTAGGACGTCTTTGTCCTGCTGAGGAGCACCTCTTTCTGTCGTAATCGTACTCAAGAGATTGTCCTTTTTATTCCCAGATGAACACCAAGCCTCGCACCTGGGGCAGCACGCAGGGTTCCAAGCGCTATGGACGCAGGCCCAGGCCACCGTTCGGCGACGATGCCCAGTCTGAGTTTGGCTGGTCTCCCGCGCGCACGCGCAGGAACAGCGACGCGGCCTCTGAATTGTCCTGTGCCTGGTAGCCGCTTCGCCCCATTCCTAGTGATCAGGACATCGGCGAGAATGACCTTTGTCCCCCCCCGCAGTGAAGAGACGGTGACCTTTCATCTTTCACTTGTGTCAGCCAATCAGGAGTTCGACCTTGTGCTCGCAGATTGACCTTTCACCTCTGACACTAACCAGCATATCGCGTGGCGTCCTCATGTTGCTCATTTACACTGAAAAAGATTAAATATGAGGTTTCTATGAGTATTATGATGTTGAATCCTATTCTTCCAGAGACAGCGAAAAAGCTTCTTCAGGGCAGGGTGGTGTTGCAGTGGTTAGCACTGCGCTGGGGCCACAGGAATTGAGTTTGAGACCCCCTAATCTGAAAGGATCTAAACGCATCAGAACGTTTCCGTTCGCACCTAAATCATTCTGAATTTCCATTTCAGCTTTCCTTAAAGCAAAGTGTTCGCTAATCTTAAAACTTTCGTCTGTGAACTCGATTAGTTTAGCCAAACGTAGACCATCAATGGAAATTAGGAAGAGCCGTGGTCCTGATACAGACCCCTGGGGTACTCCCCTGATGAATTTGCCTGACGTTGAGCCTTCGTGCACACCACCTCATTTGTGCCAGAATGGGAGATCTCTAACACAAAGCTTGAGTTCTGCTGAAAGCAGGCTTGAAGGACCAATAACATAGGGATGCAAAAGTCACAGTGTATTGCACTGCAATTGTGAAAAGTTTATTATGCCACCTGGAGAGCTTTCCTCGGCTCGAAAAGCAGAGAGCATTTCTCCATCCCCTTTAGACATCACACTTCTTTCTGACCACGAATGCTGTGTTGGGAAAAGGGGTATATTTGCGCTACCGTGTGCTCCCTGGGGAGGCGCTGTGTACAGTGTAACGGATTTGTCAAAGCAAGTGATTTAGAGCTAATAAGCAATCAAACTCTTGCACCCTTCTGTCCCAAACGTCCAGAAATTCCCTAATATTACATGCCTAAAATGTACATGTGATGTTTTTGGCATATAACATACAGGATGATGAAAACGAGATGTTCTTAGCATATTTTTAAATATCCCCTGTACTGCCCCACCTACTGGTGCAGGGTATGCGCCTGCCCACCAGCAAAGTCTGCAAACAACCAGCTACACGGGAGGTCCGCTGCATGAACTCTGCCAATGCACGTTTCTTCACGCGTCTTCAGCACGCCGCTGGCCCGATGTCGGCCTGTCATGACATGACAGCCCAGCTCCCTGTAAACAGTATTCCCAGGGCGGTGACGTCAGCCGCAGGTTTCTGGTAAGTTCCACACCAGGCCCCGCCCCCCCCCGGGCTCCAGCTCTGTCTGCGACGAGAGCGTTTAAATAAAGCTTCGAGGAAAACGTGCGTCTGTTTCGGGGGTAACTTCTGCGGGTACAGATTTTGTGGGGGGGAAAACAAAAAACAAGCGACGTCGCGTCATAACCTGTGTAAATAAGAGACTTATCTTTGTAACAATGGCAGAAAGTGACTGGGATACCGTGACTGTCTTGAGGAAGAAGGGCCCGACTGCGTCGCAGGCGAAGTCCAAACAGGTAAAGTGGGCAGCCTCGCGGTGGCCGGTCTCCGGGGCTCCGCACTAATCGAGCCCGGGGACGGGAGCGGGAGGACTGGGCCTCTCGGCTCGATCCCGTGTGCAGACCGTAAACGACTCGCCCTTTTCGCCCGACGACACTACTGAATGCCGAAGGAGGCGTCGTCAGACAAGAAACCGTGCGTTGTAGTTTGTTCAAAGGTATACACGGCCACACTGTTCGTGTGTTTGCATTACATATGTGCAGGGTGACGTGCGAGAGTGGTTTAAAGTCCAGTGTTCTCCACCCAACGACATAGTAGTTTCCCCTATAAACCTATAAATATGTTTTTTTTTAACGTTATTAAACTGTGGGAGCTGACCCCATTTTCGCCAGTGAGCTTCGAGGTGACCGTGTCGTGTGGAGATATTGGCGTCGGACGGGCCACTGGTTAATGTTCAGGAGATCGGGGTGCTCGTTATATTACCGATGCACAGTACTGGTGTTATCCTGCGTGCATTGTCATTACGACGAGGAACAGCACGAACAGGCGTCCTCAAACCAGCAGCCGGCCGTTCATGAATTGTCGCTCCATGTTAACTTCGAGCGGCCGATTGAGAATCCGCGTCTCTCGTATGGAAGGAGGCGACCTGCCCGTTAAGCGCCCATCGCTGCTGACTCGGTGCTTGCAAAACGCTACGATGTTAGTGAGCCGTTTTCCAGTAAATCTGTGCCAAATATATTTTGAAGACCCCCCTCCCCCGAGGAAATGCCTATGACGAAGCTTTTGCAAATGCCCTCTGTAATGATGGACTTTGTCTTCCAGGCAGTTATAGCAGCACAGAGAAGAGGAGAGGAGCTCGAAACCACAAAGAAATGTAAGAATCCTGCGTAGTTGTGAAGTGTGGTACTATGCATTTTGTTTTTTTTCACAAACCTGGAAGTGTAGTATTGCCTGTGACTTTGTGTCAGGTCACATGGCTTTGTTTTGCTGGGCGTGCTTGGAGTCCCTGTGTATCCACCTGTATGTCCCCGAGTTTATGGACTGCTTATCATAAGGGTGCAGTTTGTTATGGGGACATGAGTTCTCCAAGCTTGTCAGACTTTATACTAGGTAGTCTTGTAGATTTACTAATTTACAAATGTAAAATTTACATGTGACGGTTTGAAACTTTGTGTAAGTCTTGTAGAAAGTAATCACTGTTCCCGTTTGGTTGATACGTCCTTTTAAATGCCACCAAGTAATGGTCTCCTGCTGCGATTTCTATCTTGTCTACTAAAAGGCTTACATTTCTGTCCATGGGGAAAACCAGTGCGTTTATAATATAATACATTTATAATAGTTTTTTTCCAGCCAAGGTTTTAGAGATGTGACTTAAAAACATTTCTTTCGGTGCCTGACCTCGAAGAAACTTTTGAGTTAAAGATTTGTCTGCTTATCACACAAGGTGTTTTCCCATGGCATTGAATTACAGTCGGTGTTGGTTTTCACCAGACTTTCCGGATTATTAGAGGAAGCAGTAGTTATGGAGCGTGGGGAATGCCCTTTAAAAAGGTTATGACTGTTTGTAGATGCCTTGATTACAGTGAAAGGATACAGAAACGGTAGTGCGTAATCATTTGCAAAAACAGAAGTCCTTTTGGTTATCTTTAATAGTTTCATCTGATCTTCCAAACATACAAGTCTGAGAAGTAGGTGTAAAACTGGCTAACGGGGACAGCAGTGTCACTTTTAACCTGTGTGTGTGTTAGTTATTTTTCAAACCCTGCAAATATATCAAAGAGACAAGGGAGTTCCACTTACAGCAACTGGAGAAGGTGCTCTTAATTTAACACCAAATCTTATTTAGTCCGAGTAGTGATCCAGGAATCCTCTTGACAGTAAGTTCATGTCCAGCATTTTTTTTCCCCCAGTACTGTTTTTTCTTATTTTGGCAGAACCTTGATTTGGGGTTTCTGCAATGGACAGCTATTATAAATCCATGTAAGATTCACTCATCCTCCAGCTTTTTTTAACATACTTTGAAGTCCCGTTAATCAGCCCGCTGTATGTTGAGTTGACAGGGAAAACAGGAGGGACTGCATCATCTCGGTTCAGCTGCTGTTAGACACGGTACCACTCTATAACATGCCCACGTGCCATAGCAGTGGTTTTACCCATAGTGAGTTATTTTTGCAGAAATGATGTGTTTGTGGTTTGAGCACTAATTCATGACTAGTTTTCATTCAGTAGTCATGATTGATCGATACTGAGGTGCGATTAGTAAGCCGGATAAAGTGCACGTTATACAAAAAAAACAGTGGGGGTAGCAAAAATAGAAAAAGCTGCAAGGAGCAGCAGAAATATTTAGACGATCATTTGGTTAAACACTTGCCAAAATTACTGTTGTGAAACGCACAGTGATCCACACAGGGCGTAGTAACAAATTATAGGTAGTAAGCATCTAATTCGAAGTGTCCTAAAGCCTTGGGCGTATTTTTTTCTTATGCAGGTTCCTCTGTGTTCTCATCCAGACCATGTGGGGAATCGATCAAATGCCAGTAGTGCTCGGGTATACAGCAAAATGTGCGGGACTTAAAATCAGAGAAGTTAATGCCCAACCTTTATATTCCATATTAAGACTTCTTTAAGAAGGTTGTGCTCGCCATACCAGTAAAAGGTCGTTGCTCGTCAGGAATTCTTTCTGAAAGTGCAGACAGGGTAAAGGAATTAAATCTCTTCAGTCTAGGCCAAAAGGCATTAGAGTAGAGATGGGACTCAAGCATGTGAAATATTAAGGGGTATACATCAGTTAAACCCAACTAAGTACTTAGTAGTGAAATAAGGACACCGAGTTGCACATGGAATGTAAAAGGCATTTCACTCAAAAGGGGGGAGTAGAAAACAATTCTTTAAACACTGACTGGCTGGTTTCCCTTTGAGGCTTTGGCTTCACCATCAAGAAGAGGTGAAACAGCTGTGTTTGTCTTTTAAATTTCCATTAATTTGGCCTGTGCCTAGACATTGTATTGTCTGAGTGGTGCACTCTGACCATGCTTACACAAACGGGCAAAAGGTAAAAGAAACACGGTTGTGGTTCCCACTGTTTAGAACAAGTTTAAAAATGTACACTTTTATTTCTCTTTCTGCCCATTTGCTGTTTATATAAACCAATCTTCTATTTACATGTACTTATGCCCTTTAGAATGTTACACTGGGCAATGGTTCCAAGTAGGACTGTATGTCAGGGCAGTACACTCATAAGCTGTTGCTATGCTGCTATGTCAATTAAAAAACGTTTCTGTGCCAGTGGACTTGATTGTTTTGAACGTTAAGGTAGACAATCATTTAGAGGTCATATAACTGTTTGTGACTATCTTTAATTTTATCTGCTATATGATGTAGAATTTGTACAAGGTGGACACTGTTTTAGAAATGCTTAATCCATCATTTATCTTATACCTTGATTGAACGTTTTAGCTATTCCATACATCTGTTTGCAGCAGTGTATATGAACCTGATAAAAACATGCTTGTGTTTGATTCTTATCTTACAATCCCAGCAAAACCTGTGAAAGTTGCTACAACAGTGTTTTATTCTTAATGCAGTGGTGCGTTTTGAATGCCGGTGTTTCTGTGCTTTGTGGCCTAGGAGGAATGCGTCCTGTATTTTCTGAGTGGTGCCGCGGGAGCCAGCTAGCGCTTTACTGTGCTGTGATCCCACAGGGTCTGCAGGACAAAACAAGCAGCACGTGGTGACCAAAAACACAGCCAAGCTTGATCGGGAGACGGAAGAACTGCACCACCAGAGGGTCTCGCTGGAGGTGGGAAAAGTCATCCAGCAAGGCAGACAGGCCAAAGGACTGACCCAGAAAGACCTGGCCACTGTGAGTAACATCGTGACCTACCTGGAATGGAACCAGTACTTGCTGAATTAACTCTGCTAATGCATGCGACACCAGAGGTATTTTGCAGCAGATATTAAATCTGAATGACTTCAGGGTTATTTAGCGTCTGGTTGGTATAGCTGAGTTTTGTTTTTATCTGTGTATTATTTACGTCCCACACCTGAAAGGGAGTGTTTGCCTTCTACGCATCAAACACTACATGAGCACTATTTGAACAGTATGTCAGGATTTCTCCCAAGTCAGAAGTACATACGTTATGTCGGTATGTTTGAAATATAGCTGTAGGATACATTGGAACATTATGGTCATTGACATCATTAAAAATGATAGTTTCGTGCTTCAGGAAAGGTGTTCAGTAAAGGGCATGATTTCATCACGTTTTTAAGCACTCAGTAATTGAAACTGAGCAGTAATGAAGAACTGCAGAATGTTTAAACTGAGCTAATGTGAGCTGATTCTAATGTGCCCAGATCGGTATATGTGTTTTGGTCATTGGAGCTAGTAATAACTTAAGACCACCTAAAAAATCCACAAATATAAAACTTCTGTGCCTTTTTTTCATTTTATGGTTCAGAAAATTAGTAATATAAGAAAGGATGTTAAATTTGTCTAATAAATTAAGAAATCCTGTAATATGTTTGGATTTAAGGCACAAGTTAAATGTATGGTTTTGCTGTAACTTATTTAATGTTCACATTTGGTGGAAATCATTACATTTTCATACATTTCTTATTTCTGTAGAAAATCAATGAGAAGCCTCAGATCATTGCGGACTATGAATGCGGAAAAGCCATTCCTAACAACCAGGTCTTGGGGAAGATTGAGCGAGCTATTGGTGAGTATTCACACTTGTTCACTGGAAACTACAGACTCACTAATGCGGAACCTGTTGGATGACTGTCCTGATTCAGGACTTATGAACTAAAAAAATAGGTCTGTCTTCACAAGGAAATGCACTGCTAAGGGGTTGAATGACACTGCATTCATTTCTGCCATTTTGCTGGTCAAGGGATTGCTGCTTGGAGCTTTTAGCTTTAAGGGTATACTGCCAATTGACGGACTGTTTACGGAAACAGTACACAGGCTTGTTTGTGCTGTATGGTGAACTTGTCTCAACAGAGGAATTTGCATGTTTGAATAGGGATGTGCTTAAGCACAGTGGCGCTTGAATTGTGTTGAAGTTGCAAGCTGCTCATTCATGACTCCCCGAAGCTCTTAATAGTAAAATTGTGAATATCATTTTAAAGCCGTGTAAATCAAATTATGAACAATTTTAAATCCAAGCATTTTCTTCTGAGAAATGTATAGTACATTAAATGCCTCTTTAATGGTTTATATATAATGTGTAATGCTATAATAAATGAAAAAAACTGAATTCACACTATTGTGCCTTTTGTGTACTGTTTTTTTGTGCAATTGCGGATTTCTCCTCCGGAAACGTCTGAACCCTGAGCTATCCGCTCCACAGACCCCCACAGCTTCCTATTAATTACTCCTATGATGTGTAGAAAGTGCATCGCTACAGAATGAGCCAATTATTTTGAGAGATCTCTATTTCAACACTCAGTACCCTTCCCCCTTGTTTTGTTTCAGTGAGTCCCTTTGAAATGTCTTTGGGCACTGCGTAATGTCGAGTAAGCAATTACAGCACAGTTTATACCCCTTTCACGCCACACTTGTTCCTTTGTGTATATGTGCACTTGATCTGCACTACTAATGTTCTCCAAAAGTACTTCATGGGCAAGTTTTCACTTCATCTGGGTGTCCCAGAAACTGCTTCTCTGCATTTAATCATGTTAGTGATGCGTTGTACATCAGCTAGGTGCAGTTGTAAAACTGAAACCCAACCTTATATGATGTAATCAGAAATAACTTGGCACGTGCGTACTGCAACATGAGATTGTTTACTCAGCCAACTCTAAAGTACTGTAGCTGTTAGTTCTTTTATGTGCTCCCTGTTGACTTGCCTGTATGGAGGGTGAGGATTTTAAACCAGGTATACATAAGTGTCACAGGCTGGTGGCATCTTGCTGTTTATTTGCAAAGTGTATGTGAACAAAACAAAAAAGATTCCAATGCATAGTTCTGCTTGGAGATAAATACCATATGTATCAAATTAATTCAGCATTTTTACACCAGCATGGAATTAATTTAATTTAATGATGTTTTGTCAATTATTCGTTAAAGGGAATTGAAGTGTTTGGGAATAGTTATCTATTGTTTAGTGTAATACAACTGAGTTTTTTATCACATTTTACAAATTGGTGGTAAATACTAAAATATCAGGAGTTTAGTTTTACCTTTTCTTGTGTAGTAAGGAATCAGTCAGTCTTAAACATCAAAATTAACTTATCTAAGAGTGCTAACTGGTAGCAAAAGCAGTAGACTTAATGGCCAACTTTTGTTTTTCAGATGTAGAGTAGTCATCTGTACTTTGTTGTTGACATTTTAATTCTGAATAAAATCCTCTTTCATGCTGAAAACTTTCACACGTATTTTTTAAACTTTACCCAGACTTTTGAAAAGGCAATTCTTTCAAATCTGGGTGAATGTTACAAACTACAACTCCGAAATATAATATACAGTACATAGTACATACAGTATACAGTACTCTTAATGATACTACATGCTCCTCCTTGGAAAAAAAAAAGCAGTGGAATCCTTAAGCTGTAACATGTACTAGTACCATAAAAATGCAAGAACTATCGCATGAACTGGCAGTACACTAGACAACTACAAAAGATAGCATCTTAAGTTAATATTTAAAGAGCAGTTTATGGGATTTCTTATTTTGGTTTAATGCTAATAGAATAGTTGGCAGTCTGAGCCAGCTGTTACAACATAAGGTACATGTGGTATTGATGTTTAGAGAATTTATTGGTGCAGCCGTATGAAAAATGTTCTCTCAGAAGGCAGTGTCTGATAACACTAGTGTATAGCATTAGACCTCTGTAATTGTGTGTGTAACACATGTATTAAGTGCTTTTCCATGTAACTTCCAGTGTGCCTGGAAAACAATTGCTTTAAAGTTTTAATTTTAATTCTTGAAAAGGTTTCTTTTGGTGTTGGTATGAAAGAAGGCACAAATGGTAATAATGGATCCCATTTGGCATGTTTGATAAGGCTATCGGTTGGTTCAAAGCTATTGTAAGCATGAAGTGTTGAACTGTTGGCATGAGTAATTGGCAGTAAAGGACCTTTTGAGAGAAATATTTAGAATGGGATTGGTCAGGAAACCTGCCCTGTACATGTATCATCTTGAAATGTTACCTTCAATGGGTTTAATGAGTGCCCCTTTCTTTCTCTTTTCCAGGGATGAAGCTGCGCGGGAAGGATATTGGACTACCCCTCGAGGTGGTTCCAAAGACAAAATGAACACAAAGCCTCGAAGTCGGCCCCCTGTGCCATCGGGGCTGATCTCGGCTGGTTCCCACGGGAGAACCAGGGTGTTCAAGGTCATTGCCAAGAGGAGGAATGGTGGCTTTCATACACAAGATCCCAAATTCCTGTGGTTTAAAGTGTTGGGTTTGGCATGAAACAAGCTCCTGGAAAAGATGTTCCTGCTTTTTTGGTTTTGGTTCATACCTATTACCAGAATTTTACCACTGTTCTTTGAGTATATTTTTTCTTTTAAAGAATCATTCAAGTTCCATCCATTTTTAGGCAGTGCGTTTATAGCAACTGTGAACCCTGGGTTTTCCTGGGGGTTTTTCTTCACATACGATACGGAGACCCTCCCAAGTTGTTGTTTGGACTTAAATAAAGATAAAACCCTTTGGCATTTCACCTGCATTTGTGGCTTTTTTTAATTTCTGATTTGGTGCGGCAGCCCTTTTCTTTCAGTTACTCTTAGGGGAGGTTCGCAAAGTCTCTACCTTGCCTGCTTGAACAGGGCTTTTTTAAAAAATATTTTACAAGCTTGTGCACAGTATACTATGCCAATATCTTAGGTGCTAATACATCAAAATTGGGCACTGGTTCTCTGTTTCTCAGCAGCTGTTGTCACACATCTGTATGAGCTATTTGGAAAGAGAAAATTAAATATATGATGTGCAAGTACTGTTGTCCTTGTTTTGATTGTTTTTTTGTTGTTTTGAAATGACAAGACTGTATTTGGCAAATGATGAAGTATTGGGTCTTTCAGCTCAATGTAAGGATTTCCCGTCTTTTACCTTCAAACTGAATCGTTGTTCTGTTTTTAAGAGTGATGTAATTTCCAGGCTAAAAGATACTTTAGAATTCCTTGAGCAGTTTCAATAAAAGAACATTACGAGTTCATTTGACTCCTGAGGAACTTGCTGTGGTACTTAACAGTTTCAAGGTGGTTGTTGGTCTTGGACAATGGTATATTCTCCTTGTGCATTGTCCCACAGTATGCTCTGATAGTGTGCCTTGTTTGTAGATGTTTGATAGATTAAACATTGCAGTGGTGCTCTGTGGCCAAAATTAACTCTTTACGCAGTTGGGATGAAAAAATTCCACAAGTGGGTAAATAAAGGCTTGTCTAGAATTAAAAATTTAGATCACAATAAAGTAAGATGAGATTAGTGGACATTTAGATTTTAATGTTTGTATTGGGTATATTTTTAGCCTCAGAAGCTAATCCAGTGGAGCTACTGCCTCTTCTCGCACAGTCCTCAACAAATTGTCTTTTCAGGTTCTCCACTTATCAGGATGGAAGATTTGTAATTCCCTCCCGACAGGAGTTGTTGCTGAAAGAGTTTGGAATGTGAATGGGATAATGTGACATCTAGGGTAATGGCGAACCCTCAAGTCAGAGTCTGCAGATTGGGGATAGTTATGCTCCACAGGTATATATCTTGTATGGCTTCCAGCAGTGGCTGTGCAAAGCTATACGTCTGTGATGTTCATAACAAGCTCCTTGTGGATCAATCCTGTTGATGACGCATTAATCCACATTTAACATTTCATCTGTTAAGTGAAATGTCAATGTACCTACTGCACAAAAGATTGTCATTTTGCTTACTGTGATAAAATTGTAACAGCAGTGATGGGTTTCTTTTGATGCTCAGTATGGAACTATTATCGGTACAAGATCACTGTAGAGCAGATGGGTATAAAAACCCTGGTTTTCATGAAACATTTTCAGGAGTTTTTGAATGGGTTTGTAATAGTGGTCAATTCCAGAAGTAATTAAGTGCACTTTTAAACAAGATGAATAACATTAAAGAAGCGTCTGAAAAACTGCACAAGTTTGCAGAGAAACAAGAAGGAAGATGCTCACAGAATTTTTTTTGTTAATTGTGAGTTACAGGTGTTTTCCACTAGATGGCAGTCTATCCCAGCATAAAATACACAAGGTTCAGACGACATGCGCACTCGAAAACCAACATGAGCACAACGATTGGTTTATTGGTTGTTGTTGTTAGATGCATGGATAGTTCACTTTTTGTAAACCCAGCCCTTAAAAAATGTTTTGATAAATCACATTAAAACCACTGGTGCTTGGCAGCGTGGCTGAAAAATAAAAAAAGGGGAAGACTCGGCTTGCAACTTTATTTTCAGATCTGTCTGTTTTAAGTAATTCTGGCCATTTTCTTCATAGTTAAGCAGCAATATCAGTTCACTAGGGAGCAACAGTTAACAACTTCCAGAAATTACCAGCAAATGAAATCGGCTGTATTCTACTGTGAAAAGTTTAACTGCATGTACGGTATGTAGCAATCAGAAAACGTCTATCCATTTTCTAATCCAATACAGGGTCACAAGGAAGCCAGAGCCTATCCTGGCAAACAATGGGCACAAGGCAGGGTACACTCTGGATGAGATGCCAGTCCATCATAGGGCACCCACATTTGCTCTCTGGGAGGGAACTGGAGCACCTGGAGGAAACCCACGTGAACAAGGGAGAGAACATGCAAACTCCACACAGACAGTACCCCGGGTCTGAAATTGAACCCAGCCCACCTGCACAGTGAGCCAACACCGCCAACCCCAGTGCCACCGTGCCAACAAGAACACATTTTCTTTATAGTAGTTGTTTTCATTTATGTATTGCATCTCATCATCAAGAATCCCAAGTCACTTTGCATAGAGTAGGAGACCCACTTCACTGCTATGAGGCTGATGAGCCAGGTACCTAAGAAGTTGCTTCACTGGCTGTATTAAGGGAAAAATCTGGGAAGCTTAGATTGTGTAACTCAGTTTACTGAGTGAACACACTGACCCTCTCAAATAATCCAGCCAGTCAGCATCTTGGTTTAATCTAAAGAATGACATCTCCTACAGCCCAGTGTCTCCAGTCCCTATACTGGGGCATGATACTGAAACTTCTGGTTCAGAGGAGGAAACATCACCTACTAGCCCGCCAACAGTAGTAACACTCTCAGTCTCCCAGTACTTGCTAAATCTGGCTACCAGGGGGTAGTGTTGCTGCCTAATCTACAAACCTCCCCAGAAACATCCTTCAAAACACTATTCAAACACCTCAAAGGGAAACGCATACGAGCTAAAAACAGTCCTAAAACCACATTATGATTATTATGATATATACCATTATCGGACAACTCCAAAATGTTCATCATATGATTTTGGTTTCATGCATTTGATTGGGTCTTTTGAGCATCATTTCTTTATGTCCAACATCTGAAATAAAAAAAAACATACTTCTGGATGAAATTCAGAAACAGACCCATCTCAGGAAGAATGTAGCCAAGAGTAAGTAAGTTAGAGTAAATTATTTATTCAATACTGAGTCATTTTGGACCAGTTAGAGCAGTGTTTGTTAAAAAATAACGTTTCCTAAAATATAAGAGATATAGAGCACAGAAGGGGATGTATACATGCTAATCTTCTCGAAAACAGAAAATACGTAAATTGTTCACCATTTATGGTTCACCACTCTGCCCTCAGGCGCAAAGCATTTCAAATGTCAGTAAACTCCAAGACAAGAAAAAATACAAAACTCGTCAAAGACGGTGTAATGCTCTTTGAACACAAGTCCACAAGTGTTTCAAGTACTGTACTTCAGGTATTTCGCTTACTAGTTGCTAGTGTTTCTAAAAGTTTCGTCGTATTGCCGATTTTATGAAAATCAAAATAAGATGTCAATGATATTGTAACTCCAAGGGAGGGACAACAACCAGGAAGTCTCACATGGCTGTGCCTAGTGGCCATCATTACAAAAATTAGCTACATAAACTGAACTCGGTCACCCCCCTTTGCGTGTCTCCTACCCATTTCCAGCCTGCAGCTGCCCCTTAACTGAGTGGGTTAAGACAAACCTATCTTAACAGCTATTCCAAACATTCACGAAGCATTCAACTCTTGGATGTTGTTATGCCTAGTGAAATATATATATATACTGTATGTATTACATTTCCTTTTGGCACACATGAAATTTGTGACCCACAACCCTTTCAAATATAGTCATGCAGGAAGGTAATGGGTAATTCAGAACCACAGAAGTTGATAAGAGACAGGCCAATCAAAATTGACTTTGTGGAGACAGAGTCCTAAAATGCTTAGTTTATTGGCACTGCTCTTCTGTTGCTTGTGAAATTGGTTGTCAGTAGCATTCGGTCTTTGGCTACTCTCTGGCCAGAAAATGTAATCGAGGAAAGAAACAAAGAGCACAGAGCTTTGAGAGGATGAGAAACAGATGAGGTAAGAGCCACAGTAGACTCTTGTCAGTGGAGTTCACAGGGTACAGATGCTTCCTTGTTTTTTAAAAAGGGATAAAATATTAGCCCCAGATCCTACCGGCTTTTAGATATTTTACTAAATTAGTGTGTTTGAAGTGGCTGAAGTGCATCGTCGGTGATTCTGAAGTGCAGTCTGAAGAGGTCTGCAAGAAGAGTGAGTCACTCAAAGAAGCTTGACCTCATGAACAAGACTCTTCCTCTCGAACCGAGAGTTATTTCTCAGATGAAGTCAAGCACTCGCCACACCACAGCCTTCAGTTTTTAATCCGGCCAAAGGTGAGTCTTGGAAAAAGAGAGTTTGGGAATGACAGTTGGGCAGCACCAAAATTAGACAGAGAGGCACTAGTGGTTTTGAAAGGATGTTAAAGGCTCATACAGTAGAAGCCCTGAAATATTGCTATCTGTTGGACTTTAAGGGCGCCGGCAAAATGTGATTTCGAAAGTGGTCTGTCAGTGGTTTGAGGAGGTGCAATTGTTGCGGTCACTGTGATTGTGACTCAGTCCCCTGAATGATAGCTTGTCATTTCTGAGAGGTCTGTTAAATGAACTTGTGCGGCACATACTGTCAAACCACCAAACCAGAGCTTTCACCCCCACTACCCTGAAGCACTGGGCGCAGGATACAGTTGATTTGTCCCCCCTCTGACTGACCATGTATGTGCTGTGAACCTTTCAGTATCAAAATCAACCAGACCGCCCTCTCTGTCACACGTCAGCCAACATTCTCTGTGGGCTGTGTACCATTACCAAAGAGAATCCGTGCGAGATTTTAATGTGAGCACTTAAAAATTGTTCACTCCCCCCTGCCCGCCCAATTTGACAAAATCCCTGTCTTTAACGACGTCTAAGACGTCATAGCAAAATTGTCTCAACCCTGAGGCACAGCAAGCTGAGGGAACCGAGGCCAGATTGAACCAGCTGCTGTGGCTGCTCAGCCCCATAGCTTGGCACGGCCAGGGTTTTGGATACGAGTCAGGCTTCGGATTCAGAATGAAATTCGTTGGACTACAGGCAGCAGGGGGAATGAAAAAAGGACAAGTGGAGAGAGAAAACATATGGATTCTTTTTCCCTCCACAGAAAGATTAGATCACTTTATTGGCCATGTACAATTTCTCGCATAAGGAATTTGTCTTTTCGCAGACCCCAGCTTGCTCTCCATGAGACACACAGGCACACAGACGGGGAGAGAGAAGCTGGGGGTCAGAGCACGGGGTCTATCCATTTATACGGCGCCACTGGAGCAGCTGGCAGAGGAATCCTACTCCGTTGGGCCCCTGAGCAAGGCCTTTAACCCCAGCTGCTCCAGGGGCGCCGTAGAAATGGCTGACCCTGAAATGTCATTTGGCAACGATGATAAGGTAGGCTATTTGAGAGCTAATTTTTCCTTTAAAGCCCTTGAAAAAGGATTTTGATCTCCTTCATCTACTGCCATTTGCTCCTTCCTGTTGCCAGAGCTCTGGGGGTTCATCGGTGCAGTGGCTCACTGACTAGTATGGCAGGAAAAAGCTGTGCTTTCTAGGCCACAGGCCGCTGATGGACGGTGCTTCACTGGGAATCCCCCTCTCTACAGTCAAGCGCTGCTGTTTGTTAGCACCGAGCCAAATCAGTTTCCACGTGCGGTGCTGAGCTGGATCACCACGAGTCTCTCCCCTAACTGACACAGTCATAGCTTCCTCTTCCTCTCTGGTAGGCTGTAAAGTCACGCAATGTTGTCTCTTCCTCACCCCGGTCATCGTCTTGGCCCAGGAGGTATAAGGTGTCAGCTAAGCGGTCTTCAGGCGTGAAGTAAAAAAATTAACAACTGACTCTTAAAAGTGTGCCGATTTCTAACTTAGAGAGTTGGCCCTTGCCCCCCAGTTTGGAACAAATTCCCAAGAAGTCCCGTTTTGGAGCACGAGGACAGAACGGCTGTTTGAGAACCGAGATGGACTGAAGTCTCAGCAGGAGTCGCGACTGATCTCCTTCCTATTTGTTTTCCAACATGTTACTAATGAAGTATATGCAAAGAAGAAAATCAACAAATAGTATCTGGGAGTCCAACCATTGCCAAAGCCAAATAACACAACAATAACGCTTTCTCAATATGTTCTGACGTGCTCAGATAGAATTTAGATAAAGGTCCACAGCTTATCTGTACCTTCTGTCTGAACCTTGATCACTGATAGCAATGTATAACACACTCCTTAAAAGAGCATGCATGCTGTTTTGATATGCCTTAGTTTTTCTTTCTGTTTTTCAGACAAGACAAATTTAGAGAAGATATAAAATTCCACTGAACCACAATATTTTAGTATTCCTATAATTAACATTCTCTCTCTCTTTTCTGTCCTTCCTTTTGTTAATGACAGGCTTCTTGGCCTAAACCTGCCGTCTGAACAATGGTGAGTCATTAGTAAGCTAATGGACTGCTGGTAAGAGTAAAGTATGTTCGGTATGCAAGTGATTAATAACTCGAAAGTCTGCAATCGTTGATTGTCAGCATCGTCTTGGAGTGGAAGCTTGCCTCAGTGTTAATGTTTGGTTTGGCTCAACTCCAGATCTCACCCTGAAGGCCTGTGGGAATTTGCCAAGCCTTATCTCAGCAGCAGGACGCAGATGCTACAAATGCAGATGCTACAAACGACACTCCTTCTCAGGTCCTGTAGTAGTTGGCCACATTTTATGGCATCGTATTGTTTAATATATGACTTTGGGTGTAAGAAGATAAATACGGAGATCAACAATTAGCACCTTTTGAAATGAAATGAAAAAAAAAACACCACAGATTGCTTTCAACAGCTGAAACCGTTGGTCTGCACTATTGTCTACGTAAACCACATGATTTACATTGTCTCATTAGCAGCTGATATTCTTTATTTCCAACGTTTTAGAAAGCAGACACAAAGTCCGATGCAGAATTAAACTTTGCCAGCCAGGAAACCAAAGTGGGTTGTCGAAAACAATTGCAAACTTTTTCTTGCTTGAAATTCACGCTGTAAGCAGATACGGGAATGAAAAATGTAGAACTGAAAAATAGCTGTGTTTCACATGCAGAAGTGTAATTACAAACCAAAGAGAACTGCCGACAGGTCTTGAAAACCAACTTTAAATGGTGAGATAGAGCTCTTTAATTCTTAACTAAAGATATAGAGGATGCATTATTTGAACGAAATGTCAGGGAAAAATTAGGAGAATCAAAAGTTACAGATACGAATCAAGAAAAAAACCATCTTGTGTTACTGAGAGCAGTCCTGTATTCTTAGCTTAATCCCGTGTTTGTCAATGAAAATCACAGAATTGTATTTGTATTTTATTTTGAACTAATTAAAAAACTAACTATTTTAACTAATTCAGCTTGCCATCTTTGATAAGTCAAAGAATTAGTCATACTGTATCTCTCACAATAGCAAAAACTGTTAGCCTCAAACCATTAATGCATTTCCCCTATATACTGTATCTTTACAGGTGTGATAAATGAGGAATATTTTAATTTAAATCATTTAAAGTTATTCATGTTAGATTGGGTATGAAGTATGTCCAAATCTGACCTTTTCACATCATACACCAATTAATAGTCATCTAGAATTTATAGAGTACTGTCTGCATTGCCTGTTCATCGTGTATGCCATTAATTCAAACTTAAATGAATATTAATACAACAGATCCTGTGCTCTAATCTTGAATTCAGTCTCTGCCTCTTGAAGTAGTGTTTTGATAGTTGAGGCATAGTGTACATCATTCATGTGATATGTTATCTTCAGACCTGAGTGAGAGCATTTTTTCAATTGAGGAACTACCGTATTGCATCCTTTGTGTATGATATAATGCTACCAGGGGGAGTCCCTGTGCAGAATTGTTTGCGTTTTAAGTACTTGTCGATACTTTATGGTTTTCAAAAGTAAATTCAAATCCCAAAATAATAAACTGAAATATTACTTTGGTGTCCTGTATTTTATATTTCCCCAGGAGGGTATCATGATTAGATGTTGATCTAAATTATCAGCTTTCTCCTCTCATTCCTCATGGTCAAGATTCAGAACATGTATACACTGTGCTTGGGGTCCGTTTCAGTGATACATTTGGGGATCCCAACAATCTTTTGACAACCCTACTCCCACAAAAACAGAAGAAACTCAGAACTGGGAGCATCCGTGCGTCATATCCAAGGCAAAGACTAAAGGAACAGGCACATGAAAGACCGCATCAGCATCACCATACCGTGCAGTGGGGATATCACAACACATTTTGAATAACTTCTTCATTTCTTTGTGTAAAACAAACAATGACTCATCCCTGTAGACAGTGGATGAAAGGAGAAAGAAAACATGTATTCTGGAAATTCCCACTCAAGTGCTAATTTCAAAACACCACGACAGAACATTAACTGGAGATCAAAACAGTGCCTCGAGCTATCTGGAAGCCCGATCCCCTTTTCGTTAACTGGTTTTTGTGAACAGTTTCAGTCGTGAGACAGGGGAAGCCTCACTCAAGTATTAATCAGTCTGCTGCCAAACTCACCCATGTGCCCCCTTTTAAATCGTTAGCCCCCCAAAGGTCTTTGCACTGGAAAGCCAGCGGTAAAACTGCCAGTTTTCTTTCTCAAGAGACGTTTCACATTTGAGAACAGAAGGAGACAAAGACCAACACTAAGAGGCCTTTCAATCAGTCTTGACCACCAGAAATAAAAATCAATTAGCACCCCCCACCCAAGAATTACTTCCATTGCTTTTAAAGAGTGCCCAGGGAAGACAAACCAGTTGTTTCAGATATCCACAACTTTATATAAAGACCCAATCTACCCTAGAGGACTTAAAACTGCAGTGTAAGTTTAACCCCACCAATACAGACGATTTTACGTTATGACTGAAGAGTACATTTTCACTTTCCTGCCAAAAGGCAGGACAACTGCTGGCAAACATCTCAGTCAAGTCTCCCCCACCAGTGCGTCACCTTAGCCTTCCACATTTTAAAGGGTCTGGCTTCCCCTCACCTAGAGCCTACAGTAGCTTGTACTTGTTCTCCTCTCAGGGAGATCTGCAGGATTTCTTTCCCTCCCAGAGGTTCTTCTCCACTTGGCTGCATTTAGAGTCCCTAGAACATTTCAGCCCGTGTCTTAACCAATAACATCTCATCACTAAACTGCACCAGCACATCCCGTTAGCCAGGAATGCCTTGCTGAAACACTCACATCCCTGACAGCACCAGCTGCCTCATCATTTTCTCTCAACTCACATGTCTGTACTATCCAGACTGCTCTCTCAGCAGTGAGGAGAAGGTAGCCTACTACCTTGTCAAGTAGCACCTGGAAGAGAGGAGTATTAACACCTCCAGTCAGCCAGCCCTTTTCCTTGACAGCACAACTCAACCTCTTAGAGGCCCGCTTATCATGAAACTATACCACACCTCTCAGTGCTGCCTAATCTATTTCTCCTATTTTAATTACTCAAATATCTCTCAATTACTGAGTTTCACAGGCCTCCTGTATAAGCCAGCTCAATTACTCATAACCCCTGCCCTACACAGCTCTCACCAGAGAAAGACCTCCCGGCAGTTCTTATACACCTCTCCATTCCACCAGGGATGTGGCTAATTACAGCCAGGGCCAATCCTGACGGACTCCTTTCCCTCATGTGGAATTTCACTCCCTCTGAGTGCTAATTACTCAATCAGACCAGCTGGTCCTCCTTCTAAGGTGGCTTCCTTATCGAAGCGACTACTCACAACCTCACAGATGGCTTTTAGAAGAAAGGGTGTTGTGTTGAGGTTTTTGTCTATCTGTTAGTGGGCTAAGAGACAAGTAAACACAGGGAAGACACAAACGATCGAAGGGTGTTCCTGATGATTTATCCTGGTCAATTAACAGCTCTACACATCATTACGATACCCTAATACAGAATAAACGTTAAACACTGACTGGCCATTGCGAGAGACGTTTTTGGAGATGTACTCTGTAGGAAATGGATTGTAGCTCAAATGTGGGGAGGACAGGACACAAAAGGAAAAACAATATGGTAATAAAAAACAGAGAGAGACAAGAAGAAAGAACATCATCATCATCATGTATCGTCTGTCATCTTCATCTCCCCCCAAAGCTTGAGCCAAGGGATAATTGAGCCAAGTGAGAAATGTTCTCATCAGCTTTGGAGACCAGATTCAGTCTAGGTAACTAGAGACAGACTAGGTATCTATAAAGGGAGCCTGCTGTCTAATTTATTTTTGGAGATCCTGATTTCCTGTATTGTACAATCCTTTGGCTAAAAACATTTTGTCCTATGTTAGTGACTCATTGTGAGAAAAAGAAAATTGGTCCCCATTCACTTGTGGGCTAGTTCAGTTCTTTCTGTTTAGAAAGGGAAATTTAGTCCTGAGTAATATCCCATTTTTATTAGTATGCAAATTACTGTATTTGAGTAAGAAAACTCTTTCTGGTTTGCTACACCTCAGTGTAGTGGGACCCCAGAATGTTGTACGTATGTGTCATGAAACAAATATTGTATAGTTGTATTATTTATTGTTAATAAATATTTGCTTCTTGTCCACCTTTGGGCTTGATTTATCACTCTGTCATCAGACGTGTTTCCGAGAGGAAAAAGTACACATTAGTGTAATGCTTGGTTATTCCCAGCCCACTATCTTGCAATAATAATATTAATTTCCCTTTTCCCGTGTGTGTGTTTGTATATATCCTGTCCATTGTATCCTTCGAGGCCAGGAATATTCTACACTTTGCTATCTAACCCTGTAATCTTATGCTGCAAGTGCGGCTAATAGCTATTGTAATTAAATACCACTGCTTTGGATAAGATAATAAGGTCAATAGCAACTGTTTCATACAGACGAACACAAAGGGCTCTAGTTCCTGCAAGGTAAACTCAGATCTACAGAAAACATTACCTTTCAGATACTGATTTGCGTAAATCTGGGGTCTAGACTCTAGGTCAGTTCCTGGATAGCCCAGAGTCTTATGTTTTCTGTTTACTGTCTATTTTCTTAGGATCTGTTTGAAGTTACTCAAAATTTTCACTTCATTAACTTGGAAAACAGCTCAGAGTCTGCTTAGAAGCACAACAGTTATATACTGTAGTTCATTGAATGATTTGACTATGTCACTGAGTTTGTGGATGCAACAAAGACTGAACTCAAGAGCCCTGGTATGAATGTTTCACAGCCCATGTTGTTCACAACCCTGCTCAATGCATTCCTGTTATTAACCTGTATCTACACTGTCAGGTTAGATTCTAAAACTAATCTGTCCTAAAAAGGCTTAGTGGACGAACTTTACTCTGACAGCCTTTCTCCTGGTTTCCCTTCAGATGATGAGACAGGGCCTCTGTCATGGCCAGTAACCCTTATCCTGCTCATCCATCCCTTCCTTACCTGAAAAACGCTTATTCCTGGTCAGGGTTGCAGATTTTCAGAGGCCTATTTTTTCACAAAATATAGGGTGCAAAACTGCACCCTGCTTAAGACAGCACCCTGTTAAAGGGTGCGCACCACGGAGACACCAAAAATCCCAACTAGCATGTCATTGGCAGGTAGGAAGAAGCCAGAGATAACCCATGTGAACACAGGAGAACATGTAGACTCCACAAAGAAAGGCACTGTAGCCCAGCATAATATATAATCTTTATTAGCATTTCTGGTCAGGTTTCTCTGATTTTCATTATACCTCTGATCTCAATTACTTGAATAATTAGTCAATGAAAGAAGTCAGGTACCTGTTCAAGGGTCTAAATCCGTTGTTAATAAAAAGTACAAGTAAACCCTGTAAGAATCTTGATGGAGGCTGCCCATCCCTGATTTAAACACACACTGCATAAAAAGTTTTGTGAAAGTTTTTCTCATTCTTCTGGTCAGTGAAATCAAGGCTTATCTTAACTTGACAGCTGCGTTAGGCTTGGCAAAAATACAGCCAGTTTACCAAGTAATGAGTTTAATTA
This sequence comes from Lepisosteus oculatus, assembly GCF_040954835.1. NCBI lineage: Eukaryota > Metazoa > Chordata > Actinopteri > Semionotiformes > Lepisosteidae > Lepisosteus > Lepisosteus oculatus. The sequence continues at coordinate 12,751,795 of NC_090719.1, read as the reverse complement.
CGAAACCGAGAGCAACTGAGATAACAATCTTGAGATTTTCTGCTGCTCTTCAGGGTCAGTCAGACAGGAATCACCCACACACAGCCCTCTCTCTCATACAGATCAGCCAGGCCAGTGAGGGCCAGTCCATGATTTATGAGGCTGACTGACTGCCTTTCATTTGAAGTCTTTAAGAACTCAGGCACGAATGAGAACCATATGCACAGCGCGTCACAGAAAAACTGCTCTAGTATTTTTATTAAAGTTACCAGAGCCAGGACCCTCTCCAATAACCCAGACCTCAGATCCCACGAGGAGAGCTGGCCTGGCTTTGTTTGAAGTTCAATATTAAGATGTCATTTCATTTTTTTTTTTAGATTTTGCTGTGCTAGTCAGGTTTTCTAGCTCCAGATACATTCAATTTTCACGCACTTTTGGCATCTTTTGGTCAGCGTTTGCCTTGATGACTTGAAGTCACTTGAAATCACGTCCTTTCTAGATCGTCGTCTCTGCGAAACCAAACGTTTTATCAACAAGCGGTCAACACGTGGAACAATTGAATAACCTTGTACTCCACCTTTTTTTACCTCCGTTCTTAGCTTTCTATGTCTTGCAAAATTCAGACTATGAAATTTGAATTTCACAGTCGAGTCACGACCCCCAGTAGGCTACAATCTTGTTCACTGAAAAGGCGTAGCTCAGAACGGAAAATAGGACAGGATTCAGACTGATTTATAATGTCTTCTAGCTTTTTCTTACAAGAGTTTGAGTGGAAGACTGAAAGAAAGCAACAGGAAATCAGGCGCGTGAAATGTGGGCAAAGAGGCTGAAATGCCAGTGTAAAAATCTCTCCTGCACTGCTTCTTTTTTATCAGCTTTTCCCTTTCCCTTTAAAGGTTTTTTTTTTCAGTAGTGGCAATGTTGTACAAGAATGCAATCTATCACAGACGCAAAATGTCAATTATTGAATGGTAGCTGTCTATGTTTCAGATATTTAACTTAACTTAAAGAATATGGCATCAGCTGAAAATCTATATTCATCCTAATTAAGGGTCTGGCCGTGCAACAAAGAATAACAAAAAAGATTCGTTGGATCAAATGTCCTCCAGTGTCCTGTTTGAGGAACTCTCCCACAGTCTCGTTCCTTAGGAATCTTCCTGACTCAGAAATTTCAAAACTTCAGCTTTGAAACTTTTCCAACTCTGATGATGAAAGGGATTAACTGAGCTAAAGGAGTCATTCTGCCTTCGTTTGCCTCACCCTTTCCTAAGTACTGTTGTGCAGTCTGCTCCTGCTGATCAAAACAGGTGACAGTGACAGGTTTGCCAGGGCTACTGTGTTAATAAGACCGAAAATGAACAAGGTCAGAGTGGAGTAATGTAGGCTTGGGACAGGCCCTCGCTTAAAGTGGTCGAGCTGGACTGGAGATGTAGTTCCCCTGAGGTGTCTAATGACTAAGCCCTCGCTATTCTTGTTGTGTCATGTTGCGTTTTCTGTAACATAAAATGCTCACTGGTACTTCCCCAGCTCCTCTCTGGAGCTTCAGCACAACCCTGACCTGAGAACAATCCCCCCTTTTTAAAATCTGTTTCCCTTTCTCACATGGGCAGATGGAGGTGAGAGGTGGGAGTGACGTTATTGCAAAATGTGTTTCCAACACAATACAGCTCAACGCTCTGCAAATTGTCTGTATCCTGTTTATGTGCAGCTTTGTAACTTATTGATACAATACAGATATTTTGAAGTCTGGAAGGTTTTCAAATAATTGTTGGAAACTGAACAATGTTTAGCACTAAGATATTTATGTATGGCATGTGCTTTTATATGCACTTACACTATGTGTATACAGTGACTATACATAGTGATTTTACTACTAATTTATGAATGAAATGGATCCTGTCTGTGAGAGTAACCCATGCCTTAAAAAACTGTTAGAACGCTCCAGCACCAGTGATGTTCCATGCATCCGGAGGATTTTAAAGTAGTAGCAGACAAGGCACTTTGGTTTTGATCTGAAAGAGATCACTAATAGCTAATGAAACATTCAAGATGCCTCAGTGGCTCTCACACAGTGACGACAAAATATACCAAAAGAAAAACCCTTTCAAGCACAAAGAAGCTGCTTAACCAGTTCTTTATCCAGTAGTGTCATACTGTATCTACGCTAAAATCACCTCTGAATGTTTTGTGGAATATCTGCAGCTTGAATTGAACCAGACAGTTCTCTATAGTATGGCGATATCTATGCAGTGTATATAAAAAATGAGAGGAAAAGGTTTGAAAACAAAATAAATTTGGTTACAGACAGTATAGTGCACATCATTATCAGCCATTTTTTTTTAAAAGCAGATGAAGGTCGATTTCATAACTAACTCAAAAGCTAAGTTCTAAAATTAAGTGAAGCGGATACTTTTTACGTTAGTTCAGAGAAATATTTCTCTCATGATGCATTTATTGTCAGATGAAAATCTTGCAGTGCTACTTACTCCGGGCACATTTTAAGTAGTGTGTAAGTCTGTGTATGATCTCTCGATGATGACTGTAGCTTTGTCTCTGAGGCATTTAACAACTTGATCTCAAGATCCTGGAATGATAAAAGCAGAAATTAAAATCAGGGTCAAAGGTTTCAGGGCCTCTCACCTTTTCTCTTCATAATGCCACTTTTCAGTCCCAGGGGAATAAAATAAAATTAAAATAAAAGAATCTGATTTGCTCTGGAACCCATGTTTAAATTATGCAACATTTCTGTTACTCTCACCCTGTCAAAAATGTTTTTTTTTCTGTATTCTTATTTTGATCATTCTTAATTCATTATTTTTGCAGGTATTGATTACACATGCACAGAGCTGAGTGAGACGTTGCTCTCGGCTTTTTGAAGCTTTGGAATGGTAATAGATTTATACTGTTCAAGTGATGATGATGCTTATTATAAACTATTGTTTTTTTTCTTGATATAGCATCATCATCATAGCATCCTTACCTGATCTCTGTAATGAATGAGCAGGAAATTTAATTATTTGCAAATCCACATGCTGATCAGATCCCATCAACCATAAAAGTAACAGAGAGGAACCACTGTGCAAGGCAGCCCTGTTGCCAGAATTTACAGAGCCTGCTGATTAATTTCAAGTTCAAGTTTATTGTCGTTATACTCATATACAGGTATATGGTATAACGAAATGCTATTTAGCTAGCTCTCAGACGATAAGTAGGACAAAAAAACAACAATACAATTGTATAATAGTAGAAAGACAGAGACAACAGGCAGTGTGCAAAAACAACAACAGACGGTGTGCAAAACAACAAAAAGGTAACAGGTAATGTGCAAAACAACATCAGATGTGCAAAAACACACATCAACAGAATTAAATAAAAGGATAGAAATCATGGGGAGTGAGCTTTTTGAAATGTGAGGTAGAGGTAGATGTGTGTTTGAGTTTTTGGTAAGAAAGAAGACACTGTGAGGTTCAGATCATAGGTGAGAGGTGAGGTGAGAGTGAGAGAGGTTGGGAGTTTAATAGTTTATTAATTAGCATGGGGGCTCACGTCACCTCACACATGGATGTGAGAGGGCTGTAAGATTCATTTTTTTACCTTTGAGTTCACATTACAGTTTGATTTTTTAAAAAACGGTTAGGTGATGTGTGACCTGTTACGTCTGTTTTCTTTCAGAGCTGCTTCTTTAAACAGCCTAAAGCCCAAGAGGTGCTCACCTCAGTCTGGAATGACAAAGTTTCACGCATGTCCGTGCTGAAACAGACGGAACAGGGGTCAGTTAACATTTTCAATAGTTCAATACCGGGGTGAAAATGTGACGAATGAACTAAATCACCTCTCAGTAGTTTTGAGCCACAGCCTAAAGTGGTCCACAGAGCGGTATACACCAGTTTATGGGCTCGACTTGTACGTTTTATCAATGGGCTCGGGTTGCTCTTCACTGTACTTCTTGCGAAGCAAAAGCCTGCGATCACACGAACACATGAATACGGGAAGAGCAAAAAACAGACAAACTGGGGGGTCGCCGTGGGGTACAGACTGATAAATGTCGCTGCAGGCATCACTTAACCTTTCAGCCGCACAGCATTAAGTTTCCTTCAGAGCCACACTTTCGATTTGATTCGCACAGCTGACAGTTAAAAGCATCTTGGTGACTAATATCGCAGTCTGGCGATGTGCACAAGGGGGGGATCGAGATTTCGCTCAGATGACTCCAGGTCGCCCTCAGTTGTGGTTTCCTTTGGTGTTCTTCACCAGCTGCGATGCCTGCTGCCAAGCGTTTGGGCCTACAAAAACTTAGTTTCGTGAGGGCAAGTGATCGCAAAAAAGTTTTTTTGGCCGCGGGTTTTTCACACGTTTGTCTCATGCGCAGAGCCGGGGGTCCCGTGACGCACACACCCCATTTACTGCGAAGACCCCCAAGAACAGGAGACACGAAATCGGAAAAGTGGGCGAAACCGATGGGTGTGCTTCTCGGCAGGGGATTTCTGCTTAAGGCCTGAAATGGATTGCGGTCCCGTTTCTTTGAAATGCCGACGTTTCCCTTCTGCACTTCAACAAATCGTGATCTGACAATCATGACCCGAACCCCGTTTATTTACAAAACACACTTGTACGTGTAGCAGATAGCGTACAGCTATGTGCTGTTTGTAAATGATTTTTCATCAGTACCTACCTACTACCACGGAGGAAAACGCCAACAGATCCACAGGCCGCCCAAGTCTCTCTGTCCTTTGTTCCGTTACAAGGGGAAAACGAATCTATTTTCACACAGCCTGCCCACCAAGTGTTCCTTATTTCTCCTGATTCAACAGCTTGTCGAATTTTATAGTTACATTTTTGCTAAAATCAGCTAGATCGCAATTTCAGCTCACAGCATTCAGAAGCTAAATGTCATTTCTAATTGATTAGCTTTTAGTTGGCATTGTTTACAATATGCCTTTCACTATTTTGCTGAATGTGGATCTCTGTACCTCATAAGCACTGACCCTCCCAATACGAACTGCAACGTGAAATACACTCTTCAAACCACTCTGAGAAATGCAGATAAAGATGTTGCCTACTGTGCATTTCTCCTATTTCCCCTGGGTTTTAATGCCTAAATATGTGTGTATGATTTCAGATGCCGACATGTTTAAACCCTTGTCATTTTAACAAGGCTGGTGAACATTTGTTGTCACCGAAATTTTCATTCTGAAATCTGTAGTTGCAAATTGATATACAGTAAATGATTTGACATTGTTGTCATTTTTCTTCCAAACATGAACTCCTGTCTGTCCGTACACTTTTACTAATCTGTCACAGCATGAATCATTAGTTGGTCATAATCTCAACAGCAGAATGTGTCCTGTGAAGCTGAAAATCAGTAGGCATTTGAGTTGGCAAAGCTAATGGTAATTTTCTTTCTAAGAGTTAGGAACCCTAGGTCTGCCCTCTGCAAAATAAAGCAAAAAACCCTGTTTTCTCTCTTCTGTTGAAACATTGTATTTTTTTGTCACACTAAAATCCCTGACAGTGGGTTAATTGCTTGCCAAAGTCAACTGATCAGCCAGTAGTTTCACTGACAGACATACAGACTGAAACCTGTGGCTGGGAAAGTGAGCTTCATTTGAATGTGATGTAGTTGCAGAGTTTTTTTTAACGATTAGTTGAAATCTTTTACTCTCCCCAGAAATCACACCAGATACAAAAAACTCATGACCGATCAAGCTGAAAGAAAACACCACGTACAGAATCTTTGAAAAAAGTTTGCCTTGGCAGTAGTATAATTTCATGACTTCCCTCTCCAGTTTCATGCAGTGGAGATTTTGTTCATCACACCAGTCCAGTGATCTGACTCTTATAACAATGTGCCATCAGAGAACAAAGGTTACAATTGAGAGGAGGCTAATTGACTGATCTAGTCAGTAGTTACTTGATCCAGGGATCCTGCTGTTTCTTGACAGAAGAAGACAGGGTATCGCCTGGGTGGTTTGTTCCATACTGCCAGAACTGTGTGAGGACAGAACTGCCTCCTGTTAACAGTTTTAAGCTCCACACACTTCCACGTAATTTGTCCTCTGATCCACAAATCTGATGTGATGTGAAACTGATGGGGAAAAATCCATCCATCCATTTGCTAACTGCTAATCCATTACAAAGTGCCGGAAAAGCTGTCGCCTAACCCAGAAAACTGGGGGAAAATGAAATAATGAGACAAATTTGCCATATTAAATTAATTCCTTATAGATGAATACATTTCATAGTACATAAAATCTATAATAAAGTAGTCCCCTCTTTTAATAGCCATTTCTGACTATGGAGGTTACTGTATGGGGGATTTCCACTTCTATTTTGCTGGATTTTTTCTGTAGGGATTTTGAGAAAATGCCTTCTTAAAAACGATTGTCAAGCCATGAATTAACATGGAACTGCACAGCTCTGAAATTCATTAGCAAGCCGCAAGCTTCACAACACAGATAAAGGTCCCTGCTTTCTTTCTTAAACCAGACGTAGTATTTTTAGAATTGTTTTTTTCGCACTGTGGTTTGACACTGATGTGCAGTGTGTACTATGCAATGCAATTACACAATACTTTGCCTGAAATTAATCTAAGAAAATACAAGAATGAGGTTAAAAATTCAATTTCATTGTAATTCAGGTGAGAATGTACAGTCCTTGCGACATGTTTTATGTTTGACCACTTTTAAAATATAAAGTAGAAAATATAAAGATTTTATATATAAGGTTTGATACTTAAAGTCATTCTGCTTTTTTCTTACATTAGACTAGAGACCATTGCTTTCGGTCCTGTTGACTGAAATTGAAACACTGAACGCTTTTGTTATTTTTATAACACTAACAGCCTTCGTCTTGCGGTTAGTTAGTTAATGTTAATATAGTAAGTGCTGCAGACAGAGAGCTGCTGCAAGACCACATCATTTACATAAAGAGTATGATTGACTTACTGTATGTTCACAATTTATCTCCCCTTGCTCTGCTTTTGCTTGCAGTGAACTGGAACCATTGATATTGTACAGCTTGAAGCTGCTAGGTAGGTGCTTCCCACTAATCGATGTATCCTAAATGGATGTACTGTACAATACTCAACTGTGATATATAATGTTGCTGCATTGTATTCAGGGCTGTTCCTTTTTTTTTCTTTTTTTTGTGCTACCTCTAACGTTTTCCAGGTCTCTTAATCCATCTAGTCGATTTTGTCCTATGTTTGCAGGGTTCTTATATTTTGTCCCAGGCAGCACAGGAGATGTAAGCCGTGAAGATTTCCCAGGTGGCAAAACATAGGCATGTTGACTCACGCGCTTTTGACATTCCTACTTGAACGTGCGTTTCAGAGGCCAATGTTTTGCATTTCGAAATGGCTTCCTCACACAGGACACAGAGTTTGCTGGGATTTGTAGGTGGGATTATTGGTCCTGACCTGCACCTCCTAATGTTGGAAGCTACAGTAGTCTGTGTAAATCATATCATAACCATTATTCAGCCAAATCGTGCTACAACCTGTCAACAGCTAACGTATGTCTGGCCTACGTTGAAGGATTTTCCATTTAGAGTTCTTAGAGTGTTGCAATATTAAAGCAGTGGAAATATATGAACCTGCTGATCTCAGCTGATCGAGTTGTTGACTGATTTTAGTGCTTCGACTTGGATACATTCAAGGTTGAAGAGAGTCTGGAATATATTCAGGCAATTGATCAGATGTCCCACCATCCCTATGCTATCAGGATATCTTACCTTCTTCTCATCACACAAACTAATTTTTTTTTTTTACCATGTTACTCATCAAAAAGTCTTCTGTTTTTCTTTACAGTGTCCGCTGCTGCATCTCAGCTAATCGAAGAACTGGAGAGCCGAATGATCTCAAGTGAAAAGACAAGCAGTGGTTTAGTTCTTTGGCTAGATCCTAATTAAAGTGACAGAAGGAGGAAATATGTACGGAGAATTTGCTATGACTCGACAAACTGAAGGGAATGACGGCCTAGCTTTGGGAACAGGCTGCTCGAACCGTCCCTCTCTATTCTGAGCAGTGATTTAGGGAGCTGCTACAAGGGTGTAGATGAGGAGACACGTGAAAGATTCCTGGGTGTGAGAGTTGCATCTGCACGTGTCCCAGATTAAGATATAACCTTCCTCACAAGCTTCAGAGTTTTACAGATTCCCGTTGTTCCGATAGATTCTGATGAATGTGACAGAGAGGACAAAATATGGAAGCCGTATTTGGTGTCACTCACCTAGCTGGGGGAGGGGCAGTTTGGTCGTGTGGTAAGGCTGATCAAATCCCACAAAAATCTCCCAGAATCACGGATGCAGAATCTCTAACTAATATATCCAGATCGGATGTATGAGCCATACACTCTAGAAGGCCATTGATCCGGCGTTTTGGTTGGTATTCCGCTGAGTAGTGGAAGATATGACTGGAGAACTGAACAGTGCTGAAGCCAGTTTGTTAGTGAACATGCTGTGGAGATTCCTGAGGGGTCATGATAGAATTGAACTTATAATAGCGAATGTAAACGCCTTGACCTGACTGATCGTTTTGAGGTGGTCAGGATTTTTACTGTGAAAGCTGACAGGGACGTCTGAAAATCGGGATGTAGGTGAGAGTGATAGATATGGCTAGCACCATGAATTTGGCACTCTGTGAGAAACCAAATAAAAGTGAGAAATAAATCTTCGGGAATCTGTGTACAGCGGAAAGGAAGCTGCTTTGTTGAAAAAGAATGTAGTATGCTCAGATTTCAGGGGTAAAGAGGGAAAGATTATGTGGTGGAGACAATTCCACTTGAACGAGAGTGCTGAGTGCAAACTGCGACGCTTTGGAGAAAGCGAACAAAGGTTACAGAGAATGGAAACATGATTTTTTAAAGGGGGGAATCGACGTAGGTCCTCGTTTCGTGACTGAAGACAAGATCCAGGATTGGGGGAACTGAAAGCACGACACAGCGCTCTGGTTTGAGAACCCAGGGGTATGGGCAGCACGAATTCTGACCCGATTACCCAACGCGGGCGTCTCGATTTCTTAAGGATGAGACGGGAGACGAAAGGGCCTGTGAGATGATGTTCGTAGTGCAGTTGAGGGGAACGAGAGAAGTGAAAGCTCACACCCGTCGAGGGGGGAGAGCTGAAAGGCGGAAGCCGATTTGTGCGAAGCACCCGAATTTGGGTCGCGGTAAGACAAGGAAAGAGCTGAAGCTGAGATCCTGTGCGGTATTTCAACCAATCTATACTTCCATAAAGCTTTTCAGAGCCCATGGGAGACTGAGTCTCCCCACTGTCGGTTCCCCACACTCACCTGTTCCACGCACAGCACAGCCCAGCCGATGGAACCGCCTGCCTCTCTCTTCCAAGACAACCATTCACCTTTCCTTTTACAGCGCTCTCATTACACTTATTTGACACCCCGGGACTCTGTTCACAGCGATAGTCAAGCGCATCAGACACCCGCAGCGTACAGGGCATGCCGCCACAATAAATTTTTCCAGCCGTCTCATTCTCGAGCTTCAAACTGGCCCGAAGCCCGACCAAACTCACAGAAACCTGCTCCCCCCGTCGTCCTCCGCTGACAAGTTCCTGCGTGCTTTCATGTAGGCATACCCTAAAAAAAGATAAAAAAAATCTCTAGGGGCAGCCGCTGGTGGACATGTCTGATAGGTGATAGGATAGTGAATTATTGTCTAAATAAAATATGTGTTTGAAACCAGACAGTCACTCCAAAACTAAGATGCACATATTGCTGAAACTGCCTGGGAAGTCATCGTCTCAAAATGTCAGTGAAAAGGTCAAAGTAGTGGCAGAAATCACAATATTGGGTGACTAAGCACAGCCCAAGATTGTCTGCCTTAGAGAGCTAATGTTGGAAACATTCAGATTACTGCCGATGTGACTCACCATCGACTCAGATAATCTGGTCTTCCTAGTAAAGAGGAATAGTCATTGATGTGCTCCTGAGATTCCTCCGTGATTGGGTGGATGGTTTTTACTGTTTGTGTTGAAGGTAGGAGAAGCTGGGCCTTTACTGTATGCACTGGGAAGAGAGTCTTCCAAGGAATTCTGCTGTACAATAAGTGGTATTGCTGTGAGTCTCCCCTCTAGACTAGAATTTCCAAACCAGTTCCAGAGTACAATGACCGGGGTCACTGTACTGTCGAAGGAAAACTCCCTTGGATGCGAAATTAAATTAGGCTCCCAGTGTGCTTCATTTTTAAAAATCCCATGGCACTTATACTGGACTACAATAATAAAGTTGACCTAAAAATCCCCCTTAATTCAATGGTTGATGTAATTTCTCATTTCCAGATGCAATGGACTGTGCATTGTGTATCTCTGAGCCATAATAGCTGCCAAGTCATTTCAACAGTGCTGAAGCCAGCTTCCTAGTTAACATGCTGTGGAGATTCCTGAGGACCCATGATGGAATTGTGGAAGTGCTTTGGGATTCTTCCAGATAAAATATACTTTATAAATACATACCGTATGCAAGGGTATATATATATCTTAATAGGACTTATAAAAATAGGTAATTGTACAATTCAGCTGCCTGTCTGTTGTTGGATGTGATATAATCTTGATATGTAGTTTTGGCTTTGACCTCTCACATCTGTGCACCCACCCAACTTTGTTGGTATTTTGTTACTCTGAAACTTACACTTGGAAGAATAAACACAAACTAAGCCAGACATTAAAAGCACAAAAACATGTAAATTGAAAAAATTGTATGAAAAGAGGAAATCTCATGATTGCTGTGGGAAACCTAAATTAATTTAGGTGCACAAAATTGCTTTAACGAGTCTCATAACCATAAAGGCTAAGTAGTTTTTAGAACAAGTCAAGGATAAAAAAAAACAAACATTGCAAAGTCATTGCAAAGCACAGATCAGGAGAAGGGTAACACAATTATTGGACTTGCTGAATATCTTGGTGGGCAGTTAATTCAGTTACCAAAAACTGGAATGTTTCAAACACTGACTAGATCGTTCTGTCCCTTCGAGCAGACAGGAACAGAGGAAACTGGTGAAGTAGTCACTGTGATGCCGATAACAACTTTGAAACTTTCGCTCATTGGCTGAGATTGGAGACAATGTCTTGAGTCAACAATACAGACACTCCACAAAATTGGCCTATATACGAAAATGGCAAACCCATAAAACCTCTCATGTAATTTGCCCCAAAACATTTAAGTGACACTGAAAACATGTGGCAAACACTTTTTTGGTGAAATTGTCTAGGGTGATTGCCAAGTGTTATCCAAAACAATGCCTCACCCAGTCAACACTGTCCCTATAGTCAAGGAGTCAAGCATGATGATGGTAGTATGGGAAGGTTTCTCAGGAAGGACTGGGAAGCCTGATAGGATTGAAGGAAAAATGGACAGAGCAAAGTACAGGCAAAAACTAGAGGAAAACCCTGTTCCAATCTGTTCCAAAAGACATAAAAATGGGGTGATAAATTAACCTTTCGGGGAGACTTGAATTGGTTTTAGAATATGAAAGTGAATGTTCTAGAGTGGTGCAGTCCAAGTACTGAATTGAGTTCCATTGACAATCTCTGGAAAGACTGTAAGGGGAACTGCTATCAATGAATTATTTTTTTTTTACTGAAATTTAATAACCGACCTGAGAAGTTAGTTCTCCTTCAAAAAACGACTGTTCAAAATCGATCCCCAAGAAGATTGGCAGAAATGGCACCAAACAGGTGTGCAGATTTGATAGACTTGTGACCAAAACAACTTGTGTCCAACAATTGCTGCAAAGGGAGCTTTCTCGTGTCTCTAATTGGACCAACCACTCGGGTATATTCTGGAGAAACACTTCCAAGTTGGGGGCTAAGAATATTTATTTAACTTATTGGCTCAACCAATTATTGAGTCAATTCCTGATTCTAACCATTTTCATTCATTTGTAACAACATCATAATAATACCTCCTAAATTATCCTAAACCCCTGGTAACAGGGGAACATCTCATTGCTTTTTCCTTCTACAGTAATACCCCTGAAGATACACAAGGGGTATCGTTTTGCAGAGGAGCTGTTTGAATCTCCTGGAGTTAAAGAACAACTATCCAACAGTCAAGTGGGAGAGGATAAAACTAGAAAAAAGACCCCTTTAAAGAAAAGCAGGAAGGATGGATTCCTGCAAATGCTCAGTCTCACCAGTGGCAAGACCAGGGCTTTGTGACAACATGGCAACTATACAGTACTTTCAGGAACTTTAAAAATGTGTGGTTAATTCAGAATTTTTAAAGTGTTAAAAACAAACAATAGCCTAGCCATACAACAATGCATCTAAACACACACACATCTCACTCTGACCATATTACATTAATTGGATAGCTTCATACTGATAACAATCATGTTAACACAAGTTTAATAATGCACAGGGGCAAAAAGATTTCATGTATACATTTTTCTTGGCCATATGCATTCTAAAATGCCTACCTTTCATTTGTCTCTGTCACTCCCACTAAATTTTAAAAGCATTCGCAGATTTACAGTACCTATTTTGGGAACTATGTCAGAATCTCAATCATTGACAAAAATCAGGATGATTAATGGGATGAAAACAGATCTCTGCAGTACAACCATCAGTAGATCTACGCTGTTACTGTTTCGCAACTCATGTACATCAAAACAATGGTTTCTAGAGGCATTTGAATTTGAGTATTAACCATTTATAAGGGGTCTTATCAAAGTTTTCTTGACTTGTAAATGTATCCTGTCATAAGTTTTTGTGAAGTGTTCTAAGAACTGACTTCAACAAGACCTGTTTTCGAATCTGTGCTGGGCTTTTCTTAAAACTATCAGTTTTGAAAGTGTTTTACGTTTCCGCAGTTTTATCAGTAGCAGAAGTACGACTCTGAGGTCTGTAGTTTCCTTCCTTTCCATCTTTTTATGAATTGCAATTCTTCAATCAGTGGGTACTTCTCCCTAGTGAGCACTAGGGAGTGAATGAATATGTTTCCTTTGTTTTTTTGGTAAGTACGACAAGATCAATATCAGGCTCCAATAATCTACTAGTTTAAAATTGGCCTAGACTCTGTAGAACCTTCCAGGGACATCACTGGGCATGATGTTGACATTTGTAGTAAAAACTGGTGCGAATTAGTAATTTGGAACGTTTAGTATTCTTTTTCATGTCTTGTTATTAGATCCCTATTGTACTATAAGCTACTTCTGCTCTTGTGGTTTCTGTAGCCCTAAAAAATGCTTAGGATCATTTATTTCTGCAGAAGTCTCTTCTGTTTCCCACTTGGCAAAGTGTAATATTCTTATTTTTTTACCATATGTGCGAATTGCATTTTCACCTTTCCCATTCATGCAAGAATAAGTTCAGAAACAAATCATTTACAGCTGAAAGTTTCAAATAAGATTTAAAAAAAAAGGAAATGAGATTTTAAAATTCACGTGCATCCATGAAGGGAGGGAACCCCTGCCTTTTTGATTGAGACTGAGCTTTCTGGGAAATGAAGCTAAGTGTCGTTCTGACTGTGCCCTCCACATTTACCACAGACAACAGTGCTTTTCTTATGGGTGGTCTTGTGTTTGCGTAATGGGAAATGAATTCCTTGCCAAGAAAAAAGAGCTGAGTTTCAATACAGTTTTCCACCGAAACGACTGCAGTTTGTCGAGGTGCTATAAGCGGGTGAATAAGTTACCCCACGAGACGGAAAAGATTTGTTGCTGCTCTTCTATTTTCAGCGGAAAGTATTTTCCACTTAGGATTTGTTTTGTATGTACGCGGAGGGAAAAGGCAAGCTGTATAAACTTTAAAAAATCATAAAAGAGAACCCTCCAGCATCTGTATGTTCAGCTCTGAGCTGTTGTACAACCAGCTGTTATTTCTTATTGGCATCAGGAGAAGTATGATGGAGGCCTTGGTTGGAATCATATCTATACAGAACACATAAGCTTCTTTATCTGAGAGTGCCGTCTGGCATCGCTCTTAATTTGATTTCCGTTTCTGGTTTGTGAAGCTGACCAACATTGCTTGTGAATGTGTCGCTGGGACATGCAGTACCACAGTTGCGCAGTGCCGCTCATGGGTAGCTCTGATAACACATGATAACACATCACGTCCCCTGGGTCAAGTCAAGCTCAAATGCTAGTTATACGAACGCAAAGCGCTTCCTCTCAAACAGGTTTTAGGAGAGTGCCAGTTGCTCGAGCAGACAACCAGAATGCAGGATTGAATCTCAGCTTTCCAGCAGACACCGCCTGTGTGAGAAGCTATTACCTGCAGATTAAAACAATGAATTCAATTAGCATGATGAGGAAAATATCCAGACAATTACATAGAATGTGCCCAGCTGAATTAAGCTGAAATATTGTCATTCGGGAGGGAAACTACCAACTTTGCTTTACTGTATATGTATATCTAACTGTGTATGTATATAGCAAACATGTCCTTTTTGCATTTTGTGTTGTATTTATCTCACCTTTGTGCCATCTTCACCTTATATCTCCACCCTGGTTAACTTCTCTCTCTTAATGGGGAGGTCAAATCTACAGTTAATATGTCCATGAGGCTACCTGTTAACTGTGCAGGTTAAGCCAAAATTGAATATACTTAAAAACTCAGTAGACATTCACCAAGCATCTGATTTTTGCTTTCGTTAGCGTTATTCCTGTTTTGATATTATAATATTTCTGTTCCAAACGGTGCTCAAGATTTACCTATGTAAAAAACAAATTTATTTTTGTTTGTAAAGTGTGTTAAATGTGGAATACTGAATTGGCAGCCAGCTCTTCTGTGACAGAATGCTTTAGAAAATTCTTAAAGCAGTGTTTCTACCTGCTGAACTCAAGAATGTCAAACAGTCACATTTCTCAAATGAGAAAAGAGGACAATAAAAGTCTTTATTTATACTGTGTGTCCAGAAATGGTAAATTGTGTCCGGAAAATGCATTTGGTTAGTCTCTTTTTGTGGTAGCAGTTTTTGTACAGTATAATATGCTCTGTTACGTTCCAGTATTACACAATCAAGACATGACTCAGTATAACACAGTGCCTTTGGGAACAATTCTGAACTTTAACTGATTATTTTCCTTTAACTATTATTACTTATGTTATTTTTCAGACATCTCTCATTTTTCCACTGCAGAGACACTTCAAGGTGCAAAACCTGAGTCATAGCACTGGTTCTTTCAAGGCTCAAAAGGCTCCACTATTAAAATTACTAAAAAGAAAGCAGTTCTTCAATTGCCATTACACGCTTAACTAAAACAAGGAGAAACTCTAACTGTTAAAGTATGTGTGTAACATACAAAATAATGTGTCAAAGGCTGTTTAAAGCCTTTGCAGGATTTGTGAGTTTTGCTGCCTGCTGTCATTTTTGTTGACTGACTTTTTCTTTATTTCTAGAACTACAATATTCTTAAATATCAAATCCATTTGTTTTGAGTTGTTGACTTTATTTCCTTATCTGTGTTGTAATGGAAAATTGTTGTTTTCTTTTCTGGTTGAGGTAGGTAAGGTTTGCAGGAAATTGTGTGTTTCGTCCGTAGTTAATCTATGAAGAAGCCTGAATTGTTCTTGAAAAGCTGTTGTCTTTGAATATTTTTTAGCTCTAAAATACTTTAACAATATGTTGACCATAGTCATTTACAGGTACCGAATTTAACAATATTAGTATACAGAGTTCATTTTTCAGAAGGCCAAAAATTACCAACACGAATCCTCATCTCTTTAATTTACATTTTGGTCAGTTTAGTTGTAGAAGTAGTAATATTAATATTATTATTACACTACCACAACTAGACTTCAATTAGCTTGATGAAAATAAGTAGGCAGACTGTAATCTATTATATTGGTACAAAAGAAAATGTTTAATTGGCTCTAGTTCTTACAGCAAGGGCCGGATTTTGGTGTTCGTAGGCCCTAGGCATTTTCATTCCGAAATGTGCAAAAAGAGGGGGACACTCCAATTGAATTACATAGATTGACATGAGGCACTTGATTCTAGTGTTTAACCTAGTGATTGATGGAGCGAGTTGAGCAACCATCACTTTAATACTTCTAGTTTCTAGAAGAGCCACTGGATAGCGTGTGGTTTTTGATTTGGAGCACCTAGAGTCGATCACAAGCATGTTGTTTCAGCTTGTTTTTCGTTAGTCACTAGTGTTTCCCTCCTTCGTAGGCCCTAAACATTCCTTAGGCCCTAGGCACTGTGCCTGCAGTGCCTGATGGGAAATCTGGCACTGCTTTGAGCGGGGCTGTTCAATCAGATATATCAGAAATAAAGCCAGTTAAATCAGATATAAATCAGATTTATGTGGTTCTGTTTTTCAGATGTGTTGAACAGCATTATTAAACATTTCAAACGTTGGTGAAAGAATTTTCTACATCTACAATACAAGCAAGGCATGATAAATACAATGAAGAAATGATGAAATTTCTATTATAAATAACTCAATATCCACTTGTTATGGAAAAAGGAAATCCTTCACCTATTTCATTTTGTCGCCTCCAAATCCGTCAAAAAATGGATTAAAGAATTTGAGGATCAGTGTTGGAGATCATGGCTTTAACCTGTTTGTATAATCATCTTACATACAAAAACATTGGCCCTTTAAGACATAAATTTGAAACGGGAAGGACTTGTTTAAATCAGAATTCTTTGAACAAGCAACAAAATCATACCATATGAGACATTTACGTGTCCTGAGAATTTTGAGAAGGTTAATCTTCAAACTAAGAGCTATAGAAAGCCGAGGTAATATATGCACGTGGTTTAAGAACTGCTGGGGGCGTACCCTCTGGCTGGAAGCTGTAAACAGTGGTGTACAGCAGGGATTTCAAAATAATGTTCTTTCTAATCGACAGCATATTATCCATCTAGATTGCGTCATAGTCCGCAAATGACTAAAATCTGCTGATGGTACGTGAAAGCACCAGCGATAACAACACCCAGGTGTTGAAGTGTACTGAAAGGATTTTAAAAAAAAAATCACAATCTGGCTTTGGGCTGACCTCCTGGCTACAGGATGATGATGCTGGGACCCCCTGCAGAGATAGGAGTGACATGCTAGGACGAGAAGTGGGTTGCGGTCAGTATTTCTAAGTTCTACGTAAAGAAATGACATCGGGGGTGATTGCAAATCACAAACAGATGAGCCTGCTTGAGTTTTGGCTGTTGTCATCCCACCCAGACTTTTGTTACAAACTCGATTAGCAGGAGTAGCAGGCAGAGACTCCGAGGCAAGGGCACTGAGGAAAGATTTTAGACAAACTTGTGGATCGGAGAGACCCCTGAATTCTAGTATTCTACCTGCCTTCTGCTTTCCTGTCTTTGTGGATCACCCCCCACTGATTCTCACTGGAGTTTTATTTAGTGCTCTAAACTCCACGTACATGCAATTCCACACCGGATGAAAACAAACCCCAAATGAATTATTCTAACAGATGTCAGTTGGTTTATAAGACATCGTCTCTAGGATATTGTTATGGGAGGTCCTCACATTGCCTGTTTGTCAGGAGATATTTTAGGGGATGTTTACTCAGATTTTGCACTCACACTGATGTTGGAGTACATGCCTATACATGCGCAGTATTACTTAATACAGAATATCCCCATCATTTCTTTCATATAATTATTGAAAGCAGAGCAGCTAAGCTGCTGACATAATTGAGGATGATATCATCACAAGTTCCCTTTTTTCCACTGAAAGTGTACAACCCAACCTGTTCAAACTTCAAAATGGGAAGTAAATGCTGAAACCTAGGCTTCAACAATAAGTGCCTTTATAATTCAAAAATGCAAACACAGAGAAACAGCAAATGAGCACACAATGCAGAAAGTGAAACTCACAACGAAGAATTCAGAAAACAACTGGGGGTCAAATCAAAGCAAGATTCAGACCCATTTTCTTTTCACCTGTGTTTTTTGTATTGTAGCAGGAGGGTCTTTACAGATATTGTACAGGCAATTCTGATTCTCTGCTTAGACAGATCTTCTCAGCATTTAAGAATCTGGGTAGTAGATGACAGCAACACTCAACCATAAAGCAGAAACAGAAACCCCGAATCTTTCACTGGTCTCCAATTTCTCTTATTTAAAACCTCCCATTGAGCATCAATTTAATAATTGGCATTTTGTTTCCACTGCGCCTTTCCTGTCCAGTGCAAGAAGAAGAAGAAGATCAAGACTGGAGATCTGCTCTCACTTGAATGCGTTTTTCATCTCTTTGTGCCATCCGAGTTTCGTGGCCGATTTTGTCATCTTGTTACAGAAAAGATGTCGCTTCCCGGGAATCAATCTTAATGGAATATCCTACACAGGCAGGCTGAAGGTACCAACTTATTTTAGTCCTGAACAGAGAAGGATCTGAGGGGTATTCAAAAGCCTCATTGACAACATCCCCCCCTAAGAGGACCCAAGTTGGGCCTATGTGGAAGCATATTTAAAACTGAGAACAGGAGGAACTTCTTTAGTAGGCTTGAAGGACGTATTTGTGGGAGTGTGGAACAAGCTACCCAGCCATGCTGTTGAAGCTGATACCCTGGATTTTTACGTTCTACTGCCTGCAATTACTGTACACTGGTGGCCATGCTAATTCTAGTGCACTTATCCATTGACTTTTATATAAGAAGGAGTTCATAAAACCCTATTTCATCCCGATAGTGCTCTAACATGTGAAAAATCCCCTTGTTGTTCATCCGTGTTTAAAATCAACCTATCTGTAGTCCTCTTCTCATCTATCAGACAAATGAGATCAATGACCTTTTATCCTTGACCTTCACATCCAATGACGTCCTCTTCCGTGTTCATCCGTGCTTAAAATCAACCTGTATCTGTAGTCCTCTTCTCATCTATCAGACAAAATCCAACCTATGATCAAAACCGGATTTTAACATGAACAATGCCGTCATTCGATCAAGAACATTCCAGAAGAAATGGGGGAGGAAAAACAGGTTGGTTCCTCTTGAGAAGCTCTTCAGCCTTTTTCTTGAAGGAGAAATGAAAAACTACTTTTGTTGTTTATGCAGTTTTTTTTCCCCAGCTAAATCTTGCGCCATCCAACTTCCACTTTCACGTCCAATTACGTCCTCTTCTGTGAGGAGGTTTGTGTAGACTGGCTGTGTTGTGCTGCAAAGTCTCTTGGCTGGCACTAGGGGGTGTCAAACCGTGCTTCATCCGCAAACTACAGTAACACACCGAGAACAGCCTGATGTGGCCTTTTCTCCAACACCCACTCAGAGGTGTAACTGCGTAAGGGAGATGTGTGCCGCAGGCAGAATATGTATTTCTAACAATTCAGACACTTTGTTTTTGAAAGAAATGCATCAGTACAAGCAGTAGGTGCCCACGAAGCAGAATCATGAAGTGATACCTAATGAAACCCGCCTACTTGTGGTTTCTCTTAGAAACAGAGGGATTCCCATTGATTTTCACTGAGATAATTAATTTTCATTTTACAGTTAATTTACAGTGACTTCCCTCAGGATCTCACCTCACGCATCTAGAAGCATTAAATTCTCAGTGGCCTAACATTCAAATCAGGCGGTGTTTGTTTCATCTATATTGTGATGTATACTTATCATACACTTTACCCAGAAGTTTAATTAATTTTATTACGTCTGTGAACAGGTACCTACCACCTCTAACTTGCCTTCCAGCCTTTTGTTTCCAATGGGAAAGAGGTCAAATTAAATTGAGAATCGTGTGAAATGCCAACTGTTTCTCATTAGACGTTGTAGCCTTGTTAAACACTGATTGACTAATGCATACTACTTATACAGTATATGTAGGGGACAAACACACTTTAAAATTCACTTTGTGGTCATTACATTGTTCACTTGGCGAAATCGGACACAAGACTAGGATATTGACATCTTGGTTTGAATGACGTTTTACACTTTCCTGTGAAGCCTCTAATCATCTACTGTGGTTCTGATGTTGAGTCCTTCTCAGCTCCAGGGATGCTGTGAATGCAAGCACCAATTTTAAGGCAGTGGTTTGATTCCGGAGACATAACTAGAAATCCCCGGCATACTACTTCATGTGAAGTGTTCCAGCTGAATACATGGGGTACAAATGTAAGTTTCTGTAGGCAAAAGTGTCAGCTAAAGCAATTGCTAAAGAAAATTAATAATATACAACTAAGTCTTTGTAAAGTGGATTAATTCTCCGAATTTACCGATCTCACAGAGGAAGGAAGACACTGCCATTGCTGAAAGAACCCTCATTAGCATTTTGTAAGAGAGGTGACTGTTACCTGCTCAGGGATGCCAAATTTGATAAGTGCGAATCTAGGATGACAGCAAAGAAGCGTGAACAATATGGAGTCACCCCCCCAGTTTCACCGTAGGCGGAGTTCCCAAGCAACAGATTCTAAAGCGTTGGGCCTCTCGCTGCAGGGCATCTGGCTGGGTGAGGATTTCAAAGTTTGCAAACCGAATCCACGAAACTGAAACTCGGTTGCTGTCCTTCAACAAATTTCAATTTTCATTCAATATTTAGGAAAATAGGTTTGTATCCTATGCTTCTGTTTCACTATTGACTACGCAACAAGATTGTTAATTGTTTTAGGCAGTCTGTGCCCTGGAGCTGTCGGATTCCAGCTCTCTTACTCCTCGCTGCAAGCTGTCCAGGAAGATGGAGCTGACTTTATCATTCTCACTTAAACTGGACAGCCAGTATGTACATTTCTGTGCTTGAACCTATTTTGGGTCAACGTCCATTGAACCTTAGTTCATTGTTAATTATTGCTGTTGACAATCACCATCGTAGATCCCACACTCCCTGAAAAGGCCCTGCAAGTCCTTCATTTGGAAGAAAAAAATAACTTTTGGCCCTTTGGTCCAGCAACAATCTTCAGGAAGACTGAAAGGAGTTGTGATGTGGCAAGCAGGAAGAGGAAACTACAAGCTTGATTCCAGTGAAGGCTCGGAAAGAGATGATTGCAGACGGAGATTGCCAAAGCAGGTCAGAGAGAGAAGGCTGGAGGATAGGCGATAGCACATGGGTTGAGCTGTGATTTGCAGGCCATCGTGGCTATCAGGGCTGATCGGAGCAGGACAGTTGTGTCCCTGCACAGGATCGGGGGGAGGATTAGGTTCTGTGTCGCTGATCCAGTGCTTGGCTGGACAGATGGGGAGAGGCAGAGGCAGAGGTGACAGGCAGAGGTTCGAGATAGGTGTAGATACAATCAGGCACGATTCAGGGCTAATGTCCTTCAGGATAACTTGTCCACGTCCTTCTGGGACACGGACAAGTTATGCTGAGAACTCTGTCCTGGTCAGTGTGTAGCTCAATGACAGAGCACCGGATCAGTGTTGGATCAGGGTTGAAATATCCTGCGCCGATGGAATAATTGCCCGTTTATTAGTAGCAGGTGGCCGAGAAGGTCCTCACAGACCCAGGAGGGGTTTGTCCTCGAGCGAATGTGCCTGCTTTCTGAGGAGACTGAGGGCCGTGAGCTCGTGCTCTCCCAAGCATAACAAAAATAAAATGAATTTACATTTTAAGATTATAAGGAATTATATATCAGATATATTTGGTTGCTTTAACACTGCTACTGTTAACGCATCCAGTATTCTTTCAGATCTTTGATATTGTCAGTTATTTACATATGTTCTGATGAACGTTAGTAATGCTGTCTTCTTGGCCAGGTCTCTGAGCTTTTGGTACAAACTGGAAGTGTGATGTCAGAGGCAGTGAAAGCCTTCTTATGGGAGCAGGTGGGACCATTGGCCATGATCAAATTTTAATGCTCCTTAGTTTTAATGTGTGAAAACAAAAATGTTTGTGTTTGACAAATCTATGAATTGATCGCAACAAATGCGGATTTTAAGCGGCTTCCTGATAAATAATATTGCGGACCGATAATACAATGACAGACACAAATGTGCACTTTTAGATCACCCTGGCTGTGTTTTCAAATACATATCATGTGTTCCTCATAAATTGTGTGTGGGTAATCCATGTTAATACAAGCAAAATTTAAATGCTAGCATTGAGCCTCCAGCTAGAATCGCACACCCCCACGTATTCACAACTTGCTGAGACTGAGGCCTTGTCAAAATATGTTGGAAGGAGAATTCTTCTGATTTTCTTTCCAATACCCCAGGGACAGAAACAATTTCTGGGTCCTTCAGTGGCATTTTCTGTTTTCTGTGATTTTCCAGAACTTGGGTCTGTATATAGTATTAAGGATATAAAAGTATTATGGATTATGGGATAGGCAGGTTAATATCAGGGTTCTGAAAATCTCTTTTAAGTGTGGATTCTTCAAATGTTTCATAACTCTCTTACCTCTCATTAGAGATTTTGCCTCAGGATTAAAATAGTTGCATGACCTCAAGCTTTATTCATTTGGTTTTAGAGGTTCTTCTTCATTGACTGCCTTCTTAATTCAGTATGGAAGATGACTACCATTTTTTTTTACCATTGATATGGGAATCTTCACTCAGTTTTTACTTTCATTAGAAGCAGTTGGGGATTACAAAAAAAACTGTGGTAAAAAAGGGGTTACTTTTTTAACAACACAAAAGGTTCAGCTGACTTAATTAATTGGAATTTCAATTTTGAGAAGCTCTCAGAAGTGTTGACTGGTGTCATCCGGATCATGTCCATCTGTTTGGCAGCAGTGGAAAATGGAAGAACCGGGGAAAAACTAAGGTTGCTGCTGGAAGAGGTGTTAGTGGGGCCAGTAGAGGGCGCTCACCCTGTGGTCTGTGTGGGTCCTAATGCCCCAGTATAGTGATCGGGACACTATACTATACAAAGGCGCCACCCTTGGGATGAGACGTAAAACCGTGGTCCTGACTCTCTGTGGTCATTAAAATTCCAGGGCGTTTCTCGAAAAGAGTGGGGGTGTTACCCTGGCGTCCTGGCCAAATTTCCCCCTGGACTTTACCAGTCATGGCCTCCTAATAATCCCTATCTTTGAACTGGCTCCATTACTCTGCTCTCCTCCCCACTGATAGCTGATTTGTGGTGAGTGTTCTGGTGCACTCTGGCTGCCGTCACATCATCCAGGTGGGGCTGCACACTGGTGGTGGTGGAGGGGAGTCCCCATGACCTGTAAAGCGCTTTGAGTGGAGTGTCCAGAAAAGGGCTACAGAAGTGTAAGGAATTATTATCAATATCCATTATTTTTGATTCAAAGAACTGGATAAAGGGGGGAACGATAGGCTCGGTTGTTTCCTTTGCCTGTGAGTTAAACTTGTCAAACAAGTCAAACGAGTTAAAGAGTCGGAGAGTGTCCACATCACCCTGTCATTCCCCGAGCCTGCTGACTGTGCGCCTCTCACATCCTGCGTTTTCCAGGTACTCATAGCATCGTGGGGCGTCTTCCGCCTCGGCTTGGCCTGTGTTGGCGATACCAGACACTGCCACAGAAACCTGGCGATCCAGCTGTGCTTGTGGATCGCGCAGATGCTGCCGTCACCCAGGTTATACCGATGAGGCAACTCCTGGAGGAGGAATGCTGTTATGTTATTGTCCAACGCAGTTTCACTTTCAAGCGAGAAGAACATCTTATGAGGAACCTGACACCGTAGGGATTTTCTGCACCTCTGTGGTGTGTGTTAGGCATTTTCTCTCAGCAGTGATGATGAAACTAAACCGAAAGTGACAATTCCCATACAGGTACACACAAACGTCTTCCTGGTTGTGACAGCAGCTATTTCCTTCACGGAAAACCAGAACTAGAATCAACGGTGAGAGCTAACCCGAATGGATTGACCTATAAATGAAAATATATGCTTGCGGATACTGTCACACTGGCCGTGTGTATTCCAGTATTTGGAACCCAATATACTATTTTTACAAACAGAGAACATTGGTATACCTGATGTAAAACAATATGGTATGAAACATAATTAGAAATACAAAAGTATTTCACATCCACCTGTTTAGTTTGGAATACATTTCTAATTCTTTTCCGGACTCATTACATTTAGCCATTTTCTAACTGCTTTATCTGATTCAGGCTCTCGGGGAAGTTGGAGTCTATCTTTGCAAGTAATGGGAAGGCAAGCACATAGACATACACACACTGACACTGGGGCTAACTTCCCTGGAAGCCTGATAGCCTTTGGACATAGATAGACTATGTACTAAACTATAAGTTTAGAGAGTTTTATATTCTTAGCTGTTATAGAAAAAGGTTGGCTGAATAGTTTGTGAATCAGTGGGAAAATAGTCCTGAACACACAATTGGGGTTAATTAAACCCAGATGGAAGAAGAGCTGTATTGAAAAAATGAATCCACAGGTCTTCTCCAGTTACCTTAATATAATTAGAATTATATATACAAATGCAGATTTTTGCATATTTATCTCCTTATACACTGTTCCCTTGCTCAGGTTGTGTAACAGAATGCTGCACTCTGTGCGAATGAGGATTGCTGGGATGAAAGATGCTCATGGGAAAATGTTAGCAAAATAATTATTTCAGAGTATTTTATTTGGAGGCGATCAACACAATGCCTTCAGAATGTGTATACCTCTTTGAACAATTGCAAATATTGTCGTGTTAATGATTTTTCCCTTGATTAACACGACATAAGCGACAAATCGCAGGGGCAAAAACCTTTTTACTGTGTGACAAGAACAAGAAATATTCTCCCAAGGACACAATTTCCTCACCATGGTCTACATGCAACATGAGATGCACATAGGCTCAATCTAGAGTGACATAACAAAGGAGTTGAATATTTATCACATCAAGCCATTTCATTGTTTTCTTGAAAAGGTACGGGAAAAAAAAACATAATTGGCATTACACTTTCGTATCATAAAGTCATTTGTGTGGAGCAGTGACAAAAAATGACATATTAATTTTTTTTTATTTAAGTTTGCAACACAAGGAAAGTTGAGGAAAAAATACACAGGGGTGAATCGTTTCTGAAGACACTGTACACTTCACGTGAATGTGTCTTAAATGTTTTTCAACTTCCTGGAAAAAAGGTTTGAGACACCCACCCGAGAATACCGCTGCACAATCAACAAATGCTGAATTTTTCCTGGCTTTAGGTATGAAATTCCAAGCATATATCTCCCTGGTGCCTTCCTTCCTGACAGACACACATTTCTACTGTATAGGTGAGTTATCATTGCATTCCATCTGATTTCAGAATAAAGCTCTTTGTCAAAGCAAGAGTTGGGGGGCTCCAATTTAGATTGTAATATGATGTAATCTATGAATGCACAGTATCACCAGACAGTTTGGTGCAGAATTTCTGAAGACTGTACATCATATACTGTATATTATCCATCTCCTACAGAGATCATGAACATTTTATTTCTTTACCCAACTGCTTCATAGCACATTTAACGGCTCGCATAAAAAAACAGGTGTTGGTAAATTCTACTCGTTTGTAACATACCCTTAACAATTTCTGGTTCCGCGCTATTCAAGGACATCAGAAAAGTAGATCAAAGTTACGTCCGGTTATGAATGCTTGGAACAACTTGGCAAAAACAAAGTATTTTTAAAGGAAATTGAATGCTGCTTCTCCTACGAGCAGAAACTTTGAAATCAATGGCGCTTGTCTGGAAACGGATGAGTGTACTTATAAGTTTCCTTTGTTTCACAAATCGGAGCATGTCTGTTTACACTGCTAAAGTGTAGAAATGCCCTTTTCAGTTTCCAGTGTAGGGAACTGCAGGTGAATGAGTGCTTATGCTGTAAAATCTGTTGAAGAGTGTAACAGCCCCAGGACTTTCAAGACGTTCCTTTTGTTTTCTGTGTCCCTTTCTGACAGCGAGTAATAAATCATGAAATAACAACATAACCCAGCACCTGTGGTAATAGACCATAACAAACAGTCATTTAGAGCAGAGAAGTCTTTCAAGATTTCATGTGTTACTCTGGAGTATCTTCTGCCCACTAGAAACTCTGGAAAAAACTGGCTCTGGCACATCATTTCCCTAGAAAACTTCCCTAGGAACTTGTTTGTAATAAACAACAACAGAATGGAAAGCAAAAACAATGCCGTGAAGAGCCCTACATGTCACCTCCTTCTGAGCTCCATGACGTGTTGCAGCGTGCTAAATATACTTTTCTGCAATGTGAACCTGTAATTTGAAGAAGCCTCACATTTGTCATGAAGAAATCCCGAGGGCGTGCTGCTTTGACACTTGATAGGGCGTGCTAATTTTTTTCAACTTTAAGTAAAGGAAGAAAACTGAATTGAAAAAAATGTGTCAAGCCCTGCACCGATTATCGAGATTAGAGTGTGACATCAAGAAATACACTAATAAAACATATACTGAGTACTTAAAATGCGTGCAATGGGAAGGTTAAAAAACAGAACAGCTTGTTAAGAACATTTCTATACCTCATTGCTTATTTCCACTCTCAGTTGGCATTACCTCCCATATTCAGCTCTAATATCTCTCCTCTTCTGCATACAGTATAGATGACTTTGGACCTGCCCAAATGGACCAATAAGATTATATGACCCCACGTCTCAAACCTGACTTAACTAAAAAATGATCTGCTCAATGAACGCTCTGTTGTCTAAGAACAAATAGGGGCCAAAAGATAACTGATAATCCAAGATAACAAAATGGAATCGGTTGTTACTATAAGCGGATCATGTAATTAAGGAAGCCTAGAGTAAGCCCTGTTAAACAATTCAATGTGTGTATTTCAGTAGTATTGCTATTAGTAATGCTAAGAACATAAGCAAACTGGTGTTGAGACATGTTGGAAGAGACAAGCACGCCCCCTCATTCAGCCAGACCAGGAGCAAGCACTGAGAGAAAAAGAGCTGTTTCACTGCCACTCCTCTGTTTGGTGAAACTGGAGAGAAAGTGGAGGTTGAGGAGGAGGAAACAGATGGAAAAGTGTAGCAAGAGCCATGCAGATATGGTTTCGATGGTGTCCATGAACTGGATTAACTATAAGATCATGGAGTTCCCTGCCTAGCTTGACTTCCTTGTTAAGAACAATGGGACAATTGCCAAGCTATGTTTGACATTGAATGTGGCTAGTAGTGACCAGCTGTTGTCATTGATGATGCTGACTGCGAGTTACTGATGCATAATATCACCTGTAACTGAGTCTGGGGTATTAACTTCTGAGTCATGTCTTTGCTTGTCCATATACTGTACAGTGTAATCTATACAAAAGGGTTACATTTTGAAAGATACTTTCTCTGAATTAAAAATCATATTACTTCCTCTTATTCTGCGATGAATGAATTGCTATCTTTCAATGGATTCACACCCATGTTTCTGGGGTGTTCTGTGTTGTAAAAGAAGCCGGAAGTCTATAAAAGTAAAAAAAAAAAACTCTATGAAAAACCAGCCAAAATTTAATTAAAAAAAGCTCCGTTGTTATTTACAGTATCTGACAAAACACCCATGAAATACTGTATTCCCCTGGAAATCAGTGCAGTGAAATTTAAACAATGAAAACAACAGTGGATGTAGGTGAGATGGGTGTTTTTGTGCATTTTGATCAGGAAATTAATTTTGTAGCACTTTTGTCAGGACTGTCCCAGGCATGAGAATCAGGAGCCACACATTACTTGAAAGAACTTCATTTGCATTTATTCTTTCCACGTATTCAATAATCACGTTAATGAACGTAGTAATCTGTCCCTTTGATGAAACATACAGTAAGACAAACATTCTAATGAAAGTATAAGCATATTGCACTTTGCTGCATGAAATCATATCACATCAGTACCTGGTGCTAAATGAAGGATTTGCAAGGTGGTTTTGAAGAAAGACACAGGGGCTCTTACCAGTAGCTTTGCTAGTCTTTTTTTAAACTTGTACATTGTCTTTCATCACATTGAACCTGAGGTGATTACCATAACAGAACAGGCTCCTTCATTTTTCCATTATGCTCAGAGTGCTCCAAGCTAAACAAAACCCATTGAGTAAACTATGATTATTAAATTAAGACTGACTAGATCAAATATAAAAATGCAGTCACTGCGATGACTCCCAAGACACTGACATTTGTAAGTACTCCTACTTGTTTGTGATTACTAAATGAATTCTATGTTTCTTGTATAATCTTGTTACTTATAATAATAACATACATCAGGTGGGTAGCTGCGTCAGCATGCGTAGGCTGCAAAGGAACAAGTAATAGGTTTATTCCATGCTGAAAAAAAGAAGAAAGAGAACACTTATGTACCTACATCTGTGTGTATGTACATAAAATAATGTTAACAGTGTTTGATTTTTTCCATTTTATATAACTGTTCAGAATAATAGTAATAATTCCTTACACTTATATAGCGCTTTTCTGGACACTCCAATCGAAAGTGCTTTTACAGGTAATAGGGACTCCACTCCACCACCAGTGAGTAGTCCCCACCTGGAGGATGCGATGGCAGCCAGTACTCTCTCCACACACCAGCTCTCAGTGAGGAGGAGAACAGAGATGAAGCCAGTTCAGAGATGGGGATTATTAGGAGGCAATGATTGGTAAAGGCCAGTGGGAACTTTGGCCAGGACGCCAGGGTTACACCCCTACTCTTTTCAAGAAACGCCCTGAGATTTTTAGTGACCACAGAGAGTCAGTTTATGGTTTTACTTCTTATCCGAAGGACGGTGCCTTTTTACAGTATAGTGTCCCCATCATTATACTAGGGCATTAGGACCCACACAGACCGCAGGGTGAGCGCCCCCTCGGGCCCCACTAACACATCTTCCAGCAGCAGCCTTAGCTTTCCCAGGTGGTCTCCCATCCAGGTACTGACCGTGCTCACACCTGCTGAGCTTCATTGGGTCATCAGTTGTAAATTGCAGGGTGATATGCTGCCACATCTTCATGAAAGAATAAAAAAACGTAGCTCTTCTCGTGCACATTGCTGGCTGAATGGGAACAATTGCATAGGTTTATTTTAAGAGATTTTTTTCACTTTTCACAAAACAGTTTGTGCCCACAAATGTGTTAAGTACCTTTGCCACCATTTTATAACACTCTGCAGTCAAAGACGGCCCAGACCTTAAAGAGTTTTAAATTCGAATGATTTTCCACACTGGTTAAACAACAAATTAAACTAAGAGTTATGTGGTTATTCAACATACAGTTTTACATACAAATTTGAATGAGGTACATCGATGTCTGCATTTCCAATTAAATAGCAGCTAGAAAGAAACAATATGTGGAAAAACATGATGTTTTTCTTCACAAAATTCTGCCAAATATTCAAAGTGCAAGGGGAATACATCCGAAATTCAAAGGGAAAACAGGCGAAGGAAATTCAAAGTACGTCCAACGATAAGAATTTCTTACTTTTAAAAAGTGAAACACAAAAACAAACGAGAAAGGAACTGAGAACTGTTTGTGGTAGCAGAGATGAGTCAGTTCTGACTCTGAGGGCTGAAAGGAGTCTTGTGGCCTTGGAAATTTCATGGGGTAGCTGAGGTGCCACATTATTCTTCATCTGCGCCTTGCAGTTGAAACACTCCAAAGAAAGTTTCAGCTTCTTCTTTGGACACTGACACTGTGTCCAACTTGTAGCCTTGGAGCTCCACATAAAGCTTGTCCTCAGCAAGGAGCTCAAAGATCCCTGCCTGGAAAATGGAATCCCCTCTGTCCGAGCCGGATCTGGCTTTCATGAGCGTCACGGTATCTCTGTAGCTCTTGCTGTCCTTTCTGATGCACACCTGGACAGAGCTGGAGCTGTTTTTGATCGTGACCTGGCTGTATACAAAGTAAATACCATCTTGAGGGACTGTCAGGTTCGTCTTGTCTGGACGGTTGTTCCCATCAGCCATAAGCTTTGTGCTGAAGGCCAAGCCAACTGATTGCTCAAAGGTTAGGACTCCCCCAGTGTACCCCATGGCTGAAACAAAACAGGATAATCTTAGTCCAGCACCTTAGCGAGTTGGCATTCATGTAGCTCCCTAGATAAATGTAATCTGATGTACAAGTGAATAAATGCAAGTTGTGCAGCAGACATTTCACCGCAGGAATGTTCTAATGTGATTTGCATGCAGAGTAAACAAGAACGTTGTATTTGATGGCTGAACCGTCTCAAAGTCTACGGCGATATTTCTGTTGGATTAAAAGAGATGGATTCACAAGCCTGCTTGGTTACAGTGTCATAAGGCCGCTTCACCTCACCGGACGTTTTGTTGCCTGGTTCTGAATCTCAGAATATGGAGGGGCACATACCTGGAAATTTAGTCTATTCTGTGACGTTAATTGGAGGTTGAACTTGTTACCGTGTGCATTTTATTTTCATTGTGGTTTGAAATGCCCAAACTATAAAAAAATAGCCTTGCTGTTCCTCTTTAGGCACCAATGAGAAGTCAGCATGGCCTGAAGTAAACTGAAACAGCAACGCTACACCAAAAAGGTATCCCTGAACACCTCATGTGTTGGTAGTACCAAAAACACGCAAGAGCAAGAGCACATAATCGGCCAGGAGATGCAAGGGGTTGGAAGAACTTTTACTGGCCACTGTATCTTACACTTGCTAAAAACCTCAAT
This sequence comes from Lepisosteus oculatus, assembly GCF_040954835.1. Taxonomy (NCBI): domain Eukaryota; kingdom Metazoa; phylum Chordata; class Actinopteri; order Semionotiformes; family Lepisosteidae; genus Lepisosteus; species Lepisosteus oculatus. The sequence continues at coordinate 12,721,410 of NC_090719.1, read as the reverse complement.
CCCTAGCATGATCATGATGGTGAAAGCACTAAGTTCTTAGTAAATCCTTTGGTCAAGGTACTGTGTTTGACAGCTGGTTGGAGTGACCAAGTGCTTCTTCTGTTCTGCGGTTCTGTTCATGCAGCCAGCTTCAACAGGTTTGTTTGATGCAATAACAGTTAATTTCGTTGAACATTATACTGATATCACTCCCAGATTAAATAAACTTTGTGAGCTAACCCTTCAGACAAGTACAGAGCACCTGTTACACTTAAACATTGACAGAATACTTTGGTACTGATTAATCACTGTTAGGAAGACCTCTTCCTCCTTTTGGTAAATAGTTCAGAATAAGAACAGAAACATTCAAGCATACGTTAAGTTACTTACAGACCTGGCAAAGCAGTATGTCTGGCAATTAATAATAATAATTAATAATTCCTTACTTATACAGGGCTATTTTGGACAATCCACTCAGAGCACTTTACAGGTAATCACACACCAGATCTCAGTGGTGAGGAAAAAAAGAGATGAAGCCAGTTCACAGATTGGTATTATTAGGAGGCCATGACTGGTAAAGTCCAGGGGGAAATCTAATTAGGACACTGGAGTAACACCCCCAAGCTTTTCGAGAAATGCCCTGGGGTTTTGAATGACCACAGAGGGTCAGGATCTCAGTTTTACATATCATCCAAAGGACAACACCTTTTTACAGTATAGTGTCCCCGTCGCTATACAGGGGCAATAGGACCCACACAGGCTGCAGGATGAGCACTCCCTGCTGGCCCCACTAACACCTCTTCCAGCAGCAACCTTAGCTTTCCCATGAGGTCTCCCGTCCAGGTACTGACCAGGCTCACACTGAGCTTCAGTGATTGCAGGGCGATAAGGCAAATGGCATAATAACCTCCGACATAAAATTGAAACGATAGTGTGTGTTCGCGTATTTCCTCTTGTTTTAATGTTCCTGTTTCCTGTTCTAATTCATATGATACTCAAGGAGAGCACTAATGGTATGAATCGTTTGAGCCAATCAATAAAAAGACCTTTTGGTCCTGCTAACTTTGCACAGTATTATTAACTATAACTATAACTATGGTACATTACCATGACTTACCATAATAAACAGCCATGACTATGCTGACAGTCTCACAGTCTTTTTAATATGTCTTCACAATTGTAATTCTTAGTATAGTCATAGTCATAGACTATAATCATGGTCATTACCTATAAGCATGGTCAGTTTACTGCAGTAAACCCTATTTCAAGCAGTGCAAAACACAAAGTATGGTTGTATTGGGAAATGTTGGATCAATGTATGATATTTTATCGTAGTGAATTATTACAAGTGTTCGTTTTTAAACACTTCACAATTAGATTACTTTAATTATTTCAGCTGCATCTATTATTCCTGATGAGGGCTGCAGCCACACTGAGCACACCATAAAAGAATGAAGAGGGGTTTCATGTGCAATTGCCTCTTGTACATGTAAACAGTAAATCAGTATTACATATCACAAAGCTGCTTTTTAAAACTTGTAATTTGATCTTTTCTTCACCCGCATTGTTCTTTTAAAAGTGATCCTGCCAACTGTGTAATCGAAGACAATGAGAAGAGAGAAAACTTTGTTAACACTGTTACTGAACTACCGAAGAAAGTGGCTTTTTACTTACCAGACGAAGCTGTAAAATGTGCAATGTACCGGTTTTGAATACCATACACAGGACCACCAGCTGCTGAAAAGAATTTTAAAATGAAGGCAGTTTTTTACAAGTGTCTGCTCCTGAGTTTCAGAGCTCTGTGCCGGACAGTATTGGAATCTCAAGAATGAGATTTTTTTTTTTCTGTTATTTAAAAGAAATCGGTTACTAATGTGTTTAGGCAATTTCATTCTCACAAAATGCAAAAATATAATTTTAATAGCCAGTGTCAAAGCTTAAAAGTGTAAACATTTTCAGCCATTAGGTTTTAGTTACACCTCGGTCCAGTATTGTTTTTATTGTCGAGATACCCTTTATAATTTCCGAATTGTAACAAAAGCACTTTTGCTAATCTGATTGAATATTATGCTCACAAGCCCCATCAGTGAGGCTCTAATCTCAGTGTTTTATCATTCTGATGCTGTGAATGCTTCATCTACACAAAGCTTCACTGCTGGCTGATGTAGGAAAAAACTTCTTACTTTTTAAAAGAAGAAACACAACCTTAGACACAAAAAGATTTAACAAACAAACAAACTGAGAGCTAACGAGTTAGTGCTGGCTTCTATACTAGAAATCGTACTAACACCTGAAATAACAAACTTATCAGTATGAACTTTCAATTGCACTCTTTTTCAATAAACAATGCAACAATGTGCATGATCCTTATCTAATCAGAAAAAAACATTAATCTGAAGGATTTGGTATTTTCTGTTACGTTTCATCATTTGTTTTCCTGTGATTATGCTATGCATGTTGTAATAAATAACATATTAACATACTGCAGTAAGCCTGTGTGAAATGTTTTCACAGGGAAAGAAGAGAAAATTAAACAGCATAACACAGGGTGCAGACTTACAGGAGGAGTTGAGCTTTGTAGCTATCAGTTCCACTTGCTTCTGAATATCCTTTAACAACAAAGTGCAGAAAATAAAAAAAATTGTGATAACGCTGGTCTATTTTTAGTACATTTTTTATTCTGTTGCTTGTTCTGTGGTAAGCCCTTTCTTCCTTATAATGTTTTCTACTTAATTGTGGACATTTTTCATCCAGCTTTTGCTTTTATATTAATACCAGCTCCAGAACTTCCAATTGTCAGAACGCACAGAGCAGATCGGACGTTTGTCCAGATTTGACGTTTGTCCGTAATGTGTCAAAAAAAAAAGTCCATCACAGACCCGAGTACATAATTCAGCTTGCCCTGAGTGTTTGTTAGATAAAGCTCCAGTTTTTATCCCACAGTCCTCACACATGCTAGTAGGTTCATTGGCCTATGTGGAAATTTAATCTTGTGTGTGTTTGTGTCTGTATGTGATCTCAGAGGGACTGACGTCCCATCCAGAGTGTACCCTGCCTTGTGCTCTTGTTTTCCAGGATAGACTCCAGCTCCCCCATGCGACCCTGTACTGCATGAATCAGTTTCGATTTTCTCTTACCATCTGTTTTTTAACAAAAGCCCTTTTATACTTATTGGCACAGTTTTGCACTTAAAAAAACAACAAAAAAACAACAACAGGCAATGTGAAAAAAAAACAACAACAGGCAATGTGCAAAAAACAACAACAGGCAATGTGCAAAACAAATATAATACCATTATGGGCACTTTGACTTCCGAAGCTAGTAACTATTTTCCAATAGGTAGATTATAACAGCCATATGGTTGGTATCAGTCAGTATATTACAGTATACAGTGGGCATTTGGCTTTCTGAGCTCAGTCCGAGCAATTTTGCATAACTCCAGCTGAGTGCAAGGTTTTAACGATTTACTTGATTTGAAAGTAAAAAAGGTGTTCAGCTCCCCCAGCCTTCAAAAAAAGAACCTACCTGCTTGTGAGCTTCTGTGTAGAGATAAATGAAGCTGCTTAGTCCTACCACTACCAACCACTGCAGAGCCACGCCCAAAAACAACACCGAATGGCACCCCTGGGCCCTGGGTCTCTGGGTGTCCATGAGGAAAGCTTAAAATCCTTATCGTTATCTGCGCAGAGCCACACTCTACTTGGATGGAGTGTTTCCAGAATGGGAGAAGTCTTGAGACGAGGCTGTATTTGAAATGCAGCTAGGGTCAGCTGGTCTGTGACATAGTGAAAGGCCTTTTTTGCGTGGATTGAATTCGTCCCCCGAGACAGACATTTCAGTCTGATTAAGTGATTGTGTTATCTCATCCTACTTGCCAGCATAACGTAAAGCTCCTCGGTGATAAAATCTCTCAGCCAACCCTCAGTTTCCTGCTGCTAGGCCCTCTAGCCCTGTGCACACACAGTCCGAACTACAGATGTAAAATGTCACTCGAGGTAACGATAAGCAGCACTGTCCGGTACTTTCTGGCGTTTTTTTTTAGAATTTGTCTAAACCGTCGGCTCATTCCTGCTCTGCGGTCTCCACAGGACACTGAACAATGAAGTGGAACAAAGTAATCTGCTTATGCATGAAATTAGAATTTCTTCTAGGAGTGAGGTGGTTGGGTCCTCAAAAGCCATGGAGCCCAGTTCAGCAGGCCGTAAGATAATGGATTCACCACTGTATCTCCACTCAATATAGACAGTGGGGTAGTATTGGTGAAACAAGTAATCTGATTCTTGTGGACTCTCTTTTTCCCCCTTCATGTTCACTTTATCATTGGGATACAATTATGCTTAAAAATTGCTCAGTTCTGATAGAGTGATACACCTCATCCTCCTCATCTATGTTGCTGTGCACTCGAGGCATTGTTGAAGCTTCTGGAACATTCTCAGAGGATTGAAGTGTCCCTGAGGCTCAATTCAAAGGTTTAGTTTTTTTCTGGAGCCCAGTGAGAAGAATCTTTAGTGGTCTCCAGTGTGATTCCCTGCTTATGGAGAGCAAGTCCGTTGGTCTGGTTAGAGAAAGGGCGACAACTCTGTTACACTGGAAAGAAATAGCATATTGATAAGCAAGGGTCTAAACGACTGAAGATGATAATGATTGAGTAACTTGCTTTAAAATTCAATTCGTTTTCAAATAATATAGCTGTCACGAAAACGTTCTTTCAGGACCCTATGCAGACGACACGATCCGGGGTAGAGTGAGGAAAACACGGGGGGAAAAGCATGCGGGAGTCGGGAATGAAAACAGGGGCCGTGTCCAGGGTGCGCTGGTGATCGGGGAAGGTGCGGCCGAGGCAAACAGTCCAGAACCGAGTCCAAGGGAGAATCCAAGAGGAGGCAAAAGTCCAAAGCCGAGCAGTCCATCCAAGACAAACGGGGTTAAAAACAAGAACCGGGTCAGGAACAGGAACAGGAACAGGAACAGGAACAGGAACAGGAACAGGAACAGGAACAGGAACAAAAAACTTGACGGGACCAGGCGCTTCCAGGTCCCGGACTCGCCTGGTACAGAAACCAATGCAGAGCCCGGAAGAAAGTGAGAGCCTGGCTTTTAAGGAGAACTGAACAGGGGGCTGGAACAGGGAGCAGGTGCGGTGGATGAGTAGAAAACAAGGAAGGGCTGGAGCGTCCTTAAGAGGAGGGGTTTACAAACGTGACAATAGTATGTTCACTAGAGGACACTGATAATTGAGAAAGGTTACAATTAACAAACCACAGAATTTCAAGTACTCACTATTGGCTTCTCAGGTTTTCAATCCCTGATCCCACGTGTAGCCTTATTAAGAATTCTTTTACATGTTCTTCTGGGCAATAACAGAGCAGCTGTTATAACGTCCTTCTGTTTGAAAACGAGGCAAACAAATTTGAATGGAAACAAATGGAAAGAGCCCACGTGACTAAAGATTAGGGTTGTGCCACTATGATCCGATTTCACATTTTCACGAGAGATTTCTGGGAGCTGAATTTAGAAATGAAATGATGGAAATGATGGAGATGGGCAAAACCTACAACTGAACAGCCTTTTGAGATATTTGAGGATAAGCAGGGCATTTTTATATGCCACCTATATTTCTGGCAAACTGCAATAATGTGATCTACGTTACAGCTGATCTCAAGTGCACTCCCTTGTGTATGTACATAGGACAAATGTGAAGAGTCAGTCGAGGAATTCTAATTGAGTTTAAAGGTAACTAATATGCTGTAATAGAATTGGTGAGGCAGGCACACAGGGGACTGCCTTTGAATATTTTTTAAACAGATGGATATAATTTTAACAAAGGGGATACAAGAAAGTTTATTATTGCTAAAGGAGAGTGATCTGTTTTTGCTGCTGTTTCCAACTGTGTGTGGCGTTTTCAGTCCTGCTCCTGTGCTGGGTGAATAGCAACATTTTTCTTCATTCAGATGCTGATTGCCTGTCATGTTGTATCCCACTGTACACTCAAACACTGGTCTGTGTCTTTCTGTTTTATGAATAGCAGAGATTAATTAGGTACAGCGCTGTGAAGCCCAACAGATAAGTGAAATTATTGATTTATTCTAGATAAAAATAAAAAGATGACAGCACAGGGGGAATATTGCAGGGGATTAAAATCCACTTTATGAAAAGGAATTTGCTTGATATATATTCCTTCATTATCAGGCGTATAAATTGGAATCTTGATAAGCATTCAAGCATTCACAATGAGGCGATGTCGTGAATGTTCTGTATGCCTTCTGGATAGTTACCATACAGCAGTTTACATGCCAGCTTATGCTCAATGGTGGTAGATAAAAATACAGACTAAATGCATGGTGGAGGTGGCAATGTTTTTAGAGGGTCTAAGAGATTTTATTTTAGATTCTGTACTTTAGCTCATAGTTTAGGCGCCCGGCGAGATTAAATGAAATAATTCCAATGCAGATTCTGGGTAATATCCTAACTCCTCAACTCATTCCTTTTCACAATTAAGAAGAAATTCAAAACGACGAATAATGATAAATAATGCCAGAATTATTTTCGAGACAAAAACTAAAGCAGACTCTCAGATCAACAACTCCATCAGGAGCTTTGTCAGAGACACTATTCAATTATTCAAAGCAAAATTAACCCCTACATAAAAATGTTCATTATTGCAGACTGGCAATTGTGGACAAAAAGTTTCCCTATGGCTTTGGAGACCCCCTAGTCTGTATCAGTGGTGTGAAGAACCATGGCTTTCAGGGGATAATTTAATAGGCTTAACAAATACAATCTTTCAAAAGTTCAAATATTTTAATAAAAAAACACCTACAGCAATCTACCTAATGTGGAAAGTTACTATGTCAAAATGTGGTAGGAATAGGTACCTCATTATAAAACATATATATATATACTTATTTACTTATACTGTACATATGCATCATTAATATAATAGAAAAGGTCATCAGCATCCCTTAAAAGCAAAAGTTTACAGGAACTGCTTCAAACGGCAAGTAATTTTGCTCCAAATATGACTTTCAATGTCACATCAATGATTTGTGTATTTTATCTCCTGGGACACTATTTGAACACGTGTATCTGGGGCTTTTTAATGTGGGCCGCTGAAAATCCCCCACTGTCAACTTGGAAGCGGGGCAGAACAAGTGCTGTGATCAGTGGAATGAACATGAGCCCAGGGCTGGAGTTTTACCGGACAACTGATAGCACACCGAGAGTCTCTTGCTTCTCTTATCAGCACGAGGGAGCGCGCTGATAGAAGTGATAATGAGGCCTTGTTTTGCTTTTACCAAACCTCCAGTGGAAATGACTGCAGGCTCAATGTGTGAAGCAGAAGGCGTTTGCCGGACAGATATGTGTGAGACATACAGACAGGTAGAAGTGGTCATCTCCTGCCTAAGGCGAGCAGTGCCATCATTCGGCCGTGCCTGAGCTCCTCTGCAGAGTTGCTACTAATTCCTCCTGCCTATTTTACCCTCGTAGTACGAACTGGTAATCTGCAGAATTCCTGTTTAGGAAAATAGAAAGGGTTATAAATGAGGGGGTGGGGTTGTCGGGCATTTAACTTATTGTGCCCAGTTTCTGGAAACTTATTAGTCAGTTGACTCAACTTGAAGAGGTTGCCCCCCCAAATAAATGCTTGCTGGGTTCATCGAAGGTTTTACTTATCCACTAGCTAGAGAAAAAATGGGAATGGAACCGGGCTCTGTTCGTATCAGGACTAGACTCATTGAATGAGCGTCCATATTTGTTCTGTAAGATGCTCATCCTTTGATAAAGCACAGTGAGAGGCTTATTTCAAACAGGAGGTTAAAGGAGATACAGTAGATATAATGCGTGGTTTTGGGGAACGACAAGTCCCAGAATTCTTAGCACACAGAAGAGGAAATGAGCCCAGCTCCACTGACATGTTTATGCAAATACATCGGCACGGGCAGATAAGGTCACCTAACAAAAGCAGCGTTTGATATACAGCAGAGATTACACACATTTCCTGGAGGGCTGTAGCTCTGCAGGCCTTCATCCCAGCAAGACTCTTAAGGTTTGTTACAATTGGGACAGAAAAAGAAAAATTCCATCAAATAATATTAAATTATTATACGGTAACAGAGCTTCTTTATATATTCTGAATATGTGATCTCATACATTTGTTATACTGCCATTCATAACCAGAAAATGACTGTGTGCATTGATTCAAGCTGAGAGAAATTAAAATTGAGCCACGCGGTCAGTTTCTTCCTTACCACATGAAATCAGCGTGAAATATTCACTTAATTTATTAGCCAAATCTGTTAGTGGTTTACCAATGGCCTTATTGATTTCTTTGAAAACCTTAGGATATACTCCGTTTAGAGACAGTGCTTCGCTTTCTTACATTATTTTTTTATTTGTCTGACACTTCAGTCTCTGCTTTTTCAAAGTTTTTACCTGCAGTATACAGTATCGGTGTCTCTATGGACAAATCCGTGATGTTTTTATTCCGCCTCCTGGTACAGATCCTGCTGCCTGGGTTTGACCCGTCCTGGCTTCGAGTTTCTTCGGACCTTCCAAATCCGGGAATCTGCTGTTCATGTGAGGGTCATTCATACCCAAGAGGTTGACGAAAATGTAACCCTGGCAAGGAATCTGCCTGTTTCTTTTTGACTTTCAATGGCATAGGGTGGCCTACGGCACAGAACAACAGGGGTGGCACTGACGTTGAAGTGATGAGCGATCCTTTATTAGCAAGGTGTAGGAAGTCAATCGATGGCTCGACCGTTAGGGGGAACTAATGAGAGCTGTTACGTGACTTCCCGGCCCTAAAAGACCGTCGTAATTTACGGGAATTTACGTTCGCTGATATTGATTTGTCACACCTTGCCATGCTATGATTTTCTGCCGGGAAGAAGTGGTTGTTTGCGAGACAACAGTCAACGTGGAACGTGATACGAGCAGTAGAGCCAGAGGCAGGAAAGAGAGGGTTTCTGCAGGAGTAGCAGAAAAGGGCGCACGTCCAGACTTTATTCGGCCACAAAACCCCCCTCCCTCTTTGGGGAGTAGGATATTTTGCGTCCCAGATCCTTATGCTCCCAGATGAGACTCCGAGCCACAGTTCGGTATTTTCGAGACAGAAAGGCTATGCTGTAAGTTGCTTACAATCTCCGGCCAGAGCAGCATGGAGATAACAAGCCGATGGTGTGGGTGAGTGGAGTTCGGTACTGGAAGAGTCAGGTGGGTGGTAGCGTGATTCTATATTGACTCTGCTCTGCTCCTATCTTCTGCTTCCAAGCCTGTTTTAGATCTAAGATAAGATCAGAGAAGATAAGATCACTTTATTAGCCATATACAATTTCTTGCATTGGGAATTTGTCTTTTCGCGTACCCCAGCTCGCTCTCCATGAGGCACACAGGCACACAGACAGGGAGAGGGAAGCTTGGGGTCAGAGCACAGGGTCTGCTAGTAGTGACAAAAGAAAGGGGGAAGCCTTTTAGTTTGGGGGCAGATTCATGTGATGCTTTAATTTACATTTTATTCGTTGCATTTCTTCATTTTTTTCTGCGCATGTGATTTGAGGGCGTTTGAAGAAGCCTTTGTGGTTTAGAAGCATGTGAGTAATAAAGCTTTGCTCAAACATCTGTTATCACTATGATTACAAGAGCCCTGGGCATACCCTGAGTCTTTAACTCACCCATACAGCACAAGTTATTTTAATTCTAATCACAGTATAATTTTTTTTTTCAGGTGCACAAAGTGATTAATTTCCTTAGGCTTCCTTCGTGCTGCTGTGTCCTACTCTACTAACAGCTTGAGCTCAGTTTGGAACCAGGGAGGTGCACAGATCATTTCATTTTTCAGTTCAAAGACGGTTACGTGTTTGAACTGGAATTTGCAAGGCTGGTCTGCTGAGGGGGCTGTTCAACAAACAACCTGCCACTTGCGACTCTAAGGTGTCTAGAATTTATGAGTAGGCCCAGAGGGTGGTAAATATTTAATTGTTGTGATTACCGTTGATGGTTAAGTCAGTGTCATCAGTACTCCTTCAGGGATAAAAGTGATATTGCTTGGGACTTTGGTAACATTCTGGGGGGGCTGGGAAGAAATCTTTTAGTTGCATAAGCTTCCCGTTTCTGCATTAAAGGTGTCCTGCACCATCCAGTATCACCTTTGTGGGTCTGATGTCCTCAGATCCCCAGAGTCTACTTATGTAACTGAACGGTCTCTCATAGATTTCAGACTGTCTCCTGATCTGCTTTTGGTCCTGTGCTGCTGTAATTCTCATAAATTGAACAATAATACAGTTTAATTTTATTTTGCGCCTGTTTGTTTTGTTTTATGCTTTGAAATCCACACACATCGATTCATCCTTCTTTTCGATGGAACAGGGGAGAACAGTGTGTTCAGTGAGAGATATTTGTTAGATTTACGTGCTGGACAACTGCATGATTATCTTGACACAATAAGAGAGTGTTAAAAATTCTAAGGTAAGGAGTTATGACATTGAAATTAAATCATGACTCCAGTTTGCAGTATAAGTGAATTCTGAAATCAGAAATACTGAGTGTATCACAACACATTACTTCTTTATTCTCTGGCACAGGTTGGTAATGGAGTAATAACTAGACAGCAAGTTTGATACAACAGACAAATATGTACCATATTGCAATATGTAAGTTATCATACATATCTGTAAATATTAGTTGTGAAAGTGCCTCTGAAAATGGATACTAGAAATTAATCTGAACCATTTTTGTCTGTACCAGTTTCTCCAAATGATTAATTACTAACTGTGGAGACATGATGTTTATCCTGTAGTATCCACAATAGAGGAAATCAGAATTACTGTACGTACAAGGCAGCACAGCCCTTCATGAAGAGTATTGTTCTCTTCCATAGTTCAGATTTCTTGGACAAATTCTGTCTTCTAGTCTACTGTAAGCAAACACTCCCACAGTTCAATATTTCCCTCTTCCTTCTGCTGATGACGTCTCCTCCCTTTTTACTTCCTTCATTTGTCTTGTGCTCACCTTACCTCGAGTCCAGCTTTGTCCCCTGACCCATCCTCATTGAATACTAAATTAATGGTTAACTTAATGACTAACTTAATACTCACTATTAAATGTTAAATACCTATTTTCTTAGAAGCCTGATTTAATGATTACAGAGGATTAGTTTAGCCTGATGTGGTGCTGTTGCACCTTCCAGCAAAACCAGAAACAGACACCACTGCAGCCAGTACCTTATCCTAATTTTGCATGAGCAGAACTTGACATTGACTTGACATTTGGCAGTGCACCTTTGGATTGCTGCTTTACTCTAAGTCTGATAGATCCCTACAGTAAATGGCCAGAAACTGCATTTACACTACCTCTCAAGTTACACCTGCCACTGTGGTTACATTCCTCCCAAAAGTTTCCAGCGGATAAGGAAATCCTAAAGAATTTTTTCCGACAATGCCTCTCATTTTCTTTTAGTGGAATTTGATGCTTTCTTCAGAGAGACAAAAATATTGAGCTTAGAAATTCTTCATTGTATTAAACTCAATCAAACGGGAAAATTGAGCGATTCAACAGATGCCTGAAAAAAAAACACCACAAACTGCTAGGAAAACCCCACAAAACTTTCATTACAGAGTTTTTGCATATTGTTGGAGAAACTAGCCTTGCAACTACCTGTCACGGTCCAAATGAGACTACTGGCTCCTCTACCACATGTTAATAATGGTTATTGTCTAACCCTGGAGGAGAGGGTACAGTAGCTATCAGACGTGGACTCCCAGAGGTTTCCTGACAGTTAAATGAGGTTTTTCCTCCCCCCTTTGCTGTGAAGCTTATTCTCGAGTGGTACTTGTTCGTTCGATATCCATCCCCTAGAGGGAGCCCCACTTCTTTCCTGTTCCTAGTTCCGTGTGATTATTCATGTCCTTCTGGTGTGTCTGGTTTCCGTTTCCTATTTAGCCCCTGTGTCTCCAGTGTTCCTGGCTCAGCATTAGGGTATGGTTGTCATGAGGCCCACCTAGGACCAGGTCACCCCACGTCCGTGTCCTGAGGGCATAGGCCTCATCCCCGACATCGCCTGAGCAACCCGGAGCTCTGTGTTTGTACCATTTGTGCCACTACGCATTGGGTCTCATCTGCTTTTCTGTTCATTCCATGACTGGCCTTTATGGCATTTGATGTCCCCTGCAGAATTGCTTCATGATAAACAAATGTTTACTGAGCTACATAACTGCCAACTTGAAAACTATACAAAAAAACTGATGTACTGAAAATGCCTTTTGCACATATTCTGTACTGTAGCTAAACAACAGCAGGAGAAATGTAAATCATACAAAAACAGAAAGTGAGGAACTAGAGAAGGTAATTTCAAGAGTGGGTCTTTCCTCAGAGGCAAGAAACCTGGCTTATAGAAGAAAAGACAATACAAGTACACTAATCCATTTGAAGTGATGAAAAGGACTGTACAATATGTGTTTTACAGTATATGAAATGTGTGATGGACAGAGATGGAATGCAATTCACATTGCACCTGCTTGGTAAGACCAAGGAGAAAAGCGCGTTGAAAAGGGATATTTAAAGTACCCGTTTCTGATGTTTTTAGAAAACTACGTCTGAGTCAACAGAGCCTGCCACTGAAAGAGACCACCTGTGCGGTTTGAAAAGTATGATGGCTTGTTTATTGATTATGTGCATTGAAGTCTTATTAATGTGGAACAATATGAGTTTAGTAGTACCTTGCAAGAAAGCTTTCTTTACTAACGGGGGAACAGGAGGTGGTGTTACCCTGTGCCACTAGGTGTTGCTGTGCCCAATGCTTTAGGTCAGTTGGCAGGGGGGTTGGGTTGTGTAATGTAATTTGTGTGTTGTAAACTATGTTGGATATGTTTTGTCTGGCTTCAACACACAGCACCTGAGTTAACAGTGTTACTCGTTTGATCATCTAGACCTTTGCCCATGTTTACTGACTCGGGGCACAGGACAGCTGCATAAACACATGGGTCAAATTACTAAACCTAGCAGCCTTTATTTACCCCTGAGCAGTGACAGTGCCTTACCCTTAGTTGCCCCTGACCTTGGTAAGTGCCCCTTTCCTGCCCAGTACCAATTATAACACATTAGGATTTCAAAGTTTTTCCTGACATTACAATTAGAGTAATACAGTTACTGAACAGTGTACAGGGATCCATAGTTGGACCACTGCTGTTCCTGACCTATATCAAGTATCGACATTCTGGTCTTTAAGGTTAACTGGTCAAATGCGCACATTTGGGATGATTGGCAAGCACTGCATAAGCAGCAAAAGGAATTCAAAAAGATTTAGATAAAATTCAAAATTGGCCAAAGACCTCGGTCACAACATTTAATGTAGGCAAATGGAGGGATTTACATGCAGATAATAAAAACTATAATTGCAAAATGGGGTATGCTGACTTAGAAGGGGCTGTTTATGAAAAAGTCACACTGTAGGTGTTTGTGTTGAAACACCCTTTATGTCTTCTAAATAATGGAAGTAATTAAAAGGCAAAACATATATAATCCTAAGGGCAGAATTTAAACACAATTATATTATTATTATTATTATTATTATTATTATTATTATTATTATAAAACTGTATAATGCACTAATAAGGACTCATTTAGAATATTGTGTACGATTTTGGCAACTATAGTATTGAAAAGTAAAAGTCTGCTCTGGAATCAGTCCGGAGATGAGTAGCCAGATATATTCTTGGTCTTAAGGGGATCTCCTCCACTAACAGACCGAAGGAATGGGACTGTTTTACTCTTTAATAGTGAATTGTGTAAGGGGATTTGATACCAAATCCTCAAAGGTATTGACAGAGTCAACCGAGTGGACTTTTTCAGAATGTGCAGTGAAGCACAAACAGAGGACAAATGGGGAAAGTGCATTTAAAACTGAGAACAGGAAGTATTTTTCTACTCACCCAGTGGAAGTATGGAACACAGTACACAGACGTGCTTGAAGCCGATAACCGGACTTCTTTCAGACCTTAGGATCATTTAGCTACTAACTACCATGGCAGAGATGTCCTGAAAGCGATTCTTGTCAAACCGCTCTATGAGGTAGTGAGAGTTGCCTTTGAGAGAGAGAGAGAGAAAATTGAATGGATTGAGTAATTAGCTCTCAGAAAGAATGAAATTTCACATGACAGAAAGGAGGCTGTCAGGATAAGGAAGAGTGGGAGTTCTAGTGGGGGAGCACTGAGCCTGGTGTCACGATCGTCATCCCTCTTCTTAAGGGCGCTCCGACCCTTTCGTATTTTAGTTGATTCTGTGCACCCGCCCCCTGTTTAGTTTGTCATTATTTAAGCCTGGCACTCTCGCTATTCCTGGCTCAGCACTGGAAGACGGACGTCTGGAGGCCTGCCTAGCATCAAGTTGCCCTACAGTACATCTGCAGCTTGAGGGCTTCTGTTTCCGTTCTGACCTAGCTGAGTCCGGGGCTCGGAGCGCCTGGCCTCGTCATTCTGTTTTTAACCTCCTTTTCCTGTTCCGGATCCCACTCTTGATTTTAACCCTGTCTTGACTCGAATGGATCCTCTGGTTCCTGGGCTCTGGACTGCTCCCCGGATTCCCCCCTTTTGGACTGTCTGGATTCGTTTGCCTTCGCCACACCCCTGTCTGTCAACCCGTCCTGATCCTCTACGTCTTTTCCCTGTTGTCCTACTCCACGTCCGGATTATACCATCTGCACAGGGTCCTGAACTACACTTACAGCTGGCTTAAAGAACTCTTCCAGAGGGCTTGAAAGAATACAGCCCAGGCCATCACAGGTGGACAAGTTGGCTCTGTGGCAGTTCATAAGCCAGGTTCAATGGGGTAGAATGCAGTCTTGGACTCCTGAACCAGGATTGAATGGAGGTGTTGGAAACTTGGGGGTGTGGGTCAGGGCTCGGCATGGTAGAAGTGTACCTTGGTAGAAGAGAAGGAAGTCTAGATAACATGGGTTTGAGTTCTCCCTGGGCCATCCTAGCAGCAAATGGATTGGTGGTCTCCAGGAGTGTGAGAATAAAAGGAGTTCCTGGCCAAACAGGATCAGCAGAGGAAAATCTGGTAATAAGAAGGAACAAGTAAAAGTTTGTTCTGTGCTGAAAAGAGAAGAAATGAGACATGTTTCAGCTGTGGCGCCTTCTTCTGGTGTGGTGATAAGAAGTTAATAGGCGTTTGCTTAGTGAAGAGTAAAGGCGAAAGTTGAGTTAAAGTGATTTGCAATGAAGTCAGAGTGCAGAGTTACAAACGGAAACTGTGATGCATTAAAATCGACATCACGGGAAATGCACAGCTGGGAAGACTTGTAACTTGTCTCAGCAGAGGCAAGTGAAGCCCAACCTTTCAAGGAAGAGGACTTGCCATCTTCACCAAGGTGGGAGCACTTTGAAAGAACTAGAATCCCAGAGGGGACATGAAAGATGAAAGGCAATCTGCTTAAAACATAAAACAAAACATTGCAGTTGACACGCAGGCAGAGCAGTTTCTGAGTGTGCTGGTGTTGTGGCACCCTGACAGTAATGTCAGCTTCTGAGTTCTTGGGGAGATGGATGTGTTGTTCAGTATTTGCATCCCTTTAGGATATAGATTACGTATGCCTAGACTGAAGGTTCGTCACCACACTATTTGATGTAAGAATAAGAGGTAAATAATAATTTGTCTCCTCCTGAATGGCTGATTTATCAATATATTGTAAATCAAGTTGCCCTTTGCAGAGGGTGTGTCATCTGATTGTACAGTACTGCTATCCTTTAATAAACACTAGTTGTTTGTTTAGCCCTGTTTGTCTGAGTGGGCAGGAATGTTTGATTTACAAACTTGAAGCCAGGCAGCCTTAAAATCCAGAGCCCTGAAAAGGCACAACTCAGTAAACAGGAGCATTTTTCCTGTTGAACTCCATTTCTTACCCACCTTAAATACAATAGCTATTGCTTTACAACTATAGTTTTATTTTTTTTTATGATCATAATCCTAAAATATATATCCAATATTATTATTTATATGAAGAATGCAGTTCATGTTGTCATTGTTCCTGGCATTTTGTCTGTGTATGCTCTCCCCATTTTCTTCCAGGTGTACTGGTTTCCCAACTTGTACTAAAAACAAGCTGATGGGTTAATTGGCTTCTGGGGAAATTGGGGAAACTAAAAAAAACAGAGATACAAATGTGTCTCCAGCTGTGCTTAAAATACAATCATTCTTGAAATCCATTTCAAAATTTCAGTTCTGGCTAACCTCTCGTTACTATAAATGTCAAGACAGGGACAAAACATACAGTATTTGGCCACGTATTTAAACCATCTAAACTCGCTTTTCATTATTGATTCCTCTCCTAGAGAGCTCCTACCTCGCCTTTGTTTGAAACCCCTCTTGTGATACTTCTCCTGGCTATTGAACCTCCTTTTGCTTTTTGACCACGAACTCGCCTCACGCTTTGGAGTGCACACCTGTCTCTGTATTATTCAGCTTCTGATCTTCCTTTTGGCTTTTGATCACGTTCGAGTAACGTTTTGGAGTGTACGCCTGTTTCAGTATCTTCCCTCTCCTTCGTCTGCCTAGGATCCTCAAACCTCATCCTTGGGATTTGTGACCACATGCACTGGTTCATCGATAAATGCACAGTTTCTAGCATATTTTTATACTGCAGGGCTTTTCGTTAACTGGAAGACAGATGCAGGTCTAAAAGTCCTGGAAACTCACAAGGCCTGAAAAGTCTTACAAATCCCACCTGCACTTTTCTAATGAAGCAGTGCTTATATGAGCCAACATATCTCAACTTTTGAATTCACTTTATGCTCCAAGCAGGCAAATTGAATTGGTTATTAACATAACCCTTCCTCTCAAGCTTTGGGTATTATTTAAACTAACGTAATATCCATCTATAAAGATATTGGCAAAATCAAATGAAATTATTACAGACTATGATGTCTTAATTCCATTACAAATTAGAGCTAAACTAGATCATTTTTTTGTATCAAAATAAACTTTATTTCACGAACAACATTTCACAATACGTACACACTCGTAACAAATGATCCAACTCACATCAAATACGAACTTTCTAAATCACGTGATTGTCCATTATCAATCAGTGCAGGTGGATGATGGGGCTGGATTTGCACAATGAAAAGTCCCTCCAAGCCCCACCACCTGCTTTTGTACATTTCCCTGTCTCTGCCGGCTCTGAAACTATGGTTGTCCGGTCCTCCGCAGGACCTCAGGGGACCAGGGATTTCTGCTTTAGTCCCTGTGCAGGGCCCAAGTGATAGAGAAACCTCCAGTGTCCATCATGGGCACTAGAAGTTCACTTATCGGATTTATAGGCAATAAGATTTTATGGGGTAGTCAACAGTGTTTAGAAAGGGAAGGCTGGTCTTGCTTTATTATCTTGTTAGAGGTATTTGAACAAGCAACAGCAGTGAATAGAAGCAGAGCATATGGTTTATTTACATTTTCTGAAGACTTTCTTGTAAAAACAAATTGTTCTTGTGAGCAGCAGGCATGTATTTGGATAAACAACTGGTGAATGCACAGGAAATAGAGAGATAGATAAGGGATAACAGCTAAACATTGGAGTGATGCAATCTGTGAAGTGTGGGAAAGTAGTTTGCACGTTAACTGGAGAATAGGAGGTCTTCCCTTTGTGGGAGAGGGGAACAAGCTATCGAGCCGTGTTGTCAAAGCTGATACCCTGGCTTTCAAGAAACTGCTGGATGCGATCCCGAGATCAATGATCTGCTTGTCAAGGATGTAGTTCAGCAATCCGAACCTAGGTTTGTTGTAAGAGGCAGAATCCGGAAGAGACAGGAGGCGGACTTCAGGGAAGACTTTACTGGTTTACTTGTGATGCTAGTGAACAGTAACAGTACGTGAACAGGTGCACAAGGGAATGATCAAAGGCAACCAAGTCCAAGCAGGTCCACACGAAGGTCAGGGCACAGTCCAAAACTCCGATACTGGGAGATCCGTCCAGAGACAAGGACAAGGCTAAAATCCCCAGGAGGGGGGAACACCAACACAGGAACATTGAGGGATCACAGGGCGACGTGCTCCAGCCCCGGGCTCAGAGATCAGGGATGTCGCGGATGAGGCCTATGCCCTCAGGCAAGCCGTAGCCTGGTAGTAGGCGGGCCTCTAGACATCCGCAGTCCAGGGCTGAGCCCTGAGCCCTGGAGGCGCTGGGGTTATACAGGGAAAGACAAACAAGGCACAGCAGGAGAACATACAAACAATCACACGGAACTAATGACAAGAGAGCAGTGGAGCGCCCTCTAGAGGCTGGAGGCCAACTACTAACAGCCAAATTAGCTAAACTGGCTGTAAACGTCCTTTAGTTAAAATTCTCATGATCTTTTCTACACCTGACTTATGATCCTGTATAATGTTTCCCATTTCTGCTAACCCCCTCATCTCCACCAATGTTATGTACTCATTAAGACCAGTTCATATTATATTTGCCATTCCACACTGACTCGCCTTAGCAAGTGGGAGTCAGGAATTCTAGTGTGTTAATTAATAAACAAGGTATGATTGTTGTGCATCTGTACAGAAGCTTCGGGACAAATCACCTGACAGGATGGAAAGTTTCAGATGACGAGACCATGCACAAATGCAAGGCCCGGAGGCCTTATCCAGGCCTTGCTGCAGGTGTTTCTTTTAAATAGAGGGGTACTGGAACTTACCTTCCATAGTATGACCACAAAAAGATTCCGCAGATTGTCAGGGTCCCTCCTGTATTGAGTCTGCATGTTTGCTGCCTGTCTGCTGCCAGTCTACAGAAATGACTCTCTGTTTCTCCAACAGCAGCACCCTGGTAAATTTCCCTATTGTATCAGACAGGCAGGTTTTTTCCCTCATTTTACTCGACAGAGAATCCGGCACCAGGACTTTGACATCTCTTTTCATGATTCGTGGCTTTTAAGAGTCCTTAATCAATGTTGTCCATTTGATAACAACAGTTCTGTTTCAGATTACATATCGAATTATAAACTCCCGTTCACGCATCCTTCTTAAAACAGTCTCAGCTTCTTGGCTGCGGAGTAATATTTTAGGTGATAGTCTTGTTGCCTTGGGCCAAGGCAATTTGCATCATTAACAGCAAAAGCTCTTATACATACAGACAGTTAAAGTTGTTTTAATTTACTGTTAAATGTTTTGAAATGGGAGCATTTTCATTGTAAAGTTCCAACTTATGCCAGTCATTTTAGATTGAAAAAGATAAATGACTCACAGTATTAATTTTATTTAGTATTTCACGTGTAAAATTAAAAGACAAAGACAGGTCTTTATACTATGAGAGACAACAGTAGGTATTCATGAAGCAAACTGAATACTGCTCATGAAATCACAGCTGGGCTTTTGTCTCTGTTTTAAATCTGTCACGCATAAGGAATACCTAGGAATTACAAAGTTCAGAATCCCCATTGCTGAACATGAATTTCACTTTCTGTTATGATATCTGAGATAATATAAATATTAACCACAACAAGATGCAGATAACATTTCACATTAACATTGTGGTATTTAAATACACAGGTGTTTAATCACACTTTTAGCTTTTCCTTTTTGTTTCTGGGGTTCTGGCAAAGTTATTGTCACGTGCTGTACAACTAGAGGGCGCTCTTCTTCTGTCCTGTTCCTAGTTCGCTGTGATTATTCACGCCTTTCCAGTGTGTCTTGTTATGGAGCCTATTTACTTCCTGTGTCTGCTCTGCTCCTGGCTCAGCATTGAGGGTACGGATGTCGTGAGACCCGCCTAGCACCAGGGCGCCCCACGTCCGTGGCCTGAGGGCATAGGTTTCTATACTGACATCGTCCGACCCCCTGAGCCTGGGCTAGCCTCCATGTTGCCCCTTTTGCCTCTACGCACAGGGTCTCCACTGCTCTCCTTGTCATTCCACGGCATGCCCTTCCGACATCTGTGACAGTTGTGATACGTGAGTTTTAAAAAGTATCAAAGAGCTGCTATGAAAATGTTTTAAAGGCTGACGATCTGCGTCAAGTCACATGCTAGTGATGCAATTTGTTTTCAGAGCCATAATTGGAATGTATGTTTTGTGTCTGAAATGTACTTTAATAGGCTTTGTGTGTTTTTAACTTTGGACTTCTGCTGCCTTATGTACAGTAACTAAAACTACCTCCAAGATTCTTAAATGTCAAAACAGCACCCCCACTGCTGCTTCCCTTGTAAGGTCTAAGGAAAGTCAGAAATGACTTTGGCTTCTTAGTTGAATTGTTTGGCTACGTGCACAAAACAGAATCTTTCAGCTGTAGGGTTAGAGAGATAGGCATTTAGGTTTGAGCCAATAAAAGCTGAGGGCCAGAGCTTGAGAAAGTCTATGGAACTAAACCAAATGAAGATGAAGTTGCTTGTGTAGTTTTCTATTGTGTGTAGAATTCTCATTTCTGCAATGAACTCTTTTTGATATTTAGAATGCAAAGTATCTAATTCAACTCTTTACAATTTGTCAGGAATATAGAGTTACTGATTGAGCCCCTCAGGAGCCTGAACATCTTTACTATTCACTGATCATTCAAAGGAAAACCCTCCATTTTTCACATGGATATGTATTTCAAAGTACACCGTTTTGCCCATTCTCAGTACTTGCTGTGTTTGTGTACGCATGCAAGTCACACCAGAAGTCAGTCTTTAATCTTCAGAGCACTTGGCCTTATTGCACACACGTACTGTATGCATTACAGAGGAAGTAAAAATATTAAATGTGGCTTTGCAAGCAATAAAATTATTTTAGCAATGCAATTCGCTGGGTTTTGACATAATTAAACTGATTTATTTTCATGACAAATATGGCAAACGTTTCTAAGTCACATTTTTGTGTGTTCTAAAATCTCTGACTCTATTGGTAGTGTTCAGCATGGGTTCAGACCTGTACAATGCATTTCCTCTCTTGCTTCTTCAGTCACACTGCAGAGCTCAGACGAAACCCAGTACAACCAGGGTGCTTGGTCACTGGGGTGAAGCTCACTCTGACAATGATATTTTTATGCTCAATGCAGCTCAGAATATTCTTTCCCTTTTTGGTGTTTCTCCTTTGAAGAAACGTGCATTAGAAAACAAAAACATAACGCTACATTTTTGTGCGACAGGGGCATGAAGGATTGCTCAAAGAACCTCTCACATCTTGAACTCATTTGGCAACTTAGCTTGTTGGATTACATTTCTTCCTGTCACACCACGCATGCCTGCTTACACAAGCAGATCCAGAGTCAACGGAGCTGAAATGTGGACCGTAAGTTTGATGTCTTTGTTAACGCAGAGCGGGCTGGGAATGAAGGGAAGACTTGAAAGAGCAAGACTGTGCTGCTTTAGTCAGAGCCCTGTGTTGCAATCTCATTCTCACTTCACTGGAGCCAAATATGAAAATTCCATTTCACAACAGGAAAAGCGAAAACGAATAACAATGCTCAGGGAACTTAGCATGGAAAAAGTGCGTATGCAGTTTCATCAGAGGGAAATCGGCAAAGAGTTGTGACACCCACCCACAGACTCTCTCTCTTTCATGGGGGACACTGGCAAACAATTGAACTTTCTTGCATGTTAGCAATCTAATGGGCCTCAGGCATTCTCAAGATCCAGCATGCCCTTTTGCAATCGCTTTTGACAACTGTCTGCAGCTGTTCTCTGTTTTTCGACCCATGTGCAATTGCATCTCATGTTCTACACCTGGAAATAAGTTAAGCCTATTAGTATATCGGCAGAACAGAAATATTTCCTTCACACCCTCCAGTTTTAGGTCTAAGAGACACTTTAAAATGAAGCTTATATTGCTTACGTAACGGGAAGTGATGTGGAGGACTGGGCAGTTTCTGGACTGGAAAAGTGGGAATTCAAATCCCAACTGAGACACTGCTGAAGTACTCTTGACCACCTCCTTCCAGTAAAATACCTGTCTGTACTGCATGAATGTAAGTTGCTTTGGATACCAGCACCAGCCAAATAAATTTTGAGTTATCTGTCTAATAGAAAATGATGTACAATATTCTCAATGGCCAAATCTGCGTTATTTTTGTTTTCCAATAATTCTAATACAGAATCCCAAAAGGAACCGTCTCCCAAATTTAATCTGCATGACTGCCCTCTGTGCCCTGCCTGTCTCCCAATGGCTTCACCATGCTGCTGAGGATCTCCAGCCCTGCTCCTGGAGATTTCCAATCCAGCAGCTTTTACAGGACTAAGCCAGCTTGATGTAAAAACGGAGTGGGGGGAGGGTCACGGAACTCATAAACTCCACAGGAAACCAAAACAGCCGAAAGGATAAAAGAATGTTCATTTCCTTAAGTGCTAGACAATAGAAGCTCGATGAAAGTGTAGCTTTGCAGGAAATGCACACCTAACAATTGTTTTTTATCAGTCTGTGAAGAAAAACAAATCTGAGGAACAGTACGCAGACAGTGGTAGGGAATTTTACAACCAAATTAAACTCCCCAAATTAAATGAGACTTCCCCATGGTGTGTACAGGCAAGACTCCATTTAGACCAGAGGTGAGATGGTCAGGGTCCATATCCCAACATAACGTGCAGCAGTAGAACAGACAGGAGATGATAAACACAGCAATGACGATGATTGTGGATCCACAACAACAGGTGTTATGCACAGCAAAAGTCTGTAAATGTACATCCGAAATGTGTAGCAGAGCACTGTTCAACCCAGAAAGTGTGCAACAGTCTGGGGCAGTTGATGAATCCTAGTACAGTTAAAAGCTGAACTTGTGTACGTCAATCGGCAGGCAAGTAGAGATTCGTAGCAGAGATCGCAGTCAGGCACACGGCAGAAGTGGAGTGAGGCGTAAGCACCAGAGAAGACCCAAAGGGATATTTGTGCAGATGAAGGGGTCGTAGCGCTGGAGAGTTCACCAAGGTCAGGCGAAAAAAAGGCGAGGGAGGTGAATACTTTCTGAAGGCACTGTATGTACGTCATATGCTCAGTGTACTCCAAGGAGTTCAAGAAACTAGTTTTTCAAAAAGCCGCGTAACAGGAAGAGTGAGCGAAAAACAAACATCGAGAGGTAGATGTAAAACCAGAGAATGCCTATGGTATCGTAAAATATTACCCAATGAATTACCATACAGGAGAACAAAAGACAGAGGAAGTACAGTAATACAGCTGCTGCCTTCACTACAAATGCCGCTGGTGCAAATATTTGTTTTCCACATAGACTTTGGAGCAATTAGACAATGTGGGGGGAAGGCCTCCGTGCTCTGCTATCGAAGCTACAGCGGGTTAGACCCTGACGTCCGGAAGTGATTCGATAAGATGCCCCAGTGTCGTCTTATACATTGCACATTTTATTGCCCTGCAGCAGCAGCTGCCAAACTGAAACAAATAGGTCGATAACCGAACAGAGAAAAAGAGATACAAGAACCGCGTAACACATATTTTCCCTCAAGGACCTTTGTGTGCCATTTTGTGGATTGCGTAGTTGACTGCCTTTTCTGTAGGTGAAGGTCCATGCGGTGCCACCTAAGGGTGTGCAAACGTTGTTTGTCAGATAGGAAACTGCCGAATATGGAAAACCCCCTGGCAGGGATGTGCAGAGGAAGTTGTCGATGAACCTTCACTGCCTGAAATGTTTCCGTTTGCCGAGTGTAGCTTCCAGTCAG
The DNA here is from genome assembly GCF_040954835.1 of Lepisosteus oculatus. NCBI lineage: Eukaryota > Metazoa > Chordata > Actinopteri > Semionotiformes > Lepisosteidae > Lepisosteus > Lepisosteus oculatus. Next base: position 12,697,817 of record NC_090719.1, on the reverse strand, counting down.
TGTAAACACAAGCAACGTAGCCACTGCAGTGCCTGCAGACGCACTGTTGGTAGCAGAAATGACAGGAAAGTGACCTAATTCCTTGCATTCTGATAGTACTTCCAAAGGAGTCCAAACGCTATTCACACAGGAGAGGGGATCCGCTAACATCCTCCCCTGGGGAGGAGAAGCCAGCTGCCTGACACACAGCAGCCATTATATACCAGAAGCTCACTGTCAAGCTGATCAAGGGGAATTCTCAAGCCCAGATTTCTGAAGGATTAACGCTTTCCAGGGTTCTCAGTTTGAGAAGGTTTTCCATCTGCTAAAGTTGTCACACAACCTCAGTTGAGGTCTTTTCATAAGCTTTCGTAAGCCCAATTCACCTTTTCTTCCGGGAAGTCATTTTCTTACGTATCTTTGTATTTATATCTTATTTGTATTCTTAGAAAGTAGAGTTTATTTAATGTATGTTTTGGCTTTCGCTTAGATTTGCAGATCCACAACTTTTTTCTGTTCTTTCATTTTGTATCGGGGTTACAGATCCTGCCTCCTCTCTGGTTTAAGGGGGCAGTCCCAATATCTCAGACCGGTTATTAAATCATGGTAACAAAATACAGTCATTGATGTTATAGAAAAAATGTACGAATTTCGAGTTAAGCACAAAAACTTTGTGAAAGTGCTCTAAGTCACCATGTTGCCAGAGACTTGCATTTGAGTTCCCACAAATTTGGACGTGATGCAGCCCTTCCCTCTCACTAGTCACTGCAATGGTTGAGCGAATACGTACAGGATGTGCAGCAGAGGTTTCACTGTAGAAATGGTTGTGATCTACATGCAGAGCTAACAAGTCTGTAGCAGTTTTCTGCAAAACCTGCAAAAACAAGCCTGTTTGTTTGCAACGTAATAGTTCCTCTTCATGTCACTGGAATTTGGGTTGCCACATTCTGAATTGCAGAATATGACGCTGCACAGACCTGGAAATCTAATCTGTTTTGTGACGGAAATTGTACACGTTGCTGTGTAATATTTAATTTTTTAAAATGCACTGATCACTGCTGATTCTTTTTAACCCCCAAATATAAAAATAGTGTTGCAGTTCTGCTTAAAATGAGAGCTTACCTGTCCATGAGGAGGAGCCTAGTGAGGGGTTTAGGATATTTAACCCGTCACTCTGGTGTACAGTAGTACTTTAGTTTTGTCCAGTATCCTTGTCTGCATATTGGTACACAGCCTGAGAAATGGAAGGCCTGTTGTTTTGAAACCACTGGTAAGAAATTTCACTGAGTTTATTTTTTGTTGAATAGTTTCTTGTACGGATATTTTTTTTGCACAGGAGGACTGTTAGCAAATGGACACTACGTTGCACTAGTGTTTTGAATGGCCCATATTTTGTATGGGCTACCCTGTCAGATGGTTTAGTCAGACCCTAGTTCATCAGAATTTTAATTTGATAAAAAGAATTATAGGAACGAAAGAATTTCGAGTGTTGGTGCTACTGTACGAGCACCTTCAACAAACATCTAAATTACTAATTAAGCACAATATTAGACATACGCGTGTGCAGTGTTTTCAAGGGACATACTTGTGTGCCTCTAATTTGACAGTTATTCCCAAATCAAGTCACAGAACGATTTGCAAACCTACAAGACGCGTCTTGTCAGTCTTATTGATCTAAGAGCCTGCATGAAGATTATTTTCAATAGCATGTCACAAAACACACATCCACAGTGGAATATTTTAATATTATTATTTTATTAAATAACAAATATAATCATAAATGATAGAATCCTACCACACAAAACAATTACTCCACATTTACATAGTAATATTATTGCAATTGGGCACAGTACATTGTACTGTACTCTACAACTGTTTTAATATAAAACGTGACTTACATCTAAGCATTAAACATTGAATGTAAATTAATCAAACTATTACATAATTGTGGCCACCACAGCACTTGACACCTAATGTCAGGCATTACAGACATTGTCATCATATCAACATACCACCTAGTACAGCAGCTGCATTCTCATAAATGTTTTTTCAGATGTGGAAGGATGGCACGTGCAAAATTTAAAATGAGGTCCTCTAAAGTTTAGAAGGTAGTTCACTCAGTAGAACATGAATATGTATAGCTATATGTATCCAAATATATGGAGGATATTTGTGTGTGCACATTTATTCCAAATCATTTAAGTGCATTCAAAGAGACTGTTCATTACATGTGGAACCACAATCAAGGCTTCTCGGCTCAAGCCACATCTCTGCCACAGACAACACACAATGTCACAGCACTGGCCTGTGCAAACGGGTTTCCAGAAAGCACAACTGTCTCTCCTCTTCTGGACCCACATTTTATGATGTGCAAATTTTAAATTCAGGACACTGAGTAGTCTCAGGCAAAGTGCTGAATTACGCAGGGAGAATTAGGTTGTGCAGATATCATTAAACTACTGCATTAGTCATTGTTATCATACTTTCAAAATTGACTGGAGTCAGTTACAGAACAAATATGAATAGGGAGTAGTTATCTTCCTATAAATATCTCCACATTTATATCCCTCCCAAATTCCTGTAATATTAAAGTCACAAACATTATGCAACCAAACTGCTGCTATGTTTTCCTTACATGCATCTACTTTACTTTTTTTTACATATCTATTTACACAATCGTCAACTCAACAAATACTTTAATACTCAATAAATACTATTTTTAAAAAAGAGAACCTTTCTAACTACTGGCTGGGTTTTCTGTCACATTCATTTTATGACTTCAGAGAGCTCGACCGGTAAGAAACATCTCTGTCCTCTCTTCTCTGCAAGAGCGACACTCAGGTCTTTCTGTTGGGAAGTCTACTACAAGTCTACTACAAAGACTCTGTCTGCAATGTTGCCCTTCAAACTCCTGGCAATACATATAAGCAGCAGTCATCATTCCTGAGAGATTTCTGCTGTGGGACTGCCAAGAGACAGAGATAATGGTAAAAGTCAAAGTTCATTCCTAGGCTAACAGAACAGGGCGTCCTGTACCCTAGTTGCTCCAGTCCGCTCAGAATTTCTGGGGGTCATCCCTGCAGAGAAGGGGACGCATGTGCTTTCTTGTCCACTTAACATCCTGGAAACCAGAATAAGCTCTAGCCTTCTAGCTCTGTGGCTCAGATATGGAGATGACCTACTAACAGAACGGTCTAACAGCACTAGAATCATTTTTTTTGCATATTAAATAGCAAACAAACCATCACAAAGATTGATATATGCGCAAATTAAGATACTTATCTTCTTAAATAGAGTATGCTATTGATAGACAAGTACCAGGGTTCTTCTTCTAGGTCAAAAGAATCTTGAAATCTAGTGTCATGATACAAGGACTAGATTGGCTATTTTGCTTTTAGGTTTATTTTGATTTTTTTCTAGCAATTTATAAGCCAGGGACAAACATTCGATGTGTCAATTTGCTGATCCATGGAATGTTGTTTTTCAGCCTCTAATAACCCGGGTACTTGTATAGTTATTGAATAAATAGTCCCACGTCCCACAGTAATGCTTCACCTAACGCCCCTTGGGTGCAGTGTATATTGCATATATGTAGAATAAAAACCACATTCTGGCATCAAAGGTTCGACATCGACATCAAAAAGGTTTTTTCGCTGAAAACGAGAAAATACGTTTTGATAACAAAACATGCGATAGAAACCTGCATGAACCCTGTTTTGCTGTACCCCTCTGGAAAGAAGTGAATTCAATTGGCATTCTGTTGAATCACACGTAATAGCTCAGGGGATCAGACCAAATCATACATATGAAGAGCTGCCAACTTTGGCTATGACTTTCTACACGTCAGCTGCCTCTAGTGCAAACTGAACCCATCAGTTTTTAGTGCAGATTTTCCCAAATTAATCCCAAATTGCAATTTGATATGACACTTTTCAATCTCAAGTGTTTTGCATGCAGGGGGCAACTCACTCCATCCACCCTCTGAACTGCGGCACTAGTCTGGGTGATGCACAGTGCTCACACTTCCCAGCAGATCAGATGGGTAGCTGAGAAGCCATTCCCTTAGTTTTCTGTAGGTAGATCAGAGTTTACGAGCCCAGAGTGGGCTAAAACCCTTACTCTTTCGAACAGTACCACGTGATCTTTAACGACCAAGAAGTCAGGACCTTGGTTTGCCATCTCATTTGAAGGATGACACCTCCTGCAGTACAGTGTCCCTCATCACCTTACTGGTGCATTAGTTTTGGAAATTCTGATCCAGAGGGAGGGCTGGTACAACAACACCACTTCAAGCAGCCATCAGGCCTTCCTAGTATTTGACCAGGCCCAGCCTTCACCTGACTGTGTTACACTGAACAAAATATAAAATATTAGAAAAATCAGGATCACATGAATTACTGTGCCAGGATACTAAAAATTGTACCAATCTTTTATTTTGTTTTTAAGCACCGCATGCAGTCCATCGGGTTTACATGGGCTTGTAAATATGCCACATTGTAGCAAAATACTACCTTGGAAAATCTGGTAATAAATCTGATCATCTGATCATTTTGACTGAAATGTCCAATGTACAGACTATATCCCTGTAATCTCAGATCACAGGCCTCATTTTTGGTAATGTAAGGAAGGCGAAGCTCTTGCCCGTCTTGTTAAAGTGTTGTCCTAACTAACAGAAAATGCAGTGGTTTTGTATCCTCCTTAAGCCTCCTACCCCACCCCCCCAAAAATAAATAAAAGACATCATGAAATACCCCAACCATTTTCACATTGAACCCCCTCCTTATCCCACCCCTAAGCTGACTTAAAGCAAGTAAGCCCCAAAGAAGGTTTTCTTTTCATCAGTGAAGTCGACCAAGGTGATATTGTTGACGAGCACCATCAGTTTATCACCTTTTTCCAGTAAGAACACAGCTCCAGAATACAGGCTCTTCATCCACGTGTCGCTGCCACATTCCACAGTCTTAAAAGAAGTGATGAGATCTGAAGGTGTAGGGTATCCATTGGTCATCTTGCTGATGGTCTGACTCAACCTCACCGGCTCACAGCCCCTCTTCCCATGATCGTGCATCAGGGCTCTGAAGGTGACTTGAGCGTAGACGAAGTACCGTCCCGATTCAGGGATGAGCAGGGCGTTGTCGGTGTACGCAAACCCGCTGTCCGTGAAGGCATTGCCCAGGTTCGATTCCCACGGCAGGATGTTCTCCAGTTTGGCGGTCGTCTCCATTTTGGCTGCGGAGAGAGAGAAGGGCCCAAGCGGGGGGGACGTCAGAAACTGAAACCGAGCGCGGGGCTCCCGGGACTGGAGACCGCCACTGGCCGGGACGCTCAGCCGAAAAGCATTAGCAGGAGGGTGCGTGCGTGGGATTATAAAAAACAAGCTAGAAAGAAAACGTTTTAATTTCCCGTGCGGAAAGAAGTGATTGAGAGATGTCAGGCTACATCAGAGAATGATAAGAATACTAGGCTCAAATCTAAGTATTGTAACAGCTCTTTTATAAGGTAAACCATGCAATGTTTTTTTGTGTGTAAACTTCTACCTCTTACAGTACAAACGGCATATTTTTTTATTTGATGTTTTCTTTATTCTCGGGGGGTGCCTTGCACACGATCTGGCCCAAGGGAAACGCTCCCGTTTTTCAAAGCAGAAAGAATTTGATCGAATCCTCCTGAGTTAAACCACAAATCAGCTCCACGGAGCTCTGTTTACTTCACACAACCCACAGGCTTCACCACATTACTCACCGGCCCTACTGGCTGTTGCTGTAGGTGAATCTGAGGTCACTCTTACAGGGTGTGGTTTACACACCAAAGAAAAGGCTGCATTATTAGTGGCGCAATAAACTTTCCCAATGCTATTCTATACACTCCTGATCTTCCTGTCTAAGGATCAGAGGATCACATGCAGCCTGTTGCTGCCAGAGAAGGAGGAATAAACAAATAGCGCTTCCTGAAGAAGGAGGGTCAGCCACTTCCTAGCCTACACAGTAAGCCAAAAAGCCACGACCTTGCCTATATACAAATAATCAAGTGCCGAACTGACATCTACAAATTCACGATCTCTTCTGTCAATCTCCCTTTCAATCCACTGGCAATTTCGTTTTGCAGCTTGCTGCTAGAAGCGTGCCAGACCCTTTATCAACGGTGCTTGTACCTCTTCGGCTTGTAATGTTCTGTTTTTAAAAAGCAATGCCACATTTTCCAAAGCTTTAATGTTCGGCTTGGATTCTTTGAGGGACGGGAGGCAATTTTGTGACAAAGCAATAGCCACAGTAATACCTTATGTGTTATCTAGATGGTTTGCCAACAAAAGGATTAATTAATTCAAACATCCTTAATTGTCTGTTCGCATATAGTTTCACCTATAGCATATAGTGTTCCCCTATAGATATTCTTAGGGAAATTCTAGGGAAAATTTGAATTTTTATTGACATACTCATCCATGCTGATTTTTTCTTTTGGCTTTCTCAAACTGTTCAGTTTTTTGAGTTTTTTACACCTGTCCAAACACCTGATACCCAGGGAAACTAGAACAAGTCCTGATGCATTGCTTTTTTTGTCTGAAGAACATAACACTAAATAATTCTCAATCGTTGCTTTAATTTCTTTGTGTGTAGCTCTTATCGGTAACAACAATGAGAATGGATGCATTTTGCCACATTAAAATTAACCAGTTTGACAAAACATGTTGCCAGACAGGCTGGGTCACGAATTAATTATTTTCACTATCGCACTTCAAGAAGGAGTGGAATTCATTCGATCTATTTTAATGTCTTCTGTGATTAGGGATCTTGTTTCTGAGAGTTAACAAATAAGAAGGAAACAACAGGTTTTTTATAAATATTTTCACGTGCATATTCCATTTTTTTTCTGGAACTGGAAATGTCGACTAAAACTGTGCAATGTCTTTTTTAGAAGAGATGATGGTGATGACTTGCAAACTGCAGACAGTGCACCTTTCAAACTGTGCAATCTCTCAAATGTCATACTGTACTTAGTGTTCTGTTTCTAAGACGTAACAGACAGGCCCCCATTACATAATAACACCTAAACCCTAACAGCCACATATTTCAGACTCTAAAACTTGACAACAGTTTCCACTGGCTGAGGAGGAGAAGGTCTTGATTAATCTTGAGCTGTATAGAACAGTCAAGCTCAGCCTCTTAGTGGAGTTGCTGAAAATCAGAATGTATTTAATTGTGTAGATATAAACCTGTGTACAAACAGGGTTTAGTATACCGTTTCAAAGAATACTGAAGGAATTAGAGCACATTGCCAAGATGAAATATTCCCTGCTCATATCACATGGCTCACAAATTTTTAAGACTGTTGTACTTACCAGTCAGGTGAGCTTTTGGCATAGATCTCTTAGGAGATGGAGTCAATAAGGCCATTTGTTGTGAAGGACCTTTTTGAAGGGAAAAAAAAACATTTATTGGCACAGAATCTCATTTTCATTTAGACTAGTTTGCTGCTTTATTCAGGTCGATGCCTCAATTGTAAACCAATATACATACTGTATACAGCTCTTTTTTTTACAACGCTTTTTGTAAGGTAGCTGTTATGCTTTGCCACTGCTATGCCTGTTGATTGCACCGAGAATACAATTTTCTCTGTACAAATCTATGTTCTCTAAGGCTGTCCTAGAAAACATAATGTTACTCTTAGTTGAAATCAGAACAGAACCTTTCAAATCAATCCTAATGTGGACATTTTCTCCAAAAGGAAAACGTTAAACCCCCACCACCAAAATATTTGTTTATTCAGAAAAGAATTATTTTAAACTGTTTAAGCAAATCAATTCTTAATTCTTACACACTGTAAAAACGCATACTTGACTTTGAGTGGAAGTGGTTTATTTATTGTTCTCTAAGCAAATACGACAAACGTCTGAAATCGAAACCTCATATTTCACACGGAATTCATAAAGACCGATCGTCTTCTATCTTCAGCTGTGTCCCTATCAATGAATTTTGTCAGACAAATCTGAAATACGCGATTTTAGACAAAAGCCCAGGACGCATTTTTCTGACCCTTGCCGAAAAGATTTCAGACAAGTGAAAATAATACTAGAATAACCAGAAAAATAAACTAAAAATTGCAACAGAATACCATTCAATTGTCTTCCAGCAATATTCACTACTGCCACAGTAACTTTTATTAAGCACGCCTCGTGACTGCTATGAGAAACTATAATCATTTTCATCATTTCATTTTTTACATTAAATTTGTTCTCCTTTTGGAAAAAAACAACAACATAGGTGTGATTGGTTTTAAAAAGAAAAACACCGATTTATGCTGCCAAAATACAGGTTTACGCTATTTACTCATTTTCTATATAAAAATAGTCAGAGAATCTTACCTTGCGAAACTTGCGCAGCTGTCTGTAAAAAGAGAGAATAGAGTTAGACTGGTTGAGCACGCGTGTTTTATCTGTTAATTGGGATAAAAGATTTTAATCAGCTCCAGGGGTGTGTGAAGAATGAAAGTGTTTCATGAGCTCCCCACACGCCCTCTCAAGTTTACAGTTAGAGTTAAGTGTCAGTATATCTTTTGCCTTTGAGAGGCACTCCGGTCAGCACAATCTCTCATGAGCCTTTCTCGTACTGTACATACTGTAGTGTCCTGAAACCGTACTGTACAGTACATCGCTGCTGACTGGACGCTACCCACCTGGTGATCAGAGGGTTCCCTCTGAGTTGCGTGACAGAAGAGCAGGAAAGCCGCACAAGAGATGAACAGAAAGCCCAAGGAAAAACGAGAGACACAGTCCCTCCTCTTCATCTCGTTGCAGGTATTTATTATCACGGCCACAGATCTTTCGTGCTCCAAGATCTGCAGTTTCGTCTCCTCCGACACGTCAGCCCCGCGATCCATAGTTTCTCCGTATCAGCAGCAGCCCAAGCCGAGAGCAATAGCACGTACTGTATCTCAGTCTTGAATGTGTTGATGCGCGATATCCTCTTCATCGAACCGAGCCCCTCTTTATACTAATTAGATCCCCCGCGTTCTTTGTTTAGCACCGCCTACGAACACGAACCAGAATATTCATTTTTGTTTTTCGGCGATGGGCGATGTAGAATCGGAAAGTCCCAGAGGGCGACCCTAATAAAAGTCGCTTTGCGCATTACACAACGGCACAGGATCTCAACTGGATGAGCGAAAGGGGGTGTTACCGCGGAGACTTTACAAGGAAAGTGCGGTTCTAACAGCGCATGATTCACTCGGCACCCTCTGAGGAACCTCCTCTCGTTTCTTTCCGCAGCCCTTTTCCCTTTCGGGTTTCTGTCGAGGCTGGCGAGCAGGATTTGCGCCGCTGGAGGTCCCTGCTGCCTCACAGCTGCTTTCACAACGCAGCGCGCCGAGAAGTTCCGCTTCCAACGTGAAAACAGCATTCCTTCGCCAACGAGGAATCTGTCTCTCCGCGTACACGACTAGATCAATTTGGGTGACCGGAGAATAAGTTACAGAATAATGACATTACGGCCATAACCTTCAAATTATTAGTAGTTGCAAAGAATTTACTTGGCTGAAGCGTATATCCAACATAGCCCCGGTACCCACTGTAGCTGGGCATCTAACTTAAAGCTGAGTGCAGGGTATGGCAGAAGTATCCCCAGCCAAACCCTGGTGTCACGTCTCTCCTCTAACTAGCCCAGAGCCCCAGCCGCTGTCCCACGGCCGCAGCTGGTGTACTTCACAAGACAGGGAGCACCATTCTGTACCGTGACAAGGAACAGACGAGAAAAACACCAGCCCCTTAAGTGGTGCAGAGATGGTGGCACGGGTGGTTGTGACTGGAAACAGCCCGTTTTGCATTTGTTTGGGCTGATTCGCGTTTAGTTAACGGGTTACATTAGAGGCAGAGATTGTTAGGCGAAAAGATGCGCTTTTACGCATAGACCGTCACCGGTCGCAAATGAACGCCCTCCCTCGTCGTTGAATGTACTTAGAAATCTACGTTGGAAAACCACGGAAATACAGTTTTGTATTGTACACATAACGTTTTTTTTTATTTAATTTGTTAAATTATAGGGAATTGTATATAGGGAACAGCTGATGGTTACGTTGTAGATAATGATGGAAAAACCGGCGTCTTCTTCCGAGTACGTTTTTGGCAACTACGGGCTCGGAGAGGCCCGGAGACGCAGTTTGGTTAAGAACAAGTATCCGTACTTTCGAACAGTGCCTCTTCAGCTGAAAAAAAACAAAACAACAGTTACCACAGTTATTTCTGGTAGTTGTAAATTTCACATCTAGAGTTATTACAAAATATTTGGAATGTATTCATTCTCTTTTTTTTGCCGGAATTTACTGAATCATACTTCTTAATGATCCCACTTCCAACTCTAAACCCAGGGTGTTCTTCCGAACGGAAAACTGCAGACTCGATTCCAGAAAGTCCAAATGCTTCAAGAAATTATTACTTTAAGCTGTTTTGAGCAAATCAGTCCGTCATTCTAAAACACTAAAAGTCACAAACTTCACTTCAGGTTGAAAGTGGGATTATTTATTTTCAGTACTTCAAGCAAAAATAACAAATTTTCAACACACGGAATTCATCTGGACTGGTCGGTTTTATAGCAGGGAGAGGAAAAGTGTTTTTTTTTTCTTGAACTATTTTTGCCAATGAAAGCGGTACACAAAGAGGTTGAGCGCTTTTCAGACTCTTGTCCAAATAATTTTACGTGTAATACCGTCTCTGTACTACGCTTAAAAATGGCTATTTTGTTATGTGTGGGATTTAGGTATTTAGAGTAATCTTGTGTTACTGCAGGGAACTTTTTCAAAGTGAGCAGGCCCAGATTTCGTGAGATGGCATTGCGAAATAAATTCTGGGGGATAAAAATGCAGACTGAAGGTACACTTCATCATGCCAATGAGTTACATCAAACATCTGTTATGCTAACATTAATAGTAAAAATCCCAAATACAAAATTTAAGTAATTCTGTTATAATTAAAACAATAAGAAAAAATCAAAAAGTAAAGAGTTCCAAACCATATTTGTCAGCACAACACGCAAAACCAGGAGAGCACCTTAAGCACTGTGAAGGAGCTTGAGTAATCTATAGGAAATTAGAGTGATACCATGTCTGGAATTAATTGGGTGAGGTTTTCAAGAGAAACAGGTAGAAAGTCAGATTGTGCTCCGAGAAACAGGTGATGACCAGCTATGGGCTTAAAAATCGTTGCTACAACATGACGTGTACATCTGAAATCAGTTTTAGTGTGACAGAATGATGGGGCATCTTCACTACCTTGGTTTCCTGAAAATGGAATACAGTCATCACCAACGGGGAACTGTCTTGTAACCACATTAGGCCAGTGGGGACTAGATCTGGAGTTCTTCCCTGTCTCTGGCTGGTGAGATTCACTTACTCACTAATTTACTATTAATGGTTTGCATTAAGGGTTGTGGGAGTATGGAACAGGTTACCCAGACACGCTATTGAATCCAATGCCCTGGCTTATTAATGACAAGACCATTGGGTCAGTTAGCAGCTATAAGGAAAATAATTCATGGGTCGGATCTCGCTCTCAATAAATAACAAATCCAATCACAGTATTCACGCTTCTGCCAGAATCGGAACAGCTTCAAATCCCACTGAATGCAGGGAAAGGAAACTCAATAGAACAGCAGCCCAGTATGTGATTTCCTTATTATTATTATTATTATTATTATTATTATTATTATTATTATTAGTAGTAGTAGTAGTAGTAGTAGTAGTATAAATGTTATGTATTGCTATGTGTGTGTTGCTGTCATTATTAATAAATATTTGTTTAACCCAGTTTGCCTGATGTTTAACTTCTTCAAACGAGCAGTGCCAGAGAATAACGATCTCACGTGCCTCTAACTATTCAAGCTGCTAAGGGTACATTCTTGGTACATCTTTCAAATTTGAGGGGGCTGTGTGTTTATTTTACTTCATTTTTGCTTATCCTGCTCTGTGATTTCTATTTTTGTAATGTTCTGTTTGCACAAAATTTGGATTAATTGGCCCAAACGTCCATAAACAGGAGCTGTATGGTGAAAAGCATTTCAAGGACAAGTTTTTGTTTAACTTGGGATATATTTTTAAATTATAGAATTGAAATCAAAGGGGTTGTTATGTCAAAAGTATGGTCACCTCATTACAAAAAAAGAAATTACTCCTCTGAAATCAGAGAAGAGTGACCATTTACATTTTATGGGGTTAAAGAAATGCCCCACACTGACTGAAACAACTGGACCTTTTTAGTCTTGAACAGAGAAGCGTGTGTGTGGGCGACCTATCTAACTATTTGAAATAGGACATCGACAAAGTTAACCCTTTATTTTTTTATAAACAACAGTAATGGTTTTCTCCATCTGAATCCCCTTGACTACATATTAGAGCTCCTGATATTATCAGATTGACTATTATTTTGCTACAACGGATTAACTATAAATCTCTTACTGTTTCACATTGTCGTAAACCAAATCAGTCTCAACAGACTTCTAATTCCACTTAATAGTTTAAAGGAATAAAAGAATTTGATTACACAATGCTGAAAACAGTCTAAATAGACTTGTCATTTTGTAGTTCATCTTAATATACAGTATATAAAGTCAAATTAAGCAGTCAGCTGTTTAGTCCTCTTCTAGGCTCATCTATGGGACACAGTTAACTATGAACTGGAAAAAAGACATATACAGTATATTCATATTTGATAGAACATCTTTCAACATTGTGTATTGTGCATTTTAGTGGCAACTAGTTAATATGAATTTTGGGAAATAATGTTTTTACTTGAATTCTAATTGAACAATGATTTATTAATTAGGAACAGATTGATCTGTTACCGCTTCAGGTAGTAACAGAGGTTTACATTTGGCTTCAGATATTCAGTAATAGCTTTAAAACATTAAAGTGTACCTGATTATTTGCTAAATTAAGAGTTCAATTGAAATAAATACAGCTGGATTAAACTCAATACATTGAGCAGTACGATTAAGCATGAAAGAACACTGGGGATAACACTTCTAGTCTTATGAAGAGTGCAAAGGGTTCTTTAGTGACCGTGTGGTCAGGACCTCTGTTTAACATCCCATCTGAAGGACATCTGTCACGATCGTAACCCCTCCTCTTAAGGGGGCTCCGGCTCTTTCACATTTTGCTGATTCGGTACACCTGCCCTCAATCCTGCCCCTCCTTATTTAAGCCCGGCACTCTCGCTACTCCGGGCTCTGCACTGGAAGACGGACGCCCAGAGGCCCGCCTACCACCAAGTCGCCCTACGTCCGCGGCTTGAAGGCGTAGGCCTCCTATCGGCGCCCTGCCCCAGCTGAGTCCAGGGCCCAGAGCGCCTGGCCTCGTGTTCCTGCTTTTATTCCCCGTCCCTGCACCGGATCCCGTTCAGGTTTTTAGCGGTGTTTTTTTTCGTCTCGTTTGGATCACCCGGATCTCTGGACTTTTGGACATCACCCTGGATTTTCCCTTGGACTCCTTCGGACTAGTTCACCATGGCCACGCCCCTCCCGAGCACCAGTGCACACTCGTCACGCCCCCCTGTTTGTCGTCATCTCCTCCCCGTGTCTGTTTCCACTTCGATCCGGATGACACCGTCTGCACAGGGTCCTGACCTACGCGCCGTAACAGACATCTCCTTCCGCACAGTAGTCCGGGTTGTTATACTGGGTTTGGAAATAATGGACCGAGGGAAGACTGCCACCTACTGGTCCACCAACCCACCTTTGAAAACCAACAGCCTGGTTTAGGTCTATCTTCCCTATTGCTACCCAGGCCCAGCCTTGTTTATCTCCTAATAGAAGATCAAAACATGGTTATATCTCTGGCATAGGAGCAGGAATCCCTGCCAAATACTACTGACTTTCTCAGTTCTGTATACTTGCAGAGCATTTTTGCAACATCCTCATCTCTGTCTGCCGGGTGTTCTAAACCACCGTGAGCAAAATGTGACCTTTTGATTACAGTTACAGCAATGCTGATTTAAATGTGGTGTGCATGACTCACAGACCTAGACTGCTGTGACTTTTATCATTGGATTTTGTGTTTTTTTTTTGTATATAGTATTTTCATCCCTATGGTTTTTGTTTCTGATAAGCTTTCAGAAGTTACACCTTACACAGGGTGGTAGGGTGGTCCAGTGCTTAGCATTGCTGCCTCATGGCACAGGGGTCTTCAATTCCTGGGCTGCTGTCTGCATGGTGGAGTTGGCATGTTTTCCCTGTGTTTGTGTGGGTTCCCTCTGGGTGCTCCTGTTTCCTCCCACAGTCCAAAGACATGTTGGTAGGCCGCTCAGGGAATCTGGCAGACGAGCTGACAGGATCTGAGCTGCTCGGGGGAATCTGGCAGGTGGGTATCACTGTTGGTTTCAGTCTCACCAGACGGCTCTCAGTAGCTTAACGTCAGAGCACCTGTCTGGCAGTGTTCTGACTGAAGACGATTCTAGAAGATTAGCTGCCTGACTGATAGGCAGCCAGACGGCCAGACGAGAGGCCCGATCTCATACTCGCAGAGCCAGCTGGAGGGCGAGCACTCTTCAGAATGCCACGGTTACCCATGCCAACCACTGGCTACAAGTCAGTGCCAGCCTGGGCGTGACCAGTTAAGGGCTGAGCAAAAAGTTGTCAATTTCACCTGAGCCCGAACCCTCCAATACTATTCGCTTGATTAAACCAAATTTCCCATCTGCTTCTGCTTGAAGTTGTCTTTGCTTGTTTCAGTTGGCGGTCACATGGATAAAAACAAAAAAATCAAATGAGAAAGTAGAGGACTTTAGAAGTTAAGTTGTGGCTAAATAAAACAATATAACTCGACTGAAGATAAAGCAAGAAAGCCAGTACTAATTGCTCACACTAATGTGTTAAAAGAAGGATGGCTCTAACAGGTGACCTTGTCAGAGGAGTGTGTTCACACTCCTAGAGTTCCTGGGTGAAATCCTATCTGTGAAGTTCTATCACAAGGAACTGGGTGATCAAACTGGCTGATACCTTAATATTAACTCAGTCTGTCTATCTCACCTGGCAGTACAGTGCAGCCCTGTACTGCTAGCACATTGCTGTCTTGCACAGTCCAAAGACACGCTTGTAGGTTAATTGGCCTCTGGGGAAAACTGGCTCTGGTGTTTGTGTATCTACCGTGTGGTGGACTGGTGTCTCATCTAGGGTACAGCCTGCCTTGTGCCTGTACCTTGAAGTCCTATTTGGTGCTGATTTACAGCAAGTCTTACATACTCTGGGGGCAACTTAAGATACCCAGCTCTGGCAGTATTAGACCAGATGTTCACCACTGGAGGAACTCCTGTCATGGTTTAGTAAAGACTCGAAATGTCTCCAGATGGGAGAGTTCAGCCTGCACTGAAACCGAATGACAGACCCCAAAAGCTGGGTCTGGGACAAATTCAGTCCTCTTTCCATGTTCTGCTGGTGTATGGAAGAAAAAATGGTTGTATTATAAAGTAATGTGTAGCATCAACAAAAGTGGTTAATAACTGACACATGGGGGGGGGAAAAATGGAAGTATCAAAAGCTGATGGGAGGCTCAGATGTTGTGTCCTATGAGTCACTAGATTCTTTCAAAATCTAATTATACATGGACAGATTAGCCATCCAAAGTGATATTTGTTTTTCCTTTTAACTTGATACAGTATGAAGTGATCAAGAAGTCATTCAGCAAGATGGAGTGACTCACAAATGTTTATTTTTTACTGTTACTATAGTTCTCAAGGCATACACAAATAACAGTTACGTTTGTTTAGCTTTCACTCTATTTGATAAAGGCTTCAAAGCGTGTGCATACCTTTTGAGATTATTTTACGCTAACGTGTATCTGCTGAGATCCATACCTGCAGTCAGGTTATTCTCAAAACTCTTCTGGTTTCCTATGTTATGAACCGTTAGACACTACTAGGCTTTCCTCTCCAGTGTCTAGGGATTTATCAGCAATGTCGTGACTTCTCCATTGTCCGTGAAAAGGGGAGGTTAGATAAATTAGGAGATCAAAGATTAGATTAGAAGTGCAGATTTAGTCAAACAGATCTCAAAGCTCAGATGCAGAAAGTTCAATTGTAACTCTTGTCGGCTTCAAAAACAGATGTAGGTTTAGATTTAAGCATTGAGCTCATTTTCCTTCTGGCCTTGAAGCCCAGGAGCATATGTAGAATCTCAGATTATTTTCTAATGTTAGGTGTTTTAACCTGTCATGGTGGTGGCATAGAAACCTAGATTTTTTTTTTTTACCACATTGTGGGACAGGATAGGATTAAAAATTGCTGTTGCTCTGAAAGAAATTAAGCTTTCTCCTTGCTGAGATAAATAATGGAATTGAATGTCAGCGCAGTAATCTTAAATATCAACCAAATAAAATAAGTTACCTATTTAAAAACTCCATGGCTCTCTCTCTCTTCTTCACGGCTGTAGCCATTCCAAAGTAGACCAGGCCTTAAGCATTTTCTGAGAACGCAAGCAGGTTGTTGAACAAGGTCATCTTGTGATCAATGGAAAAGCAAAACATTAAAAGAGGGAAGGGGGGGTGGGAGGAGGAAAGAGTAAATACAACTACTTACAACACTGTTGAGGCTTGCATTTAGGTTAAAAAAAAACAAACACTATGACGGTAAACCTCTAAACATCTCCAGGAAGAACTTTTTAAAAATAGAACTGCACATCAAAACGAAAGGTCAAGACAAGAACAGTGATGGAAACCGTATCAGTTGCTCTTCAGGCCTGTGTGGTTGTCAGAATTGCCGTATGACTACTGACCATTAGAATTTGACCAAACTACCAAAATGGTGTTGTTTGACGTTCAGAAAGAGGACAAAATGTAATTTTGTCCTTCCACTCTCCCTCATAGAAATACTTGGCATCTGTCCACAATTCGACGTGCATTTGTTTTGACTCCCCACCCTTCCAGCAGCTCCCTGGAGCATTCCTTGGATTTTCTCCGTCAAGTTAATTAACGTCAGTCATAAAACTACTGGATGAGGCATGCGGTCTCTTTACATTTATAATTATTATATGCCAGAACTACTGCTTCACCAAGGACGAGTATTAAAATGCCTTCTTTTCACATGTGGGTGTATAAAGGTACAATGTTATGGAGTTCAATAACTGAGATTAGAAGTGGTGACAATTTCTGTCACGTATTCATTATTGTCTCTGAGGTAAAAATATAGTCAGACCGAGTGTTTTGGGACGAGCAGAACAAAAGTGTAGTTTATTACAACATTATCCTGTTTCAGATGCCAGATACCTTGCAATTTAACATATCTAATAAACATCAGTGATGAGCTAAATAACATCAGTGATGAGATTTGGTTTAACTAAATAATTCCTTTAGAAAGTTTTTAATGGGGAGTACTTATGTCACATATGGTCCAGGAATGCAATATGACTATGTGCTATAAACAGTGAATCAAAGCAATAAATTAAGAACTTCTTTCTCATACAAGCATACAGAATACACCCATACCTCTTTTTACAAATGTTCTTTTTATGAAAATCCAATTCTACAAAGCCACATTTCGTATAATGAAAGCCAACTTCAAAAGTAAAAGAAGTGCTACAAAGAGAGATTTCGTTTAAACCTCCGCCAAATATAGACCGTGAAGAGAGAAGCACCTTATGACTTGTTTCATATCAAGTGTTTGCATCACATTCTACGAACTGGTACAGGTGAGAGCCAGCACAGAGCTTACAGTGGCACAAGAGACGTGTGATAAATTCATTTTTTGTAAGAATGTTTGTGGTTTAGACTTTATCATGACCCCTTAGCTCATGAGTGTGAGTGTGTTTGTGATTGCCCAAAAAACAAATCTAGTGGTTACTATACGGTACAGTACTGTATTCAGGTATGATTAGTGATGTTCAAATAGGTGAGCAGTGTTTTTTTTTTTTAATAGTAAAAACACAAACCACAGTATGAATGTTAGTTATTGTTTCTATTCTGCTCTTTTCACTCAATGTCTTCTCATTCTGCAGATCCACCACAATTGTAGCTATTTTCTATGAAACAGTCCTAAACAAATCTGTATTTAGTGACGCAAGAAGCTGAAATTCACCGATTTTGAAAAATAAATCATGTTAATGAAGAGAAAAACCTTGAAGAGAGGACAGATTCGTTACCACCACACCTCGCACAAGCTTTTCAGTTTTCCCTACAATGTTCTGATCAAGCTTTCTGAAGATTCTGGTTAATGTGAATTAAAGAAAGATACTGTAGCAAAATGACACGCTTGGTTTCTTCTAACACAAACTAAAATGCATGAATAAAAAGTTGATTGTAGAGGTAGCAGTGGACACACAGAGGCAATTGTTAATGCTCATAATAAACTATGTATTGTAACTTATGATAATATCTCTGATGTCTAAGCGTTTTGAGATTTTATAGAAAGTTTATAGATTTGAGTAAATTGTTCTCTATGCAGAGTCATAAACAGCTGCTGACAGTTATAACAGGAAATGTAAAAAGAAAGCTGAGATAAGGGAAAACTACCAGTGATGGGATGTAAAAAAAATGTTTAGTAATAAAACACACCCTAATGTGTTTGGTGACAGATCAAACCAGTAAGAGACAACATAGAAAAAATGGGTGTGAGAAATCTTATTTTTTATGTAATGTTTTGTCACCTTGGTGACACCTACATCAATTGATAGGGGTGCAGAACATGCTTTGCCTGTTAATGCTCTAAATGGAATGAAAGCAACCTGAGAACTGAGAACATGAGTCCAGAGTAGTGAGTTGTGGTTGCAAGCTTTAAAATAACAGTGTACTTTATTGCAATGTAAAACAAAGAAATGTTAGTGAGGTCTCCACGATATTCTGATCTACTTACACATTGCACAGTAAAGAGATGAATATTAATTAAGTACAATTATTGTATGGTCTGCATGGCAAATATAAATCAGACTCATATAGTTCAAATAAAAAATGAAAGCAATTACACTTTAAATTATTTTCGTTTTACACTGTGTTCGTTCAGTAACGCACATGGTTTAAAGGCATATGCACCTTCTCTTTTGTGTTTCAGTTATTTGCTTTATATGAAGTTGTGTGATAACACACATGACATAATGGTAACAGGATGTTCTTATTGCTTGAATTACAAAAGAATGTTAACAAAGCAGTTGAAACTACAGTTTGTGAAAAGAAGTGCCACACAGCAGAAAAAGCAGACTGATAGCCAGACCTTTCTTACTCTGTTATCATGCCTATTCAAACTCATGCTGCTATTAATAGTAACTATTTAGTAGAAATATATTGGTTACTATTATTAGAATTGTGTTTAAAGATATGGTTTTATTTGCTTACACTGACTTTCATAGAATGATCACAATTTGTACCATAAGGTGTAGCAATTACATAGTCATTCCATAATTAAGTCAACAGAGTGATGTAAGAAAACTGATATGAAAACATTTAGTGAGACAGGAAATCCAGAACCACGCAAGGTACAGAATAAATAAGACTACATGAGGAGCAAGATAACATTATCTTGTAAAACAAATCACTTTTAATCCAGGTGAGGAATTCAGAGGATGAAGTCAGTTTTGCAGATACAGTATGGAGCAGTGCAGTGATAAAAGACCATAGGTATGCAGGAATAAAAGGTTTGTAAGATCAGTCCCATTATCGTTGTGTATGGAGAGAAGGTGTCATTAGGATTTCAGAGTGGCTGTAAATGAGTTGAGCTTGCTTGGTGTTTCAGTAGCTAATTGATCAGAGGATCTTATTAAGACTCTTCTTGAAAGAATCTGCCTGAATAACAGGGCTGGGCTGCTTGTTCTAGACTCCCACTACGCTTTTTAGAAAACAAAGTGCCTTCTGTTCTGAGCTGCAGTCTCTTTATCAAGTAGAAACACAGCCTCGGTTAGGGCAGGACAAAGACATTGCTGTCGTAACTTATCAATATTTTCTTCAAAGAACATCCTAGAGGTTACGAAAGAGATGAGCCTTTTTGCCTGTCTGGTTTGTTTGGAAGTATTTTATTGATCTAAAGATCTCATCCAGCTGTTCCTCGAATGAGGGTAAAATACTGGCTTCAGCCACAGGACTGAGTAGATTGTTCCAAACACCATTTTTCTTGCATTAAGCCTGTTTAAATACTGGATGCCTTTTAACAGCACAACCATCACCAAAACATGGTCGAAATGGCTGGTTTGACTGTATATACTGTTGTGCCCTCGCCGAGCGGTTTAGCGGCTGCATTTTCACATTGCTCCCAAGGCAGTCTGGGAACAGCTGCCTAGGGACTGGACTTGTGGTCAGCGCGCTGACCTGGGACTGACCCCGCCGTGTAAATAGTTGTAGTGTTGTTGAGTGGTCCTTGTAAATAGTTGCTGGTGTTTATTGTTGTGTCTCTGTAAATCCCTGCAGGCTGTCCTACCCCTTCCTAGTGTGTAAACCCCATTGTTTGGGAAAACAGTTTTAAATCTCTCATTGTTGGGTAAAGGTTCAATAAACTTGGTGCAATGTCAAAGGCATGTGCTGTATTCTGCGTGAATCCTCCAGTCATTACAATACACAGTATTTATAATTGACTATATGGATATTTAGATGTCTATTTTAGGAATAAATAAACTCAAGTAATAACAGCCCAGCACAGGTTCTCAAGTGCAGACTAAAACAACACTGACAGATAAACCTCCTGAAAGATATATTGTCAACATTCTGATAGACAATAAACACACCACCTACATCCTATTGTGGAGTAAACAACACTATAGCTGATGTATACTGTACGTGTATGACTACTACAAAAACAATTCAGTTTCTTCATCTGTTATCTTTCCCAAAAAAATGCGCTGTACTAGAAAAACGAGTTTGTTCTCTTACTGGTCTCGTTACTGGAAACCTGCAATTAGTATTACTGTATTTGTACAGTAGTTTTCATCTTAAAGTTTAGCTTGTGCTTTGCCAGAAATAAATAGATTTCCAGAGAGTGTTTTAACTACACCTGGCCAAATAGATTGAGTGATAGTAGATGTATGACTGTCTTCATCGCACTCTTTCAAATGTACAATGTACATGCGAGTGTAATGAAATAACCTCAGCATTCTTTGTTTGTGTTGGAAACATGATAGTAACGGTTCTATGTTAGGTTTAGAAATGAAAACATTTAAACTTCAAGGATTTTATGTTTCACTGCGGGTAGTATCCAAAGGGAGTCCTGCAAAAGCCGTGTTCTGATGTCTTTTGGTTTTTGTTACATGTAGCTTTCCAAACTACTTTTGTAACTCTACTTTCCCGTGGCCTCTACCCTATGGTACACAACATGGATATTATAATTATTGCTTACACTTATATAGCGCTTTTCTGGACCCTCCACTCAAAGCGCTGTACAGGTTATGGGGACTCCCCTCCACCAATGTGCAGCCCCACCTGGATGATGCAAGGGCAGCCATAGTGTGCCAGAACACTCACCACACACCAGCTCTCAGTGGGGAGGAGAGCAGAGTAATGAAGCCAATTCATAGATGGGGATTATTAGAAGGCCATGATTGGTAAGGGCCAATGGGAAATTTGGCCAGGACACTGGGGTTACACCCCTACACCCTGAGATTTTTAATGACCACAGAGAGTCAGGGCCTCGGTTTTACGTCTCATCCGAAGGACGGCACCTGTTTACAGTCTCGTGTCCCCGTCCCTATACTGGGGCATTAGGACACATGTAGACCGCAGGGTGAGCACCCCCTGCTGGCCCACCAACACCACTCCCAGCAGCAACCTTAGTTTTTCCCAGGAGGTCTCCCATCCAGGTACTGACCAGGCTCAAACTTGCTTAGGTTCAGTGGGTTGCCAGTTGTGAGCTGCAGGGTGATATGGCTGCTGGATATTCTAAAAAATGTTTTTTAGAGCCTTCACCTGTCTTGTGGATATCCATGAAAATCTGAGATCTTCTGCTAATTATCTCCATGAACACAAACGACCGAAATGGATTTTGTACTGTAGAGACATATTCATACTGAATGTGAACCATGGGATTTTCAAGAAACATCTGTCAGCTTTAGAGACTTGTGAAAATGTCGGATGACTAATAAGCACTGTAAGATTTTAAACTATTTTTTGTCTGACATATTACATGTTGTTTCAGCAGAAGACGTATTGTACCTCTACAAGTTCATTAATGTGAGTACTGAAGCTTATTAAATGCAAACCTACAGGTTGGCCTGTATTTGAATTTTCCATAATTCATTTCCTGATCACGTGTGTTTCCCAGTTAAACCCAGCAGTGAGGTCTGTCAGCTTAGGTATCGCAGTTTGCAATAGGAGAGGAGATGACTCTAACTGACTCTAGACGAAAACTGTTCTAAAGCACATCTAAAATGAAAGTTACTGTCACTAGAAAGTTGAGGTGGCGTGTCAATGTCATTGATCTTTCTATAGGCAGTTTCAGAAAAACAGTCACAAATGCAGCTGTAAGGTAAAAAAAGAAGTGCTTTTATTTTATAGTGCAGAAATGCCAAACAACGAGAAACAAAACCAGTCCAAACAAAAGGCTAGCTCCTCTTTGAGCTACTGACTAGACTTCTTCAGTTCCCTTTCTAATACACTGTGCAATTTCAACATAAAACACTAATGTCACCCACTGGGTCCATCCTTCACCCCACACAACGGTCTCTCTTCCTCTCTCTATTTCGTCTGTGTCCTCTTCAAGACGTTTCAGCTTCCTGTTTTTAAAGCATCACCTGACCAATTGTTTTTTAGAGATGGCTGAGTGTGCAGGACATCCCCCCCCCAGCTTTCTGGGAAATGTAGTTCAGGCCAGAGCTGCCATCTTGCCTTAATCTTTCAGATGTCAAGTCACTGGATCACTTTATTCTGTTAACTAATGTTTGATTTCAGGTAATCTCTTGCTAATACTAATTTCAGTCAGACATTTCCACCTCCCTTTCAATTCCAGTGCAGAACGGTTACTGGTAGAATTAGATCACTATCAACCAATTTAGATAGCTGTAATCTTGTTAAATTATCAGTAGAGCCATTTTATGGTCTGGTTATTCACAATGTAACTTGTGTGAGAGATTACCAACATCTGGAAAGGAAAACGGATGGAGTTGGCAGAGAAGAAATTACAGATTTGCTGTTTTATTTTCAAAGATTTAAGATATTATTTTCAAGAAACATATAAAAAACCCTTCTAAAAGAATCTTGTCTACTTCTCTGATTCCTCTTTCCTGCACTGCTCATTTGTTGTGTCTATTTGTCTTTTTAATCAGATTTTGTTTTTGTTGCTGCAATGGAAGTGAAAATAACGCTTACATGCTGTAACGGAACTCTTAGGTCTGTTTGGCTATAAAAATAGTTATTTCCTGGAATGTTGCATGGGGCCAAACAGAGATGTTCATATAACCTGACAAATTGAATGTGCTTATCAAATTTCTGGTCAGTAAAGCTCAATAAATCCAATCAGTTACAGGTTGCATGCTAGCAGATGAAATCATACCAGTTCTAATTTATTATTAGTGGATAAGGTCATAAACTGCTACTTTCAAATTGAAATAAGAGATTTAGATTCATTTTTCTCAAGTTCAGTGATTTAGAAGCATCATGAAGCAGCGATGTGACCAATTGGATTTTTCATGCCGTTTATTCTGTTTAATTTCAATTTTATTATACTTTCTTAGTTTATTATATAATAAACTGGGGTCTGCCTATTATTCCAATTAAATGTTATACAGCTACTATTGAAAGGCTGTGATAACTCTGTTGCCTATTCAAATCACTGATACTGAAATAATGACCGCTTAATAACAGCAACCAGTATAGAATAACATTGAATGAATGAATGAATGAATTCAGGACTTGCTTGTGCCTGAAAATGAAACCAAAGAAAACCTGAAGGAAGTACAAAAGAAGCAAATAAAAGAATAATAACAGAAAGAACAATAATGTACTGATGTGTATGAGGGAGACTGACAGATGTCCAAAGCTGAAACTGCTGAGCCTCAAAAGAA
Source organism: Lepisosteus oculatus (assembly GCF_040954835.1). NCBI lineage: Eukaryota > Metazoa > Chordata > Actinopteri > Semionotiformes > Lepisosteidae > Lepisosteus > Lepisosteus oculatus. The sequence goes on along the minus strand of NC_090719.1, from coordinate 12,673,899 downwards.
AAGCGCTGCAGGCATTAGTATCTTGGGTTACAACATACCAACATTTCAGACTACCCATGAAACTACAGAAGAGGCTTACAATAAGATATAGAAACAGAAATGAATGGGTCAGAGTTCAAGCACATTTGTGATACATCATTAAAGAGCAAAGAGGCTAATATGGCAATGGGCTAGATACAGTATACCGCAAAGGAACAGACACACAAGGCATCAAGGAAAATATTTCAAAGTACATCGTTGAGAGTTGCCCTTTGATTTCAAGGGCTAATGCAGATGGTTTTATTCGTAGAACAGTAGCTGCAGGTTTGTGCGTTTTATTTTTTTTTTGGCTCACCTCTATGACTGCTGTGCCCACACAGAGGAGGATGACAAAGTAGAAACAGGCGTCGCCAATCCCTCCTGCCTCGACCCATCCCCCTTTTGACACAACACAGGAGGCTGAGCCTGAGGTTCAGTTCCAGACGGAGGAAAGGGCTGTCCCTAGCCAACGCCAACACAAGCCTGCCTTCTCCTGGGAGGTCTCTCATCTCATCACATGTCCAGGCAGCTGCATCAGAACAACCCTCATCCCCACCCTCTGAAGTGTTCGCTTAAACAACGCTGCTTGGGAAATCCCAGACACAGTTGTGGACGTGAATCCACGCTCATGCTCGCCATACCCGGGGGATGTGGCTCTTCCTCTCACATTTTGTCATTGAAGCGAGCCTCTCTCTGAAGATTATTTCTTGAAAGATTCTCAACTCTGAAGATCTTCTCTCTCTCTTTCTCTCCCCCTCTCCCTCTCTCTCTCTCAAAAAGACACGAAAACCGAACACGATTTAGTGTTGGTTTTTGAAAAGGGAAATGGAATGTAAGACATCTGCAGACACAATAAAGGGAACTTGCTGTAGGCAACTGACACTCCTCTTGTATGTCACGCCGCCTTATTAGAATTATCAGGGGATTTCCAAGTTTCCATTTTACTTCAAATTTCATTCCCTTTTTTATAACGAAGAAAGGAGCAGGAGACCTTCAACAAACATTCAAAAACCATCAGCAAGAAAACTATTTTGATGCAGCTCGCCTCTCTGTCGCCTTCACCTTATCCAGATGAGTAGCGTTAAGGTGGCCAATTTTTGTGCAAATTAGTCTACAATGCACTGCGACAATACGTAAACCTGTAGTGCATGGGATGTTATTCAAGTGGAAAAAGGTCACAAGTCTGTACCAACCATGGCCTTTTACAGTCGGAGGAAATGTGAGGAAATCGCCTTGCTCAAGGCTACAACATCTGTGATTTAAACCCATGACTTTTTGGCCTGGAGTCTGGAGCCCTAACCATTACTCCACATTGTGACCTATGCCTTCACGCTCCTGCCTTTTGATGCTTGGCAAAGACCAAATACAATATGAGCACAGGAGAATGAAACATCGATGGAACCCGCAAGTCCATATCCTCTGTCACACACACTGCACCATTCCTTAATGCCAAGACACCCCTGGCTAGCTTTCAACAGGCTGTACCTCTTGTCAACTCACCTGAAAGATAATTCCCACCATTACTCTGTTGAAATGCTTTATACCTGGATACTTTTGTCCAAGCAGTACCAAAAGATAGAGTAGTTGATAGACAGGAAGGCAAAAAATCTATGCGGTCATAAATCAGGAACATTAAAGGGAGATGATCTTGACTTTTTTTTTCTCCACTCACATGAATATTGAGATTACATTACAGCTGGGGTTGACTTTTACATGCAATAGTTTCCTATGTTCCTCAAAAGAGTTGGGTCAATTGAAATGTGCTGTTCCTGAAACACAAAGAAGTGGCAATTTATACACTCTTTGATGATTTAGAATGAGTAAAACTGGAACAATAGAAAACCAATTCCATGCGAGACAGACAATTTAAATGCTTTGAGTCTTTTGTTGGTATAATTTTAGATGACACCTTGACACCTTACAATGTTGTTTCATCTGCTTCATCAGTCATCCAAATACTATTTATGTGTATTCCTTCATGTAATCGTGCACCATTTCTGAGTTTTTGTAGCTTGGATCAAAGTCTGTGTGACGAATCCTCTGGAATTTAAATGTTCTTCACGCGCTGATTCCAGATTCTGTTCAACGTACACTGCATTCTCGGAAAACTTTCAGTTGGTTATTTCTAGACTTATATGAATGTCCCCCAGTAATCTTCTCTGCTCAAGTTAAGGGACTGGTTTTCGGTTATCATAAACTTGTACACTGTGCCTATTGACTGGAGTACAAAATATGAAACTATCAAACTCTTCAGTTTAGAACTTTGTAGAAATATAAGATTGTGTAGAGCAGTTATGCTTACAGCAGCCTCTTGCCCTGAGTTACAGGTATCACATAGTGGGTAGGCAATTTTGTTACTCAAACAACATAAAAATATCGAGGATGAGTTATGATGGAGGTTGAGGTCAGGGAAAGGAGACTGATCTAGTGGTATCAGCAATGTCATTTGTCCAGGTATATATTGTTCTTCCAAGGTAAAACAAAAAAAAAGCTGATCTTCAAGGTTTCATTCAGAACCTTGGTAAGTGTCACAAACCGGGTTAAAGAGCTAGGAAGTTTAAAAGTACAAAGTACTGGCATGTCTGCCAAAAAAAGCAATGCCATAAAAAACTCTTAAGAGTAGGAAATCTATTAATTAAAGGATCAAAAAATAATTTTAGCCAACAACCACGTGCTCTTTCAACACCTCATCCACTAACGTTCTTATATTGCTCAAATCAGAACTACAGTACGGTATGTGCCAAGATCACTTCTCTGTATAATATGTTTTTTTGATTGTCAGACAATGACTAATATTTGTTTGTAGCAACAGAGCTTTTCTAAAAATAAACCTAATTGAAAGCAAGTCGATCCTCTTCAGGCGGTGTCATCCTCTTGGTTAATTGTTATTGCACCGTTTGTGTAAAATTTGCATCACCAACGCATTTCAGTTTGAAAGCACACGCCCTGTAGTTGCTCAGCATGCAATGTTTTGATGTATCAGTGATGACTGCCTAAAAGGAGGCACCTTTCTTTATGACATCAGACAGCAGATGTAATGATGAAGCAGGCAGGCTGCTGCTTGTTCTTTTCTCCTGACCTGGCCTGTGTGTGTTGCTGGCCAGAGGAGAAGCAGTTGGATTTTCTGAACACGGAGTCATGGGAGGGCATCCGTTTCTCTGTTCTGATCAATGAATATATTCCCCCCAGAAGGAATGATTGGGAACTGCCCCTCTTGAATAAACTGTCTCTGGGGAGTAGTTCAAGGAGGTGGCTGTGTCAGCGTGCGTAGGCTGTAAAGGAACAAAGTAAAAGGTTTATTCCGTGCTGAAAAGAGAAGGAAAGAAACACAACATTTCGGCTGTGGAGCCTTCTTCGGATGTGAGAACCATGTTTCCTTTCTTCTCTTTTCAGCATGAAATAAACCTTTTACTTGTCTCTCTGGGGAGGCCATGTGTGGCTATCTGAAAGAGACTTATTTCTGAAAAGATTCCGGCTTTCATTCCTGTGACAGACTGCTAAGAAAATCAGACCTCTTTGGAATGTATGCCTCTTGGTCAATCTGCTCTTCCAGAGCCCCTGGGTTTTTGTAGTGGCCTTCAACCTGTGTCAGAAAAAATCCTGATAATCTGGTCTAACAGACCAGTAACAGGAGTCTTTTTAGTAACTGAACACTTATAATAAAATTGGAATTAAGGGAAATTGTATCACTATATTGGACACCTTGCTCAAACCTTATTTTCTTGTGTGGTCTTGATCAAAACTGTATTATGACGGCAGCCATAGTGCACCAGTACTCTCCCCACACATCAGCTCTCAGTGGGGAGGAGAGCAGATTCATAGATGGGGATTATTAGGAGGCCATGATTGGTAAGGGCCAATGGGACATTTGGTCAGGACGCTGGGATTAAACCCCTACTCTTTTCAAGAAAAGCCCTGGGATTTTTAATGACCCCAGAGAGTCAGGACCTCGGTAAAACATCTCATCCAAAGGAAGGTGTGTTGTGTCTTTACAGCAAACCCACGGTTTCTGTACTCATTGTTTGTTATGAACAAACAATAAATAGTCATTTACGACTGAAATGTCTCAGGAGGTAGTACATTTCATTCTTTATCTCATTTGACCTTTCCACATCTATTTCATACTAGGTTTCCACTATAAAAAGAAAATTAGCATATCGTTTTCTTTCTCAAATTCAACTAGCCTTTCTCCTCTGTTATTCATTATGTTATAACCTAATTTGTGGACAGGTGTCTCATCTGCTTGCTCTATTTTGATTTTGACATTAATGTTCCCACGGCATCACTGCTGCCTTTTCTATGACAATTTTCCATCTGTGTTTTAAAGATCCAATGCTTGTCAGTTATCTCCACACATCTCCCATTATTAACCATGGTTATTTCATACTCATGCAAAACATAGATGGAGGACAGTAGTTTTGGTATAGTGAAACAGTAAAACAGCTAACAATAGTTCAGGAGTTCACTGTAGGCAAATTACAGTAAGAAATTTGGCTATAGCTGTTTTAGAAGCACACTATGATTTTATAGTTCTTTGAACACACTGTGAAGCTTATGCGGACTTATGTACTGTACATATAAGTTACCTTTAATGTCTCCGGAATTGAAAATAATGGAACAAAAGGAATGTTTAAAAAAAAACAGGAGATTTTAAACACTAACACCTCACCCAGCAACTAAGAAATGACAAGAAATCTTCAGTATTTCACTCCCACACAATACATTATCTTTTCCTTGGGGCAAAGGTTAGGAAAATCGCAGAGACCCCACGCAATCAATTTTCCTTTTTCAAAGAAAAATAATCATTCGGTCCTTTTAATCATTGAATCAATATGTACCTTGATAAGAGATATAGATTGTTTTGGTGTTTTTATTCCATTTTCATTTATTTAAGGTCAGTCCATTGAGATTAACAAATACCATATAATACTATAACTAGCTGTACTATGTATTCATTGTAATCATAATGCAAACTTCCTACAGTACATCCTGCTAACCATTATATTACTGGAGATACTTCTGATAAACAGTGGAAAAAGTTGCCAACCATTATATACTTGACAATGCTCTTTTATCTACCCTCGACACCTTTGCTCTTTAAAAACTCGAATCATCTCCTTCTCTCGCCCTGCCCCCTGGTACAATGACCATCTGCGATTCATGAAGGCAGCCTCTCGCAAACTTGAGCGTAGGTGGCGTCTTTCCGGCCTAAATGTACATTATCAGGCCTGGAGAGATTACTTATCTGATTATAAGGTTACTATAGAGTCTGCTAGATCCACCTACTTCTCTCACATCATTGAAAATCACCAAAACAATCCCAGACATCTTTTCTCCACCATCAACAGACTGCTCAAGCCGAACTGCCCTACCACATTACCTGCCTCATCACAACTTTGCAACACATTCTTAGATTTCTTTAGTTCTAAGATTGACAACATCCGGCATCACATTCTCTCCACTACGAATATAATTTCCATACCTCCTCCCTCATCATCCAACTTCTCTGGTTCCCGTCTCTCCAGCTTCTCTCTTCTTGACTCAGCATCTCTAAACAAACTAGTTACGCGCATGAAACCCACCACATCTATTTTAGATCCCATTCCCACCACTTTATTCCAGTCCTGTTTCTCTTCTCTCTGTCCCATTGTCCTCAATATAATACATGAATCCTTGTGCACTGGCATTGTACCAACGGTCCTCAAAACTGCTGCTATTACCCCAGTGCCTAACATGGCTCTCGACAATCTTAACAACTTTCGCCCCATCTCCAACTTACCCTTTCTCTCTAAAATTCTAGAACGTGCTGTCACACTTACATAACCACCTCATGACAAACAACCTTTTCGAACCCCTCCAATCTGGCTTCCGTCAACTTCACAGCACAGAAACCGCCCTAGTCAAAGTCACCAACGATCTCCTAATAGCTTCTGATTCTGGTTCTCTTTCCATACTCATCCTTCGTGATCTCAGTGCTGCCTTTGACACTGTTGACCATAACATCTTACTTTCTCGTCTCGAGACTGTGTTTGGAGTCTCTGACACTGCCCTCAAATGGTTTAAGTCTTACCTCACTGATCGCTGTTACTTTGTCTCTCTCAATGGGTACAGGTCTGAAATTGGTCTTGTCAAGTCTGGTGTCCCCCAGGGCTCAATACTGGGCCCCTTGCTCTTCAGCATTTACATGTTCCCACTTGGTCAGCTTTTAAGATCACATGGCCTCAGCTTTCATTTTTACGCTGACGATACTCAAATATACATCCATACCAAACCTGATACTGATGTGGCTGTCTCTATTCTATCTAATTGCATCTCTGACATAAAAATTTGGATGACTCAAAACTTCCTTCATCTTAACTGTGACAAGACTGAAGTCATGCTTATTGGTACCCCCCATCAACTTCGTAAAGCCAGTCCTGTAACCCTGTCTGTAGATGGCTCTGTACTTGAGCTTCAATCAAAATTGAAAAACCTTGGGGTTATATCCGATTCTGGCTTAACATTCGACCCACATGTACAGCATACTGTCAAAACAGTTTTTTCACCTTAGAAATATCGCAAGACTACGCCCTATGCTATCATTAACTGTGGCTGAAAAGCTGATCAACATATTTGTATTCTCTCGAATTGACTACTGCAATGCTCTACTCCCTGGGGTATCTAAATCTACTCTGAACAAGCTGCAGTATGTCCAAAATTCAGCAGCCAGAATCCTGACCAGGTCTAGTGCAAGTGTTCACATTACTCCTATCCTGGAGTCCTTGCACTGGCTTCCGGTCAAATTCCGCGTAGACTTTAAAATCCTCATGCTCACCTATAAGGCTTTACATGGCTTGGCACCTCAATACCTGTCTGAACTTTTATCGCCCTACTCCCCACCTCGCAACCTCCCCTCTTCAAATTCTGACCTCCTTACTGTCCCCCAAGCCCGTCTACATTGTATGGGCGACAGGGCCTTCTCCTGCTATGCCCCCAAGCTCTGGAACTCTTTGCCCAAGGATATTAGAGAGTCACCTTCTCTAAACTCCTTCAAATCCAGACTCAAAACCTTCTTCTTCAGAAAAGCCTTTACTTAACTGGTTCCATTCTTCACCCCTCTGCGCTTCTTAATACCACCTTCCACGGTCTCCTCTATTGTTATTGTTGTATTGTTGTAATTATAATTGTGTCCTATCTTGTGAAATCTTCTTAATTATTGTTGTAGTCTTCTTATTTATTGTTATTGTCATCCTGTAAAGCACTTTGAGAAGCCACCTTTAAAGGGGCTATATAAAATAAAGTTTATTATTATTATTATATTATATAGGAAACACACTGATGGTTTTATTTGGATAAATACTATTTTTATAGGCTAGAGTACTCCAGGTGTACCTGAAGTTTTTTTAAACTCACTATAATACATTCCCTTGATTATTTGTTGATTCTTTCTACAATATTTAACAACTAGTTACCATTGTATGGATGTCATTCTAAGGAAGGAACAGTTATGGGAAATAAAAAAACACTTTAGTATCATTATTAATTTGTAATTTGTCATTCTTTATGTCGATTTTAGGCTAAATTAATATCAGACGTAAACACTTTCACATTCAGAGCTGCAAAGCAACACTTATTTTGAAATGAAATTACAATATACTGATATACTGTGCATGTTTGTAAATCATGGAATGTCAATCATGCCCCAGTATAGTGACGGGGACACTATATTGTAAAAAAGGTGCTGTCCTTCGGATGAGATGTAAAACCTGACTCTCTGTGGTCATTAAAAATCCCAGGGTGTTTCTCGAAAAGAGTAGGGGTGTTACCCCGGCGTCCTGGCCAAATTTCCCTTGGCCCTTACCAATCATGGCCTCCTAATAATCCCCCTCTATGAATTAGCTTCATTACTCTGCTCTCCTCCCCACTGATAGCTGGTGTGGTGAGCGTTCTGGCGCACTATGGCTGCCATCGTATCATCCAGGTGGGGCTGCACACTGGATGTGGTGGAGGGGATCCCCATTACCTGTAAAGCTCTTTGAGTGGATAGTCCAGAGAAGCACAACATTACTGGAAGCAAACATTATTATTATTATTATTATTATTATTATTATTATTATTATTATTATTATTATTATTATTAAAAACACAATATTACAGCACAATATTTTATCGACTGTGGGTATTGGCATCAAACGCACGTATCAGATTACTGTATTAAACCATGATGAAATGCACAATGGTAAATCCGGCTGTTTTTACTAAGATGTAGCTGCTGTGGAAAGCCTCCTGTGGGAGACGAAAAGGGTATCTGTTTTGGAATTACATAAACAATCGCTCTCCTGATCAGGAAAAGGAAAGACAAGGACCGGACGTTTACAAAAAAAAATTGTAGATGTTGTGCTGCTTTAGCCTTTTGCCTATTTGAAACAGAAACAGACTCTTCTGATTTTGCATATGGGAAACCCTTTTCCTGCTCGCCTTGTGTAGGTCATTGTTAGATGTTTACAGCAGTCTCCATTTTCTTCCTCTCTAAACCCACCCACGTCTGCACTCTCCCACTCCCAGCTTTCAACAGGATAAGAATTATTCAAAACAGACATCTGACGTTCACATAAACAGCATCAGGATATAACACACACCAGGGGTGCGTTCACTGGTCTGGGTTATGTCTGTAGGTTTCCTAGGTCTTTTTAAAGCAACAGCACCTGAAGAGTAACGACAAGCTATTACATTGGTCCAATTAAGTCACAGATTAGCTGGATTTGGTCATTAAGGCACACTGTTTGTACTGTTTAATCAATTGATATCGTAATTGTCAATTATGATGTGCCCAAGCTGAACAAATTAGCCTTTGGCATGAAATGGAAATGAGGTCCATTGGATTTTGAAGTCCATGGGTATCTCACTAATGTTCATCAAGCATTTTTGTCGAAAACGAGTTAATGAAACGCTGTTAAAGAAACTGTGTTTGTTGGGAGACTCAATATCAGCAGCTGCTCTGGTCAGTTACTTTGGTTAGAAATGTATTTGGGTACTGTATATGGAGAATAAGTGTCTTGCTAAAACATGGTGAGTTAGTGGCAGAGCCGACACTGTTGTCAGGAACATTTTGATAAGTTTTTCTTTTTCTGTCAGTACGTTCCGAGTCTCGTGGCTGATCCACGCTGTATCCGCTCAGATCCGGCGTGACTATAAGATGATGAAACTGCTGGTCAGGAAACATTCCAGCCGGAGATGATGTTTTTTTAACTACAACTTGGCTGCGATCCAAGTGCAACCGCAGAGATTTCTTCATAGTCAAAACCTCTTTCAATTACAGAGGTTTTTTCCATTGAAAGCCAGTAGGCACCTGTCCTAGTTATTAAGCCCAGCAGTACGTGCATATTTTCATATACAGCCCTGCACTTCTGGAAGACAGTAAAATTAGCCCAGTTGCAGCTTAACTCAACATGTTTAGCCTTTCTAAATGGGTCAGAGGCTGCTGACAATTTAGAAAAAACTGGCTGCTCTTGAGACTCTAGAAGAGGGCCTTGAACAGGCCTCAGACATCTGGGAGGGTGGGTTAATTGTGGCAGAATACATGCAACAACAAAAAAACGTTTTATCCAGATTATACTGTACATTCTATTTGTTGTTAGTCATAATGCCGTAGTTCTTTTGTTCTTATTTTGTGAAGAGAATAAGTAATAATGAAATTATTCATTAATAGCAACTATTATTACTAGTGCTTTTGCTTTTGCCAGGAGCGTTCTGTGTTCAGCTGTCTTAAGGATTAGTGTGGAATGCACTCTTCAGTTCCACACACAATTGCTCTCTTTACGACCGCCCCTGACAGCCGTCCTGCCTGAGAGGGAATTGGGTTGCAAAATCTTTCACATCCTTTTGTAAAAGCATATCAAACCCTTGCTGCTCGTTTTTACTGCCTGTTCTTGGGTCTGCGTGTTGAGACCCGGTTTTTTTGTGAGGTCTCAACAGAGTAAATTTTGTGTTGAATATTTATGTAGTAAATAGTATTGTTTGAATATGTCGGCCTGCGTGTGCTGCTGTTTTTAATTTCCTGAGGAGTTACTGTATCTTCTGCTTGTGTGTGGCACAACACTCTTCCGTAAGGGCCAGCGATAGAGTCTGGTAGAACAGCAAATACAATTCCAAAGTTATTTTGCTAGCATGCCAAACAGCATGGAGGGGAGGGGTGGGGAGTGATTCTGTGGTTTTGTTACTCATGTGTTTGCAGCTAGAAAAAAAGAAAAATTAGGCCAACAATTTAGCAAACAACTGTACTTTCCGACACTCAGTGCATGAAATGACTTCCCCTCTTAAAGTAGTTGCCTTCTCTTTTTGGAATTCTTTTCTTGCTCATTTTGCAGCACACAAAAGTAATGTCCCAGGTTTAGTCATATAATATTTGGTAGAACATTGATTTGCATTCTGGACTCCTTGTGGTAAAGTGTATTCAAACATTCTTTAGTTGTCGTTATCGCTGCCCTGCTTTGTTTAGGAAAGGACTTTGATTCGGTACATACATCCTGCTGGTCCACAGGGCTGGTCATTTTTGAACATGCTCCTAATCTTCATGCTGGTGCAGGACCATCATTTCTGTCTCCACCTAGGTTTATATTCAATACAAATGTAATGTGTTTGTGCGCACTACAGCAGAGTCTGTGCCAGTGACTCACAGCAAATTAAACACAGAGGCAGGATTAATACTGGCTTGCAAGGTGCCACAGTGCTTCACAAGGTGAGGGATCAAAGATATGATTGATCTGGCATATCAGCCACAGGAACTGGAAATCCTGGGAAATAATGATGGTTTCCCGTTAGGGATGAGATGAATGTGCCTCAGGTGTTTTCATTATGAAAACATTGCACAAAAAGACACACCTACTGTAATCGCAAGCGGTAAAAACAACTTAGGATTTTAATGTTGTCCATCTTCACAAAATAAATGAAATATCACCTGTTATATTATTAGATATAAACATTACTAGATAGAGGTACTGTAGATATACAGTGTAACAATTAAGAATGGAGGATCTGAGATTACATTTCTAAATGCAAAATGATATATGGGACTGTTCTTGCCTTCTGCCGTTTATGTGTTTCCATGTGGACATATCGCAACCAAGCCGAGCTGCAAGACCAGTGATTGAAGTCTGAGGTGTCTTTCCTTGGTGCAGCATTATGTGTCGCGATCCTCATCCCTCCTCTTAAGGGCGCTCCAGCTCTTTCGTATTTTAGTTGATTTCATGCACCTGCCCCCTGTTTTGTCTCACTATTTAAGCCGGGGGCCCCAGCTGTTCCTGGCTCAGTTTTGGAAGATGGACACCCAGAAGCCCACGTACCAGTGGGTCCAGGAGAGTACCCGACGGCACAGGCTTCATCACGGCGTCCTGACCATCTGAGATCGGACTGTCTGGTCTTGTTTGCCCTTGCCACATCCCCCGAGCACTGGATGACCATCGTCACGCCCTCCTGTCTGTCTACCTGTCCTGATCCTGCTGTAGCTTCCCCGGATGTCCTTCTCCACTTACTCCCGGATTATACCGCCTGCATAGGGTCCTGAACTATGCTTCACAGGAGCCTGGACTGGCTCCCGTTGCATTATTATATTCCAGAGGTGATGAATCAGTTTTGTCAGCACCTTTCAGGACCTTAAAAATTTAAATCAGATCCCCTCATGCAGTATCTCTTCAAATCCCCTCACACTGTCTACTGTGTTCAAGACTAAATAGATTCATTCTATGAAAATGGTTTTGTGTATGATATGCATTTTAATATGTTGAACACTGGCACGGTATCCATTTTATAATGTGGTGATTGTACAAGATATTCTGAAGGAAGTATAATAATTTTCCTTGATTTACATTCTATATTTGACTACATGTCCTAACATATTGAAGGCTCTTTTACCAAACCCAGCAACAATTTTAATGTTTATTTTAATTTTAATGCTTGGACCTTACAGTCTTATATTAAATGGTTTAAATCCCTTGTACCTACTTTAAAAATGCCTGTGTTCTAGAGACAGTGGGTGAAGCATTCCTCATATCAAGGTTTTAGAAAAAGGACTTTTATTTGTTCTTGGTGATAGTCGCAAGAAATAAAAAAGAAAGCAGTCTCAAGTACCTGCCCCTCCACCAGGGTAGAAAGATCAGAAGTGGAAGAGGCTGGTAGGTTCATACAACATGGCAGTCCTTATGTGAACCGCATTACCCAGAAGGCATCAGGGAATGCCCACCAGTTTCCAATTCGAGTTCCTCCTGTCCTGACCAATCGGATTAAAGCAATTGTTTGGGTGACATTTAAAAACCAGAAAGCAAAGGGAAAGAGAAGGAACTGACCCTGCAAATCGGTGTTTTTCTTGAGAAGGACACGAGGATATTAAAGTGAGTGGTTTTTTTAAAATAATTTGGAGACACACATGACTGTATGCCAGCAGGCAGCTGCCTGGCTGCTTGGAGTAAAAAGAAGAAGTGGAGTTAGAGTTCAGACAGAGCTAGGCTTGTGTGTTTTCAGAGTTTTTTGCTTAATTTATTTTTTTTACCTTCATCTGCATTTGTTTGACTGTTTCCCAAGCCCCAACCGTAAAAAGAGGTCATTGACATGACATACCAGCCCTGGGTGTGCTACAGACGAGGAATAAATATTTGTATGCTTTCTAAACCTTAAGGTAGTTTATGGCCGCCTTTTCATCTAGATACTATCTCATCCTTTTTTAGTGACATGATACTCCACATTCCAGGAAGAAGTAGTTACGCTAGGAAGCTGTGCCAGCATGCGTAGGCTGCAAAGATTTATTCAATGCTGAAAGGAGAAGAAATGAAACGCAACGTTTTGGCTGTGGAGCCTTCTTTGGGTGGGAGCAGAAATATTGTTTCTTGTTTTACTTGTTCCTTCACATTCCAGGAATTCTATCTTTGTGAGAGGACACAGTATTGATCCACAGAATCCAGGATCATTCTTGAAGCATTCTTGATTTTGTAGCACCAGGTGCTGAAGAATGTGGATACAGGATCTGTGCTTGGAAATGAAATTTGTGTACAAGCAATGCTGAGATTTAGCTCCCTGCTGTGCCCTGTTGCTGCACACAGCATCCAAGAACACCACTCACGGTCCCAGTTCCAGAGCTCCTTGTGGGTTGCTCCTTCAAACGGCTCTGAAGCTCCAGGAAGCTCCAAAGCTGATTGGCCTACCTGTGGCCTTGCATGACACTGTTAGCTCCCCAGGGTCCTGTCTACACCTCCAGCAACCAAGTGTTTTGCCCTCAGGCTGCACCTGTGCCTCTGGGGAACCACAGTATTTAGTTGCTCTATGTCATGTGCCATGTCACCCTGAAACTCACATCTGACAACCCACTGGAGCTCCAGCAGGGGTCTGTGATCTGTGTGGGACCTAATGCCCCAGTATAGTAAGGGGGACACTTTACTGTAAAAAGACTTAAAACCGAGGTCCTGTCTCTCTGTGGTAATTGAAAATACCAGGGCGTTTCTTGAAAAGGGTAGGTGTTACCCTGGTGTCCTGGCCAAATTTCCCCATTGGCCTTTACCAGTCATTGCCTCCTAATAATCTCTATCTATTAACTCTTTTCTCCTCCCCACTGACAGCTGGTGTGTGGGGAGTGTACTGGTGCACTCTGGCTGCCATCGCATCATCCAGGTTGGGCTGCACACTGGTGGTTGTGGAGGAGAGTCCCCATTACCCGTAGAGCACTTTAAGTGGAGTGTCCAGAAAAGCGCTATATAAGTGTAAGCAGTTATAAGTATAATTATTATTATAAGACAGTTAATATTGATCTCTTCATATAAGGCTTTTGATTTCATTTGTCTGTCTAAGATATTCAGCAGTCTGTCTAATATTTGGACGATCAAAAATCAAATAGCTGTGGTAATTTGCAAATGGTGGTACAGTAAGGAAGAGTGAGAATCCATGTCTCCAAAGCCACAAGGCCACCGAGATTTTGTTTGAGTTATTCCAGACTTTACATTAATTTGAATGTTAATCTAATCTAAATCTATTTTTTCTTATTTTTTTCATCCACTGATCTAATTCAAATGTCTAAAACCCAGTTCCTGTTGGACTTTTGGTTTTCTGGGTGCCTGGTTAGTCAATTAACCAAATTGTTTTCTAATTAAAGCATAGGATTTTTCTTAAGGCTTTTTACATGAACTTATCTTCATTAACAGGACAGCTGCACATGTAAATCAACCTCAGAGCCTGGTTAGAAGTATTATAACATCACAGCTAATTAAATCAGAACACCTTTGTAACTGAGAATTAGCTTCTTCCCTTTCACTTTGCTAGTGCTGTTCCTCCCAAGACTTACAATTCTTGAATAAAGTCCCTTCATAGAATTTTCCACCCAAGACTAAAGTGACATTTACCATGGGTTTGGCTCAGGATATCAGAAGAAGAACGTTTTCTACCGCCAAAAGCAATAAGATAAATTGCAAAGGGACCATAAAAGGTTACTCGGGAAGAAGGCATGATGTCAATATCGAGATCATAAAACTATACAATGGAATGTATAAGAGCAATCTTTCAGGATGTAGGAAGAATTTAATCATTCCCTCTGAGAGAGACGTTCTGGATCAGAGATGCTTGTTTTGTATCTCTCCCTACCTTATGTTTCAACATTCCTCAACTCTATAGGCATAGAATAACCTGTAGTTTGGATTGCTGTGGATTTTCAAGTGTTCTGCTTATGACCAATTATCTTAACTGGTGATGAACTGCATAAAAAGTAATAGCCATATAAAACAACCACCTGTGTAGACCTTAAACCTGCAGACTTATCACCTTGCCACTCGCAACAGGCAGCCCCACTGGAGCCCAGCAGTGTGAGTCTGTCAGTACCTGGATGGGAGACCATCTGGGAAAAGCTAAGGTTGCTGCTGGAAGAGGTGTTAGTGGAGCCAGCAGGGGGGTGCTCACCCTGCGGTCCATGTGGGTCCTAATGCCCCAGTATAGTGACGGGGACACTATACAGTAAAAAGGCGCCGTCCTTCGGATGAGACCTAAAACCACGGTCATGACTCTGTGGTTGTTAAAAATCCCTGGGTGTTTCTTGAAAAGTGTAGGGGTGTTATGCTGGCCAGATTTCCCTCCTGGCCTTTACCAATCATGGCCTCCTAGTAATCCCCATCTATGAACTGGTTTCATCACTCTGTTCTCCTCCCCACTGAGAGCTGGTGTGTGGTAAGTGTACTTTTACAAATGTAAAAGTGCTGTTTATGTTGGCAGATACAGTAATTTGACCAAATTAAATCTGATAATTGTACAGCTGAGCACGCAGGAAGGTCTATGCCAGCACCCGTGGCTCCATACAGGTAGTAACATGATTTGAAGCAAAAATGCTGAACTGATCATTAATGACCACAGAAATTTCACTTAGCCATGATGATCACTCAATTCGTATTTTGTTTTCAGTGGAAAATCAATTCATGTCCCTATATAGAGTGAACCTGATTTACTAGTGGATCATTTTCTATTCAGGCTTAATAGTCACAATCCCTAAAATTCGATTTTGTTATTTGAATGAGGCTAAAGAATAGGCATCGCTCCTTCATCAACACTACATAACATCAAAAAACCTTGTGGAACACGATATAAGCCTTATTCACTTAAAGCGTTACTCATGTTTCTTCACTGCACGGCTTGTTTGTATTTATTTCGTGCACGTCCTTTCAGTCCACCAGATGAAATCACTTCCCCACATTTGGCAGTCGACCACACCTTTCCTTTATTTACTAGTAAATGAATACAAGAACAATACTACTGTGTGCTGAAAAGACGCCCATCCAACAGGGACCGTGGGTGTGTGGAAAAGACACACCTAACTAAACTGTGTGTTTCCAATAGTGGACATGGCAAAACTGCCTGTGTAATAACACTGGCTAGTATGGGCTAGTGATAGTGGGATATTGGAGAGATCAGTATTAAAAGTTTCAGTGAAATGCATTTCAGGCTGAGGAGCTTAAACATACATGCAGAAAGCTGCAAATTCTAGCATAATTCTGGTTTGGCTGTGAGGTAGGCCGTGTTTAGCACCCAGTATGAATGGGACTGATCACCAGCATACAGTAGCTGTGATTTCCATTTTCCTTTAATAATGACACCCCCACATTCTCTTGGAGAGCTCTTTTGACTAAGCTGAACTTCTGGGCTGAAAATGTGGACACAATCCAATTCCCTCCTGCTTCGATTTCCCGAGAAGCAGAGGCAATTGTTTTTGGTTCACAACATCTAATGTCTCCTGTTTCATTTTCCGATTCCTGAGTGAAATCTGTGATTGGCGGACGTTTGATTGACTGGGAGATAAACGATGATCACACACGAGTACATTATCTATTAATTTGAGGTAGCTCTTCTTTTATTTTGACTCAAAGTGGTGGCCTCTCTCTTTTCCTGAAAATATAAGTGGATGTGAACTGACTTCATGTTATTCAGTGGTACTGACATCTGTGTCTGATGAGTTCTGACATATTCTTACGTGGCCATCCATTTTCATTTGAGCTGTGCTGGAGAGGAGGGACGCAGAAGTGAGCTACAGTACATTGGGGAAAAAAGTAGCAGTCACAAAGATAACTTACCTGTGACTTCAGTTTACCCCAGGACCAGCTTTCAGGAAAAAAAAATCATTTTCACTCCACTTTTTTTTTTGCGCTATTATTTTTTATTGTGATTATAACTTGGAGACTAAAGAGATGGACTGATGTCCTGGTCCAGCTCTTAACAGCAATAGAAGGGAAGAACAGCCCACAGAATTTCTGTGTGAGCCCATGTCATTGCAGTGGAGAGAGACAGATTCCCTTGTGATGGTTATAAAGGCTATAATGAGCATTCAAGGTGCCCCATGTGTGAGGTTTGACCTGTCAGGCACAGGTGAGTTGCTGGGGCAGCACACCTTGTTTTGTATTTGCTATTGCATTCTGTTAAACAGCCATGCCTCCAGTGGAAAAAAAAAATCACACTTCAAGAACTGCTCTGAAGTAGATAATGTTCTGATGTAGATAAGCATTACTACACTTGCAGCTCAAACAAGGTCACTGTGAAACACAACACTGAGTGCTGATAACACCAAATAAGTAAATATGGTTCCTTGTAAGGTTTATAGATTTTGATTCCACCCCACCTAAAATGCATTCCAGATATTCCACTGAGAAAACACATTGATTACTGAACCATTCTGGCTTCCTCTGACCTGCTGACCTTTTACACTGACTTGCGGTGTTCTTCTGATCTTTGAAAGGAGTGTTCTTCATCTTTAAAAGGAGTATCACCTGCACTTCATGGAGATAAGGAGTAGGAGTTTTCTTCCTTCCTCTGACAGGATGTATTGAATGGAGAGGTTGGGCACTGACCTGACAGGAAAGCATAATGTTTCAGCTACACCCCTTTGCAGCTGACAGTTCAGTATCTCTCAGATTAAAACCCATTTAAAACAATTAGGACACATTTCTTCATCAGTCCCTATAACCCCTAAGCAAGGTGCGAAATAGAGTTTACTGATTATGTTTCCAATGTCGTAAACACAATGCAACCTCCAAAAACTAGTACAGCTCCAGAACAGGGGTTTTAGCACTACAGTGGTTAAAGATAAGGCATAACTCACTTTGAATCACTTCTAGGCACTTGAAATATTAATATCATAGATAAGAACTGTTGTATTTTTTGACCATATACAGTAGAGCCAAGCTGAATTCCACTATCAGGAAAAGATCGATTTTTTAATTTATTGCTTACACTTGTATATAGTGCTTTTCTGATTCATAGGATTGTGAGGAGGCCATGATTGCTAAAGGCCAATGGGAAATTTGGCCAGGACGCCGGGGTTATACCCCTACTCTAAGTCTGTGAATTTTGGGTAAGCATTCTGTAACATGCTTTCTTAGAACTGAACCTCTTCCAAATGATTTGTTTCATATACTACAAGAAACTTCTTTGAAAAGAATGACTTTATAATTGAATACATCAGGCTAAATAATGAACTGAGTTTTGACAGGCAAGAAATTTAGAATAATTGATGCCCTGGAGGATTTGATACATTGCTGATGGAGTTAAACTCAATCTGATTCAAATGTATCTTAAATTACTCAAAACTCTGCAGAGCACCTTTCTGTTTTACCATCCTCGAACTTACCACACAATGCCACACAGGAAATTCCAGTTTGTTAGAAAGAGAAAATTGCCTATTCCTCACAGTATTTGAATGTGGAAACCAAATTGTTTTCATTTTTCCAATTACCGCATGGAAAAAAAACAACATTTCATTTTGAAGAGCCGGTTAAAAGTCACAAGCAGGTTTCCTCCAGTTTGCTCAACAATGCAAAAACTTATTGTAGTCTATGAGAAGAAGGTGAGAACAAAAATTTCTAAGTGAAGTGAGAGGGTTTGCACAACATACAGAGTCTGTGACTGTTCTTTGCCAAATACCATACATTGATATATAATATTGTTACAAATGGGGGCTGGACAGATTAGCAAAATAATTATTCATAACCCCTGACTTGTAAGCGATTACTATACCAGAGTGGCTGGTATAATTAGAGGCATGTGAATTCTTTGTTCTCCAGCACAGCTTTGTTGAGAGGAGTAATGATCCAGGCGCGCTTGGTTAAACAAATATTTATTACAATAAACTACACAAGACACAAAACATACAACACATAGTTACATCATATACAGTATTTATAGACAAGGTGTTTCACAGGCCTAACATTCTGGTCACCCATAAAACCCCAGACTGCAACCAAGCACAACACTCTTAATTTGCCTACAGAGGCCACACAAGAGATACTGTAAGCTGCCTTCTAACTAAATAAAGAGCAACCTGCAGTTAAATCTTTCTGCACTCTGGCTGCCACAAAATAAATGGGAGCCTATGTCCCTGTCCGTAAAATGCACCCTTATCAGGAAAGACGTTTCTAACTGAGGTACCAGGAAACCCAAGTTCCCTAAAAACACAGAATAGCATGCTCTCTCTAACAAGGTTCAAATACTTAGCTCCAGTCAGGTTTGATTTGGATGATCAAGAAGTAAGAGCTCTTGCCTGGCTTAACCTTCAGGCCCCAACTCCTTGGGACTCATCTGTCTTCTCCCTGCTCTCCTTTTCCCTCTTCACCTTCTCCTAATGTCCTTAAGGTGGACTTATATTGTGTCTTTCTGCCCTGCAATCATTAATCCACAACTTGCCTAGGCATACTAAGATACACTTTACTATTGCTTCTGCTCAAGGGACCCCCAGACCTCAGCACAGATCCTCTCTCCTTTGAAGTTCGAAGTATTTACTCTTCCCAGTGTCACAAACTTCATCTAAAATCACTTCTAAGTCACCTAAAGCTGTAACAATATTATATTAACATATCATTCTGTCGGTCAAAGAATCCCAAAGAGTTGACAGACAAGCACTGTCTGAGTCAGCTATCACACACTGAAGTGGGATATGAAACAAACTTCTGTCTGAGGTTATGAAGGCAAGTCTGCTTCTATTCCGGTTGTAGTGGAGTTACAGTAGCTGTTGAAGACAACATGAAGGCGTGAATTAAAACCTTAAATTTGCCAACTGGGACAGGAATTTGGTTGTATTTCTCATTCTAGTGTCACCGCCTCCTCCTAGACTGTGTAGGATATCAGACAGTGAATACACTCACTGCTGTGGTTATGAAGTTTCATTATGTTTTGTCATATATAAATTGCGTTATTCTTGACTCCCTCAGCTCACATCAGTTGGCTTACTGCTCAAACAAGTCAGTTGATGATACCATATCTCTAGCATGTCATACCGTCCTGCCATCCAACATTTAGACAGGCAGGATAACTGTGTAAGTATTTATAGATGACAGCTCAGCTTTCAACACAATTGTTCCCACTCTGCTGGTTCACAGAAATCAGGAATCTGGGTTTACGCAACTCCATCTGCAGCTGCAACTGGATTTGATGATGGGCAGCCGGTGAAAATTGACAACATTATTTCCTCTGCAGTGATCTGAAATACTGGAGCTCTCCAAGGCTGCTCTGTCAGGCCTGGGCAGTGCTCCTTGTTCACCCATGACTGTACGGCCACATACAGGAGACACAACATTATCAAACTCACTGATGACATCACAGCTGATCAATAACAACGATGAGTCTGCATATAGGAGTGAGGTGAAGCATGCCGAAAGTGGGTCCGTGACAACAGCCTGGCCCTGCTGAATATCAACAAGACAAAAGGACTCATGCCTGGAACAATGCCTGATCAGGTCACTTTTAAGAAGGCCTTAATTCAAAGCTTAGGTCACTGCAAGAAAAAGTGACCTAAGACACTATGGAGTGTCGGACACTATGGAGTAAGCCGTTCCACTGTGTCCCGTCTGCAGAGAAGGTTTCAGCAGACCAGCAGGACAGATGACTGTCCGAGATCTGGTCGCCCTCAAGTGACCACACCAGAGCAGGACCGACACATCAGACTGGTCCATGTGAGAGATCGTTTCAGATCCGCCCCCCGTACTGCTGCTGAACCTGCCGGGAGACGCAATGCCCACACCAGTGACAGGACAATGAGGCTCCATGCTGCTGGCCTTAGAGCAAAGCGTCCAGTCAGAGGCCCTCTGCTCACACCTCGTAGACGTCACACCCGACTGGCTTGGGCCAGACAGAGGCTGTGATGGACTCGTCAGCAGTGGCATCAGGTCCTCCTCACGGATGAGTCACTCTTCAGCCTGATCCACGCAGACGGGAGGGCCAGAGTGTGGAGGAGGAAGTGTTGCATTTCTTTTCTCCATCAGTATATATACATCATAATTATATATCATACTTCATTACCCTTACATTAACCAAAATAGAAAAGGAATTTTAGATTTAACCACTCCCAACACGAGCTCAAACTGAAGCTTCATGTTTCTGAATTTGCGCGTATGGTCAACTCATGTACCCCCACTGATCCCCCCATTGAAGCCCATGATTCACCTCGTGCAAGGAGATCCAGCATATCCATTTGATTTTCATCACAGATCATGACCTCTCTGCAACACCACTGACTTTCTTACTCGTAACACACTCGGGGAGCCTTAGTTAATCGCTGAAGCATATTTCAAAAGGCATGAGGCAGATTGTGGAATGCGGTGAAACCGCAGAACCCACGATATGGAATGTGCTCAGTACCACAGGACACATGAGACAGGAGGCATTGTGGGTTCCCTGGAAAGAAGGTGGTGGAGACTGAAGCTGTGTTAGAACATGCATAAGCGAGACTTTGCCTGCTCTTGCTGAGATTTTGGTGTCATCTAATTCTGCGAGCCCATCCAGAGTGTATCCAGCCTTGTGCCTGCTGCTTGCTGGGTTAGGCTCTGGCTCAGCAGGCGACCCTGCACTGGATAGAGCAGATTGGATAACAGTCGGATGGATTATTCTGCATGTTAACTCAAAACTGTGTTAGGCGGTTAAGATCAGTATTATATACTGCCCTTGTATCGCTGTCCTCGGGGGCCTGTTATCCATTAGGCACAGAGTAGGGACTGCGTCTAGATCTTACACAAATTAAAGGGTCTTCAAAAAACACTTTAACACAGATCTCCTCTTGAATATATACTGCGTAAAGCAAGGAGAGACTATGCAAAAAAAAATCAAAATAATTCTGAACACCCGTCTACCCATAGAAAGCTACATGCCCATTCAGATGTTTCCACCAAATGGAACAGAAGTGGCCAAGGGCTATAAGGACCTTAATCTGGTCCTGTCTCTACTCCTAGTGTAGGCTGTGGGTTGTTGTGACTCTTACCAGCAGTGTTCTGATAATGGATGGAATTATCAGTTTATATAGCCTGATTGAAAGGAGTAGGTTCAGAGGTTAGTCGGTTCGGTTTCGCAGGTTAGCACACATCTCTTGCATGATTTGTGTGCAAGGATTAAATACACCCCCTCGTTGTTTTTTTTCCCCTTTCGTTCAGCCTCTCAGAAGCTTTTCTAAAACCTGTATTTCTTGATTGACACAGCGAGCAGCGCACTTCATTGCGTTGACCTGAAACCGTCTTTTTTTGTTGGCGTTTTAGTGTCTCCCTCAAATGCATTCCTAGAGAGTGGAGCAGATGTGTGGGTGGCAGAGTAATTCAATACTTTAAAAGAATGTGGAAAAGCGCTGTGCAGTATTGGTTGATCATTTTCCAAAGACAACTAGAAGTGAACCAGTTGTGCATTCACAAGGCAAACGTGTCACATTTCCTTATTATACAGGAATGTCTTCCTAAGTGTTCAGTATAAGACATCGTAACCTCTGCTTTGACCTTCTGTGCTTGTAAAGTATTTAGGTGCCCAAGGACTTCATAATTAATCTGCTGATAGCTAACTGTATAATGAGCAGACTAACAATGTTGCCACAGCTTCCAGAGAATTCCAACCACATAACAGGAACAGACAGCCACAACTGGTGAGTCGAAACATTACCTGACTTCTGGGAAAAGTGGCCAGTGTGACGGTCTGGCGTGTCCTTCCCAGTATGTATCCTGCCATGGGCCTCTTGAGATGGGCTCCAGCACCTCTGTGACCCCGTATTGGAAGAAGATGGACAGGAGCATTGTCAACAGCGCGTGTCTGTCCATTCCCACTCGTTAAGGACACGTTCCGTGGAGCTAAAGAGATTGCCGGTAAAGAACAATTGCAGTTTCAAATAGGGTGGATATAAAAAGAACGCAAAAGGTTGTGTTAAAAAAAAACTACAATAAATACTGCGGTTGAAATTCAAGTGCCTTGACAAAATAAACTTGCTTTAGGAAAGCCCCAGAGTAAGGAGGAGATTAAAGGATACAACTTTTTTTTTTTTACCAATTTTGGGAGGTAACTTTGTAAAGCAATTGCATCGGAGCCCTTCCCACTGGATTTCACTTTACTAGCAGAATTGTTTCACACTGCATGCGAGCCCCCCCCAAAATGTTTCTTTTCCCATTCTTCCTACTGCTGATTCTGTGCTTTCGGTGTTCTGCCTAAAACGAAGATGCCCATCACAGTTCATCCTTCTCTAAAAAAAAAAGGACTTAAAATAGTCCTTTTGTTTTTCGGAGATACACTGAAAAACGAAATGTGAACTTTGTTTTGTTGAGCCCTGTGCCTCTAAAACTACCTAGGTTAATGATATGCAAAAAATGCATACGTATATACAGTATTTGACTTTATTATTGGCTGTCTGTACTTTCTCCTAACTGGGAGTATTGTCTATGTAGTATTTCAGTGGCAGAAGAGGTCAGACAGGAGGCTGGTAGGGGTGACTCTAGTCTTCCACCCCCTACAAAAAGACACAAAATGGATCTGTTTTAAATTAGATCGGCTGAATTTCAATTGAGTGAGAAACATTAGCTGGCTTGTGAGCTCAAGTGAGTCATCATGTTTTACTGGGTCCTGTTAGACATTAATTATTGGCTTTTTTCCTATATCCGACTTAACCATTTTCCTTTGCATATGCATACACTACATCACTCCTGCCTTCCAACTCCATTCCTACCTTTTACTTTGCCCATCATACCGACACGAATCCCAGTTTGAAAAGAAGTATTTGTACTGCAAAGGAACCTGCATTTCTGTTGGAAGAGGAACTAGAAAAAGAGCTGTTGATGAAACCACACACATTTATAAACTGGTTCCTTTTTACTCACTCCCTTTGGCACGCAGACTGAATTTATTTATAGCTCCCCATCAAAACTGTGTCAACTTTCCCGATGTGTTATGCGATTGAATCAGAATCAAAAGGCCTTGAATCACATCACACTAGTAAGGAAGCTGGCTGATGCAGTCTTTGGAGGTGGAGGAAGACATCGGATTCACTTGAGACCCTGAGAAAGGTGGGAACATACTGTAAGAGAACAACCTTCAGTCACATGTTCTTGATATATTCAAGGCACAGACCCACTCCTGCCCTTGATCTGAACCCTAACCCTCTCTGTGAAATGGACATTAACCCAAATTCTGTTTCCAACTGTTATACAGCTTGCGCTGCTGATGTGCTCAGGCTGGGGGGACTGGACACTGCTGGAGAGAATTTAGTGGATGTTAAGTGGATGGAATACCATCCTGATGTGTCATCCACCGTGCCTAGCTGGAAAATTACTAGGCACACAATTGTTACTATTGATCTTTGCCAAACAATTACTTAAATTCTAAAACGTACCGTACATAGAAACATGATCAAGGCTTAAAAAAAAATAATAATTTCATACATGTTCCAATGCACACCGAGGACATTGAGACATAAATCGTGGATATGACTGATTGCTGCACTGAGGCGAGGAAGTCTCTAATGTCTGCTGTTATTGCCCTTGGGGTCATCTTCTTGGTGTTCTAGTCACAGAGCAGGTAGTCAGGGAGTTTCATTGCTCCGCAGGTCAGAGATTTGATGGTGCACCAGTTGGAAAAGGCTGTGTAACTCAAAGGCACCCCATGTATCAGGAGGAGCATCCTAATATGAAAGTGATTCAGACCTTGGGATTGCTCACTGCCTTGACATCACCTCTGGGATTTTTTGATTAGGTAATAATGGGAGAACTGTAGCACAATAAAGAAAATTACGTATCTCTTAAAGGCAGAGCCAGCTCACAAACAGGTTTCTAACCATTAGCTATAACTAGTTAACTTTGGCAACCAGCAAGGATAAATGAATTAATGCCGTCTGTTGCAACCCTTAGCAGTCCTTTTCAGAGTTTCTGACTAAATCTCCCTGAATTATTTTTTCCCCCCATTATGACTTGAGAAAATGTGTTTGATTTAATCATTTTCTGGGTGTCACCCTTTTCAGCCAGGTGTATCTGTGGTACTGCCTGATGAAAATGGATGCGATCGCAAATATGATGGATAACATGGGGATTATTTTCCGCAGACAGGTTAGGCCTCTCTTAGAAGAGATGGACTGAACTGTTCATCTCTCTGCTAGCAAGCAAGTGTGGATAATGAAATACATTCTGCATGGTAATGCAAACAAAAAAAGTTATTATATATTATAATAAATCTGTAGAAAAAAAGCATGACAAAACATATCAACTGTAAGTGTATAAGGACTCTCAAGGGGTTCAGAGAGTAAGTGGTTTGTTTTGAGTGCACAGTGAATCCTATGACTCAGACGTCGCATACTGTACAATTCACTCTTTTGGGGAAGAAGGTATACAAGAGCCTAGAAAGGGGTCCCCCTGCACCTGTCACCCCAGTTACGAGCTCCTGAAGTCCCCTTGACCCCAAAATACAACTTATGTTAGACCACATGCAAGGAATGATCATAAAATGCTTATTTATACTTTAAGGAAAAGGTATAAACGTATTAATAATGTTTAAACATATTATCGAAAAATATCCAATACCTAAATAAAGTAGCATGATGATAATAACCACTGGGGTGCACAAGACAACTTGAATGATTTCAGTTTTTGTTGTGCTAAGGACATAATCAGGAAACCATGTACAGAAAGGGTGGGAAACAGTAGCTGTTGGAAAATGAGAGCATATATGTTGTTGTTTTTTCATTTCATATCTTTGTATGAGACAGCTTTACCCTTTCCCATATGTGGAATGTTGGGTATGATGGTTTTTTAGGATGCTCTTGCAGACTGAGCCTGGAATCCTTCTTTGCTATCAGTCACTCTTAATAATACATCAATTTCCCTACGGGATTAATAAAGTATTATCTGTCTATCTAATAATTGCTTACGCTTATATATACTTTGCTGGGCACTCCACTAAAAGCCCCACAGAGAGATTAAGCCAGTTCACAGATGGGGATTATTAGGAGGCCATGATTGGTAAAGGCCAGGGGGAAATTTGGCCAGGACACCAGGGTTACACCCCTACTCTCTTCAAGAAACGCTTTGGATTTTTAATGACCACAGAGAGTCAGGACCTCAGTTTTACATCACATCCGAAGGACGGCGCCTCTTTACAGTACAGTGTCCCCATCACTGTACTGGGGCTTTAGGACCCACACAAGCCACAGGGAGAGCGACCCCTGCTGGCCCCACTAACACCTCTTCCAGCATCAACCTCAGTTTTTCCCAGGAGGTCTCCCATCCAGGTACTGGCCAGGCTCACACCTGCTGAGCTTCAGTAGGCTGCCAGTTGCGAGTTGCAGGGTGATATGGCTGCTGGCAGCGTTATTATAGTTTTATTTATTATAGTTTATCCTGTTCTCGTCTGATCTCAGGAGTTAATGAATATCCTATTAACAAGTTAATGTCCTGTGACGAGAGTGCTGGTTTTCAGGTGGTTTTTAACTTTTTATAGCTGTTTCAGGTTCTCCTGACAACCTTAATCGATTAACATTCATCTGCTAAATTAGTTCCTTATTATTCCTCTTATTTCTTTTAACAACTTATCAGTATCAGGTAACTTTGAATATACTTTCCATATTGGAGTGACCCACCTCGCCCAACATTGTTCTGTCCCCTCGGCGTCTCCCTTTTTACCCCAGGTGCAACCTTTCCCACTGATTTCCCCCTATAAAACCAGGGATATATCTCTGCTCTGTCTTTCCCGGCCTCTGAGTCCAGTAGGATTTCTGCTTTTGCCTTCCTAATTATACCTGCTTCATGATTAACATGCCTCGATGTAAAAAATAGGGCAATGAAACTGTCAGCAAGCCTGTAAGTCTTCTTTACCTGTCACAACCTATGTAGTTGTCATCAAACTGTTTGTTGCAATATAATACTTATAATCTCCTAGTCTTTGTAGTCGGTTGTAATAGCTGTCATATTAGGTTCTGTCTACTGTGTGGACAAGAAGGAAGCTGTGCCGATTGCCCATTTATTTTCATTGACGTCTCGGTCTGTTAATAATCTTTGTTGCCAGTCTTGCCAAAGGAATCAAAATTAACTGTGATTTCAC
Organism: Lepisosteus oculatus; assembly: GCF_040954835.1. Classification (NCBI taxonomy): domain Eukaryota; kingdom Metazoa; phylum Chordata; class Actinopteri; order Semionotiformes; family Lepisosteidae; genus Lepisosteus; species Lepisosteus oculatus. The sequence goes on along the minus strand of NC_090719.1, from coordinate 12,647,073 downwards.
TCCTCTGGAATTAAGCACACACAATTATCTGATGTTCTAGCAATGTTCCACCAGCAAAGAATTTTTCCATTGGCAATTTTATGGTGCAAAGGGTGCAAATGGAAAGCAAAACACCTGAAAGGTCAGAGCAACACAACAGAATTGCTTTATACTGTAGGTGTGCAGTTCCAACAATTTCCATAGGCAGACCAAGCTTATTGCTATTCCTGTACTGTTGCGAGTGACAGCAGAAACACAGTAAAACATCACTTAAAATCCAGTAAAAGGTAAAACATACAGAGGTACAGGAAAGCATGATTTAGAAACTCTCACAGCAAAGTCAATGTAATGTGTAAGCATATACAGCTGTGTAGAGAAAAAATGACACAAAATAGAAATGCTTTAAATGTCCATAGTAACACACTGTAATGTGCTGTAAGTATGGGATTTTTTAATGGCCTTAAACTGTACTTTCCAAAATTAAAAAAAAACTATTTTATTTGAAAAAAACATTTTTTTGCATCGTAGGGCTGCCGGTGTCCAGAGGTTACCTGAGACCAGGGGTTTTGGGAGTGTCTGAAATGGCAGACCTCAATTGATATTTACATTTTTGGTTTTGCACGACAGAGCAAAAAATGTGTCTAAGGCAGCTTAAACTTTTAGCTGAGTCAAGGTGTTTTTCAAAAGCCCCCAGACTGACCACAGGGCCACTCTGAGAAGCTGACCAAAATTTTCATTTCCAGAAAATTGTCGGCAAAATCCAGGTTTGTGAGAAAAGATTAATCTGGGTGAGGATTTTTTTTAAAAAATCTCTTGGTCTTCCCTTTGCTCCGTGAAGCATGTGTCAGCAAATGCAGTTTCCTTCTTTATTCTAAATCTGTTGATAGTGCTGCAAGTCTGTACGACTAGATTGGAAATTTGCTGTCTAGAAGTAATGTGCTCAATGGACAAAAAGGCAGGACTTTCGCATTCAATCCTGACGTTTTCGTTTCTGGATAAGAACAAGCTGGGGGAAAGCAGTGGTGAGGAGGTGGTAAGCTTTTGATCTTTGGAAATTGCAGTTCAGACTTTAAAAAGGTGCTGACTCTCTGTGGTCATTAAAAATCCCAGGGCGTTTCTTGAAAAGAGTAGGGGTGTAACCCCGGCGTCCTGGCCAAATTTCCCATTGGCCCTTACCAATCATGGCCTCCTAATAATGCCTATCTATGAATTAGCTTCATCGCTCTGCTCTCCTCCCCACTGAGAGCTGGTGTGTGGGGAGCGTTCTGGCGCACTATGGCTGCCGTCGCATCATCCAGGTGGGGCTGCACACTGGTGGTGGTGGAGGGGAGTCCCCATTACCTGTAAAGTGCTTTGTGTGGAGGGTCCAGAAAAGCGCTATATAAGTGTGAGAAATTATTATTATTAAAAAGGAAATCGGGTAAGTAAGATCACAAGAATAATAAAAAATGAGAAGTCATTAGAGCCATTTCCATTTTAGTAGCTGATTGATCCAGACGTCTCCTCCAGACATTTCTTGAAAGAAGCCAGGGTTCCAGTTTCAAGAATGTGATGTGGTGTCTCCTTCTTTCAGTTTTAAGTGTAGTTTCTGCTTGTGTCCTCTGCGAAGTTCATAGGGGGTGACTTTGCTGCTGCCTTTGAGAATTTGGAAGATTTGAATCTTGTCGAAATAAAATGGCTCTGTTCCTTCAGCTTGTTTGTAAGAATAGGACATTCATTCAGAAGTCCAGAATTGTATCTGCTTGGTCTTTGCTGGACTGAACCCCTAGTAGTAATGTCTGACCGAAACAGAACTTAACAGAACTGTATTCTTAATTAAGAATCATGAGTGACTGGCACAATTGCAACATAATTTCCTTTGATTTAAATTCTACATATTTAACTATACATCCTAATATTCCTTATGCTTTTCTATTCCTTCTCTATAATGTCTAGGATAATGATACGACAAAAAAAAGCATTTTTTAAATAAGTCTTGCAGGCAGAGAAGTGTCCTTGGTGAAAGAATGAGACATTTGTTACGGTACTTCGCTTGCATAAGGGTTAAAAAAATCAAATAAAAAAAGGGCATCATGCCAGTGTGGGTGGTAAGAGATGGAATGAGGATTGTAAACTGTTTCAGAGGAAATATGCACCAGAATAATCCATCGCACTTCAGACATGGAATGACCCGTCTCCGGGTCGAGGACTGATGTGGGGTTTGGGGGAAGGAAGTGGCACTCTGCCAACACTGCCTTTGTGCTGCATGTTGGACGTTCGGCTAACTCCAGCTCGTTTGACTCTGACAGGAAGATAATACTAATAAAGTTTATTTATAAAGCTCATTTCCAAACCCAAGGATGCTGTGCACTGTGGATAAAGATAAAGACAAAAGAAAGTAAAAGAAGAAGACACCAATGGCATACAGGTTTTTACAAATGTAAAATTAGACATATGTACTGTAGTAACTAGTAAGAAAATAAGTCAAATCGGTAAATAAGTAACTAGAATGCTTAATCGTGTGGTGCTGCTGGCCAGGGTTAGTAATGTAAATAAGAGAAAAAAAAGGCTGTAAGGAGAAGCGTGTACAGTATCTTGATACTTTGGTGCTGATGTTAAAAGTTGGAAACTGAAATTCCAATAGTCTTTGGCCTATTATCTCACTCCACTGAAAAACAAAAGCGAAAATCCATCCACTTTCGTATCACGAATCACCTGAATTTCTCAAACATGGCTTTAAGCAGCAAAGAGAAAGACCAGAATTTCTGCTCAGGGGTTAGAAGCCACGGCAGGCTAGTTCGGTAGTAAAAGTCATCATTCGTTACATCATCAAGGCATCCGGACGTCCAGGAGAAAGTTTCCTAGGGTGAAATATTCCACTCTGAGGCTCTTGTGGTGATGAAAGAGAGACAAACTGCTGTCGACAGGAACACACTGACTCACTTCTTTACTTCTGACTGCTCCTGACACCTATTGGCAAGAACTGGAATCTCTGAAAAAGTCCTTTCACCACAGTTCACTCGCTGCACACTTGCTCTATAACAACTGCTGGTGCACAAATACTGGATCGTCACTTTATGCGTCTTTCGGTTAAGCCCTCTTGGTTCCAATTTGACTGGAATTTCCATATTTACCTTTAGTAAGCTAACAGTTGCCTGCTTACTTTTACTTAGTACTGCACCTAGACTGTCTGAAAATGTCACTCAGACTTTTGGGACTAAATCAAGCCAGTGAGCAATGAGCCATTGGTTTTTAAAAACCACGAGCTACCTTTTTAATGTTATCTTAAATAACAGTAAATAACTGTATTTTGGAGCTATTGTATAATTTCTATTATTATACTGTTATGTTTTGTTTGTTGGCTGGACATTTCTGTACAAAGTATGCTTACAGGTTTTGAAATGCACGACAGATGTTGGGAATGATTTGGGGGAAAAAAGCAGTTTGGATACATTTTCTTCTTTTCAGCCTGTAACACATTTGTGAAGAAAGACAAAAGAAAACATTGGACATCACGGATCTCGATCTTTTCCAGACAGTGGAAATTAGACATCATCAATTCCCATAGTTAGAGAGTACAATTTTATTAACCCAGATGTTTGTTAAAGGCACACAGAGAAATATGATAATTATTTAAAAGGTAAAGAAACAGCTATTGATCCTCAAATTGGAGTGGGGCTGTGCTACAGCTTGATCTCTATTGCCACATGCATTTCTGGCCTGAAATATACTCACCTTCTGTAACACATTGGACTGTTTCTGAAGCCTAGGAAGCTGTAACAATATTCAAACATGGCTACCATGCATTTCATTTCACTGCATTTGGAAGAACTAACAACTAAACTTTGGATTGGTTGCACCTGCTGTTTGCTGGAGACTGTTCTCAAAGTTTAAAGGCCGTTAGCAAACGTCCGTTCTCTGTCTGAAGCCCATTAATGGAAAATAAGGCCTTGCAGCCCTGTTCAATTGCACAAACCAGTCTGAAGAACTACCTGACATATCCTGTTGTGATGGAGACCCCTGCTGGCTAGACTGACCTATTGCAAGTGTGCCTAAGTAGAATAGAACAAAAATGAATTGAGTCAAAATGTCCATCCATTTTCTAGCCACTTTATCCAATTCAGGGTCATGGGGGAGTCAGAGTCTATCCTGTCTGGCAAGGGGTACAAGGTAGGATACGCCCTTGATAGGATGCCAGTCCATCACAGGGCACACACACACTCACACCAGGGCCAACTTTTCCCAGAAGCCAATTAACCAATTAAAAGAGAATCTTCCTCTGAAATGTAGCATACTTGCCTTGGAAGTTCTTAAGCTTTCAAACTACTGCACCTGAAGTCCTTAAAGCAGCAAACATCTCCAGATCATCTTGCACTTAGTGCCCTGGTTTATCCTGAAATGGATCACCCGGTGCCACATTGGCTGGCACAGCTGCGTAGGAAAACAGCGGAATTTTCTGACACTGCAGGTACCGTGTGTCGTTGTTCTCATTGTCGAGAGAGCTTTACAAAATTCCCCTCCGTCAGCCAAACCGCATCAGAGAGATCAAGTTCCTTTATTGCCATTTGCACGAATAGTGCATTGGAAATCTTACAAGGGTTCTCTCAGTCAGAAAGCATAAAAACAAAAGGGTAGACACACAGACTATGTGCAGGACACTAAATACACTGTAAAAAGACAAGCATGCACCAGTGCACACTTGTCACACCCCCCTGTTTGTCAACCTGCCCAGTTCCTCGTCCTCTCCTCCCTTGTCCGTTTCCACTTCCTTCCGGAATATACCGTCTGCATAGGGTCCTGACCTACGCATCGCAACATTGATTCTGCCTTATATTCCTGCTACCCTTCTCTCTCCCTCACACCTAAAGAAGCCTCAACAGCCAAAATGTTTGTTCTACTGTTCCATGTGGAATCAACCTTTACTTGCTACACTGCAGCCAGTGCACACTGACAGAGCTCCCTACTTGAACTTTAAAGAGCAAACTCTTCGCACACAGGTTAGAGCATTTCATGGATCGCTAAGCGTACAACTGCAGAAAGTCATGGTTTATTAGGTTTAAGTATAATCAATTATCCAAATTAGGGTGTAGGTGCTAACTAGTTTTTTAAGGTGAAAATGTTATACTTTTAGAAAATCACCACTGCCTAGCAGTAATGAATCATTTACACCAAAGTAACAAGAAGCTTAAGGTAGTAAGGAACCTTGTTGGTTTATAAAAAAATAATGACCATGTTTGGTGATAATGGTGCTATTTTTGGATGTTTTAGACAGTTCTGGCTGTAGTCTTATCATTTCAGCTCCAGCACAATGACAAAGCCCAACTTAAACAGCTTGGCTTGAAATGCAAAAATGCAACATGCATGCAAAACACATGCTGTATGCATGAAAGAACAAAGCTGTTATCTTGACTCTTATATTGCTGCTTCTTTGCATTTGTAAATACTCATCCAGGACGCCGAAGTCCTGGAGATTTTACACAGAATAGATTACACAAAATTTACCAATAGAAGGAACTCCGGCACAATCAGCACAGGGTGGAATTCAAATATTTTTCTTTTTTCGTGTATCACTGAAATAGATGTCTTGCAACCCACTTTCTGTTTGCGATTCAGGCTTGGTAGCAAGGATTGCTTTCATTTTCTTTTTAATAATACATTATAGACTTATACAATTGGTTAAAATGTCTCTTTATAGTTATAAATAGTCAAAAACTAAGAAAGGAGGGAGGAAGGTGTGAAAATGTGTTCTATTTTTGTATTTGTATTGTTGTGTTGTATTAGCCTAATAAGTGAAAATACAAATCCCACAAAATGTGGACTGTAGTAACATAATTCTACCACATAGTGGAGATGTTTACCCAATTACCATGCTGGACGAGTACAGATCATACTTTTCATTCAGTTATTACTACAAAAGGCGTTCTGAAGTATCAATGCTTTGACATACCCATATCCTGAAGTACACAGACAAACAAGAGACCAGCCTGCATGACTAAGCAGTGTTAGCCAACCAACAAGTCCTTTTCAAGAGATATAAAATAAATCTCCGCAACTTAATTGCATGAAGATCTCACCCAGTCCATAACCAGTCGATGTGTTTAGCAGAGCCATATGTCTGCTTCGGATAACCTAATGTGTACTATAGAGGCTGCCTCTTATGGTATAAAGACTTTGAAGACAAAAACTTTGATTGGATTACAGGATGAACAGCCACACCAATTCTGTTTCAAAACCAACAATCAATGGAAGAATTTCCTCAACAGATTGGATTTGGACTGTGGATCTCTCATTACATCACCAGGTCATTTTTACGTTCCCATTAAATGATATATTAATGTTGTGATTTAAGCTCCAGATCCTCAGACCAACCGAAGGTACAGAATCTAATCTATTTTGCTCATCCAAACATTAATTATTAACCTGAATTGAACTGAAATCCTGTCCCGATTCTGATCCAACTTAACTCACACCTTCGATCTAACACTTGAACCATAAACCCAAGACCAAAGCAAGCCCATATCCAAACCTGCACCAAAACCTTAACCCAGACTCCATCCCCAACACCATCACTTAAAACCTATTTTTTAAACCTTTGTTGTGTATTAATCCCTGTGTGTCTGACTTACACTAACTTGAATGGATAATGACATAATAAAATACAGCTCACATGAGTAGTATTCGACTTCCCGCAATCTCTAAGAATGTCTAATAACGAAGTAAATTTTAATTGGCCTTTTTTGTTCCATTCAGACAGAACCAATATCAGACTTTGATGATTAACAGAACACAATGTCTCCTAAAGCATTAACTGCTATCTGGCAGAGACCTTTGCTTTCATTTAGCTGTGCAGTCAAGCAGCATGCAAATAACATTAGTTTAATAGAAGCGTAATGAAAAACTATAAAGTTTTTGATTAATCAAGTTTCCCTCCTGGTGAGCTTAAATCACAGCTCTGCACCTCACTGAGACCAAATTGGCTGAGTAATATTGATAATGATGATCGTGCTTTCACCTTCCCTTTCAAATCAATAGGGGTGATGCATAAATGTGACATTCAGAGCTTAATATGGAATCATGTCACGCTGTCAGGCTAATTAAAGCCCAGACACTGTACTGGGAAACATTGTCTTTTGACAACTTTGACAAAACACAAGCTCAGAAACGTAAGCCTGTGGTTTTGGGGGGCTACCACCCACGGGGTTATCACCATTTTAAACCCTCCAGTCGAAACGCTGGTTAAATGTTTGTACAAGGTGCCCTGAAGTTCTCTGAAATCACCTCTGATATTCAAGGGTGTTCTGTCTTCTGATTTTCATTCCGGCTTGGACTCTTAATGACTTCACCTGAATCAATTACACAGTTCATTGGACTATGTCAGGTATCCCCATTTTATCTACACTAGGTGGCGCTAGTTGGCTGGTGTGCTTGTTTGTTTATTTCCCTCCGTAGTTTTCCTGGTGTGAGCGAACAAAAACAGTGGCCGACACTAAGGACGTTAAAGGAGAAAGCAAGTCAAACTGCGTGTTACAATTTAACACTGTTCAAACAAATACAAACAAATAAAATATATAAATATTGTGAAATGTCAAACATAAATGTTTGATAACTAAAAAAATGAATTTGAACCAAATGCGACATTACCTGCGGGGGGAAACAACAACAAATACACCAATAGTTTCAAACAAACGAATACAGAAATAAATATTTTAAAGGAACACTCCACCAGAACTGTATTGGTGGAGAGCAATGTTTGAGGTCATTTAAAGAATGTCGGTTCCATCAGAAAAAAAAACATTTTATTCTATTGCGGAGCAAATAAATCATTTATAATTGTCACTGTCATTAAGCTAAGAAAGGAAACAACACTGTGAGCAAGGAGTCACTATTATTAAAGAGGACCCAGAATGGATTTAGCGTTCCAATATGTATGAACAGCAAACACCTTGGTCTAATAGCGTGAAAACCTTTGTCTGTGTGCAACTGGGGGAGGGTGTGACAAGTGGAGCTCTTTGGGCAATGAATGACACCATATAGTAATTCTTGGACAACCTACCTTGGCTGTTAGTGTGACCACGCCCCCTCCTCGATCTAATTCGTTGACAACCCTAATTAAACCCCCCTATTTACCCGCCCCCTTCACTCGCCATTGGCTGCGAAGCGTTTCAATCCGTTGGGAATTTCCTCGGGGGAGTTCGGTTGAGAGGGCAGGTAGTAGAGTAAGAAAGCCCGGCTGTCATTCGGGGGAAGAGTTGCCTAGAGAGAAGACGGCGGAGGACTTGCCACCAAACCAAGTGGAAAAGTGTGCAGTTAGCCTCTCGGCGAGAGAGAGGCGTGGTGGGGGGGGGAGGCCACCTGACAACACACTGTCCACGTAAAGCACCTGGTTCATGGAGAATGAAAACTGGAGCATGAAGTGCAGACCTACAATGATGTTAGGAACCCCGGCTCTGGAATTGCTTTTGCTGTTCAGTGTTGGGTTAACTGAAGCTGCACCTTCGGTCCAGGCCAGCCATGCGACTCCTTCTGGAGTGGAATACGATGCTGTTTCCCAGCCTTCCGTGGAAGCGTCCAGCGCGACAATCCCCAACCACCTCCCGGAGGACCGGGATATTTTTCCCACACTAGCCCCCACGCCGGTTCAAACTACTCTCACCGCCGCGAAAGCCACCCCGGTCCACACCACCACCACCACCACCATCACCACCACGACAGCGGGAGCAGCAACGCCAGCTTTTTCCACGGCTGCATCCCCGTTGTCCACTATGGTGCCTACAACGGCGAGGAAAGTAACCACGGCGGAGTTAGGGAGAGCGACTGCCGGCACCCCAACCTCTACAACACGGTCAACCACCAGTGCCCCGGTAGTGCGAACCACCGCGTCCCCAGCCACTGACAGGGCTGCCAGTTTGCAGACACGGGGGACCACCAGCGCACCTGCCGCCACCACAGAGATGGGGAAACCAGGTGAGCGAGCTTGCACAAGGGCGGTGAAGCGACACCAGTTCAGCTGGTGCCCGTTGTTTCTTTTGCATGACAAATCGAAGGAGAAATTGCAACTCCCAATAGTTTCTGTTATTTGCGGTGGTGTCACCACTGTTCTCTACGTGGCAATATATCTATAGACTATATAAGCGGCGTCGCACTTGACAGCTCTGTGACTTGTTTATTGTTAAGAGTAACGAAAAGGGTTTCGGTTTGCCAACGCTGATACAGTTAGTTTGCAGGCAGGACAAAAAAAAAAGAAACATTTGTCGGGTGAGAGCTCACAGCTGAGTGAACTTGAGTAAAACCACTTCAAACTTCCCTCTGCTTTTGAAATGACAGTGCTTTATCGATTTTTGTGTGTGTGTGTGCAAATGTCTCCGCTGGAGCAAGGGGTACAGTAGCTGTAGAGCACGGCGACAGATGAAAGCCTATCGACAAAAGAGTCTAGAAATAGGGTGTTTGATTTCAGGTGGATCGTAACGGTGCGCGCCAAGCACCGAACAGCATCTGATGTTTGATGAAAATGCCACCACAGGAGTAATGAGTAATATTAAGATGCCATTATTACCCCCCCTTTAGTTTGCACGTAAAAAAAAATCGATTTCTTGCGAGGTTGGAGACGCGTTGGCCGCTATGTCGATCCAACCCAGCGCGGGCAGTGCTGAAAAGAGCAGGATAAAAAATGACTTTTCATTAACAGTTATCCATCTGATGTAGAAACAATAAAATATAATGTGGAATGACCAGTAATTCCTATGTGAAACGTTATTTCTTTTCACCCTATGGATTGATGGTACAGAGCGCCGGTGCCTAATGGAATTTGGGGCGAGGGGCGCCTTTGTGTTGGCTACCGCTACAGGCGGTGGGCACGGCTGGTGGGGAGGGACAGCGCAGGTACTGTAATTCTCCAGCTACAGGCTGGAGCACAGAGCCCAGGCTCGCCCAGAGACCAGCAGCTTATCATTCCGGTTTCTCCTCGAAGCGATCGCAGAAGGATCGATTGCCTGTAAATCAATGCGCGGAACTCCAAAACCGCGCTTTGTTAAATGACCCTAGTCACATCTAAAAATGCTTATGTTGCAAAGCCAGATCGCTCCCTTTCCCCCAGATGTTCCCTATTTCGCGTACTTCAGTACTGTTGTGACTGTATACTGTACATTAGCTCTAAAGACAGTGCCTTGGTGGGGCGCATGGTCCTCAAATGGTTAAAGTCTTAACGATTCTACTATACAGTTGAGAGACTTAATCTACTGTGTATAGTAAAGAGCGCGGCACTGTCACCTGAACACATTTCCCAGAAGGTTGGTAGTTTTGAACTCAGGCTAGCATATTCAAGTCTGTTTGATGTGTGTAAAGAAACATCACCCTCCAAATCGGAAGATTTAGGGAGAATCTTCCCTGGAATTAACTCCTTCCAGTCAGTCAGTGGTACAGTACCTCCTAAGCTGAGCATTGTGTAGTCCGGAGCTTGCATGAATCTGAGCCTCTAAATGTATAACGATCCCTGTACCTTTAAGAGAAGGAGACAAAGCCCCTATAAGATACAACACACACAGTATACATACTGTATCTCTGTCTATAGCATGTTCAGAATGTAGGATACTGTAAGCTCTTCTGAGTATCAGTATTTTTAATTCAAGGTTCATCTGTGTCCTGCTGTATCTTTATGTGATTGACTTGTTTTCCCCACTTATTGGCCCCATTATAGACGACCCCAACCTCCCCCCCCAGCGCAATTGACATCCCTCATAAGATTTTGTTGTGGTGTGATTAAGATTAAGGCATTTAAATGTGAAATATTTTCATGTTTTTACAGTAGCTTTAATTATAGTTCACATGATTGTGCAGTACAGTATGTGCAGAGAGACTTCATTCTCTTTTTGTTTATGGCTGGTGCTGTAGTCTAGCTACTGTACCTTACGAGTTCTAGTTCAATCTGCAATGAATTCAGGAATAGCTACATTTTGTGCTCATCAGGGGAATTGTCACTGGGCTGGTGTTTTCACAGTAGCCTCTTAAAGACCAGAGCAATCAGACGTGTTCTCTGCTGGTCTCCATTCGTAAACAGAATCTGCTGTCCTAAAGGTGGGTAAGACACCTATTGAAGCATGCAGAACGCATACATTTACAGGAAGGGATGCAAAAACACTTCAACCTCAAACTAATTTAATACCCTGGAACAATTCCGTTTTTTTCTTCTGACGTTTTTACAGTGTCCTGTCTAGAGATTGTGGAGACATGCTAAAAGTGACCAAAAGAACAGTAACAAGCTGGAATTCCTGTACACACTGGCTCTCTGAAGAAGATGCTGTTGATTTGGTTATCGTATTTGATTTATGCAATTAGGCTGCGCTGTGCTGTTGATTTACCTGTCGGTGGTTTTGGGGCTACAAAACACGCATACGCAATGCTTGTTGGCATTTTCTTTGTTTGCTTCTCCAGATAAGTGTGACATTTAAGTTCTGTATACTGTATCTGTTTGATGTATCCTATACATGACCCACAAGTACAATACATTGCCCACTGCCTGTGTCCAGAACTGTACTGTCTGTTCATCATGAATTCCATCTAATAAGGGATCAAAGGAATGTCTTTGTCCATTGCTTTTATGTATTCCTTGAGGTTGTTGCTTTCCTTTTGTATTCTTTGTTTTCCAAGTCTTCCACGTTTTTCTCCTAGCTCCAGGAATACAGTTGCTTTTTGCAGTTCTGATCATTTTACTGGGCTGATACCGAGATGTCGTTTTAACTGCTCGAGGCAGGACCACTTTTTACATGTGGTGTCTTTAGAAAGTGATAACAAAAGAATTCAGTCCGTCATCAGCTGGGTTACATGACTCACTCCAAAATAAAACATATTTATTAAAATAATCACGGTGTCAATGGATTACATAATACAGGAACAGGTATTTAATGCAGTTTTTAATGCATATGAATGTAAAGCATTCAAAACTTGCTGTTCATATTATGGATGTTACTTTGAGTTTTAAAACACAAATTGTGGGCATTTAAGCTGTACTGTATAGGAAATCACTTTAGTAGTGTAATCATTATTGAGACTATAGTATTGGTATGCAACAGTACTTTCAATAATTTAATTAACACCATCTGAGTGGAGCTGTTCCTTAACAACAAAGAACACTTGTCTCAGAGTGATTATCTAAGCTCAATAACATGTAGTGGTGTTGGAAACTGCCGCTGAAGGGATATTCACAGTCATTTAAGTCCAGTTGTCCGTAAACCGTCTCAAACAGAAAGCTCATTTTGGTTTGCTTTTTAAACAGTTTGAGCAGCGAAGGGGTTTTGTCAGGAGTATTTATTGTGGAGTACGGTTTCTGCTGTGTTGCAAAGGATGAGTACAGTGGTGTCCGCAGGCTGGGAAACAATCGCTGTGTAGTGGATAAAACATTTCCCTTACAAAGAGAAATGTTTTTTGCTGCAGTCCGGTCTCTCTCACACTCTCTTAAGCTGTTTTTTTTCTCCTTTGTCTGTTTGGAGCGAGCATTGCTCACTGGCCTTAAACTGGAGTCTCAGAACAATCTCATTCCAGCCATATTGAAGGTTTGAATTAAAAAAGGTAGTGGCTCTGTGAAGCATTATTAAGTCTCTTTTTTTTTGCTTTAACTGAAGCTACAAAAATAGTTATCCCAATACCTTGAATCCAAAAAAGAGGATTTTAAAAAGCATATACATTTTTCCAAACTTATTTGCATTTTGAAGCACTGATGTGACTTGATTAACAGGCACACCAGCATGAAAGAAGGAATATTTTAACTTACGATCGGTTGCGAAAACTATTTTAGGGAGCAGAAAAAGTAACTTCTTGACTGGGAACAAATAAAAGAAAACTCTTTTCTACAAGCTGAGTCAAAAGTCCACCATTCCAGTTACAGTACATTATTGGTGAATGAGAAGCCACCATGTGATGCATTCTGCCAGAGGTGATTGGGTGTTAATAATCCTTCGAGATGCCCAGTGCTTTTTAAGTAGGATTTTGTTACATTTAACCTTTTTCCCTTTACCTTTGGGTGTATTTTCAAGCCGATAAAAATCTAAGATGTCAGTGGACTGGGGGAATTTGGAGTGGTTTGATTCTGAGAGCCGTTCTGTAGATTGAATCAGGGCTCCCAAAACTATGCTATGAACAGATGTGTAAAATAAAAAAAGAAACTATTGTGGCTCATTGCTAGCTTTTCTTTCCTGGAATATGTTGGAGCATCTGGATAGGATCAAAACTTCTTGTTCGGCTGCTCTTCAGAGTCCAAGCTGTTCCTGTACACAATTCATGTTTTCAATTTTGTGCACATGAAAATCTGCTCAGTCTTCCTTCGAGAAATTGAGGCAGGATTAACCCATAGATTGATCGGATTCTGCATGGTCTATTCTCGAACATTGTTTGCTAACTGGTTATGGGGTAGATATAATTTCCCTTCTAACATCTTGCTAAAGGTACTTATTGTGCAAGTTTGGTGGCCATTCAATAAAGAAACTACCAAAAATTCGGGATTCCCTCTCTCTAGAACACTGAACCAAAGCATGCAGGTGAATGCCTAGGGCCACAGACATGAATTCATCAATGACGGAGAGAAAGAAGAGTCACGTCATGGTCTTGTTGATCAGTAGTCTTATTATTTGCTTTGTGAAACAGCCGGTTTCTCGTTAAGGCAATACAGAATGAGAGAGAGGCCTCTGAATGTACTGCAATTCAAGACAGTGCTGATATTTCAATTTTATCATCGAGTCTTCCTTTCCAAACAACAATTATCAGATTCCCAGTGGCTTGGGAATCAAAGGTGGAAGGGAACATTGGACAGAAACGGTTCTTTGATAACATTGAAGATTTTTATTTTTTTGGCAAACCAGTCAAATGAGGAAGAGAGAACTGACGATTGAGTGTCCCCTGGTTTAGCAGTCCAAAGGGATTTTCTTAGAAGCCAGTGATTCAGACCCATTCAAATTCAAATATATGACGAAGGTCAGTCAGGGCATCTTCCTCGACACAATACAAGGTTACCTGCTCAGTTGGGATTTCTGGCAAACGCTGGGACCAGCTGATCCCCAGTTTTTTAATGACAAAGACATTTCTATGTTTGCCGCAGATTCTAGGCGAGGACAATGGGTAAGCGATGTCCTGGGGCTTGATCACATTGTAGCTATAGTTTTTTTTTTTCGTCCTCAAGATCAGTGTCTTTGATGTGTGATTATAAGGTCACGAGTGGTACATACGTGCACTTGCAGCATCTTGAGCTCCGTGAATTCCATGTGCTCCCAGAAGCATGCTGGGAAATTCTTGATCTGCTTAACTCCTGTGGAAGAACAAGAGGGGAAAAAAAACAGTCGAGAGTTTACAGGCTAAGTGCTTAATGTAATACTGATACACCATAATAAGAGCAGAAACGTAGACCCTTGCTCATTTCACACAGGAGTGCTACACAGCAGTCAGCTGTCAGCTGTAATGTAGATGTGAACTTAATAAGATAGGTTACCAATAAGAGGAGGACATATAGCTCACCTAGATCTTTGAGATTGTAAAGTATTCACTGCTATTTGCGGCCTCAAGCATTCCCTGCACTGATGACACCTGTTCCTTTAAAGTTGAATCACTGGAGGAGATACAGTCCAGGGCTTATGGGAATGTCCCACACCGACGGGCTGCAGGAACTGAACCTTTTTAGTCTTGAGAGGACTACGAGGGGACCCGGTACAAGCAGTCGCAATCCTCCCAAGCTGTCGCCCCTGTCGGCCCGGCAGGTTTCGGCAGGACGAGCGATGAAGCGCGACCCAGGCGGCACGAGAGGAAGCCGAAGAAGGCTCCCCAGCTGAGATGATGTGCCACGCTCCCCGTCAACGTGGGATAAACCTTTACCCACTCCTCGGCAGCCCACGCAGGCCGGCGCCGCTCCCTGCTTGAGGAAGTGGAAGTGCAGTGAGAACTAAGAACAGGATGCGGATCTTTACACAAAGGGATGTGGGAGTATGAAACGAGCCCAGTTGCTGAAGCTTTTACCCTCGTTTCTTTTGAGAAAGGGCTGGATCAGATCCTGAGATGAGATACCTAGTAACCACCGAAAGCACTAGATGGCCTCTCCCGGTTTGTAATCTTTCTTGCCGTCTCAAGAATCCTTTGAAACTGGTTGTGTATGCGCAGGGGGAAAAAAAAAAAAATTCAGAAAAGGCCTATTAAACTTGAACTTTTAGCACTGTTCTACTCGCACAATCTGAATCTGCTTTGGGACAGGTGTGCTGATGTTGCATGTTTAACACCTGCTGACAGATATAACGGGGAAGATGAAAGCTGTGTGACAGCACAGCGCATTTTCCCCCTAGCGCTGCAGATTTTTAAAACCAAGTACCTGATTTAAAGCCTTTGTGCCTTATTTGCTGTATTACCCACTATATTCTATTTAAATTCATGATAACAAAGGCACGGCTAAGGCAAGCTCTTCTAGTCATTAATCCAGTGGATAAGGTGAAGAATTTCGAAAGGCATTATTTTATCATTTCGCTCCAAATAACTCTGCCTTGTGCTGTCGTTACTTCAGCATATTTACTCACACCTGTGTATATAAAGCATAAACATTTTGTTTTCAATAAGCTGATTACTGGCTCAGGTTGGCTGACACAGCAGTATTGTTCACAAGTCTGGGGAT
The DNA here is from genome assembly GCF_040954835.1 of Lepisosteus oculatus. Classification (NCBI taxonomy): domain Eukaryota; kingdom Metazoa; phylum Chordata; class Actinopteri; order Semionotiformes; family Lepisosteidae; genus Lepisosteus; species Lepisosteus oculatus. The sequence continues at coordinate 12,631,481 of NC_090719.1, read as the reverse complement.
CGCAGCTGCAGAGGAAGACTGGCCATGACTCTTGAAAAGAAGATCTTCTGTGCACACGGTTTTTAAAAATTGTTATCACAAGGTATAAAGCTCAGAGTAACGGTGTCCAAAATCTATATTGAATACTTCCTTTCTCTGCTCGGCAGAAGTGGGGAAAATACTGTCATAGAAATAAATGAGTATTGTTTTGGGACAGTATCTTCCATGGATGTTTTGAATTTCTGATCAATAGGTAAAGAGGCCAATTGTAAAAGTTTTGATGACTGCAAGCAGTATCGGCCAAACCGCTGAGTAATAAGGTAATCTGCTTTCCTGTTTCTGAAGCACTTGCAGCTGGTGGCTCGTCTGACCCTGCCTGAAGGGCTGTTTGCTCTGTGGTTTTTATTCAAATGAATGCTCTTTAGGAAAAAAAATCACAATTATTTAAATTGTCTTTGAAAGCAGAGGAAAAAATGCATGAGTGATGCAATTACCGCTCACTGGAAAAGACCATTAAAGCTCTTCCTAAGCTTTTTTTGTTTGTCATTTGGTATTCAAATGCCCGGCGTTTTCTCATTCAAGTTCCTTCTGATTAGTCGACGCGCCACTGAGGCAGTCGATTCTGAAATAAATAGAACCCTGCCTGCTGATAAATGCAGGGGTGAGACAGAGGCGAGTGCTGCTCTTCAGAGGAGACCATGAAGCACAGCTTCTCTCAGCTCATGCCTATTCTAATTCCCAGCCAGTGCCTGAAGCCTTGTGATAGACTGTAGAACAGGCATTGCACCCATGGGACAGAGTTACAAAACTCATAGTCAACGCGCGTCAGCTTTTGAGGACTGCTCAGTTCAAAATATTTGTTTGACAGTCCTGTTAGTGCCCAGGAAATAACAGTAAGCAACAATCCAGGGGTAGAAGGGTTTAGTAACATTTTCATAGCCTTGAAGATGCTGGCCTTGGCGCACGTAAACCAGAATGATACCCTTTCCCTTGCATTCTGGGAGAACTTGTTCAAGTTTGAGTTTACACATCCCCGCAGTGTTCCCTGGTATGTACATCTAACAGCAACAAAGAGATGAAGAGAACATTTAATCAAAGTGAAAGAAAAGGGAATCGGAAGCACCGTATTGACCTACAGATATTAAATGGACAGAATTATGCCGCTAATTGCCAGAAATTGCCAGAAATCGGCCAACGCTGAACAAGATTTAGTTTAGTTTGGCCAAAAACACTTCTTGCTTCGCCACAATCCAATCCAAGTTGATAATTTGCATTATTTCTGTTGAGATAATTGTCACATGTGGGTGTGTTTAAGCAGCAGTGCAGGTGTGCAAAAACAGGAATGTGTGCCGAGATAAGTGCTTTATTCTTTTTTTGGGGAAAGTGAAATCCAGCCCTTGCCATACACCATTAACGGAACACTGTTAGTGCCTGTGTAAAACTTACTGCACTGTAACGGAGTCAAATACTATGCATCACACTATGTTGTGTCATTACATTAGAAGCTTGCATATCCTGGTGTACATATACAGCATGTTTCTTTAATCTTAAGGGACTTTGTGTGTCAGTTCAGCTTTTGGACCCCAAATCCCCCTGAGAAAGATGTTTTGTCACAAATGGGAGATTCCAGAAACACAGTCTTGGTAGAACATAATGCATTAAGCCAATATAGCGAGATGTACAGTATACTGTATGAAACTGAAGCAGCGTTTTTGCAATTTTTTTAACGTCGTTAGATCTTTGTTCATCTTTGTTAAAAGCAGCAGAAGGCTTTTTTCAGGCCTCTCGAAGCCTATTTCTGAGAAGGCAGCCCAGTTCTCCTTTAGCCAACATTAGCAGTGAGACAGGAGCTTCGTTTTCGTTTGTCACATAGTCTTCTTATTTCTTGTATTGGAGTCGAGCCCTGCCTCGTGCTCAGGGTACTGTGCTTTGCATTTCGTTTTTCTTATTAGGTCCCGCAGCGTGTCTCTTGGAATGGCTCATGCAGATGTACGGTACGAAGTGCTTAATTTCCCACTAGAATAATACATATCTCGCCTTCAATTTCGGCGTCTGTTTCTTTTCACTGGGAACAATATTATCTGTTATCTAGAAAGGTTTTTATGTTCCCTCATGGATCCCCGGCTTTGTGGTTGAATGAGCTTTAATAAGAAATGCAGAAGAGCAAAGTTTCATTTGTGTTGGGGTGCACCGTACAAGTGGTTTGTTCTTCCTGGGAGAGAATGGTCGTATGTATTGTGTATGTTATGTGCTGCCCTACCACAAAAACAGAACACATGGACTAGCAAGGCTTTCATTAAAATAGCTACTTAATTTGTGATTTTTATCCAGAAGCATCTCAACGTACTTCGAATATATGAGGGAACCCATTTCATCCCCAAAGTATCAACCGTTAAATTGAGGGAGGCCAGATTGCCCAAGAGAGATCATATTGCCAGATTGCCCAGGGGAACAGTCCTATTCTCGCAATCAGTGCAGTGACCAGCTTTTGACTCGGTCACATCCGGTCACCATACTGAGGCAATGATTTCAAACTTCTGGTTCAGAGGGGCGGTGGCTCTGTGGCTCAGGATCTGCGCCTGTGGCTGGAAGGTTTAGATCCTGCGGCCGGCAGAGGACTCCTACTCCGTTGAGCCCCTGAGAAAGGCCCTTAACCCCAGCTGTCCCATGGGTGCCACATGAATGGCTGACCCTGCGCTCTGAACCCCAGCTTCTCTCTCCCCGTCTGTGTGCCTGTGTGTCTCATGGAGAGCAAGCTGGGGTATGTGAAAGACAAATTCCTAATGCAAGAAATTGTATATGGCCAATAAAGTGATCTTATCTTACCCGAGGGAGAGCAGTGCCACTTACTGGTCAGCCATCACCACTTACAGTACTGACCAGGCCCAGCCTTGCTTATCACTGAGCTTTTATAGACATAAGACTGCAGTGAAGTAATGGTGATTACAGTTCTCATTATATACAGTACGGTTGTCGCAAGAACATCAATGGATTTTCAGATGTCCGTGGAAATCAGGGACCACTCAGCGAGCAGCAGGCACAGCTCTGTTTGAAATCTGTGTGGCAATTTGGTGGCGTGTTACTGTATATCCCAATTTGTGCTACCGGCTAGGTGTTTTTTCATTGACCTTAAACCCCTAAGATTTCCTATAACGAGAAACTAGCCAAACCTGCAATTACCTTCAGTGATGAACCAGAGGCCACATGTGTTATATCTCTGGGGCGGTCACTCATATCTGATTTCTTTCCCACAGCGCAGAACACTCAGGAGCCAGGTCTGCTACTGCTTTACAGGCCTTACGAATCCTGGAACATACCACTTGCTTGACTATTCCCAGTATTTTGGACAGGAAGGGTCATCTCTGTAGAACCTACCACTCTTTAATAATTCAATAAGCAGTATATGTACACAAGATGTTATGTTTTTTGAAAGACTAGGGGAAATAAACTGACAGCTTTCAAACGGTTTATTTTGATATAATGCAATTTCTGAAGCAAAATTATCTAAAATCAGCAAAATGTCTTTTTGCATTGCAGAGCTTTTGTCTGAGAAATCTAATTTGCTTTGAAAAAAGCAAGTTAAGTCGAGCACAAAAAAAAAAAGACCTGCAAATTGGATTTCTATCAGCAATCGAGGAATTAGCATATTCTGATGAAATCAAAACCAACTGCTTTCTGGGGTATTTTCAATCCTTAGAGAAAACAAACGGCACCGTTCACATGCAGCTATTTCTGGCTCAAGTAGCCAATGGAAATGGAAGGATAGAGAGCATCAGTTCTAAAACGAGATCTGTGTTCTGCTTGACTCAGTGGAGGCGGAAAACTATGGCAAAAATGGCAGTCAGTTTTGATTGCTTTTCAGTTTGCGTGGGCTGGGCTCTGTATGACAAAGTTGTACACCGTTCCCAATTTGATCTGTGTTTCAGCTTGGCAGAAAAAAGCCTTTTTTAAAGCATTTGCATAACAGTAATTGACATTTGGAATGAAACACTGGGTGGAGGGTTTGCATGAGAGATGATGTATGAAATCCCATCGTAGTGCAAGATGCCTCGTGCTATGATTCAGTTAAACAGCAGTAGTAGAGGTTCATTAGTTAGTGAGCTATTGCATAGTATAATAATGCAAGCAATTCTATGGCTTAAGGCATCTTCTCAGGGTATGAGGTATTGAGAAGACAGGTGAGCACCAACGATGCAAATCAAGGTGTTAGCGTTTGTGATTCCTTCCAAGGTTCCTCTTGAGAAGAACATTCAAGATAACACTCCCTGTTGAACTCTGTGGGGTGAAATATAGTTGACATTGCTACTACATGTGTAGAACGGAGAGCTGAATTTTCTCACCGTTTTCGCAGTTTTGGCATGGAAGTCGTTTTGCAGGAATATCACTTTCTGAACATCTCCTTTTCGGAAATGACGGGTACTGCGGGCTGATTTGTTATAAGAAAATCAAAGGAACTAAAGAACATGCAGGAGTTACTGGACTGTAAACCCAGAAATAGCTCCTCGAGGCAGTGATCCAGTGTATTAAAGCACAAGCACAGCATGTTGTTTCAGTATTTTGCTTACTCCACACAAATCGCCGCTAAATGAGTTATGATTTTTTTTGTCTATCATTTATGTATTCTGCTGTTACCTTTTACTGCCTTTACTTTTCAACTGTGTTTTCTGTGGTGAGGTAGGGTAAAAGGACTTTGATATTTAATTGTCACAACTGTGCTAAGGAGGAAGTACGTAGGTGTATCCACTGCCCTGTAGTTCATAATAAAAATGATGTTTTTGCGGAATTGGTTATGGTTGTGCACCTTTCTCTGTTGCTTTTTATTCTGTTCAGCTGTTACTTGTTTTGCATCAAAAAAAGAAGAGCATTTGTCTCCGTTTAGCACCAGACTGTAAGCCCTGTAAAAAAAAAAGAAAAGAAAAAGGTTTTGGTTACAGAGTTTTGGGTTTTTCATTTTGGGGAAATTGAATAATTTAGAGGAAGCCTGTCCTGATGGTATTGGTCATGATTGGACTGAAAGGGTGTTTTTTCGGCACCACCCTCAGAGTGTGGTGGCATAGGGCTGCTTGATCTTCCAATGCATCAGATTAACACCTGTGCCTATCATGCCTGTATCTCATACCACCCTAATTAAAATTGCTGGTGTTTCCTGTTGAATCTTTAAGAAGTTAGCTGGCGGGATCAATAACAGTTTAATCTGTTGTGCAACACAGAACTGAATAAATTGGGTGATAAACGCTCCTGTCCTTAAACGATGCCTTTGCCTCACTGGAAGACTTATTACCAGTAATTAAGGTTGTCAACTGTGTGTCTGCTGGGATATCAGTATAATGCTGTGCCATCAGGACTAAAACCAGTGCCTGCAAAAACCGCCTGATTGCTTTGTGCTCTCTGTGTGTGCGAGTGAAAGATGTACAACTGGGGAAGCATCTATCATATCCTCTTGTCAGTGATTCACAGGTTTTCACACAAGATTATGTAAAACCTTTTTCCAGTTCAGTGCCCTTGGCATCAATGTCAGGCGTGACAAAAACATCCCCTGTTCCACCAGGAGTCTTGTGTGGAGTGTCTATATAGCACTATAAATAGGTTCAGTATTTTGAATAAATCAAGTCCCTCCAGGATAGATATTTCTACTGCAGTTATGTACATTTTGTGTGGACTGAAAAACAGTCAGTTTTTCATCGCCCATTTGAATTGGTCTCTTAACTCTTGGTACCTCACCACCCACACAAAGGAGACTGTAGCTCCAGCCTTTTTTCAGGAGTGAAGTCTCTGGAACCTCCGGCGGTTGTTTTGTGAAAGGCTTTTGAAGAGGGGGGGGTAGATCCAAATTTAAATGTCATACCTTCAATCAGTGTACAACAGCTGTGCCCCCTCTGGGATTTGAACCCACAACCCTCCTATGATACCAGAGCCCTGTCACTACTCCACAGTGTGGTTGTGGTGTGCTCCACAGCACTGCATACAGGTGTTAGTAAGTTCCCCGTTATAGTAGACCGACTGGCATCAGATGTTGGCACCAAACAAATTGAATTCGCCCTAAACCAATGTAAATGAAATTATGCTGTGTATCAAACTGTGACCAGGGTATTGATCGTAACTCTTCATGTGCCATCATGGGATGACTTGAAAATCTTTTTCTAATCCATTGATAAAGTAACAAACAACTGCATCTGCCAGTTCTGTAATTTCAAAATTGGCATCTATGCACCAGAGAGGACCGTACCTGTACCAACTCACTTTGCTCTGTTGTGGTTTTAGAACAGTTGTCTGTACTGGAGAAGGATGTACAGTAGCTGAGCTCCAAGGGAACTTTTAGTCCAAGGCAATTAGGATAAGGAGGATGAGTTTGGTTTCAAAGTGTCTTACAAAATACATGGTAGGATACCGCTGAGAACTGGTTACCCATGAGGCAAACTGTTCAAGAGACTGTTGTGTCCACCCACGCAGTGTGTTGGGGGGAGAAGTCATGAATTTAAGATGAATGAATCTGTAGGGACTGGGGGAGTTCTCTGAGTAAAAATAAACTTTAATTAATGAGGACAGAATTGGAAACTCATATTTAAGTTTAAGTATAATTTATTAGTTCTTCTTGCGAGTGGACCTGTTTTCCTGGTTTGTTCAGCCACAATTCTGCAGGTTTACCTGTATTTCACTTAATGACAAGGCCAGACGTTCAATCCATTGGAGTACTCTACATGCTGTAAGGCAGGACAGGATTTACTTGTTTGCTCAGTAGCAGGATGTATAATCTCTGGATACATACTGTAAATGATGGTTATCCAGTAAAACTAGTTGAGAGAAGAACTGTACTGGTTAGCAGTGGAGGTTTATGTACGCTGTGTGCATGAGAGTGCACTGCATTGTACAGAGATCCTGGGTGTGAGCACTTGGGGAAAAATCATAGCCTGCCTTCCTACTGTGCAGTGCCCCTCACTGCAGTTCAGCTATCTTTGCTTTTTCCTTGGCATTTTTGAGATTTTGAAACCCTTTGCCCCATTTCCAAATTCCCACTTCTCCTGATTTCTGTTCCCTTTCAAAGCAGCCCGTGTTCAAGGTGAAAAATAAAGTCTGGAGCCCAGCTCGTTTCCTAGATGAAATCTCTCTGAGACTATTTTATAAGGTGGTTAAGAAAATGTGCTACTTTCCCTTCTACCTGCATAGGGTTCCAATTGTTAGGGTGTCACCGTGTGTTTTCCCCACAGTTACTATGCTTGGTAGACCACTTAAATTGTGCTCCAAAACATGAACCATGTTACAGTCTTTGTGGATAAATAAATTGAACCCTCTAGCTAATAATCCAGATTCTGGCTATAACCCTAAACACAAGTTCAGCCTTAGAAATTTCTCTCTTGGGGGGGGCTCTCAAGTTGCTTAGCAAGTAACTACACTCACTCAGAGCACAGGTTGAGCTCTGGGGCTCAGATTTTACCTGGCTTCCCCAAAGAGGGTAGCACAACATCTGGATAACTGCTGGGAGTAGGATTTGGATTAGTCAGGACTCTTGTGGTTTTCAGCAAAACAGTGACTCTTACAAACTGACTCTTCTGAAGCAACTGCTGGCCTAAAGTGACACCAATAAATGACTCATTCCTGCTACTGTCTCTAAACCTGTCGCAGATGAACAGCTCTGATGAGAACAGGGTGGTGGGGCTGCATCATCACAAACTGACGAGTTGATGCTGTGAAACGTGAAGAAATACGATGCCACATTCAATGGAATACGATTTGGGAATGAGCTACAAAAAGGAAATGCAATAATTCTCCTAGCTCACAATCATCACGAAAGCTCAGTACAGTTGCCCCCTGTGTGAACAGCACAAACAATGAAACCCACTGCCCTCATTAGCACTCCATTAGTGCCGTTGAAAGTAGCGTTTGTGCTGCTTATTTCTACAGGAATGTGAGATCACTCAGCCCCACCCTTAGAATGGCAGTGGAGAACCACACAGGTCTCGCTTGTTTGTGCTTTATCTGCGCTGCTTTGTGCTATTGAAAGTAACATCTGAGGAGCATTCATTACCAAGATATAGTGCTCTTCTTTTTTTCAGGGAGTCGCATGACTCTCGTCTCTCGTTGTAGGGGGGCTGAAGGATGTCACACCCAGAGCAAAGAAGACACTATATTTCGGGAACGAAAGCTGCACAAACTAGCTTTTAATGGCCCAAGTGAAGGACAGACACGAGGAGGGGTTTCATTGTGCTGTTTGCATAGTTGCCGACTTCCCAGGGCTCATAGCTGAACCTCCGTGACATCAACACTGCAAGACTGCAAGAGCTAGCAGCCACTTTCAGTTCAGTGTGCGTGTGGTTAGAGAAAAGGAAGTGCTGTAAACCCATCATACAATTGATTTTTTTTAACTGCTGCTTGTCCGAGTAACCTGCTTCGTGGGAGCCACTCAAAGAGGGTTAAAATAACCATTCTGACAAATCTGGGACTGTGATCTAATGGGTGTTACTGTGATCTAATGGGCGCTTGTGAGCTGTCCCTTGATGAGAAAATCCCCATATTCTTGCATTCTAGCAAACAAAGAGCTAGCAAAAAGCACACCGTAACCTGCATAAAACCTCTTTCACTTCATGCTCAATAGGAAAAAAAAAGCACTTTGTCCTTCCTTTATTTCAGCGAAGGTCACGTTTTCCTAACTGATAACACTTAGCCACATTGTCAGCTTTCCAAAGGAGCTTAATTTAGCAGCCATATAGTGGGACATTTGTTGCCTTCAAGACATGTCCAGGTAGTGATGTTTGCCTCAGCTGTTCACTTTGAGGAGACTGCTGAAGAACAGGCCTTCACCAATGGCTTTTTATGTAAAGGACAGAAAAGGATGAATGGGGTATGACGATTTATCATGGCTGTACAGGAGAGGAAAAGCAGCAATGGAAAATGGCAGTAAGAGATAAATCTTCCCCCTTTTGCACCAGCCTTTTGCATTATCTCTGATGCCACCGGCGCATCTGCGCAAAATTGTCTCCCATTCATTTTTTTGTGAAGCACAGGGTGGCTCTTTTTTAAAGGAATGCGGACCAACACCTCCTCGCATCTGAACGCACTGCAGTGGAGTGGAGGTTTGGTGTGAATGGTAAATTCGGGACTTATCACCTGGCTCTGGATCTCCCCATTCTGTGGGGTCTTTCCTGTGCGCCCCAATTTGAAATCGTCAGGGGACATCGTCAGGCTATCTAGTCGCGGTTTCTCAATGCTTGATCGAATCCAGGGTCGCAGGGGAGCCGGAGCCAATCCTGACAAGCAATGGTCCCAAGGCAGGATACACCCTGGATGGGACGCCAGTCTATCTCAGGGCTCACGCCGACACAGTTTCTGTGTGCTGTTACAGTGTAGCATCCTATTGAATATACTGTACACTTGAGGTCAGGCCAGTTATTGTATGGTCTTTTAAAAACAATTTTCTTTTTTGTCAGCTGTACTTTCTTTTGGATAATTCTGATCATAAATCGTGAAACATGAAATGATATTGTTCAAGTACCGTTTACAAGGTCTCCGTTAAGAATTCTAGATATACACATTTTCCCAAAATGTCACGAACCAATGAATGTGACTCCATATAGTAAAAGAAATTTGTTCATCACTCAAAAGTGATGGAGAAACTCAAAGTATAGCCATTGATTGCCATCAACCAGAGGATAACTCAAACACCACATCAAGGATGGCTGCTTTTGATGTCAAAATAATTCCAGTTCGTAAGGAATAGTACTGTTGCTGAAAGCAGCTTTGGCATTTATGTCATCTAAAAGCTGTGTTTTAACCATCATCCCTGTTAGTTTGTGTATTGTACCAACTGCAGATCATATAAATGGGTTTAAGCCGAGTTGGTGGGAACTTTTAAACCACAGAGGTGTGATCCAACAATTCTTTACATAGGTGTTGGGGCTTTTTATTGCAGAAGAAAATGAGGAATCAAAGCTGTCCTGCACATTTACCTGCCATGTCTGCATAGTCAGAATCCTAGCCATTTGAAAGTACATTTCCACAGTTGCACTTGACCTTGATGTGTGACCTGTCAGTGAAGTGTAGAACGGACAGCAGGCAGAAAGACAGTGTTAGCAGTTTCCCTAATCGGCAAATCTTTAAAAAAAAAAAACATATAACAAGCGTTTTTGTGAAGCCAGTCTTGGCCGTCAGAGTCTAATGTCTTCTCATCACAAAGTGGGCAAAAAACGTAACCCAGACAGCTTGAGATGCCAGCTTATTGTCACAGGCAGTGAGAAGAGAATGTTCTGTATATGTTCCCAGGAGTGTAATACCAGACAGTGAGGGAATGTAGTAGCACTGCCCCAATGTTTCTAAGTGGTTTTGTGGTGTGGAGGAGGACTGGTCTTGAACGAGCTGCTGATATGACTGAACGCACTGCCAAACAGATCTGAGTGCGCGTTAATGTAGGAGTTGTCTTTTTTTAGCAGACAAATATCAGCAGTGGAAAGTGGAAAAGTGCCTGTTGTCTTATTACTGTGACTTACAGTACATACTATTGTGACACTATAGCACTTGGATTCTGTTTTTATTTGCCAATTTTAGTTTTATTAACTCTTGCCACACAAGCTACAAAGTAAATGGAAAGGATTCTCATTTCTAAGTGTGTATCAAGCTTCAGTCTGATAAAAAAATGTTGACGCAGAATAATTAGTCATGTTTTCTGTTTTTGAGGATCACCTGTATTACAGTACAGCTCAACACCAGTGGAATAGCTGGAAGGACTTGATTTAGTTAAATTGCTTCCTCTCCTTCATACACTAGTTGGTACAAATCTCATGCACCATGACTGAGAGATCAGCAATACAGGACATTTTCTATAATACAATTACTTGTAGTATGTGAACAGTGATATTACTGAGTAATTCCCTCATTAAGTCTTTTTTGGAAGAGAAACATGATATAAGAAAAAAATATTTCATTGCCACTTATGGTAGATTCACAGTAATTGTAGTTTTTACCATTTTTCTTTCTATAATTGTTTTGGACTAGAATAAGAGCCCACTAAATCTTGTAAAAACACCCATGTCTTTCTTAAAATGTGGCCAATGTGCATTAAAGGTTACACAGGTGGTTACACATCCTATGTGTGAAAGGTGTGTTCATCTATGATGCACTTCAGTGCTTTGTAAATGTTTTTTAATAGGAGAGAGTGCCATCCATGATAATCTGTGTTATCTAGAAATTCAATTACAAGGACTAATTAGCTTCAGTGATTAAGAGCTCAGCTGGGATGAAAACTGGAAGACTCAGGAGTACTCCAGAACTTTAACATTTAAGAGTTCTGTCACAAATTCCAAGAATGAAGAAATGTGATAATTCAAATGACCAGTTATTAATTCTTAACAGATACAATGTTGGTGCTCGATATAATGGCCTACTTTAGCTCTATGGGGGAATAATTTGTATTAATGGGCTTGAATATGAATGCCAGGCCTAAAAGTATGCATAACTTTTCTTCGCAGTGTTTTAAATTTGACTTAAAAAAAAAAAGGACAAAGTTATTTCCAGATTTGATTGTATGGATGCTATGCTTTTTTTTTCTCTTCAAAAAAATATTAATCAGATGCAGTTTGAATAGTTTAACCTGGATCCCTGGGAACCGCAACGCATCTCAATGATCAAGTTAGATAGGAGTAACAGCTTTATACTTACAGGAGCTGAGAAGTTGAAATCCCCTCTCTTGCCCTGTTTACCCTCTTTCGCATGGTGCCTCTGAGTTGTGAGGGAGTAAGCTGTGTGGTTAAGAATGGGCTGTGTGCTGTTAACATTCAGCTCAGCACTGCTAGTTTGGCTGTGGCATTGTCTGGGAGCTATGGGGTTTCTTTGGGGACTTTGTGGGGAGGGGGGATGACTTTTAATTAAAGCTCCCCTTCCCTCTTGATCTGCAAGGATCAGCTTCAGGGTCGCAGCTTCAATTGCTCATTAATTTGCTCTATGTGGACTGGTATGTGTGATAAGTACGTGCATTGTCGTGTTTTCATGCAAGGTTTTCAGGTTGTGGCTTTGTTTCGATAGTGAGAGGGCAGCACGGTGATGGCAGTGGTCAGCATCGCTGCCTCGCAGTGCTGGGGCCCTGGATTCAGTGCTGTCTGTGTGGAGTTTACATGTTCTCTCTGTGCTTGCGTGGGTTTGTATTTGTTTGCCCCAGCAGTCTGTTATTATAGCACTAAATGAGTTGGCCCTGGTGTGAGTGTGTACGCGTCTGTGTCTGCATGTGTCCTGCGATGGACTGGCGTCCAGTCCAGGGTGCATCCTGCTGTTGCTTGCCAGGATAGGCTTTGGGTATCCCCCACAACCCTGGATTGGATAAATCCATTAGAAGACGCATGATGATGGGCACAGAGACTTTTAAAAGGGCAAGTCTGCGTAAGACCATTTGAGAGTGGCGCTGCACTCTTTCAGCCAGTCATGTGTTTTAGCTTGCTTGTAATTTAATCTGTGATGTTGTGTCATATACTGTAATGTGGAGCAGAGACCTCTCACCAGCCCGTGTGTATCGTGATTATTGTGTTGTAAAATAGAATTTTTCTAGTACAGGAATGAAGTGTGATTTTAAGAGCAGTCAACAGAACACGCACAGTAGTACACAAAACAGCAAGCAGTGAAGTTCAGAAAGAGAGATTTGATAAATATTAGCTATCTGAATACAGAGTCCTGAGAGGACATGGCTGAGGTAAGATCATCTGAAGGCTTTAAATTATTAATGCAGTCTCTTTGAAGCCTCAGATTCCTTATTTATAAGGTTATGCGAGTACCCATACGGACTTTCAAGTCAGAAAAAAATATTTTTGCGCCGCGTCGTGTTTTGAGAATTTTTAACGCAACAAGCCTTTAATGTTGTTTGAAAATTTTTGAATGACCCGTTTCCAGAAGCTTGAGTAAACTGTTCATTCTCATCCGCTTGAGGAAACAATTGTGGTGTGTTTTAAAATGAAATATCGAAATGTTTTTGTTTAAACCTAGTTTGACATCTTTTTCGAATCCTCTGCGGCTTTTTACTCACGAACGCTGTGCAAAGCTATGATAAACTTCATTCCGTCCAATCAGTTCTTCTCATCTCACTGGATCTAATTTGAATTATTATGGAATCATTCAACTTTGACAGCTAACAGTCAAAGCAGAAAGAAACACACTGAACAACCCAGGGAACATGCATTGTAAATACAGCTGAGTGAAAGTGTTTGAGAGAACAGTTCTGAATTCCACTGCACAACACTTTGATACATTCCATTTTCCACTCTCCAGGCCATTGTGTATAATGTACTGTATATAGGTGTGTGGTTGTATAGCAGATATATAAAAATGTAATTCCAGCAAAAACAAATATTAGTTAGACAGGTGATCTCAAAAGCAGCTGTGGGTAGTTCTGTGAACTCTACTCTCACCAGGTCAGATTTCATCTTTGGTCGTCCATTGATGTTGCTGTTATCCTGATTTATAACCGTGTTTGGACATCTTTAATTTGGGCGGACAATGGTAATATCTGTCCCACATACAGTGTTTGGGCTGCACTGCACATAGCAACTGCACGTCAGAATCCGCTGAATGAAGTTGCCTGGAGTTACAGGGCCCATGTCTCTTCAAGCGCGATAGGCTGTATGGGCTGGCTTCCAGAAATCAAACTGTTGTCTCTGCATCAGTGCTTCTCAACCAGCTGGCAATCTCAGACAACTAAAACTGGTCTGCATTGATTTGTCTTCTAAATTTATGCCAAAGCTGAAAATCCTCCCAGTTCCACAGACCAACTAAGAAAAACAAGAAAACATGAATTGTTTGGGAACATTCCTGTGGTCCTTTTTCCTTGTTGTTCTCCCCAGAAATTGTTGCTTGAGGTGTCACTTGAGTTTTTCAGATCGTGTTGAAAAGAAACTGAAAAGAAAAGAGGCAGCCAGTAGCTGTTTTTTTCCATCAGTTCAAGCCTCTCATTAAGACTGGAATGAGCAACACAATCTGCTTTCTAGAACCTTCTGGAGTACTTTTTCTTGTGTAATTTGGTTTATACTGAAGCTGTTGTGTGGTTTGTGTAATTTGGTTAAATCACTCAAAAGTGGGAGATCAGAAACTGGAACCAGATTAGAATCTGCTTCCCTGGAAACCAGACTCTAGTTTCAAACACTTCTGTAGCATCATAACTTCCATTTTCCGATAAATGGTTTCCCTTCGTAAGAGTATGCAGGATTGTGGTTTATTGCGGTTACTTGTTCCTGATTAATCAACTCTGTAACACGCTCTTCAGAAGTAATTGCACAAATTTTAAAATAAACATTAAAATGAAAAGAGATCAGTTTACATACACATTTTATGTAGCTGCACTTAGTATAGCCACCCATCAACGAGTATGCACCCCTCATACAGTCATTTCTTCAAGTCACACTTGTAATATAGACAGTAGATACTGCAGTGTTGCATTAAAGCTTTAAATATTTCTAATTTCTAAATGTTCATTAACTTTCAACAACAGCCATGTCACCCTGCAACTCACAACTGACGACCCACTGGAGCTCATCAGTAGGTGTGAGCCAGTCAATACCTGGATGGGAGACCTCCTGGGACAGCTAAGGTTGATGCTGGAAGAGGTGTTAGTGGGGCCAGTAGGGGGCGCTCACCCTGTGGTCTCTGTGGGTCCTAATGCCCCAGTATAGTGACGGGAACACTATACTGTAAAAATGCATCGTCCTTTGGATGAGACGTAAAACCGAGGTCCTGACTCCCTGTGGCCATTAAAAATACCAGGGTGTTTCTCGAAAAGAGTAGGGGTGTAACCCCGGCGTCCTGGTCAAATTTCCCCCTGGCCTTTACCAGTCATGGCCTCCTAATAATCCCCATCTCTGAACTGGCTTCATCACCCTGCTCTCCTCCCCACTGAGAGCTGGTGAGTGGGGAGCTTACAGGTGCACTATGGCTGCCATGGTATCATCCAGGTGGGGCTGCACACTGGGGGTGGTGGAGGGGATCCCCACGACCTGTGAAGCACTTTGAGTGGAGTGTCCAGAAAAGCACTATATAAGTATAAGGAATTATTAATTATTATTTAAATGATCATTGGACAGGGGTGGGAATACTATGGTATAAAGTAACAACCTTGCTACATTGCAAGCCTGACAGCAGGAGCATTTCACTCTTCAGTGTTCCATTAGTTCCCACATTATGGTTTACAGTTAAAAAAGAATTCACATAAGTCAATGCACCAGAAAAGAACAATGACCTTGTCTTCTGATATACCTATTTTGGAATGTTCTTCCTCCCAATAAAATCCGGAGAAGACAAACAAAGCGAAGGGTGTGCTTGCAACTTCAGTTTGTGCTGGGTTTGACCGGTTTCTGTTCGCTGTGCTGCTTGGAGAGATTCCCACAGCTTTCTAAATCCTTGTTATAATCCAGGAAGCACAGAAATAAAAGCAGGTACACCACCACACCCTTGCCTCTGACAGCATTGCTGTGTGTCGGTAAGTCGTTAGTCCTGAACTTCCGGGCCACTCTCCCCTGAGTTTCTAAATATAGCTCAGGACCAAACAATACCCAGGAGTCTTAGGAAACCAGCAGAGGGGATGAGTCATCCTGCTGACCGAAACTACTCAAGTCATAGAGGCTGAACAGGTGGGAAAGTTAATGGTGCTTTAACTTCACACAGGAACGCATTTCAGTTCCTCTGCTGCCCTCTGACCTTTGTATGAAACCAGAGGGCTCCCCTGTTTGTTCCTGTTTCAATTTGTGATGGGGCAAAGTTTCTGCTCAGGGGGAAGGCTCTCATCTGCGACGATGTGTAAACGTATGAGTTTAAACGTACGAGCGTAGCTGGAGAAAAGGGCAGGCTCATTCTGGCCTGCTGGCTTCTGGTTCAGCTGGAAGGCTGACAGTCTTGTTTCCCAGGTTACAGTATGTAGGGGGAAAAAAAAACACGTTCTGTTTGTGGTTGACACAAAGTTATTTTTCTACAGTTATTGAGGTAGTTGCTTTTATACATGATTCATTTAAAGTACTGTTTTATGTGTTTACGAAAGCTAGAACATGAATGTTTTGCCCACTATATAGCTGAATGGACGTGGAATATGTTCAATACAGTGCCTGTACAGGTCTGTCAAAGCAAACAATATTTTATATTCAAATATATGTACATTGGTGATTGAACAAAATGGGACATCATTGGAGGGGGCTGAATAATTTTTTAGGCAACATACATCATTATCTTTTATATAATAATTATCTTTTAAAAAATAGCTACTTATTTCATTTAGGTAGAGTAGGTTTTCACTTGACTATTTAAAAGCCTTGTTCTTTAACATACACTCAGAAGAAGGTCAAAATTACAACAAATTAGGATGTCTTAGCCATTGGTTTTCCTGTTAAAGGCAAGTGGGGAGTAGAATAAATAATTGAGATCCTTTTTCTTACTCAGAATCTCAATTGGAAGTGTGAAGGGTTTAATTTAAATATGTGATCCTAACGGGCTTAGGTGGAGGGCAGATGTTTGATACGTTAATAGCAGCAAGACTGCAAGGGGAAGTAATACGAAGAGGCCATTGAGAAGAGTTTTGTATTTGTAGACCTCACACTGCTTCGTGGACTGGCTCATTGGCTGTCATTCACCGGTTCTGACAGTGTTTCATCTCTTTCTGGTCATCTGGTCTAGAAAGAAACATCAGAGCCCCCATGGTGAGCAGCTTCAAAGAGAGAGGGGGTGCTCTGAGCCCCATCCTCCTGCTGCACTGCACTGTATGGCTGGAGCGCATTACAGACAGCGTGCCTCATGCTCCCTCCTCTTCCAGCCTCTGAGGCTCAAGCCCATGTCCTTTCAAATTCAAACCAGTTGTGCCTTGAGAACAGGTCGTCATCCCTAAAGGTTCAAGTGGAGTTGACTGCTGAAAGAGACAATGCGGGTCTGCTTTACCACTGAAGTTTTACATCTGCATTGTGCCTTGCTTGTGTACTCAGCAGATGCAGTACGCTTTAGCAGCATGATTCTGTATTTTTCCATCGCAAGCACTGGATTAGGAAGAAGGATGTACACTATAAGACATGGTATGAAAAGAAATGCTTTATCTTTTACCACAAAAAACAACAACATTTGGATTTGACGGAGTGCTTGATCCGTGCACACTGGTTTCAGAATATAGTATTGGATTGCTGCTACAGCCATTTATTTTTTGCTGAATTAATTCAAGCTTTTCCCTACCTGACAGGCTCAAGGCACCTTGTTTTCCCACACTGAAGCTAAAATTTGGTGCGAGCTGCGGTTTTCTACAAGTACATTGTAGTATTTGGCATGCGACTATTTAGTAAATTTAAATGATCAATCCAATGTGGCATTGCTCTAAGAACAGTTGGACTCTGTCTCCTTGAATTTTATAGTCCTACTGAACACGAAAGCACATTCGTGGGAACCCACATGCTAAATAAAGTCTCTGGTGCACAGCAGGCCCTTAAGCTTTTTAATCCTGCTCGGAATTAAACCAAAACGAAGGCTCATCAGCCTAGTGCTGGCGCCGTGTGCAGCCTGGACTCGAACGCCTGCTTCCTGCGACACCAGAAGTGGACCCAAACCGTCTGTGTGAAGAAACAGAGTGAAGACTGTCCCCTTTTCGCTGCTGAGGCTGACGTGCCTGTCTGTCAGTTTCAAATGGAAGTCTGCAGTGTGATGGCAGCCAATGATCCAGCAATCTCCAGACCCGCCCCAGTTTAAACACGTTAAAGTACTTAGTCTTGCAGTCTGAATGCTGTGTGAGGAGCTGGTTGGCATACATGTTTTTGCCATCAGCACATCCCTGGAGTTCTCTTAGTGCCACATTTCTGTTGTTGTTGGTGCTTAGTATTTCATCATCCGGAAATGCCGCTGGAACAAATCATTATTTGAAATAGAATTTGTTAGATAATCATATCAGTCGACACCATTTCAATAGTTCCTACTGTAATTTAAGATGATTGTAGTGGGGAATGTTTGTTAAATGAGTGTTAGGTGCCTGCAGTGTGTGAAAGACTAATATTTTACAATACTGTTATTTTACAGTATGGACACCGTAGTGTAATATAGTGTGACTTTTGACTGCACTGACGAAATGACACTCCCAGGTATGTTTTTAATCATAAAAGGAATCTGTTATCCCTGTTAGTATGCAATACTATACAATGCACCTTAAGGTATGAATTAGAATGAACTCATGTAAAAGTGAGTTGAGAGCTTCAGACATAATGAAAGCATAGCAAAACTGCAAGATTTTCTCTTCTGGTTAGCACTGAATAGTGTAGACTTTTTTTCATGTGCTCTCAAGAAATGTCTGAAGCCCCTTTCAGGATAAAAGAGTGAAGTAGTAAATTTCACCCAAGGAAGACTGCATTTATTGCATTGAGGAGCCCTAAAATTTAAGACCTAAGACCTTTGTCTGCCATCTCGTTCGATGCACAGTTCTGCGCACGTCTTTGCCATGGGCTGAGCTCTGGTGCTAAGAATAGCCCCTCTTTGACCTTGTCATGGACGACACATTGACTGAGAGCGAAACGTAGCTGAGAGAGAATGATCAGCGATGCCTAGATGCTTTTCGTCTTTTCTTTTTAACCAACGCCAATTTAAAAAAGAAATTGGAGCAGAGCCTTTGGAGTAGTATGGAGCAACTTTTTCTTCCTTTGCTAAAAAATATGACTCCCTATGTTTTGAGGAATCGAAGTGAAAGGAACTGAGGAACTAAGAACTATTCTACTGACTTAAATACTGGAGCTTAACATCCTCAACGGCCTTGACAACCTCAACAGGCTAGACTCCTTCAGAATTAGCTGTGAGATGTGAACGAGAGGTCACAGATGGAAAGCACAAGGAAGCACGATAAAAACAAAGACAGGAGGTATGTTTTTCACAAAGGGTTGTGCGACTTTGGAGTAGGCAGTTATTGAAATTGATAGACTGGCCTCGTATTTCAAGAAAGATCTATTAGCTGCTATCAATCAAATGAATGGCCTCTCATTTGTTACTTTTCTTATGTATTTACAAAGTCCTTAACATTCTGGGAGAAGGCTAAAGTCAGACTCTCTGCTCTCCTGTTTTTCAGTGTTGGATTAAGATCCTTTCCCAGTTAATTTGCAGTATTCCGTTCAGCTTTGACATTTGCCAAGTTTCCATCACACAAGGGAGAATTTACTGATTTACCTCCCACTAATGCACATCTGATTGGTGTTTTCTGAGCTCAGTGCGAAGCACACAAGCCTGGCATTGAAATCCGAGGGACATTAGTTAGCAGCCTCTGTCACCAGCACAAAGCCAAGCCTTTGGCATTCTTCACCAGTGCTACAGGACAGTGGCCAAGGTTTGGTAAACTCGCCAGAGGCATTAATTGTGTAAATATTCTTTTGCACTCTGGAAAATATTTGAAATGGAAGGCACTTTGTGGTGTAGTATCCCAGTAGCTGTACATACAGCTTCGGTTTTTGTGTATGCAAAGATTAAAGTTCAGATGAATCTAAATGTTTTTTTTTCCCTCCAGTTATAAAACCAGTCAAGCTACGGTATCAAAGCCGAATGCTGTCAGTCATGGATGATGTGTGAGATGCAAAGTCATTTCCAGAATCCACCCTTTCATACGCATTAGAAGAAAAGCTGCTTTTTAGATTTTTTACAGTAGTTAGATTATCATGGAAACAACTGGTAAGTGCTGTTCTAGCAGTATTCCACTGCTGCGGGCTCTATTTCTGACATTCCAGTTTTTCTTTGTGAAGTCAATAATTGAATTTGTACAAATTGTCTTGCAAGCGGCTGCAATTTCACTTGGCAGCCAGACGAAGATTTAATCAGTTAACCACGTTTGGCAAATTTAATTTCCTAGGTGTGTTCCTTTTTTTTTTGCTCCGTCATTATTGCAGTCTCAGTTCCACATTTCCCATTGCCTGTGTCAGTCCTTTTTACCTTGTCCTGCGCTGTCTCACACTTAGCAAGCAGTCACTTCTCACATCACCATTCAGATTCCGCATTGATTGAAAACACATGATCAGATTTGAAGTTGCCCGAGCAGCTGCGCGCTGAGACGACCTGGTAAAATTCAGTTCAGGGTTGCGTTTCACATTTCTTTAGAAGACTTGAGGCGCAGAAAAAGAAACATATCTGTTCGTGAGATCCACAGGTCATGTCTGGCTTTGATTCCTCAGTACCTCTTGTAACATATTGATCTGCTGTGGTTGGTTGTACAATAATCAGTAGCTGCCACTCGCATTGTAACTCTCCTGTATGTGCCAGCTTTGCTTAATCTGGGCTGTTTCTCTGCCGTTACAGTACCTTGCATTTGGCTTTAGAGAAGTTGATGCAACTTCAGCTTCAGATCAAATGATCTCTGACGTTTTAGAAGATGCTCTTTTAATAGAGCCTGTAATACAAGCAAGTTGGTTTTTCAGGTCCGTGAATGCATTGTTGTAGGTTGCGGTTTCATATTATTGCTATTTTCTGATGCTGGAAGAATGATCCATTAAGTGTAATGGGGCCCATTACAGGAGACAGGTCTAATATTGGATGATATAAGCCTTTCACACTCTATCAAAAGCAGCTAAAGTTGCTGGAATACCATTTCTCGAAATTGTTTTTGTGCTTCACAAGTGAAAACCTCAGTCTCGCAGGCTAGTGTGCAAATGATTTATCTGGTGCCCTTGTTTTTAAAGTTTGACACTAGGTGCAATTACAAAAGGAAACATCACCTTTGCTAAGACTGTATTACTTAATCTCTATGAAACAGGTTTATAATTTGCGTAAAACTGGCCAAAATTGGTTTTAGAAACTGTAAAAATGCTCTTTAACTGAAAAACCTTTCTGTATTTTCTCACCTTTTTGTGATTTAAAATTTATGGGAAATATTTTTTTCCCACAGAAAGGTAGTTTACAACAACGTTAATGACCACAAATATTTTCCAAATAGTACTAATGTGTGGTGAACCTTAAAAATTTACCCAGTTAAATTAATCAAAAAAAATGAATGCTGGCCAGACAAGCAGAAAGTCATGCAATCTTGAGTTCTTGATCAATTCCGACGTCTTTTATGCCGTTGTGTCTGTAAATGTGTTGACGCACTGATCAGGTTATATAACAGTTCTCCAATCAAGCAGAAAAATACAAATATGAAATGAAACACTTGAAAATAAACATTGATTTTGAAGTAGCCAGACAATGATAGCATACAGAGAACCGGAGTAGTCCGTCTGAAGCCCCCAGCGACATTCTGCGCTCGGAATATTGAGGTTGATTGATTGCAATACGTTTGCTTTGCAAAGATTGCCCTATTTACCATTAAGGGTTACTAGTTCATATTTCCAGTTCTCCCGAGGGGCTGCTGATCATTCAAAAAGCAATTCCTGGAATGCCCAAACCAGTAACCTCCTCCAAGAGACCAATATAAAGCCTCTTTTCATTTCCAGCAGTGGTCCCAGGACTCAGTCGGTGATGGACTAGCTAATGGCCCAGGTTGTTAATTTAGACCAAAGGCATCTGAGGTCAAGGATGCTGCAAAAATTGATCTCTTGAAGGTTACACTGTTACGTTTTGTAGCGTAGAAATGCACATTTTACCACTTCGCTGAATTTATTTGTATTGTTTTTGAGCCGGTTCTAGCCCTTGCTTGAGAACAATCTGGCTAATTTAATACAAGTGCCGAATGAGCGCTGAAATGGACAGGTTTATATTGTGTATATACTGTATACAGCAAAGGGGAAAACGTATTTTATAAACACGGAAACTTGTTAAGAAAACAATCAAGCACTTAAGTCACATAAAACAAGTCCAATACACATTTATGCAATGTATAATATTCATGCAATTTACAGATCTGAATATTACTGTACAATGACAATAACAATGATTATATTTTCTTCCTGCTCCAGTTTATTGCTTGACATCAACCTAAGTTATTAAAACACGGCACTTTTGCAATAAAGTACAGTGCTTAATGAGTCAAAATTCAATCTGTAGACCTGTATCTGTAGCTGGCTTTCCATTCTCATATTTTGCAATTTCATGCAAAAAGCGGCATTATTTTGCTTAACTATTCTAATAAAATACCAAAGGCTTTTCAAGATCTATAAATATATATTTTCAAGATCTAACCCTGCAGTGTGCATGGTTTTTGTCAAATTGGGAACGGTACAGTATATACACAAGCACTTTTATGGCTGCAATGCTTCTGATGACTAAGGGCCCCACGAAGATGTCGCTAATGTGTTTCTTTTAAATGCTGCAGTTTCTATGAATACAGTAGAAGATGGGGAGAAAAACAACTTACGTTGTTTCTAATGCACAGGCCTTGACCTAAAACTTCTGCTCTGAAATAGGCTCACTACTCTCATCTATATAATGCACCCATGTGTTACTACAGTACATAACTGCTTCTATACTGTAGCTATACATTCAGCTGAAGCAGTAATGATCTGTGAAAACCACAAAAGATCCGACACCAGCACCCTCAGTGAACCTTAACCATTGTAGGCCAGTGTCTTTACGGCTATGTTTAGTAAGCCATGCTTTCCTCTCATGAAAGAGGAACGAATTCAAGAATGAAAGAAAATGAAAACAGGTCCGTAGACGTGCTTAAATAAACCAGAAGGCAAAAGAAAATCATCCATCCATAATTTTGTCCAACTGCCCACAACCCTGCTTTGAACAGTCCGTTTAAAAAAAAAAATGACGGAATTAAATGCCATTCCCAGGGCTTGTGTAATAATGAATGGATTGTAATGGAGTGCTGGGTGCTAAGAAGTGGGTCAATCTTTCCTACACACGTCTCACAATGGATGCTTTGGTCCTCATGGATAATGCTGAATGGCTGATTTGCTCTGGAGCAGAAAATCAGAGGGGCATGGGGAGGCAGATAATTACAGTGGGGCACAGTTTGTATTGTTATAGTCATCTCCCAATTGTTTCTTGTTCTTCACACTAAACAGCATCATGGCTTTGCGTGTGCGCACTCTCTCTGAAAGGGAAGAAGCTGGCAGAGATGGGGCAGATGCATCTGGTCCAGGCAGCTGGCCTGCCTCCCATTTTCTGGTTATTGGAAACAAACAGGAGAGCCCCATCC
Source organism: Lepisosteus oculatus (assembly GCF_040954835.1). Lineage (NCBI taxonomy): Eukaryota > Metazoa > Chordata > Actinopteri > Semionotiformes > Lepisosteidae > Lepisosteus > Lepisosteus oculatus. Next base: position 12,608,476 of record NC_090719.1, on the reverse strand, counting down.
GATTTCCGGAGCCCGTCTGATATTCCTGCGTTTTCCGTATTTTCCCGGCACTTCTGAGACGCGAGACGACCCAGGGATCTTTTTAATAACAGCTTCCAAAACATTCTGTGTGTATGTTTTGGAAGCTGTTATTTAAGCTTTGTGCTATTAAAGCACAGGACATTTGTGTGCAATTAAGAGAAGCATTGCTTTTGGTGAGCTGAAGCAAAAACCACAAAATGTTTGTATGTACTTAGCGCTGGTACATAGCCCTGGTAGGTCGCACGCTCTAGTCAGAAATAATTTATTTTTTTGGCTGCAACTCGTTTCCAGGACGCAGTGATTCCAAGGCCTGTGTCTGGGCTGATTTACTGGATCGTTATAGAGCTGTACTGTGGTGTGCCAGCTTCCAGCAGCTGAAGCAGAAAACTGGCCGTGCTCTTATGTGCCAGCAGCCTTAACACAATCTTCTACCGAACTTCAAAAGTGGGAGAAAAAAAAGAGCATTAAACGTCTTGGATAGTTTTATGAAAGTGTTGATTAATGGATGAACTCTGTGCTTCCCTGTCGGATGGATTTCATTGTTAGACAGTTGCTCGTTAAACTGGGCCGATGATTATACTGCGGCCTTGTGAAGCAAAGGGGAGGTATAGGCTGAGCCGGAATCTTTCTGACAGTCTTTGGCCACAGTCGGAGCTGGTGGAAATCTTGAATGGAGCACTGCTCCTGCTGCCTGTGAGCACTGGCACAGCTGTAGGGAAAGCATCTGGAAGTTCTCTGCAGGCTCCAAAGTCCCACGGGTCTGCAGGATCACGCAAAGCGAGGAGTATGGAGCAATCGGAATGAGTCGTAGAAAAAAACAAACTTTAAACAGCCTCGTGCTTCATTAAAAATGAAACGCTGCTCTGTTAGGGTGCGATTAAATAGATCGCCGTTGTGTTACTTTTAAGACTGTGGTCACATTCAACATTAAATTGGTTTTCTGGCAGTTTCATCCATTTCTGAAAGTGAAAGCTGGCAGTATATTTGGTGATGTCGTGAACTGTGGTAAATGGCATTTGATTTTTGGTCATTCCACAGACGGAAAACAAAAACAGTGGCTTTTTTGGCAAGATACATGCTCGGGATGGGCTTTGTAATCTAAAGCACATGCATTCAGTTAATGAGAACCATATATAAAGGGAGTTTCAGTAGGGGCTTTCTTTGGACAGGAGGCCTTTTTAAAGGGTTTTCACTTAACTTTTATCTTGTTTCATTCTGATTGTAGAAGATAGAGTGTTTTCCCTTAAAAACAAGTCCCACACACCTTCCTTTACCACATACACATAGCACTAGCAACAGAGCTAGCAACGTGTTTTATTAACCCCTTCATCACCCTGCTAACTACCAAATTAGCTGGATGGGATGAAGGGCCTCCTCTTATTTGGACTCCCCCTGACCCTGGGGATGTTTCCCAGTTTCATCTGTTCCTAAGTGGATGTACTGAGCACAACTGTAAAGGCAGGGGAAAAAGATGCTGGCAGGACTGGTAGCCTCTTCATTCTGGGCAGAGGGACCTTCCTGCCCATGCTGGCTGTCCATGACCAACGTTCTTCATTAGGACGCTGGTGAATGAAACCATGCATTGTTGGTTGACCTTTTTGCTGGCACACGCTTCAAATCTTTATTTGTGGCAGTCGATGCGCATCAGTCATAAAATGAGCAGTGCTCCGTGCCTGCAAAGCAAACTCCTTGGGGAAGCCACCCACATGGTATCTGTGGCCTTGATGATATGGAAACAGGGAAGAGAGACTGTTTAGGCTGTTAACAGGAAAATCCTGTGCACTGATTTAATGGGATTCATATACAGAACGTTCTTAGGAGCTCTATTCTCCTGAGACGAGCGTGAGAGGTAAACACACGATGAGTTACATCCGTGTTTTATTAGAGTGGCTAAGTGTTTGAGCGATCAATAAGGTCCTATAGAGGCTTAACTGGGTCAATAGTTGCTTTTCAGCTGGTCCACATTTTGAAGAAAAAAATATATTCAAAGCATTGTGCAAACAGAGAGCTCTACAGTATTTTCTAAGATCACTGCTTAATTTTTGTCACAGAGTGGGCCTTGAGAGTCATTTATGTGTACAGAACACAGTATGGCTTCAGTTATATTGGTAGTTGCATTTGCACCCAGGTGGTAAACAGTTCATATAAATTGAAATCTATCGGTGTTTATTACTTGATAATATGTTGGTAATATATTCGAGCTCCAATTTTAGTGATCAAAGTGATAAAAGCTTCAGTCGACGGGCTAGGGCTTATTTTCTTACTGTGCTTCCTCTCTTGGAAGACTGAAGACAAGTGTTACTGAAGTGACCATGCAGAAAATAACTTTCAGTTCCATTATAGGCCTCAGAGTGTGGGCTCCATGTTGTTTTTGTTCTGGTTTGTTTCTTTTACTGACGAAGCATTAGTTTCAAAATGAGAACAGGCCAGGAGCAGATTTCGCATATGGACTTAATCAGAAAGTTCTGAGCCAACGAACACGAAACTGAATGAAAATATAAATACAGTGCAAGTGTAGTAAGTGAGCTCACTTCACTCACAGTTAACTAGTGTGTTGCCAGAGGTCCCCTCTGGGATTGTTTTAACCTGAGAGGTAAAATTTAAATTGCTTTTCTGCTGGTGTATGTATTATATAGACTAGATAAGTCTATGTACAGTATGTAGTAGTACATCTGACTTTCAAATGTCTTTTCCTTACCAAAAGGAATCTGTTTTAAAAGCTAAAAAGTTTTCTTTACAAATTCCCATGGGCGAGACTTTAACTTGCCTTCGTAGAGTTCGGATAGAAATAGATGGTGGTATTTTTGAAGAAGCATTTACAGCAGTAGTATTAGGGATTGTATGTATAAGTTGTCCAGGCTCGTTCAATGAAAATTAACCCAACAACTTATTTGTCAAGAGACTAAAATGTATGGAACTGCAGAATGATCCATAACACAATTTTCTGTGGTTAGTTTGATTGTGCTCAAGTTAGGCTCTATCTATAATAAACATTTCTGCATTTACATTTCAAGATTGGGTCACATCTCTTTTGTTTTGGTTTTATCGATTAATTGAGTGTTTGAAAGCCCCTACAATAATTATTCCCTTTATAACATAAGAACATTAGAAAAGTTACACACAAGAATACGTCCTTCAGAGGGCTTAGCTGGTTTGGTTATCTTTGGTTATTTGCTGATAGCTAGTAAATCACCCAGCCATTTCTTGAAATAAAACAGGATATCTGCTTTAGCAGCATCTCCGGTTAGCCCAGTCCACACCACAGAAACTCTTTCAACAAAGCTATCTTTTCTAATTTTTAAATGGACCCCACTTTCATTTTCAGTTGTGATCTTGTTGCAGTTTTGATTCTGAAGAAGTTCTTTGACGATTTTGAACACTTGAATCCGATCACCTTATAGTCTTTTCAATTCAAGACTAAAAAGATTCAGTTCTCTTAGCCCATCAGGCTATGAAATTCCTTTACACCCAGGGATCTATCTGGTGACTCCTCTCTGGACTGCTTCCAGCAATATCAAACAATATCTTTTTTTTTTGTAACACGGTGACCAAAAATCACAATAACCTTTAGGAGCCTTTGTGAAAATGTAAAAATATCAGCAGATTTGCCTTGATCTTTTAGCTGCACTAACTTATACAGTAAGTGGCTGGACAGTTTGCATGACCATAACATGCGATAGGTGAAATTCTAGTTTGCAGTTCGGGCGTTTGGAGTGTTAATAGGTCAGTCCCTAGAAAAGCATGCACACTCTACGATATGCATTAGCCAATATTGAGAGCTAAAGGAGATCTTTAATGAGGCTGTTATGTAATTTGGATAATAACACTTAAAATCAATCAGTGGCCTTTAATATCAATATTAATCATATGAGATGTTCAGTGAATTGCCATGTGGATTAAGGATCCAGACAGAGCCTGGTGTCTTCTGCTATCTGTTCTACATGAGCCCTTGGTTACTGGGTTTTTCTCATTATTTGCTGTAGCTGCATAACTGTACAGACTCTTTTTTGAGTAACTGCTGTAAAGATCTTAAGAATCATTCTATATATGCCTATGAAATTAATTAATTGCTTAATTGACTACTCCATTTGGTACTAGAACTATAAATCCCTTCAGGACTTGAGTGTGACATGCCTGTATTTCGTGTTAGGCAAATTCTTGAGTGGTAAATTTGTATGCTGCAATAATTATACATATTTTGTTTAGTTATACAACAACTGTGGTGCCTAAAGGTTACCAGTGTTTGCAGGAAAACTCCCATGACCTAATCCTTGTAGAGGAAGGATCTGCCTAAATTGGACTTGAGACAAGTACAAGGGCATCCAAGCCATTGATCTGCACTCTGAACTACCTCAGCAGCCTCAAGGTACTGTACTGTGGAGCAATTACTGTAATGCACACTGGGATAACAAGGCCACACGGATGATGGATAGTTAGAGGCTAATAGTGCACTTGATGAGCTTTAACATATTAATGAACAGAATTTCAGCTGCGGGATCAGGGGTGATTGAACGTAGGGCACTTTTGCTGTCAAGGATGCGGATATGTACAAGTTAGTATCTGCTGTCCTGCGTGTCAAGATGGAGTTACCTTGCTTATTATTCTTTTGGTCATCTACATCAATGATGAAACCAATCCTGACTGTGAATCAGGTGTGTGAAAATGTCTGTACACCACTGTATAAGGTTGGCTTGCACCATGCTGTTTGCGAATCTCCCTGTAAAGATGATTCCGTCCTAAGTTCTAAAAAAGGAAGATAAGGCCAGGTCTATATGTGAATTTTGTATATGTGAAAGCAAGTGGAACTGACGTGTTTGGACCTACAATTTGTAGAGAGAGACAAGGTTGCTAATAACCTTCCCAGTGGAATTTCTGCAGTTCGGATCAAATGAGCAGCAGGAGATTTTGTGTGACACCACCCCTCGTTTGCACCGTGACACACAGCGCCTGAAGGGACAGTGTGTCAGGGTGTGCCTAGAATAGCATAACAATTGCTAATAGTGTTACGTAACTGTTTGGTAGAACAAGGAGAAATAAGTACGAAACAGGTTTCATTTTTACAGATTAACTCTTCCACAAACGTTAGCTTCCTGTTGACTCTGCCTCGGACTGCCCCAGGAGACAGATACCCAATAGCAGCGATGAGATACATGTGACTCTTATCCACAGTGGGAAGAAAGACTGGAAACAGAAAGAAAAGCCTGGTCTCTCTGAACTCAAACTCAATTTTTCAATCCCTACTTTAAGGTAGAAACCCGGACATTCCTGCAAAACAAACCTTCCCCTTGGCCGGCAGTCATATCACCCTGCAACTCACAGCTGGCAGCCCCACTGGAGCTCAGCAGGTGTGAGCCTGGTCAGTACATGGATGGGAGACTCCTGGGGAAAAACTAAGGTTGTTGGTGGAAGATGTTAGTGGGGCCAGTAGGGGGCGCTCACCCAGCGGTCCATGTGGGTCCTTATGCCCCAGTATAGTGATGGGGACACTATACTGTAAAAAAGGCGCTGTCCTTTGGCTGAGATATAAAACTGAGGTCCTGACTCTCTAGGGTGATTAAAAATCCCTGGGCATTTCTCGAAAAGAGTAGGGGTGTAACCCCGGCGTCCTGGCCAAATTTCCCATTGGCCCTTACCAATCATGGCCTCCTAATAATCCCCCTCTGTGAATGAGCTTCATCACTCTGCTCTCCTCCCCACTGAGAGCTGATGTGTGGTGAGCGTTCTGGCGCACTATGGCTGCCGTCACATCATCCAGGTGGATGCTGCACACTGGTGGTGGTGGAGGGGAGTCCCCATTACCTGTAAAGTGCTTTGAGTGGAGTGTCCAGAAAAGCGCTATATAAGTGTGAGCAATGATTAAATTATTATTATTATTCCCCTAGAGTGAAGCCATACTCACTAGTCCTGTGGACCCTCTCTGGCCCTTCTTACTACCTTCCTAGTTACAAGACATAGTCAGCCTTTTCACCCAATGTTGACAATTTGGTAGAAAACTGAAACAAGACCCTGCTGGAAGCAGCTTTGCTTACTTTAGACAGACTGTATTTAAAGACTGCCAGGAATAGAAATTGCTGAAAAATGTGAGGAAACCCTGACATGCTGGGCTAAGTTTAAGTGGGGCTGGTAAACCACACCACACTGACCTCTGCCTCTAATGAAAGACAAATCAAAGCAAAGCCCTCCCATTTCTCCACACTAATGACAGTCTACTGCAGTACTTCAGCACAGTGCTTTTCTATTTTCATTTGTTTTACTCTGCGGATACCACAGATGTACTGTCGTAGTGTCCTACATTTTTATCGTGCTTTAGCGTACCTCTCTGTGGTTTATTATATCTTCAGTTCCTTTTAAATATGGGCAACCCCACGAGAAAAGCATAGCAAGGAAGACATGCCCTTGTCCTTTGTCAGTTACGATTGCCGTTTCCTCGCCAAAATAAGATTCATCTTCTTTTATTTGCACTGCATCATCATTTTCCGTGGTCTCAAGATGCTGAACAGTCAGAAGAGACGACGGAAACGCTTTTGATTACAAACGACATCTCTGCAGGATGGCTAAAGCCATTCCACCCAAACGAACGGGGATATAAATAGTCGTGGAAGCCGCCCCCAAGGATAAGAAACCTATTCAGGCTGGGTTGTCCGCGCAGACGTCCTTTCAGCACGTCACCTTGCAATTCCAATCATGCCTCGCTGACATTAATTATGGAAGGGTGATCTGAGCACTGGCAAGGAATCTGGCTGCGGAGCTCCTGGAGTCCTTCATGGGCTGCGCGCTGCTACGTCCGAGCCTGCAGGAGCAAATTGACCAAAGCAAGGCATACATGGAGGTGCATGATGTGACCGAGCCTGAGAGGGCCAGGACTGCAGACCCTGCCGTTTCGTTCCTGTGCAGAGACGAAATTCCTTGCAGGGCGACCTGACGCCAAGAGCCAGAATTTACTTTCTTCGACGCCGAGGAAAACGGGACTGGAGGGCAGATCTCAGCACAAGCGGGTCTGGCCTGGGCCGTTTCCCGAACGATGCTCGCGTGTACAGTACTAAATCTACTGCCAGACTGCTGAAAGACTGTGACCGTCTCTCGTTTTCCAGTCCGCAGCCTGAACAAAACAAACGCTGTACTTTACCACGGGCTTTTGAGAGTGAGCCACCACTTCTGTCTCGTTAATTTTTATATCTGCTGAAAGTTACGTGGCTTTCCTATAAAGCAAAATTGTTGGTTAATTGGATTAGTTGCCTTTATGCTTTGGGGTGCCAGACTTTGGAGAACAGTTTGCTTTCATTTTGATTAAAATCCGATATATCATGACTTTTGGCTAATCCCATTGAAGAGAAATCAATAGAAATCCTTAGCAGTTCTTTAGCACTATGACGTTTTACGATAGTATTGAATACATAAAAACATATACAGTATTTACAGTGTCACACTGTAGATCGTCTGTTCATTTCCATGGTTCTCTGAAAACAAAATTGCAGTGTTGCACCAATAATTGACAGACTGTTTTTGCACAAACTTTCAAAGCATGTGCCTCTGGGCATTACTATATTCAACAGGTAATCAAAGAATTTATGCTGTCTATGTGTGTCTTTGATCCGTTACATGATTAGTAAAAATGATCTTGTTTCCATGTGCTGATGGCTTGACGTGTCTATGACTTGCAACAGTATGCATTTTGCTAAGTTGTTTATATGAATTTAGAAAAAATACAAACACGTGTACAGCCTTTTCTATCTCAAGATTGCCATCCCAAACCTGCTCTAGATCAAGAGGAACAAGAAGTACAGCAATTTGACCTCAAGAGCACAACAGCAATGTCTCTGCAGTACAATCTCTTGGCAGTTAAAATTGGCTTAATTAGGAATTTCATGTATTAACTCAAGCTGATAAAGCCAGCCTTTAGTGCAAAAAGGCACTGCAAAGCTGACAAGCTGTACTTTTTATTTATTTAGCTTTGCTGGAGCCCAAGTTCACTCTGTGCTCTTGCCTCTTATCAAATCTCCCTGTGTAATTTATGCTTACTTGCATTTCTATGAACAATAAATCAATCTTGGTAGAAAATCAAGAATTTGATTAAGAGTTCCATTTAAAAAAAAAAAACATACTGGGAGGTGTTGAAATCAGAAGATGTGCTCTTGGTCCCAGTTCTCATTTGTGGTTTTCTTAATACCTCTCGGTATATGAAGGAGAAATTGTATTAGTATTGCATTTATGTTGCGCTTTCCCTCTCACGAGATCCCCGAACGTTTTACATATATAAGTGGACTCACTGCATCTCCCGCCTGGGTGATATAGCAGACATTGTGCATAAGCAGTCCTTCTATGGAGCTCAGTGGAGAAGTGAGAAATTTCTTCATCAATTAAATAAAACTGGAACTGTAGGTAGGCCGGATTGTGAGAGCCCAAAATGGATTTAGCCAGGATGCTGAGTTTAACACCCCTACACTCATAAACAGTAACAGTCTTGGAATCTTTAGTGGCCAGGTAGTCATAATCTCAGTTTAACTGAGATTCTCAGGTGAAAGACATCACCACCTACTGTACATTACAGAGCCCCCCCATCATCAATCTGTGGCATTAGTTTGGGACTTTAGGTTCAGAGGCAGGAGTGTCTCCTACTGGTCCACTGGTCAACAGCAGCAGCCTGTTTTTGTCTGGTGTCCTTCCATCCCAGTACTGACCAGGCCCAGCCTGGCTTAGAGTCTCTGATCTCAAAAGATCAGACTAAGTGTGCTAGTGGTCCCACCAACATTAAAAATTAAGCATTGCCCTTCCAGTACCCTTAGTATTTGGAAGTAATGCAAGTGTCTTAATTGTAGCAAGTGAAGCCTTAAAATTATATGTAGCCATTCCAGATGAACAAAATGTTTAGGTTGAGTCTTTAATTTACTAGGCATGATTACAAATAATTGTAATCATGCCTAGTATCATGCCTAGAGAATGTATACATTGATATTCCTTTGCAGGGACATCCATATTGTTCCAATTATACTAATCAAGTAAAAATTACTATTTTAAATTGAAGGTTTTTAATTTTTAAGATCAACAAACACCACCTATTTATATTGCATGTATAACGAAACTGCAAAAGGATAAAATTTTATTTGGATTTCCTATTGAAATGGATCTATATTGCACACAAAAAATATGACCCATACTTTACATACTTTACTTTACAAGCAGTAGAATTCCTTGCCTTTTTCACTAACTGAATTGTGTTTCTTTGCTTTTCTGCCCAAAGTACCAGGCTAATCAAGGCAAATCTCGCTGCCTGTTCCTCAGTTTCAAGTGTTAATCACCTCAGTGGGTGTCTTTCATCCCCCCTCATAGAAAACCAGATCCAGACTTTCAAACAATCCTTTTATTCAGCTCTGCTCTGGCAGGCATACAGTAGAACAGGGTTCACAGTGAGAACCGCAAGTTTAAAGACCAAGATATATTTGCACAGTGTTATCTAGGATTAAAAAAGGTCGAACTTCACTGACAGAAAAGCAGAATCCTGGTCTCAGGTATTTGCCAGGCGGGTCTGTTACAGTTATTACTCATTTTAATTACTTTTCCACGGTACGCTACATTAGCCAGCATAGAACAGCCAAGAACATTTTAATTCCTTACATCTTTTTTTTACCTTACTGCTTTTTTTGGCAATCATATGTAAGAAAAGCATGCGACAACATGACCTTTCCTCTTTGTTTTATCTTCCAGCCCAGTTTTATAATTACAATTATTCTGTGCAGTTGCTCCAGCAGCATCTGACATGGTTTCAGCCTTACTTTGCAGTACAAGTGCGTGTCTTTATGGGCAGAGTTGACATGTTCTCCTCTTGTCAACATGGGTTTTCTCCAGGTCATGTGCTGGTACTCCATCACTCTACCCTTGCTGATCTCTTTCCTTTTATTGACCCAGATGGAAAATGAAACTTACAGGCGGGTACAACATGGGCCTATTAACACACAAGCAACATGTACAGTCTAATGAGAAAGATAAAAAGAAAGATATTCAGTTCAGTTTATTTGTCATATCCACAAGTGCAAGGAAATGCTTATTTGCTTTAAAACACCAAACCTAAACACAGAACAGCAGCAGCAACATCAGTGTGAGTCCGTAGTAGGTGGTGGAAGTCAGTAACCTGACAGCTTGTGGGAAGAAGCGGTCTTTTCCCAATTGTATGATATACAATCTTTTATCCTAATTAAGCAGGTTAATAATAATTGAATCGGGGTAGCCTGAATCAACCCCCAGATGGAAGGAGCTCAGTTTCACTGTGCGAGAGGCGGACATGACAGTGTTTATACGGGCCTTCCACATTCTTTGCTTGACGTCGATGTCTGAAAGCCGTAGTGGTCGTCCACCAATCATTTTTCTGACTGCCTTCACTGTCAGTCTCTTGTTAACGTGTGTGTTGAGGTGACCAAACCAGGCTACCGCAGTGAATGTCGGGACCGATTCAATAAAAGGTCTGTGGAGTAAAGTCATTGTTGTCATTCACACATGAAAAGGACAGAGTTTTCTCAGGAACAACTGTTTCACCATCTCTGCTAGGAACTGAGTCTGGAGTCAAAGGACAGGTGAATTCGTTGGCTCCAAAGCATTTCGCTTGCCAGTGTTGTAAATATGGGTATTTTTTTAAATAAACAAATAAGGAATTTGCCCTTTTCATAAGGATTTTTCCACATTTCTCTTTCTGTTCCACTTGACATTTTACTCAGTGAAACTCGTGTGCTTTTTGTATACGTCTGCCAGATAACTTAATTATGTTATAGATCCTTTGTCCGTCTCAAGGGTACGATTTCTGTTTCATGACGATTTACCTCCACAGTTCTCTTTCATTTCAGAATGAGACTCGCCTTCCTAAGCTGAGTTTTGTCTCACATCATTGGATTGCAAAGGAGGCGGCTTCTTAGTCTTCCAAAAAGTGTGCAGAATAAGTGCACCCTGTCATTACAGAAGGATTAGTTGGTGTTCTTTTCATGGGTGGAATGCCGTTAATGAGCCAAAAAACAATGTGGTCTGGAAAGGCTTAGCTTGTCAAAGCGAGCATGGTTTCAATCCAACTGTCATGATCATCCTGCTCTAAACACAAGTAGCTTGTTAACTAGAAGAAGAACATTTGGATCAAAGTGTCTGACAATCGGGCCCGAGTGTTGATGCTGATGTCCCTCATGTTTCTAAATCTACAGGCACCAATTAGGAGCTGAACTCAAAGCCCCAAAAATCATCTACTATTTTGACTACAATTGATTGCTCTTGGTAATTACAGCAATTGCAGAATTTCCGCAATGCTTGATAGCTGTATCGTCAGAAAGACAGACTCGGATGTGCTTCTGTAAACAAATAAGGGCCTTTTTCACATCTTTTGCAAGACGCAACAATGCAAGTTATGAAATGGTTAGCAGTGTTCATCAATTGTTTTCCAGCTTAAAAATAATATTTTAAATATTATCTTTACAAAGAATCAAACTGACAATTAAGTAATCATTTCTGGAAGGGTTAAACAGGGATTTCACTTCATTAGAACACTGTTCCCGTAATGCGATCCAGGCCTTTCCTGGGTGCAGGACTGGAAGAGTGGGAGATACAGTAACCTGACTTATTTCCAATGCAGAAAGAACAGGAGTTCAATATATACTGTAGCTTCTGGTTACCCAATACACATAATGGACATGATTGGACGTGCCTAAGCTTTTACAATATATTAATTCACTTGCACTGTTACACGACTGTACAAGAAAAGGGAATGATTAATGACCACAGGACTCGGGTACGACTGGCACTTCACTTGCAAAATGAATTTTTTTTCTTGGGCTCTATTTGACTGCTGACTGACTTGTTTATAGTAGATTTAATGGGAAATTAAACCAATATCCTCCTTCCAATCCCTGGTCCCTGTACTAGTTAGACACCTTCATAAGAGCTAGATCCCTATTGTATAAGCTGTTCCTCATCCTTTCCTCTCCCTACTTCACTGTTATACCTGTATTTAGAAGAATCTCCTCGCAGTGGGTAGGTGGCATGGTGGCGCACTAGATAGCAATGCTGCCTCGTACTGCTGGACCCTGGGTTCAATTCCCTGGGGTGCCATCTGCATGGAGTTTGTATGTTCTCCCTCGGTTATTGTGGGTTTGCTCTGGGTGCTCCAGTTTCCTCCCTTGTAGGCCAATTGTCTTCTGTGAAAATAGGCCCTGGTGTGAGTATATGTGTGTGGGTCCCAGTGTTTGCTCTGTGATGGAGGGGTGTCTCGTCCAGGGTGTACCCTGCCTTGTGCCTGGCGTCAGTACTATGAGATCGTATAGAAGTGTAGAAACTCTTTTAAGTGGCCTCCCAATTTAAAATGCGCTTTCTCCGAGGAGCTGTTGTTTTGCTGTCTTTCCTTGACCTCTGCTCCGTCCTGCATATGCCATTGAAGCTCTATGGCTTGTCCTTGGCCTGTGACTGTGACCAGTTCATGTTTGCTGTCTCTCTCTCTCGGTTTCTCCCAAAAGCGGTCTGGGACGAATTAAATCCCGCGAGGCCTCTGGTAGTTCCTTTACGCGTCTCGTCAAGAGGAACAGTGTGCACCTTGCTGTCTTACAACTGCGAGGGCGTCCACTTGAGCGCCACCATGTGTTTTCTGTGTTTCTCGACATGCCTGCTCGCCCAGCATGTGCCTTTGCTCAGCAGGCATAACCCTTCTCAAACGGATCGGAGCGGAACCTGGAAAAAAAAACCCTCAAACAGCGCGGCGGATGGGTACCAAGCTCCAACTTAGTCTGCGTCCCACCTTTTCACTTAAGAGGGTTATGTGAAAGCGGATACCACCATTTCAGTCTCTGAGTCGGATGCCCTCGCCCTGTTCGCTGTGTGTCGGGAGCGCTGGCCGGCTAGGACTCCTCACGCCTCCCCTGGCCACCAGCCCAGACGCGGATTGGGAGCTCCAGTGCCAGAGCCGATGGGAGTGGGATTGGAACTCCAGGAGGAACCCATATTGGAAATCGACCCATCCAAACTGGCTGCCTTTACGGACATATGGAAACCATTACAGGACCAGGAACATTCTTCCCCGTGTGTCCAAGTCTTTTTTTTTTAAATTAGGTCGGCTTGATTATTTGCAGAGACGCATGAATGCCCGGTTTTCTGACTGTTGCTTACCTTAAAGATCTGAGAAATCGTGCTCCACCAGTTCGACAAATTGTGACGTAGGGCTATTGATGTTACCCTTGTCACATGGTCTGTGTGGCCCAGCATTGTGTATCTGAAGTAGATATTGTTGATTTCTTGGAAATATTTGTGTGGCTGCGTGTTGTATTAGTATGTTACCTGTTTTGGACCCACAAGTTGTTTTACTCCGTCAGCTTGTGTCAGGCTACTGAACCTGCTGTCTCCCCCTGTTAGACAGGGCTCACCTGTTTGTCAGGTGGGCTGGGTGTGGGGTTTTAGAGTATTTAGCTTGGCCTAAGTGCAGGAACAGAGAGGATTTTATTGGTGTGTATTGTCTGAGTTGAGTTGACTGTCTGCCCCTTTTTTTGTTAAGAATTGCTGTTTCACTATCAATTTTGGTGGTGTCCTGTGTTTTTCTCTGACCAGACTGACCACCCTTGTTGGTGGTCAAATCAGAGGAATATTGTGACAGAATGAGTACCATTTTAAACGGTATCTGTAAATCGGTCCACTTAATGGAAGGGGGACAGATTTCTGCCGTTACTTATGAAGAAAGTGCCACCTTAACAACACTAACATTAGCTGTATTCAGCCTTTACTGAAATTTAACAGTGTTCCTATTTCTATTTCGTTTTGATCTCCTCCTGTACATCTGATTTTTATTTCTAATCTGAATGTCAGTACCAATTTTTTTAACAAGTGATAGAAACAGTGACTATGATGGCAAAATAAAGTTAGCCGATTTGATGGGATCAGTCAATGGTATTGATTAAACTTGTGCTGCCTTACACTGTCAGTGCTTTAAAAATATATTTACCAGAGGACAGGCAGATGACAGAGCATCATACTATACAGGCAATTATCGTGTACTACTGCCTTAGTTGTATTTTCTGTTGCCTCAATTATGTTTACAATGTCTATCCTTTGTATTACTAAAGGACAGCACCACAATACTTCATAATAAAAGACAGAGAGCAGAATGTTTTCATGCACAGGCGGCAGGTGCAGGTATTTTCATGAGTGCTATCTAGCAGGTTTGAAGCTGGCAGGTGACCGTAAAAATGGAAAGCAACATACTGAGAAGTTGTCGATTTGCAAGATGAGATTTATCTCCCTTCCCCTTTGCTTTTCAGCTGGCACATTTGTCAGAATGAATCCATTGCAGTGTGACGAGTGCACCGAAACCTTACGGCCTTCCAGCGAGCCACAGCATTTAAACCAGCAGTGTCTCGCCCTGGGGTACTCAGGCCCAGCCAGCTCCTGTGGCAACTTCTGTGTTGCTGGACACAGCATGCTAATCATAAATCCTGGACTTCATGCCAGGTCTGGAATCTCTGCAAACGCCTGCCTTCACTGCTTGATCTGCTTGGGATCATATCGCCATACATTGATGTTATTTATTACAATTTTTAATTGCGTTTCAAGAAATGTTACTAAATATGTTTTCCTGAACTGCAAACATTTTCAAACAAGGTGCTCTCTAGCTGAGAGCCAGTTCTTTCACTGCGTGCTCGGTCAGTTTTTAGGAGGAGGAACCAGAGATCGGGTTCATCTCTGTTAACGATGGGGGCTGGTAACGTATTTGGTGATAAGTCTGAAGAGCAGAAAATGAAATGAGTTCCTCAGTGATGAGAAAGCTGTCGTTTGTGAGCGCCAGGCTCGGTCATGATGCTTCTGTGTGGCACAGCTAACAGACTTTCCATCAATTTCCTCCTTGTGTGAGAGTGTTTGGCACTTTGTCAGTAGGGGTGCAGATGGTACCATGTAAATCTGAGGTGGGCTGCTCTTGTAGTGGCTGCGTGCAAAGATCGCTCGACGGGGAAAACATCACTACGTTCGAGTTAGAGGTCAGAAAATGTCAGAATACCTTTGAAGAGACCGTGAGAGTTCAGAGTGAGATCATGTTATTTTATTTTTCATTCATTTAACTGATATCTTTATCCAAAGTGACTGATCTTGTAACTGCTAAATATTAACTGTGTAAAAATACTTTGTGTATACAAAAGCTACTTAATACAATACTAATAACCAATACAGTGAAGCAAGGTAAAGAAATTCTAATGACTAATGCTTTAAAGCATAGTCTACAGTAGTGTAAACTCCAACTAAAGACCAGTCACGGCAAATACATTGATCATTCAAACTATATTTACTGCTATAAAGAAATACTTAGAAGATTACAATAAATGAGTGTTCAGCATTTTACTCCTCCACAAGTGTTTCTTTTTACTATTTGAGGAACTTTAACTGTTGTTAAGATACAGTAGCTCTGGCGTAGGAGAAGGACAAAGAACTGCTAAGAGTAGAGCAAGCAAAAGCACTCAATTTGTTTCACAGGGACCACTTGAAACAATTTCTCAATTTTTGTACACATTTGTTGTCATTTTTTACAAGTATTCAACTTCAAAATTCAAAATTCCCAAGAACTACATCATTTTATTTAATTTAGTGTGTAGAAGTACCCTGTGGAATCACTCTGAGTTATCAACAAGCTGTTCTGTGATTGACCTCTCATACAGTAGATGATTAAGCAACATTGCAATAATAAAAGCATGCTTTTGAACTAAATGCATTTAGTATTTTTCATATTTCTGACTTGGGTCCTGACATGAAAACTTTTTTCCCCAATGAATAACTTGATTTAAAAAATGAAATGAAAAAATAGGAACCACAGATGTAATTTCTTCACTGCTGGAAAGCTCTTGTCTTCCAGGTGACTATGGGCTGGGAGCCCATTATTAAAATGATTGTTGTATTCAATGTATCGGACGTACAGTACATGTATCTCCAGTATAAGCTTGAACCCACCTCACCCCTGCGCAAATGCTGTAATTTCTTGTGGAGATATTGATATATTTCCCCACATAGCTTTCTTACTGTCTCATTAATTGTACCCTGTGGTTGTGTGAGTAGATTGATGGTTGGGATTCTCTGCTAAGCTGGCGATGTCCATCCGTTGTTCTGTGACTGGTCCTGTTGGAAGTGACTGTGGTCATGCAGAAAGAAAGTTTGGATGAGTCCGACTCTGTAATACCAGCGACCAATGTGTGGGTTGGAAAATAGAGGACTGCCTGTTTATCCTGTTACTGTAGGATAGTCTATGTCGCTGAATTCCAGGCACCAGTAGTCAGGATCAGATGACTCTGAAAAATAGATGTGCTTGCAATGGCAACACAATGCTGCCCAGTCCAATGGATTATCAAATATCTGGCAGTTTCCATGCGTTTCCAATCAAGAGCTAATTAAATCTGTTCATGTCCATTGCAGCTGTAACACATACTTGAGAGTCAGGTACTGATTTTCATAATGGCTGGTCTAGTTTTGATAAAAGCAATTAATGTTTTAGTTCTAAATGGATTTCAGTAATTAAGGAATAGAACTCTGACTCGAAGGGAATTACCGCAAACTATTGAATAGGCAGCTCTCATCAATTAAAAGGCCGAGAACTCTTTATATATTAAAATTACAGTTAATGACATGCTGAGCTTTGGTTACTTTTGCTTTTATCATGCATTTAATAATTAACTGTATGGGTTTAATAAAATATGTAATGTGATCGGTGCACGTCGTTAATCGGCTTTATAAAGCAATAGGGACACTCTGCATTCTGACGACAAAACCGTTCACTTGCTGTGCAGTGAGATTCAGCTGTTTTGCTGGAGCACAACTGCATGTCCTTTCGCTAGCAGAAGGTAACTTTCACTTCTCTCGCTGGTCTGTCTTGGCAGTAAGATCTGTTTAGAAAGTAAAAGCCAGTTAACAATTTCTGTGGAGTTTGTTGGGGAGTTTCCACAGATCCCCCTGTGGTGTAAAAACCAAGAACTATTAGGCCCACATGTTTTGTAGAAACCAGAAACTTCCAGACCTCCCTGTGGTGTAAAACCCGAGAAATTCCAACGTTTCAGTTGAAAACAACCTCACTTTGCTACTAAGATAGCTGTGAAAAGGCATTTGAAGTGGAGAGGTTAGTTGTCTAACATGGGTCTTTGGCCTAACTGTTGTACGTGCGGCCTCGTTTTCTGTTCATGTTGTGTGATCATTTCTGTATCGAACTGGCCTGCGACACCTTTCTGAACTCACCTCTGCACTCCTTCGAGCAGCACTGCCTGTTGACATTGCTCCTGTCCTGTACTCTACTCTGCCTTCCCTGGGGCTGGCTGTAGGGACACCTGACACTTTTAACTCCTTAGTGTGCCGGTCAACCAAAATGCTTGTTACTGTAGTTCTTGGATTTGGTTTCATAAAAATTGATTTTTGTTTTGGGGGGAAAAAAAGCTTCAGACTCTTACATGGGACAGTCTTTGTAGTTTGAATATGATTGAAATTCAAGTTCAGTTCACGTTTATCATCATTATACTCATATAGAGGGTATATGGTATAACGAAATGCTACTTAGCTACAGTACCTCTCAGACGGTAAGATTGCGACCAACTATAAATGAACTATTCCAAGCCAAGTTGTGTGCATATTATTTAATTAAAGTGTGTTCACTTGTGTACTATTTTCCCAAATTTATATCCCCTCCCTGTTTTCAGCAATTAATAAACCCATGGTAGCAGGAGTTCTGACCTAACTGCCCTCATCTTTGGCCTGTATGACCAACGGCACCTCACATTCATCCTGTGTAGACGCTGACACCTGTTGGAACCTAGTGACATTTTGTCAGACAGCCGTGTCGCTTGGCAACGTAGGGGCTGTTTAAAAGACATCCATCTGCAGCGAGAAGTGTTGATACTACCAGTTCCAAGTACTCAATCAGCCATTCTCTTCCATCATGCCTCTCTCCTTATGGGACATGATAGTCATTGCTGTTTGGGGGCATGTTCTGTAGGAATTTCCATTGCCCCTTTATCTCTTGTGCAGAGCTCTCTCTCTCTGGTGCTCTGACTGGCACGGGTAACTAGGTTCTGTTTGAAACTACTGTCGGTCCTCTATGCCCCTGGTCAGCAGAGCCACAGCTGTATCCTGTACAGTCAAAGACTCCTGTAGAGGGGTGATTCAAGACCCTTGACTTTAAGGTCAGAAAGGGGGCGTGGTGTTTGTAACAACAGTTTGTTACAAACAACCAGTTCTCAGCTTATATCTCTACATAAGTAATGACCTATTATGGATACTGTTCAATTCCAATAATACTAGAAAATTGATCTTTTTTTTAATTTCATTTATTTAAAAGGATTTATTTTAGACTGGATTGCCCAGATAGAGCCACGAGGGGACCTGGAACCTGTATATTGGATAAAGCAATTTAAAAAAATCCATGGATGGGTTTACTTTAATATAGGACTCAAAATAAAAAAAACGTTTTTTTAAGTTCCTCAGCTGCGTGAGAATGCTGTGAAGACGTCTGCAGTTAAGGGGTATCTTGAAACAGAACCCTCTCTTAAGAGTTTTAACACTCTTAGAGTTTTCTTAAGAGTTTGAACACTCTTAGTGAGCAAGCAGTCTGCTCGATCCTGTAAGAGGATTCAAGAGTCCAGCCAGCTGGAAATGAGTGTTCTACAGCAGGCTGTATGCTCCCAGGCGACCCAGTGCCTTATCATATTCTCTTTCTCTCTCTAGATTTGAGCGGCTACAGACCTATCCAAACAGAATTGTTGATATAATTAAAGCAAATGGTGCTTCAACCAAGTCCTACTGTAAACACCCTGTGTGCACGAAACTGTGTACACTTACACAACCCATTTATTTCTAGGCTTTCATTTGTAATTTCTTTTCAGAATGTTTGAGCATTTGTTTTTCACTTGGAGCTTGCGTGTTACAATGTAATAAATAAAAGGTCAAATCAATTCTAATTTGATGTACCTTGATTTCAGGCCATTAGACCATACAACTGTTACTTTGGAAAGGGTGTGGAGACTTTTTATGGCCACTGTAAGTTCACTGATGTAGCCAGGAGCCTTGTCATCCAAGCCCCTGAAGATGAGCCGCAGTATTTGCATTTTATTCTGAAATCTACTGGGCCAGTGAACGGGATGCTAAAACAGGAGAGACTGTTGGTTTTAGTTTTAATTTAAGATCCAAGCTGCTGCTTTCCGAGCATCTTGTAACTTGTTAAAAACATGTTTGAACAGCATTGCAGTAATCTAAAAATCGAATGGATGCATTATCTTCACTACATCGGAGTGGGAAAGTCATGAATAGCAATGTTACAATACAAAGAAAAAGTCCCTCTCACAACATTGTGCACAAGGATCTTAAACACAAGGCTTGGATCAAAGACAATACCAAGATTTCTCACCTGAGTACTGATTCCAGCACAATCAATACTGAAACTAAATTTGAGATCCAATTACAGAATTGATCAGAAGAGCCAGTCAGCCTAAATTCAGGCTTGGCAGAGCTCAGATGAAGCATGACAAGGCAAGTAGTGCTAGATTAATATCAGGTTTCATGCAAACGTAAATTTGCATGTCATCGGTATAGAAATGAAAAGAAATTCTGCATGTACAAAGATGTGGTACACCGAATTTGACCACCTTTATCAAGGCTGAACACAATTGTTTTTCTTGACTTGATAAGCTTTACATTTTGATAAGATGCAGTGATACCAACAGCCCTCTTTAATCTATTCAGGAAGTGGATCACAACAGTATCGCAAGTGGCATTGAGGCCCAGCAAACCCGCAGACAAGACATCAGCGTCTTCAGGACCTCTGTATCGATCTGAATCCTGATTAAAGTGGTTCATATAGCATATCTGTAGATAAATGATCTAGTAACTGAATAGCAACAGCCTTTTTCAGAACCTTATCATTATATTCGCACTCTTACAAAGCTTCATTCCATCCTAAGAGTTTTAAGATTTTTATATAGAATTATTTCAGCCTGTCTTTTTAGCCTCTTAGCTTCCCAGGCTAAAGTGTGTAAATCAGTGTTTCAAATTAATTTGCTGTCGTGGACCAGATTTGATTTACATGTAAGTGTACTTCATGAGGGCCTAATATACGATAAATTCTCAAAATATTAGGCACAGCTTGTATTCTTAGTATTATATATTAGTAGTTTTTATTTCACAAGTACAGAGCTCTTTTTAGAATGCACTAAGTATTTGTTGCATCTTCACTAGATGACAGTTTAGCACAATGTACTCATTACCCTTTGAATATACAGTAGGATGTATTTCTATCAATATCAGCTACAGTTTTAACTGATGTTATTGTTGTACATGTATTATTAAGCACTTAGTTTGCTTAAATATTGGTTCTGAAATTATGAAATTTCTTAACTGCCATTATAAATATATTACACAGACCTTTTTTTAGATCTCAGGAATGAGTTTTAATCCTTTTAGTGTAAAGTAATGGGACTTCATGCTGTGCAAATTTTCATATAGTATAATGAGCAGTTGGGAGAAATAATTTACCTTCACTAACCAATAGATTAGTGTATATGTACTGAATATCAATTATTAAAATGCAGGATAGGAAAGAGTTATAAGGCCTCTGAGATTATGATCAGCATCACCTGTAAACTCTGCTTGAGGAACTGAGTACACTAACACTCATCAGCTGTGTAACTCGCCTTGTTTCGTAATGCACAGTTCCAATGTTTCAAACTGAGAAACAGAAACAGCATAAGGCAAGGTTAAAAGACTGTTGCTTGATCAAAAATGAACATTGACAGTGGGGAAACACCATTTGCTTGAAATCAGTAATGTTAAAACGGCAATAAATTCACTTCTACAACTATTGCTATTACTAATTAAGTCTATCATCTTTTCATTCACAAAGAGATATACAATTCTTAATTTCTGTTGTATTACTTAACATTCTTAATTTTTCATTTGTTTGATATATAATTACCAGGACCTTATTAGTACATGATAAAAGGATATCACTAGGTACTGTTTCAGTCAGACTAATGGTGGGTCTCTTAGGTTCCTTAGAAACCTTGGCAGAGTTTGTAGAAAGTGTAGATACGGGATGTGTAGATAATAGTCTGATGGAGACTGATATGGAGATCTGCTTTATTAGTCCAGACAGAATGATTCTGTGGGATTCTTCCCTGTTTATACACATTCATATCCAAAGTGGGAAGAGAACGGCTCACTCCTCTTACAGTCTCGCATGGTAGTCGAACGCTTGGTGTGAGCAGCTTTCAGCACGTTCACCAAGAGTGTTAACACCAGTCTGTTCCCATGGCGATGGCTGGCTTTCAATGGTTTCTCTCATGCGAGACGCCAAACAATAAAGCTTATGAACTAGGAAAAAGACAGCTAGAAAAGCATGGTAAAATATTTTGTATTCATGCCCTGAGTATTACACATTAGAAGTGAGAATATATGAAAGATGTATATTTCTAATCTCCAAGGAAGAGTATCTATATTTAAGAGTTTAGCCTTCTTTTCAATGGCCGTCATGCTACATAAATATCTACATTATTTTCTTAATTGGTTGCTTCATGTTTTCTTCATTATGTCCCCCACTTCTGGTACATTTAGAAGCCATTGTCTAAATCTTAGGAAAATCAAGGAAGATTCACATTGTTTCAGTAGCCAGACAGGATTTTAATTAAATACAAGTAATGAGTGTGACAGACGCACAACACAGGAATTGATTTCAACGACAGTAGGAAACACCCCATTTATCGATCACTGTCATTCAAATTTAATTGCGTTTGCACTTGAGTCTAATGCTGGTGCCAGAGATCTACATTAAGATGTAACAACACCTGTGCTCCCATTTTAGTTGAAAAGAACTTGACATCAGAATGTAGCTTAACGAGGAGACAATAGGTGATAATAATGGAGTTCTCCTGAAGTCAAAAATCTTTATAGTAAATGGTACTTGACATATTCTTCTAGAAAATCTCAGCATAGTGAGATCGAAAACAAATGTTAACAATGCATTCCTGATGACTACTATGTGATCACAAACTCTGCCCTGGTGTGATTGCAGGAGGGATTGTAGGATGGGATCTTTGAAGATGAAAGTGGTTTCAAGTCTGTGAGACCAGAACCTGTTTTGAGACCAGCATCTGAGATCAGTTGACTTTTCCTGGTTGACTTTTGTAATATGATTTGGCAAAGAGATCACTGTAGAAGTCCAGGGAAGAATAGAGCTTGGTAACCGATAAATGTGAAGAGTGTTTCTGCCTCCTAAAACAGCCTGGATAAGTGAGAAGGGAGATATTCACGGACTGAGAGTGTGGGTACAAGACGGCTATCCAGGCACTGAATATTGGCTGCAGGCTTCCAAGAGGGGAAAATGTTTGTATTTGATTTCCTATGCGTTTTAATGTGTGAAATGCTTGATATAGATTTTATTTGAAGGGGGTCTGAATTAAAAACAAGTGAATAGTTGTTCTGCGTAAATCTCTTCATACAGCAGAATCTCGAGGGGCTTTGCTTAATGAGCTGCAGTATTTTTCAGTTGATTCCAATTTCACCAAGCAAAGCAACCTGCAAATTTTAAAAAAACAAAGGCTCATGCATCGTCGGATGTCACATCATTTGAGTTAGTAAAGGAAGACATAAATGTTATTTAATTAAAAAAAACTATTAAACGTGAACAGCAGACTGTGCACAGTACGCCTGTACATTATTTCAACAGAACAACCTGTTTCCTAAAATCTCTCTTTTACTGGGAAATGCCAACAACTCAAGTCTGATCTATGAATAATTAAAGAATACAATTCCTTACTTGAACCCTGAGTAGCTAGTCATGGTGGAGAGCCACATTCCTGCAGGCCATTCAAGTCACTGTTTAAAAGCCATTATAATGTACATGTTAAAATTAAAATATGTATGAGCCTGCCTTGCTGTCCTGATTGTGTACAGTATAAGGGTTATATGACAGCAAACAGCCAATTGCAAACGTGATGATAGCATAATGAGGATTAATTTCATCAGTACTGACCTCAGAATTGCCTTTCAGTGATCTTCAGATACTGTAATACTGATGAAAACTGCCAAAAAACTGACTGCTGGCCAATTGAGCTTTGGGCATTTGCTTACAAGAACATCCCTGTGGAAACACAGACTAGGTCTTGTGACAACATGGTCCAAAAATGTTGTCATAATAGTTGTGGGGAAAAATACGAGGACCGCAAAACAGATTTTAAACCCTGCTGGAAAAAGATTGTTGAAGTTATACATCTAGGATTTTCCGTGAAAGCGAATTCAACAACATGTAGTGATCACTTTGAAAGTAAAGATTGCCATGGGAGTTTTGTCTTTGTATCTTATACAGTATGTGTATACTGAAAGATGTGCATCCTTAACCTTTGTAGGATATCTGTAGTAGTGATATATCAACATACTGTACATAATCTTTTAAAAGAATCTGTGAAATTGAAATTACAGCCAGACAGTTATTTGTAATACAGTACTCAAGAAGACAGAGTAGTTGTAGCTACTCTAGTTGTAGTTGTAGCTTCTCTCTTCTATAAGAAGTAAGTCAAGTTAAGTTAAGTGAAAATGATGGAAGGAATTGAGACCCGATGAGGACTTTCTGTAGATGCAGCTCAGTAACAATGGTCCTGGTTTATGTGAAGTTTTATTTTGCTGTATGTCTTTTATTGTGTGGTGTAGTGTCCATGCAGGAGTTGCAGTGTTATAATGGTGTCTTTTACCTAATTCAAGTAAAGCTTTGCAATATATGCAGTATATATAGTCCTGTTTAGCTAGATGGAGTTGGCTATATCATGCTGATGATCCCTAATAAGGGAAAAGCCTCTGTGCATCCCTGCGAACAGGGTGGCAGATTGCCGGTTGAGTTGTCACACATGTCGTACAACATGGTCGCCACCAATGTTTCAGGGTGCTGCAGTGTATTCGCATAATGCTCATTGCAACCACCGTTTTCTCATGGCTGCCAGCTGTAATGGGTGAGGACCACAAATGGCAAGTTGTGTTTGGATACGTGTACACAAGGGGTTGTCACAACGGAAGCGAAATCCATACTCTGACTTAGCGGAGCAGGCCTCTGTCCTGTAATGCCAATGTGATGCCCATGATGTCTGTGCCAACACCGACACCCACCCCCCTCCCTTGGTGGAGGGGTGGAGAGAAATGTACTGTCTGGCATTTTGTAGGTCGATATTACATTAGTGTAAAAGGTCAAACAACAAGCAGACATGATTATTTTTTTCGCTAAGGCTGAAAACGTTAGGGTATTTTCGTGTGGGATTGAATGAGTGGGCTCTCTGCAGACCTGCTGCACGGGAAAGAGTATCTTCCGAATGCTCTGAATAGCAGGCGCTGTTATTTCATCGATGCAAGAGTGCCGTATATATGACTTGATCACACACGAGCATTTTGCTCCAGGAAAAGAAGCCATTTCCATTATTATTATTTTTATGATAACTAAATAAACTGTTTCTGCACAATGCACAGCTCCAGAGATCATCTGACTGAATGGCATTATATGTGATTTTTAAATGAAAAGTGAGTTTGGATAGATGCCTCTGTCCCGAAGCCTACTTTTAAAATTGCATTTCTAGATATTATTCCCAGAACATTCAAGGTGACCTTCCCTGGTGAGTTAATGTTGATCCCAAATAAAATGAACAAATACAGTAAAACATTTTTTTTTTCTCTTTGCCAGGGACACTTTGTCTATTATAATCCTATATATCTTCTTCCTCTTGAAAAACAAACTGTTTTCTATCTCATATCCAGTAATTCCTCTGTGGTGAATAATAAGCAATATGGTTACAATTAAAAATTCATTGGTCAATGGGCACCAAGAATATGTGGATTTACAAGTTACTCTTTAAAGTGTTTACTAAACAATTGACTAATCAGGCCACCAAAATATGCATCAGTAAATCACTGCTTGTTTCAGGTTATGTGGCCTGACATTTATGAGAGTAAATTAAGGCAAAGGGCAAATTCTTTCTGTCTACATTTACTGTAGGAAGCCCTGTTCAAGTCATTTAGTCTTCATTAACTTCTAAAACAACAGGTTCCTGTCAAGATTAACAGAAAACCAGAAGTAAAAATGACCACCAGAGCTGGGAATCATTTTCCGAAGATTGAAGAAGGAAAAAAAAAAGGTGTTTTCTTTCATCTGTGACGGGAGCAGACAGCAGTGCCACTGTCGTCATGAGTTTTACCTCGGTCCTTGAGTGATTTTCGATGGGATAGCTCTTCAGAGCAGGAATTCTAAAATACAGCTTTCAGCTAACCAGGAGACTGAGTGGTGTGAGCACAGCAGACTGCTTCCCAACCCCAGCAACCACTAATTGTCAGGCAGATGAAGCCAGAAAATTCCTGTGCCTTGAAAATTAAATTAAGTTTCCATTTTTTTTTTGTCTCGGCATGTGGAAAAACCAGATTTTATTCCTTTTGAGTTGCTTGAGGACAAAAAAAAAAAAGAAATCCACAGTATTCACTTCAAATGCAAATACAAAATGCCATACACTGCATGCTGTATCAGTTCTTGTTGTTCCAGCATGTGGACATGTGATTAAGCAAGCTGTTTTGGGTTCTCCCATTGCTTCGTATCAGCAAATCCACGAATCACTGATGTCACCCTGCAAGGGCGTTGTGACATAGGTGTCCTTTGATGGGTTTGTCATAATGAACAATATAGGGAATGATAAGCTATGAATCACCCCTGGGTGCTGTACTGCACAGTTGTCTAACGTGCTGTCGTTCAGGTAATTCCATCCCTGCCAACTGAATATGAAATGAGAGCAGTGAGATCAGGTGAGCTTCTGACATGCCCTGTCAGCGTCAGTGGATGAGCTGGCAACAGAGGCTTGAGGCTGGCAGACAGGATAAAGGTTATCAGTCGAGACCCAGTGAGCTGTGCAGCAAGTTTCCCTTTGATGCGATTTCGTGTTTGCGTTTTGCAGAAAAACTGAAAGTAGCAGAGCACAGTTGTGTTAATTTCCCCAGTGTGAGAGGGGTCAGGGTGCTTGAGCTGTGGTATTCCTCTTGCCTACTTTCCACTTCAGAGCGAACAGGAAGAGAACTTCCTGTTTTGGTTTTTGCCACACACACTACAAGGAACGGTGCCTCAGGATGGCTGGCTCTGATGGATTTGTGGAAATGTACTGTACAAACTATTTGTTTGCCTATGTGGCAAATTATTCTCCTTTGACAAATTGTGAAGAGGATATTCCGTTTGGATGTGCTCTCCTGTTACATTGTGGTTTATTAACCATTTTTAGACATTTGTGTAATGAATAAACCAAGGCAGTGAATCAGGGATGCTTATGTTATCGGCACCAGGCCATTAGTCTTCAAAGTGCTTCCTAAGGAGTTTAAGAGAGGTAACGAAATAGAGGAAGCCACTTGACCAGTCTGGCTTATTCTCAGTTGTTCGGAAATATTTGGAATATTTCAAAACCATTGCCCACAACACACAGTCTCGCAGTGGGATCGATGAAGCGTTTCTCTGTCCTTCAGGGGCAGAAATAAATAAATAAACAACCCCTCTTCTGTACCTTCTTGAGATGGGGGGGAATTCTTTTTCGACCCGGGGTTTTTATCTCTAATTTTGTCGAAGGTTTTCTCTTTACGCATCTTTTTTTTTCTTTTCTCCTGCTCTTGTCGAGGAGCAGCGTCAGCCTGTACTGACCTCGGCTTCGCTCTCTGTGCCCTGTTCCAGAGTTCTTCTGCAACTGTAGCGTTGATGGGGCGGTGAGTCTCGACGCGTGCAACGAGACCACAGGCCAGTGCGAGTGCGAGCCTGGATACACTGGTCTGCAGTGTGAGGACTGCGGGGATGGCTACTTCTCTAACGGGACCACCTTCTGTCTGCCCTGTGCCTGCGATTCCTTTGGGGCAGTGAGCTCCCTCTGTGACAGGTAAGCAAGCAAGGTGTGTTTAATGCAGAACCTGCAGCGCTGTGGCTCTCTGGAGCCATAAGGTGTTCAGTACACTATTTATCAAAAGATATGCACTATAGTATGATTGTTAAACAGGCTCGATTATCTGAATGGCCTCCGTTTACTGGTTTGACGAAGGAGCAGGATGAAGATGTGAAGTTAACCTTTTCGATTGCCACTTTCATGTGCTTCGCTCATCTGAGCGTTTAAAAAAAAGTCGCGCCAGTTCGTTTGTAATAGTTCCTCAACTATGTATACCAGATAGCAGGCGTTTGTGTTGGACATACCGTAGGCCAGTGTGCGGTGCAGTAATAAAGATGAGTTTGATAGTGTCGGCAATGAAAACTACACCTAGGAGGTTAAGTCATGAAGTCTTTAAAGAAACATGAAGTGGAAGCAAAGGTATCACTGGTTTGACTATAATATACACCGTGTCAGACACCTTATCCGTTTGAACAAATAGTGATGCTGGTATTAGTTGAATGGCAGGATCATAACAGCAGTAGAGACTGCTGAAACAGCTATAGAAGTTGCCTCCCAATGAGCTACTGTACAGAGGGAATGGTGACAGGAAGGAAACCCGTTTAAACCAATAAAAGCAATTCTGTTTCATTCGCGGAATGCCTTTAATCAGGAGGTTCCCTCTAATTGGGAAGGGCATTACGTGTTACACTCCTATTTCAGGTCTAGTGCTGTAACAAGGCCAAAGAAAATCACGTAGTAATAGTCTTTTCATCTATCTTTATATAGTCTTTTCACCTTTAAGAACAATCATTCTTAAAGCAATTTCAGAAGTCTCAGTAGGTTTTGCAGTCAAAATGCCACATACTGTAGCTCCTGGTTTGTTTGGGACAGTGGTTTGTTAACTCAACAGTGGTGTCAAAACAGCACAACACATGCAAATAACGGTGAGCTGTGTGCAAGGCCCTTCCCTCTTTTATTTCCTTGGCGAATTGAACTCGGGGCTCCTCCTGAAATACCCGGCGGGCCTGCTGCTGGTTCCTGGGAGAGCAGCCTTCTTTATCTGTGTCACTAGATGTTGTAAGCGAGTCAATAGGCCTGACCTTTCCTGTTGAAGCTTGTCGCAGTGGGGTTTTTTTTTCTTCAAAGAAGCAAGTTACAACATTTTGTTACGACAGCTAAAAGCAACAGGTCTTTACCACTGTTTTGACTGTAGGTTGTTTGACTAAACTGAATAGCAGGTAAAAAAGGGCAACCAGAATGATACAGAGCCAAGTTAAAGCAGCTCAATTGTTCCTTTCTTGACTTGCGGATGATGATCCTACCAATAACATTAATAGTTATTTTCATTTATAAAGCACTTTTCAGCCTGAAGGATTCCACATGCAGGAGGACACCCATGGAATGATAATATCCACTTGGGTGTCACGCTGCCAATCCAATACACAGGAGGTCAGCTGGAGAAGTGAGAAACTGCTTCACCGATTGAATTAAAGCGTAACTTTAGGAATGGCGGTTTATACAAGCCCAGAGTAGAATTTAGCGAAGACACCAGGGCGAACGCCCCTCCTCTTATGAACAGTGTCAGGGATCTTTAGTGACCCCTTTTAGTGACACCCTAAATCAGGACCTACACCACAGTATTCCCAGTCACTGTACATGTTTGGAAATGTCTTCGGCCCCAGACCCTGAACACTCTTATCTGCGGAACTCCAGCAGCCCCAGGGCTGGGTTATCTAGAGAAGCCTGGACAGGACTTGATTCTGAATCCAGTTCTTCTCTCTGGCTTGCCGGCAGAAAGGCTGGACTATCCCGAGACTCCGGAGTGGGGCAGGGGCAGGGGCTGACAGACAGACAGGTCCCATTTGTGGCACATTCCTGGAAATCCGATTCTGCAACAGTTCATCCCATCATAAAGAAAGGCTTCCTCGCTTCAGGCACTCCAGTTCATACATGTCTGGCTTATTTTAAGAAGATAAGAAAAAATAAATATCCCAATATGTAACTTGCTGAGCTCTGTGACAGTTATTGGCTGATATGTTAAGTACAGCACCATAAAGTGCTCAAAATCAAATTCATATTTCATCTATTGAACTGTAGAAATTATACCACCCCTTCGATATATACTTTGCTTTCTGGTCTTCATTCTCCGGGCTGAGAGCTATATTATATGGGACTTTTGCTTGTTCTTTAATGCAGCTGTACAGTGTTAAACGTGACAGCTGTGACATTGATGTGACAAAGACAAAAGACATTAGCAGCTATAAAAATGTATTTAGGCACAGAAAAGCAGTAACTCTGAGTTTACTATCTGGCAACAGTAGTTATTATTAGACTTTACACTAAACTGGTATTTTTCTCAAACTAGTCTGTCAACTTCAGTCTTTTGGGAAATCGTGTGCAAGTCTCTCTGCTGAGTAGCTGCTTTCAGTAACCCTGTCTGTATGTTTTGATGTCTGTATGTTCTGTATGTACCAGATGTTTCTGCTAGCTTCCAGAGGTGCCAGTCTTGTCAGATAACCAGCTCTTCCACCTAATTCCTCTAATTCCATCACCAGAAATGTTTAAACCGAAGTAATGTAGTGCAGAGCAAGAAGACTGTTGATATGCTAATTTGTTGCCACATTAAATGCACTCTTTATATCTCCGAATCACATTCCGTCATGACCTATTTCATAACAAGGCCTGGCCTATCTGAAGCATCTACTGAAGTGGCAGTAGTTTGCAGTGCTGTATATTATAGCAGTGAGGGAGCTGTGGTGGTTTGAGCACAGTGTTAAAAATAGTTGCTGTATTTGTGTGTCTAACCATTGCTAGGAATGTTCCTTGTCTGAGAGCTGACTGTGCACCATTGTGGGTGCCTCAGATTTTCTTTTTTTAGATCTAGCTTTCTCGTAATGTGACATGTGAGAGCACATCTCAACAGTTTTTGAAAATCAGGGCTTCATTAACTGAACAGTTTCCCCCGGTGTTTTAAGCTGGTGACATAACATCTTCAAGTGACGGATTTGATGTGACCGTTTCTGTTCCACCCTCTCTTTCATGCTGTCTGCACTTCCTGCAGACGCCAGGTAAATTTCTCTCAAGGTGCTGAATATGCTGAAATACTTCACAAAATAAGCAATTCACTGTACTGCTCAGTGCTTAGATTGTAAATGAAAAGGTAAGAAAAATAACCTGAAAATCCTTTTATTGGATTGAAAAAAGACAGTTTCTGTTCTTGCCGTGTGCCGTGTCCATAAATTGCCATTTTTAACTTATGGATTTTCTTCAGCCAGTGTATTTCATTTTGTTCTTTTGGGGTCATACAACATTGATAAGTATTACCAAGGCCCTTTTTATAAAGCAGCATCTCTCCTTACCCATGAGTTAAAAAATAAACGATATAAAACTACTACTCATATTTTGCAGCATGAAATGCTGTTTGATATAAATTGATTCCAGGATAATCTTCTTTAGATTGGTTTCTACTGTCCAGTGACCATGCTTCACCAAAATACTCTTATTCCGTGACTGGAGACGTATTAAGAGATCACGATAATTTGATATCTTTTTTTCGGAGACTTGCGGATTCATTTTCAGAGTTGGAGACACCTCACCTGTTTTCAATTGAGTTTTAGTCCAGGCTGGGTAACGAGACAGAGCTCGAGTTCAGCAGTGTTACCGTGACGAGCAGTTTCCTTCTGTGAAGAAGCGTGCTTGCTCGGATGTAGAGTTGCACGTTTCTGTGCGTGCAGAGATGCAGGTACTAGGGAAGAACTGGGATTTGCTATCTCTGATGGATTGTGATGGATTCATGGCTTCCACCTTGTCGGTCATGATGGAGGTATTCCAGATCAATCAGATGAAAGCACATGTTCGTGCCATTCAATCAGATGAAAGTACAGGATTTATGTAGCTGATATTACGATGATTTTGACCCTATCAGCGTCAACGTAATTCATCACAGTTTTGTGATCCATTTGTAAGCCAGAGAAATGCTCGTAACTGTTGTGTTGTTTTGTCATTTGGACTGTATTTAAATCTGTGTTTATGTTTGTAAGAAAGGCTAGTTGGATTCAATGGAGGCACTAATAATGTCAATGTTTGCTGTGTGAGTCAACTTCAAACTGTTCTTTCCATACCAAAACTTGATAAATCATTTGTTTTCTATTGTAACATGCTTCTGTCATCGCCCAGACAGACATAACCTGTGTTTTAGACGTAGGGTGCTGTAATCGCTGAAGTGGATTATTAGAGTGGATGGGTGCAGGTTGCTTTATAGAATCTTTGGGAACAAAATCAATATTTCATATAATTGTGGAAAGGTTTTCATTTTGAAGTGATGACTTCATAATATGTAGTGGAAAACCGTTTTTTGGTTTACTTTACAACTTGCATTGCCTCAGAGGAACAGGCTAGCAGAACAAAGGCGTTCATGTTTTCAAAATAACACTTTTATAGGAGGTGCTTTTTAGTCATTCTGCCATTCTTCTTCTTTAATGTGTTATCTTAGTTGATGTTTTATTTGGCCAGTTCAGCCAAATCAATTACAAAACTTTGAAAAGATGTATACAAACCAGTAGCATCCTTTTCTAATGTATTTCGGTATATATCTCAATATCCCTGCAATCAACATTAGAATATTCTTGTTATAGTATATATATTTATGCTTTCTCAGCATGATTTGTAGCTATTTCATTCCCACATTAACACTGCTGCCTGTTAAATGACAGTTTACCTGATTTAAATTAATGCGTCTGTAGGATTATGAACACCTATGTTTATAATCTCAGTAGATGAACTCAGAATACTAATGCAGACCAGCGTGTACAGTCTCCCCTCTGGAGTCAGCTGAAGAGTGACTGTTTCAGGGCTTCGAGTCTTTTTATCGTGAGTGTTGTGACAAAATCCCAAGATTTCTTGGCTGGGTTGGATACTGAAGTGTTGGGGATCAAAATAAAGTGCTATTTACATATTTATTTGATCCCTTTATCACAGGTAAAATGTTAACAGAGCAGTGAAAGAAAACATGTGCACAGTCCGTATCAGAGCACTATAATAAACCTTTTACAGTACAGTGTAATGCATGCAATGTGTTGTACAGGAAGCGAAGCAGCACAAGATATAGCCAATATAGTTAAGAAAAGCTATTATAGTAAAAGGCCTATTAATGGCACATTTAGTAAAATGAAATATTAAACAGAAACCACCTGTGATCTACCCTTTCAGTGTCGGTATCTACATAATCCTTTTTAGAGGACTGGATGGACATTTCAAAATCCTGTTTGTTTTAGAACTCGACGGACACGAAGGAGGGAAAATGTTTAGTTCTAGTTTAGCTTTTAGTTCTGCTGCCAATATTCTCATCGCTTCAGAATGCAGAAGGATTTAAGAAATGCTTCTGTTTTTCGGGGGCTTACTTTCTCATATTCCACTGTACGTTTAAGCCAGTGACGCACGCTCATGTGAGCAAAGCAGTATGTTATTGCTTCGCCTCCTTAATGAATACTTTTATCGAATTCTTCAAAATAAAACCGTTAAGGAAATAATTCAAATAGTAGTTATAGACCAATGCCCTCATCCCCTGAAGAATACAGTTCAGCTCTGGTCAGCAGAATGAAATCTGTCCCATTGTAAAAGGTAGCAGAGCTGCCCTGAGATCGCTGACTCGGATTCTATGCGATCCCACTGCGAAGCAGAGCTGAAACAGCAGAACAGCTCAGCTGAAACTGGAATGGGTCGAGCAGTGAGGTGTGGGAGTCACTGGGAGGTTGTGTAGACCCAGACGGCATTGTTTAATCTCCCACGCGATCCTGCTTAGACTGTCTGAGCTCGTGGTGTTATCAAGCCCAGGCTAGACGAACAGGCATGTTTTCTGCTCTCTTTAGGCCGGTTATCACCGTGACTTTTAAAGATTAGCTGTGCTGAAGCCCTTATCCATGTGTTTGCTTGTAATTGCGTTTTGACTAGGAGTGGAGCCCCGGTGACCCTTTAGTAACACAGCTGACATATTGCCTAGTGCACTCCACTGCTGCAAGTGTTTGGTTCCACATGACATGGCGGGTGTTTGGTTCGCAGGGCCATAGTATGGAGGATAAGACTGAATAACCCTTCAGTCTGACGCAGTTGGCCGAGTCATTGTAGAAGTCAGAGCGAGATGGGAATAGTATTGTCGGCAAGTTCATCTTTCCAGAGATGACCCTCAACGGACAGGAGACACCCTCGTGCATTGTGGGAAAGTACATCAAAGACAAAGCAGGGTGTTCTGCGGTCTTAAGTCTATGACGCGTTTTTGGAGTTTGTGACGGCGCTGCCTGTATTCACACAAAGCAGTAATGAAGCAGTGAGTAGCATGTAGATTATCGCCCCCAACACATAACCCAGGAGATTGAATAAGGAAGCAGATGATGAAAAGTACTGTGTTTCATTGGTATATTAACTTCTGCAGAGTTATGTTGAAACTTTAAACTACATTAATTGTGAACAGGAGGCAAGATAGACAAACAACATTCTGATACCTGTGCAGGGAAGGCCATTTTTTTCAAACCATCGACGTCTCCTCCCAGAGCATCAACACTGGATTTTCTGACACGGTTTAGTGCCACTGGTTGCACTCAAAGTATCAGACAAACGAACTAATCGCTTTTAATTTGGCAGTCGAGTTGCTGCTACCAGCTGAGACTCCTTCTGGCAACCAGCGTCTATACCATAAGTGGCTAATAATAGCTCTCTGCAGTGCACGCTTATGTATGAAATGCGATAACTGAAGTAATAGCAGCTTCAGCCGCCAGGCTTGTTTCCTTTGGGCAGAGGGCAAAAAAACCAATAACCGATACGAAGGGCTGTTCTGAGACATTTTGATTGACTAGAGCAATGTCGAAAGGCTTGCAGAAGTCTTCTGTGAAAAAAAAACAACATCTTTTCACAATGACTGTCTCCACACTGTGGGTAGGTTTTGCTTGTAATTTTGCTGCTGTGTACTTTGGAACCAAAAACAAATACTGGACTAGGTGTTTTAACCTGCTATATAATGTTGTATCTGCTACAACCCTAGTGTTGCCAGTGTATTTGTTCCTGCCAAAAGACCCCTATTTTGCAATTTTTGTACAAAAGGAAAATTCTCAGCCTTAGAGAAACTTAGACTCTTAAAAAATGTAGGTGACATGTCTAAGTATAAGCTGCCATAGTGCCGATATTGCATCATGATCATGCATCCAGAAATATCCCAGCTCCTTAGCTGAGACTTCATGTGTAGTGCCGCGCCACACCAAGAGCATGGTTAATGTGTCAAATGAGTATCTTACATCTTTTAATTCACAAATTTGCATGCCTATAGGTATCCGTTTTAATGGATCGGTTTCTTAAAAGGGAGAAAAAAACTCTCTCTAGAAATGAACCTAAATGAAACTGCTATGAATTTGATTAGATATATGCACGTTCCAAACATTAGCCTCCCTGTCATTAATTGCAGTACTCAAGCCTAATACTGACCTTCCGGTGGTTCTGATATGAAGTCGACACAAGAGCAAAGAAGCTTCTTCCACAGGCAGTCACAGTGCCAGTGTTGTACAGTAGTCCTGTACACCTTACTCATTATGTATTTTTATTCCTACTCTACTCTTTCATTTAGTAGCCCTAGGATATGGAATAAAGGTGGCAATCAAGTAAGGACAACTCTCACACAGCTTCATTTTTTTAGACAGCAGACAACATTATCAAACATTTACAGGGTTCCCAGGGCCTGTCTGTTCCTTGTGCCATTTACATCGAACTGTCCTCTGAGAATTTTCTTAAAAGAATAGCAGTACATCCTCTCCTGCTCTTGAAAAGAAGTGTATAAAACCTTCAGTCACGTTGTTGCGCATGTTAGCAATATTGTCCACCGACTGTCACTTTGTTTTTGGTTCATGGTTTGACAATGGATTTTCACCCCAGTCCTGTGAGACTCTGTTGTTCCTAGTCCATACAGGGCCCACATGTGATGACACTGCAGAACGCTTAGATTGGTACTGGGGCTGTCTTGAAAAGGCAGTTCAGAAATCTATCTGTCACTCAAGCAGTGAGCACAATACAGCGTTTCCAATTGTGTGCTCTTTCTAAACGTACTGTACATGATTGGCCTGTCTTATTTCTTTGCAGATCGCTATAGGCTTAAGAAACCAATAAATGACAAGACTGCTAGGGCTGCCAGCTTGAGAAACTGGCACAGGCGCTGATGATTTCAGGAACGATTTATTTGACCACTCTAGTTTCAGAAAACAGAGGCCCAGATCAGATTGTTTGTCATCTGTCTGTGGTTACATTACAGCCCATGATGACAGGGTCTAGATTTTCCTTTGAGATATTTCATTTGGTTTCTTTTGGATGAGGTTTGTATTTCCTGCATCTTCTAGACGTCTACACCATAGCTGGATTATGTAGGCAACTTTAAAATCTTTTCTTATTTTTCCCCCCCACAGTGTGAGAGTTTCTAAAATTCCCATTGTTTTGTCTGCACATATAAAATACACCACTTTCATTGAGTTACACTATAAATCAGTATAAATCTAAAATATAATATATCAAATCCTTTGATTTGATTAAGCGTTTTAATTGATGTTGCTAATTAATGTACTGAACAATTGAACGAGTGGCCATGTACTTTGTTGATGTACATATACGAAAACAACACAAGGTAAAACAAAGCAGATTAGTCTATCAGCACTAGACACTGAGTATCTTTATCCACTATTTACACCAGTTCTGTTGAAATCCGTTCTTTTTGTTAATAAGCTCAAAGTAAAACCGCTCCTAAGCTGTAACATTGCCTTCCTGTCAGCCATGATAACTACAGGTGCTGTTTGAATCCACCCAGTGTATTGGGAGGAGAGATTTTTACGTTTAGAGGGCTCACCAAGAATGAATAGTCTGGGGCACAAGGGAATGTTATCTTGAATAACAGTCGATTTTTTCCCAAATGTGTTATATCAACCTCTGTGCCCTTTTGTACCCTATTCCTTGTGTCTACTCTCGTTTTCCCTTGTTGGTATTTGAAGCTCACTTCACACAAATACACAACGTTTGTGTAAAGGGTTAGTTAAGGTTGTCGGGTACATTGTGCACACGTAGTTGGTCTTTGTATTAGAAACACTAGTTTAGGACGGGTGAGTGCCTTTGGTCTTGTATGGTTTGGGGTAGTCGGTGAAGGTTAGGCTAGGGCATTAGAAGATGCCGAAGACCGAGTGTTTTGGGTTTTGTTTTGTAGTTAGGTCAGCTTTCCCTCACTTTATTATCCAGCTCCATTTTGTTTATTTTCTTTCCTTTGGCACCACTCAAGTTCCTTCTCCCTGTGTGTTATTGTGTCCTGTATACGTACCAGTCACCAAACTTGTTGCCACGCTTCCTAAGTCCCTCACCAGAAACCCACCTGCATCCAAATCCATCCTAAATGCTACACCCCTTTACCCCTAGACACCTAGGGTCGTGACAAATGTACCAGTAAATGTTTAATGTACATTTATAATACAGAAGTGCATCAACGATGTAAATGATCCTTTCAAACGTCTCAATAAACACTCCTTTAATGTTTTGAGCTGGCTTTCCATTGCTTTATGAGAAAGCCCTGCTGTGAAAAAAGAAAATACAAACTTCAGAAAGGTTACAAGCTCGCTCGTGTTGCTCGTAGCTAATTAATTTGAGGACTATATCCAGCTGTGTAGGCGTCCTGAAGTCAGGATTTCAGCTGGAGTGGGGATTTCTGAGATGAAGGTTCTGTTGTGTAGTGCCTCCTGGCTCCCTGTAGTACTGTCACCTTTATTTCACTCTCACCCGTCTCAAGCTCCGAGCTTACACGCGCCTTGAACATCAAGAAATTTAATAACTGGGAAATCAAAACAGCAGAGCAAAAGCCTAAGCTATTTTAAGGATAAATATAGGAGATCATGCATAAAGGCTCAGAAAAGAACAGAGACGGCGCTGACATTTATGTTGGATGCATACATTACTGGGTCATTGGTTTGGGAATTGTTGATCCAGAGGGAAGAGCTCCACCTACTGGTCCACAAATGTTCCTTAGAGGGCCACCAGTCTAGTTCTGACCAGGTCCGTCTATGTTGAGCTTCTGAGATCTGACAAAATCAGGCTCTCAGGTGGTAGTGTTGATGGCCAACCTGAAAGCAACCGAATGAAAATGGATTAAAAAGCCAGTCATCCATAGCATGCTCTAATTAACGTTCCATATTAATAAGCAATATGAGGTCTATGTGCAGTACCTGTTCAAGGTGACTTATAGATGGGAAACTAACAATGAGAACAAAGGCGTGAAAGGGAATTGCTGTAATTAATATGGGTAAAAATGACATCCTGAGGCAGCAATGGTGTCACTTTGCCTTCTCGATGGAATTCGATCCCTTAGCCACAGAGGATGTGAAGAGATAAAAATGAGAGATCTCCTGCAGGTCTCCCTTGCAGCCTGCATTCTCTAGCAGTGTTCTTGCAAGGTCGGACGCAGGGACGGGCCGCAAAGGGAAGACGGAAGAGTGGAGCAGAATGAGCTTAGAAGCCAAAGAACAGAGGCATTTCTTGGTTTGTCAGCGCATAGAAGTGAAACAAGGAAAACCGAGACCAGAGAGTCATTTACTGGAATATACTTATCTAATAACCCAGGAGCAGAATTCTGTGGTGGCATGTATTGTGCTCCCCTCAACCGCTAGTTTGGTCTGGCCTGTTACTGAATGGTAATTAGATCACATCTAAATTACCCATCAGCATGGCGAGCCAAGATTGGATTCCTCTCAGGGGTTGAGTGTGTTGCCCAAAATACCTTCCAAGGGAACTTCAGGCCTTTCTAGGACAACAAAGCTTACTTGGTGGAAACCAGAAAAAATGAAAGTGTGTCACATTATTTTCATTGTATATTTTATTGTTGCTCAGGAAGGTTTACCGTAAGGCTTTATGAGCAAGTCAGAGGTTTTACATGAATGTACAGGTGACCTAGAAAGTAACATTCATTTTTAGTGCGGGAGATGGGCTGCTCTCCACTCCAGCACACCAAAGTGCTTGGTAACAGATGAGCTGGGCTCCAGTGTGCCGTGGATAAAGAGGCTTACACGGCCTTGCTGTGTGATAAGGGAGCTCCTGTCCCACAGCGCTGTTTACTAACAGCTGAACAGCTCTGGTATTAAATCCACTTGCTCTGAAGCAGATCTCTTCCACACTGCCACACTTCCTCACGGCTTTCCTTCAGTTAAAAACTGGCTGGGCACCATAGGCCGCTGCCTTCTTTCATTGACCAATATTTTGTTTCCTGCTGTTTTCTGTAGATCTTCAGTCCAACCCGCAAAGCGTTGGCCTGATTCATGTGATTGTTGTGCAATTGCTGTTGTTTTGATTTGATTTCTGATGTCTCATTCAAAAAGGTTGCATAGTTCAAGTACAGTATTTCCATCCTGGTGTGTTGGAATTGCACTATGTCCAGAGGTCAGGCAAGTTTAGAGGTGGGGGGTCAGAGAGGATTTTCGCAGTGGATAAATTTATAGGGCCATATTTATTTGTGAGCCCATCACTTCAGCTTTCCCTCATTTGCTTAAGACGAACTGTGCTGTAAGGCTGAATTTTGCTATTGTAAATAAAATCGTACAGAAACAGGGTGTGAAGGGTTGTCAGGGATATTTCCAGTTCTGACTGGATTTACGGGCCTAAAACAGTAGTTTCACATTCTATTGATTTTGCTGACAGTTGCCTAAAATACTTTTTACATCAGTTGTACAGGTAGTCGATTTATGGACTGCAATATACATTTTAATCTTTTTAACGCAAATCTTTTTATTAAGTGGGTTAAAGTGGTTCTTTAAGCCTCCCAATCAAGATACAAAAATATTTTTTAGTTATCAATATCAGATCCCATCATGGTATGAGATAGCAGTCAGCTTCCTGTGGTCCTACCCTAAAGGATGTTATTGCTTATCTTTATATGAAGGTTTTAAATACATCTTCTTGGACTCTATTTCTTGGAACTTGCTTAAGTTCTTCCTCTTAACTATAAGTATAGTTGTAGTACTCATAAGGGGGCAGTGTTTTGTTAGTGGTTGACTGGTCTGCTAAGACGTGACTGCTCATAGTATAGAATACCATACGTATTGTCCCCATTGTGCTATTTTAGAGATCTCTCTGGGCTCCTGCCCGATGTGACACATGCTATAGTATTTCATCTGAAGGCAGAAGAGACTAGAATCTCTTAAAGGCTGATGTGGAAAGCAGGTAAAGCCATAAGCCATAGGGGAACATAGGTCTTTATTTAAATACATCAGTGACTTAAACTGTAATAAGTCATAAAGGCTGAAGTGCTTCTGGGTTTCCCTGTGTGTAATTTGCAAAGACAGGGCTGAGAGCGAATGTTAGAGATCACAGCTGTCTGATTTGCCAGCTGTTTCTGAAGTGTCTGTTGGGCTTGTTGTTCTTACGTACAGTATTGTATATTAATGAACCTGGGAGGTCATTGTAATAGCACTGCTGATCTGTCCTTTGTATTAACAGTAGGTTGCCGAAAATCCCTTTTAATAAACCTTCATTTCCCAGAACAACAGTCTTCATGATTCGATATATTAAAATGTCCGATATTTGGCACCATTTAATAATGAGTCTTCACTAGTGCAATAGTACAAGTCTAATGATTAGCTGATAGAGGGCGTGTCCAGTGTTGTTGATTTAGCTATGCACAGAAATGGGGGTATGAGGTAGGTTTTGTCCTGAAAGAAGGACGTCAAATAAATGTGGATGCCAAACAGAGCTTTGAGTTTCATGGATTGCCTTCCCACTGATATCTTACAAAGAGAAAAAACAGTCTACAATTGAAAATATTCTTTTCAGTGTGCAGAGTGTTTTAAGCTTTGGTGTGGCTCCCCTGATAATCCTGCCCCCGAATGAGGGATCTGTGTAGAAGAACTAAGCCTCCAGAGTAATAGCAAAAGCAAATGTAGTCGAATTACAGCTCGACTGTGCCATTTCTGCAGTCTCTCCAATTGGCTTTAGTGTTATAATCTGTGAGGAACTGAGACAAGAGTGCTGGAAATTCTTCCTTTTTAACAGAGAGTGAAATATATTAGATATACAATATATAGATATTGAGACATTAGCATGGGCAAACATGAATTTAGCAAACTAAAGTAAACCCCATCTCTTTCCACCATGGTAAAATTCTACAAAACCGCCTACTTTATGTTGAAGCTTTTGGTATACAAATCTTTGCCTCTTGCTCATCTCATCATTTTTCTGAATTATTTTCCAATATCTGTAACAGTGTTTCAGGCACACATAATTTGCTTTATTGTGGTGCAATTAAGCTGCATCGTTGTGGTTACTCTTGTATAAACCTCTTGACTCTGCACAAGAACCTCAGCAGAGGGAATTAGGAGACTCAAAGGTTATACCAGTGGGATACACTTACACGCCTCATGTTTTCCTTAATAAGTCCTTTCCTTTCAAAGCTAAACACAGCTTGTTGTTGTTAAAAGGATCCTTCCGTTATCACAGGCACAAACTATTTTTTTTTTCCATGCCGGCTATAATTAGGCTTACAAACCTTTGACAGAAAACAAAATGAAGGAAGAAGAGAAGCCTGGTTGCTAAGAAACCATAGCGCTGGGCCCCACTGATTTGGCAAGACGAGTGTGAAAAGCAAATTAAAGAATTGCAGCGAGATTCGTTGTGCGTATTCATTTAAGGATCTCCAACTTCTCCCAATGAGAGACCACCATCTGGGTTTCAAATGGCTGGAGTGATTAGTTGTGTGATTGCAGGTCGTATTATGCAGCAGAAAGGAGATAAGAATCCAAGTTAAGGACAGGAAAATCAGAAATAAAAGGGAGAGATTTTCCTTTTATTATTGTCTCTTTTCTTTGGCTTTACTTGATTCAAAGTTGGTTGGGTTATGAAAGCAGGTCCACCACCGCAATAGACAGGCGTCTGTTCTTGGACAAACCCCACTAAACATGAGGGAGTAATTGGATGCTGTTCCACAGCTAAAACCCAAACACAGAGCGACTGTGGCTCTTGCATAAAGTGAGGAAGGGGTTTGCTGTCCTGAGGACTGTGTTTCATCAGAGCTGCCTGATATACACCAGTGGTGCATCTGCCTGCTTGCACAAAGGCAGTGGATGTCTAAGTGTCTGCATGCTGTCTCCTCTTCCCCCTAATTAGCATTTTCACCTCACCTTGCCTTCAGTGTTCAAGACCGTCCAAGCCTGCTATCGAACAAAATGGGTCTAGTGGCTGCTGTCAAGATCCGAAGGTGCTTTCAAGATGGATCTCTTATTCTGTGGAATGACGTGAGCCCGTGACTTCGGCAGCTCTTTGTTCAGTGGATATGCCGGAAGAGGGGGTGTTGTGGGGTTGGTGGGGGGACATTCCGCAGTCCCCCCAGTCCTGTTTGGCCTGCAGCTACAGAGACATAAAGCTGAGGTTGCAGCCAGTAATCTGTAGTGACTGACATTGTGTGGGTCCTTCTGGGAAGCAGTTAATAACTGGCATTTCGAGACATTGAAAGATGGGCTTCAACTCTAATGTATCGGTCTTTTATAAAAATGTCCTTGACCATGTTTGACCTGGCGGGCGATTTTGGATTTTTGGCGATGTATCTTTTGTTTGGAAATGAATGCGAGCTTTCAAGAAACAAAGAAGTAAATGCCTTGTGTAGCAAGGTGATGCTAGCTTGGATTTGTTTTATGACACAGCAGAGGGGTTTATTCGATTAGTGCTAGCTGACCTCCCCTTGGCACAATAGAAGCCTTACAGCTATGTCTCTCATCTTCCTTTTCCATTTTGATGTTTTTTTTTTCTTATTCCTTAAGGACTATTTTACTGCTATAGCTTCTGGGAATAATACCTACATCGAGTAACTGTTCAAGCACAAAATCTTACATAAAGATAACATGGCATAAAATTATGTAGAGGAGGCACAACTCCGTCTGTTTGAGCAAAGGGCTGTCTAATTCCTAATTTAAATACTTCACAGGGGTTGTTTTAGCAAGTACCCAAGCATTCAGGAATAATAACAAAATCTCAACAGGGAAAAAGAAACAGGCAGGATATGCAGATGAAACTTGCTCCTTTACTTTTCAATGACTGTTTTACGCTCAGTGCAGGGCAGACACCTGAGACACATGACTGACACCGGTGTTTCAGCCTGAATGTTCCATCTAATTACAAAGTACAAAACATAACATAAGCTCCATTAACCAGAGGCTTGTTAATTTCAAGGCTTTATGGTGATCCTTGTTTGATGAGTGAGGGAAAGAGATGACTTTTTCTAGTTTAAAAACAGCATTACCATACAGTATAACTAAGCCAATATGCCATCTCTCTGCATTGGTTGAGCAATATTTCAGAGGATACCTCTCATTCCTTCAAAACCCTGTACAATGACAACTGATGTTTTAAAATGTGAAACAGACCCCTGTACATACTGTTACTTGATCATTTTATGTATTCATTCATTGGGTGTAGAAATTTAGAAATTTGAGACAGTGGACTGGGTGGTATTGGACTAATGGAAAGACTTTCTCTGTCTCTTTTCTCAGGTCCAAACTGTTAGTTAATTCCTTTTCATTATGTTTTAAAATCTGTGGACTTCCATTTTCTTTTTTTCTGGTTTTTGCTCTTCTGCTTCCACAAATTAGTACATTTCTCTTATTTTGCACAAGAATTTGTCTTTTTTGTGCCAGTTCTAAGGGGGAAGAGAGTACAAAATGTATTTGAAATGGGGGAAAAAAAACATTATTTTTGTAAATTAGTGTTTCTAACCCTGATACATTTATTATTATTATTATTTTTTGTTTTTCAGTAGTACATCTACACATACATTTCAGTGTTACATTATAGAAAAAAAATAACAAAATGGTGTTAACTTGGGTCTACTGATCTTTTCCCAGTAGGGAAGAGCTGTGTTTTGCAGGACACGGATAATTTTTTCATAAATTAAAATCTACCAAGACAGACCGCTACTTGCCCACCAGTATCATGACAGATCGATGTGGCAGACTTGACTTCA
The DNA here is from genome assembly GCF_040954835.1 of Lepisosteus oculatus. NCBI lineage: Eukaryota > Metazoa > Chordata > Actinopteri > Semionotiformes > Lepisosteidae > Lepisosteus > Lepisosteus oculatus. Next base: position 12,565,576 of record NC_090719.1, on the reverse strand, counting down.
GCACCCATAGTGAGGTGATCTGAAGCATCACCTTTGCAGGATAAAGATACAGCTGGGACAAGAACAGAGCTCACACCCTCGATGATCTCTTGCCATTTTTTTCTTTTTTTGTTGTTGATGATTTGGATAGAAATGCTCTTTTGTTTCAGGAATCCTTCCTTTCATTTTTTTTTTTGTTGGCTTTGCTTTTGAAGTCGGGGTCAGGAGCGTCTTTGTACAGTAAGGGCGGTGCTGGCAAACCCCGGAGTTGATGAGTCGGCCGGGCGGAGGCTGTGAAAATAACGTTGCCTTGAACACAGCACGTTTGAAATCCGTGATCAAAGTGTCTTCATTGCGCACCGCGGGGAGATGCGTGCCCGGAGCACGGGAGATGAAATGCGTAATTGTGCTTGGTACCTTGTCCTCGATCCCCTCTAGCAGTGACTAATGCGGGAGAGAGGGGATGTATACTAGGGCAGGTGGGGGGGATGGGTGTAGACACTGGATAAAGGAGGAAACCCCTGTTTCCAGGCCGTGTCCTGGATTTCTCACTGACGACCGGCTGCGTCTCTGCCGGGACCGTTCGCGCACAGCCTGCCCGGAGACTGGCCGCACGTGTTGTAAATGCCCTTAAAAGCCCACACGTTTTCCGAAGCCCTCCGACCACCCCCCCAACCCCGATTTCATTCAAGCCTGCACTGGTGCTCCCCTCAAAGGTCTTGTTCGTTCAATATTGAAGCAAATGTCTCATTGAATCGTTACTGGACTTACTGCCACTTCATAGATTTTTTTTTGTTTGTTTGTGCTTCCCCGATAACGCGTAGAACCAGATCCATACTACATGATGAATTATAGATTGTTTTCAACACCAGTTTTTTTTTAAAAATCACCACATTTAACTAACCCTGCAAGTACTTTGATGCAGTGCAGAAGCCCCAAATAGATTTTGGCTTTATTTACCCTTTATTGTGATACCTTTAGAATAGTAACTGTTCCGGTGTTATGATATTGTACGTCTTCTTTTGTGGTTTACACCGTTTGTGTAGCACTACGCTGCAAAACATCATTGGTGCTGCAATACTAAAATATACGGTTCTTTTAAAATATTAGGAATTGTATGTGGATTCCAGCAGGCCATTTTAACCACATGAAGGATTTGAGACAGTACTGAATTGATGCACTGCTGTCAACTGCGCAACACAGGTAAGTCAAAGGGTCAGTGAAAAATCACGACCCCCCCCCACCCCAGAAAAAAAAACCCTGAAAGTCTTCAGACGCAATTTCAGACTCTTAAGCATTACTGAGTTGATTCAGTCAGTCGGATAATTGGTGTTCCAGGTCTGAGTGATAGCTGCCGTTATTGCAAAAAAAAAACCGAATGAAGAATTCATTTTTCAGCTAATGCGGTGATTCTTGTTTCACCAGGGTGCAGCAGAGCTGGTGAAATTGTCAATATTCAAGTAAGCTCCTGGCAAATGAGTTCCAGGTGCTAAAAGCTTTCAGACGGTTCAGCATTCCATTAAACTAGCTGTCTGTCTCTCAGGACGCCAAGCCCTCTTTCTCCCTGCTTCAGTATTTATCCTGTAAATGAGAACTCAATTATTTATAATATAGAGATCTCATTCTGTACAGTACACACTCCCAGCAGATTCCTGTCAAACACTGTAGGCTCTGTTCTGGAAGGCATTCCAGAGCTCCCTGGGTCTGACCTTGATAAGAACTGACTGAAGTTGTAACGTGGAGCGAAGATAAAACGCTTTTGGTTTGCGTTGATGATGCCCGCGGGTGTTGCGAATTTGGAGCTAACATACTCTTAAAAACCCAAAAAGGATCGTAAATCAATTCGACCCGTCATTAGGGGGTGATTGTGTTTTACGTTTTTCAAAAACGTTCCGCACACCACTCCGATTTCAAATCATTTCATTCCTTGTGAGTTTCGTGTCTTAAAGACCATCTTGGTCCACGGGCTCTCTATGCCTTTTAATATTCCCAGCCTCACTGAGAGCTCACTAAGTGCTACAAGTGTGTTCTATTGTATTCCAGTCCTGTCGATAATTGACTGTAGTGATTGAAATGATGGCTCTAAATGAATGCCATTAACCCCATTTCTGAGTTTGTCAGAAAAGTAAGTGGTGGATACAGCGCAGCAGTCTGACGAGCCTCATCCTTATTGTCACCTGCACTCCGTTTAGATGTTAATAAATCCATCTGTGGATTAACTTCTGTGCCCTTAGAGATTGCTCTGTTTATACGCTGACTGTCTGCCTGATTTACAGCAGGGGAAAGAAACTCCACAGCACATGGCTTCTATAATAGTTGCTCTGAAGGCCCCGAACATTCAGTGACAGTGAGGCTGGCCATCCCACGTGTATTAAGTAGGGCCTCATCTCTTGAGAAACACGCGAGGGTGACAGGGGTTGCTTCATGCATTTTAACGGGAATTCAGAGAAGGGGAGCTGTTTCTCCTCTTCTTAAGGCACCACACAGGCTGTGCTGTTCAGTAAGACTTTGCTTCCAGATTTGTTTGATCTGGTGTCAGAGTTTGCCCTTAGATCAAGACTGAGCTACAAGCTGAATATATCACTTGTTCTTCCTGACTAGAGAAAATATACGGTATGAAGAAAACGTGACACAAATTTCCAAAAGGCTCAAAACAAGTCTATGTATGGTAATATACTGAGTATACAGTATTTGTTTTTCTGTGTAGTGGTTGGGGACTTGGATTTTCCTGAGCATATACAATGAAGTAGGTTCACTGCAATTAATTATAATAGTGTGCACGTGTATGAACTTTGAGGTCAGCACTGTACATTTCTGAATATTTGTGAATTCTGTCACATTTGTGACATTTCAGTGTTTATGCATTGTTATTCATTGTTAATCATTTCATAAATTCAATAATGGACTGAGCTTTTGCTAAGCAGAAAGCTACATATAAAAAAAATACCAGTTAGACAAATTGCCTTAATGCAACAAACACATGCAGTATGCAGTATCTTATTTATAAAGCTCTTTTGCTCAGTCCTAATCTGTTTGCTATAATTTTGAGTCATTAAAGAACCTGAGAGATGCAGTGCCAATGAAGTATTAAATAACATTTATAGTGTATAGTGTTCGGAAAGGATAGTAGTCTGTGCTTTACATTTTGCAGAAAGAATATTTAGGCAATTTTAAAAAGACATAATGATTATAAGTGTTGATCTTCCCTCCTGCGCTAGGTTTCCTCACAGGGTCTTATGATTTTCATTCCATCTGAGCTTAATGACTTAAGTGCATCATGTCTTGCTTTAACTAGCTGTAATTACAACTTGTTCCAAGTCTTTACACATTAAATCATTTGAATTCTCTAGAACCCCTTCGTGTCTGTGAACCAGGTGTGAGGAACTTTGGGCTGAAACGGATTATACTTAATGCTCATCCTCGCTTTTAGGCATCGGACCATCGTGTCAAAAAACACAGGCTTCTGTCTTGTAGTCAGTGAAACACTGGTGCTTCTTCCTGCTAAAGTATGTTGTGTATTTTATTCAATCTGGGCTCAGGATATGATTTCTATTTGTACATCCTGTAATTTCCTCAAGCCTTCTTCAAGAAGATCCTGTAATTTACTTCTATCTCATTTTGTAATTATCTTCCATATTTTATAGTGTGTGAATACATGACTTCATACTGTAAAATAGATTATTTTACACTATATCTCAAAATCTAAGGTTTGGTGAATATCTCTCTTCATTTCTAAAAGACAGTTTTTGTAGCCAGATCCCTTCTTTAAAATAGGGGTTGCAATACAGAACATACTGTACATACTATGCATAATGCTCATACAAATTGATTACAGCATTTGGATTTCTGTGAAAGTAAATTTATCTTCCTTTTAGTTTGTCTTGAAGTTCTAGGAATACATGTACTGTGCCAATCTGACACAGAACTGCAAATTGTAAAATGTCAGGAATAGAGTTCACAAGTTTTTAAAGAATTGTCCTGGCTGAATTCCAGATCCATATAAAAAGTCATTTAATGGTATTTTCGTTTCTCGGTCACTGTGTTACATTCGGGTTGCGAAGTAGCTTAGAGTGTAAGATATCTCAAAACGACTTTTATTTTAAGAGAAAAACAAAAACAAATCAGTTCTCCATTTTTACTTGATTCTGCATGTTTGTTTTGTGGACCAACGGGGGTCGCTTGCGGGGCCGACGCCGATGTTGGTCCGGACGGCGAGAGCCGCGGTCGGTGTGTGAAGTCGGCGCGTGTTGAAAGACAAAAGCAAACCTCTGAGCGCCGCTTTCGAGTGCTGACACGATCCTCGTATTTACTGTACCTCCCTGGCCTGGCTGCACACTTCACACAGCCGCTGTTTAGCCTTCCTTCATTAGTTTTGGAGCGCCGCCAAGACGGGAAGAGAAATTCTCCTTGGCGATTATTTCTCAGGCTAACGCTGCATACATACAGTACTGTCGTCATTACCAAGCTCTTTTAACCTAGCACTTGGTGTTTGTCATTGTGTTTGCATTTCATTTTCTTTCCAATGTAAAAGTGAATATCTTTCCCCATTGAAGAAATCGCATCTGTCAACTAGCAAATGAATTGACAGGGGCATTGTGTTTGCTTTGATAGTTTTCAACATCTCTTTCCCTCCCTGCTTTCTCTCCCGTTAGCCACCTTAGGTCTTTTTTTATGCTTTTCAATAGTTTTGATGGTCATTTACCAGCAATAAACTACTGGCAGTCATTTCTTTAGCAATACACAGAGAGTATATGCAGTTGCACAACTGAGTTTCCTCAGCGAGAGACTCTCAAGAGAACACGATTTGTTAGTTTAACTTAATATCTGTTTTCTTATGTCCCCCTAGGTCTGACAATGATGTTAGACTGCAGGATTCATACAAAGAGCAATATTGTTGGCAAAACGCAGTTTGAACTCGAAATCTCATTTTGGAATTTCTTCTACATCCGTTTGGTTGGGTGCATTTTGTTTAAATCGGTTTGTTCAGGCATCTTAGACGGTATTAAAGACGTAATGAAAGCAGTCTTGACTGCAAGCTATCAGTGTTTTCCTGTTTAAGTAAAAGGAAACTATACTTGAAATAAATGCCACTTGTAGTGAGAGAATTTTGTCTCTGCCCAGAAACAAGCAGTGATTAAACATGCAGACTGAAAAGATTTGAACAAGAGGATGGTAATCCAAACCGACGTGCAGTTATTGAATTTTGGACTAAGGACTTATGATTAAATGTTGGAGACGCTGACAGTTTATTATGTCAAACATAATGGGCTCAAGAGTTGTGATCCACAGTACTGGTTAGGTGCTGGTACTGCTAGAACAATTATAGCTAAAATACATAATGAAAATCAATGCATTGAATGAATTTAGTTCCCTGTGTTGTCTACAGTGCATCCTTAGAAATGGCTTTCAAAATACAATTGGAAAGCACATCAGTTCCCCAGTTTTGGACAAATATTTACTCTGAACGCTTCATTGTAGCAATATGACTTTGATACAGCAGTTTAATTTACCTCTTCAAATATTTAGTTTTCGATTTCTTTTTGGAGTTTCTGGTGGGTTTATTTAGTTTTAAACTATTTAGACAGGCACAGATAATTAGTCATTTGTTCCTGTGGGCAAGCAGGGTATATACAATGTGAATGTAAGAGTAAAAGAGCTTCTAAGTGGAATTCCAGTGCAACACTTTATACACGAAGCCTAGCACCGTGGAAAAGTTTCACATACAAGTCTGCAAGCTATTCATATCAGCAGAATAATGCTGATGACAACCAGGGAGTCTCTTGGGTCAGAGTTCTTCCGTTATGACTAAGAGACCTGTGAAGAGAGGATACTGCTTTACAAGTGTGAAGGGATTAATTCCACAAGACCTTGAGAAACAATGCAGTTTGTTACTTCACTGACCCTTTTGCCCAAATTAGACATTTTCTTGCCATGATCCTGACTTGGTATTGTGTGCAAACCAATGCCCGCAGCCATAGGTGCCAAATATGGAAGATTTAGTATGGGGATGGTAACCTGAAGACACTATTTCCACCAGTTTAAGAACTGCATTAAATAGGAGGCTATGTCCATAGGCAGGTTTGCTCACTGAGGACCACACAGCAGGCAAGGCTGAGCGAACACAGAGCAGCCCCACAATTCAAATCATATGTGTCTGTCCTGATGGGGGCTAGTCTCTAGGATCTACAGCCACATCTGGAGTCCTTCCTAAGTCAGTCCAGAAGAAAACAACCCCGTGTGAGGTACTGAGGTCTGTGGTCAATGAGTCATACTACAGGAGGCTGTATGAGTTTATTCTTTCGAAACCATGTGTATTTGTAACATTTGTCTCAAGAGGCGTAGAGTGGTCTGATGGCTAAAATAAAGGACTGAATTCCAGAATATGGTGACTTTTCTCCTCGGTGTTATAAACAGTGTGACTCACTGACCCGGAGAGGTTGCTGGCGTATCTCAATTCCAGTTTGATGTAGGGCCAGGGTGCCTAGAAGATTGATGTTGAGCTCCAGCTGTTGAACAACTATCATACTGTAGGTTCCAGGGTTGTGCAGAATCAGTCATATCAGTGTCAGTGTCATGGTGTTTTGAAAGGCACTCAAATGGATAGTAACTAGTAGGAAGCACCCCCTACTGGTACAGTATATTATCAAAACCTTTCTGCAAATCTGATTTATTGCGTGCAGGATGAGTTTTATCTAAGGACACAAAGTGATGTTAGTTTTGTCTACAGTTGTATGATGACAGTCAGTTGTAATATTAGTATGAGGTGGGTCCTGGGTTCAATGCCAGGCCATATGTGCCGTTTGTGAAGTTATTATGTCGTCCCCACCCCATATTCATGTGGATTTCCTCCAGGTGCTCCAGTTAACTTCTAGCTTCCAAAAACATACTAGTCCTGCAGGTTAATTAGCCTCTGGGAAAACTGTCTCCGGTGTGTTTGTGTCTGTGTGTGCCCTGTGATGGACTGGTGTTCCATCCAGGGTGTGCCCTGCCTTGTGCCTATCGCTTGCATTAGAGCATTAGACACGGAGTGGGCTACACCCTGGATGTGACACCACTCTATCTGTCCACAGACACAAACACTCACACCAGGGCAGTTTTCCCCAGAAGCCAACTTACCAGCACGTCTTTGGACTGTGGGCAGAATCACCAGGTTAAAACCTATGCAGATACAGGGAGAGCATACAATCTCCATATTTAGACATGTTATATCTAATTAGAAATGTTTTTTGGTCAATTACTTTCTCCAAGGCCTATAAATCGGGTTACTCAACTGTCGGGTTACTCCCCAGAACTAAGAGACTGGTGTTTGCAGAGGTTAAATAAGTGTTTGACAGGGTAGGAAAACATAAAAAATGTACCTCTGAAGTCTTGTTGGCCTTAAGGCAGACATTGCTGTGCTTCAGATTGTAGACTCTGCTCTGGTCTCCAGTCTTAATAAAGCAAGAGATAGCCTTGGACACCCTTGGTTTGTTTGGAGGGGGTTGGTAAGCATATTAAATATAAATGATGATTGTGCCAGTTCCGTGCATGTAAGGTCAATTTAGAGGCCTTTCAGAAGGTGTGTGAAACATTCAGACGCAGTGTGGAGAAAGTATCAGAAGAACCCAATGAATTTCTTGCTTTTCTGCTCATTGAATGTGTTTTTATCGAGGGCCTCGTCATCATTTACTGTCTTCTCCTTCTGGTGTGTTTTAGCACCGGGATTAATCATCTGTACAAGTTGTGCAAAGCATCAGTTGAATTCATATTAGTAGTGATGTTAAGCTATTTCTTTGCAATGGGTGTGTTTTCGCTAGCAAAATCCTTTAAAAATAGTCATTTAAGTTGCAAAAGCAGAAAATAACCACTTTGAAGGTACTGTATATCTTGTGTTTCTAAATAGCTAGTAAGGTACATCTCATGTACTATGATGTTTTCTTAAAAATGATTGTATTTGTAAAGATCTAAATCTGGTACTGTCATTATACTGTCATTTATTGGACTTAGGATTCCTAATTTGCCACTGAACACTGCTAAATAGTGTGCATTCCTCAAAGCAGGTTATTAAATTGAAATAAAGGAGCCCTTTTCAGCTTGAGTCAGTAAGAGGAAGGGAAAATACAGGCTCATACCTCACGAAGTGAGGTCTGGGTTGTGTAAATATATTTCTAACCTTTCGTTGCTTAGAGACTCCCTACAGGTAACACCTGACTGACCTTCAGACGTGTCCAAGATTTCAATATTTACATAGGGATCAGGAGTTAGAATCTAATTGCTTGTTTGTCTTTATCAAATCCTTCGTTCACTGTAGGTTTGGCACTTTTAATGTCGAGATTAATGCAATGCAGCCTCAGCTGGGAGACTGTTTCATGAAAAGTCCTTTATTCGCAGTTGAGTTCTAGGAAATGGTATACGTCGATGGTCTTTAACTGCTTATGCTTGTCCCCTTGTTCATTGTTTATTATTATTTTTGCTGCAGAAATGTCATGAATTCCCATTTTCTTCTACTACCGTGAATTAATCTTCTGATCCTTTTTTTTGCAAGAGAAGCAGCGGAAAGATTTGAACTTTTTCCTCCAGTGATTCTTTAACCGAGAACTTCCTGTGTCTGCACGGGGCTTCACGGGGCTATGGGTGGAGAAGGACAATGGAATTTCCAAGTTTTACTTGAAATAAGTCAAGTAGCAAAAAACCTCTATTTCAAATGGAAAGGGTACTGTACGTTAGCGTGTGGGTTCAAAGGCACGAGCAGAGGTTAATTCCATTCAGAAAACTTAATAACAAGGGAAAATACTGTACATCGTGGCCATGGAGCCTCTTTGGGTATGTGATGAGAGCCCTGTTTCTTCTTTCTATTTACGTTCCAGGGTGGAATTAACACTTAATTGGCAGTTTGTACAGTAGGTGTATGCATTTCAAATCGGCATAAGCGAACAAGATCTGCTGGTGTGGGAATTAAGTGTTGAAGCCATTCAAAGGCCTAGTCTTTGAGTAATGTTTTGTCTCATCCAAAGTGCAAGAAAGGGTAACAAAGCCAAAAAAGGGAGATGGGAAGTTTGAACGTGGAGAAGTAAAAACTGTAAGCACTGGAGGGGGTCTTGGAAGTGTTTGGGCCAACGTTATGACATTTTTATGGCATTTCATCTCACTGCAGTATATAGTAGCTGGCAGCAAAGCCAAAGGTCAGGTAAAAAAGCTCTCCTGCCCTACAAGGACAGAGAAAGGCGCACTCTAGTGGTGGTATTGATTAGGTTTTCCTGTTTCACAGGCCTGGGCAACAAAACTTTCCTATGACTTCTAGTTCCATCCTTTTGCATTTATATTGTCAACGTTAGAGCTTGTGTTAAAAAGATGAGAGAGAATGAATTTTTTGCAATAATTAAAATAATATATTTCATGATGACTGCATGCTCATACAAAGCCAGTGGAAGCTGCTCCTTGAAAGATGTATATTAATGGGTCTCAGTAGTTAGCTATGTCACACTGATCAGCCCTTGAAAGGACCAATAGCTGTGGATGGTTGCTAATTTCGTCTTCATATAAATGAAGATATACTGTATCTCCGATATCTGTTCAGAGTGTTGTCCTCTGATATTGCCAAATAAAACTCTTCAGCCAGACTTTTTGGAGGCACTCTGTATCAGGAAACTTTACCTTTCTCAGTCAGGTAGTCTCTGCAATGGTTAAAACCATAAGAAGGCTAATCGAGCCGTTTAGCTTTGCTCTGTAGATGAAAGCAGACATCACTCAGTGCCCGATGCCCTGACATACTGATGTTATGTGCTGTTAAATCAGCAGTAGTGACATACCTGTGATAATCCCCCTCTGTGGTGTGCTGTTCACTCTTTGTCATGATGATTCTTGCTTCCAAAAGGCTGTAGTCAGCTACGCTGGGGGAACTCCAGAGTTGCTCACTCAGCCCACTAACATAATGAGCTGAGTTCAGGCTAGCCAGGTGAGTCCCAAAATTTGAATACGATCTCTGACTCCCCTCACTTCCTGCTTTCCCTGATGGCTCCAATACAGAAAAACCTGATACTCGTGTTGGAGGTGAGGCACGTTTGTCATTTATTCTTTTATTTGAATGTTTTTTTTGCTGTATTTTGATGGACTTCTAAAGAGTTGTTGCTGCACTGTAAAGACCTGCTGTTGTGTTAATGATTTGAAGCACAGGGTTTGTGCTGCTAACTGGAGACCTCCATTGTTGTTATTATCAATGAGAAAATCCTTAGGTGTCTGCTTTTTGGGTAACGTTTTCTTTCAAACTGCTGTTCATAAAAAGCCAGTTTGGGTTGTCTGCTTCTTTTCAAAGAAATTATTGTAATTAAAAAGACAGTTTTGATTTACAGTGCCCTGAATTCACACAGACTCTAGTTCTACAAGTCATAACTGTTAAATTGTACACTTTTTGTTGTTTAACATTTTTGTTTTAGAATATCTGATACATTTTTCTACTTATGTTAAAGCCTCCTTGCTAATATTACTTTATATTATTTTGTCTTTGTAGTGTGTAATAAAAATATTCATGTATTGAATTTAGTACCAGAAAAAAAAATAACATAAAGGAAGTAGAAAAGTAAAGCATGCATTTATAGTTGTAATTAGAGTAACAAATTGAATATGCAACACATGCAGTGAAGAAAATTGACTTGGATATCATCCTTTACACAATAACCTCTATGACTTGTAAAACTAGTTCCTCTACCTTTTATTTTACTATACAAGTAGGGTCCAAAGGTCTACTGCACAGTAGTATAACATTTCATATACCATTAGAACCATTACAAAGGCCAAGTTTTAAAAATAGAGCTAAAGCATCATTTTATTTAGTGAAATGTTCTCAAATATGTATGTTAATGGTAGTAAAGCATGATCATTTTTCACATTATCACAGTTCTTTACAAGTGTATATGATGCTATATTGTACTGCTTATGAAGGGAATTGTTTATCTCCAAGCAGAATGACATATCAGTTGTCTTAAATTGTGAAATGAACACTATTTCTGAGCTCCCCTCCTGATGCTTTTAGATCACATTTCTTTCCATTAAGGGATACAAGCTACAGTTGTCCACAGATCTCTTGCCTGCCATGGAAATGCAGTCAGCTAATGGTTTTTTGTGTGCAGTTTGTGTGGAGTATGAGAAACAGCAGGAAATATTCATCATGTACTTAATCATCTTAAAGCCAGATATAAGAAAAAATATATACTAATTACAGTCTACAGAGAAATGTGGCAGAATCAAAAATGGGGAAGGATGATGGTCATTTTGTGATTCTGCATTGATTCTGCTTAGGTCAATAGTCACTTTCTCCTTTGAAACAGCTTGATTTTCAGCACACTAACAGCCCTGTCCAATACTGCAATGAATACTGAACTCTCATTCTCTAATATTATATAGAATCTAACGAAGGAAAGAAAGGTTGTAGAAACTCATTACTAAAGAATGAAAGTAATGCTGCAGAAATACCAACTATTGTTTTGAGCCAGTCGTAAAAATACTGTTTTTGTGATGCAGTATCAGAGAACCAAAATCAGCACCCCCAGAACTGTTTGCAGTTCTTTCTTTGAGTTCGGGCTGGTGTGAGTGTGTTAGAATGAAAGAAATGACATTTAGCCTTACAGTGTTCTGCTTAGCTCCTCTGGGATTTCACTCTTCTAACATGAAAAACCCTGTGGGCATCATGCTAACATGACCTACACAGTTTGAGCAGTGGGGTCTGCTTAGATTCTTATCAAAGCATGCAGCCACCATTTTTTTCACCACTTTTTAACAGCTTTTCCTCCTCTTTTTAGTTGAGTCTTAATTTGTGTGCTACTGTACAATCACTTCGGTTGTGCACTACCGAAGGAGAGTTAAAATGCAGTGCGCGGTGATTAATTTCAGAATATGTGTGAGTGAAATACATTTAATCTCTGCCGCGTGGCACAAAATGCTGCCGAAGAAACGTACACGGCCATTCATACTAACTCTTTCTTGTTTAACATGAAAACCCATCTTCTTTTAAATATCAGATAGCCTCCAGTGTCTGTTGAAAGTAAAACAAGCCCTTAAGTTCTCTTTAATTATTGCTGTTTTGGCAGCAGAGTTCATCAGCAACAGGAAGGTCAAGAGTGTCCTCACCAAATGTAGGATTGGCTCGGATAAAAAACTGTGCATTAGGAGCCCAGCCCAGCTTTTGGAATGTGGTCTCGGGGCCACTAAAAGGTGACTGTAATGGATAACAGGTCTGTCATGGTCACTGGCACAGAAGGCGGGTGACCTGGGCTCTTTGCCTGCTCCATTATATGCCTCTGTTTAGGATGAAATGAGTTTTTACATTGACTTCCACATGCCCTGCCCTCCTGGCCTTCTCAGACAGGCAGGAGCTGGCAGCTGGCAGGAGCCTTCGAGATTCTTTCGAAACCGGTCGAAAGAGGCTGTGCAGAGCCGCTCTGGCCTGGCGGAGCAGGGCGACGTGCGAGACTCGTGCCCCACGTGTCCAGACACTGTCGTGCGACACTTTGGTCATCGTGGCACTTTCAGCACAAGCGACTTCTCTGTGAAGTAAATGTTGGTTTTTTTGTATTCCTTCAGGCCTTCTTGGAAGCTGCGATTCGCTCTTAGATGAGTTACTTTGTGCGTCTTTATTCAGCTCCATTAATGAGCAGTTTGGATGTAAAATGGAGTCCTTAGCGTGTGGTGCACAGAGAGATTAGGTCCCGCAGCAGTACAAATTAGTATTCCACACGTACATAGCTTTTCTGGGGGAAGCTAAGTCTCCTTTGTATGATACAATCAGTCTGTCGCTCTATCAGTTAATTTGTTTGTTTATATGTATATTAAACGCACATTACTGTAAACATTTCACCTGAATCGGCAACAAATGCTTTGGGCCCAGTGAGCTAATGATGTTTGTCTGTTTTCTGCCATTTGAAGTCTCTGCTGGTAAAGACCCTCAATAGCTCCTGCTTTTACAGTCTCATCCATAGGTAATTTAACATCTGTGTTTTTAACATCCTTCTTATTTTATTATAATTAACAGGTGGAGATAACGGAAAATTCTATTCTATTGCTCATAATTTAGAAAGGGCTGCTACTTAACAGCTAGACATAAAACCAAGTCGACATATCTCTGTGAGCATAGTGAATGCAGGACTTGGAGTTGTGTGAGAATAATATAGAGTTGTGGTGGTGTTGAAGGAAACCTGTCACAAAAATTAAATGCCAAGTGATTAAACAGAGCCCAGCAAGATCCAAGCTTGTACACTCTTATCAAACAACAGCGCTGTGTAGTTTGACTTTGAAAAGCCCGCTAAATAAACTTTAATTAATTTGTCTTTTGATTTAACAAGGAGGTTGCACAGGTCAAGAATAAACTGGCTTCGCCCCTGGTTTACATATTCATAAAACTGTAATTAATGATAGTGTGTTCATGAAAGTATTGAGACATGTAGGGCAAGTGGAGACATTTAAATTGTCAAAACCTGTATCGTAAGCACCTATAGTATCCTATGACAGCATGACATCTTGCAGTCTTTTACAATAGGAATACAATATAAAGTCCTGCAGTCTTTAACTGAACTTCATCGTATAAGAAGTAATATAAAGATCTCTAAGAACAAAACATAAGTGTCTAATAATTTAATCAAGTATCTAAAATGATGTGAAGCCGGTGGCTTTATCCAAAAGATTCACACTTAAAGAACTAAGCTTGATATATTGCAACTGTTTATATATATTTTCAAGTACAGTATGTACTTCAGTCTCAGAAGTTAGATGGTAAAGATCTACATGATGGAGCCCAAGAAACTGTAAAGCACATGCTCTGAGAGAGGAAAGCTCATCGCAGGACAAGAACAGACCCATCTGTGGTCAACATTATACAGCATGTTTTCCACTGATTGGCTTTTCACACATGCAAGCTGGAATGAACTTCTTCTGATGCATATCGGTAGACATTTCCTTGTGAAGAAGAAGGGTTACACATCAAGTAACATTGACCCACTTAATATGCAGCCTAACGCATCCAGCAGCTGGTCAAAGGTAATATGTGCCCAGGTTCTGCAGAGACAGCGAGCAGAGCACAATGAAGCACTAATTAATATTTATGTGGCAATACCAACTTTACCAGGGAAATGTTTTGAAATTATCTAGTTTGTGATGATTGTGCACAAATTAGTTCCACAGATCTAGAAGGGAGGTAAACAGCGGTGTGACGATTTGCATTCACTGCATTTGGGGAATGAATACTAATAAACCAGTCTTTATCACGTGCCAGTTCAAACTGCTCCATCTACACCAACACTTCACTAATTTGTTTAAAGACGTAGATATACAGAAACATGTTTTTGAAAATAAAAAGAGGTCTGGCCTGTTCCTAGAAAAGGAGTGGGCAAAACTACCACCCAAGCTGCAATTTCTTGTTGATTGAACTGTTATAAATGTAAATAAAAGAATAAGGAGCTCTAGGAGCTGTAGTTCAGTGCTGGTGTGTAAAAAAAGTACTTCCTCTTTGGGCTGGCAGGAACGGCTGTGGTTTTTCTCGATTTGGGTAGTTAGCATCTGGTCTTCCACAAACCATGGTGTAATTAATCAGGTCATCACTCGCCAGCAGTTACAAAAGAGAAGCCTTTGACTTATTTCATGACTTTTTATTTTATTGATTTTGTTTATTTTCTGCATTAAACAAAGGCTCCTGACTCGTGTATGTGTATGTATGTGTGTTTTGGCAAGCCAGCAGAAAAAAATACAGCTTTCTGTGACTCTTGAGATGTACAGCTTCTCTATAAGTGCTCAGATTGAGGTGTGAAAAAATCCCATCAAGCCGATCTCTAAAAGACGCCACATAACAATAACTTCGGCTGATGTTCGTGGTTCCCAGTGCGGTGAAGGATGCAGGCATGTCACCCTCACCCTAGAGGATGTTTTTTTTTTTCTGTAGCTCGTGTATGACAAGGCACTGAAAGCCTCAGATGACAAATTAAACCAAGGGGGCTCTTTGTGCAGCTAAAGGCATTCATTCTCCATTCCCCTCAGTACACAATTGTTCCACAGCGCTAAAATAAATGCCTGGAGACAATACTACAAATTATTTGCCAGGGCTGTTATACTTTCTGTGTTTGCTCACAGTCATTGAGTTATACTGACGTGTAGCGCTTGTCCTCAGGGTGTGTTCATTATCACAGTAAAATCTGGTGCTGTTTACTTTCATGGTATGACAACTCAGCTTTGTGCGGGGCACTTCAGAAGACGGAATCTGTCCCAGCTGAGAGGAGGAGAAAGATTTAAGGAACTTTCATGTACCCTTCATTTCCCTTTTTTCCATTCCCAGCTCTGAGCATCTAATCTTAACCAGTGACACAATGCTGTCGTTTCAGAAGAGGAAGTAACTATTGTGATGGTGATGTAACTTCTCTTGTGCTTTAAATATCACCTCACCAGAGCCGACTGCATGTAACAACAGTCTCCTAAAACAGGGTGTTAAACAGCCTCTCCCCTTCTGTGCAAGGTGCAAGGCAGTATTGTACGTTAGAAAGGTGGCAATGAGGCAGTATTGTGCGCCAAGTGAGATTTTGGAAGATAAACCAACAACTTTTTCAGCTTTTGTCTATTAGCCTGTCTGTTTTATGAACCAATACCAAATTCATAGACACTGAAGGATTTCATGATTTGTATTGACTTGCAGTTGTGTTTAAGTTAAATTTGGAAGTCCCTTTTTAAATAGCTTTCTACAAGTGTTCAATTACATTTATATAGTCATAGTGCACCGTTGTGTGAATTATAGGTCGTTCAACAACTTCAGGTGTTGGGTGTCATAATCTTTTTACAGGTGGGAAAACAGACACAAAGGCAGCCGTAGAGTACAAAACAAGAACTCTTTATTTAAAGTGGAATTACACAAAATAAAGCCTAACTCCTCTTTGAGCTTCTGCCTGACTCACTTCAAGGCTCTGTCTGTATTACTGAAAAAAAGGCAGGTTAGCAGCTTAGTAGCTTCTGGAAAAAAAAGATTGTCTTAAACTGGGAAAGATGCATCACACAGACTTTGTGGCTCCGCACAATGTCTGCCTCCTGTGTTTTCTCCAAAGAATTAGCCCTCTCCACAAAGCCCCCAGCTTCCTGGTTTATAAAGCACCACCTGTACAGTCATCTCCCACCTGCCAGGTGACTAAGGCCAGTAGTACATTCCCCACAGCTTTCTGGGGAAGATAGTTTGGGTCAGAGCTATCTTTTTGCTTGCCTCTGCAGAAACGGTAGTTTCCAATCAGAAGAGAAAAGTCTGAATCCAAGTTATCCATAGTATAATAAATATAATAATTGCTTACGCTCATATAGCGCTTTTCTGGACATCCCCCTCCACCACCACCAATGTGCAGCCCCACCTGGATGATGAGATGGCAGCCATAGTGCGCCAGAACACTCACCACACACCAGCTCTCAGTGGGTAGGAGAACAGAGTGATGAAGCCAGTTCAGAGATGGGGATTATTAGGAGGCCGTGATTGGTAAAGGCAAATGGGAAATTTGGCCAGGACACCGCGGTAACACCCCTACTCTTTTCGAGAAACGCCCTGGGGTTTTTAATGACCACAGAGAGTCAGGACCTCTGTTTTACAGTCTAGTGTCCCCATCATTATACTGGGGCACTAGGACCCACACAGACCGCAGGGTGAGCGCCCCCTACTGGCCCCTCTAACACCTCTTCCAGCAGCAACGTTAGTTTTTCCCAGGAGGTCTCCCATCCAGGTACTGACCAGGCTCACACCTGCCGAGCTTCAGTGGGGTTGCCAGTTGTGAGTTGAAGGGTGACGTGGCTGGTGGCTATCATCCTATTCTTGATTCAGCGCCTGTTCTAGCAGACGTGAAAGGCAGGACCCTATATCCTGGAAGGGATGCTCGCCCATCACTCGTCCAAGAGCACTTAGTTGCACACTGGGACAGTTTACAGCCGCCACTTAAAGTGTCCTGCATGTCTTTGGAAGATGGGAGAAAACCCCTGCAGATGTCACACAGAAGATGCCTCAGCCTGCACTTGAACCCCAGGACCTTACAAGCTTACTAACTGCCCCACCTCTGCAATACCCTTGTATTTTTCAGCAGCACTGAATTCCCGCTATGTAATCCAGCTCTTTCTTTTTTATAAAGCCAGCATTGATGCAGCTTTGAATGTTCATGCTCTCCAGGAGAAATCTCTCCTCTCTCCGATTGCTGCAATCAGTTCTGAATTGCGTTGCTGTGTGATATCATTGCCGTTTCCTGCATGGTTTCCAGCTTCCCCTCCGCAAGGCCAGCCCTAGGCCCCGAGCTTTGATTCGCATAGAAATTGTGTTGAGTTACAAGTTCGACAACAGACCTTCCATTATGTGCAACCATGGTCTGAAAGTCGTCACAGCAAACCTGGAAACAGTGTGCGTTTTGTAGCAGACAAGCTACAGGCCCCATTTCAAAAGGCTTTATTCATAGGAGATGTCAGCTCTGGTCAGTTATTGACCCTCTGTGCCCCCGTGTTGAATTAAAACATATGTCAAACTCAGGCATTGGGCCAAAAGAACAGTTCTGTGGAAAGATAAGAATGGAAAAAAGAGTTATTAGGATCTCCCCTCTCTACTCATTCAAGAGTGCCTTTGAATCTGCATGCATCTGCAGATTAGGGTAGCAGGCTATTTCCAAAGAAGTTCTTTAAACCTCTTTTTTTATCTCTGACAGAACATAGTTTTTCCAGGTTGACTACTGGCTTGATGGGTTATGCAGTCCTTGAGTTGTACAATATATAACTTCATGACGTCATTGAAGAAAACTGTACCACTTACTCTTCAGATTTATACGATAGATTTTTCTTTTAAAGGGTGTTTACCTTTTGTTTTTGTTTTTTTGCTTTGTCTTACCTGAGGGCAATGTAGTAGAATGAGAGGAAGGGCAAATAAAATATGCATTTGTGTTTCATCTATTTCTTTTGCTTTATTAAAAACTGCTTTCATAACCAGACAGATAATGTTGTTTACGGGATGTCCCTCTATGGACTAACGTTGCAGAGATATGGGCCTTTCATGTCCTTTTTCGTAAATTAAAAAAAAGTAATAGCTTTGATTACTCCAAATTAAAAAAAAAGCACGCAGTACGTGCTTTAAACCGAGATAAAAATGACCGTATCAGTCAGTATTGCACCCTAAACAAGAAACAAAATAAGAAACAGCCCTGTATTTAGATGTGTCTAATTATGACAATGAGGCTTGCAAAATCTGAATAGCAGATAACACTAGTACTCTTATTGCTGCTGCAGTTTCATTATAAGGTCCAATTAGAAGCGTTTTCTTAAACCAGCAGCTCTGAATCTCGGAGGTCCGCAGGTACAGCTGGCTTGGGCTCGGAGCTCAGGAGCCATTCTGACTTCTGAAGCCTGCAGATTTCAGAGGATTAGACCTCTTAAACCCGCCAGGATTAGCCTGGCATTGTTCCACAGCAGGCGGCTGGCAGCTTCCGAGGTCTTCATCTGTGGCTTTTTAAAAAAAAATATATAATTTTGCTGTCTCCAGGCAGTTTCCAATTCCAAACGCAATCCGGAGAGGCGAAAATAGATTGCCGTTATTTGTACTTCGACGCCTTTGTCATTTCGGTCTCCTCGAGCATCCTGCCTGAAAGGAAACTGCTGGCGAAGGATTGTCCGCCATCGTTACACGGCCCAGCGTGGGATGATTTGTGGAAACATATTTAGATTTTAGATTTCCTGGGGCATCTCCACCAGTCCCGTCACTGCTGTACACAACGTTCAATCTGATTGTCGGGTTTAATGGGTCCAGAACATGTAGAGCAAGGAAAGATACAATATCATGTGTTTGGCTGCAGTCACTGATTAGGTTTGTTTATATTTGAGCAAATACTGTAGCTCAAATAAACAACAGAGCTTTACTCCTAATTATGTTTTAACAGACAGTGTCTTTCCTTATTATACTGTACTTAAAGCTTGACTTCTGGGAAAAGTAGCCCTGGTGTGATTGAGTGCGTGTTTGTGTCTGTGTGTACCCTGTGATAGACTGGCATCCCATCCAGGGTGTACCCTGCCTTGTGCCTGTTGCTTGTTGGGATAGGCTCTGGCTTCCCTGCGGCCCTGTATTTCTATAAGGCGGTGGTAGAGAATTGATGAATGGATGCCTCATGCAAACTTAGCAGAACAGACTCCTGAATGTGATGGAAAAACTAGTTTCTTGTGGAAAGGGCCATAAATAATATTTCAAGGGGAACCTGGTACACTATTTAAACATTACACGTAAAGTTTTATTTATAAGAGGTATACCGTACTGTGCTTCGGCAGCACATTACTAGAACTGGAACGATACGGAGAAGATTAGCACCTTTCTCCTCTGTAAAAGTGAAGGGCAGGTCGGTTTCTACTGGGGATATCAGGGTGTGGTATCACCAGCCTCTTCAATCTGCAGAGGAAGAGTTCTTACATATTGAGATGGTAACACAGGGGGAGAACCAAGACTGGAATTTTCCCTTCTTTATGATACTAAACAAAGTGTGAGGACCTTTCATTTTTATTTTGCTGAGTTTGAAATCATTTACAGTAGGTGGAACAGTCTTTTCATACCACACTACCTACACAGTGGATCATCTACCTCCAGTGTAAGAAGGGATCAGTGATTACATTACACTAGCCATAGCAAAGCCAGTGGGTGCCAAAATATAACCGTGGTTGCGAAACTTCAGTTTATGAAATACGGAATCGTCTGCCGTAAAAAAGCCAAAATGTTTTTCCTGAATTGTTATAACACAGTATAAAATTCTGAAGAAAAAAGGTATCTTTGATTTATGACTTCATTGCTTATAGCTTCACTGGTTGTCATTTTTAATCTCTTTTAGTGGAGGATTTGCAATAAAGGTTCCTGTGGCAATTAAAAAAACGACAGCATACCAGCCTAGATATGGGTTACTCTTATCTGGCAAAGTGCTTGTTGGTGGGGCTCTGTAGTCTGGAAACCACATTAATATTTTATGGATGTCAGCGTGAAATAGGATTAAGGTGCTTTATTATTCAAATAGGATGCACGGGATGTCAGCAGGTGCCAGGCGGTTGCATTTCGCCTCAGGGCAAATGAGGAGAAGAGAGAAAAAAGGAAAACGCCGCCGGGATTGAAAAGGAAATGTACAAACCAGTGAAGGATGGAGTCACCAGTTGTGTTTTGTTTTCTGCTGTAGTGCTGTGTCACGCCCGCGCGTTGCATGATTCTATAGTTAGATAAGGAAACTTAATAAGTAAGATAAGAGCTTGTCAGCATGCTGACTGGACCGACTTTCTTAGTGTCACAGTTCCATTCTTCATGGGGAAGTGTACTTCATCGGCATCAAATCAGCGCTGATCTTTCAAGTGCTTGGACGAAACTGTGAAGGGCCTATTAAAAAGGAAGTATTTCTTTCTATCGTTTTTTTTCCGAGGACACTGGGCAGTCAGCTTGCCAGAAACGGAGTAAATAGTCCACAAACCTGATTTTAAATTGATGGCCATAGGGGAGAGTGTTTGCTGCTTTTGTTTTCTTTTTTTAAAGTTCCAGCACAAGGTTAAAGTCCCCGAGTCGGACCTGATGCTAAATATATCAACAGGGCTGCGTCATATAAAAAAAAAGGGAGGTGGGGGGAGGCTGAGCTCTGAACTGTCTTCAGAAGAGAGAGGAAAACCCGGTTTTGGAGAGACAGAAAAACTGAAAGTGTGCTTTTCAAAGCAATTAATTTTCGGATGAAACCATTAAATGAACAAGGTTAAACAGCTTTATAAGCTAAAAGTATAAGTTGGCCTTATTTGTGCTTGGTATCAATTACTTTGGTGCACGTTTTCCTTTAATTGGTAGAATTGCTCTACGTGCAGGGTGCAGGTATCCGGTATCCTTAGCAGTTTCACAAGTAAAGGCTTGATCCTGTAGGTCCTGTATTCCCTGTGACCGGGAACTCTCAGGTGCTGTCACACAGTGGACTGAAAACACCAGAGCTGGTAGAGGTCAATGTCAGCCAGCGTGTTCTCAGCTCTGTACAGCTTTGGAATCGCAGAGAGAGAACTATCTGTGCATCAACCGAAGCCCTTCCATTCCTGTTGGGGGTTTCACAGTGGGATAAGAAAAAACAGATGGCAAAATGTTGCACATTTCTGTAGAAATGAATCTGCTGCCTACATTTCTCCCATAACAGTGCAAATGTTCTAGCTGTAGTGTTGTAAAAGACACAAATGAAAAGAAAATGGAATTGCCAGTGAACAAAAAGTGTCAGTGAGCTACAACACCAAGTGTGGGGTGCTGTCCAGAGACTGCCCGAGTTGAGCCTCATTTTCTCAGGCTCAATAGCCTTCCTAAGTCAAAAATTCGAGTGACATTTAGAAATTAAATTAATTATATTCACTGATAAAGTGCCAATAAGCACGAGACTGGTCAACTGAGAGAACAAAACAAGCAAACAATCAACAAAACAATTCCTGACTTCTTAAGAATTCATGTGGGCAAAAAACTAAATTCCTCCTGGATTAAAACAGAAAAGAATAATTAATCTTCTGCAGTGTTTTACTTAATCATCTGTTTAATTTTTCAGTTTGTCAAGTAGCGTTCTGTTCTCCTCTATTAATTTTCAGATCAATCGGTGGTGACAAGGTCTTTGCAGGACAATGATTCTTTTTTCAGTGCCAGAAATTAATCCTGTTGTTCAGCCTGCGATGCTGCTCGGTGTGTTTATATGCAGGCCTTTGTATGGGGAGAAATAAAAGGCATGTTCAATATTAAAAACCCAACCAAAGAGACTGTAACTCCACAAAACACCATTTCCATAGAGATCACAGACCCTGTGCTCCCCCTATGCTAAACAGCAGGGTGCTACTCAGAGCAATGCTAATTCTGATCACAGCAGAGTGCTTTGTATTGTCAGCAAACAACATGCAAGCTAGGATGTGAAATTAAAGCCATATTAAACAGCTACATCTAAATACTTTTCTTAAAGAGACGAGGAATATGTTTTTAATATTTATTTGTCGGATAGCTGTACAGGGTTCAGCCAACATTGACAGCAACACTTGTTCATCTTGTCATAATTATGCCATTTTCCTCTGGCTTGGTGATTTCTGGAGGGATATCCATGTTGGCTCTCTAACCAATTTTGGACCTGGACAGTTCCTCCTAATCTCCTCTTCCCAAGCCCCACCAGAACGTGAGGTCTGGGTTCATTAACACAAGATCAGCTGGTAGCCACACACCCACTGTTTTGATCTATTTCTCACCCCCTTATCTCAAAAGCTCCAAATTCATGCTCGGTTTCACCATCTGTCCGGGCGGCACTGTGCATTTTAACATGTAGCCGTGAATTCGAAGCTGCTGTTGGTAATCCTCTGACAGACCTGCTTTCACAGACACACAGAGACCTGTTTTTTTCTGTTATTTGTGTGGATTTCCCATATGGTTAGTGAAGAATCTCAGTGTGTTTTAAGCAGATGCACAGCTAATCTCTGTGAGATTTGTTGTATGCAATGTTGTATGATTGTTGTATGCAATGTATGTTTTTTTTTTGTGCTAGGGAAACTCTTCCTCATTGATCTTATATTAGTATCAATTAAAATTGCCTGCATAAAGCAAGTAGTTCAGATGAGGCTATTACTGTTAGAGTTATTAAACCTGATAGACATTCCCCTGATAACACAGTCACCAAAGATTATGCCTCTTGAGCAGATGAGTTGCTGTGTGCTGAATAGCAATCAGTGCGGTCGTCCTTCTTCTGTCAGTTATTCCATATCTAATCTCCATATATAAGAAATTAGACTCTCTGGTAATGTAGGAATGAATAGTCTTGTTATTGTGGATTGCCTTGGATCCTGCACAATTGGCCGACGTGTTCTTTTCCAGAGCACGACTGCCGGTTTGCGTTAAATTGGTCTTTTTTAGGCACCGGTTTAAAGAATATCCGTTATCCTCAGAGCAGTAATAAAGAAGAGTGATAAGTGTTCTGTATAGTTCCTACATCCTTGAAATGTGCATGACTTGGTTTGTCTAGGGTAGATTTCATGTTTCCCCTGAAAGGACACAGAACGGGCATGGAATTGATACAGCAAGACCTTTTTTCAAGATGGAGCTTATTAATAGTATTGCTATTGATTGTCAGGAGGCAAAGAATACGGTTTTTTTTTATTGCCTTCTGCTGAAAGGCCTGGCTAACCCCCTGTGTGCCCCTGGGGTGTGAGTCCCAGCGCTTCCTGCAGGGTGCACTGGCCAATGGGAGCTGTCTGGCATGACTGTGCTGTCCCCTCACCAGCCACCTTGAGGCCACCCAGCGCTAAATACCTCCTGTCCTTGTGCTACTTCGCACCATCTCTACTTGTATTTTAAAGAGCAGTTGTATAATTTATTGTATCGTAATGTTACCCTTATCCCTATAAACTTCTGTCCTTGCACTCTTATGTCTCTCAGCTCGCGGATAAAAGCATTTCATTGCCGACAACACCGCTGTATGCTGTTCTGTTCTTGCGTTGATAAATAAACCTTGATTGATTGATTGAGCTCCAGATGGCAGACTCTGCTGAGATCGCCTCGGGGGTCTCCAGAAACTGTGGCGCTTACCTCCCTCCTACTGTCCGTGGCTCTCCTGTAAACATTCCCAGGTCCAGTGAGCTGAGCTGAAACCTACACCCCACCTCCTGCGTGTACACTGCCTTCACGCCAACAAAATTTACCTCATCGTTTTGAATAAATGGAACCTCAGACGAAAAACATCTTCTACAATGGGGAAAGTAGGTTGTGGTCAGTGTTCCGTTGACCCAAAAGGCCCAGTGGCAAAGCTGTGCTCTTGGACCCAGAGTGTTGACTTTGCACTAGAGACCCCTGGGTGGGGTGTAATGGTTTATATCGGAGTTCCGAGAAACACACTATGATGCTCATTTTTGAATACTGTCCAGGATATCTTGAAACGCATTGTCTTTCTATTTTGTGTCACGAATGCAGTGTATTTATATATACTTATGAAGGTTGGGACAAATCTAATTCCTCATTCTTGTTTTCTCTTAGCATATCTTTTCTTAAACATAGTGCGTTGTGACCGATTTCGGCGAGCACTCGCCTTCAAACAGAGGCTTAAACGCCTTGTTGCGATGTCATTTAGCCCTTCTAGATCATTTTTGTTTCGAGATAAATTAGGAGCCGATAAAACCGATTTTAACCCCACTTATGGATCTGCAGCATAGACAGTGTATATTATGGCAATTAAAATTCATTTGCTGTGCACAGCACAGAAGTTGGCAGAACTGTCTAAAGAGATGGAAAACTCGGCCTTTTGCAGTCTGACATTTACTTATCTGCTTTATTCCGCATCATTAGATACATAACCTCCAACAGTGTGGGTACATCTGGATTCTGTTTCAGCTTACTCAGTCTCCTTGGTCTACCCAGTGCTATTCCAAGCCAGCTGTGGCTGTTCTTATGCAGCTATGGAGCTAGAATACGTTCCTAACAATATTCACTGAGACCCATTCTGCAGTCCCTCCTGTTGCTACAGCAACTGTTCTGAAATTAAAGACCAGGCTTTTTTGGCCTATGATCAGCGGTGCTCCTTGCAAAAAAAAAATCATTAGAATCCCATCTGGCTCAGCAGAGTCCTGGAAGAAGCCCTCTTCTCTCTATTGCGATGCCAAAGCCGGTGATTACAAAAGCCCAGGTGCTACCCCTAAGAGCTCTGTCTGTTTAGGAAGAGAAGAAATGGAAAATGCTAGATTCACTCACCGTTTGGATTGGAATTTTTGTGTTATTGAAACACAATTCTTTTATGCTGTGCCGTCTTTAATGTATTTCTTCTCTTCTTGCTGTTTTTCTTTAATGGTTAAACACTTCTTTGAAAATGTTTAAATTTCCAGATTTAGTGTTTGCATGGGAATTGTATCTTTGGTTGGCGGTCAAAATACGTCTACCAACTTGCCTATTTTTTGGCAGACAAATCTTGTTGTTCAAGCCTATATGCAGTCGTCAACATTTCCCACCCAGTCCTGCCTGGTTATGCTATGTATTGAATACATGTGGATTCCTTTGAGATGACAATATTATAGTAGATACCATTTCCCTTCTTAACTCCCAAAGAGGTGCTTTCATACCATAACTATAGACCTAGCTTCTGTGACCAGAACAAAGAAAAAGGAAATACAGATATTGGATCTGTGCAGTTCTGCACTCCTGCATCTGTTAGACACACAGATCTCTCTCATTTCAAATAAAAATCCATAATGCTATTACACAGAGATTGAGAACACACATCAGATTTTTAAATTTATGGCAGGCTGCGTCTAAGGAGACAACACAGTGTGCATATTCCCAATGGCCTCGTCTGGATGTGGAGAATCTTCACACATGCAGTCCATCACTGTCAGACCTTGATAGTATAATGTGCTTCTCCATATGCTCTATTGCTTATTCTTTGTACTTTGTCCTCTGATATACCACAGCTTGTAAATTCACTAACCTACATACCTACAGTACACCCTGCTTGCCCAGGGACACTTGTGGAATCTCTGCTTTCGGTCGTAGAGAGTGATGATATCCTCACAATTCTGCCTGGCTTTCCTGCCATTAATGAGGAGAGAGATCTGTGCGCCTGCCTTGTTCTGAGAGAAAGCTTGTCGGTACTGACAGGGGAAATCAATAAGCCCCACGCTGGGGTTACTGTACCTTGCATTCATTCCATTTCAGGCACATTTTCCATCTGTTTGTCACTATCAATAATGGATCCAGCTCCGCGCGTTTGAATAATGGAAGTAGGCGTGATGGGATGTGAGACCTATGCCTTTTTTTTCTTTTAATGACGTGAACAGCTCCTGGATTGTCTGAAAAATCTCTCATTTTGTGGCCACACAGCCTAAATGAGAAAAATCTGGACCTTTACAGGCCTGTTACGCAACAGTATCATGGAACTGATACAGAAGTTACGGTTTTTGTTCCTGAAGTACGTCAATTGTCGGTTCCAGTATGTTAATGCAGAGCAAAAGTTGGTCAGACATGAAAGGGCATTTCCATCGTTTTCCTTCAAACTGTCAGTTTTTATTTAGTGCTTGGACAACTGCTTGATCAAGTGGTTGAATGAGGGGGGGAATAGTTGATATTTGATGGTGTCTGCAAATTATTTCATTGTTTAATATGATCAACCAAAGCCTACAGCTGTCAGTAAGTTAATCTCATAGTGTGTGGTTCAGGAGTTTGGGAGAAGGCGCATATGGTCCTCATCTCTGACTTGTAGCTTGTAGCTCTGAGCCTAGGTCAGCAATTAGTATCTGCAAATTGGGATGGACGAGTAAAGCTGAAGAAGTCTCTAGAATCAACTGAAAGCTGGAGATATGCCTTTAAACAAAGGGCTTGGGGATCTTGAGTAAATTAACCGTCTTACAAAGGCAAATTTCCTAGCATCCTCCAACAAGACAGGCAGACAAGATGCTTGGGACAGAATGCTGAGCAAGTGAGCAAGATGGGCTGGCTGGCTTTCATGTGTAATCTTTCTCATGTTCTTGTTAAGTCCAAATTTTATTTAAAAGTGTACACAAAACTGTGTATGGCTGGTGTTTGTAACTGAGACAGGGTGGAAAATTATATTATATGTATACAAATTGCAGGAAATTCCCATTTTCATACAAAGATTGCATGCCCAACTTCTACCAAGAACTTGACCGCTTTAGCTTGATTGGTTTCAGTTTTTACACAACAAATGCCAGTTTATTTCATGTTAACGCTTTAAAATGTCTTTCTCCATTGAAATGTTCATCCTAGAATCGCTGATAGAGACTTGAATCAGTTTCCTCACGTCAGTGGCAGGCAACTGTCAGCTTCAGTGTATAAATAATATTATGTAACAGTTTGAACTGGTGGGTGAAGGTTGCTCTCATCTTTTCCCATTCACAAACACAACACTTCTTACAGAAAGCCTGGTGTAGAGGAAGGTGTAATAATCTCATCCAACGCTTAAAGATGTATCAAGCACTTGGCCTAGTTTATGAAAGCAGGCCAAATGACTCACTCCAGTAGATTTGCATCAAGGCTTTTTAAAAAAAGCATCAAGATTAATGTCCTCTTATTTTTACAGTCTGGTATTGAAGTAGAAGCCTTCTGTCTTGAATGCTTTGAGTCCTGACTCCTGGCTGGATCATTTTTGTTAACATTGAAGTATGCCCCCCCGGATGGAAATGTGTGAGTGTTATTTGCTTTATGTTGGTTGTTAATTTTATTCATAGTACGTTACAGTATGCTTCACTGTCACCTTAAAATGAATGGGCTGGGGGAACCTTGGGCAGTGAGCAATGTAATCTTCAGTATGTGTCACCAAAAGGAAGACAGTAAGGGATGATTTTGTAGTGAAGTTAATTGGAGTTAAAATGATGTACTGTATAGTGAACATAAAGGAAAAACTACCTGCAGTTTGCAGTCATTGTCGTTGAGTTTGCAAGAGAGGTTTAAATATACTTTACAACATGGATGTCCTATTTACCCTTGAGAAATATCCCATCACCAGGAAACAAGGGAACATCATGGATAAAGCTATCGTTTAGGAGGATTTTGCTGGTCTACAGAGATCTGCATGGAGTATTGACATACAGAAGACATGATGGATGGATTAATACCCTCATTCATTTATTTCCTTTTTTTTAATTATATAATGTTAGCCTGCCCAAAGGGGTTGGGCAGCCAGTTGACCTTGGACCCCTAGAGGTTTTTTTTCTCCTTACTAAGGAGGAGTTCCTCTCCTCCGTTGTCTTCTGGTCTTCTGTTCTGTATTGGTTATTTGCATTGTTAAGTGCCATGGGGCAACCTTGTTGTGAAAGGCGCTATATAAAAATAATGTTCATGAAACACTTAATACTTTTGAATATTTTGCTTTCCCCATCACAAAACCCTTGATTATTTATATGTTATAAATGAGCCAATGCTCACAGTTTTGTTCTGGGGAAGCACAGTGCTGTTTCACAGATAAACATCCTTTTATATAGTTCAGGTGGGTAGCTGCGTCAGCATGCGTAGGCTGCAAAGGAACAAGTAATAGGTTTATTCCATGCTGAAAAAAAGAAGAAAGAAAACACAACATTTCGGCCGTGGAGCCTTCTTCAGGTCACCTGAAGAAGGCTCCACGGCTGAAACGTTGTGTTCTCTTTCTTCTTTTTTTCAGCATGGAATAAACCTATTACTTGTTTCTTTGCATCCTTTTATATACCTGCTTAGTAGAAGAACAGATTGATTCTTTGGAAAAGTGTTTCACAAATGTACTTTTATTTCTCAATTTAGTAGAATTTCATATTGCTCTTCCACTGGGACTCTGGGACAAGCTCGCCAAGCTATAAAGGAACCATCTAGTCCCTCGCTGTCTCTGAGACTTACCTTTTTATGTCATTATCTTGATTAAAAAAAGTCTTAGCTGTATACCAGAGTGCTTGAAAAAACAGGGAAACAAGACATCTCCTTGTGGAAAAAGGGTCTCTCTGCTTTGAAAACTCAAAGGGCTGTAATACCATTACCTACTTTGTGATGAGCCAAGTATTAGTTTAAAGTTGGATGAGTTTTGGTGAAGTCCCTGTGCTGGGACTGAAATTAAGTTGTCTTCTGTTAAATCCATAGTTCCACACAGACTGGCTCTAAATTACCCTAGGCTGGTGTAGCACAGTAACACAGGGCAAACAAATTGCTGGTGTTTTATCCCAATTAGTCCTTATTATCTTAGAAACATCCGTCAAGTGTTACTTTTTCAGAAGAACAAGGAAACATATTTCAGTATTGTGAAATTTGAACCATGTACTCTGTGTACAGGTAATAGTCAATATATTAGTCAATAATAGTGAATCGTTCATTCATTTATTTCTCTTTCCGGTCCTCTAAAACAGATTTTAATCCTGTGTTCCAACTCTTTCTTCTTCTTACTCCATCTATCCATTTTCTGACGTCTTTATCCAGTTCAGGGTCACAGAGTGTCAGAGTCTATCCAGGCAAGCATCAGGCAAGAGGCTAGGTACAGTTCATCCTGGTACTCCAGTCCATCACAGGGCTCACACACTGACACCAGGATTTCCCAGAGGCCAATTCACATACTATTTTGTAGTCAGTGTGGTAAATCCTGTGCAGCAATGCTTTCAAGCTCATGACAATTCAGTTTCCTGTTCAAATATGACACCTCGTGTGTTTTAGCTACTGTGAGTACACCTCCTTCAACAGAAGCCAACCATACAAATTTAGCAACAGAATATGTAGAATGTCACTGGGGTCATTCACTGTGGAAAATAAAATTCTCCCTATCGCATACCAGTTAGATCAGTTCATATTCTGTTTAGATCCATTGATAAGACCAGAAGCTTGAATCCAGCATCTGGTGTTGATTAATACTGTATACTGTACATCCGTGTAGTTCAACAAATCTGAATTTGATCAGTCCAGTATGCTCAGGGTCTTAATCTGCTTTGCTAAAATGTTCGCTTTGACTTGAACATTAAATCTCGGCATTGATACAATTTTAAGGGTGAGTGAACAAGACTACTGTCAGGTCAAAAGTGATCTCTAGTCAGTCCTGTACTACTCTACAATATGGGCTAGTTTTACAAGCCAGTTTAAAATCCATCAGTCCCACATTTTGTATTCTGAAATCCTGACAACAGCACCTGAGGCACTGATGTGATGAACTGTGTGTTCAGAACCAAATGCTCTAGATTCAGAAATTGCCTTTAAGCTGATTTTAAAATATTTAATAATAGCTATAACAAATCTCCATCTGAAAAGCTTCCAGAAATCTTAGCATTTAGTGTTTGTTTTAAACTTAATGCTGGGTTTTATTAAAAACGCTTAACTGAAGGTTTTGTGATGCGTGAAACATATCTGGATGCAAGACATTTGGTGCTCTCTGCGCAGCAGTGTGTGTGATCCAGGTGTTACTGGAATTAACTGGGCTTAATATTAAATGTGAAAAAAGGAGTTCAAGTAATGCGGGTAATTAGCTGGAAGATCTTTAGTTCAACCACAGCTGTAGAAAAGGCCTCAGGGAGTCTCTGAAAGTTGCCAATGCTTGACCCCAAATGAAACGCAAAAATGTTTTTAAACCTGCTCCGTACTGATGGATGGAATAACTAAAACTAATGGTCTTATTTTATAACACCACATGGATTGCTGTTTCAGAGGTGAAGAGGGACATGAGTACATTTGCTATGAATTATACGCAGCACAAGCAAACCTGTTTTGGCAGATCATCACCTTTGGCTTCCAGTTTTGAAATTCCTTCAGTGATGCTTAGTAACGGAGCTGACGTTTATTAAGTTAAGTCATGGAAGGCAGTATCTCCCATGATCAAGAGAAGTGATCCCAAATCTTCAAAGCGTGGTTGTGGAGCATCTTTGAATCCTGCCCTGTGTTCCAGACTGCAGTGTCTCTTAAGGATTCTGAAAGCACTTTTCATGGCAGTTTTTAAACAGTATTATCATCACTATACAGTATTTTGTAAGACGTTGATTTGTACAGTACTGTACTGTAGGTCCTGAAAAGTACTGTACTGTAGGTCATCTTTTGGCTGTGAATAATTTTAGGTTAATAGAACAGTATATCATACCTTAGATATTAAGATATTTTGCCTGCAAATATGCTGTGCTTATTTATGCAATTCTGACATGATTTCTCTAGGCTTCGTCATATTCTTTTGCTTCCTGATTTTTCTAAAAAGTGGGACAAAAAATGCCCTGAGATTTTCCCTAACTCGAAGCCAGGCTGTCCTGATCTCTAGGGAAGAGCACTGATAGACTCTCAACCTTCCATTCCAGCTTTTCGTGGTTCAAATCCCAAAACTGAATTTGCTTTAAAGCTTTTTTTTATCAGAAATGAAGATAAAAAACCCACTAATGCACTCTGTTAAATAATTCAGATAAGCGTGGAGATTAACACCACTCCTCCATTTGGACAGAACTGCAATAGTACTCTGTACTTAATACCAGAGAGATTCTGTAAACTTAATCTGGGTTTCAGTTAAGTGTTTATAAACCCAGTGTATTTTAAAATGAAGTCGCTTTGGCGTGTAATGTTGTGCTGATCTGGCCAACTCACAATTTGAGTAGTCGCCCCAATCCTTTCTTTCAGCATGGGGTACAGAGCTGCAGTAGTCGATGCCTGACATTGGTATAGAAATGATGGTTCTGTAACATGACTCCTCACCTTACATGTCACTCAACAGGCACAAATGACTGCTTTAAAAGAGTAGTTTATTATCTTAGTGTTCTTTTTTCATGGCAGGGCTTGAAATGTGTGATCTGCTTTACACACCTCCCTGCCTCCCTAAAGAAACATTAGAGAACGTGCCAGTCATCTGGTCTGCTCCGTAAGTCCAGGAAGTGCCAATCGCATGATACAGTATACTGCAAAGAAGCGACTGAGCAGGCCAGGAATTTTCTCTCAGTGTGCTGTGTTGCAGGAAAGGCGGCAGATGAAAGCAAACTAAAAATAGACATGTCTATTAAACCTCTTGCCTCAGGTGCCTTACTAAAGGTATGAAGACAGTAGTTGTTTGGTTTGAAAAATGTCAACAGGAAATGCAGTTCAGACCACAAGAGGATACTGTTCAAAGGAACAGAGGGCAGATTTCACCATTTGAGAGCATTGAGCTGGTTCTATATTCACATGGCCATCCATGAACTTCAGTGATGCAATGTGTTGTAGCTGTCTGTATATTTTTTTGTGATGCATGTGTGATGCATAACTTAATATACATACAAGAACCCTCACAAGGAGACATGCTGTGGAGGAGAATTAGTGTTGCACAGTTCACTGGTGAAACTAGGCTCCTCACTTGCATCTTTGCTGCAGGAATTTAAGCAATGATATTTAGAAAATGTTTTGATTTATGTAAGTAGATCGAGTTCAGTAATTTGGTTTCCTGCATGTCTTCCTTTCCAAAGATCAAAGTCTGTGGCCAAGCTGATCATCAGTTAACTGGGAGATGATTAAAGGTTCTGTTTAGTAGTGAAAATTAACATCACCTTTAAAAAGGCAGGCAGTTGCACTAACAAAATGATTAAGAAATGCCTGTTAAAGACAGATGAGTGTAAAAACATATTGTTGGCCTTTCTTCCATGATAGCAGTTAAAAGTTCCATGTCTTTAATTGTTAATTCCTTGCTGTTTACAATTCCTCAAAATTCACCACCTGTCCTGTATAAAACTCTGCTAGGGTTGTGAAGCTTTATGACAACCCTAAGTGAATAACTTCAAATGTAAACCAATTATACTTTGACCTAATTTCTGCACACTAGGTGCAGATTGTTTTCAGAGTAATTTGTGTTGCTATAATCACATAACATTAATGGAAAATAGGGCCACGTTTTCCAATGTGGGCCGACTGCCCACCAAACGCTTTTACTAAGGAGTAGGCAGTGTGCCCACATTGGAAAATAAGTAGCCTAATCTCCTCATAAACAGTGAATCATCACAAAGACAACATGTGAAACACAAGAAATGAAGCAACAAGATTAAGTGATGTGAATGATCTATGAGTGTTCTTTTAATGTAAGAAGCTTTTGTGATGCAAACCCTCTAACCTAGATTTTTGTCACTTCTGTTATATTAAGATAAGTTATTTTTAACATCTTCCTGAGGACAGAGCAGTTCCATAGCACAACGGTATTGTTCTCATCTGATGCTCTGTCAGCATTATCTGGTAGTGTTGCTCGCACAGAGAGGACAGTGAGATATACTGTACAACCTTCTCTGTGTTTTCTGAATTATTGGCTACTGTTGAGTTCTGAAGACCCTCAGGGTGAAAGAACCCAGTGACTACCGACAGAAGGGTGGTGTTCAATTTTTCACAGACCTTGTGTGTAAGGGGTGGGTTTTTCAAATTGACAACATGCCTGAGGAAAATAAGTTGAAATAAGTTATAGCAAATCAGTCATAGCAAATCAGTATGTAGTGTGTGCAGTTTTGTATTCTGAGTAACAAATTAGCTCTGGAAAAGCAATTTACCCCATATTGTGAGCAGTTTAAAAAGTAATCCCATATTTAATTACATTGTAACTGTAATTGATGTGTTCTGTAAAACTCCCTAACGCAGGTTGTCCTTTTAGGCTGCTCACTCAGATTAGCCTTCTTCACGACTCGTATTTGAACACGGGGCACAGGTGTCAGCATTGATAAACGGCTGGAGAATAACCTCTTGGCCCTTCATGCCTTGCGCAGTAGTGGAGGACGCAGTGGGTAGGTGCCTTTCAAGGGTCTGCCTAATTTAGGAACTGTCCAGACACCGAGACTAAGATAAATGACTTCCCCCAAAATTAATTATAGAGGTGTATAGGCTGCGTTCATTCTTCACAGCACCAGGATAGATCACTATCAGTGTTCTGACATTTCAATCAACATGCAGGGCTTGTTTGCGGGCCTCTGTGGAAAACCGAACCCCTCACCTAGCGATATAACTATGGGAGGGCATAACTGCATAGATACCTACGATGCATTTTTGGAAAGGCTGACACCAGGGACCTTTTTCACGAGGAAAAAAACCGATGAAATGTGTTGATAGTGATACCGTACGTCTCCAGGAGCAGAGAGTAAAATGTGGCCTGGATGGTGCATGATGCATCAAAAGGCAGCTTGGTACATCGCGTGTGGGGAATGAGGCAAGAAAAGTGATTCGGTGAAGGAAAAATGTCACAACACCAAAGATCGGCGCAGAGCTTAATGCATTAAAGCAATTATTGCCAGTGTGCTCTGCTGTGTCCCTGCAGAAAAGAAAAACATTTGCGAAAGGTTTAGGGTTCTGTTTGTAGCCGTGCAAAGTTCAAAACAACCTTTGATAACACATGGTTAAAGCCAAGTTCACATCTGCTTTAAAAAAGCCAATAAGCCAAGGTTTGCTATGTAATGTCTTTCAATTTTTTCGCACAAATGAGCTTGTCAACCCTAGTAATAATGATAGATCATATGTGTAGACTCTGGATCCATGTCAGAGATGCGGACATGTAGCATATCGAGTCATTCACATTGGAAAGCCATACAGTACGTTTTATTGATGATAACCAGCGTCATGTTTTAATTTTGTTAATCTAAAAATATGCAAACTAAAAAACTTCCCTGACATGTAAGATTGTAAAATGACAGAAACGGTTTACAGTTTTTGAGCAACACGGCTCAGTTTTTCTGCCAACTATGTTTTTTTTATTCCAGAACTTTGAGCACAAGAGGTAATTACAGAGGCCCCCAGTGAATGTTTTTGAAACATTTCATACAATAGCTTAAACATTTTAAATACAATACCATGTGTATAAGTTTAAACCCCACTCTTATTAATTGTTTCCTTCAAACAAAAAAATTCCCTTCCTGCTGTTTCTTTCTCTCAGGTGAGATAGGAACCTTTGCCAGACAGACCTGTCAAATATATAAAAGCCCGTGAGTCACAAATTATCAGGAGGGTCCTTTTTACAGCCTGCTATGTCTAGTCCGTTTGTTTCTTGTCAAACTATAATCTTTGGACAGAGATTTAAGAGGAATATAGTATTAGCTTGTAATTTGAAGACCCTCCTTTTCAAGTGTCACTCACAGTTGAAAAGTGCCAAAGTCTGTTTTTTTGCTCTAATAAGGACATGCTGAGCTGTTGCCATGGAAACACAGTCCTTCCAAGGCTTGTGGAAATCAAAATATATTTAGTTCTTAAGGTCTAAACAATAGAGTTCTAAATATAATGAGCCCTAGAAACCCACAATTTCCCCTGATTTGTCCAGATAAATCTCTTTATGGTGGGGAGATTCTAACAAATTCCAAACTGCAGGAAGCTGAAAGGTTCAAGATGAGTCTGTTTCTTTTTTTACTTTTTTGGAAGTTCATGTTTTATAATCTCGCTGTTCTTGTACTGTACTGCATTTATTAAAACTAACAGAGGTTTTAACATCCGGTTGGAATGTGGATAAAAGCGACACAAAATAGGAAATAAATGTAAACATAACATACTGTAGCGCTCTCGGGTTCACGTGGGTATGCGCCCTCGCCGCTGACGCCTCAGGTCGGCCCCCCACCGCTGGGGGCTCGAACCCGGGCCTCCGGCATCACTCAACAGATAAATTAACATTTCATTGTTTTCTGTTCTTGTTTCTTTAATGGAAAGCCAGAGAGGTACTTTTCAAAGAGGGACTTCTTCAGAAGTGAAACCTGTACCAGAGAACACAAGTAGAAACTATGTTGAAGTGCATTTAAAAACAACAGGAGACACTACTCTTCTCAAAGGATTGTCAGCACCCTCACTTCTTTCAAGAAATAGCTGAGAACCTTGATCAATTAGCTTGCAATTGCCAAACAACCTCAATGGGCATCCTTTTTAATTCGAAAACTCTTATTTGTTCATATGTAGTGCAATCAGACAATATTAGTGTTTCGTCTGGTCTACTGGTCTTACTGTGGCCAAGAAGATTCACTGTTTCCATGCCATGATATTACCTTGAAGAGACTTAGAGGGCATATAAACTGTCTAGCAGCCCTGATTATACAGGGTGCCCCATTTTTATCCGACACATTTGTTTGTGTAATAAAACAAAGGTCGTTAAAGAAATGTCTTCAATTGCATTGGAGCACAAACATGGGAGTTTTGTTTTACTATAGTTCAGCAACATTTTCCACAGGTCGACGTATAAATTCAGGTTTTAAATGGCGTCCATTGCAGTTGATGTTGAGTCCAATCTGTCATTAGCAAACAATTCATTTAATAGTAGCCTTCTCCACATTTTTGTTCGGTTTCAAGAATAAAACGTCAAAAAGTCGTGCACGCTTTTCAAAATGTGCATGGTCAAGAATCCTGACCTTTCTGCTTTGTTAAATACATGTGTGCTAGATATGAATGGGACGGTGCAGTACCGTCATTTAAATCTGCAGCGCTAGCTGTAATTCCCCACAATGCCAGAGCTGCTCCTTTCCGATTCGCAGCGAAGTCTGTGGCATGGAATGAGTCAAAAACAAAGAAGGGAAAGACGTGCAACACTGGAGACAAGCATGAAGCTTAAGGCATCAAAGCAATTATTTCCAGCGTGCCCTGATTTATCCTTGCTGGTGCTCAGCTGTACAGTAGTTTGCATAGTCAAAGCAGATCGCCACTTCCCCATGGTAGTCACTGGGCTGTCACAGAGATGAAGCAATCAGGACACCACAGAGCTAGAATGATGAAACTGGAGAAGCAGGGAGGGCTGTGCCACTCCAGACTGCAGCATGGCAACACCATTTGGAGCGGTAAGATTAGGAATATTTAATCTTTTTGTGTTGAACAAATGTAATTATCTAGCTATTGAGAATGAGGGGAACATACTATAGTTCCTAGCAATTGTTTTATTGTAATATCACATACATGCTGGTCTCAGTTATGCAAGACAAGAGCAACAGGACGAAGTGGGTTTTAAGGGATTCTACCAGATAGCTATGAGTGGAGATGAAAAGAACATAAGGGTACTAGAGTCGCCATGTGGGCCGTCTGTTTTATTTTTTCCACTGCTAAGTAGCTAATTGTCCAGCCATTTCTTGAGAGACGCCAAGGTATTGGCTTCAGCATCAAGGTTGTGTAGGTTTGTTCCAGACTGCCATAAACCTTTGAGGCTCTGATCTCAGATCTGAATGCCCTTTCCCATCGTTTCTGTTTGTGTCTTCACTGTTGGCTGTGAAATCGTCCAGCGGGCTGGCTTTGTCATGCGCCGCGTCCCCTTGTCGTCTTCTCTCTTCAGTCCTAAAAAGACGCAGAAAGGTGCTCGGAGAAGCTCTCTCGCGTTATCTAAACGCTCTGCTTCAGCTCACTGACGCCAGTTGTTATTTTGTGAATGCTATCCAGAAGAGTTTAAACAGAGAATGCAAATCTGAGAAATGCATCTACTGTATCACAGGTTTGCAGTATGGGGGGAATGTGTAAGTAAACAGTGGAGTACCAGCCTCCTATTGCCCGCGTGACTGGAAAATCGGTGGAGGCGGATGAGATACTGTGCAGTAACAGAGGAAAACCGCATCTTTAAATGCTGATTTCAAGTGGGCCAAGCAGTGAGAGGCACTCTCCCTTCAGAAGGCTGTTGTGGTTAACTCCGTGTTCTCACCTACAGTATGACTGATGGGCGTTCCAGAAACTCTTAGCCTGAGCAATAACAGCATATAATCATGGACCCCTGCCATGTAGCTAATTAGATTATACAAACAGCCTGGATGATGGGCAACAGCCAGGTGTGACTGTAGGAAGACCCTGTGGGTAACCCAAGTACAGTGCCTGCACAACAGAATTTCTAGACAAGGTAGCTTCTTAGTTTTGGTCTACTGCTTTGGGAGGTCTTCCTCGTAATGTTAGTGTATTCCTCGGAGTAAAGTCTTACTGTGGTGTTGACTGGGAGGACCAAGGTTGTCATTAGGTCTGTGCTAGCCTGTTGTCTGGGGCACAGTGTGGATTGTGCAAAACCAATCCCCTTTATATACAGTATGTACTGTAACTCTGGCATAGGTTAACACCCCATAATAAAAATTGTGGGATTGATTCTGTTTGACTACAGTAGGTGTTCACAGATGCCCAATGCAAGGTGACCATTTAACCAGTCAAACCCAATCTCCATGGGGTGTGGCTATTTTCTCAGCAGTTTCCTGTAGCCAGAAATATTCATCCTGTTGGTATTTTAATATCTGTTAACCATGGATTTTACACCAGTCTTCTCTCCCATAGCACAGAATACAAAGGAAAAGTCCTGGTTAACTTCTACTTTCAGTCCTCACGAACCATGAAACACAGCAGATGCTGGCCTATTTCCCCCGTTTCTGCGGAGCATATCATTCTGGACTATTTTGGCAGT
Organism: Lepisosteus oculatus; assembly: GCF_040954835.1. Lineage (NCBI taxonomy): Eukaryota > Metazoa > Chordata > Actinopteri > Semionotiformes > Lepisosteidae > Lepisosteus > Lepisosteus oculatus. The sequence continues at coordinate 12,527,849 of NC_090719.1, read as the reverse complement.
GTGAATATGCAAAGGTAAAGGTACGTGACTTTTGGCGAATCTGAAACTCAAGGTCAGCACAGTCAAAAGAGAAAGAAAGTCAGACTGAGCACCAGGCAGGAGGGAGAAGGCTTGTGTCTTACCTGGCTTCCCCGCAGGGTAAATAAATCTCTCTCCCAGCCCATGTTTTGTACTTTGGCTTTTCTCAAACAAGCACTGCCTGTGGTTCTCCATCATCCTGTCAGTGTTGGCTCCTGCTCTTTCCTTTCTGGCATTTGTAAAATACAAAACTGTGAAAGAATTGCTTCAACCTGAGGCCTTCAGTCCTGAAACAATTTTCTTTTTTTCCTGAAACATAAAATATTTTCCCAGATGGCTTCAAATACAATATAAAGGCACTGTACATAACAAGCAACCATGATAAAGAAGTAACCACTGCAATATATCTCCCAAGTTATTCACTAGTGATCATTTTTGATAGCGTCGCTAACTTGACAGAATAGACCAAAATAGGAAATCGGTGTACAGTGTACTAGATCATGAGCTGTGCATGCAGCAATAATTTTGATGTTATGTTCTGTCATATTATTGATTGACATAAATATGAGTTTATGATGTATTTTATTTAAATGAATGCACTCCTTAGTGACTGCCACCATAATATTACAGAAGCCACCCTAAATCAATATTTTGTGTTATTTTTAACATGTTGTCAAACACGAAAGGATTCTCCTGTTCTCAGGGTGTTTCAATGGCACGACCAAATTCTATCTCTTCTCTGGGTGTTTTTGAATAGAGCATTTCTTTTCAACTCCAGGAGCCAGTTGGAGCCAGCTCCATTTTGTTTGTTATTTTCTTTTCTTTGGCACCACTCTAGTTCCTTACCCCTGTGTGGTACCGTGTCTTACCAGTCACTTATTCAACTTAATCATCACTTTTGCACCCACCTTTGCTATCACGCTTTCTAGTCCCTCACCAGAACCTTCCAAAAGAATTATCCTAAATGTTACACCCCTTTACCCCTAGACACTTGGGGTCGTAACACTCATGTACTGTATATTTCCTTGTCTGCTTATTAATTGGAGGGTTTTTACATTTTTCGGCCAGATTTCTAGAAATTACCTCCCGTGGAAATAACACTGTATTCAGCGAGTTTGGGAACAGCTGGGTCACGGTGCTCCTTTTTTAACACGGTTATCTTGATCCGTTAAAGATGCGAGGCCCGCAAAGCTCAGGGAAGTCTCTTGTGTCGGCCTGCTGGGTCTTGGCAAGTGCAGAGGCTTTAAACTGCAGGTTTCGGTCCCGCACCGAGAACATAACGAGAGCTTATGTGCTGTTTCAGCTTTGCTGCCGCATTTATTTATATCCACGCGGGCTGGGATCCCCGGTGTAAGCCAGCTCAATCATACATACGCGGCGAAATGAGAACAGGTTCATAAGTCCCCATAAAGCTGAGACAGCTCTTCATTATTGATTTCTGGGCTGTAGGTCTATAGAGATTGGACATGGCTTTTCAACTGCCAGTTCTCTCCGTGCCCTCATGGATCCATGTTGTCCTTCTTCCTTTTATGGCTTCTTGGAGCTGTGGAAATGTGTTTATGATTTGCAGTGCAGTCTTTTATTGAAGTCATCAATTGTGCAAGCTTTCATCCAAAGCTAGTTGGAGTAGCTAGTTTGTTTTTGTATTTTCACTATGTTCACATCTCTGAGGAGAAGGCTGTACTCTTGCTTTAAGTCCTGTACCTCTGAGACCGCTTTCTCCTGGTCCCAGAGAAGGAGATTGGTATTGCCTGAAGTAAAGAAAATGGATGTCAGTTAATTTTAGCATTTGTCCAATGAACAAGAAAGTCGGCATGTTACTAATTACTGTCTTAGCACGAAAAGCTCTTTAGATTATATGGATATACAGATCCATTGGAATTGTGTAGATAATCTACTACATTTTTGGGGGATTTTCAGAACAAAACTCTGTCAGTTCCAGTTATAATTGAATGGAGCTGATTCGCACGTACACTCCTACACTCCTACTTGGATGAAATGACTCCCAACTTTGCTTATTGCCAAGAGCACTGTGGCGATCATAATCATAAGCCTTATCCCCCAGTTTACTTAACATCAAGAGAAATCAAAATGAGCACTGATGCTAACAAGGCATTTATTCCAGTCAGTTAACTTTTATAGTGCAACGTTTCTCTTATGCAACCAAATGGATGGACTGTTTAACTGCAACAGCTGAACAAATGGCTCATGTCTCTCGTTCCGCTGGAGTAGCAACAATAGCTCTTGTTTCCCCAGCAATGTGCTTTACCCGAACCAGATGCCTCTGTTAAAGGAACGCACTGTGTTTTCAATAGGGACATGACATGACACAGAACAAAGCAGCCAGGCACTGCAAGAAGGCACTCTCTGAGCAGGAAAGGGAAGCAATCTTTTAACAGTCATGCTTTCTCAATGAGTTCTACGCAATACAGAGTGACTGATTTTGCTTTAGATTGCACTGCCTATACCCAGGAGTGCTGTGTCATTACAAGAGAAAGATTTTGGTCACTGATTGCAGTCCTGATATATGAGGTGGAAGGTCAAGATACTCTTTCATTCAGTTTGTCATTATTTTACAGAGCAGGGAGCGTGTTGTTCACAAAGCTGCAGAAATGTTAAAATAACAGAGCTCTGGTGATTAACTACTTTAACAGACTGACTGTTAAACTCTTTATCTTTGGTTTCCTGAAACGAAAGCTCGATATTGCGATTTGAATGCATCCTGCTCCACCGAAGCTCAGGCTAAGAATGTGCGGTCATGTTCAGTGGATTAAAATGTTTAAACTGTGTCTGTGTAAGCAATTGTTTACCTTTTAATCCAGAACAAATGTCTTCGCTTAACTGCGGAGCGGAAACGGATGGCGAGCTTGAAATATGCTCTGCTGCTCTGGTAAATGTGCGCCTGAAATGTTTCAAGGTTTTTCCATCGACTTTAAGGAATGAACAATGTATACATCATGCTGCAGTTTTTGCCATTTTTTGTTTTTCATTTCACTTTGAATTTTTTTAGGTCTGGGGCATGAAAAACTGTCAAATAAAGTTCAGAGACCTTTTATAAACGGTCCACGAACACGATGAGTTGAATCAGAAAGCTACATGGTCACACTGAGGCAAAGCCAGAGTAAAGCTGAGGTGTGTAGTGTGTAGCAGCAAGCCTGATCATGCATCACACAAGAACACGGACACTGCATTCTCCTCCGTCAGCGGAGGCAGCAGAAGCTCTTCAGCACGAACCTGGGAATGATTAGTCCGGGCCTGGTTTTCCTTTCCTTTCCATGCTTTTTATGGAGAGGGAAAAAAAAAAGCAAAGACTGATCTACTGTTTCCAGGAGCGTGTCCAGCATCATGTTGAAAGTCAACTGATTCGCAGTGGAGGGCCTGTAACTCACAAACACTCAGCGTCGGCTTTCCTTTCGGGTTTGCTGCCTTCTTCAGATTAGTGAACTTTATTGCCCCTGTTCCCTTTCCACTAGCTGGTAACCACATTCAGTACAGGAGAGTGTTTTTTTTTTTTGGCAGATTGTCAGTTTGTTTAGAGCTCCATCTCAAATTGGTTGACAAAGACCGGCCCATATGGGCATTGTCCAAATACAGAAGAGTAATCTAAAACACATAAATTCAAGTAAATATTCCAGCTAGGCTGCACGAGATGTCCTTAATCCCCAGCGCTATAGAGAGGTTATGGGTGGCGAGCATCTTGTGTAGACCTTGAGTAACAGTGGTGAGGTGAGGAACATGGAGTGAATGAGGAACCCTCAGGAGATCACATCCTCCGAGAAAACATCCCATGTGCCACAATGACAGATCTTTGGGAATAGGCAACACACCACTGTACTGTTCTCTGTATAACAACCTTGGCAGACTCACTCCGTGTTTCCAGTGCTGGAAAATACGTTAGCACCTATGTTATGTAAAAGTCTCATGAAGAGCTGCAGGCACTGCCTGACAAGCCAGAAAGAGAAAAGTTAGCAGTGCTATAGTAGATGCATGTCATTTTCCTTATGTGTGCTTATCCTATGAAAGACTCATCTTCAGAGGACCTTTTAGTGAGGAATGCTTTGAAATGTAATGCTTTTCCTGCTTTTTAATGCAGAGCAAAATGTCCTTGAGAGACCTCCTCATTCAGAGGCAACGTCTGTCATTACAGTGAGGAGGATTACGGCTCTGTGTGATCACCCCTTCAGTTTTGCAAATGAGCAGTCTGTAAACTAAATAATTACACCATATAGCCACAGATGATCATTTAAACTGCAATACAAATCACGCTAATTTGTCAAAACAGTGCTGCTGAAGATGACTGTTTAAACCCTTCTTCTGTTAAAGCACCTCCTATATACAAGGAGAGACCTATTCTGTCACTTCACCTTTTCGCCTCTGAAGGAAGGCTGCCATTTTCAAACCTCACTGTGGGTGAACACAATTTAGTACACGTGATGAGCCATGTTTTCATGGTTGATACTGAACAGCTTCAAGCAGCTGTGTCCAAACCAGCAGAGATGCAAAAAGTGGTCTTGCTGAGCCGAAGTGGTCCTCTGTGTTTGTTATACTCTAATTGTCCATGGGGAAATGTTTCCCACTGTCTCATTTGCACATGTCCAGAGTCTCATTATTTCACTGTTTTCACAGTAAAGACAGCGTCTGGATAGGACAACTAGCTTGATGAGTGCTCTTTTCATGACAGTACTTTTAGACATACATACAGTATCTTACAGTCGGTATCCTTCTGGTTTGTAGTGTGAATTGAGAGAATGCAGTCTACAGTATATGCAACAGGCAAAATTATAAAATAGCGCAGAAGGTTCCACTCAGCTCTGGTAAATATTTAATTGATGTTTTTGCCCATTATAGACACACACACTAACCATTGTTATTGCTTTCTGCTCCTGAGCCTGTATCAATGTGGTTGAAATACAAAAAAACCTCCACTCGCAGAACAAATGTCAAATTCATTCAGAAAGCACGTTAGTGGAACCAGATGTTCTCGATTCCGTTTGTGGTTTAGACCATCTCCTATACACTTAAGATGAAAAAGCTTTTTTTTTTGTGAAACTTGGCCATTAAAAAATGAAAGGCTCAGCCTGCTTTGAAACACGCATGAAACAGGAGCTTTTACTGCTGATTTACTGTCTGGTACAAAGAGACTGTACTTTACACACGAGGGCAGGCAAGGATTGGCGACGAGATGTGTGAATTGGTGGATTTATATCTTCTAAATCAGCTTAGGCAGTCGGGGAAAATCTACATTTTATGTCTGATGTGCAGTACTGGAAAATATTCTCTTCTCAGGAGATCCCTGTTATAGGTCCCAGTTCTAACATTCTGTTTTCCTGACATGGGATAATCATTACAAATGGCTAGGTTTCAAAATACAGCTGGATGAATCCCAGGGTTACTGTATCGTCATTGTGAGCCAATGTTGTACTGTAAATGTCCAGCACAACTTCCCTTGGCCCCAAATAAAACACGTTCTTTCTGTTCTCACCTCCACAGATTTACAAAATGTGCCTAGAAGGTACAATATTACATGGAGGAAACTATGCTGTGAACTACAGTGATTAATGAATAAATGATTAAAGAATGAATCTGTTATAAAGCATGTTTATCGCTGCACATTATATTCCCAAAATGATTCCAGACTTAAAACTGCTTGATCACCAGCCAGGGTAATGCTTAGTGCATTTGTTTTGGCAGTAAACTGGTTTGATTCATGTACTGTATAAGAATCTGCTTCCCAGCTTGGGGGATTGGAAGGCAAGATTGAAACATACCTGGGGTATTTGTTTTGTCTGTTTGCTTGACTTTATTGACGTGTCTACATGAGAATAATGCCTGAAAGAACAAGAACATTACTTGAAAAACAGCGGGCCATTCTCCTTCTTCCTTCTGTTCTTTATTGACTCAATCTTCAAGCCTCCATTTTGTATATATAAGATGAATATATACTGTATATACGATAACTGTTCCTTATATTCTCCGGATATCCTTATATTAATCACTAAAAATGTAATTCTGAAAACATGTTGGAACAAACAAAAACACAGGATATTATTATTATTTTAGTAGTGAAGTGGGTAGTGCTGATTCTGAAATGTGTATGATATAGCGCTCACCAGGATAAAATGTCTTGGGAATTTTACTTTGTTCATAATGATCTTTGATCTCTTGCACAGTTCACATCCCACCAGATTTGTTCTGCGTGATCCTGTTCTGTTGTTCCTTGTTATGTTTGTATTTCACTTGCTAATTACTCAAGCAAAACCGATCTGTGGAAATGCAGCTGGGATCTGAAGTGTATAGCAGATGGATGGAAATGAAGTGCCTTTGCTAAATTTCTCCACTACTGTTACACTTCCAGTGTTGTTCACCCTGGTGTCCTGGCTGACTTAACTCTGGACTTGAATCAAGTTCATTTCACTTTCCAGGTGTATCTTACACTTTTCACTTTAGCGCTGTGCTGTAGTTTTGCAAGTTTCAAGGGGATTTTATGCCAAGTCAGCTCCAAGTCTCTTTGTGTTATTTGGTGCAGCTCAATATGCACACCATAAAAATAGATTAACGCATAAAATTGCATTCCTACTTGGTTAGAACTTACATCCCATGTAATCAAGTTTTTGGTGGCTGCAAATAAAATTGTATTTCCAATTTAGCTGAAAACATTTCAACCCTAAAGGCTGGTTTTTCTTGAAAATGGGCCTTTTATTATTTTCCGGAAGGACTATTTCGTACCCATTCCAAGGTTTCATGTTACCATTCTGATTACGCTGTTTTTTTTTTAAAAACGTCTGCCTCGTGGGAGTTGCAAAGGAATACGTCCTCATGTCCTCCTCGCCTCTGTGTCTTACAGCTCTGGGATTTGTACTTGTAAAACGGGAGTGTATGGCCCCAAGTGTGATGAGTGCAAGCCTGGATATTTTTCATTCAGCACCACGGGATGCCGACCTTGCCAGTGCAACAATCATTCCAGTGACTGCCACCCCCAGTCCGGTAAGTGATCACCCTTGCCTTTCTCCTTGCTCAGAACCTGAAGAACATACAGTGGGCTGGGTTCCAAATGAGAGGGAGCCCTTCTGGGCGGTTGTGTCCATTTAGACAAAAAAAAGCTAAATCACGAAACCAGCTGTTTCTTGAAAGCAGCCAGACTGTTGGTTTGCCCTCAGCCCCTTGTGTGACGTAGCACCTCTTTCTTAGCTTTAAATGCTCTTGTGCTTAGTTTCCATTTGCGTCCTTTGATTCTCGTTTCCTTGTTGATTTTGAAGAAGTCCACTGGATTTCCTCTGCCTGTTCTTTTAAGGACTTTGAATGCATGAATCCGATTCCCCTGTACTGTAGCTTTCTTTAAGATTAAAACGGATTCGTTCTTTCAGCTTGACAGCGAAGGACATTCCTTTGGACCCAGGAATGTAATATGATTGCTTGGCAGTTGACAGGTTGCAGAGCAGAATATCGTATTTGTAATGCAATAAGCAGACTTCTGTACAATATTCTAAATTAGCTCCAGCTAATGCCTTGTAAGAAATCCTTTAATTAGATAGCTTTAACTACATGTCGTTGTTTTCCTTTTTTTTATCACTTTCCAATTCAGTCACTGTACACCTCACTGCACTAAGGGTTAGGATTCCCCTATACCAAGGCTTCTCTTGGGCCACAAAACTATCAATCCCCAGTCAGATAAAGAGCCTTCAGTGGCAGGCAGTGTGTGGCTGGATTGTGAGTATGAGCTAGTCCTCTATCAATTTTCTTCTGCAGAGCCAGATCTCACTCCTCTTGCAAGCTGGTATAATGTCTTTTTTTTAGTCCCACACAAATTTGTCCTCATTCTAACCACAACTCAACTCAGTTCTCCTGAACAGAATGAGATGGGATTGTTACATCCACTGCTTTGTGGGATACATGACACATCCTGTCCAAAATGTTCTGCTGCTTACAGTTTGTATCATTTGGTTAGTGAATGTGATTTATTTTCTTGATCAGTCAGTCCTCTGTATCACATTATTAACAAAATAGCAGGATTGTATTGCCGCTTGAGCTCTCACAGTTTAGAGATATTCAGCAAAGTCTTGTTTGTGTTACTTTCTACTACCGTTAGACAAAGTAAGCATGTCATTGTAATGTGGCTTACTGTAGCTGTCACAGCAAAATAGCCATAGTACAACAAGCGAGCTCCAATCTTCCATTAGCATAGGAAAATAGTAAAAGCTCGCTTATGTAGATTGTTAGTTATTACAGTTTACTCAGTTCAAAATTAAATAAACTATATCACTAAATGTCAGAAACATAATGTGTTAACACTCAATTTATTGACCTAAACCAGCTATTTGATGAACATTTGATCAAATATTCTGCGAAAGGTCAGGTTCTAGTTTTTTGTTTACTGGGATCCACAGACTGCATGCTGGTTGTCTTGTTTGAGTCAGCAAACAGTGTTAGTTTAATGAATGAGTCATTATGTCGCCAGTCCTTTTAATCTGCATGTCTATATATTACTGTGAGCTAAGGGTGGGCATGCAGGTCATTTGTCATTCACTTGGAATGTTGACGTCTCAGAAAAATGCTTGCAGTTCACAGAGTCTGGAAGGAGTGCATAGAAACTAAGCTGTTTGCTCAACTACAATTGATCTTACAGATGGGTAAATACACAGGATCAAACATGATTTAATCCGTTTTTCTGCTTGTTTACTCTGGTTAGTAATAAACATTTACTGTAACACAGAAGCACAGCATAAAAAACAGGGAAACAAAGAGCAGATAGGAAATGAATGTGAGGAAAACAGAGAGAGCTGGAAGAAGCATCAGCACTCATCTCTTTCTCTACGTCTGTGCCAGGCAAGAGGACCTAGTTCTGATCAGTCTTGAAGACCAGATTCTGCCTCAGTAATTTGAACCTTATTTAAGAGATCTTGCCGTGCTCAATTTTAAGAAATTCTGGTTTCCTTTGTTGTTGAATCCCTAGGCTAAAGACGTTTTCTCCTAATTTGGTATTGCATCTTTTGAGTAGGGACATAAGAGTCCCATTCAGTTTTGGGCACCCAGGTTATAAGAAGGGATATTTAGCACTGACTCTGATTCTTTTATTAAGGACCCAGCACAGTATTTCTTTTGTTGACTTGGCAAGTATAATATAGTGTTTCAGATTACTGTGTTAGCATTCTGGGTCTATACGATGTAGACCTCTGAGATGCCTTTGTTTTGTACTGTAAATAGCTTAATGTTTAATATTGTATGTTGTGTAACATTTTGGGTGTTTAGTTCTGTGTACTTGTAATTGTTAATAAATATTTGTTTGTTCTAGATTGCCTCTAATTTATTATTTTTGCCTCAAATTATACCCAATACTCAGGTGTATTTTTGACATTCACATTTATTTGATTATTTTTCCTGCTCTCTATTTTATCACCCCCCAATTTATAATAATATTCAGACCTTCTGCTGCACTTATGATGATTATTTTGCACTTGTGCCATGCGCATTACAGATGTTTTGAAGCAGAAAATTACTGTGCCATGAAGTAACATTATGCTTTGTGGGTTTTAAAGTCATGGTAAGGGTTGCATTGCATGTATTCAGCAAAACAGCAGTGAGTCAGCAACACTCCTTTTAACTTGTAGTTTGGACATAATCCATTGAGATAAAGGGGGATTTAAAAAAATTGAGATGTTCTTTGAGGTAATGCAGAGGACTAAGAAAAGTTAATTTGATTGTAATTCTGGATGTAATTTTCTATCCCCAAAACATAATTTTCCCTCTTTTGAATTTTTTCAGTGCATCAGGAATTGATTGGATAGATTTGACATTGTTGACATTGACTCAGGTTTGACTCATCTTTGCATCATGGAAAAAACAAGTTGTTTTTGCAGTCATCATTGAACAGTCAGCTTGCGCTATGACAAATAAGCTAAGTGGAAGACACAATTAGCTTCTAATTCCTGCTTCCTAAATGCCTTAATAGTTTAATTATTCTGTATCAACTTAATGGAGTGTCTAAAACTAACATCTGGTGGGAGTATTCAACAGCATCAGCAAACTGGGCACAGTGTGCCTGGCAAGAGTCCTTTTTATCAATGTAAGTGATTTCAATTACATTACAAGTTTTATATTGTTTTTAATTTAGAATTAATTTAAAAATCCAGACCATGATTCACGCAGAATATGTCATAGGCACTAAATCACCTCATTAGCTGAGAGTGGAGCAGAGGGTTGATTAAACACTGGCATTGTGGTAATTTAACCTGTTATGAACAACAAACCAATCAATAGGGAGGTCCAGGTGTAATGGTCTGGACAAGAATGTCTAGACACTACAGAACTCTAGTTACAATGATTGATGTCAACATGACTGCATGACACTATTCCTCTTAGGAATATTTAGAGTCATGAATAAATTGACCCTCGTGTTTTATGGAATTCAGCTATTATGACAAATTTATGACCAATATGTCTTGGCTGTTATGATTACATTATAACATTTTTGGAATGATTTTAAGCAAGACACATTATGCAATCCATAACTCATTCTGATTTATGATGTTTTTTACTCACCTTTCATTAGGGTTATGAATAAATCTGGAAGATGCTGTAAGATTGTATATTAAGCATATTTGTCAATTGAACAGTACCTTTTTGAAGTTTATTGAACAGCCATTCATCCTACCGAGTGATAGTTATGATGTCCCGGTGAGTGAAATAAAATACAGTTCAAGAAAGGTGGCATAACTGATAAAGGTGCTCTGCTGAGTGTGGGTTGAGCTCCATGATCACAGATTCTAACCTGAACTAACCTGTTATGACCAGGAGAGCACTGCGAAGGGTAAAAAGCTCTTTGTTATTTGGCCTTAAGACACTCATTGTCCCCTATGGCCTCCTGAATTGTCATACGTGCAGGACTGTCAGTGAGAGGGACACGTCTCTCCAGTGGGGCCTGAACCTCCTATACGGGGTTGCATAGCGTGTTGCGTGATAAAAGACGAATGGCTGGAAGATGGGGGGTGTTGGCAGAGTGTGTCTGCACCTCCTCAGTTTCCCTGTGTGCGGCTACGAGGTTTGTCACTGTGAACTAAGGTATGACAAATACACAGTTCCAAATCGGTGGATGGTCCAAAAATAAGTTCCTCATTGTGTGAGAAAATGCTGATTTTTTTAAAATACATATTAATATTAATTAATTAATTTTCAATATTTTTGTGCTTAATAGCACTTTTAAACTGCAGTTTGGCTTATGTATGAGGACTTGTCTACAGTTCACTTCTACTATAGAGGAGTTACTATTCTGTAACACTGTATCATAGTCAATCCTCAAATTGCAAGTGAATCTGTAATTCAGGCTGCAGGGTACCACTCTTCTTTAAGAGATAACCAAGGGCTGGCTCCAAGAGCATATGTGAGATCAGATTAGAGCTGAATCCTATGATGCTGGATTAGACACCTTGCAACAGCAGAATTTCAGCTGATGATTAATGTGTTGCCTGTTCAATTAACTCAGCAAAGCATATTTTTTGTGTGCTTATCCTAAGGGTCTATTATGATTCTGCATTTTAAAGCAGCTGCTGAAGGCATACTGTATATTGGGGAAAATTAAAAGATGGATGCAGTGCTATCTATTCTGGACCATGTGTCACATCAGTAAGGAGAATAGACTCACTCGTTAAATTGCATCAATATCCCAGTCTTTATTAATCATATCCAGGAGGAATGCAAAACTGCTCATTCCATTGAGATTTCACAGTCGTCATGATATGTGCTCATGAATCTAGTGTCTACTGAAGCCGTTCTTACTGCGGGATGACGGTTAATTTGTTTTTCTACTTTCCTGCCCACCATTGCGAACACATTTCCCAGGACAGTCATCAATGCTCAGTCATATCAGAGTTGGAAAGCTGAAAATACAAGGATCTCCTGAATGGCTCCACCAGTCAAAGGATATACTTAGAATGCAGGCGAAAACAGTGAGGGAACACAGTGGTCCAGAGGTTTCTAGTTTGAGCTGAGATGCCCTAGTCAGGCTGAGATTATTCTGCCAGCCAGAGAGAGGCCTCTTGACTTGCTGGTCACCTCTTCCAACAGCAGCATGGTTTTCCTTAGATGTCTCCCATCCCAGTAGTGACAGATGAGATCCGACTACAAAGTCAGCGTGCTACTGCTGTTGAATTTTGTGCTTCCAAGCTGAATGTTTGTATAGTAAAAACCATTACAGGCGATTCACATTTTTTATACAGTACACTGTTAATTCTGCCAAACATGCTTCTGGATATGTTCCACAAGGCCCCCTTTTCCAATATACTGTACAGGATTTAATTTCAAAGAGGTCTATACTTGTATGTTCCACAAGCATAAGGCATAGGAGATTTCAGAATCTCCCGACTGCTTTTAATTCAGTTTAATTTAATTGAATTCAATTCCTGTAAATTGTCCTGTGATACTGAGTGCATTTTACTTTGATTCGGTTTCATGAAAAGCTTTGAAATCCTTACACACTGTAATAGATCACCATAGGAAAGTGGGGAGCACTTCACTAATCTAGCTTTAGTGAAATGTTAGTTGAAAAAATTGAGCAATTTCAGTTTTGGCTTTTTGATACAATGCCTTACATGCCAAACTACGTAGCTGAATAATGTGTAATCAGCCATTGACATTCGTGAATGATTAATCGGCAAAGTGTTGCAAAAATCTGTACTTGGCAAAACCCTATACACTCCAGCACAGATTCAGTTACCTTTCACCTAACCAGGACTGACTGGAGCACCATGAGATTTGTCCGGACCAACTGGAATTTACAGTAGCATTTTATGAAGGAAAGGTTTAAAAATTTACATTTTGAAGATAGTATTATACACACCTTGTTCATTGAAACTGCAGATGCGATCAATCAATGAACACAGCACATGAAATAAGTCTTACAAGGGCGAGAGCCCACCTGATTTCTGTTGAAGGATGTGTGTCTTTTCATTTGACTGTTACTCGTGTCCTATAGGTTAACGGAGCGAGTAATCATGGGAGTTCTTGGGAGCTGCCCTTTTCTGAGGGTGATCTTTTAACCCAAGACAGTGTCCCTGTTGCACGGCATCTTAAAAATGGTCTAACAATACAGTATATATGCCACATTTAAAGCCCTAGAATGGTGCTACTTCTAGAACAGCTTGACATTTCTCCTGAATTTGTGGAAAAGAATGAGAAAAGAAACAATATCAATCCACATGTAGCTAATGCTTTTAAAGTGAAGATTTTCAGCTTCTAGTCCCAATGGCAATACAAATTTGATGCTGTTTCCCAGTTGCTTAATTGACCTCCTGTGCCTCATAGTTCAAGGCACTTTGTCACTGTCTGGTTGGTACTGACAACTTGCTGGGGCCTGTTCATAGAGGAAGCTTTGAAACACTGATCAGACTGTTCCGAAACAATGAGTCGCAGCGAGGAGGTAGAAAACCACAGTCACTCAGGCAGCACAGCTAGACTTGAGCGAGTTGCTCAATTAAAAATCACTGAACCCTGGCGTATTAAATTGAGCACCCACCAAAATAATCAGATTGTCAAGTTGAGTCACAGTTTTTTTACATCCGCGGTGTACTGTAAATATCTGCCTCTTGCTTGTTTTGAAATATTAACGTCTCAGGGATTTCAATAAATGTTGCTTCCAGGTAAACAATGGTAATTCATTCTGTGAAACACCATTAGAGTTCTCGGGGTTGTGTGAACATAGGTTGTTCTCAGTGGGCTAATAATAAAACACACAAACCAAACCAAGGAATCCAGTATGGTAGGAGACCGACAGAGACAGCTCCTGATTCTTCTATAAAATGGAAAAATGATACCGTTAAAAAGACACATTATTTACTGTACAAACAGATCATATTTAACTTTGTACACTGTCCCATCACACTGTGCAAAGAAGGTCTGTGTTGATAGAAAGCACATTGTGTGTGAATTCCTGCCCGACAGCTCCTGGTGTTCTAAATTATTTTCATGGGGAAGTATATTTAAAAGCAGTAGTTTTTTTTTTAGGTACAGTACCTGATGTTTTCTTTTTTTATGGAGCATAAGAAATATTACTAATAAAACCGAAGTACTAAAGCACACAGTTTTAGAGCAGCAGACGGGAATTTACAGTGATGTTCATAAAATGTGCAAAGGCCACTTGAAGGTTTTTTTTTATCGTAGCATTGCAATTTAATCTTAAATGCGCAACATGTAAATGAGAGAACACTTTTTGTATTTAACAGTCAAAACTACGCATCTTCACAGGGTTCCCAGGATTATACAGTAGCTCTTTAGATAATTAAAGATATTTTTCGGCATTAACGATGGATCAGCAAAGAATCTATTTCACTCTAATGGGTTCACTATCAAGTGACAGATGATTGATGAGGCCCTTTGTGTTAAAGGGATAGCCTCTATTCTTCAAACTGATTTCTGCAATTAATATAGCTTCCCCTTTTCACAGTAGTTTTTTTATTTTACGCTTATGATTGCAGTCCTGCTGATACATTACAGACAACGGTCCAAGCTGTGATTTGGAAATATGTTAGCAACGGTTATGAAAGGCTTCCTCTCAGTATTGAAATGCCATTTAGCTCCATGGATTTTCCAACTGCTGGACTGTGCCTTTTGTTTTTTTTGTTGCAATGTGAACAAATGTCTTTTTTTCTGCTGCTGTGCAGTGAGAGTGAATGGTGCACTAGTCCCCTTTGTTCTTTGGAAGATATCTGAAGTTCAGAAAATTGGCATGTTAATCTGAAAACAACATCCGGTGACATCAAAGCCAGTTTCAACTTCCCACTCCCTGATTTCACTAAAGAGGTAGAAAACACTGACCATTAGCAGTCTACATCTTGTAGGTTGTTGTTAACTTTTACAAGGAGGATTAATTAATATTGTGTAGATGTGAACGTATCAGCAGAATGTACAGTAACTACTGTAGCGGACAACCTGAAACTGACATTCAACTGACGCTTTGCCATGATATTTTTAATTGGCGCTTCCAGGATAGAACAATTTGTATATAGAAATTAACATCTGGAAAATTGGTTTGTGCTTTGTATGAAGTGCTATGAAGTGAATGTCTCTGTGTGATACCTCATGTGTGAGCACTGCATGCTATACATAGCGATAGTCTGAATTAATAGCAGTAAATCTAGGCATTTACTTGCCCTGAGACTCAGAAACATGGAACACTTTGTAGATATCCCTGCCATTATACCAGCACAGGGAGTATCATTTTTACATCCTTTGCAAATTAGATACATATTTCAACTTTATTCTAAATTATATCGTTTAAATATACTGATTGCTGAGGAAAATTACAAGATACATTTTGTGTAGTGGAGGTACCTATATCCCGTACTGAGCTAAGTGAGGGGACTGAGGGCATCAGAGGTAAATTGCCTACTGTAGTTTTGATGGTATTCCTTTTGAACTTTATCTGACTTGTTGGCCCCAATTAAGTTCTCTTATGCCTTAAATTATATACTGTATGCTGCCATTTAGAACAGTTCTTTACAGAGTCATATCGAAGCTGCCATTATACTCGTAGTACAGCAGAAGATCTTTCAAATATTTTCAGCAGTTTCATTAATTAGAAGCTGAAATTCCACATGCCCAATCTTCAGCCATGGTGTTACCAGGCAGCCACTGTTCTTTCTTTGCTATTTCTAGGGGCCCCTTTGTGTCTTTTGACATTCTTCTATTCCGACATCCACTTAAAGAAAGCCTGTACATTCATTTTGGGCCCATCATTTTGCGGTTTAATTTGGCAGTTGGTGGAAAGATTTGTGTCCCAGAACACACAACATTTCCAGTCCAGGTACAATTCTTAAGAACTGGGATGTTCTCATTCTAACAAATATTGTCAATGTGGCTGGCTTAGCAGTGGCAATTTTTAATACAAGCTACCTTACTCTTCTTTATTTTTTTATTTACGTCACCATTGTACACTAGTGCCCATGACACTAGGCAGTAGCAGTAGGATAAGAGTTCATTTATAATTTCTTAGTCCTAGAAGTTTATCTACCCTAATATGTTATTCCTCCAGTCCTTTCACATGAAGAACTCCTGTATATGCATGAAGTGAGGGCTTGGGTTCCAGCAATGTTCAGTACACATTGACTAGTCACTAAATTTTGAGCAAATATTGATTATATTTCCTTGGGGAAGGGGAAAGGTTGGGCAAAGATGTTTCTCTCCAGCTTTTAGAAAAAGCAAACCTGAAGTGTTTGCTAGTATACAGTGTTATCTAAGGCGAGGAGTAATTTCACTCTCATGTTCTCATACTGTACATCCTCGAAACGTTCTGTACAGTCTGCAGTACCCCCCGATAACTGCTTTTCTTACTCTTTCTGTTCGACAGCAACATTAAAAAAAAACTCTGCTGATCCTTCCAGAAAAAAAAAATCCAACATGTCAGCTTTTTCTATTTGAACAAGTTTAAAAAGTCTGTGTGTGTGATCCGTTGATAGTGCAGCTGACTAAAGGCCTCTGGCCTGAGATGTCCTATCATCAGCAGGGCTGTGTGTCCACATGGAGGAAAGAGAGAGGGAGGGAGCAGGGAAAAAGTCAATCATCGACTCTTCCTTTCCTAGGACAAACTATTGCCTTTCCCAAAGTCAACGGCGAAATAGTTGGTGTATATTCACAAAATTAGAAACAGCTAAATCAGCTCAATGAACACTGTGTTCACTGTGTGCTGTTCACCCTTAGAGAAGTATAACTTTGTAAATTTAGCACTTTGTAAGCTACTGCAGCTTTATTGTATTGTATTGACGTTGTGTAGACTTTATATACTGTACCGTCATAGAATGAAAGTCTAATGAACGTTTCCTGTAATGACCCCTTTTGTATTCCTGGGGTCCAGTATAAGAAAGGCAAGTTCAAACCGTATAAATAAAAAGTAAAAGTGGAAAACTCCAGTCAATTTGAGGTCGATTTTCAAAAGTAAATGGGCAGATAACTGTGCACTGTAGTCTTCATAAACATAGGTGCAGCGTCGTTTAAAAGAAACTTTTGGGAGGAGGTCAAAACCTAATATCGCCCCAAAGTACTTATAAATATCACACTTCCTGCTTACTCAATTGTACATTACATGTCTGCATCCTTTCCTCCACCCCATCTGTGCTCTTGCAGCTGCTCCCTGGCTCATCCTTCATTAAAAGTCAAAGGTTTATACATCTTTCTACATCACTTATGGATGTTCTGTCCCTGCACCTATGAGCTCAATGCATCTCGAAGAACTTTAATCAGTCTTAACTCCCCAGTGCAAGCAAAGAGGGAAAAGTTAAGGGGGAAAACAAGGAAGATCCCCGATTTCTGCGTCTCTACACCTATATAAATCCTAACCTCTCCGTCCAGTTCAGGGTCACAGGGGAGTCACAGGGGAGCCTGCCCTGGCAAGCCATGGGCACAAGGCAGGGTACACCATGGACAGGATGCCAGTCCATTCCAGGGCAGACACAGAGGCACACACACACACGGGGGAATTTTCCCAGAAGCCAATTAACCTACAGTACCGTTATGTTTTTGGTCTGTAGGAGGAAACCTGGCAAAAACAGGGAGAACATACAAACTCCACAAACACAGCCCCCCAGAACTGAACCCCTGGCCCCAGCACTGCGAGGCAGTAATGTTAACCACTGCGCCCCTGAGCCACTGTTTACACCTGTACTGTATGTACATCTGAACATACATCTGTACATATCTGTTCTCTGCAAACGCGTGCCAACCAGCCTTGCTGAAACAGTCTTCTAGAAGCCTGAGCTCAGAGGATTAAGATTCTGCAGTCTTGGACACTACTAAGAAAAGCCAAGGTGAACAGCTGGAGTTCATAGGGATGACTCACTAATTCCTATGCTTTAGTATTTGAAGTGCAGTTTCATAGTGAGGACTGTATGAGAACCCGCTGTGAATGACATTGGTTAGGAAAATCAACCCGCCTTAAGTTCTGTATTTTTTACCTTGTCTTTTGAAGTTCACTGTATCCTTACATCTTAATCATCTGCTGCCTTTTTTAAAACCAACAAGTATCCAATAAGAAAACAAGAAACCATAGAAAAACGAGCAATTATTTTGAATTAAAATATAATAATCAATATTAGAATTTATGTGATGAAACCACTTTTAAAATGACCTATAACCTTGACACCAGTGATGAGCTGAAACTGACTCTAGGCATGAAATGAGTCTCAGCTTGGTTTTTCTGTCGCACAGATTTTTAGTAAATAACTCTCAAGAGAATTACAGTAATGTATTAAGAATTTTAGTTAAGCAAAAATACAGATAAATAATAGAAATTAGATAAAATTATAGATTCCTATACGTCTAAAATCAAATTAAGAAACTCGCTTACAGTAGGTACTGTAGCTAGTTCCAGACTTCATGTTTACTTTGTGCAAAAGAAATGCCTACTATTGTCAATTTTGAACATGCTTTCCCTTAGTTTCCCTTTGTGTCGTTCTTCATCCAAAACGAAACGCAGCATCTAATTTCTTTGACACCTTTACAACTCGATGACTATTACAGGAGTGGATAGACATTTCAGTGAATCACCAGGGCAGTTATGTGAACAAAAACTGAACAGTTGATAGAAGACGAAAGCTCCCATTCCCTTGAATATACCATAGTGCAGTACAGATTAGTAAGGAGCTTAAAAGCTGAATGAATCGTCAGCAGTGTTCAGAGTCAAGAATTTCTTCATGCTCAGCCATGTCGGTGCTGTCCAGATGCTGTCTATCTCCGTTGTCACCATCGGTTTTCCAGCCAGTCAGTCTGGTTAGGGTTTTTTTCATTTTTCCCCCACCAAGAGCACCAAGAGAACAAAGTTAGGGCGCAAACGTGGGGTTCAGGGAAAAGATCTGGCTTCAGCTGATAGTGACAGAACGACTAATTCGATTAAGAGTTGCCTCCATGCGGATCCGTCCAGTTTTCCTCTCGCTTGGTGACTGGTCAGGCACAGTGGTGCCCTGTCTAATATGAAACCAGCTCAGTTGCCGATCATGCTGAATGGCTATCCCTGGGTGGGGGAATCAGAATTGCCATGGCAACACGACATGTGTGAGTGGGGGGAGGCATGTTTCTTCACTGCAAGGGGTGGGGGGATATGTTTCTTCAAGAGTAGCTTTTATTCTGGAAAAAATTAAAGAAAGGGTAGACCAACTGTGCAGAACCATTTGACCATACATAAATTGTGGAGTCCTAATTCAGCCTGAATGAAAACCGTGAACTGCCTACAATGATTATTATTTTATTTTCTATTTTCTTTTCAGTCCATTTGCAGCTGATTTCAAGCACAAAACTAAGAATGAAATCTAGCAGCCCCTGCCTCTGCGGTGGTGTGGTGCTATTATAATGGAAAATGAGAACAAAAATCAGAGCAGTTTCTAGTTTACTTCATTTTTTTAGGAATGACTATAGTATTGGAAAGCCAGACTGAAATCAGTTCAGGATCTTAAACCACAGGGGTATACAAAATGAGGAGCAAATATTAGGAATGTCAGTTCCAAATAGAAAGAGCTGTCATGATCACTTAGAATGAAGTAAGTACATTTAAATAGTTCATCAGGCTCTTAAACTTACAGTATAATGCAATGCATATTGCAGCGCTGAAGTCACAAGCAGGCAGATCTTGTTTGTGGTGTATCAAAAACATTTATATTTAAATGTGTGGTACAGTACATAATGGAATCCGAATGTTATTGTTGTAGTTCAGTGTACCATTACAGCTCAATAAATAAATCTGTTTTATTTTAAAGGGAAAAAACAGGACCCAGGGTTACAGACTCTGAGTCTGAAGATCCAAATAATTTTCATTGGCTTCAATTACACATTTCACGCCAAGTCTAAGTGTGAAGTAAGTAGTGTCTCGTTTCTTTGTCAACACCAGTTTTTGAATCCTTTGCCCTGGTTTACTTAAATATATGAAGCTCTTGGCCATGCTAGATCTACAGGAAACATACTTGCTTTGTCTTTCTGTTTTGGTTGTCCTATTTACTTTATACAGTATCTGCCCCCAGCGTTAGTATAGTTCTTCACAGGTTTGACAAAAAAGCTAATGTATCGATTGCCTTCATATCATCTTCGTTCATCTGTATGTTAGGACTACAGACTTAATTATTTTCATCATTCCCTTTCCTTACGGTGGTGTTCTTACAGTACATGTAATCCAAACATGTATTTGCAAGATTGTCCCTACAGGGAGTCACCTACAAAAAGGTAATTTTAGTGAGTGTAGTTCCATCCACTGACAGACAAGATCTACCTAGTCATGCGAAAATAAATGACTTTGGATGCTAGAAAGGACCCCAGGCTGAAGATGACATTGAGAACTGCTGCACAGGCCAAGTGTGAGGTAATGATAGCTGTGTTGGCATGACAGAATCCTCAAGCGGTCAATGTCAATGGGCAACCGCAGTGCCCAGCTGGATATGCAAGCCCAGCAAACTGGCGAATCCCCTTCAAAAAGTCTCTCTTGTACAGTGTGTTGGACTCCAGTTCTGCGCAGGAGAGTGTCTTGAATTGCCGAATGCGTTCCAGTCTTATTTAACGTTCTCGGTTTGCATCAGGAGGGTGGTGGTGTTGTGGTTAGCCCTGCTGCTTAATTCCGGACCTGTGGCGCTGTCTTGCGTGGAGTTTGTATGTTCTCCCCGTGTTCACATGGGATTTTGCCTGGTGTGGGTGTGTGTGTGTTTGTTTCTGATGGAGTGGTGTCCTGTCCAGGGTGTATCGCGCCTACTTGCCAGGTTTAGCCTCTGCCTCCCCCACGACCCTGAGTTAGACGAAGCGATGAGACAACAAGATAGATTAAGATTGTATAAACGCTTTCCAGATGCGCTGCTACCGATCTGTCCTGCGCATACGCTGGTACTATTATACAACTAATACAGCAGATTGGTCAGAAGCGAACCCTGTCGCAGGTCGTAGCAGGTCGTGAGCTCCAGCTATCTGGCTCTATCCGCTCGGAGGTATGAGTGGACCCCGCGGCCGTGGACGACCACGTCGCGAGGGCTGGATGACATTCTGGAGGGGTGTGGGCCGGGCCTACAAACGCTCCACGCAGCCAGGGATCGACGGTGGTGGAGGGGAATAATGGACAACGCAGTTGATCTTCATGGACAGTGATGATGATGATGATCATGATAAGACAACGGATGGATGGGGCTTAATCAGACCTCATCTGAGGAAGCACTCCACAGCTTAACTGTCCTCTGTTCTAGGCCAAATTTGCCCATTAAGTTCACATTCCCTCTCAGTATGTTAAGTTGCAGAACACACCAATAAACACAATGAATTTCCTTTGAATTGATTTTCGTTGGCCTGTCTCTTAGAGTAAATTTCACTCTGTCTGGAAGAAAATGTTTAGCTTTCTTTTTTGGACAAAAAAGGAAACTAGGATTTGAGCGTTCTGAGGCATCTTCTCCTGTTCTGACACAAAGAACTGTACACAGTGTGTTGTACACCAGCATTCAAATAGCACTCGGGTTGTAATACAATAATACAGCGCTGGCTGTATTTCTGACAGCTCTCTCACTTCAGCCACGGAGAACTTTGAAGTCTACCTTTGACAGTACCAGTCGCCGCCTGAACCACAATGCACTGCCTGTTGGCTGACTGGAGCCATGACCTCTAAAGGTCTCAAGACGCCTCCACTGTAGCTCAGGAAATTTCTCGTGTGAAATCGTTTTTCTGATGCTGTGCAGTGCACTGGCCCTCGACAGAGACAAATACCACATTCACTACACAATCAACATTTAGAAGCTAGAATGTACAGGTCTAAAAGCATGTGAATCATGAGCAATAGAATGCAAAATATTGGCTAGTGCTGTATTTTTAATTTCCTACATGTCTCATAAAACAATCTGCCAGTGTGATGCATTTTTGCAAGTCACTGCTAATTATGAGGCTTTTTTTCCCTGATGTTATGCATCTGTCTTGAGATGTACCCAGATAAACTGAGAAGGCCAACAGCACAGTTAGAGATAATGATAAGTTATGCACTCAGCAGGGCAGCGTGCTGTGTGTTTGTGTTTAAAAAAAAAAAGCACATTAGTGGAGCTCTGTCAGCCGAAACATTGTTGAAAGTTTTCAGAAAGCGATTGAAGAAACTAGTTAAGCTGAGGGCAAAGTAGGTGTGAAAATGCTTTTTTAATCAACATAATTCTACAGTTTAAAATTAAGTAATCTGAGAGATATTAAATCAGAACAAATCTGCATTGGAGCACAATGTGAATGCATGTTTAAAATCACAGACCTAATCCATTTCCCACACTGCTGCAGTTCATTTGTGTAAAACGTATAAGTCAGGATTTAATAATTTCACGATTCTGATGGAGCACCAACCTACCTCAGCTGATTTTCAGGCGACCTGTTAAAACCAGGTTGTGTACTGTTGAACTGAATAGGCCACCAGCAGCAGCTATGGAGCTGTGCCCCAAGGAGAAACACCAAATGAAAACTTCTCGCAGCCTAAGATCCTGACTGTGGCTTTGCAGCTCCCCAGTGCTGGGGTATGGGTCACAAGCCACGAGATCAAAGCCGTGCAATAGACTGCTTTTAACAAACATAGCTCAGGAAATCGCCTCGCATGCTCTGGATCCTAGTCAGAACATGGGAAGCAGCAGACTGAAACAGGTGAGCAGTGAAGAATACATACCTCACCTTTTCTTTCTGATGAGGGTCTGCGGCCCGATTTTCTGCTTTTCTCCCAAGCGTGCAGATTTCCAGACCGTCACACCCTGTGCTGACGCTGGAAAGCGTGAAATTAAAACCCCGCATTCCGATACATAACTCATAAGGCGTAAGTGTCTAAAACTAATGAAGAGGCGCTTTTTTTTTAATTGTCTTGTCTACATAAACCCCCAAGGGGTTTATTTCCCTGCTAACTCACAGAGCTGCTTATTTTCTGTTTTGCTTGCTGTGATTGCATCATATTACCAGCATCAGCACATTGAGGAGAGGGGACTTTGAGAGTCACTGTGTTTGAAATGAAGGTGTGTCTCTCATGTTCCTTGACTCATTCCTTTATCCTAAGAATCATTGTAAGAAGTAAATACACAGTTAAACAAAAGAGTCAGCGTGGTCTTTGAATTTTACTGTATGTCCACAAAGGATTCATAAGAAGACAAAGGCTCCAAGTGTTCTGCTTGGGGGAAAAAAATCCCCTATAAACAGGAAGGAAAATGGAGATATCATAACTAAACCAACATTACATACATTAATCCTTCATACCAACAACAGATTATTTGTTTGACAGAGCTTTGCGAGACTTTGTCTCGCTAAAAGTTTTGCTCATTTCTAAAAAGCAAGTGGTTCTGCTGCAAATTGTGTTGACACGTTCTTTAAAAAAAAGCATAATGTAGTGAGCTACACCCTAACATCTCGCATGTTTATTGTGATAAAGAATATTTTATTGTTTGGGAAGTTTTGCCTTGTAGTGTCAAGAGGATTCTTTTGTATTTATTTCTTAAATTAATGCTGTTGAATTTCTGCAGGCGTAGTAGCGTTCTCAGACATACATTGGATCAAAACCTGTCAGTAATAGGTAGTGAGCCGTTTCTGACACAGCACTGACCACCACACATTGAACTTTCATTGAAAAAGAGACTAAAAGAATAAAGCAGAATCAAAAGAAGCCCAGGTGTGCAGCATTTCAATACATTAATAAGAGCGGGTTCAGTAGGGTTTTGAATGAGAAATGTTTTTTTTTTGTATTTGTTTAAGCGTTTTATAATAGTATTGTTTAGGGCTTCATTAGCAACACATTTGATGGTGGGGAGGAATAGACAGTTTGTGATTTTGGCACTCTGATGAAGATCTGTTTCCAAAACATCATCCTTTTATGAGTTCTGCAATACAGTGGGAGGTTTGGAAACTGCGGCGCGCGCAGGAGTTTCTCTCTTCTTCAGCCTTTCCAGCTCGGAATTGTTCAGTGCCAAGGAAATCGCCTCCCAGCTGCACAGCATCTCGCCCCTTTCCTGGGAAGTGCGAGGGCAGTGTGCCCGCACCTTGTGAAGTGTGTTCTGTCAAGACATTTTCCTCTTTGCCCCCCTGAGCCCCAGGCAGGTTGCGGCCTACAGCAGAGTTCTCAGTGAATGGGCTGGGCTGGCTCTCAGGCACTGTGGTTGACTCAGCCAGTCTGTCTCGGGCACTTCAAAGTCACATGTGCACCACCTTTTGGCGACCCCTAGTCACTGACCTCCGATGCCATCGCCCACATTGTATTGGCTTACATTCAATCAGCCACCGGTGAACTACTCCACCGAATTACAGAGTGACATGAACTTCCACTCTGGTCCATTCCCCACTGCAGAGGAACGTTATTTGGACTTGACGAAGGGGCTTTAAAATGATCTTTTCAGATCCGTAAAATGGAAAAACAGAAGCACGCACCATGGAGTGCAGCAAGGAAAGAAGGCACATTTCCATCAATGCAACATTGGATGGAAGGGTGTGTGAAAAAGGGAATAATCCCAGATCTTGCAGCGTCAGCGTGATGTTTGACGTCAGCATATCAAAGGAAAACCTGTTCATTCTCCGAAGGTACTGGCAGCAGCAGTCAGACTCCCAAACATACAGTATTATTAAGGATTGCAGTTTTCAGTCAGTACAGTATGTGACATATTTCTCCAGCTCCTTCAGTGCCATTGCATTCAGATGAAGGTTCTCTTTTATTTTTTATTTTTTTTCTTTTCTTTTATTTTTATTTATTTTTTCTTTTATTTTCCCCACAGAGACTGAACTCTGTGGGGAAATTGCTTGCCTGCAATGAACTATGCTGTTTTTTAAATTATTATTATTATTATTATTATTATTATTATTATTATTATTATTCAGTAGAATACTAAATTGTTTGTGAGGAAGCTGTTTCTTTTACTATACAGGGGCAGGTCTCATTGTTGTTCAGTGGTATTGTACTGTATGAGAGAAACTAAAATAATTCCAAAACAGATTCACAACCTCCAGTAAACACGAGACATCATTCTGTTTTGTGCAGAATCCATTACTAGGTTGATTTTAGATATCCTCAGAACTTGAGCCCTGAGCTCTGCGTCAGTACTCTGAAATCAAACAGTAATGTGTTGAGGATAGGTAGTAGGAAACAGTTATTTTTTGGATTAAGCTTAGTTGGGTTTTTTTTGGCAAAGACTCAGGTTCTTTACATTTATCTGACCGCTTGATGAAATAGTTAATACAGTGCTAAAGCATTACTATTTTAATATAAATATAAAGTCTAGCAGAAAGCTGTGCGTCTTAATCTTTTTCCAACAAAGTAATGTAGTGTTTAACCTTGCTATTAAGCATCACTTTAACTGACCCATCAAATCCTAAGAGCCAGGTGTTCACATTTTAGTGTTAATTAAGAAAGAATTGATGTCCTGTGCCTGTTAAAGTAAGAGCTGTTATTACTGCAGTTTCACTACTAAATGAGGTCTTGGCCTCCTGAGGCAAAAAGACAGTCCAATAACAATGAGATATCTAAAATGAAAGCCCACAAGGCAGGAGTGCAAAGATGAACAAGTTCAAGTCATTGCATAAGGTCTTTTTAAATCATTTCACAAATGTCCTGTAAAACATGAAACTTTCTTAAGAAGGCAATCACATAAGAGAGGTTCCAACCAGCAAACTCCATTTTGGCTACCCAGCCCATTTGGTAGTTGTTAGTTTATCGATCCAGAGATCTCATCCACTCTTGACTGAAACCAAAGTATCTGCTTCAACCAAATGCCTGAGTAGATCGTTCCAGACTCCAACAACCCTTTGGGCAAAGAAATTATTATATAAATTCTGCTTTACTGTTTCAGCTGCATTTAATCTTATACTTTATTGTAGAGTGATTATGTTCTCCATCAGCACCTAATACGGTATTTACAACACACTTGTCTTGGTCTGAGAACACTGGACCTCAAGTGAAAGAGGACACAGATACTTGAAATCTTAAAGGCTCTGTCATGCCAAAGGAACAGCCACTGAAAGTGAGCTTGTCACTAGCTGCTTGAAAGCTTTCTTTTCTTTTTTTTCATGTCTAAAGTCACATAATGAGAGAGACTGAGCACGTGATAGAACTCAGTGGGAAACACTTGATCTGGAGAGTTTAGAACAGTCAGGTGCTTCAAAGCTACACTTTTTTTTGTATTAGACGCACAATCACACATACAGTACACACAAATTAAGGACATGAAAGAGCTCTTATTTAACAGCTTTTCTGAAACAGGACAATTGTTCAACAGTATCACGCTTGAATGATGCATTGTCACACCTATTTCTTTCATGACTTATTAATTCCAAATCTGGCTTCTCTCTCCTAGGTACAAAATATTTTAGCCTAGGTTGGTGCATGCCATGTGCATAAAGCAAAAATAATAATAAAAAAACTTTTGTGCATTTGATTTTTGTCACCTACACTTCTGTTAGGACAGGTAGGATTTTCTCCCTTTTTTTTTTGGCATTTTACTTTAAACTCTTTTTCAGTGACATCGTCACTGCTCGACAGCTGCCCGGCCAGTGTGTCAGATCCACCTGATTTTTTTTTTTTTAATGTGAATTGCTTTTCTTTCAGGCACTTGTGTGAACTGCCAAGACAACACGCAAGGACCCCGCTGTGAAGAATGCAAGTACAGTTTCTACAGGAGGCCCGGTGCAGCCCTGACAGAGATCTGTGAGCCTTGTCCCTGCTCCCCTGTCACTTCCACAGGGAGCTGCCATATCGGTGAGTTCATTCATTAACATTACCGTACAGTACGTGACCCAGTAACAGGCACTCCGGGCTGTGATGAAGCAGCCTGTGTCTTTGTAGGTGGCTGAAGAGACTGGGGAGGAAGGCACTTGCCTCTCTTTAAGGTGTCTTCTCAGGCACCGAGGAACGTGACGTTGAGCTGAGCCTGTCAGTTAAGCCTGATGTCCGGGGCTCCTGAGGTTACTGGTTTTTGTCCGTAGGAGCTTGTTGCCAAGTGATGGTATGTTACTGTGGTTAGTCTCGACTGCTGAGAAATTCACAGAGAGGATTTTTTTTGGGGGGATTATTCTCATTGTCAGGCCTTTCTTCGGTGTTCACTGCTGCATCGTTCCCGTTATTGTCATCTGTCCTCTTTTTTTTGTTTGTTTGGCGGAAGCGGACTGCCTTCGATATTGACTGCGTTTGGGATCTTGTTCTGGCAGATTCGCATCGAAATGCGAGGATGTCATCTTAGAGGTTAAATCTGCGAATCGAATCGGGTGAAGGTCCCCTAAATCCAGATGAAACTGCAGCTAAAGATCGGTCTGGATCAAGGCCTGCAAAGCCTTGAGGTATACTGGTATTGAGCAATCATTTGTTTGAAATGTTTCTTAGATAATCACATTCTTCATCTTTGAATACGGGTATTATTGAAATGGTACCTATTATGATCCAAGCATAATATTATCTACCAGTGAGGCGTTTGTTTTTAGGATGAACAGAAACAAAATACTTGTCAATCACATGCAAAACAAATGAATAATTATTTGTATTGTTATTGGGCAGTGGGTAGCCTTGCAGTACTGGGGGCTTTGGGGCTTCCACATAGACTTGGGGTGCTGTCTGTGTGGAGTTTGCATGTTCTCCCCGGGTTTATGTGGATTTCCTCCAGGTGCCCTGGTTTCCTCTGACAGTGCAGACATACCGGCTGGTTAATTGGCTTCTGGGAAAAGTGTCCGTGGTGCGAGTGCGTGCCTGTGTCTGCGTGTGCCCTGGCATCCCAGCCAGGGTGTACCCTGCCTTGAGCCCATCGCTTGCCAAGGTTGGGTCCGACACCCCGCTCCAACCCACGATAGGCTAAATAATAATAATAATAATAATTAATAATTGCTTACACTTATATAGCGCTTTTCTGGACACTCCACTCAAAGCGCTTTACAGGTAATGGGGACTCCCCTCCACCACCACCAATGTGCAGCCCCACCTGGATGATGTGACGGCAGCCATAGTGCGCCAGAATGCTCCCCACACACCAGCTCTCAGTGGGGAGGAGAGCAGAGTAATGTAGCCAATTCATAGAGGGGGATTATTAGGAGGCCATGATTGGTAAGGGCCAATGGGAAATTTGGCCAGGACGCCGGGGTTACACCCCTACTCTTTTCGAGAAACACCCTGGGATTTTTAATGACCACAGAGAGTCAGGACCTCGGTTTTACGACTCATCCGAAGGACGGCACCTGTTTGCAGTATAGTGTCCCCGTCACTATACTGGGGCATTAGGACCCACATGGACCGCAGGGTGAGCGCCCCCTGCTGGCCCCACTAACACCTCTTCCAGCAGCACTCTTAGTTTTTCCCAGGAGGTCTCCCATCCAGGTACTGACCAGGCTCCCACCTGCTGAGCTTCAGTGGGGGTGCCAGTTGTGAGTTGCAGGGTGATATGGCTGCTGGATAGGAGGTTTTAGAAAGTGGTTGAATGGGTAGATTAATGTGCAGTTTAACTGCAGAAGTGAGGATCATTCTGCTTGAATGGCAGACTGAAAAGCTCAGGCTTCCTTGTGGCCAATCTCATAATGGTCAAAAATAGAAATGACCGTTTCAGTTCACATGCTGCCACAAAGAGCCTATGTGTACAGTATTCAGCGATGTATTCGCCATTGACTGGTTCATCCATTGACTTATAACGCATAATCTTCTGATGCACAGGGGGCACAGCTCTGATCAGAGGACCGGCGTTTACCCCTCTGATCTCAAGATAGAGGGTTCCCAGGAAGTTGCAGGGGTCAACATTTCGCTCGGAGTCGAAACTGCTTTAGCCAAGTAATGACACTTTCTTGTTTGGCGGCATGTACTGGTAGCTGACAGATTAGGAATCCCACAGCAGCATGACAAGGGTTTAATCTGAGGCTACCGTGCGAAACTCGTGGGACTCCCAGTTTCCATTCATTTTTTGTAATGGATTCCGTATCTGAACTGTTTAAAAAGTGCTGTTTCTCTGGACAAAGGTCAGTGCAATCATGACTGTAGTTAGAGTAAACAAGTTTGTAAATTGCTTCTTAAGATCTTATGATCTTTAGATAAATTATATGTATCTATATAATTATATGAGTAGATAAAAATAGCTAAGAATTAGTGCCGTTGGCACAGCCCAGAGGAAGGCTTTTCATATTTCTGTTTGGGTTCGATAAACCGCTGCAGTGGAGAATATCACAGAACGACTTGACATCAGAGTTCCCAGCAGGCATCATTCAGCAGCAGTAATCCAGAAAAGCCCCTTACTGTACTTCCACACAGCCAGACGCTGCATAGACAACCAGCAGTTTTCTTAAAGGATTCTCAGCCTCTTATTTTGAGGGCATCAAGAAACCATGTGCTTTGGAGGATTGTGAATTCTGCATTTTTTTTGTATTACAGTATGTTGCATTTTGACTAGCTCTACTGGTGCTCTAAAGCCTTGAACATTTGTGTATGTTCTACCCTTTTTTCTTAACGTTTTTGTTTTTTATGCCAAAATCATGTTTTGAAATTGTTTTTTAATCTAACAGGCAATACTGGTTTATGTGTATTTACAAAGTAGCATTTTGGCTAAATGGATGTGTGGAGAAGAACAAACTATAAGGAATGGTTATTAACGAGGAACTCCTGACAATGATACAGTTGGATTTTATTGGTAAATATAATGGAATGTGTTAAGAAGCATCATATTAGGTGCCTAAATTAAGATTCTCTTGAATTGCTGTGATTTCTTTTTTGAAGAATTACTGATCAATGTGCAAAAACATAAAGCTGGCTTTTTTCTCAAAGTTAATTAATATCAGCCAAAGTTGTTTTAATAGTCAAGAGCACTAGTTGAGGCTTTAAGTGAATCCAGGATGCCCTTAACAAACAGTATGTGTATCAGTTCCTCTTAGTGTATAAAAGGCCGAAGTCTTTTGCACTGCAAGGTGTTAGATATCTAGGTATTTTTCTTTGAGATTTGCTCGTTTGTATAGCCAGTGTTTGAGAAGAGTTAACATACTGTAGCTGTGGAGCCACACACTGTAGCTGTGGTGAGTCAGGAATGCTGCCACTGTTTCTTTGCTGTAGTGCATTTGAACATTCTCACTGGGCTTCAATCACATGGGCAGCCAGTCACTGCAGGAGTAGCTGGTTAGCTTGAATGACTGTCTTGCTGCTGTCTCACAGCAGTCACTATAGATGGAATCAGGACTGGCAGGCCACATTTACACAGAAAAGGCCAAAAGGCAATATCACACTTTCTGAAAAGGGATCAAAGGAGATGCAAGATGTTTCCTTCAGGCTTTTGTGATTATGTTTACATGCTGAGATGTGAAAGTACATGCGCCGTTCCTCTGTCACATTAGAGGGAAGATGAGGAGGAAACGGTGATGTAGATTTTTTTGTCAATCGCTTCTATCTAGTCTGCAGGTCATGTTATGCAATCTTAGAAATCAAAGTCACTAGCAAATTGCTTGACTTGACAAGTCAGTATTTTTGTTATTTTAAGTTTGAGTAGTGAGATAAAATTTTATTAAACAAATTAGGATTTTGGAGGCTTTAGTTTCCTGGCAGGAGTTATTTGCCACATTTTCATTGTCTTATTTAGTCTGTGAATTGTGCTTCCAGTCAGTACAATGGTGTTTCTGTCAGAATTGTCATGTTGAAGAACATATGCATACAAGTGACCTCCAACAGCACTTGTGGAAATACAAACAGCCACTGTTAGCCAAATGGAAAATGAATGTACCAAGAAATAAATCCTAGAGCCTGATTGTCAAAACAGAAATTAAAAAATAATTTTTCTCCAACTTCATGTGTGAAGCAGATGCCGGAAGTATGCGAGTTTCTTGTGCTGCTAGTCTGTTCTACAGTTTAACTATAGCCAAAAAGCACAAGGTTGTGGCAGCTGCATAGTGTTGATTGTAGGAAAATATGTGGTTTTCTATGTAAAAGATGTGATTTTTTTTGTGAACATTTCCGCCTTTATGACAGCACAGCCCACCCAGTTTTAATCAGAGTTGGAGGATTCTCGCACCGAGTTAAAAAAATAAGAAAAATTACAGTTAAATTAAATTTGTGGCCTTATCGCCATAAAGGGTCATAAATACTGTAAATAGCCTTAAAAGTTAATAAATAAAAAGTTAATATCTCATTCTTCACTTATTTTTAGTGTTTATGCTCAAATCAGATTGTAGAATTTGTGTTTCAGTAATGTTTAGGCAGTGAAAGAGCTACGGACAGAGCTACATATTGACAGTATATGTCAAAGTTCTGTGATAGCTTAAACATTTCTCAGCAGTGCTGTTCCATTTATTATTTTTTCCTTTCTTGATAATATTGCTCATGTCAAGGTCACAGCTTCAGAAATGCTGGACAGGCCACAAAACAATTCCAGTTTTTTTGTTCAGACAATTGCCAGTTAAATACCACTTCCTGTTATTGAAAACTGACTGTCAATGCCTCAGTCTCCTCAGTGGACTGAACGGGCAGAGTCATGAGGCCAGTTCGTGTTCAGAGGCCCAGTAGCCAATATTCAGAGGAATTATCCCGGTCAGGATCATGGGGGAGCTGGGGCCTGTCCCAGCATGCAGTGGGCGCAAGGCAGGGTACGCCGGGATGGGACGCCAGCCTATCACAGGGCACACGCAGACGCGCACACTCACACCAGCGCCAATTTTCCCAGAACCCACTTAACCTACCTCTTTGGACTCCAAGAAGAAACCCATGACAACAGGGGGAGAACATACAAACTTCACATGGATAAGCATCCCAGGACTTGAGCGAGGCAGCAATGCTACCTGCTCAAAATATGTATTTATTTTTTTTACTCAAAACGGATGCTTTGGTTGGTCGTGCTGCGCACCCTCCATGCTTGGCGTTAGAGGGGTGTTTACTGGGCCTGACTGTAAAACAGGCAGAACGCAGCAGGAGGGGGGCTCAGCCGAGGGAGCCTGGTTGCCATAGTAACCCCGCTATGTGAGAAAATACTGTAAATGGGGAATATAAGATGCTCAGCTCTTGCCCGTTATGAGGAGGCAGAAAATAAGCCAGTGTATTTTGCACGATAGACTGTGCTGCAAACAAACAAGTCTAAGCACAGAGTAGTGTTTGCCTCCCTTTTTGAAAGCATACAGTAGTACCTCCTCTGTCGCCAGTCCTATTCCAGCCATATACAGTACAAGTATACAGGGGAACAAAATATCAGTCCTCCTGCTCCACGGTCCAGTTACAGACAAGACCCTGACAGAGACATTGTAGACAGATACACATAGTGCAAATTACTACTAATAATGCTAATACTGATAATACTAATATAGTTATTACAGAACAGTACAAAAATACATCATACAATATACACTGGGGGAATTTAAACCCTGTTTCTGGAATTGGGGTGGGTGCAAGTAGGTACCAGGGTGATGAGAAGCCTGTGGGGAAAAATCTGTTCCAGAGTCTGGTGGAGCTGGCCCGTACACTGCGATATCTTTTTCCAGATGGTAGGAGAGAGAAGAATTTATGGGAGGGGTCATCTACTGTACTGGAGGCCTTGTGCATACAGCGTTTGTGATAGAGGACATGTATGGAAGAGAAGGGATGCTCCTATCTGGAACAGGTTTGGGGATTTGCGTATTTTTTTGTTTTACCTCACAGTATTTTTTTCGAAGTTTACATTTTTAGCTATTGTTAGTGTGTAAGTGTCACATTCTGATACAATGTCTTGGCTCCCTTTGATACCAGACCTTCAGAAGGGGAGTTCATGTTAATCATTGAGTGTAGTTTAAATACAACTTGATATTGGTTCCTGAGCAGCCCAGTTACCTTAAAATGGAATGTAATCCAAAGACACCATCAGCCTGCTTTCGAGCAAACTTGACAATGAATGTGAATTTGTTTTCTGTTGAGTATTTTGAGGGAGCTCTCTCCAAAAACCGAATGAGTTTTCCTGAGGCAAACTACTCCCTTTAGAGATTAGAGAATTAGCAGCAAACCAGTAATCAAAAGCTTTCACCCTTTCGCACTCTGCTACCAGGTTAGGCTGCGGGGTGTCAATTTACACGGATCAAGAGGCTTTCTAAAACGGAAGAAGTGATTAATGAGAGGTCGTGCTTCGCGTTAACCCAAGGAAAGGTCACCAGATCAGTGAACAGCTCCATTTTCTCCTCTGTTGGCCATATCTTCCACCTCGGCTTTTGACCAAATGGGTATTTTTTGGCTATACTGTAAGCGGAAAGAAAGGTACGATATTTCTTCAGTAGGTTAGTTCTAAGACCTGTGCTTACATTCCTGGTGTTATATTATTTCTGCCTTTTCATGGCTTGACATCCTGCGCGGAGAGCATGTCTGTACAGCACATCACACTCACACACACAGAACTAGATCAAGACATCTTCTGTTCCTGCAGTTCCTGGCTTTAGGAGCTTGCAGCTTGCGGGGGAAACGGAACTGAAATTTTCTGCTTAAGACAGCCAGGCCACACTGTCAAATAAGATTTACAGAAAAACATTTCAGAAAAAGTTCACAGTGTGATCTCTGTTAATGATATATATTTATAGTTCATACTGAGATGTCATTATTTCCTAAAATTTTAGATGTGCTCCTAAAGAACGTCAATATGAGGCTGCAAAGGAACAAGGTTGATTCCACGCTGAAAAGAGAAGAAAGAAAACACTACATCCTCAATATGAGGATGTTGACCATGTAGCGTCTAAACATCAACAAAGTGCTTCTGTAGGCGTTTTGAATTGCTTTAAATGCTATCAATTAAAAAGGCTATATTTTGTCCTCAAACTTTCCTGAAATGGACACCACACAAGGCCTGTGTTTGCAGGACCTGTTTACAGATGGCTTGCACTCAGACGAGAGCCAACATTGACGTCTCGGGTGACAACCCAAGTAGTCCTTTTTGGTCCTTCGCTCCTGGCCCTCACACAAATTCCCAAGTCTTTCTTTTCCTTTTACTGAGTCTGCTGATAACGCCCCATGTAAGCCATGTTACACAGCCTTTTCGATCAGCTGATTTCCCGTCTCCAGCTGGGCGACAGACGGCTAGCCCTCTTCATCTCTGAGGACTTATTATTGAGGCACAGTTGGCACACGACGTACTGAATGCCCCAGTCTTGCCTTGTGGCCGCGCATGACCCCCCAGCCCCATGGGAGAGAGCAAATCAGGGCACGTGACACCACTCGGCCGTTTCAGGAGCTGACCTCTGAATCAATAACACAGACTCACCACCGGTGCGGAATAAGCGATCGATTCTTCCAACCATGGTCTGAGATGTCAGCTGCACTGTTAGTAACTCACCGCTGAGAGTGTAATAACACCCTTTTGCAAAGGTTACCATTAACCAGATTCTCCTAGCAGGTAATATATAGTGTGTGTATTTGAATCAACGTTTTCAATTTCACCAAATCACGGGTAAACATGTTGAACATGTTAAACGTCAGACCTTAACACGATTAGATAAATGAAATAAGACATATTGCTTCAAAGCTAATAGTGTTTATTATTTTCAGCTTCTGGAGTTCCAGGCACTTTGTGTGTGGAAGTGTGTGAGATTCACAGGGATTTAAGCCAGTGTCAGCTTGCTTGTAATTTAATGCCATTGCTTTGCATGGAAGGAGTTGTAGTATTTGCATACTGGCATGTTTCATCAGGTTAGCCTTGGTATACGTACTGTATTACAGTAACCCTTCCAACAGACACTTTTAAATAGAACTCAGAGATCTTTCAGTACAACAGCACCATCTAGGTGTCTCATATCATAGTTGCTGGTAAACACTGGGTATCTGCCATTATGACCCATTGTTATGTTTTTCTGAAGAATACTTTTTTGGTATACACTTCACGGTTTTTGTTGTAAACCTGAAAATGAAATGAAAATTCAAACCTAAATATTTTCTATACACTTACTGTATGAAGCTGTTCAGCAAAGGAACATGTTACTGTATCATTCTAGTGTGTTTTTATGAAGGTCTATAGTAGGACTGCATACAGTAGAAATAGAGTACTTTCGTAAGAACTGAATAAGAACATGTTTTTAGTCAGGTTATCAGCAATTGTATTTTGTGAGCAATATCTAATATGCATATCCCATGTAAACTGTCTGATTCTTATTTTTAGAATAGAATTAGGTAAACATGTTAGTAAAGAAATAAGAAATAAACAACAGAACACTCTGAGGCTTCTTACACTAATTTCTATTGTCTACTCCTTCTATATACAGTATACAACAGTAGCTTTGCCATAATTGATTGAGATGAGCCTTTATCATGTGTTAAATCATATTATCTAACAACAAGGAGGTACTTTTCCCTTTTAATTAGGTAATCTACAACTGTATTATGTAGAATCTACATAATACCCATAATACCCTAAACATATCAGCTCTAGAAGACAAAGAAACATGTAGCAGGCATTCCATTTGTCTTCTTCAGTGAAGCAGAATAGAAAACAAGTGTGTAATTTGTGTACATTCAACTTTTTATAAGGCGGTGTCCATGCATGATTCCTTTGGCAGGCTGGTCCTAGAGGCTGTGATTTAAAAACCAGGTATCTTGTAGCTCCAAGACTAACTTCATGATTTTCTTTAATGTGATCCTTTATTTTATTATTTGAAGTTCTGGGAGCAGCACAGTGACCTTTGATGAACTCTTACGATTGCGGACAAATAAAAGCTTTGGTTTTGCTGCATCCCTGGAGAGTTTTGGAGCCTAGGAGGCACAATTAACTTTCCTGATAAATGGCACATTGAATCGGATCTGAAAGAGCTCGCTATGGACTGCGCATCAGGCAGTGAAAGTATGGATTAGTCATCAAGCATCTAGGCTAGATATTGATGCCTTTCAGCCCAGTGTATTGACACAGAGAATGGAAAGACCATCATGTAATATCACTGTAAATTATTACCATTAACAATGCCTCCTCTGTAATCATTGGTAGTCCAGTGTGGCCCAGTGTAGTGGCTGTGATCTGTAGGCTGGGGTGTAGTATATTATAGAAGGCTTTCTAAGGTTTGCTTCAATTCTTTAACTATCTTGGATGGAATTGCTTCTCCCTGAGGTCTTGGGCTGTGCTTGGTGTGCAGTAAATTGAGATACAAAGGCTTATAGAGATGTACTGACCACCTGAGCCTCAATATTGAAGAATCTGTTGTGAACTGTAATTCAGGCAAAGACTCTGGACTCTACCGTATTCGTGTGGATATCTTGACAAGGAGCTACTGTATTGTGTGTTTCAGCACACAATGAGGGCACAAATGGAGGTGTCTTTCTTCTGTTTTATTTCATTGTAAAAGCTGGCTCAATTCAAGCTAGAATATGAGCCATATGATTCATGAATATGAATTCTGAAACAAAATGTCCTGATCTGTTTTACACTTCAGCGCTTGAAAGTCAACATACTATTAAAACTTAACTGTTCTGTTCTTATTCCTTTGAAATATATTTAGTAGAAATACCAATATACTGTAAGTGTATAACACCCTGTAATGTAAATTGCTCCAGCAATCTTACATAAAAATAATGATTTCTTGTTGAGTGGATTTCTCATTTGTTTTCCAGTATAGTGGGTACTGCTCTTATTAAGGAGGCTCACTTATTAAGGAGAGTCATTGTAAAAGAATAAAGAGCTTGTCTTCTTCTTTTGTTTTATCTGTTTATCTTCTCTTATTGTTATACAACCTCTGCAGCTACAGTACGTGTTTCAGGATCACTGTTAAACTGAGAAGTGGCTTTTCTTAAGAACCTGAATATATTGATTGTGCTTCAGTTTAATTGCACTGCCCATTTCTGCTAGCAAATGAGCAAGCCTGTAGTCACTCTTTTGTTTTGTAATGAACTCTTAACGGTTTCTGTACCATTCCTGATCAAATGTTTTGTAAGGTGCGATGAATGTGCTAGGAAATGAAAGATCCTTTACTTGTTGTACATACTATGTAAAGCATCTTGGCCTTGAGGAATTGAGCAAACGAAAAAAGTCTGTATCAAAGAGTTTATCAAATTCTTATCCTTCTATGCATTATTGCACATAACTGTATTCTGTGAATGGTGGCACCAGCAACCATAATATAGACAGATTTCAAAATATTTGGTGCCAGACTGAATTTCTTTTGGAGCAGAATAGAAAAGGAGTCTTATCACTGATTGCATGGAAACAAAAGAGCATACCCTCGGTACTAAATTCAATGGTGCATCTGTTAGTTTGGAAAGCTATCATTATAATCAATGTGTCCTTCTTTATGGCTTCCTCTAGCATGCTCTGTATGAATGGAATTTTTACTTTATAAAGCAATTCCTGGTGCGACATGGGTCTTTGTAAAATGAGCGCCAATTATCTCAATTAGTGCCACTGTCCGTGACATACAGTAGTCCTGAAGCTGACAACAGAGCAGATGGGGATGAACCACACACAGTTCATTGTAAAAACATAAATTGAAGGAAGCAACAATTATTTGCCCTGGAACATATTTTGTCTTTCAGTTCTTACAATGGGATAGCGAAGTTAACTCACTCCCAGTGATTGAGAAAAAGGCTTAAAGATTTGTTGAAAATCAAAATATGGTTTCTAATCAAATTGACGGTTTCTGGTGTCTTCTACCTTTTAATAATATAAGGTAAGTAGCCTGTCTTTTCTCCATTCATAAGATCTATGTCTGGATAGCCAGAATCTTAAACAGTGAGCACAGTGTGGCTGTCCAGGTACTGCAGTAGTCTGAGTGATTGTGCTGTGAGCGTGGTTAAAAGGCACTGAGTGGATGAACGTCCTACAACTTTCGATTATTTAATTTCACCTTCTATGCCCTTTGATCCACTATTCTTTGATACATTGACCCAGTTCTTAAGATAGAAGTTATCAAAGTTTGTTTCATTAAAAATTTTCTTTTGCCCGGAAATAAAAAAAACAAACAAACCAAACAAAT
Source organism: Lepisosteus oculatus (assembly GCF_040954835.1). Lineage (NCBI taxonomy): Eukaryota > Metazoa > Chordata > Actinopteri > Semionotiformes > Lepisosteidae > Lepisosteus > Lepisosteus oculatus. The sequence goes on along the minus strand of NC_090719.1, from coordinate 12,490,013 downwards.
TCTATGTTTGATTGAAAATGTGCTCTGAATACTGCTTTTCAGCAGCATGTCATTGCATAAAGGTGACTGGAATGTACAGTATCTCTCACAAATTCAACGTCCAGCTGAGTGAGTTTTTGCTGATTCAGCAGAATGGTGTAAACCTGAATTGGATCTTGCGGTTTGCGCTCATACTTCCTTATCTCTAAGGAATCTGTGTTCACATTTGTGAACCAGCATGGTGCAGCAGTGTCTTTAGCATGGAAACATTCAGTCGAGTGCATCATGTTCTCTTTAGGCAGTATTATGCCACAGAGGAGCAACAGGAATTGATTCTGATGCACGTGAAATGGTTAACAGTTTGTTTATGTAGCTAATATAAAAAGCTTCTACATGCAGCTAATCTCAAACCACCTCCTGTTTTAGTGATACTGGGTGTGGTATTGGTTCCTGTTTGTTTGCATGACTAAATAGAGAGGAATAAAGCTGCCTTCACTGTTTAAACAGGCTTGATGCTTTTGTCCAGCTACTGTATTAGCTGGTTATTAGCTGTTGAGAACCCCTGAAGACGTGACTACATGTTACCTCACTTGGCTTACAAAGAGAGTTAATAGGTCTGCCTACCTTTTGTGCCAGTTTGCTGCCTTTTATTGCCGCAGTACTGCAGTTTCAATTAGAGGAGCTTGTTAAAGAAGGGGTTACAGTGGACCTGTGATCATTGAATTGAAAATGCATTCATCATGTATTGGAGATTAAGTGGTTTGGGATGTCACCACCATATTGGGCTTATAGAGTGAGCACAGAGCTAAGTACTAAGCTGAAGAGCTCAATTGTCATGGTACAGAAAGCTGATTTGCAGTGCCAGCTAGCCAAAAGCCCTTAGATAAATAATAAATCATGACAGGTAATATATGTGTATAATACATACATATGTAGATAATATAATACAGTATATAGAGATATATAGAATAGGTAATAGAATAGATAAATCATTTATTTGTAATTGTGGCTTTGGAACTTCTACCTGGAATTAAAAGTTCATTGTATTTTTCGTTTAGAGTCATCTCCCATTAAATCTCATGTCTTCTAAATTGAATTGTTCTAAAACTGCTTATGATTATATTTAGAAACCACACAGTTTGCTGCAACAACAGGATCTGCACGTAGCAGGCACTCCTCCATAGGAAAATTAATAATCCCAGTTCAAGAATTCAAGTTCTATACAGGTCTCTGGTTAAGACAGAGAATATACAAATATGAATACAAAATAAGTCAGGGCTGCTGTGTGAAGTTTCTGTGTTGGTATCTGCTGAATGTTTGGTAAAAAAACAGGCAAGATGTTTGTGAATCTGCTTGAAAAGATAAGTCCTAGTCTTTGTTTCAAATCTTTGATTTGGTCGATCCTCGCTGCTGTGAGTAACACACTCAACATATGGATAGACACATTTACAGTACAGTACACTGCCTTCAGCTTAACAGGCCTCCAGGCAACAGCCAGATAAGATTACTGTGTCCATTCTATGTCTCACATTCCTAATAATTGTTCTAATTCTGAGAAATTTACCAGGCTTGAGGGCAGCACACAAGAGAAGGACCGACGATTTGAAACCAAGTCGGAAGAAAAATCCCTTTAAAAAGGTTCAAAACAGATATTTCTGAAACCAATTAAAAAACAAAACACAGATTGGTGCCCAGGTGTTAAGTGCAAATGTAAAATTCTTTGCCAAACAGTTTGAAATTCCTTGTTCAAATAACCACAGAAGTAAAACGATTTGAGTGGCCAAATTACCAGTGATCTGTGAAGCTACTGTATCTGTACTATTCTCCAATTTTGCAAATTGGCTGAAAAAACAAATAATTATCCTCTTGTATATACCAAAGTTAGTAAAGGCCTGTTCAATTTGTTGGCTTTGATGCTGTCAAGTTCCAGTTTTACATTACAGTACATCCCACTAACTAAATCTGAAGTGCTTGGTGAGCTGTATAAATCTTTAGGGATAAGGAGAGCACTGTGTCAAAATAAGGGATTGTTATTTGCTGTCATGTTACAGCTCAGTATTATTACACGGTCAAAGCCTAGAAAAACCAACAAAGTTGAGTCAATATTAAATCAAGGGCAGGAAGAAATAAAATAGGCTTATAGTCTCAAAATTACAGTGTATTATGTTTTATATTAGAATATTTTATACAAACTAGCAGGTGCCCAGTAAATAATTTAACTTCTGGCTCAACGAATGGCAAAGCTAAGTATTATAAATACAAATGGCTCTAACAACAGCAATATCTGTTAATCTTCCAAACATACAACCAATTAACGTTAACCACATAGCACAACTTAAATATAAATAAAGTATTATACAAAATCACCAAGGTTTATACAACTAAAGCTTCATCACAGAAGGGAAGATTCTGGACTCTTATGAATGACAGAATCCTAAATATACAGTAAGTCAAACTGTAAAAATAATCAATTAAGACTGAATTGTTCAGTAATGGTTTTTTATCAATACAATCACCATAATTGGAGAAAATGGTGAATTGAACCCCTGAAGTCTCTTAAGATTATATTAAACAATATACCCAAAGTGATCAATCCAACAGGCTTCTCTTTCTGGTAATAAAGGATCAATATCTTTATGCCTCTGAGGAGCAGTTATTTGTTCGGTACCAATGAGTTTTAACATGCTCACAGTATGATTCAAACTGACTAAGATGTCTTGCCTCAAGGGGATTAAGACTGTTCCTGTGAATAGTACTCCTGGTTTCACCTGTTCTAATATTGAGCTGTCTTTTAGTTTTACCAGTGCAGCAGGAGCATTTCAAGGGGTTAGACCACATGAGGATATACACCGTAGTACAACAGCTTCTGTTCTTTGATTAGAAGATCTACCAGTATGTGGATGATAAAAACATTTTGCATTGTAATAACATCATATTAGCATGTGCAAAACATGGAATACTGCTTACGGAATGATCCTGTTACATTGTTGTTGTATTCATCAAAATTGTGATTGTATTAATCAAAAAATGCTATTTAAACTTGTAAACGTCTGTCTAATCCAAGTTCAGTACATGTTTGAAAGCTCATGTTTGACTGGAAAAAAGATAGAGGGTGGGCATGACAGATACAGTATGCTTGTTTGGCACATGCAAGATGAATCATGAAAGATGAGGCTTTTGGTGTACATTTGTTTAAATTAAATATCTCTTGTCCCCTACTTACCAACTTCCTGTCGGTGACAGCAACAATACCATAGCAATACCACGCAGGAAGGATTCGAGTTTGAGGTCTTTACCCAAACGTTGCTGGTGGTTGGTACAGTAGATGTTGCCCTGCCTTCATTCAAAGAAATGGGTGGATGAGAAACTTTGGATGAATTACCTATTAACAAACTTCCAAAACATAACCACATTGGCATTTCCAAAATGTTCAGAATTGTGTTCATAGCTCCTCTTGGGCATAGCATGTACTGTACAAAGAACTAGCTTTAAATGGTAACATCTTCAAGGAGTCATATGCACCCTGTGACGAAAGTCAAGAATAATCATTTGGTAGGATTTTTGTAAACTGAATTTATGCTGTCCCAGATGGAGTCCCAGGAATTTTTTTTTCACCTGGAACATTCAAAATCCTCATCTGAACAGGAACAGCTACTGTAGCTTTGCATGACACCAAGAGCAAAACTAAAACCTAAATCGAGGAAGTCGGTTCGATTGCTTTGGTCTTGAAACCACTGGGTTTGCAGACAACTTTGCCTCCAGGGGACGCCAGAGGCCCACATTGCAGAACGCTGAGCTGGAGACAGCAAGGTACAGAATAAAGGGCAGTCAGGTTTCCACTGAACTACTAAACACCAGGTTGTAAGTAAGCCATGCTGTATCCCTGGGCTCAATTCCAGACCTGTGGTGCTGCCTGGATAGATGTTCTCTGGTTTTCTCCCACAGTTTAAAGATCATGGTAGGATCTTTTTTTCTTTTTTCCATGTCACTGAGCCAGATGAGACTGCAAGAAGTCCTCCGTGAAGATCTCAGTTTATGTATTTTTCAGTGCACAGGATTCCCAATGTTCTGGGAGAGACAAAAACAGCTGAAAATCTTTATGAAACAAGGGAATCCACTGATCAAACAAACGTCAGTGTTAAACACCTCTCCTCAGCATTTGCTGTGTATCCATCTGATAGGTATGCAAGACCCTGATGAAAAGTGTGAACCTGTTCAAGTTTAAATGTTTGCTTCCCTACTAGTAGTGTTCAGGTTTACTCCTCTGTGTTGGAATACAGACAGCTGAACTATAGTTATGGACTACAGTAAAAAAATGTAGTGACTAAGTTGATTAAAATGGATGTAAAGTATCTCTTGATATTATGAAACATTGACCTTAATCTAAATTAGATGGGGCCCATCCTGAAATTCCATATCTAGGATGGGATAGATACAGTAGGATGAAAATATTCTGTACTTTGTACCAGGTAACATCCCATGTAATTGGCAAATAAGAACCAGCCAGCTCATGGAGTGGGATTTGGAACAGAGCGTTTTCAGTAAGAACGTTCATTTGCTTTCCTTATCTTCAGAGGATGCAATGAAATGTACATCATTTGCATTTAAAGTGCCTGATTAGCTTCCAGCCTGCAGTTTTGTGGTACATTTCAGTGCTGAAGTCCTGGAGAAGGAAACGAATGGAGGAACAGGAGGAGGCCAGACATTGAAAGTCTTACTCTTGAAGAAATGGCCATCAATAAAAACAAGCGTGATGATCATCTACAGTACAGAGCCTTTCGTGCATAGCATCAGAGAGTGTCATTTTAAAATAGGGCAATCACACCAATTATAATCAACACTCACTTGAAAAGCATATGCAGCACCAATAATGGGACCAGACTGTAAAAACCAAAATATAGAAATCCATTTCAGTTCAATTTAAAACTGCAGCCGGAATAGCTCAGCCGAAAGACCTCTGGGAATTTGGGGAGACATGAGGCATGTTGAGGGGTCTGATGCCTGCCTGTGGATGCCATTTAAGAAAAGCTCAACCCAGACCTCAATCACAGGCTACCATGCCTATTAGGTTACCAGCTGAAATGCATTTCTTCCCTCAGCATCTGGAGTGAGAAACCCTAGAGATATTACCAGATCTGCCTTCCTCACTTCTCTTAAACTCCTAAATGCCATCACAGCTTCAGGTTATTTTCACAGGGCCGGTGCCAATAGAGTGTTTTTTTTTCCTGCTTCCTGTGTGATAGACTAATTAAAGTGAACATGCTGAGGACTGAGCAATGGAAATTTGTCATATCTGCTGCAGGAAATATTAATTTTTCAACACTCTTTCAGAATAAACAGGGCATCGGGAACCAGGGAGCACAAGGGGAAACTATATGGAAGTGTATTTACAGTAAATCCAAGAACTCTTGAAGAGTTGTGGGAGTATGCAACAAGCTGTCCAGTCTTGATGTTGAAGCCTATACTGCAGCTTTTTTTCAAGCAACAGCTGGACCCTAGTATTAACTAATTAACTACCAAATGGGCTTGATGGGCCAATTAGTGTCCTCTCGTTTATAACTGTTCATTTGTTCTTCCATCACCAATTCACCTTGGTTTGGCATCTAAATAGATGCAATTGCTGAACAAATTCTTTAATTAAAATGTTTCTGGCTGCAGTCATGGTGCGATTTTAATTGTGGCACTAGATTGTGTGTCGATTGTCAGACTGCAACAAATCATGCAGAACACGAACGCTCCAATGTGGAAAATACAGGAGCACAGTAGCAGTAGTAAGGTGCAGTATACTGTAAGTGAAATGTTGATTTGTGTCTCTGATAGGCAACTATAAAAATGAATTAATTACAGTAAGTGAGAGGCTTCATTCTGCAGGATAACAGATTTGATCATGTCTAAAAGCAACAATTTTGTGTTTGAACCTCTCATTCTCTAACAAGACGTCGTACCCCTGAACTTCAGCACTTGCACTGTCATGCAGTATGCACTACTGCATGGCTGTATACTAAACATACTGTCTTGAGACTCCTGGTTTAGACCCTTTTTACTTTTGCACACACTTACGCAGCTGGGAAGGGAGCCAGGCTGAAGTATCATTTTCTTTTCTTGGTCTACATCAGTGCAGACATAAACAGTAGACGCAATGCATAATGGCTCTGAGGTGTCTTCACAAAATAGAAGAATGGGAGAAGTCCCTAGAGATCCGCAGCCAAGCTGCAGTGCTCACAGAACTCTAGAGCTATTATAGGAGTTGAAAGTAATAAAGTAAAAGTCTCTTTAATAGAGATCTTGACTATCAGAACCACCTGCAAAAATCAGGACTGTTAAAAGATTTAAGATGCTGTATTTTTGGGGTCATGTGGATGAAAGCAGACAGCAATGCAACAGAGAAGCCAGTATCAATTCCTGTGTCCAAGCAGGACAGAGAAATTAAAGACCCATCCTGATGTTTTCAAGTGTTCCATTAATATAAATAGAAGGAGTTCCAAGTCCAGCAACATATTCGCACAGCACATAAGAAGTTTCCCAGTTCTAACAGAAATTCAGTCACCGAAACTATACAGCACTATTAGTCTCCTGAAAGTTTGTTTTGAACTGAACAAGGTTATGACTGAGCAAGAGAATTAAGCTCTTGAAATCCATTTCTGCCCACGCTTGGTAGAATGCTATTTCAGTAAGTACTGTAAAGCCTATTTAATAAATATGATATTGATGTATGCTCTGCTGACTTGTGCCGGTTTTTCAGTTTTTCTTCCAGCCTTCAATTAACCCGACGTATCAGATCATATGTCCAGATAATATCAGATAATGAGATTATATATCCTTTTATCTGCTTCAGTTCAAGCTTTCTGGCCTTGTCTCTAGCGGTGCATTCAGAGCATGTGCTAAACCCTTCTGCGTTAAGTGTCAACTAATTGAAAAATGCAAATTATTTTCAGTTCACCACCTTCCTGTTCCCATTTTTTTTTTTGCTTTTTTCCTCATGTCCTTTAAGTTTTTCTGCAACAACGAACTGCAGGTGACTCCTGCTAATTTCCATACACCCTTCCACCTTGTCTTCTTAAATGCTGAGCAGGGCTGGGCCTCGTCAGTATTGTAGTGGAAGTCTCCTAATGAAAAGCAGGTTGCTCCTATAAGTGTTATGGGTGAGCCAGTAGTTTTTGTTGCAGAAATTCTTCCCTCTGCACAGCAGAATTTCTAAACCACCACTCAAGCATGGATACTGAGGACCTTGTGCGGTCTTTCAGATGATAACTTAAATTCAGGTCCCCTTAATTCTTCTGATGAATTAACTTCTCCACCTTCTCGGCAGGAGGTTTCAATTTTCGAACTCATTGGCTGAATACTTCAATTTGCGGGGGAGAAAAAACGCTTTTTCAAAAATAACAATTTGAAGAAATATAATTTCAAAATGTGTTTGTCACACCAAACGATACATTCTTTTAAATATAGCAGGAAACTCTCCTTTAACAAAATGTTGTTCTTTTGCTATTATTCTCTCTACATTTGAGTACTTGCTTCACAGTTTTTCTGAGGGCAAAAAGGTGAGAAATGACTTCTCAACAAGAGTCTTATTAGAGTGGCACTCTCACAAAAGCCTGTAAGGATTCCCTCTTGCTGGATTTCTGCAGTAAATAGTTAAAATACGCTAGATTACTCTGCTCTCCTCCCCACTGATAGCTGATGTGTGGGGAGCGTTCTGGCGCACTATGGCTGCTGTCGCATCATCCAGGTGGGGCTGCACATTGGTGGTGGTGGAGGGGAGTCCCCTTTACCTGTAAAGCGCTTTGAGCGGAGTGTCCAGAAAAGCGCTATATAAGTGTAAGCTATTATTATTATTATTATCATTATTATTATTATTATTATTATATACAGTTTCTTGCGTTAGGAATGTGTCTTTTTGCATACCCCAGCTTGCTCTCCATGAGACACACAGACAGGGAGAGAAGCTGTCTGTGACCCAGAGCGCAGGGTCAGCCATTTATACGGCGCCCCTGGAGCAGCTGGAGTTAAGGGCCTTGCTCAGGGGCCCAACGGAGTAGGATTCCTCTGGCCGCAGGATACAAACCGGCAACCTTCCAGCCACAGGCACAGATCCTTAACCACAGAGACACCGCTCCTTTGACCTACTTATACTGTAGGTCTTTGCTGTAGAGGGTGTGCCTTTGAAGCTCATACCCTGATATGGATCACCGTAAACATGGAATCCCCTTTAAATTGAATTACACAAATGACCGTTTGCTGCTTCTCGCCGTCCCATGAGTTTGAAGGAATGACACTTCAGGGTGCTGAGGAAAGAGTTGTGTGTGTTTGGTGGGGTGTCGTGCTTAACTGCTCCTGCCTCTCTGCTCAGAGTGCTTTAAATCATCGTTGGTTGGTCAAGGTGACATTGCAGATTGACGGTGCTTGGCAGAAAATTTGATTTAGATCACGGATGGCATATTTCATTAAACCACATTTTCCCCAGCCCCACCCCCATCAGATAAAATATGGCCAGAAACATTTTTTCCTTCAATGTCATGACAGAAAATGCAGATTAATGCAAGGTCACAGTTACTGGTTTTAACCCGTTCGCTTGTGTTTTTAGTTTTTTGGTTTTCTTGGTCACAGAGGAGGTTTACATCTGTCAAGAAACCTGGAAACTCAGCATTGCTTTAGTCACACCCTTCCTGAAAAGCCTTGAGGTTTGCTAGGGGCAATGTGTACAGCAGGTCATCAGCACTTTTCTCTGAGTTTCTTTTACCTTATGTTTCCATTTGTCTGGTTCTCTGTTGTCAGCTGGAGTCCTATATACAGTAGCTCTTCTCATTTTAGATTTGTACTAGTGTAGCACTCATCTACATTAAATACACAGGTGTCTGACCAGTCCTGAATTTGATCAAAGTCCTGTATGACCATTTGAGAGTGCACAGTGTTTCCTATTTATCTCAGTTTGATATACAGTAATCTGCAAACTTTGCTAGGTATACCAGATTCTATATCTGTGATAAAAACTAGGAATAGTTAGGGTTCTATCAGGTGACTGTGGTTATGCACCAATTACTTCACCCACATTTGTTTCCTGTACATTATGCAATCTATAATCCAAGAACTTGCATTTTATGAATGTCTGAAATTTGAGAATTCATTTGATGAGGAATTTAATCAAATGAATCCTGAAAAACCAATTAATCATGGTACTGTATAACTGCAGTAATGGATACAAACACACATGCTTCTGTAAATACTATATGCCATGTATGTCAGTATCTGTAACTCAAGCTGCATGTTCAAAGAACTAGTTAGGTAAGCAAACTAAGACTTAGCTTTTCTAAATCCATGCTGGCTATTCTGTAGAATTGTATTGCCACAGCGATGATCTGTACTAGTTTACTTCTACTCTTAAAAACAGAGCATCAAACCTGTAACTGTAATTCTGATTATTATAAGTAATGGAGGTTTTGGTAGATCAGATAGTTCTGCTAGTTCCTTGGTAGACTGTGCTGTTAGGGGTTAAAGAATGTGGCCTCTGATTTTAAGATCACCATTGCATTCTGCCCAAGTGTTTTTTTTTCTTCCTAGGCTGAAACCTTTCTGTATTCGTTAATGTGTACGGTAGGTCATGGTCTGTTTGTTGTGGTTTCTAAGAATAGGCTTGTGTTTTTACTGGTTTGGTTAATTTAGTTCGTTTGGCTTCTTTTCATTGTATTGTAGTATTGTAGAGGTTCAATCTAATTAGTTAGTTTTCAGTATAGGATATACTATATATAGGATATAGGGTATACTATATCTTATAGACTGTCTCTAACTAGTAGAATATACTGTAGCCCCAGGTGATAAAATCACTCAGTTACGGTCACTGTGTGTTCAAGGTGAGTGTATCCTTTAATTTGTGCATTTCGATTTTCAGTATTCTGAGTAAGGGGAGTCTGCAGAAGCCATTTCACCTGTTGTAAAGTTGTGCAGTGAGTTTGCACACTTGTGTCCCAATGAATAGTGAAAAGCACCAAATGTACCGGCTGCAAGCCGAAGCTGCCACCAAAACACACACACATGTGTAGTGTCCACCATAACACTTCACTCTGCCTAGTACTGAACACCATAAGAGCATACATTGTAGGCAACTTCAGCACGGCTGAAGATCTCCAAATCCATACTTGTCATTGTACTTTCGCACCAAACTATTGGAATCCTGCCTTCTCTCTTCGAAGTTTCAAATGCTTCAAATGTACGATGTTCGTAATCTTGTTTGCTTTGCATTAGCGTGAATGGTTTATTTATTGATTGTACTGCTGCCCGTTTTAACGAGTGATGGCTTATCCCTTGCACTAGTTGGGTTCTGTGCTGAATATCAGCCTCAGGATCCATTGCTGTGTCTCCAAGCACCATGCTCCCAGTGTGCAGCCCTGACTTTTGAAACGGGCCACTTGTTGAACTTGAGCTCTTTGATTTAACCAGTATGTTGTGGAGTGCACTGCTGCAATGGATTAAAGCATTTGACTTTCTAAGATTGTACAGTATAACCTGTAATTTAGGCCATATTAACCGAGTGCAGTGTGCAAACCTGGGAGATTAGTCCAAGCAGCTGTGGGCACTGGACTGACCTTTCACAGTAAATTGCAGTCTTACAGACTGATCCTCGACGTGTTAACTGAGATTCGCTGGTTAGTCATACAGCTCTACAGGAAACATAAAGCCCTATTCTTGAAACTCACCCCTCTGTGTGCTTATGAGCTGCACTTTGCACCTTGCATTGTGTGGGTGGTTGTGCAAATATGTGACATTTCTTGAGGTGCTACAGCATGTTAAGAGCATATTCATTTATAAAAAGAGACAGATGACCCACAGAAAAATGCTAACATGCAGTAACTAAATGTATGTTTCAATGTGCAAATGCTGTTGCCTTGGAAAACAAAGTTTCATTTGGGTTTGTTAGGTTATTAACAGATTTTCTGGTTGTTTAAAAAAGATGACATTGTGGTTCTTACACTGCTGAAGCAGACTCAATACTGGCAGTAATTACCAAAAGATTGAACAGATTTCCAGTCCCTATGTGAGGGGATTACTCTGTGAGACTGGACTACTTTTGAATACTGGGTACAGTGTAATAAGAGAAGCTGCTTATTCTGACATGCCATTGAATCTTTTCTACGGTATAGTATGCAACACTGAAAATCAAGAAATTCACATATATAAACACTTGTGAGAGTTTTGTTTGCTGTTTCATGTTTGTGTTCGTTTTCTTTAAATTATTTCTTTGCTCCTGAAATGTTCACATCAGTTAACATTAGAAGACATGTCCTACTCCTACTGTATCTTATTGTTCTGATGTGATGTCTTAATTTACCCCCTTACCAAGTTAGAGAATCAGGTTTTTACTTCCAAATACATTGGTGGAGCGGTGGCTCTGTGGCTAAGGATCTGTGCCTGTGGCTGGTTGCCAGTTCAAATCCCGCAGCCAGCAGAGGAATCCTACTCCGTTGGGCCCCTGAGCAAGGCCCTTAACCCCAGCTGCTCCAGGGGCGCCATACAATGGCTGACCCTGCGCCCTGACCCCCAAGCTTCTCTCCCTATCTGTGTGTCTGTGTGTCTCATGGAGAGCAAGCTGGGGTCTGCAAAAAGATAATTCCTAATGCAAGAAATTGTAAAGGGTTAATAAAGTGATGTTATTATGATTATGTCTCTTCTCTTCCCTTTCAGCAGCTCCTTTCCAATTTGTTAAGCAGTCTGCGCAAAGGTTCCTTAACGTACTTGGCCCTTTGAACTGTGAGTCAGTAAAAATCACCAGGCAGGAAGTTCCTTTTCCTTGTGTGATTGATTTCAGACCTGTCTTTTAACAGATGCAAAGGTCGTGCTTTCACATGTGCGTGGCTGCTTTTAGAAAAAAACACAAAGGAAAAAAAAAACCGAGCACATTTTCAAGTGGAGAGAGTTTGGCTGAGCTTATGTTGGTCGAAACCAGTCTTTTGAAGGGGAGCAGAGGTATTTGTTTTACAGTGGCTTCATTTCTTGGCTTGGTTACTAAAAGTTCAATTCCAAAACAGCAGGATCAATACTGTATGTATTCAACTGTAGGTGCCAGACCAGAACTTTACGTTGAGGGTGGTGAATTTCTAATGCGTTTTTGTTTTTATTTCCCTGTAAATTTAATAAGTCTGTGTTTTGCTCACTACCCCATTAGAATGATTTTAGTGTTCGTTTTTATTTTAGGGATAGTCAGAAAAATATTTTTGTGACTGTTGTTGGCGTTCTTCATATTTTTTTCATTCATTTGGGGAGGATGTTTTTGGGGAGGTTTGTCATTGCCTTGTATTCAGACTTCTAATATTAAAAGTATTCCTGATACCTTTCAAATATTGCAGGTGTTTTAATACATTTCATATGTATTTTTTTTTATTAAAAAAAAGAGAATAGTGCTAAAACATCACCTGAATTAAGAGCAACCAAACCTTTTCACAGGCCAGCTGTGACATTTCCTCCTCACAGGTTGAGAGCTGCTGGAATTTGGTGGACACAGCAGTATCCCTTTGGACCCCAAATTGTATATGGCCAATAATGTGATCTTATCTGATTGCAGTTAACTTTGTTTATGTTCATCTCAAGTTGACATTTTGTTAAATTTCTTTTAGCTCTTCTTTTTGTGCTTGTAAGCTCGGGGCTTGTGCCATTTGAGACAGGAAACAAAAATCTAACCATTCACAATTTGAACTGAAATCATATGCATTGAAAAATGTAACCACACTGGTAATTCTAACCCTGCTTTCAAGTATAATACAAATCTTAAGCAGCTGAAGAGCAATTTCTGGCTTGACAGCTTATATATTGAAAAATAGACCTGCGTGGTCTCCATTGGTCAGGGTTGAACACCTCACTCTATTCTGAATTGTCCCAGCACTGAGGGTGGCCCTGTTTCACCCCAAACTCTGGCCTGACCTGTTCTATTATCTTCAGTTTAACTAAGAGGAAGAGGGATTTAAAAAAAGCTCATTTGAGGAGTGGGCCTCTGGCTTCTTCGTATTTCAGAGACTCTCAAGGACTTTTTAAAACTCCCCTTGAACTAAATCTATGAAAAGCCACCTTATCCCTCCCACCTTTCACAGAGGAACAGCAGGGGACGTACAGCTAATCAGGAACACACAAGACCGTTCCTGTGAAGCGGTTTTAAGCTTTTTACTTCAAGGTGTGGGGCTTAGTTTATGAAATGCATTCCTGTGTCTTGCCATAGCAAGATCCATGCTTACAGTACGTATTATATTTCAATGCAGTTTGTATTTGTTATTATTCTTTACAAAATATTCATACAGTACCTTAAAAGTCTGTCGCTGGAGCAAACGCAACTCTGTTGTTAGGATGCTTAAAATGTCAGGTGTTACTTGACATTCTTTAATTCTTTAATTATCTGCTAAATCTTTAATTATGTCAATCTTGATTCTTGCTCAGACCCATCTGGCCTGCTCAGTACTTCTGTTTGCTGATTTATTGATGAGCTCCTCTGTTTCTCTTGATTCTGGGCCCAGTGAGATGAAATGAAGTATCTTCTTCTGTATTTTCTGTGGCAAGAAAACTGTTCCTATTGTAATCATGTCTCTTAAGGTGCAGTATAAGCAGGTAAACAGGTACACCAGAGACCTTACTTTTTTATTTGTGGCTGTTTGTGCTTGTTGAAGATGTAGACTGAGCAGTGCTTTCCTCTCAGTGAGACTTGCCAGTTTCTGCTGCCTTCTTGGAATATGCCGTAGCTGATTAAAAGCTCTTTCATGGAGGGTAGGTCAACATTCCAGTTGAAGTACACAAGCTGCTATCGCACAAGGGCATCTTGAAGTGGTCGATGTGGTAGGGAGGGGCTCATTTCACACTATGTAGGCGAACAGTACAAATTTTCATCTCAGATCAGCTCCACTATGACACGGGAAACCCCGAAGTCATGATACAGGGGCAACTTCACATAGTGCTGCTTGTGGAGCAACATTGATAGTACACTGATTTTGTTATTATTATTATTATTATTATTATTATTATTATTATTATTATTATTATTGAGGTTCCTCGTCACCATGTACTCAAGAGGAAAACTGCTGTAGCTTTGGCTATGACAGGCTGACATAAAGATAATAAAGTACAATAATATGACTTCCAAAACAATGACAAAAAAAGGCTTAGAGTATTTTTTAAAGAAAGACTTTAATAAAAAAATATTTTTCCCGCATATTGAGGTTTTATTGATGATTAATAAGGCATCTGGAGTTACAAAGTAGAGTGCCTGGACCTCTACCCTTTAGCTGAACCCCACTGTGGAGGCACAGTGGAGCTGTGGTGAGGGGCTCTGGACTGGACTCATCACTGGAAGGTTGTGGGTTCAAATCCCATGTGTGGCACTGCTGTTGTACCCTTGAGCAAGGCCCTTCACCCTGCCTGCTCGAGTTACAGTACATGCCCAGCTGTATAAAGGTGCAAGCATAAGTGGTTTTGCAAAAAGTCCCATATCAGTTAATAATACATGAACAATTCTAAAAAAAACATCGTTACAGTAAAATCATGATTAAGGGACTACAGTATTAAACCTTCATTTATATATTATAATCTAAAGCATAACCAAGCAAAAACATTAAATGTGTCTGATACCTTGCTTTCTAATTGGTGCTATTAGTATTAATACCATTAGTAGTACGGTATGTTGTTGTATGGAGGAATAAACTAGATCTGGAATTGTATCAGAGACCTCTGGGGCCAGGAGGAACAGGTAGCAGGCATAGACATTAATATTGTGCATATCTCTGATGATTCCTGGTGCATGTGACTCTTCATTTGCACTACATTGCATATAAGAAGGGTGTCATGGTGTTTGGTATTGCTACCTCACAGTGCTGGGGCCCTGGGCTCAATTCCAGACCTGGGGTGCTGTCTGTGTGGAGTTTGTATGTTCTCCCTGCATTCCCCCGGGTTTCGTCCAGCTGCTCCAGTTTCTTTCCTCCCACAGTCCAAAAATATACAGATAGATTAACTGGCTTCTGTGTCTGCCCTGCAAGAGTGCCAGCTGTCCCATCCAGGGTGTACCCTGCCTTGCACCGGTTCTTTCTGGGAGATCCTCCAGCTCCCCACAACCCTGACCTGGCTGAAGTGCTTAGAAAAGGGATGGTTCCAAATAAGAATGGAGGAAATCCACATCTCCACCGAGGTATTTTAAAAATACCAATTTTCCAGTGAAACTGCGGTTTTCATTTGTGCAATTGTGAATTGTGTGCTTTTGATTCATCACTGCGGCTTTGTTTTCTTAGGCGATCACATGCATTCGCACGCCTCAGGAGACCCCTGGGTACACAAAGTGGTTTAAACACTATTTTTAAAAATGCACAGATAGGCATTGCATTCTAGAAAATTGTGCTCTCTAAAACCTCAGCATAATCCGCATAAAACTCTTCAACCCCGGAACAAAATTCAAACGCTTGTGTCAGATATAAAAAGAAAATGCATTCTTAAACTTGGCAAAAGTGCAAAATATATAATTTAGGGAGAAAACGTTTATTTAACAAGAAAAACACTGATGTGCCATTAAAGGCACACATTCCTCAAAAACAGCCTAAATGTGAATTGTTAAAACGTATAATCTTTAAAATAGTGGCCACACACTGGCACTGTTCCTACAAAAAAAACAACATTTTTATAACCCAACTAAAGAAGCTGGTTGTTTCACTTTCCAATATGACTCACTTCTCATTCAAAAGACCGAAATCCTTTTCTTAATAAAATGAGTTTTGTGGCTTTCTGAGTTACGGAAACTAGTAGGTACAGAAGCAGGTACCTTTCACTGTGCCTTAACATGGTTTCTTTGTGCGTCCCAGTATACAGTACATGTATACATGTATACAGGCTGATGCATACAGTATTATGAACAACATTTCCTGGAATTCAATCCCATAAGGATCTTCCCTGATTAATGCATTTCTCATCAGCATATCTCTTTCAGAAAAAGTCCCGCTTTTTATTCTCACCATGCTTTTGTTTTTAAAAAGTAAAAGTGAAAATGTATTTCAATAATGAATGACCTGGCAGGTTTTTTTTTTTCAGGAGGTTGCGTTCCTTGCTGTTAAATACAGTATGTACGGGTACCCAGATATTCTACTTTTCTTTATCACACCTCCATCCTGACAAAGACAAATACATTTCATCTTAGTGCCTTTTGCTCATGATTCTTTTTCTTTACCTTGGGCTTTCACCGGTAATGAACTTCTGTGATTAATTTTTTGTGTTTGTATTATCAGAAGTCTGTTTTAACAAGAGCAAAAGACACCACAGAACCAGTGTTTTTTCCACCAATGGCATGTAAAGGTTTAGTTGGATCAAATTATTTTTAAAAGTTGTACTATAGAATATTGAAGATTTAGTCATATTATAACCAGTGGTTGTGTCTTCCAAGGATATGCTGACCACATATGGAGTTGTGGAAACTTGTTTTAATGAGAAACAATTTAATTATGCCTTCTTTCGCGCTTCCCTGCTGTTTTGTAATGGCAAAGAATATGGTTTCTTCCTGCACTGCCCAAAGATAATGATCATTCCCAGTGTACTGTATCTGCAGAAAACAGAATGCATTCTGAAACAGAACATCTGTACCGGCCATTCACAGCAAGAGCTTCAATTTACATCCATCAGCTTCTCCTTGGGCTTCTGTACTATCACTTTTCAACACCCACAGATAAGACAGGGCTCTGGGCTGGGGTCTTCTCTATGAGGCAGGCTGGTGAGGGCTTAACAACAGAAAGTGGTGAATGTCCATATAGTGGAATTGTGGGATGAGGATATTTAAACGGGAGACACGATTTTTAAAAGTGAGGCTTGATCTGTGCTGTCTTTGTGAATGACAACCCCTCTGTCTTATTTTAGTCCAGTACCTACAGTATAAGACTACAAACAGAAATAGCACTGGAGGCTCAAGCAGGCTTTGTCACAACAAAGACTCCTGCAAGTCCACCTAAACCAATTGTCTTTGTTTAGATCAGATATCTTCTGCTGCACAATTCTATCTCAAATGCAACATCAAAGCAAACACAAAGTTAGGATAGAATGGAAACAGTTTACAAAGTGCTTACCTCACAGATCAGTCAGAGCTTACACATTCAGTAGCAGGACAGATCAACCGAGGAGCCATTTGGATCACTAAGAGGCTGTGAGACTGTACAGTAGGTTGTATTTCTTCTCACGCAGAGGAAGTGATTTTGCTTTGGAAGGCCCTAACATTCCAGCTGTGTAGTATTTATTCGTGCTTGGGTTCCCAGAGTCACCTGCATGCTGGAGACTACTCATAAGAAATAAGAGAACCCTATTACAATGTATACACATTGTATAACTCTAAGAAATACAAGAAAGCTATTACAGTCTATATACTGTATAGTACACTATATAAGAAATAAGAGAACAGTTTAGTACAGTGTACAGTATATACTGTAGACTACTGTACAGTACAATAGAAATAAGAGATTATTTCTATTATAGTGTATATACATTATCCTGAAGTTGTCATGATGTTCAAATTTGATTTCCTTCTCTTAAAAGGCAAACTTAGAGCCATAACTCATAGTTAGACTCAGTTTCTCAGCACTAATATTTTTGGTTCATGTGTACTGTTTTTCTTCCATGCCTTCCATATACTCTATGTACTCCTGTTAGGGCTGTGCTAATCATCAGGATTGTTTCCAATGAACACTAAATGCTTTCTCTGCCTTCCCACCCCCTCCTTAATTAAAACTTTATGGGACTGGCTGAGGATCAAGAAAGTTCAAAGGCAAAAGAAAAACGCGCGAGAGAGAGAGAGAGAAAAAAACAAGAGAATCTCTGCACAATAAAGCAGTCCAGCGTGGCAAAGGATATTGAAATCCTTAACAACGGTGCAACAGTCCTCTGTGACTGACAGGAAAATGCCTTGAATTATTCGCCAACAGCATGGCAGTGTGAGAACAAAGCGACTGGAAATAGCTGGTTAATTGATTGACGCAAATGTAGGGCTACATAGCTGTATTGTAATGTGTGTGGGAAAGCACAAGAAGGCTGACTTTCTACAGCATCCTTCACGTCTCTCACTGGGTAACACTGACCTGACAAAGCTGCCCGGCCGGCTGATAATATATTTTAACAGGAATGAATACGTTTTGATAGTACAGAGCAGATCTTTTACACTTTAGTAGCAACATCCTCGTTAAAGCCCTCACAAAGTCACTGCTTAGACTTTTGAACTCTCTAGGTAATTTTATTTCCATTGAAAGGATAACGTAGAATATAATCATGTGGATATGACAACAGGGTTATTGGTTTTAACAGTTGTGGGGTTTTGCAGTTGACAGAAGGGTAGACAAGTGCTCTGATGTTCATCCTCATGTGATGGCTCTCCTTCTTCCTTTACTTGAATGATGATCAATTATTTAAAAACTGAGAGGGGGGGAGGGAATTAAGATGGAGACCGTCACCCAGCTCTAAGAACGGCCTGAGATGCTACTCAAATCTCGGAGGATCACAACCTGAGTTGGACTGCTGTGACTCGATGGAATTTTGGGACAGGGAGTCAGTCAGCCTCCAGGAGCCTGGGAACGAGCTGTAGTCTGGGTTCTGCATGACTCCCTGCTATTTGCAGCGGAGTGGAAACGTCCTGAGTAGCGAACTGCCACCCCAGTGGGTTGGTTTTGGAAAATCTAGTGAGTAAAAGGGCAGCGTGCCGGCGCATTGATCAGCATTGCTTCCTTGGAGTGCTGGAGCCCTGAGTTCTATTCCAGACATGGGGGACTATCTGGGTGTAATTTGAACATTTGCCATGTTCTCCTTGTGTTCTCTGGGCAATCTGTTTTCCTCCCACAGTCCAAAAACATATTAGGAGGTTAAGTAGCTCCTAGGACAAAATGGCCCTGGTGTGAGTGTGTTTGTCTGTGTATGCCCTGTGATGGACTGACGTCCCATCCATGGAAGAAGTGGTTAGAAAATTGGTGGGTAGTGAGTGAAACCTGGTATAGATGATTGACTGACATTAGTTAATGATTGCTGTGGGAGCCTTCATATGAGAAGAGTCCAGTTTCAGAAGAAAGGCTGTTATTTCTGTAAGGGGCAGAGGAATTCCAGGTCCTGTGTTCGGCTTCCCTTCTCTGAAAACCGATCTCTTCAGATTGGGTGGTCGGGGGGGAGGCTGATGGGACAGGCCTGCAGAAACGGCTTCTTTTCTGGCCAGAGATGACATAAATGTTCTGGGCATTTATCTTTTTCGTCAAGATGTCTGATGAAGTAAAGTGTAGTTTCAGGCCTATTCTGTCAGCAGAACTCTGAGCAGTACTCAGTTCAGTGACTGAGTTCGAGTACAGTAAGTCTTAATTGTTAAGGTGCGTTTTTTTAGGTATACAGACAAAAATTTTAAGGCCTACTTTTGGGTGTGGGGATCCCTTCACAGCTCTTCAAAATTGACACCAAAGGTAAAGGAAGTGCTCATATTTAAAAGGAATATTTAGTACATGTATCCTGGGAAGGTACAGTAAGTAGTATTGCACTGTTTTTTTATGGAATGAATAAGATTCATTCTCTTAGGTGTTTCATGTAATAATAAAATATTATTAGCATAATGCAAAAGCTTAAGCCCTTGTTGGACATACTGTAAATTGACCATTAAAATCAGATGTGTGACTGCTTTTATTAGCTTCATTCAGTTCTTCTCATAGCTGCAGAAACAGTGTGTCTCCAGCTAATGTCTCCAGTTTTACTGACTCCCTACAGTATGTGTTTAGTTAGATACCAATGTACAGTACCGGTTGTGCATTATATAACACATACAATACAACAGCAACAACGGTTCTGAGTTGTCACTGTCTCAGTATTTTGATAATCTTGTACCTTTCAGTTTCATTTTCATACTCAGAAATACTTGGCTCTCATATTCCAGTTCTGTTGCAAAACTTTTTTTTGTGTGTTTTAGAGCCTTTGTTGGAGTTGAGAAAGCTGTTCATAAACCATAAATGAACTGTTTGTGCCCATTGTGTTTAGAACATTTTTGTGGAAAAGCTCCAAGGACAAAGGAAAGGAGAAGGATATTTTTTTAAATAGTTCTGTTTTCTCCCCAATGTTATTAGTAGTATTTACAGTATGATGGCCACAAAGACACCCAGCTCCCAAGTTTGTTCTGGTCTGTACGATATGGATGTTTTTGTGTTTACTGTATATATGCATGAGGTGGCATCTTTGAAACCTTTGCTGGGTTCTTCAACACCAAGTGCCACTGCCACCACATGCCAACTCTGACTCAACACCAGAGGAACCTTTTCAGTATTTTAACGCTCAATTCAAAGACAAACAACACTGTTCACTGTTCTGATTCACTCTCTATGTGTGATGTGCATATGGGTGTCTTTGGTGACAAGGCAAATGTCAGTGCAATTTATTTGAAAATATGAATGCTTTAATCTGTTAATTACAGCCTGCAAAGTCAATTTATGGCAGAGACGCACAGAAGGGTTAAATTGATCTGGCTTCTTAGAAGTGCTGAATTCTCCTCTGCATTTATGCACAAGTGCACACACAACAATTAATTTCTGCTGGAGCTGCTCACAATCTGCCTGTTTCAGAGTTTTTTTTTGTTTATTTTGCCTTACAAGCAGAATTAATGAAGTGGCGAAAATTGCATCCCATCTGACAGAGCTCTGTCTCCAGGCAGGAGGTAGTCAGAGTTCGTTCTGACTTGCTGTGTGTGGCGGACAGTTTGGAAATAATCAATTCCAGGGAAGAGCTTATGAGTATGATTGGTACTGAATTCACATTTCATGTCCTTTTTTAAACTTTGACCTTGGTTTTGATCACATTCCAGTTAGGTCTCTTAAAATCTCTTGATGTGAATTGCGAATGGATCATGTACAGAATTCTTGTTTTGAAGGAGGCAGAAAATGCCAAGACTTTTCATCTCATTTTATTGTATTACATCGTTTATTTTGGTATGCTGGGATACAAGCGGTCTCTTCTTCAATGCGGTCTCTTCTTCAAAGCAGCTGTGTAAAGGCATTTGTTTTACTTCCTGTTGGGGTTATTAAGGGTTTGAAACTTTAGGTATCCATAATGTGCTCAGTCCTATACTGTATAAAAGACTTTAATTGTGCTTAGAGCATCCAAGATTTTCCTAAAGACACAGATCACTTTAGTAGCCTACACTGCACCTTACCATGATCCAACGTACCTTTTTCATCCTTTGATTTTATGTCAAATCCTCTGCAAGGAGTTAAAACGTTGCACATAATGCAGTTCTCAGCCTCCTACCATGATAGATGCTCAGGTGCGAACCCAGCCCTAGGTGGAGTCTTCTTCTTTCATCCTCTCTCGGCTGTGTTCCTTTGCCAGTGAGTCCAGACCCTCCAATGTCTGCCAGTGGCTTCTCACTGAATATGTTCATGTACTGGGGTCAGCGTATCTTCAGAAAAGAACCTGCATTGTCTTTATCTTTATCGCTCTGTGACATCCCAGAGAGTGCCTTTTGAGTTTGTGATTTTGAGGTGTCTGCTCGCACTGGACGCGGCTGCATCTTTCAGCTGTTCTGCTCTCGCCTCTGGGATCTCACTCCCATTTCACAGTGGAAACTCGTGCCTTCGAAACCGAATTGAAAGTCTGCCTTTTTCACAGACGAGTGTAACTCCTACAGTTGAACAAGCATCTGGCGTGTCCACTCTGTCCAGTAGCTCATTTCGCACACTGTGCACTGTATATATCTGTAGTGTGGGCAGTGATCAGGAGCTTTAACGTTGAGTCCATCATTCCAAGCTGTCCACAGAGCATGTCCTTGACCTTGTTTCCTTTGTGCTCTGTAAAGCCCTCCTGTTAACTAACATGATGACATAAAGAAAAACAGTAAGTTCAGTACTGTATATACTGTACTTACACATTTCCCAGCATATAAGCTTGTAATGCACCACTAAAGACAAAGGAATTCTGCCTGAATTTGTGTTGAGAGTCATCAGTGGGATAGGGAATGGAACTCTGACGTGTGGATTGTGAGACTGACACTGTCGGTTTAGCCAGATGAGACGAGACCTACAAAACCGACAGTTATTCACTTTCTAGAGAGTGTGGCTTGAGATCAGGAGCTATCTTTACTGTGAGTTGTATGTCTCTGCCGTACAATTTTACTTTCAAAGGTTTGGCTTTGATATTGAGACCCATATAAAGCACCTCAAATGAGTTCAGTGCAATGTAAAGGGGCTGAACTGTGATGTGTCAAATAAAGGATAATTCATGTCTGTTCCACAAAGGGACCACAGCAATAACTGCCGTGATCGATTTACTTCTGTGGCTGATGAGACTTGTTGCTGTGAGTAATGCTTGCTGAGGATAACCTGAGGATACTGCCAATGATCTTTATATGAGCGTTTTTGTTAAAGGAATGTCTATTTCTTTTTAATTGTTTTTACCCTTCCACAAAGAGTAGCTAATTATTCCCTTTTCTTTTATATATTACATACTGTGTATGCTGTGTATTATCTATACTGTGTATTGTAACACCCAGAGGGTCAGTGTCAGAGAGCATCACTAAATTACTAACACTAAGCATAAGGAAATTGGTCTATGGAGATCAGAAGAGGAACTTTAACTTACATTTTTTTTTTTGTCTTGGAATGACTTTGAAATCATTTTGATGTAAAATGAAAACTGGACACATAAAAAGTTGAAGGAGAAAAATGTGTGTGTTTATGTAACAAAAGTGCTGTTTTCTCACAAAATCTCCTATTGACAATGCCTACAAATACACCCAGTCCACCAGTGTATTATAATCCATACAGTTTGTGTATGTGTCTAAATATACCATATACATGTAGCTGTCCTGCTTAGACAACAGTCTTAGCTTGTATTACCTAAAAGTATCCAAAAGTACAGTAGGTTTCGCATTCGTTTCATGTGCTGTCCATTGCTTATCATCCCCTGGGAGTTTGACTGGATTCTTTAAAAACCTATAACAGTCCGTCAGAATACAAGAGGTACAGTATTCAACACACCATTTCAGCCACTCAGAGTTGTATGCTATACATGAATACACTATTTTTCTGCTTAAGTGTGAAATGTTTTCTTTTTGGCTGAGATCTACCTAGTACTATAACTCAGTGTTTATGTTTTTCATCATCTGAACTGTAGCATGCACCTACGTCACAGGCATTATATACCAGGAGCCCTGATAAAACTGGTCCAATTCAGCAATTGTACGAAAAAGTACATTTAAAGGGTCCAGGTTGAGCATGCTTGAAGCAGAAATGTACCCTGGACATTGGGGTTAACACTTCTCTTACAATCACTGCGGTGAGATCTTTAATGATCACGTACTGTGCTCAGGACATTGCTTTCATGTCTTATCCATTGGGTTGCACGACCTGTAGCACAGTGTTTCCCTGTCGCCATGCTGGAATGCTGGTGTGGAAATTGTGGTCTATGAGGGAGAGCACCACGTACTGTCTCACAGACACCACCAAGGGCAGCAACCTGTATATTCTTAGAGGTTTCCTATGCCAGTAACTGTGCTGTGTTGGGGCAAACTCTATTAGCTAGCTGACCTAATGTGTAGAATAAAACACTATTTCAGATGTGGCGTCTCCTAGTTTCAGTTGATCTGGTGTGTGCTGTGTTTAGTAGCTGAGAAAGCGGTGGTTATCTCTTCGAAAAAGCCTGTTATGTTTTTCATTTGTTCTCCTTACTAATAAACTTGCTTTGCCGTCTTTCCAGAAACCTTTTAAATTGATCTCGTGGACTGGCTTGGCCCGTTTAGTGGAGTCACGGCGCCACTTAGTGGCTGTTAATCCTCATTGCAGCTGTCGGCCAGCTACAGTAGGTGAGATGAGGACAATGCAAGCTACTGGATGAAGCTATGAAATCTTTACCATTTTCAATAAAATAATCTGGATTTGATAGCTGATGAATACGGACTGTTTAAAAAACATTCCTACAGCAGTATTCCAAATCATTTTCTTGAGAAACATTCACAATCCATCATGCACCTACTGTGCTAGTACAGACTCTGGTACTATCATGCTTATTGCAAACTTAACTCCCTTTTGCTCAGCCTCCTACCAATGGTGTGCACCCAATTAAAGTCAGTTATGCTGCTTGCATAATCTTTTTTCTACCTCATTTTTCTCATCCTCTTTCGTGTCACTCTATTAACCACCTGGCTTCGTATCGACACGCATACCCAAATCAGTGTCCCCGTTCTCTGCTGCTGTTGCCTCAACCACTCTTGTCCTTCCTCGGTCTCTCATATACAGTAACCACACTGCCACCATACCCTCTGTACGTAGTCTTGAATGTGCTATTCAAGAAAGGTGTATTAAAGAACGAAACTGTGGCCTCATATCCTTCACAGATGCCTACAGTGAGGGAGACGATTGGCACAGATTTTATATATGAAAGTAAAGGTGACTGGCCAATCAAAAAATCAAAATCTGCTGTTGGCTGAGGGCATCTGTAGGTGGTTTCCGCCCTCACGAACAGGTGATGTGAAATTGTTTTGTTCATGTGGCAGTGTGACTTTTGATTTAGACATTTGGTTTCAGAAGAACCAGAAGCGACTTTAATACTGCTACGATTCTGACAAAGTTTTGTAGTCCCGCTGTACGTATTTTACTTCACTCTGTCTGAGAAAATAATTTGTTTTCTTCATAATTTATTGTAAGTGAAACTCCAAGTATAACTACGATGCAGGAAGGCCAAGTAAAGAGTTACTGTAAGCAGTGAAAATATATACATTTCTACAATTTACTTGAGAGCATAAATGATTTGCATTTGTTTCTATGAAGTCATCTTAATCATTTCATTATATCACAGCGTTTGGAAACGTATTTTTGAAGCCAAACAATTTGGTAAAGGAAGAAAACGCTGATATTGCTGGAATATTTCTGCCAGCTCCTAATCAAGTCAAAAAAACATAACAGGCTGGGAAGCAGAAAGAAGAGAAATTAATCATAGCCTGGTGGGAAATTTTATAATACCACTTACATCATGATATTTGTTTGTGCTTTCTACCTGTTATTATAAAAGAACCTCTGTAGCACTGCTGATAGTTTCATAACAGTGATGCAGTCTCAGTAAAGAAATATATTTACCAGACTTGTTTCTTCTTCATTTTTTTCTTTATTTTTTGTTGTTGAAGTAGCACACTCTTCTCCCAGTTTAATGATTGTCATTCACATATCTCAAGGTTGCAGGACAGAGACAGACAGCAGCACAAGACGATATTTCTGCTCTTGAGGTCTCGAGATTGATATGTCAGCTCAAGAAAATAAAAGGTGTTCCCAAGCAACAGAAAGAAACACACTGTATATCCTATCTTCTAACTGTAATATAACTCTGACACTGTTTGGATTGCTCTTGTTTTCCCCATGTGCCCTCAGGATGTGACAGGACAGCAGGCCTCTACAGACTGGGCATAGCCTCAAACCTGGATAAAAGTGTCTGCTAAGCAAATTAATCAAATATTAATGTTACTTTAGGAACAATGACCTGCCAATTTCAGCACTGTTTTCTAGAATAATACAGAATATGGATTTATACAGTGGCTCCAATTAAGACTATCCCAAAGCCCCCTGAAAAGAAAGAAACCTAACTATAGAACTGCAGGGATGTGAGACATCGCAGAAGAGTTCAGTGAGGTTTTGAAATGATTTGATTTAAGGGGCAGAATCACAAACTAAATCCAACCACTTTCCAGAACCTTATTTTAAACCAAGTAAAGTCTGAACCACTTCTTGTCTTCCCATAAATGTCAAGACAAAACAGAGAACATGCTGTATATTTAACCACAGAATGCAACAGATCATACTGTACATAGTATAGGGATACTTGATCAGCATATCGCATAGTGCATATTTAATTTGACTAGCTTTCTGAGAACATCACAGTGTCAGCTGAACAGCTAAACTGGTAACGGCCAGCCAGAACCACACAACATGTCTCCACATAATCCTATACATAACACCACCTGCAAAAGACAAACCAGGATTTGAACCAGAAATGGACTCCAGCAAGTTTGATCATTCGATCACTTGGTGCACAAGGTGCTCCATCACACACTGCGTCTGGAAACTGCAATTATGAGCACAAAAGTCTTTAACAGCAACAGCAAGACTGGATGGGTCCAGGAGGTGGATCCCCAGCTGCAGTTCTATGCTAGTTATCCAGATCGAGCCAGCACTTTCCCATGCAGAGGCTATTGCTGATGAAACCTGGATGTGTATCATAGTGGATTCTAAACATTCCTTTAGCAATGGAAAGTGATTTATGCCCTTACACCAAAAACAGGTTTTATTAAACGAAAACCCTTTAGTTTTAACAGCGCTATAACATCAGCCCTCAATGCAAATTGTATAGTGCATTGCAGTTTTGCTTTCTGAGACCAATATGTAACCTATACATAAGTATGTAACCTATACAGAAGCACAAAAAAACTGTAAATCTCCTTCATATTCTGCTTTAACTGCCATAAACAACAGAGATTAAACAGGTTAACTCCACAAATTACTTTTAGGCCACTGAAAGTGAAATTTGTGTTTTTATATATAAAATAATTATTATTTTTAATATCTTTCAGTACCCTGTATTTGCAAATACGATACCTAGTCCTAGTGCTGCATTATTCTGATGTACTGTATGCAGAGGGGTCATCCAGACAATTTCAGTAGCTCATTTATGGAAATCTTTAAACTAATCTTTAGCAGGAAATGTATGTTTTTGTTTAGAAATGACACTAAAACCGACAATTGGTGAGTGTTGATCTGGTGGGCCAGTGATGCTCTGGCAGAGACAGAGTTAGTGACCTCGCCCTGCCATGTGTGGGTGTCATTCCAGATTCCAGTGGCCAGCCCGTCTGCGACCAGTGCAGGCCAGAGTACCAGGGTCCGAACTGCGATAAGTGCCGCGATGGCTACTACAACTCCGACAGCATCTGCGCGCGCTGCGAGTGCAGCGGGAATGTGGACCCCCGATCGTCCCCTCGCGTCTGCGACCCCGACACGGGTCAGTGCCTGAACTGCGCCAACAACACAGCCGGCCGGCACTGTGAGAAGTGTGCAGAGGGCTATTCGGGGGACGGCCGGGCTGGCAACTGCACCAAGACGGGTAAGACTTCCACACCGTGGCAGTGCCCGGACTGAAGGGACGGGACGGCGCCATGTTTTCTCATGAATGCTGGGATTGAAAGCCTGAAAAAGGGGCTAATATGTCTTCTTATTACCAAGAGAGTCCTGATATGAAGTGAGTTTTGATGTACAGATGATAAAACTGGGACAAAACGCCAAGCTCAAAAGCGGAGCAGACTCAAACTCCCCAGTCTAATGTGTGCAGCAGGCTCTGATAAGATCACTTTACTGGCCATATACAATTACAGTACTTGTATTAGGAATTTGTCTTTTTTCGCATCCCCCAACTTGCCCTCCATGAGAGAGACAGACAGGGAGAGGAGCTTGGGGTCAGATTGCAGGGTCAGCCATTTACCCTCAAACCCCTACCATACCCCAATTACACCATCATATACAGTCCCAATTACCATCTGTTCAGCTCTGCTCTTCTCAGCCTTTGAAAGTGACTTTGAGCCATAATTGAGAACATTGTATGTTATCTGATACTTTTATGATATAATATAACAGCGAATTTGATTAAATGAAATGGAGGTGACTGATGAGATTGAATACAGTATTATAACTCTTTGAACTAAATACCTTTGAACTGGTCTGTGACTTTAAAGCACAGATGGTCAGACATTTGGTTGTACCAGAACTTGTTTAGGTGTGTCAAAGTAAAGCAGGTGAATGCAATCACTTATTATCTGCTTTATATCCATTATTTAGGAGGATCTGTAGAATTTTGTCAGTGGTAAAAAGTCCCATACAAATACATTGTGATCTATATGGTAACACGGTAAAATGTGTCAAGTCCAATGGGAGTGAATACAGTCCTATCGAGAGCCGCTGTACATAAATATCTCTCCTTATTTTTCCCCCTTGAATGTTATCGTAATCTCACGTTTAAAGATAACAACGGAACAAAACCTGTGTGCTAATAATTAATTGTTTGAAATGGAAAGTGCTCACAGTCTTGTTGTGAATCTAATATAGATCACATGACGCCAACCCCCACGTCTGTTCCTGCCCACCCTGAGGAACTTTCATTTGTGAGTGGGTTTGTCTGTTTGAAGTGCGAACTTTCAAAATTTGTAGACAAATCCGCTGTGTGTTTTAGATCATGCTGGGTTTTGCTGCAATGAAATTTAACATTAAGGAGATGTTTGTGTTACATTTTTTCCTAAAGAATAGGAACGTTCAGCATGGAGGTTTTCAGAGCCGTTGAAAAACCTTCTGTTGTAGCCATTCCATGTCAGCGCTAGCTATTTTTAGTTGTCTGTGGGATTATTTTTAGTTTGTTGTTGCCAATCTGAAGCAATCCCAAAATGACACCGTCCAGTTTTACAGACTGTTCTAGATTTAATGTGAAAACATTAAAGGACACTATTCCTAACTGTAGTGTGGAGTTCAATGCTGCCACCTTTGTCTTTTTTGTCAATTGTAATTTGTGTCCAATTCATTTCCAGTGAAATCGTGCTCATTTAAATGGTAAATCAACTTTTTAGTGCGGTGAACATGTACAACACTCCCTCAGTTTAAGGCCCTGGATGAAACACACCCCAGGTAAACAACAGTATCAGGCACCCCTTTTGTAATACTCTCTGTATCAGCCCCTTTTTTAAACCCACCAGGATATTTAATATGTTAAAAAATAAACAATGACTTCAGTAAAGTAAATGGGAGCACGTGTGGAATATAAGTCAGGAGATCTCGTGGCCCTCCAGCACTTGAACAGCCCAGGAGTGATTTACAGGGAGGTTTTCCCTATCTTCCACAGCTGCTGTGACTGTTGGGTTTTCACAAGCGACTCCTTCCAGTTCTTTACCTGTTGAAACAGACATTGTTCCTGGGTCAGAATGAGGCATTAATTAAAACAGTCCTGTAACATCTGGCACGTCAGACATTACACCTCACGGGTTTTTTTAAAGTATTTTATTATGACAAAGGCATTGTCTAGTATTTGCATTTAAAATGAAAATATGTTGTTTTGGGCATTTAATTTTTTTTGTACACTTTTTTTCCCTAGATAGACTAATTATCATTCTGCTCTGAGGTTTTTCTCACGGCTGCAGACTAAAGGCTGTCCCAGGGGAGAACAGAACCCATGACACCACAGAGATGTTCAATCGAAGATTGGCCAACTAATCATGTTCACTGGGAAAAAAAAACAGAGTCAAAGCGCAGAGTCAGAATTCATGTGTAGAAATCATCAATTTTTAAAACAAATTAAATTTTAGTTTTTTACCTTGAACACAGCTAATCTTAGTGATTGTGTTCAAAGGGGTTTTTTACTCTTTAGTAGATTTGTGACCCGCTGAAAATCAGGCCCCAGGTGTATTGTGAAATTGAACTAAAGAGCTGGTGTGAATGGTAGTGCTGTCACCTGATTGGGGGTTGAAAGACGCGTTTTGCCTTCTCTCTAGGGTTGAGTAATTCTGTGATGATTGATCATGATGACTTGTGGTAGATAGGAAGGCATATGCCCTGTGGCATTAGGGTTAGGTTTGCAATGGTCCCAGATGAGCTCTCTCTGAGTTGCAGGGGAGGGAGATGCTGACAGATGGAGAATTATTGAAGTATAACACAGGACATTAGCAAACAATCAACGAGCAGTCCTGCCCCCGGTTTCCAACACATGTATCAGGTTTGAGGAGCAGGCAGTTATCCACTTGGGCCTCGTACTGTATCTGTCCCCAGCACGGGAGAGTAGGTGTTGCATGAGCTTCACCCAAAGATTTTCCATAAAGAACTGAAACTAATAACGTCCACTATTAAACAGTTTCACAGTTTTATCCCTGATGCTCCTGTTGGGAAGTCACGTGCATCCTACTGGGAAATATGGGATATGCTGGGGAAAGGTATATCGGGGATGTTGAAATAGGCAAGGTCTAAGTGATTTTAACAAATTGTGTTTGTTCAGGCTTGAGCTCAAAACAGTGGTTTTCCCTCAGAATACAGAACATCTAAACAAGTTAAATTCTTGGCTCATTGTCTTCAGTTCCCCAGCTGGACAGCTGTTCTGCTTCTTATAAAATAGAACATGCACTCAAGATAACAAAATATCTTGTCCATCTGTTATTTTTTTCTGTAACCCTCGGTCTCTTCAGTCTGTCCTTCTGTCTTCAGTTAGTCAGCTGTATTTGAAATGATCTTACTATGGTAGAGCAACAGACTACAGTGTCTTTCCTTTTCCTGTTTGACATACCGACAGAATATTGGATCAGGTACCTGTGGCTTTTTGGGAGTTGTGGATTTTTGATGGCTCTTTCATTTCTTTAGGGAGACCTCCTTTCATATCTGCGGTGCCCAAGTACCAATTTGTGTCTCCACTCCACACAGTATTACAGAGAGTTCCCAGAGTCACTTTTGAAAAGAAGGGAAAGTGCTGATTAGATTAGATTGTCTAATGGAAGGATGCCCAAGAAAAGCCCTTGTTTCTTTCCTCTTGGCTTTAACTCGATTAAAGGAGCAGTCAGGCCTTCAGCATGTGCTCAAGCCTACTGTGCTTCGGGACATGGAGACAATCCATGTAAACATGAAGAGAACATGCAAGTTCCACACAGAAGTTACCCTAGTCCAGGATCAAATCAAGGACCCAAGAACTAAGAGAGCAAGATCACTAATTGCCCCCCCTGAGTTATGTCATGAATCCCAAATAGTACCTCTTTATCGGGGATTTGTTTTTTTTAAATGCCCGTCTGTCCTGCTTTACAGAAATATACTTCCGTTATGCTAACCATGAGAAAGAGATTGCAGGGCTCCGTTATTTTTACAGTTGAAACTTGCGTGGGGTGAAGTTTCTTTTTTCAGTTCATGAAAGAAACCCAGTTTTCACCTAAAATATTTCCATGCAATTCATTTTGAAACTCCTGAACAGACACAGTTACAGCTGTGCTGAATCAGAAAGAGGCAGCAGTCAGGGACAGAAACCAACATTTTGCATGTATTCTGTCTGTGTACCATCCAAAGTCTGTTGTTTGCTAGAAAATGCTGCAGTTTAACAAGAACACGTGTTGATGAGCATTGTGCTGATGACCACCGTCGTGCTAAGACTTAGCTAAGACCGCAGCTTTATCAGTTTTGCACTTAAGGTTACTTTAATGTCTTTCAAAATGAGTGTGCTCACATTGTAACTTTCTTTTAAGCAGACAGAAAGTTGAGAAATTATGTTGCTGTGCAGGATGCTGACAAATAATAGATATAGTACATTGAGATGTCCGGGGCAGTGCTGTTATGTTAAACTCTTTATGGAGGCTGCATCTGGGCAGGAGCCAGCTGGCAGATTCAGGTCATACAGAGCAACGTTAGCTGGATATGAATCACCAGTGAGTAAACGTTGAACCTGTCCAGGCTTCCTTGCATAACCTGCAGTACTGACACTCCACGTTCTGGCACGAACAGGACAGTACGAGTATAAAGCCATTTATAACATGATTCCTTTTCTCCTTGTTTCACTAGTGTAAAAGTTAGCCAGCACTATGTACTGGATGATAGAGGTATTTGTGAGGCATCCCTCTGGGAAACCACAGTCAGGTGACAACTGAATGTTTTTTTTTTCACTAACCACATTGACTTAGTCATGTCAGAATGTAATATGCCTACCTCCACAATGTTCTGTGGTGTTGTGGTACCTCAAGATAAAGACTTCCCAGTGTGGCACCTTAACATTTCCTTATTAAAAATGATGAGACCCGAGAAAGCAGGGAACCGAACTTTAGCAAACATGAGATACTGCCAAGAATCACAGCATCTGAAGATGCTTCACGATACAGACGAATCAGTCGTTATATTTAATGTTCCTTTTAAAAAAGAGGCACAGTAGCTTCAGTTCTGTCAGTAGGATGGGAATCCGTGAGAACCACTTGCACATCATCATAATGCTTCAGTTCAGGCCTGCAATCCAATTACCTGATTGTGATCAGGTAGCACAGAAAATCCCATGAAAAATTGACATTGAAATACTGTATTTCAGGTGTATTTCAGGGTAGCATTTTGGTGCAGTGGTTTGCATTGCTTCCTCACAACACTGGTGACACCTCACAAAAAATGGAGGTAATTGTAATCAAGGTTGACATATTAAATGTCACAAGAACACTAAGTTAGAACAGAAAGAACATCAGTTTCTAACCTCCTCACCAGAACAGCTACCCCTTCTGTGCCCACCCTGAAGCTGGTCGAACTTAATCGACTGAGACATTATAGTGGAGATTGAGTGGAGGAGCTGCAATCCCTTAGTGCTTTTCTTTGTAGAAACAATATATTTCTTTAAAAAATCCGGGAAACCACACTCATCTGACTCCCGGATTGAGCGAGACAGCTCCTGTACGAGGTGGAAATTCCTGATTTGCAATGCTCGGGACTCGCTCAGGTTTAAATTGAGAGCATGGTTTATTTTTCCAGAATCGACCGACATTTTTACGATGCCACAAAATAAAAAGCACAGAATAATGTACTTAATTCAGCAATTTAAAACCATTTTCAATGCAAGCAGACTGATCACCCCTCCAGTCGGGTGCAGCTCCATCAGACACCATGAAGATCTCACTGTTATAGCTCTGATAGCTTTCCTTAATGCCAGCAGCACGGGATCCCTGGTATTCAAAGGCGGTACAAGTGACTTTGCAAAACTGTTTGTTCTTGATAAGCTTATGCCCTAAAAGATCTAGGCACGAAATGAAACACAATAAAATTTCACGTGCCGAGCCAGAAATATTTAGAAAAAACCTGATTAAGAAAGACTTTTTAGAATGGCTGGAATAAAACCTGATGATGGAGATATACTGTAATGTATTTATGCAGATAACCTTGTGGAATAGATTTGACATACTGGACGTAAAGTTATAGTATTTTACTTTCTTACAAAAAATAAACATAAACAGCATTAAATAATTAATCTGGAGTCATCCAGATCTTCTGAGTTTCATTCTGATTCTATTATTCTGTTACACCAAGTTGTACAGTAAGTATGTTACACTTTTGTTTGGAGTTCAGCCCAATAGCATTGCTGAACTGGTAAAATAAATGTTTCAAGAGTTATTTACACATTCTAGGTGATGTTTTGTGCTGGAGAAAATACAAGGCCTTAATCTTAGAAACTTGTTAAGGGACACATGGTGAATGAGAGGACATCACCCACCACCCGAACACCAAAATGTTAACGTTTTACAAGCAAAATGTGCCAGTATCAACCGTCAGTGGTCAACCGTCTGAACTGAAATACAAAGTGCTTTGAGATAGAGCAAATGCTGTGATGTTACACGTCAGGAAAAGGTACATGTGAATATCTCTCATAATGAGTAAAGCTGTTGAACTGACAGGAGCACTCAGATATCTTCCCATTCTCACGACTTCATCCGCTCCCTGAGAGAATCAGGTGTTGATGAGGAAAAACAGAACGTTCCCACTACTTCTGTTCTGCACAATCTGCATTTTCCTTTTAAGCAATTGTTTTTTTTAATTTATGCACATCCTGTTGCATGTGTTAAACAAAACTCTCTGATGTTCGGGCTGTTATGCCAACTAACCGTTCTAGAAAAAAACAGGTTAAGTTCTTTGAAATGAATGGTATCGTTAGTATCATTACTTCGGCATGGACTTGTTTTTACGTCAAAGCTTGAGGCTTTCTGTAAATATCGAGAATTTCTAGTGAAACATTTGGACTTGCAAAATTCCCTCGATTTTAAAGTGAACCCAAGAAGAAAAAAAGGAAAAAGAACCAAAAAATCATTGAGGTAGATAAGATTCCATCTTAAAAGAAATGTTGCTATCTTTTACACATTAACCACCCTACTGTAGAATCACTCCACCTGCGTCATTCTTACAATTACTTCTTGAAGGTGTAAAACCATTATTTTTCCTGAATAAATTCTCAGGAACCCTACCACACCAAGACAGTATGAACCTCCAAAGAATAGCAAGTACCTTCATATCAGTCTCAAAGTCTGACTCAAATCAGGTGAGACAGAGGCTGCTTAAGTGTCCATTTAAGAAATAAGGCCAATCGGTTCAAAACACTGATTCCTGGAATCCTACTTCAGCAGTAGTAGCTGCTGTTGTAGAAGCAGTACAGCAGCAGCAATAGCAGAGGGACTTGTTTTATCCATGCATTTCCTAACCGTTTCATCCAATTAAGGATCACAGGGAGCCAGATCATCAAGTCCCAAGGCATGCTACACCTTGGACAGGACGCTAGTCCACTGCAGGGTACTCACAGACACGCATATTGATACCTTGGGACAAGTTTCCCAGAAGCCAATTATCCTACTAGTATCTCTGTCCACCAAGGGAGGAAACTGAAGCACCTAGAAAGCCACACAAGCATGGGGAGAACATCAAACTCCACACAGGTAGCACCCCAGAAGTTGAACCCAGGGCCCCAGCACTGTGAGGCAGAAATACTGACCATTGCGCCACTGTAGCACCCAGAACTTTTTTCCAGCCAACCTCAATTGTGTAAAGAAGTAACTCCTGTTTTATTTCTACTGGTAAAATTAAACTAGATCCAAAATAATCATCCTGGTTGATTTTTACTATGCCCTTTGGGTTTCAAGTATTATATCCTTTTATTGTCTCCATTCAACAAGACTAATACCTTCCTTTTAAAATGGCATTACAACACGTACCTCTAAAGCCATTAACTTTGTCCCTTTTCCTTGAACTAATCCTGTAGCTGCATTATTGAAGTTTGCTGATCCAAATTGTTAATACTTCTCTAACCTTGCCAGTACAGTATATTGAGTTATTTTAATCCCTTTCACTCGGAAACACTCTTACTAGGCCAATTCGCTGGCAGTACTTAGAGCTGACTACCACCGAACAGTGGCTCTGCGTGGCTTGGCACCTCAGTACCTGTCTGTCATCCTCCTCCCCACTTTGGAACCTTCACTCTTCTAATTCTGGTCTCCTATCTGTGCCCCAAGCCCATCTACACTCTATGGGTGTCCGGGCTTACTGCTGTTAAGCCCCAAAGCCCTGGAACTCTATCCTTATGGATATCGGAGAGTCACTTTCCCTAAACTCTTTCAATTCTGGACTCAAAACCTTCTTCTTTAGAAGAGCCTTTACTGAACTGGTTCTGTTCTTTACCCCTCTGCTCCTACCGTATTCAGTACCACCCTCTACTCTCTCCTCTCATTGTGTATTTTCATTGTGCAACTCTTGCATATTTTTTTTATTGTTGTTGTCGTTCTGTAAAACACTTTGAGAAGCCACCTCTAAAGGCACTCTATGTCAAATAAAGTTTATGATTATTATAACAGCCTGGTTTTCTAATTTTTGTCCTATGGCTGCCTTCATAGTTCACCAATTCAAAGCTGTTTTGTAAACGTTCTCTCGTTTTACCTTTCAGCAGTAAGGATCCTTCCCACAGCAGTACCGACAACCACCCCTGCTCCTCCTACCAGCACCATGACCTCCTCTCCCAACACCACCACCCTGCTCACCACTGCCACCACCCAGGCCCTGGCCACCACTCTCAACAACACCACCACGGCCACCGAGGTCTCCTGGACCCAGTTCAACATCATCATCCTGGCGGTCATCATCGTGGTGGTGGTGGTCCTCATGGGTTTCGTCGGAGGGGTCTACATGTACCGGGAGTACCAGAACCGCAAGCTCAACGCCCCCTTCTGGACCATCGAGCTCAAGGAGGACAACATCAGCTTCAGTAGTTACCATGACAGCATCCCTAACGCGGATGTCTCCGGCTTACTGGAGGATGAGGCCAGTGAGGTGGCACCCAATGGGCAGCTCTCCCTGAGCGCTCCCATGGGCATGTACAAGGCCTAGCTCCGACGACCTCCCAAGGAGCCATGGGATGGATTACCTGGAAGTTATCTTGTTAGGAGCATGTAGTCCTACATGGGGACAACAGATACCCCTCCAACATCCTGAAAGAGGAATAATTTATTGGGAAAGAAAAACAGCAAACTAAAAAATAATCAGGTTCCCATCGCTGGATTATCACGACTGGTGAACAAGACATGCAGGGAAGATCAGAGCTGCATGCAGTTAAAACCAAGTTCTTAACAAAGGCGATCAAAAGATACTAATAACTGGAAGGAAGCCTGTGTGATTTGGTTTTTGAAATGACGCTGCTGTGATTGGGATTCCCAAACTCCTAACCTTACAAGTTCCCACCTCCCCACCCCCATCTGTAAACATCAAGTGGGAAAAGGCACAGATTTTCTAAATAAGCTTTGAATTATGGGTGTTTGGGTTCCCAGGCGTCGTGGAGGAGGGGGAGATTAAGACCTGCGTCATGAAGCTGGAATTCAGAGACGCGTGTCATTTGCTTTCCTGCACTGAAACGGTGACTTTGCCTTTGCAAACTTCACAGAGAAAAAAAAAAGTAATAATCACTTTAAAAAGCTGGTCAAGTCTGTAATTCTGAGACGACCACGCGCTGATTTTTGTTTTTTGTGAAAAGGGTAATATTCTACTGGGGAAGAGCTGAATGTTTTGCAATGAAAGCTGATGAAAGCGATTCATCCCGCGGAGCTAGTCTCCAGCTGAGCAGTACACAAATCCGGAAAGGAAAGGGAGCTGCCTTCCTCTTTATTCGATTTCAGTTCAGCGTTTCTTTCTTTTTATAAAGGGGTTGATCGGATTTTAAATTGGGAACACCCTGTATGAACTTTACATCACGGGAAATGGCAATAAGACTCATATAAACTTTTCAGCGGACAAAATCAAGTGATAAAAAAGTGTCCTCTTCAGAGATCCATGTAATTTAGGAATGTTAATGATTTTTTTTGGTCTACACCTGAATTATACACATATAACATGACGTACAGTAATGGGTGCGTCACTGTATAGGGCAGTATTGGAAAGGGCTGGGACACTTGGCGATCTGTGGCAGAGTTAGAGCCATGGACACATGACCAGACAGGAGATTCAGCGCCGTCTGTATTCGGGTCTTAAGTGTCTGTTTTCCTTTTTTTTTTCCTCCTGAGAAGTAAAGAGCAGTCATTGTTGGAAATTCACAAAGCCTTTAAATATGTTTTTACTAACCTCAATTTAGAGACATCTCCAAGATAAACATGTTTTATGACCATTTCATCTTTTTAGTCATCGACAGCTTCTAAAGTCTTATTATTGTTTCCTTTTGAGTGTTGCACAACAAAGACAACAAAAAAAGTATTTGTGAATTTTGGCTTTATTGAATTTTCCCTTTTATGAGCCTTATTATCAGGCACAGATACCCCAAAACTCTATTTGAAGTACAACGTGCTCTCAAGCTTGACATGAAACACATCAACATTAGATATATCTTAATTATCCAGTTTTCAAATACTAAGAAGCTCTTCCTTCTTCTATGCAGTACCAAGTTGAGATAAAATATATATTGAAGAAAACAATTCAGTAAAAAGATGGCCTTTGCTCTGAAGCCCAGTCTGCAGACAGCCTCTCTGACATAAAAACAGAAGGCAAATTCTGTGGAAGGAGATATAAGCAATTTTGTTGTTTGAACCCTAAACAGACCGACATCTGATTACACAGCACAGCAGTGTTGTTGGTACTCTTAACTTCCTTGTTTTATGCTTTTAAAAATAACATTTACTGCTGTGTGTCACAGGTTGTTTTTTGTTCTCCTTATCATCTCAAATTACGGGAAAACCAAGCAGTTGATTTTCATATGGGTTTTTAGTTTAGTGTGAAATTGTGGCACTAAGTCTTAGTCTTGAGCATGCATTCAGTCTTGCAGTCCTTTCAAGAAGTGCCGCATGTACAGCTGAAGCAGAAATTAGGGAGGTTTATTCTGAGGGGTCAACTGTTTGGAAAGTGCAACTAGTTACACTTATCTTATCCTTTTTTATTTTGTTTTTAAATAAGGCTTTCCTTTTATTTCTGTTTCAAAAGAAAGTAAAGTTCCAGATCTGTTAAAGGTATTGTAAACAACATCTTCTTCAGTTCCCCAGCATTACAAAGTTGTAAATTCTTCACCCTTATATCCACTTTGTTTATTTTAGTATAATTACATTTCTCTTTATTGACTCCATCTATATTTTACACCCTGCCGAATGTTATATTTCCCACAGTCTCTGCTATTACAGAAATTTTGACTTGAAATCATTTTGCAAAGTGGGTAACGTAAAGACTGTTCCTTCAGTGTCCCAGTATGGCTGACCAGGGATGGAATTAGTGGAGTTTTTTTTTTTCATTTTATCTGACAGTGCATTTCCCTAATAATAAGGCTGCGTGGCTCTTTTTCAAAAAACATGATTCAGTGTTCCACAGTTTGTGCAGTCATTTCTAAAAGGAAGAGTTGTCTTTTGTAATCACGCTGGATTGATTGATTTAGCTATACAGTCCTCAGAAGGAAATGTACCTTTGAAGCATGCAATATGGTAATAAAACAAAATCAATGCCAGAACTGTAAGGAAATAGACATTTCACACCCAGTTTATTCAGTTATACATTTTTAAAAGAAGAGGATGCATGCTGACCCCAAACTAGGTTCCTAGTGTTGCCTACCGTTGCTCGGTAATTAAGAGACCCTTGAGATTTAGGTTGAAAAAAACATAGAAACCAAAAACCACGGAATTTGTGCGTCCAAAACCAAAAAAACAAAAAAAGAACCCTTCGTGAGAAATTAAGATTTCCTGATTTTGCATTTATTTATCAAATAGGTTCCAATCTCTGTGGGAGACTCTCACGAGAAAGGAAACAATGTACTTCAAGGCCATCACTGTTCATATGAAAGATAATAACATAGAAATATCAATTCCACTCCAGGTTTGTCATATGGGATGAATGAATAGGCTACAAGTTGGCATGAGAGAGACAGTTTAAACCAGCAGCACAAGCTGTTTTGTTAGGAAATGACTAATTTCAGATGCTATCTGAAGTGGAAAAGACATAGCTTACATTGAACGCATGTTTCATTTTGACTGAGGTAGTGTGCACATAGGCTAAAGTGTATGTTTTTTTTTATTTCTTTTAGAAAACACATGATAAATGACCTATTTAAAAATAACCCTGTCAAAAGATGCATCACGCATTTCAGTGAATGACTTAATCCCATACATGTTTCTTATTTTCCTCTGTATGTGTAAAAGATTTCAGTAGTTGGCTAGACTTCAGTAAACTCCTGAGACGTGGAGCTCCTTTAAGGAATGGTGGCCAGTCCATATAGTAGAAGTAACAGCCAAAACTAATATCAGTGGTTCAAGCAATGGATGATACAAACCACTAACAGTCAAAAAGATTTGGAATGTCTTGAAACCTGCTCTGAAACAGTCTCGGGGTAGGAAAGACAAGTGACGAGCTGGTCTGTATTAAACTTGAGCTGTCCTGACACATGAACAGGACCATTGTGACATATGCCTTGGTCTTGTGCAGTAGCGTTAGGGGTTATCTACTCCACAGGCTCATAAGGACAATTTGAGACAATTCCCCTGCCCTGAGAAGTACTCCTTTTATCATTCTTAAAACAATACGATTCACACCAGCACCTTTACTTCAAGCAATGTGTATTCATTAAATGCAATAAATTATAGAATAAGAAAAAGTATTTAAATTAAAACCAATGTGCTGAAATTCACTAGAAATCAGGCAAAAGATGCTAAACTTCGAAGCATCAATGGCAGAGAGTGTGAAATAGCACTCGTGTGCGGGAGGCGAATCATGCATTGAGCTGTATATGAAGGTGAATTTGCTGAGGTGGGTCTGGTCTTAATATGGCAGGCCTCTTTATGGTGATTTTATTGTGCACCTTTTAATTTCATGGAGTTAAACTTCACAAGAGCCATTTGTTTCGGTCAAAAGAGTTACCGATTGGCTAGTTCAAGGATTTCTGAGGCGTTTTCCTTCAGAAAAATCCAAAAGTGCAAATGAGAAGACAGTATCCTGTGTTACAACACACCTTCCAATGCTCTGCCCAGCAAACTTTTTGCACAGCTTCTTTGCTCAGGAACTAACCAAAAACTTGTTTGCTGAATAGAAGTGTGGTAAGTGAAATGCTTAAGAGTTAGTGTTAAGATTAGGTGTGTGGTACTGTACAGGCTGTGGATCAGAATTAGCATTTTGTTACTAACATTCAAATAATCTACAGTAGAGTTTGGTTATTATCTCATTTACTGTATGTTACCCTATTTCTACTTTATTCATATATTTCATTTACAAAGCAATTATAAACAGCATTTGCAACCTCTGATTTTTGTTTTACTGATTTACAAATACCCCTTTCATCCCTGAAGAGAGAGATGTCTCCTCTTTTATAATCTACTTCAGGAGTCAGTGTGTACAGTAAGTGTGACTGGAATTCAGTCTTGCTTTTATTAGGAAACCTTAAAACTGGGGATGGTGTATGTGCCTAAAACATCAACATTAACTACTGTACCTTGATAGTAATTAATAATTATTGTGAAGGTTTTAAAGGGCAGTCTTTTTTCGAGTTTAAACAGCTGCTGTTCAGTTTTGCTGCTGAGAGGACGACAGAGCAGGACCTCAAATGTCTGCGATTATTTGTAAAAGAGGAGAAAGGTCAGGAATTCACGATGATAGAGAATGCAGGAATAATGGTGAAGAAGAATGAAAAACAGCTATTTCCCTTATCCTCTCAATACACAGTGTTTCCATACTTCTGAGCTGTACCCTGTACAGATTTAATGAGACTATGTATAAATTCCAAACACCTTTCTTTGTTTTAATTTGACTGTAATATGAAGTGTTTATTGCAGACAATGGTCCGCCTAATTTTCCTATGTCTATTTTCTGTTCCATTCAAGAAAACCCCCACACTATGGTTTTAATAAAATCTTTATGAAATAGCTAGGAGATTCAGTGCTGCTCTTCATAAGGGGGGAAAAAAATATCATATTTTTTTTCCTAAGCCGATCATAATGGAATTTATGTGAACCATTATAATGTGAAGGCCGAAGGCTAAATACTTATTATTTTAGAAATAAAGTCTAAAATAGTTCAGTTGGAAACCTTGCTAAAGTTATTGAAAAGCTGATGCAACTAGTTTTCTATATGAAACTATTGTACATTTCAAAGGAAGCACTGTTCATGCCAGAAACCATACATAAGAATGTTCAAAGCCATTATTTCAGTCTGTGATGTTTTTCCACCTTCTTTGCAAATATGCAACCCATTCAAGTATTTTTATTTTTATTTTTTAAACTAAAGTTCCCATAATGGTGTTCTTCGGTGTTAAGTTGAACAAAGCTAATTTTTTCTTCATTTTTCCTGAAACATTTGAGGAATTTGGCTATGAAAGACTGGATGTTCAGATTGCTGTATCAGTGATATGTCCCACTTCCGAATCTCAGTTTGCAGACTGCGATACAGCTAGCTGTGAAGTAAAACAGTAGGAGCAGAGAGGCCAAGAAACTTTTGCTTTTGCATTTTCCACATCTTAAAAATGTTTGTGTTCTTAATGTGTAACTGTCACTTTGTGTATGCTGCGTTACTTATATTCCAAATGTCGATTAGCTCCACTCTTGATGCAAATTTGCTTGGGGTCTCTCAGAAACATTCTAAATGAGAATCTTAAGCTTGTAAACCTTTTCAATCTAGAAAGCAGCAGGTAATCCACTGCAAGTCTTAGTGCTTTGTTTTAATTTTAGAAGTGTTTGATATACTGTAAATGTAGGTGGTCATTTCAGTAAATTGTTCTTACAGCGCACATTGGAAATTGTCTTAAACTGTAGATTTGTGAGCCCTTCCAGTCTTCAGTCTCTCAGCAAAGGGGCTGATGGTTACTCTATGACATGTTTTGGCCCTGCTGGTAGAAAATGAGATGTTCTAGTCACAGTAGGAGAAGGATTTTGGCTGAGATATGTTCTAATATTTCTTCTGAATATGGTAAGGGTAACGAGATGGACAAAACATAGTCAGAATATAGTGTGATATTCTGTCTGAGTTAGGTATTATATTAATCTTGCACACTGCTTTAGTGTAAAATGCAAAAACAGCTGTATGACTAACTGTATGATGAATGCTGGTTAGTTCATGATGGTTTCTCTTCAGTGCTTTATAGAATGAGTTCAGATACAGGGTGTTTCCAGGGAGACTGGTACTCTGCATTACACTGTGGATTATCCCTGTACAAAAACGACTGTCATCACTTATTGTGAGACCATTTGAGCTAACCATAGTCTAACCATGTTATGACATAACTGTTTCTGCACTATAATCTAAGGTGGCTAATTTTGTACATTCTTAAAAACCCTTTTCTGGATACGTTTCAGTGATTGTTGCTGAGTGACTGTCAGACACTCTTCAGGAATACAAAAAGATTTGTGTGTTCCTTAAAGGAAAAAGAAGCTAGACTCCTAGCAAAATGTTATCACTTTGGGTGGAGTTCCATTGGTAACCTACCCTATAGGGAAATGGCCCTGTGATATTTCATTCATATTAATACAGAATATACTCATTTAGTTCCGAAAATTTCAGTCAAATCTCTCACGTGACCTGCTTTTTATAGTTAGCAAAATATGCTTCTCATTTCTCTTGGTACAAAATGACATTTCTTTGTTAATGGGTGTGGAAAGCAGTTTTTTGGATACACGAATGGGGTCTACCAGAATGAATTAAAACTGTCTGGGGAGATGATATTTGTATGCATTGGTCCTCAGGTTATTTCAGTGATTTAGATTAGGGATGCCAAATTTGAAAAAGGTCTGATTGCTTTCTTGAAGGGTGGG
This sequence comes from Lepisosteus oculatus, assembly GCF_040954835.1. Lineage (NCBI taxonomy): Eukaryota > Metazoa > Chordata > Actinopteri > Semionotiformes > Lepisosteidae > Lepisosteus > Lepisosteus oculatus. Next base: position 12,447,301 of record NC_090719.1, on the reverse strand, counting down.
TGGGGGCAGTGTTAACCCAGAAAAGCACATTCCAAAAGCCTGTGTAATTGTTTTCCTGTCAAACATTTGGAGGGATACTCTGCCCCTGTATAAGATGCAATGAATTCAGCTTTGATTTGCTTAGTGAACAACAGTGAAACTTTGTTTCTCAGGTCACACACCTTCACTAATTTATTTATAAATGTAAATAAGACTAAGATGTTATACAGGAGTGTACATAAGAATAGTGTGTTGTACAGATATAGTACCGATCCTTGGGCAACAGATACATGCTGACATGAATGAATATTAACAGTCCCAGCCCTTTTTGGAACTGTCCTACATCTCCACAATAAAGAGTTGTTCATAGGTATGTGAATCCTTCTATTGTTTTCAAGGAATAACATGGTGTATATATTATGAACTAATATTGCATATATTTAATAAAACTTGTTTTTTTTGGGGCTGCTTTGTTTTTCCATCACATTTGTTGCTGGTTGATTCTTTTTTTTTCTTCTCTCTTTGCCCTCCTGCTTGGTAGTTTTGCTTCTGAATGTGCAGTTGAGAAAAATGCAAAGATTTGTAGTAAAGTAGCTGAATGCACCTTGACAGCAGCAACTGTGGTAAGTGTTAAGTGTACATTAGCCAACAGAAACAGGTAAATCAGTGAAAGGAAGTTCATACTGCACACTCTGTTCTGTTGAGTGAGCAGTCACAGGCTCTGACACATTCCGCCAGTCAGAGCTCTGTCATTCAGGATAGCTCATTGTGACTTAAATCACAAGTTTCATGCAAATCCAGTTCCAGACATGTTTCCCTGCTGCTACTGTTACTTTGCTGAGCTCTTTGTTTTTTTCCTGTGTACTGCACATTTTCCTGGTGAGCACATGAATTCTTGCTCTGCTCACTAATACCGAGTTCAAGCCACAACACTCTTACCGTAGGTCAGCCAAGCAAACACAGACGATAGAATTGAGTCCCCACAGTTCCCCATTTACAGTAGAGAAAAAACCCAGAGGAAGCCAAAGTCTGAATCAAGGTTATTTACTGGAAGGTTTTTAATTACAAGTTAAGGTAAGCTCACTTTATTGGCCATATACAATTTCTTGCATTAGGAATTTGTCTTTTCGCATACCCCAGCCTGCTCTCCATGAGACGCACAGACAGGGAGAGAAGCTTAGGGTCAGAGCGCAGGGTCAGCCATTTATACAGCACCACTGGAGCAGTTGGGGTTAAGGGCCTTGCTCAGGGGCCCAACAGAGTAGGATTCCTCTGTCGGCCTCGGGATTCAAACCGGCAACCTTCCAGCCACAGGCGCAGTTCCTGAGCCACAGAGCCACCGCTCTGTCAGGTTAAATAGGCAGTTATGAAAGCCCTTTCTTGAACTGGCCAAAAAATGACAGTAGGTCAGCTCTTATGTATGTGGTTTAAGTTACTTGCATTCATCCATGTTCTAACTGCTTCATCCTATTCAAGGTCAAGGGGGAACCGGAGCAATGGGCATGAGGCAGGATACATCCTGGATGGGACACCAGTCCATCGCAGGGCAAACATATACTCGCACCTGTGCAAATTTGTTTCCACAGGCTAGTTAACCTACTCGTACATTTTGGACCATGGGAGGAAACTACGTGAACACGGGGTGAACAATACCAACTCCACGCAGACAGCGCCCCAGGTCCAGAGCCATAGCACTGCGAGGCAGCTGTGCTAACCACTGAGCCACGTGATTGACAGTGATTGGTAAGTTTGGTTTCAGACCCCTGTCCCAGCATCCTTCAATAAAGAGTATAGGAACGAGGAGCAAACCTTGCTGATAAGAAAAGGTTATTCAGCACCGCCTGTTTATTTGGTTATTGATTGAGCCAAGGACCTTGTGCAACCCAGGGATCCAGGAATCTTGTTCCAGCTTCCACATCCCTTTGGTTAAAGAGATGTTTGTCCTCAGTCTTAAAAAGCCCTTTTGGGTCAATTTCCAGATGAGGTGCCTGAAGAAGTCAATGAGGGTGAATTTGTCAGCACCTTTTGGGATTTGTTAATGTCTATCTGGTCCACTCGCAGTCTTGAGTGATCAAGACTAACGGAATTCAGTTTCTTTACTCTTTCTGTGCATATCTTGAGGGAGAGAAAGCACTCTTCCCTGAAAGGGAATCCAGCACAGTCAGCCTTTGGATTTGTGGATTAGTCAAAGAAGCGCTCAGTGAAATGTACTTCGCTTGAGTTATCCAGATCACGACCTGGAAATGAATCACAACCTGACTCTGAGCGAGGTTCCTCAAGTAGCAGTCTCGTGTGTTGCCAGAGGGTGATTTTGGATTAGTTACCAAAGGCTTTCTCAACTGCTGCTGAAAAATAACTCCTACAACTTCCTGGGCACCTGCAGGATTGTGTTAAGGTCAGTGATTTATGGGTCTCTTTTCCAGTCAGTGCTGAATATCTTGGACATTGATCTGCATCTTACAGTGTGTGTGTGTGTGTTGGAGGAGTCTGTTAGTCAATCTTCATTTCTCTGTACAGCAGTTGATGTTAAAGCACACAACAGCCAATTTCTGATCAGGGTAAGTACATGCTAGAAATTAATTGGTGAATCTAAATTATAAAAAGCTAAACATTTTAAAGGGGAATTTCACAGTCTAACATGGTTAGTGGAATAGGAATTATGTTATACCACGAGACTGACTATAAAATCCTATCTGTGATTAAACCAATTATTTAAAAATGGATTAAGTGCATTTTCATGCCGAACTGAATCACTGCTTGGCAGGACTGAATTTCTGAGATACTGTATGTTGACCTGAAACTTCCAGGGTCTGAGGTTTCATTGCAAATATTAAATGTTAAAGTTCCCTTTCAGATCAAAATTAGTAGTTACTTGTGTCAACAAGAGGTTGTGGGAGTTTGGAAAAAAACTAGTGAGCTGGATCCTGTTAGCAGCTTTTTTAGCTAATTTCAGAAATGGCAGAACCAGATGCACTGTTTCACACAGAAGTACAGTGGATCTAGTCTGTTTCCCCAGTGTGAACTGAACATGAACATCACTATTGTGCTCCAATTACAATCAATTACAGATCAACAAACAGCTTGATAGTCAAATGGAAATTCTTAACTCCTGCAAAACAGTGGTATGTCAATGCTATAACTGCTGAGTCAATGTCTAGCTTAGTGGAAGAACTGCTGAGCCAATGTCTTGGTCAGTGGAAGAACTGCTGAGTCAATGTCTTGGTCAGTGGAAGAACTGTTGAGTCAATGTCTTGGTCAGTGGAAGAACTGCTGAGTCAATGTCTAGGGCAGTGGGAGAATTGCTGAGTCAGTCTTGGTCCGTGGAAGAGGAGGATTTGTTTTTGTTGAGCTTAATAACAAAAACACAATATAGTCTTAGTTACTGTTCCAGTCACAACAGTACAGTTAATTTTTGTGAAACTTTTTTTCTTAGTAATTCTGTTGTTTCAGTTTTTGTTTCTGAAACTTTAGAATTAAACCCGAGAATATCTAGTTTTGCTTTCGAGTAAGCCGTATTTTATACTAATTGTCACATCATGGTGTGGCTCCAAAATTAAGAACCTGGACCAACAGTGAACAGGCCAATAACTGAAATATTTTAAAGTTTGCAACTAATTCTTTATGCTGTCAGAAATGATGGTGATCGAATTCATATTATTTTTAGTTTGATAAGTTTTGCAGTACTGAGACCATTTTTTCCAAATGTTTTGTGCCTTTTAAAAATGTATTCCTGATTTTCCGACTTTACAAACCAATCGGACATGGACTTACAAAACAGACAAAAAAGAAAACGATTTTCAAATTTTGGGCATTTAACGCCTTTGCATTTAACTGTTTTTTTTTAAGATGTAAACTTGCTTTTGAAAAAAAAAACATTAACCAAAGTGGTAAAACAACTACATTTTTACACTAAATGCATTTGTTTTTGCTTTGGCATTCGAAAGGGGAGGTAAAATTTCGTCAACTTTTAGAACACTTTTATTCAAGATCAGTGGCAAAGGAGTTTCAGTTTTCAAGTTTGAAGCAGTAGTTTACTAGTTTGCGGAGAGATTTTGGTTCATGAGTCATGCCTCATTTTCAGCATGTCAGAATTCCCTGTTTCCTCATGACCCAGGGTTTAATCCTCCCCCTTATATAATATCCAAACAAATAATAAAAAAGTGTGGCATATGTTGTCTTGCTCGTGAATCATTTAGGTTACGGTTTTACTGCAAAAATTCAGCATGGGTCTATCTCCTGAGAACATGTACTCATAAACACCCGCACTGTCTATTGCAATACTTTTGCTTTTTTTCTTCAGATTAAAAATCCCCTACACTCACATGAAACAACCTAAATGTTACGTTGGAGTACAAATCCCTGTATACACTTTACCCATCTAATACGAATAAAATAATATGTGTCCTCATATTTAAGTAACTCTAAATGCTTTCTTTGACAATGCCAAGTGTCTCTTTTGCCAGCTACACCCCAGGTAATAATTCAAATTCAAAGGCCAAGATGTGCCAATTCTGGAGGTGCAATGCAAACAACGAAAAGATTTGATCCAAATTAGTTAGAGCTTTGAAAAGATCGCTATTTTTATCATGTTTGCTTGCTTCTCTTTAGGCCTGGGTTTGATTCTGCGACCTTCTGTGTGTAGTGCGCATCTTCGCCCTTGTCCATGTTGGCATTCTCTGGGTGCTGTGAATTCCTCACACCTCCTAAAAACGAGATAACTAGGATAATCGATATCCCTGAGTGGTCTGTGCATGTGTGTGTCATGTATATGACTGAAATCCTATTCAAAGTATACAGCAGTTCCAGACTGAGCCCTATCACTCTTCCTGCTGCTGTGACTCTTTCCAGGAATGAGTGACTTTCCGATCATGTGGATTGATGTACTGGATGTGCGTTAACATCCAAAATCTTTAAGGGGTTGAGTGGCCTGGCATCTTTTGTCAGTCTTAAAGCAAAGACCTGGTTAAACTACTTCATGAGCAAATAGCCAATACCCATCTTACTGGGGAGCCGTGGTACGGCTCAGACGGCAATGGGTTCTGGCTCCTGACCGGAAGGTCCCAGGTTCGATCCCAGGTAGGGGCAAGCGATGTAGCTCTAATTCCTTCCAGATGGCTCCCAGGTCCACTCAGCCTGCTTTCCAAGTGAGTACTGGGGGTTAATCCTTCTGGGGGGTAATAGGCCGGCCAGAGTGTGATGTTGACCACATCACCTCCACCTCCAGTGTCGAATGGTTGAGAAAAATGGTGGCTCCTGCCCCCCATTCCCCATGGGCCTTTGTGGCCTGAAAAGGGACCTACCTACAAGTAGGTCTTGCCTAGGTACGATCTTATTTATGAACCCTCACTGGAATTAACCATTTTCCTTCACTGCAGGGATCCTCTCAAAGCCAGTAAGATAATATTCTGTTCCAAGGCACAGAGAGCCATTTCAAATGCTGTACTGTATGTCACTAATGCTTTGTAACTTCTAACAGCCAGCAGCCCTTGAATGTTACCATCTGCTGAAGGACGTTTCCTTCCGATATTTGCAAATAATGAGGCATGTCAACTAAATGAAATATCCCCCCAGAATTTGGTCCTGTTTCAGTGGTTTCATGTGCAGAAACCTTTTTTTATTTTTTGTATTCTTTTATACATCTTCAGTGTATCGTGTGACTCACCGCAAGCAAGTTTTTTTTTTCCTCACATTTTTCTATAGGGTGTGGTGGCTTTTGTTAGCTAGTAGCTTAGGGAATTCACACTGTTTTAGAAAAGATGACATGCTTTTAATCGATTATGATTAGCGCTTAGAGTTTATCACGGTACCAAGCACCCTAGCTGAAAGTCCCTTTCTCCCTGTCATACACTTGGACAGGGAGGATGGGGATGGGCAGGATTTAATTCAGGCACAATTACCAGTCATACAAGAAGCACACATGTACTAAGCTGACATGGGCATTTACAAACTACATGGAAGTGCATTTCAAACTGAGAACAAGTTTTTTACCCAAAGCATTGTGGGAGTCTGGAATAAGCTAACCAGTCATGTGTTTTTTAAGCCCACACCCTGGTTTCTTTCTAGAAACAGCTGGGTGACATACTTGGATCAGTTAATAACTACCTACCGAACGGACTAAATTTGCTGAATGGCTTCCTCTTATCTGTAGCTTTTCTTATGTTCTTAAATACAGCACAGCATTTTACACACATTCAGCGTGTATGGTTTCCAAGACAAACAGCCGCTGCTCAACAACAGAGTTTTGGTTAAGGAAGAAAAAACAGGTGGAATAATGAAATGTACCACGAGAAACCGTTAATTAGGTTGTCCTGATAAAAGCTGATAAGATATGTGATGATGGCATAACGACTCTTGTCTTGGCCTCCATTTCCTCTCCAGCTTCCTGAAGCAACACTACAGTGCCCTTCACACTTTCTGAAAATTACCCCTCCAGCAAGCACAGCTTGGTTCTGTGACAGTGCTCTGCGTAGACTGTGCTTGTTTTTCCACAGGTCACTCACCTACACACTTTTTCACACAGGGCCCTAGCGAGAAAGTACAGCAACGCGAAACAATGTGGATTATTGTTTACTCGAACTAGGAAAGAGCAAGCGAGTGGCAAACTATTTTTGGTACGCAGGGCACCTGGGCCGCTGCCAGTCTTTCCAACTGTACAGAGGACTTTGGCTCTTCTGGGTCAATGTAGTAAAGTCATTGACTAGAAGGTTTCCTACGCCGTTTTGGTCCTTTCAGGTCATTCTGCTGGTACTGAAGGAAATTGGTACGCGTCTCAGATTAAATCTGCTGTGCGTGTCTCAGGCTCCTGTATATCCCACTGCCTGTTTCGAAACAAACCAGTGCAACGGAAAGGAAAATTCTGCAACAGATGTAAAGCAAGTAGTGCCACACCACAGTGAACCTTAACACATTTTAAATCATGTAGAGTCATCAGTCTTGCTCCCCGTTTCCTAAATCATTCTAAGTTATCTTCACGTGGGAAATAGAGCAAAGAACCAGTGGCAAAAAAGCAACTTTTCCTTCCTTGCATCTCTCTTCTTGATGGTGCACTTTCTGCCAGCTACACCGATAGTCAGAGGATGAGGTGCAACTGTTACAGAGGTGGAGCTCTTCTTCTGCATATCGTACGACAGCTTAACCACAGGAGCTCTTTCAAAGGGTGTGCTAGCCAGAAAGCAGAAAATTAAATTCGAGTGTGTCAGGCTTGGGGGAATTGACATTTAGCGTGCTAAACTGTTATGAGGTACAGAGGTGACACTGGTGTAAACACGACTGGTGTTCAGAAAGCTGTCATTTCTGTCGTCATTCCGCATAAAACAGTTCTGACATCTAAGGTAAAACAAAACAAAAGGCTCCTTCAGAATGCGAAATTACCTGATGTAGAACGTTTTCATGTTCAAAGTACAAAGTTGTACAGTGGTGTGCAACATGTTTTCAAAGAACATATACGCATGGCGTATCGGAGAAATGGTTCAGAGCCCAGTGTCACCTTCTATGGTGTTTCCAATCAGATGTTTTCCTTTAATTTATTCCCCATCGCATTTCCCAAACAGACAGGATGGGAAGAAATCCAGATGGCAGTAATACACCAGTCTCCAAAAATTCCCTGGCACTGGAATTCTGATTGTTTTTTGGCATCGAGCCAAGACACTGATGTGCAGCTCCTCTTGGCTAGTCCACACACAAGATAAGGAACAGAAGGGCAAGTATCTGAGCTTTTGGGACCTTCCTTTCAGCCTGTGCAGAGCAAGTGGACGTCTTCTGGGATGTAAAATGTTTTAGTCACCTTCCTGGAAAATCCAGATGTAGAATCCTGCTGATTTGCCTTGTCCTCTGTTTAAGGTATGATCCTTCTGAGAGAACACCAGAAGTGGGCTTGATCGATTGATGTATGGTTTAACTAGGATGGGGGTGAGTCCTACAGTAGGTAGACCAGACCACACAGAAGGAAGTACGTAACAAATAAGACATACAAGAGGCATTAATCCAGATTGTCTTGCTTGTTACAGGTAAGTGGCAAGTTCCTCACTGATCTAGGAAATTCAAGATCCCAAGTAAATCTGAGTATTACTCGTCTGTGTAGTCAACACAAAAAACCCTCCAAAGATATGTCTTTATATCTGTATGAGGCTGGAAACAATTGAATTCATAAAGTGCACAGTCTTAACAAATGCATGTCTGTCACTGCCTTAGATGGCTTAGTCAGACGCTCTCTGCAAAAAAAATAAACAGCAGAGGCATTTGGAATAACCCTGTGACAGCTACAGGCAGCTACAGCTACATGAGGAGGCTAATAGCAGATCTGTCCTTCTGATTCAATTACATAGGGTGTCACTTTCTTATTAACAGGTGTTATTGGTCCTGTTTCTATTGCTGCCATGGAGGAAGAAGGGAGGAGTGAAATGCAGACAAGTGACATGCTGAGAACAAAACCCACAGCACTTGCGTAGACCACAGAGAGATGCTCCGTACTTAACAACAACCTGGGACCTGGGTACAGTGTGAAAGTCTTAAATCCCTTATCTAAGCAGAAACAGCTATAGGTATAGCTTTGGGTACTTTCCCTGAGTGATTCATCATAGGATGAGTTGCTCCTCACATCACATTTCACTGTAACACGGTGTGACCCACATTTCTCTGAAAACAGACTCAGATCTGGGGGATGACGGGGAACTCCATTTTAATCTGCTCGGCTTTTTTTTTTTCCTTTCCCCATCAGGAATTGCTACCTTGAAGGAATAGGAAAAGTACCGGAGCGAGTATTGTTTCCAGTTCTATAGGAAATGGTTGCTGCTTTTAAAGAAAACAAGGTTGCTTCTAATGCAGGAATGGAAGCATACCAGACAAATACGAAACTGTAGGCTGGATCATTCCTTCGTCATAGCCTGCTAAAACAGTTGTGCTGTAATCTTTAAGGGTACATATCTCTTAGATACAGGACCTGGGAATGGTTTTGCCTTCATACTGCATGTCCAATAAATGAGAAGGAAATATCCAATCCATCAGTCAGTGATTGAATCCATTCCATCAGTGCTTTGGCATGAGATTTTACAAGGCTTTTTCCAAACAAGCGAAATGGCTTGAATTCTCTCTTGATCATGTGGGCTCTAAGCACTTCACGGACTGAAGCACCGTTCACACGCAATAGCTCAGCCAAAACAATTTAAGGATGTAGATTCTGTTCCTGTCTTGGAGAAGTAGTTGTAAAAGAAACATAGAATTCATTAATTGCCGTATTAATTAAAGAGTCTAGAAGATCCTAAAGGACATTGATTGTGGCATGCCGTTGTTGACTGTAAGAGAGTATGATTATGTTCTTAGACTATAGTTTCATGCTTTCAATACCTAATTGTAAAATACAACAACAAAACAATGACTAAAAACCTCTTGAACCAAAGAGACTCTTATACTTACTGCTTCTTCCATATGAAGATGCTTCTGCATTTAAATCATAAAGAGAACAATCAATGAAAGCAAAATTGAAGACTTCAGATTCTTACATTTCTTTTCATTTGAAATTCTCGTCAACTAACAGGTGTCTAATTTTAGTCTAAGGAAACAATTTTCTAGAGCCTTTCCTCCTTCCTTTCAGCTTGCTTGATAAATGGCTTGATCTTTTCGTTGTTTAAAATTGGTTTTATGAAAAGGGAACATTTAAGAGAAATTGCTTTCTAAAAATATGAATGGCATGACTTCACAAGCCCTGCCTCAGCAGTTACGATGAACTTAGAAATTGGTACATTATTGGCTGATGCCAATTAAAATCCCATTTGACCTTTTAAAAGCCGAAAGTAAATTTTCACATTTTAAATTGTCGATTGCATCCATGATCAATACGTTATTGTTTTCTGTTGATCTATGGCAATGGTTCCCAAAACTAGTCCTGGAGAAACAGTGTCTGCTGATTTTCATTCTAGCAGCATTCCAAATCTCCAGTTCTAATTGATCTGCCTGTTCATTTAGGCTGTTACTTTAGTTCACTTGTTTCACCAGTTGGCGTTGAGTAACCGATTTCAAGACTACTGTAACCCACAACATCAGCTTGCAATGCTTTTCACATTCCTAACAAGGAGAGTTTTTTTTTTTCTTTTGTACAGGTCATAGCAAGATCTTAGTCAACGTATTTTTCATTAGAAAAGAAGCATGTGATATCTCACGTTTTACTGTGTCGGGGAGGTCAAACGTATTCAAAATTCTAACAAAGCAAAATACGTTATCTAGGAATATAGACAAAATGTTTGCTTTCCAAGCAGGTAAGGCAAATTTATTTTAAATATACCACACTCTGTTTCTGGTTAACATTCATCTATAAACACCACCACAAGCAAGCTGGAGCTGTGACAGCTACTATCTTTTTAGTGCTGCTTCATTGCAGAAATAGACGACCTCAAATGTGTTCTGAAATGAACTATTGCAGTGTAGAAGAGAGTGGTATATCTCAAGCAAAAAACAGCAATAAACCTCAAGGTTAATGAGGCATCTGTAAATACAACAGATTCAATTCAATTATTGTCCAACATTGTCCAGCCAGGAGGTGAAAGGTCAAGATTTCATTCATGCATTTTCTAACTGTTTTATCCAATACAGATAAAGCAAGGAGGGATACAAGCTGGACAAGATCTGGCATTGAACCCAGGGCTCCAGTGCTACAGTGGTAACTCCTGCTCCACAATTCTGATGTTAGATTTTGATTTCTTTACCACAGGGGGTACATGGTTAAATATGGGAAATCATACTAGAAGCTGTGGAAACTCCACGGAGCAGAAAGGGATAATTGGGAATAGGGTTGGGACAATTTCAAGCACCTACGGTGTACTTCAGCAGACTTTTTTTTACTAGTTTAAAGTTTGTGTGCATACAGTGTAGGAGTCCTGTAGTGCTGACTTCTGTTCACAGAATTGATTATTTGTAGACAGTGGAGGCTAGCCTTGCACAAGAAAAGCCCAATGACTCAAGGTGAGATTTAGGATTGCCCAAATATTGCTCAAACAGCCCATTGACAGCCTCCACATAGTGGAACGTCGGGCGGTGAAGTATTATTATTCTTTAGTTTTGGTGCTGCAGACCACATCAAAGAGCTATCAGCCGTAGGTATGCGCATACACCAACAATTCTCAATCAAACCAATGAAGCAGTGATGCAAAACATAAAATAAAGTAAAGCCTTTCCAAGTGGGAATCTGGATTCCAGAGATTAAAGGCCTTTAGGAAGAGATCATCTCAGAACCATCCGGCAGGGAGAGAGTAAAGACACTAAGAGGATGAAAAATCAGAATGATGTTGTAGGAGCATGTTGCAAAACAATGCATGCTAACATTTATTTGCAAGTTATATTCCTGGTGAGAAATGCTGATGCCTTGCTAAAAATCACCAAAGGAAATTTTTATTTTAACCAGAGTTAGTGTTACAGTATAGAGTTAATTAACACTATCCAAGATATGGCCCTACAGGGCTCATCCTAATTAAAACCATAAGGTTTGCATCCACTGTTTAGAATCTTTCTCTACCTAGAATGAAAAAGGAAATGTTCAAGAATTACCCATGGCTATATAAATCCTTCTTTATTTTTAGGACCATGGTAATATACTGTACAGTACCAGACTTCCTCACAGCGTAACACGGTCTTTGTAAATATCAGTAATATCAAAATGTTGGTTTCTTTTTCTCCAACCCCTTGTCAAGTAAGATATCCTGGCACTTTTATATTTGCTTTCAAACTTGTGCACCAACATTGTGAAATTTTAAACATTCACAAGTGGTTTTAGGCATATTAAATCACCTGTGCTTTGGTTATCCTATTCCTACGGACATATAATAATATAATTTGCCATCTAAAGTTAAATGTTTTAATGATATCAAATGGTTTCTGGAAACATGGAAACGTTTCATTTTTCTCTGCAAAGGCCAGTATTAACAGGCAGACCCAAAAAAGTGTGTTCTTGCTAACATTTGTTTTTAGGCCAAGAGATGCAGTGTATCCTTTCAGTGGAAAATATAGATACAGATATATTTCTTCAACAAAAACAGTTAGAAATGAGTAATTTGATGCATCAGAACCTATAACATTTGGAAATGTTTTAGTAATCATTTAATGTTGTTTTTCCCCTTCCAAACAAGAACAGTGCAGTATCAAGAAACCAATGTGATTTTCCTGCCTTTATCTGAAAAGAAGAAAACTAGAACTGTTTTGGTTTAATGCAGCATATCTTGTGTTGGTAATCCTTTAGGTCTTAAATGCTACAGTAGTGCTGGAGTTCTGCCTGTACAGCACTATTAATTGTGATCATTTACTAGAACTATAGATAACCATTTGTAACTAGTAAAAGAAGGCATGTTGGACTTGCATACTTTACAGTAACCTACAACGACCAACTAACGTGCTGTTTAGCATGTTTTAGTTAAAGATAATTTCCATGAATGATAAAGTATAGAATCTTTCAGCATCAGAGCAGAAATTAAGGTAATCTCTTCTCCAGTAAAAATCGGTACAGTGTGTATGTTCATTTTATTTTGCGGTTTAAGATGCCATTTTTGCCAGTTTGGAGGTTGCGATGATGGTTGTAGGTCATCTGTATGTAGAATGAATGTGTTTTCTATGTGCCAGTACCTGCCAAGTACAGATATGTATGTTCAGTAGGTACAGTAACTGATAAGGAAAATTCATCAAAAGAACTAAAAAAAAGTCCCCAGTCCATTTCCAATCAATTACCACTATGTAATCAGTTTTCCATGAAATGTTTGGTTTTCTGGTATATTTTCTACAAGAAAGAATGCAAGGGAAAAATACGAGGATGCTCAATTTTATCAGCTGATCTGTACTGAAAACAAGCATTACAAAAGATAATATAGACAGTAACAAGGTATTCACCTTAAGAATATTTTAGTAGAGGATTTTGTTTTTGTAGGTTTTAGAACACATCAATGCCACCCTACTACTACTGGTTTCTAATATCAGGTGACAATATTTAAAATGTATTGATTTTTCCAAAATACATCACACCCATGACAAACACTAGTGCTTATGTCTTTTCATGAAGTATAACCACAGATTAAATGAGCTAAATATCCTCTTTGTTAAGAAGTTTTGTTGATAGAATCCCTGTCTCCTCTCTGGACGATAAGAGTGATCTTTTACATTGCAAGTCTTTAACACGTGAGTCATTCGCTCGTTGCTGTCGATACTGAAAGTGACTCATTAAGGGGCTATGTGGTATAAGCAGATGATTAATTGACCACCAAAGCCAAATGAAAAGTCAAGGTGGTCTTCTTGATCCACATTTAGCATTTGAGACTCATTTCAGAAGTATGATGAATTGCTTATACATATATATCTTTTATATAATACCATTGCAATTAGAACACTTGTAACATTTTGCCTGCACTGATGACCTTGCATCTGTATAAAGCTGGTGATGTTTAAAATGCTTCTTTTGTTAACACTATGCCCTTGAGATTCTGACATACTGTATTGCGCAGACTGCCTGAAGCTACAAGTTAAGTTTTGATAATGGAAAGGCAAGAAAGGACAGTCATCTAGCTGCTGGACACATCTAGGGTTGTGTAGGATGGACATTTGTTAACATCTTTTATCGGGCTATAAAGAGCATTCCATCAGGGGAAGCACCAGAGAGAAAGGAAGAAGAAGAGAACTTTTTCTTACTCTCATGCTGCTGTATGGCGCCTTAACGTAAGCTGAAATAAAGGCTCCTGAAGAGGGGCTACCTTCACCCATCTGCCTTTAGGTATTCCAGGCATAGATATCTTTCACTTATGTACAGTAGTTGCCCATTTACAGTACGAACCACTATTTTGCTGGGAAGTGGGTCCATGCCTTTATTTTCTATTGTCTTTCTAAATTGGTCTGCTAAGTGCAATTGTTGCTGGTGCTTCAAAACACAATTTCAAAAGGCTTCAATATGTTCAGGACTCAGCTGCTAGGATCATCTGCTAAGCATGAATCAGACTCTTGTCCTAGATTTCCTGCTGTGGCCCACAGTGGACCATAAAGCATTTTGAAATCATTCTGCTGACTCAAAAAGTAATAGAATGTCAGGCTCCCCCCTACTTTAATGACTTACTAAGCTTTTCATCTTCATCTCAACATCTCAATCTGTAACTCATAAATTCTGACTTGCCACAAATCCCCATAACAAGACGTTATACTGTAAAGTACAAAGATGGGCAGGTCTTTCTTCAACATATGCCCAAACAGTGGCTTCCTCAGCCTGAGACTGTACCTAACACGTCTCTCAGAAAGTCATTTTTCGTGCACAGCTGACCCAACATGAAAGGAGCCGTTTGAAAGTTTTTGTATTATCTGAGAACAGGATATACACTTTATAACGTGCAGTTCCACCTCTGTTTCTACCCATATCCACTGATACGCCAAGATTGCAGGCTTCACATATTTAATTCATAAAGCTTCCCAGAATATTCCTCTTGGGATCTAGTGGAGACAAATGAAAGCTGCTGGACATCAGTGCAATTCTAAGTTTGTAGTTAAGTAGGAATGTTTTTTTTTAATAAGGTAAATTTCACCACAGACGTCAGGTTATGTACCCAATTTATTTTATCCCCTAACTCCAGATGCAGTCTTTCACAGTATTGGAGTTTTTCATGCCAAATCCTAGGGCAGGGACATAGCGCACCAGAAAATTGTTCAGAAAAAACAGCCAAGTCACCCGGGAATGTCGTAACTCACATTTTAAGGTCTTATTTGTTTTCACTGGCATTTTTATAACTGTATTTTTTATTGTTTTATATTGTAACGTGTGTAATGATTGATTTACAATTGTATCCTGTGCTTCCTGGAATTTGGACAATGAAGAAAAAATGTTTTTAATAGTGTAGCGGCGAGGCTTATTAATAAGAAAGAATTAAGTGTTCTGAGCCTTCCTAAATGAGGCCCCATTTCTCTGTTCATCTCTGTGGTGCAGCCACAGAGAAATAATTCATGCAAGCTGATTTAAGATGTTTTCTTGTGATAAGAAACAAACTCCCAGACGGGGATGCACTTAGCTAAGCCTGGCTATCATGATCAATGGTCATCCATTGGCGCCTATCTGTCTAGGGAGTGCCAGTTGGACATCTGGACTGCATTACTAAGTGTCAGGAGTAAGTGGCTCATATCTTGCCTTGATCAACCAATCAGGGACTGGTAGGGCCGAGTAACCCACGTGGGACTCTGATGCCCATGGAACTTTCAGCCAATCAATGAGCTGAAGTTCCTCCAGGTAAAAACAGGCAACACAGAGAGCCTGTGAGATTCAACGAGATTCAGCAAGATTCTGGAGAGGATTCTGTGGACTGTTCTAAAGGGAATTCAAAGGAGAATTCCAGGGCAGGACGGCCCAGGAGCAGAAGGCTCCCAAGGGCAGGACATCCTCGTAGCGCGCCTCCTGACCATCCTGAGACTCAGCCCGGACAACCACGGAACGGCCAGTGTGTCCGAGTGCCAGAACTTTCCTTTGTTCTAAGAGTCTATAGTGGAGGTTGCCAGAGAGTAACCAGCAGCAGGCCTCGTGAACAGGTCGGAACTGTGGACAGCTGAATCACTATTCAGAACTAGCTCTTCATTAGGAACGAACCGGTCCTCTTCCTGACTTGCTGGGACCCACAGTCATCTTTTCTCCTGTGCACAAACTTTGCTAGTTAAAGCCAACACTAACTAGCCGGTCAGTGAGCATCAGCAGCGCACCGTCGCAAGCCGCACAGCACAGCCTGCCACCGAGCCAGAGAGCGCGGATTGGACAGCAACAGCCTGCAACTGTTTCTTTGTGCCTGCAGGAGATCTGAATCCCCAAAGATTGGATGAGTATTCAACTTCAATGCATTACAGCTCAAGAATTCAATTGTTATCCCAACCAGTTGATATCAATTTAATTCCTAAGAGTTATGTACTTGTTTCGAGTATCTAATGTAGAAGTTATAACAAAGTTCATTTATGAAACGGTCTTAATGAATGATATACTGAACGTATGTCCTCTTGATATATGTAACTCTTTGTAACTGATTGAATATATATCTTTTGTATTCTGATAACCCTCTCGATAAGATCTGTTAGGTTTACATGCATATTCTATGTATTAATAAATGTATCCTCGTGTATTAGTACCTGTGTGTGTGCGTTGTTTGAGTTATGTCGCATGGTTGGATTCTAAAGCCATCAAAAGAATCAACTTTGTGATTTACTGCTACAATTAATAATTGTCTCAGTAAATGCCCAAACCCTACAGAACTGGTGCCTTCAGAGAGCCACTATGATTACATATTTGGCGTTCCTGAGCCGGTTTTCCCTACAACAGTTATTATTTGAACTCCGAAGTCATACATCAGAAAGACTACCGAAACCAAACTTATCCTGCAGCTAGGATCACACATCCCCCCATCTCTTAACGACAGACTACTCTTCTTTTAAATTTTCTCCATTCATTGGAAGTTTCATTTCACACCTCTCTACACCTGTTCTGACTTCACACCTCTTGATTGGCCTCTCTTTCTGTCCCCTGCTCCCGCCTCTCACTCCTCCTCCCTCCCAGCCTTTGTTCTCCCGCTACATTAGCTTCGCCTACTGCCTTGTCTCTCTCACACCCGAAGAAGGCTCCATGGCCGAAACTTTGTGTTTTCTCTCTTCTTTTTTTCAGCACAGAATAAACCAATTACTTGTTATTATTTGTTCTTGTATACAAACTTATATTTGGTTGGCACTGGCGGCTAAAACCCTAGCAATGGGGCCATGCTTTCCATATATTTTAATCAGTTTTATTTGTATATAAGATTTTAATAGCCTAGCCAATTCCTAATCAATGTGACGTAGAGAAGAAAAGGGATTAAAGGTTTATTTGGTGTAACTCGTGGCTGAAGGAATGGCCAACTACCCAAGAGAATGAGATTGACAGAGCCCCCCTTCTTTTCCTCAGGAATGAGCCAGGGAGCTGCAGCCAGAATGAAGATGGAGAGGGGTGAAAGAAAGGAAGAAGTGCCTGGGAGCCTATATAAATGTATGCTTAGCAGAGTGGCAGTGGGTGAGGATGTACCACCCTCCATAATGTATGTTTAAAAGCATCATTTTATTATTTTGGCCTAATTGTAAATAATGTGAGATTGAGAAGAAATGGGAGTTTTTCTAGGATAATCCACCTGAAGAGTTGGAGGTGATGATGAGGCTGACAGGACACCCTAAAGAGATGAAATGAGCCCCATATTGCTGATGCAGAATTCTTCAGTTTAGAAAGCTAAAGATAAAGCATATGTATGAGATTATAATGCATTTCCCAGAGAGACATGGCAGACACACACACCAGCGTACTGGTACAGAAATTGAGAGATTATTAGATTGATTAATTCTGATTTCTAATGTTGCAGAGATGCATCCCTTTTGCTGGAACTGCCAATGTGATTTGACTTTGATTTACTGGATGTGTTTTGGACCCTTTAACATGATGTCAAAGTTTTGGCAGGAAAACTTTAGTTTTTATTATTAAGAAAACCTCCTGTTCAGAATTTTATGTTCTTTGGAAATGTTGTGAGGGTAGTTTTTAAAACCTTTTTTTTTCCCCCTTGGACTTTGTTAGTAATTATTGATGGGTTGAGCTCTTGCTGTGGAAGTTGTTTTACTTATATGTTTTCAAGAAAGCTTTTCTATTAATTCTGACATGGTTTTGCAATTTTAAGTTGAATGTTTCTTGTAAGTAGACCAGACCCATTATCCAGTACTCCTTGTTAAGTACTGTACTATACAGTGCATGTAAATTGTGCCTGAGAAATCAAGTCATAAATTACATGGGTGATCCATTTCCGTCTGCAAGTCAGCAAATTGGAAGTGCTTCCTTAAACCTTTTCTGATCTTCATCTGATGGGGACTGAACCTCTCTTTCTGCTCTGTGACACTTGTACCAGAAGCTTGACCACAAGACCAGAGCAGGTTTTTGAGTCAAGGCAGTCTCAGATGGGAAAACAAGGAACTGCCCAGCATCTACTCTTCCTACTTCATGATTCGTTACACCTTCTCCCTAGCCTACTGAATTTCTAGTTTCTTTCATGGATGAAGGAATGTTTTCCTTCTTGTCCATGAAGTGTTGGTGCAGAGCTGCTGCCGATATTCCATTTGCCTTTGGCGAGAATTACAGGGCCCTGCTGATAACTCCATGTGAACCAGTTCAGTCCAGCTTATTTTGTCATGTGCACAGGTGCAATGAAATGCTTCTTTGCACATATGCTCCAATAAATATCCCATTAAGGGAATCACCAAAATTGTGGCAGCAACAATAACAATAAGTTAGATAACAAACAACTTTAAAAAAATGTCAGACAATCACTGTGGGGAAAAAAAAACATCAATGTGAGCCAGTGGTTGGGGTAGAGTTCAGTAATATGACACCTTAAAGAAGGAACTGTCTCTGAATCCGGCAGTTTGTGCCATTATGCTCAATACGCTTACCAGAGGGAAGGAGAGAGAAAAGTCCCTGGCTCAGTGCTATGACTGGATGACTAAAGCAGGTGGGGAAAAGCATGTTTATTCAATGTGACCAATGTATTTGAGTCACTCACTGTGCAAGCAAATGGTTGCAGTCTGTTATAGAGGCATTGAAACAAGAATAGTATGGCCACATTTTCTCCAGTCCCCTCAGAAAGCTAGTCGCAGCCTCTTAATAGGAAAACACAGCAGTAGAATCGTTGGCACTTCACCACATTGCTGTTTTCCTAAACAAATCATGAATCAAGCATGCACATTTGAAGGCTCAGATCTCTATATGGTATTGACTGTGGAATGCGCATGTGGTTGAGCACATGTTCCACCACACTAAAATGTTAGGAGTCAGGATGTAGCACCAGCCATCAGTTTCCAATGTTACGTGGCTCGTAGACTCATGCAGTTAAAGAAGTGATCTCAGTCTAATCTAAAATCTATACAGTACAAAACTGAGTCACGACTAAAGTTCTGGTCTTTTGGCATGGTGGAGTTATCCACTGTCTAGGGAGTAGTACTGTGCATGCTTGGAGCCCATGAGCAACTGAGATTGAATTCAGCAAGGGGAGAAACAGATACACGTGTCACACCTTGTAGAAAAATGTACTGTATCAGGCCAACAGGAGAGCATAATTCCAGATAATATGGTTGGTTTCTTACTGGACTTACTAGACGCCTCACAAGGAAAATAACTCCAAAAGTTGGACAGGCCAAGTTAGATGAGTGGCCATGTTCTAATGGTCTGAGGAAACAGAGAAATTAAAAGCCTTTGAATTTACCGAGAGAGCACCCAATGTATTGGTGAAATTTAGGATCACATTTCAACAGATAGTATTTGCATTGTCTACAAAGGCTGTGTGTTTCGCATACGTGAAATTGGTCTGACATCAATAGTATGTGAATGATATGGAATTTACACACGATATGGTGCATTTGTGTCATAGATTAGGCTACAAGTTCTGTGACTCAATATCCTTTACCGAGGTGCTGAAAAAGGTTTACTTCAGTATGTTTGTTGTCAACACTCACATTAAAACCCTACTATTCTTTGTGAATGAGACATCATTTTTATAATTTTGGCTACCCAGTCTGTTGTTGAGGACCGGACACACTGTAGTAGTTTTTTTCTTTTCAGACAGAAGAGTTGTGCTGCAGTGACCTAAACCATCATAAAACCTACATTATTGGCCCAGCCAGAACCAATACTGAATTGATCCTATTGGTACAGCGGCCCTAGATTTAGAGAAAATACTCCTCTGGATCATCTATCGGTGTGGAAAAGACCAGACATTCATTATTAACAACAAAACCCACAAAAATACAGCCAGACAGAATTAAAGGACTAGTGCCATCAAGTCAAATATGCCAAAAAGAGACAATCTACTAATTTCTGTGTATTGCAAATCTGGTCATTTGTTACTTGCAGTAGTGGCTGAAGTGTAGGAACTTGATTTCATTTTATTGCCTGAATTTTAAGCAGATCTCTGGTTAGGCTCCTCATCTGTACCATGCCGGGGTTTTGCGGTTTTCAGTGACAGTGAGCCCCACTCCTGGGTTTCTCATCCTCAAACAAATTTAAGCTTACTGGAATTTGACTTTTTGTCCGGTGTCCTGTGTGTACTTCCACAACTGTTGGTTAGCCTTCTCCAGGCCCTAGAAGCCCCTTCAAGCTGCTTGAAATTGTTTTGACAATTAATTGCAGGACATCCTATGCATGCAATGAAGCAAAATCAAGCACCCAAATCAAAATGGAAGATTTTGGCTGGAGCAAACACAGAGGCGTTCTTGTTGGAGAAAACATGCCTGGTGGGCCTGTCAAGTCAGAGTTTTTGGCACTGGTTTTCTTGAGTATCAGAACATCTAGCTGTTGTGGTTTAATGATAAAAAAAACTCCTGCGCTTTATTGTATTACACTTGGTTCCTACGCTTGATAAAAATCAGAAAAAGGTTTAATTTTGTTTTTGCTTTCCCCAAAATGCAGTAACTGTCATTGGAAACTGGTTCACATGCATGGAACAAAGGTTGTATGCTGAAACAATTCAGATTATCGGACACCTTTTTTCTGTGGAGTGGTCCAAGGAGAGTAAGATCTCAAATCACAGTGTAGACACTGTTTCCAGGTCTTAGTTAGAAGCAAGTCTAGAAGCACATTTGATATCCAAACAAGATAGAAAGCGTGTGTTCGGTATTAGACTGCACCTTTCCGGTTTGGCTTTTCTCACAAAGTAGAATCTGGTTTGGCTACACTGAGACGCGACCTTCCCAAATCAGACGGAAGCGTCACCGAAAAAATGCTGTAAAATGTGTGTTTAAAGTAGCACAAAACTTAAGGGGTTGGCTTGAATTCTGAATTCTTGCAGCATCCTAAGAAGCAATCAGTCAGCAAATGCTTTGAAGCGGGGGTCGTAGATCAGAGGGAGATGAAAAGGAAGAATTCAGAAATATGAGTCAGACATCCTGTTTTCACTTTGTTTCCTTTTCTTGTATTAAACATGACTTTATACATTACCCGAGGTATTAAAGGCAATAAATCGTTGTTCTTCTGGGAAAGGTTAATGGAAGGTTTCGAACAGTCACATTTCCAGGCCAGCTGCCGTCAGCTCAAGTTATGGAACTTTGAAAGTTTCAGATGCGTTCGGGCCTTTTCTATGACATTAAGAGCCTGGTACATCATCGTGTAACTTGTCACTTGGTTTGCAACAGTTGTGTTGGGGTTATAAAGTTGCAGTAATTCCCCTCCTGGTTTTGACATCTATATGATGTGACCAAGTCTGAGCGTCAGAACCTCCCCCATGTCCCCCTTTTCTGTTGGTTCAGAAACGACCGTTGGTGCATTTGACGTGAAATCAAAACTTTCCTAATTTATTTTCTAGTTTGTTTAGTTTAGATGAGTGGCTTTTTGTTAGCCTATTACACATGATTTCTCGTAGGAGTATTGTGTAAGTCGTTGGCGTTGATGTTGAGATGGATGAACAGCATGTAGAATATTGTTACAAAATGTTTTGTTATTAACATACACAGTGTAATTTATGAAAACTATAATTAAACGTCCTTATAGTACAAGAACACAAGAGAACATCTTTTATATCTGTTTACGATATTATGACATTTTCTAAGGATGTCATTTTGAAAATATGAATAATTAATTTTCAAGTGGACAAATAACTACAGAAGCTGGTGTAAGAAATCCATATCAAATGTTCTTTTTTTGCCTTTATATTGGGGAGGATGAAAATGCTTCTTGTTGATTTGTGACAACAAAAATGAACATTAAACAAGCTACAAGTCAACAAGTTGCACTGCTCTCACTTATACCTGAAGGAGTAAGGTTATGAAGTCTGGTAGACCATTTCAACAGTTTTTAGTAAATTTGACTGCCTGTTGAGAATGTTAGTATACTGTATGTAGTTCAAAGCGTGGACTCAAAGGATGTTACGTTAAAC
The DNA here is from genome assembly GCF_040954835.1 of Lepisosteus oculatus. Lineage (NCBI taxonomy): Eukaryota > Metazoa > Chordata > Actinopteri > Semionotiformes > Lepisosteidae > Lepisosteus > Lepisosteus oculatus. The sequence goes on along the minus strand of NC_090719.1, from coordinate 12,425,414 downwards.
AATGAATTAACAGCACCTGATTTAGAACCTCAAAGACTATTTTGGTCACTGGATTACAAACAACTACATTGCAGCTGTGGAATCAATCTAAAAAGAGTGATCATACAAAATTCCCATGTTATAGCCCTCCTTTGCCCAAGAAAAATACAATGATTTTAGGCCACTTGCTCTTATATCTGTTTTGCTAACCTCATTGGAAATTATTTTTGTTTGTAATCTCACTTTGTTTATAAATTTGATCCATTTTTGTTTGCTTATAAACAAGGGTGCAGCACAGAAGATGAAGAAGTAACCTTCGCTTACCTTATTTCAAAGCATTTGAAGGGAAGCAAAACATATGCTAAGGTACTTGTTTTCCTTACAAGAATATTGCAGTGGGTTAAAATGAATAATATGCTTTCTTCTGATAAGGTGATTAACTATGGAGCACTCCAGGGATATGCGAGTTTACCATTGCTTTTTCATTCTCTATATGAATGTGTTGCCTGTGGTCCAAACTAATTCCTAATCAAATTTTCAGATGATCACACTTTGCTTTCTCTGATGCAAGATAAAGATGACCCCAACCTATATCAGAATAGTGCGGACAGTTTGGATGCATGGTGTGACCAGAGCACTGCCAGTGTCTTAAGTCTTGATTATGATAAATATCCTACACCATTCATAAAATAAGAGTGTCCACTAAACATTATAATATTATTACTCTACATTATATCTATACATCTCTGGGAATATGCCTAGATAATATTCCACAAGGAACATGTTGACTTCATCTTAATAAAGCACCAAAGGAAATCTACTTTCTTTGCAGGTTACAGATTCTTGATGCTAATAGTGAGAGTTCAGTGATTCAAAGTTTCATAAGATGTGGAATAACCATATTCACAATAGCATATTCTCAATTATTCTCAATGGCATCTACCCTTCTCTATAATAGGTTGCAACATGAAGCATCACCATTTTACAAGGAAATCCCTTTCCCAAGTGAAATCTGCTCGGATACGGGCTTACAAGAAGGGTGCATAAAAGGCTCATTGGGGACTCATGCTCATCACTCATCATCATGCTCTCAGGCCTGTTAGCATGCTCAGAACCCGCCTTGAAAAAACACTTTCTCCCAGAGACGGGATATCACACCCACCACTAAAGATCTGACGGAACTTTATTCTGTTTACCAGAAATTATCCCCTCTGAGCTAACACTTTATGCTCCTGCAGGAAGGTGGTCTAAGAAATATAATAATAAACTATTTCCTACCAAATTCCTGAAAATCCTGAGAGGATTTGTTCTAAAGGGTGTTGAGACGCTATAAGCCCCACCATGATGCCAAATTGCCATACCTATTAAACTTGCCTCGCTGGATAAAAACAATTAAAATATTGTGAAATGGTATTTTGTGCTTAAAACGCAAAAATAAAATTATTTCTTTATACACAGTCAACTCATCATATTCTTTTCAATTTGTTGCCATCGGTATTCTAACTTTTTCACCAAGTATGATGAAAACTAAAATTATTTCTCGTGTTAGTTTCTTGGCTGTCAGTTTGATGTATGGCTCCCCCTCTAAGACACAAGCTAGGTAGTAAAGTTGTGTAAATTGATATAAACCTTCTTGCTAATATATAAGAATTTTGGATGATGACCTGCTACTGGACTGTACGTTCTGTAATTTCCAAGCAGAATTATGACAGAACAGAGCTGTCATTGCAGTTCATCAGAGCTCTTCAACATAAACAGATCCTCATCTCTGCATTTTAGTAGTTTTTTTTCCATTTTAGCTGTCTCAATGGATGATCACACTGACTCTCTGTGGTCATTAAAATTCTCAGGGCATTTCTCGAAAAGAGGAGAGGGGTGTTACCCTGGCATCCTGGCCAAATTTCCCATTGGCCCTTATCAATCATGGCCTCCTAATAATCCCCATCCATGAACTGGCTTCTTCACTCTGCTCTCCTCCCCACTAAGAACTGGTGTGTGGTGGCAGTACTGGTGCACTATGGCTGCCGTCACATCATCTAATTGGGGGCTGCACACTGGTGGTGGAGGGGAGTCCCCATTACCTGTAAAGCACTTTGAGTGGAGTGACAAGAAAAGTGTTATATACTGTAAGTGTAATGAGTTATTATTATTTATCAGTATGATCAAAGACACATTTTTAGGATCACTAAATAGTAGCACCATAATTCTTGTTCAGATTTCACAGACGTTTTTGCCTCCTTATTTTCAGCACCTAGTTGACACTGCTGTGTGGTAACTGCCATTTGAAGGAAAATGCCTCAACAGTCAAGTATAGTTTGTACACAGTCTTATTCTTGCTTTGCATCTATACATATAACCCATTTACGTGGTAAGTAATAAAATTTAGAAAAGTGACAGAGAGCAATCAGTTTCCCAAGTATGAGTACGGAGTGGTTTATTGACGTGACAATTAGAAGTGTGAGTGGTTCAGAAACAGCTACAAAACATGCTTGCATGCATTCTCGCAAAGGTCATCTCTCAGTGTGAAAACCAAATTCCCGTTCTGCGTGCCAAATTTCTCACACAAAAGCCAAAATTGCAAGTGGTTCCTATCCTGGACTATTATAAATGACCAATTTGTTATGTCTTACATCACATCATTTAAATAATGAAACTTTGCAAATAATGCTTGCTGGTGCACAGTACAATGATTGAATGATGTCAATCTCATCCATTTTCATTTTTCGTTTCAACAAAGCTATAGTCCTGTTTTTCTTACCAGAAATAGCTGGAGTGGTGTCGGTTGTTAATTCTGTAATGTTTTCCACTTGTTTGTTCCAATATGGTATTTATAGCTCAATTTGACAGTGGACAGTTTGTAGTAATTCTTCAGCTGTGGCAAAAGAGCAATAGCAGTAGTTGTGGAATTTTTTATCGTTTTTTACTGCTGATATCTGCCAAGTGTTCCACATTTTTATGTTTATTATGTGTCAATTTAAACCCCTTTAACCCTGTCTTTTGCAGAGTACAAAACACAAGACCTGCTAATTGTGAAACATGGCTGCTTAGTATGTCTCCGCAGTCCCTCAGGTAGAGTTTACAGGTGATGTTGATTCTTAGTCCTGCATAATAAATATGAATATCTGTACATTAATTAATATACAGATACACCTAGTTTACGACAGAAATTATTTACTGGAAAATAATGTTGCTCAACAAAAATAAAAAAATAGTTCTCATTATTATACATGTAAAACCTTACAGCTCATTCCAATGCCTAGAAAATTGATAAATACTACCCATTGATACCTTAAGAGTTTCTTCTAGTCAAAATAAGAATACAATGGCATGCTTCTGATAATTAGTCCATTAACATGCAGTAGTTCGCAAGATAGGATTTGTAACAATTGAACATATGCACTGCACAGCTAAATCCATAGCAAAGGGTTTATTGACTGCCTTTTCAGTTCTTTTGATTAGTTCAAATTTTACAGGCAATTGAAATATTTCCCTTGTTTACCATACACATTTGTTACTATTTTGTTTTCTCTGCAAGAGAAATGCATGTGATTATTCAAATAACTCTAATTGATTTTAGCTTAGATCCTAGTATTAGTTGTGTATGACGTGAAACAGTATGATTACTATACTCCTGTAATATTTAACACAGAAATTAGAAGGCTTAATGCACCACAGGCTGACATCAAAGACATAAATGTGGCTTGAGAGTCGTTGTCTGAATATCATCCATGCAAAATTCAGAATTCAGGATTCAGATTTTTTCAAACTTGAGTAACAACTGCTTATAGAAGACATTGATCAGAATATTGTAAAAAAGCTGCTTATGCTGAAAAAAGGGCTAACCCAATGAACACAAAGCATAGTTCATTTATTCATGGCAAGAATAAAATTGGGGATATGTAAAAACTATGTTTCTAAGTTTTTCATCATCCCTGATTTGTAGCATTCATGTTTGTGTTATTTTGGTAACTATAAGCATCATTATTTCCATAGGTCTTTGATGCCCTTGAACACTTATCTTTAAACTGAAACATAGCAGGAAATTAGACTTGGATTATGAATGGATTTGTCCTAATGTTAAGGCCATATTTTTCCCTCCCCAAACGATTGCCTTTTCAACACTTTTATTTTTCTTCTCATCATGACGTGGACATGTAGAACACTAAATAAGGAGGATGATGATGGAAGCAGAGAAAGTATACTTGACCTTTGGAAATCTTACAAAATGATGTGTGCAATAGACAATATTGACAAGGCATGGCACAAAGTTTGATGAATGAACAATGCGTGGTATTGAACGTGGCCTGCAGGAGGCAATGAGTAGAGGGTTTTAAAGATGTTTTTTGTGTGAGAAAAGACACTGTGCATCGGGCAAAAGAAGCTGGAATTTAGGAGGTGGAAGACAATGACATATTCGACTCTCTAATATCACACATAGAGCCTTTGACAACCAAGGGGTTGTTGGAACTGATCAGGGGAGTTTAAGCAATAAAGCATCAGCTCCAAGGTAGGAATGAACTACTGAAGATGGTTACAGTCGTGCATACTTATGACCTACTCACAGGTCGATCTACAAAAATGATAATTCTGAATAATGAACTTGCCCGTTCCAGGGAGAATTTGAAGTCTAAATTGTTCACTAGAAAGACAACAAAATTGGAGAAATCCAAATCAAAGGTGTAAGAAGGTCCAGCTGAAAAACTGCACTGAATAATAAAACGTTTCATGCTCTCAGCCTTCCTTTTTCAAAATCTCCACAGGTTAAGCACTGTTATCATCTTGTCACTCCTCAGAATGACTCTTCAGACCTCAGCATTTACCAAGATCACAATCTCATCTCAAAGGTATCAATTCACACTGTGTTCATTGATGAGAAACAATTCATTTTCTTACATTGCTATGAGATTCTCATTCTCTTTTTCGAAGTCACAGAGTTTAACACCGACCTCATGCGTTATTCCATACGACGATAAATTCCCTTGGAATTGTCAGATGACTGATGTAACCAACAAATGGGAACCTGCCCACCAACCATATCCCATTATTTCTGATTATCAAAAAAATTCTGAAATTTAATTACAGTGAAAAGTGAGGTCTGCATGTGCCAAGCTTCATTCTTGTTAAGGCACAATTCATTTGCATGGAATATAATGGACGTAGCCGTCTTTCGGATGAGATGTAAAACCGAGGTCCTGGCAATCAGTGGTCATTAAAGATCCCCGGGCGTTTCTCGAGAAGCGTAGGGAGTTATCCCAGTGTCCAGGCCAAATTTCCAACTCAGTCTTTACCGTGGCCTCCAAGTTGTCCCCATGTATGATTGGCTTGCACTTGCCCTGCGATGGGATATCCTGACTTGCACTCGTTGCTTGCCGGGTAGACTCCGGCTTCCTGTGACACCGTAGGGTATTTAGCGCTTTTTGGTAAATGACATGACTTGACCTATTGGCCAATGGACATTTCATTCAGTAGTGGGTGGGTAGCTGCATCAGCGTGTGTAGGCTACAAAGGAACAAGTAATAGGTTTATTCCGTGCTGAAAAGAGAAGAAAGAAAACGCAACGTTTCGGCTGTGGAGCCTTCTATGGGTGTGACATCTCGGCCTTTCTCGACAGCCTGATGAGACCGCTGGTTGAAAGGCTCCCTTCATATATCAAGGACGCTAACCATGCCCTCCAACTAACAATTTCCAGTTTCAGGGTTCAGAATGCTACATTTTTTCAATGGATATCACATCTCTCTACACCGTAATTCTCCAGAATGATGCTGGACAAACGCACAGTGCTCGATCCACCCTTGTACATCTTGCAGAATTGGTACTCATACTTGATGCCTTCTGATTCAGTAACATTTTATACCAGCAGGGTAGCGGATTTGCCATGAGCACCAGAATGGGTTAATGTTTTTGTTGGCTGGGTAGAAGAATGCTTCTTCACTTCCTACACTGGCTTTGTCCCTGACCTCTACGAGCGATACATCGATGACTGTGTCGATGCTGCTACATGCTCTAGTGACCAACTTTCACCTGTCCCTCAAATATACAGTTAACATATCTTCCACTGCTCTTCTGTTTCTAGACATAAACCTTTCCATTAACCATCCCCGACTTTCTACTTCTGTCTATCACAAACCCACGGATTCACACAATCTCCTGTACAACTCATTTCACCCCAAACACACTAAAAACTCTCTCCCTTTTTCACAGTTCCTTCAGCTACGATGACTCTACAGTGATGACATGGATTTCCTGAACCAAGCACTCAAAATGCACTCTTTTTTCATCAACAGAGGATACCCCAGCCACGTTATTGACAGGGCCCTCATCCGCGCCAAAACCAGCCTCCTGACCAACTCGATCAGGAACCCCTGGCCTAACAACTGCATTCCTTTGGTGCTAAGAAAAAAAAAATCATTTCAGTTATGCACCTGAGATCAGTGACACCAGCTTTACTGCCATATTGCTTTAAAATAGTGTTTCATGAGAACAGAACTTGCATGGAAACCATTCAAACTGAGGGCTGTTATAGTTGATCTCTTTTTGTTATTATCATCCAAGAAAGCCGTGGTGGATCCAAACACCAAAAAATGGAATAATTACAGAAATGCATAAAGATGCATTCAGCATTGCTTCAAGACTCATCAAAGGCACTGACAGAGGTACTCCCACCAGTGTTTGGCAGAGAGACAGCTATTCCCTGAAGGCACGAAAGCTCACAGGATGGAGCATTTCCGGTGTACTAGGTTGCCTCTCTTTATCTAGGTGATCAGTGTGCTCAGTTTACAACTTTACTAGAGCTGCGTTTTAAGGTCAGGAGTTTCCTTTGGTGTCCTTTTATTCATAACCACAGGCAGAAAACATCCCCAGCTTGGCAGTCTCATGCTCTTTGCCCACACAGAATTCTGTACATGGAAAATTGTGATCTGCAAGATGGCAGCTTGCATTGCTTCTGTTAAAGCAGGGCTGCTCCTATTCTCCCGACAGCAGGCCACAGTTAAACAAGCATAAAAACTGAAGCCTTTCTACTCATGCTTACAGTAAATGAGTGGCACTCCAAAGTTACGCTCAGTACACCCTAAACCCACCTACAGTGAAAAATCAGCTGACAGATGTACAGCGGAATGGTGTATTCAGTATATGCCCTGAAGCTCAAGCCAAAACACACAAATGCTTTCAATTCTCGAGATAATTTTCCTTTTAGATCCCTGTTTTAGAAAAATCCCCAGTCACATGCTTTTGTGTAAGTGAGAGCAGAAATATTTGCATATCTTTGTTACTGTGCTGATTTCTCTAGATTTGCCCTCTTCTTTAACTAAAAGAAATAAACTACTAGCACCGCATGCTTATTCCTTAAAGGTTACATGGCCCTCACTCTCTGTGGTCATTAAACATCCCAGGGTGTTTCTCAAAAAAAGAGTAGGGGTGTAACCCCAGTGTCCTGGCCAAATTTCCCATTGGCCCTTACCAATCATGGCCTCCTAATACTCCCCATCTATGAATTGGCTACATCACTCTGCTCTCCTCCCCACTGATGGCTGATGTGTGGTGAGCGTTCTGGCGCACTATGGCTGCCGTCGCATCATCCAGGTGGGCTGCACATTGGTGGAGGGGAGACCCCATAACCTGTAAAGCGCTTTGAGTGGAGTGTCCAGAAAAGCGCTATATAAGTGTAAGCAATTATTATTATTATTATTATTATTATTATTATTATTACATCATGCTGTAGATGCCACATACCTGCAACCGCAGGGCAACCAGTTGTTCTAATGGATATTTTTTTAAGGTAAGATAGCACTTACAGGACCTGGACGCCTGACAGCCTGATATGATACTGTCACAATTTTAAATGAATGAAACTGACCAATAGTAATAAAAATACAAAGTGCTAGACATGCCAGGCTATACTGTCTTTACTGAGGTGATCTAGATCTAGTCTGAGCACTGTGGGTGGGTGCATCAGCAGAGAGAATCAAGCAGATTGCTATTCACTTATACTTGAGACATCACAAGAAAGAGTGGTGTTGGTAAATTTGTACTTAGGGAGAATAAGTGGCTTGTTTAATTAATGTAATCCTCAGCCTTTTGCTGTAAGGATATTATTCCCAGTCTAGGCCTTAAAGGGATAACTTCTGACTAGGTCATATCACCGCTGTGATTTATATATTGTGTATATGCAGTATGTGAATAGCTTTGTTTGGCTTTTTGGTATAAAAAACACTTTTCCTCTAATTATAAACTATAGTTTTATAGTCATCCGTGCATGTTTTCTAATCCTGTCTAGATCCTAGGGTGTAGACTGATTTTCTGAGACCACTTATGCCTGGTCTTGAAAGAGGACTGCATTCTAAAGTGGTCAGAAAGTTTTCCGATGTGACCAGAAATAGACCGCTCTTAATAATAATAATAATAATAATAATAAGAAGAATTCCTTACACATATATAGCACTTTTCTGGACACTCCACTCAAAGCACTTCACTTTAAAAATTTCCATTTTGTGAAATAATTACAAATACTGGGTGGCAATTACACAAAAAATAATATTTTTTTCATCATCAAACATTAATACATCAAAAAGTGATTTATTAAAAATAGACCCCCAAACGTACTGTAAGCCCACTTGTACCAGATAATAAAAACACCAAGCAGACATATCTTATCCCTGTTAACCATAAAAGTAGCACACAGTAAAGCAATAATATATATACATGTAAAATGCTTTTAGAATATTTTATCAAAATTTATTTTAAGTGAAATGTAAATGAAAAAGTTGTATAATAAATATAATGTGGCAATAATAATACATTAATAACATAATAACATGTTATACCTTGCTGTTTAAATCCCTTAACCTGACTGACCTACCTGTGAATATACTAGCACAGATTACAGATACAGTACATGCTTTATTTAAAAAAAAAGATATTTTACATTGTCTTACTATTAATTACAGTGCTCACCTAACTTTCACATTTGGCTTTATTTAATGATGATGTAAAAATAAGAATGTAACTCTGATGTTTGCAGGTTATATCACGGAATAACGTTAATTGTATTTTAGAAGTACATAAATACTGTCCATTTGTTTTAAAATTATACCAGTAATAATTTGGTAAATACAAAAACCTAGATATAGATAATTCTGCAAATATGTGATAGAAATATAATTTATAAGAAGGCAAAGGCAAAATGGCAGTATAAATGATACATTTGATAAATGTCTTTAATAAATTTCAATAAATTATTTGTCAAGTTTTGGAGGCTTTTTAGGTTGATGATGGCAAGCAGCTCACCTACCTGGCTAAAGTTAGTGTTTTGGAGTTTAATGGGGGGTTTAATTGCACTGTAAATAAAAAGCATTGTTTTAGCAACTGCCGATGTGCTCTTTCCAAATTGCTTTTTGTACAACGACAGTTCCTGCTTTAATATACTGTATGATGCCTGAGTGTTTTGGGTGCATACCATTTTTTGTAGACTACACATTGAACAGTAGCTATGTCAGGAACACAAGAAAGCTTACATACAGTACAGTACCTGAGGGAAACATTCAACCTATCTAGTTCATGTGCTTGCTAGAAGCTAGTCAAACTGAGAATCTTGAGCCTGGGAATCACACTCTTCAGGTAAAACTGTTGCTGTAACACATGTATAAGTTTCCTATATCTAAGATGACGGTCTTTGTGATCAGGCAAAGCATATATGCTGTCTTCCATAAAATGCAGTATTTTCTTTTTTTATTATTTTTTGATATACAAGTATACAAGTGCTCAAGTACAGTATATCATAACTGCCTTGGAATGTGGAGTGGCTCAGTATCGTACGTGCTACATCAAGCTTACTCAGCAGTTTTTGCTACAACCATGAGCCTAAAACATCTTTACAGTTTTGCATCACCTGAACTGCACTGCTGTGAACTAAAAAATAAGGCGGCAAAAGGCTATACTGTACCATATTGAATAAGTATAATATTTTGTGTGCCATGAATTTGTGTGTTTTTTACTCAGAACATACATTTTGTTTGTCAGTAGCTGTACTGTGTGCCCAACCTGATAGTAATAAAGAGTTGGTTGATTCTCCTACTTGGTTTTGGTAAATAGAATAACACACCACAATACAAATATACTGTATTGTATATACAGTAAATACAGGCAGTATTGACCTCTTAAATACTAAGCAGTAATAATGATATTTAAAAAAACTTTGGCAAAAAGGCAATGGTCAGACCTATAAATTCTGACTCAAATGCATTTAGCAAAATTTAAATTAGCATATTCAATTAATCTACAGTACTTAATGTATCAGATCAAAATTGCCAAGTACAGTTTTAGCTGGCTGTCTGCTGCAATATATTTGAAGCTTACTTTTTGTTGTATTGTACTCAAGTATAATAAAAGTAAATATAGAGTAAGCGGAAATGTGATCTAGTATATTTAAAGTAATGCTCAACATACTGCGTATTGTGGTATTAAAACATTAAATATCTGAAATATGTCTCTTTATGGCATATGACTGTCAATGTGCAGACTGCTTGGTAGGATTATTGATGTATTACAAACAGAAACATCTTCTTTATATCATACGTAATTTGCTACTAATCTCTCATTTCACATTGTGAGTGTCATCAGTACTTCATACAGTGTTTTGGAGACCAACAAACAAATCCAAAGAGAGGTATAATCAGAATAAGCTAATGCATAGTTGCGCTGATTTGCGTACAAAAAGGCAAGTGCCAACACAATCTCTCTCTCAAAGGGTTTCTAAAGGTTGATATCGTTGTAACAGCTGCACTGAAATTCTGAATTTACTAATAATTTCGTTATGTCAGTTCCCACTATTAAATTCCGGTCAGTTCTGGAAATCAGCTCCTAATCATATCTGAAAATACCACCTTTTTCCTTTTCGACAGTAGTGTGATTTAAAACAACGTGCTAGAATTCTAAATAATCATGTTTGTCATCAAGCAGCAACAAACAAAAAAAATTAACAATTACCTTACAGGAGCAGTTCCTGGATGTGGCTTCACATTTAGATGTGACTAATCCATTCAATGGAAAAAGTTACATGTAAGAGAGGTGATAAATTAATTTAGAAAGAAAAGTTTGTTTGTACCTGTGCTTTTAGTAAACAACAGGAAGCAGAGCTTAGGCAGTTGTGCATTTCAGAAGCTAGCTGCAGTGAGAGAATGGTCATGTGCGCATACTTATGCTTTTTAATTTATTTTACAATTTCTTAATTTGTCATTTTAGATCAGGAAGGAAATACCTCACCCTGTAAAACAAAGCAAAATGTGCTCCTTAAAAACAATACCTTACAAAAAAGGAAATATAATGTAAATATCAGAACACTTACAGTAAACACGAATGTATGTAGCAAAAGCACAAATGTGATGTGAATATTAACTAAAAATAAACCTTGTGCATTAAACCAACTTTTTAAATTATAAAACAGCAAGTCAGCTATCGTCTTCCAGAAAACTGCAGGGTATTTTATTTTAGCTGAATATAAATTAGGAAGGTTCTTTCCCCAATTGCTGTGCCTTTTAACTCAGAAATGCACAAAGTTCAACAGTCTTTAACCTAAGGTTATCATTTAAAGGATAATATAACTAATGTTTATAATTCGCAAACTGAAATTTTAAGAGAAAAGAGACTCTTAAAATAATCTCGGTACTCTGCCGAAAACCTGTTTTTTTTTAATTGCAAAAACTAGAATAGAATAACATCAAACTTTATTGTGCAAAAAATATAAGCATACTGCATGGGAAAGCAACCTTAGTACTATATTACAGTCAGAGGGTGATTCCATCTTTGAATCATTCACGGACCGAGTTAATTATCTTTCTTTATAAATGTAATCTTGTCTGTGAACTTGTATGATAAAATTTAAATGATGCTTGGAACTTTCTTAAGGCCAATAAGCTTCTTTTGACTGCAGAAGCCTTTGGGTGATCTCAGGGTAAATCAGTTTAATTATTTGTAATTTTAACATTTGATTTTGTATGGAATGTTTAAATATCTCGGTTTTCAGTGTGACTCATTATTGCATTTTAGAAAATGGATCATCAGTTTCTAAAAAAAATTGTCTGTGTTATTACTAGTGTTTGTTCCTTTGCTGTTTTGGGGTTGTAAACATTTATGTTCAGGATAATGCGCGCTGCTGAGGAATGTGGCCCAGCAAACATCAGGCTTGAACACATAAATTACACAGTGAAGCAAAATATAGTGCACAATACAGTCCAGTCAAGGCCAATAAACAAGTCGTAGGATTACAATAGAATTACATTTCTGTAGTCAGCAGACAGCAGAACATAAAAAGTGCTTATGATTTGACTTTTTAGAGTGGGAGGTGTCAAATAATGCTGCACTAGTGATAAGAAGTTGTGTTTGTACAGCAGAGAGAGTGATCTCAGAATAGGCGAAATCCAATTAGGCCAGTTCTGAGGTGGTGCCTGAAGACAGCATAACCAGAGATGATGAAATCCTGATGGATTAAGTGTAGCTGGTTCCAGCGAAGGAGAAGAAGTAAAGAGCAAAGATGAAGACTCTTTCAGTTAATCAGAAGAATGTTTTTAATACGCATAATGGAAATATTATATTTTGGAAGTTCAGGTAATTTATTTTTTATTTTTTCAATGCAATATATCTTATCTTTGTAACTGCTATTCTGTGGGTAATTACATGACAGAAGAATTCAGAAGGCTTCAGAACGAAAATAAAATCTACTGGCAAATTATTATTTAACGTGTATAATTATTTTTCCATTTATTTTGGGGGAAATGGCAGTGATAAGATGCATGCACTGAAGGCCACTTTCTTCCACTGACATCTTACGTACCTCTTGTTTCACTCCAGTCTCTATTTTGGCACAGTGTGATAGGTTGGAGTTTCACTTTCTGGAGAGATGCAAAAGCAGTTAAAGAGATGCCAGCCCTTGAAGGGTTTCGAATCTCGAACTCGTAGCCCTGCCATCAAAAACTCCACCCAACAAAATCTTAAAGATTGTCTTTCAATTTCAGAAAAGTCAAATCAAGCACTGCGATATTGTGCAACATGAAAGTGTCTTGAAATGTGGGTGAAATTGCTAGTTGATTAATTCACCAGTCTCGGTTCAATTGCCAGTTGAATGAGAGGTGAAATTGGAAGCCCCTAGTCAAGATAAATACAGTACTTTCTCTGTGCAGTTCGTGTGACAGGCATTGAATTACTTGCTGCAGAATGAGGAAGATTTCCATTTAACTTCCCTGTTCTGAACAGGGAAGGTCCCAGATGTGCATCTCATTGAAAATTCAGTAGTTTGGCCAAACTCTGTTTAAGACAAAAGAGAGATGTCAGTTAACTTGTTGACTTATTGGCTTAACCCAACTGGCTGAGACAATAACAACCTGACCACAAGGAAGAAACCCCTCCCTCCACACCCCCATATGAATGATGCACCAGGGATCTGCCCCAAGGGAGATGATGGGGTTAATGAATGGCGGTGAAATGAGAATCAGATAGAATTGTGATATTAACATTTATACGGATCAACAGGGATCAACATGAAGGATTCTGAAATAGTTCAGAATCTTGTGGAACACAAGTTATCTTCTGCAGTTTCCCTCCCGGGCTCAATAAAGTATCTATCTTTTGTTCAACCTGCTCATACGTGTCCAATGTTGTTTAGCAATGGTTTCTGAAACTGTAACCAAGTGTAAATTAATTTACATACTGTATATATTTTGGTATGTTCAAACAAAGAAGAGCATTGTTTAGGAAGAAATTCCGAATTGACCGTCATATTGTGTCCTTGCAAATGCACATACTTTATTATCACAATATTTCTATGTTAACTTGTGGCTTTTAAATTGAGAATTAGTATTTTATGAGAGACCTCTTTACAAGCTTTCTGGAAATCTTAACATGCCATGGTTTGTGTACTGAATTGTCTTTGTTGTTTGTTCAAAGGCTTCTAGTACATTACATAAATAAGACCTTTCCTCTCCAAGTCTGTGTCCTGCATCTTTTAAAATCCATAGTTTGCTGAGCATTGTTCGAGTTGAGCTTTCTCTTTCATAAATTTACCAGTGTAAAGAAATTAAAGTGAGCGTTTTAAGAATGAACCCCAGCCTAAATTAGCTTCCTTTTCTAGCGCATGAGGAACAATTTCCAGTTCCTTTCCAGTGAGTCTAATTCTGTTGACATTGACATGGCAAATATTTTTTGCTCTTTCACTTTTGTCCACATGAATAGTTTAGATTTAGGCATGTGTAGTTGATCTTCAATTGTCACATTCAATTTAACGTGAGTAGAGGTGATGGCTACAAGATGTTCATGTTGATTTTGTCCCTACAATAATCATATCTAAAGCATAATATTGAAAACACTTCTTATTAAAATCCATCCTTTCATTATGTGTACAATATAACTCTGTCATTCTAGTTTAATCTGAAAATGACATTCATGGGCTTACAAAATGTATATTATAGAGCCATCCAGACAACACATTTAGTCCTTACATTTGGGTTCCTAGGCCTGGCAGCCATACAAAAGTCTGGATCAAAATCTATCCACCTGTGAATACCTGTGTATTCCATCTAGGAATGATCACAGTCCATTTTTTAAAATGTGTCTGTTAACACTAACCAGTATCAGTACTCCCCTCACACTAGGCAGAAGCCCAATGCAATCAATTTGCCGTGTTTTCCAATGGCAGTTCAGACCTTGTTAATTTAACTTTCCTCTTTTAATTCATTCACTGCTGCTAACAGCACATTCCTCTCTGTCGATTCACTGCTGAATGCACTGTGCTTTTTAAAAAAGTTTGAGTCACCAATTATTTTTCAGATGCACCCTCCTGATTTGTATCACCCAGTGTGTGTTTTTCATGTCTTCAATTGTCGAATTTACAATTCCTGTGAGAAAAAAAAACAACTCATGATAACATCCAGTTTCTGGAAACCACCACCCTCCTGACCATCATGGTCAAACGAGGACAATGTCTGCTCATTGATTGCAGAGGTGCATGCCTTAAGTCGCATTTTCACTGCACACATATTTAGCACTGCAGTAACTTATTCTGTCACAGATCAGTACCTACTTTCAAAGGGAAAGCATTTCACCCAACTAAAAAATAAATTCAAGGACATGGTTTAATTTTAATTGTTGTGTTACTAAATCACCCCGTGTGCACTTTAAGAGTCACAAAGGGTATAAAAACGCTCAGGTGAAAGATTCTGTGTTAAAAGATCGTGAGGCTGCTGTAAAAAGTATTGTCTCTTAATCTTAAGGCCTTCTGAGTGGCCCTGGATGACTTCTCCCATCCTACCCTGAGCAGCTGTGCACTGGCACTTTCCTAATTCTTCTCACTTTTCTTACTACCAGTTGAGCCTGATGACTATTGGCCATGTCACTAGCCAACTGTGACTGGAACTGCAAAAGTATCCAGTGCACAGCTGCTCAGGGTAGGATGGGAGAAGTCAGTCTGGGCTCCCAATCCTTTCACGATTGAGATGCTGTTGGTGATTTTGACATGTGTCAAATTAGTTATGTTTGGAACAGAAAGGGCTTCCAAGTGGTTTTCTTTTTTAAATTTAAGCCACCTAAATGAGGTCGGGTCCTGTCACAGGTGTCTCCAAGCTTTAGTCATCTTGTAAATCAATCAATATCTCTACTTGAAAAAAATGAAAACCAATCCAGCACTTTTGTATCCGAAGTGCTATCGACTTCATAGAGTGCCCAGTCATTCAATTATCCAGTGGGTTAGGGCTTTGGTTACTGAGAAGGAAGTTTAAAAAAGAAAAAAGGTTAGAAACAACACCCATAATTGAAGGTTCCATCTCGAGCTTTTAGCATCAGTCAAATCTGTTGCATTTAATTGGTTTGTGAGGGGACTAAAAGCTGCGAATGTGACAGTGAGTATTTGAATAGGAAAATTATTTATCGTCTGACGTTATTGGCGTAATGAACGTCGCCGAAAAGAAGAGTAGACTCACACTGCCCGACCTCAGAAATCCGGAACTCCGGAAGTAGTGCAAATTGTTGCAAATGTAACATTTTTTTTTCAGTTGCTTGGAAATGGTGCGATTACTGGAAAGTGAACAGAACAGTTGCTTGCTGCGGAGAGCTGTGAGTCACATTATTGGCAAAAAGATACAGGAAAGAGAAGTCTGTGGCCTGTACCAGCTCTCTGCAAAATGATGACATTTCAGTTGCAGACCTTGAAAGTAGTATCTCTAAAATAGCAAATGCATTCATAACATACAAGTTGCTCTGTACACCTACTGAATGTATGGTGAAAGTGTCAAAACTAAATGAATTCCACGTGATGCTGGTAAAGGACAGTTCACTGGTCAATGATGCCAAGCTATTTATAAAATAAATCTAATTAAAAGTATGTTACAAGGTTACTGGCCTTTTCTGCTTGTTGATTTTGCTTTATTTCATGGAGCCTTTTTCTCTTCTTTCCCAGAATATAGAGTGCTAGTTAGTTGAATTTCACCCAGTTTTGTACTTTCCAACAAAAACAAACAGGCTGCACAGTCTGAAACTTCCCTGAACGGAAATTCTACACGTTGACCTGAAATTCTGAAGCTTTATGAAACTAGAAAGTGGCAACACAAAGTAGATTTATTCCTTCCACACAGCAGCTTCTGGCAAGTTCTGGTATTGCTGGGGTTTGATTCCTGTGAGAAATAAAAAGAAATTGGAGACAAATACGTTTTTGGCTTATGGAAAGCTTTAAACTTCTGCACTATTAGAACTCAGCTGATTGTTAGTGGTCAACAGCAATGATGATGCAAGGCAGTACAGCAAAGTATTGTGAATCCCCATTCGCTTTTTGTAGAATATAATGACATGTTTTTCATTTATGTTTAAGGGTCAGTTGATTATTATTGTATATTTACTGTCTTTTTCATCTGGATTCAAGACTTTTGTACTACCTTCCTTGCCAAAATCAAGCCTGTTGTTTGGCTCTCACATTTTAAACGAAAATGAAACAAATTAAAGGACACAGCATGCATTTTGAGTATCTTGCCCAATCACAAGAGTCTGTTCTAAAGGCAGTCCAAATCAGATCTGAGAATAACTTCATCACTCAATTCTATAGAGAGCTTATTGCTTTCCTCTCTGCCTGTGACATTACTTTTAAACCGGCATAATAAGCTATAAGAACAAATATTTTCAAAATGATGCAGAATTTCCGTATCTGATTGAACTACAAATAATTTCCACCTGATTATCCAGTTTAATCTGCAAGTGGGAAAAGTGACTTTTCCTTCCCGGTCTTCATCTACTGTATATGTTTTCCTTGTCTTTTGCTACGATTGGATCTTTCCGTGCACAGCAAATTCTGCAATGGAGCACAGAGTTTTAAAAATCCCCCTGTAAATCATAAACCACAGACTTAAGAGACACCAATTGTTATTCAGAGAAACAGGACTGAGATCTTAGAACAGGGGAAGTTTTAACTGAAATGTTTTGAAACGGTGGTGTGCGCCGAGAGAATTCATTCGATAATTATGTTTCCTTCCCTGCTGTGCATGTTCCGTGCTTCAGCTTGGAATAGAATGTTATGAGAGTACAGAGTTCAGAGTGCAGGCTGACCTCTATAGTAAAGACAGTGTCGTGTGTCATTGCCTTGCCAGGCCCAGAATCTGTGGAGTTGTTGCATGCCTTTGAATTTCTGTTACTGGTGCAAAAGGAGCCAATTCATGTATACTGTACTGTGTGATTCACTATGTGAAAAATTGCATATAGCTGTGGGAGAACAATGATATAAATGTGTGCTTGATTGTCAACCTCATGCTTTTACCCATGTGGCAGAGAGGAGGTCTTGGTTAATATCAATTTGTGGGTCCAGATGGATGATATTCAGTGTTCTCTTAAGCTGTGAAACTCATAGCTAACCACCTGCATTTTCTTTTTCAACATTCTTTTGGTTTTGATTGTCACTTTGCCCTTTGTTAAAGGAAATCCTCAATAATTTTATTGCGGATTAAGAGTTCCGCGGGCAAAAAGGCTTTTTTTTTTGCAATGAAAGCAACAGCATGATAACATTTGGAATATAGGGAATCTTTCGTACTTGTTTTATCTGATCTAATAATATATTGTCCCTAAGAGCGTTGATTGGTGCCTTAGTGTATTATATTGCTGACAAGACCACAGTTGGTTGTAAAGCTCAGATTGTAAGGAGTACCAGAGGCTACTGTATATGAAATGTTATCGCAAACTTTACTATGACTTTCAGGTGTATGAGTTTGTGCTTACATATTAACTGGAAAGTGGGTACTCTTTCCCATTACCTCCCATGTACTATGTTATAGCTCTGTAAGGGTAAATGTTCCATTTCCACTGCCCTTGGCTAGGACAGAAACCATAACAAGTATCAACTTAAACTCCTGTAGACTAGATTTGAACCAAGACAGAATTTGGCACTTGAATGAAATCAAGTGTGATTCATATTCAGCGAACTCGCGGTGATGTCTGAGTACCCTAGCCGAGAGATAAGCACAACACTGGGTGCGAGAAAAAGCTGTTGACTAAAAAACGACCTTACTTCAGAAACAAGCGCAACGTGATTCAGGTTTTTGAGGGTTTTGCCTTACTGGGGAGATGGTCATTTTTCATACAGTGGCTCTCCTTTTAACTCTGCATGCACTGACTCAAGAGTTGAGATGAATGAAAGTGTGAGGACGAACTCCGCTTTTGAAAAATCGTGCTCGAGTTCAGAGTGTGGAGGTGTCTTGACATTTGATATTTCAGTCAGTCATCACAGGGTTTAGATCAAGTCTGAACCTACATGGAGAGTGCACACGTGCTTGTGCTGGCTGAATTCCAAATGGTGTTCATTTCCTCTACCTGGGATTAAACTTCAATATATCATTTAAGAAAATCTTGGTTCGATAATTATTATCCAGTTGGTTATCCGCCCGTGCACTCAGAAGTTGCATGATTTAATGAGTTACTTAAGATAAAGGCAGTAAATGTTATTTTTCCTACTTTTTCATGGTTCACTCGTGTCCGTATTACAGGTTCACATCTACAGAGAACTCCAGAGGCTCCTATGCTTTTTAATTATCATTCAAAACTAAGACCAGGCATTACTTTGAAATACCATCTTAATTGGTCTAGACTGTTTATATTGTAATGGATACACCGCTGCAAAAAACAGGGGCGTTAGCAACCGGGGCTGAGGAAGGTCTTTTTTAGCTCGGCTGGCAAGACCCGTGATAAGCGACGCCGGAGACCCAGGTTCGCACCCATGCGAGGGACGAACTAGGAAGGGAGCGGCGAGGGCACAAGCCCGAGAACCCGAATCCGTTACAACATTCTCCTATTTAACTCTTCGGTTATGTTTATCATTATATGTGTCAGGGAGTTGTCTGTTGGTAACAAAGCAGAAGCCGAAGAGATCAGATGAATCTTACTTATCTAGAAAAGGTATCCAAATCGCTAGGCAAGGAGTAGTCCGGGTGTGACCGGCTCCCGCGAAGCATAGTTCAGGACCCTATGCAGACGGTATAATCCAGGAGTAAGTGGAGAAGGACATCCAGGGAAGGTACAGCAGGATCAAGACAGGTAGACAGACAGGGGGCGTGACGATGGTGATCTGCTGCTCGGTGGGCGTGGCAAGGCCAAACAGGTCCAGACAGTACAAAAGGGGGAATCCGGGGCACAGTCCAAAATCCAAAATCCGGGGATCCATCCAAGATGAAACAAACACAGTTAAAATCCGGAACGGGATCCGGAACAGGGACAGGAATTAAAACCGAGATAACGAGGCCAGGCGCTCTGAGCCCTGGTCTCAGACGGTCAGGACGCCGTGGCGAAGCCTATGCTGTCGGGTCTCTCCTGGACTCGCTGGTAGGCAGGCTTCCGGGTGTCCATCTTCCAATGCTGAGCCAGGCATAGCGGGAGCACCCGGCTTAAATAAAGAGGGACAAACAGGGGACAGGTGCAGGTAATGAACTTAAATACGAAAGGGTCGGAGCGCCCTTAAGAGGAGGGAGGGGGATCGTGACACCGGGGTTCGTAAGCAAACGTTAAAATCGAAGAAAATAGCACGACAATGGTACGTAGGGTAAGCTCTTCTCGAGAAGTTCTCAATAGCGAGCGAGGGGAAGACGTGAGGAGGGGCGTTTCATTAGGGCGTGAGTGCTTTCTGCGCGTGGGAATGCAATGGTGCTTGTGAGACAGAGTGCGATTCGTGACCATATGTAAAATGCTGTGCTTTCTCATATTTCACTACTAAAAGGTAACCCCACTCTCCGTCGTAATTGAATGTTAAGCCTATTCACTATAACCTTGTACTACTTTATACTACAGTATCCAACAATATAGCCTATAGAACTTTGGAGTTATTGGGAAACATAGCGTAATCTTTGATAACTTATACAGTATACTTCACTTCAGTGGTATTTTTGCTGTTTTGTACGCTTAAAATATTTAACTTATTTTTTTAAATATTTGCAGCATCATATTAAACTTTGTGATTTGATCATTTAAGTTTGGTAAGGTGTAGTCAATCCAAACCTGTAGCATATAGCATATCTGTTATAGTAGGTCAGTGACACACTAGCATCTTTTTTGATGATTTTTTTCCTGATTTGCTGTTTCTCAAAACTATTTTCATTTTCTGGTCACACACCTTTGTAGTAGACTACTTTTTCTGCCAAAGTTACCTTCACATAACTACAGGGCATGCGTTATTCATGCAAGCAGTTCTAATACAGTACCTTGAATCAGGCAAGTTTGAACAGAGTGAGGTCGAGTGTAATATGCCCAGAATGCATCAGATAATGATGTGAAGCTACGTCAGTGATAACTGAATGATGCTGTTGGATTTTCTGCTCAGTTTTTTTTTTATTATTCCTTCTCCATTGAGCCAAAAACAAGAGGTTTTAATGATACCATTGAAATTTCATGTGCTGGCTGAAGTCAGGGAGATACAATATGTTATTTGAAAGAGACCTCTAGGAGTTCTTTATGAAATTCAGCTTGGCACACTCTCTTCTCAGTGTTTCCCAGTAACAGAGAGAGAGTAAAATGCATGCAAAGCTTTCTCAGTAATGGCATAAACCACACAGGCCAATCCAAAAATGTAGCAAGAATCATGCAGGTTTCTTTGCTTTTTAAAACCACTATTAAGAAGGTAATTAACATTGAATATTGCTGAATGATGTTTGCCGTGGTATTATAGAATTTTATAACTAGATATTTGACTATTTTCAACTTTTAATGCATTGTAAGAGCAATGTTTAATCAGTTAAACTTGTTTTCTAAAACACAGATTATTTAGTCTAACTTTTACTAGAAAATAAAGACTGATTAAGTTCACAGAGGTGAATTTTAAGGGATACTTACCCATTTACATGATCTAATTAATACTTGGTATATATCCTATCCTAACATTGTGGTTGTCATTTATTACAGTATATAGATGTGAATATGTGTTGTAAAATAGGCACTTACATTCCAAGCCAAGTAAATGTACACTGTAGTTGTGTTTACAGCAAATGCTATTACATTCAATCCCTTTGCAAGGTCAGGCTGAAGACCGAACACTCAGCAGAGTTTGAAGAAGCAACTCATGAAAAAGACTTGGGTGTTTATGTTGATAGATCAAATTCCTCAATTAGACCAAGTGAGGAAGCAGTATAGCAGAAGAACAGAATGTTAAGATATAATTAAAAGTGCAGAATTCAGGAAATAGTTTGATGGATACAGGAGACTTACAGGTCAAAATTGGTTATACTGGCACATCTGCCCGGTGCTTTACAGATTGAAAGGAAGTACAGTACATTGCAGTGGCCCATGTCAAAGAATTGTGCCTGTGAATGTCACACCAAGTAGATAGGACACACCAGCTATGCACCACTTACATAGGGTTAGAGTATATACCTGAATTATATCATGTGACTTAAACCACACGTTGCTTTCAAACTTTCTTGTAAGACATCTGCCTGGGAAAGACAAAGTGATGTCACAGCTACAACCTACAGTGAAACACTGTCATCTCAATTGACATCTTGGAATTGAAATTATATTCCTGACGTGTCTTGGGGTATCACGTTCTGGTTTCAGATCATTGTCAATACTGAGCAACACTTTCAGCTTAAATTCAATTGCACGTGTGCTCTTATTGCAAACATGTGATGCCTTGGTTTTTAATTTTGTGATTATCGGCATTAGGTATTCATTTTGTTTCTGTCCTGCAGTTGGTATACAAGTCGCATTTTTCTGTAAATTAGTATCCAGTTTTTGGAAGCATTCTCCACAATTCTCTGGATTATCAATCGTTACACATTCATTGTACAACACGTTGCTCACAGCCGCTCAAAAGAAACTTTAATGTGATATCATAACCTTTTGTATCCTTTTTTGTTTCCAATAAAGACGACTTGAAACTACAATCAACATTCCTTTGAGAGCAGATATTTTTTTAAGATTACGATTAAGGATGTTTCAGAAACACGCCCTGTGGCGCATGGCTTAATGTTAGCAAAAAGTAAAAACAGAACTCGACATTTTCCTAAAAAGTAGACAGTCCGGGAAATTGTTGAGCAATGCACATTGTGACACCGCTGTGCCACCAAACAGCATGGCATCAGACCTGCACTCTTTTAAAAAGTGTTTTGTGCTCTTCCTTAAGTCAGCTAGTAAATAATACCAAAATTCATGCGAACACTCGTGATAGAAAATGACAACAAAGCAATGCACGTAAACTGGTTTCACTGTAAATCATTTTGCATTTGGAGCCTTTTTCTTTTAGTGTGCGTTACGTGGTATCGGCACAGCAACGCCAAGAGAGAGAGAGAGATCATTCAAGAGCCGTCTACTCCGAAAGCGTTGCTTCTAATCTTCCTTTGCGGCTCAGCGGGTGTTTATTACCGAAATTCTTGATACTGGTCTTCCAGCGTAAAACAGCGAGTTAAACAGGCAACACTTTGTTAGGGTTCCCACGTCATTAACTAAGCTTTGCAAGTAACACGGACGCTTGCAAATTGAGTTTTGCTTCATAACTGGGACGCAAGCACAGGGAAGGCCGCTAACATGACAGACTTCCTCCTGTTTACAGTACGTAACAGCGAAATGAACTACAGTAACTGTAAATCGATTAAGCAGCCACTCGCTTTGCATTTGAGAAGCGCAGAAAACCGCAGCGACTTCGAGTCTGACTGCGCTATGACATCACTGCCTGAGGGCTTTAGGTAACATCACTATGGAGAAATCCCTGCATCACAGACTGAGCCAGTTTCGTCTCTCTCCTTTACACCCCCACATCAAGTCAGAAAACTTGCAGATGAAGTTTATTTCCAAGACGACGTGAGCCAATAGGAGGAGGGAAAATCCTGCTGGGACTGACATACTCGCGGGCCAGAAAAAAAAAAAAGTAAAAATGTTTTGTTGAAGATTGCGAGATAAGATGGTGTGTGGGAGAAGCTTTATATTAGCAAACGCGTGGATACAAATGTTGCTTAAATTGCCGACCTGCCGAGACTGATCGAACTCGAGAAACTTGGCTTTGGAATTGGGGATGGTGTACAATACGTCCATTAAGCGTACCCGGTTGTGCATTGCTGGGATGGCTCTGTTTGCGTCTCTGGCGATTGCCACTTGCCTGGTTGGACTCTACGTACCAAAGGTAAGCGATCCCGTTATTCTGCTTGTGTTTTTTTTTTTTAATGGTAACTGTAGACAGCATTAACTCCTTGCAACGTGCTGGCCAAACGATTTTTATTTTAGTTACAACGTCAAGGTGATTGTATTTGTTGTCGCTTTTGGGCGCTGGGTTTTTTTTTTTTTGGAGGTGCCCAATGTCATAGCGTTTTAACACGCGGCCGATATCTTTTATTACAGTTGCACACACCAGCTTAATTAAGCTTTGCTTAAGCCCGCGTAAGCTTTGGTGTGAGCCGCCAGGAATTGCATTGTCAGATGAGCGGTTGCCTCATCTCCGACAGGAAAGTAGAAACATGCTCAGACAAGTTTGCACTTAGCTGTGCGCTGATGGAAATGTAATGCACCATTAAATGAATCCATGCATTCATTTTTAGCTTCTGTTCGTGCTATAATAGGCTATGTCGTGAATACAGGAAAGGTCACCATGGCACAGTATATGTAATTAACTGAAGCTAATCGGTGCAGGCTACCCGTCACAATTTTCTACCGTACATGTGCCGTGTATTAGCAAAGCAAACTGTCATGATTACCATTGTGAACTTGCTTAGTGACACGTTTTCGTCTGTGATGCTACTTTTCTTTCACCTACTTGATAACGCGTTTCAATGCATCTCCTGTATTTCATGTATGTTCTGTTTTTTTACATACTGTGTTTGCTTTAAGGCTTTTAATGGCATGAATCATTTGGGGTCTGCTCTTACAGCCCTAAAAGTAGCTGCATCCCAAAAAAAAGTGCTGTTTCTTCCTGAACGCTATACCCTACGCTGTAGCTCCAAATCGAAGGCGCATTTCCAAGACAGCAAAATGCCACAAAAGCGATTTACGAAGACTCACAAAATGTAGTACGTGCCCAGGAAGCTGTAGATTTGTTCCTTTTTTAGCGGAAAATGTTTTGCTTTAGTGCTTGCAGTTCGAAGCTCACGTACTGTAAAACAGAGACAACACATGGCGCATTATATGCAGGGAATACAATTCTGGAAAGAAAATCTCCCAGTATCCTATTATCTGAGGTGGGTTTATTGAAGATGATGTGTAACCATTAAAAAAAAAAATTCTGAGGGGGAGTTTAATTAATGGCACCGTGTAATCTTCACCGCCAAGTGTGGATCTGTCCGGCTACACGCGTGTGTGTGTGTGAGGTCGAGATACTGTCAGCTCCTTATTTTGTCATATCGGGAACGTCCTGCGTGATCCGTACAGCATTTGCGTGAGAGATGCTGAACAGAGAAGAGGACACAGAACTGTACACAGTTATTAATTTTGATCATGATCTAATCCCCCGTTAAGGTAGGCAAATTAACTGCAATGTTACAGAAGGAGGGGGGTATGCGTTTAATATTTTAAACGAGATGCTTTTCGTACTGGAAATCGTTGCTCGTTGTAGACTGGAGCTACGAAACTGCTCCATTTGTCCGGAAAACAATATTAACCGCTATTACCAGCTTTTTGTGTCGGTATGCATTTGCTCAAGCAGTAAATTACGAAATACGTCTAAGTGGGTTAACTGGCTTTTGTGATACCTGTTGGCTTAATTCACGGTTTGTCCGCGTCCAGTGGGTGAAGGGTTATCGAGATAACGAAGGCACTGCACGCTATAGTAATTTTACCAATGATTCGAATAATTTTGAAACTCGTGACACATCCTCTGAAACTACTAATTTAGCTGG
Source organism: Lepisosteus oculatus (assembly GCF_040954835.1). Classification (NCBI taxonomy): domain Eukaryota; kingdom Metazoa; phylum Chordata; class Actinopteri; order Semionotiformes; family Lepisosteidae; genus Lepisosteus; species Lepisosteus oculatus. The sequence goes on along the minus strand of NC_090719.1, from coordinate 12,400,116 downwards.
GGAGGGGGGTGTTTGTCGCTATTCATAAATCTGTCGCCACCCCCTCAGGTTTACTCAGAAAGCAGGCTGTAAAACCATGTGAGAAACACAAGGCCAGTTTTTGCAGTTTCTGAAATAGTTTGGGGTTTTAGTGTACAGGATATAGGATCACACCGTCAAGTGGGATGTTTTTGTCTTCTTCAGGTGCACGTAACCCTGAGAGACCACAGGGTGCAACGCGCGTCCCTCCGCTATAGAGCAAACAGCGCCACCTAGTGGGGAAAAAAACTTTTGACCTTACATAAAAAGTAGCGTTGTTTGGATTGGGCAGTATTACTCATGTTCGTTTTGTGAGTCTAAGTGCATTGTCTCATTTTCATTGTTGTTGGCTGGATTGTTCTCTCGGTGTGTACTTTTTGCAGCAATGCCAAATTTGCACAGGAAAGTATGCGAACCTATTTCCCCACTCATCTGAATTAATTTATCGACGTCAGTATATGTATGTCTCCTTTGTGTACTCTTTGTGATTTCTAACTATCAAAATGCTTTGTATTTTGATGTTGCTTGTGTGCTTTAACTCTTTATGGCTGTAATTCATGTCTGCGTGTAAAAAAAAGTTGATATCTGATACAGTATACAGTAGTCTCTCTGCACCTATGTGTATTCTGTTGTTGTAAGGTTGTTAATTATTTTATACAAGCTATGCCTGTACCATTTTAAGATTTAAGAAGTTCTAGTTGTGTACATTTTGCAAGGTTAATGCATGAAATACATTCATAAAACAATAAGTAAACTGCAAACACTGACTCAAGAGTTTGGTGAAATTAGAACATCTTATTTGCAAAGGTCATGGTATTCAGAGGCTTCCCATGGTGTCTCATTTTGTGAAATGACAAAATGCTAAATTCTGTTGCACTGAATATTTTACTTAAAACCAGAATACCTAAACCAAAGACCTCTAAAGGTAAGATAAGCTACAATTAATAACGGTGAAAACAAAAGAGGGGAAAAAAAAGAAATATGTTGATTGTATAAGTATGAAGACCCATGAGCTTGATATCTGGTGGAAGTTGGCAGCAAATACAGCCACAGGTCTTTTGGGGGTAAGCTTTTTCTGCACCAGTTTGGTGCAATTTTTGCCCATTCATCTGGGCAGATTTGCTGCAGCTCTCTCAACTTGCTTGGGGCTCCATTTTGAACAGAAGTTTGCAAGCCAGCAGATTCCACATAGGACTTCGTCTGGGACACTCAAGACCATTCACTTTCGTATCCTTGAGCCACTTCAGTGGAGCTGTGATCTTTTGGATTAGTGTCCGTCTGAAAGTGAATTTGTGTCCCAGTTTGAAGCTAGGTTTCCTCTAGGCTTTGCCAGTACTTTGCTGCCTCTGTGTTCCCATCAGTGTCGACAGTCTTTCCAGGCCCTGCTGATGAGGAGCAGAACTGTAACATCATGCTGGAAAGAAGTGGTGTGCATCGATTGAAGCACTATGCTGGGTTTGTGTGAGGTATTATCGATTTTCATTGATAGACCAGGAGGTATCAATTTAGTCAATTTAGTCCCTGATAGGTTTAGCCACTTGTGGGCAGTATCATTTAGGTGCTTTGTTGCCAACCCCCTTTAGGATTTGGAGTGGGCTTTTTCAGGCATAGAGTAGCCCCTTTTGTGTAGTAGCAGGGATATTGTCAGCTCATGGACATGTTGTCCTTTCTTAGCCACAGGACTCTCTAACTCAGATTCGCTGTTGGCCTCCTGGTGCTGTCCATAACCAGTTTTCTCTTGGTTCAGAGGCACAGCCTAATCGAGGCAGTATCTGATGCTCTTCCCCTGCTCAGTGATGGACCTCACTATGCTCAAAGAGAGATTCAGGAACTGCAAACTGCTCCTCCATGGTCGAACCATTTGCTTAAATTCCCACCTGACCAAGGAGAGACACCGAGATGGGAGTTTTTGTTCTGGTAGCATCTGAACCACTAGTGTCACACATAGAGGCCTCTCAAATAATTGTGTGGCAAGTGTATTTAAATGCATTTAGGTTTGGCATAGCCACAAAATAGAACAGGGTTTGAATGCAATCAATAATCAATCAATCAAGTTTTCAATTAGAAATAATCATCTATTTACTTCTGTCTTTTCGTTTGTAGTTTAGAGATGTGGCACAAGTCTATAGCAAATATTCACTGCTACTTCAAAGTTTCATATCTGCCTGCTTTAAACCAACAAAATGTGAATATTATTCAAGGGTTTGAATACATTTGGAAGGCACTGTATGTAAGGTGAAATAACAATTATTATTGTTTTTATTTATTCACAGCAAAACATTGTAAGCCTTGAATGTACATTTTTTTTTAGTGGGACATCATTCAGATCTAGGTTTTTAGAAATGGTTCTGCAGTCTAATGTTATTTCAAAGGACTCTGCGGTTGAGAATCAGAATTGTGCTGGTGGGACTTCGAAAGTTCAAAGGGGCATATTAAAACACAGATATTATTCTGTTATCTTAAGTATGTGTAAAGTGTATTTTGGCAGTGAAGAATCTGTTTTTCTTGCACCTAGCACAAGAAAAACAAGCTGGCAAGCAAATGTTCCCCTCCTTCTTATAACCTAAGCTAGAGTGTCTTTCTGAAAACATAGACAATTTAGGAGCTACGGAGCTTTGGAGACTAGTCTCAACTATGTATCGTAAGAACACTTGACAGATTTATTTTCCTGGTCGGTCCTTAGCCAAGAAATGTAACATGAACTCTTCCAGACGATCTGGTCTCCTAGAATACCATAGTGGCCTTGCACCGAAGCTTTTTGGATTGAAATGACCTGTCACCCCGTAGACAGGCCAGTGTAGTGATTAGACAACCTGTCATCGTCACAAAGACTGCTCTGTAAAGGTGCTGACTGAATTCTGAATGCCGTGTGACTACACACACTCACTGTTCAATAACAGCGCAGTTCAGTAATAGTACCACTGAAACCTGAAATGTATACAGTACATGTATCTTCCAGCATAGTTCAATCAAGTTTCATTTATGCTTGGTATAAATTTCATTTATGCTTCGTACATTTCCTAGGGCACAGGAATAACAGGAACATTTTTTAATCTGATTTTCGAGAGTGAAAGGTCTCTTAATAGAATACTCTTATCCTGTTACAATGGGGTGGGATTGAGTTTTGTTATGTTTTGTTTTCTGATGAAATTGTAATTTATTTTGATAGCCAATCACGGTTAGTGAAAGGGAAAGTTCACTTGAGTACAATTATCCCAAGAATGAGGGAGTCAAAAGGTACAAATCTCTTTACTAGTTATACAAAATGGTATAACTGACATATTGGAAAGATATAAGAAGAAAGAAAGCACTTTATACAATCGTTAGAAAAAAACAGGATCCAGATTAAGTGGAATATAATGAATTGAAAGCACAAGTAAAAATAATAGAAATATTACCAAAAGATTAAATATTACCATTTAATAAGGGTTTTAATAAAAAAAGGTTCTTTGACGACAGCAAAATAGTGCTGTTCAACAGGAAAAGAACAGCAAAGGATCCATTTTAATGATGGGATACTCCTACGCAATGGAAGACAAATGGCTGATGTTCTAAATGAGTATTTCACCCAGGTGTTCACTCACGAACAAGGCAATAACAATCCTCATGTAGTGGAGGAACCAATTCTGTTTTACATATACTGGCCTAGAAGAGACAGACGTCTTGCAGGACTTTGACTGGACCACTCAAAAACATTCTCTTTCATCTTTTTAAGTCACTTCATTGCAGCTTTGGACCTGTGATTGCCCTGCTGAACGGTGTCCTTCTGACTTAGTTTTGTGTCGGCTGCAAGTTTTTCTCTGAGGTTTTTCCTGGACTTTTCTCCATCCATTTTACCCTCAATCTTGACACATTTCCCAATCCCTGCTGAAGTGAAGCAGCCCTAGAGCATAATGCTGCCACCACCGAGCTCGACAGTAGGTTATGGTGCTGGGTTTGTGCCAGATGTAACGATGTCTGGTCTGACCAAATAGCCTTTTTCCAAATCTTTGCAGTGTCATGTAAATTCTTTGTTGCTAAATCTGTGCCTGAAATTCACTGCCTGGCTGAGGGAACATAAGAGTGTATTCTGATACCGTGTGAACCTGTATTATTGCAAACGGAGGCTTTCCAACAAATAATTAATGTGGAGCTTGAACTAATTTAGGTATACCACAACAGAGGGGTTGTGAACTTATGCAATTAACTTCTTCTTGTTACTTTGCAGATTTTGCTGATATTTAGCATACCCTATAATGAAATGTTTACTTTGAACATTCATGTTTTGATCAACAATATGTCCTACACAGACATATGATCATAAGAAAGGTTACAGATGAGAGAAGGTCATTCTTTCCCTTGGTAGTTAGTCATTAATTGATCCCAGAATCTCATCCCACTGTTTCTTTAAAGAATCCAGGGTATGAGCTTTAACAACATGGTATGATAGACTAAATGTGCTGAACCTTTTCAGTTTTGACTGAAGAGGACTACAAGAAGCCCTGAGTTCAAAGTCCTCAGAGACATAGTCAAAGTCAACCCACTGCACTCAACAGTGAAAACTGAACCAGAAAATACTAGTCAACAGTGTGTGCCATTGCATTTAAAACTAAGAACAATTCTTTACACTAATGGGAGAAAGACACAAGCTACTCAGGCATGAAGCCATTGCACTGGTTATCTTGAAGAAACATTGGAAAGTGCTCCTCAGATGAAGTAGCTACTATCAAATGTGTTAAGATAATAAATGGTCTCCTTTTGTTTGGAGCTGTTCTGATAGCACTGTCAGTAAGAATGTCAGAGTTGCACCATGTTTCCTGAACAAAGTTAAGGTAAGTAGATACACTTCCATCTGAGAACAAGCTTTGAGAAGCTTTATTTGTCAATACAGTTCATAGTCACTGGAATGATAAGTAGCCTAAGCAGAAGAAAATGCAGAGTCTTGGAGATCATACCGCGGTAACAGTCATTTTATTTCTCAAAGAAGGGAATGCAGAACTGAAATGTCCTGTTCTTTCTCTTGTTTTGTTGTTGGTATGAGTGTTGTCCATCTCCAGGCACGGAGTAAAGGAGCTGAACAATTGTAATCATCTTCCACTGGGTGGCAGTGTTCTCAGTGAGACTACCCGTTCTGTGGGATCTTGGTTTGTCTGCAGATGTTATAGCTCACTAAAGATTGAAATCTATGCCCACTAATTTGCTGCACAAACATCACTTTGTTCGGAATCATTTCAGACTACTACTTTAGAAATAATAACATTTATAAAATCACCAGTAACACATATTATCTAAGTATATTTACATATGTTCAGTACATTGCATTTCAGAAATGGAACATAAAAGTTGTCTGCTCTTCTGTGTGAAACTTCACACTCTTCTTTAATGTGGATGTTGTTTTCTTGCTTTGTGTTGCCTTCCGATGTCTTAGTTGGTTGTTTAAGATGTATGTATCATCTATTCTGACTTCACTACTAGTTGGATTATTACCAGTCTTTCATTTACATCATTCAGAGGCAGACAAAGCTGGGAAAATTCTAGTGTAGTGTTGTACTACAGTACTACACATATTAAAATTCTTGCTATTCACATTTCTTTAACCGGAGTAGTGTCAGCGGACCTATCGGTAGGAACTTGCAGTCTTGTTTCCAGTGACATTCCTTGTGAGTTCACAATATGGTGACTTCTTCAAGGTCCTGTATTGTTAGCATATGTGCCGTGGTAGTACGTTTTATTGAATGTGATGATTCTTTTCCTATATTACACGTGCATCATCTTTAAACTTACCTTTTTCGTTTTCTGATACCACACAATTATTCCTTATTCAAAGCAGTGGAAACAGGACAGGGGGTGGCTACAGTGTGATGCACGTTATCAGGAATCCTTTACTCTGTCCAGAGTGACAATGAAATGCACAGACACCTGGCAGTAGTTTCTCACCCTCACAGTCTGTGGTGTTCCGTTGTTCACACCTTGAGTTATTTTTTCTTGCTCCCACATAGAGCACTGCACCACCGTAAATCGGAATGAGCAAAGCAGTGTTGAATCTATAAGGTCACAGTTAAAGTACTGTACGTGCAGTAATGTGATTGTACTTTTTCTTCCGATTATGCTGGCGCAATGAAAAATACAACAAGATTTAGTAAGCTATCATGTTGCCAGCGGCCATATCACCCTGCAACTCACAACTGACACCTCCCTGAAGCTCCTGGGAAAGCTAAGGTTGCAGCTGGAAGAGGTGTTAGTGGAGCCAGTAGGGGGCGCTCACTCTCCTGTCTGTATGGGTCCTGATGCCCCAGTATAGCAATGAGGACGCTATACTGTAAAGGGGCGCCGTCCTTCAGATGAGATGTAAAAATGAGGTTCTAACTCTCTCTCTTGAAAAGAGTAGGGGTGTAACTCCGGTGTCCTGGCCAAATTTTCCATTGGCCTTTACCAATCATGGCCTCCTATAAATCCCCATCTATGAACTGGCTTCATCACTCTGTTCTCCTCCCCACTGAGAGCTGGTGTGTGGGGAGTGTGCTGGCGCACTATGACTGCCGTCGCACACTGGTGGTGGTGGAGGGGATCCCCATTACCTGTAAAGTGCTTTGAGTGGAGTGTCCAGAAAAGCACAGTTGTAAAGAATTATTATTAATTATGTTAGACACCCAATGTTCATCCTTTATTAAGACTTTCATGAAGATTTAGGTCTAAAGAATATGTACAGTACCAACCTAGGAGGTTCACAGACTTCTTGCTACTGTATACTGCATATGACGAATCCAAACAAAATGAAAAATAATGAACAGATGTTCACGCTGGACACAGCATTGGAAAAAATGAGCTGTGTCTCCATTCCAGAGAAATTGAGTGGTCCCAAATGATTCTCATTAGATGGGTATACAGTTATTGTGGGCACATTCAATTTTCCTGCAGCAAGGCATGGTTTGCTTACAGCTTCCAATCCTGTGGCTCTCAGACTTGATTTAGTAACAATTTACCCCAAGTACATCTTATAAGAAACCAGCAAGCAGTGGAAGTGTTGATAACCCTGCAAAGTGAAAACATGTATCGATACAGCAGTCTGTGGAAGTGTTGCAGAAACGTGACACATACTATAAATACCTTCCTTGTGTGAGTTTTACAGTGTAAGGGTGTATACAGTGTATGATTTGAAGATGCAAAAGAATTGGATCTTTTTTTGCCCAAAAGTAAAAAAATAAAGTGTTTGTAAGACCTTGAAGAAAAGAAGTAATTTCGATTTTTTTTTAGATGGAAATGTGAAACACTGTTCAAACTCTGTTAAAACACAGGTGTTGGCATTACAGGTGAGATGACAAGGGTATAAGCAAGCCATCTGCTGGTGCCCAATACAGTAAAATTGTTAGAACACTAGCAATTTATCAAGAGAGACAGTACACCCCTTGGTACAGTCATATATTATCAAGATGCATGTCAAGTACTGCTCTGCAAAATAAAGAGACTTCTTCCTGTGGTCTGATCTGGTCAAGTCCAGGGTTTTGGCCTGTATTTTGAGGCCTGAATTTATGAATGAGTTCAGATTACAGTTCACCTGTGGCAGATTACTGTGCTTCTGTAGTCCCAAACAGCGGATTTTGCACAAGACCTTTGCAGGGATTGATGTAGAAAATCCTCACAGATCAGTGGACATTAAACAGGTTATGTCAGATATGTGTATACAGTACAGACGGTTTCTACCTTTGTGATGCCAGAAGACTGTGATCTCGGCACCAGATCTATTGTGATGCTGCATTTTAACCTTTTGATGGCCTGACTCATATTCAGAAATCATTATGGACACGCAAATGTCCATTAGGACTGACTCTGTTCATGTTTTATCATGAATGGTTCCAAACTAAAAAAGAGTATTCATCCTAGAAAAAGTCCATGAATGTAGGACTAAAAGTTGTCCACAACTACTCTTGGGTCTGGGACACAATGCCCAGCCATACCTTTGAAAATGATTCCTTAGGATCTTTATAAAGAGGTCTTGAGAGATTCGGGATAGTTGAGTTAATAACAAAGTGTGCGGGACTGCTCAGTCTGGGCTGTGATTTGTAATATGTGTTTAATTTGTTCAAATTAAACTAGTCTTCTTGGGTAATTTATAAGTCCTATATTGAGACATATATACAGTACAGTATATATTTATTGCGGCAGGTAGACACACATCAGAAAACTATTCTTTAACAAGTAGAGGATTTGTTCTTCAAGCATGAGCCTTTGAGACAGCTCACCTAAGGTAAACAGGGTTTTTGAAGATAAAAAGGCATAAGATAATCTGCCATACTGTATATAAAAGATTCCATTAAAAATCAGGTTGAGAGGAATTAACTGGCTCATCGGCCTGTTTTAAAACACTTAGCATCTTTGGAAAGGCTTTAGGTGCACGTTAATTCATGATTTTCAGATCTTGTACTCACTTTTTTCCCCTTTGTTTCATCAGGGAGGAACTAAACCACTTGACCCCCCCTGTCAGAGAAGGATCGTGCAAATAAATGGTAGGTAGGAACAATTTATCTCTGGAGAGTATTTATCTTCCCTGCACTTACTAGCATATCTAGATTTCTGTGTATTTAAGGATTTGGAACTTAAAATAAAATCAGGAAAGCAAAAAAAAAAACCAGAAATAATAATGGGCTCAGGAAAGAGATGGTTTTGGCAGTGATAACTGGAGATTTCCATCCTCTTTTGTAATGAATGATGTTTGTTGTCTTTATCCAGTCCCAGAAATCTTGTGGAGCCAATCACAACAAACTGAACAGATCACAAATACTGATTAAAATGCCAATCATAGGCAATTGTTCAATCCTTCCTGGGGACTCACTGATGTACACTGATGAATTGTGAGATTTAGACCATTTGGACCTTGTCTTACAAAGATACACTTAAAGATTTACTAAAATATACCAGAACCAAAATATACTATGACATGCCAGCAGCCAAGTCACCCTGCAGCTCACAACTGGCAGCCCACTGAAGCTCAGCAGGTGTGAGCCTGGTCAGTACCTGGATGGGAGACCTCCTGGGAAAAACTACGGTTGCTGCTGTAAGTATTGTTAGAGGCACCAGTAGGGGGTGCTCACCCTGTGGTCTGTGATGGGGACACTATACTGTGAAAACGAGGTCATGATTCTCTGTGGTCATTAAAAATCCCCAAGCTGTTTTCAATAGAGTAGGGGTGTAACCCTGGTGTCAAATTTCCCATTGGCCTTTACCAATCGTGGCCTCCCAAAAATCCCCATCTCTGAACTGGCTTCATCACTCTGTTCTCCTCCCCACTGAGAACTGGTGTGTGGGGAGTGTACTAGTGCACTCTGGCTGCTGATGCATCATCCAGGTGGGGCTGCACATTGGTTGTGGAGTCTCCATTACCTGTAAAGTGCTATATAAGTGTAAGAAATTATTATTAATCTTAACATTTACTATAAATCTTAAAGACTCTACGAGTTTATTACCTGCTCCATATCAGAAGTTTCAATCACTGTTATATCGAGCAGGAATAAATATCTGAAACGTGTTTAATTCTTTTTTAATTCTCGTTATTAAAGAAGTGTGCAAGTCTGTGATTTGCTAGCACTCGGTATTTCATCTCTTTACTTGGTGTAGAAGCACATGAATGGTTTAAACTACCTGTAACTCTGATTTCACTCATTCAACCCATTTATCTCATTCAGTTGTTAGTTAATTGATTGACTGTTTCTCGCAAGAAGTGATGATAACTTCTTTGGCAACATGCGTCCTGTTTTCAAATTTTAAATGCCCTTTCACATTTGTATCCTCTAGTACTGTATGTCTCTCACTGTTGATTTTGAAGAAATCCATAGGGTAAACATATCGTAATCTGCAGTAATGCCCTGTTGTCTAATTCTCATAAATGGGTTTTTTGAACCAATGCAGCTTTGTATTATACACAGCTGCAAAACTATACCAACAGTACAAATGGATATGAACATAAACTATTAAATAACAAACATCTTCCCATACATAATCATGTACTGTAAACAGGTCAGTGCCTTAGAGGGCAATCCCAGGGCGTTTCTCGAAAAGAGTAGGGGTGTAACCCCGGCGTCCTGGCCAAATTTCCCATTGGCCCTAACCAATCATGGCCTCCTAATAATCCCCATCTATGAATTGGCTTCATTATTCTCTGCTCTCCTCCCCACTGATAGCTGATGTGTGGTGAGCGTTCTGGCGCACTATGGCTGCCGTCGCATCATCCAGGTGGATGCTGCACATTGGTGGTGGTGGAGGGGAGTCCCCATTACCTGTAAAGCGCTTTGAGTGGAGTGTCCAGAAAAGCGCTATATAAGTGTAAGCAATTATTATTATTATTATTATTATTAGAGGATATTAGATTTAGTTTGGTTCACATGCTTCCAGTCTCTGTGGTTTGTGCATGTGAGAACTCTGCTCATGGAAGGCATCTGGGAGCTATGGCTTGATTTTGGTTTGCAGGCAGTACATCTGCATGAGGTCCCACATCCACTGCTGTTGGTTAATTTCTCTTTTTGCTAAAACCTGAAGGGTTCTTATAGTGTATATATAGTCCCAGTCCCCTGAATCCTCCAAAGCATTGACCTATTACACAGACAAAAAGGTAAAAAGCACAGTAATTTCTTATTGTATGCCTTTAGAAAATTAAAGTAATCACGTTCTGTAGCTTATTTTGTATTTATGTAGGAATGAAAAGTGAAAAGAGAGTATTTCCCATAGACTACAGCACTGAGCAGGGCCTATTGTATAGTAGGAAGACTCTGTAAGTTTTATTCATGAAGAGTTGCAGAGATGTAAAAGCATAGCAGGCCAGTCAGATGTTGGGTTTATGTCTCTTTAAAACTCAAAAGTGTTTTTTTTTTCTTCAGGACATGTTCTTACTAACAACATTTGTGGTTATAACAAGATAGTTCTTTGCTTTTTTTTCCCCCCAGACAGTAAAAAAAGTGCTTTCTATTTCAATCTTATCTGTTTTGTTTTTATTCCAACATTGTTTTTTTTTTAAAGAAATAATACACAACTCATTCACTCTTGAGACCATCGTAGAGACAAATGCAGCTGTTCACTAGTTCTCAAGAGACAGTTAAAAGTCTCAGTCGAAATGATTTGTTGAGTGTGAGTCGGGTGTGTTTCTTGAGGGTAATTATGAACTGATCGTATGAAAAAACAGCTGCATTGACCTTATTGTTTCAAAAGGTTCAAGCACAGCCATGAATGAGTAAAACACCACCTGGGTGACAGCTAACAAATGCTAAATGCCAGCCAAGGAAGTTACTGTATCTGTCTGGCAGCATCTACAAAAGTGGGAACAGCAAAGCAGTAAAAATTATAGACGTCTGACAAAGCACAAAGATGAAATACCAGAGCAGTCCAGTCCTGGCTCTACAGGGTCAGTATGCTGGCCAGGTTTTTATTTTCGCACTAAATAAGCTAACAGCTTTTTATTGGCTTAACTGGAACAGTGAACAAGCAAGATCCAGAAAGCCTGCAGACACACCAGACACATCCAGGAGCAGGATGGGACGGTGCTTCTCTATGCTCCCACCTGTAGTGTGTCTCTACAGTGTGTCTTGGGCTTGACAGTATATGCTGAGCATCAGAAGGTTCTTACCATTGTTTTAGGCTGAGAGCCATGATCGGCTGTCACAGTGGCAGAAATGCTAACCCACCTCATTAGTTGATGAGGCGATTTAACCCGTTGATTGTCAAGCTGTTAACAATAAAAATAGAAAAAACGCCAGGAATGAGAAACACAGAAAGTAAGCCACACTTCTCGAGAGAACAATGTCTTTTTGCCAGTGATACAGTATATTGGACTGTGAACTAAGTTAACTCAGGTGGATCTACTAGCAGTGGAGTCGTTTGTAGGGATGAATGAAGGTTTTGCCATAAATCACTGTTAGTGAGTTTGGTGCAGGCGTGTGTGACTTCCAGTGGTTACCCTTAGACTTTCACAGTAGACCTCCTTTTCATCAGCCCATTTGATGACAAATGTTAAGATAAGATAAGATCACTTTATTAGCCGTTTACAATTTCTTGCATTAGGAATTTTTTGCACGCCCCCAAAAATTGCTCAGCTTGCTCTCTTGCACGAGACACAGGCACACAGACAGGGAGAGAAGCTTGGAGCCAGAGTGCAGGGTCAGCCATTGATACAGCACCCCTGGAGCAGCTGGGGTTAAGGGCCTTGCTCGGGGGCCCAACAAAGGAGGATTCCTCTGCCGGCCGCAGGATCTAAACCGGCAACCTTCCAGCCACAGGCACAGATCCTTAACCACAGAGCCACCGCTCCGCCCTCAGCCCCACTAATCAGCATAACAAACCTACTGTACCTGTGTCTTAACTGTTCAATACATTTTGAGTGCACCCACTACAAAAATTAATATAATATCCCTCACAATTACTATTTGTTTCTTGCGGTTTCAAGTGACAAGTTTCTTTTGATTCTCTTTCAAGTATACATAATTGCAAATGTCCCATTAAAACAAACTGTCTTACGGTTTGACTGTTTTTGCATCAGAAATACTATACTGCTTGTCTGTATATATTAAAAAAAGACTTAACTGTTTCAAGTATTTTTCCAGGGAACACAAAAAAACAGGAGGTATGCATCTAGCTAAGGTTATATCCATAAATTGATAGATTCCTTAATTGCTAGATATGATGTTTAGAAGTTTAGTTTTATTTAGTTTAGTATGTGAATACATAAAATATAATGTAATGTATGTAACTGGTAGACGAGACAGGTTTGTATTTAGGGTAAAATAATTATTTTCCTGGAGCATACTTTAAGTACTACACTATAATGTATATTGTGCAATTGTATCACCAGACGAACTCATTACACTCAGGTTGTAGTGCATTTAAATCTAAAAACTTAGTCATCCCCTCAACATCTTGTAATATTCATATATGAATTTAAGAAATTTTATGCATTGGTTTTGTCCTCTTAAAAACTTTTTCTGAGGTTAACATCAAAGTTCCAGCACAGGATGTTGTTCCTATAAATGTTGTTGCATTTGAATTTGCCCCACACAAATCATTCAAATATATGTTACTGAAGCTATTTAGAGCAACTTTGTGGTTAACACTGGAACAAACACTCACAGTTTCACGATCAAGTAAGATGTTGAGCAATTGAATGAGTGTTTCAGCAACTCAGCATGAGTTCAACCCAGAACCCCTTTTTCATCTCCTCCACAAAAGTCTGCTGTATTTCAACAAAAATAAATCCCCCAATCCAGATGGGAAAAATAATTACTGTAGCTCGAATACCCTGCTGAGGTTTGAATAGTTCCTAATTGAAAAGTCATAAGCTTTTCTGCCCCATCTGAGAAATAGTTTATGACTCAAATATGCATCACAGAGTTTCCATAGTGACAGTAACAAGCAACACGTCCTTCATTTAATTTGCCCTTTAACACCTTTTCTTGATAAAACGTTTATGTAATGCCATCTGAACAGGTCCACAATTATTCTGGTGCGCCACACAAGCTGAAATGTTCGCACAACTCATTTTTATTTTGTCTGGTCTCACTGTTGTTTATCTAATTACTGGTGTGTGTTAGGGTAGGTTGTGTAGATGTGTTGGGTTTGAGGCTGTTTATTATTGTTGTATTGTATGTCTTATTTGTATGAGCACACCAAACCAAATTCCATGCAACAGACTGTTAGGGTAAAAAAGTCTAGAACGTGAAATGAGGCGAACTGTCCGTTTTAATAATGATAAGGCTATCGTGATGGAACGCCCTTTTCTTAGCTCCTGTTCTGAAATGTAACCCATTTCAACAGGTCAGTCAGAAACAACTGTAAAAGTCGACTTCAGTGAAAAACCAGGGGTATTCTAGATGTGTTTCATAATGGCACAGGAAGTACTTTTTTCTAGCTTGGATCAGGAAGTTCTCAGGTCACATTAGTAACGTTGACAGTATGTTGGGATAATTAGCTCACTGGACTTGTATCAATGCTTATTCAAGAATTCATAGACTGTGTGCAAGACTTTTCTTATGGCAAATCTGTATTTGTGAACTTTAAAGGGCATAACTTTAACCACACTGATCTGTCACACCACACAGACACTGTCACAACAGGGTCTTGTTGTGGGCCTGGGCAAACATCTGCCTCCGCTTGCCGTAGCCAGAGTCAGGCTGAGATGAGGAATGCGGCCTGCCGATTAAAAATGAGAGGGAGGTAATAATCCTGTTACGTGTATTAGAGTTTACATGGGTCAGAAATGCACATCTTAGTTCTCCAAATTTCTGAAGCTTCAGTAATATTCCCCCTCAGTGCCGTCTGTAGGCATCTCCTCCAGTCCACGGCAGATCTGAAACCACTACAGAAGCGCATGCCATGCGATGCGTAGAAGCCGCCCTGGCAACGCTGCGAGTTTTCGCGGAAGATCTGGGCCAAAACCCCGAATGAAGTCTGGTGCTTCTGCTACGCGGCCTCGCCGAGATGAAAACAAAGCGGATTGATTCACATGAGCCGCCCGGCCTGGAGCAACTCATGTTTTCCCGGACGGCCGCAAGAGCGACTGTGACACCGCGACTTCTGAATGGGAGGCTACTCCGGTCAGAGAAAAGCCCGTTCTGTTCAGTGCCTGCTGCGGGCCCATTGCTGTCTTTGGGCTAAAGAGCGCCGTTGGGTGTTGTTGTAACCATGTGCTTTCGTTTAAAACACAACTGAAGCCTTCAAACATCAACATCAACACAGCGGTTAAGGTATGAGGTTACTGGCGCAGCACCAGCATTCATACCTTTTCCCGTAAGACTGGCTACAACGTCACCACCTGCGCTCACAAGTGGCCTCTGCATTTCCTTTTGCGGGGTTCAAAGAGAAGAGGCCAGCACTGACGCAGTCTGGCTTATTTTTTTAACCCGAAGGCTTAATCGCGGAGCTCTCGTTCTGTGACCCCTGTATTATATGACTCGGGCGGGGATCAAGTGGGCTGAATCCGAACATCTGAAGGCTCCTGTGTGTGGCTTCCTGGCTGAGGCTGTAGCGTTTCTGTCTGGAGGTGGTTACGACATCCCGGATAGGATTTAACACCCACGTCGAATGACTTGTAGAGTGACAACTGGAACGTTTCCATTTTTCCCCCCTGTGTTGCTGGCAGTTATTCCTGTTTGGGAGGCCAAAAAAACGTTTCGCTGGAAATGTTTGAAATGGCTCATATTGATGGCAGTAAAAACATTCAGGTTTGAAGATCGGTGTGTCTTTGTGCCTTTTTCTCTCTCTCCTTCCTGGAAGCAACCCTTGTGAACCACTTAATAAAGGTTGCTCCCTGGTTTCCTTAAAGGAGCATACAGGATACTCATTGGACAGGAAGTGCAAGCACAGTACTTTCAGTTATTCAGAAACAGTTTGTATTGAATTAAAAATTGAGCAATTCATTGCTCTCCCACACGTGCTGGCTAACAGCAGAAAGCAGTACCCTTCGAGAGGAAACTCTGCTCATGTTTGAGGTTTCATTGTTTGAGAATTTCTTCTGGAACAAAAGCCACTGGCCTGAGCACAAGAGATCCCAGGGTGAAAACCAGGGACTGATTATAAAATAAGATCACTTTATTGGCCATCTACAATTTTCTTGTGTTAGGAATGTTTCTTTTCACATACGCCAAGTGCTTTCCATGAGACATACATACAGGGAGAGAAGCTTGGTGTCAGAGCTCAGCAACAGCCATTCATACGGCACCCCTAGAGCAGTTGGGGTTAAGGGCCTGACTCAGGGGCTCAGCAGAGTAGGATTCCTCTGCTGGCTGCGGGATAAAAACCAGCAATCTTCCAGCCACAGGTGCAGATCCTTAAGCACAGAGCCACCACACCGCCCCTTTGCTAGTGTAGCAATCTGGAGAGGACTGGGAGACTGGAATTGGTTTGAGGCTGGGACAGCTGAAGAGTGTTTTCTCCACCCAGCAGGTTAAATGACTGGCACTATCCATATACAGCACCTGATGGATGGGGAGCCTTCAGCATTTTTGGCAGTAGCTCTCCCTTGATTGATTCACAGTTGAGTTCCATAAAGCACAATTTCTCCCAAGCACCCACAGTATGAGCTGATTATGCTATTCAAGCAACTATTTCCTGTATTTTCTCAAGTTAACACACAGTTCTAAAAAAGAGTGAGAGTAGAGAAGAACAAGTAGTTTCCAAATGTTTATTAAAACTAGCAAGGCATACTGTATATAAAGGAATCAGTTCAATGTATTTTAAACTTCCAAGTGCTTGCATTGCTCGCAAGACGAGAAGTATTGCTAACTAGGGCTTCACAGTGTAGAAAGTAAAGATCTCATGTGGCAGCAGGAAGACTACAAAGAGAGAACGTGTGACCTCAGTAGAGCAAGGAAAAGGCAGGGGCTTTTCCAAGAGTAAGTCAACAGCTCGGGTCATCGATGTCTGATAAGTCTGTCGTTGGACATGTTAAAGACATGGAAAAACCCGTAGATCCCACAGTCTTTCTGAGGGGAGATTTCTAGAAAACCATCCTCTTATTCTGTCAGCATTTTATAGAGTTGAATGCAGTCTTATCACCTGGGCTATAATCAGAAGGATAAAAGAAAGACAGTTGCTTTGTGAATCTACTGTAGAGCTGTAAAGCTGCATCAGTTTTATTCAGTTAAGAGTGGAAAAGGAGTGACTCACACTTCAATATTGTCCTCAAAGTGAAGGGCAGAGATTATTGTCATGCTGACTTGTTGAATTCAATAGTGAGAGTCTTATGCAGAAGACTTAATTTTATTTTCTTTTTCCCTTCTTTTGATAACAGATGTAATGTGCCGTACAATAAAATCATAGTTTGAGTTGTAATGAATATCATTGCGTCTGAAAAAGTGAGCATAGTAAGCCAAGAAAAATATCCCCAGCACATTTTAATATCCCCAGCACATACAGCACAGTAGGGGACTAACATATATGCTGTATAGCTTTAATTGTTTTATCTGCAGTGTTCAATATATGTGTACTTTTTTAGTCTCCGGGTAAAAATCCAATAACATACAGTATTTAAGATTTTCAAAATGTTATAACAATATGAGGACATTTAAAGTGTGAAATCTTCTTTGCTAACAAGGCAAATGGCTGACTCTCACGGGGTTATGTGAATGTAATTCTTTTTCATACCTACATGATCTTATTCTAAAGTGAGGCTTTGTATTCTTACAGTATGTCACTTAGAAATTAGAAGCACAATTAGGTGTGTAGCCCAATACGTTGAAAAAGTGTTGAGCTTTTTTGTGTTTTGTTGTGACAGTTGTGTATGATATAAATGTCTTTTAGCAGTTTGTCTCAGGGCTACTGAGCACTATATCATAGAAATTCTGTATTCTACGCATATTAATATTGATCACTTGTTCAAAATATTGATAAAAATACAGATCGCTCCAATATCCTGTGCTATTTTTATGCTTTATTATGCTTTGGTGCTTGCGTATAATAAAAAAAGACAGCACACACTGAACTAACTCCTCAACTGATAGTGACATCACTGACGCATTGTAATCTAGACTAGTATATTCTCATATCAACAAGATGTTGTTCAGTATTTAAAGTTATAATTAAATGTCCTTGATTGATCTTTAAGAATTCAGTATGAACCTCTATAAGTTTGGCTCCAAGTACTCATTCTATTTTAGTTCCATGAAGAGAAAATAATCATCCATCCATCTTCTAAACCTCTTTATCCAATACAGGGTCGCTGGGGAGCTGGAGTCTATCATGATACGCAACAGATGTAATACAGAATAGATAGATAAGACTTTATTGATCCCGAAGGGAACTTGAGGAATTGAGGAAACATACACAGACAAACATGCAGACATAGTCACACTGGGGCCAAGTTTCCCAAAAGCCAATTAACCATTAGGAAATCCATGGAAATATGGGGAGAACATACAGACTCCACACAGACAGCATCAGGAATTGAACCCAGGGTCTCTACACTGCAAGGCAGCAGTGCTGACCACTACACCACAGTCCTGCCTGCAATTATAATAAATGTCATGTATAGGAACTCGGTATTGTTTTAAAATTTCTCAGATATGTGGGGTCTTTTATTTATTTTTATGTAACCAATGTTTTCATCCTTTTTCTTTTTTTTCCATTTTCTCACTCACTCTCCCCTTTACTTTTGCAGGTTCTGTTATGAGTGAATTTTTCAAAAACATGTCCAAGTCATTCATGCTACTCGAAGTCCAAGGTTAGTATAAAACCTTTGTGCTTTAAATTATTAATGTAGTAGATTCATTATCAATTTTGCTACTTTAGTTTCTGTATTGAATATAGTTCAGGATGAACTCGGGATGTAATAATAATAATAATAATAATTGCTTACACTTATATAGCACTTTTCTGGACACTCCACTCAAAGCGCTTTACAGGTAATGGGGACTCCCCTCCACCACCACCAATGTGCAGCATCCACCTGGGTGATGCGACGGCAGCCATAGTGCGCCAGAACTCTCCCCACACATCAGCTATCAGTGGGGAGGAGAGCAGAGTAACGAAGCCAATTTATAGAGGGGGATTATTAGGAGGCCATGATTGATAAAGGCCAATGGGAAATTTGGCCAGGATGCCAAATTTCTTTTCAAGAAACACCCTGGGATTTTTAATGACCACAGAGAGTCAGGACCTCAGTTTTACATCTCATCCGAAGGACAGCGCCTGTTTACAGTATAGTGTCCCCATCACAACACTGGGGCATTAGGACCCACATGAGCCATGGGGTGAGCACCCCCCTGCTGGCCCCACTAACATCTCTTCCAGCAGCAACCTTAGTTTTTCCCCAGGAGGTCTCCCATCCAGGTATTGACCAGGCTCACACCTGCTGAGCTTCAGTGGGGCTGCCAGTTGTGAATTGTAGGGTGATATGGCTGCTGGCTGAAGTTCAGCTTTGTTCTGGGCTGGTCCTGTGAGATATATGGCAATGCTCTACTTTCAGAAATACAAAACCGTTCAAACTATATGAGTGATATCGCATAGGGCAGAACTATAACTCTTAACCTTGATATATTTATACTAAGGTGCAGAGTCGAATTTCTGGTGTTCAGAGATGTGAAGGTAATCGGATTGAATGCATGCGAGGAAAAGGAAGGTTTAGTAGCAGTTCCAAATCACACAGAGACAGAGAAGGCGTGGTTCCTGCTTCTGCACAGGACAGGGTTTGAGTGCGAGCGAAAGAGGAGAGCGAATGAGAATGCCGGAAGAGAATCGGCAGCGAAACATAGTGGGCGTCCTGATGGGGGACTGGCTTGGGGTCTGATAGAGATTCCTCAGCTTCCGGCGAGCCGTGCTCAAGGGGATTAAGATTCCTCGATGAGGACGCTGTATCGGTTGAGGGAGTGGCCGGAAAGCTCCTGACTCTCTGTGGTCATCCAAAATCCCAGAGCTGTTTTCAATAAGAGTAGGGGTATAACCCCGGGTCCTGGCCAAATCTCCCATTGGCCCTAACGAATCATGGCCTCCTAATAATCCCCATCTCTGGACTGGCTTCATCACTCTGCTCTGGTGTGTGGGGAGAGCTGGTGTGTGGGGAGCGTTCTGGCGCACTACGGCTGTGGTTGCATCATCCAGGTGGGGCTGCACACTGGTGGTGGTGGAGGGGATCCCCATGACCTCTAGAGCACTTTGAGTGGAGTGTCCAGAAAAGCGCTATATAAGTATAAGGAATAATAATTATTATTGAAGCCACAGCTTAGTCAGCACTTTGAGGAAGAGTGGTAGATACCAGCGGCCAGTCTGTCCCTGTGGACTCGTTGAAGAGGGGTGAGTCAGGGAGAAGGGCTGTCCAAGATTAGCGTAATCAATAGTAGAAACAGGAAGGTTTGACAGAAATGAACGAGTGGAACGTTTGAGGTCAGAGGCAAGAGGGATCTGAGAAGGGGACGCAGAGGAAGAAATACTGGGATGTGGCTGCTGAGAAGGTGTTGAACAGACCTTGGGGGTGGCTGAATTTCTGAAGGGGGAGGGGGGGGCACAAACGGGTTTGAGTAGCAGGGAATGTAAGCCGTGCGGATACAGGTTTTCGTGGGTGAAACGCCCAGGAAGCTTCATGTTGTGAGAAGCGCTTTTATTTGTAATTTGGGCCATGGAAATACAAGTCAGTGGACATGTTTCGCCTCCTGTTGGAACCCCCAAAGAGGTCGGGGGGGGTGGAACGTGAGCCTCAGCCGAAGTCCAGGCACTAACGGAAGTGAAGGCTAAGAAGAAGGAGAAGCCCAGACCCAAGGCTCAGGCCCGTGGACAGGAGAGCTCCCATGGGACCAGTGGAAAGGAAAACAGGCCAAAACACCGAAGATACTACTGAGGCCAGTGGTGGGGAGGGGGTGGGGCGCCTGCCAGTGACACAGGGACAGAAAGAGAAGACAGTACAGCAGAAGGGAGAGAACGGAGAGAGAGTACGAGAGGAGGGGACAGGAAACAGCCAGAGGACGTGAGCTGGTTGTGTCCTCATAAAGCGTGGAGAGGTCGAGACTGAAGAGGTCTTTGTGTTGGCACCAGAAAAGGTGACTCCAGACTCCTTCACAGCTCTTTGCAGACAAGCCACCGTCCCGGGCCCCCGATATACAAGCCTCTTCTCTCTTCTCTTCTTCCCCTGTTTCACAGAAAAAGCAGACACAAACTGTCGCGCTGCAAATTCTCTTATCTGGCGAGAGCAAACGCGGGATAGTGTTATGGGAAGCCCAACGCCTTTGTTTCCATTCATCTCTTCTCTTCCTTCCTGCTCCTGCAGAGCAGAGCGATGGCCAAGACAAAGAAAGGATGGGCAGAGAAAGAGGGTTGGTGATGGGGCTCCATGGAGGAGTGGTGTCAACAGGACAGCCGAGGAAGAAGGGAAGGCAGTGTGGGAATGTGAGAAAGATGAATTGGAGAGGCTTGCTCAGAAGAAGAAGCAACTAGAGAAGGCAAGCAGGACTGGTGATAGATTGAGCTGCAGGGAAAAGCTGTGAGTGGACAGCAGTGGATGAATAGGTATAGAGTGAGGTTATTGTGTTGAGTCTGGCCAGTGGGGGGGATTTGAGAGACAGCAGCAGTTTGGCTTTCAGATCAACTGGACTCGGAAAGCGCTGGAGTTCAGATTCCAGCTGGGAGATGGAATAGAGCAAGCCGTGGGAAGTAGCGTCTGCATCTGGTGAGAGGAAACCAGCATTGCGTGAGGGTTTTTAACACTTTCGGTTTCATTTCACTCACAAATCAGCTGACGTGTCTGTGGCTTGTTAAGTCAGTGGGAGGGTTTGGTTTTCTTCGTGTGGGCAGAAGAAAGAAAGAGGAGACATGGAGAGAGTCACATGGTAAGATCTGATGGCGAGAGCAAACGCCAAAGGCAAACGCGAAACACACAAGTAAACCAGAGAGGCCATATTTATACATAGGTAAGAGGAAGTGTGTGAAAATAGGGTTGTGTGTGAAAACAGGGTTTGACCTCCTACAGATTTTCTGTTTTTAACTCCATATTGTTAACAGCACAAAGACTGAAACAGAAGTAAGATGAAATGTTTTAACGCTGACCTACAATATGAAGACCTGATACATCGGCAATTTGTGGATAATTTGTGTAGTGGGGTAGCGTCCCCACATTCCATTATAGAGCAGCCCTTTGGCGATTCAGAAGCCTAACATTGACCCCAAAAAAGCATCAGAGAGCTTTGGTTCAATATTGCAAACTAATGAAGTGTCAAATTGAGCAAAGGCTGCATTAAAACAGTATCGACCTAAAGTCATTTCTTGTTTTCACATTTTGTTGCACCTGACAGTTTGAATATGTACTGGTAAAAAAAAAGATTTGACGTATCAGTTTTATCCTGTTATCAGAAAGCTTCTCACTCCTGGTAAGTAACCTAAAGCTCACACCTAAGATCTGTGAGGTAACAGTACTATGCACAACACCACTACATTTCCCCTGTTGATGAATTTTGGCGTCGTTTTATTTTCGTCTTTCTTTCCTTGAGGCTCAAATCATTTTGTCTTCTACATCAGCAAGCTGCGTACTTGTTGAAACCAACGCAGGATTCACAGAGAATCAGGAAATGGTATTTGTGACTTCTGCATGATGTAGTTTGCAGTCATCTGCAGGCCTAATGACAGTCAGCCTCAGCAGTTGGCCTCGCGATGTTTTTAATTGCTGCCAGTGTGAACCTGTCATTCTCTGCCTTTTCCGCAAAGCTAATCATTTTCTTTCTTGTCCCTCCACAGACACCCAGCCCTCAGGGGAGTACATGGAGTGGAAAGTGAAGGAAAGAATTTCACAGAATGTGAAACTTGATAACAGCACCACACTGAAGACGGAGGAGAATGGTTACTATTTTGTATTTGTCCAGGTCACCTTTAACATCTCAAAGAACGAGTGTAGAGAACTGAATGTGTTTTTGGACGTACAATATGATGAGAGGGTCGAGCAATATTCCTCCACTTACAAAACCTTCTGCTTTCCAGCTAATAGCACAGAGAGGCTGGACGCCGTCATAAGTCACCCTGTTCTTATGTGGATGGAACAAAATAATACAATCAGAGTTCGGGCCAAACCCATGAACTTAGTGGATCACCAGCGTAGTCCAGTTACTACGTTCATGACAGTGTTTAAGTATGCTGATCCATGATACTACAGATTTGGAAATCCAGTCTTTGCTGTGTTTGTAACACTTTCCTATTGTGCAGCTAATCTATGATCTCTGCTAGACCATTTGCTTTTTCTTACCATGTACAGCTATAGTTTTCTTTTTTGTTTTCAGCCACTTGATGGCTTCATAGCGATCAGTGGCATCCAAGCTAACAAGAACAGAGCCTCAGCAACTCTGCATCAGATATTAGGACAGAATTCTGGAAGTCAAGGTTCATTGGCTGACTGAGACTTTATGAACATCAAGAAGGGGAATTATAGCAGTTTCTAATTTGATTCCAGTAAAATCTGCTTGTCTTCCAAAGTTACAGCACTGCTAGAATGAAGGGATATTACTCATTAATTGGTTTTAAAACCCACGTAGTGTTAATTCTGAAGGGCAGAGCACATTTCTGGATTGAAAAAGTGGAGACTTTTTTGATTTTGTCTAAGTTTCTGCTGAGTGGAAATTAATGCATGTTTTTTTTCAGTGTTTCTGTCCTTTTTGAAAAAAATTTAAACTGGAACATTTAGAGGTCACAAAGATACATAAATGGAAAAAAACGGAAATGCTTTTTGCAGTATCTGTATCTTGGTTTGATTTTTTTATCTCAGTATTTTTGTCAGAATCCTTGAGAATTATGTGTGTTTACACATTCTGGTGCTGAGTTGTGGATGATTCATAATTATTTTTCTGCTTTAAGATACATTGTGTAGCAAAGCTATACATTGTATAGAAATAGCAAAGTAAAATTTTACAAAACAAGGAAAAAGAGAAATGCATATATAAAAATATATAGTTGCTTTGCAAAACCTGGCCATGTTTTTTTTTTCTCATTTATTCTAGGAAAGGGCTTTCCACTTAGCTTCAGTGTTAAAGGGCTACTGTGTTCAAAAATATATTTTTTCAGATTTTGATCAAATTTATACTTATTTCCCTGATCACTGTTCTGATTTAACAAGTACCCTTGTTGGAATTGGTTTTGAAATCTGGAGTTTTGGAGTGCCTGGTAAAAGATTGTTAAAATAATGAATACCCTCCAAAAATGTCAGACATGCTGCCACCTAGTGATTGTCTGTTCGCAAGTAAATATTTCATAACAAGGCAGAATGCCTTTTTATCTCCACCATAAATCAGCTTGTTTAGGTATTATTTGAATTCATTGTTTTCTGATCTAAACGCAAACATATTTTAAATACATCCACAAAAAACAGACTATCCCTTTAAGCTGGCCTTATTAAACAAGTCATTTCTTCTTTGTTTTTATTTTAATTGTGTATCTTGAACCTCAAGGGGTCCGGCTTTTATTTTAAGAGCTAACTGCCATCTTTAGCCCTCTCTAGTAATAAATGGAAGAGTTTAGCGGAAATGAATCCTCGACTTTAGCAGAAATCATTTGCCTTTTTTTAGATCCTTAATTTATTCTGTTTGTTCATGACTTTCAGATATATCCCTTGTTGTATTAGTGCACACAGAGTAGAAATGGAATGAATGTTTGTAGGTAGGGTGCTAAAATTTATAGACATTCTAGGGTATAGACTGACACTATTAGAAGTGCTGGTTCGCTTCAGGTTTATTTTATTGTTCTGTTTAGCTTTGTAGTGATTTATGTACTCAAGGTATTTAAGTTTCAGTCTCAGAAATGTCAGATTTTTGTTATTTGAGTCATGTCTACTGAACGCTGTAAACTAGTTTATTCCAGTTCTATTACTCCAGGTCTGGAGTCCAGAAGCTTTCCAGAAAGGTTCATTGATTGATCCAATTAAGTTTTAACTGGGACAATTTGGTATTTCTCCACTGCCTGCTATAGACGGTCATGTCTGCGTACAGCACTGCAATGTTGAGACATTTGTCTAGATGTGGTTTGAAATTCTGTTTCAGTATGGTGACATCTGTGTCATTTGCTTCTAAGATTAACTAGAAACCTCTTGTCACTCTTTCAGCTTTTTTAAGGAAATGTTGAGTGTAGAGATATAATTGTCACAGGCAAATTTTCCCTGAGATCTGTTGGTATAAAACAGCTCATTTGTTATTGTACTACAGACAGGGGGCATTTATTCATGTGGTTAACACCTGGGTAATTCATTTTGTTGTGAAGGCAGCTAACACAAACTACAATAACTTATTTTTTGACCATAGTACTAATGATAAAATAATGTAAAGTTAACACATCTTGGCTTGTATTCACAAAGTTTTTTCCACAAATTTAGTGTCAGCATTATTTTTCAGAAGAGAGGAAACATCCACATAAGCTGTAAAAAACAAAAGCGTACTCATAGAAAGCTAAAATAAACCATATGTGCAATTTATTATTTTATTTTAACTTATATTTCTGTTTCATTCCTTCAACTGGGTAATAGCAAATTTGTGGCAAACTCTTTGTGAACATATCCCTTTGTTTTTGTTGATTTTCATAGTCATGGCCACGGATTTGGCAAAATACTGTTTGTGCAACACGTGCTGTGTTTTATAAGCTTTCATGAACTGCTGTGGAAAAGCGAGTTGTCATGGTACAGTATGTTGAAATAATAACATAGAGAAAAAGGAATGGAGAAATCCCTTGGGAATATCTCTAGAGCAGGCCTTGACATTCACAATTGCACCTGTTTTTAAGGTATTGGAATGCGAGATTCTCATTGTGATCGAGAGGAGGATCCTCTGATGCTTCAATTCTAATTGCAGACAAGGTGGAGTAAATAATGCCTCCTCATCCAAAGACTATTCAGTTTCCTGCTGCTTTAAACCTTTATCAAATGTCCCATAATTGGGTTAAAACAAATGGCCTGTAGAATAAATAGCACTTTTCATTCACCAGATTCTCGTTAACAATGTCTGGTTTGGTCTCACCTGCTCTGAACCTGTTCAACGTATAGTAATGTATTGTCCTAGTCTCAACTGTAGACGGGTTTGAGGCTTATGGAAATAAATAAGAGTACAATACCTTAAGGTGCTCTACCAAATTTTCATGAACAGTGAACTCATTAGTTACCACAGTGTTTAGTTCACCAACTAAAGTGTGATGATTTGTCTAAAGCTTGGGCATCTATATTTCATTTGACAAACGGCATCTTGATCGCCCTGTTATTTGTCCTCCTGACTGAAAAGCTTTTGCTTGTATCACTAAATTATCATCTCCTAGAAATCCTTAAACTTTTTATTTTTAAAAGTAAGCATTGTCTGGAATGTTGAACTATTTTCCATCCATAGTAGAATGTTTGATTTGGCACTTATAACTGAAAAGACTTTTTCCACACAACCTTGTGATTTGTGTATTTTTATAAACCTTTGGTAGAATATTTATGTGTATGTATTGAAAATGAAAGCAAATCTTATGTTACACTGTATGTATCATTTACTGTTGCATTTGTTTGTTTTAAAATGTGTATTGAAGGGTTTTGTACAACTTTCTGAGAATGAAGCCCAAGATGGCACCTTAACACCCTTGCAGAGTGATAGGATTAATATATGTAATTAATAGGTTTGCTTTATCTGTTTTGGAAAATGCTGCCTGTAGAGAGACAGCTTCTGAACAAACAAAATCTACCTTTTCAAAATTGCTCAACTCCTTTTGTATGTTTAATATATTTCTTGTTCATCCAGTTATAATATTGTATTTATAGTGAAGTATCTGTTTGTGACCTAAGAATGTTAAAGCTACTCTGATTGTCTGCACTGAACAGAAACATGGAAAGAAGCTGTTTCCTGGCAGTATTTTAACTCTCTTACACTGCAGTTCCAATCAAATGAAGCTGTTACCTCTGTCGCAGGAGATTAAATCTGTTACTATTGTTCCAGTATTTCTGAATGTAAATGTACTGGGTGTATTTTTATTTGCCGTTTTTTTTTTTGTTGTTTTTGTTTTAGATTTTATTGTATGTCAATAATTTATCTGAAGAAACCAGTGTAAAGACATTAAAGCTTCATTTCCTCTTCCCTTTGAAAAACCTTGTTTCCAAGAAATAGGAACTGCTTTCTCAGTGCAGTTTGTAAATGAAGAACAGCAGAATCCAAGAGCCACTACACCTACTGTAACTGGCCTGTGCAGTTCCCGTACTGTACAATAACGCGTTGAACCAAACAAGTGACTGCAATATGTGCTGGACATACTGTAGATTATAATGCCTGTTGTTTTTCATTCTGACAGTGCCTGAAATATCTCATCTTTGAACCAAAAACTCATGCTGTTCTGATAGTATCTGTCCAGAATTAAAGCAGTCATGTCAAAATGTATCGCAGCTCTTTAGAATATACTACACTGGTCATGTATTTCTGGAAAGAACAGAATCCTAATTATCGCTGCCCCCTATTCACAAATCACGAACAGTAATGGATTGAATTTCTGTGCATTGTAGGCAAGGAGGTGAGACCAGAAGGGGGGAAATGGTTTCAGCTGCCTGAAGGAAGAGAAATGTGAAAGGGGGGATTGTTTGTAGTTGCCCAATGCTGTAGATTTTGTGCATCCCATCTCGAAGTATTTTCTGCGTTTCAAGAAATGTGCTGTGAACGTAAGAGACGCTGTAAATGGCATCACAAACGTCCAATGAGGAATGCCTCTACTTGGCGTAAGAGGCAGCCCATAGTGCATCTGTTCTGCTCCACCCCCTCAGGTGTCCTGACAAGTTTCAATAGTGTGTTAAGTCGAAATACACCATTAAGTTAAAAATACTGAGCTATTGCTTTAATACTGTATATGCAGTGTACAGACCCGGTGTTCTCAGAAGGGAAGAGCAAAATGCTGAAGCAAATGCAGATAATGATCAGAACAGACAAGCACTGATAATGATCAGAACAGCACACAGTGACATATGTGTCGTAGAAATAATTCACATCCTGTTCAGTGAAGTTTCAGTGATTTAATTGTGCTTTAGTTGCTTTCAGACAGTCTGTGGTTTCTTCAGGTAAGATTCAGCTCGCTAACCAGCTTATAACCGATTTTCTTTTGTTTGTGGTCAAGCGAGCTGGGTTTGTTTTCGCACAGGTGAATGTGACACAGGGGGTCTGCTGTGGTTGAAACGACAACAGTAGGCTTGAGGTCCATTTGTCAAGGCCTACCAAGTGCTTGCTACCCCTGCATTTGTTACCTGTCGTCTGCTAACGTAGAATACAGTCCTTCATAAATCAAGCCCTCAGCGGTAACAAGACTTTCTGGGTACCTTGCACAGCGGTGGGGTCAATCTACAGTTGTTTTACTATCTTGGAACAGTGTAGGGTCAGTTAAGTGCTATGACAGTGATTCACGCCTCAGGCACTACAATCAGCTCTGCTGGCCAAACAGGGTGAGCCCCCCTAGAGAATGGCCCTGCCAGTGATTGTATTTACATTCCTGGTTCAGTTTTTACATAAAGAATATTATCACGGATTTTGTTTTGTTGTACATATTTATATTTTGTGTTATGGTCTCTTGAATAAGTGCCTATTAACAATCTATGAACCTGTCATTAATGATGTTGCATACGGTTAAAAAAATGAAACATACAACTTACCCTGCGTTAAAGCATGGCTGATATTATCAAAAGAAGTTAGAGGGCTTGGACGTTTGAACCAAAATGCAATGTGCACCATTTTAAGGAGAGAGAGAAAAGCAGTCCACATAAGTTCCCTAGTAGCAGATACCTGAAAATGTTCACTTGGAAAGCAGAGAAGGGATGTTTTGTAACATCCGTTTTACAATTTATTGATTGTTGAAGCCAACTCACATAAGTAAATTTTAGCTCAAGAAGATTAGTATCATTTGAATTGGAGTGCATCTACATACTGCATAATGCAAAAGGCATCACAGTGTCAGATCTCTGGGTGCTAAGAAACCACAAAGTAACTTGAGTTTTATCTGAATTAACATTGTAAAATGGCTCTAATGGCTTTAACTTCTAACTTCTACAACTGTAGTCAGACATTCATGAACAACTCCCAGTGCCATCTAGCATGCAAATTGCGTGTAATTACCATGAATACAAACGCACGGACAGTGCATGTTTATGAAAATATTAATGGCAAAAAGGGAAAGACAAAACTAAATAGAAGGTCTCGTTTTGAAAAATACGTTTTAAATAATATGGCGGGAAATACATTATAATTCTATTTAAAAATAAATGGTGCAGATTGTATTACTGGTGAAAATTATTAAAAAAAACAATTCCCTTAATATTAGCTAAACAAAAATGGCGTATTTAATACCTGCAGTTTAATACCATTCATTATTTTCATGCAAATTTGTAAATAAGCAAAGGTTACTGTAGTATTTTGTAAAATATTCCATTTTCTTAAAGGTCTGAAATATTCTGCATATTTATGGGTTTTAAAGAATAGGTTTTGGGTGTTGTAAATATACATTTGTACAATCTTGATGTGCACGTTTGGATTTAAAAAAGGAAAGAGATTTGTCATCTAGGCATTTATCATCATATTGTATTTTTCATGCAAACGCACTGGTTAAGTTTAAAGCGATCAACAACCTATTTTTGGAAATTGAAATGCAAGACTAATTCAAAGACTAGTGACATGGACAAAAAAGAAGTGCAGTGACACAAAGTGACCTCCTTTGTTACAATTTTTCACAAGCCTTTTTTTTGTTGTTCAGTCTGATCAGTATCACGCTGTAGATTGTATTTTAAAGTGTTTGAATAAGATTGTATTTTCCGTTTTGGATTAAATAAATTCTGCTTGTTTACATGCTGTGTGACCGATAAGGCCAAACACATTTCTGACGTGATTGTTTTTTTTAAAATGTTCCCAACCTGTTCCCATCTTAAAGGGGCCCTGCAATGCTATTTTTTTTTTTATTTCAGGGTTAGAAGGAATCAGCAATGATGGGGGCATTTCAACCACAACCACAATAAAATTAAAATGTTCACAATAATATGTAGGGCTTTCCATTTAAATAGAAATTTCTGGGTATGCACAGTGCCATATTGCAGTCATTATCTGCGATTCAGAATGAAGCAACAGCACATCCGGAGATGTGAACTGGCCCTATTACTGTACCTTGTAAACTTTTAAATACTCCTTTAGGCCAATGGAAATATTGCGCTTTGAGATGCTTTTGCCGACAAATACTACTTATGTGTGAGCTTTGCTTGCAGTTTACATTGGAACATTTCTCCGGTGAAATGTCTGCGGCATGACCTGTACTAATTCACTAGTCATTACAGTAACTAGTGAGCAGGAAGGGCTGGTTAAAGCCACAATTCTCCCGAACACACGCCCATGTGTGTTTAGCGACCCGCAGTTTTCAACAGCACGGCAACCACATCGTGATTCCACAAAGTGCTTGAATTCATTTGGAATTTGTCAAATTTTGCAAGACCAGCGATGAATGTATTCCGTTACTGAGTTTTAATAAACAGTCAAAAGAGAAAGTGGGACTTTAAAAGCTTAAATTGGTGCTGAATTGGAGGCTTTCTCTTCCTCTCCTCTTTGAGCTGAGATGCAGTTCTGATTGGAGATTTCATTTTGAACAGATTCCACATTGATAAGAAACTTCTTTTGGGGCAAATGGAAGTGAACCACATCTGACGATGTAGGTGTTGTTTCACAGGCGCAGTGGGTGCTTGATACAAATATAAGATTGAGACCTACAGTTACTGTTCAGTTTGCTATAGGAATACATACTATAAATGTGCATTCTCACACTATTTTATTAATAAATCCCTTTCTAATATAATCAAAAAATGAGTTGATCAAACAGTATTCTACTTCACACAAGACATTGATGAATAAATAATAATGAAAATGAAGGCATTAAAACATTCATTTGGCACAAGACACAAGTTAATCTGTCTATTAAGTTAATTCTTAAACCTTGTATATTAAATCTCCTCTACTGAAGGGTATAATATTACAGCCTGTAGATTGTATTGAATAAATGTCTTGCAATGATTTCTTTGTTATAGCACAATATGCTCATATATTTTAAAATCCTTCATGTAAAATGTTTATTGAAAATGCAATTTGAAAGATGGACAATTATGAGTACTGGCGTTAAACCCAAACAAAACGGTTCAGGACATACTGGAACAATTCCTTTTTCTGACAAATATTAAAGAGAATTAAGCTTCTTTGTCTACTAAAAAAAGGCTCCACTGCTGGACAGGATTTGCTAGAAAGTTTTAATGTAGAAACCTAAATATGTACAACAACAATTCACTTAAAATGGTGTCTCTTTATGCTAGTGTGGGCCATATTTTGTATCGTTTCAGGAGGAAAAACCACCAATGTTCTAAGAAGTCACAACAACAAAAGTTCATCTAGTCAGTAATGAATACAGCATAGCATGTTTTTTCACACCCTATTCGATTTCCTGGTGAGTAGGTTGGTTAATGTATTTCCTGAAACTGGAGATAAACAAAACCTACCAAAAAATAGAGAATACCAATGCTGTAACACCTGGCTGATGGCAGAATTGATTTCACTACCTCGTGTCAAGTGTGAGATATGGGACTACCCCTCCAATAGCAGTTGACAAGGTCATGATGGAGGATGCTCACTATAGGAGTAGGAGTGCAATACTTTTCTGCCAGTGTCTTTTCATCATGTATCAAGAGCCTTTTTAGACAGAAATAGAGAGTGACAACTGTGTTCTAGGGTCATAAAAAATGTACTTTGTATTTTTGAAAGCAAGGACTAAATGCAGAATCTTTAAAGCCGTGAAACAAATTAATTACTTGCATCAATTCGCATTAATAGTTAAGGACATAGTTGGAAGGAAAACCACGACAAAGACTGAGAAAGGTCTAAATGTTTCTCATCATCATGTTTAAGGTGAGGGGAAGGAATCAATTTAATGATCCTGCATGCATTGCACATGAGAAGGAACAGTAAATAACTAGCACAGTTCACTGACCATAGACATAGTCTGGGCCACAGTCTCCCCAAACATCTAAACTCCAACCCTACTAGCAATATCAAAATCTGGTCGTGTCAGATGGTGGCAACATTTTGTTTGCCAGCGTTTTCTTGTGTCTGCCATCATTAGTTAGAGACTTTGGAATTTGCGATAGTTGGGTTGAAATTGTATTATTTAATTTGGGGCCTCAGGACATCACGGCAGGATAAAAAAACATCAGATCTCATAGATGCTAAAACCACTTGGATCAAAAACACTTTAGTGTTCCCAATCAAAGTCTGTCATTGTACAATGACAAATTCTAATAACAAGGCAACTGGAAGAAGTGGTTAGAAAATTGATGGCTGGAATGTGATATAGCAGCGAGTGCACTAGAACTGATACTAGAACATTTCAGAGTTGTTCTGCATTTTTAGCAGGTTAATAGTTGGAAAAATTAGAATAGCTGACCTGCTGCTTAGGCTGTACTGCAGTATGGAAGGACATTTTCTGAGTTTTTTTTTCCTTCGTGAGAAATAAAACAGGAAAGTCATTTTTATCCTCCACTTGGTTTTTAGATAAATGTCTCTTTATTTTGCCAGAGTGATGGTTCCCCTCGATTCCTTTGCTAAACTCGGGTAAAGTACTGTATGACCACCAGAAATCACATTTTCCTTTGGCTTGGTGATCGCTTATTGGTAAAATGATTACTTCTCAACGTGTCTCACTCGACTGGAAATCTTGATTTTTGTGACAAATATTTTCATACTATATTACATTTTACCATCCTCCATTCATACTGTAGGTTGTGGTTTACTGGCTCATTTTGTGGGAAAATGCTAATACTGGTTTAAGCTTCAGGGTTACCCTAAACAAGCATAAACAAATCTCTCTTATTTGAAACTGCGTAACTAAACTTTAACATGGCGATATTGTGGCTGCCTCAGTTTTAGTGCCTCACTTTAATCTCTTTAAACCACAGTACCCCAAGCATTATTTATAGTGCTTTGCAAAAGTCTTCATAAATACAGGGCATTTAAAGTTTGATAAAAAAAAAACATTCCCTTTAAAAATGTGGAGCCCTCATGTGTAATTATTAACCAACATGGAATATGTTTGTAAGGGGTGAATACTTCTGCAGGGCACCATAAAGCCAAATTCACAATTACTTGTTTGTTCACTTCCTTGGTAATGTTTGGTTCGAAACAATTTAGAGTCTCTGCAATTCTGGCCTTCTTCACAGTTTTCCCTGCAGGATTCTTTGTGGTTATTTAGAAACTAAACTCAACCACGTGGCATAACGTCCACAAAATCAGCAGTTAGTCACCACAGCTAGCCTTTCTAGCTGTGGAGCCAAAACTAATGTTTCTGTGTGTCTCCTCCCAAGATAACCATGCGTGATATAGACACATTCACTTTGATGTGATGTGATCTGGGGGTCCCCAATCTTTGGTCTGGTTTTCATTCCAGCTGAGCTTAATTACCTAATTGAAGCCTTAAACTGAACTTAAAAGTTGCTTAGGAACAAGTAATAGGTTTATTCCATGCTGAAAAAAAGAAGAAATAAAACACAACGTTTTGGCCGTGGAGCCTTCTCCTACAGTAGTGTGAGGAAGATGTTTGTAAGGTGTGAATACTTCTGCAGGGCACCATAAAGCCAAATTCGGGAATCAGCCTGAATCAGCCAAAATCAAAATCCTCACACCTCCTCCACGGCCGAAACATTGTGTTTTCTTTCTTCTTTTTTTCAGCATGGAATAAACCTATCACTTGTTCATTTGCAGCCTACGCATGCTGACGCAGCTGAACTACCTGAACTACTTAAAAGTTTCTTGTTTGGAATGTTGGTAAATGGCTTTTTTTTAACTCAAAACATTTCTAATTTTACGTGAGACCATCCAAACAGTTCAAATTAATTCTATTGTAACATCTATCAAGGGTTCACCTGTGTATCTGAGGGCATGGCTGGAACACAATTTGCTTTGCTGAGCCATGGGGAGAGTGCTACCTCTGCTGTGGAGCCAAAACTAAATCAGTAGCTTTTTTAACTTACAAACCAACCAAACAACTCCCTTTAACCCTAAACTGATGACAACAGATGTGAAGCAAGAATGTATTATTGTGGCCAAAACATTATTCTAAAGAATCTCAGTTCAGATAAATAAACCACACACTACTGTGGTCCTCAGAAATAAAAGAAATATAAGCTGTTCTGTCAAGGGCATCAAACAGTAGAATATTTCCAACCAGACCCTTGACAGAAATAACCAAGTGGTTTTAAGACAGATGTGCAACAAGATTAAATACAGTAGAGATTAATATCAAGCTTTTTGTCTCCATTTTGAGCTTTTTAAATGTAACAAAGCTCTCATGCAACTGTAGCAATTGTCAGATGACACAGATAAGATATAAATAGCCTGTGAATTTCTGAAAACAAACTAGATCTGTTATCGCTGAAACCAAGGTGCTAGAAAGAAAGATAAAAAAGACACTTGTCGTTCTTAGAAGGAGCTTTATCTATGCAATGTATTTCGAATTTCCATGATTGTTATCTCCAATTACAAGCTCAACACTTCCTACAAGGTAACGTGTTTTTTGTGCTTACAAGTATGTGAATGCAGACAAACCCATAATGTCTCAGACAAATGTAAAAATATAACCATCTAGTAGAAGAAACAAGCAAAATATTTTTTTTTTGTCTGCTAACTGAAGGCAAACAGTATCAAGCTCTTCAATGTGCCCTAAACATCTTAAACTTTTGACAATGTTACAACAGCATGCAGTTCATTTTACAGCTTAGAAAGAAGGCTTTGATTTCCATAACCAGCCTGTTTTTACCCTTTAAAATATTGAATTATTTTATGCATGTCCTTAAACCATTTCTTATTGATCTTCATAGACAGCATTCTCGATACATAGTTTATTTTGGGAAGAATCATCATCATAACTACTGCATATAAATTCTGCCTCACAAATAGATAGGCAAGTCCCAATCTAAGTATCTCTATTAATTTGGTTGAAGAAATCTCTTAAATTTGCATCTCCAGTAGCTTTTAAACCAGATTTTATTTGCAACCTCAGATAACTTATCTCTGTGATAACTTGTATTAGTTCAACAGTGGCAGATGAAGAAATAAAAGTTCAGAGTTGCCTCAGTTAACCTTGTAAGCCTTAAGCTGACTAAAACTTTCAAAACTGTCTACTACAGCAGAAAATGATCTAAGTACATCTTTCAAGAACAGTATAACACCATCATCGTACAATAAAATTAGTTAACATTTTTAGGAACACCTATACCTTTTATCTGTGCTGACGCCCTTGTTTTGCAGTAGGGGTGAGAGGGGAACACCCTTGCTTTCTGTCTATGTACAGGTTAAAAGGTCTGGAAGTACAGCTATTATTCAATATAGATACTTGTGGCTGACAATATAAGATTGCAACCTATTTAATTAAATTAGGGACATAACAAAACAGTTTTAACTCAGCATATCAAAAGTTCCATTCAATCCTGAGAAAAAGGCCTTCTCAGCATCCAGTGTATATATCTGATGTTATTATACTATGTTTGGCATGATGCATCAAATTAAACAGCTCTCTTGTTTTATCGTTAGAATATCTATTTTCCTCAACCCTGTTTAATCTTGTATGACGTATGATTCTTGTTAGCAACTTATCTCACTGGTTAGCGAGTATCTTCGCTAAAATCTTGTTATCCAAATTCATTATACTTATAGGGCAGTAGCTGCCACATTCAAATGGATCACCCTTTTTGTCTGTAATGTAAGTATAATTATAGACTCCCTAAATTATATCAAAATAGTTGAACACATATTATCAAATGTTTGAAGTAAAATTGGGCTAAGTATAGGCTGAAAAGTCTGAAAGAACTCTGCTGTGTACCCATCAGGTCTGGGTGATTTATTATGAGAGAAAGAGGCTATAGCCTCTTTAATCTCTGAGAAGATGAGAGCTCTCTTCAGACTGTTCCTATCTTCTGTAGAGTGTTTCGGGAGGACTGGATCTAGCTAGAAAGCTCTGAATATTATTCAATTTGCAAGAGACTTCTGGTTAATATAATCTTTTTATAAAAACTCACAAGACTGAATTTATTGCTCTCTGATAGGTAACAGATCCATCTGTTTTCTTGATGCTGCTCATAATAATGTGTGAAGGTTGTTTTTTTAATCTGGCTGCTTACATTTTTCTTTTTGCTCCTCTTGGCAGAAGTTCTGTTTAATGAAAATTCTGTTTTTACCCTTGATAGCTCATTGTATCATAGCTGGGAAAGTGTACGATTACCCCCATCCTGATCATTCCATTTTTCTAATCATTTTAACTTTTACGATTTTTAACTAATTTTGGAGAGCAAGGAGGCTTCTTCTTGCTTCCTTTGCCTTGTGTGAAATGTAGCTATTCTGTTGAGTTAACTCCTTAAGCAGTACTTAAGTGATCCCCAGATGAATTTAGAGTCATAAACAGAATTTAAGTTAATTTCCCCAAAACTTTGAATAAACCTTTCTAGTAAGCGGTGATCTATTCTTGAAAAAATGACTTATGTCTGTCAGAAAAGGAGGTATAATCTTGTTCTGCTGGGTGGGGGGATTCTCCATGTGTCTGATAAATTAGGTATAGTTGTCAGTTTGTGGAGTGCTACTGCCTCTTTAGAGCACTAAGTCAATCATTTTCAGGTTTGATCAATACTAGGATTCATTACTACATTAAAATCCCCTTCAAGAATAATAGTTAGCACATTTGCTAACCTTTTTAAAATGACTTTGTAAAGAATGTTGGGTCATCCGAATTAGGACCACATAGATTAAAAGATATTGCTTTGTTCCAATTACCTGATAAGCAGAGAAATCTCCCCTCTTGATCTTCAATTTTGCTTGAAATATGATGCTCTTTAGATTCATTTAGATGATTTTAGATGAATATCCAGATCCATATCTACAAATCTACAAGTCCATCCCAATCTCTACAAACATGATGCACATCCTTAGATTACAGGTGAGTTTCCCATAGGAATCCCACTTGTGTTACTAAGCTCTGTGTGTTTCTTTAAATCAACAGCAACACAATCATGAACGCTCAATCCAGAGGGGTCAGAAGTGGTTTCTATCCCAGATTATTTCCAGCCGATAAAAATAGAAGTGAATAAATCTGAACAGTCTCCGTTAACAAAATGGTCCGATCTTGAAAACCTTAGGGCTGGATAGAGCAGGCCATACTGGCTGAGTAACGTGTTTATTTCTCTTTGTAGTCTTCCGAGTAAGTCCATACATACAGAACAGGCATGGTATTGTCATTGAATGGCATTGGGTTAAATTGAGTCCCCCCTGCCACAGTTTGTCCCCCTCATCATAGTTTTATCAGCAAACAAGTCTGCCCTGACATGCAAAACCAACGTCCCGACCGCCTCGCCATTGAGCTTGTGGCATTCTTCCTAAATTTATGGGAGTTAACCCTGGGGTCCAGGTTAAATTCCCCCCCGGGCATTCTGCAATGCCTAAATTTCCCTCTGCAGTCATTCGGTGGGGCTCTTTATGTCTTCTCTACTAGAAGTGGGGCCACTAGTGCATAAAGGTTCTGGGGTCCCTCCTAACTGAAAAAGCTCTCTGGAATGAAAGGCGCTATATAAACTGCAGGGAGCTTTATTATAATTGGTCCTCCCAGCCATGTAATCATGGCGTTATTGCAGGCTTGGCCATATTAGGTGTCAGTGACCTGACAGGGGCATCCAGAATTCAAGCAACGCATTGCAGGATATTGGTCGCATGCTTGCTGACACTTTTGTCTCTCTCTCGACCCAGGATGGAGCCGGAGAGGTTGGCGGCCGTGAGAAAATGGCTCCCATGAAGAGCACCCACAGCAGGGTGGGGCCCTGGAGCACCTCCCCGCCCAAAAGGTGAGAGGGCTTGCTTCTTTGCCTCTATAGAAATACTCTTTACAGATCACTGCCTAGCCGACATTGCACATCACTCAGCCCAATAGAACTATTCCCGATAACAATTCCAAGATGAGAATCCCGGTTCTGAAATTGTTTTGTAACAAAGAGAATAGGTATGATAATATTAAGATTTCACCAACATACAGTAGTAGCAGAAGTGACTCAAGTGATTACGATTTTAAATAAATGACTTTGGAGAAGCGCATCAATGCCCTTATGTATAGCAACTTCCAGCAGGTAATTATCCTGGGAATCTTTCTCTGGGAAGTGTAAGATCCAGATTAAGTACTTTCCTTTCAAACATTTCTAAGTGCCTTTTGAGAAACAGCAGTGTTACACTTTGAATTACACTTTCTTTAACATAAATCAAACTTAAGCCTTCTTGTGGGGCTACATAAGATGTTATTATCAACCTTCAGAACATTAGATGCACAAGCATTCTTTAATAAGTTCACATTACTGTATGTTTTATGTGTAGATTTGTGATCAGGCTTAGCATTAGGGTTACTGAAATGTATGTGCTTGTTTTATTACTTGGAAGGGGATCCTATAGGGAAATACATATGACATCTCACATAACGTCTACTAGACTACATAGAACCTAATTCAAAGGAAGCATTAATGACATATTTTGTACTTTACAGTAATGCATAATGAGGCACTTGATAGGATTCGTGTTCCAGAAACAGATGTCATTTCTACTTCCCTATTGAAAGCAGTAACAGGTTTCAGTATTAGTACAGTGTGGAAGAATATAAGAAGTGATGCTTCAGAAAAATCTGGCAGTATGGCCAAGTTAGTTCAACAGAGAGACGGAGGAAAGTGAGGACGTTTGCTCGCAAGCTGACTGGATGCTTGTTCTACATTTTATACTGAAGAAAATTAGTAAGTCAGAAACGCCACAGGATTTGAACTCCAAGCAGCGGACGAGTAGCCAAGCTAAGGTAAGAAATCCTCTAAAGGACAAAGGACCCTCCGAAAAACTATTTCAGAGATGACATCTGACAACAGACAACAGTTATTGCTGTGACAGCATAGATATATAAATCTTGTAAGAATAAAACTGTTGGTCACAGTTCTGATACAGTAATCATACAGTATGTCAATTAAATCTCATAGATTATTCCCAAAGATTAATGGCTCTCACACTTGATACCACCAATGGGAGGGTTGGAATTTTACAAATATTTATGGGATATAAGGACCTCATCTCATTTGTTTCTGTTCCTGTGTTCTTAATTTCTTAAAGCTATTCACTAGTTAGAGCAAAAATCGGCCAAACGTTAATCTCATTGTGTTTTCATTTGAGTTATGTAATGGACAGACAGTATATCGGGTAGTTCTTTTTTCTAAATATTCTAAGCGTGTAAGTCAAGTGGAAACGATATGGCAACAATAGTTATACAGACAGCATCAAAAAGAAAATTTCAGGAGAATCTTGTTAGATATAGGGCATACAGAAAAACAACTTAAATTTTCTTGTAGTTAAGCAGCTTATAACATTTAAATGCAACACAAAGAAGTGGGTTTTGAAGTCGGTTTCATGATTTAGGAAGTGCCACACATCTTCTTTTTTATTCCTCTTCTTCCCCTTCTTTTTGTACAGTATTTTTTTTAAAAAGCTGCTTCCAGTATTTTAAGCAATAAATGCATTGTTAAGAAAAGCTTTCTGACACTCCTATGTTGGTGCGTATTCTCATATTTTTTATCTTAAACGGAATGATATCTTCATGAAAGGCTTTAATTAAAGATAAAGATGTTTTTTAACCAATGATACAAAATCATCTGGGTCCAGCAGCAACAAAGCAACCCAAACCAATACTCCCATCGGTTACCCCGCAAGGGGCCTGTTAAGAGCAACAATTAAGAACAATCTATTGAGTTCAAAGGGTCAGCCTGTTCACGAGTCCACTATGTGTATATTATTGAGTTAAACGTGAGTTACTGTGTCTATCAGAGAGTAGGTGTGGTGGAGCAGCCCTTCACCTGGCAGAACTAGGTATCAGGTGGAGAAAAAGGGTTTATCTGGCTGATGACCTCTGGCGGTGGACATGGAGTGGCGACAGTGTGAGGGCACCACCGATGTGAATATGTGTGAAGACAGTAAGATCTGGGCATCAGTGAAAAGGCTCTGTCTGGCTATTGGCCTCGGGGAGCAGGGCCGCAGTGGAGGGATCCTCGCTTTATGAATATGTGGCTTGGAGTGGAAGGGTACACCAGGAGAAACTGTGAACTTAGTGAGACAGCAAAGTCTGGGGGAGAGAGATGCACCAGAAGCTGTAAGTAAAGGGTGAGTCGTGAGTAAGGGCATTGAGTAATGACAGTGGGGATGGGGCACAAGGGACAGATGTGCCAGCCACTGCAAGTCACAGGCTTGGATGCAAGGATGAGGTTATAAGGTAATTAATGTTAGTGTTATGAGTCTGGGCGTAAGATTGAGGCACAAGGGCTGTGAGGAGGAGACCCTGCCCAAGTGGAGATGTCAGGGGCCGCAGGCAGGCCTGGAAGTCCAAGGGCTGACTGGTGGAATTTGAGAGAACCGATAGCCGTCGTTGAGTGTGAAACACTGCAGCGTCCGGCACTGGGGAGCAGGCAGCTCCAAGCTAGAGTGAGGAAACGGCCAAGGGACTAGCATAAGAGAGAGAACCAGAGGTAAGATACGTTGAGCTCAGATATCCGCTAGCAAAGGGCTCAAAGGCAAGATGATCTCGCAGAAGGTTGTGAAAGAACAGAGGTGTGTAAGAGTAGGAGGCTCTGAGCCTGAGAGTCTGCAAACCGAGGGCTCAGAGAATTTATCATATATGTGTCTCTTGCTTATTGCCCTGGGCCATGTAGTGGCACCACTCGTGGAGAAGAGTGCTTGTGAGTTGGGAAAGTAAAGCAAAAAAGATCCCCAACAGGCTGTGAGAGCTGTGTCAGACTCTGTGGACGTGTCTGTTTCATGCCATGCCTGAAATATATTGTGTAATCCCTGATCAAAACAACCTATGGATAACTCAAAGAGTTCCTAAGGAGAATGGGAACATTTATATCAAAACATGGTACACATACAAAAAAATGACACTATTACACATACCTTCGATAACACCTTCCCAACAGTATAAATACTGTAAAAGTTTCTCTTTTATTCCTGCATTCATTTCTCTTTTATTCCATCTCAGGAGGAGACTGAAGTCATTTTTCCAATGGACCCAGCCTTGTCCAACAGTACCCAGTGCCAGCCCCACAGACTCCACAACGCCCTCCCCTGCCTTCTGGGTATAGTCTATATCAGTGGGTTCTTCCTGAACGGTCTGGGTCTGTGGGTGTTTGGGTGCCACGTGAAGAAATGGAACGCCAGCATGGTGCTGCAGTTCAACTTGGCCCTAACGGACGTGCTCATCACACCCGTGGCTCCCTTCATCGTCCTCTATTCGCTGACGGACCACTGGCCCTACGGACAGTTCCTCTGCCAGCTCAAAGTCGGTCTGCTGAGCGCTCACATGTACGGGAGCATCTGCTTTCTGACGCTCATCAGCATTCACCGGTACCTGACGGTCGTGCAGGGAGCATCCAAATCCCGCTGTGCGGACAAGAGCTTCGTCAAGAAGCTCTGCCTGGTGGTCTGGGTGGTGCTCCTTCTCCAGGGGCTTCCCTTCTTCGTCATCCTGGAGACCTCGGAGGTGCACAACTCCACCAAGTGCCTCAGCATTCACCAGTCGGGTATGGCGGTGCTCTACTTCTCCTACAACGTCGTCGTTCTCATCGTGGGTCTCATCGTTCCCTTCACCGTGTGCCTGGTGTGCTACAGTTGGCTGAGCACCTACATTTCCAGACTGAACGCCTGCAGTCTCAAAAGCCGGGCGATGAAAGCCAAGTCTGTGCAAGTGATCGCCGTCTGCCTGCTCATCTTCACCGGCTGCTACGTCCCGGTGCACGTGGCCAGAACAATAGGCGTGACGGTCAAGCTTTTCTACCCAGCACATTGTGAACTCTTGCACAGGACTGAAGTCAGCTA
Organism: Lepisosteus oculatus; assembly: GCF_040954835.1. Taxonomy (NCBI): domain Eukaryota; kingdom Metazoa; phylum Chordata; class Actinopteri; order Semionotiformes; family Lepisosteidae; genus Lepisosteus; species Lepisosteus oculatus. The sequence continues at coordinate 12,358,762 of NC_090719.1, read as the reverse complement.
CTACGTAACTTTCACCATCTCCAGTATGAACTGCTGCTTGGATCCTCTTTTGTACTGTTTTGCTTCAAAGCGCTTTAGAGAAGCGTTTCAAAGTTACATCACGTCCGTTCGATGCCTGTTTCCTGGGAGTCGGTGTCTCAAGCCCTTGAGAAAGGCAGAACCTACTGGTTCGACCAATATTGGAAAATCAGCTGAAATAATATAACGGAGCTGATGTGATTTATTTCATTCCCCACTTGATGAAGATCCCACCACTTTTGCCAGTGCTAGATTGGTCTTGCTCCCTAACTGTCCTGAGGTCCCGCAGGGAAGTCCAAAAAGAAAAACATCATTGTAGCGTTCGACACAGAAGGTGCTGCATACTCACTATCTCAGTATTCAGAATTGGGAATGAGCAAAACCAATCACCAAGCTAAATTTGAGAAAAAATATTAGACAGTAAATTAAAATAGGACAGGCCTTTTCTGATTTTTATCCATGTTTTCATCTTTATCAGATAAAGTGTATTTTGTTTCCAGTAATTCACAGTATATATCATCTATATATTGTAATAATATTTTCTTGTCTAGGGCACTAAATGTTTTACATTCTTTATCCTTTAAGACGTATCAGTTTTAGACATTTACTTCATGTTGTGTCACGATCCTCGTCCCTCCTCTTAAGGGCGCTCTGACCCTTTTGTATTTTAGTGCCTTACGTGTACCTGTCCGCCGTTTGTCGGTCACTATGCACTCTGCATACTCACATGGGGTTAATTAGTGCAGTTAGAGAATAAAGGGGCTTCATTGTTATTAGAAATGGTGGGTTTTAGGAAGCAGTCTGGGAAGAGTATAGCAGTCATAGGAAAAGGGGGCTTGTCTTTAAAGTAATTTATGTATAATTCCTCCATAATCTCTGCACAGCCTCCTGTCTGTCCCTTGAATTAAAGTCATCATGAGTTTTCAGGCAAAGATCTCTGGAGTCACGTTGTCCATGTTTAGGCTCAGTCACAAGCATTAAATGAATTACCTCGATCCTAAGTTATATTATACTATGTCCATGCAACAGGACAAATATTTGCCTCCGACAAATACCCTCTCCCCACAATGACATCTGCTCTGTGAAGATCCATGATTTTAAAAATAATCACAGGTTCTAGAAAAATACCTTAAATCCAGTTTGCAGTGTAGCTGTCATAGGATGCAGGGACAGCTTTGCAACCATTTAAGTTTTAATCAGGAGCAGGTACTATTTTTGTGTTAGATCCTTCTGCTTATTTCAGAGAAAGCAAAGTCCAATGAAGACACCTTTAAACTGTACGGTTGTCTTATAACTGTCACGCACGACTATTACGTTGTCAGTAGTAATTGCTCAATGTAATAGTTTTGTTTGGGGTGTAACTTGGCTGGCCTTCAGTGAAACTGAAACTTTCTGGTGTCTTGAATTTCACTTTTCTTTCTGGCAGGCTAAATTTACACTGCCATTGTTTTATCAAGTTGAGACACCTCTGGTTTCTCTAGCTTTGCGTCATCAGTACAATCCTCCCACAAAAGCAGGCCAAATAAAGCGAAAGGCTGACTAAATTATGGCTCTCGTTGCAAAATAGGTGCACATGATAAAATCAACATTTCCACAGGCAAAAAAAATAATACATGTTAAAAACAAGAATAGTGTTGTTACCAGTTTGTTTCTAGATTTCTCTTGTTTGAGAGAATGGGATGGGGAGATGAAATAGGAATGATAGAAAAAATCTAATAGTGTTAACTAGTGCAATTGACAGGGATGTGGAGATCAGGCTTTCAGAATAAAACCTGTTTCTTTACATGTGTGAATTAAACAGTATACAACTAATTAGTATCTCCGGTTAGGTTTATTTTGACATTTCAATGTGCATTATAAGGCATACAGCATTTATTCTGCATTCTCTATAAGAAAACAAAAGCCCCAAACCTACAGCATATTGTTACATCAACCACAAGACATCACAGACTTGAAATCTAAAAAAACTCTAAAACATTAAAACCTACAAAGGCACCATGTCCATCCAAAAAAATATTCCACAGTAATATATTACTGTATATTATTGGTTTAAGGTTTTGTATTCCATTAAGTCTAAATCCACGATCCAGGTTTTCCATGGATCTTCATGGGTTGAGGAGTCCAGTGTTTATGTAAACAGGCCCCCCCTGGCTCTTGCCCTTTCCTGGGAGTTTGTGATGAGAAACAAAGGCGCGATGGACCTCTCTTGCTTCATCTGGAGGACTACCTCTTTCTTCGGCCTGCACGTTTCATGAGAGAGCTCCTATGCAGGGGAGAAGCAGTCCGTCTACATCCTCCTCAGGGATCAGGGCACCCAAGAATGAAATTAACAGCAACAGCTAAGTGAGGGGGGCGTGGGTGATATTCGCTCCATTGAAGCCTCCCTCTATCAAAACCCATCTGATTTTCGTGTTTCGTGAGAACTTTGGGGTGTGCAGGTCTTACCTTGCTGCCTGAAAGTGAGATAGGCTTTACTTTGTGGTATTCTCCTCATTGAAAGAGAAACTGAAGAGTGTGGCTTAAACAAACAAATGATTTTGTGAGCAGCAGGGGAAACTTTGTAGTGGTTAGGTCCCAGCTGTGAAACTCAAAATAGAAAAGAGTAATCACAACGTAAGAACTCCTCTATTAAATTATGTTGCTTTCCTGTTGCCGGGGGGGAAGGATTTCAACTGGAATGCAACTGAGTGTGTGGCAAAGCATATTGCTGTTGCTCAATGTGAGGACATTGATGTGTAAAGAAACGAATCAGGGAAAACAGCAGTATTGGCAAATTGGCAGAACTTTTTTGCCCAGTCATTTTAAGGAAGCATTTTCAACAGTAGTTTTCAGAACTATAATCTGCACATTCTGCTGATTCCCTGTATTAGTTACTGTAAAAATCACCCCCCTGCCTGGTGAAACCCCACTATTACACTACTCTCTATTGAGATTTTGCTTTGTGCATCTAGATGTTTTATGCTTTGCATTTCTTGTATTGTTTTTCATTCCGATTTTATCTTGCACTTTGTAAACTCTTGTACAGCACTAAGTACTACAGTGGTTATTGAACTTTATTGCAGTTCTGTAACAATATATTTCTATGTACAGGGTACATACAGTTTAGGGTAGATCTTCTCTTTAGTATCAATTTAGGAATAAATGTTTTCTGAAGTAAGGTTTGACCCTGGACACAGCATTCTGTACATTTTCTGTTTCCTGCAGAGCTGAATAGATTCTATTTGTTCTATGGCCAGAGGTGACGGATGCGTCTTGTAGCTACAGAGGCAAGTTTAGACACAGCCATTTCATTGCCAGCAATTACTGCTGCACGCTGCATTGTTGTGCATTTGACCAATACATTTTGATTGATTGAAGTGCCTGTCCTTCCTGTTCACTGCTAACTCCTTTCAACAGCCACTCGGCCTCAACGGTGCTCGACAGTCATCATCATCGTTTCAGATCTTTCTCCCTCCTTTTTTAAACTACGGACTCCACTGTCGCCCCGAACATGGTGACTATTTGGGGTATGTTTTTTCCCAGAAGCCAGTTAACCTACCAGTAAGTCATTGGACTGTGGAAGGAAACTGGAGGAAATCCACACAAACAAAGGCAGAACAAGGGAAAACCAGGGAAACTCCACAGAGAAAACACCCCAGGTACAGGATTGTTAACCACCCTGCTACTGCGATGCCCCCATTTGAAATCTCTGCACTTAAATATCTGATTTATGAATAATATTATATTCACGGACATTCTGGGCTTCAAAAATGTACGTACTTCAATGCATTTCTTCCTGGGTGTTGCTTGTGAAAACTATAAAACAAAGCTTTGGATGGGACTTTCCCTTCAAACAGTACAATTCTAGTTAATGTTTTATTTTAAGATTTAACATTTAAATGTTAACTCCCTTCTTCCTCTGGCAGCTCAATTATTTTAGTTAATATGTAGCTTGCCTCCGTTGCAGTCATGAACAAGTGCATGGCTTTTGCTCTGTACAAAAATGCAGCAGGTTTGATGTCACGTCGAGACACCCATGCCTCAGCATTAGTTTAATCAGTGATACGGTACCTTTCAGCTGTGGAATCAGTCGCTTTTACATCTTCTAGTGGGTGTTTATGGGAACTGCAGGGCAAGCAAAGGGCTAGAGGTAGGATACACACTGAACAGGACACCAGTGCATCTGGTGGCAGAAACACAGACACACACACTTGCACCTACAGTTTTCCCGGAAGCCAATTAACCGACCAGTATGTCTTTGGACTGTGGAAACCGGAGAACCGGGAGGAAACTTACACAAGCAGTGGGAGACCATACAAACTCCACACAGACAGCACCCCAGGTACAGAACTGAACCCAGCACCTGCAAGGCAGCAATACTGGCCACTGCTCTACTGTGACACCCCTGTTTGAAACATTGATGTTAATTACATTTTACTGTTTGAACTGGAGTCGAGAGAAGTTTGGAACTGAGGTCAGTGGTTTCAAAGGGCCCCAAGAGGACTTGGTGGTTGTTAAGTGTCTCCGCCGGGTCTCTGTTTTTATCATCCCAGTCAGATTTGCTACCATTCTCAAAAGCTGGAAGCAGACCATGTCCAGCCTCACTGAATGGTTGAACTGTCAGGGGGAAGTGATGGTCATGAGTCCAGAATGTCTTGCTTTTACCTTGGGCACTGCAGTGTCCTGCCTCAGCAAGGTGTACCACCCAAATGTTTCTGTTCTTGTACAAAATGTCCACATCATCTGAAATTCCCTGTTGTTTCACCCCTTGTGTTTCCTATTTGATGCATTTCACATAGTCCGTTGTAACAGAAAACAGATCGAAGGAAAGAGATCAGTTTGATACAAGTCTGAAATTTCTCCCCTGCTATGACAAGGGGGAACACCCAAGGAAAACTAAGAAAAAGATGTTATTCTGAAAAGGCTTTAAAATTAAATATTTGCAGAACATTCCTGTCATATTCAAGTGTTAAAGGCATTTCTCTAATTAATTCATTTTTGTGGAGTCAAAAAGAGAAATAATAATAAAGGACTGGAATATGTTATACAGTGTAAGCACCGTTTTTTCTGAGTGAATATGTACTGTAAGTCACGAATGTCTATCCAGTAATGATAACAAATGACTGGTCCTGTTATTTTTAATACTCTTCATCAATTTCTGTAATTTGCAAATCATGTATCTCCAAGAATATATGTACTCTTTTTAAAATGACAGATTCCCAGATATCCTATAGTGCATGCAATGTGATTTTTAAAACATTTAGCTCCAGGGCAAAGTTTGCTTCTGCCATTTCTAAAGTAAAATTCTGGCAAAAAAAAAGGCACAAGTATGGAAAAACTGAAATCATGTATTAAAAAAAATATTGTACTTTGGAAATTCAGCTGAATTTTTTGTGGAATGAAAAATGGATCAAGTTGTGCCATGGAGAATAAACTTTGAAAACTTGTCCAACATTACGCCATGTCATAAGACCTGGGCTGTTCATAGAATTTCATTTCTTTAGTGACAAATAAATTCCTTTTTTGGGAAAAAAATATAAATCCAGGCTTTCTGTCCAGTTTCCCTCCTCCTTGTCTGCAAACAGGAAGCCTCACATCACGCGCCATTTATTTTCCATAAACAAGCCATGTAGAGGAGACAGTCAACAGAAAAGTCCCAATATTGCCGTTTGGATAAGTTTTAAAACAGCTGGCTACTCGTCAAACATTACTTCAGGCACAGACAGGCAGTTGGGGTCCTCAGTTCGCTATTGACATATCTGGTCGTGAGAAAAAGCGAAACCCAAAGTCTTTATTGCAAGATAATGAGAACCCGTTATTCGAAGAACACACATTTGTACATGGAAAGAGAGGGAACTTCATGTAATTTTGCTTTCCTTATAAATTCTGGAGTAAAACCGAAAATCACGGGTCACAGCCTAAAAGAAAGACACACACACAAAAAAAAATTGTTGCCGTGCGGATAAACGTGGAACAAAATCTTTTACATTCGTAAAGATGACATAATTCAGCGTAATCCTAACCGTGTACCTAAAATTCGGCAAAAGTCAAAACAAATAATATTGGTACTGTATATGAATAAAGATAATTCTGCCTTTCCACGACTAGTTACTGTAGTTCACTTAAGAAGATACGTTTTTTCCTTCGACAGCCCCACTGCACCAGGTGCAGCTGTGTTGGAATTCTTGTTTTCTTCACCAGAATATTTTTCCTCTAAAGGAAGCAACGTTTCACCCAGACCCAACGGTCTTTGGTGAACATTAATTCAGTAAGGCTGGTTGGTTTAAATATAAAATATTTGACAAAGTATCCTTTCTTGACAGCGTCTCCCTTCGAAATGTTTGCTTTTTAACAAGGTCCCGGATTGGTTAACCGTCGGGTTGTTCAAACTAATTGCGGGTTAGCTCAGTAGCACTGCCCCCACCTCGGCAAGAAGGCCTTTCTAAATTGTGCTTTTTTTTTTCCTCCGAGCGGCTTTTTTGAATTTAAAATTTGCCGAGGAAGACGAGAAAGAAAGAGGAAAGACCACTCTGTATCTAATTGTTCCTTCTTTTTTGTGGGAGAAGTGGACACAGGAGAGAAACCGATGGCTTCCGAGGAAGCACGTACAAGGTACAGTTTTTAGTTCAAGTGTAACAGGATTTGTACTGTACAGTATATTCAACACTGAAGTAGAGACATATCTTTTTAGGAATATTGGTGTAATGTTTAGGAATACGAGGTCAGTGACTGCTGTTATATCATGCTATAGAGTACGCGTGTTCTACAAGTTTTTTAGTTGTAACAGAAATACGGTCTAATTGTTTTTATTTTTGCCAGACTGTGTCTTTAAGGAAATTACTTCGCTTCAGATAAAGTTTTATTTTTAATGCTTATCTATCTTCAGAAGTTCCGACGGGATATTTTGCTATGGTTTATTGTCTGTTACTCCAAATAATTCCTTGGAGTCTCCATCCAAATTGTTACTTATAATTTACATTGAACTCTGCAACATTGTAGTCGTCTTTGTTCCCTTTCTCTTCTTTTTGTTGACAAAATAACTGCTATTGTTGCTGGTTACATTGGAAGGAGGTTCGCTGTGTACAGTGTGTTGGATTCAAGTCTGCTCCCCTCCTTAGGCAGTAGGTGACGGATATTATTGTTTTTTTTCTCTCGTTGCCTTTGAGGTTTGAGTGGCAAATCGTAACCATCCTATTTCATTCTGCACAATAATAGGTTAGCCCTCCTGCAGATGGAGTATCGGGTAGAACCAATTGTATTACACCTAGTTTGAACACATTCCCATATTTTTGCTGTTTAGATGTAGGAAAATCCTTTTTCGTTCCTTATGAATCGTCAGTGAGGTATGATGCCCGTTTCTTATAAGGAAATATACTGTTGACCTCTTTATATGAGCTATGTTTACTATACTTAACTACAGTATGAATGAGTAAGGTATGGTATGTACGTGAATGAATTGAACTGAAATAGCTGTAATAGTAAATAGCTCATGTTTACGTGGAAATCCAGGTCAATTCCAAATGCTAGACAATAGAAAGAAATTAAGAGACCTGGAACCAAAGAGGTTCAGGATCATTTAAAAAAATCAAATAAAGAGAAAGTAGTTTAAAGAAGAAACATGCTGCTTTCTTTACCCTGTCTTACCTTCTAACCCCTTCTTATCCTTGCTTTGCCCTCTCCTGTACTGGCAGTTATTCAGAGGAAAGAAAGCTTTGACAGTGCAGTATTTGCAGTGTTGATGTTTTGTTTTAGTTTGTGTCTAGACAGTATTCTGGACTCCTGTAGCAGAGAAGCAAAGGAGAACACCCGTTTAGCTGCTTTTGAATTAGTTCTGGTTGTCGGCCTGTGGCTACGATGCCACCTTCATCTCAAGTTACCTTTACATTTAACGGTATTGAAAAGCCAGCGGTGTATCTACATGGGCTGATTTTTTTTTGTCTTCTGTTGAGCCAGAGATTTTGAGTACCACTTAGTTAAAATGGAGTGAGATGATTTCTCATTTTCATAGCCTCTGAATACTATTTCCGTACTATTTAAAGCATTTTGAAAAGAAACAAAAACTCAATGTTTGGAAACTTAAGGCTCGTTTCAGAAAACATCTGAGTGAAATCGGACTATAACCTTTTAAAGGCAGATTAATAACAGATTTACTCATACTGAGGAGCATAGCCCCAGAATTACATGTGCTGTATTTCTCATCAATAGCTAAGTGTCTTCTGGGTGATAAAAGATGGTGATTGAAATGCCTTGTTTTCCCATTCATGGTAGCTGGGTTGAGATTTGATATTTGAGAGCAATCTGTGGATTATTGTCTAATCCTGCTGTCCTACGAAAGCTGTTACATGCTTATCACTCAATGGACCTGAAACGTTCGGGATCCATTGGTTCATATACTATGTATCAACAGCTGTAAAGGAGTAATCATGTCTTTTGTGACTATACAAATGCACATTCTTCTTCATAATATAAAGAAATGACATAAACTCCAGTTTCTAGAGAGTTAAACTTCCTTTAGCTTCATCGCCATCTGATAGCGAAAGGCAACTTTTTATCTCTTGGGATGGCTATTCGGAGTCCAACACTTCCAGACCTAAAACTAACCAGTCTGTCTCAAACTCAAACTGTCTGTCGGAACCTTTTTATGATGATATTTTTAGCATGCATTTTTGTGCGGATAATGTTAATGGGCAAACCTTTCTGTAGAGAGAAAAGGCCTGGAAAAGACTTAGATTGTCATTCCAGTAAAGTTATTTTTCTGCACACAAAACAGTTTGAACTTGGCTTTAGGTTTACTATACAAAGTTTCTGGCATTTCTTTTATTTCATTCTCTAGTCCAACATGAAAAAGGGTCGGGTGAGTTGTTTTTGAATGCTATGTTACTGCTACTGTTACTGCTATGAGATCTTAGGTAGGCCATGTCAATAGTTGTGAATTTCCCAGTAACAACATTTGATTTTCACACAATGTTTTTCATGTTGAGATCAACCCGAGCCATAATCCTCCATCGGTTGCTCGAAAAATAATAAAGAAGTATTTTTTTTTCACACGAGCGGTTGGTACTGCAAAGAATACTATGTCCTCTGGGTGGAGAGACAAACCTTTGACCACACACCTGTACTATATAGCAAAGCAAGCAGAATGTTCTGGGTTTTTTTCCAGTGAGCTATGGAGAAGTTATTAAAAGATAACGACGAGCAATCGGGTATTTAGCGTTCATTTTTGCAGCTACATCAGCGGTAATGAGGTTCTGAATCGTTAAGAAAAAATAGTTGTAAAACCAACAGAAAGCACACACTTCTATAACTACAGTTCTAGTTACAGTATATAACAACTGTAAGTATAAGGATAAACTACTGCAAGGAACCTGTGACCATTAAGACACTGTACACAGCAGAAGTCTCCAACTCATTCACCAGAGCGCCTAGTAGTGCAACCTGTTTCTTTTACAGAGTGCTTTTAAATAACAGTGACACTTTTAACCATGCACCCAAGTGTTTTATAGGCGACTATCTTTGATGACGTTTTGAGTAATGAACTGTTAAATACCTTATGAATAATCATTCACATACGTGTGTCCGTGAGAGTAATTGTTTACTTCACTCCTTCGACTGAATCCAAAAACAAAAGCCGCTTGTCGTACCAGGAATTCAGTTTGAGGCCGACTTTCAGGATAACCTGCGCTTTTCTCCACAGCTTTGTGACCGGAGGCAGGGACAGTGGAAGAGCGCAGTCTCGCCACCAGAGGGCAGTAGAGCAGAGAGCCAAGGAAAGGAGAAGCCGACCAGCGCTTCATTGCTCAGGATCCCGCAATGCTCCAAGGTAGAAGAGAACCGCAACGAAATATAGGTGGTTTCATTTGCTATTGAAATGGGTATTTGTAGGGAAACACGTTTCGAAAATCCTAACAGTTTGATCGGTATTGGGTTTCAATCAGTGCAGATTTAGCGCTGCAGGTAAACGACAAACACAACCTTCCAAAATGAACTGCGTTCTGTTCCCTATCAGTCTTTTTAACTAAGTTAGTCTTCCTCCTTTCCCCCTGAGCCCGAAAAACCTGTGTAGATTAGAAGCTAAAATAGTCAATTTTTGTGTAGGTACTGTTCAGCTAAGTGAGCAACCTCGTTTTAACGTGGTGATAGATAACTTTATTGATCCCGAAGGGAAATTCATGTGTTACAGCAGTCCAGCCCAAGACAAGCAAAAACAGACATCAGAACAGACGAAAAATTGTACAAAATAAATAACAATAAATACATAGGTGTGTGCAAAATATGATGATCATAGTCACTGTAAAAACAATTAAAACAATACAATGTGCAAAAGTCACTGTAAAAACAATCAAATATGTGCAAAAACATTAGATGTGATTTGCAAATACATTAGAATTTGTAATATAATTGCAATGTTAATTCGCAATATCAAACATTTTCCTGATCCAAACCACTGTAAAAAAAAAATCAAAAGCAATCGAAAATCGGCATTTTTGCTGCTCATAGCATAGATGCAATTTCAGCTGCTACCACAAGGGGTCATCAGAGAAAAAGACTGCCAAGCAATAACATTCTAACCATTACGACTAAAATTATTTGCACAGTCGAGCATGCCTGATTTTTGATCCTGTCTCTTATTCGATTTCCATGATTACTTGGATGTGTAGTGTGGGAAAGTCGGGTAACAGAAACACATATATCAAATTATATAAACGAAATATAATCCAAATAAAAAAAACATTTTAATCTTGTAAAAGCTATGTATTTTGAAAGAATTTCACCTTTCAGACATTGTAAGGAGGAAATGAAATGTGGGATATACAGTATAGTTGAAAACGTAGGATTTAACTAAAAGGAGGCTTTTTCCAAATGGTGCAATGTACTGTACTTGTAAGATTTTAGACTATCGTGAGAAAATTTGGTCACCATGTTCTAAAAAAGATATTGTTGCTCTGTGATCAGGCTAGAGAAAAACAATAAGTCACTCCGGGTTTAAAAGAATGTCCTGCTTTCACAGACTCGAAGAAGTGAATCTCTGTTGTCTTCAAGAGACAAATCTACAGCAGGACATGATTCAAAATCCTCAAAGGCACTGACAATGTCAACCAAACCCGCTGATTTCTTAGTGAAACACCTACCAGACAACACAAGTCTGAACGACAGGGAAATGAGAACAGGTGGCACCTTTTCAATTATAAGTTAGTGGCAGTCTGGTACAAAGTTGTACCAAAGATGTTGAAGCTTTGGCAGGATGAGATCTGTGGATCCGTTAAGGTAATAGCAACCGAACCGGTTGGATAGGCTGATTTTCCAGCTCCCAGCTGTAGCCTTCCCGATTTTCTTATGGGCTGAAAAAACACCGACGGCTAATACAGCGAATTCAGGCTTTAGAATTCTAGTACAGAACAGACAATCGGACACATCATGCAGACGCACTGTAACTACCTTCAATAGACCTATAAATAAGGGCTTTAATCTTTGGTGTGTTTGAATCCTTAGGGCGGGTCAGTTAAAGACACTTTCATATGTCCCTGTCATAAAGGGATAAAAGCTGCTAATGGTTTCAAAGCCACAGCATCAGCCAGCTTGTCAGCTCTCACTGCAGTGTTTTTAGTCTTTATTTCATCATCTGACTGATATACAGCAGGGCACTTTGTCCTTCCTGTCCATTTGCCTGAATAGCTTGTTGCCCGGTTCAGATTATACTGATGCGTCACCTTTCCGCACTGACTGCATCACATGATGGGGACTGGAAATTGCCTGGGTGTTACATCGGCAACATTTTGAGTTCCACAGTTCCCTCTGTCTCCAAAGTGTGCGAGGTGGTAGTTCCATTCCAGTTTTGGAAAGGGGATGAAAATAAGAATCTCTCTGCATAGCACCTGACCTGTGTTGACTTTTAGGAGATACAATGTCTTATGTACGGCCCCGTTTGAGTAACTAGTGTTTCCATTTTTACTTCAAATTGAGAACATATTCATAGGAAATCTATTTAAATCTACAATGACAATTTTGCTTGTAATTTATTGTTTTGAGCTGTACAAGGGCCTGCCTTTTGTGTGAACTAAAACTGATCAAATACTGCAAAAGGGCAGTTGGAGTCACACTTGCACCTGGCTCTTCCTTGCAATCTCAATTTTACTTGCTTAGTAAACAGGCTAATAGTTCCTAGTCCTTAAGGGACCAGTAGCATACAACTGAGCAAGACTATGAACGTAACCACGACTGGGCAAATGGCTTGTAAGAGTGTGCATGAGTGCTTGTAATTCTGCTGGGTGATAGAATGATGAAATATGCAAAGCTTTTTGTCTTTTTGTGCTCATCTTGCTCTCAGATGTAGGAGAATCCATTTTTAGTCTGCTTCCCAATACCTATCTCTGACAGTTTGGCCTGAAACCTTTAGCATAAGCCAATGTGCAATTCTGAATTTTTCAGTTTGTAGTGAAGACTTTTTCTGTTGAATTCTCAATAGCCTTATTTTCCTCTGGTCTACTTAAACCAGAAGTTGCTGTGTGCATTTCTATTGTTTTCAGACCCTCAGATGTTTTCTGGAAGTTATGATTTAATGTCCATAAATGATGCTTAACACCCACATGGTCTGTATTTAATCAACGCAATTTCACATTCCACTTGTTGTTAACTTTGTTTGACAGGGGCTTACTTGCATCTGTCAGTGCCAAGCTGCCATTGAATTTTAGGCTTGGAATTTGTCATTGAGGGGTAGATTAAATTATGTATATAATTAAAACGAATTGTTGCAGTCTTTAAAAAATATATCAGGAATTGTTGTGGTTTCAGTGCTAATTCTTAAAGGAAATGCAAAAGGAAAGGTGAATTTGACACCCATTGTTTTATATGCAGATTTAGCAATGATTGATTTTCCAATTAAACCCTGAAGCTGTTTTATTTGCTGTGAATCAGCCTCTAAAAAACAGATGCATCTGTCATTTTGTGAACTGCAGTCAGTTCTGTGTAGTTTAATGTTTTGTCTCGTTGACTAGCATTGAGAAATGTGTGTGGAACTTGGACTAAGCTGGATAGACCATACTGAGGATTAGTGCTACAAGAGCTGTCAATCGCACATGGTATGAATTGTACATGAACTGTTTTGAGAGCAGTGATGAGCTCATTTGAGTCCATGTTGATGGGATATGACTGCTGTCATTCCGAATCCTTATGAAGTGGTTTTGTTATTTATTCACTTTGCTCACAGTGAAATAGTTTTATATAGGACAGGATTTTGTCTTAAGTTTAAAAATATAAGCTTGCCCAGTACTGCATGAATTCACTGTGTGGTAATTGAAATGCTTTCTTTTCTTGTGACATACGCTGGCATTTTATCAATCTGTAGTGTTTTTTTTTGGAAAAAGCAAAAGCAAGATATGTTGTGAGTAAAAGTCAGTATTATTGGGCCATACACTCTTTTCAAGAACTTTAAAATGTAAAGGTACAGTATGGTTCAGTTTCTGACCTGGAGTGCTGTCTGTGTGGAGATTGTATGTTCTCCCTGAATCCACGTGGGCTTCCTCCCACAGTCCAAAAAAAATACTGGCCTGTTAATTGTCTTCTGTGAAAGTTGGCCCTAGTGTGAATGTGTCCTGAGATGGACTGGCGTCCTGTCCGAGACGTCTTTATTGAAGTGAACTTGTGGACAGATCCTTAATTCAAAGTTAAGGAATATCAAAGTGCTATATTATTAACAATACATATGGAATCTGTCCCCCCCCCCTTACAGATAACACTCAAACGCACAGACACAAAGTAAATCATGGAGATTGGTGTTGCTTAACAAGTTAAGGATTCCCTGGCTAACTTCAAAATGATCAAAGCTTGGCTGCTCGTCCGGCCATGCTGGGAGAATTCCGGGCCCAGATGGCTGAGGAATGTGCAGATTGAAGGTATTGGTCTCTGGACTATAGGGCTCAGTCTGTTCTCTTCTTCTTCTTATTATTATTATTTGGAGGGCCTTGAACTGAGGAGCCAAAAAGAGATTTGGCATTATTTACTTCCCTGGCTCTACCTGTGTGTTCCTTCTTAGAACACTTTATTTCAAACTCCACAAGTTGCAATTGGGTTTTTTTCCCCATCAGTTGAATGAAAGAAAAAAGTCCTTACAACTGCGGAGAGAGAGAGAATTCATGCAATAGCTGTAAAGGGAATCATGTCAGAAATTTTCTGTGGTTGACACCCTTTTTTTATGAATCAGTGGTGGCGGCGGCCATCTTCTACGCTGTTGTGTGCTGGGGCAGCAGCATCATGACAAAAGATGCAAATAGGCTCAATAAACTTGCTGAGGAGAATGCTGACCAAACTCACAGCCATCATGAACAACACCTCTCATCCGCTGTTACTGTTACTGGGCGGCGGAGCACATTTAGCAACAGACTGCTCCAGCTACGGTGTTCAAGGGAATGTTTCCGCAGGTCTTTCCTCCCGGCGGCTGTCAGGGTGTATAACGCTGCCCTAGGCTAGGACTGTTAGCCCTTCATATGCTCGTCTATGGACAGCATGTTGCTCCATTGTACTTTCCATTGACACTCAATCTATCTATACCTATGCACATTTTGCACATATTTTATTGTTTCTACAGTGACTATGATCAGCACATTTTGCACACACCTATGTATTTATTTTGTTGTCTTTTGTTTTATAACTATTCTGATGTCTGTTTTGCTCGTCTTGGGCTGGACTGCTGTAACACATCAATTTCCCTATGGGATTAATAAAGTATTATCTATCTTTTCCTGACTGATCCCAAGTGTCAACTTAGCCATAAGAAAGCACTCTAATTCCCTGTAAGGCCTGAGGCTACAGAGGTCTGTCTTCTATTAAAGATGCACATCCCTGCTGGAAGATGAGAGGTACATTTTTCTTCACCGAGCATCCTTTTAGTGAGGCAGTAATCCTCACAGAAGTGCACTGATCCATATGAATATTGGACTGTCCCGACTGTACATAACCTTAAATATTTCAATGTTAATGTAGTGACTCCCCTCCTTTTGCTCACAAAATGTTGCAACGTAAAGGCAGAAGACATTTTAATTCATTTTCTGCAACAGTGAAGAAAGCAATCTCATTTACTGGGAAGAGATGGTCTGAATCATTCATACTTTAAAAAACGGCCTTTATAACTAATGAAGGTAAGATCATGTTTTTTCCACCCTTCTTGTTCCCTCACAAGATTTGTATTTATTTTTTTTAATGGTTTTGACTTTATCGTAATCAAATCCCCTGTGGGCCTCTATTTATGTTTATGTTCTTTTTTTTCCATTTTCCATACACAATAATGCTGTAGTTTCATTAAAACACTCCAAATCACTTCTGCTCAGCTCTAAGGTGCATCAGGAATAGCAGAGGTTCTGCTGTGAAGATCTGAACAGGTGGGGAGCAGGCCTTCCTTTGTCAGAAGATGGGATTGGGGCTTGCTTTTGTGCGCCACAGCCCTGAAGCCGTCTGTGTGTTTCAGGCCTGGAGCCCACAGGAGGGCTCAGAGTATCCCAGCGCCGCGGGTCCAGGTGGCTGTGGTCCGGTCGGCCCTGAGGAAGAGGAATGAGGTGCCCCCCAAGCAGAAGAGGAAGATCCATCGCTCTGGATTCAAAGGGAAAGGTGGGATTTACTTGCCTTAGGCTGTCAGCTGGAAATACCAACACAGAACCCTCAATAAAAAGAGAGCCAGTCATTTGCTGTGGGTTACTCTTGTTCACTTCGCCTTTAAGACATAATCCCAGCAAACATCTCGGGCGATTCAGCAGTGTATACTGACGAAAGTGGCACATATGACAATTTTAAATCATTTGATTCTCAAAACCGGCAACTGCCACCTGATATAAACACAGAACACCATCCCAAACCCCAGCATTTCTGGGGTTGCAAACAATATTTTAGTAATTTTTAGATTAGAATAGAATATTACGTTATTACCAGAGCACATAAATGTGATAGTTCTTCTATAGGTAACTGTAATTGGTGAGAAATAAATGCGATACCTCTACTGGAGGTTACTACTGTAACCTGTTAGTTATTAGTAACAAAATCCTAATCCTGAAACATTCTCATAATCCTGTTTATGATATCCTTAAGAAAATATTATTACACCATGATGGAGACCTAAAATAAGGTGTTAATGGATATATTGGGGTAAACTGTTATTCCCTTTTTAATTATTGCTATATGAACAGCTGATTTGAGCTTTTGTGGTGTATTACAGTATGGTTTTGTGACTATTAAAAAAAGACTTCCTTGAAGGCATTGTATTTTTCTAGTTTTTTTTTTTTATAAGTGCTGCCAGTGCAAGGGAAGAAATAAACACCCACCTTTATCACACTGCTGCAAGTAGCTTTAACAAAGGCAGCACACTGTGTATATCTCCCCTAGACGTAGGTTAATGGTCTGTCTGGGGTGCAGTTTGTCTGC
This sequence comes from Lepisosteus oculatus, assembly GCF_040954835.1. Classification (NCBI taxonomy): domain Eukaryota; kingdom Metazoa; phylum Chordata; class Actinopteri; order Semionotiformes; family Lepisosteidae; genus Lepisosteus; species Lepisosteus oculatus. The sequence goes on along the minus strand of NC_090719.1, from coordinate 12,342,361 downwards.
TGTTGTTATCAGTGTGTCTTTAAATGCCACTATTGTGTTTGAGTACACACCTCAACCTCCTGCCTCCTGCAGAACAGTGCCTCAACCTCTGTGGACACCCCCAGCTGCTGGCTGTTCTCAGCTAAGCAGAGTAGGAGACTATCTTTGGAATCCTGGGCTTTAAATTTGAGATAATATCGTAATTTGCTACTGTGTTCGTGTGTGAGCACAGATTTTCCAAATCACCTCACTGGTCCTCACAAGGCAAAGTTCTTGCCTCAAGTTCTGTAAGTGCTAAAGAGCAGGAAGTGGGGCTCCCATGTGGTTTTGTTCTAGTAGCCTTTGACTTCAGTGTCACCAAGGAGCTGTTGTAAATACCCCCAGCTCACTGCAGGATTGATCCTAGTTAGGACTCCCTGATTAAAGGAGGAGACTGTAATGTTGCCTCTTTATTTCTGCTTGTCCTCTCCACCATTGATCTTTTTTTTTTTAGTATTGTTTTATTTAACAACAGTTATAGGAAAAAGAAGACTAGAACTTGAACTTGAAGACTTGAACTAGAACTTAAGTTCTAGTTCAAATCTGAAATCAGGAATTTCTGATGGTGGGGTGATGGGGGTAGGGTATAAATGACACACTGGTTCACTTGCAGTTGCAAATGATGAAACCCTTGCTGGTGAACCAGGTGCCCCTGATCCGAGCTCCTGCATTGTCCTTCTGATTGTTCGAACTCAAATTAGAACAGATACCATCTTTGAAAAACCCTCTGCAATGATATGCAAGAATAACACGTGTGTTGTTTCAGATGTGTTATTCTTGCACATCCTGTAATTCAGTGAAGCTAGCAAGGTTTTATTTAAATCAGAGGATTCAACAAGGTGGAGATAAAACCTCACTTCTATTCAGCGACCATACTTTTGTTTCTTTTCTCATGCAAATTTTCTTTATGATCATTTGTAAGGTGCAATGCACGTGTGAAACCTGAGCTCTGTAGTTCTTTGTGCCAGAGTGGCAGGCCAGACTACTGCTTAAAGGACATGAATCATTTTCAGATTTGTGTAATAGTCAAGGTGTTTGCTGCCAATGCATAAGGGGATGACCGACTAACAGCAGAGAGGATGTATTGCGGGAAAACCTGGGTTGAAGATTATGGTTCAGGACAGGGTATTGGGTTGGAATGCAGTGCCTATGCAGTCACCTACACTGCTGTACTGATGAATAATTTGTGTGTTATTCAGACAATTTAGTCCCTATTGTGCTGATACATTTAGGGCACTGATGGTACCGTGTTTCCTTAATTTAGTATGATACAGAGACCTACTTTCACATTAAAGCAGATAAAAACAATTACAAAAAAGAATTATCGGTAAAAGGTTCACCATTGTCGGAAGTATGTTAAATATCTCTGAAGTACCAAAAAGAACTGGAGCAAAAGGAATATTTTTCCTGAAGAGGGCACCAAAACCTCTCCCTTCATTGTCAGTTATTTTTGTAAAGCACTTCACAGCCTGGTTTTGTGTGCAGTCACTGTACTTTATCAATCACACATGTGCTTGGGAGATTAGTTTTGTGACAAGTTTTTAAAATCAAAACAAAAGCTGAACACAATACTGTATACTTGGTGAAATGGGACTTATTGGTATATACATGTCTGAGGTGCTCTGCATGCTTAAGTAACCTATCAGTTTAAAATATTTGCTACTATTTATAACAAAAAAAATGAAATGTTGTCACTAAGAATCACAAGGGACATGGATTTAGGAAATGTTTTGGGCCATGGTAAATGCAAAATAAAGTTTCTAAAAGTCTAAAAATATATACTAAGGTGAACTTGCAAACAACAAAACATTGAACCGAGAATTTAATAGCTTGTGGAAAACTAGCTGCTCCTTTAATGAAATAACTTAAAGTAACCTATACTATTTTTTTTAAGATGGCGCAAAAAAAAACACTTTTCTTGGATAGAAAATAAAAACTGAACTAGATGTTATGATGGTGTGAATCAACTGAAATTCTGCTTTTTGGAACAAATAATTTAACAGATAATTGACTTTTTAGTCATGAAATTACACTGGAAGAACACCGAGCTTATGAGTGGCACCCAGTTTAAACTGTTCAGTATGTATTAGGTTCAGACAGGTCGATGTACAAATTATAGCAGGCGATCCGAGCATGCTTTTGGGGTTTCTAGAAGCTTATTGGTCATGCACTGCCATGTCTCTCGGGCTTCTGTTTGTCTTTTGAAATCGTACACGGAACACTGAACCTTCTGCCAGCGTCTGAGAGTCAGAAACTCCTGTCGAAGAGGACGTTCCAGAAGGATGCTTAAGACCTCTTAGCCTGAAATACGAGTCTGCGAAAATGTCGATAAACTAGCTGGTCTTTCAGTCTCTGCTCCTGGGAAACTGACATGTATAGATATGCATCAAAATACGTTTTTCAAGAAATTCCTAATGACAATTAAGCATGGTACAGTATGCCACCCCCGTGTTTTGTGCAATATGCATTCTACTTTTGTATTACTCATGTGGTCATCAAATGTTTCCAAGCCTGGAGAAATAAGCAAAATCCATGTTTTGTATTGTGCATATCTGTCCTTTTGTTGTCAGCTGGTACTAGGTTAATACAGTGAGTGTCCTTGGAAGAAATGCAAGTTTAGTTGGTGATACTGCACGTGGAGGTTTTGTATGGAATTCCTTCCTTGGCTTGCGTATGTTTTCTTGGGATTTCTCTTTTGAAGAGGATAAATATGTAGCTAGATATTAATAGAAAGAATTGTTTGTACTGTATATTAATGCTTATGCTTTGGTAATATGTCAAACTATAACATTAAGAATCCAATCGCATAGAAAGTCCCCATCTGCCCATTGCAGTTGTATCTAATCTTACTTTCATCTATAGGTTCTGTATGAGTAAATGTGTAGTCATTCAAGATTCGTATTATTTTGATGGCTGCAATGGTCACCACCATTAGAATTTGAAATCACTCTGAATGCTTAGCCAGCGTTACAATGTCCTTTCGTAGCTAAAGTTCTGCTTTTGAAGTATTTTAAGTACAAGGTCACCCTCTGTTCTGCCCTCTATTTTTGATTAATGCTTTATAAAATATCCTAATTCCTTAATGCCTTTAACAGCCCTTGTATACGTCTCTCTCTTCTAATTTGATCTGGGCATGCAACTGAACCAATTAATATACAATAGGAATTTTTAAACATTTCCGGATTAAACCGTTCTTTCCACACTTTCATGTAATCAGTGCGATTTGTGAATGCTAGCTAATTTCCAACGCTGCACTTTGCAATTCTAATGTAGAAGTAGCTCATCCACACTGTAATTGGAAACAAGCAGCCGTCTGCAGAATAATGAGAGGAATGTATTCGGGTAATGAACATTGGATGCCACATCTCTGGAAGAATGAGGTAACGTGAAGAGACGGTAGTTAAGGAAACATTCAGCCATGCAGTCTTAGATGAAATGGGAATAAAAAAAATAACATTTACTCTCCGAGGAGCAATGTGCAATTTATAGATTGCATTTTTCCTCTTGCTGCTTAAACACGTTTGCGTTTGGTTAGTTTTGACAAAGCAGTTTTTATTTCACATCTACACCACTCCTGACCCGCAGACCTGGTCGGTTCACCTTCGATCAATATGCTGCATACAGAGAAGCATAGCTTTTGGCCAGGAAGCCATGATGGGATTCATTTTACAACATCAAGTGTTGAGTTAACATGTTGTAGCTGTATCTTCGGAGCAAATGTTAGTGGTATAGCACATTAAGGGAGCACATTGCTGCAGGATAGGAGGCAGAAGATGAATAATTTTGCCCTTTATCTAAAGACGCAGTGAATGCACCCTATCCCCCCCCCCCAGAGAAATGTGAACTGGAGAAGGCATCAACCAGCATAGACAGGTCTATCTATCTTTGTGTAGTCTGTCCAAAAGGGGCCCCATTAATAAAAAGCTTGTTTGCACAGTGGGGAATCTCAGGGCTTAGTCTTCCAAGTCCTCTTCTAAAAGTGCCACCTCTTTGGTGGAATAGGATTTAGGTACTTTATATTTTTCTCCCCTATTTTCTAGGATGATTGGGCAAGGTACAGTTTTGTTGAAGGCTTAAAATTATATTTAACACTTACAGAGGGTTAATTAAGCAAATAACATCTGATGAGAGCCAAGGCGCTTGAAGGGAATCAGTTTTCCCCAGGTACATATTGAATACCATAAATAAGGACATAAGAAGGATGAAGAACCAGACAAGCTTTATAAAGTCTATGATGATGCACACCAACCCCCAAGTTGCAAACTGCAGCCCTGATCCAGGATATCACCCACTTTAGGAGGGAGCCCTTCATTGATCTGTCACTGTTGGCTTGTGGAACCCCTCCGGGCTCCTAAGATGTACCAGTAGCCTGCTCAGTCCCAAAAACTGATCCTTCACAGAGATTAGTCCCTAAAAGATCTTCAGTTCCTCTTGTATGGAAGAACTCTTTAATCCTCTATTCCACTACAAGAACTGGGGCAGATGAATTGCTGACAAACTCCTAAATTCTCAATTTCTCTTCCTTGCCATTATATTCATTCCCTAGCACACAACTACAGTAGGCTCTCCCATTCATAGCCAGTCTTCCCTTGACCTGGAAGAAACCAATCCAATTCCAGACTTTGGGACCCCCTGGCACACTCAGTCAAACTCACCCTTCCATGGTGAGTCTCCTCTGCACTGGGAGATGCACATTCCTCATCTCTTCCAAGACCTACTGTACCATAACTAGAGAAAAAATGCTGAATTCTCTTCTAAGCCAGTCTTTTCTACAGCCAGCCAATAACAAAAATCCTTCCTGGTCTCTTTCTAACTCTTCAGACCTAATAGTGGTTAAGACCGCTGGCTGAGCAAAGGAGTTAAACACTCTTGCTATGTAAACTCTCTACAACTCAGAAATCCACTAACACGCATCCTCCCAGAACTACAAGAGCTTAGCTCCCTGCCCTCTGTGCCTGACTGCTGTTATAATGACTACTGCTGCTCCAGAGGAATGTCTCCATTCAGCACAGGGCCAATCAGCTGTACCCCTTTCTGCCTGTGGAATTCCAATCCAGAGAAGTCCAATCAGTCAATCGAGGCAGGTGTGTCCATTTACTGCAGAGAAGATAAAGGCTTCAGCAAAGCCTCAGCTTGCTCCATCACAGTATCCTGTCGGCATTTTCAGTGTCTTTTTCCATGATGGCTTCTTGAGCTCTGTCAACATCCTGTTTAGATTTGTTAAGTGAAATCAGAAAGACCTGTTGTTCTACCTGTTCGACAAGAAGAAATAAAAAAGAACAGTGCTTATCTTAGTTTCCATGTTGATTTTTGAATGAGTTTAACTGTCATGTTTAATATTACAAAAAGATTCTTTTTAAAATAAATGAATCCCAATCGTATCCTGCTTTTTAGTGTACAATCATCTATCACATGCTGTAAACACGTGAGCATATAAAAATCTCAAATAGACACACTATACCCCTCCCCAAAACTTTTCTCCTTGTCAGCTCTAGAGAAAAGCAGCAATCAGCTGAGAGGTTTTTAATACTTTTGATACAAATCATGTATGCCAATTCCTCAGTCTGAAACACAAGGCCAGACCCTCCATTTCTGGGATAAACACGTCAATCTTCTTATTACAAATGTATTCATCTGAGAAAGTAGCAATACACATATAAAAGAAATGAATGTCACTGTAGATTTTTTTTAGGTTCCTTATGATTTATGGTGGAGATGAGTGAAATTCAATCTCATGTCAGCTGGTTTCTTGTTCGAGGAAAGGTCTGCACCTTCATTTGCTTTTCTACATCTGCAGTAGAAGGTTTGTGCAGTAGTGCAAGCTGAACAGACTCTTGAGTGCTCTCCATCTTTTCTAGTTTTCGCCTTCTGTCCATCTGATGTGGGCTGTCTGTTTCCGCGTCCCTGCTCCTTCCTCAACAGCAAGGGGTCAATAATGCCATGGAAGAGAATTCCTCCTGGACTTTTAAGGAATGATGCCCTGAAGCTTTATCAGGGCTCCAAAGGTTTGATCAGGTTATTTTTTTATGTAGTGTGGCTACAGCACAGAGCTCTCTGCTCTCAGAATTCAGAATCTGTAACAGAAGTAACTCATAGTCTGCAGATTAGGTCAGCAGGGTCATGGGGTTGTTTCATTCCGGGTGGAGATTCACCATCTATCCACCCTTTTGCTAGCTGCATCATCTGATTCAGGGTTGCAGGGAAGCCGGAGCCTGTCTCGGCAAGCAGCGGGTGGAAGATCAGGTCATCACAGGGAAGACACAGGCACACTCACTCACACATGCTCTTTGCAGGGCAACATTTCCCAGAAGCCAATTAACCTCTCAGTATGTTTTTGAACTGCGGGAGGAAAAGAGAGCACCTGGAGGAAACCCACGTGAACATGGGGGAACATGCAGACTCCACACAGACAGCACCCCAGGTCCAGAACTGATCGCAGGGCCCCAGCACTGCAAGGCAGCAATGCTGACCACTGTGGCATCATTCCGCCCATAAGCTCAACACTTTACTGTCAATTTCAAACAACACCTAAAGGTTTTGTCATTATTCCTATTCAGGCAAAAATGACAGAATTACACAATGAATGGCATGTCAATCAGTTGAGTGTTAAACATTGCATTGTACCATGCTTTGTTGGGAGACTTTTCTGAGAAATCAAGTGGAATATGGCAGGAGAGTGCTCTTTTCTTGTTTTGTTAATTTTTGTTCTTCAGGAGTGATTTAATTTAGATGGGTTTTTTTATTAAAACATGTAGTGCAGTACAGTTAATTCTGCGGAATAAGTGACAGATGTGTCTGGTTCAGATAATATAGTATGCATGTTGTGTCATGTTGTGTAAAGCTGAAATATATTCACCCTGACAATTATTGCCCTAGGGCTTTGTTTTTTGCCTTTGTATTTGGTACGAAAGTGACAGTAAGGCTTCATATTAAAACAGTTTTAAAAATTGCTCAAGTTTTCTTGGTATTTTCTTGGTACTTTAAAAAGTGCACAGCCCAGTCCAGAAATGATTAATCAGTTGACAGGAATCTTCAGGATCTGTTTGTATTTAATCTGGGAGATCATCAAGTCAGCCAGTCACTAACAGTTGAGTTTGTTACTTTTGTTTCCTTTTTTTAATTGCCTCTCAAAAAGGAGAGTTATAAAACATTTAGTGTGGGTTTCTGTTTAAATTGGCTATTTTCAGGATTTAAGACTTTCGAGAGTGGAAGTTGACCAAAAAGGGATATCCTAGAAAAAAAATGTGTATATTTTTCTTTTTTTTTTTGCTTGGAAGCTGTCCCACGTATATTGAAGATTTCTTTATTACATGCCGACTGTACATGAACGCAGCCTGCCACTTGTTACAAAACAATACAGAACGTTTTCTGGACCGTATTATGGCATGGCATTTGTTATTGCTGCTTAACAGCTCCAAAGTTTTGTGTTTGATTCAGACCTTGGACATCTGTCTGCATGGAGGTTGTACAGTATGTTCTCACTATGTTCACAAGGGCTTTCAGTGGGAGTTCTGATTTCCTCCCAGAAATAGGCTTTTTTGGACTGTTTTAACTTGTAGCTTTCTCTGTGGTCCAGTGACAGACTGTTGTAAAAGTCCATCCAGGTGGGGCTGCACAATGGTGGTGGTGGAGGGGAGTCCCCATTACCTGTAAAGCGCTTTGAGTGGAGTGTGCAGAAAAGCACTTTAAAAGTGTAAGGAATTATTATTATTATTGCTGTTGTTGTCCATGATGAGAGAAGTTGTGTGCTCTTAGTCTCACAACTGAAGCTGCCAGGTTCAGTTTTCCCTTAGTGAGCATACTTACAGCTTTGATGTGCTTTTATTTCATGTTGAGAAGTAGTTGGATCTAAGTTATCTTTCAACATTCCGAATTTAGGAACAAATATTTCTCTCATGATGTGTGATCTTTGAGAATGAGCAAGATGTGAATTCTGTAGCTTGCAGATTTCTGATAGTCAGGACACAAAAATGTTCAAAGTTGCTGACTGAGGGGGAAAGTAGAAATCCTTTTCAGCTATTTACTGTAACTCCTTTGGGTCAGTATTGCTCTGTATTTATATTGGAAAGGCTCTGCTGGTATGACCCCTTTCATGTGATTCTGCGCATATAGTGCGTTGTGGTGCCGCAGAAATATTCCTGGTGTGTTTTTCTGGGGTGGAGGACAGTGCCAAGAAAAAAGTGTTTGAAATATCTGAAAAACAGAATGAACAAAAGGAAATGACACAATGCCTAAAATCGTAAAAATGACAAATTATAGGCAAACTCTTTAACCGAGTTCTGTTTTCAGTTTGTAACCACACATCTGCTCAGACCTGTGGGGTCTGCAGAGGTTTGCCTGTGGCTGTGCATCCTGTTGAGACTAGTATCTTGGCCGTTTATCACAGAGAAAGGATATTGCTTAGAGTCTGAAAAAAGTAAACATATTATGGATGATAAATTTCAGATCTCTCTTCACCTCTAAGTTCAAAGGATATCTTTGTCTCTGCAGGATCTGAGAAACTCCACCGTACCTAAGCTGTCTTTAATAAAAAAGCTTGGGGACATTCTTTTGTTGAAACACCAGTATACATGTGAATGGGATTCTTGTTTTAATCCATTTTTATTCGCTGCTGAAACGTGACCTTCCACAATAAACTTCTAATCGTTCTGCAATGCATTTGCATTTGCCTTCCAAGGTGACTGTGTTGCTATTGTAATATGGAAATAAAGAATCTGAAAAGTTGCTCTTACCTTCATAGTTTTAGGCAGAATCTTTCACTGTAGGGGTAATTTGAGTTCAAATTGGGGTCTTGATGGAAAGGGTAAACAACATGGGTAAGTAGTTACAGTCACGTGTAGTGCTTTACAAGAAGGTGAAATTAGAAATTCCATTACAGTACAGTTGCTTTGCTTTTCCCAGCAGAGGAGGGTTTCAAAAGGAATCACACTATCTCCTACACGGTTTGTCAAAGCACATAAATACTGAGCTACACGCTTTGGGGTGTAGCTTTTATGTTATGCTTAAACAAATAATTGAAAAAGAAATATATATTGTGGATTTTGTAGTGAAAGAATTTATTTGAAACCATTAACAAGCTTGCAGGCAGTGCACTTTCTTGTATTCTAAATCTGATTGAGCAATTGCTGTCAATTGCACCAGAAACCTAATTCCCGAGACAAAGAGCTCTATTTAAAGGGGGTGAGTTGTATCTATAAGGATCATATTACCTTTTACCCAACTGGCATTTATGGAAAGGGATTTGTGACTTTTAGAAGCAATCTTTCTCTTTCCATTTGATAGCAGTGGCGATTATTGTTAAACCCTAAAGCTGAAGTCAGAGTTGGCTGAAAGCATTGCTTTTTCCTGGTGCAGTAATCTGTAACCTATAAAGCTCAGAGTCTAGGAGAAGCAGAGAACTGTTCAGGAGGTGTGGTTTTTGAAGTTTCCACGTGTTTGTGTATTAGCAACCAGAACTGAAGGTGTAACTTGAAAAGCTGGAGCAGAGTGCACATGGGCTGGAGTGTCTGAAAGGAGGACAGGCTGCTGTGTGCTATATGTTGTCTCTTAGGCCATTTTGCTATTTATTATCCCATATATATATACAACATATATTACAATTTGCACATAAATGAACTTGATCTATTGGCACTCTTATCAATGGTTGATTTGTGCCACAGCTAGTCTGGACACCAGAAGTGCTGGTCGGGATAAGATATTTCTGAGTGTAGTCTTGCAAGATCTGTCTGTGCATTGCAGCATAGTTGTTCTCTTACACATGATAATGTTACTTGACCATCATAGTTCACACGAGTTTCACAACACCCAGAAGTTGGGAGTTAGCTAGATTTGGTATGGTGTTGAAACTTGTTCAAATAAATTAAGTTTCTGGGCCCTACAAAATATTTTAATTTTAATTCTCTTTACCTTTCCCTCCTGGAGAACTGTAGCTGTATTATTAAAAGACGGTATCACCAGTTCATAAAAAATGTTAATGTGTGTTGTGACTAAAGAAAATGTTAACGTAAACTGCTGGAAATTAATTTGTGAGAATAGCAATTTGAGACATTAAAGGTTGGAACCTATTAGATTAAGGTGAATGATTAGTAATTCTTTTTCATGTTAAATAATACTTGCATTTTGATCTAAAATGTGTAGCAGCAGTACTAAAATGTCACGTCCCGGTGCACAGTTCATGGTTTGATCACAAAGCTCTTCTATACAGTAGCTCTGGAATATCAAATCTGTTCATTAGAATGTGAATAATGTGTCACATTGCCATTGGAAAGCGAGTGAGGATTTAAACCAGATCTAGTCATCATGTGTTGGAATAGCTGCTAAGGTTTTGTTCAGTGTGATTGGTCTGAACAAAGTCTCAGCAGCTGTTCCAGCAAATGGAGTTAGTTTGTTAAAGTTCAATTCAAAAACTTGGTGTGGGCTCTATAAAGCGAGGATTCCAGCGGCTGGTTTGCAATTAGTGTGTCCTTTGTCAAAACCCGGCGGCAGTCGGCTTGCCAGATTCCATATCATGTTTTCCAGTCCACCGGCTGCTTGGATACCAAGACTTCCTTGTGTGAAGTGGGACAGATCTGGAGTGTCTGGAAGAAGCAGTGTACTGTCGGGACTGGCAGGTGGAACCCCCCCCCACCACCACCACCACCACCCACCACTTTCATTCAATTTCAAACTGAGCTCTCGGCCAATGACAAGCCACGCTGCTCGTCCCCTATTCAAAGCAAAGGCGGTCGAGAAAGCCGTGACTCTGCCAGGGGCTTGCAGCTTTAATAATCCAGCATGGAGCTTTCTAACGGCCGCTTGGGTTACTGAAAAGAATCCCCACTGCACGGCACTCGCGTTTCTGTTTCTGCAGCCATGGACTGCCCTAACATTCACAGAGTGTCCCTGTGCAACAGGCTCTCCAACTCCCTGGAATCAACCTTCCTCCTACAAACTTTTGGTGAGTGTTTGCTTTGCTATGGGGAGAAGGCCTGTCATTCTTTATCAGCTCCTCTCTTGAGGGAATGACTTTTATAGTGTGGTTTCCAGCAGAGTGTCTGAAGGGATATAGGAGTGTAAACATGCCCTCAGGTTATTCACTTTTGTATTCACATCTTACCTGAAAAGACCACTTTTGCTTCCCTGAAGGAAGCTAGTACAGTATGTGGATACGAGAAGGAGATATTTTACTCCTACTTTCTTTGTTGTAGCTGATTGGACATTTATAGTCCGAGTGTGCTATTAAAACATTTGTTGATCAAACCTAGGGTGGGTCTGATTTTCGACGTTAAAAACGATTTTCTTCAACATGAGTCCAAGTAATGGAATACGCAGCATTTTCAGTAAATTAAATATCTTAAAAAGTACGCTCCTGGCACTTATTGACTGTGTTTGAAAGCTGACCCTGTGAAAACAGGGCTTGAGGCTTAAGGAAATGACCTAAATGCCTTCAAATTTCACAGCTTTAAAAAGAAATGGAGCTTAATGTCTTGCTATGGAGCACTCCGCATTTTGTTTGTACTATGAGATCATATCCGTCATTACAAGCAACACCACAAAACAACCCGCAGAGCTGACCACAGTCATTTAAACAGTTTTTATCCCAAAGCAAGTGTACAGTAGGTAGTCTTTGAGACTTTATGTAAACTGTCTTGCTAATTAGACCCTTTTCTCTTCTCTTTGAGTGTTAAATGATTAATTTTCATTTGTGCGCAAAAGAAAGAAAAACAACTGACACATGAGTCAGGAAATGAGAGGGCCTTCAGAGAAACTTGTGATAAATTTTTTAGTGTTTACTTGCCCATGAGAATTTCACACATTAAAAGCCCAGAGACAGGAACACCGTGAATTAATTTATATTTACTGGAGTTAAAAATGTTATGGGCAAACATCTGCAGGGGCCACCACTTCAAAACATAAATAATTTGGGGACCGATTTGCAAAAATTACACAGCCCGTGCACTGGAATGGAACTTGGTTTATACTATTGCTCTACATCAAGCAGAAAACTATTCTTTATAATAAAAATGATAAAGAAATTTATAATGGTTCTTTCTTCAAGTATTAATAGCTGTGATATCAAAATGTTGGGCACAGAAAAAGAAAAGGTTCATGGTGTTGTAAAATTCTGATGCGATAGTCTGAAAAAACAACATACAGTATATTGAGAGGGTTTAAACAAAGTGCGAAAAGCTGCTTTTCCTTTTTCTTTTGTGCCATTTCAAGTAGCAAATCCTAGATCCTGCCTGTGCCCTTTTATGACCTGCTGTCATAAACCCTGTTTGAAAATTGCGCTTATTCTAACGTACAGACCTAGGAGCGGCTGTTTGAATTGAGATATGAGGCTGGGGTTTATTGTTTCCTGGTACGGATTTAGGTAATTCAGAACCACCTACCTTCCCATTTAGTATTCTACTATTAATTCATCACAGAGAAATAGCATTACAGTAAATGTCAATGTATCTCAACCGGCTGGAGCCTTCCTTAGATCCAGAAGAAGGATCTACAGTCTGACATTTTTCTTTGTTTCAGCATGGGATTAACCTCTAACTGTCATTTCTCAGCTGTGCATCTTTATGTATGTTATAGGTTTGAAAAAGGTCATTTTTTTCAGTGGTAAGGCCTTATTTATTTTAATTTTCAGTTTCAACTACTTTTTGCTGTTGTACCTTAAGCCTCTCCCTCTCCCTAAAGCCATGAAGACAGCTCTTCCAGGCAGTTAGACGTCAACACAGCTTGTCTCCACAGCCCCTACATTGTCTGCTCTTAAGAGTCCATTGTTATCTACAGAACAATAAGCATCGATTTGATGAATGCACTGCAAGATCGCAGGTTCCCGGCAAGTTAAACCAGACCTGACAGGTCTCTGCATGAGGAGTCCCAATCACAGCTCTAGTGACCACAGCCTGGGTTCTAACCAGTGATCTGGGCTATATACAATAGTCTATACAGAGCTTGACTATTCTATATAGTCATGTGCTATTAAAAATCCCTCTGCATGCCAATAAGGGCACATGTGCCATAGTTTGCTGACCCCCATTATAACTGGTTTTTCCAAATCAGGGTAACAGGTGAGCCGGAGCCTATCCTGGCAACCGACTGGTGCAAAGCAGGGTACACCCTGGATAGGGTGCCAGTGCATCGCGGGGCAGACACACAGACACGCACACACCTGCACCTAGAGCCAGTTTTTCCTGAGGCCGATTAACCTACCAGTGTGTTTTTTGGAGTGTGGGAGGAAACCCACTCAAACAACTGGAGAACATACAAACTCCACACAGACAGCACCCCAGGTCTGGAATTGAGCCCAGGGCCCCAGCGCTGCGAGATAGCAATGCTGACCTCTGCATCACTGTGGTGCTTCATGTAATATAGATATATTTTGAAAATTAAGATAGAATCATCAGTTCGTGGTAAATTTTCTTACTTTGTCATTATTTTCAAGGCTAGCATCAAAAATAGCTGCCTCAGCATTGATTCCATTTACGATAGAAAAACTGAGAAGAAACTACAGCACATGTACTAGACCGAGCTCAAAATTGAAGTCCATTAGCAATGTCAATAAAATGGGGTCCTCGCATGCTGATGGAGGTTTAATTTCAAAACCCAGTGAGAATTTAATTGACTAATATTCATATTTTCCTTCATAAAATGTAATGATGACTTCCTGCAGTTTCTACAAGTTTCTCTTCTTTTTAAATTGAGAATTCATTAACAGCATAGAATTCTTAGGTCGCTAGTATTTGTAAAAAAATTAGTCCTTCCCTACTATAAAGATACAGGTAAAAATTGTAGTTACTTAAAATGTCATTGTTAAATGATCATGTGTATTTTTTATGTCTGAGCATGACTTAACACTGCTCTGTGCACACTTCATTGCCATAATGGAGAAACTGGGACATTAAGTTATAAGTTTTCATTAAGTTATTAAATAAGGGAAGAAAACAGCAAGCTAAGTGGTCATTTGGTGGTCCCAGAAGACCGTATTCTCAAGCAGGGATTCTCTCTCTTATCATCCAGAGCTGAATAAGACAGATTGCAAGTTAGTTCCACTTTCCTGCTGACCAAGGCTCCAGGAACATGGGTACACTCTTTGAGAACCAAACTATATCAGGTGCTTTTGATCACTGAAATGACAGGAAGTGAATTTGGGGGGAAATGGCTATGCTTATTTATATTTGAGTAATTTACTAGTTGGCTAGACAGAGCTTCAATCTCTTGGATTGGAGCAACAAATCTCCTAATTTAGCGCTGGTTTTGGAGAGCTGACTTTCATTATGTAAACTCTATCACACTGTGTAGAATCTAAACAGTTGTGTCCGTCCGCACTAAGGTTGGTAAATATTTAAGGGTATGAGTATGGGTAGCTTTGAATTGTAGAAGTCTTTGTAAATAATTTTGTGTGTTGTGTGTGTGTGTTAAGTGTTGTAAAAATGTTGTCTTTTAGGCTTGTGCCTCCTCATTGCATTGCCATTATACTGTGCCAGAGTAATAGAGTAACCACATGATGCATTTGGTCTATTTTCGCTCTTGACTCTAGGATGTCATTTATTTATTACTTTAATTTCATGTCACGGTTTTTGTATTTTGTATTTTCTATACAAAAAAATAATATATTTTTATATATTTGTGTATTTGTATATTCATATACTTATATTTTTAAATTCATAACATAATAAGACCCTTCAATTTTAAGAACTTGTAAAAACTTAGTGTAGTAAAATTATTTCTCAGTTCTTTGCCCTGTTTGTTACTGTCACCATCCTACATGTTCAAATGGACATCCTTAGAAAGGGAAAGTCAATTTCTTTCAGTCATCAGTGATGTTTACCAGGGTTAGAAAACCACTTGCAATGCAGAAGATGCACAAAAAAACATCATGTCGGTGTCATGGCTCATTGTCTTTCAGAGCATGCAATCACATTTTATTAGTTTTTCATCCAGTATTGGGCACATTCGCAATATGTTATATCTCTGCTGAACTCAGCCTGTACAGATTTCATCAGAAGATGTTGCATATGGGATCTCTTACAATCGTCCTGTTCTAGTGACAACTAGTATGGCCAGCATTGAACTCCTGGGATATAACCCTTCTTATCTGTTTATTAAAGTAATGTATTTTAAACATTATTATTATAGGTCTTATGATATTCTGGCAAGTTGATACTTATTGACAAGTATGAATAATATTATCAAGTTATTATGGTATCAACCTTGTTTTTGTCTCTTGAGGTTTGTATGGATTTATTTATTTCTTTAATGTGTGCTGTTTGATACGGTAGGTATCTTTTGCATAGATTTCTTCTCTCATGGACAGGATGAGCCATAATCATGTTAAACCATCTTAAAACAACATCCTGTCCGTTATATAGTAACTCCATCTTTAGGAAATGTGTACAAAATAACCTTCATTCAGTTTCTCCTCTGTTGCGCATTTGCATCTGGTATGCCTTGAGGTACCTTCATCTGCTGATTTATGAGTGTTGTAAAACGATTGAAGCGATTGGTTAAAAATTAAATTGGTTAAATTATTGCCCACACCTGATGTTTTGAGAGACTCTGATGTTAATAATGGGGAAGGAAAAAAAATACAATTAATCTTTAGTTAATCTTGCTTACTGACATAACATGCAAACATAGACAGTACAACGTGATTAATCAACTCGGATGTAATGTACACATCCCTCATACTGTATACTGTAAACTGTACATCATTTATCTCTCCGAGGGATCGCAAGATGCATCAACAGTCTCTTTGCTCGAAGAGGGTCTTGATCTACAGATCTTGAACAGGCGGCAAATGGTACTGCCTTTGACGTGAAAACAGTAATGCAGGGGAATGGGATGTTTTTTCCCAGTATGCTTTGAGTGGCAGGTGATTTACCCTTGTGTGATTTTAACTTTGTTCTATGCAAGGTACTACTATATTAACTACTGTGTTAAAATCAACACTCCCACTTAACAATAGGGGAATTGGACAGTTGTCCTGTAGTATTTATGCTTTCTTTTATGGTACATGACCATCCGCTGCTACAATAGGCAAAGCTCCCAGATATCAGATATTTTGTGCTTGGTGCTTTATCCCGTATAGCGATGCCTGGTGACGGTCCCTTTTTAATTTCCACTCTGTCACAAAAAAGATGTCTCTTTTCTAGGCCGCTTTTGCCAGAACCTCTTTAAACACGCAGGCAAAATCCTGCTTGTTCTGTGGATGGAAAAGGTCAGGGGTGAGAGGAGATGAGGGATGTCATGACTGGGGGTCCTTTTGAAGGAACAGCTCATCGGAATGTCATTTCTGCAGGGTCAGCGTTTTCTGTGTTCTCCCCGCAGAAAGTCATCAGGTGACAACACCCTGTCACAGAGAAGCCTGTCAGGAGCAAACCTCTTAGTTGACTAGACAGCAGAAATTGGAACTAGATATCTATGAGGGCTGGCAATGTGTTGCTTCATAAGGGTTTCTATGCCAGGGGTGTAAATACCAGTCCTGGGGCAATAACACAACAACTGTGACTTTTAACAGGCAGGAATGGTAGTGCAGGAAGCACAAATACTGGGGAAACAAAATGAATGCATCATTCTTCCTGCAAATTTAGAAGCAACCCATTGAAATAAATGCCTTGCAAAATTATAGTCAACGTTAAACCCTGAATAAAGAAAAGGCTTTAAAAGTTTATTACAAAAACTTTCAAAGCTTAACATTCTACTAAATTTTAAGTTCCTAAGCTTTCAGTGGATCACAACTGATAATCACCATCTTCTGTTTGCAGGATTTAATTAGTTGCTTCTAAATAACAGTTAAAAATACTTCAATAAGGCTTCTCAGGAATGCTGTTCAAAGAGAAGCAAGGAAATTTCCTGTTGGTGCATCGATCACTGGTGGGAAAGTGACAGCTGTGGGCTGCCTACTGAGGAAACCAGATAGTCTTATTTGAGTGATTGTTTCAGGAATAAAGAGCAGAAAATGGAGAATAACAGTATTACCACACCGGGAGAGTTTGATTTTGTATATGAAATCGTGGAGCTCTCTAAATAGGAGAATTTGAGAAAGTTTCATTCGTTAATTGGAATTTATTGTGTGGTTTAACTCATCTCTGTTGCTGGTGTCTTTCTGTGGATCCCCTGGCACTGTTTTGACCCCCTGTCACACAGTTTGAACCTTGATTATCTCTACCAATGTGCTCAGGAGTGTGCTGCAGGTCTCGGATCGGAATGCACTTGATTTACACCCTGCAGCATTTCACGAATACATTCTCAGACAAGACGACAGGGGTCAGGAATCACCGATAGTGATACAGAAAGGTCAACGCTATGAAACAGGTGAAATAGCTAGGCGATTCCCTCCTGTGGGACAGAGGCCAGGCAGGACACAGCAGAGCTGCAGGAGGAGGAGAAACGGCTCAGCCTCTTGAGTACTGGCATCTGCGCTTGCCACAGGAGTGCTAAAGCTGCCAGCAGGGAGTGAGAAGCGCAGATAGGTGAGACTTCCCTGCTGTTTCCACCGGAGCTGTCGGGATGGGTGTGTGTCCTCACGCTGCATGCGTCTGCACCTTCAGCACGTCAGGTTGATCTTTTACATTTCCATTGCACACCTGTCTCGCCAGTGCAAGTGTCAGATCCTTTTAAAATTGGCACCATTGTAGAGTCTTTCATCTTTCTCGGGGATGGAAGGGTTGTGTAAAATAGTAAACTACTGTACGGGTGACACTAGCCTGCATTATTTCGTATTATAAAACAGCTTGTTAAAAACAAGAAGTCTGGCCGTTTACATCTGATACCTTTTCCTAAGTCTGGTATAAGGTGAATGCAAAAATGTATTTTCCATTTCCATTGTGATCAAGCTCAGATTTTCCTAATGACAGTTTTGACATTTTCCTTTAAGTAGTTTAAGATCATCATAGTGGTATGGCAGTTAACGATTTTGCCTCTCTGCTTAGGGTCCTGTGTTACCTTCCCCAGGATGACCTTTCTTGTGCAAGGTTTTGCTAGGTGCTTCAGTTCCCTTCCACCTCCCGAACACAGGGGTTGATTAGATTCTCCGTTTTAAACTGTCCATCTCTTCCACGGTATGCAAGGCTCTACCGGATTGAAATGAGCGCAGCCCCTCTTAACAATAGGACTGACGGCCATACCACTCAGTGAGAGAGCAATCAGGAGCTCAGTCCTTTCTTGCTCCCTGTGCTTTTGGCTTGCTGTGTCCCTCACCACCAGTGGCTTTTTGATGGATCTCAACCCAACTCGAGGACAATTTAACTGTGTTCTCCAGCAGACGGGTGGGAATGCTGTGAAGCTTTGGAACTCTTCCAGCTGTCATCTTTCTGTGGTCTAAACTGAAGCTGACCTGAAGCATTTTTTTTTGTAGTTAAATGAAAGTCGACAAATCTTCAATCCTTCTTTGGGCTACTTAGTAATAGATTCCAAAGGTTTTCATCTTTCTTTCCCCTCCCGTCCACTGTGTGTAATTTGCATTGTAGCAATTGGGCCTGTGATTATTGCTGAAGAGAGCAGATTCAGACTAGGTAGCAATCCTCCTGAGCCTTCTGAAAGCTTTATGAATGACAGCATGTCTTCAGATGATACGAATGCCTTGTTGGCATCTTTAAAAGAAGGGATTGGCTCCACACTGTGCAGTCTTTGTAATAAGGGTTTAAGGAAAACCAAATTGAGCATGGCTAATCAAAAAGCAAAGGGAGATAAATTATTAACAGAGGAAGTGGAAAATGCAGTGTTTGGGGGTACTTCTAAAGGACTTGATAATTGCTGTTTTCAAAGAATCAGACTTGTGATTGATATGCAGTAATATTTAAAAGAAGGGGAACTTAATGCATTGCTTTAAGTTCAAGCTTTTAAGATCAGTATAATGTTTTGAATTTGATTTGTCTTTCACTAATACACAAATAACTGAGGTTTTTCTTTTTTTTTTTACGGCACAGAACATTTGAATCTTTTTAGTCTGCAACCTAGAGAAAGTTACAGAGAAAGAGTTTGCCGAAAGGACTGTAAAAGTGATTAGTTTCACCAGGCAGTAGACCAAACCACTTTCATATCATCTGGTTTGCTGGATATGCATATTCTTCTGCTGAAAGTAGTGTTGTGTTATTTAAAACTTACACATTTTATTATTTACAGCTGTTGCCCAGGCCTATAAAACATTATTATAAAATACCTTTGTTGGTATGCCTGTTCAGAGTTGCAGAACTTCTTATTTGAACTGTAGATGTCATGACATTTACAGTACTTAAATCAACCACATCAGTTTCTTCATGCCCTTAGTGATAAACAAGGCAGAAAGAGACACAGCTGAGTTTTTTAACTTCTATTTTTCTTCTTTTGTCTTTTAACAAAGGGCTTTGTAATGGGACTATTAGAACAATGGAAGTTATTGAATCATCCTAAAACAGATTTTTTTACACTGTCCCAGTTGCACATAACGGTGGTCATTTTTATAAGTATATTTCTGCATAACAATTTGATCAACTTTTTGCTTGACCAGGACACCAGTTCATACCTGCTTCCATGATGGCATTATCTTAAAAAAATCATAACTTTAACTTCTTTTTATATAATTTTTTAATTTTTTAATAGTCTTTTAAATATAATCTATACAAACGTCTCCTCTTCAATTGCTAGCAATGCATGTATATTTCAGATCTGTTCTACCAACACTGACACATTTTCCCAGAATCCAGTGAACCCACCAGTATGTTGTTGGACTGTAGGAAGAAACCCGAGCATTCGGCAAAAGTCAAACTCGAGGAGAACATACAAACTCCACACAAGTAACACCTCAAGAATTAAACCCAGGGCCCCAGTACTGTGAGGCAGCCATGCTAACAAATCTCTAATGCAGATAGTGCATTATGCATGGTTTGCTTAGCAACTCAAAACGAATGTAAAAACAAACCACAGCACAGAGTTCTGAGCAGTTTTCTCCACCACTTCTAAGATTTCTTATTTAAAAAAAAATTGAAATGTCCTTTTCACTGATTTTCTTTAAAATAGCTAATGTGGAAGCAAAGAACAAGTTTAACATAGAACAACTTTTGTTTACCACAATCTGAGATCTGAGCCACAGATGAAAATGTGTTTTAAACGTTGAACTCCTGCAACATATGCACATAGTTATACTAAGTACTTGTAGTCCGCTGAGAGTTTGTGTCCCCTACTGTATACTAAATCTGGTATGCTCGTAAAACAGGATACTTTTCTGTAATAGTATGGGCTTTAGGCTCTGATTTCTTTCTCTTTATTTTTCACCCTTCTATAGAATCTTGAATTGGCTTGGTTTTACATTTCTGTCAATTTAAAAGCAAGTGTTTAAAAAATAATCATAGAGAATCAGTGAAAGAAAATATGAGTTCAAGAGACCTGTCATCTTTCATTTTAATATTTTCAAGGGCGCAGAAGTGGGTGGGTTCAGATCAATGATAAATTACCAAACCTCTGCAGTTATTAGATGTGTGGGCAAGACTGGCATTATATTCTGAGTCATCTTAAAGAATGTTTTCTGTGCCCCACAGCTATGGATTGTGAAAATAAATCTTGTGACATTTACAAGGAGAGGTAAATTCTTCTGCTTAAACTGTGGAAGGAGAGTTTGTGGCATTTTTGAGTAGAACAGAATTGTGCTCTTGGAACCTTTGGGCAGCACTAAAGCCAGAATGTAATTATTTTTCTGCTAGGTTAACTTACTCCTTCTCCATCTAGAATAGAAATGTCAGACAGATACGGAAATATTTTAAGGTCTTATTGTTCGTTTTTCTGTTCTTTTTTCCTTGTTTGATTCTCACGCTCTGTTTTTCTCCCCTTTTTGTCACATTTTGTTTCTCTTTCTATGTCCATCTACAGTATATACAGTACATTTGTGTACATGCTTATGTCATGACCACCCCTTGCACAGTGAATTTCAGATTCTTCCATCAGTGTCAATTTAGCCTACCCTGACTCAAGAGCAATAGAATTGTGTTATACTTAATTCCCCCGACTATTAAATCTGATCATTGTCCATTTTACTTGACTTATATATTTATTTTCTTCATAATACATGGATATGTCTTAATTGTTAATAAGTTAATGTCGTGTTAAATGTATTGTGTTTTGTCTGCAAAGGAAACGTCCCATCTGGGACACTAAAGGAAGTACAGTAAGTACACTAAGAGGGACTTCACTAAAGGGAAGGACATCACTAAATCTCTGTCTACCATCGACTGGCAGAGCCCAGCTGTGGTCCCTCGGGGATAGCCTTGACGAATCCCGAAGAAATGTTTGGCATACACAGAGAAGAGAAATAATTGCTGTACCATTTCCTTACACAGTAAAGAATTATGCCTTCTATTTTGTAACAGAAACTGCTTTCTTTACCTTGGGCGACTCTGTTCTAAGAATAGTCTCACAATTTAAAATGCAGCTAAATGAGATTTGGAAACTCCCCGTCATCCACGTAGGTCTTAACAAATGCACTCAATCAAGAGTGGTCAAATGTTGACTTTAAAAGGAGCTTTCATATTTGTATGAGGTTAAAGCCACTGTTTTTACTGATGGAAGGATGGGGCTCACTGCTGAACAGACTTTTTTTTAAAAAACTGTACTTGGCAAATTCATGTTCCTGTTTTCTTCATCTTTTGGGTGGCATTGAATTAAATATTTGATTTTATGCATGTATTTTGTTAATTTTATTAGTGTTATTAGAAATATTATTAGCATGCTTGTTGCTAAATGAACATCATTACTAAGGGTGTTAAAGCTGAAATATAATGTGCTGAGGGATTTTATGTTATACCAGTAAGAAAGAAAAAAACACTAAAACTGCCACATTAAAACAAGAATCACACATAGCAGTGAAATTGTCCAGCTGCTGAATACATATGGACTTTGTACATGACATTCTGCAGTGGGCCAGGCTTCAAACGTTGAAGTCAGATTTACAGTAGAAGTGGTTTGTGTTCTGCGACGACCGTGGGGTTCGGTACAGACAGGAGCAGGGGCAGGGCTCAGGATGGGGGTTGAACAACACCGGAGGAGGGTACTCACACAGGGACAGGGGTGACAGCACCACACCTACACTAATCTAGACACAGGTGGGGAGAGGCCGCCTTACAGCCCCCCCCTTAGATACAGTCCGGTTCCCCCAAGTCCCGCCCCTCAGGCGCTTTTCCCAGCCTGCCTTGCATGCGCATGGCCACAGGGGACGGAGTGGTCATTAAGCGCCCCACGTGGGTGCGACCCTTCCTTCGTTGTGTGCCCGGTGTCCTGCAGTAGATTTGTCATCTTTCTGTCAGGACGGCTTGTCTTTGTATGGCAGGTGTCTGTTTGTCAAATTGAGCTTGTATCAGTCCATTGCATCCTTCAATGAGGTTCACAGTGGCCCTCGGTTTTCTTGGTTTATGCCGTGGTGCTAAAAAAGTAAAGGTTCAGTATTTTATTTTATGTGTATGTGAAATTATAAGTTGGGACAGCCTTTATTTGAGTATTTTAATTACAATGAGATTCATAGCTGCTGAAACCCTTGCCATAACAGCTGAAATTATTGTGTATATGCAGTCAAAGTAACTTTTTTGAGAGCAAGACCTTGCATTTTAACTTGGAAGCACAGGAACTACAATGGCATTTAGATACTTTGCCAGAAACACTCATTGCTCTTCCCTGGCCTGCAGGTTCTGAACCATATAAGAATGTGATTAATCACACACATCCCTCATCTGGCATACTGTATCTGCTTGGTAAATGTCAGGCCTAGTGACATCATGGAAATCCTTATTTGCATGCCGTTATATGCATAACAGCTGATAAAGCTTATTGCTATCATTGTGTGTTTGTAATTCTGGGTTAGAACAAGAAATGTAATGCAAACGTTTCTTCTTCTAACCACAACAAATTTGCTGACCTCGTGTAGTTCATAAACGACTCTTCTTTCAAAACTGTTGAGAGTAGTAGTTGACATCTAAAGGAACAGGTAAGGGGTTTATTCCATGCTGGAAAGAAAAGAAAGGAAACGTTTCGGCTCACACCTGAAGAAGGCTCCACAGACGAAACATTGTTTCCTTTTAGCGTGGAATAAACCCGTTACCTGTTCCTCTGCAGCCTACGCATGCTGACGCAGCTCCCTACTTGATTTAGTTGACATCTAAACTCTAGGTGCCACATAATAGTTTGATTCATCTTTTGGCCATTATGTGATTGTCTTGGCTTCAGGAGCCCAAGCTTAATTAACACCCTCCAAGGCCAAAGTGAGTTCATCTGTAGGCTGCCATAGGGCTGTCAAAGACTAGCTGTGAGGTTATGATTGGTTTGAAGATGCCTGCACTCAATGAGTTCCCATCCATCAACAGATTCCCAGGTGTTCGCAAAGGCATCTTACTGATTAATTGGGAAACTCAGTGCCTGATCACGAACACTTTATTTATTCTTGGGTAAAGCACCACACAAATTAACAGAAGGGACTCCCAGATGGAAACTATACGGTAGGCCTGAATTAACAATGTGGCACAAGCAGACGGGGTCATATGAAAGCCTTTATCTGAGAATGTATCGGAACATGGATCAGAAAGGGCAAGACCGGAAATTGGATCAGCAGGATATCAAAGGAACAAGATCCTTGTTGTGTTGAAATTCCGGTAGTTTTTCGACTTGCTATTCATTTAGATTTGGGCAGAGATTCTTCTTTATTTAGGACTGCAGTTTTGTTAGTTCAGCTGCCTTTTCGCCATTATTTTCCTACTGAGACATTTGCTCGTTCTTATTCAGCTAGGTGATGGAATGCTCTGTGGCCTGAAAAGCCCTCAAGCTGTTGTGTGAGAGAAGATTTCTGGCACCAGGAAGCCTGGTTCCTAATTGAACCGCGGACAAGAACAACAACGAGATAAATGCCGTCACCTAGTGCGCTCGCCTCTCCTGCCAGTTAATCCCATGTCCTCTCAAAAACCTACCGGAGAGGGTAGGCGGGCAGGCAGGGCTCTGTTCCAGAGGAGAAAACTTCATTAGATGCTGTGTCCTGGTTAGATCTCTTTAGATTCACATTGTGAAACAGATGAGTGAACATTTTGGAAGGGATAAATACTTTGGGGCCATATTCGTAATTTGCTTTGTGTTAATTTCATCACCTGGTTTTTTGAAGAGCAACTGAAAATGCAATCTCTTACTAAAATGTCTTTTAGTAAGTCTTAATTTGGTATCTTTATAAGATGTATTGTCTTATAAAAAGAAAACCTGTGTTGATTTAGCACACTGGTTTTCTGAAAATGGCCCTACATGTTTCCCATAATTTGAGTCTGTAGTTATTTTCTTCTGTGCTCTGGTTGCTGTACAGTAGATGCTCATCTGATACTGGAGAACCACAAGGCCCTTTAATTGCGCTTGTTCTGTTGAATCACCCCTGTTTAAATCATTTATTAACTCAATTGGCCTAAACAGGTCACTGTTTCCAGGTCAGAATTTTAACAGTTCCCCAGTTTGTACTTTATTAATATTGAAATTTAATAATCCAACATGTTTTCTTTCTGGAATTGTGCTGGAATATGCCACAAAATAAATTATACATTTTATACGCCATTAGGTATCATGTTTAGAAGGATCAGTTAATTCTATCATATCAGGGTCACCATGTGGCTCAAAACCTTTTTTTTTTCTATTCTTAGATCATTAAATTTCAGTGTGGCTCTGGTCAGCTTCTAGAAATGGTTGATAAAAAATGTCTTCTGGCACAACTATGCAAAAGTGGCTGGGAAACAGAAGGCTTCATGGATTCCTCAGGGTGAAATTTAGCTGTTTGATTTAGATTTTTTTTTTAAATTGAAAAGCCACATTTTTTCCCTAGGGTTCCTTCACGCCACTGTAACTTGGATTCTCTAATCCAGGCATTTTTTTTATTCTTGTTTAATGGTATTTTTTCAAAGTCCCTTGTGGTAGCGACATCTTTGTTTGCACAGGGGAGAAGTGGGCTTTTGCAAATAGAAACAGACACAATTTTCTTTTGAAGGCTGCAGCACTAAGAACCGAATAGAGATGATATGTGCAGTCATACGCTCATAATGTACACATATTTATTCAGTTTTCTCTAGGTTTTAAAAGAGTAAAATCTGTAATTTAACATTGGATCAAGGGTGCTGTTTTTCTGTTCCTTGTTCCAATAGAAAACCCATGGCTGGAATTTCTCAAGCAAATGAAGAGAGCATGGACAAAAAAAGAGGTGTAAACAGAATTCCAAAGCAATAATCACACATGTATATCCGAGTGTGTAGGATACAGCTGCAGGGTGGTGGCATGAAAACAGAAATATGTCCTGCTTGAATTGTCAGCTCTGAAACAACCTTTTTTTTCTGAAAAATTGAATCATGACCAAATTAAATTAAAGGATTCCAATGTCATACCCCCTGTTCTTAACTTAGGTGTCTGTTTTTCTGAAGTGGCATTTGTAGCATAAAACATCATGAGAAAAGTCAGTGATTTCATTAACGTATGAAAAAGGACACATTGGGTTCATTGGTTCATCTAATATCTTTTAGTGTTTAATTAAATTGCTTTTTTTTCATAAGAGTGGTGGTTCCGCTTTTCTTTAAATGAGATCTTATTAACTCAGATTGTTTCTTTTGCTGAAGTCGCCCAGCCATGAAATCGAGCTGCGAAAGGGCTGAAGCTTCTGCACTTGGGCTTGTCAAGAGTTTGAAGTGTAAGCCCTCAGGCCTGGGGTCAGTGCCTGATCACTTTGTGTCCTGGCTTCAGGGTTATGGTGACTGAAGTGACAGCCCCTCCACACAGCACTCAAACAGCTGCTACTGCGAGGGACCCCAAGCAGGGACTTGCCTGCAGCCCGTGACCTCACCAAAATCAAGTGTTTTTCTCTGGAGGATGAGGAGGTTGGAAGAGATTTGACAGGAGAGTTTGGGAGGAACAAGTGGTACAGAAAGTGTCTTTGGACTGGCTGAAAAAGCTTTCATCGTAGTTAAGTTCCTCATTTATTTTACTAGATTTATTTTCCTCTTTTTTTGTGTGCTTTTTGTGGCCTTTAAGCTTAATGCCTCGTTTTAAACTGCCCCCTATGATCATGCTTTGAAGTTGCCCTATTTTATTTCTTCTGTTTGGATAAACCACAGAGTGACACAGGAGAAGTCTCCAGTCAAGATTGTCGCAGTATGAATACGTATGAACTCTGTAGGAGAACATAGCAGTGAGGAGGCTTAAGTAAAATATATATTCTGCGTTTTAGGCAAGTTTTAAAAACATAAATTTCATCAAAAAAGCTTGAACAAGTTTGGAAGTAGTTGTTTTGGTGCGTTGGTTTATGACAAAATAATTACTTCTGCGAAATACTTCAAAAGACTAATTCAGTTCTGCTTACTTCTGCATCATTTTGTTTTTGCAGAACAAAGCTGCTTGTACAACATTTTAATTATCAGGGATGGAGGAGTCGCTGAGGTGAATCTGAGCTCCCAGATTTCATTTGGTTGCCAATTAGAAATATATTATACAAGAAACATAAGAACGTATTCTGCTTTATGTCACTGCTATCTCTAACATGGGTGTTAAGCAGGATTGCTATTCTTCAGGCATTCAGTCCTGAGATTCCTGCAAAGGTAAAATTCAGCTTTAGCTGTTGAAGACTTGATACTGGCAAATAGCTGGGACTTCCCTGAGATGAATGTTGGGAACCCTGATTACCTACAGCAGCATTATTCTGCTTTGCACACAAGAAAAAATAATCCATAATAACCTCTTCCCTAATTTCCTTGTTGCCCACAATGTTGGCAGTCTGTGCTTGGAATTGAGACCCCAGTTGTTTAACATGCTGTCAGATGAAACAACACACTTCAGTGTCACAGTTCAGAAGCCCGGCAGTATTTCTGAGCAGTCTGATGAAAATCACATTGCTGTCCCTTCCTCAGTGCAGAAATGTTCATATGTCACCCCTGTCATGTTCTCAGGCACATAGTGTTGCCGTCGTCTCTCAGGGAGGAAACGGGGAGACAAATTACACTTTTGGAAATGCAATCTAGGGGAGAAAAAGGGAGTGAGCATACAAACTCTGTTACCAAAATAGACAAATATCTTTAAATGTGAATGCTAATATTAATATGTAGCACTCTTTCAAACATTAACATGAGTAATAGTAATATTACTAATATTAATAATGCTACATACTATACAATACTACAGTATATGACTCATATAACTACTATTAATAGAAGGCTCCACGGCTGAAACGTTGTGTTTTCTTTCTTCTTTTCTCAGCATGGAATAAACCTATTACTTGTTCCTTTGCAGCCTACTGTACGCATGCTGACGCAGCTCCCCACCTGAAACAGTAATATTAATGTGACTGTGCTCTTGTATAGTTCTAATCCAGCACAAGCAGTAAAGGTGATCTCTTGGATCATGCGCTGCAGGCCTGGTTGAGCCTCGGTCATGTCACTCGCCCCACTGCGAAGGGAATTTTCCAGACAACGCCAGATAATTTGGCTAAGCGCTGCAGGGAATTGGAGTGCGATTAGTTGTCCAGTTCTTAGATCCTGGTACAACTTTTACAACTTGTCAAGCACAAACTGGCAGTGGTGTCTGGGAGTGGCGCACCACTGCTTCAATCCAAGCTTGCTCTCCTCACAGGCTCTGCGGCTCAGTGGCTGAGTAAGTGAGCAGGTCGAAGGAGCATTTCTCTTAGTCTTATTGACTTGGCGTGGTAGGTAAAGGACAAATTTCCATGGAGCCGAATCTTAGTGATTTCAAATGAGGTTAATATATAATAAATTGACTGCATAAAAATTGTCATTATCTATAACTCAATTCGAAATGATGTACCAATAGGCCTAAAATATAATAAGCAGGGTTCCTGTTCTGTCTGTTTTGTTGTGCCAAGGGATGTCTGCAAAGAGAATTGTGTATATTTGGAAATCATTACATAATAGCGTATGGAAGCATGGTTGAATTTGGGAGAAATGAAAACAATTGTGCTTACCTGTAAATAATGATGTTGATTTTGACGGGACAAGATATATTTGCTATTGATAGAATTTTAGCTTGTATAATATACGGACAGTACAATGGTCATCTCGCCACACAAAACTTCTACAAAATTTGAAACGTTCATTTAGGACCGTGGTTGGCATTGTTGCCTTGCAGCACTGGGGCTCTGGGATCAATTCCTCGGGCGCAGTCTGTGTGGAGTTTGTATGTTCTTCCTGTGTTTGCATGGCTTTCCTCCCACAGTTCAAAGGCATTCTGGTAGGTTCAGTGGCTTCTGGGAAAATTGACCCTGGTGTGAGTGCGTCTGTGTTTGTGGCTCTGTTGTATTGAAATTATACACTGTCTAGCAAGATCTCATTTCGAAAATCATCTCATCATAACGAAGGGTGATGAGGAGTGTTCTGGTCTCAAAGAAGTATCATAGATGCTGACAGCCTGAAGGAACTGACTCCTTTTAGTTGTCACCAGGCAACTGTAAGGGAATTTGATTTGAGTTTGTAAAGTCCACGTTAATTTCAACCTAAAGCTTTGCGGTAAACATGGACCAGGAGATAAAGGTGTGAAAGAAGGGACTGAAGAAATTCACTGTGACACTTGGGTGTCCTTCAAAAAGCAGCCGGACAAGATGTCAAGCTTAATCCAAATGAGCAAGATGGGTGGAATGTTTTTTTTTTGTCATTTGTGAAACCTCCAATGTACAATGGCATGCACTAGGCAGCTAATAGCGCCAGAAAAATAAATCGGGGTGTCTGATCTCATTGTGTGTTGGAAATGTCCATGTGAGATCTACAGTAATTACCCAGAATTAGGATGATTTTTCTTGCTACTTTGTTTGAAAATCATTTACATGAATTGCTCGCCTCTGTTAATGAACGTTTTGTCCCCAGGGTACACTGTAAATATTTAATCTTACAGTACACTTGATGAAAGCATCTAATTAAGCTCAGACAATAGGAGGTGAGATTTAAAAAAGGACACTGAAACACTCTTTCAAATGAACTACATTTACAGATCATCCAAGAAATTATTATTACAGCAGTTTTTCAACTTACTCATCACAAAACCAGACACACATTTTAGTTTCTCTAAATAAGCATGAGGCTGAAAAGAACATTTCTTTGTTTAGCAGTTGCACTGAATGGATTGCCAGGAATATACTGCATGTGATGTTCTCATTTGTTGTTTTTGTATCGATCACTGTAGTAGTGATGTACAATTTTACAATCAGGGTTTACAATTTTAGTTTGATATTTAATGCTTTGAAATGCTTTTAAAAGGCTCCATTATGTATAATTTCTTGTACTGTAACCTAACATCAGTAGAAATAACAATATACTTTAGAGAAGAACTTCATGTAGTTATTATATCACCAGTTATTTAAGGGTTTTATTAAGTTAGTTTTGGTTACATCCTACACACTACTGAAAGATTTCAAAGACTTCAAAAGTTGCAAATTGAAAATGGGAAGACAAAGTTACATAAGTTACAAAATCATGCTGGAGTATTGTAGTACTCTTGTAATAGTTTATCCAAAGGTTGTTCTAGAAAGTGTGGTGTGTTGATTTTACAGTGAATGACCACAAAAAGTACGTTTGTTGTCTTTAGTCAGAGGAAAGAAGGCCTCTGTCAGGTAGTAAAAGGCGAATTCTGCACTGTTTCAGCTGCAGCTCATTCCTGGTGGTACTGGATCAGTATACCTGCAGTCTCGCATCATACTGAACGCCTGGTTTGGAAATTTTCACTTCTGCATTGATATTCTAAAGGTTTCCTTGTGCTATTTTTTTTCCTCAGATGTCTTAACAGATATAACTATAAATTCACCATGTAGGAAGCAGTCGCCAAGTTGTTTGCTATAAATGCAATTAAGGAAGGCCATCTGTCTCACTATAAAATAAGAATGACTACAGTACAGCCTTGGATGCATAAAACATAGTAAGAATGATTAATATTGAATCATTTTACACATACATAAGCACTGTAAATTATACATACTAGCAAAGAACTAGTAATTATGAGGCTGCATTATTCTAGATAATTTATAGGCAGTAGTTTGTTTTATACTGCTTATGTTAGGTGCAATATTTTTACTTCAGAGCAAGATTTGTACATGTATTTTATGCCTCTAAGAGGAATGTCCAGCCTGCTTCCTAACAAAAGTGTGGCTGTGAAAACCTTGTAAAACCTTCTAAAAACATTTAGGGTCCAGTGTTGCCAAATTCTCTACTTTTTGTACCTCTGCCTTTTAGAACAAGGTCTCTAGACCACTGCCCTGATAAATCCCACAACGTCTACAAATCTCCACATGCTGACTCTAATCATTCCATCTAATCATTTCATATTATTGTAGCATGTTTCAAATTGTATTATGTACTCCCACTGAAAGGTCAACAAAGACCAAAAACTGAATGGAACTTTTTGTCTCGGACGTTTTTAAGACACTAGTATGGAGGCCTGTTCCTATCTCCTCATGGCTCTTAGCCATGCACCCTTTAGGTTTTTCTTGATTTTCCTCTGGGCTCTGATTTCTTCCCATCTCCACATGAAAAGCTGCTGGGCTCTTTTCCTTTGCCTTTTTCATGAGGGTGTATTTGAGGGAGCTTCCTCTTTAAATTTGGAGTAGCACATCTATAAGAGGATACAACTCAGATGGGATTAGTGTCAGGTGAAGAAGGACTACAGTACTGTAGCTTTTTAATGAGATGCAGAAGTGAGGTGTTATGCCCATGACCGCTCTTCATTGTTTAACTGATGTGGAATAAAAGTGAGATCATCCCTCCACAAATCCTCTGAAGTTGCTGTACAGATAACACTTTGTTTTACTAAGGTCTAGATATGGTTATTTAATTGAGAGGCTGTATTTGAAAGAATAAAACTGATGTGGTAACACAGGATGCACTAATTAGCAACCGTTAGTACTGACACATACTGTACAGTAACACACTTTTAATTGGAACTGATGTGTCAAAACTTAGTACTTAAGTTAGGCACATATTATTCATGCCCAAAAAGTCAACAGAATGTTCATTAGACTATTTCTTAACAGTGTATGAGGAGGTATCCTCTCTTACTTTCCTTCTCTTTTTAAACACCTGTTTTTCATCTGCAGGACAACTGAAACTGTCCATCACCGTTGAAGATGGCCTCATTGTTATTCATAGTAAGTAACCTACAGCAAGTAATTCTAATGTCCCAGTGATTCACCCAAAGCCAAGCCGACAAGTATCAGGCCTAGAGACCTTTCTCTGCTCCGTGTGCTATTAATACATCTGCTCCATGTACACTTGTCCAGAGGCATTTCCAATGAGCAAGGTACATTCATTGTGTTTGACTTGGCTTTGAATAAAAAATGCCCCTTTTTCTGAGCTTCAGCAAGATCACGAGCAGAACATCAGACTCTTAAAGGTATTGTTCCGTACATCGGTGGAGGAAAATATGTTATTTGCATTTTCTGGGGTTTTGAGAATCTTACTCCTTCACTGGCTGCTAGGGGGAAATCTGTAGTATAAGTTCTCTGAGAATCTGTCTATAGTGTTGAGGAATGACTTGTCACCTGTAAATGTTTTAAGTTTGTGATACATTCAAACTGCTTCCTGTCACTTTCTTCCCACACGGTTCTGAAGCTGTGTGAACATCTGTACTTCATTAATTTAATAGGTCTATGCATGAATGCAAACACAAAAAATCAATTGTGGTACTGATAATGAGGATTATTTTCCTGTTGGTATCCTAACTAATAATGTACTCTCCTTTTCAACAAGATGCTTAAAGTGAGCTTCGCTTAATATAAAAATATTGTCCTAAACAATCCGTGGTTTAAGTCTAAATGGTGTCGCCAGTGAGGAGACACTACCTTAGCCAGGCCTCTGAACGTGATGAAAGTGAAATATTTAAGTTGTTCTCTAATTATCTTTTAAAAGGTAATCTCATGTATTTTAGCTCTTTAGATTCATTTTTACTATTTATAATCTGTAGTACAGCTAGGCCTGCATTTCTGTTTTTCTGGTACTGTATACTGTACTGTATATACTGTATTATATACACACATGGTGAATACAGTTCTTTTGAGAAAATGCACTTTCTAGCCTTGTGTGGAGGACATAGTGACACTGAAACCTTATTTTTATCTACAGTCATGGAAGCCAAAGGCCTCATGGGTAAAGAGTACCGGACATGCAATTCATATGTTAAGGTAATTCTTATTTGACTACTGTTTTAAACCACATTTCTGGCTGAGAGTACAGAAATAAGTACGTTATTCACAAGATAATACAATGCAATATTAGTAGCAAGCATCATAACTGTAAATGTTCTTATAAATAGCACCAAAAAATGCCTGCTGTACAGTTTCTCTGGTGTAACATTGGATTTTGCACAAATAAAATAATAACCTTGATAAGGTTGTATATACAGTACAAGTCAAGAAAAAGTGAATTCCTTTACTGATCCAGCTGTAACTGTCTTAACTCTCCAGTTGAATAAAACTTCAGTGTAGGGGTTTACTATACCTAAGGCACTTTAAAAGAGCACTAATGTCCTCCCCCTATAAGTGATGAACAGGTGAGTCCAGATGTTTACTGCCACCCCTACATCAAATTCTTCCCTTATTTAAACACCTAAAATCGTTTGGTTGATGTTTGAACTCTGCACCAAAACAAAGGTTGGCAGGCTTTGAAAACACAAGCCTCTATGAATTTCAAATACCAGCCGTGGCTGTTGCTTCTGAAAAGGGTTCATTGTCTTTAGATCTTGTTACTGTGCAGGGGACCATAAAACATAGCTCTGAGCTTTTTGTTCTTTGATAAAGACTTTGAGGTCTGTTTGAAAACAAGCATGACTAGTGTTCTGATCATCTAGTGTTTTGCCTCACCATTTCTGTATCAGGTCTCTAATCCTAAAGAGCTGGTGACAGATTTGACTACTTTACACTCCTTGAGCACAACATGTATTCTTCCATTTATGCAGTTTAGGTGGTTCAAATCAATGACATCAAAAACAGTTGCTTGACTGTTTGGCTGACAAAAATGACTAACTCCCTGCATGATAAAATCATGTTTGTTTTTTATGATTCAGTGAAATTTAACACACATCCACTTGTTTTGTTTCACACAATATTGTTCTTACATTCTAATGGCCTGCACATTCAGAAGGAGTTCACAGCTTCTCACAACAGCTTGTTTTCTTTCACCACTTTATCTTATACAGACTATTTCTGCAGCTGGTGATAAATTACGGCAACTCACAGCCAGCTAAGCTAAAGAGTTGGCCTTTTTTCAACTTCTGCTCGTGCGAGATTCCTTCATCGGCACTTTGCAGATATGGTCTAGCCTTAGATAATGTCACTGAAATCAAAGCCTTTCTCTCTAGTTGTTGGCAAGGTGGTGACTGTCCTGTTATTACTGAAGCATTAAATTTGACCATAGATATTTAGATTGAAATGCTGTCTTACTGTGTACTATAACAGACATTTGCAATATAAAATAAAAGCAAAGAAACAATTGTGTGTTATAGTTGACACCATGAGAATAGAGAATCTGACAGTAATACCCTGTAGTTGAGACACTGTTGAGAAGCATAAACACTGAGTCTGACTGAAAATATACTCCCGTTTTATTGTACAGTATGTACATTTATTAGAAGATTAGAGGCGTGACTTGTAAGCCTTTACCATATCCACATCCCCTTGTCATGGCAAAGATACAATAATGTTTAAATGTCCCATCTGATGATTGCCTCCACAATAATTGACTTCAGTTATATTCACCATGCTGATGAGGTTAGGACAGTGCCACCTATTGGTCTACCAGCGCCATATTAAACATTATCTTTGCTCAGTAGGAACTGCATCACTTACAGCAGTATTTCTTAACCTGGGTACTGGGGGGGCCTCATGTTTTGTGATTTTTTTTTTCTCCAGGTGATTTCTAAATTACTGAGGCTCACCAATACCTTTGATTCAACCTCTTGCATGATTGGACATTTTGACCTGTTTCGGCCTGTTTCAGTGGGTGTTGTGAAGAAATTTGCTAAGCAAGTCTCCACTCATTCCCTCCTCAATCACTTACTTAAGTGATTGCTGCTTAGTTTACTGAAACAGCCCTTAGACACCGAATTACACTGTATCGAACACTCCCAAGACAGTGTCCCTGTGATCTCTGGATTGCATCTATTGTACACAGCTGAAATTAACAATGAACCGCAGCTCCGTTAGCTTAATTGATTAAGAGCTCAGCTGGAACGAAACTCAGAACAGGCAGGAGCAGGTTTGCCAACCATGTCTGACAACAAATAAAGAGGATTGTTTCACAGCACGCACATTCTGGAATTCCTTTGGAGTTAATAATTATTATTGTCATCATACAATAACAAAGCATTCCTATCTGTGGGTTTCAAAAAACTATTTGATGTTAGTGTTGCATCCTTTAAATTGTTATATTTATGTGTAATGGTCAGATGAATAATTTACATGGGATATGTCACAAAAGACATATGAGTGTGTTGCTGGAATTTTGGCAGGCAGCTTTTGTAGGTACATTTTTTTTGTACTGCAAATCTCTTGTCACGTTAGTACATGTTCACCTTTACTCAGGGAGATGAAGAGATACAAACCTGACATACTGGGGATTAGAGTGTGGTGCTGGACCAGCACTGGTCACCAAGTAATACAGGATACAAGAAGAGCTGACCAAGATCAGTCTCTTGGAATGAGGCACAACATGTTTCCAAGGACAGAGATAGTGGAATGAGCTCATTGTGGCCTGGGATAAAGAGGAGTAGAGAGGTAGTCTCCTAATGTTACCATACAGTATGTATGTAATTTCAAAGTGTAGGTAACTAGATGTAGTAAAAATAGGTGGAGTAGGTTTTCCTGTAAAGTTGTGTGTCTTATCTTTTCAGATGGCAATTGTTCCGAACACTGATCGTGCAACTCGTCAAAAGACAAAGACGGTCCCAGACTGTAAAAACCCTGTGTTTCACGAGACCTTTGTTTTGTGAGTCTCTATTTAATTTCTTACTCAGTTTGGCTTTCCTTTCTTCTTTAAAGCAGGCAGGAATTTGCTACTTAACATTCAGGCTCTGCAAAGCAAACTGAACATCACTCACATCCACTGCCATCAGCTGTGTTTAATATGCTCTTTGAATTGTGAATAACTCCACTGAAGTAATGCCCTTGTAGGTCTGTAGGAAATTGAGAACAACTGTGAAACCAGTAGGTATCCTGAAGTGTTTATAAATAAGAATCACATTCCAGTGTTGCAAAAATCACTGTAAGTCCATATGGTGGTTTTCAAGATACGATGGAAAAAGTCATTTTCTTTTAATCATTGCATTAGACTGTACAGGATTTCATGATCCTTGGACTTGTGCATAGACTAATTAGAATGAACATCATTGTTAGACCCATAATTCATTGTCTTCCTGGATTAGTGGCTATATTATAGCATGATATGGAAACAGGGCAGGTTTGCATGTTAGTCTTTTCGATTTTATGGTTTCAATCCACATATATAAGGCTGAAAGACCATTTTTTTTTAATCCTGAAGCCTTTTCTTGCTGTTAAACCAGTCTGTAATGGTCCTAGATATACTTAATAAGACATGAAAGATGTTCAGCTTGTGCTCATTCATTCCCCGACCTTTGACTTGAGAAATCCTGGGGTTAGAATCCATCTTGGGTTCTAAGAAAAGGGTCAATCAAAGCTCAACATCTCTCATTATTTAGTTGTCTTGATGGAAGCCTGCCGTTGAATGATAGGATATTTGAGAAATTACCTTTCGTAGATGGGTCATTTATTTGATCTATGTGCCTTATTTTTAGTGCCGTAAAAAATGGAGACAGTCAGAAGAGGCTGTTGGTCACTGTCTGGAGCCATGGCCAAGACCCCAGGTAAAGTCTGCATCTGTTTGTGCTGCAATATGGAAAGTGTTGTATGTTGTCAGTATTTACTGTCTCCATAAAATATTTAAGTGCAACTTGCCTTCCATTTATTTTTTCAGCACGTACAAAACATGCTGGGAAATTGCTACCTGGATCCATCTGCATTTGATACATTTTCCAACTCATTTAACACATTAGCACAATGTGAACAGTGTAAGGTATCTAAGCAGTCAATACTGACAAAGTTTTGCACCTTGCATGGTCTGGGAAAAAAGTTATATCCTGTGGGCTTTCAATACCGTTGAGCTATTTCTTAAAAAAGCAGACTTGCATTTTACATATTCCTAAAACATCAGTCAAACACAGAGTTGAAATGGATATATCCTGTTGTTCAAGTGGTTCTTTTTAATAATAATAATAATAATAATAATAATAATAATAATAATACTTGCTTACACTTATATAGTGCTTTTCTGGACACTCCGCTCAAAGCACTTTACAGGTAATGGGGACTCCCCTCCTCCACCACCAATGTACAGCATCCACCTGGATGATGTGACGGCACCCATAGTGCGCCAGAACGCTCACCACACATCAGCTATCAGTGGGGAGGAGAGCAGAGTAACGAAGCCAATTCATAGAGGGGGATATAAGTTACATTATGTTACTTTTTAAGTTACATTTTATATTGCGTTGCAGAATGCAAAATACACTCAGAACCACAGGCTGATGCATTTTCTTCATATTCATATGACACATATATTTCTGCACAGGCATTTGAACATGGCAAAGTTGCGAATTTTAAACTTTTGGAGAGCATAATCACAAAAATGACATTTCGTGGCCAAAGAAAGCTAAAATCACGCAGGAAATAAAGTGGATGCTGAAAGGAAAAAAATTGCAAAAACTGATTGTGAATTTGTGCTGGAGCTTTATGATAGACTTTGGAGTGGGAAAACATGCCTCCCTCTGTTTCTTACAGTATAGGCATTCTAGGGTGGGGTTTTAGTTCCCTTATTTTAGATGCAAAGGTCTGGTGTTTGCTCCAAAGCTCTGTTGTTCTTAAATCCAAGTACAACATTTTTTTTGGTTGAAACAAACCTTAAGGCATATTAGCAAATCCAGGACCTCCTTGCGTAATTGTTTAAAAAAATGTTGTTTGATACAAGTTCTTGGATCTAAAGGCATGTGTTCTCTGTCTCCTTCCGAATGAATCAAAGCTGTTGACATTCGCAGCTGATGCATCACTGCTTGGGCGAGTACATTGTGAATGTGTGAATGGAATTTGCAGTAATTAAAACCCACTACATTCTGGCTGTGTTCATACATAGTATAGGAATCATCCTGTAAAAATAAAACAATTTGACGATTGGCTAAAATCTGCTTTCTTGTACTGGAATTTGCCACTCTGTGAGACTAAAAGGTGCTGTATTCCTGCACTCTACATACGATTGTGATAAATTTGACAACATGCATAAAGGTGAACAATAATAGTATTTTGCAAATGGGCAAGAACAGACGACTAGGTTTATTACAACTAAAGTTGTTACTTTTTATTGCACTTGTGATGGCACAGTAATTACGAGCTGCATTACAAAAGTCAGTTTAAAACAACAATTGTTTATTTCCTCCTATATTTCATATGATCATTAATGCTTTTGATTTGATTGTTTTCCATTTTTGATGGGGTCACAACAGTGATCTGTATAATTCATTTGAGGAAGACCCTTATGAATGGAAAATCATATGTTTTTAGGTAAAGACATTGTTTTCCCACAACCGGTGAAGAAGAACCATTACTGGAAACCTAGTTTTGGAGCACACAAGACTAATGAGAGCTGAAATCTTGTGCTTTTGCCATGAGAAAGATATGTTTTCTTCTCATACTGTATGTCTTTTGTTTCTGTCCGCAGGCAGAGCGAGTTGCTTGGATGCATGAGCTTTGGTGTTCGATCTTTAATGACCCCTGTAAAGGTGAGTGACCATGTCCCATCTGATGAATCAGGTCTTCTGCACTTCACTGGATTCACAAACTATTAACGCAAATTAAACCAACATGAGTACCACACAGAACGGTTTAAAACCCTCACTCTGTTATTCACTGATTGAGAGTAATATATGAATATCGTTTAAAATATATACTTGTATTGTGATTTCTGAACATCGATTAATCTTAGGAATGGGTATATTAGGTGGCCTAGTGAATTAATTCATGAAGAGGCTATAGAATTGGAACTCTTGTTTTTGGAGACATTTTTGAAAATGATAAGAAATACAGTATTCTCAGAAAAGTGATTCTCTTGGGTCACCTCCCACCTTTTAAATTGGCCTCTCTAAACTGTCACCAGGGGGCGTGAGTGTGCATGCACGTGTGCCTTGGTATGTATTTGAGGTGTAGTCCTGCCTTGCACCCTGTAGCTTGGGTTGCAAAGACCCTCACCAGGAATGAGTAGCTTTCTGACAACGGGTTATTCGATTTCCACAAAGAATTTTTCTCAGCGCAGTGACCAATTGTGCAACTGACAGAACATGTCGCAGTGTCACCAATCTACTTCGGAGGAAGCTGCCTCTGCCCTTTTCTTTCCATTACTGCAAAAAGAGTACAACAAAAGAGTGAGCATCAGGAATTCGGTCTCATGATCCCTATCCTGTTAACCACCTCGTGAATCCAATTGCTTGGTCACTTAAATCCAGTTTCAAGCTAGAGTAAAAGTAACTTGTCCAACGCATGATTGAGTGGGGCTTCTAGTTTGGGGAAACGTTTAGTTTTGGAAACTGTAACAGGAGGGAAGCTGTTTAAAAAAAATTGGAAAATTTGACCCAAGGTGTGTATTTTAAGATTTGGCTGAAGATCGCTAGGCAATATTTGCACTTTCAGCATATTCCTTATTTCTAGACCTAAAGTAAATAGTGCTATGAAATTTAAGATGTCCTTCCTCTTTGAGGTTATTGACAAATTAGGATATGAGCACACCTTTGCTATTCCAGTACAGGTAATGATTAATTTTTGGTTGGGAAAGGAACTTGAAAGTATCATCTCTTGACTGCTAACAAATGGTCAAATGTCTTGTAGTGTGAAAGAAAGTTATCATTCTACTCTAACTGGCTTTAGTCTTCAGACATTGTGCTAATGTTAATTTTTTACATTCCTTAAATCCTCCATTAATTTATATTGTAATATATTTCTTTATACAGTACCTCATGCTCTTGTATTGGGTCTGCTTTAAATTAGCATCCTGCTAAATTGCGATTCTGCTGCAAAACAGAATTACTCCATCCCTGTGCCTGTTAAGTCCTTTTGGCCTTAAGGGACTTAACAGGCACTTTAAAGAACCAATTATATATGTATATTCCTTTTTCAAATTTTTTCCTACAGCACTGTGAAGCCTTTTTGAAATCACGCTAGATATTCACTGTAACGAGATGGACTTACAACAGAGGGAAACATCACATGCTTACACATTAAGACACAAGAAGAATGAATTAGCATATCAGTCACAGCCTTATGAAGTTATGGCATGTTGCCAAAGCCTCAGAAATCTTTTAGGACTCTCCTTAATGCATGCTACTAGACATCTATGGACTTGCCTTTATACTC
The DNA here is from genome assembly GCF_040954835.1 of Lepisosteus oculatus. Classification (NCBI taxonomy): domain Eukaryota; kingdom Metazoa; phylum Chordata; class Actinopteri; order Semionotiformes; family Lepisosteidae; genus Lepisosteus; species Lepisosteus oculatus. The sequence continues at coordinate 12,302,946 of NC_090719.1, read as the reverse complement.
CATTTCAAACATGTACAGCAGCTTGGTCTTTGGGTTTTATTGAGCTTCTCACACAAAAATGTCATATTTATAAAAGGTTTTGAAAATCATCTTGGATATGATGGGCAGTGGTTAGCATCGCTCCTTACTACACTGGGGCCTGGGTTCAATTTCTGTGTGGAATTCTTATGGGCTCTATGTTTATGTGGGTTTCCTCTGAGTGCTCCAGTTTCCTTCCACATTCCAAAGACAAACTGGTATCTGCCCTTGGTGTTAGTATGTGTCTGTCTGTGCCCTGTGCCACCTTGTACCCATTGCTTGCCAAGATAGGCTTCAGCTCCCTCTACAACCATCTTTCAGATAGAGCAGATAAATAGGAAATTATTCATTCAAAACCGAAGTTAAACATTTGTTCTAAATACTTTCAGAGTTATAGTACTCTTAAATTACATTCTGCCTGTTGACCTTTTTCCTTAATAGAACAGAAAGCTGGACTAAAATATTAAAATGCTGTTCCATCACTTCACCTGTATTGTGAAGCTGACTTTTTAAATTCATTTAATCAGGTGAGATACATGGTAAATTCAAATACATTCTCAGTGACAATCTGGAAACCCATTTATAAGATGTTTTGTGAAGTCGTCCAAGTAAAGTACAGTCTTTACTCTGGAGTCCTAAATACTATTCCATGCTGCTATCCTAAAAATAATTTTGTACTGGTTGACTTACTTTTTTCAGTTTTTCCACAGTGCCAATTTAGAAAGTGATGTGCATCAAGAAATTAAATAATGAAAAAGCACAGTGGGATCTCATTAATTTGTCATCCAGCCAAAAAGTATTTCTTGCAAATTGACATACCTTAAATATTAAGTCAATCTGTCCTTAATTCCAGCACCTTCTTTCATTTCATGGGAATGGCAGTTAAATCTAGAACAAAATCAGATCAGGCTTAATTTCATGAAAAGAAATGCCCCCACAAGCATCTTATTATAGTTCTATCTTTTATTTATTTTTTCCCAACAACCCTCAAGGCACTTAGCTACAGTACCTGTGTACAACAAGGCAACATCTCAGGTGCTTTGCAAGGCCTGAGAACATAGACAAACCTGCCAACAGCCATTCCCTTTACCTCAACCCTTTATACAAAACCTAGGCTAGTTGACAACCATATAAGAATGTGCCTCTTACCCTCCAACAATTAGTCAATTAACCAATTCACCACCTCTGAGTCTACAGCATATACAGGTGTAGTATAAGTGATTGATGCCTGAATGACCTCTAGTGGCAGGTAAGCTCAAGCTAATACCCATCATGCTGTCCTGCCACGGTGCTAATGGTTAATTACCCTGATCTTGATGGGAATTTTACATCTGTCTGGCAGCATGACTTCATCTTCTCGCAACATTCCTATTTTTATCATGTTTTCCTAAGCAGAACCAGATCATCATCTGGTTTCTAGAGGTATGCATGTTTCTACCCTTCTTCCACATTGCTCAAATAGATTCCTGAGTGTCGTGATTCCATCGCTGCCAAGCTTAGTTGCAACTTTGAATTCCAGACAGCATAAAAATCCATTCATGCCACAAGGTGCTAATCATCTTCACATGTTCCTTGGCTCACAGCATTTTTTTCACATTTATTTCTCCACATTTATTATAATTTATTTTTACTTGATACCTTTTTTCCCTCTGTACTATTCCACTTTCTTTACTTGTAAGGCCTTCATGTAGATCATCTTAAATATCACTGGGATTTTGAGTCTCATGGTTATTTTTACATGGTTTTCTTATTTGACCCTGGGCATCTTTCTTAATATAGCTGTCATGTATTTGTCCCTGATTTATGAAACAGCTAGGTTTTAGCTTGTTTTGTTGGGCTTATTGCCTGTTTGATCATCAGCACTTTAATAGACAAATTAGTACAGTATCGGATGTACTTCTCCCGCTTCTGTGTAAATGGAAATTGTTTTTAAGAATCTTTGCCTATTCACCAGCCTATGAACATGGCTCATTTAATCAATTTAATTGGGCGTGGCTTAGTGGATGAAATTAAATAACTCTCTGTTCTTTTGATTTTAAATAAACAGTTCTTCAGTGGTCTATATTACGGGTGCTCTCAAACTTTCTTTGCATAGCTAGTATTTTTGTCACTTGTTTTTTTGCTATGTATTTGCTTTTCTAAAGAATGAACATTTTTTTAATGTTTGGACAGAGATTAATTGTGTTTTTTTAGCACAAGCGTGTGAGTGAGGTTTTTAATAATGACCACATACAGCTCTACTGCAGTACACGGACTGGGTAATAACTTTAAATATTAGTGTGGAAAGGATGAGGGGTTCTTTCGTGCTTTCCCTGTCAACATGCTTGGTAGCTCTCCTCAGGGAATAGTTAAGAGTCAGCGCTGTTTTAAAGACAGAACTTGGCACAAAGGAGAAGACTGAGTACAAGGCGTGGGAGATTTTGAAGGGAAAAAACACACACATTTCACAAAAGTGCTGATTTTTATCTGTCTGGGAAAAGAGTTTTGGGCAACAATTATTCGATAATTGCTGTGCCTGTCCTTTTTTTTCTTTTCCCCTCTGAACAAGCGTAGTGTGAAAGCAAAGGGGTGTGCTGTATGCAGAATAAGACAGCACTTTAATTCATGCCACTGCTTCAGAGATGGTTTTCTCAACTTCCCCTTTTTGTTTAATTATTCAGAACACTTTCACATGCCGTTATTTACTGAATGCATTCTCCTTTTGTTGACCGAAGACATTTTTTGGCTTAAAAAAAGCAAACTACTTTCTACTGTCACCTGGACAAGACCAGATATTCACTTATGTAGGAGTTGTCAGCTTGTTTTGCAGTGTTTAATACTTTTGTTAAGATATTTGTCTCCACTTTATTGTTGAAATTCCATCTAGGATTTTACTTGATGCTGTTTTTAGCCCTACCTTTACCTGTAAGGTCTTCTTGTAGAAAAATTGAGTTTTTAAAAACTAAATTTAGATTTTTAAAACATTATGGAATTGCATACCCTTTGGAAACATTGAAGTGCGTTCTGAGTGGGAATCTGTAAAATATTAATGGGGCACTGGACTGCACAGAGCAGGCTGGTTGCAGAACCTCTGTTTAATAGCGTGATGCTCGCACACAATAGGGACGCTTGTTTGAAGCCTGTGGATTTTGAAAGCTTTTGAATGGTTGTCCAGAGGATGCACATGGGGAGAAAAAAAAGGAAAACTGAGAACAGAAGGGAATGTTTACACGAAGGTTAGTGGGAGTCAAGAACAAGCCACTTAGCCATGCTAAGTGCAGACATAAAACCGAGGTCCTGACTCTCTGTGGTCATTAAAAATCCCATGGTTTTTCTCGTTAAGAGTAGGGGTGTGACCCCGGCATCTTGGCCAAATTTCCCCCTGGCCTTTACCAATCATGGCCTCCTAATAATCCCCATCTATGAATTGGCTTCATTACTCTGCTCTCCTCCCCACTGATAGCTGATGTGTGGTGAGCGTTCTGGCGCACTATAGCGGCCGTCGCATCATCCAGGTGGGGCTGCACACTGGTGGTGATGGAGGCGAGTCTCCATTACCTGTAAAGCGCTTTGAGTGGAGTATCCAGAAAGCTTGATGTCCATCAAGATACAGTTAGTTGAGATCTTCAAACAAGGTGGAGTAGAATAGCCTCCTGCCACTTATCTTGCTTATAGTATAAAATAAATTCACAATCTCATATAATAATCACAGATGACAACTTGCTGATACAGTATCTGGACAAGGCTGCACATTCTCTGGGAGATAGGACTGTATTGCATTTACAGCAGAAAGGATTCTTTTTCATTCTAAGCAATATGGCCCATTTGATAGGTGGAATCCTACAGTGGAAAGGTCTGATACTGTTTTCTTTCAAGCTGATGTTTCTTCCATGCAGCAGTTTTAAAACTTCCAGTAGTTTGCCTATTACTATCTCAGCCACCTTACCAGATCTTTCATTTCAAGGCCAGAGGATGGGAAAAGTCTGGAATAAAAAAAAAAAAGATCTTCGTGTATTAATCATGCTGCAGTGTAAATGCTGCTGTATATATACAGTATTTGGTAGGAAGGACATTTTAGGGAATTGAAAAATATATCTGTGAAGACACTATAGAGTGGAATCAAATTATGCTCTGATTATAAAAAAGAACATCTTTAACCATCTTCAACTATCCTTCTGAAGATCACAGAATGCAATATGTGATCTGTATAAGAGAAAGCTGTCTTGCTATGCTAGTATGATTCATGGCAGAGAAAGTGTATGGTCTTCCATCTATATAACTCAAGTAATTTAGACCTCATTTTTTAATTATTGTGATTTTAATACTGTGCTGCTTTGTCTTCTGTCTTTGTGTTATTGTATAAGAAAATGCATCATTGTTTGGCAAGAGCAGTCTTCTCTGCAAAATGAGCCCTAGGCAATCGGTTTTGGTTGAATGGAATTCAAGTTAACCCTAAAGCATATTTCCTTTTGAAACTGGTCGAAAGAAACAAGGAGGATAAACACCAGTGTGCCTTAATACTGTTCATTCCCATATTAAAGAATTCACATTTAAAGCTACGTGTGTCACATTTAAACATTCACATTTAAAGCTGTGCATCTTTTCTAATACAGTCATTGAACATGATACAGTTGTTGTTTTTTCTTCTCAGTACAGTGTGCTTTGCTAATTATCTAGGTTATGTCTTTTAAAGGTTAACATTTGGTGCTTGTTGTCAGGTTGTGTGCACATTGACTAATCCTTCCTGAGGACATTTGTCAATCAACATAACTTAACAGTGACATTTATAAGTCCCCTATTCCCCTGCCTTTAGTCTTTCAGGGCTTTAACAGTAATGAAGTGCCTGCATTTATTTGTCTTTTCTTAATTGGTTTGAATTTGCTAATGATATATTGGGCTTTAAACAATGGAGGTGGTCCTAGTTCGGAAGAGTTCCACTTGTTCAGAATTATTTATGTTGTATCAGTGTCTTTCACCTTCTACCAGACATGCTGAAGACATTCTGATAATCTAACATCATTTTAAATGAGGACGATAGAGCTGTTCCAGTGTGATTTTCTCTGTGTCTCACAACTGACAGAAATCTGTTAAAGTGCTTTTATGAACGATTATTCTGTGCTCCGTGGTGTCCAGTCATTTCAGTTAAAGGGTTTCAGACTAAAGGATTCCCCCCAAAAAAAAGTGCAAGAGAAATTTCTTTGTAAATTAATCATTTATAATAACCTTTAATCATTACAGTTTTCCTTTTCACTGGAAGGCTGACAGTCATGAGGGACGGGGTAATTGTTTCTGCTACATTTGTCATCATGCTTATACGGGCTATAAGCATTTTATCTGGATTAAAATGGAAACCTGCTTGACATCCCGGGCTTCTCTTTATATAACAAACAGCCATCTGGCTTCTGGGGCTGCACCAGATGCATCAGCTGCAGGAAAACACTGAACTTGCGCTTATTCCCAGACGACTCAATCTGTGAGTGAAAATCTCCAGTTAAATAACGTGCAAGCCAGCGGAGTTTGTGTGAGGGGGTCTCCCCTCTCTCTCTTCTAGTCTCAGACCTTCAACCAAGTCGCACACCACTTCTGATTTCTGGCAAACGGCGCAGAGCTGGGGCGGGGGGTCAGCTTAAATGACAAAAGAGAACTGAGGTTTTTTCTTTCTTTTTTTTTTGTTATGATCTGAATGTCTCAGGAAATCGGTGGTTGGTACTATCTACTGGGAGAAGACCTGGGAAGAACAAAACATTTGAAAGTGGCTACACGACGTCTGAGGCAGATCCCAGGTAAGTAGGATAAGGCAATTGTGTGGATTCATTGTCCAGGACTTAAATATGGAAGAGTGTGTGAGGCAGGGAGACTTTGACCACTGGATGCTTTGGAAAAAGCTTGTCGTTTCTTGCTCTAGACTGAAATAGGCAGAAAACTGCTTTTCCCTCTCCACCTCCCGCACTGAAATGCACCAACACACCCCACTCACATAGGGGAATTTTGTGGCAATGCTGTAGTATGTTTACACTTGGAGTGACTTCCAGGAGAGCATTTTGATGAGAATTAAGGAGGGAACATACTGTATTTGCTCCCGTTTGTCATTTATTTAAAAGTTGAAGCTGGCTTTATGTTTGCCCTAATCAAACATCTGTCACATGCTTAAAATGTTGTAAGCAATTACTTTTATTTCTTTCTAGGTTTACTGATGTCATTTTGACTTTTGTTTGGCTTTTTAGTATTCTGGCCAAACACCAGTATTTCAATTCTGGACATTAGTTCAAGGAGTCACCTTTGTGCACAGGTCCTTATCAGGAGATAATGTATTTTCTTTAAAAACAGGACATGCATAATAGTTTTTATTGGAATTAATAGTGTTTGAAAATGCTGGAGGAAACAATCGTAGATCTATAATGCTGATGGTGTGTACAATCTTTTACTTAGTGTCAGATTTCCATAAATTTTTCATCCCTTGCATCTTTTGATACAGATTCTTCCATTTAAAACCTGATCTGCAGGAGAACAGTTTTAAACATTGATGATAACATCATCTATATGTACTAAAAACATATTAGACAGTTTTATAAGGACATCTGAGATATTACATCTGTAATGTGCATTTGATACATCCTCTGGGCACAAGAAAAAGCTTTTAACCTTGGTGATTTCAGATCTCCAGGCTCCCTGCATGTTAACTGATAAGTTATAGCACTAACTGATCAATATTTCTCATAGCATTAATGTGGAAATTAATGCATATTATAGGTGAAACAATCCTCATTAGAGTGGTTCAACAGCAGAGCAGTGGCAAAATTCTCACTATTTCTCACTATTTTTTCCTGAAACTTATGTCTAAATACCACTTCCCAGTATAATACTTTGGGTTGCACGCCTTATAGAAAAGGCCCTTTTAATATATTTATGCAAACCAAAAATATTAATCAAAATGCTTGGGCAAACATCTGGAATATGATGTTTAACGTAGCTGAGCAGGACTTTGCATGCAGTTCTTTAAAACGTAAGCTATAGATACAAAGTGGGAAACACTAAGCTAGAAGAGACTACTAATGAAAAACATAGGTGTTTACTGTATATTGATGCATCATTTACTGTACATCTTCTAGACTATATGCAGAAGCAATTAAGGAAAAATGTTAGAATATCTAGTTAAACGCGTAGAATTTATATCAAGGGATGTTACGTAAAATTACATCACACACTAGTAAGTCCAGAATTTGTATATCGTGTACAGATGTAGCATTTTTACTCTTGAACACTGAAGATTAGAGAAGATCTGATATAAGACCTTTTTTAGGAATGATCCGGAAAACAGAAATCAAGGGGACACAAGCACAGGCAATTTGGAAGTGCATTTAAAATTGAGAAACAGAAAGCATTTATTTCCTCAAAGTTTTGTGAGAATATTGAACAAGCTACTTAGCCGGGTGGTTGAAGTCAATACCTCGGTTGGCTGCCAAATCCGGTTGTTTCTTTAAGAAATGACTGGACGTGATCTTTGGATCACTCTGCTACTAACTACCAAATGGGTTTAGATAGACCAGATGCCCTCCTCATCTGTTACCTTTGGAATTTCTAATGATTTTTCATTTCACCACAATAGTCCAGTCATTCCTATCTTTCCTATTGACAATTCCATCAGAGACACACACGCGCACACACACACAAACAAAACAGTTTTCTCTTAACCAAGCAAAATACATCTTGTTGGTTAGACGTGCAAAAGGAAATTGTACAGTAACGATTCATTAAGAGCAGCTGCCTGGGCTTCTCAAGTCAAGCACGAGAGCATTGCGTACTCAGGAATGAATAAAGGGCAGAAGGTTTTTCACTTCTGGAGTGATGCCTGACATGACACTTTTCATTAAAGGTTCATGCCGTCTTTCAGTGACACTTGTCTAATCAGACGTGTGTCACCTCTTTTGAGCACAGGCAGTTCCACCAGCACCGCACAAAGCGAATAAAGTAGGAAGGGCAAATGTTGCTGTATTGTGTGTTTATATCCTTACCCAAGTATACAAGGCCTTGAGGATGCTGTCAGGAAGCAGGGCTCTCAAGATTTCAATCAAATGTGGTACTGTACAAACCCCATTGGCCACTGCAACAGGGATCATCAATATACAGATCATAAAATACTGTTATGGAGACTAATTGAAATGCAAAATATCCATTGTCAGTAAAAGAGGCTACACTACAATAGGGCCATACTCTTACCTGGATTTCCTAACGCCTCCAGTGAGATGATGGCTACAACTCCACAGTTGCCTCAGGATGTTTAAGCAATCTGCACAACTGTTCATCAGTGCAGTACTCTCTCACTACAGGGAAGTATACAGCCCCTATGTTGGATGATGCTTCTCTCAGACATTAGAAATACATGACATAATGTGTGAACTTTCTATAGAGTTATAAATTCTTAATGAAACCTGACTTTGTACTTTCTGCTCCCTGAGGGTGGATTTAGAAATATGCATGTTCTGTCTCAGTACAGTTCCCCCTACTCCGAGATGGTAAAGGAGAGATGTTGTATATCTGTTTTTTGACAGCTTAGATACACTGAGTTCCCCATTATAACAGCAGATCACATAGTGGCAAAGGTAAGCCTGTACTCTCAAGAGCCTGGTGGCTGGAGGTTTTCAATAGGGTGACTGTATTCGGAGGCGCTATACAGAGACTGAGAAGATGTGAATACTCTTTCATGTTTAGGAGCACAACTAGGCTTGGGTGACATTTCTTTGGAAACTTTTTATTACAGAAATAGAGTTTTTGAAAATTGATTTTGTCTTGATGTCTTTGTGGCTGATAATGCATTTATAAATAAATAAAAGTATATACTGTAGAAGCTATCACGGTGCACAGCATTTGTAAAGATGCTGTCAGATGGTATACTGTGGCTGATGTTGTGTGATGAGACATAGCTGCTCACTGGGGTAAACACCTAAACCTACAGCTCATCTCATCGCCTCAGTGTTCCAGTTTCCCTTCGGCCCCATTTTTAGCATTCCAAACACATCAATGTATTTTACAGTAGAATGAAGATAAACCCTTTTTTCTAAGGTAAAAGAATGTGAGGGCCCCTTGACTAGCTGTGAAAAGAGGGATTGGATTCAGAACATCACAGGCAATGTATGAGACTGCTAAGATACATACAGCCTCTCCTCCCAAAAAGCTTTGACTATTTCTCATAAGTAAAGAATAATCATATTAGAGAAGTCTAGTTTATCATCTGTCTTATGTGGTTTCTAGTAGCTTATTATTTTGAAGATCTCTTCCAAATATTTCATAAAGGATGGCAGCAAATTGTCCTTAGCAACATGGAAAAGTTGAGTTGAGTTTGCTCCCAGAATGTCTATTTATGGAACCACCTGGCTGTCATGCAAGGAGCAAGCAATTGCAGAGCAGTATTTCATTGACTGGTTATGAATGGTCACCCGTGAACCTATATTGGATGAAGAGGTTGGACAATAGATGGATGGACCTCTGCTTATTGTTGATATGTAAGATACGTGGTTGGTACATCTTGTACAAACTACAAGCTTTGTACAGCATTTATGAGCATTTCCATATATCCAAGCTTAATTTCCTCACCATTAATTCAGTATTTTAGCTCTGCTTATTTGCCCTGTGATGGAGTAGTGTCCTGTCCAGGGTGTATCCTGTCTTGCACCCATTGCTTGTTAGAATAGGCTCTGGCTCCCCTGCAACCCTGTATTTGGATAAAGAGGATAGAAAATGGATACATAGGACTCTATTTATTCATTGATTTCTGACATCGTTTTACATCTGCGCCTGTGGCTGAAAGGTTGCCGGTTCAAATCACGCGGCCTGCAGAGGCATTCCTACTCTGTTGGGGCCCTGAGCAAGGCCCTTAACCCCAACTGCTCTGTATAAATGGCTGACCCCGCGCTCTGACCCCAAGCTTCTCTCCCTGTCTGTGTGTCTCATGGAGAGCAAGCTGGGCTATGCGAAAAGACAAATTCCTAATGCAAAAAGTTGTATATGGCCAATAAAGTGATAAAGTGATCTTATGTACATTGTTTTCCATCTTTATCAAGAATGTTTTAACAAATAGTATTTATCACAGTTACAGAACATCTGATTTTTTCCATTCCTTTCTCTCCTTCCATCCACCTTTCTAATAGCCTGATAGAGACTGCGCCAGCCAGTATAGATTAACTTAGAAAGTGTGGCTAATAAGATTTAATTTAGGAATGATTAATTGCTTCTCAAGCCTTTATTGCAGGTGTCAGATATGTCAGCACGTACAGTATTATATTCAAACTGCTTAATGAAAACAGATGCAAATATTAACGTTGGCGTCCTCGTTGCAAGGCTAGGATCAGGTGTAGGCTCATGCCGATGCAGATCGTTATGATATGAGATGAAACCAGTGCAAGTCTGGGAACTCTCACGGCCTTTGGTGCGCCCTGCCCTGCAGTGAAAGCAGCAGGGACTCTCTTGTTCCACTGACAGAGTGATGAAGAAGTGAGGCATTTGAAAGAGAGAGAGGGTTTGTGCCCTGTCAGCTCTAGCTGCATGGGAGGAATGAAAGCCTCAAATCATCCATACTCTTAACCATCTAATTAAATACTTTTGCAGTGCTAGACAAAATAGAGTGGGAGAAGGGTTTCTTCAAACGATTCCTGCCACGACGAGGACATTCATTTAATAATCAAAGTTGAGAATTCTAAATTAAGAATCTGCTGTAGGGATAACAAGCTTTTATCTGAAAGGTGAAATAATCCTTTGCAACATGTTCAGTATATTATCGAATGTTTAATACCACAATTGTCAAGCACTGAAGCTATGTTTTTTATACCGTAATAGGTCCTAAAGGTTCAATAAAGTATAGATTGGACACCAATTAAACTGGTTTGTTAAATTGCCACATACAGATTTTATCCCCAAATGTTAAAATTAATTTTGTAACTGCTCTCTTGACAGAAATGTTGACATGTAATTTATTGCATGTCCTTGACATGGACGTTTTGAATAAGAGTGAGGTAGAACTGATGGAGAGTAAAGGTATAAGCTCAGACATTTCAGAGAGGTTCAGACGTTTGGAGTCAATGGGGGGCCAATGGCATGAAGCTGCCATCTGTGGGATTATGACTGATAAGCCACCATGACCTTTTTACATTACAGAGTCACAGCCTTTTTCAATCATGGTTGGAGAGATTGGCACAATCACCTTGGTCACTGTAGAGTATATTCTGTTGGATGAACATTTTTGGCTATACTCAAAATTCATTCTCAAGATGGTGAAGACGTGGAGGAGAGAGATTTGATATGCAAACGAATAAGGAAGTCAGCTGTAAATAATTTCAATTATGACGCAATAATGACGTAATGACGTAATTTCAATAATGTAAATAATGACGTACTTGTAGATGCCGTTGACCAGCTGGCTCACGTGTTAAAGAACGGTATTGCACTCGTAACACAGAGGGCTGAATTCGGAATCTTGCTGTTTATATCTCGCAAATCTGTGAGCCATGGCCCTTTATTTCATTTAGGAGACCTTTGCAATAGATCAGAGGAAGCTATTGTGTTCTGTGATTTTTGCCAGGGCCCTAGTAAATGAGAGAGAGGAGAGAGTAAATGAGAGGAAGCTGTTTCACTCATCTTGCTCACTTGGGTGAGGTTGTGAGGGGAAACTTAGACACATTGTGCCTCGGTATTAATCTTTAGCTTTTCACACTGAAATTGTGCGTTTGATTTGTTGGCACCCCAGTGTGGGGATCCCTAAAGTAAAAGACAAGGATCAGTGGCTTTTGTTCTGCTCTTTCAGAGGTGTCTCGGAAAGAATAATGCTATTTCAGCTTCAGAGTTTATTGGAGCCATTTGTCTTGTCTAAACCTTGGCGGGAAACATACTTAGCATACTGAAGGCCTGCTCATAAGAAGATAGTGTAATTTTTAAATCTCTTTAGACTTCCTACTGGTGTACTGTAGGTAAACCCTCTTTTACCTTTAGATTTTATTTTTTTGTTTTCATCTGTGATCTCAATGCCGAGTCAGCCAGGTAAATCTGTACTTCATCCCAGTGCATGTCAGACACTTTTTTTAATTCTGCGGATATTCTCTTTAGATGCTATTTAAAGTGGAAGCCGTGTATCCTCAATGCTCAGTAGACATTTTAACAGAACAGGGGATTCTGGGTGAAAGTGCTTCTAGGGTTAATGTTACAGAGATTGTGGTGTAAAAACATTCTGTTGCTAGAAACTGTTCATGATTGCTCATCCACATCTTTTAAATTAAAACATAATTTGGAAATGCGGTTTTGATGGTCTCACAAATAATTTTCCTAATTGCTGAATGCCACACTTTGTCATAGACAGTAGTGTAAGTCTTTGAAAACCTAGAAAGAGCTTAGATTTCTTAAGATCTTGATAGTTCTTCAAAACTGCTGTTTTTCCGGGCTCTTCTAGTTATGATTAGTGAATGAATTAAATCTGGACCAGAAACAAAAACTTAATAATTATACCCTACTAGGCATGTGCAATTTGAGTGTTTTATGTATTAGTCATTTGAAATGCAGGCACCACTATCAGAGAATCTCTTCATGATTCATTTATAATGGAACCAGTCCCATGTGAAATGAAATATTCAATACATTCATATAAATTGTGGTTTATATAAAGCAAATGTTCAACTTGCCGAAACGTGTAGAGAATCTACAAGTGTCACAGCTAGCAAGAGTAGAAAAGAAGGAGATGGGATATCATTGGTTTTGCCTGAACGCAACTTTCAAGGAAATGTTTCATGACAAAACTGTAAAAGTGAATAAATACCTGGTTTGTGAAACCAAATGCAAAGAAACAGATAAAATGCACTAGAAACACTAAAATAAGTATCCATTTCAAAGCATAAAGTTATCTGTAATCAAATCTGCCTGTTACAATATTTAAAATGTTTGATTTCTTAATGTAAACCGTGGTTTCTATATTATATGTGCATCTGTATAAAGAAAACCTGTTCTGAAATGCATAGATGCCAAACTTTAATAGGAGTAGATCTGTGAAGGACATAAGGTAGCTCTCCCAGAACTTGAATGCAGTGTTAACTTGAAATGGCAGTGTTATTTTGAAAGCATTTAAAATTTAGTCCTGGACGATGCCATTATTATATAACTGTGCCTTTGCTTTTCAAGTGTATTATGTCAACATATGCATTCCACTGAAGGCATTTCGCTGCTTTGACCTTTAACAAATTTGAGCAGAAATCTAATTTATGTATGATTTTTTTATTAGACCCTCTACTATGCTTTCTTTTCAAGCTTATATAGAGTACTATATATCATGTGTTTTTCTAGCATGAATACTTTTAAAGTGAGTGAGGAGTATGTAAGGTATATACCTATAAAGCTATAAATTTGTTATAGCTGTCACTATGCTTAAGGGCCCTTGGAGAATTTTTTTTTCTTGAAATATTAAGAGACATGTTAGGTGGAAAACGTTGCTTTGTAATCTTTGTGAAAGGGTACACGATTCTAAGATGGAAAAGCATTTAAGAGCTAAAGGCTCAGCTGAAGAAGGAATTGTCCAGAGGCAGCCGAACAAGAAATTTGCAACAGAAGCAAAAAATACAAATGCATTTCAGTAGTATTACAACTGTAAAAGAACTGTAAAAAACACAAGTACCATGAGATGAAAGAGGATTAACAACAGAAGATGCCAAAGATGCACTAAACATGATATGTGAATACTTCAGGTTCGTGCAATCAAAGATGTCTTAAACATCCCCTGATTTAGAAAAAAACTCTATCAATATAAGGTAATTTCTGACACTTGGTTTCTTGATGGACTTAGATGGCTAAGTCTTAATAAATCACCAGGTCTAGATAGTATTTTCCCAGCCATAACTAAGGAAATGATGAAGGTTATTACTAGACGCTATAATCAGCTACTGTATGTCAGCTCTCTCTTAGAATGGAAACAGTGCCTACACCAATTCATATAAAGTGGGACACAAGTGAGCCATGAAACTATAGACCAATCAGTCTTCTATTACTGGAAATGATATGGAAAATATAACTACTTTATATGAATACTTTAAAAAGTGGCATTTTAAGAGAGAGCCAGCATTGATTTAGAAAATGATTTTTTTGTTTAATTTGCTCTTTTTTCCTCAAGCAAGCAGCATGAATATTAGGTAGCACTAAAGCACATGATAAAAATATAGTATATAAATTTCAAGACTGCTTTTGATAGTGCCTGTCATTTAAGGTTTGCCAACTTATTAACTTTGCAGATGAAACAAATATATGTGAAGTGGCAAATATAGAAACAGCAGCACAGGAATTACTATAAATTACAGTGAATTTACAAGGTGATCCACACATAAAGTAGGCATATATACAGTATATACTGTCACATGAGTGATTCTGAGCTACATGAAGCTGTGCATAATAATGATCTAGGCATTTATTTTTATTTCGACATCAAGATAATGTGGGAATGCAATCAAAACAAAAAGACAATGCAAAAAGTGTGCATCCACAGATCCTTCAAGATCAGGACCTGCTCTGTAGTGCTACTTACCTTGTTTTTTCACCTTGTCCATAATACTCTTATTTTGGCCGTAAAAACAGAAACATATATTTTGTGTTACTGTACATTCAGAAAGTCTTTAATACAGGATGCAAAATGGACTGTTTCAGGAAAAACATAATTTACCTTCCCCCGATGTGCTGTGTATGCACGTCTTGGTATTCTCATAATAAAATAAAACATACAAATATTTAAAAATCACAGCAAGAAAAAGAAAAGGCCATGTGTTTTTCCGGAAGTCGTTTGACCTCAGTGGTATTGGTAGAATATTGTTAAGTTTGCAGTGCAAGCTCTCAGAGATAATAATAATTATAGTTGCTTACACTTATATAGCGCTTTTCTGGACACTCCACTCAAAGCGCTTTACAGGTAATGGGGTCTCCCCTCCACCAGTGTGCAGCCCCACCTGGATGATGTGACGGCAGCCATAGTGCGCCAGAATGCTCACCACACATCAGCTATCAGTGAGGAGGAGAACAGAGTGATGAAGCCAATTCATAGAGGGGGATTATTAGGAGGCCATGATTGGTAAGGGCCAATGAGAAATTTGGCCAGGATGCCGGGGTAGATATTTGGCCAGGACGCCAGATATCAAGATCTGTTTATATTGTACACTAGCCTTGTCCTCAGCTATGATGGTTGACCAGGGCGGTTGCATGTGTGATGCGCCACGTTTAAAATTTCTCGTTGGGGGCTGTGATTCTTGTGGGGTGTTGTTGTGTGCGGTACTGAACCTGCTGTATAAAAGGCTCTCTGTGCCCTTTGGGCTCCTCTTGTTTGATCCGATCCGAAGGCTCAGTTTAAATGCGACAGCTCCTTTCAGCTCTGCCACCGAAACGGGTGGAATTTCTCCTCCCGAAAGGTGGTGATTTTCTGCGTGTTTTGAGAAGTGATGGGTGCTTCAAGTTGAGCTCCCCTTCTTTTGCCAGTTCGTATTTTCCCCGGCTCAAAGCTTACGCCACCTTTTTCACAATGGATCAGATTCACTTCAGTGAGTTGTCAATGGAAACATCTTTGTCTGTTCTGCTTGTCTGTGCATTTACTATTATCCATCTTGTTTGACTAAAATTAGTGCCAATTTAATATTTAGGATGCTTTTAGACTACCCAATATTGATAGGAAGGGATCCTTGCTTTCCTGTTGTAGTGCAAGAGAGTTGGTACTGGTCAAGGTGCAGAACTCATGTCTGCTTGCACTGCGGTGCAGAATGGATTCTGTCTCAGTATCATTTATCTCTCTTCCCCTCTCTTCTTTTTAAAATAAATTCTGCTTCATTGACACGAGGAAAAAAAGAATAAAACAGTTATTACCAAAGCTATTGTGTATTGATAAACAGAAGGCAAACACATTTGTAGGTAATTAATGAACAAGTAACCCAAAAGGCAGGAGAGCCCACTGTCCTTGAATGTGTGCAGTGCAGCACTCTCCTGCTTAAAGAGCACAGCGACAGAGGCGCAAACTGTACTGCTGTTAGGAGGGCTGTTCTGTGTTTCGTTTTTCCTTAGAGAGTTCTCATTTTTTCCTCCTTGACCCGGTGTGTCAAAGTCAGGGCTGAGGGTGCTGTGTTGTGAAACAGCGTCTGAGGCAGTGTGTCTGGTTGATTCAGAAAGAGGTTTCTTGTGCTCTCATTATATGCAGAGCCGTGCTTTTAGAAAGTGAGCGCCCACTCAGCAAACAGTGGGATAGTTTGTTGTTTTTTTACTGCATTTCCACATCAGTCAGCTTTCTAAACAAGCATATGTAAATAATTCACGAGGCCAAAAGCCAAGTTACCAAAACTGACGCATTTGAGTCTGCTCTGTTTTGTGTATGGTGTTTTTTTAAGTTCTTATTTGAACATGGTTGAGATGTTGATTTGTGATGTAGAGGTTAAACAGTGTTTGCTAAAGGACAATTTGACCAGCTCAAAATCCAAAAGGTGTACAATAATATTCTTGAATTAAGCAACAGTCAGCATTCAAATGTAAAGGAAGCGATTACTACAGCTTGAAAATTAGTATGGCAGAACGTTTGAGACCTGAAAATGTATTGGTATTTTGTTTAGACTGTGATAAACACAATACTTTAGCTAATGGTGATAATAGAGAGACTTGTGGTACTAACATAAGACACAAGAATAGCCAGTGGGTTTTCAACATTAGTACAGTAGGTGTGCTCATATTCAAATATAGTGACATTAACAAAGCACGTCCCTGCCACCAGTCCTCACCCTTCACACTTTAACACAGGAAAATGAAATGTTTCTTAGCTATTAATGAAGCTTTTTCCTTCTCACTGAGTTTCTGCTAATGAAGTTATTTAGGGCATCTTTAACTTCCACTGAAACAAAATCGATGTGAATATGGAGCATCAAAATGCATTTAGTTATTATTAGGACTTATTACACAGATGTTTTGCATATCATTACATATACTGCATTATTTTGCTAGAAACCTTTCTAAAAACATTCAATCCATCGAATCCATTATTGAGAAATGAATATTCTCTTTTCTAGAAAATTGTAAAAGTCCTGTACTTGTTGTATCTTGCTGTACAGTTTGCAAAAATGAAAATTCGGGGTAGTTTTGGACAGGTGGAGGGGCTGGTGCAGACACCGGCCTCTCAGCCACTTTGAATCTTTCTGTGACTGTCAGATATCAAATGAGCTGCACATTCTGGAGGTACAGAGGCTTAGAAGTGCAAACCAGAAGCAAATAAAACATATGCGCTGCAAATATGAAAGATGTGGCACAAACTACAAATCATGGACTTGTTGATGTCCCCTTTTGTAAGATTACACTTCCTGATTCTTTTTATTTGCTCTTCCACACATTTTAGAATGCATTTTCTGCATTTTGTGATTTGCGCGTCCACATTTTCAGATTTCCCGTTTGCTCTTTTTAGTTCGTACAATCTTTTGGATCTGCATGTCCGTGTTTATCAGTTTTCTCCGCCCCTTTTCCATTGGGGCCATAGCTTTTTGTATTTGTGGCACATATGTCCTTGCCTTTTGAGCTTCTGGGCCACCGTAGTTCTGGGTTGTTTTTCATGGGGCTGGTTTTCAGAAACATACATTCAGCCATTTTTTAAAAATATAGTACCTTAGGTTTGCATATTTGTCATGGAGGTCCTGCATGGACACTTTCCAATCAAATATCAGTTACTAATTATTCTCTGATAACTGGTTAAAGTGGTTAAATCTGGTTAAAGCAACAGAATCATAATTAACATATGATTCTCTAAGTTTACTTCAGGGCACGAGAAAAGCCATAATAGTTACTTAGGACTGTGTCAGCACAATCCTATGGTAATCTTCCAAACACAAACATTCACCCCTGCTTTAACAACAAGAATATGATCCAAAATACCATATACAGTAGCTGGCGTTTGCGAATGGCACTGCTTGTGGTGGTATAATATTATTGTAGCATTTTTGAAAAATAATACTGCCAGTGGAGAGAATGTGTGTAGAGTTCTGAGGGGACCGGAGATAAGTGTTTACCAACCAACCTTTGTATTTCTATTTAGATGTCTATTGGTTCATGACGTGCCCACTTGAAACAAATGAATAGCGCAGGACTCAAGCCTTGGTAATTGTACACGTGTAAAATTAGCAAGGTCTGAAAATAAAACTCATTCTGTGGTATGTCTCAATTCCTTCAAGCTGTGGTCAGAAATACCATGTTTTTTGTGCAGGGAATTCATCTGGAACAGAATTCGATTTCTTCCGTCCGTTGCTTTTTTATGCTTCTGTCTGACAGAGCTGTGACTTTCAGCTTCAGGGAAATATTTCTTTTTCCAGTCGTTCATCTTCAAGCATGCTTTTTATCCACACATTCCCATAATTGTACTCCAGCGCTTCAAAAGACGTTGTTTCTTTATGTTTTCCTCATGTTTTAATATACATTTTTAATAACGATGAGGAGTCAAGCACAAATGGTCTGACACTTTGGCCTTGGTTAAGGTTAGGAACTGTGTTATACAGTAGGTGCCTTTCAAAAAGTCTCTCATTGTACACAAATTCATCTTCCATATGACCTAAAAACCTGCTTTTCCGAAGTGTCTTCCAGATGTGTTCTCAATCCATCACTGGGTGAGATCTTCAGCTCAATAAGCTATTGTCAACCAAAACAGTTAGGTGGATGAATGGCACCCTACCATTATAATGTCTTATGTTCTTGTGAACATGAGGCTGATTGTCTGAAAGCTTGTGTTGGAGCATGATTGTGCAGTACTCATCCTGTGAAAGCATGGTTGAGAAAGGATCATTTTAAATTAATGTGAGGAAAAAGTTTAGTTTTTTTTAAACTCTCTGCTGTGGGTGTAGGGTTTATATCTGTACCAAGAGGCCACCCTATTTCAAATATAAAATTTCTGCCTCATAGATAAGCCTATTGAACTCTTCAGCTGTAATAGTTTTTAATTTAAACTGTATTATACGGTGTCTATCATCATTCAGGGAAACTGTAACTACTTGTGTGGTTGAAAAAAAATGCTTGAATCTGCAGTGCTGATTAAAAAGTGTCACATACTACAATGCCAAGAGGTGGTAATTTCACACTCTTTATGCTAATGACACAGCGTAAAGTGGTGCAGAAGCTGATGGGCCATTATCATAACTGCTTTCAAGGAAAGATTTTTTAATTTCATATACAGTATATGCGTAACAGTGATGGCTGTTCCTGTTATGCATAACCACAGTATGGTTGACGGTACATTTCTCAGACTTAACTGCCTGTTTATTGGACCTTTTGAAAGTCAAGTGGGCGTCAGTGTATTTCTTCCTGAAGTACTAACTGTTTGTAGCCAACCGCAAAATAAGTAGACTCAAGACTGCATGAGCACTGTGGCTCTTTCTTCTTACAGCTTTCCACATCTCTTACACAGGGATTTCTTTAGCTGTTGTCAGGGCTATAGTCTGTGCTGCCAAGTGTTCTGCTTCTGTCTCTTAATCATTATAATTTAGCAGTGTTAAAATAAAGCTTTGAGCTAGAATCCTGACAAGCTGCTGTGTCCAACATATCTTTCTCCTCGGCTGGTGTCCTTTAATTAAAAGTGATATAACTTTCAGTACAAGACCCTGAACAAGTGTAATGCTGCCAGATTACTCTGGATATCTCATTTCTTATTAGTGACATGCTCGGCTTTCTCTCTGAGCAAGTAGAAATCAATAAAATATGGGTTATACTCTGCGGAGGTTAATTATATTAAGATAATGTTCTTTGAGGTAAACAGCAAATTGTGTATTGGTCCATAGCTGAATAATAGGCAGTTCTAAAGCTAGAGTCTTGGGCTTTTACAAATTAGATCTTGTCTGAAAAAAATGGGAGGGCATTTCTGACATTCCAGCTGAAGGATGTAACGGAGAAGGCTGTGGTATTGTCCTGCCGTTGAATGGTTCCTTTATGAGAATATTTAAAAGGGCATTGTAGCATGGACTAGTAGTAGTCACTATGGTAACCTCACAGAAGCTTGTAGATATGGGGATAATTGAGTGTAGTTTCTTTGCTCACTTTTCTCCTTCCTGCCGGATTAAGTCCTTAAAACTTTGCTTAGCGCACTGTTCACAAGCGCTCTGAGAACCGGACCTGGGCGAGCCGTTTTTTTTCTCGGGGAATTTTTGTCCTTGGGGATAATTGGGCAAAGATGTTTTCAAGGAGGAGTGTTTCAGTCATCGATTCATTTGTGTTTCTTGCAGAAGCTCCTCTGCCAAACCATGTGGCAGCGCCGGAGACCAACAGCCCAGAGAATATGCAATGCTTAACGGTGAGTAACATTTCTCTTCGCATTTAACAGCCACATCTAAGCTGGGCTCGACAGCTGACTTTATGTTGAAGTGAATTATTTAAAATAGAGAGAACCTCTCTTCACATGTGGCGCTGTATGATATGCTATATTGTTTTCATGTAGCCTAAAAGGAATGTTGTCAGCCTTTTATTTAACTAATGGCTCTGCACTTGGTCAATGGTAAAAATCTCCCATTTAAATCTACTTGTGAGGCTCTTCATTATCTTACTGTCTTTTGCTTTGAAAGCCTCCAATGTTTTTTCAAAACATATACATATTTTAAATTCACATCTGTGTACATACTAAGCTTTGCAACAGTTTTTCTTATAATGTTTTATTCATTAAAAATACTCTTCTGTTCTTAAAAAGAGGAAGCAATATTGTTTAAATCTACTGTGGGGGAGTTTGTTAAAATGGTGATTGACCGATTGATCAGGAAAGAAACAGATTTTAGGGATAGGATAGCACTGTAAACCAAAAGGAATAAGGCAAAATAATTTCCTGTAACAGTATATGATAATTAAAGAAATTCAATATCGGGAAAGTGATTCAACATACTTTAACATGATTTGGCAAGCACAAAACTGGGAGAGACTTTCATTCCTTTCCTTCTATAAATCTGTCTTTATGTGCAGGGAACATTATTCAATAAAATGGCTTTTGCAATATGACAAAGATAAAGTTCACATCTTACAGAAAAGTCTGTTTCTTCTCTGCTTCTGAAATCAAAGAAGTCATATAACATGTGTTATAGGAAGATGTGACCTGAAAATAATCCTAAGAATATTTAAACCACATATTCTAGAGTTTTAGGTCATCTACAAATAACCTAGTTAAATCACAGCTGACATTTGATTACAAATATGAGCAAGGGAATGTGTTTTCCACACATTGTTTTTGAAACATGTAATTTACTCCACTAACCTCAAGGTGATGTTATAATCTCGTATTACTGCATTGTGAGTAACCATCAAATATCTATTTATTCGTGTTAGTTCAATTTTTTAAACCAGTCTTCCCATTCTTGAAAAGCATGTAATAATCAGATCAAACACTGTGGATAGCTACAGACATCTACCTGTAATTCCCATGTGCAGTTAATATACAGTTGTAAATGAATGGATTTTGTGTACATATTTCTTCCAAATACTGTAGCATCTGAGGAGATTGACCTTTTAGCTTATTAATGCAGCTGGAGAAACCTTTTGTTGTAAAAATAAGTACATTTATACTTTGTACTCCTTTCCATTGCACATCCTCAAGTACAATATTAATCAAACTACTCGTTTGGAGGACTCATACCCTTCAAATACCTCAATACTTCAAATAGTCAAACAGGAAGATAAGCACCCCCAGCTTTCTTTACGGGTCAGCTGTAGTCATAGTGCCGCACGTGGGAAGTCTGTCCACATTGGGAAAACTGGGCTTAGGCTTGCTTAAACCTGCACTGGAGAGACGGTTACACAGCAGAGCCCCAGCTAGCTGAGATGAGATGTCTGATGCACGCTGTCGTAGAAAGGAATGAATTCTCATTTAAGCAGGAAGTGCACGAGTGTGTGTGACAGCAGGGTTTAAAGTCTGCTCTCATCCAGAGCTGTGCACAGAGCCATGTGAGGCAAGCCTGCAGACTGCAGACCTTGTAGTGTGAGGTGAAAAGATCATCTCATCCTGTGCACACTGCTGGGTGTGTTACCTTCATACAGTATTATCTTCATCACTCTAAAGTGTTTAAAGAACTTGTTTCCCCATATTTAATTCCTTGCTTTAGAAAAATAAGCCATGTGGTTTGTGATTTAAGCCATACAGTATACCAGACCTGATCTGCTCCAGAGCAGGGACTGCCAGCACCTTAGAATAGTAATTTACTGGGAACTTTTGAGTGATTCAGTAAAAGTGCTCAGTCTGAGTTCAGGCTGAGCACAAGTGTCACTTTCCAAATATGATTGGGATTCTCCCAGCAGCAGTTAGCAGAGCACTGCCAGAGGTAGAGCTGAACATACTGTATATCTGGCAGTTTTGTTAGCAGTCCAAAAAAACAGCAATTATGTCCAGTTTCTGTTTGATTTAAACCCTGACATTCATGTATCATGGTGCACACATTTTGGCTCCAATTAAGATCTAGTTTTCAGTGAAGAGGTTTGCAAAATCACAGAAGGCATGTAAGATTCATGTTTCATGTTTTTCAAAAGATTAAATTATTTAAAGCAATTCTCTTTTCTCCCTTTCTGCCACATTGGAGTGGCAAAGACACGTTATTCTTACACATTGTCAATGACAATGGTCTTCGTCATTGCGTGACCTGCCATCACAATGTGGTCTTTCAGGTTCTTCTTTCATTCTAAAGCTTACATCTCCACTGCAGTGTGTGCCTGTGGTGCCACCTGGGCTGTGAGGTTGCTCACACAGGGTATAATCTGTTTGACCTCTTTTTAGGTGGGTCTATATATTACTGGCTTCTTGGTTCTGAACTCTAGCTGGAATGGGGTCTTAAGTATATCAATTGAGTTCATATTCTGGGACAGGGATAATATTATGCTGTTACAGTATTTTTTTGTTGCATTTTGTTTGAAAAATCAATCCATTTAAATTTTGATCACAAAAACACACAGCAACATCTTTACCTGGTGCTTGCAGTGAGACACACAAGAGACCCTGCAGTCAGGGATCTCTCTCCTGTACAGTACTGTGTAACGTGGAGCGTGTGACCCTGATGAAGGGTGGGCATTTTAGCGTCGCTTAATCATTCTCTCCACGCAATGGAGTTCCAAATTGGGTGGCCTTGAGAAACCTATTTTAAAATGAGGCAATTCAGTTCATTTCCTGCTCATTAGGCAAATAAACCGACTTCATCATTAGGTCTTGTGTTCAACTGCCCTTGGTTTATGCAATCTTAGCCACACGGTCTCTAAAAGAGACGTTTCTCCAGAGAATTCTCCCATCAGAATGGGAGGAAGTGAAGTGTGTGCACGAAGGGGTGGGAGTCACAGCGCAGCGGTCCAGTAACAGGTTTCAGTGAATTCCCAGCTGGCTTGCTTTGCCACCAGTCTTCCTCTGAGGCTGCTCCCTGACAGCTTTTTCATCAGCTCTTTGCTGGAAGAGTCGAACCGGAACAGCAGTCTAGGACAGGGATGCTTGAGACCCCATAAGACCCAGCAGGTTTTATTGGTACTTTTCAATTGATTTAATTGATCTAAAAGAGTCAAATTATTTAATTTCTAATCCAAACACTCAGTTCAGTTAAGTAATTAAGAGAACTGAAGGAAATGAAGCTGAAACTGCAACATAAAGCAATAACATAAAGTTTACAAACGAGTAGAGGCCATTTAGCTAATTTAGCCTGTTTCATACTTTGTAGCTAATTGATCGAACAATCTCCTCCTGCCACTTATTCAGAGAAGTCAGGGTATTGGTTATGAAAACATGGCAGTAGCTTGTTCCATACTCCTGCAACTCTTTGAGTAAAAAAGCATCACCTGTTTCCTCCTTTTCCCAGAAGGTACAGTGCCTTTATTCACTAATTACGGCTGACCTTTTAGTGACATACCGAACAAGGATCAGATTTGAACTTATTTGGTCTTAGTTTAAAAAACTTAAAAAAACCTTATGAAAATCCTCCGGCACCTCCAGTAAGTATCGCAGATAGAGACGGTCTGTTCATAGCAAAAGATTCATGCTGTATTTGGTGTATTTAAACGACCGTGATAGCTGGAGTGCTTTCTGCAAATGAAGGAAGAGTGCTCGAGCACCGCGCTGTTTTGCAGACTCTTTCAGTAGTGTTTTCCCAAGACTGAAGTCTGCAGCCTCTTTACATCAGAGACAAAGATGGGAAATAGGAAAAGCAAACAGTGGCCCAAAATAGGAAACGGCACTGCTGTGTGTTTATGATTTATCTCTGCTTAATCCCGCTCAACTGTATTCTTGAAGACTGGATTTTCATACTTATTTGTTTTATAGCACAATGTTTCACTGGGCAAACAAACTGAAGCAATTATTCCTACCCTTCCTTCCTTTTGAGAAATTATCAGTGACTGGGGGCTGTGGAGATTGGGAGTGGAAGTGCAGCAAGCAATGGAAGTAATGATGGATATATTATTCTTGGAGTTCTTTTATCAGGGTTGAAAGCTGAAGTCTAGAGGTCAGGATATTAAGAGAAATACTGCCTCCTTTCCAGGTTTACCAGAAGCCAAGTCAGATTTCGGACCACATTTTTACTTTTGCATTTCGATTTCTTTAGTTCTATTAAATGTCCTGCTCAATATAATAAGATCTGTTTAAGTTGCAAGGTATATGGAGGATTAAAAAAAAAATGTAATCAATTACGAATGAATTAGGCCCTAATTTTTCCTCCATGTCTTTCTAATCAGAAGAGATTGTGATTAAGACTTCGTCGTACAGGTCAACTTTTATTTCTGGTTCTGTACTTTCAGTCGTAGGTTTTCTTTTGCCAGGAAGAGCTTTCCTTTTTCCTAGTATGTAGGACAAAGCCTTATGTAAAACCACACTTTAATGTGTCTTTAATGTAATGTCAGCCCACGTCTTTGATGCACTGTAGCTTCATCTGTTATGGGTTTTTTTACCAGAAATATATTCCCATAAGGGGATACCTAGAGCTCGAATGAGGCAATGGCTGATCTAGAAGCCTGGATTAGCTCCAGTGTATGAGCGTGGAAAATGGCAACTTTTGTAGCATTCCATATAGCACCGCGGTTCCTTGAGGTCACACGACTAACCACTGCCTTCAGATTCCAGTTCCATGATATTTTAATATAGCAGTACACTGTTATGAGGGGGAAACAGAAATACTCAATGTTTAGTTGGTTTGCTTCCTCTTGGTGTAGAGAAGACATTGTGACTTTTTTTTTTAAAAAAAGAAACCCGGGTATCCTGCTTTTCTGTTAGTACTATATGCAGTAGAGCTAGAGGAAACTGATTCACTGATTTGCCTCCAGGCTCGCAATCAAGAGGAGAAGAGATTTGTTTTTCCGTAAGTCTCGAAAAATCAACATTCACGCGTAATAATTGACAGAACACTTTTTCATTTTATTCATTTTGCATGATCGTGGCTAATTTTAGAGCAGTCCTGTAGCACTCACTGCTAAAATGTCACAGGCCCTGTAGATCGTAATTGAAAGTAAGAAGGCGGCTGTGGGATAGATTACACTGCAACTTTAAAGAGAGGGTATTTGAAAAGCAGTTATGTCTACAGCAGTAAGGTCCTGTCTGTTGAAGTGGAAATGGGTGTTTACCATGCTATTCAGATCGCGTTCTTCTATACTTCCTCTAGTAACACCATAAACATTATATTTGGGAACAAAATGTTTCACTTGTTATTATTAAAAAGCAGCGGCAACATCAGAAGTATTTCTTTATTCAGCATCTTTGCAGTGCTGTCCTGCTTTTTGGGAAATTACAGGCAAGACAGGACTCTTCTGAAAGGCAAGTTTGAATGTGTGGCTGGGTTTAATAGCCTGTTCAGTCAATAACCCTCTCTAGCTCGAGACAGCGATGCTATTTTGTTTGGTCTTGTTTTTCTGTCTGACAGTGTAATGAATCCCTTTTCATCTCCCCAGTAATTGACGTCAGGGTGGCGATGGAAAGTTTGTCAGATCGGCCTATAATGTTGTTTTTTTCTCGCTCTCTCTCTCCCCTGTCTCTCTCTCACTCTTCTCGTTTAAGAGCCGATGTGAGAAATTTTCAATAACAATGATCTTCACGCATCCAGCGTGCGCAATAAAAACAAAAGGGCGTAGTGACGGCGAAAGGCGTTGAAGAATGCTAATGAGCTTTGGTGGGGTGTGCGTGGGGGCCTGGTGGCCGGGGTCTGATATAAAAAGGTAGTTTTTTTTTTTTGCTTCCACATCGCTCCAGGTTTTCAGGAAACACGCTGGCTTATCGTGTCGCGGCATACAGCACAGTCAGAGATTTGGGAGGTGAAAGGTTGTTTCCTGCCATTCTTTGCTGGTGCTGGGTTCCCATGAGCGCTCATGCCAATTTCACTGTGCCTTACTCCAGGCAGCTGAACTGACGCTCCTGTGCATTCTTATGGGCTCTTCACATCTAATGCAAGAGACTTTCTCTCCAGCTGGAACCATGCACACAATTCACGGGCTCTGCAAAGTGTGCATAGAGCGCAGGTTACCACAGGTCTGGCTTGGGTCTTCTGGGGGTTTTATGTCTGGGTGTTGGGGAGCGGTTTATTCTGTGAATACGGGTGATTTTTGTGGGAAGTACGCGTGCAGTTTCAGAGCCTCCGAATAGCCCTAGGCAGCCCAGGCATGCATTTGTCTGTTTCAGTGGGAATTATTTTTGTAAGGGATTAAAAGAAAAGAAGGTCACACCTTCTGTAGTATGCTCTGGGATGAAAGCAGATTGATGAAAGCAACAAAGTGGGGGAAAATCTCTTTTTTTTCCCCAAAGTCATTCATTGTTGCTTCTGGGATTTTAGTTGCTGTTGCATCTTTCAGATTAATTTCTTGTGGCATAAATAGAGCAGAAAAGATTGCTCTCTTTCTTCTGTGCGGTGTTTTAATCGAAGAAGTCTATAAATCTGCTTAAAAGGAAACTGAAGTTACTCCTTTATTGCACGACAGTAAATAGAAGTGAGTTTGTTTCCTGAAGAAGGAAGTATTTAAAAGCACGGAAAGCATTTGAAATCACGTAATGTAGAGAACATTTATTTTATACTGTATGTACAATATTTATGTCTTGTGCTAGAACTGTTTTTTGTCTGTAACAGCAGCAAAGCATAAAGCTCCTAACAAAACGAATAGTAGGTGTTCTGTTAAGGTATGGTTTGGCTTGAAGAGTGAAAATATACTATAAAAAATAAAAGCTGTATTTTTATTATAGCACCATGTAGATGGATGGTTTTACCTTTGTTAATTTCGGTTATCTGAAAAGGCTGTTTAGTTGTATTTAGTAAATGTAGGTGAGATGTGTTGTATGTTATAGCTCCCTGTATGTAGATACAGTACGAGTCAGAAATGGTGCTATGCATATTTATATGACAGTCTCCACCGGTTCTTGAGTTCTGCTGTCGAAGCAAGTCTAGTTTCTCAATGAGGGCTGGAGACTCGCTGGACAGGCTGCCGTGGCTGGGAGGCACGTGTGTTCTGTCACACTGGCTTTCCATGAGGGACGGAGCTCATCTTTCTTTCCACTGTAATTCCGATCCATGTTGAGCAGGTACTCACGTGGGTCTGTCTGGACACAGCAGCTGTCAGACCAGCAGACTTATTTCTTAGCGGTCCTCCAGACTCAAACTTCGGGTTTTAACCCCATCACCGACATTCATAGAAGGAAACGCAAGAGGCACTGCCACTACATAAAATAATGTCTAATTATTCCCCAGTGGGTGGACTGTGCAAGGTTGTGGACGCTATCAAAGTGTTGTGGAGCTCACCCTTAGGTGCTGCTGTCTGATAGGGTTTCCTGAAGCTAGGAAAGGGAAAGCTGCCATCTGGAGAGGGAAAACAGGGTAGAACATCAGAAGGGTGGAGGCCATTCGGTTCATCAAGACCATTGGGTAGTTGTTAGCTAACTGATCCAAGGATCTTATATAGCAATTTCTGAAAAGAAGCCAGTCTTTTGACTTCAACAACATGGTTAGGTGGCTTGCTCTGTAACCCTCTGCGTATAGACGTGCCTCCTGCTCTGGATGCTGAAGGTGTTTCGCCACCGTGTGCACCTGATTCTCTGGTTCATGTTTCACTGTTGACTCTGAAGAAATCTGCTGGGTTGACTTTGTCGATGACCTTGAGGATTTTGAATATTTCTTTCAGCTGCGCCTTTAATCTTCTAAACTCAGAAGTTCAGTTCATTCAACCTGGCAGTTTAGGAAATTCCTTTAAGTCTCACATTGCACCTAGGTGCTCTTCACTAGACAGCTTCCACAGCGATATAGTTTCTATTACATGGTGACCCTTGTTGTACACAGTATTACAATGAGGCCTTACCTACATCTGCTGCTTTTGCAGTGTTTGCTGATCCTCCTGTTGTAGTATTGTCTCCAAATTTGACTATTTAATTATACCAGTTTATCTAGGATGTTGATATAAATTAGGAAGAACGTGGTCCTGGAGCAGATCCCTGTGGCACTCCAATAATTAAATCATCCCAATCTGAGCATGGACTCCTCATCTGAGGAGAGGAGGAGAAGAGGTGCATGATGTCACCATGAGCCTGCAGGTATTCGGGACGTACCTGGGGTGGCTGAGAGAGCCCAGAGCGAGTAACCACAGCCCTCTCCCTGGTTACACTTAGCCAACTATGCACTGCTGTCTCTGGTATTCCAGTCCCAGTCGGTTAGTAACACAGCCCACTGAATCATCTCAGTCTGTGCTTGTACTTGTGGCACTTCTGAAGGCCCAGCATCATGGCCTTTGAAGAGAGAATTTTTGGCCTTTTAAAAAATGTCATTCCTTATTCATACAGTATCATAAAAATACTGGAGAAATGTAAACGAAAAATGTTTAATGAGAGATGCAGTTGAAAACATTTAGTTAGGAACGTTCCAGGAACGTAAATAACTTCTCAGTTTTTTTTTTTATTTGACAGCACAACCCACAACCATTCTGATACATTCAAATAATTTATTTTTTTTAATCCTTTTCCTTTTAAATCCTAAGATTAAAATGAAAATGAAAAGGCTGTTCCATCTTGCGAAACAAGTGTTTTCCCTGGATGAACTTGGGCAGTGTTTTGATTAACAAGGCCAAGGAGAACCTCTCACGTTAATAACAGGAACATGCACTACGGCAAATCCGGCGACTTTTTTAAATGTAAATTGGAACATATTATACATTGTACAGAAAACACTATTGTGCTGCTGCTTATAGTATTTATGTTCTCTTCAATTTGCCTAAGAGCTTGCCTAAGGAAACAGACAATACATACTATTTTTTACATTAACTCAGCTGAATAGCTGTTCTTGCAAAGGCAGGTTCTGAAACAAATTTGCTGTACTAGATCATTTCCTACCATTCAGTTATAAGGACTCTTTCTGGAGTATAATAATTGGGGATATTCAGCATAAACAGCTGCAAATAATCTCCAAGGGCACACACAATGGGATGTTAACTAAGGAATAATTAGAATACCTAGAACTAACAAATCAAAATTACGCCTGAAGGAGGTTTCTGTCTCCCATTGTGTAGCACAGCTAATTATTAATTAATTTGGTTCACTGCTTCAACCCTTGCACTGACACAGACATCAGAATGTTCTCATTTTCCATAATATGCGCTGTCGCTATCTCCTTCTTCACACGCTGACAGCTCAGTGTGCAAACTACAGCTAACAAAGTGACAGACACCTGATGCAGCTCTCGCTGGTCATGATGTCGGCTTGCAGGGGTCACTGTTGTCCAGGAAGCCAAGACAACCCAACCAAATCTGATGGGAATTATCCAGTTTTGCCTCACTGCTTCGGGAAAACCGTTGTTAGTTGACTGAAGCCGTAAAACCAGTTCCAAAGCAGTAATCTGTTAACCTGTGCTCTGGAGGAAGGGCACTATTAGTAAGATCACCCTGGAGTGTGTTACACTATAACTAAGTTTCAGATATTGTTTTGCTAGTAGTATAACATTGGTTGTGCTGTAGACATGCAATGAGGTGCAGATCAGAAAAAAGGTGAGAGGTTCAGGGTGTGTGTTCCACACACAAGATGATAAGCTAAAAAAGAGCCTACTAACAACAGGAAAACAAAATAAGAATATGGTCCTGATAACAATACAGTAGTTAATGGTTTTAAGTTAAGTTTTGCCTACTTTGAGAACCTTATTTCTTGCACTGTATAATTGGTTGTATTATCTGGCTACAACACAAAACTAAATCTAAAGAAAAAAAATCTTAATTAGAGTGAATATTAGAGCTGTAATATCTGGCGTGTTTGTCTGAGGCATGGTCAGATAATAACACATCATTCTTCAATTCAAAACTACTTAAAGATGTGAACATTATTCTTAATACTGGTCGAAAAAATACAGTAATTTTACTTTCACATGCAGATCCCATTACTCATTTGCTGTGTGAGCTAAAGTCCAATTAACTGCAGTCTAACCTGGAGCACTGCACACTCAGCACTATTAGTAGACCTTAATGCATTGAAATACAACGAATGTCTTCTAAGATTGATAAAATATGAGTGTAGGCTTAAAAAAAAGGAGTTTTCAAATTCAGTGCAAAGCTGTACGCCAGCCAATAATGCCTTTAGGTTGCTGCCAAAGAAACCAGGTGTCTGATCATTGATATAAAAAGGATGTGTTAAGTGATCAAGGGATATAATGAAAAAATGAAGGATTAACATTCTTAGGAGAAGAAATGAATTATGCTGTTGGGCAGAATATCTGGAACTCATCCACTCTGTGTTACAAATTATATATACTGTACTGCCTGAGACTAACAAGCATTAACAGTTACTCACCTTGCACAATATTTAAGATAGTGGTGATTAACTAGAGCAGTTGTTTATATGCCTTAAGCTTGCACATCACTGGTTCTCTTCTTCTGATGTGCACATGTTAGCTGGTGCATGTTTCATGTTAGCAGACATACAGAAATGAACAGAAAGAGACTCACAGACGTGCCAAGAAGGTGTAGTCAGCTCAGGAAATTGCCAAATTCAAAACCGTTGACTTTTTCTTCAGAACTGTTCATTAAAAGCAATTGCTTCACCATCTAAAATCAGCATAAGGACAGTTGGGCATGTACTCTGTTTTTGATTTTTCTTTTAAATTAGACACATGCTATTGAGCAGGAAAAGACCCCGTTATCAAAGTCTCGTGGCTGGTGTAACTTCACAACTGACCTGTTATTTTGAAGGACTTTTATCTGTACCAATGTTAGCGAGTCCAATTTAAACCATGTCACTGATGGGCATTTGTGTAAAATCCCCTTGGTTTAATAGCCTTTAGGATTAATAGATGCTGTTTTTCTGTTTTCTTGCCTTTCATTAATAGATATGTACTTCAGAAGCTTTTGCCCTTTCTGTTGCAAAGATATACAGTTAGGTTTTGATATCTCGTCTGTTTTCAAGAGATCCATATGGAAAGTCAATGACTTCCTGTAAACGGCAATTATGCTTTTGGTGTGCCCTGTTGATTTATTCCTGTTATTACAAAGGTGGAAGGATAATGCATCTCTGCCCTGAAGTGTCCTTGTTTTAATTAAGTATCTAAAGCAAAGATCCTGAGTTGTTCAAACTGGTCAGCACATTGTCAGGTCTGTTCAGACTGGCCTGGGGTTGGCAGAGGTTCAGATATTGGCAGGAAGAAGTTTAAACTGGCTTTGGGTTGTAACAGTATGCCTGGCCACAGACGAATTGCTGCATGTGTCTTTCCAATGGGTCGGTGCGCACAAAATTGAAAAGTAAAAGGTTTGCAATCGTTTTAGATCTGACCTTCAATTCCTAGTCTAAAAGCCATGTACTTTAAGGTTTCCTATTGCTGGAGATCTCTGTTTCCTCCAGTGGAAACTTGCCATCTCTGAACTACTGTGAGGTTGATACAGTGTGTGTAAGTAATAGGTTTATTCCATGCTGAAAAAAAGAAGAAAGAGAACACAACGTTTCGGCCGTGGAGCCTTCTTCAGGTGTGTGACACCTGAAGAAGGCTCCACGGCCGAAACGTTGTGTTCTCTTTCTTCTTTTTTTCAGCATGGAATAAACCTATTACTTGTTCCTTTGCAGCCTACGCATGCTGACGCAGCTACCCACCTGAACTACAGTGTGTGTAATATCTGTGGATAGATTTTCCCAGACACAGAAATGTTGCAGAGTACACAAATGAACGTATCTGTTCTGTGGATTTGAAGTTACAGTGGGAAAGAAAAAAAACTTTATAAGGAAGCCTGTAATGGATTGCTGTAATTAATTAGTCATCCGTTTTCTTTAAGTGGCTTTGCTAATGGTCTTGTACTGCATCATGAAGGAAGCAGAGGAAATTAATGAATTTGTAAGGCAAACTAACTGCATTTCTCGACAGCTAGATTGTTTTTGAAGTGCAAACAAATATAATGTGTGTTAATGTATAGTATATGACAGAAATATTGACCTAATATACTGCCATCTCAAATTGTACTGGAAACAATGCTCACAAATAAGAAGGGCAGTGTATTATTTGTGACCATATTCCAGAAAATCTAAATGATAATTTAGGTGTCTAAATAAAGCTGAAGGACTTTTGATACTGCAAAGCTCTTTATTGTCTTTGCTATTGCCTGAGTGCAGAGTTTGAAAGGACATGAGAGAGTCCGTGGATCTGTAATGTCAAGAGAAAGATTACTTATGAAAGGCTGCATCAAGGAAAACACATTGTACAGAATGTTTGGATTAATGCACCTTCTAGAATCTTCTGTGCACTTCACATCTACACTACAGTGCTGTGATCAAAAACACTCTTTTTCCAAATAAAGCGATTTCAGACTGTAAAAGCTTCAAGACATAGCTTTTGAATATTTCTTTTGGCAACAAAAGTAGTGGTGCTGTGCACACTGAGTTTAGCAATAAATAAATAACAGTTCTACATGCACTTTAAAAACTGCAGTTTGAATTTTTGCATCAAAACAATGGGGGAGGGGGAAGGTGGATTTGTCTTTTGGGACTTGTAACTGATTTAATGAGGCTGGAACTCAATAAAAAGCAAATAATCGATACACTCCTTATTCACAGCTCGGTGTCTGGTGGGGGGCAAGGGCAGGCCACACTGTTTTCTCTGCCTTTCGTCGAACAGTTCCTGAGGACCAGGCCTGAGTCAAGGCATTGAGAGACGAATCCTGTACCGGCTGCCAGCTCTGCGCCAATATGGTTTTCACATTGACAGAAAAAGCATTCTTCAGAGCTGACTGAGTCATGTTTTTTAAAAATAAAAAGCCTCGCAGTGTTCCAAAAACAGCCTCAGCGTCTCAGAAGTATTCTCAGATGGCCGTTGGCGACAGGGTAGAGGCTGTGGCCCCAGCAAGCTATTGGGCAGCGTGGTCAAGAGGTCAGATGGATGCTGGGATCTGTTGTAGCCCCTTAAGCGGCTTATAAAGATTTAGGGGATGGCGAGTATTTAATCCTGCCTCAGTCCGACGGGTAGTTGGTGCTTCTGCAGCACAAGACAGTGAAGTGTGTGGTCTTGTCTTCCAGGTTACCATCCTGCGTGGAAAAGACGGCTTCGGCTTCACCATCTGCTCCGACTCCCCAGTTCGAGTCCAGGCTGTTGATCCAGGCAAGACATCTTTGTGTTTTCCAGTGTGGCAGAGATAAGAGAAAGAGGGAGGCAGCGTTTTAAAGCGACACATGAATCTATCCATTTTTCTCATGTGAAACAATTCCAAACCTGGAAGTACCAAGTCAGTCATGTGCTTGGTTAGCTGACTGTGAAATCACTGCCAATCTGTCAAGCAGAAGCATTTATTTGTCTTGCAGCTCGAGAAGTGTTTTGTGAAAAACAATTGAAGTGAGCTGACACAAATTAAAATAGACATGTAAACAATAAATGTGCTTTACTAATAATACCTTCTACTAAACTATATTTAACTGCTTGATTCATTAAATACACAGTATGCTTAGCACCATTCAGTGCAGTTTTGTACTAAAATGTAGTTTTAGTCTTGTTAAGAAGTGTCAGCTTTAATTGTGTCAGAGTGTTCACATAGTCAACACCTCATTAAAAAAAACTAAACTGCCCATTGTTTCTAAAATGTTTTGTCCAGGTCACAACCAACATATCTTGGGAGGTTAACTATCAAAGATGGGCATTCAGAAGGCAAACTGAGTACTAAATGGTGCCTTACAATTGGATGACCACTGCAGTGGTTTTAGGCTTGGTTTGTCCTCACAGTAGTGACCCCAGTGATCTCTCAGGCGCCTGTGTTCTTTGTGGTGTTATGCTTCTGCTCGATCTGAATTGCTGTTCTGTAGCGTTGCTATAATCTCTCCTGTTGGCATTTGGGGTCATCACAGCTTGAAAGCAACTGTTATTGATTTTGACAAGAGGAATGAACTTGTGCAAAATATTACAGTAGTGAGCATCTTGGATGAACAGCTATTGATTTCAAATTTGAGGGTCTGGAAAGAAAATGGTTGAAGAGTGGAAAAGAAAGGATTGTACCTGATTGAGAGAGCACAGCGCACTCAGGACTACTGTATATTTCCCAGAGGATTTTGGGAATGTGACCCTGACACGGCTGTACTCTTGAAGGGACCATACAGTTTACAGTACCTGTTTAATTGATCGAAAGTACTCCTGAAGGTTATCATAAAACACAGGGTTATGAAGTTATAAATTTCTGGCCTTTTAATCAGTATACAGTATCATGTCCAAATGTTCAATTCCAGGTTGTTTGTCTAGATGTAAGTTGTAAAACGGAGCTTCCTAGCATTGGTGTTTGATTTATTTCAAGACAAGGAGAAGGGAACTCAATAGAGTTTAGAGAGGAATGTATTTTCCATATGTCCATGTGCAGGAGGATTCTTATTTGAGTTGTTCTCTCACAGCAGACAACACAGTACAACATATACTGTAACACCACACAATGTAGACAGTAACTTCAAGTGAAATATTAGTACACTGAGTTTTGTTTTTTTAATATGTAATGGCAGGTCTCGACACCCCTTTGTGAAACCTATGTGGCTGTTTGTCTGTATTTGAGCTCAGAGCCCCTGTATTTTGTGGTTTCAGGTGGCCCAGCAGACCAGGCTGGCCTGCAGCAGTTAGATACAGTCCTACAGCTCAACGGCCAACCTGTGGAGCAGTGGAAATGTGTGGATCTCGCCCACGCTATCAGGTACGGTGTGTCTCAGAATGGGTTTCCAAGTCAGCTGCTTAGACCTCAAGAATGAATTGGTCTTCCTCAAAACCTTTGGCAAAAGACCTAAATGTTCTCACAAGAATTAACAGTTTAGAATAGCACAGCATTTCAAGAGTTAATTTAGTTAATTTATGGCTCATCTTTTCTAGGATTTTGTCACTTTGTGAGACACAAAAGTGGTTTTAGGGCTCTAAATTCCATTTAATTTTATAACCTGTAATAGAGTACAGAACATTATTAGACAAACCAGTAGGCACTCACGCCTGCTCATCGTTAATTGCGTGTTGTTGTTCTTATATAGAAATGCTTTCCTAATGTACAGTCTAATGTTGATAACTTTGCTGTTACAATGTGTGATTTTAAGACAAGTCTTAAACAGAAATTTCAGATTGAAATTAATACTAGCCACTTTTGCCCTTTTGCTTCATCTTAGAGGAGTGAGCCCATTGATAAGGCTGTCATTTATACTAAGCACCCATTTAGGAGAAGTACATAAGTTACTGTGATATCCAATCCTTTGACAATTGTAAAAATGTAGTATTGTGTTAAGTTTCTGTCTTTATGTAACCCTGTACTAAGATAAATGTTTCTGTCTGATAAGATGCTCTCACACTCTTTGTTGCGGAAATATAACTCACTGACCTACACCAGTGCTGTTAACCGGAACTGTAGTTTGTCAGACCTAGACTGCAGCATTGTCCATTTTCAGAGGATCTTTGGCACCTAGAGCATCTTTCCTGTCCAGAAACAGAACAGGAAGCTCTATGGATCAGTTTAGATGGATAAACATGTCTGTGTGACAACTTGGTCACACAGACATGCCATACATAAACAAGAGAACCATTGCCAAGTGAGTTATTTATTGCTGACTCACTAATTCAGGCTTTTCTTGATTGAAAGCCAAACTAAATATGCTGTCTGTGAGTTCTGACCAAACGAGACCTTGATATAATGTCCGGTAATGAGCAGATTATGAATACTGTATTAAATTGATGGATTATTGTAAACTCTTTTGAATTATAAACTAAATAAAGTTGTCAAAGTCGTCTTAAACATATTATGTAAGTGGGAAGAGTGACACAGAGGAGGGAGTTTGCCTCCTGCCTTCCAGTGGGAGTGTTTTTAAAGCAAAAAAGGAGGAATTTGTTGATCTTTGTGAAGCTTTCCTTTACTCAGGTTTCCTATCTGTAAATGTGCCTTTAATCTGACATCCAGTCAGCCCATCTGGTAACCACTGAAAATGTTTTTCTCCTTTTCTTGTTCACAGTGTTACTTTTCTCTCAGATACAGTATGTATAAAGGTTTTCTGTTTCCTGACTGAATCGCATCTCTAGTCGGCCATCGGGCCCAAAAAACAGGACTTTTGAAATGACAAGAGCAGGCAAGACCCAGTGGATGGAGTTGCGCTTTCTTCTTCTGAGCTATTATGTAGTAACAGTGAGAGCTCTTCCCCAAACCCCCCATTTCCTTTTTCTCCTTTTCTGTGTGCAAATGTTGTTGCAATCCTGCTGGGTTCTGTCACCTCCAGAAACTGCCACAGCGAGATCACCGTGGTGGTGTGGCGGACGGTTCCAGTGATAAAGCCTGGATTTGAAGGCCTGATCCACCGGCCTTCCTACAAGCCCAGCTACAACCCTCCCTCCCCCCCTAGCAAGAAGGAGAAGAGTGCCCCTGGCCCCCCGTTATCCACAGAGCAGAGGTCGGGCCGCCACGTCCTCGTCAATGGATCAGAGAGTGGCGTGACCAGCCACTGGGAGCGATGGGATGAGGGCGAGAAAAAGAGCAAGAACCAGACTCTGAAGGGCACCCGGGTGGCATCCTCCGGGGACAAGAACTACATCATCCTGGCCCCCATCAACCCAGGCAGTCAGGTACCCACTCCTTCTGGCCATCGTGTTCAAATCACTGTTGGGTGGTTCTGTCATTGATACGGGAGCTGAAAACACACCTGTCTTGCAGTATGACATCACAATAGCGAGCAGTGTCATTGACTTCTGACATGCTGTGTGAATAGCCTGATGTAAAATTTGAAAGTATTATGAGTAGGTATTAGATCACAGGGACTGCATTTAAATTATAGCATCTTGTATACATGAGTTTTCAGTGTACCAAGTCAGAACCTTGGCTTAAATCTTGTAATATGTGAATTTTAAACTCATTAGATCCTGTGATGGACTGGTGTCCCATCCAGGATGTATCCCACCTTGCACCCATTGCTTGCTGGGTTAGGCTCCTGCCCTCCCCACAGCCCTGTAATGGACAAGGGGATTTGAAAATGGATGGATGGATGGATGAACCAATAGACTTCCTTGCTATAGAGTAGTTGTGAATGCAGGGAACAGATTGTTTAGGGTAGCATGGGTGCTGGGCCGTCTGTGTAGTATGTTGACACCACTGACTTGGAGTTTGCTGGGTTAACCCCTGCCTGTTTAGAGGAGCTTTCCATTATCCAAGATGTTAGGGGAAAAAATGCTTTGATTGTGAGCAACTGAGGAGCGATGGGAATCTCTAGCAAGGCTGTAAGGTGAGGTAGCATACACCAGTCTTAGGGCATGTAGGGACCAGTGAGTACAGTACATCTGCCTACACGCCCTAGCACAGATAAAAGCACCAGTATCCGGGCCAGTCTGTGACCCTGATTAACGCAACATAGTCAAAAAGGGTTGAGTAGCTACCCTTCTTGTTCCGTTCACAACTGATGCAGGTGCATTGATCATTGTCACTGACTTTTCAAAGTCTGTCTTATAAGCCTGAGGCACTGTTTTTACTTTCAAACTAAAACGGTCAGATTCTTTTAGGTGACAAATCCATTGGGGACCTGACAGATACCCCCTCTTTTGTTGTCACTGAATTTCCCACTTGTGGCTGTGCTGTTTAAGGACCTGGCAGCTCTGCAGCTCTGGCGAATACCAAGCATATATCAGCCAGGTCACCACAGGGGGGCGCTGTCAAGGGGCTCTGCCAACACAATAATACAGTGAAGGAGGCTGTCCTCTCCTCTTCTAGTGTCTTTATTGTATTAGAAGTGCAGTCAATGTCCCTTTCAATACCCTACATCCCTGTGGAAAGTCGTTTTTTAGTAATTTGTTTTCAGAAACCACACAATTAAGCCTACTGTACAGGATGAATGTCACCACTATCTGTGTTGTAATGGATTTCCTAAATATTTTTCTTTCCTTTCTAATGATTTCCATTAACTGCAAATTGAATGTTGTCAGCATTCTACCTATCACAAGTTTTAAACATAAATTTAACAATTCGATGGCATATAAAAAGAATGATAGAAGGATGTTGCAAAAACTGAATTCGATATAATGTGCTAAATTGAACAATGCTGGCCGAGGCACGGTATTTATTGTGAGGTGTAGAATTACCATGCAAGACACCTAAAAATCAAACCTGCTCTAAACAAAAGGCGAATGAGTGCTAAATTGTTATAGTGTCAGTTTGAAATAGTGTTATAATGCTGACAGATTGCAAATACTAATAATAGATATTGACCATAGGACCGACAATTGCAGTACATATTGTGTTCATGTTTCTAAAAAAGTTACATACTGTAGGATCTATTGCATAATAGGGAATTCTAAATATTATAAATAAATGGTAATAAAATGTGTTGGTGCACAGAAATTAGATCCACACAGTGCACAATAATGACTTTTTTCAGTGTGTGAATAGAAAGGAACACTGTTCATATTGAAAGCTATTTTTTAAACGTTCAGGCTTTGATAATGTATCAACACAAACCGTTCTTCATTTAGTATATACAGGGTTTAAAGCAAGGCACTCCATCAGAGGGTGTGCACACTGAAATACTGCGTAAAATGCACCTGAAGTGGACTTCACAGCCCAGGCAGTGTTTTACTCTTGCATATAAATTTCAGAGTAGAATTACTATAACATTTCATTTTTCCTCCACAAAGATTTTAGTTTTGATTGTTAATTTAATTATTTCTCATGCAGCAGAGCAACAGAAAATCACGCTGATCGTACATGGAAAACATAGTAGAGTAGTATGTGTGCTACACAGAAACAGCTCACGGATGTAAAAGGAAGGAAAGAAACAATCACCCAGTTATTTGCTGAACAGTACATAGATCTTTGTTTTTTGCCCATTCTTCCAATTTTCAAAATGCAGAATAATAATAATAATAATAATTGCTTACACTTATATAGCGCTTTTCTGGACACTCCACTCAAAGCGCTTTACAGGTAATGGGGACTCCCCTCCACCACCACCAATGTGCAGCATCCACCTAGATGATGCGACGGCAGCCATAGTGCGCCAGAACGCTCACCACACATCAGCTCTCAGTGGGGAGGAGAGCAGAGTGTGCATTGCACCCTGGAAATGGGATTTTCTGAAAGGCCAGGTGAACTGGAGATTGCTGTCGGCTGCGGTCTGTGCAGAGTGGCGGATCGTTATTTTCAGCTCTGTGGTTTGCCCCTGGTATCTCTGACAATCTTGCAGCACGTTGAGGCCCCCTGCTGAGGACCTGCCGCTGTTTCCCTTGCAGACAAAACAGGCTCGCTGCTTTTGTGTGTTGGCAGACCCCCCCTCCCACCTCTATCTCTTCCCTTCTCTTTCTCCAAACAAACACATTACTACTGTAGGTATACCTGTACATGCAGGAAAGTAAACGCCATTGAGCAGTTATTTCAGTCTTGAGAGGGGGGAAAAAAACACATGTCTTTAAAAAGCAAAAGAGTGAAGTAACCACTGTTTTGAAAACTATATGTGTGCGCCCATGTATATAGTTCTTAATCACAGAATGGATTAAGAAGATAGGATATAACTTGTCTCCTTGCTGTCTGTAACACGTCATCACACACCTGAAGAAGGCTCCACAGCTGAAACGTTGTGTCTTTGCTTTTCTTTTCAGCATGGAATAAACCTTTACCTGTTCCTTTGCAGCCTGTGCATGCTGACGCAGCTCCCTACTTGAAAGTCTGTAACATCTCCCTGTTCGTTTACAGATACTGCGGCCTGTTTACCAGGACAACCGTGGTACCCTTGGTGAGCCTCTTTTCAATCTGTGCTGTGATGTCAAATTTTTAATGCCAGTATATGACAAAACACCGATATCACGATTAAAATTGCAGGAATCCATGATTTTGTGGATCTCAAACACCACAATCAGCTTGAACAGGACACAAAAGCATGAGCTTTTAATATATTTGTAGTCCCAACAATGCTTTCAGTAGCATCTGTGCTCAAGCATTCCAACAGTTTTTGATAAAACTGCGAGCTGGGGAAGGTGATTGGTGTCTATTCTGTGCTCCTTTAGGATAATCATCTTCTGCCAGCTACTGATAGCATTTTCATTTTACTGGGGTCTCCTGAGATTTTGGCCTGCATTATAATATTGCATTTGCATTTCAGTTTCTCCAAAGCATGCTATAAATTCTTATTGAATTCTTCTTATCAAGACATGTTTGAATGTTTCTACTCAGATGTGATCTCCACCCAAAACAAAAGTACAAAAGGAATTTGGGCTATGATAAACAATAAAACGTAATGAAAATGTTTATTTTATATTTAAGGGAATAAAGCATTATATCCATTTAATCTACTCAATACCATTTGTTGATTTGTATTTATAGATAACTTATGTTGATAATTTTGATAATGCTTTCACATACAGTAACTATAGCAGGATCACATTAAAATGATTTATTTTATTCAACTTGTGTTATCTGTGAGCTGTTGATTGCGATAAGTTTAAGATAGTGGAGTGGGTCATCATTATAGTACAGAAAAAACGATGCATACAGGTATCTACTGTAGATTGGTGTCTTGTGAAAGAAAATGAAGGTATTCCAAATATCTGCCCCTAGTGGAAGAGATTAATTCAGACAACATATTAACCTATTCACCTTCAAAATAAAAAAAAACTCAAGTCAAAATCAAGTCACAGTCTTCTTGCAGGTGGGCCTCAGTAGCAGTCTGGCTTTAGGGGTCCTTAAGTTAAAACATGGGGGTATTACTACTGGAAGGGAGATAGATGAGGGGGTTGGGGTAGAGTAAGTGGAAATGTTATTTCCTTTTACCTTAAAGTTGACAAATCAATTAAATTATTAATATAATACAGATCAGCTGCCAGGAAAATGAAGTAAAACTGGCATACAGTTGAAGTAATACATTATCCAGAATCAGCCTTTAGAAATTGATTTTGTTCTGACGTATTCACATTTGCCAAGCCAGAATTTTAAGCTTTCCATTCTTAGTGATGTATCTCATTTAAAAAAGCTGCCAGATCTGAAGAATTTTCCTTCAGTGCTATAAGGAGTGTAATTTCAAACACAACTGTAGGTGGTACTGTGAGTCTTGTGTGAGGGCTGTTCTCAATGCAGTATCATATTTACATTAAAGCTGATCCACCCTTAAGGCTGACATTCTTTCAGGGATGAATACTTGAACTTGCTGTATCATGATATGAAGGATGAAATGAGAAACCTTTATTTTGCTAAGTGACATTCAGCAATCTAGCTCTAGTTAAACTTATCCTGTTTCATGCCAGCTTGAACCACAACACAGTTTCTCACTTTAAAAATTAGAAATTCAGTAACTCAGTGCCCTATTTTCCTTGCTTCTAGACTGCCTGCGCTTTTTGAATCTTAAGTACATGACGTTCTAAAGCATATGTTTAATATTGATATATACATTCGTTTTGAAGGCCTGGACAAGTATGTGCAAAAACAAAAACGTTACCTTTAAATACTGTAGTCACAAGAAATGTAATTGTATATTTTAGCAGAAATGAAAAAATAAAATTAAAGTTAAATTGAAATAAAAATTAAATTAAATAAAAATTGAGAACTCTCTCAGGGCATCTTCAGAAAGTTATTAAATACAAACAGAGGGGAAAATTGTAATATACAGTATCATTGAAAGTTTTGAGGAGAGCGCTGCTTAATCACAATAGACTTACTTTTAAAAAGCAGCATTTGGTTAAAGCAAAGTATGCCCTGAATTTGGAGTTTTAAATCATGATTTCCCAGACAATTCCCAGGTGAAAACGGTTTTAATTGCTCTGAGGCTTGCAGTCTGTGTGACGTTGGCTATTTAATCATGGGGATGTGCTGGTTTTGGTTTTGACAGGAAGAGTGTACAGAAGCCGTCCGCCTTCAATATTGCAAAGAAGGTCCACTTTTCTGGGGTCGAATACCTCTGCGCCCAAAGTGCCACCCCATGCCAGCTATCAGCAGGACTGCAACTATGCCAACTATCAGAACTGCACCATCGTGAGGTCCCACCTTCCTCATGGCAACTATGGAACGTATGTCAAACTGGCACCGAAAATACTCATCTTCCCCATCTTTGTACAGGTACAGTATGACCTTTTCCCCTTCCCTTTTCCCCTTCTGCAAGGGATTAAAGATTGCACCTTCGGGTTGTTTAAAGAATTCCAAGATGTCCTATCTCCCTTAGCTCCTGGGCGTTTTGGACCGCTCCTGGGCTTGTGCTTGCGCCTGGGTCTGGACTTAATCAAAAGTGAAAGCGTAAAATAAAAAAAGAACCCGCCGTCAACTTTTGAATTTGAAGTGTCTTTTAACATTATGGCGACCTAGGTCTAGAAAAACAGACCCGGTGTGTTTTGACTCGGTTAGGCAGTGACCCGGTTAGGCAGTTTTTTTCCTTATTTCATTCACTATAATGCGACTTTATAAATTTTGAGTGGTTAGGGTTTTATCAGAAATATTACCATTTAGCAAAAACATTTCTGTGACCCAAAAT
The DNA here is from genome assembly GCF_040954835.1 of Lepisosteus oculatus. NCBI lineage: Eukaryota > Metazoa > Chordata > Actinopteri > Semionotiformes > Lepisosteidae > Lepisosteus > Lepisosteus oculatus. The sequence goes on along the minus strand of NC_090719.1, from coordinate 12,260,096 downwards.
CAGCACACGAGCATACGGTAGGCATGCTTGACACTGTAGAGGTAAGTACTGTGAGTAGTTTGTTTTAGTCAAATCTAGCTTTATAAGTAAATTGTGGGGAAACCCTGTCTGACACATGGTTATGCAGCCTCTAGTTTAGGTTGGTATGGAGTTAAGAAGAATAACTGGAGTATCTAATATTACCCAGTTAGGAATTGCCACACAGGAGCGCTGCACAGAATGTCCTTTATCTCAGCCACTCTGTGAGCAGGAAGTATTTTTAGAAACATTGGACCTAACCGTGACTCTGAGTATCTATACACACACTGAGACAATGAAGTGTCCACGCCTCATCAAGGTCAGTGATTCAGGGAGCAGGTTAAAGATCGGAGATCCTTGTAAGATGACTCTGACTTAGAGGATGATGAGATCAACTAGTCTAAAAATCGAGTAAGAGGAGTTTCTAACGGCCCAACCAGTAATGGTGCTTACCCGGAGTGAAGAGTATGGTCTACACATTGCCCGTTGAAGAATTGCCATGTCATGCCCTGGGAGTTTTAATGACTACAGAGAGTCAAGACCTCAGTTTTATGTCTCATCCGAAGGACGGCGCCTTTTTACAGTATAGTGTCCCAGTTACTATACTGGGGCATTAGGACCCACACAGACCGCAGGGTGAGCACCCCCTAACGGTCCACTAACACCTCTTCCAGAAGGGACCTTAGTTTTTCCCAGGAGGTCCCTCATCCAGGTACTGACCAGGCTCATACCTGCCTAGCTTCAGTGGGGTGCCAGTTGTGAGTTGCAGGGTGATATGCTGCTGCTAAAAGTGCTATAATCCCTCCACCTGGGACAGCTGTTCCCTTCCCCCCTCATCCAGAGAGAGCAATCTACTCTTTTCCAGGTGACAAGCATGACCTCATATCCTTAACAAATGTTATTGATATTGGTAAATGTTATTGAAACTACTACTAAGTTTAAAAGGAAATGGGTATTTTCAGAATAAAGCAATATTCGTGGGCTTATCCTTTCATTTGCATCACAGACTGTTTTTGCATTCTAAAGCAATGCTTTTAAAACAGTTCTAAGACTTTATGTGCATTAAGACGCATTCAAACAAACCCTGAGAACAACGCACAGCTATTTAAAGTTTCTTGACAGTTTTGCTACACTTCTTCTTTTTGATTTTTTTTTCTTAACAGCCGCCCACACGGGGCTGAGGACACTGATCCTGTATACTTTTCACTCTCGCAAGTGGTCTTACATCCTGTTGATTTGCAGAAAATCTCACCCCACTTAAAATAAAAGAAAAAAGAGAGAGAGCTGTTACTTGTACCCAGTAGCTAAAGTCCAGAGGAGGAAGTGGCTTGTGCTATAGCTATTCTGTTTATAGACACCTTTAGATGTAGCTGATAGTGGTACTTAGTGAGTCTATTGTCTTCATAGGTGCACGAGTTTGCATTGGTTATATCTTTAGCAAAATTTTAGTTTTATTCTGTTTCCAAAAAAGCTCTGCATTGCGTTCGTTCTCCCAAGCGACAATGTCATTGGTATGTACAAATTCTAATGAACAAAAATTCACACATTCAAAGGCAAAATTAATTTAATTCATTCTTTCCTTTAATTGTCTTGCAGCCTTTGGATCTTTGCAGCCCAGCGAGGTCTCTCATGATGTCGGAAGAGATGATTTTGCATGAGAGCAAGCATTTGTCTATCAAGGTAGGAGCTGAATTTTAAGGAGTGATCTTTGGCCAAAAAGTCCATCGCGATTTTGCAGGAAATCAGTGAAGCATTTCATCAGATCTTATTTGATGCTAACTGTATTTCCGTCTTGAATTTTAAGGCCACCCATAACTGGTGGATCCTTCTAGACAGTGTGTCCAGTGCTCTATTTGCAAACACGCTGCATGAAAAAGACCCAATATTGATCATTAGTCTACGACATTTGATTTGATTGAATACCCCTTTATAAAGTAACGCACGAAGAGGAAGAAATAAAACATGATTAATTCTTTCACATACTGAAAATGACCACAGTGTCATTTGAGTTATAGACTGTAGCATTCACCACACTTGCGAAACATTTGCTCACTCACTGAGAACTGCTTTTGCTTTTGTATTGAGATGGATTAAACCCTCTCCGGAGTGGAGACAGCTAGATGTTTTTACAAAGGAACTGTTTTTAATAGAAAAACTGAAGCCACTGAAGCCATGGAGCAGAGTGTCACTATCAGTCCAGCACAAAAGAGCTCAAGGCAATATCAATATGTGCTGTACATAATAATGTTTTATGTCAATGTGTCTTAAATTCCCATTAGTGCGAAATAGTTTAAATAGTGCTGTAACCTTAAGTATAAAGAACTTTTGTGAGCATTGGGTCACGTGTAATACAGTAAGTGCAGGTTGACTTACAGAAAGTGGAAAAAATATTGTTTGTGGTCCTTTCATCACTCAACATGCTACAAGATTTTCAACTCCGGTTTTCAGTCCTGCAGTATTGGAAGAATTCAAGATTTAATATATTACATATTACAATTCTAATTTAAAATAAAAGGGACTATAAGGCAAGAAAAAGTTTAATCAAAGGAACATACTGTATGCAGCATCTGTAAGTTCAGCCTTGACCACCCCACTCAGCCCTCATGAACTGTCTTTTCTGCGAGCTCAGCAGGGGGAAATAAAAATCACAGAATTAAAAGTTACAGAATAAAGTTACATAATAATAGTGCAATAAAAAAACTGAATTAGAAAAACTCGATATAAATAGAACTGCTACATATGCAGGGTGTATGCAATACATTATGTCCAAACAGTGCGATATGCAGTGTGCCACATACAGTGGAAAACTGTACGTCCATGTAACCTGGCCATTTAACAAAGACCATTAGGGTGGTTGCTGAAGGTGACTGCAGCTTGGCTGTTTAGCAGTCTTATTTCTGGAGGTAGAAGCTGTCCCGTAATCTGTTGGTCTTTGACTGCTTCGATACTGGTTACCGGACGGCAGGAGAGAAAACAGTTTATGACTGGGATGACTGGGGTCCTTGAGAACAGAGTGTTGGAGAACTATGCTTTATTCATTTGGTTCTTACAAGCTCATACGTGACTGTGTAAGTGTTAATAGCAGGGAAACCCAAAAAACAAGTTTCTGGGTGAGAGAGTCAGTAATGAGTGTTGAGGTACTTGTGTGAACTACAGGCTTGTTTGTTCAGCGGTGTTTTGAGAAACGGTGAGGTCTCTGGGCTACAGGGCAATTGAGCTACCTGCCATTGTGATAATATTGTATAAAGGAAGCATGTGCAGAGGAGAGAAAGATAGAGCCCTGCCTGTTTTTGAGCACAGGGATTGCAGCTGGGACTTGGGCAGTTTCCTGACAGTCGGCTGTGAGCAGTTACTTACCCACTTAATAAAACACAATAGAAAAAAAAAGACCAGCATGTGTTCGGACTCCGATAAGAGTCTGGTGCAAAACTTTTCAATAACATGCTCTGCAATCATTTGTACCTTATTTCTTTTACTACTTTTTAAAGTAGTAGTTACAAAGTGCTCAATCAAGGTGATTCTTTTCTGATGCTTTTTAAAAACTCCATTTTATTACCTTTAACAAGTGCATTAAAAATAAGTTTGTGTACTATAAAGTGTTTGCTTTTCGGCAGACGTTCTAAAATGAAAATATTCCACATTACAAGAGCAAAATAATAATGTGTGTAACCAAGAAAGTACTTACATACAGTATATTACTTTACCTAAATATTTGATACTTAGAATCACAGCTTTTGTATGCACAAAATATAATTCGGGATGTGCCAAAGAGAGAGATGTGTAGGTGAAGTACCCATTGCTAAAAGTGGCATAAAACAGCAATAATTACTGCAGCCTAAAGAAATTTATACAAATTGACAATGAGAAAAACTGTTTGTAGCTTTTCATTTCTCCTTTCAAAAGAAAGATTATGCATAATGAACTAAATATGCTGAATGTTCTTTTTGCAATTTCTTTGAAAACTAACTTGCAGAACGTCAGATAAGGTTTTGCAAACTAGCTGTGTTGCAACAAAAAATAACTAAAACTATTACCGTAATTATATGTGTTTTCAAAGGGTAAGAATATTGATCGCTTTGTTTGCTGGTGAATAACTAAAATAATTCAAAATGTATTAAAGTCTGTTAGATGTTTAGCAACAGGTTGAGACATTATAGGTTATTGATAGAAGCAGTACCATCTATGCTTTAGATTTCAAATATGTTTACATAGACAAGATAAACCAATATATATTTTAGGTGTCAGTTGTTATCAAAAATAGTATACTAGTGCATTTACTTAAACCTTAAAAAGAGACATCAGTAAAGAGAGCATTAGTAAACTCGGTCTGTACAGGCCCTTATTTAGGCCATACAGAAGATGGATCTCTATATCCCAGACATTACCTGTTATGATTGGTCAAATACTGTGTTGGTGTTGAAATAGGTTGAGTTGGTCAGGCAGTTGTTGCCTTTCTGGATAACAGCCCTGTCCCAGCTTTCAGTGCTGTCAGTGGGAGCTGTATCATTCCTCTTGCTAATGCTAAATCTGCTGGAAAGTCCTGTGGAGCCTGGAGACAGGCAAACAGCTCTGGCAAGTGGTATGGTATGGAAGGAAGGGTGCAACCCCTCCTCTATGCTCTCATGCATGTCACAACTACCAATTCCTAAGTGGGGAAATAGGGGATTAATAATTGGGGAATAATTGGGGATTATTGGGGAAATAATTGGGGATTCCTATTTAAAAAAAGTAATTCCACACCCCATGTCAGCAAACACAGAAAAGACACAAGTGCAGCAGTGTCTGTATCCATAGCGTAGCGATCTGTGTTAAGTATAGTCCACAAATACTTTTGTGGTATGATGAATCTGCTACTTAAAAATATATACAGTAACTGTGTCTACTCTGTAGATACTGTAGTACAAAGGATTTGGAAAGTCAGATCATTTCAAACAAGATAGATACACTGTGTTTATGGGAAGTTTAATATCAACACACACAGGATTATATTTAGAAACTGTGTATTTGTCACCACCATCACCGTAGTATTGCTCTATTGTTGAGGCTTCCTTTGCAACTTCTGATACATACTGTAGGTGCAGAGATGTGGTGAGGCTGCACTCTTGATGATCTTCATCTGCACTTGCACAGGAGTGTTTGTGCAGTCCCCTTGCCATTTGATGATCAGACCTCCACAAACCTTATTTACAAGCTCCTTTGGTGTTACAGTTGACCTGTGCAACCATTTGAGCAATAGAAGCCTATTTAAGTTCCTGTTTTCTGTTTTAATTAATCCTCTCAGAGAAGCTGTGACTACAAATTGATGGTGTGTTGTTTCATATCCCTGGGTCTGCCTTGATGTGTGTCTCTTTGTTTATGAAATACAGATCAGCATGTAGTAGTTGGCCTTTTCTGAAAATAGATCTTCCTCCAGAGGGGAGAACTGTGACACTGTAATAATTTCTGACTATGTGGAATTTATAAAGCATATTTCTAAATATCATTAGCAAACATATCTAAAGAATTAGTGATTTAATGATTACCTAAAGAATATATTTCACTACTCTCAGTTTTACCTTCTTTTCCCTTTTGTAGGAAACCAAGTACAGAAAGGTCTGAATGCGAACAAGCAGAGACAGTCCCCCATGAATGTTTTGATTCACTGATCTAGACAGACTGCTGCAATTCGGCTGCTCAAAATGTAGTTTTCAGTACAGCCGAGTTAAAAATGATGATTTTGGATTTTTACTGAAGTGATGTGGGATGCATTAAGAAATAGGAAAAACTGAAAGTTAATTTTTTTGTGATTATGTAGTCATTAATATGCCCCCCAAACACACAGAACAGCAGGAACTTTACTATAATCATTGCTTAAACTTTTTTAATTATTAATTGAGCAGTACACAGACCTACAGTACGAACACTATGCATTTGTTTGTGTCTGTATGTCTTCCAAAACACTTGTAACCTTTCATCCCTGAAGAGTATCTCAACACAGTTCAGGAATTTAATACTCTTTTTTGCATTTTATTACATATCCATGCCTTCTGAATAGTGTATGGGCATTGTGGAGGTTGGATTTTCACTGAAATTGTCTTCAGCTATTGTTCTTGTCAACCTCCCAGAACTAACAGAGGGAAATCTCATCCTTCTTGTCATTCAAAAAGCAATTCAGAGCTGCCTGGATTTTTAATAATTGTTTGGCGTCATTTATATGACAAATTGTCTGGAAACGCAGATGGTATGTTTTCTTCTACATCCTGAAATGGTGCCGTTAATAAATAATAACATGGACCTTTTATTTTGGTTAATATTAATCCCAACCAAAATAAATTCAGTACAATCAGAGATTCTTTTGACAGTGTTTAACAACTATCTTGATGCATTCATTGCAAATGTCAATTAATGAATGTTAAAGCCTTGTTCTTTAGTTTGTTGTGGATAAAGTTAAGCAGCTGTCTGCTCAGAATTTGCTTCTCATATCTCCCCATTGTCTCTTGTAGACTTAGACTTCTTTTTATAATTAATAGTAAAGCACTGTGTCAGTATTCTGAGAATTGCTTAATTCACAAGGGACGCACGCTCTGGTATCCTGAATTCTGCCGGTTAAGCGGTTATGTAATACAGACTTCACGGCAGAGCACTGTCGTTTCTGCATTGTTGAATGGTCTGGTGACACAGAGGTGATCGTAAATACAGCTACATGAATCCTGAAACCCAGGAAGGAAGCATGTGGGGAGCTACTGTACCCTGCCCAGCTTTTGAAAACTCACACGCCACATTTCCTCTCCAAAAGGTCTTAAAGATTCTATGGGTGATGCAGGTAGAATACTTTATGCAATCCTACTAATGTTCTCGCATTATTCACTTTGTAGTGTTAGCATGCAGTCCAGCTTTATGTTTTTTTAAATCATGGTTTTAACGTTTATAATTCTGCCCACGAAAAACACTCCTGCAAAGGTTCAACCAAGCAGAAAGAAGGCATGCAAATTTGAATCTGTCTGGCCTGATGCTTTAAAATGTTGAACATCTTTGCCTTTTTAAACTTCGTCTTTTTAAGTTGTAATGTTGATTACGAAAAAGCTTTCCAACATTGAAAAATGTTTTTGTTTTTTTCAAACCTTTCTTGAGTGCAGTCGACGTACTCTATGAAGTATATAAAGATATGTGTTTCCAAAGAAGGAGTTGCTCAAAATGCCTTTGATTTTTTGAAATTCTTAAAAATGTCTGTATATACTGTAAATCAACAATAGCAGGGTTCTTTTGCACAGTCTAGTCACATAATCAATCCAGGCTTGAACATCCAGTAACACTTCACAAATCTCATAACTTATTCTCCAAAAAAGTGCACAAAATAACCGTATTTACTTAGTGTCCCCTGCCTTGCTCGGATACGTTTGTTTTACTTTTTCATATTTTGGAGTTCAAATTTTATGGTATTTTTCAAATATGCAACCTCTGTGCGAACTGGGAGCAGTAAGCTGGGGTTTATGAAATCATTGCTTTGTCATCGTCTATGCTCAGTGATCACTGCCCCGTGTGAGTCTCTGCCTCTGTGAAACCTCATTAGTGCTTCACTCTGAGAAGGGCTTCTTGTCTTTAAGTGATGTCTGGTACTCTTTTCCCGTAGGTGACTGTCTTTATCTACACGGATCTGATGCTGCTGACGAGAGAAGACGAGCCGGGACGATGCAACGTTCTCCAGAACCCTCTTTTCCTTCATCACCTCCGCTTGCAGGAAGGTGAGTGAGACCATTCCGGCTCAAGCAAGTTACTTTCATATAAAATACTTGAGAGTGTTTTCTGATCTGTACAGATCTCTGTCCTGTCAGAAGCCAGCATGGTTTTTGCTGTTCATGGTTGAATTACAACCCGTCTTGGTGTTCTTCGCTTTCATCGCTAACAAATAAGTGACACGTGCGTCTATATCTCTCTCAGGAAAACCACCTCTGGCCTTAAAGACTGCAGCATTGATGTGGTGTGATCGAGGCTTATTTCAGACATTTCAGTTACACACCCAGCTCATGATCTAATTCATTTCCTGCTATGCTTTGATAAACATCTGGCAGAGGTTCTGTTTGCTAGTGCGTGTCTTTTCAATCCCAGATCGATCAAAGAGTCTGTGTTGATTACCGAGTATAATTAATTGTATTTACATAGCCCTCTTTATCCTAAAGGATCTCAGAGTACTTTAATTATAGAAAGGGATTCTTTATCTTTATTAGCCACTGAAGTGCAGCAATCCCAGCAGACAGGAGATCAGACGGCAGCTGTTGAGAAATTGCTTCGTTATCTGAATTAAAGGGAACTTCAGGGAGGCCAGATTATGCATTCAGCCACATTCAGTGGATGTCTTCTACTGCACAGTGTCCCCTGTTCGGGGTATTCAGACATTGCTTTGAAAATGGTGGTCTAGGGGAAGGAGTACAGGTACTGTACAGCTTATCTCCTGACTCGTAGGATTGTTGTGTGATTCCATATGTTTCACAGCGATTCTACTGTGTTTCTGTCAAGACATATAATGCCAATGAATTGAATAGAACGGAAATTGGCTCAGATTTCCAAGGAACTAAATTTCAGGTTTCTCCCATCGGTCAAAGCTAATGTCCCTAAGAAAAGAGAGCTTAAGGTTGTTGTTTTTTTTGCCATAGCACTCTCTAAGGATCTCCTCAGCCATTATTGTCAATGACACAAGTCAAAATCAACTTCCTTGGTGCCTAGATTTTGAGTTGGCGTATGTTAGTGTGCAGTGAGTTGATGACAGTAGGATGATACGATTCTACTGATTTCTTTAATATTGTAACACATATGGGCGACATTACAGGTTGTGCGAGCCGGCTTACCAGCGCGGTGACGTCACCACCCTTCCCTGTGAATAGCAGGGACCTCAGCTGCCGGGCTGACAGGAGATCTCCCTTTAGCTCAGCTGGCTGGTTCCCTGTTGAGTGATGCCGGAGGCCCAGGTTTGAGCCCCCAGAGGTGGGGGGCCGACCTGAGGCGGCAGCGGCGAGGGCGCATACCCACGTGAACCCAAGAGCACTACAGTATGGTTTACTTTCTGTAGTTGAATATTGATCTCTAAAAACCAAGCGCGATTTCTGAATCTTGTGAACGTTAAACAAATGTGGTTGCTTCATTCTGATCAAGAAAGTCATTTGCATACTGTATCTTCATCATTCTCAGTATCGAGGGGAAGGATTATGAGCTGGCATCATGACATTAAACATTCTTGACTGCTGGAACTCCAGTGTAGTTTGGCATCTGCTTTTTATGTGTTGGTGTAATTTTGTGTCTAACAGGACTGGAACCAAGTGTTTTAGATTAGATTTTCTAATGATTTGAATCATTGAATCACTTGATTTATATATTCAGATTTCATCCAGCATTGGTATTTTGCTTCTATTTTTATTTTGATTCTGCTGTAATTACAAAATGATCCCTCATCTCATAATCAGCTAGAGTAATACTGGAAAGCAGTGTTTTTGTTTCTGCACTGTAGTTATTTGCATTATATCTTTATGCCTGACTGCATCTTATCTCTGCTCTGCTTTGGAATATGTAGACTTAATTGCGAAATTATACCAAGTGTCTTACACAGTCTGAAATAGCTGTCACTGTCATATTTCAGTTTTGAGTTTACAGGAACGTTAGACATTATTAAAGAGCAACCAAACCCTTTTTCAGCAGGGCTCTCACATATGAAAATAGAAAACCTACAGTATAAACTGATTAAACCTGCAAGCATCACCATGTTGGACAACTTAATTGAGTCTTCTGAATTTAATAAAATAGTAAGGGTTGTTTTATTTAAACATGTCTATCTCATTTCTTGTAGATAGAAAATGGAAAATCATCCTTAGGGTTATCTTTTCTACAGCTCCTCCTCATATGAATTAATCTTGTGATATATGCAACATGCCAGTTCAAAAGGGAAAATCTTAAGTGATTTAGTTGAATTTTATACCCAAGAATATGAAATTGAAGATGCATTACAAGTATGGAAAACCTGTGTGAGACATGGTGATGTTAATAAAAGATCTTGTTAGCTTTCATCCAAAACCCAGAGACTGATGTAAAAACAGTATGGTAACTGTTTTAAAACAGGGGTTTTAAAGCTGTTACCTGGGGACCCATGTCAAGAGGGCTCATTGAAAACAAAGAGAAACGTTTCACCACAAGTCTCGTTTTGTCTAAATCTACTCTCTCACACAGTTACTCTACTCCATCAACAGGGAATCTGTTGACCTAAAATTCAGCTTGCGATATTTTGTAATTTTTTGTCACCTCATTTCCAAGGTTTTTCCAAAGACTTATTGCTATTCTTTATTTGTGCGGTATGATTTTGTCACCCTTTTTATGGATGAGTACTACTTTAGCAAGTTTGCCATCAGAACATTGCCTTTGTTTTGAGTGACTGATGGAAGTATTTGGTTAACGGTTTATGAATCACATCTCATTTCCTTTAGTGTTAATGGTAGAATAGCATCGTCTCCTGGAGATTAGATTTAACTTAAGTGCTTCTAGTACCCTTAACATTTCTGCCTTTTTATGCTAATGCTACTTAATATAAACTGTCCTTGTTCAACCTGTAGCATGTTGTTAATTTGCGGTGCAGTGGCTCTGTAGCTAAGGATCTGCGTCTGTGGCTGGAAGGTTGCTGGTTCGTATCCCGTGGCCGGCAAAGGAATCCTACTCTGTTGGGCCTCTGAGCAAGGCCCTTAACCCCAACTGCTCCAGGGGCGCTGTATAAATGGCTGACCCTGCACTCTGCACTCTGACCCCAATTTCTTCCATGATAGACACCTGAGTATTTACAGTATTAGCCATTTCCCATTTTATTGCCTAAAACTTCCATTTTATTATTGATACTCTTATCATTTGTTATTCTTTTGCTTCAGCACAATGAAAAAAACCTTTTCTGTTTGAACATTATGGATAATTCATTCTGATTTTAACTACCTAACAATTTTCATTTTACATCAGCCTGTTTGTGATGCAATGCCTAGCTTAGCAATCCAATTCTGTCAAATAAGAATTTCTTTTACACTTAATAACATGCTACAGTGAACTTGGAGAGGAGACTTCAGTTTATTTTATATGCAAATACTTAAACCTGTTCCTGAAACACTTGGAATATCAGCCAAGGGATTGAGCAATGAACTGGCACTTAAAATGAAGAAACAACTTTCGTAATTGAATGATCAGCATCTTTTTTCGAAATACAATTCACCTGGCAGGTAGAGAGGAATTCTTCATGTCAAATTCTGACAAATTTCACTTTCTGTTAGTGCTAATAAAGCAAACTTTTTTTTAATATATTTATCTTGAACAAAAAATAGGAAGAACCTGACAGTGTATTCACTTGATATCAATGCAGCATCCTAGTTCACTGAGAGTCACTCACACAAAATTTATTTGAGTTTTCTTTAGATTCTTGATGACTTGATTGGAGTTTAAATTTTAATGATTTAAATAACTTAGTCCCATCCATTCATGTTTATTGCTTTATCCGGTTTAGACTTGTAAATTTCTTCCAAAATAATAACGTGTACTTTTAACTGTTTTAGCAGGAGTAAATGAGTACTTGTTTTTACTTACTTCTGTACTTTGGTTTAAATTAATTTTACATTTCTCAAACTAAAATAAAGAGGTAGGGTTAGCTCCTTTTCTGCTATGTTTACACAGTGATGTGAGCATAAGGAATTGAATCATATCTTTTCAACTTAGGTGTAGTATGCAAAAAAGCAGGTGCAAGTGCATTATCATGAACTATGAAAAGGTCAGCCCTGTGCTTTGTGCTTGTTTTTTTCAAGGAAATCACTCTGAAATTCCTGTTCAAAAGTGCTGTAATGTAGATGTGAAGACCTCAAGTTGAGGAAGTAAAAAAAAACACAATCTATTTTTATAAGCCCCAAATCGATATGGTTACATGAGTGCAGAGAGCTTGCAATTCATTAAAGGTAGCTGTCTCGGTATAAATTGACCAGCCCTTTGCAATCCATCAGTGTCACAGCTATCAGACATGACAGGCTTGCTGCTGAAATCAATGAGGTATGCATCGGATTCAAAGCAGGTTTATAAATACGTTAGCCAGAACGAATGATCGGAGATATTGGATGTGAAGTTCAGCGACGGAGTCGAGTTTGTTTTTTGCTTTGTAAAGGACGACATGGAGATTCGAAGCTCTGAATCGCTGGTGTATTTGTGAAAGAAGAGTTTCCTGTTTAGTGATCATAACCAGCCTCTTTCAGAGTGTTCATCGGGGGGTGAGGGAGATGGCGATCGCAGCTCCACTCTGAGCCTGTGGTTTGCGGTGTCTGTTTGAGCAATATCTGCAGCTCATATGCCAGATTCTGAGCCATGCAGCACAAATAATGGGTCTCTTTCAGGCCTCAAGCTAAACAAGGTTTAGCCGAATAATGGATAGTGGGAGTGAGTGAACCTGGCACAAGAGAGCTCAGCGTTCAGCTGTAACCTTGACACCACATGGGAGAAAATTGCTTTACCTGGTTTGTAAACCCACAGAGAGAGTGGTGACATTTGCATTAGCAGTGCCTGTCCTTCCCTTTCACTAGGCGTGATGTTGTCCCATTGCTTCACCTTTCCAGGAGGGAAGAAGGGGAAGGAAATGCGGCCTCACATTGTTTTTTTTTTCTAAAAAAAAAACCCTAAAGGAAAGATGCTGGAGTCAGGATTCAGATGAGGCGGCTCTTGAGATCAAAGCTCCCTTGGGCCACTCGCAGGGGCTGATCTGATTTACAGCCCTAGAGGTGATGCCAAATGTTGGAAAAGCTGTTTAATCCCCATCATTGTGATGCATGTCTGCAGTGAAACTTATGCTCCGGTCCAGGGGCTGCCTGTTATTGACAATTGATGTCGAGACAGATTAATGGCACTTTCAGCCAGACTTGATGTGGACATGAGGGATTCGTGGCATTTTGGAAGATCTGTTATCTGCATGATTGAATAAGGTTTCCACCATTAATTTTTAACCTGTGATTCACCTGCATCGATTTAGAAATGAACTGTTACCACCGCATGCACTTGTTAATAGCAAAAGGATATTTTTAGACCTCTGGAGAAGACATTGGATCATTAGAATTGAATTCCAGTCAATGGGACCTGAAAATTCATTACAAATCTTGTATTGCATCTTAGGTTGTTCTAAAAAAATTTAAAATAATTTTAAGGAAGAAATCTGAAAAATGTCATGCTATGTAGTTATTGCCAGAGGAGCTTTAGAAGAGGAATTGTCTTGTTACTGTCAGTTTCCCAATGTCCACATAGAGTATCAGCCGTTGAAAGAAGTCAAGGAAGTTGAAGTTGCAGTGTCTACACCTTTTTGTCCTCAGAAGTGTAGTAAAATGAGTTTGAGAGGAAATTCTCAAAGATGCAAACAACCATGAAACACTTAGGACACTTTAGGATTATTCAGATGCTTTGTGGAGTGATCGGGATATTGCTGACTAATATACATTGTCTCCCATCTCAGCCATTTAACTGTATAACTCTTTTCAAATTGTTAATTGCCTCACACATTTCTCCTCCTGCTCAGTTTGGGGGTTAACCTGATCAAGGCAGTGTGTGGATTTAATATTTCTTGATGATTTAGTTGCTCATAAGGATCTTCACAGACTTCTTCTGATCTGCCCTTTTCAGTTTATCCCTGACTTGCTCTGAAAGCTCATTAGTCTTCATCCTTGAGTCTTTGCTTACAGCGAACCAAGGAAACTCACCGAGATTCATTTCATTGTGTGTCTTGTTAGAGCAATGCACCTACTGTGCATTTTTTTCCTTTTTGTTTTTAGCTTTGACTGTTAGGAGTAGTTTGTATATATATATATCCAGTATTCATTGATAATTAGTGAAGGCTTAAATCAACAACATATCTAAACTGTTAAGGGGTCTGAGTACTTTTGCAAGGCACCGAGAAAACTGGTAATTTTATAAAACAGTGAACCTCATCTGCTCAGGTGTTAAATAACAAGCTCTAATGATTTAACTCACAGCTGTGGTTAATACCTGTTACTGCTGTGCAATAAAGGCAGTGCCTAGACAATGTGCGTGAAATAGTTACTGTAAATCAGGAAGTTTCAGATGCGTTCATGTTTACTGTGGTTACTTCTCAGACAGGGCTGTTAAGACAAACGTCCAGAAAGCCTGTGTGGAGTTTGTTTTGAACCATTCATCTTACGAAGATTAAAACTGTGTTGCACCCCAGACCACCAGAGTGTAGAATCAAAAAGTAACTCCTGAGCGGCCACTAACATTCCAGATCAAATTGGGCCAGAGGTCACCACTTCACCCGAGCCGCCTTGTTGCCTGTGTCGCTCCTGACCGCATCAGGAGTGGATCTGCTCTTTTTCCCACGCGTGGCCCGGCCTGGTCTGTGCATCCCTGTGAGGCCCCAGCCCGAGCCAGGAAGCGAGTCCCGGTGGAGACCCCACCTGTTATTGTTTGCGAGTGCGGTGAGGCGCCGGAAAGAGAGCGAGTGTATTTGGAAGGCGAGGGTGCGGCCTTTTGTCAGACCGCATTGTTGTGACCTGTAGCCAGCAGGCAGCACCCTGGATTGTTCTGTGTATCATCAAAGTATCTCTGGCACAGACTTGCCCCCTCCTGCCCCCCGCCCCCTCCCCCCGCCTCAACACACAAACAGTTAGTGTGGAAACCCTGAGAGGTTGCTTGGGAGCAAAAGCAAATGGTCAACTGTGAAACAATGAAGTAGCCGCTGAGGCAATGAGATAAAAGAACCATTTTGCCACCCCATTGCTGTAGAGGTGGAAAGTAAAGAGACTGGATGCTTTGCTAGTGCTCTCCGGTGGGATTTTGGTAATGCTGGTAAAGGTAGGCGGGCATACTGTAGGTGCATTTTGCCCAAAGCTTTTACCAGGAACTGTGGCACCATTTTTTCAGGGTTTGGAGAAGGTGAAGCTGAACTGCTGTCTGATTTATGAAGTACCCATGGATGTCTAGGACACGCTAGAATAGCAGAACGGCAGCAAGATGGTCATTTATTGTTATTAAAGTAGGCGTGTTTGGCCTATTTCCTCTTCTTACATATTGCATTATGTATTGATTCTGACCTTTAACAAGTCCCATTTTTCACAGTCTTTCCAGTTCTCTCCGTTCTGTTTTAGGAGTGTAGTATTGCGGCTATGCACAGCCAGAAAACAACATGTCCACACTTTATTGGCACATTTGGTGGGATTCTGGATGTCTTCCGTTTCTGACTCTTTACTGCAGATGTTTTCAGAGGTGGGGATTCCGTAAGCCTCTTGAGTGGCACCCGCTGGTCAATGAGGGAAAGTGCATATTCTTATTTAGAGGGCTGATCTCATGACAAGAGAGATTTGCTGTTATTCTGAATAAAATGTATTTAAGAAGCTTGTAATGATAATGTGGAGACTGTTTATTTTTCAAGTGTTGTCTTATAATTTACCTTTCCTTAAACCTGTAACCCTGTTATATTTAAGTATAAGTTTTTAAATAATTTTAAATTAAATTGACTTTTATCTGGCCAAGGGTGAGCTTACGTTTTTTCAAGCGAGGAAACAAATGTGCCTGAGATAAAATATTATCATATTATCTTAACTATCAGTGAAATATCTCTTCACATCTGGCAAACTCTTGACCTCCAGTTGAAGCACTCTAGGCATTAATCTTTTCCAGTTTCCAGGTACTTACTAGCAATACAATGAAAGCAGTTACCCATTGTCCCCTAAGAGTCCATATAAAGTACATTAAGCAATCACAAAACAGGAACTTAATCAATTTATAGGACTATTTTATCCGTTTCTTTGTTGCCTGAGGAAGATCCTGTTGGGCTGAAACAAATCACCTTTTTGTGATATGCAGTTCTGACATTTGGGGATTGTTTCTAGTCTGAGAGTATGTGTTTGGCATGCACTGCATTTAGATAAGTCTCTGTTCTTATGGAAAATTAGGACCAGAACTCCTTGTTACCTCTACCTTTGTATGTTCTCTTTCATAATCGTAGATTAAATTTGAACATTTACCAATTGAGGGATTTGGAATTTGTTTTGCTGTAAGATGCATTCAGCACTATCTAATAGTTAAAACAACATTTGGATTTGTTCACCATTTTATAGGTGTGCTTTGCTTTTCTTCTCATCCTTATCCCACTATTGGAAGAGAGGTGCAAAAACAAACAACCTACAGTATATTTAACCCTTTTAAGGATAATTATTTACAGAGTTAGCTAGCAATACTGAACTGACAAAGAGGGACAGAATATAGCCCTGTCCACAAAGTTTCCCATGTCATCTTTGTGGACCTTGGCTTACCTCTATTCCCACAGCCTTCTAGATACAGGTCTGAGGGAGTCCTTCCTCTGGGCAAATGCTGCCAGTCACTCTCATTCAGTAGCCTTTCTGTTTTACCTTTCAAGGCAAATTTATAGGGAAGAATGGTCATTGCCATTCACATCCTTTTCTGCCATCTTCCCATTGCTCCAAGAAGCAGTGAAGCTAAAAGGATTTGATATGGCTTCTGTCTCCTGTTTATCCGAGAGAGGATTTGATTCTGAAGCGGCAGAATGCAGGTGATTCACAGCAGCCGGTCTGTGGAAACGCTTCCTCAAATCGGAGCTTAACCTAATGAGACTGACTTGATAAATGGCTTCATATGGCTCGTTCCATATTTGAGGGTTCTCTTGTCTGCCGCTTTTTTCTTTGCTTTCTTTTTTCATGTTTTCTTGTTCTTCCTTCGTGCCGAAACAGTAGTGTCAGACATGGCAGTACTCCCGTCTTGTCTGTTGGAGTCACTGTAGTTATACAGTAATACTTCAACTTCTTTTCCTTGTCACGTCTTTTGAGGCGAAAGGATATTAAATCGGTAAAAAAGGTTTTTATTTTTTATTTTAGTTATTAGACTTAAGAAATGTGCAAGTCTCCCTCATTTCCTTATTAATTGAAGTCTACTGATATCAGATTATCTTATGCCTCTTGGAGTTTTACTTGAACTTGAACTTGAACTTTATTGCCATATGTAACCTTTAATAACTCTTCTTGCCAGGTGACTGTGTGGAGACTGTTGACAAGGATCAAAGACTCGTGATGCGAGTCTCCGAATGTCAGTCAAAAATGAAAATTGTTTTGCATTTAAAAAAGAAAGATGCGCTCTCAGATACCACCTTCATGCAGCATGATCTAAGCTATTAATGTGAAATGATGAGACCCTAAACTTGATTCTACCGGCATGTTTTTCTCATAACATCGACTCAATAATATTGAGTACTTAAAATAGCTGGAAGAGAAATGTTCGATGAAACCAAACACATTACTTGATTTTCTGCCAGCATTGTTTTTAGCTTTTGTTTGCAATCAGTTGTCTGAAAATTGAAAAGACAGGGGTGAGCCTACAGCTGCTCTTGTCACATGAGGGTCTAGAGGGCACAGGGCTCGCCTTTCTTAATCGTTTGTGTCTCAGAGACAGCCTTGCCTCCAAGACCAGTTGTGTTTTATATGTGTCGGCTTGTTGTTATCTACCCTGGAGACTACTTGCGATGAAAGGAATTTGGTTTCAGAGCAGAATCTAGTAGGTTTTGGAGGATGTGGAGAGTATTCCCAAGCAACAGCCTCAATTTGAAGATTGCGACCAGGGAGTGATTTCAGACAATTTTTTCTCCTCCTAGTTTGGAAAATGAACTAGTGTTGAAGAAGCAGCCCCCCTTCTGTGGTGCACTTCTGAGGAGTTCATTCACAAACACCGCTAGTTGTGTCCTGACTTCTGGGATTCGTCACAAGCTGCCTTCTCAGTACTCTGAAAAACGGGAAGGTCTACTTACTCTGAGCTAACATTGTGCTGCACAGGGAATCAGAACAGCTGTTGTAACATCATCACTGACTGAACTGAGCTCAGACTCAGCTGTGGTTTAATTCGCAGGCCTCAGTTGTCTGGCTGGTCCTAACTGCAGTCAAGTCCACATGTGCGAGCTCTCACCTTCAGCAGGTTTCCATCAGATACACATGCTCTGCCTTCCTAGAAAAGGCACTGACATCATTTCATCATGAGTTCTTTTTGTCCCTTTCACTTCGGGATCTCGATACCAGAGAATAGTTGATATGCTGTGGTGGTTTTGAATGTCTTTTGTCAGAAAACAACAGGAGCATTCCCACTAAAGTGTTTTTTTTCCAGTGTCTTTATTAAACGCTACATAGAAACCCGTAATGTTGCTTTTGTTTTGGAAGAGTCAAAGGAGGTTAACAATTCTCTAAATTGAAGTAATTGGATGTATTGATCTCAGTATGGGCTTGTTCAGCTTGGCATTGCTTAAATAACCCTGCATTTCTTCCAGGGAGATGCCTGACGAGCATTTAAACACAGTAATCTGTCTGCATAATTACGTTTGTTTAATATGAGCCTGGGATTCATTCATAGTCTGTCATTACACTGTTGGCACCACAGCCACAACATCCTTTTAGTTAATATGCCCTCCAATCTGAATTTACTAGAGGTGCCAGAATTATTTCAAGTGTTTAGAAAAGGGACCTGAAAGCATTTCTTAAATCAAAGGAAACAAGTAATGCACCCTGTGAATAAATAAATCATAAACAGAGCAATAACGTCTTTAAAAATTTGTTGCATGGCAAGAATATTTGAGCCTGTTTCAGTGTAACCGGGAAAATGTTTTATTGAATGTGTGTAGACCATTTGAAGAACATTGATTATAGCTTAGGGGAAGGCAGAATAATATGAAACAAACAAGGCCTCAAGTAGTACATGGATGAATGGCAGTGCATCAAAATGATCCCATGTGACAGCACTTTGTGTAATGCAAAAAATTGTTTCATGGTATTACACTTTTTAGCACAGCTGATCGATGCAAGGAGCTTCAATTATATCAGATTCCACAGGGAGTAAACAAAACTATTGGCCTCATGCGGTAATGTTGTGTTTAACAAAATTGCTGTGACTAAAAGATTGCATTTTTAATGGGCTGGTGAGTTCTATATCAGAATCGCAATAACTCACAGTAACTGAAAGGGGTGTACAGCAATCATAATGACCTAGATAAAGAGAGTCAATATAAGAAGAATATAAGAACCAAGGTTATGGTGATCCAGCATTTATTTCTCCAGAGATCCATGCAGTTCTGCTTCTGAGTTTTCCCAGAAATGTTGACTAGCTCCTGATCTCTCTCACATGCTAATGAGGCTTCCAGTTCTAAAAATACCGTACCTTGTATTCAGGAAGTTGTGATAGTCTTAGGCAAGCTGTAGTTGTGGGTACCTGTTGGGCATAAACAAGCACACATCTTAACACCTGCCCGTAGGTTCAGAGAGTTAATAAGCCTGAAGAGTGCTCTGCGTCATTTGTTTGTCAGCCTCTTTGTCTTCTGAGATTCATGTGTTACAAATACAGTAAAAGATGTTTCTGCGAAATCCAAGGACAAGTAGCAGACTATAATACGCAACATTCAGCAAGAAGCAGATGAAAAGTAATGAATCAATCCCGAAAACACACTTTAATATTATTATTGTCATCCATCCATTTTCTAACCACTTCATCCAATTCAGGGTCACAGGGGAACAGCAGTCTATCCTAGCAAGCAACAGACGAAAGGCAGGATACGCCCTGGGCGAGACACCAGTCAATCGCAGGGCGCACACAGACACAAACTCACGCTCACACCAGGGACAGTTTTCCCAGCAGCCAGTTAACCTATCAGCACGTCTTTGGGCTGTGGGAGGAAACTGGAGTGCCCAGAGGCAACCCACACAAACACCATACAGACTCCACATCGATAGCACCCAGGTCTGGAGCTGAACCCAGGGTCCCACCATCGCGAGGCTGCAGTGCTAACCACTGCCCCACCATGCTGCCTGTTATTGTCATGTCAACCATAATTGTTTGTGCGGATCTAGTAAGCGGGTCTGCAGTGTGGGTGATGAGAAGGAAGCGAGGACAAGTGACCCCCCCACCATCTCAAAGAAAAAGAGAGAAAATTGTTAGGAACCCCAACTGAATTACGTGTGAAGTCACTGGAACAGAGCAAGAAACCTCCTGGTTTAGTAGAAGAGGGGCCTTCTTGTGCCACACCGGGAAGATACCCAAGGAGAACTCCCTCCTCCTCGGGTGGTGATGCCAGGGGGTGAAGGTTAAAGGGCCGGACTCTGTGTCACAGGGGAAAGAGGCACCAAAACCACTCCTATCATGAGCAAGTGGGGCACAAAGGAAGGTCAGCGTTTTGCAGCAATGTAGTGGGGTGGTGTGAAAAGTTGGTAAAAGATGTTGATTCCCTTTGGTGGTTGTTTCTGGGCAGTATAAGTCACTTTAATTCCCAATGGGACTTTCTTTCTTCTCCCTCTCTTACCTTCTCCCTTGTTTAAACAGCAGTGCTGTGAGCTTCACTTTGTCCAATTAGGTGTAATGGCGTGAAAACGTTACTACTGTAGCTTTGGTCAACGTGACTGGAGGATGCAGAGACATTGGACAGTCTCCTAGAGGTCTCACTTCTAAGTGAGCTGCAGTAGTGGGTAGAAATAAGAACCTGTGGTCTCCAAGAGTTCTTTTTGAGAGATTAAACTGTCTTTCTATTTGGTATCTGGCTCCCACGTTCTTTGTCTTTTCTGTTCCACATCCCGAGAAGGTAGTTTGACCAAGCAGCGAGTTTCAGTGTTTTTTATTGATGTGGTGACTTGTGGTGACTCTCTCCTTATATGAGAATTGTGTAGCTCTTTGGATTTTGGGTTTGTTAAAGGTTAAATAAAAAGGCTTGGGGAATGTAGCCAAGTGCGAAATGATTATTCGTTTAGTTAGCTCAGGCTGCGGAAGAAGACCCTGCTAAGGAAGAAAAACGTTTTGCTTTTAAGACTTTGTGCTGCATTGCTAGAGAATGGCCAGAGCTGTGTGTAGCCTGGTGTCCTGGGAAAAGAACAGGCTTATCTAAAGCAGCATTCTTTCTATTATTGGGCTGTCTGCTGTCTTTAAGGGGTGGGGGGCGGACTACCGTTTCATAGCAAATGAAACGAAACCAGTGTAAAGTCAAAGGACAGGACCTACTGAATTTTCCAGTTTTAAAAAAATCTGCAAAGGATGTGGTGTGTTTAGCAATGGATTAGTAAGAAGGCACTTAATTAAACTATGTCTTCTTTAAAATTATTGTCATCAGACTTTGTGTTAAGAGCATGTTTTGTGTAACATTTAACAAAACAGAACATTTTCTGTTATTGTTAGTACAGTATAAGTAAAATTATTATTGCAAGTAGTACCAGCAGTAATAGTAGTAGCAGAAGCAGTAGCAATTAACTGGGATATCCCAAGAGAATTTGCACCACTTTGTCATGTGCAGGGTGATTTTCAAAGCTGTCTTGCTCCTGAGCAGGGTTTGCTCCCAGTTTTGTGTGAACAATTGTAAATGCAGCAGGTTAAACGATTGTTCCTTTGAATTAGTTCCAGCAGCTCCCGAGATGTTCTTATCAGACCTTCTTCTATGAATTGACAAACAGCCAAGGTGTGGTAAACAAAACATCTTGTTGTTTACCTCTTAAGCCGAGAAAATAGTGGGACTGAAAGCAAAAGCTCATACCTGACTTCTTAGTGTCTTGAAATAGTGTTTACTTACTGTAGATAGCAGTCTGCTATTGTGCAGGAGCCTGTGTTGTTTTGTTCTGTTTTACATTTGTAGAATTTAGTGTAATTCAATGCTAAACAAACAGCATACATGTTTTAATGTTTCTCAGTGGTACGGTGGAGCATTGGTGATTCAAATTAAAAAAAGACATTTGGATTTTAATGTACCTTAGTGCATTCTAGGTCTAGCATTCTTGCTGGCAACTTTCACTAAACAGATACGGTTGACCAATCAAAAAAGATAAACGCAAAGTCAGTTCTACATATAAAAGGATTAGTTAATGGTTGCAAACTACTGTATGTTTCTTGATCTTTACAAATTTGTTTGGGGTCATTCTTTCTTTTGAGGCTTTCTATTTACACGTAAAAGGTCTTTACTTCTAATAAAACGTGATTCGGGTCTAACTTTTTCTGAGCAGACTGGCCTTGACAGAACACCAGCCTCTCTCCCCGGCCTTCAACACTCCTCTGTTCCACTGACAGCCCATTGTTTCTCCACAGGAGTGTAAATGGACAGACGCTGTGAGCTCACAACAGCTCAACAGATAAATGTACACAGTTAGCACAGGATTGATGGCGGAGCGTGGCTGACACACTGTTTCTGTAGTTGGTGCTCAGAGGTGGTATTTTTAGCTCTCCGTTTGACACGAAATGTAATTTGCCATCTTTTGCTTTTGTCGTTGCTCTGCAGATTCCTCTGAGGATTTGAAGTTTTACGTCATTCACATCACCGAGGTAAGTTTAAAGGGGCTGCCATTTGGATCAGTGTGAAAGAGTTATGTCTATGTGACACATTACAGGATATACAACCCCCACCATCTACAGTACCTACCCCAGCAGCTCATGGTGATGGACTGTGATTAAGAAGGCACTTTGTTAGTCTTTATGCTCCTCTAGCTTTTAAAATAAAAATAGCTTGGCAGTTTTGACACAGTATATTGATTATATGAACTGTAAAAAAAAGTATATTCTCTCTTCTTCTTTATTCTAATTAAATTCACTGTACTGCAGTTCTCTTCTGGGTCAAGATTAGGCAGAAATCTCTCAAAATTCCATGGGCGCAACATTAAAGGATTCAGATGTAAAGGACCATATGCAGTCAACACTATTTCAAATTGAAAGAGACTAAAGAGCCGCAGTGTCTATAAAAGTGCTCAAAATGCGAGTAAAATATTTTGAACAGCTGATGTTTGCACTGAAGAAAGTCATAAGAGATGCTACAATACTTAAGCGATTTGTTTTAAAGCTGCCAAGCCTTACCTTTAAGCCCAACGCACTGAAGTAGCACGCATGTTTATTTACAAGACTAAAAAAAACCTCTCCAAGGCTTTGCTTTCCATCCATCTCTCTTTGTTGATCCCGCTACTTAAAGACTGTAAGACTGGCCTTAATTTATTTCATTTAAGCAGTTTTCATTCCCGGAAATTAATTCTGAAGAAGAATACACTTTGTGTATTTATTACTACTGGGGAAATTATTTATTTCAGCTATTATCGGACGTAGTGCAATTTAAAAAGTATAATTCTGTATTTCATGTGACGCTGATGCCATTAAGGTGGAAATATTTTGATTTCTGCAATTATGTCAAATTATTTTCTAGGATTTTAAAATGAGCTTTTGGAAAATGTTAATACTTAGTCTTAGAGTTATAAACAAATGGCTATTAGTTGACCCTACTAATGAGAGAGAAAAGAAAATGCAGCCTGCTGCCTGTTTCCCCAAAGACTGATTTTGTTTTCAAATATACTGGTGTAAGAAAGGGAACAATACAGCTGTTTTGTTAACCAGTGAGAAGTGTGAAGATATATTTGTTTTAAATGAGCAGTATGTATTGATGTAACTGCTATGAGAACTGTGAGAAGAGGCAACTAGATTGCATTTGATATCTGTTCAGAAATTTTTCCCACTCTCGTTTGTGTTGTCAGATGGCAGTGTTTGCTCACACCGACCGGAAACCAACAAGTATCAGGGATAATTGTAGAGCAATGAAATTGATGAACAGTTGAGTGTATTTCAGTTCAATGAGGGCACTTAAGATGCCAGCAAGTGGTCATTTCTATCATTTTTCACAATTACCAGCAGGACAATATGATGAATCTTAATCATTGATGTAAAACGTGAAAAACATTTGAGTTTCAGAGCTTCCCTAAATGGTCAGATGGTAAAGGCTTCAGATGGTAAAGAAAGCCCTACTGTATAAACAGATGTATTCCAAGTGTACAGTTGTATCATTTTACAGTTTTACACAGTTTCTTTGTGGACAGTGGATAAGGAGGACAGAACTAAAATGTATCCTGTGACAGAAGTCAAAATTATGAGAGAAAAATATTTTTGCTATTTGCTACATTGAACGCCCCCTAAATTTCACTTCGGTTTTCTTCATAGGTCTCTTAACATTTCCCTCAAACTCTAAAGACGTTTTAAAGACTCTAAAGAAACTTTAGACCTCTAAAGTGGCTATTCTATTCAGGGCCTCTCTCTGGAACCGCAATGAGATACTAATCCTACTGGAGTCCTTAAGGATTCCGCGGAAATCAAGTAAGCACACATTTGCTTCAGTGTGGGGTGGGAGGCTGCAGACAGTTGCGTCACTTTACCACACTATAAAGCGATGTAATCAGCCCAGTCCAGTCCATAATAAGAAATGCAACTCACAGTCAATGTTTTCTCTTTCCTCCCACTGGTGTGGTTTGTGTTTGAGTTACATTTTAACTGCTGAGTTGTGTGAATGCGTCAAGGCCAGGGGTCAATAAACTAACCCCTCTTGGCCTTTGTACTCCTCTAATAGAAAATAATCCAATTAAGGCAGGCAGTAAAAGCATGAAAAAGTGGCAATTTTGAATTTAAGAGTGTATTTTGTCTTTCTTGTGTTTCCTAATTTCACCGATATACCAACTGTAATAATAAGAACCATGAGCAGGTAGCTGTGTCGGCATACAAACTGCAAAGGAACAAGAGGTTAATTCTATAATTAAAAGTTATTAGAAGAAAAAATGTTTTTTCTGCTTTCTTTTTTACTTTTCAACATGAAGTTAACCTCCTGTATTTGTAAAGCGACTATGCTGTCCTGTAGGATTGGAGAGGACAGAACTTCACACATGCAGATCTTTGTTTTGTCACATTGCATTTGAGCTGCTTGACCTGTGTTGGCAAAGCTTGTCACCAAGCTCAAGAGGGGAGCAGACACAAACACAGCACAAGAAAGACATGGCTAAGCAGTAAGGCTACATCATTTCAATAGCACTCAGTCACTGTGGACAGTGAATCAGAACAAGCAACTTCTTTGATCATTCCCTGATTGATTCCTCAAGAAAAGCATGAGCAGAAGACAGCATCCAGATAAATACTTGAATCTGTGTATATTAAGTGTGACTATCAGAGTCATATTGTTTATGTCATAACGCAGCAAGCTGGCTTTATGACACACGAAACACACTTTGACACTACATCTTATATCTCGCAGGGCCTGAGGCAGATGCTGATAGTACTTGTCTTATAATGAGTACAGATACTCTATGGGAACTCTGGGCAGTTTTTCGTGCTCATAATAATTGCTCACATTTCTAAAGCACTCCTAAAAGTTTGCAAATTTAATGTTTAGATAGGCAGCTTCTCTATACTGTATGTCCCAGTCCAAGAATGCCACAAAGCTTTTAGGAGAATACTCCTTGAACTGATAGAAATTGTGTATGATACAAGTTGGCTTCTGTATTTAGAGCCAAAGAATATAACCTGGATACTTCACAACTACCAGTCTTGCATGCATTAATTTGATTGTTATCGAATGTCAGTGATATTTGAACTACCAGGCCTTTTGGCTGGAAAGAAGTACTTTTCTAGAGAGTTTAGTGCCCGTGTAACTTCAATTTGCTATGCAGTAAAAGATTTAATATTTGAAAGCAGACTTTATTCTTTTCATGCCAATATAATTAACTTATTAAAAGTCAAAATTAGATTACAGTTAAGACCATGCGAGATGTTGATTCTCAATTAAATGTACTCGGCCTTTCCGTCTTTCATACTCCTTCCTGTGGCCCAGGAAGGATTGATGACTGAAGTGTGGTACTGGTTCCAGAGCTCAGTGTGTTTGTGGTCTCCCTGGTGGACCTCAGAGCGCACCTTGGCATTGATTCTGTCTCTAGGCAAGCCACCCTGGCGCATCATCTTGGCAGTCCTCCTGGTGAGGGCTGGACATGACATCTCACAGGGGTTATCAGGTGGGCATCTCCTTTCACCACTATTTTGCAGACTATCCCAAAATAGCTCAGTAAGGCTGCGACACGACTCACAGCATCACTCTCCTCCATCTCCCCACCCAGTTCAAACCAGTATGCTCATGTAAGCCTTTACACTTTTCCTATCTTTTCATTTCTACTCACTCTGTGGCCTCCAAGACGTTTTCTCCTATCTCAGCCTGAGCTACTAGCTTTTTTGTTCTGTTGCTTCTGATACAGATTGTATTGACTTGCAGTAACCCCTGATCTTTGAATCCAATGTCTTGGAGAAGACAAGTCTCATATCGTGCCCCATTCCCTCCTCCACTGGATATTCTACTTGAACTGTCCAACCTCTGTTCTTCCCTTGCCTCTTGAGTCTGCATATTAGAGGTTCTTGTTTTCACATCTCATTCTCATAATCCCCCTTCACACTGTTAACTTTACCAAGAACATGCTGACCGGGACCATAAGGTTACAGCAGTTCCTAGAGGAGTGCCAGTCTCAGATGGGAATAGAAGGAGCTGTCGAATGTCTGCCTGCATCTTCCAGTCTTGGTGAACATAATGGACATACAGTGCTCTGCTCTATTTAGGTGTTTAAATTATGTGATGGGGGATGAATATTGAATTGTGGACCTGATGATGAAGGTGATCATAAGTCTTGCCAACACGCCTTCCCACCTCATGCACTCTCCATGCTCATCCTGGTACACCAGTTCTCTGTTACCCTGGTGTAGTCAAGCCGAGCTCCAGGCTTCTTGTGTGCTGTAGTTGCCCTACATTCTTTCTAATATTATTGGCCACCTTCATCTCTTCCATAGCCTTCTTCAGTATGTTTTCTATCACTTCTCAGCGCAGTTGCGACCTCCATTACACATTCATCCTGGGATCTCCACAGTGTCATTTCCAGTGGACCATGGGAGACTTAAATTCCTGTTAGTGATGTGACAGGCAACGTTAGTGTTCCTTTCCCATAAAGAGCCACTTTATTCCCAGTCACTTTCTGAGAGCACATCGAGGTATAGTAGGCAGGTGGAGAGGAATGCAGCTTCAGAAAGAAATAAGAGAGTAATGAATCACAGCTAAATTCAGCTTTCCTTTTCCCATTGGTATAACATTTAATAGGTAGTTCCCTTGTACAAATATTGTGGTGTCATTGGACTGCAGAAGGTGGCATACAGAGTCTACTTGTAGGAATCATCAGGGAAAAATCATGATGACTCAGGCAGCACTGAACATCCATAAATAAATCACACAGCACAGACTGAGCGATATTCCAATTTTGTCTTTACTCCACTGGCTAGGTGTCTCCAGGAAAGGTGTCTCTCGGGGCAGCAGGGTAAAAATGTGAAGCAAGGGCAGCAGATTGCTGTTCTAGGTGAAGTGTTCCCTGCTTTTACTGCTGGGTGACTCAGGTCTGCACTATGGCTGGGTAGGGTCTTTTTTTACACCAAGCTGCACTGCTGTTTTCTGTTAAAACAAAAATGGTATTATAATGTAACACATTTAAGCTTATGTGCTATCTGCATCCAAGCCTTTCATCAAAACAACCTGCACGTCTGAATCACTACTAAGTTTTTCTAGAAAAAAAATTATTACAGATTTCCGACTTAATGGGAATTATAATATATCTTTACTGCAGTAGAGTACTTTTAACCCAGTTGTATTTATGGATTTTGTACTCCTTTTTTGGGTTTCCTTTATTGTATACTGATTTAGACATCAGTGCCTTGACTTCATTTAGAAATATTATGTACTTCATGCTTGAGTTGCCCTGCATATTAATTGCATTTTTGTGGTATTTGCTGTGGGATAGGTCTGAAATCTGTCTTTCTCCAGGGTGCGGTGTTTTTGTTAGCATTTCTGGGACACATGGCAACTAGGGAGGAGACAGCAGATGTGTATGTTGGAACTCCGGCTGTTTTACCCACATTTTGTTAACTCGCATATTTATAACACTTGGTGTAATATCAATAAGCAAGAAACTGAAAGGGTGTCACAGATTCTGAGCTTCCGAAGGTCTGGAAAAGCCTTGTGGGCACAGGAAAATTGAAGAAGGGTGTAGGCAGGGGTTGAAGAGGATTACCTCAGAGTCTTGCTCACTCATGGCAAACACCAAATTGCACGTCAGTACAGAGTGTCTAGGTGTTCAGTTACAGTCTAGACCACTGCTGATGAGCTGCAAAGGTAAGACTCAACTCTGCTCATTCTGAATTTTTTTTTTCGTTTTGCCCTTCTTACGAGGTAACATTGAACCCCGTTACTGCGCACGAGTTAAAGTGTGTGCTCCAGTTTGGGGACAGATTTCAGTATTCAGAAACATACTGTAAACTCGTGCAACTCGTGCAAGTCTTGAAGGAGAATAGTACAGTACATGTTGAGTGGTCATGGCTATTTCTCTGTACTAGACCTGTCTTACAATAAATAACCTTGATAACCTTGTTTTATTTCTGAATGTTGTTTTTGCTGAGAATAGCTCTTAATGAATTAAATAAGTAACAATTATCCCTGACAGTTGTTGAGCAGTATGGAAACTTTTTTTCGGTCTTCCTTTTTAGCAGTAACTTGTACAGGCTTCAGCACATTGGGTGTTACATATTTATGATACATGGTTGGCAATATACAGTATGTGTTTTACTGTGGTATTTGTTTGCTATTTGTTTATTTATTAAACCAGTCATGTAAGCCATTGCAAATATGTTTACATATTTTCTGTCATGTATTTTTGCACCTTTCTCATTTGTGAAAGTAGAGAATTGCAAAGGTTGTTCGTACAGTAAGTGTCACCGTTCAGAAATGATTTAGATTTTGTATAACTAAACAGAGTTTCTGCTCATAGGATGCTGTTGGAGTCGTGTTCTGTTCAAGTCGTGTTGATTCTGTTTCATTTACTGTTTTGAAGAAAAGTAAAAAAAAAAGATACAGTACAGCTTCAAATGCCTCCAGCATATTGAATTTGTGGAATTTAAAGTCTTTGTGAAAGATAATTGAAATTACACTTCGAAGGGATTGAAGATTTCAAAACACAAGTCTCACTCGCAATACTGCACGTTTCCTTAGCTATTATAATTGTATCAAAAGAGTTGCTCCTCTCAGTGTGCATTACAGTAACATTTTTGCGACTCTATTTCTATAGAAAATTAGGAAGAATGATTTAAGGAATTAATCATAGGTGCCCTAAGTTGAGACGATTCCAATGCAAATATTAATGCAATTGTCATGCGTTGCGAGATAACGTCATTTTGTCTTTTGTATAGACACTTTAGAAGGAAACCAATGTACTGTAAGCGTTTGTTGCATCAACTTTTAAGCTCTGTGCAGCATTTTGAACCAACAGTGGTAGCTTTTCAGTTGTTTTACTGTCACAGTATCGTGAAAGAAAGAACTGAGAGACTAGGAAATACTGTACAGAGAAGACCACACTGCTACAGTAAGAGCATGGTTTCTCTGAGTTACAGGTTTCTGGCATACGGTATACCTGTATACAGTATATGCAAGAAACTGTTTATCTTAAATCAGTAGCTCCATTGCTATATGGCTGTATTACGCTCTTTGTCTGGATACAAATAAAAGTTAAAGAAAGACCCAGGGAACATTGATCCACACTAATGAACTATTCAGTAAGCGTAAAGCTTTTTCCTGAAAAAAGCTTTCTTAATGCATTCTAACTAAATAATTGCATTTAAACACAGATTTGGAAGATGTTAAAACATGTCACTATCCTAATATAATTCCTAAAATTAAAATCTTTCAGCAGTGGCTGTGTTTCGCATAATTTATCGATGTGCAGTTAAGTTTTTTTTTTTCCTCTCCCTTTTTCATCCTTATTACTGGGGATAGTTCCTGGTGGATGACAAGAGCTACAGTATTTAAATGCAAATAATTATATATTATTAAGCCCCGGGTTAATGATTTTTTAAGATTAATCTGCACACAGTTATGAGCCGTGTATTTGCGGAAGTTCAATTCTAGTACTAATTTCACATTTTCATTAATGTTCGTTAAATGGAGATGATGCTTACTGGCTTCCAGACTCATATTAGAATCCCTCCTAGAGAATGTTGACTTTAATAATTAAAGTTGACTCTAGGAGAAGAGACATCA
The DNA here is from genome assembly GCF_040954835.1 of Lepisosteus oculatus. NCBI lineage: Eukaryota > Metazoa > Chordata > Actinopteri > Semionotiformes > Lepisosteidae > Lepisosteus > Lepisosteus oculatus. The sequence continues at coordinate 12,230,185 of NC_090719.1, read as the reverse complement.
TTACATCATGAAAATCATTATTCTCTTTACCTACTGCTCTCTGGCTATATAAGAACATAAGACAGTTTACAAACAAGAGGAGGCATTCATCACATCCAGCATGTTTAATTGCTTATAGTTTATTGAACTCTGGATCTTGTCCAGCCACGTCTTGAAAGACATCAGGTTATCAGCTTTGAAAGCATGGCTGGTTTACTTGTTATGCTTGTTATGTACTCCCACAAAGAAGACACATCTGCTCTCCAGGGAATCAAACCCCAGTTTCCAGTAAAACAGGTGGGGATATTCGCAACTGTACTAGGAAAGAGTACACATCATCTTGCTGTATCTTCTTGGTCCTATTTTCAAGTGTAATGAGGATTACACTACTTTTAAAATATATGCAAGCAGACTCGCTGTGATATACATAAATAATTGTCAGATATGACATTAACAAAGTGCGTTTTTTGGAAATTTGCAGTCTCATACGTTTTTATACAAATTAAATCATACAAATTATCTTTCAATGCCAACATACTGTACTGTTAGTTTAGTTGTCCTTTGATAGTAGTGGGACTTAATGACATAGTTTTAGACATTTTATGTTATGTAGCTTAATTTCCTTGGCAGTTTTTTTTATGTGATCATTTATTTATATACACTGGTAGTGTTTAGTAAACACTTTAACACTCATGAATGGTGTTCATTCATTTTGACATGTTTAGGTTTGAACTTATTTCAGATATCCATATATATTTATTTCAGATATTTACCATAAAAGCAGTATTCCTTAGGTGACTACGATTTCAGGTGAAAGGCTCTGGCAGCATTAAGTGATGATGAGTTGGAACTTTAGTGAACTAAAACAGAAATCTGCATTGTTTTGAAGTTACAGTATATAGTATTATTTTTTAGATAAATTTCAACTTCATGGAATTTTTCACACTGATGCCATGACAGTAAGCTAAGCTAAAATGTGCTCTTTTTATATCCTGCACGCTACCAGTACAAACGGCTTTCTCCTACATATTAAAGACCTCTGCTTTAGCGGTGCTAATGCAGGGATACCTACAGTATACAGTATCTATCTATCAATTAATTCATTTACAAATGTGAAGCCTAAACTTAGAGAGCAGCCTTAGGTTATGGAAGATTAACAAAATTGACTAAACAAGAAAAGTGGGATTAAGTCCTGCACTGAGTCAAAATAGACTTCCTTACACCATTGGCTTGTCAGTGATTGGAACAAAGGAGCTCAAATGTCTGCGGAGATACTTTCTCAGTGTTTGCATCATGTGGGATTCTTGAAGATCTATGATGATCTATGGTGTAAAACATATAGAGTAACTTGTCTTAAAAGACAATTACAGAGAAGAGCATTGAAAAATGTTGTTTCCTGACACCGATTGTCCAGGACAACAAACAGTCTTTTTGTCGTTTTGCACTTAAATTGTATGAAGATTGGGAAAGTGCTCACCACATAGCAGAAGTGACTGCAGATCATATTGCACCAAACACAACAATGTAAAATAAGGCTTTGCTTTGCAGTTGAGTGATTATATTGAGCTAAATGACACACATCTTCTCTCAGCAAAAATATCCTGTTTGTGGTAGCTGTCTATAAGCCTAGGACAGTTCAGTAATCTCTGCCAAGTTGCATTGAAGGGTGTTTTATGGTAACTCACTGCTGAGGCTGAAATGCAGGAGTTGTTAAATCAGAGCACTTTATTCAAAGGCCTATATGCTGACAGGATGAACTGCTCTGCAGTGGCAGCATTGCTAGATTTTGCGTAATAAGTTAAATACCCTATTTTCAAACACTACAGTAAATCTGAATTTGCTGGAATATTTCTGCTCTCCTGTCAGAGCTGACAGTTACCTTAGCTTGTGGTTAACTTTAGTCTTCTACCATGTTTGTGGTTTAACTTTATAGACAGAAACAATGATTTTGTTTTGCTATTGTGTGCCCTTTCATTGCCTTAACAGCCTGAATCCTTTGCAGTGCAGTTTTGTACAGACGTTCCTGTTTATTGTGATCATTATGTACTTGTATGAAAGGCTTTGATTAAATCTGATAGGTTGCAATACTTTTTATCTTTGATTCTGTGATCCTTTGCACAATGTACTGGTAATACTTTTTGCAGTCTTTAAGTGTTTGATTTGTACTTTGTGCTGTAGGGCACAAGACATGGGACCACAATGACTCAGTATCCCTGCTTAAGCCTGTTGAATTGCTAAGCAAAGAACCAAACTTGAATTACTCTGCCAAAAATAACACATTTCAGAATTTTACCTCAATTGTATAAAATCAATGAGTCTTCTCTCTTAAAGTAACAGTCATGTTTCTTTCTTCTTTTATTCTTATAAGGTTTTCAATTCAGAGGTATTTTATCTTGAATCTACTGCCTGTAGTATTGTTCACTGACATCAGGGTTGATTTGGAGAGAGGTTGGCAGAGCAGGTCTTTTGAGATGCGTTGTGCTGATTCACACTGACGTGTTGGGAAATTCGTAGAACCCCTACCTCTGCTTGCCTCATTGAATAATAATAATAATAATAAGAAGAAGAAGAACAAGAAAAACAACAAGAAGAAGAACAAGAAAAACAAGAAGAAGAACAAGAAGACGAAGAAGAAGAACAACAACAAGAAGAAGAAGAAGAAGAAGAACAAGAAGACGAAGAAGAAGAAGAACAACAACAACAACAAGAACAAGAAGACGAAGAAGAAGAAGAACAACGAGAAGAACAAGAAAAAGAACAAGAAGAAGAAGAAGAAATAATAATCCGTTACACTAATATAGCGCTTTTCTGGACACTCCACTCAAAGCGCTTTACAGGTAATGGGGATCCCCTCCACCATCACCAGTGTGCAGCCCCAGCACTATAGCTGCCGGAACGATCACCACACATCAGCTATCAGTGGGGAGGAGAGCAGAGTAATGAAGCCAGCTCAAAGATGGAGATTATTAGGAGGCCATCAAAGATGGAGATTATTAGGGGGCAATAATAATTATTGACTGGTAAGGGCCAATGGGAAATTTGCAGGGACGCCGTGTAAATGGCTGAGGCTTCGCTCTGACCCCAAACTTCTCTCTCTGTGTGCCTGTGTATCTCATGGAGAGCAAGCTGGGGTATGCGAAAAAGAAATAAAGTGATCTTATCAGAGTTCACATCTTCTGAAATGTTTGCAGTTTAATTGGTACCAAAGCACCAAATTGGCAAGGGTTGCTATACTACGCCTTCATTTGAAATAGTTTGTGCCAAATACTTCTACTCAGTACCCGTTTCTATGCACGAACAGTTGACGTGGGTGAAAAGGGCCTTAAGTTATACAGTAGCTGCTATAAACAAGTTATTTTTTCAAGATGATGTCATTAGTGCCTCTATATGAACCAGTTTTGAAGGAAAGGGAGGAACCCAGTGCATAACACAGAAAGAAGGAACACTATGTCTAACTAGAGTGATTACAAGAAAATAATTACACTGAGCAAATTGAGATACTGTATGAATTCGAGACACAAATATGGAAATTAAACAATCACAGCATATTTCTCTATTGTTTTTGTCCATACTTTGATGAGATTATACTGAGCAAATATATCTTGTTTTAATATTTTGTACAAAGAAATAGAGAAATAATGTATATTATAATGTCAGTATTTCATAATTTCAACAAAGACTGATATGTTTTTGTTCATACTGTGTTGCAACAGGAATCATGTTTTCATTGACTTAATAAAGAGGCCGTTTTAGCCATCACTGCGTGCAAACACCAGACAACAGGAAGACTGCAGAACTGGCAGAGAGGAAAGTTTTTGTTAAGACATTTGTAAATGCGCCAGTGTTTGGTATTATCTGTTTGCTGATAAAACAGTCGTTGTCCTTGTCCAAGTCATTGACAAGAGTAAAAAATGTAAGTTTTGTTCTCTCAGTATTACATTTTTTCTTGTACAAATGATTATTTCTTCAGGTTTAATTCCAAAATGGATCTGGTTCTATAAGTCACAGATTTAAAAAACGTTACAGTACCTCTATTAGGTAAGACAATTTTAAAATGTCATTTGACATAATAATTTCAGATGTTTGTCATGCCTCTATTATTTTGTTTTACTCATGGCTTTTTGCAGTTTGATTTTTTTTTATTTTGATCCTTTATTTTACCAGATGAGATGAGGCCTGGAAACCAGCAGGATGTCTGCTGGGGTAATCTCAGTTGAATACTTCACTTAAGGTACCTGAGATTTTACCCAGGACCTTCCGATCTTGAGTCCAGTTTACGTTATGTGCTACCCTGAATAATTTCATAAACAATTTCTACTACTTTTGTGATGATACATGTGTGATTACATGCTAAACATATCTAAGACATGTTTGCTCTGATATACCATAGTATGCAGCAAGTAAGTCCATAGTATGTGCTTTACTACATAACTTTTTGTAGTAAAGTACAGGGAAACCATGGTTAAAATCCAGATGATTGAGGTTGTACCATAGTTAACTGTCATAAGGGTTGAAGTCAAGTTAATTGCATGTGACCTGTACTTATGTACTAACAGAAGTAAAAGGGAACATCTTATATATAAAACAGGCTGCATGCAAGGTATCACTTCAATTAATGGAAGGCACATACTGTATGCAGTGTCTTTTGTGACTGGCACACAGTCTTCCTTTTCAAACCATTTTTCTTTTTTTTTGCTCTTTGTCAGTTTCTGTGTATGGCACTTGGGTGGGGAAACATCATGCAAGCTACTAGCAGACACAGCGGAGGAAGTGTACTCCCAAAAACATCTTAAAAATAAGGGCAGTGATCAGGTGACCAGCCAGGGATTGCAGTTTAATTTAGACCTCGTCTCAGCAGGGTTATCTAAAAAAAACTCAGAAACTGCATCTGCGGGGATTCATTTCTCTGGGCTTCAAGGTTAAAATGTAAGTGTCTTGCAATGTATACATGAAAAAATAAACCGGTGTGCTGTACAGACGTCTTTAATTGGCTGCTTCATGGTTCTAAGTTTCATGTTTTTAGTTTGTTTTTCTCTCAAGTCCCTGTTGTACTCATTTTAAATTTTCATTCATTCACTTCTGCCGTAAAGTTAATTTTCAACTCCTGGCATAGAAAGAGGGATGAGAGGTAATCTGCCTTGTTGTGTATGGCAGCATTCATTCCATTGTGTGGTAAATGGATTTAGAGAATTTATGAGGGACTTACAGAGACTTCCAGCCAATCACAAATGCTTCCCGGTACAATTCTTAGAACACCACTTCCCAGATGGATTCAAGGCAAATAGGATGAGCTAATGAAGGAAGCTGCAAATCTGGCCATGTTTATTTGTTAGTTATAAATCAGATTAAGATTGTGAAGCTGATTTTTAATTTACAAATGGTATGGATAAGCAGAAAATATTTGAACTGCAGTACTTTCTGATTTTCCTTCCTTCGGTGAAACCTCTTGTCTTATTGCACTTCAGCTATCATTTTGCCCGTTTCTCTGTGGTTTGAGTCTCCAAGGCACTGGCTCAGCAGACCTGGAACTGTTTTGACTAGAAATAAAGAGCAAACCTGAGCCTTGAACTCTTGAGTGCACTGCTCCTCTCTTCCACTGTGCTCCCTTTGCACTGCGATATAAAAGCAAGAGCAATGAGAAAATCTGAAAAACAAAGCAACCTTATTTGAATGCCCTTAAATGTTGGAGACCCATCTGCTTGCTGACAGTCTCTCCCACCCCCACCATCCCCGTATGAAGCTCAAGGGCACAGGCAGATGTCAGCCTGTTTAGATTTGTCAGTATTAAAGGTAACCATGTCTCCTGTGCATCCAGAGTAATTGCAGAGAAAAAATATAAACCAAAAAGGTCTAACATTTTCTCATTGTGGAAGGTCAGCATCTTCTACTGCTCTGTAGAGCCTCTTCTGGAGGGTCTCTGTGTTTCGTCCTTTAAAACGAAAATGTTATTAAACTAATAGTAAAGCACATTTACAGTAGGTTGCTTTGATTTTGCGAAAAGAGGTTTTGTGACATTCAAGTGGGTTGATTTGCATCAAGCAAACATTATGCACAGAAGAGAACTGAGTTACCATTTTCTCTTAGCTTATTATACACTTCAGTTTTATACAGTAGCAGGACCTGTCCTCCTCCTCCAATCTGGGTAATGATTAATAACCTGACATGTAAAGTTAATAATAAAGAAATGTTTTGATATTGGGATACTGTAGAAGCTTTAGCTGGAATGTTTTCCTACTGTAGATGACAGGTCTGATTTTCTGCTAGCTTCCCTTGTTTTCTAGTTTTAGTATTTATGGGTTCATCCAAGAATATTGAGAGTTTTATTGTACAGGTAGCTATTTCATTGAAATCCACAGCTAACCTCCGTACTGCTGGGGTAGACTCAATATAGGATGTTAGTACAGTATTATAGTGCAGACAAAAGCCCAGATTAGACATTTTCAAATAATGTGGAAAATTGTCATTGCTGGTTTTCCTGTGGTCCACATGTGACACTCTATATGATACCAAAAATCCAATAAATGCAACCAAATCTTTTATATTGCCATGGCCATTAAACATACTTAATACTTAAATACAGCAGGGAATTGCTCAACCATACTCTTCTCAACTGCACTTAGCAAGTGGTTTCATTTCCTTAACAAGTGTAATGTTTTGTATCCAGAAAACGAAATCTATAAAATGAAAGGCAAAGGTTGCACCTCTGAATGTAACATGGACAAAGAAAAAAAAATGTACAATATAGATCTGTTGTAGTGTAACAGATCTCAAGGGGAAAGAGCAAGCAGGACATGCCCAGGAATACAACATTGACATGAATGACATGTCCATTCAATAATTATTTTATCCACTACAAACAGTCCAAAATCCTGAAGTATCACCAGTTTAACCCTTGAACAGAACTGGAAACTGTGAGACTTTACTGTACATTAAATCCTAAAACCAAGAAGTAATTCTTTACGTACAGGGTTGTGGGGGTCTGGAACAAATGACCCATGTTTGTTAATGGTGCTGATTCTCTGGGTCCCTACAGAAATGGCTGTATAAGATCCTTGGAGAGATGCAAGTAAACTAATGAGTAAGATGGGTGCAGAATTGCCCCCTCTCATTGTAAACATTTGTTTTTTTGTGCTCTTAATCAAGCTTGTTAGTGAATCTAAGCTTTATGCCATGGATGATGCTCAATATCACTTGTTCTGTGATATTGTATATCACTGTTGCCATGATGCTGGAGCTCATTTTATTAGCATTATTATTGCGGTCCCTTTGCTAAAAGATGGAAATCTTAACTTGTCACCGCGCCAGTTAAAGCCTTGACTAGTCATTGAAGTGCACTGTGACAATGTTCGTTTCCTGAAATTCACAAGAGTGAAAATTTCTTACCCATTTTCTGGGGGTGTATCCCACCTTGCACCCATTGCTCGCCATCACCGCCCTGGCTCCCCTCCGTAATCCTGAATTGGATGAAGTGGTTAGAAAATGGATGGATGGATTTGTTTAATCTATTTTTTTTCCCCAATCCTAACAATGTATTTAAAAAGAAAGCTGTCTGACAGCAGTGTCACATTGTGAGCAGTTTCTCCAGTGACTCACTGGCCATTAGCCACTTATTCTGTCTTCTAGCTGGATATTTAGAAATGTCAGTCATTCTGGGATGTCAGTAATAAGCTATCTCCTCTCGCCGCTAATAACCTTTTTGAAATTCCTGAGCCTGAGACATGTGACCCAATGGGACTTTTGTATGAATTTGAATTTATAAATCACCCTCAGAGAGAGTCAGAGAAGCTTCTGTCAGATAAGCTGTTTTTCACATAATAATGCCGAATTACCAATTATTGGTTGTCTTTGAATAGGGAAACATGGATAGTAGCCAAAGCTGTCTCGCAGTCTCAGTTCCTTGGTTAAATTGGGGCTTGGAAATAGTGACCATTGCAACCAGGAAATTAAGGCTAATCAACTGGTTTAAAGTACTAACTGAGCTCTTGAATACCAGTCTTTGGAACAGACAAGAGGAAGATCAGGAATTTCTCATTGATTTCCAGTGATTATATCTTAACAAAAACATGTTTGAAAGCACGATTGCATTATACAGCTGTGACTCAAAAACATCTGCAACGTGATATTGATATGATGTATGAATATTTGTACAATGATTATGTGCACAGATAAATTTAATCTGATTGCTGTGTAAATTGAAAAATGCTGTTTTTCTGACACTGTTTAAGAGGTGGAATAGTACAGCAATTTGCTTGCAGGTAATTAGTACATGTAAATAATAACTAGGTTAAAAAGTATTACACACTGTGCATTTTGAGTACAATTCACCAACCTCTGATGTCTGTGGGAATGTAATATCTATGTTTTATTTAGCATTTTTTTTCACAACAAGCCTATTTCAGCCAAGTAGGACAATATACTGTAATCACACAAAGCTCATGAGCTCTCAAGTAATGAGTGTTAAACTTGACAATAAAGTGTGTATTACTAAGTCAGATATGCAAAATAACATTATCTGAAGGTGTCGTCATACACCAGATGGTCTGGAGCCTCTGGAACCAAATGACTGAATTGAATTGCCCTGTGGAGATACAGATTTTCCTTTTGGCACTTAGAAACAAAATGCTCTTCACCATGCCACGTTCTTGGGGGACCTGCCCGGCTGAGCAAGACGCCAAGCGAAGTCAGTGGGTATTTCAAGGGATCTGCAATAAGAGATGGATTTCTAGCCTTACTCACCAGGGATGAGCTGGGAGAAATAAAATGAGCTCATTTGTCAAGCAGGGCCACTGTACAGGATCCCCCCCCACCAAGCACAGTTCCAGCAAAGTTATTCTTCTGGGACTTTCAAACTCACCAGATAACCAGGCTTACTCGGAGCCCAGACAGCTGTAGAGATGGAAAGTTGCACATCCGCCGCTCATCACCGCTGTGCACTGCAGCACAGGCATGGTGTGTCAATTGGGTACTTTGAGAGGGAGGGGGTTGCACACCAAATGGTAGCAGGCAGTCAAAATCTACAAAATCCATTAGAGCGCCACGTGCCAGTGACATTGCAATAAGTGCTGTACAAAAGTTCTTAACGTATTCAGATCCCATTCCTGTCTATGTGGGGCTGTGTGTGTTTGATTGTGAGTTATCTTGGCAGAAAAGAGCCTTTGTGTCACTGATAAAGAGCCATGGGCTTTGCTTGCCAGAGCAGTGCTGGGGCTTGTTTCTCATTGTTCCTTCTCCGAGTCGTCAGTGGAGAGAGCATTAGGCCTTTTGTACTACTGCACAAAGACCCTGGCAGAGTGAGGGAGCTCTCTTTCTCATGTAACGTCTAATCTCGTATCCGTGCTGCAAATGATTGCATGGTGTTGTAGCAATGCCTTTTCATCTCCACCACCTAATGGTATAAACTTCTCTCTATGCGGCGACCCCAATAAAAATATTTCTTTAATGACCTGAATTTCAGCAAATCATTTTGAGCAAGGATGACATTGCGTTGGTTTGTCTCTCTGAGAACTGCAGATATAAAGGATGTAATATGACAGAGTTTTCACACCACAGTGGTTTTACTCGTCGATATCTTGGAGTGAATGGTGGTGTTTAATAAGAGAAAGTTTTGGAACTGAAATCTGAGCTCCTCTTTTCTTAATTCCTCCTAGTGAGGTTTGAATATCCCACTTAGCATGTGAACCTCTGCAAAATATGTCATCTTTAAACCAATACGTTTTGCTGAGTACTATAATTAATTCTCTGTAATTAAATATCAGTTCCTAAAGGAAGAAAGAATGTTAGTTATAATATTACCAAACAAATAATTAAGTAAGAAAATCCTTTATTTATTACATACTGTTCATTTTCAACAGAATAATTGACACCATTAAGTGTCGTGTTTATATACAGACTTGTTTTATGAGTTGCCGGGAAAAATATAAAGATTCTACAAGAGCAGCATTTTGTCTCACAACAGAAGACCAACACTTCATCTCTCTCATGTGATTCGAGTATTTCTTTGAACACTGCTGCTTGCCTATTTTCCTTAACCACTACCACAGAATAGATGGGACTAATGTAACTAAGACAGACTTGCTCTCACAGAGCAACATCAAGGGGAATGAAAAGGAGTGTCTTTTATCTAAAGATACATCCTGTTTTATTTTCACTTTGTGAAGAACCTCTAATATACTGTACTACTAGAAATCATCAGTGAAGTTGGTGCTGCTGTCAAGGTGGGTCTTTTTGGTTTCCAGTGGACTAGAGACTCATTGCATTATACAGTATCTTCCATATCGGAAAGGAAGTTAAAGGTCCACGTTAGGTGTCACAGATGGGACAGCACAACAGCAGTATTACCCAGGCCAAGCTGTCACGAGAGCCAGTCCAGACTCCCGTGTAGTGTGTATTTAGGACCCTATGCAGACGGTAAAATCCTGAAGAGACAGGAGAAGGGCAACAGGGAAAGACGACAGGATCAGGATGGGATGACTGACGGGGGGGGGCGTGGTGCAGGCAAACAGGTCCAAAACAATCTGTAAGGGGAAACCAGGAAGCAGTCCAAAAGTCCATAGCCAGGAGATCCATCCAAAGAGAGACAGGAACGGGGAGGTGGAATCAGAAACACAGAAGTAAAATCATAACGGAGCCGGGATGCTCCAAGCCCCGGACCCAGATGGTCAGGACGCCGGGGAATAAGACCTGCCCTTGGGCTACCCACGAGCCCGGGGGATAGACAGGGCTTGTGGTGTCCATCTTCCAATGCTGAGCCCCGAAACCCGGAGACGCCAAACTTAGGTAGGGACTGGAAAATAGGAAACAGGTGCACGTAACGATGAAACTAAAATACAAAATGGTCGGAGCGCCCTCTAGAGGAGGGATGACGACCATGACACACGCTGCCTGCAAGAACAGACAAAGCATCATTCTTTTCCTGTGAGAAATGTCCTACCCCTAGCCATTCAACACCTAGGGTGAGACTGGATTGAGAATAGCCTTTCGAACACCACATGTATGCCCGTTTTGGCTTCTGAATTTCACAGCTGTAGGAGCAAACAAAGGCTCCTGTGAGAAATCCTATTTATTTTTGTATTTTCACTGGGAAACACTTAACCCGATAACAATTAAATATGTGATAGAAAAAAATAAAGTCAGCAAATGACAGGAAGCCATTCAGCCCATCTACAGTCGCTTATTTGGTTAAATTTGGGTTTCATGGAGAAGGTCTGCAAAACCTTCATTTTTAATCTTGGGTCTTGATAGCCCCCTTGATGATTTTTGCAATTGAAACCAGCATGCGATGCCAGAGACCACATGGGTGGTGGTGATTTGCACACTATAGGATAGAATGTATTTGGAACTGTTTAAAATGGCTAAAGTTTTCAGCTTTACTCAGGTGGTCTTATTTTTTTACTTGTCCCTGGAGAATTATTCTTGCTTCTGACCAATTGATTCATTTTCTCCAGTGTCTCTACATCTGACGGCTTTATCTGATGAATAACCAGGCTGAAATTTCCTCTCTAAATGTGTTCCAGCACCTGAATGCAAATGCTGAAGTTCGGTCAGAAGAAAGGAACAAACCTAATGCTTTATTTTTAGCTTTACATCTGGGAAGAGCTGTGTGAACCCCTTTTGCGGTTCAAAGGCACCTTATTATACTGTACTGATGTATATGATTGTCAAATCGGTTATTATTCATACCCAATTCTTTGTTTTGGGTATAAAGATGTCCATAAACTGTACGTTATTTATACTGTTTTTCAGTGCTATATAGTAAAAGGAATTTATATGTGCTTAAGATGCTGGAAAGCTTTGAACAAAGATTTTCTAGTAGTAAAGCAATACAATAATTTATTGAAAAAATAATTATTCTAATAGGTTTAGAGAAAAACAATGCTTTCTAACATTTCATATTTTTTCATATTCAACTGTGATGTTGCTTAATCTTTCTTAGTCTGTAATGAATCATGCTCTCTTACAAAGGTTGAAAACTCAAAACTGTGTGGGAAAGGAAGGGGACACATAGTGAGACACTGACAGAATACAGTAAGACATCTTCAGGACACTGAATATTCATTTCTTGACTTTTGACAGGGTGTCCCTCCACTTCATGCGGAGTCGCTTTTTCATGTGCCTTCTGAATGTCCACAGCCAAAAGACTGATTACTCAATACTATGCAACTTGAAATGTGGCCAGATGTGTAGCTGTCTCTAACATCCGTTTGGCTCTATAGTCTGACAAGGTCCAGAGGCAGCTCAGGATCAAACATCATGTCCTGCCTTTTAGACCTCTTAAATTTCCATGAGCAAGTCTGTATTTTTATAACTCTTAGCATATGTGGTTCCCTTCAGCGCGGGTTCCTTTGGTGACCCATCTGCCTTGATGGAAAATGGTAATTGTTCTGGCATAAAGTTGCAGTTTGAGCCACAGGGTGGTCACAAAGGCTGTTAGTAGGGGAGTGTATCCAATCTCCGCTCAGCGCATCGGGATACTTCAAGAGGAAAAGGTGTCCCTTTTCCCAAAGAGGATAAGTGGAATTCTAATTAGTAGTTCCAAAACCGGTGGGTGTAACAAAGGGAAAGTAATTGCTAATTCTGATTATTAAACATAATACAAGACTCAACTGTGATTATTGCACCACAAAAAATAGATGGTGGATGTATGTGAGGTATAATTAACTCCACATCCAAGTGTAGTTATAACATCCCATTACAACGGTATTAATGACCCTTTTTGTAAATGAATAGAAAAATATACTACTGTATGTAGTGCAGACAGCTGTAGCCTTTATTCCCTGGGATTTTGTGAGGAATGACCTACATTTCCTGCGCAAAGCTCTCTTTATCCGCACAGTCACAGTACCTTATGAATACAGACTAGTGGACTTGTATTAAGGCAGGAAGAAGGGGGTCTGGTTAAATTGCAAGGTAAATTGTGCTGGATTTAATTCCTCTGCACCCAATGAGTCATCTGGGTTTGACTCTCGCTGCTGAAATGATGCGTCTCTGTTGCAGTGCTGGCTGTAGGATAAGACACACAGGCACACTAGTTGACTGCGGCCCCAGATGCAAGAAGGACAGCGTTGTCTCTGCGATGCAGTCTTTAAACCCTACTGCATCTGGGAGTGGGCAGTGCCATTGCTCATGGCTGATTCAGAAGACCTAACGCTGTGACCTCTCAAAGCTCATTTCTTTTCCCACGTTTACATAAACAGCCTTGCCCACCACAGTCTCTCATATTATCACAGCATCAGCACCCTGAACCAGGGGAGCAACATGCTGTATGCATTTTCCTTAAAAGGTCGATATGAAGATATACAGTACATTTGTTTTAATACAGTCATAATAATGAGATACCTACATTCTATCTTCTGATATTCATTTGATGAGTGTTGTACAGAAGAATACATATACATGTAATACATTTTCTAAGTGAGTTTTTTTTTTGCTAAGTGCAAGTTTGAAAAGCAAGTCCAGAAACTGAATGACTGTTTTACAAATATTTTGGACTCCTTTACTAAAGAAATGGAAAGATATTGGATAGTATCTTTCTCAGAGGAATCAAATTGGAGGCAGGTCATTTCAGACTTCTGTTTATAAAAAATGGTCAGTGCAATTAGCTGCTTTAAGCAAAGTGGGAATGAGTTTCTTCTCTAATGCTCTCTCTGTTTCTTGGTGGCTTCATGACTCTAGTGGAAGGGTAGATTCTTGGGGTGGATGACACTCTCTCTGACACAGCAGTTCCATGCTCCATTATGACATGTAGATTTAGTCACAAGTCCTGTCCTGCTGGTGCTCCAGTCTTCAGTTTCTTGAGAGCTGGAGTGAAGAGCACAGCGCACCCCAGGGAGAAGGAGTACAGAGGGATTCAAGAGTGCCTCAGTTCTACACATTATAAGCCTGTGACACCAAAGGTAGCACCATTGACATTTCAAACGTTAAGGATTTTTAAATTCCATATTTTGTATTTTGTTTTAACAAGACTGGTGCTCATGGGAAGATGCATTTAGTGTTTCAAAGTCTTAAAAATTGTAATATCAAGCTTTCCGTGATTTGAAACTTTTCTTCTGGTGCTTATTTTCTGATAGTAGGAACAGAAGCAGCAGAAGTAGTTGGATCAGCAGTAGGAGTGATTCATTATGAAACTGCAGCTGTCTATTATTGATATGTAACACAATTCTAAACACAACCTTGGGTCTGGGAGTCCTAAGATAAGGCACTGCAAATTAAGAACAATGAGTTTCATCTTAAACAGGAATTCCTTGCTGCTTTTTGGTCTGGGGAGGCAGTTTTATTTTTGATGACACTTCCATTTGAGCTAGCTGTGAGAATCTGTTCAGCACATCCAGAACATGAGAAAATGTATCAGTTTATTTACTGAATGAGTGATAATGACTAGCGATGAGAGAGCTCTCCTAGAGGAGATTGTACCTCTCTGAATTGTCGCTGTCAAAATCCTGACTAATTCACTCTACATTTCACATCTAATATTCAGCAGGAGTTAAAGACAAAGGATGTTTCCATCATATGAAGAAAAGTACAATACGTCTCATAAGTATTGTTAATTTTTTTTTTCCCTGCAGTATTTATACAGTTGAGTCTGTAGCATTTTTTGCCTTAATAGAAGAGTGATTACTGATCATAGATTGGTATGGCAAAGCAGTAATTGTGCATTTGTCCTTATTCCTAAGCAGGTTTGGTATGGATCATTATGCTTTCTGATCTCCCAGTTTATTGTAAAGTTAACATACTGTACAGTATCACAGGAAAAACAAATATTTTTGTAAAAACTGAGCTACATATACTGAACAAAATGACATCTCTTATTATAACAGTGCTTCACATAACCTGGTACAGTATGTTATGATAAATAAAATAAAAGGAAGAATCATCACATTTGTTTGCAAAACGTTTGTGTTGAAATGTTTGTGTGCATGTATTCAGAGCACAGGTGGCCCCTAGTTGTTTGAAACAGTCATTAGAATTGTTTGATTTTGTAATAAATGCCCTTTTATTTAAAGGCTTCCTTAAATGGTTTTTGTTGCTCTGGAGATTATGAATTAGAGATGAATTAGCAACTCATTGATTTGTTCATAGCTAGGAATTCAGACAACACTGTAGAGTGAGACTGATGATTCAGTTTATCTTGTGGTTTATGCATTATACTGTAGCTGTAAGGTACTTGAGTTTTAATTACTGGTTGGCTATTGCCAATGATGAGATGATAATACACATGAAAAGAGGTATAGGAATTTGCAGAGTGAAATGCAAAACAATGCTTATGTATGTGGACTTCAAAACTTCTAAAAAATGTGGATTCTCCTTCTCTTTAAATGTTTTATAATGTGTGTATTTTCTTCTAAAAATGTTCTTCTTTTTAGAAAGCTGTTGTTTTCTTCAAATAATTGACTGTACTATGCAGTACATTTGGTGGGTCAAGTTCATTATGTGGCATTGTGTGTTTGTTCATTTACATTTGTGTACAGCTTTTCAGTTTTATTATCATTTTTGTCTGGAAGCAGTAATATACAGTATAGTGTATTTGTATATGTCAAACGCAGTGATACATTCAGTACAAGAAAACTTACAAGACTTACAATTACAAGAGACTGTAACTTCCTTATAACTCTTCCATGTTCTTTCTGTAGTTTCTCAGTCTCTCCCGCTTCTTTAAATAGCTTGTTTAACAATAATGCACCTTTCCCTTCCACCTTTGTGCAACACTCGGCAAAATATCACTCCTTTCTCTACCTCCTGAGTCTGCCGAACTCATGTACGTCTGCTCTAAAAGATCTACATCTCGTCTTTATGTTTCGTTCCTTTTATCCCTGTTAAACATGCAAACCTCCTTTCTCTTCTTAATGAAAAGAAATAAACACTTTCCTCCTCTGCCTTTTGAGATTCTTCTGCTCTCATGTAATACAATTCTTAATAAGCACCGTGACTGTGCTTGTGACAGTGCCCTTTTGTTGCTGCAATATTTTTGGGTTATTGCAGTTTATTTTAAGATGGAACTCTGCTCTATTATCTGTTATTGTGAAAGTATGTCAATGCCTCGTGATACTGCCCTATCGTGATGTAGGGAAACAGTGCTGCTTTAAGCCAGTGACAAAAAAGGAACAGGCTGAGTAATAGAGAATGATCTAAAGAAAAGTGTTTTGTGACTTTAGTGCTGACAAGAGTTTATTGGAAGCCGGGAGTGCTGACTTTAAATATGAGGTATGTATTCTCTAATAAAGCCGTCACTGCTGTAATGTGCGAGTGAACTATCAAAACAGCAGCAGCCTCTGAGTCACTGCAGCTTCAAATCCTCCAAGGAGGCAGGCAGGTACTGAGTTCCTTAACTTTCTTTCCCTTTGTTAGTTGTGGGGAATTAGGGCTTTAAGAAAACGGGAAGCAGATATTGAGAAATGTCATGCTACAGCTTCAGCTTCCTTGGGTAGGCTTCTCCGGGCATAGTTGTTTGTGCTCTTACCTCACAGCTGTTCCTTTCTGACGGGGATGAGATTTGCATATTCTCCCCAAGTCTGCATGGATTTTCTCCAGCAGCTGTTTCCTCTCACCTCCTAAAGCCATTTCTTCATTTTCTCTTCACCTCACACTGGACTGGCGTTCTGTCCAGGCACTAGTCCTGCATTGAATGCAAGATAGGCTTTGGGTCATTTTGATTAACCACGAAGTGCTCGAGTGCCGTTGTGACATAACAGCTCTAAACCCTAAATGACGGTATTCATTAAACCAAGAAACTGGTTTGTGTTGTCCATCTGAAAAACTGGGGGGCTAGATTGGGATTAATGAATCAGAGCATTGATTGGAATTTCTCAGGTGATGGCTCACGTACAGTAACTCAGTGCTGTGACTGGAGGGGGTCCCTTGGGGTTTTTCAAGGTTTGTCCTTAGCTTGTTCTACAACAGCACCTCCTGTTCCTTGCCAGTATCGGCGATCTACTATAGCGCTGTTCTTGATGGGAGCTGCATCAGTCCTCCTGCAGATGCCCTGCGTCTGCATTTAGTACTGCAGTCTCTTAGTGTGAGAAAGAACTGAGTTGCTTGACAATTTCACATTTCAGAAATAAGAATTTTATTGTACTTCATGTCTCCTGTTCTCATTCGGAGGAGGAAACAGACTAATAAATATAGTGGAGATGATTGTGACTCACCCCTTTTTAGTTTAGTTTTCTAGTGGTTGTTTAATAACCTTGCAGAGAAGTTGGTTTTGTGACTGAGAAATTAAATCCAAATATTTACGTATGATTTTACTAAACAAGCAGCTGTTAAGATTATCTATCTTCCCTCCTGGTAAATATGATAAATAACTGTTGGATGTTAAAGAATTTATCAGTCCTTTCCTCTAATACCAACCAAAGGGAGAAATTAGACAGCTTGGTCCTTTGAGGAAAACATCTTGTTTAGGCTATGTACTTTTTTCTAGATTGAAAACTGGAATAAAAAAGACCTAGAAAATTGAAGTAAATCCCATAAAATAACAATGATAGGCAAAGTCCAGGAGGATTAACAGTAGCTCCACTAATGAAGTCTTTGAAGGTGAAAAGGTGAGAGATTCTGACATTGCTTATCCAACACATGGAGAGATAGTGCACTGTTCTATTTTGCAACTCAAACCATTACACTTATTCTCCTAAGAGGAATTTTTCATTACTTTGGCGGGGATCTGGTATATAGTGCTTGTAGTTGGTTGGATTTGTTTGACAGTTAAGGAATTTTTATTGAGGCTGCTCTGCACTACTGCATTACCTCAATCTTAATCTCAGGTCTCCTAATGTCTTCAGCTGTAGCATGTGAATCCCTTGCTATAAGATTCCTCTGCCGCATAGTAGTCTAAACCCATGCTGTCAGTAGGTTTAAAGGTTGAAAATTCAGTCCTGCTTTCTAATAAAGGGAGGAAGAATGTTTATACAAAGTATTTTCAGACAAATTGACATACTAATGTGTTAGTGTGTAGTTTCAGTATAGCATTTCTGCATCAGTAGTATAAATACCAGCCTTTTGCTTAGAGAGTATATGACAGGATCTGCATGATACACAAAACCAAGCTTCTAGATGCTGCAGTGTTTGTCTCTGTGCAGTTAACTGCGTGCATATTGCCGTTCAGTGTCAAGGAAGACTACAGTGTGTACTGTTCATCATTTAGATGGTGTTCCTTGTGCCGCTGTGTCAACTTCGTAAATAAAAAGGCTCTCTTCCCTTGTGACTCTGTAGCTAACATAATGTTTTAACAAACCATTTGCAGAATTCCAATTCACACAAAACAAGCAGAGATGATGTAGAAAATACCAGAGAGAGTTTGACAGCTCTGGTAGTGTTAACAGTTTGTCACCCAGCTGTGTAAAGAAAGAATTAAACTAAATTTCCTAAGAATCAAGGGGAGCTATTTACATACTGTAGGAGTCAGCAGATGTTTTTCTAGTAATATCTTTCCTTGAGGGCATCCTCCTTCAGAAATAAAACCACTTGCATAATAGTTGTAGATTTCTACAGTCCCAGATTCCAATGGCTAAAGAGAAAGTAGACCAATCTGACATGAAAAAAGCTTGGTAAGAAAAACATGATATTCCATTTGTTCAAGCAGGGGATACTGCAAAAGTGCTAACAAATCGAATACGCCTACCTCTTTATAGGAGACCTTTATATGGGAAGATAATCAGGCATTGAGGCTCTGTTCTGTCAGCAGTTCCTCAGTCTGGGGAGTGAGGAAGATGATGTCATCAGCTAGACTGCATATTAGAGTCATGAGGCTTCTGTGCTAAATGAAAGATCTGTGTGATAACAGGGTGTTTCAGGTTATGGTTCAGAACTTACACTGCATCTTCAAACGTCGAGGTAAATATAATAATACAACATCCTGGGTTCCATTAGACTGAGGACCTGATCTGGAAGCTTAAATACTGGACCCACAAAACTGAACTGTTGGAACTTGACTTAGATCTGCTTCATAAAGATAAAATACTATTTACTGTATTTTTCTTACTTTTGAATATTTCTGTTGCTGCAGTGTTATGACATCACAACAGAAACAGCGTTTGCACTTTCAAAAGTTACGTCTTGAGATGGTTTTATTTTGGATTTAAGTAGGTCTTGAGAACACTTGTACAGTAATATAATCTGGATTTTGTAAAAGCCAGCACTAGTAAAATACCCGTTACTTGTTTGAACCAGTTGTGGTAAAGTTAAGAGCTTATAGTTCTTATAAGTGGTTTAACTACTAAAAAATGCCTCAAAAGATGAAAGTTGGAAAAAAGGAAGTGTTTTAAAGGGCATGTCTTAAGAATTTGCTGATGTAATTCCTGTGACCTTAACAAAACAGCTAACATGATTCTCTGTTTTTTTTTCTGTTTACTATGTTGGTTTAGATCTCTTTCCCAATCGATTCACCCGCACTAAAAAAAGAGGAAGTTTGTGCTATGCTGAATGATAACCTTTTCAAATTAGAGGCTCCAGCTGTTATTTACAGAATCACATGATCATTTATAGAACACAACATATCTGCACTGTCTGCTCTTGGAGTGTGGGGTGTGGACAGATTCTTTTCCAAAGCTTTGTGCTGGGAAGGGTCGGTGCTGTGTAATGGTGGGAGAGCTTTGCATTTATCACACTCTCTGAAGTTGACACTCCTCAAAAGTCTTATCCAGCAGAGCCTGTCAGTTAATTTGGTCCTTTAAAACTGTTTTCACAAGTCTTCAACATCTTTAACACACAATGTATTTTTTTTACAGATAGAACAATTGATCACTGATTCGATTTGGCTAAATCTTTAATCATTCTGTCTTTTTATAATTTTACTGTCTGTGAAGTATTACGTGTGATTTATCAATCAGTCCTAAAGAGGTTTAATTAAATAATCGTGAATTGAGCCAGTCACTCTGTAGACTATGGTGTTTTTCAGTACATACAGTTTTCTTAGTTTTCTATCACAACTAAAAGCATTAGTCCAATTGCTTGCAGTGTTGGACCAAATGTGAGTTTGTCGAAAAAATTCCATCCCTTTATAGACAATCAAACACCCTGCTGTGTAATTTTCAGCTCTCTACAAAAAGTGTACTATTTGTCTTACTATTTTAGTTCACATTGGTATCTGTTTCAGCATAATAAATTGAGGAGATTTTGTTTCTTAGTACCAGCTGGTGAGATGTTTAGGTTATTAGAGTCCTGATACCGCAGAATGCATTCCATTACTATGTTAACCATGTCCTCTTAATAAAGACCAAGGAATAATAAAGACAAAGGAAATTAGAAGCTAAGCCCTATATACTAAGTGACTTCTTCATAGCATGTAAATCCACAATTTCTTTTGTTTACTGGTTTCCAGCAAAAAAGCTTTACTTACACCCTAGAGTTGAAAGAGTGCTAGTGACGTCTTTTGCTGTTAAATTTACAGTAGTGTGTTGCTTTTTTTTCCCCTTTTTACAACCAACTCTAGGGCCTTAGATGTCAGACAAAGCAGTTCCTTTTTTTATTCTCTCTCCCCTTACTGAAGAGAGTGCTTCACTTTCGCACTCAGATAAGCAGAAAGCACTTGGGATTGAAGACACCCCATTAAAAGAGGAGCTTTCACTCAAGAAGAGAGAAACGTGTGTGCCTCTGGTAATGACCTCGGCTTTGTGTGTTTTCCTCTTTGCGTCAGAAGAAGTCAGAGTGCCTGTTAAGTTTGGAAGCCTATTCGGGAGAGCAGAAGAGACGCGTGTGCCAGTGTCTGAAGGAGAACATCGCCAAGCAGCTTCAGCACAGAGAAACACCTGCCGCAGGGGAAAAGGTAAGACACCACTTCTGTCTTCCTTGGGGCTCTGAGGTGAGAACGTGCCGATTACTGTCCTTAGCGTCAGGGGCACTTTGAGCCCCGAGAGTTCTGCATCTGAAGGTACCTCAGATGTTTTGGGTTTCAAGATGCCTTCTCAATTATGCCACTTATCACCAAGGTTCAGTCCTGCCTTTCACAAAATGCTCTGCTGTATTATTATTTACCGCTGGTTTAAATAAGATGAACTAGACATATATTTCCTGATCATCGTCTCATGTGTCCTCAGGCAGATATTTGGTATTATATCCCTAAAATCAAGAATCCCAGGGCTGTTTGTGCTTCATCGTGAATAATGTGACATGAATTAGGTGGATGGGGATCACTGTTTCATACAGAAGTAATCCTTTATAAGATCTTTCGTGATCTTTTTTTAAAGATTTGAATGTCGGCTCTCGCTTGATGTACACAACACACGAAATTAATTATAGTACAACATTACTTGCAAATCTTGTTAAACACAGACAGGTGGCTTCAGGAATTGCTAGAACTGCTAAAGTTTTGCCTCCAGGTGATTAATCCCAGCACTAGCATGTTTGTTGCTTTCTTGCAGTTAAATGGGCACTTGGCTGTATTTTTCAGCCTTGTATATGCTTTCACTTGTATTTGTTATGCAGCTTTGAAGCGGTTTCCAACTCTGAAGCTCTGTTACAGATGCTGTCCTCCAATTCTCAAACTGTTGCACTAAAAGATGTAGGTTATAAACTTGATTTATACCTCTGAATCTCAACTTGTAATGCTGGTCCTTTCATCAGCTGTGGCCTGCAGTACTCAACTGAAGTATGTTTTTCTGTCCCTAAGTGTTTAAAAGCCCTGTGGTCTTATATTACGCAGGGATGAAAATAGCTTCTCTTCTTTTCACATGATCCCAGCTCAGACAGTGCCTTAATTGAATGATACCACAACTCTTGAGAAATACATAGCCTACCTGATCACACATAAATGCATTTGTAAGGTTCTGTCTTTCAAAGCATGATCAATTAGAGTTTTCTTTGCTTTTTTGCACTCGAAAGTTTAGACCCACAGCAGGCCTTATACCCAAGTACCGTATCAAGGTGCTTTCTCTTTCTTTTTTCTCAGACTAACCTTTGTACGAGGATAAAATGTGAAAACTCTGTACTGCGGAGCTGAGATTTGACCCATTTAAAAATGAAAGGGAAAGCTGGGAGTATTTACAGTATCATTGTGAAGTCGGTGTCCTTAACTGTTTAATAACCTGAAGCAAAATTAACACAAAACCACTAAATGCAGAAAGTTCTGAGTATAAATGCGATGAGAAGCTGATGCATGTGACAAGAGTGTTCTAATAAAATCTTCAGGATTAACATGATTTCAGATGATAGTTTTATTTTTCACTTACAAGACAGAGCAATGTTATTCAGTGCTGCTTCCTAGGTGGTCCTTAATGCTCTTTGAGCATCACTAATATCAGTTTTCCTAAAGGGGAGGCTGCTGAATTCAGAGCTTTAACTACTGCATTACTTTTAGTAGTCTGTTGCGTGTGCTGTCCCACCACTGGGTGGGCTTAAGTATTGTTTACCTGAAGATGTATATTTGGCCAAACCTTCAGGATAAGTCCTGATTTACAGTACTCTGCACTGCTGAGGAAAAATAATGTGTCCTGTTGTGAAGGCATAAGACATCTCACTCCAGTTCCCCTTGAGTACTTCCTCTTATCATCTCCCCAGTGTCCTGGTATAAATGCCAAAGAATCAAGGATGTAACTTTTTGCTCTTTATAGTTTCCACTGCTAACTTGGAGATCTGCTGTTAATTAGATGACTCATCTGTTTATAAGTCTCTCCTAATGATAAGGAAGTCTCCAAAGCTTTTTTTTTTAACTGACTGTCTAAATCTTGCTGTGAACTTTGAAAGATGTTTTTTTTCTTTTAATACTGCGCAGGAGTTCTATAAATTACAAGGGGTTTTCCATGGTAACTTGATGTTTGATTTTGCAATGTCTCCCAAACGCAGTTGCAAATGTTAAGTGCTTTCTCCCAAGATGTAGCTGTGTGTAATAAATTGTAAGTAGATGGAACAAGAATAGTCTTTTAGGGGGAAATAAAAGAGCTTTAAGCTGTTAGGAGGAAGCTTACTAAGAAAACACAGAGTTACTTGGCTGGCATTTAATTCATGAATGATTGTGTTTGAAGCGACCTTAGCTGAGTTCAGCATGCAGCTTTGGCTGTGTGGACTATAACCTAAATCCAAATGTCACCAAGCAAACTTTCCCCCCCAAAAAAGGCTAGGCAATAGATACTACTGTAGACGAAAAGACCCTTTGACCTTCAAATGTTCATATTGTAGGAACAACCTGGACCTCTTTTTCTACTGTATCAATGCCTTTCCTAACGAGGTTCAACGAGGTTGACCTGCATGTTGTCGATAGAGTTCTTGCACGCTGGTGTAAGTTACAAATAGTCAGCGTTGTCATCTGTTCTCGCTTGATTTATTCTTACTTATTTCTGAGACGCAAACACCTCTCAGCTCAGCTTCTGAATCGGAGATCTGGAATCCCTTTATTGTGCGTTCGTTTTTCTTTTTCACCGCGATGTCAAAAACAGTTGCGATTTTACAAACCATGTAGAGTTTGCCTGTGGAGCCGCAATTTAAAATTCTAATTGCAACCGGATTTTTGTTAAGTGCAGGAAATGGGATGTTGTGTCTGTAGAGACTGAGGCTGGAGCACTGAGATTAGAGACACTTACAGTACATTTCACAGTTTATTCTGTCAGAATTCTACTGACAGTTTGAAGTCGGAAGCACTATAAACAGAATATTTTTTACTTTTATTAATTCATTCTAATAAGAAACAAGTATGGAAAACATTTGACTCTCTCTGTAGTCCATGAAACCAGAACAATATTTGCTGGTTTCTGCATCAAGTCCTCTCAGTGTATTAACAGAGGCAAATAAAGTTAAACTATCCTTTTCTAATGGCAGGACACATAAATCACACAGATTTACTCACAAAGCCCACAGTCATCACCTGGTCCTCAGTTAGTTGGTATTTGTACTCTGTAGTTATGTAGTTCCAGTAATGCCTACTGTTCACTGCATTTAATGATACAGTATACAGTATATGGAATCCATTCAGTGGGTCGTTTATTATGTATTTAAACATCAAGTTTACTATTACCTAATTTTAATTATTATGGGTATAATGTTCCAATACAACCAAACAGTGTTCAACAGTATGGCACAGAGAAAAGCCAGTTCTCCGGGAGAACTTAAAAAATTAAACGGAATATGAAACAAGAAGGAATTAAAGCCACAGCTATAGAAACAAAACACCCAACACATTGAGAACATTTTTAATAATTGTGACTGCTACTGTATATATATATGTAAAAAAACACAGCTCATGGCTTACAATGGTATCAAAATCCTGTTTTGAGAATATTTAACATCTTTATTACTAAGAATGTTAGCTGTAATACAGTTGTCAGGAGTCATACTGCAACAATGAGCAACGAGTGTCACCTGATAGAGTTCATTACTGTGTAACTGTATTGTGAAAGTGATCTCGCATTAGCCAGAAGAAATCCGAAACAAATTAGCTTCTGTGCACATTGGCCAGAGGCTTTGTCTAAGCATTGCTAAAGTTTTTTTAATACAGCACTACGGGCAGTGTGCTCTGTGCTGAAATACATCTACGTAAGCTGTTACATATAGTAGCTTGTGTGCCAATGTTTAGTTTAAAGATCATAACTAAATGCTGATAAAAATGACCTTTCATTAATTAACTGTTGTATTGATACAGACCCCTAGGTCAGAGTGGCCTGATTAATCACCTTACTGGCTCTGATTTATGTTTTGCAGAGTAGCTTTAAAATAGAATTTCTAAAACGCAAGGAGTGTTTTATTTGGTCAGGACTGAAGGTATTTTTTGTGCAACGTTTCTAGATCCAAACTTGAGTAAATGGTAATGTCAAATTTTGATTTCTGTTTGTATGAGACAGAGAGTCTTTTAGAAACAAGCAAATGATTTCCAAGCCAAACTATTTAGTATTAGATTTAGTATTCATTACATTACAAGGGTTACCTGTGTAAACCTGTTCTGCCAGTTATTTTCAAATGCTGTTTTTATTTTGGCAATATTTGCAAACCCAACTAGAATGATGAGTAAGTTTTCCATTCAACTCTAATAAATCACATCAGTGATTGTCACTCTTCTACACTTTATCTGTTTGTTGTGCACTTCAGTTCTTTTCAGCAGGTGCTTTAAACAGTTGTTCAGAGATCAACAGAGTGAAACAAACTATCTATGAGGTGATGCAGTTTTTACATTGAGATGATATGGAAATTGGAGACATACAATAATTATGTTTTTGGTACAGTAAATCTAGTAGTCGCTTAAAATGACAACATTAATTGTTTTAGAATTACTATAATCCACTTCTGTTGAAGGAATGTTTGGATGCAGATGCAAACATTGTAGAATTGGCTAACTGTATCCATTGGTTATTTCTCGAGAACTGAGTCTGATTAGGATGAACTAGGATGAACGATCATTGAACTTCAAGCTACCCTTCACCAATACAAGGCTTTATCTTAAATAAAGTGAATAATCTTGTTTCAGATAAAGGGTCAGTAGCTACAGTGCCTTGAGAACATACAATAAACATCCTTACAGCGATGTCCCAAACAAGAAATGTATACACAATTTTGAACCAAATTTTTTTATTGATTAATTTTTTATCAAAACTGGAATACTGAAACTGAAAGCTTTAATAGGTGAAACATCAACAAAAACTACAAAGACAAAGCAAATAGTAAAATACAGACAGCTTTATGTGCCGCAGAGTTATGCAGTAGTCGTGAAACGCTGTAGAGGTGCTGTACCACAGTGTTAAACCTTATACTGTAGTTCTGCTTAAAGTTAGAAAGTAATTTTCACATTCCAAATTATACCTTCCACGCTGGTTAAGTTAGTGGTTTACTGACATGCTTGTAATTAAACTTAGAGCTCATTTTCCACACACATTTAAGCACATTTAAGCACATGTATCCAAAATATGCTAACAACAATTTAAGCTTGCTTGATGTACATGATGGATCTTATTCACTAAAAGCCATTTCCATTAATATTGCCTGGAGAAGCAACCCTGTGTGCAAATATTAAATAGTTTGTCCTGTATTGGCTAAGCTAATGAACATAATTAATGCAAGGTAAATGAGCAATTTACATGCTGCTGTTACATGGAAAACAGCACAGTGTTTAGAGACAGCAAGGGTACATAAGGACACTTGAAGGTAGCACAATGTAGGTGCTTAACCAGAAATAGCACTCTAACATCCTTTCTTTAGTGAGGACTTGTGATATTGTCATTTATGCTTTCTCAATGCTTGTATGATCAGTAAAAATCCTGCAACTTCCTGAAAAATACAGTATAATTAGGGCTTCTATTTTAACCAATAAACAGTATACCAAGAAAACTATACTAACGCAAAACACAAAAGACACCAGATAAGGGTGTACACCTTACCTTGCCTTTGTCTTTTTTACACAGATGTATTACAGACAACTACCTCCAAACTGTATTTCTATATTAACAGCATTGCTAAAATATTGTAGTATTGCGAATGTTTTTAAACCCACTCCGATATTGTCCACTCTGAGTTGACCTAAATGCATTACTTCCTGATCAGAACATCATGTGGAGCTACGTAACATTAGAAAAATACAAAAGTCAAGTATTTGTCCATAAGATAAGAGGGCACGCTGTATGGGCAATCTAGCCCTCCGAGACTCAAAAAAAAAAGTTTCTTCACCTTTTCAATGTAGGACATTCGCATACAGTATTTGCTTCTTCTGTGGTGGATTTATTCCACAGCAGGAATATCTTTTGCAGAATATGGTGACCAAAATGGTACATTTTATTCAACATGAAGCACTATTAGTGTGTTATACAGTTTTAACAGTATTTTAACATTTAGTTCTACTGTTTTAATGACATATCCTAACATTTGTTTGCTTTTACAATTTTGTCCTCAAATAATTGCACAGATATTAACGATGTGTCTTCATAAATATGAATAGAGCCTCATAGCACAGTGTTTCTACTTTGTACTTATTTTATTCTAAATTTGTATTTAGTTTGTTTTTATTGCCTGCAAGCAAAACCCTGCACATATCTACATTCTTGTGATTTTCCAGATGTTTGCCCAGTCTTGAATCTAATCTAAAAATTCATTAATTGCATTTGCATTTTCTACAGTGTTTGCCATTCCTTTTGTATCATCAGCATATTTGCCTGTTACTAGCTGTGCAGAGTCTAGATCATTGATATGGTACATTTTCTAAATTAGAAAGAACTGTGGTCCCTTGTGGTACTCCACTAATTACCCAATGTACAGTAAGCATTTGCTCCTTACTGTATCTATTTTATCTATATTAGTCAGTTCTCAATCCAGACATTTTCCTGACTACCTATTGTCTGCACTGGTAAGCAAGGTGTTTAGGCAAGACCTACCTTTTTCAAATCCATATGGACAATTTCCTAGTACTGTATCTAGGTTTCACAAGGGTGATCCTCTAATCTAGTTCTAATTATTTTAATAGACATACAACTATCTAGTAAGTCTATTTTCTTGTGTGTAATAGATTTAAGGCTTATTGATTTAAAATAATTTGGTCTGAGGCACTATTTTTAAGGATGGACACTATATTAGCAATTTTCCAGTCTTTTGGTAGTACACCTATCTTGAGAAGCTCGTGGACGAGTTGCATTAATGGTTTATGAATTACATCTCTTGCTTCTGGAAGTACAATTGATATATTACCAGCAGGGATACCATCAGATATGGATCCAAAATTGATATTTATGAATCTTGAGTGCTTTTAGTGCCCACTTACTATATACTAAAACTGTTTTATACAGAATGTTATCCTTTCGCTGTCTGTTATTAACTTTTATAACATTTGTGAACATAACATTTATGAACACCTCAGTGGAATACTGATTTAGTACATCAGCCATTTCCATTTCATTGTTTAGATGTTTCTCATTATTGTCCCAGATATATTTCATACCTACTGTAACATTATATTTGTTGTTGTAATATTAAAACAACTTATTTTACACTACATTCCAATATTCCTTTCAATTTCTCTCTTGGCCTTTAAAAAAATATTTTCTTGTGCTTTCAATTCATTCTACAAATCAATTGAATGAAAATCTTGGTCTGTATATTAACTATATGGCAATAGGATTCTAGGAGGACAGTTGTGATGTATTTAGAAAACACAAGAAAACTTGCTTAGATTACTTGTCTTTGAACAGCAACAATAGATACATACTGTACCACA
The DNA here is from genome assembly GCF_040954835.1 of Lepisosteus oculatus. NCBI lineage: Eukaryota > Metazoa > Chordata > Actinopteri > Semionotiformes > Lepisosteidae > Lepisosteus > Lepisosteus oculatus. The sequence continues at coordinate 12,202,104 of NC_090719.1, read as the reverse complement.
TTATGAAGTATATTTAAATTTTAATAAGTTTTTGATCAAGTTTCTCAAAAAGATTAACTCTCAAACTTCAGTCAATAGGTGTTAAAGTTACTACATGTCTTTAGTATCTACAGTATGAAAAGCTTTCTGTATTTTTGACACTTATGGATACAGGGAGACAGTCTCTCAGTGTGTTTGTCAGTATTAATGTTTTACAGCTTTGAGAATAGTTCCATTAGTTTTCAGAGTTTAGGTGTGACTAGCCTAACAATTTATTCTAGGATTGAAGTTCCAGGTTTCTTTTCTGCTTATGCGCCCTGCTCTAATTTTTCAGATTTAACGAGATAGAAGCTAGCACTGCAGAATTCAAAATTTCCTGGTCTAATGGGAAAGTAGTCTCACTGTCGAGGACCTGCCCTGGTTAATTGAATTGTCGGTAGTGTTGTCAGCACAGGTCCCATGAGAAAAGCCACACTGACAAATGTTGCACCAATAATGAATTCTGTGGTTTCTGTCAACGCTAGACAAGCAGCTGTCTCCCACCTATTAAGAAAAAAAGCAAAGGAGGCTTATGTACCTATAAAAAAACAATCAATAACAGTTTACAGATAAAGGGATAATTTTTTATGAGCTATTGCTGTAGCAGTAAAAGTTGAGCTGCAAAGCAACACATATAGTGGGAAGTTTAAGACCAGAGTTGGAACTACATGATTAAAATAGTTAATCAGTAATTGCAAAAAGGGGAAGAGGATAGAGAAATTGACTGAAAAGACTTCCACGACATATTCTGTGCAGATGAATGATGTATAATAAAACATGTCTGTCATACATTAGCCACCACGCATTTAAATAGTCCTTTGAGATGGTAATTGGGAAGTAAAATGCTGAGTGTAACTGTAGATGGTATTGATAATATTTATGAGATATTCCTACCGATCTGCTCTCTGTGTGTTTTTTAAAATAGTCTTGAGGCTGCACTCCAGATGGGCATTGATTATGATGTGCAGGCACACAGTTAATGAATGCAAGCAACCCAAAGCCACAGACAAAATTAAAATGAAAAAGAACAATCTTTATATTGATCAAGGATATAAAATGGAACTGATGCATTTCCTCACTTTGATGTTCTGTTTTTAAATTGTCAAAACCTTTTAACGGTTTACACCGTCTTTTATTTACCTATGGGCTAGTTTTCTAGGATGCACAGAATTAATGTACAATGTATCTGATGCACAATGGTATATTGAAGCAGATCCTTGGGAAACAGTGGTTGAAAAGGTGAAGATAAATGATTGATATTGGTAGCGATTCTGCTGCTTCAATTTGTGAACTCAGGGACTGAGATTATTTTTTTTATAACATTTTAGTTTAGGTACTCCAAATAATACTTAAATATCAATAAGCTATTCACACCCAGAAGAGCATTAAAAAGCAAATCCACTACACTACAGAAGTCGTAGACATTTTGCTTTATTCTTCTCATTTGACTCAGGTTTTCCTGAACTACTGTTCTGTGATGATCATCTGAAATGTTGCTCATCTGTTGTTAAGACAACAGCCCTGATTGCAGTGCAAAACATAACCTTTTAGCTTTATAAATATAGAGAAAAAAGTAATGTTAGTGAAAATAAACATTTTACAATGAGTCAGTTTGATTTACAGTATTAGTAAATGCGATGGATAAGCCACAGTAATACTTCTTATCAGCTACTCATTGAATATCTTAAGGTGTGAGTGGAAATTCTGCTCAATGTGAATTAAATTGTGGTTGGCTTAATTAAATGAATGGGTGTTTTCAATAGCAGTCAAATATATTATATATATACAGTATATAATAGTATAGAATACTAGTTAAGGCTTTGAGTAATTTTTGATGCCCATAGCAGACATATATACATACTGTATAAACATTTGATCTGATTTTGCCTAAAATGTCTAAGATGTTTGAACTGCCTTGCAAAAGTATTTACCCCCCTTCCAATGATCTTCAATATTTACTGAATTACAAATGATATATACACATAATTTTACACATTTTAGAGTAAACACACCTATGTGGGTGAAAGACGTTAAATATCTACAAAATTACAAAAAAAAAAATCCAAACTAAAAAAAGATGCTGATTGTACAGTATAAGAATTCATCTTTTGGTCTCACATTCCACTTTTTTTTATAAGTTAAGAAGTTATACATTTTTATAATAATAAAGATGGTTATGTTGACAAATCATTTAAAACTTCTAAACAATGTGGGGAATAAATAAAAAGCAAACCAAATGTTAGGATATATCGTCAGAAGCTTAGAATCTAAATCGAGAGATGTCATGAAGTCAAATAGTTTGATCTGCTAGTAAGACTGGTAGACTATTGTCTACAATTTTGGTCACTAGAAAGATATTGTTGCTCTGGAATAATTCCAGATAAGAGCAACCAGATACAGTCCAGAGTTTAAAGGAATGCCCTACTCTGACAGGCAGAAGGAACTGAACCTTTTCAGTCTTGAACAGCAAACAGTATGAGGGGACCTGATCCAAGTATTCAAAATTCACAATGGCATCAACAAACTCCCATCAAATTTCTTCAGAATTAACAGTGAAATGCAAAACAAGAGGACACAAGTAGAAACTACAGGAATGTACATTTAAAACTGGGATTACTAGACACTTCTTCACCCAAATAATTATTTTAGTGGAGTCTGGAACAAGCTTCCCAGCTATCCTATCCTTAGTTCCTTGGATCAATTAGCTGCTAACTACCAAATGAGATTGATGGAGCAAACTACCTTCTCTCATTTGGAACTGTTCATATGCTTTTACATTCTTCTGAGTTATCCTGATGATCGAGACCTGTACCCATATACTGTATCTCACCATGTGTAGGTACTGTATCATACACATCACCATTCTTCCTAATAAATCAAGGAGTGCCTGATACATTGCATCAAATTTCTGGTAAGCTTTCTAGCTTTGCAGGACCAAAACAGTGATACCGTTTCATACTATAAATTACAGACCAAATTTATTATTAAATAACCAAATGAAACTGAAGGAAGTCCTTTTTAAGTTAATTGTCTGACATACATGTGACCTGTTTCTTCAGTATATTTATATATTCATTCTCAACCCCCCTGTGTGGAGTGTTATGAAACCAATCGCTCTTGGTCACAAAGTTGAGAGTTGTTCATCATTACAGAAGGTTGGTTTTCCTAATTCCTCTGTCCAGCTTCTAAAGGAACTGTGACCTCTCTCACACGCCTTTCTCTGAGGCCTTGACAGACTGTAAGCCTCTGTGAACAGAAATTGAACAGGTCTGTAACCAGAGATTCCTCCCTGACCTGATAAAACTGTTTGCAACCTTTAGCCAGACTGTCAGCTAATTCACAATCTCCACAACAAAGTTAGCTTTATTTCATTTGCTGTTGTATTTTTATTAAAATTTGTCAGAGTTGGCCAAGTTCAGGAGAACATGTTCTGACCACTATAACCTCTACAGTTTGGCTCTGTGACCAAACACTGACATTTACAATAACTGAACACTAATGTTTTTCTAAGTCTCGGTTGTACTAACTTTAGAACTGCTCTACATAAGTATCTACGGCAATATCCATGACATTTTGTTTTTTTAATTCTAGATGGTCTAGTGTCATGTAGAGAATGTGATCCTGCTTTACTTCTTGTGCTTTCTGGATAGACTCTGGATTGCCGTTACCCTTACTAGGAATAAGGGGTGTTCTGATGATGGATGGATGGATAAATAACTCTGACGTCAAAGACCTGTAAACACAAATGATGGAAAATGTTCAGCTTTCTGAAAATAGCCCCTAATAGTTTCAGACTATATTCTGACAATTCACTCCTTCATTCTCGGTTAGGGTAATTGAATTTATATTACAGCTAAAACTGCATAGTACTCATTATTTGACTGTACTGAACAAGCGTCCCATTCCGCTGTCAGCCCCTGAGGTCCAGAAGCCAGAGCTGAGGGAGATAATCTTGTGGCCTGTTAGCAGTCTTTCAGTTTTGACCTCTGTCCTCCATCCTTCAAGACACTCTTCTTTCTTTCACAGTCTGGGATTGCTCATCCCTCATTTCGGCTCTCAGCCATCCCTCACTACCTTACTGCCAGTGCTTTGATGGTTAGTGGCCCATAGCCCTCATGTTTTCAGGCAATAAACAAGCTGGAAACATTGCTCCCTGGTGACTCACCCTGTCTGTGGTCCATCCACCCAGTTTTCTCGTTATCACGGAATTATTCATTTGTGTGCAAACAAAACTGTTATGAGTGATGTCGATTTTTAGGCACTTTTCCCCGCAGACATCACCCCTTCTAGATTCTGATTCAGAGCGTTGCTTTAATGGCTGCCCTGCAGCAGAGCTACCCCTGAAAAGTACCACCATTTCACCTTCTTTCTCTTCTTCAATCAATTATTTTTGTTGCTTTCTCAGCTGTCTGGCTGCTTTGAATTTGACCAGAATTCTCATGGGAAAATAGAAATGTACCATTTTTATTTCATTAAATATCAGCGAAGCGTGTGAATCCAAAATTACTATGCGCAACACTGTTGGGGCTTAAAACTGAAACATCAAAAGCCAGACGACTAACAAACTTTCATTCTTAAATAATAATTTAATAGCTTTTTCCAAGAAACTGCCTGGATGAGATCCTCAGTTTACGTAGCTACAAAAAACACATGCATTATCCAGGCTGAATGGCCCTTTCTTGTTTGTAAACATTCATAGATCCTTGTGAACTTAGTTTACAGGAAGAGGGCTAAATTGATATCAGTCTCATACTGTATTAGTATCACAGAACCCTGTGCAAAAGACATCACCAGCTACATTTATTTTGATTAGTGCTCCTGTCCCTCCTCCAGAAACACACCAGTGTGGAGTGCAAAAGTCTCCAGGCTTCATGTCTGAGGATATATTTAACCCCTTTAAAATCTTTGCAGCTCAGGGTGAACTACCTCTTTACGGTCAACGTGATAGACTGGGTAGCTCAACGTACTGTAGCGACGTAATTTAAATCATCTGGAAGTGGGTTTCCAATCCCAAGGACAGAGTTAAAAGCCAACATTGATCTGCTGCTAAGAATGCTAAGGAAATTCAAATTTCAAAACAGCTCTTTCTTTGCCTGAACTGATTTTGCTTTGTCAGGGCTGTCACTTTGAAGCTGTAAAAATTGAAAATGCTGGCAAGCGCTGAGCACCACAGTTCTGTCAGTTGTAGACGCTCAGAATAATCTCATAATCCCAGACTGCTGAGCCAGTCCTATTTCCCTTTCTCTCGAGTATGAAAAGTCTTACTCAGTAGTAATTCCTGAACAGTTTTCCTTTCTTTATTGCACCGGTGACATTACACACACGTCTTGATTTTACTGTGACATAACTCAGTATTTGACGTGCGTGGTGAGGGGGTGATGAGTTAAGTAACTATTTCCAGCTTGATTAATGGCCCCCCAATGTCTATATAAATCTTGGAACTTCTTAACTGGCAGTCCACAATAATGTTTAGCCAGATTTAAAACCTGTTATGCGCCAGCTGTACATCTGCATTATTATAAAATTCAGTTTGCTCTGCAGAAGTGAAAAGTATTCTTAGAGACCTACTGTGGCAACAACATGGTACATTTTTTTATTAACAAAACTTGCAGTGACAAACTCTAGTTTTACATCCCCTTCAGTGCAGGTCCTTCCTCATCACAGTGAAATATTCCTTGAAGATGCACGCAATTTAGCTGAATTCAGACATATTTAAAATGATACTATTATGTATACTGATCTGTCTCATTGTGTATTACACATTTGAATAGCACTGGGTTCTCATGTCTGTTTTTGTTCCAGCACACATTGGAGAAGCTCATATATTTCTATAGCTTCTGGAAGGAGATTCTGCCTCTGTTGGCCTCTGGTTCCCAGAGAAAAATGGAAAGCTTATTTCCTCTTGCCGTTATGACAGCACGTTTGATCTTCTTTATATCCAGAATTCATCAGTGCAATCTGATTAATCATTTTATATTTAGCTCTTGCATGTTAAATCTATGACGTTTAGGCTCTGTGGAACTGTACTTCCCTTTTCAACTATGTTATGATGTTCCCCTTGATACAGCGTGTATATTTCAGCTGCCAGATTGATTTATTTCCCATTTATCCTGCTCGATATTTTTACGATAAGACTGCTAATACAAAAATAATATGTTTTAAGAAGATGCTTCTTGTGCTCATTTTTCAAGCTAGTTCCAATCATCATCATGAAAGGGCTTTCAAAAGATGTTAGTGAACTCTTTATGAACTTTGTTACTATAAAAAGCTCTTCTAGCAACTGTTTTGGATCATTACTGTGATTCTCTTGAAAGGGAGCACTTGTACCATAATTCTCACAGAGGTGTGCTTTTGTGGAACGTTTACAAGCCCTTTGATAAATGGACCCCTTCTCTGAAAGGGAAAAGAACAGAAAGTCTGTTTTCCATTCCAGGTGGGCCCTGGGGCTTGTGTCCTACTTTGTGGGGTACACTTGAAGGGGCAGGGTAACAGGGTTATATACAGGTTGTATACAGTACATCAGTTCCAATGTGAGGGGGATAGTGCAGAAAGCACACACCCCAACAGAATCACAACCGAACCCATGGCACCTGTGGCTGATTAAAGCTAGGACAGTAGTGCCAGAATTGAAGTTTGACCAGAGGCAAGTAAAGGTATTAAAATGCTTTCACTGGCAACAGGCACAGATGATGTATAATACCTTTTTCCATCAAATTTTGTCAGAACTGATGGGATGATCTTGTTTTTTAACTGAGTTACCATTACCTCCTGTACAACAGTGATCCTATTGCTTCTTGCATCTTTTTAGGTTAAATGACATCTTTCATTTATTTATTTTCTTTCCTGTTTTTCTTAATGCTATCACATGAGTGAGAAGGTTTGAAGATCGATGGCTTTACTCCACTATCTTCATCTAAGCTGCTCTGCTTTGCACCTGATGAACCTAATCTGCTGACCTTTGCAAGCTGTTGAAGCCGGGATGACAGTGCTTAGAATGGGCTACATCATCATGGCTGGTCACAACGCTGTCAGAGTCAATCTGGCAAGAATTGGTCTCCTGGACTGGTGAAGCTTCCAATGGGTCCACATTCAAGATGGACTAATGGTGGTCTAGAACATGACACAGACAGAGTGGATATACACAGCTCATCCAGACACATAGCTTATTTAGTCTTGGATGGTTTGTACCAGGTGAAGATGCAGTCTGCCACTAGCATACTGTAAAAGCAATCATTCCTTTGTGCGTTGAGTTGTTTTCCTGTGAACATCCAGAATGAGTTATTTTGATTATCAACTCATTGATCATTGCAGCCAGCTTGAGTCATTGAAAATACATTGCATCAGACCCAGTGACAAAAACCCTTGTAGATTACTTTTTACAAAGACAAAATGTAGAGGCCCCAGTTTTTTAGGGTTTTTTAGGGTTAGCCATGATTGGTAAATTAAAAGGCTTAAGTAAACCTGTTTAGTCAGAAACAAGAGATTAGCCAATTTGTTTCAGGTAGGTACAGTAGCCGCGTCAGCATGCGTAGTCTGCAAAGGACCAAGTAATAGGGTTATTCCATGCTGAAAAGAGATGGAAGAGAGAAAACATAACGTTTCGGCTGTGAAGCCTTCTTCAGGTGTGGCACCTGAAGAAGGCTTCACAGCCGAAACGTTATGTTTTCTCTCTTCTCTTTTAAGCATGGAATAAACCTTTTACTTGGTCCTCCGCCAAATTATGCTGAAGAAAGCTGTTCTAGGAATTTTAGGAATTTTAAATCTAGGAATTTTAAATGCTATCTCAGTTTCACAACTGACAGCTATGCATAATTTTCCAATTAGGTAAATGTGTATTAAATGAAAGTGGAATAAGGCATTGACTATCGTAATTGGCACTAATTAATTATTTGCTATTAGCAGCAGTAATTATTTTCACTACACAGTGCTGTAACACAACACTTGAAAAAGTAGAAAATGAGTCCCTTTGTTCATTTCTGTTCTAATGAAATTTTGCTGGAGTTATTTGGGAGATACACAGCTGCAAAGAAAAGATTTTAAACCTTCACTAAAGTGAGGATGGAACAGAATGTGTGCAACTTTTCCTGTGTAAAAAATATCCTTGTCAGGTGGTTTGTCTTTTATATTTCTTACATTGTTTTTTGTTCTGTGAAACTCTTTGCTTCTATTCGTACATTTTAATAACTTAGATGTTTCATTTTCTGCTTCACTTGCCCTCCTTGCCTCCACTGCTACATTCTACAAGTTCCTTTTTGAAAAATTGATGTCTCATAAAGAACAACAAACACACAGAAGGGCTGCGTTCCAACCAGGCATTTTATTCACCCCAGCTCTTTCAAAGATGATATGTTCATCAGGGAAGTGAACAGATCTTTGCTGTTGCTTTGCACCTGATGGACCTAATCTGCTGTCCTGTCTTCAATACTGTGAAGACAGGACAGTTTCCTGTTACCTACAGGAAACAGGAAAGAGCACCAAACTGTCTGGCCATGAACTAGAGAGAAATCTGTTATGATGTAAAGTATATTCAACATGGCTGGCAGGGTCTTTTTCGGTAATGGAAAGAGATCGCAACGCACACCCGAACACAATGAAGCTGATCGCTCAATAGATTATGCAGCAAAATGAAAGCCAAAGTTAGAAATTCCATTCTCTAGATTTGAATTGCAATATTTTTTTACTAAAAGCATGATTAATTTCCTTTTTGTAACACAGCTGACTTGATGTGCCGTCCAAATGACTAGGCAGAGCTTTGAAAAAACATTCACTTAATTACAAACCCTGTACTGTGGACAATAAACACAACAATCTGTCATTAGGATCCATGCAGACCAAAGCACAGTGTGGATATTTCCAAATCTTTGCATAGCTGTTCACTCTGGCTTAATGTGTTTGTCTATCAGTCTATTTCCTATGGAGCAGTTTCCGTACATGTCAATAGTTTTGTGAAACAAATCTGCAAAAAAGAATTTACTGGGTCTCACTTTAACATTGTGTGGGCCATTCAAGGAAACAGATCCTTTAGGACATTACAATGTTAACATGCTTACCAGATCAGCAGTGAGTTCTTACATGGAAAGCTATTTACATTTCCATGTTTCCTTTTCAGATTACTTGGAAACTCTCATGAAGGGATCATTGAATGACAGTGAACCTGCAATACACACAATGTTAATTTTTGTGACTAATTCAGCATTGCAAATTAAATATAACTTGATTTTATTTTGAGAGAGAACTGCTTTAGCTAAGTGCACATTAGGGAAAAAGTGTTAGTTGTATTTCAGTAGTACTGTACATTTGGTTGTGTCAGAAGTGAGGGAGTACAATATTTTGTCCCAGTGGAAATCTTTTAAGAAGCTGAACGCCTTCTTCTGGGAAGCATTAATGAGGATCAAATAAGCATTTATAAGCAATCACACATATATCAATACCAAATAAAGGTGGTCTACATTGGTATGTAACCTATCTTATGACAAGGAAGGCCCTCCTGCTCTTTGACATACTGTTCTAGTAAACGGAGGTACTGTACAGTACTTGCCTTAGGCATACCATACAGTAAAAAGTGGCTGTGGTAAAGTGTATTTAATTTTCCATCTCCTTATTTGAGCAGCAATAATATTATGAACTATCTGGTTCATAATCCTTGTAATTTGGGGCTAAAGCAGCTCACCATGGAAGATGTCCACAGAGATTTAGAGTTCACCGTTTGCTCCTGCTGAGTCTGGGATTGTTCGCACCTCTTTGTTGTATAACAGACCTGTTTCTATTTTTGGAAAAGTCAGCCGCCACTTCTAGTGCAGACCCAATTCACAAAGCTCCCATTCATTGATTTCTTTCACCCTGAGAGACTGCAGTATTTCCAGGAAAACCATTTCCAATCCAAATCTTTTGCTTTGGGTTTGACTTGTTCTTTAGAATGTAAGATATGTACTTGATGCAGAAACTAAATAGAATATAGTGATTGACCTGATTGTCCCAAATCAGGCATTTAAGGTTTACTTTCTGGATTTTCTTTCCTACAAATGCTTTGAATTTGTGAGACCCTGTCTGGAAAAACAATAAAGATAAAGTTGGCTATGGGTCATTCAGAGCTCTGTTTATAGCTTGTCAGTAAGATTAATAACTGGTGCTGAAATCAGTCTCAAAGACCCATGCTTTGGGAGAGCAGTTCATACATTATATATCAGTGTCTTTACTTAATCTCCTCCTACGGTGTTAACAGCGTTCTCTAAATTACATAATATTTAGTGTAATTGTGACAATAACTCGTGCTCAAACGTGTCTGTTAAAAGCCTTGGGAAGCTGTAAATTTAGCACTTATTTCTTTGAAAGGACACTTAACCTAGATGTCTAGAGTTTAATACAGAAGATGTACAGTATGCATTTTATGCACGCACAGTTTTTACCTTGGACAACCTCTTTTAAAGAATAATGCACTTTAAAAAATGAATGTGGCTATTTTCTCCTGTCCATAACCGGAACATGGGATCAATTTTCTGATTAAAAAATAGGAGTGTTCCTTTGCTGTAATAAAGCGCTGCTTAGTTAGAGCCGCAAAATTGAGCAAGGGAATTTCTCCACAGTGCAAGGCACCCGTGAAACACAAATGTCATCTCAGGGATGAGAGATAATTGTGATGTATAGTCTCACTTGTAAACTTAGAAAGGCTTTCTTGTTTTTCTGAACTGCAGCTGTAGCTGCCTATATATTATTGTTGAACCTAATTAATGCAGTATCATTTTTCATTCTATACTGTAAAATACACTTGCAGACGTGTTGTGGAAAAATTCCAGTTTGTAGAAACTGTAAAGACCTATGCTACTTCTAATCGTTGATATTGAGTGTGCTCAGGCAATAAAATAGTATTTCAGATTTCTTCTTTCTTGCATACTTTCTTGCACGCTTTGGCTTTTGTAGGTAGATCACACAGAAATATGAACATAAAAAGTCAAATATGCTGTTATTGAATTTTAAAACTACAGAATGCTTTAAATATGTTCAAAAATGCCCTTTAAGTGTATCAGAGCTTCAGATGTTCTTCTGTACCGTGTCACATTACGCTGTGAATAAGTGACTGGTATAACTACAAATGTTCCTTATTCTAGCACTGTGCTGTTATTTCTCAGATGTCATAAAAACATGCAAATTATACTCATGCAGATAACAGGAAACAAAATGTATTTCCTACATGTCTCCTGTACGTGGAAGCTTTACCTTTGATGCATTATCTATCTACAGCCCCATGCAGAAAGAAAAAAAGAATTTGCATTTGTCAAACACAATCGAATGAGTAGTGTTTGGCACAAATCCACCCAGGGTGGGAAATGATTTGCTGCATTAATCCAGGTGGAAAGGTTCAGGCACCTTAAATGGAGAGCTCCTGTCTCTCTTTATCTGTTCGACATGTATTGTGCTTCTGAAACAATGCCTCTCTCCTAGTAAGCATCCTGCTTTTCTTTTGATATGTAAGTTACATTGGAAACAGGATTGGACTCACTGGGTATTTGACAAGGATACGTCTACACACACCCCTGCTTTCTCACACTAATTCGTCCCTTTATTCTGGCATGTCAGCTCAATGAGCTGGACTTTTTTTTTCACTGGAGCTCAGCAGGTGTGAGCCTGGCCAGTACCTGGATGGGAGACCTGGGAAAGCTAAGGTTACAGCTGGAAGAGGTGTTAGTGGGGCCAATAGGGGGCACTCACCCTGCAGTCTCTGGGGTCCTAATGCCCCAGTATAGTGATTAAACTCTACTGTAAAAAAGGCACTGTCCTTCAGATGAGATGTAGAATTACTTTATATGTTTAATTCAATCTGTTTTGTCACACAGGTCTGGTAAAAGAATGTCGGGATTTTACCATGTTGCAAACATTGTACTTTGTTTTAATTTAGAAGTCTAGTTCATTGTCATTCTGTTTTGAAAAACAATAGCTGTTATATTATATCTGATGGGAAAAAAAGTTTTATTAAGACTGTATATCAATGCAGGGTTAATTCTGGAACTATATTTTGTGTGTGTGAGAGTGTGTAAATGCTGCCTGCAATAAAAATTAAATGTACTGTACAGAAATGTAATTTATGTTGAGCAGAAAATCTTTTGGTTTTGTTTTCTTTCAGGGGAGTTATTGTGTTCTTTTCCTGATTTTATTTTACTCATTCCAGCCTCCATGCATCTTATTTATTAGTTTTGTATTACCAGCTTTCTGATAAAAACAGAAAGACGTCTCATTCAAAATATATTAGTGGCTTTTGCACAGATGATCCTGACTGAATACATAGTTTTGAACAGAATAATTTGAAATCTTAAATGTCATACATTTGTTCAATAAGCTTTTAAAGTGCTTGAATCGGTAGATAAGCATTTTAAATCTCTCTTCAATTTAAAATAGTTTCATCGTATTTTTAGAAGTCCCGTATAAAATTAAATAATGCATTTCAAGGATAAGTTGGGATGCTTCAGGACTAAATGCTGAAACAAAACATTGCACTCACACCTCACAAAATGAATAAGAATGTTCATGATGCCTGAAGAGAGATGTCTTTGTCATGAAAATGCATTATGATGAAGAGGTTACCATGAATTCAGTATCCTCCTCGCTTCAATAATGAGACCATGCATGTCATATTTAGGAATATATTATTTTTAAAGATGCAGTTTGCCAGGAAAGTTAGATTTTTCTTGTTTCCAACCCTTGAAGGATTTTAGAATAAAATAGATGTGGCATTGTGGTTCCAATACCTGGCCTTGTCAGTGTGATTTTTGTTGATGATGTTTGTTTGTTACTTTTGTAGTTTAGACACCCAAGAAGCTTAGAAGATTGTTTTGTTTTTTTTCAGAGTATCAAGCGCTGTTACAATGTAGGTCCCCCAATACCACAAAACATGAGACAGCAGATGTCTATTCCTGCCAGCATGCAGTTCTCTTCTGATCTTTTGTTTTATGTGTCGGCTCGCATTCATAGTCACAGATAACACGGCATATTTTGTGGGGGTGGGGTAGAGGGGGTCCCCTGGCTGATAACACCTGGGTCAGTTGCTGTACAAGTCATGCAGTGCGAGACATGCGGGACACTTACAATGAATTGGCTTTTGAGTGGGTACTAGTGGGTGAAAATAAAACACTACAGTGAAATGTTTTTCTTACATCAAAAAAGAGCAAAAATATCACAGGCAGCATTTCTCCTTTCACAAATAACCCAGTAATTAAATAAGGAAATTAAATAATACAAAACTCAGTTCTACCATGCATTAAACTTGACCAAGAGGCACTGTTAGCTAATGGAAGTATATTTTTGTGATGAACTGAACAGTGTAGAAACTGACAAGGTAGAGATTTCCTTTCCTAACATGTGCAGATCACTTCTCAGCATCCATGTCTGTGTGATCGTACAGGTCTCACTTTCAGCCTGCTTGTCTGGTATACTGGGAGTCTTCGTTTATTGCTAACCAGTAGCTGAGCCGCTGTTGAGTGGCACAGGCTATTTAAGGCTTATCAGGTGGCAATAGCTTTCAGCCTCATTGAGGGCTTCTCAGCCTGAACAGATTTAATATATATTTTCTGCTTGTGTCCTTCAGACTAACAATGATAAGCAAATGCCACAGGCATATTAAATCTATTAGAACAACACTTTCCCACACACTACTCCTGAATACTTCTCTTTCTGTGGTGTCCAGGAGAAATGTTGCCTCAAAATACGTTTTTTTTAAAAGAATCAATTCAAGGCACAAATGGAAAAAGTGCTTTTGGCAATTTTATTCCCTGGGGAAACAAGGCTCTGATCTTTTTTTTAATATGAAGTGCTCATAAATAGGAATTCCTTGAGTGAACGAGTTGCCAACGTGAAGCAGCTTGTTAGAATCATATTTTGATGAACCTGACTGATCCAGTTGAAATATTTAACAGTTAATGACACAGCAAAGGGATGCCAACAAAAACTCACCGCTGAAAGGTGATCAAACAAAGGCTTCAGTAGAGCAATGAGAAAATTAGCATTTACTGTACAGTGAAGAGAAGAGGATGGATCATTAATGGATAAGCAGCAGATATTCCTTTGAAAAGTCCCTCCATTAATAGGCATGGCAGGGAGCTCTGTGGCATCTCTGTGTAGAGTTTGCATGTTCTGCCTGTAGTTACTCTCTGTGTTGCTGGTGCTCTGTTCCACCTGCCTCCCCAAAGACATTCTGGTTAGGTATGTTTTGCTACTTTCAATTCCTCCACAGTACTGCAATGTGCTTTCCACTCAACTGTACGCTCACAGTCAACAGGAGATGCATTTTCTGCGGGTGGATGGAAGAAAGACTTGAGTCCAATTTGATTATTCTGCACAAGTTCTGTGATATATGTTTTCCTTGATTTGCCCATCAATGTTTTTTACTGATTAATAATTTTAGAATGAAATTTTTGACTTTTTTTGGGTCTCTGACCAAAAGGATTTTCCAGGCGCAAAAAACAGCCCATTTCAGAACTGGAATTGTGCAATGTTAGGTGTGATCCTAGAGAAAAAGGTCCAAGGTACTTATTCAAGATCATCCTGATGAAAATGTAACCTACTGTATCATTGCTTTGTCAAACCAAGAAGTATCCTGGATACGTCAACCCCTCTTCATTCCCAAGACAGTCTTTTCCAGTTCACATCTAATCCACGATGTAGCTTCATTCATGTTCTCTTTTTACAAACTGTAATAATAGGTGGTGTTGTTTTTTAAAGTAAAGGCCTTTTAACCCTTTTCAAGAGATTTGTTTTGTTGACTTCTCAAAAAATATTTTTTTTCAGATGCTTTTAATGAAATTTTTCATTTTGTTAACCGACTCCAACAAAATGCATAATTATACTAAGAAATAATTGCTAAAATTTGAAAAAGCCTGGCTTATTAAGCTCATAATCACATTGTAAACATTGTTTCTGGCACATCCAGGGTTTGGCAGTGGCTGTGTGGCAAGTGGTTTTGACCATGACACATTTTTACTCAAGCTAAACAGGAATCAAGGCTAGATAAAAGTTTGCTTGTCTTTGTCCTTACCGTTCTGACATGAATGCACACTCAGCCATGAAACATTACTTTCTGCTATTCTTACATTTATCACAGTATGACAGATCAATTCCCATTTATGTATCACTTTAAAATTTAATTGCATTCCTATGATGGATGTTTTTTTTTTCTCTTGCAAACCCTTTAAATATTAACAATACTTTTTTCTTAAGATTTAGCCACAGCACAGTTGGAAGCACTCAAGTTTAATGCATGGTAGAACTGAGTTTTGTATTATTTAATTTCCTTATTTAATTACTGGGTTATTTTTGAAAGGAGAAATGCTGCCTGTGATATTTGTGCTCTTTTTTGATGTAAGAAAAACATTTCACTGTAGTGTTTTATTTTCAGTTCACGAAAATGGCATATTCTGAAATCAGGTACCCCAAAACCACTTTGCTAAAAGCTGTGCCTGTATCCATTTTTTGCCAGTGTCCTTTTATAAAGCATATTTCATGACAGAACTATGTATAGGGGTGGTAATTTAATATTTTCTCTTGCCATTCTCTTCTAAATTGCAGAGACCAATGTAAGTGGTCTTTCAGGGACAGGATTTGCTCATAGTTCATAGTAGCTACTAAGGTGTGTTATTGAACGCTGGTTTGTGGTTCTTTTCTCGACTCTCATTTCCACCCAGATTAGAAGCTGTTATAACTGAGCTGCAGCACAGTGTAGCCATCCCATATGACTCCCTAGTCTTTGGCAGACGTTAATGGAAGTGGCGGTTTGCCTTGTGACCAGATTCCTGTTAGAAGCCCCTGTCTGGAGGGGTTGTAAATGACAGCGATGTTCTGACAGCATGAGCTGGAGATACTGTACCACTGCCTGCTGCTCTAATCAGTTGGCTGACATGTCCCTGGAGTATCTACTGTAAATACCTTAGGTATTTGGGTGAATGTGTTAAGTTGCCTGCACAACACAAATAGCCAGACTGCGTTCTCCAGTTATCTGTTCTTGGATTGTGAGTTTAGATCAGGTGAACGTCATGAGTTTACATTTTCCAAGACAGAACCAGTCTAATGACTTGTCAGATGCCTTGTGTTTTTATGCAGGATGGAAACTCCAGTCCAATATATCAGCATTCAGGGATGGTCTGGACTTTTTTAACATCTTCTTCTAACCCATTTCCAATTCAGTGCATGCGTTCTATTATGTACAAAGAAGTGAAATCATTTTTTGTGCAATTTCTAGAAAAAAAAGTAAAATCTCCTGGAGGGAAGATTTCTGTAAGGCAAAAAGAAAAGTGCAGCAGATCCTGGGATGTAGGACTTTATCAAATTGGTAGCTTTTTCAAAAATGTCACTGACAGAAAAAATCACAATGATACCTCGACTAAATCCAGATTTTTAAATCCTGAATTTTATTGTGATTATGCCTACTCACAGTGTTATGTTTCATAACCACGCCTATATGCATGTAATCTGTTAAAAAGTTCCCAGAGTCAGTAATGCTTGGACAATCAACCATAGCCTGGAAGGGATAATGCAATTGTCTTTTATGGATTTTGTGTTTGGACTGAAAAGCTGCCATGTAAATCTTTTGATATAAGCCTGTTCAAAAATTAGCCATGATAGAAATTGATTTCAGATGGCAAGTATGCAATACTTGTGATGCTACAGTGTGGGAGTGAGAATTGAGAAAGATTTTCTTAATGATTGATGGTCGTCAGCACAGTCTACCCCTTTTCCAGGCCTTCTCTGGATTAATTAAATGTGCTTCTCCCTTGCTTGCAGCAAGTCTCAAAATAACTGATTATAAAAAGGTATTTAAACACGAACTGCCTGCTAAAATTAGTTTTGCGTTTGTCAGTCTCACATCAGCATGTCCAAATTTAGATTACAATACTGATGATTTTAGAATTCAGTTGATGCTTTGGTGCAGTTTTCTAGCAGACAGTCGTAGTGGAATCGTATGTTTTAATGGGTTGGAAATATGATGCAAACCTGAAGCAAGAACCTCACCATTTTATGAGACACGTTTTTTGATACATAAAGACTGTCTATCTGTGCCTGTGCACACAGTATCTATATTACAGAGTAATGCATACATAAATATGAAATGCATTTATCCTTCCCAGCATCTCTGAATTTCCTGTGATTAATGGGAAAAATTTCCAATTTTTGTATTATGCCGAAGTTATTGGACAATTGGACCTAAGTACTTCAGCAGTAATGCTGTATCTAATTTTTCAAAGTAAACCACAGAAACATCACATGTGCAAGGAGTCTCAATGTCAAACCTACATTTATCAGGCCATTCAGGTTTCAATTATAACCTTCATACTGCATGTATGGCAGTACCTGGTAATTCACCTAGGAAAACCTTGCTTCATTTATTCTCCACTTAGTCGTTCAACCCACCTCAGCTCAAGAGCTAATCTGTAGATTCAAAGGATTTGATTGAACTAGAGGAGAGTTTTCATTACAGGGAGACTCGATGTCTTTTTTTCTCATTGTATTCGTGCTTTCGCGGTTTCAGGGTCAGTATGTAGATCACTCTTCCCATCATGCTCTGTTGCTCACATTGATGTTTTTTGTTCCTCGTACAGAAGTGACTGTTGTTCACTACTTCTGCTTCCAGCAGAGTCATTCTTAATCCATTTACTTCCCGCTCTTTGTCATTTTCTTTAGATTCTTCTGTGAAATACTGATAGAATACTGCAAAATACAATTTCTCAGATCGCTTTTTTCACTGAGCTAGTACTCAGTACACATGGCAAGTAAAGTGATATTCACAGTTTTGTTGACAGACATTTTCTGAAATTTTCTCTTAATTGTGGACGTTCATCTTTTGAATGCCATGGAGAAAAGGCTCTTTGAGACACAATTTGACTAAACCATTCTGTTTATTGATATTGTGCAAATTTTGATTTTGCCCAGTATTTGAAACTCATTAATGTACATTTGATTAAATGCCAAACTATCAGTGATGTGATTTTTAAGGTGATACTGCTCATTACTTCATTTCCAGCATTTGTATATATTGTTTATTGGCTTTTGGATGGTTACAATTACTTAGAATTAAGTAACTTACATAGAATTAAGAATTACATACATAGTTCTGTTACATTGCTCCTGTCCTGAAATGAACATTTTTGGAACTTAGATTGAATTGCAAATTATTTATTGTTTCTATTTAAAGCTGTTTGTTGCCGAACAGTTCAAGCAATATCTATGTAAGTTGAAAGCTGAGAATAATGTCTTTTGATTTCTTGAAATAGAAGGAAACAATTAACCCACTACAGGAGTCCATGGCCTCATTATCTTTCCTCTCTCTGATACACGGATAATTAGTCTCCGGTTTTGCAGGATTAAGAACAATCTCCAGTCCCTCTGCTAGCAGCGATACAGACGCTTTTAAGAGTTGCTCCTGCTGACTCAAGTTGTTTGATTATTTGAATTCATCAGCGATAATGGATAAAAGAGTGTTCCGGGTGTGAACGAAAGAGCATCTTGCCGGATAAAGTCAGATCTCTGATCTCTTATCCTGCATGAAATCGCCAATTACCTCGGCAGTTCTTAATTGTCCACTCAACATTTTGCCATGTCTCCATTTTGACTGTAAATGCACTGAACTCATGAGTGTTCTGTTAATTCCCTAACATAGCCAAGAGCCCATGTAGCTTATTCATGTGTGAAACAAAATCCTAAACTTCACAGGAGCTGTTCTTCTTTTTTGTAGTGTAGCATGCGACCTACTGCAGAGGCTTGCAAACTGAAAGGTTGGCGCCTCCGTCTATAGCCTCCTAAATCTCCTTACCTTTCACATCAGATTGTCATCAGCTGTATCATCTGTCTTTTCAAATGGATATTGGAGGTACCGGAACATTGCATCACTATATAATAAGAAAGAGCAATTACTGGAATCCTTTCATAAGAAACAGTCACTTTTAATGCTTTTAGCAGAATATAATAAGGTGCCATCTAACACCTGACCCTCCTGAGAATAGTCCTAGTTGTTGTTTAAAGAATTGCCTCCCACTTATAGCCCTTAAGTACTGTACTTTCCCTTAATTTCAACTTTTTCCCCCAGAACCTCTCCTCATTGTTGAGAGGAAAGAAGTCACTTGCTAACGCAATTTCAAACTGTAAAAATGACGTGCCTTGGTTTGCAGGAAATAAATTCAAATATTTTCTGTCAGCTGTTCAGTTTAGTCGCAAATTATACCCGAAAGGAACAAAGGGCCTCAAAATGAGTTGTGTTTCCAGCAATTCTAACTAATTTTCACCATCTTACCTGTCAGCACACTATGTCTTTATCTTGGTATTATCAATGAGATGTACTGTACATATTCCAAATCTGTTTATGTTTCCTGCTATTACTGGGGCACTATTAATAGTAGCAGAAAATGATTCCTCAATAGGTCTGAATCTTTGAAGTCTTATTTTAATATTATGACCATAATTTACCGGACTAGAAGATGTGGTGGTGAAGCCAGCTGTCTGTTAATTAGAGAGTGTTCTGGCTTTTCTTTCTCTTTGGGCTTTTAGCCTTCAGTCGTGTTTACTCAGATAAATATTTCGGAATGATTAACACCAGATTAACAGTCAGGTGTTTAATGGGGAGAATGGTGTTCAACTGATAAGCTAAGATTTTCTATTATTTTCACTTGGAGCAAAATAAAGCTGTATTTAGTGATGTTCGTTCTTTTTAACAAACTAACTTATGCTAACCTAAACAGCCTTTAAGCAAAGAATAAGGAAAGCAAACAATTGACCAAAACTAATTTATCTAAGGTTACAAACTGAGAATACATGATATATTACAGTTAATCTCTTAGCTCTCATCTTTTCTTAGTTGAGAATGGCTCATGTGTGCAAGATAGATTTTAAAGTTGCATATAATCCTAAACATTCCTTTAGCAGCTACTGTCTAGATGTGACTTTTGTGCCTTGAAACATCTTCTGCTTTAATGGTTTAACATTTGGCCTTATTTCTCCAATAAGAGACAACCACAGTTTGCACAAATTGAGTTAGTTCCTCATGATATCATCTCAGTACTATGCAAGTTCAAAAAGAGGTAGCATTGTTCTCATTTAAGTAAATAAATGAAGTATTGACGCCAACTTGTTCATTATAAACTCCATAAATTATTTTTTATCCTCAGTACCTACAGATGCTGCTGAGGAGAGTCTCGCAGGAGGAAAATTATCAGAACATTATACTATGATTTTTTTTATAGAGCAACAAAAGGATAGCTGCAGTAGAATTACGTCTGTAGCTTTATATCCGGTTGCCACTCAGGTATGAAAACTGAGTCATCTAACATTGCCTCCGATGTTTGTGTCCAGCAATAATTGCATGGGAAATGGAGGGCAGACCATATTAGAAGCAGTGATTGTAGCTCTTGTTTTTGGAGACAAATGTTTTCTGTCACAGTGACATATGCAGGTGATTGCTTGTTTTATTAAACTCTTCTTAACCTTTTGACTACAAAGTTTTGAACAATGAAGCTGGGTGAAATGGAGTACTGATACCAAAATCTGTCTAAATTTACATTTTACATTGGGAGCACCACTGCGTTAATCCTGCAAGCATTTTGATAAGATGAATAAAGTGTTTTGTAGTTCATGAGCCCGAGTCAAAGGCTTCATCAATTCTGATTGCGGAATCTATAGAAAATCCCATACAATATCGGATACAATTTTAGAGGAATGGGAAGGTCTGAAATACTGAAATACAAAACAAACCGATGAGAACTGTACAACACCCATGTACAAAGAACCAGACGAACTGCTGCAGCTGCTATAGAATTTGTAACTTCCCAGTACTCAGTGAAAAACACATTCCCTGCTGCTTTCAGGTCGTTATCTGGTTTCAGATGGGCAGTGTGAAGAAAAAGAGACTTGCACCGAGCTGATTTCTAATTGCTAGAATGCCAGTGTGTGTTCGTACGCGTTCCCAGCCATGCAGCTGGGCTGCAGTGTGCTTCCCTGCCACAGCTCCCACACTCCTTGAAGAAACTTGATTCATGGGGCTACTCAGCTATAAATACAGAGAAGGGACACAAGGCAGCGTCTCCTGGGAGGGTCGCGCACATGTGCGTCTCCTTCCTTTAGCACGTTGACACACACACACACGCGTTATAATCGCCGCGCGCGGGACTCCACTGCAGCAGAGCAGACGGAGCATGCTGCTGAGCTGGATACGGAGCCACCATCCTCCGCTGAGCACAAGAGCCGCCGAGCTGTCAGCAATCTTTCTCCTCAGCCGAAGGGCAGTGAGAAGCACTCCGTCACCACTTTCCTTTTCCAAAGTGAAGGAGAGCCCTCATCCCAACCTCCCCGATGCCTGTTTCAAAGGTATTTCGGAAAGCGGCTGTAGTTTTGGGTTGTGATTGAGGTCAAAGTTAAGGAATGTGTTTAGTGCAGGAGAATGGTTTCTGTAACATGGGATGTTGGGATTCTTAAATATGCAATGTCTTTTATGCATGTTGGGTTTTTTTTCTTTGATTGTACTGTACTATTATTTAAGAGCATTGGGAGATGCTTTAACATCTATAATAATCATCTTGATATATTGTAATTTGTCCTTTGGCAATCTTATTTTAGGGGATTTATCAGCATAACTTTTAATAACCTTTGATGTAGAGTCGCACTGTCATAATTTCCTTTTCTCTATATTGCAATCACCGAATTTAACTCAAAGGTTTGTGAAATATTACAAAGAATTTACTTTTTAATATATTAGTTTCATTTAATATGCTGCGGTTATTTCAGTCTTCTGCATCAGATTTGGAAAAAATGCCTGAACTGGGTCACTTGTGTCCAACTGATCATACCTAGCTACCTGCGCAGTAATTAGAAATTAAAACAGTACTGTGCTTTTATCACTGACGTGGTATTTGCAAGAAGAAAAAAAACACATTTTAAACAGCTAAAACAGTTTTTTTCACATCTAATTTATTCAGCTGTGCAATTAAGCTTAATGTTGCCATGCCGAGTTTAAAAAGACATTTTAAAAATGACTGATGACATTTCAAAGTTCAGTTTTGCAAGGCAATTATCTGTGAGACTCAGAATTAAAATGTCAGCACACAGATGTTCAATTCCCTTGACCAGATGTTCATTCATAGGTTCCGAAGGTATTGTAAGTGACAGTATTATGGTTTTCTTAACATTTAACTGGTCATGAGACTGAGTGTACAAAAATATTTGCGGTGCATTATGTTCAGATGTTAAAAAAGCTCTGTAAATTGTAAATTATTGCAAAATTCATCTTTGAGCATCTATGCTCCTCTATAACCATTTCAATGCATTGAATTAAAGGACATCATTGAATAATAGTTACACAGAAGACCATCGTTGTTGCATACTCAGAAGTTTCAAGGTTAAAAGAAAATATCTGAAAGAACTTTCCTCGGTTACGTGAAACCTGCATATCCACATTAGCTGGAATAATGTTGTCACGCGCTGAGTGAGAAAGTTTTATTATCAACATAAATACTTATGTTTGGCTCTTTACTCTTCTGTTTATACAGTATATGTAGTAAATGTGGAGAGGCCAAACGGGAGGGCAGCGATCAGATGTTTATGCTTCTCTTATCAATCTTGTGAATCTTTGCCAGGAGATGAGAACAAATATGGATTGCTGCATCTGGGTAGCCCAAGCGAATAAAAAAGGGCAGAGAGGAGAGATATTAATGGATTTTGCTCTTCTGGGACCCAGGAGCCACAGAGAGCTTCTTAATGAATGCCTGTTGTAAGGGGTGGGTCTGGTTTAATGGAGCGCTGTGTATCTTTGTTGCTGTAGGGGTGGTTCCTCTCACTCTCCTGAGCTGAGGTTATAGCACTGACAACAAACAATGCAGCCCTCTCTCACCAGAGGGCTGACAGTACAACTTCTCAATGTCAGTTAACAAGAAAAAGGATTGCGTGCTGTAGGACTGGGATGTGAGCGTCTCTGTTCTGCTTGGAACTGGATGTCTGTGCTGGCAAAAGGCTTTTACGATCACTCTTTGCACTGGTGAGTTAACATGTCCTGCTGACTGATCAAGTGAGGTTGTGGTACGGTTTTCGGGCTCGGCGGAGTTATCTCCTGATCTCGTCTTCACTTTGCTGCTTTCTCTCTCTCGCAAGGCCAGGATGGGAAGTGAGAGGGGGGTGATCTTTGCAATAGAATGGGTCTTCTGTTGACAAGATGATATTATAGGAGATGGAAGTGATTAAATACACATGGTTGGGGTTAATCCTCCCACCAGAGCGGTATTGTATTCATTTTGTGTTTCTGTATTCTGTATGGGCTCAGATGAAACAGTCCCCCAAAAAAACAAAGAAAAGCTTTCCTGAAACGCAGTTTCGTTATTCATTTGTGCCTAATCGGCACTAATCTTTAAAGCTAAAAAAACAATTTGGAAGATTTCCTTTAAGGTTTTTATCATGCTTTGCCTTACTGCAGTGCTTCTGGATTCTGGGATCTGTCCTTTCAGATCCTGGGAGCGCTGCTGTACCCTCTCTGAGTTCCTAGATTATGGATTTCGTCTGGGACACGTGGAGCATTTGAATTTTTGAAAATCCAGAAATTGTTTAATTCAGTGTTACATGTTGTATTCAAATCCATATACAAGCCATCCACAAAATGCTTCATTTTTTGGATTCAGAACATAATCCGTAATGCAGTGGTGAAGGAATATCACTTCACAGTGCCTTTCTCTATCAGTAATTATTTTTTTCTAGGAAAGTTAATTACTGTTTAATTTTCTTGGGGTGTGGGGTTTGAAATTTCTTTTTAAATACTGAATCACTTTTGTTTGAACGCTTGCTAAAAAAGTCATCTGAGAACGCTGGTTAACCCTAATACCAGGTGCTTGTATATAGAATTCTTTGGCCAATGAACACTGAATCTATAATAGAATAGAAGGATTGTTGGCTGTTTTTCCAGCCTCTCATTATAGTGTTAGTATTGCTTCAGGAAGTGGGTTTACAGGAACTCTGAACATGCAAAGTTAATTTGCCAGCCAGTCCAGCTTTTCTTTGGTTGTGGCTTACACTGATGTATCTAGCAGGATTAATTGATAAAAATATTTATATTTGCGTGTGGGGATGAGTACTCAATAGAAATGTGTTTCAAACCATGTGGCTTATTTTAGATGTGTAGTAGGCACTGCAAGTGTCTCCCCACATAATGATCCTCTTATTGTGCTCCATCAGATATATTCAGTATTCATGTTTTTGGACTGCATGAGTTTTACCTTGTGTGCGCATGAAGGGAGTTTATGATTTAGGGAAATGGCAGTTATACACACAAGGCAAGAAAAGTACAATTCCTTGTAAAACCTCCCAGCAGTGCCCTTTTTAGTATGATACACTAGAATTCTACTGCACTTTGAACTAAAATAAATCAAATCAAATCGAATTAAATTAAAGTCAGCAAAACTAAGAAGTTATTAGTTTTCCTGCCTGGCCGCAGTGCTTGATGTCCATCATTGCAGCAAGGAAAGAGAAAGGCTATTACTAATACAGCACAAGGGCTTTATCAGTAAAAGTAAGGAAATAAAATGTGCTTTCATAAACGAAGGGAGTGATCTTCTTTGTGTTTTCCAGCATGTTGAGGCCCTCTGATATTCAGCTGAATAAATGGACATTTTTATCAGCATTCTCTCTCTTTTCTCTAGATGTCAGGGAGCCTTTATTAGATCTGTGTTGCCCCTGCTTTATGAGGAATAGCTAAACCTGACTGCATCCCTCTCTCAGGGAAACAGTCCTTCTCCGAAATGGGGAAGCACAGATCCATTGCTCAATTTCCTTCAGCAGTAAGCCTGAAGCGCTGAAAGGGATTAAAGAGTGCACAACTGCAGGGCAAGGAATCGACCCATACTGAGCATTAAGAGTGATTAGTTAATTGTTATTTTGAGCAAAGTTGTTATGGTCGCAGTTGTAAAATCAGCCCATTAATCTGCCTGTCAGACTTGATAGTGCTTTCTGCAGCTTATAGTAATCAATCAATATCAGGTAGTGCAATGCTCACTGTAAATCCTTACTTGGTATTATGTTTGTGTGGCTCTGTAAAATGAACATCAATCGCCTGAGTTTCATGTATTATTAAAGAAATTCTTGAATGGTACTGCATCATGCCTTTAGCAGAAGGAGGCAGGAGGTCCTACAGCAGAGCTTATTGTTCATTTTGCCAAGGGTTAGATTCATCATTTATGGCCCAGGCCAGAAGAGTGCCAACACGGGGCGCACCCGACATCTCTCTGATTCAGAAGTTACAGGGATTTCCCCTCTTCACATTTCTCACAGCTGAAGGTATACCAGATGTAGTTGCAAGGTTAGAGCTTTTACTTCATATACTGTTATCAAATGAGAAGCTTGGTCATGCAACAGGTTGTTCTGCTAATCGTTTAATCCCTGTGCTGAAATGAAGTGCATTGGTGATCTCTGTACATTTACAGAAGTAAATCGTGGAGGCTGAGCTGCTATAAGTTCTTATAGCCTACTGGAGCCTACTAGGCCATGGAGCCTACTGTGGGGAGGTCATCAGGAGAAGGTTTGGTTACTGTATATGCAGAGTCCTCCAGGCTGCATCTTCTGTAGGTAGATGAAAAGCGCACCGTGTTTTGAACTGTATACATCCATTTCTTTGTTTCTACATATCAAATTTATCAACTACTAAATTTGTGAAACATTATTTTTGAACTACTTTATGCATCGTTGACTTTGACAAGTTCTGTTTTCCACATGCGGTGTTTAACTATGTTGAAACAAAGTGTTGTCAATGTAATGGCTTCTGACAACACCATGTTGATTATTTCTAATAAGCTAGGTCTTTTTTTATTTAATCTTGAACGTTAGGGTTTGAACTCAATTTTGGTTTTAACACAACCCTAACAAGTGTATCAAATGGGTAATTCTAAAACGGGTTTCTCATATTAAGGGACCGAGTGGAATGAGTATCCCTTGTTGCAATGACAATATTAATGAAAAAGACAAACTTTAATAAATCTTTTCTTCTACTCTGGGGTCCTGTTTCCAATTAAATAGAATCTAAATGTAGCCTCATTTATAAAATCGAAGTTTAATTTCCCAGATAAACTAAATTTAGGAGATTGTAGCAATTCAGACTATCAAGTGAATTAAAATGTCAAGGGGTTACTTTTTTTTGCTTTTAACATCTCTTTGCTTTTAATAATGTCCTTCCAGCTCTTAAATGCTGTTGAATTGAGCTTGTAGGCCTATGAATTAGCTCTAGCCACAGCTGACATGACATCTTTATCCCTCACTAGCACTCACAGGACTCACTGATTTTTAGGACTCGTCAGGCGATTTATAAAAGCACAGCCCTCTGGAACTCTGGGCTTTTAGAATAATCTTTACTACAGTGGGATGATGGTGTTGAATAATAAAACACTTCAAAGCAGCTTTATTCTTTTGTCAGCTTTTGTCGAAGTCACAAAGTCTAGTCAAAGGGTTCTATCTTGAGGTCCTTCATCTATCCACAGAGAAAGAGCAAAGTAAGATTGCAGGCTGCATCTTGTCTCTGACACAGCTTGCTTGCCCGGAAAAGGAGAGGTTTGCTGAAGGCACACTGAAATTGGCATCTCTTCATGCAGGTGTAATCTTACCATCTGACAAGTAAGAGGCTGGAATAGCCAGATGAACCAGATTTATTTAGCTTTTCAAACAGTAACACTTAAAAAACATCTTTTTATTGGCACAGATTTCACAGGAGGACCACAATGCCTTCTGCCCAGAATTTTCCATTGATCCTTACCAATCATGGCCTCCTAATATTCACTATCTATGAATTAGATTCATTACTCTGCTCTCCTCCCCACTGATAGCTGATCAGTGGTGTGGTGTGGTGTGGTGAGCGTTCTGGCGCACTATGGCTGCCGTCGCATCATCCAGGTGGGGCTGCACACTGGTGGTAGTGGAGGGGATCCCCATTACCTGTAAAGCGCTTTGATTGGAGTGTCCAGAAGAAACGCTATATAAGTGTAAGCGATTATGATTATGATTATTATTATGATTATTATTATTATTAGTAGTAGTAGTAGTAGTAATAGTAGTATAAATGGGTGTGGCAAATACATTTGCACTTGCTGGTGGAGCCTACTTGCTGTAGGACTTTGGGGTATTTCGTATTCTGAGTCAGAAAACAGATTACCCTCCCAGTTCCACCCCAATTCCACAGCTGAAAAATGGAGGAATTAGTCCAAGAAAAGTTTTATCTATCCAGGTTGTATGACACAGTGTATCTGAACAGTGTATTCACTGTAAATTAAACACATCTCTGCACCAGCACCAAACATAAAAAGCCCTGTTGTGACCAGCAGCCCCAAAAAGTCACAACACATAAAAGATAAAGATCTTAACTGGTTTGCTTCACTGGTTCCCAAAGACCAAAACTGTGATGCAGTGGAATCTAAACTCAAGAGCTGAAGCAAGTCTGACCACATCCAAAAACAATTGCTTGCATCATTGGAAATCAAATGATTTAAGCTCTTACGCAAGAAAGATATCCCTTCCTTTCAAATGTACTCAATATATTCAATTTTTAGTTCTACTATTTATTCTTTCTGTAGTATTTTGTTTATTTTCTCCTAAATACAACATTGGCACAACAAGTAACACCATATATTCTTGCTGTACAGATCAATGACTGGTTTGGTGTACACAGGAGTTAACAGGTTATCACGTGCCATTGTGAAGCAGCTCTTGCAGATTAAAGAAAATTGCTGTGTAGGGTAAAGAATCATGTTTGATGTAAGACACATTTTTTAACAGGTACACAAGTAAAATAAGCTCACTAAAACTCAACACTTTAGGATCTGATATATATTTCCTATTTTTGGAATTCCTATTTTCAACTTTGGGATACTTGTGGAGTGAAGAACAGGCAGATAGCTTTAGTCCTGATGTGCAGAAGCTGATGGAGATCTCCTTAGTTATTCCAACTTAAGTGGCTAAACTTAAGTGGCAGTTGTGGAAATTAGTGCATATTATCTCAGCAGGAGTTGAAAATTCGAGACCGAGGTCATTGATCTTCAGCTGGTAGAGGTAAGATATTGTGCTACTGTACATTTACTGAGTTAATTGTTAAAAACTGTATTGTTTTTGTAGCAGAAGGCCAGGAGTAGGAAATGCTATCTAAAGTTGGAAAAACATATTCATTTGCTTTCTGTGATTGAATTTGGTGATTATTAAGGATATATTAATAACAAAGCAAATGTCTGATGTTTCATAGCTTGTCCAACATAGAGATTCTCTACAGACCATGCAAATCCTCTCTTTAGGTCATGCAGAGATTATGTTAATTAAAAGCAGAGCTGGTATTAATTCTAGATTTCTTGTTTGGAAAAAAAAAAGCATTGCGATTATTTAAGGCATTAAATAATAATTTATGATAATAAGATTGGAAAAAGATTATTTGCAATGACAGACCTTCTTCATCACTTCTTTCTTCTGTGGATAGTTAAGACCCATTGAAGAGCTTTTGGTCTCCAAGAGATCTTAAGTTTGGGTACTTCAGCTGCTGCTTCCTGGCACTTAATGCAAAAGTCTTTTGAAATAGAATTGCTCAAGAGGAATATGAAATTTAATAATTTAGTGAAAGAAATAAAACAATGAAATAAAGAATAACAAACAAGGAGATCCCTCATTTAGTTTAGTTAGATTTAAATTTAACCATTTTTTATGTTGCTCTATGATTGCATATTGATTTTTAATTTGTTAGTTATTTTTAATTAATGAAATTAATGATTTCTTTAACAAAAACGTCTGTTGAGATCAATAAATTAGTCCTCCTGTTTCAATTGTAAACTGATTTGCAGTCTTCATACTCTATACCATTATAGAAAAAGATCTAAGTGTTTAACAAAATACATTTTTGATAATACAAATGTCACAAACACTGAAGAATTCATGTAATACAGTCAATCCTGCGGTGTTACAGAAAGCAGTGCAGTTAATATATTACCTTATATGTACTAAAAGTGTAAACACACATACAGCTTTTATGCAAGTTTGTGCACATACTGTAGTGGGTCACTCTTTTGAACTCAATATCGATGTGAACTTTTATGGTATTGTGCCTCTGGGCTGTTAGTTTGGATAATCTGCGCAGCTCTCCCTTGGCATGTTTGCAAGCTATCTTTATAGTCAAGGAAATTTAGTAATGTATTTTACAGCATGGCCAGAGCATGCAATAAAAGCATTTTTTTTTGTTTCTAAAATGGCAATGATCTTAATCAGTTTGGTATTGAACAGAGGTCATTGTCAGTGCTGCAGCCTCCCTAACAATGACTGGAGCTGATGCCACCAAATTGCACTATTCTAGCAGAACACATGTTCAGTGATCCTGCAGGTCCAGAAGAGCTGTTTTTCACATAAAGGCTGACATTAAACACTTTCATGATAGGCATTGAATATTCTGTTGATTAAACTGTTTTTATGGCAAAATATACATTATATGGGATAGGGTACTTTTATAATTCCCAAAAAACAAGTTTGTCCTCTTACAATATAAAAGCGAAGATATTCATATGTGGGGCTGAGAAGGTGAATGAAAATTAAAAATCGAGCAATAAATATCACATGGCGCTTTTCTTCCATTTTTTTCCCCCTGGAGCTGATTCCCAGCGGGAGTGTGTTTGACTTACTGCTCATGAAAATGACATGAAAAAAACTGCCCAGACCCGCCATTCTTAAGACTGGTGCAATGTCAGAGGCCACTGGCTGCAGAGCTAAAAAGCTGGCCAGAAACATGCGGGTTACACCAATTATTTCTCCCTGGGTTGAAAATAGACTGGCTGGTTGTCAAAACAGACCAGTGGTTGCTCAGAAAGCAACATTTCATGATCGGGAAGCATATCGTTAGATAAATTATATAGTTAGTTGGCACGGGTTTTCAGCTTAATACAATTTATCAAAAACAATCTGAAATTTTGGGCATGTCTGAGCTCGGGACAATTTGTCTGTTTTTAAATCTGAAGTATCTTGCTGTTTTTAAGAACTGCTCAAAGGAAGGCACTTCATTCAAACCTGAAAATCTTCAAAACAAAATGTGACTGTACTTCAGAGCAAATATCACTAGATTGCTGAAATGTTTTATTATTTTTCGTCCATTGTAAATACAAAAATGAAAATGGCAAACTTCTGAGTCTTATTTTCAAAGCATAAATTAGGGTTTTACAAGATGCGAGACTGATAATAATGTTTCTTTAGTAGCCCTATACAATTTCTTGCATTAGGAATTTGTCTTTTCGCATACCCCAGCTTTTTTCTCCAAGGAGACACAGACAGGGAGAGAAGCTGGGGGTCAGAGCGCAGTGTCTGCCATTGTACGGCGCCCCTGGAGCAGCTGGGGTTAAGGGTCTTGCTCAGGGGCCCAACAGAGTAGGATTCCTCTGCCAGCCGCGGCATTTGAACCGGCAACCTTCCAGTCACAGACACAGATCCTTAGCCACAGAGCCACCGCTCCACCCCGGGTTATTTGGAAAAATTGCTTGTCTTTCCGTGTTCGCGATGGCAGAGAAAATTGGCCGGCTCTTGGGGACTGTGCCGTATTTGCCGGGATGGAATTACAGGTCTTCACATAAATAGCAGCCCTTGGGAATTAAGGTCCTGCTGTTGTGCAACTGTGGGGTCAAAGCCTTTGCCACTTTTCGCTGCACGATAGTCGTGGAGAGGGAGCTGGGAAAGCAGTTGAGGCGAATAAGCGATCTGTGTAATAGAGCTAAATGAAAATTCCAGGTTTGCTGGCTTAGATAGTCATTTCTGAATTTGATGCCGTAATGCTTGTCTAAGCATGCTGTCACTTCGCCACATGATTTTCTTACTTGGGTAGTTTAGGCTGTTTTTTTTGCATTGTGTTTTTGTATAAACACCCGCATCTCGAGGAAATTACTTTCATTTTGATTAAAAGTGGATTTTGGATCTCGTGGTGCTTTCTTTGCGGCTGCTGAATCATTCATGAATTCACACATAAATGGATTATGTTTATTTGCACACACCCTGCAAACACAGTATGCAAATCAACGATAGTTCCCATACGTCCTCCTGGAGGTAGCAATCCAAAATAAACAGGTAAATAGCCCAAGGATTGTACACAGAGCTCCTGAGACAGGTAAAATATGGCTGTGCGTGAGACGTTTCAATGTTGGCAGGGTGCTTCAGTTTATCACAATCAAGAGAAAGCATAGTTTTACATTGAAAGTGTTGTTCCTGGCTATTATTTTATTGAGTGCCCAGGTTCTTTTAAAGAGCATCCAGTTGACTTAGAAGCAAATTAAACCATGTAGCTCCTGGTGACCTGTCTCACAATAGGACAGAATGTCAAGGTTATTGTCTAAAGTCGATAAAAATTCAAACAGCAGTTACATGCCAGGACCTTCCAATAAAATGTACTGTAACAGCCCCCATTTCAAATTCCAGCCTTAACGATGGCTTGCACAGTAGTCATCTAATTGCACTGAGATACGGACATAACAAGACTCAGCTGAAAGTGCTTCTAGAATGAGCCTGCCCATTGCTTTAGCCTTTATAACATTGGCAGTTTTCTTACTACCTGTTGAGCATTTATGCTTTATAAACGTTCTGCAGAAGATGTTGCTGATGTTCAGCCCTGCTCTAGAGCTGAAATAAGTAATAAAATAGATGCTTTATCTTTTAGTATTCTGTTTTGAAAGTTGTTCATGAATTTGATCATCCTGTGACCTACAGTGAAGGTTTGCTGTAATGGTAAGGCATGTTTTCTTAATGATCTCATCTGATGTTTTGCCCTGAGCGATGGCTCCCTTGAAGAATAAATTACAAAAACAACCAGCATTGCATTTCATCTGCGGCTCGTCATTTCGGAGCTATTACAGTGACCTTTCCGAAGGAGAACTGAGACTGAAGGAAAGTGTAATGGTGAGTTTTGCTGTCCTAAATTCAGAAAAGCAACGAGTGTCCATTTTCAGTTCTTGTGGTGAAGAAAAATGTCAATATAAGTCACGTCCTCATGTACAGTATGAATTGTGTTTTCTTTTGCAACTGGATCAATAAACCAATTCATCATAATTTTTACATTTATATTTGAGTTTAGTTTTCCAGAACTATTGAACGGAGGAATATTTTTGGTCTTTTAACTAGTAACTATTAAATAGTCAAATGACCATTCAAGTCAAATAAATAATTCAAGTTTGTTTATCAAGAATCCAAGCTCAGGTATCCAAGCAAGAATCCAAGCTTCTGGTTGATTTCTGTTTTAAAAACAATTGAACCTTGACAATAGATCAAATCCATACGTCTTCTCAGAGACTTCATCAGCTTGCAAGGATATGTTGTCTTGTAATAGGAGAGTGGGTCACTATATTTGAAGTCTGCTTCGTAGATATTTGACAGAGTGGTTCTTCCTCACCAGCATCTGCAAAAACTTTGCACAAAAAACTTTGCATGTGAAACTAGAGCTAAGGGCTGTGTTATTTCATAAGTTCTCTCTCTGCAATGTTTCACGCAAAAGGATTAGATATGTCCTAAAAATATCATGGCTGTCAAGTGGAAGATATTGCCTTGAAGGCTTTGGGGTTAGGCTTGTGTAATTATCTGCTTTCCATGTGTCTCACTGTGTAGCACTGATGATGTCTGAGCCTTGTGACTTTCCAATTCATACTGTATGTAGTTATACAAACTCTTCAGTCATTCGCAGTGAATAATCCATTCCCATTGAAGATATGCTGGAAAAATATTTGTGATAGCTAGAGAAACAGTTTCTAGAATGATAGATTTGACTGATTCAAAAAGTTTGGGACATATGAACAAGAGTATAATTATCTTCCACAGTGTATATTTTTTGTAATGCTACTGTACTTAATGAGACCTCCATGGAACTTTTACAGGATAGTGTCCAATAAGAAAGCTTTGTAAAAACGGCAAACAAGTTCTGAATTAAAAAAAACAAAACATTTGTTCATTTGGAAATAATAGAGGTTGGAAGAGAAAAAGAATCATTAAAAGGGAAATTGACATTTGAGAAGGAATTCTTCTAAATCGTGTATATAGAGGAAAGGTAGGGGGTGTTTCGGGATGGGATTGAAAGTGCCATGCACAGCATTTTCAGGTACTGTACTGTAAGTCACTCAAGCACAAAGGATAGTTCTCACCAATGGGCTCCACACAGGCTTCCAACAGGCTTGTTTTCTCAATCCTTATACTGTATATGGAGCTCCAGAATATGGGAAAGCACACAGTTTATTATAAAAGGAGTGGTTAGCATGAATATGTGAAGTGAAAAAAATCCCAGATTAAGTTGTGTACAAATAACAAAGCTTCTCCATGCTGCAGATAAGGGATGTTATTGTTGATGTGAAGGACTTTTTAAATGACATCTTATATAGTCTGTTAAACAGTTATAGCATCACAATTAGGTGGCTTCCCACTCTGACAACTGTGTACACAACAGTGTTGATTGTTCTTGAGTTTGTTGATAGACGAGGCATGTTTTCACTGACTGCTTTAATGGCGAAGGTCCTACTAGATGAAAGCAGAATGAATGGGACTTTCTGTTGTGTCCATCATCTGATGTAAGGGAAGAATCTGAAAAAAATGGAGGAGCAGATTTTGTTGCTGGACACATGAAGGATTCTATTTAAAGTCACTGTTACATGAGTCAATGTGTTTACACTATAAATCTGTTGTATATGATGTCATCGTGGGGGATTTCACTGTGTTACATCATGCAACAAACTGACAACTCAGATTGGATCCAGTTGATCTGAGCAAAAGCCAATAAGGTTTTGAGAACTGTATTGAATAAAAATTAAAATCAAAAACTGATGTGGTGAAGGAATAGTAATTGCCCTTTCGTTTTCTATTAATAATAATTGGTAGGCAACTTAGACAGAAATAAAGTTGTACCAGAACTGGGTGTTTTTAAAAACTCTCTTTGACTGTTATAGCTGTAGTTCATTATGAAGTCAGAAAACATCTAATTCACTTCTGATCGTATTAACACAACAGTGCTTTTGTATCCTGAGTGCAGGTGGCTGCAGTTTTTGTTGTGCCCATTTTAAACCCTTTATTCACCATGACTGGCAGACATCTGACACATATCGTTGTATGGATAGGATATTTCCAGGAACTTGGTTGGAAAAGCACTGTGGTCTATTCTGACAGATCACATTCCTAGGTGGTGGGTAGAGCACTGATAGTCATAGGCTATGGGTGTTACACTGGGCAAACTGTACAGGATATGGTTGCCAGGGATAAAAGTTTCCAGGAGACTTCCTTACGTAACAAAGGCCTAGAATTCAAGCATGCAGAAATACTATTAATAAAGAATGAGCACTAGCAATGACGTTAATTGGCTGGTAAGAGCCACATCAGTGATACAGATTTTATCATCTTAGATGTGAAGAAAATTCGACATTTCAGTGCATGAAGGTAGAACTTGGTTTTAAAGGTCTATGGATCTTATAATCCATTGTAAAGTGAGTAATCCTGAGAATAGGGACATGAAAAATCAGAAGAAATGTAATTAAAATGTCTGCATTCCTTTGTCATCCATTTACTAAATTAAGTGAAAACAATCCCTCTACTTATTTCATTTCAATACAGATGGCCATTGAATAGCCATTGGTGTCTATAGCATTCTCCTTGTGTTTGATCACATTTAATGAGAAGAGAAGACGTCAGGCAAGATACTTTGTGAAGTTGGCGCTGAAGGATTTTGGGTCATGTTTCAGGAAAAAAGCTGGAACTGGTACAGCAATTGAATTGTCCAGAGGATGCAATGGGTTCTGCAATTCTAGTTCATTTTCACATGAAAGGTCAACCCATCTGTGTTTGATGACCTCAGATTGACAAAGAAAATGAAAAAATTAGGGTGGAAATGAAAATAAGCAGAATTGTCTTAGAATTAAATAGAATTTAAATAAAGGATTAACAAAACTAACAAAAATTAACAAATAACTAAAAAAATTAACAAAACTTTTAACAAATATTCTGATATTCTTATTGTCGTGTTTCTGTTTCCCCCATCTTAATTAGAGGGGGGAAATGCCAAACATATGTACCTGAGCCTTTTTCAAGCTAGGTGTTATATGCTTATATTTTTTCTACCTGCTGATAACAATCTAGACATGCCTACATAAAATGTTTATCTGTCAGGTGTTTTTGTCAGGTACCTGAGCTTAGGTCTTGCCTGAGTCTTCTTTAATTGCATTTGCTGCTTCTGCAGTGCTTGCAAATATTTGTTTTGTGGTCATTTGCACACATGACTAGTTTACAATTATACCAGAATCTAGTTCATTGATATAGATTAGAAAGATCAATGGTTCAAATACAGATCCCCATGGTTCTCCTCTCCTTGTGCTACCATCCCAGTATGAGACTTTTCTCCTAATATGTGTTGTTTTTTTATCCATTAACCAGTTTAAAATCCAAAACAATACATTACCTTGATTTTACTCTTGCTTTTTGCTTTTAAGGTGAACTTTATCAACTTTATCAAAAGTCTTCTGAACATCTAAATATACGGTACAATGAATATTAATTTCCCGCCTTCAAAGAATGTTTCAAACTCTACACCCTCACTACGTCATATTTAATTCACACTATTTTTTAATTCATCCTATCTGAAGCCTATACTAAAGTACAGTTCTTGAGCAATGCAATAAATTAGCATGTTCCACCCTATTCTCAAATTGAAATAAGCAATTAACTGCAGCTGTTTAACTCTGTTCTGTACAATTTTCTTTCACAAAACATAACGGTCTGCCAGTGTTTATTAAAAACAAAAAGCATTTGTTTGTTTGAGCTCAATTTGAATGCATTATGATTGCAATTAGGTTGTTGTTCTGTGACTTCTTAGTACTGTACATGGGGTTGGCAGCAATGCTTTAAACGTCTTTATAAAGGCTGTCCTATTGTCTTTCTTGGCAAAGGATGACAATAGGAGGACTTGTCCAGGACAGCAGCATGTCCTCATGCTGTGCACGGACGTCTGGGGAGCTACCGAGCCTGCAGGGAGTTTGTGAGGCAGTAACGTGCTCCCTCGAGCAGTGGGCTAATGAGGTCATGGAGTGTGGAAGTGAAGCTGGAGGTGCATTGTGGGAAGAGCTCTTAATGAACCGTGTGCTCCCTCTAGACTCCTGGTTTCCTTAGCCAGCGCACTTGGTTTCTGTTTTTGTTTATCCGTGGCAAGGCTTTCCGCTCGGTGATGGAAAGAGCTGATGTCAACGCTCAGAGCCCTTTGGGTTCTCTCTTATTTTCCTGTTCTCCCAATCATACGCCGACTGAGCATGCGATCTGAAGGCAAATTGTTTTTAAAATGGAAAAAGAGAGTTGTTTTCTATGAGCTTGTGGCATATAGGGGCATTCGTAAGATAACAGTGCGTGACTGTGTTTGACAACTGCTAGATGACTTCCGATTTAAACATATTTTGGGAAGTTGCCGAAGGGTCATATGGTACCCCATGCCCATTCTGATACTTCCTTCCTTACAAAAATATTTATCTGTCAGGTGGCTTCTTGATGTCTTGTTTCCTGATTTTCTTTATCTTATGATGCGTCTTAATGTTGAATGTACAGCACGAAAACTGGAGTGCCCCTCTGAAAATGACACCTTAATCACTGTTGAATTCCAAACACTGGCACAAAGAGAGCAGCTGTGCCTGCCACCAAAATTTGTAATAAGCTCATTCATTTGGCAGCATTTTCCTTGCAAAATAAAGAACGGATTAGGACATTGTCTGCTGACACTTGTTCAAGTTGCCTGGAGACCTCACCTGTCAGGTGCTGCTGACTCAGATTCGACTCCTTTGAGAACTCTTCTCTGAAGTGAAATGCGCTATGTGTGTATTTAAGATCGTCCATCAGACTGCAGTCTTATGCTGGGCAAGACTCCAATGTGATCACAGTCTTGACACTTATTAAACCATAATAATTACTGTATATCCCACCCAATTTGGACTCAGCATTTGTTGAAGCCCTTTGGCTGTAACTCTTGTGGTGTACAGGGGAATGAACACATGGCAGATCTCTTCTGGCATGCCCACTTGTCAGACACCTTTGCATTTTGGAGCTGATCCTGCACCCACAGGCCTTAGAAAAGAGTGCGCTCCAATCGGATGTGCGGCACATTCTCCACTGTTACTGAAAGCTTGCAGGTGCCCAACGAGTCAGAGAAAACATGTCTGCCAAAAGTCAAACCCACCCTTGAGAGTTCTAGTCCCGTTCCCTACTCTACATTCTGCAGTAGCCCCCAAATGAAATGGCCTCACCAGCCTGTCTTACTCGTTCAGATACTGGTAACTTTCTAATCTGATCCAATCCAGCTTTTCATTGAAGGGATCACAAGGACATTTCTGAGACTTAAACAGTACTTAAACAGTACAGACTTAAAAGTAAACAGTAAATCAGTTTTGCAAGAGGTGTCTCACCTGACACAAAATAGTAACTTATCAAAACATGAACTATACAGGCAGGGTGGTGTCTCCCATTTGCTTTAGGACTGAAACTGGTCTGAAAGAGAAAAATTCTGAATTGAGTGGTATCTGGTTTCCCTGTCATTCACTGATGGACCTTGAACCTGTCCACCAAGAGATCTTAATTAGCACTCAGGACTGCTGCTTGTATGCAGTTGTCTTGCTCTTGCCTCAATGATAACACGCAGAAGTTTTTGGAATTAGTGTTTCTCGGTGTGAATAACTGTTTCTAGGCTGTTCTGTGGTCCCTGTTGATCACGGTTTGTCACATTCCTTCAGCCAGTTTTACCGTCAAGAGTGTTGAAGTTATTGGCTGAAATTGTGAACGTACACCCGCAATGTGAATCCTGCTTTTAATGGGGAGTGCAATTCATTCCAGGCAAATGTATTGTAACGCTTACGGCCGACAGGTACTGTGTAAGAGCCGGCTTAACAGAGCAGG
This sequence comes from Lepisosteus oculatus, assembly GCF_040954835.1. Taxonomy (NCBI): domain Eukaryota; kingdom Metazoa; phylum Chordata; class Actinopteri; order Semionotiformes; family Lepisosteidae; genus Lepisosteus; species Lepisosteus oculatus. The sequence continues at coordinate 12,164,205 of NC_090719.1, read as the reverse complement.
TGACGTCACCGCCCTTCCCTGTGATAGCAGGACTACAGCTACTGGGCTGTAGAGAGATCTCTCTTTGGCTCACGGGGCTGGGTCCCTGCTGAGTGACGCGGGAGTCCTGGGTTCGAGCCCCCAACGGTGGGGGGCCGACCTAATGCGGCAAGGGCGCCCTCCTGAACCCCCGTTGCTTTACAGTACTTTCTTTCAAAATCTTGACTTGGCAAGCTGTTATGAGTGGGGTTTTTTTCTTCTGTGGCGAGAATTAAAATCTACCCAGGGTAATTTGAGAGCAGTGGCTTCTGGTCATTGCAACAGGAAGGGCAGCGCAGAAGTCAAGAGGAAGGACTGTACTTTTGTTAAAAATGAATTCTCTTCTTTTTAGGGATTTAGAAAATAGAAGGCAGCTGATCTGTTTTGAGGTTTGTCTATGGCTCTGCTAGGAATATAGTGAAACTAAGATTTATGGGTAGTGTTTAACAGGGACTGAAGCTGCCCTGGTACTTGGGGGAGGTAGTTAATTCGTACTAAATACATCTAGGATGGAGAGCCTTTAAAGTGCAGGTGTGGTTTGTGAAGAATTGTACAGAAATGTGGCTGTATACCTCAGTGTATAATTTAGATGTAGCATCAGTGTATAATTTAAAATATTCCTGCATCATGATAAATTAGAACAAGATTATAGGATGTTTTGAACATGAGTCATGTTAAAGCGTTTCACAATCCATCTGTCTCTTGCCTACAGTATGTAGCTAAAATCACATGAGATGCCAGGGGCTAGAGTTGTTTTGTGTGTCGATAACCGTAATGATCTTATGATACCATTATGATGATTCTAGATACCTCCCACTCATAAAGAAATACTGGTGACAGAGGCTCAGTCAAGTCCATCAATCAATAACCTTATTTCCTGAATGCAGTCATCATTCTGAGCTCTGTAATCCCAAAATATAAATAATTCCAGTTTGCTTGTTCAGGAAGTGTGTTTGAGTTTGTGGTTCAACAGATTAGGACTGCTATTAATATTCTGCTGTTTTACCTGTATGTTAACATTTTTTTTCCTCCAGTTAATGTTTTTTTTTTTATCTTTGATCAGGGGTAGTGAGCGGCCTTGCTCGTGCATCATTAGTGAAAAAAGACATCTTACCTTCAAAATCTTTTAAAAAACCGAAACATGAAAGGGTTCATAATTGCACTGGAAACTATGTATTTAAAGAAGGGTGGTATGCAAATGCATCAGGGTGTATAGAGAGGCAAATTGAGAATTGTGCACAAGGATACAAGAGTATCACACCCCCACATAGGATTTAAATCAAGGACCTTTTGTACCCTTAGCTAGTGATGTGAAATGTTGCTCAAGGCAAGATAAATGTATAACAAAAACATTGATATTATAACAAGTAACAGAAGAATGTAAAAAAAGGCAGAGCCTATACAGCCCATCAGTTGGTTACCCAGTCCAGCAGTTTCATGAAAGAAGTCAGGCTTTCAGCATTGAAAGCATGGCTGGGTAGCTTTTTCCAGACTCTTAACCTTCTTGATTTACAAACCTGTCAGCTTTTTTTTTTAATTGTAAGTGCAGTCCCCCATAGTTTCCGCACTTGTCCTCTGGTGAGCGTGTCTGTATTAACTCTGAATTGGTCACTGCCTGCGAATACATGAATCAACCTCTATGTAGTCTTCTTTGTAAAACAGCTTCAGTTCTTCTATCTGGTGAGTGTAGGACACGGCTTTTTAAGACTAGGAGTGTACAGATTCCAGAGTGACCAAAATTGTACACAATTTTCTAGATGAGTTCTTACTGTACGTACTGAATTATTTAAACTCTTAAACTTTCAACTATAAATAGTTTTATTACATATGAAGTATTACAAATATAGAACTGTGATCTGTACAGTTTATAAAAAATGCTGTGTTGAGTGGTCTTATGGATTTGGGAGTAAATATGAAGCAATAAAGTTACAGTACACCTCAGACACAGCATTGCTCCAAATTGCTGGAGATTTTTTTTATAGTACAATCTGAAAGAATCAAATGCACTAAAGTGAGTCATGCAACGGTGAATAGATTAAAGCTGAAATATTATTAAATTGCAGCAAAATCCAACACTGAAACTTTTTTATGGCAACTAATGGCACCATTCATTATAATATTTTCCCTTGTTTAGTGTTAAGCATAATAAATTCAAATATCTTGGCACATCTAATCGTTATTTGTACATTATTGTAGTGCACAACTGTTGAAAATCATGTGGAAAAACATTTGAAAACTGTGCTGAAAAGCATTATATATTATTTTGCTTAAAGTGCTCCCACATCTATATACAGATGTATTCCTTATACAAAAATACTTTATATAGTCAGTGGAACTGGGTTTAGTTTATATAAAGAAATGAAAAGAAATCCTTTGCCAAAAAAGCAGTTTATTCTAAATTCTGATGCATTAGCTTCGGGGCTCTGAAGGAATGAATAAGGATTCTGTCTGAGGAGCTGGGAATGCATTTCCTTGTTTTGTTTGGCCTAAGCCATCTCAATTTAGTTCACAAAGGTCTTGACACAGAACCTATTGCTTTCTTGTGGTGTGAGCACATACAGTATGCAGAGGATGTCTGTGTTGTGTTCCATCAGTGGGTTGAATAATTGTGGATTTCATATAATTATTTTCTGTGTGTAACAGTGGAATTCCACATTCTGTAGGTTTAATATAAGTAGGGATTTGGTAGGAGGTAAGGGTTCAACAATTTAGCTGAACTGATCACAATTCATAGTGATATTGACGTTTATGAGATGTTACTTCAATAAGGGCTTATACATTATTTTGGACTGATTATGTCTGTGTAAACATACGCTGTTTTTGTGGGGATCTATCATACAGTACTTTAGCCCCCTGGAGAGAACCCTATATTTGACTGTTGTCTTTGTTTTGCTCATTTATCTTATAATAAAATCCTACTTTCTTAGGGTTTTGTTTTCAATTACACTATATTGGAAGTCGATTTAAAAAGGGATGTTTTTGTCCGTCTTAATTCTTCCAACTAAGCGACTCATCACCTTCCTGAAGAAAGTGAACAATAATGCTGTTTCACTTATTATCACATTAAAGAGGCAAAGATGGGACATGATCACAAATAGCCTAAACTCAGACAAAATAGGTTTCTTGTTGCGTAACCAAAATCCTTTGCTGCAGTTAAAAAATAAGTTTAGCCTCTAGACTTTTCAAGGATTTTTTCATCTTCTTAGTGGGCAGAATTCTAAATCAGCTAAATAAACTAGAAGGAGGGGAATGTGAATCTCAGTGCAGGGGTTTTGTGTTACTTTCACAAGGTTTTGCATATCTACATTGAAATAGTTTGGGCATCTGGAGGTCAGAGCAGGGATATCAAGCTCTCACTGGCCTGACAACTCCACAACATCCATTATGAGGAAGGTCCTAACCAGCCAGTGTCTGTCCTGGAAAAACAGTGCAGAAGGTGGGACTATACCACGAATTGAACACTAGTCTGTGCAGGAGAAAGACAATTTAGAAGCACCGGTTATACAAACCAGTGTATCTTTCGGAGGTCTGAGGAAACATGAGGAGGTGAGAAGACCATTGCTAATTCCACACAAAGGGCATTCTAGATGGGAACTGGACCCAAGAGCTGTAAGGCGTGAACCCTAACTCCCACTCCACCATCTCGACCTTTTTCTAAACCACTCGTTTTTTTTTCCAAAAAAGGTTAAAACATGACTCTGCAGCCTTCATGCATAATGTAAAAACCTCTCTGGATTTTACTCTGGGCCCTAATGAATCATTTTCTAGTTGCTGAAATCCAGCAAACTCTGGTGTAACATGTGTGACTCTGCACGAGTCAATGCTACTCAAATGAGCTAAACACTAGCTGATTCCTTTTCACACAAACATCCATCTGCTGTTTACTATTTAATTTTGTTTAGTTTTTTTTGTAGTTCAGGTTTGTCTTAATTGCAGGCCTTAGTTCCTTACTTGGTTTCAGAGGATATTCCAGGAATAGGCTGTCTTTATACAGCGGAGAGAACTCTTCTATCATAATATTCTAACTGGAAACTAGCCTTTTTCTGGCAGTTTCAGGTATTATTTCTGTATCCTGAAGAAATAAATTCAAAAAGTTATTTGTAAAAAGCAATGAATAAGTAACCTTTAATAACCTTTACTGAATCCCATTTGCAAAAAGTATTTTCTATTGTTTTGTATCTGTAGTCTTGCATGTTCTAAACAAAAACAGTATTTTTGCTATTTAAATTTGTTTTTCTCTTTAGTTTAACACGTGCTACCTTTTTTTGAAGGATGTTGGTCTATGTGACTCTCGTCAAAAAACTGATTCTAGGAAAATCAAAGAGGAAAGGTGGTTGGCACTGCAGCCCGGTAGTTAGCATAGCTGTCTCGCTGTGCCTGTGGTCCTGGGTTCAATTCCTGGGGTGCTGTTTGCGTGGAGCTTGTATGTTCTCCCCATGTGTATGTGGGTTTCCTCCAGGTGCTCCTGGTTTCCTCCCACAGTCCAAAGACATGCTAGTAGGTTAAGTGGCTTCAGTAAAGTTGGCCGTTGTTTGAGTGTGTGTGTCCTGCGATGGACTGACGTCCTGTCCAGGGTGTTTCCTGCCTTGCGCCCATGGCGTTGCTGCTATACTGGATAAAGCAGTTTAAGATAAATGAAAAGGAGGATGGGTAGAAGAAAGGTAAAAGTATTTCTCTCTGTATTATCGGATTTCAAACCGAATGGAAGAGCGCTAACAAAACGCTGTTGAATTGTTTCATTCCAGATGCTGGAGCCGAAAGCGGATGGGCGCTGTGAGCAGGCCGCTATGGCTTCAGAGGAGGAGAATTCGGCAGGCAGCCCCTCCGAGGGGACCGCTCTGGGGAAAACTGAGGGAGACAAAACCCCCGTGGAGTCGAACACCCCGCTGGAGGAGGAGAAGAAGCCCTTCGGAGAGGAAAGCACTCCCGTAGAGGAGAAGACCCCCCTTGAGGAGGAGAAGACACCCCCAACGCCGCCGCCCTCCACAGAGGGCGAGGAGAACAACAGCTCGGGGGGGGACTCGGAGAGCTGGCACGCCGGGGGCCGAGAGGCCGAGAGCCCAGCCGAACGGGTGGACTCGGGCGTGCCGGCGTTCGTTATCCCAGAGCTGCGGCTCGACCGCTCCTTCAGCCAGAGCGCGGAGGCCCTGTCCTCGCCGGCGGACGGCGCCACCGACGAGGACGAAGAGGAGGAGGAGGAGGACGAGGAGGACGAAGAGGAGGAGGAGGAGGACGAGGAGGAGGACAGTGGCGGCGACGACGGCTACCTGGAGCGCAGCGACAGCAAGCGGCGCAGCATGATCGAGCCGTCCTCCTGCGAGAAGCACTGCACCCTCAGCGTGCAGAACTCGCTGCGCCGCCGCACGCACAGCGAGGGCAGCCTGCTGCAGGAGCCCAAGGCCCAGTGCTTCACCTCCGACAACGCCATCAACTGCCTGGAGAGCGACAGCGCCAAAGGCGGCTGGCTCCTCCCCTCCCCAAAGACCCTCAAGAAAGAACTGACCAAAAACGGGGGGTCCATGCACCAGCTCTGCCTCCTGTTCTCCGGACGAAAGGTAAGCCTCCCGCCATCATCCTGTCCCACGGTAACTCCTTCCTCGGCGTGGGAAGCGACTCGTGTCAGCCGCCGTTGAAAACAAATGGTATCTGCCAAAAAAGATAACAAATGCTAAAACGAGCATACTGTAGATCTGATCAAGATTATTGACCATCGTTGAGTAGTCATCAATCCGATGGAGCAGCTTGTGTTTCCTCGCGGGGTTTTTTCGGGTCTAAATTTTTACAGGTTTCCACTCACAGAGTAGCTGAAGAAGGGCCATAAGGATTGAGCAGTCTTCTTTCACTGTTGCTCTGTCTCTCTGAAGCAACACTCAAGTTCAATTAATCCCCTTACAGCGATACTGTACATTAGCAATCCTGTGCAATTAAAGTCAGGGGGGGGGGTCTCCATTATATTCAGTCGTTGTCCCAGTGAGAACTGCCAGGACCCCAGTGAATTTCATATGCAGCATCTGTGCTGCCTTTCTCCACCCAAGGGCTGCAAGTCACATGGGCCGTGGTGGTTTCACATGCTGCTAGTGAGGAATTTAACCAAGATTACCACGAGGATGATTGAGGGGCTCTACGTTTGGGCCCAGACAGCCTTTAAGGAAGGGGAAGGTTGAACATTGAAATCAGAAATGTGTTCCGGATTGCGTGACCTGGTTTCGGCGGAGTGTTATTTCTTCCACATTTCTTCCACTTTGGAGCTTGACAGCAGGACACAGCGGAGGAGAGTCTGGGTCGAAAAGCAAATGGAAAAACTTACCTGAGGGAACATAAGTGCAAATTAGATTTTAATATAGATACACGTAGTACTGGAACAAACAAAATAAAATGCAGGGGGAAAGGGTAGCCAAAAGCAATTAAAAAAATACAGTGAACAGATTTCCTTCGGGAGCTTGGAACCTATCAGGGGATGGAGTGTTTGTTCTACTGATGTGGGAGCACAGAAAAGCCACTTGCATTGCCAAAAAAATGTGGATGTCTATGAACTATGAACCAACAAAATACATATCTTTTGATAATACAAGCTTTAAATATTCCACACCTCAATGTGCCCAAAGCAAGGACAATTCCTGCCAAAAGCTCACACCCCAACACCCCAACATTAATTCATAAGGTAGTACAAAAATTCAGGAAAACACCCAGTATTTACCTTAACAGTGAGAACAATTCCATAGTTTGCCAAACACTAGACTATCTGGGCTGAAGCAAACCTGTATGATAGTGGTAACATTCAGGCAGTGTCTAAATAAACCATGTATTCAAGTTATTTTTTTAAACAAATGCTAAAGGGAAAGTTACTTCAGACGTTTACATCACCCATACAAAAAGCTTGACAGGTTTTCCTGTTGCTGGTTCTCTCATCATTGAAATATTTTTTTATTTATAAATATCCTGATTCTGTTCATCTGGGAAACCAAAACCTGTGTAACATGTTTCAATGAAATAAGTTTCATTGATGTTCTATCTCAGAGCTTAGGCTCTCCAGAAAGTACAGTATCTAGCTTCACAACAGATATAATGTACAGTATAGCTCAACTGTCGACTGCCCGTTTCACATTTATTGTTTAAAACATCCTGTGCTTTTTTACTGTAAAAATGTAATTGTCATTTCCTGAGACTAAAAAAAACGTGCTATTGCTTCATACAACATCTTCGGAGAGAACAGCCCCAATGAAATCTTTTGCAATTGCTGAGTGCCACCTTGTGGTATGCTTGAGAAATGCTTTAAAAAAGTAAAATGTCTTCAGAAGGTTAAATATTCCACTGTAGCGCCGCTGTCCCAGATTGGTATCATCACATGTCTATTAATACTTCAAGCACAGGTTTTATAAGCAGAGAGAAGCAAATCTAACCAAAGGACAAATGACCACATTAGACTTTTAAACTTCCATATTCGAGAAGCCTTCACTTCCTGACAGAACTTCACAGAGACCTTTTCCGTTCACCATTCTCACAACACCAGGCATTCATATACTTCCAAGATACTTCTACCTGTTTTTCTTTTCTAGAATTGTTGTTTTTTTCTTTGATTCCTTTTTTAGGATTGCATCTCTTAAAAGTCTTTCCTCTTCACCTTCTGTCCAGGCAGGTGTGAGCAGTATACCAACTCTCTAGACAAATCACTAACTTCACAACACTCAGCTGTGGTAGTTTCCATGTCATATACTGTATGTATGTACTGCATATGACTGGTGTGCAGTCAGCTCTCATTGTCTCTCATGTTTGCTGTATTTGAATCATATCACGGTACTTATAGGCTTTGCGAAATTTCCTAGTGTGCAAGCTCAGCCGGTGAAAAATTAAACTCCTTGGGTGCATCTGGAGGAAACCTTGATTTTGTTATGCCAGTCTCAGATGTCAAACATCGGAATCTCTGAGTCCAGTCTGGAGTTTGATCCCTGGTTGGTCACACTGAGGAAGGATATGAGCCTATAAGAGAAGTAGCTCTGGGCCCTCCTATCTAGACAAGCTCTCCTTACTGTGTCCTTACTGCTAGCATTCCTTGTGCTTGCTTCTGATAAACACCCATGTACAGTTCTTAGTTCTTATGAAGCGCTATTATGATCACTTCACTGGCCATATGCAATTTCTTGTATTAGGAATTTGTCTTTTTTTCCGCATACCCCAACTTGCTCTCCATGAGACACACAGACAGGGAGAGAAGCTGGGGGTCAGAGCACAGGGTCAGCCATTTATACAGCGCCCCTAGAGCAGTTGGGGTTAAGGGCCTTGCTCAGGGGCCCAACGGAGTAGGATTCCTCTGCCGGCCACGGGATATGAACCGGCAACCTTCCAGCCACAGGCGCAGATCCTTCGCAGGTCTTTCTCAAAGACTAGCGCACAGAGCAAAAGTAGTAGAGAGTTTAGACAGCCTCACAGCATCACTGAAAAACTGGCCAGCAACCTCCACAGTGCCCTTCATCTGCGACACATGGCCGGTTCTGCTACACGCGCAGACCATGTCAAGACACAACAGCAGATGTCCGTATGGAGTCTGGCTCCAGGCGGTTTTCGAGGTCATGAAAGACTATAGTGCCAGGAAATTAATCAAAACGGAATGTCTCCAATTAATTCAAGGGAGTAATGTTGTTGTAACGTTGAATACCAGCGTGATCAGAACCCAGGGCCAGATGTTTTGAATGCCTGGGAGTGATGAAATTCTGTGTGGTTTTGTTTCTTTTCCTATTAGATGTCTGTGTCCGTAGGGCTGCTGAGGTATTTGACTGGCATTCTGGCTGGCTGCCTTTTGTCCTCCCCAAGAAATGATAAACTACTTTGAATACATTAGTTTATTTCCATGTTTGAAAAGGGCATAATTTTGCTTTACTTCCTAGAAGCATTTCATACTGCTCTTTCCTGTGGCACATCTCTGGGAAGTGTGCTCAAGGAAAATTGTTTTGTAAGTTTATTTCAGTTTAAAAAGACACCTGCACAACCAACTGCTTTATTCCATACACATCTTTAATTCATTAGACTGAAATATTGGTAACTTTAGAAGTATGCATTAAAAATGACTGATATTTTGAGTGCAGCAAAGAACATTAAACAATGGTACTTTTATCTTTCTGATAATCTAGAAAACAACAGTTTTTCTGCTTGCAAAATATTTAATCAAATCTACACAGCAAAGGAGGGGACAGAAATAAATTTCAGACTAAAGTCACAAACATCCAAAATCAATATACCCATGTGAGATATATTCAACGTCTTAGGATTTGAACAGGTTTAGTGGACAATGGTTTGAAATTTGGAAATATTGTAAAGTTGACAATGTGTAAGGAAGCAGAGCCTGAAATAACTTTCTGTTATACCACCTACAGTAGATTGAGGGAATCTGTAAGTACTTTGTTCTCAAGATCCCAGGTATGAAAATAAATGCAAAGAGCAGCCTAGTCACCTGAAAGATGATTTCTCTCCCATTATATATCCCTTGAGCTGGTGTATCATGCTTGCCCCCTGTCCTTTTAAGTCAGCATCAGTGTGTCATTTCTGGGAATAAAAAACTGCAGTTGACCCACTGAGTCTATTGCTTTATTATTATTAATGTTTAGTTAGAAGCCCTCAGTCCTCTGTTTTGATTAAGACAAGTACTCTCTGCTCTCAAGCCTGGAAACGTCTGCTGGTTTTCCAAGCTCCGATGTCTGTTCTCTTATTAAAAGAGAGCTCCAGTGGTACGCACGCCTGCACAATTTCTAATGCCGCTAAAAGGCCAATGGAAAGGTTTTCAGCGAACTTGTGTTATGGGACAAAACATTCTTAGAAATGACTGAATTCACTGTACCTCTCTATGGCATGGAAAAAGCAGTTTGCCAACGAAACACCAAGTATACTTCTCTTGTACAGTAATTGTAGATTGTAAATAATCCACACTTCTGCACAATAATGGGAATAGTGGCCTGTGTCTCATACAGACACATAAAACATTTTACAGGACACCGCTGGATAAATATCTTATTCAAGCAACTTTCTTCCTGAACTTTGTGAACTAATTGCCCAAACAAAGAGTGAATGTGATGTCTGTTGTCTTCTAGACTATTGTTTTTGACTGTTCTAACAAATCCGAGTCATGCGAGTCAGAATTATTGAAACACTTGCTCCTGGCACACTTTGTCAGATCTGTTTTGTCCACTGCTAAAAGGAATATCTTTACCGTCAGGCTTGTGCAAAAGAATTAATTGCACCTAATTTTTTTTTTTTCAAATGATAGAAGACAGTTGTTATTTGAAAACAAAATATTTTATATATTTAATAATCTTTTTATTAAATTAGTGGTTTGTAACAGGCAGCACGGGAGCACAGGGTTAGATTTAGGAGCTGGCAGCACTTGGGCCTGGCTTCTGTCCTGGTGGAGCTATCTGTGTGGAGTGCATGTTCTCCCCATGTCTGAGTGGGTTTGATCTGGGTGCTGAGGTTTCCTCCTACAGTACCAAGACATACTGATAGGTTAATTGGCTCCTGGGAGAATTGTCCCTGGCGTGTTACCTGCGATGGACTGGCGCCTGTCCACGGTGTAGTCTGCCTTGTACCTGCTCTGACTGACCCGCAACCCTGTACTGGATAAAGCCGTTAGAAAAAAGATAGATGGATGATCTGTAAAAAAGGTATGACATCATTTAGAAATGTACTGAAGTGCCAAACGTGCCCTTTTGGCGAGGTCATTATTCAACAGGGGGTCTTGCCTTCATTGCAAAAAAAATGCTGTGTTCAGGGTTCTTAAACAATATTTCTCATAATGCAATGCAAGTCATCTAAGGGGGTCCACTTAATTAAATTTGTCTTCTTTAAATGTTTTTTTCATTGAAATTGAAGACATGTTACAGCCTTGCAATCTGAAACTCATGAAGTCCTCTTGTTGGAATTGCTATGACAGCATTCCCACAAGCCGCCACCAGAGGGAGCAGTATATTCAGCTTGAATGGGTGGCCTGGGTTCATCCACAGCTTGCATCCCCTATTTCACTGCATGACATGCTTCTGTTATTACTTTCAGAGTGCATGCCTTGTTTTGGTCACAAGTTCAAATGACTTCTCGGAGGTTGGCGAAATTGTATTTTCCCTCGATAGTGCTGCTTTCCGTGCATTGATGTTTTTCATCAACATTAAATTATCTTATTAGGACTCATGAGCACCCTTCCCATCAAATAAATAGATTGCTGATGTTGCCCAGGAGCTTTGAACAGAGTGAACTCCCCAGAAAAGATTAAAAAAACAAAGTTCAACATGAATTTGTGCCTTAAATGGTGTCATGTTCGGAGGAAAGAACGCAAACCCAGTCCTCATTTGTTGGTAATAGGAGATTTCTGGGCAGTTTTGCTGCCTACTGACGTAATCTCTCCAGTTTTATACAGCCATGAGCGGGCCATTATTTAAAGGCTGTCTTCTCCTCTTCATAAAACCTCCATATCATAAAATTTTATGTACACGAAAAATTATTATGTTTTTACCAGGAACTGTCCTTTTGAAAGCCCTTGCTCTGTTTAAATCGTAGCATAAAACGTATTAAACAAGTCTCTGCACTGCCTGCAACCAATAATAACAATATGCTCATTTAGATTTAAAGACTTTGTCTAATTCAGGTTGACTGCAGGCGTTTTGTTTTTTGTTTTTCCAATCTGTGCTGTAAAGTCCTTCCAGTTTGGAAAAAGTCATTGAACTGCTTTTGTTTCATAGAAATCGGTTTTGAAACGTTTTTCTAAAGTTTTGAATCAATGGGCTGTAGCTTCAGAAAAGAGTCATGAGGGTTTTTTAAAAAAAGTAATATTGAAGAAATGGGACTGGCACATTATTTCAATAATGTGTGTTTACTTTCGTATATACTTAAAGTTTAACATAAACCTCATACCTGGTCCATTGGTTACAAATCCTCACACCAGGGCCAGTTTTCCCAGAGGCAAATTAACTTACCAGTCTGTTTCTGGACTTTGGGAGGAAACTGGAGCACTCAGAGGAAGCCCACATGCAACAGAGAGAACATATAAACTCCACACAGACAGCACCCCAGGAATTGAACTCAGGACCCCAACTAAACACTGAGCTACCATGCTGCCCTATTCATATAATACCTATAGAAATCTCAGTTACATTTGCACAAATTTACACCATTTCACTTAATGCATTGTGACTGGTGTCTGTGTGATGCTTAATGCACATGTCAGAGAATTAGTGCTGTGGTGCCCTTCTGTGAAATTAGTAACAATAAAATGATGGCATTCAGTTCGGGTTTAGTTTCCTTCCTCCTGTTATTTCTGATAATTCCTATTTGCACTTGAGTCTCTTTAGCTTTAAGCTCAGCCAGAATAGATGTTCATCCTTACTTGGGTGCTGATTTGCTCTGTCAGATGCGCTTTCATATCTAGAACGACCTCTCAGGATTATCTTGCATCATTACATCTGCATCAGCGCCTCATGCGTTATGCTATCTTCCCAGAAACGGTGAAAAAGAGGTGAAAATACATGGGTTTGCTTGCTGAGGTTTCCTGGGCATGTTGTGATGAAGTATTGCTGTTTTGTTTTGTGTGACAGGGCATTTTTTATGAGCCATACCCTGGGAGACAAACTCCCACAAACAGTGAAATCTTTCCACATGTCTTCCAGTAACTTACTGTAGTTCTGCAAAGGGTCTCCTTTGCTAAGTAAGCAAAAAATTTACTTATTACAAAGCTAGGATGCCTCTTCACATTTGTAAAGATATGTGTCTTCTTTGTACTGTTAAATTACCTATAATAAGTCTACATTACAAAATTCTTTCATTTATTTTATATTTGCTTGAAACATCAACACAATATATTTCTAAAACAATCCACCTCTAGTATTTAGATTAACCCTCTATAAACAGAGTTAATGAGCAATACAAGCTGCTATGAAATCATCTTTTGCCAGGATAGAAAAGGGCAGGACTGTTTCTTTGTTTTGGAATAATTTATCAAATACACAACATTATTCCCAAATTTAGAAGTACATTATTCACAAAATCCTTCGCTGAGCTTCCCCTAAAACCTAAAAAATCAAGCCAATCAAAAATACACAGCAACAGAGCAAAAAGTCCTTGATAAGTAGCTTTCTTCTGCATCAGGACGTCACAAATTTGGTGGAAAATTGTGTATTTTTTTATGTCCGCATTTTCTTTTTGTTTTAAAAGCAGCATTGTACAGTATCCTATATAACAATGCACACACTAAGCAGAAAAGAAGCTCTTTTCTCCTCACTTGTCTCCTTGGGAAGATGCCTACGACTTTGTACAAGTCTAGACCTTGGAGTTTCATTAAAGCTGGTTAATCCCTTCCTGTCGAAACTTCCATTCCTTGCTTTTGACTTTAATAATTTAAGCGCACTTGTTTTTTTTTTTTGAGGCTTTTAATATTTCTGAATAGATGTGGCTAAGGGCATTCAGTGCTGTGCTGGGGGTGGATATGATAAATTTGTTTGCCCTGATAGATCCTGTAATAAATTCCTGTCTGTAAGCCAGAGTGTTTCTGTCACTCTCATTGCAGTGTTGCTTCAGGCTACCAACTGTGGAAGATTAGATATCCGGCAGCTTTAATTTATGTGACATTAAGGAATAAAATGTTCCTAAAGCATGTATATTTGATACCTGTTCAGTATACAATATTGTGCTAGAATATTCTGAAGCTTTTGTTTTTTAAATGATATGGTAAGTAATATGCTATGTTTGCCACTCTTGTGATTTGCATTAGATTTTCTTAGTATTCATGCCCATCTGTACATGCATATAGCATGTTTGTCATTTCCTTTATAGACACCATTTCTACATTTGGTGGCAATGTAAGGCACACATTGCTGTATCCCTGAGAGCAATATTACTTTAAACCATGTCTTGCTGTTAGAAGGTAGACACATCTGTGTTAATTTAGAAAGTGTTTTTATTCTAGGTCTTTTAGAGTAGTGCTGTCCTGCTGCGATTTTCTGTAGATGTAACTTTGCAGTAGTGTCAGTGATGAAAAATATCACTGATTATGAAGAAACTGCTCTGGCCTGCAGCCGGTCAGGCAGACTAACATATAAGAAGAACTGTTGATCAACTTGGCTGCAGAGAACGTGGTAATCAAATATGAAATACTGCAGGATAACCAACTTGTTTAGTATCACATAGCAACAGTCTCCATGAGAGATGGTTTCTGTGACGAAAGCACCAAAGAACCAGGCTGAGAACACACAGAGCCTTTCCACAGAATGACGCACTACGCAGACAGCACACTGGAATAAGACACTCAGCCCAGACCAAAAAGTTAGGCACGGGCCCATCTTATTCAGCAGCCCTGTCTTTCCTTCCAGAGCTTCACACCCTGAGTCTGTAGCGTTTGGTTTACTGGTAAATTACAAGTGTGCACTTCAGTGCTTGGCTCGGTTTCTTGCCTTTGATTGTAATGTGAAACAAGCCAGTATTCTTAAGCAGAATGTCAGATGTTAAGAGCTTGCTGGACGCGGTTCACCCATTAGGGCTGTCCAATCCCTGTCAAGGCGAATATGCAGCTCTTTACCCCAGCTCGGCTCTTAACCTTCTCAGCTCTTTTAATAACATTGGCGGGACCAATTGAACAGCACTCTCCTGAGTGCTTAATGTCTTCATGTGCTGCTTCATTTACTGCTCACTGAGTTTTGAAACCCCTTACCTAAATTATATCCAATTCAGTGCTTTAATAAATCGTGGGGTGTTTTTTCAGTTTATATATACTGTATCACAGATGCTCAGATTACTCCCTCCTTATCATGTTATTACTCTGATATCACTGACTACTACTGTAGGTTAGAAGCGGTTTTCATGTTTTGTTTTGGTTTTCTGACAGACAAAATGTAACTTACTAGTAACCTGTCAAATTGTACCATAAGGCATGTTGAAAGCTTTAGACTCAATGGATCATCCTGTCCTTGTGCAGCGACAGACAGTGCTATACAAACATCTGGGTTATTCTGTTCAAAAGCATTACTTACTGTTCTTTTTAATTGCATATCTTCTAGGTTTAAATATAACGTAACCACCATGAACAGGCTAGGAGAGAAAATTAGTAAGTCATAGTTTTGATGAGTATATTATTTCCACCTTCTTCTTTTCCGAGATTCTCCAAACGTTTAGTCATTATGTTGGTGTAAAATGGAAATATTGTTTAAAGGAACCACATGTTATGTAAAGCATTCCACAAAGCGGTTAGGACACTT
The DNA here is from genome assembly GCF_040954835.1 of Lepisosteus oculatus. Taxonomy (NCBI): domain Eukaryota; kingdom Metazoa; phylum Chordata; class Actinopteri; order Semionotiformes; family Lepisosteidae; genus Lepisosteus; species Lepisosteus oculatus. The sequence goes on along the minus strand of NC_090719.1, from coordinate 12,148,966 downwards.
AGTTTTTGCAGATGCTAGCTGGCCTTAATTGGATTCATAGCAGACTTTTAGGATGGCCCTTCCTTCTCAAACACTTTTTCAATTATTCTCCAGAAACCCTTTTGCTGTATCTAACTATGCTATCCTGGAGTTATTTGTAATCTAAAATGACAAAATTATATGGATTCGACACTTTTGCACAGTACTGGAATTTTCCCCTATCCCCCCTATAGAGTACAGTATAACTACAATTTCCCCCTGTACCAGAGTGCATTCTATTGATCCACCCTGGGGATGAAAGGAGGCTCATTCAGAGCCTCAAAATGATGTTATTGTCCTGACTTGGGAAACCAGCTTGTAGTTGGGTTCTTTTAAAGCTGTGCTGTGTTCAGAATTGAGAACTGGTGTCCACAATCAGACCGTTCCAGTCATCTCCACGTCTACCAGTTTTATACCACTGTGTGTATGTCTTTCGGGAACAGGGATCACCTTACAACCTGAATGGCTTCTGGTTTCATTTAAACAGCTGAACATGGGCATGGGGCTCTAAAAAGGAAAGGCAGACTGTATAGAATGTATAGTTTGTGTTTCTGAAGACATTACTACACACTTCCCTTTGACTGTGAAATCTAAGATGAAGTTCACAATGTGGTGTCAAGACAAGAAAAAGCCTTCAACAGGCAAACAGCTGGTTAGCTTCCTGTCTAGCACCTGTCCTCAGACTATGCTCCTTCCTTTCAGTGTAAAGTTATCTTATCCCTAGGTTTTTTTTACTTTGTAGTCTCCTCCTATTACTGTCTGCTCCTTATTTTCTGCTCCATTTACAGTAGTGTGGCTAAATCTTTTCTTTCTGGTAAATTCTATATCTAGGATTAAAAGCAATCGTAACTGTCCCTGTTTAAACCAGTTGATGTATTACCCACGCTGTGCTCTCTCCTGTTTGGGAATTGGTTTAGTGGGGTAGTTGTATAGGACAGTGAACCAGAGGAACTGAGAACCACACTAGACATGGATCTCTTCCCTGTGCCTGTTAATGATCCTCCATCCCAGAAGCACATGTTTTAAGATTACTGTATATCAGCATACACAATATGGATTTGAATTTTAACAGAGAGGGTTAATGCTGTAATTTGTAATTCCTGTGTTATTTGCTTTGCTGTAACATCTCTCTTTTTTTCTTAATACTGCAATACCCAGTTTAGCTGTTTCCTAATCCCCAGAAAACGTATCAATTATTTTTTATTTTACTCTCATTGCACTGGGACTATGAAAAACTGAACAGCTGATAAAGTTCCTAATTGGCAAATAATGGAAGAACTGTATTTCACTTTATCTGGTATATCACCTCCATTAAAATCAGAAAACTAAATGGGATTTGCACTTTAATACAAAGTAGCCTAGGAAGAGTGGGGGTGAACTGAAAAAGAATATGAAATTAATTTTTATCACAAATAGATATTAATAATACAAGGCTTTTACTTAGAGAACCATATCGTTCAGTTTTCACCATGAAAGATCCAGAAAGATAGATGGTAGAAGAATAACAAAGCAGACTCTTTGGTGCATTGACGTTTTCTGCATCAAGAAACTTGAAAATTTCCTGTTCCATCTCAGAACATGGTGGAGTCATGGAGGCACTAAACACTAAACACTAAACAAAACTGGACATACACCTTGTACCCAAAGCAACGCAGCAACATAATGTAACTTAAAAGCAGCTCTGAGGCTCTTCAGCTTCCATTCTACCTGATAAAACTCCTTATTTTTAATCAAAGCTGATAGCACCAATTTGGGAGCTGAAAACACCTGACTGCTGCCAGAAATACATTAGCAGTATTTTTTTCCCTACAGTTCAATGAATAATTATTTAAGAGGAAAGAAGCAAAAAACATTTACTTATATACAAGTACAGTATCTGCAATCTCTTATCCAAGCCTTGGGCTCACTGCAAATACAGTTTGGAGTTCAGTTTTATAGCAGGTTTGGAATGTATTTAGAATACAGTAAAACTGTATTCCTAGAACGTTTCGAGTAAATTATGACTTTTTTATTATAAGGTTTTTGTCTGTGGAAAGTCAATTTTGACATTTGGGTGGCTGTATCTTTGGAACTACAGTGCAAGTTTTCCCTGAAAAAATCCTCACTGACATCACCTTTTCTATGGAGAAGAGTATGCGAACCGATTCCTCTTCTAAAAGCATAATTTTACACAACATCATGGGATATTTCTTTCCTGTTCTGCATTCATTTATTCTGCTGGTGAGCACTGGAAAAAGAAATGACATCAACGCAGGAAAACACAAGCAAGAACAGGAGAAACAGAACAAAATGTGACCTCCTCAGACCACAGTCTTTCCATGCTACCTGAACAGTTTCCAGCTGGTTTCAGTCATTTTCTGACCTTACGGGGTCTTTTGAGTATGGTGTGGGGAAAAAAAGCTGTGTGGGGGATATTTTAAAACGGATGTGTGAAGTGGAAATCTGTAATATGAAAGATTACTAAAACAAACCATTCTCACACCCATACTGTTTCTAAATTGGCAGTTTCTAGATGAGAAGTGATCCCCGTGGATTTAAATGAGAGAGAACTGTCTCTTACTTTGTGGTTTTATTTTTATTGTGGAATATCAGTGATTCCATAGGAGAAATGTGTTTGAAGTGAGTCGAGAACAAGCTACACAGTGTCCCAGCTGATATCCTGGCCTTTAGCAACAAGAGGTACAGTAGCTATTCCAACTAAACAAGCAAGATAAACCAACTCGTCCTCTCGTTTGTACACCTTATGTTCTTATGGAACAGTAAAATCAAGTTATGTTACGAACTGGATCCTTCAAAAAACATTTTTTTAGTTGATTCAAGCCAGAAGAAGGGCTAATTATTAATCACACACCCGAAGAAGGCTCCACGGCTGAAACATTGCGTTTCCTTTCTTTTCTTTTCAGCAGGGAATAAACGCATAACCAGTTCCTCTGCAGTTTATGCACACTGACGTTTTGAACTGTCACAGGGCACATTATTTTTTGTGCTGGTAAATAAGAAAGAAGGTTAAAAAACTGCATCTTATAACCAGGGTCAGAAGTATTATACATGAGGGAGAACTTCAGCTGAATTACAAATAAGTGATTGTACCTGTGTTCATTACCACTATTAATCTGTTACTCCTCATGCTTTAATAACTAGCTCAGTATAGCACTATGAGACTGTCTGTGTACGTGATGATCAGAGAAAAGATGAGAATAACTGGAGTTTAAGATAAAGCAGAACAGTGAGATAATAATCTGAGTGATAGTTTCCAAGGGGAAGTTTGAAAGGCAGCAATCTGTGAATTGAAACGATTAGAAAGAGAATGTGTGAATCCAATCTATGGAAGATTTTGGCTTTAGATGTCTTTCTTCGCTTTGAATCGATGTGAAAGGATACAGAGAGATCAGTGTGGTAATGCTTAGGGGAGGTAACACAGTGGACAGTCTGGAGAGAATTTAGATCCTTGCTGCTCTGATGGTTTCCATGCCTCCCAATATAAATGGCAGGACACCTTATGCACATACTGTAACTAAAAACAGTTGGGCAAGCATGATGCATTCATGGGGATCCCGGATCAACAAGAGCACTAAGTATTTGTAGGTGATACAGTCTTCTTTTGAAGAAAAAAGTGCCTGGCATGAATTGTCCTGGCTGTGAACAATTGAGTGAACCATTTGAAACAGCTGCCCTGATACAATGTACGGTACATTTAGTTAAACATGCATAATGTTTATACTGTATGCACACATAGAGAACATTTTCTCTTTGCTGTTCTGCTGGTAAATACAGGTATGATCACAGTTATACACCTAAACCGTACTGCATTTTATCTTCGTAAGAGCTCAGTAAGTCACTTTGGCTATTCACACACATGTTTCTCATTAAAAAAAACAACTCATAAATCTTTTCAATTCAGAGGAAGAAGACAAATTAATTAGATGCAGAAAAGCAACAGGTGTTAGTGATTGGTACTGAATTTAAATGCATTACTCTGTATATCTATCATTCTTTGTATAGAAACGTAACTGTCACCTTGTCAGTATTTAATGACTTTGGCTTTTGTTTGCGTCATGGTTTTTTTATATCGCTGGAGATTTTACAATTTATCAAGTACAACTGACATTACTTATGGATCAATTTCATTAAATATGGCAAATAATTTGCCTTTGAAATGTTAGCCTGCAATTACAGTAGAGTCCTTTAAAAAGCTAATATTTGTCTTTAATATGTTGTTGTTATTATTATAGGTCATACTTAAATTCTGCAAACCTTGCTTTGGCTTCTCGAATATTGCAAGCCAAGTAGAAGCTTCTGCTTTTACTATGTAGGACTGGCTCACATCACACAACACCATTTCGGCTATCAATTGTAGTGACACCTCGCTCTGGGTTTCATGAAACTCAAATCCTGGAATGCCTGCTGTCGAGAGGCACAAACAGAACTTTTTCTCTGTACTGTTCTGCCGGTAAGCGCAGGCAGGCACTGTGTTGTGGAGTTATGCAGGAGATACTCACGTAAGCCCCACGCTGGAGTGCTGCAGAGAGGGTAGGGACTGTTCCCGGAGGTTGTTTTGTACATATCTCAGGACCTGGGAAGGGCAGGGTGCTTCTAAAAATACAGCTACTGTACTTTAGGTTTTTTTTTTACCATTTCATAATGAGGTTCAGGGCAAAGAGCAGTAGACGGGAATCTCAGTAAATAAAGGCCCACCAAGTTTACTTCAGCTCAAGGCTGACGCACGGAAACCCATTGCTCAAACACCCCAAAAAACGCAAAGAACGTAAGTGGTGCTGTTATCCACAGATAAAGCTATATTGTGTGTATTTTTTTTTTTTGTTGTTGCAGCTTTCAGACCCAGTTCATTTCCTACAAAACTGGCAGAGGTTCAAGGTCAGTGATTGCATGAGTCTCTCTGGTCAAGTACCTTCTAATGTTTGCAGGTTTTGTTTTTATACACTTCTAGCCTTGAGAGATGTTTCTCCTGGGTCTGGAAATTGAGCAGAAAACAACATACTGGAATAGAAATCAGTCAGACAAAAGTTTACAAGGACTTTGACATGACGGAATTCAAAGTTGTGTTTGGCAATTTTGAGTTCTCTATCTAATATGACTTTCTGACTGTGGCCTTACCCTTCTTCGTTGTGACAGTGTTTACAACCACTTTGCTCTTTACCTTTGTATTGGTGGAATAAGGAGAGAAGAAAATTGTTTACCATTTTACGTGAGGTAATTATTATCTAATATTGTTCTTCATTTTACACAGAACCATATAACATATAATAGTGTAAGAACTAGCAGTATTGCCTGTGATTCTGGAAAATTTTAAGATTTTAAATCTCTGTCAAAGCAGATCTGTATGTAATACTACACTGGTGCACCTCTTATATAAGATATATACAGTAGCATTGCTTGGCTTCATGCTACCTGACACTAGTCTCTATACCCAGGCTGTAATCATTACACAACTACAGTATCGAGCACTGGAAATTTGGTTAATAACATCAAAATGGGAATGAACATTTAGATACTGACTGCTAAGAATATTGCGTAGTTCAATTATACATTTCACATGGAACAAGTAAAGGAAGTTATTCCATGCTGAAAAGAGAAGGAAACACAACATTTCAGCCTTCTTCACACCCGAAGAATGCTCCACAGGCAAAATGTTGTGTTTCCTTTCTTATTTTTTCAGCATGGAATAAACCTTTACTTGTTCCTTTGTAGCCTATGCATGCTGACGCAGCTACCTCCTTGAACTACAGTACCTCCCTACCAGAAAACACAGAAAATGGTAATAGAAGCCTTCTCTTCTCTTGTGGATTCCTAAATGGCTCAACTAGTTAAGTCACTTGCCCAGACTCGGGTTGAGTTCTTTGATTACAGGTTCAAACCTGGCTACTAGTTGACTGTAACCATGAGTAGGTAGAGTGATATTAGTCAGTCACAGCTCTCCTGGCAACAGAGCAACCCCTGTGGCCTCCTGCGTGCATGCAGTCTTGTGGTGTTGTCAGTGAGAGATTTGTAGCTATAGGAATAATAACAAATCTTTTTGAATGGCTGTAACTAAAATATTCATTTACGACACCCCATTAATCCACACCACACAGCCCATGTCATGAGCCTGAATATTCCATGAAATAGCATTTGGTGGTGTGGAGTAAAAATACCTCTGGAGCATGAAAGGATTTGTTTGGTGACATCCAACGTCCAGGTTAAGTGTCATGTAACCTATATAAATAACTTCAGCGAATTACTTCAGAAGGAGAAAATGCTGCAGCAATTTCCCTGTCAGGGTTCTATGAAACCCATGAATCTGGAATGGTGCACCAAATTTCAGCCGTTCCACCCTGGTGAGTGCTTAAAGTAAATCAGCCTATTTATCACACTAAAATATTTCAGTTCCATCTTTCCAGTTTGGAAAATAACCACCTTAAGACATTTTTCAAATAACTGTTGTAAGCCATTGTTGGCAAAACTAAAGGACTGGGTTTATGACTGAACCAACAACAATAATAATACATTCTTTATGCTTACATAGTGCTTTTTTGGACACTCCACTCATGGGGACTCTCCTCCACCACCACCAGTGTGCAGTCCCACCTGGTTGATGTGACGGCAGCCATAGTGCGCCAGAACGTTCACCATACACCAGCTACAGTATCACTGAGTACAGTATCAAGAGGCCAGAGTAATGCAGCCAATCCATAAATGGGTATAATTAGGAAGCCATGATTGGTAATCATGGGTTTATGAAGAAATTTGGCCAGGACGCCGGGGTAACACCCCTACTCTTTTTGAGAAGCGCCCTGGGATTTTTATTGACCACAGAGAGTCAGGACCTTGGTTTTCCGTCTCATCCAAAGGACAGCGCCTATTTACAGTATAGTATCCCCCTCACTATACTGGGGCATTAAGACTCACTCAGACCACAAGGTGAGCACCCCCTGCTGGCCCCTCTAATACCTCTTCCAGGTGCGATCTTAGCTGAGTCTCCCATCTAGTTACTGACCAGGCTCACACCTGCTGAGCTTCAGTGAGTTGCAGAGTGATATAGCTTTTATCTGAGTTGTCCAATAACTGACCTATGATAAATTACTAGTAACATTCAGTTAGTTGCTGGCATTGCAACAGAATGTGCTATGCTGTCCTCTCTGGTGAGTAGCTGGAGCTGTGTAAAGCACAACAGCTTCTGTTGCCTTGAGCAGACCCTGGCTGTTTTTAGTCTATTTCACACCTGGGCCGTGACCTAGATGAACTCTTCAGGGGGTATGACTGTGAGAAAGATTTAGGTTAGACTGGAGCTTTATAATTCAGAAGAGGTTTGTTCTAGCAGACAGAGGCAATTACATGTTCTTTTAAGTTAGAGAAAAAGGGGCAAAAAAATTAGAATTTGTAAATCTTCTGTGTTTTGCTTTCCTCACGTCATCTGAAGTTAACCAATGGAAAGTGAGCAGATGTGGGTGATACAGGTGAATCCTCCCACAACCTTACCACCCCTGCCACCCATACAATGCACTGACGTGCCTCACTTTCTCTCCTGCCCCTGCACTGTAATAACCAGGCCTGATCCGTGTTGACCAGGTGACGGGACTTTGTTTTAAATATTTAAGATATTGTAAAAATGTCAACAAGATTATCAAAAACTAAGAAACAAAAAAAAAACAAAATACATAAAAACACCTACAAAAAACCCACCTAAAAAACAGTCAGACAAAGCAAAACGAAAAGCTCAAACTTGCTTATGCTTTTTTACAGTTTTCTTGTTGAGGTGAGAATTAGTCAAAATCTATGAAAGAAGTAATCACAGAATGACTGGATGTGCAAAACAATCAGGGATGGGTACAAAGCTTTCTAAGTAACAGCTGAGTAAAGGAACCCTCTCAATTGTAATAGGGGTGGGCATCTTACCGAGCCAGCTGTTGACACAGGGTCCAATGACCCATTTCAGTTCGTTACGAATGTTTGTTTCGGCCACAACCGTTCTGAAGATCTGTGCCGATTGTTCTCCTTTTGCTAGGCTGAGCAAAAAGGTTGCCTCTGAACCACCAAAGAGGTCTAGTTCAGGTGTGTATCCTTCCCAAGCACTTCCTGAGTACCAGCGCAATATAACGACACAAACGTTCTACAACATGGGACACAGCCAGGAGAGATGTGAGAGAGTGCTTTCTAAAGGGCTACTCTTGTCACGTAAAGGACAAACTGACAAATTTTTGTTCAATTTCGTTTTAGAGTAATGAATTTGATGTACTGCATGACTTTGTGTCCTGATGTCTGGCATTAATAGACCACCAGTGAATGTCGTACATAACCTCTTCCCAAACCTCATTATTTGATATTACAGTATGTTCCTTACACCCAGCATCTTTCAGGAGATTAACAGAGACCTCCGAGTGCATAGAAAAAAAGGAAACTGTGATATTAAATGTCTAGAATAGGGAGGACGTTGCACAAGATGGTAGAACAGATTGCCTCTGTGATTTTGAAATGTTGGCAAATTTTGCTTAACAAAGTGTCTGACCTGCATGGATACAGACTTGGCTGCTCTGCACCTCTGCTGGGGTTTATAACAGAGCACCATACAGGATTTTATTGTGACTTATTCTGTATTGTTACAGTATAAGTTAAATTAGGTAATATCTTCTCTTCTTAATGGACAAATGTGAGGAAACATTATGGGGATGGAGAGAAAACTCTCGTAATTGAAGAGAAGAAGCTGTGATTTTGTTTTACATTTTTGTAAATAGGGTCAAGATATCAGAGGCACAGAACTTTCTGCTTCTACCATCAAGCAAGGATCTCATATGGCAGCTGAAGGTGGAATAGAAATTGTGATTTAGTGCAGTCTAGTGTGTTGCCCATGTTGTAATGTTTATTTAGTCACATGGAGATAAAAAGCTCATACTTCCAGTTCTGCAAGCCTTAATCAGAGTCAAATGCATACTAAACTCCAATAAAAGATCCTTGGTTTCATGACACAATTCTGTACTGAAACATTCTAGTCGTTTGTACGTTAAGATAAATGCTTCACATTCTTTTTTTTTTTTTAAATAAGGATAAAGGTTTACATGAGTAGAACAAACAGTTTAAACACATTATAAATCCACAGTAGCCTGGGCAGTCTGGGCTGGTTGTCCATAATATGTTCAGAAGGACTGTTGCCTGTTGTCAAGGAGGACAAACACAGGAGTTTGTGGGAAGGAAATGTGAATAATACATCGTTCCCTGCGCTTACTGGAAATAAGGTGCACTCTTAGCTCATGCCTTTCCAGCCCTGCATCACCTCCTGATGCACAGTGAGAGCGCAAAATCCAGTTGGACAATGTTTCCTTTGTTCTGACGTTGCACATCTCGAGCCCAGTAGCAGCTGACTCCTGTCACCCCCTCCCACCCTCCTCCTCCTGGGGCCGTGGTGGTTGAGAAAGAGTAAAATGTGGATCACAGAGCAGTTTATTTTGCTTCTGGCTTTGTACCTGTTGCTATAACAGTCCTGCAGCCTTTGCACCAAGTGTTATGGAGTGACATCAGCAGTCCTCCTGGATCTGAAGCCAGCCGCTGTTTAGTCGAAGGGTGAGATGCAGCAGAGCTGAGCATAAGCAGTGGGTTTCCAGCCCTGACTCATCCTCTCACGTGTTTAGAAACACGCTGAACACATGCCAGTGTCTGCGCCCCCCCCCCCAGGGGGCTCGCTGTTGCCATGGCGCCTTACCTTCCTGTATTTCTAAACAAGATGACTGACACGTGAGTTTCACAGGTTGTGCTCGCTGCATTTAATTGTCTCCCTAGGGGTGCCAGTAGACGAGCCCCCCAAACTCTATGGAAATATTATGAATGGGGTGTTTCATGCAGTCACTCAGCGCCCGACTCAAGGCACTTGCCTCACTCCTTATGTGCACATTTATCTGATTTAACTGCTAACTCGACACTCTTATGGAAAGCAAATACAGCTCCTAAAATGGGCACCCCGATTCATTTAGTGCAGGTATTTTCCAGGGAATTGTGTCTTTACATTACACCAGGTATATCGTATCTTCAAGTGCTCTTCCAGCCTACCATTAAGGCCCCCTTTGTTGTGCTTTCAACACATGCATTTGTGTCGTCATGAGCGCTCCTGGTTTTGTGTCAGTGGCCTGCGGAATGACAGGCTGGAGACGACTTTACGGGCTCCCTGACAGTTCTATTGCGCATCTCGTTCCAGCAGGGCATGGTAATCATGGAGCAGGGACATGGCTGGGAAATCAAACAGAAAGAGAGCTGGGATCTGCTGTACACAGAGGAGGGAAATTAATTCAACCCCACTTTTATAAAAGGGAAATAAAGGTGGGAAGGGGGTCAGCTTAGGGTGAAATCAGGGGGACGCAAATCTCTACACTTCTGTATTTAGGTGTGTACTGCACGTATATGCATTTCTTTAACAAACTGAAGAATTAATTTTTGTGAGAGAACTGCAAGTTACACAAGCCTTCACCAAGCACCAAATCTCACATGCACAGGAGTCAAATGTGAATCCTTCAATAAATGGGTGCTTTGTGGTTTGCAAATGTGGTATTTGGTTTCTGCAAGGCAATTTCTGTGTACATGTTCTACCTTTGAGGGGCGATCAACACCTGCAAATCGTCTGTCATCCGCTGCATGAGCAAAGGAAAATTTACATGCCAAACTGACTTATCTCAGATCTGAGGTTCTGAGGTGATATGACGTCATAAACTGGTTTTCATTGCACAAATTTCACATTTGTTTTCAAAAGACACACAACATTTTTCCTGTTCAGCCAACTGCACTGTTTTAAGTGGAAGGCCCAAAATTAGATAGAGCCCCTGTTCATCTGAATGTGAAGCCAGATGTGTTTCATCAGCAGGAATCGGACAGCAGTGGGAGTTGGACAGGAGTAGCAATAATTTATCATTAAATAACAACGCTGCAGGATTTGAACACAGCTTTGTTGCAGTAGCAATCACTTCTCCTTCCTTTTTGTTAATTATGTAACAGAGAGTGTGGATTGACCTCTTGTAGCTTTTATTTGAATCATTTTAAAGTCGATGCACCATCCAGCTCATCAGCCTTTGCCATTTCTCATTTACTACGCGACACGCCTGCTGCCCCTGGCAGCTCTTTAGCCTGTGCTCTGTGCAGACGTCTTGAGTGCTCAAAGAGCTGAGCCTGACTCATCTTCGACCCACTTCCCTTTGAAACTCTACTGCACAGACGCAGCGTTTGAATCCGGGTTATGAAATTCCCGAATATTCCCTAATACTAACCCTCAGGGAGCAAAGGCATCCACTCTTTTGTTAGAAAATGTACATTTTCCTTTTTATTAACTCCAGGAATGACTTCAAGATCTCATTTGTAAAGAGCTCTTACAGAAGCAGCTTTGTAGTTTTGAAACTCCATATACAGAGAGTGTGCAGGAGAGAGCTGTATTGTTCTCTTCACTATAATCTCTGAATTCCCAGTATGTCTGCATCCCTGAACATATAGCTGCCTCGTTTCTTACAGTGTAATATATGGACACTGATGTTTAAGTGTGAAGCAACTCAATGTGTTCCTCTTTTACTTGAAAGGTTGTACAACTGGGAGTGCTTGCATTTTACCTTTATATGCAGTAGTTCTCTGAACACAGTAGTATCTTCTTTTTTATTACAGATTTATTTACAGATTACAGTGAAGAATTAATAATATTGAACTTCCCCACCTCTCTGTGCAAGATGTTTCCAAACTTTGAAATATCACTGCATGTACTGTACTGTACATCATTTATGTTATATGTTATTTGCAAATGTAGACAAACTAGCCATTTCCATAGCAATATTGTACCGTTAGTCTTTGCTGGATGTAATAATTTCCTTTCATTTTGAGGTTCTCCACAGACTACAGAGATCTGTTTCTTGGGAATACTGATGCAAGGCAGTGCACTGTAAGTCTAGAAATAACAGCAATTAACTAATAGCATAATGCACTGATCTAAACACAGCTGTATACAACCTAGAGAATAAGAGAATAAGCAATAAGGCCTTTTGATCAATTGACTACATTCTTGTCTTCCGAGAACTCATTCTGCCAACTTATACTGAAACCACAAGGCAAAGAAACACAGAGCATGTCTGGAATGTCAAGTTCATCTGGTTCAATATACAGTAACAACTCTCCCAGCTAGGCGGGAAGCCCTCGGTATTGCAAATAAGGTGCATTGTTCAAAACATCCCCTTCCACAGGAAGAACTGATGTTGGCAGGAACTGGCTATCTCCTGTGTATGTATGCCGCAGGAAGCATTTTTGGTTGGATAAATAAGTAGAGTATTACAGTATTGTAATACTCAATATCCTTCTTCCACTCTGAAAATACAGAGGACGTGAGTCATTTTCTTGTCGTCTGTCTTTAGTCATTATCTTGTTAAGTATGCGATACAGGAAAGCTGTTGGCCGTCTCGCTGCTCCAGAAGGAAGTGACCTTGCTGGAAATCTATCCTTAGATGCTGAGTGATATCCTATAGTGTGACCTTGGGAAGGCGTTCTGGGAGTTATTTTTAATATGTAGATAATGTAGATAGTGATATATTTGATGTTGTGGTAGTGGTATATAGCACTGGACTCAGCACTGGATCTGAATCATTAGACAATTGCATCTAATCATTAGATTCTGTGTAAGATCCACACTGAATGCATTAAGTATCTTTTGCGTTTGTTTTAGAAAAAATAATGTTTTAAAAGAGCCATGTTGGAAAGATGTGTGAATACTTTCAATTCTTTTAAAAATAGCTTCAAAAATTATGTAATAATAATAATAATTCCTGCACACTCCAAGCGCTTCAGAAGTAATGGAGACTCCCCTCCACTGCCCCAACATGTAGCCCCCACATGGATGATGTGATGGCAGCCAGAGTGTGTCAGTACTCTCCCCACTCACCAGTTCTCAGTGAGCGGGAAAAACAGAGTGATGAAGCCAGTTCATAGATGGGGATTATTAGGGGGCCATGATTACTATGGGCCAAGGGGAAACTTGGACAGGACACCAGACTCTTTTCAAGAAACGCTCTGTGATTTTTAGGGACCATGGAGAATCAGGACCTTGGTTTTACATCTCATCCGAAGCCTTTTTTACAGTATCATCACTATACTGGGGCATTATGACCCACACAAACTGCAGGGAGAGCATCCCCTACTGATCCCACTAAGACTTCTATAGCAGCAACCTTAGCTTTCCCAGGAGGTCTTCCGTCCAGGTACTGGTCAGACTCACACCTGCTGAGCTTCAGTGGGCTGGCAGTTTCAGGGTGATTTAATTGCTGGCTGGCTGTACAGCTGATATACAGTATCTATGTAAACACTCCACAGAATAATCTGAAATTCGTTTTTGATTTTTGATTTAAAATCTACTTTTCTTTGCAGCTAATAAAAAAGCTGACTCCTGGCCATGTACTGTAAATTGCGTTGACATTGATATTTATGTTGAGATGAATTTAGTTGAATTATTCTTTATCACCACACAGAAATAGGTGGTAGAATTTGCCTGTGGTACAGCAAGAGAACTTTGATGAAGCAGATATACATCACATACAATATTAAAGATTAATACAAATGTAAATGAAGAGACAAGCAGAACAGTACAGCCTGTATAAAGGAATGAAGTGGAAGGGAGTTCATAGACTATTATGTTGGAGGCTTTGGACTTGGATATGAGCCATTCCAGTTTTTCTGTTGTAGGCCTGTCCAAATTCCATTACCAAACAGTGATGGAAAATACTTTGAATCATGGCTGTGTAAAATTGACAAAAAAGTTGCGGGTTGACTCTGTTTCTTATGGTGCCCGAGAAAGTACACATTCTGCCAAGACATGTTCAAATTAAGTATTTTCTATTATTGCAGGAATTTGAGTGTAATAATGACACATTTTCTTTTGAACAGATGTAATGGCAAAACAAAAAGTGCTGCAGAAAATTACAAGAATGAGCGCATGTAGTACTCTTCCAGTTTGAAAAATGAATCTCAAGATATACATCGTCTTTCATATTTTAAAACTAAGGTACTAATGATTAAATAAGGCAATAATATCAGGATACATATAAATAAAGAATACTAATAACAAAGAATAACAATAAAAACTAAAGAATGATCTAATATTACAGCATTTCAGAAAGTAACATGTATCCACAATACTTTGACCTTTTATGTTTTGGATCTGGACACAAAGGAGGCAGACCAGAGTGCAGGGGAGAGGCCTGAAGTCTAGCTATCTCTGTCCTGTGTGGAAGATAAATGAAGGCTCAGTTTGCACTTAGGACTCCCTGCGTTATCTGATCAGAGGTGAACTGAGGGAGGTTTCATTGGGCTCACTCATCATATATAAATTCTTTTATCCTCCCCTTCAGTCAAGAGGGTAGCGAGCAATGTGCCTTAAAAACCCGCCAAAACATTTTATGTGTGAATGGAGGTGGTAGAAGGCTTCAGATGAAAAATGACCAGCGATGTGTACCACCAGAAGATGCCCTCCCACTTAGTTTCGAAATCGCTAACTTTTAATTAACGCTGCTGCGCTTGATGGCCAGTGAGGGGGAAATGTCAACTGTGAGTAGAGAGCTGGAGCTCTCTCTGACGGACACAGACAGCCTGCAGGAGCTTGGTGTGCCACCAGGGGCTCTGTTGGATGACCATCCCCAGACTCCCCGCCTAACTCAATCTCAACCAAGACCCATCAGCTTGTGGCCAGTTCTGTGCAGCTGCTTGCAAAATTCCTAGTCACAGCCGGCTAATGACATGGCCCAGGTTCAAACTGGTAAATAGCTGAACTGTAGGGCTAGCTATGAGCCACACAGTTTTGCCACTTGAGCTTTTCAGAAGCCCACACAAAGACCTACTTTAATTGGCCTCTTTTGGGTATATGTGTCTCAATCAAGTGCCCCTGGGTTACATAATGAGTATTTCTCTAAAAAATGCTTTTTTAAAATTTTTGCATGACTGTGCAAAATAAAAAGTTATTTTAGCCCCTTCCTTGGTACATAAGATGTAATGAGTCTGCCAAATATGGCATACACAGATTTACACCTTCATCTCACAGAAGCATGCTTGCCTTTCTATATGGAATTGAGTCCTCTTGGAGATGGTACATGAAGTAACTGGCCTTAGTTTTTCCCATAAAATCCATTGAACAAATTGCAATTCAAAGCATTGGCAATAGTGGCTGTGTTTATGTCTCAGATGTATAATCTGCCCCTACCAGATTGGCGCACTTTTGTAATGCTTTTAAATGCATATTGTTCATTGGAGACCCCCAAGAGAAGCCATGATCCTGCCAGCCCTTCCTCTTTGCCTTATCCACGACCTTGCACAATGCAAGGAAACGCTGTCTGGGGTACAGGCAGTGGTTTCCAATTGTGCAAGAGAAAAAAACCTTAAAGGAAAAGTCACCGAAGAGCTACATTGTCCTGCGTAAATGTGATTTAAGTGTAACAAAGTTACAACATAAAAGCAGGAACTTCCATAGAGGCTGAGAAAAAAAGAAGTCAAGCCCTGGATGTTGGCCACACTGTGTTGTGTGGGAGTCTGAGGGCTTTTCAGGCACACTTAAATAAGTGCTCCTAGCAGTTGCTTACCAAGAAATGGTACCATTGATTCAGGGTATTAGCAGGAATCCCCGTTGTCTAGATCATGTTTGCAGTGGTCCATTTCTGAACAGCTGCAGTCATCACTACCCCTGTGCTCTCCTGAACAACTCACGTCTGCCAGTCTGCTCATGTCCCACAGCTGCTGTCTCTTGTCACAAAAGCACATGAAGCCAGCCTTTGTTTCAGTCATTTGGTAAAGAGAAAATCAATAAGAATGCCAAACACCATTAATCTGCCCTTAGGAGACTTTATGGTCTTTTCCACTGGATTTAAAGAGTGGTACTGGGCCTGTTTTGAGTATCATAAATGACCATTCAGGACAGCTTTGAGACATTAAAGCAAACATTAGCTGTGCTGTTCTCATTCGCTTTATTTTTTCTGTATGACTTTGGAGCATCGCATCTAACTGCTGTTAATATTTAGTCATATTTAAATTTTCCCATCTCTATCTCAACGCCCTGCTCCAAAATGTCATTACCCCTGTGATCTTTCTTCACCTGGTAATGTGAATCTAAGGTAAAGCGTCTTAAAGAAAGTTGCACAACTCAAACCTTTTGATGTTTGATTTCATATCCCATGTCACTTTGTCACATATTCCATGAACTTCTTTGTTTTCTGGTGTCTTTTTATACATTAGCACCCACTCCAATCATGCCAGACGTAGTAGAAGTGATAATAAAAGACCAGCTTCCCAGTAGTGATGCTGTTGTTCTCCAGACAGACTTACTGTACGTGGATGTTAAGAAATAATTTACATTTGCTCTACAAGACACAATATTTTGTAGGAGTAACATAGGAAATGCAATGATGTGTGGAAACTGCCTCGCTTGTAATATGTTTTTCTGTGAGGTATTTCATTCTATCTAGAACTGCAGAACAAATGATGCTGTTGAACGTGATTCATTATTTTCCTTAAAAAAATACTGAATGTCTGGCAGCAGTGAGTAAATACTGTTCAGTTTTCAGCTGGGTGGCCTTAGTCACTGCTCGGTCTAAAGCATGCCTGTAAGGTTACATTAGGATGGAGATTTCAGGCAGAAGGGAAGCTTTTTTTTTTAGCTTCTCAAATGTTCATTCTGCTGTGCTAGTGGTTTTGAGGGCTTGCCTCTCGTTTTGCAGATGAATGTGTGAGTGGGCAACTCTACTTTCCATGCACACAAATGCAGTTCTTCAATATAAGGAGCATTTTTAATCATTGCGCTAATCAGACTAATTATCAATTAAGTTATTCAGGAGCTGCAGTTCAATGCAGTTACCTAGAAAATCTAAAGATAGAATACCTCTACTTTGAACCCTAAATATTAGCATCAGCTGCTGTAAATGTTAGGGCTGTTTGTGTAAACATGTGATCATCTCAGTTTTGTAGTAAAATGTATGCAGACCAGATGGTTTGTTTTCCTACATAGTTATAGAGTAGGAATAAACAAACTAATGGTAATACAAATAACTTATTTATTAACAGGAACTGTAAAAGCCATTAGTTAGCGTACATCCGTTTCTGCTAATCTTTCAGTGTCTCCCACCCAGTAAGTCTTAAATTTTTGGAATACTTAATAAATGAAGTTTTGAAAACACTGACGTAATTTGGGTGGACCACACATGAATGTCAGTTACAGAGCACTTCCTACTTCATCTGGAAACGTGAAGTTAAGGTAAAGAGCCCTAAAGAAATTGCACAACTCATCTGCACTGGATGTGGAATTTATTCTTTTTCTGGAGCGTTTGTCTTGATAACAATGGCAGCCGTTACTGGATATAGACGCACGTTGCGGTTAGAGTTTGATAGAGAGGAACCAACTGTTCCTTCCTTCTACTCTTCCATGATTCCATTTACTGCTCTAAGCATCCTGCCTGCGAGAGGCTTGACGTCTAGACACTCATTTGGCTTGTTGGCATTCAGAGTGAACCCACTTCAGCTCCTCTGTTCCATCCGAAAATAGAAAGCAATACGCTTGAAGTCCCCGTGTCTGTAAACATACTTTTTAACGTAGGAATTCATAGTTGTTTTGTCTTTTTTCTGTTTATTGAAGCTAATGTCTGCTCTTATAAAAGGTTCATACCTACCTTCTTCAGCTCAATAGCTCATTGAAAAAGCAAGGTGACTATCGCACAGTGTTAAAAAACAACTCGGTGTTTATTTGTCACAGGTACTGTGGCCCTCTTCACTGAAAAATATTTTTTGACATTTACCTTTAGCCTAGTTTGGGTTCTCAGAGATACCCTGCCTTGACGTATTTGGAAGGCATTTTTAAAATGCAACTGGCTGTGTCCAGAGTTCAGTGTTCCTAAAACAAACAGAAACTGAGGTGGCATGATTTAGCGGAGCCAAACGTTATACTGAAATAAATAGACAGTGTGCATGCCACATAAAGTTGTTGCCTGTAGAATTATCACCTTGTAACTTGAACAGTGTTATTCATTGATTAATTAATAGTCTGAAAGGTCAGACATCTATAGAGTTGTAGGTGTAAATATTGGCTATGTATCTAAAAAACATTGTTTACTTACTAGTACTCATTAATTAGCACTTAAATGTGAATACATGAGCACTCAGTAACATTTGGAAATATCAGTGAAAAATAAGCTTATTTTGAGAAATACATTACACTTAGTGAATACGCATGCCTAAATCTCCATCAATATATGTGTATTTATAGATACATTAGATTAATGTTGCAATAGTTATGGGAAATATTTACATTGATACACAACTGATATATTTCATTGTAGCCCTATATAATTGGAATCCTGACACAATATATTACATACAGTATATACAGTATACTTATTCTGCTGCTTTCACCCGCTGAATCTGAATTTCCTAGAATACAGCTCAACAGGTGTTTTGGTGTTTTGCGTGTCATATAACACAAACTATAAATATATCATGATCAACAAGGCTCAAATTCAAATCAGTACTCCGCTGCTGGAACATCTGTGCTACTACATAAATTCATGACTGATTTCAAGCATGCTTAGACAATCATCTAATATTTCCAAATTGTGAAAATATTAGCTTTTACAGATCTTGTTATGCTTTTGTATGGACCAGTTTACTGTACCTTTTTTTATTGTCATGTGCATATCATTGCATACACATACTGTATACAGTATGTCAATGATATTTACATATATAAACACTTTGCAGTGGTGCTGCTGCTACATGACCCAAATTTTGTTAAAAATGTATTTTTATGGTATTAGTACTCAGTAACATGCTACATGATTAAAACAGTTGATCGGTTTGATGTTTGAACATTACTCTATCTATTCAATTAACCAGTGTACTGTTAATACAGTAGTATTGTAGTGGTCGGTCTGCAATATTTGAAATAGTACTATCAGAAATGCATTATGGGGTATTTCTATTTTCAAAAGGGTTTTTTGATGAAGATCATCCAAAAGGTTTAATTCTCAAATTGGAGGCACTAGGCAAACAGGGAAACAGGTGTGTGGATTAACAATTGGTAAATAGAAAACAGGAAAAGGAATAGTTAAATTGGGGTGTTGCAATGTAATTAGTGTTGTACCAATGGGATTTATACAGTGGACTAGCAATTTGTGCGCTCTTAATTTACATGGGCTGTTGAAAATAAAAAAATAATGACAATTTCATCAAGCATGCCTACAAAAACTAGTTAGCCTATTCAGTCATCCTATTTGCTTCTATTTATTTTTCTTTAATTTGATTTCTTGTTTTTATACGTTTATACTCATTTCATATCTTGAATTACTGTAATCTAGGTTTTAGTATCATTAATAAAGTAGTGAAATTTGCAGATTAAGCCAAATTAGGAGAATAAGTAAAATCCTCCGTAGAATTTTCAGATGGCATAGATAACATCTCAGACTGGGCGAACACCAGGCGGATGAGGTTTCATGTAGACAAGTGCAGGAGTTTGCATGCAAGTAGGAAAACAAATTCTAAATATAAAATAGGAAACACAAAGCTAGAAGAAGTCTTATGAAAAACACAAAAGGTGTTTGTTGGCATATCATTTACATCGAGCGATGTTTTATTAAAATTGAATAATGGGCTAGAAAGGCTTCATTTACAATATTGTGTACAATTGTGGTCATCATGTTATAGAAACATATTTCTGATCTGGAATCTGTCCAGCAAAGATCTACAGTATGAGACACATCTTGCGTCTTAAAAGAATATCCTACACTGACTGGTTGAAGGAAAGGTAGCCTTTTTAGTGTTGGACAGAGATGATTAGGAGGAGAATTGAGAATGGATACAAGTACAAGTCCTCAATGGCTCTGACAGTCAACTCAGTGGATTTCTACACAAAGAACTCTGGGAGTCTGGAACAAGCTACTCTGCCATGTTTTTGAAGCCGGTACCTTAGTTTCGTTCCTGGGGCAGGATGACATCTTTATAAGCTGAGTATATTATAAATAGAATCTAAAGAAAAGTTCAAGTTATCTGGTCCTGACACACGAGCCTTGGATTCTATTCTAGTTTAAGCAAACATTTTCATTTAAATTACTATCAAATATTCCACATCATAAACTATTGCTACAACAGAAAATTGCAGAATTAGGCAACAGCATTCACTAGTATATATGAATATACACACAGACATACACACATATTCTCAGTAGGCACGTTCCCAGTTCTTGTTATTGCTGTTGTGTTTTGAAATCAGGTGTAGTGGTGGTGTTTTGCTTTTCACATTACTTAATTCACAGAAATAGGTATTCAAGCTGGTGTGGTTCAGTGTGTGTTGTTGTTGTTGTTTAAAATTCTGATTGTTTTTAATCAGAATCTCTGGTTGAATGGTGATCATGATACACAGCAGATCTGCACACATTTAATAAGCCAATTAGTCAGTGAAATGGCACATGCTTTATTCTCTTGTGGCTGTCAGCAGATGCTATGCTTTATAAACACTGCTCATTCATTCACTGACATTGCCTTCAAACATTTATAATGAGCTGAAATATACAGTATAGTGATGACAAAACCTTGCTTTTAAATCAGCTTACACAATGTTTATAAATAAGTGATGCACACTACTGGAGTCCAGTCTGAAAACACACCATAGGAAAAATTCAGAAACCTATATTAACCATAGGACTAAATATGCACAGCTAAACAGAAGACCTTTTATTTGTTTATTAATTGTATTATTTAGGACTTTCCTACCGAGTGAAATTTATGAAGAGCTAGACTAAAGTCCCTCTGATTTACACTTTTAGATTTAACCTTGTAATGCAGAGCTGTAAACAACATTCTCCCAAACTGTGTTGCAAACAAAATTGCTGATTCTTTTATTGATGTATAAAACACTAGTATTATTTATACTTTTTTTTGACAATTTGTAAAATATTACCAGTGTCCCTACAGGGGGAGACATGTTTTAACTGCTATTTGGCTATAAATATTCCTTTCCGGTTTGATAAAAAAATGTAGGATATATTTAACTTGTAATGTTGCACAGTCATTTGTAGTCATCATACCCCTCATGTTGTCCCAAGGTGACACAGTCTTCATGAACAGTGGGGCAGATGTCACCCCACTGCATTTCAGACGCAATTCAGGAGCCCTCTGCCCTTTACAGTCCAGACTGTTAGTGTCCACTCCCCCCGTTTGACCATCCCCCAATCAGGGAGTGAAGCACAGGAAATGTAACTCTACACCACAGCTGGATACTTTAAACCTTCTGCATGGCAGAAATGGGAAGATACCCGTCCTGGGCAGACTGTGTAACAAGTCTTGACAATCAAGCCTGAGGGAACCGCGTCTGCTGTTTCTGGGATTTAAGGAAATCAATCAATCCACTCTAGATTGCATTCCGGTCTAGCATAGCTTGTCTGACTGCTGATCTCCCGGAGTCCCGGATTGTATGATGCACACTGTGCTCTTGCTGTTTTCTTCTCAGCTCAGTGGCGGATCTGAATGCAGTTGTGAAGTCAGCCCAGACGACTCCAAGAAGAAGAAGTCCAAGAACCTGTAAGTTGCTCTCTGTGGATCGTTCTCTCTAATCAAGTATCATCCTGCGGTGGACCATTTAATTTACTTTGTTCAACTTGTGTGATGTGTGCTATCAATGCTTGGACCAGTAACGTTACAGACCAGGCTTAGAAGAAGTATGCAGTAGAAAATGCTTTGGCAAAACATTATTGAAAACATTATCAGATCATTAGAGGCATATCCTTGCTATAATAATCACTGTTGTTACTATTCAAGTGGTGGCGATTGAAAAAGTACCTGAAATTAGTCAGGAAACTTCTTCCCTAGCTGTACAGCTTCCATAGAAAATAAGGATTTTTGATGGTATAAATCAGTCCAGGAATAACAAAACAAATGCAGGAGTCACAGTTTGGAAATGTTATTCTAAACCCCAGTCTTTCCTTCCTACATTCTGACCTGTATCACAGTGCAAAGAATTTTATACAGATTAGGAAAATGAATTCTCCCAATTACTAGCCAAAATCACCATGCAAAAAGGGTCAAATGGGTAATTGCTCTTTTAAGAGCCAATCCAAAACGTGTGCCATCACTTTTGCATTGTAAGGAGCTGTTTGATGGGCAAATAAGCTTCTTTATCTTCATGTTGGAGGCAGTAAGTTAGGTTGATTGTGACTTGTGAGGTCCCTAGCCAGCTGTTCTGGACTCCTGAGTGGCTCAAATGAGAAGGGTGCTTGCCTAACTGGGGCTCACTTGACTCTTGGCGACAGTTCAACCCCCGATGTCTCCTGGGACCCTTTTCTCTCTTCTGTAGTCAGTGCTGGAACTCTGGTGTGAGGTCGTGGTGCCTGTGACATATTAAAAGGCAAGTGGCTCGAAGGCGGACTACTTTGGAGGAAAGGAGAAGTTCCTCTTCTCCCCTGCACGCTGCCACAGGGGTTCGTAGCTACTGTATGAGCCAAGACACATCTGAAATTTGCAGTTCCAGATTGCACCCAATTTCAAATTGGGTGGGTATAAAAAAAGTCAGGCACTTTTAAATTTAAATATTCCTCTAACTAGCATATGTACACAAATGGCTGCATTTTTGCACAACTGTCATGAAAGCTCTCAGGTCCCCTCTGAACACATTCTGCAGTCACCTGTCCTGCAAGTGAGAATACTTCTAGCTATTATAGCTTGTAATGTGCACAACATCCGGATATATAATCCACTGGAATGTAACACCTGACCAGCAGGACTCATTATTCCTGACACAGGGAACCACTGTAAGGACATACTGGAATGGGAAAACCACATTTTTACTTTTATAGCAAAGGCCAAGTGCCGGAACTGAACCCAGGCTCTTCCAACCTAAAAGAGATGTGCCGAGTGTGGAGCAAAACTAAACTGCTCTATGCCAAGCACTCTGATATCATTAATTATTAATATTGGCAAGGAGTTTACCACAAGCTCCTTGTCAGATTTTGCTGTCATGAGACATCTTAAAAGGCTTATTATTCCTCAGCACATTAGACAATCCAGTGAATAATGGGCACAGTAGGGAAGGTTTTGCTGAAAGTCTTGCCTCTTCATCTTTTGTGGCTTCCATTTACATACTGTATCTTTTCCATCATCGGCTTTGTCTAGTACTCACACAGGATGCCTTTCCAACTGGAGGCTCTGCGAGAGCAGAGGATTAATTAGGAACTTCCATTACGGCCACTGCTGTTAGGCTTTCATTTGTGTAGAGCGCAATGATGATTGACCCAACATCCCACTGTGAGCAAAGCAGCTCAGGTTTTTATTATCCCAGCAGCAACAGGGTGTACCTCCAGCTCATTATAGCTGTCCCACAAAGAGGTGCAAGTTTTCCTGCTGCTATTAATTCCTCTGAATGAAAACCAGTTGCGGATTATTCCCCAGAGGCACGTTGCTTAAATAGCCCTCTGAAAACAAACTAACATGCACACACACACACTAAAGCATTTCTGTTGTATTTACATTGACAGGAAGCTGTGTCATTGTTACAGTATGTGAATGTATGCTAGTTCTTAAAGAGTTCTAATCTAGGCTCAGAATTATTCACTTTGGCCAGCTTTTACTTGAAAAATGAAAGAAATGTGATAGGACAGGGATCTCTGAGCAATGCAGGATATATAACTGCTAAGTTGGAATAGGGTGTTTTACAGCTAAGAAGTGTGTACAGTTTTGTAACGGGGCTCGGGGCGAGTTTTTTTGTTCATTTTCTGACAAAAGTCCCAGAGTTGGTTAGCCATGATTCTTTAACCATAGAGAGCACAGAAAGACTATAAGACAGATATGAACTTTTGTAGGCCAGTTGTAAAGCAAATGCTAAACAGAACATTAGCATTGCTGCCCCAGAGGCACCTCTGTAAACGTGTCTTTTTTACTTCTCAACTTTGTTGTTTACAAACTAGGTTTCTCATGCTTTTTTCTTATAACTGTTCGTTACATTTTAAACTGAGCTCTCATTGATTCTTATTTCCTTCCATGCATCACTGAAATGTACACCGATGCGGCAGCTGTCCTTGATTTCGCCCGGCTAGTTTGAATAGTATACAATGAGCTTTGAAACTTTGTGCCTTTCTATACCATAAGCCCGCCCTGGAATTGAAGGAGAAAAGGAGCATGACTGTTAATGCTTATTTTGTTCTTTTCACCCATTTTCTTCAAAACGCAAATGCCTGAGAGTTTCGCAGTGTATTGTAAGTACAGTTCTGGGAACAAGACAAGGAAAAAAAAAAATGTGGCTGTAATTCAATTCCCCCAGTGGGCTTTCTGCTCTGTGCTGGTGGTGTGCCATTTGGCAGGGCAACAGGAGAAGGGCAAGCTCGAGGCCTGTTGGGGAGCGTGTTTGGGTGCTTTGGAAAGGAAGGGTCAGGGAGGGGTCGCGGAGCAGAGACAGGTGGGGGAGGGGGAGGGAGGGAGCAGGTACGGTGGAGGCATAGCGCTGGGGGGAGCCCAGCTAACTGCAGCCCCTGCAAGCTCTGTTCTTTTTTATCCAAGAAGAGAGGCACGGTCAAAGAAGACAGGCCACTTCTGAGGAAAACGGCAACAGAGAGAGGTAGACATTCTGAGGTGAAGCCTAGGTAGCTACCAGAGAGGTTAAAAGAAAGCCTCTAAATGTGGATTTAGTGGCTAGGAATTACCAGCAAACAGATCACATGCTTTTCTAACCTTATAATAAGTCACGAGACCAGGCTTGCACAAGCTGGGCCTTCTCTTGCTGTAAGTTGCTCGGGTTAGGTGACATCTGAGGTAGTGGTGGGGAGGAGGGAAGGGAATATTCTCAAAGGCATTGGCAGTGAAATAGTGCTCATGGCCTCGACTGACTGCAAAAATAAAGTTTTCACTTCAGCTCACGTGAATGAAAACTGACTCATGTAAGTAGGGAAGTTGTGTAATTACATTTAAAGAACACACAAATGTAAAGCATTCAGCTTATACAGTGTCTGAAGGCACCTGATTATTAAAGAATCCAAGTTGATTGGCATTTCGATTATGTGAAAGAAGAGGTATTAGAAAGCATTCCTGGTCTTAATATCTTGTGCAATGAATGTAACAGCACTGGTTTTATTTTAGAATGTTTATTTTCAGTTCCTTTTTAGTCATGAACTGAACCTGATCTGCTTGATATTATGTTACTGTTCCTGTTTACTGTACTCAGGTCTGTCAGCTGCCTTCATGCTAGGAAAGGTACAATACATTGAAAGTTCAGCCTCCACAAGTCACTGGGGTTTGCACAAAGAAGGCCATGCTGTCTACTGAACTGATAAATAAAACTTCATGAAGTAATAGCCAAAGCAGAAAATTGAGGCATGCAATAAAACTAGAATAATGCCAGAGCAGATACACATTTAAAGAAGCAGCTCTTCGAAATCTATGTAAGTGGTCATTAGTCACTGAAAGTCACTGAAAGTATTCTGTGTGTAAAGAGAACTTACACACTGTTCAGCAAGTCATTGGGTTAGTGAGGCAATAAAGAAGGACCCTAATAAAACTACACAACATTCCATGGCAAACTGTAAGATTTTATTTGACAACTTCCTACAAATGGGGAAATGACAGGAGGTAGTCTTGGGCCTTGCCACTAGATGTCAGATGGGATCTTCCTATGAAAATTCTCAGAGCTACAATGGTGAATGCAGTTCAGTGTATTGAGGCCTAAACATACTGTATCATAACAATCACTAAAAAGAGCCAATGCAATACTGGAAACCAAAGAAACTTGAAAACTTTTTAAAACTTTCATCCTCACATTTTCTCCTTGTGGAAAACTTTTCTTAACATTAAATAAATTAGAAATGGATTATTTACACCGGGTGGACCTAATGTAGTAGGAGATTTTCTATTTAATTATTCTACTAATATTTTTCTAATGTACTAATGTATTGTACAGTTTACTTTTTTTTTGTAAAGAACTGCTACTACACCATTTTATGGTCTCAGTTCCATCATGGCTAACATTTCCATTCAGTAATATGACTTTATTTGCTGAAGGAACATGTCGAAAGGCACACCAGTCATGTCCGACATGACTTTAGCTTGGCTGATCTGTACTGGGCTGACAAGCCTGGGGAATATAACTATATACAGAGAGCTGCCCGCGGTGAGCTCTGATTGGCCCCTCCCCGGGCCTCCCTCCAATCCCCTGGCCTATTTAACATGTGTGCAGCACGGAGGGAGGCAGAGGAATGTCAGAGCCCAGTACAGAGCCTAGCGTTCACATGCTCACTGCCACAAATGTACCACACAATGGTTGACTTTTCAGAAAAATACCTGGAAAGGTAGGAGTCCTGGCTTTTGTTTTTCTTTCCGTTTTCCGACTTGCTAGTGGTAAAGGAGTGGGGAAAAAAAGGGGGGGACACCGCTCCCCGCTGCAGTAACAGTTTATTTTTAGCTGAATGTAGGAGATGTCTTAACCATGTGGAGATTTTATTGTTGTTGCAGCGATAGGTCTGTGGCTGAGCTGATACCCTTCGTTTTATTTTTGTGTTTGTTATGGTTTCTGGAAAAGCTTCTCATATGGGGCCTCTGCGCAGTAAAAGGGTTTAAAGCAGGGATTGTATGTTAATTCGTTTTTGGCACACAGGTTGTATTGGTAATACCGATGTATTTATTTGCAGCACACGTTGCAAGTGACTGTTGAAAGTTTGCATTGCCTCTGAGTAATGGGAGCAGTTTGGTTTGGAAATCGCCGGTATAATCTGGCATGCATTTTCTTCTACAATGCCTGTGGCTTCACATCAGCATGATTTGGATTACAGTGCTCGAACGTGAAGATGGAGCACTGACAGCATCAGCCATCCTCATTTATCACTGGGAACGTTTCTGCAAACAAGTGAAAATCGGGAGTTTAGTTGCATCCGATTGAGAAAGATCTTGCCAGATAGGAGGGAACATGCAGCTGGAGTCTAACACACTCGTATGCCGAGGGTTTATTGTAGGGGTATACATTTCTTGAGTCACAACCTAAAAACACACTGCAAGACACAAGTGGTTTTCATTTCTGTCCTCAGCACTGGGCTGGGATGTGCTTCTGAATATGTGGCTGTGGCAGAGGAGCAATCAGGCTGTTCAAACTATAAATGAGAACCATATTGGCAAACGTTCATTGATTATCTTGGTAACATCAGTCAGTTTCCCAATATCATTTTTTTTTTCTATACAGTACTTGCTTCTAGGTAGACCGTTCCAGGCAGCTGTCCCAGTATTATACTCTGTGCTTTCTTTTACTCAGTCTCAATTCTCCACACTGCAACCTTTCTCCCACTGAAACCATTCTAATTTTAAAGACTTCAGGCACAGAGATACAATTACAGACTCGGCCGTAATAAGAGACAGATGATTGAAGGTTTGGGACCTCTGGAGCTCGGAGATAATTAGGGCCAGTAAGATCTCTTTTCCAGCGTTGCATATAGGCTGATCTGAGGAAACTGGTACAGTAGTTGGTTTCAAATTGCATGTTTAGAGCAAAACTATGAGCATGTGCCCAGGTTAATTTGATAATGCAGAGGGGTTTGGCGGAGTTCAAATGAGACACACAAAAAAGGTTTTCCCAACATTAGAAAACCTTCAATTGATTGTAGAAAGCTGAAATGAGCTTTTTGTAGGCTAAACCTATTTACCCAATAGCAACTATAAAAATACACAGAGTGGCAGTCGGTGACAATTCTTTTTCCCTCCTTATCCTGTTGTTTTAATGAGAGTAGAGTTTCTATGTTGCTTTCATTAACAAAGACATTGTTGACAAGTAGATTTTGGCAATGATATAATCCACACAGACTGCTGTGACAATGGCAGACCAGCAGTGGTGTATTATACCTCACAGCTGCTTGAGACCTGCTGAAGCAATGTGTTAAAACTCTTTAGCTCTGAATGTTATTACTGCCTGTAGAATCCTCACCGAGAGGCCCAGAAGGGCCTCTACACTGCCCCCCTGTGGCTGTTTCCAAGTTCATGGCTAATCTTTTTCCCATTTTACGGAACATACTGTAGGTTCTGCAGTTTTCTGTGCCATTAACAAACACAGAACATGGCCAGGCAGCTTTTTGTCTATCCCACTTGTAATTTCTGGAGAAAAGGTTGTAAACATTACTTTCTACAGTTGAATGAGTCTTTTTTTAATACATTGCTCATTTGTTTTAAAAGTCATTGGCCTATGTTGTTGGTCACAGATAATCCTAAAAGGGTTTTAGTATTTTTGTAGAACAAGGACGTTGCCCTTGTAGTTTATGAAGGACTTCAAATCCAGAGGAGTCCGGACATTGTGAAGCCGATCTGCTTATCTGTTAGCTTGCAGCTGGCTTTTCTGCGAGACACTCCTCCTGAATTCCAGCATGACTTCATGAAAAAAAAAGTAAGCTATTTAATAGCTCTTTGGAAAGACCTGTTGCTAGCCACAGGAAAATGTCAGACCCTTCTCCCTCCCACAAGTCCATTACGCTCACTGTATCACCGAGTGTCAATGTGGAGCGTTGATCCGGTGAGCCTACCTTCTCTCACACTCACCGGCCCCAGGGAGAAAAAGTCATAGCTTTCTACTGAGCAGAATGCGTTGCACCATTGAATCCAGACCTACATCATAAATTGTGTCATTAAGCTCACAAATATTTTCCAGGACCATAAAAAAAGGTGACGTTGCTCTGAACAGCGCCATGCAGAGGCTGGCTAGAGCTCCCTTCGTTACAAAATAAACCAAATAAGCCAACAAAATTCATGCTATTTTTAGTGGTCTTTATCCGCCCTGAAACAATGTTTTTAAAAGCAAATATATTTCTACTACAAGAACAGTATAATTCAATTGTAAATTCTAAAATTAATAAGAACAGTGTTTCGCCTTAAATAGAATCCTCCTCCCTCCACACACAATCGGCATTTATTCATCTGGTTAAAGTAGATTTTAAACTGCTTACTCTAAAATATTAAAAGCATTGTCTGTCGTCATGCAGCAGGATATTTCCTGTTAGATTTCTTTTCTAGATAAATCTTTCTCACCATAATCCTGCGATTTGTAATTTCCCCAGACACAATAAATATACAAATGTACCATGCTCAGATCCTTTTTGGAGGGGGATGCACAAAATCAAATTTAAGGATTCATCAGAAACATGACATAACCCCTAACATTGCTGACAGTGGCCTTTGTATTCAGATACAGGATATATTGTAACAGATTCAAACCCGAGATCCTGTAAAAACTTGGAAAAGATCTGGCTCTTCTTCAGATCCAATGATCCAGGGGTTTACCCAGAACGCATTTTTGCCATGAGGCAAGATTTTGGGAGTATGACAGAGTCTAAGAATAACCCATATAGTAATACTCTGGCAATTTTTTTTTTGAAAGGCTCCACTATTCTTTCTGTTTGCTCATTTTCACCCCCACTGCCCAGTACGGTTGCCTAGGCAACCAGCGGTGGAGTTGGTCATAAATAGCCCCAGCCCGCCTGCATCCTGTTTCCTGCCTCAGCCTGTCCGCATTTTACCTAATTTTTTTGAAGCGTGGAAAACAGTCCACCAGCCTCCGGTGAAAGCTGACACATCTCTCCCATAGTCGAAACACATGGCCCTTTCAGCGGTCCTGCTGCAGGCCCTCCTACATCCGGAGAGCCTTTGGTAGATGAATACCGCGGTCCAGATTTTTACGGAGGGTTAGTGAGGGGGTAGGAGATCTCAACTCCAGCTTCTTCGTATCCTTTGTCAGGCAGTCCTTTTTTTCCTTTCTTCCTCACCGGGATGGCTAAAGCCGCCTCAGCTTTCCCGTAATACGGACTCGTAAAAACACGACGCCGGATTAAAAGAAGTACCAGAAGTTGTGGGTGGGGCGGGGAGGCACCCCAAAAAAAAAAAACAGAATTAAAAAACCAGAACTTGATGGTGGAGGCGAAGTCACGGAGCGCTGCGTGCATCGGGAGACGCAGGGTTGGGGAGATGCCGTTTTTTCGAGCAGCTGCGCCCCAAACGCAGTCCCAGGAGTTTCACTCTGAAGTGCTGCTCGGCGTGCTGCAGGGCACCTGGCGAGCGGGGGGTTTACACAGGAGACACACCATGAAGGAGTAAGTCGAGGCGCGCTCGGAAGCTGGGGCAGAGCTGCTGCTGCCACAGACGAGCCGGGGAACTGCCTTTTTGGAAAAGGAGCAGCGGATGCAAAATGTATAACAAGAGGGCCCTTTCCTTTCCTCTCGGCTGTTTCAGTAATTCGGTACTTCTTACCTTACACTGTGGAGCTTTTTTTTTTTCTGCCCTGAGACTCAACACTTCTCTCCCTTTCGTTTTGTGTTCTTCAGGGCCAAAGACATGAAGAATCGTTTGGCTTTCTTAAGGAGGAGGAATGAATCTCCTGGAAGCAACCCGGCTAGCAAGCTGGACAAAGCTATGAAGTCTGTGAAGTAAGTGACCTCAAACACTGGCTTCTTCTGTGCTCAGGCGGAGCTCTGTTGATTTTGGAGGATAGAGAGCGAAGGTGAGACTGGGTGCAGAGCAGAGGAGCAAGTTAGCAGGGTATGCATGAGGATTTAGATTATTTTTGTTCTCATTACATCTGAAGTACTGTATGAGGAACAGGTATGAAGTTCTAGGATTTGTAAGAGAACTCATACAGCACATATCCTGTACTTACAGTGACAAGTATTCCTTGACTGAGTTGGTACAATGTGGAGTAAAAGGAAATTAACAGAAAAATCAGGATAGTTCACTAAGGCTGGGATGTAGAAGTGGTGATAGCAAGAGGAGCATTAAAAAAAAATAATTAGCAGGAGAAGATGCTTGAAGTTACTTGATGTTGTGCAAGTACTGTCTTCCAATGTTCGGTTCAGTGACTGTCGCTTTGGCAGACCAGTACAAGGTTTGCTTCCTCTGTTTATCAGACGTGGTTTTAAGAAAGTCAAAACAAGTGGATGTTTCCTAAACACCCAGGGCCTCTCACAGCCAAGCAGAGGAAGCCGGGGTCAGAATGTGACGGCATCTAATTCTTCGATTTGGAGAGCAGCCTAGGAAAATCGGCACACAACTGCAAGCCCCCATGGCTTTATTTTTCTGCTAGGTCTGTGTCAACAAGTCAAGAGACAGTGTTTAGTGTTGCTTAGACAGAATACTACAATATCTAAACAGTGAAAAAAATGTGCAGAAAGACCGTTTTTTTTTTGCCAGTGAGTAGACAAGCTGTCCTTTTATCACAACTGATATTATGAAACTTTTACTTTCGAATATGAAATGCACTGGGTTATATTTAGTTCGAGTTTTGTGCTTGTTCACTGCTGTTTATTTAAAAAATGATAGCCGCGGTTAGCCGGTCAGTTACACTGATTGGAAAAACGGTGCAGATTTTATTTCTGAAGCTGGATTTTCCTTTTTTTTCTTTATGTGCAGTCCAAATTCTGACTTGCTTTAGTGCAAAGATGCCGATGCATTCGGACCAGTCTGTCTCCATTATAATCTGATAATACAGCTCAGCGTGAATACTGATCTTTAAAAGGTTCATAAAATGCGAGAAGAGGGCAAGGAAAAGGAAAATTACAAACGCAGAGTAGTCTAGAGTCCTCACGCTGTCCATATTAACAATGCTTAATGCTGTCGTTAGCTATTCATGTCTGAATGTAATACAAGTCATTCTGTATTGGCATAAATTTAATAAGCTTAAAACCCCCAGCTTTAGTCACATAACCATCAAGATTATGGTGTTTTTAATTTTGTAGCGATCAAATGTCACAGCCTAACGGAGATTCGTGCTGGTCTCATAAAGTACATGTGGTAGAAACTGAAATTCACGTATCTAGTTCAGAGAAGAAAACAAGAGCTGTGCTTGTTTGTTCGCTGTATCGTCAGACAAGATTTTGGGGGTTTAGAAATGAGCCGCACGGGTGCTTTCATTCCCCATATGTTCTTCACGGAAGAGGCGGCATGGTCGCAGATCTACAGGAGCGATTTGAAAGAAGGAGCTTCGGGAGGGGGCGGGTTTGAGATGTAGGCACTCCCCATTCAAGGCAGCGACACCCGTCAGGGCTCCGAGCCAGTCAGAGAGCTTATAAGAGCTGTTGTGCAGCCGGACACCAGAGAGAGAGAGACCGAGCTGCAGAGTAGTGTATCTAGGGCACCGCTGAACCGGTTCCAAACCAAAGAGTCGAGCACGGCACCGCGAATGGGTCACACAATGAGAAACCTTGCAGAGATGGGCTTGCTAAAGAATCGATCTGCTTTTATTTGCAGGCCTACTCCCGAAGAAGCGCTCAAATGGGGAGAATCCTTAGATAAACTACTGGTTCATAAATGTAAGTGTGATTTTGGTCTTTTTAAAAAAAAAATAAGATGCCTTACATTAACGATTTCTTTTGGAGTGCAGGCAGTTCCTTTATTTGTTTAGAGTAAGCGCTGAAGTCTGCTGTTATTTCATTTGCAGTCGTTTCTATACATTTACAATTGGGATTGTGTGTGTAAGTACAGTGGCTGAACTTCATTTCTTTAGGAACTAATGCATTATACGATGCAATTTTGTTCTCGAAATTTGGCTCTTGGATAATTGCAGTTTGTTCCCTTGGCATGCAGCTCGTGGTTGTGCATAGGAACTGAATGTATTTCAGTAACTATGTATCCGGCTGGGCTAGTGAATAGGGCGCCTGTTCGTCCTACCCATTTCTCACATGAATAGAGCCATGCAGCAGCATGGGTGGGTTGGCAATAGAGAGTTTTACTGTCTGCTGCAAAACACGGTCGCTTCTATATTTATATTGTTGCAGAAATCATGACCTTGAGCTGCTTGGTGGAAACGCAAAATCAATAGATTAGCAATGATGACGTCCGTCATACAAGTTTTCTGAGCGCTAATGCATATAGCGACGATTTAAAATAGTGAGATTTCAAACTATGCCCAGGTCAACCCTCCTATTATTCTTTTGGTCTGAAGCATCCTCACACTCTAAATAACGTGGCCCGACGGTGATAAAAACATGCCCTTTGCAAAAAGCTCTTTATACAGAGCGCCAACGAACGAGAACGGAAGTTGACTGCCTTCTCTCTTGTCGTCTTTAAGTAACTGTAAAAGCGCACAACAGCTTCGCAGTTGTTGCAATGCCTATGGCTTTGCTCTGCTCACTGGTTACGCACCTTCCCGTTTTGAAACTTCACGGTTTAAAAAAAAGCAATTTTGCCAAAGCAAATGTGTCAGAGGCTCAGAATTGCCGGCACGTTTTTTTTTGCTAATTCCGTCAGCTAATCTTTCTGTTTCCTAAGAAACATTCTAAAGTCCATTCACTAACGCTATACTTTTGCATATAAGATTCAATATTATTCAGCAACTAAATACTAAAAAAACAAAATTACTCAAGTTCTTCAGATCGATCTGCAGTGGGTTGCCGTGAGCATCCGAATGGTTGTTCTTTGTATGCATCACTAAACATCTTTGTTTAGTGCTTTAGTGCTTGTTTGTGCTTACCTTCCTTTTTTTTTCTTCTTCTTCTGGCAGATGGTCTGGCTGCTTTCAGAGCTTTCCTACGCACGGAGTTCAGCGAGGAAAATCTGGAATTCTGGTTGGCGTGCGAAGATTACAAGAAGATTAAGTCACAATCTAAAATGGCATCAAAGGCCAAGAAAATCTTCGCAGAATACATTGCCATCCAGTCCTGCAAAGAGGTAAAGAGGAGATTGGTGTGCGTGCGAGATCAATTCTTATCGATAAACGATGCAAGTGGTTTTCAATACTGTACACACTTTCAATACATTATCTACAAGATGTTAAATATACCAGCCGTCAGTAATGAAGAAATAGATGTTCTGAGGGGTCTGTTTTTGTTGGGGGTCAATTTAAATTGTCAGATACAAAAAGGAAACATCCTTTCGCTGTTAACTATTGCATTATATGGATTGGATTATGGAGGGTCTGATCTTGTGTAAAACAAGCAGAAACGTGCCTAGCTGAATTCCTCTGCAGAATGATTAGGTGCACTAGGAAATCTGTGATTAATCACATCCAAACCTTCAGCCCACCAAATCGTTTCACTGTGGAAGCTCCTTGCCCCCTCAGGAATTTGTTCTTTATTTAAAAGATGGAGCTGGAAAGTCTGATGGAAAATGAAGATAAACCTGATCCACATTTTACAGCCTCATAAAACTTCTCTCTCTCTCTCTCTGCAGGTCAACCTCGACTCCTATACTAGAGAACACACGAAAGAAAACCTGCAAAACATCAACCGGTCCTGTTTCGACCTGGCTCAGAAGAGGATATATGGATTAATGGAGAAGGACTCCTACCCCAGATTTCTCCGCTCAGAACTGTACTTGGACTTAGTGAACCAGAAGAAGCCCAATTCGACATCGCCCTCGTAGGCGACTCGCAACAGCTTGTTGGGTTGATTTAGGTCATTTTCGTTTCCATTTTTTATTTGCGATGGGTGGTTGAGAGACTTGAAACAGACTGGAACCTGTATGTTTACATGGAGGAGAGAATCTCCCCCCCTGGTATGTCTCCCGGGAGGGGGCACGAGCCGTACATCGGTTTTCGTCCAGTGTTACGAATATCGACGACGGAAGCCATATCTCCCTGTCGCGCAGCCCCCAGTTGGTGCAAGTGCCAGGTGGAATTTTTTCCGAATTTGTTGTTCCGAACATGCTGGAGAGAGGTTGAATCTGGAGATCCGAAACAGTCCGGTACTGTTTTTCACACTCTGCATCTTTCGCCCAAGTAGTCTCTCCAGTTTCCACCCAACCCCACCCCCTTCATACGCTGTTGGTACGACATCTGCAAAACTTACTTTTTTTTTTGGTTTCCATTTCTGTACATGGCCGTGATGGTCGCTCAGGGGAAGCACTGGTTTTCTTCTGCGCTAGCCTGCTGTTCAGTCAGTCTTTCCTGGCACGACATCCCTTTGGCTCCTGAACTTTGGCTCCGTTCTGTGGGGAAACGTCCTGTTGCATTCTCCAGAGGACTACAAGAGGGACAAAAACCAACAAATTATGAACTAAAGGACCAAGCTGTGGACATAATGCTGTCCTTAAGTTGAAAGAACTTACTACCCACTCTCCAAAGACTGTAGACGCTTCAGACATATCTTAAGCAAGCGATTCCATGTAGTTATAGTTGGATGAGGCAGTTTTCTCAGGACATTATGGCACTCTGTGATAAAGCTTCCAAGCTTTTTATGATTTTTATTTTTCTTTTGGTTCAAATCTGCACTCCTAGACAAATAGCGCTATACCGTTAGGCTGTTGCTCTTTTCAGAAACCTTCTCGAGTGGACGGAGGTTGCCTATTTATTTAGCTCATGGCTGCTGAATGCTCATTGCATTTGCGCTCAGTTCGAATCCCTTCCTCTGCAGCCCCCCCTCCCCCCGGTATTTGCTGTCCCGATTTTAAGTGCAATATTTTTTCAATAAGTATCATTTGAGCTTGAGCTCGACAATGAATGGATCGAGCTCCGTATTAACTTTATTTTTTGTAAGAGTTGTACAAATTCTGCTCGAGGGTTAATTTACCATTTAAGATGATAAAAATACACAAAAAAAGAGGAAAAAAAAGTCCATTTTAACAGTGTGTTCCTTAGCAGCAGGCAGCTAAGGGTTGTGGATGTATATATAGTTCCTATGAAAACTAGACAAATGAGTTTTCATAAATGTAACATGAAAATATGGTGTAACTATGTAAATACGAGACTCAAAGCTATAAAATAACATTTAATGTTATTAATAAAGCAAGGAAAGGGTTGAATGGACAGCCTCTCCTTGGTCATACACTGCTTGTTAGGAGTTTTTTTTTTAATGTATTTTATCATTTTCACTGTTTACAATTCAAGGCATCTCCTACAATAGCAAAAACCATTTGGTGTCATTGCAAAGGGTAAATAAAACTGGTCAATGATGCTTCTTGTTGTCTGCTTGTTTCATTCTGAGCCAAGTACACAGCCCCAGGCTTGTTTCAACTTTTTGAAACAGAGATTTGTTTTGTATTTTTCAGTAGTCCTGCAACACCTAAAAAGCCTAAAGGAAATATGATTTTTTTTTTTAACACTTGGACATTTCTCACAGAAAACACCACCAAAGAACACAGTACATGTTAAACGAATGTAGAATCAAACGTCTTTGATTCACCTGAGACACTCACCAGGAAAGACATTTCATTGAGCTGATTAACTGGCAGCATCCTTCCTGGCGTCTAGCCACCTGGCACAGTGCAGAAATCCAAGTTCAGTCATTCATCAATGTCTTTAGGAACTGCTTTTGTGTATTTTGGACAGGTTAGTTAAAATGTGGATACCAAGTTGTATTATTTTTGCTACTAAGTCTACATGATGGAAAAAAGAGCATTAAAAGGCACAGGTGTTAAGAACCATCCAGAGCTAACTAGTTGCAACAGAAATCAGAATCCAGTCCTTTCTGTATGGCCCCTTTTTACAGTGAACATTATCGAATAGCGCTTTTCAGCCTTCTGAAAGGTTATTCTCTTAAGTTTTTCTACAAAAGGACAGTTGTATACTTCAGAAACCCCAAATACAGGCACATACATGCTGCTCTTATAAAAAGAAAAACAATTATCATCAAGCACTCAGGTTGTGTAGCAAAAGAGAGGACAATTCTAAAGTCACTGACTTGTCACATGCTGTGGTGTTTTGCACACCAAGCAACTGTGTTCTTTTTCAGTACAACAGCTGTGACTTTAACTACTGTTCTTTATATGGGACTAGTAGTGGTCTATATAATTTGGCAAACAGTAATTCTCTGGCCCTCAACAATATGTAATAGGACTAAATAGTTTTTATTTTGAAGCTGCTCATGTTCCAAAACCTGTGTAAACCAAACCTGCAGGTTTTCTTGGGAACAGGAGATCTTCAAGGCCCAAACACACAGGTTTCTGGCAGTAGCTCTTTGATATCTGGTAAATGCTCAACGGTCACTGCGAGTTTCACTTTAAATGTGTGGCAGTTAAAAAGATACCACTGCAATATTGCTGCTCTAATCATCACATTTTTTAAATTTCCAAGAACCACCACAACACATATCTTATACTTTGGAGAACGTGACATTACAATCTGTCAAGCTAAGAGCAGTGTTTCTTTGTGGCTGACCTTTACAAGTTGTAACGCAGGGTTAAACTGGTGTGGGTAGGGTTGGCGCCAATTTTCCAGTCTGAGGGAATCCAGGAAGCAAAAAAAAAAAAAGGGATTAAACCTCCAGCCGTAGTCAGTGTAGACAATCTCCAGGTAATGTGCTGAAATCAGATAGCAGGCCCCCTGATGATTAAGTCTTATTGGGTCAGAGGCTGTCTTTCTTTAGGCTGTGCTAGAAAGCAATTTGTCTGCTTCACCTGGTACTGTCAACACCTGGTAAACAATAAAAGCAGATCTCATCTGGGAGAGGTTCATCCCAAGCCTGCAGAGCTTTGCCAGCATCCCCTGGCACGGTTTCATAACCCTGTTGTGGCACTTTGAGGAGGTGTATGAGTGAAAGTGGGGGGAAAAAAATCCAACACAAACCAATACTTCTCTTTGGAAGGGAAGGGGGAAAAAGGGGTAGTTGACATTTGGAGAGTGTTACAGAGAGACCCATCACCTTTTACCTGCTGTTACTTGTGCCTCTGGGCTTGATATTACCTTCAGTTCCATCTCCCAGCACAATAAAACGGACTGACATTACAAGCAAGCCTGCTTGCCGAGAGCCGTTTTATTTAATAAACGTCCTTCCTCTGCCTCATCTGTTTTTGCAATATTCCGACGCTGTTGCCAAAAGGGGACTGTTGCGTTGGCAGCAGAGCAATAATAAATAGTTCTGTCTTTCCATTTTCTATCAAACTTTAACCATGCCTTCCTATCCCTTCGTTGACATTTAATAGTATCAGTGATATCGTTTCCTGTTTTTTTTGTCCCTTTCCCTTATTTCTTAACTTGTTGCCATATCATCATTGTTTTTATAAAGCTACTTCCTGACTTGCATGCTGAAAACTGGAGATCTACCACTTACTGGTACTACCACGCAGTTCAGATAATGTCATCGTGGGGTCATGGGCTCCAGTTTTGCCAGCACGGTGATAGTAATACATGTCTCTGCGCACTTCAGCCCAAAGAGAGAGAAAAACATTGTACACATGCTCCCTGAAACACTCACAGCTTTGTCTTACACTGCTGACCCAGGACTCAAAATGACAGTTATTGCTTTAAATGCAAGGTTAAAAGACATCTTGTCGATACAATATTCCATACTCTGCACCCTGAGAGCAATCAATGTTTAAATATTAATGGAACGCCTCCACTCGTATCTTCCAACATCAGAAAGGCTTGGCCACTTATGCACCCTTCACTGGGAGAACACATTTACAGCCAGCTGCATTCAAATCCATATTGTATTACATCCTGTACAGTATATGAGCCACTGGTGTTTCAGAGACAACACAGGGCGTAAAAAGTCCCCTATGGTATGATGCAATGTTGGTAGTGTTGCATTGCGCATCAGTACCTTCACCACTTCATCCCTTTTTTGTCCGACTTGAAATAATTCTGTCCCAATACCAGTTACCGCTGGAAAAGGCAGGTGCCTCGGGAACAGAAATCAAAAACAAAACTGGAACAATATATGAACGTCCCTTTAATAATCAGTAATAAGATCTAATGAAACATGAACAGAAGTGAGCGTGTTAGTGACATCAAGAAGGCCCACAACTCAATGGGGTATCTTGAGCCTTAAGAACGAAAACAAATTCCCTGCCCTACAATTAAAAACCACATTAGTACCAGTCTATCAGCTCAGGTGTACTCTGAATACAAATTTCATTAAGCTCTTTCAGTTTATTGTACCAAGAAATACAGTACATGTGAATCCACCTCAATTAAAAGGGCTACCACACGCAATGGAATATCCGTGTGTGAGGGTTCTCTACAGCCTGTGATCGCCTGACAATTTCAAACCACGCCAGTGCTGCTATCACAGGCTGCTGATATCAGTGGCACCTCTTCACTTCATTGTTTCCTTGCAGTCGGCTTGCAAACATACTATCAAACCATTGTTTGTTTTTTTACGAGACCCTCTACCTAAACAGCTGCCTTGTCTTTCCTAAGTATAAGTAACTACCCATTCAGATTTTAAGTGCTGCAAATGAATTCCCAACCTGGTCCCCATAATGAAGGGCCAGCAGCGAGCTTGAAATTAAAACAGACCAGATTTCATCTATGATTATAGTCAAATTACATAAAACTGTACAGATCGGATCACTTGCAATACACTGCGCTGTCCACCAAGCTAGTCATCTCCAAAGTGAAGTACTCACCAAGGATTCAGTGCCAAAATTAAACTGATATGTTTTTTTTTCTTAAATTGAAAACCCAGCCTGTTACTGTTAAGAAAATAAGACCTTAGGCATTTAAGTGTTTTTCTAATTCTCTTTAGCCTTTTTTGTTTTTCGGTCTTTAGTTTTTCTTGAGCTCAAAAAGCCACGAATTGCTTTGTGTCAAAGGGTGTAAGCTTGCAATGTGCCCATGTGAGTTGCCTGCTCTTAAAGAATTCCAGGGAAGGAATTTCAGACTTTCTTTAGAACTCCCACAGAACACACACAGTTCAATATAGTTATATAGTGCCCTTCACTACCAGTTATCCCCCAAAGCTTTCCACTGTTCCATACACAGACCGTATGGAGTGGTACAATAAATAAATCAAAAGGAATTTTGCGCAAAATGATGTAATACAGTGTTTCATAGTGTAACAGGGTAACCACAGCTCTGCTTTTCTGATTGATCAATTTGGTATAAACTCCTTCTGTGCTTTGATCCCAACTTGTTTCCACTCTTTTTAGCAAACGTGGGTACACAGCTCCCCAAAGAGAGAGGTTTCAGAGAGAAGGGAAGCAGTGGCCTTCATTCCTGTGACCCGACTGGGATAAAACCCCAGCACTGGAGCTGGTCTGACCACCTACAGTGAGTTGTACAGTGCCATTCTCTACACCAGCGTGGGAGAAGGAGGGGGCATGTGTCCTTCGGCTTTCTGATTCATAAACAGTACTGCAAAAGGTTTTCTGATTTTAAATAGTTTAGTGACTGGGTGATGTCAGAGAGGAGTACTTGTACTGTACACTTTGCCTGGGGATGATGTGAACTCGTAGGCCCTCTCACTCCGACACCTCGTGCAAACCAACCCTATTGAGTCATCATGTTTCACATTTCATGTTATTCCCAGTATCTGCAGATGGTTGAGTTCAAAACTAATTAGCAGAGTATCTTTCTGCTACAGATACACTTGAAACTACAGTATTGCATAGGAAGAATACAAAAAGGAAAATTTGCAAGCCTTATTTTATGGTGTACACTTACTGTACAATGCATATGAACAAATCGAATTCATAATATTTGCAAAACAAAAAAAAATAGTTTTCATTAGAAAATGAGTTCTTTAGAGTTTTGCAATTTCTTAATGAAAAGCACTGTTGTGTCATACAAATTACAAAGTCCAGGTGTCTGTGTAGTAGAAGTCTCTTTATTTCATATATATATATATGGGAGAACGGCCCCTTTTCTTTCCTTAATGATAGATGACTCAAATCCCACGGAATAAATAACAAGCATTTTTGCATTTCTTTTTGGTCTGATGCCAATTGGTATTAATTACCATAACAACGCTTTTATTTTTTCAATGACGTTTAACATTTACAGTATCTAATCGTTAGGAAGGACTAAAAACATCAATACTGTGGAATATAGAAATGGAACTGCCCCTCATGGCCTAGAAGATGGACATGTTCAATTTCAATCCAAGAGAATTTCAATGTGCAGTCTGAGGTACAGCAGAGCTCCCCAAAGAAAGGGAAAAGCAGGGACCTGCTGAAGATACAATCTTCTAAGATACAGAAAAACCGCTCAAAGTAATAATGCACAGTGGACTTGTGTCATATCAATAATCGTGGTCATAATCAACATCATGAGTTTTCATGTCAGCATCAGGAATGCTGAACTCTCACATTCTTTAAAATACAATTGGAATCTACCTTTTATTTTTTGCAAATTATAAATTGTGTTCTGGTCACAATGATTAAATGTCTTAATTGATTAAACTCTCCCAGGCCTAGGCAGAAAAGACGTCTGCATTTCTGAAGCACTTCTTCAACGTGAGAGACATTTTGAGAGGGTATACGTAGTTACATTACCACATTCTGCTTACTCCTCTATCGCATTCATAAATCTTTGGCGACACCCCCATATGAAAGCTTAGTTAGTGCAATTTGTTTTGAAAATGTAATAATGTATGAAAATTCAAGACAATTTTAATGAATAGGCTACTTATTCACAAACGTTCCTGTGATGATGTCATTTCTTTATATCTTCCCAGCATGATCTCAAATACAGGAATGACACACTGAGTACTGCATAAAGCTGGAATAAAAAAAATATTCTGTATGCTGTGCTCATTGTACAAAACAGAAGGTACATTCATTACCTCTGTATGACATTCTGAATGTGTCCCTAATAACAAGCACTGTCATAATTCATGAAAAGTGGCTATTCTAGCTTTAACAATAAAATAAATTTTAACTAACGTCCTTTTTGCATTCAAGGATGACATTTACAGAACAGATCGTATTGCAGAAGCATATATTAATGTCAAGTTGTAACAGAACTGTACTTGGTAAATACGGAGATCAGGTCATACAAAAACCTTTCTTGAAAGTAACATTCAACTAATGCACCTGGCATTTATATTTCAGAATTAGGTGCATTAATAAATTAGACATTTTAAAAAGGAAACATGATCAATTGAATGATAATTTTATTCATATACCTGTTGTTGTAAATACACACCATTAGCATATCCCAGGCAATGAAAGCATGAAGCAACTGAATTCTGAGAAATGAAACGCATCTCCCCCTTGAACCACATCCCTTTGGTTAAGGGGTATGTACAAACTGCAAGATAAACACTTTCAGAGAAGGACACTTTACTCCATTTTGGGGTCCAAGGCATTTGATCAAATTTTCCTTGATATCACTAACTAAATAACTTGTTTGTAACTTGTTGTAAAGCAACACGCTAAATTCCAAAAAGATCATCAGAAACCTTCCCCCTCGCCAATGTTAAATTGGGAGCAAACCAAATAGCACTTGTTTGTGTGTGTACAAGTCTAATTTATCAGCCTTACCTCAAATAGCTACAGTACAAACCTAAGGATTAATGAGGAGTGCAGTACAGAAATAATCTGGATTTTGTAAAAGATTATATCAAAGGACATGTCATACATTTGGTTTTTTATTCCTCGTTAAATTTATTTGAGCAAGAAAAAACAAGCATTTGTCACTTTCTGGCTATTGGTTTGATATTCCTTACTCAAACTCCATCTTTTATACGTATCATTAGGGTTCATTTCGATTTAATACATCTATACCGTCAAAACAAATAGCAAGAACTGTTCCCAAGCTCACCGGAAGTATTTAGTAATCTATTCATTCAAGTAATGTTTTGTGAGTTTTTTGCTTTTTTTATTCCACTTTGATTTACATTACATTATGTAATAATTTACAAAACAAATCTGAAGAAAGTTTATAAAAATGTTTTTTGAAGGAACAGTCTTTTGCCAGAGTAATTCACTATCTTGCCATATATACAGCAGTTACAATTTGTTTCTATATATAGTTACAACTTATCTTCCTTTGGAAAGTACAGTAACTGGAGTTATCTCAACTCCCAGGACAAGTAAACAAGTTTTTTTCTTCTATCCCTACTCTAAACAAGTTTGCATCATGGCCACAGTGCTGTAGAGTTAATACATACTTTAATTATGTTAATACTTTAATTAGTTCTTTTGCTTCTGATACAGCACGTGTCATATTGAGTGACCACACTTTGAAAACAGCGGTATGAAATTGTATCGCAGTTCAATTGCAACACGCTTCATATCCATAAAGTAAAACAATACCATTTGCATTTGTCTTGCTGGAAATCCACATGGAAAATGGGAAATGCGAAAATGGAATGGGAAAAACACTCTTTTTAAGGAAAACTAAGATTTGGGGACAATAGTACAAGTACTGGCAATAGGACTTTAGAGAAATAAGCTTGTTTAGGCAAATGGCCTACTCACATCTGTGACCTTTCTGACACATTTAATTTGAAGGTACAGTATGCCTTCTCATGGACTTTTTTCCATTCATCAGGTGTGAAAACTTAAACCTACGACTTTGTTTTACAAGTGCAGAAGTAAAATCAAAGGGTTTTACGTTTCTTAAAATATACAGCCAACAGAGTTAATGAAATGGTAGTCTTAAGATACTGTGGGGAAAAGGACATGCTCAGGATACTATAATATCGAACCAAGCACTATGTTCCCTAAAATGTGGAGAAAAAGTTTTAGTACCCCCCAAGATAAATATGGAAATATCACAGTTTTGCCATGATAGCCTACTTAAATCAAATGGGTAGCTGCGTCAGCATGCGTAGGCTGCAAAGGAAAAAGTAATAGGTTTATTCCATGCTGAAAAAAAGAATAAGAAAGAGAACACAACGTTTCGGCCACCTGAAGAAGGCTCCACGGCCGAAACGTTGTGTTTTCTTTCTTCTTC
This sequence comes from Lepisosteus oculatus, assembly GCF_040954835.1. Classification (NCBI taxonomy): domain Eukaryota; kingdom Metazoa; phylum Chordata; class Actinopteri; order Semionotiformes; family Lepisosteidae; genus Lepisosteus; species Lepisosteus oculatus. The sequence goes on along the minus strand of NC_090719.1, from coordinate 12,105,432 downwards.
TTTTTTTCAGCATGGAATAAACCTATTACTTGTTACTTAAATCAAAGCCTGGCTTTATGTAAATATCCAATAGGATTTAGTGCCTCAATAATTTAGTGTCTCTTGAAAGAAAATGATGTATGAAATATAATAAACAATGAGTAATTAAGGTACAGGGGAGGTGAAAAAGTAAATTAAACCGTCCCTCTATCATCTCAACCCTGCCAGCACATCAGATTTTTTTCTTGCTTTTTAAATGGTCTGTTATTTACCTTTCAGACCCCTCTGTGATCCTTGTTTTAACCTGGAGCTACTGTCTCAGGAAAGTCTGCCCAGTCTTCTTCCTTGACACACAAAGTAACCAGCTCGTCACCCCATCATCATGAGTCAGATTAGATCATCTCGGCTCTCCACTCCCCATCTTCATGAGTCACCGGCCAGTGGAGTTTTCCACCTCATCACTATTCACCACCACAGCCAGACCTTGACCATTATCTCACACTCCTTTCTTCTGGGCTAAAGACTAGAGACAGTCTGCAAACTTTCTCTTCCTGGCTGTTTTTGTACACCATTCTACTTAGAGCCTATCCGATCTACTCCTTTTCCTCACATGGAAATACTCTCCTACTGAGTCTTAATTATTCAGTCTGCCCTTGTGGGCCATACCCTAATTGACTTAAAACCTTCTTCTTTAGAAGAGCCTTTACCTAACTGGATCTGTTCTTTACCCCTCTGTATCTAGTACCAACATCTACACATTCTCGTCGTGTTTATCCTGTGCATTTGTTTAATTGCTGTTGTCCTTTAAAGGCGCTATATAAAATAAAGTCGTCGTCCCCATCAACGTGGCTTTCTCCCAGTGCCACCTCTCGCTACCTCACAAAAATCAAAAGCCTCTACAATATTAAATCAAAATGGGGGATGTTAAAGGTAATGATCATGATGCTAATAATAATGAACCAACATCCACTGTAGATTAATTGGTTATTGGCAACAGAACCTCGAACCATGGCCATAGCCTGAAGCAATTCACCCTGGGTTTCAGATACTTTTTCCAACTCCCTCAATGCGCAATCACTGCAGTTTAACATTCAGAAATAAGGATCTTTTTATTGTTGAAAAATATTTGGCAGTAGATTTCTGTAAAACAAAGGCCAGAGATGATCAAATTACCAAAATGCAAAGAACATAAGAAAGGTTTTCAAATGAGAAGAGGCCAACTGGCCCATCTAGATGGGAGTTAATTCTCCCTGAGGACCTCCTTCAGTATTGTGGCTGGATAGCTTGTTCCACACTCCCACAACTCTTTGGGTAAAGTCGTGCCTCCTGCTCTCAGTTTTAAATGCACTTCCACGTGGGTCTCCATTTGTGCCCTCTGCTTCATGTTACGAAGATGATTTTGGGAATGAGCAATAAGTGTCACCCATCTGCCCCCTTTCCATTACAATCACGACTAAACAACTAATTGTTCAGTCAAGGTGGGAATGCAAGATACTGTAAGCCCATCATGTTACATAATTTCATAATCATTTCATAGCTTTTTAATCATCACACCCAATCAGCTCACAATAATAAAAATCATAACCAAATCTAAATCAAGTATTAATTGTAATATAAATACACTAGAGATAAATGCTGTCTTGAGATTTTCTTATCTGTGTCATAGATAGGCTTTTAGCAGTTTTCATCATAATGACAAGCTTCCTGCACTTTCCTGAAGCAGCATTAACTACGGACACCCGGAAGTCTATGGCTTCCAGAAAAAGAAGTGGAAACATTATTAAAAGCATTCACTTTTATTACTGATTGTTCCACAGTTCCTCCTCCTTTTGCTGCTCAGCCAAAGCCCAGAGCGTAGGATTACTCCTCAATCTGTCTGGCTGGTGAAAGGTGTGATCTGACTGTTCCTTCTGTGAAATTTACTCCCGCCAGGAAGAACAGTTCATGTTCTTCTTTGATTATCAGGGACAGCTTGGCACTGGATATATGTTACTGGCACAGGAACCCGCCCCAGAAAATGTTCACTGCATTGCTTTTCTCAACACCAAAAAAAGGAATGGACACAGACATGAATGTCCTTATCTCGCAGTAGGCCTTGCTGAATGGATTAATCAGAAACGCAAAGCATCTGAGTTACAGTACATGGTTTTGCTTTCCATCGTATGCTTTTTTTTTTTTTACAGAATTATGCTCAACCGATAGTTTGTTGAGGTGTGAGCCTGCGGAAGACTGCTTCAAAAAAGGCTAAGTGCACGTTTAACATAGCCCATGCATAAATACTTGATTGGAATAATGACAGGCAGTATGGTGGCACAGGGGTTAGTACTGCTGACGTGCAATGTAATCATTTCCAGACCTGGGATGCTACAGAATCTGCCTGGAGTTATCATGTTCTCCCCACGTGTATGTGGTTTTCTGTGGAGCTCAGCTTCCCCCAACCACAGTCCAAAGACATACTGTACCAGTTAAAAACTGGTCCTGATGCGAGTATGGACGCGTCTGCCCTGCAATGGCCTGGCATCCCACCCAGGGTATATCCTGCCTTGCACCCATTGCTTGGTAAGACTCCACTGTGACCCTCAACTGGATGGATAGGTGTACAACTAATGCAGCATAAGAATGCGGTCAGTGTACTTAACCATTTCATAAAAAATACTAAAAAGAATGAGCTGTAGTTGTACAGTATGTCTTTAAGTAGCAAACATATGAAATAATAAATTTGTATGTGGCCTTTAACTAATGAATGCAAGAAAAAAACAATCTAGCCACTCTCAGCCGAAAACGTATCGGAACAGCATGTTTTGGCAGTACTACAGAGGAGGGGAAAAAGGATTTTAAATCATTACCAATGGAAAGACTGAAGCACATGTACAAGCAGGCAAGGAGAAGTTGATTAATCCTTTACATTAATCTTCACTGGCCTTTTAAGCACAGAGAGTTGCTTAGGAACCACACAGTTTTCTGCCTAGCATCTTTGTCCTGCGTAGTCAGTTAGAGGCATTATTAAGAGCTTCAAAAGAGACGCACTGTACCCCTTATTGAATTAGCCACAATTATCATTATGACAAAGATGAGGTGGGAGTAAAAGAGTAAGTCCTTCAGCAACTGCAACCGCCCCTTGCCAAATGTCATAAGCATTTTCAAAATGCTTGAAGCGGGTTGAAAAAAAGGGTGTTGTAGGTAATTAGTGTGGTTTGTGTGGAAACAAGAGGGCTTGAAGGCCCAGTGAGATTCTTCAAGATCTTTCTAGACCTTTTCTGTCCTTTAGTCATTTTCTCCTTGTAGGCACGTTTTCAAAGATAGGCAGGATTTAAAGTAATCTGAAATGAAGCAGAACAGCTCCATTAATTTAAGGTTTCCTAAGTGCTACATTCATCTTGGTGTCGGCCACAATGATGAGTCACATTACTACAGACTGTCAAAACCCACTGTGTCCTTTCGCTCACAAGCTCGGATTGGGACCATTTTCTTGTGTCGACACGATTCGGACTTAATAATCAGGAAACCGGGAAATGGAAATGCCACAGAGAAATGTTTTTTTAAAAAAAACTAATAGATTTTACACCGAGCTCTAAAGGAACCAAAGTCTAAAGCTAGTGTTTCAATTTTTACAAAATTACACTGACGTCCACCATGATCAGGTTACAAGTAACTCTTGCCAAAATCTCACAAACCATTAGCTTATGCATAGGTATTATCCCGTTCAAAAGTCAATACAGCATAAGCGAATGCTTTTTTGTCAGTTTAGCTCAGCTTCTCCAATGAAACGTTTGAAAAGTTTATGTTCAGCCTTTAGTCAGAAGGCTGCAGACAGTTTTGAGAACCTGAATTATATATGGCTCTGTAGTTCAATGAAACATGGCACAGCCTGACATTTGTTTTCTGAGCTCTTCCCAACAGGGACCTGAAAAAGGGTTAAAGGAAAAGTGTACAAAAATGACATGTACAGGATTTACCTGTAAAGGATTCATCTTGCCCTTGCAACACTGGTGTCCCAGGTTCAATTCTGGACCTCAGGTGATATCTCCATGGAGTTTGTATTTTCTCCCCACATTTGCGTGGGAATTCTCTGGATGTCCTCCCACAGTACAAAGACATGCTGGTAGGTTAACTAGGTTCTTGGACAACTGGCCCTGGTGTGAGTGTGTGCGCGCTTGTGTTTGCGTGTGCACTGTCATGGACTGGCATCCCTTCCAGGGTGTGTCTCGGCTAGCACCTGTGACTTACCAGGATAGACTCTGGCTCCCCCTGGGAACCTTATTGGATAAATTAGTTAGAAAATGGATGGATGGATTCATCCGTCAAGTGAACAACAAACAAACGTCATCCAGGATGAACGTCAATGACAAGTCAATGAAGGTACTGTACAGTATTTCAAGCTTGATTCCATAATTAGCCCTACGCATCTCCTTATTCTGGTATGTTCTGTCCATTCACAGAGGGACGGATATGGTTTCCCACTACTGGTTCTTTTCTCCACTAGCTCAATGGGCTAACCCAGTCAGCCTTAATGGCAGTAGCTTCAAAACCTTATCTGGGTCAGTGCAGCAACTTTCACAACCCATCACATAATCCCGATCTCTACCAATCGAACCCTAAATTGGTCTTCCTCTGATGCCTCTAACAGAATAACCCAGATGAATTAAGATCTCATGCACCACGCTCCATCATTGAAGAACTCTGTATGATGGGGTTCCTGTGATCTATTTCAAGTGGCTTGTCTGTCTTTATCTCATGGTCAGACAGCCATATCCTCATATCGCCACTCGAGTTCTGCAAATTTCAACACGTTACCCCTATAAATTCTGCCATCTCATCGGAATTAATCAGAAAATGCCCCAATCACTGAAGAACAGAATGCACACAGATTGGGGCTGTGTTTAATGCAGAAATACATCAGTGCTGTTCTTCACCGAAAGAGAGAGAAATAAAAAATATATATATATTTTGAGTAATACATGTTTAATTAGAGACGGCATACCCAGGTGAGTTGGCAAGGAAATCATGCACAATAGGGAAAAAAATAAATTACAATTTCATCAAGTGCCAGACAAAATTACATTGCTGACTCGTATGGATAAAGGCATTACAAAGGAGATCATGCAATAATCCCTACACTTATTGAATTGAGGCATTGTTTCTTTTTATGAATTACAGTATGTCGCCAGGTATTACTGTATTAAACTATTGTGCCATTCTCCAACGATTTTTCCCCCTAAGCAGCATGAACAGCTTTTATTTTAAACATTTTGAATGCATCTTCTTATGTTCAGACCAGTATCCAACAGCAAATGACTAGCGACTTGAGTGTTGTAAAGACAAGTCCCAGCATATCTAAAGGTCCTTGTTAAATCTGCGCAGCTAATGAGTGAATGTGCACAAGCAGGTTGATTACCTTAATGGTTTATCAATTCCCTGTTTAATAGGAGTCATTATGTTTAACAGTATGTCGCCGCTGCCGCCTCAGGTGGGCCCCCAACACTGGGGGCTCGAACCCAGGCCTCCGGCATCACTCAACAGGGAACCAGCCAGCTGAGCTAAAGGGAGATCACCTGTCAGCCCGGCAGCTGAGGTCCCTGCTATTCACAGGGAAGGGTGGTGACGTCACTGCGCTGGTAAGCCGGTTCGCACAACCTGTAATGTCGGCCGTATGTGTTACAGGTCCTCGTTAAATTTGTGCAGCTAATCAGTGAATGGTGCACAAGTAGGTTGATTACCTAATGGTTTATCTATTCCCTGCTCAATGGGAGTCATTGTGTTTAACAGAATGAGGTCTCAACAATGTCAAAGTTAGTGGTTATGTTGTGCAGGTCTATGTGGCACAGCACAGCTGGCCTTGGTCTGAGCGACAGAGAAGATCTCGTCTCTTATTCTGATATTTCCCCCCCGAGCTGGTCCGCAGCCAGCTGAAGTTTGTCTTGTTTGTGCAAAGTCCCTGGCTGACATCGTATTGACTGCCACTAGAACGAAATGTTCCCTTCTCCCCAAAACGCAAACACAAACCGCAGAAAAGCCAGTTTTAGGAGTTGGTGACACGGTCAGATGTCTTCAAAAGCTATCATTGCAAAACAGCAGATTTTCCAAAAAAACACTGGTACACATGCTGAGCAAAAACACTGGACCATTAAGTACCCCAAAGAACATAATAGAAAAAAAGAGAGATCTGACTATGTTTTTGTGAAATGTATGTTTTCTTCTTTTTACTGCCATTGTTTTTTTTCCCCAACACTACATGAAAAGTAGACCCACAAAGTAAAGCCTTTAGTCATGAAACTATGAGGAAACAGAGAGAATGCTTATGGAATAGGGAATAATTGCTAAGGCGTTCTAACTGGACATGATCAATTTTTAAAATGTTTTTCCCCCACTTTAAAATTCCAGCATAATGAATGTTCAAAACGTCTGATAAGCGTTACATTGATTTAGCATCACCGCTGCTGAGCAAATTAGTTCTTTTTTATATAGTCAACAATAAGGCCGAAGTGCAATTACTTCAATGCATTAAAACTCACCAGCTACACCTGCTTTGGAGATTTGGTGAAAAGATTATTTATGTTTTTTATCAAAACTGCCACTGCAGCCTCTTTCAAATGCTTTGGTCTCCTAATGAAGTTTCCTATGGAACACTTACAGTATTTCCAAAAGTCCCGCAAAATGTCTTCGCAGGTGGCAATAATTAGCTTATTTTTATTTAAAGGTAAAGATAATGATTTATCCTCAGTCCTCTAAATAAGTATCTTTTTCCCCCCAAGGTCATAGAAAGATAGTCTCCAAATGCACATGATGCAGATGGCAATTCAAGTTACCATCTGGTGTGGAAGAAAAAAGCATTTGTTTCCATCGTTACGTTTCGGATCGCAATGCAATGAGCTTTGAGGAGTCTTTTCCCTAGTGTCTAGGGATTTGCCACATATTGCGTCAGGGTGGAATGAGCTGCAGCCAGATAATTTTTTTTTGCGGGAAAGCACTGCTCTAATTTATCAGAGAGAGGGAAAAAAGCCGGCATTTGTATTAACTTCATGAGGGGGGGAAAAACAAAAAACAAATCCAGAATGGAGAGCAGTCGCTAAAAGGACATTTTATTTACAGAGCAAAACAATATCTGAGTGTTGTTTAATGTGGTCATAAGCCAAAAAGCCTAATTTCAACCTTTTCCGTCTAGGAGACCTGTCTAATCGCTTTAGATAAGCTGTATTTTTTGATTAATCAAAACACAAATTCATAACACATGATAAGCAAGATAAACTGTACTGCTAATCTGCCGATTCAAGTCTCAAAATGTGCGTTCTCTGCAGGGACAGTACAGGTGATACAGGTTTTGGAAGGTCAAAGTTCTCAAACGCCTGTTGCCGTAGTGACAAAATATGCACAGAGCCTCCAAGACAGGTTGATGATGTTCACAGTATTATCTATGACGTAAAAAGAACACATTAATGAGTGAGAAGGCAGAGGCATACTGGTTGAACATTAGAACTTCCATCCTCCTGACTATGGTCCACCTGCTCAACAGCAGCTTATTTAGTGGTACTAGAGGAATGCGTCTGAAACCTCCAGCTGGTAATTGGGTCAAAGTTTTGTTTTCACCCAGGCTTTATTTCCAAGGGCCTATTGGATCCCAGCTGGGAATGTCGCAGTAAAGCACTTTCACCGCCTTAGAAACCTCATCAACAAAGCTCCTGGGTAGTGCAGTGGCTCTGCGGCTCAGGAACTGCGCCTGTGGCTGGAAGGTTGCCGGTTCGTATCTCGCAGCCGGCAGAGGAATCCTACGCCTACTCCTACTCCTGAGCGAGGCCTTTAACCCCAACTGCTCCAGGGGCGCCATAGAAATGGCTGACCCTGCGCTCTGACCCCAAGCTTCTCTCCCTGTCTGTGTGTCTCATGGAGAGCAAGCTGGGGTCTGCGAAAAGACAAATTCCTAATGCAAGAAATTGTATATGGTCAATAAAGTGATCTATCTTATGGAAAAATAAAACTGCAAAGAAAGACCGTGTATGGATAGGTTACAGAATACAATTACTGTATGGGATTGTATACAGTAAGTAGGATGCTAGGGAGGCCTTGGATTATAACAAGTGTTCTTTTACATACTTTCATTGGGTTAATCCTTTGACTCAAGCATAACACCACATTGGTTAAGATAACAGACATCACAAATATCCCTTCCCCTAAGTCATTGTGGAAGCTGTCCGAGCATTAACATTTACAGACCTCAGTGGGCAGTATTAATAAATATGCTGTGCATCAAGCAAAGGAAATGATGGATCTTGATCAGGCTGGTTAATGCTCCCTCCAGTTAGTCAATGTCTACACAATCCATATATTGAATATAACTGGGGAAAAAAAAGGGAATCTTTCATTTTAAGATTTCAAAGAATCCAGGCGATGGGGAGCTACCAAAAATAGAACACATTCCCCTGAGAGAGAAGAGCATTTAAGAGGCTCTGTTGTGTGCAGTACACTGGCCAGAGCTTTGATTTATGCAAGAGGAGTCCAAAACTGACAGTTTTCACTAATGTGTATCAGGCTCAGCAGCCAGGCTGCCCAAAGGGACAATGTGATTGCAGTCAAAGTTTCAAGGTTGTTGAATTTATTTGCTTGAAAAGAGAACTCTGGCTGTTAAGGTAATTATGTCTCCCCAGGGTCTGCAAAAGTATGAAATTGGAAAGAAAGTTGCTTTCTGAGGCAAACAGATCCTCAAATAGAAAAGGAAGTCTTATTTCTCCCAACTCCCCCTGTGGAAAATCAATTGTAAGGCTACAGACTGGAGAATAAAAAAAAAAACTTTGATTCTATTTTTTGTTCATGAGCTACAGGCTTAGAATAGAAATCTCCTGTGACACTTTGAAGCAAATGGCTTTGTGGGTAAAAGGCATTGGTTATTGTTTTTGTTTTATATATTAGAGACAATTTCGTGTAAGAGGAATGGAAACCAAAAGTGAGCGTCTTAAATGTTATCCTTTGTCCCATTTGGCAGCCATCATCTTAAAGACTGGGGGTGACACAGAACAAATACCATGACACTTGTGAAGAAAAATACAAATGTGACTTCTTTGGAAACACTCATCGGCGTGCTAGTAAATTCCAAATGATTTGGTTCGATTCGATTCAATTTTTCAAAGCACAAAACAACAAGGTTTTAGTCCATTGGTTTGATAAAGCGTGAAAAATTTCTACCACTCAGGGGATGCAGAATCACCTCCCTCCTTACTGTATGCACATAAGCTACTACACATTACAGACTAAATATAAATCTTTTCAGTTACCAGCACAGAATTCACTCACAAGGTGCACCAAAGATTTCGTGCTGAAATATGTGGCACTCAGCATCGCCTGATGATGTTGTTAGGAAGCACTTACTGGTGAGCTGAATAGCCAGACTCTCGTTTGGAACTGAGCTAAAGGTGTATCAGTAGCTCATTTTCAGTTCTTCCAGTTGGTGTCTATAGCAAAAGGAGTTTATAACAGAAGTTCAGGAGGAAGGTTAGATCCTAATCTTGAATACATTTGCTCTCCTACATACTGTGTATATATCACCTTCCCTACTTCCCCATTTCTCGCACCCCTCCTGTCACTTCATCTTCACCCTTGTAGCTGCTCCCTGGCTCATTCCTCATCGAGAGAGTTAGCCTCATCTTAACTGGACCATAGGTCAGGCTGTCGTAAATTGCACCAAATAATCCCCAATACATTTGTTGATCTAGCACAGATCAGTATAAGGTAAAATACAGATGAAACTTCTTCAGTGGTAATAGACATTCAACAGTGTCTTAGATTAACAAAAGCTACTCAAAACAGCTGAACACAATCGTTGTTCATACATGGATATCCATGACCATGACATAATGCATCATCCTGGAATTTGTTTTAAAAAAAAAACGGTCCTTGCTGAATCAATACAGGAACTTTGCTTTTTCTTATTCTAATGACCTTTAAAGATGATGACTTTTCATAGCTGGATTTATAGGCAGTGATGCATATTTAAGTCCAAACAACTAACATACTGTACATTTTGAAAGAGGAATGAGAAACAGACTTTTCTGTTTAAGCACCTGTCTACACAATGTTTCATGATATGGGATATGCCCCACAAAATTATCATTACAAAATGTGGCGATCTTGCGGTAATGGGATGGTGCTTGGATAAATTTAACCAATTTAAAGAGTAAACCTTCATTCTCGGATGATCCACTGGAGAACAAATAGACTAACGAAACATTTTATTTCAAAGCAGCTCTGATATTAAATCCATTTAAAAGATCTAGTTATATTATAATGAATAGGGTTACTGGTTTCTCTTGCATAAGAGCTTCCTTTCACATGAGCTTTGTGGTACATTGTTGTTTCCATAATAGCATCTGGGCTACAACAAAACCATCTCAGACACTACACACCGTCTTTACCTCACTGCATGGATACAAGATCCCTTCATTTTGGTTTCTTTTAAAGATTTCTTTCACACTGACCAAAGGCCAAGACAAAAGGAGATCCCGGTGAGACTGGCGTGTAAACCTTATCTGTTGCCCCTAAAGAAGAAGAGCATGCTGACATCAGCACTAATATAAAAAATACCAATGGAACCTGCCTCATTTGTACACCTCATTAGAATTGACTGATAAACGATATGTTTGTGTTTTTGTGAAACATACTCATCTTTTACATGCAATTACTGTCTGAAAGATCCAGGCACGTTCAGCAGAACTGGATGTTTCAGAACAATTTCTGGAGGTTTTTAATCACAGCTGGCTTGTGCCTCACCCAGCTCTCCTGAAGTGCCAGTGCGCTCTTGCCTGCAGATGCCAAAAAAATACAGCCTGCTACTGTATCAGCAGTGCTGATCCCACGTCTCCGTTATCCCAGAGCGTTCCTCGTTGACAGTTTGTCCAGAATGTTTCGGCTGGAGGTCAGAACACAAGGTAGAAAAAACAAAAACACAGCTAATGCCCATGCAGTGACATGCTTTTGACCTTATATGGCTTGTAATAGATAGTGGAGTTACAATCTATTTACATCTTCGGTTGTAGGATGTACAGTAGTATTCCCAAAGTGAAAAAAAGCTTTTTCAGTATTCAAAATTATTTACAGGCTGTCCTTTTCTCTCTAGAGACTGACATCATGTATTTACTATGTACTATAACTATATTTACAGAGATTACAGGCTGCTTATTTAACCTTAAATCATTCTTTCTACAAGATCGTCTAATTATATTTATTCAGAAAAAGAAAATGTCTTTTTTCCCCCTCTACTACTGGTCTCATGATTAAAAAGAGTAGGAGGACTTACAGCCAAGTTCTCTACAGTTACGAATAGAGTGTCTAGGCATGTCTTTAAGGGCTTGGAGCCAACACATTTGCCCTAAAGTGTAGAGTAATGCATACCTTCTTCATGGATGTCTTTCTGCTTATCACCCATGAAGAACCGATTCGACACAAACTTTAAGCTGGCAGCTGCTTTGCAAAAGCTGAAGAGCAGACTTGTCGAAGTCGGTGATCAGCAGGGTCTGAGTCATGGAGAAGGGGGCTCTCCGGCTGACTCAGGCGGACGTCCTGCTAAGGACGATAATGAGACTCATTTCCTCCCTGCGCATGCTGTGGCTTCGCCTCTTTCATAACTACATTTACGAGTTGTTACTGGGAGGCTCTCTGTCAGACAGACAACCCCACTCTTCCTTAATGAGACTCAAAACAGCCCACCTCTAGGTTTCCTTTATTAGAACGATTGCAGCCTCAGAGACAGCGAGCAGCGGTCCGCCTATAAACATACGGTCTTAAGCGTTAAAGGTGTGTGTGTTTAAGAGAATCTATATTCATTACAGTCTATCATCCGTATTCCTGTTTCACTAAAATGCAGAGGACAGGCCTTTACAAGCCTAGAATTGTAATTTTAGAATGAAGGTTAAAAACAAATCTCAGTACTTTCATCATCACTATAGGCAGCAAGATATAGGAAGATGAATGTAACACAGAAGTCCTGGAGATCAGCGAATGGTGCCGTGATCCATCATCAGGAAATGGCATCATTGTTGCCACCTTCTGCTGGTACAGAACACGGCCTTAACAAGAGCAACGTGGGAGCTTCTGTGCATCTGTCTCAGGCCTGGAGAGAGTCATGGGGGCAGGTTGCCTTCCCAGCCTGTGTGCACTTCCTGTGTGAATAGCAGGCTACAGTCTCTGCCACTCTCTACCACTTGGTGTGAATGAATCACTCCAGCAACAATATAGAGTGTGATGGCATGAGACAGAATATTAGTAAAGAGTTATGGAAAGGTCAGTATGGGGCTCATCTGAAAGATGTTTTTATATTCCCCCCCACCCCCCATCACGAATCATAGTCAATTGTCAGGAATTGCTACAGAATGAGTTACAAGTAATAGGTTTATTCCATGCTGAAAAGAGAAGAAAGAAAACAACGTTTCGGACGTGGAGCCTTCTTCAGGTGCGAGAATAGAATGAGTTAGACATGTAACTGCTATCGTTCCTTTGACGGCTCCAGTTGGACAGGTAATCAGCCACAGGCGATACAGCCAATTTAGCGTGTGCCTGTATTCCGGTAAAACAATTTTCTTACACGAGCTTGTTGACATGAATGTCTTTGAGATGCATCTTGGCCTGATTCACCGCTGTGCATGCCTTGATCATCGGTCTTACTAATTAAGCATTGCAACAGCAGCAAAAACAAAGCACCTGATGACATTTCTCAAGTCTGAAGGAGAGGAACTAGCATTGCAAAATACACTATCCTGTATATCAGGACGTCACATTACTTTCTCTGACGATATGACACTTGTGATAGAACTGCTTGTTTCCCCTTCACAATTACTTGTAAACAGAGGGCTTTTGAGCACTTGTTTTCTGTAAATATTAATTCAAGGAGAGTGCAGGAGGGTGGTACAGTGGTCAGCGTCACTGCCTGGTAGTGCTGGAGATCTATCCCAGATCCGGGGTGGTGTCTGCGTGGAGCTTGTATGTTCTCTTTGCATTCATGTGGGCTTCCTCCAGGTGCTCCAGTTTCCACAGACAAAGGGGTAGGTTAATTGGCTTCCCTGACATTAATGACACGACAAATGAGAAAATCTAAAATATTGCAAACCTCCGTGAAATAAATTTAGTAACACCCACTTAGCGGTCTGTTACTTTTAAATATACAGTATAGGCATTGGACCATAAAAGGAAACGCTTGAGTAAATGAGGGACAAGAAGTATACTGAAAGCAAGGGCTTCCACACAGGTGTGGATCATGCATTTTTATTCAGTTACTGCCCATCCTAGCATGCTTAGGGGCATGTGTATACATACTGGACAAGTACATGTGGTTGGGGGGGGTATTCATTCTTTTAGACATCAAGATCAACACTGTTGCTTAATGGTAACCGAGGGATTATCTTCACATCTTCAGTGTTGTAGCACTTCCTCCTGGCTTCCTGGATGACAGATGTCCCCATCTGCAGAGAACGCGTGTTTGCCCAGTGGTTTGACACTGATGTCATGCATTTGTAACGGCCTTCTCAGTCACCAGATGTGAACCCAACTGAGCGTTTACACTGTGGGATATTCTGGGACTGTGCCATCAATCAGGGGCGGGTTGAACCGCTTGCTTGTGGAAGATCGGCGCTGCAATCCTTCTGCTGAATTCCAGATGCTGGTAGATTCTATGCTGCAGAATCAACTCTGCTGGCTGCACACGGTGCTCCATTGCCTTACTTTACATGGGTTTCCATTTTTCTCCACTACCTGTGTAACATGTTTGCCCTGTTCGTCAAAGGTTCATAAAAGCCATGACATATAATGCTATTTTGCACTGAGTGAAAAATGCATCTTAGATCTGCAAGTATACCTTGGCTGCAAATTCTACGGACAACCACAGTTTTACACACGAGCCTTAAAAATGCCTGCTTTTCAAAGTCATGAGTGATGGCTGTTTCCATTTTATTGATGGGCAAGTTGTGACATTTTTCATCCTGAAAGGTAAAAGGAAGGTCCATAACAACGGACCACTAATAGCACATTTACTCCCCACTGGACAGTTCATTGCAGTGATTGAACCCCAACAATGCTGATAGCAAGAGACTATAGCAAGTGTAGTAAAGTACTGTGCCTCATTTATGGGTGTAACAGCCGTGTCGACCATCCCAGAGCTTGCCCACTACATTACAACCAAATTCACAAAAGAGACTTTTTAAAAAACTTTTTTAGAAACTGTGGTCACATTTCTTTGCTATTTTCTGCTGCTGTGTCCAAGATTTCCTAGAAAAATGTTAACCTCCTGTAAAAGTAGCCTTAATCATACAAGGGGCTCCACTAATAGCTCATAAGGAATGGCAAGAAAGAGCAAGAGCAAAAATAACCAAGGCAACCACTGATACATAGTTTGCTTCAAATTGTTTTTTTGTTGACTTTTTCCAAGCGAACTGAAGCCAAAATCACTTCTCTTTTTTTCTAGGCCTCTGACTCCGCTAACAGATGAAACCCGGCCTTGTTTGAAATGGCGTGCTGACGTATTGCAGATTCTTTCCTGCGGTTTGGTTTGGCCAGGAAATCCAGGAGGGAAAAGTTAAATACAGCCATATTAATGGACGAGGAAAGCTGTCACAGAGCAACCCTCTCTTTCTGTTGCTTGCTTACTCAGCTCATACTTTGGACATCAGTTTGTTATGGTTACATGTTCAGTGACCAAGGACTGCATGGCTTTCCTAGAAACAGGGGGAGTGAAGCTTGAGAAAAAAAATACAAAAAAACTGAAGCCTCTTTGACGATTTGCCACTGAAGATTACTTGCCATGCAGGCTGGAATCACAAACATGGGAAAAATGAGTAATTGGAACCATGCGGGATAACATTCCGAGCCCCCATAGACTGGAGTATTTTTATCAAAATGGCTTTAATAAACAGGTATGAAACTCTAGTCCGAGCATCTAATAAAAACACACAAATAGACCCTATTTGCAGTTCACATGCCAAATTGTAAACAACGTTACAGTACATCTTTCAAGAGGATTGTATTCAATTAACCATCACTGCAATAAAATATTAAGTTTTATTGTTCCTCTTTGAGCTTTGCACGTCCACATGCGGATAAAGCTTTTACAGTATATACTAACACTGTGCGGCACCACCCTTAAAATTACCTTATTACCTTAAAATTGAAATAAATTACTTTGGATAAGAAGTCCAATCACCCGATCCTCCGAGGTTGCTAATTTAGGGGTAACTGTGAAACCCGCACAGATCCAGCCTCTATCGTTGCATGACACGAGTGTTGATTAAAAGCTTGCTTTGATTATACAGAAGAATAGGGGGCTCTCCACCCCCATCCATCTTCATTACTGAATCCAGAGAGATTTACATCCTTTCTTCTGCTGCTTTCACTCAGCCTTCTGCCTTTTATTATGCAAAAGCACAATTACTGTATTCGGCAAACATGAAAAAAAACCTGTAGCCATCCAGCTCTCGGCTAATACAAAACTCGTTCCATCAGCATTCAGTACTACAGAAAGTCCCCTCTTAGCCTTATGGATGCACAGTATAGATGGGGGCAAATGTTAATAACAAGCAGCACATGTTTCAATCCCAATTGGATCTTGCTACTTGACCTGACGTTGTCGTAATCAAGTCTGTGAAGAGACTGATCACAGTAAACTCGCCATTGCTAAAACAGCCTTGGGTTCCACTCACCCAAACTGAGATGTATTAATAAAAGGAGTTTGAAACAAAACTTCAGGAGGTGAGAACCTAACCTCACCCACTGCCACTTAGATCCGTATAAATATCAGGTTTCTCGATTATCGGCTTGCATGCTTCATTTTTTGCAGCACTCCCTCCTCGCCGTCTCTGCCCTTGCTGCAGTTTCCTGGCTCATCTTACATTAAAAGGGGAAGGGAAGGGGTTCAAATGGCCCCATCTTGACAGATGGGTTGTTGCTCTCCTCAGTCAGATGACCCATCCCCATTAAAGCTCACTTTTCAAGTCACACTGTTCGTCTAGGTTTACCAAACTACTGTTAAGCATGTAATAGCCAAGAAGACCAGTGGAGACTGAGTAAATTATTAGTTACCTACAATACTTTTTACCGATATACCACATTCAAGTATGATTTTTATGTTCTAGAAGCATAAGAACACACAGCTATGGATCCTCCTCCTCAGTTGTTTTAAACAGTTCATTTAAATGATGTTGTTTTGTTATTCTGAATGAATAAAATATTTCTCAATGTGCTTTAAAGATTAAAAAGGTAAACATCTATATTTCCCTCCAGCAAAATTCAATTTGCAAGTCACATGATGACGAAATTCAATTATGAAAATCACATTTCGCATCTTAACTTGGGTCTATTTATAAGCAGAGCTGATGCATTAATTTCCTGCCTATTAATTCCATCCAAGGGGAAACGTTGCCGACTGCTGAGGCTTGGAAGTATTTCCTGAGAGCAGCACAGGGGACAAATGAGGCCACTGAAACTCACACACACAGAGGCATTTTTACCCATCTTATCTCCCTCTGCAGTTTTCAAATTTCACTCAAAGCCATACATTATCGACAGTTTTGTAAGACCTGGAGACCTGCAGTCGTGTATCGTTTGTAGGGATTTGCCAGGGATAAGGTTATTCGCTAAATAAACAGGAATGGTTGAAATGTAAAACACTGCATTGATGTCTTTATATACAGGCAGAGAATTCAGCAAAGATTTAGAGGCACTGGCTAGGTCTTGTCACTCCCTGCAGCCAAGGGCTTTAAAGCCAAAAACATTCTAAATGCATTTACTAACACAGGGTGTCAGAAACTCTGAAATACACATTGATATGGCAGGTGAAATCCGATTAATTTTTGCCTTTAAACTGTCAGTAGAACTGAAGACAGGGCAGAATGCTTGATCTTTTGGGTATATCCACCGGTGAAAATGATATTTCCATCATTTGGAAGAACCCGTTTGAAAGAGGTTGCATTTTGTGCAGAAAAATGCCCATGCCAATGTTAGACTTTTTGACAGTAAACCCTTTCATGTGAACCGAAAAGGAACTGTTGAGTCACAGGGGTTGTGTTGGTTTCTAACATAATTTCCATCCTGAATTTTAGTTTCATTTAGAAATCTATGGTCCTAACATTATACAAAAAGATTTTAATCACTTCACAATGATTTGAATTTAAATAATTGTTAACTGAAAAATAATTTTGTATTTGATATGTCCAAAATGTATCATACTGGGCTAGGAAACGGTGGGTATATACTGTGTCATATCACGCCAGCCTGAATTCATATCTCTTCAGTTCAAAAGGGATGTGTAGTGTAATTTACATTAACAGCCGAGCACAAAGCTTTCAGGGGTGACATTCCCAGAGAAAAGAGAGAGATTCTTCCCACGGAATCAATATTTTCCTACAGAAAGGTGAAGAGTGGTAATGTCACAAAGTACCTTGATTTAGATTCCCAGACTACTAGTAAAGGACAGCGCTATAAATAGCAGCTGTGTGAGAGCAGCCAGACAGCACTGAACCCATGCTGCAAACAAGCCTTTGATCCACCTTGTTGAAAGGCCTCTGATGGGCTACAGGAAAAAAAATTGCACGCAAGACTATTGCTTGAGTTCAGGTCACTAGGATAAAACTGAAATACAAATTGTATATACATACTGCACACTGCATTGCAAATTGTATATAATATTGCATGGAATAAACCTTTACCTGTTCCACTGAAACCTATGCATGCTGACAGCTACCTACTTGATTGTCTTTAGACACAGCAAAGGAACAAGTAATGGTTAATTCCATGCTGAAAAGAGAAGAAAGAAGACACTCTCTTTTCAGCATGGAATAAACCATTATTTGTTCCTTTCCAGCCTACACATGCTGACGCAGCTACCCACCTGAACTACTTTATACACAGTATACCACTGGTGTCCAAACTGACTATTGAAGAGTCAAAAGTTTTAAGGTCTAATTTAAACAAACCAATTATTCACACGATTAAATCAAATTCCTCTCTACCCCAAGTCTCAGTCTCACTGTCTGCAACCGGATTTAAGGAATTCTGGTCAACAGAGTGACAGGTACTCTGTCCAGGCTGTAGTCCTGCCTTGTACCCTGAGTTTCTGGGACAGGCCTGGGGTTACCTTCACTCTCACCTGGCACCTCACCTTAGTCTTACAAACTGCTGAACTACAGTTCTTCTCATTCAAGTCGAGTGTCAGGTTATATGAAAGGAACCCCATTTCTGCAGAATTTTCAATTTAATTTCCTTGAAAATTAAAAATGGCTACATTTCACTCCCTAAATAGATAATTGGTGACCATACTGAGCAGTAATTGGTGACTATACTGAGGGGCGTGGGGTTCACAACTGCTGTTTAATCCAGTTTAATGTTTGTTTGAAGTCACCAGTCTGTCGTGTAATCATCTTTGTATGCCTGCAAAAGGAACAGATAAAGGTTTAATTTAAATTAACTTACCTGTTCCTTTGCAGCCTACCCATGCTGATGCAGCTGCATCTTGAGCTTCATCATTGTATACTTCACATGTATATAGACCCGCTGACTTTTTTTCCCCGAATACCCCGTGACATAATGCAGAGCACAATAATAGCAAATTCTGTCGACCAGAGGAAGACATGGTAAACACGCTGACACAGAATGTTCAGCAAACACTTTTCATCAATTGAAACGTTTGTTCTTCAATTACATAAGACTAACTTATAATATCTTAAAGTCTATGCTTTACGTGACACAAATAAACGGAAATGAAACGAAGGAATGCAACATGGGTCTATTAAAGTGGTTGAACTGGTAAAGGCGCTATGGTCCTGGGTTCGAATGTGTGACTGGGATTTCCTGCCCAGGGAAGTGTGGCATTGGGGTGTACAGTACTCATCATCCTGTATCGGGGCCTATGTGTGCAGTTGTAGGGTTTATAGCGGCGAGCTGCGATGTTGGGATATAACAATAATTTAAAAATCATCAATTTTTTTAAAAACTCAAAAACATTGAGAAGATACAGACAAGTCTCCATTTCAATACTGGGATAATCTAAATGTACATTTAACAGGAATATTCAATTAAGCATCTGCTGTCTTTTGGATACATTAAGCCTTAATGTACACAGATGTACAATCTGTGTAGAAAACTGTACACAACTGAGCTCCTTCTGTCTATTAGAGTCGATGATCCATTAGAGCTAATAGCAAGGTAATGAAGCCATCTTCATACCCATTACCCTTTACATTATTTTAGACCTACTGTATTCTAATGAGACTGACAGTCACATGATTTTCACCTTTTATGCTTTTAACAGATATAATTATATCCAGTGTGGCCCTCTAAGGATAATGCAGTTACTGCAAATAGACGGACAGAGAATGATATCCAGTAAGGTTAAAAAGAGACCACATTCTGCTTCTGATTTGAGCTGGGCTTGACCCCCTGGCCTTGAAGGTCAAAGTGATTGACCCCTTCCTTCCCTTCTAATTGCACAGCCCTGTGGATGCACACTAGCATTTTAGCTGGGGTGGTAAGGTGTAAATTGAGCTATATTGCTGTCAAACACAGCTGTGCATGTTTTCTTTATTAAGTACAACAAAAGCAAAAGCCCCTATTATACTGTACATGGGAAATTATTTGCTGGCATTAGAGCAGGTCCATATTTAGTACCTCTTCAATCAAAAGCAGATCTTAGGGAACTTTGTCTGTAGGCTGTTAAAAATACAATCCATACAATTTTTGCTGCACTTTTGCATTTGAACTACTCTTTTCATTTCTAAGCGTGCACTGTATACTGGTCTCTCAGTAATCCAAATGACAATCTGTTCTTTATCTAGAAAGATGAAGCAAGTGACTCATTGGAACAAATCATTGCAACTCTAAAATATATTTAGGCTCTGGCTCCATTTTAAAGCACAAAAAAAATGAGAATTTAGTCAGTTTATTATAAAATTTAGAAAAGAATGGTCTTTATAATGGTCACAAATGTTAGCCATGAGCTTTACAGCTGCCAAACCAGAGAGCAGTGACAGGCTTCTATTTTTATTACTCCTATGCTTTCAATTCAGAAGATGAGTGTGTCAAGCTCTTTAATAGGATACACAAACAGAATGTGGCACTGACTCAGATGGAAATCTATATTTGTCTGCAACCAGACTTAAAACAAGAATCAATTTCGGTTTGCACTTGGATTATATGCACCTTTTAGGGGTACTGGAAATAAAGATCTTGGCTTTTTTTTTTTACGTGCTATAATAACTAGATGTTTCGTGTATTTTTGAATATACTCCAACAACGTATTTTCATCAAGTGTTTCCATATAGTTTGGACATCCGTTTCTCTCTATACAGTATATTATAGTCAATTCATTAATTCTATCAATGAAAGAAATCAAGAAATCAATTTTATGTCAAATTACAGCAAAACAAATCGTTAGAGAAGCAAAAATGAAGATCTGGCAGTACGAAATGTCACATTTTGTCACACAGAAATAGTGCAGTATAAATTCCTAAAATATAAATAAAATAAATCCAGTTCATAACTATATTAGAAGACAGGTATGCCAAATTAAAACTTTACTTTAGGCTGGAGCCTACCGTTTTAAAGTTGACATGATTTCATACATTTTCCTACAGTTGTTAGAAACAGGCTGTATTCCTTATATTAAGATCTTTAAGATATTGGGCATTAACACGATGACATAGTTTAAGCAGGGACCTGCGTCAGTATGCATAGGCCGCAAAGGAACAAGTAAAGGTTTATTCCATGCTGAAAAGATAAAAAGAAACAATGTTTCGGCTGTGGAGCCTTCTTGGGGTGTGAAGCTGAAATGTTGTGTTTATCATAACATAACCCTTAGGTTTGCAAAAATTCTACTAGTCTGTGCGAAAGGGCTTTTAAGAATTCATTTAGAAAACAAATTTCAACTCCTGACAGATGATGTCAAGCTATGTGATGCATGGTACTTGAAAATAGTGATAATATTTAATGCATTTATGCATGTCCTTCTTCAGAGGACTGATTTTTTGATTTTGCAAATGCTTTTTTGCTTTCAATTCCCCAAATCTGAATCCTTAAACACAGCAATAACAAGCCTTTACCTTTTGGCTTCCATAACCTCCTTTTGAAGTCTTAAAAATTTTGGAGACGGGAGTATTTCTATCCCTGTAGAATCACGCCAAGAATGGACTCCTTTGAGAAAAAAAAATATTTAGAAGAGAAAAACTAGCAAACATTCATCTTAAGGCAAGTTTTATAAAGCTTATCTTCTGTAGTCAAGAATGTGGTGAATGATAGTTTTGGAAATCATTCATGTTTACAGTCTTGGCCTAATAACCAGCAGGGGATATGCTGTATTTCAGAGCAACCTTGAAGGTTGAGCTAAACTTAAATTATCGTATGGAAAAAAGTACTGAAGACATAACGACGCTTACCAATGCTGTATTTTTTTGTTTTATAGCATAATCAGGAGTCTGGAATTGCAATTTTCAGTCCGTAGGGATAAAAGGCTTTTTCAGTCTCCAAAGATTTACATTTGGCCACAGATCATTGTTATGGTACATAATTGACAAAGCAAATTTTGTGCGTCATGGAAAATATTCTTTTGAACATACCATTAATTTAACAGGTGTGGGACTGAAAACCTCACAATGTTTCTCCCCCCACCGATTTACACATATACTGTATATATTTAACAGTGGTATAGTGCCAAAGTAGTGAGCACTGCTGCCTCACAGCACTGGTTTGAATTCCAGACCTGGGTGCTGTCTGCGTGGAGTTTGCATGTTCATGTGAGTTTCCATCCACAGTCCAAAAACAGGTAGGTTAATTAACTGCTGGGAAAATTGGCCCTGGTGTGAGACATGTAATAGACTGGCATTCCATCCAGAATTCATCTTTCCAATATGTTGATCATCCATCCATTTTCTAACCACTTTATCCAGTACAGGGTTGTCGGGGAACTGGAGCCTATCCCTGCAACCAGTATGTCTTTGGACTATGCGAGAAAATTAGTACACAGAGGAAACTCACATGAACACGTAGCACACATACAAACTCCACACAGATAGGAACTGAATCAATATCCCCAGCCCTGAACTCAATCCAGAACAAACTGCTATTTTTAAATGCTGAAAATCTAAATAAAAATGTTGTCATCAGTTGTTTTTAACTGCAGTTAGGGTGCAAAAGGGCATAGAAAGAAATCTGTGGAAAAACAAAAGGTTAAAAGGAGGTTGCATTTTATCATTTACAGAAACACTAAAAAGCCCTTTTGGGAAATTTGACTCCAAAAATGAAACTTATTCATCTATATATAAAAGGCAGATTCTTTTGCTGGAAAAATTATATCTATTAATCACATTGGAGGGGGAAATCTGTAAATGTTCTGTCAATAGTGTTCATTGGGTTGTGGAAATGGTAATAAATAAGATGTTGATCACTGCTGACTTCTAAGCCTTTGTCAAATCCAGCGTAAATCAACAACAAATGTATAATAGTCTCATTTTAACTCTATAGCATATAATTATCCATCCAACAGTCTTAAAAAATGAGAAGATTTAGAAACAAGAAGAGGCCAATTGTCCCATTTAACCTGTTTGCTAATAGCCAATCGATCCTGGCTTTCAATAACATGGTTGGATAGCTTGCTCCACACTCCCACAACCCTCTGCGTAAAGAAGAGTTTCCCATTATCAGTTTTAAATGTACTTCCACATAGTTTTCCATTTGTGTACTACTGTATAGCTGGTGTCACAAATATCCTGAAGAAGTCTAACTGTTTGACTTGGTCAGTGATTTGATGATTTTGAATACTTGGATCAAGTTTAGATTTATAAACTATTCAAGCCTTAAAGGTTTCAGTCCTCTTGTTCTATCAGTTTAGAAAATTACCTTAAACCCAGGAATGTAGCTATGTGCTCTTTACTGGACTTTTATGACCACAATTGTATAAAATATTCTAAATGAGGCCTTACCAGTTTAGCTACTAATGGATCATACAATTCTAACATAACATCCCTTGATTTTTAACTACATATCACAACACTTTATTTGCCAATGTATTGCTTCTCCAGATTACCTTAAACAATGTAAATTATATAGATTTACACCCACGACTAAGAAACCCAGCTAAGATCTGTTTTCAAGCTTGTGTACATTAAATGTCATCTGTCAGGTGTTGCACAGTCATGAATTTCGTTAAACTCCAAGACTCAAATGCAGTTACAGCGGCTGCACCTGGTTTTGAATTGGAACTACAGGGTTTAGTGTAACAGCTCGGCAAGTGTAGTTTGAGTGCAAGATGACCTTTTGAAGTCTCAGTTCTTTCTCAAGTTGGGCCAGAAAGTATAAAACACAGACAGGAAAAGGGAAGCTCCCTTTTGTGGTTTTTGTGTGTTTCCGAAAACATGGTATCTTGTCTGTAAAAAGGCGCATTTCCTTCTCTTTTTAATCCTGGAGTATAATTTCCTGTAACCTGCGGTCAACTCATTTTAGGAAGCGCAAATTAGAAATTCTTCACAGTAGTTATTCCCAAAATAACAGTCTGTGGCTATGGCGGTGTGATTAATTGTCTGAAACATCTATGGCACAATCAAATTCTCTGTCACCTGCCAAAACACACCGTCTCATTTTCAAGCAGATTTTTGGTTTGCATTTCAAGCCGGCAGAAAACCCAGAAATGTCTGCGCGTTTTACACAGAATGTCCATATTCTATTCTGTTAATACTGCAAAGCAACAACATTGGCCAGGAGTAATAAATTAACAACGCGAATATCACCTTCTTTCATTATGGTTAAAGAATATGGTATTTATTATTTTTTCTTGTATGTGCCACTTAATCAAATCTAAGTAATGTATTACCAGGAAGCAATTTAATTTCTGCTTCCAAACAGCATGAACTGTGGTGTGTATACTATTTTCGTTGCTGTTATGTTTCTTACATCAGTGTGTTCTAAGCCAATTCTGGCATAAAATAAAACAGCCCTAACACTCCAATTAACGCCTTACTAACGGCTATAGAGCTCAACAGTGTAACAGCAGAGACTCATCATTATTAACGACCATTCAAAAAGTGATAGAGTAATATAAACTGAAATGTGTTCCATTATGTTTTATCCAAAACCTTTATTGTAACGTACCTAAATGCTATCTAAGTTTCAGATATCCATCAGCAACTGATATACAAGTCCTTATATATAAGTATTAAATGAAAACAGAAAGGGGTTACAATCTAAATTGAATGGGGGGAAAGGTTTGTATTGAAGTTCTGATGGATTGTGACACTTCCCTCACGAGGCACTACACGACATTTAACAATGAAACTCCAAAGCAAAAATGCATTTATGTACAGCAGTTTCAGGATTTAGTTATTTGTTCTCGGAAAAGGCCAGTATCTTACCTCCAGTTTATAGAAGAGAGAGCTGAAGTAGTCAGGTTTCTGATACATGACAAAGCCTATAAATAAATGCATGCACTTGAGATGAAAGCTGTTGACGGGTTGTGCCAGCAGATGAAGAATTTGTCCTTTTGATACGTGTCACGCTGCATAAAAAATGCAGAGCAGAGGGCATTGTTTGTTTTGTGGTCTGAACACATCCGTGCAGCCTGTGTTTTTATGTGCTATTTCATACAGCTGCTTGCGCTTCCATGCCAGACTTTAAAATATCAGGCAAAATTGAAACCTATACAAGACAAAACTCAAGAGTGAAAAAGCTGTGGACATCACAGCCATTTGTACCTTACAAAACAGTGTTTGAGTAAGTTTATGGTTATAATAATATAGTAATAGTAATATAGTAATAATTTGGTCTAATAACAGCAGTGTACTTAACGCCATATTAAAGAAAGAAATTTGCCCAAATGTTTATTTCTGTAATTCTAAACATCAACTAAAGCAGCTCCCAAAGAACAAACAAAATTTCTGTAAATTAGGGATCAAACTCAAGAGTCGGAATGTAGGAGGTCTGTATTCACACAGCTACTCATATTTCAGGTTTGCATCTCACCTGGCTATGTGGTTTCTGGCAGCTTGCTTCTCTAAATGGTACAGTATAATACAGTATGTCATGGGCTGTTAATGTACACTCAAATTAGAAAGAACAAATAAAAAAGCACAACTCCATTTGAGAGACACATATGGTCATCTAGCACAAGGATGTTATTGCTAAAAGTCAGTATGATAAACACGGGGTATTTTTAAAATACTTTTAATGGTACGGTATATGGCAGGTATTGGCAATGCAAATAAAGAAATTAGATTCTCAAAGCTAATACACAGTCAGAGTCTCGCTCCCCCTTGATACTGCACTGGATAAAGTGATAGAAAATGGATGGATGGATTCTGACTGTAGTGGTATGAAGAAATTAGAGTTGCAAGATTTGATTTCCACTTCAGTAATTTTATTAAGATCTACTGTATTTGCTCCACAACAGCATAGAATTATCTTTAATGAAGTCTCTGTGTTCCATAAAATGGGTTATTGATTGAGGCATCCTTGAAACGAAAAAAAAAAAAACAATCTTCATCAGAAACTTTCATGAAAACTTAGCAGTCAAGTATAAGTATGCAGAAACCCATCCACGGATGGAAGCAATGTGGGCAGCATCTCAATGTTGTGTACAACAGAAACAAAAATTTCGAAAGTTATATTCAATTTGGAGTTCAACTTACAGTATGTCTAGGCAACAAAAAAAAGTAAATTCTCAGATTTGGGGGTTAAATATGCACCATGGCTTCAGCACACCCAGATCAGACAATTTCTCAGTGCTGTAGTTGCTGGAAACTAAGCATTCATCTCCTTCCAGTGAGTGATTCATGAAAGCAGAGATTGGCACAGTTTATACACATCTAAACTCTAAATAGGGGGTAGATGTCACTTCCAATGAAATTATGAATATAGAAGGAAGCTTTCAGCTCTCAATGATCACCTTTTAAGAAGAACTTCATGACATCACCACATGCAACTGTAAATCAACATGTGGCAAGCAGAAAACCCACCTAGGTCTGATTTTACCCACATGCACTGTGATAACAGGCGAGTAGAAGGAAGCAGAGGCTGTCGGTGTCCTGAAACAATACTAACTTATCTACCAAAGTGAGTCCATCAGCTAATGTGTTTCCTGTAAACAGACTGTGAAAGTGAAATGGGCATTTTAGCTCATCCAGGGAACTCAGTTCCTTTAATTTCTCTTAAATCGCAGTTTAAGTTTGAGAAGAGTTTATTCCCCCACCGAGTCCCTGACTGGAAAACAATACAAAAACAATAGGAAACAGGATATAAAAAGAACGAAAACACCAAATGGGGGTAAAGGCAAATAGAACTGTAACCCCAGAAAACCAACTTAGCTGATCACATGACCTGCACACTTATTGAACTGGTAACGATGTTGCAACTGTAAGGGATTAGTGGTATATTGGTTAAAAGCAACACAAGTTTCAGTGCCAGACCTTTGTTTGTTAGACTCTTTCTAGCCATTATATTTGAAAAATTATTACCACCAGCAATAATTAGGAAACTTCTTATTCCTGGCAAGTGTCAAGGAATACAGATCCTACCTGGAAATGCATCACAGGATACTTCCATCAGCACATAAGGACAATTTGGAGTCAGCAGTTATGCTATCCAGCATAATAATTAAATAATGCCAGGAAATACTTAAAAACAAATTGTGAGATCACTGATGTCTCAAGCAAATGTTTTGTTAATTCAACTTTAGAGCTCGTTATAAAGTAGTCTGCCCTATATTTTTTAAATAGTCTGACTTTGTAGTCTGACAGGTTTCAAAAATTACACAAGCTTCTTCCGTCAGTATTAAGATAGGAGCCGCCATATGTTTGCTGAAAGCAAATTCCAAACCTTTTTCTTCATTCCAATCTCTGATTTTTATTTCAAAAAACTATTTAGATTTGTAACATTTGATATGTTTTTAACACTCACTACCTGAAAGCTCCTGCTTTCTGATTTAAGTAGAAAGTGTGGCAGAGTGAGATAGCACACTTCCTACTACCAATAGCTACCATGTCACCTAAGTGCCCAGCAGCACAGCCTCTGACTAAACTA
Organism: Lepisosteus oculatus; assembly: GCF_040954835.1. Taxonomy (NCBI): domain Eukaryota; kingdom Metazoa; phylum Chordata; class Actinopteri; order Semionotiformes; family Lepisosteidae; genus Lepisosteus; species Lepisosteus oculatus. The sequence continues at coordinate 12,078,432 of NC_090719.1, read as the reverse complement.
GAGAGGATTATGAATCTGCAGGACCTCCAAAGATGTTCTTAGCATGCCCATCAGGATGAGATATTCTCTGGCACACCGGCAGTCTTGTTCCAGCTATGGGTTACACAGCCTCACTTACCCACGAGTAAACACTCACGAATACATGCTCAGCATCTGTGACAATATCTCAAGAGAAGTTCCAGCTATCAACTCAGAACTTATTCTGAACAGTCTGCTGCAACTGCACAGCAGATTCGTTTATATGGCACGATGCGCAATCAAGAAGATATCTTTAGGCAAGGCAAACGATGTAATTGGGTTACTTGTTGATGTGTGTAAACAGTGACAACATGCTCATTTGGGCTGGTTAACAAGACATGGCAAAAGGATGCTCAGATCGTCCGTTTTGCGTTGCTATAATCATAGGGGAATATCCCCATTCTCAGAATCTGGAAAACATTCTTGCAACAGTACTTCCTTTTACCGGAAGTTCCGGACGCCGGCGTCTGCCCGGGGGTTTAAGAACCCTCAAATAAAGCTTGCATGGTGATAAACAACAGATTTTTATAATCGTTTCACAAAGTGTTGCACATGCAAGTAATCTCTAATATCCTCTAAATGCAAACGTTACATTTATTTCCACAGCAATGCAACCATTAAAAAACGATATATAAATAACACAGGACCGACCGATTATAATGCAAATTGTGCAAAAGAACACAAACGGAGCTCCAGTCCTATCACTTGTTTAAAAAAAAAAAACTTCGAGCAGCAAAATCAAAACAAACTACAACAGCCTATATATTGCAAAAAAACTAGACAACCTGTCTGTTAAAACGGTGCATTCCAAATCTCAATCCAGCAAAATACTCATCTCAGAACCTTCTGTTCCTCTATCGTTGGATAATGAAGTGCTACTGTATATTCAAAGACTGCATACTGATAATTTGCCATTTTTACGGAAAAATTTCATTGCAAAAGCAAAACCTTGCTGAAATATAAGAAAGCTATCACTTACTTTGAAGATGCAAGGAAATATCCAAAGTTTTCCATTCAAGCAAAAATAAAATATGCAAAACCCAAACAAAACGAAAGAAACAAGTCTTCATACTTCAGACTATGCGCGTTTAACTTTTCGGCTCTCTGATAGGTAAAACCAGCTGTCAATCAGTGAAACCTGTCCATTGAGAGATTTAGGGCAGGGTTTATACAGGTTTGCGTGAGCATTTCTTAATTGCTCTCCTTTGTCTGCCTGTCAATCAAGTGAAGATCGAAGGGATCGCCTTCTCAGTTAAAGTTAAACAACTAAAACCAAAAAAATAAAACCATCTTATTTACAGAAATTGTATATACAGAAATGTTTTTCCACACGATGGAAATTTTGTCTCTCACTGGAGGAAAGGTGAATTTCAATATTACCTAACTGATCAAAATACAAATATTGTAAATGATATTGCTTATCGCCTTCTTATCTTTTTAACTCCTGAAGGCTAGAAAGTCTGTAAATAAGTGCCTACCCAGTACTCCCTGGAGCTCAATAATAATAATAATGGAACTTCCATATTTTTGTATAACTTGTTAGATTTGTTCCTTAGTTTTATTTATTTTGTGGAAGGCTAAGAAAACCACCACAGGACCTAGCTTTATATAACCTAATGCAGATTTTTTTTGTCATTGTTCTGTCAGTCTTAGAATTCTAACTTACCCTATATATTTATTAGTATATATATTAGACAAGGCATAGGGAAATAAAACAGGTACCCACATGTGCTACAACTTTAAAAAATGACTTTGGAGAAAAAACTAAATGCACTTGTATTTTTTTTTTGGGGGGGCGGGTATTTTGGGGTTCTTTCTTTCTAGTGTGTGAACAGAGTGAAACATATGCAAAATCCAGTGCTTCAGAGGTGATGGCCAAGTGGTTACCTTGAATTGAAACCCTGAACCTGGCCTGTACTGTCCGACGTATTTCAAGATGTTAAGGGCGCATGCATTCCGGGCAGAAATTACCTTTGAGGGCTGGGAGTTTGAAGGGTAGAGGCTGTTTTTAGAAATTAGATCATTCCAGAGCATCCATGCAAATCTGGGCTTTGTAGAGGAAACAGAAGATGTCCGAAAGCCAGAAAAGCCTTGTGACTTTCTGTCCTCTGATGGCTCTTGTTCTGATAGCAGAGAGTTGTTGATATACAAGAATTACTGGAGCCCTTTTTTTTCCAGAAATGCACCTTGTTTCAGGTTAACTGTAATTAATGTTTGATCACATTCATTTCAGGTCAATGCACGGCAGCACTTCCTATGAAGACCATGAAGTAAATGCACCAGACATACCTCTCTAGAAAACAGTCTGCATCAAAGAGTCATCATTGATGCCAAACAAATCCCTGCCTTTCCAATTTATTGCTGGTTTTGGGGATCAGCAAGAAGTCTATAGAATAAGCACAGCATATTTCTGCAGACTAATGTAGCTATCTACACATCTGGTGTACGCTATAAAGCATTCACGAAATTCGTACTGTGTACTGGCACCACGCACTGTATTGAAACATAACATTTTTCATTTGCACTGCCTTAAAATCGCACACATACAGTATATGCACACATGCAGAACAGGATTCCAAACACAGCAGTTTTAGAGATGGGTGACATTGAAGTGATGCTTATTTTAGAACAACTATGCTGATGTTTACTGATGATGTCAAAAATATGCAAAATGTCTGCATTCCAAAGACGCTATGATGTGGTCAAGGAAAATGTTGTGAGTGAGCTCTGAAAAGGAGGTACAAAGCCTTGATCAGAGTTTTCGAGTCTAGTATTTCTTTATGATGTTAACTAATCTTCTGTGGATCATTGTAATTGGAGGATCATTTCAGTGTACAGTGAAAAAAAGCATGAAATGCCTGTTACGTGTGCGGACTATTGGAGTAATCGGACAATTATTGAAAATACTAAAAGGCTTTAGTCTTTGAACTAGTGTGCAGATGTTAAGGCTGAGATACAAAATACCAAATTCAAATGATGTTTTGCTGATTTGTATGCTGAACAAAATAATAATAAACTTCAGTCTCTATAGCCCCTTTAAAAGTAGCTTTATAGCAGGAGTAAAAAGAACAGTTATAATTACTTCTTAAACACATATACAGTAAGAAAGACAAACGGCAAAGAAGAGCAGAAGAATATACCTGGTAATTAGAAAAGGCAGCAGATGCAGAAAGTAATTAAATCAAGGCCTTTCTGAAAAGAAGGGTTTGAGTCTAGTTTTAAATGCACTCAGGGTGCGTCTTCTGCTCTTTGGGGAGCATAGGTCATCTGTAAAAATGTTTTCCAGCGGGATGGCTGCTGTGCTGCTGTCTCAATGATGTTCCTGTTTCTTTCATTTCAGCCTTCCCTGTTTTTCTCCAGCTGTTTATTGATCTTCCACATTTCCTCTTCCCCTGTGGGTTCTAATTAAGAGCTTACCTGGTGGTATTAGTTATTAGTTTCATCTGTGCTTTGATGTGTTCTTGGTTTGTATTCCTCCATAGGTTTTCTTTACTTATTATGTTTGTCCAGTGTATTTCAAGGATGTTTCTCAAGGATTTGTTTGTGAAGGTGATCGGAGGTACCAAGTAGCGTGACCCTCCGTCTTGGTACAGTTTAAGTGAAAGAAATTTTGAGTCATCGAGGCTTCATATCAGGAGTGCAATAAGAGAGAGCAGAACCAGATAGTTCAGTGTCAGGTCTGGCCATAGATTTTGAGCATCGTCGGCACAGAAATGAGAATTCAGACCATGTGATTTTAATATCTGAACAAGTGGGAACATGTAAATGCTGAAAAATCTAGCAAAGTATTGAGACTGGGGAAACACCAGGCTTAAACTTAACTTCAGAACTAAAACCCCAAGAAAAACAAAGTGTCAGCAATTAGCAGGATAAGAGTTAAACCATCTAAGAGCCGTGTCAGAAACTCCAAACACACTCTCAAGATGGCAGAGAAAAATGTCATGATTAACAGTGTCAAAAGCTGGTACTTTCTTTTTATACTGGGGCTTTTTTATACTTACTGTTGGAGAATTAAGATAGACAGAACCAGAACCAGGTCAACATAGAGTAAGATATGGAAAATAAAGATCTTCATCACACAACCTATTTTCTTAGGCACTGGGGCCAAAAACCCTGCTTAGCTGATGTTTTGTAACTATAGAAACACCAGCACAGTTTGCAATAATCTGTAGTAATACAGTAATTCATTGTTTCACTCACGTTGGCTCCAACAGATTGAACTGGTTTATTTTGTTGTAAATGTTAATGAAAAAAAGAAAGTCTAAAGGACAGCCAATATGTGCATGTAGCATTCAGAAATGCACTGCATGGAATTTTGGAAACAGGGTGAGAAATTCAAACCAAGTGTTTTTGCCTGTCACTTTATTGAAGCTTTCACACCTTTTTACCTTTAAAAAATTACCTTTTAAAGCTATTTTCTCCCTTAAAAACTACAGTAAGCAACTTTCTGCTGCTTTAGTTTGGAGGTTCATATATTTAAAGAAGTTTGAACAAGTTGATCACCCAAACATGATCTACCATACACGTTAAAAACATATTTTGTTGTTTTCTTTTTAATTAAGTCCATCAACAGACTGTTCCAATATTCTCCTGGGTTACGTTCCACAAACAGCTTTGGGAAATCTGATTTTGTATTTGTGCTATCGCATATTAATAGACAGACATTTAACACAGACATTTCTGGATAAAGCTAAGACCCTTCTGATATTACTTTGCTGATCAACTGTATAATTACCCATTAAGTTTCACATCATCTGCACATTTAACAAGTCAGTGTTGTTACCATAGAGACTTTATTTATATTTATGCTCTATTCCCAAGCACAGTTCCATTCTCCTAGTTCCTTTAATCCGTCCACTGCAAAGATGTATTACTGCTGTGTTGAGATGATGAGGTCTCCAGGAGTTTCCAAGACATTAAAGACTTTACATGTTTATGACATTAATCTTCTGATGATGCATGCAGAGGGCAGCTCTGGACTCTATCCCCTGAGTGGAATTTTGCATTGGAGTTTTACACAGACATATAAGGAAATGATCTTAATTGTGCCAGTTGGTAGTGTACCAATTCACCGAACAGCACTGTGCTCAAGGATCAATTATCTGCTACAGTGAAGCCCAAACTACTGTAACTTCTGTATGGACTCCAAGGTGGTTAAACCCAGAATAACAACATATGTCCGTTGTAGTTCGTAATTATAAAACTGGCGTACAGACCACAAGGGTAGATTTAGACTTAATTAGTATGTGCAAAATCAGTTCCTGGAAGTTGTAATGGCTTAAATTGGTGCCTAAAAGGCAATTTAAAAGTGTGTATACATAATTGCAAAAAAGAGAGGAAAGAAGACAGAAAGCCAGATGTACTGTAGAAGTTCTTGTATGTTTTCTGATGTGTATAGTACTATAAACCCGTTCAATGGTTTACAAAAGTTAACCACAAGGCCATGGTTAACAAAAGACAATGGTTAAGAAAGCTCTAAGGTGTGCTGGGATAACTGCTCTTACCTTATGGATTTTACTTTACTGGCCTAGAAGTGTAATAGAGCTTTGCTTGAGGAAAAAGTGGTAATTGGACAGATGATTTTGAGGGCAGATATTGCTTATTTCCGCTTCCAAAGCAACATTACTTGGTGTTGGATTTACCTGCTGTATTGTCATTGGTGATTGCATGCATGCATGGGGGCACAGAACCAGCAGTTCAGCCCCTTTGCCGAATAAATCATGAGTATGGGATGTCTGTATGTGGGGCCTACATGACTACAGGACCTCAGCACTAAGGGTTTTCTGGCTAGGGGCCCTGAAGGGTTTGAAAAGAAAAGACTGAGCTTGAGAGCAGAATTCGTACCACTCACAGCAGTCACATGGTTTCAGATGACTACCTTGTGTTTCCACACCTGCAAGCTATTACTGAGAATGCTGAGAATGGCAGCAGACACCCTGAACACATCTAGTAAAATGAGGTTAAGTATAAATAGAGGACTTCTGAAAAAAAAAAGCCACGTTATACAGTACATCACCTCTTGCAGTTAAAACGTTTCTATAGAAATTCTAAGCACAGTACACTGACTTTCAGCTTCAGGTGTCCTTTTCATTCGGTGTAGTAGGATGCTTATGGGACTCACAACTACTAAATAAAGCCCAGATACTGGTGCTTCATGCTCGTCTCGATTTGGAGACAGGAATACGCAGGCAGAAAGACGCACTGAGGGTTCTTTCACCACTTATGCACTGAACCTAGTAAGTGTGCTAAGTGTTAGTTAAAAAAATTATCTGTGCATTAATGATGAGCAGAAAAATCATTTATAGTCTTATATAGTTATATATAGTAAAACAAATATTCATAGTATTGTAGCAATACAGTGTTTTACTGTATATCACTGCATTTCTCTAACCACCTTCATTTGGTTCAAAACAAGGCGAGTAAAATCTTTCAATAACAGCACCCATTCATGATCTATCCATTGTCAAAAAGACACTGATTTCTGATCAGTGTCACAACATCTCTATTCTGGGTGTGAGGAGCCTTGTGCCATGGACAGAGCCTTGTTCTGATTTTCAGGTGTTACTCACATCCTGAGCTCAGGTGACCTGATATAATCAAGAATCTTCCTTTGGCTACAGTTCTTGTGCTCCTAAAGGCAGGATATCTGTTCCAGGGAAAATTAGCCCTTGCACTTGTTATTTCTGAGACTGAAAATGAAAAAAGTATATTCTACAGTACATAGATTTTGTAAATCTGGGTTGCTTTAATAAATGTGTGTTGCCTTAGTTATCTAAATGTGATATAGGAATATCCATATGTTCTTTCACAAAATAAAATTGACTCAATTTTTGTTTTAGAAGCTTTGCAGCTCCCTACTTGATCTTATATAAAAAAAAATAAAATAATATTTGCTTTGTGAGTTAGGCCAATCTGGACTTCAAAACCTAATCAGAAAAGCTTACTTTAGTCGCTGTCATAACATTTTGTTACCGATAAATAAATCAGTGCAGTGCTATTGGAAATGGTTGTTAATTGGAAATTGCTTAATATCCATGGAGTATACGGTCTGTTTTTCAAGTGCTGATAGGTTTTACAGATGTGTCCTCTTGTGGTAACTCTGTAAGGTATAATATTTTGAGGGACTTTAAAAACAAAGTGATGTCTCTTAGTATATTTTGTTTAGTCTTGCCATTCTGTTTGGCCTCTACTAGCCTTGAAAATACAGCTATTAATAGCATTGCTCAGGGACACTTTGTCTGAAAGGGTTGTAACAGTAATTTAAAGAGCTGGAAGTCCCACGAAATACTTAATATTGTTTTTTTGTGCACAGTTATCATACCTTATTATATTCTCATTTGTCTTTAGCATATGATTTTCAAAGGGTACCATACAATTTTAGCTGATGTTTTAGATTATCATGAAGCAGAAACTACACAAAGCTTTAAGCATTTGTTGACAGCTGTCTTAAGATTTTTAATATATACACGAAATTACATCTCATTCACATTATAACTTGTGAACATAGGAACTTTGCAATCATTGGAATTGCTGATTGATTCATCAGCTAGTGCAGATGTCATTTTATTCTGTCTTGTAAAACTGTGATGCCCATCAGTGAAAACTGTAATCACAGCAGGGAAGAACTGCTGAAGTGCCTGTCACTTAGATGCAGGAAAATGACGGCGATGTAGTCGGAATTCAACAACTACCTATAATTATGTCTGCCATACCACACACCCAGATATGCAATATTAATAATATGATGGAATTACAAGGGGAAAAAAAACACGTCCATTTTACGAATTCATTTGAAATGAATGGACCACAGTTTTTCTGAGATGTGTGTGAGATAAGGGTGCATGCAAATCATCAATACATCATCAAAGGTGCCTATAAAAACATATACAGTATAGAGAATAGACAGTTGCCTCTTCTTCTGTGTCTTATGTTAGCTCAATCATTATTGGCATATGAATGTTCCTTTAGCTTGGGAAAAAGAAAATTAAATTCTGAAACAGATTTGCTTCCTTTGGATTTTTTAAAAGGGTGTTTATTTTCCCTTCAATGCTTGCATTCACACAAAATAATATTCCAGTAAATTCACTTAAAAATGAGAGCAATCCAGAGCAGACACACATCTGGGTTTATAAGGACAGAAGAGATATGTCAAAGGCTGGAATTGTTAAACATTCTAACCATTCCTTCTCAGCTGGAATTAAAAATAAAAAAAATAGATTTTATTTTATAGGGTGATTAAATGCATAATGTTAATAAGACATTCTTATTCTTCTGAAATTAGTCTTCAGATTACTTGCTTTTTGGAAACGGCCTTGACATAGACGAAATTTCTAAATATAGATCCAGGTCTGTTATTTATAATCTGATGGGTGTTCCAGGTCTAAATTATTAAGAAAACATGTTCTTATTAAAGAATACGCTACAGCAGAACTTAAATGCCTGACACCACTCAAACGTGCTGGGTGTGAAAGAGTTTGTGCTGCATTTCCACTGAAACTTGTTTGCAAAGGAAATTCATAACGATTTAGAGAAAAGAAGTAACCGGACACTTGACAGATGACATTTAACGATGGCAGATGAGAAGTGCAGAGCATTACAGTACGTGGCAGGTAGAAAAAGCAGACTATAAATTCAAAATGGCAAATGCACCTTGTATGTGTTAACTCATCATATACTGTATCATATACTTTTCAAATGTAAAACAACAGAAGATGTAACATTGCCTCTTTACCGCTCCCTGTGTCTGCACAAGTGGGTGATAAAGCGGTGGATCTGTGGCTAAGGATCTGCGCCTGTGACTGGAAGGTTGCCGGTTCAAATCCCGCGGCTGGCAGAGGAATCCTACTCCGTTGGGCCCCTGAGCGAGGCCCTTCACCCTAACTGCTCCAGGGGTGCTGTACAATGGCTGACCCTGCGCTCTGACCCCAAGCTTCTCTCCCTGTCTGTGTCTCCATGGAGAAAAGCTGGGGTATGCGAAAAGATGAATTCCTAATGCAAGAAATTGTATAGGGCTAATAAAGAAACATTATTATTATTATTACATTAAAAAGGATGGCTCAGTTTTTAATAAAGGGGGGCAAACAGATTTTGAAGCATGACGCTCTATACAGTATCTTGCTCGGGACAATGAAAATTGTCTTGCGGCTTCATTTAAATTTACACCATACATCATACCATGAAGGACACTTAGGACAGTGTAAAAGTTATCCTAGAATCCATTCTTATTTTCTTCTAGGCAAATATGTAAAAACATATTTAGAAATATTGTCAAATATGTTCTGAATGCCAAAAAGTGGTACTGTTAGAAAAGTGAAAAGACTCCACATCGACTGCCAATTATTTCAACTCTATTCAGATATATAGCCATGAATATGGTAGGATCCTTTGATTAGCATGGCGCTGGTTATACTGGTTATATGTACTGTACATTCTGGTAGTCTGTGTTTGTACGGAACCCATTCCATGATGTACTGTATTAGCATTTCCTCAAGGTACCTCACTGTGTTTCACTTCACAGATGTTAACATTATTCTGAGGAATGTCATATTTTGACAAATCACTGGTATTAAAGTATTCATAAACTGTGCACAGGAAGAGCAGTTTCACCCAGCATCAAATGATTTCAAGTAGGTATTCCCTAAGAACACAAAAAGAGAATGAAATTGGAAGAGGGGAAGTGAGAGGTTTCAGGAACTACTTGCTAATTTAAGGCTAGTAGATTATTAAGGTGAGGATCTCATCCAGAGATCCTGACAAGATCCCAGGAAATCCACTTCTAACTTACACAGTTTTTGTAATTATTGTTATTAGATGCCCTCAAAACCTAGGGTTCAGGAGAACAAATATGTTGACAGAAGATTATGTTGACAAGAAACAGCTGAGCTTCTGTTTATCATAATTCATATCACATATTCCTGTAAAAGTTTAATTGGACTAAGTACTTTGAACACTGTCAAATCAGTCAAAAGCTAGACGAATTCCTGAGATTTACATTGAAGCATATAGTTTGCAGCTGCACCAAAATGATGTCTGTTAGCATAGGAATCTTTCATTAAACATAGTCACATGATGCACCCCTTCCATGGGTGAACACAGAAAGTCCACTAGTTAGCTCTCGTTTAAGCTTTTCATGGTATTTTAAGATTTGAGTTTTATATACTTTATGTGCTGTTAAGGGATTATTTTCTACAAATAAATTGTAGGGTGTAACTAAAATTTATAACGTATGGAACTCTCAGTATATATTGTATCTAATAGAAGACAAGGGTGGACTTTGGGTACAAGGGATACTATGACATAGTTTAAGGAAGCAGTCAGGCCATTTGTGAACTTGTTGCAATGCATACTGAATGATTTGATCATGAGAACTAGTCTACTAGGCTATAATGCCATGTGATTTAGGAAAAAATGCATTAATACAGTGCACCACATGCTAGACTACTAATCATATTCTCATTTATCTTCTATTATTTTGTGGTTGAAATGAATGTGGGGGCAGCAGAGATTTGTTTAAAAATCCAAAACCCTTAAAGGCTGTTTACTCTAACATTAATTCTGCTTATCCCACAAAAATAATTAAAGACACTTTCAAATCTTTGAATTTTCTTAATAGCATTGAAAGCTGAGGAGAAGCAGCAATATTGTAGCATGAGGAAGAAAAGGTCACGTATCAGTGACAGCTGTACTAGGAAGCCCACTGTCATTCTATGATCACGACATGAATGACTAAAGATGACTATATCCAACTGAGATTGGATGCAATTTAGAGCCTTTAGTCCATTATGCAAACAAAGCAAATACCAGATTGACTATGAACAACTACTGTAAACACTACAAAAACCTGGTTGTTGCCCTTTTGAAAGTGAATTATGCTACACATTTCTAACATCTGAACACAGCCACATCAAGGCTCATAGAAGGTTAATTAGGTGTATTACAAAACTGCACAATTTCCAAACCTTTTTCCCCCCTTTAACTTCCTGCTTTTTCTCTTTTCAGATATTATGAAAACCAAACCAAACATGATGTACAAAATATGAAGATATCAAGATAGTCTTAGTAGGTTAAATGCACTGTGGAATTAGGAAAGTACTGTGATTAAAATACTGTATGCATTTTTTAAGAGAATACATGAAGGTTTTTGAGATAGTACATGCTATGAGGTTATGGATGGGCTTTGCTGAGGCTGTTTTACAGATGTTATAAATGATGGAAGTCCAGCTCGGTGGCCGAAGAGGTTTAGTCTGAAAGCCAAACTGTTCTATAATGCAAACCACTGAACTGTGTAACTGTGCACTTTGACAGATGTGAGAAGAACATTTTTGGGAAATATTCTGAAAAATTGACTGTAACTGAGGCATTAACAAGGTGCCTGAAATATTATGTCTTCTAAGGTAGATATCTTCTTAAGTTAATGTCTGTAACAAGCTTGGAATTTAGCCCTCCGTCAGTGGCGTTATGAAAACTCGGAGTGCAATACTCCCCCCAGATGGGATGCTACTCTATTGCAGGGTAAAGCCCCAGCAATGTTGATTTCCTTCCATATACAGGACACAGGCTGACTGGAGTATTCAGGGCAAGGTACATTTCTCAAGGGCTCAAACTTCAGCTATCTGAGTGCTCCCGAACCACCTTTGAAAAAGAAATCTTTCAAACTCTTTCAGACTGCAAAAAAGCGAGATGCCTCAGTTTATTTATGACCCAGGTGTTGTGCAGATGGGATAATGTGTCTTGTCAGCCTCGGTTCCCCACTGGCTTCTATAAACAGGCTGCTGCCAGTCCCCCTCTACAATGTTTGCAGCCAAGGTTATATATAGAAAGCAAAAAGCAACAGAGGCCTTGATATAAGATCAGAGGGTTGAGTTCTCTTTTCTTCTTAGTTGGCTCACTGCTGAAATACCTGCTTTGTCACACCTACCGCCAAGTACAAACATAGCATTAGCATTTCCAGGTAGAAAAAAAGAAATGATCGAAAAGGATCTTCTGGAAACTTCAACAGCTGAAGCGGGGCTCACGCATTAACACTGCGCTGTCTCATCAATTATCGAAACACAAAAAGGCTTTGTCTGAATTACCTGAAACAGAGGTGGTCAATCTTGGCACCTAGGGTCCCTGCCGCAGATATTCCTTAATTGTTGAAATAGTCCGCAGCACCTGTTCAATACGAAACATAGAGCAAAAAATTCAAAGTCCTATAATGGTATATTACCGAGGGACCTGTGACATTACAGGGGTGTCATATGATCACCCCTAATCTAAAATGTCAGTATAGTGAGTATGCAGGGTATAGCACTCGCAAATAGCAAAATGGCTTGTTTTGCTTTTCAATGGGATGTTATGCACATTTTGTAACCACTGAACATAAAGAAAATGATTCCAATAAAAAACAATATATTTTCGTCCTTGGTATTCTAATCACAGTAACACCTTTACACAACAGGAATTACAGATACTTCCAGAGCAGCTTGTAAATGGACAAAAACCTTGCCAGTGGCAAAATATTGCTGTAACATGTAACATGTCGCATCTTTTCTGAACTGATTGAATAGATCCCTTTGTGAAAAACCATTGTCCGCTCATCACTTTCTTTTCAGAACTTCTTTCTGGAATTTAGGCTCATACCTGGCTGAAGGCCTTCCATCTCGCAATACAACAGCAACAACATGGCAGGAATTTGGGCCACAAGCCCATAAGTAGAACAGATCTTTGGCAAATAAAATAGCTGACTCTGGCTCTCTAAATAGATTATTATTAAGATTAATAAGGGCCTTGCTCAGGGGCCCTCTGTGGGCCACGGGATACGAACCGGCAACCTTCCAGCCACAGGTGCAGATCCTCAGCCACAGAGCCTTATATAGCGACACTTATTTGTTAATACAGCCAGAGTGTGGTACTCAAATGCTCTTATTAGCACTAGAGTGTTGGCATAGAGAGTCAAGGCTGATGATGGAGACCGTACGACATCTGGGCAGCTGTTAAGCCTGTAGCACTATACTGCTTGCATAACAGAGAAGCATGACCATCACTGGCAAACCACACCATAATTACAACACTGCCCACACATCCTTAGTTTTTCACTTCTTAATGATCCACCTGTCTTCTCTCAGACCTCTTTCAGGATCCTAGTTCTTTCACTGTGTTCACCGCCTGTGCAGCCCTCTGCCTTTCCGGCTGTTCTTCACTTGAGTTTATGCACACATCGCTAGATCTTCTCGCTAACTCTTCTCAGTTTTCTTTAATCACTAAGCACCATACATGCTCATCATAATTACTAGATCTTCTCATCCCCTCTTCACTCTCGGTCTCCATTAATCTCTAGGCACTGGAGCTTTCAACTCAAGTCACCCAATTCTCAATTGTCACTAATCATTATTCAGTTTAACACAACTGGGCACTTCACAGCCCTCATTAAAGTCAGCACTTTGCTCTTACTCTGTACTAACACTTCAAATCATGGCCTCCTAATAATCCCCATCTATGAATTGGCTTCATTACTCTGCTCTCCTCCCCACTGATAGCTAATGTGTGGGGAGCGTTCTGGCGCACTATGGCTGCCGTCGCATCATCCAGGTGGGGCTGCACATTGGTGGTGGTGAAGGGGATCCCCATTACCTGTAAAGCGCTTTGAGTGGAGTGACCAGAAAAGCGCTATATATATGTGTAAGCAATTATTATTATTATTATAAATTATAATCAGTATCCCCTTTAGACTGCTCATGACCATGGATAGTTCTCCAAACTTGCATCCCCAGACAGTGCCAGCCTACTTGTGGTTCTCACTCTTCACCAGCTCCTAAACCTACCATTTTGTTTTCTGATATTGAGACCCAAGGTCTCCCCGGGTCTCAGTCTGTTCTATCTAGATTCCTCTCTTTCAGCTGTGGGGAGAAGGTATGTCAGTCTCTAGCCAAGCAACATGTCCACTCAACCCTGGTTCAGCGGGCCAATGCCATTAAGCCTGGCAAATAAACTGCCACTTGTTCTTCCTGTCTACAGACTGATGCCTCTTACAACAGACCTCAGCTTACTTTCCTTTGATATTCCCAGATCTCTGAACCCCACCAGCCTGTAATCCAGCCCAATCTATTTATAATGAGACCTCCCCTGTAGGACACTCATTCCATCCATACTGGAGTACAGACACAAACCCTTTTCCTCATTCACCTCATTCCACACTTTTCCCCCCCAATTAACAGGTAATCATCTCGTATAGCCACCTTTCGCAAGAGGCCTCAATGGTACTCTTTAACTTGTTGAGTTAACTTGTCTTATTCTGATATTTTGTTTGAAAGTTTGTGGGCTTTTCGGGTCTTACCAAAGAGTTGTATATAACGGTTCTGATATTATTGCAAGTAAATACATATATGTGCATATTATTATTATATTTCTCTATTCTGTTCAAATTGCATTGACCACATGTAAAGCATGAATGTTCAAGGAAGTGAAACACACCATAGAAAATTAATTAAAGCACAGCTTCTTATATATAATGCATATGTGTAGAAAATGCATACTCTGCAAGGCTTTCACTTGCTCGATATATGATATGTTTCACATTTATGAACATCTGTGTTTTTTTACAAGAGGCTTCCAATGGATTGCTTTTACTATTTAATTTAAAAAAGTCAAATTGTGATGTAACTTCATGATGAAACAAAACTGTCTTCATGGTTATTTACCTTAGCAGGGTTTTCACCCAGGTGTGGAGTGTGGTGTATAAAGGAAGCCTGCTATATGACTTCATCATTACTGTGAAAGGGTTTATCATCAGAAACGCTGGCAGTTACAGTGTTCACTAATTAAAAAGGTCTGCTTGACCAGCAGACCAGCATTCAGTTCCAATTCCTCCCAGAAATGAAATGAGTCTGGTGGTGTCAGCTTAAACTCCCATTGGACCACTGCACTGATTACTAAACCATGAGGCATTTCAAATGCTGTTTAAGTGAAAAAGAATTTCTCGAGGCCTGTGTTTGTAATGCCTCTACTTGAGAGTAGATTTGCTCTGTGCACTCTACTGAGTAGAATTTAAACCCAAAGAAACTGACAAAAATAAGTCCAAGACATTCCTGAAATACAGAGAAATCTAGTTTAGGTGGACACCTTACATTGAGGTAATGTTCAAACTGGACTAATTTCTCAAACACTGTATTTGTCAAAACTGTGAAAAAGGTGCGTTTTGAGAGTGAATCCTTTCAGTGAATAAAAAGCTGAGCTAAGTATTTAAATAGGTTTTCTTTATGTAACACTGCTTATATGAAGAGATCTACTGTACAAGAATCATTTTGACATCTCTCATAAGTGAATGAATCTGCTTGTCATTTACATCATTCAAATATGGTCTCACATGTTAAGTCCAGAATGTGTATATTGTTCTGCATGTTCTGCATGTGGGCACAACCATTTCATGAACCAATTCCTAGCTCCAGTCAAGACTAGACCACTTTAACTGTTCCTCATCGGTCACACTATACAGGTGAAGAGAAGCAGAAAATCTGCTGGATTGCAGGCTTTGGGAACTCAACCATCTTAAAAGCAGTTCAGAGACTGCTGTAGTCTGCCAAGGATCTCTGCCTTCCTTGGCGGATTTGTGGTCGATGTCAGTGCAGTGTTACTGCTAAGGAATGGCAGGCTGGAAGGCCTTCAGCAATGACACAATCAGAAGAACATGCCCTTTATCACCACATCCGCTCAAGCCTATAGGATCTCCTGATGACCTCACTTGTGGGGTGGGGGGGGGGGGGATCTCGAGGACTGTTTAGCTCAGTCTCCCTCAACATGGTCACAGAAAATATTGACAGTAGCTTTCAGGAAAACTTGTTTCCCTAAATAGAATTAAAGCCTTTGAAAGCAGGGGGTGAAGGGACATATCTGGCAAAACTCTGGGGCACTGTCAGCATGCAGTGTTTCCCCATGACCCCAGCCTTGCACGCCGGGCCAGCAGCGACTAGCAATCCGCAGTCGAGACAGGAACATTCCCACGAGGAATCATGGTCGTCCCGTGGCTCAAAGGACGCTGTCGGGATCCTCCCTCTACCGCCCAGACACCCACTCGCTCATTCGTTCATTGGCTATCTAATCCTGAGGTGCCACAGAAGGGGGTCTCTGTCATCTACCAGTGACTGACGTGAGAAGACATCGGCGTGATCGCCGCCTGGAACTCTCTCAAAGGACTGCCGATGCCAGAAAGAGGTCTACGACTCAGACATCGAGCGTACTGTATTTCCAGTATCATTAACCCTAGTCCCTAGTCCCTAGTTAACCCTGCTAACTTGTAGAGCTCTTTGCATGAAGTTTTTCCCCATGTTGGTGTGGGCCACACATCCACACCAGGGCCAATTTTCCCTGAAGCTAATTAACCCAACAGGATGTCTTTGGTCTGTGGGAGGAAGCTGGAGCACCTGGAGGAATCTCACATGAACATAAAAACACCATGCAGATAGCACCCCAGTAATTGATCCCCAGCACAGAGAGGCAGCATACAATGACCTAATAAGTTCTGAACTTTTAACAAAGTATTTCACTTCACCAGCAAGCATTGCAACTTTCACCAGAAAATGATGGTACACAGATTTCTTTTGAGGCTAAAATAATGGTTTGGTAAAGGAGGAATTTACGATGAGCAGTGGAGGATGACAAGCTGTCATGAAGTGCCTCTGACCTTTAAGCTGTGAAGAACGGGGCCTTTTTAAAGACCAGCCTTAAATGTCAAGGAAATGCTGCAACAGGATTAGGGAAACGGTGCAAGACATCTGATACTGCAAGACGTTTGTATTATCAGCCCAGTGCCTCTACTGATATGTTTAACACAAATAATCTTCATTTAATTGCTTTTTTAGCCTATGTGCGAGTTATTTAGAGTTAGTGCTTATGAGGTATGTGTGTAAAATGATAAGCTGTGGAAAATGAATCATATGTTCTGCCTTAGAAAGACGATTTGCCAGATGTATAGAAGCAAACCGACTCAATGTGTCGTGGGTGAAGGTCTTTCAATTGTCAGGGACACCAGTGTCAGGTTAAGAATTTTTCAACTTCTGACATTGTGCCTTTTTACAGCTACTGCTTCTCTGTGTTAATAAACAATTCTAGTTTCTGGTTATTGAGTTTTGGTTGTAGTGTTTAATGTTTCATTCCTCTTTTTTTGTAAATAAGGTTTTTCAGATAACCATACAGTCCATAATCAAAACATGCTGAAAGCTCAGTCTTGAAATTTAGTGGTTAAGCTCAGTCTTGAAAGGTCATAATGCTAGAAGCATGTTCTATACATTTTATCACTCTCTTCTGGGTAAAACTGATTGAAGATTAAATTACAGTTATTCTAAAAGTGCTAGAAATCTTATTTTCTAGTTACTGATGGAAGTTTGTCATGATTTTTTCCTTTAGAAAATGGGCCTTAATCAACCAGAACACTGACAAAAAGTTAGGCTGGAACAAATCATGAATTTCAGATTTCATGAACAAATCTTCACTGAAATAATAATTGCCAGATTGGACTGATCAAACAATTTTGCCACTGGGAACATCTGATAAGCATTGTTTGATAAGTGATAAGTGTACTGTAGTATATTCTTTTATCTTACAGATGGAAATACTGTACCATCTCAGGAAAGCCCCCAAACACCTGACCAGCATGGCCCCCCACAATTAACCCCTTGTGCCAAAACACCTCTATCTAATGCTGGAGGTTTGCACACAGTTCAGAACTCAGGGGGTGATGTAATCACTACAGACACATTATACAATTAGTCCTGTGACATGTACTACTGGGAATGTCTTACATCTTCGTAAACAGGAATCATAAGGTTTGCTTGTTACAGAATACAACGAAACAGTGAGCCTGGAATTAGAAGCCAAAGTATGCACTGTGCTCTTTAACCATGAATATCCCATTTCCTGCTTGGCTGAGAGGAAGTCACAGAGGAAAGTGATGGTGTCAGGGTATAATTCCAATTGCTGTTTTTAAGGACCTGTCCCCATCTATTTTCCTCAACAGATATTCACCTGTTCTGCCCACCGGTAATGGTGAAAATGGAAATGATCTGCCACATTTCCTGCACTGTGAGGAGGCACTGGCACTCAAGAAGACAGCAAAAAGATACTTCATCATTTTCAGCAATTGTGTGGAGAAAAAATAAAACAACTAAATTCAGTGGAGTCAATACCATTACAATGTTTATTTTTAGAGAGAGTCAAAACATCCTCAAAGCCATGTAAACAACCTCTATATTTCAGAGATGATGTCAATATAGAATAAACTCACCTCAACAATATACTATCATTACAGAGGTAGTTACAAGATACACTTAGCGGGATATGTTTCATGTGCTGTAGGAGAAAAGACGCCCTTTAATGACAGTCTGCAGTTTGATGCAGTTTTCTTATAAAGATGATGGAGGATTCTACATAGAATTCCTATCTAGAGTTAAAATGTGAGTAGACTAGGTGAGAAAAAAATATTTTTAAAAGGAAATTTAGTATGACTTTGCCTCTTCCTGCATAATCCTACACTTCGATTATGGCTTCCTACAATGTTTCTGAATATATATATATAGTCAACATTTTGGTATTATGCTTAAATACATTTTAAGGTCACAACATGTAAACATTTCAGACAACATGATGAAATGCTGAGGATAAAAAGGTAGGCAATGTTGTGACATGTTGAATCACACTTTCCCTTTTAGCCATGTAAAGAGTATGACAACTGCTTTCAAAGATGCTCTGTCATAACAACTGCCAGCATTTCCTGTGGTTTTATTTTAGCTGGGGTGATTTAGTGCCATAACAGGAAACAAATGAGTGACACTAGTTTCACCTCTCATTCCTTTATTGAGATGGTACTACAATTTGGCATCTTTCATCTTCATTAATAACCAGACTACAAAGATATCCATACCTAAAATTTTCATCCAGAGAAATACTCTTATGCCACAGGTATGACTTGACAGGCCTGTCTGTTAGAGATTTCAAATCTACAGTAGCTGCTAGTCTCTTCAATGCCTTGATGACTGAAAGTGGTCATTCAGTGTGCGGGTGTGAGATCTATAATCCAGACATTACCACTCAGAGTCTGGGCCTCAGAAGCTGGGTTATTAACTGAATATAACTGTCATCTCCTAATTGAGAGCGTATAATTATCTGAGTATCACTGATATTGAATGGGTGCTGGCTCCACACTAGTGATCCCTGAGGTTCATTTCTGCGTGCTGGTGAGCCTACAATATTGTCTGAGAGCAACACCAACTAATGCTGTCCCTGCTGTATGGCACAGTGGATCTTCTGTTGTATTAAAATGGCAGATGGATCAGTGACACTGCTCGCTTTCTCTGCAGTCTGGTGTAAGGATTACAAGGGTTAGCCGAGTTGTTCAAACATTTGACATTTCAAATGGCAGGATAACCATTGCTATTCCAGGATTAAGAAAAGCTGTGCTTTAAAGCTCATTCACTTTGCAAATAGCAGCTTATCAGACAAAGATCTTTATGCCCGAGGACTTCAGAATTACAGAAGTCAGGGAATTTATTTAATGTAATCTACACCAAAATCTGCTGATAGGGTGAAAATTCAACTCGAAATAGCAGGGACAAACATCTAAATATAGCTTGGTGTGAACCCATGCATAAACTATGAAAATTGATGAAATAAGCAAATACTTATGCAAGGCAGTTTAATTTCAGCAGAGCTCTACGTAAAGGAAAATGCTGAATACATTCTCGTTGTAGCCTGATAAGTTGTAATACAATGTGATATGGCTGGCAGCATCTGAAAAAGGCTGAAAATTATTCAGCTAAGATCTCAATGGAGAAACTAGAGAAACTCTGCTGCTGGAAGGATACATACTGTAGTGAGTAACAGTTTGCTGTGACTCATCTTGTCCCTTATTTTTTACTGCACAAATACTTGAGTTTTACCAGTCACTTAGCAAATAGGCTTTCCTTTTTTTCCACAAAAAATAAGAATTTTGGTTCTCCTAAAAAAGAAAAGGTCATTCACCTATTAACCTCATTTTTGTAGAGCACAACCCAGGCACTAGAAAAATGTAACAATTTTAGTGTAATGTAAGCTTAAGAAAAGAAAAGGGAGCAGAACACTTCAGATGTATGATTACTACTGTATATGCAATATGGTGTATAATCCAAAAAACTGCTTTTTTCAGATCAGTTATGCTTTACAATGTACTGTATATGTACTGTACCTCAACTGTCCAAGCTTATAACACTGTCTTATCAAATTCACTTCCTTATCCCCTCTACTGCTTTTGCAGGTACTGTTTGGGTTGTTGATCTTAGGCACTGTATTCATCAACTAGTGTATATTTAAATGGAGGATAGATGAGCCAACAGTTATTGTAAAAGGTTTACCATCATCAGTTCCCTAGTTATCATCAATCTGACACATGTCTATTGTTTGTTAACAATAGAGGTTACATCTGACCATTCAAAATACTAGAGCCTTTGTGTTTTGCTGTGATAGTCACTGCATATTTTATGAGTAACATTTCACTTGTGCAAGTGATGCATAGATTTTTCTTTACTGAATCTTTTTTCTTTGCCTGTCAAAGGTTGCTAGGTGACCAGACTTTTTTTTTTCTTGGAAACATACACAAAAGCACTTTTTTTCTCCTTCCTTTTCCTCTATTTTTGTTCCCCACATGTGGCCTGGAGTTGGCTGCTGGATTCCCTCCATCTCCACAGCAGCGTAATTAGAAAGACCAATGTGTCCAAACATATCATGCTTTCAAATAGATTTTGGCAACGTGTTTTCTATACCTAATTATGTGTATGCAGCATGCGGAGCAGTATGTTCAAATGTTACTGTCTGGTTTGACTTGAATGAAAACCTCAAAAGGCCTGGGATTTGTTGGTCTCTTTTCTTTTCTTCATAGCATTTCATTAAGCATTTGACTTTTTGCAGTGTTTAAATTTTCATAACGATCCCATAGTGAGATTTATTAACATAATAATCCTCCATACGAGCCAACATTACATTCCCACCTAATATTTAAACTGCTGAAACTATGAGGTCTTATGGTACAGTACTTCAGCTGTGGAAAGCAGCAGACCAAACTGATGTTTTTTTTTATGATGGATTCATTTTTACATTCAGGTAACACTTCAAAAACATAAACCATCCTTTTCTTTTGGAACGTTTACAAGCAGTGCTGTATTTGATCTTCTTGGGTGGGTGTAGGATTCAAACAAATCATGGCTAATTATACAGAAAAATATTGTTTAGAAGTTTCAAGGCCTGAGAAATCCTGATGTTATAGTGACTTATCTCTCTGAAAACTACCACTCCTTTGAGGGGCCCTGGGAGCCACCAGCAAAGTGGTTCACACTTCTGGACCTGAGAAAATACAACTGTGAAGTTTTTCTTTCGGCTTTATTTGGCCAGAGAACTGGAAGGCTATGTTCATGTTTGCCTTTTTCCCAGAAGTATGCGATGAAAATATATTTGGTTACAGATTGAAGATACTTATCAGTAGACTGCTATTAGGCCCAAAAAGATTGCATAATTTTACTGAAAATTACATTTTACTGGAATTTGAGTGGAATGTATGTGGCATTAAATTGTTAAATGTCTTTAAAATGTTTTAAAGTGGATTTTTTTCTTCCTATAACATGTTGGGGGGGGCTAAATGAGAGGGATTTTAAACCCTGCAATCTTCTTAATATTTGGTATGCTGGATTTGAGAGTCAAAGGTCACTCCTTTAACTATGAGAGAGAGCAGTCACCTGCTAAGCTAAGGAGCTCATCTTATAGGCTTGAAGAGCTTCCAATTGACCTGAGAACCAGTATTCCAGACATAGTAACATGTTGCCTTGGTATCAGGAATGCTGCAATGTTTGTAAAACAGAATCTAGTCTTGGAGTGCCTAGAGGGACCAGCCACATTAAAGTGGTTACATTTCAAAAAGTTATGCAGAGCAGGCCAGCTGGTTGCAGCACATACAGTATTTCAGATAATGAGACACTCATGCCTCTAGTGGCGTTAGCTATCGCCCCCTCTGAACCCACCACATTTCAGTGAAAGGGCTTGGCCCAGCACTCCAAAGCTATATACTATATACTGTAGCAACACACAACTCACACAGGGCTAAGCTTGTGTAAACACTCAACTCCCAACAGCTATTAGTTTGGAGAGAGGAGATGACCCAGATTTGGATAGAACAGTCCTCTTGAGCACTCAGAGAAGCAAAGGCAAGCATCCTGCAGAATGTCATGGAGGTCACTAACACATGCCTTACTGAGGCAAAAGCCAATATATAGACAAACATTGAATCATGCACCAAGGCTCAAATACACTTGGAGAAAAGAGACATTTTGTGTCTGAACCATGTAAACCAAAAATAAACCTTAGCATACATTCCATCAATTCTAACATCACACAGAAAGTTTACCTGTTAAAACTGGATGGTGATCTCCCCATATTCAAAAGAGATTGCAAGATCATGACTGGACTGTCTCTGGTTCGCTTTTGCAACAGGTTTCATCTGGAAGAGTTGAACTGCAGTGTAGAGCATGTTCTCATGAGCTGGATTATAGCAGCAATGACTGGGAACAAATTTAAGGTTGAAAACCATTCCTGTTCTGGTTTCAAGTCTCCTTCTGAGTCTGTATAAGAGCACTGATGTGCTTGGAAGGACAGTAGTCTCTCCAAATTTAGCGGCAGTTTTTGTGTATACAGAAACATGGTTGCCCACAGAGAGTGGGGGCACAGTGGAGCACTAGACTATGTATAAAGGCTGCAAAGGGTGACACAGATAAACAGAACCCATTAACAAGGCTCCAGTTTGCAACAAATGAAAGGGAAAGAATGAGACTTGCTTGGCTTTAATGCACATCTTTCTTTCCAAATAAAAAATGCCAACACAAGCAAGGCAAGGAAAGAAGCCACCTTATCTCCTGAACACATAGGAAGGGAGAGAAATAATTAAACCTGTGTGACAAGTGCTGCTCTTTCTGCTAATGCCAGGTTTGCAAGCTCTGAACACAAACAACACCATTTCCTAGAGAGTGGATACGTATGCCAGACCAAAAGACCAGGTGCTCTGCCACAACAGAGTTTTACACCGTGTAGTTTTCAGAGCGGGTTGACATTAGAACTGCAATTGGAAGAGTGCATGAGTCCTGTTGCACACGCACCAAGTTTTTAAAAGAGGAAGCTTTAAGGAGAGTCTTCTCAAAGAAAGAGGCAGAGTGTACAAGCAGGAAAAAGGAGAGAGGCCAACTTCCAGCTCAACACACACATAAACAAGCCAGACAGAAAGACAGTTCAGCACTTACCAGTGTGAGAAACAACATGTAGAGAAATAAATGGGCCCTGTATCTATACAGGGGGAGGATGGAGAGATGGCTTCTTACTAAGCTATTGGTAGCCATTTGTATAAAAACCTCAGTCCTTATACCTTGTAGGCAGTGATATCCTTTTAGTGAGTGGCTACTCTTTAAAATGAAAATACAATTTAAACTAAATTACAGAATTTTACAAAACACAATTGTTAGTTAACATTATAACAATGTTATAACGATATACACTGTAACATGTTATAACAGTATAACAAACAAATTTAACAAAGTTTAGAAAGTCTCTCTTGCTTAAGTAAAAACGACACGTTCTCTCTTGGTGATCAAATGCATAAATATCTATAGTTGAGAATATCCCATGAAAGTACAGTATCATTTGGATGGTGTCTGAATCCTTTTCCGGTCATGGTAACATTACGAATGGCAGCTCATGCTTTTGCCTCTGTATTTAAAAGACTACCAAAAAATGACACAGATTGTTTTAGATGAACACTAAAAACCTAATTGAAAGCAAAATGAGATTTGAGAGTACTGCAGCCTTGTCACACTGGCTTGTTAAAAGCCTGCTGTCGACGTCAGAGCTACTGAGTAGACTGACTTGAAGGCAGCACTCAAAACACTGGGGAATGAAGCGACCTTCAATTAGAGCTCAAGAAAGAGTGAACAAAGGAAGATTTCCTATGAATCCGTCAGACAGTGGAACAGCAGTGAAAAATGTGTCTCAGAATACTCTCAGGATGTCTCACAAGTACTGTATAGCAATATGTGTGCCGAGCATGACGAATACATTTGTTACCTACTGTGATTAATACAGTTTTAATATACTTGATTACCATACATATGTTGAATGTCTTTACTGAACAGAAATTTGAAAAGGCTATTCAGACCGCTTATTGTACTTATCTTTCAATAAGTGGAGCTTGACAATTTTGTTGACCGTAATAAAAAAAACAAAAAAAATTCCAAAGCACAAGATCACAGGATAGGAACTTATTTTAAAAGCCAGTACATAACTTCTCATAATTTCTATTGTTGCACTATACAGTATATAAATTAAAACAGTGATATGTTGTATACAGTTAGAGCTATGTCACAGTTAGCAAGGAATTATTCAGCCATTTTCTATCCACTTTGTCTGTTTCAGGGTTGCAGGGGAGCAAGAGCCTATCCCAGCAAGCAACAGGCACAAAGCAGGGTACACCTTGGATGGCACACCAATCCCTCATAGGGCAGAAACACAGACACAAACTCAAACACTCATCCCTAGGGCCAGTTTTCCCAGAAGTCAATTAACATACCAGCATGTTTTTGGATTGTGGGAGGAAACCGGAGCACCCAGAGCAACCCCACTGGAACATGAGGAGAATATACAAACTCCAGGCAGATAGCACCCCAGATCAGGAACTGAACTCGGGGCTACAGTAGTGTGAGGCAGTGATGCTAACCACTGCACCGATATGCTGCCCAGCAAGGAATAATATTACACAAAAAGAAATGTAATGTATATAATATGGTTTCCAAGAGTCCAGTCTATGGCTTTCTAATAAAAAGTGGATTAAATAAATAAGAATACAATAAGTTGTTTTGTTCTGCAAAAGTATAGACTGTACAATTTGAAACAAGGAGAGAAAAATGTTTAATTTCATTTAACTGTTTTGACTAACGCAATTTCTGTGCCCCCTGTACTGTTGAACATTTAGTCCCTGGCAAGCATCTTTTTAATTTCGTTTTGCTTTAAAATGTCACTCTCAGCATGGCCTTGCTGAATGAAATTTTGGCACTCCATTGCAAGCACTGGCATCGATTTCTCCCCAGGGTGTAACAAATTAAATTACGGTTTGGTTGTTTCTTTTCCAGAAGCTCACAGTTCCCTGTTCTCATGTAGTTTCAGAGGGTGTACAACTTGTATCCCTGGTTTTCTCGTAAAACCATGTGAGAACAATTTAAAGTTTTGAGCTTAATGAGGTACATTGTGGTAAAAGTGCAGTGAACACGAAGTAAAGCACAGAGAAACTGTGTAAAATGATAGTGTAGCACATAAGGTTTGTTACACCAGAACAGAAATCATGAAAATGAAATGTCTACTACCCTCTATAATGGGTTCTCTGAAATGCTGGACACTCTTCAGAAGTAAGACTCATCACCTGCTCACTCCACAGTCAATAAGAAAGTAAGAGTTTGATTCTGCTGAATAACTGAGCTGTCAATGGAGCAACAAGCACAACACAACACCTGAGGTGGTACCCTCAAGGTCTGGTATTGGTAGTGCAGACTTTTGGATACAATCCAATGTGGTTTCCAAATTGAACATAGCTGGACTGGGGTACTGTATAGAGAAGGCACCCAGGATATACATTATAGTGACCACATTTTCCAGAAGCCACTACAAGCCACAAGTGTATATTTTCACAGTTTTTCTACTACCCTGAGCACAGGGTTCTGAGTGGCTTTCTCACCCAGGCAGTGAGCCCAACAGAGACATACCCTTTTAGAGGTGAGGAAATCACTCACTGACATTTCCTGTTGTACCATTTATGTGAACCAGTCTTCATTTTAAAAAAACAAAACAGAATATAAGAACAGCATTCACACTTTCCTTCAAGTTTACAACCAAAACACCCATAAATAAGAATCAGACAGCTTTGACAGAATAACAGTACAATACTTAGGGATTATGATGGAGGACAAACCCATGACTCCAATATAGAAATTCTAAAATTATTTTGAAACCTGAGGCATGTTTTGTTTTTGACACCCCTGAACCCTTTTCTCTGTAGAACAGGTAGCTGCCATTTAGTAAATATTTCTAGCAACATCCTGTTGTTTCAAATGGAGATCATTAAATGCCTAGCATGTCTGGTAGGAGAAGATGATGTGCGAACATTTCCCAGCAGGTACTGGTGAACTCTCCAGTATGCTTTACTGGGAATAGAATAATGTGGAAGGATTAACATCAGCTACCCAGTTCAGTCTGAAGGAACTCTTTAAAGGTTTGGGTAAAGGCAAAACTAGTTAGGCAAATTGGTTCCTCTAAGTATGATGTCTTGAAACACAATATCTTGCTATGGCAAGCATTTCAATGGATTTGTGCCTGGAAATACCTGGCTGGGGTTACCTGCCTACTAGCAAGGATATGGCTTCAACCTATATTCAACCTGTCAGCTAAAGTTGTTGGTATTGGACACATACTTAGGAGTCTACCTGATAATGTGAGACATAGTATAGAACAAGGAGACCCTCAAATGGTAAATAATTTTATGTCTCCCATGTGGAGAGACATTTAATCACAATAGAGCTAGCCCAAGATACTGACACAGGAAAATAATGGGAAATGACTGAAACGATTTCTCTGCTGCTGGGAAATTGGAAAAGGGCTTCAAAATGGAAACAGGTTTTAAAAGAGAAACAGGAAAAGTGAACCATTTTTGTATGAATTAGGGTACAAAATACA
The DNA here is from genome assembly GCF_040954835.1 of Lepisosteus oculatus. Lineage (NCBI taxonomy): Eukaryota > Metazoa > Chordata > Actinopteri > Semionotiformes > Lepisosteidae > Lepisosteus > Lepisosteus oculatus. Next base: position 12,051,660 of record NC_090719.1, on the reverse strand, counting down.
AATATGCAATACCGGTGTCATATGTACAGGAAATGTGGCCGTACTTCTGCATGGTGTTCACAGGATATTGCCTCAACAAAGTCCACGGGCTGTAATGTCAGCCAGTGCTGGATGGTACTGGTGTATACTTGATATCCAGGCAAGAGAGCAGAAAGAATGTGGCAATCATTAAATGGACTGGATTACAGCCAAACTAAACGGGAAAATGGTGCAAGCTCTGTGACATTCTGGTAGTTCAGTGACTTTACTTGTGTCATCTCTAGTAGACAGAATACAAATAAAACCAATCCCTAAAACCAGGTTTTACCTGTGTTCACGTAAATGTGAAGTACAATGGCTTTTCTAGTACACCAGTAGAAACTCACCACCAAACCTAATCTGGTACTAGAAGCAGTAGTGCTTAGGCTGTCATACTCCATAGTGTTACTAGATATTTTCTGTCCTTTTTAGATTAATTGCTACAAAGTGTTTCCAGGGAAAGGAAGTTTTTAAGCAGAAATGGGAGCTTTATATCCTTTCTCTGTTGAAATGCTTCTACAGCCCTTACAATTTAGGATGGAACACTGAGCTTGGCCTCAGCATAATAATGCTGATGCGTCGGTCTAGGTTATGTTACCTCATGATGGCTGGATTGCAGCTCCATCTTTGGGATTGAACTAGGAGAGTCGATATCTAATGGGTGAGCTGTTTCTCTGAACGTGTCACTGAGGGGTTTAAGGACGAGTTCCCTTTCACTTCGGAGTCAGCACCAATGTGAGAACTGAAGATTCTGTGCTTGCCCATCAATTTGGGGTTTTAGTAAATACATTATGGTAACAGTGTGATGGCTATTCCTAGCATATTGGGATCAATAGGTACTAGGTTATTTTGGGTTATGGAAAGAGAGAAGCAGAGCTTGCTCTAACAACAAATGAGTTTAGGCATCACTATCCTAAACTCATTTGTTGGTATCAACAACCCACTGTCTGAATACCTGGTATGCACTGTAGTAAAAAGAAGCCATTGCTCTTGAGTGATCAGAGTAACAGAGTAACATCAACAACCAGTTCAGGCTGAAAGAATCACATTTGGTTTTGACAGATTCGTGTCAGACAGTGACTCTACAACACCAGGTTTGGTCTAGAGATTCCCTGTACTGTGCTATTCTGGTCAGCAGTATAAAGAATGCAAAGACCTCACAATGGGTGGTTAAAGTGCACAGGTCCAGCACTGCTGGTTAAGTGTCTACACTATTTTCTTTTAAACAGACTGACCAGGACCATCTGCCCAAATGAACTCTTCAGCCTACTGTATGCAATGGTTCTTTGGGTTTCTACACTGGTTGCTCCTGCCCTGCCAGTTCGTCCCTCACTGCCTGGGCATAAACCCGGGTCTCCAGTGTCACGCAACAGGGAACGTGCCGGTTAAGAGGTGCATTAAAACCACAGAAAGATTCAAATGAAACAACAAAGACGATTAGAGATAACTCACTGAAGCTAAACAGCTTTGAGCCTGGTCAGTACCTGGATAGGAGACCTCCTGGGGAACACTAAGGTTACTGCTGAAAGAGGTATCAGTGAGGCCAGCAGGGGGTGCTCACCCTGCGGTCCATGTGGGTCTTAATGCTCCAGCATAGTGATTGGGACACTATACTGGGAAAAGGCGCCGTCCTTCGGATGAGACGTAAAACTATGGTCCTGACTCTCTGTGGTCATTAAAAATCCCAGGGCGTTTCTCGAAAAGAGTAGGGGTGTAACCCCGGCGTCCTGGTCAAATTTCCCATTGGCGCTTACCAATCATGACCTCCTAATAATCCCCCTCTATGAATTGGCTTCATCACTCTGTTCTCCTCACCACTGATAGTTGATGTGTGGTGAGCGGTTTGGCGCACTATGGCTGCCGTCGCAATCATCCAGGTGGGTCTGCAAACTGGTGGTGGTGGAGGGGATTCCCATTACCTGTGAAGCGCTTTGAGTGGAGTGTCCAGAAAAGCCCTATGTAAGTGTAAGCAATTATTATTAGTATTAGAGATATGCCTTGGAGAATGTTGTGAATAGTGAGGGATGACCTTTGTGAAATACATAGTGTATAGGGAAACTGCCCACAATTTTCACCACATGCCTCCAACACCTGCATTAGGTCCTGGATGATAAAACAAGGCTAAGTGCCACTTAGCTTATACCTGGTGCTGCTGTTTGTCTTGTCTCCAGTGTCTTGGTGTTTGATATGTTTGCGTGAGGATTATAACAAAGACAGAACTCAGTACGCAATGCAGATGTGCAGTGAGTTGGCAGCACGGAAGTAAAGATCGTTATTTTAAGAACTGTATTTTAAGGGACTATTTTTTGTTTAGTTTGCTGTGCATACACATAGCCTGCCGAGTGTTAGTGATTGCTCACTGAAGGATGCACCATGGCCCAGGGGGGTCGCTCGTTACATTCTCACAGCAGGGGATTAGCAAGCACAGCTGGGGCCACCTTCCAAAAATATCTGTGAGAGCAATTAGACAAAGTGCATGTTAAAATGGTTGGGCTGACTCACTGAAACTAATGAGAAAGGTCAGTAAACCACCCCGGAGAGGCATTATCTGAACAAAGATCTGAAAAATCAATTTAGGAAAGACATGGTTTTGGCGTGATGCATACATTCCTCATGCACACCAAAGGGCAAATAATTCACTCACCAGTCCAGTGCTCAGGTGTCTAAAAAGTGTAAACTTATGGCAGTATATCATTTTTCCCAGTTTTAATGTGGGTTTCCCAGTTTTTCAAATTTTTACCAATCATGGCCTCCTAATAATCCCCATCTATGAATTGGCTTCATTACTCTGCTCTCCTTCCCACTGATAGCTGATGTGTGGTGAGTGTTCTGGTGCACTATGGCTGCAGTTGCATCATCCAGGTGGGGCTGCACATTGGTGGTGGTGGAGGGGAGTCCCCATTACCTGTAAAGCACTTTGAGTGGAGTGTCCAGAAAAGCGCTATATACTGTAAGTGTAAGCAATTATTATTATTAATTATTAATGTTAAATAAGGTCCTTTAGATGTAAATAAAATATAGTGCTATGATCTGGTGCAGTGGAGGCTGCAATTTGCTTCCCTTATTGTTACATTAAAAAAACATGAATTTATTTAAAAAGCACTGAATAATACTGCACGCTTGTTGAAGTAAAGAATGTGACACTCTTTTGGAGATTATTTTTTTCCCTTGAAAACAATCAAAAGTAATTCTTTTGCAAGATCAATGCAACACGTTAAAGAACATAAAAATGTGTAAGCACTCAGAAACTCATTACAATTACACGGACGCAAACAGTGTACTGTACAGTATGTGCAAATGTAAATAAGGGAGAAAGCAAAAAAAAAATTAAATAAAAGGCTGGTTAAATAAGTCTCATTCAATAAGAATTTCTGTATAAATATAAATTCATTTTCCAAAAAATATTAATCATCAAATGTTTCATTTACATTTTCAACATCATCGGGCACCTTGTAGGCATGACACACTGTATCACGTGAAGCCTGTTTCAATTCCCTTTGTGTACAACTGTCAAATGCAGCCAGTGCTTCATGGATAGGCTCTGGGTTGATAATGAGCTGATGGGAGATTGGATACAAGATTAATGTTTGTAGCAAAGAAAAATAAGTGGTGATTTCCACTTATTGTGAATTCTTATTGTGAGATAATGGCAGTGCTTCTCTGAACCTACTTTCTTCAGAAAGGTGTAGGGAAAGACCTTACTACCCTCTGTGACCTGACAAGTTGGAAGAAGACAAATGGTCCAATTGCTTTAAACAAAACAGGAAGCAGAGGCTTCTATTTGTCATTATTTGCCGTCCAGGAAGAGAGCAGATCCTCTGCTAAAAGCCTGTGAGCATATTGAGCGAAAGAGATGACCATCCATATAACTATGGAACTCTTTACTTTTTTTGAAGAATGAGGTATTTTAGATTACTGTAATTTTGGGACGTTATGGAAAGAAGCATTTGAGTTTTGAGAGTTTTTTGGTCTCGAGAGAGAGAGAGACATGTTTGGAAGCCAATAAGCATCTTAGCTGCTCGGCTATTCTTAGAGAGGCACTGTTTTCAAAAGACTAGTTAGGAACTCAAAAAAAGAGCTTAGGTTTTGAATATTGATATTATGCTTTGAATACTGTTTTCCACATGTTTATAAATAACTTACAACAACTCCTTCCTTTTAAACTTGTGGCTGTGATTGCAACTGTGATTGAACCCATTTTGGTAAACTCCTGTTATGGCTGCATATCCCCGTGTAAGCCACATTATATAAAATGGTATGGATAAGCTGTATGATAAAAGAATTGTTTTACATGCTACTGAAAAAACACTATACTGGTCTCAATAGATGAAGCCAATGAAGTCATTATACAGTATTAGCAAATGAATATGCATCAGTGTTATTGTAACTCACCACAATTCTTAAATAAGATCCAGAGCTTTTTCCTATTGGACTGAATGGGAAATAAAGATGACGGGTGGAAGGATTTTTAAAAAAGTTTAAATTGAAAGTAAAAATCAAGAACAGGGATATCAGATCCTACTTGACAGATACTCCCCTGCATAATTTGCATCTTTCACGTCTGAGTCAGTGTGCATTCCTTGTCAAAACTGCTTGGTGCCATCTCAGACAGACACGACAGAACACACCACCCACCAGGACAGAAGATTGAAAAACACATCAAAATCATGACAAGAAAATTGAAGTATTAAACAAACCGTTTGAAAATTAAGAGGGCTTGACAAGAAATCAGAATGAATAATGGCTGACAATTGCAAAATCAACAACATTCCCTTTAACCTTGTACATTTTAGCATCTACAGTTTATTATTTTTCCTCATGTGGTGGGACAGCACCTACTTTTTCCTGGTTTGACTCACTAATGTTAACACAGATCTCTGGGGCATGCCAGAACACAGGTGTTCGATATGCAAATAACATTATCAGAATGATCAAAGATTTCTTGACATATACCTAAGCACTTATCGTAGTCTTTGATCTCTTCACTAATGTGACCATAAAAGAGTCATCCATCTCTTGCTTTTTAAGAAAACCTGTATCATGAGTTAGGGATAGTTGAATTTGGATTCTTGTAAATTTGATTGCCAAGCTGAAATACCTGCTGCCACCGATACAATAGGAATGATAAACATCAGGAAACAGAAATACTTACTTTTCGAAGAATTCTAAGAATATTCTACATTAGTCTTAAAAGCATTGCAAAAAGTAAAGTCATAATTTAGAGTCTGGAAAACACAAGGATCACGTTAATTTACACCAAAGAGCTCTTTTGTTACTATTTTGCCAGAGGAATGAAATATTCGGGGGGCACTGTATAAGCACATATACAGTATATTTATATACATATAAAACCTACGGTGATTTTTCAAGGTAATGAAAAATCTGCTTTGTGTCACAGTGAAATCATTCAGGTTTTCTTTTGCATTGTACTACACAAAAAACCTACAATGCTATATCTTGCTTACATCTGAAAATGTACGTATGAAGCATGTATGGAGTTCTTCTTTGTGCACGTCGCTTTGAATGCTCTGTCCTTTTGTCTTGTCACTATTGTGCCACTTTTTGAACTGGCAGCTTCTCTGCTGAAAACAACCAGTTCTCTTCTTGTTCATCACACCCACAGGAATTCTAGCACAACCACAGCCACTTCCTCTCCCACTGCCCCCGCCCCCACTTTTCCACAATCCCTGCTCACTCTTCTCTTTCCCTTTCTATCCCTTTCTGGTTGAGTGTCCAATACACAGCATCTACAACAACCGCTTCATCTTTCTCTCGTCTACGGTCCTCCTTTTCAATGTCCCCGTAGGAGCCCCCCCAGTGACTGAATTCCACTACCCAGAGGAATCAAGATAATGGTACTTAATGGTGTTAGTCTGCACTGCATCACCAACACCATGGCTGGCACAGCTTTAGATCTATTACCCCGCATGGGGGGGTGTCCAACCGGTGTGGTATCACCCCTCGACTCTTCCCTCCTATCCCTCATAAGATCCTATGCTCAGCCTCTCAATTGCACCAGACTTCCTTCCGTTTGTCCTTAATAGTTGCTACTTTAACACTGTTGTTGTATTTTGCTGTCATTTTTCTGCTTTCAGTGGTTCCAGGTGGAATCTGTTCTCTTTCATTTAAAGTAGTTATAGCAAACATCAGCAAGTGGTTACTCGCTACTAATTCTTGTTCTACTTCCAGGTCAGAGCTCATGACCTCAGACTACTTTTTCTAGATTGTCACAGTGTCTTCCACAGCCCACCACAGAATTTCAATCTCTCATGATTTAGAATCTGTTAGCTCTACTGCTACCAGTTAGGCCCAGTTCGGCTGCATAATTGACTGTTTTTATTCACTCCATGCTATGTTGCACGTTCTGTAAATGGATTTTCTACATACCTTTTCTACATAACTAAATCAAAGCTTACATACTAAGGTGGTCAAATTGTAATCTTGCACTTCCGGTTTCTTACGTGTAACTTTTGCCTGCTGAACACCTCTTTGTGCATTTCATTTAGCCATACTTCAATCCCATCTTCCATTCAGCATCCTCCCTGACTCATTCCTTAGAGGGAGTTTTTGTTACATGTACAGTATACTTATGTTGAAGGCTGTCATTTCTTCAGTCTTCAGTCAGGCGAGTTAGTGACAAACAGTGTAATATTGTATAAATGTATATTCATCATCTCTCCACGTTAATTTGAAATTGACTGAACGTCTGAAATGTATAAATCACAATTATCTTTCTTTGCCAACTGAACCACATTTTATACACTGTTAGGGAAAGTTACTTTTGAAAAGTAATTCAATACACTAAAAACATAAATTACTTGTGTTAGAGATTATAATGTTATATGAATAAGAAGTTGGACAAAATTGCTTTTCAGAGGCAGTGTGTTGCTTTACATAGCAACTATGCTCATGCTACATGGATCACTGTAACTGATGACATTTTATTATTTTCCCACCATTCTAGTTAATTAATTGCTTACACAAACAACTTGTAACATTAATGGGTTACTTTTTAAAGTTGCAATGAAATCTGCAGAGTTGCTTTGATATTATTGTATTGATACTTTTCCATATTATCACAGCAATAAAGAAATAATGGAGCAGGGACAAATAGTAATATCTTCCAGCTCAGATGTGTACAGCATGTCATACTGAACCTGTGCAGCACCTATACTGGTGATAAACATGTTCCATTACTTTGCTAACATCCGGTGAAAACAAAATAACAATGGGATATTAAAGTTGTTTTTTTTTATGTTAGTCAAATATGCTGCATGCTTTGGCATTTGGATCCTAAAAGAATTCATACAGGAAAATCTAAATATCTAGCCTAAATGCTTCTCCACATTCCATTTTAAAATAGAAACTATTTCACTGTCACACTAATTTGACATTCGCCAAGGATAACGTCATTAATACAGATATTCCTTGTGCAGTGTTACTTGCGTCAGTGTCCCATGATGATGGTCAAATACACTGATATGCATATCTGAACCATAAACTGAAATTTTCAGCCAATGCTGTTGAAGTTCTATATTTACAGTCAGCTGTACTTAATTAAAATCCAGCTCAAATATTTCTGCCATGCTTACAGAGTTCTTCAAACACATCACTGTTCTCTGAAAAGGGACTCATCTGCCTGACAAATTGAGTTAATTACTGCTTGATTTCATTTCAGAGGGCCAGCTGAACTCAGTGATGAGAATGCACCTTAATCTTATTCATTTAAATGCGACTGAGGCATGATAATCAGTTTATGTTTTTTTCATGGAAAGTCCAAGTTGAAAAGAAAAATAGACTTGGAATGCCACTGAAAAGCATATTTCTTTGTTTTTGTAGGGCTAAGGGATCAGAAAACAGGGCATTTGTGTTTGAAAAGATTTGCCAACAATACTGGGCCTCCCTTGAATGGCATCTAATCCCTACTGCATCTAAGGGCATACAACAATTCTGTTCCAACAAGATTGGACACTAAAGCACTTAATGTAAAAGTTTATTTTCTTAAAAAGTTTTTAAAAGGATCATTGCGCGCGTAAGCACTTCTGCAATTGGCGTGGAGTGCACCAAAAATATTATAAGCACTGACGAAATTGAGGACATCTCAGGTGAATTATTATTGTTGTTATTGAAATATTTTTTCCTGTGAAATGATAGGACACAGGTTCACATCGGGTCAGAGGAAGGATAAAAGGGAGTGGATTCTGTGCTGTACAGATGCTAATTATAAACTTGAGGGACCCATTTCAGTCTCCAGTGGATACAGATTCATACTGAAGTAATATTCCTCTGTGGAATAGGAAATCTGCTGTACAGATTTAATGGGAAGCCATCCAGCATCTCATCCCTGCTTTCTGTCTCTTTTTTTAGTTTTTTTTTTACATTTGGCAGTTGGCATATCACTTTGTACTTTGAGTTTACTTCAAATATTGGTTTTGGAAGTCAATTGTAACCTGGTACCAATCGTGATTTGAATTGTGTCCCCTTTCAGATTTGAATCATAAGAATAACAAGAAAGGGTTCTCAATGGTCTGTGGCGCATTATTCCAAAGAGCATCATGACAAGGAATGTTACTTGATGTTAAGCCAAGGGACACAACTAGAGAACTGTAGGGATCTTTGCTGGCTGCTGCACTGCAGTGAGAAGATACAAATACAAATATAAAAGCAAAGTCCCAGTTCCAGAAGGTCCTTTTTAATGAAAGTGAAGAATATAGCATTTATATAATCTATGAAAGGCAATGATCACATCTGTGTACCTACATGTACCAATGTTGTCCAAATATTCAAAGCAGTATCTGTATAACATCAGCCTATGAAAAGGGTCAAAATTAGACTTCACCAATCTGTCATTTTACAAGCCTTTGTCAGAGACGACAACGCAAACATGCAAATGGTTAATGCTTCATAGTACAAACTGCAGCCAGACATAAACCTGGATCACGTTGATCGGTCGACCTAATGTCGCATGTGCTGTAGGACTTTTTCTCTGGCTGGGACTGCCGCCTCTCAGGAATCTCTTGGACTATGAAGATTACTTGAATTTTCATCACGGGTAAGAATACAAAAACTAAGAACTTAGCAACCGATTTATTTGTTTTCATGGAGAAAAAACATTGAGATTTGGATTCTACGCATTGGAACTGTTCCCATACAATTACTTAATTACCACTTCAAGATATCAGTGAGAGTTTAATGGGATAATTACAAGATATAAACACAAATACGTGTGCTTTGCAGGCACAGTGCAATTAACAGGGGATAAAAAGAATGAAAGTAATTAGGGAGGAGTTACTGTTTAATGTTCAAGCAATAACTGCTAAAATGGAAAGAACCTATAATTACACTCTCTGACTATGCCCTGAAACCCAAAGTGTTACCAGGTTTTCTAAGCTGATCTGCTGTTTGTTACTCTCCTGTGCTGGAGATTAGCGGAACTGAACAATGACGCTTGTGTTAAAGCCAGGACTGAAGAAGCCTGCCTCTGGATCGTTATCGTCTGATTGTTACTGTACGTTTTCTTTCCCCATTTCCCAGAAAACATCGGAACAAATGACCAAAATTCTTTCGATCCAAATCCACTCGCACCCTTTTTTTTCCCCCGTTCTATTGAAGTTTTACGAAACAGGGCAGAGTTTTAGGTTGCTGCTCAAAACTCCACCGAAAAAAATAAACTTGGATAATGGTTCTTCTGTTCATTTTCTAATGAAATCTGAGAACAAGATGAAGCTTTCTTTGGTTCATCAGTAGCAAGAATAGTTTTTGGAGGTACAGTACAGTGTGCACTGCATATTATTACAAATACTCTTTGGCTGACAAGAAATAGGTGGTGAGTTGCATAGTCCTCACCTTTCTAACTTTCCAAGTTCCTGTATTTTTACTCCCAGATAGAGTAATAATGCACAGTATGGCAATAGCCTAGCCTTTACCCACATACTGTTAAAATAGCAATTTAAAATAAGCCAGATCTTTCCCCTGTCACACTCATGGATTGCCAACTTCTGGATATGTACTGCGCCACAACAGGCACTTTCTTAGAGTTCTGCTCCACAGGCAGCTCTTTGTAAAACTCTTAATTTAATTAAAGAATATCTAATAAACTCCGGATATTTCCTCATGCAAGCCATGAAACCTCTTGAAACCCTACTGAGGTGTACAGAGCTACAGTTGCATATGGTTTCTAGGAGTGACAGCTTCTGTCTCCATTATTCCAGGTGAGCATATGTGTGAGAACCAAGCCATGGTATTCCCCTTGGAGGTAAACTGGGATTACATAACTGGGATTCCCTTTGCACAATGTACATATTCAGAATTCCCTCGGAATAGTATTGGGATATGAAAAGAGGCAGTCACACCAACCCTTGAAGTTCACATTCGAGTGTGAGATTGTAGACTGGGTGCTGTGTGTGCTTCAGGAAATTCCCCCAAGAGCTCATATACAAGTCATACAGTAAAAGGTATTTACTGTACGAATCCATCAATAAAATAAGCAATAACATGAATCTAGATTATTTGGTCCTTATTTATGAATACATTCAAAACAAATTCTAATATTCTGTCTGCAATATTATATACACAGTACAATATATACAGTAACTTTCTCTAACCCTTTATTTGCAATCCTGTAATAAATCCTTATCATAATTCTTATCTATGACATATTACTCTTTGAGTGGCAAAATGCAGATATCTACCTTATCATCAGAACATTGCATTGCACATCCTATGCAATACTGTTTTTTTATAATGACACAAACACAACCTTACATATTCTAACTTCGGTACTGAAGAAATAATTGTTTAAATGCAATATGCACTCTTTTATCTGGTCAATTTCTCATTGCAACAAAAACGATAAAAATCTTCTCTGTCATAGCCAGTTCTAACATCATCCGCTTATCCATTGTAAGAAAGGCATTTCTTCCCAGTTAGAGTCACAGCAACCCTGAGCTTATCCCAGAAACACAGGGCAACAAGACAGGACTGCACTTCATCATCTGTTTTAGACTCACTGATCACTCCAATCTATATCAATTATTTACATCCTGGTACACTTAGTAAACTAGTTGAATTTATTTTGTGTTCTAAAAATACAGCAAATTATGATGCAATTATTGCATTCAAACATAGCAACTAATTAGGTGGCCTTCTGAATCCCGTGCTAAATTAAGCAGAGCACTTGGAAATGTTTAGGAACAGCAGATTCAGTAAAAAAAAACCCAACTTACAGGGGCACTAAGCATTTAAGTGGATTTAACGTAAGAACCCAGGCCCTGAGAATAAGCTACAGTGCTTGTGATATTTTTGGTGCATTCCACACCGATCTCATTCCTATGCAGGCTCATAGCCCACATTGCAGGCTTATGTCTTTTTTCAGCACAATATCTGTAATTGATTGTTGTACCAAAGAGGTAGTCTATCATCCAAAGTGAATTTTTATGTTGATTAATTCCTGGATTTTGGCTGGGGATTTTCCATCTCTGGCATTAAGACAATTACATAGGCTTCCATTAGACCACAAATGCAAAAGAGATGGATTAAGTAAAATTATGTCGTGAATAGCATTTACTTGATGAATTGTGTGCTGGTTGAATGGGTGAATATGACAGCAAATTCACACATTTCCATAACTTTGGAATGAAAGCTGCCAGAATTTCATTTCTGTTTTATTTTAGTCTTAAAATACAAAATAATGTCATTGTCTCTTATCTTACTTGAATCCATGATCTTAATGTGAATGCTAAAAGTTAAAGGGCCCTAATCTTTTGATCTTCCATCATAAACTTGTTCTCAGGGTTGATGGCCAAATTTATATTTCTAATCCATAAACTAATAATCTCCATCGTATTCCCTTCTTATATGTTATATGTTTACAAAATGAATGTTCAATCACTGGGCAATCTGTTACCAGGTAATTATTGAAAAATGTAGATAGTATCACAGTGTAATTATTTTGCTTTTTTTATTCTTGTGACCCTATATTGTATTTTAAAGCAAACTGAATGGGTGAATATGACAGCAAATTCACACATTTCCATAACTTTGGAATTAAGTCTTAAAATACAAAGTACTGTGACTAGGTAATTTGGTGACTGGTTTACCACAGCATCAACTTTATAACCCATTTTCTAGAGCCAAAAGGCTAATCCTCAATTCAAAATGAATTTTCAAAAAAGGGTTTGAATTGCAGACATTTTTTTCCTTTACTAAATTACTTTAACACATTAACACACATTGTTCGGTAGATCTACAGTAGGCTGTTACACTGCAGATCTGTGTTAAGTTGTTAAAACACTGATCTGGTGTGGAACCAATAAGAAAAGTATATGAATGTTTTAATAATAACCTCATGGTTTCAGTACAAAATGTTGGTGCTTGCGGTAGTTATAAAAGTTATACTGCTTTGTGTACATCCTTTTTAGCTCTCTTAAGAATTTTTGCAATGCCACTGTAATAACGTTTAATGCCTCCTAAAAAACTAAAAACCAAACTAAAATTTACAAAGGCTTTTTGTTTGATAGTTTCATAACTGATGGCATAGTTGTAAATGTAGACAGTGTCTGAATCGAAAAGCACAATAAGCTACTATCCTACGTATTTTCTCAACTTTGTGATACCAGTTTATTAACTTTGTCATCATTTAATAATGAAAAACATTATAGATTTTTTTTTATTGACAGCCGCTGTTATAAGATATTCGTGAGCAGAAGTAATATAAATATGGGGTTTTAAATTCTCTGCATCAAAAATCCTAGTCTTTCATGTATTCAGAATAATTTTAGTCTCTCAAGAGACAAATCAAGAGGCTGAAGCTTTCCTCTGTTAGTTGTGCTAGAGAACAATTTCCTTTATGCACTGATTATAGATATCGTTGAAGGTCTATTAAAATTCGCAGGATGTGGAAGGAAGGAAAAAAAACTAAACTAGGAAATGTACTATTCTCCTGTTCTTATACTGTTACAACATATGTATATATAACCTACCAAAAGCAACGCAAGAGCACTGCAATAAGACTCTCAACGGAATTTGTGATTAATTCATAGTATCACTGACCTACAGTGATGCCGCTATAGATACATGGATTTGTACTTTTTACAAAGAGTGTAGTGTAAGTTGGTAGATGTGGAAAGCACCACTTTTACATAGCACCAACTCTTATAAATGTATTTTCCAGCTCATCTACGGTATATACATTCAGTGCTCTGTAAGTGTTATTTTCCAATGTGATCTATTAAATACTGTGATAAAGCACATGAAAGGATTGAAAAAAAACACTAAAGTGCAGCACATCACAGCAAAATCTTGGAGAAACCACACTGACATGTTGTGAAACAGAAATCATGGTAAAAGCCCTATGAAGTGCAATAAGTAAATCATAGTAAAATCAAAGAAGAGTGCAGCAAACTACAGATAAATCATGGTATAAGCAGACTGAAGTGGAAAATGGAGTGGAGGGAATCTTTTCAGATTCTTCCGTAAGCATCTACTGCACATTATTTATACCATAAATTATCGAACATAATTGCATTTGTTTTGCAACATACCTAATGTATTCCTTTTTGAAGATTTTTTTAGACCTTTATGGAGATCTTTATATAGCCCACACATTTCTTTCCCCCCGCCTTTCTTCTTTCCAAAAGTCTACAACATTGACTGCCTGCTTCAGATCCACTGGAAAATGAAGAGGTTTATTTACCGATGCTTCATTGTGTTGACGTCTTAAAGACTCAAGCGGACCACAGCGATGCAGCTGAATGACGCATACTGCACGTGTTTCATTTTTTATCATCAGTAGTGACTGTCCTCTTTTGGCATTGTCTGTCCGAGTCCTGAATAAATGAAAAGGAAACTGAAATGCACAGCTTCAGCTTCTTACCTAGTAGGAGTCTAGTCATCAAATCAATTCTAACCCAATTACACAGTGTAAAAATAATTCTCCTGCAAAGAGCTCTCTTGCACATGCCTGCTGTTTCCCTTCACACCAGTGAGACAATTCCATGCATTTGCCTTTGTGACTCCTGGCTGTTCGATAGAATAGAAAGGAAGTTTTAGTTCTTGTAATCACGTGTGGTCAACTGGTGTCTTTTAAGAGTAGTAAAGTAATGAAGTTTCATACCAAAACTGAAATAAATTCTGCACTTTATATTAAATGCAGCTGTTTCAAACCTGCCTGTGATGCAGACAAAAATTAGCATGAAGCATTCTATCAGATGCTTTACGAGTTTGCTTCAATAATTTTGTCATTCGAATAAAAAAATTGTAATAGCTTTTGAATTCTGAATAGCTTTTGAATTTTTAATTTCATTTGGAAGGACTTTGCATGCAGTGTAACGTTGGATCCTAAAAGTCTGTCATTGATGCAACTATTATGATTTCTGCAGAACAGTACTTTTCCTACAGAAACCAGTGGTTTCCTGCAAATCATCCTTCCCACTACACAAAACAAAGTGCCTGTATACATTTCTACAGCAGCACTAGTTTGCATCAAGAATCAGCTCTTACCCCATTAAAGCCAATCTTTGAATATTGATGGAGTTATATCAGGTATCTTGTATCTTGATCAATTTAAATGAAATTTCCCAATGTGCTGTATGTACAGTAGTTTACTTGAATACCCCTCTATGAACTCGTTAATTAAAACCATTTTTCCAGGAGTTTCATTTCTGTGTAGCTATGGAATCTCTTAGATGTTTATCACAAGATAAGATTTTTTTTTTTGCCTAAACGAGATGGCAATCAGACATCTTTCACATGTGGCAGATGATCTGCGTTCAACACGAAAATCTAATCTGTCATCCTGTGTTTGCTCTTGTGCATGTCAGAGGAAGCTGTCTCTGCTTGTTTTTCCACTGAGAAAATGCTGAATCAAGCAGCTGGCGGTCATCGGACAGGAAGGACTGAGGTGGTCCTGCGTCATGTCTAAGATCAGATAAGTGACAGAGCAAAGCTGGTGTGTTAGGCGAGGGTAATGTCCTACTATAGTCCAGAGATTTCCTGATATCTCTTTTCGCAAGACACTGAGATTTGTAACTCAACAGTGGTGTAAACCCAGCGGGAAGGAGCATGTTGCTCTATTTCACTGAAATATTCTGATGATTCCAGCTATGTAGCAGGATCCTGTTATGCAGTGTTATCAGTCATGCAGCATTTTTAATTGGCTGAATATATCTACTACACATTTAAAGGAACTGCAAAAGTGGCATAAATAGTTTACCGAATAATGGAGGATTAATGACAGAAGATGATTGAAGAAATATGGTCACTTTTAATAACCAACTTATCCAGTTCCTGGCGAGCTGGCAAGTACTGGGCGCTATGCAGCATACACCCTGCATAGCAAATGCATTTGCTATTTGTATTGCAAATGTCTTTGAGGATTTTGAATACTACCTGTTCCCTTTATAGTCTTCTCTATGCAAGACAAAACAATTTCAGTTCCTTCAATCTCTGTATACTATCTTAAACCCCAAAATGTATCTGGTTGCCGTTTTCTTGATTGACTCCAGAGCAGCAATAGCTTTTCTATAACAGGATGACTAAAATTGTACACAATATTCTTATTTAGCCCTGGATGAAATTTTAATTTCACTGAGTTACCAAACTACTACTGGGGGAGTGTCTTACATGGGCAAGGTGAGCTAAATGGTTTTCTCACATTTACATTGTGTCTTACATCACTTTCACATCACATTTTCAACAACATGGTTTTAAAATTAAATTAGTTTCAGGAGTGACCCAAGCTCTATGTATTAGTGTGCTAGTGACAACAAATACTATGTAAAAAGCACCCTAACATCTGTGCGTACAGATTTTCCAGAAGCTGGAATTGGAGATAATGAGCCTTAGTAATTCATTAATTTCGCATGAGCTAGGATGCAACACCCCATTCAGTTCAGTAAGCATAACAATGATACATTTGGCACTTATGCATACATTACAAACTCCTATTTTTGTAACCCTGCACAGCAGTTGAAATATTCATTTCCTCCTGTCTGTGAGTTAACTTCAGAGTGGATCTCCATCCTCTGCTGCCTTTCCGTTGGCCCTACGAAAATATCAAATACATTCTAGGGGAAGTGTATTACATGACATCACAAACATCTTTTAGCCTCTGGCCTTCCTATTTCTTATCCCCACGGAGAATGAGCCTGATTCACCAGTAACTGAGTGGTGTAGGAATGTAGGCTTTATATTCCAAAAGACTGTGACTTATTTGCATTCCTTTACTGATGGCTCAGCATGCTGAAGAATCTTTTTTTTTCCCCCTAGTTAAACAAGTCCTCGGTTTCCCTTCCTATCAACAGCTTTACATTGTCATTTTGTGAAAGAGTTAAGTGGGACAACATTGGATTATGCACAAAATATTTAGATGTTCCTGACAGGGCACTTATCAGCAATTCCAAGGCTCGACAAAACAACTTTTCAGTCAAAACATATGCAGTGTGTTTCTTCTTCCAATTTTTGTAATCTGATAGATACCTCAAATTAATAGACAGATATGTACTGTACATTGATCCATGTGTTACACAGGGATGAGTTTTGAGATGCTGTTACTGGGAATAATGGCACCTACAGAATAGATGTGTTTGAGGATGTTCATTGGGTATTTAGATGCAGTGAGATCTGACTTAACCCGTTAATCTGAAAGCCAGCCCCCTGGCCACAGGACAAGGAAATGGGGCTCCACTGAGAGTGAGACGTTCACCGTGGGGCAGTGGCAGGGAGGAGATGGGATGAAGGAGGGATGCCAAGATGAAATGTGAACAGAGAGAGATTTGCTTCTGATATGCGGTATATACAGTAGTTTCAATTAATGACGTTGGGAATGATTATGATTTGGAACAGCTGGGACAAAAAGGTCTTGGTTGTCATCATCCTTCCTGAACATCAGTTAAGAACTTCCATTTATTATACTGAGAAATGTTATTGTTTTTCAGTTTCTGATTTATGTCTATAAATCACATTGTGGTGGCTCTGTGGCTAAGAATCTGCCCCTGTGGCTGGAAGGTTGCCGGTTCTTATCCTGCGGCTGGCAGAGGAATCCTACTCCGTTGGGCCCCTGAGCAAGGCCCTTAACCCCAACTGCTCCAGGGGCGCTGTACAATGGCTGACCCTGTGCTCTGACCCCATGTTCTCTCCCTGTCTGTGTGTCTCATGGAGAGCAAGCTGGGGTATGCAAAAAAGACCAATTCCTAATGCAAGAAATTGTACAGTATATGGCCGATAAAGTAATCTTATCTTATATCTGTAGACTTTTAGCATTTAGTTGAATAGCTATCTTTTCTTCTTGTTGTTGCTTTATAAGAATATGTCATTATTACAGTATTTCCAGGGTGGTCTTGCATTGCTCTAAATTCCCCAAAGGGGAGTTATTAAGCTAGTATTGCTTTGGCTGAGAAATTAAAATGTAATGGTGTAGAACGATTATTTATGCTGGCATTTAATTCAATTTGCCTTAATTTTGTACCATAAATAACTAAACATAAAATGATCCCATTGCGCATTTGCAGCTGTAAAACATTTTTAAGGTAGTACACTGAAGCTCTTAGGATCTAGCTGCAGAAGTATTCACTTTTTTACACAGCCACATAATATTCTAAACTTGTAGATGATGATAAAAGAGATCTGCATTTATTCTCCCATACTTCATGCATACCAGTACTTTAAAGTACATCTAGTAATACCAAAACTAAAAAAAATGGAAATGGAGTGCATAATGATATTCTGAAGACTGGAGGACTTGAAAGTTTAGTAGCTCAAACCAAAATCCACTTTGAAAAAAATGAGCACAACCCTGAAAATCAATGATTTCCTAGAATTTCTTTTCAGACTCCCTTTGCTGATTTGGGAAGAAGAAAATGTGATGAGAAACTCTTTATGGAATATGAAGTCATGCAAATCATAAGACAGATAAAAGTTGAAAGGTATAAACTTGGCAATGGCAAGACATTATGTAACAGCCTTATGTAATCCATTGCTCCTATCACATACAGTACAACTGCAGTTTGTGTTTTAAACTTTCAAGATGTTTTTCTAGAGAGGAATTTATCTCAATAGAAGTTGGATTAAGATCGCATAATTCATTTAAAATATTTTGCACAATTTTGTTTACCACATTACAAAAAAGGTATTGCTGCTCTGGAATTAGTCCAAAGAAAGATGCAGTATAAACGTGGGCTTATACTGTATGAATGTCATAGAGTGGTTAACAGAACTGAATCCTGAATGGAAAAGATTACAAGAGGACCTAATTCAAGTATACAACATCCTCAAAGGCTTTGACAAAGTCCGAACTAATGGACAGTGAAACATAAAACAGATGAGGGGTTTATGGAAGTCTGAAACAAGCTACTCAAGTCATATTGGTTAATCTCATAACCTGGCTTCTTTCAAGTTACAAATCAATCAGGTACTAACTACCTCCAGACACTGGGAAGTGTAAATGATCTGGTTACTGGGATTTTACAGGACATTTGCAATATGTATAAAACATACAAGTATCCCAGCTGGACAGAAATGAAGTTGACGGAATGTTCTTCACTTATGACTGAAGAAAAAAATCCTTGCTATCTGTTATCTAATATGTTTTAAGTTTGCGATGACTTGTGGTCAATTCATATTTCACTACCATGTCTTAGTGCAACAAAGAATTCAACTTCCCCTGATGGAAAAATGATGATTATTCTAACTGATCTGCTACCATTATTTAGATTTCTAGTCCTACTTTACATCATAGTTTAATTACACTTCAGTGTTCTTTGTTCAGGAATGGTGTCAGTGGGGAGATGTTATTCTGTTTAATAGATTTATTTCTTTCAGCACTTTCTTCCACTTATTAGAGTAGATGGAAAAAAGAGTTGACTTGAGGGGTGCTGAATTTTCTCTAAAAATGGAGTCTGGTTCTTGTACTAAAGCACTCTAAAATGCTTGATCATGGGCCGTAAGGGATTTAAGTAATTAACCCATCTACTGTATGAATTATTTTTTTCAGGTTCCCAGAAAATCACCTCACTGTTAGAAAACAAGAGCACAAGATTTATCAGGTTATGGACTTGGATGGCTGTGGGTCTTGATTGTGAAGTATTTTCCACTATGGTAAGCTCACCATGGGGTTTTGTAAAAGTTGAGCAGATTACTAATATGACAAAATCAACAGCACATTGTGTAAACATTGGTTTAGCTAATTAATGGATGTCTGCAAAGAGTAATGTGACTCTTTACTACTGTATTGTGTTGGCTATTAATACAGGTTCAGATTTATAACACAGGATATACCCACTCATTTTAGAACTGCTTTATCCAATACATGGTTGCAGGGGAGACCAAGCCTATCCTGAAGAGAAACGGGCGCAAGCTGGGATGCCCCTTGGACAGGACGCCAATCTATTGCAAAGAAACAAACACACACACTCACATTGGGGCCCGTTTTCCCAGAAGCCAATTAATAGTAATAATAATAATAATAATTGCTTACACTTATATAGCGCTTTTCTGGACACGCCACTCAAAGCGCTTTACAGGTAATGGGGATCCCCTCCACCACCACCAATGTGCAGCCCCACCTGGATGATGCGACGGCAGCCATAGTGCGCCAGAACGCTCACCACACACCAGCTATCAGTGGGGAGGAGAGCAGAGTAATGTAGCCAATTCATAGAGGGGGATTATTAGGAGGCCATGATTGGTAAGGGCCAATGGGTATTTTTAATGACCACAGAGAGTCAGGACCTCGGTTTTACGTCTCATCCGAAGGACGGCACCTGTTTACAGTATAGTGTCCCCGTCACTATACTGGGGCATTAGGACCCACAAAGACCACAGGGTGAGCGCCCCCTGCTGGCCAACACTAACACCTCTTCCAGCAGCACTCTTAGTTTTTCCCAGGAGGTCTCCCATCCAGGTACTGACCAGGCTCCCATCTGCTGAGCTTCAGTGGGGCTGCCAGCTGTGGGGTGCAGGGTGATGTGGCTGCCGGCTGCCAGTGTTTGGACCGTGGGAGGAAACCTGAGCACCCAGAGGAAACCCACATGGACACGGGAAGAACATACAAACTTCATGCAGAGAGCACTCCAGGAATTGAACCCAAATCTCCAGCATCACACTGAACCTCCATTCTGCCCTACAATAGAGGACAGAAGATGCAAGTTTCATGAATGTGGAGTAAAGAAACCTAATCAAGATACCTAAAGAAACATACAGTAGGTACAACGTTTTGCTTCTTTGACCAAAAAATGTTGGAGAGCACATTATACCGCTCCATAATTTCCATTTTTTACATATTAATACGGTTTTCCTTCTTGATACATATTGGACAGTCTTGACAATGCTCTTCATTCACATAGCTTTACAGGAAGCAGCTAAAATAAATGTTTTGTGCCGCTTGTTTGATGCCAGATTAATTTAGGACATGCGATGTCCTTAACTTCCTGTGGATTAAGTCATTGGTTAGCTACCCAGGGGCAAACTGGTGGAGGAACATCATGAGTTTAGTCATCACAGAATGTTTGTGAAATCAGAACTAAATTTAGCAAGACGTTACTATTCAATTAGAACTCTGGATATTTTTAGGTTTAGGAAGGAGCCTGTCAGCAGACTCACTCATGAACAAAACCCCCAATTTTGTAATACAAGGGCTGACAACAATCAGTCCATTGATTTTGTTTTTGGTTCCAGGTCATTAGTTAACACTCTGTCTTGGATCCAGTGAAATAAGTAGTTTAAAAATGGGAAAACAAATTTCAAGGACTAGGCAACAAAGAGAACCATTGTTGTACTGGCAGCAAAGCATGCAGAACTGACTGGAAGGGGAGAGGAATAAATGCTTATCAAACAGGATTACTGTGGGGATTCAGTACAATTTGTTTTCTTCCTTAAAACAAAATATTTTTAGGTCTTAAGAAGACTTCATGTGCCAGAACTCTGCCAAATAGCCCCCCAAAATAAAGACTATTTTAGAAAATATTTTTTCTCTAAAGATAACGGCTGATAAAATAATCACAGCTATATCACCATTTATTCAAGATTTTATTTTTATTTTGATGAAAGAATGCATAACTAATGTATTCAGCAGTACCAGTGTATTTTTAATTTGACTTAAGTATATTTTTTCAACAATTTGTCCCAGTCTTACTCAGTCCCACCCTGCATGCCTTTAACTGTACTATCTTTTTTATACCACATAAAATAAACTTCACTATTATTACTATTGTTACTAATAGAAAAGCTTAATGGAAAGTGATACTAACAAGAGAATGGAGAACGGTTTTCCACTTGGGAGCTCTGTTCTCCTCTTTGAGTCGGAATGAGAAATACATGGAAGAAATCATACTTAGCAGCTTAGTTCAAAACTCCAAAATTACATAGTTCCCATCACTCTCCATTATGCCAGGTTCTGTACTAGATGACTTCAGTCACCAAAGCAATAGAAAACAATGTCTTCAGACACTTCAGAACTGTCTTTTACAGACCACAGCCTGTGTGATTTCTGCTGTTGGATTTGCTACTCCTTGACAGCCAGAAGATTTTATGATAATATCTACTTTCAAGTCTCCTACTACTGTACATTAGCAAGGGGTTATTGTGAAAGGAAAATAAGTGTCATTTCAATTCTACAATTTCACAGCCGTCTCAGGCTTTTGACCTGGATATTCCACTTCACAACGTCGAAATGAAATCAATTTTCAAGGTTGGACAAGAAGACCGTTCTTCGTGAAATTTTCTTGTACGTTAGGACAGAGCTACAAATATCATTCACTCTTGCTTATTTTTCATAGCTTATTGATCACAAAATGTCACCCAGCCACTCAGTTGCATTTACTTCGTTATCATAGAAAGAAGTACATTTTCTTACATTTTATTTTGTGCAAAAAGTGACAAAGGGATCAGGTGCTTTCCTCATGTTCAGACTTTTTTCATTTTTAGCTCTCCCATTGCTGCGCAAAAGACCGGATGATAATGTGAAGTGTCAGTTTGCTACAGTTAATCAGTGCAGTTATACAAACAACTTTAAAAGAACACACACTGTCATCTGAATGGGCAAGAGAAAGGTATTAAAAGTAAAGAAAAAGTGACTAGGACAGCTGTCATTAAACCAAACGAATTTCCTTTCTGGAAGAAGCTGGTGATAGAAGCCACAGTTGTAGAAAAAGGCTTATTCATTTCTCCTGCCCCAGAATGAAACCTCTGTTATGTGAAATTAAGGTGTAGGGAGTTGTATCTTTTTAATGTCAGCTGTTTATCTGACATTTACCATCTGGGAAACCTTTCTATAGCCCGGAAGGTCTTGTAATTAATGCTCTAGAGTTTGCATACTCCACAATACCCAGAAATTAAATGTTGCTGGGTGTGTGGATTGATTGTTATTTATGTATAGTCTGTTTTGTTTTTAATTTGAGTTTGATGTGCTGAGATTTATCGTGTTGTCACAAATGCTGCAAACGTTATCACTTGTGAGAAATCATATACAGTGATGAAGGGGCAGTATACCATGTGAAACATGGGCCAGCTGTTTGGTTTTATCTATTGTCAGATTTCCTGAGGACACATGGAAAACAGCAAAGCCATTTCGGTCTAAAAGAGGTCAATTGTGTATATACAGTATATAATACACACACGTACAGTACATACTGTACGCTAGTATGTGATGCAAGGGATTGTGGGGGCACTTCAGTGACATTTAATTCAGAAGTTCATTTTAAGTTGTTTTTAACAAAACATCTCTTCTCATTTTCCAAGAAAGGTTTCTGCTTTCAAGGAATCAGAAGTATCCCAGCTGTTTCCTGACAAGAATAATGTGTTTTATCTAATGGAGTGTGTATCCAGGGTACAGTGTGGTAAATGTAAACCGACAGTATGATACTAAACCCTGACTAGGGTCAAGAAAAAACTGTATTGCATTTACAAACTGTTTAAATCTAGGGAGTATTCTGAAAAAGAATTTCTGTTTCTGTTTAGTAACTCAGCATTTTAAATTAATCTTTTTTCTTATCAATATATTTTTTAGATTCTGTTTTCTATAGCAGATTCATGAGGATATCTCTTCTTCACCAGGATTGTTCAATATTTACTTTGGCTTTGATAGCCCTGGAAAATCAATGAAGAAAGATATTTAAGTGCAAGACAGCTTTCAAATTCTTGTGTCTCTAATAACATCCTAAACTTTGGGAAATCTTTATCATCATGGACCAACATTTATTTTTGCTGCAGGTAAACAATGCCATTACTACAATGCTGAAAAGAGGTATCTAGGGTACAGCTTTCTTATGAAATTGCCACATGATAAGGATAAATGTACTGACTTGACATTTATGTGTTCATGTATGTTTTGTAAGCCAGGATGCATCTTCAGTTGCCTTAAGGAAACAGTTTTGTGTAAACACGAATGGTACAATAAGAGTTCTGCATAATAGACCAAGGATCCCACTCATGTTCATAACAAAACTGGTAAGATTAATCATTCTCATGGTTTTACATCTTGTTTGAAAAGTTAGCATTGTATATAATCCCCACTCCACACACACTAGCAAAAGTCACACACATAGACATAATTTTACCAAAATATGAGCGAGAAGATTTTTTTTCTGTTGAGAGAAGTAAAAAAAGGTCCATCGTGTTCTATTTACTTTCATATCTAAGAACTGTAAAATAATATCTGACAATGGTTTTTGATATAAGTGACCTCACAGGAGGCGTGACTATTGGTGCTTCTGTTTGACAGTGTCAATTCAGACAGCCTCAAAGATTAACAGGCACTGTTTGATGGGTGCAAAAACAATTAACAAAAAGTGCCCCTCAGGCCCAAAGAATTTCGAGAAGGAAAGACTGAAACAGCAGATCTCACCGTATCTTCACAGATATCTGTGAACATCTAATGGAATCAAGACCTCATTGTGTTGTATCTGAAATCAACACTGAAGACATGCTGATGTGACAGCAGATGTACTCTCAACTTTTTTTGAAGGGCAGAATAGTGTACTGTATCTAATAGGAGGAGTAGATTCCAAATCCTTAGGTGTCAAACACAAAGATACTGTAATTTAAGCGTGTTTAGAAGTGCTGAGCAACAAATATTCTTCAGTTCTAGGATTCAAAATGTATCAGGTTTCAAGACGCGTACAATATAAGCAAGTAACTTGCAATTGCTACTACAGTAAATGCCATAAGAGAAGATTATTAGAACATAAGAACAAGTCATTGTAACGAACAGTTCTTTCCGGACCCTATGCGGACGACACAATCCGACGGAGTGGGGAAACACTGGGGAAACGTCATGCAGGAAAACAGGGCTGAAGACAGGGGGGCGTGTCCAAGGTGCGCTGGTGCACGGGGGAGGTGTGGCCGAGGCGAACAATCCAAAAGAGAAGTCCTTAGGGAATATCCAAAACACAAGGGTAAGTCCAAAACCAGGAGATCCATCAGAACAAAGAATTAAAAACCACGAAGGCCGGGTCGGAACCGGCGGACGGGGAAACGGGAACAGAGGTTAAAACCTTAACGGGACCAGGCGCTTCCAGGTCCCGGACTCGCACGATATGGAAATCAGATGCAGAGCCCGGAAGAGCGTCAGCGCCTGGCTTTTAAGGTGGGCAGGGAATGGGAAACAGGTGCAGAGAATGAAGTCTTTAGTGAAAGGGCTGGAGCACCCTTAAGGAGGGGGGACTATAGTCGTGACAGTCATTCAGCCCATCTAACCTGTTTTTATAGGTAGAAGCTAACTGTAGAAGTACTAGTAATTGATCTTGGCATCCCATCCTGACGGTTTGTGACAGAAGCCGTTGTTTATGGCTTCTTGGCTCGGTAGCCTGTTGCAGCCTCCCCAAACCCTTTGACAGGTTTGGAAGCAGGTTTTGCAGTATGTCATCACCAGGAGTCAAAATGAAAAAGAAACATCATGTGTCGTGTCAGGTACAGGCACGTTCTTGTCCGTCCAACAAAACTAGATCAATAAAGGAGCATGACGAGCCACAACATCAGCTCAGCAGGGTAAACAGCAATTGTCTCCCATCTTCAGGGCTCAAATATGCTTCCTCTAGGATTTCTTTTGGTCTCTATGTCCCTGCTAAACCTGAATGAGGGTCTGGGAACATTCTAGTGGATTAAATCCTTTCTTTATTAATCCCTTCTTTCTTTCTGGATTTATTTTCATTTCCTTGAATCTGTATGTGGTTATTTTTTGTCTGTGAGTGAACAGTTTGGTGTGATATGTTTTAGGAAGACCTCCTCTTAGAATGATTGCTTCCTGCTGAGGTGGAGAATTTGGTTCACTGGGTAGGCTTTTTCCTTTAACTAGGTTTTTAGATTTAGACAATTTGTATTTATTATATTAAAGTACGTTCCAGATCAAATTCATTTTATGTCACTTTGCTAACGATAAGAGAGTAACAGAAAGTAAACACAAAGACTGATAAAAGACAAATGCCTCTGTCAGCTTCCTATAAAACCAACTGAGGTGCTTTCTTAATCATAATTGAAGCATTCAGTAGGGAAGACAGCTGGATATGTTTATCAAAACTAAAAGAAAACGTAATGACATGAGGAGAACAGACAGATAGATCAGATGCATTTTGTTCTTTGACACGTCAAGAGCTTTCAAACAGATAGATGAACCATCTACAGTATATACTGTATTATCTATAGTGAACATATGTACTTTACGCCTAGATTGCAGGTACTTATAATATTATAATATGCACAAAAGGTGCATATGAAAATTTTAATGAGTAACAGGCAATTTTGAAATATGTGCAGTTCAAAATATAAAATACAGGACTGTTGATGGTTTTGCAAAATGGAAATTGAACAATCACCACTGCTAAGTATTTATAATCCTTAAAGAATCACTTACTTGGAAATATGATATCACTTACTCAAAAAAAAAACTAATAGAATTAAATGTGAACGGATCCTTGTTATTATCAGCTTAACCTGATTCTTAGAATAATCTTTGTAAGGTGTTGTAATTGGACTGGAATATTTTTAACTCCATTTTGGAGTTTAGAGATTATATTTTTAACTCATATTTCTTTTTACAGTTTCAAACATTGTTAAAATGAATTCATTTCGTTTAATGACATAAAATAACAAAATAACAAAAATGGCCTTTCCTATTAATTATCAACCAGTGAAATAGGAAAACGCTCTATTTCGAGACCTGAACTCGGACTCAGCATTCCAGCGGCTGACCTGGCAAATCCATCTAGATTCTAGGAACAATGTGTTTAATGTACTGCAGGAAACAGGTCACTAATGCCACTGGGAAAAGGGTCTCTCAGTTAAAGGAGGGAAGTTTTATTTAGACATGCCAGCTGGTCATTTCAGACATACTATATCTGAAGGCGCTATGCACACAGGTCTGTTTTTCCTAACTCAGACAGCTTAGGTAGAATTACATGGTTAAATATCACTCGACATATTGGTCAAGAAAGCTTCATCTGCCAACGGCAAACACGTGGAGTCTGGGGTCAGTCTGTTTTTGAGGTTCCATTTAGGACATTGGCTCAAGTCTTTGCCAGGAGCTGCCAGACTCCTTCACAAACAAACTTGAGGATGCTGGTGATGAGAATAAATTGAAGGTGACAGGAAAATGCTGTTTGGTTCTGAAAAGGTGACAGGCTCTTGATGGACGTTGTTTCGTCTTTAATCAAGGATGCCTCGCATCGTGTCTTTTCAATGCACTGCAATATTTATTTAGTGTTAAGCACAAATGATCAGCCCACAAGTGAATAGTTTAAGACTGATGTTGATATGATTTACTTTATTGTAAAAGTGATGTCTGGGGTAAATCTTACTATTCATTTATTTGACTGATGATTTGATCTATCCTCTGCTGCAATGACAGTCCAGGATCTGCATGAGAAAATAACCTGAAAACCCCCTATTCTCCATGACTAACTATTAACCATACTGTTATTCCTTGACAAAGGGACAAAGGCCAACATGATCTTCTAAATAAAATCAGAGGCACTAAAAATGTGTTTATTGCAATGGAAATAGCTTGCATAAGACGTTTAGGTCTGTGCTGACATGATATTTGTCTTGTAAATGAATATCACAGAAAGAAAAAGTCAAAAGGGTTTGCAGACACAAGAAATGTTACACATTTACTTTAATACAATACTGTTTCAGAAGAAAAAAGGTTTCAGATGTATAATTCTGTCTAATCTTATTCTGTCTCTGGCTAAAATGGTTATGAAATTCAGAACATAATGGATCATAAAGCCTTTTGTCATCAAAGAAATAAACATGTGCTCTCAACATCCATTGTGAACTGTTTTTATTGTAGTTTGTTTTTAACAACTACCCATTCTTTAGAAAAGTACATCTACAGTAAATCTTTGTGCAACAAAAGATTCTATTATATTATATCATATCCTATTCTATTCGATTATATTATATTATATTATATTGGCGATTCGGCTCCCAAACCCGGTGGGACAGAGACACAGATGAGGAAGGAGGAAGGTACTGTATACAGCTCCAGGCAGGGGATTAATTGCCCCTTTAGTTCCAGGAGTGCGCTATTCACAGCGATAAGGAGAGACCTTAGGACCTCAAAAGCTGCTTGTATAGATCACCCGCAAAAAAGTACAAATACATTATTAATCTAATTAATCTTAATAATCTATATATAATCTGATAAAACAAGATGATGCAATTTGACCCATTTAGCCTATCTATCTCATCCAGCTGTTTTTTTAAAGAAACCGGCGTATGAGCTTTAAAACCGTGGCTAGGTAGCTTGTCAAATATGCCCACAATTGTAATTAAAACACTCATAAGGTATCAGTTACAGTAGATGGATATACTTTCTGCATAGAAAAGTGCTCTTAAGCTGTTTCCATTTGTGCCCCCTGGTAATAGCACTGGGTATTGGATACTTGGTGGCCTCCTAATCAACTACTGTCCATGTCTGACTCTGTTTAACTTCTAAGATCAGACAAGATCGGGTATGCTCATGGTATGGCCATAAATGAAAAATTAATCTCATATGACAAGCGAACATTTGTATTTATGTAGTCTGTTTGAAGGCATGTGTAAGAGTCTTACTGGATTGTCTCTTCTTCTAGTCTTTAAATTCTGCTTGTATTCTTGGTTGCCCTCATACAGTATGTACTCTTTGATGATGAAGGTTTTTGACTAAAGCATAACGAAGAAAATAAGCATAACTTATTGGATTTAGAAAACACATCCTTCCTTTGTGCATTATACTAATTTTGATGTAACACATCCAGCCATGTGCTGTTTTTGCCTTTTTATAAGCTCGTAACTATTCCTGTTGTTTCAGATAAATATAGTAAAGTGTATCCAGACTGTGCCCTCAAGACAGGCTCTGTTGAGACTTAAATAGGTCAGGCTGCATCACAATCCTCAGATCTTTAAAAGATGAATGTCAGAGCTGAATGAGAAAATGTTACATCAGACACTGTTACTGATCTTCTTTGGCTAAACTGGAATTAAAGTGGAGTGAAACAAACCTTTCAATTCAGTATATGATTAAGAAACGCTCCTGAATGAGGAGAATGGTGTCACCAAAGGCTCACATTAATTCAGCTGCTGTTTTGTATATTGTAATGTTAATGATTAGGGATTTATGGGAAATTGAATTGTTTTCACCCTTTCCAAGTATAATAAAATAGGTATCAAAAGTCAAATTCATATGAAAAATGTGCATCTATGCCTTTTACTCACATAGTACAAAAGTGTTTTAAAGTTGGTGTAAATTGTTTTTTCAGTTCAAGACTGAAATATCCAGATTGCTTCAGTTTTGACTCACTTGAAGTCTTTGCTTTGCATAGTCTCTTTGATTTGTAAGATTATTATTTAAACTGCAGTCCCTGTCTGCTGCATCAATAGAATGTCTCTTTCCTGTACATATTAGCCTGATAGCTGATCTACTAATGTCAATAAGGATAACTCAAAAGCTAACCTTGCAACAGAGCTGTACTCTGCATGAGCAGGTTTCTTATGTGATTAAAGCTACTGTACATGAGTGTTTTCCAATAATTAGGTCACATGTATAAGCTCATGTCTGAAATTGTCTATTGCATAATAATCTAGTTTGTTTGTTAATGGATATGATACTGTTATAAAGAGCACTGAAACATATTTGAACTATTTTAAAGTACTAAAACGTATTCACTTAAACCTAGGCACCTCTTGTAATTTCGTCTACTAGTTATTTTAAAATGTACCATAAAATGTGTAATACTTTATAATATTCTAGCTCTGTGCTCTATTAAGCGCACATGTCTGAGATTAAATATACTTTTAAAAAACCTTGAATAATAATATCAGAATTTCTGGATTGAAGGTTTTTTTCTATATCAAGTGTAATAAAAAATCTGTATAGCTACAGTATAACATAGTTAACACTAATTGAATTTCAAAGTACTTCTCTATGTTATTCAGACATGGTATGGTTCACTTGTGACTTAAATTGTTCTGGAAATGAAAGAAAGTTTTGATCTTAATGTGCTTAAGTCAGAAAATAGTATTACCCCTGAAATCCTACAAAAAACCCAGATCTAATGAAAATTAGCTCTCAGATGTTTTCAATTATTCTGTGATGCGAGGAGAATGAATCATTGGGGGCTTTTCTGTTTTCACCTCATAAATGCCTGGTACCATTCAAAAGAGGGATTAATTATTAATTATCATATCAGTAATAATAAGCAACCTCACTAATAAGTTAATTGAAATATACAAATGAGGTTGTAACTCACTGAGTTAATTGAGTTACACAAATTAAATCACAAAGCTAAATGAGTTCTGAAACTGAAACATGGAGGCTGATGTTTATATACAGTATACAAGTTATACTGTACCAACTGGGTTTAATGGGTACAAAATCAAATAACGTTGAATGGAAATAAAGAAACAGAGATGAAAAACTAAAGAAAAGGCAAACACTAGTTTAAGGGCTGAAGTTACGGACACGTTTTTAGTGTAGATTAAAAACTGTAAGTGAGTTAATGAGTTTTTGATCGACAGGGAGAGCAAAGCAGCTGAAAGCACACGTCCAGAGACACTGGTACTCTACCTATCAGAAGGTCCTGCTAAAAGGTGTGGCTTTGCACAGCATGAAAGCCTGCTTGGTACAGAGTTATTCATGAGAGATGCTAAATATGGAGGGGATGTACAGTAGGTTTGATTTAGGAATCAAAATTATGAACTGAATGTGCTGGTTAATGGGGAGCTAGTGAAGAGGGGTCAGAATTGGAGTGTTTGTTCAAGGGAGCCTTGAACAATTGAGCTGCTGACTTCTGAACCAAGTTTGTTCAGCGAGCGGGCTGGGAGACCACTGTAAAGGCTATTGCTGTTATCCAGCCGAGATGTGACGAAGGGTTCCACGAATCAGGGTTTCTGTAGCACTGGGATCAAGACAAGACCGGATACGAGGTTGCAAGTAAGACATTTTACGGATGGTTTTCAATTATGTATCTAAACAGAGCTCCGGATCAAAAAAGACTCAAAGATTTCTCAGAAAAGGCCATCATTTAAGGCCTCTGTTTCCGGGTTGTAGGGAAATTAATAATTGATCAATGAATTTCTTCCCTGGGATTTATACAAATCACTTCAGTTTCTGTCATATTTAAACAGAGGAAATTTGAGCTCAACCAGGCCGGCATTTTGCTGAAACAATTTGACAGAATTTAGACGTTGCACATCCGCGAAGCTAGGAAGGGCTAAGGGAAACCAGGCTGCTGCTTAAGTGATGTTGGTGGACCAGCAGGTGGTGATTCTCCCCCAGGATGTGTCAGGATTTCTGAAAGAGGTGCGTAGTTGGACCCCTGTGCAAAGCCGTGAGGAAAGGGGTTTGAGCAAAAATAAATCCCAGATTCCAAATCCAAGTCGTTAGGCAAGAGCGAAGTCAAAAGTAGGAGAACCAGGTCGGAAAGTCAAAGGAGTCAGGTGGAGAACAGTAGCGTGCAAGAGAAAGCTGTGGAAGACTTCTCAATAGTGAGCGTAGGTAAGCCGGTGAAGAGTGTTGAAATATTGAAGAGAGAGATGTGGTTGGATAATTAATTCCTGGATGAGCATGTGTGGAATTTAGTACACGTGGGAATGCCAGGGCGCTTAAGGGAGAAGGTATGGATCGTGATAGGATGATTCCGATCTGATGTCTCAGTAAGGCAACAGGGGTCAATGAGCTTGGGGAGATACTGTTCTTAAGCCAAGGTCCTGACTACTTGGCCTTTGGAAGTTAACCCATGGCTCTGACTGGGTGTTACCCAGTGTATGCCTGAGCTGCATTATCACATATCTTCAATGCAACAAAAACTACAGTGAGTTTCAGGAGTGAGTTTTTAAAAAAAAGGAGATTTAAAAAAAAAATGTTCCCCACTTGTGTTAGAAACCCTCATTATATTCACCTTTTCTTTTCAAACAAAAATAACATGGATATTACCACTTTTCTCAAATGATTTGTATGGGTTTAATACAAACTTGGAAATCTGGTGGTAAAAAAATTAAAAGTATTACTCTGCTGAAGGCAGATTGGAACAGAGCCATTGGAGTGCTATGAAACCCTTCTTTACATTACTGAAGAGGTTCTGAAATTATCAGATGTGTAACAGCTGAAGCAACAGTTATACCTGTATAACAACTTATTTTTTCCACTCTGTATTACATTTACCCTGCCTAGTCCACTTTTCATCATCATTAGGAATTAGACACATTTGCTGTACAGTATGTGCTTTATTTAGAAGCACACATTTTAACAGGAAAGTGACATCATAAGTGGCATAGGGGACTCCAACTGACAAGTTCAAAAGTCAGATTGGCAGGTGTCAACAATTATGATGTGGTGGTTTTCTGAATCTATGAGATAGAAAAGGCTATTAAAGTGTGTGTGACTCAAGCGTACTGACAAGATCTCTCATTGTTAGAATCTGAAATCTGCTTTGGCTGTCTTTATAACTCTGACAGTTTTTTTTTCTATGGTCACAAATCACACTATGCATGTCTTTCTTCAGTAATCAAGTAATCCCTGCTTCTAGTAGCACCTTTGATTGGCAGCCTTAAACCAGACCTTGCTGTCTATCAAGTGAATGCATCAATTGTTAAATACCTCTCTTGCTTATTGTTTCAGTGGTGTGTTTTGAAAGGTGGTGCCATTTTCAGGGTCATGACAATGATATTCTGCTTCACGAGACAGGCAAGCTTATATATTTTAATAATAATATCAGAATTTCTGGATTGAAGGTTTTGTTCTATATCAAGTGTAATAAAAATCTGTATAGCTACAGTATAACATAGTTAACACTAATTGAATTTCAAAGTACTTCTCTATGTTATTCAGACATGGTATGGTTCACTTGTGACTTAAATTGTTCTGGAAATGAAAGAAATGAAAGAAAGTTTTGATCTTAATGTGCTTAAGTCAGAAAATAGTATTACCCCTGAAATCCTACAAAAAACCCAGATCTAATGAAAATTAGCTATCAGATGTTTTCAATTATTCTGTGATGCGAGGAGAATGAATCATTGGGGGCTTTTCTGTTTTCACCTCATAAATGCCTGGTACCATTCAAAAGAGGGATTAATTATTAATTATCATATCAGTAATAATAAGCAACCTCACTAATAAGTTAATTGAAATATACAAATGAGGTTGTAACTCACTGAGTTAATTGAGTTACACAAATTAAATCACAAAGCTAAATGAGTTCTGAAACTGAAACATGGAGGCTGATGTTTATATACAGTATACAAGTTATACTGTACCAACTGGGTTTAATGGGTACAAAATCAAATAACGTTGAATGGAAATAAAGAAACAGAGATGAAAAACTAAAGAAAAGGCAAACACTAGTTTAAGGGCTGAAGTTACGGACACGTTTTTAGTGTAGATTAAAAACTGTAAGTGAGTTAATGAGTTTTTGATCGACAGGGAGAGCAAAGCAGCTGAAAGCACACGTCCAGAGACACTGGTACTCTACCTATCAGAAGGTCCTGCTAAAAGGTGTGGCTTTGCACAGCATGAAAGCCTGCTTGGTACAGAGTTATTCATGAGAGATGCTAAATATGGAGGGGATGTACAGTAGGTTTGATTTAGGAATCAAAATTATGAACTGAATGTGCTGGTTAATGGGGAGCTAGTGAAGAGGGGTCAGAATTGGAGTGTTTGTTCAAGGGAGCCTTGAACAATTGAGCTGCTGACTTCTGAACCAAGTTTGTTCAGCGAGCGGGCTGGGAGACCACTGTAAAGGCTATTGCTGTTATCCAGCCGAGATGTGACGAAGGGTTCCACGAATCAGGGTTTCTGTAGCACTGGGATCAAGACAAGACCGGATACGAGGTTGCAAGTAAGACATTTTACGGATGGTTTTCAATTATGTATCTAAACAGAGCTCCGGATCAAAAAAGACTCAAAGATTTCTCAGAAAAGGCCATCATTTAAGGCCTCTGTTTCCGGGTTGTAGGGAAATTAATAATTGATCAATGAATTTCTTCCCTGGGATTTATACAAATCACTTCAGTTTCTGTCATATTTAAACGGAGGAAATTTGAGCTCAACCAGGCCGGCATTTTGCTGAAACAATTTGACAGAATTTAGACGTTGCACATCCGCGAAGCTAGGAAGGGCTAAGGGAAACCAGGCTGCTGCTTAAGTGATGTTGGTGGACCAGCAGGTGGTGATTCTCCCCCAGGATGTGTCAGGATTTCTGAAAGAGGTGCGTAGTTGGACCCCTGTGCAAAGCCGTGAGGAAAGGGGTTTGAGCAACAATAAATCCCAGATTCCAAATCCAAGTCGTTAGGCAAGAGCGAAGTCAAAAGTAGGAGAACCAGGTCGGGAAGTCAAAGGAGTCAGGTGGAGAACAGTAGCGTGCAAGAGAAAGCTGTGGAAGACTTCTCAATAGTGAGCGTAGGTAAGCCGGTGAAGAGTGTTGAAATATTGAAGAGAGAGACGTGGTTGGATAATTAATTCCTGGATGAGCATGTGTGGAATTTAGTACACGTGGGAATGCCAGGGCGCTTAAGGGAGAAGGTATGGATCGTGATTCCGATCTGATGTCCCAGTAAGGCAACAGGGGTCAATGAGCTTGGGGAGATACTGTTCTTAAGACAAGGTCCTGACTACTTGGCCTTTGAAAGTTGACCCATGGCTCTGACTGGGTGTTACCCAGTGTATGCCTGAGCTGCGTTATCACATATCTTCAATGCAACAAAAACTACAGTGAGTTTCAGGAGTGAGTTTTTAAAAAAAAGGAGATTTAAAAAAAAAATGTTCCCCACTTGTGTTAGAAACCCTCATTATATTCACCTTTTCTTTTCAAACAAAAATAACATGGATATTACCACTTTTCTCAAATGATTTGTATGGGTTTAATACAAACTTGGAAATCTGGTGGTAAAAAAATTAAAAGTATTACTCTGCTGAAGGCAGATTGGAACAGAGCCATTGGAGTGCTATGAAACCCTTTACATAACTGAAGAGGTTCTGAAATTATCAGATGTGTAACAGCTGAAGCAACAGTTATACCTGTATAACAACTTATTTTTTCCACTCTGTATTACATTTACCCTGCCTAGTCCACTTTTCATCATCATTAGGAATTAGACACATTTGCTGTACAGTATGTGCTTTATTTAGAAGCACACATTTCAACAGGAAAGTGACATCATAAGTGGCATAGGGGACTCCAACTGACAAGTTCAAAAGTCAGATTGGCAGGTGTCAACAATTATGATGTGGTGGTTTTCTGAATCTATGAGATAGAAAAGGCTATTAAAGTGTGTGTGACTCAAGCGTACTGACAAGATCTCTCATTGTTAGAATCTGAAATCTGCTTTGGCTGTCTTTATAACTCTGACAGTTTTTTTTTCTATGGTCACAAATCACACTATGCATGTCTTTCTTCAGTAATCAAGTCATCCCTGCTTCTAGTAGCACCTTTGATTGGCAGCCTTAAACCAGACCTTGCTGTCTATCAAGTGAATGCATCAATTGTTAAATTCCTCTCTTGCTTATTGTTTCAGTGGTGTGTTTTGAAAGGTGGTGCCATTTTCAGGGTCATGACAATGATATTCTGCTTCACGAGACAGGCAAGCTTATATATTTTAAAGGCAGCTTTCTGTAAGTGTAAGCAAAGCAGTACTTTTATAAAAGTGAGTGAAGACACGATACAGTGTGTTGTAAAATACATTAATATACACATACAAAATATTTACTATTATTAATCTATATTGTGTAATTCTGAAACACAAATATATGTATACAGATTTACGTATCGCCTAGTTAAATTTCAGCAGTATTTTATAACAATTAATGGCAGAAGTTATGAATGTAGAAATTGCCCTTTAACATCGTTTGAGAGTGGTTTGCCTCTGTGTTATTCACTGACCCAAAGATGGTATTCTTTCTCAGATCTTTCTGTGTGTTCATACAGTAGGTGCTGCTTATACCAGTGACACAGTACTAGTACAACTGCTGAGTTCAACTGATACTAAATAATGATAGGTACACCAACTAAATAATAGTCACTGTAACTTATGAGGGCATGTGGTTTGCTTTTGAGTTAAGGATGTGGGACCAGTCCATGTTCATGAGAGCTCTTCCTTTGTATTTATGAAGCAGGAAAATCAAGCTTTGAGCAAACTTTAAATGCCTCTTACATAAGGAGGAAAACTGAGCACCACTTATAGTCTGTGCTCCCTAGAGATTGACTTACATAACCTCCGTGATAGCACAAATTATCTTTCAGCCTTGAAAATCTACAATAGCCATGTGATATACTTGGAGGGCACAGAAATGCAGTTCTGTCAGGTTGCTTTCTCACCTGGAGCCCCGCTTCAATCTAACAGTGGAAGTCAGATGCATTTCCTTAAACAGAAATCTTAAAACTGATATTCTAGCTATCACATTAAGATGTATGCCCTTCTGCTGGTTGAAAAAAATAGCCTGCAAACATAAGTCTTATATATTACATTAAGCACCACTTGCAGAACAAACTGCACCATCACCAGGTCCACCTGTGCATGTTATATTCTGTATGCTCTGAAAATTATACTTTTCATTCCATAAAATCTGAGCATGACATGAACATCAAACTAACTTCAAATTACTATATCGTAATTTCACAGGGTATGCCTGTGGTTTTATGAACTTTTGTTCTTCTTTAGAGAATATCACATTGCATCTAAAAAAATGTAAAAATAGATGCACATTATCACATTAGATTAATGTGAGATCTATAACTAAAGAGGCTACATTCTCACGTATTAATGTTTTTAATATATTTGTATTGGCTTTTTATTGAAGCTAGAATGCACATATTTCGGTGGCACGGAAGTGCAAAACACACAAAAAAAAGAGGGCACAAAAAAAAACAGCAACACAAAGAAGACTGCACACAAAAAAAGAGATGTACAGTATTTTAGCAGACTTGCCCGCACATTTGATTTAACGCTCTTGTTGGATGTAGATCACTGACATCTTTCCTCTCGCTTGTGGTCTCTTTCCCTTGATCTAGCGGCAAAAAATAAAGTTTGTGAAATGCTTCTTCCACACTATTTATTGTACAGTATTTCAATAATAATGTTCCTAATTTTACCGCACCTGCACGACGACCTGAAATCACGTGATAGCTCCCTGAAGCTCAAACGTATTTCCCGTAATTACTACTGTACGTCAAGTCGGCAAAAAAAGGACTAAAACAAAGTTTTTCACAAAGCTGCCCTCGTCAAAACGGACAGAACATCCTACTGTCGTTGTGTCTTTAAAGGATTTTAGAAAATTCACCAAAAAATTCACAAGAACTCAACACTTGCACTCCACTCAGCACCTCTCACCTGACAACAGTTGTCATTTATGTCCGTTGTGAGAATTTATTTCCATTTTGAACACATTTTTATGTGTGCAGTCTTTTGTGTTTGTGCACTCATATCTGTTTTTTTTGTGTGTTTTGCACTTCTCCGGTCAATTTTTTTATTTTATCACTTATTTATAAAGCTTTAGACGGTTTTCTCCTTTCGAAATTCAAGATGTATGGTAACTTAAAATTTCTTTTCATAATCAACATTCGGTAGGTCTTAGTAGTTCCCGTCTGTTCCCAGACATCAATGAATAACATTTAGCTTTTATGT
This sequence comes from Lepisosteus oculatus, assembly GCF_040954835.1. Lineage (NCBI taxonomy): Eukaryota > Metazoa > Chordata > Actinopteri > Semionotiformes > Lepisosteidae > Lepisosteus > Lepisosteus oculatus. The sequence goes on along the minus strand of NC_090719.1, from coordinate 12,014,559 downwards.
CTTTGGAATAAGAAAAAGTCAATATCCAGAAAACATAATACAGATAAGGGATGAATGTTCAAATGGCATGCTGTAATTAGTGGTGTACCATGGGGAACTGTATTAAGACTACTATTCTTCTTTGTCTTTATCAATGATGCCCAGTAGATCATTGTATCTTTAGTAAATAAGTCATGTTTATAAATCATATATAAGGCGTAGCAAGTACATTCAGGACAGAGAATAGTATTGAAAAAGAATAAGATACAATTAAAGAAATTATAAGCACATACTAATGTAAAGGAGTGCAAAGTGTTACATGGAGGTAGCAACATCATAAACGTTATATAATGGGAAACAAAGGTACATCTTCAAGACAATAGGGCAGCAAAAAGATCAAGATCAAGGGTTGTTGTGTTAAGTTTGCACAATGCATTAGTTAAAACCTCATTTTGAATAGTGTGTTCACACTGAAACACCAACCAGAGGACACGATAGTAAATTGTGTGGGAGTGGGAGTGCATTTAAAATAGAACAGCTTATGTTGGGTTTTTTTGGAGAACAAGTTTTTGCATTTTCAAGAAGTGGCCGGGTGGATCAATTACTGTAGGTACTTAAAAACGAGCTCAATTATATTATTTTTTTCAAACAGCCAGTATTATTCTTATGAATCAGTGACAAAAGTGTACTGTATACAGTATGCTTTGTTAGAATGACACATTCAACACAGTTGTCAATAAAATGGAAATCTGTTGTTTGCTCACACTGGGTTAAGTGATGCAAGTCAATTTCATGTTCCTGAATTCAATCCTTTATTTCCTGATGCTGAGAACATTTATTGATCTGAGTTCCTAGTATTTTGGCTCGTAAGTGTAGAGTGATTGATGCTGGCAATAAAATCTTTATTGTGTATTTAAAGAAGGCATTTTCATTGTATCACAAATCCACCTCAGTATTAACCTGCAGTATAGCTCCATTGCAACTCATTTCCTTTACTTAACATCATAGTATACGGCTGTGTTATTCAGCCCTTGCAGGTGCTAAAGAATCAAAGCAGGATCACAAAACTAATTTTTACTCCCCAGTTTACCAATTTAGATTTAATATAGTGCAGTCATCATCTGCATCAAAGGATTTTACCAAGATCAAAACATACTGCTGCTGTAGGAAACGGTTTGATCCATAGCTTTACAAAGCACTTTCAAGATTCAGAAGATTAATTATAATACTGTGGTTTGAACAACTGAATGTGATTCAGGTACAACAGTTAGTCTTTTTATTAAGAAGCGGGACAGCTTTGAAGAAGTTTCCTGGCGTGTTGTGAAGATACTGGAATTATTAAAATGGGCACCAATCTTAATCCAAGTGCTTATAACAGCTACTGTATGCTAAACGGGTGGACAGCAGTGAAAGATGAATGTAAAAGAAAAAGAGATTCATAAGTAAACTTTCATGTACTGTACGAGTAGAGATAACCTCCCTGTCTCCAGCCTATCAGTGTGCAGTTTATATTAAGATTTTAATCAGCGTATACTACAGTACATGTTCTTCTGCTTGTCTGCTTTGTGCCTCCAAACAAGTTTTACCCCAATTTTTTAAAATGCTGATCTTAATTTCTGCTCTGATCTACCATTTAATATAGTTAGCCACCCCAGCCAGTAAGATGCCGTCTGTCTGTACTCTTTGTAAGAAAACCCATAAATATTCATAAACACAAGAACGTGACCTAGAAGGAGAGACCATCAGTAACATCTTTCTTTTTTCATCCTACCTCTTGATGGGTTTTCATCACTGAATGAATTAATACTGTTACAAGTCCTCAAACACTGATAGGACTGCTTAATGATAAATTATGTTTTTTCAAGAAATGATGTTCAACTGAAATTTTAAAAATATTTGTATATAATATTGTTTTCGTTAGCATTAGTTTCCATGTTTAAGAACTAGTATTTGGTTTTACTTTACTATACAGACCTCTCTCTAGTTTCCAAGTACCATCACAGTATTCATCTGTGTACTGGGTCTGATCTTCATCTCAAGCTGACAAGCTTATATAATTGAGCCACTTGAATAGAAAACATATTTGCTCTGTAGCAAGGGTGTTAAGCTTCAAACCCATACAACAGACTTCAGCATCAGACATAGCAACCAAAGTGCAAATATCTTTTAGAAAACCCATCTTTCACATTTATGTTTAGTGCTGTGCAATGCTTGTGTTGTATTAAATCAAGAAAGTACTTGTATTTCACTACTCAAATGCTGCACATATAAAAGTCAACTTGATTTATCACATATGTTAGGAGTTTGTGTTTCCACCAAATTAGTGTAATGCAGACCTGGAATCCCTAACTACATTTTATCAGACCAGATGCAACATAACAAAAAAGAAGTCAGGGACTGAAATATGCCATGAATATACTAATATTTTTCATGCCCACTGTATGTATATGATCACATGATCACATGTTATATGATATATAAAAAGAGAGAAGATAAGTGTGTTAAAAATGTCATTAAAATACTGAATGCACGTTGATAGTGTGTATCCCAAATATTTTTATATGCAGTTATCATTGCCCTTTTTGCCCTTATAATAAGAGCAACTTTAATTTTGAACCCAGTGCCAGACACTTAATCTTCAAGTGTATTCTTGTCCTTTCTCTCTCACTCTCTCCAAAGGATTTCAAACCTTTACAGAAGAATGTGACGTACTGTATGTTATGACTGGATATTTTAATAAAAACACTAATATTTTATTTTCTCTTCCAGGCATTAACTAGTATCTTGAATTTGTTATCTTTTATTTGTTGAGAAAAAATGAGCATTTCGTTTTTATTGATGCAATTCAGAAAAATAATAATGCTCTGCACTTAAGTTGTACATAGATCAACAAAGTTCTTAAGGACTTCTATTAATATTTCTATACCTCTGAAGTCTGCAGAGACCTGATTAAGATCAAAGAATTCTTGAAGCCACTACAATTATACAAAATGACTGTTGAATAGGAGAGGTTTTTAGACCTTTTTGGAACCTTGAACGCAGCTGCATTGCACCTGAGCTCCTGCTGACAGTGTTGGAAGAAGCAATCCCTTTCACACTAACTTCCCCCCATTTTTAACTGGAAAGTGGCAGTTTTCATTGAGATAAATCTCTTCTTAAAAAGTGTAATCATCTGCCACAATCCTTTAACTTTCAGAATGTACTGTAGCAAGGAAAGTGGTCTGTTCATTTTTGTTCTAGCTGACTAGAAACGTGTGGTACATTCGGTACTTAACAGATTATGATCAGTCATGTTTTTTGAAAAGTTGAAAGGCGAATGAAAGGCGCATTTTCCACATTAATAGACTGAGCCTCTCACCAAATTGTCTCCTGGGCAGTTTTTGTCTTTAGCTGCTAAGATCATTTAGTCATTTACAATGAAACTACCTCTGGAGTGCAGCACAGTGGTTAACATTACTGACCCTGTAGCACAGGGGCTCTGGGTTCTATTCTGGACACGATTGTCACGATTGTAAATCCCTCCTCTTAAGGGCGTCCGGCTCTTTCCTGTTTTAGTTGATTTTGTGCACCTGCCTCCCCTATTTAAACCAGACGCTCCTACCATTCTGGGCTCAGCTTTGGAAGATGGACGTCTGGAAGCCCACCTACCAGCGGGTCCAGGAGAGACCCGATGACACAGGCTTCACCACGACGTCCCGACCATCTGGGTCCGGGCCTGGGATTGCCTGGCCCCGTTAACCCACTTTTATTCCCCGTCCCTGCACCGGATCCCACTCTGGTTTTTAAACCTTGTCTTGTCTTTCCTGGATGGATCACCCGGCTCTGGACTCTTGAACTTCGCTCTGGATTTTCCCTTCGGACTCCCTTGGACTTGTACGCCTGGACCACGCCCCTCCCCCCGAGCACCAGTGCACAGTCGTCATGCCCCCCTGTTCGTCAACTTGCCCAGTTCCTTGTCGTCTCCTCCCCCTGTCTGTTTCACTCCCTTCCAGATTCTACCGTCTGCACAGGGTCCTGATTTATGCTTCTTGACAATGGTAACTCAAACAATTTGAATCATCAAAGGTTTGTATAGTGGCCCAGTGGTTAGCTTTGCTCCCTCATGGCTCTGGGTCCTGGATTCAGTTCCAGACTTGGTGTGCTGTCCGTGTGGACTTTGTACAGTACAGTATGTTCTCCCCAAGTTTGGATGGGTTTCCTCCCACAGTCTAAAGACCTACTGGGCAGGTTTATTGGATTCTAGGAAGACCGCCCCCTGTGAGAGTGTGTGTGTGTCTGTTTGCGCTCTGTGATGGACTGGTGTCCTGTCCAGGACGTGCCCTGCCTTGCGACAATTGCTTGCCAGGATAGACTCCAGCTCCTCTGGGTTCCTATACTGGACAAAGCCGATAGAAAATAGAAGAAAAATCGGAAAAGCCTGTAGAATGAGGCCCAGCTGGTGTGATTGAGTACGTTAATTAGCACTCAGTGGGAGTGAAATTCCACACGAGGGAAAGTAGCTGTCAGTATAGAGTCCGTATGGAATTGGGCAAGTTAAGTTGCTTATAAGAATAGCTAAAGAGGATTTCATATAATAAATCAGGTGGGTAGCTGCATCAGCATGCGTAGGTTGCAAAGGAACAAGTAATAGGTTTATTCCATGCTGAAAAGAGAAGGAAGAAAACACAACATTTTGGCCGTGGAGCCTTCTTCAGGTGTGAGAGGCTCTACGGCCGAAACGCTGAGTTTTCTTTCTTCTCTTTTCAGCATGGAATAAACCTATTAGGTGTTTAATATAATAGTTTCAACAATGAAGCAGCTTCAGTCTGTCTTTATCCAGCGTGCAAGATGACAACACTGGAGGTGATGTACATGGAGAGGTAGATCTGATATGATCATTCCAGTCTTGCAGCAGCAGAACAGAAAACCTGTCCCCTTATGTTTGAAGCCTCATACTGGGACGTGAAAAAAGGTCTGAGTGCAAAGAATACAGTTGTGTAGTGCAGAGGGGGCAAGCAGCAGGAACCAAGACCTTAAAGGTGAGCAGCAGTGTGAGGAAACTAGGAGTTCTGAACACGCTGCAACTTGTTAAACACATTATGATATGATACAAAGCACTACGTTTGTGAGGCTTGGAAAAGACAAAAGCACGCATTAGCCTTCCTGCATCAGACTGGAAGAGATGTGCACAGATGTACGCAAAGTTCTAAAGATGATAACCTTGATAAGCAGATATTTGTCAGAAAGGGGTGATCATGGTATCTCAAAGGAAGGAAAAAAGAGGAGAATAAATAAAGAGGGTGGAAGGGCATCACCCATTATAAGATCTTTCAAACTGAACCCTGCCTCCACAAACTCTGGAACAATTGGTTATTATACTTTCATTTTCATCACATAGTAGGGACTGCCAGCCTTGCTAAACCTGAGCAGGCAGTGCCACCTCTGAGTCTTGGCATCAGAAAGAGTTTAATTTCTCCTGCCAAAACCAGACATTGAGACTTGGAATCAGGACTCTGCCACATTTTATTTTAAATTAAATCTCTATTTAGCCAGTTGATCTTCAAGTCTGATACAGTAAGTGCAAATGATGCCTCTCATTAGCAATGAAGCACCCTGTCACACCACATAAATTAATTCTAATTTTGGCGACATTGTTAATTTGTACACTGATTAGACTGCTAATGATACTTTAATTTACATATTTTCTTTTTTCCCCCACCACATTCTTTGGTATAACAGGTGTCCAGATGCTAATTTTAATTACAACCAAGTCGCTGTTGAATATGTAAACGTTTCTATTTTAGGCTGTGTGTGTGTGTTCCTATCCAAACTATAAGAACAAAAAAGAAACCCAATTAAAATGTAGAGTGGAAAAGCTCAATAAGCAGGGAATACTGAAAAGGGAATATACTTTTGGACAGAGTAGTGCGAGACCGTGATTCAGAGTGTGTTTTCTTAGAGGGGGCAGAACGGCGTCTCCCAAGGTGATTAATCTTTTAGAAACTTCCGGAAAGCAATCAGAGAGACATTTACACCGACAACTGAGGGAAAATGTTTTATACTGTATATACTATATAGGGTTGATTATTTAACTTAAGGACACAACAAAAAGGCACATGCAGACATGCTTGGATAAACTGAAAAACATGTTCTTTGAAGTTAGACCGACTGAAAATCGTTCCGTTTAGCCTTTGCATCATGTGCACACCAGGTTGGCAACTGTTAAATTAAGTCTGCCTCATTTTCCTTCCTTAGACCTCTAACATACTGTAGATAAAGCTGGATGAATAAGCACTGACCTCACATACATGCCTTTATGAACCCTCCTACTGTAGATAGCTGACAACTATAAATATTCAACCCCATGGAGTCTGTATACATGTATCCCAACTTTTAGCTGAGGTTTCATATAATAGTTTCAACAATGGGTTGAAGCAGCCCTTGATGGTAACTTCGCAAAGTGCTCTTCATCTAAAAAACACCTTGATCAAATTGATGACCAATGCACAACTTTAAATTTGAAAATTCTGGGAGGGGTATGAATATATAAAAACTAAGCAAATGCATTGAATCGAATTGAACCGTGTTCTGGATGGCCACAAGCTTTCGTATAAAACGTTTTCTGTATCGTAGGTTGTATGTTGTGTCTTCAGCTTTGTTTTTGACTGTAGATTCTGAAGAAGCCCATTGGATTGATTTCATAAAAACCTTTTGGGGGCTTTTCCAAACTAAAAATACTCAGCTTGTCAGAGTAGGATTTTATTTTAAACTTGGAAATGTACAGTATCTGGTCAGGCTTTTATTCACAAAGTTGTTCACAATATTCTATATAATATATGATATAAAATATATACCATGTACTGTACACTAGTTTGCAGTCTGCAATCTGTACCAGGATCTACTGTAGATCTACTGTAGATCATTGATAGAAATTAGGAAGAGCACTAGTCATAATGCAGATCGCTCTGCGTTCCTATGCAAGAACTAGTCTAACATTTAAGCTTTATTTTTTATTCAAATGTCATCCACATTCAATCTCTCTGCCACAAGGAAATCAATTATCAAAAGCAGTTATTGTATATCCTAAATTATTAATTTACCTGAACAGTATAGTGTTCTGTGATCCAAAATATGACACATAACATAAGCAAAACATGTACAGTAAACATCGTGCTGTCTTGTAACTATTTTAGGAGACATCGAAGGACACACCTGAACAAGGCTCCACAGCCGAAACATTGTGTTTCTTTTCTTCTCTTTTCAGCAGGGAGTAAACCTTTGCTTACTGACGCAACTATTTACTTGAAAATACGGATCTCCTCTAGTTTCCAACATTTTACTTGGAACTTCATCCACAAATCTGCTTGTTATTAGTCAAGCATGACATTCTGAATTTTCATCCCTTTTCATTTTGTAATTTTCAAATAATGACGACAATAGATAGGTATGTGGCTCCACAGGTGGGAACAAGCAACCGATTGTTGCATTTTCTTAGAATTGTGTGCTATGGGGGAGCATTGTTACACTAAAATAATTGAAGAGGTTTGTTAATTTAAGTCTAATTAGTCCATCACTGCTGACATATTATTCCATTATGAGCACACATTTCTTTGCTTTCATTCCATTTTCTGCTAAAAGCTGTAATTTCCCAAAATGTTTCCGGCGGTAAAGAGGTAATTGAATTATAGCCTTTAGACTTCAGTGTATTTTATTTCATCATTTCCAGCTGCATTGATCAAAACAGAAAGCACCATTCTACCATGACCTCTGATCCACGTTGATTGTTTTTTCCTGGTGGTGTTGACATCAAACACGGCCTCTTCAGAAACTTCACGGTTCTTTTTTTTCGCGGTTTCCATGGAAATGCAGTTGTGCTTTCTAACAGACCTGCAGTATCAAGTCTTGTCCTTTTGGCCATATCTGATGTTAATGGGACTATAATAGGCAACACATGAGGTAAGGCAAATCATCAGTGTTGTTGCTCATGAAAGATCATTGCTGAATATGAAATGTTTCCAACTGGTATGCTGCCAAAATCTGAATTTACTTTGTCGTTTAATTTGATTTTTGTTGCACTGTTTATTCAATAGAATCCTTTGCAGATTCATTACAGCAGTTTTCAGAACGTTTCTGGCATCATTTGTATCAGTTCAAACTCCAAAATGGCAGACCTCTGTATTTCTCTTTGTAACATACATGTTTAGTGTGCTCTGCTTCACTAATGTATATTTCCATTCCCTTTAAACCTTGGCAGTAATTCTTTAAAGCTCAGAAGCAACTTCCCACTTCCTACACATCCTATCCATTAGCCTTTCACTGCACTATTCACATGGGTTCTTTTGTATGGTATCTTATGAACTCCACCTTCTCATTACAGTACCTGTTATTCTAGTAAAATGGAGGATAGGCCCAGTTTCCTTATAAAAAGTAAGATTTTGCTGGTTTAGAGTTTTTTCTCCATTGAGTACTTTATTCCAAAACACCTTCAACCTAATTTCATATATTTTAAGTTCAATATCTACAACAACTTTAGCACAAATAACTTTGTGCAGTCTCTCCTTGCTCATGAAGAATTTGCAACCTTATTTTTGAATAGACAGCTCTTAACACCAAATAGGGGATAATAGAAGACACAGGTGACAACTCCCACAGGACGTCAGTGTTCTTACTTCTGCTTGGTCCAGTTAGTGAAATCTCAGCTGACCAAGCATATTGGTCATATTTCAAGATATCCCAGTGAGGGCAGTCCTGGATCTCGCTAATTAGCAAAGGGTTCATACCCATTAATAATCTCATTTGGCTTCTGAAGAACCGAAATCAAATTAAAAAGAAACAAGTAAAAAAAAATTTGCTTAAGAACTTAGTTGAGACAAAAACTAAGGGTGTTATGTCTTTAGACTGGGGAAGGAAACCAGATGACCCACAGAAAACCCACGCACACATAGGGAGATCAGAAATCTCCATTTAGAGATTTAGAGGCCCAGGAATTGAACACAGGGCCTCGCAGTAGCAAAACATCAATTCTAATCACTGTGCCTTGTGAAGTGCCTTTATGTTATATTTTAATATATAATTTGTCTTTTAACGTTTGCTCCCTTCATGCAAAGAAGAGACATTGTTATGGTGCCAGCAAAACTTTTTTTCATGATGACCAGTGTAACAGCCCATTCTCAGACTGGATTGTATCACCTTCAGGCACTATGATCTCCTATAGTACAGCTGTGTTAAACCAGCACCAAAGCGAAAAGCAAGCAGCTTTTGCTGCTCAGGGTTTAAGGTAAGAGCAGTGCAGCATGAACACAAAAACTATTTTAAAAAAGTGGACGGTGACCCCCATGCTATCAGTGATGTGCATCCCCACTGTTAAGCACTCCTGATCTAGTCTGCTCTGTTAAACTTGACTTTGAGAGAAGAGCCATACTATCAATCAATCAGGACTGGACTAGGGTGTTTGCACATCAAATAATTCAATACGTACAGTATATAAAAGCAAACCACAGAAAAATGTAAATACTCATCAGAAAAGTATAGCAATTTAATTTGTTTTGCAAGTCACCCACTTCGGTCTGTCTATAATGCTGCCCCCCAGCAAAAAAAGCCCCTGCTTTTGACGATTAAAGCTGCAATGACAAAACAATACAGCATGGCTAGTTGCCTGAACAGGTTTCCAGCTGTTTTCCTAAAACTCTGACTTTGGAAATACTGTTAAAAGCCCACTGGTTAATACTCACTCCTTAGCTAGAAAGGGCTCACCATGGAATGAATTTGCTGAAGGAAGTTCTGGCATCATCCAAATGTTAGAGTACTTAATTCTCAGTCCATACTCATGGAGTTTGACTCTTAACGGGTAAGCAAGACAAACTAGCACACATTCCACTATGCCCCCCTATATTCTCAGCCACATGCCACTTTACACTTTACACTTTAGTGTTTTAAGTCATCTTTCTGCTCCCCTCCATGATTCTAGTTCTTAAGTGTTTATGGACTACAGTAGGTCTCCTCTCTAACTCTTCACTACGAGGTCTGTATCAGCACCAGGCCCTGGAGTACTCAACTCAATGAATGCTTCACCAAGTACCACATCTAACTGTCCCTGCTGATCCAGTGTATCGAGGAATGCCTGTCAGTAACAAGCACCTGCATCCTTAAAACACAAGAGCAGCTGGGTCTGCAGTTTCCCATCTCACTCTCCAAGACTGAGTATCTGCCTGCTGATGTTAAGGCACAAGATGGAAGCAGGAGTCAACCTGAGCCATCTGGACTCCTCTCTTAGCTCAAGGAGAAGCCACATATCTTCAGCCAGCCCTGGTCCAGTCGGCTATCCCTGTTCCTCAACTGCAGCATCCTTCATCAGCATTGGGCCTTCTTGTCCAGAAACTGTGACACCCAACACTGCTTCTCTAAAACAGTTTGCCCCCCTGGGGATAATAAAGACTTTCTCACCCCTAAGCTAAGCCTAATAATAGCCATCTTAGTCCATTACTAGTCAGTATGCTCCCCATACCTCTTTCTAGGTTGGGGTCTAGACATAAACTAAACCCCTTTTCCTCACAACTGGATTTATAACCCTCTTAATAAGGCCAGAGGTGTGGCTAATTCCATGCAGAGCCTATCCGGCCACATCGCTTCCTGTGTGTGTGATCTCACTCCCTCTGAGTGCTAATTATTCACTCAGACCAGCTGTGCTTCATTCAGAATCCGTTCCCTAATTACTGAGACGTCTAGGGAAGTTCAGAATTACAGAACATCTATTCTACCTTACGGCAAAACAAATGTTTAACTTAGGAACAAATTAAAAATTACTGTATGAATGAAGCATCTACTGATGGATACTCTCTGAAGTTCTATTTAATAGATCCAGTACACTGGCCGTTAAATAACATCCATTTTCTAATCACATAATTCAACTGGACACCAGTCCATAACAGGGCAGACAGACACATACTGTACATACTCTCACATCAGGGCCAATTAATCTACCAGTATGTCTTTGGAAGGTGGGGAAACCGGAGCACCTGGAGGAACACATGGAGAATATAGTTTACAACTCCACCTATATGGCACCCCAGGAACTGAACACAGGGCCCCAGAGTTGCAAGGCAACAATGCGAACCACTGCATCACCAACATGCCCCAATAAATAATTAACTCAATAAACCTAATCACACACTCAGAACAAAAATCTACTTATTTAACAATAGGACAATGATTTAATGGAACTCAAAGTGCTGGACTTGTAATCAGGTGCACCAGCACCAGGCTGTTTGCAAAGGGTTCACAATGTTATTAAAGTTATTAATCTGGAGAGCACCAAAGGAAAATTTAAAAGAGCCATAGTCAATACTGTTACTTTCAATGGTTTTGCAGATATTACTTTAGGAGAGACAGGTTCTGGAAAAGAAGATCACTGTTAACATGCAGGGAGTTATCTGGATATACTGTTTGTATTCAATGTTTCCCATTTTATTTTCACTTCCTTGTAAAAAAGTGTGCATTAACTTACCAGTCATTATGTTACCTTTGCTATCTTTTCAAGCTGTCAGTGATCTCATTAATATTTAGTCCACCTCACTTCATGTATTACTTTTAACCGAAGTGAAACATTAATTTTGTCTGGCAGTGATCTTCTAAGTAGAAAATACAATGTCAATGTGTGAGTCATCCCTTCTTCCAGGACAGTTTTTTAAGGACATTGTATTTTTTTTCAATTTGCATATCCTTCTAAGATATTTCATTTTTCAATCTAACAAAGACACTCAATGATATTCACAATTAAACAGCTCCCCACAAAAAGCACAATGTGCAAAGGAGCTGTTTGCAGGAATGATAATTTTCTTACCATTCTGTGAAGGCACAGAGGAGCCAACTGGCACTCAAGAAGTAATTTCACCTTCTGATCATGTAGTAATTCGTATACAGACCACAGTTAACAGAAAGAAATGCACTCACAGATTGAACAAGGTACTCTAGTTGAACTCTTCTGAAAGTGGACCGGAGAGCTAACAATGAGGAAACTGCATTGCAGTCTATTGGAAATACTTTACATCATTAAAGAAAAACGAAAGGACGGGTTAGGCATTGTCATATTTGGGATAAAGATAAAAGAAGAGATGAAACAATCTTCCTGGAACAACCACTCAGACTTATAGGTATTTTGTCTTTATAACCTGGGGAATAGAGGAGGAACTAAGTAATAAATCCAGTCATTTTTCCTGGAGACATAAAAGCCTTCATCCTTTGCTATTTATAACGTCTGTGTCCCCAGTGAATCACTGATATTGGATACTTTCGATGATCAGTGTTGGTATTAGAATAATGATTTTTCTTACCCTGCTTTTTTCACTATTGCATAGTCTTAAGTATATGTTTCACCTAGACTTGAAATTTGTGACTACTTTGTTAAAGCGTTCATTCCAGAAATTGAACTCGATATTCATGATCAAATCAGTTTAGGTCTTGTACCTAATGCACTTTTGAAACTTTCTTACCATTTGGGGTACATTGTCAATTTGCACTTGGTCCCCAAATCTAACACCTCCTCTACTAACAGAGAAATATACTGTAATGTGTTTTCATTGCAAGGGCACAAAAATCAAACATAGCTATGGAACTGAAAGTTGAATCACACTCAATTTTTATAACTATAGTTTTTGTTTTGATTGATCTAACCAGAGCCACAATTACTTGAATTTCGATTCTGTAAAAGGATACTTTGACAATGAGCAATTCTCAGAACAATACTCTGTATAGTCTCTATGCATTACACAGGGTGATCAGCAAGTACTTCAGAGCTGCAAATTAAGGTTTATTTTAGAAAATGAGCCTGTTTTTTTTTCTGCACTCTAAAAACGGGGCCTTCACACCTCTGAATAAAGCAATATCACCTTCATTTCTTTTTTTACACCGCTGGTGTGATCTTTGCAGCATGATATAAAATAGACTGTATTCGATGCCTCAGAGCATAGCATGTCCCCATTTTTACCAATCAACAGATGAAAACTTGTGAAATTTATTTTTTATGGAATTGATGAACAGTTTCGTCGGGTACACGGTCTCAATTCCCTGAACACATTCCGTTTATAACGCCAGCTATTTGAACATGTACAAATACTGGGTTAAACAATATCTCTACCAACGGCTAGAGATAACAGGTGTTGTTTTAAAAAAGAATTTTACAATTCTAACAACATCAAAAAGCCTTGTTCTGGTCAATACAATTTTTATGGTTAAGTCCATTTTTGTCTTAAAGGAAGATAATTGGCATTTAAGTAAAACGGAAAAAGGAGGCCCTTCCCTTTGATCAGTGGTTAAATATAAAGCAGAACATTTGCTTTGAAGATACATTTTAGTATCACTTTGGGATTAATGCCACAAATTTTGCTAAAGGTGGTGCAGAGGTTAACAGTGCTGTCTTGCATTGAGTTCAATTCATGGGGTGCTATCTGTGTGGAGTTCGTATTGTAATGGATACGGATTCGGGGTCTAGGGCTTGTGCCCTCGCCACTCCTCCACCACATGGGCACGAACCCAGGGTCTCCAGTGCTGCTCAACAGGGGTCTTGCCAGCTGAGCTAAAGAAGACCTTCCTCAGCCTGGCTGGCCAAGATCCCCGTTATGCGCGGGGGCGTATTCATTACAGTACATTCTTCCCATGTTTGTGTGGTTTTTCCCTGTTCCTCCTGTTCCCTCTCACAGTCCAAAGACATACTAGGTAGGTTAATTGGCCCTGGTGTGAGTGTGTGTGTGTTTGTGTCCGTGTATCCCCAATTGAGTCACTCTGAGTCACCACCAAGAGTGTATCCTGTCTTGCCTCATTGTTTGCTGGGATAGGCTCAGGCTCCACTGCAACACTGTATTTGATAAAGAAGTTAGAAAATGGTTGGACAGATCATCAGGAAATTAAAAGACAGCAGACAATTGAATTTGCTATGTATACTGTATATCACCCAGCAGCTCTCAACTGGCTTGTCACTGAAGCTCAGCAGGGTTGAGTCTGGTCAGTACCTGGATGGAAGCTATGGTTGCTGCTGAAAGAGGTTTTAGCGGGACCAGCAGGGGGTGCCCACCCTGTGATCTGTGTGGATCCTAATGCCCCAGTGTCCGGGCCAAATTCGCCCCCTCTGCCTTTACTGTGGCCTCCAAATTGTCCCCATGTATGATTGGCTTGCACTTGCCCTGTGATGAACTGGCACCCTGTCCAGGGTGTACCCTGCCTTAAGCTTCCCAGGTCACTGTGTTGTTTAAAGTGTTTGGGTAAATGACATGATTGTATATTGACAGCATGTATCATCTTAATTGGACTACCCAAATATACAGAAGAATCCTGAAGGAGTCTCATTATAGGTAAGGAGTTATTGAAAACACATTATATTGTAATTTGGGAAAGTTATAGTTGATAGTTTCACAGTATCATTGCAACCCAAAAAGTACCTTTCCTAAAAAAAGTAAATAGCTTGCCTATTGTTTATTTGTTTGATTTTAGACTATGTAGTGTTGTTTCTTTCTCCCAACAGCTAAGTGCTATATTTTAAGCAATAACAGTATTGTGCTGAGAAACACGGAGTTTGTTTTCTTGGAGATATATATACAGTATACATTTTCTATCAATGATTTCTGCCAAATAACTGCTGCCAGTAGCCTTCCATTATGTATGACTTGTAAAAGTAGATGGAAAGCAGCAGGAGCAAAATGGAGCAATGTGTTAGAAAGACATTTCAGCCTTACAATTCTGAAAGGTGACTCCTGCAAGTGCAAAGTGTGTTTTGTTTACTCCATGTAAAAGGTGTATCCTCACAGCTTTGAAATGCTGGAAATTTACAGATTGGGTTTCAGAGCTTTACAAATACGGTACTTGAGGAGAATGAAACGATTTGTCTAGCAGTGGCAGAGGCAGAGGAAAGATAAAAGAAGGAAGCACATTTGACATTAGGATGAAACTCTGTGAATGGTTGTCGCCTTTCCCTTTCAGTCTGAAAGGTCTTTGAAGCCACTTCAGCCTTTGTTTCCTGAATAGTTTTGGCATATAATCCTATTTTTGCGTTAAAAACACATAATGTTCATGGCAAAGAAAGTGAAAGTGGTGAGAGTTAGTATGAGTATGAGTAAGGAGAGCACACACAAGCAGTGATCATCAGAGGGTCCAAGTTTTGGGGATGGGTTTAAATTTAGTAGCCAAGCTAAGTATTTGGCTGTGAGCCATATGCGGCATGATAACTTTTTTTTTGCAAAAGCTCTGCAGGAGCAAATTTGTATCGGCTTTCCTTTTGTGCTCTTGGGCACCAGCAGAAACCCACAGGAATAAGCTATTTTGGGCTGCGATGAAATTGACTGCAATTACTGTGGAGCATTCTTCAGACCAGAGCTGACAATCATCTTCTCAGGTGCACCACAGAGCTGGGTCAGAGCTCATCGAACGTCTCTCCCTGGTGGTCAACGCTGTGAGGTTTAACAGGACATCCCCCACTAAGAAAACGTTCTGCTCTCCTGTGTCATTAGCTTTATTCCATAATGCTGCAAATTAAGCTCAGTAACTGCCCTGAGAATTGGGTTGAGGCCACATTGAATCATTAAGTCTTGTTTTTTTTAAAATAGCTGCTTGGTGCCCAGTGTTCATCAGCTGCATTGTCCTCCCAAAAGTTAAACTCAGAAAAGATATTTGATTTGAAGGCTTGTCAAGAGCTGTACAGATAATACCTCAAAGGTCCAGTGCCTGACAAAATAAAATCAGCTATTATTAATTGTAATTGGCATGTCAAACGTGAAAGATTAAAAATGCTGTCACTTTATTGTTCCTAACCATATGCTTATTTACACTACAGACAGTATCTAGCCATGTGGGCCTCAAAGATCAGATTGATTTTAATGTGTGATTGAAATGCAGCAACGTTCAATACCAAATGGCAATCTTATGCACTGTCATTGCAATGTGCCAAGATGCCACTCATGAGCTGCCAAGCAGTGCTCATGCCATCCCCTGTTAGTTCTGGTATCCGTCACTGTGGAAGCATGGAAAGTCATCATGATTCAGAATCTGAAGGAAGATGTAGGGCTGGCCTTAAATGTGCCCATTTCCATTTTTATCTCACTGCCCTAAGTTTCCATTAGTCATCTGCTTGAATGAAACTATTCAAAATGCAAATAAAAAAACAAATCAGTCCAAGAATTAATGGTGAAACCCAGCATTAAAAAGATGTTCAAGTACATAACTCAATTGATTATTCATCCCCAAATGATGGTCTGACCAACTTTAGTGACTATTGCATTTTCAAAATGTCAGTGTACTGTACATTGTATAATGAACCATTCAGTAACTGCATTCCAAAACTGAGTCCGATCGATGTTATTGGGTAAATTCTCTTCATTTTCTCATTTAATATTCAAGTAGATGTATAACTGGAGTCAACAGTTAAAGGTTCTTGTAATTCTGACTTTACAGTGTCCTGAAATGCACATTGCTTTAGTGTAAATACATCATTTTTTTATTTCAGTCCAAATCTTACTCAGATGAAAAGTTGTTAGAATACCGGTTCTGTTGGGATCTGTTGCAACCATAACCCTACACTGGCCTGAAATACAGATTCATTTATGTACTATTTTTAGATGATTTTACACCTTAAGGAAAGGTTTCCAAAGGAAGATGCATAATTGAATAAGATACAGTCCTGGAAGCTTTTTTCAAAGGTTTTGATTCATTGAACACATATTTTTGGGATTGAGAAACATTTTCAAATCTGATGAGAGAGGTTCAAAGAAAGGTTTCAGAATTGCTCTGTTAAAACCCCATCTACAGTTAGGGTTAACATTCCCATACTACTTAAACCATTTTAACCTGCAGTGCTCGATTATGGAGGGAAAGTGAACTTCAAGACGATAATTTGCTCCTTTCTTCAAATTTTCTTTCAGACAGTTTTGGCTTCTTACATTGTATACTGCACCATTCTTTAATTTTAGTCAAAATTGAGTCGGAACAAAAGTTGTCAGAAAACCTGTTCTATTGGGTAAATTCTCGAAATTTTCTCATTTAACATTCATGTGCATGTACAACTGGAGTCGACAGTAAATAATTCTTGTAACCCTACCACTACAGTGTCCTGAAATGCACGTTCATGTAAATACCTTTTTTAGACAAACTTTTCAGCCAAAAGAAGAAGAATGTTTGAAGCAGATACATTTCCAGAAGCATTTTTTCAAAGGTGTCCAGTATTTTTTTAAATATATAACACATATAAAGTTCCCTTTAATAAAAAAATCCCCCGATGCCTTCTTCTTTAAATTTGGGGAAAAGAAGGTAGAGAGGAAGAAAGACGGTGATCATGAAAAAGGCTTAATCTTTTAATCTTGAAAATATTTCCCTCGGGCCAAAAGATGCTGTCTGCCTTATCTTTAGTCACCAGGCACTTTCCTGGTGAGCATACTGTAAGTCACAAGGCACAGTTTGCACAACATTGGGGGAATGGGACTGCATATCTAGATGTTAGCCGTTCCACTGACTCTAAGGTCTTGCCGTGTTACACTAAGCAAGATGCACACTGCTGACAAATTCAAGAAAAAAAGAAAAAGTATGGGAAAAAAAAGAGTGGAAAGCATTATGTTCATTATCATGAGATAGTGGGCAAATGGCCTTATAATGGAGGCTTCTTTTAACCATGTTTCAGAGGCATTGGGATGAAATGAATGTAACCACAGAAACCCTGGGGTCTTTTAATGAACTTTCACAGAGATTAAAGCCCTCTTCCTATGCCTTTTAAAAACACTCTTAGGTACAGAGACAACTGCAGTGACTTTCCATTTCTCTGGTGCTGTAACTTAACAAAACGCTGTTATCTTTCATCTTTCTTGTGCTGATTATTTAAGAGCTCTATTTGCGTCACTATAGCTCCTGAAAGGTTATTCAAAGATGGAAGAGAATTAGGTCATCACCGAAGAGCTCCAATTTTCTGTCTATTTTGAGATTCTATTAGACCAATGGGGATTATAACATTCTTCGACTTCCAAGAAATGGATGACTGCACTTTGGCCAGCCTGTGAAAACAATAACCCTCCCTCCCGCCCGACCCCCAGCTCTCCCCCAGATGAAATAAGCAAATAACCGGCCATCAACTCGAATCATCTTTTAAAAATGCCTCTTTTTCTAATCAGCCATATTTAAAAGTAATTCAGTTTGATTTGATGGTCTGCCATACTGAGATCCATTTGTGAGCTATCTGTATTTTGTAGCTTCCTGCACACTTTCTACACAGTGGTGTATGAGAGCCTGCCAATGACAATATATATCTTTAATAATATTATTTAATTCCCCTACCTTCTCCATAGTTCAGTGGATGTTTTTAATGGTGAGCACATTCACTGTTTGAGTACCTTGTTCACACAGTTGTTTAACTCTATTAAAACACTTAAAATACATCTCAGGGTAGTGGCACTAG
Source organism: Lepisosteus oculatus (assembly GCF_040954835.1). Lineage (NCBI taxonomy): Eukaryota > Metazoa > Chordata > Actinopteri > Semionotiformes > Lepisosteidae > Lepisosteus > Lepisosteus oculatus. The sequence continues at coordinate 11,996,180 of NC_090719.1, read as the reverse complement.
TTGTTAGTGCACTTGAACCCACAAATGTGCTCGAGCTGCTTGACACCGTTGGCAGAGAGATACAGATCATGTTGTTCATGGACCAACGTACAAATTGAAATTGAAAGAGTTACTTTTCTCTAAAAAGCCTTTATTTCCCTCGTTTGTTGCTTGGCTTGCAGAATCATTAAGTCCAAAAATGGACCTGTTCTATGTAATATTTTTGCCTCACATCTACCGTATGGAAGAAAAGGTTTTCATATGGGTAAAGTTTTACCCAAAGAAACGCCCTTTATAGGAAAAATTCAGTGAGGAGAAGCAGCAGTAGTTCTTGAAAATGTAGGAGTAGTTAAAGGTTTTCCATATGCACACAACATGTCTTTCGTGGGCTCCAGAAATTCTTGGAATGAGAGGCCTCAGTTCCAGGTACTGAAGAGTTGAACGAGTGCTTGCACTCCGAGATTCAACAAAATTACATTATCAGCCGTGCGTTACAGGCAGAAGCAATAGTTAAAGTCGAAAGACTAAGTTTCTGCTTTTGGAAAGCTGGTAGGCTATTCTGGGAGGGCATCTGCAGTCCATTAGCACTCAAAATCGTAAGCTTCCTACCAGTCACAGGTGCAATGTAGTCCAAATATAGACCAGAGGAAGGTAGGGTGCCTAACGCTCTCTGCCCTGTGAAAGCTCGCCCGTGGAGAGAGTGTATACCCCTCTTTCTGTCCTGCCCCAGCAGGAGAGCACAAATGGCAAGACGTTTTAATCGGCATGATTTAAAACCTCTAAAAATAATTCAGGGGCCCTGTTGGAATGGTTTGTATGCTCTCTGATGCCGTAAAAGTTATTCCAAGTTAATCGTGACCTTCCTCCATTTGTTAAAGGCATATTTATAGTGTCAGACAGCCAAATTTCAAATATGAAATCCATTTCCTTCACTGGAGACACACTGGGGAGATCCCTGTTTAGCAGTGAGAAATATAGTATTTTGCTGTGTGCGGACTGGGAGAAAACATTTACATATTCAATAGTAAAAGCTGTTTTTTTGCACTAGGATTATGATGTTTCCTGGTTATCCAAAAATTATTAGCACTGATATTCAAAAATAAAGTCACTGCATGAGAAGCAAACAAATGTAAGAGTATAACAATCTCAGTTTACCTAAATGAATCGATTTGGGAACGTATTCCTTGTGCTCTGGAACTGTGTTATCTGTTCATGAATTATGAATGTAGTTTGTATTAATTAGAGTAGTGTGGATGACATAATCTCCTTTACACTAACATTAACACTTGGGCACAGTTTTGTCATTAAGACATTCCTGAATGATTCACGATGATTGCATACAATCACTTCCCCGTATAAGCATTAACTGACAGAATCAAATCATTATTATGCTGTTATGCAGTTCAGCTCATCTGATAGGGATGCATCAGAGGGAATACCACTGCTGTTGCCTTTAAAGCTCATGATGGTCTGGAAGCCTTGCCTCATGTGCCCCCAAACAATTTGTCTAATTTCTCCTTGTATTCCTGTTTTGCCAGGTTGAGAGCTCTCTCCAGGTCACACTGTTCCTTGATTTTTATACAGTTCTCTGTCTCCTGACTAAAAGGCTGCAGATCACACTTTAAGCTTGCAGCGAATGTCTGTTCATCCAGGGCATCTGATTGGGCTATATCTGGATCATCCTGATACGAACACATCGGTCCGAACAGTAATTGATATAGGATGTGACCACCTCTGTATACTTGTTCAGATCAGTGGATGACTCTTAGAGCATACACCAATCAGTCATTTCAAATATGATATGATGAATACGGTGCTTGAGGAAAGCTCTAAGCATCATCAAAGACCCCACACACCCCAGCTACAGACTGTATGACCCTCTACCATCTGGAAAACGGTACTGGTGCATTAGGGCCCAGACTACCAGACTCAGAGACAGTTTTTACCCCCGCACTATCAAACTATTAAACTCCCAGCCTCTCTCACCTATGATCTGAACCTCACAGTGCCTTGTTTCTTACCAAAAACTCAAACACACCTCTACCTCACATGTCAAAAAGCTCACTCCTCATCATTTTCTATCCTTTTATTTCGTTCTGTTCATGCATGTTTTTTGCACATCTGATGCACATTACCTGTTACCTTTTGTTGTTTTGCACACTGCCTGTTGTCTCTGCCTTTCTTTTATTATACAATTGTATTGTTGTTTTGTTGTACTACTTATCATCTGAGAGCTAGCTAAATAGCATTTCGTTATACCATATACAGTACCTGAACTTTAAGGTTAAAGCCTTCCATTCCAGTTCAAGAATTCACAGTGTCCCATGCCTGCATAGTGTATCTCATGAGAAGGAATGGGTTTCATCATTATGGTATTGCCCTGATCATTTTGCTGTAGGCTCGGTGTCATTGCACATCAGTTTGCATTAATCCCATCTATCTGTAAAATGCTCAAATCTGGAACCACTTCTCCTCAAATTCCTCCAGATTTGAAGGAATTTACTGTATTACTTACATTTTGTCTTTTAAACTCTTCTCCGTTTTCCTTTATTTCTACTTTTTTTAATTCAGAAAGGTAAAGTTTTTTTTTTCGATTTCCAGTCCAGATTGCTGTGCGTCTTATATTCAATTATACAACCTAAGAAATAAAAAAAAACTTTTTTTTTTAATGGGTACCGCTTAAAAGGGAAAAGATGTGTCTTGTCAAAGCCTATATAAGTGAATACAAGCAGCTGGATCAAGGTTCTGGACTGTTTATCATATCTGTTTATTGCACTTCAACTGCTTTTAAAATCATGTGTCCTGCATAACAAGCACAAGCCCTGCACAATGTTTACAAATGCAGATCAGGTTTTTTAGAAAAAAGAGACATGATAACAGGTATGGTAGCAGGATCTCAGGTTTTTTTTACAAAAACCTTTGGACTCAGCTGCGGATTCCTGTGTGCTCTGAATATTCTGTTGGCTTTTAAATCATCTGTTAAGCGATGGCTGGAGAGAAGTGAAAACGAGCCTCATAGTGTCTAGATGTGCTATTTTAAGCTCTCTCTACCCCCCAGGGGCTGCTGTTGCACAGGGAGTACTTTGGCCAGCTCAACCGAACAGCTGTGTGTGAGGATTTATGAAGCCACGGGTTTGCAAAATGATGTGATCCATGGCGTAAACAGCATAACCTTAACTTTAGCCTTTGTGTTTTTCTAATGCAGCTTGCAGTAGGGCTATGCACAGTAGTGCTGGTCTTTACTTTCTACTGTAAACAGTCACATGTGTTTTTCAGGTCAGCCCTAGTGTTCAGTGGGGTCTTTCCTTTTCTCACTCTACTGTACATGCACAAACGCAAATCGAATTCATTTTTGTTACGTTTGTCCATAGGTATATATTTTAAAGGTACAATGGCGTCAGCATTGTGCCAAAAGTCTTGTATTTGCATCTATGAATATCTGTTCCTATTGCTTGTTCAATATTTTGTATTAGAATATTTTAAATTGCAATACACATGACACTGGATATCCCCACATTTCAGTAAGGTGTCCAGTATACTGCAGATGTCCTTCACTTAGACAGACCATCCATTTCATCTTGGCTAGCTTTCCCCCCAAAGCCATGCATTAATGGATTGGTTTCTGAAGGAAGGCAGTGTGGCATTTCTAGGCAACAGAAATGCAGATACCACTTCAATTCAATTCAAGGTGCTTTATGTTGCCAAAGCAAATAAAAAGTCACATGGAACAAAACAAAAAAATTAAAGTAAATAAAAATCTACAGACATATGACAGACATTTACAACAAAGACATTACTATCTTCCTCTCTATCATCTGACACTAGTGATGGAAAAGGAATAGGTGTCCTTCCTTTGCACACAGAAAAAAGGCCTATCCCTTCCCAGGATCTACATATGAGTCCTCGTGCTTCTGTGACATATTGACACCATAACTGAGTTCTTCAGCAGATACGGACAACACCCTACAAATGAGTTTGATGAGCTTGATAAAAGGCTGATGAGTTTTAGCAATGCCTTGGCAGATATGCAAAAGAGATCTCTTTGGGATCGCATTCTTTGACTCACGCCTGTTTGGCTAACAACCCCCGTTGTGTGAAGTCTTTTGAATTTTCAATTCAAGGTGCTTTATTAGCATGACCGATGGGTACAATCAGTGTTGCCAAAGCAAATAAAGTAATTATATTTACATTAAACACACTAAAAAATAAAAGTAAAATAAAATCTACAGACATATTACAGAATCTCTCCAGTCCAAATGAATTAAGGAACAACTTTCACGGCAAAGATACAGCAGAAGAGGAGAGAGGCAAAGCAAAGAATGGTGGGATATTTAACGAGCCGAAGTCTAGACCTGGAAAAGAGGTCAGATCATTGACTTGAGACTGACTATTAGATCTAAGATCCATTCAAATACAATATGTTTTTTTCCTCCATGCAGTGCTGCATCTTAGTTCTCTTCATAAACCACTTTCTCATGTAAAATTGCTGTTATTTTTATTCACTTTTCCAAGATATACTTGAATGCTCCCATAAAATTAAAACCTGGATATGGTCAGTGCAGCACTCTTTAATATGTTTTTTTTTTTCAGAATTGTTAATTCTAGGCTTTGAAAGCATCTAATCCTGAGAGGGTTTTTGTGTTCTAAATGTACCGTGTTCAAAAATTAATCTGCATCGGGATATGAAAAGACTGGGAGGCAGAATTCAGAATTTCATTTTAATGCTTTTTGTAAAGCCTTCAAGAAATCTTTTAAAAGAATCAATTTATATCAAAACATTCTTATCAATTTTCATTTTATGCATTATCTTCTGCTGCACATTTTCACTCGGTGAAGTGAAAAGAAAAGATTATAGCAGCAATACATCAGTGGCTCCAGGAGTTGTTTCAGATAAGGTGCAGTTTGGATTTATCGTAAAAAAAAATAGAACATTACTAAATGCAGATCCTCATAGACTTTAGTGGATTTGACTGTCCTGGTGGAGTAAAAGCAAGCTCCATAAGAAATACTGTACTTGCAAGAGAGTTTTACACACCTCACAGGGCTTACATAAGGGAGGTAAAGGTAAGGGTTTCAATACTTTTTCTGTGATGTGTAATCACAAAGACACTGTAATCAGAGGGAACTGTTTTACTGACAGTTAATTTCACTTAAAGGCTGTCTTCCCAGCTTCTCTTTGGCTTCTATCGCCTAGTCACATTAAAGTACTCAGATTAGGTTGGAGAGATGAGAGCTTCTCTGCCACATTTTTATAAATGTACTTTCATTGTCAGCTGTCCACTGTCATTTTTCCTCATATACTGACCCCACAAACACATGCTGACTGTGAAACTTTGGAGTGGAGTGTCATAATAAACTCTGCCAGCAAACAGCGGATTGCATGGTGAAATTTTTAACCATGCTGAAACGCTGAAGTATCTAATCTAAAGCTGAAAAATTGAAATTCAGAGTATCCTACACCTGCCTGGTGTGTCTAGAGAATCATCTTGTAGTCCCTACCTTGGTGATCACCTTAAAACATGACATTTGATTCTTCAATGTAAATGCTTTATTAGATTTAATAAAGGACATTTCAAAAAATTTAGCATTTAATAAAATGCTTCTCAGCTGCAGTAATTTCCTGAAACAATGCTTGTTACATTGCAAAAACTTAGACCCTTCATTATGCTAAAGCAAATTCAAGCAATGAATTGCTAAATTGTTCTACTGTACCTGTTTCAATTTGACCCCTACTTTTTTTTTAATTTCCACAATGTTAAATCATACAGCATAAATGTCATTTGGATTGTACTGCTGGCATTTCCATAGGATACTTGGAGAGATCAAAGCTATTTTTAACACAGCAGTTTACCAGAGAATTGCATCTTTAATTCATGTGGCTATTTGTGGTGTGGGAAGACTATAGCCATAAAGACAAAAAAAAACTAATTACAGAATATGGGCATGTTTTCGTCTGCAGATTTGTAACATATGAGTCGATTACATCATCCCACAGGGCTATTTTATGAATTAAAATTGCAGGGAGATGTACTGTAGAAGCCTTTGGTGGGATGTGCTCTGCTTTTGGAATTGTGATTCTGTTCAGCCATAATATCTTTCAGAATGCATCTGAATGTTGAGTTGTCAAGACCAAAGTTTAAAATGCCTTTCAGCTTGTAGCTAAACAAACTGGATTGTGCTTAAGGGCCATCAGATGCTTACATTATTTTCCATTTTTCACCAGAATAGCATCACAACAATTCATTCATATCCCTTTATTTTGCAGGGGGCAGAAATTAGAGCAACAGACATTCTCAGCTTTTATAGTAGCCTATTTACCTTTTCTGTCTAATCTAAGAATGCAAACAAGATGGGATGGGTGCAATGAGCTTGAAAATATAAGCACACTGATCTCTCTCACCTGGAGGTTATTAGATATGGTAAATGAATCTCGTCTTTCAAAGAGCCATTCATAGGGAGTGGTGGCTCTGTGGCTCAGGATCTGCGCCTGTGGCTGGAAGGTTGCCGGTTCGTATCCCGCGGCCGGCAGAGAAATCCTACTCCATTGGGCCCCTGAGCAAGGCCCTTAACCCCAACTGCTCCAGGGGCGCTGTAGAAATGGCTGTCCCTGCGCTCTGACCCCAAGCTTCTCTCTCTGTCTGTGTGACTCATGGTATGTGAAAAGAAAAAATTCCTAATACAAGAAACTGTATATGGCCAATAAAGTGATCTTATCTTATAAAAGAGCCCTAGTTTAGGTTTCAACCTCTTGGCTGGGTAGTCTGTTCCAGATACTCATAGTCCTTTGTATAAAGACGTATTTCACTTTCTCTGCCCTAAATGATTTCACTTTTAGTTTCCAGCAATGACCATGTGTCCTTGATTCACGGTTGAGTGGGGAGTCGTCCCTGTTTATCCCCTTAGGATTTGATATACTTGGATCAGATCGCCTCTCACTTTCCTTTGTTCTAAACCTGAGAGATTTGTTGTTCTAATTTGAACTCCTTCTGAGGCTGGAATACAGGGAACTCAATATTCTCAATGAATATGCTAACTAATGGCATTGTAAAGTAAGAGCATAACTTCCTTGAATTGAAATTTTGCACCTTTTGGTATACACTGCATTCTTTTCTTAATTGCTTTCGCATATTGCTTTGATGAAAACAAAAGAATCTACATAAACACCCATTTACAGTCTATACATTATCCTTATTGCTAAGAATTTTATCAACAAAATTATACGAAACCTTCCCTTAAAAATCTATATTGACTATACCTTACAATATCATTATTTTGTAAGTTTATTTTTAATGTATCTCCAATTAGTTTCCACCTTTATCAGTATCAGATGTGACAGTTGATGACAGGAGTGTAGTTCCCTGGTTCAGTTTTGTTTCTCTTTATATGAATTGGTGTTACTGTACATTTTCAATTGTCCAATTTGTGTGCAATTCATTCTAAGTGAGATCTGAAATATCCTATGCTAAGATCTATGAAAAACATCTTAAGTTTCTTAAGTATTTCTTTAAGTATGTCTGTTATATTAAATAGATCCAGCACTGCTGTACGTGGATTTATTTTGAGGACTGCTTAAGTCTTCCAACACAATTAAACTGCTTTATCAAATTTGCTCTTTGTGCATGCCTTTCTGACGGTTTTTGCAGTCATGGTTTTGTAAGTAGAACATAGAAAATAATGTTCAGTCATTGTAAATGAAGTATTTAGCCAGTTTCACGAGCTTTTTTTCCTTGTCCTAGTTCACAATGGGGAAAATGCACATTAATAGATTGTACCTAGATGAACCATGTCTCTCTTTATATGGATTATCTATCTTCTTTAACCTGTGACAAGGAAAAACACAATATGAAAACTGAAGGTTGAGGTGACATCCTCTATGCAGACATGCTACTTTAACTACTGTACAGTATGTTGTTTTTACTAGGATTCATAATTTTAATATAATTCTAATTAATTATAACTTAATAATCAATAAGAAATAGGGGTTATAATTATAAAATAAGAGGTATCAAATCAATACATTATATCAAATATCAGCTTAAGCTATGCAAACAAATGAAAAGCTTTAACAATAATAACTATAGTCCCTGTAGTCAGTGTCATCTAAGGGGATGTACTTACTTTTTCACTACAATATATATTTTAAATATTTATACAATACTTTTATCATTCTGGATTATATACATAATTCTATAAATAACTCAGAATTAGGGGTCTCTCCCAGCTACGGAAAACATATTCCTTCCTAATAAAAAGACCTGATGTGGTTTTTGGGGTCCTTCAAGTAGGAGGTGAGTACTCCTGCATCTGTTATTTTGTGTAAGCATTTGTAATTATTTCAAAGACCTTTAAACATCTCTATTTTTAGCTGTGCGTCTCCGTGTGTGGACCCACAAAGCAATACACGTACAAAGCAAGGGAGAATCCACTGTTTTGGTTGTATGTGTATGTTTATCTTCACCAGTGGTCTGGTTTCTATAACATGGTGGTGACTGCAGACTGAAGCCTGCTTTGTCACAGTATACTGATATCCCTTTCCTGAAAAACAAATTCCAGCTAACTCTAGGGGATTTCTAGCCAAACCATGGCAGCACGATCTGGTCTGGCCTCACTGTCTGCACCCAAGTTCTCCTAAAGAAATCTCCTTTGCTGGTGCCCAGACCACCTTAATCAATTTCACTTGATCCTGAGGAGTAGTAGCTCAGCTCTGCTGTGCTCTCTATTCACTGAACTCCTAATACCACCCCAGACAGTGAGTCAATGATATATCCTACCTCACTGGAAATGTTAAGCACTTTTTACTATATCTGTCTTTTCAGAAATGTTCTTCAAATAAAAACATTATAGGACTGATAATGAATGAAGTTGACTATACTGTTGGTGGATGATGTTTAGTGTGCAGATTACACACAGAGCATGCATATATTGTTGGACTCGTTTTATAATTATGTCCAAGACAACATCTATAACAAACAACACATGTTTTCTGTGTTTCCATTCCATTAAAAGCAACCACGATCCAGAAGAATATGAAGTCATTAACAAGGAAAATGTATTTTTGGTATTAAGAAAGGCCTGTAATACTAGCTTCCAATGAATCCTTTTGCCATGTTATTGTACATGGGAAACCAATATGATTTTTCCAAGGTCACAACCAGCAAATGAAGACCTTAACAAAATCGGATCATTTTAGTTTGCAAGAGTGGCTCGTGCTGAAAAAAAGAGAACTGCAGGGCACTACCAGAAATAATTGATTGCTATGACAAGGTTCTTGTGGTCTGCAAGAAGAGTAAGAATAGATAACTTTGGATACTGCAGAGGTACGATTTCAGAGTCCTCCAAAGAAGCTTGCAGTATAATAAATATATATCTACATGCTGGTATACATTATTTATACCCTATGTAGATATAAACTTAATATTTACAGTATACAATAAAATGCATTAAGCTAAAATAGCAATATTTTTAATTGTTGTTTTTTATTCATAATAGGTTAAATGACTGATTATGAAATGCCCTTTTATTTACAGGTTTAACAAGGAGGCACCAGACAGAGATGAAGTGTAACTGCTTTCCTCTCTTATAAACTCACAACATACTACAGCTGACAACTGAAGACGTCTCCTAAACGAAACACACACACACATGTCCACAGACCCCCCCCCAAAAAAAAAAAAAACAACACAAAGAGAGCTCTTCGAACAATCAGGACAGAGGTGGGCAACTCTGGACTTTTAGTGCGAGCTTTAAGTAATTGTAGAGGCACCTTTCAGTTAGCACCTGACCAAAACCTGGAAAACAGAGCTCATCTCACTTCTTATCCACTGAGCTGATCCAATTCAATCAGTAAGGCACACAGTGGCATCGGAACCAGAGTCAAATGCTATGATTACAGATCAGATTTATCCTACCTACTGCATACCTACTGTACGTACTGTACCTACAGTAGATGGTGCCGTCAGCAACTCTACCAGTTTGTAGTTTCAACCTGATGGATCTCAGTCCAATCAAGGTTACGCTATGTTCACACCGGTCAATTTTTAAACTCTCCTTTACTTGTGCTTGAAATCTGCAGCTGGTGAAAGAAAATGATTAAAATGAATCATCACACACATCACTGTACAACCCCACACACACACACAGAATTATCAAAAGGGCACTTAATAATGAAATGATCCAGGCTTTAGGATTTTTCTTCTTCTAATGAGATTTCTATTTAGAGGAAGGCTATTAAAGAAATGTCAAAGCTCAGATTACGTTTTACAATTCAATCTCGACATCCCATATTCCTAATGGATCCGTTTTAATTTTTCTTGAACTGGTGCAGTCGTGCTTGCAGTTTCTCCTGTGCATTTTGTTTTCTATGTAAATGCCTTGTAGTGTTATAAAACTGAAAGCTATGCGAAACCCATTAAGGCAACCGAGTTCAAACTTCACTCTTAGATAATCATTACATTAGCTCTGATTATTCATGATACTTAGTATCCAAGAATATTAACAAACCAACGAGCCCTTGTGTATTAATTGTTTGTAGAGTAAAATAAGCTAAGGTAAAGCAAAATTGTGTAAATTTTAACCCCTTATGTATCATCTGCAGTAGTTGATTTCTTGTTGGCATCAAAATGTCCACAGTGCCCTCAAAGACTGAAGAAACTTTACTTTCATATTTCAAGTACAAAGCGTATGTATGTGATTGAGCTTGTCATAAGCTGAATATTTTGGAATCAAAGGATGTTAATTAGACACAGCACACTCCACTTTCTTTTTTTATTAACCTATCTAAGTTTCAGTGGGTGGCCACTTGTTGTCTTTTAGCTTTACAAGAGTTAGGACAACATCTGGCAATAAGTCAAAAAACGGTAAATATTTTCTCCAAGTAAATGCAAGGAAATGTATAGTGCTGCTTCATCTTTGCAAATAGGTGGAGGGCATTATGGAGAATGATATTCAAAAGAAATAGTATCTGAGTATGTGATGAAACATACTGTAGTAACATACAGTACAGTAGATGCACTATTAAAATGAGAAGATGAATGATACTGTGTTTAAATTACCTCAACTTCCTCAGAACTGAAAACAAGGTAATCCTTCTTTCAAGATAAGGCTATAGTTACTTTTCTTCCAGTTCCTGATAAGATTCTACTGATGCAAGCATAAACACTGGTTTTCCCAGTAAGCTGCATGTGTAGCTTATTCTTGCTAAAAATGAAGTCATAGTTAATACTAATATGTGGCTTTCAACAATATCTGCCTCTCTTCCGTTTCGGTCTTGTCTGGGTTTATCACAATTGTCTTGCAACTGTAGCTAGACAGGCCCACTAGCCTCTAATTGGTTATAGTCTCCCTAATAATGTTTTATTAAAAAAAAATCCGTCTCTTATTTTGTATTTCACTAGACTCCTTTTATTTCAAGAAATTTCAATCTCAACAAGCCTCTGCTTGTGTACGTCATTGCACAATTTAAATGCAATGAGATCTTCAAAAAATGGCACCCATGTGTTAATAAGCTTTAGGAAACAAGTAGAACTAGGAAGTCAGGAGTTCAAAGCTCTGTGCTGCTGTAAATGCATGATTTACACTCCTGTGCAAAAGTATGAGACATATTCTGTATCTTACTGTATTCCCTCATTAGCTTTATGTGAAAACCCAATTCTCAGCTGATACTCTACTGAATTATTAGCCCTTTTGTTCTAAACTAATCTTGTTAGACAATACTAAAAGGGGATCTGGGTAGCCTCGTCCCTTTTAGAGAAGCTATCAATGCCCCCATCCAAGCAAGCTACGCCAACTATATGCTACTGTACATATCTCGTCTCTTGCTTTTATTAGGAAGTAGACAAACACCTGAAGTAATCTTTTATCTTTGTGGCTGTATAGAGAGGAATGCTATTAATGGTGCTGATCACCTGAGAACCGTTGAATCAGATATAATAGAAAAAATGTGATGGATTAGCTGCAACTACACATCATATTTGCTGCTCATGTTTACCTTAATTTGTCGTGGTCAGGTTTTTCAAAGGTCAGTGTGGATTAAAGATTGCTAAATGACACTCTTGATTTCTTCACAACCACAGTTAGGTGTACAAGTTAAAGCTATAATTATGGCAGAAAACATTAGTGGAACCTCTGAATCACTTGTAAACATACATACAGTATATTGTATCTTTTGTTTCCGTCTCAAATGCCTGAGATCTTAGCACAGCAGTGTATACAAAGGCACCTCATTGAACACTTCATTAAAGTCGAACAATTATGAAAAGAAATAACAACAGTAATGTCAAAGTCCCAAGGATTAGTTTAAAACAAAACATGTGCGTCCTGAGGACTAATTGAAAGTCATTGTACTGTTTCAGATGTAAAAATAAGCTGTGTGTTTATGAGAGACAATAACAAATGAAGTAACTGTTTCTCATTACCTCATCAATCTTCCTAAGATAAAGCTAAGAGAACATTAAAGCAACAACGTAAATCAAGTACTTTCTCTTATTATTGCAACTGGATAGATTTTACTTTGTAAACAGAGCATGATTGAGTTTACTTGTCCGTGTGCTTTAAATTACAAAACATTGTTTTGTAAACATTTAATTTAACCTTGGAGAAGCACTTTTTTCGAAAAAAGTACTATTCCGTGTTTTTTTTTCTTCCTGCTGGGCGAAGTGCAAAGAGACAACTTTAAGCCACATATTGTTTGCAATCCAGAGTGAACTCCGATCCATGGGTACAGAGCCAGTGGTTCTTTGCAATGGAAAAAAATAACGTAATTCCAACACTCCTCAAGGTGAGGTAAGGGGGACTGAGCTGATACAGGTCTCTCTCTCTCTTTCCTATTACACCTCAGTGGGCGTAAATGGGAACACTGTAGTACAGGAGGTGCCATTTTTTTACATAAGATGTTAAACTGAAGTTTTGGAGCCCATTATGGAGAGCGATATTCAAGAGAAATAGTACCTGAGAAGATGATATAACATACTGTAGTGACATAACTGCACTCTTAAGTGATAAGATGTACTGTGTAATACTGTGTTTAAACCACCTAAACTTCCTTAAAACTGAAAAAAACACAATCCCTCTTCTCCCTGATTACCTGGGCATTAGATTCCAGTGCACTGTTTGAAAGAATAAGAGAGAGAGAGAGAGATAAGATCACTTTATTGGCCATATACAATTTCTTGTATGAGGACTTTGTCTTTTCACAGACCCCAGCTTGCTCTCCATGAGACACACAGACAAGGAGAGAAGCTTGGCGTCAGAGCGCAGGGTTAGCTATTTATATGGCACCCCTGGAGCAGTTGAGGTTAAGGGGCCCAGCAGACTAGGATTCCTCTGTCAGCCACGGGATATGAACCAGCAACCTTCCAGCTACTGGCACAAAGCCTCAGCCACAGAGCCACTGCTCCACCCATGAAGACAATAGGACATGCCTATTCCATTCGGGACAATAACTGGACAAATCTGGCCCAAATGTCTGTCTTAACTCAAATGCAGAAGCAATTTCTTACTTCTCACTTCAGCAGGTTGGGTGAAGTGTATTCTTTCCTGTACATAAATCACTTTGAGAAACCTCAGGCAGAAAAGCGCTGTCTCCAGTACATGCAAGATAATTCTGTTGTTCACTTTTCTTTGAGTTGCGCTCGGTAGGTACTTGAAAATCTGTCTACTGCTTGTTATTGGTATTGCCCTTTTGTATACAATGTGCCTGATGAAGACAATCAAGTTGTTTGGGCTTTATCCAACTTGGAAGCAGAGTTTTTGCAGAGACTGATCTTGGGCAGAAAACAAAAGTAATCAATATCTATCTGCATATCTATTACTGTCTCTCTTGCACTTGTGATGGGTGTAAATATGTTTGTAGGCTGTTTTTTATGTCATACCAGTTAAACAGCAAACCTTTATATCATTTAAGAAATGAAAACCAAATTCTGCCTTTTCCCCGAAAAGCAGTCAGGTTGGCTTTGAAGTCTATAGACCAGTTGGGGTCCTAGAATGATACAGTCCAACAGGTTTTATAGGTTAATCTGTCATCTTCAATTTGTAAAGATATGTAATACTTGAGATTCGATCCCTTAATTAGGTCAATTTGTCACAGAGTGATTAAAGCAGGTGTAGGGCAGCACGTTGTTTGGATTATATTGATGTTATGCATGCATACAATAGCCATGATTCCATCTAGATTGAGTGTGTTGCTTTTTATTTCTTTTTGTGTCTGTGTTCAGCTTTTAATCAAGGCCTCCAAGCCTCTCTGGTGCAAACAGTAGGACAGCTAACAATCGACAAACACTGAACGACTCACTGTTTGCCCAGATACCATTTGACTGCCACACAGTCAAGGGTGACACATTAGACTGTGGGACCGCGGGGCAGATTGGACAAGTCCTGCAGCAGGAAAAAGCAAGATGAAGCACAGGAACAAAGAAGGAATGGACAATGGATCGTTACAGAATGAATTCTGCATATAGTCACTTCATTAATTAGCCCCCCACTCGTTAGTTCTGCCTACTGTTCCCCTTCCCATGATCATCAGGACATTCCTGCCCCTCATTTCAGTCCTGGAACTCTGTCCAGAAAGAGTAGATATAAGTCTTCACCAGAAGGATTCACAGGACAAGGTTTTGCACTACTGGACAAGGGACAGGACCTGGAGGCGAGAGGGGGACTCCACAGACAGCAGAAGAAGGCTTGGGCATCATCTTCCTTCTCCTGTCTTGTGTTTGTTGCAGAGAGACTGGCCAGGGGGAGCACAATGTATATTATTTTTGGTAATGTCTGGTCAGGAGAAAACACCATTAGTCATCGAGGGAGAGTTTTGTCCCTTTCTTTGGTGTGGCGCAGAGAGGCGCCCCAGGATACCAGACAAAGCTTACTAGTGAGAGTGGTGTTGTGGATTTTCTTTCCCAATTTGTGAACTTTGCTTGAATTACTGGTGACAGTGATGTTCATCTGTGCTTCTGGAGTGTGGTCCTTGTCGGTGCTTTTTCATGTTCGGTGATTGTAGTTTGTAGTGGCATAAAAACTACAATTACTGATTGTCTTGTGCAGTTCATTTTCTGCACTGGTGTCTCTGGGAGATACAGTACTGTACAAAGAACACAACGCAGGAGAAAACACCCTTAAACTGCATTAATCAGCCATAGCATCGTGCGTTTGGGGCCACTTTTGCGACAAACTATTTCAAGTTGGTCAGAAATGTTTGACTGTGGTTATTTAGAATTCTGGAGTGTTGCAATCTTCACTTCGTATTATCCCTATAGAGCTCAATTGCACAATTCATCTACTTATGTGGTCAAAACAAGTTTTTTTTTCAAATGTTTAGAAATTGGGGATTTAAAGAGGCCCATAACTGCTGGGGTGTGGCTTTCCAGGAACAGAACTGCCTCATCTATAGACAAACCACAAAAATAATGCAAGAGACGGGTTGTCGTGAATCTAACATTCTTGTGATGAGGCTGAAATGTCATATCTATTAGCAATATTGCATTAATATTTTGAATTCTTGAGCTTTGGTCCATTTATACACTGGTTGCACAGTAAAAGTAATTCAATCAAATAATTAATAAACAAGTTTTAAGTGAATTAAAACACTCTTGCTGAATAAAAGTGCCGTACAGACATGATTACTCTTGGGGAACCTTTAACAAATGTGTGGATGCAGAAATATTGGTTCAGAATCAGAATTTACATCGTGAGGCTACATTATGACTGTAATTGAAGGAGTAACATTTGTTTATTCATAGAATTTTATTCTTAAACTTAAAGAAAGTTTGAATAAACATTCAGTTGCATGGAAAGACATTTTATTGCTTTGGTACATTCAATTTTTATTGCAAAGATTGTATACAATATTGCAGTTATCACTGATAACAACCCTTTAGACAAACTCACATGTATTTTGCATATAAGAATCATGCAAAACAGCTGTTTATCATACTGTATGTTGAGATCCCTCTGTACACAAATTACTAATGTTGATATTTCCTAGCTTTGTCATCCAGTTCCAGAGAAACGTTTGATAATGACAATAAAAACATTTTAATAGAGTTTTTACTTTGAAAGCATAACCCTTTTTTCTGGACACCCCTGTATCATTGAATTAGCAACTGAACGTCTGGGGTCTGTCTGAAGTAAGAAGAATCTGAGAACTGTGTATTCTGAAAGAGTTCTAAAAATCAGGAACAGGATACGCTTTTTTACAAAGAGGGTTGTGAGATTGTGGTGGTGCACTTGTTAGCATTGCTGTCTCACAGAGTTTAGTCCCTGGGTTCAAATCTATACCTGGGGTGTTATCCGGGTGGTGTGGTGGCTCTTGGGCTAAGGATCTGCACCTGTGGCTGGAAGGTTGCCGATTCATATCCCGTGGCTGGTAGATGAATCCTGCCCCGTTGGGCCCCTGAGCAAGGCCCTTAACTCCAACTGCTCTAGAGGCCTGGTTAAATGGCTGCGCTCTGACCCCAAGCTTCTCTCCCTGTCTGTGTGTCTCCTGGAGAGCAAGTTGGAGGTATGCGAAAAGACCAATTCATAATACAAGAAATTGTATATGGTCCATAAAGTGATCTTATCTTATCTGCTTGGAGTTTGTATGTTTTCATAGGGCTTCCCCTGGGTGCTCAAGTTTCTTCCCACAGTCCAAAGGCATACTGGTAGGTTTATCTGCTTCTGGGAAAATTAGCCGTGTTGTGAGTGTGTGCATGTCTGTGTCTGTATCTGTGTCCCTGGACTGACATCTATTGTATTCTGCTTTGTCCTAATTGCCAAATCAGGCTCAGGCTCACAACCATGTATTGGATAAAGTAGTTATAAAATGGCCGTATTGAAAACAACTCCTGGCCATATTAAACAAAGAAAATACCCTGTCTTCTTTCTTGAAACAGCTGGATGACATCTTCAGATCCATCAGCTGCTTACAGGCAAATGCATTAGGTGGATTGAATGACCACTTCTTGTTTGTGATCTTTTTTATGTTGTTAGAGCACTAGCCTGTCTAAAAAATGTTTCAGGGATCAAATAATATCTCGTATGACACCAGCAAAAGGAATCGAATGATCTTATCACATTTCTCAAGAAAAAATAATTGGGAGTTCATTATGTTTTGGGGAAAAGAGAAGCACAGAAGTCACCACCACAGAAATGTCAAATCTTCAGGTCCAGAGCCAGCTAGTCTATTATTTCCCTCTACTGGAAAACATAGTCCACTACACCCTCTTGAGAGAATATGCCTTCATGTAACACCGAGAGAATCATCATTTTATTTAGAATAGTAAAGCACACTTTGAATTTACAATGGTATCTAATCTCTCAGATTTGCAGTATAAACATTCAGTATTTATCTGGATAAGGCTGTCAAAGTATTTACACTGTTAAGTAAAGCCCATTATAGACGGTACCACCCCTGCATGATAAACTGCTGCCATAAGGCACTTCAGTGCTTGACTTTGATGAATTCCGTGTTGTTTCATATTGAGTTTTATTACTTCCTGCTGTACATCATAATTGAGAAAATGACATATCTGACATATTGGAACTCAACTTGCAAAGTTATCACATTTGCATCAGAGGATTTGATACATATCTCTTTATTTTCTGTGGTCCTTGTCTCTTCACAGGATAGGGATAGCCATGTTTTTAGTTAGACAGGTGGTGTGCACTTAACACGAGTGGTAAAATCATATTGAGCAGAAAATGTGCCGCGTGCAATTAACATGTCACACAGTATCTTTTTTTTCGGACGGAAGAGATGCCGACATAATTTCCTTTCACAACCCTGTGCCAACAATGCGTTTGATTCAGAAATCCACTTCCCACATCCTGCCTGCCAAAATCTTCTACTCGGCTGCACAGTTTTGTCTGCGTTGGCTTACTTTTAATTGAAAAACATTCAAAAGACAATCTCCTTCTGAATCATTTGCCCTGGGACAGACGGGGCAAGAAAACAACACAAATATTGTTTGTCCTGTCAAAGACTGTACATGCTTGTGTGTGTTGTTATTTTGTTTGTAAATTGTAAAAACTGAATATAAAAATGCTGCCTACATACCTAACATTAGAGAAAGATTATACAGCTATTCATGCCATGCCATTTTGAATTTGACTGCCATGAAATAACAAGAGACATCACAAGCCTATACCTTAGTATCAAAATATAAATATGTGCCTTAATACCCTTCTTCTCATTAAAACATGTTTTCTTCATCAAAGTGCATCAAAGGAGCCAGTTATTAAACAGAACAGAGTAACAATAAGTGAAGGAGGTTAGGACAGAAGAAACCAGCACAATGTTCTAATGTTGGGATGTACAGTATGGCTCTGAATCTATCATGGTACTATAATGCCATCTTATCTCACTTAACCCAGAAGGAGGAATTAGAGTACATTGCAAAATATCACTTTTCACCGGTGTTATATTCTAACTTGATTACAGTGACTTCAAAAAATATTGTTAGAAAACTGAACACAAGTTAAGAAAGGAGCTGAAAATAATTTATTTCACGTAGCTGTAGGATAGAGCTCTGCTGATTGTGGCCATTTGAGATAGTAGAACTCAGCACTGCATGCAGTATGATATTTTGCTCTGAAACCTGCATAGCTTTGAAGATGGCTCTCCTTCAGCAATCCTAGCTCTTCTGCTTCTCAACTTCTGCTCCAGTGCTCCAAATAGCTATAGATCTTCCTAACAAAGAGCATTAGGTCTAACAGAATAATTTGATTTTTCAGAATATTATCATCTCGATTATGAAGCTTAAAACCTGTCGACTCAACATAACTCAGCTCAATCAATTGAATGAAGTTAATATAGAAAGATACAACAGCACAGCGTGTATAGTACAATCATAAAGACAAAATGTAAAGAGGGAAACTGACCCCTAAAATTTGTTTGGAAAGCAGTTAGATGGGTGTTTTTTCCATTATTTTGTTAAATGTCCCTGTCAGTACCCATTGAATGGCATCTCAAAAGAATCATCTGTCTTTCGCAGCTGTTAGAGTTATTCATCCCTGGTGATAACATGCCGTTTCCAGCCGAAGCCAAACCAACAAATGGCTTTTACCGGATACAGATTTCACATCCCTCTGACAGGGAAGTAACAGCAGTGTCAGACATGCCTTCCAGTCTGCTTCTGTGTGCACTGCAATCATTGTAACCCTGCTCAAACACAGAGCAGCTAGAATATTCTCTAGAATTCTAGAATATTCTCTAGAATATGGACACTCAAGTAAAAAGTAAAGCAGGGGACTGCAATTCTCTCACGTGTTTCACAAAGTGGCTCAAATTAAGCTTCTTACTGAGGGAAAAAAGGTTACAGAACTATACTGGAAATGTGATTCATTATTAGAAAGTCATTACAGAGGCACAACAAGAAGGCTTAGAAAAGCCTTTTGTCTGGGCAACTCGGTATTGTTTATATCAGCTGATGTAAAAATAGCTGCTATGAATTGGATTTATAATTTTTCAGAGAGCCATTTCGGCTTGGTATTGTGTATGGCAATGAATACAAGGCAAAGAACAAAGTTAAAAAAATCAATCAAATTGATATTTTATTTCAATGAAACTGTAGTGTGATCGCCTCTTCATCTGTTTTCATAAAGGATACGTTATAACATTGTTTGAGTACATCCAAAAAGAAAACATTTTTCATATTGTGGCTTTAACTCATGTCCGTCACCCAGTTTCCATATTTCATATTATGATTTCAGCTGTGGTTTTCTCCCACCAGTTCAAAGTCGTATTGGTAGGGCTCAATTGGCTTCTGGGAAAATTGTCTCCTTTGTGAGTGTGGGTGTTTTCATGACTGTGCATGTTCTGTGATGGACTGGCATCCCATCCATTCTGCATCCAGCCTGGTGCCCATTGCTTGATGGGCTTTGGTTTCACACAGTAGGCTCTCCAGTCCAGAGCTATATAAACCCAGTTTACTATATAAACCCAGGATCCAAGAACTACTGTACAGTATGTGGCAACAGTACAGGCTCATTTCAGTAAAAGTTTCACTTAGGACGGATCGATCCATGTGTTGTTATAAAGGTTGTTTTTTTTTCATCTTGATCAAATTAAATCTTGTCTTGATTTGCTTCTTCCTATTTTAGTAAACCGAAGCTGGTTTTTGTGTTACAAAATACTTGTGTTTAGAGCTCTGTCCTTGCCTTCATCACTCGGTTAAATTCCGACGGAGATCCTACTTAAAGAAATGTCAAGTATTCAAAAGTAAAAGGGGGGGAATATTCCTGCCGTCCACATTCTACCAAAACCTGTTCTCATTTTCATTTAGTGAGGCTTACAATTACACAGATGCCAAAATGCGACAGGCATCCACATCTGAATCTGAGGCTCAGAGCCTCTGTGTTGTGCCCAGGAGTGTGGTTCCTGCTTCACCGCAATGGCAAAGCTTAATTTCCTCCACCACAATACAGGGATGGGAGGGTGCAATTATAGTTATTTTAAGACAGACATTCTGCTTTCTATTTCAGTTTCACTGAGCCTAAAAATAAAAATGCATCTTTAATAGTTTCCTATTGCCCTAGTTAGTGGTTTCATGTGATGGATTGACTTTCTCAGAAAAGTTGCCTAGTTATAAAAATCCAAATGTTTTAGTATGTTGTCTTGTGTACACTTTACCCTAAGTGATCTCTGTCAGTCAATGGGTTTTTCACAAGACTGCATTTCAGTTCCATAAACCTATTAATATGTTCTTACCGTCATCATTTGTGAACATGGTGCACGATTTGTGTGGGGTTCCATTTATAAGGTGGTCTAACCTTGATTATACACACAAAACACGCAGACTTGTTAATTGTAAATAGATTGATTTTGGTGTTGTTAAATGTCTTTATAAATTAAACGAATCACAGGGCTTAAAAACAGATATGCTTTTTACAAAGTTAAAAGTCCCCTAACAAATATCATCTGGTTAATGGCCTGAGGTTGCTCTATAGCAGTTCCACGAATTTTAATTACTTCAACTATTTTGCTGAATCTCTGGAAAACAAGTGAGCATGTGTCCTGAACTGCCACTGTTATCCCTTATCATTTCCTGTTACTACTGGAGGAGTTTTTTCTGCCACTTGTATTTCAGCTGTTGAGACCAAAAAACAAAAAACAAAGCCACCCACTTATTACTAATTTGTCTGACCCTTTTATGCAACATCACTTACGTTTATATACTTTTATGCAGCTGGGTCTTTTACTGGAACAATCAAGCTAACATATCTAAAACAAGGGTGTGACAGCAATGCCCCAGCTGGGATCAAAGCTCAACTTATGAGTCTAAAGCACTCACCACTGTTGGTGCATTCCTGCCTCTGGTACCATTCAGTTTGTGCCAAATAGAACTCTGTCTTCAGAACATCAAACATTAAAAGCGCGCCTAAAATTAGGAAACTCCCAGACTGAAGTAGTGTACTTCATGGTTCATGTGAAAACAGGGTGTTAGATAAAAGCTTAACAGTTGATCCTGATGCAGCTTGACATAAGTGTCACTTTTAATACCATGACTATAGACTTTGTCTCCCACAGTAAAGTGTAAAAAATGCGTCATCTTTTTAGTCCTCAATGGATCACCCCTGAACGTGTACTTCCTCAGCCCTCATGTTAGTTGAGACACATTGTTAAAATAAAATTGTATCCTGTTTTAGCTGAGTAGCTGTTGTTCCTGGGTCTTTATATGCACTGGAAACTGGGCTGTAGAAGGATTACTCAGCATAGCAAGTCCTGTGAAAGGTGGTGTTAGCTGTGGTACTGGGACATTGTCAAATATCTACATACAGTAGCTGCAAGAACTGAGCTAGAGAAACAAGTATCTACAAAACCAGTAAAAGACCCTGAGTGAAGGGTCAAGAGAGTTTGCAGGACCTCACAGAGTGCTATAAGCCAACATCTACAAATACATACTTTTCACCCCAAAAGCCTCAGAGACATCATCAGCCACTAACCATCACCTGGTAAGATCTCTAATTTGGGAGAATTTTCAGTCCAGGGATATCAGTTTCACAACCTAGGCTTGTTTAGCCCTGTCCCCATGGCTCATCACCATGGTGATCTCAATGACAGTCCTTTCACCAGAAAGTCATAGCTTTGACTCTGGGTCACCTAATTTATAAAGTTGTTGCTGGGTTCTCTTCTACAGCTTTCATTCATCTGTAAACTGTGTACAACCATGGCATACTGTATACATGATCCATCAGTCAGTTCCCGTTAACAAAGATGGTTTCTCCTAGTAACCAGGATAACCAGGATTTTTCTTTAGTATACAGATGCAGCCATCTAGAACGGTGAGGTGTCAGTTGGTAAACCGCTGTAGGTACCATAGTATCATGGTCAGCAGAGCATCATGTCTTTTCATGTTTATTTGATCAAATAATCTGATCCGCCAATCTGTAAAACTGGCAGGTGCTACAATAAATACTTAAAGTATTGCAGCCTTATGTGATTGTAAGACAAGCCATTAGGGCTTTCCTGTACTGTATACATACAAACAACAAATCATTTAATAAATACAATCATTATTGAGACAGGATGTCTCCACATTGTATTTACAATGTGTTATTACCAAACTCCAAATGAGATATGTCGCAATACTGTATAACACTAATACAATTATTTTTTAATTACATACAATATAAAGAATTGTTAGTAATTACATATAAAAAGCAAGTAAAAAACAAGTAATTTATTTTAGTTTTTAATTTTAAAAACACATTATAGTGCGGCTTCAAAAATATAGTTTTTAAAAGCAAAAAAGAAAGACACTTAAAAAACAAAATACAGTAGTCCAGATTCAAATAAAGTGATTTGAATGACTTTGTTTTGTGTTAGTTACATTGTAGATGATAAAAATCTGCACTCTATTTAGATCAATACATTTAAATTGTTCATATTGCAATTTACCGTAGAAGTACAGTATGCACCTCTCAAAACATTTTAATATCATTTTTAGGATTGCTTGCATAACAGTAGTGTAAGAAATGGCTACTAGATGAAGGCAGACTGCAAGAAAAAAAAAATAATATACTGTGTAATAATAATAATATAATAATATAATATGCTGATGTACAGTACAGTATGGATATCTGTAGATTCAGAATTCCTTTATGTGTGTGGCACATCGGGAAATGAAGTTTTTTTGTCCATATGTTCAGCTCACACAGGATTTAAAAATACATGCTGTGAAGGAGACACTTCATGTTCCATTTTAAATAGAACCTTTACAAATAAAAACCCTTTAAATTATTTAAGAAATGTTCAACAAAGAAATGCCGCTCACAAACTCCAGAAGTATAGTAAACATTTGCCTTTTGTCTTTGTCTCCTCATACCAGAGCAAGTAGTCAAAATATATACAATTACAAAGCCTGAGGGGAAGCCTGCCAGTGTGAAACACTTTGTAATAATTTCTGAGATTCAGGAAAAATGTCCTTGTTACTAGCTGCAACCAAAAATCAAATGAGATGTTTTGCAAATGATTAGCGGCTGCTCAGCTGATGGATCCATTTCACGAACACATTTCGAACACTAATTTGCATTACCATTTGTAAAGGTAATGCACAGCATCAAATATTCATTTTAATTTGAAATGTAGGTTTTGTAAGAAAAACTGTGTTTTTTTAGATTTAATACTTAATATCTGTTTAATCAAAGTTCCTCTTTAGATAAAAATCAGGCTTCAAATATAAATGGCTAAAGAGACTTATGAAGTGCTGTATATCTTTGGCATATACAAATATTGGGGAAATCAAAGCTGATGTTAGTGACTTCCCTAATTCCCAGTGAGGGATACTAGAGCTACTCATCTTACTGCTTGAGTGATGACAAACTGATCCCCATTCTAACTTCACCACTCCAATCACTACTCTACATAAATCAGAGGTGCGATATTTGGTAGTATATTCTGATCAATGGCATTTTCTAAACTAAACAAAGGACAGCCCATTCAAACACCAGGAAGGTGACGGGCCCTTCCTGGGTTTACTGGGCTGGTACAGAAAACTCATTCCTTACTCCACTGAGATCCTCCTCAGTCAGCTGAGACACACAAAGACACCAGGTCTGAGTGAAACCCTTCATCCCTGTGGCTCCATATCCCCACAGGGCTCACAACAACAGCTGTCCAGGAAAGGAAAAGAAAAGAGCACCGATTTCTAAATGCGTGTAATTGTAAATATCTGTTTGCTTGTCATAACAATTGTTTTCTTTTGTTTAGTTTATAGATGAGGTAACTAACTCCAAACAGACCACACAGAGAACGCAGGATATAAACAGGAAGCAGACCCTGAGTGGCTCCTGGTCCATTTTCATGGTGTCTTGTTCGGTAGAGACAGACCCAGACGTTGTTGCTTTGTCTACCGCCTACACATCGGAGAAACGTTGTCGTCTTAGAGTTCAGGTACAGTAAGTGTGGCTCTGTTTTGCGACATTTTGCCACATTAAAACATTGCTTGCCGTGTTTGCTGTTTGACCTTGACCATGCACTTCTGAAATGTGCATCTGAGACCCCACTCTGAAAAGACCCACACCTTCTTTTATCTATAATACATGGTCCTCCATATGCATTAGGCTCCAAGCAGGCCACTTGTCATAGGGAGCCACATGACAGGCATGTGCCAAATCATTTCTAACTGGGTTCTTAGGCTGTAAATGCTAACCAGATCAATCCCTGTGGAGCAGAACCTAACCACAGATGATATGTTCTTGCAGGTACTCTTTATCTGGATTCTACCTTCAAATAGTTTGATGAAACTTCAAGAGAATGTTTAACGACACTGGGCGCTTTAACAGATCGGTGGCTAATACCGTGGAATGTGTGGGAAAGGTTTACTTTCAGTTTTTGTCATTGCATAGCGGATAAGGGAGATATTGACATGTAATATAATAATTATGTAAAATGAATGAAATCTTGAAGTTTAACATTCCAGCTGCCCGTTCCCAGAGGATTTTCCGGCACAGGATTTGGTGAGCCATGACTCTCAGAAACAGGATTTAGCCACATAAATGTTTAGACTGGAAGGAGCTTAGCAAAAAGAGCTGGAATAATAAGAGCCCAAATCCCAGGGGGCTACAAACAAAAAGCAAAACACTTCAGGTTTTCTATTTTTAGAAAAATGTCGCAGTGCAGAGCACATCTTAATTCAGGGTTCAGCTAAAATTAGCATCTCAGAGGAGGCAGAGGTTTATGAGAGCTAAGAAGAAACATTTGGCAGGTTTTCACCCTTTAACAAATTATAGTTTGTTTATACTTTGTTTGCTTTAAATACCTACAGAAGACACATGTATTGTTACAGTCTGATTTTGTTGTTCTTGCTTTTGTATACGGAGATATACAATTAAAACAACAAAGACGGAAACAATATTAAAACCACCATTTCGGTTACTGTGAATATCTACAGACATACGGTATATTATGACTGTGCAACATTTTAAGAAAGGTCTATAACTAAAGAAAAACTGAACTGTAGGTAGAAGTGTAGTTTCCAGTACTTGGAGAAACAAATACTGTTAACTGTAGTGACAACATCCGTAATAATATGGAGTAAGTAAAAATAAATGTAAGTTAGGTACTGTACAATAAGTAGATGGAACTTTTCGCATGAGCAGGCAATTAAGATATAAAACAGAACAAAAAGAGCAGTCTAAGGCTGGAAATGCCAGCATTATTTTGATTGCATATTTGATGAAGGAAAGTGTATGCATGGGGTCAGGAGAAAAGCACATGAGGACTGATTCAACACATAAAATAAATTGAATTTGAAAGCTGCTTTTTGATTGTACCACAAATTCCTAAACTCCCTATATTACCATTTTTACAAATCCCAAAATATGCGAAGTATTGTGAGATATTAAATGTATTGGCTTTTCTGCGATTCCAAAACAAGGAGGTTACGGCCCTGTGCTGAAGAGGAATTTGTTTACTGTCTGGCTTGTTGCAGATCAAGGACAACAGCAGGAATCTGATTTTGAGAGATTTAATTTCTTGAAGTTTTTAAATGATTAAAGTCAAGAATACCCTGTATAAAGATTTGGACAAAAAACATTCAGTTAGCAACTATGTTTAATTTTTAATACTATTACTAAATCTGAATAAGTTTGTCACATAATCAGCTTTGAAGAGTGCAAAAGACATCCCTTTCAGATACAGGAAAAATATTATTCAACATAGCTTTCAAATAACATAATTCCTCAAAACACCAGAAAAGAACCTTTACAACCTTTTAGGTTTACAAATGTATAAACCCACTTATTTTCTTTATTTTGCCAGATAGGAAAATTGCTTTACAGGTAAAAGATGTGACACAGTACATAATACACAATGTGAATCCATTAACAAATCAAAAACGTACATGCGTAAAATTAAAAAAAAACTAGCCAGAACTTTAACTCACAATACAGAAATAGATTGTAAAAAAAGTTGGGTCATCAGCGAGTTAGATGGATACTATACATAAGAGGCATGACAAAAATAAAACATAACTATGAGTTACTTGTCCAAACTGAACAAGTTAATAGCCATAGAGGGAAAAAAAAAAGATCACCTATATTTAAGTGCAATAGATCTAGGCTGAATCAATGGTTCTTTTCCAAACTGAAAAAAGCTGAACAAACATCAAAGTGTGCAACTACTGTAGGTTGTACAGATAACATCTAATACAATGCAATAATCATCCAAATATTTTTCTTTCATCTGATTAAATGATCACGTTTCACTTCTGAGATTTGATGTCCTGTAGTAAATTTAAGGATACTGTAATTTTATTTTACTTTCTCATCTATGGAAAGAAATGGAGGTTGAAATTCTAAAGACTCTAAAGATGGGTGCACAGAGCTTGGTGGAGGCTCCATTCACAACCATTCTCAGCACTGTCTGTTCACGTTTGTCCCTTCAGATCTGCACACTATGCATTCTTACTGGTTTGCCCTTTAATTTCATACAAACTCCTTCAATCCTGGATCCCGGGTGCTTCTGACAGATATCGATGTAAGGAGTCGGATGGGAAACAATAAAACCCTCATTTTAATACCTGACATGTTCTACACCTCAGAGGAAGCCTTTTTCTGTCAGATCATTGCTGCAGGCTCCTTTTATTTGCCAGAGGATGAATACATTGCCCTTCCTAATGATGTGCACGTTTATTCAGTATTGTCTTCTGGGCGAACTGACACCAGAAATTCTCCTTTAAATTCTAAAAATAAAAGAGCAGTCGTGTTTCTCATTCGAATCACAAAATGGCTCTATGTCATACCTTACAGCGGTGAAGTGGCAGTTGTGTAATAAACACAACACTTTAGGTAATGAGAGGGGAAAGGAGAAATCGACAGTGACAACGTAAGTGCATTGCTGTTGAGTGAATTCCTAATTGATCTGAACTGTTAAAAAAGCACAAGCTTTTCTTCTTGTATTTTTTCCCCAATTAATATGTACTTTGATTTTAAGATTCTTCAATAAATATCATCATAACATTTGAGGGGCAGCACAGTGGGTCTGTAGTTAGAATTGCTGTCTCACAGCACTGGTGCTCTGTGTTTAATTCCGGGGGTGCTACCTGCATGAAGATTATAAACTCTCCCCATGTTCACATGGGTTTCCTGTAGGTGCCCCAGTTTCCACCCACAGTCCAAGGACATACTGGCAGGTTAATTGGCTTCTGGGGAAATTAGCCCTGGTGTGAGTGTGTGTGGGTTTGTGTCTGTGTGTGCCCTGTGTTGGACTGGAGCCCTGTCCAGAGTGTATCCAGCTTTGCACCAATTGCTCGCTGGCATAGATTCCAGCTCCCCATGTGATCTAGAGGGACGGCAGGCTTGGTCTGGACATGGTCAAACACTGAATGCCATTGTCACACTCTGAACCTGTGTGGGAGTCCCTTCATCAATAATGGTCTGGATCACGCAGTCGTCTCACATCGTCCACCACTTACAGAAATCAGCACCCACTGACTTAAAGTGTGGATGACATGAGATCCCTCCTACAGGGAAAGCAGTGTGAAGTCCTTCAAGTTGAAAAGTTCCATAAAAATACTTTACCAAAATAAACAAAGTAAGAAAGAGAAGCACTATGTCCTTATTGTTCATTATACTTGTAGCTACTGTACATGAAAATTGAAGGACCATCATGGGAGTTGCTGGGTGTTTGTTGAAATGCCTCTGGTACTCAATCACATTTTGGAATGCTAATATACAGTATGGGTAGAAAACATTTTATTGTAGTACTGATTTTGTTGGAGTTGAATTGTAAATTCAATTTTTGCCGTGGTTTTACCAAGATGTAAGAACTTAAACACTTACAATAAGGAACAGGAATTTTTCCAACACATGTACTGTATTACATCTTCCTTCTAGGAAATAAATCCTTTGATGCTGACAAATCCTTCACAGTCAAGAGGTTCATGGTTTTCCAGACCGATAAATAAAACACTGCCAACCATAACAGCTCTTGATTGAATATGGCACCTGTATTAATCCTGATTAAGTAAACAGTTTTAATTTATTTAGTGCTGTTGCTAACATCTTCTACATCGGGGTTAGTCAAATACTGAACCTTCCAATCCATTGCTGTGCACCAACACTTGATGAACATACTAACTTTGCAGTTTTAGAATTCTGCAGGCTGACTGTATAAAAGACTTATTTTTGAATGGATTAGATGTCTACTATTTGAATACTCAAGTGCTGCTATTGCACTGCAATGTTGTAGTTTCAAAGAATTGGTACACTTTAACAAATACATATTCTTTGACAGCTTCATCTTTTTAGCAAAGCATTCAAAGCCTCTCTGATAGTAAAACCAAACCCACTGTGACCTTTTCTTCATTGTGCTGTATGTTTTTTTTCCCCCATTATTCCCTTTACTGCCTGTCTCATTTCAATAAGAGAGCCTGGCCATTCATTATCATCACTGTCTTCCATTTCTAATGGCACATGCAAAAAGTCTGGCCTTGGGACTCAACTGGTTTGCAACACCTTTCAAGTGGATAACGTTACTGTAGCAGGCTCATAGCAAGTGAGCCAAGTTACACTTCCACTACAGGCAAAAACACTTTGAAGGTTCTATCAGCAAGGTTAGGCATAAACCTTTAAACCAATCCCACTCTGTGAAAAGGTTAAACATCCACTGCTCTCCTCATGTAACTTCCAGTGCCTCTGCTACTCTACTCTTGAAAACACAATGACTTTTAAATGAAACATAACCTGCTCTAAAACACATGCTAAAATTAATTTATTGCAGTTTTTGAAGCAACTTTAGCATCTGTGCACATTACACAGAAAGAAGAAATTATTTTAAACTAAACTTTCAAATGTTGCACATGATCTCTCAATGAGCTCTTGGTGTCTCCCTCTCAGGAGATGCTTTTTATAGGGATTAGGGTCCACAGGTGCAGCCAATTTCTTGATTTCCTTGTGAGAATGCAGCATTTGGAATGTCTCATCACGCATTCCATCCTCTTTTCATGTAACAGATTTTACTGCTCTGTAACAATGACTTAAAAACCATTTTTAAGTTCAGTCACAAATACTAGTAGGAAAACGTGACACACATTTGTCGGTTAGGTATACAGTATTTAAGGAGAAAGTCTTTAAACCGTGTTTCAATTTGTGTCACTACTGAAGTCCCAACATCTTCACCTGCATCCTTTTAAGATGGAAACAATCTTCAAACTTTTCTTTTTTCTAGAAGCAACATAAAAAAAAATCCTACGAATGTTTGATTCAGGATTTACATTGAATCAATAGTTTAGATACTAAATTGAGATAGCTTCATAACTAATAATACTTTTTTGTTGGATAAAGGAAGTTTTGATAGTGTAGAAAATCTGTGAGCTTGGGGAATTTAATGTAAAATATCCCTGGATTATTTTTTACATTTGTATGTATTTGGAATTAAAAATGGAAAATGGTGGAATTTTGTAATTGGTTTCCATGGTAGTATGAGAAGTGGTCACTACGAAGTTGTGGGGAATTACTAGACTCTGATTTCCTTGCAATAATCTGTAGTTCCTTTCTGCAGTTAGTGCTAAGCCAGTGGAACCTGAGCCTCTGACATCATTCTGGAACAAGGGGGGTGTTTCTAGTGTGCAGGAAACTGAGCGCCCACTTAGAAATTCCAGACTGCATCCAACCCCTTTTCATGAGAATAATGAATAACTTTGATTCATGTCTTTTTCTTTGAAAAGGTTAAGGATGCAGACTTGGGAAGTTTCTTCTTATTGTAACATGGGCATCATTAGTTTACCTGATTCACTCTTTCCTACAGTCAGGCGTTTCAAAATGCTTTTCAATTTCTCGAAATTAGTCTTATTCCAATAAATTCCAGTTTACTTACAAATGAACCATCCACATCTACTTTATATAACATATTGTTTGTTTACATTACAATCTATGCAGTAAGATGAAAAGAAAAGCAATTTAACAACGGAAACAGTGATGCATGATCCCACGGTTTGCAAGTTTAACTCTCACAGCAATTAGTGATTTTGTTTCAGACCAGGCTGGTGATTTTAGATACATGTGATGTGTACATTATCTAAGGATCAAAGTTTTCTGCATATACTGTACACCCATGATGTTTAGATGAAGGCTATCAAACAGTTTTTTTAAATAATCATTTATATACAGTAGCTTCTGTACAATTTAATTTTGATCTAAAATTTAATTTAAAAAAAGCACTACTGTAAGTATAGTAATGTTAACTCCTATTCTCACAGTGTTAATGTAAAATAATTGTTCAGAATACCCTCACAGTCATTCATGCCTATGAAACAGATTTTGCTATGAATAGCAATCCAACAAAATGTCTCTGAGATGGTACTGTACAGAAATTCTGGCACAGGAACAAGTCTGAAATGAATGCCCAAACATTGCCTACAATCCTTTATGTTGATCTCACTACCCTGATTGTTATTTATTTTTAAAATTTAGGGTTACCTTTTAGATATCTTTTAGGTCTCCCCTGGTACTTGGATGACAATTATTAATATTAATTATTGTTAAAGCTTATTTCTGGCACCAAGGAGTCACAGAGCTCATTCCTCATGGAACACGAAAACGTTTCTGAGAAAATGAGAAAAGTCAGAAAGTTCCATTCAGGGTGGCATTTTGCTTGAAACAATTTATTGGTGTAAATAGCACTTTAATTTATCATGCAGCAGTTCTGTCAGATATTAATGAATTCAACTTTTCAAATTTATTATAATACCATATTGAAAGTTTATTTGGTGTAATTGCCTGGTTTGAAAAAATGTCATGATAATAATAACAACAACAACACAAATTATTATTATTATTATTATTATTATTATTATTATTATTATTATTACTTACACAATTTTCTGGATACTCCACTCAAAGGGCTTTACAGGTAATGGGGATCCCGTCCACCACCACCAATGTGCAGCCCCACCTGGATGATGAGACAGCAGCCATAGTGCACCAGTATGCTCCCCACACACCAGCTATCAGTGGGGAGGAGAACAAAGTGATGAAACCAGTTTATAGATGTGAATTATTAGGAGATGATTGGTAAAGGCCAATGGGAATTTGGCCAGGACAATGGGGTTACACCCCTACTCTTTTCGAGAAATGCCCTGGGATTTTTAATGGCCGTAGAGAGTCAGGACCTCAGTTTTAAGTCTCATCTGAAGGACAGTCCACTATACTGGGACATAAAGACGCACACAGACTGCAGGGTGAGCACCCCATACTGGCCCCACTAACACCTCTTCCAGCACCATTCTTAGTTTTTCCCAGGAGGTCTCCTATCAAGGTACTGACCAGGCTCATACCTGCTGAGCTTCAGAGAGTTGCAAGTTGTGAGTTGCAGGGTGATACAGATGAATGAGGGTTAATTGGCCAGGGGGGTGCTGTTAATACGACACTGATATTTACAACAGTAGTATCGTGTGTGGATACACCACAGTTTGCAGTAGAAACCAGTAGTAGCCAATAGCAACCAGTAATAAGCAAGAAACAGATGCGTTTTAGCAAAGATGAATGCCTTTCGTACAGTTCACTAAAACCAATTTTATGTTTACTTTCCCTAACTGGACTATCTTTTAATAAGACATGGTGTCAGAAGTCCAGAAACGTGCCTGACGTTCTTCTACGAAAAATATCAACGCAAAAATCAATAGCGTGGCAAAGTTTAACCAGCCTCCGAACTTTCTGGTTAACAAGCCGACAGAATGGTTGGATGGGAAACAGCGCTTTGTGAGATTCATGATTCTGCTACCAAACTCTACAAGAGGAAGATGTACAGATCAGTTGCCTAGTTTATGGGAAAGGCGGGCAATATTTTCAGATCTTTCGCATTCGCACAGGAGAGTGAGAAAAAGGACTTGGGTGTAGTGCTACTGAAATTTGACAAGTACTTCTGTCCAAAACTAAATGTGATCCATGAATACACCTGCTTTCACCAAAACGTGCAAGGGCCACCAAGAAGATAGAGACTTTGATTAGAACCCTTTGTGAGCTGTCGGAGCACTGAGACTTTGGCACGAGCCAAGAATATTTGTGATCACATTGTAGTGGGCGTTTTCGATAAAGAGGTTCCTTGCAGATCACAGTTAATGGCAGATCTGACATTGGCTCACACGAAGTCCACAATGCATTTGGAGAGCACCCAAAACAGAGCTCGTGAAAATTCAGTTACAAGAGGAAGCACAGCCCTATGCAGTCCAGTGCAGAGTCCTCTTACTGCTAATGCAAAAGGTTAAGGTGACGCTCCTTTGGATGGAGGACAATGGCATCACTGAGCGAGTGAAACAGCCAATGGGTTCATATGCTCCTATGTTGCCCTTTCTAAAGAAAAGTGGAAATGGGCGAATTTGTGTAGACACGAGAAAACTAAATAAAGAAGAGGGAAAGATGTATTCTTCCTTCCCTAGAGGATATCATTGCAAAGTTGAATGGAGCTACTGTATTCTCTTCATTGGATGTTGCAAGTGGCTTCTTGCAGATACCCCTGCACCCTGAGAGTAGTAAGCCGACGACATTTATTACCCTATTTGCCTGATATTGTTTCCGGAGGCTGCCATTCATAATAATGAGCTCCCTGGAGATCTACCAAAGAATAATGACAGAGATACTGCAAGGTCTGGATGGAGTTACTGTGTTCATGGATGGCATCCTGGTGTATGGGATACCATGGAACATGACAGTCTCAGGAGGGTCCTGCATAAGATTGAGACAACTGAGCTATAACTGAACAATGAAAAGTGCATTCTCCAACCGAGACAGGGACACTGCCAGGACCACATGTTTGACCAGTCAGGAGTGCGACCAGATCCAGGCAAAGTGGAGGTATTCAAATAGCTATCCCCAGCTGAGAACCTCCAAGAGCTGAAGAGAGTTCTGAGGATGGTGAGTTACCGGGGGAAGTATATCCCTAACCTCACCAGAGTGGGCCAGCAACTCTTCAAGCTCTCGAGAACAAATGTGCAATGAGATGGGATCACACACAGAAGGTGTATCGGGTAATACACCTAATGATGAAACCGGGCATAGAGAGGAGTGACAATGGACCACTGTGGGTCTTCGGACTGCCTTTTCGCGGGCCAGAGAGTCGATACATCGAAAGGAGCTAGAGAGTCGCTCAAATATTGGGATTCTTCACTAAGGGGATTTAGGGCAAGCAGTGGGGCTCAAGAGAAATTTATAGAAAAAAGTCTCTAGGGGTTTTTAGAGATGAAAGAATGCACCGTAGCTGTGCAGACGACAGCGTGGTTCTAGGACGAGCAAAGGGAAGTCATGTGAAAATGTAATATAGGTTAATTAGAAACTCAGGCGGTGCTGATGATAGACATTCTCATGTGACAATCAGAGACAATCAGGGAGAAACAAGTTGGAGGGATGCTTGGTGGTGTTAGGGGCCCTCTAGTGGTGACCTGGGGAAGATTGTTTCCACTGTGTCACAAAAGGTTTGCTGAAAGGGGAGAGAGGCAGGGCTGGATTTTGGCGTTTGTAGGCCCTAGGCACTTTCACTCCCAAATGTGCAAAAAGAGTAGTAAACGTCAATTGAATTACGTCGACTGACATGATGCACAATTACTATTGTAATGACCGGGGGATTTGCACAGAATAAAGCTCACACACCCCTGATACTGTATGGCGGCAACATCACGTTTATTGATCGCCGCCCGTTGGCCTTTGACAGACAGAGACTGAAACTCCTCGAAGAGGTTACACACACAAAGGGTAAGGATTAAGGAGGGGTACTTCATTGGTTACAAGGACAAAGCAGCAAACACTGACAGCTAGTTACAATGGCTCCTCATAAACTTTCTACACTGCTAGGTCTATCTCTGTTCGACACACTGACCTCAAGTCCAGCCCCTTAGCTGCT
Organism: Lepisosteus oculatus; assembly: GCF_040954835.1. Classification (NCBI taxonomy): domain Eukaryota; kingdom Metazoa; phylum Chordata; class Actinopteri; order Semionotiformes; family Lepisosteidae; genus Lepisosteus; species Lepisosteus oculatus. Next base: position 11,961,898 of record NC_090719.1, on the reverse strand, counting down.
GACCCCAGCCTGCCTTGCTAAACCCCGTGACTGATGGAGCGAGTCGAGCAACCATCACAACATCACTAGGATACTTTTAGTTTCTAGAACAGCCGCTAGATAGCGTATGATTATCGATGTGGAGCACCTAGAGTCGATCCCAGGCATGTTGTTTCAGCTCGTTTTTCGTTAAGTCACTAGTGTTTCCCTCCTTCGTAGGCCCTAAAAATTTTGTAAGCCCTAGGAGCTGTGCCTGCAGTGCCTAATGGGAAATCCGGCACTGGAGAGAGGAGGAGAGAGAGAATTGGGGGGACAGGAAGAAAGCTTGGGACAATTGTGATGGAACTCCAGGGAGGAGTGAAGACACTTGGAAGCCAGGATCAGATGTCATGGCGACTGTGGGCAGCCAGCTGTTTTTCACTGAGCCGGGAGGGGTAGAGGTCAAAGAGCTACTTGTTTGTGAGAAAGTGACTCTGCCCTGGTTTTCTGGAGGCGAACAGAGGTCAGATCACTGGATCTGGCTGTGCTGTTAAAGCCGACGAGCATAAGTCAAACAATGGTGCCAAATATTACAGGGACTTTGGGATGGAGGAAACAAATGTGGAAGAAGCACAGGAACAATGGAGGATGAGAGACAGAAATGGAGACGGGGAAAGTAAGTTCTGCCTCCAGCAAGATCTAATTCCAAGTGTGAGAGAAGTTGGGCAGTTGGTTACTCTGGAAGCGAGAGTGGAAGGGATTGAGTTTAGAAATTGACCTCCTCTGAAACTTCAGTTAAAAACATCTGTTTTTTCCTAGTAAACATTGTAACAACTGTGGTGTCACCGGGGGAAAACAGGTGTAAATGAGATGTAACTCACACCACACTGATCTTCTTTGTTCTTCGTCCGTACGTCTCCCCAAATCCGTTCCGTAAGCCATTGCCAGTATCCTTAAACGATCCAAATTTCCAAGTCCGTATGTCCACACTACTCCGCATCGTATCCAAGCCGTAATCCGTAATCTTAGTCATAAACTGTATCCAATAGTCTGTTATTCTTAAATTCCTTCCAGCACAATCCTAAATCTCTCCTTCCTCCGAAACGCTTTCACCTTATTGGCTTCCGCGCCAGCTCATCGCTTCTGGGGCATTTATACCCTGTTTCCTGATGTAGTTCAGCTGTGTCTCCTTGTTTGGCTGCATAGGCTTTTTCCGATAGCGGGTCAGCTGGTTATCCTGGGTGGCCATCTTGCCCAGGTCTATATCAATGTATTTTCAGTGTTTCGTTCAGGAAATAAATGACCGGTTATAAATGACCCTTCCCCGGGTCCTCTTACACAACTTAAAATGAAACACGTGTAAATAGATTCGCTTTGTTCAAAATCATTGTAAATTTATTCCTTGGATTAATTAGCTACTAACATCCAGACTGGCTACGTGTGCAACCCCTTTAAACAGTATATTGTTTTTGAAAAAAGGCAGACACTGGTCCAATACATAATGAGCAGCACTTAAGTTGTAACCTTTTGAGACTCTCAAAGAAAAACAAGAACATGGTTTATGTTCTTTAACACAATGACCTTCTCCATTGTGATCTTTGTTCCTCCCAGCAACCTATTCAATTTCAAAGCAGATCATTCAATAAATATGTGGTGAACATTTCTAATCCTCCGTTAGTGTCTGCCTTGTGTTTGGTGTTGTCTGGCTAAAGAGCTTTTGTAACTTGGCCCGTTTTATTCTGACTCATTTCCTTAACAGCAGCACAACAGCTTTATTAGCCCATCACTAAAACAAGAAGGCATCTTAACAAGACTGTTGGGGCCACAGTGGTCTTGTTCAAATATCAGAGGAGTACTTCACACTCTGAAAATACAGAATAAATTAACAGAACTTTGTGTCATAAAAATACTGCTTTGGGTTTGTGTCAGTATTTTTCATTTCTGTATTCTGTTTGAATCCTCTGCATCTCTACATAGTACACTTTTATTGTTAAATCTAGAAAATGGCTAGATAACGATGGGTAGATAATGAACTATTAAAAATAGAAAATGCTTCTGTAGTGGATGTCAAATGAAATAAAAGCAGAGATGTGATGTATATTTATACCTCAAGAAAATGAAATCAGAGGATTAATTTGCTCCTTTTCTGCATGATTTAATTAGTCCCTTTTTAATAGACAGAAGTGAACACAGCATGTGTTTTAAATGTCACACTGAAGCACACGTAAATCCCAAAGAGCAAATTAGATTCCTTCTCTTTGCTCTTTGTTCACATGAAAGTTTCATAGTTCTGTAATCTCTATAAATGTAAACCTTTACATTTATTCTTTAGGTGGTCTGGCAGTAGTCTGTAGACCAACGAAGTGTCTTACCTGAATAGGCTCCTTGAGGTTGATTCTCCATATGTATGTTCGTATGTATTTTAATTTTTGCAGATTTGCAGTTACTCATAATTATAAATTCAGGTTATGTGTAGACACAATTCTGCGTGAATCTAGAATATCAACCATATACATATAGAGTATATACCATATATAAAGGAAAATAATTCTGTATGTCATTCTTTGGGAATATCCCAAATAATTGCTTTCGTGACTTTGAGTTCTTTCTCACTGCTGAATAAAGTGGTTGTATGAGACATTGTATTTCAAACAACACCTGTACAGAGCCTATCTCTCCAAGCCGGTAGTCCTCCATTTTACCTCCTCCAACCATAAGTATACTGACATTAGTCTTTAGTTGCCTTTGCTTTCACCATTCTCACATCGTCCTTTCTTTTGCCTTCCATACAACACCTCTAATTCTCATTTGTCGTACCTTTACATATCTGAAGAGGCTCCTCTGCTCCTTCTTTCTTTTTAATTTTCATCTTAGAATATAAACTTCTCCTGTTCCCAGTGACTGGTATATACAGTAGCTTTACTGGAGTAGACAGCATGTAGCAGAGGCTCAAGAGAGGACAAAACAGCAATCAAAGCATAGCCTAGACATGGCTTCACTGAGCCGATGAGCCCTGTAAGGATTTGTTCTGGAACTGCTGAATGTGTTGACTGCCTGTTTATTCATGAGGTTTTACTCAAACCTCTCTCCCACATTTCCATTAGTTTGGACATATCTTACCCTTGCCCATTCTCACATCTTACCCATTCTCACCTGCTCTGCCCTTTATTTGCCTTGGAAGAATACCTGTAAGATGACCTACTAAAATAATAAAGGAGACATGGGGAAAACTAACTGCGAATAGCTGAAGACAGAGGGCTGGGAAACAAACAAAAAAACTGCTGCTGCTGATAAGGGTACAAGCATACACATATTTTATACAGGATAACTTTAAAATTAACATAGAAAATTGATTTTGAGGTTTATTGCACAAAACCTTTCATATTCACCCGTCTGAAATACATTTTTTAATTTGTTTCCCTTGGTTTATAGGGATAGGCTTGAAAGGAAAACTATTGTCCTTGGCAATGTAAAATAATAATCCAATAATTTTGCGTTTTTCTGCCCGATCTGCTGTGCAGTGGGGCTGATGGTGCAGACCGACTGCCAGGCACGCTTCATCTGGGTCATCTTCAGCTTAGACACTGAGCGAAGAGTTAGAGAAATGTCAAAACGAGACTCTGGGAATTGCCACTATACTACTGTATGGACAGAAAATGAAGAAATGCTCTAATTCAGGCCAGAAAGAAAATGAGAACATTAATAATCAGAAGCTTAGCTAAACAGGAGTGCCTGAAAGGACCACAGAGCTTTTTATGGAAGCATAAGGTACAAACAGGACTTCACCCAGGACAGGATGACAGTCTGTTGCTGGACATACACACAAGAGACACCACTTTATCCAGCCCAGCCCACAGAGCACACAGAGAAAATCTATGCAGACATAAGGAGAGCATGCAAATGCCTTACAAAAGGCTACCCATGCCTGACCTGCAGCAGAATCAACACGCCGTGCCACCATACAGTACCACATGTGTCCTAACACAGAAACTGAATAATCACCATATTTAAGCTGGGATGCTTTTTTGTTTTTCCATTTAATTTTCTGTACATAAAGTATACAGCTCTGGACCCAGGGAAGTAAATGCAGTGCCTGTACTAAGGAACAAGTAAAGGTTTATTCCATGGTAAAAAAAAAGAGAAGGAGACAATTAGGCTTTTGTATTGTTTGACACTGTGATTTGTTTTAGCAGTTCACTTTAAGGTATTAGATAGTACTGGATGACAGTCGTCGTCTGCACATATTTTCACAGGCCTTGCTTTGTGTGCAGCCGAATTTAATCATGACATCACCACAAATGTTTTCAAGTGCATCATTTCCCTTGAGGATTGGAAGAACGTTGATCAGACTGAACAACTATGGAGCTTCCAAGGATGAAAACTCCTCCAGCATGCAATAAAATAATAAATCATTTTTTAAGTAGCACTAGTTCACATGCAAATTTATTTTTTTCTGCTTAACAAATAGGCCAAGAGTCCCTTTAAAGAACTCATAATGTCTGTTTCCAAATTTTTTTTTATCTAAAAGCACATAAAAAACAGAAACCTTTTGGCTCTGGTCGTATTTCCATGTTTGCATTTTGTATCCACATACATTTACAATAATGCACATCTCTGTCTTTTTTAAGATCATGAATAAATACCTTCACTGCAGTGCATGTGTTAAAATAGTTCTGGCACAGACAGACTAATAGATAAATATAACTCACTTCTGCAACATATTACAGATGGTACATATGGCATAGCAAGAGCATCGTACTGAATCACTGAATTTCACAGGAAACCATTGAAGCGCTGAGTTATGCTGAACTCTTTGTTGCCCCTGCTAAAGGTAAAACTGGAAAGGAGAAGGACGATAAAAGACAGTGGGATTTAGGCAGTAAATGTTGCACAAGGCGTCTATGCTACAGCATTGTTTAACATGTTACCTATGCCAAAGACAGCAAACCTGAAGCAGACAAAACTATCGGTTTCAAGAATGCAGGAAATTATGTGCAAACAGGAAATGAGCTGCTTTTGTTCAGCTCTGTATTTTCAAGTGTAGCCTTTATGACACCCTTATTTGGAAATATCTGGTTACACATGTACAGGAGTCATTGTTCCTGGCCAAATATTCTGCAAGTAAAAAAGAGGTGTAGTTTGCGGTAGTATTTATTTTCTCTTCTGATCTGTATAATGCCAGGGGATGAACTGAAAAAACACCACTGCCAGCCTGGAACATGTATTATCGAAATTAGAGATTCTTTGGAATCTCTTTTTTTCCCACCGTGCCCACGGATTTCTGTATTTCCTTCACAAACGTTAAAGCGCTGAAGCAGAGATCCCTGCTGAGAAACAAGATTCCTAAAGAATTGCTCCCAGAAAGATGGGGAAAACTCTTTGAACTGGCAGGCTTTCAGGTGGTGAAATTCCTGAAAAATCATTTCGTGACCTATGCCCAAATGAACCTTATAGTTCGTTTGAGTTGCCAGCAGATATGAGGAATGTTAGCTCAACAGAATGGACAAGAAAATCAGGCAATGAGCTCTTAAGGAATGATTATAGTACCGTACTAATTTTAAACATGGAGGAAAGAGCATTTTTTAATTTTTGAAGAACTCTTACAAATTATTTCTAAGTTAAATCTCCTCTTTTCATATAGAAAGTTTTCTTCCTATATGTTCCTAAAGATTAAGGGACTTGCCTAAAAACACCTTAACACATTAAAATCAATATCCCTTTTAAGGGAAAGGACTACTTAAAGGAATGCTTATTCAACAAGGACTTGGGTATTAACATGTTTGTTTGTTTTTTAAAAACCCACCATATCTGTTCTGTTTAGATTATCTCATGTTACGTATGTTTAAAAAAGACTTGATTTCCTCCTGCATGCTTTTCAAAACCATTGCAGTCTTGTATGTTCTGTAAGTCCACAGAAAATAGTCCCACCCCATCATTATAGATAACAGTTCTATCGGTACATAATAAATAACTTCGTATTACAGAAATAAAACTCTCCTTGAACCTTCAGTTTCTGTTTTCGCACAGCATCTGCTTTGTTGGTCCTCAGAAAGAGCAGGAGAAATACTGGAAAGCAATTGGGGATGCCATTTGCCTCAGATTTCAGCTTGAGCTTATGAAACATTTGCTCAGCTTTTAAAAAAAAAAAACTTGGCCCTCTGGGAAATAATGCCTCTGTTTGTGGGAAATGTTTAAGTGAATGGCTGTTACATAAACAGATACATTGATCTGAAGGAACAAGCAGGAGAACAAAAAAGACTCTATTACCAGCGCATGCTTTTACTACTGCAGGAAGCAAGCTGATAAGAAAATTGGTTGGCTTGTTTTCATTCCATTAAGAGCACATCAAAGAAAGTTTAACCTGTCTTCCTTTTCTTTCTCTTCTTTCATTCAAGTAATTCAGTCTGTCACAATGCTTTGACGTGGCTGGGCCAATTAATTATTCTGTCCTGGGTGATAAATCATGGAGCGAAAAAAGAAATGAGAAAAAAAGATTGTGTTGTAACATTTTCTGGATGATAAATGTCCTGATACAATGATAAATCCATTTCTCCTGTTGGTTTTCTGCTTTGAGATGGGCTCCACTCAGAGAGACCTGCACCCCATGTGCTTTTCAGTCTCTTCGCTTGTTGCTCTGTTTTGAGGATTTATAATTGCATTAAGTGTGGGTTTAAAACTCCTTTTAATATCTTAGTATTTTGTAGACTCGTCTTGCAGTGCACCCAGGGCATCCAGAGAAAGAAAATCTTGGAAGCCAATAACTGACAGGGGAATGGTCCTGTATTATTAAAGTGGGAGATTGTATCTGTTAGTTACTGTATCTGAGTAATGGTCACCATCCAAGAATTCACATCTACGTATGATCTGGGTTTCCTATTTGCCTAGTATGCAGCAACCCAAAATATGTGAATGGATCATTTGCTTTTTTTAGGCAAATCTAAGCACAGGGTAGGTTCACTGTAAGCCCAAAATATCATTTATCTGCCCGGGTTCAAGTAGATGCCATGTTATATGAATTTACTCTCCACAACTTGGATTTTAATTCCATATATGTTTTTCATTTATGCTCTCTAGCAAAAATATTAGAAGCCCCCTTCCAATGTGCTGGGCCTTCCAAATGACTTGCAGCCCAGTCATATCCATTCTCTTCCCAAGATCACCTTCGGTTCAGGTTGTGATGCAAGTCGTGGGCGAAATTGAAATGCTCAACCCCCCCCCGGTTTGGAACAGGTTTCAGATCTGAAGGTTGTTCTAGCCAGGGAAGGTGAAAGCAGCGCATTTCAGGTTCCTTTTTCCAACTGCACATGGCCTGCCATTGAGATACTGTATTCTCTTAATTTCTGAATATTCCCAACATTCTGACTAGTGAGAGTGGAATCTAGATAATAATCTATTATTGATACCTCTGAAAAGGATTAATAGAGTTCATCCAATGTACAACTTTAGGATCGGCAGTGAAAAATGGACCTAGGCACACAAATGAAATGAAAATGGTATGCTGTGCTTGTTTAGGATTGAGAACAGCAGGCATTTGTTTGTACAAAAGGTGGTGGGTGTCTGGAACAAGGTGTCCCGCCATCTTGTTGAAGATGATTGTAAATGTTTCATGAGATCATCAGTTTCCCACCATTTGAAACCGCTCTGGTATCATTACGTCCATATTTCATTTTGTTAGATTGTGCCGCACGTTCTCCTTGCTGAATTATCATCTGCAGAAAGAGGATGATTTGAATTAAACTAGAGATAAGGAGCACAATTTCACCCCTTATGGAAGGGCAGGGGTTAATGAACAGACATTAAGGACTTGGCAGCTAGAAATACAAAAACAATTCCTTTCAGCTCTGTGTTTCTCAAACTGCAGAAATAGCTCGAACACCAGATGTTTTATATTACTTTCAATCGCAGAAGTAGTGATAAAATATTTTCTTCCTTACCTTTTATCGCTCACTGCTGAGTAAAGTCCATATTTTCCAACCACATTCTCATAAAATAACTCATCGGGTAAGACTTCATTTATAGACCCTTTGCAAATCTATTACTGAAACAAAATTATTCACTGGTAACTATAAAATGGCAAAGCGCTTGTTAATCATTAATCAGAAGCTACTTGTAAAACTAAAAAAAGTTTAAAAACTACTTGAAACTTTAAACTACAACTGTGCCTTGTATAGACCGTTGCCTTCCTCTTTTTGTCTGTACGCATAATTTAAAAGTTATTTTTGACAACATAATGTATATTTTCGTAATGTCCATTCATGTTATTTTAATAGTGTTTTTTTACTTAAAATGAACATTTTGAGTACGCTCATTAGTCTTTTATGGTGAAATACAGTATGGAGTGTCAGATTCATCTCCCTCCTGCAACATTCATTACACCACCTTAATGTATAGTACAAATAATTCGGGAAGAAATAAATTTCTCATTTGATTTCAAAGAGTAAAACCCATCGGAACTTGTGTGATCTCCGAATCTGTTTTGATTCATTGCACATTTAACTTTCAGAAGAAAATACTATAAATAAAAAATGAGTACTTGAAGAATTAAAATGCTTTGAACGTCTGTAAACCAGCTTGGATGCAGATATAACACTACAGTATATGGAGTGTGATTAAATTAGAGACAGAAAGCAGACAGCAGAAAGTGAGGGCGGTGTGATTTTTAAATGTATCGTACAGAGTTTATTTCTCTGCTGCAATCTCAAGCCCAGCCAAAGTGCAAGACGTTTTTCAAGAGATCATCAATGCAGTCTGGCACCAAAGGGTGGCTTGTTTTGATTTTGAGGGTGTTTTATGAATTAGGCACCTGTCTTTATGCTTGGATTAAGTCAAGGAAACAAAAATAAAAAATAAAAACAGGAGTAAAGTCCTTCACAGTCAAAATATCACCCAATGAATTGGAAAAGGGATAAAAGGGTGTTATCATCTGATGGTTGATAAAGCCAGCAAGAAATTAAACTTTGCATTCAATGTTATTGGTACGTCACAGTCAGGTTTTTCAGTCAAAACCTAATCTCATAATAAAAGCTGACTCAGAAATACAAGTTAGGGGGTACTATTTCAATTAATGAATCTTCTGCAATGTGTCATCGTTACTAATACTTTAATTGCAGTGGTACGAAGAAAAACACATGAAAATGTAAAGCCACAGACTTCTTAAGTCTTTAATCGGCCTGACAGCCATTAAAAGCTTGCAGCAAATTCATTCAAGCGAAAACGGATTTTGGTCCTTAAAAACGCTAAGCATGAAACATTTTTAAAATACAATAAATACCATAGAGCAATTTCGATGTGCATTTTAAGGCACAATTGAGCGACTCATTTTCTCTGCTCTTTGCACTGTTTACTGATTTTTAGTTGGGTTTTTTTGTGCTCTTTTCTGATGTTAATTTCTGAAGTACCAAGAGAGAAAGTGCTGGCTACAGAATTGAATTGAATAATGAATAAAAATTCTAACTTTCTTTTCCATGTCGTCGTATTAGTATTATGATTTTAAAGAAAAATAATGTAACAGGTCTTCATATCATCTAGTTCGGTACAGTTTGGTACATGCTGAGAAACTGGATTCCTCACCAAACAAAACCAAAGAGGAAGCCTATTTGGTGTTTAGTAGCTAAATTTCAGCCAAGCTAAATTTCTTGAAAGAAGCAAGGGTATGAGCTTTAGCAACAAGGCTAGATACTGTAGCTTGTTCTATATTTCCACATCCCATTGTGTAAAAATAGTGTTCTCTAATTTAAATGCACTTCTGCATAGTTTACTCTTGTGTTCCCTAAACACCAGAATTAAATGATGTACAAACTGTAGCCCATACCCTCAAAACAGGAACAGTGAGGTCAATAAAATAATCGCATACTAATTTATGTAATCTTTTTTATGTTTTCAAAGGTTATAGTCTGTCCGTGGCTTGCTCCTGTCTGTTCTTTGTTGAGACAAAGGTTGATAAGGAAAAAAATGGAATCATACTGGCTGTTTTCTGTCAGATTATTTGAAGAAAAGTGCAGCTCCACAAATGGATAATCTATTTGTTTAATACACGAACTGATTTGATTAAGTACGTGTAAGCAGTTTTACATAATGGCATTACTGTTTAACACATACCATATTTAAGTCCCACAAATAAATATTTATTCCATGTTTTAATTCCAGTCCTGCAGACACAATAGACAAAGGAATAACTGGAACAACTGTTAATCAAATCTGCCATTTCCTACTCCCCTGTTTGTCTTATTTTTTTCTCAGGACATGTGTTACAGGATACTACAGAATATTTTCTTCTTGCTGCTACCAGATATCCACTGGCTCCCACTACATACACTAATTTGCAAAGAACTCATTTTTATATAGTGAAGGGTCAAGAAAAGTTATTGTAATCCAAAGGTAAATTGAGCATTAGTCCTGCCCAATTAGATCACAATGTAGCTGCCGAAGAGATTGCCTTGTCTGTGTCTGGCAAGCGCTAATAATAATGGAATTATAGTCAGATGGGCCACGAAAACATGTTAGCTTTAGTTCATCCACAGGCTTGTTCTAGCATGATATTGACTTAAACAGTTGGTTCCACTTTCAACATTACTAAACCTTTGGAAGCTCTGTTCAACTGCATTTGTGAAATGCTTTAAGGTGCTAAAAACGTTGCAATGCAAAGGCACAAACGTAAATAGTTGGGGTTTTTTTTCCAAAAAATTGGAGTCATGTTTTTTTATTCAAATAATTGAATAGAATTTTTTTCATGGTGTAATAGATTCTGCCATTTCAGGTATGACAGACTGCAGGCTTTTGTATTTAGGTCAGCACTGGGTATGCTGTGCGTATTACCTTATTAAATTTGCAGATACTAAGATGAGAACAAAACTACAGTGTGCACGTATGTATTTTCTTTCTGCTTCATCAGCACAATCATGCACAATTATGCACTGGGGATATTATTTAATTCCCTATTTTTTGTATAAAATTCCATCACTGCAATACTGCTTTAGAGTAGCTCTTTACAGAAATCACTAGAAATCCTTTCATGGAATCAGATATGATAGTGAGTCCAAACTGTCAGCCTCTGAAAAGGCTCCTTCTATTAAAATATTTTGATATAATCAGTTCCTACTTAAGATTCAATGTTATATGATGTGTGTTGTAAAAGTTCTTTATTTGATACTGTATATACTGGATCTGCATTTTTTTTCTGAGACTTTTGGCTGTTTATATTGTATATTGTAATGATCAGTCATTATATTCCAAAAATGAGTCAGATCAAAAGAAAAAGGGTTCTACCAGGGAAAAACTTTTCCTTTTGTCATTTCATATATAACTACATAAATAAGTGGGGTCAATAGTTGATAGTTCTTGTAACCCACACTCTAAACTGGCCAGAAATGTCAGGAACAGTTCTTTCCGGGCCCTATGCGGACGACACGATCCAGAAGGTGAAGAAACAATAGGGAAAAATATCATGCAGGAGTGGGTCAGGAGACAGGGGGGCGTGTCCGAGGTGAGCAGGTGTCCAGGGGAAGTGAGTCCCGGCAAACAATCCAGCATAAATCCAACAGGGAAATCCAAAATGGGAGGCAGAGCCCAAGACCAGGGAATCCATTCAAAGTAATTAAAAACCAGAACCGGGTTGGGACCGGCGGGACAAGGAATCAGGAACAGGAAACTAAAACCATAACGGAGCAGGATCCCGGGCTCTCACAAAACGGGATTCAATGAGAAGCGCCGGGGAAACGCCTGCGTCTGGCTTTAAAGGTGGAACTAAAGAGGGGCTGGAATAAGAAACAGGTGTGGGGAATGGGACAGAACGAGGAAGGGCTGGAGCACCCTTAAGAGGAGGAGTAACGATCGTGACAGAAATGGACACTTATTTCAATACCATTTTTACATTTTTTACAATGGTTTGAATTGTTTTGGGCTCATATTTTTTGGTTTGAAAAATATTTTCAAATCTGGTGATTGGAGGTCTTCAGAGACAAAATGCAGGATGGCTTTTTTGAATCATCAGCTAGGGTTAGGGTTAGCATTCCCACACTACTTAGACATTTTTCACGCTCAGTGCTGGATTTGTGGTCCCAAGGGAATTTTAGGATAAGTGATAATCTGCTCCTATCTGCAACTTTTTTCTGAGACTTTTGGCTGCTTATATTGTATGTACAATATTGTATATTGTAGCCTTCAGTCATTGTATTCCCAATCTGAGTCAGATCAAAAGTTGCAAGAAAACCTGTTCTACTGGGGAGTCTCTCATATTTTTGGCATAGGAAAGGTCCACTGTGCAGAGTGGGGAGTGAATCAGGAAACTGCCAAGATAAACATGGGATGGAGGAAGGATGCAGAAGACGAACTCTAAAGAGAAAAGGCTTCTGTATGGTATTTACATTTTTTTAAAAGAAAAAACGTCAGGAATGATTGTGATTTGGGACAGCTGAGGGGAATTTAAATTGGCTGCTGTCATCCCTCCCTAACTTTTATTACAAACTCCATGAAAACGGGCAGATGTTTTGCTGTGCTGGAAATGGACATTTACAGGGTCGTTTACAAGGTCATTTCATTGAAAACACAGTTTGTAACATTTTGTAATATTGACCACACCATACAGTAGTTTTGCAGCGGTTTTTGAGTGGTTTTGAGAAGAAATTCAGACTGTGGCCTTCACAAGCTACATATTAAAGCTACATTTAAACTCTGTTCACAATGAAAATGTTGTTTTTTCCATTCCTTCTGTTGGGATCGAGGTATACTGTATACTGAATGTTTGTATTTTGCCATGGTAGGTTTCTAGCCTTTGTTAGTTGTGCTAAAGGACAAGTTCAGCTAATATGTCACTATTTTAGTGGTGCTTCTAATCAAATCAGAATGGGAATGTCCATTAAAAAATCTTATAGAATTTCGCATTCATTTTCCTTTCTTCAGAAAACAGCAACCACAAAAACAAAGTTAGATGTTGGCTCAGCTAACTAAGGTCGAAGGGCTGTGCTTTGAAGATGTGTTGAAGTTCCTGGCAGTTTCTCAAAGCCAGTTCATTCTCAAGACAACGGGTTCCCCAGGTGTTGCAGAAATGGAATGTTTTGAAAAAAGACAGGTTTGTTCAAAGCTAAAAATCGGAGCTTGAAATTAGAGCGCCTCAAAGGGTGTGAATGTTCTAATTAACTGTGTTTGTCTTACCCAACTCATCACTGCCTACTTGTGATCCCCTGATCTGAAAACATACTGTTGCCAAATAACCAAATTACTTTCAATAATTTGCAGCTGCCTATTGTGAACCATGAGCTGCAGCTGTATATGGGTATAGGCTGTCTACATCTTCATACCAAGCTGTTTTCACAATTACATAAAGATTTATTTCAGATGACTGACTGCTCCCCATTTGCAAAGGACTTTAATGCAATAAGGGTCACCTCGCCCACAGGCTTATTACTGCATTAGGTGCATCTTCTCAAATAAGAACCTTTTGTGAATTGATTTTAACCAGAGGGTACAGTTCTTGGCATAAAGGAAACAAGTCTACCAGTGGCTTGAAGGAAGATGTATTGTTTCATTTCCCTGAGTGTTTACGAAAACACTAGACAACATCTATGTCTAAACAAGAGTGCATGTTTGTCTCTGCCAACAATCTGAGTGGGTTTAGAGCTATTGGAGGTATTATAAAATCAAACAGAAAACAAATCATAATGAAGTGTTTATTTATTGCTGCACATACAGTAACAGCCCAAATGCAGACTTGCATCACATTGACGTATACTGAAAGAAACGGTTTCTGCTGCTTAGTTTTTATGCACTGAAGAAATACTGAGAAGCCATAGATTAAAGTAGCTACTATTCAGATGTACAGTGGAGGAATCTGGGGCTCTGGGTTCAATTCCTGGGGAATTCACAGAGGAAGAAAATGGGTGGATGGATGTCATATCTGTTAAAACCACCGGTCCTCTGAGTATTTTTATTTTAATTGGCTTCAGCGGACAGCTATTAACAACAATCACCATCGCAAGAGTTAACTATCAGCCACTGCGGTTCCTCATCAACTCCTATCCAGTACAGGCAATACTTAAACCCTCAGTATGCATTGCTCAATGCTCGGTATTAGTTTCTTGTCTAGAGCTTCTGTCTTGCGTTTTCTACTGGCTTCACTGATCGTCTCTTTTGGACTTAGACCACCCACTGCTCGTTCCTTGACCACGACTTTGCTTTACGATCTGGATTGGATTTCTCTGAAGACTCTTTCAGATCCTGACCCCGTTTCTCGTTTCTGGACCTCGACCCTGTCTTACGATTCGGCTTTGGATACCTATTTGCCTATTGTCTCGACCCTCTCTATCACTCCGCATAGGATCATAAGTTATTTGGCCTTGGTTGCCATAACAATATCAAATGGAAACAATAGAAACAAGCTGGCTGGAAAACCAAAGCAGTCTGACTTCGTACACTAAAAAAGGTACACAAATAGTCTACCAGGGCCTCCCAGCTGTTTCATTCTTAATTTATTCTTTGTTAACCTCATTCTCTGCCTGTAAAACAGCTCCAGGACCTGCCCAGAGGCACCTGAGAGGCAATCTGAGTAAACAGGAACATCTGGCACAGCTGGAACTTGATGAATTTATAAACATTATGGTTTCTGGTCTATAATGGGATGGGGAAGATGTATTATCAATTAATCTTATTGCCAAAGGTTACATCTTCAAAAATAAATACTTTGAAGGGCAGGCTTGAGCAGACGACATCCGAGCCTGAACTCCCAAGTGTTAATGATACTTTAGGAGGACAGTACTGTAGGAGTGATTCTGAGTTTGTGTCCATTTTGTCAGACATTAACATCAATCTCTTCTTTCTTGTTTTAAGATATGAAATACAACCTCCAGAAAAATTGTTGACTTTTTTCATTTCCTTTTATTTTTCCAATAAAAATATAAATTGCAGTTTGACTGTGTTTTATGTTTCTAACTAGCTTTTCCTGACATCATAAGAAATGCTGCAAAAGACATGAAGCCAAACTGAAGTTTCACCCAGCCACTTTTCGAAGGAGCCAATAATCTGGGTCTCAACCAGCTGGCGGGGAATCCTATTTCAGATTCCCACATCTCTTTGTGAAAATAAGTGTTTCCTATTCTCCAACCTAAATAAATTCTCTTTCCATTTCTCATTGTGACCCCATGTCATCGTTTCACTGAGTAGGATCCAGTATTCAACTCTCCTCTCAATCTCCTTTGTTCAGAGTGAAGAGATGTAGTTTAGTCTGCATTTTACTGACAAAAACTGAACTCACTTTCTTTCCACATACTTCCGGATTATACCGTCTGCATAGGGTCCTGAACTACGCATTGTAACACGCACAATGCAATCAATGCACTATACCCAATCATTCCGTTTGTGTTTGTATAGCTTCCTCTCATAAGAACATAAAGAAATCCAAGCACAGCTTTCTGCAGCAGATACAGTAATTATCCTTCAGAAATGTGTGTCTGAAGATCTTGCACCTGGCAGTGCATTTTGCAAATTCATATTTGCAAGAATATATCCAAAATCCATTAATTTATCAAAACCTTTTTGTAATTCCCTTGGTGCTGTTTCTGTTTACTTTAAATGGTTTGCTTAGTATATCAGATTATAATTGGAAATATATATCAGGGAGAGCAAAGGACCTAAAACTGATTTCTGTAGTACACCACTACTTGCATATTATCTATTAGATGTTATGTCTTTTAAGATGACTCTGTTTCATTCTGTATTCTGCATTGAAAATCAAGACATTACAATGTCAATGCTTGTCGTAGATACAGGAAACAGAGTATGACCGAAAGAAAAAAGTGAGAGAAAAATGTTTTTCGTTTGTTTAAACACAAAGGTATTTTTACTAAATAATCCAAGCAATACAACTGTAACATGACCCTCCTTTCTTTGTTACAACTGTCATTTTAAATCATGGCATAACCTCTAAAACTGGGGAAAAGTCCATTGTTAGAGGTTCTTGGATTTATGAACGTTGTTTTATTTAGAAACGAAAATGGTGCTTATTTTCCCTCTAGTCACGTGTAGCCAAATTTCTCCTCTTACTCATTTGTTGTAGAGTCAGCACTTTGCTCGTTCACATTGAAACTGAGGCACATATATTCAGACTTACTCCTATTGTTTCTTATGTGAGCCTTTTGAGGATGTAACTATGGTGGCGCAGAAGTTAGCATTACTCCCTTGCATCGCTGGAGCCCTGTGTTCAATTCTAGTCCTGGGGTGCTATCTGAGTGGAATGTTATATGTTCTCCCTGTGTTCACATGGGTTCCCTCCCACAGTCCAAAGACACGCTGGTAGGTTAATTAACGTCTTCAAAAATTGGATCTGATATGAGTGTATGTCTGTTTGTGCCCTGCAATGGACTGGCGTCCCATCCAGGGTGTATCCTGCTTTGTGTCCGTTGCCTGCTGGGATAGGCTCCAGCTCCCCCACGACGCTGTATTGGATAAAGCAGTTAGAAAACGGATAGATGGAAGTATCTTTTGCAAAGTATTGCCTAATCTGGCCTCTTAAATGTTCTGCACTCTGGATCGAAAAGAGTCAGTTGAGGTGGTTGGATTGCCTTCCAAGCTTCTCCCACTGGCCTGTGACCACTCTGTCCCTCATTGAGAGGAAGCAGTTAGATAAGGATGGAAGGATATTTGCTTCCTTAGTCACAAGTATGAGTTGGGGAAAATGTGAGAATGTAATTGATATGATGGATGCACAAACTGTTGAGAAAGAACAACAGGCCCACTGGGCACATCTTCAAAACAGGAAAAAGAATGGTATTTGCCCATTTTGAGCCATTGAAAAAGCATACAAGTACAAAAATGTCCCTTGCAAAGCTTTTATTTTTCCTAATTCCTGACCTTTTAAAAGCTCGCAGTGTCTTCGTGTCAAATATTCTGCGAATTCACAAGAGGAAACTACATGGAAGTACTGCACATTCAAAGGTTAGAACATGAGGGACGTCTTTCTTTCTTTACCCAAGAAGCTGGAATGTGGGACACGCTTCTCAACTGTGATGTTGAAGCCAATACCCTGCCTTTTTTTGTAGCTGGATGAGATCCTCGGATTAATTACTACTAACTCTACTAACTAAGTCTAATTCTACTAACTACCAAACAGATTACAACATACGTGTCACGAATCGCACGCAGGCATGCAAGCGCTCCTACATTTCCATGAGCGCTACTCTCCCTAAACGCCCAAGCACCAATTTACGCAGCACTACTTAAACCCTCACTTGTTTTCTTTTCCTTGCTCACGATTGAGGTCTCCTCCCTGAGCTCCGTATTTGTACGTTCCCAGCCCTTCTTTGATGATTACTACTCTCCCAGTATATCGACCCATCGCTCTTCTTCGACTACGACTTCGCCTCCTGATTTGGTACCTTCAAGCTCTGGAACCTTCCGGGCTTGTGACCCAAGCACCCGTCCTCGACTACGACTTTGCCTCCCGTCTTGTGCCTATCGCTCTTGGAACCTTCCAGGCTTTTGACCTCCTAGCTTTTGTCCACGACCGCGTCTTCGTCTCCCCTTTCGGCACTGAACCAACGATACCTGAAGTGCTTCGCATTGAGTCCAAACTCAATATGGGCCAAATTGCCTCCTCTTGTGTTTTTACAGGAAGTTCAGAATGAAGCATGAACCCTTCGCAATACAATAAATGTTCTTGGAACACTTTTTTCTAGAACCTGTTGAGGGTCAGTACTTAAACCTTCTGTTTACATGGAATTTATTTGATGTTTAATTACAAGCTCATCAGACAGTAGTTGAATCAGCCATGTTCCAGACATTTTTCTTCTTTGATCCCTTATCGGTTTTAGGCATAAGGTTCATTCTGTGAATTCTTCAGTATTATCTTTATAGGCAGAGGAAGTTATGTGGCTCAGTGGTTAAGGTGAAGCACTTGTTACCAGCTGGTTTCTAATGCAACACCTGGCTTTTCCACTTACAGTACTCATTATTCTGAGTGTTGCTTAGCTTCTTTGTGCTCCATTGTTCAAATGAGACCTTAAAACAAGGTTACATTACAAGAGACTGTGTGGCAGTATTCCCTAAACTTTTAAGTTGCTTGGGAAAAAAGGGCTTGCTAGATATTATTATTAGTAGTAGTAGGATACATAGGATAAAACAGCTTACAGCAATTCAAGGACCTCAGACTCGCTCTAAATCAGTGGTTCTTAACCCAGGTAACACTGAGTATGCTGGAATTTCATTCCAACTAGGATCTTAGCCCTTAATCTCCAGTGTTCATTCATGCATTAAAATGATCTATTGTTCTTGCTAGTCCATATTTAAAAATATACTCAACTGTATTTGCTTCAGCTTTTGTAAACAGAATTCTTCTCAATATCATCTAGTTTTGCTAATTAGGGATTCGTTCCAATCTGTCTGACTAAATAAAACTAAGCGATCAATTCATGATGAACAGATTCAGATGAGAGTGATAATGTACCAAAAACTAGTGTTTACTCCTTTTGCTCAAGTCTAATTGGTGAAATTCCCCTGGAATGAGGCCATGTCTAAAATTTGGGAACTGGCACATAATAGCAATTTTAATTCCCATGAAGAGTTTAAAGAGCTCTAGAGAAAAATTAAAAACACACCTAAAATCTCCATCTAAAAAGGCGCCATCCTTCAGATGAGATGTTAAACTGATGTCCTGACTCTCTGTGGGCATTTCTCAAAAAGAGTAGGGGTGTAACCCTGGCATCCTGGCCAAATTTCCCATTGGCCTTTACCAATCATGGCCTCCTAATAAGCCCCATCTATGAACTGGCTTCATCACTCTGCTCTCCTCCCCACTGATAGCTTGTGTGTGGGGAGAGTACTGGTACAGTATGGCTGCTGTCACATAATCCAGGTGGGACTGAACATACAGTAGGTGGTGGTGGAGGAGAGTCCAGAAAAGCTCTATATAAATGTTAGGATTATTATTATTAGCAGCAGTAGTAGTTGTAGCAGTAGCCGTAGTCGTACTGCTACAACTAAAATCACTGTGCCTGCAAGAGAAGGGCAAGTTAATAAAGGCAGAGGTTCACCAAGACTAGGACTGAGAATCATTGTTCTAAATTGACATAATGGAAACACCGAGTGTTAACAAGATTTTTAACAGGTCTTTTTCAAGAAATGGTGGATGCAGCTTTCTATAAGCTAATACTGGTAGCAACCAAACAATCACATAATTTATGCTCATTGCAACCAGATGAGCAGAATGATTTTATATCATTTGTAGCCCTGTTTATGGAATGTACTACTTTAGATTTCTGAAAACAGAGAAAGAGTTGCAAGCACAGCTCATTTTTGAAAATGTTTCTCAACGTACTTATTACCTGCGAGACTGGAGAGTTACCACCAGTTAATGCTATGGTCGGTTCAAGTTATAACTTTTATAAATGACAAGTAAGTATTTTCACAATATTGTTTTGGGAAAAACACTGATTTTAAAGGACATTATCCTGAGTTCCAATTAAAAAACCTTAAATGTAATTTTCCTATGTGTGTTTATTTTGAAAACATTACTTTGCTTTCAGTTAAGCTATTAAACAGAAAGTTATTCTGTAAATTACCAGTGGAATACAGAAGAATCCCAGCTTCCAACTGGAACAAAAATGAAGATAGAAAAATCAAAGCAAACCTTCCATTTAAGATCTTTGACAGCTTCGAGCATCTCATCCTTAATGCTTTTTTAAAAGGATCAGAACAGTGTACAGGTTGGTTGTGAAGGAGGCTTAGATGCTTCAGGAAGCCTGTGCACCATGAATCAATAAAATCTTTGTCTCCTTGAAATCTCCTTGATATGGAGACATGGGGAGTGTTTTTTCTGCTGTCTTATTTGTACCGTATGTGTACCAGAATTCACAGACCTATGGAGATTTCTACAGTTGCTCGAAAATGCCAGCTAACTTTACAAGCAACCTGTAAGCTCACCTTTGGTGTTATATACTGGCAGGTACTGTTACTAATATTTTGGGACAAAATATGCAAGTAAACTGAAGCAAGAATAAATCAATATAAAAACAGATTACAGTAAACCTATAGAATGATGTTCTTATACTTTATTATATATATATATTATGCCTTGATAATGGCAGGGTTTTGGTTCTGTAGAAAGAGTAATTAAGCAGTCCTGCCATAATTAAAATGGAATTAGTATTTAACACGATTATCAAGACAAAAGGAACAGTACTTATGTATCTCCCTGCATGTTTTTGTGAAGAATACCTTCAATGGTGTCAAAAGCTTTCTGAGCTTTATGTAGCATTTTACCTCCTAAGAGGTTCTGACCTTAGCCAATGTACCATAGGGAGGGTACTGGAGTACTGGAGGCTTTTGAGAAAGTTAAAAACCGTGGAAGCAAGTTCTAAACCAGACAGGTATATTACAAAAACAAACGAGGCAGGATGAAAATAGACAGTCAAGATCCCCAAATATCAGCCAAACTAGCAGTCGGGGGAAATTTTACATCATTGTTTCCCAGCAGTTGTTTATGTTATGGCCTACTACTGTCTGTGCTACATAAAACATTGAGCAGCCTCTTTCTGTACTAGAAAAGCTATCGACACCATATACTGTACAGCCACCAGGCTTACATAATCTCCCTGTTTATGCTATGTTATGCTCTGAATGACAGGCCTGGTTTGCCTCACAATTAATCCTGTGAGTGGTGTCCTGTTTGTGCCATTTTGTTTAAATGACCCATTTCCATGAAGGGAAAAAATAAAACTGCCTTTCATAATTCCAGGTATCACAGAAAAAGGCTCCAAATAGCACTTGAGTAGCAAAACAAGTGTGAACGAATTCCTGTGTGTTCATATTGCATGTGTCAAAAAATAAGCTTTTTATCAAGAACTATATTTTCAGTGCTTACTGTCCATACTGTCCATGCATTTTGTTGGTGCAAATTTAACATCACACAGCATGACTTCTGAGATGAAATAGGCATTTCTTTCAATTCGGGTGTTAGATTGTAGTGCAAGACCTCAGGAACTGAAATTATGTAAATCAAGACTGAATTACACACACTGAGACAGCAAGAGATAAGCTTCAGAATGTAAATGAACTGCTTGATGCACCCGAACATACTTATGTGAAATTAATTAAAGCTGAATTCAAAGTTATGTTTATCTTAGAGGATCAATCCAGGTTCATCCACTGTTCATAAACAAAGAATTCTTTATTCATGGAATTGAATCGCAAACAGTACCGCATTGCGCAACATCCCGCATTAAGGCATTAAAAACAGCTGCACTTAACCCCTCTTGTTGTGCTGACGCACTTTGCTGCTTCGTTTCTTATCTCTTGGCTGTGAGAAACAGTTTCTGATGCTGTTGTTTGTGCAGAACAGTCAGCGTAGCTAATAGGACCAAAGAAACCACAACAGGGAGCCACAGAGTACAAAAAGGAGGGAAAAAATCAAAAAGCATGAATAAAATTGCATTTTGTGTTCATACAATGGTTCAGGTAATTTAATTACAGTAGATATACAGTACTAATTAGACTCTTAGTTAGAGTTCTTAACTGATATTTATAACTTGCAGCAAGCTTGTTTAATTGCTTGAGACCAGAGAACATACAGTATCTGAGTTTTAACGGTTAAACACAATAGGAGGACAGTGACTCCTTCAGACTCATTTGGCTTTTTAGTACCTATTCAATCTTACAGATGTATCTATTTCTTGAAAGAGGCCCAGGCATTCACCTTGACAATATGACTGACTAGTTTGTTCACCACTCCCCCAATCCTCTGTGTAAATGTCACAGCAGTGACGATTAGCAGGCACTGGAGCTGACTGTGTCAGCAAGGAGATTTTAAAGACGCTAGGGCCCCTCTCCCCAGACTGGCTCTCAAATCCCTCAGAGTCTCGTGATCCCACAGACCAGCACAAGACAGGTAGATTGTAATTGAAATGGTCATTATAGGCATAACTCAAATAACACTAGCCTCCAAACTGCTACCTTTCTGTCAGTCCAGACAAGAAATGTGTCTCTTGTTCCCAATTTGAATGCACCTGTCCTTAGTTATGTCCTGTGGTTCATGTTTCACTGTTCATTTTCAGTTCGTTTATTAATTTATTTATGTATTAGGTTGTCAATGGCTTGGTGGATTCTGAAGACTCAGGTTTGGTTCTTTCAGAATATGCAGGCTTACCAGGTGAAACAGAGGAATTCATTATCAGATAATTAGATGACAAAGACAGGAAATATCAACACTAGCAGGCCTATTCATGTCCACTAAGAGACACTGGCAGTAGGCTGCAAAATGTGTTATTATCCACTTCAAAGGAGCAAGTCTTAAAGTGATACAAGCAGGTGACAACACCATTTCATTTTTTTGGTTCTGCACTTTTATTAGTTAAGAGTGCACAAGCACACACATGTGTAAATACATCAGTCTCTGTCCATACAGTATATCTGCTTCTGCACAAATATGTAGAATACAAATGACTGAAACAAGATCATTCTTACATCAGTATTGCATATGGTGTTCAGAAGGCATATCGTGAGTTAGACATCAGAGTTGTGTTTTACGTGTTTTAAATAACGTGGGACAGCTAGATAACCTCTCAAATGCAGAGTAATAATTCTAAAGTTCAAAAAGGTGCCTGCAGCTCTACTACAACTCTGCAGCTCCTTGCTTGGGAAGAAATTAAAACTCTCCCCTTATTTTCTCACAATAATACCATGGATAAAGAACCATGCTCATTTCATGGGATTTTTTATCCAAAAGTTGCTTCGCATGGTTTCAACTGTTGTTTTGGTCGCCAAGCTCAGGATTTTCATTTAGCAAAGAGTCTATTTTGGGTTTTATTCCTGGGCACTCAGCCTTAACTTCTTATTGTCCTCCTGAAATGCTGGCCAAGTTGGCTCCAGAGAGCCTCTGTAATCATGCGTGCACAATCCAACGTTCCACTTTGGCTACTGAAGTATTATGACAAGCATTTTTGTTTCCTAAGAATAGGATTTTAAAACAGACGTTTTTTCCATCGGTTTCTCTCAGTTTTGTGCATAACAAAAATTCAGACCTTTGTATGTAAAATGAAGTTTCTTGTTTAATTAACTCCCACCTTGTCAGGAATGAATGATGTTTTGCATGAACCACACATCTGCTTGCTTGGCCATTTCTTGTCGGCTGAAGTTGAACCTAAATAATTTGGTGTAATGCTCTTGTTTCCAAAGAAGGCACACTGGCCTGGTGTTTAGCACTGTTGTCTCAGTTTGTGTGTTTTATGTTTGATTGCAGAATGGGGGCACTTTCTGTGTGGAGTTTGCATGTTCTTCATGGCTGTGTTTCTCATGGTGCTCCAGGTTCCTCCCACCTCCCAAAGACATGCTGACTAGGGTGCCTGGGGTTGTTCAATTCCTGGCAAGTGTTATGGCAAACTGTGACCTATCCCCAACGTTTAGAGCACAAGGCAGTATGACACAGGGACACTGCAGAGACACAAATTAATTAACTGATTAACATCAGTGGGACAAAACTGTAGCAAAACGATTCCAAGACTGAAAAACATGATCATTATCTTTTTCACTCCTTTTGGTGTTTGTTGCTAATTTTGTGCCTGACAATAACCCTGGCAGTTTAGAAAAAGCAAACAATCTGCTGCAGTCTGTCTTTCAGATAAAGATAGCACACCACCATCAATCAATATTCAAATACATGATGCATGGGAAATGCCTGGTTTTCAAATGTAGGAACATAACATATTGAATATCCACTTTATCATATCATCCAAAGATGCTTTTACTACAGTAAAGAGAAGTTTCATGCCTTATGTTTTGCCCACCTGCTCTGCATTTCCCTGGAAACATTTTGGAGTGAGTGATATTTCAGAATTGTTATCTGTAGCTCTGATGCCTTCAGCAAGGCCGACTTGACATTGGCACAGCTGAGGCACTGGAGATTAAAAGCTTATTTTCAAGGAGAAATAAAGGTTTCAGTATGCTATTTTGAGCTCAGAAGTTGTACTTCATAAGAACTCCAAGGAAGTTTGAAAAGTCTGTATACACATGCCTCTATATAATAAATTAACACAATACGAAGAATCCAGAGAAACATTGAGAGTTAGCTTTCCAGAACATTTCAGAGTGTTTTTACTGGGTAACTGAGTTGTGAAAAAAAAAGTTTCATGACGTGTTGGTTTCATAAAAACAGTCCATGATTCTGGACTATCTGTGTCCCGTCAAGCTATAAACGTAAACCCTTGTGAATAAATGAGGTGGAAAAAGTTCATCTGTACATTTTATTGTGCCATCTTCACACACCAGGTGGTGTCACAGATGCCTGTAACGAGGCGTTGGTCAGCAGCCTGTGCAGACGGTATATTCCGGAAGTAAGTGGAAATGGACAAGGGGAGGAGACGACGAGGAACAGGGCAGGTTGACAAACAGGGGGGCGTGACGAGTGTGCAGTCGTGCTCGGGGGGGGGGGGGGGCTTGGCCAGGACGAACTAGTCCAAGAGAATCTGAAGGGAAAATCCAGGGCAACGTCCAAGAGTCCAGAGCCGGGTGATCCATCCAAGACAAAGACAAGACAAGGTTTAAAAACCGGAGTGGGATCCGGTGCAGGGATGGGAAACAAAAACGGGTTAACGAGGCCAGGCGCTCTGAGCCCCGGTCTCAGATGGTCAGGACGCCATGATGAAGCCTCCGCCGTCGGGTCTCTCCTGGACCCGCTGGTAGGTGGGCTTCCGGGCGTCCATCTTCCAATACTGAGCCCAGAATAGTAAGAGCGTCTGGCTTAAGTAAAGAGGAGCTGGATAGGAGGCAGGTGCACATAATGAACTACAAAGTGAAAGAGCCGGAATGCCCTTAAGAGGAGGGTTTACGATCATGACAATGCCTTTATATTTGGGATTCAGGTAGGTTAATAAAAATCTGTTCCCTTACAAAATGTACAGAATTTGCATTATAATGCTCACCTTACAGTCTTTACTTTTGTTCCTGTGATTTGTTAGTTATACTATACACCTATTGCACAGCTTAAAAGTATCACATTTTTACCTGCTGTTGTTTAAATTGGCTAACTGGCATTATCCATATCTTCCCATCCATCCTTACCACTTTATCAAGTACAGGGTCACGGGGGAGCTGGCACCTATCCCAACAAGCAACAGGTGCAAGGCAGAATACACCCTGGATGTCCATAGCAGGGCACACACAGACACAAACACGCACACACACTCACACCAGGTCCCATTTTCCCAGCAGCCAATTAACCTGCCAGCTTATCTTTAGACTGTGCGAGGAAAGCAGAGCACCCAGAGGAAATCGACATGAGCATGGGGTCACATACCGTACAACCTCCAAGTTGATATCGGGGATGAGGCCTATGCCCTCAGGACATGGACGTGGGGTGACCTGGTGCTAGGCGGGCCTCGTGACATCCGTACCCTAATGCTGAGCCAGGAACACTAGAGACACAGGGACTAAATAGGAAAAGAAAACGAGCCACACTGGAAGGACATGAATAATCACACGGAACTAGGAACAGGAATGAAGTGGAGGACCCTCTAGGGGTAGGATGTCGACCAGGAGAGTACCACACGTAGAATAAGCTGCACGGCACAGGGGGGAGGAAAAACCTTATTTAACTGTCAGGAAACCTCTGGGAGTCCACAACTACCCCCTCCTCTGGGGAAATACAATAAACCTTATTAACATGTGGTAGAGGGAGCCAGAAGTCTCTCGTGGACCGTGACAAATAGTTCATGGCCTGCTTTATCACAAAGACCTTCAAACATAGAACTGCCAGCCAGGCTTTTTGTAACAAGATCCCTAGAGGGATTTAAAGGAATGGTTTATGACTTATGCAATTTCCTTTCGCTCTTCTTGCATTCTTTTTGTTTGTGCTTAGACTGAGATGTTATTGCTCTCAAATGGCTAAATGAGATCAGAAACAATGCAATAGTGGATCAGCAATGCAAAGTACACTGTACAACTGTTCAACCCAGTGTCAAAATTTCACTGCTTGACAGTGACCTTTTTCGGTTTCCGAAATCACCTATGCCATTCACCTCTTCTCTTTATGCACACATGAGCCTACAGTCTCTGCCAGCCATATCAGGAACACAAGGAATCAATATCACCAACATGTTTTGGCAACATACTCCCACAACCCTTTGTGTAAGAGAATGCACCATAGTTATAGTTCTAAATACACTTCCTTTTAATTCTTGTTTGCTTTGTCCTATTCTGAGATAATCTAGATGATGTCTATTAAGTCTGAGATAGTCAACTGGATTGACTTTCCTTAACCTTCAAGATTTTGAACATGCATACCAGATTTTAACCTTCTCAATTTAACTCTAAAGAGGTTTAGTCCTGAAGGACAGGGAAGTACTCTTTTGACTCTTCTCTGAAATTGTCCCAGGCTCCTCCTTGGTTTAAATGTGATCAAAAGCAAACACAGAATTCCAAATGAGATCGTATTAATCAACCATCTAATTTGAAAATTATATTAATTTCATTTCTATGCACTTAATTATATAATCCTGGGTTACTAGGGTTTTGTGCATGAAATAAAAATAAATAAGAAGGACCTTTCTGGGTGCAGACCTTAGAGGACAGAATGTGGGAGGTGAACTTTGAATTTGCTGTGATTTATTGGCTGAGGCAAACATTCACGCCACAGTCCTCATTAATCAATAATTGTATTTTAATTAACCTAGACGTTTTTTTTCTGTGCTGCCATCAAGGGCAAGTTCTCATTAATCAATTTCAGTGAAGCATTTTTGAATTGGGCTCCCAATAAAAACGTGCTTAGCTAACATTACTAATCGACACAATTGCTGCAATGTTACGTTCCCCCTGATGAGAAATTGATATCTGGTTAACACTTGTTCAGTCAATGCAACTGCCTGGATATTAACTAGTGAGTGTCCAATAATGTGCTTTCTTGGCTGAACGAATGCTGGTACAAGCAAAAACATTCAAATCAAAGAGCGGTCTTGGGATACATACTGTTCTGGTTCTAAGTTTTTGTTTGTTTGTTTTTTCATCTCAATGAAATTACATTCTTTGCAGACCTACAGTGAAGCTGATGAATGACTCTGGAAGAACCTGGTGCACAATTCCTTCTTAGCTTTCTGTGTTATAAGATTACTGCCAGTAAATAACATTAATCACTGTAGACACTGGATCACACCAAATGCGGACAGTTCAATATTTCTCTTTCACCATCAGGATACATATGTGGAGACCTACTGGAAGTGAATGCTAGATTGCAATTAGACCTCCTGTTGAAATTAAATTACACTATAATTCTCATTCATATTAGAACTCTGTTTAGGACTAATGTGTTCTGGCTTGTTGTCAATTTAAATTCAAATGTCATGTAAAGCAGATGTTGCTTGTTTTGACAGCGATTAACGTTTTATACAAGTCTCTTGCTAAATCGCAGTGCTAAATTTCAAATAGTACAGTATATCGAGAGGAACTACAATGATGTGCATGGCAATTTAATAAAAGACAAAGCTGATTGGGAAATTGCATATGCTTATATAGAATAAGATCCTTCTATAGAATGTAAAGGTTAAGCACATACTGTAGATCCTTGTTAAAAACAGCAAGAATGTGCAAACCAAATATGAGTTTGTAAAAATGCACTGGATGCATCTTAAAGCATGTTATTACAGTCCCACCAAAGGAATTGTGGTGGTGCATTAGTAATGTGTGCACAGAAATCTGAATAAGAGCTCAATTCCCTGTGTGGAACTGGGACAAGGTCAAGCACGCTGTAGGCGTTTTTCTTTATTTGTTTTCCGATTGCCTTTTAGAAGGATACAGGGTGTAAGGAGCTTGCTTTTACTTTCCCCCATTAGATTTTGGCAGAATAACATTCACCTAAAGCAGCTCCAAAAATTCATCTTGCATTAGAAATGCATTATCTTGCATTTACAATGATAACATTTAAAAAAATCACCTGTTCATAATTTTGAAAGTTTGCAGTAGAAGTCTAATTTTTGTGGACTGAAATGTCCTTTGTAAATTAAGTGTTTCTCAGCGCCTTTGTTTGTGTTCATTGCAATATACAGTACTGTTCCCTACAAGAGCACATTCTTTTAGAAGCATACAAAGCAGCAACAGACAATGATTAATCCAGAAAGGAATAACCATAGTAAGAAGCCTATAGGGGCTTCTAAAAGTGAATTTGAAACATGGTTTAAAGATATTCTTTGATGTTGCTGTTTGTTTTCCTTTTCTAATGGCCCTTTATACTTTGAACAATATGCAGGCAAATGAAAAAAATGTCAGAAGGAATAAACATTATGTGGGACAAGATAGTACTTCAAAGATGAAGGCCAGTTAATGGGACAGCAGAGTGTGAACCGTTGTTCTGTGCATTTCCATCCACATCTCACAGTCTGAGAAAAAAAAAGCACATTCAAAGATTAAACAAGCTTCATTTGTTGAAGAAACAGGCAGCCTGGACTATATGACCTTGAGCATTTTTATTTGAATGGAAAATACATGACATGAGCAGTAAATAGGTAAATGATGAATAACTCTGAGCTGGATCTTGGCAGCTGTAAAGGTATTGCTTCAATCAATATGTTTATTTCTAGAAATAAGTTTGAATAAGCTTTCACCAAATCACTGACCCCTATTTGGGTAATACTGCAATAGATATGTATGCCTTAAAGACCCATATATCCATTTTCTAAATGCTTTTTCCTATACGGTGTTGTGGAGGAGCTAGGGCCTATCTCAGAAAGCGATGGGTGCAAGGCAGGGTACACTTTGGATGGGATGCTAGTCCAGCACAGGGCACACCGAGACTCAAGCATACACACACTCACGCCAATGTCCATTTTCCCAGAAGCCCCTACCACTATGTCTTTAGACTGTGGGAGGAAAGCAGGGCACCTGAAGGAAACCCACCCGAACACAGGGAGAATATGCAAACTACATGCAGATAGCACCCCAGGAATTGAACCCAGAGCTCCAGTGCTGCAAGGCTACCATGCTAACCAGTGCATCACCACTGCACCATCATGAATATGTGGTGTTTCATGGCCCCATAATCCTTCTACGTATGACTGTAGCACTTGGCTGTGACAATTGGCATGGATGAAACCAACTGAAAGGTCTAATTAGCAGATTTGTACTTGAATTAGGAATCCAATTAAGTCATTAACAGTTCAGCTCGAGTGAAAACCAGAATATATTGTGGTTACAAGGATGTGGGTGAGGAAGATTGCTCTTATGCTGTTCCTTTGGTTGAAGCAGAAGTATGACCTTCATGTGGGCCTGTGATCTGGAATCAGTCACTTGAACCCTAAGTAATGCTTGAATCAGTATATACCACATGCGTCTGGTGTCTCAGTTACGTCACTGTAAGATATTTTGACTGCAGCCCTTTGGAATTGAATCCTAAAAGAGCTAAGTACATTCTGAACTCTGACTGCTTTTGGGAATAAGAGCACTGAAACCTGATTTCTTCCTAAACACTTCCCAAACCCCAGGTGACATGCTGCAAGGGCTTCTATTACACACAGAACAGCGAGTTGCAGTTCTGCAGAGGAAGGCTGAAGATGAAAACAAGAGAGTCTGCAGCTGTAGATAGATTAGCTCATTTCTGTTCCCATCAACACACTTCATATTTTAAAACACATCTGCACACGCAGCTCTGTAACAAATTCTGGAGTCACAGCAGCAGAGCTGTTTTCAAGTTCCACAACCTGTGTATGCTCCTTAATTTGGTACAGGGATGTGACCATAGAAATCTGGTTGAATAAAAATGGAACTGAGATGTTCTTTCATAATACATATTGCATGACTGTAGATTAAGGGTGCACACCTCAGGAGTATTTATTTAATAGCTGTTGTCAAATATCTGTTATTTGTATACTATTTGATTCACTCAGATTTCTCAGTCTTTGCAGTACTTTATACTGAATATTACCACAACTGTAAATGAAACCCTTTTTTAGAAGAGCTCTGTCAGGGTCTCCAAAAAAGGGTTCATCTGCTAAAAGAAAGAAGAATGAATCATTCAAATTGAAGATTGCTCTGTTTTCTTTCTGGGCACTGCCATTTGACTTCTGTAACAGAGGAATTCCCAGTGGAAATGCATAAAACTGGCTGAGTGCTGCTGGAATTTAGTGGGGTTGAGCTAATGGGGTTATTCTCAAATTTCATTGGTGAAGTGGATACTACCAGTGGGGGTGGTATCCATCTTGGCCCTAGATCTCTGTTGTCTGTGTTATTGAATTGCAAGGTAAAAAAAACAGCAGAGTCTGGCCTTTGCACACCTGTCTCATGCAGTCACGTGTAATTTATTGCTTGCATTTTTTTTTTGGAACACCTTTCATCCACATGGATCCCAGATAGGTTAAAACATGTAGGAGACACACTTCATCCATCACAGCACAGCAGATTAAGTGGAGAAGTGGGAAATGAACTGAGGGGAAGTTTTAGATGCCCCGAGGAAGTATAATGTACCCAAGACAAAAGGTTAGCACTTCTGCTCTTACAAATAGCCCTATGGGATCTTTAAAGAAGTAATCAGGACCTTTGTTTCACTCAGATGATGGCATTTCCTACTGTACAGCATCGTCTTTCACTACCCTACTCCACAGAGCAAGGATTCTCCTTAGAGGTCTTTCCAGGATTCACCATGGCAGAGCCTTGCTTACCTTCTGAGATCCGTCTTCAAAGTTGTGTAGCTCTCTGTTATCTTTATCTATCTCAGGCTGTTGCGTGGTCAAAGGACAAGCTGTACTAATAACATTTGGAGATTCCAAACTGGGGTTTTATTAGGGTCAATGTTATCTTAACATTATATATCTTAACATTTCAATCACACATTTGGAAAAATAAATAGTACATAATTATAGCTAAATGAATGATTCAAGGTGTATGCAATAAATTATAGATGTTATCTACAGCTTTAGAATGTCTTCTCTTCACTATAATGATTTAAGTTTGTAAACCACTGTAAAAAATACTTCTGTTTCCTTCTGCATACCTGAAAAACAATTGTTTCCATATGTGTCAGTATCTACTGGGTATATTTACTGGAATACCAGAGCATTAGGACAGCAAACCTATTGCAAAACAGGCCACATACTGTACAGTATGTCAGACGTAGGGACTCCACAAAAATGATGATTTATAGTTCCACCAATATTATTGTTATATTCTTCAGCAGAAACACAAAAATTGATCACGTCACAACTAAAGTAAAGCACAAAGCCAAATGATACAAGCTAGATGGTCTGCAAAACCTCTTCTCCATCCATCCAGTTTCTAACCACGTCTTCCTCTTCTGGTTCACAGCAGAGCCAGTGCCTATCCCAGCAAGCAACAGGCACAAGTTCACAGGACACCACTGCATCATGGGGAACACAGAGACCAGAGCCAATTTTCCCAGAAACCAATTAACCTATCAGTATGATTTGAGACTGTGGCAGGAAACCAAAACACCTGAAGGAATTGGCGTTCATGGAACAATAAAGAACAGTGCAAATAGTATTTGAAAACAATAAATACCATTAAACACCATTTCTTACTCAATTCTACCGAGAACATATCCATGAAATTTAGGAAATGTCTGTAATAGGTAAAGAATATTATTGTAGTGTAGTGTAAGACTGACATCTGCTGGATGTCAAGCACCAAGAAAATATTTTTTATTGTATTATCTGTATTTGATCAGAAGATATTTTTGACAGGATTACATTCTTTCTTGCCTGGGGATTATCCCTTACATGACGTAAGAAATTCTTTTGTTTATCTGAATGTCAGACTCTCTTTAAAATGGAATCAGTCCACATGAGTTATTTTATGTGACGCTGCAGTGTTACTATGGGAAGATTTAAGGAGCATTTTGGTGTTCTTAATGGAGTAGAGGTCAAAACGCTGCTTATGAGAGCTCTGAGATATTGGCACTGGCGACAAATGGCAATCACAAAACATTGTCCTTCTAGTCATGAGCCTGATGCCTCACTATGAAGTAAGCCACTATGAATTTTCACTAAGCCAACAGAACATTTATCATTGCTAGGTGAGAGATAATAGTACCAACAGTCACATATCACTGAATACTCTAAAGCTCTTTCAGCTATCCACCTCAAAAACAGCTTTTTCAATACTTCATCGTGAGCCACCATATTGCTTGTGTGCTTTGTCTGGCCTAACAAATCTCTTCCTCTTCATGACACATAGGACAGAACTTGTGAAGTGCACAGAAACTGGGTTATTGTGCTTACTCCCTCTCATTACAGCAAGTGAGAACATAGGAAAGGTAGACTCTTGTATATGCTAACTCTAAATATAAGTTAGATCCTCATTAAAGTCTTCATAAAGCATTCAGATAAGGTCATGCAAGGGAAAACTGATTGTTCAAAAATGAAAAGCAATACTCATACTACATACAGATCAAAATAAAAGAATAGACAGTGCACATTTAATTATGTATTATAACAGAAGCCCATTATTCCAATATACTGTAATACAATCATGAATGATATAATTCTACAAATGCATCTGTATATGTTTGCAACTGTGTCAATGTTACAATAGGGTCTGCAGATATTATAATGTGTTACTGATGTCACGGAAACATAGTCTTTTGCTCAAGGTTTAAGTATGTCTGATACACATACTGCTGGAGATAAATATATCCCTTTATTCAGAACAGGAGCATGAACAGAGAAACACACTACCTACACAAAAATACAAAACATAGTATGGTTTATTTTCTCTTATCACTAAATAGAAGTCATGTGGCGCTCAGTAATAAGCAGTCCTGAAAGGTACAGCACTTATCATAAACAGTAAATCTTAGTATTATAATGGAGAGGGGTTTATTTGAAAGCTTGAATCACTTCTGATTTTGTTCTAGACATTAAGTTCAATGACTTGAAACAGATGTCTACACAAGAATATAAAAAACAGTTACAAACAAAAAGAAGACTAATTACCTCCCTAACCGATTTGGTAGTTGGTAGTTAATTGATACAAGAACATGTTTCTTGAAAGAAACCAGGGTATTTGCTTCACCATTACAGGTTACTTTGTTCTAAACTACCACAACCATATTATAAATTTATATTATACTGTACAAACCCCCTCCTGTGTACCCTTTGTTTTCTATTAACTAAATTATTCTCAATCCAAACACTTGGGTTTCCCTAAATGCCTTCTGCCTGCAATTTGAGGATTAATCTTTTGTGGAGAATTTTATCACAAGACTAAGGAACCCTATCATATGTGTGCCTTTTGCTGTTGTTGCTTTATCAAAGAACTATAAAATGTTAGTCAGGCAAGACCTAACATTTCTAAATACTTACAGATGAGTTCCGAGAATATAATTTCTGTACGCAGAAGGTGACTATCTAGTTTAGTTCTTAAAATTGTTTCCTTTTCCGTTCATGTCATAAACGTCAGACATATTTATACAATTCTTTGGTTCAGGTTTTTCACCCTTTTATGGATGGGCACTACATTAACTTCAGAACTGTGGAATTTAAACAACATGGAGTGATACTGCACTCAAATAACATGTAATATTTGTTACAACATAACACAAATTAATAATAAAAAACAAATCTTCTGGGTATCATGCAGAATCATTCAAATCAAGTTAAAGATTCATTTTTATGTTAAACATCATATAAATAACAGCATTTATTTAAACGATTTTGTATCTATATAAGAAATAAAAGTATCATAAACATTCTAGGAAAACAATGCAGAACAAGACAAGTCAGCAATGTTTTAATAATTTTAATTATGCAATGACTGCAAACTTAAAACTCAGCACCATAATGAAGAACTGTTTCTCCACAACTGTTTCTCCATGTCCTGCACCTGTGATCTGAAAGCAGAGGTAAATTTGACAGCTCTTGGATTGCAGAATGGAATTCTACTGTCATTTCAGAATTGCACCACAAGAGGGATTTTTAAAAAATCCACAACACACAACCATGTGTGAATCCATTTCATTTTAAAGCATTAAATATACAAAACAAGACTAGCAAAAACATTGCTAAAACTGCATTCTTCATTGCACAGATAGAATACTCATTTTATTTTATTTTTTTAAATGCAACCTTACCACAGTAAGCAATAACCGGAATTTGGTGAGAAAATTGTTTTGTTTATTAATTTTGCTGCAGTGTTTGTGATTGTGATTAGTTTAACAGATATACTGCGCATATTTAAATCGAGAATAGAAATAATCACAGTTCTATTATGTATAATATAACAATTCTGAATATAAATATTCACAAAATAACATACAGAAGTTATACTGTATAATGTATTGTGGTTTAGAGAAGCCAATTTATACCTATGTATAATTTCAGTATCAGTACAGTGTTTAGAAGTAACACAAGCACAAGCAAAAGAAAACATAGTTGAACAAAATATATTATAATACACTCTATTTAGTGAGTAAACACATTTTAGATACAGGATGTCAGAATTCACCTCAGTTGTTAAGAAAATATTGCAATATTGAAGGAAACAGCACAGAAATGGCAAGATTTAACACGTGATAGTGAGCATACAGTAGAACAAAGAGCTTAATAAAATATATTTTGTGAACGTCTGTAGTGAGACGTGTCAAACAGAGCAATGCTGGCAGTAGTTTATAAGTTTTGTAGGTCAGAGAGATACTTCATCCAGTAGAGTATCTATACAGCTATACAGCACTGCATGTGCAGTCTGCAAAAGTGAGTTTGGAGTTGGTGCTTGAAAGTAATTAAATTTAGTCCAGAGTAGGAGAAGGCAAAACTGGGCATCTTGACCACAAGTGACTGAAGTCAAGCAAGTGCAGGACAGTTTAAACCAAAAAAACAAGAGTAACTTGCATGATAACTTCCATGTTCCTCTTTGTGTAAAGACGTGTTTCCTATGATCCATCCTAATCAACAGCCAGGGTTTAATAGCCTCTGGGTTGATCCTATCCATCCAATATTTTAGGAGTTTATACTTTTGGATCAAATCGGTCCTCAATCACTTCACTTATTTTAACATATCCATGACAACACCATGGTACATGAATCTTTTTTTTCTCTTCTTTAAACTGTAGCTAAGGTAGTAATATTTTTTTTTGCAGTAAGGTTGCCAAGAGGGAACACGGTATTCTCGACTGGGTCTCCAAAAATGTTCTCAAACATTCTCACAAGACATACACATGACTTTCAAAACACACGCAGAGCCATCAGGTTGGCCAGCTGTCTAGTGAGGAGCAATTCTGCAAATAGTTAAATACACTACAACACCTGTTCTTCACTGTGTAATTTCCATTACAGAAGGCTGCATAAGAAAAACTTTAATTTAGTTTATTTTTCTCACTTGTTTTCTCCAAACCTCTGGATCTGTATCTTCACAATTGGAGCCACTTCTCAATCAGTGTAATGACAATGGATAATTTTCATGAAACAGTCTATTAGCAGTGCAAGACAAATGCATGAATTTAAGAATATTGTGTTTTATTCCTAACTGTAAGAACAATAAGGGATTTATACTCCATATTGTATGTGTTTTACACTTTTAGAATAAAATATATATATACATTTTTTATTTACATTTTAATAAAATATCTTCTCCCTCTCTTGCCTTCTGTCCTCAGCCTTTTCATTTGATTATGTTTGCATTTAGTGTATACTGTATACAAACTGTACACACAGTGTATTCATATTTAAGCAAAACAATATTATTATTCCTCTTGGTTATAAACTGCTATGCTTCTGGACACTAACTGGCAAATATCAGTGGAAAACAAAACACAGTAAAAACTCAATAAAAAACCACGGTAAGTCTGTAAACACTACATTGCCAAGCCCAGGCACGTGATTAAATCTATCATCAAACTGCAGAGTGACCTCAATATCCTGGGTGAGTTCAAGACACCCAGCAGTAGCTTTGCTGTGCTGGGACATACACAGAGAGAGGAAATTATATTTTGGATTATATGTGATCATAGTACAGATTTCTAAACAAGGGTAATAATAACTTGTATTTTAGAAAGGTTTATAAAGTAACTACAGTGATTGATATTTATCTTTATATCAGTCTGAATTACTATGATTTTCACATCTGTATCACTATGTTTTCAGTGTTTCCAGAGTTCCATTTCAGATATTGTGAGCAAATATGCTCTTTTTCTGTTAGGCACTCTTCATACCACGTAAAGCAGAGTTCAAAGTCTTGCCTGGTGTATATATACAGTATATTATATATGTATATATTATATATGTTATTATAATACATATCTATATCTGGTATATATTACATTATCAAGTAGGTAGCTGTGTCAGCATGCATGGGCTGCAAAGGAACAAGTAAAGGATGATTCCATGCTGAAAAGAGTAAAAAAGAAACACATTTCGGCTGTGGAACCTTCTTCAGGTGTTTATTTTCCTCTATTTTCAGCACGGAATTAACCTTTACTTGTTCCTATATTATATTATTACATAGTATATATTTGTATATTTCGCAAGTTTGCATTGATTTTCTCTGAGTGCTGAAGTGTCCTCCCATCTATATTTACATCCCAAATATATGACTACTGTATATTAATTACTGTTTAAAAACAAAAACCCATGTGCTTACGTGTGTATGGCGTCCTGTGTCAGACTTGCATCCTGTCCAGTGTGGACTGCTTCCAGGATACTGCATTTTGTCACAACCTTTACTGGGAATGGATGATACCAATACTCTAATAATAATAATTCCTTGCATGTATATTGCATTTTTCATCCCAAAGGGATTGGTATCCAGGATAGATGAAACTCCCAGCTACTTTAATGTTCAGTCATGCCTTTGTTTCCAGTATGTACAACAGATACAACTGGATTTTGAAAAACTAAGTTACCACAGAAAGTCAGATTAAATTACTATGATTTTAATATTCCATGACTCTCACAATGACAAGGGATTGAAAAGGGATATATGGGATTTCCATAAATAAATATTCAATTTCAGAGGTTATTTGAAGTAAGTGGTCGCCAAACTGTAGCTACACACATTCTAATTCAGATGCACTTAGTCGGGTAAGGAGGAGTAAATCTCTTCAGCCTAGAACAATGGAGACTGAGGGAGATTTGATTCAAGTGAAGATTGTAAGGTTTATGGATAAGGTTCACCTTAGAACTTTATGGGAGTATTTCACACTCACTAGCAAAACAAAGACAAAAGCATGAATTTAGGATGGAGAGTAGGACCCCCCCCCCCCCCCCCCCACACACACACACACACACACACACACACTTTAAAGATGTATTTCAAGCAGACTTCATAGGCAGGTAGTTGAGACCCAAATTCTGGTCACCTTTAGGAAACAGCTGGATTAATTTTTGTTTCAGTTAGCTGCTAAACTACCAAAAAGGCAAGGTGGACTGAAAAGCCATCTGTATGTTCTAGATGTTTACTGTGGTCTACCATGGTAAAAAAGACTAAAGATACTCAATAAAGCAAAGGAAAGTCATGATAGAAGCATGTTGAAGCACTGGGTATGAAAAAGAATGGTACAAAGCACAGGAACAGCACAGTATAAGTAAAAATGCATTGTACATTAACCATGGTAAAATTCTGTAAATGGAACACAACGTTGTTTCCTGTCTTCTCTTTTCAGCGGGGGATAAACCTTTTCTTGTCCCTTTGCAGCCTACGCAGGCTGGCGCAGCTACAGTACCTCCTTGAAATTCCATAAATGTCAGTTCCATTACTTTTTCTGCTTACAGTATTTTAGTTTGCCTAAACAAAACTGTACTGGGGAAAAAGGCTGCAAGTACAACAGTGCAAGAGCTTGAATTTAAGGAACCACAAGGTGTCACTGCTCTGTCTAGGTATCAAAATGGAAACTAGGGAACACTCACAATTTGGAAGGTGGAAAATAGTTACCCTCCCATCATTAACTTGCAATGACTTGTGGGACACTTTCAAAAGGATCCTATTCAGAAAGAGATAACTCTAGTCCCTAAAGTCTACCTCTGATGCTGATTGAGATAACTTTGTGATTAAGAAGTCTGGTCTCCCGTATTTTATCACATCTTAATCAGTGATTAATCTGGATTTCCCCTTCCTGTGCTACTGCCACAGCAAATTGAAATGTTTAGAAATATAATCATGTTTCACAATAAATATTGATAATATGAATATAATTTTGCCATTCCTTGTTATCTATGGGAAAAATCAATTATTATTGACTCTGTTTTCCTGATGAGTGACTAACATTACATACTGTAGGCAGAAGAAATTGCAAGGAACAGTCAAATTTCAATACAAGGCAATATATATGATGTGGACGGAGCGATAATACACTTTAAATACTACAATTAAAATAGCAAAAGCTGCGACCAATTACCACTATGGTGACGATGTACAGTAAATTAGAAGCTATAAATGTGGCTTAGTCAGGCATGAGAGAAAACAGGCTTGAGCAGCTACAGTATAGACAATCACAGCAAGACCAGAAAAGCTAGGAAGTCACAGGTAATGTCTGAGCAGCTGTGCCGAAATATAATTAGGACAGGAGCAGTCCTGATTTCCAACTACAGATTAATAATAATAATAATAATAATAATAATAATAATAATAATAATAATAATAATTACTTACACTTATTTAAGCATAACACTTATAAAGCGTAAGCCTTCTCACACCTGAAGAAGGCTCCACGGCCGAAACGTTGTGTTTTCTTTTTTTCCAGCATGGAATAAACCTATTACTTGTTCCTTTGCAGCCTACGCTTGCTGACGCAGCTCCCCACCTGAACTACTTATTTCTATTTAACTGCACTGAATTACGGTGTAGGTATAGGCCACAACTTAGCCGAAACAATTTGTCAAATGAAAAGCTACCAGGTACAACCCTGGGCTTGAAGAATGCTTAAAATATTTAGCTTAAAACATTCTTTAGTGTTAAACAGAGAACACTGTCAAGGAACTTGGTTCATCTGTTTAAAATCCACAAGGGACATTTATCTTAACCAAGTCCACTCATTTGAACAGTAAAAGACAAACCAGAGGACACAACCGGAACGTTAAGGAAAATGCAGGGATTGTAGCATTTTGAATTTGAGACCAACATAATTTTCATGCAAAGGGTGGCAGGTATTTGTAATGTTCTTCTGCATAAGTACAATCATGAAAAGCATGAAAGATCATGACATTTATGAGGTTGAAGAGAATTATACTGTTTAGCCCAAGGAGGATTAAAATGTCTTCCTGCTATAGACATAACTACTAAGCCAAGAGTTTAACTTTACTCCACCTATCTCTTATAGAATATATCTTATAGAATATCAACTCTGTGCTTATGCATGTGATGCTCTTCAACAGTTATGTATGTTCAGAGAACAAATCTTAAAACCATAAAATTGTAATTACAACAACAACTACAATATTACTAATAATAATGATAACTGGGTTATATTGGTGTGTTATACAATGCTATCCCTGCTTCCCTTGATCAGTATTTAACACTTCATTATCATGTATTTTGCTCATCCCATGTGAAATAAGCCACAAATCAGTTTGTATCATCTCTGAGCTTAGTTTAAAAGTATACCACCCGTTTTGCATTTGATATATTTATATTAAAAATGTAAATCAAAGGGAACTGGAATACTATTTTTATATATCAGGGCTAGAAAGACTCAAGATTGATGAACGCATGTCTAACCACAATTTAGGTAAATTGTACATTGCAACTTGTAAAACCTCCAATACACTGTACATCACAGAATTGACAAAATGTTTTCCAACTATGCACAGTGCCATATTGCCCTCAATGCCTGCGATTTGGAACAAGGCAACAGAACTTCCAGTGACTTGAAGTGACCCTACTGCATTATAAAGACTTGTGAATTCATCTTTTTTAATCCAATGGATATAGACTCTCAACTTTAAGACAGTTTTGCCGATAAATTGAACTTACTTGTTAACTGTGCAGGCATTCATAATAGTGACTAGTGAGCAGGAAGGGCTGCATCACGTCACAAACCATAATATCACAATAGTCATTACAGTGACTAGTGAGCAGGAAGGGTCGCATCATGTCACAACTTGCGAGAACTCTTACCCACTCTGAGGCCAGGGGTTTTGGACAACAAAACTACTTACAGTACATTCACAAGGTTAACGATTTTGTACTTAATTTGACATTTGTACGCATTTTCTATATCGTTGGTGAATTATTTTGTTATTGAGATTTAATAAATTGGGTCTGTAGTTCCCCTTTAATTCAGTGAGTATTGAATTGATTTTTTTAAGACTCCTGCTCTCTGCAGATGTCCAGCTGCTCAACCCAGGGTGTAGGGCTAGTCTTCAGATCTTTCTATAGTAACGGCAGTCAGACTAAGCCTTAATTTAAACGTTCTCACAATGCAAAATTGCAAATGTTTCTTTTCGTAATATTTTTTGTTTGGATATTATTTAAGTACCTAAAAGTAAGTGCTACCTCCCAGTTGTACCAGAATGTCATTTGTTGGTTGGTCATTTACTGTATTGCAATCTATTAAGACGTCATTTAAAAAATAAATCCTTCAATGAGAGGGAAAGACAATTACACGATGTTATTTTTTCTTTCCCTTAAAACCGCATCAAGAAAAGGAGTCCGCGCTATGATGGACAGAATCTCGGAGGGAAATTTCCAGCTCTGGTCTCCCAAGATCACAAGAGGCCCTCCCGCTGGCTTCGCAGCTTTGCAACAAGATTAAATGAAACTCAAACTCTCAGATAATACTAACTGCGTTTAAATTGATAATTTGTTTTAATTGCTCCCAGAAGTGCTTCAGCTATTCTAACAGATGAGGGGTGATTTAAGCGGACCCGCAGCAAATTGAAACAAATTTCATTGATGGGAGAGCAGACCGCCTCAGCTGCGCTGCGCTGCACTGAACTAAAGACGAAATCTTTGCACACTCGTCTTCAAACTCGTTCTGCAGCAGCAAGAGAGGGGGGGGATAGGTTATTCCCTAACGCACATGGTGAGAGAAACCTATTTCTCCCACGCATCCGAAATTGAACCAGAATTTCTCGTCTTTCAATTTCAATTTTTCATTTTTAACGTCGCGAGAAGTTTTAAAATTTACAAACTAGAATTTGTTGGCCAACCATAAAGTTGCACGGCTAATCTTTTTCCTCTAGAGAGGTAAATATGTCGGAGGAATTCGTTGCTCCGGTGGCATTGCATTACTCTTCTGTGAACTGCAGGAAGGTTCTGTCACCGCTCTTATCTGAACTGGTAACTAATGACGTGGGTAGTCAATAAGATTACGAATAATTAATACTTCCTCATTTACCAACACGATGCACTGGGGCGCAGCGAGGAATCTTTAGAAATCGAAATGACAGTTTAAAACGCGCGTTTGAAGAACCTCAAAATTAGTTCTGAAACACTTTTCTTCTTGCGTTCTGTTACTTCTAGTTTCTTTCTGAAAATAGTTGTATTTTTTTCTGTCTGTGCAAACGGATGTTGTACAGTACATTATACTAGGATGCTGACCAACTAACCTCAACGAGCCTCTGATGTGTGACCTAAGTGGAGAAAGTGCAGTACTAACTGCATAAAATCTGAAATGGTTTTGTTGTAACGGGCGTAAGGGACATCTCCCATGGTGCATACCAATTCAATCATTACAGGAAAAAAAATACAGTAATTATTAAAGTCACAATAAAGTAGCTTTGCCGAATTCGGATCATCATACTGTACGTCTTTATGGTAATACTTGTTGCACCTTAGGAGCAATCGAGACATTTACTCTCCAGTTTCATTACAGGAATGAAATGTATTTATTAACAGTTACAGTTATAGTCCCTGGCAATATAAGTTAACTAATTACAAATAAATATGCACTGTTTCAGACTCACGGGGCTACAATTAAGGAAATGTGTTTTTTACTGCTTTTAGACTACTTATTTTAAAATGTATTTTAATTTGATTAGATTTTAAGAATCAAAGAATTGTTTTTGCTTGTTGTACTGTAATACAAGTTATGTTTTAAAAGTACTTGAAGGAAATGTGCAATTAAAATACTAAAATGTTTTAGACTAACTTGCAAGCACTTGGGCTGTTTTTGGTCTTGAAATGGATCACCTCTGCCTCAGTTTTTGGCAGAGGTGAATGACATAACTGACAGGATGGGTTTAACTTGGTGCTTCTAAAGAATGTCCTTGGTTTTTTCTCTTTTCATTAACTACAGCTTCCGTGGATTACAAGGTCTGAACAGCTAGTCAGCAATATTGACTTCTGATAGAGTCGGCTTGAATTAGAAAGAGTTGGGCATCAAGAATCGACAAAAACAACTTGTATTATGTAATTGCAGAATAAGATGCTGTCTGCAAGTGATCAGACACACTCTGCATTCTTGAATTATCTCTGATTTTGACCAATAAAAATCTCGAATACCCTCATCTATGACATTAAAGTTGGATTTTCAAGATCGTAGACATTTCTAAATGTTTATATGATGCCTTCAATAACAAAAGCATAAATGGAGAGAGCCAGTGCTTTTGGTTTGGCTTCTGCGGTCTTGGAGGTCTGCAAACAAAAAATGTTAACACCTTTGCCCCTGCTCTGTGGAGAATTTCACTGTGAGGTATTTTAAGATAGCTGATATTTTTTGTGATCGTCAGCTGATGTTTTACTGAGCTGATCAATAATTTTACCTGTGTTTTTCCTTTTTCAGCTTATGCCAAAAACTTTATTGGTTATGCCCAGCTTCTGTGCACGGTTTTTGAATGCGTTTTATCATTCTTCTTCCAACTTGGAAATTGCAAGCGTTTCTCCAATGTAAGGCTCTTTTGCTTCTGGTCAATGTGAGGACAAGGTGGGTTGTCTCAGTTCTTTCAAAGTAGAGATTCGAGGATATTAATTTGTTTGATTGATTAACCGAAAAGGGTACAAATGAACCGAGGTCATTAAATAACTGAACAGCAGGAGTCGTCGCCGGCAGATCTGGATTTCAGTTGTTCGGGGTGAGTATTGTCAGTGATGGTAAAATCTGGGCCATCTGCAAAAGTATAAAACATAATTAGGTGGATGATTTATTTTCAGGCCCCAACTGAGGCTGCTGTCCTGGATGACACAGAGGCTTGTCCTTCCTCAGTTTCTAGTACAGGGTGGGAGGCCCACTCAGCTCCAGGTGTTACTTTCCATTTGAGCTTCTATTCAAAACTGAACCCTTGACTGAATGGCCGCTTTCTTGGTTGGAATGTTTACATTTTATTTGAGAGATGAAATGCAATGATTTAAAAGGCCACATCCAATGTTTAAGAGCCGAAAATGATCAAAATGATCCTATTATCAACTCAATTAAGGGATTCAATTTTTGCAGCTGTGTACGCCTTCAGGACCAAGCCACATTCTGCAGATGTCTATTACTGTATGTTCTGCAAAGTGAGGCACCAAGAGGCTGGTCGTCCTGTCAGTTTAAATCTAGATTTGCCAGTGATGAGCCCTGCTGTTTAGTTCATGGCGAGAGAGCTCGTTTCAGATGTCCAGGCTGTGTTGGCGTTTTATGGGCTGTGGCAGGTTGAGTCGATGGAAGATTCGGTAGGGACAACACAAGGATTACAACAAAACACCAAGGGGCACTGCACTTAAATACCACTGTGGTGTTTCATGAGAGAATTTGGCCTTGGATGACAAATGGCTGTGGGATTAGCTGCAGGTGCCTAACCAAGCAAAAGGTATCGTATGATTAAAGGAAAGAGATGAAATGGCTCCACGCCACAGAATACAAAGCACAGATTAGGGATGGCTGGTGTCCATACCCTGGATCGAATGATGGAGGGTAACCTTGTCTATGGAAAAAAGATTGTCCAGATGCTAGACCTGGATGGTGAAGAGAGGTGTAGTGAAAGAAAGGAGCTGCTAGGGTTGTTCCGAAAGGGTGTGGAACCCAGGGCCTGGGACAAAGGAACTTGTGTGGGACCCCCTTAAAAATGAAGACCGGTGATGAACTTCAAGGGTAACATTGTAGTGGGGCCAGCAGGGGGCTCACCTTGCAGTCTATGTGGGTCCTAATGCCCCAGTATAGTGAAAGGAACACTATACTGTAAAAAGGTGCCGTCCATCAGATGAGATGAAAAAACCGTCCTGACTCTCTGTGGTCATTAAAAATCCCAGGGCGTTTCTCGAAAAGGGTAAGGGTGTCTCCCTGGTGTCCTGGCCAAATTTCCTATTGGCCCTTACCAATCATGGCCTCCTTACAATCCCCATCTATGAATTGGCTTCATCACTCTGTTTTTCTCCCCACTAATAGCTGATGTGTGCTGAACACTCTGGCGCACTATGGCTGCTGTCGCATCATCCAGGTAGGGCTGCATGTTGGTGGTGGTGGAGGGGATCCTCATGACCTGTAAAGCACTGTGAGTGAAGTGTCCAGAAAAAGCTCTATACATGTGTAAGCTATTCTTATTATTGAAGCTCTTATGTTCAACTTTACATCTACTGTATGGTTGTATGCCCTTTCCTATACTATATTATAGACTACAAGACTATAATACACCACTATCTGTACAAATTACAGTATAATATACAGTAGCTAAAACCAACTTGCAATTTTTGGTATCTGCCTCATCACCACAAACTCTGCTCAGGGTTCGGGTAACTCAGGGTCCAAGTGATATTGTTCTCGAAGGACAGGGTGGCTGCAC
Organism: Lepisosteus oculatus; assembly: GCF_040954835.1. Taxonomy (NCBI): domain Eukaryota; kingdom Metazoa; phylum Chordata; class Actinopteri; order Semionotiformes; family Lepisosteidae; genus Lepisosteus; species Lepisosteus oculatus. The sequence goes on along the minus strand of NC_090719.1, from coordinate 11,917,346 downwards.
AGGTTTGTGGTGTACTGCTGGTTGTTTCTGAAGTGATGAGTTCTCAGAAGAGAACTCGATCCATGTCATGAGCTCATCGGTGCATTATCCAAATCTAAGTAGTGTCCTTTAATGTAATTTTCATTAAATTCACAAGGTTTTGTCTTATTGAAGAGAAATAGTCAATCAAGAAAGTTCATGTAGTATGTCTAATATTTGCTGAGTTATACTTCGCTAGGTATTGCACAGCTGCTAGTGCTGCTGCTTATTTCCCAAAGTGTGCATTCATATTGTGTTCATTGCAGAGAAAAGTTGTTATATATTTATTCGTCCATTCAGTTGAGTTTAAGGTGTGCTCATTGGAAACTTCATGAGACTGCAGTCATTCAAATCAATGCTTCTACAGTAAGTCGTTTCAGCCTTTTTTTTACTGATTCGATTGTTGCTTTTGAGCTGTGCAGCAAAAACAAAATCGCTATCATGGATAAAGTCACAAACCACTTTCAACCCTTTCTTCGTTAGTTATTCTGCTACTCTGAATGGTATTGGTTGTTATGGTTCATTGAAATAGAGTGTAGTCGCAGACATATTTTTGTAGCTTTTTGTTCCACTAAAATATGTATTGTCATTATTGGCTGGATGGGAGATATGTCTTTTTCTGTCTCCTCTCTGCTCTTGAACTGTACTTCACTACTTGCTATTCAATTCTGATCCAACGGAGTATGTCCTGCAATTAGTCCGCCCATAGGAATGAGTAAGGTGTGTCCAGATCTGGTACTATTGGAAGGACACATGAGCTAGGATGGAGAGACCCTTTCCTTCTGGTTCTGAACGTGACAAGTACGTTGAGGATGATAGGCCAAGACACACAGACTCCCAGTATAAAGAAGGTATGATTAACCAGGACATGCAACCTCCAAGTATAATGGTGTGATAGGGCCATTGAAGTAATTCAAAGACGCACAACAAACAAACAACACAGACATTTCAGGACATGCCAGGAACCAGGTCGAATGCAGTGTCTTGCCCATGCATTGACAAGCTGTGACCTTGCTATGATGCATATAGAATAAGGGTCTTCTGGACCTCAAGCCAGCCACTTAAAGTCATATGTTAGCTTTCTGTGCAGAAACTCTAAATAACCTGCTTCATGGTATTGGGTTGGGCGACTGGACAGCACATGGTTGAGTCCATCTTTGTCATTCTATAGACTTTAAAGTAAAATCAACTCTGCCGCGTTTGTGCTGTTGTGACACAATAATGTGCAACAATTTTAGGATTTGGCAGTGTTACGAAGATACTTATGACTTTCCCTGGACTCGCGTAACAAGCATTCAAATAAAGATTTAGATTTAAATACAGTAGACACAATTTTGAAGTACTTGGCTATTTTTTCTTAAATTCGGAAATTTACATGCGAATAGGGAGAATGGCAGAGAAAAGAGTCTCTTGTATAATGTGTCCTGTGGCGTTCTTCAGTGCCTTATCTGCAGGTGCAGTTATTGATCTGGAAAGAGCCGATTTTCCAATGGCCCAGTCAAATCTCTATTCTCTGAGATGTATTCCTGCTGGAACAAACTCTTTTTCTTCTCAACTAATAATACCGGGGAACAAAACAGTCCTAATATTTTGTATGACTGATTTGGATAATCTAGAAAGGCTCAATGAAGTCCATCCATCTGTTTTCTAACTGCTTGTTCCAGTTCAGGGGTGCTGGGGAGCCAGAGCCTATCCTGGCAAGCAACAGGTGTACACCCTGGAAGCGATATTAATCCCATTTCACAGGGCGCACACACACACACACTAGTGCCAATTATCCCAGAAGTCGATTAACCTACCAGTATGTCTTTGGACTGGAAACTGGAGTACCCAAAGAGAAACCCTTGTGAACATGCCATTAGCCATTAGCCTTTGTACTTGCAGTGCTCTGTGGACAGCCAGTGTACGGAACATTTCAGTTCTCAGTGGCTGCTCCTTAAATAAGCTGAACTCCGGGCTCTGAGGTTGCTCCTGGGGTTGTAGCAGGACAGGGTTAGCCAAATGTCGAGCATAATCTATCTCCTGTAAATAATGCTCGTCAGTAATGCTAATGCTAAATTTTGTCCACATCTAAAACCTGGGTTAAATAATAACGTTGAGCTGGTTAAAATTGATGGATATGGATTAGTAAAAGATTTTTTCATATTTCTTAAAAAAGAGACATTATAGAAACCTATATATATATAGCTTTATAAATCGTAACTGCAACACACTGAAGTTGCTGACCAGATACACACAGGCAATGTTACCTGATTAAGTGGTACTTGATGGGCAAAGATGTAGTTAACTGAGGCTTTAACCTGTCCCTCGAAGTCAGTACCTTGGCGATACATACTGTATTTGTGTAATATATATCCACCTAGTAACATTAACTAAAAGTTAGGACCTCGGTTTTACATCACATCCATCACTATACTGGGGCCATTAAGACCCACACAGTCCTATTATTATTATTTTATATATTAACATTTATTTATTTAAAAATATGTATTAACATATTATTATGAACAACAACAAAAAATACAGTGAGAGGAGAAATCAGATGGGGGGGTATGGAATAAAATAGGAAAGCAATTAAATAAAAGCCCTTCTAAAAAAGGTTTGGAGTCCAGATTTCAAAGAGCAACTCCTGCTTCCTCCTTTCTGTTGGCTTGTTATCCATCTCGTACAGCTGGAATCGGAGACCTACAGTCTGGAATCGGTGCCACCAGCAACTGGGAGACTGACCACCTCCCACTGCTTCGTGAAAGACACAGCAGCTCAGACTCGAGCAGTTGGAAACCCTGTGTTCCTGTCATCCCTGTCATTTCTGTATTAAATTGCACTGCTGTTGGTTGGCCTAAGCTGCACTTTTCAATTCATCACGGTGTTGCGACGATCTCAGCACCTCGCCTTGTTCCACCTGTTGCAGTATTGAATTGGCTGCATTTGTTTCTACGACTCTGAGCTGCACGCTGGTTCTCTGCATTTTCTATGGCTCTGTGGTCTTGAATACAGGTGGTCTTGAACAGAGGCAGCAGCTAAAGGTGTAGTAATAGATGGGGAAAAAAGGGTTTAAACGTCTCATTTTCTGCGTGGCCACTCGCCAAGCATGAACCCCAGAGAGCAGGATATCGGCTGCTCACAACTGAACCCACTTTCTTTGACTCCTCAGTACTGATTTTATAGCAGGAAATAAGAGACACATGTTGGATTTCTGGGGTTTAAAAACCCTTTTAAAGTTTGAAAATAGTTTACTCCATAAAATAGTATTAATGGCTTTAGATTTAACTTACTGCAACCATGCTTGACAGCAGCACAATTCTTGTAGAGGATAATGGGAAGAAAACAGAATGTCAGTATTGCAGGTAATGTAGGTAAGGGGGACTGTATCTGGAGACTCCTCCAAAACAATACATGCTATTCAAAACAATTCGCAAACATAGCGTCATAGTTATAATCAAAGCTGTTTTCTCACATGGCGTGAATAAGCAAGTTTATTTGTTTTAAGTGAAGGCGTTTCCTTGAAGAGGTGTTCTGGTAAGTATGCGGTTTCTTTGCCAATAAATAAAAATGCCATCGCGAAGGGTTAAGCCCCCGTGGCTCTTCACGGAACAGGTGTTTAATCGACTGTGTTGCGAAGAGGCGCAACAGATACATTTTATCCTTAACTACAGAGGGAGTTCAAGACGCTTAATTTTAACACGCGTGTAATTCAGGAACTGTTGTTGTGAGGGAGGTCGGGAGGAGAGAAAGGGGCGCTTATTCTTAACTCCTCGACACTCCCACTCGGCGATACAGGTGAGACGACGCCGACCCCCCTCGGGAAACCTGTCTTTATAACGTTTGACGCGATACGAGCAGTTTTATTTGTATTTTATTTTTCCCCCCCAAAAAATAAACTGTCCGGTTTTATCCGTCAAGTCCATCGCGGTCTTCACCTCCGCTGTCGAACTCCTCGACCGAATAGAAACACGGCCTCCCCGCCGGTTAACGCCACACGAAAATGACACGCTTTCGGCGTTGGGATGCATGAGTAGGCGATACTTCCCCGGCTCCTTCCTTCCCCCCTCCTCCTCCTCCTCCCTCTCCCAGCTCCTGTGCAACGTTATGGTCGTTCAGCCTTTTGTCTGGCTCGCCTTGTGCTATTTGATCTGAATAGTGGTGGAGCTGTGCGAGTTGCCCTTGTGTGATGGCGGACTACTGTCTGCACAGGACCCTCCGCAACACGCCGCCGCCGCCCGCCCGCACGCCGCCGCGCAGCGCCCAGCCCGGGGCGCCCAGCCCAGCCGCCCTCCGCCAGCGCGCCCGGATACAGCCGGCACCCTCCCGCACCCTCGCCTGGGCACCAGGACAGCCAGCGGGCATCACCCCCCGGTCCGGGTGTCCTTAGCAAGCGCTCTTCTTCGCTGGTTCCCGTCGGCGAGATTGATCGCGATCCAAAACAACAGTAGCCGCATGCAACTGCATCCTTTGGGGAGGTAACTAGCTCAGCGCATCTAATGTACTTCCATGTTTTTTTTGGGGGGGGGGAGTTGAAATTTAAGAATTGGGGAAAATGAATTTGCAAGGGCCTCGTTGCTAAATTTGTATCCGTGCGTTTGTAGCTTGTGCGTTTTTTTTTAAAAAGTCGATCTTTTATTTGACTTTTTTTTTAATTCCCGTTTTAAATTTTTTTTTTTTCCCCGAGCGTGGAATCAACTTTTGAATGAGACTCCGGTCTGCCGGCATTATTTAAATTCTGTTTTTTTTTTTAATTTAAAAAATAAATAAATTTTGTTTTGCAACTTGTCAAAGATGTTAGAAGATGCGGAAAAAAACAACAACAAATATTGTGTGCAGAATGTGAAGGGCACACAGCAGCCCGAGAAAACAAAACAGCTACGCAGCCATATTCAGATTTTGTTTCATTTTTTTTCCAAAGCAATTATTATTTCTTTTAAAATAACTAACAACTATTTGATGGCGACAAACGTTATATTTAGTTTGGACTTATTACTTCATATTGGTTTTGATGCACTAAAAACTTACGGGTTTTCTTTTTAAACAAATTATGAGGATAGTGAGGTTTGTTTTTATTTCGTAAAAAAGGTAATTTCTTTTATTAAATTGGCGCCACCTGTCGGCAGATATTCGATAAAATAAGAAATTGGAAATAATTTCATGAATTGTTTTTTCACTCACACAATTTGAAAACAGTAATGCAAAAAATATTTAAGCTTTTTGACAAGTTTTCTAATTTTGCTTTTTCAGACGGTGGACGAACGGCAAGTGTCTTAAACGGCCTTAATTGGGGTTTGATTTGAAAAACAAAATCGAATTCATTTTTAACAGTAATTTTCAAATTTAAACAAATATTAATTTTGTAGGGATGAACACTTCGGGCCAAAAATGTAGCTTTCTGCATTGCTCTGATTCTTTTACTTTTTTTAAATTTAATGAGAACATTTCAAATTTCAAAGAGGCAATAGTGAGGTTATGTTTTATATTTAATTCAGGATTAATACATTAACCCTTTCGGTGCGGAAAACGACTGCAATTACGCTTTTGCGTTTATGTGATTTAGGCTTATGTATTTATTAATTTGCATTGTAAGAAAAACATTTTTAAGCCAAACTTGCGATTGAGAATGGATAATGTTCAATAACTCAAGAACACGAATCTGTAAACTAGTATAAATCTGGACTGGGCTATGATTTATATCATTAAAAACAAAATTCAAAATATTGTAAAAACTCTGAACAGGTAGTTTATGACGTGAAGAAGATATTTGCATACAGAACTTAACGTTGTACATTTCTGTTAAAATTTAGTTTTCGTTTTTTGGGGGTAATAACCTTTAAAACAGTAATGAAAGATTACAAATCCTATAAGTATGTAAAACATCACATAGTTTTGCGTAAAAAATGTATTTTAAAATATTTAGAATATTCAAAACCCATACCATCTAGCTTTTTTAACCAGATGGAGGGCTGTAAGAATAATGTAACAGTTTCTTGAAAGAACATGCCCTAATTGATGGGCTTAATTTTGAATTCTACCAATAAAGAAGAACATTGTTTTTCTAAAACTGACCACTAATTGCATCGCTAGTAATTAGCTGGGCACCTAGCTTTGTTGCAGTACTGTTAGAAAGTCTGTACCGTTAAATCTGAAAATATTCTACTGTTTTATGCGTTTATTATTTCAGTTTGGGGAAAGCCTTTTGAATTAATGCTGTTAAAGAGGCGTACAGTGAAGTCATTGCAATTTTTATCCCCTCGGCCAGTCCAAATTAGAAAACCAGCAGTTCACGGCACGATTTTGTTCTGTTGACTGAAGTTTTCTTGAGAGTAGAAAACTTGAGAGCTGGTTTGTAGTTTTGATACGGTTTTGCAGACTCTTAACTATCTAGGTAGGTTGCTGTTTTTGAGATCCGTCGGGCATTTTTGGGGGATTGCTTGTCCTGTTCAAAGACGATAAAAAATGTGACTAATTACAGAAGAAAATTTCCTTCTGTGGTTGCTGTACCTGGGTTGCTATGTGGGTCTGCCCTTGTTACCATGGTTTTCCTCTGGGTGCTCTGGTTTTGTCCCACGATTCAAAGGCATGTTGGTAGGCTAATTGGCTTCTGGGAAAGCTGGCCCAGTGAGTGTGAGTGTATGTCAGTGTGTGCCCTGTCTGTGAGTGTCAGGGTGTCCCACCCGGGGTGTACCCTGCCTTGCACCCATTGCTTGCTGGGATAGGTTTTGGCTCCCCTGCGACCCTGAATTGGTAGAAGCCGTTAGAAAATGAGTGGATGGACTTTTTCATCTGCACCGCAGTTTGAAAGCCACAGATATTGACTCTGAGTAGCCGCGATTGTTGTTTTTGTTTCTTTAGTTCTGAACTTTCAACGTTGGCAGTGTTTTAGTAGGAGGGGCAAAAATTAATCTCACACAGCTGCACAGATGACCCAGGTTCGAGTGCGATGAGCCTTGGAGCAGAATGTAGCCTCCCCGCCCACCCCCCATGAAGAGTGGTGATTTAAACGTATTTGAAATGGTGTCTGTTTTGGTTCACGGGGTTAATTAATGGGACATTTGTGGTTGTTTCCCTAATGTCTGTACAATTTAATGAGAGACGCTTGGTGTGCTTAAAAGACTGGTTGACAACTTTTTAAGAGTACACATCAGATTGCAGTCATTGCTAGAATTTGTCATGGCGGTGAAAGATTTATTTTCTTCAACTTCCCCTGTAACAAAAAAGAAGAAGGAAAGACAAATTGATCAGCAGTAGTTCGTTCCTCAGGGCTTCGATAACGAACTTCAAAGGTCTGTTTATTAAAGGAACAGGTCTGACCCAGGCTTTCCCCTGTAGGTGGATCAGTGTTTTTAAGGCAGCCCACTCATATTGCCTTATGTGGTGGAAAGCTTAAAGTCAGTGTTCTTTTTCACCTCTTCATCCGCGTTCATTGCTTGCAAAATGTGTCCTGTATCTCTTGAGTTTCGTGAAATGGGGCTAAAGTGTTCGATATTGCAGGAATATGTTCAGGTTTTTACTTTGTTTTTAATCGAGTGTGGCCCATGTGTATCGAGTCCTGAGTTTTCAATGGCTGTGACTTCTGACAGTGTATGCGGTCCATCTCTGCATTCCAGAGCTTCTTCGGATGTTTTTGAGCTAATTTCAAGATGCTGGGGAATGAGCTCACGAGATTGGAGGATATAACTGGAGGGAATGCACTGTTCCACTGCTATTCTATTGTTAATGTCTAGGTTTAATGTGCATGTGATTAGCTGCACACAATTAGCTGAGGTGTGGGGAGCGTTCTGGCGCACTATGGCTGCCGTCGCATCATCCAGGTGGATGCTGCACATTGGTGGTGGTGGAGGGGAGTCCCCATTACCTGTAAAGCGCTTTGAGTGGAGTGTCCAGAAAAGCGCTATATAAGTGTAAGCAATAATTATTATTATTATTATTATTATTATTATTATTATGTGAGCTTTTCAGGTAAAGAAAGGTGACGGACTTTTATGTAAAGTGGTAATGTCTGGCTTCCCTCCCGACAAAGAGTGGAAGCCTCAAATGGGGATGATGATTTCCTTTGTGTTTAGATTTGAAATTACTCTGTTCTGTGTCTTCAGCACTTTAAACTGCTGTCAGTAGAGAGGCTCAGTGTATTTGGCCAGAATAATACCCTCAGCGCTCAAGGCCATGAAGAGAGCTACATGCTTTGAAACTTGAGGTGCATCAGATTTTTGGTTGTTGGCAAAGAAGGGTGCCCTTATCAAGTAGTTCTTGTAGATTATTATTTAGGCTAATGTAAGATTGCGCACATATGACTGCATTCGCTTAAAAATGAAAGACTGTTAGGCTGCCACCTAAAGCATTTTAAAATGTATTTTTAAGGCTTCTGTAGGCAGTTGGGTGTGTTTTGTTGGAACTGGACTGGGCAAAGTTTTGTTAACGACAGTAAAAAAGCTTTCAAATTTCTCCTGTAACATAAAATTAAAAACAAAATACAGCCTCAGGACGTAAAATGTCTCACATACACGGCAGCAATAATGCTTCCTCACCTGACAGCAGTCTTCCATTGCCCTAGCCGAATATCTAGGACAGCACATAGAGAAGAAATTTCCAAACCTTTGCATCATTTTTAGCCATTATCGGTTTTATCCGTTAGAGAAACCGTCTGGCTCGGAGGGGAATTACAAATTTTGTAGAAATCTGCTTGCTAATGGGGAAAAAATCTTGAGGTGTAACACAACCTTCCCACCCATACACTTGGAATTAATCATCCAGAGACGTGAGAAATTTAACAATAAAGGCTTTGTCCATTGTATTTATTTTACTGGGTGGCGATACTCTGGTCAAGCAGGAAAGCCCTGTTATTGGAAAGTAAAAAGCAAAGCTTGAAATATTTTTTAGTACTATTGAGTTTCAGTCTTCTTTGGTTTGGAACTCTTACTGTTTTTCATAGGGGTATTTAACCTTTGAGATTAAACATTCAATATTCATTTAACCAGTCGGGAGACTGGTCATGTCAGTGTTTGCCTACAGTGTAAACAAGGAACACACCAGTATGTAAAGAAATGTAATATAAACTTTCATTATGGCATCTGTTTCATGGATATGACAACTAACGATCGGCAAAGATCGTTTTTTTAAATGCTTTTAATTCAAACCGCATGGTCCCGGTATTGTTTGGAATGATTTTCATGTAGTACACAGGCAGGAACCCTCAAGATGGAAAAGAAAATGAGATCTGTAATTGTAAATTTAGTATTCAACTCCCTTAGTCAGTATTGGTGAAACAATTACTGCTGGGAATCTTTCTGATGGGTCTGTACTAGCGTTGCACACTTGGTTCAGTGTTTGCCCATTTTTCCTGACAGAAATGATCTCAAGTTAGTTCGGGATTGAAGACAGACATTAATCTTGAAATTTTCTGTATTTTTTCTTTTAACGGGGGAATGAGGTCAGCACTTTGACTGGCCCACTAGAGGACATTTACACCCACACCCACTTGTTGGACCACTCCAGTGTTGCTTTGGCCTCATGCTTCAACTTCCTGTCCTGTTGAAATGTCAATTTTTTGCCCAGTTTGAGATTTTTGACTGACTCACGCAAGTTTTCCTCTACTATGAGACAACAAGACATTTTGCCACTGCTCCATGGTACCATGTACATGTACAAAGCCTTAATAAGATTTAAATGGACTGTTTTTCAGTATTGGCTCCTTTCTTGCCACTGTCCAGTATAGGTCAGCTTTGTACCGGGAGTTGTATATTGTCAGTGTATGACTGACACCCATATTGGGCGCAAATGTTTTCCAATGTTTTGTTGGCTTTAGAGTGGAATTTCTGATCCTTCTTGCTTTTCTGCTCAGTGTAGAAAAAAAAAAAGAACGCGAACCCAAATATCGCAGAGGTCCTGTACAGAGAAAAAGCAGTAGAAATGTATATAAACACCGTACACTCCAAAATATTATTTACTTAACAACTGTCAGTGTTTTGGCACAAAAACCTTTGTAACGACAGTTGTTAAGATGTATTTTTGAGGAAAAAATGTGGAATGATAACCTGTTTAAGGTAATGTCTGTGTGGTATGACACGTAGTCCTTTCCTTAGTGGGATAATGAGCAACTGAGAAATTTATCAGGTTTCTTTACCACTTTATCCCCAAATTGTTTTGAAAGCTTCTTGGTTTTCATGGTTGGTTTGTTGTATCACTATGCAGGTTGTGGCTTGGAATTCAATATCTAACTGAGGGAACTTGAAGAGACAGATGGTTTTGCACTGAAGTCAAGTTCATTCACTCTGACTAGACCCAAACGGGCCAGACTGGAGCAATCGGAAGTTGTATGCGTTTTTTGAACATTTTAATTGTGTACTCTCTGTAACTCAGTTTCCTTTATATTATGTAAGTGTAGAATTATGAAGTCATATTTGAATGTCTGATGGGATGAGGGTGGTCAAGATATCCTGCAATAAATGCTATAGATTACAAAATCTTTAGAGGTTGTGCAGACCACCAGAACATTATTGTTGTATCTTTAAGTTTAAATAGGGAATTAGCATTGGGAAATAATAAATAAATAATCCCTAACACTAATATAGCGGTGTTCCGGACACTCCATTCAAAGACCTTTACAGGTTTATGGGGATCCCCTCCCCCACCACCAGTGTGCAGCCCCACCTGGATGATGCGACAGCAGCCATAGTGCGCCAGTACGCTCCCCAGACACTACATTCAGAGATGGGGATTATTAGGAGGCCATGATTGGTGAGGGCCAATGGGAAATTTGGCCAAGATGCCGGGGTAACACCCCTACTCTTTTCGAGAAACACCCTGCGATTTCTAATGATCACAGAGAGTCAGGACCTCGGTTTTACATCTCATCTGAAAGATGGCGCTTTTTTACAGTATAGCGTCCCCGTCACTATACTGGGGCATTAGGACCCACACAGACCACAGGGTGAGCGCCCCTTAGTGGCCCCACGAACACCTTTTCCAGCAGCAGGCTTAGATTTTCCCATCCAGGTACTGACCAGGCTCACACCTCTTTAGCTTCAGTGGGGTGCCAATTGCGAGTTGCAGGGTGATAAGGAAGTTCCCTTGAAATTTAAGGTGTGCATTGAGAAAATAGGATTTTGGATTATGGGTGTGAATATGAACTACCTCTTGTCCATTCACAAAAACACAGAATAAAGTCATTAAACAGTTCTGCTTCCTGTAGCACTGTGATCGGGCATCTATAAATTCTTTTTTGCGATATTCCCTTCCCATACATTGGAAAATAAGAACTGATTTTAGTTTAAAGTCCCGATCTTTGGTTTTTATTGTTTTGAACTAAGAAAGGGCCTTTGAAAAGGAGACTGGACAGTGGAATTCCACAATAATTTATCTGAGATCAATAATAAATCAAACACAGGAACTGAAATGGGATGGAATTCCAGATAATAAAATCTGCGGAAAACATCAGATCGTAGCCTTTAGTGTAATACGCTAATGCTAAATACAGATATGATTCTTAGAAATTAGTCCATGTGGATCTCGGATTTCTGTTTCGTTCCCCAGCATGCATAATTTAACGGTGATTTTCAGCTCAAGATTTAAAATGAAATGGCTGATTCAGTCAGGCTGACATGACATGGTGTGAGGTAAATGTACTGTAGTTTAACAGTGCCCTGGGATTTAACCTGTTTTCTAATCTTGCAGTTTTAGAAAGAAGCACAGAAGCAGGGTAACAAAGCAGAGAGGGTTTTCTGGTCCACGTTGTTCATCATGTTCCAGTAATGCAAATTGACAAATGGGGCTGAGAGCTTGTTTGCATTTTCGTCTCAGTTATTTTTAGCAGTTGATTTGACGGTTTTGTTGTATGCGTAAGTATTCAGCTACCTTTTGTTCTCTTATTTTTTTGGTGTTGAGTGTGGTGGGGGGGAGAAATGATGGCCTGCCATTACTGGTATTTTACTCATGCGAGAAAATAAAATAGTCTACATTACAGTATGAGGGGAAAAAGGGATTGGTTTGAAGTTGGTGGCATGAATTTATCTTTGGGAAATATTGTGTGCCGCAGAAGGGCAAACAGTTTCCATGCCAAGTAAGTTCAGAGGCAAGCAACTAAGACTTTGAGGAAATCATCTTTTGTTTTGCGCAATATCTGTTCCCTCCAGTTGTAACAACTTAACTATGTTTTTCCATAATTACCGTTTCCGTTTTCTGGCATCGGCTGAAGGTAAAAAAGCTTGATTTTTAGAAATCCCCAAAAATGCTGAATTTAATTAATTTTTGCTAATATGAGAATGTGCAACTGGGATTTTCCTTTTTCGACAGAGACTTCAAAATCCATTGGTCTCCTATGATATACTATATATTTGGTTTTTGTGCAGTCCGTCTCTGATATCTGAGGCTGTATACAGAACTCTGGACATAGTTAGTCACATTTAAGGGTTTGTGACAAGGCTCAGATTTGACTGGGTTGTTCTAAAACATATATAAAAATGTCAAAGCCAGACGGTATTACAATATTGGAAACTGTATACGCCAGTGGTAATTGGACAGTAACTATTTTGTTATTTATTATTTATGCAAGTCTTGCATAAAAAGTTTAAACCAGAAAAACTTGAAAGGGGCTTGAGAAAATCTGGTGTTTTTCTTTCATTAAAAATTTCTCTCAGTAAACGGGTTTCAGAAACCCTATAAACACCCCGTAGCGATCTTCAGGCTTCATGTTCTGAGCCCACTGTCAACACAGAATTTACTGGAGATTAAAAAACTATAACAACACTCTTAGTCAGCAATGTCTGGGAAGGCAACTGTCATTTCAGAAATGTTGTTGTTTAGATTAATTTCCGAGCCCAGAAAACAATTTCCCCTTCTAAACAGTTGAAAACTTTGAGAATTTTTTTAAAACTGAGTCAGACTTGGAGGCATTCCAGCGTTTTTTCTTCAGTTTCATTTTGACATTTACATCTTGGCTGAATTTTAATAGGCAGTAAATTCCTTGCCTAGACATTTGAATGTTTGTGATGGCAGGGGAATCATAATACAGTGACCTTTGCTTTAGATCTGAGATCTGAAAAACGTAAGAATGTGCTTTTTATTGTGGATGATGGCATCACATCAACAAACGGTTTTACATATCAAGTTTACAGGGTGTGCTGTAAACGTTTTTCGAAGATGTGGATGGTGAGAGCTTAATTTGCCATTCCAGCTGGTGTGACTCTCCAGTTTGCTACCAGTGCTGTTTCAGGCATGTATAGGCTATACTGCCAGAGGTAGGCTGCGCTGTTCATGCCTCAGGTATAGCCCATATAGTTTTTTTCTTGTCCAAATACCCAAGGTACATTTCACAAGGATCTTAATAAGAAATCAAGTAGAAATTGCACAGTTCAGTTTTCTGCGCTGCAAGGCCATATTTACTTGAATGGCAATGTTTAGCTATTAAGATGTGGATGTCGGCAGTGATTACTAATTGTGTTTGAAAGCTGTTAACCAATTTGCAAGATAACCTGCCATAGTTGCCTGTAAAGGAGATTGCCGGCTAGAATTTTGTCCTAGATTTTACAGCAGGAAGAAAATTGCGCTACAGAGTGCTGGAGACTTGAAGTTGGATCCCTTCAGCCAGATCCATTGTAAGACTTCAGCACGTTCAACACCTCAGGATGATGATCAATGTATTAAGAGCCGGGGCACTAGATTTAGCTGCTTGCATAATGACCAGACGTAGCTAAACCAGTGAAATCAAAAATGGCCTGGTAGGTCTAATTATTAAAATCAATAGGAAAGTTCATGTGAGTGATGTGTAATAAATCCATATATAATCTAACTTGCATCTCTCAGAGAAATTGCTTCTCTTTAAGCCCCTTCCACACTAGCAATTTGACTAGGGTCACGACCTGCATGTTGGCCACCAAGGTCATTGATTTTGCCGGTGTGTATGTAGGTGCAGCTGTCCCACTCCAGGAGGGTGGTTGGTTCATGGCGACTGAGGCAAAACACTGCTCTTACTAGCATTTGGTAAGATGTATACACAGAGGTGGGTGACCATCATACAGCTCCCAACAACCAAAAAAAAAAACTTTCCTAAGAAAGCAAGTAAAATAATGTTTTGAATACCATTGAGCCACACATTTTTAGAATTATGTTTGGAAAGTACCTGTATTTTCATAGACTGCATTGTACTTTCTTTACTGAAGCAAATTCGTTTTTTTTTTGTTCCATTGCTTAAATTTGAGTTGACCCACCAGGCTTCTTTGCTGACTTTAATTATTTTTTTTTTAAGCGCTGAAAAGCTTGGGGGTGCGCATGTTTTACAATTTTTGAGAGGTTTAGTTTTTTTTTTCCTTTTCTTTCTCTCACAACAGCTGTTTCAAAAGTGAGTGGGGAGGGAGGGAGCTGGTATCCGACAAAAATGAAGCTGCTGTTTAAAATAGGATTTTATGTGCCCACACTTTCTGAATTGCATTGTGTTCTTCCTTCTCTGGTCCTGACTCGGCCCTGTTTATTAAACTACATTATAATACTGCTCGACAACCTCTCTTGACAGTGTGACACTTGACCTGGTGGAAGAACTAATGATAAAGCAGTGTTAGAGGTTGCCAGACAGCATTTTCATAATAGCGTGTCCCAGAGCTAAGGTATTATTTTCTGACGAAAGTCTTCAGTTGGAGAAGGCCAGTGGAGAAACTTGGCTAAAATTTGAAGGGAAGAAACTTTCGAGGTGGTGTAGCAAACAGTACATTCTCATTTCAGTTTCATTTAAAACATGTCAGCACAGACCTCTTGGCAAATCTGAACATGTTGATGTACGTCTTGTGCAGAAAGGGGCTTCTTAACGTTTAGAAAGATCTCTGCAAGAGAAGATGTAGCATTTGATTGGCCCTTCCAATCAATAGATTTAAACCCAAGAGAAATCTTATGCAAAGAGTGTTGAAAGAAAGTTTTCTGCAAAGTCGCCAGCATAAGATTGACTGAAACAAGTAATTCTTGGAAATGAATATTCGTATGTGATTGTGAGAGAACACTGAGTTCGTATCAGCATGGCTTTGAGAAGCCGTAAAAAATTAAGGAAGCTTAATGTGCTAGCATGGACTAATAGCAACATGAATGCACCATTGAAGTTTTTTAATCTGTTTATTTTTTTTCTCCTAAATGAAAATATTTATCACAAACTTTTAAACCAGCAGAAATTGTATGATAAGACAGTTTCAGACAGTAATTGTATTGCTTTTAAAAAGTAAATTTTGTTCTGTGTCTCAAGGGAATTTCCCAAAACATTGATAAAAGTGTATGCACAAATATGTTTTTACGTACATAGTTAAAAAAAAGGATTTTTAGAACGTGCAAGGAGAGAAAATCATTCACCAGTTCTCCTTGTCTGGATTGCTTATATGCCGTCTGTTGTCTTCTGTACCTTACTCAAATTGACAATTTCTTTAACTGAATTTAAATAAAATGCCAATTTGAGACAAACAGAATCTGTATTTTTTTTTAAATGGGAAGAAAGGAGAATTTTTTTTAATTGATTCAATGTGTTACGTGTTGGGTTAAAATGTTCAGAAGGATCTGTCAGCACAATTTGATAGCAGCCATCCCAGATAAAAGCTCCTTCATTGGGTTCAGGTGCACATATGAACTGCCTGTCATATGAAATATCGGTAGCTGGTATTCCAATCACACAAAAGTGACACTGTGAAGAAAGAATTAAAATAAAAGACAGGCTCAGTTAAGAGGCCTTAATTTGGTTCCAATTTAATATGGAATAAAAAAGATTAAATTCAGCATTAAAAGAATAGTATTAAAAGAAGCATTAGTATTAAAATATATCCAGATGGACTTTGGAATCTCATTGGCCAGGTATGAGAATGTCTTGAGGACACTGAAACACTGTCCTTTTTCCTCACATTTCATCTGGTAGTGTCTTTTCAGAATTTATTTTTTGGTGGCACAGTAAAATTCCATTTTTACAAAATGGGTTGTGGCCAATTTTGTTCTGTAAAGAAGGATTTTCCTTAAGACTTGTGTTGTGTAGTTCACCTTTAGAATTATAATAATAATATATCAATAAAATTGGAAAATAGAACATATAGGTGTTTTCCTTTATTAACAAATATCTAGCCTTCTGTATATGATTCCTGGGAGGGAACACGAAGTCATACAAAGCTCAAGTTAAGCTTTGATCTAAATGGTGCAAGCTTTTTTGCAAATTGAAAGCGAAATTCATTGGCAGTGATGACGACGGAAAATATAAAGAACATTTTTTGTGAGATATGGGATATAGATGTGTTGAGTATTTAAAAAAAGAACTGCAGTCCCAACTTCTCAGACCGGTTCTTACATTTCGGTAACAAAATAAATTAATTGACGGTATCGCGAAATTTTAGAAGTTCCAAATCAAGCATAAGATCGTGAATTATGTTGACCTGTATAATCTCCATTTGATCGCAAACCCCTGGACTAATGCAACGTAATGTACAAGCGAATAAGTAAAGGCAGACTAATGTTCCAATGTGATCTGCATGCAGACTTAACAAGTAAGTAGTATTTGTCGGCAAAACCGTCTTGAAGTTGAGAGCAATATTTCTGTTGGATTGAAATGATGCTTGTTTACAATGTAAATGGCCGCCTCACCTCACCGGAATATTTGTTGCCTCGTTCTGAATCACAGAATATGGTGTGGCACATAGCTAGGAATTTCAGATATTGTCTGTGTAAGTGGAGGTTTTACACGTTACTGTGAATATTTTACTTTCTTAATAGAATAAATAGTACCGTGTAAATTTGTGATTTTACTGTAGTTCCTACGACTCGACTTACAATGTAAAAAAAAAATGAACTGCACTGTTCCTTGGTGATTACAATGTGAGGACCCAACTGTTTTTGCAGAGGACTCCCCGTTAACTACATCCTGCTTCTTTACATTTAAAATTGCAACATGTTATTTCTGCCGTTTCGGTCCTATTCTCGGTTATTATTTTTAAAATAATCATCTGGACACTACCAGGATGAATGTTAAGAACAGCACAAAGGAGTTGAAGCAGGAAACCGCCACATGAAAAGCGCGATGTTGTGATGAGAAATGAAATGGTAGCAGGGTGCTCGTGATATGAACTGCCCCTTTAACATGCAGTGGACCTGGAAATTCCAGTGGAAAGTTTGCAGTTGAGGCAGAGCAGGAACAAAAACTTGACTGAATGTATTGGATCCAGCATTGGTAATTACAGTGTTGGGAAGTGGTCAGGAAATGTCCTCAAGTCCCGAATGCTGTGCTGGTATCTGTATGAAATCAGGTACAGTGTACCATCCTACTGTACTTCATCTAGAACTCATCTGCTCTGAGGCTGAACTCAGCTGAAAGTATTAGAACAAATCCATCTGTGTATTGACTACTTATTGTTAATTTTACATAAGAGATTTATATCTAAAACAAGTAGTAAGAGGGCATTTCATGGTTCAGTGAAAAGTATGTTAAGCTATATGCGAAATATACATCCGCATTATGATAAGAATTTTGTTTTTAAATGCTGGGAATCGTAGATCTGCCTTTTGTGTGGTTTTGTAAGTACTCTGTGGAAGGGTGTTTGTAGATTTTGCAAATACCGTTCATTGGCACGGAAGTGTTATTAGCAGCACTGCCAGAGGTTTTGCAGAAATGTCTGAACAGGACTACTGGGGAAAAAAACAGAGAAATGGCAGTGCTTACAGGAAGACCTAAATTGTGAATTTCAGAATTTCGTACCGGGCTGGAGCAACACAGAACAAGAAGCCTGAACATCTTCATTATCAATAAGTCTTTTGTGCTGCGCATCACACTGCCTGCAAAATATTGAATAAGAATTTTAGCATTTTGCAATGTTGCAACTTGGAATTGTAAGTTTAAAATTCATTACAGACTGCCTTTTTATTTGGCAGAAGACTTCGCCTGGATAAATGTGGCATTCAGATTTCGAGTGCTGTGAAAATAATTCTAGTAGACGATATTCATAATGAGAGTTTAGAAGGGGCTTCAATGTGGTTAGATTTTAGCTATTTTTTTCCTGCTTTGGGGCAGAGAAAAATCTATTCAGTGGTGGTATGAATTATGTATAGATTAAAAAAAAATGATTTCACAAGTAAAAGCAGCAGCTTATTTAAAAAATTCTATTTATTCAGCGTGGATTTTTTTTCTTCAAAATTCTTGATTTGTAGTTTCACTGAGAAGCTTGGCTGCATTTCTAAAAATAAGAATTTGAAATGGGAGTTAAATTTATGAGAGCTTTTGCTGTGAAAGAAAGGCTTTCCCTTAGTTTAATGAAACCATAAATCACAGTGTGGCCGATTTACTGCCTCTTCTTCACAGTGCAGTGCAATTTTGATTTCATCAAAAATTTAATCTTGCACCATACAGCTTAGCTGCAGACTGCGTGCTGCCATGAATTTCTAATTTTAGTCCGTTCTTGCAGGATTTATTTCGTATAATTCAAGCCCGCTTTTCAATATCCGTAGTTATTAAATTTTAATTTGGAGCATTAACATATAAATTGAAAAGGTTTTATGGAATTCGGAGCTTGGCAGATAAAAAAAAAAATCGGAGTTGAGTCAGTGCTGTTTTGTACAAGTTCAATTAGTTAATAAAAAAGGATATTTTACTTTTAACCATTTTCTTGTCTTATTTTTTAAGAACAGTTCCGATGAATTTAAGCCTCCTGTATTGGGATGCAGGAATTGTGGAATGTTTGTTCCTCCATAAGTCATACAGTTATCTGGATGACTCAACCTGTCTAGGTAACGGAATTTAGATAACATTTAGAGAAAAATCATTTTTATAGTTGGAGTTTTTCATTCGAATCCAAAATGAGTTCTGGACTAATTTGTAGACACCTGAAGAAGGCCCCACGGCTGAGACCTTGTGTTTTCTTTTTTTCCGCATGGAATAAACCTATTACTTGTTAATTTCTAGGGAAATTTGGGTTAAATCTGGGCAGATGGTATGCCACCACCTTGATCTGTAAAGCTTTGTACGTCCTATAGATTTTCAGGTAGACACTTCATACTTTATATCTATACTGTATTTTGTACAGAGTATTGCCCATCTAAATGGCCATATCACCCTGCAACTCCTAACTGGTAAACCCACTGAAGCTCAGCAGGTGTGAGCCTGGTCAGTACCTGGATGGAAAAAACTAAGGTTGCTGCTGGAAGAGGTGTTAGTGGGACCAGTAGGGGGCGCTCACCCTTCGGTCTGTGTGGGTCCTAATGCCCCAGTATAGTGATGGGGACACTATACTGTAAAAAGGCACTGTGTTTCGGATGAGAATTAATACCAAGGTCCTGACTCTCTGGTCATTAAACATCCCAGGACGTTTCTCAAAAAGAGTAGGGGTGTCACTCCGGCGTCCTGGCCAAATTTCCCATTGGCCCTTACCAATCATGGCCTCCTAATAATCCCCATCAATGAATTGGCTTCTGCTGAATTACTCTGTTCTCCCTACTAATAGCTGATGTGTGGTGAGTGTTCGGGTGGACTATGGCTGCCATCGCATCATCCAGGTGGGGCTGCACATTGGTGGTGGTGGAGGGGAGTCCCCATTACCTGTAAAGCGCTTTGAGTGGAGTGTCCAGAAGAGCGCTATACAAGTGTAAGCAATTTTATTAATTATTATAATCTTAATCAAATGGTTTCACAGATAAAGGACATGTATTCCAGTTTTAACCATATACAGTAGGTAAATGATTGTAATGATTCTAATTTAGGAAAAATCCTGGGATTGTTGAAGTGATAGATGGTCATTGAATATTCCTAGAATATGAGATTTTTACTCAACTGGTAATCGGGCATTCCTAGTCATCTCAGTGCCTTTCCAGTGTCTTAAGTAAGACTTTGTGTTTTATCGACAGCAGTAAACATTCAGATTTATGTGTATTTCTTAGGCTGTAAAACAGATCATTACAACTTTGGTGGTGATCGCAGAAGGACAGCATGGAGGCTGTGTTTGATTGGGCTTTCAATTTTGAAGTAATTAATTTTTATTTAGTCGTGAAACGCAAGACTTTGTAACTGTTCTGTGAGACCCTTTTATTGTATCTCTTCAAAACTCAAAGCAATGTGTTTTTTTATTGAATTTATCCTATAACATAGTAAAAATTGTATCAAAGTAAGGGATCTCACAAATGCGACACTTTGAAGCCTTGTAGTACAAATTCATGCAATTCTATTCCCACATCATTCATCCTGTCTTATATAGCTTCTCTCTGTCTTTATGCCTAACTGTGGATTTAATCTCCAGATAAGTATCCAGTAGTGTAAATAGCAGTACCTTGCAAAACATTTTCAGACCATTGCAGTTTTCATGGAATAAAATGTAATTTCATAAGTATTCAAACCCTTTGCTGTGACAAACCTAAATAAATTTAGAAGCACAGAATTGCCTTAGTGAGCCTCACAGTTAGTCATCTCTGTCTGCGTGTAGTAATGGTCGTTCTTTTGAATTCAGAATAAAAAAACCCTCGTCTTTGTGAGGTTTCTGGGTCAGGCACTGAATTTTAAGAAAATCACGGATAAGGTTATTGAAATGCATGGATGAGGAGAAGGGTACAAATAATATCAGTGTCTCCGAATATCCCTGTGAGTGGAGTCATGTTAAATAATAGTACCACCCAGACAGTGCTGGACAGTGAGGCCAATAACTTTGAAACAGCTGTAGAGTTCAATGGCATACTCCATCAGTATACTCTATCAATATCCCTCTCACCCCACAAAGCTAGCTGAATGAAAAAGCTCTTATACTATATGGAGTTTGCAGTAGAGTACCTAAATGATCCCTGTAAAAATGAGGTAAAATGTTTTGTGCTCAGATGAGACCAAATTAGAAATTTGGTTAATTACTAAAATTTAATCTAAATACCTTTCTTATTGTTAAGAATGGCAGCGTAGCATAGTTAGAATTCTAACTGGGAATTCTAGCAGGGACTGGGAAGCTTGTCAAGACTGATGGGAAGATAGATGGATCAGACTTGAAGTTAGGACATAAATTCACATTCAGCAGGAAAATGGCCTAAAGCACATGAACCTAAAACCACACTGGAGTGAGTTAAAAATATGAAAAAAGAATGTCCTTGCGTGACCCATTCGAAGTCCTGACTAGGATCCTGTTGAAAATCTGTGGAGAGACTTGGAAATTATTTGTAAGGGATCTCCAAGCATCTTGAGAGAGCTTGAGCAAATCGGCCGAGCACAAATTGCACCAAATCAGTGCGCAAAGGTGGACTTCCCCCAACGATTACCTTCTGTAATTGCTGCCAAAGTGTTCATGACTTCTTTAAAAAAAAAAAATATTTTAGAGAACAAAACCATTTTACATATGAACAACCAATTATTTAGACTTACATCACAGGCACAAATTCCTGTTTGTTCCCCTATTTTTTACAATTATATAACTTTTTAACAAAACTATATACATTCAAAAGAATAATGATATATACATTTATGAATATGAAAAGGGAGGAGACTATATAAATGTATCTTATTAAATTTTTATTTTGTGTCTCTAACAAAATCTGACCTTAAAGGTTAAATGTACTGAACCTATCTAGACCAATATTTGACAAATTGTTTCATTTGTAATTTTAGTGAAAATGTGATTTTTTCCATTATATCTATTTCTTTTATTAATTCAATCCAATCATTTGTTGTTGGTAGATCTGTGAGAAGGCACTTTCTTGTTATAGCTTTCTTCCCTGCTGATATAAGGATTCCAAACAAATGTGTTCATGACTTCAATGCAGTCAGCATTCTTCAGATTTTTCTCTTTCGTTTTTGCCGATACATAATTATATCTTATCCCACCCTTAGATGTCTTGAGTTTGAGCATTCAGGTTTTGAACAAAATATTAATTTATCAAAATGGTATATCCATCATTTTGTATTTTTACATACTATGACACCATATAAAGGGCCTTAATACTTTTGCAGAGTCTTGTTAGACAAATCAAATGACTCAGCTGCAAATCTGTTTTAACCCAGGTTCCACTTATCTGAATGGTAAAATAGTAATAATAACTGGAAGTTGTCTGGTTTCTGATTGACTTTAATCGTTCTGCATTTTGGAGTACATTTAAAACCAATCCTAGAATTTTTCAGGATTTGTCTTTTTAATGCAAAAGTGGGTTGGAATGTTTGGTTCACAAACAACTAAATACTTAGAGTGCTAGAAACCAGTTACCTCAGTTGCAGGCAGTTATATTGTAGTGGGAATCACAAAAAATGGCTAACCAAAAACAATGCAATGTTGCAATTGTCTGTAATGTTTATGTTATATCTATTATGGAGAGACAGGCACTGGAGGGAGGAAAGTATTACGTATCATCCAGACTCTGAATCTAAAGCTATTATAATCAATATTTTGGGGGTTAGGCTCATTAAAATACATACTAGGACCATTTAATACAGCTGTTGATTATAATTCATCACTGGAAAAGGAGTAGTAGTTAGTATGGGAGACTTCAACTTTTCCCCTGTAGACGGGAAAAACCTATAGGAATGACAGCAACAGAAACTGAAATGATAGACCATTTATGATGGATTAGACGTCATAAAAACTTCATAACCTGATGTAGCAGAACGACCAAGTTTGGTATTAAATAGTATTAATGTAGAAGATGCAGGAAATGTTTTGCGTATTAGAAGCATAATCACCAGGGCCTGATAGTTTATCAGTTTAAGGAAACTGTTTTTGTAGTACCCTTTCAAATGGGTGAGCAAATTATAGACCATAATATAGAATAGTTATATATTTCTATTACATGTAATTTTATTGGAAACAAATATTAGGACTAAATAAGAGGATCAGCTATTCGGAAATCAGATACTAGGGATTACTCAGCATGTATTTAGACATCTTGCATAACCCATGTGTTATTTGTTCTCTGAGCAAGCAACATCAGAAATGGGTACATCCAGAGCACACTTTTTTCAGATTTTTCCAAAGGCTTTTGATAAAGTTCAACATAAAGCATTCTTAAATTACAGACTACAGCCTTCAAGTAAACATGTGACTTTAGATTGAGGTAAGTTAATAAAAAAACAGAGTGCAGATAAGGAGTAAATGCTCAAATTGTGGTGAATTAATGATGTATCATGGTAAGACAATTACTCTTACTAATTTAGACTGTATCAATGACCTGCATTTTGATATAGTTAATAATCAAGCGCAGAAGCAGCAGACAAAACTCTGAAAGACTTATATAGAATTCAAGGCTCGGAAACGCTGGCAGATGATTTTTAATATAGATAACAGCAGGGTTTGCATGCAGGTAGCAAAAACAAAAACTATAATTACAAAATGGGATACATTGTGCTAGAAGAAGCTACTGATGTGAAAGACTTTGGTGTTTATGTTGACTCGTGTACTTCATTTACATCTAGACAATGTGGGGAGTGTTAGGTTAAAAGGTTATAAGCTTAAAATATAAATCAAGGAATGTTGTGTTAATTGTGTAAGACACTAGTGTGTACGGTTTTGGTCACCATATTATAGAAAAGTAATTGCTGGTACATCCTGGTGTATTTCTAATATTGCATTTACTTGAGCATGGTGTCAGTAATTGGGCTGCTGTAGCATCCACACAAAACAATGCTAATTTTTGGTAAAAAAGAGAACCGGGCTGTCCAGTGCATCAGGGGATTAGCCAGACTCCACATCTTCGTAAAGTTTTCAACTCATTTTAAATGGGAAGGTTTGTGACATGTTCTTTGACTCTTTTCAGTACAGGAACAGGCTTCAAGGCCGTAGCTCTCCAGGCAGGATGCATCCTCTTTGCCCTTCTGTCGACTCTTTTTGAAAAATTCTGAACATTTTAATGGATATACATTGGGGTTCCGGCATCTGCCAATTTAAAATTCCCAAATCCGCTTAGTCGTCCTTCTGCCTGATGGAATCTTAGATGGAAAGAGCCCTGAGTGGGATGAAACCGAGCTGAAGGTTGTTCTGTGCAAGTTTCAGATGAACTGCACCACAGACTGGGATTGGGAGATGAATCTAGTGACCCCCCTCCCCCCGACTGCTTGCCAGGACCCATAACCAGCATCTGCATATCCGCGCGGTCTTGTTTTCGTACTGTAACGAGCGCTTCTGGTTCTGTGTCAGCGGTGTGGGGAATGGCAGGCTGAAGACTGGCAGTGCTGGGACTGTCCGGCTCACCGCCCAGTTTTATTTCCCTTTTCATCAGATTGGACCATACTGTTTACAGAGGCAGAGAAAGAAAGTGCAGGCATCCACTGGATGCAGAAGAGGGATTCATGTTGTTTATTTTAGCTGATTACTGGAATTGTGGTTACTGTTGTTTGTTTTAGTTGATCAATGTTATTTTCTTTAAGGTAAAGACAATGCCTTCATATTTTAATTATCAAGGAAGGTTCTTCTGTCTTTTGTTGATACTTCTGTCTTTTAACCATATGTACTATAGACTGTATGTGATGGTTTGGGGCAGACTTGGAAATATGTGAATTAGCCATTTATTCTGTACTGAACTCTCGTCAATGACCAGACCCTACTGTATTCAGATTTGCACTCCCTTCCCATGTTTTACTGTTCCTCCCAGTATGGTTTTATTCAGATCCACTTTAAGTAGCATCACTTAGTTTTTCCTTATGTGAGCTACTATGATGCCATTTTAACACAATTTAATCTGGCTGGTTCCTAATTGTCTGGAGGGAACTTTGCTTTCGAGAACTCCATGCGATTCAGTGCTGGGATGCAACAGCTTATACCTGGATGGCCTTTCTTAAAATCAAATATCTGGGAAAATTTAAATGAAGAACCGTTTTGAATTGGCAAAATAAAATCAGGTAATTGATCTGGGAAATTTGGCAAAAATCAATTTGAAACACAAGTCATTAAGAAGTACTCCCCTAACCATCAAGATCAGTTACACCTATCGAATCAACAGATGCATCTAAGAAAAAACTACAAAAAATGGTTGTCCTTACTACATCAAAATTAATTTTATGAGTGACAGCAGTATCCCCTAGTGTGCTGTATTGATTAATATAATTTAATGATCATAGCCTGTTATATATCTTTGGGCCAGTACTGAAAAGTGATAGTTGACCAACATTCAACATGTGGAAAAATTGAAAAAACAAGTCTCAGATTTACAGCTGTGACAAACTGTCAAAAAAGAGGGTCTAGCAGTCTGCTATTATGGTGTCTTTTAATCTTGCACAGGAAACACTATACAATATAAATTCCTTAATAAGCACGTACTGATTTGGGGGAGGGGGACTATCCTATCTGCAAGCCATCTGAGACAGGAATATTTCCATGAAACTGCTGATCTGCACAAGCAGAACTTGTAAGAGCTGATAATGCACTTCAGTTTTGCCCATAGACTGTAAAGATCAATATGTTTTGCACATTTTCCTTGTTTTATGGGGCTATCAAGTGAAGAAATATCTGAACACAAACTTGCATTGTTAATTACTCAACAGCTGTTCAAGGAGTTGTAAAATGTGTCATTGCATTTGAGCCGTTTCAACGATATCGCCGAATTTGTGACCAGTGATGTCCTTTATGTGATAGTGGAACCTATTTGTGTCCGGAAAGGTTTGTTAACAAATCCTGATTGACTTGCAATGTCCACATGTTGATGTGATTACCAGTTATGGTTGAAAGGAGCATTTGTGTATATGGGTACATTTACCGTGCAATGTCAATTTGTAACTCTTGTACAAATAATAAACGAAATATTTTTTTACAATGGTTGATTTGGTTGTTGATGTAATCCCATGTATTTTAATAGAACAACTTGGGTTAAGGGCCTCACTCATGGGCACAATAGCAACGTCTCACTTGGGATTTGAACCCACAACCTTCCCTGAAATTAGTAGTTCAAGGGTATTCCTTAATTCAGTAAATGTGAAGCTGAATTTTTAAATTCAGGCTGTGAAAAAAGCAAAGCCCTTATTCATTAACCAGTTCTACGGAATGTGATGGTGTTCTTGCTTATTGGGAATTGGCTTAGTCTGTGCAGTGAACTGTTTAATGCTGGTGTCAGGGCAGCCCACTAGTTTAAAGGGAAGGTGTTAGATTTTCAGCAAGTGAAAAACAGGTGTGGTGTGTAGTTCCAGGGTTTAGAATCCTGAGGAGTTCCTGGTTTGTAATCTATCTGGGCTCTCAATTTATTTCCCAAGAAGCTACGATTGCTTAGTCCAAAGGAGTCCACTGCCTGGCCTCTAGGTTTAATGCAGACCAAGATTAAAAGTTCAGAGTAGCCATGCTATCACAATGATGAAGAAGAAGGGTGTAATTAGTCACACCATAAGATAGGCCCTTGAGATAAAAGTGCTCTAGTAGCTGATCACTTGATAGCCATAGATTTTTAGGGCAACATTACCTGTATATTCTCATACCCCAAGAAGCTAGAGATAAAATTTCTTATTTCAGACATCTCTAGGTGAGATGGGCCTTGCCTGTATCACTTTTGTTTCTCCTTGACGTGTTCAAACAGGTACTGTAATTTGACTTGTGTCACCTGGCCTTCAGTAACGTCAGAGTGAAAACTGCAGCTGTAAACCCATAAACCATCATTGAATGGAATTTATTGCTTGAGTTTGCTTCAGCACTGCAGTGTTCATCTACTGTTCTATGTATGACATTGAGAACTATCCTTTTAAAAGCATTATTGGAACAGCAAGTGGCTAGACCCAAGTAATACTTCTAACTTACTCTTCGGTTTGGGCGGTAGCGCTACAGAGTGGGAATTTCTATTGTACTGGGTTCCGTAAGACCGATATTTCCATTACATTAGTATTCAGTATGAAAAATTGTCTTCGTTCTGTTTCTGGACTATGTATACAGTTGGCTGGAAATGACATATAAATGTACTGTAGGTCTAAGCATTTTTATATGTATTTAAATGTTTGCATCAAATACTGCAATCATTTTCCACTGGTCACGCAGTCTGCTTATATCCTTGTGACATTTCTGGTGAATATGAAATATTAATTCGTTCTATGGTCCCCTGTTTGTCGGTTGCCATGGAAAGGAAGAGAAAAAACTGTCTCTTGATTCTCGAGGGAACGTATATTCATTATTTTGTGTTGTATTGCTAAATCAGAATTTCTGTTGCCATGAGCAACAGTGCACAATTTACATGATTTTTTTGTTTGATATGTATTAATGTCTTGGCACTAAATGGCTTTATTTTTTTTTTCTACTTGTTTGGGCCTAAATTATTCCAACAGCTAACATTCAACAAAATCTGCAGTTAGGCTCAACATTAAACTTATGAAGTGCCACTTGTTTTCTGCCACACAATAATAGTCAAATGTGGACAAATTAAGGCATGTATTCTCTTCAGAAATTAAAGTAAATAATTATAATGTCATTGGCAAACACTGAATTGTAGTTGTAGCACATTAGCACTTCCAGTAAGTAGCAGCCTTAGTGAAAACACATTAAACATAAGGGATGTGTCTATAGCAGACATGATGTACAACTCGTGTGTCCAGGGGTCTCTGCCAGATTGATTTTTGTCGCTGTGTCTTTATTGGCCACTCTTGTGTGATCAGTGTCCTGTTCTCTCTGTTCCTGTAAATTAATATCATCCATCAATCCACTTTCAGTCTGTTTCTCCTGCCACTGAGCTTCATGACACGAGTGCAGTCTTGCTTCGTTTTTTTTTTCAGCACCTTCTGATGGTTTTCGTCAGCTTTTTGAGCGGTTCCGTAGTTTGCAGAATAAAAATTACCGTATTCGACAGGTGTTTAGCAGGGAATTGTAGCAGCCGGGACGTTTTGTAGCAGTTAAAAAAAAACAACAACCTTTGAATTAATGTCTTAAACAGGTTAAAAAAAAACAACAACCTTTGAATTAATGTCTTAACCAAAAGGTTAAACTTCTAAACTCCATGAACATCCCAAAAGTGCTTCAGTCCCAGAATATCTGCACAGGTAAAGTGGGATTAATTTGAAAAAAATCAGACCAAGATTTTGTAGTCTTTTTCCTTTGGTGTCCTGTATATGTGGTTAAGCTGTATTTCCAGTCCAAAGATATTTTGCCACCACCATCATGTTATCAGGCCAGCACTCACAGAGAGCAGTATGTTAGGAATAGTGTCTTTGCAGAGTTTATTTTTAACAAATAGTTCACTAGGACAATTTTGTTTTATCATTGGTTATTGTGTAGCATGCCACATTGCATTTTAATACAAAATGTTGTAATCCACTTTCTTTTAGTCTTTACAGTTTTTCCTCTGTGCTTTCACCAAGATAAAAGCTGGACTTTTTTTCCCTAAAGTTAAGAATCCTTATCTGGGGTATTTGTTTTCTTATATAGTCACATAGTGTCGTTTGTTTTTCACAGGCAAAGCAGTGCAGTTAAAGTAAATAAGTACTATGGGGGCTTGTAGTATCACATGAATCACTTTGGTGGTGTAAAGGGAGGTTTCTGAACAGTCTTATGCAGTAACTGCACTGCAGTTCATTTATTACACACATAAATTTGCCCCCTCACCAAGGATAACTTTAAAATGCCATGGAGGAAACCTGCTTTAGGGAGAACATTCCTCCGTGTACAAATTCAGACCTACTTTAATGCTTAATTTTAAACAGTGCCAGTAAATTAGCATTTAAGTAGCCATGATGGACTGGAAATACATCTATGCCACAGTTATTATTAAGATGCGAATAAAATAAAGTATTGCATTTATGAGATTGGAGTGGGGAATTGCATCGGTATGCTCACTCCAAAGGAGGTTAATTTTACACTGAAAAGTAGAGAGGAAGTTGTCTGTTCAATCTTCAGGTGAGAGGGAGAGAGAGAACAATGTGCAGGGTTATAAGACAAGAGCAGGTGACGATGAGCACCGCAGGTGATAAAGAGTGTCCAAGCCAAAAAGAGGTTTGGGAGACAAGTGTGAAGAGATGAAATCTGTTAATGTTGAGGTATTAATATGACATTAGTCCATCGTTAAGCGAAAGGGGGAAGTGTGATGTAAGCTTCAGCATAATTTTGGAAAAGGACAGGACAGATGTTGTTGGAGGAGCTTTTGGTTGGTTGGTTGGGGCACAAGGAGAATGATATTACATTTATAGGGGTGTGCTTTAAGGTTTGTTTAGAGAGAGATTGATGCAAATGTCTGCTCACAGGTGAAGTGGATATATTTGTATATATGGGAGCAGCAGAGCACACAACACAGAGGGGCCTGCATAGAGACGAGTCGCTGGTTACGTCAATCTCTGGTTAGTTGATAGAAGCTGATAGAGTCTGTTGATCAAAGGTGACCAGCTGTGAGGGTAGGTAGGTTTGGTTAGGTCACGCGGTTGAAGGGAGAAGCATGGTTCTTCCAAGGAAAATACCCAGCTAGAGAGCCTTGGAAAGACCAGCCCACAGGCATATGTGGAGAAGGGTTAGCTCTTCCCTTATGGTTAAGTTCCAGTCTTGCCCTATAGATAATACAGAGGTGTAGCTCTCATGTGAGAGCTGTATCCAACTGTGTTGGGTGATGCAGTTTCCTGCCAGTAACAGGACCTGATTGCTGCTGTGTCACAGGCAGCACAGGTCTGGGTTCAAATGAGTGTCACTGGCCAAACAGGATCAGTGGGGAAAGATTAGGCTCCTGCAGCTTAGGGTTATGTTAAGGTTAAGGTTATTAGTGGTTAAAGGTTAGGAGGTTATAGTTATCGGTTACAAATCCTGGAGGGCGTTTGTGTTGTGTGGGCAGATGTTTTCTCCTTTTGATTTCCACATAGGATTTTATGTTTTGCCTTTAAACAAGCAGTGGGCCAAACAGGGCCAAACATGCTCTCTTTGAATGCGGCTGGCAGACAGTTCTTCCTGGGACCTGTTTTCTAGCTGATGGTTTAGGCAGACTGAGCTGGAACAGTCAAACCAGGTTACGTTTCCAAAAGCTTGTAGATGTATAACCCAACTCGGCAACCAGCTGATCCTCTAGTTTGTTTTACGAAATTATTTTAAGAATAAGATTAGAGAAGTCCTTCGAGCCATTCAAAGTTCTTGCAAGTTGCAATGGTAAACTTGAGAAGTATTATAGTAGAAACAGATTTGCAATGATGTGGAAATTAATAAACAGTGGTGAATCTTAATGGGTGCACATTTTATCTTCTATCTTCTATCTTCTATCTTCTGCTATTAGGCTCAGTTATACTGCCATTTGTAATCAGGATTAAAGGCATCGATGGCATTTAATCCTATTCAAAAATAGTAGTATAAACACTACTGGATTGGATCAAGATTTGCTCCTTGAGAGGTGGTACTAATTGGGATCAAATGGTACTGATGCATGTGATCCCAGCACTGAAAACACTCCCAGGATCACCTAGAGCTGTCAATTTGATGTTTTGGTCAGCAGCAAAAAAAAATAAAAAAATTCAGACTGCAGCATCAGAGGACAAGTGTTTTAAATGCACATGTACTGTACGTATTTGGCTAGTTTGCTGAAAAAAATAGCATTCCTCTTTCATGTAGTTTTCAGTCGTAAGTATTCCCCTGAGACTTTGACTCACTGGCTGGGCGTGCTCTTGGGGCATCTGTTTCAAGTGGCCTGTCAATGCAACAGGATCGAGTATTCTGGAGGGTTTGATCCTGATTGGGGAAAGAGCTGTAAATGTGCCTACAGTACATGTATAGTCATTTCTTTCAAGAGCAGCATGCAAGAGGACTGCTTTTACATAATAAGGGAAAAGATCACTGTACAGAAAGTATTGTTGTATGTTTTGGGGCCTAGATCTTTTTATCTGATCTCATCTTCCTAATGCACTCTTAGAATATATCCAAGTGTTCCGTGTGAAAGCACAATTATGTTTCATAATAGAACCGAAGGATTCGATTTTAATCTCTGATCTTGTCTGCAGTGCTGGGCAACATGAGATTAAATAAAATTGACGCATTAAATTTCGGTACAGTAGGTGTGTATACCTGTCTTATAATAAATAAAATGCGCACTTAAAAAGTGCAAATAACGAGTTGAGCTTTTAAAAATTCAAGTGTTCCATAAAACACTCTATTTTAATACAATCTACATACTTTAGCCACTTGCTAGATTTAACCCGTGTTTATGAATACATAGGTTTTACACTCAAATCCTAGGGAGAATTCATCATGATGTTCTGTAGTTATTTAGTTCAGGACTGATATAATCCATTTTAATCAAGTGCAACAAATTAAAAGCGATTCCTTTCAGCAAATTTTAATTGCAGTTGTGTTGATCAAAAAAATCTAATTATAGCCTTTTTGCTCGATGAATAGACCACCCTGTAAGATTGTTAACTCTGATAGTGTGGTTAGAAACTGACTTCTGTTCCAAGACCGGTTGAGCTGTTGTGAAATCCACCCCTGAAAGCTGAGCATTGCCTACACTTGACTTCTTTGATAAAATTAATTTAAAAAACAGATTTTTCTTCCTGCCTAGGTGTACGCTGTTATCCCTGCTATGTATTAGCATATTTGAAACTATTGCACTTATTATGAGTGATGTTTTGTAGATTTTTTTAAATGAGTTTTCCTTTGATGCAGTTCCTACAGTATATTCTAGAATATGTCCTCCTGTCTCCTAATAGTTATTTTTCTTCTAACATGAATTTATTGTAATTTAAAATTTAAATGCGTCTGTGTGGTGTGGGTGCCTTTAAATGCGTATTTTAATGATCACAGAAGAACACAGGAAATAATTGATTATTTTTGCATGAATCTCCTAAATACTCTTTTTGAGTAAATACGAACCAAGCCTTCACTCTGGTAAAGTCAGGGAAATCAGCTTGATTTTTCTGGATTTTTGGATCAGCATCGGAAAATGAGGGTGCCTGTTGAACTGTTCGTCTTCCTTTGTGTTTTGTCGAGGAATTTAAGACAGTGTGGTGTGAAAGATAAACGGAACAAGACTGCATTGCAACACGCATGAAATAGGGACTTGTAGCACATGATTTCTAACCTTAAGGTTATACAGTACTAAAAGACAATATAATAAATGGTGCAACTAAAAGTAATAAATGTTGCAATTTTAGAGTCCATCAGTAAAAAAAAAAATCTAATTTCCCTTTGTATGTTTTGAACTGGAATTGTCATTCTTTGTGGAGAGGACAACAGAAAGGCGGAGAAGATAAAATGAAAGATGTTTAGTACTGAGCTTATGTTTAACAAAGAATTCATTTGTTTGTGTTTAATTTTTTTCCTGAGTTCTTTAGTCCTGCTGTAACTTAAACATCTCTTTTATAAATAGGCTGTATGGTTTTGAAAAGTTGTGATGGATTATTGTAGAATTTGTAGCTATCTTCTTTGGAAGTGCTGACAGGTTATGCATTGTGTTGATATTAAAAGGGCTCAAATAAGCTCCATGAACTTGTATAAAATATTAACTACTGAGCTGGATGTATTAATATCGTTAATATCGTAATGATACCCCTGTTGTGTTTCCTGCAGAGAACTTGTTTTATTTCAGTGTAGGCAAGTATGATGATGATTATGTTTTACATAGAGATTTTTTAGAATAATTCCTCATTAACAACTGCACTACAGGGTTTTTAACCAAAATTAGGGAAGATCCTTATTGGTAAGCAACAATGTTTTCTGTATAACATCATGGGGCTTAATTGGCTGTCCTTTGCGGATGATTGTCTTTCATGAATCTGGAGGTTAAGGTTGAGACTAGTTTCGGGATCTCTGGCTGAAAAACTGGCCTTTTGAACCATATTAAAGTTTTTAAAATTGTGTTTCCATCTAATGAGGTTTAAGGTATCTAGCATAATTTCTTTGGACATTAGATATGTGTATCAATAAATAGATCTAGATTTGAACCAGGCCATTTACTGGAGTGCGATGGTACTGAAATCAACATGTTTCAGAGTCACTTGGACAATGACATATGCTCTCTGCAGCTTGATGACACAATATTTAAGGTACAGTACTAAAAGTAATTTGATTGCTTAGTATTTTTTTTGCCTTTGTAGTTTGAGTCCCAAAACATTGACAGAAACACTAGGCCTGTTTACCTTGCTACAAACTGGAAATTGAACTAACACTAAAGATAAATATTTCCATATGTTTAAATATTTACACATAATTTAAATACTACACCTTAAAATCTGTTTTTGGCAAATGTTGAAGTGAATGAATAAAATGTGGAGTCGGAAGTCCGAAGGAGATGTGTGAAATAGGCGCTGTGCAGTGCTCTCACACGCCGCACAAATACTTCTAAGCAGGACTCTGCTGGACGTTTACAGACAAAAAAGGTGTTTGCTCCAGTGCCAAATCTTAAATAAATATAATAAATTCCAGGATTCAACAGCCAAGAAAATGAATTGTCCAGCAGCATTTCAAAAGGCAGTTTTCTTTTTGAGCCATATTTTTAAGTAATGCATAGATAGATTTTGACATTGAGTCAAAAGTATTTATAAATGTGCTTCTGAATTTTTGAGTACCTAGAATAATAATTGCTTACACTTATATAGCGCTTTTCTGGACACTCCACTCAAAGCGCTTTACAGGTAATGGGGAATCCCCTCCACCATGTGCAGCCCCACCTGGATGATGACCTATATAATGTCTGATGATCAAATGGTGTATGTGGCCTACTTCTTCAGTTCCATTTTTTTCTTCTCTTGAAGGAATTTGATCAGATGGTGAATTGTCGGCCAGTGTTGTGTACTGTCACGCAGGGATTTGTTGCACATAACGAAAATGAGCGGTTGTTGATAGAAGCTATTTCTCAGTCATTCCCCATGGAGAAGATTTATACTTTCAATTTTAAAACGCTTCACGTTTTCCCAATGGCTGTAATATTCCTGTGCGTTGCTCTAGGCCTCTTTCTCTGTTGGGGAATCTGGCTTTGGTGAAAAAGAACATCGACGTGAACAGGAGCAGTCCTGCAGGTGTGACCCGCGTGATGTTTGGTGGGATTGTGGCTGCAACCGGGAAGTTGCAAGTCTGGGTTGACCCCAGCTATAGCTCAGACAAAGCCGATAGAGGAGGCACCTAGCTGTGGGTTAATTTGGAGAATGCGAAGGGTTTCCTTCTGAAATGAAGCGAACACGTGCATTGAGTATGATAAAATGTGTATGCCCGCAAATCCTTCGGCGAATTAGCTGTTGAACAATTTCAGTGTAATAGGTGGCAGAGAATTCTGGAAGTTGAAATTAGGATGTCTTATTAACAAGGTGATGGAAAATGCATAAGATGTGTAGTGGCAGCAAAATCTAAATTCATTAACTTCAATATCATGCAAAATAGAGTGTTATACTAAAGGATCAGTGCTCACTTGGCAGCTGCCCGGCTATTCTGGAGGCTGGTGGCCCCTCTTGAGAGACAGAGGCATCGGAAAGAAGTTGCCAGTTTCTGCGAAGGGTAGCGTCTGCTGTGCTTGTGTGGCAGCCTCACTGCCAAGTCCAGGGCCAGTTCCTTAGAATTCGGGGTTCAGGGAGGAGTGCAAGCCGTCCACCACGTAGGCTGGATGAAAAGGAGGAGCTGTCTGGCTGAAGGAGCGAAAAGAAAATCCCTGCTCTCTGAGGCAAGGAGATGTGTGAACTGCCCTAATAATTACCGAGTAAATCTCCATAACTAAGCTGCAGAACGCCATTGTTTGACCTAACAAGTTAACCATAATTGCATGATTATGTGCTGTTCTGCTGATGGGTAGGAAGAGGTTTTTTTTTGTGTGTGTGTGTGTCTTGGCTTGCGCAGTGACAAAAGGAAGCACTTCTAGCTAATTAGAAGACTTTATAACCCACCTTAATTGAAAA
Source organism: Lepisosteus oculatus (assembly GCF_040954835.1). Classification (NCBI taxonomy): domain Eukaryota; kingdom Metazoa; phylum Chordata; class Actinopteri; order Semionotiformes; family Lepisosteidae; genus Lepisosteus; species Lepisosteus oculatus. The sequence goes on along the minus strand of NC_090719.1, from coordinate 11,882,653 downwards.
TCCTACTCGGCGGCCTTTTCTGATTTTTACTGCAGCCATTTCTTTCCCTCTGGGACATGAAACTACAGCGCGCCTGTCTGAATCCGGGGGGAAATTTCAGTTCTTGAAATCATTTGGTACTTTTTGTACCTTTTGTTTTCCAAAGCAAAGAATCTATTAGTGATTTGGTTTATAAGTTGTGAAATGATCAAATGCAGCAACTTGTGCCTGGAATAGTGCACTAAAAAATATAGTGTCGCCTCATGGATAGACTCACAATGTGAGTGGTGGTCTCAAAACAAGATGGCACCTCTAGAACTTGATTCACTCTGAACCTACTGTCAAGTAGATTTATAAGAATGGCAGTATGTCATTATGGAGACATATTGGTACATATGGTTTTCATGTAGTGACCTAATACAGTTTTGTGTAGATTTATTTTTGTTTTTTATTTTGAACAGTCAAATGTTCAATCTGTTTTTCATTTGCTCAAAGGTAAAAGCCCATGGAACTTAATGAGCACCAACTTTGTGTACAAATGGAACAGAGCTTATGAAGAAAGATAAGACATGTCTCTCTATACTGAGGTCATTGGCAAATGAGGTTTAACTTTAAATATTATTTCATAGAAGAAAATTGGTGTTAAATTATGGTTACCACAACAAAATATGAACTCCCACTGGGCAGACTGTAGACAAGGGTAACCAGTTGCAAGAATTATTACAATAACAATTCAATTCTAAACAATACTTTTTTCAAAAGAAATAATCTTTATAAGGTACTTTCTGGCACTGTAATTTCTATGCTTCTAAAAAGTAAAGGTAAAAAGAACACCCCCCACTATATCCCTCTGAAGGAGATTCTGATGTTTGTCAGGAAGAATTTGCAGGGATAGGGAATTGGATTCCTAAAATATCTGCTTATTTTCCATAGCTAAACTTTCCAGCTGTTGTCAAGTTAACACAGCTGCTGGTGTTAACTTTCCAGTTCTATTAAGTCAGTTGAGCCCGATCCAAGCTCCAACTTTAACATGACTATTTATCATAAAGCCTGTTAATAGTGTGTCACTCTCTCTGCTCCCCTTGTACTCTGAAGGTGAAATTGTGAAATAAAATTACTTGACAGCATTGTATGATTATTACAGACTCCACACCCTCTGTGGTTTAAGTGGAGCATTGCGATCTTGTCCTTGAGGGATATCCATCAAGTTTGAGTTGTTTTTTTTTTCATTTTTAAAGGGGGTAAGAGCCTAGATTGCAGCTTGATGACAGCTGAGAGATAACATTACAGCATCCTGATTTTGTTCTGCTCAAACATGCAAAACCCACAAATGTACAAAAATTATGCCGATTTAGCAAACGCACATTTTACGCTAATGGTGATAAATACATTTTATTATTTTTGTGTGCAGTGCTAAGGATCTGCACCTGTGGCTAGAAGGTTGCTGGTTCAAATCCCGCAGCCGGCAGAGGAATCCTACTCCGTTGGGCCCCTGAGCAAGGCCCTTAACCCCAACTGCTCCAGGGGCGCCGTACCATGGCAGACCCTGCGCTCTGACCCTAGGCTTCTCTCCCTGTCTGTGTGTCTCATGGAGAGCAAGCTGGGGTATGCGAAAAGATAATTCCTAATGCAAGAAATTGTAAAGGGTTAATAAAGTGATGTTATTAATTACACAGTTGTACATATTGAAATGAACATAGGTGCAAATGTGTACTGCATGTTGACAGTTGCATTTAACATGTTGTATAAGACCAGGACCTGTTTAAACATACATTTTCTGTCATTAAATCTGGATTTCTGAAGAGGATATATTTATTTTCGTATTAATTGCTCAGTAACTTAGATTGAAAGTCTGAAAATGGCATTGCATTCCATGCAATCGGTTCCCAACCTTATTCGGAATTAGGCTGGGTCTGAAAAACGTGTGCAGTCTTGTGTTTTAGGTCACAGTTAACTATATTTGAGTTTATTTTTTTAAATTGAACTTTCAGAATTTGTTTTCATGTGAAGCGGTAGTTTCCCACGCAACTGTAGAAATTAATCTGGAAAACAATCTTTTTTTTGTGAAACGGTCTGTGTAGTTCTTTGTAGTGTGTTCCTATTATTAGTACACATGCACAGCAACATTCTGACGCCCATCCTGCACTGAGGCATGAAAAGTTCCCTCTTCAATTTTGTCTGGTTTTGCATTGGCTCTTACTTTCTATGGACAGAGTGCAACAAGCCGCTTTTAATAATTTAACAACTGGCTCCTTATGCTGTATTCGCTTCTAATGGTATTCCTTTTCAATAAAACAACAGCTGTTCACTTTCTCCATTATTTACATTGTCATGTGTTTTAATATTTATTCAGTTACTGTACACCCTCAGCAAAAAAAACAACAACCAACAAACAGGCTTTGTAACATATAGCTAGGAAGATTCCCACACTTTTTTGCTGAACCTTATCACTCTTTGTTGCTTTTAAAGTGGTTTTCAGGTTTTTTCACTTTTATTTTTCCTGGTGGCTTGGGGCTACAAGCCTTTCTAATTAGAAGATCACAAGTCTGATATGAAATGCAGTCTTTCATTTATTTTAATGTATGTTTCTGTCGGCGTTCTGTGTGGCATTACTGCATATTAGTGCTGCAGTCATTACTTACACCACTTATGTAATCAATTAAAATTTGACTTTTAAAAAATTGCAGCCAGAAAGATAACTCTAATATGGGCAACCGAATTATACCTGTACAATTAGCATTACATCCGTCACTTAACAAATCAAGAATACATATGAAAAATTGGGGGTTTCATGTACAGTATATTATATAAAATGATTGACTTAAAAGTCCAGGACTTAAAAGTCCAGAACCCAAAAGTCTCAAAAGATAATTACTGTGTTTTTTTCTGTTTTCTTCATTCAATATATAAATACAATTTAATTCTCAGCAATCGTACCTGTAATGTTAGTGTGATTATTTCTTCATGATCAGATTTGTTTGTTAAATTGGGGGATAGCCAATTTTATTGCATTTGTCCCCCACACTGAGAAGGAATCCAATGTCTAGCTTTTCAAGTTTAGCTGAACTAGGTTACTTTACCTAATGGGATTGTGTACTGGTTAAGGTTTGTATAACCCAAATCATTAGCTGAAATTCAACCGTAGCACACTTTTCAAAATTTCTGCGAGCTCAGGGAGCATTTCTCATTCTGTAATCTTGTGCACCAGTGACATAAAATGGGAATTCCTTATTCTGGTTCAGTCCTAAGGGAATAGAGGTAGTGAACAGACAAGTATACTATAATAAGTCTGGCCGTCCTGGTAATCCTTAATGAGCTGATTGGACTCATTAGACATACTGTAATTTTTTTTCCAACTTAAAGACATTTAGTTTTTGTAGCTCTTTGTCGTATACTAACCCCTTACTGAGGAAGCGCTGAGGTGCAGTCGTTACCGTAATTGAAGGTATTACAAATAGAAGAAAAACAAAGTGATCAAGCCAAATTCTTTTATTTTCTTTTTTTCTTTTTTTCCTCTACAGCTAATGAAGCCTGAGGCACTGACAGCTGTCAAAAATACAAATGACGTGTTTTGGGTTTTTTTTCCCCAGTGATTTTTAATTGCAGACTTCTCCGAATGATTAGGATTGTAAGGGTGGCAGATCGAAGTGTTAGTGCTGTACAGCATATAAATATAAATCAAAACCTTTACAGTATATTTGAATAAAATATAGAATAATAGTATATTCTTATTTAAAAATGCATTTGAACATGTGATAGGTTTTTCTGCTTGATATTATAAAAAAAACATTTAAGTTGTGATCCATAATGCATTAAAAAAATTACTGCAAACAACAAATAAGGTTATATCCTAATCTCGCAGACGTGCGAACTTATGTATCTAAGTACCAGTGGCTATCAAAAGTATTCACCCCCCTCCTTCAACTTTTTTACATTTATTTCTGTTACAGTAAGGACTAAAAATGTATCTAATGGGCATGTTTTGCCATTGATCAAGCCAAAACACTGTATAATGAAAAAGCATTGATGGGAAAGCCTCGCTGGTCTCCCCACCATCTTCTAGTTGCTGATCTGGTTTCATGGGGCTCCTAAGACTTGTCATCTGGGATAGGCTGGGTTTTGGGAATAGCTAGCAAGGGGGGTTGGTCTCGGGGGGGGCAGGCATGAAGGTTTTAGTTTTCTTTTTGTTGTTGTCTGAAAGTTCATTGTTTTTTGCTCGCTGTTCAAATAATGCCCATTCACCGAATAAAATACAGCAAACGGGGTCTAAGGCCATAGAAACGCTTAAAGAATGGCGGTGCAAGAGCCGAAGGTTTTGTGTCCAGTGATGAAACACTCCTCTGTGCTCCCACAGGCCGAGGGCAGAGCTGTGCGAATGAGTAGCCAGGAGGCCCAGAAGGCGGGGGAGGCTGCCCCTCCAGTCTCCAAGGCCGCCATGTCCTCACCCCAGCCTGTCAAGCCGGAGCGGGGTCAGGACTCCGACCCGCAAGAGGTTCCCTGGCCAGACGATACCAAAGAGACCCAGAACAACGGCAAGGACAGCGACGGCCACCTCCCTGCTGAGATCTGCGTCGTCATTGGCGGTTCCCGAAACTCCCAGACTCTTGGTAAGAGAGCTCTAACTAGCCACCCCATCCATTTTCTTAACGCTTCTTCCAGGTCAGGCTTGCAGGAAAGCTGGAGGCTGTCCCAGCGAGAAATGGGCACAAGGCGGGGTACACCCTGGACAGGACGCCAAGAGCACACTCGGGCGCACACAGACCCACGCGCGCACGCTCTCACCCCAGGACCAGTTTTCTCAGAAGCCTGTTAATCTACAGTGTTTTGGACTCTGGCAGGAAACTGGAGCACCTGGAGGAGACCCACAGACACAAGGAGAACATACAAACGCCATGCAGACAGCACCCCAGCAATGCCAACCACTGCGCCACCGTGCCACCCCAGAGTTCAATATCATAATGCTAAACTAAGGAGAAATCTAATAAAGCTGATTTTAATTTTACTGAGTGTAACTTTGGCCAAAATGCTGAAGTCCACAGAAAGCTGTTTCATATTACGGAAGAGATTCGTGTGAGATTTTTGTTTTAATCTTCAATTTTTATAATGCTTGGCAGCCTCAGTCCAGATCTTTAATTTACCTCCAAATAATATAACTGGCAGCATGAGCAGGTTATTCCTGGGGAGAGCTGCAGTTAAAAAGTGCGAAGCGACACAAAGAAACAGAAAGCGATGGTGCGAGAGGCTCAAAGATCAGAACTACAAGAAAGAAGCAGATTCAAAGCCATGAATATCTATGCAGCATATGTGGTTGCTGCTGTAATTCTGTGCTGGATGTAGCAGGGCAGTCACCCAAAGGTTTTAAAGTAGCGTACCTGATATATTGTGCTGAAATCTTGTTAGTTGATTATCAAAACGTAACTCTTAAATTCCCAAGAGGCTTTGGCATGACGTTGCTTATTGTTCTGAGAAACAAAGGGTAAAAATCCAAATGCCATTCTTCTTCTTGACCCTTTTATATCACGAGGTAAGCTGTGCTGGGGTCGTTGAACGTTTTACTGCAAGTTTTCAATTGTGTATGTAACTGTGGTGTTGAATTTTCTTTTCACTTTTGTCATCCCAACATTTGACAGGCCCTCAAATGTTTTACCTGAGCTCTGTGATTTGGAGGAATTCAATTGATAGTTGCGGCATAATTCCTGTGGTCTAAAGCGTTATCCTCTCCTCACAGGGTCCTATGTCTGTGGAATATGTGGAAAAAAGTACAAGTATTACAACTGCTTTCAGACACATGTTCGGGCTCACCGAGGTAAGCACTGCCCAGCTTCTCTATTAGATCTTAGTAAAGGCCACAGTGTGCAGCTTTCTGCCTGGGTAGGGTGGGTTTAAAACTGGCCAGAACTACGTCTTCCACGTCCTGCACAGGAGAGTCTCTGGTGGCCCTGCTTGGTATCACCCTGTCGTGAGCAGTGGTTCTCAGTCTTGGCCCTAAGGGGTCACTGGATTTTGCTCCAGCAAATGTTTGTTATAACAGCCTAATTTCTATAACTTTTCTATATGGGGCCTATTTTTAAAGGTGCATTAAGCACTTCAAAAGTTGAATGGGATTTGTAACTGATGTCATACCTTGTACCAGTCAGTGAGTTTTAGAACCGTCCTCATTCAGATACGGTGCATGAAACTTTAGAGCAGCTTTAAACAATTGACACCCCCAGATGAAAGTGCACATACTGGGGATCCATCATCTAGTCTGAAACCCATCCTCTTAGTACAGACATCAAGAAGATCAATGGCCTGAATGAAGGTTCTTAGAAGTAGACACCACATTTTCTTTATTGAAATGTTTTAAATTGTTTGACCACCAGAAACAGACACACAGCAAGCCCAAATTCTTACTGGGATAACTGATTTTGTGCAAGGCATCTTCTCCAAAATAAAGCACATGTACCTGAAAAGGTGGCATTCAATTTTGTAGTGCTTAAAATGTGTGTAGTACATTCCACAGTAGTATCAAGCAATTAGTACCGCTTATCAAGTAATAGAAAATGTATGTATAGCAATATTCTAATTTTATCCGGTAGTTCTTTCTAAAATTCTTTCAGCACTTTAATTCCCAGACAAGTCTTCTGACAGCTACCTGTTCTCTAAGTTCCTTTCCTGAGTGCTTTTAGGTGAGGCTATACAGTTGTTTGCTCCAGAGTTCAGTAGCATTTGTATTTTATAAAGATGAATAGTGTTGGGAGTTGGGAAAGAAAATAATGCTCCTCTTTTATCAAGCTGTAGTTGCATTATGAATTGTAATTGTAATGATCTTTTAAAGCAATAAGTACAAATAAATGGCAAAGGTAAATCCAATAGTGTAAGTATAAACTGAATATGCTGTAATAAACTATATATTGGAATATGTTATGACTATCTTGTAATGAGATATGCATGTGTAATAGATGTGATGTTTAATGTTTGGCAATGCATTTAGATGTGCAGAAGCTTTGTGTGTATGTGAAAAGTTTGCCTTTAGGGCACAATAAAAGTTTATCTTATCGGCAAAAGGTCATGGGCACAGACAGTCAGAATGGTCTTTCCTTCATTCTGTATTTTCTTATGTGCTTTTTATTTCATCATTTCATGTTGTCCACGCACATACTGTATACCGGTACCCGGTGGAGTCTCAAACACAACGTTTTCTCTTTTCTCTTTCTTTTCCTGACCCTCAGCTCTTTCGGCAGAGACAGAAACAGGATCTGGGGAGGGAGGTTCGCAGGGTCTGAACAGTAAGATTGTGACTTTAAATCTCCCTCAAAAGTACTCATATATCCATTGCTATTCCATCAATAATTATATTGTACCATGTGTTGTCTTACTTTCCTACCAGTGTTTACCAGTGATTTACTTATTGTTAAACTTCCACTGTATTAATCTGTACACCTAAAGGCAGATATGCAGTCTTTAACTCCCAGGGACAGAGGACAGACTGAAACAAAATAAGGTATATTGCCACCTACTGACTTGTCTCTCCTTGCAGTGCAGAAGGACATCACCCTAATGGCATATCAGTACTATGGCCCAATATTTTCTGAGAAGCAATTTGTCATGTCATTTACCAAACCACTTTATACTTTATACCGGTGTCGCGGGACCTGGAGCCTATCCAGCAAGGAATGAGCACAACGCAGGGTACACCCTGGACAGGACGCCAGTCCATCGCAGGGCCAGTGCAAGCCAATCATATATGGGGACAATTTGGAGGCCACAATAAAAGCAGAGGAGGGAAATTTGGCACGGGCACCGGGGTAACTCCCTACTCTTATCGAGAAATGTCCGGGGATCTTTAATGACCACTGAGAGTCAGGACCTCGGTTTAACGTCTCATCCGAAAGACGGAGATGCAGTTTGTCTTCACATTAAATTCACCCTTTAAGTTAAATTTTCACCCTTTGAGTTGAAGGATGCTGCTCATAGCATCTGGAGACATTGAAAAGGAATCCTCAGTAAGTGCCTGAGGTAGTTTATCCAATTGAACGCTAACATTGAGGATTAAGAGCATCGCTGAAGCTTAGAAGTCTTGCCTTGTGTGTGTTAACAGCCTTTTCTTGTTGAGTGAAACTTAAGTTCTCTAAAGCCTGAAAAGTCATCTACTTCCCCCTGTCACAGTCTTTTTTTTGTTGCTGTTAATGCTTTAATCGCTCATTCATAAGATGTGTGAAATACTAATTAGAATGCAACACTGTAAAACATGGCAAGACTGAACAAGTTTTGGGATTTTCTTTTAGCATGTGTGACTTTCTGTACAAAATAATAATTACCGGTTTTGAAGGGCTCAAAACTACAGGGCCTATATTGAATCTAACACACTTTCTTTTGTGGCTTCCCTAAAATGATTTGCGTTCTGCAAATTGAACTTCTGAAATGAGCCATATTTCTTCCATTTGTAGTTTGCTTTGCTTGGGTTTATAAGTCATAATTGTGTGTTAGCAACCCTAAGCAGACTTTCCTTTTGAAAGAGGCGGAGAAAAGTATAGTAAACCTGAGAGACACTAAATTCGAAACCGAAAGTAAAAGATAGAAATACGCTTGACTGTGCTGTTCTTTTGTCTTTCCAGGTAATTTCCGGTATGCCTGTGACATCTGTGGAAAGAAGTATAAATACTACAGCTGCTTTCAGGAGCATCGGGACCTGCATGCTGTGGATGGTAACATTTTATCTCCCCTCAGTAATTATATAGCTTTATCTTTTGCTGTAAAGGAACAGGTAAAGGTATATTCCATGCTGAAAGGAAAAGAAAAGAATCACAACATTTTGGCTGTGGTGCCTCGCTGAGGTGTCACCTGAAGAAGGCCCCACAACCGAAACGTTGTGTCTCCTTTCCTTCCCTTTCAACATGGAATAAACCTTTACCCGTTCCTTTGCAGCCTTTGCATGCTGACAGCTCCCAACTTGAACTTTATCTTTTGCTCTGTGGGATTCGTAGGAAGAGAACGTTTTGCGAGACATTCTAAGCACCTTGGTCCAGGTTTTTTCAATTCATTTGCAAGTGCAGGGTGCATTTTAAAAGAAAGGACACAATGTTAATATTGGTAAGCAGTAGAATTATTTCACAGTATGGTTTAGATGTTCATGTTGTTTTCTTTCTCTTTGGTGTTGATATGCTTGCTTCACAGTGTATAATTCATACTGTCCCTTGTTTGGTACTAACAGGATAAGCTTACAGTGTGCAGAATCCTCATTGGCGGGAGACAAATCCTTTGTGATAAAAGGAGATGCCAAAACACTCTTTGGCTGTGACATAAGGTCTTTACAAGATGAGCATCTTGTAAGACGAGTAAAATGCGCATCAGTAAATGGAATAGTCTGGTTCCTGCACAGATCACCACTTGACTCAACTGGGGGAAGCGATAGCTCTGTCTGCCTGAGAGTTTTCATCCAGTTGATTACAGAGAAATTAATATTGCACATCTGTTCAGGGAATTGTTTTACCCCGTAAAAGTTCCTTTTATATCTTGGCATCAGCACCTTACCCTTCAGAAACTATTGCAGTCTCTAGATGTTCTACCAAATCTGCACCTTATCGTAAACACAGAACAGTCTTGAGTGAGGGAAATCGCTGCCTTTACATTCTAAAGGTCTGCCAGCTCGGGGTTTACTGAAATGAAGTTACTGATCCCAATTCATAGGCCTCAACAGTTTAGTCATTAAGGATTCTCTACGATGGCATAAGCTTTTTCAGGTTAAAGGCTGGAGAAAACAAGCCAAAAGAGTAATTATATAGATTGCGTTCAATCACATTACTTAAGGCAGTAAAACAGAAATGAGGGTGTCCTGAAGTTTTGGTGTTCAAAGATTTATAGCTTTTTAATTTAATAAATTGTTGTTACTTGAAAGCTGTAATTCCTCATCAGCGATAGATTTGTTGACTTTCCCATACCCGGAAGTTTAAGAATAATACGTCTGCCAACAAAAACACTTCATGTGAAAAATCAAATGTTTATCCACCCAAATGTAACTTGCACCATTTATTCAAAGAAAATGGAGAAATAAAGAATGTGATTTTACAACTGTGAAAACATTTCAAATTGAAAAAATCTGTAAATCTCTGTAAGCTTTTGAATATTTCTTCACATAATTACGGAAACAAAAGCAGACTAAACCAAGTGTTTAACCACATTTTGTTGCATAATGATTCATATAATGAAAATTTGACATAACGGAACAGTCAATCATGGGTTTTATTTTTAAATGTGGAATCCTCAATTTGTTTTTATTTCACCAGCTCAAATTGGATTTGTCAAGTGTTAATCAGCTTAAACAGTTAATCAGCTCACTGCCCTCTTGCTTTTACAAGGGCTCACTGTTAAGACGCGTGTAAAAGCAAGAGGCCAATGAAGACCACGCACGCTGTCTCTGAAATGTGTGTGATGGAGCTGGGTAAACGCTGAGCTCCATGGTCCCAGTGTTATAGGAGTCCCACATGAGCCTGCGCTCTCCATGAGTGTGGTTTCATCATGTCACTGGGGCATTGTTGCAAGCTGAGAATACCATGGTAAAGTCTTGCCCTCTGTCTCTGGTGGCATGCATCATAAGAACGTTAAAAAGGAACTGCAAGTCCAGATTTCTCTGACTGGTAATTAAATTTTGGTAACAGTACAGTTCTTTGACGGTACAGAAAAAATGACAACATTCGAATTAAGCACAAAATCCTGAACTTTGTGAAAGTACTGAACATCGCCATAAAGTCGCAAAGCCCTGGTCTCGCCATGGGAGAAAGCACGAGTTTGCGAGAATTGTGACGTGATGCGGCCCTTCCTGCTCACTAGTCACTGTAATGACTGATGTCGTGCGATGCACGAGCGAATAAGTACAGGTTGTGCAGCAGATATTTCACTGCAGAAAGTTTCTAATGTGATCTGCAAGCAGTTCACAAGTTCCATTTGTCAACAAAACTATCTTGGCGGTCGAGAGCAATATTCCTGTGGCGTTGAAAGTGATGTGTTCACAAGCCTGTTTGTTTACAACGTCAAAAGGGCTGCATCACGTGACTGGAAGTTTTGTTACCTCATTCTGAATCATAGAATATGGCATTGCACATAGTTGAAGATTTCATCAATTGCTTGTAAATTGGAGGTTTTACAAGTTACTGTGCACATTTTAGTTTTTTTGTCGTTTGAAATGCAACTGTCTATACCCGCACTGTAGAACATGCGTAGCTGGACTGAGATGAAGTATACCTTTGCCAAGCAGAAAATACACTCTGTAAAAGACCTTTACATGTACTGTAAGAAGCATCTTGGCTGATTTGATCAGTTCCCTATCTCTTTCATCTTGGGTTACACTAAAACATGCATATAAGAAGAAAAATTGATTTTGGATGCTTTCACGTACGCTAGGTAGAAATTTCCAGAAAGTCTAACATGTCCTGGCATGTAGTTCAAACCTTTACATGTCTAATGCAAAAATGTTTATACCTGAAGTGTGAATAATAATAGGAAGAAATTAATACGCAGCAGCCATTAAAGATCATCTTATGTGAGACAGAAGTGGTAACACCATTTTGCCAGAGTGCCAGAACATACAGTCTTGTCTGCCGGGCATGTGGGAAAGCATCAATAACAGTTTTTTATGAAGCGTGTCCTGTCTGTTTTTTATACAAACGGCGCATGTTGGATATTTTGTGAAATTTACAGTGGCTGATTTGTGCTAAGCTCCTCGCAGCACAACCGCATGGCCACAGGTGCTCACCAGCAGCACTCGGACAATTTACTGCACGTAACATTTTAAAGAAGATGGATAACCATGAATACGAGTACCAGCATTCAAGCCACGTACTGTACTGCGTTTACGGACATCGCAGGGCTCAAGTGACACATGCACACTGGCCTGTTTCGAGAGAGAGCCTGACACAGTTATGCCAAATGCCCAGCCCCTGTTCCTGTTCCACAGTAAGGACATGAGAGGAACTCATTGAAGAACTTTGAGCTTTTTAACTTGCCTTTTGAGATAAAAAAAATTCTCAAGTGAATATCCAAAGACATCAAACAACCGCCATTAACAGTGGTTAATGCTCTAGACATGTTTAGTGGTGTCATTTATAAACTTTGAACCTCTAGAAGAAATGGGTTTTTGAGTTTTCACATTGCATAGTGTCTCGACAGGGTGTGTGACTGCCATTTCGATTTGCAATCTGCCATGTGTTGTGACTGTCACTGCCCTGTCTCTGCAGATCCCTATGACCAGAACGTTATCCCAGTGGACGACCTAAAAGAGGAGGAGCAGGCGGAACCTTTCCAAAAAATAGGACCAAGTAAGAGCCCTCTGCTGTCTGCTATTCAGTGCGGTATTGAAGAGGTGGTTACTGGGTGAGGAGCACTGTAGAACATCTGAAGCAAATAGTTTAACTGTGACACTAATCTGATTTTATCAAAAGATCTAGTCAGATTTGATCAATACTAGAACGTTTAAAAGGGTAAAAAGGAGCAAAGATCATTTAGCCCATTTGATTGCTTTTGTCGCTTATTGAATCAAGGATCTCATCCAGCTATTTACATGATCAAGGCTGTATGACAATTCAGTCGTTTCATACAATGAGTGATTTGTGTTTCGGATTATGTAGTGCAGCCGGAGGAGAAATAACTAATTGGCAATTTCACAGTACAGGCAATGGGGAAGCTGCAACCTTCCCTACAGTTATAGAGTGAGATCAAGGCCTTAGCCGTGTGTATTTTCAGTTTTCTTCCTCTTCATGTCCGTACATGTTTTTGTACTTCTGCAAGAAGCAGGGGATATAACAAAGGATCTCTGTCAGCACGACTGCAGCTTAAGAAAGCACAAAGTTATCGGCACTGGAGAAGAAAGCTCTGGTTGTCGTCTATCTTCTGGAGGGGTTAGAACATGAGTGGTCATGACTTGAGGCTCTGTACAGGCTATCTGTGAGAAGGGTCTGCACACGTGACCCAGTCTAAAAACAGAGCACTCTGAGGTGATCTGCTTGTTCTGTACACAGACCTGGTCTATACTAAGGACGCTTCACAATAGCGCGTCTTGTGAAGAGAAACATGCAAAGCGCCTTTTGCATTGCAGCTTGATCCATTTTAGGTTTTTTTCTGCTTTTATCCAGAGCCTGGTGCCAGCTCGGATATTTCAGACTTGTTTCCTTGAATAACTGTGAAGGGAAAGAAGACTTTTAAGTCAAATACAATGTGTGTGTTTTAGTTTCTTCTGTATAAATTGTACAAGAGCTTGCAACCCCTAAATGCCAGAGTGGATGGGCTCAGGAATCTCCATCTGTTTTTTTTAATACAGTCCCTCAATCAGTTGAAAATATAGTATGAAGTGCTGTATGGTCTCAGGAGCACAGAGGACAGCTTAATTATATCTGTTACAACAGGACTGCAGAATGAGCTCTATCCGCATGGAATAATTATAATAGTAGGCAACACATCTCATCTCTCAGTTAGCCATCTCTTTTGGGTTCTCAGTTAAATTTCAGCTTGTTCTATAAGACATTTAAGTTTGTGCTTTAACATTTTAGCTGCAAACCTGACTGTGCCAAACAAGTGGGAAGTGTTAACATTCTCAGATCATTCTCTTGTAGTTTTTCGTATACAGTTTATGTAGTCATTATACTAAGAGTTCGTTTTTGTTTTCCTTCTCTTCACAGAAACGGGGAATTACGTTTGCGAATTCTGTGGAAAACAGTACAAGTACTTCAATCCTTACCAGGAACATGTAGCTCTGCACGCACCTATCAGTAGGTGGCTTTCACTGAAGTCTAACAAAACATTTGCTTTCAAGATCCGCACGTGGAATTCAGTTCCAGAAGAGCACAATAAAAATACAAGTGATTTAAGTTACATACTGTAGAACTTAATTCACCAGTATTAAAGCTCACACGAACCTTAATAAACAATTAAATAAATCATTACAAACCATTTTTAAATTCAACCAGTTGGAAGAGGTGTATGAGTTCCCATGAACCTAAAAATAAAATCAGATTACAGTTACTGGTAAGAGAAAACATCAGCACTGACCAGACCTTTAAGGGGAACACACATCACAGTGGTTGAGGGAAATAAAAATTGTCAAGACCAGAGAGCAGAGATGTCTTTTTGTTTCATTAAAAATAATGTGTTTCTGGCAGCAATATTGCAGAGACTTCAACCAAGTGTAACACGTCAAAAGACATCCGTCAGTTGTAATTCTTTTGGAACGCAGGAGTTACTTGCAGGCCAGAGTCAGCAAAGCTGACTTGCTACATATAGACCAATTCCCAGCAGGGAGTAGGAGGTGGACTGAGTAACATGTTGGGAGAAGGGTCTGGAACGTGATTAGAAATCTGATGGGTAGCCAGGTGAGCGGAATGTTTTCATACCAGATGGCCAGTGTTCCTTGAACTTGTGGTTATGGATCACTTAACATCCCAATAAGGGATATTAAATACAAGTGTGTAGAGGAGGAGTTTAAGAATTGCAGATGATGTGATATCAAAATGAACTTTTCTGTTTCTTGTGTGATGTAAGAGGGACCAGGTAAGTAGGGCTGTGGAATGCAGAGGTTCAGCACACAGCTGTGGTTGACTCAGATCACAGCATGATATACTGTAGGTGAGGGGCTAGTTTTCAACCATTTTAATCAGATTGATGCAGAAAATAACTGGATCCTAAATGTTGTGATGCAGGACAGTACAGTCATGACCAGCAGCGTGACTGATTAAGAGTGGTAGACAAAGGATTTTAGCAATTAGCACTTATCAGAAAACACCTTAGAATTGAGGTGCTTCACAGCAATTCTCAGGCATGTGGAGTCAAATCCTTCAGTAACCTAAGCCATTAAACACCCTCCGAAGGGAAGACAGAAACCAACATTTAAAACATCTAATTAACAATGCCTAACGATTGAAACAACACTAGCATATATAATAATAAGAAATGCAAAATACATTAATATTTTTTCTTGACTTTACTTCTGATAAAGCCTTCATTATCTTGGATGCTGTTTTGTGCAGAGCTGACATTTCACAGAACAAGTGATGCCCCCTGGTGGCAAAGCCTGGAAGTTTGAACATTTCAGCTGGAGTAACCCTGTGTGTATGCACACTTGTGTTTGTTACACAGCTTGTTACAATGTTACACTTGAGGAATTAGGATCAACAGGTTGTAGCACGTAACCACAGTGTAAACCCTGTGTGCTGTTGTAAATAAAATGGTTTATAGGATGGCTGAAATCTTACAGTGGTGATTTTTTTTATATAGTTCATCTGACCATTTTGAGTGTTTAGAAGTGTAGCAATATGTATTAAGTTATGTGCGTAGTGTTTGTTTATGTAGCTGGAAAGGCACTGAAAAATCATGTCTTTAAGGGCTGTCGTCCTGGAAAGCCAACACAACAGCTGTTATGCAAAATGGTGCCATGCTCTGTAAATGAAATGTGTTACCTGGGGTAAAAATGATCATCAGAGTATAAATTGCATGTAGAAATGCTATATATAGTCTAAATTTCACATGGCTTCAGGTGATGATGGAAGTGTGCTCAATCAGTGGAAAAGTCTATGCTGGCTACCGATCAGAACCCAGTCCTGAGAAAGTGGGACAAGCTCTAAATCCATCACCATGAATCCATGTGGATGTGTATCTGAAAGATCTTGTAGACAGTGTTTATTTACACATAGCCGAAGACTGAAAATCACCCTGTCTTTTTAGTTTCCCCTGAGTTCCAGTCTGACTGTGTCCTTACAGAATGCAACTGACCTAGCGAAGGAGATACTGAACAGGTTTTGAAAAGGGACATGGATTTTCCATTTTCTGAGAAGAATTTGCAAGCTATCTTTGTTAATTTAACTATTCATAATGTTTAGATGAATACAACCTTTTCTTTACCCATATTTATTATGAATACATTGATATAATGGTCATTTTCTTTTAAAAAACCCAATGGTAGACATTTTTTGAGCTGCGTGTAAAGAATCCACAAATGGAAAAAAAGGAATCTTTCACAGCTTCATTTAATGCAAATGATTCAACAAATTTAAAGCGGCCCTGTACATACTTTTTGAATTCAATTGTGTACGCGGGCTTTCAACAAGTTCCAAAAGTCCACTTGACTTTTGATTGATTTACTCAATCTCTGACTCGGTGAGACCCACAATCCTTTGGAATGTTCATGGATTTAATAGCTGTTATTGAAAGGCCTTCTTATTCTATAACTGGTAATGCAGTCCTGCATAAAAGATTTAGTAGTCAGAATTAAATTGCATTCAATTTGAAGGTGTTGTTAAAGAGATGCTTCATTTCACATTTCCCTGCATAGACAATGTGCCATCACATGTGGGCGTTGGATAGAAGGCAGGAATGTGGTCATTAGCTTCAAGTACTTTTGCAATATCTGCCTTGATTGCCTCCTTTCAGAGTTGCAGGGAAAGGAATCTTAGAATTTATTTTCTTTGGATTTTGTGTTCTTTAGGTGATAAAGCAGATTGTAGATTTCACAGACAAAGAGATTAAAGGGGTGCCTAGTTTAGAAAACCGTGGTCTGCTTGAAAGCCTACCCCTGTGTTGGGGTGATCATTTTGTCACCTGTATTTTGGGGTTTAAACAGTGACTGCCGGATTCTACCCTCAAGGATTCTACCCTATTATTTCCCTTTTATTATGTAACAGAAGTCCATAGTTGGCTCCTATATAACAAATATGGGTCAACAAAGACATATCCGATTAATCAAAGCTGTTCGTCTATTGAATGTGTTTGGGCTTTGTTTTCAGATTGTGGTAGACGCTTTTTCCAAATATCAGTCACTGATACTGCAAACAACATGTAGATTGAAAATAGAGGTAAAGACAAGGATTAACATCATAATAATAGATTCTCCTTCCTTTGAGGCGATTTGACGGTTTAAGGGGGGGGATCGACTGAAAAAAAGGTTCTGTCGGTCCTCCCTCTTGCTCTGATGCTGAGTGATGAGGTGACACAGTAATGACACAGGGTGCTTGTTCACTGCAGTAAACAGCAGTTCAGCAGGGAAATGGCACTTTCTTTCTTCGCCAGCACCCTGCAACTGACATCCCACTGAGGCTCAGCAGGTGTGAGCCTTGTCAGTACCTGGATGGGAGACCTCCTGGGAAAAACTAAGGTTGCTGCTGGAAGAGGTATTAGAGGGACCAGTAGGGGGCGCTAACCCTGTGGTCTGTGTGGGTCCTTATGCCCCAGTATAGTGACAAGGACACTGTCACAGAAAATGGTGTCGTCCTTCGGATGAGACATAAAACCGAGATCCTGACTCTCTGTGGTCATGAAAAATTCCAGGGTGTTTCTCGAAAAGAATAGGGGTGTAACCCTGGCTTCCTGGCCAGATCTCCCACTGGCTTTTACCAATCATGGCCTCCTAATGATCCGGATCTCTGAACTGGCTTCATCCTTCTGTTCTCCTCCCCACTGATAGCTGATGTGTGGTGAGCTCACTGGCGCACTCTGGCTGCCGTCACATCATAAAGCTGGGGCTGCACATTGGTGGGACTAGTGGGATTTCCCCATTACCCATAAAGCACTTTTTTGGTGGAGTGTCCAGAAAAGCGCTATATAAGTGTAAGGAATTATTATTATTCTTTATTGACAAAGTTATTTATGCAGGTTGGTCCCTTGAGATGCGAGCACCTCGTTCACAACAACATCCAGCAGGCAGCATCAAGCTTGGCACACCAAAAACAGAACACAACCAAATAGGTAAAGAACAATGGGGTCTGGTTCATGGCCCACAGAAGCACAGCCCTGTGAGGCTGACTGGAGTGGGTGGTGCCAAGAAATAGCTTTCAAGGCGACCTTTTCGCCACAACTGCAAACACACTGCATCCTATGGCCCGAGGGTTAATAATAAACATGTTAATGAGTAGGGGCATTTGCAGATCTAGAAGTAAATAACAGGGTTTTAAATCGGGCTCTCTCCCGTGTTTAAAATGTCTTTTCCTGCTTTTGTAGCATTAGTCTATGCTTTCCGTCTGAGTGTTACTCATGGCAGTTGCTGTTAGACACAGATGGCATAGTGTCCCTCTACATACTGAACTGCACTTGCACAGTGTTATGTTCTTATTATTTTTTCCCCCCTTTGCCCAGTTGTGTGTTCTTCCTCTTCAACGCAGGACGCCCGGTGGGCTTTGGTCTGCAACAGTGCTGATTTCACCGTGACTCCTCAAGTTGCCGTGGTGCTGTAATTGAGAGCACTGGGCCAGCGCTCTGAAGTCCTTTCTCTGTTCACACACTCTCCCTCCACTGCTTTGTGCCACCAACTGCCATGCAGTTCTATTTTAAGTCTGGCACCGTTTAAGTAGGTCACCATCTCTATGGAATGAAAGTTTCACCAAGAAGAATGTATTTTACTGGGGATGAGAACTACTGCGTGATTATATGTACCCATTGTTACCATTAGTCTTTGAACAAAGCTGTAATGTGTCACTTAGCACTGTTCCTACTGGTCCTACAACAGTGGTCTCCTGGAGAGGAACCCTGGTCCTGGAGAGCTGCAGTCACTCTGGAGTTGTCGGTTATTATTCTTCCAGTAATTAAAATATTAGGATTTAAGTGAGGTCCAGGCTGAAATGAAAACCAGCAGAGTGTGTACAGTAGCTCTCCGGATCCCGCAGAGCTCCTGTTGGGATTCTAAATCGTGTCTTTCCGTCCTGTTTTACAGAAAGTGCTTTTTGCCGAAAAATGGAAGGCAAAGTGCAAAACAACGTGGAGGAGACCAACAGCTCACACAATTCAAGTGGTGAGTGACTTCATGTGCGGCCCACTGCTCTCCTGCCTGGGTGGTCCGGCCTTGTCTTATTACAATGGCTACTCGGGGAATGTTCAATGATGTGATGGAGGGCGGTGTTGCAAACAGGAGTTTGCACCACAACAAAGGCCCAAAACGCATAAATGTCTGACAGACATGGAGTTTCCACCTCGGCTCTCCTCGCAGTGTTGCTTTTATTTATTCGTAAAACAAATAGAAACTCTCTGTGGAAAAAAATAAATGCGAAACTTGTGCGGGAGGAGAATGTTTTGGTAACTGATGAATAGTTGAAAAGGCAAGTGGCAGCCACACGTCTAGTATCGCTGTTTTTTTGGAATTGTTTCGTTTGAAAATATAGGCTTCCTAGGAATTCTGTTCCTTCATTGACCAGGCTTTCGGGGAAAAGGCTTAGGGGTAGGTAATGCGCGCAGTTTCTGTTTCCACAAATTTTTCCAAATCTTGAAAATAAAATGTTTTTTTATACACAAAAGGTCATTTTCAGGATGTGGAATTTAAAACGGCCAGTTTTGCAGTTCTACGTTGTTGTAAACAACAGCTCTCCATTAATGCCTATTGTGGTACTGGACATTTTGTTGCTCTTAGACAATGCTTTTTTCCCCCAAAGTAGAGTTTTACCAGGGGAATTGGGGAGGGATGTACCTTGCTGAGATATATTTTGAGATATAGTATGTATATTCTACAGACCTCTTGTCCAGTTTCATAAGCACTGTTCCGCACTGTTAAATTCCATTTTAGAGCTTCAATAGTCAACTTTATATCTCCGCAACAAACAAGGGATACAGATCAAGAAATTGGACGACTATAAACAACTGTGACCAAAGGGTGCCGTGTAACAGATTGAAATTACTCAAGTCTCCCAACTATAATATTTACTTTTCCAATTGGTACCAACTCCATACCTGTGAGAATGGCTTTGTGAAAGTAATCGATAAAATGATGTTGCCTTTTCCTGAAGACAGAGGCCAGAGGCCCTAGAGCAGGGGGCTTGAGACCCCAAGGAGTGGCTATTTCTGAGGTTGAACTGAGCCTCAGCTCGGCAGTATCCCAGTAATGAAGTTAACCAGGCGATGAAGCAGAACTAACAGAACAGGGATTTAATATTCATCCTCCTAGTCTCTGGTCTGGCAAGGGTTGTGGCAGTGTGTTGCTTTGCTATCAGGAGAGAAATCAAATCCAGAATTACGGGGAAAGAAATGCAATGTCAGGATAAATGCAGAACCACAAGACTCAGAATGTGAGGGGTTTACAGTACAGTTGTTTCTAAAGTCAGTTTTGTATTGAATTTGCTGTACTTGTCTTTTGTTTCAGGGGAGAAATCCAAAACATCTGTGGTCTATAGTGTTTGTAGGGGGTTGTTTTTCGTTAAGCATGTCTGGATGTTTAAATTCCAACCAATTTTGACATTTTCCAAGACACATCAGTTTGGAACTGAAATCTCAGCCCATGACTTCCAATTATTTTGTTTTACCTCCCAAATTGGGGGACAAAAGATAAACTCTTAATCTTGGCAGAAATGGGATGTCTTACTCAAGTTACTGTTCAGTCTCTCTCATTTCATATTTGACAGCTTCATTACAATAGGATTTCTTTGCTGTCACTTGTATTATTTCTAATATAAACACACTCTTGTATAAACATGCAGAATTCATTACCTTTATGGAATTAAATCTTACTTTACCTCCACATATCCGAGTTATCCTGGACAGGTTTCTCAGAATAGAACAGTAGAGAAAATTGTTTAGATGGCTTACATTGTGTTTTTAATTTGATTTTCATGTGACGTTTCTATACTCTCAGCACAAGCAAAACAAAACTCCATTTTCCTGTCATGAAATAAAATGGGATTGAAAATGCGGAGAATCACAGATATGACAGTTATGGATTCAACTATTCTAGACACCTGTCTCGATGTGCAGTTGTTTCCATGTCTTTTGGAATTTAATAGCGGGAATGGAGGAAAATATGCTAATGTGTGTTTGTGTTTATTAGTTTTAAACAAGTACTATTTTGCCATTCATTTTGTGTTATTCATAAGATATTAAAAGTGTCTCTAATTAGGGACTGAATTAACTTGAAAAGCAGACCACATAAGACATTGGGGACATTTTCAGTTGAGCTCCAGATAGTGTTATAGTCTATGCTTTTAGTAAGTAGGGTAGTTAGTTAAAATTTGGTGTTGGAAATGTGCTCAGTAGGTTGTGATTCGTAACTATTCTGGGACATATTAAATATTACTTAGCTTAAATATTACAAGAGCTATACCCACTTTTGTCATTCATGTCCTACGAATAGTGATATTTCTAAAAGGCAGAAGAAGGAAAAAGAAGACAGGACTCCATTTGTATTCAGGCCCTTGTTTGTTTCTGTTGAGAAGGTCAAAATGTTATAATGTTTAAACTTCTTTGAAAATTTGTACATACCCCTGCAACGATGCTTAAAATAATGAGCCGGCGATCTGTATAGAATAAGAATCCTCAGTTCTGAGTGTTTTGCAGTCCTCTGAGGAAGATTCTTCCCTGCTACTAACACTGCTTGCACACAACACTGCTTTTGTACACTGCAAAGGAATGGTCTAGCTGTCAGGTGGAACAGTAACATTGATGGAGACTAAACGAGGAGTTTTCTAACCAGCTCTTGAAATGACTGAACAGATTTCCATTTGTTTAGTATATGGGAATCCTCATTCGGCCTGCCATTTCCTATACGGTAAATGAATCTTATCTCCCACAGGTGGGACAAGTCCTGTGGTCTCCAGCCCTTTTCCACTCCTACAAAGTAAGTAGGTTACTTAATAAAAAAATAACTTGTTTCTGTTCTTGTCTTCCATGGTGACCAGTCTCTGAACAAAGTGTGCTGTTTATTCTTCATGAGAGAAAGGGGATCTCAAAGGTCAGTGTGCATTTGCTGGCCAGGACACTGACAGATCACCAAGGTGCAGACTTCTGCAAAAACGTTGTGATCTGTGGGGACAGTTAAAGAACTTTATGTTCAGTTCAGAGATGCCCGTTTTCTTTATCTCGGAGATCTCTGACTGGTCAAATCTTCAAGGTAGCTTTCCCTACTACCTTAATGCTTGCACATATTGATGCCAAGTACCTGCCAGGTCTTCTGATAGTCTTTCACTATATGTTATGTAGTTTTGCGATCTGCCGGGGTACGCCTGAAATGTTTGCATTGTGAAACCAGTATGGCTGCAGTTTGTAGGTCTCTATGACTGTGAAAGTTGACAGAAGGATTGAAAATATTGCTGAGCTTGTTAAAAAAATTGAGAGATGCAATTTTTGGTAGACAGTCACCATATTTCTAACAGGAATCCTTTAATGACAAGAGGCAGTTCTCAGAAATTATTTTTTTTTATAAAGAGAGCTTTTTGGATAACAACAGTGATGCAGTCTTAATATTTGCTTCCTGTGATTAAACTGCACATGGGTCTACAGTTTGTATGCAACAATTACAGAACATGTAGCAGCCTTCACAACATGGCCGATTAGGGAGCTTCTGAGTGTCTCAACCTTTTAAGGAGTTAGCCCATTTGGAGTATGTGCTGAGCTCTTGGATTATCGTTAATGGGGTTCACTGAGCTTGTGACCCCTAAGAGTTGTCTGTGAAATCATGAATTCCCCCTTCTCCCTCAGTCAATGCATACTCTTCTGTTGACTTTGTGGGGCTCGCAGCCTGTAAAATGGTATAAAATGTGCCACCCTAATTCTGTTTTCAGTCAAAGAGGTGTTCTCATAATGAGCTGAGTTCATGTGCACACCTGGGTAGCGTGGGAAACAATTGGGGATTCAGAAATAAGAGCAGGAAAGGCTGGATCAGCCTTCTGCGATCTGTGCCCCAGAACGCAGTTTTGTATTGAGGTTCTTTACAGGGCGAAACCATCAGTCTGCTATTCCTACCAGGGCGAAAAAGATGCAATGCAAAAACAAAACAAAGTGTCAGCTCTTGAAGCATATAAAATCTAAAGCAGTGCAAATAATAGCTACTAATTTTATGCAAGATTTCTAAGTATTATGCGTTCACTGTAATAACTTCTTGGACTCTGTATGAACAAAAGCTTGCACTTTGTTTATTACAATTTGTGTACAAATTTCGTTTATAGTCACTTCTTTGAATTAATCTCCCATCATGCCTTCCTTGTTCTTTGGTTTTGTAATGATGGCTGCTGAAATAGCTCTTTCCCCTGGTATTAACCAAAACAGAACCAGCTCTACTTCTGTCTGTGCGTCAGATTGGCGTTGCCCGTGCCGGGGGTGCCGATCTATAGTACGGCTTCACTTTGTCACATCCCTGCCTGTGACCGCTCATTGCGTCAAGTCCAGTGTGGACAGAGCTTGGCTTTCTGCCTTAGACTGAGCGGATCTCTGTGCTGTGTTTCAGAACCGTACACGTGCGGAGCCTGTGGCATTCAGTTTCAGTTTTACAACAACCTGCTGGAGCACATGCAGTCCCATGCAGGTGAGTGCTGTGGAGTAAGACGAATAATGATCAGCAAGAGGTGATAAGAAATTCTGGATTGATCATAAGAATGACCTCGCCACTTTCACGGGCTGTGGAACGGTGGTGGGCTGTGATTGGCTCTACGGTGGCTGGGAAGCGCTCGGGGCAAATGGGTATTTTAGTCCGTATGGAACAAGATACCCAGCCATGTTGTTGAAGCCAAAACCTTGGATTCTTTCAAGAAATGGCTGGAGGAGATCCTTTGATCCATTAACTTCTAAATACCAGTCAGGCTAGGTGGGCCTCCACCATAGTAAGACAAGTACGTGTAATAATAGGTAACGAAGTTAGATGAAGCTTAGTCTATTTGAAAGCGTGAGAATATCAGACTTGCCAATAGTGTGAAAAGAGGTTTTGTTTGTAGTTGTACAGTGCTGGTGCACAAGAATGTCAGGGAAGACTAGCATCTCAGCTGAACAGTGTTATTTTGAGGCTGTGCGGTACTGTTTGTGTGGAGGGCATCCAGTCTATCATGGCTCATTCACCACATTTCTGTGCTTTGCTCTTGTTTTATGATGGCAGCGGACAATGAAAATCGCATCAAAGTGGAACAGCCCAAATCCTCTCCTGCCCCAGCAGCTCAGGAAAAGCTTTGGAAACCCCCAGCTCAGAGAAATCACACCACGAATTGTAAGTACCGCGTATTTGGCCTTGGGAGCGGAGTTCGTAATGTACCTCTCTTTAAGGTTCTGTAAAACAGCGATCCGAGGGTTGTAAATGAACTCGGGCAGCAAGGTGAGCGAAAAAACAAGCAGTCCAGGATCATGGTCTTAGTAGGCAAGGGTCCAAAGTCTACGCAAAAAAGCACAGAACAGAAATCCACAAGCCAAGGTCGGGACAAAGCACAAAAGTTCCTAGCACAGGTGATATATAAAAGTGTGTAGCACAGGAAGATCCAAGAGGTGATGGTCAAAAGCACTGCAGGGTAGAGAAACCACCCAAAGAGCAAGCAAGGAGTCGGGGAAACGGAACTCGGAACTTGCAAGGCTCAGTAGTAACATCTGATCAAGGAAAAAGGAGCACTGCTCAGTCAGACCTTAAATGGCCTGCTTCCCCAGAACACACGGGAGGAAGTGATTATCCTCATGTGTAGCACGCTTCCTGTCCGAATCCGTTTTCTGCAGGAACCAGCCTGACTGACAGGTGGGACAAGTGTGGCTGGGTGCCGTTGTAGGACTAGCCTACTCCACAGCACACCAGCAAGGACAGGTACAGTAGAGTGAAGATGCTGGGAATACTACTCTTTCCAAATCTCCAACCATAAAAAGCCCACCACTACACTTGGAAGGGGGGCATCTTGCTCTTCTTGAACACATTATACACTGAATGTTTTTTTTTTCATTTAAACTTAGATCACTCCCTTTTCAGTGCCGCCTTCTCATTTTTAAGAAATCTTATGTTCTTCTCAAAAGTAAAAAACATTGTTGGGCACCAAGGTCTCTTGAATAACACTTTTTGTCTCGGGGTCTACCCTCCATTTCCAGACCGTTTTCTTCAGCTTGCCTGGTCAGTTCTTCTTGCCGCCACTCATTCCCTTCTCTTTTCTCTCCGGCGCAGCCAACAGCGTCTTACCTGAGAAGGAGAGGCAGCAGGTTGCAGAGAGACTCCTGAAAGTGATGTACGCCGACCTCGGGGCGCTCAGCATCCTGAACGGGAAGGACTTCATGAAGCTGGCGCAGACCCTGGTGGACACGGGGGCGCGGCACGGGGCCTTCTCCGTGCGCGACGTCCTGGGAGACATGAACACCCTGGCCCTGAAGCAGCTGCCCCGCATGTACAACCAGGTGAAGGTGAAGGTGACCTGCGCCCTCGGCTCCAACTCCTGCCTGGGCATCGGAGTGACGTGCCACTCTCAGAGCGTGGGGGCCGACTCCTGTTACGTGCTGACGGCCTACCAGGTGGAGGGCACCCGCATGAGGCGCTACGTGCTGGGCGTCAAGGAGGTAGACTTGAGGGAAGGCGGGGATCAGGTCCACCACTGGGTGCAGAACGTCCTGTCGGAGTTCGTCATGTCGGAGATTCGGACCATCTACGTGACGGACTCTAGAGTGGCCTCCACGCCGTTCTCCAAGGCCGGCATGTGCCTGCGTTGCGTGGCCTGCTCCCTGAACGCGGTGGTCCAGAGCGTGCTCAATAAGAGGAGCCTGCAGGCCCGGGGACTGCACGAAGTTGCAGATCTGTTGATCACCTGCAAGGACATGGCGGGTTCTGCCGGCTTCTCCCGAGAGACCTTTGGCTCTCTGCAGGAGGTGCTGTTGCCTCCCTGCTGGGACTCCCTCACTGAGTCGCTGCTGCTGGTGAACGAGCGCTACGAGCAGATCTGCGAGTTCTACAGCAGGGCCAGAAAGACGGCCCCCCTCCAGAGCTTGAACAAGCACCTGCTGAGCAACCTGGCGGCCATCCTGACTCCCATCAAACAGGCAGTCGTGGAGCTGAGCTGCGAGAAGAAGCCCACTCTGCAGCTGGTGCTGCCCACCTACGTGCGCCTGGAGAAGCTCTTCACCACCAAGGCCAACGACGTCAGCGCTGTGAGCAAGCTCTGCCACTTCTTCCTGGAAGCCCTCAAGGAGAACTTCAAAGTGGAGCGGGCCCACAAGGTGGCCATGATCCTGGACCCGCAGCTGAAACTGAGGCCCGTTCCCTCGTACCAGCACGAGGAGATCATCGGCAAAGTGTGCGAGATCATGGCGGAGATCCGGGACGCAGCGGGGGAGGAAGGCGACTCCGAGGCACCAGTGGGGAAGAAAGCCCGGCTTGCGAGCAATAATGTCAAAGCTCAGGGAGGCGACGAACAGCAGGTGAAGAATGAAGTCTACCAGTATCTGGCTGAGCCCCTGTTCCATGCCACTCCGGATCTCTTCCAGTACTGGTCCTCCGTCACCGAGAAGTATCCCAAACTGGCCAGGCTGGCTCTGTGGCTCCTCTCGGTGCCTGCGGTGGGAGCCAGGAGTGAATCCATTAGCATGTGTGAGCAAACGCTTTCTCTGAAGAAGAGAAGACAGGTGACCCCAGAAGAAATGAATAAACTTCTCTTTTTAAAGTCTAACATGCCTTGAAATCGAGATGCATTGGAAATCAGAGATCCAAAATCCTTTTTTTTTAATACAAAGCAAGGTGCTAAACCGATAGGAGGCCAGGGACACAGAAAACCCCACAATAAAGGAACAAGGGCCCCACACCTGGAAGTTCAACTTGTTCAACTTGTTTATTTTTATTTGGATGTCGCATAATTAAATGCAGTCTCACTCGGTAAAGTCCAAGCTGCTGTCTGGTAATGTACCAGAATTCTTGTTCTGATCGTATTGTAAGTTGCAAAGTTGTGTATGGCTGGACCTGATTTGTTTCAGTGCAGTACAAGTCAATTTTATGGTTGCCTTCTTTTTCCTTTTCTTCAAGCCGATTGAGGAGACTAGAATTGTTTTTAAGCTTTAAAATGTTAATTTAGTATTAAGACCAAAACTTAAAACACTAGGAAGCACTTCACTGCTCATCTCCAGAATGTCTTTAATGTTATTTTTTTTTAGTTTCTGTTATTGATTTATGGTCAAATGGCTTTGAAATTCCTTGATATAATTCTGCATTTCCAGTCACTTCCAGTGAATTCATCTTTGTCGTGGGCTTTGTCTTTTGCCCAACAGTGTAAAATTCACCTTATCAACAATAGAGGGGCTCTTTTGCTCTTATTCCAATCTTTTAGCTCTTCAGATATCTAGTGCATTTTATGAGCTTTTTGTTTTAAGAAAACTTAATGGGAATAGTTTCTACTTGGAAATACACTTTTCTGTAAATGCTGACTCTTGTTATAGAGTTGATTGTTCTTCCTTTATACAGCTCTCCTGATGTACCTGCATTTCTAAGATGTTCTGTCAGGAGAATGCCCAAATGAAAATGACAAGCAGGCAATATATGGAAAGTACTGTAGGAGACACGTGCTCCTCAAATGTGACTACACTCCATGCCCTAAAACCTGCCCAGTGCTCAGAAGCCCAGTATGAGAATACCTTGTTACAGGATCTCATGTCCTATAATTTTTTGCTACTGTATAGAGCCAAAACATGTGTGGTTTCTCTATGGGCCCTGACAGCACCTGTCTTCAAAAGAGGGTCTGTTTTCAGAAGAATGTTTTATCCTTTTCGTCTTCTCAAGATGGGGTCGTATACTTGTGTGCCATTGTGCTTTCTTTCTGTTTAAATAGCTCTTTTTTTTGTCAGAGTCACCCATGAACAAGCTATTTGACAAGTTAGGATTTTAGAGTTCCAAATCTTTATTTTTAAAATGACTGCATTTTCAAACTGTGTATCCCGCTTCTAAATTTAGGACAGGCTACTTTTACTTATGAGGGAACAAGTAATAGGTGTATTCCATGATGAATGGAGAAGAAGGAAAACAACGTTTCGGCTGTGGAGCCTGTGTGAAAACTTTGTGTTTTCTTTCTTCTCTTTTCAGCATGGAATACACCTTTGCAGCCTACACATGCTGACGCAGCTACCCACCTGAACTACTTTTACTTATTTTGTACTTCTAAAGATTTAAAGTCTTCCTTGATTGAGCAGTTCCCCTGACATTAGTTGAAAAAAATTGGGAAAAACAGAATGTCATCCTTTGTATCTCTTCAGTTGTGATTAGACATAATAATAATAATAATTAATTCATAATTAATTTTAGCTGAGACTTTTGAACTGTTTAGCTCACTGTGTAAGTGAACAAGACAATATTTATGTTGCGTCTCTTTTCTGTAAATGTTGACTTTTGCTAGATTTGCACCTTGAAGCTTTTTCACTGACGTCCTCTGGAGTGGATTTTACTGAAGCAGAAATGAAGTCACCCTGCAGATATACTGTACTGTATATTTAACATTGAACAAGAAATATACATTGCTAGAGAATGTTGCATGTTGATTTCCTTTAGAGCAAGGGTTAGAGCAAGCAAGTTTTTAACTGCGTTCCTAGTATTCCTTGCTTCATGTAGTTTTGTTTTATTGTACTAAACTTTTTTTCATTTATCCCAACTTTTCCCGTGTTTCTCCCCTTTTCCACATTGACTCCAGAGCCACTATTGTTTATTCTTCCACAATTTTAAGAGGTCTCTCCCCTCTTCCCTGTTGCTTCAGTACTCATATCCAAGCCTGCTGCTAAGGAGAGATTTCTGTGTTTGACCTTAAGACTGTTGGTATATTTAACACAGTAATTTTCTTTTTTTTTTAATTGGATATGAAGAAATGACGCTGTACAGATTTTTTTTAGCTCCCAAGTAATTAATTGCAAAATACATTACAATACAACGTAAAAAAAAAACGTTTTCTTGTTAGTCTTAATTAACACACATACTGTACAGCAGGTACAGTAGCCACCAGAGATGTTTTTTATTTTATAGCTGTTATTAAAAAATTGTACAATAAACAAAGTGCTTATTTTTATAGTAGGAGGCAAATACTTTCAGAATAATTTCAGCATGACCTCAGTTACACTGCCTAGTACATTCTAACCTCGTTGACTGGCGAAACAGACATGACAGAGCTGTGAATATACTGTAGCTCCTGCTCAATGTCAGGAGTAGTGACAGCTTTAAGATTCTAGGTTGAAGGCAAAAAAAAAAAACACTCTACAGCCGAAATCTAGGAGGAACCATCTGGACCTTCATTGAACATAAGATGGCCATCACCATGATGTACAGATACTGCAGTTGACAAAAAATGGAAACACCTAGATAAATGAAGAAAACTAAGTATATTGAAAACAAGGGCAGCCAGTAGGTGTCACCCATGTGTTACTTAAGCAGATAACAGCCCAGTATGCAAAGGGTCATGTATAAAAATACTGAGCTAACTTGCTTGTCAATAATTGTGGTTGCAAGAGGACATCTCAGTAAAGAGGCTGATAGTTGGGGTATATTTGGTAGGAGATTTTAGGAACCAGGAAATCTCGGATTGCTGATGTTTCATGAACAATAGTGTCTGAGGTGATGTCGGCATGGATCTCCAAGGGAAAAGCGTCATCAGCAAAGGGCAACTTTGGAAGGAAGCACACTGTCCAGGACTGTGACATCTGTGCATTAGTTCTAAATGCAATGCAAAACGGATGAGCAGCTCCTTAACTGGGTGCAAACTTCAGGCCGGGGATGCAGCAGGCGGCAAGCTTCAACAACAATGTCCATCTGACAACTCCACAAAGGGATACCACAGTTCCGTGGCACAAAATGCCTATCACACCAGCGGGGCACATTTGTGAGTCCCAATGGTACAAAGCACACAGCCCGTGGACTACTGAGTAGTGAAGAAGTGTTATGATAAATCCCCCTTCATCATGTTCTTGACAAACGGACAACAAACTTTGGCCCTCTGTGCTCGGCTCCAATGGAAGGGTTCTGGTGGGTCTGTAATGGTGTGGGTTGCATTGTCCTGGCATTGTTTGGGTGCACTCATTCCTTCAGAAGGCAAAGTCAATGTGAATCACTACTTACTGGTACCGAGTTCACCCTTTGTTGCCTCATTTCTTGCCTTCCCGCAGGGTATCCTCCAGGATGGCAATGTCAACATCCATAGGAAACATGTGGTCACCAAGAGGTTTGACTGGCGTAATCCACATACCAAGACCTTTCCGGTCACCAGATTAATTAGATTAATAGGATATTCTGGAACATCTCTTGTTGATGTGCCGCGATCCTGGAATTCTGTAGAATTCAAGACACTGGTAGAATCGTTGCCACACTGTCTGCATGTGGTGGCCAAACCCCTTATTAACTGACTTTACAATTGGTGTTTCCATTTTTTGTGCAGATATCTTTAATCTTACATTCTATACTCACTGGAGTTTTTTTCACTAATTTGTCAGATTGCTGAAAGGAAGGCCCATTCTATGTGGGTATGTTTCTTCATGCCTTTGTGTGGGATCATGTGCACATCTCTGTTATTTGCTTCTTCTGTAGAACAAGTTTGGTTGATACCAAATGATAGTTTCATTTTGCAGAGCAGACTTCCTAGAAAATGAAGAGGGTGTATCCTTTAACTGCACTTAGATACTTAAATGGTATAATTATAATTAAATGGTAAATGGATAGAGAATTCTGTACTGCTGATGATTCGGTCTGTGCTGCTGTAGCTCCTCAAACTGTTTTGTTCCAAAAGAGGTGGTGATAAACTTATTAAAAGGGGATTCTTAAAGGGTAAGTGTAGCCTTTGTTGTAGCATTCACTCGTCGTGTATACAAAGTTGACAAGCATCCACCTTAATTTATTTTATTTTAAACTAATAATTTATTTAAGGTTGTAGCCAGAGACCTGTTATCATTTTGCATGTTTTCAACTGCAGATTGAGCAAAAAGAGAGTTTATACTCAAGGATATCTTTTTGGTTGTGATTGTTTTTGAGTAGCAGATACAGAATATAACTGAATTTACACTGAGCTAGATGTGTGGTTTGAGCCATGTTGTTCTTTCTTTAAAGCACCGAGTTTCTCTGGAAGCAGGAATAGACATTTTCCTAAGAATGGTAATATGAGGAAATATCTGTAAGACTAAACTTCACTTCACTATTTTTTTAGCAGTTAAAAGTTAAAGAACACTGCTACTTCTGCACAAATATGTGATTGTGATTTGCATTACTATGTTCAATACTGCTTACAGCTTCAGAAATCTGGAGTTTCCAAGTGACTCCTGCTTCACTGGAACACTTTGAGACTGGATGAGTGTTTTTTAATTGCCTAAAGTATAATTACTTTTCAATTAAGCATTACACCTTTGCCATATTCTCTACTGCAGAAAAATATGAAAAACGTTCATAAATACTATATACTGATGTTTATGATAAAATGAGAAACGTTACACAGGTGAAGTGTTCCTTTGACCAATCAAACCCATTTGATATTGCTAATTGATCCAAGGTTCCATTCAGCTGTTTCTGGAAAGAAGCCAGGATATTGGCTTCAGCAGCATGTTTAGATAGCACGTTCCACACTTTTATAACCATTTGTATAAAGAAGTGCCTGCTTTCTGTTTTAAATGCACTTCCATTTAGTCTCCACTTATTGTCCTAGGGTTTGTGTTTCACAGTTTGTCTTGAAGAAGTATGCTGTGTTCATTTTGTCAGTGCCCTTGAGCATTTTGAATAAGTTTCTTAAAACCTTGCAATGTTCCGTGCTCAGTGTAGGACATTCCCTTAAACCTCAGAATGGATCTGGTTTCTCTTCTCTGGATTGATTCTGAGGAGACTTATATATTCTGCAACATAATGACCAAAATTGTACACAATGTTCTACATGAGGCCTTGTTAGGGCATTATCCTACTTTAACATAACAACCCTTTAAATCATAGGACCTTAACTATGTGTTCTAACATTATCTTTTAATTCTTTCCACATTGTCATGAAGATGCAAATGATGTTTCAGCATAAACACCTAAGCCTTTATCATAAGTAGCCTCTCCAGCTTCCCATTTTGTGTTTACAATTTGTTTGTTCTACTTGTATGTAAAACCCTGCAGTTAAAATCAACAACCAGCTGTTTGCCCAGTCCTTAATTGGATCTAAATATTTCTGAATCTCATCTTATTTTTCAAACCCTGCTACTGTGGTGGCATCTACCAGCTTGCAGAACAATCCAGATCGTTGGTATGAGTTTTGAAGAGGAGTGGTCCCACTGATTCCGTCACCCAGATATGAGCATTTACTCCTTTTCTGTACTTTCTGTCATTCAATCTGAACACACGGAAATCATCTGTTATGGTGAACTATGAACAAAAGCATTCGAAAAACTAAATATACCAGATCAGATGCTCTATGTAGTGTATATCTGTTACTCTAGTTCCTTGTTCAAGGATCTCAAACACGATGGTTATGCAAGACCGTTTCTAAATCCATGCTGACTATGCTTGAGTATCTGATTTCTGAATAAGTGATTGTCTGATTTAGTTCTAATAATTACCATGACTCTTTATGTCATAAAAATCTATAATTGGCCTGTATTATGGGTGTATAATTACTTGGTTTAGTTCTGTCACCCTTCTAATGAATGGGTAGTACATGAGCAATTCTTCAGTCCTTGGATCCTACCCTGTTTTAGCAGGTTGTTTCCAGACTTCTGTTAATGACTTCTTGTTAACATTTCGATTCCTTGAGTGCAATTGATACCGTACCATTGAGCCCTGATGATTTATTAATCCTGGGTGCCTCTAGTAACCAAAACACCTTTGCCTTTTCTGCACTGACACTGTTTAATTCAGAGCTTTGTCCTTCCACTGCCTGAGACATGTTTCTGATTTCTTTCTTAGTGTCCATCTAAGTGAAATAGTAGTTTAGTACTTAACCATTTCCTGAAGATTATTTTGCATTGTTTTCCCAGTCACATTCTAAATATATTGCAATTTAGTATTTTGAACATTATAATAACATACTTAGATTTTTGTTAAGAATCCCATTTGTCCTTGTGAACAAAAACACCTCTCAGCTGTTCAGTCTGATTGATGGCAGGGGTAGTGCTCAATTTAAATTTAATTTAATGGGCATAAACTAGTTAATATTAGTCTTGGAAAACAGTGTAATGCTGGTTTTAAAAATTCGTTTCTTTTAATTTAAGGGCAATTTTAAGATCCTGAAGTGTCTCAAACTACACTGGTGAACCCAGTACATTCTGGTCATGTTAGTCATGTGGTCCTGCTTCCAAGTGCAAACTATTATTGCTTTTCACTTAAGTCTCAGACAAGTTTTGGCTTTTGGCAAGTTCTGACAAGTTTTGTATTAGAAACCAAACTACATTCCCAACTGGCATAGCACAAAGCGTGTGTTTATACACAGGACAGGATTGATATGAATTAGGAAAGAATGGCTATTGATTGTGGTGACAGAACACTTCTTTGGGCTGAACATTGTGCACAATAAACCTCAATGAACTTGTGCAGGCTATTGTTGTGCACTCCCTGCAGACTATCCTGATTAACCTAGTACTCTGGAGTCTTCCTCATTCCTGTGGTCCAAAAAATTCCTCATGCTGGTCTTTTCCAGTATTTGAATACTGCTCTGCATTAACCTCACCTATATTTTGCCAGGGTAGGGCAGATTTCTCAGAATGGAAAGGTGTTCTTCCCAGTCTTGACCCATGTGTGTTCTTTAATGTGCATTTGCCACACCATTTTGGAAAGACTATGTATTTGTGTCAGTATCAGCTTCTATTTAGGCCTTCAGAAACTATTATATTCTGTTTGTCCTGTATTTGTTTCACACTTAGTCTTTGGTTCTCCACAGTTTCTTATCACTTTTCTACAGTGACTGTCGGTGGTGCTTTTACACCTCAATAACCAATACCATCTGGAAGCTGATGTGCTGCTTTAGAAGCATGATACTGGTGTGCAGAAGGATGTTTTTATCACACAAGTGCAAAAATATTTAAGCAATGATCTGTTTTGTACAGGATTCATTTGAAATCAATTTCAAACTCAATATACCTTATTATTTTTAATTTATTTGCCTATCTGTGTTGGTGTACTCTCCTTTAAGGTATGGGTGTTTATTCAAACCGAAGGCTGTGCCATTTTACTGTAAGAGCTCAGGATCTCATTGAAGCCAAGTACAATTAATCATTCCCTCTACCTGCTGTGTTCATTCTTCAGATGTAGCCTTGGCAGCTGTGAAGAAAGATGCTGATAACAATAACCACTTTGAAGCATAGTCTAGGCAAAGCTTTTGGAGCTGCTATTTTCAGTCTGGTAGCAGACATTTAAAATTGCTAGTGCTTGTATAAAGATGCATGCAGTTTATCTTACAATTGAAGCTGAACATTAAGACTACACTGTTAGGATCTTTTTTATTTTTCCTTGGATGGGTAAGAAGGCTGTGGCATGTACATAGAAACTGAACTGCTGTTTTACTCCACCAGAGGGAGCTACTGTTGTCGAAATCAGGAAGACTTGATTTCTCTGAGCAGTCTTGTTCTGTACTGTACCTCTTTTTAAAATGATTTTAAAAGTTTAGATTTAAAAATAAGTGCAAGGTAGACACTGTTATAGAGCATCATATATGAAATGGAAATAAAAGTTTTAAATTTCCTGTGGCTTTAAGTTCTTTGTAGAAGACACAATTTAATATAGCTAAAAACAAGCCAAATAGTTATTTTGTTGGTTTTATTTTTTTGTTTTTGTTTGGGTGTGTGTCAGGGGAGGTCTGTGTGTTAAACAGTGTAATACTTTGTATATATGTAGTGAATCAAGATCTTAATCTCCTGTTGCCATCTCAGTTACAGTTTTCATAAGTCTTTCCTATTTGGAAAAAGTGTATATTCCTGTTTGCATCCATTTTATTTATGACTTACTAATATTGCTCCATGTTTCTTTTGCCTCCTTTTGTGTTAGACTTAGACAATACAAAGCAATCTCTGAATACCTTTAGAAAGTCTTCATCTAGCAACAAACTATACACTTTCTAGGGCCGTATTTTCTACTGGTCCTGACAGATATTTTTCTTATTCCTCATAAGTTTTATGTATTTAATATTTCTTAATGATTAG
The DNA here is from genome assembly GCF_040954835.1 of Lepisosteus oculatus. Lineage (NCBI taxonomy): Eukaryota > Metazoa > Chordata > Actinopteri > Semionotiformes > Lepisosteidae > Lepisosteus > Lepisosteus oculatus. The sequence goes on along the minus strand of NC_090719.1, from coordinate 11,847,913 downwards.
TAGTTTTAATTTATACTTTTTTAGCGACACTATTTTTATAAATTGCTGACGATAGCATTCGATTCATGTTTCTGAATGTTTGGAGTTCACAGCGCTGTACGACGTATTAAAGAAATATTATCTAATGTAGTATGTGCTGTGTTAATAAACTAGCTGAACAATGACTGCTTTGTCTTTATGCTTTGTGTTTTGTCCTTTACCTTGTGTCAAGGAAGTAACGATGCCCCATGTTTTTTCTCATTGCTTTCTGTTTTGTAGACGAGTATGTAAATAATGTGGAAGGACCTGTCCATCAAAGCACACTTATAGTCCCCTTGCACAGAGTAGATTCACTGGAGTGTGATAATCCCAAGAACACCCCTACACCTGCCATACATAGCTGTAGATATTCAGCACTAGTCTTCAATGCCCATTCTGACACCAGTCCATCACAGGGCACACACAGACATGTGCATAGATACAGGGGGCTATTTTCCCTGAAATGAACCTACCAGTATATCTTAGGACTGTGGGACGCTTCTCTGCCTTTTGGCTAAGATCAAGTGTAGTATCTTTGGACTGTGGGAGAATTCTGGAGCAGCTGGAGGAAACCCACACAAACATGGAGAGAACAAACTCCACACAGACAGCACCTCAGAAACTGAACCCAGGGCCCCAATGATATGAGGCAGCAACGCCAACCACTGTAACACCTAAAAATAAAAAAATAAGGTCAAGCCTTGTTCTGTATCTCCTACAGTATATAAGAGACACCTTGTGTGGAATGAAAAAGAATCCCTTACATATCGAACTCCTACATGATGGTTATTCTTGGTACGTCTGTGTTTCCACTTGTTGCAGATGTGAAAACCCAGATTGTTGTGTTGCAGATGTCGAACTTGAACTTGAACTTTATTGCCATATGTAACCGGTACTGGTACAATGGAATTCTTACTTACAGAAAGTCTCTCAATTGTAAAACAAGTGTAAAAAACAAGACAAAGTGCAAACAGTGCATCAAGACAATATACAAACAAACAATAGACAATGTGCAAGTAAACATGTAGACAGTTTGAATGTAAACAATACAGACGTGTAAACAATGACTGGAGATGTGCAATAGATAAGAAATCATAAAGAGGTAGATGGTGATGGTGTAGGTGTGGTCCGAGGAGGATGGCTTAATGTGTTCGCCAGTCTCACTGCTTGTGGATAGAAGCTATTGAAGAATCTAGTGGTAAGTATCCGTATGCTCTTATATCTCTTGCCTGAGGGCAGTGGGGTGAAGAGCTCATGCCCGGGGTGGTGACTGTCCTCTTTGATGGCCAGAATTCTACCACGGCAGCGGTCCTCATAGAGCTGTTTAATCTCGTTGAGACCGCACCTGATGATCTTCTGGGCCATATTGACCATTCTCTGCAGTGCCTTTCTTTCTCGCGAAGAGGTGTTGCCGTACCACACCGTGATCCCATTGGTGAGGATGCTCTCGATGGTGCAGCAGTAGAAGTTCACCAACACATGTATTGGCATCCCCCGTCGCTTGAAATGTCCTAAAGGAACTACCATTAAGAAACCTTTAATGCTTTTATTTCAAGAGGCCGATGAGCAAGTTTCATTCACAGGGCAGGGAAACTACTGAAACCCTTGTCTCAGTTCTTCAGGAAAAAGGTGTAAAGAAATATTCCCGGTGGACGATTTTTCATTTCCAAAGCTCAGGCCGTCCTGCAGGTGGGTGCCATTCGGTCCACTGCGCCTGCGCTCTTTCGCGCACAGCTGTGCTGACGCGTAGTGACCGTGAGCGTCCGGTGCGACTTTTCGCGTGTTGCAGGTTCGCGGCCGTAACGGGTAAGATTGTATTCATCCCCGGTTGTTTTTGTTTTATGTAATATCGTTGTACTATGTTATACCTTTTGTATAAATAATCAGCTTACCTGCGTCGGACAGCAAGTTTACGTTGCACGCCATACAGCGCTCATGAAGGTGTGCTCATTTGTTTGACGCGTGTGTTTTGAGGGCAAGCCTGGACCCAGCTAGTGCATAGCGTTTCAAACATATTAAATAAAGATAATTTCATCTCTCCGGGCAGCGGTAGCAAATACTATGATAATATTGCATGCTCACCTCACAGATGTAATGTCCGTTTTTCAGTGAAATGCGAGTGCAACAGCGGTAAGAGTTCGCGTATTAAAAGTTCGCATATGACTTTACGTGCTTCAGGGTTTTGGACCATAATATAATTCAAGTACATGAATGTTCTCTTAGGTTCAGCATTATGCGTGATTTACTGTATGGTTAAAAAGTTTGTTTTAACGAGATAACAGCTTTGCTGCTGTGAAGACGATTGCATCTTAAGGAGATAACGTATCACTGCCGATGGGACTCTTCATCAATGGGTCGCTGTTGTCTCTGGCTGAAGGTTCTAGAAACGCGAAGTTGCTCAAGTCTCCCGTCTCTTGTCTCCAGAAGACACAAACTGCTCTGTCTAAACCAAAGCTTGAAAGTACGTCTTGGGGAACCCTTTAGGTGCCATCTTTCAGATTTTGAAAAAAAAAAAACCCCGACAAAAAAACGTTCTGCAACTCCTTTAAATACTTGAGTATTCCTGGGTCAGAAGCGTTTAAAAGCGCAGCTAAACGACAAGCTGGAAAAGCCACTACAAGACCTGATGACTTCTTACTTCTGCAGGCAGCTGGGTTAGGTGAGAGAGATTGTTTTAGACCCGACCCCAACAAAGTACCGTAGATAGCATAACGATTCTAAGTTATTTTGTAACGTGAAGCTGCAGCAGCAGTCTACAGTTTAAGTTAATGATAACTCGAACAGTCAGATGTATCCCTAGAAAAGTATAATCTGAAAGGAGGAGAAACCGTTACTTTGCACGCATTTGCATTGTAGTAGTACAATAATCACAACTGTGTCGTTTCACAACGTAGCGGAATCGTTGTGAAAATTCACCCTTGCTGCTATAAAGGAGTTGCCTACTCATTCATTGTGTAAGTGTTGTTTTTTTCATTGTGAAGCAGTTAAGGTAGACACGTCGAGCAGTGATAGATACAGCTTGTTTTTCGTGGTGCGTTTGAGAAAAGCAATCGTCTTTAAGCTACAATGCAGTGATATCTCTTTAAAACACGATATTGATTTTTTTTTCCTCCAAGGCGCTTTACACGGCAATTGTAGTTTTCAACAGGATTATTCCCTAATAATCCCTAAAACGACACGAAAAAAGTGAACTCCAAAGGTTGGAACCATGGCTCTACATTCTCAGCTGTTTTCACAGTTAATGCAACGTTGAACATCTAAGCAATTAGAAACACCTGTCAGCCATTTGTCCCAAATGAAGGATGGAGCACGACGAATAACATTGTGGCTAAATATGGATGGAAAATAAAACTCGAAAACAAAAGTTCTAATGCTTTTGCCTCTTCATCTTTTGATCTGAAATACAGATTTCATCAGTACACAGCAAAAATGACAAATTTCCCTTTAGCCTCTTAATATTTATGGTCTTCACTGGATGTGTAAAGGACTGCAATGTACGGTAGCTCAGTGGTTAGAGTTCAGTATTTGTGACTATAGGGTTTTAGGTTGAAATCCCAGCTAAAGAGACTGTTGTCGTAAACTTGAGAAAGATACTTCAACCCCCCCCAAAATGAGTTTCAATTAAATTCAACTTTATCGTCATTAAACTTACACAGGTGCATAAGTACAATGAAAAGTGTTTCTCATTAGTCACTCAGGTGCAGTATATAAACAGGACAGAAGATAAGACAATAGACAGTTACACAATAGCAATAACAGTAACATGTAATAACATAACATGAATAACATGTAATCAAGTAAGTGAGTTGAAATGCAAGTCACTTTGGATAAAAGCACCAGACAGATAACTAAATGTAAAATGTAGCGATCTCTTCTCAAGAATCCTGCGTATATTACATTGTGTTCTGCAGCAGGTGGGCGAATCAGGTCCAGTCTGGATGGGAGCTCACCAGATTCTCTCGCACCCAAGGAAGTGAACCCCCTCCCTAGACGTGTGCTGCTCAGGCCTGCACCCCAACACTACTCTCCACCTGACCATACTGCCCTTCTTGTTGTGGGAGGACGGACTGTGTCTCGGGAGGCGGAGAATGGACCCCATAGGTAATGCGGATTCTCAAACAGAGGCTTTACAGGTTAACGATACGTCTCGTTCTTCCCACTCTTGATCTGGAAAAGGGAGAAATGCCACACTAAAGGTTTTATGAGGAAGTCACACGTGAAAGCAGTAAGCGGTTTGAGTGCAGAGGCGCTGAACTTGCGAGATGACAAAACCGTTTGTAAGTTTTACTGGTTCTGCGGTTCCCGAAATTAATTCCTGTTCTGTCTTGTGTTTTTCAGAAGAGCCAGGCACCGTGAGTGAAACACCTAAGAAAGGGTCGAAAAGCAAAGGTATGTCCATTTTTTACTTTTTTACAATGTAATTCATTTTTTTTTTAACTACAAAGAGAATTCTAAGGGCTCAGTGATGTACAGTAGAAACAGGAATTTGAATGCATGCTTATGGTTCTGCCATCAAATGCTACAGTATACCGTATAACTGGTGTTTCTGAAAAAAATTCATATATGATTGTTTTTTTTCCTAATTGTAGGTTGGCAAGTTAATGTGGTGACACTTTTATGCTATGAAATTTAACTACAACCATAAAAGATTATACAAATCCTGTTTAAGGTGTTGTTTATTGATAGTGTTTGTGGACTTTTAAGATATTTTGCATAAGTAAATCAATTAATGAAGCAAAACTGATCACTGAGAGTGCTTTCATACACAATTGTTTCTGGGAGACTAGGAGAGGCAGTGGTGTGAAGTAGTGTATAGGGCTTTTGTCTGTAGACCAGAGGGAAATGGGCCCAAATTCTGAATGTTGTGCTTTTATTCTACCGTTGAGAAAGGTATCTCAATCCATTTGCTCCAGAAAACATTCTGGTTATATGAATACTGTAGGTCTCCATGGTTGAGGAAAAAAAGGATTTGTAATGAAATAATATAAATGAAGAGAATCTGGCAACTGATATATCTGCTTAAATCAAACGTTTAAAAATATAAGTCATGGTAGCTGTTCAAACAAACTGCTTTATTGTCTGTTTCAGCTACGTTCACCTGTGACATCTGTGGAAAATCTTACAAGTATCTCAGAAGTTACGTGAAGCACCAAGAAGAGCATAAAATAAGAGGTTCTGTTTTTTCCCACTTTCACTTTTTTACGTGGTCTGAATTCCGTCAAAACGTGAGACACCTGTATATAAATCCAATATTTGCTGGTTGCATTGTCATTGCATTGTAACAAACAGGAAGTCATTATTGAAGTGGCATTGCTGGTATTTGTCATAGTCTGTGGACCCAGTTTTCGGTTTAATCCAAGTTTACGTTCTACTTTTCTATTCACAAAATAACACGTTTATTGTTTGCGATGATGAAGAAAGAAAAGAATTAAGTAGTCAATTATATGTTGTTTGATTAATTGTGCCGCTTTCTGCTTTATGTTTGCTCATTCTAATTGCGGAGAGATTAGAGAGAGCAAAGCTGTCCTTTCTCATCCATTTGCACCAGTGAAGACAAAAGCAGCTTCACGCCTACATCAAAGTTTGCCTTTGTTCTTTGTCTCTGCAGATGTGCTGTAAGCAGACTCAGTCCAAAGCATGTTGCTTGTCCCATACTAAGACAGTCTTCCCTTTTAAATTAGGTCAGACCTTTTCCTTCTCAGGTTTTGTTCAAGTGGGATAGGATCACACTTGAAGCAGTAAAATAGATTGAATAAACACTATGTGCCCTGCTCTGCACTTGTTGCTTGCTGGTATAGGCTCTGTCTCCCTCGCATTGCTGAATTGGATGAAGTGGTTTGAAATGGATGGGAGATTAATACAGGAGAGTGGCAAAATACTGTATGCCTTCACGCATATATTCTTCAAATTGATCTTGGTGCTTGTGATTGCCGGCCCTCTAAAAAAGGATTGTTTTAATGTTTGTTTTTTTTACAGGACCTGAAAGGGTTAGATCTTGATCTTCGAGCTTGGAACAAGCTTTGAACCTTTCGTATCTGCATGGTGTTCTGGTCACATTGTAAGAACTACTTGATATATTTTAGAAGCACAGTATTGTGCAGAAAACAGGCACCACAGTCACAGTTCTTTCAGGTAATTCTGCCACTAAACATCCCCAGCACTGCTCTGGATAGTCCCGTGAGCACAGCAGGCTTGGTGCCCAGCCAGTGTACTTTTGTACGGAAACTTCCATGAGAGCAATACAAAGATACTTTCATTTACATGTATATCTTTCAGAACATCTGAATGTACATACTGTACACTTGCACAGACGCACTAAGCCACATCTGTTTCCACATCGGAGTCCTGTTTCGAATCAAAGGTTTAATAAAAAGCTTTTTTCTGTACCAGTGTTTTTTCCTAAATGAAGCATTGATGTGTATGGTGTGCATTAAAACAGTATGGGCGCAGAGGAAGCCCAGCACTATGTGATGACCGGATTGTGCCGCAAATAAGCTAATTGCTTAAAATGCTGTTTTTTTAATAGCATTTTTGAATGACAGAGGAGGACAGTGCACTTTTATTCTGAATGAAATGCCAAAGCTTTAATTACTGGGCAGTTTTTTATCTTAATTTTGTACAAAATGTAGTCATTTTTGTAAGTAGACTCCTGTATATGCAGTGCTACAGTAGTATCTATGCAGTGTTTGTGCCTGGGGTGCTAATGTTTATTGCATTGCAGTATATATACTTATCACATTACATTGAAATTTCCATTTGCCCTTTGGTGTTTTATCTGGGAATTGAATTTTCTTGCTTTTCTGAGTTATGCACCATGTTCCGTCCTCATAGTGAAGATTTCGTTTGGACTACAGTGCCACCTATTGGCAGGTAGTGCCTATAGGAGGAAAACAATCTCTTTCTGGCCTTCCCTCAGGCCTATTGTACAGCAATTATTATTGTAAATATTCTAATAATAACCCAGATTGCATGCCAACTCTTCCCCCCAGTGGTAACATCTGAACTGTGTCCACCAAAACCATTTACAACCACAACCTGGTTTTCCCTGGAGATCTCCTATCCATGTATTGACCAGATCTGTCCAATGCAGTGTGATAACACTACTGTAAATATAACGAATATTACTCCGTGTATTACAAATCATGTTTAGTACAGCAATGGGATGGGTGTCGTGTGAAGCACATTTGATGTTTACAGTGTGAAAACACCTTTTTGCTGTTTGTGTCTACAGTATGTGTGGTACTTAATAAAGGTTGCTCTAGTCTCAAGGCCTAGAGACTAGGAGTCTACTGCTAATCACGTTATGTTCATTGTGTGCTTAAACATTAATATTTATTTTTTAAAATAATCTGGAATCTATTGTGGTACCTAGAGGGTTTTCAAAGCAGGCACTAAGGTATAGAATTCCTACCATGCTGAAGTTCTAGAACACAACTTGAGAAAACCAAATATTAAATAGATCTTCACCCACCAGCATCCATGTAAACCTTAAAGATCCAAAGGTAACTTATTCAAAAGGATTATTTTTTTTTACAGCATTTGCATTTTTTTTTTAGTGTTGGTGTATTTAGTGGTGGACTTAGAGAAGTCTTCATGGGTTTAAACAGGTTGTTAATATTGTTCCCGATTCAATGTCTTCCCAACCCATTCTGCTCTAAATACTTGAGGCTGCTGTTGAGAACTTGGTGGCACAGATGAGGACAGCATGGAAATGTATATTTGAAACTTTTTTCTGTATCCCACATTCTTATTCATGCTGTAGACAATTAACGTGTTTGTCTTTAGGAAGCGCATCAGACAAGCCAGGAGCACAGTCAACACCTGCCAGAATTCCAGTGGTGAAAAGTGGAAAGCGAGGTGAGACTTTTTCTCTGTTTATAAGTAAAGGTCCTTAGGATATTTTTTCACCTAATCTAAACCAGAAGAATGCAGTGGTGTTCTAAAGGCAGTAAATTCACACCTGCAAACATAACAGTATCACAAACCCAAAGTATGGTGAGGCTTTGACTCAGTGACACTAACCGGTAACTAGGTCATAATATGGATAAACTAGGGCAGAAGTTAAATTTTATAGAATCGGGTCAAGTTTTATGCAATTCCACTTTTGTAGCTCAAAGTAGAAAAAAAATCCTCCATCGAGTTTTGTGGCTGCCACATCTTGATGTAATCTTTCATAATTATGAAATTATATTGTTGCTGCAGCATGAAATGAAAAAAATTTGGTTCCTTTACAAGCCAATATATAATTCAGGTTGTGAAAGTTTTTTCTTTTGGTCTTATTGGCTCCGAACAAATCGAACACAAGCCTAGAAAAAAACAAAACATTAGGTCTTGTTTGGCAACAGACTCCACATACTGTACAATTGTCTAAATTTATATTTTGCACACAGAAGATATATTCCCCCATTCCACATCATCCCCTCTCTGTGGTACTGCTCTCCAGTTTCTTACCTCTGGTTACCTAAAATAAAAATAATAATTCCTTACACTTATATAGCGATATTTTCTGGACACTCCACTCAAAGTGCTTTACAGGTCATGGGGATCCCCTCGCCCACCACCAGTTTGCAGCCCCACCTGGATGATGCGACGGCAGCCATAGTGTGCCAGAACTCTCACCACACATCAGATCTCAGTGGGGAGGAGAACAGAGTGAACAGTTTAATGACCATAGAGTCAGGACCTCGGTTTTACGTCTCATCTGAAGGTAGCGCCTTTTTACAGTATAGTGTCCCCGTCACCTCTTCCAGCAGCAACCTTAGTTTTTCCCAGGAGGTCTCCCATCCAGGTACTGACCAGGCTCACACCTGTGTAGCTTCGGTGGGCTGCCAGTTGTGAGTTGCCGGATGATATGGCTGCTAGTACTGTCAAATACAACGGAGCTGCCTCCAACAAAGCACTGACCTCAGCAGCACTACAGGCCTCTGACTGTCCTCCTTGCTGGCACCATGGATTCTAGCAGTCAAAGGTTCCATCTGCTTGCTATCGGAACAGGTCAGGACCCAGCCTTGAAACCAAGTAACACCATCTTTAGCTACAATGAGACCTGCCAGCCAGACCTGTTTCTGCCCCTGTTAGAGGCCCTTGTGAGTCATTTTCTGGCAAGAGTACTAAACGTGAATATTGTCAAACTGTTTCCATAACCTCTGGACACACTCAAAAAGAGTAACTATGTGCCCACAGTGCCCCTTGGAGAGAGTTCAAACAGGGGGCATGAAAGTGTCTTCATAATATTACGTCTAAAAGGGGTCAGATTCACTGTCGAGGAAATGTTTTTCTTTTTTGAGGCCGAATTTGTATTATCCTAAACATTATTCCAGGAAATGGCCTCACCCAACTTTCATATCCCTGTTCCAAACAGTAATGGCCTGTAACAAGCCTGTAACTGAAATCCATAAATAGTAGAGGACTGTTGCTTGGAAAGGAAATGGGGAATAGGCCTAGTTTATTACTTTCTGTTGACATCCTAGACCCCACAGAAAAGGAAAACTCGCCAATAAAGAGCAGGGGGGAGGCAAAAAATTAAAGGGGGTCTGTGGCATGAGCTTCAGTATCAGGCAGAGATGTTAACTGCCTGATTGTGTAGTATCCTCACCAGAATAGATATCCCAAAAGGCACACACATGAAACTTAAAAGCTATAAATATTTCATCCAGGGCAGTTTTGCTCTTGGTGTTATTTTTTTTTCTTAATGATTGAATTTTGTTGTCATCTTCATTCCTGCATGTGTAGTTTCTTTAACCTTGTCAAGTTCAATAACTGAAACCTGTGTACTTCTGAACAGGCCTGTTGTTAGTTCATAATGACATAAACAGAATTTTGAAGATTTCACAGTCAGTTCTCCTCCAAATACGCTGAATAGCGCTGAAGACAGTATTTCTGTTAAATGATAGATATGCGTCATCCTGTCATTCAGTCACTTACAGGAAACCCAAGCTTTTAAGTTTATCCACTACAGAGCTGATTTCTCTGTCTTTAGGATGTTCCAAAAGGAGCACACAGGAGGAATCAGTGTCTGCCCAAATTTCAGAGGTCAACAGGAGAAGTAGTGGTGAGCCAGCAGGGGCCACACTGATGCTAAAACAATTCTTACCACAATGACACTATGCAGAGTTATGTTTTTGTTCATTTGATAGGGATACGTAGTGTTTTAGTAGTGGTGACATTTTTCCATTAAACTTGGAAAATTCATATTTTTTTAAAAATGTTATACTTTAAAATGAATTAGATTCCACACTCTTGTTGTAGTGCTCAGTATCAGAACTGTCAAGTGAAACTGGGTTAACTACTTGTTCATTTGCTTCCTTTAAATTCCGAACAGCACTCTGGTCAGCCTTGAATCTTCAGTTGTTTTCACTCCAGGTGCCTTCCTGGATACAGGGGAACCTGTCTGAAGAAACTCTAGTGTTTCAGCACTTCTGTGTAACCCTCTCTCTAGGTTATGGGAGACATTATGGGCATACTGTAGGTCCCATAATGAGGTTTTCGAATTACAGAAAGTTTACTTAGGTAAAGAGAAAGTAGTGAGTTTCTTCCATGGATGAAAAGCAGGGATTTAATGTAATGTGTTTACCAGCAGCAAACACCAGAGCTTTATTTTACACTTCAGTCTTGTTTTGTTGTCATGCGTGGATGGCAACGTCTACATCTCCTGCTTTTCTCTCTAGAAAAGTGAGTAACCCGTATTGTCATCCTGTCAGGAAAGTGCCCACGGGATTTAATTGTTCACTGTACATTAAGTACCAAACTGTACAGCATAGGGTAATGAAATACACAGTGCAGCATTTATAGATTTGTTAAAAGGTAATTAATTATCTCTTCAACACTCAACCGTAAGTCAGGGAATGGGTGTATAAAGCTGTTAGTGCGTCACTAACATCATGTTACACTTTGGTATCTCGGGGTCCTTACATTTTAATTGAATTTGAATGCAAATCATTTGTATCTTTAAAATTTTCTGGTTTGGGTTTGCTTTTGAAGAGTACTTTTTGTGCTCTTATAGTTTCATGCGGATATCACTTGTTTCTCCATCAAAAGTTAAAATTATGAGCCTGTACTCTTTTTAGGAGTGACAGATTTTATCTCGCTTTCATATAAGTCCAAAACTGCTCCAGCCATTTTCCCAATAAAGAATTGTGCTGCTTTTGCTGAGAGACCAGTGAAAGGATGTCTAGCTACTGTGTCTCAGATTGTGCTCCACATCCAGCCAGTTTCTCTCATTGGGAAAGTGTGTATGTTGTTGGAAAGGCCAGTAGGAACCTCAGAGCTGTCAGTGAGCAAAGGACAAGATTAGATCACTTTATTGGCCATATACAATTTCTCGTATTAGGAATTTGTCTTTTGGCAGACCCCAGCTTGCTCTCCGTGAGACACACAGACAGGGAGAGAAGCCTGGGGTCAGAGCGCAGGGTCAGCCATTTATACGGCGCCCCTGGAGGAGTTGGGGTTAAGGGCCCAGGGCCCCAACAGAGTAGGATGTCTCTGCTGGCCGTGGGATTGAAACCGGCAACCTTCTAACCGCAGTCCTTAGCCACAGAGCCACCGCACTGCCCACAGTCCGTGAGTCTCTGTTCTTACTGAAATTCAGCGGCCCATTATTCTCTTTTGATGCACGTACTGATCTGATCGGTGAGGGCCTGGTTTGCAGATGGATTACTAATTTATTTGTAGCCCCTGCTTAGTGCTGGCAAATATTATCCCAATTTGTCATGAAGGCCTTGTAGGTGCAATTTGAAAACTTCACAATTTGATACCCGTCTGTCTTTTATTTGACCAAAAGAGTTATAAAACTCGAGTTTCCAAGATCAAGGTACGCACACCATAGCTTAGTGTTGTACTTTCTTCTGTTTCATTCTCGTTTTTTGGTTGTTGTTATAGCTTTGAATTAGATAATTGTTTTGTGCTTTAATTTAACTAAACATTTTTTTTTGCTATGCTTATGTCTGTAATTAAGAAAGCAGTGAACTGAACTTCAGCTTCAATATAAGAAACGTGTTCAATTATTCACCTTGTAGTTCACTAATAGCTTTATTTGTATTGTCACCTCTGTTTTGTACCTTGCCAGCTTTTAGATTGTATATCTTGTGTCGCAGTACTGGATTTCAGCCAATGAGCCATATTAGCTTCTGCTTGTTGTTTTCCTCTAAAGAGGTTCAAACTAGAATATCCTGGGAGGTGTTAGTCAGTTTCAAAAATGTGAAATTAAAAATGAAAAAAGAATGTATCAGTCGAGGAGGTATGCAGGAAACGGGGAACAGATCTGGGTGTTCACAGTCAACTACATGGTGTTTCAAAGGGAGTGCTCCCTCAACTGGTTAATTGAGCAGATAGAAATCATGTCCACATCATATCCAGTCTGCCCTTCCATTATGTTTCTATATTGCCAGTAACCGTAACACGTTATTGAAGGCTGAAATATACATGCATTAACTGGTCCCCATTATGCATGCAGGATGCTTTGCAGAAAAGTGTACAGCATGTTAATGTAATAGTGAAATGACACATAAATAGGAGGTTCTTCCCACAGACATAACATTAACTTAAACCAAGGAGAGTGGTTCTTGATTAGCGTCAGGAATGAGCAGACGCACCTAAAGACCCCTCTCCATCCGTATTAAACGACCTCAGTAGAAAAAGAAATTTAGAACACTTATGCTCAATTTCAAAACCGAGACTTACAGTACAAAACCATCACACTGTTCAAAATTAACTGCTATTTTATAATGATGCAGTCCCACTCACTATAAAAGCTGAGTACCTTAAATGTTTTTTTTACCCCAGTGCAGGAAACATTAACATTGTTTTTAAATAAAACAATGTTTTATTCTTTACTAGAACAAAGTGGAGCCTCTCCATTGTGCCTGCTGTTAGAAAATTATGTGAAAGGGTAGGACTTACTTGGCATATACCTGAATTGTTCCCACATAAGTTAGAAATATAACGTCTGGTGTGTTAGAGGTACAGTTTGTAAATGTGGAAATGACCTTCAGGATGCGGCTAACTGTTTGAGAATGAAAAAAAGTTATTTGGTGGGACAGCATAGTGGCACAGTGGTTAATTGGGCCCTGGGTTCAATTCCAAACCTAGGGTGCAAACTGCGTGTATTTTCTCCCCATGTGTGTGTGGGTTTCCACCAGGTGCTACGATTTTCTTGCTTAGTCTGAAGACGTACAGGGTAGTTTAATTGGCTTATGTCAAAATTAGCCCTGATGTAAGTGTCTGTGTTTGTCTACCCTGCAGTGGACTGGCGTCCCATCCAGGGTGTATCCTCCCTTGCACCTGCAGCTTGCTAAGATCAGACTCTAGTTCCCCCTTGACCCTGGATGGGATGAAGCAGTCAGAAAATGGATAGAAGACATTCTTCAGTTGTTGAATGGAGCATATTGCTGGTGTGTGCTCTCACTCATAAAGGCCCAGCTGAGGGGTTTTGAGTGTATGTTTAACTCTCTAGAGGCCATGTGAACCACACTGCACTCACCTACAGCATGTTTACTAACTGGCTTTGCTCTAACAGTGCAGCAGCTGAGCTGGAATGGCTTAATCCAGATGGTAAAAACAAAGTCTTATTTGAAAATTTAACCAGGGTTATACATTTACTTGATTTTTACCTTAACTAATTTTTGCATTAAATAGTGAAAGTAAAATACTATTCATGTGTGAAACAAAAGGTATAAACTGTTTTTTTTCTGTTCCAACTTTCATTCTGTGCATCAGCCCACAGACTACATGGAGAACCGTCATGACCGCTGGTCTTGAGAGCGCAACAGATATGGACATTGCACTTGAAGGAGCTTGCTCACACACACTCTTTTCCAGTTCTGTACTCATGGATCATATTCTGACAGTTCAACAGATTTCTCCCATTAGGAAGTTACAGATTGTTTTGGGTTAGGGAGAGATTTCTCAAGTGCTTGTTGATTTTTGTTTTCTGGCAAAAACGTTCAGATATCCTGTAAAAAGGCACATTTTGCAGGTGCGCACGCCTTTCCACTGCTTTAATTAAGAAACATGTTTAGGGCATCCCTTTCTGAAGCCGATGTGAGGGGTCATGGCAATGGAGTTTGTGTTTTGTTAAATATTTCTTGGACAAATTGTTTTTGTTTTTTGTCAGGCCGAAACCAGCTGGCTTATTGATGCTCTTACCCATCATATTGAAGGTAATATGCATCAGAAATCATCTATAGGCATTTGTTTAGAACTATTTGTTGGCAACAGGTACAGTAGTTTAAGGCTTTGGGTAGTATGGAATGGTAGTAAAATTCCATTATTATTTGACCAGCAGCCATATCACCCTGTAACTCACAACTGACAACCCACTGAAGCTCACCAGGTATGAGCCTGGTCAATACCTGGATGGGAGACCTCCTGGGAAAAACTAAGAATGCTGCTGGAAGAGGTGTTAGTGGGGCCAGTAGGTGGAGCTCACTTTGTGGTCTCTGCGGGTCCTCATGTCCCAGTATAGTGACGGGGACCTACACTGTAAACAGGTGAAGTCCTTCGGATGAGATAAAACTGAGGTCCTGACTCTCTGTGGTCATTAAAAATCCTTGTGTGTTTTTCGAAAAGAATAGGGGTGTAAAATAAAATCCTGAATCCCAGGACGTTTCTCAAAAAGAGTAGGGGTGTCACTCCGGCATCCTAGCCAAATTTCCCATTGGCCTTTACCAATCATGGCCTCCTAATAATCCCCATCTACAGTATGAACTGCTTTCATCACTCTGTTCTCCTCCCCGCTGAGAGCTGGTGTGTGGGGAGAGTACTGGTGCACTCTGGCTGCCGTCGCATCTCGCCATGGTGGTGGAGGGGAGTCCCCATTACCTGTAAAGTGCTTAGATTGGAGTGTCCAGCAATTCTTCTTCTTCTGCTTCGTCTTCCTACTGGTTCTCATTGTGATGCAAACAGTATGCATTGCAAAGATGGTACATTTAAGATTTGTTTTTAGGGGGGCATCAGCAGAGTGTGCCTGAATCGTAAAGAAAGTGGGCTAATCCAAATCAAGCCCTAAAACACCGACAACATTAGTGAATAATCAAGCTAAGAAAGATTTGGACTTCAGGGTGTTTGTACCAAATTGCCATTAAAATCTGTAGTTTTCTTTACCTACGGTATGAGGGAGGCTTTCGTGTTATAAGCTGCGTCTTGCAAACCTGAACTGAGAGAAGTGTTAGGAAATGTACACACTCTTTGAGTCCCAGAACACGTAAGAAGTAATTTAAATTGCTTGATGCAGCTGTTTTTGCTGCCTTTTATGGGTTTATGTTTACCCCCACGTAGAACTATTTAGCAGGTGGGGTGCCGACCTGGGTTAAATAAACCCAGCTGGTTCCTTTGAGCCCCAGCTGTTTTTTATAACAGGGGTGGAGGCAACAAAGCTGCTGGAGACTGTGATATTGACATACAGTGTGGTGAGGAGGCAAGGTTAGGCTGGATGCTAAGTCATGTAGACAATTTAGACATGTAATACAGGAAGGACAGCAGTCTGCTCCATGGTTTTGACTTCTGGCATGCGAGGTAGGTGCATTACCTCACCTCTGGAGTCTGGAGCTTTTTCTTGACTAGGTGACCTTTGGGGCACCTAAGCTGTAGTTCAGTCATTATCCACTCTTAAGCTCTGGAATCAGTGGAGTTGACACTGGAGCTGTAATAAATTTGGAAAATGAGAATATGGCGATGTTAAAAGAGCTGAAAACATCACTGAAGGATCTACAAGTTTAAGAAATTAGGCTCTCTCTCATCAGCACCTGAGAACGGTCTTTAACTATAATAGTGAGTTGAGAGTCATGAAGTAAGTCTATGAAATAAATGACACATTTGAGGAATTAAATGCCTACCAAGCCTTGACATGGCAGATACGCAGCACAACGGACTGTCTTTGTTAAAGCTTTCAATGAAAAAAATAATTTCAGTCAACCATGCAGAGTACACATGCAGTTTGGAGGTGGAGAACCTCTTGTTAGATTCTAGAAACTTCATCTATTTGCTGTGTTGTGTTGTCTTTTACTGTATATGGCAGATATTGTCCAGACTGCAGGTTTCAATCCTCTCTCCAAGCAAGCACCATTACTGATTGAGCTGCTCGTGAGCCCCATGAATGTTTCCCTGTTTGTTTGTTTTTTTCTCATTCCGGTAGATTTTAATAAAGAATAGTAGTGCCCACAATATCAAACAAGCCTGCATGGAGGATACAAGAAATCGAAAGACTATTACAATTTCATTTTTGCTTTAATTAGTATACCCTGCAGAAAAAAGACTGCCTTAAGGCAAAGCACTAGACCTGTGGATGCTACCTCGCGTGTCTCCTCATGACCTCATCTCCTCCTTTTTGTTGCTTTAATTTTACTAGAAATATCCCTTTTCTGTTTATTTCCTGTCCAAGGTCTCAAGAGCCAGCCGTGTGCTAAGCTGTCCAGAGAAAGCAAGAAAGAATATAGAAACACCGTCAAGCCCAGCAAGATTAATTATCACGAACGTGCCAGTGGATCATCTGAAATGCCCACATCTGGCCTTGCCATCACACATCACACAGGTGGGTGTTGGTCTAAAATAAAAGCCCACCCTGAATGGAAAGCACTTTGGGATCTCTGGGGTAAAAAGTACATTTTCATCAACATCGTTTTCATTATTGAATCTTTTGTACTGGCTGTTTGGAAGTCTAGTGTGATAATGTAATTAACAATTTGTTCAGGAGAGATTCTCATATTCCATTTTATACAAGCAGTTACTCTAAAAACGTTTCGCTTGCAGTTTGTACTTGGTAACAAAGGTTCCCAATCGAAGGTACATCCGTTTTTGAATTCCTGTTTTCCTTTTGACTCCTAATTCAAAGTAAGCTGTGCTTAGCCCTGTATTGGCCGCTCCTCCAATTTATTGCACTAGGGATAGTTACTGGGCAAAGAGGGGTTTGAAAAGTCTTACAGGGACCTGTTACCATTAACGTTCGATCCATCCGATGTAAAAAAAAATATCTTATAATATTATAAAATGTGTTGTAAGGTCTTTCAAGGGGTACTTGTTAAATTCCTCACACTGTTAAAAACCGCATACAGAATGCTGCATCACTAACATTAAAACATCCTCAGCAGAAAATGTACAGATGAAAGAGGTGGAGATTGAAGCAGCTGCAAGTTGTAGCAACAGCCTAGTTTATACCTCTTACACTGATGGTGATGAGAACCCTGAGCCCATCGAGTCTGGTGAGTGAGAACTGCGTTTCCGAATTTTGGAAGACTCTTGAGTGGCTTTTTTTTTTCCTTTTCCTTTTGCACTTTCCTTTCTTACTGAGCTTTTGTAAGCTTTTCCTCATTCCAAACCTCAACATTTTGTTCAAGATTCACAAGTCAACAAAAAAGTTTGCCGTATCCTAGCAGAGTAGTTTTTAACCTTTTGTATCCGAAGCATCATTTCAAACCACAAATAACTTGCATACAAGTGTTGGGGTGGGTTCCTTATGTCATTGCAAATGGGTTTAATCCGTCATTAACCATTTTGAAAGATTATGCTGTCTACATTATTTAAATTGATGATTAAATGAGAAGTTGTGACAGCTTTTGGTAGAAGGGGAATATGGCTGTGGAAAAGAGAGAGTTGTTTGGTATGGATGGGAAAAACACAATTTCATAACTAGAGCCATTTACCATTGTGCACAGACCTGTATAAGCACGGTATCCACAACACAGGGTGAAAACCACTGTCCTAGAACATACTTTGTACTGGGGCATTGCTTGGATACACATGTATTTTATTTCTTTCTAAATCCCTTAACCTATCTGTATTAACAGTCTACCTAAATAGTGACAGGTTGTCTCTTTTCAGATGGCATGATTAAGATAACGAAAGTATGGTCTCTAGCCATATCCCAGGCGGAGTTCTTGCGGATGTTAGGTATGTAAAGAATATTTCACCAATGAATACCCAAAAATCCCTGCCCTATCAAATACAAATATGCAGTGTTAATGAAAAATGGAGACCAAATTATACATAGAAAGTTAGCCAGAGGTCTGTTACAAAGTAATCTAAGCCAGAACACTACAGTATATAACAAGCAATGTATGAGTGTATTTATATTTTGCACTGCTGTGGTTTATGGCAATAAAACTCCTTCAAGTAGAGTATATCTAAGATTAGTTATTAGCATTATTGCTGAGAGCTGTACAAGCTCCTGATGTTTATAATGTATGCGGCACAATCTTTATAACTCTCAACTCTATTTTCAGCTGAATTGCTGAAGGCTAAAAAGCACATTCTGTAGTCAATGTAACTGCTGCAATATTGTGAGTGTTGGAAGTGTAATTTAGAAACAGTAGTGACAAGTTAATGACAGGGAGTCACACTCACAGTAGTTTTGAGAATCCTTTTGAAGCCCCATACACATAGTAATGGCTTCACTTATGTTCTTAGTTGTAGTTTTAACATGTCTCAGTGCTCCTAGCATTGCTGGGGTGGGAGAACAACAGTTGTGGTGAAAATGTGAGCATTGTTGGGGTTTATTCTTTTAAACCCCATCTGAAATGTTTGTTCTCTTCCTATATTACAGAAGCAGAAGAGAAAGAGCTGGCAGATCTGTGTTCTGAAAGCACAGGAGACAAAGAGCTCTAAGGTATTGCATCCGCTGGCTGAAAATCCATTAGACAAAATACATTGTGTAATGTATATTGGCCAATGAAATAAGTGGATCTGTAAGGTGGCTTCCACATCTCAAATTAAATAAGAACACAGCAATAGAGATTGGATAATGCCTTGCTTAAAGGTTTCTTAAGATGTTCCACAGTAGTTGCCATAGCATTGCACAGAGACAAGTTGTATTTGTCATAATGGCATTTACAGAAAATACAAGGGCCACATTTGTTCACACCTCTGTCCATTCCTTTAAACAATATCCATCAAAAACTAATCTACAACAACAGTCCGCTCTTTGGAAGTGTAGACAAAGTCTGTTAATGTTAATGTGGTACTCTTTAAAATAAAGAAACAGACTAACCACAGTAGTGTCACAGGTTCAGCAGATAGCTAATAACAGACAATTAATTTCATGTTTTATATACGCTTATGTGTTCTGAGGTATGCCATTTATAACTATGTACTGTTCAGTATAATGAAATTGCCATGCAGTCAGAACAGGACAGAGAACAATTTGGGGGGGAGTAGACTGTTGATAGTGATTCTTCGCAGAGTCGATGTTGGTGGTAACTTAGTGTCTTCTGCACCTATCTAGCAAATGGAGGTCTTTTGGTCATCAGATGTCTTAATGCAGACTTAAGTTACTAATACGCGCTCATCTTCCAGAGTAAGAATAAGCAGGGTAAATACTGACGCCTGCTTTTTTTTGCGAGCAAAGTTTATGCCATAGACTCAAAGCTTCTGTCTGTGCTCGCTTGTAAGAATCCCTCTTAGATTCCAGCTCTTGATGTAAGATCTGCTGATTTAGGGCCTCTTACTCTTGACGAAGACCATCAAGAGTATTCGGAGCAGATTTTGTTTGTGATTCTGCTGTATGAAGGGTGGCTGGGGGTCATGGGGCTTATTGTATTTCTCCACTTCAACAATAAGCAAGTGTTTCATCTGTGAAATGATTCTTGAACATACAGTGACTTGACCCATAACCTCATCACCTGGTCACCCACTTCACCGCAGGATGCTGAATGAAAGCACGTGGAGTCCAGTGGCTGTTAATCTCTCCAGCACCTCTGTAGGCAGTTAGTGAGTCGTTGGAACGTGGCTCATGAAATGGTTTAATAAAAAATAATAATTCCTTTCACTTATATAGTGCTTTTCTGGACACTCCACTGAAAGCGCTTCACAGGTAATGGGGACTCCCCTCCACCACCACCAATGTGCAGCCCCACCTGGATGATACAGCAGCAGCCAGAGTGCGCCATTACACTCACCACACACCAGTTCTCAGTGGGGAGGTGAACTGAGTGATGAAGCCAGTTCATAGATGGGGATTATTAGGAGGCCATGATTGGTAAAGGCCAATGGGTAACACACCTACTCTTTTCAAGAAACTTTCTGGGATTTTTAATGACCACAGAGAGCCGGGACCTCAGTTTTATCTCATCCGAAGGACGGCACCTTTTTACAGTGTAGGTCCCCGTCACTATACTGGGACATTAGGACCCACAGAGACCACAAGGTGAGCTCCACCTACTGGCCCCACTAACACCTCTTCCAGCAGCAGCCTTAGTTTTTCCCAGGAGGTCTCCCATCCAGGTACTGACCAGGCTCATACCTGCTGAGGTTCAGTGGGTTGCCAGTTGTGAGCTACAGGGTGATATTAGCTGCTGGCCAATATCTGCACCGCAGGACGATGTATGCTGATGCTCCACTTCATGCGGAGCCTTCCACATTGCTACAGTGCTGACACATTACACACACTGCCAGTGCAGATGGCTGCATTGGCTACAGGGGGCATGTGATAGGAGTGGAAGGCACGCGTCGTATACATGCAAAATAGACTTCTTGAACTGAAATGATTCTTGCTCCGATTTTCACAGGGAAAACATATGGGAATCCAGGCTTGACACTTCATTGATTACTTGACCCATGATGAAAAGTTATTTAGCTATAAATAAATATTAATACTTATGTGTTAATATATGTATATAAATAGAACCTCGGGCTGCGATCATTTGAGCTGCATTTATTGTGAGGACTTACGGTATGTGAGAATACAGTTTTCATAATGGGACATCATCATGTTGGGCCATCCGACCTATACGATAATATGAACTGTTGTCCGTTATTTGCACGAAAGTGCTCTTCCAAGCCTGGATGAAGACCTGAAAAGTAGGTTTCATTAGTTTCACCCCCTCTCCAGACTCCTGCCTCTCCAGATTCCTGCCGGCCGTGTCGTGAACCAGAGTGGGTTCTTAGAAGATCTTCCTTAAATGAGAAAGAAGGCAGCATCCCCCCCAAAACAGTAACAATAGGAAGACGTTTGATTGAAAATTTGTACTCTTTGATTTGTGCGTTGTATCTTAAGGTGGAACTTTTGAATTACATTGTTTTGTGAAAAAAACATTCAGTGGAGCATTTCAGACATAAAAGGAGCAATTTTTTTTGTCGTAGATAAGCATGCAGTGTTCTAGTGATTCAACTGTCCAAAGCATCATGAACCCAGACTGTTAATAACCTTCCTTAAATTATTATTATTATTTTCATGTCTGCTTTGTTTTTCTCCCCCTACAGTATTTTTTTTACCACTAGTCGTCACTTGGGAATGCAAGTCAGTCAGTCAACAATTTGGACTCCCTCCTCATCTTGATCCATTTTGGCTTTTGCGGAAGCACTTGGCTTTTTAATGTAAAGCACATAGAACGCCCCTTTGCCTTGTGTAATAAATAAGAAATGAAGGCTTCTTGTGCTGGATTTGAACTTTTTAAGATTTTTACTTCAGTTGTGCTTTTTTGTCAACGGCAGAGTGAAGCATGTTGCTTCAGTAATGTTTCAGTGAGGTACCTCGGTGAAATTTAAGAGGTGGTTTGGTTTTAATAGTGACATACAGTACTGTAAATGTGTTTTTGAGAATGATTGCAAATGTAAGCATTTAGGAATTCATGTTTGATTGTTCACAGTCCAGTTTAAATAAAATTTAAAACTGTATAATGAAAATAGTCTTAATCACTGACTTGATATGGTCAGGAAAGACTGACGTTACATTCCAAAAATGATCCAGTTTTAAATGCATTTTATAATCTCGCTTTTATTGGATTTATGTAATACACCCATCCGTCTTTTTACGAATTTTCTTTTTATGAAACTTGCATGTGAACTGTTACCCACATTTTGAATAACGAAAGTCAACTTCCAAACTATGTGATGTGAAGAAAAAAGTCAAAACCTCCTCCAAATGCAGAGTGAAGAGGAAGACGACATCCGTTTGATATTGAGTGTGCACATCACATTTCCGCCTAGCTAGAGCTAGGACAGAGCCTATGGAGTGGCATGAGAGACGTGTGTGGTAAAGTTCACTGTGTTTTGTTTCGTGCATTAGTCATGTAAATGGAAGAAA
The DNA here is from genome assembly GCF_040954835.1 of Lepisosteus oculatus. Lineage (NCBI taxonomy): Eukaryota > Metazoa > Chordata > Actinopteri > Semionotiformes > Lepisosteidae > Lepisosteus > Lepisosteus oculatus. Next base: position 11,825,886 of record NC_090719.1, on the reverse strand, counting down.
ATTTCCAGTTTGTAAGAAATATTTCAAGGATCACAGTTGTCATGTTCCGCAGGTTAGATAAATGTTGCCTTTTCTTTTCTTTTGAGGTTGTTTATATAGTATGTTTTCGGAACATTGCCTTTTGATACAAATCATATCATTTTAAGGACGTAATGGACACAATATATATTGGACTACTTGGTAATTGAGTAGGAAATTTATTTTTGTTGGGCGCAGCATAGTTTTAGTAAGGTACAGTAAGTGTTGGGGCTTGTATTCAATTAAAGTTTCATTGCCTAATCATCTATTTGTATTTGATATTTACTGAATTCACTTTTTTTTTACTCATGCACAATAAAAAAAAAACTTGTTCTCATATGGAGTTACAGTATCTGGAAGGTAGAAGACTTTTTCACTACTTCGGTACTTGGTACTAGCTGCTGTACATTCTGCTTTAATGGAGTTTGTAGTTTCTTTTCTGTTTTCTTGTAGCATTTTTGAAAGCTCCCACTTATTGTTGGGTTCTGGGACCATACTATAGGATTCCTCTGGTTTATTTCCCTGGACTGACAAATACTAGCATACAGTATAAAGCCTCCCTGAAGCAGTCTCGGTAGTGGGACTGTAGAGAGAGATCACTTTATTGGCTATATACCATTTCTTGTATTAGGAATTTGTGTTTTTGCCTACCCTAGCTTGCTCTCCATGAGACACACAGGGAGAGAAGCTTGGGGTCAGAGTGCAGGGTCAGCCATTTATACGGTGCCCCTGGAGCAGTTGGGGTTAAGGGCCTTGCTCAGGGGCCCAACGGAGTTGGATTCCTCTGCAAGCCGCGGGATATGAACCACCAACCTTCCAGCCACAGGCGCAGATCCTTAGCCGCAGAGACACTCGCTATTTTGAGTTGTGTTCTCTAATACAGTGGACTGTGCACTTTTGAAAGGCTGTAGAACGGGGTGTTAGGAGGCACTGGCAAGGTCAGACAGGATGGAACATGAAGCATGACCTAAATCTTAAGTGAAATAGCATTATTTAAGAGTGTAGTGTTCAGGTGCCGTGATCATTTTCTAGAGGCCCTGAAAGTGCAATAATAGAGTTCAGTCAGACTTGCATAACAAACTGCTTTGGTAACTGGGCATAATGCATTGCGAAACTAGTCTGTGTTGCACAACCCCACTGCCGTGACAAACACACAAGTGTTTTGTTATAAGATGATGTAAGAGACTTATAAAATAGTATGTTTTTCATGAAGTACTACCAAAATATTCCTGAAAAGGGGATTATATTCACTATCTTTAGGGGAGTTTGGTAAACCACATTAGTAATATGGTCTTGTGGGTTAAAATAAAACCTTTTCATAATGTATATGATTGCAAAAGGCACATTTTCTGTTGGTCCTTTTATCTAGAGCCACAATAGCATACTAGGCTTGAGATATTCATACAGCTCTTTTTCAAATAATTTCTTTAAAATTAAGCCCGTCTGCCTTCTTTATCCTTATTTTCAGATCCCACTCAAGAGTGGAGCCTTTTAAAAGTTGCAACGTTTCCCATTGGATGCTGAAAAATGTTCATATTTTAACTTGACCCTCTTCAGGTCCATTTTCCAAGTGGCTTGGGAAGACATCACTACAGTGTTGAGTTTCTGTGACCGGTAAAACAAAGAAAAACAGTCTTACTGTAGCTATTTGTGCACGACTCCTGCTCAGTCAACGTAGTACTCATCGATGAGTTCCCTGCAGTTTCTTAATTGCCACGCAAACTATGACATGGATAGATCTCAGTAGTCATAGTTTAAAATGTGCATATATACGATTATACCACAGGAAGTATTAAAATATATTTTGACTTAATAGTCTCATCTTTCAGAAGCCTCAGAATGGCCTAGTGAACCTAAAGATAAAATGGATGTTAAACAATGAATTGCATTGAATAGCTTTTTTGAAATGCCAGAGAAGAAGGACCTGTCTAAAGGAGTTCAATTTTGTTCCCTAACGGCTTCCAGAAAATACCCAGTGCTGAAGGCATGCAAGGTATGACTAAGGCAACAGGGTGAGAAATATGAAAGGGAAAATGCAAAAAAGCGCAATAGTTCATTGGAGTGTCACCAAAGCAAGAGGGCAGATGAAAAATTGAATGATACAGATCCTTTGGAAAAGAAAGCTTACTGTATTTGAGCTCTTTGAATAGTTTTATACCTTAGGGGCTTAGTCTGCTTGGTGTGGCAAACTGCGATCTTCACTTACTATGGGATATACTGTACAGTTTGACCGCAGCAGGAAAAAAAAAAAGACCTGAACCTCTTGTTACAATACTATAATAGGTGGGCAAAATGAATGCCAAATGTAAATTGGTGGCTTGTGAATTTTATAAGAATATGCACGGCTGGCCAAAATTGTAAACATTTGGGTGGTCGCAATCACTATGGCATTCCAGTTCCCCGAATGGTATAGGTCAGCTGCATGAACTCATGAGCTTAATCACAAACAAAGTACCTGAGTGCTTCAAGATGACTGGGGAGAAATAGCGAATGTCTGAAGGTCAGAGACTAAGATCGGTCAGTCTGTCATTTGTACCTCTTTTTTCTTTTCACTCTTTCTTAGACAAATGGCTTATCCTACTACGTACTTTGTTCATTTGTTCCTTCCTTGATAAAGAATGAATTATATTACTATAACGAAGTAATGTTTGTGTTAATGTCATCGTGACATTTGTTTGCCTTGTGTTGTAGTGGTGTGGCTTGTTAAAGCTGGGGTTAAGCAGTGCACTGGATGTTGTTTTATTGTTGGGTTTTCTAAACTTTTGTGGGGTTTTTTGGACTGAGGTGAAGATGAGCAAGAGGTTTAGGAAGCAAGAATTGGATCATCAGCTTCTGTCTTTGTATCTAAAAGCACTGATCGATGAGGGTGCACACCGTTCTTAATAAAGAATTAATCGAGAGGTTAATTTTTTGTTGTTGTAAGGAAGGGTAGTGTTCAAATTTTACGGTATCCTCAAAATCTATTTACAGTGTTGCATGAGCACATATTATTTCTGTACAATCTTTAAATATAAATATAGTGCTGTGTTAAAAACATACAACTGAATTGATTTTTACAATTTTTACATTTACTTTACGTAAAAACACTGTATACACTGTTTTTGTTTACAGTGCAACATTAAATAGTCCCTTGTTTGTGTGTGGCCTCATCAGTCTTACTTTAGTTGGGTGATTTTGTCATTACGTCAGCATAGTGGATGAGTGAAGTATGGCATTAACGATGAACAATAAATAGTATATCAGCAATGAATAAAGAATAAATTGCAGAGTATGGCTGCATGTTGTGCTAAATAATATATATGATTTTACAGTTGTACAAGAAACTGGACCCAAAAAGTCACTCCTTGGAAGTGTAAAGAGTTAGTCCACAGAGCACTGTTACATAAAGCTTCTAACTACAGAAATGTGGAGTAATGTCTGGATGGCATACTGCTCATCGAAATGAGTTGTCCCACCTGACTGAACCAGTAATTAGCACTCAGAGAGTGAAATTCCACAAGATGGGAAGAACATGGTGTGATATGCTCTGTGTGGAATTGGCCACATTTCTCTTCTAATCGTGGGGCTTATGAGAGTTTCCAGGAGAAATAGGCACCAGCCTGTGTCTAGAGTCCAGCTCGACTGGAGAAGGTGGATGAAAGCTATACTCTGAGGATTGGGGTCACATTTGTAAAGCATTGAGTCAGTAGTGTCAATTGAACTAATGGGAAGGAGGTGTTGGGGTATGATGGAGCTAGGCAGTGCTCTTCTTGTACAGTACATGAGAGAGAACAGAGGCTATATGACGCAGATTGAGCCTTGATTGTTTTCAACATCAGAAGTTAGACAGGCAGGCTGTCTTTGAATGTGTGATAGGAAGGAAAACATCAAACTGGCTGCTGTTGGGACAGGGTGAGGGGGTCAACGTTTTTATTTGTGAGTGGTAACTCTCGCAAACAGCAAATAGTGAAGTCTGAAAAGTGTTAAGAGTTTAACCATGCTCAGCACACTAGTGTCTCCTTGAGTTAAAGTGACAATTTTAGTGAATAGTGCAAAGGGCTGCCATGGAGAGATTGGGTCCCTGTTGATCTAAGTGACAGATTATGGAAGAGTAGGAGATGCAGGGCAGCATGGAGTGTATTTAAATAATCTAGTGATAAATGAAGATGCACAGCGAAGAGTTTATGGGAAGCTGTAGAGACTTGCGTTACAAGAACCAAGAGAATAAAAACTTTCAAGAATGAAGGGCTCACCATTAGATCTAGGATCCTTTGGGAGATCAAGAAAGACAAGGACCAACCTCTCAAATACTAAGAACTAAAGTGACATGCTGGTAATGTTGCAAATATGGTGGGGTGTGTTTGAGTACCAGTGTCATAACACACTGATTTTTGTACCCTTGAAAAAGATATGTCACTCAGACTGCTTCAATAAAATACCCTGCTGAATAAATGGACACAAATAAAATTTGTTTTACACAGAAAATCAGCCAAATATATTATTTAACGGAAAACATCTCATACAGAATGATTCTCTTGCTATATGTGCATTTATGAACAACCAGTCTTAGTGGAAATCATGTTTAGAAATATCTACATTAGGTTCTTGTTACTGTACATACAGTATTTGTCCTAGAAAACTTTAATTCCTTTTACCTCATTTTCATTTTAACCTTTATTAGGGTAAGGACAACTGCCTTTGCTATTAACCTACCTACACTGGAGCAAGACTTTTTCTCTGTTAATAAAACTACAGTGCCAGAAAGTGAAAGATCAAAGCCTTAGCCTGTCTTGGAAGATTTAATAGCAATAAAGTGAGCTCAAGATCAAAGGCTCTCAAAGAAACAAATGCTAGAGATTTGGGTGTCTTCAAGCACGTTATGATGAATTCCTGGTTTAAAACAGGAAGTAATAGACTTTCTATGTTTTTGTTAGGACATCCTGTCTCTAGGTGACCCCATATTCGGTTTACTTCCTAATAAGTAACCAGGTGCATATGAAAGAAACAGCAAGCAATATATTTTCTTAAGGCTCTTAATCATGAATCTCAAGGCCAGATTTGCTGGATTTTTGCTGCTGAGGAAAAACAGGTGTTAGTGTTATTCAGGGTGGTATTGCAAGTCTGCGTTAAAATTGGGGTCTGTGTGGTTAATTTTGTGAGATTTCATTCTGGAGCCCTTTACCACATATTTATTTACCTTGGAGCCAAATGTTTAGTAACTGACCCTATCCATCTTGGACCTAAGTAACTAGAAAAATATCCTCTTCACATGAAACAGTTTGGTCATCATAACACACCTGTTGGTAGCTCTGGAAGCTTTTGAGCACAATAGTTCATCAAAATATGTTCAGACATCAGCCAGCACTGTGAAAGCCAGTATGAATTTAATTTATTTGAAAGAATGGCCTTTGCTTGGACTGGTCACAAGGTTATGAATGAAAGAGTCCATACGGTTTTCAATTTGGATTAAATGGTTAAAAAGAATTAATAATAATTTCTTACACTTATATAGAGCTTTTCTGGACACTCCACTCAAAGCGCTTTACAGGTAATGGGGACCCCTCCACCTCCACCAGTGTGCAGCCCCACCTGGATGATGCAAAAGCAGCCATAGTGCGCCTGAATGCTCCCCACACACCAGCTGTCAGTGGGGAGCAGAACAGTGATTAAACCAGTTCATCGATGGGGTAAAGGCCAATGGGAGTTTTGGCCAGGATGCCCTACTCTTTCCAAGAAACAATCTGGGATTTTTCATGACCGCAGACATGTTTTACGTTTTACGACACGTCCAGATGACGGCACCATTTGACAGTATAGTGTCCCCGTTAATATACTGGGGCATTAGGACCCACACGGACCGCAGGGTGAGTGTTCATTACTGGTCCCTCTAATACCTCTTTCAGCAGCAACGCTGGTTTTTCCCAGGAGGTCTCCCATCCAGGTATTGACTGGGCATACACCTGCTGAGCTTCAGTGGGCTGAGAAATTTGGCCAGCACGCCGAGGTTACACCCCTGCTCTTTTTGTGAAATGCCCTGGGATTTTTAATGACCACAGAGACTCCAAACCTCGGTTTTACGTCTCATATGAAGGACGGTGCCTGTTTACATTATAGTGTCCCCATCACTATACTGGGGCATTAGGACCCACATGGACCGCAGGCTGCGTGCCCCCTGCTGGCCCCACTAACACCTCTTCCAGCAGCAACCTTAGTTTTTCCCAGGAGGTCTCCCATCCAGGTATTGACTGGGCACACACCTGGTGAGCTTCAGTGGGCTGCCAGTTGTGAGTTGGCTGATAGTTCCTTTGCTGACCTTTTTCAAAACACTTAACAACCCATGTATAAGGTGCATAATTTAGAAACAAAAAATAGAAATGCAGTTAAACATTTATGGGAAAGCAACTATTTTATTTTTAGTTTTATGTTGAGTGTTTATCCCCTGTAAGAAAGTATAAGAGCTTTATTATTGGTTTTACCGAAACATTGAAATAGCACAAGAATAGCTTGCATCCTTCTGATGTGCTGTAAGTTGGTGTTTAAGTATAATTCAACTTGAACTGTAAAGGCAGCCTTTCAATCACTCCAGATTTATTTTCATCTACATTTTAAAAATTGTAAACCACACAACAACAGTGGTGGTTCCAAGCCATTTTTTTTCAAGCAGCTGTTTCTGGAACTCTCTTGTTAACAGATGATCGTTTGTCACAGTTCATACTGTACCTCTTTGGTTGAATGGAGAGTAGACGGCTGTTTCAAAGTGCTGACATTCTTGTGATTCATCATATGTTTACAGAGATCCTACAAAAATCTGGTTCTTCAAATACAGTTTCTGAGTCCTTATGCATCACATATACAAAGGAAATGTATCTAACCTGTCCAACAGACTTTAGAATAATTCTCTAGATATATGGATTACTACAGGACTGTATGTACTATCTGTATTTAAAATCTTCAACATTTAAAATGTGCCACCCTTAAATGGCATATCATCTCACAGGTAGAAGAATTTCTTTTAAAATTCAGAATGCACTGAGCTATGAGTGGGGCCTTTTGGATGGCACAACTGGTAAAGATAAAGTGAATTATAATTAAAGAAAATATATTAAAGACTGCTTTTGAAAGTTACTCCATTGTACACAATGAGACTAGAACTGTTTGTATGAAAAAATGAATTATTGGTCTTGATTTTACATGTTTATATTGTACATGATTCATAATAATAGATCAAAATAAAACATCAATGTTTTACTTCTGAGTTGTTCTAAATTGTTCATATGTGGGCCTTCTAATAACGCTTGCTTTACACTTTACTTTTCATTTTCAGTTTACAGAAATCTTGTGTCAACACAGCTGCAATAATTTAAAATTCTATAGGAAATCTATCCATAAATGCCTCCATTTTATATGATAAATAAATCCCCTTTCATACAAAAATAAGACCCGATCAAAATGAGTACAAGGCCACACTCATAGGCACTGACATGCCAGTATTTTATGTAAAAATTAGCATATTCTTATTTATGATTCTGAAAAGACAACATAAGTCATAGTATGAACCAAATACTGTACCAGAGGTCTTGAACAGTCCACCTTTTAATAAACAAGTCTTAACTGTATCGAGATATACACTTAGCTGCAGATTTCTCATTAATAGCTTTTTTCCAGAAGGTGGCACTGAAGTTCACTGAATGATTTTTCTTTCTGTGCCCCATACAACTCTAATTCGTGTCCTGAGAAGTGGAACAACTCCTGGCTGGAGATCAGCAGTATGAAGTAGCCTGCTTTTAAATGTTTTATCGCTAATCTTTAATGGGGGTGAAATTATTGCCCTTTGTTTTAACAAAGTAGCATATGTGAAAATAGGAGGCAGTGCCAGGTTTTTTTTTTCTCTTTGGACAAACAGCCAAAGACAGAAAGACGTTTGACAACGAAATTGGAATCCGACTCACGGGGATTGTTCTGTGTTGTCACAGAGCCACTTCACAAATGCTTTCAAACTAATACAGGATGCACTTATTTACACAAAGGGTGGTAGGAGTATGGAAGAAGTGACACTGCCGTGGTTCCTGGCAGCTTCCCTGAAATGGCTGGATGAGATCGAGATTAGTTAGCTACTACAAGCAAATAAACTGCATGAGTTCAATGGCCTGTTCCCGTTTGGAACTGTTCTTATTTCTATCTGTAACATGTACTGTATCATAAGCTCAGGAATTTTGGATCTTGATCTGAAGATCTGTAGACAACTTATGTATTTGCTGTGCATAACATAACTTAAATCAATACAATCTGTGTTGGATACTGAGGAGAAGCCAACAGTGGCCGGCTTTCGATTTCTCAAGGCTCAGCAGCAAAAACATTGAAACAAAATCATCTGTCCGAGAATATCAGATAGTGCACGCTGATGCTGAAGAGCTAAAATACTTTGTGTGTTTAAACTGGGTTTTCTTAGAGTACTTTCTTGAAAACAGCTCAGAAAATGTTAAGAACTGCTTGTTTAGATAATTGGTAATTCTCAACTTATTTAGAAAGAACTTGCGAAGAAAACTCCTTTGACTCTCAGGGCAATGAAAGATTTTTAAGAAAATAAAAATCTCTTGTTTACTTCTTGCTTTTGTTTACTTTGTGCTGATGTTTTAAATTTTAATTGATAAATGCGGCTTAATGTTCTTAGGACAAATCTTTATGTGTGTATATGTACAGGTAGATTTGGCCTTGGCTTGTGTAAAACATACCATTTTAAGAACATATACTAATTGACCTTTGGTTGTGAAATTGACCTTTTAATTCAATTGTTTAATTGACGTTTCTAAAGAGAACATACTGTACAGATTTAATTGCAACAATGGAAGAGCCACGGGACACATTGTATTGAAACTTCCTCATCACTGAACTCAGACACAGTACTTAATGGAGGGACACCAATCAGTAAAACAAGAAGGTTTTAAAAATTTTCAAGTGCTCAGATATTTCATGATGGCTCAGCTCAAGCCTAGCACTTTAATTGATCTTAGATTTGACTTTAACAGCAGTTACTTGAGAGAATTTGATATCTAGACCTAAATCTATGCCTCAAGCTCCACGACACCTGACTGGATAAGTCTCTGACATTACTGCAAGCTTGCAGATGTTAGCGAGTTGCCAGAGGTGAGTTGCTGAAGTTTAAGGATCTTTGACTGGCTAATCCCATCTGTACCCTTGCTGCGCCTTGCCAATTCTGACTACAGAGTCCTGTTCACTGTCAAGTGATGTGACCCCCTGGAAGTAGCTTTGGATAAACATGCAGTTCATGATTTTCTATGTCATTGATTTCCAGTCCTGGTTTCTGCAGAGCCCCAGTCTAAAGAATTTTCCAGGTCACTTTAAAAGACCTGTTTCTTCAGATTGGTTGCACATGTAAATGTAAAATAAGTGATTGGATTGCTCAGTTAAGCAAACAACATTCTTAAGAAGAGTTAGCGCAGGTCTTCCCAATCCTGCTTCTGGACACACATACACCTCCTGGTTTTCATTGTAGCTGAGGTCTTTACTTAAATAAAACCTTAGTTGAAGCAACAAGCTTGGTTTCAATCTTTTTTCTATCATAGGCTGGAGATGTAAGTTTCTTCTTACAGTAAACATACTGTAATAGTTAAAAGGTAATCTCTGACATGTTTAGGAACTGATAATCAAAGGTTCAGATTAAACCTACTGTTAGGTCTGTTATTGGCTCAAATTGTTTAATTGACTATGCAGGAGGAACAAACACACCCACTGTTTAAATGCCCTGGACCAAGGTTGGAAATCTTAGAGTTGACTCAACACTAAAGAAAATACCAGAGTAGTGCTCTCAAGGAGTAGGTTTGTAGTCCTTATAATACCAAGGTCGTCTGACATTTACTCTTACTGGAAAGTGGAAATTACTTTATTTAACCTTAATAGCTTACTTCAATGAGCTGTTTTCATTTTCTAAAAAGTGACAGCCTTAAGGTCAGTTTAAAGAACCTTTAAAGTAACTTAGATGTTTCAGTGTTGGAATGAATTTGCCATAGTTTTGATTACCAAAAGAGTTGTTCGGTCAAAGGTTTGGTTTAGCAAACGGAGACCTCGGAAAATTTTGCAAACCAAGGCATTTGATTTAATCAAGCTGTTAGAAATGTAACCTCTCCTGCCATCAATCTTCATTTTTTATTCAGTTAATCATGTCCTTCTTCAGGAGATTTTAATTGTTTTATGGCACTGGCTCCGATTGTGGAAAATCTTTGCAGCTGACATGTCTCACGGCTAAAGATATCCACTGCTCTTAACCCTTTTAAATGACTGATGGCTCCATTATACTGGGATGCAACAGGTTGTTTGCATTGCATTCGGTTTATAAGACCTTGTCAAATGTCTGCCCTATGAAGGAATATATTCTGTACCTGTCAGTTTCAGTCATGTTTTTGTAGCCTGTGTTGTTTTGAATGATTTGTAAATGTGCAAATGCAGTTTTATTAAGTGCTGCTGTCCATTACAGAGAAATCTGTCAAATTATAAGGTGTCTGTTCTGGCCTGTGACATTCTAGATTCAGAGATATTGTGTTCTCTTAGTGCCTAAAGTTCTTTGTTACTCAATCTTACTTTTATTGTCTGTTATGGAAAATTTGCATTCTAGGCAGGTAAAAGACAAAACTCAATACACAATTCATTTCATAAAAATGAACCCATTAACAAATAAGAGACATGCATGTATGACAAGGAATTAAATATATTAAAAAGTCAAATATACAGACAGTTGTCTAAAATAAGCATGGGGAAAAAAAAGATACTCCAACTTAGTTCTGTTGCATTTGCATCTAGGCAGTTTACATTGATGCCCAGATGGAAGGAGCTCAGTTTTACTCTGCGAGGGGTGGTCATGACAGTCAGTGATTATATTGGCCTTCCACACTATTTGTTTGACGTAGATGTCTGAAAGCTGTAGCTGTTGTGCACCAATAATTTTGCTGGCTACCTTCACAATCCTGCTCAGTCTGTTTTTATTGCTGGTATTAAGGTTACCAAACCAGGCTACCGCAGTGCATGACAGATTAAATAAAGGTTCTGTGGTATAAAGTCATTATGTTAGTCCACACGTTAAAAAAACAGAGCATTCTTAGGAAGAACAATCACTATTGGCTCTTCTATTGGCATGTGTGTTTTCGTGTAAGGTTAGTTTGTAAGCTGCAATAGTGCCAGGGTATCCGTAACATTTCTTGCTCCTCGATGACTGTTGGTGTTACAGCTAGTGGTTGCTTTGTGTAATCAATGAAAATGCCTTTGGTTTTTGACAGATTAAGTTGAAGGAAGACGTTCTTACGCCAATCAACAAAATAATCCACTACAGGCCCATGATCTGTGTCTTTGTCTTGGAGGAGCCTGGCCGTGTTAGAGTAGTCAGAAAACTTAATAATGTGTCTGTCATCAAAAGGGCTTCTACAGCTACCTGTATGAAGAATGTATAGGATGGAGAACAGTACACAGCTCTTAGAAGACTCAACAGAAGAACAAAGCTGCTCTGATATAAGACCCTTTGCCTTCACACTTTGTGATCTGTTGGTCAAGAAGTCAAATGCCCCACCTATAATATTAAAGCCTAGATTAGCATTGGTAAAAATCTCTCCACTAGCAAGTGTGGTTGAGTGATGCTAAAAGCTGATGAGAAACCTATAAATAAAAGCCTGATGTGTGTCTTGGGAACTTCTAGATGTGAATATAAAAGATTCAGTAATGTGAGGATAGTATCTTTGACTCCTCTTTTAGCCCTGTAGGTGCATTTCCTGGGATACAGTAGGTGCTCTACCTGGTGGAGAACATGCCTTTTAACGTTTTTCTCAAGTGATTTCATGCCTAAAGAGGTCAATAGCTCTGGTCGGTAATCATTTAGTATTTTGTGTTTTGCAACTGGTTTGACTGTTGCCTGTTTCCAAATTATGGTTACTTTTTGCTGATTCAGAAAACGTAATGAAATATAGTACTGAGTAGACCTCAGTACCTGCCCACTGACATGATCAGATCCAAGACTTTTCCTGACTTTTGTTTTTTTGAAAATGTTTTGAAACATTGTGTATCACCCAACATATTGTGTGGATTACAACAGTTTCACTGTATGCAGTTCTGTAGATCAGAGAAGTTAAAAAAAGATGACCAAGACATACACAGTGTGAAGAGGTTTTAAAATTGTTGTTTTAAAATGTAGAACGAACAGATTTTTCTGAAAGTGGCGCAAGATAGCCTTCAGTTATTATCCAGAATTTGGAAGAATTTCCGCTATGGTGAACGTGAGTAATATTTTGTGATTCTAACCTGAGCTGCTTATCTTCACTGACTGTCTTTTCCTGTCATTTGATATAGAAGTACAGTACATCTACATCTAACCGTGGGCTGTAGGGCCAAGGCCTAGCAGGTTTTCTAGGTCTTATTAGGGCATAGACAGCTTCAGACTTGCAGAGATTATTAACGTATTAACTAACCCAAAGTAACCCAAAGGTCAGAACAGTGGCACAGTATTTAGCATTGTTGCTAACTTTTCAAATGCAATAAACCTTTGAAATTCAGTGTAATGTGCAAAAATAAAATTAATTGGAATAAGACGCGGCAACTTGTGTGTGTCTTCAACAACAAATATTTATTTTAACTTAATACTGTTTTTATGATCCACTTTCACATATCCAAGCCGTAGGTTGTGGTAGACAAACTGGCACCATGGTATTACAGTACTGAATTTAGCTTAAAGAGACAAAAAAAAGGGATAGTTTGTTTTAACTAGGCAGCTGGCTTTCATGGTTTAGACTTGGCATCGTCCATGAGCAGCAGAGTGTTGTTGTGCTATGTTAATGGAATAATGTGAGCTGGTGAACGAGAAGAGCAGACTCCTGTTTGTTAAATACTGGATAAATATTTGTCACATATCAGCAGGTTGGTGCAGAGGCTGCAGTGACATACAGTAACTATGGGAAGAGCAGCAGTTTTGGTCATTACTGATGTTAGTGATACTGTATTTACTGTAGCACCCAGACAACAGAAGCTATCCTCTGTGAATCACAAACTGACCAATTTGAGAAACAAATACCACTGCTGGACATTGGTTATGGCCGAATATGTTATGAATGCCAGGATTTTATATATGTGTCCTTTATTTCTGGTCCAGGTGGCTCAGTAGGAGTGCAGACTAAATTCTGTGATGTTGCGAATCTGATTGTGACCAAGATTCCCCACCTCTGCAGTGTGTGGCAGTTAGAGCACGATCAGATACTTTAGTAGGTTTGGCATTCACAGATTGCAGCAGTATGGCGACTAGTGTGACTTTTTGGATGTCTGAATGTGTGTTGTAGATCAGTGAATGAAATGCAAAATGGCACCCATGTGCACTCCTACAGGCCTTGAGGTTCAATATCTTTTTCCAAGGGGCAGCTGTTGGATAAAAAAGGGATAAAAAACAGTAGGAGGGCCTGCCTTCTTTTCCATCTGTTTGGAGTTGTATTTTCTCTGAATTTGTTTCTATACTGTATTGAATTTTAAAGGAGGCAGCTGCAGACTGACACCTAAGGTGGTGAATTTAAGTTTAAGCAAAATATTTGCTTTCATTCCTATACTTCCCCATGATATCACTCTCATTCATCTGTTTACCAGAATTATCACATTCTGAAAGACGGGGAATTTAAGCAGTTTGATATCATTTCCAACTCATCATCATAGTGAAAATTTTGTTTGAGTAAATGTTGCATTTTATTTATTTTACTGGATACATTAGCACAGTCCTTTTCAGGTTTTTATTTGCAAGACTGGGAAAAAAAAAAGTTAATTTTCCCCGTTTGTTCTTGTCGTAGGAGCTAGGTCACGGCAGTAAAGAAGTTTCCAAGGTTGGTTTATTATTAATTTGTGTATATTTTTGTGTCTTTGGTTCCCCCGCGCATATGTTACACTCCTGTTTTTCCAAAAAAACAAACACTGCACTGTTTCCCTTAGAGTTCACCATTGGGTAACTTGTTTTTGAAGCAAGTTGTTTTAGAGATTTTGTTACCTGAGAGGAGAGGTTATAAGCTAAGGGTTATAAAGCTTTCTTTATGAGCAAGGGTGTTTGAACTGTATCAGAATATGTGAAATCTAGGAAACGCGTGGAAAAGGTAGATAATTGCAGGATCTGGTTAAATGAACTAAAAGTGAACCTCTATGTTACAATTGCTTTGCAGGCCTTTCCTATTTTGCTGGACCCAGCCTGTGTGGATTTCTTTTTGTCATCATTTTTCAGAAAAAAATATGTATTTGACAAAATAAGCCCTAAAACATTAGTAAAATTGGATTTTCGCTACACATACATTTTTTTTAGCATAACCACTTCCACATGTGTAATCTACAGTTTGACCTTTCACATTTTAGAGCAGTGAAAAACCTGAAAACGAGCAAGTCTGCTGCTTCTGAAACACACGAACATCACGTTCTTAAGGCTGAAAGTATTTTCTTATTTGACAATTCTGTTAGGTCACCCTGTGTGGCAAGACTGTTTTGATTTGCAATTATTGCTGTGTTCTGCCACAATAATCTTGCTAACTTTTTAAAAAATATTTTCTACCTCACATTAGACAGCAAGTCCTTAAGGACCCTGGTAAACTCTTTTCACATTGGTGTGATTCTCATCCTACCTGGATTGGACCCTACCCGGGTTATGACCTGCTATCATGTGGTTTGGCTAAGCACTTTCAGGCTGTGATTTGAAAAAACAGGGTTGACCTAGGGTCACAGAGGCAGAAACAGAACAAAGATGCAAGACGCCAAAAAGAGGACTTTATCTGCTTATTTTTTCAGGCAGTCTCTGTGGTGATCTGACATCCTGTGAAATCTTACTTTGTCTGATCTCACCCACATATTTTGGATGGCTGTTTACTGGCGCCTTAATTCCAGTTTTTCTGTACAAAATCATTGGCTATCAAGAGCGGATATTTACGACTTAATTTTAGATAATTCCTCTAGCTATATGGCTCATCTTACCTTTTTTGGTTTAGACAGTAACGTAGCAGGAAGGCATGGTGCACAGTGGTTAGCATTCCTGTCTCACAGCACTTCAATTCCAGTCCTGCGGTGCTATCTGTGTGGAGTCTGGATATTCTGGATATAATGTAGACATTTTGGCTAAATAATGAACACTTAAGGTTTTGTAAAATGTTTCCTACTTCCTCCATTATAAAGCATTTTTTTCTGTTGTCTACCTGCTATGCTGTCTAGTTGGCTGCTGGAGCATAACAGCTGCTGAGTGTCACTTCAGCTGCAGATCAGTTGGTTCCCCCGCCCATATACAAGAGCTTTGGGATTAAAATGTAAAAACGGTTAATTAAAATGTTGGTTGGTTCCATCCCTGAATTTCCAGCTTCGGGTAGCTTCTTTCATGGGGTCAAGCAGGAGATAGTCCAACAGTGCAAGGTTTGCTCTGTGAGATGGGAGTTAACAGTTCAGAAGGAAGTTCCTCAGTAATCTGCACTGTAATCCCTTGTAAGCATTTGGTGGTATTCACAGCCAAAGCTGTGGATATGTAAGGGGCTTATGTAAAAAAAGCCATATACACTGTGAAGTTGAAGTGTATATGATGAATAATTGACTTATTGACCTATCCTTGTGTCGGTTTACAGTTTAGTAGTCACTTGGTTAGCCTGCAGTTATCACAGTTAACACACTGTCAAATGCAACTATAATATGGGGTAGTATGTACTGTACATGTGTTTACCATTTCCAACAAGCTGTAAAAATGAGACCATTCTTTGAAAATTCACACAAACAGGATCCATACAAATGTAATGAGAAACTGCTTAATTCACTGCCTGCAAATGTATCAAAGCAAAGATTTTCCATGTGCAAGAGCAACACCCAGATCTAATTTATGACCTTGCTTCTGAACCAGCCAGGAAAGGCATGAGGAAAGTTAGTGTGCCACAAGTGCTATGTGTGTTGTATACCCCCCTGCACGAATCAATTTCCACTGACACTCTCCAGCCAAGCCCTACATTAAAGCACAGGTAGAGAAACTGCACTTCATGGCATTCTAATTCCTAATTCGCCTTGACGTCGAATCAATCATTCAAAAGAGCTGATGGACAGAACATAACTGTGACCCAGGTGTTACTAATTCGCGGTTGTTACGCACAGGAATGCTGCAGAAAGTCCCTGCTGTCTTAACCAAACTTTGCAATGTTATGTTTCATTTTCAAGTTCCCAAGGCTTCACAGAAGGGAATGCTATTCATGTGACATACTGGGGTTACAGCTGGTAATTGCCATCAGCTAAACTAAACAACAGAAACGGACTTGGAGTCACCAGCAGGTTGAGAACAACAATCGTGATTCTAAGGGGAAAGTCGAATTTCACATGTTGCAGAACTTGAACTTGGGAGAAAGTTGTTTCCTTTTTTATGCTCATTTTAAACACTATTCAGCTCGTACTTGTAGCTCTCTCTCCCAAGTGGAGGTTTGAGAGTAGCGTACATAGAGGTTGTTTTGTCATCCTAAATCAATCTTTGTGGTTCGTAGGACCTTCTCATACTGCCAGGAGTTTTACGATGTTTATCCATCCTTGTGTTTTTGTAGGTCTTCTTTAAACTGCCCGGTGTAGCACCCCTCACCTCCAGTGTTAGATTTGAGCCAGTTTAACGTTTGATCCACATGTGAGGGAAAATACATCTAAGTATCTTGGGACCTCATAAGCCAAGTCAATTAATCTTTTCTGCCAGCAGCCCCTGTTTTTTTCCTGCTACCTACCACCAGTAATGTTGTCAGGCCTCAGACAGGAGTGGGCCATTGGCGGCTTCATTGTGTCCAATTGAACACCACTGAGTTTTTCTCTAAAGCTACAGGCCTCTTTCTCTTTGAAAACGCCTGGAAGCATCTTTCACCAAAAGGCACTAGTTCGTTAATTCATATAACACATTTTCAATGAATATGTTCACTTCTATTCCTGGAGTGCCAAGTTATAATAATGTTAGATTACAAATAAGACATGGCCTTTTGAGCATTGTTTTGTGCTTACTGGTAGTTTATTGATCTGCATTGATCTCCATGATGGCTTTTTCAAGTTTTCCAGAGATCCATCTTCAGAAGCTTGCTCCAGATACTAAGCATTCTTCATGTAAAAAAAAAGATTCCTGTTCTCATTCCCACTGTACATTTAGCTGTTAAAAATAAAACAAGACACGTAGCTGACCTTGTGAATACCTTTCAGGATTTTGTATACTTGTATGAAGAGGGATAAGTGGCACAGACTGGACGCTGCCCAGTTAATCAAAGCCCGTCTTTTATATTTGTATCCAGAGAGAAAAAGAACTGTGATTCCCAGGAATCCACTGTAAACGTAAACATCATTGACGAATATTATTAAGACTATGGAGGACTGACTCATGACACAGAGATTGTACAGTGCGTGCCATGGCTAAGCTCTCAGACAAAGCCCAGCGCCTATAAATAGGTGCTTTAATAGTGCTATAGTAATGCCATTGATCACCATATCATCATACCTGGAATATTCATTTACTGAAAGAGTATGTCAGTTGATTGCTTTTTGCAGCACTTTTAGGATTCCATGAATTCTTTCCATTTTTAGCCCAATTTGAGTCATGGCTATACGGATTTGCTTCAGCTGTCCACCCAAGGATGATCAGGCAGCTATTGGCAGAGACAAAGTGTGGTCAACTCTGTATCAGGACAGGCAGAATCCAGCAGACTTTACTGGTCATCTGGAAGTTACAAATTTCTAATTACAGTACCAGCAAAGGAAAATGAGTTACCAATCAATCTAACAAATATACTGTAGTAGTTACTACTTTTCTAATATGAAATTGAACAAATTGTGTGATCAGAATGCAATTGTTTTTTCAAAGTACATTTATTAAGGGGATGTACTGTAATAAAAGCATGTTTTTAGCTCTCTAGGACATAGTTATACCTTTCTAAGACTAAGCTGGTAATTAGTTTCACAAAAGCTCGTTTGGGAGCTGATGTTTGTATGTCATGCCCAAAAGACTGCCACTTAGGGTGAATTCCTATCAACTTGGATTACTGATTAACCCACTGTTCCATCATCAGTTACTGCTAATAATTGGATATTTAATCGGACTTGAAGCCCAACACACACATGCAAAAATGGGTATACAAATCTTACAGGTGTACCACAATCCTAAGATTTACACCTCTTAGAAATGTAAACACCAACGAAAATCACCTTCCTTGTGTATTTTCATTTAATTACTTTTTTCCTAATGTTTGCATTAGATTAATTTAGGTGCACAATTATTGTATCTTAACAAGACTCATACAGTAGTCTGTTGATTGGCCTCTTTGCGGAATAATAGTGGTTCTTATGATTAATAAAAATATCATATTTAATATGCATTTAAATGGAAACTGCAACACTTTTTATGTTTTGGCGTTAAAAAGAATTAGCATTGACAAGTGTATTTCAAACTAATACAGGTAAAATGTACAGATTACCCTGTAAACCTATAATTTACATCACAAAATCAATTAAATTTCCAGATGTGCGCAGTACCATATTGCTGTCATTGTCAATGATTCAAGACAATTGCATGGAATAAACCTATTACTTGTTCCTTTGCAGCCTACGCATGCTGACGCAGCTACACACCTGAATTATTTCATATTTCTGCTTTTTGTGGGACTAGGAAACTTGTAGATGGAGCAAAGTACTGGTAAATCTTAGAGGAAAACCTGCTTCAGCCCTGAAACTGGGTCATAACTTCACCTTTCAGCAAGACAATGACCCCGAGCACAAGGTCAAAGCTATACAAGAGCAACTCAGGCATGAGAATGGTAATGTACTTGACTGACACAAAATCCTGACTTGAATGCTATTGAGAATCTGTAGAAGAATGTGAGATCTGCTGTCCATATGTGACTCCCAAGCAACCTGAGAGAGCTTGAGCAAATGTCCCAAGAAGAACGAACAAAAATTGCACCAAGCTGATGTGCAAAGTTGTTAGAGCCTTACCAAAAAATATTGGGGCTATAATTGCTTCAAAGGTGCTTCCATCAAGTATTGACACCAAGGGTCAGGATACTCTTGCGATCAACATTTCAGTATTTTCACTTTAGTTTTTACTGATACTGTATGTAGCTTATCTTACACTTAAAAGTCTTGCATTTGAGCTTTCACTTCTAAGTGATTTTCCTTTAAGCCATTCTCTGGATTGACAGTTTTGGATTGAACACCGATTTTCTGTTGTGCACTTTGTTTTTCTGCCATCTGCAGAGTCCTTTTTATTTTAACCTGTTTTTTTTATCATCAGGCAATTGCAATTCAACTGAGCTCAAAAAGAACAATCAAAATGCATCAGGAATTAAAAAAAATGAAAAGTAATACAAAATGTGGTCGTTCCTTTTTAGTTGAAAGCTATATGGTACTCTGGCTCCTCTAACAAAGGGCTCTGCTCAAAGGGCCGATTGGACATTTCTATTTTGAGATCAGATCAGATCAGGTTCAGATCTGGGCTATATATTTTGATCTGGGTGATCTGGATCTATTTGTGTCTGGGTGAGTTTGAAAGTTTTTCTCACTTTGCTTTATAGCAATGACTTCACTTGACTTGTATATTCCTTGTGTATACTTTGAGGTATCACCTCTCTTTGAAGTTCACTGAGGTCTGCTCTTGCAACCACGCTAGCCATAGTTATGGGCAACCAGACTTGACCAACATTTTTATGCCCCTGAGCCTACTGGGATATTAGTTGCTTATGTTGCTCCATTGCCACAACAAGGAGGATGCAAACTTGAAGTCTGTGTATCTCAGAACACTTACATACTGTAGAAAGAGAAATGAATGATGGTACAGTACATACAGTATCAGTTTTGGACAGAAAATAAAATACAAAGACTTACAGATTTGCAAGAAATGGGAATGGTGTAACCAAAGATTTTTTCCAGAGACGTTTAGCAGAATGTTTGACTCTGACCTGTTCCGACTTTAAGAAGTTGACAGAAGCGAAAAAGCCTTTGTCTCCTACCTTTCTTCCTCATGACCTTTTTCAATTTATCATGAATCTGCTTAGCTATCAATGAGAGTCTTTTCATTGATTTTGCTTCATCATAAAAGAAAAAAAAATACAACGCATGTTGGAAGGGGTCTTCCAGTATGAAAGTAGCATATGGCACAGACTAAAGAGAATATCAGTAAGTACTAATTTGTGAGGACTGGAAAAGCACAGTTTGTGCCAAAAGGGCTTTGCAGGGCTAAGAGACTGCAATGCTACAAATAGGGAGTTGTCTATTCTCATTGACGTTCATCGGAAACCTCAGGGGTAAATGAATACTGTAGCTGAAACAAGAGAAACTCAAAGGACTTTAATTCCACATTCATCATTTCTTAACAGTTTAATCCTACAATGCTAATCAGGAACAGTGAGTTAGAAATGTGCACTGACTGACTGGATTCATCAAGTATATCTGTTGCCATAATCACTCAACTGTCTGTTACTTTGAGTTGGAAAAAATATGTTTTTATTAGGCAAGAATCTGGACAGAAGGCTCTCAAAATAATAATTTAAGAGAAAATGTTCAGTTCACAAATTAGTGAATTTCAGAAGACCTAACAAGCTTATTTGCCAATTCTAACTTTTTCAAGTTTTGAAAGGTCTGTGTATTTTCATTTTTGGTGCTCCCAGAGATTGCAGAATAAACTCTAGCAACTGACCTTTGAATTGTACACTCCCTAGACCTTTACAGATCAGCAATATTAAGAGCCCCCACTTACATGTTGAGACTCTGAGAGCTGCAGGAACAGTTTTAATGGGATGTTACATGTATTCCCTACAACATGTGCATGCTACAGTAATCTTGTTCTTCTAGTATGATAGCTAATATTTGAAGTCGTGATGCAGATATTTGTGCACAGAATTGAACTGCTTGTTCCACTGTTTGTTCCAAAAGTATTGACAAGTATTGACATCTTAGGATTGTTCTGACCAAGGAAAGAACAATCTTAATTTCAACCACACTTCAGCTGTCACTGAAAAAGTGTATTTGTTTGAATGATAAACCGTACGAATCCATCCTGCTCAAACGTAATTGAGTACGGTGACACAATGAGGGGACGAATTTGTGTCTGGGTTTATTCAGATCTTGTGAATTTTAGCACCCTGCTTCCTTGAGTAAATAACTGGAATCTTCAGCACTCCAATCAAAAACCTCCAATCAGGGATCAAAATCTTCCCCTCCAAAACAACAGGTCATGTTTCCAAAAAGTCTATAGTTGTTTCAAAAACACATTCCTCCCTCTTCTTTTGGTAGATTAAAATTCACCTCTCAGGTTCTGTCAGGTGGACTTTTACTCATTGTTTCAGCTCACATAAACAACTTGAGCTTGGATTCATTAAGGATTTGTGATCTTGTAGTTTTCAGACACTTTTCATCCCCATTTTCCTTAGCTGTCTGCTAGGAATCTATCTGCCCTCTACAATGCTTTCTCCCACATTGCCACAACATTCTTAAGAATCTACTGTATTAATTTATTATTAAAAGTCTGAATGTGACAAAAATGAGAAATACCTTGATTATTTTATTTACTTCTTGCATTTAGCTTTTTACTCGGAAACAATTCGTTTCATTCTGTAAGCATTTCTGTGAGACAAAAAGACTAGGATAGAGCTTTCCCAGTAATAAAAATGATTACACTTAATTACACATAATCACAATTCCATGCAGATTCTGTTTAGTGCTTTGCATAATTAGTTTACCAATTCTATTGATGTCCTGTTTTGTTGAATTACAAACAATATGTATTGTATATACATTTTTTATAAGAAATATTTTTCAAATCTAAGTTTAAATGTTTTGCCTGACCTAAATAGTGTTTGTGTCCACTTCTTAACGACTTCTTAATTTTCAAATGGATAAACTTTTTAACACCCTTCTCTTGATCTGTGCCTTTCAATAAATTTGTCCCTGAGTAGGTTTGAAAGCTCCTTGGTCTTCACTGTTGATTCTTTCCTTGAAATTCACTCCCAGACTGAGGGACCTTACATTGTACAGTATGTATTCTGAAATCATGCAAATCACTATTATAGCACACAGATCCCATTCATCTAATTGTGTAACTTGTCAAATTTAATTTATGCTTCTCAACCAATCTAGTTTGTAAGAGAGAAGGAGGTGAATACTTCCACAACTGACGTGTTTCAGTGGAGTTTTTACCGATGTTTATTTTTTTTTCATCCATATAAGAATTTGACTTGAGCATTCAAGTTTTGATTAAAAATGTTAACATTTTGATTAAAAAAGTTAAAAATGAACTCATCTGTGGGGTTCCTGTAAGGCTTCAATAGGTGGCAGCCATGTTTGCTCTTCTGTGGGCCAAGAGTAGGCCCTGAGCCAAAATGGCTGCTGACAGTCCAGTAATTGAGCCCAGGTGTGGGTAGTGGAAATCAAGGTTCACCTGAAGGATATAAACCCTCTAAAGCCTCTAAAGCAAAGCATGGAGAGAGTGGGAAGAACACACAGAGCTAGAGTCTTAAGTTTGACATGAAACGTATACTGTACGGACCACATTAGAATTGTGTTGTGGTCTGTGGGGAGGACAGGACATAGCCTGCCACATAGTAAGCAGGGTAAACTGACCGACAGTACAGGCAGGTCTCCAAACAAAGATAGGATTTGTTTTTCTTTTGTTTTGAGTTTGAACTGAGCAACTTTATGGAATAAAAAAGGATGTAAGACTCTGAAGCAGGGCTCTTGTTGTGGAAAAGAGCCTGGTTTTGTACAGCCACAAGACGACCATCTGACAGCCTGCTCCAACAATTTGAGGTCAGCCAAATGGTTAACTTCCCAAGTGGAGATATACTTTTAAGCATAATGATTTCATTATCAGTGGTTGTAATGGAATTTATAATTTGAGGTTTTTAAGATTTAAACCTAGACAAACTTTTAGACCTAGAGAAAGGGAACCTTTTATATTCCTTCCTGGAACTTGTGCTGTATCCACCCAGGGGTATTTTCTCGAGTGTATTTTCACAACAATCTTGACTGCCATGAGCAGATGCAGGCAAGCCCAGGCCTCTGGAACATCTCTGCTGTTTGTCAGAGTGCTCTGAGTTCTATTGAAACTGAAGGCTTTGTTATAAAATGGCAGTAGGCAGTAAAGTGCAAGTTCTCTCCTGCGAGAGAGCCGTACATGGTTAAACACATTAAAACAGGGAGCAGAGAAGGTAATAGTGAATGGTAAGGAGAAGGCCAAAATGTTGAGCAAAACTGGCAGGGCCAGGGGTGTTCCCAGTAATGATTTATTAAAAATCACACAGACTTCAGAGGCGGCTACCTCTGCTGTGTCGCCATGGTGATTCTGGGTAAGCAGTTCTAAGCAGTTGTGGGTGGTAAACACAAATTATGAAACACAGCTCTACCACAATAAAAGCACACATCCAAGAAGTCTCTTCAGACTAATTGGTCATTAAAGTTTTACAGCAGCAGTTGTAAATCTATTTGTACAGCTAAGAGGAAGGCTTACACACCGTATATATCATTCCTCTTTATGAAGACTCAACAGGTTTGTCCTGACCTGCCCTCTGGGACAAGCCGTCCTTTAGATTATATCCTTACTCTCACCTTCTCTAACCCCTGAACTGTAAATCTCATCTATCCCAGACAGTCTTTTTTATGTGTTATGAAAGACCCAAGCAGAAACTTAATTTTTAATTATTTCTTTTAAAATCATCGTTTTAGAAAAACACTTGCCAGTTGATGTTTTCAAAGACAATAAAGACTGGTAAAAAGCATATATAAAACAGCATTGTTGTTTCAATGTTCATTCTTTGGTAAAGAAAATGTTTTATGTATTTTATATTAGTATTAGACTTTAATATTGTAATATTGTTTTCTTTTTACTGACAAAGACTTGTCATCTGTAGTCCTATGGATCTTGAAATGGTAGCACAACATTTTATGTCCAGAATTCATGGTTCCTTCAGTTATGGGTAGTCACCCAGGTCCTGAGGCAACAAAGCATCCCCACACCATCATACTACCACCACCATGTTTGACTGTTGGTGTGATGTTCTTACTATGGAATGCTGTGTTTGCTTTACGCCAGACATAATGGGACCTATGTCGTCCAAAAAGTTCCACTTTTGACTCATCTGTCCATAGAACATCCTCCCTAATGGCTTGGGGATCATCCAGGCGCTTCTTGGCAAATGAGAGACCAGCATTTATGTTCTTCTTGGTTAGCAGTGGTTTCCGTCTTGCTACTCTCCCATGAAGCCCATTTTTGCTCAGTCTCTTTCTGATTGTGGAGTCACGAACACTGACCTTGAGGACTGAGGAAAGAGAAGTCTGCAGTTCTCTGGATGTTTTTTTTTTATCCCTTGTGACTTCCTGAATGATTTTACGCTGCGGCCTTGGAGAACTTTTGGCAGGTCGGCCGCTCCTGGGAAGATTCACTACGGTTCCAAGTCTTGTCCATTTGGAGATTATGGATCTCACTGTGGTTTGGTGGAGACCCAGAACCTTACAAATGGCTTTGTAACCCTTTCCAGACTGACAGATATCAACAGCTTTTCTCTTCAGGACTTTCCTTTGATCGTGGCATAATGCGCTTGTTGAATCTTTATGCTGGCAACTTGACTCTGATTGAAAGGGACAGAATAAGTTAGGTTTATATTGAGCAGGGCTGGCTGTCACGGTAAAAGTATTCATGTGAGGTTGTCTAATGGAGTCTTAGCTCTGTCAAAGGTCTCTTTTCCAATTTTATTAACATAATAAAAACTATTATATTAACATAATAATGTTATAGGTTTTGTGTTTTGTCAAAAAAAAGAAATCCTTGCGAGACAGTTGATTAATCCGTTCCTCTTCGGAATTTACAAGGAACAAAATTGTGCTGAAAACGTCTCTAAGGCTACTATTAGCTACATATATTTGCGTCTCTGAACATAAAATATATACTGTTTACAGTCCTGTGTATCTCTTATTGAGTGAAATCTCATCACTGGTTTACAAATTCACCATGTTCTGCTGTTTTGTATGAGAGCAATTGTATTATTTCTGGTGGATTTGATTGTTTTTTCTTTTATAAATGTGTATTGTATTGGTACATAAAAATATTACATGGCAGTTAAAATATCACCTATCAGTAGCACCTATAAAAAAAAGTTAAATGAGCAAAAGTAATTATAGACCAATAAGTCTTGCTTTTGTGATGCGTATTGTTATGGAAACAATTGGAATTGAACTCGAGGATCTATGGCATTCTATGGCAGTAGGATTCTAGGAGGTATGGGTTTTGAAAAGATAGGTGTTGCTTGACAGCATTCTTTGAACAAGCATCAGCCGTAATGAATAAAAATAGCACATGGTATAGTCCTTTTAAAGTTTCAGAAAGGTTTCTCTTTAAAAATTTAATTTTTAAATTACAAGCATTTGGCATTCAAAGTAGTACAAGTTTTTTGATTGAGAACTGCTCAACTTGCAGGAAACCTAGAGTAAGGGTAAATGGAAAGTAATTAGGAGTTCCACAAGGACCTGTATTAGGACCACTTCTCTTGTTAATTTGTATCGGAGATGTACTGTAGATTTTGGTATCATTATGTAAACTAGTCAGTTTGTGATGCAAGAACTGGAGAGTTATCAAACTGTACTGTCGATGCTGCAAAGGAAATATAAAAAGACATAACACAAATCATAACAAACATGAGACAGATTAGCTTAAATGTACAGTAGATAGGTACAAATTGCATGTAAAAACATAGGAAACACCAAAGAGGCTGTATATGAAAAAGGTGTTTATGTTGACAGATCATTTTCATCATGTAGACAATTTTAGAATAACGATTCAGAGTTTTATCAGGGAATGATGTATTTAAATTGTATAATGCATTCAGAACACCTGATTTAGAATATATTGTTCTATTTGAGTCACCGCCTTACAAAACATATATTGTAGCTCTAGAATCTGTTTAGATATGAGTGATCACATATATTACTTGGCTTGAAGGAATTAAATTTTACTTCAAATGAAATAGCTGCCAGGATTGAGGGGAGTCAATTCTGACCGAATTCACCGAAGAGTGAAATGACTCTGTTGTTTGTAACCTTTCTTCTGTTCTTGTAAACGTTTCCTCTAGTGAATTAGATATGACACTTTCAATGAATAATACTTCAGAAGTGTCTCCAACTTGATATTTTTACCAATATTGAATGACTAGGTGGAACATTTGCCAGAATTTTTTACAATACTGAATATATTGTCTTTGGCAGTCTGAACCTAGGAAATTATTTTAACAAATCAGCCTGCCATTACCAACTGATTAAGTCATAATTTTGTGCATTATGAAATTAATAAGATGCAATACTATTTAAAGCTTTTTACATAATTAGGAAGAGGAAAATGTTTCAATCTTTAAAGGCACAGCAATATATATCAGAAGACCATAACCTAATATGACTTCTCAAGCCAAATGTAGCTCTTCTGTAGCTGTATTATTTCATTCTAAATTCTCAGTATAGAATTAGAAAGCGAGCGGTTATTGTAATTGAATTATATACTTCCAAGAGTTGCATTTTAATAAAAAGGTCTTACTGGTGTCCACAAATGTTTTTGGGAATCGTTAAAGAGAGCTTCATAAGGTTTTCATTTTGTATATTTGGAACATCTGGTAACATTTCAGATTAGGGGCTGCAAATGGCTTTTAGAAATGCTTTATAAATGAAATCTATTTATTATAAATTATAATATATAATGAAATAATGACATGTTATTAATTTGAGTGACATTAATGAGATAACCAACCTCAACTGTAGATTAACTGAGATATAAAGTAACAAATCTGCTCAGAACCTGAACAATGCACCTGACCATAACCCTAGGGTCAGAGTGTACATTGTCTTGTAATTATTTATAGCAGAGTGTTAATAGGTTATTTATAGACTGTTTATCAGATTAAGCGTGGACATTTCTGCTCTTTTGAGTACAAAAACAACAGTTAATCTATTTCACAATTGTTTGATAAATATTGGCCCTAGTACTGATAGGATTCAATTTGCTAACTATCCAATAATTGTGAATTTCATCTTACCTGGTTCTGTTTTGCATAATTATAGAAATGTCAGCTCACTGCCCATGTCTTCTTTAAGATATCCTTTCAAAGAGTGGACATTCCCACAGACGGGAAATCTGTGACTATGTTTTCCCTTTAAATAGAGGAAAATACAGTTAGATCTTACTTGTCACAGGTCTACTGTATATGCATTGTATCCTGTCTGCCCAGGGTTTTAACAAGAATTAGGAAGCAACCGTTTAATCTTTTTTAAGAACAGCAGCATTTTATTAGATACGCAGTCAGATTTTCATTTAGAGCAGAGTTACATCAGTACAAAACACTAATCATTAACATTTTAATGATATTAGACCCGTCATTGACAAGAAATAAATATGCTTTGATCTGTAAAATTGATCAGTGTCATGTGACACCATTCAATACTATAAATAGGCTGTGTTACACAGGGACTCTCTTGCATGATTTTTAATTATATTTGAAATAAAATGTGTAGTGTGTGAAAGTGGCTACGTCTTTTTCTTGACCCTCCTTACTGTAAATAAGGGGTCTCACATGTATCTATAGTAGGTCCAACGTAGGTATCTATCAATGTACTGTAAATATTGTCTTATGCAACTGTTGTGTTCATAAATATGGTTTATACAGTATTCTGTAAGTCTCTCTTTATTTATCTTCCTTGTCTAATTTACAGTTGAGTGTTGAGACAAGCAAGCCTTTTTTGATTTAAAATTATTTGATAATTGTAACTAAATTGATGGTTTTAAATTGTAAAAGGTTCAGTGATACAGTATGTGTTTTGGGGAAATTGGTATCCTACAACTTCACAAATTAACATTTGGAACAAGTTACAGGACATGCAGTAAGTACCTTAGGATTGTGTTTGGTAACGCCTTAACATTTACCTCACATTAAGAATTTGCAAAACAACATGGAATATAGTTTAGGTATTTTTAGCTCAATGAGGCCTGTTTCACATATCCTACAGGTACAGAACACTTTAGTTCTGACACTTGCCCTTCTTATTTTTGATTATGGGGGATATATTTATAGAATGGCCTCAAACTGCGCTCTGGAGTAAACTGTTGTTTCATACAGTACGTCTGAGCAATAACAGGTTTGTAACAGGTGCTGCTTAAAATATACACTGCCGAGACCTTTTCTCATTGTTTGACTTCATTTTAACACAATTTTCACAAATTAGGTACTGTATATCTCATTGGTACTTAATCATGGACAGGTCTCTGCTTGGATCAAGGCTCATATCTCATATTATCTCTTATAAACTTTATGCTGTATATAACCACGTCTCAAGTTTACGTGTAACATATGTAGACTCGCTGGACCTAAGATTTCTTCAGTCTTTTACTTTTTTCAGTTTGAAGCAACTAATGACAAGAATATGCAACAGCACAAATTTAGGTTCTCCAAAAAATGTGAAAATGTGTGGTCTTAGAAGCAGGATAGTCTCCTTTTTTATGTTGTATTTTAGACCTTGTCAAGACTTTTGATCAGGTAATTATTGAAAATGATCATTTGTTTCCCACTTATATTGTGGGGTAAATTATGTGTAAAATAAATTTGAAAACTAGATCTTATTAGCATTTTTCACTTTTTATGCAGAAACAATTATTTGGTCATCTACTAAAAGCTTAACTATGTTTTAAGTTAATTGTGATAGAGTTGTGTTTTTCAAAATCACAATGGTCCTTTATCTTTGTGGATGTGCAAGGATGTTAATGACAAAAAACTGTTGACAATTTGTAAATAGGTTTTAAATGTTGAGTTAATTGTGTTAAGCTTTTTAAATGGTAAAAATATAATGGATTAGTATTCATTTTGACCAATTACATATCCTTTTTAAATACTGTATGTATGGAATTTTTCATGGTAATCATCGATAATCGTAGACAGTCTAGGGCCCATGACAAAACTAATATAATCCATTGGTTAGAAAGAAGAAGCATCTAACAAACCAAAAAGTTATACAGTGCATAGCTTAACTTCCTTACATAGTAGTCTTGTGCATTAGTTTCATACGAATCCTGTTAGCATTTTAGACAATATAGAAAGAGCTCCTAGGAGCAGTGCATAACATCTGGAACTTTCTGAGCAGTTTGTTTAGACCTGAGTGAATATTTTAAAGTCTGCGACCATCAGGAGGATGATGTAAGCTGCACCCCTACAGGCACTACAAGAGCCAGAGTGTCTCACTGAATTTCTTCATGTTATTTCCTTCCACAAAGGGGGTTAGTGAAAGCTGACTCTCCAAGCCGCCTTCATCATCATCCCAGTGCAATAACAGCCAAATAAACCAAAAGGTCTTCATTCTGAGGAGATATTGGATTAGGCTTCTCGGGGGGTATATCAGCCAACATATGCACACTGTCTGATCAGAGGTTTAAAAAAAGGCCTGAAGGCTCTCTGAATATTACTGCAAACAAGTGTTTTTAAAAATATGTATCAGTTTTTAAATTAGAGCACAATATTGGTGACCTACATCTAAGTATCTCGTTTCAACCAGCAAAATATTTCATTTTCTGGACATTTATATTTTTGGCTGACACCATTCTCAGGCTGATCTGTTTGGACATGGGCCTCTATCATTTGAAAAAAAAGTGGTGTGTGCTTGGAGTCACATCCCTGTTAAATATTTTAAGAACCAAACAATTTCATATTTCTTTCATTACTGTGGAGGGTGCGCTACAGGCTGCAAATTGACTTAGAGGTGCCTACATCTTTAAAATATGCTGTGTTTTTAATTAGGATGAGAGACAACAAATTAAAATCTACTGAACATGATCACTGCTGATGTGGTTGTATGATATGATTAAAGATTCTCCAAAAAATCTGCAGCATTTTCTTTTAAATGTTGAGAGAATTAGAAATTACTCTATAACAGGCATAGAGGCCTTTGTTTTTTGGAATTGGTGAAAAACTGTGCCCACGTAATAATATCTGTATTTCTAATAGTTTTGATAGGGAAGCTCTAGAACTAGTTCCCTAAAGTTGCAATCTTGTTCTTATTTTCCCTTTGGCAGGGAAACATTTCCTCGGCCTCAAAGAAACCACCCAAAGAGGCCAAAAGTAGATGTTCACATTCTCAGGGCAAGTCATATCATACTGTATGGTAAGGATTTATTTAGCAGCTCTCCCAGTATGTTGTGACCAGATAGACAGAACTTCTGCTGGTGCACCTTTCCTCGCAGGTCAGACATTTCTGATAAACAACCAATTTAAGCCCCAATTTGAACCCTAAGATGGCAGATGCTTCTTGTTTGGGATTTAGTCAATTTAGACATTATTAAGAGGGTGCTAACAAAAACATCCTTTGAAGCACCGCAGAGTGAAGGCTGGCTTTCTTTCTCTGAATGTAGTCCTGCACATCGGATAAATAGAATTTCTATATTATATCGAGTTTAGAAAAATATTTAGATGAGCAAACTGTTAAGGAGTGAAACCCAAAACAGGTTTCTCTGGGAACAAATAGAAAAAAAAACACTGCTGTAGATAACATCAGAGTATGTAACCATTTAGAAATAGGCATTTGTTTAAATATAGTCTTGTTGCAACATGAAGCTTATGTGTGAATTTAAATATTATGGAAAATAAGTACATGTTTTGTGTGTATAATGACAGTCTCTTACGGCAGATTTACTGAAAATAAGATACCGATCTTGAAATTCAGAGCCCGTTAATTGGCTTCCTGTACTACAGGAGCTGGGTCTCTGTTTCTGTGTAAGCCTCTCCAGATCTCCCTGTAAAACAACTGCGTAATTTGTAAAATCCAACCATGCGCTGTTCTGGTTTGTTACTGTTTTTTATTCTTCTTTTTTTGGCGGATGCCTTAAAGGTGATTAACTGGTGTTAGAGTAAGAAAATTACAATGTATTGCAAATCCACTAATGCAATTACAGTATAATAATGTAAAAATGGGCAGTATGTCACTGTTAACCAGATGCTGTGAGCTGCTACATTTAACTAAGGATTGCGGTTTGCATGTGATCTCATGATCAAGGACGTTTCTTTATTGTTTGACTTTGATGAACACAGTTCCCCTTATAAACCTCCACTCACTGAGAGAAGACTCTGTCTGCTGTAGCAGTTGTAGAAATGTGGAAATCCATCTTATACTTTCTGTCAGCAAATTACATATGTGGCGAATGAAGTGAAAATTCTAATGAATATCTGTTAAGCATTACTCCAGTGAGCTTCTGTGTTTTGTAAGGGAAGAAAAGGATGTTGTTTATATTGAATAGTTTATCTAATTTCTGGAGGACAGATCTGACAAAGATCTTATCTAATGAGAGGACAAGAAAATGAAATGAACTTTAGAGAAAGAGCACCATGCTATACAGTACATGTTAAGTGAAGGCACCAGAAAAAGCCTGAAGTAAATATGAGCAGGCCAATTATAGGAGATAGCCTTTGAACTATAGCAAATGTTACATTTATAAAATGCATTTATTTGTAACCTGTAACTTAGTAGCTGTGTGTCAAGAGAGTGATAATAACCTGGTAGATTCCCTTCTTGTTATAAATTGCAAGTTAGTCTCAAGCAGATGTCTGATTATTTGTAATATCTCACATTTGTGTGTAATTCATTTACAGTATAACGTCATTTACATCCACTAACATAAAGTGTTACCTTTTACTTTTAATTTATCGTACTTGCCTTTGGAAATTATTTAGGCCTCAACCTTTACATACATTATTTTTCTACTGTGGCACATGACAGATTCACACATGTTCAGTGTAGCTTTGGTGAAGAAGCTGAATTAATAAGCAATATATTTGTTGTAGAAACTAATTTGTTATTAAAACAAATACTGTATTTAGTCCGTTTTGTAAGTGTAAAAATGAGGTCTTTTCAAAGGCATTTTAAAATTTTGTTTAAATAGTGAGACAGGAGCAACTGATCGCATTGTAAATTCCGCTGTGGTTAAGTCAGGAAGTGGCTGCTCTTCACTGTTTAAAGATGTAAATACTCTTAAACACCCTGGTGAAAGAAAAACTGTCACTTTTTTGGTGTTTTCCCAGAGAAATTCTATGACTCACACAAAGCTAAATACAGCAGCTTGCTTTGGGGATTTAAGTGATAGATTGAATCTTTGACTGCCTGAAATAAGTATAGTAGTACTTTCTTAGAAACCCTATCATGGAAAATTACAGGAATTGCATATTCTTCCATTACTTCAAATATTGAACTGTAATTTCTTTACGGTAAGAAGGCATTTTTCATGGTGTTTTTTGTCATCAATCGAGTTTGTTCCATGTGTTGACTTTCAAACAATTCACATACAGAACGAGATCCACTTCACGTCAAAGTAAACGTATAATGTAATAGGGGAGTAACGCAAACAGCTTTTAAAGTGAAAGTTAATTGCAGTTAATGTGTTATAAAAACCACTGTAAGTCTCTTGAATAGGTAATAATAATTGGAACTAAATAGGACCTTAAACTCAAACCTCAATTATCCTGGCGTTGCAATTAGGGTCTTTGGTGTATGTATGTCTTGCAGTGGGTTGGCATCCCATTATCAATGGTTGTACCCATTACTGTATTGCTGTCCTACACACCTTAATCCTGTATTGGCCTATGCCATAATTGAAAGTGGTTAAATGGATGAATGGAATTCATTGGCATCATTTAAAAACGAATGGCAAAAATAGCATTAGGTAACCATGCACAAAACGGTTGAAGACTATGTTTGGCAGTTGTCACCAAAGAGGCGTTTCGCGTGTTAACCTGAAACTTCAGACACATAGTCGGGGTCAACATGATATGTCAGTAACATGTGACACGATGAATGCTTGGTACCTGTTTTGGACTCATTGAAAATCCTGTAATCAGTGGGATTCCCACATTAACACAGCGCTTGCCACTTTAGACTCACCCCATTTCTGTCAGTCCGGAGAAGCTTCCTCCACTCCTAAATTTCTTCTTTGCATCAGTGCTTCATTGCCAGAAACAGAGGTCAGCAAGTAATAATAATAATAATAATAATAATAATTGCTTACACTTATATAGCGCTTTTCTGGACACTCCACTCAAAGCGCTTTTACAGGTAATGGGGTCTCCCCTCCACCACCACCAGTGTGCAGCCCCACCTGGATGATGCGACGGCAGCCATAGTGCGCCAGAACGCTCACCACACATCAGCTATCAGTGGGGAGGAGAGCAGAGTAATGAAGCCAATTCATAGATGGGGATTATTAGGAGGCCATGATTGGTTAAGGCCAATGGGAAATTTGGCCAGGACGCCGGGGTTACACCCCTACTCTTTTCGAGAAACGCCCTGGGATTTTTAACGACCACAGAGAGTCAGGACCTCGGTTTTACGTCTCATCCGAAGGACGGCACCTTTTTACAGTATAGTGTCCCCATCACTATACTGGGGCATTAGGACCCACGTGGACCACAGGGTGAGCGCCCCCTGCTGGCCCCACTAACACCTCTTCCAGCAGCAACCTTAGTTTTTCCCAGGAGGTCTCCCATCCAGGTACTGACCAGGCTCACACCTGCTTAGCTTCAGTGGGTTGCCAGTTGTGAGTTGCCAGTTGTGAGTTGCAGGGTGATATGGCTGCTGGCACGCACATTAAAGTGCAGCCTTTTGAACTTTCAGCAACACCGCATAACCTTTAACTTGCTTATTAAGATCCTTTCTAGATACAAGGAGCACAACGGATCTTTGAAAAGCCTACTATTTTTTTTAAATACTAGACACCTGCTTCATGAGTAACCCAGTGTTCTGCCCATGGGCAAGGGCAACTTCAAGTGTTACTATGGTCCTGCTTTACTTTGTTTCCATTTGTTTAAGTTACCCAATAGCCTTGAGTCAGATTCAAACATAACACATTTGCATGGCAAATAAAGTGGAAAAATAAGGCCTGCCTTTCACTGGATAAACCTGGATCTGCCCCTACGTGCTCGGAAGGACAGGTGGTCCTTTCTGCTTACGGCTCTTTTGAAACCAAACCCTATTTCACTGGATTTCTGCCACAGCGTATTGTATAGTGCGCCCAAAGCTTTACTTTTCAGTGTGAATGAACAATGGGAGTCAGGTATGAAAATCACAAGCTTGTCGTTTAGTTACGAACTTTTTCGGGGGCAGTGATTCATAAATTCTCTGAGTTCGGGTCTCCTGGATCCCAGTAGCAAGTCTCCGTATGTTAAAGAAGGTAAAAAGTGAGAATCCTTAAACTGTGTGAGCAAATGTGATTATATGTATAAAAGCTTAAAAGGTTTTTCAATGCTGATTTGAACGGAGTACATTTCCTTGGCATTTAATCTATCAACTTTACCCGATGAACTCCGTAATGAAACCGCTTTTCTGAAGATATTTGTGTTAGCTGAAAAGAGGTGTGAGATACCTGATAAGCTATTGTTTTCCCAAAATATCAGGAACACAGGCCTCAGATTTCCATGCTTTCATAATGCAAAATCTTTATTTAGTCAATTAAAATGGTTATATATAGTATTATTTGGCCAACATTATAAGAAGCAATGCCTTGCAGCTTTTGGGACCTTGGTTAAATTTTGGAATTTCCTATGTAAAGTTTGCATATTCTCCCTGTATTCATGTGGATTTTTCCTTTTCCTGTGTGTCCTGGTTTTCTCCCATCTTCCAACAGCATTCGGGTTAATCAGGGTCCCTAAATTGTCCCTGTGTAAATGTGCTTGTGTTTGCTTCCTGTGAAGGGACTGCTGTTGCAGTCAAAAGGGACACGTGGCTTGTTGATAATGGATTGTTCCGTTTATTCACAATGATTTGGTAATGAACCTCTTCCATAACAATATATATTCCCTCACCACAAAAAATACCTAAAAAACAGCACAGCTGTCTTTTCAAAGTTAATACCAGAGCTGTCAGCACCATTTATTGATAATGGAACTCACACCCTTCCTATCAGCGTGTCACTGTTTTACATTTTAAGGGTTTCCCTGACAGAAGATTAAAACTAAATTGGCAACAATAGTAAGGTGTGCTTCTGAAAAGGTCTTGAAATGTGTCAATAAGCCAGTTTAAACAGATGTTTAGGCTTAAGGTGAGTAGATTGGGTTTATAGTCTGCAGAACTCAGACATTTTCCCAAAATGAATCTCAATTATAAGTTTTAATGTATTTTTTTTCGAGGCTCATACCATGTGTTTCCTATAAAGCGTAATATGTTCCACTGAAATAAATCACCTTGTGAAAGGGTAGGATGTGTTCAAATAAATTGAGGGTAACATTCCGCATTCTGAGAAATGACCAGTTTGTAGATTTAACTCTGCTGTAATTGCAGACGTTTGCTGTATGAAGGAACAGCTTTGGGCATGATTGTTTGGTAGATGACCTTTGAGGAAAAAACTGAGTGATTGAAGCTGGGATGCTGTTCAAGGTGTTTTTTTTTCCACGACAAGGCCTTACTGTAACAGTTGTAGAATTTGCAGTCTAGATGTTTAATCGTTTATTAAAGTCCGCTCTTCTGCCAGTGATAACAATTGTCAGTGAGGGACGTAAGTATTATTCTGACAATGGCATTTTCCAGAAACATTTCATTTTGGATTTGTAAAAGTGCTTGTTCTGTACATCTCTTTATTTTTAGCAGGTGAAAAATAGTCATTAACGTACTACTGTATATTTTCCTGACACTTTAAAGGTCTTCGTTCTGAACTTTTACTCATATTTTTCTATTATACTCTTGCAGTCAGATAATTCAGTATTTTGATTGCCATTTCTGTTTATTTTCTACCTATCCGATTCTGTACATATCCCTGCTAAGCCTTTTGGAGGGCTTTGTACACCTTCAGAGTCAATTCACTTGAAAGGACAGATCTTGTTCCAGTGCAGATAGTTTATAAAATTTGTGCATGAAGACAGACAGACTTTCACGGAACCAAACAGCCATTCTTTATTTCAATTTGGACAATACATTTTACGTTTTCTTAATTCTCTTCTTAGGACAAATGAGAAGCTGGGGTTTTTACTGCTATGAGATTTTCTTCGCAATAGCATTTTGTTTCTTTTGGCTGATACATACAGTACTGTACGTAAAAAAAAAATGTCACCATTCTGACTTCCATAGTTAATGTTTCCAAAGAAATATTCACAGCTTCCTGTGCTCACAAGGGATCACTGTTATAAACTTTACTATAAAAATTTGGAATAGTTACAGGTCTGTAAAAGGATTTTAATTCTTAAATAAACATAAAAATTTAGCAAGTGAGTGATGTGATGAGCTCACTGCCTCACAGTTCAGGTGTCCACCTTTTATTTTAGTCTTGGGCATCTATCTGTGGGGAGTTTGCATAAGTTAGAGAGAATTTTTGTCTTACTTCAGTGGAGTTAGATATGAATCGTTAATATTGTAATAAGTATTTTTAAAAATGAAAATGCCAAATGTTATATGTACTGTATACTCACCCATTTGGAAATGTCCATTATTAAGCATCTCAGTTTTATCACCATCAGCCTTGTACTAATGTAGAGGGGATGAGGACTGGTGTGCTCACCTCTTCGTCATGCACTTGGAGGGCCATCTGCCATCTTTCATGATTCCAGCTCCACAGTGCTGCCATCAAGTGGTGACAGGATGTCACTACAATTGCATGCCCCCCACCTCTGGGATGGGAGGTGCAAGCCATTTCTGTACCAGCGTAGCAGCCTGATAGCAGAAACAGCTTGACAGAGAATGTGGGATGGGCTTCAGACGTACATAAATATTTCTGTACACTCTTTATATTTTTACTTCAGTTTTATTTTCATTTTTGTGTGAGTGTAAGAAAACAGGCATACAAGACGGAAGACTACTCTTAGACCCTGTGTTATTGGTAAATTATTTAACATAACACACATCTGATTTAAGCTTTGCCATCTTTTCTGTTTGTGTTGTTTATCTTGGGGTATTCTTTTGTGTTGATGAACTGGGGTGAGAATGACAGGAATGTGGATTCCACACTGACCAGTCAGTTGGCAATCTGACCACACAACTACACACAGGGAGCCAGTTGGTGGTCTTCATTTTGAGAAGCCAAATGTTAATGAATAGAAAAGACTCAAAGATGTAGCTAAATGCTAGGGTGATTTGTCTTTATCATATTACAAAAGAAAGAGGGTACAAGTCCAAGGATTTCAGTAAACACAATTGAACTGAGTGCATCCAAGGATCTAAAACACATTTGGTAACTTTTTTAAGGAAACAGTAAAGACTTTCATTGTGTAACATATTACCGTATTCCAGATTCTAAAAGGTGAGCACTCCTATGAAATCAAAGTGGTGGACATTTCAAGCTTGTTGCCTTACTTTGAGTTACTGCTGTATGAGCCAGTTCTTATTGCTGATAACTGCAGCTTTTACACCCTACTCACACTTGCAGGCTGACCTTGTCTTGATGGCTTATTTTAGGTTGATTTTTCAAATCGTCTTCACATTGTGTTTTCACTGAGCTGGCTCTTCGTGAATGTGGGTTGGATCTAACTGTGAAGCCAATTATATTAAAATGCCTTGCTGGGTGAATCCATATCGATTTATAACTTTTCCTTGAATGTCCTAATGGTAACATAGCTGAAAATACAATGACAATTAAATAAGGGTTCTGTTTTTTTCATATCCTTGATGAGTGATTGTCTCACTGCCATGGGGTAACTGCTTTTAGATGCGTGTCTTGTTTGTAAGATGTCCATTACAGTTTACAGAGTTTGGTTAGAATGGTGGAATATCACCCATGTTCAAGCCTTGGGGTAACTTAATACTGGTTAGTTGTAAATATAGAACCACAAAGATTTGCAGTGTCTTAGATTTTATTCCAGAAATCCATTGTGAAAAAGGAAAAGAGACCATCTGCCACCTTAGGTCAGTCATTGAAATTCAAGTGAATTTGCTGCATTAACCACTACCTTCTTCATTGTTATTTCTACAGTATTTCCTATTTCTTTTTAATTTAGCTTCATCACATCAATGCAGATTACTTAGTCCTTTGGATTATCCATCCATCCATTTTGTAACCTCATCATCCAACTCAGGGTCCCCGGGGAGCCAAAGTCCACTCACACCAGGGCCAGTTTTCCTGGGGGCGGTGGGAGGGAACCGGAGTACCTGGAGGAAACCCTTGTGAACATGGGGTGAACATACAGTACAAACTCCATACAGGTAACACCCGAGGTCTGGAATTGAACCCAGGGCATCAGTGCTGCGAAGAAGCAGTGCTGACCGCTGCACCAGGAACTTGTACCAGGAATGGATTTGAGCTTGAAAATTAGTAGCTCATCTTTACAAAAGGGATCAAGAGCGTCTGAAACAATGAGCGCAGCCATGGTGCAGAAGATGATTCCTTAGGACCTTTTGAGGAATCTCAGGAAGTGTTCTATGTAGACAAGCCAGAGGGCCAGAATGGCATTGTTTTTTTCCATGTTTAAATTGCAATTTTAAATGAAAAACGTTTTTCTATATTTAATTTAATGTATTTGCCATGGTAGAGACAGGAATGCGCTAACATTAAAAAAAAAAATTAAGGCGGTTCTCTCAATTTGTTCTTTCGTAAAAGCAAACAAAGCGTAACAAAACAAAAACAAGATTTAACAATTATTTTGTTTACCCCCCCTCACTTTACTTTTGGAAGCTTCTGGAGTCAAATATATTCCCTTTTTACTTGTGTTTTTATTTGAATGCCAGCCGTTTACTCTAATATGAAAATAAGTCATTCCGATGGGAGTTCATTTCTCACCAGTGCAGCAAATTAACGTCTATTTTGTTTTCAATGGTTTCCTTTGCCTCAGTGGTATGTAGGCTTGGGAAGCAATCAAGCTGTTTTTTCTATAAAATGCATTTTTACAACATTCCACAAATCCCAAGTCCTAACAACAATAATCATGTTTCATAAGGCCTTCAAAGATTGGCCCCATAGCATGAGTTGCAGCAATTTATCTTTCCAAAAGTCATGACTACCGAAAGGCTTCATCCCCATTCATCTTCCTTATTTATTCTGTATGTTGCATATATATTGTAATGTGACTCTTGGGATTTGTAAAGTTCTGCTTTCTTATGTTATTCTAGTCTGGGCTCCTGTGCGATATATAGTGACAAGATTTTTCAAGAAGGCAGGTGGCGGAGACCAATGGAGAGGTGGCAGATTACTTCTGAGACTTCCAAAACGTGGGCAAAGTGTCATTTTTTGACAAGACAACATTTTTGGTGAATGAATTTGAGAAGTGTGTTTCACTTCTTTGGCCTTGTTTCAGTTGTGTTGTCATTATTAGTTGTAATGAATGTCGTGTATTGAGAAACCTTAAGCCTTAAAGTCTAACTAAAAGTTAGTTAGTCTAACTAAAAGTTAGACATTTTAATTCTGCTATATTTTTCTACTATACAACAGACTGTAGTACTATTAACACGTTTACTATGTCTGATGTTATGTAACATTTGTGTTAGGAGCATGCTAATTCTAAAGATCTGACTTAGGCTCGAAGAAATGCCTTATTGTCTCTTAACCTGAAGGACTAGTCTGGAAAAATCCTGTAACCTGAAACCAGAAATACTAGTGCTAATTTTGCTAAATCTTCTTATTTCCCGTAGTGCTTGTTATGCATACTTTAATTCCTTGTTAAATCAGAGAACTAATGCTGAAATAATATAAATTAGGGATAATCACAAGTAATGTTTTAGAAATTTTCTTAGCAAACAAATAGCTAAATTAGTTATGGTAATAAATAAAACCTAACATTGGAGTGAAACTTAAGTCCTGTTCTGTCAGTGG
Organism: Lepisosteus oculatus; assembly: GCF_040954835.1. NCBI lineage: Eukaryota > Metazoa > Chordata > Actinopteri > Semionotiformes > Lepisosteidae > Lepisosteus > Lepisosteus oculatus. Next base: position 11,786,120 of record NC_090719.1, on the reverse strand, counting down.
GGTTGACAGAGAAATTCATTCTGTGCAATGTCAAAAACATCACTTCAAACTCAATATTTATCTCTAATCCCTGATTTGGTTTGTTACTATTGTTGCAAATATGGGTTACAAAAATAAAGAATATCACAGAATGACAGGGTGGATAAATCAAATGAAATAATCATAACTGCCAACTTGTACAGAGCTTTCCAAGAATACGTCCAACTGGTTGGAAGAAGTAGAGGCACCTGAGTTCGTTTTTTTTTCTGTCACAGCTTTGGAGAAGAGAGTAATAATTAAGGCGCTCTGAGTTCAACAAATATTTATTAACAATAAAGTACACACACTAAACTACATACAACATAAACATGCAACACACAAGTTACACTATGTTTTAACTAAGGCAACCTTTATACAAGAAATGAAGACTTCCAACAACAACAGAATGGTGAGCTTTCCGAATGGATGGTCAGGATAAGGAGTTCTCGCCTTCTTCCTTTTGGCCTCTTGTCCTTTTTCTGTCTGTTTCTGCCTGTACTTCCGTGTTCGATGCTGTGTACCTAGACTGTTGATGACACTATTAATCATTTACCAAGAACTTAATTAACTTATATCTCAGCAAACATCGTCTTGCTCTGAAGCCAGGTGTTAACCATTGTATCTACATTCCTAGTCACAATAGTTGTAACTAATAAAATGCATCGCACAATGGCAAAGTTGCAACAATAGAGGCACAGAATGTTGAAATATTTTGTCCTCAAAAAAGAAACAGCATATCACCCGGTTCATATAGGTAATTCATTTTGTGAAATGTATTTACTGCAACAAAGCATCTTTCTTGTGAAAACTGGTAACAAATGAAGGCGTTCAAGCATGACGTTACACACATTCCATGAGAAAAGTCAACTCAGTTTTATTCAGTGCAACATGAATTTAAGAAGATGTATCTAGCCACCATCAATTAATAACAAGAACATCTCTGTCTGTCACATATTTATGCTATATTTACCTGATAATGATATTATACAAAAGATTTAGGTGTGCACCAATATGGAATATCCCGGCAAATTTTTGTGATAAAGGCAAAACAGAAACAACATTGTGCACTTAAAGGTATTACAATACAAATAATAGTGCCAATGATGAGGCACAGACAAGACACTAGATGAATTGTTCAAGCCTATGTTTTGGATAGGGAGAGATTTGGTCAAAGGTCTTTCATAATTTTCATAAATGGCCATCCGGGCCCGTGTTAATTTGCCAAATTTATTTCAATGTGAATGTGTAAGGGGAGATGTGTTACAGTGAGAGATCACTTTTGTTTCTTCTTAGTGTCTCAATCATTAAGGGCGCTTGCTTTTAAAAAGCCAAATAGGGCACAAATTTATGGATTCAATTATCTCAGAAAAAAAGAAAGCAAAGATGGAAAGCAAAAAGCTGTCCTAAATACTGGTAGCAGATAAAAAATAGAGTCCTGACTAGGACATGTGCCTAAGAAAGGATAAGGCAGACACTCTGCTGCCTGCATGGTGTGCCAAGATTTTCATTCAATTGAAAAATAGCTTGTAATACCACTCTCTAACTGAATGAAAATCACCTTGAATGAAGCCCAGTAGTAACCTGAAGAGACAGGCTCAGACAGTAAATTGTATCAGTTGTTTCAGTCTATCAAAACAGTTTTTTTTTCCACAAAACAATCGTTTTTCCTTCAAATTGTTTTTCGGTTTCCTTTGTAGCAATACTTAATGGTTGCATTAAAGAAGGGGTTTATAGTAGTGTACAGTATTTGTGTTACAGCCTTTGGTAGTATTTTCAGCTAACCTTTTACGTACAGTATAATTTTCTGCTGAAGTTTGTCTGTAGGCTATTAATCTTACTTTCAGCAAAGGCCACTGATTGGATAAGGGGAAGGATCAGTTTAGTTCACGTTTCACATTTGTTTTATGTTCATTGATGAAACCGTTGAGCGTAACAATGGCAATAACCCAGAGCCAGACAGGTTTTCTTCTTAAGATAATAAAGCTTAATTAAAAATGTTTATTTTTCCAATGCTTTTTACTCTAATTCTTTCTCACTTAAATGCGATCTATTTAGGATCTTGCATAATAACAGCTTGGTACTTAGGTTGTGGATATGATTTTCAAAACCGCTGTGTGTTAAATGATCATTTCACATAATTCAGTTATGAATGAGAGTTTCAGGAAAGGGTGAATGTGAGCTGGGTAAAGAACAACATCATAAGCAGGATATGTTCCCATAATGTCTATTGAGACATATTTTTAGCTCTAATTTAACACATGGACCTTGCATAAATAAACTACACACACATCTATCTGTGTGTGTCTGTTTAATCTTGAAATTCTTCATGCACTGCCCCAGTGAGGAGGCACAGGAAGAAATACAGTCGGGCCCCCTTGGCAGGTTTAATTATATTCTGAATGTTGAATATCTGCCAGAGCGGAAGGGGTAACTCATCAATGTGTCTGGCCAGCATGGTGAGTCATGGCCATTTTCCCCATTAATAAAAACACAAATGAAGAAACAACCCTGATTCCCATTGGACTGGGATCATTCGGGAAAGTAAAGAGGAATTAGTAGGGGAAAAGCAAATTCTGGCAATCATAAAACCACTTCCACCACTGGGAACAAATTGCCAAGAAAGCTGAAGAAGAAATAATCTCGGATAAACACACCACTGTCTTTATCGTTTACTGAATGGTGTGAATTAAACCAAAAATGATTTTATATCATACAGTGTGAGCTATACCTGTGTCTCCTTCTCTGGTTTTCTTTTTATTCACAGAGCCCTCGATGCCAGCTCTAAATTTCCAAAACAAGAGGTACAGTAGGAGACTTTCAATGGAAGCACTTCAAATGTGAGAATAGTAACAATGTCGAATTAATCCATCTTTAGAATTCCATTACCCAACAGATGAGCAGTTTGTCTTTTTTCTTTCCAGCTGGCCCTTCTTACATTCTGGATGGGTGTGTCCGTAAGCACACTGAATCTTTTAACAAATGCAAGCGTATTCAGAAAGAGATCAGCCTAATTCCTATTATTGTAACTGAGTCATGAATTAGTCTACAGTTCTTTGCTCAGACTTTTACTGTAAGTACCCACATTTGAAAATATTTAAACTTTAAGAAAGTGAATTTTACTGCTTTGTTTTTTTAAGGAGACATACTGCAGTTCATGATTATTCTTTTTTTCTTGTGCTTTATGTTTGAAGTAAAAAGGATGGTATGCTCCCATTATTTATCCCATTACCTGAAGGTTAACACCTGAAGAAGGCTCCGGGCCGAAACTTTGTTTTCTTTCTTCTCTTTTCGGCATGGAATAAACCTATTACTTGTTCCTTTGCATTTCTAATTAAGGCCCTCTATTTTGGACAACTTAGTTTTATTACTGGTATTTCACTCCTGCAGCTCCAAAATGCTGCTATAACAGGGACTCTATCTGGGTCCTGCTAGTTTTTGTTCCATCAGAGCACTCGATTAAGTAAAGCAACCCTTAATAGACTTAAAAATAGATTAAATGTGAACTTTTTAATTGCTTTCAGTTTTAAACATGAAGACAATTCCCTTCCATTATTCCGTTTCTTAACTGAAAACGCCCAGCCTTTAAGTAGAAAACAAAACTTTTCTACTCAAACGTATTTCAAGGTTCCAACTGACCTTAATTATTGGTTCATTGAAGGATTCATTTGATCAAAGACCTCTGCTGCAACGAAAACTAATAGGTAGGTGTGTTTGTGTGTAGGTAACTAAACTTGCAGGAAAGGCCCCTGGAAATTCTTGATTGTCATTAAGTGTATATTTGTCTGAGTTTCATTGATGCAAACTGAGTAACAATTGCAATAACTCCAAGCCAGACAGAGTTTCTTAAGAAAGCTTCAGGTCAGTATGGTGACAAAGTTAACATTGCTACTTCCCAGCACTGAGGCCTGGGGTGTTATCTGCATGGTGTTTGTATGTTCTCCCTGTCTTCACATTGATTTCCTCTGGTTGCTCTGGTTTCCTCCCACAGGCCAAAGACATACTAGTAGATGAATTGGCTTCTGGTAAAATTGACCCTGGTGTGAGTGTGTGTGTCTGCCCTGCAATGGATTGACATCCCACCCAGGGTGTACCCTGCCTTGTACCCATTGCTTGCTGGGATAGGCTCCGACTCCCCCATGCCCCTGATTTGAAAGAAGCGGTTGGCAGCTGGATGTACAAAGCTGAATTAATTTTTTTAAATTTTGAAACCTTTTTTTTAACTGTAATTCTTGCTCACTTAAAAGCTATTGATTTAGGCTCTTGCATAGTGACAGTTTGGCACTGATGTAGTGGGCCTGATTTTTGAAACTGTGCCGTGTTTCCAGTGGTCATTTAAAGTTATTACATTTTTAATCATTACAAAAATTAGAGTTATTTTTGTAGAATAATTAGACAAAAAGGGATGCCTGTGAAGACCAGGATTAACCACTGTTGTAAAGGAGTGAGGTGGCAGCTTTATGGGTAGAGTACTGCCTTCTTGTTCTTGTTGTAGTTGTCTGTTTGGACGATAACTAAAAACTTGAGTAAAAATTGTTTTCCTAGATGTTATGGGCAATGACTACTATGTGACTACATCGCAAGTTAAATGTGCAACTTTTGACAAAAACACTTGGCAAATGTCATTGAACAGTATGTCTTGACCAACTAAGTGACAGTATCAGTGACAAATCCAGCCACACTCTTAAAAATCCATCTCAAATGTATTCAAGCATTTCACTGGGTCTTGTGCCACTGATGAAAAAATTGAAGGCTGACAAACCTTCTGCTAATACAACTGTCAGAGGTGCCTGATAGTTTAATTATGCAACTAATGCATAATTAGGTCCCATAGTGATCATGTATATCTGTAGATCTATCAAAAACTACAGATACACAGATGTTTCAAGGGTATATTTGTTTTTTTTGTACAAATATTCCTTTTACTGCTCGCTTGCTCTTGGGGCCTCCTCCCATCTATAATTTTTTGTTTAGAAATGTACATAGCTTGCAGTTATATTTTTGTTTGTCAAGACAATGTAGGCACATACAGATATTTCTGTTAAGTTGTATGTAACAATACAGTATATGGTGTTCAAATCTTTCCTTACCAATGCACTTGTTTCTAGTGGATTCTTCTTATTGATGCCATACATTTAGTTTTCATTTCATTTTATATGTTTTTGTAGTGTTATACAGGTATGTTGGGCTAAATAAGGTGTGTTCATCAATATCCAGTACACCAGCACACCAAAAAGACGTGTAATGTCAATGTGTTCCTATAGATGGAGCTCCGCGTAACATATAATGGTGTTTGAGTTTTATGGTAAATAAGAAAATTGAGCTAAGAGCTTGTTGACATGATTGATGACTCGCTTGTACAAAAATAATTTGGGGGACGAAATGGAAACAGTTGGAGTGACCTTTCTTTCTGCTTTAATTTGGAAAGGGAGCCTATCTTGGTTTTCTCAAAAACACCCACAGACAGTTATTTTAAGTATCTTCAATTGTATTTTCTACAGCTCCCCCCCACTGTATACAGGAAAGTGAAAGCCCAGAAGGAGTAAAATTAAGTTTTCTGGAACAGAGAAAGAGATTATTTTCAATTTAATTACTTTTTATATCAAACATTTTCTTTGTTTATTGTGGCCAGTACCTTGTGTTTGCTGTGGAAAGTTTCTGGGTTATCAAGCTTTCACAGTACAGCCCTTTTGTTTTTACCTGGAGCAAAAATGCATTAATATGAAATTGTGGGATGCTGAGATTATTTTGGACACCTCGCTTTTGAAATGCCAGCTTAGAAAAGCTTTCCTGTAACCTTAATTGAACCTAGAGGACTCAGGCAAAGCATTTTTATGAACCATGTGGATATTTGCTTAAAGCTGTATAACCAGAACTGATACTTTAAATACAATATTCTTATAGTTTAAATGATCTTGATCATTATATTCAGAAATGTAAATTTCCTGATGTGCGTGGATACAAAGAAACTTTCTGTTTCACTGCCTGGAGATGGGATTTTCTTGCACCTCCATTATTTGACCAGACACAGGAAGAGCTGAATCCTAAGATCGGAGACAATGTGTTTCTTGTCTCATGCATAATCAGAATTGACAAAAAAGAAGTAGCAGATATCATCCCGAAGTGTTGATTGATTAAGAAAGTCACAAATAACATCTGAAGATCTACAGGCCTCTCTGACTGTGGCTAATATCAATGTCCATGCCTCATCCGTCAGGAAAAGACAGAATGGGAAGAATTAAAAGGAAGGGTAGTTGGGAAGGAACTATTATTTTCCCAAAACAACGCCATCCATCTCAGGTCTGTCAAAAAGCACCTGAATGATCCACAAAACTACTGGAAGAATGGTTTCTAGACAGACGTCAAAAGTTGAACTTTTTGGCCATAATGAGAAACATGCTGTTAGTTCAAAGAAACCCTCACATGTCACCAACTTCCAGCAGTTCTGTAAAGAAGAATGGGGCAATACTCCTAAAAGAATTTTAGGAATTATGTATTGCAGTTTTAGTTTCAGTCATCTCTGCTGCAACATAACAAATATGTCTGGCTTTCGAATAACGTCTAGCGTGCTTTCTCCTTAATTATGCTTAGAATGTGCTGCCAAGATGTGTGGGATCTTAGCAGGGGATCTGAAGAACTTTACTACTGTTCTGGTGATATTTCATTTCTTGCAAAAAAGTCAGTCTCTTCTGTTTTTATGTTTGTGTGTTAATATGACCATCCATCTGGCTCTTTAAAAGTGATTCTCAGTTAAAAAGTTAGAAGCGAACAAATGTTGTTTACATACTATTTTACTGATAATAGTTTTTTTTTAGATTTGGATGAAATTCCATTAATTCCTCTTCCCCGTACTCTGTTTTTGTTTATGCCTATACTAAATTATAGTTCTACATTGAAAATAGATGGCATCGCTAGAAATCAAAGGAAATGGTCTTTACACAAGGATGTGTATAGTATTTTCAGATTGCTTTCTTTTCTTTCTGGAGGTTTTTGTCTCGTGGTGAAGATTATGAATTTTATTGCATCTGAACTAGAATGTGCTCCCTTTTTTCTACTGCTATCGGGCATAAATTATTTTCTACAATAGATCATAATCGTGATGTGCCACCATATGTTTTAAGTGTACATCTTATATTTCTTTTCAAAAAGATCAAAAGATGGTTCTAAGGATATACTGTACAAGTTGGGTTTTTATATTTGGCCATTATTCATAATAAACATGCCTGCATAAATATTATGTGCATGCTCAGGATGTAGAATGAGACCAGCGTAATATATCTTGTAAAGATACAGAATGTAGTTGAAAAACATAAATCACATTTCTAGTGAGAAGGTGTATCATAATCTCCTTCCTGAAGAATCTGGGATATGTTTTAAGACCAGGGTTATGTTGCACTGTGGTTAGCACAGAGAATATTAGAATCTAGGGTCTAAGGTGCCTTCTTTTGCCTTCTAACAAGATTGCCATTGATTTTACTGAGCAGTACACTGTCCATCGTTCACCACTACCATACACACTACCATCCTTTTATCATCAAATGATAGATCTCTGCCCTGCTGTGACTCTGTGATTTATGACATTCATTCATATTCAGATTTATTTATAGAGAACCAAAACCGCATTCAGTAAACAGTCTACATGTGCAGTTCTTTACCGAACATAAACATGCTTGGAACCATATTGTCCTTGCCAGGCTGGTACTGGGCATATGAGCATAAACTGGGTAGCCCTAAGGTCATTTACAGAGATGTAACCAAAGAAAAAACTAAACATGGTTAATTATTTTATGTCTTGTGTACTGTAGTACACTTTTCTTTGTTCCTTGCTACAGATGGATTTTGATTGACTAAACCAAATGAAGTCACCATACATTAATTATACCTCAAGTTTACAGACCTTTAAGGGTTTTTTAAGCAGAATCATGTTGTATGGTTTCCTTTCCTTGATTTCTGATCTCAGTGTAGCTTCTTTTTAATGTATATCTCTCTGGTAGTCTTGTCTATCTGATGGCATACACTATCCCTATCCTGAGAAATAAAAAATACATCTTTAAACTCCACCACAAGGAACTTGTATGCAGTGCAGCACTTTCAGAATGCCTTCGAATTTAAGGTGAGCATTTATATGTTGTATTTTTCAATGTGAAAAATGCAGTGCTTTGCTAGGACTCCACATCCAACTTGTATACCGTTTTAGAATTAAATGCGGTTGTTGTAAAGTTTGCACCTCTAATGTGATGTAGCTTTAGTGTAACTCCCCTGCTTCTTGTGGTTCTTAAGTAGATGCTGGGCAGAGGCAGCAATTTAAAAAGCTTCCAAAATATATTATGTGATCATTTTCTTGTGTTGTTCCACTTGGGGTGTGCCAGGATCAAACAATAACATTATTCTTTCATTGTGGCTCAGTTAGTGCAGGTAAACTGAGCATGCGCTTGTACTGGCTGAAGGTATACCCTGGTGTGAAATTAATGTCAGCTCAAATGCCTGTAAATGCCTGGATAACACTGCGATTTCCCCTTTGTCAGGCAAAAGATCCAGAACACATAACTATTTTGTTACACAATTCGTTTTTCTTTCCTCTGGCATCCTGTTATCAAAATACAGGCTACACAGCCTAAGCTGCTTTCCTCTTGAAGAAATGAAGATATAAATGTAATAAAGAAATGGCATGTTATTAGAAAAGACACAGCAGGCTGTTTGTGTTTCTAACCCACATGGTTCCAAACCACATTTTGTTTTCTAAATGCTGCATGCTTTTTCTCATTTTAATATGCGGTAATTCAGATGACAACTTTAATTAATTCATCAGGCTGCAGTGGATTGCAGTACACATTTTACAGTACTGTACAGACCTTTTTCATATTTTAAAATTCGAAACTTTATTGAAGAGCTGGAACTGCTCATTATTTGCTGATGTCTTGCTGATGCTAAAATGCATTGGGCTTTTACATTGGTAGGTTCTAAAGGTTCATATATTGTCTTGAAAGTAAACTGCCATTATAGGTAATGGCTATATAAACTGATAATAATATTACCCATGCGCAGAATATTCATGAAAGGCTCCCCAGTGACATGCCCAGTAAAAGCTGTTTCTCAGAATGTAGATTGAGCCCTGTGGTCCTGGTGTGACCATGCCTGGGATTGTCTAAGTGGCTGTCCAATACTGGCAAACCAACTCCAAGGTTTGGTGGGCAGGTCAAGTCCGCCAAGGCTGCCTCAGCTTTCAGAGCAGCTGAGACTCCTGGGATTTAACAAACGTTTGCAGTCTTGTCAGTGAGAGACTCTTTTCCTAACTTCTTCAAATCTGCAGTGCTACGGACAGGTGAATGTGTCAGGAGAATGTGGCTAACCACATGGGGACTAGACATTATACATTGACTGGACATGCCCAAAACTTTTTTTATGTTTCTTTAGCTCTCTGGGTATATTTGGTAGTTGTCTTTGTAGCCAAAATTGTAGCCAAGGGACTGTTAAAGGCCTGGTTTGAGGTGACACCCCTGGGAGTAACACATTGGTGATAGTGCCCTGAGTGAAGAAGAATCTCCATACTACTGCAACTCCAGGCTGTTAATAAAGGCTGACAATGAGACCAGGCCATTATCCAAGCTGAGCTTCATTCTTCTGTTCTGGCTTCAGCATTAGGGAACATCTGTTCTTTAAGCTTTTAAGCCCTCCTCCAGCTGTTTCCACCTTTGTGGAAGCTTAGCAATTTTGTTGGAATTACACATAGGCCTACTTGTATCTCGGTGCTTTTTGATTTCCTTTTACTTTATGAGTGAAGCTGAAATGAAACTCTTCATCAAGAACCTCCTCAGCCCTTATCCTCAAGATGTCCCCCAGAAGTTTTGTCCTGAAAAATCAAGGGTTAATGTAATGAAGAGAGAATCCTTCATTACATTATACATGGAAAGGCCAAGGGTGCTGTTGATCACAAATCCCTGTTATTATGTGCAGTTAAGTGGTTATGTTACACTTGAACTTGGTCACTGAAACTGAGGCCCAAATCTGGAAGTGGTCTTAAAAAGTGTTTTCCTAAATAAAGCATACCACAGATGCTAAATAAACCATTTTCTGATCCTTTTATTGTTTTAGTGTTAATGGTTAGTTCTTCTACACAACTGTTAGTTAGGTTTTGAGAGGCTGTACTGCGTACAAGAGGCTTCGGAGTAAAACTGTATGCCAACAGCACACTGAAAGTGTTCAAAAAGAAACAAACACATAAGATAATCAACCATGGAGTTATAAATGATACATTTTATAATTGTTTCAGACAGCTTCAACTTCACATAGTGTATTATTATAAATAATGTTATAAATAATAATAAACTTGATTTTAAAAGGCACCTTTAAAAGTGGCTTTTCAAAGCTCTTTAAAGAATAACAACAATAAAAATTAGAGGAGACAGTAGATGGGGTTACAGAATATGGTAGGAACAAAGGGGTAAGCAACAGAACCAGTTAAGTAAAGGTCCTTCTAAAGAAGAAGATTTGGAGTCTGCAATATGTACAGTATAGATCTGGATGTTATTTGGTGTCACAACACTGTCATCAGCATTTCAACCACATTCAGTCATTTTTTGGATGTAGAACTGAACTGCGTTTTAATGTGCGTTGGTTTAAAACACAGTGTCTTCAGTTCACAGATGCCATATACACAAATGACATTTGACTAGTTCCATATTTTCCCGTTTGGCAGCTAGCCTGTCTCATTAGAGAATCTGACAAAGCAACACTAACAGCAGTAAGGCTCAGCTACCTCCAAGGAGCTTTCCTTAAAATAATATGCATAATATTTCATATTTTCATAGTGGTACTACGAGTTAATCATTGGGTGTCCATACTAACTGTTCTTAGAACAACAGTATTACTCACCAAATTGTCACATCAAATATTGTTTCACTGAATGAATACCATAAGATGGTATTGCTGATGTAAGAGTGCATCCAAGAATTGCAATGTGGAATGGATCTTTATACATTTTTTATTATAAAAATATTATAAACGTAATATAAATTATATCTAAATTAATGTTTGTGTAATTAAAAGCCTGTCAAAATAAGTAGTGGTGACAGTTCATCTTTGAAACGGCATTAATGTATTTAATGTAATATTATTAATTGATACAGTATTTGACAATATCTTCTAGGTGTGAGTACTTTTTCTGTAAATCTGTAGATGCAGTAGCTATAGATTTTTTGTCAGTTAATTGCAGTTGAATAAACAGCATAATGTGTTCGGTTCCGGTTCTGTTCATTGACTAGATTGAGACTGTTCTTCACAGTGTTGCTTCTGCTTGTTGGAGGGATTAAAAAAGAGCACTGCTCCCTTTAGATGCTGGGGTGTTTGAATGCAAGACCAATGTAATCCTTCCATGAAGAGCTGTGCTGTTTGTCAACCTGCATAACTCCCCAAACATTCTAAAGATCATATTGCTAACATCAGTTTAAATCTGTTCTCGAACAGTCTTGTCTTCAGCATTTGCTACTTCCAAGGATCTTGTTTGTGATTCCTTTTTGGCTACACCAGATGCTGCCTGAAGAATGTGCTGATTAAAATAGTGACATCTCTTTTCTCTGGCGTTTGAATGACTGTGACAGAAATTAGCATTGTGCTCAGTGTGTGAAACTGCTCTGAAGGGATGGATATGTGATGTTACTGTCTAGGGGGGCATTAGTAGACTTGGGACCGTAGCCAAAGTTCTTCAAGCAACTGTGTTTTGTTTATTGTGTAACGAAATGCGATTTGAATTAGTTGACTGTGCTGAGGTATTAAGGAAGACTCTTAACACTGTGTGTAATCTTGAATGTAGGGCAAATGTATTACCCATTCATGCTTAAAGGCAGAAATCCTTAAATATTGCATCTTTTGGATTGCATTTTTAATGACAAATATAGATTGTTTGTACTCTACCATTTCCGTGTCTTCCGATCTGTCTCCAAGGAATTTCCCTTGATGAAAGGGAAACTTGACTAGTAAAAGAAAGTAGCCAAACAGAGATATGTAGCGTATTGTTGAATATTCAGATGTGTCCAGTGGATGTGTTTTTTGGTCGGAATTCCCATCTCAGCTGTGAAGCATAGAACTACAGGAAGTGTTCATGCTACTTCTTACAAAAACTGCTGACAGCTGACAGCTAAGCTGGCAAAGGACAGTTACACTTTGTAATTTGCCCCTTATGGGTGCAAGGGTGGGAAAGTGAGGGCTTTCCTCTTAAAACACTGCTCTGGTGCACTGTAGACCTAAGGAAAGGTGGAAGAGTGGATGTCAGGATCTCCAGCTCTTCAAGCACTGAGCAGGTATTTTACTCATGACTAACTGAAACTGTGTTCATAGGACACAGGTAGAATGTTTTCTTCTAGCCATTCTTCATTCTAGCATAGGTTTAGCATTTTACAGAGAAGAGAGATGGCTTTTGCTTGCTCTTAGGTGCCTGAGGCAAGCCCTGGGTGTTCACTGTTGCACAGGAAGTTGAGGGTAGCCCTGTGGACTAAGCCCACCCAAGCCTAGTGGTGCTCAAGCGGTTGCTCAGGGAGTTCCTGTCACAGCTGGCTAACTGGTCTAGGTTTCAGCCAGTGATGTCTACTCTACAGGACTTAGTCTGCACTCTGAGTTTCTTGTTGATTAAGTCTCGGGACTCTATTAAGAACAATTATACATGACTTGTTCATTCAGTGAAATTTCATCCTTCATCTTAGAGTGTCTTTACTATTTTAGCCTTTCTTTCCCTGGAAGCTGCAAGTAAGCATTGGGTTTCACAGCTTCGTCTCTGCAGACTGAGTCCACTTTTGTTTCATGTTGCGGAGTAGTTATCCGAATAATGTAACAAAGATGTTCAGTTAATCAGTTAAGACTTCTGCTTTTGAACTTCATTATCTAATATAGCCTAATAACCAGTGCTGCAGGGAGTATCATATATTACAGATACATAAAAGCTAAAATTAATCTGTTAAAGCAACTTATTGTAATGACCTCATATTAGTTCAGTCTCCAGCTTTACATTTGTTTCTTCAAAGAAAACATAGTTTAGATATTACCAGTTGTCTCTTTTTAATAGACAGCTGACTATTTGATCATTTGCTATTGCTCAGGACAGCTGATAAGTTTGGAAGAGAGTGAATGAACTGTTGTAGGAGACCAGGTCCACATGACCCCCTCATTAAGTCAGCTATAGCCACCTGCCTAGAAGCAGTGATTAGCAGATACCTTGTTTTTAACTATGAGTGTGCCTTATGTTTGGCAAGCTGCAAAGATTAGCTTGCATTATGCCTAGTTTATTTTTGTGCAATTTCTAAATGAATGTGGAAGAAGTACGGTTTTTAAGCTGTACAAATGCAGATCAATTCATACTTGAAATACTTTTGTGGTCTACTTATTGCCGAAACTATATGTAAACAATTTAGTTTTCAGTCCATTTTAAAATCTTAATTTAAAGGAGAACATACAGTGTTGTACGCACTTAAAGTAATTATCCTTTTTCTCAAATACTGTTACCCTTGGAGCTTCAAAAACTGAAGTATGTGTATATGAATCTAGTCAAATAGTTTAAAAATAAAACTGGCTACTGTATGTGACATGGTGGTACAAGGGATCAAGATGCCAGCTTCTGCTAATCTGTTTTAGGCAGTTGCCCTACCTGCTGTCATCACATGAGTCAGATGAGCAATAGTGATTGGTCAGGTGATATTGACCAGAAAGCACATAATATCCTGGGAACTACACTCTATCCCAAGCTCGCAGAGGGAGAGAAGTCTCAGGGAGTTTACTGCAAAGGAGGCTGAGTGCAATGAACTAAAGTGAACTAGCAAGCTAGCGAAAGGAAAGAATGTTTGTTATGGAAGTGGACGTAGATTGCGATTTGGAATTGCTTATTATATTTGTTTTTTCATTTGCCTGCAAGTGAGCATGTTAGCAGCCCAGTTCTAGGACAGAGATGTCAGGTAACAAGAGTCTAGATATCATGCCACCACGGTTATTATTTTCAGTTTTAAATCTGCCCAATTTGGAATTGCAAGCAATCTCCTCAGCTTAATATTACAACCCTTGTGCTGTACAGGGACAGAATCTGATTTTGTTTCTAATATAATTAGCAAAATAGGCCAGCATGCAGTTGAAATTTAAAAACAAAATCTACAAAAGAAATTCACACAACCTTAGATCAAGACTGGGCAAACATCTGACAGATAATATTCAATATAGACTAGTGGGGGTAGTAAGTAGTGCAGTGGTTACCATTGCTGCCTCATAGCACTGGTGCTCTGGATATGTTCTCCCTGTTTTTGCTTCGATTTTCTCCAGGTTCTCCAGTTTCCTCCCACAGACTGAAAACATACTGGTAGGTTAATTGGCTTCTGAGAACACTGGCCCTGTTGTGAATGTGTGCATCCTGTGTGAGCCCTTTGATTGACTGGTGTCCATTCCAGGGTGTATCCTGCTCCCATCACAGCCCTGTATTGGAAATGGATGGAAGTGAAATGAGAAAAAAGAAGGACAATATACAGTAAATGGGAGAGCTTGAAGAGGCCACTTGATAGAAAGATTGGCATTTATATAGTCACCTCATTTTCATTTTCCTGTCACTGTGAGGAAGCAACACAAAAAGCAAACCAAATATTAGGATATATAGTTTAAAGTACAGAATTCAAATTAAGTGATGGCATGTTAAAGTTATACAATCAACTGGTAAGACCACATTCTGAATGTTGTATCTTGGTGATCTAGTATGTCCACAAAATAGATATTGATGCTCTGGAATTCTTTCAGAAAAGAGCATCAGGATTGGTTTCCTGGCTGAAGAGAATGTCCTACGTTAACTGGAAGCATTGAACCTTTTTGATTCTGACCAGAGATGACTAAAAAAGATTCAGAATCTTCAAAGGCAGAAAATCAACCCACTGGATGTCTTCATATCAATAAGGAAACACAAACCAGACCCAAGTGCAAGCTGTGGGGAAATGCATTTAAAATTGAGAACACAGAATGATGTGGGAGTTAGGAACAAGCTGTCCAGCCATGATGATGAAGTTGATACCCTGGTTTCTTTCAAGCAGTATCAGTTATCCACTAAAAAACCCAATGAGCTTGAAAGACTGAGTAACCCCCTCTTTTTGTAACCATTTTATATTCTTAAAGATTTCCTATGCTTTAGGATTTTGGAATCATGAAGTTTGGGACTACCTGTATCACACCCTTTGTCGAAGATTAGTGCACAAGGAACATAGGAATATTCATCTTTCAAAAACTTTGTGATGCATTTCTGCTTTGCTGAACTGTAAACAAAGCCATTTTGTTCAGGTACCAAAGCATATCCTTTTTTTAGTAATTAATGTAAACATGTAGCTGATTAGAGTAGTGCCTTAATTGTCCTTAACCAGGCACAATTGAAAAAGCACTAGAGATCTTAAAATCCCTCTAGACATGTTATGAATATATGTCAAATGTTATCATGATTTATTGAATGCATGGTGGTTCAGTACTATGTTAGGTTTACAGTTCAGCTGAAGGTACCACATTGACAGAATTTTCTGCTGGAATTTGTTAGAAATTTGTTTGAAATGTAATTTAACTGAATGGCAGATGCTCAGTTTGCACATCGGCGACAGATGATGAAATGCTATAATATACAGAATACAGTTCTATAGGTACCATTTGAAATGTTAATGGTATCCCGGACGAGCCCTAAACGTTTGGCCAGCAGCGATATCACTCTGCATCTCACAACTGGCAGCCCCACTGAAGCCAAGCAGGTGTGAGCCTGGTCAGTACCTGGATGGGAGACCTCCTGGGAAAAACTAAAATTGCTGCTGGAAGAGGTGTTAGTGGGGCCAGCAGGGGGCACTAATGCCCCAGTATAGTGATGGGGAGACTACACTGTAAACAGGCGCCGTCCTTCATATGAGACGTAAAACTGAGGTCTGGACACTCTGTGGTCATTAAAAATCCCAGGGTATTTCACAAAAAGAGTAGGGGTTTAACCCCGGCGTGCTGGCCAAATTTCCCATTGGCCCTTACCAGTCCTGGCCTCCTAACAGTCCCTGTCTGTGAATTGGCTTCATCGCTCTGCTCTCCTCTTCACTGATAGCTGATGTGTGGTGAGTGTTCTGGCGCACTATGGCTGCTGTTGCATCATCCAGGTGGATGCTGCTCATTGGTGGTGGTGGAAGGGAGTCCCCATTACCTGTAAAGCGCTTTGAGTGTAGTGTCCAGAAAAGCACTATCCAAGTGTAAACAATTTTTATTATCATTATTATTATTAATAATAATAATTATTATCCACTTTCAGGATGATGATTTTACTTATTTTTTTACTTCAAGATCATACATAAATTGACTTCAAGATCATAGATATAGAGCATCTGTGATCTTAGAGCTTCCAGGGGCTCAGATGGGCACTCAGCCTCAGACAGGCAGATAATGTAAAGGTGATGTCTTACATAATGAAATCCTTGATTCATAACAGCAGTTTTCTGTGAAATTCACGCTACACGCAACCCATTGTCATTCATCATATAATAATAAACCTTATTTTATATAGTGCCTTTAAAGGTGGCTTCTCAAAGTGCTTTACAGAATGACAACAATACTTAAAAAGAATACATAAGACGAACCACAATTACAATATACAGAGGAGACCGTGGATGGTGGTACTAAGAAAAGCAGAGGGGTGAAGAATGAAACCAGTTAAGTAAAGGTTAATCTAAAGAAGAGGGTTTTGAGTCTGGATTTGAAGGAGTTTAGAGAAGGTGACTCTCTGATATCCTTGGGCAGAGAGTTCCAGAGCTTGGGGGCATAATAGGAGAAGGCCCTGTCACCTAGACCGAAATACATCTTAAATGCATTCAGCGTAATGGAAGGAATAGAGTAATAAAAGAAAATCACCAGTCAAATTATTTTCTAAAAAATAATCAGGATTGTATTGAGAACAACAGACAGTGATATAATACTAAACATGAATGAAAGAATGATAAAATTGCGTGCAAGTTTAATAACTAGAAATTAGTTCTATTTCATTGAAGAACATAATCAGGAAAGATCCTCTAAATCTAAGTCACCTGTTACTTTTTTCTCTGAGACCAATACATATTCAAATGAAACAATACTAACTGGTAATTCCTTCTGACTTCATTGCACAACCAATAAGGCTGTCCAAGAAATCCTAAATGCTGACCAACAATGCACGAACAACTCAACAATCCAGGAAGGCAACATTCTTGTTTCCTAAGGCTTACTTTGGACGCTCAATCTTAATGCAAACTGACTTTTACAACATGTCAGTCATATACCAAATTGTCTAACACTACATTCCTGGACTTCCATTACATCCTTTTCTGCTCTCTTAAAGTTGCTTTTTAAGTAAATATTAGGGCTCTGCTGCCATTGTTGTTCATTTTTATATATTTGGAAACAACAAAAAAAGTCCTAAACAAATGCAGTATTTGTTTTTTTTTAAGTGTTTTTTTATAGGCGTAATATCAGCCATTCTTTTTCTCTTAAATGTATTTATTTATTTTTTTCAAGTGGGGCCCCTGCTTCTCTGTTAGGCCCCCTGGGTATGGGGCTAGACAAACAAGCCTTCTGGCATGCATCCTGACAGCAGACAGATTAAAGACAGGGCTTCTTTCAATATGAATGCAAGCAAAATCTCTCCCCACTGCCTTTCGCTGTGCCTCTTGATCTGGGTTTGATGTGGATAGAAGTTCAGCTCAGGACACTCTGTCTGGCACACACTTCGCAATCTGTAAACGTGAAACCTATAGCTAGAGTGAGGATACTGAGTTTCCCAGTGTACTGCATTTATTTTTTCTGCTTTTCGAATTCTTTTGGCAGTGAGTGGGAAGTAAATGCACTAGGAGGTGAACAGCACATGTGTAAAACCTTAAAATCAGAGTTGATAGTTCATAGGATACTGGCAGTTACTCCTTGCAGTCATTTTGTGTAATTCCCTATGCTGGCTGTTTCCCGCTTGTAGTTTGGAGTTGAAAATTTTACTGTCTGAATAATGAATTTCTCATATGTAAATAAAGTAAAAACTATGTCTGTTTAAAAGTAGCTCAGATTAGTCTCCGTGAAAAGTAGGCTTCAGATTTTGCCAACAGAGGTGAATTTTCATTCTTTGCTGTAAAGGTATATGTTAAAACAGACTATTTTAAAAGTGAGATTGTTAGCAGGGCAAAATGGGAGGATTTTTAGAAACAATGTCTGCACAACTTATTACAATTACAATTTCCAGAACACCCTAAAAACTAAAACCTTTTTTATAGAGATTTGGATAAAAGTTGGGTGGATTGAAAAGTCAGGTGTTCTGTTTCAGTTGGTTTGGGTTTTTAAAGACAATATCAAGGTGAAAATCGTCTTAACGTTTTACAAGGTGCTCAACTATGATTCCTTGGTCACAGGTCTTAAAATTGTTCATAACGAAATATTGAAAAAATGTTATTAAGTTGTTTTTGAAGGTGAGGGAGAAAAAAAGCTGAAGGTTTGGGGATGAAAAACAGTCTCTTCTGGTAATTGAACCAACATTCTAGAAAAAACTCAGGCAGAAAGCAGCTCAGGCCATGAAAAATCTCTAAGTCCTACTGTACATCTACATTAATATAATTTAACATTTCAAAATGTATTTCAACCAATGAACAGCTTTTGTAGCATGCATATATTTCAGCTGACAAACACAGTATTGTAGGGAAAGTTATCTTCATGGTTTATATGGACACAAAATTAAAAATCACAAATAGTAATACAGGTATAATGTGCAGTAAAATGTGTTTTTCATAGATTGCTTTTACTGTTCTTTTTCTCAAAACTTTTGTCCCACATGAAAATCAGTTCTTCTACAGTACTGGTCATGCTACTCTATATATGACTACTCGTAAAAAAAAAACTGAACCCTACAGTTCATAACAAAAGTGCTTTAAAATCATTAATAAATTCTTATATACTGTGTTTTGGTGACACCGCAGTAAGGGAAAGCTCTTGTAAATGAGGTACACTGTATGCTAATCAAATCTGTACTTTTCAGATGTGTTTTCAAACAGCACTGCTGGACACGGTCTAATAAATTAAATGCCATAGCCCACTCGATACAGACTGTAGTGCAGTGTCTTCACTGGGAAGTGAAGTCACCTTGTAGAGGCACTTTAAACCACATGTCCCATTACATCACCTAAACAAATCCCTACAGATGACATCAGTCTCGTGTTATTTAGCTTAAGGATTGGTGTGGCAGACTTCCTTTCACATTGTACTAAATAACTTGTTGCAATTATAAAGAAATATGATCTGTGGTTACTTTATACAGTACCAGTATAATATTTTAACATATACCAATGAGATTATTTCCTAGATTTTTTTTTAACTCATTAAACAATTTTTACAATTAGTCAATACAGTTTAGGTTCTGCTTGCCACTTTTTACACAACACAAAATCCAGAATCATGGAATAGAAATCAAGAGTTGTAGGTGAATGGATTGAACTGCAAAAATCATGTTGAGTGTGGTAGGTGACTAAGGGTATTTAACAAATGCCTTGATGAAAGCTCTTAGATGAGTGAGCAAGCTACTGATTTAGGAGAATAGGTGATGCCACCAGCATCTTCTCATCTGTGGCTTTCTTATGCTCCTCAACATAAATCAAGGTTTTGATTTTTTTTTATTTTGAGTGATTGATGCAGTCACTGTGAAACCTAATGCAATGTTAGTTCTGTGTTCTGTCTGTCATTCATATCCACTGCACTTGGATTCTGGTACCAAATATTGCTATAGTATTCGCTAATTGGCCTTATATGGACCTATAGAAATGTGTTCTGCTGGAAGAGCTTTAATATTTAATGCAATTTTTGTACTGGATTACAAAACAGTTCAGAGTAGGACTAATTACAAGACCAACACATACACTGTACATTACACTGTAGGCGCTGTGTTTTAATATGATTTGGAATTGTTCAGATATCCACAACCTCTGGACTTGTCTGTACACTGGGGAAACTAATTGGTATACATTTCAGACCAGACCCTTGCCTGTGCTTGATGAATGATGATAATTCAATTGATTTTAGCAGTGTAGCAGTGAAAAAAACCCAATAACAATTCTATATCAATGTGAGAGACTGATAAACTTACAAGGAATGTATACCTCAAGTTATTACTGCTAGAGGGGATTCCTCTAGAAAAAAGGCTTCTAAATGCTGGATGATTTTTTTGTGTAATAATGACAAAGTAAAATTTGTGTGTGTTATTTGTCACATAAGGTTAGGTTGGTCTACTGTTAGAACTTGTGAGGCTTAAGAGAAGGTCAGATATGTCTTAATATATAAAACCATAGAATCTTAAGAAGGTGTACTTTATTTTTCATATCACTGTAGATTATTACAGGCTCCCACAACCTCTATGAAGAAGTGTTTCCTGGTCTCAGATTTTAAGTGCGCTTTTTTTAGAGCTCAAAGTATTACCGTAGTCCTCTTTCTTTGTTAACATCTGCGGTATCATGCGGTACATGCAACATGGTTTACCTCAGCATCCCTCGCGCCTTTTGATTGGCTGGATCTGTACCTGAATTTTCAAATAAGAATAACTCCTTTTCTGATTGGGTGTTGTCATTCTTTGTGTAATTGAGAGTGCAGAGTTTAAAATGTGAGTGTTGTGTTGGGGTGTGAAGGTCTCTCATCCTAAACCAGTGGAATTGTTTTCTGCTCTTTTACTTTAAACAATGAACATTTACACCCGAAGGGTCAAAATAAAAAAAACCTAACCAGGTCTGGGAAATGTCTTTGAAATGCAAACTGAACCATGCGCCCCTTCAATAAAAATCTCTACTTGCAAACAGTGGTAACCAACTTCCCGTAAATAATATTGCACTTTGGAAACACCTTCATAAAAGGGGCTTACTTTTAGTGTGGCTGTCAATTGCTTTGTTTTTCTACTGAGCTTTACTCCTATGATGTTATTAACGCAGAGCACAGTGAATCCAACAAGGGAGAACAAAAGTCTTTTGTTGCTGAAGCCGATTAATGGCACCAGCCCCAATTTAAAAAACAGCACTTCTTTATACTTTAGAACATCTCTTTTCATCAAATCGTACACTTCAGGACAATGCTAGACATTGTGTAAAACATTGACATGTTTGTGCCACACACAATAGGTTCCCTGAAACGTTTGGTTGCACTTGATTTATAAATACTAAGGTTTAAGTATTCAATGAACAAATAAAGACTTCTTAGGAAACATTCTCAGGGTAAAAGGCTGGCAGCTTTACTTTAATATGAATATCACAGTAAATGTATCAATTAATTTATCTTTTGATTTTAAACATTGCTGGTGCTTTCTTCATTAGAACAGCCTAGGTTATGGGCTAACCTAGCTTAGTCTGTAATTGTTTTGATTTAAAGAAAAACGCTATAAAATGCAACACTGAAAGTGTATTTTTATGTGATGCTATTTATTTCAAATCAGAATCCTGTGTTAACAATTTCTTCTCGATTACAGTGTCAGAGAAAAACATTTAGAAAATGACAGTGCTAGAGTGCTATTATTCCTAGAAATGGACAATGTGAGAGCTTTCATGTTTTAATATAGTTTCTTAATTTTCTGGGAATAGTTGGGAAATGTCGAGCAATATGATCGTTCTGGTTACATGCTTCAACATGGATGAAAATGTTACAGCACTGATTGGTGCTGTACTTACATGTACATCTATTCACTCCTCCAGTATGTGAAAGCCAATTGTTCCTGGTAATGGAATTATTCAAAATTAAATCATATGAATTTAAACTATGATTAAATTAAAGAGTCTGTGAAAGACGTCTGTGGGGAGTGCCATCTCAGCTCTGTCTGGAATAGGGAGCGTATTCAAATTAAAGAAAAGTATTGCATAATCCTTTAAACAACCTTAAATTTGAAAGAATTGCAATTAAAGAATGAAAGTTTTAGTATTTTTTTTCTATAGGCTTTCTTTTTAAAATATTGATTGTGGTACTCCTTTGCTTTTCATGTCAGATAGTTATAGTCGGCAGATACAGTATATACAGAATACTAAACTGTACCACTGATTTAAGCTTTCTTTTTTAGAAGGCAGTGTCTAGCAGCAACGCGCAAATAAAATACACTTACTTTCAGAGTCTCTCCTGATTGGCTGATTCCAGTATCCATCCACACAGTTGATAGGAAACCACTTACTCCTGGTACAGTGAGTTCTGTACAAGAGCCTAGCTTGGCAGAAACAGGGCGCAATGTGAAACTACGTCTTGGACAGGACAGGATGTTCTTTTCAGAGAGGGCACACACAATTTAGAGGCTCCAATTAACAAGTTCAGCATTTCCTTAGAAAGTGGGAACTAAAGCTGATTTGTGGAGAGCATACAAACTCCACACAGCAGGCCGGAATCACACCCAGGACGCAAGAGTTGCGAGGCAGCAAAGCTAAATGTCTCCTCTCCTTGCCATCCCCAAAGGCAGTACGTTTCCTGGAAATAATACTCGAAGCAGAAACCAGATGTATTTGGAGAAGCATGTTTCTTTGTTTCTGGAGACTGAAACAACAAGAGTAAACAAGGTAGAGGGTCTTGAAACATGTTTTCATGTTTTGGCTGGGCTTAATTTAATACAGAAAGTGATTTTTGCAGAGCTGTCTGACTTGAAAGGCTTTTAAAAATTAAGAATGTAGTCTCTTGTTTCCTGGGAGTGTGTTTGAGGTCTCTATCTTCATGGCTTTTGAAGTTCTGCTCAGTCATCTTGTTCACAGATGAAATCTCATTTGACTAGTACATGGTATATACGTACAGTATATTATGGAGATGGCAAACTACAAACCACTGACAAATCCGGTTAACTTTACCATTCATGAAAGCCTACCTTGTGGCCTTTTGTTTTATATAAAGATTGTGTGTTGTATGTTAGCATTTTATATTATTAGTTGAGAAATTGCATAAATTAATAACATTCCCACAGGTGTTTTAATTGTAAATGGCTTACTATCATGTTTTCCAAAGATTCAAAGTGCAGTATTAAAAACGAAGTATTAATTATACTGTATTTTGTAGGCTACAAGCACACTGTGTAGATGTGTCCATTATATTTTCCTTGTTAGATGTTTATAGATTTGCAAAACTACAAAAATATTGGCTCCAAGTGGTCTCACTTCATCCATGTTTGTCTGCTCTTTACCAAAAAGGATTTTTTTGCAAGTCCTGCACAACACTTAAGACATGGAAAGCTCCTTGGCAGGAATATTTCAAGTATTTTTATAGGAATCTCGTTTGTGTAAAAAAGGTCTCCGTACTGAAATCTAAGCCTTGCAAGTTCGTGCTGTGAACCCATTCGCACATCAGTGGAGTGCCTTTTTATAATAGGCATTAATGTGAAAACCAGATGAGGTGAAATCAAAAGTTTAAAAAAAATGTACTATAAAAAAGGTCTTTCCAGCTCTTGACCAACCCGGCCAAGAGTTGCAGGAGAAGGAGAGAGGTGTTTCTGGGGGAGGCCTTCACAGCTGGAGCTGACTGAAATAAAATTTTATTGTAGTATACAAGTGACAAACAACAGAGCATGGTTTCTGTCTAAGCTTTACAAATATGTATGCAGTGTGTCAGGAAGACGTATATACAAAAAACACAGAGATGACCTAACCACAGAATAGGTAAACTTTTAAGCATTTACACGACTTAAGTGTGATTTATTACTGTGCATGGCTTTTCACAAAGTGACCAATGCATTTGGTTTCTTCTTAGTACACCTCAGTAAAAGCTTTTCTTTTGCTTGCTTTTTAGTCCAAGAGCATCTTTACAGATATCAGATACATGGTCCTTTGAGCTGTAAAAAGTGTGTCATTTTGATGTGCTGCTTGGTGTTTTTGTGCTGGTGCCCATAGTTCGCAGTGAAAAGGTTGATTGAAATATTGGTGGCTAAAAATAAGTCTGGCTCAAGCCTACTGAGCTAAACAACAGAAAATTCCACTAAATGTCTAATTTTACTGTCTCTTGGGGTGGGAATGTTGAGCAGTTGTCGCGTTGTAGTACAGTACAGTAGTTGCGTTGTGTTTAGACGTCAAGCAGCATCGTTTTCATTATTTAAAATATCCTAGGTAGCTTTCAAGCCATGTTTCTTTCTCGATTTGTGCTCCTGAAACACTAAAGACCACTGTCAATCACTATGAAATTCAAATTCACCTCAGACACTGACTCTTTTTCTTGACTGTTTCAGACCGTTATCCTGAATAACAATAAGCAATGCACTATTTAATTGGGAGTGGTCATAAAGAATGATGTATAGAAGCAGATTTTAGAAACAACTCTTTGGCATGTGTACTGTATTTACAAATGAATTTTGAGGTAAATATTTGGGCAACACACAGTATGTAAGTAGCAATAAGACATATAGTAAACAAGGCACAAAAGTCATGTATTCTCACCCACGAACTATTTCTTTAAGACCACTTTCAATACGGTATGGTAAAACTGGAAAACTGTCAGAAGAGAGGCACAATTTAACTGAATCTGTCTGAAAATCTTGTCTGCAGTTGAAATGCTAAAATAGGATATTTTCTAGAATATTAAGGAAAAAAGAAACCAGGGCCGGATAGGGGCAAATATGCTGGCATTTCACATAAATCACTGAATGTTTATTCATCTGTCTGTTGAAAATCTTGATGCTGTAAGGCCAAAATCCCAAAAGGATACTTAAGTGAAACCATAGCTCTAAAACTGTCCCTTTTTCCAAGAGGTGCCCCATGATTTTAAGGCTTCTTTCCAGAATCCCAGTGGGAGGTCCTGTGGAATCCCAGTTTTAATATTCCTTTAGAGTTTAACCAATGGAATCAAAATTGTATATAAGGGCTGGTAACATATGCATAGGAATATGAGTCCATTTTACATGCCTGAACCTTATGGAGTAATATTGGAATAAATCTTAATAAAACACAGATGCTGCTGCCTTCCTTCAACAATCTTTCCCCTTTTAGGGGTTACATTCATTAATTCCCAAAGCCCTTTGAAAGCACACATAGACATACACTGGGTAGAAGGAAATCTTTAAAAGATCAAGTGAAAACAATATCTAATAAATCTAAGAATAAATGATTATGTTTGGCAGGTAGACTACTGAGCAGCTGCATCTTTCTGTAAAACAAATTTTGTCATTTAAGATTCTCATTTCATCTGTTTTATGGATCTGCAATCCTCTTATTATTTTTCCATATTGCTTTTTTTCAGGACATTCTTGCTTTTCATGTATTTCTACTATTTCACACAGGAAGTTGATCTTGCTGTGCTCTGTGCCAACATATTTTTACAGACAGTAAAAGCTGACTGATAACCAGAAAAACAAGTCATATTACTGTAGGTTCATGATTGGCTTAGATTAATACAACAAATGACAAAATAATGGTATTCCATCAATTAGTCAATCTCAATTTAGTCAGACAGTAGTATTAAGACAGGCCTGAAACAGTGAGGGTGCTCTTTGAGAAAATGTAGTATTTGTGTGTTTTTGAAAATGGGTGTCCAGTCTATTCTAGGAGCTGTTGTCTCTCAGCCCCACCTTTTTAACCATGAATACCATTAACAAGACAAGCAGCTTTCTGATAGTGGATGCCTGGATGGTCAAGTTATTCATATAAAACCCCTACAACAAATTATTATTATGTTGCAGTTATATTCAGACAGAAACTCAAAACATTGTTTGATAGGACACATGTAATACACGTAACAGGCGTCAATTGAAAGAAAAAAAAAGTCCAGTGCACTTTTTCATAATCAACGTTTAACTAACTGCAGGCTCCAAGTACCTTACAGGGGAGTAAGCCCCAAGTGAAGAAACTTCGACAATATTGCAAGCTCACAGAGAGTGTTAACTTTTGTTAGACAAGTTAATATTTTGATGCACCTTTATTCTTCTTAAAACTAAATTTTAAAATGCTGCTGTGCATACTGTACACATATTGAGCTATAACCTGCATTGAAAAACAAATTGTCAAGAAAGAATTGACGTCTCTGGGTCTTCACACCTAAACATCTAGCTCTTCTACAGCTGATTCATTGAATCTCTTCTACTTCTTCCTACTTTTCAGTGTGGAAGTAACCTCTACTGGGTCTCTGTGCTGTTGAAAAGTCAAGATTTCAGTCGGCTTGTTCAGGTTCAGATGATGGAGATCCTTGTCTCAACCACACTGCGCAGGGAATGAGCTGCTGCCCTCAGACACCGGATAGATTGGGAGAACACAGTTGGTGTAGTGATAAATTAAAAACCAAGAAGAGGCTTCCAATGGTTAGTCTACCTCTGGCTACTGGTGATTGAGGACAGTTGCTCTTTCATGCAGTCTCACTAGAGGGGGAAAACTAAAGTGAGTGACCAACCATAGCCTGTGAAGTTTGGAGCTTTCAGAAATGTTGTTCTGTTTGAAGATTCTCAGTGAGAAACTACATTTTGAAAAGTAATTTTGGGGTTTGGAGAGAGAATGAGTTTTAAAAAGAGGATTTTGAAGGAAACATTAGTCATGGAGAGAGCCTTTAATTGTCAGGTCAAAAAGTAACCTATCTGCCTAATGTGTAAAGAAAGTAAATCGAAGACGTATGGGTAATAGCTTAAAAGATCCCTTGTTACGACAGCCCCACTCCCACGTGTGCCACAATGTCTTCTTCATCTTTATCTCAGAATTCAATGTCTGTCTAAGATGCTCACATGACCTGGTTACATGATATAACTGCAAATACAAAACCTGGTTAGGACGTGAAGGCTTATTATGATATAATAATAACCTCCATTTTTCTACATCAATATGCTCTAGAGAGAACAAACCTTCAGTTAAATGGTAGCTCCCCCACCACCTCAAAAACATTATGGCTCATATTTAACAGGCAGAAAATTGTTATGTTTTTATGTAACTTCATGTATGTGATAACAACTGGGTATGTGTATTACCATAATGTGCAAGAAATAAGACGCACCAAATATTTAATTTTGTAGTCAGTTCAGCAATCATTTCCATTAAGACTGCAGTATGGGACAAAAAATAAATTCAGTCCTGCATCAACCCTAGAAAATGCAGCTCTTGGCAAAATATACTCACTTCATGACCTTTCTGATTGCATTTTAGAAGTGTATGCCCTAGTTAAAAGAAATATTTAAAAGGTTGATAAATAGGATGACTGAATATTTCCCAAGAACAATGTGAAACAATGCAAATCTAGAGATCTGTCCAGATCCATATAATTATGGGGGGATCCCAAATTAAAGAGCACAGCTTGTCAGGCAGTGTTCTTTAACTATATCATTATACTACATTCACATTTCACCAAATTAATTTGTTTATGAATTCTGCTCAGCCACTATAACTCCAGTACAGTTAATTAAGTCCTACGCCTGGGGAAAGGAGGAGAGCAATTACTATCACCTGTAAAACAAAATTGCGACCAAAACCAGTTGATGAAAGGCACAACAAGAGCAACAGGTTGCTGGCTTGGATGTTCCCAGTCAGGCAGACCCAGTCAGGTCCAAGGCCCCCGTTGAAAATCCAGGACAGGGTCAATAATAAGCAACCAACTATAGAGGAAACCAGAATGTACAGACACTGTGGAGCACAGACAAGGTGCAACTGCATATGTACAAAGTGGAGCATTACAAGCATAATATTCTGGGACATAAACTGGACATTGAGAACTGAATTACATGAGCATAGTCCAAAGTCCATAGTCCCCTCATAGTCTTCTTTGTCTAAGACAAAGGTTCAGTTCTTTTAGCATGTCAGTATAAAATTCCTTTAAGCCCAAGATCTGTATTTCTTAAATAAAATTGTCCTTCTTTAAGTGCACTAAACTGCACCATTTCATTTTTAAATGAAATGTAAAGCAAAGACGGACTTATTCTAAATGGTTTGAGATTAACAGTATATACATATTACACTCATGTAATGTGGACGTTTGCTTTAAATTAAGTAAATGAAGCACAATTGCTGCTGTCCATGGTTCTGAAATTAAATGAGTGAAAGTATGTAAATGATGTCTTTGACAATGTGTTTGCTTACCTCATTAACTCTCATATGAACATGTCTTGGTAATTTATTTTTCTATTAGTGCATAAAGTTGCTTCATCTGCTTTGTGCTCTGTTCTCATTATTGTTGCTTGACCAACATATTTTTGTGGCTTATTTACTGCTATTTAGGGAGACAGCGAGAATGGCACCACAGTGTGAGCTGCAGATACTACTGATTTAAACTGTGTAGTTGAATCTTAGCAGGACTGTACTGTTGCCTATATAATTTATAGCGTGTGGGGTGTTTAGTGCTGTCTGAGGGCGCTAAAAACAGTGTGTCTGTTTCTGAAGATCTCAAGTCAAAAAAAAGATAGGCAAGTTTCGTTTTTTTGTGAGTCAGTTTAAATCTAAAATAGAACAATTTCCCTCTGTCCCCTGAAATCAGTGATGACCCCCTATGTTTCCACCTAAGAACCCCAAAAATTTAAGTCAGATCGTACTACAGAAGTACTGTAGTGAGCAATAAGGATTTGACTGTGTCGGCAGCACATCTTGCCTCTAACGCATTGCCCTCTGGCACAATGGATCCCATTAGTAGAGAGCTCCATATAAATAATATCAAGATAAGACAGGATGCAGAGAGGACAGGCGGGAGGACGATGGAGGCTCTCAGTGCCAACATCTTTCTAACCAAGGTGTTAGAAGCCAACTAGGAATCTAGAGTACAGTAAGTCTTGATTTTCACTGTGCTATTTTTTTTCTTGAAAATAACTAAGCTCTATATGTGTTACAAAAGGGTTATTGCACAGCACTCTGAAGTGAAGTTCACAGGTCAAGCCTTGGGCAATGAAGCCTCTGTAATGATCAAGAATAACATTAAGATTGACATTATGATAATTATTCATTTCAGCCAATACCCTGGCTCGATGGACAGACTTGTGTCCTAAATGGCCTCCACTTATTGTGTCCTTTCTAATGTTCTTTTCTAATGGATGGACCACAAAACATTACAGTACACGTTGGAGAGGACTTCTATTGTATAGCAGAACTGCTTTGATGTAGCAGCAAATTGTGGTAGGACAAATGTATCATTTTCTCCACCAACTAAACTGACAGGAAACTCTTGTTCTTTGTTTTCTGTCAAGGTTCGGCTTGGATTGGCATCTTCCTGTCTCTCAGACAGTCGCCAGTGTTATGACCCAAACACTTATTGGGTCTGTGTTGCCCTCCTTTTACACTGCTCCCTCTGGAGTTAGTTTTACTCCCTAACTTTGGAGTACAGTATATGTACAGTCTTTAGGGTCAGCTCTACATTATCTATTTTTAATTCCAGTATTAAATAATGTTTGTCTTCTAATATCTTCTGTCTTCTATCTGATATCTTTTTGTCTTCAGTATTTTACATTTCTTTTTAATTGGTCTGTACAAGTACATTGAGCCCCTTACTCTATGTACAGTATAGGGCACAATAAACTTTTTATCTGACCTTTGTAGTAGTTATGGAGTTAGCTTAACAGCACATTCAGAGGGCAGGGCATTCCACATAGTGTCCCCTGTCACCACTGGTTTAGATTCTCTTTAGTCCAAAGTGGTGATTCCCACCTTCATCAGCAAGAAGCAACTAAGGAATGAGGACACAGCATGCCAAACAGATTATGAAAAATCAGGAGATAAGGAACAGGACAATCAAGCATGAAATAATGTACATATTTAAAGAGTGGGTTAAGAATTTGCTTGTAGGCATGCACTATCTTTTTATAATGACATTTCCCTGACCTTGGCTGACAGTGACAAGAACTCCAGCACAAGAACCGTGTACACTGAAACAGTTGTATAACAAGTATCTGTATAACAGAAGTTGTATAACATCTATAACAACTGTTTTGATGGATGTCCAATCGTAAAAGAAGTTGATGGGTTACCAAGTTTTTTGCAGGACACTCCTCATGATTTGTGCTGCATTCTTTGTCTGTTGGTATTACACCTGAGGGTAAGAGTGTTCTTAAGTCAGGGGGGAAGTGGACAGCAGCTCCAGAACCTTTTAGGCCACTCAGCAATGCAGCTGGTATATAGAAAACTAATGTAGTGAAACAAAATTCAAAAAACATTAAACAGATCCTAGATATTAAACATGCCGCGGAGGTTTATAAGACAAGAATAACAGAGGAGAAGAGCCTGACCATAGATGAACACAGCCTGTCCTTTTTCTGGGATATTGCTTGGACAGTGTAATAGAACAAAAAGGCAAGAGGTCACATCGGCTAAGTATGTAACTGTATATTTACTTACAGATACATTACTGGTACAAATTAGATTGATCTGGCTTGAGTCTGATATTCTCTTAAGGAGGGCTTAAAGATTGATGGGTTGGCGTAGGCAATAAGAGTGTGCCTAGGATAACGGCAGGTATGTGATAATTTTAAGAAACAAAAAAGGAATCAGTTCAGGTAGTATCTTGTTTTAAATCACAACATCAGGATTGTAAAGTAAAAAAAATGCGTGGATCCAACACACGCTTCCAAGCCTCATGAATGTGTGGTGGCATTCTGTCTTCCTGATTTGGAGCGTTGATCAAGGTGACCTTCAGACCTTTTGTCCGTGTCCGTGACACGCAGTGTTATCTCCGAGGGTTAGCTCTGTGGTTAGCACGTTTGGCATTTTGCTGAAAACACATGTATCTCTCTGTTTTGTGTCATGTGAATGGGGAGGCCCCCTTTGCTGTGCGGTGCCCCTGCACTCCCTCTGCTTGAGTGTGCACAGATGGAGAATAGCCAGGTTTTCCCCTGTGAAAATCTGGCAGCCCAGGCAAGCGTGTGACCTTGAATGCCATCACTGTCTAATCCTCATTATGCAGTCTCTGCGTGAACACATGCATTAATACCCCTTTAAGAGCTTTAATAAGGCTAATTTAGCATAGATCCTGTTAAAAGTCATATGTTTAACATTTTTGAGAGATATTTTGCAGTATTGTATGTGGCTGGCTTTTTAAAAAAAGGGTTAATATTTCACTTTTTTTCTCTTTACACAGGGGGCTTGATAGCATTTCTCATCTGCATTAAATTATCTCAGTTTTAGTTAAATATTTCTTCTCGTAGAAGTTATTTTAATGAGTTACTGCTAATATTAATTAGAAAAATGCAATAATTGGATAACTAGCTACAGATGCTTTGATTTATACTTGTACAGTGTCTTAAAGTGGGTAGGATTTAAAAAAAAATAAAGTTCATCTCCTGCTACCCAAAGACGTGCACACAAACACACACACACACAACCCAACACTCATTTTTCCAGAAGGCTTTTCAATACTGTCTTTGATGTAATGATCTGGAGAAGCCTACTTTTTCAGACCTTTTCTGGCAGTGATTTCAGACATGTTCAGACATGCTGAGACATGTTTAGAAGATTAGCTCTATTAAAGTAGTCAAAGCTGTTAGCTTTTTAGCTCTTAGTTGCTGCTTCACGGTGCAACCATTTTATAAGAAGCAGAGGGCAGTGTGGCTGTAAAAATGTTTTACTACAGATGTCAAAATTTTTCAGAGACAGCTGCCCTGTTATTTTTATTATGATAATGACTATGACCGTTATAATAATCAGTGATAATGATTATAGTTCAGCAAACAAGAACTGTGTGCTAAAAAAGATACAGACTCCAATAAAGTGTCTTTGTGAACACTGTAAATGTGGTGGCAGTTTACACAAACTGTGCTTTAAAAGAAAACGGTCTCTTTTGCAGAAAGTGACAACAACTATAATGTCAAGGTTAAGTTATTGACTGCAAATACCTATGACAGTATATCAGTTAAAAGTAGTGCAGCACCATAGCAAAGTTATACTTTTCATCAGGTGTGAAAAAGAAACAAATGCAAAGATATGCAAACTATTTTCAAATATAGAAACCAGGTTTAAGACAAATGCATAGTGATTTTAACTTGTGGATTATATTCAAATTAGATAAACCTATGTTTAATGATGCTACAGTATCATAATGCTAAGTGGCTGTATTAACTTGACACTCTTTATGGCTGTGAAGTGGATTATATATTGATTTTATTGTTTGTATTATGTCAGTCTTGAAAGGCCCTTTGTATCTACCTCAAAACCAAAAATCTCTGAACCTCCCAAAAGACCAATGACAAATAGAAATCCTGAAACTCGCTGCTGCATCTGAGTTATCAATGGGAACATTTTTTTTTTACTTTCTGTGCTCTTCGACTATAATAGTAACTGTACTACTGGTTCAAGTGAAATTGAGTGATGTTAAACTGCTCAGAATCGTGCACACACAAGCCTACACCTTTAAATAAGGAATGGAGATAATCATATTCCCCACTCCCCTGTGGTGAGTTGACTAACAGAGACATCTCAAAGTATGCAATTCTGTTTAGAAACCATAAATCAAATCATGGGTACATTTGACCATATTGGTTATTAATACCTTATGATTTGATTATGATCTTTTTTTAAAGAAATGTAAACAATTAACCTTCCAAGGAACACATGTAGAATTTCTCACAGGTTAGAAATAATGTAAACTGCTAATAACTGCCCATCTGGATCTTCCCAGTGGATGTCAGGAACCCTTTTAAGAGTAGTGCATTGTCAACAGCAGCAGCAAAAAGAACAGAAACAAGGTGGGTGTGTTGTGTTATCCCTTCGTATGATCATGTGTGTATAGTGCTGTCAGAAGGCATTAAGGAAAAGACATCCCTGATATATGTAGCTGTGTGTATCTTGCTCTTTGTTAATTTCATCATGAATAATTATTGTAGACATATTAAAATAAACAGTTAAAGCACCCCATATCTGGTTAACCCCTCAACAGGAGCCAAGTCACTTCTGTATCCCAGATTTTTAAGATGGTGGTTTTATATACAGTGACATTCAAGAAACCACTGAAATCCTTTAACCTCAAATCCTTCCAATTAATCAAAATGACCAAGTTGTTGAGATGGATTTTAGAATACCAAGCTCTTTAAAATAAATTAAGTTGAAAAGTCTGTGTTTGGAAATCTGAAAATCTATTTCCACTGTATAACACTCCCTGGGGAATTTCTCGGACACACAATTTTCCACAGAAGTCCATGTCTCCCATGGAATCAATTAAATATGTGAGGAAAAATTATTTTAAGGCCAGAACAACAACATGTGAGTTATATAAGAAATTAGTAATATATAGTATCTAACTGATCTTGCAGGAGACAATCCATGTCCTTGGAATTCCTCTGTGAGTGTTGTAATCTGATTCATGTCATGTAAGTTTACATAAAATTAAAGTAAGAACATAAGAAAGCTTGCAAATGAGAGGAGGATTTTTGGCACATCTAGATCATTCTAGTAATTAATTGGTTCTTAGAAAATAATTGGTCTTTCAGGCATTTCTTGACAGAAGCCCTTTTCTAGACTCTCA
Source organism: Lepisosteus oculatus (assembly GCF_040954835.1). Taxonomy (NCBI): domain Eukaryota; kingdom Metazoa; phylum Chordata; class Actinopteri; order Semionotiformes; family Lepisosteidae; genus Lepisosteus; species Lepisosteus oculatus. The sequence goes on along the minus strand of NC_090719.1, from coordinate 11,752,745 downwards.
GCAGGACCAATAAAAGACAAATCCAAAATGTTACAGGCTGGCAAATAATAAAATGGTTTTTAAAACAGCTCTGTATATTTCAGAAGGGCAAAAGATTGACTGCCCATATATTTGCAAATGCCAAGTGCCGCACGTCTTTTTATTTATCTTCCTGTCCTGGAAGTGAGCATTCCATGTTAGTGAATGCACCCCTAACGGAGCCAGTAATTACTGCTTTGGACTATGATTAGAGCATCATTTTTTCATTCCACAGTGACTCTCTGTTGCTGGTCTGGTTAAGCAAAAGAGAGAACGGGTTTGGCCTGGAAGCCAGATGCTAACAGATTTTGAGTCTCCGATGAGCAGCACAAAGGCCCGCTTGGCTCGCTAGCGTAGTGAGGGTTAACGTCTTTCCTGTTTTATCTGTCACCCCTTGTTTATTTTGACTTGGGCTAGTCAGGAGCAGCTTGGGCAGTGCAGCGCAGAGATGTGTGGGATTTCTTCTGGGCCACAAACGGGGAGATTCTTTGAAAGAAGTGGGCCTCACGCTCAGCATGTTGAGTGTACAGGTTGGCCAAAAATTTAAGTAGCATATGGTACAGCCGGAAAAAAAAAAACAGCAGTGAGTAAGTTTAGACAGATGTGGTACAGAGGGAGGTGGGAGTCTTTCCCCTCGGTGAGGCTACTTCCCAGGAAAGGCCAATCAGATATCCTGGCCCCTTCTCCGTACCTCAGTCACCAATCTGCGCCCCTCCGGCACTTCTGGCCCCAACTGTACAAAATCACAAGGCTCCTAGGTTACAGACACGTCTTTCTGTTACTTCAAAGCGCACCCTCTTCTTTAAAAAAAAAGGAGAAGTAAAAGGTGTATATAAAGAACTGCCATTGCTGTTTAGGCTGACCATTTGGTCATGTAGGTTTTTGATTAAATGATGAGTATGGTTGCAGTGTGCTTGCACAGGGTTTAAAACAGCTACAGTAGACGTTATTTATGTGCCCTACCGAATGGAACCATATACTGAGGAAATTTATTAAATTTACGTATTGATATCTGAAGCCACAACGCATATTCAAAATCAAAACCTTTTGCAAGTCTGTAAGAAGATGAAAAAAGAGAGACATAAAAAATATGGATGGATGCAGAGGACAGAATTGAGAGGGGCTTCACTTCAGCCACCTACTTGAAGAGGAAAGAGGCCTCTTGTGGAGAGTGGAGAATGTGGAGAGAATTCCAGACAAGGTGCCATTCGGGTTTGTTCACAATTTTTCTGGGAAATAAAAATTAATCTTCTGTCTCTTATCAAAATATGTAGAGGGAATACAAATGCTGAGAAGTCAGAAATGAAGTCTCTTTTCTTTCCCTTTTCCCCCCTAATTTATTATGAAGTCTTGATAAAGTCAATTGGCAATAAAACATAGCAGGTGTAGGAAAGAGTTGACAAGCTCTCATTTTAAATGTAAATGAGGAATCAATACAATATTTCTTATATTGCATCATTTGATGAGAGTCTGAATGGTCTGATATGGTCTGAAAAGCAGACACAGTAGTATATGAAAATGTTCTGTACAGGCATGACAAGCATCACAAGAAAAGAAAAAGACAGTCTCTACTCCTAGCCAGTTTTAGAAAGCTTAGTACCTCTTAATACTTCTTAATAATAATTACCGTGGAATTATATTTGATTTAGAGAATCAAATCTAAAAGTAAGTAATGATGGCAAAAACTCATTACTAAATAATTTCCTGGTTAGCTCCATATTTTAACATGTTTTCTTAAGATACACTGTGATTTTATTAATACCATTTCTTAAGTATCACAATTAACAACATCATAACATCATAAGGAGGATGAATGAGATGTTGGCTCTAGATGGGAGGATAAAAAAGCCACAGTCTAGGTAAAAGGCTGAATACACTGTCAATCCCAGCACAGTCCAGAAAATTACATAGCCGTGTAAGCACAGGACACAAAACTGTCTCTTCAGCTCTACAGTTATGTCTAAAAGTATAAGGAGTTTCCGAAAGACTGTTAGGATTAAGGTTTAGATGTTTGCAATCAATAAACTGCAGTATATAATGAAAACAGAAGCATGATAGTGTAATTGTTATAGTAGACAAAGGGAATAGCTAGATAAATAAGAATCAAAATGCATACCCTGCTTCAATCAGTGAGTCTAAACCCCAATATACACATCACGTGTTTTGTTACTGTATAATTTCACATAATCTACAAGCTGGAAGAAATAAAATGAGCTAACAAGTGCATTCTGATGACCTCTGAAAAATGACATGTCTGAATACTTGTTTGACATCAGCCAGGCACTAACACTTACATTTTAGGGGTTGCAAATACCATTTATTAATATTTCAGAAATGAAATGTATAACTCCACCATTAAAAGACATGAAAATGTGTAACTTGACATAAATATTATAATAACCATCCCCTGCTTTAGATTAATTACATATGTATAACACCATAGTTTACACACACCCCTAACCCTGACCCTATGGTTAGCTTGCTCCATATATAATAATTTTTAGATGTATTAAAACTGATTTATTATCCACTAATTGTAATTTTGCAAAACTAAACTGATTTGTGACCACACTGTACATATTTCACCTCCTAGGAACTTGATGTTGAATCTGCTCTGTTTATAGAAAGCACGATACATTGTCTGTACTCAGTCAGTCGGTTCTTTTTCTCTTTTTCCCCTTTGGGGAGGAGTTTTCAAAGTGTCAAATGTACTGCTCAGTGCTGAAAAAGCACCTGTCTAGAGACATTTAGGCATCTCAATATTTAGATCTTGGTTGATATAAGTGTCATATAGGAGTGATTATAAATATAATGGAATAAACCTTTTGTGTTTTTACATTTTTAAACAGTGCTGAGCTAAAGTGTGGCTGAGCTAAATGTTTGCTAAGTGTATAATTTGTATAATTTTTGTTGGACTACAGTGGGGGAAAATTTAAATCAACTTAATTGACATGGCAATAAAGTATTGAATCTTGAATCTAATTTAATGGCTTGAATTTTCTGTGAGGAAATCTCACAGAGATTCTACTCTGGATCAGCAATTTGTCGTCCGTTATTGGAACAATAGGACTGATCAGTGCATATCAGGGTCATATCAACCAGTTCTAATAACATAAATGTCAGTAACAAAGGAACATACTGTATGTTCCTGTTCTTTCTGATTGAGATCTGATTCTGATGATTTTGAAAACCAATACTCATTTTTTTGGCTCATACTCTTATCCTTATAGTTGTACTGTTGCACCGGTTTGTATACATTTTTTACATCAGGGCATTATAGTGGATCAAAATGAACAAATTACCTTGCTCAAGGGTACTTCTGCACCATCACACTCAGGATCTGAACCCTTAACCTTCCAGTACAGAGCCCTAACCACTCCTTCACACAGCTGACACATTTTTCACATGGCTGTAAAGAATATACAGTACAGTGGAGAGTGCTGTAATGGAAGCAATCAGTCGTAAATGATCCAGTGTTTCCTTGATTAATAGAGGCAATGAGTCACTAACAAGTAATTAATGTGATTCTAGCTTTAAGCTTACTATCCCTGGAGCAAAAAAAAAAGTTTGGGAGAGGAGACATTTGACCCATTTACAGTACCTTGTTATTATGGAAAAATGATTTGACGAAAATTTTGAAGAATTACAATCTCATTACACAGAGAATATGAGACTCCCAAAAGTCAAAAGAGGTAAACCAGTCAAATGCTCATAATTGCTATTTGCTAGAACAGGTACGTGCCAAAGGTTACCTCAGATTGCAGTCAGAAAAGCTGTGTTCATGGTACTCGGTTCAAATTGAGCGAGGTTCAGGGGAGCTAGTGGACATTGACATCAGGGTCCGGGAAGAGACTAGAAAGAAATCTCCATGACTCCTGATTTTACTTTTGAACTTAAAGAGGGTGATTTTGTATTTCAGCTCAATGAATAAAACAGCCCATGTGTGCTTTGGAATTCCAAAACTAGTGGACTTTTTCTACTATGGAGAAAAGAGTGAAAAGTGGGCCAAACACACTTTTTTTTTTAAATTGTCCATTAATACTCCTTTATACTTGTCGTGATTTGGAAGAGCCATTTTCAGTCACCTGGAAATCAGTCATTTTCTTTAGTGCAACGATTCTTCATGCGCTTAAGCCTCACAGCTTATACAACAGCTCCAGCAGCAAATTGGAGTGATGCAGCTCTCTCACTGACCCTGGGCAGTCAAGAGTTTGCTGCTGTGTGACAGGCTGAGGATACCCTAGTCGACTCTAGTTAACCCATCCTCTCTGGCTCTTGGCCAGAGAACAGTGTGCTACAGCTTGGGGAGTCCTGGGCCCGGTTTGCTGTGTGCATTCAAACAATTACTCTGTCGCAGTTACCCTGTAAATACTCATTAGTGATGCGAATGGATAAAATAATCACATTGCCACTGTGCTGAACTAATTCCGCCCTTAGGGATTAGTACAATAGTACAATACATCACTGATATTAGAGATGTTGCCGGTTCGAATCCCGCGGCCGGCAGAGGAATCCTACTCTGTTGGGCCCCTGAGCAAGGCCCTTAACCCCAACTGCTCCAGGGGCGCCAGGGTAAGAAATTCTACATTTACAGTATATGGCCAATAAAGTGATATTAAAAAAAATAGTTAAGAAAGAGAAAAATGATTGGCATTTTGATATTGTATGCAAAAAAAGTTCTAGTAATAGGTTTTGATGAACTAACCATGTTAATTCCTCCATGATGATGTAGGGAAGAACTCCTGTTTCTGGAAAAAAAAGGGTTTTCTTAATGGTTGTCAACTAAAAAATAAATTCTACACTCAAGTGCAGTGTAGAATTTATATAGAAAGAAAGGTGATCTTGTGACAACTATGTAAATGTTTCATATTTCATATCATGTTAGCATTACTATAAGAATAGTCCATGAGCATTGTTTGTCAATAATTAATTATTTTATTGGTATTGTCCTCACATGTTGTAGTAACTTATTCTGATGAAGGTTTGCTTTTACTTTCCAGCTTTGGAAACCATGTGGATGTTTCCTTGAGATGTTTGAAAATTAAAATGAATCCCAGTTTATCATGCCACTAGATTTTAAGAATCATCTATTTAGACAGTGTTTTGTTATGGGGTAGACAGTGAGTTTGGTGAGCAAAGAGAATATTCATTTGTACCTTCATTGTTACACTGGGTCACACTGTACCAAGGCCTGTTACTTTTATCCAATGTGTGAGTGCAGAGACAGATGTGAATCAACAACCAAAAGATTTTAAACACAGACTTAATTTGATAAATTATTACCTTATTTGTTAGGAAAAATAATGAAACAAAACAAATGAAAACAGCAGCCAAAATGTTTTAATGTAGAATTTACTTTCTAGCTGACCCCAGGACAGTCTGGGACTAAGGCTGTGAAAAAGAAGAAGAAGAATTTACTTTCTAAATTATAACAGGTCACTTGCCTTATACCATACCAAACATCATTTGAACACAAACATAATGGTAATACTTTATTTTTAACCTTATACTGAACTTTCTATATCCTTGGTTAATAGTACCGCATTTGTTAATCAAAATATAAATACTGAAGCATTGCGCAAACATATATACAGTAACAAAGAATGCATTTTCTCGTAGACCTCGAAAAGAACACTTGACAATATACCAAACCTGTAGTTCTTGCTCAATCCAAGTAAAATGACTAATTTTTGTATAATGTAGACTGGAAAGCCTGAAAAACCTACATTTTGCATTTTATGCATTTCTTGTCTTTGTGGGTAATGATATTCCAAGACAAATTACTTTGTTACACAGCACTACATAGAAAAATCTAACCCTGAAATTATAATGCAGATGAGTATGGAAATGTATTGATCACCTGTCTTTATGTAAAAAAGTAAGATTTCCGTACCCCAGTGCTTCCACTAGGTGGCGGCCATACCCTTAATTTGGCTTCCTTTTTGGGTCTCAGTAAATGTTTCATTTCGTAATCTATCGATAAACTGTGTTATGTAACTTCTGGTAACTTCTTGCAGCAACTGATGTTCTGTAGATGGCAAAAAACAGGAAAAAAAGCTAGATCTCTTACTTTGTGGTGTCTTGCAGCAACACATTAGAGATGCAAAGATAAGCATATTTATTGACTCAGGATGTTCTGCCAAGGAAGAAATATGATCTCATAGTAATGACCTTTCATACATTTAACGTTTAATAATAGCTCCAGACATTAATGGCTACCTAACATATCTGAATTATTTACATACACACTGTATGGATATGTTTGCAGATAGGCTGGAAAGCTGTGGAGTACATTTGCTGGTTTTTAAAAAGAAATGCTGTGAGCATTGTTGTGTTTCTCATAGCGCAAAGTGTAACAATCAGATTTCTTTATATCAAATGACATCCTCATTAGTTAATTTCCAATATCACAGGAACATGGAAGTCTATTGTAACAGCAAATCAAGATATGACATTCTTAACCTCCATTCAACGTCTCTTGAATTTGACTTCTAGAAAATGGGACAAAATTAATTTAATACATGGGCTTGATAGAATAAAATAGGTATATTATTTTGACTCATGCATTTCTGTCTGTTGTGTAATCATATATTGTACTGGGAAAGTATGTTTAAGATAGTGTGGTTCTGGACTCTGAATTATGCAAGGCAGCAGGGCACTTACAGTACACATTGTATGGATGTTATCCATAATGATCTGTAGATATCACTGAATTGCAATAGATAAAGCAGGAAGTGGGTTTACTGGCATAGTTGGTAGGGCTTGAGTGTACCTCCATGTGTCCAATGGAACTCATGCCCTGTCATAGAAGAGCAGTGATGCCCCAACTCTCTTTCCATTTTTCCAGTATACTATCAAAGCAAACTGGATCATTATCTCTCATCAGTGCCAGATTTCCTATTAGGCACTGCAGGCACAGTACCTAGGGCCTATGAAATTTTTAGGGCCTACGAAGGAGGGAAACACTAGTGACTAACGAAAAAGGAGCTGAAGCAACATGCTTGTGATCGACTCTTGGTGCTCCAAATCAATAATATCTAGGGGCTGTTCTAGAAACAAGAAGTATGGAAGTGATGGTCACTCAATTTGCTCCATCAATCAAGTGGTTTAGCATTAGAATAGTTTAAGGTGCATCTTGTCAATTGACGTAATTCAGTTGGCGTGTCCCCCTCTTTTTGCACATTTCGGAGTGAAAGTGCCCAGGGCCTACGAACACCAAAATCTGGCCCTGGTTCCCATAACTAAACAGCCTTCCAGAGAGCTCTCCAAGGCTGCAAGTGGGCATTTGTCACCCAGAAGAATCTGTATGTTTTGGACAGAAGTTCCAGCTCCTTTGTTCCAGAATTACAGTCCTCAACCTGATATAAAGATGCCACAGATAAACAGTGCCACACCCACACATACCCAGTGTTTGGAAACTGGGAACACCCTGATTCATCAGGAAGAATGCGTGTTCTGAAAGACTGGTGGATATGGCAGAACATGTGTTGCTCATTGTAGTCACTAGCTGTCATTGCAGTCGTGTTACAGGAGGTGTGATGTTTTCTTGCCTCTGTTTCACTGTGACCCGTACAGGGGAAAAGATGGGTCTGATGACTGGTGGGTCTTGTGAACATGTTTACCCACAATCTGAGTCACTGTCATGCTTGGCTTTTGGCTTTTCTTGATGGTTGAGCTTTCCAGCTGTGTATACATTAGTCAGTCTTTTTTCATTGTCATTGTCCATCCTTGTCATGGCATGTCTGTCTTCAGAATGATGCTTCTTTACTCAACCTTACCTGTTTTTACAGCTACTGTAACAATCGCATGGTTATCATTTACCTGGAATGGATAGGATTATTTAGGGAGTTTGCTATGCAGTATGTGTTATTAATCCATTAATACTGGATATGGGTCACATAATTCAATGGACCAATTTGGAAAACACTATGCACAATAAACACAATAAGGTTTCATGGATCTGTTCTGCAGACAACAAAGCAAAACTAAATTAACATTGTCTTGTTGTCTTGATAAAATATGACATAATGAAAGAATTCATAGAACATTTCTGTAGTAAACAGGAAGATTGTCTATAACACATGACTATTATAACAGAAACATGGGATAAACTAATACATGAAGTTTGTTCTGAAAATATTTGACCATCTGTAGTCTTTCCAGGTAAAACTGGTCTTTGTAAGACACCTAGCTTATGAGTGAGATCTGTAATTGCAACAGTCTTATGCTGCTTTTTGAAAAAATATGTTTTTGCATCTCCAGCCCTACTCCTGGAGAACACTGGTCCAGTAGGTTTATTAGGTAATCACCAATTTCTAAAGACTTAATTGTGTTCAGCTGCAGGTGATTAGTTAAATTATGTAATTTAGAAATTGTTTGGAAGCAAATGTCAGCTATTTAGGACCACTGTTCCCTTAATTGAGCACATTACATGCTTGATTGATCTTTAACATACAAGATTCTCCATCTTTATAAACAGGTGATTCAGGGTGACCAAGAAGACACCTTGGACTGGGGCGGTCCAGGACCAGGGTTGGATCAGAGAGATTCCCACAAACGTTTTTAGAAAAGGTAGAGACTGAGTATTAAAATAGTCACGGTGCTTGTAAATAAAGCAATGTACCATTTTCATTTGAGAGGTCTTCCTGTGTCTGCAGGAAGATGGCGTCTAAAGAGCTGAGCCAGCTTTTCCCCTGGCACCCCAAATTTGTAGAAATGCCTGGGCACTTGGCAAAATGCCCAGCTGCTCCAAGCAGATGCCAAAGTAGGTTCAAATTTGAAGTAATTGTGCATCTGCCCAGCCACTTAATCAGCTGCCCACAGCCATGTTTGTATTCAGTCTTTACTCTGAAAGACATAGGGCTCCAAATGAGCAAATCATCAGAAATATGCATGCCCCTGATGTAACAAGAACACAAGACATTGAATAAGAGATTGGTTATGTCCCATGGTGTTATTTGTGGCATAGAAAAGTGAAGCTAAGACATTCATGGCTTCTTTGAAATAAGGAAGGGAATTGTTGTGCATCTTGCGATCCAGGAGCCCTTGTTAAGATAAAGGTAATCATGAATGCCAAAACCTCCCAAGACATTTTAACCAGTGACCTGAATGCTTATTTTTCCTCTGCCAAGAAGCTGAAGCTTGGCCAAAAATGGACATCCAGCATGGCATGTCTAACAATCCAAAATATACATTGAAATAAAAAAAGAAATTGATTACTCAATGGATGCACACAAAACAAATGTTCTTGACTGGTCAGCTCAATCTCTACACCTCTATCCAATCGAGACTGGATTGTGATTCTAAACCAAGATGACAGTTCATTCTGGTGGAATGGTCATAAATACCCCATCAGAAGTCTTTGTAATCTGTGCCAGAGGGGTGTGAAGATCCCTTAGTTCTCTGAAGCTAAACATTTCTAACAGATAATGACTTTGCATTGTGTAATTGCAGATTCCAATTTAGATGCTATTTTTGTATGGTCCTGTGTGTCTCCTGATACACTATCCAGTACTCAACATTTTCTTCTAAATACAAATGAAAAATTCCTTTATAATTGGTGGAGTTAATAAACCTAGAGGATAGTGCTGAGATACAGGAGAGAAGCAGGTGATACTCCTGACGTGTGAATTGCGAATCTAACTTTTTGACATGTTGTGTTAAAATCAATCGAAAATGCATGTTTAAAAGCATAGCATCAGACTTTGGCCATTAGTTAGATTTGCTTCTTTCCTCTGCCACAATGTGAATATTTTTTTTTTATTGTTGTGCATTTAGTATACTTTATATTAGTTTATTTCATAACAGCAAAAATTATTACTAATGAGAGAAGGCCATTTGGCTCATATATCTTGTAAGGTTTTTCCATAGCTAATTAGTCCAAACATCTCATCCAGTCATTTCTTGAAAATAGCCAGGGTTGTGGCTTTGATAGTATGCCTGGGTAGTTTGTTCCACATTTCCACATTGTTTAAAATGTTTCTCCTCGTCTCATTTCAATACAGGGAATCACATCTTACACACGTCCTGCGGTTTGTATTCCACTGTTAATTATGAAGAAGTCTATTGGGTTGACTTTGTCAATGCTTTGAGGTTTTTGAATGCTTGAATCAGGTCCCCTGATAATTTCCTCTTTTGAACACTGAAAAAATTCAGTTCTTTCAGCCTGTCAGTGAAGGACATTCCTCAAGCCCAGGAATATATCTGGTTGCCCTTCTCTGGATGGAATCCAGAGCAGTCATATCTTTTTAGTAATGTGGTGACCAAAATCGTGCACTATATTGTAAATGAGGTCTCACTTGTATTATAATACATCCCTTTATGGTAATCTTCCAACTTTAGCCATATTGTTAAACTATGGCTGCTTTTCATTGCATCTACACATTGGGATTCTTCAAGTCAGGTCCTGAGTTGAATCATAAATTTGAAATATTTTGGCATGCAATACTCTGCGCTTATCTACCAGTTGTTGACAAAGTCTTGAATAATGTCTAAATCTTTTTACATTTGCTTTGCCCACTTCTATGTTGGTATAATTTACAGTACTCAACTAGTTTGCCTGCACAGCAAACCCCATTTTAAAATTTACCCCTTATCTGTCCTCTATTTTATATCTAATAACCACGTGCAATTTGTAAAATTAACACCTCTTGATAAACTTATCAAATGCCTCTGAAATCTAATATGCTGTATCATAAGTACTGTTTGTATCCAATACTGCTGTTTCTTCAAAGAACTCAGCAAGTTAAACAAAACATTTTCTTAATTCATATCGAGTATCCCGTAGAATTCTACTACCCTACAGATGATGCTCTACTTTACTTCTGATTATTGTTCCATAACTTTACATGAAATAGAAGTAAGTCTTATTGTTTAGTAATTTTTCACCCTATTTATGGATGAGTTCTGTGTTAGCAATTTCCCAATCAATAGATATCACGTCTCTCTTAAGTGACTGCTGTAAGTTTTGTTTAACGGCCTTGACGAGCATCTCTTTAGCAGTATATTTAACAGTATAATATTGGGCCCTGGAGGTTTGTTTTTCTTATTGACTTTAGTACTGGATCACTTTTGTTTCTTCTATGTTAATATTATTTAAAGAACTTCAGCCTTGCTCAGTCTAGTTCTTACTTTGGAAAACACCAGAGGGAAATATTAATTTAATACATGAGCCATTTCTCCTTTCATCATCTAAAAGCTTGGCATCTTTATCTCTTAGACACTTTACTTAATCTTTCACTGTTCCTTTACATTTATAATATAGAAAACGTGTACATTTATGCCTCCATTTATGAATGTTTGCAAATTATTGTATTACTTTTCTTTAAATGGGCTCTCTTCTTTTTTCATTAAATGTTTTCTTTAATAAAATGAGTTCTGTAATGCTTTCTTTTGCTCTGTATTTTGCTTAATTGATTTATTAAACCATTTGTTTAATAGTTTATTAAAAACAGCCATTGATCTGAAGTACAGTAATATGCAATTATACTGTACATTAGTATCATTTGTTTCACTTTAATTAACAGAACTTAAAATAATACCAAGGATGGTTTACAATTAAATTGCTTATTAAATTACTACAAAAAAATAAATAAAACATCATTCTACAGAACAAAAGACTGCTTAAACAATCACAAATACAGTAACTGGTATTAACAGAAGCCTACAAGTTAGCCCTGTAATAGAAATGAGTGCTGTACTAGAAATGCAGTAGCCAAAAGCATAAGGAATACAAAAATGCACTACAGGAGACTGCAACACCCAAAATAAACAAAATAAGCGTGGAGTATGATTCTTATTTTTAACTAAAAACTGGTAAGCAGAAGATGGATGTGGATTAATAACTCACAGCAACTCAGACATGCTTGTTTAATGTCAAATGTGGAATTGATCTATGCTAACAGTTAAATTATTTTTCTCAAATGTTTGTGTTACAATGGCTGTGCTCAGTGGGTGGGGAGGACAAAGTCTTAAGACTGCCTTCCTTATATAGTCCAGAGCTAGGTCTCCATTTGTGGGTCAAACACTAAAGAAACAATTAGCGATTCCTAATTGGTCTCTCTAACTAGTTGGTATAAAATGAAAAATACAAATGGTTTGGAAAATGTTTGGAGATTTCTTTTAGCCAATATGTCATGCCTCATATTTTTAAGACAGTCATTGTGCTGTGATGAAACAGCTTGTTTCAGGGGGTTCTAGAGATTAAGCTAGCAGTGTGTCCATATCCCTGGGATTTGAGAGAACAAGGAGTATTAACAAATGAGAAATATTAATGACAGATAACCTTGTCAGGCCTGCTCCAACAACCAGCCAGCACAAGGGAGTTCCCCTGTATGGAGACTTTTCTGGGGGAAACGAGGGAGGGAGGGTGTAAACATTGTTTTTTGGGATATCTCCTGGCAGGAGCTGATGCCAGACTCTCACCACTAGAGTCGGTGCCTTTATTTCCTCACAGAAGCTGTCCTTGCACCGGCTTGTACAGATCACAAACTAGACAGTTACTCCAGTCCCAAATCTGAGTTCTTCATGAACCCCGGGCTGGGCATGTGACCTCCACAATATCAACACGACACAAATTGAGATAACAGACTGGGTTTCATTCCATCTGAGCTCTTTGGTGATTGCAATAGATGTTCACTTAATTCAGCTACTTTAACTAAATCAGGTGATGATTTCAAGAAAATGTTAAAAGAGTTTTCCGTAATCCCAATTTCTGCTACACTGTGGATCAGAAACATATAGATATATTCAGCCATTTAAATGGAATAAAGAGGTCAGGCAGCCCTACGTAAACCTGGTTAGAAAGGTCTCTTGGACAAATTAGCTGATATCACTATTAGCTTTAACGAGACACATCCATTAGTAAAACACATAGCCTCCTCAGTCCCCAGAGACCAGTAATAAAAAGTATCTGATTGATATTTAGACACCTCTTTATTATTGCAGGAACAACAATACTCATTTATACCCTTAGCCAAGCTTATTAGTGATTCTGCAGGGTTAGCTTTTACAATATTGTAGGCCGAGGAAAAATAATTGCTACCTACAATATACTTACAGTAAATGAGGAAGACTGAAATGAGGTGAGATTTTAAGAAACTCTGCAGATGTAAGGTTACAGTAGACAAAATGAATTATAAAAAGGACCAATCGAAAGAAGGTTAGAAAAGAAAAAAAAAGGTATCACAGAGTGGTTAGGTGTAAGGTGTTCAGGGGGACTTATCTGTAAAATAAAAAAAAAAACACTTTACAGCAATTCACATGCGTGTTAAACACATACAGTATCATACTGTTGCAATCTGTCTTTGGTATGAGCATGACACCAAAGTACTGGGCATGATTTTCTGCACTTCTATATTTTAATAAAATAATAGCATTCAGTCCAACACATAGTCCTGGTTGGTTTAACCACACTGGCTCCCTTCAACAAATATTTTAGTGTGGTTTTAACATCATATGATCAGTTGGAAGTGTGAGCACTTATATTTGTACAGTAAATTAAAAGTAAGAAATGGAAAGATAAATGAAGCCTGGTGTCCAGCAATTAATTTGAAATTAGTTCTGACTTGAGTAGATGTTTAACATTCAAGTGCCAAGATATGACAAAAAAGTTGGATATGTTAACTTGCATAGCAAAACACTTTGATTCTTGTAATATTTAACCAGTATTAATGAAGACTGCCTTCGTCGTTTGGACAATTTTGGTGCATAGATTCTTTACAATTTTTTGGTGATATGCTATTAAACCACTATTACATAGCTTTTTGGTGGTGCATTTATACCTATTGGTAATATATAAAAATAAACAATGATTAAAAATAATAAACCACTTTAATGCACAGCCTGATAAAACCATGATTTGTTTATGACTTAAATTTCTTAAAAACCTGAAATTGTATCATCATACCATTGAACTCAGTTATCTAATTGTAGATATTTAAAATTAAGAGACTGATTGGAACCAGTGAATCACAGTTTTGGTGCTGGAATTTTAAATAAAGTTCCTTTACAATAAAAACAACCCCAGTTCAAACCATTAAAACCAAGGTGACTCAATGTCAGAAACCTGGATGGTTGTTTTCTAGATCTGACTCCAAATCACATTGCCAGCTGAGTTGATTCCCAAAGAGAAAGTCACTGAAATTTCCCCAGGCCTATTAAAGGATGTTCTTCTGCATTGCCCTAACCTCACTATGTTTTGTGCACCTCTTCTAGGTGTCTGTGCCACAGTACAATCAAATTCAGATACAGCAGCATGCTGAAGGACTCCCCTTTGCAAGGGCTGCATTGCAAACAATTGCCCAAATACTGGATCCGAACGTTTTAAAAGTATCACACAATGCGCGGTGACAAAGTGCAGCTGTAACACTGGTAAAATTGACCAGTGTTTAAATGTATGATTCATGGTGCATAGGGACTTCTCAATCATTATTCCTTTCCTTGTACAGAACATCTTTATTTTTCAACACGCCATTTTCAATTTCACTTACTTTCCTTGGTTTTGAGATGAGTACGTAGCCTGAGTTCCGTAAGAACGGAGTGAAACCACAGAAGTGAAAACAAAAAACATTTCGTGTTAGAAGGATTTGGAGGATAGAATTTGAACATTTTTTTGGTAAATTGCTGACTGTCTTTGGTTCATATTCTATCCTTTATTCTGAACAGCTTGCACTCTCTTTCAGAGCTTTCAATAAACTACTTCCCCTCAAATAAGCTTAACACTATAAAAAGTGACTCACTCTAAAAACAAAAAAGGGGAAAAAAGCTTCATTTAGGAGCAAACGGTGATTGGGACTCATTAAACTGTACTGTCTTTAGAGACGTTTATCCCATGAGTGGTTTCTGATCGTTTGCTTCTGTCTGCCCTTGTTGTATTGTTTCTGTCTTGGAAGCTGAGGTCTTGATTAATTACCTTTAGTTTTCTTTTGTGCACAATTATTTTTTTCAGCTTTGCTCTCCAATAGCATTATGTATTTACAAGTTCAGGAATTACAACTGTTCACCATCCTGTATTTCATTAGAGTTGCTACTTCTTTCCAGAATCCCACAGGAGCATTATGAAAATTATCTGGGGGCCATTGGACGTCATTTGAACCCTTGATTATGGCCAACAAAAGTGGAAAGTTTACTGAAGTAGCAGAAACATCTGATAGTACTGATTCAATATTTCTTTCTGATGCATAAGCTATTAAAACCAGGCTCATGAATCATAATATAGTCCTTTTTACTTTCTTTTTTATGTGCTGTAGAATCACCTCTTTTCTTTTCTTCAGGGTATGTGCCATTCTTTCCTAGTGCTGTCTAACGTCATTTTGTTTGATGATTCTGGAAAACAGAAGGGAGTTGGTTTTTTAATAATATGTGAATTGTTTTTAGATCCTTAGCTTGTTCCAATGTGAAATTAAAATAGTACATTTTTTATGTTCTGATTTGGCTTTCTCTGGGCAGTATGGTACATTTCCAGGTTAAAGTACAAGTGTGGAGAACTTTACATTTTTTACGTTTTTTAAAGAGCAATTTCAAACACATGCTCATTCTGTACTGTTTTAAAGCTGTTTGGAATGAGAGTAGCTTACTGTAACAAACATAATGGATTGCATGATATAGACTTTTTTAAATGACAGAACATCCTTGTTAAATAACCTGTATAGATTAGCCCCAGCACTGCATGTCAAGTGAAGACAGTTTACAATAGATATACAGTACAGTCTTGCAAAGTGTCAATAGGCTTAGCCCATTAATACACCTCCTCTTTTTTGGATTCAGACACTTTCTCCCAAAACAAACTGAAATATTTATAAGCTGGCTTCTTAGTCCAATACATTATGTAAGTTGAGCACTTTGTAGGATTTTGTTTCCTGAATTTTTTCTCTTTGTGCGTCATAGACCATGGATAAGTTAAGGCTAAGAAAGGTTTGTATTATCATATAGAGATATAAAATGTCTGAATATTAAATGCATTAGTCACAGATCAGTTGAGCCCTGTTGTATACCTACAGAAGCTCTTGCATACAACTATGCATTCTGGCAGGAAATTCAGTGGGATTTCTACACAGTCCTGAAGGTTTTTAATATTTGTTCTTGCTCAGACCTTGATCAAGTACTTGTTTCATGGTTAAACCATGCCAAAGACTGCAGTGAGAACGTCTAGAAAAGACTATTATCCCTTCTCATAATAGCTAAGCATTGCTTAGGTAGGAAAGCAGAAACATCTTAAAGATTGCGTTGGTATTAAGCGTGTCCCAGTGGTTACTAGTTGGTGGAGCCTTATTGTGCCTGGAGTTGAGTCCACTAGTGCATCCTTGACTTTTGTTATGCCAGCGGCCCCTGGGAGTGACTGCGTGCCTGTGTGTCATCTTGGAGACACCTTGCGCCTCATGGTGGTGTTAACTGCCAGATAGTTTGTGGATGTAGACTGTGTTTGTTTGTGGAAAGTGTTGAAAGTCTTCATTGTTCCACTGTGGGTACAGGGGCTCAAAATAATGTGATGATTCATCAACAATTGCAGATTACAGATTGGAAGGGATATAAAACAATTGGCGATTCAAAATGTTGGAAAGCAAAAACACATTGAAAGGATATTTGGGTTTGTTTAGCTTTTTTTGTAAAATAAACCGCAATCACGGTGCTGTGTGTGTATCTGTACAGTAAATATATAATTTGGGACAAATGCTGCTTTGGAGAGTGGCTGTCATAGTCTGTTGTTTTGGTCAATATCAAGAGAAAAAGAAAAATAAATAATTAGGACAAGTAACAAACTGAAAGAAGAAGCCCTCCAGCCTACAACAGGAAAAATAAGACTAGGAAAAGGATCACCTGCACATGGATTAGGAACTTCTGAAATATGAGCAGGAGATTCTTATTTTAATAAACAGTGAAACAACTGTTTATTAGTTTCATAAATAAGTATAAATATGGGGTTAATAAAGTTCTGAATTACTTTATATCTGGCTTTAGCCATTTTTCTTGCCTCTGCCAGTTATTTGATTGATGTCTTGTACCTAAATTGGCTTTTGCAAATTTTCTAATGTCTCTTTTTAAAATTTAGGACCCCAACTAGCTCTGTTGGTAGAGCTTGAGACTCATAATCTCAGGGTAGTGGGTTCGTGTCCCATGTTGGAGGCTGGGCACAAGGCTAAGAAACCTGTCCTGGAAAAAACGAATGGTATTGAAAACGGCAACAGGATGATACTCCCCCTACAAGCCGGAAGGCAAAATGGGCAAACAATCCGGATCCATTGTTTTAAAATTTAGCATCCCCAGAATCAAGTGCTTGCATCCTCCACCACATGTACCCTAGGTAAGTGAATATACAGTGCTTTGCAAAAGTATTCTGACTTCTGAATAGTTTTCTATTGCATTAAGAACTTGTAGTCATGACACTTTAAGTGTTCTTACAGATTTCTAATCAGCTTAGGTCTTTTTTGTGTAAAGCACTAGAAAGACAACTGAAAGGAGCCTCTCTGATAAGCAGCATATCTCAACTCTGTAACACAGACCATGGCATTGTAAAATGAAACCATTCTCAAAGTTCCCTATTGATGGCTTCTTTCAGACTGGTACCATTGATCAGAGGTCATGGCACTGAAATGATGACCAGTCAATGAACAATAGCCGTGTATTTTTAGGAAACCATAGTTCAGAAGACTGCTAACTTACTTGGAGACCTGTCTTCAGTAACAGCCAGGTGAAGCTCCTCTTCTCCTACTGTACCCTGGCTAACCCCTGGCTCACAGCCAGCCATCTGAAGGAGATTGGACCACTGCACCAAACCCAGTGTCTTCACAGGGAAGTTCAGATTTCTTGAAGAAATATTTGGCCAAATGTTCTTCGGGGATAAAGGTTCTGTATTCACATTTTAATTGTTGAGAGTTGAACTAATATTCCAGACATCTTTGATAAAGTTTCATTCACAATATTAAATTAACATTTGCTTATTTTTGTGAAAGTGAATGAAATTAAGTATTTTAGCAGCCATGAAAGCATTCTTCCATTTTACTGTTCCAATTTCAAATTGTTTCAGTAAATTAAAAACCCTCACACAACTGCATACCCAACCTACTCCAACCTACCTAAAAACAAGAAAGAAGTAAATAGATAATATGAAATTAAAATGAAAAAGTAATGACTGTATAAGTATTCAAACCCTTTAATGTTTCAAACCTAAATTGCTCAAAATTACCTCAGCAAGACAAGCAATGAGATGAGTGGCCTCCATCTGTGTGCAATAACAATGGCACTGATAATAACACAATAAATACACCTGTGTCTATAAGATCCCTCAGTCAGGTAATGAACCTCAAGCAAGAATTCAACCTTGAACACCAAGAAGCTTTCAAAACAGCTCAGAGGACTCTCCTGAAATCGAGAGTACCTTAAGAATATGTGAAGACCCTTGAGTGGCCCACTCAATGATTCTACTCCTGACTCGATTCCTATTGAGTATCTGTGGAAAGATTTGAAAACTGCTTTTAATAATCGATCCCCAAGCAGCTTGAGAGAACTGGAGCAAATCTGCCAATAAGAATGGGCAAAAATTGCAAGTTATTAGGCAGAGATGGTAGAGACTAACTGAAAAAGAATTGTGGTTGCGATCGCTGCCAAAGGTGCTTGCACCAGAAATGTGATTTTACAGAATCTGAATACTTATGCAGTGAACATATTTCAGTTTTGTCACTTTAGTTTATGCTGACAAGAAAAACAGGAAAGAAGTAAATAGATAATATGAAATTAAAATGAAAAAGTAATGACTATATAAGCATTCAAACCCTTTGCTGTTGCAAACCTAAATTGCACACCTTTGCCACAGCCAAACAATTAGATGAGTGTCTGTAATGAGTTATTTACTGTAACTTATATCACCCTTAGATGTCTTAAGTTTCATCTTTCAGGTCTTGACTAAAATATTTTGTTTAAAAAGTGTGTCTGCATCATTTTGAAATTTCACAAAATGGAATTCCACAAGAAAGGTCTGAATACTTGTGCAAGTGGTACTGTGCTAGTTTACATTTTTTTCTGGTTTGGAAATATACTCTCTATATTTTACTGTAAGTAATGGAGCATGTGTTTTCTTTAATCTAACAGCCCGCTCCAACCTATTGAAAACACCAGAAAGTATTCTTTATATTCTTTTCAAAAGTTGAATACATGTCATTTGCAACAGGACAAAAAAAGGAGATCCCACAGAATTAGCAAGAAACCCGACTCGCGTTTGATTAACAATTCAGTTTAAGGCTAATTTAACTAGGTGCACAGACTGTACTGTGCGTGTTAATCTTCAGCCTTTCAGAGTTAAAAAATGGACTTACTGTAATTGTAGAATAAACTAAATACAGTCCTCTAATTGATCATGATTAATTTGGCCCTGTGTTTATAATGAATGGCCCTTTGACATACGTGTTTGTTTTTGGAATGTAGTATAATTTTAATGGAACTGATCTTTTTCCACAAAGCTGAAACTGGCATGTCAAAAGGTCTAAGGGTTTTCCTTACACAGCAGTGCTAAAACATGGGTCGCACAGTGGCCCAGAGATTAGCATTGCTGACTCACAGTGCTGGGGCTCTGGATTTAATTGCCAGAAGGCTATCTGCGTGGAGTTTGGATGTTCTCCCTTGATCTCCTGGGTTCCCTCTGGGTCTTCCCGTCCTGTCCCATGGTCCAAAGGTTAAATGGCTTTGTGTCCCATGGTCCAAAGGTTAAATGGCTTTGTGTCCCGCAATGGACTGGCACCCTGTCTTAGGTGTGTCTTGCCTTGTGCCTGCTGTTTGCCAGAATAAGCTCTGGGTCCCCTGTGACCCTGTATTGGATAAAGTGCTTAGAAAAAGGGTGGATGGATGGAAGGAACAGGGCTGAAAGCTATTCTGAATGTTAAATTGCAGAAATCAAGACTAAAACTTTTTACTAAAACCTGAAACTGAACTCTTTCTTAACTTTAACATGATCATTGTAGATGGGAATGCGCTGTTACTTTACTCACCAACCTAACACTGTTCTCCTCTTCAACATTGGTATCTCGTTAATGCATTGTAAAAATCTCCGTGCGTCTTTTAGCTGCAGCGCAGGTACAGCCAAGTTAGAAATTGTTGTATTACCACATGCAGCGAGAACCCCTCACAAATGGTGGTGGTGGGGGTTTGGCTAGTGGGACCACCCTCTGCTTCTCCCCCTTGTTCACGCTAATTTAATTTGGGGCCCCTTTCTCCGAATATTCTGCCAGGTGGGCTAAATTGTGTTTAAGCTTTGTGAGTGAATAACAGTTCACAGGGGAGTGAACTGGTACCACTGTGCTTATTTTTGCTTATAACATGAGCCAGATTTCTACGCAGGTTCTAAAGGCAAGGTGACTTTAACAGAACCACCATTATGTCCCTGGAAAAGCAGACTGTGGGCCATGTTTGTGAGGCACAGGGGGAGGAATGTCCCGTTGACATCCATCCACTGCCACTGAACCCTGCTTTTTTGCAGGGTCTTTTGGAAATGTATTTCTTGTCTTCTCAATTCTAAAAATTCAAAAGTTGGTTTCGTATTTGCTTACCCTATTCTGTTGTACAACCTACCCCTCTCCTGGCATTTTGGAATTTGTTTTGAAGTTACTGTCCAAACAGGTGAACCTAATAAATAAAGGTTAATAAATAAAGGGACATTTGTTCCCTTTCTTTCAGAAAGGGAAGTCTTGCCATACAGACTCCAGAGTGGAAAAAATAAAAAATTCTCTTCCCCTGAAAAATTACATAGTCAGAACACTTCTACGTGGCTACACAACATAGCATTGCCACAACACAACAATGTAGTAAAGTTTCACGCTGGCTGAAGCCTTGGTTCCCTCATTTTTTCCTAATTTTACAAGGATTCATTGCTCTCCACAAGAATAGTTTCTGGGTGGGAGGTACGTGGAATTTTTTAACAAGAAAAAAAATTATTTACAAGTTCCCATGTTTTTTAAACTTTTGTGTCTCTCAAGGATTTTATTTCTCTCTTGGAAATACTGTAAGTGAAAATATTGTGTAACTAGGGGCAGCCAGAGGAACACAGTTTAAAGTCAAAGACAATAAAGACGATGTGTCACTAACAAAGAGACACTATGAAACTCAAAATCATACAGTACAGGAATGGAAATTTCTTACACAGATGATTGAAGGGAATTGCATTTGTTTGATTATGCACTGAGAGGTATACAGTACTTGGTGGAAGATTACATTTGGAACTTTGTTACAAATATGTGAAATCCTGAAGGTTATTAACAAAATCAAGCAATGGAACAAACTACCCTGCCACTGCTGAGGACAATTAACCCGTGGTCCTTCTAGAAATGTCTGTTTAAGATCCCTTAATCAGTAAACTACTAGAAACCAAATGAAAGGTGAGATCGAATACCGTCCTTTCATTTGTAATTTTAACTTTGTTTATAAATCATGACCATCCATCAATTTTCTAACGGCTTCTTCCAATTCAGGCACGGTGGAGCAGATCCTAGCCCCACAAGCCAGGAATAGTAAAGCAGCATACACCATTGACAGGATGCCAGTCCATCTCAGGGCACACAACTACAGACCGCACAAGCTCACACCTAGGTTCCCACACCTAACCTACCATTATGTCTTTGGAAAGTGACAACAAACCGGAGCACATGAATGCCACATGAGGAGAACATACAAACTCCACACAGACAGCACCCCACGTCCAGAATTGAACCTAGGGCCCCAGCACTGTGAGGCAGCAATACCAACCCCTGGGCCACTGTGTCACCTGATTCACGATCATTGTGGCCTAATTCGATTACTTTATTGGCCATATACAATTTCTTGTATTAGGAATTTGTCTTTTCACAGACCCCAGCTTGCTCTCCAAGAGACACACAGAGAGGGAGAGAAGCCTGGGGTCAGAGCACAGGGTCGGCCATTTCTACAGCACCCCTGGAGCAGCTGGGGTGAAGGGCCTTGCTCAGGGGCCCAACGGAGTAGGATTCCTTTTCCGGCCACGGGATACGACCCGGCAACCTTCCAGCCACAGGCACAGATTCTTAGCCACAGAGCCACTGCACCACCCCATTCATTGTAATGAATTCTAGTGAAACACTTTCCTGCACTCTACTTTTAATAAATTGGTCTAGTGCACAAACATGGTGGTTTTTCAGTCCTGACATGGAGCTGAATTTCTCTGGACACTACTGCCATGTAATCAGCAAAGTTCTGAATGAAAGCATTTTGGTACGGTACATTAAATTTATCAGTGGTGATACCATAAAACAGAAGCTTTGTGCTTTCCCTTTTCGACTTAATTTTGTGCTATGAAAGCCACATTAAAACAAAATTTGTAAGGAATTCCACTCATTCACGTTGCAGTGCAATAAAATTAAATTCATATGTTTTGGTTTAGAATCGTAGAGTGATCTTTGTGCTAAGCATTCCATTGTGTTTTACATCGAAAGCAACTGAAAATCTTGCAACCACCATTTTGACCATTTTAACGGGGTTTTCATTCCAAAACAGTTTTGAAAATATGTGACTGAGATACTGTTCAGAATATTAACTTGCAAGTAATGAAAGCAAAGCGTAAGAGAGAAATAGGAGCTCAGGTTTCTTCTGTGTATAGTTTACCTGCTCCTACTTGATAAATGTTCCTATGATACTGAACTGTAGGTCTGCTACGTACAGGAGATACAGTATGTAAGCAAACTGGATGTATGGAACTATGGAAAAAGCAAGGTTGACTTGATAAATATTCATTAACATACCTTAACAGTTGTTTATAGTCTCAAATTTAGTAATGCTACTTAATGGAGTTGTTGTGCTTAAGAGTTGATATAATGGGAATAAACAGTGAGGAAATAAAAAGATTGACAAATTATGTGTAGTAGATTTGGGCCTGTTTTATTCTTGACAGTACCTGTTGTGAATCATGTTCTAACCTTTACCTATATGTATATTGATTCTTTTAAGATTTTCTGCTATCTCATTTTCGGTATCTTCTTATTGTTATAATTTAGGAACAAAGAAATGTTTTCTTTGCTAGATGTGTTGATTGGTGTGTTCTTTCACCAATGCACCAGAATAAGTCATTCCTGCTGCTGAAGATGCCTTATTATCATTAAGAATATGATATTATTAAGAATATTAATAAACATAACCAGACCAATACATTATCACGGTTGTGTATCATCTGGTAATGTTACAACCACTTCTAGCAGTGCAAAAAAAACCCAGTTGAAGCCATTGTTTTTGGATCCAAGTGGCATGTTATTGTATTTTTACTATATGAGCAAGGAGGATTTGGGGATGTTAGCCCACTACGATTTGAACATATTTTGCAGTTGTTAAAGGTCAGTGATTTGATAGGAGTGTACTGTACCAAAAAAAAACATCTCTCAGCAAAGTGTTTACTCTCTGTCTATCTTGTCAGATGTACACTTGAAAGGATGTTATTAGAGGGAGCACTGTCATCTCTTACCGATAACATCCCATGCTTGTGGTTATTCACCCAGAAAAATAAATTTGCAGCAGTTTAAACTGGTAATTTAGGTGGTTGCATGTTTCTTTAATGAACTGCCAAGTAGCAATTGTGAAAAACTACAGATTAAAAAAAGAAGAAAATTATCCTAATTATCATTCTGAAAAAATGTCCGAAAAACAGTCCTTTGTGTCAGCATTATATTTCTGTACCTTAACCAGTAGTTTCATCAATCAAGCAATTTTTATTTTATAGATGGCTCTTTCATGGTGAGCAGCGCCTAACAGTGCTTTCAAGTGCATCATGTTGCAATCCAAAGAGTGCACTGAAGAAGCAGGTATGTGCTCTATTTATGTACTGGCTGCTGGCATTCGCATGTTCTGAGAAAGAAGCTATTGCACTCTCCTAGCTTCCTCAGTTACTATACACGTATGAACAATTCAGACTTCAAGACACTTTCACAGCCCATTTTATTTGCTTGCTGTGACATCTCATAATACGGTGTACTTTGTATAATATTGTGATCTTCTTGTCATAACACTTTTAATGTTTGACAAGAAAATCACAACACATTAGCTCCAGGTAGAAACATCAACTAATGTAAAGAAAGGGATTCCCCTACAGTTCATTGTAAGATCTTTCAAATGGCAGCCAGTCATGGACTGTGTGTCCCTGCATTTATTTTCTAGCAACTCCTGGATTACCACTTTCAGCAAACATCATGTCACAGTCATGTCATGTCAAAAAAGTCCAAATGGCAGATACCACTATCACGTACAAGAGTATGGCAGTGCAGTGAAAGAGAGAACACATTAAAAGTAAACTCCTCTTGTTGTTGGTCCAGGTGTGACATTAAGTG
Organism: Lepisosteus oculatus; assembly: GCF_040954835.1. NCBI lineage: Eukaryota > Metazoa > Chordata > Actinopteri > Semionotiformes > Lepisosteidae > Lepisosteus > Lepisosteus oculatus. The sequence continues at coordinate 11,728,422 of NC_090719.1, read as the reverse complement.
TGTAAAAAAACCTTATTCTTCTTTGCTTTTGAGATGGAACATCGTTATAGTTTTATAAGTGGAGAAAATGATGCATCGCAGCAAATCTGGTGCAAAAAAAAAAACTAAGATTGTCAGCTGGGAGACTCTGAAGGCTTTTTGCTAGTTTCAGAACCGTTGCGGTATTTTTTCTTTTGTAGAAACTGGTTCTTGCTTCAGCCTGAAGTAAACAGCATGATAAACAAGGGCCAAAACCCTAAAAAATCTCTGTCTTCCTTGTGTGGTCTGTTTTAAAATAAAACTGTCTGGTGGATATTTATGGAATGTTGCTGACTTTAGAACAACCAACAAAAAAACATAATTTTGCTGATTATTTTCTGGGACTGCTTGAAAAGTGGCCATCCTAAAACCTTCAAGATATTAGTGTATTTCTGCTTTAGGAAAGAGCAGCGTAGTTTGAATGTGTTATACAATAACAGGTGAGTAAATGTTTTGGTGACTGAAGAGTGTTTATATTATATTCTAGTAAAACAGGAGACTTATGACAATTGGAGCATATTAAAGAAACACCTTTAAGATGTTTATTTTAAAAAAAGATCTTTGAATACTTTGAACCATAACTTTTCATCTTCAGAACCATTTCTTATATTTATCATAAATACTGTATAAAGGAAGTTGGGTGTTTCTTGTCCTCGCGTAGATTATGTTTCTAGCCTTCTCCATTAAGATGGACAATGCTACAACTAATAGTTTTCCAAATATTAGACAAAACATTTTTTTATTCCACTAAGCACTTGGATTTCTACCTACTGCAATTGGATGCCCTCTTAGAATATCTTGATGTACTGTTTGTAGAGGAATCAAAATTTGCCTATTATAAAAATAATTTTTCTGAAGTTAAGAGCTAAATTAAGAGAAATTACAAATCAATGTTTTAACTTCTACTGAGCTGCTGTATACTCTATACAGTACTGTGCCCAGTGAAATCCAAGATAATATAAAATATGTATTTTGATAGAGGGGCATGGCAATTTTTTACTCTTAAATTAACTGCTTTAGCTAGTGATAATCTGCATAAACTGAAACAGCAATCCTCGGCTCAAAACCATCAAAATAGCTTCCAAATCTTGCTCCATGGAAATTCATACACTTGTACTTTGTCTTATGTACATGTTTGTAGCTGAACCCTTACATGCACTTAGAACTAGTTTGCCTCAACCTTTTTAAGAATGTATAATTAAATCTCATGTATAAAATCTTAAAGAGATTATCAAGATGCCCTGAAAGCTGAAAACTAGGTTTGGGTCATGTACAGTAGATTTGGATTTGGGAAGATATGCTTTGAGGCAAAAATGTAGTGCTATTATGCAATAGATTTAATCAGTCTAATGACATACGATGCTCACCACACCTGTTATGAGCTTGTCCACTAATCCTAGTGCAACAATGTGAAAGATGAAAGCCCTCATCTTGTCGGTCTCAAACACACTTATTGCAAGTGATTACAAACGAAATGGTTAACATTACTCCAAATGTGATGCCTAAATCCCTGTTCATATTTAATGCACTGTCATGTTAGTGGTACAGTACATGTATGTCATATTACAGTACATACTGTACTCTGTCACCTTTCATTGTGTAGCTGTTTGGGAAATGGGGTGGGCAAAAATGAAGTACATTTCAATTTAGGGTAATGTTTCAATTTAGGGGAACAGCCCATACATTGTTTCTGTTCACTTTAGAATTGCTATCTCACTGCTGTGCTATAATCAAAACTAAGGTATTCATGTGATTTTATTCAGCTCTTAATGTTAAAGCCAACAGGTCTGTTATTAGGGAGATATTTATTGTTTTTAAGACATTTGTAGGAGATCGAGTGTTGTTTATCTTAACATTTAATCAAAATTGAATGTACAAAGTTAGCTAAGATGCAATATCATCTCCCAGCATTCATTAACAGTTTTCTTTGAGAGTGACATGGTTTATTTTTCCCATAGTGTAACAAACTGTTAGATTAAAGATACAAAACTAAATTCATGAAAGAGATGTTTTCGTTACTCCTTAAAGGAAATAATGGAAACACCAAGTTTTCAAGACCATGTAATTCATCTCACCTTTAAAACCCCTCAGCTGTAGAGGCCTGGGCTAAAAAAATGATGATATATATACATACATTTCATATCAGAAAAATCAGACTTCTTCAATCTAAACAAACACTGAAAGACTGGAAGGCAACAGCATTTTTTTCATTAAGTGAATTAAGTTGTTTTACTTCTGTATTCATGGCATGTACTGTTATTTTTCTGTTGAGATTTTATGATTTTCCTACTGTACATAGCGTGCAAGTTCCTATTCTCCTTTTGGCACCAGGTGAGAGACATACATGCTCTTTCAGGGAGGTGTCAGAATTCATGTAAGCACATAGGCGTCATGACTATTCATCAAGACTATTTTAATTTAAATTTGGCTGAATATTTAACATTCCCTGGATACGGGGACACATCATTTAGTTTATTTTGAGCCTCAAAGAATATCATATGTAACAGCAGATGCACTGTCATTTGATTAAAAAACACACAACGTAGTTTAATCAACAGGCAGTCTGCATCTAGTAGCATGTGTGAACACCTTTGGCAGCAATGCAAACTGTTCATCTGTAAGTTATGCTTTGCGCCAGGTTGCAGATGCTGTACTGAGGGATGGTGTCCCATTACTCTCAGACAGCCTGTTGAATCGTGTGCCTTTTGATCATCCCACTTCACCAACAAATGATTAAACGATCTCAGATCTAAAGAGTAAGGGATCCATAGTAAAACTCACATTTTCATCTCACAGAATAGCGGTTATTCTATGGACTAAACAGTAAACTCTCTGCTTACCTCTGGCTTTTCCTGTTTACAACTGCTTTTTTGCAATATATGCCAGGGACTTGTGCAATATATTTATATTTATAATGTGCAATACGACTTTTTGTGTACTGTTCTGGTTTGTTCTTTGTATATTTTGTACTGTGAGCAACTCTTCTTAGTGCACTTCTCACTGACTGTACTGATTGTATTGTACTGTATGTATTGTATTGTTGTATTATTGTATCATTTTGTTACACTGTGCTGTGTTGACAGTGCTAAGCTGCTGTTGCACTGCAGTTTCCCTCACGGGAGCAATAAAGTATCTATCTGTTACAAAAATATTATGAACTTTAATGGAACTGAGGTCCCAGGTCTGAATCAAGTAGTGCTCTACAATCATATTGTCATCTAACATTTGTTATTTTTTGTAGTGACAGGACATTCACACCCAGATCATCACACCTGGATTTTCTCATCAGCTAATCTGTTGTACACACGAATTAGCATGAGGTTCTGTGCATTGAGTCACACTTGCTGATGTTCATCAGTGTCCTATCTGCACTCTCAGAAGTGAGGTAAATGAGTATTTATGTGCCACTCAAGGTCACTTGTGTTGATTGCGGTTTGTCATTAGGGATTAATGAATCAGTATGATATCATATACTGTATACTGTATATATAATCAATATCCTAAAAACATTTTCTATAATAATAATAATAATAATAATAATAATAATAATGCCTATTATTATTATGCATGGTAAATAATCAGTAATAAAAATTCTTCATTGCGTAGAGAGATAGAAAGCAACAATGCAGATTTAATATAAAGGACACATTTTTGTATTTGGGTTGCATTTTATTTATTGTGCGGCTTCTTGATATCAAATTTAAAAAGAACTGCAGTTTACTTTTATAGAGCGCAAGTAAGCAAGTCCAAAAAGAAACCTAAACTGTGGCATAACTACATGCCCAGCACTTGCAATGCCTGAGCTTTACTTGCAATGTGATATTTTAGAAAATGGCACACAAAGCATTAGCATATAATTTTAAAAATAGTTTGTGATCCACTTGACCTTTGCAAGCCTCTAAATGTTTTGTCAGCCTGCTTAAATGTAATATGCCTAATGTGATAACCTTAGTTCCAAGCGGTTTCAGTTTCCTTGCAAGGCTTAAAAAAATTGAAATGGAAACAATTCATTTTTAAAAAGCTGCACCTCATTGTAAGGGTGGCAGAAACTATTTCCAGGAAAAATTCTGCATTGCGTACGGGGATGTTCCTGCATTGGCAAGCGTGTAGTGGCTGACAGAGTCCTGTGCATGCAACGATAAAGCTAGTGGCAAGGAGAACGTCAGGAAAGCGCTGAAAAATCAGTTTATCTCTTCATCTGACCTTTACAGAAAGCAAGTCGAGTGCTCTTAGAGAAATAAAAATGGGTGTCTTTCAACTGCCAAGTAACATTTGTTGTTACTGTTTGCAAAGCTGAGGGCATTGATTAAGAATCAGGGCACATGTTGGGAATTACTGTTAGGTCAAAGCAGACCTCAAGGGCGAGACAGCAGACATTGGAATACAGGACAGAGGGGTCAGGCCTGCAATGCAAGTGTAATACAATAAACTTTATTATTGTACAGTATTACCCTGGAGGAGGGGGTAGCTCTCAGTCATTGACTCCCAGAAGTTTCCTGACAGTTTAATTAGGTTTTCCCTCCCCCCCTGTGCTGTGCAGCTTATTCTACGTGTGGTACTCTCTCGGTTGACATCCTACCCCTAGAGGGAGCTCCAATTCATTCCCGTTCCTAGTTTCGTGTGATTATGCATGTCCTTCCGGTGTGTCTGGTTTCCGTTTCCTATTTAGTCCCTGTGTCTCCAGTGTTGTTGGCTCAGCATTAGGGTACGGATGTCATGAGGCCCATCTAGCACCAGGTCACCCCACATTCGTGTCCTGAGGGCATAGGCCTCATCCCCGACATCGCCTGACCCCTGATCCCGGAGCAAACCTCTGTGTTTGTCCCGTTTTTGCCTCTATGCATAGGGTCTCTTCTGCTCTTTTGTTCATTCCATGGCTGGCCTTTCTGGCATCCGTGACAGGAATATGATGCAAAGGTTAAGGGTAACTATGGTGACAGGAACACGTGCTAGGAAAACCTGGGTTCTGGAGAAAAAAAAACAACACTCCAGACATTCAGCTGCAAAGATCAGAGACATGACATCCAAATGAATAAATCTGAATCTGTGAGCAAGAGTGCAGGGAATTTGTAAGATTGTCAAGTTAAATGAAGGCAGACAGACATGGAGATTTGAAAGAGCAGATAGGAAATAGTGGAGTCATGCTGGGACCGAGAGGGCTATGATTGTGCACTTGGTGGACTTTGGAGATGACAACAAGCAACAAAGGAACAGGAGCTGATTTAAAGCAGATGCAACGAAAACCTGATTGAGCCAAGTGTTTGAGCCAACAGCATTTTGATTTTGATCCTTCTCTTTGAAACCTTGATTGTGTCTCATGTACATGACATAAAATCTATAGACTATTATACATCATAATATTTTTCTAAAAACAGAATTTGAATGGAGAGCAGCCTGCGGCTTAGAAATATTTGTAATACATAGTTTACAATACTTTTTAGGCATTTCATTACCCATGGATGAAGTATGTTTATATCACCTATTTACTTCAGTATAAAAACCATTATGGCATTTTTGGAGAAGTTAAAATAATCATGAACAATTTCCATGACAATCATCACATTTGTTAAGTGTAGAACTACTGTATTTAATGTTTTTAGATGTACTTCCTCACCATCTTTAGTCTATTTATGATACCATGCAGTTTTAAATTCTCCCTTACATTGTTCCATTGAATCACCTATCTCTGTTTATACAAAGCCAATTAAATAAAAGACAGTAATATAAGTCAATAAAACCTGTTACCTAACCCATTGCTTTTCATCTTTTAGAAAATGCACACATTAAAAACAGGAACTTAAAGGTTGCTCTCTCCATCAAAGATATTTCCCATTTTAATGTGTTCAGAATTATTGACTACATTACCGTACAAACCACGTCCTGTAATGTTTCTGTGCAGTGTCTGCCCTGGGAAGCATTGCAGGAATAGATTTTCTAAACACATACAGCACATTCACATTTTTTATATGCCAGTTTTACATACTATCAAAATGTACGTTATCATTGATAATACAGTGCAATGTGCTTTTTTCCACCCAAGTATTCTTTGTCATATATTGATGGTGAAAACTGCAAGAGCTCCTGGAAATTTTAATGAAATACAATTAAGACGAAACATTGATTTTTATTCAAGTGCATTAAGTGACTTCAGAGTAAATTTGATGGAGGATGTGGTATGCTGGCATTTTGCTTTAAACTTTTATAATCGATTTATTACCCCTTTTCAGAAATGGCAGCTGAAGATTCTGTATGCACTCAAATTAGGCAGTGTTGCGATGACAGATAGCCGGTCCACATCCTGTCCGACAGAATATTTGTACATCATTCAATTATCATATTAACCAAAATCAAAGACATTTCAATTTCACTTGTAATTCTCTAAAGTAGAAGATAAAGGTTCAATATGAAAAAGTACCAGATATTTAAACTCAATTATGATTTCCTGAAATACACTCATTTCTGTATTTGTGGGCGTCTATTGTAAATGTGTGCAATGATTTTTGTGTATCGGGAGTTTATATTTTACGTCAAGAGCACTATGATAGTTCTGTGCAAAAAGCTAAGTAGATATTCTGTAAAACATCTTGTAAAATGGTCCATGTTTTATTGTAGGCACTGTACAGTATTTGACAATCTCTCATCTTGTTTTTGTTCCACTTAATATTGAAAAGCTGAGGCTTGTGTTTCATCTGGGACAAATCTTAATTTCTGAAGGTACCAGATTCTGAAGGTGGCTTCCTGAGTTTACAGTAAATGCTAGTTTTATTTTCAGGTATTTTTTAATTAAGATTTTCTTGGGCTCCCTAGTCACTGGATTAAAAAATTCAAAATGTTAAATACAGTAGGCTGAATAAATAAACATACTAATTGCAACAATCTTTAATTACAGTTAGCATCTGATAATTCGGTTTAGATGGTATTGTAAAGGTGGAGCAGAATATTGCCAATATTTTATAAAAGGTATTGAATATGTCAGCAAAGATAGAAAATGTTGGCTGAATGTCAAACTTAATTGTTTTGAGATATGTATTGTATTTATAATATCAGAATTGTATTGATTTAACGGGAAAGGACATATTTACTGAATTTATTTTGTGTCGTATGCCAAGTTATCTTTCAGTTATAATAAAAGGATAATCAATTACTTATCATTCCCAAAACACCTGAAGCATTGATCCTGTTCTGTAGTTTTAATGGCTCCAATTAATGTCAAAGCTGAAATGCTCCTATAGCCAGAGTAGTTGCAATTGGTAGCCTTCAACAAGGCCAGGCAAACATCCCTACTGCTGACTTTTGATGCTGTCAGCTTGCTATTTTTTATTAACATGTAATCATTTCATTAACTTGGTTTCTGGCATGAACTGAAATGGTCAGAAGAGCGGTGAATAAATACATTTTTGATTCTGGTATTTAATCCAATTCAATCCAGGGTAGAGCTTCAAGATCAACATTCATACACAGACCTAGGAAAACAAGTGGAAATAATGTATAAGATAGCATTCCATACAGAAAAAAAGCAGACATTTCTTTACACAGAGTCAAGAGACAATGTCTGGAAAGAGTTCACCAGCCACTCTGTTGAGATCTAAGTTTATATGCTTCTAATATTACATCCATCTGTTTTCTAACTGCTTCTTCAAACTCAGGGTCACAGGGAAGCTGGAGCCTATCCCAACAAGAAGCAGGCACACGGCAGGGTACACTCTGGATGGGACACTAATCCATTGCATAGAACACACAAACACAGACACAGACACGCAGACCCTCCCACCAGGGCCAGTTAACCTGCCAGTACTGTATGTCTTTGGAAACTGCAGCACCCAGAGGAAACCCATGCAAACACAGGGAGAACATACAAGCACCCCAGGGATTGAACTAAATGCATCATTGCTGTGAGGCAGCAGTGCCATTTCTAAATCATTATAGTACTTTAATCATTTAGCGTCATTTCTTGAGAACTGGATTGAATGCATTCTTAGATCATTAAGTTACTAGGAATTGAAGTCTAGGGCTATGAAGCTATTTTGTTTTCCTATTGTTGTTTTTTTTATAAGATGGATACATCTATAAACTAAAGAGGAAGAAAATGAGAGGTGGCAGGAAAAAATGAAAACTACTCAAATGAACTTGCGCATGCTATGCCTAAATAAATGGAGTTTTGCTTACCTTATCAGATGATGTTCATTCAGAAATGACAATTTGCATGTGTTAAAATATTTCCAGAAACTTAGCACTGTTCACAACAGTTCAGCAACAACATTAGGGTTGTATTGGATTTTTGTTGAGGGCCCACATTTTTCACATTCATTCATCCGTTCTACTGACCACTCACTAGGGGTGTACTTCACTGGGATTCTTCTATGTATTCCAATTTTTGGAAAGTTCTCTGTATTGTTATTTCAATATGGGATTGGATATTCATTTATACCATGAGGTACAGTAGTTGAGATGACTAAATGACAATTTCCTTTCTTACATTGTGATTCCCAGACTTGCCAAGCTTCCCCAGTTGAACCCTTTGATGCAACAAATCAAAGGTCATATCTGTTTCGGGCTAATCATAAGACCAATTTGTTCAGCAAGAGTGAAGGAATTTCCTTTCCTTCGTTTATCCATTAAGATCGACTACATGAACTTTTTGTAATTCTGCCCCTCACATCTGAAGCTGCAACATTCATTCTGGCCTCCTGAGCTGACAAACTCGTAAACTAGCAGCCAGAAGCGATCAGCTGGATGTAATGTTTTTCTTTAAACTTAAAAGGTGAGACTGCCAGTTCAAATGGCTGTAGTAATAGGAGCACCTCAGACAATTCAGATCCTCAATGGTAATGACTAAAATACCGGCTTCCAGAAGCAACCTTAGTTTTCCTGGAGGGGTCACACCTGTTCAGCTTCAGTGAGTTGCAGGATAATACAGCTACTTTTGTTTCTGCTTTAAAATTTCTAGCTCATTTCTAAACCATTGCATCTCCTTGCACCACCCTGTGTAGCCTGCTAAAGTCACGCTCACCAGATTAGATTTGATACTAGAATGATTTTCTCGTTCCCTCCGCCTTGTCTCTAACTTTCAATAAAAGCTTTGCTTTTCAAATGTTCACCACATTGTGAATGTACTTTTGAACTCAACACAATACATTTTGGGAGTTTGAAAGTGGGTATGGTGATTGGCAGTGCATCACTATGATCAGAGAAGGCTGGTACACGTTCACATTTCCCTCTTTTATGTTTTAAAGTTGGACACTGTATACGGATGATTGATACTCTATATCATTCACAGAGAAATTTGTAGCCCTAATCAAGTTTGGCTGGCTATGTTAGGCTGATGTTTGTTTGTGTGGTATATAATGCAGATCTGTATATCCAACAACAGCTTTGCTTCCTCTCAGAAAGCTTCTTGTGCAGCCTAAATCAATTATGAGAAACCCCTTCTCTTTTACAGCAAGGAAAATAAGCATCAGTTACTGGAGTTATTAATTTATTACTGGAAGTCCCAGTTATCAGCTCAGTATTAGATAAGAAGCCTTCCTCAATAATGCAGTGCTCAACATAAAGATCAGCTGTTTTTAAAGAACTTATATTTTCTCGTATTAAGCTTTTTCTGCAATGATTTGTTTTACAGCATTTGTTAAATATTGATAATGGGCTTTTTGTTATACTGTAACAGTGCTTACATTAAAATTTGCTTTATCATTTAACCTTACAAGTACAGTGAAAAATAGTATTATGGTACTGAAAGATAATTTATCATTTTCGACTGATAGTACTTCAAGAACAATCATAGCACTTACAGTATATCTTAGGTACTGTCACATGTTTAGCAAACTATCACACGTATTCTCCTTTTGGTATACACCATGCATAAAATAAAACTGTAGGAAGTTTCCAAATGGTAAAGATATTGATGCATTTCTTTGAAAGAGCTCCCTGTGCATTTCCCTGAATCATTGACACTGTTAGATGGGATTGATACTGGCAGTGCCAACTGAGGAACTACCGGTCAAATAAGCTTCAGTGGTGCCAGTAGCATGAGTCATACACTGAATGATCTGAGTAGCTTAAGGGCATATCAAGCCTGATGTTGAGAACAGACTTATCTTTCCTGACTGCCAAATCAGTTTAGTCAGGAGGAAAGGCCATCGTGGTTGCATGTTACAAAAAGGCACACTACCCATAGTTACTACTTCTACACTTTTCAAGCAGAGATTCTCCATAAATGATCATTTCTTTCTCAGGAACCCTCACCTCATTGAATTCCACAGTGAAAATTACCTAAACAAATTTAAATAAGCCGTCACATTTGCTGTAACCTTAAACAAGATTGAATATCCTGCCATCTTATGGAAACAAGGCTTCGAATGCAAGTCCATGACGGTCTCTTAGGAAACAGTATCCAACAAGTCACCAGCATGCCATCAAGCTTCTTCTGGACTAGAGAGCAGTCTCTCATTACTCTCAACAGACTTTTTCCTGAGGCCCACTCACAGGATGACCAGTGGCAAGGAAGTCTGTACCAGTTTACCTTCAGAACCATATTAGTTGAAAGGTCACCTGGCAAGTTACAATGGTAGCAGCTTGAAAAATCTGCCTGGTACCTCGGGGGCAACCTCTAGGCAATGGACCTTAAAGCCTTGTCTCAGAAGATGCAGACCCAATTCTCTCTCCAATTGATAACACATATCGTCAATGAATCATTAAGGCCTGGAATTTATCTCTCATCCCACACATTTACAGTTAATATCCCTTTGTTATAAAAGGTTTCTCATTAACGGTTGGTCAGTATCTAACCATTTTTGTCATAGATTCTAGAATAGGCTATTTCTGCTCAGTTAAAAGCTCACTTAAAAGTAAGATGTCTTAAACCATTTCAATCTGGGTCCAAATAGATGCATAGCAGAGGCATCATTCTTTTTAGGCTGATGACTGCTAAGCCTGATTTTTATCCTTTTATCCTTTATTGTCTTCTTCCCCTCCCACATACAGTAGGTTAGAGTAGGTTGTTAGTATTATTGGAAGGGCTTTGTTGTGATTTAAATCTAATCTATCTGATAGAAAATAATTTGTTTAAATAGGGCATAGTTTCTAATCTTCATAGTGGCTTTAAGAACTTTAATATGGACCTAGCAAAGTCCATATGCTCAACAACTTGAAGTAATAGGTACATTTACCATGGCTGTCCGGTACAGTACTCATTTGCTGATCTCCTCTGTTTTGCTTTGCCTACCTTTACCCCACCCTGTATTTAAACTGGGCTCTTAGTATTGTTGTATGACCAAAGTACTTGCACAGAGGTGTTCTGGGGGCATATACTGACTGTTAACACCCTGGCATGTGGATTGATTCCGACCATCTCAGTGAAACAGTGAAGCTGTAAAAACAGCAAGTTGCTCCAAACATTGCAAAATAAACATCATGTGTTGTCATCTGTATCTGCAGCTGCTTTATTATTTGAGAAATCCAAATGTCCCTGTTACTTATTGTGACATAAGAACTTTTTTTAACACCCGGTCCCTAAATTGGAAGACTGAAACATTAAGGTATTTCAGCATTGAAAGCTGTGTTGAATGTAACGGTGTCACATATGTAAGGAAACTCCATTCTGATGGTCACAGTGGTAGTTTGGCTACATTCTATAGGAAGGACTTATTTATTAAGGATCTATCTGTTTATTCTGTCACCTCTTTTTAATATCTTATTCATAAATTCTGGCCCCACTGCATTGCTGATTTTACTAGGCTAAGGGCCTCCTATGTCCTGCCATGTGTTTTTATCTGCATATGATTATTAATCTATTTTATACTGCTTAGAACTTATTCAACTGGTAAGTATTACAACCCACATTTGCTGTGAGACCCTTGATTTGGTCTGTGTTTCTGGCCAAATGATAATGATATTCAGGAAATGTAACTATATATTTTTTATCTTAAAGCTGTGTTATTTGATGTTTGTATCCTAAAAGTAAGATGCATTACTTTTACACTAGATATTTGAAATCTGTGAACTCCTCTGATTTGTCTAATGCTATTCTTAGTTCTCCCCTTGTTCAGGATTGGACATATTCAACTGGCTAGCAGTTTGAAGACTGTGTTGATTAGTACTCGGGATAAATGAGCTCCCCTTAAGACATGCTTGCTTTCCTTTAAGCTCTACTCATTGACTTCACAGCATCTGGATTGCTTGAGTAAAAAACAGGCTTTGAGATTCACATGCAGGGATATAATGAACATCTCATGCTTCTGCCAGATCTTCTTATATCTCAGATCTAATCAGCTCTGGGCTACAAAACCATAAAGTGCTTTTTCTGTTACTAACAATCTCATGATTATGATTATGATTAATCTACTTTGTACTGCTTTCAGCTTCCTCAACTGATAAGTTTTCCAACCCACATTTGCTGTGATTTGGTCTTTAACTTTTATAGACTGTTCTTTTTCCACCCTGATCTTTGTTTTTTGCATTTCTTTCAGTTCACGATTGATGTTATAACTCTACATTTATCTGAAGAAAGCTTTAACCTTGTCCCTGATTCTAATAATTATTTCTTAGCAACTTGTCGGGTGTTGGAATCAGACATTCTTCTGTCTTCCATAGATATGGAAGATTATATGTGACTATGGAAGGTGGAGACTGAAGAACCTTCAAGTAATTTTTTTGCTAGAGAAACATAAACTAGATGTAATCATTTCTATAAGAGCACATTCTACAAATGAATGCAACCAAGTGTGATTTAATGGTGTCTTAGTCTTCAACCAACTAAGGAAAATAGATTTTTTGGCTGCAGTTAGACCCACAAACATAAATATTGTGCCTGAAGATTGATAGTTACTTGGAAATTGTCAGACTTCAACAATGTTTTAGAACATTTCCAAAAATGTATTGTTTTTGATTGACTGTCTTTAAAAATAGTCAAAATAAAGTAGTAGTGTCTTGCCTTCTCAAACCCAAACAAGACGCTTTACAGATTTCAGCTGCACTTCTATACTTTTATCATCTTCTTTCATCAGCTGTTTTCATCAAAAATGTGATTCTTTTTTTTTTATTTGGTCAATAGCTGTCAACATGTTTCTTTAAAGATATATTCCCGTGATTGGAAAGTCATGCACAAATCTGTGTTTGTTCTCGGTACGTGGTGGAGCCTGGGTCTTTCAACAAATGGTTACTGGATTCATTTCAAAGCATTATGTTCTGCAGCAAAATGTGTTCCATATTTTCTGAAAATGGACATGCATAATTTTAAAAAATAAAAATAGACAAAAGGAGTGAGAAAACTGTTGAGTTGTGAGGATCTTGAGCTGCTCATAAGGGACAGTGTTACCGCCTGTGGACTGCCAGGAGGCTCAGTGGTAGCTCTCTTACAGTTTCTCCATCATGACCTGAGCTCCCCTTCCCTTTGGTCCTGGGCCCCTCTCACACGAAACTCCTGGCTCGAGCCAGACTGCATTGTGGTTTTGTGTTGACTAATGTCCAGTGCGGCGTTGTACTAGAGCTCACCAAATTCATGAACTGTACATTTCAAAGATCAAAATTAAAATACTCCGAAGACTTTTGTACGTATTCATTAACTTCAAAGCCACCACCGATATTATTTGCAACAAAAATACTATTTGGAAAAGAACGAAAATAATTGCATTAGGCCAGGAACAAAAATTAAATTGTATTACTTTCCTCATTGGGTACAAATGTCTCCTCACATTGCTCCATTTCAGTAATCCTACTGGTGTGATTACTGTGTTTCTAAAAGGGAAACTGTTTATTTGAATTGAGTGCAATTCTAGAGGTCCCATATGGAACTGGTATATCCTTCATTTTCATGTGGTCTGTTTGATTTGAGAACTGTGGGGCTGTCTATAGGTGAGGGCGTATTTTGGGGTATTTGCAGTTTTCTATAGGTATAGTTTCAAGGCCAGGGGAACACTAATTTTGTATAAATTGGCCAAAAGCCATGAAGCTGTCTTCTTGAAGTAGCAGAAACAGCCAAACTCTGTCCTACACCTAAAAGGACTGCTTGTTCATTACCTTTGCGCATGGATCCTATAAATATAAACCACTTTAGCTCTAGAAGAATCCCTTTGAGTCTCATACACCTAACATTAAAAATACCATTCAGCCCAGTCTCAAAGTCCTTGGCCCAGTTTCCATTCAAAATAAAGGATTCAGCCTCTTAAAAAAACAAGTTGGGGAAAAACACAAAGCCTTGTTTCCCAGTTCCATGTTTCTGTTCTGTTTGTTTGACCCATAGGAATGTCTCCAGAGTAACAACCTTTACTTAAAGGGTTTCCACAGACTAAAAAGGTACCTTAACCATTTCTGACACTGGCATGGAAAATGCCTATGGCCTATAAGAAAAGGCCTTGCAAATGAACAAGTCCTGAGTCATATTTTTTTTCCAATTTTACAAATACAGCCTTTTGCTATAAACACACATTTCTAATGGTAAAAGGGGTTGTGTTTTCCATGTTTCTATGGTCGTCTGGGGCCCAAATTTAAGTTTTGTTAAACATTAACAGTTTGAATTTTACTAAGAAATGAAACATTAACAGTTTTTAATGCTACCTTAAAATAAGTAATACAAGCTTTGCAGCGAAGCAGATGCCCAGTAAATGTGCACTCCTGGGGTTTTCCACAAAAAATATATTGAGCTATTCGCTGAACCTTTAACTTGCTATGAAAAAACAGGTAAAATGTATGTGGACATATTTTTAAATTTGTGTTATATGAGGAAAGCAAGTCTGGTTAGATATGAAAATATGTTTTTATTTCCATTTCAGTCCTGTCAATATGTTATGAAATTTGCTTAAATATCATTCATATGAATTAGTCTCATAAGTTATATCTCTGTCTCTAATTATGTAACCTGCTTTTGATTGCAAAGGATTATTCAATTTCAAAAAATTAAATTGAAATTACATCACCAAGATAATACAAATTCACTTTTTAAGCTTCTCTACTGGTCATGAAAACACATAGAATGCCACAAATTAGAGGACAATATTTGATCCTAAATGCTTATTTGGTTGCAAGTGCTCGGTTCTGACTCCACCCTTCTTCTTTAATTAGTCATGATATCTCATTGGAATTTTTGTTGAAATGGTATCCCATAAAATGTCTTTACATTTTCGTGAAGTGGGGTACCCAAGCTTTCGCACAACAATAGGGTAAGCAGGCCCAAAGTGGTGGAGTGTCATGTCAAGACCATTTGGTTAGTTTCAATTGGTTCCAGGAAACTGCTGGGCCAGATCCCTATTCTGGAAGGACGTAGAGCTGTTTAGACATGTTGAAGGTTCCTGTCCCATACACGCAATGGTACAGTATATGCCCTGGTGGAGCACAGCAAGTGTAGCTTATAAAGCATGGTTGTCAGTAGGGTGGGGATCATGGCCACAGATTTCAGCTTAACACTTTGTAACACTTTAAGAAGAGAAAGGCCTCTATTCTCTCAGGTTCTTCAAGTCCTGGTCAACTTCATCATATGAGAAGTGGCCATAAATAATTTCTCCTTCATGAGCTACGTAAACTTTACCTGTTTTAAAGCAACCTTCCTAATTTTAAAAATATGAAAGCAAAAGACTTCCCCCCACCTCAGACCCCACCACCAGAGTGGCCAAGGACCAGCGAGCCATTTACTGTAGATAGTTAAAGAGCTTAATGTCTCATTAGTGAATGGGGACCATTACTGTCCCTGTGCACTTGGAAAATAGTTGGGGGTTTAAGGAAAAGCCTGAATGGTGAGATGCAAATCTTGTAGGTATGACCTTCAATCAGGAAGAGGAGGTTGCAACAGTAATGTTCTGTACTGGGATCATAAAAGTACACATCCGTCAAATCTGTAAATGCAAATCAATCCCTGCCTTGATTTGTCTAGAGCAGCGGGTGCATCATCAGCATGTAGAACTTCAATATATTCAGAGAGGCAGTGAGCCATCTTGGTGACTAGTAAATAAATGAAATAGAAATGCCCTGCCATTTTTAAAAGATCAGTTGGGCAGAATACTGTACACTACAGCAAAAACTTGGGTGTCTGGTGGTTGATAACAATCGGGAGCATGTAACAACAAAGTGAGAAATGATAGGTTGAGCAGCCCTTGGGATTCTGCTCTGGAGAAGGAAGTGGTTTAACAGAGACAGAGAATAGAGGATGTAAATCCCTTTAGGGGATAACTTGATAACTTGCAGCCTTGGACTAAAGCTGCTTCGGATGCAGAAAATCTACATCTGCTCCTTACACTATAACGAAAATCTCTGCCCTGTGGTGTTACAGTCCTTGGTTGGAGTTTTATTTTTTTCTAATTGCTTTCTCCTCTTTTCCCAGGTGTTGCCAATTAATTAATTAAGTAGAAGAAGTGGGAGCATTTAAAAGGTCAAGACGAGACTGCAAACAGGGGGAGGAGGCGGCTGAGAGATCAGATACGTGTGGGGAATGGAGATAATTGAGCGGTATGTGGCTTTTGGGATGGGGAAAGACATGTTGTATGTATTTTTGTTTTGGTTTGGTTAGTCAGTTAGTTTTCCCAGGAGAATCCAATCTTTTGGGTGTTCTTTTTATGTTGCGGCTTTTGGTCAAAACCTAGATATATTATTTTAAGGTCGTAACAGTGGGATGCAACAGGTTCAAAAAGCTGGGTTCTCCCAGGAACTCTCAACCTTAAGGAAGACAGGGTGGCAGTTGAGACTGCAAGGGTTTATTTGTATCCATTCTTACTGTTAAGAAGTATTCCATATAGACTTGACATTGCTATATTAAACAGCTTGCCTTGATGACCAGGAGCTCCTATTAGTAGTTAAGTCAACTTAAGTTTCTTGGCAAAGCGAATCTGTGACAATTGTTCCTGTGCAATAATACAGCAAAACTTTCAACTATCTGACCTTGAAAGCATTTCACGGCTTTCCTTTAATCCATTCTGGCTTTTACACCATCAGCTTTATAGCAGCTTTGAAAAAATATGCAAATACTTTACGTCAAAATGAAATAATTGCATCATTGAAGTCATCAGAGCTGTATAAAGTTTCTTTGAGCTCTCAGTAATCTGCTGGGAGCTGGATCTAAACATCCCTATCAAGGCAGAGGATGGGAAAAGACCTTGTCATGTCTTGTGTGGGCTGTGGAAAGGGATGTGTTAAATCAGAGAAAAGAAATATGCAAATACAAAACACAAGATCACCTGTATTCCTGGAAAAAAGCAAAAGAGAGATAGGGGGTGTGGAAGGGAATCTTATCAATGATTTGGAGCCATTTAACTCTTTTTTAGTTGGAGTTCGGATACCCTGACCTTTGAAAGGTTTTATTCTCATACTGTTTATCCCTGTCTGGTTTTGCAATTCTATCTGTTGTCTGTTTTTTATAACTGAAGTCTGTCTCCAGACTAAGCAGTCTATGATCAAAAATGCTGATTCACTTGAAGGTCAGATATATCATTTCACATTTGGCGTTTTCCAGCTTGATGGACATTTGATTTTATTTGATTAGAATCCAAGGAGGCTGATGTACATTAACAAATTAAAGTTTGATTGGCCACCAAGATGACATTGCATAATACTGGCAACTGTATACCGTGGCTTTTACTTGGAGGGGAGTGGAATTTCTTGTGTTATCCAAGCAGCATTCTCTCACCTACACCACCTGAAGAGCTTTGTTTTTTAGTTTTGTTATGTACTTCACCTTTGCAACATTACCACAAAGCATAATAGAAACGCATACTTAACATTTGTTCATCCAAATGTCAGCTTGTTAAAGCTAAACGTTAATAATGCCCCATGTGTAAATAATTCACTGGTATATGTGTCCTATCTCTGTTGTTAAAATGTCTGAATGCTATATACTGTACACTCTCCTTTGTTTTAGATTTAGTGTGTAGCAGGCTGTCTTAAGAAAAGGCTACAACCTTCCACTAGAGGCCTCTATATAGCCTCTAATTATCTGTAAATAGCCACACTAGGGGTGAAAGAAAGGCAGGTTTCTAAAATAAATGGAAGCATTGAAGTGGGATGCAAATTTTTAGAACGTTAAATCAGTGTTAAAGCAAAACTACTTTTGGGTTAGACAAAGTCCTCAACCAGTGGTTGTACCCTGTGCTTGCCTACGGATGTAAAACTGGGCCTCTAAAACAAGAATTATTAAAAAACTAAAAGCAATATAAATTAACATTGGTAAAAAGTGGCTGGATATGCTGAACAGTAAAAAAAAATCTAGATCAAGAAGATTGTGCCTTGGATCCCAAGGGATGAGAGAAGATCAATTGGAAGGCCTCATGCATAATGGGGAGATGAAATTAAAATGTTGTTAGCAGTTAAGATGGGATAGCCGTGTGTTTAAGCAACACTTTCTTTAGTCTTGAAATGACACCAGTTCTTCACTGTCTTAATCATCGATCACCTTGTAAGCTTGAATCATTTTAACACCTTCTTCATCTGTTGATGATTTAACATCTACAGTATGTCTAATGTCCTGGCTTGGACCCTGGGAAACTGATGTTGTGTACCACAACTTAAGACAGAGCAAATCTTAGTCCTGGTCTTCCTGACACTAGTGCCTCTGGGTTTTCATTTATTGAACTTTTCAGACAGTTGGGTAAGCTTCAGCTCTTAAGCCATAAGAATTTTTAACTTAGCTATTGAAATGCATAATTCAGTTGAGATCTGTATGCTTTTTAATTTAAATCTTGTATTAACTAGATAAATAAATTGAGACCAAATACCATGTAAAGTGATAACCTGGAGAGTGAACCTATTTATAGAGCACAATTGCTAGCACGATCTGAGCCATAACCTTGCACAAGGGTACAATAGCAGTGTCACACACATGATTTGAAACCATGACCCTCTGTAGTCCAAGGCCCTGAATACTACTCTGTACTGCTACCTGTTTGTGGTTCTGTTGGGACCTAATTTAACATTTTCAGCTAATTTAAATAAATCTTTGCTCATTTATGTTTTCAATCCAATAACTGTGAACTCAGTTGTACAAGAACAGGAGACACTTAAGTCATATAGTATACTGTGGATTTGAAACTTTACAGCAATAATATTAATAGTTAATTAACTTGACATGTTCAGGCTAAACTAGCTGTTATGCACTTTAAACCTTTTTTAAACGTCTCTTTGCATTTGTCTGTTTACAATGATTAAGTACATAAGTACTTACCTGAAAGGGAAGCTTCGGTGAGAAACTGGGGCAGTGTTCATTTCTGGTACCTCTTGAAATTGTCACTGGTCTGAACTGGAAAAATAAAATGTTTTTAGATGTATTTGACAGCTATCACTTGTAGTTCTTTTTTCTTCCTTTATTGTATCATTGTCTCTGTGACAGAAGGCTCTGCTATTAAAACAGTTTGGCAGCAGACTCTGTACTTTCTAAATATAAGACTTGTTGGCACCAGGCAACTTTTCAGAACTTGTTTCTTTTACTTATCACTCGCCTTAAAATAAGGGGACATAGTACTGTGTTCGTAATTATCTGTTGGCAGAGATTCTGGAGGTGATGTCAGCCGCCACAACAACTTTGAGAAACTGTGTGTGAGGTACACAGAATGCATCATAGTAATATATCAAGCCTTTGCAAGGCTATTATAGAAATTATAGGTTCTGTTTTAAAAACTAACAAATAAATTATTTACTAATTGAATTAGAAACCTTCTTAGTTAAATTACACCTCTTTTTTTGTGGAAGTAGTTTCTCTTGTTTATTAATGGTACAGGTAACAGGGAGGTTAGGTGCAATATTAGAGACCATCAATCTTCAAGAGCTCTTTGGACATTATACTTTATTTGGGAGAGCAATGGAAACTAAATTGCCCATGCCGTTGAAAAGATGGTCTTCTATCTTTAAGTGAAGATTGGTGAAGATTGGTCTTCTGTTTCATAGTAAAGTTGAAACGGATATCCCACATATAGTGTGAGGTCACTGTGGCAGTTTAATTTCTTTGTGAGATAAGTAAGAAGCCCAGAAACAATATACTAGATTTTCAATAACAAGAACCAGAGACGGACTTTAAAAGCTAAGTTCTATGAGCAAGCAGTGTTTGACTTGTGAAGTTAAATAATATCTGGTTATTCAAGCATGTCTACATTGAGTTTAAAATACCGAGCCAGAAGTATTAGTAGTAAAAGTAATCAAAGAATAAATAGACGTCTTTTATGTAGTGCAGGAAAATAAAAAGGATTGCTGTTAATGCTGGTCTTCATCCAGTTATGTAGTCCTGTTGGGTTCCTTGTACCATGTGTATATTTACTTAATAAAATAAACATTCTGCTGTCGTAATTATTTTGGCACATTTTATGTCAGATTTGGTATGCCATTAAAGGTGTTTGAAGAGCACATAAAAACAGTTTCAGATGAGTGTTTGTTTGGCGATTTTAGTCTTGGTGTGTTTGGAAATGAATGCACATGAAACCTGTGGGGTTTACCCAGCTTAACCCTGGCAGCCCTCCAGATGATGTCATTTCAAGGATGTTGTGGATTAAAGGTGATCAATTTTTAATGATTTGGTAGAAACTGGATTTTCTGTCTCATTGGGTTTAAATAAGTTATAGCAACTGGTTTTCTGAATTTAATTATTTTATTTCTAAAGCCATATTTTCTCAATAATACAAACACTGGAAATTGTGTTAAAAAAACAAACAGTTGGCAAACTGTAAGTGCTCTCCAAAAACATTGCCTGGGCAATCTCAGGGGTTAACTGTAACCAGGATTACCCTACTGATGAAGCACAATTGACGTGGTGTCACTCGTGTTAGTGTCACGAACACGGACTGAAATCTGTGTCAGATCTTGTAGAAGACCCTATGCGATGCGGTAAGAGCTGGAGAAAACAGGAACCTGTCTTGGGAGCACAGGACAGAATTCAAGTCCATTGCAAGGTGTGTGGACAAATGCAGAGGAGCTACAGACATAGAGACACCAATTAATCTAATCTGGATGTTTGCAGGAGGTGAGAGGAAATCAGAATTTCTTTGCTTTATTTTAAAAACATTTAAAATAACTTCACTGTTAGGAGTGGAATTATCCCATTGTCTACTGCCTCAACTCTTTACTGGATCACATTTGAAGCTTTTCATTTACTTGAATGATATTAATGACACCTTCAACCCGATAGACTTCTTGAAGATCAACCGTGTAATGATGAAAGTAAGGTCTTTTTTTAAAGCCACCTATTTGAGTGTAAATGAGACATACCTGTCTAAACTGATTAGTTAGCATCCAATTGAGATTCCACAGAGAGAAAAGAGCAAATATGATTCATTTTATGGGTAATCGGCCACACCCCAGGATCAGTAATCTGGTGTATATTAGCAACAAGGAGGAAAAGAGGAACTAGTCTGTGTCTAGACTCCTGTAGGAAAGAAAGAACCCAGTTTTAGGAACGGTTGCAGGATCTGTTGCCTAACCTTTCCATGACTGCTGCTTTCATTGTACTGAATCTGCTCTTTCATTTGTCCTCTCAGACTACCTTATGTCTTTGATTTGGGCCATAGTAAGTGGTGAAAAGGACACACCTTGGAGGTTGAGGAATGTGGGGGTTTTCAAAGCCATCGAAGTTCCAGTCAAGGATGCGGGTAGTCTGTCCGTTTGCGTTACTGACAAAAATGATTACCTGAGAAATCTGTGGAGACTAGGAAAGGAGATAGCAGAAGATCTGTGGAAGACAGAAAGAAGGACTGCTTTTCAAAACTCTGTTAGAGAATTTCCAGAAACCAAAAAGCGTTTTTCTTGATTATATAAAAAAGCATCAGCAGTGTTTTATTTAGAATGATGGTTTTTTTAAATGATTGCTGATTTTATTTACCTGAGAAAAATTGATTTTTCTGTTGTTGTTTTTGGGAATATTCTCTTCATGTGTGCCTAGATACCGTTTTAGGTATTTATACTGTAGATTTGTAAAGGTTTTGTATCTATTCTGTATGTCTTTGTGACAATAAATTAAAGTTCTTAAAAAATAAAAATCCCTCAGATTTGAATGTATAGACTCAAGATAGCACGGGTGAAGTCTTAGACAGGTTTGTAGTCTCTGCTTTAAAAAAGTTTATAACTAGTAAATGATAATTAGTGAAAGAAATGTACAGAGTGATTTTGCAGCTCAGTCACTTGGGTAGAACATTCAAGAAGTTAGTTTATAAGGCTGAGTTATGCCACACCAGGTTGTCTCTGTATAAATGGGACAAGATTGTGATTATTATAATAGAGAGGCATGGAGTAATTAAGAGGAATTGTCCCATTTCTGACTTCCATAGATTGACTGAAGATGGAAAAACATTATCTAAAAACGTGGAAAGAGAATTAAAGTGCCCATGCCGCTGAAAGTCTCTGTGGGATGGACAGCAGACTATTCAGGCTGCTTCAAAAGGGAACTACCTGTTCATCGTGGAGCCTGGAGTGATCCAGTCCACAGCACACAAAGAATCCCCACTCAAGTACCCACATTTTAGACTGACATACCTAATATTCCAAAGGACAGACAGTACCAGCACATACCAAAGAATATACTGTAAGTGGACAATAAGAGAGAGAACATTTAACAGAAACAGGAAGATATGTCTTCAAAAAAAGTGGACTTGAGAGTCTGGAGCAAACTACCCATTCCGTTCTTGAAACTGGTATTTCAGGAAACATTTGGGCAAGAATCAACCGTGTACTAATATTTAAATAAGCTAAAATGGCCTCTATTCTTTGTAACCTTTTACTATGATCTGAATTACATGTTTAGCTTTTTGTCCTTCCAGTTGCAGAGAAAATGTATTTATTTACTGTTAGAAGTAGAAAGCCGGTAAGAACCCATCCTTTACCTGAGACCTGAGGCAATTAGTATCCTGCTACACAGCTTGCTAGCTCTCAGTGGGTATCTAATTTTCATTCTCTTCAAATTCAAGTGGTTAAGAAGAAATATATGTCTAGTTACAGATTACTTGCCAGAACAGATATTTGTCATTGAGAAAAATAGAAAAAAAATAAAGTAGGCCACCAGCGGTTTTGTTGCTGTGCAAGCCGGCTCATCAATTGTTAGTCCTTGGAAATGTCAGGCAATGACAAGCCAGTCAGCTGAAAAGGAGGTGTTTTCTGTTTGTCTCTCCTGTTGTCAGTCAGATGCTCTGATGAAAAGGCAGCTTGATTGATCAGGTAGGAATTATTGATCCGGACTGCTGCTGCAGTGCGATCTCTTATCCTTGATAGACATACACCTCTTAATAATGCCACATAGACCTTTCAGACTGGGGGATGTGATCTGTAGGAAACACTTGGGAGTTAATATGACAGCTTTAGGCTCAAGTCCTGTCTTTCAAAGACTTACTCTGCATTAGGTCCTGACCACTGTAGCAAACTCCCAAGCACTGCCAGTCTCATGCTGTACTCATTATCATTCCAGATTATAGTAATGTGCAATAGATTGATCTGAATTACATGTATTCTGCAAAATATACACTTCCTAGGATGGTGCTATGCAGAAACCTTGATCTTCAGTGGTCATAAGCTGGCATATCATTTTTTAAGTTAATTGAAACTTCATGAGAATGCAGCTTTATCTCTGAAATTAAAGTAGTAAAAGAGTTGCACTAAGGAAATTAAGAAAACCATTCTATACTAGTGGTTTAGAGTCATCAGGACTTTGGTTAACACAAAAACACCTATATTCTTGTTAGTTACAAGGTTGTTTATTAAAACTGCTTTCCTGGTCAAAGAGTGAGTACTAAGTAAGGCAAACTTAATGACAGACATACTGTAGCCTGAAATGGCTGTAATCCATCTGTTTTCATAGCTGGACTGATTGTAATCAAATTGCTGGTTCAAGGGCCACCAGTGAAAGATTGTGAAAGTGCAGTTGGTATGGTGTTAAAGAGATCATTTTATTTATTTTCTGAGCTAAGGTTTGAAGCAATCTCTGTGTTTTTGTCTGAATATATAAATAGCAGTTTAGGTCCATGGCGCAATTGTGTGGGAAATACATAGACTTCATTAGAGGATGGCCAGATTGTGGCCTGAATATTGCTAATATAATAATAATAAACTTTATTTTATATAGAGCCTTTAAATGTGGCTTCTCGAAGCACTTTACAGGATGACAATAACAATAAATAAGAAGACTACAACAATAAATAGGAAAATTTCACAAGATAAGACACAATTACAATTACAACAATAACAATAGAGGAGACCGTGGAAGGTGGTACTAAGAAGAGCAGAGGGATGAAGAATGGAACTAGTTAAGTAAAGGCTTTTCTGAAGAAGAAGGTTTTGAGTCTGGATTTGAAGGAGTTAGAAGGTGACTCTCTAATATGGGCAAAGAGTTCCAGAGCTTGGGGGCATAGCAGGAGAAGGCCCTGTCGCCCATACAATGTAGACGGGCTTGGGGGACAGTAAGGAGGGCAGAATTTGAAGAGCGGAGGTTGCGAGGTGGGGAGTAGGGCGATAAAAGTTCAGACAGGTATTGAGTAGCCAAGCCATGTAAAGCCTTATAGGTGAGCATGAGGGGAGCTATGGTGGATGCTGCACATTGGTGGTGGTGGAGGGGATCCCCATTACCTGTAAAATTGAATTTACAGTACAAATTTAAACCTGAGAAAGTGGTAATGTATAACCAGTTGGTAAACACTCAAATGTCATGTATTTAAGATGCTGATATATTAGGATTAGAAAACATTTTACTTTTTTCTAATTAAATTCACCCTTTATATCCATATATAAAATTAAAGCTTGTTAATTTTGCAACTGTCACATACAGCTGTTTCACTCTTCATATTTTTTCATGGTTTAAACTGAAGAAAAGTTAATGGTGTCATGCCCTGAAGAGTGGGTCAATAATGCCAACAATATATTTAATGTCGTTAAGCTTAATTTATTCTAATATCAATATTTCTTCCAGAGTAAGAAGCTGACTTCTCTTTGAGGCAAAGAATGTCTGCCAAAACATTGGATGCTATGAGTTATGTCTCAGTAAGATTGCTTAGTGATTAAAAATTTAGATTTCATTGGCTCAACCTATTCAGGTCTAACCAACAACCGGAAAACACAATATTCATAAATATTTCAAATATTAATCAAACAAACAATTAATCATAAATCAACCCTCCTTTATAATTGCTTCTGTTATCCTGATTGCATCCTCCAAAAAGTATCGTAATTGCACTAATCATCAGAATCTTTAAGGTTATCAAATATCTTTTCCGCAGTGTTCCAGAGGTTATACTTAAGAAACTGAAACTTAAGGTCTACTAATGAAGCTTAAACATAAAGGTGAAGCTATTGCTTATTGCTCTGGTTGATGCTGTAGAGAAGTGCTAAACATGAAAATCAATGGTTTCTTACCATACTGTATTTGCCATCTAAAAATCTTTTCTTACAGCTAAAAGAAGCGATTGTTGTAAACATTTTTGTTGTAGCAATCTTAGTTGCTGTAATGACATCTAATGTTGATGGAATTTCAAGTGGTATTTGTAAATACTCTAGATATAAAATAATACAGCATTAATATATTTTTTCTAAATGTGATTATAGCTAACCTCTACTGTATAAATTACATGCTAATAACAAAACTCTTATCTCCAATCTTGACCACCTACCAACAGTACCTTAGATTAGTCTTTTTAATAACTGTATTATTAACATCATATTAACATCATTAACATCATGACAATAGTTTATTTATAAGTAGTTTTAATTGAGACCTGAAGTACAGTATGACTGATATATGATACTTCTTAAACAGATTTTATAAATTTCAATTGTTGATTATAAACATCTATATTGGAAAGTGTACCCTCTGACATAAATTGCATGCCCTTTTCTTATGATGTTCCAATCTGAACTTTACCTGAAAAGCATGTCTGACTAATTGCATTAATTTAGAGGAACCCAGAACTTTAGAAGTAATTATCAGTTATTATTTATAAATTTAGCAGTTGTATTTAGTGTGGCAGTTTACACAGCTCAACCATATTGAATAGCATTTAAAAACACGATGATTAAGCACAATTCTAAATTGTAGAAATTACTAAGCAAAGGGATCAGCGCTTTTTGGAAATTATTTTTCTTCGCAGATTCTTAGAATTGAAAGTCAGTGTAATTCTTAATTAGATTTGCCCTTCAGATGACCTGAGTGAAATCTGGCACTTTGGGATTTTAAAAGGAGTTTCTCAGCAGATAGATATTCATATCAAAGTTTACAACATGACTCAGTTGCTCTTACGTTTACAATGTGTATGGCTATAAGTGTTCATATTGGAGGAAATTTCCACTGCACAATTCCTCTCTATTACGATGGATATCTATCAAGTGTTCCTGTTATTTGATAACAGGATGATAACCTTGCTTCAGATCCATGTTGTCTCTGCATTTTTTTTTCTGATTTAGAAATGGTCTCCATCCCCCAGTGGTAATCTTTCTTGTCTGCCACCCTAATGATGAAAGATCACAGAGAAAGGGTGGTTTCGGCAGTCAGAGGAACCTGTTTCCTTCTGGGAGGATGTGAAATAACAGCTCTTATAATACGACCGCCTTTTTGAAGCCCCAGTATAAGTACATACCAAAATAAAGATAAGATCCCATATTTGGAATGGATAATGATTTCTGTCTGGTGCTCTGACTTTTCCCCAGTTAATTTGTGACATGTGGCGTTATATATAATAAGCAGACATTTATAAAGTTATTATAGTTTAAGCTTTTAAAATAATAATTTCCTATTGATCGCGTAGAGTGTGGATACATGGCATTCAGTGTATTTGGTAACAAGTAGTACTTAGCCATGGAATTAATTAAAGCTTATCTAGCATATTCTACAGGTACAGGCTGTATGCCACCTTGGTTGAATTAGCCATTACCTCCTGAGAAATTCTTTGACTGCTATAGGCGCCAGTTTTCTTCTCAAAGTCACGGGTTTGACTGATGTAAAATCATTTTTAAAGGTCTGGTTCCAGGCTTGGCAACCCACCACCCGCTGCTCCAAAACTGAAAACAGACACTTTATTTTGCCTTCCAAAATATAGCAATAATTGCGTGTCATGCACAAACCTGCTATGATAAACACACAATTATATTTTCTACCATACTATGCACATATATATACAGTACTCAATAACTGTATTCATACTATAGTACTCCCTGTAGAGAGAAAAAGAATTCCATTTTGAAACCTGGAAGAATGCTGGAGCTGGTGAAGTCTACATAATGTAGGTGGAGAGGTTAAATATGCATCCTACCTTTAGCAGGTACAGTATAAGCGTCTATCAAGAAATAAAGACATGAGTGAATTGTTCATTACTGTCCCGCAGAGGATAGCTCTGTTTAATTGGAAGATGCACTTACAGTAATAGCTGGGGTGAAAGTGAACTTTAAAGTTGTTAATTCAAGCCAAGTAGGCATAACACAGATCTGTCATAACAGGGTTTGACTTGACTGATATAGTCATGGTTCAGCAAATGACTGTCCGACCTGTGGATGCTTTCCTATGGCAAGAAATATTCTGGGCCACAAAAAAAAAACAACTTCTGGGATAGTTTGCAATTTAGCTCTCCAAGATATTAAAAGAAATATAAGCCTTACCAGCACAGTAATACATTGTTTTGATAATTTGTTTTCACAGTTCAACATATTTCACACCAAAATATTCAAACCATATGAAAGGATGGGAATACAATTACTTTTACTGACAGGTTAATCAAAGCAGTTTCTAGGAGCACCAAAACTACAGAACCATTTGGCCATTGGTAATAAAAAAATTAATAATAAAAATGTACTCTAATTATTGCAGGAAAGAGAATCCGACTTTTGCTTTTGTAAGATGACCTTGTATTTTTGCAGAAGAAGGCCTAGAAGTAGGACATTGTGAAAAACTGTGCACGATTTTGTATGACTTAAAGCACCTGTTATTCAGTATTGAAGTGGTATAACACAAAAGAGGCAAGTAGTAAAGATTACCTCCCTGAAATGTCAAATTTTGGATTTTATCAACATTTCCCCTACCACCCCAGACCTTTGGCTGGAGGGTAAGCTGACAAAACCATTTGAAAAGTAAAACAGTATGACCTTGAGTGCTCCCTCAGTATTTTACGAGCTCATTCTGCCCTCTCACCTGGTGGATGGTGGTGTCCCTGCTGCTTTTGAACAAAACAGAAGTGTTAGAAATTTGAAAAGTGAGCTGTTATCTTTTACAAACTGGGTCAGTGGTTTTAGTTCAAAAACATCACGTTGACCTAAACACAGCTCCCATTGTAGAAAAGAATGGTTATTGTATGAAACATGACATCTGCTTAGTGGTATAGCATATTGTTGTTACAGGGAATACTCATACTGTTCCTATATACTGTAGGTAATATTAAAGCCATTGAGAATTGTGAACTATTTAACCCATAGGGGCCAGTCAACGGGGTCAAACCTACTGTAGATGTTTCACACAAGCCACTTTTCGAGTGGTTCTATTATGTCTAGAGGGCTATGCAGCCTAAAAAACCTCCATGTCAAGCTAGGGATTGTTTATGGTGTTCTATGCATATACCCACCATTTGGACAATTTGTCACGTGGGCTGAACTTGAACATGGGTTGGTGTAATAGGTCAGTTGAAATTGGATTAAGACCAGAACACTGGAGTAGATGCTCCCCAACCGCATACGCTCAGTGTCATCCCTTGAGGTGACATGAGCTGCAGTCTGAGAAAGATGCCCAAAGAAGGGAATGAAATAGCAAGCTACGAGTGCGGGAGGCCAGGCTTGGTAAATCTGTCCTCTCTTTCCTCTGCCAGAATTGAATGTGAAAGATACTGTAAGAACTTGCTTCCTACAGAGTGAAAGTCCAGGAATTTTAGTCCTTTGAAGACTTTATTTAAGTAAATGTAGGGACGAGGGTCGTAGTGGGTTTTTTTTTATATTGGAGGAATTATTATTATTTACAAATACCTAATTTGGAAATAGTACTTTGTGCGGTTGTTAGTTTTTATTTAAGTGCTGTATGTAATGCTTTGCCTTTTTGTGCCTTCTCATTCCAATGTCATCACACTATGCCAGGGGAAAAGAAAGCATGTGATATGCTTGGGCGGTTCTTATTCCTGAGTGCAGGGGGCATTTAATTTGGTATTTTAATATGTGATTGGGATTATATTTTATTTTTACATCAATACCACAAGCCCTGTACAATAAAAACAGAAACTGAGTATCATGTAATGAGCACTTCTGTTTCAGATGAAGATGGTAACATAGCTCTTTTATCCCACAAAACCTACTGTCTCCAAAACACTGCAGGAAACTATAAACTCAATATAAATAACAGTCTGGAATGATACATTCTTTTTTCCTGTTTCTCTCTTTGGCCTGAAGCTGATTTTCTGTGTTGGTGGTCAGTCACTGTTTTGTAACATAGAATTGCTCATCTTAAGAAGGTTCATTCCTCAATAACTTTAAGGTTAACTTTTTTAATTCAGACCAAACTCCAGGTGTTTTGCCTTCCCCAGCTCAGGCCAGAACAGTCTCTATACTCATATTCAATTGGTAGGTCAGTGGTACCAGCTTTTCTAAGAAGATTGAATGAAACCACATGATTCGTGATGTTTTGCTTTCCTTCACCACTGCAAAGACCTTAAATGGTATCATCAGGGCCTGAATTCTTGGTTTGGTTAGCGCCACCTGTTGCTTGGGAAGACTGACTTCAAATGAGAAAGATTCCCCAGTCAAATAGTCTATTAAAAGGAAAAATGGTGGCAATTGGCAGGGTTTAAAGATAATCATAAGGCAGGTGTCATGATCGTAATCCCTCCTCTTAAGGGCGCTCCAGCTCTTTCACATTTTGCTAATTACGTGCACCTGCTCCCAATCCTTCCCTTCCTTATTTAAGTCTGGTGCTCCCGCTACTCTGGGCTCTGGATTGGAAGAAAGACACCCGAAGGCCTGCCTACCATCAAGTCGCTCTACATCCGAAGCTTGAGGGCATACAGTAGGTCTCCTATCGGCGCCCTGACCCAGCTGAGTCCGGGGCTCAGAGCGCCTGGCCTACTCATCCCGTTTTTATTCCCTGCTCCTGCACCGGATCCCGTTCCAGTTTGTAACCTCATCTTGTTTGTCTCGTTTGGATCACCCGGATTTGGACTTTTGGACTTCGCCCCGGATTTCCCCCCTGGACTACTTGGACTAGTTGCCTTGGTCACGCCCCCTGAGCACCAGATCACCATCGCCACGCCCCCCTGTCTGTCAACCTGCCCTGCTCCTCCCCATCTCCTCCCCATCGTCCTTTTCCACTTACATCTGGATTATACTGTCTGCATAGGGTCCAGAACTATGCTTCACGTGAGCCTGGACCGGCTCCCATTACAGTCAGTTCATTAGTCCTAGAGGACAGCACATATGAAGCCATATGTTCAAGAACAGATCAGACTTTTTCCTTGTTCAGCTTCTGACAGTGGGGATTGCTGTCTGAACAAAGCAAATTCCCTGGTGTGTTTAATTGCAATATTTTTTGTAGAATATGTTTAGGAGGACTGAAGAAAGACCTCTGGGACCAAACAACAACAGCACTTGTTCTGCTGTGCCTTGACATTTTGTTCTTGTTATTTCATCGAACAGTTTAGCAGAGCCTCCTCTCATTAAAAGCGAAGGACTGAAATATTCATTGGTCTGATTCTTTTTTTTACTGGACCTGAAAAATACTTTGTAGAACTGAGGTACGAGAAACATCAGGTAATGCATCTAAGAAAACAAAACAACTTTTCAGGGAATATCAAGCACTTACAACTCATAAACTACAGCAAGTGCATGTTTTTGTTAGGTCAATTGCTGAATAAAAACCTTCTGAATGAATGATGCAGAGGCGATGTGCGCTAAATGACAACCCTGTCTCCATCTCAGAATTCCCAACCTCATTGGGATGAGTACATCCCTTTGCCTTACGCCTTACATGTATGGAAATGTGAAATGGGTTATTTCTCTGATGGAGAAGTGAAAAAAAAACATGAAAGAAAAGGAATAAAAGTTTCAAAAGCAGCCCAAGCTTTCCACCATCTGAGTTGCAACCCTAATTCCTATGTTGTTCTATACGCATCCATTAATCATAAAGGTAAACCAGCCGTGTACTGCTGGAAAATCAAACAAGATTACTAGCTCAGTAAAGGGCAAGCCCCAAGGGCAGCTGGTATATGGCAAGAAGAGACCCACCCTCCCTCCTTCAAGCTGTTCCGTGCCAGATGACATAATGGCAGGCACTGCGTCAGGGGTGGAATCAGGAAAGCGTAAAAAATACAATCCACAGTCCAGCATCATTTTATGGATGGGTACGTCTGGCTGGCCAGTGTCTACAACTCAAACACGTTACACTTTTACCTTCCGTGAAGCACACACAAATGCATTTGTAGTCAAATAGCAAGTGTGAAGGGGCAACTAGTGTTCCTTACTGTCAGAAGGCCACAACGCAGTGCAGGAGCAACAGCCTGCACTGAGATTTATTGTTCGCTCTGATTTCTTTTAGGCACTTCCAAGATATTTCTACCTGTTGTAACACATATTTTGTGCTTTGTAAATATTCCCATAGGTAATTGGTTTCAGACTTATTAAAAGTTTCCGTTTTCTTTTTATCACTTTCCAAATGCCCTGTCTTCTCTGTCACAGGCATTCTGATTATCTGTTATTGTTTTTCCGAAGGTTGTCTGGCAATTTTCACTTCATAATGTAGTTTACATTGCCTATGAACATCTTCCTTTAGCAAATGTTTTTAGAACTGTGTTTTATGTTTCATTCGTCATCAGAAAGCCACTCAGTCCTGGTGAAGGAAGAAACTGGAGTATTTAAAAAAAAGTACAAAAATATATTGCATGGCTTGTTCACACTGTCAACTTGTGGCAAGTTTATTCTGCCATCTGTATGGTTTGCATTTGGAGACCCCAGATTCCAACTGCCTCAACCCAAACTCCCCACACAAGCAGTGGACAAGTCTTTAGAATAAAAGTCCTTCTCTTCAGTTGGGGCAGTTTGAACACTGTTAAGAGGCCTGGGCAATTACATCATTTTAGTGCTTGGACCATTTACATAGAGGAAGCAAACTATAGCTCGAGTGTTGATCAATTTCTTGAGCGGTTCTTCCTGGTAGGCCTCTCCACGCAAACCTAACGATGCTTTTAGGGATTGACTAAAACACTGGCGTTACCAAACAGGTGCAGTAGTTTACTGAAAGTACAACTAGCTTGTCTTGTTAAAATAGTGTAGTGAGCAGAAAGGTGTGCTCTTTTTGTTTTGTCTGGAAATGCTAGACTGTAATACTGAACATATTTTAAATATTTTAATGAACTCATAACATCTACCATATTTTGGTAATGTTACATTGGCAATTCTGTTTGGAGTCTTCCAAAAGTGTGTGTTCATTTAACTTAAATTAATTCAGTGTTGATAATGTCTGTTCAGAAAAAACACAGTTGAGTTTCAAGAGCAATCATCATAATTGTTTCATAGAGTAAAAATAAACACACTGATGTCTTGTAAATTATACATCTGAGAAGGCTGCCAGTTTTAAAACTCTCAATGTTTGAAACACAGAGTGCTGTCAGAACTGGAGGTGAAGAAATGCACCATTGAGATGTCTTTTACTGAATTTTCACTAGAGAGTTTGATATTAAGGAGTGTTAAGCAGAAGAAAGCTTACAACTGAGATTACAATTTAGTAATCTTAGTATGGTTAAAATCAGCGTAAACGATTCTGATATAGACATAGGCATTTCATGACATATCGTTAAAAAATAAATTTTGTTAATGCCAGGATCACTTTTCTTAAACCAAAATTACTCTAGATGAAGCTTTAACACAGAATACGGCAAGGGCCATGCATAGATTCTCCTTCATAATAAGCTCACAATAAATCCTCTTTAAGTATGATTAGTACATGGCATTTTTGGAATGACACATTGGAACTCCATACATGTAGGTGTCACGCCCGACATCCCTGCCTAGAGGGCGCTCCACTGCTCTCATTATTGTTCGTGTCATTTAGCTCTCCAGGTGTACCCTTTTAGTGTTATTATTTAAAGACCAGCTCTTCCAGTCCTCGGGGCTCATCATTAGGGAAAGATGTCGCGAGGCCCGCCTAGCACCAGGAAACCCTACGTCCGTCTCCTGAGGGCATAGGCCTCATCCCCGACACCTCCCGTTTCCTGAGCCCGGGGTCTGGAGGATCTCGCCCCGTCACCCTTGGACCTCCATGTTTCGTTTGTCTGTGTGCTCCCCCCTTCCGGGGATTTTAACTTTGTCGTGTTCCAGGATGGATTTCCAGTTTCTGGACTTTCGGACCGTGCTTTGACCTGCCCTTGGACCCGTTTGGATTTGGATGCCGTTTTGTCTTTCCCGTACACTGTCTCACGGACGGTCACTATTATTTTGTGCACCATTAAACCCCTGTGTGTTCCTTTTTACCACGCCTCCTGTTTTCTCCAGCTCTTACCGCATCGCATAGGGTCTTCTACAAGATCCGACATGGATTCTAGTCCGTGTCCGTTACAGTAGGTCTTCATACTTCAAAGCACCAGGGAATGCTTTTGCAAAAATATCCTGCATAGGGTATTTCCATCTTTGTAGAAATTTAAAATACGTTGTCAGAATTGAGTTTTCATATATGGCGTGTTCTAACACAGCAACACACCCACAAAGGCATTTATATTCAGCTATAAACCAAGTACAGCATATCTTCAGGTTATTGATTATGAAAAGCTTCCAGTGAATTGCATGCAAAGAGTAAGCAAAATGGCATCTACTACAGAACACAAATTTAAATGAATATTTATTATCTTAAATAGTTTTTTACTACATCCCCTGAGGAGTATTAAACCATTTTATAAATGAGCTTAAGAGCCGACAACATTTATTATTACTAGTAGTATTGACAACAGCAATATCTCTTTTCAGTCTTTTCATGTTTTTCAGCCAAATTCTTTCCATATTTTCTTTGCTTTATTTTTTCAGCTTTTGAAACACCTGAAGAGCTCACATCACCTTTTGGTGAGCTGATGTTAAAGCAAGGAGAATGTTCAATGATAAAAACCAATATATAAGTGAAATTTCAAGGGAAGGGACATGTTTTGTAGTAAACTTACTTAGTACAACAAAATACAAGTAAAAGTACACATTTTGTTATTGTGAAAATTAACCAAATCTAAACAACATTTTTTAATGGGTTGCTGAATTATAGCAGATCAGAGATTTATGTTGCGTTATTATTACTATACCATTTTTAATTATTTTTGGTTGCTAATGCTAAAAAATTCCCAAACATTAGTTGTGCTGAATTGACATTTATACAAAGACTCCCTTATAAATAGACCTATTTTGTTTTAAAATAAATACCTACAGTAAATGCAAGACTATAAAAAATGTCTGTGTAATGTTAAAATGTGTATTATATGTAATACACATTTGTAATAGTACAAATAATATTATATAATCTACTTAACATAGTGTTAATGAATATATGATTACAACACTATTATAATATTATGGGATGTAGAGCTGATTTGAAGTACATTTACAGTAAATCTGATCCACTATAGTAGATGAGTCTGACACTCATGATGTGTCTAATGTATATATTGGGTCTGAATAGACTTCACCTCATTATTGCAGCATGAACAGAAAAAAATCTTAATACTCAAATATATAAATGAAGTAAACCAATAAAGCAAATTCAAATCCACTTGCAAACAAACTCAGTACAGTTGAATAGTGTAAACAGCTAATATACTGATACATAGTTAAGTAAAATTAACCAAACCACAAAATTTGAGTGTCCTTTCTATTTTTGCTTTGTAATAGGTCAAATAACAGCTTTTTGTAATCCGAAACAAATGACTCCTTTCTTCTTGTACATACAGTATGAAAGTATGTGAGTATTTGCAGAGTATTACCATCCTTTGAATTTCTGCAGACTTTTCAGTCTCTGATTTGGTCTTCATGTTAAAATCCTGAGGGTCAGGTGTATATTACAGTATATAGTCCAGTAATACATACAGTATAATATCACAACCAATAATCTATCTAAGTTTTAAAATAGATATTGCTTCATTAAATTGTGCAAAGCTGCAGACCTTGAGAACTACAGTTATCAAAAGGTCATAATTAAGATGTGTAATCTAGTATACTTTTCTAGATGTCTTCCATTTTGATAAATGGCTTATTTTTGCGAGATCAAGTCTAAGAGTTGAGTAAATGTTATTTTTGTATTTTTTTATTATTTTAATTTTTTTTTTTTAAATGATGAAGTCCAGTCTTTAACTTGGAATAGCCTACTGGCATGTGGGTTCAGGATGCAGAGGAGGTGAAGAAAGGTCGTTATTGTGATGTTTTTTACTGAATTTTCTCTAGAGAACTTGATATTAAGGAGTGTTAGGCAGAATAAAAATTACAACTGAGATTTCAATTGAGTAAACTCAGTAAATGCTCATAAAGGGGTGGAGCAAGAAAGGGCAGTGACTTTAAACTGACTAATACTATTATAGTAGTACTATTATTACTACTACTATTACAACAATTATTATTATTATTATTATTATTATTATTATTATTATTATTATTGTTGTTGTTGTGTAAATAACATCTTTGCCTCCAGGGGTATTATTTTCACAAACCAAGCCGTGTGATTTGTAAATGTAAATACTTAAATGCAGGCTTAAGTCTAATGATCAGTTTTCAGTTTTTCAGTGTTTACATCATCTCAATTGTTATTTTGTATGCCACTAAGTTTCATTCTTTGTGAATTTGCGGACATTATGTAGACTTTCTTGACAGATAAGCAAACAGGTTAACAAAGCCTGCAGCTTCGTCTGGGTCCTGTTTGCTGTCGAGTGAACACAGGACGTCTGCTTAAAAATACACTTTCTCTGAATTCATTAGGTCTCCCCTCCTCCTTCATCTTTTTTCACAGATGACAGCTTGCTACAAGAAAACAACAATTTCTCACTAAAATGAGAGTCAACCTGACCTGTGTCACCAATCGATCGGGAATTATTGATTCAGTATGTCTGAGGAAATCATTTGATTCATTAAAAGCTTTTGTTGCTTAGGCAACAGTGGACAATTGAAGTGGTAACCTGAGAGCTGTGTGGCAGTATTCTCTTTCTATTCTTCCTTTTGGGTGTCTGATGGTCAATTGTGTCTGTGTGAGGCAGACAGCACAGCATTTCAATTTGATCTAGTTTTGATAGAGTCTTAGATAAAGTGAATTCTGCATTACTGTTGGTTTCAAAGACTTCAGGTGTGTCCCATAACAGGTCTGATTGTAAGTTGATTTGCTTTATTTTATTTTGTTAATTGATAGCTACCTCTGCCCTGTACTGTACAGCACAGAACCCTTATTACACCAGATCATTCTTATTTTGCATCTTACTATGTCTTTAAGACTTGCATTGTAAGCTGCTGGTCATTGGTTTAAATATTCATCAGGAATTTCTGCAGCTTTTGAAATCTCCCTAGCATTTTTCCAATTCCTAGTTTCCTACTACAAGAGTGATCAAAGATAAACCAAACCAAAGACAGACCAATCCGGCACTATGGACTAGGAGCACTAGAAACTGTGCCTGCATTTTTGTAGCTCTGATTAGACCAATCAATTAGATCTATTTCTGCTGCTATAAAAGACCAGTTTTATAATCAAAATCTAGCAACGGTGCCAAGATAGAACAGGGAATAACCCTATTTAGAAAAATAGAAAAAGAAGAAGAGACCTATTTCCAACGCTTCCCAGCATTGCTAAAACATGTGGAAAGACACACTCACAGCTATTCAATTCAGTTACTAGTATGTAGGGAGCAGAATTCACATGATTCCAAATATTAACCAAGGAAGTAGTACCATGTGCAACATTCAAGCTCCTATTTCAAATAGAAACTGTTTGGTTTGAATGAGTTCTGTATTGAAAGAAATAGAGGGATCCATTCCTTTGTTTTGCTCCTATTGTAAAATGGTTATACATTGGAATTGTAAACAACATCATCCCCTTTTTTCTAGGAGATACTATAGACAAACGTTAGAGAAAGAAACGGTAAGCAAAAAAGAAAGAGAAGCCAGGAAGCCTGTAATGTGATTGCAAGTTCTAGAACAAATAAGGAAACTCTTCGTTAAAATGTATTGCTAGAATGTGAACCAATTTGTTTTCTTCAGTGTGAAAAAGAAAAGGGATTGTAAGGAGTATAAAAAAGAGTTCTTCTAAGAAGTTTATTACTATGGAAAATAAGAAAAGAGGAATGTCATGTCCTCTGTGATTGTAAAAATCTTTCAACTGAACACCAAATTTTGCATAATTGTGAGGTCAAAATGCAGTCTACAATGTTTTAAGAGAGAAGCCCACAGTAAATTAAATCTTGATGGCTATATGGAAAGATGAGACAAGATCTCGTTCAAGCGGATCCCAAAATATAGGCAGTCAGGAGTAAATTAAACTGATGTTGTCTACAAAATTAAGGATTTAAAAAAAATAATACAATTTAAAGTTGGGTAAAGTTAAACACAGTTATTTAATACAGCAGAATACAGAATACTGGTGCTTCAAAAAGCTGTGTCCTATTTCCATGGCTCTTTTCCCTTTTCACAAACAACCTCACATCTCGGGATGACTCTGTCAAGATTTTCAAATGTGCAGATGAGACTACCATTGTTCCCCACTGCCGTACAAACTCTGAATTCCATTGTGTAATTTATGCTGCTACATGGAAAGTTGTTTACATAGGTATGTGACGGTGTTTGTCTGTCTTCTGTCCTATTTAAATTTGTACTTTATATGTTGTATGTAGGTCTCATCTGTCTTCTTGCTGTACCGATAGCTGTGTGAATCTGTGGGTTTGTAATAGACCAAGGATGAGAGTCGTGGATGGTAACAGATAAACTTATGTCTAGAAACAGAAAAGTAGTGTAAGATATGTTAACTGTATATTTGAGGGACGGGTGAGAGTTAGTGGATTGGAAGTGCTCTAGCTGGTTATTAGATCATGTTGCAGCACCGACACAGTCATCGATGTATCGCTTGTAGAGGTCAGGGACAAAGCCAGTATAGGAAGCAAAGAAGCA
Source organism: Lepisosteus oculatus (assembly GCF_040954835.1). Lineage (NCBI taxonomy): Eukaryota > Metazoa > Chordata > Actinopteri > Semionotiformes > Lepisosteidae > Lepisosteus > Lepisosteus oculatus. Next base: position 11,690,412 of record NC_090719.1, on the reverse strand, counting down.
TTCTTCTACCCAGCCAACAAAAATATTGGCATAGCAGGGTCCCATCCTGGTGCCCACGGCGACTCCAGTAACCTGCTGATAAAAAAGGTTATTAATTGAGCGTGAGAACCAATTCCACAAGACGCACTAGAGTGTAGGTGGGTGGATCAAGCACTGTGTGTTTGTCTAGCATGATTGAGGACTGTAAGACCGTCATTGTGGGGAATGATGGTGTAGAGAGACATGATATCTATGGTACAAATGTAGCATTTTAGACACTGAAATTGGAAATCATTGAAAAATTGGAGGGTGTGGTTAGTATCCTTGATATATGAAGGAAGCATTTCAACAAAAGGTCTCATAAGGCTGTCGAGAAAAGCAGAGATGAGTGTGGTTGGACAGTGGCATGCTGAGACAGTGGGGCGTCCAGGGGTGTCCGGTTTGTGGGTTTTGGGAAGGAGAAAGAATTGGGGATACCTGGGGATGTTTGATGGTGAGTCGGTTCGCCTCTTGGGGGAGCTGCTAGTTGCTGATAAGAAGAGAGATAGTGGACACCACTTCCTTCTGGTAGTCAGTAGTAGGGTCCTGTTGGAGAGGACAGTAGGCAGAAGTATCGGTTAATTCTCTGGAGGCTTCCTTGATGTACAGGTCTTTTTGCCACACCGCATCAGCTCCTCCTTTGTCCACTGGTTTGATGACAGTATAATCCCTGTTGCGGAGTGATTGGAGTGCCTGAGTTTCTCCTTGGGTGAGGTTAGACCTCTGTTTCCTGGGTGTGGAAAGGGTACTGGAAACTTGAATGTTGCATTGGTTAATAAAGTAATCAACTGGTGGAAAACAGCCAGCAGGGGGAGTCCAAGAGCTCTGTTTAGGATTGATATTGTTAATCATCAGCAAATTTATATACATATAGTGTATGATATTTAACTGTATTCATGATTCCAAACATACAGAATATAATCCAGAATTGATCATAAGTATTACCAAACATGGCAATCAAACACATTCTTGGCATCTGATAAAAGAGTGCCATTTAATTACTATGGTTTCTGTGGATCTAATGTAGAAGAGATGACAAACCAGGATACAAGATTTCATTTACTAAAGCCTTTTTGTATGTGGTGAGCTACTTCGTATGTGTATTCATTCATAGAACTTTAGCCAACAGATTGGCTCCCAAGCAAAGCAGTGAAACTAACTTGCACAAAGAGCGAAATTGTGTTTAATAATAGAGATCTTAAAGCAGTGTTAACATTCGTCCAAGCCTCTTAATTGGCATGCATAAAATGTTAAGCAAATGAGAGCCTAATTGGTGCCAAAATAAAGTGAATAAAATTCTGGAAGGGTGCCAACAATGCTGGGAGTTTTACCCTTTGTCATGTCCTGCAACGCCTCCTTTAGCTCAAACAAGGATAGAGATGTCTCCAGCACAGCTCCATCTGGAGGAAGAAAGACCAAATAAATAGTTTGTGGAAACCTCCTGCGTGTTCCCAGATCAAATCAAATGAGGAGTTTGTGAGTGCAGGTTCTAACAGGAATAGTCTATGTGCCAGTCTAACGGCAGGGACATCTGCAAAATGATCATTGCTGTGGAGTGTTAAACTAATAAATTGCAGGAGCAATCTGGGAGCTCACCACCTCCATGCTAGTTTCACAAGCTGCACTTGCTTTTAATTTAAGTTCTCCAGCAAATCAGCAAATGTGGCGGGTGCAGAAGAAAATAATTATTTCATTTTCTTAACAAACAGGAGAGTCTAACTTAATCCACATTCCTGACATCTCAGAAGCATGAGGGGTATACTGTACTGTAACATAAAACATAAAAAAGGAAGAGCTGACGAGAGCATCTTATCTCCAGGCCACTGTTCTGGCACCTGATTCCTTTTTTTTATTTTGAACAAATTGTAATTAGCATGGACGAGACACACTACTGCACCTTATCCACAGAAAACACACACTAAGCTCTTTTTTGGGTGTAGAAAAATTATACGAATTGGATGACATTAAAAAAAGACTTTATTACTTGAATATGAACAATTAACAGTGTTAAACTGCTCTAAGTGAACATACTGTAGGTACCCTTATGCCAAAATGAAATCTTATATAAATTGTCCAAATAAATCTACTTGACATATCAAGACATGTTTTCTTTACCTTTATAACTACACTTATATTTCTGATTAAACTTCTTGAAAATTATCATCTTATTTGATCTTGGAATAATTAGCAGAACCTCACCACAATTTGCAAAGACCTGACAAATGCCCTTGAGCTTCTTAGTTTTTTTTTATGTCTTAAATGTCAGATTCTAGAGACAAAGGTGTATTGCTGGAAAATCATAAAGACGTCTAATTAGATTTTCTTGGTTGTCAGGCTGGAAAATATACGGCATGCTGCCAATCTTGAAAAGTACATTAAGTTCTTTTTGTAAAAAAACACATTGAGGCACTAAGGGGAAAACACACACATGCTTGTCAGATTGTAGGTTTGGTGATCTGGAGTGTTATCATGTGGTATGTTTACTTGATTATATTGTTTACAATATTGCAGAATATTAAAAGACTGTGGTGTTGATCTGTTTATTTTCTTTTTCATTGTTTTAATAATGCATCATATGGGCAAAGATTTACAAATGCCACACAAGTTTTTTGATCCCCTTTCATTGTGATCAGCTTGATTTTAAGTTGTAACTGCACTACTGAGCCCAGTATACGATAGCAACCAGTGAGAGTTCTGGCATTGATTCTAGTGAGTTTTCCCTCTCAGGTTGACTCTCAGCAATGCCGAGCAATGCCGAGCAATGCCGAGGCAAGACAGCATTCAAGGCTGGGGTCAGCTCTGGGGAATCAGGCTGATGCAAGGTGCAATCTTGACTCACCTCAGCCAATTCTCAGTGTTTGGAATGTGGGTTTTTAGGACATCCACCCAGTTTTCAGCTCACGCATTCATCGTTCACCCAGTCTTCAAGACACGCCTGTGATTTATGATTCACAAAGAACAATGCTTACTGATTGCTGCCGTACCAAGAAAATGGTGAACATATGATGTAAATTAACCTGGTTGTAGTGGAGGCAGTTGCTGTGCAAAATAAAGGCGTTTTCTGTGGTAAAGAAGCATATCAGAGTGTAAAAAACCTTATAATGCAGGACTGCTGGTATAAAAATCTGGAATGAAAGCATAGATTTTCTAAGCTTTAGTTTTGCTACATAGGTCGGATTTCGGCCATTGGGTTCCAAGAACAATAATCTGTATGAAATATCACTTTTCTCCCCTTTTTGTGCATGTAATTTGATTTATGTGCCCCTCACTCCCACAATTAATGTTTACAAAGGGTATTTCCAAAATGATGACAGAGGATCATTTCTGTGCTCTCCCCCACCTTTAGTGTACTGTATGGGAATCCTCATTTAACACAACAATGATCTTGATTTAAAACTGAATGTCTCCTCCTGACATTCAGGAGTTCTTCCAGCTTCCCTGCATGAATCGGAATTAACCTTTTAATTTGATCCCTTAAAGATTATTTCAGAAGAAGTGGCCTGGCTCAAAGGAAGAGGAATGGAGGAAACTCTACAATATAGACATTCTAATATAGAATATGTTGTGGTGTTGACTAACACTGTGTTCTTTTATTCAATATAAATAATATTGCTGTGTGCTTTTGTTCATTTTTTTTAACAAAGCTGCAGTACAAAATGTGATATTCAATCTGGGCAAAGCTGTCCTCTATGTATACTGTATACTGACTGTCTCCTCCTCTGGTTTCCTGTAAAATGCAAATAATGTTTGTCTCTTTGAAACATTTGTTGGGATTCACATGTATTCTTTATATTTTTCTCTTTATCCTTTGAAACAAAGAAATTATCTCAGGATGTAATAATTAGTAGAATTGTTGCCGATTATAACCATCTGCTTTCAAATAGTGCATTATTTACATTACATTGCTAAATATAATCGGACAAGCATTGGTTAAGGATAGTGGATTAAAGACATGAGCAGTAACATGAATAGATAGAATATAAATCACTTATATTTACTCTTCCGTTCCTTAAAAATGAGTGCTTTGAAAGATAGTTAGCGTCCCATTTCTGTGCTAGGCCAATGAAAATCCTCTGATTTTCCAGGTGTCATTACCTTCCTTTCTTGGGAGTTTGCTTTTAAAAATTCATACGATGACATTAAAAAATCCTGACCTCAGTAACACTTAAGAAGCTGCTGATCCGCACAATGTTAAATTGGGAAAAAGAGCTGACAACAGAGGTAGTGACAAGTACTTATTAAGTGTGTCAGCCCACACGAAGACACAGCCCACCACCCAAGAGAGACCGCTGCATAAAAGATGGGAGAGTTCTTGCATAAAAGATCATTATAAAAAAAAACTACATAGCTGTTAGGAAATAATATGTATGGAGAAATTATTGTTTCACCTTAAATTGTTAAGGTGAGTCTGCTGCAGCTACGTAGTGTTGTGCAGCATAGATGTCACATGACAAAGATATTTGAGAGAGGTCAGGACTCTTATTTTTGCATTGTTCATTTTTCTTTAACCTATTTTCTGTCTCTTTGATTTGCTGATCTTTCTGTTTGTCTTTCTACCAGCGTGGAGCAATGAATAGGACTGTAGATTCTTCATTGGAGGGTTTAGAGTTCAGATTCCTGATGGGGACATTGTTATCATGCCCTTGAGCAAGGTACTTCATGCAGATTGCACCAGTACAATGACCTACTGTATAATTTAGCCACCAGGATGCTGTTGTAAATGTGAATTTGTATCCAGCTTACTTCTCTATTATTAGTTCATTTTAGCTTTGTGTTCAAATTGAACTCCTATTGACTGAGCGGAGTCCAGTAAAAATGTCTAGTTAATGCATAGTATTTTTTTATACTGAAAGGCTTTCAAATGATAGTAAGCCATGCTACAGACCTTGCTGGTTTGGTTGCTAAAAAGATTATAATTCAGTTATCACAATGTGCCATTTTCTGCAAATGTCCAGGTAATTCATTTTAACAACATGGCTGGGTATCTTTTTCCACACATCCCAACTGTTTTCAGTCCAAAATGCTTATCCACTGACTTCTCACATCTGTTCTGAGATCTTTCTTTTGCTATTAGACTGTGTACTCCTTTCAGTTGAAATGATCAGTATCTTTGTTCCATATTTTGATGGATGTATCCTGCTGCCTCATAATTTAATGTTCAAGTCAGAATACTTAAATCCTACACTTTTCAGTATACAGTACAGTATATAACTAATATACTGTACATTATTATATTTAGCAGAAAGTGAGTGCAGGAGAGTCTCACATAGTCCCTCATCTCAACACTGTCTTTCTTGAAGGCCAGTTAAAGCAAACATTGCTTTCCTGAGGTAGTCGCCTGCCTTTTTCATGCTGACACATCCCATGTGATTTGGATGAGCCAACTCTGAAATGTTCAACCTCCATTTTAATAAGTAGATTCTCTTTTGCATCCTTGCAGTAAGTTGCCTCATTCTGAGTAAAAACAGCATGCAAAAGTTTTCTCCCGTATGAAACGGTCTCAATTTCATGCATGATCATCAAAGTGTTTCCATAGATGAGCAAAGTTAATGATACATTTACATAAGCAAATACATGACATTGATTTTTTTTAGGACCATGGCTTCACCAGTTTCAGCCCTGGTTATCGGGACAAGCCATTCACTGAAAAATGCACAAACCAGAAATCATGTTTCAGTTAAAGCATTGAGAGCTCCTGCAGGTGTTTTGCACGCATGGCCACTTTAAACGTTAAAAAAGAGAAAAAAAATAGTGTTGCAGTATTGCGAGACACGTTGAAAGAGAAAGTGTACCTTTCCCGCTGTTAACCTAGCAGATTGTAAATTGCTACCAGATTTCTTTTAAATGACGTGACTATTTGCACTCCTCAGCTAGAAGAAACAATGCTTTTTTTTCTCCTTCGATTTGGGTCAAATAAGGCTGAACCGTGTTCTGAGGTGGGTCACTGACATCCCAGGTCAATTCTATTCTGGCTGCATTCACACTACAGAAAATTCAGGCCCAGGAGGCTGCTACTTGGCTTTGATTGCCAGTGTGAAAGGTACAGTATATTACATTCTCTTGAGCCTGGGTGGAGACCGCCAAATTCAACTCATTTGTAATGATAATGTAGACCTTAAACTAGGATCTGAAACTTTGAGTGACTTCACAATGGTTTCCATTGTAATGCTTTACCTGATCTTAATCAAAACAGGGAGACAACTGTTCTTTATCTTAACCTGAATGAAAGTAGTACTTCTTTTGTTGAAATATTTCAAAGTGAAATTGTATTTCCTGTGAAACTGAGTATTTATACCTTTCTGAGTTGAAATACTGTACATACAGTATAGCTAATCACAACAAGTAAATGATCAATGTTGAAATATAATTCCAGTTGCATTAATTCGCTGCATTAAGCACAAGAAAGTTTCTAATGAGCATACAAATGAAACAATTCCTTTAGAAAGTTCCTTGTGCAACAGTGTTGAACAAATGAATACATTCCCATCATTTAAGAAAGTTAAGCACTGCTCAGTCTGTGTTGTAATTGTAACTGCATTTTAAAATTAGTACCACACTGTATGAAATGGTCACATCGGGATTGGTGAGCATTGAAGATATTTAATCTACACCATCAGTAAGTAGTGATGTAGTCCAACTTCATAACAGCCAACTAATTTCTACTTTGTTGATTTAGGCTTTACATTTAAAATTGTTTCTTGTTGTTTGAGAGTCAACCACAACAGTTCTTTTGTAAGTTGGCATCCGTGTCTCCACATTAATGACATTCCAATAACTCATAATTTCTTAAAATAAATTACACACACAGGAGCAAATCAAATAATACTACTTGGTTTAAAAATAATTATTCTTTGAATTTATATTATATTTTTATTGAGAGTGAGAGTGAGAGTAAAAGCACATTTTACACTGAGAATTCTAATACAATGTTCAGTAGTTGGTTCCAGTTCTTATTTGTTTCATTTTTAATGGCTTTCAGTCATACTTAGATAGGAGTGGACCTACTTCATCGAAAACTGAAATTCATCACCCAGCTACTGTATGTACCGGTCTCCCAGTACTAAACAGAAACAGTTCTACTTGTTTCTGAGACCTGGCAAAAACAGGCTACAAAGTGCTTTGGCTACATATAAAAAAATGAATTAGAACTTCTCCATTTTATTTTTAAAAAATCACAGAGATTTTTACAGCCCAATTTGTTTCAGACCTAATCGGGTTTTAATTTATACATTTTGAAGCAGTTTAATTTAGATGTAATCAACACAGCATCTTATAATAAAGCAGCACTTATTACAAGAAGTATTTCTTATTTTTAAAAAATAACCTACAGTATAATTGAACTACAACAATAAACATTATTAGTATTAGCAAAGTTCACCATGTACTGTAGCAGATAGGAGCTTTAAATATACTGAGTGTATGCTATTCCAGCTATTGAGAATAACATTCTGATTAACATGCATTTTAAATAGGGATTGTTTACATGGAAAACAATATTAAAACATTATTATAATAAATCATGCTAGTTTGTCTGTTTTATTATAGGTATTCTCAGTTTAAGTTTTGGATTTGTATCTGTATTTTTATTGATTAATTTACTGTTTTAACATCAGTTACCCAATGAGTAAAAAAAATCTAAAAGTTTAATTGCTAGAGGTAAGGTGTTTAGCAAAGCTGTGATCCTATGCTACAAAACAGACTGCATAAAAATTCAGTGGGTAAGACTACATGCAGAGCTCAGTAGCACTGAGCAGGTGACAAAAGTGACATCACCCTTTGAAACCTAGCCAATGTACAGTAGAATTCTGCAGAGCTAGAAGGACATCACCCAAAAGTAGGGCAGAGCTAAGTGCATTATGCATCTTTATGCCATAGAAGTGACTTGTGTTTGAAAGGCACTGTCTATGAAAATATTGATTGATTGTCTTTTAACTGACCCAGACGCTCAGTCAGAACAGGTAAGTTACAGGAACTAAATGCATGAAAGCTGCAGCTTTGAACAATGGGACAATTCTACTAGTTCTTCTAAATTTGTGCTTACTGTTAAATAATACACATTTGCTAACACAGTGGGGTGTTCCAGCCTCAAGCATCTATCCACAGTTCTTTTAAAGAGATTACTGTGTATTTAACCACAATAAAAACTTGTCCAGATGTCCTTATCTGAACCCCTATCTATTTTATCTTTGTCTATTGTTTGAGTTAAAAAAAAAGTTGAAATGCAATATCGGGGCTTTCCACAATGGCCTTTGTATTTTACAAGAACAACTTCTTAACACATGCTTAATAGTTTTGCTAATTGATAGTTGTTTTGACTAAAGATCTCTTTTGTACAGTTCTTCTTTTGTTTTTATACTGATTTAGCAAAGGATGAAAAATGCAACCAAAATGTTTAGAGAAATAACAACACTCAAATAGAGTTGTATCTTGTGTAGCTGAAAATCTTTTATTTCAACCCAAATATATGTCTTAAGTTTATTTTTTTAGGAACTTGCACACAGATTCCCTTTTCCACATGTGTGCTGTTCTGTTGATAGTTCATCTCATCCCTACTAAACATACTTTACCCCAGGACTAAAAATCGCAAAGATATTATATACTCAGTGCCCTCCATTTATTTATACCCTGATGAGATGGGAACATGGATTGGATAACATGTTTTGCTTAAAACAATTCTAAAAATGTTATGCTGTAATGATAATAGCATTGCACAAAGCAATATTAATAGCAATACAAAATAAAGATATTATAATATCGTCATAATTAATCAGTTGAATAACACAAAACAACAGTCAGACATTCACTCCTTAAAATACATCTCAACAAAAACAAATCAATAACATTCTGTTCTTTGGAAGTGGAATGGAACTACATAGACACCTGCCAATGTTCCATGTCTCTCTGGGGTGAATCACATTGAAATATATAAGGAGGCAACAAATTGAAAATCACAAAAAAGGCAACTAGAAGTTGTCAGGGTACATCTGAATTTATAATTGGAGCCCTGATTATTGATCATAAGAAATCTGAAGTTTTTCGAGCTCATATTAAGAAAACATACACACTGTGACCAGTGGTCTATTATATTTTGAATTCCAGTGGGGGATTCAGTCACGCTATTGATTAGTGTGTTTTGCCTCAGCCTCTGCCTTCTGCCTGGAGGGCTTTGCTGAGGGCAGCTATGTCAATGTTTTGTTTCAAGAGCTTGCAAGATACAATAGCTTTTCTGTGGCGGGGTCTTTTGCTGTATGGCTCTTCCATTAGGGTACAGTATCTATTCCAGGGTGCAAGGTTAATTTTTATTTTCTTCATCTTCTGAATGTAGGTGGGGAGCCCTGCTGGATGAGGTTATCCAGCCAGGAGTTTAGAGACAGGGCTATGTTTGGGACACCTTTCCCAGTCTTTTCCCCAAAACTAGGGGTTAGCAGAGGGTTTCCTAAAAGAAGACTGTTAAGTCATGTTTGTACAGTAGCTACAAAAACAAAAACCTCTCCCATCCTGTTTCTGGGTTATTAACAACCTTCTTGCAAGCAGCACCTGTGTGCAGGCTTGTGGCTAAGGAATTTCAGTGGCACTTCGCCTGTCCCCGTCACCACTAACCTATCTCCACAGGGGTTTGCAGGGAGATTGGCTTGTGGAACAAAAAGTCAGCATGAGGGTAAATTACCTGTAGGGCACTAGTGCAATATAGATCATTTAAACTAGAGGGTTTTGGTTATTGTTTCCATAACTGTGCGTGTAATGGAAATAAGACATATTGCTCTGTTATTACTTGATACATTATCAGTTTTCCAATCAATTTGCATTACTCATGTCTTGAAGAACGACTGGAAGAGTTGTGTTAATGAATAGCATCGGGCCCTGGAGATACAGTATACAGTACTTATTTTAATCTTTAATGTCAAGTACTTCTAGTGTGAGTAACACTTCTGTCTCTTCTATGTTAAAATGATTTAATATGGAACTCTCTTTTCTTAGGCTGTGACATATGGTGCACCTGACTGAAATGGTCATACAACACACCAGCCATGTCGATTGCAGTGTCAAAGGTTCCTGTGATATTGCAAAATTATTTCCTGAGATGTTTTATGCCAACCGGTCTTGATTCTTCTGCTGTTGTAGTACGTAAAATCAGTTTAATTTATTTTAGTCTCCACAGCAATATATTTTTTCTATCTTTTTTTGGACTTTCCAATATACTTTTTCTGCCACGGCTTCCAATTTCGTTATAAGGTGTTAGGTTTAAAATATTCTGCCGTGGTTAGCATTGCTGTCTCCTGGGGCTTGGGCCCTGGGTTGCTTTCTGCATCGAGTTTGTATTTAGGATTTCAGCAAGTGCTCTGGTGTCCTCCAGCTGTACAAGGACATGCTGGTGGGTTAATTGGAAAATTGGCCCTGGTGTGAGTGTGTGCATGTTATTGTTTGTCCGTGTTTGCCCTGTGATGTACAGGTGTTCAGTACAAGGTGTATCCCATGTTGCTCCTGTTTCTTGCTGGGATAGGCTCTGGCTACACCTGTGACTGTGTATTGGATAAAGTGGTTAGAAAATGGATGGGTTGATGTCTTGTTTCTAGCATGTTTTGTTTTCTTTCTGCTTATGGTTTTATTCATTGATGTATGAATCCATTTTGGGCCACTCTCTAGCTTTTGGATGAAGCTATCCCATGTTTCAAACAGAATGTCTTTAAACTGTGGACCCCAATTAATACTGTCCCATTCTTCTTCTTGTAAGTGCTCATTCCTTGATTTTCTGCTTTCCAGAAATTTAAAGCATTTATTTTGGACTGTATCCATCACGAGAGTCAGTCCTGACTCCCGTAAAGTGCATGGTTTAGGACCCTATGTGGACGGTATAATCCGGAAAAGACTGGAGAAGGACAACAGGGAAAACACAGCTGGAACAGGACGGGATGACAGACAGGAGGGTGGTGACGGCAGTGATCTGGTGCTCGGGGGGCATGGCAAAGGCGAACGAGTCCAAGGGTAGTCCAATTGGGAAAAAACAGGGCGCAGTCCAAAATCCAATACCAGGAGATCCAAAGCCAAAGACAAACACAGGGAACAGGAAACCAGGAACACAGAAGATAAAACCATAATGGAGCCAGGCGCTCCAAGCCCCAGACTCAGTTGGTCAGGACACATGTCTGAAGCCTATGCCTTCTTCCAGGAAAGACCCGCTGGTAGGCGGGCTCCTGGGCGTCCATATCCCAATGCTGAGCGCTGAGCTTCAGTGGCACGGGATTTTAATAATTAAAGGGAAACCAGGGAAACTAAAATACAAAAGGGTCGGAGCGCCGTATAGAGGAGGGTTGATGATCGTGGCAGTATTTATACACTCACTAAATATACTTAAATGCATAACACATAATCACAGTTTCTAAAAATAAACTTTATATAGTGCCTTTCACGCCAAAAGCAGGTCAAAGTGATTATTGGAAATACAGTGAGGAATAAAAAATAAACATCAAAAAGGGGATAAATAACATTTAACTATTTTGTTTGTTTAAAACTTAAAAAAAGAATAAAAACAACATTAGCGTTAAAAGACAATTTTCAGATTACTTCGAAAATAGCATAAGCAAGAGAAGTCTTGATGTAGAAGCAGTGAACCATCTCTAATATAACATGGCAGCATATTCCACTGGTTCCACTGCATTATAACAAAACACAGCCTTCTTGTTTTGTACTTCATTCTTTGCATACAGATTAGACCACTTTGAGCTGACCTTAGTGAGTGGACAGGTTAATCTAAAATCTCAGTGAAATTATCATGGGGCTTTCCAGTCTGCTCTTCATATGTCAGTAATAGAATTTTAGAATCGGTCCTATAATTACTGGAAGCCAGTGCATTGATGCCGACACAGGAGTCATAAGTGAGCTTTTCTTTGTTTTTGTACGCAGCTGCATTCTGCACAGCCTGTAGACCTGGCAGAGCAAGACATGCAATAACAGAAAACAGAGCATTACAACAGAATTGGTGTGATCTAATGCCGAAATTGATTTCCGTAGTGTTTCTCAGATAATAAAAGGATACATTAGTAATTTGTTTAACATTAGATTCAAAACCTAAGGTTAAATGCATGACTGTCGAATGCAAAGTTGATGTAGTTGCTAAATGGTTACTTCACCTTTTGTTATCCTTAATCTATAATGATTGTCTGGAAAGACTAGGTCAGGAAAGGCATCCTATAGTAAATGATGTGACAAACCAGGTAAGAAAACAGTCATATGCATTAATTCCTTTCCACACTGTAGAGCACCGAGAAAAAGCCCTGGTTTACTGTTCTTAGGAATCATGGAGAATGCCATGTCTTGGACCTTTATCAGAACTTCAGACAGGATGGGTCTCTCTGATTGAAGGCACCATTCTCTAATAATATGCTAGAGCAGTCTGTACTATGCTGAAAAGAGAAGAAAAGAAACAACGTTTCAGCTATGGAGCCTTCTTCTGGGCTCCACAGCTGGAACGTTGTGTATCTTTTCTTCTCCTTTCAGCATGGAATAAACCTTTACTTGTTCCTTCGCAGCCTACACATGCTGACGCAGCTACCTACTTGAACTACTTCAGTCTATACTATACTGTATGTGTGTGTACTGTGCTAATACATGTGCATATAGGTATTAAACAGACGTTACAAGCTGAATTTATTTTTAATAACATAGGAAAAACAAATTGGTCTCTGATAACTCCTTGGCAAGATTTAAAAGATGAAAATCCTTTCAGGAGTACTTGAACTCTTTCAGAAAATCCTATTTAAGATTTGCCATTTGGATTTCAGGACTTGCCTGTATTAAAAAACTGTCTAGTCATCTTACATTTACAGATGTAAATCATGGGCAAAACATGCAGATTCCCTCCTTCATTGATGGTTATCATTGAGAAGCTGAATACAGTAAACATTGAAAGGAATTTCCCTTTTCTTTTGAAATGAAACTGTACATGTTTTGGGTTAATTGATGCTTGGAGCCAGGAAGATTATACTTTGGATCTCTGCTTTAAAGCTTTTACTCCAGGCTTTTGGAAAAAAAATGGAAGCATTGCTGTCAAAGAAGTATAGTTTATTCATTGTCATGAAGGAAATTGAGAGACACTAGTGATGTGTAGAAGAATTTGAAGGTGGGAATTTAACTCTTTTTTTTGTCTCCAGATGAGTCAAGAAATTACTAACCTTTTGTCAGAATATTCAGATCAGACTTGCATCTATCAAATATGCTGGCACCCCATCTTGATCTCTGTGTTTAGCATTTGAAGTTAAAGCCCCCCAAATGCCTTCAATATTATCAAAATATTATAAATCACGCATTACAAGTATAAAAATAAAAACAGTATATAAAACAACAAAAAGACATAACTACATTCAGTAAGACCTCCAGAATTGCAAAATCAGAGGACCTGCATGGAACAGAACATAAATTTCTTCATAATCTGTTGTTGATTGGTCTATTTCACCTCATACTTGACATTTCTGCTCTGCCTCTTTATAATTGGAAAGCTTTCTTAATCAGTATTTGTGTAGCTAATGCATACATTACTATCACATGACTGGGAACAATAAAATGCCCTTATGCTAAGATTGACAATTATTTGAAAAAGACAAGCTTTTAGAATGTAGTTATCATCATCAAGTCTTTATCATATGCAAGGCGTAAAGTGAAAGAAAATATTCCTTCAAGGTAAAGCTTAAGTGAATTCATTTCTTATAAAAGTGATAACTCTACCTCATTAATAAATTTCCTTGGACTACCATAAGAATAATATAAAAATACACTCTACAGTAAACATTTTTTGGGCTGAGTTAGCATTCAAAGGACATTTTAAATAAATTCATCAATATATCATGCAGTTTATGTATTGTAAGATTATATTCTGCTGGTATTGCAGTTGCATTCTAGTATTTGATTTCACAGAGAAGATTAAATGCAGGCTCTACAGAGGAGTGCAGGACTTTATAATATGCTTAACAGTTTAACTCCTTCATGTTGTCACAGGAAAAACATGTGGTCTGTAAACTGCCAAAGAATCTCTATGTAATGGATTGGGCTGTTGTACATGATTAAAGCCCATCTTGATCTCTCCCCTGATTGGACCAATTGGTCAGGAAAAACCAAAGGAGATGGCTCTCCATTGGTTAGGTTGAGGAAAAAAGCAAGTGTCGTTGATGGCTCATGTCATGTTTCACTCTCTTATTATGAGAATTTACTGTAAAAGTGTTTTGCTGTATGAGTCAGCAGGAGAGTTTTTGTCATTGTATCTTAAGACAACAAATCCTTCTTGCTGTCTGCATTTTCACTTTTGCAATAGATGCTCTGAACTGAGCAGTAATGCTAAAATAAAATGATAACATTACTTCTAAGAAAACAGTTAATTGCCTAGCACTTTCTTCCATTTCAGTCTGGCAATTGCCAGCTCCACTGCTCTGTCAGAAATTGTTTTATTCTAATAAATCAGGGGAGAAAAAGCAGTCACTGAGCAAAAACAGTCATGTCTTGTTGGATCTGGTAGTTTTCCCCAAGGTTAAAATCAGAGTATGAAGTGAATTCCCAGCCAATCTACTGAAGAATCAGAAAGACTTTTGGAAATTATAACCTTTATTGGATTAAGGAAGTTCCACCTTAACCATCAATAATTAATATAATTGTTGCTGCTTCACAGCTTCAGAGACAACAAATAATTAAGGGAGCTCTGGACTTCCTCTCTTCTTCAAGCTTGACAATACCACTCCAGCATGAAGTTCCTTGTGTACAGTGTAATCAAAAGCTTACAGGAAGGTAGGTTATCATGAATGTTTTTGATGATAGTTACATGGTAGAACCTTGCTTAATGACTGCAATTGCTGAAATCATAAAATAACACTGAGACATACCACATATACTGTATGACTTTATGGACAATGCAATCAATGGAACAGCCTTTACGGTTTTGTTAGTACGCCTAAAAAACATTACATTATGTATTTGTTGTGGGAACAATTAGGGTAAATACCAGATATCAGTATCATGAACAAACAAAACAGCAATTTCAATTTTGTTTTACTTTGTGTGGTTTAATATGACACCTCAGTTTTGGTGTCATTAGAACAGTAGTAAATGGTACAGTAACTGCAAATGATCTTATTCTTGATCCCCCTTGTGATGCAGGATAAATAAAAATGTCTATTTGGCTCTCAGATTCACTATATTGCAGGTATATTTACACCCAAACTAAAGAGTTTCCAGTGAATCAAGCCCTTGAATAATAATTTGATTTGGAAAACAAAAATTATCAACAATTATCAATACTTAAAAACCAAAGATACCAAGAATGGCTATATTATAGAGGGCCTAAAACATAAACTATCTGTTTCAGAAACCGGTAATTTTTCTGTGTGTCCAGTTTACTTGGGGATGACTGAGTTCTTCCATGGGCAGCACAGCAATGTCAGAGCTTTCTCCACAACAGAGCATTGTACAAGTGTGAAAAGCTGGTTGTTGGCCACAAGCGTCACAAA
Organism: Lepisosteus oculatus; assembly: GCF_040954835.1. Classification (NCBI taxonomy): domain Eukaryota; kingdom Metazoa; phylum Chordata; class Actinopteri; order Semionotiformes; family Lepisosteidae; genus Lepisosteus; species Lepisosteus oculatus. The sequence goes on along the minus strand of NC_090719.1, from coordinate 11,674,906 downwards.
GATGAGACCTTTTCCTGATTCATAGCACTCAACAGCTGCTGTGGTTAAAGATTGCCTTCCATATCTCTGAACATCTCCAGTTTCTGGGAAAACATTCCAACATTCCCAAAATCTTGAGATTGTGTCTTGGTGGATAGTAGACTCTCTCTTCATGAGGTTGTGGCAAATCATTGATATTTAGGAAGCTGCAGCCATACTGTACTTTAAATATCGCCATCCCTTTTTTAGAACTTAAGTTAATGCATGTCAGGCCTTTTATACTACTCGCAAGGAGGAACTGGTGTTTTCTAAACTTTGAAAAGGTAAACATAGTGTTCTTTGCTGTGACTGCATTTATGTTTTAATATTGTCTTCATGTTAGTTTATTCTAACTCAGACCACCCTCATTTCCTGAAAGAGATATAAAAATTTAACTAGTAGTTTTCCACCACAGTGCAGTGTGTTTCCAAGCACATTAAGAAAATTGAATAGATAAAACAATTATATTTTATGATGGCCTACACCCTGTTATTGCTTCCTGTGATCATCTTAGAATATTACCTCACCTTGCTGATTCAGCTGGTCTTTGTGCTTTTTCAGGGTGTTTTTTCCTTGTTCTTTTTAAATCAGATATTTCTGAATCTAAAGTTACAAGGTCCAACCTATACATGCTCAGAAAGCAGAGCAAAATTTGCACTTTTAACTTTAAAAGGTTTTTGTCCTCAAAGTGCAGATTAGAGAAATACAAAGTTCAGTCTCTACAGATGATGGTAAACTGGTGATAATACTCCATATGTAGCTAATGTAATCCACGTAATTCTCATGTATAGTCTTTTGTTAGGGGGATTGGCTTGGAAACACTGTTGAGACTATTGATGCTGCAGAGAAGTATTTCAAAGTTTAAATTAGTACATTTTCTTTAACCCACATGATGGGAAATAAAAGATTTCATTTACTTCATAAACACTCATGATGTCATCTTTTTCCTGTTTGCAAGAATAGGATCTTTTTTGTTTATTTGATTTTAAACAAGCTTCTGAGCTTGTTACTGATAACATCAAATCCCTCCTGTGGTAATGGAATATCCTGTAAGGAAAGCCTGAGTGAAAGGCACTTGGCAAAGAGAAAAACTGAAGAAAAAAAACTGCTAAGAAATTATGGTGTGGCTATTATACATCACACACAGCACACGTTATGTGGCATTTGTAGAAAGTGCTTACTTGATTACAATTCAGCCTTTGTGATTTTTCAAAGATCTGTGAATACTCAATCTGTGCATGTCATGTCGAAGGGTCTATCACTGAGATATGTGTTTGCTGATAGAAATCCCTCACTTTGTGTTACTTTTGAGATGTTGTACAATGAAAAAGAGTTGGTTTTACTGTGAGCTGTCACAATCATAGTGATTTTTAATTCCAATAGTAATAACTGTTTTATGTGCTATTTGTGTTTTCATAATTGTCATTAATCCTTCACCGTTTTATTGTTTGCCCCAGATGTTAATTTACAGAAGCAGTTTGTAAGGTATTGTAGCAGGTGACCATGGTCTTATTACTATGCTTATACTTTGCTTTTTCTTCTTTGTGTTATGGTCTCCAACAGTTTGTATTGCATATGTGTCCAAGCACCTCTATGCTGTATTTTTTAACACACTTTTAATTACTTTCTGTGCAACACTTGAGATTACTTTCCTTCCAGAAATAATGAAGTCAGCATTCTCTCAGCAGTATATTTTCAAATATGAAATTGTGCTCCCTTACTGTTTTACTGTACGTAGAGGGAAAGGAAGTAATGGAAAGATTTGGAAAAAAAATAAGTTGTAGAATATTTAGCACTGGGCTAATCATGTTAACTATGCTATTAACAGTTACTCAACAACTGTCTCCTTCCAGTCTGTAAGCTAACAGGCTAATAGAGTTGTAAGTTACTGTACTAGATTAGAATAATAGATCCCTTTGTATATACTGAAGACCTTAGGTTTGTGCTGGATGCAACAAGTTAGACCACAAAATGAATTTTGAGAAAGTAAAGAAGTATTTTACAAAAGAAGTGGAACTACTGGCACTCCCAAATCCAACATCTTCAGATTATCCTCCCCCCCCCCAAGAAAAAAAAAACAAATGTTCCTAATGATCACCTTCCAAGTTCAACAACAAATGCATTCAACCAATGCAAAACTTGGCTTTCACTCTGAGTTACTGGCTTCAGCACTTGGAGAGTATTTTGTGCCACAGCACTGTATTTATAATGTGACGTCCAAAAAAAACTTTGTATCTCAGATTTCTTTTTTTATTCAAAATCTAGCTTCTCTTTGCACTGCAGAACGAATACCACGTCGTGTAAAATTATTTTCCTCTTACAAGGGCTCACCATCACAGATGCCTTAATATCTTCCACGTTTTGTTTTTTTTCCCTTGACAGTAATATTCAACACAAATAGGATCGTATGCAGCTGGAGAGAGTGCTCTCAATTGTGATTAGTTTTCAACTAAGCCAAACAATATCAACTGACACTGGCAAAATTAAAAAAAAACCAAGCTTCTTCAGTACAGCATGCGTAAGGAATGTACTTCATGTCACTTGTGTAAAATGCTCCCGATCACATACTGTATAGTGGAACTGCTGTGTTTTTAAATCATACATTTTTACATATTTATATGATACCCTAATTAATAATGATCTGTTATTGTCATGTAGGGAAATATTGCTTCTTGAAAAGGTATTTCTTTCTTTTTGCTCTCTCTGGTTGTTCCAAGAGATGGCAGTAAGTAGCTGTACTATCAACCCAAACCTACAGTGCACATCCAGGTAATGAAATATCAAGTGGATCCCCAACTCAGTGCCAAGGTTTTTAAAAAGGAAGAGGTGTCTCATAACAGTTTATCAGTCACAGAGATCAGGAATCTGTAAAACAATACAGTCACAAACTAGAATAAATCTTAAGTGTATCTGAGTTTGTTAGAAGTATTTTCTGTGAAAATGAATAGAGGTCATGGAATTGGATTGCTAGTATTACAAATCTTTCAAATTTTTTGCTCAAAGCATTTCTTCTCAAACCTGATCTCTCACCAAGAACACGTTTCACAGAAGAACAGCTGACATCACAGCGTGGTTCACAGCAGAGGTCATGCTTGCCATCACCAAAAGACAACTTCAGAGCGACAAGAGCCATGAAAATTCATAAGCTGTTAGTGATAACGGGAAGTAACGTAACAGCGAGTTGCCACTGTTTTCTATAACAAACAGCCACTGCCATTTGTATGAATCCTAGTCTATTTACCCTGAGTAAAAGAAAGCAGATTTGTGCATGAGACAAACTAGTTTTTTCACATAATATGGAATTTTGTGTCCTATTTTTTAGGTCCTGCTAGTTTTTAAAATCAATTAATGAATATACTTTCCTAATTTTGTTCTTTTTTTACTTTTAAAAGGAATCCTTTGGTAAGCTATTGTATGTACAGTAAATGTTTGAGTATTGTAGCTTACTGAAGAAGTGAAAAAAATACAAATTATATTTTGTTTTCTCCCTTTGTCACATGAGCAATCTGTGGAACAGGTAGAGGTTAAAGGGCTACACAGAAGAATAGCTAAGATGGAAAAGGTTTAGCTTTTTTCCCAGCACAGAATGTATTCTTTTAGCCTTGTGTTTTGCTGATCTCAGGTCTGAGGCATTTTACTGCATCAGCACAAGATATCACTGCAGTGCCTTCCCTTTCAAGTTGAATGCCACAAAGTAACTGCAGTCTTGTCAAGCTGAGAAGGGATTCAATCTTCTGTGAATCATTTTTAGGTTCAGATGACACTTTGATTGAAGTACCCCTGTCTTGAAAAATCCAGATGTTGAAACAGCTGAGGGCTGTTATGTGTCCTCTTGCTGAGCTATCGATGGTTTCTTCATCTCACGTGCTGTGGATGCATGTGTGGTCGGAACAGAGCCCACAAGAGACTGTTCCATATGATCCAACTCTCTCGTCTCTTTCTTGACCTTCCCCTTTGGGGTACACCAGCCAGTCCCCCTGAGGAGTGTGTTTTCCTAATTGAATTTATAGGACTTAACCTGGGCAATAAATCCAAAGAGAACAAAAGCTCAGCTGACTGCTGATATATAGACGGGCCCTTGTGTTTTTAATGTCAAATAAACCCAGAAGACAATTTGATCTTCCGTGAGCAATCTTTGAGTTTGCAATTCTGTTTGACTAATGTGTTTCTCAGTGCTAAAAATCCAGATGTGCGAACTGCTACTGGATTCCCTCTGCCTGGCCTCTGTGGTGAGTTTCTGAAGACAAGTCCTTACATGGTGACGCCACGTAGCACAACTCACTACAATCTTTGCTAGCATAGTCATCCAAATACGTTCATTCTGCCTTTGATGTAGGTAAATATAATGACTTCCAGGGAAGCTTGTTAATATGCTCACTACTTTACGTTAGAACATATAGAGAAAACCAATTTTCCATCTAATTTACTCCTTTTATTTTAGAATTGTGATACCATTGATGATATATGGGAGCCATAGAAGGAGTCATTTTCTTGTATTTATAAATATAAATGTATGAGTAATTCGAAATGAACGTGCATGCATCTGAAATGACTTATAACTTTGTCTTTAATGAAGATGGGGCCATTTGGGAAATTAATGACATACTCTGAACCACACTGATGTTATTATATTATTAGAATAAATGAGTATTATTGTAAGTACTTATTATAAGCACTGTATCCATAGGGGTCATTTTCAAAAGTACACAAGGTACACTAGTTGTCCAGACACAATTTATAATAGTGCAATGCCACACATGTACTGGACTCAATAACTTTGGAAAGAGTCTTATAGGCCTTAAATCAGGAAAACTGATTATTGAAACTCTATTGCTGAATTAAGTCGAAGATGGTACCCAAATTAGTTCACAGACAGGTAGGGAGGCAGGAAAGCACTTGCAGGTATAATAAGGAATCTGTAGAAACAGGGTTATGCCTTCTGATGTCTTTCTAAAGAGTCTCTGAATGGTCATAGTAGTATCATAGTTGGACAAAGGAAACAATTAGATCCACACTTCTCTGAGACTGTCCTGGAAGCTTTCAGACAGTCTTCTTCCTATTCGTATTCTGAAAGAACTACATTGCATTTCTATTAAAAAAATGAAGCGCCCCACCCCTTTGCTTTGGTGAAACAGAAACTTTCTGCAGGGCACTTTTTTTGTAACGACACTATGTATTTCTGGCTGGAAGTAACCAGCTATTTCATTTCCCCTGGAACTTGTTGCCCAGGTTTAAATTTTTAGCCCCCTTCTCACCTTCCTCCTCAAGAATTTCACATTATTTCCACACCATTTTGCCTCATCCTTCTGCCCTCTTCTTCTGACGGTGAGTTTTTTTCTTGGAGGGTGTAACTGACATCTCAGTTAGGTGCTCCATTGCATACAGTACCAACACCTAACACTATACCCTTTGAAGTATTTTCATGAATTCATTTAACTTCTGCCTGAACTGAACGCTCTTTTGGATGGTTAGTGTCACTGCTACAAAGGAACAAGTTAAGGTTTATTCCATGCTGAAAAGAGAAGAAAAGAAACACAGCCTTTCTTCTCTTTTTTTTTAACTGGTGTTACTGCTGTTCCTCTTCCATCTTCTCTGTCTCTCTGGGATGTTGGGTTTCCACTGATGTTGTTTTTGTCTCCACATCTCACCAGGTTTCAGTTACTCCAATTAGATTATAATTGCATGCTAATGCAGTAGATTCTATGTCTTGCATTTTGTTCTTAATACTCCCAGCATTAAGGTACTGTACAGTATATACATTTAATTACGTACTCCTTCTGTGCTCTGTTTTTTCTCTTCTTCTTCATTTTCCTTGCAGACCTTACTGTATATGAATGAATATAATGTAAATACATTGAAACTCGCTCCTTCACGATGTTTTTTGAAAACATAAATGTGTAACATAAGCTACCAGAAAAAAATATACTCTTATGTGTATGTTCTCTCTATGATACATAACATGCCCTGCTAAAGTTTGGGACAGTGAAGTCTAAACTGGAATTTTCACTATGAACTCCAAAAATAATAATTTCTCAGGAAAAAGTAACATGACAATTTAGAACAACTCCTACAATATGTATTTTATTTTAAAAAGTTAATTCTATTTCACTTTGTTGTGTCAAGTTAACAAATTAATAGTGTTGAAGGAGCAAATGTATTGGTATAACTAACAGCTCCGATTCATTCATAAAAAGATTTGTATACATTCCATCAACCTGCCTTACTTCAATGTTTGGAGTCTGTGATTGGAGTCAAAATGAAAACCACATAACTTTTTTTTAAAGAAAAGCAGACAATTATGTAGCTAAATGAATAACTCTATCAGGACTGTAGCACACAAATTGGGCATACTGAAGTTATCAATTTGGAATATAGAAAAATGAAACAAAAGGTATAATTACCAATCAACCAGGAATAGGTTGACCGAGGAAAACATTTGCGTTGAATGACAACAATATTATCAGAGCTGTCAAGAAAAATACAAAAACAACTGTCATTTGCAAACAATTGTGCAAGGTATAAAAGTCCACAATTTGTAAAAAACTTGAGACATCAGAAATACAGAAGCTGTATTGCAGGTCTCATCAGCACCAAGAGTACGAAAGCTATCTTAGAATTCACTTGAAACTGCAACCTTTACCAGGGTTTTGGAAATATTGAAGTATGGAGAAAGAAAGGCACTACAGATGCTCTAAAATATACCACCTCATCTCTGAAACATGTTGGAGGTAATGTCATAGGCTGGGTATATAACTACTAATTGAAGCAGCAAAATGAATTCTGAGGTTTTAAGAAACATATTGCCTGCTTATGCAGAAGAAGCTGCTTTCCTACATATTGGATGGTGCTACACCACCTAAAGTTTGACAGTGAACCCCAGCATGACCAATGGAAACATGTGTTTGGAGTTCATGAAGAGAGAAAAAAGTGGAAAAAATGAAGTTAAATTCAATTGCGTATGTACAATACGTGTTGAAGAGTAAAGTCAGAAATCCCAAGAAAAGGCGGGAACTCAAATTGGTTCCAGCAAATTCTTGGCAAAACATCTGAATTGATTCTGATGAGTTCAGTGGGTCACAGACTTGATGCAGTTATTGCCTCACAGGGACATACTGTACAATCCAATACAGTCTTTTACATTCTGGAGATGACTTAAAAATGTCTCAGTGTTTATGGTCACTTGAAATTAGTGTTGAACACATAGTATGCTCTTTGTCCTAAAATATTCACACGTAAGCAAGGGATTACCCCCAGAAAAAGGTATATTTTGTTGTACTTATCATTCATATTAATCTCATGATCACAAATTCACATTGTATGCAGTCCCACATTTGTCTGAAACTTACAAACTATTTTTCAATAGCTACACTGCTAGGTATGACAGAAGGCTAAATGTGGAATAGTCCTGCCAGCTGCCTCTTTTGCAAAATCTTTGGAACAGTGGTAACTGAATATTCTGCATCAACTGTACAATGTAAAAGAAAGATCAATATTGATTTTACATTAGTGAGAAAGGGTGAACTTGCAGTTTTGGATGGACTTTAGGTATTTTGCAGTGGTATGTCTCTTCAAATATTTGAAGATTTCACTAAGTAATCATAAACTTCTATTGTAAGTATTCAGAGGATGAGAGGAGCCAAGTCATGATCCTGTGGAGGCTGTTCATTATCAATTTTGTTGAGTTTCTCCAGGGAGTAGCCAGCTTTAGAAAACAGGAGATTGTTGGTAAAAAACAACAACAATGTTCTCTCGTTCTGGAAGGCTTTTATCACGTTTGCAAATTTCATACAGTGCAATATCATCAAAAGTGAGCTTTTACATCCATTCATATTTTGTCTAAATAAGTAAAGGTTCAAGAAAAAAGGTGAGCGTTATCTCACAGAGCACCTACATTTGTATAGATATCTTTCCCCAGATCTGTGTATAAGCCACATTCAGGCATGAGTCATGTTTTTTGCCGCAAAAAAGTATTACATATCATGGTAAAAAAACTGCAGAGAATAGTGATGAAAAAAACTATAGAGAATGGTAAACTTAATCACCACTGCTCCTATTATATTGGCTTCCCAGAATTACATTACATACTAACTTGGTAGTTAAAGGACATGATGTGGCAGAAACTCAGATTTGTTGGTCTCACACCTTGGTTCTTTAAAGAGTCTAGTCTCTCAGATTTTATAGTTCTTTTCAATTAGTGGTTAAGGACATTATCGGGGACCTTAGAGCACAAGTGTTGGATGAACATCCTGTGGGTTGTTGTGGAAGATGTGTGCCAAAGGATCCAATTTCTATTTGATGTCTGGGCAGAATTGGAGGACCCTGTCTGCACTTCCTTATTTTCCCCATGTACTGTACGTTCAGGGTTAGTCACTGTGATCTGAGATATAAAGACACAACTGGAGATTCCAGGGTGGATGGGTAAATAATACCAAAATAATTGGCGATTCTGAAATTATATGAAAAGCTCTTATGGCAATTTCTCATGACTAGAAAGCAAACGTGCCTAAGGAGGCTGCTAATTTTGCTTTGCATAGTTCAGCTAAGGAAGACTGCTTGGTACTATATAATCACATTTTAAACAATGTGATGGGCCTGATATACATGTTGTAAAATACACTGTTCTGGTATTTGTTGGTATTTCTTAAACCTGCAGTCTTATTGAATTTTTCTGATATTAGTTCTAGTGATAATAGTACAAGTAGACACAAAGGAAAGGACATTCTCATATAGATTGTTTGACCACTAATAGCTAATCGATTCCAAGGTCTCTCTCCGTTATTTCTTGAATTAATCTAGGATGTCAGCCTTAGCAACATGGTTGTGTTGCTTGTTCCATACTTCCAAAATTGTTTGTATTGTTTAGACCCCATTCTCTGTTTTAATTACACTTGTATCTTCTGGCTTATGCTTCACAGTTGACAGTTGAAAAAGTCCCATTTGGTTAATTTTGTTGACGCCTTTGAAGGTCTTGAATACTTGAATCAGGTCCCCTCTTAGTCTTCTCTGTTCAAAACTAAAAAGGTTAATTTAATCTGTAAGTGAAAGGCAGTCCTTTGAGCCCAGGAATGTGTCTGGTTGCTCCCACCTGGACTGATTCCAGTGCAGCAATATCTTTTTTGTAACTTGATGACCAAAATTGTACACAATATTCTAAATGAGATAACATATTTAATATGCATGCAATTGTAACATAACATCATAAACTCCACACTTCTACTTATTTACCCTGTCATTCTGTTTGCCTCTTTATGGCATCCTGACAGTGTCTAGAAGATTTAACTGATGATATTAATGAGAAAATTAATATTCATATTCCATAATCCAGAGTTGTTCTTCTCTTTGTATTCGAGTGAATGTTTCTGTCAGTGGAGTTCTGGACAGGGGCCTCCTGTTGGAACTGTTGGCTCAGTCTGTTTATTATTGAAATGAGCAAAAGAATTGAGTTGTTAATAAACCCTTCTATTATTTGTTGAATAGAACATGTTTAATTTGCACATTCATGTCAGCTCACACAATTACGTGTGATGTTGAAGATTTGTATGTGTTGGACTAGGTGTTTACCATAGACTTGCTGACAACTAGTTACGTTAGCTAGCGTTATAAGCCTTCCGCTTAACTTGGCCAGGGTCAGATCTGCCTTAGCTCACCACTGAATTCAACCCACCAGGCTCATTTAGTTCCAGTTTGTTTCCTGTCTTACAGTACCAGAGAAGTCAGCAACTTTGGCACAAAATGGTGCCGTTACATAAAGAAGAACGCGTTCAAGATCCTGTCAGGCATTGTGCCTGATTATTTGAAAGGTGTAGTTATCTCTCACCTTTCATGAACAAAAACAAAACAACTTTGAAAGTTTTGTTTCAGTGCAAAGTTTCAAAATAGAAGCCATTGAATCCACAAATTATATTTATGGTAAAAAAAAAACAAACACTATGCTTATTTTATGTCCTCTTTGTCTTCTGTAGGTTAAGGGTGTCATTGTTATAATATTTTTTAGAAAGTTAGGAATTTTGCTATGGAGAAAAAAGCTTTGAAAACCTACTTGTATGTCTTCAAATGTAGAATCTTATAATACAGTAAACTCAATATTGGGCAGAAAAGTTGTTAAACAGTTGAACAGCATAGGGAAATATAGAAGCCATAGATTTAAATGTTTTTTATAGTGACATTGGAACCTGCAAGGCTAAACGTGATAAAAATAGTTGAAGATAAATGCATTGATATGTAGCTTAACCGAGACAAATTACCACTCAAACAACTGTGTTATCTGCACTAAAACATCCTATGGCAGGAATCAGGGGAGGGTCCGTTAATCTTAAAAGGTTTATTATACACTTCTCTATTAAAAAGTGAACCTTACTCCCCACAGTGCAACAGAACAACTAAGAGTCATGTCCATCCCTGTTTTTATTGAACTTGTGTAAAACTACATACACCAAAATTAAAATATTGATTCTTAATTGGGCTTATCATACAACATGTTCTTTGGTGCTGTGGTGAAATAAAAGATGAACACATTATAATACATTATCTGCAGAGTAGATATAGTGTCAAAAGCATATGATATTGATGATAAGTGTGTAATAAAATTACCCAGAGTCTGATAGAAAATGTCTAAATACTACATTATTTAGGAGCAGAATCCTTTGACTACTTTTGATTGACCTTGCTTTGATTTCTGGAGGTTAAGACCGGGCTGAATGGCTTACATAATATTAACAGCTCTGCTGGCCTGCGATATCTCAATAACAAGCTTCCCTATAGTGGCAGAGTCTGCAACATCGCTCAAACCAGTTGTGAGGGCCTTGACGCCTACAGTCAGATGGGATCCTTGCTTTATGTTTTGCTGATCTCTAGGGTTCAGAAAGACCATAACGGAGTTTACACACCTGTTAAAAAGGCTAACAGCTTTTACTGGGCTCAAGGGAAGACACTCAAAGAATTGGAGCCTTTAAATGCTGAGTAACATCTTTCAGAAAGCTTTAGTGGATTTCCTCCCTCACACTGAGCAAGCAACCAGGTTTTGTATCTCAATCTTCACTTCCCTTCCCCCACCCCTCCTCCATGCCACACACTTTATTAAACTAAAAAGTAAAACTCGTTATGACCTATAAAACACCTTTTAAATCAATTGGAAGGAACGGGATGCTGACCCTCCACTTTACCACACAAGTAAATCAAGTAAATTAGGTCGTAAGTTTTAAACCAAATGGGATTATTTGATTTGGCTCTCTGTCACACAGAGACTTAGGTGGCAGGGACTTGAAAGGCAAAGGTTCCCTGACACAAGAGAATGAATGAGAGTGACAGCCAGACACTTTCTCCCAGTAGGCCTCTTCTGTTTTCCTGCAAATCACTTTTTAGGTGTATAACAGCTGACAGGTTGAATGTGTGTACAAAATGCAGGCTGATACTTTAAGGGCATCGTTTCAAATTTCTGTTTTCATGGTTGGAAAGACAATACTTTAGTTTTGTTTGGTTTCTTATAGCCTATTGGGTATCGATTGTCATATGATAGTTTCATTATAGATTTAAGATTACTGTGCTGAGGCACTCTGTACTGTACAAGAGTGAACACTTTCAGTTGACACCAATGGCTTGATGAGATCTTTTTGTTAGTATAAATAGCTGGAGCCTATTTAATCTTACAGATAAAATCCTGTTAACTATACATCTTTAATAGGTGCCCTTGTACAAATCGCAGACACTGAAATAATCACAACAACAAAAAATACAACTCATGTAGACGAAATGCTTCTAGAATTGATCCACAGCGTGGTGGTGCAAGCCACTGATGGTCTGCACATTCTGTACTCCCTTTCTTTCCAACAAATTGATGAGGAAAACATTCAAACATTTGCAATAGAAAGATGCCTGTCAAAACGTTTGGCCACTCCAGGCACTGTTTTTGAGCTCTATGTAGTTCTTTATTGCTATGTTTGTGTTTAAGAATAAAATAAAACAAGTGCAGGAAATAGCTTAATAAACAATATGAGAAAACGGATGGAAGGCAACCAAGACTTGGCCATTCTTATAGTATGACAGGGTGTCACGCGTCTGAGAAGGTGCTGAATCTACGACATAAAATTATTGAGAGAAAAACTTGGGGTTAATACATCTTAAATACCAGCTTCCTAAAGGGAAAAAGGAAAATGGGGTAACCTTGACATTAATACATTATATTTAAGCATTCCCCAAAACAATACGAAGGCTAAAAAATATTACTGATGTCTCACTTTCTTAGAATTTGTTCATGCAATCCATATTGCTTGTGTACTTCATCTGTATTTTTTTTTTCATTTATCATATACAAATTTGAAAATTTTGCAACAAAAAAGGCTACCTTTCCCTGAGGGAGAATTTGTGTCATGATATGTCACCACAGTGTTGTGTAGAGTTACAGTTAGGTAAGAATGACACGACACACAGTCGATGCACGTTTCTGGAAACAATGAAACTGAGACGTAGGTAAGATGAATAATTGTCTTGTGTGGGTTAGTAGCCATTAGAATTAAATGAAGGCTTGGCAGTATACACTGTGGTCCTCAAAGTCAAATGCTGATCGGTTTTGCACTAAAGCACTGTCATGATACAGTAAGAGAGAGTTTGCTTTAAAGGAATAGTAAAGCTTTTAAACTCATGTTAATTATCAATATTTACTTAATCACAGTGTTTGCAGTCACTCATATTAAATATTTTAGCCCTCAAATGTGAAGATTGTACTCATCTTTGAATTCAAAATTTCAAAGAAACGCAAACACTCCTCTTCTTTTCAAGTGAGATACTGTTGAAGCCAATCGTGGCTGATAACTAAGGCAGTGCATTTTTTACAATCTGTTTTTTTTATCCTATAATTCAATCCACTGCCCTCGAGGCACTAAGACAGCTTGAATCATGTCACTTAATGGGTAATCATTAAACCTTTAATTGTTCTGGTTAAATCACTTCCCTTTACTGCACTGTATTTAATTAGCAGATTAAGATTTCTGTAGTTATCTATGGATATGTATTCAGCCTTTAGTTTCTTGTGAATTCCTGCAATTAAACAGTAGAACATTTTAATGGGTATTTTGTGTGTTTCTATTTTACAGAATTATTATTATTTTAAAATATTTCTATTAATGAATTGTTACTGAAACAATTTGTAAATAACTGTAGTCAAATATACAGTATATAAACAATTATAATGTTATGGTAGAGAAGACCTTTAATAATAAAATCGCTATCATCAACATGGTTGTCATCATCAATTTCAATACCAGGGTAAGTTTCTGGCACTGATCCCTGAACATAATATTTCATAATAAACTGCAATCAGGGCATCTAATAGATTATTTGACACATTATGTGATTTCTTAGATTTAATTATGAACTCAATTGAGAGCACATGAGTGTTACATACAGTATGTTTGCATAGACATCTTCTTACATGTAAGATCAACTCACTTTATTGACCATACACAATTTCTTGTATTAGAAACTTGCCTTTTCACATTGCCCAACTTGCTCTCCATGAGAGACACAGACAGGGAGAGAAGCTTGGGGTCAGAGCCCAGGATCGGCCATTGATACAGCACCCCTGGAGCAGGTGGGGTTAAGGGCCTTGCTCAGGGGCCCAACGGAGTAGGATTCCTCTGCCGGCTGCAGGATATTAACCGGCAACCTTCCAGCCACAGGTGCAGATCCTTAGTCACAGAGCCACCGCTCCGCCCCTCCGCCCCATCATATTGTAGTATTAAAATTTAGTTTAACCATGTTCTGTCTGTGTTTGACAAATTCTGTCAAAATGTGTCCATTTGTAGAAACATTTCTTTTAACTTTGACAAATTTGTTAGCCAGTGATATGTTCAAAAGAAGGGAAGAAATCGGTTGACTAAAATGTATTAATATATATTTTGTCAGCAATTTCATGGAAAGTTTTACTACAACAGTTATCATCCTCTCTTCTAATCATATTAGATCTCAGAAACAAGACTAGCGTTGGCATGTGAGAAAGGAAACCATGTTGCTGCTGTCAGTAGTGTTAGTGGACCAGTAGGTGGCAGTCTTATCTTTGGACCAGATTTTTGAAAACTGTTGCCCAAGTATGGAGTAGGAGGTGCTGTCCTTTCATTTGGATAAGATGTTAAACAGAGCTCCTGCTTGATCATTAATGATCCATTGGCACTGTTTGTAAGAGTAGGGTTGTTAATCCTAGTGTCCTGGCTTGATTCAACTCTGTTCCTGTACTATGTGTTCCCCCTTAATTTCATCTAATTATTATTTTTTTCATTAAAACTGCTGCTATGCTGCCAGGTGGAAACCGCACTTGTTTCTACAAGAGACTCAGCGGGGGATAAAGTCAATCTCCTATGTGTGAATTATTCTAGAGTAAAAAAAAACTTTATAAATCTAACTTATTATTACTGTTGCTGTTTATTGTGATATCCATTAGGACTTGGTATGCATTTATTAATTCTGCAATTTATTATAGGCCTGTTGGGTGTAAGGCTTTCAATCCACTGGATCAGACCCACTACCCCATTACTCACACTAGGGGACCCTATTGTTCACAGTGGACAGGGGACTGTCAGTCACCTGCAGTTTTGTGACCTTAGGGTAGTGTATGACCCCCTTTCAGCCCCCCAAATGCTGTCAGCACAACAGAGATAAAATGATGTTAACTTTACTGCATCAGAAGGGGTAGGTACTCTACATACAGTAAAAAAAAAACATAAACTAGAAAGGAATGATTACACACAAAAAAAGATGTGAATGATGTCCATTTTGGGAACTATGCCTTCATTCTTCTTCTCCTCAGGCAAACAGTAGCCCCTTTATCCAGGTTCCTGTCACGACCCTGGAACTATTGGGGAAACAAGCAACTCGGGGGGGATCCTACATCCAATCCAGACAATTCACCATCAACAGAAACAAAAAGAACTATTTCAGATTCTGATTAAAGTCTCTGTACTTGAATTGTCTGAGAGTACACCAAATGCTTTTACAGCTATTACAGTCCTCACCCTGTATAAGCCAATAATCAGTAGCTTCTCTCATTCTTCCTGTGCCAAGGACTGCTGTCCAGCACTCCTTCAGTCTCTCCCACACTCTAAACCCAGACACTCATCTGTATGCAGGGGGAAGCCAGAGCTCACCCCCTGCCAGACATCTTCTCATGGTGTTCTGGGTTTCGGCTTTCAAGGGCTGGATTTAGCCTCCCTCTGTCAGTCAGCTCTACTCCGGTCGCCCGGCTCCAAACCCAGCGCTCCGCTCCAGACGCCGACACAGGCTGACCACTCTTGCTGGCTCCGGAAGGCTCCACACAGTAGGGGGGCTCCCAACTGCTCCTTCCTTACTCTTGGCTCTCTGGAGGGCTACAGCAGTCTATCTCTCCCTCTCACGGAAGCCTAAAAAACCTCTCAGTGCGGAAACTGTATGCCGTATGTATTCCAAGTCCACACATGCAGTTAGTTAACTTTCTCCGCAGCTTATTCCATCCCTGGACAGGCCATTGCCCCATGACCACACAAATTGCCCCATGACCAAACTGTGGTTAGCCAGAATTAAAAGCATCATATGTTTCAAATAGCTGTGAAATGGGCAATTTTCTTTTTTATATGTAAAGTTAGAATCTCTTGATTTTTTTTATTATGCTGTCCAGTTTGGAATAGCCAGTTGTACCTTGGAACAGAGTGACTACCTCTGCATCCCAATGGGGAGAATGAGGAAATTCAGACAGGCTAGCTGTTCGTTTTCTGGCACTTAGTGTTGTACAGGTGGTTTAATGATCGGAGGACTGGCACATCTATCACTGAAATCATACAAGCCCGCAGGTACAGAAGAGGTCATAGGAGTCACTGTGTGACCAGAAGTTAAGAGAGTAATACTCCCCCTTGATGGCACTGTGCAGTTTGTACATGGCTGTTTGGAGAATCATGGTCAAATCCAGATAGTGGCATGATCCGTGCTTGACCTCTAGATGTCTGCACCGTGAGTGAGTACCACTGTTGGTTGAGCCACTGCAGAGCCCTTCATTAGGGAAGGAGTATTTTCTAAAAAGACATCTCAATAGGTTGACCAGATGATTATTTTTTGGATGAGTGAAACCTGAATGCCTACAAAGACCTCTAGAAGATTAATTGCAATGTTTAAAAAACAGGGAATGAAAATGCACAACCCTACCAATAACATAATACAGTTTGACTGGTACATTTTCATCAGCACAGTTAATGTCTTAAAACATGCTTTTGGTGATTATTCATCTATTGGAATATTTTGTCATATTTATACTCTTTTCATTAAATTTTATAAGTACAGAAGTAATCCTGTACAATTAAAAAGACTTCTGTAGACTTCATTACCATATGGACATGAGGTCCAAGCTGTGAGTGATCTGTTCTAGTGGTGGGAGTTTTGCTGTTATGCATGCTCCTCGTTCTGTTGATAGTGCTGTTGTTTGTGTTAGAATTGTTAAAGACCATGTGTGAAAATAAATTAGTGGTCCCTCTACCTTTACGTGGGGTTCTGTAGAGTTGGGGGGGACTAGAAACCCAATGTTGACCCTCGGTGGAAACAGTGGTAAATTATTCCTCCGGGTATAAGTGCCACTGGGTAATCTAGAAAATAACTCCTGATTTTTGCATTAATTCATAATTATGCTGAAATTTGTAATGCTAGTGTAAACACTTCTTAACTGCTGCATTGTTATCAGGATACAGGAAGGATGATGAAGACCTTTTTCCTGGATGCCAGAAAGGCACAGCCAGGGACAGAACTGCATAAGAAGTAGTGATCAGTCCTGTGCCTGGGTGTGAGTGAGGTGAGATCTGGGAATTGGTGAGCAGAAGGCACTTTGAGGAGGAAGAGTCAGGACCAAAGAGCAGGGTAACAGTGGCAGTGGTATGTGGGACTTTATATGCCAGGAGCCAGAGCAGAGATATTTCATTTTTTGTATAGTATGTGATGTCACAGCACATGGAAATCCAGCTGATCTTTGACCAGATTTCTACTGCTCCCGCTTAATTGTGAAGGCAGGGGTTTCCCTAGTGACGGCAGTGAGAAAGGTCATGATGACCATCTGGGTCAATGAGGCTGTAAATGGGCTAAGAAAGAAAAGAGTTGGCATGGAAAGCTCTGTTTCAGTCTAGTCTTCAAACCACTTCAGGCTTCAGACAACAAATGTTAAGCTGGTACAAATACCAATACAATCTGTGGAAGAAGACTTGTCAGTGTGCTGTCCAGAGGGGGATGTGATTCCAGACTGGAGTATTCTGTATCGCTTTTTTAAGAGATGGTAGTTAGCCAGGAAGCTCCAGATGTACAGTATAACTGGCAGCAGGTGTGTCTCATGAACAGCAAGACAGGAAGGTGGTCTGATCATTCCCCAGTGGCTGTGGTGTAGTGTACAGCCTGGGCAGTTGTCACAGTCATCATCCCTCCTCTAGAGGGCGCTCCAAACATTTTGGATTTTAGTTTCATCGTTACGTGCACCTGTTTCCTATTTTCCAGTCCCTACTTAAGTTTGGCGTCTCCGGGCTTCAGGGCTCAGCCTTGGAAGATGGACGCCACAAGCCCTGTCTATCCCCTGGGCTCGTGGGTAGCCCAAGGGCAGGTCTTATTCCCCGGCGTCCTGACCATCTGGGTCCGGGGCTTGGAGCATCCCGTTATGATTTTACTTCTGTGTTTCTGATTCCACCTCCCCGCTCCTGTCTCTCTTTGGATGGATCTCCGGGCTATGGACTTTTGGACGGCTTCCTGGTTTCCCCCTTCAGCTACATCAACATAGTTGCCATATTTGGACTTATTTGCCTGCGCCCCATCCCCCAAGCACCGGAACACTGCAGCCACGCCTCCCCGTCAGTCATCCCGTCCTGATCCTGTCGTCTTTCCCTGTTGCCCTTCTCCTGTCTCTTCCAGATTTTACCATCTGCTTAGGGTCCTAAATACGCACTACACGGGATTCTGGACCGGCTCCCGTGACAGCAGTGACTGCTCCTGGGGCATGGCCTCTGGGCATTGAAGGACATCAGATGTCATATTGGGCATCGTGATTTTCTTCTCCCAAAATTGTTTTAAACTTTCAGGTCCATGTTAAGAAAGCATAACGAAATAAAAATCCCTTTTTTAACAATGGAATGCTGTTTGTATGATTTGATTCGATACCAAAATAATGAAATTCATGCTGTTCCATTAATCAAAATCTAATTTAGTTTACAAAATGTTTTGTAAGTGCCATAATTCAGTGCCGAATTCAGATTCGGTTTGAACAATCTACAGTGAAATTTTGAATATTGTTGACAGATCCTCATATAACCCGATGAAAGTTTAAACGATGAAAAGCTTACTTTGGTATTCTTCCTTTGGGTTTCTTAGTGTTTACAGTATTTTGAGTAGAGCATGATATTAGCTCCTGCCAGCAGTGACTTTCCAATTTCAGCTTTTTTCTGGATGTCACGATTCCTCAGTTTCATTGCAGACTGACTCCTGAGCTAAACTGTGCACAAATAGTAAAGAACACTTTGGGAATCAAATTAAACACTGTTACTTGTTTAAATACACACATTTGTGGAAATGCACACAATTTAAGAAATAGGTAAGATGGTGTGTGAAGTTTTCTCATTGTTGTTGGTTCTGACAGGCTGAAAATAATCTGAAAGAGGGAACAATCTCAACTGCAACAATTAACACATTTTCCAAATTCCAGTTTTATGTGATGTGTTTCAGATTCAAAGATATCAAAGGAAAAATCCATAAATAACACTACTGCGAGGATAGCTTAAACACACATCAATCGCAGATGGGCAGAAGCATAGATCTCTAATTTGGGATTTTTGAAACGTCTTATTGACTTATTGTTTCTGACTTTTCGGCCAGGATGTATAATTGTTTGACTGATTGATTGATTGATTGATTGATTGACTGACCGACTGATTGAATGAGAACTTTGAGAAAAATATTGCTTTTTACATATACAGTTTAATTGACATAACAGAATCTGAAATTCCCCTGTGAAAATTAATCTAATTCCTAGTTGATCAGGACTGAAAACTCCATACACATTACTTATACAGTACATGTATATACTGTATGTGTGGGTCTACATTTGGATTAAAAATTGTGGAAATGTGAGCCTCTGAAATGGCTCATCTGGGAAAGGTGCTCACTGCGTGTAGCTGGCCATGTCACTAACTGAGTGTGACTTGGATTTCCCAAGAGCACAACTGGCTGAGGACTTTCAAGGTTAGGCCAGCCAAACTCTCTTGGCAACACAATGATCCCTGCAGCCTCCCAGGAACTAGTAGGTTAGGGGGCCAGCCTCTCCTGCAGTCAATCCTGAATCTGTGGTACTTGGTTGATTTGTGACAAGACAAGTGTTGTGAAGATGGGCCTATAAGAGGAGTTTTTACTAGACTTCCTCTCTCCGATGTGGGCGGCAGTGGTTAACATTGCTGCCACACAGTGTTGTGGCCTTGGGTTTCTAGGCTTAATTCTGGACCAGGAGTGCTGTCTGCATGGAGTTTATATGTTGTCCCTGTTAATGTGAGTTTGCACAGGGTGCTCCAGTATCTTTCCACGGTTCTAAGACACGCTGTGAGATTAATTGGCTTCTGAGAAAACTGGCCCTGGTGTGAGTGTGTGAGTGTGTCTGTGTGTTCCCAGTAAAGGACCGGCATCCCATCCAACGTATATCCCTTTTTTCTTCTGTTGCTTGCCAGGATCAGCTCCGGCTTCTCCCCAACCCTGAATTGGATGAAGTGGTTAGAAAATGGATCTACTATTATTTGGGTGGTCTCAAACTGCCAATGTTTCTGTAATAAAATGTGAAATAAGTAAATTCACAGTAGATAAATCCCATAGATTACTTATAAAGCTTCACAGAAATATGGCTTTCTTAATTATATTAATGCTAAGCTCTATACAATTAACTGAGTAGCTCAGACATACCTACTATAAAAATTAGAGCCACTTGCAGCATTTTTAAGATGACTTTAAACAAACCTTTTCACTATTTTTGAATTGTTTTTGTTGCTTCTACAGTATTTGCTTACAGTTGCATTTTCTTTTCTGTGAATGTGACTAGTTTATTAACTGTACTGGAATCTGTGCTGTCAATATAAATTGGTAAGAGCAGTGGTTCTAGTTAGATCCCTGTGGTACTCCACTTATTATACCATTACAGTTTGAGCTTGTACACCTTATACTGTATGTATAACGGAAGCCTGTCCAGGCTCCCGTGAAGCGTAGTTTAGGACCCTGTGCAGACGGTATAATCCGGAAGTAAGTGGCGAAGGACAACAGGGAAAACACGATGAGGATCAGGACGGGATGACAGACAGGGGGGCGTGATCCGGTGCTCAGAGGGCATGGTGCAGGCAAACAAGTCCAAAGAGTCCAAGGGGGAAATCCAGGGCACAGTCCAGGGTCCAGATACTGGGAGACCCAACCGAGGCAGATGAAGTTAACAGGGAACAGGGAGTTAAAAACAAGATAACGAGGCCAGGCGCTCTGAGCCCCAGTCTCAGACGGTCAGGACGCCGTGGCGAAGCCTATGCTGTCAGGTCTCTCCTGGACCCGCTGGTAGGCGGGCTTCCGGGCGTCCATCTTCCAATGCTGAGCCAGGCATAGCAGGAGCACCCGGCTTAAATAACAACAGGCAAAACCGGGGTCAGGTGCAATAAACTAAAATACAAAAGGGTTGGAGTGCCCTTAGGAGAAGGGATGACGATCGTGACAGTGTGCTGCTTCCCATCAATTATCCAGTTCTTAATCCATTTACATGGATTAGCCTTGAATTAATGGGTAATGTGAAACATTATGTAATGCCTTCTGAAAATGGTTAGCACTTTATTTAGTATATATCATCGTGTATTCTGCACCTTGAAATCCTGCCAGGTGTATGTAACACTTAATACTTAATATGTTAAATATTTTAAATGTTGCATATGTTTATTTTCTCTCTTTGTGATCAAAATGGGTCCACACTATAGTCTTAGTTTCTTTTCGTGACAGTAAAGGCAGTTTTTATGTGTACACCAGTTAAAGTTCCAGCTAAAACTGCAGATGAGATCCACTTCATAGTTTTGTGACGCCACATCATATATCAGGACTATATTTCAAAAGGTCTGCTTCCAGTGCACTGTTGAGCGCATTAACAATCTCCATATGGACATACCTATTGACTAGACTAAGGCCAGCACGTGGCAGGATAAATAGGCTATACCAGTGCAGGCAATGAACTGCCATCTTCCACAGCTCAGAGATTTATTTCCATTTGATGATGTGCAAATCACTCCTAAGCAGAGAGACGTTCTTACTTCTGTGAGTTTTAATAGATAGTAAAACTAAGACAAAATCTTTATATATATGAATGGAAAGCTTCCGATTCAATGCTTGTATTCTTAAATACTGTATAGTCATGTAAGCTTACTTGGGAACTTGTTGATGTAGCTGAAAGTGAGACCCTTGAAAAAGAATCTCCCAACCATTTTACTTGGAAAGAGGCATCTGCAAAATCTATAATGCTTAGTTTTGCTGTGGAACATGGCCTTGAGATGGTATCTTTCCATAGTAGTGGCACTATAGCTGTGGCTGTACAGTATATGCTACTTGTTTTGGCTATTGAGGGATATGTCCATATTGAATAGGAAAACATCTGTCAATATTCATGTGCTGATTTTTCATTTACTTAGAGATTCCACAACATGGTGTTATCTGTGTTAGATTTACAACACAGTGCAGCTCTGCATTAAGTTTTCTTTTGATGAAAAAATATACCTTGGATGTAAGCATGACTATGCTGCAGCACTAACAAATGGTTAACAGTTTTCCATAAAAAAGAGAAAATGTTCAGAACCAGTTAGAGCCAATTTCATTTGAAAATTTTCAAACCACAGTTTTTCCAACAATGGTGACAGGCCTTCTGGTTGGAATCCAGGCTTTTCCCTGTCCTACAGGGTCTGACAACTAACAAATGCTGGACCAGTGTGTCAGCAGCTATCACTGATGAAGAAAGCTGTAATAAAGGCTTCCTAATCCTTGAAGGTGATTCAAAGACAGTTAGTCTTTGAATCAGTAAGACACAGCTGTCACATATAGTAGAAATCTAAAATATCCAAGTAAAACAAGTTGGAGTCAATGCAGGTGAGCTGATGAACTGTTGTGAAACAGGCGAGCAGATTTGTTTTTTTGTTCATCTACAGTAGTTTGAAGGATATCATACAGCTATATCTATTACTGCCAGTGTCGAAAGAACATCTTGTTTTCTGAATCTGCTCAACAAGCTTATGAATATTTCTATGAAAGTTGGAATCACTTTGGGGAGAGCACTCTGTTCTTGCATGCTGCATATATTTGGGAACTGGCAGCTGATTCCAAAGCTATTACTCCAGTGACAGCAAGACTAGCTGCATATTTTAACTTTTCTTATGAAGGAATTTCTTAACTTTTCATGTGCTGGAATTTCTACTTGTTTAACTGTGCCATTCTCTGGGCTTTTCAAAAAGTAGTTATACACAACATAACTAGTAACTGTGATCAGAGAGGATAATCCATTCCCAGCAAAAATAGCGTGGTCAACACTTCTATACAAATTTCAGATTTTTAGTAAAATCAGTTTTACTAAAAAATCAGGAGACCTGTAATTCTCCAGCCATTCACTCTGGCAATAATTATGGATAATCCCAAAAAGTTTTCCCAAGGAATTTCTTTGCTCACAGAACTTTGTTGGCCATGTTAACAATTCCTTTGATAGACAAATTATTACAAACAAGCATATCCAGTATTTTCAGTGAAATTTCTCCAAATAAAGGGTCAAAACAGCATACATGCCATTGCCACTGTCAAGGTATAATGTAAAGGGCTTGGTTAAAACCAGCATAGCTATTGCATTGATGCACTGTGGTATGAGTGTCTTGTTATAGCTGTGGCTTCATTATGACTAAAACATTAAACACTTGAATCAGGGCTATATGTTGTTATGGTGGTTAGTACTGCTGTCTCACAGCAGTGCACTAAAACATTGTACAAACATTTATTTGCACAAACTCTTGAAGTTTTTAAGAGCAACGTGACTAAAGCCTGTGTTCGATATAAAGATTGGAACCAGTTGTTTAGAGATTGGCTGTTCTCTCTTTGTTCACAGATGTTTTCTCTGTTTTCCATTTCTTTTCTACCTCCTAAAGACATGCTTGTTATGTTATTTGATATTTCTAAATTGTGCCTGTGTGTGTCCTGTGATAGACGTAGGCTTTTGCCATGACTCTTAGCAGGATTAAGCAATTTTCCAATCATAGGTGGCAGGATGGGCTTGTACAATCATGGAACATCCTTATAAAATGTGGACCTGTCTGGACTGTGGCTACTAAAGACAGTATGTGCTGAACTAGAACCACAGTAAAAAGAGTTTCTGCTTCAGTTATCTTCTGAGAAAAATAATTTGTTGCATTCCAAAATTTAATTTCGCCAGCAATTTATCCTCAATCAGCAGTTCTTTGATTGTGTCCCATACCCTTGTTCCTTATGGATATAATCTGTACAACAACCTGCACAAAACATTCCTGTCACGATTGTAGTCCCTCCTCCTTAAGGGCACTCTGGCTCTTTCACTTCGGACCTGATTTTGTGCACCTGCCCCTTATTCCAGCCTCCTTCCTGCCCCCTTTAAAAGCCAGACACCCACTCAGTTTGGGGCTCTGCACTGATTCCCATATCGTGCGAGCCCGGGACCTGTCATCACCTGGCTCTGTTATGTTTTTAAGTTTCTGTTCCTATTCCCCCTGTCGGTTCCGACCCAGTTCCTCTTTTTAACCTGTCTGTGCTCGGATGGACCGCCCGGTTTTGGACTTTGCCTGTTATTTGGATTCCCCGTCTGGATTACCTCTGGATTGTTTGCCCCGGACTTTTCCAGTTGCATATTTTGTATAGCACATTTGGTCAAAGTTGTTTGTCTATTTTTAAAATGTAAACAGAAAAAATATATAACAAAACAAAAAATATATATTTTGGAATTCTCTCTTTCGATTCATTGGCTACCTTTCTGTAAGAGAATGCAAAGAGCTTTTTCAGTTGTTTGTCAACTGAACGCAAAATCTGACTGGATATAGTGAAAGTAATTTATTTGTATCACAAAAGCATTTGAGTATGATTTATGTGACTCCCCTCACAACAACAATTGAACAAAGTATTTCAGAGTTTAACAAAATAAAACAACTCTCTAGTATTCAGCCAGCGGTTCCCTAGAGTTTAAACTCACCCTATTAACTTTAATACACTACTATAGTCTGGGTTAAACCCAAAGAATTCCCAGAAATGCATTTAAGACTTCATTTAAAAAAAAAAAACAATTGTTGTGAAAGAACATTGAAGTATAAAAAATAAAGAATTTTCACTTCATTTCAAAATCTCTCTCTCCTGCTTAATCCCCTTTCATAATTGTGCGCATTGAACCAATTTTCTGTATTCCCGTTACTGTGTACAGATTGCTGAAGCTCAATGCTTTATATCCTAAAGCAATATCTAATGAGTCCAGAGAAATGTGAATTTTATAGTAGTTTCTACATGTGTTTCATGTCTTTTGCCACCTAACCTATTTTGTTAAATCTCATGTTTTAGTGCATAGTTCAGGGTGAACATGCAAATGCGTTTGTCCATAATTAATCCATAATGAAACAGTGTTTCAGTAAAATGTTTGTAGTAATTTCTGTGGTGGTATGCACTTTTGGTAACACTCTGGACATTCAGAGCCATGATGTGTGTTGAGAACTTCAGAAAAAAGACAGGAGTGATGTGGAGATCATCACAAAACCACTTTTGTGAGACATACTGTACATTTATTGCAAAAACTCTTGAAGTTTTGAAGAGCTGTGTGAATAAAGTAATTCAAAGAAAAAACATATGGACATTTGAATGGTAACAGAAGAGATTCAGCCTATCCAATCTGTTTGGTAATTAGTAGCTTATTGATCCAAGGATCCAACCATTTCTTGAAAGAAGCCAGGGTATCCCTGCTCAGCCTGAGCCACATAGCTGGGTAGCTTTGCTTAAATGGTCCCTTTTGTTGCTGGTTTTAAAGACACTTCCACATAGTGGAAGACACGTGACCTACTGTATGCTTAAAAATTGGTAAGGAGAGTGGCCAAGAAGAGAAAACATTTTCAACTGAAGCCAACCTATTCTATAGTGCCTTTACTATGGCTGTATTTTAGAAAAGCATCTTTAGCTCAGGAACATTAAAGCTTCAAAAGATGCTGAGCCAATTAGCTTCAAGGAAGACACACAAAAAGACACACAGACTCAAGCAGACTTGATGAATGCTCTACTTAAGCAGGAAAAGCTGTGTTTCGTAACATTTTATGCTTTTTGTCAAAGATGCTTAATTTCGTGGCTGGCATATTCTCATTGGAAACTAAAGTGCAAGCACATGAGCCAGACAAAATATATATGGGCATTGTGCTTGTGCTGCTCCATTAATTAAAGGCTTAACCATCTGTACTCAATGGTAGTGAAACTCTGATTGTCTCAGGGGAAACACTAGCTACTTAATTTCTACTAACCTTTATATGAGTGTAATGAAGTGTTTAGGGTTTAATATTGTAGCTTTGCTTTTATTGACTTAAGTAACAGTTCCTTCAAATGAGGCACTGGCAATATATATACATATATTAATCTGAATGGTTACACCCTCTTTGGAGACAGATAAATGTAAGTTTAAAAAGACTCATCTTCACGTTAGAGTCTGCGAATGCTCTGTGTTCTGGCGTGTTTGAGATAAAAGTAATCTGCAGTGTTGCACTTAGTAAATAGAGGAACTCGGTGTTAACAGTTCATCCATACAATTTGATGAATGTATTTTCCTAATGAGCAAAAAGTCTGGCATAGTGGACAGGTATGAGTCAGGCCCATTGAGTACATGTGTAATTGTCATAAATCTTTGTACTCCAAGTGCTGACATATGAGTATCATTAAATAATGGGTTCCTTTTGCTATAAAGCATCAGGAATCATTGGCGTCATTAGGATTTCCTGACATGGGGCACAGCACTCAACATTCTTCCATATGCCAAGATTTTCATTTACACATATCACATACAGTACTGTAGCACAGTGATTACAATTGCTAGAATGAGGTAAAGCAGAAAACATATACCCCTCTCTTCAGACAAAGATCTTAATCAGCTTCACGGTTGCCATGATAAACCTGTGAACGTTTTATCACAGGTTTGTGGCAGCACCTTACTGACTGGGAATGCAGGCATCTTAAAATTTGCTGGACCATGCCATTCATTATATGGTCCTTAAGGTGGTAAAGAAATGAATGGAGGAAACAGCCCTGGTTCGATTCAAGTGTTCTGCATTGGTGGGTGGATCATATCAAATAGAGAGGAAATCTGTGCCCTAGTTGTGCTTTGAGCCTTTGTGCACAAAAGTCAATAATCTGAAACTGCGCTTGTCATAGCTATTTATTTGTCTGCGTCCAGCAGTGAAATTCTGTTGGTCTAAAACATTTTCCTGTA
This sequence comes from Lepisosteus oculatus, assembly GCF_040954835.1. Lineage (NCBI taxonomy): Eukaryota > Metazoa > Chordata > Actinopteri > Semionotiformes > Lepisosteidae > Lepisosteus > Lepisosteus oculatus. Next base: position 11,648,400 of record NC_090719.1, on the reverse strand, counting down.
GATTTAGATGCCGAGTTTAAAACGATTACTCATGAAATAGGTCATTTATAACACGGCCCATAAATGCGGATCATGCTTTCTTCTAAAACACTCCATTATTCATAAAGGCTTATGAAAAACAGATATATACAAAGAGATGTATTGTATTAAAAAAGAACGGCGTTGCCGCGTCATGTGGATTTGGAGAAAAAGTCAGGGACAGCTCCTGCTAATGTATGGAAATAATCTTTACTGTGCCACCTCTCACTAATATCACCCTTCTAGTGCCAAGTGTCAGGTGTTTGTAAATAAATGAAAAATCTTTATATTTATCTTCCCTCTGTATTTTTTGCCTGATGAATTATATTGTCATATTGTGAAAATACAGTATACTGTATGTTCTTTTTCCTTTTTGTTATACTTCCTCTTTGATTTTGAGTATTATTTGTTTAATACTTATTGTCATTGTCTCCACTGGGTTGGATTTATCAATTGGTTATTTCCAGACAACTTTCTAAAGTCTTACAGTATATGAATCTCACAAAGGGTCCTGTCTCTTAGTTTGGTTGCTATACAGTATGTCAATACTTTTATTGCTGTTTGATTTCAGCTGTGAATCGTGTGGATTGGACTATCCAGTTTATAAAGGTTCTTCATCACATGAAGTTCCAAGCATTTGTTCCTGTTGAAAAATTATTTGAAGCCATTGTACAGTATATGCCTGGAGCTCTGTGGCTTTCTCTGCTGCTAGTTTTCTTAAAACACATTCACCATGCAGTGTAGTGTTTAATTATTCTTCTTGATGAAGATTCAAGCAATTTCTCAATTTACCTCATTTGGAAATTTCAAAGCCAATATGTGATACTGGCTTCCCTTTAGGTTTAGATAGGAGGACTGTGGTGAGGAGAAAGTCCTATTTTAGCAATGGTGAGTGGGACAAAGTAAACTAATTTGGGTGAGGATATGCCTTATTCAATTATTTTGTGTCAACTATATATTTATATACAGTATATACTATATATCTGCATTTTACAGCGAAAGAACCATCCTTCACACTTAGACATACAGTAGCTGGATAAAAAACATAAGAGGATGAATTCTAAAACACTTGATTCCACTTCACATTCTGAGAGGATTATTGATAGCTCAAAATTACTATTACAGTTTGTTGTAAAATTCTGTATCTGATACCTTTGTCGCAGAATCACAACTTTGTGTCTAATCGGGTCTGAGTCAACCGCAGGTGCTTCTTTTCAATAATTTCCTGGAGTGCTTTTTTTTTTGTTTGTTAGTAGCTTTAAGGTATACAGTCATTACCTTTGCATAAGACAACAGTTTTACTAACTTTTATCACTTTTTGTCATTCGTTTTCAGGAGATAACAAGGGTTAACAAGGAGGTGACGTCTTCTAAAATAATCTACAGGGATGCAGTATATAACAACTTCTCATGAAATCAAACAAGATAATTGGTTAGCACTGAAAAACTAATGACTAGTAGTAAATTAAATCCTGCATTTTTTCCCCTCTTGATTCCTGTTGGCAATATCAGAAAGCTTATTTTATATGCTGTTTATTCCAGTGGAGCCAGCCTCTGCCTCTTCACAGGGTGCAGATTGGAGTATAAACAAAGAGCCATTAACAGGTCCACTTTATGGTGGTCTGTGTGACCACAAGCAGGTTTATGTCTGAGATAGTCCACAGCTCCACAACAGTGTTGATTCCAGTGTTGAATCTGTAATCTGTCATCTGCCAAATACTATAAGAACTGTAGATATCAACTACTTAGGTGTATATCAGAAATGAGGTACATTCTGGGCCATTGTAACCCTGATACTGTAGATTGATTGATTTGTTTGAAAATGTATGAGATAATATCTTGCTGGTTTCCTCCCTTTCTGTAGATCTAGTATGACCTTCCTGGTGACTTACCTAATGCAGGTGGTATCACTAGATCAGAGCGATAAATTCTTTGGCTTGCTCCCTAAGCCACATGGTACTGATAAAATGCAGTTAAATTGCATACATCTGAGACGGCACCTCTATCTGTTTAATACCAGCAACTATTTTTGCAGAACTTTTGAAAGCAGACACACCTACTTTCTGTATGGGATTTAAGAAATCTAGAATATAAGAAAAGGTGCATATGAGTGGAGACTATATGGGCCATCCAGCCCATTTAATTGTTTTAAACTTAATCTAGCTGCTTCTTAAAGGAACCCAGAGTTTGGGCTTCAAACACTTGGATGGGGTGGTTGTTTGAGTGACCTGCAACATTTTATAACATTTTATAATGTTATATAGATTGTATAATGTTTATAATGTATAATGTCCTATCTCTGTTCTAACTAAAATTCCCTTTTGGTTTTCTAATTGTAATCCCATATCATTGTTTTGATGCTGAGTCTATTGGAGTCCCCAGGGATGACCCTAAATATGCTTTAGGCTTCTGAATACAGTATGTGAATATCATCTCAACCTCTTTTGTTCTAGGCTGAATAGATGTAGTTCCTTTTCCCCATACAGTATGTATACTGCATGACAATACCTGATACCAAACGTTATTCTTAGTGCTCTGAACTCTTTCTAAGGCTGTAATATCCTCTTCTGTTATGATTACCAACACTGGGCACCCATATGATATGTACAGTGTATGGTCCTACTTATTGTGTGGATCACTTTGCTCTTGTCAACATGAAACCTCATTTACCACTTGCCTGCCCAGTCAATGATTTTGTCTTTGTCCTTTTGTAATTCCTTCGCTGCTGTTTCTGCCTCTGACACTCCTTGTTCTCATAACATCCAGAAATTTAACTATTTTTGCTAACAATGCCAGAAACTTAATTGTTTGAATTGAATGGAATGTTAGGCCCTATTACACAATCTGTAGAGTGGTCTCTTCTTTCTTCTTTCCTTATTGATTATTCATTAAATCATTAAGGCCATAATTTCCAGGGACTTATTAGTTTTATGAATAAATCATGTTGAACCCCTTTTAATATAGTCTTCTTCTTCTACTATCTCTGTATCCATTCACTTCTGATTCTCTTCTCAGTTCACTGTTTTCATTCTCATTTCATCCTCATTCCCTCTTAGTCTGCTCTTCTAAACATATACATCTTACTTTTAAACACAACTTAAACAAATATTGATATTATGGTGACTATTGTGGTTCTACTGTATAATAGCTATCCTTTTTATTTGTCCTGGGGTTTAGAAAAGACTAGATTCATTCAAGAATGTCCCCTAGTAGTTGCTTTTACAAACTGGAAAACAATGAATCACTATTTTAACCATATCAATATCAGCCTGTGTATTTCCCATTGCAATATCACAGTTTATGTGTGAGAAGTTGAAATCTCCCATTAAAACAATGTTACCTTTAGTAATACCTTCTTGATCTCTTTATATAGAGAGTATGCCCTGTTGATAGATACTGGGAGGTGCAATGCAGTAATTCTGTGTTGAAATCCTTGTCTGCTTCTATGTGTCCCATTTGTTCTGAAAGGACCTCAAATACCCCATAAGCTTAAATTCTTCTTTGATGGAGTTTTTGGGGTGGCGGGGATGAGTTCTCTTTGTCTTCTGCATGTCTGCTAGCACAGATGCCAACTCTTAGTTTGCCGATTGAAGACTCCATGTATTATAGGGTAAGACTTCAAAGATGAGGTGACTGGCTAACAGTGTCATCCTAAAAACTGTATTCCATTGGTGGAGCACATTTCCATAGCTGTCTATGGAAACTAAACTTGTAAGTGGAATTACAGGTAAATATAAATAACTTTTTTCATAGTTGTTCAACAAAAAGTGTATTTTAAGCCTAAATGTAGTAATTTAGTGGTATATTGAACACACCATTTTAACACACATAATTGTTAAGACACACATACAGTAATTATCCTTTCTGAAAACCTTATTATATAAAAAATAAATAAAGTGCCTCTCACAAAAACTGTAACTGTCCTTTACGTGAAGAAAACAAAATTAAAATGTGATATTTTACAAATATGGTGTGCTGTCCCCTTCAGAAATGCTGCTCACATGCATATTTGTGTATTTATTTTTCTGTCTGTGTTTTTAAAGTATTTGAATAATGCAAAAATCTGGAGAGATACAAACCAGTACATTAAGGCAATTGTCAGTTTTGATTAGATTAACACTAGGAGTGGGTTGTGAGAGATCCCTTCATCTTGTCTCCAGTGATTTGCAAAGTTTAATTTCTTTAATGTGCTTCCTGTCCTGCATTCAGCAATGGGCTTCCTATTGGAAGTGCTGAATAAGTTTGTGACTCATACTGTAGGCAGGAGGTAAAAAATCAGCTTTCGATATTGTGCTGTTAAAAAGTGCGTGGGATCCGGTCTATCTTTCAGATCAATCTTTTCAGGATCTGTGCTGACGGAAATAACATGCACTTCGTTAGATCATCCTATATCTGCAACACTAAGCATTTGATAGATGGAAACCTTTATTAACTTTCAATAAAAATCCTAAATTTCTGAAGTCAAAATAACTGTACATGAAAATACCTCTACCTTTGCTGTAATTCAGTATTGTAAGTATATCTTAGATCTATCTCTGTCTTGATTCTTGTTTATGGTCAAAATTTGATCTGTTCTAGACAGTACTATTATTGTAGTTGTTACTTTTAATAAATACAACTATAAATATGTATTTCTGTATTAACGTATGGAGTTAATGCAGTATTACATATACTATATAATAATTTAATGGTATTCAATCTCTTGTTGTATTCAGTTTACATGCATGTATATACAGTATCATTGCTTTTCAGCAAATGAACACCGAAAAGGACAAAGTTAAACATGTCAGAATTAAGAGTGTATACATGTTTTATCAGAAAATTATTTATAACACAACCTGGAGTTTATCCCAAAGGCACAGGATGCAAGACAGGGCTTTCTCACACACACTCCCAGGGGCAATTCAGAGTCAACAGTCTTTCTTTTCTTTACCTTTCAGCACAGAATGACCCTTTCCTGCCTACTGGAACGGCTAATCTAGGGAATTATGTCTTTGGAAATTGGGAGAAAAAGCCTAAGGCAGCAATGGGGAGAAAATACAGACTCCATTGGACTTGTATTTCCGGGTTATTTTTACACACAAGGCCGTAGGGCCTGTAGAAATTTGTTTAAAATTGCATTGGACCTGTTTCAGCTGTCTTATTATGTCAGTACATGTCATCATTCAGTTCACGTTGTGGCAAGTCTATGGTAGAGAATAGTGATAACATTAGGAAGGTGGAGCTTTTTGCACCATACTGTACATTGGTGGTCTGCATCGGGACTACAGTATATGCAAATGAAAACAAAAGCTGTCTGGGGCTCACAAGAGCCCCAGCATGAAAAGGTTCTTCTCTGGACTACAAGTTGACTTACTGTATATACAATATGTACAGTACCACACATGGTTGGTTCACATCTGAAGTGTGTCCTCAACCAGTTAAATCTGGGGTTCCCTAGGAAGCATTGCACAACTGGACAAATCCCACAGCAATTGTGTTGCCCATTGAATTCTCAGCTCGATATGTAACAATGACCTTAGCATTTTCTAGATGCCTGTGTGCTGTGTGTTAGAGCTGCATCACTCCACACTTGATGTTAACTCAGCTGCAGGCACTGTGAGAGCCCTGATAGAAAAAATAGTTGTTCATCACTTTCTGGAGAAGGGATTAATGCCTAGCACTATTGAAAGTAGGAAGAAAACAAGAAGTGAAATCTCTGAAAAATTCACTTCCAATACAGTGCTATCTAGGAGCCAATATAATTCTGTTACAACAACAAAAAATCCTTAAAACAAAACTGTCTTTGAAGGTTTGTCTGACCATCAGGGAGAAATGTTTCTCAAAACTGAACAGTGCAATTCATAATGCAGGCATATTTGTTTATGCTTCTAATGTGAAGTTCCACCTGGACACATTTAAAACTTAGTACTTCGTTTATCTTTATTAGTGACACTTATAGGTCCTTGTGACCCTGCTGAGAATGATTTTCACTGATCTTTAGAAACAGACCATAGACAATGTCATGACGTTGTAGGAGGCCAACATGACGTTTAATCCAGGTACTGTATATCTGCAAATTGGGTATTTCCAGGAATGGAAGTAACCTTCTCTTTTGTAATGAATCCAGACAGTTCAAAAGCAAATGTCAAATGACAAAAGCAAAAGTTGATAAATTGTGTTCATTCTGAAGGATTTCACTTCAGTTGCTAATGAAGCAAAATCACATAGCCATCTACAAAATCCCATTTGCAACAAAGGAAATGCAAAGTGTAGATGCATTTCAGAAGAGAAAAAAACAGCAAGTCTGTGTTTTTTTTTACTACCCTTTGGATAAAAGAGAGTGATTAAACCAACAACTCTCTTGCAGAGGTTTTGTACAAGTAATCTAGCTTTATTGGGTAAAGAAATGGGCGCATCACCCACTTGCTGATTAAAAGATGTGTCTTTTTAAGTGCTTGCCAAAGTGGATGGTGTCAGACCTAGTCCTGCCAGCTTGCTCTCCAGCCTCCTGAACACGTCATTGTTCAGTCCCTGAAATATGAATTAGCTGAAGTCTTCATAACCAAATCACCATCATTTATTTCTGCCCCCCCCCAAATAAATGCATCAGTGTTCTGGGGTAGTGACTCATATGAAGAAGCTAAGGTCACCAAATTAGTTTAATGCTTTAATTAATTTTTATTTTTTTGGCCATTGTTGATGAAAAAGATTGCAGTGATTCAGCTCAGGGGGGGGTCATTTTGGAAAGTTAAAACGATGTTTAAAATAAAGTTATATGCATAGAAAAATGTACCCTTTAAAAACTGTGGCTTCAAGAAAAGCTACATTATAATATTATTAGAAAATACAGTTATTTTTTTCTTTTTCTGTGCTTGTTAGTGAAGGACTGTGGAATGTTCTTCCCCTTTTCTTGTATCACTTCAAATAGTTCATCCATGTCATCTGGCTTTTCACATTAAACCTGGAATTCTTCTCCCAGATTTCCAACTCTTTAGACATCCTTTCTCCTCCTCCATAACTTCCTTTTGTCCTCCTTGCCCACCCCTTTATCTCTTATTCCTGCTCTTCATCTTCATTCGCCCCCATGCCTGAAGAAGGCCTCCCAGCAGAAATGTTTCATTTTATTTTCAAGAAATTCTACTTTTCAGTGCTGAATTAACCCCGGCTTACTCCTTTGTAGACTGCACTATATCACAGGGCTCTCTCTGGGCCAAGTTTTGGGTTGATGTCAAATTGAGCCAGTCCACAATCAAAAAGGATGACATAAAAAGGTCCTAATTTCTTTCTGCGACAGCAGGATTGGGTATACAAGAAAACACAATACACTAGTTCCCCACAAAAAGTGTTTATTTTTCTTAAATATATCTTTCCTTAAAAATGATACTATCGTTTTATCGTCCTGGCCACATTTCCCAATGGCCCTTACCAATCATGGCCTCCTAATAGTCTCCATCTATGAATTGGCTTCGTTACTCTGCTCTCCTCCCCACTGCTATCTGATGTGTGGTGAGCGTTCTGGCGCACTATGGCTGCCGTCGCATCATCCAGGTGGATGCTGCACATTGGTGGTGGTGGAGGGGAGTCCCCATTACCTGTAAAGCGCTTTGAGTGGAGTGTCCAGAAAAGCGCTATATAAGTGTTAGCAATTATTATTATTACTAATTATTATTAATTATTGTAAGTTTTGGGTAATTTGGACTGGTGTTACTATAGGGATGGGGAGACCAGCTCCCCTCCAGTCCAGAAGAGGGCACTGTAGAAACAGGCTGGCAGCCACCTGGTGGCTGTTTCCCAGGGTGTAAACTTGGCCCTGATGCTGAATGTGGTTTTGACTGTTAAACCAGGTTTGTGAAACTAATGAGTAGCTGCAGCTACCAAACAATTTGTTATTCACCTACCTATCTAATTTCCATCTTCCCTAACATGATACTCCCAGCCTACTGCCATGATGTATGCTATAAACAAAAAGGTAAGTACTAATTCAGTTAGTTTTTTTCCCTTTGTTTTATGGGCCTGCCACACACTGCAGGCTGTGGAATGGGCCCTATCACACACATTAATGCAAAAATGCACTGATCACTTTTCTTATCATCCGTGCAATCACGTAAGGGCTAGATGTCCATATCATTACTCTATGAAGGTCATGGCATTTCTACCTCAGCCTTTGTAAATTCCGACTTTCAGTACATTGACTGTTCCTGTTATGCTGAAAGATGTTTCTCTTCTCTGCAAGATGTGCTCCTGAGGAATAGGCATGGTAAATCAGGTACCTTCAATTTTATGCAAATCCTTGACACCCTTGGCTGAGATACAGCTCCGCACTTGTATTGATCCACCACTGTGCTTTACTGTAGCTGTCATACCTTGATTGTTATACTGCTCTCCAGTCAGCCTCAAACAAACTACCATTGATAAATGTCAAACAGCTCAGACTTGAACTTGTCTGAACAGAACATTTTCTTCCAGGTTGATAACCTAAGTGTTTCTTACAGTATCTGTTGCCCCTTTCAGTCTTTGCTTTGTAGCCCGTTCTCAGCAAACATTTCTGAGCTGCTACTCAGCCTTGAGATGATTTTTTCCTCGAATGTGTATCTTACTGATCTTGAAGAAACATTAGCAACTGTCCTCTGAGGAGTTTTACATCACTTTTGGATTTTGTTTGGATTTTCTTTCTCAACCAGTTCCCCTGTTGGCAGTACCAGTTCCTTCAGGGTCTCGTATGTGTCACTGGGTGAGACGTGACTTCAGGCTGCAATCTGTCAATAATAACCTTCACCTTTAGCAAAATCTTTGACTTTAGTTTTATTCATTAACATTATATAACATTTATATAATGTTATAATGTTTGTTAACATTCATTAACAAAGATTTCTCTTTGTCACATGTGAGTTTCCATCCAGAAGTCAACATGTTAACTACACACTTTAAATTACCAAATTACATCACTTCATGTAGTTATATAGGCCTTGTGGTCATTTGGCATAGTTCAATTAATTGTAAAGCAAACAGTCCCACTGTTACATGATACCATAATTCTGCTAAATACATTATTGTACTACAAATATTCTATTAATTCTGTCTGCTTTATATTATATAATACCTTTACCCCCTGTTAAATATTTTTGATACTGTAGAGAAGGAGTAAATACACAATAGAGCATGGGCATTTTTGTGATCAGGTTTTGCCCACACACGTATTGTATGAGAAACCAATACTAAGTATTACGGCACACTTGGTAGCTTAATTATTCAGCTGCAAGCTACAGATATCAATTCTACTCGAGTTAAATTCTGACAGTTTTCTCAATTCCATGGTGCACCAACAACTGTTTTCAGATAAACAGAGGTACAAAACTAATTTGTACAACTACAACTAGATGGGCAGCATGTCCTCTCATTTCTAACTGTTCTTAAGGCTTGAGGGTTCTTTTCAATACACCATCCCAAACATGACAAATTTATACCTTCTTAATTGTATCTTTTATGTATGTGCTTATAATTAAAATAGCTGGCTTGTGTCTGTGGCATTAGTATGTAAAACATTGGCAAATATGGATACAGGTCTTCCACTTACACTAAGGTTTTAATAAACATGCCTTTTTGAATTAACAAAACATTTTCTTTATTTATTAATGGAACAAATATGATGGATTAAGACAAAATGCATCGATGGATTCAGGACATTTGTCTCTCGGAATAAATCAAAACTCTTCCACATGAGTAGATATCATATGATATGGGATTAGGAGGATAAGCCCATGCAGGAGAGATCATCCCAATCTTTCCAAGCCCTGCCTCTGTGCTCTGAGTTTCTGGTTGCCAATCCCTCTAGATTGTCCCGGACACTGCAGATATTAAAGTTTAATCTTCCATCTCCTCTCATGAGCATCTCAGCAGAAAAAAAATCTGTGGGAACAGCAAAAATTTAAAATTAATGTGGCAACTCTTACTAGATTTTTCCCTACTTGCATTGAACATAGAATAGTTAACAGTAACAATGTGTATTGAATTCTGCAATTAATATATTCTCATTTACAGAATATTTGTTTCATTATAATGTTTATGTAGCTGAACATTTAAGAGTACACAGACCCTCAGCCTGTCGCCTTAGTCTACCTGTGACTGGGTGAACTGAGAAAAGTGCTTTATCATTGGAAGCAGAGTGGATAAAGGGTTAGAAAAGTGTTAAATTAGTTGTTTATAAAAGGGAATTTAACTGGTGTACTACTCAAAGTACTAAAAACAATTGTTTTTCATTCTTAAAGTCTAGCAGTGAGAAGACCCCCCACCCCTTTTGCTAGTATATTGAAGCATATACACGTACCAAGGAGGAATTGGTCCATTTGTCGTTTAACTTTAAAGTCTGAATATGTTCATATTAATATAGAAAACGTTTGGACGTGTCAATCAAGCCACTCCATTGAAACAGGACAGAATAGCAGTTGACATGTTACACCCATAACAGTCCTGGCTGTGTGATGAAAAATGTTGAAAGATTTACAGTTTAAAAGATTGACTGATTTAAAATGTACTGTAAAGTGTGTCTAGATCTGATACAGCTGAACAACTAGTTTATCAAAGCTTAGGCCCCCATGTACTTCGTGAATTAGTTTCACATGGGTTAAATAAACAAACTGTATTACTGAGGAACTCACCTGGCTTGAGTTTATTTATACATTCATTTCAGAGACATACTAACACAGAAAAATATTTCTGTCAAACTGGAACTAACTACACTCTATTCTCCTCTTCTATTTATTTGTCTAATTATTGTAATTATCAATCTACCAGAGAAATCATGGGACTCTTTATGCTTGATTATACAGTAATTCTACTCTAGGTTGGTTTTACCATCAGGTTCATCAGTGGTATAAAGGACATCATTTTCCTTCACAATTAGATGATATTTTGTAACTAGCCCATTGTTGATAAGCTGAATAATTAATTATGCTTTCAGTTCCACTTCAATGCAGGGGCTTGTTTCATATCCTTGAGGACTTTGAGTGTAAACCGGGTGGTCAGGCTCTTTGAATTTGAGTAGGAATTTAACAGTATTTAGTGTAAAATAAAAATTGGTGGAAAGTATTCAGAACTAATGTAATGGTGGCAGTCAGCCCACAAAGAGGGACACCACTAGAAAACCCATGTTGAAGAACCACTGTAGCCCCATCAGACACCTGTCATATTAATACAATAGGCTCCTTTATTTTTCGGGGGAGTCTTTTGTGTAAGCGTTAATGGTCATGATCTGAGGATGTAGGCAGGTCTGATGAGGAATCGAACCCTGCTTGCTGGCTTCCAGGGCAAGAGCATCATCATCAAGAGGTCATCAAGAGGTCTGGACCTTTTCAGCAATGAGGTAATTTACCTGCCTTAGAAAATAGCGACTGGTGTTCTATTCCCTGTTAGCCCTGCTTACTATATTTAAGGTTTTATTGTAATATTGCCTTTAGTGTTGTGAGCAAGGAGCACTATTAATTTAATTATTGGTGCTCAGAGTTTCATACGTATGTTCCATGCACAGCTGGAAAGTGGCAGGTGTCTCCATGTTGCAGAGGGGGAGGTACTGTTTATTAGTAGTTAAATCTTGTCAAGACCAGTACCACAGGTAACAGTTTGGTCTAGAGCTAAGGGTGAAAACCTCTTGTGATTGTGATAGAGGGTGATTCAGCTAGAACTGGGCACCTTTATTGCAGCTGGTGAAAAAAGACATGGCAAGGCAGTACATAGAGATCAGGATAGTCATCTTTCTGCACTGTGTATGTCTGGCAAGCTACCAGGTGGACTTTTTTTTTCCAGTGAGCTCTTCATGAGTAAAACCATACATCCTTTAGTGCGGCATCAGTCAATGCATGGATTACCAGGGAACACACTGCCTGATTTCTGCCAAAGCAACCTTGGCAAGTGAAGTTATGGAAGCAGAAGGATAGTTAGCATGTTTACTAGTAAGGGTTCGGACCTTGAATGTCATAACAGTAATGGCGAAGAAGCTGATCTGTGTCAAGACTGGCACCTGACTTTTCAAAGGGGATTGTATTCACTGGTGAGCCAGTAGATGGATGCTATATCTTTCTGTGATCTATGCCACATAGAAAGGAGACGTAGATGAGGCCACAGATCAATCTTATCAAACAGAAATAAGTAGAAACCATTAGTTCATGGAGGATAAGACCGTGTCCAAGTGTTGCAGAGCTCAGAACTACGCTGATAAGAAAAAACGGGCCAATAAAAACAGCCAGAGCGGGAAAAGCTCCAGTCAAGTTCACCGACTGTGTTGAATCTTTGCCTCCTGCCTGTGACGAAAAGACTCCGGCGTGGAAAAGCCTCGGGTCTTTTGAGTAGTCTGCTGCTCTTCCATCAGCTGACCTTCTGTATGCAGCAGCCAGCGTGGAAATCTATGTTGCCTTCAATTGTGACCCTCCAACTGATCCCAGTGAGATAGCTGAGGTACAGAAGGCACCAGGGTCTGTAATCTCACTGCAGAAATACAGAGTATAACAAATGGCAGCCGTGATGATCTAGCCCCTTTCCTGGGTGTGCTCTGAGCAGCGGTTTCTACTGTATTAACCACTCAGAAGCCCCCCACAATGCATTTTAATTGAATTTTTAAAAAAGACATCAATTAATATTTGATTTCCCAGAGGCATATGCACTATCTATAATGCTAGTCTGAGGTAACTTGTATCAGTCTCCTTTCCCCACTTCTTTTCAATTTGACCATTCTCAGGAATCATGGAATAGACCATATTAGTCCATTCCCACTCTTTTGGATTGAACGGGTCACTTGTTTTATGAGTTCTAATATTTTGCTAGGGCAGCGTACGATATATTATGGTATATAGCCCACAGCTGTCATTTTATTGTCCCAAGCATTGCTGTCAGATTATTGCTTGCTCTTCATATGTTTCCTCGACTGCTCTGAGAAAAATAAACCCTTTCGGTGCACTCAGAATAAGAATTACAAGGAGGAAGCATTGTCAGTACTTTTCCCAAATACAGTCAATCTACATCCTGTGTGAAAGACAGTAATGCTGAGTATGTTTGCTTTTGGCAGTGCTGGAAATGCCTGGGAAATGTTCTGCACTCAGTATATTTACAAATGTACCTTCTGTGAAAACAAGTTGAATGATGTGGATCTTCAGACTTTTTTTTTCCAGTCTTAGTTGCTTTTGCCACATCAACACCCAAACACGCAGATAGGCTTTACTTTGTGATTTTTGAGAAAGATAAATGTGTTAAGAGCTTGTGCAACAGGTAGCATGTGCTAAATCTTTTATTATAACAAAGTAACAATAAAAGCATTCCAGAATGTTACCTTTGAGAGTTTTTTTCTCTTAATCAGTCTATTTCAGAGTTCCCCAAAAATGTATAGTGTTTTGCAGATATCTAGAAGGAAATTAGCACATTATTTAACATCTACATTTGTATGCCGGTAATAATCAATATGCAACTTCTATTTGAATACACTAAAGATTTAGTCTGGAAAAATCAGCCGGCAACTGTCTTAAAATCAAAGAAACTACGCTACTAAGAAAAAAGTGTGCTTTGAGTGTGTTATGATGTTAGTTTTAAATTCCCTTTCTATGTATAAAGTATTTACTGGGGTTAGATGATGTAAACTGTTCCAATGTAAAGTTTTCAGATGGTAATCAGTTTATAAAAATATATGGTTTATTCAATGGTAAAAAGAGAAGAAAGAAAACACAACGTTTTGGCCGTGGAGCCTTCTTCAGGTGTGTCTATGTATTCAGGTGTGTATATGTATATTTGTATGGGAAGCATTATCAGCCTGACCTAAATATCTGATGGCTAAGCAGTGGAAAACATTAATATAGTACTGACATGTAATTCTTCTTATTATTATATACAATGTTGGTTTGAATGTGTAGGTCAATGAGATCCCCTGATGAGCTACTAGGAACCTAACAAACTAGTTGGGGTGAATGGCTTCCTCTAATTTGTAGCCTTTTTTATATTTACATACATTAGAAATCATCACAACCACACTAATCACAACCGACCTACAGTAAGTACTGTACAACACTGAATATTACCTTGAAATCGAACTTTAAACAGTATCCCAAGAAGTCGGTCAAAGGCAAATGAAAAGCCAGAAAAATAAGCCAGCTTTTTTTTTTTTAGTAGCTAGAAAATATAACAAGAAAAACACAACACCCTACATAAGCTGCTCTAAAAAAAGAGCATGGAGTTTTCAACACCATTCAGAACAACACCTCGATTCTCCCATCTTTAAAGGTTCACGTGCTGCATTTTCCATATTGGCTTCTGTGACATCTGTGCACATTTTTTGCACGTCTGCTACTTTAGCATAATTATGCTTATTTTAGCCACTGCTAACTTCAGACATCTGTGAAGAGTTTCCAGCGTATCACCTTGAGTGACAAGGTTCGAACATGTTAGAATCCCCTTCTGCACTACACACATTTGTAAATGTGTCTTTTTTTTTTGCTCTTTCTGTCCCTGTTGATTTGTGCATTGGTAATGTTTAGTTTCCATACCCTTCCATATAACATTGATAAAGAACATTGATCGAGTATAAACACCATATGTGTTTATACTGTAGATAGTGTGTTAAAATTGTATTCTTCATTGACCAAGTGAAAAAGTGTCATATTGGGAAACTAACACAACAACACCAAAATAAGCTTTTTTTCCTGGCCAAAATGTCATAATTTTGCTTTATTTGGCAGTTGCTTCTCATGGATGTCTGCAGACATAGTTGAAACTATTATGGTGGTCTGTTACCTGTATCACTTGTATTCATTCAGAGGCTACAGGGGAGATCAGAGAGCAGATGGCATTGTGGAGTTCCCTACAAGTTAATATTTCTTACCTCCAGTACTGCTACTACTGTTGCTACACACACTGTTGCTAGAAACACGATGACTAATGCTACTGTCACTAATGCTACAGCTATAAAGAGCGGTACTATGAAGACAGCTGTTGATCCTGGTACTCCTGCTGCTGCTAGTATTGTCACTGCCACAACTACAACTACGTCTTTTACTACTGAGCACGCTGCTGACACCTGTGCTGCCTCTTCCAAGGCTGAAACAACAGCTACTGCTGCTTTATATCTCTTGCTTCATTCCACAGTATACAGTGTATTGCATTTGATTGTTGGGTTTTGGTTTTTAAAGGAAAGTTTAAAGGAAAGTAAAATGTTGCCATTGTAAAATTAATTCTGTATACAGAAGCAGTGTCGGTAAGATGCCTGCAATAAGTCCGTTGTAATCTTGGAGCCTAACTTAACTATATGTTATTGCAAGGAACACACGTTCAGCCTCAGGTGGGAGGGAGAACTGCATTTGCAATGAATTTTGGATATGAATGAATTCATGCACACACAAATGCTACCAAACCAGGTTGCTGCTGTAACTGGTGTAGGTGGACCAGTAGATGGTGCTCTTCCCAGTTCTGACATTTCCAAACCAATATCCCAGTGTGATTATACATTATATATCTGTATATATGGTGATATAACACACTTTGACTTTGAGAGGTGCTGTCCTTCAAATAAGATGTCACGAAATATCCTAAATCAATGCCAGTTTGAGTATTAGACCTGCTGTCCTGGCCAATATCCCCTCAGGGTTTTACACAATCCAGTCTTCCTAACGCTATTGCTTAGTTCAATTTGTGCGGATAGTTCTCACTGATCTGCCTGATTCCTTGTGTATTGTAGGAAGGCTGCTGGTGTATAATGGCTACCATATATTTTCAAGGAAGTGGCCTCTCTTCACCTTCCTACAGTATATGTTTTTGATACTTAAGCATCCGTTTTATAAATGTAAGATAATACTATTATGTAAGATAATATTATTACCTCACTAATAAATAGGAACTTAGATCTTTACCTACACTCTGTCTAAATATGTGTGCGCCTGTGTGCATGTAACGCGTACTGTATGTAGCAGTTTAGATGTTTGAGGTGTTTATTATTAGTCATTTTTGTTTTTCAAGTTCCAGACCTGTGAAAAAACATAATCAACGTTGTTAAAATAAAGCAGAAATGCAGCGTTATAACATTTACCTGCAGCGATCATCAAGTTTGACACGTTTTTTTTCCCTTTCCTCAAAAACACATCAGTATCGCAACATCAACGTTACTAGCACGTTGTTGATTAAAGTAATACAGTAGAGAGAACGAGTAAATATTACTAATGTGTTGGTTATTTGGATGTTGACATTATTCTTTTGAATACGTAGAATATTTAAGATGTTAAAAATAGCGTTGTGGCTGTTTTTGTCATTTCCAAAGTTTAGAAGTCTATTTCACGTAGCCCTTGAATTTGCATGACATAACTTAAAAAGAGTTTATCACAAAACTACAATGAGAGAAAGAGCATTCAAGTTTATACTGGCAAGCACATACAGAAAACACGTTTCGGTACTGTACAAATGCTTTTGGTAGATCAGTTTTGTAATACCTGGCAACCCGGTCCAACGTGAGCTTTGGTCTGGGTGTCTGTGAAACTGTTCGCTTTGTAACCGCTAGAGGGCTCTTCGCGGCTCTTCAGAAAATAACCAAAAACACCGTCCCGACTCAGAAACGTACAGAGAAAGAAAACAGCCGTCAGGGTTACCTGTGATTTCCCATTCAGCCAAGAAACCCAAACGGTCTAAACTTCAAAATGCCTTGCTAGAATCTACAAAGACATCCAAAAGCAATCTGCTTCAAAAGCTGGCGCCCTACAGAGCTCTCGAAGTGTTTTCTGTTTGAGGTAGTTTAATGAAGATTGCCGATGCTGAAACTGCTCTTGCATTACTGCAAGATAATTTTGTGCATTTCAACTTTTAATCTCAGAATCAACTTTAGGAAATACATCCCGGCTTGTAAAATGTGGCTCATCTGGGTTTTTTTTTTTCAGTGATCTTTTTTTTTTTAAATGTATTTTAATGTTTTACGATGTGGAAGAGAAAAAAGCTCTGACAAATGTAAAGAGTGTTCTAGGTGCTGCAAGTAAATCTATAAGGGTTTTGGAAAAAAAACTGGAAAGGAAATTATTCTGAGCTCTCTCCAAACTGATTGATTACTTTCTTAGTCATCCCTCTAGTTTAATGGGATCCATTCAATTGAGAAGGTGGAGCACTTGCATGAATTAACATATTCCTTTTCCCCCTCAATCTGTGTTCAAGTGTCTTACTTTTTGCTTAAAGAAGGGGCAAGGAGAGGGGGTCGTGGCTTACATTATAAAGGAAAAAATAACAGCATCGCCTTCTTGGTTTGTGTAGAATCAGTGTCTTGACAAGCTGTTATAAAATCTGAAGGAAGACCGGTGAAGACCTCAAGAAGCTTTTTGTTTTGGAAATCAGATTTTGAAGAGACTTATTTATTTATTTCCCCCTTTTTTTTTTTCTTCTTGAAAATGAAACTTTGGACTTTTCTCCTCTTGCTTTCCTGGCTTTTGATTTTCATCCTTTTTTCAGGATCCGAGTGCGGGACAGTTCCGAGAAAGGGAAGGTCTAAAAGAGACTTGGTGCGCTTAAGGGAAGCTAGCAGTACTTTCCCAGGGGCATGTGCCACCCGCTTGCCTCGGGGCAAGCGGTCCGTGCCCGGGATGGATCGGCGATCGTCTCGCCAGCACCGTCGCTCCTCCCAGGCGGAGGACAGCTCTCCTGGACGGGGAAAGGCTGTTTATTTTACCGGGAGAGGAGATCAGCTGCGACTAAAGCCGGGTGTGGAGGTGCCCAAAGGAAATTTTACCCTAGAAATGTGGATCAAGCCAGAGGGAGGTCAGCGATCCCCTACTGTAATTGCAGGTATGTGCTGTTCGAGTGCCGTGAAAAGCACCATTTAAAAAAAAAATGTGATTTATTCCCGTTTTTATGAGTGAATGAATGGGTTTAACCCCAAAGTGCCAGCGAGGTTGTAATCCTTAAAGTAGTTTCGGCAAATGAAGTCTTGTTTGAACTTTTGTTTTCATTTTTTACATTTACATTCAAGGCAGCAAACTATAAAATGATATCCTAGTTTCCGTTAAGTTCCCGTGTTTTTGCAGTCACTCTAATAGAGTGGTGTGGTATTAATTGAAAACATGCCATGTTGTCAACTTAGAACAATATTGTAGTAGTGGCGGTTTTTAAGGTGAAGGCTGCATTTGCGAAACCGTCTTTTGACATCGTTAAGACAGATGTTGCCAAAACAAAATACTTTGCATTAGGAAGAACATGTCTGCAGTTAGTTAGAAGTTAGAGAACTTCCTAAAATAATAGTAATTTTATCTGGCAGGTACATGCTTAAGAATTACGTCAAGGTCTTTTCAACACATCGAATTTGTACAGTATATTATGATAATGGAGGAGCTTTATGAAATAAAATAAAAAACATGGGATTTATATTGTTGGTCAAATTATATAACCAATTATCGTGACCGGTGACTAGTGACTGTTGCTGTTGGTACACTGTAGTATTTCGAAACATTACAGTACCTCATATTTTCTATGTCTATAGTACCTGTAGGACCAGTCTCTTGATTCGGTGGTCCGTTAAATTAAGAGGATACGCATTTATCCATTTGTCTTTCATTCTGCACATAATCATTTGAGTAAATGTGTTTGTCGTGAAGCATCTTTGAACGGCTGATAGACTGTTAATACCGAAAAGCTTGGGGACCACAAATTGTCCGAGTCTTTTGGAAACAATGGCGATACGCTTGTTAGGAGCAGAGTGCAAAGTGATGCTTTCGTCAAGAGTGAAGGCAAATCTTTACCCTGGATGGGATGATCTCTAAAGCAAAAGGCGCAGATTTAAGTTATCGACTTTCCTGTTTCGCAGCTGCATCTCTGGAAACGTTAAGAGCTGTTCAGAATGCGTTTAGACAAGAAAAAGAGGATTGACACCCCGTGTTGTTGTTGTGGGACTATTGTTGAAACCCGTGCTTTTTACCTGTGGCGTTATTCGTCTGCTGGATGATTCATTGCTTTTCTGAACATATTAAGGTGAGCTGCAAGTATTGCTGTTGACTACGCGACGAAATATTCCATGGAGACATGCCATATAACCTACAGTACATCTATATTCGCATCCATTAAAACCATCATCTTTGTTGTGGTTTGTGAGGCAGCCTACAGTTGCAAGTCTATGTTGCAATGTGTAGATGTAGTCAATATAAAATCACGTATTTGTGTGGAGGGTGTTGAATGCTCTGTGCTGATGTGCCAAGGTAAGCGAGTCTTCTGGATACTCTAAGCGGAGGCGCTGGTTCAGTGACTTTGCCCTGCTCGCCTTAACTCCGAGCGAGTGTTTTGCTCGCTGAGGCATTGCAAAGTCTTAACGCGACGGCACCGCCCCCGAATTAAAAGCTGTAACGGCCACAGATCCCCCGCAAACAACTTGACAGCGTAGTATTTAAAGGGACTGGAGCTAAACCCTAGTTGTTTTCCAAAGGGATCTCTCATTACGGTGCGATTGAATGGGTGGGCTGCCACGAATTCCGCCGCTCCTCTAATTGATTTCAGATTACGAGAGCATCTCAGTGCGTTTTTTCTTTTAAAGAACTGTTAGGGAAGGAAGTTTGGTGTTGTGCACCACCGCGAAGATGTGCCGGTTATCTCTACTTTTACGTGCATTGTTACAATATTATCACACAATTGTGAATTGTTTAATTTGAATGAACACACCAGTAATTGGCTTCTCCAAAACATTTTGCACGTTTATACACGTTTCTTTTAATACATCCAGTGGAAACGACTTTATTTATAAGGAGGTGTTTTACCGTTTTAGAAAGCTGTTTAAAATGCGCAAAGTAATGATTTCTCCAGGTCAGGGGCTCGGTTACTTAAGCGAGCGTTCTTCAAAATAATTTAAAGTGGTCTACAATTTTGCGAGCGCTCTTTTATTGTCTGTGGTTCCGCGTAGCGATGAAGTGGTGGAAACGGACAGGGCGTCTTTAAGAGAAGTTATATGAATGATCAGTAAGTGGGGCTTGGAGTAAAAGGGCGTGTCGTTTTGGTTTTTAAAGAGTGAAAGTTATTTGGTTTTCCCTTTTGATCCCTCCGGCTGCCAACAGAGAGCGTAATGCTCATTTAGCAGACACTGCGTGTTGTAGACTCCGCATTTAGGGATCCTCTCAGAAGTCTGACTGTCCAAAAGAGTTGAAAATCCTCTGTAGTCGTGCGTCACGTCTCCAGCTCGTATGACAACCCAAATCTCGGGCGGTCGAGAAAATAAAAATAATACATTTAATTTGTTTTTACCGTGTGGTGTTTTAGACAGTTCTGGATTTTTTGTAAACATTTTGGTTGTTGATGGGGAATATCTAAAAACAACAACAACAACAACACGCAGTTGTAAGCATCACGTTTATTGAAATGTGGTCTTTTTACTCGTTGTGAAGCCAAATGAATGGAACAGATGACAAATGCTTAGCAGGATATTTTATAGAAGTCAGCTTCCGCGAACGTGTTTTTGTTATTTGGGGAGAACCCAAAGGGTAATGTTTGGGGAAGAGGCTGCGGAGGTTCGCAGAGGCTGGACGGTATTTACTGGACTGCTGGCAGATGTGGTTACATCATCCTTAAATGTTATTTCTAACAGCCTGACAAGATCGGCTCCCGACACGCTGTTTGTCACCTTTATACCCTTTTCAACGTAAAATAAACATAACGTTCATTTTGCTTAGCTTTATCTGCTTGTAAAAGCGAAGGCAATGTGCTGGAAGATGGGCAGTGCACTAGTGTACTGCATGTAATTTTGTCATTTGAAAGACGCGATATATTTTTTAGTTGTTTTGAGTATGTAGAGCTCCATTAGAAGTGCGGTGCTGAGTAAAGATCAAGATTTTTACTTTCGGTCAGGGAGTGTAATTTTCCCACATCCCCGATTATCGTGCGGATGTTTTCAGCTGTTAGAGAGCGGGTTTGTTATTACGTAGAGAAATTATTGGGATTCTTTGCCAACAGTAACAGGGTTTTCTCAGGTCAAACGCTCCGTCGCACTAAATTTGTAAAAAAAAAATGCTAGAAGTATCTTTATTAAAACGGCATCTTTTACTAATTGTGCGTAGGCAACGATTTTCGTCACCGTGAGGGAATAACTTTGAGTTTGTTGTGACAGTCTGGCGTGCTCATCTGTTGTTGTAAGGCTTATTGTCTTCTATTTGACAGCTGCCCTACCCACTACATCGCAGAAAGGGCAGTGCGTGTACAATTCCTTGAACAAATCAGCTTTACGAAATCGGTAGCTACAGTACATATCAGTACATCTTAACGCTGACCCCTCTTTGTTTTCAAATGTTATCAGAAGTGTAAGTCTCAAAGGTGAGGCTGCAGCATCCTGAAAGCATTACAGTCTATAGCTGAAAGCACTGTGCAGCCGTTGCACACAGCAAAACCACATAATATAAAGCAATATCCTTGTACACATATGGATTACTTTAGTGGAATTCCTCAAAATGTCAAAGGTTATTGGGTTGAGAAGGGCTCCCCAAGTCACACTGAACTGAAAATAATATTTTGCCTTTTGCAAAAATGAAAACAAAGCCTAAAAGATGAGGATTAGCTTCTGATGGAGCTTGGCCCGATGACTTCACCTAATTGTTACTCCATATGTCATAGATACTGTATAGATACTACTTCTAAGGTTTCTTCTATTTTTTTCCACATACCCAGCCTCTTGGGCCTAGACCTTTAGCGTATGAAAAGGGGGTAACAGTGCAATTATATTGTATGAGCATTATTACTGTGCAAAAGTGATTAAATGGAAATGGACAATGGTGAAGTGAGGTCCTGTTGACTCTTACACATGTGGTCTTAGTTCAGAATACAAAGGTTTTGTCCCCTGTTCCTTGGATACATTTCAGTACAAGTCACAGAGTTCGTAAGTGAATGGAAACAGCTGTCAGTCTGTGAGCTGCCTCTCTCGTTGGAAGTGGAGCCACAGAGGCAGTCTGGTCACTCTTTAGTTAACTGACACAGGTAATTACAGTATAAATGTTAACACCTTTACTAATGGTATTAAATCTTACTGCTTAAAAATGCTAGTGAACATAAAACACGCCTATAAAAAAACATACCTAGAAGGAACATTTGACAACATCCTTTCATTGCAAGGCAAAACTTGTTTTCTGGGCCTAAACTGTCTGGCACACCTCAATTTGGTTATGTGGAAATAACTTTCTGCACTGCAAGGCAGTAAACAGGTAAGTAGTCACTGCGTATTTCCGTCTGTTTTGCTGTCATATTTTACTCTGAGACATATACAACATACACCATGTCACACAAAACACATTTTTCTGAGATATGCAGTCGTTCATAAAGAAAAGCACAGGTTGAAAAATCATTTTGATTAGTATGAGATTTTCTGTTTCGTTTCTCTTGTTCTTTTTAAAATCTCCTGCTCTGGAAATCTGGGAATGAGCGATGTGAACACTTTAATTCAAAGTGCGCCCTTCCCAGACCAATGTGACAGTTTGCATATTGCTTAAAAGATACTGTACATAACATTGGCAGAGGAGTAATGTATTTCCCAGGTGTCTGACAGGAGAGGGTCAATGCTACCCCTTAAGCTGAGGATACCTTCTCCAGTTCAGGTCTGTTCAACCCTGCAGTGATCACTGTCAGAATATGACGCAAACCAGGCTAAGACCAGCAACATTCAGACAGTTCTGGAGGATGAAGACAAATTAATTCAATGTAATGATTAAATGTTCAATTTAATCCTATCTATTTCAACCACCCGATGGCACTTTATTTTGTCACCACAAGCTTCTGCTCTTACAGCCTCTTTCATTTGAGTCCAAAAGACTGAACAAAAACTGTCATTTTGTTTGTAGAAGAGCATTATCAAACTAATGTAACGTCTCTGCTTTCTTCCCTGTAGAATGAATGTGGTTGCAAGTCATTATGAAACACGTAGGTTTTCTCCACTGTATCCACCTGCACTCCTGTGCAGTTTTTATTAGCAGTCAGAATTCCTCTTCCCTCTCCAAAATCACTTATAGCCCCAGGATCCTCTGTACATACGCTTTCCCTGTTTCCCTGTAATTGACTAAGCATTTTTTCAGGCCTTTTACTGTGCTAAGGAGGGATAAGCCTGTACACAATGTTCTAGTTAACAATGGAATTTATTAAGATTTATTGGTAGTAATTCCTCTTATGTTAACCTTGCACATGTTCTTCCCTTTTGGGGGGGGGGGCTGATATAGAGGCATTCAGTCATAATCCCACAGGTTCACAGCACTGGTTCTTTAGTCAAGTACATACACCAAACTTCTGAACCTACTGTATGGTTCCTCTTGCACAGAAGAGGAATACGGTTATAGCAGGCCATCATGAGTTGACTAAAACTACAGTAACTCATCTCTTAAGGATCCAAACCCAGCTCTTCTTTCCTGTTTGTGTGCTATCAATCGAGGACTCTGTGAATTCTGTTTCAGATGAAACCACTTCTCTTACAACACCTGATTGTAATACAAAAGCCAGAAATGTAGATGTAATCTCTCTGTACCCACGTCTCCTTTTTGCAATATTTTCATTTGGAAGCTCTGTATCTAGTTTTGTGTCTGAGGCATATGTTTGTTCCACAGACATTTTTCTTCACTGTTGTTTTAAACAAGAAAGCTACAGTAATAAAAAAAAAAACAGCCGCAGGATTTAAATGTGAAAGTAGTAATTGTAAATTATGCTCTCAGCTCTCCAGGGTTGGAAATCATTTTCCTTAATAGACCACACGATGATGAACTGGGGATAACTGCGAACTACTGTATTATTTACAGTTGACCAAACTCACAATACTTTGATAAAGTTCTTTATAGTTCAGTTTATTATTTGCCAGTGGTTTCACATATTCAAATTTTAATTGTCCAATGCTGATTTAGATAAACCAATCCAAAACCATTGCTAACTGAAATCTGCAAATGCTTCTGTGTGTTAACTTAAATATATTTCATTAAACACCTCATGTTGTTCCCTCAAATATCCTTTTTTTTTTACTTGCTGCTGAATGCTGGCTACTGTACGATGTTTATACAATCCTAAAAGTATTTTATCATTCTGGCCTTGTGAATTAAATTGTATACGATTTTCTTGGTTCATATTGTGCTGAGATAATGTAATCGGTAACCAGGCGAGGGTAAGATGAAAAACAAAAAGAGAAGAATAGGTTCATGTCTAGTGAAGGAGTTGCTTTTCCTGACTGTGCTTTGACGTTTGTAATCGTTTGTTTGACATTTGACGTTTATAATTATATAAGGAATCATTTTTGAAATGGCTGTTAAAAATAAATCCTAGCTAAACTGAGTAAATTTTCCATAGCATAGGTTTTTATATTGTAGGTGTAAAAAAAGTTTTCTAATATTGATTAAAAATCTGTAGTTTTTTAGACTACTTTTTAAATATGAAAACCTCTTTAAAATAAGAAATTACTTTTATCCCTCTATCCCTGTAGATATTGAGGTATAGATGATCCTGTTGCTGATAGATGATGGAGTCATAGATATTAAAAGAAAGTGACAATTAGACGTTCACCCCACTGAAAATGTGGCCCCTTGTATTATTGCTGCATGGTGCCACTGTACCCTGCCCTCTAGAGCTTACTTTTGTGGTGGGTTTGCTGTCAGACAGCACAGCATCTCTGGTAAAGTGGGATTTTACAACTTTGCACTGTGGGTCTGAAACCTAATCCCTGTTGTGGATGAAGAAGACAAAAAGTTGGGAACTCCTGTAATTTTTGCAGGCCTAATCTAGCATAATATTTATCGGTTTGCTATTCACCACTCGGCAGTCCCATTCGAGGATATTGCGAATTGTAATTTGCGTGACTTTATGGCACAATTTGTTTTTATAGAAACTGGCAAGGTTTCTGCAGCCTGGTATGGTCTGCCGATCTCCGAGGAGCAGTTGCTAGTATCTCTCTCGTATCTGGTTAGTCTGCTGTGTTTGTGCAGAATCCTCACCCAAACTCTGGTACCAAATGTACAATGCAACTTATTGTACTGTTAGAACTGTGCAAAGTAAACTAACCAATTTCAACCCAAAGAGCGCTCAGGGGTTGAAAAGGGCTGAAAAATTGGAAGTTTAAGTGTATCATCTTTTGAACTTACAGTATATTTTTCTCCTCAGTCTCAGAATGCACTGCTCTTCTGATAAAATGGGGAAAAAAACAGTCCCTGATGGTTTCAATGTGCATCATCCCTTCTTTTTCTACCTCTCAAAGGCTAGGAATTAATGTGATGCAAGACACGAGTAATCCAGTGTCACCAGTTTAATTCATTTGTTCCTTCTTTTGTTTATCTGTTCATTAGGACTTGTATTAAACTGACAGCTTGTTCTAATATTCCAGCATTTACAGCAGTGAATTGTTTAACACCTGGAAAACACGTGGCCAAAAGAATTTCATTGAGCTGCCGACAGTTTGGATTTCTCAGGTTACAGAAGCCATAGTGAAAGATGCACATATTCTAGTAGTATCAAAGTGTATTCAGTTCCAACAGGTATACACTAGATAATTTCACAGAAGAACTGGAGGCAGAATCCGTACGTTTAGCTATGATGAAATTCAGGACCTTGAACAGCGCTAAGGGAATGAATTTATGACCCTGAGTCGAAACAGAAAGATGCAAAATCATTGTTTGAAAGAGACCAAAATTCAGGAAGGGCTTTGAGCTTTTATACTGAGCTTTTCCCATCTGAGCAAGGCAGCAGTGAAAGAATATTTGTATGTGATTGTGCAAACCCCCCCATCTTTTACTACTTTTTAATTCCCCTCCTTTTACTTTTCCCTCCTGGAAGCCAGCCTACTTGACCAGCTAATGAACTGGCTTTAATTTCTACACTAAAGCAACATTATTTTGCATAGCTGCATTGAAGGAATCTCTTGTCATAGCTAATAAAATTTACTTAACCTAAATCTGTCAACCTTGATTACTTCTGCCTGGCAGATTAAAGCATCCTATATGCTTCTTTTAAATATTTGACCCTTTGAACACTTTTTTTTTCTTTCCAGTGATACTGAACTAATGCAGAAGTCTCAAATGAAAAGGCAGATTGGCCTGTTGTCTCCCATTTGGATGCTTGTGTTCACGCATTTGCTTTCTGACCTAAATTCAGATATTGTATGTGGATCCACTGTAGATCCAATTTGTGTGTGTGTGTGTGTTTTTTTTTCTTTCTGGTTACACTGACAACTGAGAATGTATGTGATACTGATGTATTGTAAAAGCTATAGTAACCTGAAGATCTTTGACCTTAAAACAAAAAAAAAAAACAGAGGCAGATTTCCTTTCGAAGTGCTGCTGTTAGTTCTGGCACTCAGCTGTTCATGTCTTCGGGAAGCATGAATCCAAGATGTTTTACATTAGAACAAGCTGGAAGCTGTAGTGGTTAACATGGAAGGAATTTAAGCTTCATCTATATATTTTATACAAAGTGTCTTCCTAATCCCATACCTGTAAATTCTAGGGAGTTTCTCTTAACTTCAAAGAAAGAGCACTGCTGGATTTGATCAGTAGGTTAGCTGAACCACATCAAGTGGGTTGTTTGAAGCTGTTTCCCTATATCTGTGTCGGACTGCGTTACTAAAAGTGATTTTCAAGTGAATGGTCCCAAACAAAACAGTCTTTAACATAAGCAATCTGCAACTTTCAAATGAGCCACACATAGAGACAGATATATACAAATAACTCTGTTCCAGTAGAAGAAATTCTCAGTTCTTATTAAAAATCACACCAACAACAATTTTTTTACTTTGCACATTATTGTATCTTTATTGATTATCTTTTAATCTCAGCTCAGCTACTATGTGTATTGGGTATTAGAAGCTATATGGCTCAATTAAATAAATGACTTTAAAATCACATAATGTGCCAAAATTCGAAGTCTAGACTGTCAAATAGTGTTTTGAAATAGGTTGACGCTGAATTCTTTATTACCCAAAAGACATTCTTCTTACCAGCAGGATGTTTGTGTCCAAGTACTAAATTAACTTTGTTGATGCTACCATGTGATTTCACAACTCCTGAAGATGTATCCCTTATGTGGAAAAAGAAAATCCGCTCATTTCTGTTCTGCACATGTTAATAAACAGTTTTTTTTCCCTGTAACATAATGTTTAGATGTTTTCAGCGGTGATAAAATTCAGTTGCAAATTATGAGTCTGATTTGGCCACCTTGAGTAAACTGTTTCAATAATGAGGATAGTTCACTCGTGCTTTTACAGCAGGCTGAAATAGGTTTTCTGCTTTTCAAAAGCAGCCTCTTAACGCTGTTGTGCCATGTCACACTGATTTCCACACTAAATGATGGTCTTTTCTGCCTTCACAAACCTTGCAATAGAGTGGGCTTATAGCACAGTTAAAGCGTTTTCTTTTCTGCTTCTAGCATTGTCAACGTAGGGTTCCCCTATCATAAACCCACTTCTCACGTCTGTGTGAAAAAGGATTCCTCACACAGCTGATGTTGTGTGTACTTGCGGTCACTCTTAGCGCTGTTTGCCAATTTTCTGGGGAATCCCATCTTGTTTAAAAGAGAGAAGCTACTGGTAACACTAGCCTGACAACTTAGAATCACTGGCAAAATAAACTATCCTTTGCTTTTAGCGCTTTCGCTTTTATTGTGTTATTTGCAGTCAATTATAGAGACGGTTATGTTATTACTAAGAGAAGCCTAAAGAAATAAACCTAAAAACAAATGAGTGTATATAAGCCAATTTCATATATGCTCAAACTTTAGCAAGTGTGTTTGTAGTTAGGTACTGTATAATCTTTACTGCAGAAGGAAGAAGTTTTATGGAAGAAGTAGGGGTGTAACCCCGGCGTCCTGGCCAAATTTCCCATTGGCCCTTACCAATCATGGCCTCCTAATAATCCCCATCTATGAATTGGCTTCATTACTCTGCTCTCCTCCCCACTGATAGCTGATGTGTGGAGAGCGTTCTGGCGCACTATGGCTGCCGTCGCATCATCCAGGTGGATGCTGCACATTGGTGGTGGTGAAGGGGAGTCCCCATTACCTGTAAAGCGCTTTGAGTGGAGTGTCCAGAAAAGCGCTATATAAGTGTAAGCAATTATTATTATTATTATTATTATTATTATTATTATAATTATTATTATATTATTTGCCAAGGTATCTAGTACAATACCTTGGATTTGTACATTTCTAAAGCACTTTTCAATACTTAAGGCTCTGCCAGGACATTTGGAAGACAACATTGTCACTGACTGACTGGAAAAGAGCTGTGTTCATAGCGATCCTGAAGAAAGGTGATCCGACTAACTATGGAAATTATCACACAATCGCTTTGATCTCAGATGCCGGCAAGGTTCTACTCAAGATCAAGGCGCAGTGGAGAATAGAACCGTACTTGGAACCAGAATTGCCTGAAGTGCAAGCAGGATTCAGAAAAGGGTGAAGAATGAGAGATATCATTGCGGATGGGAGATGGATCCTTGATAAGACAAAAGAATATCAAAAGGATATCTACATGGGTTTCATTGACTACAGCAAGGCCTTTGACTGTGTAAATCATGAAGAACTCTGGGCTACATTAAGAAGCATGGGTATACCAGAACACCTGATAGTTCTCATACACAATGAGAACATTTATAGGAGGGAATACACTTCATCCAATAATACAGTGCAGCACTCACACAGGTGATACATTTATGTGCCAGAGGCCACAGGAGGACAGGTGCTAAATTACTTTACTTCTTGAATTAAGAAGGAAATTTAGAGAGGGCAGATTATTGGAACCCAAAGTGAAATTTAACAAGGACGCTAAATGATTACCTACATTTCCATTGGGTTTTTAATGATTAAGTAGGCAGGCCCTCAATTCAACATCTAATCTGAAGGATGGCAGATGTTATAGCAATGTCCAGACTGGGACATTGTTTTTTGAATTGGTGGTCCAGGGGGTGGGTACCATGGTGGCCCAGTGATAGAAATGCTGCCTCGCAGCATTGCAGCCCTGGCCTGAATTCTCGGGGAGCTGTCTGCATGGACACATTTAATATTGTTGTACCAGTTCTCACGCTTGTGTGGGTTTGGCCTGGGCGCTCCAGTTTCCTTTCTCAGACCAAAGCCATACTGGTAGGTTAATTGGCTACTTGGAAAATTGGCCGTATCCCCATTGTTGCTTGCCAGATTAGCCTCCAGCTCCCCTGCGACCCTGTATTGCATAAAGCAGTTAGAAATGCCATGAACACCACCTACTGGTCCACTAGCACCACTACAGAAACCTGTTTTTTCTTCAAGGTTTCCCCTCTCAGTACTGATCTTACCCAGCCTTACCAACTTTTAACTAACCTTTATAATAGTGTTCTGAAGTGCTACTGTATATAAAATACAGTGTATTATTATTATTTATTGTTATAACTGGGCTCTCTGTGTCAGAAGATATCACTTTACATTATCAAAGATGGTAGATATTAGCTGATTTCCTCATTTAAAAATATGTTATTCCATTCAGAAACTTCATTTGCTTGCTCCTTTATAATTATCAGTGTTTTTGAATGACATTGCCATTATTTTCTGCATATTTTCTATATTTCATTATGCATCAGTCACACTCTGCTCTAAGATAACCTGTCTGGGTTGTTCTCAGATCAGGTTCTTGTCTATGTTGTATGATTTGTCCTTGTTAGTGAGAAGAGGTTTACTGCAGAATTCGTAGTTTCATAGGAATGTGACAGGGTAGACAATGTAAAAGTTGCTGCTGTGGCTTTTTTCTAATGACACAGAGTCAAATCTGTGACAAGAACATGTAAAGAAGACGGATCAGGATAAATGCATGCTGGTGCAAGGAATCTTATTTTTGAACCGTAATAGTAATGTAATCATTCTTAACAGTGTTTATGCAAAGCACCTAAGCTATTTTTGTCATTCTTGACTTCGAGGCTTATTTAGTCTAGGGTGATTAAATGTGTTACATTTCTTGAGCTGGGCAGAATGATGACAGGTGTTTACATGATGGGTTGTAAGGCATTTCAGTGTACCTCCCACTTGAGCAGACTGTTTGCCAAACAAATACGTTTTTCCATCAAACAAAAGGGAACCAGAATGGAAGGGAAAAGGTCTCGGTTTGCAACTCTGGCTTCATGTTTTCAGGATGAACTGCAGCAGATCGGAACCCAGCAATACTTGTCTTGTGGGAATAAAAAAGCTCTCTAGAAAGAGATGTGTTAGAAGAATTTCATTTTGTCGGTGGTATCCATTGCAAGCATCGTAATAATTTTATTGAGATTTTATGTAGTTTTATGTTAATTACAGCTGACGTAGATCACTGGGCATCATAATACAGGAGTATAATATAATTATATGTACATTGTTATGTGAAGCAGCCTGGAGCAGGTTCTATATGGAGCTTGCATATTTACTTGTGCCCTAATAGTTATTTGCCAGATATTGACGTTTCCACACATATTGCAAAGGAGCTTGGGTAGCTCAGACGGCAAGGGCATAGAGCTCCTGACTGGAAAGTCCCGGGTTCAATCCCAGGTAGGGGCAAGCGATGGAGCTCTAATTCTTTCCAGATGGCTCCCATGTCCACTCAGCCTGCTTTCCAAGTGAGTACTGGGGGTTAATCCTTCTGGGGGGTAATAGGCCGGCCGGAGCATGATGCTGACCACATCACCTCCACCTCCAGTGTTGGATGGTCCCTCACCAAGTCCTAACCCCCCATTCCCCCATGGGGACCTATGTACATACCCATAGTGCAAAAGCACTAGTGCAAAAGTTAGTTGCCATCTTTAAATTGCTCCTGCATGTGTGTTCTGCCTGGGTGTATCCTGCCTTCTGCTCTTTGCATGCCAAAAAGGCTAACAGTGACTGTATCTGGCCAACAATGACTGTATCTGATTAAGTGGTTATAGAAAATGGATGAATGGATTGTGTGAAGTGTAAAACAATTGATGTAATTGGAAGACTAGGTGTTTGATACGATTCAGTTGTGAATCAAATTGGGCAAACTGAGTAAGGGCTGTGCATGCTCTTCTCCAATATGCTCATCATCTCTCTAATCACAACTTTACGTGCTGCAAACTGCTACAGGAGTGCATGGAATGGGTCAATTGGCATTGAACTGATGGGTAATGCCATCATCTAACACAACCAACCCAAGTCTGGAGTTTACTGGTCTAAATCCAGACTATGCTGCTGCTGACTTTAGTTAGGTTCTAACCTAAGATAATTCCCAATTTCATGAGCACTGGTCTCCTCAGTGGGTTGAGGTCAGCTGGAGAAGCACCTGATGGATCATCTTGGGACAGCTGATTGTGCTGTGTGGACACCATAGAATGTGGGGGTTAGAGAAGCAAGTTTTTGTGATGTAGGCGCATTTTAATATTACCTTCCAGGAGAGTGCTGGAATTAATGCCATGAACTGGAAGGAATAGCATGTGGTGTTTCTCACAGTGATGGTTATAGAACAGAAAGAAATGTGTGTTGTTTTAGATTCTTTGACTGCAGATTTAATTGATGGCTTGACCCCTCCGTTGTCAGCTGTACCGTTGTTTGTCCGCACTGCTGACGCTGCTGCTCTGTGCTTGAGCAGCGTGCTTGACTCTACTTTAGCCGTTCTAAACCACACAGCCGCATAAATGGTTACCAGCATTGCAGTGGTAAAAAAAAAGTGTTACAGAATAGTTTCTAAAGTGCTAAACAGAACTTTAAAACTGTTTCGTATCTGTTTACTTTAAACGTTTGCATTGTTTTAGAATTGCTGATAAGGTTTGCTGTAGTCATCTGATTGGGAAGAGCCAACTGTGTTTTTCCTATCTCAGCTAGCGGCTATGAAACCTGCGTCCTCACACAGGGGTACATGAGAAAGTATAGGCAGATGTCTTTAACCCTCTCACCTTTAAGCCACTCATTTGTTTGCACTTAACAGGCATTGCAGCCAGAGGTCAGCATTGAAAGAGAAGCATATTAAGAAGCACTGAAGGGTAACAAAGCCTAGGAACCTGCAGGGGTTGCCGTGTCACTGATAGCCAAGAGATCCCTTTGTACACTGCACCCCCGCTACACTCAGTAACGCTCAGCCAGTTATATGCCGTGAGTTGGGGAATCCCAGTCACAGTCGGCTAATAACATGACACAGGCTCATGATCATGGAGTTCATGATCTGTGCATTGTATGAGTGATAGAAAGCAATGTATAAAAAGAGCAATGGAAAATGCTGCCAAGAGCACGCGGGGTAAAATATCATTCAAAAACAGGCTCAATCTAAAGTGGGGGCAGTTCTGTCACTATTGAGCAAGTCTGATTGTTCACAGCATTTTGGGTGCAAACGCAGCACTTCGGAAAGGAGTAGCAGCCTGCGTTTATCCCTTGACGAGACCAACTGTAACTACACACACCCCTTTCCCCCCTGGACACCTGCCCTTTACCAGCTATAAATCACTCTACTATCTCACTTCATGGAAACCTCTGAATGCATTCTCTATTTGGTGCTCCTCCATAGACTGATGGAGTTCAGCCCACTGCAGGCCAGCCACTCAGTCCACACGGCCTTTTGAAAGCTGCTCAATGCTTTTAAAGATAACACAGTGCAGCACTCGTTTTTTTAAAAGTGTTTACTATACACATTTGTGTATTATATAAGAGTGTGTGGTTCAGTTCTTGGATGTTTTATTTTGTTTCCTTGGTCATGCTAAGGGTGGTAGAATGTAGAAGGCTCTCACTCTTTCTCTGTGTCCAGTTATTACCCAGAAAGATCCCTTCAGAAGTAAAAACACATTACCTTCCTGATCTTAACATATGCTTTCCAAGCGAAACAGGAAAAGGGGATTTCGGAGCCCCTAGCAAAATAAGTTTTGCAGAAAAGTACCATTTCTGATTTTTAAGTTCCCCACTGGTGAGGTGCATTTCAAGAAAATAGACTGAATGTTCATGTAACCTTTGGTCTGTTGGTACAAGACCACACTGTTAGAGGTTGATTGTTAGCAGATGCCTCACTGTAGCTCTCTGAAGGCAGAGAGAAGATCCCTGTTAGTGAATGTGCTGAAGAAGAGGCCTCATATTTACATAACTACGTCAAGGGCAGATTTGACCATTTTGTTTGCATGAGATTAAAAATGTTTCCATCCTGATAGCTTTCAATCCACATGTGAAATGAATTGCCTGCTGTTATTGGTTGTACACTTGATGTACGTTTAAATTATTTTTTAGACTGGAAAGTCTATGCACCAATGGTGTGAAGCTACAATCTGTGTTATTATAACTGATTACATTTATGTCAGAATCCAACAGGTCCAACAGCTTTGATGATGTTGTTAAACATCTATTTAGAGTTCAATGCACAGTGAAATAAATATAACGGGAATAATTTGTCACGATATGACTATGAAGTACGTACTGTATAACACTCTACTTCTGGGGGAGATATTTTTGGTATATTTTGGAGAAACAGAGGTGCACATTATAATACAAATATTGTATATGCAACATATATTAATGAAAGCCTAAACAACATAAACATTTTAGATTATATGTCATAAAAAGGGTTTTGTTGTCTCCATAAAAAGACATTGCATGAACTACTGCTAAAGTTATGATGTGATTTTTATAGTTACTCAAATTCATTTGTCTTTTGTTGTTATTCTTTGATTATGTTTGATGCTGAGCCCATCAGTTAGTGAGAAGGTTTATAGGTAAAATCAATCCATTGTTAAAGAACGTCACACATGATGTGTAGCTGTACAATCAGACACTGTCTACTACAGCAAAACATATAATATGCGCCATCACATTATCAGAAAAAAACATGATTTGTGTGGGCAATTATTGTATTTCCCTGCTATATGTAAAGAATGTCTAGAATAGTTAATTAAAAAAAAGTTTGTTCTGCACAACATGTTTCTTCTTTTTAAAGTCTGAGTTTAACATTCAGACCTTAACGATAGGCAAACGTGATAGAGTGGTCCAGTACTGTGGTGATACTATTGCAAAAATCATCACCATATTATCCAAAAGATGTTGGAATCTTCCTGAAGACAGGAAAAAAAAAACTAAGAATCAAATCTGTGCAAGAGTGTCACTGCAGTCTCATAGAAGCATTTTCAGACTTTATTGTTTTAAAAATATAAATGATATTAACACGACTGCTATAGTAAAAAAAAATTGGAAAAGAAGCAGGTCATATCTGACTAGAAAGTGAGTTACTATAATCTTTAAATGAAGCAGAAACACAAGAAAAGAAAATCGGAGACTTAAATGCTCAGCTCAATTACCCTCCCCATGAGCTTTTCCAACATAGTTCTCTCAGCCAGCAAGGATAATAACTGCTGAATTGATCATTACAGGGGAATAGCAGTTTCAGATACAATCATGAACCCTGGATGAAGTGAAGCCCAGTGCCGAGAAATTACTAAGGGACTAGACTTGCTTGATAGCAGTTAAGCTGACAAAATCATCAAAAACGCAATTTTCCTGTCTTGTTCACTAACACTTGTGTTTTATTTTGGATGCAGGTCTATACGACAAATGCTTCTATGCCTCCAGTGACCGAGGATGGCTCCTTGGAATAAAAGCCATCAGAGAGCAGGGGAACAGAGATCCACGTTTCTTCTTTTCTATGAAGACAGATCGAGCCCACAAGGTGACTTCCATAACCTCTAACCAGAGATACATGCCAAACCAGTGGACTCACGTCGCAGTGACTTTCAATGGCCTGCACATGAAGCTCTTTGTCAATGGGGCCCAAGTGGCTGTGAGTCGTGAACAGTCTGGGGAAATCTTCAGCCCCCTGACAAAGAAGTGCAAAGTGCTCATGATCGGGGGCAATGCCTTAAACCATAACTATCGGGGCTACGTGGAGCACTTCATCTTGTGGAAGAGGGCTCGCACCCAGCAGGAGATTATGCATGACATGAAGAGTCATAGCCGAGAGCAACTGGATGACCTGTCACACCTGGTTATTCACGAAAACTTTGAGAACGCATCGAGAAAGTGGCTGACTGTCAAGGATGGCTCTTTCCCACAGGCAGAAGTGAGCCGAGTCAGCGGAGGAATGCTGGACACTGTCCTCGAGCCCCCTGTCTGTGGCCAGACCGTCTGCGACAATGTGGATGTCATCACCAGCTACAACAAATACTGGACCTTCCGGAAGAGGAAGGTAGTCCGTTACCGTGTGGTGAACGTCTATGATGATGAACACAGAAAGCCCACTGTCAGTGAAGAGCAGATCCGTCTGCAGCACCGGCGCCTGAATGACGCCTTCAACGTGTACAATATCAGCTGGGAGCTCTCCGTCCTCAATGTCAGGAACTCCTCCCTGAGGCATCGCCTCATTTTGGCCAACTGCGACATCAGCAAAGTTGGCGATGAGGAATGTGACCCAGAATGTGACCATACCCTGACTGGGCTTGATGCTGGTGATTGCAAGAAGCAGAAGACCCATTGTCCAGAGCATAGGCAGGGAAATGGGGTTTGCAATCCAGAGTGCAACGTGGATAGTCATAACTACGACAATGGAGATTGCTGCAACCCCAACATCACGGATGTCACCAAGACATGCTTTGATCCTACATCACCACTCAGGTAAATTGTCAAAGAGTTTGTATTGATTGTGTTGACTTTTGTTGATGTCTGTATTTGTCTGGTTACAGACCAGACCCAGACTTTTTGTATGTGGAATATGGCATGGGTGTAGCAAGATGAGAAACTAGAAATAATTATTGTAACAGTAGAGCTGAAACAATTGATTATTCTTATATTTACAAGTTTAAAAGCCCTGAAACTAAACAGAGCAGATTAAGTGAATTACAGAGAATTACCCTAACAGGGATTTACTAAAGAGTATGCACTAGTTTCAGAATGTGGTGGATGGCTCTCTGAACTAGGGGCACCATTAAAGGCTGACAATGACAATTGCTTGACTTTAATTGTATAATTGTAATTGAATGGAATGTGGTTTGTAAGGGGTTGGTGTATGTAAGGTGTTTTTTAGGTTCAATAAATGCTGGTAGAATATAGAAGTGTTGGAAATATTAAGGTCTGTAAAGCAGGGTCAAGCAGACCAAATGCGTGCTGATAGTGGTAACCCTACAAATTACAAAGTTTGTGTTGAATTTATACAAAGTACTGTCAAGGTACTGTATGAGGGAAGCATGGAACAGTGGGTAGGTCTCTGGTCTAACTGGAAGGATGTGGTTTTAGGTCTCTGCTGCAGATTTGCTGTTCTACTGTACACTGAATAAGATTCTTCACCCCAATTGCTCCTGTCCACCCTACTGTATAAATGGGAACCAGTATTGCTTAGGGTAATTCTTGCAATGGACTGGCATTCCATCCAGTGTTTTTCCTGGACATCATCTCTGTCATCTACTTGAAAACCAGGATAAGTTTTTTTTCTTCATCTTTGTGCATCACCCCGAATGTTAAAACATCTCATGCCTGAAAAAAGGGAAAGGGAAACCAGGTTTATATGGTATTCTGCAAGAAAATCCCATTAAACTATTTTATGGAATACCACCTGATAAACTGTGTAAAAAAATAGAATAATTTCTGGCAACACCCATATGTTTCCAGGATTTGATTGCAACTGGTACTTCTACAAGAAATGACTGTTGCATTTTTCTTTGGGATGTAACTCTTAGACTTTCCTGTTGGTTCATTTAGTTATTGCTTATTCTGTTATTGATTTTGTTTGCATGACATACTGATCATTGAAAAATCACCTAGCACTCAGCAGCTCCAAACTTTTTTTCTCCACGCAAACATTTCTTGGCACAATATCCTGTGCATGATGCTGTAGTATGTTTGCCCATTGATAAAGATCAAGGTTTGACTTGATTTTCTGATTGATTAATACACCTGACTAATCATTAAATTGGACTGGTTAGATAGTCCAACAGGGACTGGTGTCTGTTTTGAAAACACTATGACTATAAGACTCTTAAGAATGATAATTTCCTATGGAATATGCACCAGCTTTCTATACCTCTTTTCAACATGTTAGTTTTGTCAAATAATTTCTGACAGAACATTAAACTTTATAGGAATGGAACCAAGAATTGCATGGTTACAACTGAGTGTAGTCATTCATAATTCAAGATAAAAGCCTAATGTCCTTTGAATGATGTAACAAATACAGTATCACCCAGTATTTTAAAATTTATTTAGTATTTCTATAAATATGTTAAATTGCTCTTTTCTACAGTATATTTAAAAGTTGAATTCCACTTTCTGACTCTGTCTACAAAGTTCAGTTTAGATTTACTCAAGTGCAAAAGAAGAAAAACAGTTTAGAATCAGGATATCAGAACATTAACATAGAATTGTAAAAAGTGTGGTATTATTTTTTACTGATGATATTCCAAAATGCACTTTATTTAGTGCTATTTGTGAAGATTAATGACTATATTGTCTGTAAAATCCTGTTTTACAAGCTAAGCAAGTCTATACTTCTTGATTTTAAGCCTATAATAGATCCAGTTATCTGGCACTGACCGAGAGTTGAGTTCCACCTCTGAGCCTTTGTGATTTCTTGTTTGATGCCTTTGGATTGCATCCTTTGGATGAAGGCTTCACTCTGGCAATCGTACAAGCGTATTCAAAACCCACAGCGCCAAAGCAGAAACAAACTACTCTCTTGGTAGCTGAAAGGGGGGAAAAAGAGAGATCTTTCCCTGCAAATTTCTTAAATATTTTTTCCTTTTTTAGATTTATTTCGTGCTTATAAAAGTGGATTGATAGAAAGTGAGTGAGAATGGAAACCTTGAGCCCCCAGACAGCTGAGGAAGGCAATTAAAGTTCAGCACAGGGTTTGCAATGTGATGGCTTAGTGTGAGCACATTGTAAAGTGCTTTGACAAAGGGAGCTATCCAAAAAATATTCTGGGGGAGTAAAATGTGCCATGCACTTTTCTGCTTCTGTCCTGTGTCTTTTCTACATACTCATCTCTTTAAAAATTGAAAAAGAATGTCTTTGTGTCATTGGCAAACATGGAGCAAGCAGCTGGAAATAAAGGAATCCTCTCTGCAGAAATGTAGGGAAGGACTGTTTTTTTTTATCTTTACTATTTACGAATGACCATAAAATGAGAAGACACTAAACTTGATTAAACAGGATTCCAGTCTGGGAGATAGGCATGAGTCTATCCAGGAACAATGCATCACACCATCAAAGTTTGAGTGTAGAATTTTGTTTGTGTGCTCTAGTGACCCAACTTTCACTACAGTAGGTTTCGATGTATTGCCCATAATAACATCTAAGAAAATGAACAAACACACCTAGTGTAGGTTAATAACAACAGCCAGAAGAGATCTATTCAAACGAATGAATGAATAAAAAGATACAATTAATTGGTTCACAAATGCTATGTACACCTTTTCAATCATCTTTTGTTACCAATCACAGTTTGTTTTTCAGTGTTTAGATTAAATCAGTTCCTGCAGGTTTTCTGTGTGTTTACAATTCCCTCTCATGACGCAACATGAAAAGTCCAGCTAGAGAAATAGATCATGCTATATCCAGGTCCTCAAAGAAAACTGCTTAACACTTCTTTCAGGAATTTTCAATTCCACGTTAAAAAGGGAACCTATAATAGGTCATAAAAGATAATTATTCTAGAATTGTTCAAAAGCACCAGAATTCTGTGATGATAATATTGCAATGATAATACACATGCATAGAAGTAAGGAGACCCACCAAGGTTCTGTTGGAAATTTTTTTTTATGCTGTTACTTTGGTCAAAATGTCCGTACAAGTGATGTTTTACATTTCTCTTCACCACAGACTTGCTCTCTGTTTTCTGGTCTCCTATTAGACTGTCAGTCAAGTCTGGCTTTATGGTTACTCTTCACAGTGATGTGTTGACTTAATATGCCCTACATTAGACATTTCCAGCCTTTGCCCTTGGTGTCTGCTGAAATCTAACAAGCTTTCTATAACTGGACAAATGTATTTGTTCTACATACCCTCAGGCTGTTGATGATCTGAAATGAAGCCACTTCACTATATCTGAAAGTGGCTGTAGTCTCATGTTCTAAGGAAGTGTTGCCTATTCCTGTCTTTTGCAAGAGGAACCCACAGAATGAAGGTTAACAATTGTACTTTAGAATTAAGTAACAGAGGATAGCACAAACAAGCTCAGTAGAGTTTATATCCACTTATCCAGGCCTGGCAGAAGTGTGATACTCTGTTCAGTACAATTTGAACACTAGATTGGCACATTTTCTGCAGCACAAGTTCAATAAAAAAAAGAGAAAATGTATTTATGATAGATGCGTTTGTAGAAGCTAGAGGGTCAACACATCACATGGCCGTGTATTGTATGGAAATCTTTGTGAGCGTGTGTGGTCTGTCCTTGACTGACCCATGCAGTAGCATTCAGTAAACCTCCTTGCTGGGACTGTTTTGAGATTGTACAGCAGGAATGGACTGCACCTGCCCTGACTGGGATTGTGGTCTCATCCACAAAATGTGTGAGTGGATTTGAGGTCATGTGGAAGGTTAGCAAATTGTGAACTACTAATTTCTGTATTACATCATTGATAGCTTTGCAAAGTAACTGGTCCTTTCCAGCATTGGACATCTGTTTATACTTACCCACAGTGCAAGTCTTGACATCTTCTACAGCCACAGTAAGTAATTGTATTCAAGTAGTTTGTGTCTAAAAAACAAAAAATATGAATAATGTAGCAACACTATGATCATTCAATTAAACTGACATTGAGCTCTTAGCTGTTGAAAGTCTGTAATGATGATCACTGCCGAGATGTTTGCTAGCTGTAAAATATGCCTTTGCAGCCTCCAGCCCTGAATGTAAGTAAGCAGTGTATAACTGCAGGTACTTTGGAAGGGTAGTCTAAGGGGAGACCGAAGGAGAGGATATCCATAATTAAATGAAAGACAGATCTTTAAATTGCTGAGTTTTGTTCTCCAATACATGCTGTGCTTCATGTAAAGTGATACTGACAAGCGCATGAGAGGAGACTTCATTATTTTGCAGAGATTCTCTAGCTATTCAAGGAAATATAGTAGATTGATGGATAATAATCTTATCTGGGTGGTGCTTTGGGATATGTTATTGCTTCTGTTGTCTTACTGTTGTATTTGGAAACATGGTGACCAGACTCTTACTGTGCATGTTAGCGTTGCTGTTTTTGACAATACTGTGAAATTACTTCCGATGGATTTGTGTAATCAGGTGAACCTTCATGAAAGGTTTCCCGTTTCAGCAAAAACAAGGAGGAAACAATTCTTCTTTAGAAAAGCAAAGTGCAGCAACATAGTGCCCCCTGCAGGGCTGTAGCAAGAAAGTACCCATGTGATACCAGAAAACCAATAGAGGAATGTGATCATTCTAATAGGATAGGAACAGCAGTAACAGCTTTTCTTATGATGGGTTTATATGTTATCGTGATTTGCTACTTATTTCTCTACTGACAACTTGTATGCATTTCTGTTAAAATGTCATATACTGTAGCTGCTTGTGTCGTTCTTAGCATTTCGAAGAATAATATTTTCCTTTCTGCACAAATGTGAAATTTGAAATGTGTGTGATTAGTAAATGTAGATGCAAAAGAAATCTGTTCTTAAATTATTATTGGCAGCAGATATAAATCTTTTACTGTACAGTAATGCTATCTGCAGTTAGCTCAAATACAATAATCATAATAATAATGCAGATTGAAATTATTGGAAGAATTCCACATTTGGTCATGGAGTAAGTACACTATAATCAAGGTAATTATTCTTCTGGGTTTGAACATTAATGGCACCCAGGGGAAGACTATCCATAAAAATTTCCCCTTAAAAAAAGTCTAGCAACTGAAAATGAAATATTTAAGCTTGCTTTTTAGAGTTTGCTACACTTCAGGTTTAGTGAAGAGCATACAAAAAGGAGACCGGTCATCGTTAGGCCTGTTGACAATGTGCACCTGAGAATGTCTTATAGTCCTGCTGGGACACTTTCTGACATTTGGTCTAGGGTCTGTGGTAGAAAAAATAATACAGAAGATTTAGTGTTAGGATGCTTTTTTTGGGGGCACACTGCAACCAAAAACACCATTTTACACGTGACCCAAGTAAACTGAAACCCAGGCAATTACATTTAATGATTTGGGGTCATGGGGGAGCGAGCCAGAGCCCATTCCAGCAAGCACAGGAGTAAGGCAGGGTACACCCTGGATGGGATGCCAGTCCATCGCAGGGCAGACAAACACAGACACAAATATGCACAGATACACTCACACCAGAGCTGATTTTCCGAGAAGCCAATTAACCTACCAGTATGTTTCTGGACTGTGGGGAAACTGGAACATCTGGAGGAAAAGCAGATGTACACGAGAAACGCATACAAACTCCATGCAGGTAGCACCTCCATTCTACATTTTGGAATTGAATTGAATAGGGTCCCGGCACTGCAAGGCAGCAGTGCTAACCACTGAAACACTGTGCCATGGCAGGGGAGTACATAAGGTAAATGGCAACTCTCACTTTCCTACAGTAAGTGTATTGATCCAAATGGGTCCAAGTTTTTTTTAAGCATCCCACAGGATTAACAAGCAAGGTATAGACAGCCAACTACGTAATACAGCACCTACAAAAACGGGCAGTTTCCAAAAGGTCATGACTTCGGCCTCTGATTGCTCTCAGTCTGGCAAGAGAAAGTCATAAATGTCTTCCTCTCCCATCTACTTAACACTGATTACTAGTATTCACAGTTGTCATTTGGGAGCCATTGTTACTGCTGTCTGTCATTCTGAGTTTCAGCTCCAGGCTATTTCTAATTGCAGACCTGGCATGGTAGATTACATTTGGAAATTAATTATTGGCACTGGTGTGAGGCTATATATTTAAACTTCAAACCTGACAGATGAGGAATGGGTTTATGTGAGTGTGTGAATGAATGACTGAGCGAACCAATATATGTGTCAGTTCTGAAGATCAGCTCTCCAGCTGTATGATTACTTGCATTTGATTATGGTACGTCTGGAGTGCATTGCCGGAGGCTGCATAACAAACATTATTTTACATTCCTTGTTGATTGCGGAATCCTGCACAAACAAAAAGCTACAGCATTGAGAACAATGACTTTATAAGAAAGGGGAGTTTATTTTGTTAGCCCAGAGCCTGTTACCACTTAGCAAGCTAAAGTATCTGTCAGGCTTGGAGCTTTGGTTATATTCAAATAGTCTCTTATCTCTATCAGTGGTTTGGATTTAATGTTAAGAACTTGTGTACATGCACGTTTGTTTTGCGCACATTCTCTTGGCCCTGCTTTAGTTTGAATGCTTAGCTGTTCGCCAGTAGGTTTTTGCTGTGAGCAACTCTCCTGAAGCATTTAGAATTAAATGAGTTGTCTTGGTTTGAATATAACACAATATATGTTTTATTCTTATTTAAGGAATGTCAGGATTTATTGTATTCAGGTATAAAAATGTTCAGTATTCCTATATTTAAAAACACCTGATGCAATTTTGATCTCAAACCATTTGATAAAGTTTAATTTTTGTATAAGTAACATGGATACAATGTAGTCTGTGTATGCATTGTTAATAATTCCTGTCTGAATACCAGGAGACTGATTTCATGAGTTCATTGTTCTGGTTAAGGAATATATTGGAATTTATTTTATTATTGAAAGATACAGATGAAAGACTTTCAGTTTCAAATACCGCATCATCAAAAACTGATGTTGATTATGAATCTGCGGTAACTACTGGCTTACAACTGGTCCCTTAGAGTGAAAAAAAAAATCTAAAATTGGGACTCTTTCATTTTTCTGTTGCTATAAACAAACAACTTTCCAAATGTGGTAAGATTCTGTTCATAAGACTCCAAAGCTTGCAGTAAGTCTATTGCAATATATATATATATTATTTTCTATGTTCCATGCTGTGCATTTAATCTTCTTTTCCTGTATTCTTATTCCACCAGGACATGTCAATATATCTTCTGCACAAAATCCCATACAAGCGCTTCCTCTTTCCTTACTAGTGTTTTCATAAAGGGCTCTTCAGTTGGGTACTTGACAGCCCATAGCCTGCTTCTAAGACTCTGACCTCGTAAACTTGACGATGTTAATGGATTTACCTAATGGAGGATTTCAGTACAAACCTGCTTTTAGCACCTCTCTTTCAACAGTTCGACAGCCTTGTAAAAACACCTGCTACCTGTGGCTCCACATGCTCGTGCTTTAAAAATTTCACATGATAACAAGAAAAGGCCTAAAGGTCAAGCCAAAGAAATCTACCTACCAAAATGTACTTTTTCCCAACCTCTTGCAAGTCTTTTATGTTGTTACTGTGATAAAAGGGAATTATGACCTTGCAACACTATGTGAATGGTTTACTTGCATTTGTTAACTGCAATTTATCACCACCTTACTTTGTCAGTTGTTTTCAAACTTTGTCCCTCAAGCAGAAAATAGTCAGTTTCATGCTGTGCTTTCCCATCTTTAAGAGCTAAATTCAGAAAGATTTGCAGTTAATAAAAAGCCTTTAATTTAAATTTATTTAATCACCAATGACTCTGATACAAAACTAAAACCAGCCAAAGTTCAGACATTGAAATCCAGTATTGGCCGATGATTCTGCAGTAATGTGCCTTGATATAAATGGATATTCAGACAATTGTCAGACATATGAGAAAATGGGACTAGGCTTAGCATTCAGAATACCACCATTCTCCATCACCAAGTTCCGAATGCACACACCCCAGTGCCCTCAGTTTAGATTCCTAGACTGTTTGAAGAATAGAGAGCACTTCCCATACTTTGGGTGTAGTCTTTCAAAAAAGGTTGATATAAAAAACAATCCAGCATTACCTTAAGTCTGCAAGTGCAGCCTTATGGACACTTGAGTAAGCAGGTGTTTGAGGATTGCAGCATTAAAACTGAAATCAGACTGATGGTTTACAGTGCTGTCTTCATTAACAGCACACTTAAAAGGATTATAGTCTCATTGCCAATGCTGTATGCAGAGATTTAAACATATCAAGTGGGTGAACACAGACACCAACAGTATTTTTCTCTTACAAGTAGGTACCACAAGTATTAAAGCTATCATCTACCATGAGTGTGTTGGTTTGATCATGTTATCTGAATGCTTGACTCCAATCTCCCAGAAAAGGTCTTCTTCTCCTAGCAAGGTCAAGGGAATTGAACCAGAGGCCTTTCAATTACATGGTAAAAAACATGAAGAAATTCAACATTGATGTCAGCTCCTGGCAGATTGTAGCCCTTGGAGTTGGAGGAGGAAGAAAGAGCCCAGCTCGTATAGGTCCAAAGATGTAACTCTGAGTCAGCAAAGAAAGAGCATTAAAGAGAGCTCACCATGACCAGATTGCTCAGTTTCATACACAGATATTGAGGCAACACCTCTTCAACCTCCCAGAGAGTTGGCCTTATCACTCACCTCCAGGTTAATGGGAGCCAGCTCTCAATCATTCAATC
Source organism: Lepisosteus oculatus (assembly GCF_040954835.1). NCBI lineage: Eukaryota > Metazoa > Chordata > Actinopteri > Semionotiformes > Lepisosteidae > Lepisosteus > Lepisosteus oculatus. The sequence goes on along the minus strand of NC_090719.1, from coordinate 11,604,042 downwards.
ATGAAGGACAGCAAACAAAATCACTTGGAGTGCAGAAAGTGAAGTTATACCAACACATCAAAGCCTGTTACAGTAGGAACAGATTGAAATTCCAAACCATAATTCCAAACCAGGCATTGCTGTGGCATCTTGCCTTTATCATAGAAGTATCATGTTCTGGCTCTGGCGGTTTTCAGAAAATGTTAGAAATGTAATTCAAAGGTGATCAGGCCAACAGCTCACTGGATGATCATAGCTTGTCTGATTTATTCAAAATGTTCCTCTGCTTTTTTTTTAGATTAAACAGACTTCAACCAATTTTCCAGAGAAAAGTATACCCTTATACCTCTTTGATCTTTTCCATGATTTCCACCTTTACACTTATTTGATTATTTTGGTAAAAATAAGAGGAAATTGTACTCTGCAGCAACATGCTTTGAAAAGTCCCTTGTAAGTGATTTAATCCAAAATCTGTCTTTTTCTTTCTACATTACTTTAAACTGTTGTGGGCAGTCATTAGGTCTCTGGACTCTTAACTGGCAGATTAAGAGTGGGTTCAAGTTCCTGCTATAGTTCTATGGTGTTGTTGTGCTTTTGATAGGGTACTGTACAATTGTTCTAGTCCATGCAGAAAAGCCTAGAAGTTGGAATAATCTCTGCCATTAATGAAATTTGATACCTAGATTCACAGGTTAAGATGCTTTTTTGTTTTGCTTTACCATTACATCTGTTAAATATGTCAATCCTGTAAAGTCAGGCTCCTGCACTCTCTCTGCACTGAGCCTGTCAGAGGGGGATAATTTGTAAGCAAAGGCAAAAGCTAAAAAGTACAATATGGGTACACTTCACTGAGCAGACTCACCAGTGGAAATGTTTAGGGGGGGGATTTATGGTTAATCATGGCATGAGAGAAAGGCAGGACAAGATATTTGTAATCCTCTGGGAGCGTATCTCTATTATTCTGAGAGAGAGGGAATTAGGAAAAAAGGGTAAATCAAATTTGACAGTAACCTCTTTTTCTCAATCACTAGAGTACTATCAGGGCAATAGCTACAACTTTTTCCAGGGGCTCGTTCAGAGAAGAGACGCAGTAGTGGGATTCCAGTGAATAATGGCTAGAGAATAACAGTTCTCACAGAGACGGTGACAGAATCAGAGAATAACCACTGTGGCCACAGCATTACAGGGGTCTCTCTTAATGAAAGAGCATAGCCGTGCCAACATGCTGCACAGCGCTTCCCACACAGCAGTGCAGTGTACTAATATGCACTAAATATAAATGCATCAACAGGCCAATTAGACCACTCCGTGCTCACCCACATGAAACAAATTGCCAGTGATGTGTGCATTTATGATGATTAAATGAAGTTCTTGGTGCTTGTGGAAATAGCAGAACTGTTATGAATTGAGACATTACAGAGGCTCCTGAGTGGTTCTCCTCGTAAAAGCTTCAATGTGGACTATGGGATTGCAGGTTCTAGTACAGGTCTTGAGACCTCTCAGGGAATAGTGTGGCTGTGCCGTGCTTTCACTGCCTGCAAGCAAGACGAGCTCAGTGAGAACTGTTACCAGTCTAAACTGCTGTTTGCGCTCTTCCACTGTCAAGGAAACACGTGTCTTGCCTAAGCATGTTGTCATTGTCTTGAGAGAGAGAGTTTGGCTTGGCAAGTTATCCACAATTCAAAATTGATTAGTATAAAAGAGGAAAAACAAAAGAAAAACTTGCAACTCAAGATCTAACAAAAATAATGATACATAAAGCAAAACATATTTACTGCATTTTTTTTACAATAGGCACTCAACAGTTTAAGGATTAGCAACATAAGTTATCAGTCCTGAATGTCATTTTGTTATCTGGATAACTACACACAAAAATATTGATGCAAAACATATAGTATATAACAGTCGTCTGTTTTCATTCTATATTTGTGTCCACAGTTGACGTCTGGTCTGTTTTTGCAACTGAGCCACTGGATCAGGCTTAATTGAACTCAGATTAGGTGGCTTTGACCTACAGTTATGCTGCTTCTTATTAAACCAGATCCTGTTTGAAAACAGCAGCTTTCTGCCTGGTCCATAGCTGACTTATTCATCTTTCCATTAAACCCTCTGACCCTTTTTCCCCTTTTGCACTGCCAAATATTTTCATAGGAAATAATGAAATTCCTGAAATTATTAGGAGGGGAACCTTTTATCATCTGTTCTTCATAGGCTTGGCTTCAGACTGAGCTTCACAGTTTCCATAGGATGACCTCCACTGCGTCTCAATAATACCTCCCTCGTTTAATGAGCTCTTGCTTGAAACGTTCTAGTGAAAATGCCATCATTGTCTTAATACCATCACTAAGATCCCACAGCTTAAAGCGGTTTCAATCTTTTTAACAAAACATTTCACAGAGCTCTCAGTCTCTAGCACAGTGGGTTTCGGGATGGGTATGGTCTCAAAGTTCTTGGCCAAGATCAATATTAGACTGGATTTTTTTTTCTCGGTTGTAAATGTAGGGGTCCTAGTGATACTATCCCCGTATATGTATCTGTTTCCTTTTATAGCAAATGTCATTGTCAATATTGAACTAAAGGAGAAAATAATATTTAAAACGGTTTTGGATCAAAAGTGTGGTTAAAACAAAATGATCCCTCGTTATATGTCTGACCAAGATACTTTTCTTCACACTAACGTCATCAAGATATTGTTATGCGACGCATAAATTCCTTGCATTTGAATACATTTTTGTCTAGAAAGAGTCCTCTTTCTTGCACTCGGTGTAGCTGGTGGGGAACATGAGCAGTGATGACTCTCATTAGATTTTACCTTTACATCCTAGCAAAGTTGAGCTCTAAGCATAGTTCAAGCCCTGAAGGCCAGCGGCGCTGTAGCATTAACAGTCAAGTATTTGTTTAAAATGTCACTTATTATGTTCAAATTATTTGGCGCACTATGGCGGCCGTCGCATCTTCCAGGTGGGGCTGCACATTGGTGGTGGAGGGGATCCCCATTACCTGTAAAGCGCTTTGAGTTGAGTTTCCAGAAAAGCACTGTATTAGTGTAAAAAAATATTATTATTTGGAATATCAAGATATATGTGAGTGATAGGTTAGAGTTAAAATTGCTTAATGTTTGTGTATACAGTATGTAGAGTACTATCCTTGGATAGCTACAATTGAAGTCTAACATATGCCCCCACCCCAATCAGTTCCATTCATTTTTATGGGGAAACTCCCCCACTTGAAGTCACAAAGTTAATGGTCTTACAGTCCCCAGTACCCTACTGTATATTTAAGCTGTTCTTATCGAGGAAAAGTCCCCTATATACAGTATGGCTTTTCATGAAACAGTAAGTCTCAACCTTCTGGTTCCTAACCCTGATATATGATATAAAGTATAGTATATATATAGAGAGAGAGATGACCATCTGTACTGGCTTACTAATTGATACGACTGTACATCAGCAGTCAAAGCACATTGGACCATAGCACATATTTGCTATCACTTTGTTACAGAATGTCTTGCTGCTGTTTCTGTGAATCATGCAGTCTAATAGTCTTCAGTTCAACTGAACTGTACAGTACTTAATTGAACCTTTTATTGAACTACTCATTTAATTAGAACTATTTTATTGATATATTTTAACAATAAATATGTCAGTTCTCCATATTATTGCGAGACCTTTTAGGTTTATTACTAGCCTTTACAAGGGACTCTAGAACCTTTAAATTTTAGGCATCTGAAAATTATGACAAATATCTAATTAGGTAGGCAATTAGTTCAATTAAAGTTTAAGTAAATAACAGTAAATAAATCAACTGGAATGAAAACCATCAGATTAGGTCTCAAAGCCCAAAGCTAGCAAACCCTGGTTTAGAGAAGTTCTAAAAGAGAAACATTATTTAATGTAAAGGAACAAGTAAAAGGTTTATTCCATGCTTAAAAAAAAAGAAGAAAGAAAACACAAAAGAGCAGTAGGAAATACTGGTAATCCCATGCCATTTACTTTAGGTACTATAGCAGTGCTGGTGTGTTTGGATTCCATACTCTGGACAGCTGCCTGGCCAACAGATGTTTTTTTCAAAGGAAAAGAAGGGGGGGATGGTGGTGTGTCTTTATTTTTTGTTTGAGCAACTTTTAAGAGGAGAAGGGGTTAAAAACAGGGGGGAGAGGGCTGTGTAGGGAAGCTAATTGGGTTGAAGTTGTCCTCCCAGGGGTTCTGAGCACAAGAGGCATGAACAAAAAGCTATTGTAATGAGACAACATCTAAATAAGTAACCTTAAAGCTTGCCATCCATAAATCTCAAAAGGAGCACCTTTAAGTTGTATGGAGTGTTTTAGGAGCATGCAGTCACTAGGAATAATGGGATTTAATATTAATTAACTTTTACTTATAGAGCACAGAGGGAGGTGGAATTAAAGAGATGTCTGATTCTGGCTTTTGCACATATAAAGTCAAAGCTAGACTACAGACTATCTAAAAATGTATCATCACACAGTTCCTCCCATACCCTAGTGTTGTGCAATAGCAAGAGGTAATTATTAATTTCAAGGTTGTACAGTGTTAATTACATTCTCAAACAGCTCTCCAATGCAAAGATTAAAGTAACATTTTAACTCTCAGTTCATGTTCTTTGTCTATTACCTCTTAAGGGCTAAACCCCTAATTTGATATTTTTGTAAAAAACTCCTGCCTTTGCCCTATTATGATAAACATATCTCTACAACAATATCTAAAAGCAACAGGGTGTGTTTGCAATTCATGTTAATATTTGTACAATAAACACTTGAGGTACTGCAAGTCAGCCTATCTTCTTGTGAAGAATTGCACTTCTACTGCACTTTATAGTCTTCTGAGGAGGTGACCACAGACCTTTGGCCTTGAGTGCAGGCAGCACAAATTAAAGCCTCAAACCTGAATTTTAGGAAGCTCAGCACTTCCATGACGTTTCCATTTTATTCTTTTGGTGTGGATTGAATCCTGTTTAATACATTCCCATGTAATCACCCTAAGTGTCTTCTGTACATTTATTATTACTTTATCTGTGGATGATTCAGATAGCACCACTGTTGTGTCCCTTTCCTCCAGTGGGAACTTAAGAGTGGCTTGAATGCTGTATTAATGGGAAAAACCAGGTCAGAACAAGCCATCCATTAAATATTACACATTTTAAGAACATGGGTTCTTAATGCACTATCCACAGAGAACGCACTGGAAGTCCAGCTTTTGATCAATAATTGAATAATAAATTTCTGCTGTTTCAAGAAAAGCAATGTAAAGATACTATACAACTTACCAACCCAGGAGTCCTTTTAATATGCATCTTCTGCTGATTTGAACAATGGTCGTACAATACCAGCATTTAATTCTGGATGCGGATGTTATGGTGTCGATTGTGAAGCTGGTTTTCAAGTAAGATCTTAATACCTGGCATGTACCGTACAAGTGTGGTCTTGTGGTTTCAGTGTGGCACCTGAGAAATAAATATAAGCCTATGAGTTTCATCTTTGCCAGGAGAGGTATAGAATAAGACTACAGGTTACAAATCTAAGAAGGATGTTTTTACCATCTTCTTAATGTAATTGCTAGTAGGATACTGATCCAAGGACCTGTTTCTTGAAGGTACCAAGAGATTCCTCTCCATAAATCTGGAGAAAAAACTGTGTAAATTCTTAAATTACAACCCTTGGTGTAAACAAGTACTGTACCTCCTCTTTATTCTACAGCAGACATACTGTATGTACTTTATTAGTCTTACAACTCTATGGTCTACTTACAGTATTTTTTCATGGAAAAGAATGGCATAAAAGCATTTTCCTATAGCGGGACAGTTCAGACGGTTTTGGTGTAATGATACTGTAAGTAGACAAATGTTTTGAAGTTATTTATATTAAAAAGCCAATATCATAAGGGTATCATTTTCTCTTCTTTTGCTATTTGTTACCCTTTTTATATTTATACTTTATGCTGTTCTGCTAAAGAGTAAAGCAGTCACCCTCGGAGCTGGCACTGTAAAAAATGAAAAAGAAAATAATTTTATAACTATAAATCATACATAATTTCCAACAGTCATATCTGTAGCACCGACTGGTTTTATAAAAGGAGAGATGCACCTGCTGTTGTTACAAATTCATAATAAAATAGCTCAGGATGACTCAAGAGCCCTTGATCTTAACTATGCAACTGCCTTAGTGCGAGTTTCGTAACACAAACAGATGTTTTGATCCATTTTAAAGATAGTAAATTATGAAATAGGGCATTAAAATGCACATTCATTTTGTGCAAAGATTTTGTCTCTACTTCAGTCGTACCAAAACGGAAAGCTCTGATTTAGGAATGTTACAGTGAAATTTGTTTTTTTGGTGGAAAGAGTATTCTTTAACAGTAGTTATATTTTCTGGACGGCAAAATGCTTCAGACGAGCATTTTCAGAGCAGCATGTGGCCAAAGAGATTTCTTCTGAACTATGATGAATGTTCTGTGAAGGTAAAAGGGTAGTCCTTAGACAATGTCTGGGTTATGTGGCATACCAAAGACAGAATTTTTTAATATGGAACTGAATCTTTGAAATGGAATAATTAGCATACTAGAAGGCAGCAGTTTGAAGGTACTGTACTTGATGACACACAACATTCCTAGCCAGATAAGGGCAATGACCTTCCACAAACAAGTCTTTACTTCAGAAGGCAGCTCAAATTTCATCTGCAGTAAGTCTTCCTGTATGACAGTGACCTTAGCACTGGTGAAGGACCATGCTTACTCTGTTCTCCTCGGTCACGGGCGATTACGTCAGCACCGTTTCACAAAGGATGAGTGACAATTTCACAGCTGTAGCGTGTAAACAAGAGGGAAAAGAAGAGTCGCAGAGAAAGGTGACAGATTTTGATTAAGCTCAAGTTATTCATTCCAAAATGCTTTTCCTGAAAGTGAAACAGACTGCAATAAACTTTATGAACTGGTTGGTAAAAAGGAAGATTTTCCTGTGTCTGGAAAATGCTCACACATCTCTTCCAGCCTCTCTTAGAAAGAATGTTTTTATTTAATTATTTAATTTGAAAGAAACCTGTGTGAATTTGACGTTTGAAGTTAAAGGCACATAATTCAATATTTTTTCTACCGATATATAAATTTGATCTCAATTTTAATATGAAGATGGCAATCAAGCTGGCGACAATATAAACGTGGAAAGCAATTGCAATAACTGTCTGTCACTACTTTCTAAGGAGTAAAAAAGTGGAGAAAATTGTGCCCTGGAGCAATATGCTTTGAACGTTGTCTTCTGCGTGTTTCTGATTATGAGATGATGATGCCATTCATCTTCCTATTATATTCAGTATGCCGTCATGCTAGTTTCCATTTTGTTCTTAATAAACTGCAGTTGTAGCTCTATATTGCGAGCAGTGTTACACCAGCAGTATCTCTCAGTCATAAAATCGGTGCAGCAAAAACGTGAACTCTAGGTGAGTGTGGGGAAAAAAAATGTGAATTACAACCAGTGAAATGAATCTACCATGATTGTTTACTACTGCAATGCAGAGACTGATAAAAGCAATTTTGTTGATTGCGATTAAATCCTGCCTACAGATCCACTTTAAACAGTAAGCTGCATGCCATTAGTATGATAGCTCTTGTAGCTCATTGTAAAAAAGGAGGAAATGTTTGGATTTTCCTTACACCAGTCCTATAAATTAAGAGTTGTTGATCATAACGTAAATTCAAGAACTTAATTTGGGCCTCATAATGCCAACATTCATATAGTACCAACTTTCTGTGCCTTTAGGACTTTGGGAGAGGAGTTGTGAAACAGTTTCCATATGCTCTACAGAATTTGCCCTGTCCAGAATTTTATGGGTGACTTTCCAGTCAGGGTAAATAGCGTGAGGCCATGTGCCCCACTGCCCTGTGGCTGTTGTAAAACACACTGCCAATGTGGTCAGGCTCCTTGCTGGAGACTGAACATTTGCATCTAATTCATTATGAAAATGTTTCACTTTCATGTGTAGAGGTTTAATTGAGTAGTTTAGCATGTGGACAGAATGTGCCAAGACCACTGATTTCCTCCCTGGGGATATGTAAACTCTGCATTAGAAGGGGGAGAGAGGGAAACTGTTTTTTTGTCTATTGCAAATATAGCACTGGGCAGGAACCATTTACATTGTATAATGACAAAGTTGCCCTAGACTGACCCATTATGGTATGTGCATGCTACCCATGTAATGGATTTTGTCTCTACTCTAGGGCCTACTTGGATGTGAAGGAGCTAAAAGAAATACTCAATCTGGATGGCTCCACCCATCTGAATATCTTCTTTGCCAACTCCTCTGATGAAGATCTGGCTGGAGTTGCCACTTGGCCTTGGGATAAAGAGGCGTTAACGCATTTAGGTAACAAACTCGGAGCATTTGTTTTGTTGTTCATTTTTTGTGTTTGCAAGCTGAACAATTGTAGTGTACCCCTCAACATCCTCCAAATGTCAGAAGCTAAATACTGAAATATAAATTGACCACAACTTGAAACATTTTTGTGGATAATAGTATCTGTTTATTTTAGAACTATGCTGCTCTGAAAAGTACTGTCAACTTTGTTTTGGGAATAACAAGTATTTTGAGCTATAATTGTGCATGATATGTTCATACTGGATGGCCTGCTACCAAAGTATTGATTGCACCTTTAAAAGGGTTTAAGATTCTTATGCAAAAATGCCAGGTGTATGGTCATTTCATTGTTATTCTATTTGTTTGATGAATTAGTTCAGAGGGTGTGACCTTGTACTTTTACCCTGTGACTACCCATCACCAGAATGATGTTGATGCTGGTTTTCTTATTGAGCTTTTTGTGATTGGTTGATACATGTTTTGTATGAGAAGGTAAATGTGTTCTCTATGCACTGTCATTGTAGGGGGAATTGTGCTGAATCCTTCATTCTATGGTACTTTTGGCCACACCAACACTATGATCCATGAGATTGGACACAGCCTGGGACTTTACCATGTTTTCCGGGGCATTTCTGAGATCGAGTCCTGCAACGACCCCTGCCTGGAGGTGGAACCGTCCTTAGAGATGGGGGACCTCTGTGCTGATACCAACCCCACCCCCAAATACAAGCACTGCCATGACCCCGAGCCAGGAAACGAAACCTGTGGCTCCAAACACTTCACAAACACCCCCTTCAACAACTACATGAGCTACGCTGGTGAGTGAAGAGCGCTCTGAATCTCAGTCTAATCCTTGTGTGTGATCCGAGCCACTTGAGGATTGAACAATTAGTCATGTTAGCCATGTCAACAGGTTTCCCTGGTTTCATCTCCCAGAAGAGACAGGAGAGAGTGAAAGCTTTTCAGAGAAACTGACACGTTTTGAAATCCTTAACTCTAATAAATCTTATTCCGGACGCAAAAGCAAAATATACTTTGAAAACACAAAAATATTTCACTGAACAGTATGTATCCTGAATAAAGTACTGTACGTCATAAATAATAATCCTTACGGTTTGTTTTTTAGTCAGTGCTGAATTTATAACAGCCAGTTTTTCTTTCTTTATAAAGGAGTTAGTGTAAGCAGGCAGTTGACAGCCACAGTTAAGGGGCTCTCCTGCTTGTTCACACAGATAAATGCATTTTGTCTGAGCATCTTCAGAAATGTTTTTTTTTAAATGTGGTCCAATTCAGACAGTGTTATGTCTTTTGAAAGGAAAAAGCATATTGTTCCTGGGACTTCCCCCTTGTAGGGTGAACCACTGTGAATAAGTAACTCACATTTTCGAAAGATCCCCCAGAAGAGCATCCCATTCTCTTCAACACTCTCTCACACACGCAAGCAATTTTATTTTCACCTCCCTTTTCATAAATACACTTTTCAAACATGTTGGGGCTTTAATTATGCCATAACAGTGCTGTGTTTTAGGTAAAATGTGAAACAGAACAGTGTATAAAAAGGAAGATAAAAAGAAAGATTTAAAGTAAGACCACCATGATCTTGGGTGAGTTATCTGTTTTATTGGAATTCCATGAATAGCAAGGGGGTGTTTGGCACTACTTCTTACAGTATAGAGAATAGCTGAGGCTGAGGGTGGCATTTGGTACTTTTAGATTGTTTTTAATGTCAATGCAAATGAACATTGAACATAAGTACCGTGTTTCAGTATACTTTATTCTTCTCAATTCGGGATACCCAGTGCAAAAGCCCTCTGCTGCCATTGGCACAGGAAGATCGAAGATGAGTTAACAACCTTTTGGGTGGTTCAGTGGTGACCACTCTCGTTTCTGGAGGGTCTTATTTCTCCAGCTTCTATAAGAATTCTGATTCATCTACTGCCACAGTCCTGGTGCATAACATTTTGGCTAAATACGCCCAACTATTGAATTGATTTATTTGGTTATGGTTGGTATAACACTACCTTTGAGGCTCTTCAAGGCAGGCATGGATTAGATGCTTCATCAGGTCCTGCTTCCATCTGGTGAAAACTTGAGACAGACAATGCAAGTGATCACAGGCAAAGAAAAACCTGATGGGGCAAGCAGACCGGCTGTCTGTAGCTTCAGAAGATACATGTCCAATAAGCATCCCTGTGGCTCACGAGGAGAATCATTTGCAGTTGAGGAAATTTCTAAGGCCAGTAGCCACTGTCTTTAAATCCATATCCAAGACTGATATCAAGGTGTAGGCCCTGCCTTGAAGTAAAAAAAAAAGTCTAAGACATAAGCTGTAAACCACTCCTACAAAAAGTGTACTATATTAATTTTAGATCTGTCTCAAACTGAAGTTATACTATAGTACATTTTGCATAATAAATTCTAGGTTTTGCATTCTGTGGACAATTTGTAATTACAAATGAAAGGCAAGTAAGGCAATTGTGAAACTTATGTTTTGCAGCTCAAGTCTCACCTCAGACCCAGTACTAAGAAAGCAATTCTAAAACTCCTAAAAGAATCCTACATTACAGTACCTTTTAAAACTGCAGAGGCATAAGCCTTTTGATAAAACTTTGCAGTGCGAGAATTAATTGTCTAAGCATGCACATTGAAAGCTAAACTCATGGTTCAGACAGAGGTACATAATATTACGCAAATATTAATACTCACCTGAAATGTCCCTGTTCCGTCTTTGGGCCCTTCATGGAAAAATAGTAGCAGTGGTGTGTGAAGGAGATTACATTGTCATGGGAAAGGAGTTTGTTGTTACTTGTTATTGCTGTTCTCATGTGATTTCGTAAGAATCTGATCTTCCAAGAACCCAAGGTGAAGCACTGGCTGAATGTCACCTCTGTACATATCGGCTTGGTTCAGCAGAAAAGCTCCAGCTCTGTGCTCCAGACTACACTTGGTGATACAAGTTATTTAGGAGTCGAGTTGGAGTGTAGCAGTTTGTGCTGAAACCCTAATTACTTCTAGCACTATATCAAGGAAACCAGACACCGGTGATCAATTCTGATTCCTTGCATACTGTATGCTAAGCCTCAAACTCTTTTTATCCTATTTCTTACATGAATCCCATGTAATAAATTTGGTTGCAGAGCTGCATGTTTTATTAAGTGCCATCAATAACAAGGGCTTTCCTGTCATATTTCCCATATTATAAGTGATTCTGACACCTGTGAAAGTTATTTACCACAGATTGTCAGCCTCATTGAATAACATATCCAACCCCTACCTTGCCTAATTATCAAGTAGGAGTGTGTGGCGTGCGTTGAGGTCAACAGAGGTACAACATGACCTGCCCTATCTTTCACGCATCATCTTTCTCACTGTCTTGTTGATGTTTCTTCTCTTGTTTTTCTTCACCCCCAAGATGATGACTGTACTGATTCCTTCACGCTCAATCAAGTTGCAAGAATGCACTGCTACTTGGATCTTATCTACCAGTCCTGGCAGCCAGACAGCAAGCCTGCTCCTGTCCCTCTGGCGCCCCAAGTGGTAGACCAGACGGCTGATGCCCTCACACTCGAATGGTTCTCTCCCGTCAACGGGCACTTTTACGACAGGTGAAAATGTAGAAGCTTAGGCCTTTTGAGAATCCCAAAGAATTTCCAGTTTTCACTAACAGGTCCCTTTGTTTTTCCTGTTTCGTAAATATTTTTTTTAGGAGCACAGGTGTGCATTTTGGAATGGGCAATGGAATATGAGATATGATTAACATTTTTTTTTTAAATATACTGTACTGTGTCTTGTCAAAAAAAAAAGAAGCACTTGTTCTAATCCTTAGCTACAACATTAAAATAGAGGTACTTTTTTATCTTCCCTCCCACCAAAAACATGTACATTTGAAATGCAGGGTCTGTTTCCTGTCAGGAACAGCATATGCCCGGAGCTGACATAATCAGCAATGCTGGCTGAAACGTGTCAGTCAACAATGAAGGATGCAGTAAAGGACCAATAAAAAGAGGATTATTCACTGATTTCTGTTGTGATTTCCTCCTTGTTCCCATTCTTTGTATTAATAGTTATGCTGTCATAAACTCCCCTGCAGAAAGGGAGTTGGTGATTGACGCGGACTCAGATCACCAGCCTTATTCTTTAGGAATATATGGGAGAAGTAATAGAAACCATGATATTAATATCCCCAATACCCTTATTTGGAAACAAATCCTTGCCCATTTTCCCCAGATTAATGGGATATGAATTTCCCTGTGCCAAACAGTTAATGGAAGCCCCCTGTTATATGAAAACATGTATTTATGACAGGAATATAAGTTGGTAACGGTCTGATCTGTTGGTTCTACTAGAGAAGGGGGATCGGTGTGTGATAAGTGCCAGGAAGGTGGGGTTCTGATCCAGTATGCATCAAACGCCTCCTCTCCTCGCCCCTGTGCCCCTTCTGGACACTGGAGCCCCCGTGAGGCTGAAGGTAAGAGAAGCAGCTATAAGTGATGCTCATGCCCGTCTGTTATGCCTTTCTGTGTTCAATTATGATGCCTTCATCTTTTGGAGGTATTTTTATTTTGTTTCCCTGTGAGATTGTGCTGTTGTCTTTAAAAAATGTTGGGGTTTTTTTCGACGGACACGTCAGGAAATGATGTTTATCAGTGCTGTGTTCTAATGAAGGGTGGCACCGTGGTGCGTTGATTAGCACAGCTGCCTTACAGTTCTGCGACCGCGGGTTCAATTCCTAGGGCACTGTATGTGGACACTATTCTTCCTGTGTTCTCCTGTGGGTTTGCTCCCACTTTCAGACAACATACTAGAGGGGTTAATTGGCTTCTGGGAAAATCAAGCCTGGTTTGGATGTGTTTGTGTCTGGATGTGTCCTGCAATGAACTGGCATGCCACCCAGGGTGTATCCTGTCTTGTGCCCGTTGCTTGCTGGAGTGGGCATCGGTTTCCGCGGGACCCTAAGTTAGAAGGTTCGAAAATGGACGGATGTCGTAATAAAAAAGAAAATCACCTTCATTTAACGGGGCGTTACAGACTTTTTGGTGTGTGGTTTTTGTATTGTTTCTGTTCAACAGACAGCGAGGATAGGAAAGAATTGTCTCCACATCAATTTATTACAACTGAATGACAAAATATAAACAAACTTAGCTTGTTGCTGTTTAATTATGTGCCGCAGAAGTAATGGCTCCACACTTGTAGCGCAAACATTTACATTATGATTAAATTTCACAAAGTTTACTCCTCTGTTAAAAGGGACATGTTTACAAAGCCAAATTAGATTCATTCCTAAAATAGGATGTATTTAATGCCTATTCCATTTTGGCTCGCAGACTCGCCAATGTACAACAAACACCAGGCAGGAGATGGAAGGATTTGTTAGATAAAGAGTCCAGATCACTGTGGTGTGCTGTATTTTGGGACAACTGCAGACACCGGATTAATAACAGATTATTAATTATTTATTAATTATTATTAATTGCCTCTTTCTAATAATGCATTGGAACCTCTCAATACTGCCCATAGGAGCCTATTCTGTGTGTGTAAGACTATGTGTCCACCATTATTTCTGGTCTTTGCATCCTTCTTATGTGCATACTTTTCTTGCGTACTGTTTTCTGAAGGGTTACACTCAGAACAGTTCTTGATCTTCTTGTGACTTGAATCACTTCTTGTGACTGTGACTTACTTGGCAAAGCAGAATAGTCCCAGACCAGTTTCTTTGGCAGAATGATCACAGTCCACTCTTCCCATCACACTCTGGATTTGAAAGACCAAGTCCAGGTCCCAGCATGGGTAGCCTCATGTATAAAGCCTTGGTGTCAGTGTCTACCTGCTGCCAAACCAATGGAAGAGACCAAAACAGAGAAGGCCTGGATATAGAGAGCCCAACTACCTGCCTGAGAAGAACGGGTCACGTTTTAGAACTCAAAAGTGGAGAATTTTAGTCATCGGACTGCTGTTAAAGCTTGACCTCTCCTGGGTTTATTTTTAAGGAATAAGCATTAATGGCCCCATAAAGGTCCATAGGGCTTTGTACATATGCATTTAAAAAACCATCAAAACTTTTCTCATAATCAGTCTGACTCAGTTTTTCCCTTCAGTGTCGGCATCACTCTCTCTTTGAACCCTGCAACTTTCCTCTCAATATTTCCTTCCCAGCCCTCTTGACTGTTCTCGTCTTCACAATACTGGAGAACATGGGGTCCCCTTTGGACTCCTTACCATAAAAGTACAATGAAGGAAACCTGCCTGAGATGCCAAGCTTGGCTGAGAGATGCACAGTGACCACATTGCATTTTCAGGACTGGCACAATCCTCTCAACAGCATCTGATCAGACATACAGGCTACCATGCCAAGAGATATGCAAAAATGTAAAGCAACACAGTGACAAATAATATGTTACACATAATAATCTTAGCCCCCTGTTTGTACTGTATTTCACTATTGGGGTTTTGTTACTAATATGCAATTAGTCTACAGCAGAGGCTGACTATTATGGTGATTATGTAATCTTTTAGTACTTTATTAATCCATTTGACTTGACAAATTGTTATGAGAAGCATTTGCAGCCCCTAAGATCACTGTAAAGGAACACCAAGTAGAAATCTGATAAACCATTCCGGTATGCTTCCACACTTTACGGTACACTACAGTTCAGCTCTGCTCCTGCAAGTATGTCAGGAAGTAACACAGATCAAGAAGTTATCATCTGACATTGTGTACTAACAAGAGTTAAAATCTGTTAATGAATTGTGTAATGAAGGAAAGTGAGAGCATGCTGGATAGAAAATTTCACCTAATGGTATCCGCAACAAGAAAACTCTCTGTGTGAGAGTAGAAGAGCTAGTGATACATGCCTGGGCTTGTCACGCCTGTCTTGTAAGCTGATGCTGTTTTTCACCGCCCGGAATTCCCCATTATCAATTGGCCTCTTGTACTCTTCATTACTGGGCACAAATTCACAGCGGAGGCCTCTGCCTGCTCGACTTACTTATTTCAGCTTATCAGTTTTGTGAGCTACTGTTGGCTGTCCCCATATTTTTCCATCTGGCTCCAGTCTCCAGTTTGTTCTGGAGGTAAAAGTATATGATAATCAGAAACGATTTAGGAATCTCCTTTCTGCGTTCTTGGAGGTTTTTAACCCTGTATAGTCCTGAGTATGTTTAAACACCAATACCAATATACCAATTGAATTCACTTCTACAGAATTTACCATTTTTAGAGCATATTTTATTTTGCTGTTTTAGCTAAATGTCTTTTTTTCCCAGGTGAGATTTGGAACACCTTTATGAGATGTAAACTGTCAAGCATTTTAGCCTTTGAAAAAAAGAAGTAAGAACACCTTGTATATGTTATATATTAGGCACACGAGCCATACTCCCAAGATGTGACACCATCCACCATGTTTCTAGTACCAAGAACAAGGGAAATGTATAGATTTCTTAATTGGATATGATTTGTTTGTCTGAGCAGTTTAGACGGAACCTAACCAGCTGAGCAAGAGTGTAGCCCATGGTGATCGCGTGTAAAATTGAATTTTTTGCCTGCATTGAGTTTTGTTCTTTTCTCTTTGTACTTTTGGAGTACAAAAAATTAAGGTACATTTTCGTTACTTTAAGGACACAAAATGCTGATATTTCTATTTTAAAACTTCATATGAGTGCAAGGAGGTTTAACTGTAAGAACAGAGCAACACATTCTGTTTTATTTCCACACATGAACATTTTTTTTACAGTTGTTAAAAACAAATTGTGAACAGTGTATTTTAACTTGAAAACATTGAATTTTACATCTGGGAAACGAGTTTCCATTTTATTTAGAAGAATGAAAATTATTGTTGTATTAATTAGCTATTGTATAGCAAAGCACGGCAAAATGTGTTGTGTATTTTCTCAGGGAGTTGACAAGGATGAAAACAATATACACACTACAGTTCATATCAGCCATGACTTCTTTTTCAAGTTCTGGGACAAGCATTAGGATATCATCTAGATTACTAATACCTCACAATGTCTTACCATTAATATCAAATACCACTTAAACACCAGCTAGATTATAATCAGTATTTCATTTATGTTTTGTGATGGATTCTTATACATAAAAAAAATAACATTGATTCTGCTTTTAAAGATGCAGATGTGTGTTCTTTTCAAGACTAGTGTAAATTCAAGAGTTTGCTTCATGTAAAGTCGCCGAAAAGTCAAAAACCTAATTGAATACCAGAATCTGTACTTGCAGCTGATGGTTGACAGTTGTGATCAGTATTCATGGGATGCATTACAACAGGTCCCACTGCATCGGTGCCTGTATTAACAATACATGGGCTATCAACAGGTGGTGAAGGAATTTCCTTAACATGTTTTTCAAATTTAAGCGGTGTTGGCTTGACTGGCAAAACCATACATTTGCGATGCACGTGGTTCTTTTGCCTTATACCTTAACAGTTTTCATCCTCGCTTACAATTCTATTAATTTAACCTGTCTGTTAAAATGTATCGGACTGCCCATAACTTTGAAGAAGTCAGTACTTCATTTAAGATGAAAGGAACTTTGTTGGTATTCCAGCAGGTATGGGTCCAAACCTAATGCCCGACATCTTTGTGATGTTAAGAAAAGTTACCATTATTTCCTTCAGGAAGACAAATGAAGCTGCTGGTCATGTGAAGGGTGCAGACAGGCTTTAAGGGGGATTGTCAATGCCATATATAATACAGTTAAGAGAAGCCAGGCTTCCCATTGAAAAAGAATTTTAATTAAAAACCAAACAAAAAAAACATGAATGCAAGTCCAGAAAACTGCCTTACTTCCATTTTCCTAGTGCTGTGTGGGAAATAATATTTAACCCAACTCAAAAAAATGTTTGTTCATTGTTGCTCCACTTAAATTAAATTAAATTGCTGGTGAGTCGATCTTTCTAAGAATGGTACAACACTACAGTCACTATGCAGCATAAGAGCTATTATGGATTTTAAGATTAGGGACTATGAACAGCAATTCTGAGGATTGCAAATCAAGTGTTTCTAATAATCTATATTTAGGAAAGTAACCAAGGAAGGGGACCAGCACAACTCATTTTGAATACAACCGTAGAGCAGATCCACATTACTAGAATATTAGTGTCTCAGGTATTGACTGAGAAGAAGAGAAAGACATTCTGGAGGAGAAGGGACAGGTTTCTCTGCTCAGTCAGAATGCAGCATGTTTCCTGTAAAGGCAAACACTTCAAACAAAAACAAAACCAACGGTCATTTCTTCTTTCTGTAATTAAATTGCATTATTGTCATAGTTTCCAAAATTCCTGAAGCACTCTAAAGGGCATGACAAGCATGAAAGGCATACTGTAGCAAGACCAATACAAACCAGCAGCTTAGGAAATAGACATCAAAAAGCTAGGAATGTAATGTGTCAGAACGGAGATCCTATGTTTTTAATTTTGTTGCTTTATATTCAACCCTTCAGTGATTTCATAGACCTGTTTATTGTTGTGGTCACAGATTTTTACAGTTAAGTACAGTCTTAACCTAACCAAGCTGGTGAATACGTTCTAAAAATTTTCTTCTTAAAAAAAAAGATTTGTGTCTTTAATGCTGTAAGGCGAGCAATATTACCAAATACAGTTTTCTTCCTTAGGCCAATAAAAGACAATAACCAGAAAACAACTGGTTGGTAAAGCCCTACTGAGGAAATTTTAAAAGATAACGTGTGTTGAAACAACATGTTAGATTCTTATTTTTTTCTATTTCATTAGAAAACAAATGTAAACAGTTGGGTATCATCATTTGTTAATCAGGTTGGCTCGAACTGTGCACACTTTTCTCTGAAAGTTGTGATTGTCTCACCAATTACCTTATTACCCGCTGCAAATCCAACTGTGGCCTACAATTGGTCTAATATCGACTGAAGAAATGGTGGGTCTAACATTGATACCACTGAAAACTCAGAAATGGCCAGTACGTTTAAAGGGTTTTTCTGTTGTACAGATGGCAAAGGACGCTACAGTATGGACACTCCAATTTGGGTATTGAGCAGTGGTAATTTTACATACATACATGGCTCCTTTACTGGCTGTGTGGCTTTCTAGCCCAAGTTAAATTTGATTCTCTGGTAGGTTGTTCTGAAAAAGTAGCTTCTTGCTTAACAGAGCATTTGTATATGAATAAAAAAAAATCCATGTGTTTGTGAATTTTTCAGAGATCCTAATTCCAAACCTAGTTAGCAGGGCTGATTACAATGACCCCTTGGCTTGTTTTGAGTAGCTACTCTGAAAACTTGTCAGCATTTTGACTTTCTCTCTGTGATCTCCTGTGAGGTCTCCTGCAATGAGCAATGTTTGGGGCTTTGTCTGCAGAGTCTCATATTTAGCGAAGAGCTCATTTTTGCATTGTGCTGTCATACACAAGTACTCCAAATCAATCAGTTTCTGGAAATGCTTTTGTATGGCATATTAGGAAACAGTGGGATCAAAATGGATACACTATATAACTACGTTTTTTGAAAAGCGGTTTTTGGAATGTTTGTATCTCAATAATAGAAAGTGGGTTTATGAAGATGCATTCACAGATGATGCTATAACATAAAAACCTTCTGAGGATTTAACTATATCTATAATGTTTAAATTTAATATCAATATGCTGTTTGTGGTTACTTGTATATATAGTAAGTACTTCCATATTGGAACATCTTGTTGGTGTAGTTTCTGTCCTGGTTTCCATTGTGTTAAGCACACACAGAGAGTACAAGGCAACCCCCTGGATGGGGTGAAGCAGTCTTCTCAAGGTCTGCAGTGAGAACTTGAACCCACAGCCAGTCTTGTGTCCAGAGACTTACCTGCTATGGTACACTGCGCCCTTGTTTAGTATTTCCTGTTAATTATGACAGTGAAATTAATTTAGCTCTATTCAAAACACAGAAATCAAATTTAGCAGCCCTTATTAGCACTCAGGATCAGGTAATAGCAACTTAGACCAGGGATACAGGTCTGAAGACAGTATATCATACTGTACAAGGATACCTTTCAGGTTTATGGTGTCTTTAAAAGCAAGGAGTTCCTGTGAAGTTTGTGAATAAATCTTCATTACCTGTCAACATTTCACAATTTTAGAGCCATCTAATTGTCAGAGTTCCTCTTTGTTTAAAGTCAGTTATTTCTTACAATATACAATTTTATACAATGTTACAATATTTGTATTACATTTTATGGATATGTATGTGTTTGTTGACTGTGTCAATGCTTGTGTGGCAGATGTTTTTAAGAACCTTTAAACCCAGTCATTAATTTCCAGCTCTGTCTCTATATATATACAGTATAAATATGCACACATGCAGATGAATGCATGTATGTAAAGAAAATAAAGTTTAAAAGATTTAAATTGGGTTTGCTGCTCAGTAGTCGTTCCTCTTTTAAATCATGGGAGCAAATTGCAGAGTATAATATTACAGGAATTCCTTCAGATCTTCTGAATTATGTCCAAACAATGTACAGTACATGCATACTGTTCACAAGACTGGGAATATTAGTTTGGGAAAGCCTGAGATCTTGTTGCAGAGCCAGAAAGGTCAAAAAGCAGACTGAAAATAAAAAGCAGTGGAATATTTTGGAAGAAAATATGCAGAAACCCCAAGTGAGATGATGGGGGAATGGAGCAATGCTGTCAGTGTCACACGATTCCTCTTGGTGATATAATTAATGTATGTTCCTATATTGTAGCATTTACTAAAATCCTTGAACCTGTGCTGAGAACCTATCACTGCGTGATAACAGCACAAATCACACTGAAGTATCAAATTAAACTTCTCAGCTTTTGCAGTTGGAAAGAAATGCAATATATAATAGGAGTAGGTTTCAAATGAGGAGCTTTGCCTTTTATAGTCACTATATGCTTTATGCAAGTTTTATCTTATTATGCTGATGGAAGGAATATGAAATCCCCTATTGCTTGAACAGTAAAGGCACGACTGAAAACTTTTACTGTTTTGTAATTAAGTCAAGTCGTTTGTTAAACTTTTGCTTTTTTAAATTTTCATCAACTTGCGACCTCTGGTCTGGTTTTTCAACTAATATCGCCTTCAACCCTGGTTTCCCATCTCTGCAGAGTGACCCACATCTATTTCAGTCCTGAAAAATGCAGAGAATTACCTGGGGACCAAAGAAAGTGAACTGTGGACAAACCCATTCACTTTTCTTGTTTTATATTTGTCAAAAAACAGAATGGAAAAAAAAAACAATTCTGGATTCCATCAAAGGACCCTGGTTTCTGTAGTTTGGGGTATGTGGGCATTTACTGTATTTGTGAATGAAGATGGAGGGTGCAATGCACCGTTCGTCTTGGTTTATATTTGTATGCTGGAGCTGTATAGTTTGTAAGTATTGTATATCTGGTTTAATCTCTCCTCTGGTTAGCTTATGATGACCCAGGCTCAGCAAAAGACTGCTTCTGGGCCTCCCAGAGAGAGCCCTGTGTGGTACACATGCTATTGCAACAGGGATAGCAGTGGTGTAAGCCTGGCTCTGCTCATCTCTCCTCTTGGATCCTACACAGAGTGTTTGCGTAGGAGTGAGGGGCCTCCTAATGGGATAGAAAGCAGCAGAGATTAAACAGTGATAGTATAGCACTCGGAACGCAGCAAAAAGAGAACGGGTGACCTCTTCAGCATTCACGGCGTCTCGTTATTTGAGGAGGCCACGTAACTGCTGAAAAACAGAGCGGTCGCTTTTAGTTTTACACAGTCCAATGGCAAGCAAGGGAGCAAAGGAGCAGCACAGCGCAAGAAGACAAGGTTATCCCAGGGAAACAGGGCAAAGTTGGGTACAGTAACTCGCTTTCAGTGCAGGCAATGTTCAGGAGTGTATAATGAAAGGTAAACTATGCCAGGCTGAGAGAGTGATCTTAAGCAAATGTTTACAACTGAATGCCTCCCCTTCAAATCCCACCACCACCCTCCCCACACACACCCACAGACACACACACACACTTGGCACAGCTAGCTGTTGTGTTTTTACTCAACAGTCATTTTTACATGCAGGCAAGTGGTTTTTGTTTGGTCACATTTTTCGGTGTTTAACACTGTTGTTATTTTTGCCTGCTCTATGAATGAGTGCGAGTGCGTGTGCGTGTGTGTGGGTTTGTGTGTGTGTTGCACGCATTGTGGCACAAGTCAGCACTTTCCAGTAAGTGGACTGCATGCCTGGACATATTCCCTCCTGTTTTGGTTGATTTAGAGAGACTAGAATAGAGCCCTCTAAGAGTAAAAAAAAACCAGAATGGCATTATCCCTGCATAGCTCTTTGTGGTAAAGACATACTTAGTTAATTTTAAATATTCAGATGAGTCCAATTAACTTGATTCTCATCTCTAGTGTTTCATAGAGAGAGGACTTTTCTAGAGAGGCCGGTATCTCTATAGGGATTATCTAATAGACAGAAATGGCAATATTTCGTTTTCTTCTTAAAATGTAAATTACCAGGTTCATAAACTCCCCCTAAAGACTATGAAGCAACAAAAATTGAATGCACAAAAGGACGGTACTTTTTATCGAAGGCAAAATGTTTTTTTAATGAAATGTTCCAATGAAGCTTCATTTATTTATTAGTTTTGCCACTAACTAGCATAGACATTCAATAAAACTATAAGGCAAACTGGTTCCCCTGTTGCTAGATTACTTTTGTAAAATGAAGAATAGGTATATATTACATACTGTACTCCCCAGTATTTTGGTCTGTAAAGTCCGTGCACTACTTAGGTAATAAAGTAAGTGCCTGTCTTTTTATAAAGTTTGTTTATTCCTCAACCGTTATGTTTTCCTTAGGGTGGCAGTCATTCCCTTTACCCACCACAACAACAGTGCTTTTAATACTCAACTTCTGTTTATTCACTGTGTGGCTGGGTTGTTTCTAACCATTAAAACGAATGCCCAGATGGAGCCTTGTCATAACCAAAGATGACATTCGCAAAAAGTGAGATCTTGCTCTGCGAGCTAAAATTTCAGTGCATTAGCAAAAGTAACTTATTTTAAACTGAATATTTTTGCATACTACTTGCTACAGCAATTTCTTTTCTGGCTTTGGATTGGGAAACCCATCAATAAAAGGGGTTTTAAATAAACACCCTACTTATGTGTTCTGTATGTTATCACGAAGATTATAAATTAGATTATGGTAAAATTACATTCATGTTGGACATGGCTGGTACACATTCATGCTTACATATTCATTATTTAGTGCCAAACCACCACTGGGTTAGACTGCATTTGCCAAAATCAAGTGTTTTTTTTTCTGAAGGATTTGTGAATACAACCTTTATTTTCATTTGTTACTACACCATTTGGCAGGAGCTTAAGAAAAAAAGATGAACGACAACAACATACCATTCTTGTGTCCAATTACTAATGTTACAAAACATTACTAGAGAACAAAAAATACGCTGATGGATAGAACAACAAAAGACAAACACAATGAAAAATCTGAAGACAAAAAAGGTGTCAAGCAGCCGAGAGTATCATTTACAGTACATGGTTACGTATCCCTGGCCACACACGTATGGTAATAAATGTGCTGAGATAATGTGAGCTGGAAACTTAATTCAGTGCTCAATTGATTAAACATTGAATTTTTGTGAGCAGCCCAGAAATGAGGTTAGCAAATGTGTTTTGTGGTTGCCAGTTTGGAATTGTACAAAAGAAAATCGCAAGAACACAGTGTCAACCAGACTCTGGCACCTCTGAGCACTTGATGAATGTTAAGTACGTCACCGTGAATAATGTGGGTTTCTGCCGACCCAAATATGGCAGGACTGTACTGTTTGGGGTCTAATTGCCCCTCTGACTTGAAAGCCTTGTGCAGGGGCCTCCCGGGAACTTTAAAATATGCGCCACTATGCTCTGGCTTTTAACATGTGAGCGGCTCTTTAGATCTCCTGCACTCCGACAACGGAGCCCTCTATGAGGGCTCGTTCACTGAGGGAACCACATGCATGAAAAATGTATGCTTTTCCTTGTGGAACAAGGATGACATTTATTAAAGCTTCAAAAAGAGCAATTGCAGCAGTTTCCCCTGGCGTACATCACGATTGGAAAGGATCTCCATCTCTCTGGGCCTCTTAGGTCTCCCTGATAGCCCCCCTGCTCCCCTCTGCCCCCCGCCTCCTCTTCTCCCCTCACCCTCCCCTCCCCAATCACACGCACACTGACCTACCAGGAACTTTAGAAAGAATGGCTTGGGATCTGGCCAAAAATAAGAAAATGACCACATCATTTTTTGGAAATGACATTGATTGTGCTTTTAAATGACCTTTTTTTATTAATGTTTCTTCTATTGCAAATAAACCCTGGGCGTCAAAGAGTTCTTACATTCATGTCTCCATCCCAGGACGTGTAGTTCTGCAGGCCTTCATATTATTGCTTATTTGGCTGAAACTTTTATTCAAAGTGACTTACATTTGTACCCAATTATGCAGCTGGGTATTTTACTAGAGTAACCTGAGGAAACTGGAGTTCAGGGGTATAACACGAGTGCCCCACACAGTATTGAACTCCCAACCCTCCCTTTTAAAGCCCTAACCAATTCTGACCACTGCTACCTTTAGCGAATCTTATGACTTAAGTCTTGCTCAGAATATGTTTTTTTTTCTGGAGGTTGTTTTGTGATTGCTGTCACTGTTTTGTTTTTTATACGCATGATGAAATGTTTTTTCAGTTAACTAATTGGACAACTTCACAGAGCTATTGCTATAATGTAATCTGAAATAGCACCCCTCCTGTTGAATGCTGGGCCTCTTTCGAAAAGGAGTGCCCAGCTAGCTGTGGTTTTGCTTCCATTCAGACCTAACCAAAAGCAACAAACTCATTTCATCTTGTGGCTTCACCAGGGAACAAGTACATTGCTGAATTTACTTTGCCTGTGGTGCCATCTCACTTAAAAATCCCACTGAAATTCAGCAGTTTTGTAATTCATCTCACCTGCCTTAATTTTTTAGATACAGTACAATACAAATACAGTGTACTCTTATGTAGTATTCGTCACACCTTGGCATGCTTTTGCTAAAATTAATTCAAGGTGTATTCGGAAGCAAAATCCAGTTACACTTCATTACAAATGGAACATCTAAAACATACATTTTCCATTGCCTATAAAACAATCTAGTGTTCTGAAGTTTCTGATGTTAGTTGGGACAGTTTCAAAAATTGGAAGACTAGAAGCTGAAAGGCCTGTGAAAAACTAAATTTCTTGCCAGATTTATGGGGTTCCTGGGTCCTACTGTACTTTCTCAGATCTCACTGAACAATCTGGTACATATACTGTATAGCAAGCAGATAGATGGGTCCTGACCCATGAAGGCCTTTATATGTTATAGCTCAGGGTTTAGCAACTTTAGCCCTGGACTGGAAACAGCATAACGCTAATTGGATTGAGATATGACATGTTCAGACTACAAAGTGGAAAGCTGCTGTCAGCATCAGTTGATCTAGGTCAGGAGTTGAGCTAGGAAGGTAAACTCTGCTCCCGAGCACTGTGATTGTTTCTAGTTATAATTCCATCTCAGACGTTACTGACTTCATTCAATCAATTCAGGGGATAGGAAGTCAGATCAGCTGTGTTTTCCAGGTTTTAATCAGACGCTAATTGAAAGGCGTCTCTAAAAACTGCAGAAAGCTGGCACTTGAGAATTAGAATTTAGATTCCTTGATAATGCACAAGCAACCGATGCACAAACCTTAGTACTGGAGTGATGGTTATGTCTTTGCAACTTGGCGGCAGCATTTTGAAAAGGCTGCATCTTGTTTGTCATTTTAGTTCAAAAACAATAATAAAAAAGGTTCAAATTAAATTTTACCATATAGTTGTTGGATATAGTGATATATAGATATGGATATATGTATAGATATCTAGTTATGGATATACAGTTGTGTGCTACAGATACTACTTATAGATTTACAGTATGTCTAACTTACAAGCTTTAGAAAGGGCAAGCTTCTTTCAGAAATGAAGATACCTAAGACAGCAGCTAGGCGATGAAAACACTGCATGGACAGAACGGGATTTTGAAATCATTTGTAGGGAACTCTCTGAAATTTTGCTGTCGAAAAACAAAAGCCAAAAATGCATCCTTAAGTCACGGGAGTCTTTTTTTAACTCCTTTTTGGTTCATCCCCATACTGCAGGATGTTTATTTTGCTTCAGTGTTCTGGTGCGTTTTTTGCTTTGGCATACTGCATTTTTTCAGCTACATGTGTTTACCTTTATTATATAAACTAGGGTACAGTTTGTTTTTAAACTGGTGTCTACTGCCAATGTCGGAAAGAAGAGGAACCTGAATCAGAGGTGCTCAGGACGTGTAAAAGCCATCCAGTTGTCTGATGATGTTTCTCATATTCAGGTGGGGGGAAACAGTCCTCCTCCTTCATCAAACAGACAGGTTTCATTTTGATCAGACAGCAGAGTATTTCTCATCTTCATGGGAAACCTGTATGTTTTCCTTAATCGTCCTCCACTGGCCCCTGCTGTGCTTCTGTGCCCTTGCCTGTAGGAAGTGCTGAGACATGCCGTTACGCTTTGCTCCTTATGGGATGAAGTAGCTGCAGTGCGCAGTATCAGGCTCACACCTTTCTGAACCACCCCGGTATATAATCATATATCCATTTTGTGCAATTGGCTGAACTTTCATTCTCAGCGGTAATTGATGTTTTCTTAATACCCGTACTTGTATTTCGTGCTTCCTTTTGTTTTCCTGTGGTCTCTTATGTGCAGAAACCTGCATTATATGGAGTTTTTTTTGTTATCAGATGGCATTCCAGGGGCATTGTTTCAATGCTGTTTCCAGAGAACCCTTCACTGCTTGACATCGGGGTCCCCTGTGTTTCCCTTAGGCCCCCCGGATGTAGAGCAGGCTTGCGAGCCGAGCGTCCGGACCTGGAGCCCCAACTCAGGGATGGAGTCCAGCAGCGTTGGGCCTCCCTGCCCCCTTCAGGGCTGCATGCTCCAGCTGGAGTTCCTCTACCCACTGGTGCCCGACTCTATCACCTTCTGGGTGACCTTCTTCTCCTTTGAGGAGACAGCCCCGCCCGCCATCCACAACATCGTGCTCCTGACGACGAGCGGCAACAACATGTCCCTGGGGCCCAGCAGCGCCTTCTGTGACATCCCCCTGACCATCAAGCTCAACATCCAGGAGGAGGTGTACGGCGTGCAGGTCTTCACCTCCGAGCAGCACCTGGAGATCGATGCCACCCTGCTCACATCCAAGCCCGAGAGCCCGCCCTGCGGGCAGTGCCGGCCGCTGAGATACAAGCTGCTGCGCGAGCCCCCGTTCTCTCACGCATCGCAAGGAGTGATCATCTCGGACCCCAGCCGGAGATATGTGGACCGGTGAGTACCGCCCACACTCTGACACACAGCCTCCGAATAGCTGGGGTTCGTTAATTACTGTATGTTGTGCTTGTTCTGAGCGTCTTCGATTAGCAGGAAGGGGGAGAAACGAAACTCATAAAGAAATGTTTAAACTGCAAGCAGAGCCTCTTACGTTAATATGCTGAAAGATTTGTGAGATTACAAACATTTTTCTTTTCTACTTTGGGTGAAACCCCGTTGCAGCAGGAGAATTCTCAGTGCGGCCATTCTTTTTCTCCTTCATTCTTTACTTTTGTCATCTTCTCTATCAACTCTGAAGATCTAAACATCACTCTTGCCCTCTCCTGAGCAGGAAGCAGTTAATACTGCCAGGGAGCGACACACACACAAACAATCAGTATAGTATTGTTTTAATTATACTGCATACTCTCAAGCTTGGATGTGACAAGAAACAGTTGCTGGTAACAATGTGGAGTAATATTCCTGAGAGACCACATTAATCTAAGCAAAATGTTCACCAACAAGTGGTTTGCAGTTATCATATTTTCAGCCCTGTGTATTATTTGAGGTAAAAAAATAGCAACAAATGAGTTACAGATTTTGTGTTTTCATAATACATTTAGTGAAATGTTCACATTCCTTTTAAATAAGGTACTGCGTTAGTCCTTATCGTGTTGTAATTTCAGACGTAAACCCCCTCAAAAACAGTTTAGTTAAAAAAAACCTCTTTTTTAAAATACACATTTTTTCCATATTGAATAAACTGGCACGTGTACAAGTTCTGAACTGGGTCATACTGGAAATATACCCCCCCCCCCCACCCCCCAACTCCTTCAACTGCGGCAGAAAATCTTATTTTTCTTTCAGGAAGAGTTCTGTTTCTCCAATAAACTTTTTAATCTCAGTGGCATGGATCCAAGGAAAATAAATTTAAGGATGCCACAGCAGCAGACTGATCGAACTGATATGACTGTCACTTTAGGAGGCTGTAAAGTGGGAGGCTGCCAATGAGCCAGTAAGATTTTTTAAAGCTACTGTACTAATCTTTTATATGTAATCTTTTTTATTTAATTTAGAAGGCTAATTCTCTTTTATTTGATATAAACTGGTAGGAATTCGCTTTGTAACAAAGGACTGCAAAAGGAATCTGATATCTGAATATGGGTGTAATCACAACTCCTGCAACTTAAAAATCATGCGTTATTCGACCAAATTGTGTCCAACTGGGTATCGTGACTCGACAGATCATGAGAGAAAGTTAAATTAGTTAATTTCAGTCATGAGTAATGTCAAAGTAATGATTCTTTTTTAATGTATATTTCTTGTGTGGAACAATGTATCACAGAGGATTTTTTTTCTTGAGTCACTCTTAGGATCTACATACTGTATAGATAGCTGGTGGGATGTCAGACAGAGGAATTAAATAAACTGTGAAGTGTGGTAATTGACACATATAAAAAGAAACATGACCAATGACTTGTATATATATACACCTATATATATAAAACTGGAGGTTCCACCACAGTACAAAAACAACATCTGCACCTCTGAAAAAATTGGCATCAAAAGAAATAAACAATGAGTAGAGGGCTAAATTTCACCGCTGTTGGTTTAAATTTTTTTTAGAAAGCACCTGTTAATATGGCAATCTTTGCAAACTGAGCTCAAGACACACAGTCACACGCACTAAAACCGTGTGTGGAAAAATTAACAGGCTTCAGATTCCTCTCCGAATTTCAGCTGCACGTGGATGTGCTTTTGTTTTCTGAGGCTGAAATGCTAGTTAAACTTTAAAAGAGAAAAGCCACAATAATAATTACAGTTTTCCGACAAGCTGTTTAAGATGTTTCTTATTACTTTTGGAACCTTCAGCCTATTAGGAGCATGGTTGTGGCCCCAAGATCAAACATTAAAAGTGTTTATAAAAAACATTGCTCATTTTGGGATTTTTGCAGATTAGTATCCTTCCTTAATATACATTCTGTGAGTGTGGTCATGATGCAAAAATATGCAATAACCAGTTATCAAGCCTGTGCTAAATGTCCAGTAGAGTAGGTTTACTCTATTGAATGGCCCAGTATTTGCTTTAATGGACTTCACTAATCTTTAAATCTCAGTTTGAGCTTTGAATAGGCATGGCTTTATCCATCTGGGTGAAGAATCCTTTAGAGATAGTATGCCACATGTGCCATAGGTAGTCAATATGGACAAATTGATTACTAGTTGAGATGGTCATTATCAGGCTGTTAAAACTTGTAACCTTATTTATAGTATTCAGGAGACTGGGCTCAATCTTTAATATGTTCAGTATTTTAGCTCTGTTCACATTATTTGCAGAAAGCGAGATGACATAGATATGTTTTATGCCCTTCTCCTGATCAGTGCTTTTCAGTTACTTTATCCCTGACTTGCTTTGGAAGCTCCTTAGTCTACATGGATGAGCCTCTGCAAGAAATTCACTGCCTGACCAAGAAACCTCACAGAGACAGGTATTTTAATTCAGAAATAAAGGAAAACACTAGTATTGCATACAGACAGAAGCCACTCAAATAATGTTGTGGCTCGGTAAGGTAATTTTGTATACCTACAGTATTTTAATTTAGGTTTGCCATGGCAAAAATGTTTGAATACATACAGTATACAATCAGGAGTTTTCTTTCATATTGTCTACTTCCTTCTTTATTTATTTTACTTTGAACAAATATTAATTGCTACTTCAAAATGGCATGACTGCAAGATTTAAAGCAAAAAATGTGAAAACTGTGCAAGTTCTGAATACTTTTTCTTTTACAAAGCACTATATATTGGCTAAATATCTGCCATCAGAGACAAAATGAGTTTTGGAGAAAGATATAAATTCTGGAAAAACTGACATATCCCATCAAAACAGATTTCATTTTTTTCCTACAGCAGAAAATGAGTGTCCTGTGCTTATTCTAAAACGTCAGGAGTTATTTTAAAACCAGAGCTTTGTTCTTAAGGTTGAGAATATATATTTTTTTTATGTTCTCATCACCTAATAAACCAGTTAATTTGATTTTACCAATCCAATATTTAAAGATAGATTCTCAGCCTTGAGTGGAATGCTTACATTTGTTTATGAAAACGGCCACACAGCAATGATGAATGATGTGCCAGTCAAGCAATTATTAAGAAACAACAGGATCATTTAGAGCGAAAGAGAAAGGGATTGAGTGATTGCAGTGAACACAAACTATAAACTGCACCTGAGCAATACTCCTGAGGATGAATGCTAGTAATGTGATACATTGCCAAATCCCAGAAAATATGATGCCGATTTTTGATTTTGCCGATTTTGGAATGTGCCCCGAATGTGTCTGATGCAGACTTTCTCCTGTAGCTTGTTCATTCATTTTTAAGCTTCTGCTATTTTCTCTTTGAGTAGTCTAGCCAACAATTTTAAATATATGGTACTCTATAGACTAATGACAGTGCTGGCTTTGCCAGCAGTTAAAATAAAGAATCTTCATTGCTTTGTTACTTTTGAACGCAAGGCAGATTGAAGGAGCTCCAACACCACATTAATATGAACCTGCCCGGCTCCTCACAGCTGTTTTCAATACAGCTGGAGAGCTGAACAGCAGCAGTCTCTGTGTCATGAAGGACCCCGTACGTCTCTTTCAATTAGCAGTCAATATGATTTTTACTGGGAACGTTACTGTTAAGAGGTGCCAGGGTAGCCAATGTACTGTATAAAAGTCTGCATGTAGCAGGCTGGTAGTGTAAACCAGTGAAGATTATGAATTGTGCCACAGGTGCATAACATAGATAGAGAAGACCTCCAGTATTGTTCAGGTTACTGCCTTCATACATATTAAGATAGTTTCTTCATTTTCATCTTTAAAAATGTTAAATTTCTGTGAATTTGTTTTTCAGAAGTAATGATACTTTGCATAAATCAACCTTTTTCCAGTTGAACAAGCTGACATTTAACTCTATACGATACAGTGCTCACAAAGGTATAGCACCTTCAGGTATATCATATTAAAACCTTGGAACAAAAAGAACAACGAAAAAAAAAAAACTATCACCTGGCTCACATCCTTGTTGGTGGCACAGATTGGCAAACCACCGGGATCTCTGACAAAAAGGATTTGATTATTATACGATCAACGTAAACAAGGCCCGCTAGACCGTTCAGCTAACAACAGCTAAAAGTAAAATTCTAAAGACAGGCATGGTAAAGTACATGTCATTATTGCCAAAACAGCAGAAAACTATGACCTCTAATTATGGTGAAGTGTACACTGTTACTTCCCTGGCAATGGACTGCAGAAATTACTGCACATATTGACAATGGTCACCTTTACTTCCAGTCACAGGCCATGCTGTTTTATACTTACAGCATCATCGCCTGTTGACCTGCATGAAAGCCAGTATTGTACTGTTTGATTCTTCCATCTTTCTAAAACATCTCCTTAAAATTTCTTGAAGTGATGACACAGCACCTCTTTTTTCCCCATAAAGATCTACCTGGACACCTACCACACACAGGCTGCCATCCTTTAAAAGGCACTTTAATGCTGATGTGAAACAACCACCACGTTATGGGGTGAGAGAGTGTTTGTGCAGAGTCCCCACGGTGTGCCAGGGGAGCCCATCAACAACTGTTTAGAATTATGCAGTAGTTGTTGTTGTTTTTTTCTCTGTGGGTGAAGTAGTCTTACATTCCAAAAAAACATTTTATAAGATGACTTTGTTGGCCATATACAATTTCTTGTATTAGGAATTTGGCTTTTCGCATACCCCAGCTTGCTCTCCATGAGACACACAGACAGGGAGAGAAGCTTGGGGTCAGAGAGCCCACATTACAGCACTCCTGGAGCTGTTGGGGTTAGGGTTAGGATATACTATATAGGATTGGATATAATTAGGTTAAGGGCCTTGCTCAGGGGCCCGACGGAGTAGGATTCCTCTACCGGCCGCGAGATACGACCCAGCAACCTTCCAGCCACAGGCGCAGATCCTGAGCCACAGAGCCCCCACTCCACCCCTTCAAGTTTTTCTTTTGAAAGAACAAATGCCTCCCTGAAGCCATGGGTTTAACAAACAGAATTACCTAATTCATGTTTAGTTGATAAGGCTAGTTTGGGGTTTAAAAGCATCATGAGAATATTTCTAATTTTGACCCTGGCAATGCAGTGCAGACTGAAAGATTGCTTTGATTTGTTTTTAATTTGTTAAAGCATGAAAGTGAGTGAGCAGACAAAATCAGGGCTTGACCTCAAAATGTCTTACAGGACTTAATGTACTTCCATTACTTATTCCTGGCTAGCCTTGCCTTTAGAATCCCAACAATGTGGAAATAAATAATGTTATAATTTGTAAGGCATAATCATTAGGCAGTAGTTCTTTTTTTGTGGTAGAGTCTTTTTGACTCTGCATTTTGGTGGGGTTTTATTTTTCTTCATGAGCAGGGGATTACTGTATGTTTACTTCTGCATTTTTCTGAAAGGGAATACCTTCACCCCAGGTGAGAACAAACCAGAAACAGTTAAAGTAGGTAGCTGCATCAGTATGTGTAGGCTAAGTGAAGGTTTTTCCCATGCTGAAAAATAAAAAAGAAACACAACGTTTCAGCATAGAATAAACCTTTACTTCTTCCTTGACAAACCAGAAACATATAGCTAATGAAGCATGTTCTGTCAGAATTTGTGCTGTCTTTGCTTTTCAATTACCGGGTCTAACTTTGCTTCTCCAGGCTGTTTCTAAAGTCTGTGATGGTTTTATGTATCATTTCATATGAATGCTTGTAAGAGCTCTGAGTAGATTTAATGAAATTTTATAACCCACGAAGAGACTGAAAAAAGGGTTAAATTTATCCATTTAAAATTTTGCTAATGTAAAAAAGACTCTTTAAATAAAACTTCTCAGAAGAGCAGGAAGCCCGGGCACCTGACCTCTCCCTGTTGGAGATGGAGTCGGAGGCCCTTGAGTTGGGTTAATTAAAAATGTGCGGGAACGCTGAACACTACCTTGCTGACCACAGCCTTAATTAAACAAGAACAGATTTACCTTTCCTGGAAACAGAAGCAGCAAGGGTCCTCCAGACATGCTGTAGTCTCCTGTTTAAACATGTGATTATCTGCTATGCCATTTATACATTGGTATAATCTTATAATATCTAGAACGTTCATTACTGGAAAACATAAACAGACAAGTTCAATCTCAGATTGTGTTTCCAAAGGTCTGCAACATTTCCATCATCAGCTGAGCCCCCAATGTGACGTTCGTAGATTTCCTTGCAGTTTCTTTCTTATGTATTAACTTTAAACAGAAACAGACCACTTGTCATTGATTCTCGCAAAAAGAGAGCATAGATCACTTTCACAAATTTCTCATAATATTGCTGCACAGAGTTTTACTACAAGAAGAATATTCCCTTCCAGTAATACTTGAAGAAGGTCTTGCATTATTTCTACTGTCTTTAGCTCCTTCATACTTCTTGACTTATTGTCTTCTGTATTTCACCTATTATATCTATATAATTAATTTCATTGTTGAATATTTTTCTTAATCTGCTGTCTGATTGCATCAAGCTACAGTTTATGACCAACGTGACTCTCAGACCAGTGAAGACTTCCACATCCAGGAGTCAGAACTGCCCATAGGTGGTTTGGCAAAGTTAGCAATAACAACTTTACTCTGTCCTACTCTGCAAACTGATAGACAACCCTAGTCTGTTACACCTTATTTAAATGCTCAACATAGATTCTTCTTTTTATAATCTACTTTCTGGCTTTCATTTTGTCTCTATATCTAACAGTAGTAGTTGCATCTACAGAGGTCACCATCAGTTGCAACATTTCTTGGAGATCAGTCTAATCTGCGTGTATTTAAACTGCTGATCAGCATAGCTACATTCTTAACCATCAAACATCATCAAATCAAATCTGTATCTGTATTTGAGGTAGAGGGAATCATTGAGCTTCAACCAGCTACCATGACTACCTACATTTCCTTAGTTCACTTTCACATTTCTGTTGCTCATATTCGTGTTAGCAAGCTACATTCTGTTAGTGCCATGCAGGTGTTGGCCTATAAACTGTGCATGTCTTTCCGCAAATATAATTTCTTAATAATAACAAATAAATAATTTATTTCACTTCTCTTAACATGCTAGTCAAAGCTCTTTACAGGTAATGGGGACTCCCCTTCACCAATGTGTAGCTCCCACCTGGATGATGCAACAGCAGCCTAAGTTTGCCAGTATACTTACCACACACCAGCTATCAGTGGGGAGGATAAACAGAGTTATGAAGCCAATGCACAGATTGGGACTATTTGGAGGCTATAATTGGTAATGGCCAGGGGGGATTTAGCTAGGACCAGAGGTAACACCCCTACTCTTTTCGAGAAATGGTCTGGGATTTTTAATTACCATGGAGAGTCAAGCCCTTGGTTTTACGTCTCATCCGAAGGACAACACCTTTTTTTTTAAAGTAAAGAGTCCCCAACCCCAACCTAAACTGGGGCATTAAGACCCACTTAGACAGCAGAGTGAACTCTTCCAGCAGCAACCTTAGCTTTCTCAGGTCTCCCATCCAGGTACTGGCCAGGCTCACACCTGCTGAGCTTAGCTTCAACATTAGCTTCTTCATTTTCTCTCCTTCATTTCTCAGGTGGACAGTATGGCTGATTAATTGTTTTAATGTTCTGGATTTGTCCTCTATTCCTTGGTTAATTGATAGTTATATCATGATTGTCTTATATTGAAGTAAGATTCCCATTTTAAAGCTTTTATTCTTTTAACCTTTTGACGTTCTGTTTCATGCGTGTTTACTTTAGTATCAGCACAGTCATAAGGCAATACATCTGATACTTATTATAAAACCAGTCAAAGAAATACATTCTTCCATTACCCTATTTTGTTTAGTTAAGGATTTACTTTTTCACCTGCTGTAACAGGACCAAGTAGACCCAAACATTTAAAATTTTCTTGTTCTGTTTGTGTCAGATTTGCCGTTCTTGCTTTGTGTATATATCCCTGTGGGAGTTCATTCAATAATCCTTCATTTTCTTATTGGCACTGGTTCAGTCTTTGTGTACTTAAGGAAAATATGTATTAAATTTGGTTGCTTCTGACTAGAATGGGAAATACTTCCACAAAATAATGATAAATGTTTGATGATTTGATGGAAAAAAAATTGATGTCTTCTTGAAATAGTGAGATAGTACTTAGTATGTCTAACTGAATTCTTCACACACTGGTTTGCAGAGCTCAGTAGGACAAACCTGGCTCTGCGTGCACTCTGTTCCCAATGAGTAGCATGAAAAACAGCGACAGTGTATTAACTTTAAACACAGGTTTCAGAAATGAGGAAATGCATAATCTGATCTCCATTGCAAAAACAGGAGCTTAAGTGTGTGATAGATGGCCTGTATGCTCTCTTGTCAGAAGAGATGAAGTGCTTCAGAACACTTTGCAGAGCTAGGTCATGTGGTTGGAATGACTGTTCTGAAGATGTGAAGAAGGCATAAAGAGAACACGGATTGTAGGATATCTGCAACAAATCATTGCCACTCCATTTGGTACAGTTGGCTTAATAGGACAAAATGACTTGGCTCAGTTTGAGAGCAGACAGAAGTGAGCTGTATATGATGTAGGTCTGACTGTTATAACATTAGTGTTCAGCTATTGTCAATCATCAATTTATCAAACCCAAGAACAGTTGCTGGTCTTTTTCTCAATACACATACCTTAGATTTCCATAACTGGTTGTATACATTTTCTCTTACAGTATCAATACACATTTATATATATATATATTAATATTTAGTATCTTGTGGCATGTAAATCCTGTTCTTTGTAGGATTCACATATATCTCTTAGTCCATCATTACATGCACAAAATAATCATGTTTTGAATACTGACCAACTTATATTCATAAACTTTTATTTGTACAATGTTTTGTACCATTAAACAGCATATGGTATCATCTGAAATCGACTTTGGAATATATACATAAATGCACAGAATGTAACAGAGCTTCCAGTTCTGATGGAAGGGAGAGGGGTATATTTTCTTAAGACTTGTCTGGTATCTGGTATATCTGGTATCTATGAAAGTGATAAATGATGTCATGACATTTTTCAATCTGATAAGCACCTTCTTTCCTGAGAATCCCACATATTTGGTCAGGAAGTACTTAAAGGCTCCATAGGAAATGCATTGAAATTAAAACACACAATTTTCTACCTTGCTCTTTAGACTTTTTTTCATTTGTGTACTAATTGTCTGTTTCAAAACACCTGTATCAAGGCCCATTGACAATTGGCAAAATAAATATCAGCACAGCTGTTACAGCCTTCAAGAACAGCTTTTGGAAGAGCTCACAAAGTACTGAAGCAAGCTGAAGTGAACACTTTCACATCTAATTGGGCACTGAGTGGGTACACCGTATAAAATCCCATCTGACATCATCCCGTGCTGTGTTAGTGGTTGGAGGCGAAAAGCTAAGACCAACTAAAATTGTTTCCATCTTAGAAAAAGGACATGAAGTTCCAATGGGAAATGTTTTGGTTGGCTTAAAAAAAATGCTTTTTGTTTAAAAGCAAAATCGGTGACATGCAGCACTCACTTTGAAAGTACAGGCTGCCACAGAATATCTCTTTATACAGTATATAGATGCACACACAAAGCTATTGGTACTTTTAACTGTTGCAGCTAGAGGACGTAAACAGAGAGATTTTCTCTATTTTTTTCATCTGGAATTTACTAAAATATTGATGGATTTTGTGAAAACCTTGTTTTCACTGTCTTATTTTAAGATCCGTTTACATGTGATTGTTGGAGATGTATTGATCTATGAATTAAATTAATAGTGATCTTTGACCAATGTAGACTTCAGCCTCGCGCTCCAACTACTGTATATGGGTGTCTAGATCCACCACCACAAAAAAATGGTATAGAATGAAATTCTAGATTCTATTCTTTAAAGGAGTACCACAAGAGTCTGTTTTAGTGCCACTACTATTCAAGGTTAATTATCAATTATACAGATTCTTACACGTACACTCAATAAACTAGTGACATAAGCATTTGATCTCAAAAGAGGAGGATTAGCACACATTGGCTAAAAATCCAAAGAGACACAAATTCAACACTGGGCAAGAATTGCATAGTATTGCATACATGTCATAAAAATCTGCACTGTACCTTTAAGTTGGCAAAACACTGAGCTTGAAGAAATCTTTATAAACAGCACGGAAGCTATTAGAAAGGCAAACAATGTTAGCAGATATAATTGAACAGAATTTGAATCTACAGCAAGATATATTTTCTTAAAATTGAGCTATCCACTAGTGGAGCACTGAGCCTGTTACAAAAGCTGCCATCACCCCCTTCAAACCTTGAAACCTGTACTGTGTAGAACCCAAGGTCTTCTTCTGAATCAATCAACTAAGAGGAAGTGCATTAAAAACTGCAAACAGGGGGCACTTTTTTAGCGAAAGGGTCTGGATTAAGCTGCCCAATCATGTTGTTGAAGCTAATGGAATCCCTGGATCAGTTAGCTAATACCTATACTTGTTAATATCAGCCTGTTAAGTACAAGAGGCAATTGGCCTCCTCTCATTTCTGACTCTTGTTCTTAAATATGGAACATAGACAGAATTTCGAATTCTCTCTGTGCTATATTTGAGGAGATGTTAAATGTGTTTTCTAATTAGAACTATTGCCTATGCTCTCGTGATATTGAACAGCTAGTTCAAGATAAGTGACCTGAGTTTAAATGCATTCTGTTCTTTGTTATTTAACAGATATAATTTATTTCATTTTGTGTGTTATTCACATCAAAAATAAATATACATTTCATTTACTTTTCTTACAGCTATGGAATACCGAGATACTGTAGCTGTAAGATCTACACCTTATAATTTAGAAGAGCAGTCATTCCCCTCTTAAACTTCAATACTTATTGTTTTGTTACAAGGAATTGACAGGTAGTATTGATGGACATCTCTACATTGTGAGAGCCGTTGCCTTTGTATCTAATGCTGACCATTTTACTGTAGAATAACTTTTTTTGTAGGTTGTCTTTTTTTCTATTTTTATTATTGCTACTGCCTGTGGCACTATATGGAAGTAGCCAACTTAAGGCTCCCAATGCACTCTAATAATATGGACATTCATGACAGATCCGATCTTGTACAGGAACCACTAAATAATTGTGCGTTACAGAGTCCTGTTAAAATCAACTTGATGTCTATGCAAAGGTTGCACTGTTATCCAGCTGAAAGATGACAAGGTGTTCATCCATCTGATTTCATGGATGGTTCAGGTTCATCCCTGACCTCCAATTCAGGGTTGCAGGGTAGATGGAGCCTATGCTAGCAAGCAGTGGACACACGGCAGGGTACACCTTGGATGGGATGCCAGTCTATCACAGGGCACCCCAGGTCTGGAATTGAACCCAGGGCCCCAGAGTATTTAAACGTTTCACTAAGACATTTTCACTATAATAATAAAACAGTACAAACAACACCCTGTTGAATTCAGATGTGGATCTGTTAATGCATTTTCTGCAACAGCTTAATTGATATGAAATGTTAGGAAAACCAGGCACTTACTTCTCCTTCCTGTTCAAACAAGACATCTCAATCTGCTCTTAAAGATTCCTGGTTTACCCACATGAGGAATATTTACATACTACCAGTAATGCAATCTAGGACTTTTTATTAAACGCGTATTACAGAGCCAAACGTGCCAGCCCAGGGTACATGTCAGAGGTTTAGGAGCTAACAACGTGTGGCAGCACTTCTGAATTGAGCAACCCATCCCCTGAAAAAGTGTCAAAATGCCAGATGAAAAAGCTGCATAAACGATTTGGAAGGTTTGTGTAAGAGTGTCTTGTTTCAAGAATCAGTTATCTTGAGTAGCTCACTGAGACCACAGGACTGTGC
Organism: Lepisosteus oculatus; assembly: GCF_040954835.1. NCBI lineage: Eukaryota > Metazoa > Chordata > Actinopteri > Semionotiformes > Lepisosteidae > Lepisosteus > Lepisosteus oculatus. The sequence continues at coordinate 11,565,437 of NC_090719.1, read as the reverse complement.
TCCACGTGTCACAGTCAATCAGTGTTACATCTGCTTAGTTATTCCTTCTGTGCTACACCATGATTATGAGCAATGCGACTGTTTACTTTTTTCATATTTTTCCTTTTGGTGAGATGAAGTGTCCCTTGGTATGTTCTGTTGGAGGCAGAGATGTTATTTAGCTACACCTACCAGTTAATTATTCCATATAATTCCCTGGTTTTGGAGAGATCAAGCTCAATTAGTTTAAGAGCAAATGTCTTTGTTTCTGCCTGCTATGGTGTACTTTACCACACAGAGACAAATGCCATTTCTGGAGAAGGATTGTGCAGGGTTGCTGTTAAGTGCCAAACCCACAACTGTCTCACGTGACAATATGAGCCCAACTTGCTCACCTTGTAGCTCAACAAAGGAATATGTTAGATGATCTGCAGTATTACAAGCGTTGTTGTATTTAATCATCATTTAATCTATAGATTGTTCTGAATGAAACATAACCAAGTCCCTTTACAATTTTCTCCACTTCAGAAATTCAGAATTGTTTACTGTACTTAATGCTTCAGCCTGTATTTTATCGTGCTTCCTGGCAAAATAATACATTGAAATTATGTTAATGTATGATCTCAGAAAACATGATGAAAATTTTTTTTTTTTAAAGTTAGGATGAGAGAGTATAATGCATACAGTATTTGCAGGTACAGGATCATTTTTTCCTCCTTTTTATGTTTATATTACAGTAATACATGCTTTGGAAATGTCAAAAAAGAAAAAAACACAAAGGATAATAGACTGAGGATATAGAAGTAGGTGACATTTTCAAGTCATTTCTATACAGGTGCATAGTTCACATGGCCAAATCAAAACAGTCTTGACTTGGAAATGTCACCTGCCAGCTACCTTGTTTTAAGTTCTTTGTAAAGATAAAAAGAAATCGGGGAAAAATGGCTTATATGGGAGCAGATAAGTCTGAAGATCAAGGTCATTGAGTATTGAGACGTCATACTGTAGATAGTTTAGATACTTGTGAGCACCCGACAACAAAGAAACTGATGGGTGACAGGATGGATAGCTGCTCTGTCTGTCTGGATAGCTGCTCTGAAACCGAATATTTTAATTAGTCTTTTAATCGGATCAAAATATTTTTACATATGGTCAGAAGACTGGAGTTTTCCAAGCATCAGCGTGCCTGTAGACCCATACAGAAGAACTACTGCAGGAGGCTAGGGTTTCTGCTGTGCATGTAGAAATGGTTTTGCAACCAGAAAAGCAGTAAAACCCAACTGTGTGGCCCTTTGTGGTTGAAAAATATTCCAGTGGTTTCAAATGAGATCATTCTGGGACAAGGTTGTAAGCCCAGTCCACGAACTTGCATGAGGACTGCAATATGCGTGATTTTACCCCCTTTGTTGTGGAGGTCAATAAAACACTAAGAATGGCACCCTTAAAAGAACCCATGGAATAAAAAAAACAAGTCTAAAATAAATGAACAAACAAAATCCCATATTTGAGGAAGAGTTACAAAGGCTTCAGTTTTATAAATCCCTAAAATAAAATGGATATCGCTCTGTTTTATGTTGTCTTTTGAGATGTTCTAGTCACAATTCAGCCAAAAAGATAGTGATCTGTGGGGAAAATACATTTTTTAAAAAACCCCAAGTAAAATAAGGCATTTATATATAATATATCTGGTACGATTCTTGCTATGACACGCCTATCTCCTCATCATACAATGCACAAAAATTAGCCAAAGGCCTATTATCTGTGTCAGACTAAACAGCCTTTTATTAATGCTAACTAAAGGATTAAGCCATATTAATTTATCAAAAGTCACTACCCCTGAGGTAGTCCCATCTGTTTTCAATCATATGATTCCCTGTTGGAGAGAGAAACAAACGTATTTGGTTTGGCTGATGCGTTTTTGATATATAATGAATAATAGGAAACATTCTGTTGTCACTCTGCTCTTTCTTGTGCTTTTATATGTATTTGTGTGTTGGACTAGAACCACGGTAGTTCATTGGGTAACAGTTTTGTGAAATCCAACATTTCAGGTTTAACGTGTTTTCAAGGGAAGTGTGAGAGATAACAGAAAAATATTTAAGGACAGTTCTAATTTAATCACTTTGAGAAAAATACACCCAGCATCTCTGTGTATTTTGCTCCCATGTGCATGAAATAAAAACGTTTTAACTTCTGAGATGGACTCCTTGTTAGTTGACAAAAGTCCTGGAGTGATTTACAGTATAGTGCTGACACATACTATAGTGCACAACTTAATAATTTCTGACACATTTCAAGTGCTGGGATAATTATGGGCAAAAATAAAATGATCCACTTAAATTGGTCAAGGAAAGTTCAGTTAACCACCATTTCTTCAGTTTAGGGTCAGTTTCTTCAGTTTATTTGTTTTGAATATATCACACAGATATGTAAAATGAAAATGTCTGTGCTGATGGATGCTACAGTTCCAGTCTGAGGGGCTGGTACTGTGGGAGGTGGACAAATAGAGATGAGCTGTTTGAAAGAGGATCTGCAGGCATTTGCAAAGAACATTCTTCAACCATTTGCTAACAGTCGTAGTAGAAATCCACTCATGTCCTGCATATCTGTAGCATACCAGTGAGTGCTGTAAATAACTGGAACAGGACCATAGAATGGAATTCATACAGTGAATGTGATGCCAAGTTATTGGTCAGAAGCTCAATAACCTTTTTTCATTACCGTATTCTAGGACATTTCCTCACCCAGGCGCCAGTTATCTGTACAGCTTTCTGGTGAAACTTAAGCTTGTATGATAAAAAATGGAGATCGAGTTTAAACATGACTGTGACATCCCTTTGTGCCATCAATTACATGCAATATCAAATAGATGAGATGCAAGGATTTCCATCTCTTTCCTTCATGTGTCACAGAAAGACTCTGCCAAGGATGTGTCCCTTACCTTGATCTTGCCTTAGTTCCTGAGATGTTAAGTGTCCTTTGACGAGTCTCTATCTACTGCTCAGGGAGCGAATTTTGTAATTCAGACTTCTTTGCATCTCGTAGTCAGTTCTGAGGGATAGCACATTTCCTTTTATTGTTTTGGTGGTATTTACTCTCTATTTGATAGGTTTTAACAGTTGCTGTTAAAGAAGCCGCAACACGGTTTTACTGGTTGGATCAAAAAGCGTTTGAAATTGAGGAGAGGCTGTTAAACCGCGGTTGTGCGAGTCCTGTCAAGTTAAGATGCTCAGCAGTTGCTGGGGTGGCACAGCTACTTACTGTAAGTCAGTTGGAACCAATCTGTGAATGAGATGTATATTATTCAGATAATGTAGCTGGCCTGCTCATGTGCTACTGACAGAAAAGGTTTACAGACGAGACGCAAATTGTGATTTTAATGGTGCCGTCGCAGTCTTTTCCTAGAGTAAGACAGTCCTTTTTTTGGTATCTTTTCATTTTCTTTTTTTAATCTAGTTTGGCATCTTATAGTGCGCAAGCACAAATACTTTAGCAAAACTAAATAAAATGAACCCCGTGTAAAAAAGCTCTATCCTAAGAGAATGCTGTTGTATTTAATTTATTTACTCAGTCATTCATCCAAATCCAGTGTTTTATAAATCCAAGTATGTTTTGGCATAACCTTTTGGCCAGCCATTCTATATGTAATCATCATGTCATATCAAAAACGCGTTTGAAATATGCAGCACTTATAGGCCTCGAGTGTACAGTAAGATAGATTCAAAATGCGGTGTTCAAGAAAGAAACAGATTTGGAACATGCAGAGGAACACTATTTTCATCAAATCATTGTTGAGCAAAATGTAAAATAGCATTAAAATTGTCATATAAAGGTGCTATCATGAGGTAGAGATGTGTACTTACCACAGTGCTGTCTTGTAGGACTCTTTCATGGCTAAATAAGTCATTTCATTTTTGTTTAAATCAATGTTGCTATATATTTTTTCAAAAACAGAAATGCTACAGTGACAGCATTGTTCTGTTCGCTGCATTAATTACAACACAACAAGAACAGGAAAAGTATTAATGATAATAGTGTCATATTCTCCTTTTATGTTTCCCTATAATGTTGCCCATTATTAACATCTGACATCTTTTCATCTCTCTTTCTCTGCTATTCTCGCCTATGATGATACCATTGAAGATTTCCATCCCATGAGCTGCTTTTCCAAGTCTATCTTTTTTTATATACAGCAAAGCAAAAAATCTCTTCGCAGGATGATGTTTGATTGAAACCAGGAGTTCCTGTGCCTCTGACTGTCATCGAGTTCACATACTGTCTGGGTCATACAGTCTCGTTATAATTCTCAATCGTCCGCTCAGGGTATTTTGTTCATTCTGGTCACTCTTTTTTGCACTTTCCCAGATCGTCCATGGCAAAAATAGTTTTTATTTGATTAAACAGCATCAAATGTTTAATGGTGTCCTAGTCCTTGCACCAATGTAACTTGGTTTCTTTTTTCATACTGAAAAGGAAATCTAGTCCTAAGGTGGACTCCATTTATGGGAATTAGTCTGCTTAACATATCAGATATAAAGGTAATGGGCAAGCTATACAGATTGTGCAGATTCTTTTACTTCCTAAGGGAAAGAGTGGTTCCTGACTTTTGGGTCCATCAGTCGATCGCAAACTGTTCCCCTCCTATCAGGCCTAAAACATAAAAGATCTATATTCTGAACGGTTAAGTGCTTAAATCCCAGTCAGTTCCTGTGGGGATTTAAGCGCATGTTGGTAGTCCTTGGTGGTAGAGTTTCCTGAGGCATTATATGAAGTGAGAAAGAGAGAAAAAAGAAAGACATTTTCATTTGGAGAGCTTCCCAGTTTGAGATATTCCTTTAGGTCTGTTATTGGTCTTGATTAGGGGACCTGAATTGATATCTACATGGAATTTTGCTCCGGTGAGGAAGAGTCCTAATAGTGGATCTGAGCCATGTACACCATAATTTAAAAGTTTAGCAAGTTTCTATAGTATGACAGACATGGGTATATAGCATTATACAACACTGACTCAATTATATTCAAGGCAATGTGCTAAGTCAAAATGAATACTTTTTGGTACTTTTTCTTGAAATCATCATAAAATTATTTTGTGAAACCAATATTAGTTCAAAATGCTTTGTCCTGTGTTACGCTAATCAGTCATCTCCAGTGTTTCATAAGCTTATTTTTTTAACAATCAACTGTAAACTGACATCCTTCCAATATGGTTTTTCCAGGTAAAAAAATTGATTGGTTTGGCAGTTTTTGAAAACTGTAAAGGGTACCGTAGTCTCTTTTTCAGAATTTATGGGAAAAAGAAATAATTATTTCTACCTTAGGAAGCAAAGGCATGCAATACTTCCCTAGTTTTAATACTCAAACCCCCTTTTCATAGTCAGATGGTAAAAATACACTTTCCAGTTGTAAATCTTAAAACACGTTTTCAAGGCCTGGCTTAATGTTTTGTGTTTTTATTGGAACAGTGCAACAACTGTGTTTTTAAATGTGTGCCTGGACAAACAGAAACAAATTGATGTACTTTAAAACGTGGTGTTTAGCATTCATTTTGGGGACTAATTTTATTTATGTTGCCACTTATTAAATGTTATTGCTTCCTTGTGCAAGATCCAGAAACAAGTAATAAGTTACTGGTGGATGTTGCACCTCACTATAACTCTATGAACCCAGAGTATTCATGCAGCCTTCTCCAGGAGGAAAAAGGTCTTGCAGAAGCAGGTTTTTGTGAATGGTGTCACAAAAGGGTCCCATTCGTTGTTCAGACAGAAAAGGTTGTAAGGCCCACAATAATCAACAAGATGATATAGACGGATAACGTAATTAAGAAAAAGACCTAGGAACAATTTGACAAAACTGTAGCCACAAGTGGAAAGAGCTTGGAGGTCTCCAGCTGAGATGAAATATATAACTTTAAGACAATCTGGGCACCATTTCTGACTCCTCCAATTTAGGTTTGCTTCAGATTCTCTGTTAACTGGTCAGAAGGATCAACCTTGATGCGAATTTCTTTCAGATGATAAATAAAAGAAAAGATACGAATTTAAACCCATTTCCTCCTACAGTGAATCACAGTTCTCCTTTGTAACCAAGGCTGGTTGCCAGACCCTATTCTTTATTTTGTGTGTGATTGAATCAGTTATGATTATGTTCACTCACATTCAAAACAGTTAAAAACACTTAGCACTGAACAGATGTTCCTCACCTGTGAACGTAGGAGATCACGAAGAGTTTTTCCTTCATGAACAGTGCAGAGTTGAAGTAAACTGGTCTCTCCTTATCTGATCTTTACAAATAACCTGCATTTAGGTGACTATTAATCCAGTCATTTGTTTTAGATTAATTTGCTTTTCTTATAAAAGGCAGCTGGGAGGAGGGTAGAAGTGTTCCTCAAGGAATTAAAGATTTTGTAGAGTACAATTAGTAACAGCCGGAACTAATAACAGACTTCTTCCTAGAAAGCACAGTTTTAGGCTACAACATTCCACAGCTCAACACGGCCTCTGGCCTCTCATCCAGACTTGCACTCTGCTGTTGTGTGCTCTGACACTCATCTCTGTTGTGTTGTTATCCTATTGGAAGACTCAGACACAGCTGAAACAACTGAACTCTGTCTTTGAAAACACAGGATGGGGCTTATGAACCTGCTGTTGTTCTCTGATGTGGGCACCAGGCCAGTGTTGTTGGTACTCGGGGGGGCAGCAGCAGTCTAGTCTTTCTGTTCACTTCATTGGCCTGGCACTTCTTTCTGTGAGACACATGGGATTCACTGATGTATAAACTTCATGTGGAAGTAATTATTTTGACATCTCTCTTAGTCATTAGCAGTTTGGTTTCTTTTTTTATTATATTTGTATCAGCTTGTATTATTGCCTGCATCTCCATAATGAAGACAGGGATGTGAGAGGAGTGTACCTACATAAAAATAAAACTGTCTATGTTGTTATTAATTCATGTTTGTGATAAGAAAATCTTCCATCTTCCATCCAATCTTCCATATTCTGCAGAAGATATCAATTAGAGGACTGCAGTGTGAATTTCTGATAATGTGCACCAAAATCAACTAACTCAGCGTCCAAAGGCAATATAGACTCCACAGTTGGCGGTGATACAACTGTGATGATAATATGGTGAAGATTGCATGGATAACATTCTCACTATTCCTTTAGTTTAACAGGGTCCACAATGCAAAGTGGAAAACATTAGCTTTAATGGCCATGGCTTGAGTATTCCCTGGCTGTATCTGATCTTTAAAAAGAAAGGACCAAAAACGTCCAGCAACAGCAACAGTTACCAAAAACACACACATGGAGGAATTCTTGACGAACATGTGGAAAGCATTTTAATTAGAAATAGTGGTATGATTGCACATCAGAACTATGTATAAATGCTCTAATTGTGTGTACACTTGTGTTTCAGGGATGTGGAGTCTGGATCAGTGTACACGTATCAAGTGCTGTCTGTTTCGAGGACAGCGGAGAGTGAGCCCTCCCCAGCACTCACCCATCAGCTGGGTTCAGCCTACTGTGGAGACGGGCATATCCAGAGGTAAATTGACAGCACTGCCATGCTTCAGTTTCAGATTCATTTGGAAGGCGTTGCGTCTTCAAAAGCGTCACAAAACGTTATAGCTTTTCATGGGGATAGTTTCAGGAAATAAACCAGGGAAGTAATTGCTGGGGCTTGAAACTAAAATAGAAGTTTGGTAGATAGAATAGATAGAATATTTCGTTTTCCTTAGTAATTTTATAGGATATGCAATGCAGGCTAATTGTTCTTCATTGTATTTCAGGCACATGGGCGAAGAGTGTGACGACACGAACTCTGTAAATGGGGATGGCTGCAACAGCAAGTGTAAAAAGGAGCTCTTTTTCAACTGTGTCGGTATGTCACTCCCTACTGCTCTTAAGTTTTAGTGTGGATTTAGATGCGTACGGCTGTGACTGTTTCACTACAGTAGATCGGAAAGGAGAACGATCTATAGAGGCTTCTGATTCGGCTTCACATATATTCATAGTACGCCACCATGCACAACTGCTTTACCCTTACCAATGTGGCTTAGCCATTCAGTGACCAATGAAATGTGTATATTTTTCATTTTAGGTATATGAATATTAATGTAGTTCAGGTGGGTAGCTGCGTCAGCATGCGCAGGCTGCAAAGGAGCAAGTAATAGGTTTATTCCATGCTGAAAAAAAGAAGAAAGAAAATACAACATTTCGGCCGTGGAGCCTTCTTCAGGTGTGCCTTCTTCACACACCTGAAGAAGGCTCCAAGGCCAAAACGTTATGTTTTCTTTATTCTTTTTTTCAGCATGGAATAAACCTATTACTTGTTCCTGTGAATATGAATTACCTCTTGTTAATTTATCCGAGAATTCATAATGGTTTTAAAATACACCAGTGATTCTGGCAAGATCCGTATGAAATGGATACCAGCCATGAAACTGCAGCTATACCATGCTGATGAGCTGTAATAAGGGCAGAACAGCCATCCATAGTGTTCCGCTTTGACTTATGTAGAATAAGAAGTCTCTGTAGAAGGTTGTGTTTGTGCAAACGTTAGAGCCAATTAATTTTCCTCTTTCTCATGATTCAGAAAAATGCCTGCTCTTAAAACACACCGTAACCCTGAATTACATTTCATGTCACATAGAAGCCAGATTCAGAAAAGAAGACAGTATTTTAATATTCTGACTGTGCCCAGCACAATTTTGTTAAAAAATGTTCTGGCTAAAATTATGCTTTTAAGTAATTTCCTACAGTATATTAGAAAGGTATATAGAAAGAGGCTGGTGGGGTGATCCAGCCTGGAGCTTAAGTGAAACATACTTTCTCAGAGGTAAAATGCAAGTGCCCTTGAATAAATGATTAGTTTAGGGTCTAAAGTAAAATGTTTGGAACAAAAGGAGAAGTCCCTGAGGGTCAGGCTTTGGAAACATAATTTGGCTTTTGTGTGTGAGCAGAGGAGAAGCCTCAGGTATTGGCAGGAGCTTCTGTGAATGTAGACTGCATCATACTGACAGCCATGATATTCTTTCTAATATCCGTTGTGGTGTTTTGATAACATTGTTAATAGGTGAGACAGATTCCTGTAGCTCCCCTTAAAGTTATAGCCAAAGACAGTGCAATCATGGTTCATCAGATTCACACTATTTCAGTAATATGCTATTGCTAGCTTGTTGGGCAGCTATCCTGCACTTCCACCCCTGTGCTTCAGGATATTGCTGGACATGGGGGTTGAAGAAAGAGCTTTTGGTCCCCGTGAGTATAATTAATTCCAGGAATTTGATATACGAAAGTGATCTAAACTTTTTTTACTTGGATTATTTTAAGTATGGGATTCCACTTGGTTTTCATCATTATTGTTAATAATGTACAGTACATAGAAGTGTTATTGTTAGAAGAGCCACCCCTTTCAGGTTACTAGTTAACTTTGAAATGCATTCCCTAAGTGGTGGTGGGGTAGAATTGGGGTTACTGGGCCAAGACTGTGTCAACTTTCCATAAACAGCAATTCCTGTGATATCTTCTAACCAGTGACATCAATCAAAGACCTGTCACTTTTCCTATCAGGCTCAGGGGTTGGGTGTCAGAAAAGCATGTTTTCAAATTTCATTGTGTCTTGAGCACGTGCAGGAGTCGATGCCAGAACTGTGTATAATGTATATATATAGTTTTTACATAAATTATAAACAATATGAGTGCCACCTCTGTTTCTCCACAGTCAAACAACAAAGCCACATATTATACAGTACCAAAAGCAAAATGTACCTATTTTAATTTGGCTAGTTCCTAATCAATGTAGCTAATATTTTGACATTAAAAAGTAATTGTAACATTTAAATATTTTTTTTAAGAATGAAAGGAACTGTGTAGTCCTATTTGAGGACAGAATCACACTAATATTTTGTGAAAACTAGATGATTTGAGTTGCTCAAAGAATCGGAAAGCAACTAGAAACCATATCATTGTTTCATGAGGTTTCTATCACATTACTATTGATTTTTTTTCTTTATCAGAGGTATCAGTGTAATTGTTTACCATTTAGTAATTTCGGTTGCTTGTAAGACTAAAATGTATTTTTTTTAGAAAAGAAACCAGCTTCTTTTTCCTTCAATAGTCCAGTTGAGAATATTAGCATAGTTCTCCATTTTCTTGTTAGCTTCATTATTTAAATCATTTTTTATTTTCTTCAAGAACAGCAATGTAGAACAAGGAGCAGGACCAGAAAATAGGAGATGTAAGAATCTTAGCCTTTGAAGCTAAGTTCATGAATGAATATTCTAATAGCTGAATGCTTGTTTTCTTCCGACCTCAGACACCTGTGGAAACCTCCAGTCTTTTGATGATTTGTCATCAAAGTCCCATATGGCTCTAATTGGCAGCAATTTCATTGAGCAAATCAGAACACATTCTATAAAGGAACTTATAACTGAATGATTTCAGCCTTGAGAGAAGCAAAGAACGCTGAATAAATTAAATGCTTATATTCTGTCTCCCCTTTGAAAACATCTTCAATGAGGATTCTCAGGTCACTCCTTTTCTTAGGAAATCTTAAATCCTAGAGTTCTTTGCAGGCCGATTTCTCTGGCCTCCAACTACAGAAAGGAGGGGTGACGAGGGGTCACACTCGTCTGGCAGAACCGACACTGCTGCTGGAATGCAGACTGCAGTTTGGCTTGGACTAATTTCACTCAGTGCTGTGGTCACCTGCCCCAGAACACAGAGTGACTCATTATCCTAAATTTGAGCTACTTAAAGGGATTCCAAATTCATCTTAATGCAGTTCTTAAACACTTCAAACAAGAGTGCTGTACATTTTTCACTTGTCAGAAAATATATGCGCAGAAATTCAGAACACTCATTGATTTGATGCATGTGGCTAAAAAAAACAAAGCATTTCAATTTTAAAACGTCGTATTAGCTGGATTATGTGTGATCGCATTATGCACAATGGTCATGCACTTGCTCTGTTTTAGCAAGGAAGCTAGTACATGAGTGAAGTACGACTAGGAAGCCCTCAAGTTTAAACTGTGTACAGTTATTCTATGGTGAAAACTACACCATGAATTTCTCTGTTCATGGTGCACTGCTACTGCAGAAAGTAAGGACGGTTTGTGAACTTTACTCTCCAGATGACCTGTTGTATGTGGTGAGATCATTATGACATAAACCAAAGGGAAGAAACATACAGTACCTTATCTCATCACTTTTCTTGAGGGAGATATGGATGGGATGGGATGGGGAATCTTTCTAAAACTGTCAAGCAGTAAACACAGAATCTCAGAATCTCAGATGTTTTTTGTGTTAGAAATAACTGTATATTATTTTACATATTTTGGATAATATATACAATAATTTATAACATGTTTAATATTTTATATTGTTACATTTTACCTTTATATTTATGTTTTACTTTCAAATACTTGTTGATACTTGTTTCAGTCCAAAAATAGTAGTTAAAAGAACAATTCTTTCAACATTTACGTTGTGTAGAATAGATCTACTTTTCTAGTAGAATATGAGGGGAGTTCTTAAATATTTTCTACTTTAAAAAAACACTGAAAACATAAAATGACAAAAGATCAGATTTTGATGGATTGAGTGCCTTCTTCAAAATTCACCTGGATTAACACTGAAAAAAAACCCATCTGGTATTTAAACATGAGCAAAAATCAGGAAAGCCTATACTCATTACTTTTAAGCTTATCTCATTCAGCCCTGTGTTCTTCTGTTTAGTCATACAGTACACTGTCATAAGCTAAAGCACATTGTCAAAAAAGCAGAAATAATTATCTTCCAAGAATGTTATAGTGTTCATTGTTTTTACTGGCACCCTAACATTTTAAGTTGTTGCGTGCAATCACAATCTTTAGGCACTGTTGAAAGTTTTTCATTTTTTAAAATTCTGATGAAAAGCTGTCCTGACTTTTTCCTGTTATTTTCTTATAACTCGTATTTATCATTAGCATTGATTTAGTTTCCATGGCATGTACCGGTATGATCATCTTTTTTTTTGTAGTAACCACACTTCAAAAATCAGAAGCTTACGAAAATCCCAAACTTGTTTGGAAACATCTTGAAAAATTTAGCGGATAATGAAGAAATGTGCTTTCCAATCTTTTTTTTTTCCTCCCATTGTGAAGAAAAACATTTTATTGTTGTGGCTTTTTCGAAAGCTGTCATGGGTTTGGGCAGCAGGAGGTTTCGTGCATTAATCGGCTACGTTGTATATTCCATGAGACAAAGTGGAAAGGGAATGGTGAGTGATATAGTATATGAAAATGTGTCGAGCTCCTAGACAGTGCGATACAAGAGACATTGTGTCTTAACTAGAGGGCGATGGAGAGACTAGGTCCTGTTCTGCCAATTTCAGCTTTAGTAGGCCACTGGTGATCAGATCCAAAAGAGAACTGGGAACATATTTTTTATCCTGGCTGCTCCCCTGCAAGAGGACCCAGCATGTTCACCCATTAAAATTCATTCCAGATCCCTGTAGAGCCCCTCATTAAATAACATAGAAGCTAGACTGTAGTAAAAGCACTGTAAAAAGCGATGTCATTCACCACATAGCACAGTTTTGCTTTTAGATATTGAGCAAAGCAAACTGCTGCCCTCTTTTATTTAAGAGATCCCGAATTTCCACAGTTATGGAAATCTTGCAAAGAATTGTGCTTATCACTTTTGAAGTTGTTCACATTTGCTCAAAGCCCAAATTTGATTAAATAAACGTTTCTTTTTGAGGCACAGAAAAAAGAATGAAATAGAAGAAATTAAATTAAACTAAAACGATTTTGTCAGTGCAAACATTTCCAGTAATTCATTCATATAAGCTCCTGACAGATTATATCAGAGCAGGCTTGTTTACTCTACCTTGTCTATCTGGTACCTGACTTAGTCTCCTACAGTTAGCTGTGTGCTATTTCATTGACATGACTTTGACACGTTCAGTGCTTGCAGAAAACCATAATCAAATGCAGGATTTTTAACAGGTGATTGCTGAATAGTTTGAAGTTCTGTTTTATTTAATTAGGACTTCTCTCTCTCACTGTTTAGATGCTTTGCCCTCTTGGAGCATTTCCTTGCAGTTATAGTTAAGTTGTGAACACTAAAACTTTAAAAACTGAACTTTGAAAACTAGGGAAGTGTGGAACAAAAAAAAAGTTGAAAGCTTTGCTACCATAGGCTAGATGTGTTTTTTAAATTAGTGCATGTCTGGCCCTGCACTGCATAAACAGTAGTATACTGTAACTGCACAGAGAACAGAACTGGCTGCGCAAGGATTGTATGAATAAAATCATATGGAAGAGAACACTACTGTTAATTTTCTGTTCTACAGAATGCAGTGGACACTTGATAAGTTTGAGCATGGTCATAATTTTTATTTTAAATGTCAAGTAAATATGAGATAGACCTCAAAGATATAGAGCATCACATATAATTTCTTCCAATCTAAAATGTCTTGCATGGGGATTCAGCTTAACATATTTCCACCTTGTCATCAGAATCATTCACGTCACCCTGTGAAATCAAGCGAGGTGAAAGCTCTACCTGTTCTGAATAAACATAAAAGATTATCTCATAGATTCTGTGGCGGTTTATTAACGTTCTTCTGCTGTGCTTTTTCACTCCTCAGTAGGGATCTTAGAGAACACATCTCTGAATATAGATGCATTCTTTTTGTATAATCTGTACAATGCAATGATAGGTCAAGTTTTTCCTTCACAAAGCTGACTTCTCACAAAAGGATTCTACCATCCCGTCTCAGACTTCATGATTTAGAAGGAATGCGACAGCAAAACCATCATTTAAAATTCATGTCCTCTAGTCCGGGCTATGTTCGTATGCAAATGGCCTACTACAATCCTACTGTGAACAGAATTGCCCAAGTGACAGTGCAGAAATTGATTGAGCATTGCTGGGGTCAGGTGGCTTGGAATCAGGCTAGTTATCTTTGGTATACTGCACAGCCGCAGACCTTGTGACTTGTCAGGCACCTGCACCAATGGAGGCCTCTGTGCAGGTCTCAGAACCTGCCCTGTCCATTCCCCTGTGTCAAAGTGGAACAGAGCCCACCTTTCTTGCACACTCCCCTACTGTCAGAAGAAAGGCAAAGCATCTGCTGTTCAGTCTTGACTCTTTCACAAGCAGGGTTGATAAGACGTGTGAATTTTCACATTGCCTTGTGTCTGTTTGAGCTGCTAGCTCTCTGTAGACCTGCTGACAATTTGACTAAATGATATTACACATCTGAAGCCTTTCACCCTATTTTAAGATCCTTTGCAAAACTGGTACATCCTTTAAATTCTGCATTTATGTAATTTGAATTTAACTATTTAAGCTGGCTGAGAACCAATTCAAGTTCGCAATGACCTACAGTAGAGCAGAAATGTAGTGTATTACAGCACAGAAAGAAAACCTTTTATAATTTATATTACTTAGAAGAACGTGATAGTATTAACTTAATCAAGAATCAAGCAGAAATGATTTTAACATAGTACACCCTCAGATACAAAGATGGATAGTTTCAGCTTAATCTGCAGATGATTCATTTTATTCATTCATTATTCAAAAAGTAATTAGCAGCAAATTCAAATGACTTGCAGCCAAAAACAGTAGGTGCTCCTGGAAGGTTCAATTTGCTAAAAATACTGAAATTATAAAATGGCACAGAAAACTGCAATAAATTACAAGAATACAAAGGTGTTTTTCCAAGTAAATTAACTTAATCAGTGGAGCATTTGTCTTATATGCAGAGAAGGCTAATCAATCACCAAAGAAAGATCACACTGATGAGTGCCACAGGGATCATCAGTGATAAATCTTATGGCAGAATGATAGAAGACACCAAGCTGTGGTACATTTCAGTGGCCACTCTGTAAGAAACGTACAGTAACCATGAAAATATCTGGCCCAGTAGCTAACTGATCAAGTTATTTCATAAAAGATAGGGTATCACTTTAAAACAAGCGACCCAACCATGTTGTAGAGAGTCCTATTCTTAGATTAAAAAAAAAAATTTTTACTTTTGTCTTTTGTTTCCCTGTTGGTTCTCAATAGGTCATGTGGGTGACTTAGATAAGCAATGTCTTTTTTTATACCATATACCTTAAATGGATAATATTCCAATCAAGGTCTGGTCAGAGCAGTGGATTGTACCAGTTTTAACTGGTCTTAATTTAAACAATTTAAACTATATACTAATATTCCATTTGTCATTTCATTATTAGTTAATAGCCTATGTACTGTATTTAATCCTATTTAACAGATGTAATGAATGCCACTTCCAGATCCACAAACTGTAGCCCTGAACCAGCATATCATCCAATTTTAAGAGTGTGTATTTCAGTGATCTGTCACCAATTGCTTGCAGAACCCCTCCGGGCTCCTAAAAATATACCCATGGTCCCCTTTCGGAGAAGTCTGCTCAATCCCAGAAGTCCTTCACAGAGATTAGTCCCTAAAAGATCCAGTTCCTCTTCTGACATGTTAGAACTCACTCATTCCCTGGCACTCAGCCATGCTCTCCCACCCATAGCCAGTCTTCCCTTGACTGACAGAACCTGTCCAATCCCTACTCTGGGACCCCTGGCACATTCAGTCAGGCTCACCCTTCCATGGCAAGTCTCCCCTTCACTGGAAGATTCCTCATCTCTTCCAAGACCTACTGGCACACTTCACCTTCTGGTGTATCCAGTTTCTAACTATAAACTCTAACCTCCTACACTATAAAGACCATAGAGAATACAAACTAATCCAGGAATACAGTATACACTAGAGAAACTGAACTTTACTAAATCCCATGCCTAACAAAGTCCTTACAAGTCTTTATCTCTTTCCAATTTACCAAAACTGAACTGGACATAAGGCTGCTGGCTAGATGTTAAAGCATAGGAATTAAACACTCCTGCCTTACTTAAAATCTCTACGATTCAGAAATCATGCATTCTACAGTACCTGAGCTACAGGAGCTTAGATACAGCACCCCTGCCCTTTCTGCCTGACTGCTGCTGCTCCAGAGGAATGTCCAATTCAGCACAGGGCCAATCAGCTGAACCCATTTCTGCCTGTGGAATTCCATTCCAGAGAAGTCCAATCAGTCAATCAAGGCAGGTGTGTCCATTTACTGCAGAGAAGGAAGAGGCTTTAACAACGTCTCAGTATGTTCCATCACAATTCGTACTTTGGGCCTTGAAAATTTGTTTTTCTTTTTCAAATCGAATGCTGATTAATATAGAAATTTGTCTTTTCTCACCTCAAGGTATGTAGTCAATATTTTCCATAGTAAATACCAGGGTAAAAATTGACTTAATTTTGCTTTGCCGTTCACATATTAATATTTCCCATTGTGAACTTTCTCTTGCATGTGTAATACTGAAATAATTTTATATATAATACTGAATGTTTGTTGCAAAATTTAATTTAATTTAAGTGTTTTATTTGTGCTTGTTAATCATTTTACTGTGTTAAGTTATGTTATAATTATAAATTCTTCTATATGGCATAACCTACAGTAGCATAGAGAATACAGACATTTAAAATTGTCTGGATCACCTTACCTCATAATTAGCTCAAGCAATTTTTGCAAATAAATAGATGTTCCAACTTTGTATTAAGTACAAAAAACATGATTGTTACTAATGGAGCAGTTCAAGTAATGTTTTATTAAATAACTTACATTTTATTTTGTCTGAGGCTCAAAACAGACAAAATGCACAGAAGATCTGTTTAATTTTGGAAAAAAAATAAACTACAGATTGGTCATTACCAGTTAAGTATCCAGTAAGTGTAATCAGTACAGAGATGGCCTGTTGCTTGAACAATAGTATTAAATTAAGTGGAGAAAACATGGAAATAAAAATATCAGGGCCAAGAATGGAATCTTGTGGAACTTTCTTGTGGAATCTTTCATAGCTATCTAAGAAAGGAGTTTTTTTTAGTCATAAGTATCAAAACCATTGATAAATATTTAGATAGCTGCACAAAAGGAATGCTGTTGAGGGATGTTAAAATAGTATTAGAGAATTTTAAGACTGCTGTGATGCATCCAAGAACAAATGCCAAACAAACAAAATATAATTATCTAGAAAAAAGCATAATTGGTAGTTAACATTTCTTTTCATGATCTTAGAAAGGCAGGACAAAACGGATATAGGTGTATAGCACATAGATAGGATCTGACTGATCACCCCATTTGAAAACAGGAAGAGCAAAGGCAGACTTGCAGTCTGCTGGTATTTCAGCTGTTTTAAAAGAGATGAAATAAGTCCTGCAGGTCAACTGAGCAGATATTGAATGAGCAGTGCATTTTTCATAAAGTGGATCAGTTTCATCCCGACCATCAGATTAATATTATTATTGTCAATATTGCAAATAGTCCTTTGGTCAGATTGTACTTTGATTAAATAATGGGCTGTATAGCAAAAAAAGAAATGGTTAATTTATTTTGAATTCCTTCTCCAAAACAGATTGCCAAGAGTTTTCACTGCTATGCAACTCCAAATTGTCTGTCATCTGCTTTTTCTTTGCTGACAAGGGACAATGTCGTGGATGATGACATACAGTAGGCTGTTTATTTATACACATCTGATTATAAAATTATGGCATTTTTTTTCTTATACAAGCCTCACATACTGCGTGGAAGGCATTTATAGAGGTAGTAGCTACAGTAAATAGAAATGTAATTGATGTTATGTTGAGTATGAAGTTAGAAGGCGTTCTTTGGTCCTTAAGTGTTACTTTCTATCCCAGATCTACACAGAACTGTTCATCACCATCAATAAATCCAATTAATGTGGTTCATCTTCAGCAATATACTGAAAGAGCTGTCCTTTTTTTTTTTAAGAATTCTAAAACGAAGCTTGAAACCATCTGATTGCCCGTGCAAATGCCTGATTAAGATCAGCTGTACAGTGTAAACAGGATACCCTGCTGAAAATACCAATGGGCTGGATTTCAAAAGCCAGCATTAACACCAACAAGTACCCATTACAATTTCATGGTTCAGTCCTAATGTTTCCATAACTGTTCTACTGGGTTAACCAAAGAGCTAAAAACAGGCTTTGAAATTATGCTCCTCCCTCTGGAGGAGTGATCGGTTCATGTCACAGTTCCCTCCTTTACAGGTGCAGAAGATATTGGAGACTATATACAGTATGTGCTTTTCTCATTGATTTATTGATTTGAAGTGGCTTGTAATGTATAGTCTGAAGGAAAGTGCAGGAAAAACATTTTTCTAAACATTATCAGGTAGGGAATAAAATGCATAAATGGAATAAAATACCCATATAATTAAAATAAATTTAAGAAACTTAGACGTTGAACACATCCTTAAATCTTACATTTCAATTCAAGAAGTCATTGAGTAAACGGATGAAGGCAGGCTATACTTCTGAAATTCAATTTTGACTCCCAACGCCACATTATTTTCTTAAAACAAACTGTATGTACAGTAGTATGTCAAGATCTGCGGGCTAAATGAAGAAAAATCAAATGGAACTGAGTGCTCCAAAAAACTACATAAAATACCCAAATATTTGAAGATGCAAAAAGTACATAGCCTGTCTTGAGAGATGGAATAAATTGGAAGTATAAAACTAATTTTGAACAGAAAAATGTCTTTACAGTACATCAAGAGCTGTGGGTATCTGGAATGATAGCGAGGTGGCCCAGTTGATCTCCTTTCTGTCGGTCTTCTTTAATTCTTATGTTCTAAGCTTTACAAAAGACAGAATCAAATCGGGAGAGTTTGCCCGTGGGACAATCCTGCTGTCTTGTTAAATAAAACCAGACAAGAGCTTGGAAGACACTAGGAAAGGGGAAGACAAGAAGAGCAGTTGAAATACAGTAGAAATGCCACCATGAGAGCCTGCAGACATTGTAAAAAATAATGGAGGCCATTTATGAAACCACCAGAATATCATAGCATAGCTGCTACCTCTTTTAAGTACTCAGGGCAGTGCTTTATTGCATCGCTTCAGGAAATATTGTGGTTCCAAAAATAATGGTTAAACAAAACTAGGAGAATTCCGTGTCTGCTCCACCCCCTTTTTCCAGTTTTCCTTATGCCTGTTCCCTGTGTAGTGATCTGCTTTGGCTATAAATATGCTGAAGTAGCTTTAATGTTTGTGGGAGTGAAATCATTTAAAAAAAAAAACACAGTGCTAGCCAGTGGAACTACAAGAATGTCAACATCTAGGCGTAAAACAAATACAATACACAGAAATGGAAATTAAGAATTGGATGTGCCTGTTGCACACTCTTGATTGGGGAATGCAAGCCACGTGCTCTTTTGGAAGATTAATTAGTTATCAATTTTTTTAATCTTTGTTCACATTATTGTAGTGAAATCATGCTAGAGGAAGCCTCACTCAGAGTGATGTGATGTAGGCCTATGCCTATGTTTATCTCTGAAGAGGTGTCGCTCTTGAAGAAGGTTCCAACTGAAATGTTGTATTTTTATTTGTTTGCCTTTATGTTTCAGAGTGATTTTAACCTTTGCAGGTTGCTTTTTTTTCGTTAGTTCTGCCAGAATTTAGGTCATTCCATCAGCTTCTTCATCTGTGGTATTTTTATTTTGTTCCTATAAAGGAGAGGGAGGAGAAAATTAGCTGAAGAAGATGAAAATAAATGTAAAATTAGATACTTGCACGCTAATGGGGATGATGTCTTTAGGAAAGATCAAGTGGGAGAGCAGAAATGATTCACGATCCAACTTGCACAGCAAAGTTAATTTTAGGCCGTTTTTCAAATTATGTAAAAAAAAAGAGAGTACTGTGTCTAAAAAAAGGTTGCAGTATATTTTTGTCTTGCACAGAATCCTGTGAGAAATGAATTACTGTATTGTTCATTGTTGAAGGCTGCTGTAATTAATGTCTTTACATGAGACTTGCTCATCATGACATATCATTTACATCATCGGCCTAGATCTCGCATCTCTGCTTTGCTACCAGTGTTATTCTTTCAAGTGTTTGTTTACTGCAAGCAATGTTCCCTAGAGATCTGCTTGACAGACACATTGGCCAATTTAGGCAGTACGCTTACTAAGGAGCTAATTACACATTACCTATATACCTCTGGTAATCCATCAGTTTTAGCAATTTGCTGTACAGAAGACACAGAAAAGGTTATTAAGTTGAAATGCACCTTACAGATTTTCACATGCCAGTGTTTGGTATTTTTAAACTTTAGACCAGAAATACTGTCTTCCTAATTTTTTTGCCATGTTTCTGACTAAAATAATTCTTTCCACATTAAGAATCTGATGTTGCACACCTTTGTAACTGTAATATAAATATCCAGATGGCTTCACTTCTGATTGACAGGTGTTTAATAGGAAATGTTAATCCTGTTTGGCCTTTGACACAGCACGGCATAAGATTTCTTAAAATCTTCAAATTGGAAATTATGAATCCTCATTAGAGGTGTGTGCCAGATGTAATAGAACTAAAACAGAAGTGTGTTTAGATCTGAGACCTGGAGGGAATTTGTTACACCAAGCAGGGGTTGTGTCTTGAACAAGCTACTTGCCATGATCTTGATACCCAGACGGGACTGAATGAGATCTTCCATTTACCTAACCTTAGCTACTAGAAACCAAATAAGCTAGATGGGCAAAATGACCTCATTTTTACTCTCAGATAGGTGAGCCATGTCTTAACCTGATCAAAAAGGTTATGATGTGTTTTTTTTTTCCACACTTGCATTGAAGCATTTCTTGTGTATTAAAAAGTCTACTATATACTTATTCAGTTTACAGTTATGATACTTAATAATAACATTGCCTGTGGTCTTAAAGGAGTTGTACCAAAGTACAATGAACAACAAGAGTATCTTGTTTAGAGTAATCACTTGGTTGAAAGGAAAGTCAACGGATTTCCCAGACAGAAGTATTTTAGAGTCTTCGAAAGTTATTGGTAGGAAATACACAATTGTGACATTAATTTAAAATTATTTGTACAACATTATACACACCTCAGAGGGCAAAAGTGTGTATATACAGGTGTACAAATTTCAGTCTAAGGAACTTTGTGTGGTCATTAGTTGAATTTCTGGCTTTCTGTTGAGTGATTTATGTCCCAAAGAATCACAAAGTGCTTTACATATAGGAGAAACCCACTCTTCATCCACTACTGAAGCATAGCACACACCTGTGTGACAGCAGGTATTATGCTTGTGTAGAGCAGCTGCTCATTCATATAATTTACAGAAGTGAGAAAGTACTTCACTAAATTGAATTAAGAGGGGACATCGGGGAGGCCAGATGATGTAAGTCCATAGTGGAAATTAGCAAGGACACTGGGGTTACAACCCCTGATCTTCCGAACTTTGCTATGGAATCTTTAATAACCACGTAGACAAGACCTTGGTTTCACATTTCCTTCAATGTCACTAATCACTATTTTGTTACCAATGATGCCAGTCACTATTTTGGTGTTTTGGCTTCTGAGATTGTGGACCAAAAGGAGGAGTGCTACAGTTCCTGCAGTCTACGAATACCACTTAGAACAGCAACCTGGTTTTGCTTGGGGATCTCCCATCCCAAGTTGAGGTCCAACCTTGTTTAGCTTCTGAGACCTGACCAGATCAGGCTGCATAATGGTAGTGTTATTGCCAGTATGATGTTGTAAACAAAAACTCAGTAAATTTAATACTTTGTTTTCATTTTTCATTGGGAAAACTGAGCTCATATACAATAAAAACCTGTCAGTCTGATAGTAATTTTACAGCTTCCACTATGTTATTGTCTGATTTATCCATTTTCATTAACTATTGAAGACTGAGAAAAGGTCTTAAAAATGTACATTAGATTTGTATATTGTAATTTAAAATATACATTCTTTTCTTTTAGTGGAATTTGTAAACATGTGGTCAGATTATCTTCCAAAATGTGATTGTATTGTGTTGGATCCTCCAAAAGTGTACATATGAGTTGTAGTATTTTGTAGTGCTACAATTCTTTCCCAATTGTAGAAAACAGGACCAATGTTTTTGAAGGGCTGGGTCTGCTATGGGAGTCAAGAACAACAATAACAGGATTTGTTTCTGAGTGTGAGCTATTTCCAGTCCCACATGTCTTCTACTTGGATGCATCAGTGAGTTCTAAATGACTGAAAGGCTGAGCTATGTTTAGTGTTTTTCAGTCTTATTGCCTGTTGGGGCTGGCAGTGCTGTCACATGCTTGGCCCAGAGGGATGTGTCTTTTCCTCAGTCACTTAATGTACCAGCAATTGAAGCAAAAAGGAGATGCAGCTCTTCACGTGTTTCAACACACTCTGTCTCTCTGCTCCTCCACTGTGCTCTCCTACTCGGAGCTGGGGGAGCTGGCTGTGACAGTTACGTTATCCGTGTGCAGTATTTGTAAAATAAATTCCCCGCTTGCTTTGTCGTCTTTGCACACAAGCGATTAATTTAGCGGTGTGAGAACAAATTGGAACAGATGCAGCTGTGATGACACTGGGATCTTCGAAATAACACCTGGTGCAGGTGATGATGGCTGACGGCATTTTCTTAATTTGATCTAGACTTGCCTGTGACAAACGAGTTAAGCCTCTGGCCTCAGGAAGGCAGGTTTTAGAATTTGAAAGTGGAGAAGTACTTCCTAAAGTACAGAAAGGCCTTCCTTTTCAGCTGGGAGCTGTTTTTTCTATCAGTCCTTTCGGGAAGACGCCTTCAGATCTGATTTCTTATCTAATAACTAAACTGGTCCCACTTCCTAAAGCCTCACCAGACCAGAATTCAACATGATAGGATTTAGTTTGTGTGTTCCATTGCTATTTAGAATTGCTAGTTCTTCTGTACTTCTCAGTAACCCACACCAGGCTTCTTATCAGCTTAAAGAAACAAATCCCCTGTGAATTTTGCCCCCTTTTGTCACATTGACTTAATACATAAACACTAACAAGGAGGTGAATCTTGAAGAGATTACTTCATAAATCGCTTAGAAAATAGTCAAATATCGAATCTCCAAGCTGCTGTGCAAACATTGAAGGATTAATCGTTGGTAATAGTTTGGTTAACTCCATGTACTGGGCCAGCTGTTGATTCTGATTGTCATAACCTGTGTTCTCCACCCTCAACGTGAAAACAATACCAAAATATCTCAACACGAGACACAACAGCTGCTTGCAAGCAGCTTCTTTGGTAGTCATCTAGACACAAACTGTTTTTGCTGGGTTCATATTGACATTGGATGAATACCTAAGCAAACACGCGCGGACACAAATAGAGCCCGCTTTTTGGCTTTTCTTTTTGTTTGCTATCTTGAGTTATTTTTTTTGCAAGACACGCAATTTAATAAGTGTCAATCACCACGAGGTGTTTAAAAACAGGAAGGCAGGAGGAGAGCGACTCATCAGCATTCCAGGCTCAGAAAGAGCCTCGTTCTTCCTTTGATTTAAACCAGATTGTCGGGCTCAGAGGATGCACCCTGTTTTTACACCAGTGGGTAGGTATCAGTGCATTACACAGGGGGGAAAGACTGCCGTCTCTG
Organism: Lepisosteus oculatus; assembly: GCF_040954835.1. NCBI lineage: Eukaryota > Metazoa > Chordata > Actinopteri > Semionotiformes > Lepisosteidae > Lepisosteus > Lepisosteus oculatus. The sequence goes on along the minus strand of NC_090719.1, from coordinate 11,541,971 downwards.
ATAAGTTGACATCCTGCTAACATGTTTCCTGCATGTCCTCTGGAGTTCATGGGTTCTTTTGCTTTTGGGGGAGATGCGTCCACTTTCTCAGCAGGTGACGGCATTGTTAGATTAAAAAAAAAAACACACTGCTGCCTGGCAGCTTCTTCCTTGAAAGCTGACTGACTGTCAATGTGTGTATATATAGCTGACACCTCGGGATCCAGGAGCTCGGCAGTAGGAAAAAATAAAGCTGTTCATGCTTCGCACTGTGCTTCTGGAATGGCATTGTTTTGTTTTACTGTTCTCTACCGTGCGATTGCAAAGTCATGCACTTTCGTTTCTTATTTTTTCAAGAAAAAGAATCAAAACACTTCATTATCATACAGTAGGTGATTTACAGAATTCCATTTCATTTGCGTTTTTCGCTTTTCATTTCTTCGTGGACAAATCTTAGTGGAATGATCCTAAACATCCATTTAGGTCTCTAGCCTTTGTAGAAGCAGATACGTTCTGTCATCATAAAGAATGAGTTGTTGAATAGATACAGCTCTAGAAAACCTGTTTATATAAATGACAAAAACAATTTGTATACTGTTTAAAATCAATTTTAACAAGACTCATTTCCGGAATTCCCTTTTTGCTGACAGTTTTGTTTCTTTTTAGGGGTCAGTGTTTTTCATAGGCACAGAAGGGATATTTGGTCACCTGTCATTTGTTGGGTGGTATTTGCAGAATAAAAAATGAAAAAGAGAATTGCAAACCAAATTAATTTGTTGATGGACAATACATGTCTGGATTTTTTTTTATCCCCCATGTTGTTGGTTTTTTTTTGCCTGTTTATCATGCTGCTTGGCAACTCTTTAGATAAGCACATCACCGGAAACAGGGTTTATCGATATATTTTTTTTTTCTTTGCTGTATGTCAAAAATAGCCCTTTTCTTCATACATACAATCCTAAAGTGAAGGAAGCTAATTGAACCCACCGCTCTCAAAAGTAGCATTGTCAAGGAATGTTTCTGCTTTGACCTGGTTGAACTTTCTTTGGCATTTAAAATAGCTGCAGCTCCACTGCTTCTCCCTTTTCTTCACATACATCCCCTCCCCAAATTAACATTTACTTATGTACTTTTAGCATTGTATATCGGTGTTGTAAGCTCAAACCTGCAGTTTGTATTTCCAGTTGTTTTTTTACCTGCGTGCTAATTGTATCAAATCCTATCATTCATTTATGCATCAATAGACACAAGTGTCTTACATAAACAATCCATATCCTGATTTAACCCTTTAAATGGATACTGTGGACTATGATATTTACTGTATTTGGTGCAAATGTTATTGTAAAGCTTTGAAGTAAATAATAACTTTAGCTCTGTAGATCTCCCAATATAGTAAGCTGGTTCAGCAAAACACTGTATTGTAAAAAAAAAAAAGGATGTGAATGGTTAGGACCATTAAACAACAGATGTTACAGATAAAATCTTTAAAGGCTTTAACATTGTGTTGAAAGGCTGCGTCCTCTGGAATAGCATATGCTGAAGCTAGTGCCTGCCACTGAATACTGACTGCAAATTGATAATACAGACATTTACACACAAAGGAGACAGACTTTTTATTCAATACTGGAACAGCCACTCGAAGACAATCAATGAAGTTTGAATATGTTTTAGGAAAGCAGGGCAAAACACCATGCAGTGTGTCTAGAACAATTTCGGCTTTTGCTCTTTGTCATGTAACCCATATTTGGCTCAATGCTTTTTTTTGTCATTTATTTCTGGTCCTGGTAAGAGTGAAAATAACTATGGGCAATTAATTTCAGGATTGTTCGAAGTATAGTTTATGCCGAGTGCATGTTTTTTCTTCTTTGAGAAAAGATACAATGAACAGTAATCACATTTTTAATGGGTTTTATTTATTTCAGCTTTTTATTCCTCCTTCAAACTGCTTTCTTGAAAGATTCCTATCCTCAGATCCCTATGTACAGTACTTTATCTTTACTACAACTAATATCTTCTGTAAATGAAGGCTTCAGAATTACCTGGAAGTTAGTTACCTGTTTGTAATGAAATATTTTGAATAGATCCTGTTTACTGTAGTCCAGCAGAGACTGATGTTTCCGTCTTTTAAGTTCCAGCTGCTCTGACACAGAACATGAAGAGGTGTTTCACTCAGAATAGGCTTCTACTTGGCTGTTACCAGTGTAGAAATTATCGTTCATGTGTCCGCAGTCTAAGTTAGTGTTTGCAATGAGTCTAAGCTCCTGCCTAGCTTCCTCTGTACGTCTGCTCCCTAGGTCAGAGGTACCCAAATTACTGCACTTCTGACTAATCGTGCTTTGTCACAGCTTCATAACTCATGGAGTTTTTTTTTTTATAGTGTCTATGATTTCAAATTGGACAAATGAAAAAGTCATCTCTTGGTTTTGTCAGAAGGTAGTGCTTACTGCCACATGTGTGCCGTAGTGTAACTCACTCCCAGCAAGGTCTGAAAGTGTTGTTTTTCTCTTGTTTCCCCACAGACGAGCCCAGCCTGTGCTACTACTACGATGGAGATGGGGTCTGCGAGGACTTTGAGAGAGAAAAAAGTGTGCAGGATTGTGGGCTCTACACTCCCAGCGGATTCCTGGATCAGTGGGCCACAGCTGTGGAAGTCTCCCATGAAGAAACCATGCATTGCCCAGCAGATGTAGTTGTGGGCTACCCAGCGGCAACCAAAGTAAGATCCAGAGTGCATGTTTTTTTTTATCTTGGCCTCAGTAATTGCTTCTGCTATTTTCCTATTATTATATAGCTTAGGTAGTTGTTAGTTGTAGTAGTAATTGCAAAGTATACGTAAGGTTAAATGAATAGGTGGCTTAGTGTATACATTTGGCACAGATATCTTACATTTTCTTTAATCATACCTCTAAATATTGCCCACATATCAGTTCATAGCAGTTCACTTCTCATACAATTACAAAATACTGCTACATTTTACTTATGAAGAAGTCTCTTTCCACATTTTACTGTGGTCCTTTATTAATGTTACAAGCAACAGCTTCACACAGAGAACAGACCTGAAAATAGCAACGACTATTATACTATTATTATATAGCTTAGGTAGTTGTCAGGTCCATACTTTGTCATGTGCTTTTCAAGCCCATCGTTTATCATTTGCACTGTGACCTCTGTGTGTCCAATTTGTGTGAAAACGATAACATTCTGCCATGTCTCCAAAAGTATGAAAGAGCTAATGAGTGCAGATGAGTTCTTCATTAGCCTTACTTAGGAAAAGTCGGGTACCAGCTCAGCACATTGTTTAATGCTTTGTGAATGTGACTCAAACCAAGACCATAAAATTTGTTAAGATATGTTTCTCTCTGGGGTCTGTCTGTCTGGCTTGGGAAGCATGCAGCATTGACATCTGTGGTTTACATAATAGCACATTCTTGTTTTGTCATATTGGGCATCACTTCTGAATATTGGATCCTCAGTTCTGCTGACTTTAGTCCTGACTTGATCCTACAATTCTCTGAGCACTGTAATTTCTCTTTCAAAGAAATGTGGAGTTGCAATAAATAATAAGAGAACGCATAAAAACCTCTATGTGCAGGTGCACAATTCAAAACATATAAAATTCTTTCCTTTTCACAGCTTGATTTCCAAGCAACATGCAATAATGCTAGCAATCTGGACACATTTGGATTAAATATTTAAATCACTCTCATCGTTTCTCGTTAAATTCCACAGTTTTAGAATATAACCAAGGCGGTAAATATGCTGAAGACTAATGTGTCTACATGTTACAACTATACAATTTAATATTTATACAGAAGAAATCAAATCATTTTTCACCGTTGCAGTCACATCAAATGGTCAAAGTCACAATGCTTCATATAGTATCTTAAAAAAGTCAGAAAGCCTATGTTGAATATGTGGGCAATATTTAGAGGTATGATTAAAGAAAATGTAAGATATCTGTGCCAAATGTATACACTATGCCACCTATTCATTTCACCTTACGTATACTTTGCAATTTGATTTATTTATTATTTCATAGTTTTTCTAACCCCGCTGTCTCCAGGCGCCTTATGGATTCTATTCCTGAAAGCCACTTGGGTACTTAAATTGAGTACATCACTGAATTAATCATGCACTACCAGCTTCTATGGCATTACAACAGCTGCTTGGTTTAAAATACAAAACTTGGTAGGCTATAGTAAAAAAAAAACAGAACATTTGATGTATGTGATTAGATTTCTTTACCAGGAGGAGTGAAGTTTCTTTGCTATAGCTGAAGAACGAAATGTACAGTCGAAATGTAGCAAAATAGGATTTGTCTTCCTTTAATTTAATATTTTGAAATCAAATACCATCAGAAGTATCCAACTAATTTGGTTAAAAATACTGATAATGGCTGCTGATAGAATTGTTTCTATCAAATACAACACAATTGTGCATGTGTTTCTGCTGGCTGACTCTTTTTCTGTTCACCTAAAGCACATAAACAACAGGGCACTACAATCTCAATATGTTTAGACAAGAGGAGTAAAACAAAAGATAAAAAGTGATAGTCGGCTGTGAATTTAAAAAAAAAATCTGAAATGTTCTGTGCGTGTTTACAAAACGGGAAATACCACATGGGCAGGGGGATCAAGGCCTGAAAGGAATTATTTGTTGCGTTTTTTTTGTAAGTACAGTTCTTTACATGTGGACCAGATGTCGACAAGAGAAACATGCTCAGTATTTAGTCGCCTGACACAGGATGACCTTGTGTTGATTATGAGGCAGTGAAAGCAGTGTCAAAGACCGTAGCAGTATTGCAGGTGACAGCCAGGCCTCCAGTCTGTGATAGGCAGCACTTCTACAAAGCTATGAAATGTGTAGGAGAAATGTTTTCCCCACTTGCAGTGACGAGACCTGTAAGCCATAGCAGGCTTATCTGTAGGGAAAGGTTTTTTTACAGTATTAAGAAGGATAATTTAGAGGCAGATGTTTCTTCTGTTCTTGATGTTGTTCACAAAGGCTGTCTGAAAGAGTAGAAGACCAGGTATTCAACAGTCTGACTGGCACAGACTGACCATAGAACAGATTAGTAGGTTTAACCATTAGCATTCTTTTTAACTCACTTTAACTTAGTCCCATTTGAAATAGTAACATAGATGGTCATTTCTGTAAGAGCTCAGCATTAAAACTTTACTCATGAATTAAGATGGGTTGCAAATTGAAATTATATACTGTAGCCACTAAGAAATGGATTAAATATTAAAATATAGGCCTTCATTACACATTTAAACATCTAAAGTGGACAAAGAGTTCAAAGAAGTACCCATAATGCTCTCTGTTGGAAAATATATGTTAAGGACTGAAAATTAAATGTAGTGCACTGTGGCATTTAATTAAACTTTTAAAAATGTGAGTTTCAGTGCATTATGATTTGGATATCAAACACAAGTTATTTTGTTTCACATTATGTTTGTATAAATAACAACATATTTTAGCAGTTCACTTCTTATACAATTACAAAATACTGCTACATTTTACTTATGAAGAAGTCTCTTTCCACATTTTACTGTGGTCGTTTATTAATGTTACAAGCAACAGCTTCACACAGAGTACAGACCTGAAAATAACAACGACTGACGCAAGGTATCAATGGGAATTTTTAAATTGTAAGAGCAACTGACCATGCAGATAATACCAATATACAGAATATAGAAGGTCAACTGTAACTAGAATTGCATTTTTTGTTTCTTGTTATTAACCCTGAAGCTTGAGTTGAGCTGAGACCTCAGGTTTTGGTTTGGGCAATGTGAAAGGAGGAGTGAATGAGTGGTCTTTCTATAATGGCATGTCCCAGAACTTTCAGTCTATTAATAGCTATTTCATTGGTTTTAATTACATAACCAGAAAACATGAACATGAACCTTCTACCTTTCTTTCACCCCATTTTCTGCAAATATTTCAGCTCCAGTTCCAGTTAATGGGAAGCAGGTGGTATTCATGCCTGTGACAACATCCTTGATGGTTTGTGATTGATGGCCACTGTGCATTCCCGACTGCCAGGTTACTTCACCTGGCCGGATTTAGAGAATGGTGATCTGGCAGGACTTGGAGAAAAAGTGACATTGTGCTGTCATTTCCCTCTGCAAATGGAAAATGTGGGGCTTTGTTAGGCTGTCACGTTACATAGGCATGCATCTGGTGAGGATGACTGCATGGAAAAAATCAGATAATTATAGAAAATACATGGAATAGCTGAAACATTTTGAGTGCAGGGGAGACTGACCAGGCAGTTCGTTGTGCCTCAGCTTATACAGAGTTCTGTGTAAATGTTATCATGTCGTGCCCCAGGGTGAAAGGTTTCTGTTACATGATACAGCCTTGTCGTAAATCTAGCACCATAAACAGCCAGACTCAATTATCATGACTGGGCATTTTATTCAGACCGACTTAGTTCTCTGATGTAGAGATTTACTGCTCTCTAGGAGTAGACGAGGGGTGCTTTTCAACCAGAGACATTTGAGGACAAGATATCAAAACATGTCAGGGGGCTTATTGGAAAGCCGGAGCCGAAACCACTACAGCTGGTATTTTGTGAGTGAGTGGCTGGGGGGCAAATCTTGAACTACTACCAAATGACATGAGACGTGTGATAATATTTCTCAAGATCAATGAGCAATTGTGCCTTCTGCCTCTTGATTTGCTTCCCACCTCCTTCAAGTTTTTCAGATTGGGCAACCTGCGTGTATTCTGTCAATCAAATGGGACGTGTTTCAGTTTGGGAATGTGGTAGTCAGCTAGCTGGCTTCAAAAACACTACTTCTGTTCCTTTGATGTTCTTTCACTTTGTATGTTATTGGTAGCTGTGACAGCACCGGATGTTAAAGCCACAGGGATGTTAGTAGCTCAGTATCCCAATAAATTGCATTCAGGAGCTCGGGGAGAATATTGTGAGAGCTTCTGCCGACATCTGTTTTTAATGATAAACTGGGGTGTGGACATGATTTTTCATTTTCGTGCTTGTGAGAAAACGGTCGCAGACGCCTCATGTCCTGCATTGGGTCTGTGATGTAGGAATTATGCGTGTTCTGTGGATAGATATATTGTATCCAGTTTTTAAAGGGTTTCTTCTGCTGTGGACTGAAGTCTGTCTTCTCTTTCTCCCATTTATCAAAATCCATTATATTTGAAATGAAAGGATTGTTTTGGATTTCTCAAAAGAATATTTTGGCTGACCAAAGGCAGTGTCACAGAGAAAATAATTTGCCAAGGACCAATGTTTATGAGAATACATTGGTCCTTGGCAAATTATTTTAAACAGGTGATTCATAAAGCCTCCTTTCAAAGAATAAGTGTAAATGCTAACAGGCTTTTTTTCCTTTGAGAAATGTCTTATTTACTGTTGCTAAACGCTTTTAAGTTTAAATGTTTAACATTGAACAGAATCATACCACAGTGATCATAGTACAGTAATAATTTAATTTTTATCATAGGCAATACAGTTACAGTAGATGGACAGTACAGTAATTGTAGCACAGTGAACTGGAAAACATTTTACATTTTGGATTGTGACTTTTTCTGTTGATGAAGAATTCCCTTTTCTTAACAAGCATTGAGGAGACAAAGTAACTATCATAGTAACAGTAACTATCTCTATGGACTACATCCTGTCTTTTTTATTGTCTGATTTAAATGTGAGAATGATGTTAGTTTAAAAGTAAATTCCACTATCTTTGGCAGTCCAGATATCTTCTTGAAGTCGCATCTTTTTTAAATGCATTGCTTTTTCTTACCCTACCGTGAGCATCTCTGTCTTTGGCTGCATTTTCCTGTAACTAACCCCTCAAGTTTTTAAAGCTGGCATTTGTGTGCTGGCCTTTAAGTCACTCATATCCAGGCCACCATCAGTTCCTCTGTTTTCTGCAACACCACAGTCCACTGAGGAGGCATTTCGTTCTGGTGTTTGTGATCTCCTTTATAAGTGCTGCCTTGAGTGCCTGCCTGCATTCTTTTTCTGTCTCCTTCGATTTTCATTATGCTTCCTCTGGCTGTGGAGTCTTGGGCAACATAGGCAGTGGAATGTGCAGTTTCTCAGCTGCATCTATTCAACTGGTCTTGGAGAGATTCAAGAAGGCTGCATTTCTGCAGGGAGTATCTTGTTTTTAACCATCATGTTTGCTTTCACGTGAATAGGATAATGTTTTTCCTATATGCAGATTATACTGTACATACTAGGAGCTAAGATGAGGTACATGCATGAGCAGACTCATAACAGCTTCATTGGCTTACTTTGTGACATTGAACTCATTTGAATATCACTGTATACAGTAGTGAGGTTAAGCCAAATGTTTTAAGAAGGGTATTTAAACCAAGGTATGGGAATGGTTTTATCCCAGTGCTTTTGTTTACTATGCAAGCTCAAAAATGCACTGGTTTGTTCTTATATCAGTGATTCTTATAGCAAAGACAGTACTTCATTTCAATACATTTATTTTCTCAGTAAGGCTTCCTTATTCCTTATTTTAGATTGACTCAGTTGTACCAAAATGATTTCACTTTAAATTTCTCATGATGAGAAGAAAATGTACTGACATAAAGCTATCCCAGTGTTTACTTTCCAAAGAACATTTTTTTAACGGTAGTCTGCTTTAAAAATTCTGATTTGTAGGGATGGGGGAAAAAAAGAACAATGTATATTTACAAAATAAAGTGTCATTAAATTTAGTTGCAATTTTTATGGGTTATTCAGTATTTCTCCTGTAACTTACTGCATTTGAAAAGAATACTGCTAATTAATTTGCAGTACCATAAAATATTGCTCTTTAAAATACACCATTCCAAGCAATATGTACTATGATGAGTAATTTATTCATTTTTAATATAAATATAAGTACAGAATTAACACAAAGTTCATGTCAGCAGAGCATTTTGCCATGGTGGCCTGGCACTTAAGATTGTAATTGTTTATGTGCCTGTAATAAATCTGAATGATCTGAATTAAAAATATTAGATGGCGCCCTTTTCTGTGTATATTAATAAATCATTGTATTTACATTAACTGCTTTGAGCGAAATTCAAAGTTTATTCCTGGGTCAAAATGTTTTCAACAGTATAGAGCTCCTTCTAAGAATCCCATGCTAAGACCATTTTACACTGGAACCTTGGAAGTTGTGTCTCAGAGGTTAAAAATCACAGTATTTCAAGAACAAGTCTTTTACTGTACCTAAATGATTTAAATGTATTGCATGTTATCTCTGATGCATCTTTTTTTTTAATTGTTACCTAAGTTTTAAATTAAATTGTTATTCTTGATCACTTTCAATAGCAAGGACATTGACAGGACAACTGGCAATTTAACAAGTGCTGATTTAAGCTGCTACTGGGCACTCTGTCTCCTTGGCTGAAATAGCTGTGAAGCGGTTAAGAGGAGAGGGCAGTGTTTCTTCCTAGCTGAGGTAATGAAGTGGCCATGCAGGTGTGTACTGTATGCGATAGCCACCCCCCTCCTCTGACATAACTTTATTGCCTCTGCAAACACTCACAGCTGTAAATCTGTGCAAACATTTCAGCCCTTTATTTTTACTCTGATGTTCAAGGTTAAAGCGATTTCAAGGCTACATTCTCAAAGCACTCATTTGTGAGTGTCCATCTTGCACAAGCTGCTTTTTTCTCTTTCTACCGAGATAGGAGGAGAGGAGGCTTAAAAACATAATTTGCGTATAATATTTCTTGACTTGATTCCTTGTGAATCCCTTTTTGATTAAAACTTTTTACTCAACGAAACCTAGAAGTTGAAGTCTAGAAGTTGTCTTTTTGTCAATTTCAGAATTTCACCAGGCCTGTGTGGTGTAGTTTAATGTTGTGACAACCCAAAGCCCATTACAAGCCCTCACGTTTCAAAGAATCCCCCAGAAGTAATGTTTCTACCCTTGTTTACTTATGGTAATGCTGGCCTTTCCTTTAATGGATCCCTGAAAGGCGTGCTTGTTCCAGTGTTTCTGTGACTGCTGAAAGACGGGGGGGGCATCTACGTGCGGCGCGTGCTTAAATAGCTGGGACAAGTCCTTCCGTCTTGGTCAAGCTGTGCTTCAGACCCTGACACACCCAGGGCTTTTGGGTGTTGAGCGGCCGTGGATATCGATCCTGTAGTGACATTAAACTTAAACTTCACTCGGTGGAGGTGGCTTCCCAGAATTCTCTCACCCTTTCAGTTAGAAGATGGGTGGAATCTCTATAAGTGAAGATTATTCTTCTCCAAAACATACTAAACTGCAATCTGTCAACATGAAAGAAGTCCTATGGCTCTGTCTCTCCCTGGTCAAAGTATTGTCGTTTTTATGTTTCAGTGTTTTGCATTCCTTTTCAGCTCTGTACCAGGATATTGTGATATATTTTCCAGGAATGTTAGTCTTTATATTTGACTAACTTATTAAGAGGGACAAACATTGTGTAGCTGTAGTATCACTGTAGTTTCTCTACTGTACATATTTGAAATAACAGACCAGTTAAGTGTAATGGACATGTTCTTGGTTAGATATATACATTGTTTACTCCATATTTATATGTTTGTTTTGTTTGTTTCTTGCATACAGCATTCATACATTCACCTCAGCAAGATCTACTGCATTTCCTGAACTATCCTACTGCATTACCTGAGCTCTAAAATAGTTCACCTACTTTAAGCAAAGCACATGCCTAGTGTGTATTATAATTAATCACAGTAAGAGTTTAGGAGACTGGAAATTTTCAGTGCTGAAATTATATCATCACTGTAGGGTAATTAATATCCTTCTTTTGGTTCTACAATGTGTTTTCCATATGTGTTCTTTGAAATATTCACCATGCCTGCTACCATTATAGACAAATTATGTATTAAAGTCTGTATCTTTGTGGTTTGTATTTTCTGAAGCCTGGCACATTCCACATTAACAATTCATTTTGCCAACATATGTATTTCAGGAACTTGAAATATTTTGTTTCTGTTGACTGTCCAAACAAAAGCGCAGCACAAAAATGAAGCTCTCACAAGGAAGTTCTGGTCCACTGGCAGTAGCTGGACAGTCCATTTTCTGTATGGCATGTCCCAGATAAATCATTTGCGAATGTTACGCTTCTAATAATGTTTGTGAGTAAAATTTAAATGTCAAAATTTCCATTTAGAAATTAAATTCTGCTGTTGTGTGGTGGTGCAGTGGCTAGCATTGCTGCCTCGTAGAGCTTGGGCCCTGTGTTCAATGGGATGTTCTCCCACAGTCCTAAAACATACTGGTAGGGTAATTGGCTTCTAGGAAAATGGCCCTTGTGTGGGTGTGTGTGTGTCTGTCTGCTCTGCAGTGGACTGGCGTCCTGTCCAGGGTGTAACCCGCCTTGCACCCATTGCTTGCCAGGATAGTCTCTGGCTCTCCCACAACCCTGAATTGGATGAAGCGGTTAGAGAATGTGTGGATAAGTAGTTCAAGTAGGGAGCTGTGTCCGCATGCGGAGGCTGCAAAAGGAACAAGTAAAAGGTTTATTTCACGCTGAAAAGAGGAGGAAAGAAACACAACGTTTTGGCTGTGGAGCCTTCTTTGCATGTGGAGACCCTAAGAAGGCTCTGCAGCTGAAACGTTGTTTCTTTTCTTCTCTTTTCAGCGTGGAATAAACCTTTACTTGTTCCTTTGCAGCCTCCGCATGCTGATACAGCTACAAACCTGAACTACTTTTATCATTTGTCAATCACCCACTTTGACTTAACTGTATTATTGTAATTAAATTAATGGAATAAAAAAAAATGTTATTTTTGTATGATTCAGGGAACTAAGTAGCTCAGTCTGGAAAGGAAAGTAGTTTTCATCAGCTGAATAACTGAGCAGGACTGTACAAATACTGTACCTGGGCCTACTGACTGAAGCTCAAAATACATTTAATCCTCCCGGTTTTCTGCAGCTTGTACACTGTGTTGTCTAAATCACTCTTAAGCTTTTTCATACCACATCCTACATGAAAACTGAAAGTTTAAACCTGTATTATAGCCCATATTCTTTTCCATTCAGAGCAGCACAATCCTTACTCCTTCAATGAGCTTCTCTGCCTGTTGTGCTGTAGGAATATTATAAAGTCTTTGCAAGGCTCTTAAAATGTTGTGACCTCAGCCGCCCCTATGCAAAACTGAATTCCCTCACTTTCTCTTTGCCATGCTTGCTATGTGTGTGACACTTTGTTTTGAATGTGGTATACCACTGCATATGCTTTATAAAAGGATAGCTAGTTATTATCACAGACAACATCTCCCCTTCTCTACATTCTCAACATTTTTCTGCTGCCTCTCAAACCAGATTTAATTGTACAGCATGCCATGTCTTCTCTTCTGTTATTGTCAGTAAATCAATTATAACAGGTTGTTCTCTGGTCATTGGAATAATATAGTCATGTGATACAAATATAGCGCTTCATGGGTCCTGTGGTCACAGAGATTACTGCCTTTTCTGAACCTACTGCTAAAGAAAAGTATAATGTACAGTTGCCCTGCCAAGCCCTTAATCGGGTAAAAATTATGTAACGCATCATGCAAGCCTTGTACTCAAGAAGAAAAATATACATACAAGCACTGTACGTAACAGCTGATGTGTCTGTGGTCACCTTTTTGTAAACCAAGTAGCAATTACCCAACCCAGAAAGACACTCCATTCATCTACCCTTTCGGATTTGCAGGATTGTTGCGTGATTTGGGGCTAATTTTGGTCATTTACCAATCCCCACATAGGCTGAGATGGGCTAAGTATATGTAAAACAATTACACACACTATTTTGCTCTGTAATTGTGATATAAACATTTTGTGGTTGGAATATGGTATTTGACAGAGAACTTGAAGGGTAATCAGAGGGTTTTTTGAAGACCAGTTTAAAAAAAAAAACTGGTTAGCAGCATTGCGTATTTTTAAAAGGCTTGAAAAATTATATCTTTATAGCAGTTTTAGCTGTCAATTGCCTTTCCATTAATTTTTCTTCAAAGGCCTTTTTCTCTGAAGTGCATTGATTTAGAGGGCTAAAAGAAAGCATTAAGACAGGATAAGTTATGTGGATGATTTTGGCAGTTCAGCCCCAACAAATCAATCTTTCTGCATTTTAATGTACTAATTGGCTGTACAGCCGTTCCAGAAGGGCATACTTGTGCTGTTTTTATTAAAAACACACGGTTTCTTAACTTCGGCAGAAGGAAATTGTACTCTTTAGTTTAAATACAGATAGAATATTGATATAATTAATGACTAAACACAGGGATACCAGACATCACTGTCAGTGGAGCTCCTAAGTAGTTTAGATTGGTTCTGTTACTCTCAATGATTGTAAATCTGTTTGCAAAGGTTTTGGTAAAAGATACCCTACATATCAGTCGGTGGAATTGTGCATTTGTATTAAAGGCTTACATGGTAGGAAGCACTTCAGATAACAAATGTTCAGTGTCTATTGAAATTCTATAATCTGTAAGCAGAACACGTTTAAGTAGAAAGGACCCAGTCCTGTTTCTGTAAAGTTGAGTCTCATCTGATTATACACTTTACAACAACAAAACAAAGACTATATATTACCTGAAACTACACATATATAATTAACATTATATATACAGTGGATGTTTACTATATAACGTCATTATAATGAAGAGGATATTAAACATAATGAAACAGGATGTAAATCACACACTTTTTCAAGGACTCTTGTAAATTATAGTTCAGTAGGTGTTGATTTATTGCTTTTAATTTCAGGTTAAGAAACAGTGTAGGAGGTGGTTCTGAGATCACATTTTTACAATTTCAGTTTTAAAAACCACACTTTCAGGATATTAACTAAAATGTGAATGGTTTTCCAATTTAAAAATAACTTTTGAAGAAGGAGAGGAAGACTACATGTGACTCAGTGGCATTACAGGAAGACTAAGAGCTAATGTACACAGGGTCAGTTATGTGAACAGGATTCCCGAATTAACTTTGAATTGACTTTGATGTGCTAGTGGCAGTGGACAGGCTAAAAGCCCCGTACAAACTAACTGAGTAGGTAAAGAAAGCTGAAGGTAAACATACTTAGAAAAAGAAGCATTAAAATGTAGTAATGAATAAGTCGCAAATGGCACATTCCTTTTCATTCTTTGAAGTATAAATAAAGTAATTCAACTGCAATAATTAATTTAAAAGGCTTGATATCAAGATTACATACTGCATAGTTTGGTTGTAGATTACAGTAGTTGTGTCATCTAGGGACTTTAAGTCACCACTACAACAGCTGAATATATATGTCATGGTAGTAATCGCAGACAGAGCAGATAACCATGTAAGCACCTCCTTACAAATTGCAAATAATTATTAGCACATGATGCCTGCTGCAGCTTTAAATAAAAAGGATATGCAGACACTTTATTTGGAAGTCCATTGCAAACTAAATTATCCTAAAGAGTGTCATTTCAGAGATTTTGGCCATTGAAGGAGTTACTGGCAGGCAAAGTGCATTGCAAAATAAGTTATGCTGGTGAAAACATGGAAACAATCACCAACTCTTTTGTCACCAGTCCCAGTAGCAATGGGTCTCACAAACAAAGACCGATACAGTAACCATTTTTTAAAGTAAAAAAAAAAGTTTTTTTTTTTAGCATTATTCAATAAATGTTTTGTCCGCGTTGACCTACCAGTCTATGACGTTACTCCTAAGGAACATTTGAAGTGGAAGAATTACATTTAAATAAAGTTTTGCTGTGATTGTTTCTGATTTGTGTACCTTTGCTGTTGTGGGAAAACAGCTGGTTGTGGGTCAGGTGCCTTGTTTAGATATTAATAACAGGTGCCACATGCAACTGGCAGGGAACTTTTTCTCTTCGACTTTTTTGGAAAACATGAAGAACCCCCCCCCAAAAAAAACAACAACTCCGGGCATTTGCCAATGTAAAAATATTTTTAGGTTCGTTGAACAATTTTAAGAAATGTGATTTTTTTTTTCTTGAGACGTGCATTGTTTGTTTAAGAGGATTTGAAGTTTTGTATCAATCAGTTACTTTAACGGACTCTTGTCGTGACGTTCATACGGGATAGAGTAACCCCTTCCTGCTTTTATTCCTATCACAAGAAAGAAAAAAAGCCACAGTACCTGGTCTGACCTGCAGATTTTCTCAAATTGACAGATCTCAGGAAGGTATTACTTAAGAAAATGTTTGTACTAGATTACAAAGGTTAAGTGGGATCTGTGCAAAACCTTAGCATCACATTCTCAGGGAGCTCAGTTTGGAGGCTCTCTCTTCCTCCTCCCTACCTTACAGAAAGACCAGAGTTACATAACGGAAGCTCTGGCTGCAAGGTGTGACAAACAATTTCAACCATCTAAAGGCTTAGAAAGGTGCTACCAGATGTGTCAGGCTGCAGCATTTGGGCCAGGGAGCCTAGTGACGCGTGAGGAGTGAAATTTGGCTTCACAAATATGCCACAAATGTCTTACAGATGGTAAGGCTTCTAGCTAAATGGATTTCTCATTTATTTTAACTTTTAAAAAGTACAAACAGCTGTTTGTTTAATGTATTAAAGAACATAAATAAACAAATATTTAAACTGTTGCCAATTAAAAACGTCTTCCAGAGCAATGTTGATCTCTCAGTTCTACCCGCTAGCACTGTAGTATTAACTGGCAGAAATAAGCTTGCTTGCTCCTAACGTTTGGCTTTCTAGCTGGATGTAGCCTTGCTTGGAGACTGATAGCAAGTCAGATGCTTCACACTTGGAAGTCACCCAGACGTTAGTTGTGCTGACCTGTATCCACAGGACATACTGTACAAAGTCAAACAGGCTAGTAATGGAAGGGAATGTCCTCAGATCACAATATAGTTTTAAATAGTCATAATCTGTCTTCTCCAGCTAGGCACTTTGCCATCAAATATTTAGAATTGGCATTGCTTTTTTTTCTGGATTGTTATTAGAACCTCATCAGTACCCATATTCATGAAGAGAATGGAACTAAAAAGACACGTTTTTTCTTCAGTGATTGCAATCCATCTGATTTCTTAAAGTTTTTAAGGTATTATCAGAATGATGGAAACAAACCCAAATGTCTGGGTTGAAGTGATAAGGGGGGGTGGTTTATTCTGCAAGTCAGGAGCTGTGGAAGCATTATGGAGAAGAAAAGCTTTGGAAATACTTGCTTCCAAGAAAATTTTACTGTAGTTTCTGACCTGACTTCAATCTGGCTTGGTCTTCATCTGAAGCAGGAAATGCTGTGGTAAAGCAGATTAACAAGTGAGGCAATTATTATTATTTAATGATTTAGAAAGATAATTATAGGAGCCTTGTTACGTAGGTTGGCTCATTTGTAGCATTTCAATGGAACCAATAGCCTGATTGTGCATTTTGAACCAGCATTAAACATTTCTCAGTCATGTGCCAAATGAAGGCTTCTCACGGATTTTGGAGCATGAGACACAGAGCCTGAAGGCGGCTGATTTTGAAAAGATCTGCTTTGTGCGTTGCTCTCCATGATGCGCCAATTCAGTCGCCAAGCAAGGCAATGCGGGAGGCCAGAAGCCACAGTCCTATTAGCTGTGTTCTCCGGCACAACAAGTCGATTGGCATTTAACTGTGTTTACTTTTATCTTAAGTGGCACTTACAAACAAACGTGTGTTTGCAGAGCGGCTTGCCAGTGTTCTAGATGAATGTAATTACCAGATGGTCTGAATTACATCTCAATAGTAAATTGCAGGCTCCCCGATTACAGTGTTTTAGTAGTGAGTGCTTCAGGTAATTTGCTTGTAATTAACTTAAAAACATTTTTGAATTCAGCAGCGAATCAGGTACGGAGGGCTTTTGAACATGAGAAACTGGTATTCTTTCATGCTCCCAGATGAACCTTAAGTGAAAAATTGCTCCAGTGGTATTACACAATAGGAAGTTTGCAATCTTCTAGGCTAGTATTTTTACTGTATGTTTCTACTAAGGCAGTAAACCACCTCCTCAGACTAAAAAAAGTCATCAAATGTTTTTTCTTTCTCCTTCAGTCTCCAACATTAAATTTTGCTCTTTCCACCTTTTCCGAAGCTTCATTGTCACCTTTCCAGCACTGTTTCCACTCTCTTTAAGCTTTAAAAAAAAAAACTGTTGACAAGCAACAATTAACTGGATTCCAAATTATTTTTAATATAATTTGCATGTTGCACAGATTCACAATGTCTTGGTCTTTCTCCGTCTTAAAATAGTTTTCCAAAATCTCAATAAAGTGTCGATTTTCATGACCTCAGTACTATTGTAACTGATTGAACAGGTCCAATGGAGTGCCGATTTATTAAATCTAATGCCTATGTGTTTAGATTTGTGTGTCAATATGTCATCTGTGATGAAAGCTGAAGGAATCAAAGATTTTTGGGGTTTCAAATAATAAAAAAATAAGAACAAATGGAAAAAAATCAGTGGTAGTAATAATTTTTAGACCATGGCATGCTTAAAAAGTTCAGTGCAATCCATCTGTTAGGGCAACAGACCACAATTTTCATATAATATCATAATATGCTCTATGGTGAAGAGCCCCCAGCATTTTTTTCATAACCGTTGATTGTATTAATTCTGCCTCCTTTTTGGAGTGCCAATAATGGGGGCACCCTTACGAAATGGAGTGCCTATAAAAGTAGATCATTAAAAGAGAATACGTTATAGACGAGGTCATATCGCACGCCCAGCTGTATCTATAAATCCTGAGTCGGCTTCGAATCGCAACACACCACACATTCACACTAAGAATGCTCTTTTTCACAATCATCCAAAACAGCAGGATAGGAGTCCTTCCGAAACACTTCATCATTTATAATGTGTTGTTTAAACAGGATGTGCTGCTGAGCTTTATCCTGCCCTGGCTTTTAAACCAATTCCTCTCTGATGACAACTGCGTTTTATTCTGTTCTGTCTGAATCAAAAAGAAAATCTAAGCGCAAGTGTTTGCACTTACCTTGTTTAGCCCATTCAAAGGTAACAATCCAGTAGATAATCTTTTGCCACACTTCCTTTAATCCGGCCTGCTCCCTCCGTTAGACCACATAATCCATGCTTTAGGATAACATGCCTGAAGAAGGTCCTTAGAGTGATACTGTGTTTCATTAGAAAGCTACACATTAGCTTCATTCCTAATGCAACACAGCACTGACTCTGAAGCCTGACAGGGTCTGCAGAGCTTTGTTACATGAAGCAAAGAGCTGGAATCTCTCTCTTAGATGTACTTCATTGATTTACAGATGAGCCAATGAAGGTTTTATTGGTCACTAAATGAGATTTTCTGGGTTTCTGTTCTTTTTACAAACACTTTCACACTTAATTGTGCGAACGTTTACCGTATTAATTGCAGCCAAGCATTGTCCAAAACCCGTTCCTTAAGATTTCAGACCATTTTTCTTTCACTTTTGAGTTTTTGCAGATTGTGAGGTGAAAAAATAATTTAGTGTTATGCTAGCATGGGGTTACTGTTAACGTCTAAAATGTAGAGATTAGACTTATTTTGCTTTTCTTCATATTTTATAAAGCAGGTACTGTTGTACGCCTTTGTGGTAAGGAAAAGTCTTTATTTAGACTGACCTGGGGCCTAAAGAATGATTGTCATCTGAACAGTCATTTTGTGAAATTTGCATTCTGTGTTAAGATTTAAATATATTTGTGCCTGATATGTCGCAACATTTACGGTAACACAGGAGGCTGCTCATGTCTGGGTTTAAGGTATAAAGGCACTCAGAAATGCCAGTGTTTGAAAATTGAGGGAATGCGTGTACATTGGTGTCTCTACTCAATTCTGAGGAGGGCCTTTTTGTAATTATCTTCTTTCAGAAGAACACTGTACTCTGCTGTGATTTCTTCATGTCTACAAAGTTTTTAGAATTTGTAGCTTACTGAATTCGATTTTCTGCTCGTCTGTTTGTCTTTATCAGCATTTAAAACTGTGCAAATATTTCCTTCAAGCAGCATAGTTCTTCTGAGGCTAAAATATCCTTTTCATGATATGGTGAATAAATAGTAATAAATACACCATCTTTAATCCTAAATTGCTGTTATTAGTGCATTGTAAAGCCTTCATTTTATTTTTATTTTTTTTTTGCTGTAAAACTAAAACTTCTGTTACCCAGACCCCTCTCATGTGTAGATTCCTGTAGTTCAGTATTACTCATACAATATGCTGTATACAGTACTGTACATCCTGCTTTTTATTTCAGTCTGCTTGCCCTAGAAGGGGTTGAGGGAATGTTGCACTTTATTATGGCAATTTAATATTCAAGAATCTGCCCAAAACATTATTTTATTATTTTTGTAATATATTTGTTGCTGTTTTATGTGTTTACCCCTCCTGCTGTTTTGTAGCACCTGTGAATTTCATTCGTTTCACAGTCAGAATCTACTTTAAATTATTGGTACTGTATACAGTAGATCAGTTAGAGGAATGGACCTAAAACAGATCCCTGTGGTACCTCATTGTTTATAAATTCCTGATTAGAGGCTACTCTGCCTTAAATAACACACTGCTTCCAGTTTTTAATCAGTTTATGATCCATATACTGTACATTACTTTGGAGTCCAGTGATTTTTATTTTTAAAATTAACCTTTTATGTGATCTTATCAAAAGCTTTCTGAATTTGAAAGGTGGCATATACTGTATAATATGTATTCTAATGCCACCAGCTATACTTTTTGCTCATTTAATGAAGTTAAACACTTCACCTTTATTAATGTGTTGGCTGTCCCTTGTTTTGCAAGTATTTTTCTTATTTAACTTTATAGTATAACATACCAGAATCAGAAGTAGGACTGTTTGGTCTGTAGTTTCCTGGTCCAGCTTTGTGGTTTGTTTTGGTGGTAATTAAATCAATTACATTTCTCCAATCTTCTGGAATACTACAGGACAAATATCATCAGGCCCTGACAATTATTAATTTTATGCTAACCTGCCTGCCACGGGCTAATTCCAGGTTTTAAAATGAACAACAATAAAGTAAATTCCATGGATTAATCATATATTTTAAGAATACAAATACACATAGAAAAATGGATCTCCCAGAAAAAAAACATGGCTCATTTTAAAACTCTTTGAGCTTTAAAAAAAATTGTAGTCATAAACCACTCCTAGACAGGTGTTTGAAAATATTATTTCTAAGAAATTAAAATGCTTAACATATGCAGTGATGAATTAGAAGCCATGGCAACCAAAATGTCTGCCACATGTCTGTACAGCATTTACATAATTTTCCAATCTGTAGTTTCATACAGTATTTTCTAAGCATCATATAATACTTATTTCAGAGTTGTTTAGCTCCAATCATGTAGATATTTTAATGTTATTTCTGTGTTTTTGATTTCTTATTTAATTTATACGGAGGAGTACATTGTATATAATGTATAGAGTTCTAGGAAAACTAGCAATTTCATGAGGCAAAATCAGTCCGGGATGCCCCTGATCAATTAATGAATGATAGAAATTGAATCAGATGCCTAAGAGACCATGATATCATCAATCATCATTACAGGACATAAAATGAAGAGACCAAAAATAGAACCATGAGGAACTTTCCCTAGTTATCAGTAGCTGGCATGGCCTGCAGAAATAATTATTCAAAGGCATGGCTTCGGCTGTATAAATTTGGTTTATACAGCTCTGCACAGGGCACGGACATCATCTATCAAACCATCCCTGGTTACTTTAGTAGATTAAGAAAGGGAAAAAAAAAATCAATATTTTGCCCAGGTTAATGGAATCTGAAGAGCAATTAATAATAAATATTTAAAGTCATTATGTGACTTGTTATTGAACAACTATGGTGACCTTCATTCACCAACTCGGACCATGACTAAATACGATTGCAGCTGCTTGGCGCAAAATATGAACATACTGTATAAAGAGATCTAATACTGTGAAGTTAGCTGCAAACCATGGCTTTCTTGCCAGAAAAAGAAAACAGCTGGTAAGAAACATGTTGAACTCAAGTGAGCCAAAATGCAAATCTCAAAGGCAGCAGGATCTTTAAGATTTGTTCCAGTTCCCAAGTGCTGCAACCTAATTGACAAATTATCACCTTAATTGGAAATGTGATATGTTTTAAGGTCTTTGTTGAAATATGTAGTTGATTCAAGAAGCAATTCTCCTGAAGCTCTCCTCAATGAAATCTGAAGGATTTTAATTTTGTCCAATGAAATAATTAGACCAATTAATTTACAAAATGTGTAACAAGCCTCAGAAAAAATTGCACTTTATTTTATTTTACATTAAATGGAATTCAAAACGGACTGCAGTCACTTTAGAGACAGAAAGCTCCTCCCTCTGATTCTCAAAGTTGCAGTCCAAGGGTGGTTTTCCATTGAGAAATTAAAACAAATTAAAATAAAGATTTCTACTGCTGATGATGTACAGTATTTGTGCCTGAAGTAGACTTTCCTAGGGATCACTTTAAAACATAGCATTACCTTCCCATTAAAAATGGGAAAACTGCCTCGAGAAGAAATAGCAAATTACTTTACAAGTAAAATACTCCGATTTGGAGAACATATCAAAGCACATCGCAAGGCATCTACAAGGTTGTGATTTACAACATCATTCCTGCCGTCTTCCATGTCAATGCATGTTTTGATGACAGGTTGTGGTTCTTAAAGATTTATTTAGCATGATTTGTTTTACTGGCTTACTTTTGTGCTAAACCTAGCAAGACATTCAGTTGTGGTTATGTTTGAATGTTATTTTAACACTCATTCAATGTGTTATCCATCATGATTGAACAGTGTCTAGGGATGAAGGCATTGCTTCAGCCCTGCGTGAGATGATGAGAATGCTCAAGGCTGCCAGGTTCATTTTTTGATCGCTGATGTTTCACAAATGCTGTATTCCTGGAACCCTTAATTGTCCTTAATTTTGTATTCCTTTATTTTAGTGGTTAAGTCAATTGAGAAAGAAATTCTAATTTACAGTGATGACCTGGAGACCCATACAGCATAAAGCAGGGCAGCAATCTGATTTAAAGGTATTTTCTCAGTACTACAAAAGCAGATTCCCACCTGGGGTTTTACACCAGGTCTCTAACTATTACTACACACTGCAGCCTTTTTTTTAATTTTCAGCGACCTACAATCACTAAGAGCAACATGTGATACAATATGTTTAAAGTATGTTGATTTCAAATTGCAGAAGCTTCCAACAAAAGTTGATTCGCTTCTTAAAACAAGTATAAAACATACAGTAGCACATTTATGTGTCAGTGTATAATTCATTGAAATGTTGTTATTGATTCACAGATATTCTTTTGCATTTCCTAAATTGATTTGTATCAAAATGCCACTGTTTCAATACTCCTTTCATGCCTAATATCAGTGGACGTGACCAGAAGTTTGAGATATGATCAAATTCCAGTCTTGCCCACTCCACTCTCCTGTATACCCTCCTGTTATAAATATTTTTTTCTTTATGAAAACCTCCACATATTTCTCACACTCCTAACCAACTGTTTTTGGAGTACTGTGAGCTTCATCCTTGTGAACAGGCTGCCACTCCCTCAGCCAATTGAGCTGCACTGAACAAACTTCAAATACAGTTCTTCTTTTTTGCTGTCTTGCATATGGAGGCATACAGTCTTTACATCACATTTATTAAGATTTAATCAAACTACTGAGTATGCTTTGGTACATGCAGGACAAAACAGAACCTCACACAAACTACTGAACTGAAACACTGAACAAGATATCTGTGTCTCTAGCTACAGATCTACCAAGTATCCACACATAAATAATAATAATAATAATAATAATAATTGCTTACACTTATATAGCGCTTTTCTGGACACTCTACTCAAAGCGCTTTACAGGTAATAGGGACTCCCCTCCACCACCACCAATGTGCAGCACCCACCTGGATGATGCGACGGCAGCCATAGTGCGCCAGAACGCTCACCACACATCAGCTATCAGTGGGGAGGAGAGCAGAGTAATGTAGCCAATTCATAGAGGGGGATTATTAGGAGGCCATGATGGGGTAAAGGCCAGGGGGGAAATTTGGCCAGGACACCGGGGTTACACCCCTACTCTTTTCGAGAAGCGCCCTGGGATTTTTAATGAC
Organism: Lepisosteus oculatus; assembly: GCF_040954835.1. Taxonomy (NCBI): domain Eukaryota; kingdom Metazoa; phylum Chordata; class Actinopteri; order Semionotiformes; family Lepisosteidae; genus Lepisosteus; species Lepisosteus oculatus. Next base: position 11,518,938 of record NC_090719.1, on the reverse strand, counting down.
CACAGAGAGTCAGGACCTCGGTTTTACGTCTCATCCGAAGGACGGCGCCTGTTTACAGTATAGTGTCCCCGTCACTATACTGGGGCATTAGGACCCACACGGACCGCAGGGTGAGCGCCCCCTGCTGGCCCCACTAACACCTCTTCCAGCAGCAACCTTAGTTTTTCCCAGGAGGTCTCCCATCCAGGTACTGACCAGGCTCACACCTGCTTAGCTTCAGTGGGCTGCCAGTTGTGAGTTGCAGGGTGATATAAATGAGGAGAGAGTGTTGGTTTTTTACATAAATTTGTGAATTGGTGTAATTGCTTTTATTCTTATGAATTTTGCTTGTCTTTTTATTTTTATTGTCTAAAAAGTGTACTGTTAAAGATTGTGTGTTTTGTGTGTGAGTAATTTAAGAAAGGAGGTTAAAATTACAAAATCAAATCAATATTGTATCAGGCCCTGACACCACTTTGGTATGCAAGGAAATTATAAATGTTATCAATTTCACACCCCTTCATGTTGGGGAAACATTAAATATCACATAGCACATGTTTTATTCTCCAGCCCAGCTTGGTAATAAATTCACATACCAGGTGACAAGAAACAAAACCAAAACAAGAAGATAACCAGTTATGTACAACAATACATACAATGTTCCTTACTGTCTACATACATAGATAATAGAACTTTCCCTATAACAGAAGCACATATACAGTGAAGAGAAAAGGGGAACTTGTATCTTATTCTATTAAAAGAAATTTGTATTCCGGACTAAATTACTCCCTAAACCAGATGCTTGTTTTGTGATGAATGATGTTGTTCAAAAGTCTTAGTTGCTTCAGGGATCTGATAAAAAAAAAACAACTTTCAAACAACTTCCATTGTTTTAATTTACAGAATGGGCTTTTGTGGAGTGAAATGGAAATATCGTGCGTGAGTCACCCCAGCATGTAGAAGTACATTATCTCTCCGTTTCTATTAATCTTCCAACCTGGACAGGGCAGGTTACCATGCTCTAAAATCGCAAGTTACTGTAATTCCTGGATCTAAACTATGCTCTTGGGGATACTAAGTAAGCAGCTCGGGCAAATGTTAAGTCTGCTACACAAAAAGAAGTGTCTTTTGTTCAGTCTCCTGCACATAATTTTTGTTGTCTGAAGAATAAACATTCTAATTTTGAGGAGACCATCCTCCCCTGCTGGGTAAGTAGAGTATTATGCTAATATCATTAGTTGTTTTCCCCGATTTTTGTTTTTCCTGGACATTTGCATTTTGATGGGTTACAAAGGGACCCCTGCTTTTCAGAAGGCTTGGCTCCTGTGAAGTAGACTGCCTGTCCACCTGTGGTGAGGAGACGCATGGAGCCGATTTTGCTGCTACTTGTGATGCTGCTGATCTGTTCCACTGCTTGTTAGGTTGGGCCAGTGGTTAGTACAGTAGCTCTGCAATGACAAATCTATGTGCTTGGAGAGCGTCTCTGGTCTGGTTCTGAGTTAACAGTAGCTTATGGTTGCATTCCTAAACTGGTTTTGATCTGAGTGTGTTCCTGTGTGAGTTGTGTGGTGTGCTAAAGGACAGTATCTGTGCTGAGTTGTCATCCTTCCCTGAATCTTCTGCTAGAAATGAGCCTTTTGCTTGAAGAAACAAAATAACCAGACGTCTGTTTGCATAAGGCACATTTTGATACAGTACCTGCATTGTAATTCCTTATATAGCTCAATCTGTCCTTATTAATAAACAACATGAAACTGACAGTCACAGCTAGTACCATGCTGCCTGTAGTGTAAGATCAAAATAATATTTAGATTGGAATATGCATTACTTCTTTGATACAAACCAATGACGGCATGTAGCATGCATTCTCTTTATTTCTGATCCAACTGGGCTCTGAAAAGGAATAGATGAAATGGTTTCAGTGTGTGTCTGTGTCAGCAGGTGTGAATGTGTGCATCTTATTAATTGTCATTAATTCTTAATTAAATATTTTTTATGAGAGTTTTTTATAGAATATCTCACCGTGCTGGCACCAAGTTATTGCACATTTTATAGCTTTAAATTCTTGTTATTCAACGGTATTGGTGGTAGCCCTGACACATCTTTGGGAACGGCTCAAGAAAAGGATAGGACATTGTGAAAACTGCTTGAAAGCATTTAAGTGGATGAAATGGAACTTTAGAACTGGAGATCCATCTGCTTTTATCCGTCTGTCTTCGATGGCAAACAAAAACACTAAAAAAGCTTGAGACCACCTATGGCATTATTTAACTACTGGAATTTCATTAATACAAAGTATATTTTAGAAGTTAAAATTAAACATTTCTTATCTGACCAATTTTATATTTCTCTCTTGCCTCCATCCCTTGTTTAAATATACCACATGCAGCTTCTAGTAATGGGCAATTTCCATTACTGTTTGCTTCCCAGCTTTTCCGTGTGTTTGAACAACAAATTTACACTCATCCGAGATAACCGAAGAGTAAACTTAATTAAAGGGGACATCTGATGAAAACAAAATATTAAATGCAAATAATCCTAAACTGCAGTTCAGACATATTAGCTCACTGTACAATATCTACTATATATAAGATCACTTTATTAGCCATATACAATTTCTTGCATTAGGAATTCATCTTTTCGCATACCCCAGCTTGCTCTCCATGAGGCACAGACACACACACTTAGAGAGTGAAGAGAGAGAGAGAAGCTTAGGGTCAGAGCGCAGGGTCAGCCGTTGTACAGCGCCCCTGGAACAGTTGGGGTTAAAGGCCTTGCTCAGGGATCCAACGGAGTAGGATTCCTCTGCCTGCCAAGGGATTTGAACCGGTAACCTTCCGGCCACAGGCACAGATCCTTAGCCACAGTGCCACCACTCTACCCATGTTCCACTATGTCATAAAAATCCCACTCAAAATGTCTTCTCAGAGTAGTCTCCTAAGCCAGTAAGGATGCTTTTATCTTTGACTGCAATACAGTATAGCTATACTGACTAATCTCACAAATTCCAAATGCAGTGACTGAGAACCCACTTAAAGTTTAATGTGGAAACACCAGCCATGGGCTATGAAGTGCCGAGGGCAGAAGTTAAGTTAAGATTTGTAAATATTCGTTAATTCTTCATCATTGGATGTTTACTACTGTATACAGCACAGAGAAAAACTCAGTGGACTTTTAGTATAATTATGGGAATTATAATGTCTTACCATGATTCCCTTGTTTAATTGAAACCTCCTTTCTTAAATAACCATCAAAGTTTACCAATTAAGTGTTTATTAAGACAGTGGTTTATGAAGTAGAAAATTAATAATGAGGAATCAATCTATGTAAAATAATAAGTAACCTCCTAGTTACTTAGCACAATTACATGGATAATTAGAATCAGGTGGTGAAATTATTGGATAATAAGTAAACAAGGACAGAGTTTGGCAGCCCTATCCTTAATTATGGGGAGAAACTTTCTGGGTTTGGTATTAACCACAGAGATGGAAACAAATATTCAAGAACTCGGTGACAGTTCCCAGGACTGGTCATCCTGATGAGGCCTCTCCAAGAGCAAACTGAAATACCCTCCTGGAAGTCAAGAAACCCAGAGTCACATTAAGGATCTGTAGGCCACTCTTGCTGCAGCTAATATCATAGTTTTCATGCACCAGTCAGGAAAAGACTAAGAGGTAATGTTTTTCATGGGAAGATAACAAGGAAGAAACCATTACTCTCTGCATTGCTGCCTGTCTCACGTTTATCAAAGAACATGTGGGCAATCAACAAGACAACTGCAAGAATCGTCTTTGGGCACATGAGTCAACGTTTTTGGATCACAAACGTGATGTTGTATCAGAAAATTCTTCCAATTCTGTTCTGGACATCAATTTGTCAGTTGAAGTTGAGAAAGTGGATAATGCAGCAAGACAACAATCCTAAACATGCAACAGATTTATAAAAGAATGTCTGTAGAAGCAAAAAAAGCAAGCTGTTCATACTGTACAAGGAACCCATTCAAATGTCACCAACATGAAGTCGTTCTATAGGGAATAATAGACCAATGCAAGAGACAGTAACGGGAAACGTCTAGTTGAAGTCATTGCTGCTCAAGGAGCTATGAACTGTTACTAAATCTAAGGGTTCAAATACTTATTCACTTGAGGGTATTTACTGTTGGATCTGTTTTATTAATTAACTAATGTATGTGTATATTGTGTTACTGTATTACATGTTTAATCAGGATACCTTCGTGTTTTATTAAGACATTTCTGAAGATCTAAATGCATTTGAGTTTTTTTATATATATAAGACCCTAGAAGGAAATATGGACCAAACATGTTCTGATGTAGACTCAAATTCAACCACAATTCAACTTTTCCACACATCAGAATGCAAACAGCAGAAATGTGTTTTTTTGTGTGAAGGTTTTTAGTATCTCGGAGAACCCCTCAGTGTTTTGGACATTATAAAATTGTTTAGTATTATTTTTACATTATATACAGTGTACAAGTGGAACGTTTTGTTACTGTACTTGGTATCTTAAGTCTAATATTTTAAAATATGGGTATCGGTAAAGAAATATAAACCTTGTAGAGTACTCAAGATTCAACAGAAGTACTTAATGATTAAGTACTCAGATTCTTTGAATACTGAAATGTTTAACCATCCACAGTGGGTTGTCAACTTCAACATGTGTGACAAACCTAGTAAGTGTTGACATTTTGCCTGGTATGCCTGATTCAAACACGGAGAGGACTACAAGGATTGGCAGTGTAGCACTACTGAGATGTTTTGAAGTACACAGTGAATATACAATGACCTAATATGTTCTGAACTGCAGTTTGAGATAGTTTGTTTGATTTTTGTTTTTTGCCGGATTTCCCGTTCAATTTTCTTCTTTCTTCTCGTGCCACAGACTCAAGTCAGCTAAAGGCAATTATAAACCCAAATGCATAAGTGCTATTTCACAATCACTCAGTGAGTTTCTTTGTTTTGATTGAACTTTCTTTTGAGGTAAGGATTAAAATGTGCTTTTAACAAAACACAAAATAAGAAATAAATTGATGGAATCGGGGGTCCCTAATGAGTTTACATCTGTTTGCTGCTGGTAAATGGCTTGATTCACAGACTTCTTGGACAAGATCAAAAAGTGGTCCCAAACTTCTTACTTCCAGTCTTTCACTGCATAAATGGACAATCTCTCACCATGTGCAACATATCAACACACAATTCTGTTTTCCCTAGCAACCCCGTGCTGGAATTACATAACACAGGGAATTACCATATGGCTTTACTTTAGGAGGACTGAAGAAAACAGTTGGATTTTCTATATGGAAGTGTAAAAATACTCTTTCCATGAACTGTTCATAAAAATAAACTACCAAATGAAGAATGAACTATTTTCATGACATAAATAGTTTCAGATTCACTTACAATCTTTTAACATGTCCTTTTTAGACACCAGAAAAGTAGAATTTGTGATTGTTTTCTTGTACAGTTCAGTTTTCCATGAAAAGATCAATGTCCATTGCTAGATAAGAATAATATTATAGCAAGTGAGTACAGAACCACCAGACAAAGGGAATAATCTTGTGGTCTGGCTAAGATTTGTTAATGACAGAGCTCCCTGATCCATGCAGACTGAAGTTTGTCTTGGTGGTTTAGTAGACTTGAAAATGGGGCTATTAGCAACATGACCTTGTGAGGTTCATGAGCCAGGTGAAAGGTCAGCATTCACCAGGTTGCTGTGCTTCATATCAGTGCTCTCCAGCTGATGGGGGTTGGTAAAGCTGTCATTGTAGGAAGCCTCTGAGGGGATTCTACATGTTGTTGTCATGGAGTGAACATGAAAAAATGTCATCAGTTAAAGATTCTAGCAGCACAGCTGATTTAAGATTATTTCTGTCATCCCAAATAAACTAAACAAGATCAACCCAGTGGCTTATGTTCAGTCTAGAAACCATAATCAGAAACAATTGTGTATTTTATTATTAAACAACACAATCATGGACTGGAAAGTTTAAAAAAAAAAGTGAATTTCTACAGAAAACAAAGTGAACCGTGTTTCCATTTCTGGAGAAATGGTAAAATGAAAACCTTGGATTAGCTTAGTTATAGGTACGCAAACCTCAAAAGTGGAATAATTTTGGAAAATGATGCTGGTGATTATCAAATAAATATAAGTTTTGAGGGCATCCAAGCAAGTCTCAAGAGACTTATTGTTGCAGTGTGAATATTGTTCAAGTAAACGTAAAAGCTAGAATGATACCTACTGCACCAGTTTCAAGATCAAACAATTTTTAAACTTTTTTTTAATTTAGTGACATGGGCTTAACAAAGAAAAAGAAAAGACAGTTTGGCTCACTCAGCTATTCCATTGATATTATTATTTGAGCAAACAATAATAGCAGGTCTAGGTGTGTAAAGTATAAAACCTAACACCTTTTCAGATGTGCATTCTTCCAGATTTTAATTCATTCTTTTTAGTGGTGAATAAGAAAAATATTTTTAAAATGTTTTCAAACATGCAGGTTAGGCCACCGGATCAGAAATGCAGAACATCTCTTCTGTTCTAGTAAATGTGTCTAGTATGAAGCTCCCATTTTTTCCCAGTCTTTGAATAATTTCAAAACTGTTGACAAACGGAATTCTTTACAATTAGAATCCGCTTCTGATCAATACCCGAAAACCTATGAATTGGAAATGGAAAAACAGATCCTAGATATTGAACTAACAAAGTCATAGCATACAGATTTGTGTTTCATTGAAAGACGGGATGTTTTCACTCCCTGTTTTCTAGAAAAGAGCTACAATCTTGAGCTCACAACTGCAGAGAATCCAAACAGCCTTCTTCCATTTACATCTTCTTAAAGCAAAAGCCAAGTATTTTGCGCACATCAATCAGCTGAGCTTCCCTCATTTCTGCTGAACCTGAAAGTGCACATGCTTTGGGGGATAGCCTCCTACAAATTCCTTGCTGTCTGCGGCTGTTTGGTGATGTTTGAGGTGCTATCCTTGGGGAGAGACGTGAAAACCTCAGTCTGCCATCTGCTGCACAGATGTGGATCACTGCAGTACACTTGTCACACAGGAGGGCACCATCCCCGTCACATTCCCACAATACACAGCAAGCTCCCAGCCTCTAGCACCTCAGCCTGGTAACAGGCCTACTGCAGACGTACCCCCCGCGAGTCAAACACAACCCCGTCTCAATCAATCAATCAAAGTTTATTTATCAAATGCACAACAATACAGCGTGCAGCAGTAGTTGCTGGTAATGAAACGTCTTTTCTGCAAGCTCACTGAGAGGGGGCAAAAATCACAAAATTAAAGTTACAAAATAGTTACATAATACTTAATAGTGCAATAGAAATGAGAATAAAATAAACTCAGACAGAGATTAAGATAAATAGAGATGCAATGTGTCCAGGGTGTGTGCAATATATTCCGTCCAAGTAGTGCAGTATGCCGAATACAATGAAAACTGTATGTCCATGTACCCATTACAGGTGATTTGCTGAAGGAACTGCAGCTTGGCTATTTAGCAGTCTTAATGCCTGGAGTTAAAGCTGTTCTGTAATCTGTTAGTCTGAATGACTGCTTTGATACCATTTACCGGACGGTAGGAGAGAAAACAGCTTGTGACTGGGGTCCGTGTGAAAGGGCTTGGACTTCTAGCTGAGAAATGTTCAGGTCTTATTGTGGTCATGGTGCCATATTTTCATGCCATCCATGTAATGCCCTTGTGCTTTGGGTTGTCTTTCCAGACTTGTCAGTCAAAGGTGTTTGACCTGTCAGATGGAGTTTCCCAATATGCTTGGTTTCCTTGCCGGGAAGCACAGCACCAACAGCCTTCCTGGAATCCACATTTTTGGCTCAAGGTAAGAGCGTCCACAGAGTGACCAGTATCCACACGGGTTAACATCTCTAACCCTAACTCCAAACTACTTGGTGTTAGTTATCCACATAATACGACTTGCAAACTCTGTAAGGGCTTTTTAAGTGGCTCAACCAATAAACGAGGATGTTGAGCATTAGCCACTAGCCAGCATGTGACAGATCATAATTGAAAGAGCACAGTCAATGTAGGGCTTTGACTAGTCGGAGCCTTCTGGCAACATACCAATAAATCAATCAATCAGCCAACCAATCTTCTATATCTTCTATATATAAATATCTATCTGCCTAAGATGGGCAACTTTTTAGTAATAACGGTAAAAAAAACCCAACAGAATGTATTTTTAAAAACGACCAATGATGAATTTTTCAATGGTCTATGAGAAGAAACATGTTATCTCAGACTAAAGAAATATGTTTAAAATTGAAAGGTACAGGGGAAAGGAAAAGAATCTCATCTTCCACTTAGTAACAGTAGATTTTTCAAGGGTTTAAGTGAGATCTGATGACTTAAAATCAACTTAAAGGGATATTGTCCCCATGACAACCTGTGATACCAAGTTACTGCTGGTGGTTGGCTATTCTCAGATATCCATAACTTACAAATGTTCTGAAAGCGTGGGCCATGGATTTGCAGTGATTTTTCAAGATCTTCCAAGTTTTCTGAGCTTTTGAGGGTAAATCAGTGAAAATATATAGTAACAATAATAATTTTCATTAAACAAATAAAGCAGATGACCCTGTATATTGTCCTTGTGATGTGAAACTGCCTGCCTCTTGCCTTTGTAGAACATGCCACTAGAAGCACAGACAGACATACAACCTGTTTTTTTTCTTTTCCTTTTAAGATTTAGCCCTGAAGCTGGTATCCTGTAGAAACCACCTGCTTTAGGCCGATGTCCCTGATTTGTTTCATTATGCTCTTTCACATAGGCGTACTTTTCTCACCCAATGGTAGCTGCTGCCGTTATAATTCACTTGGCTGCGGATGGCACGGACTATGTTGAGCAAAACCAAGTCAATATTACTGTGCTTCTGGTGGACACTAAAGAAGACAGGCATCACCTAGGTAAGTTTTTATCTTCAGTTCTATCATTTAGTGCATGCTGATTAAGTGCTTAGAAAAAAATCATGTCAGCCAATTTGTAAATAAAGAGAAAATCTCTGTTAAAATAGTTAAAACGAACCAAATTTTGACATACCTCTTGACCGGAAACTTTAATTCTAGTTTTTCACATTCCCTCAAGGGCTGATGAACCAGAAAGCTACAAATTTAAAATGTAACCTGGACATACTCGGTGCGTCTGTGTTCCTCAACAGGGGATTGGAGACTGAGCTGTAGAAACAACCCCCTTGTTATCCCTGTCACCCACGACCTCAGTCTGCCCTTTTACCACACGAAAGCCATATTGGTGAAGTTCCGGTCCATCTACGTGGCCATATCTGGGGTGGGCCTCCGTTCCTTCCAGTACTTCGACCCCATCACCATCAGTGGCTGTCAGAGCGATGAGATCTACAACCCTATGGGACAAAGGTGAGTTTTGGGAGAACAGCCTTCCTGTCTGGAGTCTTGGCTTTGTCTGAATAACCTCCCTGAGGTCCCTTGATGTCATTTCATCTGCCCTGAGGTTCATGCTGTGATCCCATCCTTCTTTCACCAAAAATGCATTACCAGACTGTGAAGACGAATGACACGTTGGCCGTGGTACGTTTTCTGCATTCTCGGTTTTTCTCAGGCTTAGTCCGTGTATTTTCTTTTGCATTGCTGTTGTGTCCGTGGATTTTGTATCTCACCTCATCACGCTTCTCTGTGCTTCACTTTGTTTTTCCCATGATTTCACTGTGGCAGCATAGAATTAGCAAGTACTTTTGGAGGGTTTATGTGTCTCACCCGATGGAACCAGCAAACAGCTGTATGACATGATGTGGTACAGTATGTGTCCTGAACTTCTTAAACTCCCAGCTCTTGATGATTTTAGTTTGCACAAGGTGCTAAGGGAGCCTTCTGTGATCATCTTGCTTGGATTGACATCTGTCCTCTCGAGGCCCTTATTGTGGCCTTCTCTTAGGTTTTGTTAAACTCTGGGGAAAAATAAGTGCATATATTTCAAAGCAGGTATTCTCCCAGCATTTATACAGTCCTTTTGGACAGCTACAGTAGAGAGAATAAGCAGACACCTGGTTATATATTATCAGTCCTGTTAATGACTATTAGTTGCATCTAGGGGGATCTATCGAAGTTTAAAATATCAATCCAGTACAAGAACATTTTTTTACTTATTGCATTGTGGGTGGACAATATGGGGCCACCCACACAGAAAGGGTCAATGAAGCTATTGTACAGATTCGGTGTGAAAAAATTACTTATAGTCTGGAAGGTAAAATCAATCAGTTTAAACAAGTATGGGGCCCTCTAGACACCTATCTTAATGGGACCAAAATTAGATAAAAGTTGTAAGTATTGAAAGTTGTGTGAGGCACAGAGGGTGAATAAAGTATAAAGGAAAAATAAGAGGAAAGAAAAATGTATTAATTAAAAAATAAAGATGGCCTCCAAAGTTGGGTGATGGAGGGGAGAAAAGATAGGAAAGCAGGTATTGATGAAGAGAAAGTGAGGTCAGGGAATGAGGGGCTCAACAGTGCAGTACAGTATCCACACAAGCAGTAGAACTGTATACCGTGTCCGAGTTCCCTTTGAAGCTATCCTGCTTCAAACAAATCAGTCTGATTCATGTCTTGTAAGAGCTTCTTGCCCCAGGCAGAGCGCAGTAGTATTCAAGAAATAATATTAATAATAATGATAATTGAAGTGTCATTACTCTAAATAGTTTTCTGCAAATACCGTATTTGGCACTGAGGAGTATTTAGTATCAGGTTTCGGATTAAAGCCTGGAGAAGGAAGCCAAGCCAAATCCCTGTTTCAGCACTGGACGGAACAGCATCAGAGGGGAGCCAAACTGCTTTCAAGGGATCTCTGGTATTTCACAATGACCAACTGTTGTTTTTTTTTTTCTTTATTCATTTTTTTTTTCTTTTTAGCTTTTTTTGAACCATTTTTTTCCAGTTCTGTTCATTTTCCACTTGCCTTCAGAGTTGCATTTCATACATATTGTTTTTCTGGTAGCACAGACTTAGAATTATGATATGTACTTTACAGTATGCAGATTATGATAAACAGAGAGGGAAAGACAGCAATATACTCCGACTGACACAGTCGAGTACTCACATTTGTTAAACAATGCATGCTGTATAAATCGGTCAATTGCTAACCATGGTTTAGAACATGGAAGAAAAATTAAAGGAAGAATTTAGTGTAAAGTGAATGAGAGTTTTTTACTTGCAGTTTTTAGCATTACTGTATGTCTTAATTAGGAAGGAACTAACTAGCTCTGAATTTCTTATTTGAGGAATAAGCAAAGATCATTCAGTATCCCAGTTGATTCTGTTAAGATGCTTTTGCACATAAATAAGCAATAGATTTTGAAACACTCAGTAAACTTACGTTTTAGATTGCAACAATTTATTTGTCATGTATTGTAGGGCATCATTAAGAAGTAGTAAAAGCAAAGTCAGTTTTGTCATCCTCCAGCTATACATGAAAAAGAATGCCTTAAGATTGAACTAATGCAATAACTGACCATTCAATTCACCTACTAAAATTAAAGTTGAAAATGTCTCATTTTTTGATTTCTTATAGTGGAAGTATTTTCCTTCTAAACAATCTGTATATCTCTCATGTATTCCAACAGCAAATCCAAGTAACCAAAAGAGATCCAAAATCCTCACACTACGGTTTGTCCCTGGACAGTTTAGCAACATTAAAACTATTTCTGAGTGCTACGGAGAAAGTGGAACAGCGGCAAAAAAAAAAACATTTTGGAAACCGTCAGTTTATTGTTCCTTCTCTGCTGTGCTTTTGTGACATTTGTAAATGGTCTTTCTTGTATTTTCCTGTGCAGTGGCAGTGCTCCATAACAAAACTGCCATTTTCAAACCCTGAACTCTTTTTTTCTTCAAAAATGGATCTGAATTTCGGCAGAAGTTCCCGATTTTTGAAGCCGCGCGTGATCTGGCATTCTCCGAGCAGGCAGGCCAGACTTTCACCTGAGATTCTTTGCTGACGAGCACAGTAGGGGTTTATGCTGTTTCCTTCATGCCCTTTTTTTTGCCTCCTGCTCCCACATCTTCTGGAAGAGGCCCCACAGCCAGGCTTGTGAATAGAAAATCAGCTGCAGGCCTGACAAATGCGTGTGCCAATAATCTGTCTCCTGTAATTCTTCTCCGCAGCTCAGCAAAACACCAAGTCCCTGATCCCCAAAGTTGTTAACAACGTAGCTATTAACATAATCCAGTTTCATGTTCCACTTTTGGTAATAGTTTTTTTTTTCTTTCCTTGTAGAGGAGGATATTTGGGTGCATTACGGTATTTTTTGGTGCACATATGGAACACATTTATTGCTCTTTGGTCCGGTTTCTGCTGTTCAGATCCCAGATCTGCCTCCAGACCTGTCCATCTGTGTAGGGTCATGATTGAGTAAGGGAATGGTCCATGCTGGACATCTCAGTAATGCAGGGGGGGCAGAACTTAGCTTAGTGACGGAAACTAGGAAAGATACAGTATGTCACTGCACTACCTACTGTAAGTATCTTTGCGGGTTGTATAGAAGAAGCCCAGTGTGTCAGTTAGGCAATCATTTCAAAATGATTACGTCTTGTGCCTTGGGATTTAGAGATTGTAAAGCATCTCCTGCTGTGGTAATTTTGATTATTATGAAGATTTTCTAGTGAATTATGAAAGCTTAGTTCATTCATATTCAGTTTCAGTTTTTAAATGCATATTTAATTGCAAGAAATAAGTGTTGCTTAAAACTAATGAGAGAATTCCCTTGCCTTTTGCAAATACTAGGCAATGCTAGCACCTCATATCACCTATGATAATTAATATGAAGGAGAACATTCACATCCAAAACATGTTCTGTTAACTGTCATCCTGAAATCTCAATGTAGATCTGTATCGTGCAAAAATATTAAATTTCAAAGGTAGAAAAGCCTCCATGTTTGAAAAGAAACCCTGCCATAACATGGTGGCAGCAAGATAGTTGTGTAATAATATTTAGTAACATCCCTCTAGAGCTCCTAACAATCAGATAATGGGCGGCTGTCATTTCAATGCATCTCATTATGCTACCCTCAGATAACATCAAAATCAAAATGCGCATGGAGCTCTGTTTCTGCAAGATCTTTTGCACTCTTCTCCCTGCTGGTAAAAGGGATCAGTCGGAAGAAAAAGGATTTGAAGATTTCTGTGAGCAGAAATGTAATCAGGATATCTTGGAGGCAGGACTACCATAATATAAAGGCAGACATAAAGTAGAATTGTGTTCTGGCTGATTGATAGAGTGCAGGCTTGTATTAAGGTGAGACGTTGTTGGATTAATATTAAAGGAAAAATGATAAACCCATATAGACAACACTTTTTTGTACAAAGTGATAACCTTCTGTAACACAAACCAAACAAATGACATGCAAATTAGAGTTCTGTTGTAAGATAACGCAGGACATCACTAATTACTCAATTATGATCACAGTTCATTTCATGTTGAAATGATCATGTGATTAATAAAACTATTTTACATTTACAGATTTTTCTCAGTCTGTACCATTAAGTACTGTAGTTTTAAATGGGAGCCAAGTGTTTTTGAACAGAGGAAATATGAAAAGATGGAGGTACAATGGTCCAATGTGAATAAAATACAATGTTGGGGAACGTGTTTTTCCAGAGGAACAAATGTATGACATGGCAGGCTTGTACTCTTACTGGAATAAGTATTTCACCAATATCATAACCTTCTAGAGGTTTATATTATTTTAATGTGGTAGACATGTAAAGGGCAGTACAGAAGGGCGAAATCAGCACTGTGTAGTATCAAGATTATGGACTAGCAAAGTCAATGCATGGAACTGCAGAGTAACTCTTTAGATTTACTACGGTGATAATTCTAGAAAAAAGCAGTTACAACCATCTTTCCATTATCTTCTATCTACGAACTTATTAGCAAATAGCGTTCTGGAAATCATCATCTTTAAGCATTGTCATTGTCACTATCTTCGCCATAATGGCAATAAAATTCTTTACATGAACACTGATTTGCATTATAACTAGGTGCAAGACTTGCACCAAGAAGATAATGCAGTGAAGCAGAAGATGCCTCAATAAACGGTAAATAACATAACAGGATGTGGCAGTGTTAACAACTGCATGTGTTGGGGAGAGAATAAATTAATCGTGAAACTAAAAATAGCCTTAGACAGAAAGTTTTATCAAGTTCAAAACAGCACTTGGGTCCACAAATCTTGTTTGTGTACTATGAAGGACTCATGAAATGTCTGTGAAATTAGTGCATGTAATTTAAATTTAACCATTCAATCTTCAGGTGTATTTATTATCAGTTTGTAAAATTGTAAGTTTGCAAGAAGGGTCTCTTGTGGTTTCCATTGTTTGAAGAGAAAAGTCTTAAAATCTTCTCCAGACTGAATATTATGAGCTGCAGAGTTGTACAATATACAATTTAGAAGTACTTGCCACACATTAATCCTCTCATACATTATTCTAATTGTAATCTCACTTTTTAATATAAGTTTTATAATTATAGCATGGAAGTGAAACTTAGTCAGACTGTTGTAAAATATAGGCCCTGGGCTCTTTAGCTTTCCAAGACCATAAAAACGATTCACTTACTGTTAGTAATGTAAAGCTTGGCGAGACTACACCACACATTGTAGTCTGCAATTCAATATTACAGTTCCTTTCATTCATAAAATATCCACATATTGCTTCAATCTGAATAGCCTTATGTTTACTTGGCTTTTTTCCTTGATGATTCAATGGTTTAAATTGTTGTTGTTCAACTCCATCTGGCCTGGAAGACGTTAATTATTTTCAACAGTTTATGCACAAACACTACAAAAGGCAAAGTACAAATTAAAATGTGAAAATCCAAAATTTCAGGACCGCACACTGCATTTTATTAAGTAACAAGCTGATGAGAGACATCAACTTTACTTAAAGGTTGATTAAGGAAAATCACAGGAAGAGCTATACTAGGTATAGTCTGCTAGGTAGGGGGAATAATCAGTGGTAGGAACTAGCCTTGTTTGGACATCTTGTAACAGCAATGCAGTTAATGATCAAGATTAACTCTGCCTTTTACGGATAAACATTCATTGGTTTGACTGGACTAAGATCCAGTTCTTGTTTGTTTTTAGTTGCCATTGCTTTGGTGAAAGTCTTGGAATACTGAAACTGATCTAAGCTTTTAAAAACAAACAAAGGGGCTGGAAGATGGAGTGTAAGTGTTCAGGCAAAGCCCTGGACAGAATGAAACTAGGGACTCTCTTTGGTTCACACATCAAAGGGTCTAAGCTAAATGCATAATTCATATTAAACAACTAAAAGCAACAAAACATTACACATCTGAACTCTGATGAATACTGAAGAAATGTCGATTGGTTGATTATCACCTTGGCAAATGCATCAGACATTATTTTGCTGTTGATAGTACTGAATTCAGTCCAGGTATTTAAGTGAGGAATCTTGGTGTCTGTATTGACCTAAGCCTGTCTAAGTCATCTTTGCACTACTATGAAGGTTATAATTTTTTCATCTTTGTAATATTGAATATACTTCTACATGTCATTCCCAGTTAATAAACGATTTTGTCTCTTCCAGGCTTGATTTATGTAATGCAGTGCTCACTGAAGAATAAAAAATTTCTTAACGTGTCGCAGAATGTTCAAAACTCAGAATGTTAAAATGCTCATTTCACCTGTTTTGTATCCTTGCACTGAAATGCACTGGATTTTAAAATAATGAAATGTTAACTCAATATACTATTAGTATGGACTTCTTTCACTACTTCAGCAATTCTGCAAAGACTGGGAGACTGGGTGTTTTCTTTTCTGTTGGTCTATGTCTGTAGAAATGTATCTTCCAGTAATCTCAAATCTTACAAGTCAGTCAACATTTTCATATCCAATCTTAAAACTTACTTTTATACTGACATACCGTGTTAAATTATGCAAACCTATTTCTTTTGTTTGTTTTATTATACAGTGATGTACAGTACCATGAAAAGCGCTAGATACAATTGTTATTATGCTATTAGAAACCTTTATAGAACTATGCACAGCAACTAAGAGAGTAACAACTAAGAACAGAGAATAATGCATGCTTCAAAATATTTGAAATACTACAAATGTGAAGACAGAATCTTGTGCCTACTGCACTATAAAGGTTTCTGACTATCTGGCTTTTATAAAGGAAGGAAGCACCTCCCAGCCCCATTACTGCAGGGAGAGCAAGGCATTCAGCCACATTCTCATGTCTGGTCAATCATTCAGTCAAACCATAACTACTTTCGAGGGATCTTTCAATGTGTGGCTCAGCCCAAGCTCAGACATGTGAAATTTCCAAGCTGTGGTGCAGTCTGGTCTGAACATTTTATACAATTTGTAGAGACTCTGGAAGTTGTTTCTAGAGGATAAAATACTCATATTCCTCCTTGTGCCACACAAAATAAAACATCTATGATGAGACCGTGAGTAACCAAACTCTTCAGAAGATGGAGATGTCATGGTACACCATCTCACCTTTAAAATAAAATTGCTTATAGTACTGTACTGTATATCTGTTAGCTTCTTTTACATTCCATACCTCTTTCACAAGGAATGTGTATTAGATCAGTGGACTAATTAACTGAGATGGATCTTAATATGTTAGACCCTATCTTTACTAGACAGAAGAAAGCCCACATGTTCTCTTGAGGTCCCACGTATTTAGGTAGTGAAAGCAGGGGACTGCAGACTGTAATGACTCACTAGTATGTTGACCCTTTATTATAAGGTAGGAATAGAAGCTTATTCTATAGATTGGTCCTGATACATTCATGCTGTTTGATGTCAGTGCTAAACTACGATGTACAATGCCTACTTACCCAGATATATGCTGATAAAAACATCTTAAAGCAGTATAAAACTATATTTTTGCTGACAGTGTGATAACTGAGGGCAGCACAGCTATAACATTGCAGCAGTCAAAAGATGATTTTCATTTACAATTCCCTTCTATTGTGTGATTTTAATTTGTTGCCTCCCTTTGGCCAGCTGTTCCTCCTCACCTTGGTCCAGAAACATCCCCCAGCCTCTTTCCCATTTGTCTTTTCACATCCTGAAGCCCTTTGTGTAAATATTATTTCTTGTAGCTTTTGCTCGTTTCTTTCAAGACTTCAGAAACTTCAGTTGTTTATTACATTTTGTCTAAACAGATTGAAACATTCACAGAATTTGACAAGCAAACAGATTTCATTTTTTAAACCAGTATTATCCATCTCATTTTGGAGCTGAGTGATCTCGTGGTATTTCTTAGAAATACTGCTAAATCTCTGTTACCTGGAGCTTTAAAACGTCCAACCCGTCATCTGTTTCTTGTCTTGAAACACAGTAATAATGTTAAACCCTGTTTTGTGCCTGGAACTACACTAAATTCTCTTAATATGTGAAAGCTAAGTTGTTCAACGCTGTACTGTGGACAGTGGGAAAACAAATTACTAATAACCTTCTGCAGCTAGTATTCAACAGAAAAAAACACAAGGCATTTTATCAAGTTTCTTAAATGCATGATAAGTATAACTGCATGTAATATTACATACATACTCTCATTGAGAGCAACACGGGTTAATAGATGTATCTAAATAAGATGTTTGCTGTAAACCAGAAGCAGTGCTTTTATTAATTTTTTACCCTGTTATACAGTGGGGCATGTTTCCTGGAGATGGCAATTTTGCTCAAGGGTACAACAACAATGCCCTACCCCACTTGGAAGTTGAACCCATAACCTTCCAGCCCCGAGCCCTGACCAATCCTCCCATAGAAGTGGATAAGATTGCGTCTTTTGCTGTAATATTTCCCCCTCAGTGTAAACACTTCAGGACAGTATCAGCCCCTAATATGTTTTGTTTTGATTAATGCTGTAGCTGTCTAAAACACTTATCAAAAAAGAACAAAACATTTAGTCCGTCTTGGTCTTTCATTAGAGGCTTAAGTATTCTCCTTCATCACCTAGTTTAATCTGTAGACATTTTATTGAAACTGATAAAGGAGTGGGGACCACCATATGACCAACTTGTAATCCAGACTAGGCCTGTGTATGGCTCTGCAGTGAAAAGATCTGTCATCTTGTACACACACACAAACCAGCCTTAGTTTCTTAGTTTTCCCTTGCCCTGCCCAATACAACTTTATTAAAAAAAAGTATCTGTACAATAGCCATTGAACAATATTTATGTTGGCAACACAAGAGAAAGAAAAAGAACGAAAATAGCACAGAAAAGCCTTTCTTGGAACTGAATGAAGTCAGGCGGTCACTATTTTATACCAGCTATTTTGGTTCCCAGAAACATTTTATCCGGAGATTAATGTAAATTGTATAGTACTTAACTATAATATACAGTATTATTACATACATATTTATATACCAGTTGCTTCCAGAGTTCGCAGCCATAAATAAGGCTAAGACACATGAAACCTTTTAATCCCAATTTCAAGGTAAGAGCAGGTGAGAGGTGTAACACAGCAACAAGCCTTTGGAGTCTCTTGTCAACAGCTCTCAGAACTGAGTACTTATCCACAATTAATTCATGCTGCTTTTTTTTTACCCATGTCTCTGTCACACATCATACCGTTTTGTCTCTAACAGTTGTATCCTTCTGCTTTTCATGTACAGTATATGTCCAAACAAAGCAGGACTACCCTTTCCATATGCTATTCTTGGTATACTGTATGTGTAAAGATATACTGTAGCAGACCTGGGAAATTCTGGTCCTGCAGTGCTATTGCATCTGCAGGTTTTCAGTCCAGCTCACCTCTTAATTACCCAAATCAGGTTATTATTCAAGCAGTTATCTCACAATTTGTCAGATGCTCCTGTTTTAAATAGACCAAGAAACCCTACATACTGGTCCTCAATGACCATCCTTAAACAGTTTGTTCATATACAGTATGTTATACAGTATTTACTAAAAACAGTACACTATATGACAAATGTGTTTAACAAGTAACATTATCTACAGTGTGAAGATTGAAGGTAATGGTGTTAAGTTTGAAGATATTAACAGGTATGGATAGGACAGTTTGATTATAGCATGAAAAACAGATGTGTAAAATGAAAAGGAGAGCTGAAATAGAATGAAATGCATTACAGAAATAAAGAGAGGGATTAAATTCCTGAAAGGAAAACTACCACTGTGTGGTAAGAAGGTGTTCAGCCAAAGCATGTTTCCTGTGCTCACATGCAGATGTGAAAACTGGACTCCGATTGCAACAGTGGTTCAAGAGCTACAAGCGACACAAATGAGCATGGAATACCAAATGCTAGAATAGCACTTCCTAAATAGAAATAGGCAAGATTTTCTGATTTAAAGGACACAGATCTCGACACATTTTAAAAAAAACCAACAGGTCAGCGATTCATCGATAATACACATTCTGAACTACATACAAAGAGAAAAGATTAGACTAGAGATAGCTACGGTTTAGAGCACATTGTATTCATTTTATAATAATTATAGCTGTCTCAAAAATCAGTCCCCTCTCAGTGTCTAAATCACAAAAAATGCCATCCATTAGGGCCAAATGCAGGGGTGCTTATTTGACTGACTGTGTGTGTAGAAACATTTTGGTCTTGGAATTAACTGAAAAAAAAAAAGATCAGTAGGCAACAAGAGTCTACTTTCTCAAATAGAATTTCAGGTCCTCCGTACCTGATTGTTAAATATGGTGTACCATTGAGCAGGTATACATAAATTTGTCTATAAAGAGTAGGAGAGATTATTAGAAATAGCGCTAGCTACTGCAAGTTAGCCAGCATTGTACAGCATGATTATTGTTGTAAGCAATACAGTATGTGATTCATTCATCTCTGCATCTGCTGAAGGCAACTTTAGTGGCTTATGAGTCTTCACTTAGTAGTTGCAATATGAAGTTGCATAATTAGTACTGGTGACATTATTAAGATGTTTTGGACAAATTATCATAATATGTTATGTTAATATGCTGAACTGCAATTTGGTATTAACTACAGTTTAATCATTTTTGTTTCAAACCAGCTTTTCCCTTTACATTCCTGTGCTGGAACACTTAAATATAAAGGCTTACTAATTGAAAAGTAGACATTAAATAAACAGGCCATAGCTTGCGGCAGTAATCTATTAGATTTGTTATGCCCAGGTTCCCCAGGTGTTATGTTTGTTGTTGAAAGGAATTGATCAACGAACTGACCTTTTCCTGGAAGATGAATGCTGTCATTGGCAAATTTGGTAGTCACTGTAGTCACGACTCAAATAACACACTTATGTCACTGTAGGACTTTGCGAAAACAGCTTGAATTCCAGTGGATTCCGGTATTTCTTCTTGCGGGGAAGGCGTTCCAATCCTAAATCCTGTGAACACAGAGTCTGCTGGTTTTCATACCATTTGGACTTTCAGATGATCCCTTGAGCCCCTAAATGAACTAATAAAGTGATTGATTACATCTTTTTGTTCTCTGGTTTTTGCAACCAGCAGCTTTCTAGTTACACGTTTGCATCGGTAAATCTAAAACGTGTCCCAGACACCGAGATGAAAACAGCTGAAAAAATTTACTTTTAAAACATTGTGAGTTAAATGTGGGTTTCAATTAAATAATCAAGACCTCAGCTGGAGCAGAAACTGGGATCAAGAAGTTCTGGATTTTGATGCCCTGAAATTAAAGCTTGGATTGGGCAACAAGACAAGACAGTTTAATATTCAACCATCAACACAGTATATGCAACAGTCTTAATAATTCGAAAATGACCAATTATGTAATATTATCACTGAAAGCATTTTAGACATTATATTGATATAAACCTGCTGACGTAATAAGTGAAATGTTGACTGTTGAATTTTAAGAAATGGTTTATTTCTAGTATAGTGAACTCAATGAGCTAGATACAACTGTGAAGACAGAGGAAGCATGCATGATAATGTCCCTAATCTCAGCACACCCTTTTTCTCCTTTTTTTCTTCAGAAATAATTGCAGTTACTCTTAGAAATGTCCAATTTTAATGCCACCTAATAGTGTCCTATATTTTTCAACCACTAAGATACTTTTTTTTGTCTAAAAAATGTCTCTTTTTTTTTTCCAGTTGTGTTCATTATGTCTGTGAAGCCTTTGACTGCCAAGAACCCCTTATCAGAAATGCAGAGCTCAACTGCAGCAGCCCAAGCTACATCAATGGAGCCCGCTGCACAGTGACCTGTAACCGTGGATACGTGCTGCAGATCCACAGAGATGATGACATCATAAAGACCCAGGTACTGTATGACTGCTTCTTCTCCTCCATTTTCTCCTCCCTTCCCTTGAGGGTCTGGCAAAACAACAGCTATGCGATTTTATTAGCTTTTAATGGGCACCGAGTTACAGTATCCTTTTTCACTTGAAGATTGCTTGAAGACTACAAACGCAACATCCTTACTATACATGACTGATTCAACTTTATTTTTTTCATTTGGACTCAATTCATTTCAACCTCTCTTTCCACCCACCCAATGTCTAGTTTGAACTAGTGAATTCTTAATCGGTTTGGCTCATTGCCACAACCTTCATACAGGACAGATAAAGTCAAAAAGTGCATTGTCAGGTTAAACACTTGTTCTCTGCACTTTGAGCCCCTCCAAAAAAAGAGATACATTTGTCACAAAAACACTTCAGCTGTGCTCGGGTCCCGCCGGACTATAGAATCAGCCCAAAAGGTACCCCCAAATGGAGCTCTTCCATAGGGTGTCAGAACGGAAGCTCTTGGGATATGGCTTCACTTGTCGAATCTCGTACGAATGGACCCGCCCTGCCTTCAAAATCAGAAGCCTTTATTGTTGAACAGCCCGGGAGCCCCAGATTTTCTCGCATGACCAGGCCAAAACAAAAAAACAGGCAAACTGCTACCACAGGCACACCCTTCATACAGACACAGCCAGGCTCCTTCACTCCTATGCTCTGCACAAAACATACCCCACTCTTCCAGATCCTCAAACGCACATAAAAGGTAACACCATATGAGCACCATCACCCCTACTCTTGAATGCTCATACTCACACTTGCACAACAAACACGCTAACAGAAAGGCCTAAGAAGGCAGCAGTTAAGTTTTATTGCACTCACGGGCTGTGTTAACCAAGCTGTGAGGGAATAAATTAATGTTATACAATAATTGGGGGTGATCTGAGGTATTGGCTTGGGTTTGTGCTTGTTTAATGTCTCTTTTGCTTACTGGTTTCCTAGTGTGTACAGAAGTCTCATGGGAATGACTGTAGCCCACACATTTGTGTTTGTCATTAATAGAGCACCACCTAAGTCACTTTTACACAGTGGTTGCTGTGGAAAATATGGCTGCAGTTAATGACCTTTTACAACACAAATAAACTGAGCCCTGTGTGAAATAACAGTTGATTCTGTGCAGGGCAGACTTAAGAAAAGCTTCTGCATCTCATCCTACAGTACCAGGCTTTCTTTTTCATAAAATTCTTATGGTTTATGCTTTGTTGAGCACTTTTCACAGTGAATAACATCATCAGGTTAACACCAGAGTCAACTTTTCAGTTATGAACCCCATTAGAGACCGCCACAAAAGGCAGATAAAGTTCTTGGGGGGAGGAAGAAAAATGCAGTGCCTCAGGGAGGTTATCCAAGGTCAGCAACTACCAAGTATGTTAAAAAATAACCATTAATTATACATAAATGAAAAGCACGGATCTGTGTGTTTTTAAGGCTCATTTCAGCTGAAAAATTGGAGTCCTTTTAATGTGTAAAGAAAGCATCAGCGTCAGGAGGGATGTAATTTTTTAAGGGCTATTTGACATCTAAACATTTTTCCACCCTTGTGCTGCCTGCCTCTCTCCTGGGGTCCAATTTGTGGTTGAGATACAGATCAGAAACGTACATGTCTCCTGTCGTTTACCGAACCACAGACTGTGCACATTGGCAAGGACAAATAACCGAACCCTCAATGGCCTGAAAGATGCCTATACCTTTCTTATAGATGTGCCATTAACTCGGGGCATGTCCATTCCCATGTGCCATTGCATGGCTTCAGTAAAATAAGCACAGATGTCATTTTTCTTGTGGTGGTGCTGCTTTGAACTCGGCGAAGGCCACATAAAAATGACTTTGAAACAATGCCCTCAGGTGCACATGTTGGAACCCACCAAACAGACTAAACATTTTTTTTTCAGTTCTGATGCACATAAATGCTTTCATACATTGATATGCTGATTAAGTTGTCATGTACTCAATATAACTGATGGTTCTTGTCTCTTCTAATGAGGATAACATGCTTGTATGGAAAAGAAATGATGTTAAATTTAATATTGCGTGGTCTTTTGGCTGTCTCGACAGAAGCTTATTCATCTCACTATCAAGTCGTCAAATGTAATCCATTCAATGCTTAAAGAGCAGGCAAATTTTATGTACAGGACATGTTTTTGCAGTTTCACATCAAGAATAACATGCGCTTGGAAAGCCGTGTCATTTCTGCTTGTCACAGAAGCGGTCAAAAACAATTCCCGTTTAACCCGGGAATGCTTACCATTGTACCTCGTGTATATGAAAGACAGAACATTGTGTTCCTTTAGATTTTTTTTGCAAATATCAGAGTGTGACAATATTCTACTGTTGTTAAAGCCAATGCTACTTTGCATGGGACAATATTATTGTATATACAGTATAATGCAGTATATTCATATAGTTGGGGGCATTGTTCACAAATTAACTATTGCATTTAAACGTAATGATTTTCTCTTACAAACGCAATACTATCTCGTATAAACAACGTTTGTTTGTTTGTTTTTTCCCAGTGGCATAAATAAGCTTCCGTATGTCTTATTGTATCACACAGTGGGATATTTTATTTCTAGGGAAGCGCTTAATAACATATCGAACGCAAAAAGTTTACAAGCAAGAGGAGCCAATTGAACCGATGTTGCCCATTTGGCAGTTAGTAATGACCTGATTCAAGGATCTCATCCAGCTGTTTTTTTAAAAGAAACTAGGATATCGACTCCAATGGCTCCCACAACACTTTGTGTAAAGACATTCTTCCTGTTCTTGATGAAATTACACTTCTTGTGGTAACTTCAATCTCGCCTATTTTGTTTCCAATACTCCTAGAATTTAGATGCAAGCACTCAGTTACCCGACATAGGACGGACAGACAAATGGCACATCTAAACAACGTTAGCCAGGAGAGAGATTTCCATGTCAGTCTAAAAAATAAGAAATATAAAATACGATCTATTTTAAAGTAACTTCCCATATACAATATATATATATACTTTATATACAGTATATGTGTGTGCTAGATAAAGATCTTGTTTTTTGTATCACAGCATTATAAATTCTTGAAGTTAGAAACCAATATATTATTGAATGCAGTTCTAAAACAAAAAATACAATAATTAATTAAATTATTTATATATAGAGATAATGAATTACCATTAATTTATAATTAATCATAAAATATTGAATTAGAGAACACCCAGTAAGAAATTACGATTATTACCCCCAAATAGTTTTTATTTGAGTACTGTCATTATAAAAAAGTGTTTTATGAATGGCTTTGCTTACATTTCATAAAAACCTGTGGACTGTGGACACAGCGTAATGCTGTAAAAACAAATACCAGCCACTGTGCAACTATACAGTATGTACATTTAGTATTGATGGGCACAGGTAATATATAGTCTTATTTTACACAGTTTTTTGCAGATTTGTCTCTTGCGCGTCTTACGTGTAACTTCTAGTGCTAGCCACTTCTGAAAAAGCATCCATAAAAACAGAATAACTATTTATCTCGAGGGAGGGACAAAAAACTGTTTTCTGAAGCAAGCACAAAAGATTTTCTGTTTTTGTTTTGTGTAAGCCAATGTTTTAAAATTTGGATTACTTCAGGAGCTGTAAATCTCTCACCTACTGCTGATAGAGCGACAAGCTGAGAAAGCCCTGACAATGGCAGGCGATGCTCTCTGTATCTCCTTGGCTGATCCGGGCTCATGTAGCTTGTAAGAGCTTTGGAGTTTGGCTCAGTTAGATGGAGACGGTGGGGGAGATCTACTTCTCCACATCCCAGCCAGTGAGAGTTCAGGAACCCAGTCAGGAAACCCAGAATGGTCGACCACTGCTCAGTCTCCCTCTAATAAAACGAGAAACTTTGACATGGAGAACATCAAAATGGCCCCAAATGAGAAGCCATTCAACTCATTGAGCTAATTTGGTTCTATTTTTTTTTTACAGTACAATAGCTAATAGTGGCTGTTCTGGCAAAGCCCCAAAGTATGACATCCTCTTGTAACCCCTCCTGGAAAGGGAAAATTTACATCCTATAATCACTTGGATTACCATGACGACCGACCCAGGAGGGCAGGGCATCATCAATTATAATTAATGTGCCTGCAGGGGGACAACCAGTGGGCCTGGGATTCCCTGTAGTTTATTTACTCCCACTGTTCCTCTCATCCTTTCCAGTTGGCCATCTGTTATTACACTGTATTGTTAACCGCCATTCTGCGGCAAAGTGTTGCAAAAGGTGCTGTACTAGATTGGGTGATTTGGTGATTCAGTGATGGAGTGATTGATTTGATTGATTGATCAGTTAATGAAACTCAACATGTATGTTGTAAGGAGGGGCAAGAAAGCTGGAGCACCTCGCGAAAGCCCAAGTGAATATGGGGGAAACATGCAAACTCCACCCAGGCCGGTTACCACAACCTGAAGTTAATCCTAGGGGCCGCGAGGCACTAGCCTTCTGCACTATGCAGCCATGCTGCACCTAAAGGGGCCTCCACGACAACACTTACTATGGGGCCTGGCTCCAGTTTGGCAAAAACTAATTGTTTTTCATGACTGTATCCTGAGTTGTGCTTGATCATTGAGACACAGTAGGAGTAGAAAGAAAAAATGCAAATTGTAAAATAAAAAATAAGTTAAGCTTGGTACTTGTAATCATTCCTAGGGACCAGCCTCAGATCAACATGTCTTTATATAAACAGGTTTGCTGAGCTTTACTGTAGTTTTAGATAATAAAATAAATACTATAAACACAAACAGTAACATCCTTAAAAGAGTTTCTCGTTTATTCTTCAGGAGATGAAACAAGTCGATTTTTAACAGAAAAAGCATTGGCATTGTTGGTTGAAAAATTTGAAGAACTTAAAGGAGCTCGACTTCAATTTGAATTTCGGTACTCATCTCTTAAATCTGCTTTTAGCTCCATATTGCTTTCAATTCCATATTACATGAGAGAGCTCTACTAAGATGGGTCAGTATATCTGTTTGATCATTTGATCAGAGTGTATTCTTAGTTCAAGCAGGGGTGGTAAGGAATTTGTCAGTGCCTATTCCTGTACAGAAAATTCTATATATATACACTGTATATCGGGGAACATCCAGTATACTGTCTTTAATAGAGACTTGCATTTTTCAAGTTGATATACACAGATAACCAAAGTGTAGTTGACAGAGTTTTTAAATAGCAGTTGATAACCATGAACTACACATCATAATGGTTAGTTTTTCTTTGAAATTACTTACGAAGTGAATATTTTTAGGTCTAGACAAGCATGGTTATAGTACTGTCCCAAACTTTATTTTAAAGTTTTTATTGGGATGAACACATTCAGGGAAAAGGGTTAAACCTGCCTCTCTGCTGTAATGTACTGTAGAACAAAGCTGCTGTCCAACATAAACTTCATTCAGCATTGTCTTCCCAAACACTGGGCCAAAGAAAAAATGTTCTAGATAAGTGTCTCGCTTCTTTATAATCCTCTGTTTCCTTTGCATTATCATGTCTGTGTGGATTCTAGGACTCTGGCTGGCTGACTGGGGTTTGTTTTTGCCAAGGTGTTATTGAAAACAGTCCATGTCCCGAAGTCACTGTGAGGTAGAATATGGTTCGTACAGGGGGTGAGGAAGAGAATTGTACAAAGGCATCTGTGTTCAATTAGAGGCACAGTAGCCACTGCTAGTTAAAAATGCTGTTGAAGTGGAATGGGCAGCTGTAAATTTTTAAAAGAAGGAAACTCCTTGCACGCAGTGTCTCCCCAGTAAGAAGGCTGTCCCCTAGCAAAACGAGCAGTTAAAGGCTGCCTCTTCTGCAAAAAAAAGGGAGGAGCACAACATCAAAAGCATTCAGTCCTGGGATGGGAAACCTCTAAAGAAAACCAGGTTGCTGTTGTAAGAGGTGTTGGGTGAGTCAGTAAGTTCAACTTTTCCCAGTCAGAATTTCCAGACACCAATGTGCCTCAAAATGGTGACCTGGCTAAATGCTTCCACAATCTCGTCTCCCTAAAGTTCCCCCTTACTTCAGTAAGTGAAGAAATTTGTCAGTTCTCTCCCTGATCTGCTGTGTAATGTCTGCTGGAACATAACGGCATCTTAAATAATTAATTAAATTATTCTGTATTAATTACTAATGATTATTAATTAAAGCTCAATTATTAAACCAACAACATTTATGCTTTGCCTACTGTTGTTGTTATCCAAGCATAGTTAATGGCTTGTGTCTTAAATTAATCTTTTTTTAACCTATACACACAATACAAAGTTTAGGTGACACAAGCTTAGGCTGAAGATGACAAAAGCAGATGACCTTTGTTAATCGACATAAGAACATGCCTTTACTGTCTTCTTACTGAAATGTAAACTTCCCTATTCCTGTTTGGTCAGCGCTTACTGTGCGTTAACATGGGGGCTGTTTACTGCAGTGCTAAGTTCACCTTGTGCTCTTTTTCTAGAACTGCTCAGTGAGTGAATACAAACTCTGGTAAAAAAAAAAACTCTAACTTCAAAATGATATTATGTGAGTGAGAGAGATAGGTGTGAGAGTGGGTGGGGAGGAAGGAGGAAAGATGGAGAAATTAATATATCTGTCTTACATTTTGCATCAAGTTAATCTAATAACAAGAAATGTATTTCTTTAAAAGGGAGACCATCAAAAAGTCTATAAATGCTTTATAGGACACAATAAAAAGATACGAATGTACTGGCATTCTCACTGTAGTCAATATGTTTCTAATTATTGCATTTTAACAATAATTAGAAAAAAATATGATTGCAAAACTACAGATCATCCATTGTATAGGCATGGAGATGGCATTATTATGAAACACATTACATTATAGAGACAAAAAAGGAGATCAACCTTGAAGTTATATTGTTATCAAAAGCAAGTTGGAATTCACAAAGAACTGGTTGTTTCAATCTTATTTCAATCATGATTTACATGATTGTTTTCTATGTATAAAATAAGTTGGAGCCTATATACAGAGCAAATTCTTAATCACAGTGGAACCTCCTGGGTGTTATCTAATATCTGTCAAAGATAAAAGTTTGCACAAGGTCACTGCTCACTTGTGAGGTAATGCGATAATCTGTGAGACTCAAAAGCACTGTAGTGCCATTAACAAGTGGGGAAACCGTTAGAGAGGAATGAAATGAAGCCATTGAAATTAATTCATTTACTCAAAGCTGCAGAAGAATGTCAAATTATGGAGAAATAAAGGAGCAGTAATAACGTTGGGGTACCTATATCCCCACTAGCAACACAGAGCCAATGCTTTTATAGGCAAGGTGGTTTTCATGTGGGGGTGGGGCGGCCACTGGGGTATTAGCAACTGCTGGGAGGTGGGGGTGTCTGTTGGGAGAAAATCTATTGGCAGAGTGCGGTGTGAACCCTCCTAGACATGTTAATAAAACGTAATGTAATACACTAATTAAAGCCTGCATGTGGTAATGTTAAAAGTTGAGAATTACACTTCTGCCTGCTGAACAGGAAACATAATAAATTAGCCCTGTTGTCACTATCAGATCTTCTAATCTCTCATTCCCACATCTTTCTTTCTCCCCTGGAAATGCAATTACAGTATTCTGAAAATATATTTAGGATGCGTTGAATAGTAGCTATTTTTTCAGTTTTCTTCAAGGGATTTTCAACCAACCCCCCCCCCCCCATTAAAGAATATTTCCTGTCTTTTTTATTCTCTGTAACTGTTAACACTTTTGAAGTATAAGCTGCTTGACAAAAGTCTTGCATTTCAAGAAGGGTGACTTGCTTGTACATTACAAATCAATCCAATCTGTAGGCTATGAGCTGCTCCTATAGAACATTTGTTTTCTTGACAAAAGCCATCAAACATGGAATATAAAGGTGGATAAGATTGGTTTGGTTTTTTAGATTCCATGCCAGCACACGTCTTTCATCATCAGATAATCAGTACATTTCTCTTTAGAATTTCTAATCCTGGCATCCTAACATTATTTAGTGCTAATATATTAGAGGATATCATTAACACTGCTGTCAGACATTTGAGGTTAATGATGTTTTCATCCCCAACTAAAAGATTCAATGAGTGACACAGACCTAGTACAGTATGTCATTAATTTTAGAACATGAGCTTCCTGGCTCTGTACAACAGGTATTTGTATCAACAGTGATTTATCTGAGAGCTTCGCCATATACTTATTGTTGTTCTTTAACCACAATGCACATTGTTTGGCAGTCCTTTCAAAACACTTGTGGCCATTTCTTGGGCAGCCTTATAGGAGGATTCAGAAGTGAGGTCATTCATTGCTTTTGGGTGCTGTTATTGAAAACACTCCATCTAATTCTTAGAAGGGATTCCTCATGATTAGAATTTTGTTGTATGTATATCCAGTACATGTATTTTCAGCTGACCTGCTAAAGTTAAAAAAATACATTCCTTGGTAATTCACTATTTAAAGCTTTTCCTTTGACTTCACTTCAATATGTGCAGTCGAAGGTTGTATTAATTAAAAAGGCAAAAGCAGGTTTGTATCAAAGTCTTCTATTTCAGACACAACTGGCGTGTTATGCTGAGTAACATCTTACATTTTTGAGGGTAGGATTTTGAGAGCAATTTTTCATGAATATCTGTGATGTCATTACTTGAGAATCTATGCTCTCACTGTCAGTGTTAAATTTGCTTTCCTATGTTATATCTCAAAAACACTATATCAGTGAAACCCTCCTTCCAAGCAAACACATCTACCCCCTGCTATTTGGATTCTTACTTTAACAATATATCAAGGGATGACAGACATAGTTCTGCAGAAGCTATTAAAATTTCTTTGTCTCTCTCTTGTATTTCTGTTTTTCGTGTAGAATGGTAGGAATAAGGCAGAAAGTCATCAAGCTGCTTTTGAAATAGTCTGAGAATAAAGTGGCTGAAGGAATCCCATGTGATTCTGCCAGTGACAAACAAAATGCTTCCCATAGGTGCACAGCTCGCACAGTTCAGTAATAATTGCCTCAGCACTGAAGGTTCATCTCTACCTGACGGAGCTGGGCTGGTGTCCTTGTGGGAGCAGGGGACTGAGATTGATGTTTGTTTCAGCGTTATTTATTATCCTGTGTGGTATTCTCCACAACACCAAAGGCGGGCAGACAAATGCCACTAACAGAGATGCTCAAAACCAGCTGGGCAGCGCCCTCTGTTTGTAGGCCAGTGACTTTCAAGCTTTGCTTGCTGTTGATAAATTACATTTCAACATGTAACACCCTTATTTAGGATAAGCCAACTGGTTTCTTGGCAGTAGGGAGACTGTAAATTGTAACTGGATCTGATTATGGCTACAGGATTTGAAATGTGTGTTTGTTATTATTACAAATAAATCTGAAGGTTCCCAGAAATACAGAACTCAGCAGCAAAGGGTTAAAATGTGTACTTATTTAAAGGAATGACATTCCTCTTTTTTACTAATTGGTGAATATACACTTACCTGTGTCTTTTCAGTTGGTACCCCCTAACAATTGAATCACAAAAGCTATTTCTTTTTAAAACCTATAAAGAGCTAGGAAATTTGACGAACTGGGTAATAAAAAGTAAAGTTTTCAGAATGTTGGACTCTTTGTGATTTGCCTTTGTCGACGTTTCACTGGACCTAACAGCTTCTACCGTTCTAAACTTCCATCAGTCCCTCCATTGTCTAACTGCTTTATACAGCATGAGGCCACAGGAGGGGCTGGAGCCTGTCACAGCAAGTGACAGGCACAAGGTGGGATTCACCCTGGACAGGATGACTGTCCATTACATGGCTCATACCAGGACCAAATGTTCCCATTAGACAAATATCCTACCAGTATGTTTTTAAACTGTGGGAGGAAACCCACAAGAAAACAGGAAGAACATAGAGACTCCATGCAGATAGCATCCCAGGACCAATACTCAACCCTGTTTTAGACAACTACTGTACAGTATATTTAAAATTTAATAGAAATAATGTTGGATATAAAATTGTTTTGAGAATGATCTTGTTTTTGAAGTAAGAGATTGCCTGTATTTATAAATATCATACTGAAGACAATGGGCCATTGTGGAGGATGGCAAGCTTCAATTATTGCACATATCTACATCATAAATTAGGAAGAAGGTGCCATCAAAAATAAGGAAAAAAATAACTGTTTCACTTGCAATTTCTACATTGTGTGTATTTCGCATATTCAACCACAGATTCTGTGCTGCGGAGTGAATTCATTCCTTTGCCAGTGAATTGTACATTTCAAGCATCTGTGTTTCACCAAAGCCCTGCGATTGGCATGTTATCTGGAACTACAATGGGGCACACTCTTCTTAATACACAGTGGGTCCCTGTAGAGATATCAGTTAACCCAGAATGCTCTAAGTGTAGTGTAAGGAAACAGAAGGATAAATTCAGTCTCAGCATGTCTTCATCAATAGAAAGGAAATCCCCTCGAAAGATGACTGAGTCCACATGTGTTTGTTCACAATGCTATCCTTAATTAACGTCACATACTGTATGCTTTTTTTGTGGTATGTGTATGTTGGGGGGCAGCCATCAGGATCTACTTCCCCAGTTTAGGACAGGGATTGTAAATGACATTTTACTTTTTGATCAAAAACACCCTGTGGACTCGCCAATTTTCTCACAGTGCTCTTTGACATCCAGTTCAGATCTGCACTGGGTTTAGCAGACGGAAAAAATAACCTTAAAATATTGAAAATGTGAGCCCTTTGGAAAAAAAGGTGGTAGGAATAAAAGTTACAATTAAAATATTAATGTGATAGTTTATAACGGCAATAATGAACTATTATTTTGACCCCATGGGCTTACCCCAGTCAGTATATCCATCTCGCCAGCAGCCTTATATCCCTGCAACTCACCCCTGACAACCCACTGAAGCTCAGCAGGTGTGAGCCTGGTTACTTCCTGCATGGGAGAACTCCTGGAGAAAATTAAGGTTGCTGCTGGAAGAGATGTTAGTGGGGCCAGTAGGGGGCGCTCACCCTGCAGTCTGTGTGGGTCCTAATGCCCCAGTATAGTGACGGGGACACTATACTGTAAACAGGCGCCGTCCTTTGGTTGAGACGTAAAACTGAGTTCCTGACTCCCTGTGGTCATTAAAAATCCCAGGGTGTTTCTCGAAAAAAGTAGGGGTATTACTCTGGCATCCTGGCTAAATTTTCCATTGGCCTTTACCAATCATAGCCTCCTAATAATCCCCATCTATGAATTAGCTACATCACTCTGATGAGTGTTCTGGCACACTATGGCTGCTGTTGCATCATCCGGGTGGATGCTGCACATTCGTGGTGATGGAGGAGAGTCCCCATTACCTGTAAAGCGCTTTGAGTACAGTTTCAGAAAAGAACTATATACTGTAAGTGTACGGAATTATTATTATTTTATTATTATTATTATATCCAGGGAACAGCTTAGAATTGTTAGGATTTTATGGTCATTCTAGCAGGTGATGATATACTACTTGTACAACTTTGCAAAAAAAGAGCTCAACAGTTGATTTAGCTGATCTAAAAAGACCAAAATACAGAGCTGTGCAGCAATTAATACCACACAATCTTGAAGCATGCGGAATTCAGTATGATTTCACTATCCCTGACTCCGTTCTGTCTCGCGGATCTGAAAACAAGTGAAGGAGCACCAGTGCAGCTAGCCTTCACTGCCCAGTGAGGAAGGTTTTCCGAGAGCACACCAGCTGGTCAGAATGGGTTAGCTATGTCTCTTCATTGTGGGCTGGTGGCATTTTTTCCTGCTATAAATAGGTGCGGTTATCCAATTAATCTAGGGCAACGCTACTCCAAAAGCTGGCGGGGGCAGCAGGAAAAATGAAGAGCGGTCTGTGGTAAAGAGATTGGCTTCTGTCTGTGGTCAGCAAGCATGGTTTCCGTGCGGCAGAGCTGGGGGCAGAATGTCTGCCCACCAAAGTATCTTTTCATCACAGCTACCTTGACAATAAGTGGAAGGCAGTAATTGGTAATCAAGTCCTTGGCTTGCAAAGTAGGGCAAACTGAGTTGACTTTTCACTTGTAGAAGTTCTTTGCTGAGCCCCTTGGAGGAGAATGTAAAATGGCACCTATGCTTGGTGAAGAAAAGACAAAATACAGCATTCAGACTCATTTTTAAAGCAGGACTGAGAACTTCAAAAACACTGTCCATTTCACACGCAGGGTGTCTGGGCCTCACTTGGTAATCTGTAAATTTTTCCTGTGACTTGGCAGATTTCTGGAAATGAATGCATTTCATTGTTTTTTTCTGTAATTAAAAAAAACAACAAATTAACAAGCTTTTCTGCACCATATTCAGTCTTCTGCCTAATTTTGCTGGTATGGTTATTGTTTACTCATCTGGAAGACGGCATTATCCATGAGTAAAATTCAATATTTGCCCTTCAGAAACCTGGATTACATTGATGAACAACTTCTTAAAAGAAGCAACATTTCCATTTTTATTTGGAACATATCAGTAATTTTAAAGCAAGTATTTAGTCAGTAGATTTTAAAATACTTCTGCTGATCAGAGGGAATACACCCCATTAGCGTGTTTTGCGGACAGTTGAAAAGTGAAGAACTTTAGAAAATTATAACTGGATAATGCCTTCTAGAATCCGAAGGACGTATCCTGCTATCCTTTGCCTTTAAACTATATTAGGAATACAATAAGTTTTGTATTTAAAATTTAGCTTTCATAGTTATGATTGGGGAAATATGAGTTGATTAACAAGCAAATATCTTTGAAACTTTTGACATCAGACCAAGATGACGAGAATAAAGAAAAATAAAGTTAGGGATAATTTATCAATCTGTTTTATATTTCTTCTACTATTGTATTTTGCTCATGACACTAAGGAGTGTGAGCAATCACAAATGGTTCATTTGATGCAGTGCATTCAGACCAAGTGAATGCCTTGGTTACACCTTGCATAATTTTTCAATTTTTCTGAACAAATCCATATCTTAAAAATAAGATGTAAAGTAAACCCCAAAAAACAACTAAAAGTGGAACTAATCTGAATCCCTTTTTGTATTCTGTTTCCTGCTGGTTTGCAGAATTGTGTTGGGAGTCCTTTTCCTAGGAAGGCACAGCACATCAGATAAGGATTCCATACATGTGGAATTTATCCCGGTTTAAACTTTATCTATGCCGAAAGGTTTCTTCCTCTGTTTTGAATATGCTCTGATCTTAGCTGCATCCAGCTCATATTGGAAATAAGTGCTTATACAAAAAAATATTCAAACATGAGTAACTTTGAAAAATACACACTGATCAGAAATGGAAAAAAATAATTATTTTTTTACTTTTTAATTTCCTCTTGTAAACATTAGTCATCACAATTTCAAGCTATTTCTGTAAATTGTTGAGTGCCGACAGCATTTCAATTTCATCTGGAATGTTTCCTCAGCCCCTGTGTTCAGGAGAAATTCAAAAATGATTTTTCGTACCTATTAATATACCTGCCTATAAGGGTTATGGTATTTCGTAAACAATGGTTTTCGGTTTCTGTATGTTTCAGATTCTCAAGTCTCAAGATTTGTTATTTTGACCTACCCACGCCAAAAGAGGACAATGATATTGGGTCAGAGTAGCCAAAACAGGCAGTGCTTTTGAGTAAAGGACAAGACATGTCCATGCTATGTTTGGCAGGTGATATAAAATCTGAATTAGAGGCTTGTGCCACACCAGATCAAAGCGCAAAGTCTAAAAGTAGGTTTTAGAGCTGACAAATTGGGTAATATCTACCCCAAGCACATATATCAGAAGCTTTTAATTATATACAGTATAGGAGGGTTCAGCCATTATACTGTCAATGAATGGAAGCCTAGCATCTGTTATCGTGTGCAGAACAATGCATTTTTGTGAATGGAAAAGCTTTGCAGTGTTTCATTGAAACGCAAGCTATTGGTACTGCACTGACTTTTTTTTACATAATGTATCTCATTTAGCGTCATCTATTTTTTTCCACTTTCTACTTCCTTTGTGGGTTTGTTATTTGGAGACGATCACCTGTAGGATCATGCCAGTGCAAGAACAAAAAACTAATCATACAAAAATATTGGATTATAGCGTAAATTAATCCATTCCTGGAAGTTGACAATTAGGAAGAGATTTGCTGATGTAAAAACATGTCAAGCAGATACAATTACATGCATAAGCCTTTTTTTTTTCCTTTTTAACTTGCGTGATCTTACAAAGCTATTCTTTGAACATAAAAAAAAAGTTTACATAGCAGAATGTAATGCCTCAACAAAGAAACAGACTGACAAAGTGAGAGCAGTGTGTGAGGCACATAGTTTCTTTTTCACTTGTTGACTATGTTCTGTGATTGTTTATCTCATAATAACAAGGCAAGCTGTTTGCATTTGATGTTAGACTGAAAACGTGATGTACAGTATGTAATGAATTCTTCCACAAATTTGCCATATTTGTATTGTGCAAAGGACGTCAATTTTACTAGGAATGATGGCCACCTGAAAGACACTTGTAACTGTAAATACGAGATGTCTACAACTAGAACTTCACTGCAAGTTTTTAATGGTGGTCTTTGAATGAGGAAGGAGGAACAACTGGTATTCTTATGAACTAATACACAAAATACATTTAAATTTTATTGCTGGAGTTTTGTTTAGTACCTAATAATGAAGACAATTATTTATAATTGACGCATTAGAAAAGAACAAGTGTAGAATGGTGACTTTATAATTAGTACACTGTAGATTTATAATTCAGTAAATTTGAGACATCATTGGAAGGTAGTAAAATGCTTTTTGCAGGACAGTGTATTTCTCTGTAATGGGGAGCCACAAACAATTGAACAATTTTTTTTGACTGTCAGTAGCACCTAGCAAGTTAAACTGGGATCTGTAATGTTATCTTTTTGATTTTATCTAACAAGTGGGAGATTTGTCAAGCCTAACAACAGCACTTTCATTGTGGTCTACAGTTCCATGGGTTGAAATACAGCCGTTATGTGACTCAGAAATATGATAAAGTCATCCGAAACAATGCAGTATTTGCAAGATGGTTTTTGATTTTACATTCCCAATGAAACGGAGTGCGTTGAACTATAGTCTTACAGATCCTCTCAGAAATGCTATGGCATGTTCTCTGATGTCCAGTTTTCCCATATTGGGAAGAAAAAATAAAATAATAACCACATCACAAGTATGACTCTCTTACATTAATTTGTTTTTCAGCCCATTAGAATTCTCAGCAAATCTCCTCTTGACAAGCATTTCCTATGTGCATCAGAGAACCCATTTAATGTGTTGTAGGAGGAGGTTGCAGAACATTGGAGCTCTACCATCCATATTACACAATGTTTTCACGCTGCACAGAGCTGTTCGTGGAGAAGGAGTCAGCTGTCTAAGCCCTGTGTCTGTGTGCATTCCTGCTTTGCAGTCAGATTCCACTGCTACAATCACCTGCGCAGATGGCAAGTGGAACAAGCAAGTGAGCTGTGAGCCAGTGGACTGTGGCAAGCCAGACAAATACCATGTTCACCCAGCCATCTTTCACTTCCCTGATGGGACTACATATGGCAAGAAATGCACATTCCAGTGTAAGGAGCCAGCTCAGCTAGTAGGTAAGAAAATAACAACTCAATGGAAGCGTGCTGTATGTTATAATACTTTATCAAGCTGTTTCTTAGGGGTGACAAAATGCAATAAAATGCTGTCCTGAATTTTTAGCAATTGTTTCATTTATATGAAGTTTTTAGAATATTGTTAACTATACTCACAACACAGCGTGGAAACATAAATGCTGTTGAATAGTTATGATGTTTGATGTTTACTTATCGTATACCATGGTTAATGTGAGCCTACTCATATTTGTAAATAAGTGCATATTACCACTTTCCAAATGTCATTATCAACTACCAGTATTAATTCAGAAAGTCAAAATGTAAAGGGTAATGTATGTGTCTCACAATGAGACACAAACAAGAAACACATTAACTTAAAGGACTCTAAACAGTGAAAACCCAGTCACCTCTGGCACGCATAGGGTGGTTTATACTGTACAGATCCTGACTTATAATTCAAGAAGCTAAGCAAGGCTTCTGACCAGTACTAGAATGGGTGTCTGAATGTCAAAAGAAAAAAAGTTGCTACTTGTACAGGTGTGGCACTTTTCTCACCTGAGGATTACAAACTCCTCTCCCATTGTGCAGAGTGCACGGTACAGTGTCTGTAGGCGGTGCCATCCTTCAGATGAGCCATTAAACTGTGGTCCCGATATTTTGATTGTTAAAGATCCCATGGCACTGTTTGTAAACGTAGAAGTTCGAACCATAGTGTCCTGGCTAAATTCCAAAACGTTACAGTGTCGCCTCTTTAAAGTTCCCTCTTAAATGGCTAGTTCCCACTTCTTTACCTGATCTGCTGGTGAACAATGTTAGCAGCGTCTCACCCAAGTGGGTAGTGCGCTTCAGTGATTGATGAAGTGGATCCCCTCCTACATGGGCTGTAAAATGCCTATAAAGTGCTTTGGGACACTTTGGAATGAAGAGCTCTTTAGAGATGCAATTATTACTATTGAATGTAGTTATTGTGCTTTGTTAATGAGGACCATGTGTGAGCGGGCCAACTCTGTGGTTTTATTGCTTTTTTTTTTTTTTTTCAGGGATGAATAACACTTTGACCTGCATGGAGGATGGTCTGTGGTCTTTCCCCGAAGCCCTGTGTGAGCTGCGCTGTCCAGCTCCTCCACCAGTGCCCAACGCTGTCCTGCAGACCAAGCGCTGCAATGCCACTGGACTGAAGGTTGGCTCGTTTTGCAAGTACAAGTGCAAGCCTGGCTACCACGTCCCCAACACTGACAAACCCAAAAGGTAAAGACCATGTTTGCTGCTGCCTACGGTTCAGAAAAGTGACATTTGCTGTAAAAGAGTAGTAATCCGTGTTTTTTTTTTCCAGTAATTTTGCTTCTCAAGCTTTGACAGTAGATCCTGATCACCCTTGACAGTTGTCACAGTGAACCCTGTCCTAATACTCATGGTCACTTGAAATCAAGTGAACCAGACAAATCTGTTGCACACAAAGTATTATTTAGTTTAGATTTCAAGAGAGTCTCTCGTAAAGTCTGAGGAAGATCATTCCACAACACTGTAACAGCAACAGAGAAGGTATGGTCACAAAAAGTCCATGATATAGTCCTGGGGACAATGAGAAGAGGACCAGTCTCAACTGAACAGAGCCTATGGAGGGGGAGTGTAAACATGGAAGAGTTCAAAACTGTATTGTTTCAGAGCCTTTAAAGTCAGTAACAAGATCTTGTATTGAATATGTGATTTCACGGGCAACCAATGTAGAGACTCAAGTGTACTGTAGGAGTGATATGCTGCCAGGCTCTGGTGTGGGTAAGTAGTCCAGCTGCAGAGTTTTGAACATATTGCAACCTGTTGAGAAGAGAGTTAATGATCAGATGTATACATGGAATTATCCAGAAGTAAAATACCAAAGTAAAAGTTTACTATGAAGTGTCATTCACATTCATCTCGTGATCTCATAAATAGAAACTGTTTGACTGAAACTTTTTTGTTTGGCTGTCCTAATATTTTTAGGAAGGATTGAGTGTACATGCAGTACATAAAGTATATATAATACAATAGATGTTCATTAAAGTAAAAATATTGCTGACATATTTGTACATGTATATAACCCCACATTCAAACATCCAATCCACCCTTAATGTTTTCTACTCTCCTCATTACATATTCAGTCATGTTTTTCTTTCCATTTGCTTCCTATAGATTTGTATTATTCGAACACTTCTATTTAACATTCGTTGTGTGCAGAACTGTTTTCCCTAAGGGTTGTGCTGAGAATTGCCCTTCTTGTGATGACTTTTTAAAATGCAAATGCAAGACAGTAATGTGCTTTCTGCCATTATCAAAACCACTTAACAAGGAAATATCAATGAACTCGCGCTCAAATGTTTTGCCTACCATTGTCACTAGTGTTGCTAGCAAGTTCCAGGATTTTTCTTGTCAAGTTGTTGGCTTTGTCTTGTTGCTGTTCAATCCATATCCACCCTTCTACAACCCATCCCCCAGAAATAATACACAGTAGGAAAAATCAGCTTGCTGTACAATAAAAATGAACATTTCATAAGCTTCACTGTGAAGTTTCATATTCTATGATTAAACATTTTCACAGGCACTTGGCAGTGGTTCCCCTGAAGGTCTGTGTAAACTGATACTAGCTAAAACAATTGCAGAATATGTCATTTTCTAATTTAGTGTTTATTTCCAGCTGATTAATAAGTTGTGACTTTTTTTTTCAATCAAGTCCCTTCTCAAGAGATGGAAAAACAGATTGGTTTCATTCTTTTCAACCAGACAAAGTTATAAGGGTAGGGCACCAGTCTCCTGCTGTTAGGGATCCAAAAAGAGTGAAATCCAATTGTGTAAGTGTTTAATAAAGGCCTAAACCACTGCCACGTTTCCTAAGAATTAAAAGAGAAGAAATAAAACTCCTTTCTGTAGCTTGTAAAGAATGATCATATGTCTGCTGCTGAACTGGTGCAATGCCGGGCTTACCACAGACTATAGCACAAGCTGTCGTCACATCATCAATTCTCACCAGAACAATGAGGGTCAACAGGAGCGAGTCAAAGGAGTGCCCCCCTAAATGGAAAAGGAAGGAAAAATCTCTTACAGCCAAAACTCTAAGCATTCAGTTACACTGTTAACGAGTCTGTCATCTTGCATTACTTCTGTATTTGCCAATATTAACCATTACCCAAAAGTTCTGCCAGTTGTTTCTTGGGTAATGCTTTAGAATAACTGACACTACCTCCAAAGCAGCACTCTTTTTAATAAATTGTCCTCTGTCAAGGTAAGAGCTCTTAATCCAAGTAACACCTGTAGTAGAGATGTTATCACATCAAAGGTGTGAAGAACAGAAATCTAACATCAGTTTTTAGGGAAACTAAGAGTTTCCTAGACAATGGAATTCACCTCTTCCTGTAAATTCCACAGTTACTTTCATCTTTTGAGATTGTCACCCTTTGACGAAACATGACTCTTTCAGTTATTTGATGTAGTGCCTATGCCTGTATTATTACTCTTTGAAGACTTGTATTCAATTCAGGGGCATGAAAGCAGGTTTTGATTTCATACCAGAGTCACCCAGTAGCATGTTGCAATATGCGCAGGTGAGGGCAGGGATGAAAACCATCACCAATTTCCTTGTAGAAGGGTTCTGTACAAATGAAATAAAGTAGACTCTGGCCTTCCTCACAAACCAGTTTGCCATGGCATGACATAGGACAACACTCTGAGGTAGTGAAGCAAAAGTTGTATCTGTAAAAAGACAATAGTCAGGGTCTTCGAGTCAGGGAACCGGACTTCTAAGATTATTCAGAAAAGGGATTGTGTCTATTGTAATCAAAGTTCAGGCTGCAGAATCCTCTGTGGTGCGATTCATTCTTGTCACAAAATATCTGAGGCTCTTACAGTCTATGTACTATATGGAAAAAGAACAGGACTTGAATATAGTAAAATTCAGTGGTGATGAAGTCTTTGCGGTAAGCCTTTGCTAGGTAAAGTCCCCACTCAGTAACACTGCCTTATAGTTACTCAAGCAGACAATGTGTTATTTGCATCCTGTGAAAAGCATTGGGTCAGGGAAGCCTTATAAAGTGTTTGGGAAGGTCAGAACACTGCTAGAAAAACATTTTCTTGCTTCCATGACCTGAGATCATTTCAACAGAAATGACTTGTGATAATAAATTACACAGAAAGTGAAACAAAACACTAAATGCACGTCAGGCTTTCTGTACTTCACTTGAGTTCTGAAGATAGTTTATGTGTAGGGTATGATATATATCAGGCATGTAATGATAACCTGCAAAGCAGGAACAGCTCCCCAGATTTCTTTCATATACTCAAAACTAACTTTTCCAAAGAATCACATATAGGATTGATATTGAATTCAGGGGCATTTTTTCACCTGATAATTATTAAGAGTAAATATCACCCCACTATAATAGAACCCACATGCTGCCTGAAGGATATTTGTGGTGTGTTTGTACTTAGCAAGTTTGTGATTTTAGTCTTTGGAGATTGGTAAATCAGTGCTGTTGCAGGACTTTTTTTTTTAGAATGGTAGACCACAAGCTTCTAGTCTATGATCCTTTGATTAAAGTGTTGAGGTGTCACCATAAATCTTTGCTGAAGGTCTGTTTACTGGAAAAGACTTCACTATCCCTATTAAAACAAAAAAGTCATTAAAACTGATAAGTACTGTTCTGTCTTTTGGCAGCTGGAATTGTCAAGTAAAATGCACTCTTGATTAATTAATTGCTTGCATTTTTGCATTAATCCCAAAGGACATCAAAGCACTTTACACATAGGAAGGTCCCCATTTCATCTTCTACTAGCATGCAATATGTACCTGAGCAACACATAGCAGTCATTCTGCATCAGCAACCATATCAGCCACCCTATCAAGTGGAAAATTGAGAAAGTACTTCATTAATTGAATTAAGAGGGAAATTGAGGAAAAACAGAATGTATAAACTGGGGATTTAACAACACTCCTATTCTTACAAATAGTGCCATGGAACCTTTAATGTTCAGGTAGTCAGCTGAATGTCTCATCTGAAGGAAAGCATCTCCTACAGATCCATGTGGTCCAATTGTTTTAAGTTTTCTAGTCCAAAGAGAAAGGCGAGGGTCACCTCCAGGTTCACCAACATGCCTGAAATCTGAGCTGCCTTTTTTGTTTCTTAGGAGGGCATTTAAGAGGCAGTGTACAGAGGACGGGAGCTGGCAGGAAGGTTCCTGTGAGCCAGTGACGTGCGAGCCCCCTCCTCCCATATTCCACGGTGTCTATCAGTGTACAAATGGGTTCAAGTTCAACAGTGACTGCTGGATCAACTGCAATGGAGCCAACCATACTGTAAGTCAGCACCCTCAGCATTGCAGACATCCAGAGCTTTTGTGATTGTTACATTATTTAGCTTTTCTTTGCCAGCTTTCAGTTAAATCACAGCTTTATATACAGTATTATCCCATTTATTTTAGAACATAGAGGAAAAAGGGTATAAAGAACACATGACCTAAGACCTATGTAATATTTATATGTGTACCTCTATAGATTTCATTTTCATTCTGCATTTGGGAAATTTACAATAATACAAGTCCATTGCCCACAATAATCCAGTGCCTGTGTCCGACAGCTTCACCTATAGTTCCCACATACCACGCATCTGTCAAACAAGCAGATTCGTCAATCCCATCACAAGATTTTCTCCTACCTGCTTTACCTCACAGCTGGAAGCTCTTTAGCCTGCTGAAAAAGAGAAGTGGCATGCCAAACATGCTGCCAACAGCGTTTCTTTGGTGGAAAAGGAAGATGTCATTTTAATTTGATTGTAAAAAAAAAAACCTGCTATAATCAAGCAACCAGCAGTAATTCTGCAAACCTGCCGAGATGACAGCTGAGAGTTATACTGAAATTCAGTGCTGCCCTTTCATAGCTTTCTATCATAGCTTTGTTTTTAATGGTAACAGAAACTAACCCAAAGCATCTGTTACTGTTTAACTCTGAGGTTAAAAAAATCATTCTGTGACCGAAAAGGGCACAAGATAGAAAAGACCTCATTTTTTGTTTCCTCTTGTGACACGGACCACCATCTGAATACTTAGATGTGTCCATTTACAAGCAGACAGGCACTTAAATTCAGCTCACAGTTTCAAATCATAAAACACACTTCTTTTTAACAAATGATTTACAAAGGCATGAATGTTCCAAATTAGTCTCTTAATTTCTCATCTCTGTTTTCCCCCAACACAGACCACTTTAGTTCATCGACTGGATTTTTTTGCAGCTGTAAGGAATAGTAATCAGAAACAGTGTTTCGGCTGTTTGGCCACAAATGATCATTGTATGACTAATGTGGTTTGGTGTGGAAACAAGTGTCTAAGGATTAAACAAGCAGTGTGGATTGAATTTCCCTCTGTATTCAGCATTTTGATTAAAAAGCTCAATAAATTTTCAATTAAGGCTAGTGCGTCTTAGCCTTTGTTTTTGACTGATTTGTCAGTAGTTCATGTTTTACCCTGCAGGGGTTTTATATAGTAAGTCACCTGTAATCATGTTTTTTTAAACATTAGGAACACGTAAATGATCAATTAAGCAAGTAATTAAGGAAGCTGGATGTGGAGGTCTGAATGATCTTCTGAGTTTTGTCCTAACAACATTGTTCTCTGCATTTCTTAATTAAAAAAACATATCTGTTTAACTGATCAAAATTAATTAAATTGTTCTAGACCTTGGAAATGAATGAATGAATGGCTCCATATAAAACTTACTGAACAATTACAGTTAAGTATAATATAATGATTTTGCATTATACATGGTTTTTATGCAAAAAGAAAATTCCTTCTTATGTGAACATAACAAGGTTTTCTAACATTAGTAGCACTTTCCTGTGTCTAATTAGGAATCTGTTTCCTTTGGGAAATTTTGTTACTGAAAATGGATTCATGGATCATCAGATCGTCTTACAGTGTATTAAAACAAATATAACAATCTGCAGTAGTACAGTATGTTGTACTATGAGTGTTCCTGGCAGACAGTCAATGCACCCATGACATCATAAGCTTAATGGCTGAAGTCCCCAGCACTTGAGCAATTAAGAGGGACCCTTGGCTGTAGCCTCTGATTAATAGAGATTTTCCTGCATTAGGACACCAGAGCAAATTAACTTTCTAAATAAAATTAAATATTGCATAGCTTTGAAGTGGCTGCTGTCAAGCACCTAAATTATACGTACCAGGCTGACCCAATTAAAACTGTGCTTAATTGGGCCTCCATTTTTTAATTGATTAAAACGTTTTCAGGGGTGGCATTTCATCATTTGGTGTTGCCAACCGCAGTGACCAAATGTGTGGATGTGATCTTCCATGAATCTTCAGCAGTCATTTCCAAAGGAGAGTATTGGTGTAATGTAGATAAATCGAAAGACTTTTATATGGTCAGTTAGAACTCATAATAGCACAAAAAGGGAAGAAGGAGACTGTATCACAGTTTGCTTTGCACAGTAATCGTGTAATAATGTGTCTCTTTGGGAATTAATTTAGGGGCCACCTACCAGTGTGATCCGCTGCAGGAAAGATGGCAATTGGACGGGCTCGTTCCGTGTCTGCCCACAAGTGAAGGGACAGTGTGCATTACCCCAGAATCTCAGCCCCAGCATCAGAGCTAGCTGCAAGAAAGGATACAGTATAGGTGGGTATGGAGAGTTCTTTTACTTGTATATTTTAGCTCAAGGTATGAGTACAGAACATTTTTACTTGGAAGGCCAAGAGTCTGTTTTGCTCATCTCATCTCAGTTAAGGTAGTTCCAAGGGGAAGGTCACCTACAG
This sequence comes from Lepisosteus oculatus, assembly GCF_040954835.1. Taxonomy (NCBI): domain Eukaryota; kingdom Metazoa; phylum Chordata; class Actinopteri; order Semionotiformes; family Lepisosteidae; genus Lepisosteus; species Lepisosteus oculatus. The sequence goes on along the minus strand of NC_090719.1, from coordinate 11,474,301 downwards.
CGTTGTTGTCTTGCCCTGCTCTTCATTTGTTCGTGGGAAATTCATTCCTCAGAACAGTTTAGGTGCAGGAACGAGCTCACCTCCCCAAGCACTGATCCCACCTGACCTGCATAGATCTTTGAGAAAGGGTAATGACAGGAAAACGGGTGTGGCTGCCCACACTAATGCATGAGATCTCATGAGATGGGCTGTTTTGATAGCATTGCTGCAGGTGGGTCTGTGCTTACTTGAAAGATCTTATCAACAATCATGTGTTTTAACTAAGGGTGTTGATTTGAAATGCAAAGCTTTCCTCCAGTGGGAATTTAAGGTAGTGCAACTTTGGTCCTGACTGAGAAAAGTCTGCAACCTGCTCAGAAATGCATGACATGACCTACAGGTTATAGGTACAGTATAATCTGTCTCCTGTACAGCATAATGTAAGTGTTGTTTAATGACTAAAGATAAAGAGGTCTAGGTGAGAATGGAATGTAGATATTCTTGAATAAAATCATTGAATAATAACAAAATGGAAGGCAGGACCTGAGGAGGTTAAACAGTTTTCACATTTTCAAACATTTTAATGGACAGGGTAAGTAGTGGAGTAATTAAGTATACTACAGTACCACAGCTTGACAGTTGGCCTTTTCCACAAACACGACTATAAGAAACGATACGAGTTAAAACTGGTCATTGAGTATGTAGTTGATTGGTTTGCTAGCAATGTAATGGTCAAAGCATCTCCTTTGTTGAAGGGTCTCAGGCAATCTATTTCAGCAAATATGACTGACTATTATATATACCATAACCAGCCGTGCGAATTCACTTGTCAGATGTACTGTAATTGGGAATTGTAATGAACTAAAAAAGAAAACTTTTTATCTCTGATTAGAGCAGAATTGATCACTACTCAATTCTCAGATGTGTTTATTTGTAGTTCCATTGCAGGCTTTTCTACCCACCTTGAAATTTGCGGTATTTTTTCCCTTATCACTCAGGGGCAGAGTGCGAGTTGTCCTGCAAAGACAGGAACAGCAATGTAATCATCTTGCCACGCAATATGACAGCGGACACAGTGGAACACTGGAGGAACCCGTCTAAAGTCAAGGTGCGTTAGTGTCCTTTGGATTATTCATTTGATTTTTAAAGGCACTACGAAATGAGAAAGAATATAAAAACGACCCATTCCATTTTATCAATCTGACACTAGTAGTTCTGCAAAGCAGAAGAAAATATGTTATCCAGCAAAAACTGCTATTTAAATGTAAGGATTTTCAGAATGTAAATGAAAGTATGGCATGCTAATATGCTTCCATGTTAATAGCAATTTCAACAGCAATAGTAGAGAACTGCTACTTAAATTTCATTGTATTAAGTGACTTTGGTGTGATGTTCCAAATGAATCATATTTAATTTTGACACCATCAATACATTTTACCTACGAAGGGTATTTTGCTTTCCTTCTGGGATAATACTTTTTGGAATTTTCTGCAAATACCAAATTTTGTAACGTTTTAAAAATCCTTTTTGCCTAGCCAGTTTGAGCACCCAGAGCTTATGCAAACAAATCATAAATAGAACGTTTTGTTGGTCTCCACCAAATTCTCTACTATTGTTGACAACCTCTACATTGAACCAATTAAAAGCATGGTGGAATTGTGTGCATCTCCACATAAATGTGGCCAACAAAAAATATTTTAGATGGAATCTAAATCTATTTGGTATACTCCTTCAGCAATACACAATTGCCCAATTTTTGCCCAATTGCCTCTGGTCAGAAATGAAAATGAACCACCCTTTCCTAGAGTTGAAACACCACCAGCCTGTGGTAGCTGCACATTTGGCACCTGCACTGAATGTGTATAGGATTGGCCCTGGTATAGATTAAAAAAAAATGTAAAAGCTGAAAAATACCACAATAAGAGTCCACAAGAAAAAGTGTACATGCATCCTGTTGATATATTATAATACTATATGTCTAACAGGAGTAATTGAAGACATGCATAGTTCCTCATAGTTCCTTCAGTCCTGAGCTCTTCAGACTCTTGAAAAAGCTGTGAGGAGGTGTGTCTGTGGAGCTCCAGCCAAGCGGGTAGAGCAGACATTCATTAGCATCGAAGTCAATTAATTCATCACTGCTACCAGTCTTCAGAATTACAAAATTGTTTTTGGCCTGAGCTGACTGGTACCCATTCTTTCACTGATGATGAATTTGTGCTGTAGCCTTTGGAGTTAAACATTCTGTATCTTAATTCAAATAACAAATTTATTGAAGTGCACCTACAATGATGAGTCATTTATAGGCTAGGAGAAAAAAATAAATTACTTCACTGTAACCAACTCTTCTTTACTTTTGTGCAGAAAACATTACATAAACCTGATTGATTACATACAGTATACAACTTCCAATTTCATTTAAGAAAGACATGCCACTCAATTATGTGTGCTCCATGAACAAGAAAGAAAAGACTTGGGTATCAGAAATGCATTTGACCTTGTTATGACTGTATGTATATTATACATATATATATATATGTATATTATTTATTAAGTAATTTTGATCAAAAAATGAAAAAATGATCAATAGTAAGCTGAGAAGTTAAAATGGTCCAGCAGTTTTAGCCGAGCTGAAATCAATAGTGGTTCAGTGTCTCCAGCTTCTAGCATTTTGCCAACTGGTGTCAATCGATGGATCTGTTTGGACAAATATTAGAACTACAATCCCACAGCACCAGTTTCTTACAGGTTAACGTAACCCCCTGTGCCACCCACCATACGCATCTTGTACTCCGACGAGAGCTCAGCACTGTAAGAGACCCATGCAGTGTGATTTAATTATGACGCAGTTTAAAAATAATTGAAAAGAGACAAACATGGCACCACATTTATCTGGGGTTACATTTTACTTTGTAATGTAAATTCCCAGTAACATCATATAAGTGTCTACAAAAACGTTCAAAACAAGACTAAAAAATGTTGTTTTAAATGTGGTCTACAGTAATAAATATACACCTACTTCTGAATGACTATTATATTTTCCCTTTGAAATGGAGCTGCACCTCACTTCATCCACTCCTAGTTGATTACAGGCGTTGCCCTATTGCTGACAGCATTGGACCACAACCCAGTTCCCAGCAATCGAAGCCATGCTGTGGCAATTGTTACTCACTGGTTTTATTGTTAAAATACAATCAGGACCTGGAATTACGATTACGAACTCGGATTTCTGTGAAGTGGGCTTTTATTATCAGCAGTGGAAAAAGTCTATAATCCTCATTTACGGACCCTGGCAGCTTCTGAATTCGAACCGTTATTGTTTTCTCACACAGCAGATGAGGGCTGAGTCACGGGGCAACTCCTTTTCAAGGATACGCTTAATAAGACACACTTATATGGCTCTGAATTTGTTTTAAGCTTACCTCACACCCCTCCCTTTGTACTGCAAAAGTCCATGTTTGTTGCATTAGATAGGTTCCTGTTTGCGTATGTATTGCTGGCAGTAGCTACCACAGACACCACTGCAATATGATTCAGACTTATGATATCTGGGGAAAGTAAAGGATGAGCAATTATCCTGAATTTGTTTCCTGTATTCTCAGTCTCGGAGAAGTTTTGTCTTAACCGATTGACAAAATCCAAAGAGATAGGCCAGATCAGAAACAGCAACTGATATAATTTACTTTTTAAATGTACTATTATCAACAGTGCTAGAGTATGGGACTGTAAATTATTTAGACAAGGTCAGAGTTCAAATGTCATGTTTTTTTTCCTCCGCCTCTCCCACACTTTGAATGCATGTCAGAAGCAGAGGTGGCAATTCATTACATTTGTAACGTGCATTTCTCTCTTGTCGCTGTGGGTGCTAACTGAATTTAAATTATTACTTTGTTTGACTTTTACCGCAAGTCCTTTGTGTCGGCCTCAAATAATTTCTCAGGTAATCGTTTTCTAACTTTTTGCTGACTGAACTGTATCAAGAAATACCTCCGTTTGCAAAATTGAGCACTTTGGCAGTATTTGGACACCTGAGACACGGAATGTTTGCAGAGGTCAGGCAGGCCCAGTCTAATGAGGATATTTTATCCCTTAGCATGTTATTTCAGTTGACGGCACAGCCAGTGCAAGGAGAGCCTGGCTCATTGCATGTAGTGAATCACTCTGAGGACAAATGTGTCTTTTACCAGCGCATGCTAATTAAGACATACTGTATCTATGAGCTGCATAAGTAAGTGTGCTTCATTCAGCTACAATCTAAAGTACTGTCATGTTGCAGATGTTTGAAAAGAGCATAAACCCCAGTTTAAATTAAGTGTATGATTAGCCATGATCAGAAGTGGCATTATCAAAAGGATGTGGCTCGGAAATTTTTGATAACGCAAACGAATGATGAACCTACCTTTGTTAAATTCGGTAAGCCAATGATGCGTTAAAGGGCGATCTTGATAAAATTAGCTTTCAAATCTAAAGTCTTATAGCAGACACTGATATATAATTTGGGGAGTATTTGCTTCATTCTTTACTTTTTATTGGATATTATTTATTAGATCCTGGCCATTTTGTGGTGCAGTCCCAGATTTGTTAACAATGAGAAATCTGAACTGAATTGAGGTGGTAATGGAGTGACTGTTAACAAGTATTAGTTGAAATATGGAGGAAGGTTCTTGAGGTGCAGTGTGAGCTCTTTAGGCTTTAGTGCTTAAGGTTCTGTGCTCCAGATAGAAGGGTAATGTATTTAAATGCTCTTAAGATATAGCTGTTTTGTCTTTGTGCGCAGTTCTTTTGTCAAATGACTCTAGTGCGTGTTCTAATATGTAAATGGCCATCCACATAATCACTGTAAATTATAATTGCTCCTCAAGTTATAATATTGAGTTATGTATTGATTGTGTTACATTTTGCTGCTCTGGTTAGCTTTTGATTAAATTGAAAGTGGATTTTTTTGTATTCAGTTTTGGAATCACCAGACCCTAGCATAGCTTTCAGAAAGAACTTTTAATAAATTTTATTTTATTAAAGCGATTTTCTTAAATTAATTGCTAAAGAAATATTTTAGGCATTATCGCAAACCATATGAGGAACGTATCCATGATTTGCCTCTCAACGGTAGTATATAGAAATAAGAGCGTTAGTCAGGGTAGTTATATTGTCAGAAGTCATCATAATTTGATTCCCAGGAAGGTGTTTGCAGACATATCCAGGCAGTTATGGCTGTCGTTGTTAAGAACATTTTCACCGTATCCCTGACCCTAATACACACATACACACACCTCTCCCTGTGTGCTTTCACACACACAACAGAGGTGCAGGTGGGGTAGCCTGGGCCTGACTAAGGGTGGAAAATCTGAAACTGTCGGAAAGAAAAACAGTCTGATACAGATAGTATAAAAGTCTTTTTAATAAATGTCAGGTAAACCTCAAAAAGCACTGAACTTTACAGGAACTATAAAAACAAGCTGGGGCTCCCCACCAGACGGTTTAAATTAGCCCTCATGTAAACATGGGGCAGGCAGCGGTGCGACACTGAACACTAATTGTGTATGGATGTCCTGAGCAGGGGGCTCGGCAGCTCTCTTCCACGACTCGACAGCCAAGACGTAAGAAGTTCTTGGAAATATAGTGTTTAAGCTTTTCATTTCATGGCCTTATGGATTTCTGATCCCCATCATCATAGTCTCTCTGAAAAGTCTACCTGTGTACCAGGGCACATTGAGAGAGGTGTAGTGCCTTCTCTCTGGGACCGTAAAAGGTTGTAGCATTTAATACGAGACCTATTTCGGACTTCCGAAGAATACTTTTTTAACCTTAAAAAAGATAGTGTAGGCTGCACGTCACTTTGAAAAATACATCCCAAAGCAGTTACTTCACTAGATATCAATGTGTTGTACTACAGGAACCAGCAGCTAACCGCATGTTTTTCAAACCTATTTCCACTGGGGCAAAATTTGCTCTGCTTTGTACAGTATCTCCAGCCAATTCTCAAAAAATGTGTGCAAGAAAAAAAAAATTCTGTTTCATACTAGTGTTGTCCACGTTAGAAAGGACACCTTTAAACTTTCCAGCAGCTGGAGAGCAAACACAAGCGTTGAAGACTACCATATAAATATTTTTGAGGAGGATAGGCACATAGATTGTTCACAGGTTTCGTTTTGAACTACTGCCAGAGTTTTGTGGCAGTAAAAACAATGAAGTACTATCATTAGCACTGTTACAGCAGGAGACCCAAGCTGTCCAATATGTTAATATCACATAGGAGTGAATGTACTGAGCTACAAAATATAGAAAAATAAGAATCATCTGTATAAGAATTTCCGCATGGAATTTCGAGAAATCAGCACAGTACACAATGTGTAGGTTCACTCTGGCTACGGGTTTGTGGTTTTTCAGAAGTAAAATCAAAAGTATCTTCTGATTGGTTCGCTCTGTGCCAGGGGGTCTTTCTTCCAAAACTTCTGAATGAATGTCTCACCGAGAGATGTAGAACAGGTTTGTGCTCCATCGCTCTAACATGATTTCCAAACATCCGGAACTGTGAAAGTCCTGAACAGTTACGCGACCTGTTACCTGCGCGTCCCAGCAGTAATGGTCGTGTCCTGCTGATTTCACTCGCTGGCCTGGACTCCCTCACGCCAGCTGTACAGCCACATCACCAGGAAGAGAGGCAGCATGTGTGAGATGGAGCTAAACAAAAACATGCCCAGTGCCCTCCAGCCTTCTCACAAGTGGCTCTGATGAAATCTTTAAAAAAAAAAAAAATCTAATTGAGACTTTGGACTGGCCTCTTTTTTTTGTTGTTGTTGAAGCCCTCACCACCCCACAAAGCTTTTTAGTCACGCAATGTGTTGAATTAAAAAGATACATGAAAAATACCACTTCCCATCTAAAGAATGCAAAGTCAAAGGTGAAGTTGAAGGTATGTATTTGTACAAGGAGATTATCACAAAGCTGAAGTTATGTAGAGTACAGGTTTTGATTTTTTTTTCGATCATATGAAGGCACAACAATGCTTTGGCACAGGAATAAAGAGACAAAGCCAGTGAAAGTTTATAATGTTTTGTGAACATTCCTTTCATCCTGTGTTTGCTGTGACTCCCCTTCCAGAGGATGGCCCGTGTGACTTTGTTTATATCTTTGTGGGCTCAACTAGAAATAACATGATAGGGCACACAGAGAGAGGAAAAAATGAAATATTTTCCTTGCGGATTCTTCTTGGATTACCTTTAACACTTGGGACAGGATCCCAACTTCACAGGAGACCTTTGTTTGTAATATTTGTTGTATGCGTGTGGGTTTTTCGGGGGATTTTTAATGTTCTGATTTTTTTTTTTTGTTCTCCTCTCCTACCAGAGTATTGTCTGCACAATGGGACTGAGGTGGTATCCACACCCTGAGGCACTTCATTGTATCAAAGGCTGTGAGGTAAGGCTGGCCTGCTGTGGCATTAATTTTATATGAGATCAAAATGCCTCCTGCTTTAAGAGAGGGGAAAAAAGGAATCCAGTGTTAGTGATTTCAATTTTTTTTGAGTGACACTGTTAAAAATGTACAAGGAGGCAGTGAAGTCTGACTTCTGGAATTTAAGCTGGTTTTAGATGGTGTATTCCCTTCAGTGTTTACTTACTGAGAGGCCTAGTTCGGTCAGGATCTCTGCAGGTAGTATAGAGTACAACAGGTAGGCTGACACCAAACGGGCACAAGTCGCTTTGCGGCAAAACAGATCGCATCCCAAGACTCAAAAGGCAGAGCAGGGAGGATTTTAAAGTGCACAGCAGCTACAGTGAAAATAAGGAGGAATGTTTTTTTTTTCTTAAAAAAACTGTGGGAGTAGGGCTGTGCCATGTTGCTGAAGCTGATACTCTGGTTTATTTTAAGAAATGGCTGGATGAGTTCCTTGTACCAGTTGGAACCTAATGGCCTCATCTCATTTGTAATCTTTATTGTGGTCATGTTCTTAAGCTGTGGTGAAATCTTATATTTTCTGTACATTGTGTAATCAGGAGTACATTCTGAGGATCAGGAGGTGGTTTATCTAGTGTTCCGTTCTTTCATTTCATTCCCTATTGGCAGCTGATTGTTTTCTTAGTCTAGTTTTGCAGACTTCTGTGAAATAATTCAGTAATTCTATATTTACCTTCTTATAATAACTAGTCAGTAATAATAGTTAACTTTAATCACTAGTTTCTTCATATTATTATTTTTCAGAAATAAAATCTTTTATACACATTTAAAGTACTGGAACTGATGAATATTCCAGTATAAAAAAAAAGAAGTAAAAAATGTTTGATAAATTATCTTAACCAGTACAGTGCATATTCCATAAGTCAAACCTGGCCTTTCACTTTATTTGGACTTATTGACCCCAGAGTGAAATTTAATTGTGGAAGCACTTTAAGAGATAGAAATCAAGAAACAGAAGTAAACTGGAAAACTCTTAAATGAAAAGGGGCTCATTTTATTGTGTTGTATTTTCAAGAGAAAAAAAAATCTTTCTCACATGCTGGCCACAGGATCCAGAATGAAATTGTTCTCATTTTTCCTCAGCCAAATCCTGATTCTGGAAAGATTTTCTCAGTCCATTTTAGGTCATAATGATGGTGGTTTGAGCCAGTAAAACTCTGCAAGTGCGTTGGGCATTCTTTTGTGTGTTTGCCTAAATGGAAATGGACAGTTCCTGTCAAGGACACACATACAATGAACTAGCCATTAGTTTCCTCTTAAGAAGAAGCCTCTTTGACCCCCCATAGCACCTGTTCAATTTCTCCAGGACAAGAAAGGGAACAGAATTATGTTCCTGTATGTATGTACTCTTGCACTATTGAAGACTCACACAAGCATCTTTATTTTTTTGTGATCACCCTGATAGCTGTTGCTTTTAATGAGAACAAAAAGTGAAAACCAGGACAAGTACAGAGTATACCTAATAAAATCGTTTTGCTTATGTTTTTACTCACCTCTCGGCAATCGAAGAGGATTGGGATTTTTGCGTGCTGAGCGACAGGCACGAATAGTTGTACAGGTCCTCAATTAGGCCATCGGGTTCGAAAGCTGTCATCATCTCTTGTTTTGGTCTTTCGTCCCACAGCCCTTCATGGGTGACAACTACTGTGATGCCGTCAATAACCGAGCGTTCTGCAACTATGATGGCGGTGACTGCTGCCACTCCACCGTGAAGACTAAAAAGGTAGACTAAACATCTTTCTTTTCTACACGAAAATATGAATCTGCTTTCCCTTTCTCTGTCTTCCGTTGTCTATATTCCCATTCTCCCTGTTCTACAGTACATAACAAAATGTATGCAGCTTTCCTAATTTTATCCATTATTGAAAAACGAGTCGGAGTAGTGGCACGGAGCCCGAGAGCAGACATGAACAACAGGCAACATGAAAGGCAAGGGGATATGGAACAGCAATAAAATTGATATATACTGCTGTAACTCCTATTTTCTTTCTGAAAGTAAAATGTCCTCTTTAACCTGGAAACCCACAAAACAAGGGAGATATTATTCGGTTCTGTACAGAGTGTGCATCTGGTTCTGTGGATATCTTGGCCAAGGTCTTGCATCCTTTTATTGCAGGAAATTTATCGGTTTCATGAATTTGAGCTTCTTCCCGTTTTTTTAAGAATGATTGTAGTTGCATCATAACAAGATAGTACCTGCTTTGTCAGATGGTGATTTTCAATGGTAGAGAGAGAACCTTCCTCTTGTTCCTCTTGTCTGCTCTACAAAGCCGTGAAGTATTGTCATTTTCCAAGCCCTGTTGGTACCCTGTTGGAAAAGGTATGCATTTCATAAGCAGAACGTTTAGCCTCAGGAGAGGGCCCCAGTGAAAAACTATACTGGCAGGTTTAAAATGGCAAAACACCTACGGTATTATTAGCTGAGACTCCCGAAGCGTTTGATGTAAATCTGATGCTCTGACTTTCTTTTCTGAGGATTTATGTCTTCTTTTTTGTGCTTCCAGATAATTTTGCTCAGGTATTCCACATTAAAAAAAACAACATACTAATTGCACATATGAAATACTGTTATGTAGGCTGTAGATGGGACGTGGGACGTGTAGTTGCCAGATCACTATTAAGGTGGAGAGTTTTTTTTTTCAGACTGAATTTATAGACATTTTAAGTTAAAGGCCTTCTCATACCATTTTTTCTTGCATTATTTTTATTAATGAAATGATTGTTCTTTATCACTAAAGGCATTGTACTGCATGCTGGCTTTTGTGTGAGCTGTATGTTTGGAGCTGCTTTGTGGAATACTTACACCACACTCCATTTACTCATTGACTATTTTTGGAGAGCCTAGAGCCCCTTTCTGCATGTTTTTTTCTCCTTAATTAGGTCTCATGACATGAGCTCACGGAACCTAGTGTGTATTTATGATGATTTTAATAAAGCAAAACTAACCATTTCATCAAAAGCTCTGCAAAAAAAAAAAGTCCAGAGAGAACAATGGAAATAGTCTTAATTGCGCAGTGTTTTATTAGGTTTGCCATACTGCAGCTGCTGTATTGGCAGGACGCGATCAAGCTAAAAGCTGTAATATTTTATAAAAATTAGCAGTTTTATGACAGTGTCAAAGCTTGTTGCACAGCCCTTAGATCAAGGAGAGATTGCAAAAACATTTTAGAGCCGGTGTAACCATTAGCAGCTCCTGTTCCAGGACAGCTACAGAGAGGCTATCCTTGGAACTGTGGGTATCAGTGAAATTCTGCACTGGTCATACATTCTATGTGGAACAAACAGAGAAAACGGCTAGAAACACTTAGTGATTCCTACTGCTTGGTTTTTATTTGCATTTTGGTTCTGTTTATTTTTTTTAAGTTGTTGGAAGTCTTTAAGTCTCCCCATTTTTGAAATTCTAACATGAGCCTGTTTGCTTTGGAAAATTGCAGCTTTATAGCCGGGATCACATTTTTATACATTTTTCCTTGTTTTTTTTTTAAGAGAGGGGGATATTGGAGTATCACTTCCCTTTATTTCATAACTAGGATCTACCAAAAATACTCATGCTGACCTCTGCTCACCCCTCACTCACAGCAGATCTATTTTCAATGGCTTTGACTCCTTCTGTTTTTTTGGAATTCTGCTGCTAAGTAGATTTATTGTTCCTGTTTTCTGGTAAGCTTTTCTTAAAAGTCTTAAAAGAAACTCCTGAATGAGAAGTTGCGATGCCACGCACTGAGTCTTTGAATTGCATACTTCACACCAGCATCATGTAAAAGAAGATCGAAACTGTTTGAAAGCTGAAAATGGAATAATTAAATGTGTTGCCCTTTTATTGTTCATTCTTCCCTTGGAAGAGGTTTCTTCACCTGGTGAGAGATAAAAAAAAACAAACTTAAAGATCCTTGCAGATGGCCGTTTTACAGGTCCGACTTAATCATCGGCAAAGGGTGTTTTAATAAAATGAATTAATGTGAACTAATGGTGCAATTTGGAATGATTTATACCCAGAGAAATCAGTGCGGAACTCTCCCCTATCAATCTAAATGAAGCTCATCCTAGTTATCCCATTCCAAGCCATCCAGTCTGATTTACTGTACATACAGTATAAAACAGCAGGCATAAGAAGTCTAATACCAAATGGGATTGCTGCATGCTGCTTTGCTCTCCTGTCCATGACCTCCATTGTCATCAGCAGGGGAATGTTGTTATGCTGACATCACAGCTACTAGCTTCTGCTCCTGATCAGCAGCGAAGTGTGCAAGTATAGCTGACAAGTGCTTAAGCATCTGAGGAAGGAACAATTATAGTCCTGCTGTGCCCATGCTGTCCCCACAATCTCTGAATAAATAGCTTCTTCCTCCTCCAGGCAGCAAGCACAGATTCAAACCCAAACGCGAAAGAACATCCCTGAGCTAAGTTAAGCATGCCGGTGTAGCGGAGCTAGTTTGGATACGGTGACGTCATTGCCCTCACTGCGCGTACCAGGGACCTCAGCTGCCTGGGCTGAGGGAGGTCTCCTTTAGCTCACTCGGCTGGTTCCCTGTTGCGTGACGCCGGAGACCCGGGTTCGTGCCCCAGGTGTTGCGGGACGGAACGGGGTGGCGGAGGGCACGAGCCCGCACGGAACTGCGATGGTCACACCAGATCTACCAGTAGAATATTGAAGCAACATGACTTGTCAGAGCAGGAGGTCAGCACGTTGCAAACAAGAGGTCCTGGGTGCCTGAGCTCATGTGTTTGCAAAGGCATTTGCATTCTCTGTCTGACGAGTGGATACTGTAGATTCTCTGTAGGACCCTTTATTTAACCAGATAAGTCAATGGAGATTTTCTGATTTCTATTTCTTATTTACAACCCGTCAACGGTCTATCAGAATTGATGCACAGAAAACAATGCAGTGGAAATAAACAACAGTTAGTGAAATGTAAGTGACATAACAGTTAATGGTATAACAGGATGATGATAGCAAGTGTGCATGTCAGACAGAAAGGGTCTCATATATATATTTATTATTAGTATATAGAGAAGTGGAAGTGCCTTCACATGCAAAGGTGGGTGGTTTCAGTTTCCTCTGCAGACTGTTTCTGTCACTGGCAGTCGTAACTCGAAATGCTATTTGTTCAAAGATGGTGGATGTTTCTGGGAGTTTCAAAACAATTCCATCTATCCATTTTTCTGACCACTTTAAGCAATACAGGGTTCCGGGGGAGCCAGAGCCTATCCAGGAAAGCAACGAGTCAGGATACATCATGGACAAGGGCGCTAGTCCATCTCAGTGCACACACAGACAGACACTCACACCAGGGCCAGTTGTTCCAGAAGCCAGTTAATCTACAGAATGCAGATCAATTAATAATACCACAAATTGTATCAACCTTCTCTGTACTAAATATGTGCTTTCTACAGTGTATAACACCCCCCCCCCCAAGGTATATCCCTTATACATGAATGGGACACCCGAGGACTATACAGACTTTCCTCCTAGACTCACAATGTAAGAACCAGCTTTAAGTAATTCCATTTCTTCCACAATGCTTTACTGTGGTATGATCACTTATTGGCGGCATGATGAGGCTCTTATGTATAACGGTACAAGCTGACAGGTGCTCAGCATGGAAGAAGACATGATGTTGAGTGAGAAGTATGATTCCATCCCATCAAACTCCAGCTAGGATGAATGCATTATGCATCATCTCTTAGGTAATCTTATCAAAAGCCCATTGACCGATGATATGCCTCAGACTTCAGCCTTTAACATCTGGACTAGCTCTGGTCTGCATTCCAAACAAATGCCTTAACTGGTTGAATCTCTGAGGAGCACCTGAACTAGACCTTGATTTGATATGATTTTATTCAAATTTGACAAATCATAGTAAATGCTGAAGAGTTCTAAATATATTCTGATGGGAAAGATAAACATAATTTATAATGAGGAATGTGTCTAGATTGCCATTTATTATATAAAAGAAAGGATGTACATCTCTCAGGAAGAATGTCTCTTTCCTGCACACATGATGATATGCCCAAATGTGACAGCTTGATTGGATGTTTGTATCCTGTTATCCTGATGCACCTGTCATGGAATTGCAAGCCTGACACCTGGAACCTCCTTACGTGTTCCTCCTGTCACTACAACTGAGCTTCTGCACAGAATGCTTGTCAGACTAGCTCCTTCGACCGCTTTTATCTCCTGCATTGTCTGAAGAGACCTCTGACAAAGAGACAAAATACAATCGTACAAACAAAAGAGCTTTTCAACCAAGGTGAGTGAATTACAAGCAACAGGGAGACAGCACTGAAAGCCAGTCCCCTTTTCAGCACTCTTTACAGTCAGCACATTTCTGACTTACTGTAGATTCATTATAGAAAAAGGGAACATTTTTGCTTACGCCAGTAGAAGAATGAGTGATTCACCATAATGCCAACGCATTCAAATAAGTTAATGTTGGACAGAGACCCAAACGCACTGTAGTGACATGTACGTTAGACTTGTATCACACTCTCCAGTACTGCTAAGGATATCAAAGTGCTTACCAATAATTCCTAAGCTGAATTACAGTGTGTAGCCACTGGCATATACTGTGGCTTCCCTTCAGTGTAAACCTATCCTCGCTGTTGGGTGGTATGAGCACTGAAAGATGCCATATACAGATAGAGCAAAAGAGACAACATTTCTGTTGTGGAACAAAGGATGTGCCTGAGAGCCCTGACCGAAAGATTACAAAACTCTGCAAGGGATTTGAGAAATTTGACCCTATCTTTTGCATTACATTCACATGAGAAACAAGTAGCAGAGGGCTTCAGTGCAAACTGAGCACTGCTCTTTTGCATTGATTATGCTATATTCAGTGTGGGAGTCCAGTACTGCTGTGGGATCTCGAGGGCACACAAAAAGAGCAATGCATCATTACCTACTATTTACTGCTTGACTAACATGGGCCAATGAGCCTCTTCTTACGTGTCACTTCTTTCGTGTTCTATAGTTTTTACCTCAGCGTGCTGCTGTTATTTTCACATTGCCTTCAAAGAAATGGGCTGAACGTTTTTTTGGACAACAAAGGGTGAACGTAAATTTGAAATCATACTGCACTCCAAAAGAATGAGATGATGCTGAGAAACGTAGCTGTCTGTTCGGGTTGTGTGGCTCGCCAGCGGGCCTGCGGTACAGTTCGTGGCAGCTAAGAGGTTAAGATATTCCAGCTCTTTACTGTCTTTGCTGGCGGGGAGAAAGGGGGGTGCTCCAGGTTTTGTGTAACCAAGAAGACCGTCAACATTTTCTTTGGCGCTCACAAAGATCCCGTCGGAATACACAACATGTTGTGAAACATCTTGTAACTGCATTTGACTGACTGTTAAAAATTAAATACGGTCATAAATCATATATGAACACATAAACCAGGGGCCATTAGTCCTTTCACACCGCAGGATTACCTAAGCAAATAATAAAACAAAATTGAACATCCTCCCACTTGCCAGCGCACTGTGCCTGTCTCGTACAGAGGGCTGGGATAGCAAATGTTTGTGATATTCATTGCTATCTAAGGGGGTAACTCTGCCTAGAGAATTGGGGTGGTAGTGGTGGATTAATAAGCCTCAAAAGAGAATCTGAATAAATAAACACAGTAATTGCAATTAGCTACTGAAATGGCAAGTCTCTATTGTTTTCCTTTCCGTGGCTGGAATCCAGATACCCAGCTTGAGTGTGCAATAATAAAGCTCAGTAAATAGCTGTAAAATAGACCCTGAATCCAGTTTATCCGTTTAAGTGGAAAAGAGCTAATTCGGAAAGGATGGCAGAGAAGGGGGTTCCTACTGGAAAATGAGCAAACGGAGATGGAACGGAGCCAGGTGAGGAAGGACTAACCTCCAAGCTCCTAGCCCGTGCTCAGCCCTGTTGTGCCAGAAAGCGGCATGTCTCCACTCAGACTAGTGCAGAGCTGGCACATTGATACAGTACCTGAAGCACACAGCCTTCAAATAAGATCAGAGCACTGGGGGGTGTCGTTTTAAAAAGTCCTACTGTATGCTTCGGCGACGGTGATTGAATTGCATGTCAGTGTTTCCCCGAACTGCTTGTCCATAACACAGAATAGGCTGTCTGCCACGTCTTATCAAAGTCACGGTAATTTTTTCCAAAACTCGAGAATCTGAGCTGCCTGAATTCTCTAGAGCAATTAGCCAACATGTTAGTTCATTCTCAATGACAGTGACATATAAAGGAATTCCACATTGCTGTGGTTCTTTAGTTCTAAACTTTAGTGGTTTCGGTCACATACAGTAAATACATCTTTAAAGTGAGCATTCTTTTTCAGATATTCAGTATTGTGTTACAGGGGTGCTGTAAATTGCAAATGATTGGTGTTTAAATCATCCTGCAACTCATTTATCTTGGACATTTCCCTAAGGTGTGATTTGCATCATTTTAGTCTGGGAAAAATGAAATATTTTCAAAATAAATAACCACTTTATAATAGAGTTTTTAAAACTGTCTCGGGAATAGTTTTAAATTTATTTTACACATACTTCCCAGTGATATTTTTCAGAGGAACTCACTATGTGTTTCTCGTGTTTTGTTTTTGTTTTTTGTTTTTTTGTAAAATACCTACATTTGACCCCTAGGGACATTTAAAATTCCTGATTGCTGAGCTGGCAGTTCTTGATGTATAGGGGGCCTTGGACAAAGCACACATTGTGTGACCCCTAAATTCCCTACTCTGGACATCAAACTCAGCTCTATTGTAGCTTTTTTTCAGTAAGGGCCAGTTCAGGATACAAGAAAGTTGAAAGGGAAACAGTTGTGTGAAAAGTCAATTAGAGCAGAAATAGAGAAGGTCTCTGCAGAGAGCTGGACAATATCAAAGGTTCATGATTTCACCCAGGCATTGAAACGTTTTGTCTGCTTTTCCTAATCCACCTGCCTTCTTAATTAATCAACCGTATAAAATGGAAAATCCCTCCTGATCTTTTTGAGACTCCATATACAGTATTTAGGTACTCTGATGGGATACCTTCATCAGCTTCCAATGGCCTTGCCAGTTCTCAGGCTCTCTGGGATCTCTCCAGTGCACAAATGTATCTGAAGAATTCCTTTTTTTATTCCTTCCACCTTAGCAGGATACAGATTTCTGGTCTGGTTCATGAACAATGCAGAAAATACTGATGTTAAAGAGCTAACCATGGTTCTTACTCAATAAGGGTGTAAACAAAATACTTGTCACTCATGCCAAATGTTTTTGGTCTGTGAAATAGTTACAGAAATGATTTGGCAAAAAAACAACATGCTAGTGGCTTATTGAACTGTGTTACATAATGTGTTTTTAATGACTTAACAGTCACTTGGACATTCCCTTTGCATAACAGTGTAAATTTATTCAAATACCTGGTACTTCATGAAATTAAATCATGAAAAACACAAGAAAGAGCAAAGAGTTGGAATGGTCTCGGTGTAGAAAGAAGAAGAATACCGTGAAGATCAGAGACATCTTAAGGTGAAAAATCAGTTTTCAATTTTAATATTTGAAGGCTTCTTCATTTTTTTTAACCATACTGTGCAGTCAATTGGAACAATCCAATGTGCTTTAGTGATGCAGTACTCCTGTTTTCTCCAGGTACTGATTTAGATAAAAGATAGCTTAATAACTAGAAGAATGTGAAGAGGTCAGGACCACTTTTAAACAATTCTGTTTTAAGATTTTGAAAAACAGAATTCTCAAAGTGAACCCCATTTGTTTCATATCAAGAAATGTTGTCTAGTATGTGAACAAATTCCATTACTAGGAATGTACAACAGAGGATTCAAACTGGCAGTGCACACTTCCAGTATTGTCATCGATGTGTCATGAGTTGCACAGACTCAAAATCGGCATCTGTACATGATCCCTAGTTATTAATCTTTAGTGTGGGAGTCCAGCTCAAGCTTATTTCCTCTTCATGCCAGAACTTGAGGCAAAAATGTTACAGAGGATGCATGAAGGGATATTAAATGGTAAATCAGTGAAATGTTTTGAAATTGGATGTGGACTGTATAAATATGTGTTTAATCCATTAAATCAGTCTTCCTGTGCTTGTGGCAGAGATTTAAGCTGATTATTTAAAACAAAAATAGCTGTATGATCCCGACAAAGGTGGGAGACACAGGGTCGTTCTTTTGTTTGCTTATGAAAACCAGAAAGACTTCTTTTATAGGAGCTCAGCAGAGCTAGTTCAGTTCAGCAATGCTTTTCCTAACACCCTGGCTTGGGATAAGAAGGCAAGGCCTGTACTAGTCACTTTGAAAGGAATATATGCGGTTTTTTCCTTATGAGTTGCTCTCTGACCTGCCTGTGACCTTTGTTAGAAGACTTTGTTTGTTGACCTAACGTCAAATTACTGGAAGGTGAAAATAGGGTCTCCAGTCAGAAGATATTACAACAGCCGAGCTAAAATTCTCTTCATCTTCATTACCACAGTTTACAGTATCTTTTCTCATGAGTTGGCTTTAATCAATAATTACCCTGACTTTCTGTGTTTCTCCCTACATTTTGCTATTTACAATACTAAGCAATTATTATTTCCAAAATATCACAGTTTCTGAAAATACTTCTCAAAGGTATTTGCCAAGGTACAGTATATGTATGAAAAAGCACTATCACTTTATTCAGAACACCGATGCCCCTTGATAATGTGTTGTATACTCATGATGCAACACTAAGATGCACTCCCTTCATGTTTTTTGTGCTAAAACTTTGAGATGTCTTTGCAGAGACTACGTCTGCATTGATATTTAGTTAGCATGTCAATTAATGACTTAAGCAGATGAAACTGCAAGTGAACCGTGCTGAACACACACATATAAAAATATATGCCGAAATGAAGTAACAGGAAAAGATAAAATTCTTAGGTACTCTTTAAAATTGACTCATAAAACAAATTGAACACTAAGCAGAAGTAGTCTAGTAGCAAGTATTGTGACATTGAAATCATTTACTATGTTACAGAAACCTTGGCTGTGATAGTCATTCCTGGATAAGTTTTTGAAGGGGGGGACTTTTTTAGCAGAAATAAAAAAATAAAGCAGACACCACAAATTTAATTTCTTACTCTTAAGATTTCAGTCTTCAGGGGAGTCGGGTTTGATGTTTAGTCTCAAATCAACATGAAGAATAAAAAGAAACTAATGCAAAGTGTGCCAAACCTTGACACCACTGTCCTTTCACAAGGGGGTGGTGATGGAAAATGATGGGCTTGTTCTGTTGCTGTCTCTCCTTATTTGTTCATTTGAAAAGGCTTACACTTTGCCCTTGAGGCACCCTAGCTACAATATTGTCAATCTTCCACACTTTCTGTCTGTAGCTCCTTTTCCCACTCTCTCATCTTCATCACTTTCCCATCCATCTTTGTATCTCTCATCTTCTTCCTCTGTTACTCTGTGTCTTTCATCTCCCTTCCCCTATTGCTTTCTTTCTTACCTGCCTCCCTCTCTTTCTCTTCTCAGCTTTCTCTCCTGTTCTTTTATAGAGTAAGGCATACAGATAGACATGATTCAGATAATATTAAATACAAGAATAATAATTCAATAAAGAACCATCTCCTGTCTTGTTTTCTGCATGCACATTTTCCATGCTTTAGGGTTGTTACAGTTTACATTTCAGACTTTTTCTCTTGGTGACTCTTTGTGATGGACGTATACGTATACAGTATCTGAGTGCAAATGCCTTGATAAAGAAGCAGATCTTTTCAGTATTACTAGATGTCTAATCCTCCTCAAACTCACATCCCTTTCCAAACCTCCCCTGTTACTGTTCTGTTAATCACATCACTGCTATGACCTTTCTGTTTCATCAAAGTTTTGCTTACATTGGTTGACGCAAAGATGTGAAAAAACACAATTTTTCTGTTTAAAAGTGGAATTGACATTGTAAGAGTTGAGCTTAGCCCATTGCACAAGAACAATGAAATATGGCATTACTCCCACTCTGCTTAGGGGAGAAAAGGATATACTGTAGGCTGCAAGATGTCGAGGAGGAAATGTAAGATAAACATCACTTCTGCAGATACTGAAGCTTCGATGTCACACAAAACTCTTTCCAGTGCTGTAACAAAAAAGTAACAGTTCTAGATATGTCTTTATAATATCAGTCAAAATCAAAAGTGCATTCCTGACACAGCTTAAAGGAGAATTACAGACAGATAACACTGGCTTCCTGCCAGTGTCTCATATGAAAACTCTTCTGTTACTTCAGGGTCACATCTCTTTAAAAATGTGCAAATAAAGGTTTTCATCTTGATGCAAGACAGGGACTGCACCAAAGTAGTGTACAGATACTAAAATATCGCTGTGAGTCAGAAGGGTAACTGTGAGCTTCTGCAAAGAGCAGTTCCATTATCTTGATGGGCAGGAGAACAAAGTACTTACTCACCTCGGGTCATGTAAGAGCAGATGATTCGAATGAATGTTTTCAGCATATTAATATCAACCAGCATGCTCTGTTTTCATAAAGGTTTTTAAAATCTTTATTAATGCCTCCTGTTTCTGAAGAGTCATTGATGGTTTTGGTGAAAAAAAGGCATTGAAAACAGACAATTACATAAGTCAAAACAGAGGATGTCAGTAATCAAATGTTTTATACGGACTGCTTTTATTTTAACTTTTTAAAATTGTCTGATCATTTCTAACCCCAGTATCGCTTAATCTCTATTTTTAATCTGTAATTCTGTTTTTTTGTTGTTTCACCTGATTAGTTCAACATATTATCACATATGGACATGAAAGTCCATGATGAATATCCAATATGAAAGATAATTGATTTTCTACGAGTCGTGCAAAGTCACATATCAATTTACGGAAACAAAAATGTTTGCTGGAAGTCGTCGAAACAATAATTGGAAGTTGTTGTTTTCAAACTACTCATTTGCACAGTTCAAGACCAAAACCAAGTTTTTATCTGAAAGTGTAAATTGTGTAGTTGCTTTAGCAGCTGGCAGCAAACACTGCCTAAATGTTACATTGCATTGCATCACTTGCAAACTCTGTAATTTTGTGAGGAATGTCCTGATTTATATTTCACTTGATTCAAAGAATTTGCTGACTTTAAGTTCAGCCGACTTTATTGTGCATAAAAGAAAGCTTTGGTTCTCAAGACAGGTGCTACACAGTGCATGTTGGTAAAATAAAATGCACACACATTTTCCACATTCTTCAAACCCCACTTCAGTTCTGTTCTGTAATGTGGAGGATAAATGTCAGCTTGCTGTTAGTTCTGCACACGGCTGGTCAAGCATGATCATTACCTGACTGGTTTACAAAATATTATTACATATTTTTCACTTGTATAATTTAGTATGGCTTCTATATGCAAATGAACATTTGCAGCCCAACTGTGCAGGCCAGTGATTCAATTGTTGCTTGTTGCTGTGTGTTAAGTAATTTTACGAGTTATTTTTTACTGGAGTCTTTTGCTTCAGGTAATTGACTGACAGGTTTACAAAATTCAGATATTGGATAATACCCATTGAGTTTTCTTTTTAAAGTTTTATACAGTATTTGTCTTTTGAATAAGAATTCAGTATTTTCAGCTCGCAATGTAAAAACCCCCATTTCTTACTGTGCTCGGTATGGTCTTTAAATAGCTCATCTGTATTTGATATTAAACTAATGTGATGCAAAAGAAAGTGTGGAGGGTAGGGCAGTTGATTTATTTTTCTATTGGCAGCTGCATTGAAATATCTATCTGGAAGAGGATGCTCAGAAGTATTTTAAATCCCATAATAAATAAATGATAAATAGGCAGCTGGAGGGCCCTATTGACAGGAAGACAACTAAAAGGCCACTTAGAGGCATAAAAAGAAATGTCTCCTAGCATCTACTAGCACAGCAGTTTCAAAATCTTAAATGTAAATGACTTGCTAAGAGCTAGACAAAGGGGGAATCTACTGTATATTACACTCTAGCACTGTTCTGCAGGTCAGTGGAATTCTGTAATCAGGATGTCACATGAGACCATGGACACATACTGTAAGATGTCTTTCATAGACCATTTGTTTTTTACTTATTTAAAACAATTTGTAACTCCTAGGGTCAGTGCTTCCATTTCGACAGAATGACACCACTGGCAATTGTGTGTTTTCCATCATACAGGAGAATCTCTAGCCTTCCCTCTCTATAAGTAATGGTTTTGGTGAAATAAACTGCATGTGGCATTTGTCGACAGGAATCAAACCTCAGACATAGCAGCAAATCGGTGGAAACAGCAATTGTTTGTTTTTATAACCTATGAGTGAAAACCTTCTAAACTGCAAAACAATGTTTGACTATTCTGTCAAGGTTTTTTCTGCTTACGTTGTTGGAAATTATAATTATAAACTGTAGTTGTGAATAACCTCGTAAGGGAAGAATGTGTAGCAGAAGTCATTTATAAGAAAAGCACTTATTATAGAACTTAAGAAGGTATCGGAGCTTTGAAGGAGTCTGGATTATTTT
Organism: Lepisosteus oculatus; assembly: GCF_040954835.1. Classification (NCBI taxonomy): domain Eukaryota; kingdom Metazoa; phylum Chordata; class Actinopteri; order Semionotiformes; family Lepisosteidae; genus Lepisosteus; species Lepisosteus oculatus. Next base: position 11,452,421 of record NC_090719.1, on the reverse strand, counting down.
ATATTGAAAACTCTTAAACTACACAGTACTGATGAGGTTCAGAAAGGAATTGTTACTTTGTTTTCCTTTACAGATATATAATATTAATTTGGGCATGGTCCTAATGGTACTTAAACTGTTAATATACACACATAAGAATCACCATATCTTAGAACACAAGAACAAGGTTTATAAATCCAAAGATCCCATCCAGGCATTCCTAAATGTATCCTAGGACATCTGTTTCAGCAACATAGCAAGGTCATTTGTTTCCAAGTTCCACATCTCTCTGTGTAAACTGTCTCTTGTTCTCTGTCTTAAGGGCTTTTTCTTTTAGTTTGCATTTATACACCCTGGTCCACGTTTCACTGTTGAATTTCTTCCTTGTTGTGAACGGCACCATCACATTTCAGTGACTCCCCTTTTCCATTTCAACTATTTAAATTCCACAACACCCTGAAGAAGGAAAACCACAGGCCTCCTAGGGGGTGGTGGGCCTACTAGGCTGTGGTCCTTGTGATTTTGTCCTTACCTTTCAGAAAGAGTGGACAGGAAGTACCTGAAAAACCATGAGACTTTGCAAGCATTTAGTCTAGTACTGGAGACAGCTATTTTAAGGGTGCCCTTAAACTCCATGTAATATTCATTTGGAATATAAGATAGCTCATTCTGCCCCTTGTACTCCACCCTACTCTTGGGATCTGGCACCCTTATGTCTGTGGAAATGTATTTGTTTCACATCTAGGCGCTATGTAGCCTTCCCCAGCACAGCCTCAGCCCCTGAATGCAACCCTCCCTCTTACAGAAGACCAAGACACACCTCTCTGTGAGAGACGGGTATCCTATCTCCCCCTTCTGATTCTTGTCCATCTCTAAATCTAATGACCCAGCCATGAGACTTCCCTTTCCCCTTTGGCGCTTATTTAACTGGACTACCCCCACCCAGCCGAGGCCCTATTGGTTTTACCTCTTGATTTACTACTGTGAAAACCTCAGCATGTTTGTATGTGTTTACCCTCACTGTTCAGCTTTGGTATGTTGTTGTTTTTTTCCCCACAAGTCAGAAAGGCCTTCTCGCCTTTGTGAACCAGTCATCCCTCAAGCAGTAAGAGTGGTGGATTGTGTGCAGTCGATTTTCGGCCAGTCAGGTCATCGCCCTGTTCTCCCTCTCAAGACATGAGCTGGAGAGTGGCTCACACAGCAGGACATGAGAGCCCTGCCAAGCGATTACATCATTGCCGTCTATGAGCGGCACAGACACATGAACGTTATAAAGAAACCACTTCATGTCATCATATCATGATTATGTTCCATCCAGCTGTCACTCCAGTTGTGCACAAGTTCTGTGCAGTTGTGGAAACAGATGGTGATCATTCAGTTTGGGGTTTGGTTCAGCTCAGACAAGTGAAATACCTTGCAGAAGATTAAGTCTCACAGGCACACCCTAAACATTTAGTGAGCAGACATACAGAGATTTCTTCCAGAGGTTACTCCCATGAGGGAAACAACTGACTATCCGATAACTCTTCTCAGTAAAGATGCACTTTCGTATTTAAAACGTCCACTTTTTAATGTCTTTCATACTTGGAACCACGGGCCAAGGATCAGGTCAAACCCTGAAGCTTCTTTTTTTAGTTTGCAAGAAGCTTTTTCCTTCTACCCAAATAAAACCTGCTTTCTGGTACTGGGTTTTGTAATTTGTAATTGGGCAGATGAGTGAATGTTTTGACTGAGTGCCATTCAGAGTTCAGTTTGACACCAATGAATGAATATGTTGTCATTGATTTGGCACAACCTCCGTAAACCAAATCAAAAATCATAAATCAAAACTGACAAAAAAAGACATCAAAGGATGTCTTGGGGCGGGATTAGTTTTCCCATTGCATTACACAACTTGCCATTACTCAAGATACATTGGGGACTAGAAGTTTAGAGGAATACTTGTCTGTTATATATGCAGGTAAAGGTAAAATTATTACACACAGAAGAAAGACTAAGTAGTTGTAAAGACATCACAGCCATTTAAATACATCTTCAGTATCAAACTAAACACTAACATTAGAAAGGTGAAAAAACCTTTTTTGTTGTGGTACATAATATAATTTATTTATATTAATATAATTTAATAATTGTTCTTAACAATTTTATACCTCTTTTAAAATTAGTGTATTGCGTTTGCAGTGGATAAAATACTTAAAATAACAGACACAATATTTATCTTAAATTTGGGAATAGTATATCATTCTCGCCACTGTTAGTGTATCTCTGTGTCCCCTTGTCTGTACACATGGAACCAACACACTTAACAAAAAACACAACATCCAGACAGTCCCTCCTGGCAGCTGTTGAAGTCCATATTTGAGCTGGTCCTTTTAAAGCAATTGCTCTGTAAATAATGCAGAGTTAAGAAAGATTTTGAAAATTACACTAAAATAACCAATCATAATGTGATTCATCGGGTGCCAAAAACAACAAGAAAACGTTCTTGATGTTTCATGCTCATGGATGAGCTGTAAACTTTGAAAAAAACATTGTATAATAGAAAACAAACTGTTAAAAATGAGTGCTGTATCCTTGTTCTGTCATGGGCTCGTCCAAAAGTCCAACTTATCTTGTGGCCTTTGTTTTACGGCAATTTTTCCAGTTGACTGTGGATTACATATCAAATACAATAAGTAAATAATGTGGTGGTTAGTCCTGCTGCCTCAAACCTCTGGCATCCTGAGTTCGACCCTGGACTGGGACAGCTTCTGTGTGGACTTTCTGTGTTCTCTTTGTGCCTGCACAGTTTTTCTTTGGCTTTTTCTCACCACCCGATCACATGCTTGCTTCTCTAATTGTTGTCTCTTAATTGCCCTTATGTGTGTGTTTGTGTGCTTTGCTGCATCGGCGTCCCATTCAGGATGTACAGGTAGTCGTGTGTGCACCCAGTGATTCCAGAAAAGGCTCTGAATTATTGAGAGCCTCACCAGGAATGAGTGAATTTCCGGTAAGAGATGGAAATAATGATCCACTTCTGTCCTCTGTAGTCGGACAATCCATATTCCCTTCTTTCTTAAAATTGGTTGTGTTCCTCTTATGTTATGTGATGACCAATTCGTCTTGTTGTTCCTTTGCTTTCTGTTGGAAAAGCGTGTTCTTGGAGAAGGTAGACCATACTTCTGCATAATTGTATTGGGGTGAACGTCCGCTTTTGTCTTGCGGAACGAGCTGAGCACAAACAGAAAGAGCTGTCATGAGGTCAGCATGACCTGTTCTATAGGAATTACAGCTAATTTCAAGAACTGATAAATATTTTTGCTCACTTGTCCATTATCTGCTCATTTGCAGTTTGGGGTTTTGCTTTTACAAAGAGCTTTGTTCCTTTTGTATTTAATTTTTTTAATTTAGTACCTTCTGAAGGCTCAATACATTCACATTATAGATTAAACACCTCCTTCGAATATCTTGCATGTGTAAAGGATAGTCACTGGACAAGGGGACAATGGAAATGAACTTCAGACATGCATTGTTTTTTTTTTCCCAAACATCTCCACATCAGACTTTGGCATTTTAAGTACCGCTACTCCCATAAAATGAATTTCACGGACACATTTTTGGTTTCTGCTATCTCCAATCAAAACTAACATGAAACAGAACAAATAAGAAAAAACAAAAACCAGGACATTAAGAACAACTCACTGTTATTATCTGAGTCTGGTCATACCATGACAGGATGGTAAGGTTGTGGCAGTGGAAAAAACAAAAAACAGAATGAGCGTTCTACAGTATTTACAATAGTCAAATTTGAGCCTTTTTATCCAAGGCTTGTTGGTCAGGCCACACAGGCAGAATTTTTTCCCCTTTGTGAGATGCTATGGTGATGCTGTGATCATATACCGTCTGATATATTAATACTATGTGATCAAAATTCCCAAAATTACAAACAGGGGAAAATTTAAAGCAGAGTCGTCATTGGGATGAGTTACTAGCAAGGGTGATCATATAGATTTGGAACAAGACAATTTTGTGAGGGAAAAAAAAAAGGTGTGAAGTTGCAGTTCAGCTATAAAAGATGTAAAACCCGCAGTGCTGTCTAGGGTAATGAATTTCAAAGCTGTTTGGTCTTGTACTAAATCACTCACATATTGCCTATTCCTGATTTGCACTATGTGTAAACCTTAATAAAACAACGTGTCATCCCTTTAACCTGGGTACCAGAGGACGCCATCAATTTGCCCTAATCCCAGAAACAAACATACAGAAAAAACTGTATGTAGAGTCTACTATATAGATAGAAGTCCTTCTATCTTATTCCTACTCCTTTAGAAAATGCACTACAATTTATTAAATGTGTTTGAGTCTCCTTTCACTACCAGCAGGTTAAATGCTCTTTCCCGTAAATACTAAAAAATGTTCAGCATCGCAACATTCTTTTTAATAATTATTCTTTTTTATCCAGCTGAATCTGTTTCCTGAAATGTCTCTAGTTTTTTTTCAACAAAAGTACATTTACACACTTGTTGAAAGTCACTAATGGATATGAGAATATTTAATTTAGCAATTTGATTTTATACTGTATATCAAGAGAAAATAAAAATGATCATTGCCGATTCTCCTTCTTAGATAAAGAAAAGGAAGCTAAGATGGAATACATTAGTGTATGTGTTGGGGAGCAAAAATAAATTCAAGTGACACAGAAGACAGTTTCACTGCAAGCTTTGGTGTGTTTTTCCATGATAGCCCTGAAGAGCTCTGTGTTGAAATGTCTCATATTGGTGATGAGCGACTTGACTTGATTTTCGCTCAGCTGTTGCCTAATTCCGCCTGTCACAGTGAAACACTGAAACAAATGCATTACTAGTGTTCCAGAGATTAAATCAGGGAGAAAAAAAACAACATGGTTGAAGCACGCAAAAGCAATGACTTCTTGCTTTAACAATTAAGAAGGAAGCAAAAGCATTTTCCTCCTCCACAGTTTGTTTTAGTTTCTTATCTAGGTTTTGATTGAGTGTTTTGAAGTTATGGATGAATGGCCATGTACTGTATTATTCTTTTGCTTTACTTTGAACAAGCAGAGCAGACTGCACGTAGGGTTGTGATGGGATCCTCTTTAATAACTTAAAGCTGTTGGCAAGCTGGAGAGTACAAAGTCCTATTAGCTCCACAAAGGACTCCTTCACAGATGTTTTCAAGGAATTCCTTTTCGTTGAAAGGCAATGAGATGCAATTTTGTTTGTTTGCTTTTGAATGGAAAACGCTTGCTGTTTCTGTGTCACACAGGGAGTCAAAAAGACAAGTGAAAAAGCTTGCAAAACCTTAGGGAGTGGAGAAAGAAAAGGCAGGGAAGATAAATGTTTGTGCAGCGATGCCCTGTTTCTCCAAGAACTGGTAAACAAATGGATGGTGTACATAGCGGGATGTTCTACGCCGAAGTCCTTGCTTGCCTTGTGTGGGATCGGAATTCCATCCACACCCTGCTCCAGGATGTACTTGTTACCACTGCACATAAAAGGGCACATTCCAAGGTGCAGTTTGTGGTTTTTAGACACCTCAGACCTAGACTAGAATACACTTGCCCTGTTGTCTCCCTCAGAGGAAAGCCCAGCCCTCTGTGTTTTTCAGGAGGTATCCCTGGTAAAGTGGAGTGAAATTGGGCAGGCCAAATTCTTCCCAGTGCAAGGCTGCCCAAGCCAACCCACACCTCATCTCCACCCCGGTTTCAACATGAGCTGGTTAGAAGGACCCCCTTGCACAGGGCTGCTGTATGGTTGTATTTTTTCCGCATGAGTCATTCTAAACAGGAAAGGAAGCACACACCACTCACAGAGGAGCTAGGAACAGCCCAGGGGCAGCGACAATACCAGCCTTTATATGGTGACAGGGTTGTGACCCCATGACCCCTGGAGGAGATCCCCAGAGTATTCACCTCCATTCCTCTTCAAGCACAAACACACCACCTGCAAACCTATTTTGTTCATTTTTTCTTGTCATCGTTTCTGTGTGGAAAGCAGGGCTCCTCAGAATGTTTGCCAAGTTGTGGTTATTTTTTCATCTTTCCATTTAGTAAATTTCAAGTAAATGTTGCTCTAAGTAATGTAAACCCATTAAGAAACATCCTAATTATTTTAACAATAACTTTTTTATGTTGAACATCAGCATGGTTTTATGGGTCTCCTCAGCTGTTCCGACTTCACTGCTTCTTTAGTGTGTGCAAACGCATTACTGTATTAACTTCTGAGTGAAACTTGCCCTAATGAATTTACTAAATGACTGTTTTTTTACGAGGCAGGCTTGGGAGTTTTGTGACGTGGCTACCGCAAAAGGAATGACATATGCATGCACATAAAACTTTTCTAATTTACAAGGAAACAGGAAAGCAACGTTTAAAATTGCAATGTGTTGTAAGCAGTCTTGACAATGTGCCTCAGACTGAAGTAAAAATTTTTTTTTTAAATCAAACTAAACCTTGGATTCCTCCATGACTGCAAGGAGGACACTCTGACACACCTGCATATTGAAGCTTGTTCTTGTTTAGGTTTTCAGTCATGACTCAGTCTCAATAACTCTAGGCATTACCTGTTAAACCTTCTGTAACTGGGCAAAATGGTTGTACTGTAGATACTCATATATTCTGGAAAAAAAAGTGATAACAATGGATCATTCATGTTTATTTTAGATTTGGAACATGACTACCTTTGTTAGGAATTTTAATCCTAGTCTTTATATTGCTTTTACTTGGGGTTTTTTTAAATTCCAAATCAGTTGTTGGTGTCTTTTCTTCAAATGTATACACAACAGTATATACGGTTTGATGTTACTGCCTGCTTGGATACAAAGAAGGTGAAGGTGTCCAAATATTGGGGGCCATTACTGGCTCAAACAACAAAGTAGGCTTGCTCAGATCACATTGTGCCCACCACAGTCCAGACATCACTGGATTGAATCTGATTTTGACCAGAATTTTCCGGCAGTGATGCACTGTTAGCAGAGTGACATCAGGCATGGTAAGGCTTGGGTTGTTTGGAGGGAGTCATCAGCTTTCTGCACAGAAATGATCCCTGAAGGGTGCCTGTGAGCTTGAAGAATCCATAGTCACTGTGAACTTCCATGAACTCAAAATGTGCAATATGTGAATGGTTCTGAGAAGTCTATATTTTGTAGGAAAGCATGCAGAGACCAAGAGTCCTAAGGGTAAAGAGTAGCTGCTTAACACTTGCACTTTTAAGCAAATTGGAAGAAATAAGGGAAAAAGATACTATTCATAACAATATAAAAATGCACCTGTTTGTTTTTCCCAAACCACGCAAAAAAAAAACCTTGATATGTAATCTGAAGTGTTTTTCTTTACAAATTGAAGAAGCAGTTAACTAAAATAGATCATGTGTGTTTATTTATTCATTATTAAGGTCTTCTATTGCTTCATGAATCCTGTCATGCTCGCCTATCTTGTCAGCTAGGTTTGACTTGATTCAAAGCTCACTTCTGTTTCCTTTTCATGGAAAGGGTCAGCACTGGCTTGAGTGCAGACCCTCGCCACGTCGGGCTGATGAGCTCATTGTATGATTTGGGACCAGGAAAATGACTGAATAAAGCAATGTGAGGATGCACTCAGGCAAAGCTCAGTACACATTAAACGTGGGAAGAACAGTAGAAAAAAGTCAGAAAAGAAAACGTACTGTGTACTATCACACAGAGAATTAAACTGAACATCATGTCACAACAGGGAGATTGAATTTGTCATCGATTTTCTATACCTTTTGTTCAGTTGAGAAGAAGAATCATAAATTGATAGACTTTCAGTTTGAAAATATCAGTCAGGAAACCGTTTTATTTTTTATTTTGCACTCATATACAGTATACGAGCTCTCCCCTGCCTCGTCTCTCCTATGGTAACAGCCTGGACCCAATACTTTGCCAACAGTTTCCCTAAAGGGAGCCTCAGTGAGTGAAAACTGTGTGGAAATAGCGCCCTCACCCTCCCTTATCCTCGTTTTCTCTCAAGTACCATTCTCATCTCACAGACAGGGTGCAGGGCTTGAGCCTACCTATTGCACAAGAGCAATACCTGTGGTGAGAGGTAGGAGAGGCCTTCCTTGGCTTATACTGAAGAACCTGTGTCACTGGGCTGCGTCATTCCCCCAGAGCACATTAGCATCTGTTACCCCGGAAGTTTGCACTGTTTCCCTCCGTTTTAATAAAGACTGAACATGCTTTAGAGAGTCCATTCAGCTATAGGATTCATTCGGGAGGGTTCACAATTTGATTATCTCATCAGGTCAATATTTAATGCTCTGTGATCAAATTATTATACTCCAACTGTCTTGGAGAAGAGAACTGCACCTAAATTTGCTTAGTAAATTTCTGTTCCGTGCTTAAGTACATAAGCTTTTGTTTTGCCCTTCAAAGTTTGGATGGGCGAGCATTCACAGTAATGTTTATTTTGGTATTTTGTAAAATTGACATTCTTGTTCTGCTTTTTCTAAAAAAAGAATAAGTCTTTGCATTCTAAAACCTTTTATGTTTTCTTAACCTTTTTGCCCACTTTTTTCATTGATGCATAACCTAGATTGTGAGTACTACAGAACCGGCAACGTGTTTGATTCAGTTCAATACTCTTTGAGTGAGAGACACTTGGGAACAATGGGCTAATTCTAGAATTACCGAGGCATACAACCCCTGTCATAAGATAGAAAGCTTACCTTTTAGCTGTGACTAGGGTGGTTGTGAATGGTAGATGAAGTGAATCCCTAAGTATATGCCAGGCATTTTGGAATCCTTTGGGACAAGAATACTAAAAATATGCAAGCTATTACAGTTATCATCATTACTGATTAGAACATAACCATGGTTACAAATAAGAGGAGGGTATTCTGCCCATCTTGACTGTTTTGTTGTTAGTAGTTAATAGATACAAAGATCTCATCCAGTCATTTCTTGAAAAAGGCCAGTGTACTGATTTTAACAACATGGCTGAGTAGCTTGCTCTCTGTAAAAATGACTTCTACAATTGACCTTGTCAGTGCCTTTGTGGATTTTGAAAACTTGTGTCAGGTTCCCTTTGTATGTTTAAAACTAAATGATTTAGTTCCTTTAGTCTGTCTGTGTAGGACATTCCCTTCAGCCCCCAAATATGTACTGGATTGATCTCTTCTCTGAACTGATTTTAGAGCAGCTGTAGCTTTTTTGTAACCTGCTGACCAAAGGTACACACGGTATTGTAAATATAAATTTTCTATTATACCATTTTAACATCATTATTTAAATTCTGAACTTTGACTGTAAATCCTAATGTTCTTTTGCCTTTTTTGATTACCCACACTTGTCTAGAAGATGGAACTGATGTTTTTGTAGTTAATGTATTTGCTACCTGCATTTACAGTAAATCAATTACATTCAACATCAAGATCAGACCCTTTATCTTCAACCTATACGTATATCTAAAACCGACTTCAATCAAAGTGGCTTAGACTGCTAGCCCATGGTGTCACAGTGGTATCATTGCATGTAATTTCCAGCAAGCCCTGAACCCTTTATGGTGCTTCAGTAATACCTATTTAAAAATAATGCATTGTTTTCAGTTTTAAACAGTTGACAATGTCACTTTTGTTCATGAATAAAAGTTTTTCATGGCAGCGTCACATTTTTAAAAACCTAAAAGAAAAAACAGTACGTAATGCTTTAAAATGGTCTAATTTAAAGTGGGAGCTTGCAGGGTTTTCCAGTCCTCCTTCTGTAATGGAATTAAGGTTAAAAAAATACATTTGTTCTCACTGAAGCCCTGTTTGAGATTTGATTTGTGGAAAGTGTGGAATGTTTCTCAGATTAAATCAACCATGTGATTAGATTGAAAGAAATGTGGCACTATTTTAATTAAGAGAGTGCACGCTGTGTACTGTAGTTTTCCAGTACTTAGGTAACGTTGCAGGTCCTCTTGAACTGGTCAGATCTGTGGAAATGGAACCAGCTGTTCTTCCACTGTTAAAGAATTGTCTTTGCTCAACACCATCCCTCAATGTTCTGCCTCGCTTATCACTTCAGCAGGAGCCTCCCAAGATCTATGCAGAACTACTTTACCTTCCTTAGGTTACTCGATTTAAATCTTCCACATCTACACAGTATTTCCTGAGAGAATTCCTGCTTAGAGGCAGGAAAAAATGCGATTGGGAACAAGCAAAAAAACAGACTTCTACTCTTAAAAAAAAAGATCCGCTTTAACAAAACTAAACAGATGTGTTTGTTACAAGACAAGGCACAGCAGTTCACACTACTGACTCATATCCATCACTGGTGCACCTTTCTTCTTTAAAGTCTGTATGCTGTACCTGTTTTCACCATGTGTTCAGATTTCACCCTAAAGGCACACTAACGAGCTTTCCAGGGGAGACGTTTTTGTTTCTTTTGTAGCTTCAGATATTGTAAATGATTCATTCGCACTTTCCAAAATGAACAGCTTCCTGAACTGCAGTGTTCAGGTGCCTGTAATGGTGTCTGCATTTGGGCTGTATGGGGCTATCATGCCAACAAGAGCAGGTTCTCTGAGATCACAAATGTAAAATTCATTTGACTGATACATACAGAACAGAAAAGATGGGAGTTGGTACAGTACATAACAAAAGTTACAAATGAGAGAAGGTGAGTTATCCATCCTAGTTTGTTTGGCAAAGTTAAGTTGTTAACAGTTTTCTTGATGCAAAAAGCACTTGAAAGTCACTTGATTCTCAAGTTGCCCAAAAAAGCCTGTTTGATTTCTGTTTTTTCTTCCACTGTTGACTTTACATGGAGTGGAGTGAGTTCTCTTGAACTAGGAACTGACAGGCTTTGTTGCCCTCCCTCCCTTTTGATTTAATTGGGGTCAGAAAACATGTTCCTTTATACTGCTGTCACAGTCTCACTGTCAGGCCATCTATAACGGGACATCTCAGCTGCATGAACAGTACAGACTCTAGGATTTGTGTTGCACCCTCATCAATTGACATTGGTTTCTTGTTATCACTGTGGACAGGGATCGTAAGAGAGGTGGAATTACTATCTGCATCTCCACAGTGAAACAAGACTGTTTTACGTCAATTATTAATTGGTAACCAAATGCATTATTTTTACTTGGATCCTCTGGGCCATGGCAGTGAAGAAACAGCATTCCATTTGATTGAGACACTATTGGACATTCCCTATCAAAATGTGCACACTATGCCGGATCCCACTGGAAAGTGATTGAATTACCCTCTTGTGGTCTAGCAATTGTTTCTAACACCTTCTTTTTGGAAGGTTTGAACCAAGAACAAGTCATAAACTTCAGGAAAGAACAATGACAGTTTCCTCAGAACTTGGAAGATAGTCTATTTGAACCTCTCCAGTTCAGAGAGGACACAACATTTTGAAATCCTCAGAGGGCTTATAAAAGTAGTGTTTTTGTGTTTATCACTACCTTTTCATAGATAAGTTGCAGATCAGCATTCAGAGAGCATGAGGCTGATTTTTTAGACTGTATTTAGATGTATTTGACCAGTGAAGATATTATTTGCATTCATGTAGAATTGTGTCCTATTATTTACAGAAGTTGCCAATCTATTTGGGAAAAAATGAATATTTTATTTAGACATAAATGAAAACTAGAAGTAAATAATTAGCTGCTTATAATAGCGTAGGACCTTCTGGTGCAGCATCTTGTGCTGTAAGTTGTGATTTCGATTTTTTCTTATGCATCTCAGACAGTATTATTGCTTAGACAGACATCCAGCTTCAAAAGTCTCAATTAAAGCTTATTATTTGAAATCAGTCCGGGTGTACTGAGGAGTATTTTTTGGAAGATAAACTGAGAAATCTGTTATTAAATGATTTCCAATAAATCATAGAAAATCTTTTTTTTTTTTACTGAAAACCTTGGAAAACTAGAGTTCAGTTTCTTCGACCTGCTTAAAATTCATATTTTTGTTCAATATTTGTATAGTTTCTGCCTTGTTTTCTATAGATCATCTGAATTTGAATCTGAATTTTGTAGACATTCAATATGATCAGGAATCATTGAAATGAAATACAACTGTAGCGATTTTAATATGTAAGTCACAAAACTCAGTGTGTATTGGAACCCTTATAGATTTAATTCGTGGAAACCTGCTTCTTGCTTGCTGTAGTGTTGTTTAGAGGCCGTAAATTGCTTTGTTCTAATGATCTCTTTGATCAAAATGGCCAACTCCCATATTCTTGATTTTTAAAAAGCTCATACTCATTTTTACAAGTCCAACATCTCTTGATGTTCCTCTTAATGTGAATTATTGCCTTATAAAAATATTCTGTTAAGGACAATATAATATCCAGCGCTTTAGTTCATCGCTAGTTAAATCTTATTTTGATTCCATTCTGTAAGGGTAAGGTAATGGAAAGGCTCTTGTGTTAAGTGATTGCATCCCTTTCAAGAACTTTAATAGACAGCGTTAGGTTCTGACTTTAAAATGTCTAGCACATGTTGTAAAACACATTGTGGTGCTCTGTGAATATACTCTGGCTTCATGGGTTTTCCACAAGACACACCCTTTTTCAGTACTTTCCATTAAGAGAGAAAAAGCCATTCATCAAATAGCGCTCAAAGGTCTGGATGGTTTGTCATGTTGACATCAATCTGCTTACTGGCTCCTGTACACCTTTAATCTCTGAAGCTACAGTTCAAAATGGGTTAAACAAAGGCAGAGAGGCTGTTTCAAATTGCAGGGGCATTTAAACTGTTCACATGTAATGTTTGGGATCACGTATGCAGCCCTCGTTTGTCATTGCTGACTTCATTAACGAAACGAATGGATGCATTTTTTAAAACATGTTTGGAAACAGAAATGAAATGAGCTGCTTTCACCCTACAAATTCACAGGAATTTTGCCATTTTCTCTCACATGTCACAGATGTTTGGGAAGCTTTAAAAATGAAACGCGTTTTCAATTTTGTCTGCCTTTGCATATGTAGTAGTTAGGTGTCATTTAAAGAAGAGTTTCTGCAGATAATAAATTCTAATTAATTTCACAGACGGTTTCATTTAATTCAGATATTGTTTAGACGGTTCTTATGATTTCCTAGAAGTGTAAATTAAATGCTCTCTTTCACATTTCTTCATGGTGTTGATTACAAGTTCTTGTGTGTGTACTATACTGTATGTATACATACACACATATGTGTATTTGGACACCAATATTGTATATGTTTTAGGTAAGTACTGTGTTTGTTATTCACATTGTATATAGTATCATATATATTTATACATTTCATATTAAACAACCTGCATTAAGCTCTGCTTTGCTAAAAGAATTCATACAAACTGAGTCTTGCATGAGCACTTTTATTTCACAGAACGTCTAATGTGATGTTCAGAAAGGGTTTAGGTTGATTTCAGTGCTGCTTTCCTCTTCTGAGTGTATGTGTCTTGCACCATTGACCTAGATGTGTCACACAGTCACAGGCACAATTATGTTGTTAAGGGATCTGACCCACAGAGGAAGTTGGTTCATTGCACAACTGTTGTAGGTAGAAAGCACAGGGCCCCCTCAGAAGGAGTCTTATACGATTAGGTGCTTGCTGTATCATTTTTGAATTTCCTTCCTGCCCCTGGTTTCTAGTTCACTGCCATCTATATGATATTTTGTATTTCAAGGCATTTCCTCAGAGCCAGGGTTTCAGAGCGCAAGCTCACTTGTGCACGTACGGAGCTGTCACCCACTTGCTGAAAAGCACATTTGGAAATGATTCTCATAAGGATTTTTAATCTGTTGCAGAGAAATGCAAAACTGTGTTTTCATTATGGCGAAATTTCAAGAAGTGGCCAAAAACACATCTGGCCTTATGTGCATTACACACAACCCGGAATTCAGATGTGCCAGTTGTGTGTACTTTTTGTCTGCAAGTGTTTGCAGCAATCCAGACAGTACACTAATTATTACAGTACTATATAATTGTAGCACTGAATATTTACATAAGAGTGATCTTCTCACCTCAAAGCCCAGCTACGTCAAATGGTATCCAGAAGCATTTTTTAAAATCTAAATCAGGTTTTCAATGTATAGTAGATGCTGGAGAGTCGGTATGTCTGTAAGTCTCATTACAAGTCAGCTCTTAATGGTTTAAATTATCTCATTATTGACCTAACTGGGCTAATTTAACAGATTTTCCTCAGCTCTGGCTGATCCATTCAAGAGATCTCAAAAACAGGACAGGACTGAATTGAATGGACATTAATATTCAAGTAGAAATAAAAATAGAGGCTAGTGTTTTTTGAGAAATAAGGACCATTGTGTGATAGCCTTGAATAAACAGGTTTCATGGCCTAATTCTGGTAATTCCAGTCTTTAAATCTGCTTAGTGTTGCTCCACATAGGTTTTTCCATAAGGAATAGTGGCAAGAAATTTCAGATGTATCATACAAGTATGATGATAAATACAGCAGTCAGTATACAGCAGTGATATACAGCAGTCAGTGAATGTACATACTTATACAGTATACTGTATGTGTAAAGGTAGCAAGCTTTGAGGTTTCAATGGTCTCCATCTTTTTCATTTTACATAATTAGGCACATACAGCAGCTCTAGTGTTACCACCATGCATTCAGGTAGTCTTGGCTGGAATGTCTACTGGAAAATATTTCCATCTGCAAAATGAATGATCCCATGAATGTAAATATTAACTGAGGCCAGTGGCAAAGGTTATACAGTGATGATTGTCAACAGCTGACAACAAGAGAAGTAGTCGTCCCAGAAGGGCTGATATGTCATCTATTGGAGATTGACTGACTATCCCCCATGGTTTAGCAGGTGTGAGAAATGACGTTCTACACATTTCAGACTGAAAAGCACAAAGAGTTTACCCTCATAATACTGTAAAAATACATGTGTATGTGATTGGTTTCCATCACTAGCAAATGCAGTTTTAGGAGGCTTATTTTATTTTTTATTCTTCTGTTTTGCTTCTACAGTAGTGTACAGTATCAGAAGGAATCCTAGGAAATGATTTAACCATCAACTAGAAATTAAATATGAAGTAAGGGTGTCAGGATTTGTCTTTATCCTTGGCAGTAGTCAAGTTGCTGTCAAATTTGGGAGATAAGATAAGATCACTTTATTGGCCATATACAATTTCTTGTATTAGCAATTTGTCTTTTCGCATACTCCAACTTCCTCTCCATGAGACACACAGGCACACGGACAGGGAGAGAAGCTTGGGGTCAGAGCGCAGGGTCAGCCATTTCTACGGCGCCCCTGGTGCAGTTGGAGTTAAGGGCCTTGCTCAGGGGCCCAGCGGAGTAGGATTCCCCTGTCGGCCGCGGAATACGAACCGGCAACCTTCCAGCCACAGGCGCAGATCTTGAGCCACAGAGCCACCGCACGTGATCCCAAATTGTGTGCAGTGGGAAAACCAGAGGCAGCTTGTGCTGTGGTTTAGGTAGTTGCATTTGTTTTAACTTAAAACCCCAGCCTCACACTTGCACCGCTTAATGTTGTGCAGATTGCAATCCATCTGTGCATGTTATAACCAACAGATGCCTGCAGAAAGGCATCTGCACTCTGTGGAGCCAGGTAGTGCCTTGTCATCAGGCAGATGCTTACACTGAAGGTCAGGTATGACGCATATCAAATTACACTCTATGTAACCCTCTACTTTAGGCTTAGGCTTGGATTCTAGACTTTGAACATGCTCTTCATATGGGAGAGGACTTCTTCCTTTTCTTCTTTATTTGAGGAAACACAGAAACAAAAACCCAAATAGTGAATTGACTAGCTTTATAGTTATAGTAAAAGAAATATCTGTTCAACAAGAGAAAAAATCATCACCTTTTCAGTTTATTCCAAAATAAAGGTGGAATAAAGTTCCAAAGCTTTGTTCAAGTGCTAACATGGACTTTATAGAGGACTTATTTAATACCTTTAAAGACACATGTGCCTAAGCTGCCCTTGTGGCCTGCAGTGTTTATAGCTACAATCCCGTATGCCTAATGACATGTTTAGCAATTCAAATAGTTTCCACTAACCAAAGTAATAAAAGGGGGTTAAGTGGTATGTGAGGAATATGTAGAAAGCAAGGAGAAGATGCAATTCTTCCTTTGAAAATGCAGCTAAAGAATAATAACAAAACAAGATTTGCTTACAAAAGTGCGGATGAAAGTGTGAGATTCCTTTCATTTAGTTCTTGTGACTCAGCCTTTACCAGGAATAAGTAGCTTTCTGGTAATGGATGGATGAACTCCCTTATGATTTGTGTTTTAAATCAGGCTTTGTAAATAAAAGCAGTACAAGGTCAAATCAGAAACACAGGATGTAGTATGGCCCATTAAGTGCTTTCTGAAAGCTGGTTATTCAACTGTAGATGTTTCTTTGCATGGGTGTAATATTATTTTGGATAACTATCAGGAGTAAAGCTAACACTTTTCAAACAGAGGCCTTTCTCAATCCAGAATTAAGTATAGGTGGTGTCACAAAGGGTTAATGAGCGTATGTCTGATCCCCCTGGGTGTGGCCAGCCTCAGTTCCCAGGGCTGTTGGGTGGCCACCTTCAGAGAGCTCCGATCAGGACCAGATGTGGCAGCTGAGTCTAGCAGCCCATAGGTCAAGGTCAATGAATCTTTGTCAATACCACCACCACCACCTTTGTAATAAGCTGAGCTGAAAGACATTGCAAAAAATGCCCAGCAGCATTCTACTTGAAAATAAATTTAATTTTTAGTTTTCTCTTTACTTTGGTGCTGTCAGTTAGTGATAGCTCGTTGTACCTTCTAAAACATCTTTGTGTAGTTTTATGAATTTTTATACAGCTTTAAATTGTTTTTTTTTTTGTTTATATTTGGTTTATGTGTAGGGTGTAATTGTTCTTATCAAATGTGGGGACCTCATCTCATTTAGAGTTCAGGAGGAAGTTGCCATTTTGGCTCCCTATAGAAGTATTTTGGAGCCAAGATGTCTCCCTGCCTTGTTAGAGAAATTTTGAACTCACCCAGTATCACTTGTCCTGGTGAGGGTGGTGGCAAACCGGAGACTGAAGCTAACAATTCATCCTGATCGATTTGTATTTGTAGTATAAAAAGTAGCGAAAGAATTTACTGATGTCTGGATACCACCAAAATTATATTAGATTTTAGTAACACCTCACAATGAGTCAATATAAGTTGATGTGATCAGGTTTTGAAGATCCTGGTTAATGGAAATTAAAGCCTTCTGAGTAACACATTTGGTTTCTTTTCAGCCAAGCTGTATTAATAGCTGTCAGTAGTACAATAGTAGTAATTACTAGCAGCATCTTTGAGTAAGTTATCAAAGTACTTAACACACACGTGTATGTGTTCAATATTGTTCTTAGAAGATTTACTCTTTTCTTTCCAAAGGCTGATGTGTGATTACCTTAATGCTTTGTAAATACCTCTGAAAGACTGTGTACTCCGTAAAACACGATGGACCAAGATCAAGGTAGTGGAAATCCAAAACAATTATCATCATGAATTACCAATATGAAACTGTTAATTGAAGCAACAGCCCGTTTTAATCAAGGGATTGAAAGCAACGGTATTAAGTGTGCTTCATTCTTTCCATCCTCACAAGTTTTCAAACGAAAGTTCAGATGTCTGCTGCCTGTGCTCTCACGTTGTCAGCTTACGTTCTTTTTGGGCGGTTTCCTTGGGTGTCTGTCCGTCTGACGTTACTGGCGGCTGCAGGGAGAACGCCCTTTTCCAAACCTCGATGCGATGGAGACGCCTGTATCTTGGACTCTGTCCAGCAGTCTCCAGGACACCACCCTTCAGGAGCGCAAGATGACATCTTGAGAGTCACGGCGCTGCACATGAGTTTGAAGACACGACAGGATGTGAGCAATGAAATATAAGATTGCAGAGATGTTACTTAACCAGTTGCAGCACCACCTGATGATGCATAGTTCAATCCTTTTTAGGAACCGTAGCGATTTTTCACTATATAAAAGAGGGGATTGTTGAATTCTCAATAGTGTTCTTTAAAACTGAAGATTCAAGTGTCTATCTTATTTAAGAAATCTCTGAACACTGCTAGGACTGCGTTCACATTAAACTGAATGAATCTACCTGAGAAATTTGTAGGATTTAAACTATAATTCTCATTAAACATGACTCCTAGAAAAAAACAAAACCTTAAAATATCCTGTTTTCTCCCCCAAGCCAATTATTTTCATATTACACATGTAATGATCTTGTGATTGAATGCCAAAGTTGGTATTCAAATTGTCACAATTGAATCCTTAGAGATTCCTGGATTAATTTTCAGGACGCAACATGCAAAAGACATTGAATTAAGAAAAGTCTTGGAGACTGCACATTGATAAAATCAGTATTCAGATACCATTATTTTGAAATCCATTAAAAAAACAAGTTAAGACCCTCTCGGCTTTGCTTTTAGATTCAGATCCTCCTCCTGTTTCCCATTATGTTGTACAGTAGGTACACAGCGCCCCTATAGACTGGTGTGAGGTGGCTGTCAGGATAATGCCTGTTTCCATTTCCTTCTGTTCACTGAATCTCAGGAGTCCACCAGCATGAGCTCATGGTCTCCCTTCTTACATCTCTTTCTCTTTCCCATTGTGTTTCCATGGTGCTCAATGTTCCACACAAGTTACTCCTTCCCTTGTGACAGCTTTCTAACAACCTGAGATAGTAAAATGTTGTCTATTCTCCATCTTCCTCTGAACAAGTAAGGCACCATCTGGTTAAACAATGAGGCTGTGGAAAGGAGTAAATAAATAGGTTTATATGAAACACTTATCCAAGTGTGAAAACATAGACTAGATTAAAAAGAAGGCATTCCAAAACATTGAGAGAAGTCAGACCTACTGTAAATAAGAAGGGGTGTCTAAGAGTGCAACTGTGATAGATTCGTTAAGTTACCCGTATAAACATTTGTCCTGGCAAGAAATGAGTGTCTGAGAATGAAGTGCTTGCTTCTTGTACCGTCTGCTAATCTATTCATTTCTTTTTACTGTGTGCTACAACATTGTCCTTTAATCGGTAATATCTGAGAAGGTTGACTGTGTCTTTTTATGGCCTTTTTAATTAAAATCTCAATCATCTGTGATCATTTTTTTGGCAGATATCATTAACCCGAGAAATATTTCTAAAATGAGATTTATAAAAAATAAACAATGAGCAAAAATGCAGAATATTGTATGGCAGTGTTTCTCTGCGTTCCACAGCACACTGGTGCTCGATGTAACGGCAAATTGAAAATCTAGTAAAAAAGCACAAGTTTAATTCTTCTCATTAAAAGTGTAGTTTGTTTTGCTTTGCTTTGAAATTAATGTTATTTCTTGCAATATTTAAAATTGTTTGTTCTGCAGCAGGACATTTAAAATGTGCCACAAGATGGAACGTTTGGGAAACACTGGTGTAGTGCAATATACAGTAAATAAAAATGTGGTGGAATAATAATTATAATAATATATTATTGCATTTGGATGAACCATTCAATTCTGCATATTCACGGATAGGACTTAATTAAAAATAAACTGAAAATGGTGGATAAGGTAACAAAATGGTAACGGGCATTGATTTTTAGATCATGCAAGAACATTTTACATTTTGAAATGTTGAATATTTAAAAAAATAAGGTTACTTTCCTTTCAGGAAAAAAATTAGTCTCTTTAGTCCCATTAGGAACGAAAAAACAAAAAACACAAGACCTGCATAGCTGGAGATTAAGTTCAGACCACAGTTTTAAAGAATCACTTAGCACATGATGTTTCCTAATGCACATTCTCCTGCAGCCTGGGCCAAAGTCCATAACAGATTCGCAGTGACTTAAACTGATCTTTCTCTCTCTGTGTGGTGCATTCACAGGACACATCTGTTCACCTTCTGAACTGTTTCTTCCAGCTCCTGACCAGCCCTAGGCTTGTTTGGAGACTGATCTCTGACTATATAGGTTTCCAGATTTGCTTAAAACACAGAAGTGGATCGTTTAAAAGAGAATAAAATTGTCCTTTATCCTTTAAATGCCCTTCTCCAGTTTTACCTGCCTCTTAAACATAGAGGGAACCTCTAATCTAAAGAGGCAGGCAGGCAAAAAGCTTAGTGTTTATGTTTCTAAAACCTAGAGCCACTCAGATACATTATTTATTTAAAATGCTGCTGCTCACTGGCATAGCCCCATGAGAGTCAGCATCTCATGTTTGTGAAGGACAGAGGGTTCACTCACATTAAAACATTACATCATTCAGACCCTCTATGCATCAGAATAGCTCATGCAGAAGTGAAACTTCCCCAGGACAGACGCATTGTGCAAAGGTTTTACTTTTCAGCAAGGTACTTTGTCCTGATTGCTCCAGCGCAGATTATACTGTACATGGGTGACATGGGTGATGGAAGGTTGGGGAGTTATGTACCCTTAATATGCCAGGGTACCCTTAATATGCCAAATCCTACAGAAATCTGAATACAATCGAACCTGATGAGGCATTTAGCTTGATTATGGGCTTTTGCTTTATATGTGTTCTGCAGAGCAGCGCAGTGGCACTGTGATTAGCATTGCTGCCTTGTAGTGCCGAGACCCTTGGCTCAGTTCCAGACCTGGGGTTCTATCTACTGTATATGGAGTTTTATGTTTTCCCCGTGTTTGTGAGGGTTTCTTCTGATTTCCTGCCACAGTCCACAGACATATTGGTAGGATAATTCTGGGAAAATCGGCTCTAGGTGTTAGTGTGTCTGTCTGTATCTCTGCCCTGCAATGGACTGGCGTCCAACCCCTAGTGTACCCTGCCTTGTGCCCATTGCTTGCTGGGCTAGGCTCTGGCTCCATCACGACCCAGGTTCGAAAATTGAAGAATGGATGTGATCTGCAATAGCTATAGTTTTTGTGTTACTTGTGTATCAAGCATGTTTGTAGTGTTGTTGACAAAGATATATAATGGCACTGTTGTGTTGTTGTTACAGGTACAGGTATATGATGTTACTCTGAAACTATGTATGTCTACATAAACATTCTACGAAAGGGAGGGCTCACTATAATCATATATCAAAGTAGAGGAGCAGAGTTTCAGAACTTCACAGAATGTTGTTTTTTTATAGATTGAAATCTGAGAACATCATCTCCTCTGTGTAGAAGTTTTTCACAGAACAAATTGTGAAAAAATTCAAATTGGTACATCTACTCTTTTTGGTAGTGCAACTCAGTGAATCAAAGTCATACATATTCTACTGAATACAATGAAGTGGTACAGTTGTAGAAAATAAATAGGTTCTCATTTCTTTTGGAATATAGCCAACAGATAAAAATAACGGTGTCATTCCTGCAAAGGGTGTCTCACAACAAAAAGCAGAAAGAAGAGAAAGCAGTTAGAAAGAAGGAAAGCATGTCTGAATGCATCACATAGTTCACAGGTGAAACAGACGTCCTGGAGAAGCATGGCCTTACATGAACTTGTCTTCGTTTTGCATAGTTGGCCAAGGAGGCAAAGCTCACACCTTATAAAAGGGCCAATGTGTTGTTTCTGGCAAACAAACACACTAAAGAGGGGGGAAAAAAAAACAGTTCACGAGTAGTGGAAGTCTTCTAATAAAAGACGGGAGAAATCACTGAGGGAACAGGGAAATGATGTCGAGCCAGAGCTCCTTAGAGAGATGAATGAGTCTGTTTACAGCTGGGAAAATCCCGCATAGCAGCTGTAAAGCACAGGGAGGGAAAGCCTTCATGTTTGCATTAGGCAGCTAAGTTCTTCACAGTTTACAGTACTCAATGCATTGAAAGCAGCTTCAAGAGGCCACTTGTATATTGCTTCCCTCTTGTCTTGAAGGGAGTTCTGTTGTGCTTTAGTCATGACTAACCCAGACTTGTTTACAGTTTGCTGGACATGCTAGCGTGCGTTTACGCAAGAAGGAAGGGATCTGTATACGTTTACAATGCTTTGTTTTTATTGACAGCATAGCTTTTACAAATAAATGCTGTCGAGCCCTTTGTACCAAAGTGTTGACCCATTAGCTGTTTAAAGAAGGTTTTCTGTAAGGTACGCTTTTGAAATTAGATATTCCAGATGTTGCATTAAGGCAAAATCCCCAGGCAAAAAGGGTTATTTCTTCGTACATTCTGATGCATTTAACAAGGTGGCAGTCATGTAAAGTTTAACAGGTAACTATCATCAAAGGTGGTAGAGCACAGGGAAGCACTAATGGCTTTGCAAGACAGGCATGGCACCATGATGTTGGATTCACTGAGAAAAAAGCTGAACAAAGATCCCTGAGTAAGAACTGGAAATCCATCTCTGTCACTGTTACGTAGGGATGCAGTAAAAAGACTAAGAGCCTATTAAAAGGCAGACTATTATTCCACTTTTGAATGGATGCATATCAAATGAGCTCATTCCTGTTTTCCCTAATGCTCTCTGTGGGTTGCGCGTGGCTAAGTGCAGAAAGGTGAGCTTTTGCCACAGGCTAGTGTCATCTTGAGGAGAACGACACAACTGCACAGGAAATGGAGATGTTTTTTTTTCATTACTGTAACTGTGCTAGCCCCCTTTATCCCTCTCATGTTACAGAGTTTGCTCCTTACAGTTAGCATCCTTTGCTTTTCAAGAGGGAGAAAAATTGACCCCCCTACCCCCCTTTTGTCATTGTGTGGTTTTATACTTAACCGAGAGACCCAGGAAAACTGGGAGGAACACTGCTGTGGCTTTACAGCTTATAGACCACGGCGAACTCACACTGGACTGATCAACAATGCACATGGGCTCTTGACACCGTGTCTTGATATTTTCTGTTGATCTTCCAGGTGATCCCCTTTCCCATGTCCTGTGATGTTCGAGAAGACTGCGCGTGTCTGGACCCCAATGCACAGGAGAACAGCAAAGGAGCCTGGCTGCATTCCCATGGCTGAGTGAGCGACACAGGGCGGATCTCAGTTGAAGGCAGATTGGGAGAGCCAAACATTCCTTTCTACATTGCTGCTTACAGGAGGACCTCTCCACTCATACCACACCCTCACCCCTCCGCTGGTCTGCCTTTCTCCTTCTCATCAGGAAAGAACAAAAGGACTTAAGTGGGTATGAACAAAAGAGAAAAAAAACAAACGAATGAAAAAGACTTTAATGAATGAAGCAAACAATACAAAGCCTGGATAGCATGTTGTCGCCTAGTTTTGAGCCCTCTTCTAGTAGCCATTGTCGGCTGTGCTATAATCTCTTATTTTAAGACGGATGAAAGAAAAGAAAGCATCACGAAAGATGACAACCTTTGTGCCCCATCCGAAAGCGGTTGTTTATCGGTATTCTGGTTTTCGATAGGACAAAGGCGGGATAAATCAGCAAACGACCCAATAAGGAAAAGAGAGCCGCAGGCCAAACCGAAAGGGGGTTTCAGAATCTGCTGCTGAACTCCTCGCTTTTACAAAGTTTAGAATCCACTGTGACTCCGCAGGGGTCACCTTAGCTTCCTGTGCCCTCTGTCTGTGTAGGGTGGGAATAGGTTTTGTTAACGAGGAGAGACAGGGCTGACAGGGAATGGTCAGATTTCGTTGAAAGCGGATGAAGCCTTTGTTGATGGCTGGGCGTGACCAAAACCCACACGCGAGTGGACGAAAAAAAAAATCCGTTAACCGAACCGGCACTAGATGTAATTCAGCACAAGAAGATTAATAGCAGGGGAGCTGCTTTGGGTGATTTTGTTCAGCCTCTTACCTCTTAAGGACTTTGCCTTGACCCTTGGCCTTGCATGGGGCCCACCAACAGGGATGGAAGTCAGGGGTGTGAGCCCGTGGGGTCAGAGGGCACCTTTGCTGGCACTGGAAAGCTGACTCACGGTCTGGTCTGGCTGAGCTGAAAAAAACAGAAACCACACACACACAAAAAAAGGAAAGGTATCATGATAGTCAAGAATGAGAATAAGAAATGGATAAAAGGCTAAAAAAGTGAATTATAGGGGTTGTAAAAGAGAAATAGCTGTGTAAGCATGGCTGCTGCTACTGCTGCTACCTTTGCTGCTATCTGCCATATGACCAACTCTTCTGACTTTACAGGTCGTTTTAGGACAGGGTGACGACAACGCCAGACTGCAGAACGATCTGCCTTAAAGCTTACCTCTAACCTCTCATATGCACACACAGTGTGTATGTAAATAATACAAAAGTATTGGCACCCTTCACTTGAGACAGTTATTCCTTTATATGAAACTACTAACATTTATTGAAGACATCTTCTCAAAGTTTATTGAACACTGATTCACCTGCTTCAACAGCTGTATAGCGTCAAAGAGAATTAACCAAGTTCAAACAAGGGGTGTGTGGCATTGTGACGTTGTGGCTTGCTCTATTTGAAGCTTTTTATTCATCTGGAGCCTTTTCTTCTGCTGAATAGAATGAAGTGTTCACTAAACTTTGAAAATCGATAATTGATGGATGAGTGTAGTTCAATAATATACTGTATATACTTAAAAAGAGTTCCCTCTTGAGTTCCTCTCAAGTATTGAGTTAGCCATAAAACAATGGCCCCAAAACCATGTTCCCAGTGAACACACTGAAAGAGTACGGCAATACAGTCACTACAACTCTGATGACAAATGCAAAATTTTTGAAAAATAGAGCAGTTTTTAAACCTGAAACATATTAACAAGATGGCTTTGAGGGTATCATTTTGAAAACAGAACAGAAGATTGTTCTGTCACAACTTCAAATTCAATAACTCAACTTTTTGACTGTAGAAAGGTGCCTCAGAGGGAATTTCAGTGATCGTAGGGGACTCATAAAAGATAACAGATGCAGTGTTCTGGAAGTAGTGTGTGTGGGGGGGAGCTATATCATCCCTTTTAGAATGGGCTACTGGATCTTCATATTCCACGGTTACTTTGGTTAATGGCAGCCAAAGTCATATATGAATCCAAACTCATATTTTACAGTGCTGGACTCTCACTGATAACTGCATTGTGGACCTTCACCTCAGCATTTGAGTTTTCTCATCTCATTTATCAGTGTTATTCTGTTTGTATCTCTATTTTGTATAATTGCTGTTATTATTGTTTCTATTTTTTTAGTTTAATCACATTGCATATCCAAAAACCATTGTTTCTTTGGTGCTAAAATTGGTTTCATCTTTTTTTTTTTGTCTGCGTATTCGTTGTGACCTCAAGAATGTAATTGCAACGCACACCAGTAACCTCTTCAATGTAGATAGTGTAATATAAACTTTACGCGCTGATTCTGGCTTCGTTTTTGTTTCGGCACACCCCCACTTGTTAATGAGTGGTTCATTGGGGAAAGGCAGCAGATTCTCTCAACAGTGTCTGTGTATGTCAGCAAAGGTTTCCTTTACAGCCTGGGGCAATTCATACTGCCTATGATCTCTCCTCTCATTCATGCTTGTATGAAGTGACCGTGAATTTCAGACAAGTTGTATTCCAGTCACTCTTGTACTTGGCTCAATAATGCACTGCATCTTGTTGTCATGTAATGAATCTATTAATATAGCTCCTGCTTCAACAATGCCTTGACGTTTTAGAACCACATCCCTCAAAGTTGTGGGGAATCAATTCACAATATCTGAAAGCCATCCTTCTAACCCTCTGCAGTGTTGAAAGGGTCCTTATGTGCATTATGGTACCATACATGCTGTTTAGAGAATGTGTCAGGCAGCAAATTCTTACATGGCATCTATTGCTCAGTTAACAATACTTCTCTTCATCTTTCTCGACTTTGACTTCCCTTCCATTTCTGCATTGAAAATCAAAAGTGTGCAAATGAGGCGATGACAACATCCAGCAGTAAGGAGACTATATCATTGCAGCGGACAGAACCTGCACCTTTGATAGAAGAAGGAAGATACAGTTGTGTGGAAAAAGCAGAGCCACCAACCTGTAGCACAGTAGCACATAGCAACACAGCTTCCCAATGGCAGTTCTGAGTTTTTCCTTTGACTTATCCTACATTTCCCGTATTTCTGGCTGAATTTTCATGTTATTATGTTATGCATCAGCCCCATTATCTTTATTATGCCAGGCTTAACATGCGTTCACTTTGGTTAAGCAGAAACACTCCTATTCCTCGTTTCAGCCTCCAAATTATGCACTGTAGCAAGTCTGAAATGTCATCAAAAAGCATCTATGCATTGTTCACAGGCTACTGTAGTGTCAGCGAATGTGATCTTTCCCTTTGCCTGTACTCCATCCTTTGGCGTTGAGCAATTGCTCTGCGGACGTCTGGCAAGTGTGAATGCTTTTTAGGGTACTTCATTGCTGGTAGATGCAAGGTATGCAGTTTGGTTGTTTTTTTTTTAGGAATCGCAGGATGATTAAGAGGTTTCTGAAAAGAAACAGCCATCTCTTATATTATTCACATAGAGCCTCAAGACTCTCTCCCACCACATTCATTCTTGTAAAGAACCTGTTGGACTGCTCAACACAGAACCATTGATCAGCTTTTTACATTGCGGAGCTTTGCTGCCTAGCATACTTTAGAAGTTAGTTGAGTATTATTTTTTTTTATGCGCTCAAAGGTCTCCCACCCTGTTTGCAGAGCTATACTTGTAGTTAATTGCAGCACCACAGCTGTATGCACTTTGAGACCACCAGAAACTAATTCTTTCAACAGTGTCACTTCTTGGGCTGTTACACACCTTCCACAAGCTTCAAACAGGACAATTTCAAGTATTGCTGGCCTCCTCCGACCTCTCTTCCTCTCTTCTCTATAATCTGGTTATAACTGTCGGTTCTTGTAGGTTTTTACCTGTGTTATTAAGAAAACTTCTTGCTGCAACATATTATCATTGAAAACAAGGCTGTGCAGGAGATGCATAGACCAGTGAGAGAATCTTTAAGAAATGCTTCATAAATAATATAAAGAAAGCAAAAAATAATACAAAATATAGAGAGTAGGCAGAAAACTTGTGGTTTTCTATAGGTGTAAAAGACATTTTGTAATGTCAGTTTTGTGCATAGTATTAGGTCCAGACAGAAGAAATGAGGTGAAATGTGTTTTCAGAAGTGTTTTTTTGTTATAAACTGTACTTATATTTAATCAGTATTTGTAATGACCTCAGTTACTGCACTTGTTTTCTTTGTACAGTCATAAAAAATGAAAAAAAAAATTCTTTACAAAAAGCTGCTATAGTCAGACAGGTAATTTTAAAACGAAAAAACAGTTTTTTATATTTTTTTTTCACTTATTTTTTTTCTTTTGATGTTGCTTTTATTTCCCTAAGCTTTGCACTCGTAAAATATAGTTTAGAGAGAAAAAACCAATCAAACTTGGAGAAAAGAGTAGTGCCTCCCCCCCACCTCAATAAAAGAAAGAAGAAACAATCAGATGGGAATAGCTGCTTTTTTCAAATGAAAGCCAGCAAAACGAGGACATGTGGACTGAAAATGGATGGCTAGATGAAAAGACAACATACAACAAATGCATTATCTCTTTGGGTAAAAATTCAAATCTGAAACGGAGTACTTCCCAAACAAAAAATCTCTTTCATGCATGATTCTCACACTGTGTAAAACTGGTAGGTCAAGAGCTTTGGCAAATAATTGCAAATAACTTATTTTTTTGTTATTTAGCTCTGAAAATAATGTATTATGTGATAGTTAATCCATATGTGCTTTTTTGTTAATATTGTCAAATTATATGTAATTGTATGCAAAACTATTGCTGCTTTCTACTCGAGTATTAATGGGGAGGGAGTACATAAACTATAACCATTATACAGTACCAGCTGCATTACATTGGAACAGAAGCATTCAAAAGGCATTCTCATTTTTAATAATGAAAGGACTCTGGGACAACAGCCACACAACCAACCTGCTCTTTCTTTAAGTGATGGAAATCAAATTCTTTTTTTAGTGTTTTAAGAGACAGCAAATACAGGATTCCTTCATGAATGCGCATGAAGAAGTGTTAATTCTGGACCAGTCTGCTAACAAGCTCTTTGTTTTCCTCTTGGTGTCCAGTCTTTTCAAGGATCCCTGTTCTTTAACTTGTCTGCAAATCTACAAACCAAAACTGTGATCTGTCAGAGTGGAAATGTACTCACTATGTGACTGCTCTTGTGAAACACAACACATTGTACTTTGTTGATCAGAATGCTTTTTTTAATGATTAGCATTATTGTTGATGTTGTTGTTATTATTTTTATCCTACTTGGGGCACCTTACAGAAGCCATGAAAAACAAATTAAAATCAAATGAAGTTCTGATTAAATGTTTTAAAAAATGTAACAGTCTACTGTATCACCACAGTATCCTTTTTGCTGTACCTCATGCCTGTAATTTGTGCTGCTTCTGTTTTAGCTATTTTAGTAATTTAAGTCTCCTAGCAATATATAATGGTGTAAATAGTAGAATTATTTATTGAGAATGTCATCCTTTTTGTTGTTTTTTTTATTTATATTTACACAATGTTCATCTAAGTTATTTTTACAATGCCTTTGTTAACAGACTTACTTGGTGTGAGAGCATTTCAGAACCATCCTTTCTGTTTCTCTTTGGACATATCTCCCTCGCTTTTTCTTCTCATAAACTCCAGGTCTAACCTTACTGCAAAAAATGGGATTTTTAACATTAGAACATAATGTTTTGCCACTGTTGTGTACTGCTCTTTCCTAAAATGAAGTTTAAAAGCACTCAGCCCCCTCATCTTATGGAGGCCTAATGGAATGTAGCAGTATCTGTTTATGTTTTAGATTAGTAAAGAAATATATATCTTTTAGAACTTGTATTTGAGTGTAACCATCATTTCTTTCCTTATTTAGCCATATAAAGCTTTTCCACATATGTAAAAAATACAGTATCTGATATATACACAGGCTACATCAGAACATATGTCAGCATCTATGCAAAAACAGTAATTCATAAAAAATGCTGTGCAATTTATTTCAAGAAAATCAGTTCAAAAAATTAAATTGGTTTGGTCTTGACAGAATCGCTCAATATAAACCCTAAGTTTCTTGTAAATTTATGTTAAAAGTACATGAGAATGATACTTTAAATGCAAAGTTTGTGACGGAACTAATTTCTATTTACACATGACACAGTTTGTGTAATAGTAAGTGCTGTGAGATGTCTTCCCAATTAGGAAGTTTCTCAATTTCTGCAGATTGCAAAGAGGTAGGGGCACTTGTATCTCTTCTGTTGTTGATCAGTGTTCATGGATTGTTAATATTGTTCCTGATGGAGTTTCCCATTTTTTTACTCTGTCCAAAAAGGTCTTCGGTGTTTTGTGTTTACAGATGTCTTCTGGATAGACTTGTCTCCCACAGAGGCCATGTGGATATTTGTCCACACATCTCAATATCCCTAACCCAAGTCCATTTTACAGCTCTGTGTTTTGTTTCCAGCTCTGTAGATCTGCATAGTCTCACTGAATAGGTAACAACTATTGCTACATGCTTTTCCATTAGTGTTAAACTAATGGTACTCAAAATGTAGGTCTTTTTTGGTGAAATAAAAGGTCATGAACAATTGTATTAGGACTACATTTAAAACTAGTGGTCTGAGAAATTATAATTGTATTTCAAGGCAGTTATTGTTCTGATGACATTAGGTGTTATGCTTTTAAAACAGATTTAGATTTGAATTAACTTTTCATAACCTGATAATTATCTTAACAAGTATTTAGGAATTCAAGTTCCCCTAGGAGGGTCTGTCTTATTATATATATATTCTAAAATATAGTTTCCAAGCTAGGAATCCATCTGTTTCAGTGCCCAAATTCACAGTCTCTTCAGTTGTGAAACGGTGTTCCTCTGCTTAATTGCAAAAGCTTTATAAAGATTTATCTTACTGTAGTGTTAGCTTAATAGTTGCAGAGTCTCAGAGTGCTTGTCAAGTTTTGGAGACCTTCTGAAGCAGCCGAAATCAAAAGAATAAAGGAGTTTGGAGGTCTCACCTTTGCCCTCTGAGGAATGCAATTGGGCATCACTAAACTAATTTAACTAAACTGGGCTTTCTTTGAGGGGAAACCCAGAAGAGGAAGGACATAATTACTAGGCTTTTCCCCTCATGGTTTGGATTCAGTGACATTGGAGGAGTCACCTGTTCTGTGAAAAAAAAGAGATGCTACCAATCTGTTTAACTGGTTGCCTAATTTGACTTTCATACGACGTACTAGTCCTAGCGCCAATTTAGATGTTTTCAGTTTCTAATGTGTCAAGATCTTTGCAATATACGAGTATTCGATTTGCTTGAGATACGAAATCCGAATGTAACAGCATAAACATATATACATTCAAAATTAGAGTAGAAAAGGGAGACAGGATAATGCTTATTTGTAAGTTATTGTACAATTACAGATTTTCCCAAATCAGACAATTGATTTTAATTTCCTTCATTTCTGTCCATTCAAGCAAAAAATTATTTCAATCTACTCGCTGCTCAGAAAGTTCTTATCTTGGATGAGCTGTGGCAGTAAAGATAAAAAGGTACTCTGAAGGAGCAATGGCTTCTCACAACAATGGCAAAATATTGAAATTCCACAGAACAAAGTTTAAAATATGCTTTTTGAATGTATTGTCTCTTGTGTTTTTCCTAAGAATGTTACTTCACACTACCAGTCAATACAATTAAATCTATCAAATAAGACTAAACAAGCTTAGTAAAATGTAACAGTTTATGTGGTCTCAAAGGTTTTGCCTCTCAGTTTTTATTTTAAAAAATGAAAGTGCAGTCACATATGTTTTGCTTGGATTAGCACAAAAACACAAATTAAAAATAATTACAACAGTTCAGTGTAACTTGTCTTTCAAAGTAACAGCAAAATTGGAGAAGCTCTGTTTATCACTGGAATAAAAACACTGTTAATTCTGGTAATTTATTCAGAAATAAATATTTTCATGTTCAACATTTTACTGTACATGGGTCACCAACATAATAATAAGAATTTAACTTAAATTATTTCTCATTACATTAAAATAGTTTAAAAGTATCAAATTAGTCATCTTAATTCAATATAGTTATATTTTGTAGAAAATCACAGAGGCCTTTTGTTTACGATTTAATGGATCTCTCATCAGAACTGATGCATCCATTGTTCGTGCTATTTCAAGCCATTAAAGGCATTTCCCATTTTTAAAAAAAGAAGTTTCCTTAACAGAAAGGTAAGATTTTTATTGTACTGAAAAGTGTCAACACTTTATTGTTACTGAAAAAAAGTTACCTCCCCCGGACGTGTTGGTAGAATGTTCTAGAATCTTTGTGCTGTCCCGTTTTGCTTTTGTGCTGTTGACAGTAACTGTTATATTTTGCTTTTTTAAAATGGTCTTTCCCCCTTTTGCTTTGTGAAACTGCACTGAATGTACACAACCCAGGCCTCAACTCCCTCCAAGCACCACATCCCCCTTATAACACAAGTTTCCAGTCCTGGAATATTCCTGCTTTTTGATTGGGCAGGGGGTTAGATCTGTCCTTTACACTGTTAAGGTATTCACACGCACTGTTTAAACTTGTGGAATCCACTCTGTTCAATCCATACCCACAATGCACTGTGTTGGGCACTTACCACAATCGTGTTTTGTGTTTGTATTTTTACTTTAACTTTATTATTTTTATTATTATGTTGTTTTATTATTTTCACAGCTGCATATGTTATTTTTGGTGCTCTGGTTTTTCACAAAACAGACATCTGGTGTACTGTATATTTTCTTAGGTTCCTCAAAATGATTAGCAAAAGGAATAAAATGTTACTTTTCCTGTTATGTATTGTTTAGAAATAAAACACTGGTTAAGTAAAAGTGAGCAGTTTGTCATTGACTTTTTCTGTTTTCTCGTGGGAGCACACTGATTTTCCTTCCTCTCTTTCCTAGTATACTGAGGAAATTACATCTGATCCTTTTAGCAATCTAGATATGGTAAGGTTATTTTATCGTGTACTGTGGGAATGAAGCAGACAGAGTCACTTGCCCTCCAAATGTTTAAAGTCTAAATGGTGTCCATCTTTTACAATTGTCGAGTGTATTAAATTTAAAAAAGTTGCTTTAGACTAGGCGGTTTCTTAGGGGAAAACCTCATACAGGAATCTGAAGAACATATTTCCTCTCGAAAAATAATTTTAACCATGCAGCACCAGAACACACTACTTCTTGAATGTCCTGGGAACTGTCCCACAGGTATACACACTTGTACCATCAAGGACTCCGTAAGCAACAAAAAAAAAGAGAAACTTCTGTTTATTTTCTACAACCGAAACATGGACCCTCCTAGAAGACCAAATAGTCACTGTTGATTGATAAAACATTCTGTTCAGCAGAAATGTTAGCTGTTAATGTGACTAGACTTCACTCAGCTCTACAGTATGTTCATGTGATGCACTGTACTTACTGAGCAAAGTGGCCTGTGGTGAAACCAGCCAGATAAGAACACTATGTCAATCAAAACAGAATCCAGGGGGCTTCTAGAGAGAAAAGCACCTGCCTTCAGGATGTGAAAAGGTGTGACATGATGCCCGAGACGTACTGTATATGGTTTTAGGTTTAAGCCACAAGCTGCCATTGTTAATGTACTACACAGGGAACCGGTTTTGGTGGACTTTGCATATAGGTGGGGAGTCCTTTCTCAGGCTTCTTTGCAACAATCTGTACATTGTTTTGTATTTTCAGCTCCACTTTCTATCCTTTTACATGTGACATGGAAGTGCCAGCAGGCCACAGTAACTTAACGCCGATTCCATCAGAAAGAACTCTGCAAAGGTATAGTGTAGTGCAATTTCATTTCTTAAATATTAGAGTACTCTTGCATTGAATTATCAATGCTTTGTTTTATTTATTTTTTTATCAGATTGAAACACACTGGAAAAATATAAGATGCTTATCATTTCATATAATTAATTATGAGACTCACTTTGTGGGTCAAATTAGCCAATGAGAGACTCTGAGAAAAGGAAAAGTCAGCCTGTGTCAATAAAAAAAATAAAAAAACAATTGCCTAAACATATTCGTTGACTTCGGAAATGTAACCCCCCTGTTGATGAGGCCAAGGAAGAACTTAAAGGCCTTATACTGTATGTTAAAATGAAGATTTGTTTTTGGAGTAATAAGACCTGTTAAATGTTACTTTGAGGTGTCCTTGGCATGCTAGAAATTGAGCTACTGAGTTCTCGAGCAGATGTAATGTTCCGTGACTGGAAAGAAACTCTGACACTGTAAATGTAATAATATTTACTGTGGAAAGAGCAAGCAAAAAAAAAAGTACATTTTCCAAGAGATAGAGCAAGGGGCTTGGACACAAAATAATGGAACCGATTGTACTTTAAGCTCAATACAAAACCAACTATTTTCACCAAGAATAATTTGATCCATTTTAAGTTACTACAGAAAGCTAAAAAAGTCTGAGATAATCACTATTACTTAAAGATCTCTAGTTACCTTCTCAAGATTGGCTAAATTTATATTCTAAATGTATACAAGGTTAGAGTGCAGAACTGTTTTAGCATCCAGCACCAAATGATTTGGCAACAAAATGTTATTTTTTCTTCATATTTTGCAGTGTAGGATTAAACTGCTCTACTTGTTCCGACATTATTTGTGGTAAAGGTAATTTATCAATACTTCTTTATATACTGTAATACTGTATTAATCTCAACCTCAGTTTGTTGCTAAGAATATACTTTATTAGAATTCCCACCTAACAAAGGAGTATTACTTAAGTGGTATTATAATTTGGAAATTATAGTTCAGTAATGCCAATTCAACACCATAGAGTAGTTTCAAATATTCAAGCATTAACAACATCCAAGAATCGGCTGCATTGTGAATGTTTATTTAATAAATATTTTAGCTCAAACCCCACTGAGAGAGAGGAGTTTACCAAGTGGTAACTGCAAAGTGGAGTTGGGGTTGAAGGAAGGTGCATGAGAAATTCGGAAAAGAGTTGTTTCCATCAGATAGATATAGCTAATTTTGGTAATGATTATGATTAGGAAACGTTGGGTGAGTCTAAGTTATCATTATCCCTCCTGAACTCCTGTTAATAACTTCCATTTTGCCCATTTCATTTACCCTTATACAGAGTTTGAGTAGAAAAACCATGCAACTCATTTCACAGACTAACATGACAATAAACTGTAACATGCATTTAATTGTGCTATTTACTGCGCTCTGTACATCAAATGTACAATTTTAAAAACATGAAACACTGAGTTTTTTTTTCCAGTATTAGTTTGAGAATGAAAGACGAATGCAGCCATGCCAGAGACTTAGACATCTGAAAAATAAGTTAAGGAATGCTAGTGTGTGCATGTCTGTGTCTGTATCAGTGTGTGCCCTACGATGGACTGGCATCCTGTCCAGGGTGTATCCTGCCTTGTGCTTATTGCTTGCTTGGTGCTTAGGGTCATAGGGGTGCCAGGATAAGCCACAAGTTCAACAATTGGTTCTGGAAAGTCGATACAGTATATGAGGGCACTGATGTTCCAGGTCCCAAACTGTAACACTCAATCGTGTTTTTTGAATGTAGCAAGATAATCGCTCTGGACACAGCTATGTAGCCAATAGAAATGAACAGAGTGGACACTGTGCGGCGTTTTGCATATTTTTGTTTGTTGTGTCTCTCAGGATCAAACGATGGCCTGTATTGTTTTGTGTTGTTTTAAGCTGCAAATGTTAACGTGAGGAGAAAAAAAGCATTTTATAATGAACCCTAAGAATCAGGCCCTATGTTTCCTATTTTTAGAAGTAATGTTATGACATCAAACACGTGCTGCTATTTCTCCTTATTGTAATACTAAGTGAAATGACAAACAGGACTAAAAAGTAAATCCATTAAACTAATAACCATTGTTCTGCTGCATAATGGAAAATGGTTACAGTACGTATTTACTGAGTTTCCAATTGATTACAAAAAAATTATAAAGGAATACTACATGGAGCAGCACAGTGGTACATTGGTTAGCGCTGTAGCCTTCCTCCCACAGTCGAAAAACATACTATATGGTAGATTTATTGGCTTCTGGGAAAATTGGCCCTGTTGTGAATGTGTACATCCTGTGTGTCACTGGCATCCCTTCAAGAGTGTGTCCTGCCTTGCAACCCAGCGCATGCAGGGATAGGCCCCGGATCTCATCACAACCCTGTCTTGGATAAAATGGCTTGAGATGGATCGATGTATTTATAGTAAACAAAGTTGGTGAGCCAGGGCTAATCTCCACACCCAAATGCGAACCAAATTCGAATTCACGTGACAGAAAAAAAAACGTACTAAATGTCTAAAGCATATTCCACTAGTTTTAGTGTAATGTAACTGGCTGAGGAAACAACAACCGGCACACGAAGACAGGGCTGATAGGCCCGCTTTTCATAAGGAATGAGCCAGGGAGCAGCTGTAACAGTAAAGTTAGGGTAGAAGGAGGAGGGAAAGACAGCAGCACAAAAACAAACACCATTTGCTGCAATATTAATACATCTCAGTATATATTATGGCATGTTGATATTAATATTAATAAACCTGTTTCTTTACAGTGGAGCTGGAGTTCTATTACAATATGTCAGGTTTGGAAAGAGCCTAATTATAGGAGCTTAATAAGTATAAGTAATGTGTATGAACAACTGACACAAGGAGCTTTTAAAGGGGTCGAAGATACTGTTGATTACAAAGGTGGAGGGGTGCCAACACAGAACTGTACTTCACAATGTTCCTTTCTGCTTCTTAATTTTGGCAGTACACTCCCTTCATAAGTTTTGTATAATTTAAATGTCAACGTTGTGCTGTACCAGCATTAAGAATACTGGATTGGATTTCTGCCCAGCCCTGAACTAGTGGTGCATGCAAGACTCCAGCAGTTCTAAGGGTTAAGACAGAAAGCTGAAACTGTAAAAGAAGTGCCAGGTCATATATTCCTAAAGAGGCTGAGAGCTTAGGATGCAGAAAGAGACTTAAATAATGAACTGTGCAAGTTCATCACCATTCAAGTTTTTTTTTTCCATGAACACATCTCTGCTACTTCTCTATTTGTCCGTCTTTAAGTCTTTTAATCAAATAACAGTGATGGAATGGGCAGTATAAAAAGGTTAGAAATAGCCATACAGTATTTGATATTAACTTCAAAACATATCTATATAATAGTAGATCTTGTTTCGAATAGTAGAACAATTGGTGTTCATTCTCTGACATCATCATAGTTTAAATGAGTGTCCACTGTCTAATTTTTACATCTCTGACATGCACAGAAAGCAGTAGTCCAGCTTCATAGAAGATGTATCTACACCTGTATCAGTAAAGACATAATGCTTATAAAAGGAGAAGGAAAACTCCTCCCAGATTTGGTTGGGTTTTCCCTTTTCTTTTCAAATGTAATCTCGTTCTGTATTGTATGTTTTACCCTTTCACTTTAAATTTAGTTTGATAGAATTGACGTCTAATTTCTCAGGTTCATAGAACTCATCACATATTGCTCGTGGCCAAATGATTGACTTTTTTGCCTCTGTTATGTTTCCTTTTATTATATCTACAATTGCTTTTTGTATTTTTCCACCACTTTTTTTATTATTGTTCTTCCTGAGAGAAAAATGAATCCCTTACTGACAAATGCTTCTGTAACCATTTTTATTACTGAGGTTAGCCTTGCTTTAGAGGAAGACGTCACAGATAATCATGTTTTCAGCTTTCAATTAGCTTAACAACATCCAGATTTATTCTGCTAATTGAAATTGATCACATATTTGAAGTAAGTTGACCAAGACTGCTCAACACAGGAAATCAATACAAGAAATCAAAGCATCTGGTCTGTGTTTGAATTAAATTATCTGCAGTCAACTTCAACTGTGAAAAACAATCTGTACAACTAAAAAGAAGAAAGTTTTATGGAGATCCATTACCCATTAATTAAAGCTAGTTCTTGTCAAACTGTTCAGTGTTCTGTCGCTATTACCTGGTACATTGTGTCCTTTTGAAGATAAGGAATTGTAAATAAAATTGTAAAAGTATGAACATCAAAGTGGATTTCTTTTAATCTGTTACAGAACGCATTCAGTACTGAAGTTATTGTAAGCCCTTACAAGTGGTTAATTTATTTAATCCTAATGTCACAGGTTCAACATATCCTTTCAGTGTAAACTGTGGGGTCTAATTTTCCTTGCTGATTATGATGATTAGTGATATTGCAGTATCTGAAGGGATTCAGATTGTTCTGTTTCACATTTTGGGAACTGCAATGGACAGAAACATTATGCAAAGCACTTTTCTGAAGAGCACATAAATTAGGATGCAGCTTGCAGATGTAAAGAGGATGGAATTTGTGTTTTCACATCTCGCAGTGCCTTTTTTCAGGACAAAGGTGGAAAGCAGAGCTTCTGACAGACGTTTTGGAGGAAGGTTAGATCCAAATCTCCAACACTTCCTCTCGCCTACAAATACACTGCAGGTCTTCTCTACAGGACGTCCCTTCACATATCTCTCTTGTACCCCTCCTGCCTCCTCACCTACAACCTTGCAGCTACTCCTTAGCTTATAACTTGGAATAGTGAGGTGTTTTGGGCAACCTTATACTCATGGCTAGACTTCCATTCTCTCAGTTAGCTGAGTTCTACATATTTCATTCCTCTTTTGCATTCCTTACCAGACTACTAAATTACCTTTACTGCAGCTACATCAGTGGTTGCCAGTCTTGGTCCCAATGGGATCTACACTTCAGTGATGGATGACACTGGCCTCTCCCTATATAAATATATCTTGTTTGATCCTCTGGGATGAAAAGATCTATGTAAATGCAATTCATTATTTGCAATACAAATACACATTGCGATCCTATAAAGAGAAGATGCAACATGAAGTTGCAAGGAAGAAGCAATGTACAGTACAGTATGCAGTAAAAGAACAGATTTCTGTGTAGCAAGCTCTTGTACTCATACAGTATTGATGTGATGCACTAATACTTAACACTAATACTTCAAAAGAAAATGTGGTTGTAGTTGTCCGGTCTGGACACGGCAGATACCATACCTGCGATTGTTTTGATCTGTATTACAACAAATTAAGACAGCTGCTTTCGAGATTTACTGTCTCGTGGTAAGCGTTCATCTTGTGTCTTCCTTTAGACCAGGGTCAAAGCACATTGTGGGCTATTTTGAGATGAAGATACCAGTGAATGTAGCAAGAGAAAGGTAAGGTAAGGTGAATGTTGAAAGGACACAGCTTACTGTGAGGATACTGTGAAGAGGCTCCATGAACTAGATGGAAACTTTGACCTACACTGAATTTGCATGCGTTTCAAAACAGGTATGCTTGAAAAACAAAATGAGGTCTTCCCGTTTGCACACTGGATTGTATTATTCTTAACTTATACACGTCCATCAATTTCTCTGCTGTTTGTCCTAAAATGAGAGTTTGTGTATTGTGAAAACTGCTACAGCATAGAAGAAGGTCAAAAAGTCCATATGCTAATGAGTTTGAAATATTATATTATTTTGTATCATTTGGTTTGGATTTTTTTTTCTTCTAAATTCATCGCAGCCTACAAACTGTGGACAACATAGTGTAAAAGATGGTAATTCATTTTAGCAAATGAGTACAAATGGGTGGTGATGTTTTGAAGATCTGGAAGTAACAAAAAAGTGAGGTGGGTGCTTGATGAGATACTGTCTGATGAAATGTCTTTTGGCTCTTATTATCGGAACATAACCACACTATAAAAATATTCAGCATTCTGTCAAAACATTTTTCCAAAAGACATAATAAGAACACAAGTGTTCATGGTGACTCTAACCTCAACCATAGTCCTAACCCAAGCTCTGACACTAACTCTAATCTTATAGAAATAATTCTATATATAACTATAAATAACTTGAATTCTATCCTTAGAAAAATCTATCTTTAGCATATCTCTCTTTCCTTTAAAAATTGTTACAGTATGTGTTGCTGAGGATAATGAAATGCCTGATTTCTCTTTGGAAACATTACCCATTAGAAGTACAGTATGATGAATTCATGTAAAACGCCAAGAGACCAAGATTAACCAAGCACAAACAAAAGGAGCAGCAATGAAAAACTGAGCACATACACCAAGAAAGAAAAGAATATGAATATCAGAGAATCCTTCCAAATTAACTCAAGACTTACTGGAAGAGACTTCTGCCAAATCAAATAGGTGGGGAGTACACATTGGTGGTGGAGGGGTGTCCCCATTACCTGTGGAGAGCTTTGAGTGGAGTGTCCAGAAAAGTGCTATATAAGGTAAGGAATTATTATAATATTAAATGTCTGTGGTGGGCGGTGAACTGCTTTTAAACAAGTAATAACTCAGTTTTGTTTTGTCCTGAGTCAGTGGGTAATAGAGAAATATGACTGTGTTTCTCAGGTAAAAGAATTACTGCCTTACAGAATGACAGCTTCTTACTTGTGCTGCTAATGTTAAAGGAACTGTCTGAGCTGCTGAACAACCTGAAAAGCTGTATCTCTGTATGCGTTTAAACTTGAAATCACTGCACACGATCCTGTTATCTCTCTCTCCCTGTCTGCCTGTCTCCTCATTTCATAGATCTGCTGTTCGTCTCACAGATGCTGTCATGTGTGCAGGGAAGCTTGGGGGCATTGTGCTGTTAATTCTTGTTGCAGCTTGTAGTCAGGTGCAGATCTCGAAGTAGACTTGAGACATTGTCTTGGGCAGGAATTCCTGAAATCTTCAGAAATCTAGACATGTAAGTGTTCTCTACAAGTTCTCATTGACTTTTTCCCTGTTTCACACCCAGGTCACTGCAGCCATGGGTATCAGGGTGTAACTGGTGTCGCTAACGCACCTGCTTGCTGTTTTCATTTAATTTTTATTTCATATCTGAGACCTGAGGACTGCAGAAGTTATTGTCGTCTTAACAGCATGAATGGCTTCACTGCTCACTGCTCTGGCTGCTCAGAGTAAGAGGCCAGTTTCCTTGTGTATCATTAATAATGATGCCTTCTACGCACAACTTAAGTAAGTGCATTTCACATTCCACTTCCTCTGTATTTTTCTTTATTCAGCACAATGAAAACAAATTTTGTCATTCTATTACCTACTCATTGTTCCATTTAATTGATGACTTTAACATTTACCTTCAGATTCTGAGCTACTAAATGTGTCTGATATGGCCCCTCCACTGCAATTTCAAATGCAATGTCACAAGCCCTGCAATCCACTTGCAAAAAGTTTTAAAAATTCCTTCACACTAAACAATACAAAGATTGTTTGGCCCGATTACTTTTTTCTTATTAAGTATTGCATCTAACCCCTCTGCTGTTCAGTTCAGCTGACAGGGAGAGGAATCCCGGCGGTTAGTAATGTACAGTACACACAAGCTTTTATAACCATCTCCCACAACAATGACTTTTCATACCGCATCAGGTACACAATAGCAGGAATACATCCTAATTTTTCATCATCTACCAAATGTTCCCCACACACACATCTAAATGGCCCAGTTGCACAACAGGTTAGCATCTTATATGGCAGTATGCACATCCCCTCCCCAGCATCCCTGCAGTCAGCTGTGCGCACAGCTGATCATTCTGCCTTAATAACACCATTATTTTCTGCTCCTCTTAAATGAAACTCAAAGGTGATAACACAACTAATGGAAAATGGCCTTTAATGATGACATATAGTGGAGAAACAAAAGCCTATGATATTGGCATTTGTTGCTAATATGTACTCTCTCTGCTGTAATGCAATTCACGTTTTCTCTAGGTTTTAATAAGGCATCTTTTAATGTCTACAGTGTTTCTTTCCTCTGACCATTTCAGATTTACTATAGGGGTAACATATAACTCTAAAGGTACCTAGGAATGAGTAGAATAACAGGAATACAAGTTTGTATATATCTATATATCTATGTACATATATCTATCAAGAACTTATACAGTATAAGCAATGGTGTTCTAGTAACATATATTTTCTCACTACTGTCTACCTCAAAATGCCTGTATTAATTCAGCTGCAGTAGATCCTGCTAATATTCTTCAGGGGATCTATCCACACCTTCAGTGGCTCAATGTGAGGGAGATACCAGTGACTGTAAGATGGATTGCTCCTAATACTATATTTTGCAATATACATGACTAGGATTGCGGTGGGTTTGATGTTTTCAGCACTTCCCTAACCAACCTACTTCAAACTGTTCTTTATCAAACTGTGACTTGCAACGCTTAAAAGCAATAGAAAAAATGGTACTAAACTAATATACTGACCTTCCCTTAAAACTGGTAGAACATAATGCATCAACACAAATCAAAACAGGGCCCACAAAATAGTGAATTGACAATACCTGAAAAGTTATATTGCAGGTAACATACTATCAATCTCTAAACGGGCCCAGAGAAAAACCCACGACCAATTACATGACAAAGTCGTTCAATCCAGAGCCCCAAGACACCAAGCAACTGCAGTGACAGTGATGGAAAGAATGATTTAGGAATCTTCAGTCGGCTACTAACATTAAAATATAACTGAAAACTTTGGTCCAATCTCCAAAATGTGTAATAAGATCAGGTCTGATCAGGAATTGTTCGATAGGCCAAATGAGCCAACTTTAGTGCCGATCTCCTTGGGAAAACAAAGACCATAAATCCAGTTATACAGTTACCTCCAATAACAGGAGAAGGGTTGAGGGGTTCTTCAATAAATTGAATGAACGGCAATATGAGATTATGAAACTGTTTTGCATGTGGATTTCTGTAATTACTTAGGGTTTCATTCCTATGACTTCTAACTTCTTTCTATTATCTCTTGGTGTTTATGGTGGATATCCAAATTTATAAAAGCTTATCTTTGTTCAACAGTGATGCACTAAGAGACCCTTGATTTTAATACAGCCATAACATTATTAAAAAGTTACACGTTTGCTCATCAAATAAATTGTGAAAAGCATCTGCACAGAAGAGGCACAGCACAAACACTATGGTTTTTACATTGACTGAACACACCACAGACAATACCGCAAACATTATTCTGGGCTTCTCCATTCCCTACTGATCAGAAGGACCACTCTTCCAGGTTAGGGAGAGAGTTAAGGGAAGTAGTTACAATGAATTATGAGTGGATATTAATTGGCTCTTTATCCAATTAGAATGCTACAGAAGATGGAACTTTCTCATGATTACTCATTATGCTAGAAGAAACCAGAAGTTGATGTAACTTCTGCATTCAAGCCCCTTAACAGAAGTTTAAATTTAAATAAATCTTGCAAGAAACATAATCTGTCTTAATGTTGGGATATTCTAAGTCTTTAAACAGTCTCTAGTCCTGTCTGTTTCCTCTGACTCTGTAGGCTTTGAATACAACAAATCCTGACTTACTAGCAAGTAAGCAGTTAGATACATACTAGAAGCCAGTAGCAAACTTCATCAAAATAAGTTCAAAATACCAACACGTGTTTATTGAGACAGATATCACATATCTTCAACATCTTCATATATCACATATCTTCAACATCTTCAACATCACATATTCGCCCACTCCCCAGAAATTAGCACAGTAATCTTGAGTAAAAAACATGAGGTACAGTAGATGAGACCTCTTGCCATTTTTTCTATCAGATGAGAATAAAAAAATATTAAAAAGGTCACTATGATTATGCAAATGAGGTGCACTGCACTAAGAACCAGACTGTTGGGACCAGTAATGGGATTATAATTATATATCTTTGTTTTTTTTTAATTAATGGTTGTCCGTGAAATACACAGCTCCAATTTACTAAATGCTTAATCATGTGAACTACACAGCACCTATTACATGACTGTATTAAATGACTGTATTTCAAACTAGATTGTTTATTAACCTCTGTTTAATTAACTCAATTCTTTTAGCAGTTGCCAAAAAAATACACCTCACACTTCAATAAGACTAGTGGCAAAACAACTCAGCCAGATAGGTTAGTATATGTGAATCAATCAAGGAATATTACATTTTACATCTTTCCTAATGTGGTAAAAGATTATAACCATCTTGTACAATAGATCATTTATTAAAACATGTGTGCTCTTTAATGTCAGTTTAAAGATCCAATTTCAATCTCATATCTATTTTTCATTTTTTATCCAATTTTTGTTTGTAATCCCTGAGTAATACCCTATAGCTCACTCTCCTATATATTTATACATATGGGTATACTGTAAATAGTCAATGTACAGTATATGCAGATTATGTACACAATTGAATACAGTAAGATATTAAGGTTAAATAAAGTACTGACCTCCCACTGTGAAATTCACAGTAAAACCATGGGATTCCTGGCCTGGTTAACAGAAGTTATGATGCCACCACATATTCAAGTAATCAACTCACACTTTTTCTTTCAAGAGCAGTCATGACATGTTCATTAAAAACGTGTAAGGTGTAATCCTGTTTGAGAGAGCAAAGCACTGTGCTGCTGTCCTGCTATGCTTTGCTGAGCTGATCCAAAGCATTGACTTTGGTCAGCATTTGTGCAACTGGACCACAGATGGTTATTCTGAGATGCAACGGCTCCCTAGATCACCGAAAACAGCTCCTCCTCAAAGGAAGTGTGTTCGGAACATTTTCCCACCAGTATAGAATGAGAAGATGTCACTACACAATGGGGCTAGACCAATAAAGCAGAACCTGTACAGAAATCCAAGTTATTAGATGGGTTAAAAGCCACATGAACAAGGAGTCCTAATGAGAATCAAGCACCCTGAAGTCTGTGTCAAATCTTCTTGAGGATTAATATTTTATGAGGGACATCTTAAAATCTACATCTTTATTGTTGTTAATAAAAATACATAAGAGATGCAGCTTATGTGTAGAGTTCTATCAAGTTAGTTAAACAAGACCTTCCATTTCTAAATCCATGCAAGTTAGTTCTTAAAAAGACATTGTTCTTTAAATGTTGTTCTCATTTTACTCTCACTTTTGCTTTCAAAAGTGTGGCCTACTGTTAAGTTTCCTTGTTCAGTTTTGCCCCCTCCTCACCAACCCCCTTATGAATTGGAGCTACAGTTGCAATTATTTGATTTGTGGGATTGCATAAA
Source organism: Lepisosteus oculatus (assembly GCF_040954835.1). Classification (NCBI taxonomy): domain Eukaryota; kingdom Metazoa; phylum Chordata; class Actinopteri; order Semionotiformes; family Lepisosteidae; genus Lepisosteus; species Lepisosteus oculatus. The sequence goes on along the minus strand of NC_090719.1, from coordinate 11,408,571 downwards.
CTCAGCCTCTGACTACTAAGAACCCCCTGTGTGTATTTCTCCTGTCATGAACGAATAACCTGCCTTTCCTGAATAAATCCATAATTACATCAAAACTGCACTTAATCTGTATTTTGACCCAGGCTTCTGAGGTGGGAGGTCAGCCTGTACTGTATTTTGCCATGCATTGCACACGGATGGGTCAGGAGGTCCCCCTAATTTAAGGTAATAGCATTTTAGTAAAGAATGAAAGGTCTGACAGAGACAAATGATCCCAGACTCTCTGCAAGCTGAATTTTAATCCAATTAGCAGCACAGGAGGCGATTAAAAGTGCATTACCGGCCCATGTGTCAGTAACATGTCAATCAAAAAGTATTTAAAAAAGGAAGTTCTGATCTCATCTCTGGCTCCATCTAGGAAAGGGAAAACTAATCCAGTTTTGGCAAACAAGAAAAAGATCTTTTTGTTTACAAATGTGCCTCATATCCTACAGAGTATAATTTTGTCTTGTCAGATTCATATGGATCTGTGGCAGGGTACATATGGACTATGAAATACTGTTCAACATACATGGCAAATCGGACAAGGAGTAGCATCTTCAGTGGGAACAGGATGACCTTCGTTTGGCATTGAATAGCCTAACATTCGTTGTATGAAGATCAAGTGATCTACACAGGTCAAATTACATATCCAGCAAATGAATGCAGAGCCAATGCCAGACACCTTCATGCACCAAGATTTATCAGATTATGGTCATCCATCCTTCACAGTCAATGCCTTGTGTGCAGAAGCTCTTCCACAAAACTCTTTTACATACAACAATTTCTTTAAGGTTGTGAATGTGCCAGCCACAGTTGTACCATGTCCACAATTGTCTTGGGTGATGGAGCTAACAGCAACTTTTCATCTGCACACCTTCCTGCATCTCTAATATACATTTACATATGGTTTCTTCTTCTGACATGAGTGACTGCTTCCTACTGTACATGAAATTACCCAAGGGTGACTTGAATACATCCAGGAGGTCTGAAATATCACACCATTAGGAAGCTCTTTGGGAGAATACATTTCTAGTTTGCTTTCAAATGCCTCTGATCATTCTGTGTCCTCAGCAGTAATATCTACAAGAACATTACACAAATTGATATTTTTTCTCCTCTTCCTTAATACTGAAGCTCTAAGGAGCAAAATAAAGCTATAGTTAAATTCAAGCAGCTTGCAAAAATATACTTTGAGGACTTTTTAACTGTAAATGCATCATACTAGACATTTTCAAGTCCTGCACTTATTCAGTCAGAGATACACATTTTCTCTGTTAATTTCTGTGTGACCAATTATACTAAATATGGCACTGTACATATATTGCATCTTGTCTTAAGAGAAGGCATTCTCATCTTTTCCACCATGGAAAACTGTCAATAGTCCTCCTCAGTGATCCAAAGTATATTTGAATAAGGGAAGAAAGAAGAAAATTCAACAGATCAAAAGGGCAAGATAGTGGTTGCCTTCCTAACGTGCTTGTCCCCAAATGCACTGCATCATTAACCAACATGGCCCACAAAGACAGGCTCTCTCTGGTGTTCCTGGAATGGGCTCGTGCACTGAATACTGCATAACCACAGGGAAGAACAGCTCCAGATGCAACCTTGGCTCCACCTTACACTATTTTATTCTGACAGGCAGCAGATGTGCAATAGTTTTAAAAGTCTCTCAGACTTCCAGCTCTCAAGAAAACAGTTGCTCTCAGTCAATGTCCCCCAGAGAAACATATTTGGAATATTTTAGCCGCTTATTCTCTTATTTTATCGACATAATGCAAACAGTTAATATTACGGGGCTAGTGTAGAAAGACATTATTGATGATAGCGGGCATTAACTCATTATGACCATATCTAAGTTATTCTAAATGCTTGGTGTCATTTATTTCAATATAAAAAGACTTTTTTTTAGCACAAACTAACACTTTAAAATCATATTGATGAAAGCTGGAAAAAGGGTCAAGAAAAACCTTAACAAATATCATTAATGTATACACAGAAGTGTATATTTTAATGCCTTTTTTAATACAACTAAACTTTTGAGTGGTATTTTTGGTCAATAAAACATCCTCGAATTGGCATGAAAAAGGACAGAAATTATCTTCACGTTTGTATATGTGGAAATCATTTTTAGAACATTGGAAAATTCAAGCAGGAGAGTTGCATATTCCCAAACACTTCCTTTCCTGGGTGATTCTGTGTGACATGTCTTCATCTGCATTGTTAATGTCACGTGTGTTACAAGATTAACAACTTAGGTTTGTCACTCTCTTTCGGAAAAGGCTTGATAGGGTTTGAAAAGCACTGAAGGGAAACTGACATATCCTGTCCTGTGTTTTCTGGGGCAAACTGAATTGCTATCATGCTGTCTGGTGTTACAGACCACCAGGCATAAATAATAAAGTACACAATCATAAAAAACACGCTGCTCTTCACAAATGAGAAAATACCAGATAGAACGCATTGTAATGTTTTCTGACTGGAAACAACAGAATGTAGTAACTTATTCCCTCCACAATCACAGCACAGACAAATTTGTCTCCCCAGCTTTGCTCCAGCTACCATTAAATGGAAATGAGATCACTGACTGGGAGAGACGCCATCGTTAAGAGTGACATTAAGAGAAAGAACAATTGCAGTCTGAGCTGCAGTAAATCGTGACATTTATCATAACATTGCGTCACTCAGAGAAGCCTTACAAAGGCTTCCGACGGTAGTTCATCACGACGTGTCCTGCGTCATCAATCACGTTTATTGTCTCTGCCTTTGTGGAGCATTTGTTTTGTTTAGCACTACTTTGTGTGAAAAATGAATGCTCTCCGAGAACATAGAAAAAAAAAGCGTCACTGCAAGAGAATCACTGAAGAGAATCTGTTCTCGAGAAGCACAAGGTTGCCGGTCAGGGTTCGCTTAAGGACAACAATACCACCACTTGCAGACTTTTATAACCTTTTTATTTTAGGGACTGTAATGCACATAAGCCACGCACCGATTATGATTTGGGATCCTGAAATGATTTGCTGGGTAACAAGTGAGAAGTGTGTCTTTTTACATTGTTTTCACCGTTTCCCCAAAATAAACGGAAGTCCAATTTAAATGTCTGAATTCCAATGATTGCATTTCACCTTTTACTGCAAGTGCGTATGCTTTATACTCTTGGACAGGCCGGCCAACTCCCCAGGCACTTGTGCACTAAATTAGTATCAATCGCAAGGGGGAAAAAAACTGTAGCGCACACATATGGATTAATGGATACATAACGTTAGTGCAAAACAGGACGCGAACAGAGGTGTGTAGTCTGTGTTTAGGGAATATTAAGAAGAGCTTAATACCATTAGGGAAAAATATTTCAAGTGCTGTTCATAACGTACCAAAAGTGTTTTTGTGGGATTAACCTCTACCCGTGTGTGTGGATTTTTTTGTAACATCATTTTTTTTTTAAATAAAGGTTTTGAACTTGAGGGGAAAATGTACGAAATGCATGCGTGATATAGAAAATGTATTTTACTTAATAAAACTTAAATTAACCCTGACAGTCTATACGGACACTTGCATTACATGCTGATTTTTATTGTGCGACGACGTTAACTGGATCCAAAGGAGGGGAAAGAGGTCTGATTGTAAAAAAAAATGCGCACGTTGCCTAAACGCCCCAGTCATTTAGTGTTGTACTTAAATCAGCATTGCACAATAGGCTACTCAGTCTTTTGAAATTTGTTAAAGGCGGCTGTTGGTTAACTTGTTTCGTGCCAAACTGCCTGCTCCTCTTCAAGCAGATGCAATTTTGTATAATGAACTGTATCTGTGCAATTTTCTGCTTTTGTTTTGATAAGTCTTCCAGGAATAAGCATTTCTTTCCCATTGTCTAACAAATCATTTTCAAGTGTGCCCAGACATTTGCTTCCCCCCAAACGAGGAAGAGCTCACAGGAATATACAGTAACTTCACCGAGTCATTCTGGACGAGCCTTGTCTCTATACTGCCTCCATCACTCCCACGCACTTTCCTCTATTAAAATACCACCCCACGTATAGACTTTAACCTTTGCTGTTTGCGACCAAAAATGCTTTCTCCACCGCAAACACACCAAAAAATCATAGAATAAATTCTCGTGTCACACTTTTTTTTAAAAAAGAGCGATGCTTTGCGTGCGTTAAGGTATTATTGATCGTGTTTTGGGTGGCATTTTGATTTATTGTTAATGATACACCTTTAACCACATAACCGAAAGACTAGGTGGCCTCCTTTTACTTCGTAATCTTGTCACCTTGCTTATTTTATGTACTGCAACGCTATTGTGATATTTCGGGGTTAGAAAGAATCCGCATTGATGGGCGCCAACTACAATGAAAGTAAAACGTGCGCAGTAACAACTGCAATTTGCAGCACAAAATGGACGACCTTTCCAGGTATGCGCCACGCCAACCGAACTTCCGGTGACAAGAACGGACCTTATTACATCGTTAACAAGAAGGCTTGTGAATCTCCTTCAATCCAATAGAAATATTGCCCCCGGCGTCGAGAAGGATTTGCAGACAAATGCAACTTACCTGTAACCTCCGTATGCAGTTCACGTTGGAAAATTCCCGCGGTGAAATGTCTGCTGCACAACCTGTATTATTCGCTCGTAATCGTAATTACAAGGTGCCGGAAGGCCCGATTTTTGGGTTACAGTTCTCGCGAACTGTTGCTCTGGCCTGTGACGAGCTTGTGACATAACGGAGACCGCGCAGTACTTTCACGGAGTTGACGATTTTGTGCCTCATTCGGAATGAAAAGAAACATTTTGCGGTACTGTCAATTAATTTCTGTTGTTACCGAGATTTAATAACCAATTTGTGAGAAACTGAGACTGCAGTTCCACATGCGCTATAATGAAACCTGCTGAATAATATTGACAGTGCACAGGTGATGATGTAATTTAAACCTACTGAATTGCATGCATGGTGAAAATTAAGACAGAGAATCCCAAACGGGAGCTAAGAATCAAGAGAACAATGTCCTTGTGCCATCAGTAGTGTCCCTGGGATGGGACTGCTCTCTGAACTCTCACAGCAAGCTCACTCCTCTCTACAGTTTATATATATATGGGGGGGGGGGGTCATTTTTTCAAATTCAACTTCAAATCTATGTGACTAGCACACCCACCTTTAATTAATAAGGGCCCAGTGAGCCTGCAATACCGCCTTTTCTGCATTCTCCAACACTGCTTGGGAAAAAGGCGAATTGCTGCAGAATATTGGAGCAACACTTCAGGTGGACTTAGGAGCAGTGGGGTCAAGTTCTCCTCATTGATGAATCAAGGTATTGTGGGCTGTAGACTGCGAATGCAGTATGGAAATGTAGAATAACACACACTAATTGTAGTGTACAGCTGAGCAACAAATGGGGAGGTCCAAGTCTGATGATCTGACTAGGAATGTCATGTTTGGTGGTTCTCAGTGGCTGCATTAACACATATTCTTGCATTCCTAGCCAACAACAATGTACAAAAAAATGAAAGTTTACGACTTAGTTTGAAAATACTCTTCCCAGATTCATGAAAATAAAACACTAAGATTTGTATCTCTATTTATTATACACAATAGCAGTAGGTACAGTATCTCATCTTTTCTAAAAATTTTAGTGAAAGAATTGGGCTGTATTGAAATTACTGTGAACTGGTTCAGCATTCTGCTGTAAATTCATTTTTTTTAATAGAAAGTATTTCCATAACAGTCATGTCAAATAGTTTACCATAACTGAATGGTTTTCTAAGTTTTTTTATTTTATTTCTTTAAATAGTCATGCAGCCAAGAATGTATTAAATAAAATCTCCTAATGTTCACTGTTGTTTTTATGGCTTTTGCATCATATGTCTTTGATTTTTCAGTTATCGTGGAATGCATGTTATAATGCCTTTGCAATTTCTTTGTTTCATTTAATCAATTTCTTTTTTTACAAATTGCACATCCTGGATTCAAGTGGTTTGATGTCATTCTATTTAGAAATTTAGAAAAACAAATCTTCCTTCCATGTTCTACCTTTTTAGGAGCAGATGAATCATTTTGAGTGCTACTACTGTAAAATCAGCATCATGCTATGGGGAATAATAAAACAAATGTCATACACCCATTAAGCTTTGACCAAAAAACTCTATCCCAAAACCAGCGACAGCATTAAATTGACCAATAGCCACGAGTAAAGAAGTCATGTGATGTGCAGCCAATTAACTTACCATGTGGATGGAAAGCAAATATGCTATTTGTTTACATCTACAGTACATTTTTATGTACCATGGTGCATACCATGTAAAAGATTGTAACCTACATTTCATTAATGACATTTAACAAAAGTACAACACCACTATGTCCAGACACCATTGTGGGCATGAAAACATAGCTTGTAGCCACATTTGTGAAAAGTTGTTATTTTATAAAGGCTATTTTATGTGCCTATCGGCTCATATTAGTATATATACTAGACCGTTTTTCATATATAAAATATAGGTATATGACATGGATTAGTGGTTGCGAATAGTTTGTCAATATATCTGAGAATATACAGAATGTGGACTTTAAATATACTGTACTTAACAGGTCATTTCCATATCCAAGCTCATAAGGTCAAAGCTTATCCTGGTTTCTGTGGATGACAGAGTTTTCAAAACCCCGTCAGTAGAATGCCAGGCATTCACAGGGAGTTCCCACAGTATTGCTGGTGCCAGCTCATGGACTGGAGCAACCAGTCTGCAGTATGGATTGGAACCTACAACCAATTAAAATGTAGCAATCTGGAGATCACTATCCTATGCATAAGTAGATAGGCATTTGCCTCACTAAATAATTCAATTAAATAATCAAATTGGCACAGTCTCAGTCCTCAGGTATCATATCTCAAATACATTCCTGAGTCCCACAAAAGTCATAGCCTTAGTATAATTACTTTTAAAGCCCACACTTGTTTCACCATTCAAATTCATGCATAAGGGCGTCTCAAGGCCTTTGTATTGGTTTAACCTTAGGCTTCTTGTAGATCTTTGTAGATGGCCAAATACCTTGTGGTGATGTAACTTGTCTGTGAAGTAGAGTTTTCTTTAAGGTCTTCTTATGTACGGTACCATTAAGGCTGCACAAAGCGTCCCTTTGTTTCATAGGAAGAGGTAACAGTTGCTGTGTCCATATCATTTACTTATAATAGCATAATACAGGTCTGCTACTACAAGACAGGATGGGCATTTTTGGTATTGGTTTATTCGGCTTGATAAGGCTATCCTTAACAATGCATGTGATTTACATAGTCTTTTAATCCAGGGTGTTCTAACCAATTTTTTTTTTATTTTAAAGTGGTCTGTTTATAATTCCTTTGATATTAAGATCACTGGCAGTAGTCCTAATATCCCAACTGTGTATCATGTTAAGAATTTTCACAATGGGAAAAGATATGTAAATATTAACTTCAATAAGTTTCTTGTCAGCTGGCCAGATCACACACAAAAAAATATGAAGAGAAAAGAAACATGAAGGTATTGCCTTTTGTACAGTACTTTGTGAATCTTGGATCCTAGGAAACCTGGCATTGCAAGTGCTCATTTGGAAAGTGCTCAAGCTCTGGTCAAACAACCATAAGTGTACTGAGACATTATGTTCACATATAGCTACAGTATTCCTCAGTATCATATTATGAGTCCCATAACTTAAGCATGTTTCATGTTTCAGCATAAAAAAACTTAATTAGTATGTTTGTAAAAATAAAAATGCATGTAAAAAAAAACAGAGGCAAAACCAGACGAGGTGAAACCAATCTCTTAACCCAAGCTCTTAAACTTCTTGGACTAATCTCCTAACATCTTAGACATCTTAAATCAACTTCAACCAACTTTCATCTGTTTTCTGCTAAGCTTTACTAGCCTGATATTATCTGCCCAGTGTTTCTTCCAAACCCAAAGTGTTTAGGCCCTGGAGTTTGTTACTTCTTAATTGCTTGGGATGTTTTTTTTTAGCCCAGGTTTATTTAATTAAGCAAAATTAGGAACTGTAACAAGTTATTTAGAAGCTGGCGGGGGGAAAGAAAGAGCACTTCTCAAAAAAACCCAATGCCTGCAGAATATCATGGGTTTTACAGTCTCACATGTTCTCACTGTCAGTGTTCAGCAGAGTAATTTTCAAACACTATGAGTGAATCTTTCTTTTTTTGAGCCTTATCTTCTCTTTCCTTCTCATTTTTACAGTGGCATTATGGTGAGCAATACATGTCATGCTTGTGGCAGGTTATACAGAAGTACTACCAGGTATTTGAACCCAGAAAAAGAAAAAAAAGTCAGCTCAGCTTCTTTCTTCCAGGCTTTAACCAAAGTAGAAATGACACGCCAATGTTTGAGCTTAAGTTGTCTTGGAAAATTGGCACGGTGTAAATTTAGGCTTAAATGTCTTGGATGCACACACTTTCTGAACCATCTTGAAATATGCCTGGCAGGATTATTGCTTAAAGTCCGCCATAATGCTGTTCTCCTGCAGAGGAAGTCTGCAGTTTGAGGTACTTTACTTGTGTGCCAAAGGCAGACTTAATATGTAATAATTGGAAGAAATCTCAACTGGATGTCATATAAGATCAGTAGTTCAACTCCAAGAGTCTAGGTCCACCAATACTGGATGTCCCAAAACAATATACCACAAGATGTGTACTTGCAATTTAATTATTTTTCAAAATCAATCACATCTTTTACTTCTTAAACAAGAAGAAATTGGGCAGAGAATGTAAAAAGAGGCAGTCGGACGTCCTTCAATTACAAGAGAGGAGCTTCAGTGCAACTTCAGCACTCGATTTTGGATCCTCCTGAATCACTGACAGTTACCTAGACCCGTCAACACAAGCAGTTTCACTTTTTAAACTTTTTTCTTATAAGCAGTGTTACCTAAAATAGGGCACACCTAGACACAAACACACACTCATTCATACAAGGCTTGTTTTCCCAAAAGCCAATGAACCTACAGGTACCAATATGTCTTTGGACTGTGGGAGGCAACCAGACCACCCAGGGAAAACACAGGGTTAACATACAGCATTCTGGGTCCATAATGGAACCCAGGGCCCTACTGATCACGGCACCAGAGTTCCACCCAAACTGAATTCAATAATTCAGAAATCATCTGACATGGTAACTCTGAAGCATCCAAGAAAAACAACTTACCTTTTTTGACTTCAATCTCTTCAGAAAGTTAGGATTTACTGTATGAGTCACCTATAAGCTCTTCTGGATTGTGACTATCCAGCTACAGGACCCCTGCTTTCATCCATACTGTTCCTTCACTCATCAAAATATTAGGTATTCCCAGCACACAGTGTATGAGCCCTTCACAGAAAAAGCAGGAACAGCTTGAACCACTCCTTTTGATTTTTGTGTACACCCGATCTATTCTCCAAACAGGTTCACCTTCAGATGGAGCTGTAAGAAGGGCAATGGTCTGGGATTGGACTGCAAATTGCTGTGGTTCATATGATATTTAGCAGAATAATGATCTTTCTATTGCTTTGGCCAGGGTGGGGTGATGGGAGCCTTTCAGATTCATCAAGCCACTTACAGAGTTTATGAATTATCCTATATTGTTCCTAATATTTTGCCCACATAGTGTTAAACTTTTATAATGTGTTACAAAAACAAACATGAGACAAAAGGAAACAGAAACCATGTTCTTTACTTAACCTCTTGGACTGCTGGGTATCCAGATGTTAAACTTACAAGAGATGAACCACCACCAAATAACACATTGACCACTTCATATACCAGCAGAAACATTCTGTACATTACTTTGGACATAAGTGTCCTCTCTGCTGCTCTAGGTTCAAGTGTGAATATTTCAAAAGAAAGAGTGCTGTAACTGATTTCCCCAGGTTAAACTTCATCAGCTTCTTCTCAGTTAGTCATTATTTTTTTGTTCTTTATGGACATAAAGGAGAAGCACCGTTATGATGTCATTACACACAAAAGTCTTAATTTCAGCACCCACATCCCACTGCCTCACACCCATTTTAGGAAATCATTTACATGCTCTGAACTCACACCTGTAGCTCTTTACTTATAGGCCAATAAGTTAAAAAATAATTAAAGTTAATATTCCAGTTCTCCATTAGAAAGTCTTTAGTCTTCCAAAGTTGTTTTTTTTTTGACAATTCTGCCTTTCATTTGTAAATCTTTTTTTCTCACTTTTTTTTTTGGTAGAAAACAGTCCCGCATAAATGAAGACCTGTCTGTACAGCAAAGGTGGCTTCTCTCATCGCAGTTTAAAGTCTCCATATGTGTTCCGAGGTATTGACATCAGTTTTTCTATGCAGGTAACTTTTGTATCCTGTAAAGAGCTGTGCCAGACCATATTTATCGGCCGAATCTCCTCGCTCCGACAGAAGATATAGGGCACTGTGTCTGTCCGGCTCTGGATGTAGGCACTGTGGAGCAGAGCGGTACAGTATCTGCTGATTCTGTCCACTCTCCTGAGAATCAGGTGGGCTTTTCTGGAAAAGAAAAGAGCAAAATATCATAAAAATACTCTAAATCTGATCACCAAAGCCTTAAAAAAATTCCTCCTTGCTGCATTTCCTCTACAGTTATTACTGGTTTTGGAAACGTAATGTTCATTTCATCACACACATATGAGCAAATACTGTATACTGATGTTTCCCAGTAATGTTTCCCACTATAATTACTTGAACTGTCCCTCGGGGCCCCCCTTACTCCCCCCAGAAAAGAATAACAAAAAAGCTCATTGACTGCAATCCTGAAAAAAAAAATGGTATGGAATAAAAGCTGTTTGGGACATTACTGGCTCTCACTGTCAAACTGTTTAGTTTATTGTACTTTTAATCAAAGCAATACCATAGACGTTTTTCTTTTTTTTTCTTGTTCTGGGCCAATTCCTTAAAAAAATGAAAAGAAAATATGAGAAGCCATAACTATGAGGGTTACTTTTGGAAACTGTTACAATGCCTCAACAAACCCTATTGTTTTTCAATAAAAACAACTTTCCTGGGTTTGTGTTATCACTTTTTTCTGGAGAAATTAATGGATATTTTATTCTTTCAGCTGGGGGAATGAAGTGAACTTTTCTTTGCTTTCATTCAGTCTCATTATACACCATCCCAGGTTAGGCTGTGTTAAGAGCATGCGATCGCTTACATTAATATTGCCTTATTTCTCTTTGTGTTTTAAACCAAAATGTTCCCTTCACGCCATGCCTTGCATTTATAAATTACATTTTTGTATGACTCATTTCCAAATCGATACAAAATGCTATGCAAAGCTATCTGGCCTTCACGTTTAAAAATAAAACATTTCTGTCCTGCACTCGTTTGTTTAAAAAAATAATACATGAACTAACAAAGCGGAGTGGAATCTCACTGAAATAACAGCCTTGTGGAACCCTGCTGAAAGTATGAGAAACTGCTGATTGAATTAAATTCATGGTGCCTTATTGCAGTCTGCAAAAGCCTCTACATGTTTAATAATGTTCGACTTTACACTCCTTTCAGGAAGTGAGGATGAATAGTATTAAATGCGTATCGGAAGTTAATAAAGAATATTTTCTATGATTTCAAGTTCAGGTGCATTTAGTAACAAATTTACTGCAATCTAAAAATACTGTGGGAGCTGTGTGCTACAGTATGGTAAATAACACTCTTAAAAACGCCATGCATTCATGCTTCAGCTCAAAGACGTCAGCTGGGAATCATTATGAATTCTCTGTGCACGTTATTTTAGTATTGACTTTCCGTCTCAAAACTGTGATGGAATACAAGCGTTCCACACCTCTTTTAATGTAAAAACAAGTGCCATTTCGATAAACTCCAACACTACAGTGAGAAAAATAGGCATTAAAAAGTTTACAGCCCCACAGAGGCCTATGAAATTCAGACAAAATTGTGCAGAAAAGCTTTCCCATGTCAGAGTTACAGTAATAAACGTATATGATATGAGCTCCCCCTCTGTGCCTTTTTGATTAAGACCCTCGTGAATTGAGATGTGGCCAAGCTAGGAAGAGAGGGTCGTCTGCTCTTGGTGTGGAACAAGATCCAACTCATTTTCTGTACTGGGCAGGCAAGGGTTTTAACTCACACCTTTTCCTTTGCAGATACTGTATAGTTATGAACAGAACGGGAGCCGCAGTTTATATATTGCATGTCTAAGTGCCTCTACCTGAACACACTGGAGCTTAGGAGCTTTATTTCACAACGGGATGAGCACAAGTAAGAGGATTTTCTAAGATGATACGTGATTTCCATTGGGAAAAAACCCCACACAAACATACAAATGAAATGAGAAAAGCTTCAAGAAATACTGTATTTTCAATCAGTGTTTTCTATTGAATACACAATGATGAAAGATAACCAATTCTTTACAGGGTGCTTATAAATTAGACGAACTACTCAAGCAGCTCTTATGTGAAAAGCTGTGCACCTTGGAGAAATTAAATCTGCCTCACATTGGAAATGGAACAAGTGGAACATGTTGCCAAGAACAATAATGGTACAGTACAGTACAGTGAAAAACACTGGTAACTCACAGAGGGTCGGCAGTGTCTTTTTAGGATATAAAATCTGCTGAATACCAGTGATGTTTGCAACCTCTAATGCTTGGTTTTTGTTCACAGGAATATATTCCCAATTGTCCCATTAGTATGTGTAACAAATTCCATTGTGGGTAGTCTTCAAGGTCTAGCTGTTTAAAGAATTAGCTTCATAAGTGCACTGTATCTCTCAATTAAGATTCTACCTTTATATATCAATATAATGCACAGTATATTAAATGTATATATTGCTGCAGATTGCTGTTGTGTGTGTTAAAGTGGTGGTGAGTTAACAACTTGTATGCACCAATGTAGCGGACAGAAAGGTCTGTTATACTGTAGGAGGTGTCAGTTACCAATGGCTAGTGTTTGCAAACAGTTAAAAGATTTTTATTGGTGTTTGCTAAGAATCTTGGAATTGTTTGTACTTTTGTATGTACTGTATGTGTTTGTGCTTCTAAAATGTCATAGCTGTCCTAGGGGTTGAACAGCGTACTGTCTGAACAGGTAGTTCCATAAAACCTGGGTTTTTGTTTTGATTGTATGAAGAACTCACCACACCATGAAGACCTTCCTAATCCTGTGGATTTTTTTGTTTGTGCCAGGTGTTTAATGGGCCAAGATCCATCCTGTAGGATCATCTTCCACTTTATAAAGTTTAAATATTAGTCAATCTTGACACCATCTTATGTACAAGCAGGCTCCAAAAGTTAAATAATAAACCACCCTTTTTGTCAGAAAAAAACGAATAAAGTTATGTGGCTTCTTCAATTACCATTGAACAGATTAGCTACATAGACGAGATTTTGAAATGCATGTACATATTAAACAAAGTTTAGAATAATACAAAAAAGATTAATATTTACAAATTACCCTGTGTATTTGGAACAGGTTCCAGAGTACAAAACATACATTAAAACTTCACACTCTTAATTACTCACCATGGCAAGCCCTAATCCACTCTATATTTGGAACGAAATAAGACTTTGTCATAAAGTAATTATTCCTCCACAGGGAAACCCACACTCTAGACAGGTGGCAGAAGAAAACAGTCATTTATCCTTCTAAGAGAAAGCAACCACATATAAAGAAGAATGACAAACCTTGCTAAGAGGAGTTAACAAGGGACATCAATCACATCTCCTTTGTTTAAATTAAATCTGAGTCCCTAAAGAGTCAGATACCTGAAAGGTTTATGTTCATTAATGAGGACTCTAAGTGGAGAAAACTGTCTGGCGTGATAAATCATTCTGTTGATATACAGTATCTGTTAATGAGATATGCTGCCCCCCCCAATCCAATTTGAAGATTTGATTTTGGAACTGCTTCTTTCAACAGATAACAATGAGATATAAAAGTTCATCAAAACAGTCCATCAGTTCCAAGCACACTAGTACTGGTGTGGAACACCTCTTGATGATGAAGGAAACTAAAATAACCAATAACATTATTAATATTATAAGGTTACAATGATCAGTGCCTAACTTTATAGGATATAGCGATACATGATGAAATAATCTTGTGCTCCAGTATATTTTAGCTAAATGTCCTTTGGTTTTATAAAAAGAAATGAAACCACCTATTCAAAATTTGGTACTGTTTATACAGTAGCATACAGTATATCATAATTATCTTTTTCTGGCATACTTTCATAAAGTTCTTTTTGTGATATGAAACTCCAGTTTTAAGGCATTTTGACTAATATAAAGCCATTTTAGCAAAATGGAAATTGAAAAAGAAATGAGTCAGTTATGAATATTTTCCCCCCATGTGTTTAGTTTTCAATGTGATCTGGGTCATGCCCAAGATAAAAGTCACAACTCAACCTCAAGACAGCATGACAGAATTTTGTATAGTTTGGCAAGTATGAGCAGTCATGCTTTTCAAATGTTAAGGATTAATGTCTAAAGAACATTCAGATTAGAGGAGAGAAAGCTATATAAAAACCTTAATGGCTCCTGGTGGAAACTGCCTGTTTGTAGCCAATGTCACTGTCACTGTTTATGAACACTAATAAAAAACAAAAAATTTAGATGAAAAATACAAGAAAGAAAATGTTCTGGTGGTCAAAATCAGTGTTTAAAAATGTATTTATTTTTTCTTTGTCTTAGTAGTAATAGTAATAGTAATAGTAACAGTTTCATTACTGTTAATAATGCCCTGTCATCTAATGAGTGACATGTTTAGCTCATTTCTTTATTACAAATAGGAGATCTAGAGTAGCCTTCAAACATCTATTTTTGGGACGTTTGAGAAAGCAAGATTACATTCAGTCTTCACAGAAGGCCCAGTCTAGAATAAAACCCATACTGTACCCATAGAGCTGAATGGCACTGGTGCTAACCAACACACCAGCAGTTTACTAAATTAGCTATTCCAGACAGTTAAATGCAGAGCTACATGAACACACAAAATTGTAATTTTTTGTAAATAATCTCCAATCCGATTATTTGTACATGTATAGAATGCTTGTTCATTTCAGGAAACCTTCGTTTACAAATTATAATAAATTGACTATTATTGAATACAGGAAACATTTTTTTTCCCCACAAATAGTTTTAAACCATGTAGAACAGAACACTGGATTTTTCTTTCAATTAATATTTTTTATTTATTCTAATGAATAAAGCAATACAGTATATGGATCATGCATGCTCCACCTGGACCACATTATGCTAGGATGACTAAAATAAAGTACTCTAATATAGGAAACTATCATCTCAAAATGTGGGATGCGAACTACTGTACACCCAAAGACATACTGTGCACACACCACACAGCAAAGTTACTGCTATCCACAGACAGGTAAATGGATTAATGCCATGAAAATTCATTTCCAAACAGGTGTGCGAGCCATAACACAAAAAGTCAGACTGTGTACTGGCTACTACTCAAGCCTAAAGATCTTACTACATTTCAGCATTAAAGTACTACTGCTATTATGAGTAACAAAGCTACATTGTTTGCAAATGTTTTTTTTTCTTATAAATCATTAATCCTTTTCATTACTCCACATTACAAAACACATCAATATTAAAGACCTTAAGAGGTACCACAGAATTCATCTGCCTTGACTTTCAAGTATGACACGCAAAGAGAAATGATCTTGTTTAAGCTTTCATTTTTACTTACTCCACACAACCCCCCATTTAAAAAAACAAAACATTGGTGTGATGCTTTTAATAACTGACTATATTTTATACTAGTCCCTTAGTACTGACGACAGAAAGTGGATAGATGATCCCAACGTTAAGAGGGTATGGAGGCATCGAACAGCAATGGACAGTAAGCTTTAGTAAGCAGATGTAAAAAAAGATTTTTCAGAGCATTGTGGGTTTAAGCCCCCAATATGGACATTGCTCTTTTCTCCAACTGCTCCAATCCATCTATCTGTGTGCCAGCATTGCTAAAGGATTAATCTGCAGAGGACTAGAGTCCCATTCAGGAGATCCATGTACAGTACTTCCATTTAGCCTAATGCTACACAAATGGAGATGAAGTCTGACCCTATGAGTCAGGATGCATAAGAAGGTCTTAGTTGCATGCATAATAAATTTACACTTCTAAAGAAGACGTATTTTCAGTATTATATTTAATACCACTAAACGTCTGAGTGGAAACAAAACTGTTAAATTATAGAACACTTTATTAAATTAAGAAAATAAGAAAGGTCTGCAGATTAGGTGAGGGGCACATTTTCTATTTTGCACGTTTTGCTAGTTTGGTAGATAAGGTGCTAAGTGAATCTAAAACTGCTTAACCATTTGTTAAAGGAACCCTGAGTTCAGAAGCCATTGATGTAATTCTTCCAGTAGTCACTCAAGATAGGGGAAATGCTCAGGGACTGGGGGCATTGCTAATGATGTATCTATGTAAAAACCATCTGAGAAACCTGAATCAAGTAACTATAGACCAATTAGTCTGACTTCTATTGCACAGTAATGTTATGGAAATAATTGTAAGAATTAAACTACAGGATCCCCTATATGAAAATAATATCATAGGAAATAGTCACCATAGAGAAAAGATATGTCTTGTTAACAAACTTGTCAAGCAAAAACAGTCATGGATACACACAGGGCATGTGAGACCGTATATTTAGATTTTCAGAAGTATTTTGATAAAGTTCTTCATAAATCAATAATTTTCAAATTGCAAGGGGTAGGCATTCGGAGAATTGTGAGAATATCGATTGAGAATTGGTTACGAATTAGTTATTAACTAAAAAACAGAGGATACAGAATAGAAGGGAATACTTCTATAGCCGAACTACAGTATATTAAAACTGTCCTGGGTGAGAGTGTGTTTTTGTCTGTGGGTCTGCCTGTGATGGACTGGTGTCCTGTCCAGGGTGTACCCTGCCCTGTGCCCTCTGTTTGCCAGCTCCAGCTCCCCTGCGCCACTGAATTGGAAGAAGCTGTTAGAAAATAGATGGATTTTTTGCTGCGGACCCAAGAATTCTGCTGATTTTTTATTGATGGAGAAAAGAATAGAAAAATCTACACGCTGTAAACAACTACCCTGAATCTCAAAAGCATCCATTGAAATAATCACTTTGCACTTATTGGTGTCTGAATTTAATTTGCCAAGTGTCAGCCCAACCTATTATTTTGAAATCTTTTTGTAACTCTATTGCTCCTGTTTTTGTGTCTATCAGTTCCCCAGTTTTAATATTCTTAGCAAGTTTGACCGTTTTGCTAACTATACCACAGACTACATTATTAATATAGAACAGGAAGAGCAATGGGCTTAAAATGGATCACTGTGGCATACCACTTCTTTCCAGTTAGAGGACCCCCTAGGGTACATATTTCCTGTCTGTTAACCAGTTATCAATCCATGTACTGTACAAACTGTTCTTAAGGCTTTAATTTTGAGAATCAGCCTTTTATAAGGGACCATCACAAACATTTCCTGGAAACCTAAATATATAATTTCATAGGCTTAATTTTGTCTACTGTCCTTGTTGCTTGCTCGAAGAATTATAGCATGTTGTTTTGACAAGACCTTCCCTTTCTTTTCACCATTATTCTTCTAATTTAGCTGTAACCACCAGTTATCGAACTTCACCAGTAATAGAAGTGAGACTAATTGGTCTGTAGGTTCAGTTCTGACCCCCTTTATGTGGACTGGTGTTACATTTGCAGATTTCCAAATTGTGGGTCCTGATCCCATTCTTAGTGGGATGTGAAATATTCTTGCTTACGGGCTATGAACAACATCCCTTTAGTTAACATTTCCTTATGTGTGACTGGAGAAATACTACCAGACCTTGGTGATTTATTTGTCTTTAACCATCCTAGCCCCATTAGAACTTCAGTATCAGTTATGATAACAATAGAACCCAATACTGCTGGAGTTTGATATCTTACTGTACATGGGGCAAGTTATTGATGCATTCTATTGGAAACATGTGTGAAATGTTCATTGGTATGCTAATTATATTTGACCATTTATTATAAAGTCAATTAGAGCATCCTGCGTACTTGGTTGGGTTGCAAACTGTGTTAAAAATCAATCATTAAGCATGTAGTTCAGGTGGGTAGCTGCGTCAGCATGCGTAGGCTACAAAGGAACAAGTAATAGGTTTATTCCATGCTGAAAAGAGAAGAAAGAAAACGCAACATTGTGAGGCTCACACCTGAAGAAGGCTCCACGGCTGAAACGTTGTGTTTTCTTTCTTCTCTTTTCAGCATGGAATAAACCTATTACTTGTTCCTTTGCAATCATTAAGCATTTCAACCATCCAAATACCAGCTTATATATTCCCTGTCTCAATACCTTAATTAATGTGTTGAGAGTTTACTCCTAGCAAATATAAAATCACAATTACTACACACTTTCCTGATGTCATCGAACAGTAAGCTACTTCCGCCCAACTCTAACGTTGGTACACAGCTTACATCTGTTGGTAAGCCCTTTGAATTTCTGTTTTCCAATTTAAACCAGATAGAATCTAAAGTGCCTGTACCCTTGTGCTTCAGTTATCTAACTTGCAGGTTACGTTTGATATAGAGCCTCACAACACCAGCTCTTCTGTTTTGTCTTTCTGAAAATGTTAGAACCAATTAATTTTATATTTGTCCCCATCAACCCCACTGTTCCATGTTTCAGTTACTTCTTTGATGTCAAAGTCCCCCACGGTTAATCCAATAGTTTGGTCAAATTATAATATCAATGAAATGAGACGATGAATATAAAGAGATAATGCATTGAATACTTTGGCGTTAACTCACCTGGCTGAGGGAATGACAGCTCTGGCCGAAGAAAAGCCCTGTCATAACCCCTTCACATAGAACGACTGAACTAGGGAGAAAAGTTAAAATTGAGGTGGAGGAAGGGGCGGCAGGGTGCCAGTAAAAATGCACTCAGAACAGAAATGTGACATTCAAATTTTAAGTCCTCCTGAACAGGTGGAGTTCATTTAGTGTGGGATCCTCCGGTTTTGCATTCTTTAGAATAGCTAATTCCTTAGAATATTAGTAACTAACATTACCAAAGGCACTTAACATTTTTCTTTTCATGGCAGCATCTTCCTCTAGACCTCGCTATTGTGAAACAAACAACAGCCACAAACACACCAGTGACTGAGCCAGGCATGGTGCTTTAAACAGGCCTCTCAAAGTGCTTTCAATACAACTTTCAGGGAAGCAAATAATCATCCATGATCTCACTGTACATGCAGTCTTGTTTGGAGTGGTACAGTACATGGCTTTCATTCAGTGTAAGTACATGCAGTTGCACACTAGGATCTGAGCATGGGGCAAGATAAAAGACAAAATAAGAGGTGACACAGAGACAGTAGGAAATATTTTAACAACAGCCAATAATAGTCTCCTTTACATCACGGTTAGAAAGAATGAAACTAGAATTTTAACTGTTTGAACACAAGAAATGTTACAAACAGGAGGAGGCTACCTGACCCATTATATTGAGTTGCTAGCAGATCCAAGATGCCATCAGACTATTCCCACAAGAATCCCACAGAGCAAGCCCCAGCTGTCTTGACTAGGAAGTTTGTTCTTGATTTCTGGTTTAAAACAGATGATCAAAATAAATGAGAAAACACAGTACACACACTTTACTCCCTTGAAAGAAAGCACCTAGTGAAGACATGTTTCCAAAAGACATGTTGAACTTAAATTAATTCCTTGTTTTGGATCTCCCCATATCCCTCACTTCAGTGGGGGCACTGCTGTCTTCCAAGAAATGAGAACAGGATCTTTAATGTCCATGAAAGCAGACAGACCTTGGCGAGTGTGTACTATTCTGAAGCTAGCAGAAAGCAGAATTGAAACATGAGAATTTGAAAGGTAAACAAGAAAATGTTTAACACTGTTGCTCTAAAATATCTCTTCCAAATATAGTTTATACAGTGTATCTTTCATACGTACATTTCTAAATATTTGAATGTACTTTATATAAATTAGTGTAAAAATAGATAAGTAGATTGTTCCCCAGGTGATGACAGAATGTGAAATAATCTTATTATAGGTGTATATAGAGAAATTGCTGCCTGAAGCATGGCCACTCAACAAAAGATGAATCTAACTGTGATGTATGTCCTATGAGGTGAACATCCCCTACCGATGCTAGCGGCATTGTAGCAGCAGTGTCAAATGGTCATTTATTTCCAAGTGTACAATGTGATGATATATCACCCCATAAAACTAAAAAAAGAAAACCACAGAGTACGGGTCTCACTGAAGCCTAAAGTTCCTACAGAAACATCTGGACTATGTACACCATGCACTACTGTAATTACTGGTACACAGTATGTCTTTCTGCAGCTGTTTGCATGGTGATTTAAAATTAGTCAGACTCAGCTTGTCTTTGTGTGCCAAAGCAAGGTTGTTTTTTACTAACATATAAGGTGCATGACAGGGTTGGCAGGGGCACAGACTGCAGCTCAGCTTTGATTAAATACACTTCTGGGGCCAACTACAGCACCCTTCAAAATTATTCACCTCATGGCAGTAATATCACATTTTGATGAATTACCAGCTATGTGTATGTATATACAATATATACATATAATTTTCAAATTAGCTTTTTGAATCTGAACTGTAATGAGCAGACTAAACATTGTTATATGCTGAGGAGGTTGAATGCAAGCAAAGCCTTGCAAAAAGAATATCTAAAGTTTTTGATTACTAAACCTGCTGCTACAATTTCTGGGCTCTACCAGTTTTGCATAGCAGAATGGTGTCATTTTGTTCATTCCTCCTGACAAACTCTTGAGTTCTGTTAAGGTAACTGGAGATAGTAAATCAAGTGCAATTGTCAAGCCTTGCCATAAATTTTCAAATGAATTCAGGTCAGGAGAGGACTGACTAGCCCAGCAAGAACATTCACTCTCTTCCTGTAAAACTAAGTCAGTGTAGCTTCAGACTTCTGAAAGTCATTTCTTTAGGTCATCGTCCAGCTGAGATTTCTTGACATGTGACTTTTTGACCCAGTTACAGACTCAAGTCAACTGTTTTCCCAAGAACTTTGATCCATCCATTGCCCCCTAAATGCTGACGAGCTTCCCAGATAATGATGCTGTAAGGCATCCCACATGATGACGCCTGAGTTGTTTCGCGCCAGAAGTAACACTTAGCATTTCTTTAGCTTTTCTGCTACATACGGTGTCTGTATGTTATATTAATGCATATGAGATTCCCAACATGCTTTTATTAGCAATGGCTTTTTCTGTGCCATTCAACCTGCCCAGACAACACTGTGTAGGGAAATGAAATATTCATGATGTATGAACACAGCCAACCACTTCACACTTAGAATTCTGCAACACTTTCAAAGTCTCAATTGGTTTCTCAGTGGCATCAATAACCCATTTCATGATCACTCAGTTGTTTAGTTTGGAAAGCTGACACACTATTTAATGATTATCAGTAACTTTCTTGTAACCTTCTTCTGAAACAGTATGTGCCCCTCTTCCTCTTTATCCCTGTTTATTGCAAAGGCTCCTTGGTCTTCATGGTTGGTCTGTCATATCACTATGTGAAATGTGGCTTGAAATTCAATATCTGAGGGCACTCGCAGAGACACATTTATTTTGTAGTAATGTGTAGGAATTCTCAAATAGCTGGTGTGTGGCAAACAAGGACATACATGAAATTGGATTACAAATAGGCTAATTCTACGTGGCTCTGTCAGTACAGGTGCTCTCTCAAGCACAAGTTGAGCCCTGTGACTGCACGTTCAAGCCTGGGTCATGTCACTAGCCGATGACCTGGAATCCCTAAGTGATGGCACACAATTCTCTGGGTTCCCCTGGAGGTGGGATTATCTGACCAGGGAACACTTGGTTCACAGTGGCCTGTCTAATTCATCTTTATGAAGCTTCCTGGCATATGGTTGCAGACAGCTATTTCACTGTAACTTAGAACTGGCAACCCACTGAAGCCCAGCTGTTGTGAGTCTCGCCAGTACCTGAAGATCCAAAGATGATCAGCCAGGTATGTTCCCAGCCTCAAAGGAATGTCCTACTCTGACAGGTTAAAAGAACTAAATCTTTTTAATTCTCTAACAGAGAAGACTACAGTCTTCTGTAGTCTTTGAGTATTTATTCCTCCACAGCAAATGAAAGGAAATGAGTGAACTCAAACGGCAATTCAGACTCAGTCAGGGAAAGAGGACCATGGCACACAGCAATTTCAATTACAGCTGAAAACACAAAAGGAAGCACCTTTTCACAAACAAATGCTTAATGAGATTCGTGGGTCAATAAAGAAATGGCAGCCAACAGGCAAGATGAGCAACTACAACTGACACAAGAATAGCAACTGTAAAAATAACATCAGTTCCTAGCACTACAACATAACAACATGCAGGAGGACCTACATTTCATGTGTTAGGAAAACATAACGTGCATTAATAACGCACAGAAATTTTATGAAGATTGCACTTAAATAAGGGTATCGTCCAGTATGCTCAATGTAACTGTGGAGCGGTCACAGTTTGCATGAAGTAATGCTGAGTGATCACATTTCACTTGGCCAGAAAGCTCCCTTTTAAAAAGCATCTCTGGTAGGGCTGCGTTATAAATTACAGCAACAAGGCTGGCCCTGCCAATGGTGGATCGTAAATTAATATTTTGTCTTTCATCCAAACGGTTCCCAATGGATTTTCTCGAGATCTTGGTGACTACCTTTTCAAATGCGGAAAATGGAATCTACCTTAAGACGAACCCTCTCCGAATTTATGGTATTATTTATGGCCACAGCACAAGCACGGGGGAGCTGAGAACAGTTCCTGGCAAAGAGATGGAAAAAAATGGAAGTGTAACACAAGAGCACAAGTTGCTGTCAACTTGGACGGCCAACCACTTTCAGGTACAACTTGCTCTGGTAAAAATACCATTTGTTAACGGGACCTCTCCTGACAGTGATTTAAAAATATGTAGAATGTTTAACAAAAGAAATATCTTATGTTTTGAAGTAGCTCATTTCAATTTCTTTTCTTGTGTGTGATTTATATTTTGTTTTCTATCACTCTTGTGTTAGAAGCACAAGATAAACCTGTCTGTGAATCACAGACCTCTACACACGGAGAACCGAAATTCTGTAAGTTTCTAGGCTTTCAGGAAAAAAATATTTATGATTTAAAAAAAAGTTATGAAGTGATTACTAACTCCAGAATACCATAAAACTAATATAAAATGTTGTGGCATAAAGACCAACTGTGCAATACGTAATGTTTTTAAAAATGTACATTCCTATTTTCCAGCTGGCCTTGTGTTAGTATTAGTATTAGAACTGTATTCTCCTGACCTGAATTCATTTGAAAATTTATGGCAAGTATTGCCAGGAAAATTAAGGAATTTAAATGTCTTAAGCATTTTTTCTATGATTGGTTAACAAAAGGACAGTGTGTGTTGAACAGCAAAGAATGTAAATAGTTTGTGTGTTTTTCACCTGAGCTCAGATACCCAGCATTGGGCAGGTGATGGCAATAAGTCAATTTAGAGGAAGACTGGTTGTGGTTGAGGAGCTACAGTTATTCACTGCTGTCTATTCGTATACTACATATGACCCTCCTGCATATTTTCAATTAAAAAGGATGATTAGTTAGTGTCTTTTTAACATCAGTTTATACTGAAACTTGAGTCAAAAATAAGATGCTTGACAAATAAACAAAGCAAATCTACAAAAAAGTAAAGTTTTTTTTTTTAAGAAATGGTCTCTATCCATATACTGTATATATGTATATACAGTATACAATTCTGTGCTACATTCACCCAATGCTGGACCGATGATAGGTTGATTAAAAAAAAACAATCTTGTTTTGGGGGGTTTATCTTGAAAAGAGAAGGAAATTCATTATTAGATATATTTTTTTATGTAGTGCCTGTTGTAGAGTTTCTTACCAGTCTTTAGAACCTTACCTCTCTGAAATGAATGTGATATTTCTCAACATAAAATGGGACAAAAATGAGAAACAGGTTTCTGAGGAAATTAGGAGGCTCTTACTGTACATCATTTGTTTGTTGGAAACAGGATAAGAAAGAAGGACTGAATGACCCCTCATAATTTTTTTAATCTCCTATATTCTGATAAAAATACCTAAAGAAGATACCTTGTATATTCTAAACACAAATGAAAGCAACAATCATTTAGCATCTTCATGGTACTGGACATGAAGCAAAAACAATACTAAGGCAGCCTGCAGGACTCAGCAGTTCTGTGGTGTCTACTGGTTCTATGCCTGACAGTAGCATGTGCCATCCCCCATTCTCAAAATATTCATAAGCAGCACATCTAAAAAAAAAAAAAAAACAGGAAAAAACAAAACACACCCTCTCACACAGAGAAACATATGGAGATGAACATAAACAGGATGAAAGGGCAATAAAACCAATTAAGAGTTCGTGTGTTTACAACTGCTGCCTTTCCAAGTGTAACCAGCTATTTTCAAAGCCATCTGTAATCTGGTGACACAGACTGCGGTGAGGCCATATATGAACTGTCAAAAGTCAAGCCTAGGTTATTACCAGTCTTCAAGCATGTCATCTTTTGCTTGCAGGTCTAATAGCAGCAAAAAAAAATCTATTTTGCAAGGCTTGGGTGGAAACAGAGATATAATTACATCGTACGTGGTGGCATTTATTTGCAGCAATTGTTCCTATGGCAAAATGTCCAGTTAGATTATACTTTGCTAGAACAAGAACTGTGATAGCATGGACAGATTTGCTTTCTCTTCTTCAAACGTTGGTCAATTTTCCCTTTTTTGAGTGAGCTCCCTGATTTTCTATTTTTGCGAGCTGTTGTTTTGTAAAAGGTCATGTCTATCGGAGCTAACATTCACGCACTCACCAAAGAGGTGGTACTGTTAACACCCAGCTTGGCACTCACAATACAGTTGACTGTAAGAGACAGTTCAGACCGTCTACTTAACACCCCATAATGCGTCTAATATAGAGCAAAATGGATTGCTTTATGTAGTTTTTTCTCTTATGTTAAAAAATGAAATTTGCATATTCAGTACCTACCAGACTAATGCATCTGTTCCACATAAAAGCACTTTTAAAAAGTTACGGGATTGACAAAGATGCAAAAGTTTCTCTGTGACTCATCAACATACTAAAACATAAAGATGTTTTAGGGACGTATGCATTCTTTGAGTGCCTTTGATAAGACCTTGATTGATTATCTATAAGAAAGTGAATAAGTAATACTTTAGCAAACATACAGTATTACATGTAGATAAGGAAGTCTCAGTAGCTCAAGTGGCTTTAGTGTGGTGTAGATACTGCCAATGCTCAAATGATCTATTCCCTATGACAAAGTTGAGCACTGCACCACATCAGTTCTTATAAGAGTGACTCTGGTGCCTCTCTCACTTACTGGGTTTGGGATCATACTGTATATGATCACTTTATTTTCACTTTATTGGCCATATACAATTTCTTGTATTAGGAATTTGTTTTTTCACATACCCCAACTTGCTCTCCATGAGACACACAGGCAGGAGAGAAGTTTAGGGTCTGAGCGCAGGGTCAGCCATATATACGGCGCCCCTGGAGCAGTTGGGGTTAAGGGCCTTGCTCAGGGGCCCAACAGAGTAGGATTCCTCTGCTGGCCACGGGATACGAACCAGCAACCTTTCAGCTACAGGAGCAGACCCTTAGCCACAGACCCACTGCACTCACATACTGTATTTACTGTATGTACTGTTGGTAAGAGAAAATTGAATTTGCTTCTTTTTTAAAAATTATGTTAATTATGTTAGAAGGGTCTACGATATACGTTTTCTATTCTTAAAATATTGAATTATAGTATATTTGTTTGCTTTGATCATGGGTATTGCTTTTGTTGTATTCTACGCTTTATTTATAGAGACCACATGACTGTGTTAATCATGACTTTTTGAGACAGGACTAAATTTCACATTTCCTGCCAAAAATAAGACACTATTTTACAATAACTGACTGCTGTTACTAATTTGTTAGAAAGCATTATTTTGAGTGTGCAGTTATACTGAAAAGCTGGTATTACAATATTATACAGCTCAATATTATTGTCAGATTAGCAAAGCTAGACTGCTGAAACTACACATTCATATATTTCAAATGTTAAAATCTCCTCCAGGTGAACCAAAAGTCATATGGCCACCCCAACGCTATGTTTTGTGACCTTATTTTAATTCTTTTTATTTTTACTTCAACATGATAAAGGAAAAATGATGCCAGTTTACACATCTTTTTCAACAGGAATCGGGGACCCCGAAATTGATTATGTGTGGTGAGGTTAAGTTATCACTGACTCTATCTGACATGAAGACTAACTGAACACAAAAAATACGACAATACAAAGGAATATAGGAATATTCATACAGTATAGGTGGGTAACTGCGTCAGCACGCGTAGGCTGCAAAGGAACAAGTTTATGCAAAGGAATAGGTTTATTCCATGCTGAAAAGAGAAGAAAGAAAACACAATGTTTTGACCATGGAGTCTTGGGGCCCATTGGGGTCCTCTTTTCTGACCGCCCCATCATCTCATATTTCGACCACCTAATCTGCATAACTTTCTTGTTCACAGCTCCCTTGACTGCCCTCAGCAACCATCCACACCAGGCACTTTCCCTTGCAACAGAGCTCACTGTATCACCTGCAAGTACACATCTAACACCACACTCATTCAAGGCCCCTCAGGACAATTCCAGATCACTCAAGGTGACCTCCAGCTACCTTATTTACTGTATCTCTTGCGGTAAATGCCCAGCCATCTACATTGGAGAAACAGGAAGGAGACTTGGAGACCGCTTCAGAGAACATGTTGGGGCTGTGAAAATTTAAGATTTCTCCACGCCCATTGTTTCTCATTTCACCTCTGACGGCCATGATCACACTAATCTCTCTGTCGGTGTTCTCAAAGATGGTTTGCCTACATCAGAAAGGCTACAAAATATAGTATACATATAGTATCTACATACTGTAGGACATACCTAGGATATACTGTATATACACATACAAACACATAAATATACTGTATACATACAGTAGGAATACAGTATTTACAAATCAGTCAAGATTTTTTCTTGTCTTGCTTAGTCAGTGGCTAGTAGCTAGTAATCCAGAATCAGGTTGTTTTTTCAAGGGATCCTACCGAATCCGCTTCAACAGCCATAACTAAGCAATCCATGTGAAAAGAAAAACAATTCTTTTGCTGAACAGCAAAGGTTTTCTATGCTTTCAAGGACCACACTGCCTTACGGAAAGCAGAACAAAGTGTGAACATGCTAGGCTGGTGTATGTCACACGCAAACATTACCTGGATGTCAAGCCTGCTACCAATGGTAATTCAAAGTACTGTAAATCCATTCCCATGGGGCTGTCTGCCTTCACACATGCAGACTGTGGATTGTACTTATATGGAGAGGACGACTGAGAAGTGGGAGTTGTGCAGTGCAATGAGTCTAAGTACTGTAGGCAGCCTGATGTCACTTGGATGTCTCTTTTAACAAGTGAGGAGACAGAGAGGGTGTGTATTTGAGTTCATGCTGTTCATTCAGTCTGAAGGAGAAGAAATTATTCTCTTTGGTGAAAACTAGACTGTTTCTTATTGCCAGACTTGTAATGTTTGTGCAATGCTCATGTAATATGGCTCATTCAGTGGATCAGTTACAATGATCTCCAAGGATCTCCAAAACTGTTGAATTCTCTCACGAGTGCAGGCTGTTACTCTGTGATGCAGGGCTTGGAAGACAACTGACAGACCTTGACTGAATATTGTCTGGGAACAAGCTTTGCCCAGCTCACTCATGCTTTTGTCTTGAATTTCAAAATACCAAGCGTTTTTCAATTTGGAAAGGACCACGTACAGTATATCTTCCTCTGAACTGTGCCTTGTTAAAGCTATTTTTTTCACACATTTTATGAGCTCCAGAGTACCTGCAGTAGGATACAGAACTGAGGCAGATCTCATTGACATTTCAAACCCACCTAAGCCCTGAATGCAACAGCCACAGCTGTGTGGCAAAGTGAAGATGGTAAATCATGGCATGTCAACCTCAGCAATCTCAATCACATCTGACTTGGGAGATGAACCAGAACTACAGGGCTCAACCAGCACACTGAAACAGTGCCCATTCCAGTTGAACAACTAGAAAGAACTATTTCAAAGTAAGGTTATACTTATGGTAAAATAACTTAAGAAAGAACAAATATTTATTTCATGAAATCAACTGCATCATGTCCCCAGAGCTTATGCAAACCTTTCTTATAAAACAAAAACTGAAACTACCAGTTGTTCCAGCCTCTAATGTTTTTCATTTTATTGTCAATGTCACTGCTTAGCCAGCCTTTATTGCAGAAGTACCCCTCTCCTTCCATCACACCTATTCTGTCATCTTTCTGATGCTTCAACCTTTATAACAATCAAGCCTGTTCTGACAATAAGTGAGGCACTGTACATGGGTGGTCCAATTCTGGATGGCTAGGTGAGTTTCCTGAAGTCGAATGTCATGGTCAATTTAACTACACCTAATGGATGTTTTCACCATTTATTATCAACCAACAAAATATGACATACTTTCATAGACATTCACTGGAAAACACAGGACAACAACAACAACCCCAGGGGAACCTGTTATTGGCCCTTTATTAGGGAATGTCATATTTGGCTATGCTTCAGGTGTGCTTCACAAACAGTGCTACAGTATTCACTGTAAAACTGGCTCACGAAAAGGTCCTTAGCTCTGCGGCTTGAGTGCTAACCAGTGCTCAAACCACAGAATGGCTTTTGAAGAGTGAGGCAGGTTTTGCGTAGAAGAAAAAAAAAGAGTATTTTATGTCATGTGCATAATGTAGCACTTACTGTAATAACAAAGTTAAAATTTTAATGATTAATAGGAACATGTTGATCCTACTGTATGTATGATCTTTTTGAGAAATTACAGTAATATATACCATGTATATATTTTGACCAGGACACGTGTGGTGAACAAATATGAGGTATACAGTATGAAGTTTTAAGATCTATAAGAAAACTTGAAAAATTAGTGAAACATTCCTTGTTAAAGTGGCTTGGGCAAAGCTGACGGACAACTAGAAGCACAAACAAAGAGTAAAGTCTAGGAAAGTCATGAAGTCTAGGAACAAGAAAAAAAGGAACCCATCTGGACCTATCTGGCTCCTTTGTATCCTATGGGTTCAAGAAGGCACAACAGCAGCTGTGCTTCCTGAGGAGGCTGAAGAAAATATGCCTTCATCCACGGATCCTCAACAACTTCTACAGATGTACGGTGGTATGGCAACTGCACCACATCCGACCGCAAGGCACTGCAGCGGGTGGTCAAAACTGCCCAACACACCATCGGCAGTGCCTTACCATCCATCCAGGAAATCTACAACACCAGGAGTTTGAAAAAAGCCATGTCTGACCCCACTCACCCCAGTCATAACCTGTTTGTCCCCCTACCATCTGGTAGAAGGTTCCGGACGCTCCAGTCCACACAACTAGACTCCAAAATAGCTTCTTCCCCAGAGCCTTCAAGCTGGTGACACCCCCACTCCCTCCCATCATACTATGGTCTCTCCTCACTTCTTCCTGTACCCACAACAACTGTACTCCTACACCACTACATACACGACAACTGAATGTACTTTTTATTAATGCTTTATTATTTTTGCACTGTTCGCCAAAATACCTTTGTACTGCTTTTGTCCTGTTTGTATACTTTTACTCTGTTTGCGTATTTGCACAGTTTTTGACAATTTTGCACTGGCACCATACTGTTGTTTACACTGTTACTGTTATTTTATTTCTGTCTATTGTCTTGTCTGCTGTTCTCTTTATATACTGCACCTGAGAGACTAATGAGCAACCCTTTTCACTATACTATGCACCCGTGTAAGTATAAGGACAAATAAAGTTGAATTTTTTCACTGCTTTTGAATGACAGGATTGCCTGAATTAGGCTGCCCTGAAGTCTTTGCTCTTCAAGAATTAAATTTCCACTTCTTCTAGACTGGCAATGTTATTCATTCCTTTAAGCCCAGGGATCTGTTCATTGATTGTTTGGACTGATTCAAGATATGCAACATCTGACCATAGTTTTCATGTGGTCATCCCAATTGTCCACAAGATTTTAAACTGAAGCATTATGCAAATTTAAGGTTATCTATTTATGTGTTTCATATCTCATATGCATAGTTTATTTTTATAGTTTTTCTTTTTTACTTCCACAGTGTTTGTTACTCCTCTTATTTTGTTATCATTTGTGAACACAGCATAGTTTACTCTGCTACTGTATAACTTCACTGATGTTAGACTGATATGATTTTGAATGAGAATCTCTCTGTGGTGCTCCATTCATTACATGTCTCCAATTGTTTGCCCCTTACATATGCTCTCTGATTTCTATCCATTAACCATTATCAACCCAAATGCAATACCCTGAATGCCTATGGTCCTCAACATAAGAAATTAATATTTTGCAGGCACTTGATCAAAATTCTTCTATAGAATTTAAGGAATGGCATTCATACGGTCTGTTCCTATCCATTACTGCTGTTGTTTTGCTTAAAGACCTCATAGCACCTTCTTGAAACAATAAACAGTTTTTTCTAAACTCCTACTGACTATTTCCTTGAATCCTGTTACCATACAAGTTATCAGTTATATCTAAATATTCCATAGTTTTATATGTGACAGGACATGCTCAGTTCACCTTTTTCACCTTTTTGTAGATGGGTGCTACATAACAAGAATATAACAATTTTCTATTGAATAAGTATTAGTTTTGTCTTGAATGATAGTTTGCCAAGGGTCTATATAGTACATACTGTAACATTCCTTATTTACTTTAGTATAATTGGTCACATATCCTTAGGATTTTTACTGATCTAAAATGCTTCTAGTATTTGGAACAGAACTACCTCTTCTCGACTAATACTATTATTTAATACTGTTGTTTTCTTATCCCGGGCCATGGTACCAGTTTTTTTCCATAGTAAACACCTGAATGACATATGACATATAATAGGTCAGCTGCTCCCCTTTCATTTTGTAAACACAGCCATTGTCTCTGAGATAATACATTAATACTGTTGTTTTTCTATGCTATTATATTATTTCGAATGCAGAGAATGATCTACTTCCAATTTTGTTTTCGACCAGTTCTAGCAATTCATTTCACTCCTTCCTCTAAATGGCTTTTGTACTTTTCAAAACATTCCATAAAGTGCTTTCTTTCTATCAGATTTATTAAACCATTTGGATCACTGCATTCTAGACTTTGATTTACTTACCTTTGTAATGGAGCTTACTGTGCATAATATTTAAAAAATATTGCCATCCATTCTCTATTAATTTTAGATCCATCCTATACCATTTAACTTCTCTTAAATTAAGCATCATTCCACTATATTATGTTTTCCTGAAATTATAGACAGTTGTTTTGGACTATACTTGTATATGTTCCCCATTATAATTTCAGCTCCCTAATAGTTCTCTGGCCATTGTTGTCCTCAATCTGCTTCATTATTTCCCAGGTCACACTTAGTTAAATTAATTGACCCCGCTTAAGTTAATCGGTTCCTCGAATTTTAACTTTTTTTTTTACTCTTGGTTGCAAAATATGATCTTTTATGTGCATTACTTCCAAGAACTGTATCTGACTGATATCCGTTTCCACATAAATCCAACAAGAATTTAAACACATGGTTTAAATTCTTGCTTTCCCTTAGTTTTTTAAACAATTCATTACTGATTATAAAATAAAGACAGACAGAAACATCAGGTGGGAGTGACAGTGTGGAAATCACACATATTAGAAATGTTATTTATAGTGATGCATAGACAGGAAAGGGTTTTGAAAGCTGGCAACTGGCACAGGGTTCAAGCTGTTTTCCAACAATTTAAGAACTAGATCTGTTCAATAAAAGTAACTTTGTTAAGTGTTTGACCAAGTTACTTAATGATAGAATAAAAATCAGAAGACCCTTTGGGTTTGGGAAATGCAGTACTGCTCTGTGTTGATTATTTTAAACCACAAGATCAATACAAGCATTCTCTCTAGGACAGGGTTTCTTAGCTCTGATTCCCAATAAAATAAATCCTATTGTTAGGTCAATGAGGGGTTGTATTATGTTACTGTGGCACCTGTGTGTTGTGTAATTAGCGGTGCAGAAATAATGAGGCATAACCTTTACTGAGAAATCGTGATAACATTCTCCTCCCTTTCATTCCTTTGCTGTTTGTGACCGTCACGGTTCTGCCGGCTCGTGCCCTCGCCGCTCCACCCCGCCAGTTCATCCCGCAACACCTGGGGCGGGGACCTGTGTCTCCGGCATAACACAACAGGGAACCAGCCGAATGAGCTAAAGGAGACCTCCCTCAGCCCAGGCGGCTGAGGTCCCTGCTATGCGCAGGGAGGAAGATGACGTCAACGTGTTCAAACTCCCTCCGCTACACCCTCCCCTGCTGACTCTGCCTCGACGAAGGACGCTCCCGTCCAGGTTACGGCACCAATGTGACCATCGCGGTTCCGCGTGGGCTTGTGCCCTCACAGCTCCACCCTGTTGGTTCGTCCCGCAACACCTGTGGCACAAACCCAGGTCTCTAGCGTAACGTAACATGGAACCAGCCAAATGAGCTAAAAGAGAGGGCGCAGGGAGGGTGATGACGTCACTGTGTCCAAACTAGCTCCGCTACATGTTGTCCTCTCTGTGTTCCCAGCAGCAACCCTAGTGGGTGTTCTAAAGCATATAAAACAGCAAGTGGACCAGAGTCTCTGTTCTAGTATGTGACCTGGCAAAGAAGTAAATGAACAGATATAAATCAAGTGTAACATTTAAGAGTTAGTACATATGTGGCATCAGTGATTGCCCCCCCCCCCAATATAAATGAGGAAAATAAAAATCTCCCATGATAACCATTTCTTCCTTTTTATATCCATTCTTGATTTTATTAGTTAAGACTATATTATAATTTGCATCAGAGTGATAGTGATCTGTATGATAATCCTACCACCATGCTTTCTTCATCTGGTCACGTTTGTAAAAATACATGAAGAAAGCATATTATTTTTCATCTAGGTTAATCTGTGATATGTTTCTATGTATTTTTTGATGTACAGTTCTGTACCTCTAGAAATTTGAAGTGGTACTTTCTAATTTCTTGCATGATGTACCTCACACTCTAGACAATAAGGTGCAGACATTGAATTATTTTTTGGATGATATTAGCTACCTTGATTCCAGGGAGACAACATCATTTTGTTGACTTGGAGTCTGATTTTCCCTTGCTCTGGAGGATGGCAGATGGGTTTGGCAATGAAATATAAGGTGGCAGAATCAGAAAATATGCCTGTATTGCTCTTTTTCAATACCATGGGTCCACCCCCTTGATTTCAGTTTCCATCTCTTTGTGTTCTATTAGTTTGTGCACATCCTGTTTATCACAATCACTACCTCCATGTGCTTAGTACAACGTTAATCATTTTGTTTGTCCTTAAAATCATTAGTGGCAAATCTATTTACAATCTAAATCTGCCATTCAAAACCCAGTACCGGTAACATTTATTTAAATCTCACAACAGATTACATAATATCTCAGACAAGCATCGATACTAAATCAACTGCGCTCTATCATTTAGCTCTAAGAGCCAACGCAAAAAGATGCCTGATTGCAGCTCAGTCTGTCTTTTAGCAGAAAACAATAAAATCCAATATTGTTGTCCTTCAACCTTTTGATATACAGTACAGTACTGACCAATGCTCCTATGGTGATTAGAAATTGTGGTATACTGTATACTATATATTTTCTCATTAAGTAGAGATTAAAACAACAGCAACTGGAATGGGTAATCAAACTTACAAAACAAATTGCAAATTCAATTTGAAAATCCACTTTGTTCACTTGAAGAAACCTACTCGGCAAAAACGAGGGTGAGCCAGGTCTTCTCCTCATGGAATTTCGTTGGCAAAATGTTAGCCTAGGAAGGGAAGTTCAATTCGTAATAAAAAAAGAAAGACAACAATAAAGACAACAGCTTTTTTTTGGAGGGTGAGTGGTAACAGGCATTCAATCTGGGCCAGTCATGATAATTAATAAATTATATCAATCTGGTTTAAATAGTAACAGGAAAAGTCAGTTTGATCTAATGGAAGAACACTGAACAGTATAAGGCAGTCATGATAAAAAAAAACCTAAAAGAGCAGTTTAGCACAGTGACACAGAGGTCAAATAAAGTCAATGGCTTTGTAACAACATTAAATGCACTAGATACCCATCTTGCACTAATGTGCTTTTGAATTCAAAGAAAATCTTTCTAAGAAATGCAAGGAGTTGATGGTGCAGTGGAAATACTGTACAGTAGCTACTCTAATGCCATAGCTCCTGCACTCAAGGTTAAAAACATATCAGTGGAAGGAATCAGGCTGGAGAGGTTACGAGAAATGCAAACTCACCATTTTCAACATGGTGTTACCTTTCCCAGGTTACGGACGATTTATTTCTGCAGGTTTGACATCATGGCTTCCACAGTTATTATGCAAGCTGATTATATCTTTTGGCCAAACAGATTTTTACAAAACAGAATCTTCTGTGTGTAAAGCATCAGAATGTCCAGTATGGTTTCTTAGGTGTGCTTAATGTTCCATACGGTAACTCGTACGCAATGCTTCATAATGATCGTCAGCACAGCCTTCCCTCTGAAAAAGCATTTCAATTCATTTCATGAACAAAAGTAGAATAAGAAAACCTTCTTTTCTGAGGAAACAAATTATAAGAAAGCAGGGCTTTTTGCTTGTGGAATTATAAGTAATTATATTGTTATGAAAAAAACTATTTTCATTGACTTCCACCACCTATGTACAGTATTATGCTTCTTGCTTACTAGCTTGTAACAGAGGTGTTGCAAGACATACTATGCACTAAGAGGTAAGTGTTGTTAAAGGGTTCTAATAATCTTTCTGTTGCTTTAACGAGACAAGACAATATTACAGGACAGTTCTTGACCGCTGAGGCTTGTTTCCCTTACTCCTTTTTCATTCTGCCTTTCACTCACCTCAAGATCAGCCTTCTAATCATCATCGTTAGAATGGAGAAATCTCAAGTACAGTCGTTTCCCCCCTTTGGTGCTCTAGAGATCCTCTTTGATTCTAACCTTTTATGCTTTCTTGCCACAGGCCAGGCTTGGTTGTTTTAAGATGATTCTAACTGTTTCCTTCCACTCTTATTTATTTAAACCTCCTCAGTCACTTAAACCATGTTCTGTGTGTTATGTTCCTTGGGATTCGTGGACTCTTATCTCTGCAACCTCGCATGCTCCATTAAATCTCTGCACTGTCATATTGACCTGGATTCCATTTTTTTTTTTAACTCTTAGGATTTCTTTTTTAAAAAAGAACGCAACAAGAATCAACAAGAACAAAAAAGCATAAAGAGCAGTTAAAGATGTTTGAATCATTTACAACTTGGCCGATGCGTGCAATAATGAATAATTAAATAAAGGCAAAAACAAAACTGAAGATATGCATTTATAATACTGGTCTCTACATCATAACCAGTCTAACTGTTAACTTAATCAAAATCACAAGGGAGGGAGGGAAAGTCCGAGTGATTCACACATTAGTGTAGCAACAGTGTGTCTTTAGCAGAAGTGCTCCATGGCCTGTATAGGCAATGCAATTTGTTAATTCTGGCTGTATAGCATTCCAGATGTATACTGTCTCGAACAGCAACCTGCGTGTTGTTGAGCTGGTGAAGGTTTTCCGATCCTTCTCCAAAGACCAGGGCAGCTTCGCAGACTACATGTCCAGAATTTCACACCTCAAACCTTCCTTTCATTCATCACTCAAAATCAGTCTACTCAAACAGTCCTTCAAACCTCCCTATTTCTACTACCAATTACCCAATTACACTCATGGACAGCCATTCCTTCTGACCCATAGAATACTCTTCAACAAACTGAGAGCGTGTGGGCTTGCCTCTGGTTATTAGCCCACTTCCACAAAGCCAGCATTAGCACTGTAAACTTTCTGGCCATTCCTTCAATTGGCGTTCTTCACTGCTCCTCGAGGAGGTCACTTTGCTTAATCATTAAGTGCTTCTCCTCTGAAGTAACAGATTTCACATCAGATCTGAGCCCAGTACACTTTAAAGACTTTTACCAGTTTTCTTCCTGTAGACCTTCCTTTCCCTCTCATACATTCGATCTGCTTGGCATATGCTCGTTCATATTCTCTCTTTAGTTTCATATCTTAAGAAGTATGCGTCACTGTTATGGTGTTGCTTTAATTTCTGTTTTCTTCTCCTTACTCATGCAAACTACCCCAATCAAACTTGATATTGCAATCATGCCTCTTCTCCGCCTTCATTTGGATTTGATGGAACTTCTGAAATGGAGTTTTACACAACAGTTTGGGAAGGGGTCAAATGCTAATATCTCCCACTTACACCTACTGCACTTACAGATGGCACTCCCTGGTTCACCCTTTGTTAAATAGCTGGTCATTCTGGAAATCAGATTTCCAGGAAAATGGTAAAGAATTATTTTTGCCAAAACAACCAAAACATGTATTTTTTTTAAAGGATCTGAGAATAACATGCATACATATTAATATTAATTAATGTAAATGTATGAATGAAAAATGACACTAGAGTTTCATCTTTCATTGCTGAGAAATTTAAGTCAGATTTAAATATAGATACATATAGCACTTTCTCCAATTTTATTAATTGTGTCAGTATAGCAAGTTAGAAATGATCACACTTCAGTATTTATTTGCAATTTGATAGCAAACTATTCTGGGAAATCATATTCCATAAACTTATGGAATTAAAAAAGACTGTTTCCAACAATTTTTTAATTTAGAATGACCTCCTAGGTAGTGTGTGATTACCAGGGTCCATGTGGGTTATTCCCCTCTCTCTAGGTGGGCTCTGCTTGATATCTCATGCAAGCGGCCCTGGCAAGGGGCCCTTCTCAGCAATAACACACGCTGATCAACAGCTTCTCTTGTCAATTGACGTGGATTTTGAATCCATCTGTTGCAATGCTTTCATTGTAACAGATAGATGCAAGAGTTTCTAATGAACGGTATTTACTGTACAGATACTTGTGATATTAGGTGGCACATATTAATGACTGCTATTATTTAGACAATAAATGTGTACTGAGCATCTTAATAAACACGTGCTGTACATGGAGGCATGGGGAATGAGTTTCCATGGACACTTACAGTACAATACATCTCGGAGGGCACTAAAATCACTTCAGTCTACCAGAGAACAACTACAGCATATGTGCGTCAAACTTCATTGCTCCACTGTGAGGTTTCCACAGTGTCTGTGCAGAAACACACATTTCACGCCCTGCTTAGCAATAATGTGGTCACATGTTATTGCTACTGCTAAAATCAGAATACTAACAAACTACTGCAACTGCTCATTACATCGAGTGTTGTGTGTGGGAAAACAGAACATTAAAACAAATTGCAAAGTCAATAGAAAAACACAGTGACTCAAAATTCACCATCGTATCTCATGGGTATTCAGTGAACAGAGGAAATCTCAAGACTGAAGAAATGGAAAATAAAGAATTAATAAAAAAAATAAAACTTTTTGGTGCAGTTGCTGGTGGCACACATTATCTGTATTTTTATACAATAGGTCAGTTTGCAATTTATGTAGAGGTGCCTGTTCTCTTGCTGGTGTGCATAGCTACCTGTGCAATTGATGGCACCAGGACACTATAAAAAACCCAATACAGAGTTTTCCTTTAAAAAGAAAACCATGCTTCTTCTTTTGTTGCAGCTTGTGAGAGAAAAGGAAATGAACGAATCCTCCTGTCAACTTGACTAAATCTGCAGTTGCATTTTGATACACGGGACTGGACTGGCTCGTGTCTGCAGTATAAGCCACAATATGCTGGAATGAGGTAGTGGCATGAACTTTTAGTACAGCGGAGACACTTAATGCTACAGGCAAATAGTCTGGTCTCCACATGTCTCCTTTCAGATCAACACAAAGCTGTTGGCAGATGTTGGTGATTGTTTTTCTTTTGAGGTGAAATTTCTGCATATATTGTGCAGCTGAGAGGTTCAGAAAAGT
This sequence comes from Lepisosteus oculatus, assembly GCF_040954835.1. Lineage (NCBI taxonomy): Eukaryota > Metazoa > Chordata > Actinopteri > Semionotiformes > Lepisosteidae > Lepisosteus > Lepisosteus oculatus. Next base: position 11,370,453 of record NC_090719.1, on the reverse strand, counting down.
CAAAAGGCTTCTAAATATTGTAACTGGGTGGTATGAGGAGACTAGATGGTGCTTAGTGCCATTGCTGTACTACCCAGAAACCTTTAGGAAATGACATCTGTTTCTATTCGGCCCTGGATCCCCCTTCCCACAGAGCCAGTTCATACATTGTTTGGAAAAATAGGCACTCCTCACAGTCGAAGAGGACTGCTACAGTACCTACAATTCAGCAACATCTCCCCTGGGGGGTTTAGGTGGACCACTTTAAACAACTCCGATAACCAAGGAGGTTCAAATACTCCTGTCTGGGACCTACGACCCTTCTTTCATTACAAATGACCCCCAAATGAGATGGCTCATTGTGACCAATACTGACTTTGCATCTGCTCAGCCCATATCTGTGGACACTTAGATTCCACATTGCCTATCCGCAGAGTCCTTCATGCTATGAGAGCTATCACTGGCTAAACGGTGTCCATCACTTATAAAGGATCACATATTAAACAACTCAGGCATTGCCTGTGCTTTTGTACTCATTGGAAAGGTTACTGAGTTCTCTGGTCTCTCGTTAAACCTGTCACTGGCACTAAGGATTTTTTTAAAGTGTGGTCCTAGCTCTGTTGCAATTCGTAGGTGTGCGAGTTATCAACCGCCAGGACCATTAGCTCCTTCTGAGTCAGTCCCTCTCAGACATTCTTTCTCGCCTCCAGCTGTTACTGTAGCACCTAGCCAGTTCTGGCTTAGCTGTCAAATGGGTGTGACCCTATTGCACGCCTGCCAACTAAAGCTGTTGACAATGTTGGTGTTCCTTTACTGCATTAACTACTACCCTTCCAGCTATTCTGTGAAATCTGTTTGCCCACATGTACAGTAAACCTGATTGTATTTTGCGAACTGTCCACCAATGCTTTGGGAACTTGCTACATGGGACCATAATCTCATATTCTTACACTTGCAGGTCTCATGCTAACAATAATTGTTATCCACATTTATTTAGCATATTCATCCATATCTCACTATACCCATTGGTGACCAGTGCTGCAATGTGTTAGTGACAAGGAGACAGTCGTTGCTGGTCTCTGTGACAGAGACAAATGTCCTTATGCCAGATCAGATGTCAGGAGGGCAGAGGTCAGACTAGTGGATCTTTTTGCTCAAGATCATTTTGAGCTTCTCAGGACAAAGAAACATGGTGGTTAGCTAACCTGATGCATGCAGCACTGCGCTGACCCAATCAGAATTCAATTAGGGTCACTCATGGACTCAGAGGCCACACAGCACCACTCCCAAGACAACAAACTCTTGCCACATCAAAAGACCAGCTCTCCTGTCCTGGAGAAATTCTACACTGTCTAGGTTTTCAAAGCAGCCGACATCTCTTTCCGAACAAGTGTCACTGAGATCTGTTACGCTTTGAAGTTTCTTTCTGTCAGACACCGTATTGACACTAGATTTAAACAATCAAATTATAGCTGAAGTACAAGGACAATGTGTAATCTGCTCTAAAAGCCTGGCAAAAATGCAGGGATATTTTGAAAACTGCTGAAGCAACATATAGAAAGATCCAAAAAAGAAAATGCCAACTTAATAAAAATATCCAGAAATTATGGTGAAACCGAGAAGGTTTATCCAGTTAGGGTGACTCATTTATAGCCACATTGCATCTTTGAGTAATGTTCAAAGCACATGATGACAAAAGTGGGATGCTCAGAAATATCCAGATTAACGCAGTTCATTTCAAAAGTATCTCATAATATCCAAATCTTTAAATTATCAGAATTAAAAAATGACACAGAAACAATTCTCAGGTCCAATGTCTTTTCGGCAATGAGAATTGTTCAAGGTGATGGTGTATGAAGTTTAGTTTTCCCAATGAACTGTGTTATGTACTGACACTGACTGCTGCATTTCCTATTTTGTAACACAGGTACAGTAAATAGCCCTTAAGACACCATTTTCTATATTCTAATAAAATCAGAAAACGAAAATGAACAACCCTCTAAACTCATTTAAATAAAGATTAGTATCACTGTTTAGATCTCAACATATTTTACTACTGTGATTTAACTTCACACAGAACTACACAGGCTTTATGTCAGCTATAGAATAATCATTACCTCATTTTTGTGGGCTGCAGCTATGTTTATCAATGTCATTTAAAGCATACTGTTGTTGCATTACATTGCACAACCCTGAGGTTAACAGAATTCACGTGCAGCACACATTTCACTCACACATTTAAATCATTAACTAAAACTCTAACAAAAGTAAAAAATGCTTGCACTGCATCTGAACTATTTCACAATAGTGGCCCAATATTTCTTGCTCATGAAAGCAGAGACAGCTGAGCTGCCCAGAGGAAATTGAATGAAACAGTCAATCGTGTTCCTCAGTTTTACGAGTGGGTGAGGCGAAGAAACCATATCATGTGACCTTGAATGGGTCAAGCAATACGATGAGTGGCTGGAACTGGAAGGACTATGTTTCCTGTATCTTTGACCTCTGTTCTTGCCACAGCACCACAAGGCCTTTGGATTGTGCCTTAAAAAGATGTCTAACCTTTAATTTGCACATAATCCTAATTATATAGAATAATTCGCACATTTGACTTCAGTCGTAAAATTTACACACACAGAACAGTTAGGGCTTGTGTGCACACTGTACCTTTGCCAGCACGAGGTCTGTAGGTCAAGTTGTTCATATCAAATGACAAACGTGGTTTGGCTCTCGTGTTTTAAAGGGGCGATAAATGTTACAGAAAACGTAATGCCAAAATGAGGAGCACGAAAATAGAAAAAAATAATCCCCAAAACATACATGGAAATACTTGGATAAAAGTGGGTTTCTGAACATGTCAAGAAAAATGAATTGGACTGTCAGTGTGAAATAGGGAAGAATATGATGTACTATATCTTTACATCCAGATACTATAGTGCACTACTTAACCTGAAAATGATTAGCAGTCAAATCTTTAGAAACATTCTCAGTGTAACACTAAAGAATAGATAGAACTCCTGAAATAAGGGAGTTTAAAGAGATTAAAAAAGAGTTAAATTAATGGAGCAGACATTCCATATAATCCATCATCTACAGCTGTACTTAAGAATTCAGTGGCTCTCTTTAAATCACCAAGGTGAACGGCATTCAGTAGCATTATCACCATATTGTACAGCTTGTTGATGAGACTTCTTACAAAACAATTATTGTAGATTCTAATAGATCGGTCCCTAAGGCTTCAAATGTGATTCAATAGCCAAATAAACAGCAATAATTTTCTGTCATCTTCTATTGTAAAGACAGCTCGAATACTGAGGCTTTGGCTGAAGTTCAGAAACATAAGCAAGGAGATAATAAAGATGAAACAGCATAATGTCACTTTATTCACAGGGGATTTGGATGAACCTTTAGTTATTTACACTTTTCTCATGCCCTCTACAAACAAGCCAGTTCAAAGCCAACTTCAGTCTCAAACAGCTAGCTCTACTGTTTGAGACTGAAGTATGTATTTACATTCACCGAGAGTTGTAAATACCTGCTTCTCACATCACAAATACACAGTTTATAGTATACGTTTCTACTGCTTCTTTGTGGACAATGGGTTGTATGTTATGGGCTAATGACCAATGAAGTGATTTACAGTTGAGCTGAGAGCCAAAAAAGTAAGAGGCAAATTATTACTGGGTTAAGGTTCATAGATTTTCCACCCAAGTTGTAAGCTCTTATTTTTGGCCCCCAGATAAAATTAATCTGGTATCGTTTATACTAAATTATTCCCTTCGCTGCTTTCATCTAAGGGTTGGAAATTTATGCTGGAGGTGATAAGATTAATTCCCGGGTCTTTCATAATAGTGAAAAAGGACGCCTCCACTGAGTCGAGAAAGCAAATAGCCTTCCACTTGAGGTTAATGTCTAAACAACACAGCGAGCAATTAATCTTACAATTGCACAGCAACATCTAAACGGTAGTGTTAAACGAGGTGGCAGGAGGAAAACATAAAGCACAATCTTGTCTCCTCAAACGGTGTGGCTAATCTGATTCATGCCGCTGTGTGTAATTTGAAAAGCCCTATTTATTTGCAGAACTCTCTATTGTGTAGCTATCACCAAAGAAGATCTGATGAATTCATAAAATGTAAATTGAATTGCAACCAGTAATGATCTTACTTCAGTTACATTTCACTTTCAGGTAGAATCTGCTTCACCCAAAATCTACCAAATAAGACAAATACATGCAGTATTTGATTTCTATCAGTGTGAAAATAAGACCTTTGAACTTCATTTAATAATACCTCCTTACAATTTTGTTTTTCTTGACTAAGTAATCAATTGAACCTGATGGATACACTTTTCAAACCTTTGCAACAGGTCCCCAGGTTGTTCTTTAAATTTCTTAACATTCACACTGGTGTTTAGTGAAAAATCACTGGAAGTCCCCACCCAAAAAGATTGTCAAAAGCATGATGAGAAGCGAGCAGTGAGGAATTAAACAAACAGGTTTTCACATCTGTTTTCTCATCAACAACACAGTGCAACTCGCAAAACTGACATTTCATATGTGTTTTGGCTGGCTCTTTGTTCACCTGGATATTGGCAATTGTTCACATTGATCTAAAGGAACACTGTGTACCCCAGCCTGTATTTTTTATGATAAACACAAGTCAAAACACTGGCAGTGACGGTTTCCTATAACTTTAGATTTCATTATGCTTTACTGAAGTAAAACTCAACTCAAGTCCCCAAAGGGGGCATTGTCTTACTCTTAGTATAAGGAAGGTTCAAGCCTTACTTCTGAAGGCAGTATTTCATTCGCTTTAAGAATGATTTACACATAAAGGTCTTTGTGATAAGATCCTATTTCAGACATGTAATTACAGCATTTCAAAGAGGGTGGTGACAATTCTTTTTATTTTTATTTTCTTTTAAGCTGAGAGATCTAAGTTTCCATTTCCGTACGGTAACAACAGCCCCTGCCAGTTCATTGTCCCAAACAAAGCCAAGAGCACTTAAGTCTCAGCTCTTAAATAGCCAGGACTCAATGCAAGCCAAACTATTGTGGTCTGATCCAACCTGTATTGTTAAACAAGGTTAGTGCTTCCAGGTAATAACAGTGGAGGCTTTGTGCACTGTATACTAACAGCCTCTTTTCATCACATCAGAAAGATGCCGACTAAACATTTACCACATGTATCTGGGCCAGCATCAGATACATCTGTGCATCAGCACTCATTTTTTAATTACATTGAGAACAAGATGTAACACAGCAAATGGTCAGTTTGATACATTGTAGGGCACGTGTGGTGAGGTTGGTAAAATAATTGTAAAGCATTTACAGCATTTAAACCTTTGGTTTTATATTCAAATTATATTTTAAGTCTGGATTTAAAAAACTTGACTCCTCAATCATCTCAGTGTGCTAACCAAAGTACAGTTTCTGGTACTGTCCACTACAGTTGCACTCAGAGTGCTACAACACATCTATCAGTGCTATGTATTACATCTCCATGATTAATATTCTGACAGCACTTTAATTTCTCTCAAAGGAGGCTGTCCATTTATTCAAGATATCTTTCATTGCTTTTACTATTGGGATCATATGATCTGGCACCTCCCAGAAGAATAATTAAAAAAATATATATTATTCTCTTGTTATAGCTTTTGTCTCTGAATGGAAAAAAACAGCATGATATCACTGGGAAGACACATGCCAAAGCACTTCCCAGATTTTATAAATTGTTTTTTTTCGAGCACAACAGAGCAGTACACCATGACCCAACTTTTATTGCTGTTAACCACACAAGTGGCCACAGATGCTGGATTAAGGAGCCTGATTATCAATGTTTGACCCATGATCTCACAGATAATATTTTTATTAGGACATACTTAAGGAATTAAGCATTTTGATTAACTTTCTTAAGCTAGGGATGAATGAACCTCTAAGCACAGAAAATGGGTACTTTTTCTGGGTGAAGAGAGCTACTAATATCCTCATCATTAGCAGTCTTAATTAGAAACTGTTCAGAAGTCTTTAAGACAAGAGACATCGATGCAAAAAATGTTGTGATATTGCTTAAGACTGAAAGAAATCAGCTGCAGAGAAAGCAAAATGGTTCTACTCGAGGTGACAAGCTATTGTCCTGGATTCCATCATCAAACCATAATCTTGGTGACACCCATGCTATGACGTTTGGACTGTTAAGGTTTGTGTCCTCTTGCATATCTTAAAATACCAAGGACCTTCTTTTAAATAAAATAAATGCTAACACGAAAAAAATGGAAATTGAACTTATTTTATCTAAACTCAGCTTAAGCACTGTTTTGCACAGTATATACAGTATTTCATAACAGCAGGGGATTCTTCTCTTTAAAGACCAGGAGGGTTTGTGATGGAGACATTACCTGGGCCCCAGCTCATCTTCACTGCGCCAGACGAAATCCCCAAATTTCTCATAGTGGGAGTTGTAATGATACTGGACCCGGTACAGCATAGAGGGGGAGATCTCCATCAAGGTGTTGTAGGCAGTCTGCTGCTCCTTCCCACTGGTGTAGCCATTGTAGAGGTTGTACACTTTGTCGGCAATCTCTGTGAAGCAAGCACCAAAGAGCAGACCATCACTCTCTCTCCTCTACATAAAGAGAAGCTCTGTTGGCTCTATTGCGCTAACAGTTAGTATTGCTTAGTAGTAGTAGCAATTCTAATGAGACTTAGCATTGCTAACACTAAGTTCAGACCATCATTGCAGGGCCCAACAATTTCTGAAGGTAAATTCTGGACCTAACTTGCAGCTGCAAATCTCATAATTAGACATTGAATCTACAGCTGCAGCCTCATTTCAAATCAGAATATTCTCGAGATGTACAGTATGACATTTCTATGCCCAATAAAACACTGTGAATGGGTTTCTAATTAAAATATTGTAAATGTTGTGTCCTCACTGAAAGCAAGAGCCTAAATTATGATCGGATACACGAAATAAATTTATTTTCAGTTTATGCTCGTATAATACTTGGCTTTTGAGCTACAAAGCAGACAAGCCAAGACATTTATTCACAGTTAATAAATGTGAATAAATGCACTCTCTGAGCATTTTTTTCCTACAAGTTCCTTACTTTGGCCCAAAGTAATGCCTTGATAAAGTAGAGTTAGACTCTGGGGTCAAGCTTTTTGTGGCCTCTCTGGCACATCAGTGTGTGGTCTCAGAGCTGCAATGCTGGCTCCAAGGAAATGAGTCGGGCATTTTACAGGGATTGTCAAGTGGTCACCTTATTTCATGGTTTCATTGCTGTTTCATGAACTGGCCCAGGAAATCTCAGGAAGACCTGGCATCCCAGCATCTCTTTCCTCCTTTCCCATTCAACCCAGTTGCTTGGTCATTAATGTTCTCAGTTCATAATCAGAATCAGTGTTATTCCCACAAAAACTTTTCAGGGTTGCTGCATACAGTAACAAATCAGGACATCCTGAAATAATTCATACATTACTTTTAAATGCAGAGGTTTCAAAATGAGGGTGGGACATGCGGGTTTCGAGATCCACTAACATGCATATTTGTTATTATTTCAAAATCCTTTTAACATTGAGGACGCAGTTATGGTGTCTGTTACACTATTTCATTCTTGAGCCTGTGCAACCACATTATCAAAACAATTAGATTCTAACAATTCCCCCCATCAATCTGCCTAAGGTAAAAAGGTCAGTAAATTTTGTCACATGAAATGAAGCACAGTTTTTTGCATATCTGTTTTTGACAGATACTGCTTTTCCTCAGTACTGTAAATGATAGAATTGTCTTATTTAGTTGTATGTTTGTGGACAATCTTTTCATAACAGCTAAGGCCAATGAAATCATTGCCTCAGCAAGCATGCCCTACTGAGAGATTATAGGGTAATTTTGAAACTTGTTTATTTTGGCGACTACTGATCATCGACATTCCTGTATGTAAGTGTTCTTCTTGAACATCACCGCAAAGCATACATAGATAAATTAATTATAGCAGAGAATAGCTAAGTATTGATGTATAGTTTATACAAATACTGTTGTTTTTTGTAAATTAAAAGTTCAGATTGATCTTCCATTTGTTTCACTACAGTATTTATTATGTAAAAACTTTTTACCCTCGTATACAATTTCCTCCCTTCATATAATTTTTTTCTTTTACACATACGTTTCACAAATGTTTAAGCTTAAACAAAGCTGTTGTTCCTTTGCAATTCTTCGTTCTCTCATTTGATTGGTCTGTAAAGGTTTAAACGAGCACTCTGTTATGGTACATACCCACACTGATCAGACCAAAATAAAAATTCACAGAGACAAAAACTCGAATGAGAAAGTTGCAACAATATGTCCTGTAGTGTCCCATGAGAAAACGCAACTAAAGGAACAACATTTATTCAGGAATAGAGTGAAAACATTATTACAATGCAGAGACCTTAAAAAAGTTAAAGTATTTGCATTTTTTAAATGAGTGTTACAATTAACTTTTTACAAATCGGTTAAGATTCTTGGACAGAATCTATAGACCTGCATAGTCAAAATCATATTGAAAAAGACTACATAAACTGTTTGTGCTGCAGGCGCTAAATAAACACATTGTGCACAGCTCTGCCATGGTATCCAGGCAACAGCTTTACTCTCAGTGACACTGCCCTTATCCTATAGTATTTTGGTACAAGCCTTATTTCAAGTAGGTACAGCAGCTGCGTCAGCATGCGTACTGTAGGCTACAAAGGAACAAGTAAAGGTTACTTCACCTGAAGAAGGCTCCACCAACGAAACATTGTGTTTCTATTCTTCTCTTGGCAGCATCAAATAAACCTTTACATGTTCCTTCAAATCCTAATTTGGCAAATTGCCCTCAACAAATTGCAGTTTCACTGTCTGTCACAGTAAAGCTGGTAGCGAGACTTCAGAAGGGGACCACTTGGGGGGGGGTGGGGGTGTGGGGGTGAGGGAAGTTAATGTCTCTCATACCTTCAGCCTTGTTGTCATCCACTATGGGGCACGATGTCCTCACAGAGACGTAGCTTGACTCAGATCGCCTCCCTCGGCTGTCCACCGCAAACAGAGTGAACCTGGCCCAGAGAAGAAAGGAGAGACTGATGCAGAAGCTGGTGAAGTTGAATCACACTGGAGCCTGTGGCGTAGCTGGTGCTCACGCTGTGAGGGCAGACCAAAAGAAAGTTAAGTACATCTCCTCTGCCAGTCCTACGACCTGAGGATCCTCTAAATTACTGTTCTTGGTTACAGGTACATCCCAACAGAGAGGCTGGCAAAAATATAGTTCTGCTCACTGATGAAGAGTCAAAATAGAGTGCATTCCAGATTCACTTCCATTAAAGATGTTATAAACATTCCTCTCTCTCCTGCCACACACACAGGAAGGGCAGAGTTATACAAATGCCAGGACTACTACTATTCTTATTCATATTCGTATTCGGATACATATTCCTATTATGTGCTTGAAAGAATAAGTAGCTGCAACTTAAGGGTAATAAGAGTGCAGAAAAACTAAAAGACTTAAAGCAGAATGTTCAATGAGGAAGAGGACTCAGGACATATTTTCATTTCCTTTAGATAACCTACAGATTTCAATGTACTGTATTTCACATCGACAGAGCCACTAAATGCCACCTGCTCAGCAGATATAGCACTTTCCTTAATAAAACAGTTATTTTTTGCAAGCTAGTAAATTCCCCCAAAAACCTTTTGCCTTTTCCAATCAGGCAGTGGCCTGAGCTGTTGACTCACAGCCAGTCTGTGTAACTGAGTCTCTGCCCAGCTGCAGCTACAGCATCGTTCACTCAAACAGCAGTACTCTGTAAGGACAAGGTCACATCGCCTTTGTCTGTGCAATCCAATAGTTTCATAAACACAGATATTCAAAATAGCTTGCTTCAGGACTTTAGTAAAATGGTGTTTTAAAAATGGTCAATCAAAGCAGTCACCCGGGGGGATGAGGTGTAAGTGAAATAAGAAAAATAAAACCCGTTCAAGAATTGAAATTTTGTGACATTTTACAATATTCTTGCTTGCTTACAAAAGGCAATGGGTCTCATATTTCTGATATTCGTGCGCCCAGCTAGCTGGAATGCAATTCACATTTAAAAATACCTATAATTCACAGCAGGCATGTATTGGGAATTCAGAAGGATTCCATTACTTTCCAAAAAATTCTCCTGGCACGATATCAAAGCACTAAAACCATTTACCCAAATAACTGCTTGAATGGGACTTTCTTTCTGTAATGACAGTGATTTGTGAAAAAAAAGTAGTCCTACCCCATACTTTGTCTTAGACCACCCAGTCCCCAAAGTTAAGAATTTAAATTGTGAGCTCCAGTCATAACAATGAAAAGACACCCTGTCTCTATGTAAAGAACTTCTAGGAATTTGTGTCCCAACAATCAGCACTTGGTTACTGTGAAGCTTTCCATAAGCTGAATGGCCGCCTCTTATTTGTGGTCCTCCTTATGTTCTTACATTCAAAATAAAAATCATCTCTTGCACTGAATTCCTGGTATTTGTGTATGTGGGATGTCTGTTGAAGCAAGTGAAGAGAAACACTACACTAGCAATGCAGGTTGTAGTAACTGTAGATGTGATTTCTGCAGGCATACTGATGTCCTGGAGTCTTCACAACAGATGTATGTCCTGTTTTTTTACATTTTCTTTTCAGAGTAAACAAATTGAATAAACAATTTATATAGCAACTTGCTGTAGCCTGTGGATTTATTTTTGAGTACCTTTTACTCCACTCATACATGTTTTTATACTGAACTTTACTCCTGCTATAAAGCTGGGCTAATACGGTGATCATTCTTTCTATTATTACATCTTACTAGGTTCTAAAGTTCATCTTATGTCTTGTAGGCATATCCAATTTACAAGACACACAAGCACAGTTTTATTATAAAATGTTATTAGATGGAATATATAAGCCCATAAAGACTTGGAGCTTAGTCTAATCAGATCATCAAGGAAAATGACTTTGAAGGCTGGGAGTGGAGAACCTACAGCTCAACATGACTGCTTGGGTACAACTTGGGCTGAAATGATCTTGCTCATGAAGTACTTATGCTTGATTTGTGTTACGGACAGGGTCTGCGGTCCGTGTCGGGTTTTGTTGTAGACCCTATGCAATGCAGTAAGAGCTGGAGAAAACGGGAGGCGTGGTAGGTTTAATGGTGCACAAAATAACTGACAGCCCGTGAGACAGTGAGTGGGGGAGACAAAGAATGGCATCCAAATCCGAGCAGGTCCAAAGGCAGGTCAGGACACAGTCCATGAGCCCATCAACAATTAATCCGTCCTCTGACGCGACAAGGTTAAAATCCCCGGAAAGGGGGAAAACAGGAACACGCGCAAAACATGGAGGTCCCAGGATGATGGGGCGAGTTCCTCCAGACCCCGGGCTCTGGAAATGGGAGGTGTTAAGGATGAGGCCTGTGCCCTCAGGAGACAGATGTAGGGTATCCTGGTGCTAGGCAGGCCTTGCAACATCCATACCCTAATGTTGATCCTCGAGGACTGGAGGTGCTAGACTTTAAATAGCGGTAGGCATAACAGTCATGGAACTAATGACAGGAGTAGTGGAGCGCCCTCTAGGCGAGGAATGTCAGCCGTGACAGTTTAGAAGGGAACCTCACAGGTTCTCCTATAATCAGCTTTCAGAGGAAGCTGGAATTAATTTCTGTGAGATGCTTGCCTCCTTCCTAATGTTTCCTGACTAAATACAACGAAATCCAGAGATCAGATGAACTCAGTCTCTCATCGGCTCATCAGGGGGTTTGAAAGTCACCAAAAAACCTCTGCATTATGATCCATGTTTGCTGTCAGGGAATAGAAGCAGCACTCTGAAATGGTTGGATCTAACCCCTAGATGTTCAAGGACATAATGCAGACGTTTTCTTACAGACAACCACACCAGCCTACAATCACACTGAAATGGACTGACAACATGTGCACAGGGAACCTCAAATTCAAGGAGAGTGGTATGAATGTCCATGCATCCTGTAACAACATTGTCATTTTTGCGCAATCATGTACAGTGAGCATATTTGAAGTGGCCACACAATGCCTGTAAAAGCCATGCACAGGACATGACTGTGGAGAAAGATAGCAAGCATTTGGCTGAAATTAAATGACGATTCAATCTGGTTTATATTCAATCACTGCTGAGAATTTGTATAGGTCTCTATTTAATAATTTAATTTGAATAGTTTCTTTATCTACAGAAGTTCGAGTACAGTAGGTAACAGCATCAACATGTGTAGGCTTTTCTTTTCAGCATAGAATAAACCTTTACCTGTTCTTCTATATCTATACTGTACGTGCACTTCAATATCACTGTATTTAAAGGTGATATTGTGCACTCAGCTGTCTCGCTGAGTCCTAAAGGAGAGCCAGCTATAAGGTCATACCTTTAAATGCAGGCTGTGCATGCCCCACTTGCACAGAATACAGATTTGTGCTTCTTTAGTCTAACGATTTAAACATGTTCCTCTAATACCAAAGTTACCGTGTATTAACTGCAAACTGGATCCCACAAGGAGGCACACAGTAAACCTCCAGGAAAGACAGAAGTTGTGGTTGGAAATTCCTTCCTGACCCCTGACTGCAAAGAATTTCAAAGACTTTGATGAAGGCCTTTGCCTTCATAGTTAGAGGACAGCAATACTATGATAATCACTGCAGCCTCAAGTATGAAGCCATCACTTTGTTATTTCAGCAATAGGCAATAGAGAAACTAAAACTGTCCTGACTTCTGACATTGAACAGCAAAGCTTGAACCAACTGCTGTGCAACATAACAGCAGGACTGACACAGACTCCCATCAGAGCCCAGATAGCTCTGCCAATCATAAACACAATGTCAAACCCTTCATTAGCCCTAAACAGATAAGAGTTTTAGGGATATTTCTTTCTTTGAAAATGAAAGCCTTGAAACCAGTTAACTGCTGTAGTCATGTTGGCAGTAATTAAAAGAGTGTTTGCTTTTTTTCTTAAACTTCAGCAATCAAACAAGGTCACCCACACGTAGTTACAATTTCACGGCTAAAACCTTTCTTTTCACTCCATCTTCTCAATACTGCACAGAATTTAAAAAATAATAAATATAACACATTGGACACTTACTTATGAAATGATGTAATTATGAAAATGATGAAAAGAGACTTTTCCCTTAACACAGTTTCTATTTTAGACAAGAAACTAAATTGGCCATGAACTACCCATGGAAAATTGAGGATGTTTCCACAAATTCCAGTCAGAGTTTTATTTTTCTCTGTTGTCTCTTGAACTACAGATGGTTAACTGCTGTCTCTGCACTATTCTACTTTAAAAGAGCAGACCCACAATGGCCTAGAGGTACAGACACCTGTAGTAACTCAGGAAAACAGTGTGAACAGTAAAAAGAGATCTTTGTGAGATCACAGAACAGAGAAAGAAGAGCTGCGCGCTTAAAATCAGAAAGAGGTTCTTAATTGAAAAATATTGTCACAATCGTCTAAATTAATATACACTAAACAAGATTCGTGTTTACCTTGGTGATGTTCCAAAGTTTGGTATGCTTGATCTCCTTCACATCAGGTGAAGTCTCATATTTTGATTTCTGTTTCAGTCTAGAGCTGTGTGTGTGTTGTTTTTACTACAGCACAATAATTTGTCTCTTTCCACTCCTCGGTCCTCTGAGGGTTAACTCAACAGGCGCTCAGGCATTTGGGCTGGACGAGAATAACAGTTCATTAAGCCCACTTTAATGTATGATAAATGTGGCGGGCAATGGCCATGAAGGGTTCCCAACATTATCTCTGGATTATTAAGTGGGATATCACATGGAAAAAAGGTCACATGTTATAGTTAATGTGACCCTGTTTTTCAGTTTCAAGATATGTCATGTTACTGCGGTCCTACTTTTACTAAAAACATGCTGAAGATTCCTTAGGTTTCTATTTCAAGTGCATGACAATACAAATATACAGAACTTTCTCTTACAATAACAAGGCAACTCTCATTCCTAATCAGAGGGGTAGAATGTCTGTTACAGTTCCTACCAATATGAACAACAAATATATATATTTTTTTATAATTTGAATCGAATAATGGAACTGTTCAATAGAATATAATTTGTCATGGCTCTTTCAGTGTAATCCCTGAAATATATTGTAAGATGAAAACATCAGAAAACAATATATGCATCTAAACAATGGCTTGTGACTAAAAAGACAGTGACTAAAAAGTGATTTTAAGCTATTTTCATTTTAAGACTGCAAGCAATACGTACTGAGAGGCATTCAAAATAAAATATTTTTTAGTTACAATTAACCCTTGTTGTGTTTTTTAATTTTTCTCAATATTAATAAATACACTAATAAAAGTGATCGCGTTACCTTTAGACAAATAACAGAATAACAGCCTAAATAAAAGTCTTAACTTTAAGTGATTATATCGTTGTACTTTGTACACAGTGAAAATGTCTAAGATAAATAAGGGTATATATAGATGCAGCCATGCAGAATGTGGTATCAGTCGATATACCATGTTAAGCATCGCAGTATCCAGGCCAGCAGTGTATCAAGGCTGGACTGCACTACTCTAAAACTGCAAGGTGGCACATTCAATTCTTTATGCCAGGTGTGTGCGGTTGTCAGGAAAATTAGTACAGTATGAAATGTTTATTTAATTTATTTAACCCATTAGTGCTTTCCTTCCCTAATCATACTGTATTCACAGCATTCTGTCTCAACAATGTAATCACTGTATTGAATTAAATTGTTTGTCGCTAGTATTCATGCAGTATGGTTAGCACAGGAAAGCACAAAAGGGTTAATAAACATTTGGTACTGTACCGATCTCCTGTCAATCACACACAGCTGCGGTACTTTAAGGATTCACTGCCTGGCAAATTGCAGTATTAACAGTTTCAGTTGTTTCAATTAATTTATAGTTGCCCTCAGAAAATTAATTGTTTTCTGAGAACTTCTGTGAAACCAGGCATATTAAAAAACAATGTCTGAACCAGGCTCCATTCATGGCATGTCATACCCTTCACAGAAAAAACAACAACTGTACAGGCATGTTATTTTATTTTAAAATGGTACATGGTGATATATATTTTTTGCATTTATACAACATATAAAATGTGTTATATTTTCAAGAAATATGATTATTAGGCTAGGAAGAAAACGTTAAATGAAATTATATTTCAGTAACATCTAATGCAACACAAATGCTAACTATCAATCTTCTTTGAGCAGTGAAGGGTTGAATTCGGCATGTTCAACAAAACCGTAGTACACCCCAGTGCATCATTTAATTGTAATTCTTCCAGCCATTTTTGTAATGGCTTTATGCAATACAGAACCTATCCCAGCAAGCAACAGGCACAAGTCCATGACAGTCCATGACAAAGCATACACAGACACACACACTCACATCATGGCCAGTTTTCCTAGAAACCAATTAACCTACCAGTGTGTCTTTTGACTGTGTGAGAAAACTGAACACCCACAGAACCAACATGAAGTCTAGGAGAACATACAAACTCTTCACAGATGGCACCCAGGAATTGAACCCAGGGTCCCAGTGCTGTGATGTAGCAAACCATCCATAACTTTCATTCATTTCATCAAAACCTTTATCCGTCTAATAATAAACAGGATGGGTAGAAAAAAGAGGAAAATGTTGGGCCCAATTTGCGTGCTTGGGTTTTACAAGCTCAATGAACTAGAAATTCCATCAAGTTCCCACAGAGTCAGCTTCAACAGCATAGCTAGGAAACATGCATTCACTGAGATATTAATGGGGTATAATCCACCCAACCTATCTTGCTTGTAAGCTCAAAGCCAAAACAATCAAACCTCTTGTTTTATCCTGTTACTCTGTACAACCTGACTCTGAGTGAAATTAAATCTCATATTGTGTTTTCACCAGTTTTAGGACCAGTTACATATACAGTAAAACAGAAAGGAGTTGCTGTGCCTTAACAAAATCATATGATAATGATAATTCTACCTTGTGTCACAGACACAAGAGTACATGAGATAATAATGTAGGCATTTGCAACACAATACAGAACAAGAGCATTTAATAGGAGGAGGATAATCAGATGAGAATAGAATGGTGAGACTAAATACATGGAGAGAAATCTTCAGTCAGAGCGATCCCTTAAAACAAGAAATGAGCAGTGTATGAATGCAACTACACAAAAATGCCGCTATACCTTACTTCAAGGAAATAAATCATTATTTGGTTTCTGCCACGCAGTTAAAATCAACTAACAACAAAACGCCAACCAAATCTCCAAACTGCACGGGTCTTATAAACTTGACAAAGACTCTGGTAGATACTTTCATCTGGCATTATCTGAATTAAGAGTAATTACTGGCAGCTGAAATGGCTATTATTCTGTGACTAGCTATTCAACGGGGGCTCTCTTAAACACAAACACAATTATATCCTTGGAAACTAAATATCAACAAAACAAACAAGACACAAAAGCAGTAGTATTAAAGGATTGTGGTGTTCCTCTCTCTAACAAGATTCACTTCATATCTTTCTGGATGTAAAAGAAATACAATTATACCAGGAAAAAAGTACAAATAATGTTAAAAATTATGAAAAGTAAACTTTCTCAGGGGCCTTTTAAAAAACAAACAAAATGTTCTTTGTTCCAGGAAAACATATCAGTTTATCAGCATAATTTAAATACTTTTTAAGGGTGTAATTTCCAGTTAAAGTGATGCAGTACTAAAAAATGTGATTAATCTTACCTAAACTATACATTCCTTTTCAGATTTAAATGTGATGTTGATGTTATATTGTAAGTGGGAGATTCTGATATATTTTAAACACATACAGTACATATGGCCTATCAAGAGACATTGCCAGAAAACACTAAAGTTAGCATTCTTTGATTTGTGCAGTTTAAATAATCTCAAAGCACATGCAATTAATGGTCAAAAGATAAAATTAAAATCCTCGTTCACAGCACATTTTTACAGTTTTATCCAGTTATGGCCAATAATATCCACCGTAAAGCAGGATTCCAGGATCTTTAACAACTCAATTATTCAAGACTTGAGAAGAAGAACGGCAAATTTATCAAAAGGATCATTAGAGTTAGCCAACACTGGCCTAAATAATCGGCATAAAATTTCTGTTAATGGCTGGCTTGTCCAAAAGGGACCAAAGAGGATAAGTGAGGTTAGGCTTAAATCTTACTTGCCATTTTTTAAAGTCATTACTTACTGTAATTATTTGACTGCTAAATCCAAGAGTTTAAAAACTCTTAAGTTATAGATAACTTGAAACTATATGGGACTCTATTTATCCAGGACTGAACCTGCTCTACATAGTGTGTAGTCATAATCTTAAAGACACCCTCTGAGTTCCAAGGTGTTACTAAAGATGTAAACATCAGTTGTACTCTTAGTAAATTCTAAGAACTAGCAGAGTTATCAACTTGTCCCAGACAGAAAATCTAATTCACATAGAAAAAGCACCACCAGTTCCACGAGCAAGTGCTGTCTTAGATCAAGTAGTAAATGTCTGTGTATGGAGATTTCTAGAACAACATTCAGCAGATCATCTGTTCTCTTCTGTAGGTACTGTTAAGTTGGGACACTGGGCTTATCAATCTGTAACAGAGGTTTTGTAATCAGGTGAGCTCCCGATACAAACAGCAGTCAACTGGGGGGTGCTATACTTTAAAATAGGCACCTTCCTTCAGGTGAGTAATTAATAAAAAGTGTACGGGATGTTATGCCAGTGTCCTGATATTCTGTTCCCCTTCCTGAATTGATATGTAACATGTGGTGAATTCCCATTATCTGTAAATCACTTTGTCCAGAAAAGGACTGTTAAATTATTCTTCTTATTATTATTATTTTTATTGTTATACTATATGTGTAACTATGTAGTACATAAGTCAAAGTAAAGCTGCTACTTTCTGACAATGATGGTGGATCTGAATTTGCAGAAAACATTTATTTTTATTCTCCACTTTAACACATTACTGTTAAAAATATTATTCTATCAAATATGGAAAAATGACATTTTGTGGTGGGCTCACTTAGTCCTCTGATTGATATGGTCAAGGGTTTGAACCTCTGCTATTTCTCACATCATGGCTGTATGGCTAATGAAACATTTCAGTGCTTTCTATCCAACTATACTATTCTCTTCCCCACATGTCCGGATGGTGCCAGGGCTGGGTACCATCTGAGTTGGATGCTGTATCACTGCCATGGATCCAAGAGGGACATCATGGATATAGCTATTGTTTAGGAGGATTTTGCTGGTCCACAGAGACCTGCATGGAATACTGACATACAGAATTATGGATGGGTGAATTCCTTTATTAATTTTTTCGTTTTTCTATTGTATAGTGTTAGCATTGTATAGTTGACCTTGGACCTCTAGAGTTTTTTTTCCTCCTTACTTAGGAGTTTTTGATTCCTCTCCTCCATTGTCTTCTGCTCTTTTCTGTTCTGTATTCACACCATGTATGGTCACTTGCTTTGTTAAGCGCCTTAAGGCAACCTTGTTGTGAAAGGTTCTTTATAAAAATAAATTGAATTGAATTGAATTCTATGCCGTTGGAAAAAAAGGAGGCAAAATCATTAGAAGCTGATCTCCCTGGATCTAATTCATCAAATTCACAGCAGGTGTGAAACACGAGCAGGACCGTTCCGAAGCCTTTTTTGTGTGTTTGTTTTTCAGCTCAACTTGCAGTGCCATCTAGTGTCTGTCATTCAGATCAATCAAAAGAACCCCCAAGTTCTCATATCTAACAGACATTTCTAAATAGAAATGCCCATGTTTTTCCCAGGTATTAACTTGAAAAAAGAAAAAAAAATGTATTTACAGGTCCGTATACACTGTACTAGCTTATCTGTAACAATTTAAAACTGCTGTAGGCACTCACTGAATCCATGTACAGGAGTGAATATTCAGACAGAAGATGAGTTTTGCCAAAGCTCTTCCAAATTATGGAGCACTGCGGTTTTTAAACCTGTGAACAGATCTGGATATTCTAACATCACATACAAAAATCAATTTCGTATATGCTGTTGATAAAATAAATAAGGATTATGTATTACATTTTTTCTAAAAGAGAAGCTAACAATGTATTGAGCATTATGCCAACACAGAGCTTGTCAAGAAGCCATGCCTACAACTTTGACAGGTATCAGTCCATAGCAGGGCACAAAAAACATGCATGTGCACAGAGGGACAGTCTAGAAACACCATGTAACCTAGCCAGTATGTCTGTGGAGGGTGGGAATAAACTTGTATGGAAAATCAATATGGACTTCAAATAGAAGTTACCTTGAACCCAGGACCCAAGAGGTGTGAACTTGTCACCCCTGAAAGTACGTGAATTTCTTCATGAGATCTTGGGATCTCACGGAGTTGGTTTTTGCCTGTTTTTGTAAATGCTAAATCTAAATCATGCTCCTGCATGTTCTGGATCACTTTCAGCTCAAATCTCATTTAAGCTAGGAGTTTGTTTTTTATTAGTCAGAAAGACAAAGCAATGTATGGCAAACGTGGCCCAATAAAGGACAAATAGCGAATGGAGCATATATATCCCAAAGAGAAAAGCACATTTAGTAAAATGCAGTTCCAATACACTTATCACGCCCAGATGCACAAATGGTGAACCATTATTTCAAATGATGAGGACTCATTTTGATAAAAACAAATAAATTGGTACTGGAACACAGCAGCAGCCACTCAACCGAATCAGTACTAATAACACCAGCAACTGAGTGGTTATACAGTACATCATGCGTCAAACATTATACTGTACATACAGTATATATTGTTGCCTAGATGTATGTAGTAATGAAAAAATGCTAACAGCTCTGCAAATGGTATATCGTTCTTGGCCATGACATTCTCGGTTTCACTCTCACTGACTTTAGTATAATGTCAGAGATACAGTACTGAGCTTAACTGTAGAGGCTATTTTCAGTTTTCCAAAACTAGAAGGTGCAATTTGGGCAAACGTAATACTATTTTTACCACACTACAGTACAACCAGACTTCTAATGCACACACCTTCAGTACCACCTATTCCCTTCTAAGACTCAATACAACACTAATGTGCTGCATCATTCACTGCCTTTTAGTCCTTATTATAGGATTAAGTGGAATATACGTACAGTACTATAGGCATGAGCCAGCCCCAGCAGTGTTTAATGTAGCCACCACTGGTGTTTAGTGTACAAGGCTTAAGGTTTAGTGTAACCAATAATTTTGTACTTTACATTTTTATTTTATTCTTTATACCTTTCTGTTATTATTTCTCTTTCATATGGTCTTACAGTATATACCTTTCTGCATATACTGTATATAAAGTGTTTTAGTCAGATGCATTTTGGTGGTGAAGCCTCAGAGCTCTTCTTAATTGAAACAAACATATGGGTCACAGTCCTAAAATTGTAAATCACTTCATATCTATGACTGTAGGTCAACTGTACTTTTCTTACACTGACTTTTGTACTTCAAAGTCCAACCCTCTGACTTCAACATTTGATTCACTTTATTATATACTGTACATACCCTATTTTTTACCAATATTCGGGTACTACTTTAAAGATTGGAATTAATTGCCCATGATTACCCAGTATGGAGATACAAAGTATATCACGTACAAAGACACCTGAAGAAGGCCACGGCCGAAACGTTGTGTTTTTCTCTCTTTTTTTCAGCATGGAATAAACCTATTACTTGTTCCTTTGCAGCCTAAGCATGCTGACACAGCTACCCACCTGAACTACAAAGTATATCATGCTCTGTATAATTAATAAAATACTTATTCACCACATCTTAACATCAAATTGGGACCTAATCGGGCAATCAGTTATTCTACAGTAGAAGTTTTAATTTTAGAGGCCGCGTTTCATCAAGCACAAAGTATTATCACAGCAATGTGTGATGCGCACATTAGAAACAGCTTTGTTTTTTCATTAGAATGATTCATTTGGTATAGTGATTACCTGGACAGAAGCAGAATGAGGTGCAAGAACAAAACAGTGGCTGGGTGTCCATCTTGGTACACCCAAGGCTGGTGGCATGTTGACTGTTAATGGCAGTAGTCCCAGAGAGTTATAAATGAAGTTTGGAGCTAAGTGAGCAAGCATTTTAACAGCAGGTTTAGTGTTACAGGAAAGGCACTGACAAGGGAGAAAAATAAATGGTGGTCTAGCATCCACTTTGAATCAGTCACACACCCATTTTCACAGATATTAATTTTAGTGATACTAGTATGATACTTACAAAGTTTGGAGTTAATTGGCCAAACCGTTTTAGAGCAGGAATGGTTTTCATCACAGACCACTTATCTTGATTATGATGTCTTACAGGTGAAAAATCAAGATACAGTAGCAGCAATTCAGATACAAATATTACACAGCTTTGGCTGTTCCTGAAGTCTGAAGCCAAGTTTCAGTGTGGCAGTGCATGAGAATTTCAAAAAAGCCTATGTCAGATTGCCATCTTGTTAAAAGCAGGATCCAAATTTTTGTCACAAATCGAATAGTTTGTCTGTTCCTACTACCAATTTCTAAGGCTATCCGGTTTCTTAACACCAGGAGTTTCAAAAGGGGGAAAAATGCTTCTGGTTTCAAGAAGGCTTCCAGTCACTCCCTGGAAGCCTAATTATAATAAATGGAAAACAATTTATGAAGGCTTACCAAAGCAAACTTGCATGACATTTTCACATTTTTTCCATTGACTTAATACTTATGCATTCACTTTTTTTGTCATGTCTTACAGTGGTACAGGTTTCACAAATCCTTTCTGTGATTTACCTTGCAATTAATGTGATTTCACAGTGCTTTACTACACTTTTACTGGTTTCACTATGGTAAACCACAGGAACAAGATACCTCTCCCAATCCCTTATCCTTTCACATGATTCAGAGCAAAGCACTTCTGCCATTCCTTTAATTTTTTTTTCTGCCAGTCACTACTTGGTTATCGCACCACTTTTCAGGAGGCTCGCATTGTTAACCCTGTTGCCCAGGCTAAATTCCACTGTCTTGCACAATCTGGCCTCCCTAAAGTTCCCTCTTGATTCAGCTGGTGATGCAATTTTTCATTTCTCTACCTGATCGGCTGTGTAGTTTGGCTGATGATAAATAATGGCCACACAGGTTAGTGCTGCTCATTAACAGTGGATGAAGTGGGTCTGCTTCCTGCTGCATACTGTATATAAAGTACTTTGGATTGAAAATGAAATGATTAATAATACAAAATAAAGTGTAGCGAAAAGGAAATGAAAAAGGTGGTAAAATGACAGAGAAATAAAGAAGAAAAAGCAGAAAGAAAAGGGAAGAGTGGATAGTTAATGCGAAATAGAAACACAAGTTAGAAAGTCAGATATAAAGGTAACAACAGAAAACAAAAACAAATGTGGACCAGAAAGTTGAATATTCACTATTCTAACAATACGCAATGTGTGAAATGACTGAGGAATTATTTGGTTTTGGCAAGTTAAAATCCTAAAGAAAAATTAAGACCAGGATCACTTGAGAAGAAATACTCAGATATGCTTCTTTCTTGGAAAACTTCAGGCACAGAGTTACAGTATTGCCAGTGCCAGGCAACATTTCTTCAGAGAAATGTGTGCGTCGTCTCTGTGAGACCAGTGTGTACCGATCCAATTTGTTACAAAGAACCCATCTCCAACCACAAAACCAAATGAATGTACTTAATGAAAAACATTGGTTATAAGCTCCCTAATTTATAATAATTAAGAATTTAACTGGTTTCCAGCAAGCAAAAACAAAGAAAAACTACAGTATACGCAGTTCATTGTTGTTCAGTCCATTAGGATATACATTTTTTTTCATGGTTCAGTACAATTTTCAGTGACTGAGAATACCTGAAGAGATATTGTTTCTAACATGTTGTTAATGAGTAAAATAGTTTATACTGTAGCTTACAATAGCTCTATGCCTATGCTGGTTACTTTTTATTTCTCTCCGAATCATTATTGAAGTTTTCATGTCAACCTAACTATTTTATATTTGAAAAGGAGTAAGGGCTGGAGACACATAATAACCTATTTCAAGTCTACCAATTAGCATATACTGTACAGTATATCAGAGTATCATTCCTGCTTTTCATACAATCATCTTATTAATGTAACGTGCACAAAATCTAATTTCTTTACAAAAAACAACAATAAATTTCCATGAACTACAAGATTAAGGGCTGTACTAATAAAGTATATGAAACAAGGTTGCTTCACAACTACAGTATAAAACTACCCTGCTCCGTGAGAACCAAAAAAATCAAAGAACCTGTAAAGTAGCAGTGTTTTGTGGTGAAATCTGAAATTCTCTATAGCTCATGTTTGCAGACAGGCTGCTATCAATGTCTGTAAACAACATATCACAAAAACTAAGGGAATGAAGAATTATTTTCTGAAAAGTTTCTAGTCTGAAAACCTAAACAATGCACAGCAAAGTATTCCCCTATTGGCATTTTACATTTTGAATGAAATTACACTTTCCAGCTTCTTGAGCAGTGTGTTGTAATTTACTAGCCATTTCTTTTTCATTATCTACAGGTTTTCCATTTTTGTCCTAGATACATTTAATTCTAAATGTTAATTTAGTTTTTGTAGTTTTTGTAGATCGTATTCATTACTTTAACCTCCACTGCTATATTTTTTCCATCTCTCTCTTGATTTTTCAAATACCCTTTTTTACCTGTGCCTAGAATTAATTATATTCGGTTTCTTTGGATCTTACTGACTTTTAATAATTTCATAAATTCCCTTCTTCCCCTCTTCAGTTTTCCTAATTGATTTGATTAACTATGTGAGATACTGTTTTTTTAGCTTTCCTTTCTTATACTGTACCCACTCTTGGCATAAATCTGCTTCATGCAGAATCTAAGTTGTTACCATCCATTGTCTATTGATTGATTGATTGGTTATGTGTCTTGCATATTTGTCCCATTTTAAGATCAGTCTCATTCCTTCAAAATCTGCTTTCCCGAAATTGTCATTCTCGTTTAAAATGAATTTATGTGAACTCAATCTGTACAGATTATAGTCATACCATAAAGTGTATTTCATACTCGATTATGATCACATTCCCAATTTGTTCTCTCTCTTCTGTTTGCCTTTTTTGTCTTATTTGATAAAGCATTTCCTTTTGTAGGTTCTCGGACACAGTAACAAAGCATTCATAAACCACCTATATCATTCTGACTTCTGCTGCTGGTATTCCTATTGATCTATGCTTATAAAATTGCAGTCTCCCAACTCCTTATTTTTCATAATTTCATGATGCAGTGCTGAATTATAATAAACATCTGTATTGGGTTATGTATAGTATACTCCTATTAGTATAGCATTATAAGGTTTATTGATGAGTCAGACCCATAATTCTCAATATTACCAACATAATAAAAGCAAGGGTACAGAACAGACGTCACTATCAGAACTCTGTATGGATACACATCCTTGATTCTAAGACCAGAAGATAACAACATAAGGCATGGGAAGGAGATCACAAAGTCATCATTTTGTTGAAAAAGTTTTTCACATTTTATTTTGCTGCAGTATCACTTCAGTGTTATTGTTTAGAGACGTGTACAGGAGTGTCACTTCTCTCTGCCTTATGTGTCACAGTGTTTCACTTTAAAATGACCACTAAACACATCACAGACGAACTGAGTTAAAAAGGCAATGAATTAAAGTGTACCCAGCAGCGTATCATGACGACTAAAATTAGTGGACAGCTTTCACCATTTCTAAAAAGCTTATTTACTTTTTAATTTCTGTCATATCACCAAATTAAAATGATAATATCCACTACAAATATTATTAGCGTAGCAGCAATGGGCTCTCTTATAAAGGAATGCTGAATTCAGACTTCAGGAAGAGCCAGTTTAGCACCTCTTACAAAGTCATACCAAGTGGCAAAAAAAATTCTACAAGAGCTGGTGTGTGGTGAGCGTTCTGGTGTACTATGGCTGCCGTCGCATCATCCAGGTGGTGGATGCTACACATTGGTGGTGGTGGAGGGGTCCCCATTACCTGTAAAGCGCTTTGAGTGGAGTGTCCAGAAAAGTGCTATATAAGTGTATGTATTTATTATTATTATTATTATTATTATTATTATTATTATTATTATTATTATTATTATTATTATTATCTATGGGATTGTGCTTGGTGTGTCCCATTGATCCTGGGAGGCTCCTGTGATAGACACTGCGGTCCTGCAACGCTTAACAGGGACAAGTAAGTGATTCTCTGATAATGGCTGTTTGGAAGATGCATTGTAAATCTACTTCTGTGCATTCCTGAATACACACTGTACTTATGTCCACAACCTTCCCAAGATGTCTGAATAATAATAATACAAAAGAATATTATAACACAGCCAAACTATAAACGTACTGTATCACCACTCTCATCCCCTCACTCCATCTGCCTGATTCTTTCTACTGCCTACTGTACTTCCACCCCACTCTCAAATTTCTCCACCTCGCAATGTATAAATAATAAATAGAGCATGAATCTAGCATTGTACAGAAACACTAGAATGACGCGGTAGCCTACATAACTGAAATAGCTGTGGCAATATCCTGAGTTTAGTTTGTTAATGTCACGGCAGCCCTCTCCCAGCTTCTCACACACACACTGTTCATCTCTATTTCCTTCATATTTATCTTGGGTTCTTTCCTCAGACTACAGTATAAAGCCTGCAGACCACATAGATATGTAAAATGAGGTTTTACTCCGAAGAAGTTGATTAAACCGTTATACTAATTAAATTTCTCCAACTCTAGCAGGACATTTTTTTAGTTTCTCTTAGTTTCAAAACCTAGTCTGAGCAAAAATGGTTAAGATTAATCTAGTCTATTGTACTTCTTTAGTATAAATTGTGGACAATCTCCTGTAGGTACAGTATATGAATATTTCTGCAGAAAAAACACACTTGATATCTCCTGGTTATCCCATCATACTATTGTATTCCAAAATGTTTACTCAAACAGCGACACAGCAGAAATATTTTCTGAGTTTCAAGCAGTAGCAGTGGAGTTCCCTCTAGACTGCCTAAATCCATCTTTGAGCGAGACAACAATATACTGTACATCAACTTGATTAATTAATTTCTGACATTTCCGATTGTCTGGAAAGTAAGAGAATTTAATTGATTAGCAATTAAGAAGCTACAGGATTCCAGCTAGTTATTTCAAATGAGTTTAAAGCCTCTGATTTTCCTCTTCATAAAACGACTATGATTTCCTTTTAGTTGTAAATTTGATGGAAGCGTGCTTGTGTGTTCCAACAAGCTTTGCTTCTTGTGTGGCCAATGATCAATGCATGCAACAAGCCGGAAAACGTCTTCATCTAGCAATAATACCAAACCGGACAAAAGCTAATTTTTGGTTAAGGCCTTCATTTGAAACTGACTTTAGCGCGCCTTTTTAAATTAGGGCTGCTGTAGGGAATCTGTGCTCGATTATCCAACATGTCAGATTAAAAAGCCACCCCCTGTAACAAATATTTATTTTGGCAGCCCTCTCCTACTGCAATACGATAATATTAATTACTCTATCATTAACGTGATCATGTTTGAGACATCCTCCTAAATGAGAACCACATTGTCCCGGTTCGTTGAATGAGTCGTAAACAAAAAATATGCCCCGCTGGAGGCCCAAGCCGGTGTCACGAAGCAAAAGGGCATCCTCTCTGCCACAGGAATTCACCCCTTGTGTTGCGGGCACTGGCCGCACAGCATTATCTAAAATCTCTAGACGGCTTTGTAATTATGCCAGCGCTGCCAAAACAAACACTTGGTTCAAGGCCGACACACGGAAAGCCCTGTGTAGTATTTTCATACTAATGTTTCAAGCCTTTGAAAACAATATATTCTCAGGCACAATGGCTGGTTCTGTTAAGCTGCCACCACAGCCAACATTGTGTCAATCTGAGGCACTGTAATCACACTGAACTCCGCATTGCAGGCGAACAGATTTAAGGTTGGGGGGTGTGATCCAACCTGGCCTCAGGAACCATGAAAAAGCAGTTGTAGCAATGCGGTATAGAAAATGTAACATACCAATACAAATTAAGCCATACAATTGATCCATTAAATTAAAAACAGCAACAGAACAATTCTGAAACGGAACAAGGTGAACTTTACTCTCTAATTCTAGACAGGAATGACAGGAAGAAGCCTTTTATACCTGGCTGGCCTAACAAAGAACATTCAATTCACCTGGTCTGAAAAGCCCACATCAGATTCTTTATACTTATAGTTCCAAATCCTATAGAATTTTGGAACCACAGCTTTTTTACTGAATGACCATGTATTTCTCACAGTGTTGTCTGGCCCATTGCTGGTGGACTGATTGTAATCAGTCATAAACAGGAATCTTACTAATGCCTCAGACAGGAACATTCTGTCTGTCTTTACATTAAAAAAAGGCTGATTCTCTTTTTCTCGTCTCTTATTGTCCGTGCGGCTTTTCCGTCCCAAAGAATGCATGCACACTCAACACATCTGTCACTTTTAAAACTTAAATATAGCCATACAAATAAAAAAGAACTGCAAGCTACACTGATCAGAACAATACAAGTGTAGGACAGAAAAAAACAACAGAATAACTAAAATTAGTAACCATTAAAAGAGAGGGACAATAAGTACAGATTTCTTTTTCTGCATGGCCACTGCGCTTATATAGCAGGTCATTCAAATGGCTGACTTCGTCTCTGCTGGTCTTACAAACCACATCGTTATACCACTGACTGATTGTTTTGTTTGTAACTTGGCCCATTTTGTACATTGTTCACATTTTTGGTTAGATCTTGTTATTTATAAAATATGCTTGGCATTCCCGAACCTCAAAGAAGCAGCAAAAATCCATACAGCTTCTGCTATTTTCTCTGTCCATTCGACAATACCATATATATCACATTTGTTAAAAACTGGGAGGTAGTGTTACAATCCAGACAATTAAAGGGGTTTTCAGGCAATTTAGAAAGTGGAGCTTGGGCTTTCAAAAATTTCTGTCAACCCCTTGCAGTTATGGTTGGTTAAATAGATGGCATGATTAAAGGTATTGTACATCTGGCATTGCACTGCCATTATAAATAAAAAAAGCTCTTCTACCAAAATCAAACCAAAACAATGTTCCATTCTTTGTCTCCTATGACATTTTTGTTTTTCTAAAGGAAATTGAAATCATCAGTTATTTTCTTTTCATTATCCTTGTTTGGAACATGAAACTCGTATTCAACCAGGTTCACCGATCCAGTCTGTTCAGAAGCATGATGAGGATGAGGACTGTGCTTTACTTCAATAACTGCTCCTTCGAGTCTCCCACCCACCCTTTCCTGGTCTCTTATTTCCACAGGGGCTTCATCACAGCTAGAAGGAACTGAAAGAGTGGTGTTGTTTTCAGAGGATAATATGCTGCAAAGTTAGTTGCCTGGCAAGGCACTTTATAGATCGTCCACTGCTATCATGAATGGTAGCAATAAACAATAAACACAAGTGAGTCAGTTCCAGAGGTGGTATCAACAAGGAACATTAGGAGTTCCTCAGGAGAAAAGAGTGGTATAGGACTGATTAGGTGCAGTTTCGCATAGATTCTGATCTTTTTGAGATCAGGGTGGTAACACTGTTGTCATTTTAATAATGGGGTATAACTTCTCATAACCTTACTAAATAAAACCTGACATTGTCATCTAGAGTATTTCATATACATTCTTTATGACACTGAATTGAGGGTCAAGTAAACAGAACAGCCACTGAACTGGGTAAACCGGGAATATAATAAGCAGTTCCAAATATAACTAAATGCGAATGGTTAGCATTGCAGACAAAACGAGAAACTCTAATTGTCATTCATTCGCTTAGAGGCTCTATAGTAAACAAAATGGGCTCATTGTATTACATGATGTGGATTTTGAAACAGATCAAAGAACATGGACTTCATAGACAGACTTCCTTAGCTACAGAGCACAACCGAGAGCTGCACGCTGGCTCACCTCACACAATCCAGCCAGGAAGCCTCTACCTGGAAATTTTGACACTATATCACTGCTTTCCGTTGGAATGATGTTGGTGATCTGAGCAGGATTTGACCAAGCAAGGTCTGGGGAGATCTGTACACTAAGTGTACCAAGTGTTGCAGTTTATCAAGGAATCAGAATCAGGAGAAAATGTCTCTTTCATGCTGCAGTTTCAAAACCTTACAACACCCAATAGTTCAGACCTTAACGCTAATTTAGATTCCAAAGTAAGCCCTATTTGTTGTTTTTTTTTGGGGGGGGGAGGGTTGCAGGTGGAGTTGGCAAAACAAATGAAAAAATGAAAACAAAAAAAAGAAACTTGAAATTTCTGTGTCACTTCTAAAATTCAGACACACACATATAGTTCATTCAAAGAGCCGTTATCGAATTTACACAATTTTGGTTTTGTCTTTCTTAAATTCTCCATTCTCACTGCTGCCTTAGGACTGGTCTTTTGTCATTCCTATGGTCTCTTCTATGCTCTCGGATACTCCACCATCACCCACCCACCCCACCCAGTGCCCTGCCCTGCTTGCCTGTTAGGAAGAGCCAGCTGCCAGCCAGCTTCAGGATGGAACATTTCTGATGTTTTCTGATGTAATCAAATGTATAACAGAAAAAACAGATACAAATAATGTCAGAAAATAATTGACCATTTTATCCATGCTGCAAGAATTATTAGAAATATATATACGATATATATCAAACTATACCACATGAACCTACGCCTGGATTAAAGTGAAATTTACAAAATTACAAATTCAGTGCTTAATAGTGGATTTCCATTGAGTAAAGAAATTAAACCTTTGGCAATCAAGCATCTGGGACTGTAGTTAGCAATTGGCGACTGGGGTGAAGATCTGATATAATCTGGCCCTAGTCAGAGTAGACTTGCGAATTATTCCAGTGAAGCTTGTGAATTTTAATCACTGTTTAAATCTGTCATCGCGAGACAAAATGATTCAATTCCAAGTCGAGCTGAAATTTCTGAATGAATCATATCACCTCAGAGAACCAATCTTATTCAGGGATGGGTCACTCAAAAAGTTTTCTGTGTATTTGATGTTAGCATTCAGTTTTGTATAGGGAACTGTAAAAGTGGTAATTGGACATCAGATGTATTTCTAGTTGTTAATATTTGAATACATGTATACAGTGGATTTTTTTATTTGTTGCAATTTCTATAAATAAGTTAAGATTTAGTGCCATCAGTAGTTTTAATGGCCATGCTAGAAGTGCCCATATGATCAGAATGAGTTCTACATTAGTTAAATGGAAAAACACAGTAGTACAGATTTTTATAACATACTGTATATTTAGTAAGATTGTGGCTGGAGATAGATCTGGGCTATGGTTAAGAGCAGGGGTCATGAACCGCTTAAGACATGTAGGGGTTTGGAATTCAGTAAGAATCCAGTTGGAACTGGTGGCCTTTATTTGATTTTATTTTTAACACATAGAATTTCGTGAAATACTTCATTTCATGCAATCAAGTGTATCAAGTTCTGATTTTTACTAATAGTAAAATGCTATAAAGATTCTATATAGAGTTCCGTAAACAAGAGACATCAGCATGACCCCAAACAAATGTCTGGGAAACCAATATACTGTTTCAGTCAAAACAGAAGGCGGCTCTAAAACACACTGAGCGCTCCAAACTTTATTTCCAAAAGTCTTTGTTTTATATCATATAAAACAGGTACATATAACCATTGCGACCAATGGCATATCACAATCCAGAAACCAGCCAGAGTGAACAAATAACAGAGGACAGAGTCTTGTTGGTGAGTGTACTGCCCTTCTGCCAGTAAATGTGTACAGACTGTCATTCTCAAGAGCTCTGGGATTAATTGGCCTTGATAAAAATCACTTGGGTGAACAAAGAGAAACCGCGGTTTGACTTGCCAATGAAAATGTCAAAACAAAGGGTAACACATTGGCATAAAACTAAAACCTACTTCTTGCTTCTCGGGAAGACTCCCTGACTTTCTTTGGTTTACTGTGTGCATTCTTGTGTGCCTTTCTTAATATCTTACTGAACTAACTGTCATTCTCCCGAAACTTTCTTGCAAAATTCAAACATTTGTATAAAGTAAAAATGATGTTTTTTTAAAAATAACCCAATGACAGGTGTTGTCCTGCCATTAATGACATGTGCAACTCAGGAATGGACCTTCTATTTAACACCACCCTCTCAAAAAAGTAGAAAACAATAGAAACAAACAAACTCTGAATTACTGACCTCATACAATTAATGTTTTTTCTAGTACTACTAGTTTTAATTAATGATAACTGGTACTGCTTGCATTAATCCATAAATCCAAAATGCATTCGTGGATAATTAGAGATGTCACTTAACTATGTAAAAGGCCAGACTTGTACATAACTGTTAATCACACCAAACATCTAACATCAAATGTGAGCAGAAGGTTATCACATTTTCCATTATACATGTTATTTTTGCTAATGGTGATTTTGGTGAAAATGATTTTGGTGATAATGGTGAAAAATAATCCACCACTAGGAGGTGGGGTAAAGCTATTAGGAAGCTAAATTCAGAGTTGTCTAGTTCTGCATCTCATTATATCTTAACTCCAGAAAAACACTGTGTTCTCAAAGAGCATCTCAAAGCTGAGTGAGACATCATGCCTGCTGTTTCAACAGGTTGAAAGGAAGAGAAGCAATAGTAATTTATTTACATCTCTGGGAACCTGCTCAAAAACGTTCCTTTTTGCAAAATTTGCATTAGTGTGCAAAATGACCTAAGCTTAAAGAATAGCGTCAAGAAAAATGCTGAATGGAAGTTCTTAACTGAATTTAGGGAGCGATAACAACAGACAAGCCAATCTCACCCAGCTGTTTGATTCGCAATCTGACGTGTACTGTACTGCATATTACTCTTGCACATACAGTACATCTACTCGCATTTTTTAATATTCATCCTGCCTCCACCCCATCTTCACATTTGAAGCTAGCCCTTAGTTAACTCTCCTCTCTGAATAGGGGGCTGAGCCTTCTCACCCCACAGCCAGGACCTACAGTACCTCTTAAGCAAGCAGGTTTTGCCAAAACTTGATACTTAAACACTCAAAAAACATCCGCAAAGCATCATATTCCTTGATGTTGTTGTGAATCGTGAACAGCAAAAGATACAACAAAGGTAAATTATGAGTTAAAAACCACGGAGATGCACAACTCATTTAATTGTAGAAGAAAAAAAAATGATGATACTAATAAGATTTTCTAATCATCGTGAACAGCATCCATTATCAGCCCCTTTTACCTAGTAAGGCCAACCTGGAGCCTATCCTCGAATTCGGGTGCAATGCAGGACCACACCATGTGAGAGATAGTCGTTTACCTAGCCAATGAATGTCTTTGGAGGGTGGGAGCAAACTCCTGAGGAGGTCCACACAGACAGGGAGAGTGTGTGCAGACTCCACAGATCAGACACCCTAGGCCACAACTGAACCCAGAATTCAAGATCTGTGAGGCATGCTAATAGCGTTAACCCCCACACTGCCCCCCCATCAAGACATCTTCTTTCAAAAACGAACAAAACAAACAGTAACCAAACCCCCATAGATGGAAGGAAACACTGCCTTTTTAAATCTCTCCTCTTTGGAGTCCAGTACTGAAAAAGCAGCCCGGTAGGTCAAAACAGAGCATTTTGCCACACAGCTCAGCTCAGACTGTTTGTGCTGCAAAACAGCGACAACAAGTCTTGAACGCTTGCCTTTTCCTTTCGTAATAGGAAACATGGCTCAGTTTTAATTGAGTTTTGAATGATCTACAAAAATGAGAGCCATTCTGGAAGTATTTCTGGCATCTCCTGAAGAAAAGATGGCAACACATCACTCTGAAGGCCTTGGCAGCTGTTTCCAGGCCTTGGGGCCAGATCACTTGAGTGATATATAAAAGCAGACTTAAGGAAAGTAGTTACTAAGCGATTAAAGCATTTTTGTTCCATTTAAATGGAGGTTTACATTCTGCTGACAGGGACTTTAAACTTAACATTCCAAATGATAATAATATCCCACATTATCATGATGTTATTTTTTGTGTGTGTGTGCTACAGGTGTTTTTCCGCAATGTGTTTGAAAACCCGAATGGCAATAAACAAACTCTCACATGACTACGTTCATGTCATATCATGCATGACCTTGTATGGATTCTCCTGTAGGAAATTACTACATCTCTGCTCATTAATGAATTGCAAGGGATTACACATACTGTATATAACTAAAGTCCCAAATTTATAGTAGCATGCAAAACATACTACAGTGTGGCATGCGGAACCAAAGGAGTATAGGTTATTTATTTATTATTTTAATGCAATTCTCAGAAAAAAAACAGACACTAATGCCTGACAATATTGTATACCTCTTCAACAATTCTAGCTTTCAGTACTTCAGAACTTCTTTAAATTAAATATTCCCAAATTACTTGGTGTACTATACTCAATATTAAATTATTGTAGAATGTACCAAGTTCTGGGAGGAATATTTTTATTCGTAATGTGATTGTCAATGTTTTCAAGTTTGTCATTATATGTTATGATTCTATTTTTGTGAGTATGATTCCATAATAATTATAGCTGTGTTGTTTTGAAATAATCAAAGATCAGCTTGATTGGATGGGAAACATCTGGATCTGGATCCATAAAAATAGAGTAATGCAAAATATTAGCCTTGGAAATAAAAGTCATAAAACACATAAGAGTATAAAGCCTAGGTAAAGAATCAATGGCAAAAACAGTTTGGACAGTAATAGATTTCCAATAGAAGTTTTGCAGCATGGATGCCAGGATTCAGTGAGTTAATTGTAGAATTGTGTGCTTAACCCCAAGAACATAACTGCATCCTGGTAAATGACTTACTACTATGCAAAGAGAAAACGACCCCAAAACAAATGGGGAAGCAAACATGAAATAATCTGAACACAGTCTCATTACAAACCATAGTATTCACTCTATTTATCAGATACGTTTCCATTGATTCTGCTCAGCTGAGTAAGAAATACTGTAGATTCACCTCTATGTTGTAGAATCACCCTGGATTGGAAATACCATCCCTGGAAAAGCTCTGAATATCATAGTTGTACAGTCCATAATGGACATCAATCCTGCTATACCAAAGGAATGGTTCTCCAACATGGGGACAGATAATGAACTTGGAGATCCCAGTGGAAGAACATTACAGTAGCATGCCTACATGTACAGTACATGACTCATTCATTTCTGTCACATTTGCAGTACCTGTCCTGTTAGGATGAGTTTTTATTTAATCTGTAATTGCTATCCTTGTGGAATTTGGTCTTTGTGAATTTATCACAGGCTTTTCATGTTTTTACCACGGTTGTTCTATAGTTTCGCTGTGGGTCTTTATGATTTTAACATGTCTTAACTGTGCTTTATTTCACTGCACCATGCGAAAACCACAATATATCATGATAAAAGGGTCTCGGTTGATATTGCCATTGTCTGGTCAAGCCATTTTAAAAACAAAGGAAACCACAGGAGAAGCTACAGTAAAACAGAGCTTGTTCATTTTAGGATGATCAAGTTAACTAAAGTGAGCCCTTCTACATCATTTGGAAACCTCTAAATTATGAAGGTTCTTTATAGATCAGGTGGCTCATCAGGAAACACAAATGGTTTTGTTTTGCTGTTCATTTTGCGTTCTGTGTCTCAGAACTTGATAAAACATGAAGTTAAACTATAGACTGAGCTACTAGTGTCTTTTAAATGTCTGGGGAGATGAAAGAGACACAGAAACAGCTGGTCTGGGTTTACTATAAAGGTACACCAGGACTAAAAGAGAAAAACAATGCAGTTAAAGTTTTTGGAAAGTCATGCATGTCTGATAACTTACAGACAAGAATTTCAGCTCTTAAAAAATAATATGTCAATGATTTAATTTAAGAACAGAGGTTTTTACTTATGAGGGTTAACAGAGCTGATCTTTTCCTGGCATTAGGCTGAAAAATGAAATTAATGCAGTATGAAGTTTTTTTGTTGCGTGTTAAATTCTTTGGACTTGTGTTAAAGAACATCTTCTATAATAGGTCTGGGCAACCACACACTGATAGTATATACACTTGGCAGTATTTTTATTTTTTTCCCCTAGTAGCTGAACAAACATCAAACATTTCTTTTTCATATTATTTAATGCTCAAATACCAATGGTAATTCTTGTTGTATCATAAAATGAAAATGTCTTCTGTTCTGAAGCAGCAGTTAATGCGTTTTTGTTGCATCTTAGCTAATAGTGTGGTGGTTAGCCTAAATCCTATGTCAGATCTGAGCCAGAACAAAAAAAAAACATGTATTTTAAGCACATTTTATTAAAATGATGTTATACATCAGTATTTTAAGAACTACTGCCTTCCACTTAACAATGCTTCATTTTTGTGTTGAAACTCCTATCTTTACTATTGATGGAGACAGAGGACAGTGTAATTTTTTCCTACATGGTGATAGAAAGATCGCCAGAAGGCAAACCCTACCATAAGGCAGCAGCACAAGTGATCATTTGAACGGGTTGAAGGCAAAACAACTATTTCTGAGAATGCAAGATAGCAGAGTTAATTGACTGCTTGTTCAAAATGCAATCAGACAATTATTTTCTTCCGGGACATAGCAGTTAAGATTGCTCTGCTCCTTAAGGTAACCTTTTAATTCTCTTGGAGTTATGTGGAAAGAAACTAAGACTGCTATTTTTTTTTATATTAACATTTAGGAGTATTATTACAGTATATACACATTTAAACAGAGCAAAATGTCTTATTTTAAGAGTTATTTTAACAGTCTAAATCTGCATATTGTGTGTACATTATATATCTCAAATTGAGCTGATACCTTACAATTTATTTGCCTCAGTTTGATGAAAAAATATATATGATTATATAACTGAAGGAAAACATACCCTAGTAACTACATCCAGGATATCCAGTGACTTAAAGATGAGACAATCCTCTATACTGTAGCAGTATTCAGGGCTGAAGTAATGTACTTTTGCGTGTTTTTAAACAAATCTGCACATTGAAATGCATTGTTTGGATGTGTTGGCATGCAATAAGCATTCCAGTTCAGGTTTAGGCTTAAGCTGAGAATCAGGCCAGGATGGGAAGACCACACTTCCGTGTTCACACCAGACTAGGGTGATTCTACCCTGAGCAGCAGAGCAGTGCTGCTGAAAGTATGAAGTGAGCTACACTCTAGAACTCTCTGCCATGACCCCAGCCAGGACATACAGTAGTACTGCAGGGGTCACCGTGTTGGCACTGCAAAAATATGTTGACTATTAAGGGGGAAACAGAACACCCCTTTTAGTGGCATTATGGCCTTCTGTAGGAGCACTGGAAAGGTGGCTTGTATGGACATACAGTCTGTTAGAATTAATGGAGTTCTCCAGGCCCATAGACGAGAATCGATCCAAAATCAATTGAGGTAGCTGGGAAATCATGAGACATTGGCTACAGGTCTGCAGTACCAAACCGAAAGTAGTGAACAATACCACACCCACTGATTAGTGGTGAGCCAGTGACACACTCTACCAAGAAAGGAGAAACTGTGTATCCACAAAAACCTCATTCATGAAACATTAGGGAAGGAGAGTTTGTAAAAAGAGGAGTTTATAAACGTATTCAGTAGGTAACTGATCTGAGGATTGGGACCTGCTCTCTTATGAAGGAAGTGAAGGCATCAGTTAAGATAATATAGTTCAGTTGATTGTTCCACATTCCCACACCATTTGGGTAAAGCAGTGTCATTTACAGTTTTAATTTAAAAAAATGCAGTAACTGAAAAAAATCAACTTTTTATAACAGAGACCAAAGAGAGACTACTTAAGTCTACATTTACTTATGCAATACTACGAAGAACATTTTTGTGATATGCACATCAACTAGAAACTGTGTCTCCAGTAAAAAAAAAAAAAAATGTTTCAGTCACAATGATGTGAACCAGATGAATATCTCCATTAAATGCTAATTTAAGCTTAAGGATGATCAGATACAATTGCATACCTTGATACCTTGGGCATACTTTGATTGCTCCCTGGGGTTCAAGAAGGTAAAGTGTTTTCCCAGAAGTACATGAAAGGTTTACTACACACATTGTGTCTAGGGAAGGGGATAGCCATTAATATAAAAAACAGCCCCCACGAATAGACAGATAGCACCATGCTGGAATGGAAATATTTGGCTGGCAACCTTGGAAAAAGCTAAAGTAAACCAAAAACCTACTGGAAAAATTATCTAGCTGAGATAATAGAGACTAGAATTGCTCTGTAAAAAGTTTGCCCACAGACGTAATACTTTACGTAAATTGAAGATTATCAAAAAGGAACAAGGTTAAAACAGCGGGGTTCAACCCGATAAAGGTGCCGGGGTTTCTTACACTTGCACAGATATTGTTCTCCTTATGTCGCGCCTCCTTTCCCACAGTTGTGTAGCACTCTAGGTCTGATCTTCACAGAATGTACAGTAACACGCTGGGGTGCAAAGATTCTATTTTAAGAATAAGGAAGCAAAATGGGCCCAATAACTGCTGACACTAATAATTTCCCGGTTGGCATTTCATATTTCAGGGGAGTGAACAGGAGATAAGATTACATTCTGAAATAAAGGGCATTTCGGTTCAGTTGAAAGGGTAGAATGTTTTTGGGAAGTGTTTTGTTCAGTACCGACAGGTGTTAAATATATATTGACTAAATATAAACTGCAGACAAAAACTGAATTGTTTCCCAAAATGTAAAATTTGCGAATAAGGGGCACATACATGATTTAGTTTTTAATAAAAAAAGAAACGTTGCTGGGGATGATGTCCCAGAGCTTTTCTAAAAAGAAATTAAACCTGGACAAAAAGCAGGTCAAGGGGGCACAGGAAGTTATTAGAATGACAAAATAAAGTCTGTAAGGCATAATTTGGCAATGGCAATGAGATTCTGGAAAAGCTGTTAACCCAAATATCTGTTTGGTTATTTTTTTTTATGCTCTTTTGAATACCGATAGTATATCTTGTCTTTTGCTTCTTTTCTAGCTTATACTAAATAGAATATGTATGTGTGAAAAAAAAACTTTTTACAATATTTTGTTTCTGATGTAGGATACTAAAATAAGAGTATTCTAAAAAAGATGATCTCATACGCTTGATTTGCGAAAGACAATATTAAACACAGTGAAGCTTCCTTTTAAGTATTCATAATGCTATATTTAGGTCAGTACCTCCAGTACTGAATGCCTATTTATATCTTCTTGAAAGGAATGGTGCCACAAAGACATGAAAAACCAGGCAGTTAAGTAAAGCGCATAAGAAAAGCATGTTAAAGGAATATTATGACATGAGATGCATTCAAGCTGAAGAAGAAGATCAGAAACATGAACATTGCCTTGTCTGTTCTGATAGATTCTCAAAAAGCTTAAGCAACTGAAACTGCGGTACTGCCTCAGGACAAGTGGGGATACACAATAATTTCATTTGGGGGGCTTTTTTCAGACCAAAATCATTTTTAAAAAACTGAATCGTAAAATTAAGAACCCTTTGGAAAAAAATATTATAAAGCACAGTGAGTTGCTAAAGATTAGGATCACTTTAGTTCAGTTTTTTTTCACCTCTTTAACTTTGTCACAACATGTTCAGATAAAAGAGATAACACTGCAATCCCAGGAAGGATGACAGATTTTACTAGTTCACTGAAATATAATCCTGGGAGATGTTATGGTGTAGGTCTCAGAGGTCTGATTGATAGTTTGAGAGCTCCTCTTGAAACTGCTTTACATAAATGATTCCAACAGTGGTGATCTATGGCTTCATAAACCCTTGCCTGGCACGCTTAACCTTTGGAGAACTTTTGCATTGAAGTTTGACAGGATAGCCAAGAAGCCAGAACAAAGTGATCACGTGACAGCAGTAACAGTTCTGGAATAATAATTTTATTGGATACCCCTTAAAAGTGTTTCTTCCGGGAAGATCTCTGGAAGACGAACACTGTTTTAATGCTGCAAACCCTCAGAGTGGCGAAGTACAGTATTTTCACACAGGAGATTGCAATCACTATTAGAATAATGATTAACAAATGATTTATTCCATGATTCCATGATTTATACCATGATGATTTTAGTGCATGTCTCTGGGCCAAAGCAAGGTATTTCAAGATTTGAGGAAACGTAACTGATGCTCTAGAATACAATGTAGTGACTCCTATTTTTGGAGGGTTAGCCATTCAAACACACTGCAGAGAATACTGTATTTCGGTATGTGTATTAACTTCGGTAAAGCACAAACGAATACAATTCACAACTCACAGCTGGTCGACTTTCCTCAGGTGCTTGACTTGAATTGTTAGGTTGCCTCTTTGTTCTTGTGAGTCAGTTCAAGACTGAAAGAGTATAACCGTGATAACTGAAAAGTTAGGACTCAGTTTCTGTAAGTTCCTCTCTAGGGACCTGGCAGAAGAATAAGAGACATCTTCCATTGTTCTCTTCCCTGACAAAGCCAGTCAAGCGTAGCCAGAGGAAGTCCACTAATCACTGTCCAGCATGAGCATTTGAAAAACAAAACAAAACATATCGCTTCTTTTGATCTCATTCATTCACAGTCATTACTTTTCCCACTGCTAAATCCAACACCAAATTCAACAACAATTCATCAGTTAACCACTTCCACTCTGGTAAGCCAAAAATGTAAGCCTAATACAAACCATCTGCATAAAAAAACTACCAAAAAAAAAACAACAACAAAAAAAACATCAGCATCAATTATAAAATAATAACCACAGGATCTTTTTAAGATGTAGCATGCCCCACAAGAGTTTGATCTTATTAGTTTACACTGGGGGACATCTCTGTGCTTTAGTTGGTTTTAAAGTATTATTAAAGCAGCATTACCTGGATTTTCAGGTTGCGGCAATTAACAAGTTAAAGAATAAATCTTAGTAGAGTAGATATGAAATACCACTTATGCTAAGGGAATTTATGGAAATCGAGTCACAGTGAAGGAGCACATGAGATACTATTTTCTTCCTGTATGATAAATGAGAGCCTCTGTAGTAGGATGGGATAAAACACACCACTATTTATTACCAAGCCAAAAAAGAGGCTCAAGGAAAGGTCAAACACACTAAGATGTTCCACTGATTAATCTGCTACCCAGGACTGCCAGGAAAGTGCTGATTTTCAAGAAGCAGGTGCTGTGCAGGTGATTGTCTCTGTCACGTTCTCTGTTAGAGAGACAGATCGCCCTAACTGGGGTTAAAGTAGTGAGATCTTGCCTGGAATGTTCAGTGTTAAAGCAGATCAGTCCACAAATCCGTTGGCAGCAGCATGAATGACTGGACTTGAATCAGGCCCTTTACAAGAGAACTGCACAATCTGCACAAAACAGCCACCAGATACCACAACAGCATGGAAACGTCTTGTAAATGGGCTGCAGATGACCATAGTGAACATTAGCACAACACAGATTTTTCCAGCCTAAGATCAGGTCATATCTTGATTGAACAGAGATCAAGGCATGGGCACCCAGGAGAGTGCATAAAGTCAAGCTGTTTAATAATGACACCTAAAATTCTCACATCTCACATTCTGTCC
Source organism: Lepisosteus oculatus (assembly GCF_040954835.1). Lineage (NCBI taxonomy): Eukaryota > Metazoa > Chordata > Actinopteri > Semionotiformes > Lepisosteidae > Lepisosteus > Lepisosteus oculatus. The sequence continues at coordinate 11,329,832 of NC_090719.1, read as the reverse complement.
TGGCATTTTGACCCCAAAATGAATTGTTCTCATATAAAACTCCCTTATTTGAGATTCCTTTCAAATCTAAAGCGTAGTATATTATCATTCCTAAATATAATTGCTTACAGTTTAATATGTTTTTTTTTTAAACTCCTGCATATAATCTCTAGAGGATTTGGTTAAAATCCTTCATCAGAACACTGAAAGGTCATGGTGTGCCAGAGAGTCTCCTTTTTGAATATACCTTTGAGCACGGAGATTATTCATGAAGATGTAGAAGGCACACTGTACCCTCACACTACCTATACCCGATCTGTCCAACAGAACAGCCAAGGAAGAAAAAAAATGGTTACCAATGCCAACATGAGGGCAACAATGTCTATGAAAAAGTTGCAGAGATCAAAAGCTAAGAAGGGAGAACATGTCCATGGGTCATATTAATAGGTCAACAATGTCATCACTCCATAAAGCTGTATTGAAATGTCAAAATCCAAATGCAGCTTTTAAGAAAAAAAAAAGCATTTAAATAATACTGCAAACATGTGGCAAAAGGTTTTATGGTCAGATGAGACAAAATCAAAACTATTTGGTCTGAATATCTATTGGCTCTGACTAGTCAAAGTATCACGTCTGGCACAAATCCAGCCAACACCATGCCTGCTCTCAACCATGGTGGCAGGAGGATTAAATTATGGGGCTGCTTTTCATCTGCAGGGACTGGGAACCTTTTCAAGGGAAAAAAGCATGGAGCAACATATAGGCAAATGTTAGAGAGATCCCACTTCAGTCTGCTGGAGACTTAATATTGGAGTGTAAATTCACCTCAAAACAGGACAAAGATCTAAAATACAAGGTTAGAACTACACTGGAGTGACTTAACAAGAAAAACGTGAATATCCTTCAGGGGCTCTGTCATCTGTGATTTCAAGTCAAGACAAAATCTCTGGCAAGGCTTGAAAATTTCTGTGCCTTGATTCAATGCTCCCAGCTAACTTGAAAGTGATTAAGCAAGTCTGCATAATGGAAAGGGAGGAAACTGTGCCAACCCACTGTACAAAGCTGGTAAAACCTTAATGAAAAAGACTCACAGCTGTAATTGATGTCAATGGTGCTTCCACCACATATTAACTCAAACAAGTGCACAGTTATGCAATCAACATTTTTTTTTTTAGGATTTTCTTACCTTTGTAGTTTTTGTTAACATTTAACTTCTTTCACGCATATGTGTTGAGTTTGAACATTCAAATATTCATTTTTAAGTCATCTGCAAGTCAATTAAATGGGACATGAGTGGAAGGGGGTGAATACTTTTGCAAGACACTATATACTGTATATACATATGCATATATATTGATATGTTAGAGAAGCATGCTTTGCTATGTGTCCTCAGCTGAAAGAAGTTTATAATCTAACAAGTCACAAACGTGGACGGTTCTATAAGCGCAGGTAGGATACTTCCCAGCAGGAAGAACAAAACCAGCTGTTAGTCCCAGGTTAACTTCAGGGCTGAGAAGATGTAAGATCAGGTCTCCCATTTAATATGCATGATAGTGAGCACTTGACCTGGTACAGCAGAGTAAGTGAGGTGCCAGTGTCTGTAGATTAACCTGTCCGCCTACCATGTGCTGAAGCACAGCAGAATAATACATGTACTGTATATTGGCAGGTGGATACTTCCCAGCATGTATGTGAGAAGACAACGAGGTATGGGCACGGGGAGTATGCTCCAGACGCTGTATGTGTGAGTTCAGTAGAGACAACAACCGTGGACATTTAACAGAGTGCTGGAAGCTGTGACTAATGTGTAAAAGATGTCAGGCGAGCAGAAGTGCGGTAAAGGGGCCCTCACCCTGGCAAAACAAGGTATTGAGTAGTGGAAAAAGGGACATATTTGGCTGGCAACGTGGTAGCTGTGAGTAAAGGCAGTGGTGGCTGGGCACAAGAGAGAGATGCACTGGCAGCTGCAAGTCACAGCTTGGGCCACGAGGATGAGGCATTGGGAGGATGTGAGTGTGAGATTGAGGCACTGGAGAGAGAGTTGTGGGGCCCAGCCAGGTGGTATATCGTAGAGATGTCAGTGGCTGGAAACAGAACTGGAAGTCGGAGGGCTGACAGGTAGAAAGTGAGGGAGACAGTATCCATGGAGAGAGAGGAACATCAGGGAGAGGGAGGCTCCGGGAGTAGGACTGGACTCCAGATTTGGAGACTCCTAGACAGAAGACAGACAGCAAAGAACAGGAGCAACTACCCTAGTAAAGGGTAGTTGAGAGTAGTGGAAGGTTCCCGAAAAGCAGTAAGGATAGAAAAATGTGCAATGACTATGGGACTCGGAGACCGAGTGTCCACGAGCCGAGTAACTAAGTGAGTGAAATAGCTTTAATGGAGTGAGCAAAAACAAACGTGGTTATTACACCTCGTAAGTGTACACCTTGTACCTAGTTACACCAATAAGGGGGCGCGAGTGAACACTACTCTCGGAGGAGAAAACGTGATAGGGGCAAACCTGCACGAAAAGTTCCCCAATAGACTGTAATTGCATGTCAGTCACTGTGGACTTGCCTGGATCACACCTTTAAGTGAAGGTAGGCTCTGTGGCCTCACAATACGCATTATATGTACAGTACACATCAGCCATCTTATCAGGCTGAATCATATTTGCAATCTGAGGTTCTGATCTTTCCATTCCCTAAAACGAATGCATATGTGTCTTTGGGGGGAGATACACTGTATAAGATAAGATATGATTAAAATACTTCATAGACATTGTCAGTAAATTTTCCAATATAACAAAACGCTTATCCAAAATATATGAATATATGTTCCTGCAAGGTCTTTGAAGACCAAGCCAGTTAGTGTGTGTTCCTCTGTCCCCAGTGAGCTGGGCTCTCTCCAGACTATGCTTGTAAGCCCTTCTGTTTGTTTTTGTCATTGTTCACAGTGAAGTGGAATGGCTTATGAAAGGGGTGGAGAGGTGGAGCTGAGATGATTCCCAGAGGCTCTGACTACGAACGTAATACTGGTGGGGAGGGGGGTTGTATTACTGAATAAAACTTTTATAAGTGTAAATAACATTTTCTCCATCAGCCCCACAGGAGCAGAGTGACTAAACTCTACCAAGCTGATGCCTTTCTCTTTTTAATGAAATGAAGAAGTAAAATTAAATGCTTCAGAAAACTGGATTCCTTTGTATATTCCATTTTCACCTGTAAAGCCAATAGATATTATTTTAAATTTCATTGCTCCTTTTGCATAGTATTTTGCTGATGTTTTTGCCATTTAAACATATACTGTAGAAATAAAAAGAGTACAATCAGTGCTATTTAAAACATCCTGTAGTTAAGGTTTCTTTTGAATCGCAAGAGTAAACAAATGTTCCTCTGAAGGCTGGGATTTAAAGAATTCCACCCACAAAGTTAAATAATAAAGTTCTAAATATATACCGTATCATTAGTTAAAACATCTTATAACACTTTGTCAGAGTTTTGCTGATGAATTCTGCATAATCATATGGACATAAATGACAATAGTTTCTTAAGTGAAAATTAAATAAAACTGAGTGTTGACTAATGTACTGGAATTAATTACAGGGGTCAGTGAGACTGTCTGTGGTTCATGAGTGTGGCCATAAGGAGGAAGAGAAAAGCCAGGGGATTACAGTACTTTCATTGATGGCAATGTGTTTGAAGGCAGTTTGACTTGGAAACAGAAAAACGTAATGTTTTTCAGTGGTTCCCCTTAAATTTCAAAACATAAAGGTAAATATGTGATTATACATCATAATTCCACAAATAAAGGAGTAAATTTGGACCAGGATTTCTGTTTTCTGAAACAGGAACAGAAAACTAAACAGTAGTCTAGCCATTCCACCAAGTTGATGACCCTGATAAAAGGCATGATGCTGAAGCAAGGAAAACAGAATTTATTTCATTCTACTTGTATATCTGATATCTCTCTAAGAATAAGGATGAAATTTCCAGTACACGGTGGTGGCTTAACTTACAAGTCAATAGCTTTTAAAACCTGAAATAGATAAACATTTGTTTAATGGGATTTTGTACTCCTCCCAAAGTAATTGTTTTTGCGTGTCAAATCCAAAAACCACCAAGGGGCATAGCCATTACTGAGCCTGAGGGAGAAGCGATCTATGTATTTAGGATTCAAGATCACCTGCTCATAGTATGCAGTCCAGTTCCCGCATCTTATAAAACAGCATTTTTAAAATTGAAAAAGTACCGTAACCAATCATAGGTTTTCCTCAAGGCTAGAAAAAAATATTATATTTGGTGTGACCTTTCTAATGCCAACTCTTTGTACTGTAACTCCTCTGAGTTACAACACCCCTGTGCTAGTACTGGAGAGATGAAGCATGTATAGACTGGTAGGCCAACCACACCATCAGCCCTACACTGTTGTAAGTCATAAAACTGAACACTCACAGGCACCTGCCAGACCATGGGATCAGTGTTTCACAGTGGCTGGTGTTATAATGGATTATACCCTGTGTTTAATAGCAGGCTAAATGTCTTCTGTTCTGTGAGGCATTTACTGTTGCCATAAACCCTGTCGGAAGAGGCTAATGCTTTCCTGTGGCATATCAGAGATGTGGGTATACAAACATGTTTTACAAACTTACAGTTGGTTAGTCACGCTGCTCTGCGCTCTAATAGTTTTCTTGCACATTAAGCAAATGACTGGAAAATGATATCCTATCAGATGAAGGTGGAAGGTGACCTGTTGCTCAGTGTTGCTATAGAACACCATAATAGATCATAGCCTAAAAAATGTTTCCTCTGTTTCTCATTGAATATGTAGTATCCTCTGCACCTAGATCAATCAATTCATCCTCTTTGCTCTACAAAATTATCACAAGCTTGATGAAACTTTATCCCCCAAGAAAATATTAATTATATTGTTGCATACTAGGTTATTTAAAATGCCTATAATAACTACTGACCCATCTCTTAGAAAGGAACTATCACCACCCCAGACACAAGTATGTCTGGGACAGGATAGAAGACTATTGAGATGTTTGCACAGCTGCAGTGGAATGTTGAGTGGAGACCAGCTGGCTGAACCATGTATCAGAAAGGAAATTTCCATAAGATGTCCAGCAGCCCGTTTCACCTTATTGTATACTTAAAATGCAAGGAATGGGGTATCAGAAGAAGACACAAGAAAAGGTGAGTTATGACCTACTGTATAACACAGCAGTTCAACTTGAACTTGATAAAATGAAATCAGGTGTTTAGCACAGAAGGAAAATGAAGTAAACTTAGGGAAAGGGTCTATGTTTTAAAGAGCTACTGTATCTGACCTTTTAGATCTAACAGAAAATCTAAGACTCTGATTTTATACTACTCACTACTACTACTGTCCACTACTCAATATATTGACTATTATATTATACTATTAGTATAAGAATAGTGCTCACTCCTATTTTAATAGTGGTCTTTAATTTTTGGAGTGTGTCTGACGTTTTGCTTATATGCCTATTTGAATAATAAACATCTTTTAAACTATTCCCAGTTCGTGATTCCACCACCAGCTAGATCACTGGAGATTAAGGAAAAGTATATTTTACTCTATATTTCCTGAACAGAAGGGGTGTTGTAATTTAGCGTTTATAAACTGTTTGTACATAAGGTGGCGTCTGGACTGACCTGATTATTTCGTATATAATTTCATACTGTAAAATGGATGTTTTGATTTAACTATTAGCCAGCTACAGTACCTCTTTTGTCAATCAACCCTAATTTCCTTTGTGAGGATTTATTAATCTATAAGTACAGAATACCTGGGAGAAATGACCCTGCTTTCTCCACCTACAAGTACTGAGCCACTGCTTAAGCCTAAATCCTGCTTGACTGGAGAATGAAATCACCAGTTAACATCTGAGGTTCCCCAAAGGTTTTGTTACCATTAATGTTGTTACCATTGTTGCTATTATTACCTGTGCTGGGTAGTCACACAAGTCTATTTTGTTTCTTAACCATTAATTCCTAAAAAAACAAAAATATGTTGAGTTTGTACATTCAAAAGAAGTCTAAATAGGACAAGGTAACTAGGTCATACATACTAAGTCTAGTGTCATACAGTACATTGCAATTCTTATTAAACTTTCTACAATAGTAGTGCTGTACTGTGCAGTGGCTGGCTCCCATATTGTATCCTATTATTGCTTGGCTAAATGTTCGGGCAAAGCCAATGAAACAATCAGGGTCAAACAAAACAGGCTGAGGATATTTGTCAGACTAAAAAGGCAAGAGATTTCAATTCTCCAGAAAGCTGTCGATATGCGATGCTGTGCTCGATTTCCTTTGCGAATCCCCAAAGGAGGAGTCTGTACCGATACGAAAATATGAAATGTTTCAAATTAGAAATGCCGTGACATTCAGAATTAAAAGCCAATGTTCTTCAGTGAGTTGGATGCTCAGTGGGTAAGATTTACAGTCAAGTGGCTGACACATCAGGAGGCAGTTAAATTCTCAATACAAAAAATCTGCTCGAAATTTATGACAATGATAATAACAATAAAAATGATGCCGTGAGGCATGTGTAAGCATTACTTAAATAATGGTTTTATATATACCATATAAAACCTTGGAAACATTAGACATCCCCATTTTTTTCATACTGGGCAGTTATACTAAAGTTCAACAAAGTATTCAGACTACTTTTTGAATTTAGAAAATCCTTAGAAATACTGCCTGAAAACCTCCTAATTAAACATTGTCGAGGGTGTTATACAGTTTAGAAGGTGCTACTGTGCCAAGACTATGTTCAGGTCACCCAGCAATTCTGATGGAGCATGAGAAATGTGACACAGCTGGGGCAAGGCTGAAAAAACCTGTCCATGAGGTCTGTGATTCCTTTTGTACAGCTTCTGTATTACAGAGGGTTTGGCATGAATACGGGTGCTTCACTGGCACGGGCAAATGAAAGCCACTAGCGACACCTCTGACTGAAGCGTGAAAGGTTGTTTAGGCTCTGTGAGTGGAAGATGCTTAAACCCCTGCCAATGTCAAAGGTGAGGACATGTTTGGAAACAACTGAAGAACCTAAAAATACTTTGCTTCTGCAGAAGACAAAACACTGGAAGGTCACCACACTTGCACAGAACTCCAGTCTCTACTCCATCTACTGTAGCACTGTTGGACAGGAACATTCAGAGCCAAGGAATGTACTGTAAGTCTGCAAACCTGTCAACGTTAGAAGGAGAATGGTAGAAATGAACAGATGATGTTGTCTTCAAGTCCTACAATGACATTGTTATAACTGAAGTTCAAGCTTATTGTTTGAAACGGTGTGCAAAAAATCTTATGGTGGTCCATCCCTTATGTAATAGGAATGGGAAACGTAATTGAGCAGAAAGGAATGTGAACTCCTGATCTTGCCTTGGGATTCACTAGGGGGTCTGTGCCCCCAAGGGGGGAAAAAAAACATGAGCTGAGCCCAAGCCAATCCCTGTTGAGCAGACAGAAAGAGTCCCGCCTCAGCTTTACCCTCTTGGGTACAATGGTACAACTGTCACGCTGTAGAACTTCTGGAAAGTTCTACAACACTGTGATAGGTACAGTATAAAGGAATATAGCATATTGCCTATTGCAACTGTGTTGTTTTATTTTTTCTGCTGTCACTTGTAAACCATGCTTTTCATGTCTCCTGACAAAAATAAGAGCCACACAATTTTTTTTTTTTATTTGAATGGCAGCAAAAAATCATTGCCCCCTCAGCTCTTTTCCTATTCTTGCTCCAGAATGCATGGGTATTCTCAAAGAGTTTGAAGACAGAATCTGAAGAACACATAATAAGACACTATCTCACCATCCAGCTGGAAGATGGAACTGAATGTCTTTCCAGCAAGTAATGTTTGAAGCATCCTTTGAAAGTCACATAACATAACATGCTCGTAAATCCAGGGCTGTACTGTTTCAAACTCCTTTGGCCTTTTGAGATGCATATTATTAACGAACGATTTGATGATTTATATCATCACAAAAAAATGCCAGATTTGTCACTTCTGTTGATATTGAGGCCAAAATAAAAAAAAAGAATTGCTGCGCTTGATGCAAACATGTTTTCAATTATTACAAGTGAAATGTTATTAAACAAAAAAAATGCTTGAAGCGGTATCACAAACTCCTACATGTTTTAAATTTTGGCTTCCGAGGCTCAAATTCTGTTTCTTATAGTACTGTTTTCCTTGCACATTTCTCTGGTCTTGGCAATTTCAAACAACAGACTCACAGCCTGAGGTGTTAGACAAGCACTTAGCTCAAGTTCAACTGGGGTAAACAGAACACATCGAGAAGACCCTGCTTTTTCTTCTGGAGTCCAGCATCAGCTGCCTTTTATGGGTTTTTATGAAGTGCTGGTGTGTCTATGCAGGAAGCGATCCATTGTTTTCAGCTGTATAGTCTGCCGTGCATTGTACCACACCAATAAAAGCACGCCATGGGCCTTACTAGGATAGCCAACAGCTTTCATTGGCATTTAGTTTGCTAGTTCCATTACATTCTGTACAGTGCACAAGAGGGTGTTTGGTAATGTGTGGTCCTCAGTAGTAATGCAAGAATAGAGCTCAAGGAATGATAATTTCTTTGTCAGTGATTATAAGCATAAATCTGATTCCTTGTGTTAAAACATTTTTTTTTTCTGGCAGACCTGCAGTGAATTATTTTCAGAGCAAATATGTACATCACTCAAGTTCCAAAAACCAGGAAAATCGATCACGATGTGAGAAGGAGATGATGCATTAGCATTCCTTCTTTTCTGTATGTGAAGTATTTTGCGCTTTTGAACAGATTGCAACATAGCTTTTTGAAAAGCATTCCAGTATTTTTTGTAAAGTTGGTAAAAAAATCTGCTTAATGAGTATTTAGCATTGCTAAATGGCTAACTGTACACTGAAATCAAGTTAATCACTATCTGAGAGACATGTTCCAGAGTCAGTGTGGTAACATAGCCAGTTCTACACCAGAGACATTCCCCACATTTAGTTATATAAGGCCATGAAATCTGATTTTTGAATTGCATTTTAAAAAGCAAACTTATTTTTGTGCACACATCTATTATTTTGCAGTTGTGACATTTACAATACAAAATCTAAACAAAAAGACAGTTTTTTTAAGTTGTAATCAGTAATCCACAAACCCTTACAGTTAGATTAATACAATTATTGTGCTCATGTCAAAATCGAAGTCTGTTCCTCTACTGTCTAGACCGTTGATCAAACTGCAGTCTTTCAGTCTCTCTCTTTTCAATCTGCATCTTTGTTCCAAATGCCATTGTTACACCTCTGAACATGGTACACAATCACAAAATGATCGGTTCTCATCTGTCCTTGTTTTGTAAAGTAAAAAGAAAGAAAAAATATATTTTTTAAAATGGGACTGCATCTCCTTCTACACAAAACTCCAGAAGACAGGTCTCTTGGATTCTCTTCCATCCATCACTATGATGATTCCCATTTCATACTTTTGAGCTGTAGCTCATGGACAAAAAAATAATGGCTTTTCTGAAATGATATCTACCAGGTCGATGGGTTATGGTTTTGTTTTTGACAAAATGAAAACTCTATCGGACAAGTAGGACCACTCTGGAGTTGAACCAGAAACAACAAGAATGACACACAGAGCCTAACGAGAGACAAAACAAGACCTCATTTGATGAGAAAAATATGCCATAGCCATGCCTTGCAATCTCTGCATATTGCAAAAGAAAGGTCCTTAAATGAAGAAAAAAAAACTATTATTTATAATGGTCAAGTTACTGAATTATAGAAAATTGAACTGTTTATGACCATCTCAGCACAGGCTGTAGCCTCAAAACTCTTCAAATTGATTTATTTGAAGGAGCCCATCTTTGTTCACATCTGTGAACATCATATCCAGATATAATTTTGCATATACTGTCATTTTATTTTTTTACTTAAAAGAAATAGATGATGTATAACTTTTTTTTTCCTGCATTGGACTTCCAAAAAATCTCTCCAATCTCCATCTGGCAAATTCCCGAGAGCTCAGCGGGACTTACTTATATAGGCTATCGGGTTCCAGGCACTTGAAGACCAATGAGTAGATGGTGGAGTGGATGTGATCCCCATGTCGCTTTCCAGCCACCACGCAGGACGAGCCCAATCCCGACAGCAGGTCGTCAGCAAAGCTCATCACCTCCCCTAGCGAAAAGGAAAAAGACATCAGAATGCACTGTCAGAATGCACACTGTGTGATCACTGTCCAAGGGATGGAAAATTCCAGAGGTACTGTTCTTCTGACTGTCAGAGTCACTCCTGTAGGTTTTCAATACTGAATGAGCGCTACAAAATGTGTAATACATCCTTTATACAAACATTTTTCAGTATACTGTAAGTAGGTACAGTAGCTGCAACGGAACAAGGAAAGGTTTATTCCATGCTGAAAAGAAGAGACAACATTTCGGCTGTGGAGCCTTCTTCAGGTGACACATGGAGTTTTTCAATATACTGTACAGTATATGTTTGCATTTTCCGACATTTTCACACTTTTATACAAAGCCTTTCAAGTGCAAATGATATGGGCTTGTTCTCTGAGGACAGTATTGAACTGTATGTGTATAGGTATAGGTGACTTTTACTGTAACCTCAACCTTTGTAAATGTCCGTCAATGAAGGAAATTCACAACTACAGGGGATTAAAATGCGTATATCTTCAATGACCAGTAAGTTGTTTATATTCAAATTTTGAACCACTTTCTACCAATAACTTTTGTATTATATATCCATCCAATTCATTATTGGAAAGAATCAACAATTTAATTACTAGCTACACTTAATACTACCAACCCTGTTTAATTTAGAGAGTATTACATTCACCAATATGCCCACCTGTCAAAGTGGAGCCTTACAGAAGAGAGAGTGCCAATTGGGGAAATGCCACATCTCCCACTCTATGCTTACAGGTGCCCAGGCAATTCCAGAAGTCATTTTTTCACGGAGTGATTCCTGTTTGACCAAAGCTCACCCAGCATTTGTGGCAATTGGCTCACAGTATACTGCCACTAGAGGAATCCTGGTCACAGCTGGCCAGTGATATGTCCTACAGTAGATTGAATCAGTAGCTTCTGGGTGCTAAAGTTTAGCCAGTGAGAAATTTTACTCGTTGAGCCCCTTGTTAGTCCTATGAAGAATGTGTCTGTAAGCCCCCCCCCAAAAAAATCCATTCCAAACCAGCAGCTAGATGCCCAGATTGATACCACAAATATTGATTTGTACTGGAAATATTGTGAATCAGTGTTTGTTACAAGCACTGTTAACCTTTTTGATGCCAGGGACTGACTGACAGTCTGTTTAAAATGTCACGGTTCACTTGGTCCATTAATAAAAGGTCTGGACTGTTTTCATCTGTCTGTTTTTTTTTCCTGTTACATCAGCTCATATAACCTTTGAGCTATAAGGTCCACATGTAAATGTTAAACATAAAATAACAGTGTACACAATGGCAATCCATAAAAAGCTGAACAGTCTGAAACACTACTCTACCTTTTTTGGTAAGAAACAACAAGAAGGCTAATTGCCTGATCATCTAACATACAGTGCTGGCACAATCTTATCAGTTCATGACTTATGTTCTTGCACAGAGCTTTACAGCCAGATAACAGTTTGATTTATCCATTGTTTTTTTTAAATTGTTTGACCACCTAGATAGACAGACATGATTTGTGATTCTATTGACTTGTTAAGCATAAGATTGCACATCACATACCTGCCAAAAGACACTAACATATACCTTTAAAGAAAAAAAACAACAACAATAAAATGTTGCAATAATAATGATTAAATTGTGGGGATGCACATTTCATGATATTACTCAATCTAACAAAAAAGAAAACATGTTTAGCAGTTAGTTTTAGCCAATCTTTAATTCTACCTTAACCCAAAAAGATGAATAGGGTCTTGAAGGCAAATGCAATGCAGACAATCATTTAAGATGTATTGTAATAATATGGAATCATTTATTACTAAGAAACAACCAACAGAGAGGACCAACCAATGCAGAGAGACGTTCTTCCTTGACCAAACCTATTTTATCTGACCTTATTAGGTTGTCAGATGCCCTCACAGAAACTGTCATTCTCCTGATTTGCAATACAGTGCACTGTATGTTACATCAGAGCCAGAAAACACATACAGTAGCAGGAGGATTACTACTCTGTATTTCACAATTTATACTTTTTCACGAAAATCTGGATAAAACTGAAGACGTTATGGCCATACTGTATATACAAAATGTGTCAGATAGGGATGGGGGAGGGTTTTTGCTTTCATTCCATTCCCCAGCTGAGCTAAGGGAACAGAACATTCCCTTAATCACTCACGAGTCGCGAGTGTGATTTTGTGAAATTTCACTACAGCGTGATCACATTGAAAAAAAAAAAAAACAGAAAACGGTTGCCAGGTTTTCCTTCTTAATTTTTTATAATCAAGTCCGACATGGGCCAGCAGAGAGGCAGCCATAGAGAGGTCAAAACTATTTGAGCTCCAAAAGCCTCAGCCAAGTCTAACATTTTTTTTTTTACAGTTACATTTCTAGGAAACACCTCAGGCAGGCCAGGGTAAAAGCCCTTCAAGACTTGCAGATCAATCTGTATGATGGAAAACCCTGGAGATCTGCCCCAAACCTCAACATGTCAGACAAGCCACTCTATTAAATGGATACAAGGGATAACAATCAGCCGTTTTAAAAACCATGTATTTAAAGTTAATGTACTACATCTGACCAGTGCTCTATGTAATAGAAATAAAATAAGTGCATGTTTATTGACATGTTGGGATTCTGGACCTTAAACTATTCAAATGTGCCCTTTTGGAGCTTACTTTTAATCCTTAGATCACCTGCCTTTTTAAGCCACAGGTATTCCCCATTCTCATTTTCTCATAATCTGTGGCTGTTATTTACTGTGTATACAGTATATTAGTCTTGAATTCTCCCTACACCACATTCAATTTTTAGCTCCTCTAAATGTAGATTTGTCCAGAGTCTTCCCCAATAAAGAAAAACTGCATTCTGATATCAATGAATAGTGATAGAAAAAAGACCATGTTCAAGTAGGTAGCTGTGTCAGCATGCATAGGCTGCAAAGGAGCAATTAAAAGGTTTATTCCAAAATGAAAAGAGAAGAAACTAAATGAAACACATGTTTTCAGCATGGACTAAACCTTTACTTGTTACTTTGGAGAAAAAAGACCATAGCCCTTGCTGGAATCTGGATATAAACAAATTATCGTTGATAGTGAACTGCAGTGTTTAGTTTTATACTCCTCATCTAAAATTGCACACAGGTACATAAATATACAGAAGTTCTGGCTTTATTTGAGGAATTCCTTTACACTTTTTATAATTTGTATTTTTCTTTTCTTGGCATTATCTTTAACAAGCACATAAAAAGCTTTTATTTTAAAATATAAAACGGTGCTTTTTTCATCTGGAAACTATGTTTTACTTGAATTCATTATCAGATAATCTTTTCATCCACCTAAGTTTAGCTAAAGGCAGTGCTCTCATTCCATAGCAGATATTCTCAACTTTATGTTTCCAAGTGCAGTGCTACACATCAGCTTTTGCAGATTAAGATCTATATTTACTGCATTAAAAGTGGAGTGAAACAATTCTTCTTCTCGTGAAATGCTGTATTGCATTAGTATCTCATTTCTTAGTTGAACTTGTACACTCTTGTGAAATGCAAAACACAGTTGTAAAATATCAGTCAACCCAGCTTACAGGAAAAACATACTGTATTAAACAGTCCCTGTACTCACTGGAGTTCCTACGAAGAGCTGTCAAAATAGTTTAAAGAATCACGCGGTTTTGGATTTGCTGGGAGACGTAAAGGAGAACTTAGCTTCAGCTTACTTTTCATAGGCCAAGATGTAAACAGAGGGAATATGTGTGCAAAGGGAGGAAAAACAAAGAAAAAGATTCTGACATGAATAATTTGATGTTTTCCTAGAAAGAGGGGTCTGTGAAAGAAACACTTCCCCACACACATTCCTTTTCCATTATAAAGCCCAAGACATTTTTCACAATAACAAGGTTTGTTTAATGTTGGACTGAATTTCTCTCGCTTTCTAGTAATGGAGCATTTCAAAGAAGCCACGGAGATGTGAGTCGTGAGAGGTTTGCTTGCAGGTTCTGAATGACGTGCCTGTGAGTGGCAAGGGCTGCCTCAGTTTTGCCCCTGTCCTGATCATTTACAAAAGACAAAAGGTGCCGACGATGGTACAGTTGCATTTCGTAAATATACCAGGAGGAGTCCCTGAACGTGGCTCAGTTCACATTAGTTTACCAAAGGCCAGGAAGAAATAAACAGTTTAAACTAATATTTTGTGAAACCTGCAGAAGAAAATAATGATCTGAACTTGAGAGAAACTATCCACCCTATCATTATCAGTAATCAGCCAATGCTGGATAAGGGTTACACTTTCTATCCAGTGAGTAAGTGGGACAACACCAGGACAGGACATACATAAACAGATAGGGAACATTTAGGGACACACATTAATCTAGTCAGCATGTCTTGAGAAGTGGGAGGAAACCAAAGTATGCAGGGAAAACCCACATGGACACAGAGAGAACATGCTCCATACATAAGGTGGAATCAAAGCCAGGACCCAAGAGGTTCGAGGCAGAAGCATTACTTATACTGTTATCATGCTGTCCATGGTAGAAGGTATTTCACTAGAGTTCAATATCTTCAAAACAATGTGGCTGAACTGAGACACCACTGTATGTTTCCTTATGATTATGTTCTAATAACAAAGGAAATTAACTAATTTCTTCATTCTAAAGCTCCCCCCGGTCAGTGCAGCATTTCATTTGATCTCTTCTGTCTTTAAACCATGTCTGCATTTAAACTTGCACACTGCATGGCACAGATTTTATAACGTTTGAGAGGGGAGTTGTGTCAGAGGGAGTTGGCTTCAAAGGTTCAAGTTTAATACCAAGCTGAAAAATAGAAAGAAGAAACACAATGTTTTGGCTGTTGAGCTGTCTACTTGCAAGTTGGTTTTTCTTTCTGCATCAGTTCCTCTTTCTGCTTTTCAACATGGAACTGTCTCTTATTTGTACATGTGTTATCAGTGTTGATAACTTGATAAGTTTACTTTTTTTATGATCATGGAGAAGGTCTTTTATGAAACTGTAGTGTGTGACCATTAATTATGCACCTCTTTAAATGCCCTAGAGCAAATATGTATAATGGGCCCTGAATAAAGGTGGTGTTTAGTAATTTAAGCCTTTTCAGTTGAATGAAATAAATGTGGCTTTTCACCGGTATGGTATTCTGTGATGTGCGCATTATCCTAAAGGCAGTCATGAAAGCAGTGATTGTCCTTCTCTTTAAATACTGTAAATGGCAACCTAAGTGTTAAAATATTTGCAGAACACCAGACCTTGAATGACTATATACCTACTTTGCATTTTCACAAGTATATTCTAAATTCCCACAGCTGTAAATAATAATTAAAACATCAGAATGAAATCCATATAAGGAGCTGTGTTAAAGTGGCCCCTGAGTATAGTTAAAACATAAGTACTTGTATTTATGAAATCAGATGCTTTCGTTCTTTGCATGCTGAATACTTGCTGTTTACACCACACTTCCTGTAGTTCCCTGGCCATTGTAAAATACCAAACAGAGGTTGACTTGTGGCAAAAATATTATGTGCAAGCCTTTGCCAAATACCAAAACTCAACCGACAATTAAGAAAATACTACAGCAGAAATCTACAAGGGGATGTTTTTATTTCTTCTCTTATTTTTATGGTTTCACTGTGCTGCCCATCAGTGAGCACAACCCAGAAAGCCGGCTCTGGTTTTAATAAAGTTAAAACTATGCTCCCCAGAAAAGTCATTTCTCCTTAATAAGCTAGATCTCGGTGATACTCCTTCTCAAGTCTACCCTTTATACTGATTTAAATTTAATAGGGGCCCCCCAATAAAAACAAATCACTCTTGAGTTAAGTCACTTAAGAGACCATCTGTTGTGTTGAAATGTACATAAATGTAAGGTTGAAAAAATTATTTTATTTTTTTCCGTAATGAAGCTGCTTGTCAGGAAACGTTCATTTGGGATGAATGACTCCAACCCACCAGATATACATTGGGGCAACTTTTTTTTTTCTGACTTGAAATCCAGAATTTTCCAAGTGTCCACATGAAAATACAGTGAAACACAATGAAAATCAATTTGAGAACACAAAATTGAGTACTAGAGCAATTCCATACCAGAAGACATTTAACATACGGGTAGGAGCAGAGTGATTTGTACAGTACATAAAGAACTACTGTACATTTGTTTATGTGGAAAACAGTTCAGGACAGAAACACACAAACCACAGAAATATATCTGGCATAATATCATACATACTGGCATCAAAAGTAAGGCTTCACATGGGAATTTTGATATTTCATTGACATTCTCCCTCATACAGTATATTGGTATAAAACTATTATCCTTTGTAATATAACTGAAATCTCTTTTATCGTCAGAGGTAAACAGACCAATTTGGGAACTAAATGATAGGAGATATCAGTGCATAGTATGAAATAGAGAAGTTGAGGAATGTGTAGTAAATGTAGATCCATGGAAGAAAATAAAATCTGAAAATGATGAAATCTGTGATTGTTTCTCACAAAGCTATTTTACAAGAGATTACTGTCAGCTGGTAGGAAGTAAGGTACTGGAGCTTTGGTATTTCAAAGCAGAAATACAGTAACTAAAAAGAAAACAGACATGCTGATAACAGCCATCAGATCTCTTCATATCTCTTCGAAGGCTGATATTATCAAGTGAGCTTGATGGATGCACAGCCAGTGTGATGACTCATATTAGGGTTCCTCATTCTTAGTGAGGAAAAAAACTCAGGGAAAAAAATAACATCTTCGTTCAAAACAAAAAGGAAACTGAATGGATAGTTTGATTTAATAATGTTTAAAAGATAGCTTTTAATCAGCTGACCAGACAGTCAACACCCACGTCAATCACATACAGTCAATCATCTGCAGCCCTAGATCTATAGGAGTCAATCCACCGCAAATGAGCAGGACCTTTCTTTAAATCTTCACCCACTGACCTATCCGCTCCTTAAATTTAAATAATCAGACACATTTAAATAATCAATACAAACATCTGATGGTGACAGAGTATTAGTGCAAAGGGATTCTGAGGGTGCTGTATAAGCAATTTTAATTGGTAAGGAAGGGAGCTATTTTCATGAAGCACTGTTGACAGCCAAACATTATTTTTTGCACGGTCAGTACAAATACACATAAATCAGAAATCTCCCATTTTATATGCAAGTCTATTTATATACAGATTATCCCATAATGATGACTGCTAATGTACTGTAAGATCTTTTTGTTCTGCCTTGACTGTTTGCTTACCCATTTCTATTTATAACACATACACTGTACTACTGTATACTGTATGTACTCTAAACATTTTTTTATAAACGTTTGTGACATGTTTACATTCAGAATGTATACATTGTCCAGAAATGAATAGTACAGTCAAGATGCACAATAATAAGAATGTCAGCACAGATGCATACACATTCATGGTGAAATTGCATGCCCCATCTCTGGAAAACCTTCATCAAGATTGAATTCAATTTGCTGTTTTTCATAGCAGACAAAGTACAATTCATACATACAATTAATTGTGCTGAACTACCAATGCTATAAGCTGGACAATATCAATATTGTCCAAAATACTGTATTTACAATAATTTAAGTCATTGCAAAATAATTAAATGAATGTATTAGTAAAAGTAATATAATTAATTTAATTTGGAAACACATAATCTATAATCAGATTTCATTAAAATCTGCATACTTTTTCAGAATTCCCAGTATTGTGTACTAGGACTGTAACAGACTGAGTGGTTTGGGGGAAATCCCAAAGTACAAAGATACTATAAGTCCCAAGTGTTGCAAGCTTGTAAAAGCTTATTGCTTGATATTGTGACACAATTTTGTGACACCCCCCAAAACCGATTACTAATCTAATCAAATCTGTATTTGTTTCAGTAATTTTATGTCTTTCTGGTTCTATGTCCTTCTATGAGTCTCTGTAGCAGTTCCTAAAGTAATTCCTAAATCAAGTTGAAAAATAATTGCAGTTGGGGTTAAGGGCCTTGCTCAGGGGCCCAACGGAGTAGGATTCCTCTGCCGGCCACGGGATACAAACCAGCAACCTTTCAGCTACAGGCGCAGACCCTTAGCCACAGAGCTGTATTGTATTGTATCTTGTATTGCGCCTTGAAAGTACCGCGATATCACCTCATTTTGGCAGCCAATCAACATGGAGCACACCGGAAAAAGAGGAGGAGAACCGCACCGCACAAAACTAAACAAACGACAAACATGAAACGACAAACACAAAACATCAAACAGATATCTGTGCTGGCTCCAAAGTTTGATGAGCCTCTCCTCTATCTGCACAGCCCCAAAACACTCGCTTTCCATCTTAACTTGCAGCCGCATTGTACGCAGTGTACTTCCGGTTGAGCGCTCATTGGCTGATGACTGTCGCAGACACAAGAGCCCACCCCTACGACTTGTGACTCACTACGAGAAAATCAGACCCGTTTGATTTTATCTTAGTGAGTTGCAGAGAGTCATAGGAGCTATGAGCTATGAAGAGCACTATGACTGAGTCACTGGGGGTGTCACACTATACAACTGCACTGCGAATCTCTATGACTCACTGCGATTTTCTTACGATTATGTAAATGAAGGCTACGACTGAAAATCCTAGGAAAAGTCCTGTAGTGTGATGGTGGCTTTAGGTGATGGAGAAGTCTTAGATTTTAGATAAAGTTTGTGACACTGGGAAGAGTAAACGCTTCTAACTTGAAAGCAGAGAGGGTGTTTGCTGAGGTCTGGGAGTGTGGGATCCCTTGAGCAGAAACAACTGTAAAGTTTATCTTAGTATACCTAGGCAAGTTGTGGATTTATGATTGCCAAGGAGCAGTACAGACACATTAAGAGCAAAGAAGGAGAGGAAGGAAGAAACAAGAAGCGGAAAAGAGTGGAGCCCGCAGGAGTTAGGACTTGAAGCTTGCACCAAGCAAGAGCCCCTACTTCATGATCATCCAAATCCAACCTGACTGGAGCTAAGTACAGTACTTGAACCTTGTTAGAGAAAGCGTGTTTTTCTGTGTTTCTTAGGGAACTTGGGTTTCCTGGGTAAAAGATATCTCAGTTAGAAACATGGAATTATAGGGATATAGGCTCCCATATATTTTGGGACATCCGGGATGCAAAGAGAGAGGTTCAACTGTAGTTTGCATTGTATTTAGTTCAAAGGCAGCTCATCTCTTATGTGGCCTCCTTAGGCATATTAAGAGTTTAATGCTTAGTAGTAGTCTGGGGTTTTCTGCTTGACCAGAATTTTAGGCCTCTGAAACGCTTGGTTGTAAATACTGTACATAGAGTAACTTTTGCATTGTATGTTGAGTTGTGTGCAGTGTAGACTTGTCATTGCAATAAATATTTGTTTAACCAAGTGTGCCTGGATTATTACTCCTCTCAACAAAGCTGTGCAAGAGAATAAAGAATTCCCGTGCATCTATTTATACAGTACCAGCTGCTTGGGTATATTGCTAGAAAACACTTACAAGTTGGGGGTTAAAATGAGTCACATTTGCACGTTCAAAGCTAATTCTACGTAAGAAAGGACGTGATGTGCAAGACAAATGACAGTTCAGTCCTCTACTTCGCCTCCAAACACAGAACAGATCTTTAATATGTGACCACAGAAATCTATCAACAAGCAAGAAAATGAAGCATGTTTATGGGTCAATGGGAGGCACAATGTGGAGAGGAGTAGGATACGGGCCTCGATTCAAGACACTCATTATTGACAATATTTTGAAGAACAGGAGGCCGTGGTATGGGGGAGTAAGTCTGTAAGCTGAGAATGAAAGTGACAACAACAGATCAGTCACAGTATGAGCTAGACTGAAGTTGATCTTTTCAAAACAAGACACCACACTCTATTATAAAAGAGCCAAGCAAATGTATAGTAATCTATTATCTGATCAAAACGTTCACTGGGAGAAGAAACATCCTTCGTATTCATTTTCTTCTTCAATGTATTATATATTGACTGCCCCCACCCTCACCCCTAAAATAAAATCCAGGATAGGAAGTCTAGTCTCCTTCATGAACAATAATCCTGCTGTCATCCTGAAGACCAAAGTCAACTAGGCCTTTTTCCCAGCAGAAATCTCTCTTATCTCCTAACACCTTGTTCTTTTCTGCAACTTTTCTTCCCATCCCAATTTCCCTCGTGGGTGTCAATTTGAAAGAAATCAGACATCTGGCAGAGAACACATTGCCTTCTGGGAAGTTCGAGCACACAAAGAGGCAAGAATTAAAAAAATAATAATTGAGGCTCATTTGCACGGCCTTATATTGTTATTGAAATGTATCTTCAAAGTTCCTGATTGTGACAAAAATAAAGACCCTTGGCAGGTGGACTTTGGTTAACAGAGTTAACTGCCTGATGTCTGTCATATCTCCCAGCTTGCCCATTGTTTGTCTGCCAGCATCACTCAAATCAGATTACAGAGTCGCTTCACTTTTATGCCATGCTCTCCGTTGTGAAGGAATCCTTTTTACTAAAGCACTCAGAAAGGAAGAAACAATTTTGTATGCTCTTGCGGCTCTTTTTTCCCCCGGCACATCTCTGAACATCCAGCTTGAAAAAGAAGGCAGTTCAGCTTATCCTGGCCATGCTGCCCGTTGCCGGCTTTCATCAGGCTGGAGGTTTCTTTTATGAACCCTGTTCCTGGCTTGAAAGATGAAAACAAAAAGTTCATTATGATCGGAGAGCAGGCTTAATAAATGGCGGAATTGCTGGGTGCTCGAGGAGAGTGCCTGTCAAAGGTCTACCGTGAACTGCAACGGGAGTCACTTTGACATTGAAACAGGTGGTGATAAATGTACTTTCCCATGCTTGATGGGCACAGAAAGGAAACCTTATTTCCACTATCACAAACGCTTATTAAGGTTCTGCTGCATAGAGCTTTATTCATATGTGGTATCACACAGACCTTTTTACGTTCTTTTATTGAGCCAAAATGGCTCATTGTCAATGGAAAGTTAAGGTTGGGTGATGGATGTAATTTTATAAAGGTGATTTGTGACATGGAGCACGTTTTATTGGAACCTGGAATTCCCTATTCCCTGTCTCTGCAATTTCACACAATTTAACCACCAGCCAAACTCCAGCATAGCCAAGGCAATAAGAGAACACAGATCTGCAGTATCTCGACTGAGCCAACCTGCACTGGATAAAGGGCATCTCATGCAAGAAAGAAGGCTTTCTTTGTATTATTAGACATGTTTTGGAGATAATGCATTGAGTCTTGATTTCTCCTGCTGGTGCTTGCAGGTAAACCAAGAAATCAATTTAATATGGGCATTAACTGCTCTGACATTTGATAGGTTACTGTGAGATGTTTAAAGGGTTTCCTGTAAGCAGCCCTGTGTTTAACAATTATGTGACTCACTTGCCTCTTGGGAACATATTTCTTCATTTCGGTATTCCGATTATAATTAACACTTCTCTATGTCCTGCTTTAAAAAGCTTTCTCTACAGCCTGTGCTTCACTACGACCAGATGTTGAGAATCTTATCAAGTCTTAGGAAGACTCATAGCACAGAACACCTAGGGACAGTGTCTAGTTTGTTACTACCTTATATCCTTTAGGAATAAAAGGATGTGGAGCATTTCCACTACTTTGGACAAAAGGGACATTCTTACAGGGCATGTCATTCTCTTATTCTTTCGCAGGACCAATTTGTTTGCACATACTGTATCACTGGAACAGCTGAGTTAAAGAAAAAAAATAATCTAATAACAATACAAAATACAATATGCACACTGCATTGGACAGATGTAAAGTAACAGATGGTAAAATCCACTATCAATTACAATACAATGAAATGAACATTTGGCAAGCCTTTTTAAATGTAAGGACTGTTATATACCGTTATCCACGATAAGGAGAAATAACAGAAACAAAGTTAGAGCTCAACAAAAATAAAAAGCAGAGAATTATAATATCTGTTTTTATTTTAATTTATATAGCAGGCAGTAATCACTGTATTTTCCTACTGGTTCCTTCCATTTTCCCTTAGACTGTTCACTACCCCTTGATTCTACCCATTCTCCATCTCAAAATCCCTAATCATGTTCCGGAGCCTCCTCAACATGCACCTATTTACTGCTTTTCAACCTCTGTAAATTGCCATGTTAAGGGGTGTCTCCTGAGCAAATAAACAACTCAACACAAGGTAGCCGACACCTATATCTTACATTCGAAAATCGAGTTCTAAAACATCAAAAATATCAAAACAAACAAAGGCCTGAGTCCAAAATGTTCAAGCAATTCAACAAAAGTCAAATGTAAAAATCCTAGTCAGTAAAGGCAGAGAGTACACAGAGTCCTGTTAATCCAGACATCAGCAGTTTGAGTCTGGGCTGTGTCATGAACTAATTACAACCTGGACTCCCTTCACAACAGTGGGAAAATGGTAGATGACTCTCACTGTACATATTTCAGAGCAAAGAGCAGACAGTTCTTATCCCTCCTGGGCTGTTTATAGTGGTTATGCCAAGATGGTTAGCAATTGTTGAAGGGTATAGGAGGATAAGAAGACAAATCATTTTCAATTCCATTTAATGAAATATTACAAATGTATCAGTCAGTATGGTTGCAAATAAGATGTCTGTTGGCAAAACAAGGTATAATTAAAAAGAACAAATACTTCAAAGTCAGACATGCAACTTATTCAATAAGTCAGTCCTGGCCTCCAAGGAGACTGTGTCTGAGACAGCTGTGCTAAAGTAAAATCGGGACAGCCAGGAACACCAACATATTAATCATACTTTGAACTTGTGGTGCGATGAGCAGGAATACTCCTGAGAGCAACATTAAATCAGTGCAAATACATCATTGTATTTGAACGAACAGCATAGTGGAAAAGAAAATCCTTTTAAACTGTGGGTGAAAAAAGGTTAGAGAATTTTAACAAAACAATTAGATTAAATGTGATAGGGAAGTGTATTAGTGACACACTGGAAGCTTCTTAATGGACTGTTCTAATCGGCCCAGCTTTTTGTTTGCCTTGTACAAGTCCTGGTAATCAGCAGGTTTTTCTTTTCACAGTTTACAACATTGCATCACCTCAATAGCTACAGTAATGTGCATGAAAAATACTTTCTATTTTACCAATCAAACTTAAGGCTTGCTGTTGATGTGCAATCTTTAGCATAGTGTATATACTGTCCTGGTACAGTTATACTGTAAAAGGTTTAATTACCAAACTATCCCAGAGTAGCCTACAGTATATTACAATATATATGCCCTGCTGTAAAAGGAAACAATGGCATAACCTCACTGTAAGAATAATATGATTACAGCAAGCTTCCTATTTTTTTTTAGCAACACCTGGTGTTTTTTCTCAGGCATTGTTCAGATGAGTGAAACTGATTCCATGAATTACCTGACACAAGGTTTTGGCATTGTTTTTTTGACTGCATAAAATCACCCATGAATCTGTTATTGTAAATGATAACTTAATCTCAAGGAACAAATCTGGTTAAAAAAAGAAAATGAAGAGCTAACTAAATTCTCCCCTCTCCCATAAGTTTTTTTTTTTAGCACCTTCCAACTGATGTTTTGAATCAGGATTTGATTTTGACTGTGTCTTCTTCTGACACTATATAATTTAGATCATTACATTTTATTTAGTCACCCAGTTACACTAGGCATATACACTGTTTAATACTTGTTAGCAACTACTGGTGGTTATAACATTCTCTCTTATGAAAGCCTGACTTTGACTTTTACACTTTGGTTTTACTATAGATTTGTGGTTCTGAACAGCATTTTGAAGACATTGTTAATCACAGCAAAGCCGAGAGTAAGACCTAATTAATAATGCAAAATCTCTGTGACAAACTTAATAAAATTACATCATAGTGGAAGGTTTCTATAGGTTTTTATAGAGCTCCTTTTGTTTTAAGGGTTATATGTGATCAGTCATTAACAATGGTACAGTTTCAATTTTGCTATAAAAAATACATTTTGCTAAGTTTCCATGCATGGAGAGTATTAGACACGACAGACACTATCTGTGTTTTATCTGGAGAATAGCTGCCCTATAAAATACCATCTAAAAAAGGTATGTACTACACACACAGCAACAGTAGGAGACTCTGTCCCAAAACAGCCAGACATGTTTCATACATATAATGTAATCTCCTTTATCCTTACATGTCAAGCATTTTCAGATAAACAGGCCAAGTAATTTGGATAAGACTTCTTTCGAGTTTTAATATTCATTAATCAAAAGTGTTTTCAAATTCTTTACGAAAATATTTATTGAGCAAGCATCTGTGAGTCACCTTTGATCAGTCAGAGAGTACTGGGTGGTCTCTCAGTGTGACACTCTGCAGTGCCTTTCTCTAGTGACCACCAATCTCCAATCCCATAGACTCACAGAATGACATCATTGACAAATGACACTTTAAAGGTCTTCCTCATTAATAATCCAAAGCTGTGCTCACTCCTGTTTAAAAAAAGCAAGCAAAACAAATATAATGATACACAAAAAACCACAGCTCTCAATTGTAATGGATTAACGCTAATAGTTCAGTCATAGTGTATATCAAACACAATCACAGAAAATGTGAACTGCATGTTTTTTTAACATGACATGTGCTACAAAGCTACAAATTAGTATCGCGTATGACTTCCCTGTGCTTTACAAATCCTGTCAATACTGACCCTTGGACTTGATCAACCTCTGGCATGCTCCGCCCCTCCTGTGCAGCTGCTGCCAGTTGGAGGAAAAATGGCTGTTTGGGGAGGTCTCCAGTAGGTGGCACTGGTGAGCTGGTCTCAAAAATGTTCTGTTGGACTCAGGTTAGGAGAAGAAACAGGCTGCGGCAGGATATTGAAGCTGTTTTCTTTTCTGTTTTCTGAACATTGTGATAGTCAGCACTGGACTCGCCATAACATCTTTGCACAGCTTGTATTCTATTAGGCCTGCCAAGGGCATAGCTGCAGCATCTTTGGACGGAACATTCCAAAGCTTTCTGTATTAGAATGTCAGGTGTTATCTGTCTCCCAGAAGACGAAGATTTGACCTCTGACCAGTCAGCTTCACCCCTGATTTACTTCTGAACATACAATGTAGACAGATGTAGCAATTCTGCTGAAGGGCTTCCCGAAAGTTCTCAAGCTCTCTGCAAATGATTACGCAGATAGATCAGATGTATGTAATGGCCCTGGTTGGGAAGCCATTTTGTCTTTCAGAATGTGGCTTGTCCCTCAGAGAGCTGGTTTACTGGTTTCTATGCACAAATCTGATGACTGTTGAAGCATAACATCTTATTTTCTAGAGAACTTCTGTCATACATAGGTCACCTTCAAACATGCAGATAGCGATGACATGATCTTCATTACTCAACCAGTATTGGTCATATACAGTATTTCATTGTTTTTGAATGAAATAAATCCAGCTGCTCCTAATGGGTTTTTATACTGCTTCTTTATCAACTTAAATTGTCTGCATCAAATACCAAACACTGAGTACTTTGAGTGTTTTTCAAAATACCTGAGCTGTGTATTTTGTAATCACAAGGAAGAATACTGTACCACTCAACCAATCAACAAACATCTGCTCCCTATTAAAAATGTAAATGCATGTACTGTATACAAACAGTAAGCTAGTGATGTAAAATGTAGACTGAATCTTTTGTGCTCCACTGCAAAAAAAAAATGGAAAACGATTTCTATAGTGGCTTCCTTCAGAATGTTCAACATCACTTTCCTTCATCAAAACTGTGTTTGTGGTCAAGTTCTGTGAGAGCACTTACTGGAGTAAAAAAAACAGATGTGTAGTATGATGTTTATAACTGTTAAATAGTTTACATATAAGCACTTTGTGTGGAGTGTCTAGAAAAGCACTATATAAGTGTAAGGAATTATTCTTATTATCATCATCATCATCATCATCATCATCAACAACATACAGTATACTGTATGTCTGCAATCCTTAAAAGTCACCTAAATTTTATATAATTATTTATATTCTGATGAATGTGGTTGTAGATTGATTTTCCAAAATAAACTCTTGCCTTACAGTTTCGCAGTTGATCACAAGAACAATTATACAACATTCCCTTAGAGGTTGGTTCTCCCAGGAGAACATTTGAAACTGAAACTACAGAACTAGAGCACTGATAGCATTAAATCATGTTTGTTTAGACATGGAGAGACACAGGTTTATTTAAATCATTCCATATGCAAATGTCTGGATAAAAATCTAGAAATATTTGGCTGAAATTTGTTTTTGCCAACTCACTTAAAAAAGGCAGCACTGAGCTTTTATGAAACATGCAATCTTCAAAAAAAGCTGAGGACAGATAAACTCTTTCAGTCTTGAAAAAATGGGGTAGGTTTAACTCGGTATTTTTAACACCTCCACGGAACCCACAGTTTACTTACTGTTGCTGTTTCAAGAAGAATAGAGCTCATTAATGGTTATGAAGTCATTTCTTTGTTCAGGAGAGTGATCTTGCATTCGTGCATGCCTGGTTAGCCTAATCAGCCACACCAACCAGGGAAATACACTGTCCATAAATGTATCATAGACCACAGCTGAAATGAGGATGCTACAGTACATGTTTCCATCACTGTCATTAAATGTTCTATATTTAGTGTAGTGTATACTTTATACTGCCAACACCAGCCACGTAATCACATATGTGACTTAGTAGTTCAGTCAAATTCTGATAACAATGAAACAAACCAATGAAAATAAAGGGATAACATAGTTAATACTTTGGTGATAACTTGCCAGGCTCAGGTAATTACAGCACTGGCCAACCTCCCTCACAAGGAATGAACGAGGGAGCCAGTTGCAAGAATGCAGCAGGGATGAGGGAGTGGGGATAGAAAAGATGCGGAACCAGTTGTGGGCAACGAGTGAATATTTTATAGGTGTGAAGGCAAAATGACCTCTTCCCAAATGTGTATTAAATAACCCCATGAACAAATCTCTGGTAGAGCTAGGTAACTAATGACATCTAGGACATAAAAAGGGCACACTGTGACTTAGAAATACTGTACCAAGCTGGTCCACATGAACAACTAATATAATTGGTAAAACTTTACAGAACTCAATCTCTTAACTGCCTCTGGCCTGCATTCTGACACATTGACCCGAGAGACAAGATTTAATCAAGTAAACAGAAACACCCATCTTCTACTAGCTTGTATTGCAATACAGTGCCGACAGGTTCACCAACGGTAGCGTGTGATAAAAAATATAGTCTAGACACCACCTACTGGCTGGAAAGGTCACTGAAAGTTGTCATGTGAAAAGCTGCATTAATTCCTGTAAGCCTAAAGACAATGGGTAACTATCAAAAGCCTGAGATGTTGCAGACTAATATAAACAATATCAAAACTGTGTATCATCCAGATATTCCAGTGAAATGTCTTAATGCTTATTGTATACTGTAAGGAACGAAAGGATAAACAGAACGATTAAAGTTGTTTACATTTTTAAAGTTTAAGTGCACGTTTACTAAAATTCATCAGCAGATATTCTTTTATAGCGTCATTAGAACACCTCATATTTTCATGAAATAGTGCAGACCTAGAAATCTTTTTCAGACAGCCTTGCGGTGGTCTAAATGTGAATTGCACAATTCTATAAACATCCATATTATGACGTCACCTTATGGCTGGCCTTAGAACTGCAGCAAAGAGATTTTTACTATTTAATTGACGTTCTGACAGTCTTTCAATGTTATAGAGCAAGCTATCTTTAACATTTTTAAGGGGATCCCCATTCTGAGGTAAGAACTATAAATGTTCTATAAATATGTTAAACAACAGTGTATCATTTGAAATTCTTCTCCGGGAAGCCCAATTTAGTTAACTGACCTAAACAAATTTAGTTAATCTCAACTGCTACGTGATCAAGTACTGGCAAGAATGATGATGTTTTTGTACACAGCTCAACTGAGTACAATGTGTGGACCTATTCAATCGCTGCAATCATCCAGAAAGGTGATTTTATGTTTCATGGGAACGAAGATGGATGGTATAGTGATTAGCGCTACAGCGCAATGATTCCTCACAGCTTTTGATTCCTGGATTTGATGACATTCTGAAGCAACTTCTGCATGGAGTTTGAATTTTCTCCCAGTGACTGTATTGCTTTTTGTCCATGTCACACTTTTTCCTGTGTACTGTATGTTTGAATTGCCCCGTTCTCCATGCCTCCTCTATGGTCTGATGTGCCGTCTTGTCTTCATCCGCTAGTTTTAATCTGTTTTAGTACCATACTCTGCGTGTAAGATAAGCTATGTCCCTTAGGGTTTCAAGTTCAAATCCTAAGTGTGCTAAGATTCTACGCTTTATTGAGGATGTTTACCTGGAATGAAAGATGCTATGAAATAGGTAATAGTGCAATAGGTAAAAGTGATATATTTTCTGCTTTCTGCTTACTTTTTTATTACTAGCAAATCAGAATTTATTAAGGTATTGTTAAATATAGTGTAGACAACATTATATTCACACAGATAGAAAAGACAAATAAAACACAAACTGGATTTATTTAAATAGTTCACTTGCCTCAAAGCTTTTTGTACTCATGTTCATTGTCAAGGGGGTGCCGTTCATTCAGACAGCTGTTCGCAGTGTTACCTCAGGGGAAGGAGACACCTCTCTCTAACCAAGTACAGTATCACACAAAGCTTTCAAAAAGACAAAGTGTCAGATACAGTATGTAAACTCCACAGACAGATAGGCAACCGATCCTGCTGAATTCCCTCTGCCCTTTATTTTCTAAACCTTTTCACTAATAAGGTAACTGTATGAACCAGAGTACTGCTAAAATGCACTAATCTTCTGCTGTCTTTGAAAACAGTCTAAGTAACAAAAGGCTTTAAACGAGGGTTTTGAATTAGATTATTTTGTTTTTTTTTCTGGCAGTTGCTCAGGAATGGTAAAAATGCACCCAACAGGCCAGGCTTCAGCTGCTTCACCGATGCCAAATGAAGAGAAAGAGGGAGAGAGGAAAAAAAGCAAAAATGCCATTTCAACTCTTTAAAGTTTTATGTTTTTGGATGTGGTCGAGACATCCAAAGAATGCCTTTGTGTGTTTTGATAATCAGAATAAATCAAACATCTGAAGAGTGACTCTGCTGCAATATGGCCTGCTTATCGAAGGTTATCCATCTCTAAAAGGGTACAGTATGTCTGCTTTTTTTTTTTTGTGAGAGAAAGCACCCCTACATGATGTTCATTTCGAAACGGTGGAGATTTTTTTTCCCCTTGACTCCAAGTCGGTAAACAAAAGCAGCCCTTCTGCTGTTCGCTATAACAGTGATGACAGTGCTGTATTTTCACAGCTCTGCTAGAAACACCTCAGCACTAATCGGGTTGCCCCTTCTGAACTGCTGGAAATTACTAGATCACTGTAAATCACTCACTACCTTTGTGGAATACTCGTAACACTATACTTTGTTCTCTGTAAGGATGTTACCTTTCCATTGTGCTGTACTGGCAGCATCATCCTCCATTTTTGATAAATGCATTCGTCAGAACATTTCCCCCAGAACTGTGTTTATTTAGCTTCTTTTCCAACGCTAGCAAAGGTTGACACAGACAAAGGCTTTCCCTCTTTCCTCTTTTTTATCTTAGAAAAATGAGCTCATCCTGCCCGCCTGCTATAGAATGGTTCTGGGATGCAGTACAGTGGACGATTTCACTTACAACAGAAATGTCGAATGCAAGTGAAACCGTGACTCATAAACACACTCTCGTGTTTAAATTCATACTACTGACTCACATCCTCATGTAATACCACAAGAGGAGTGAATGGAAATAAAAATTGGTCTACCCTAATGAATGCAATTATTAGCTGACCATCTGGTTACAGCTTATTCTCCTCAGCATGCTAATGAAATACAGTTCTTGTACTGACATGTTATCTGTCGACCCATTGATCATACTTATTTATTGCTCCCTTTATGCCTGTTTGAAGTGTTCCATGTAATTATCACACAATTGAATGAACCTGAAGGAAACCGTCCTTAACGTATAAGCAAGCTAATTTGATTTATGGCCCATTTGACAATCAATAAAAAGGACTGGTAATGACTCTGCTCGCAATTTGACAAAAACCTGCAAAGGTCTGCTCCTAAATAAAGGTGCAGTAAATGGTTTGAAGACGCTTGACTGTGAGGCAAGAACAAAAACATCACAGGACAAAGGCATTGTGATATCATGCATTTCTCCTTTAGACCTCTTCCCCCCTGCTTCTACAGTACCTGCCTCTATAGATGGACCGAGGCTGGAAAGACTGACTGCATGCATGCTCACCTCCTATCACTCCTTTAGGTAAAACCTGGCTTGGGCCAAGCCTCACTGTGCTGCCCACTGCACAGGAAACACTAGCATTTCTGGAGAGTCCCTGCCTTCATTTGCACAGCAAGATTCAAAACAGCTCAAGCACAGCCACCACATTCTTGATTTCACCCCCAGCTCTTTTGCTGTACCAGTGAAAGGGGTGTTCAACTGGTGTCAGCCAGGACAGGAAAAGGATGTCACTGGCGCTGATCGCTGATTTTTTTTAGATTCCCTGTTATATTAGAAGTAGCCAACACACACACACATGTGGACACATAGTTTGATTTTGGGATGTCTGCCAAAATCCTCATAGATTCCTGCAAATACCCTGAAGAACTCCTTCAGGGAACTGAGAGAGGAAAAATAAAGGATTCCTGGATACTTGCAGGAATCTGAAGGGGTTCTGGCCTCAGAATTCTGCAAGATTTCAGGATGTTGACAAAGGAAAACAACAGAATGATGCCAGGTCTGTCTTACCCACACAGGACAAAAATAGACTGAACTTCTTCAGTCTTGAAGAAAGGAGACTATTGGGAGGTGTGAAATAATTAAAACAAATTAAAGTAGTGCAGAGGACTACTTTAATACCAACCACGAAACTAGGACACACACAGAAATTAAAATAATGCATATTATATGTTGGAAATCAGGATGCGTAACTCTACACAAAGTGAGGTGGAGATCTGGAACAAAAACTGTATTGTTAAATCTGATGGTACTGTATGAGACCCTTCAGGAAATATCGATATACTTTATATACTGTAAGTGGCATGTGGTGCAGTCATGTCGGAACAGTTGATACAAGCTAAAAACATTAACATGCTGTATAACATACAGTACATGGAAGAAAACACCCTTACTCACGTTACTTGCAGATGTAATCGATTTGTCAATCTGCATTCACAAATTGCATCATAATTGAAAATCAAACATATTACAAAAGCCGTTCTGACATTTTAGTTTGTGAAGTAACTTTTTTCAGTTGACATGAGTACTCTTCCAGCTATTAGCTATTCTGCTAATCACGACTGAGATTATTAAGTAGGCAGTAGGCAGTTTGAATTTGTAGACATCAAGCTGTTCTGCAAATCTACTGTACTACCTGTTGTGATATTTTCCCTCGGGATGACTTCAGTTGTGTTACTGGCGGGTGTGGCTGAAATCACAAAATGTTTAACAGTAGAGTATCGGAAGTGCTGATTACTGGTTTTATGCCAGCAGCCATATCACCCTGCAACTCACAACTGGCAACTCACTAAAGCTAAGCAGGTGTGAGCCTGGTCAGTACCTGGATGGGAGACCTCTTGGGAAAAACCAAGGTTGCTGCTGGAAGAGGTGTTAGTGGGGCCAGCAGGGGGCGCTCACCCTGTGGTCTGTGTGGGTCCTAATGCCCCAGTATAGTGACGGGGACACTATACTGTAAACAGGAGCCGTCCTTTGGATGAGACGTAAAACCGAGGTGATGACTCTGTGGTCATTAAAAATCCCAGGGCGCTTCTCGAAAAGAGTAGGGGTGTAACCCCGGCATCCTGGCCAAATTTCCCATTGGCCCTCCTAATAATTCCCCTCTATGAATTGGCTACATTACTCTGCTATCCTCCCCACTGATAGGTGATGTGTGGTGAGCGTTCTGGCGCACTATGGCTGCCGTCGCATCATCCAGGTGGATGCACATTGGTTGGTGGTGGAGGGGAGTCCCCATTACCTGTAAAGCGCTTTGAGTGGAGTGTCCAGAAAAGCGCTATATAAGTATAAGCTATTATTATTATTATTATTATTATTATTATTATTATTACTGAAGCAATGCAGCAGGAGAATCAGTAATACAACAGGAGCATGAACCAGGTTATTGTTCCAATGCAACATACAGTAAATCACAAATAAACGACTTTTAGAAAATTAACTAAATTCCATATGATGGAATGATATGTTACTATAACATTTTAGGATTTTCTGGCAACGATTTGCATGACTTACACATCCTGCCTGTACACAGTAGTTCCACATTGTAGTGCAGTCCACTTTTCCGTGTCCCTTCAAAGCTTTCAATATTCACAGGTTAAATTATTTTAATCTGTCAGCGCCACCTTTTGAGCTCAAGAATGCATCTCATGCTGCAATATCTTTCTTGTATCACACTCTCCATTACAGCTCACAATATGCTACAACCTTTACCTGTGAATTGCACACTTTTAGCACTGATTTAAATTAAATATAAAATTACATTTAAATTATAAACATTGCTTGCCTTTTTTATTGTTTCCACACACTGTCAATATAAAATAAGCATCCTCCTCAAGCACAGAGTTCAGATTCATAGTATTTTCTATCTGCATGAAACATCCTGAACTTGTTTACAAAAATTGTCATCTGCCAGGAGTTTGCCCTTTCCTGAATTATTACTATATTCTTTTTAATTTTATTCACAACGCTTACAGTATGTGCTACTCCTCTTAATGTGGTATCATAATTTTGAGAATTTTGCCAGCTGCACCAGAATCAAATTCATTAAATTAATTTGAGAAAAGCAGTGATCCTATACAGTAGATCCCTGTAGTACTACACAACAAAGCAACATAAAAAAGAAACAGCAGAGAACAGGGGAAATTCAAACATCTAGGAGGGAGTGAACAATAAGACAATCCCTACATCATTCATCATCTAAAAGAAAACTGAAACACTGTAAACAAATATGGATTCTGTCAGGAAACATTAGAGCAAACATGCGCATCATACCAGACTGCACTACTTAATTGGTTCCACACCTAACACTGTGTTCTACAGCACTTTAACTGGATACTGACGGCACATCGATGTGTAATATGGTTGAGATCCTCTTATTCATCTTCATGCTTCAGACTTCTCAAAAAAATCTCAGTTTTTAACAGCCAGCACAAAACAGACACAGAGGAACCCCAACATCTCTTTGTACGACGGCAACAACAATAACAGAAGAATTATGTGTTATAATGCCTTACTGTACTCCTGCATATTTTACCAGTCTTTTCTAAAAAAATTCCTACTTAAGATCAGATCAGATCTTTATTAGCCATATACAATCTCTTGTATTAAGAATTTGTCTTTTCGCATACCCCAACTTGCTCTGCATAAGACACACAGACAGAGAGAAAAGCTGGGTGTCAGAGAGCAGGGTCAGCCATTTCTATGGCGCCCCTGGAGCAGTTGGGGTTAAGCGCCTTGCTCAGGGGCCCAACGGAGTAGGATTCCCCTGCCGGCCGCAGGATACGAACCGGCAACCTTCCAGCCACAGGCGCAGATCCTTAGCTACAGAGCCACCGCAACACCCCAAATAAGGGTACTTTTTGCTACCCTTATTTTTACCATTTACAAAATGTTTATTAGGGATTTTAATTCTTACTTAATTTTAATAAAAGCTTGAAGTAAAACTTAAAGTTCAGAACAAGTATTTAATCTTAATGATTACATTTCTTTCAAGGGAAAAACAGTGATTTAAGTCCAGTTTTGTAGCAAAGGTTCACATGGGTAAAGCAGGTACTGTACCAAGCAGCTGGACTGCTGCTTGGTACATGCGCGTTTGAAATACAACAAAGCTTTTTGGTAAGACACAGAAACAAATGTCTTATGAACCACAGCTTGGAGAGACCTCCACCATCAGTCACTGTAAACAGTTAGGAAACAAAAGTTTCTGTGTTGCAGAAGCCTTTGAAATCAGATTAAGTTTTGATTAAGAATGACACCTCAGGGAAATACAGCCTCGCTTTAGGGATACCATGAACATATGAAATTGACTGAAATCAGTCAAAGGAAGCCAAAGTTCCTTGAGTCATTCTATTTTTTTAAGCATCTGATTCTAATTTGCTTCTTTGGTGAATAGCAGAAAAAAAAACAACATTTCAATTCCAAGGAGTCTTCAATTGAACGGCACAGATAATCTTGTTCTATTTTCTAGGTTCTGTATATATAGCTCATAATTTGTACGAGTATGGTCTAAGTGTGGGGGAGACAACATTTAAGAATATTTAACATTAATCATTACTTAATGAAATCATAGAACTAAATAATTAGTAGATGCTGCACATGATTTTACTGTTTTTTTAACTGGGCAAAAACAAGAAAAACAAGAATAATTTTAAATAGACATTACATGATACAAAAATACAGAAAAATGCAGAACCCTCAACATAAGCCATTTCTGTCTCGCTTATTTTGCAGAGCAGTAGTTAACTTTTTTTCCCATTGTAGAATTGAAGAACAGCAGATCTCCAGAATAAAGCATGTCAGATCAAAGCCTACCCATAATATGCATCATCACTTCCAAGATTTCAATGTAGATGAGAATTTCTTGTGCAGCACCGATGCAGAGAATAAGCTCTGCTATTATAGATAATTTTATCAAGGTTACTCAGGAAAAGGAAATCGTTTTTCAATGTTAAACATGTATTTTCCACCATTAGTCAATACGCAAAATCTTTTCATTTGACATGAAAGAGAAAACCTACTGGTAAACATCAGGTGACTATCAGTAGAGCTAAGCAGAGCTGATGGTGGCAAAATACTCAACAGATTTTCCCATATGGGTCAAGCAATTTTACACAGAAGGAGCTGGGGGCACTATCAGTATTTGTTTTACTTTTGTCTGTATTTACTTTTGTCTAATGAGACCACAAAAAATAGATTACACTCAATTCACAAATAAGTTCCTATTTAACACAACATTACCTGCCTGCTTCCTGTGCAAACAATTAGCACTACACAAACTAGTTACTCCATTATTGGTATCAAACTTTCTGGGAAAGATTAAATGAGCAGAAATTCCCAGTGAGACACATAAATTATCCTACTATATAATGCTACTTAGTCATACTTAGTCGAATGTTTGAACATGTACTGTATGTTTTTTTATGCAATGTGCAAACCAAACAGCAGCTACTTATTTCAATTTGATAAAAACATGCTTTATTTCTTTTGTATTTCTATATAAATAAAGGAATTTCAAGACCCCTTTCCCATCCTCTCTGAAATTAATAATGTAAAATACAGCCCTCTGAATCTAAAAAACTTACAGTGCACTGTTTATTTAGATAGATTTTGCCAGGCATCTGGAATGCTTTCCTGCTGAAACAACAGGAAAAGAAGCTGTATAATTGTATCCATACAGGAGACATTTTTCTTATGGGAGATTTGGCATCATTTGGCATAATTCTACAGTATATCAGTCGTCTCTGTGTTAAATTATGCAATTCTACATTGAGCAGAAATAACAGAGTTCAATGTGTCCTGATTCAGTATGTTACTCCTGTATACAGCCTTTTCTTACCCCAGTCAACTGAAACTGAAATGACTTCGGACTGCACTGTGGCACAGTGGTTAGCACTGCGGCCTTGCAGTGCTGGGTCCTGGGTTAAGTTCCTGGGGTGCTATCTGTGTGGAGTTTGTATGTTCTCCCTGTGTTTCCTCAGGGTGCTCCAGCTTCCTCCCACAGTTAAAGACATGCGGTAGGTTAATTGGTTTCTGTGAAGATTTGTTCTGGTGTGAGGGTGTGTGTGATTGTACAGTGCCCTGTGCATGACTGGCATCCCATTAAGGATGTACTGTGCCCTGGCTTGATCCCATTGCTTGCCAGGATAGGCTTCAGCTTCCCTGCGACCCTGTATTGTATAAAAAGATTTGAAAATGATCGAATTATCTGACTTAGATTTTTTTTTTGGAATGCCTAAATTGATTCCTTCAGGTGGAGTTGTTTAAACTAAATAGCTGTCATGCATCAAAGGTCATGACGTCAGTGCTGCTCAAATTCCTTTAGAGGTAGATAAGAACATGTAGGTTACAAATGAGGAGAGGCCATTTGACTGGTCTAGCCTGTTTGGTAGTTAGTAGCTAAGTGTTCCAAGGGTCTCATCCAAGATTTTTAAAAAAGATTCCAGGGTTTTGGTTACAACAGCATGAATGGGCATCTTGTTCCATATGAACACAATACTTTGGGTAAAGAACTGGCTCTTTGGGCACAGTGAAGGTGATGTACTGTAAATGCCACAAAAGAACCTCTTAAGTGTCTCTTAGATTTTAGATTAAGTTTGCAGACACTTGGCAGAGTAAACACTTCTAACTTCAAAGCAGAGAGGATGTTTGCTGAGGTCTGGGGGGTCCCCAGTGTCATTTTAATAAATATCTGTCCAACCATGTGTGCCTGGATTATTACTCCTCTCGACAAAGCTGTGCCAGAGAATAAAGAATTCACATGCCTCTAATTATACCAGCCACTCTGGTATATTGCTAGAAAACACTTACAAGTTGGGGATTGTAATAAAAATAATTGCTTACACTTATATAGCGCTTTTCTGGACACTCCACTCAAAGCGCTTTACAGGTAATGGGGATTCCCCTCCACCACCACCAATGTGCAGCATCCACCTGGATGATTGATTATGATTGATTATTTCACTTATTGACTAAACCGCTCAGTCAATCCCTGATTTTCACTATTTTCGTAACCCTCCATTTATAACAATATGAAAAGGAAGGGAAAGGAAAAAAATATTGTCCTGCATTAACAATGAGTATTTTTTTAAAACTATACAAGCTTCACGACAAATCATCAAAAGTAATTGAGCCCACATTTAGTTAGAGACCAGAAGAAAAGCAACCATATAAAAAAAGACATAAATCCGATAGATACTTGGCACTTTTATAAACGTCTTGTACAGTACGTGCACACAATCTTAATAGTCTCAGTAACTTGTTTCAATCTCTAGAGCAACAGCTGAGTGTTCACCACTGTTTGATTTGGCTGTAGATATAGATTTGGCTGAATATTCATATCAAACATGCCTGGAAACCAATTCATATATCATCACCTTCATAATAACAATAAGCAAAAGAAATTTAAGTCCCACTTTTTTGTAACCTGAAATGTGTTTCTTTTTCTTTTACAGACAGGAATAAACAATTCAACTCGAAGGCTTGAAGGCTTCAAATGCCATTGTTAAAAGTGATTTCCTTCATGAGCCCATATGACAGATTTGAGCTTCACATTTCTTTTTAATGTCTAAAGAGATTTGGGTCCTTTGGCTTGTACTGTATGTGTATGACCTGTACGTCCAGGAATTGACTTGGGAGCCCTCTTTTTTCAGTTTTACTAATGTATTACAGGTACTGTATATACCTTTTTTTCCATTTGAAGTCCTTTCAATGTAGCCTTTACATAATGTATCCAAACAACAAGTTAGCTTTTTCTATCACTTCTTAATACTATCTTCAAAAACGATATTTGCATCTCTAAACATAATTTAGGGATGGAAAAGCTTGAACCTCTTGGTAATATTGGCTGAAAATATTTTAATATGATTTTTATAGAGTGACCTCCAGCTTTGTTTCTACCTACTGTGTGATGAAACAGGAACAAAAAAAACATGATACAGCAGAATATGTTAAGGACTGAATAATGTGTCTCACTTAAAAATATCTAATAATGTACTATAATCATACTAGCATTATAGTACTAGCATACAAGCAAAATAAATTGGATTCTTGATAACAAGGGGCCACATTTATTCAGTCCCCAAAGTGTTCCTTTAAATAAAATTCAACAAAAACAAATCTACAGTAACACTCTGCTCTTTAGAGTAACTATATTCTGTCCACTGAAGGTTTCATGACTTCCTGGGGGAATAAAAGAGTATTAGGTAATACTATGACATTGAGTAGTAGCATGCATTATCATGGTTATGGTCAGACAGATCCATATGATCACTGACCTCCATGAATTGCCAGATGGCTATTGAAGGCCAAGTGAATATGTCACTTTCTGCTGTAGTGTCCATTATATCTAAAGTTATTAGTGCAATGACCATAAGGCCAAGAAGAGGACACAGGTGGATCTCACCACCATGAGCTGTGAAACACGTGGTTTATGAGGCAGCCATACATCTAATGGCAGCTGTTGGAGATCTTCAATAGAGGCTGACATCTTCAGGACATAAAGTGCCCAAAACTACCATCTGAAGACACCTGCTTGAATTTCACATTCAAGGCTAGGTTGCAAAGAAGAAGCCTCTTCTTAGGGAAGACCCCAAAAAGATAAAACACCCACTGAAGGAACGATTTTGTTTTGGGGTTCCTCTGCATCTACTGGTACTGGAGACATTGTCAACATTGTCAAGGGGAGATCATGAACTCCAACATGTACTAGGACATTCTGGTTAGGCATCTACTATAGATCTTGCTGCCAGGAAGCTCACACCTGGCTGAAAAAGGGCATTCCAGCATGCCAATCATCCAAAGTATACATTTGAAATGACAAAGGAATAGTTAACTGCACACAACAAAAATGTTGTAGACCGGGCATCTCAATCTACAGACCCCAAACCAGTTGAAGATATGTGTTTCTAACTCAAGATTAAAGTTTACTAACAGAAACCAAAGGGGCTGAAGAACATGGAGAAATATTCATAAAATTTCCTTCTGAAGTTCAAGAACGTCATAGTACACTAAAGGAGGTATATAGTCAGTGGAATCCCTGACAGAGGATGATTTACAAAATACTAAATACTGGGGTGTGAAAATAAATTGACCATGTTTTTCTAGATGTTCATGCATTATTTATGACAAATATGACATTTTCTGTGCAATGCAGTTGAGATTACGGCTTAATTTGTTGAGAATTAGACATAAGTAACATTATCTTATCTGTAAATCTTTCTTATTTGATGATTAATGTTCCTCAGGGGAATGAATAAATCTGTAGAATACCTCTGGATATCTAAGATATCAATGAAATAAATGTACAGTAATTGAGTTAGAACTGCAGCATTCGGTATGAAAATAAAACCAATAAATATGACCCTAACACGTACAATAGGTGTTGTTGTAATAGAAGCAAAATAATGAAGATTGAAAGTATGACTTGTAGCTCAAAAGTGCAATAAGAAGAATAAATGGATATCTGTAATACCGAAAGGTTCGGCAGTGATGATGGACCAGCCTTTCTGTCCCATCATAACTGGTTTGGGACAGTGGCACCGAAGAGTCTTTGCATATGGTTAAGTAATGAAGTACTGTATAGAGGCCTCCTTCTTCAACAAGTCCTTAAGGATGATTTAAAACAATATCTCGTGCGTCGCTGCAAGGTTTGTGGAAATTAGAGCACCTGGAAACAATCCTCATGAAGTCAGACAGAACAAGGAAATATCACACTGATCCAGATGCTGAAGGCCAGGTTAACCCCAGGACACTGTAGCTGTGAGACAGCCGTGCCATCCAACACACCAAATTGCCCCCAGTGGGACAATCTAACACAGTCAATGAACTCAGCTGTGACTGCTCCTTTCCCTTTAACCTGAACAACACCACTCTAAGCTGGTCTCAGTCTTCACTTACCAAGTAACACGGGGCACAGTTTGTCTAAAACAATACTGAGATCCTTGGAGAATAACATTACAGCACTGAAATCTACCCAGACGTTGATATCCTTGCCTTGCTCTGACTTGTGAGTTAGAACAACACTTCTTTGCCTATTTGTTGTTTCAATGTGTTTTGACAAGTTGAGTAATGTCTTTTGTTTTATAAATGCTCATAGACAGTTGCTGGTTTTGTTAAATACAGGTTTGGAAAGGTTCAGGAATGTTTAATTTTATCCCGTTCATCAAAACATACCATAAAAACAAACAGGCATTATTTCATTATGAGCATTCCTTGAATTCTGTGTTTGCCAAACCATTTCAGTGAAGATACAATTTATTTTGTTTGTTTGGTACTATTGAGATGAGTATGAAATGAAACTTCACAATGCAAAGCTTTTACAAACAATTCTGGTTTTCTCTCTTTTATCTAAATGGAAAAAATACTGTCACTGTGACATAATTATGAAAAAGAAACATTAACATATATTTGTCAGAACATTTAAATAAATGGTCTGAACTGCACGTATCACAATTTGCTGTGCAATTATTAATAGGTCCATTCCCCATCACATGGCTTCAATGTTTGAATTTCAATGGAGAGAAAGACACATGGCACAGATGAAATCTTTTAATGTCAGAGCTCAGAACACAAACTCGCAACACGAAAAAATACAAAAAGCAAAAAAAACAGTACCTCACTGTTAAAGAACAATGGCTGCTCACAGAAACATATGTTGGTTCTCCTCTGTTTTCACATTTTAATGAAATACAACCACTGAAAATATTTGTCTGGTAAACATGATAAATATTTTGCTAGGCGCAGAACATTTCATATTGAGAATTTGTCAGCCTTGTAAATAAAGGTTTCAGGAAAGGAACATAACAGGATTCTAAATGTTTGACCACATTCAAGATATTAAGCTGCTCTGGCATTCAAAACTATATCTGTTATTAATTTGGGTTCATACTGTATACTGTATACAGGATCTTATTACTGTATATGTATTATAATGGGAGTTGGGTGTGGGTTTATGTACTGTATATCATATATTCTAATCACAGATAAGAAGACCCAAGTGGTTCATGTGTGTTGAGTATGACACTAACAGCTCCAGGGTATCTCCATTTCTGTCAGGTTCAATAAGGGAGGAGACCTGGGTTCTCCACCTTGAAATCTGACTTAGAGTAGAGTAATTCTGAATTCTCTCTCTCCAGTGATCAGTACTGTGTCTGAGAATGAACACGAATAAGATTTTTAGAAATACAACCCCAACTCTTATAACACTGCTGTGCTGACACCGCCGTCATTAGGAAGAGGAGAAATCCTATTTATAGAGGTGACATCATTGCTGAGTCACTGCAGTGTGATGAAGGAACAAACGCCTCCAAATTTCATGTCAGTCACACTGACACACTATAAGCTCATCCCCTGTGATCACCTTTAACTTTCCAGGCACATCGGCAATCAGTTTATACCAAATCTGCAGAAAGGAAATACAAGTCAGGTAAATCAAAGGGCAATGATTTTAATCAGTCTGTCAAAGAGCAACAGGTGAAAACCTGAAGGCTAGCAGGCTTCCTAATATTGTTTGCACTTTTCATAGACGCTGGGCAAAAAACTGTACATGACCATAAAGTCACTCTGTATCCCTGAAGACGGGATCCCTGGGTGAAAATCGAGAAACAGTCCATTTTTTTTTCTTCAGGAAAATATTCACAATGGAAACAAAGAGCTCTTCAAGGAGCATGTAAAATTGAAACAATCTAAGGAATTCAACTCACTTTATTACATAATGGCATCAGCAGACATAGAAACTTATTATCTGTGGAAAAATGAATATAGTACAATTGCAGACAGCTTTGCAAAATCAATAGAATGAGAATTAGGTGTCCTTGATCTATAACTGATATAAATGAAGCCTAAAAGCGGTATGGTATTATCTATCATATGGTTTTGATATGTATGCCATTATCCATGTGTTGTTTCACAAATATATCCTCTAGAAGTCTTAAAAACAGCCGAAGTTGTCCCAAGAAAACAAATTTTACATATTGTGGGCAAGAATGAAGTGATTACACCAGAGTTCTGCTACTGCTACAGGTCATAACACTTGAAGAAAGAAGCACCAAATCTGTTCAAATTTGGAACTAAAAAGAAGTTCCAAATCTGTTGGACTATAGTTATAGTATATAGTTATAACTAGTTTAGTTATATTTAAATGATATAACTGTTCCTTTTAGTGTGTTATCTGCTCTTATATCCTTCATTTAGTATTAGAAGCACCATTTGTCATTATTTGACAGCACACAAACAGTATTAATAAAACATGTCCTTGACCATCCCATGACAGTCAAAAGAAATCAACACGCAACATTTCTTTTATACGGTTAGCCGTGAATTATTATTAAAAGGGGATTATTTTAAGTTTAGACACCTAAACTAAACATAAGCAGTTGCATTATCTTCCTAGCCCAGGTTGTGACTTTGTTTTAATTTGCCCCAAGTAAGAAAGCAGAAAGAAAGCCCAGACATTCTACACATAAGCCTGCCATGCATGAAACGAGATTACATGTTTAAACTCCACTACACGGGTTTCGTGGCTAAAACAGACAACAGCCTTCTTTTTTGAATTTTAGAATTAGAAGCATATGAAGTGTTGTGGCAGAGAGGGGGATGTTGAACAGTTTGCAAAGTACAATGTAAATGCAAATATATTCTACAATGACCAATGAACAATTATCCTGAACTCTAGGGAAAATTCGGGTGGGCTTCCCTCCATGTATTGATTGAATGGGGTGGAATAAAGCAATGGGGTCATATATATTTCCAGTTCTCGTTTTGCATGTGTGAAGCAGGAGAAAGTGACGTTAAGCATGCATATTCTAAAT
The DNA here is from genome assembly GCF_040954835.1 of Lepisosteus oculatus. Lineage (NCBI taxonomy): Eukaryota > Metazoa > Chordata > Actinopteri > Semionotiformes > Lepisosteidae > Lepisosteus > Lepisosteus oculatus. Next base: position 11,287,097 of record NC_090719.1, on the reverse strand, counting down.
TGGAAGATAAATGAAAGAAAAAACACTGCTGTTCCTTCCATAGATTTGTACAGTAGAATCTAAAGTTAGTAAACACTTTGAAAGCTCAACTTTCTTTTCATTACTCTGATATTTTATTCAAAGGATATAAATATTGTCAATACTCATGGAAGATTGGAATAATATTGAAGACTAAGAAAGAAAAGCATCTGTGTGTATATATATAATATAAACAATATAAAAACCACATGTATATATATATAGTATATACAGGTGTACTGTTTTTGTTTGCTGTAAAGCATATTAAGAAATAAATGGTGCTGCGTAAAACTGTTGGCATGAAATGTACAGTAATTTTTTGCAAATAGCAGAGGTAACTACTTAATTCTCTCCCAAATGACTACTCACAATACAAAATATGCACCATATTGTAAGGTTGGCATTTTGACCCTGAACAGTTTTTTTTTTAGAAGTGCACAGAACTTTGTAAAGGATGCTGTTCATGCTAGTGACTAACCTGCTTATTCTGGCCTATACAGTACAGCAGATCTCATTGGCGCCCCCCAGTGGCTCTCCAACTGTCACTGCAGTTCTGAAACAGACATTCCTCCATTCTGTATTTAAGGAGAGCATTTACAGTATGAAACTTGTCAAATTTACAAGTGCTGCCTCAGTTCAGAAACCATATTCACAGTTTTCAATTTTGATGAACAGTGGGGCTTCAATCACTTTTTTATGCCCAAACTTTTATCATAAAAGTAGTTGACATTCAGAAATGCAAATGTGAACAATAACTATTGAGTAATGGCTGAGCATTTGTGGCTTTATGGACAGGTAAGTTTTGTACTTGCCGTGATTTGTGCTGACGACAGATTTTATTTCAGAACATTCTAAAGTTCACACATCAGGGCCCGACTGAGCCAAACCCACTCAGCTGTTTCCACTTCATTTGTACTGGGAACAAATCTCCTTAGATGAATTCCTGATCTTCCCACCCTTGAAAAGGACACTCAAACCTGACCTGCATATTTTTGTGAGGTTGGGGAAATGTTTGGCACACCAAACACTGTGAGAACACACAAAATCCACACAGACACCTCAAGCTAGAATTGAATCCAGAATAAGAGCTGTGAAGAAACAGCCTTAACCGTCAAATTGCACTGCTCTAAATTTCTCTGTGGCTTTAAAGATGCTCTGCTGCATGGCAGCATTTTTATCAGCAATCCATGTATGACTTTAACCTGAAAACTGTAATATTTCATCTTACCCTGTTGTGGGGTTGTCGTGCCTCATACTGTATGTTCAAGTTTCTTTTTCTTGGAATTTACCACACCTGCTTCCAGAAGTTTATACATAGCGATTACCACTGCTTTACATGTATATAGTGTCACAATCACAAAAAGTGAAATTTCTGTATCTAAACTGCACACATACAGTAGGTTAGTTATACTTCTGCTGCATAAAGTAAGGTATATGTTACCTTCAATATCAAATGACTTAAGCACAATAAGCATATCTATCTTGCTTTGTCTTCCTAGCAACAGCTGACTATACTTTTCTAAATATTTAAATTGAGTGCAATTTAAATGAAAAATAATGGCACAAGGAGCCAATATAGTTCACATGACCTAACACCTAATGCATTATTAAGTTGGGATCTATGCATTAGTCATGACAACTGGAAGAATGCAAAAGAAAATTCTGTTGAGCAATATACTTCTTTACTTAAGGGGAAATCTCAGCATTTCACAGAGTAAAAGATGGATCCCTTAGAGAACTATATCCAATACAGTCTTCATGAGCCTTTCAGGTAACATTTACACTCATAAGAAAATGAATGCTTTTGGCGCCAGTTGGAAGATGGTCAATCATTTTATATTTGTAAATGGAATCCAGCAGAGGTCTATAATCCCAAGGCAATGACCAACAGATGCACTGTAGTACTGTATATACATCAGTTCAGAAAATATGATTGTATCGCAGAATAAAACACATGGAAGGGACAGGCTGAAAAATATTCAGGGACCTTGGGAATGGAACTCTATAGATATACAGCATAAACTATATATATAATAAAATAAAGGTTGAACTGTGCATACATTTAAATGTTGTTGTTTTTCTTTTTTTAATCATGAATATGCACATCTGTCTCTGGCTTCATACAGTATATTCCATCTATGTCCCTGATATACTTCACTGCATTTAACTTTGGCAACACTGAAGGTAACCATTTTAAAGGGCACACTGCACACAGGGGTCCCACACTGTACAAGGAAAACCCACAGAATGTTTCTCTGCTGTTTTCAGTAGGTATTTCCTCAGACTATTACAGACATGATGGGTGGCTATTGATTCAGGTTAGTCTTAAGCACAATTACCTTTCAGGTCAAGGCTAGGGAATATTAGGGGATCCAGGTAAACCATGAATGTTATTTGAAAGCATTAGGCCAGGGGTTTTTGACACTCTATAAGAAATCTTCTCTTATTAAGGATTCTGTAGTTAAACAAAATACATATAGCAATGCTACTGTATCTACATCTTTACTATAGGTAAATCTACATGATTACTATAGGTAATGCTACTATTAATTATAAAAATATTAAAAGCTGAACTAGAGAGCAAGTGTTTCACCATGAGTAATACCAGCGCTGATCCACTGTATGAGAGTTACTGTAGCTTTAGTTGCTACAAGACCCTTTTGTTAAAAACCTTGCATAAGATTGTTAAATCGTGCTCTTTCATAATCCATAATAGTTTCATGACCCTCAATTAAAAATGAATTTCTGAGAAAATTTCTTTTTGTGTAAATAAAAGGTTTTGTTTCAAGCAATTTGGACATTGACTCCCCACAATCACTGCAAAGGCATTATTTTAAAATTGCTGTCCACTGAAAACATCATTCAGTGAGAATCATTTACTTTTTTCAATTATCACAAATTACATAAATGACTGGATAACTCCTGCAGTAACGTGTTGAGTTTATAATCCTTGTGAAAGCTTATTTAATGGTATAATAACTGATTTGAACTGAGGAATTGCCTGCTGACTGAGGAGAATACTGTGTTTGCTCTGGGCTGCCTAAGCAACTTTGTATCTGCTGGCAGTTACGGCATAGTATATTTCCATATTACACTGTAACTTTTCTAATGTAACTCTAATTCACATTTGCCATCAGTAATGTATTTTTTGGAAATAACTGAAAAATCCTGATGAGTAAACAAAGTGATACAATAATTGCATCTGTTACCTGACAGGTCTAGGGTCTGGGGTGCCCTCTGTGTGAAATCTGCAGGTTCTCCTCATGCTGTTTCCTCTCACAGTCCAAACACTAGGGTAACTGGCATGCCTAAAGTGTCCCCTGTGTGTGCCCTGTATTCGACTGGCATCACGTCCAGGGTTAAGTCCTAACTAGGCGCATTGTGGCTCTGTATTGGACTAAGTGGTTACTGAAAATGAATGGATCAGTATTAGTAATGAATTTATGTTTTTGCTTGGCAAATATCCTCATCCAGGGCCAATTACAATATCTAAATGTTTATATTATATGTATATACAAGTTCAAGTTCATTTGTCAGTCCTGCCATATACAAGTATACAGGGGAGAGAGATATTGTTCTCCAGGTCTACGGCGCGAATACAGAGAGACACTGAAAAGACAATGCTATAGATAATGTAGACATAAAGTACAGGAGTACTTTACAGGGTACAATAAAGTGCAATGTGCAAAGGAAAATGATTGTGGAAGCACAATATAATAATATACTAAACATCAAAAGATACAAAACAAGCTATGTATATATTCTTTTTGAAAAATCAACAGTTTAGGATATTGATAAAATCTTTTGGAATCATTTTTATGAATTGATCATGCATGCTGACCATGATGCACTGTTCTGTAAGCACTAAATCATTTCACTAGTGAGAGATCAGAGTGGGAAAACTTGACCATCAACAAAAGAAAAATGGAAAGCAATCAATATTCTCCGCTTATCAAGAGACACAAGACCTTAGTGTCACTGGCATGTTGGAAGCAGGGGTACGACAGGAGAAGAATCTCAGGGGGACTCGGCCACAGGTGTTCTTCAAAAATGAATCCAAATTTTGCGGAGGCCATTCTAATGGCCATCAGCAGGAGTGGTGCAGAAAAATGTGCTGTTAGCCTCTGACCCTCTGGGCAGACATGTCTAGTAGCTCCAGAACTCCACTTTTAGTGATTGTTGGCAACATGACTGAATAGCATAGCTATTAGACACCGAGTCAGCCCAGAGAATCACTTGCTGCCCTTTCTTTGGACTGAAATGACAACATTCAAACCGGACTACAGACCTTCACAGGAGTGGCTGAACCAGTGGTGACAGAGATCTCTTGCCTTGGGAAGAGAAAGGGGGAAAGAAGGGTTGGAAGTCCAAATTAGGAAACCAGTCAGCAACTGACATGTAGGAAGTGCAGGAAAAGCACAACCTAACCACAGGGTGCCTTAAGTTTGTGGAAGAGAAGCTCAACCTATGGTGAGAGTTCCTGAAGAGTAGGAAAGTTCAGCCAAAGTGACCATTGAACGACCATGACCAGGGAGTTAGTTAAAAACTACCTGATTACTAATTTCAGTGAAGTATAGTAGGTATGGCTTTTAGCAGAGCTGTAGCACTAAATGTGTGGTAAACGTCCACAGCAGTGTGAGAAAAATCCCAGGAGCTATGAAAGCAGTATCTTAAGGAGATGCAGGATGGTGTTCAGAGACAGAGCTTTTTTCATTTAAAAAATGGGTCCATTCCACCACAGCAGGAATGTGGACAGGAATGAGTGGGACTTCGAAATGGACGAGCATAGAGGGTAAACAGACAGATTGGTGGAGTCTGGTGAATGAGGAGAAGCAGAGAGGTTGTAGGGGATAAAAGGAAAGATGAGGAACTGGCAATAAACTAGTTAAGATAGTGGTAGACAACAACTACAGTTTTGAAACTTTATAGATCATAGCTATAGAGAGCTAAGGGAAGGACCAGAATAATAGCATATTTGGTGCAGCAATCTAGAGCAAATGTTGTTTTATGTACTCAGGATGTTCCACATCGTTCTGTATTTTTGACTATTTATTATTTATATTTTGTCTTTGGTGAGGTTATTCACTGCCTCGGGTTTCATGTGGCACTTGGATTCAGAATGCCATTACTACAATTTCTAACCTACACAAGTGTTTGTCAGATATTAAAACATGCATGTAAGAGAACATTTTAAGCTAATCTGTCTCAAACTATTCTCATAGGCTCCCAACATTAGCTTCTCACAGTTGGTTACTTCAATATACTTGCTGGCAGTGCTAAAATCAAAACTTTGATGGGAATTAGAAACCCAGTGTCACTTTTGACCTTGTGTAGTCATTCACACGCATGCTGCAAGAACATATTTTTTCCATGTGCATAACATTGCTAGGTTAAGACGCATTTCCTGTCTATATGATACATGACATAATAGTGATACAAACCTTTAGTTATTCCTTATTTACTGGAGTATCTGAAGTTTCTGATAAGGTTCAATATGTCCAAAATTACTCATTTCTTGTACAAACAAAATGTACTCTACATTAGTTGAATTTGCACTATCCTCTGTAAAGTGTACTGTTGTACTGTTTCCTGTTCACATACAGTATAAGGCACTGACAGGTTGTCCTTCAAATTAAGGGCTTTATAGCCATGAGTATAATCCAATTCTTCATCTGAGAGCTGATGAATCAGTCTATTTCACTCTGCTTTCTGGACAGCAGTCTCTTGTGCAGTTCATCTGTGAAGCTCACTGCCCCAAACCATTAGGGACTCTGTAACTGTTAACATTCTTAATACTTACTAAGAGACTTAAAATGTTTTACAAGTGCAGAACTGAATGTATAATTTAGTTGCACGTTTGGGTTTAATCTGTCATTTTGCTCTGCTTTTCCGTTTTCTGTTGTTTTTACTTCTGTTATGCTTCACACTTATGCTACTGTACGACTCTTTGAGGTTCCTGAAGCACAAATACATTGTTATTATTACAGCACTAAAGAAGGTTTTCTGTGGAGGCGAGATTGAGTCTTGTCCTAACCACTTTATTAAATACAGAGGTGTGAGGGAGCTGAAGCCTATTCCGACAAGCAATGGGCATTAAGTGGTCCATCGCAGGGCACACGAAAACACATTGTATTTTGCCAGAATACAATTTACCCACCAGTATGTCTTTGTACGGGGGGAGGACACTGGAGCACCTGGAGGAAACTCACACCCAAACAGAGGGAGAACGTACAGACTTCATGCAGATGGTACCAGGAATTGAAAACAGAGCCCTGATGCTGCAAAGCAAAAAAGCTACAGTAGCCACTGCACCACCATCCTGGGCAGTTTTTCACATTTAAATTACATTTTAACAACAGCAGACAGCTTACATAACAACATCCAGATTCAAAATAAAAGCCTTTTTAAGTATTAGTCATTGGTGCTATCTGTACATTTTTTTACCCAAACTGCTTTGAATGCTGTTCAAGAACTCTGCTTCTCCTTGCGATCCTCAGGTCTGAGTCAAACCACCACAAACACTGAGACTTAGTGCCCTGTACTGTATGGCACAACTCCACATTTGTTTTCTGTAATAATAATGCATGTAGACATTGTTTTCCCATCCCAAACCTTTAAATTTTTGGAGGCCCCACCACAAAATAAATTCTCATTGCCAGCTCTCACTGCATGAGTTACTTTTATAGCTTGCGGTTCAGACTGTATATATCTGGTTAGTCAATAAAGATATCAGGGGAACCCAAGTAGCTGAGCCAGCTTACATTTTTTATACTTCTTTTATTGCATTTTAGAGTTAAGTGTGCAAACAAAAAATGCAAAAATGTTTTCTATCAGAGTTTCAGTATCCATCCCCTGGCCCTACATGTGCGATTCGCAAATTTCTGGGTCAAGAACTAGCTACAGTAGCACTATCACTAGCTTTTGTCAAGTCTTCTTAAATGATTTTTCGAATACAATGGCCACAGTACTTTCTAGCATAAATGACGTAATATGTGCACAGTGTGAAGTTTACTTTTGAACTTCGTTCTTTACTTGCTCTTCACACAGTTTGTATTACTAATCTAAACCCCAATAATGTCAAAAAATACATTAATAACGACAGCAATAATGATAATTTGGTAATATCATTTGGACTTTTGTCTTTGGCATCTCCTTTTCATTGGGTTGTTTAGTCTTTTGCTTATATTCTCTTTAGTTCAGGTGTTTTTTTTTGCAGAAAGCTGTCTGCAGTGTTTCCTTGAAAACTGTCTTTAAAATACCTCACTGAGACTGCAGGCAGTAGTCAACAAATTCTTCAGGTTTACAGCCTACCACACTACTTTTACTCAACACTTTATTTGGAGGGATGCCTACCTAGTTTCCCTAATAACTTTCCAAGTCAAGTCAGTTAAAAACGGCTTCTGATCTGAATCCTGCGGGAGCTGCCAACATTCTAAGTTGGACTGGGGGTTTAGTTTTTGTAGTTGTTTTGGACAGACACCCTAATTTTGCCACTCATCATTTCAAACCTGCAAATAGGAACATCTAATTAGAATCTATTGTTATGGGACATTTGTGGCACCTGAAGTCATGAAAGAAATGCTGATTAACTGAATACAGTTAGACAAGCCATCCCTGGCCCTGTTGGGTTTTCAGAAAGGCTAGGTTGTACATAATTAACTTTGTTTTTAATCCGTTGATCACTGTGTTTGAACAAGGCAGAACGTAGTGTGCCTCTGAGGTGAATGATACAAAAAACAGAAACAAGAGGCTCTCAAACAAGAACGACACATTGGCGAAAGGAACATTCTGTGCTGTATTTACAGTTGGAAACGGAGTAGTGTTGTAATAGGAAACATTTGTAACACATTGGAGGGAAATGAAAACACAAAACGTGAAACAAGGGGCAGCCTGAAGTGCCCCTGGGCTATCTACCTCCTGTGTGAGTAAAATATGATACACTATTGTTTTAATAATTAGACAGTGCCAAGACTGAACAAACTAGACCTCACAGAAGCCTCATTATAAAAAATGTAAAATCCTGAAGTGGAGGCTGGAGGTGACAACCATAAGGGGAAGAGGAGGCCCTTCTGTCTTGGGAGTTCGGCATGGGAGACACATTACAATCCAAAACACACGTCCTCCTTGCCCATGACTTAATGCAAAAACACTAGAACTCCTCAATTTCCTTGTTAACAGTGATGAAGAAAAATAACCGAGCTCTCTCCAGACCAATCACCAACATAAATCAAGCACAATGGAAGCCCATTTACGTATTAAGCCATTCTCAGCTTAGGCACATATCTTATAGTACCTTTAAGTTCCATGTTAGAATCAGAGGGGAAACAAATCAGATCGCCTCCTCTGAAGAAATAGGTGACCAGCAGTGCAGAGTGGTTATTAAGAGATACATTATGAAATACTTCAGAAACCCAAGAGATGGTTCATTTAATCAGGCTAAACCACGTGGCTGTCATTCACTCAAATTTCAAACCACACAGCTTGTATTGCACATTTCCCCTGGGTTAGTTTTTCTTTAATCAATGGGTAATGCCTTCGGAACATACAAACAGTATAATTGAAACAGAAATGCTTCATTCAAAAGACTCTTGCCAGGCTGTAGCAAATAAAGCACAACTCACACCATAAACATAAAACCTCACAATGTACAACATCAAATAAACAATTCCAATAGATGCAACTGACACAGCCCCACAGACAGCTGTTCAGCTGCTGTTCATCAATACAAACAAAACAGAAATTATGCAAGTTTAAAATATTTACACTTTGATCACTTTCCAAATATCCCAATGATTAAGCTCTGTTTTAAAAACACTCTGTACATTTTTACAAGTTTAAATTATTAGACGCTCATTAATTAGTATTGAAATTAAGAAAAAAAAACAATTCCCATTTGATATCTTTATAGAATGTTATCAAATAATTTTCAAGTGTAGTGATTATACTGTACATTGTGAAGGTAATGCAGGGAAGAGTTTAATAATTTTCCACAGAGGGCTTAGCTGTTGTTACAGTAAGTGGACTAAACGAAGGACTAACTTTCTTCATCTGGAACATATAGAATCCCTTCTATAATTCTGCAAGATCACATACTGTATGATCTTGAATTACATTTTTAAATACCTTTTTATTTTCCTGGATGCTGCCACATGAACGGAAATAGAACCCTACATCAACATTCACCAACATGTTGTTTTTGTAAAGATACTGGTCTTTCATGGTCTACTGCTCAAAACCGATACCATGTGTCTGAAATTCCTGATAATAACCCCAACCACAAAGAAATAACAAACTCGTTTAGACATTAATGCTGACCCTTCTGTAGCCAATATGGTGGCATGACGTTCCTCTACAACACTTTTCATCTCACTTAAGCTTAAAACAGGTGGCATGGGGGCACAGTAGTAGCATTGCTGTCTTGCAGAGCTGGGGCCCTGGGTTCAGTTCTGGAAGTGCTACTGTACATCATGGAGTTTGTTCTCTCCATTTTCACATGGATTTCCTCTGAGTGCTCCTGTTCCCTCCCACTGTCCAAAGGCATCCTGGTAGGTCAACTGGTTTCTGGGAAAAGTGGCTATGATGTGAGTCCACGTGCATCTACTGTACGTTTGTGTCTGTGTGTGCCCTGCGATGGACTGGCATCCCATCTAGAGTGTATCCTGCATTGCTTGTTGGGATAGGTCCCGGCTGTGCCAAGACCCTATACTGGATGAAGAGGCTAGAAAATGAATGGATGAATGGATGGATAAGCTTAGAAATAAAATGCAGCCCTATTTCTCTAAATTATATTTCTTTGACTTATTTCTATTTCCATGTAGTTTTGCTTCAACATATAGAATTACTGATTATATATTTTGTTCTTTATATTCCTTCAGTTTGAAATTGTGAAGTGTTTATGACTTGGTCTTATGGCTGCAACCACAGCACAGCGCAGGGAAAATGGAATCTGTGGATACATCTGCTTCCCTAAGCCTCTGGTGTCTGACACACTGCAAGCTCTACAGTACATTGCCTTGATTAGTGGCTCATACACAAACCAGACCTGAAGGTGCACAACTTAGTGCTTGAACCAGTGACATATGGAAAGACCCAGAGACCCAGTATCAAAATGTTCAAAACATGATATCGGACAAATACTACTGACTTCTGTCTCTCAAAGAAGTAAAGATCTTGAAACAGAATAAACCTTACCAGACGATTATTGTTTCAGTAAAATAATGTAGTCCGAAACATTTCCTGTTTAATTGTCTTTTGTAATTGTTTTTACTTTTCTCTTAAATTTAAACAATTATCATGTATAACAATTGTAATTGTAGTATAAAAACGATGCAATGGTAAGCATTTAAAATTATAGAAAGATATAGTTTTTTATATGATTATTTTTTATATTAAAGATATAGATCTTTAAGCTGCACTCTCGTTCCAATTTTTTTTCTCTCCATTTCCAACACGTCAAGATTCTCAGTAAAAACGATGTAATACTTTTAAAGGGCAATGTCAATTAGCTTCCGAGAGCATAATGGGTCTTAAAACGTAAAACAGAGATGCGCAGAGACGTCCAGCCAGCACACAGTTCTCTGCTCCGAATTACAATGAGCAATTTGTTATTCTGATATCACCACATCCATTTCATTGATTGCATGGCACAATCACCATTATCGCTATAACCTAGGGATTTGAACTGTAGCCAAAACTCAAGCTTATTGATTAAAAGCTTCCTTATGGAGAATGCTGTCTGACCTGATCTATGTTGTTCAGTTCCTTTTGGAGGAAAATATATGCCACTTAGCTACAGGCCACAACAGGGCGATTTCCACACTGATCAGACAGAAGTGCATTGTGGGGTTGTGAAGGTGTGCTCCTTTGCCTTTGAACCTACCGTTACTGTACTGTTTCTGTATGTGAAACCAGTCTCAGTTAGCCTGTGTCCAAAAAGTGTTTTGCACTAATACAGCAGCACTGACATATTTATTATCTGAAGGCTGCAAATGTGAGTATAAGCCAAAAACTTAACTAAGGACAGCATGCGCATATGAAATATCAATAAAAAACTGTAGTGTATGTGTTACAGCTTATTTCAGTATTTGCAAATTCCTGTTAATTCCTTATGAATGCAGGCCGGTCTTATTCAGTTTATCACAGTTGATCATTGCATTAATTTTATGAGTCTTGTTACATCCTTTGTGGATATAGCAGCCTATTATAGGCTTTCAGGATTATTATACTACTCTACACATTTATCATAATTTATAAGCTATTGAAACTGACCTACCAGTATTCACGGGACTGTATGTTTATGTGTGTCTTAAATGACGAATAAATGTTTATCAGTTCATAGTGTGATAGTATGTACTGTGCATTTGAATGAATTTCACAGTACTGTATAGTATCTCACCAATGCCTTACCACCGTTGAAATGAAAGTAATGTCTTTTTAGACCATGTATAGTGTCGTACCTATATTGTGCTATATATCACACATTCACTGTGCGAGTTTATGGTATTGATAATTTTAAAGAAGCTACAATACCTTCATTTTACATGTCTGTTTTTGGCTATTATCAACATACTGTATTCTTTACATGTATGTTACAGATTTTACAGAAAGCACTTCGGGAAAGACACTCACTCTATAGGAATGAAGGTGAAGAAATGTTACAAGGAAGCGTGACACGTCCTTCCACATGACATGCTCGAAGGTTTTTTTTTCCACTCCATGGTTGAGCTCATTATTTAAAGGTCAGCATGATTAATGAGAGGTCTCATGATTAAGTAGAGGTGAACATGCCAGGTTGCTGGGTGTGTGGCTGCAGGTCACCACAGGCAGGGATGTAATTCAGTTCTACAGAGATCATGTCACTGCGATCTTGATCATTTCCTACATTCGTAATAGATACATGTGTTAACATAGTGGGGAGTCAGAGACTTGACACTTCTTGAAAAGTGTGTTTGTGTAACTGAAATATCATTTCAGTTTATCATTTCATAAACACAGTATTACATACAATGCATTTTTATATACTGTACCAGCATTCCTCTGTTTTTAACTTCAATGTAATTAATCACGTCTTATCTCGTTTAAAATGAAACCTTCACTGTAAAGCTTTGCATTTTTAAGATGAATACACCTTGCAGTGAATGATCAATCATTTTGTCTGCCTTTAATTAGAAAGATTTGAACTGCATGACCCAAAATGTCATACTCCTTGACATATACATACTGTATGTCGGATGAAAATGGAGACTTGTGGGCTGAACTGAACTGATTAATTTTTAAACCTTGCAGATCTATGACATACATAAAACAGGCAGGGCTGATCCTGTTCCCTGTCTGTTTCAATGAGGTCTTGCAATATTTTGTAAAGGAAAATAAAAACGTAAAGATTTCAGACTGAATTGTGTTTTACATGTCCTGTCACATTAACAGTCAGTATTTTCTGACACAGGTAAAAATGATTTGCATTAGTCTTTGATAGACTACACTGAGCCCCATAGACAGGAGTGATGTAAATCTATAATGTTCTGTGTGTTAATGAGTATCTTTTACTAAAGCAAAAACTGCCTAGCTTTCTCAAAAATGCAGCTCTCTTGGAAAGTGGAAAGTGATACTGCTTTTTCACCTCAGAAAGCACGATGCGACACCAGAGCACAGGCAGACATGCACGGCACTAAAAGAAAATGCAACCTGACTGTCACTGCAGCAAACACTACATGTGGGAAAAATAAATGTAAACTGGCTACTGTTGTATAGAACAAAATAAAATCAAATGGACAAAAAGGCTTCATTCATTATAGATAGCTTGACATTATTTCCTTTTAGCATGTCAGTGTCTGTGTGTGTGACAGACTGAACAGTGGAGATCTGGAGGATTGGCAGGAATCCTGCACTTCACTCTGCTAATGGTGAGGAAGCAAGAATCCTTTTTAAGCAATGAGGTCATCTTTTATAAAAAAAACAGTGGAAGCAGGCCATATGGATCTGTTATCTCAAATCATCCTCAAGGACACAGTTTATCTCATTTTAATTGAATTGTTTAATTTGATTGTTTGATGTGAGCTTATCATGAATCGGATAACCCAATGCGAGGGCTCCTAAGTTGTAATGTCAACACAGGGCAGCAATGAGACAAAAGATAGCAAGTGTCTATAATTGGGAAGCGAATAACAGTGTCTGTTCCCCAGATGGTTGAGACAAACCATGGAGGCATGAGACTGAAATGTCACGGAAAACAAAATGTCTAATCCCATCTACAGCATGAACCTACGTGACATCAATGGCTTCCAGCTTCTACCACAATGTGAAAAATGTCCCAGACTAGTAAGAGACAAGTTTATTTCATTGTAAAATATGAGAGCTCCAGAAAGATTTTCTAAGACCTTTTCTTATTAATAGCAAGCCACCTGCATTCTTTACCTCCATCCAATCAGAGAAGCATCCTGCAAATACTGGATGGACATTATTTTCAATATAATACAATGGTTCACAGCAAGCAAAAACAAAACAGCTACTGAATAAAAGCAAAAATGTAGTTAACTAATAATGCATTTTCTTTTTTATAGCTCAGACGTTGCATTAATATATTCTCAGGGATTCTGAAACTCGAAGAACTTGCTATCCAGAGCCTTCTATTCTACAAAAACAGGAAAAAGGCCACATTCTGCCCAAAGTGTTTAAAGGTCTAAAAGTCATGATAAGAAAAATAGCAACCTTTGGAGAAATGGGTAGTCACTTACCAGCTGTGAAACAACAACAAAGAACATTTCACATTTTATATTGTGCAAATAAAGGGTATCTTATTAATGATCAATTTACTGTCAACCGCCTGCAGATCCTCAGAATTGAGCTTTAATATGAATACTACTGTGCATCTATCATTGTTATATTAACATTCAATAAAACCATAACTGATAGCAAATTGATCCTTAATATAATATTTATCAGGGTGGAACAGTGGTTAGCACTGCTGCCTAACAGTGCTGAGGCCCTGGGTTCAATGCCTAGGGTGCTATCTGAGAGGAGTTTGCATGTTCTCCCCATGTTCACACAGATTTTCCGCCACAGTCCAAAGACATACTGGTACGTTAATTGGCGTCTCTGAAAACTGTCTCCGCTGTGAGCGTGTGTCCTGCAAATGACTAAATCCTATTCAGGGTGTATCCTGCATGCACTTGTAGGTTGCCAGGATAGGCACCAACTTCTCCATAACCCTGTTTTGGATAAGCATGGATAGATGATATTTATTAACCCCTTATGAATACAACTTAATGTAAATCTTCAGCAAAAATGACATCTCAATTTCATGAGATCTTCGGCAATTTGCTTTTAGCTGTATATTGTTGGTCTGTAAAGTTTTATCATTGTGTTTTTTCCTCTGTTGCTGCACAATTATTTCTGGAAGAAAACAAATCACGTTCATCAACAAAGTCATAAATGACCTAATTTTTTTAGGCCAGATCTATGCCCAGAGATGCTCCCTCAAGGCAGTGCTGTTAGTCACACTATCTGTTTTGAAATTTAGAATATTAATGCCCACCATGATTAGTTGTATTCATGCACTTTTAATCTTAATGAAACTACATTACCATTTATCGCTCCGATCTCCCCTCAGTCCCTAAAGGAGAGTTAACACTTGCAGAAGTTTTGCAGCTATCAGTGACTGATGTACTGCTGTGTATGTACTGCTGGGACCAGGCACAGCCCACCTATTGCATACATTTACTGCACTAGACATACAGTATCTGGACTACAGGATCAACTTGCACTTGCAGAATGGTGCCTTTAACAGGAGAGCATCAAACCTACACCCTTTCTTTTATAGTCACTGCCAGAAGATGTTTTCTGTTGGTAGATCACAGTTTCCTTAAGGTTTGAAATGAGGCGAACATGCATGAAGCTACAGGAAGAATCAGGAAAAGGATATCTTGTGGAAATTTTGAGAAGGAACAAAGTGTACAGTGAAGTCTACTGTACATGACCAGTTTATGAAAAAGGTAAAAATAAGAAGACACAATGAGATCAGCCACATTAATTGGGCATTAAACTGCTTATCTAATAAATGTAAGATTACATGCTGTCATTAAGTATTGTTTTTTTAAGAGTCTGCATTCACTTCCTTTTAATATGCTGGAGGTCTATCTTTAACAGATGTTTTGTCTCACTACTTAAATGGTGTGACATAAACCCTTAGCAATGTGGATACAAAATATAACGTAAGCACTCCAGATTTAACAAGAAACTGTAAAAAAAACAATTCAAACTGGGCAAACTAAACAAAATGTATGTTTCATGGGCTAAGCTCATCCGATTCAAGGTACTGGGAAAGGCTGAGCATGTGGTCCTGGATGTCCCATCATAACTGATGACTTTACAGAAGTACCATAGCAGATTAGGTTTAAGGGAGAAGTATGTGACCTCACAAAAGATATAACTGTTGGTCCATATGCATCCTAGGTCAACACTGAAAACAACAACAGATCATTACCATCTACTTATCTCAGCCTTTGTAGAGCACACATGGAATATTCTGACATATTTCATCAGATGCAGAGTTTGCTTTTTGGCTGAGTGACCCATATATCCATGGACTCCACTGAATAGCTACAGTATCAGAATTAATGCTACAATATACTGTATATGCAGCTGTGAACACTGCTCAAGCTAGACCTTCCTTCATTTAGTGGGTTCTCTCTGTTATTCTGGTAGAGTAAACAAATCCAGCATTGTTAACATCATGCTCCCAATTAACTATACTGCAGTCTTTTGGATGTGGATAGAATTTACAAAGGTGGGTTTGTTTTACAATGCAAATGCAGCAAATGGTATTTGTTTTGCATAATGTTAGAAATCCAAGAAAGACTGTAATTTGCCAAACACGTCTGACAAACATTACTGTTGCCTCATTTCTTTGGTCTGAACAGAAACATGATTGAAATCTGAGATATTCTTCTTGACTTTTGAGTTAGTGCGCATTACGAAAGACCAAAAATATTCAACAAACTTCTCTTTCAGTACAAGAGTGCGGGTTCTGGTAAGACGTTGTTTACATGGGGCCGAGCACTTCATTACCAACTGCATGGAAGCTGTTATTACTCTTCAGTAGGTCTGAGCTCCACTGTTGAAAACTGGTTTGGAAGTTAGATAGGTGGTTTTGGTACAAGACTGGTGAGCAGGATTTCAACAAGTGCAAAACCATGGGAAAGGAATGAAAGGAGGCAGACAGATGGTTCTGCTGTATGTCTGGCACGAAAAGGAGCACAAAAACGCGCTGTGCAGAAAATGTGGTGAATTATAAGATTAGGTAAGCTATCAGCTATGTTTATGCTAGTGTATTATTGATCCCAGATCTCAATTTACTCTTGTTTAAGTACCCTGGCAATCATATCCAAAGAACATGGCTTACTAACATGTTCCATACACCACTCTCTTTGTCTTTCTTCCTCTGTCTGAACTGGCCAGGAAAGGATTTCACTATCATGACCCCTGAAGGATTTATAAACACAGTGGTGCAAAAATAAAACCAATCTAATCTGAATTCAGCCCCCCCCCTCCTTAATTTTTACTGGAAAGGGTTCAGCATTCTTAAAGCCTACCACGCTACAATCCATGTAATTAACTAGGCTACACTTTGTCCCCTTAAAGTTCCTATGACCAGAACTAAATACATTGTTTTCTGGTCTATGCTGAGTTTCAGAAAAGCTTTAAAATTAGTTTCTGATACTGTGCTATTTCAGAAAGAGATCCATAAACTGACTCCAAGCTTTAAAGCCCCCTTTTAATGCAGTTTTATATTTCCACTTCAGTTTTATTTTTCCAATTGGAATAATCACCACTGACTACTCCAACATATGACCTACATATGTAAAAATGTATATCTATATAAACAATATACCCAGAATAAATTAAACAGGTACAACCACAGTATATCTCCCCCAAAAATCTACCACTGGTATTCAAGTTCTGGAATGTCCTCAATGTCTCACTGAAATAGAGATTGGTATTAACTGTTGTCAATTTATCTCACACCACAATGTATTTCATGAAAACAAAAGATAAATATTTTATCTGGGAATGGCATGAGAGATTTACAGTATATGTAAAGTCATCCTCTTTCCATATTATAAAGCACAAAACTACAATAATTATCCTGTATATACAAACTCCACCGTGATGGCTATAATTACTGCATTTTGTTAAATTACTGTATAACCAATTGCATTTTGTTGTATTCTACAGATTTTTGTTATACCACACTACAATAACGTTTACAAAATGCCTACTTTTACAGGTCTGTAGTTGGTGAATAAACTATAAATCAGAAGTGATGAAGCCATCACATAAAGTCATTTATTTAAAGTGATTCATCATGATATATGAGGAAAAAGTTATTCATGCTACTTTGTTAACCAACACAAGCCTTGCACTAACAGTGATGCAGGATCTGTTTTTAATAGATAAGCAATTTTAAAAATGTCTTTTTCAGCTAAGGCACTTGGATCTTTTACTAGATATCACAGCTGTGTTCCAGCCTAACCTGTTGTTAATGTTCTCAAGTCTCATGTGTTTCACAGGCAACTGCACAGGCAGAATCTGGGAAAGAAACCACTCTGTTCCCTCTTGAAACCTGCTTACCATCCGCCCCAAGACTCAGCAAAACTAATAGAGGTTTCATTCCTACCCAAACCAAGGAGTGTTGTGAACAGGAGATATTTACTGGTTGCCTCAATAACCTTTTAACACATCAAAGCAAACATTTGTAACTTTGACATCATGGAATGACAACTGATGAAACGCAAAAGTTCTCTTTGAAGTGGAACCAGTTAAAATATTGCTGCTGCCTCTGATAATCTGCAAGCAATTATTTTGTTTTGATGAAGAAAAAAAAACTTTTTGGAGCATAATGTTTGTCTTTTATTTATTGGCGTAATATGAATATACATGTATGGAATAGAACATGGCATCAACATCCTTTATTTCTTGCACAGGTAGACAAATGTGAAATGGTTGTTGTATCCTCACTGGACCTACAGTATGTCCTGGTGTACTATATTCCCTAGACTGAAATATAGTCAAAGTCGGAGAATGCAGCAGGATGGTACAGTGCCTTAAATGTGCACTGCGTTGCTACTCAGCTGAGGATTGTAAGTAAGCACACATGTTCTTTGTCATTAGAAACACATTGCAAAAACCGATAACATTCTATTAAGCAAACGTGGATGAATTATGGGGTGAAATATAAACGCTGTACCTTGCTGTACCTTTCCCATGGTGTTCAATTTTGTAAAATGACAACATGATGCATATTGTGTTTTTAACCTCCAATCAAATCCTTACATCTCAAACTGTTTTCAAAATGAAATAAGTTACAGTAAATGTAAGCAAAAACTGAAGAAAAAAATGAAATATTTTGATTTTATAATTATCCAGACCCATGGACTCAATATACAGTGGACGCTGCAAGTCTGCAGGGGGCACCACCTTGGTGTAACCTTTTCTTCTTAGCAGATTTGCTCAAACTGTCTCAAGTTGCTAGGGGATCACTAAAGGACACATTTTCCCCGTCTTTCCACAGATTCTCAATAACGGATTCAAGAAAGGACTTTAACTGAAAACTTACATTTACTTTCGTATTCTTAAGCCACTTCACTGTAGCTGATGTTGCAATTAGTCTTGACAAGCTTCCCAGTCCCTGCTGATGAGAAGCAGAACTATAACATAATCCTGCCACCACCACGTTGACAGTAGGAATGGTGTTGATCGAATGATGGACTATATGTTGGGTTTGCATCAGCTGTGACACTTTGGATTTAGATCAAAAAGCTTCAGTTTTGCCATGCTTGCAGCATCACTTTGGTGCTTTATTGCAAACCCCATGAGGAATTAGAGATGTTTTTTTCTCAGTTCCATATAAACCCCCTTTGTAAAGTGACCAGGATATTGTTCACCCATGGTCTCTTCCTCTTATTTCAGTCACTGAACTCTGAACCTTTTTCAAAGTTGCTGTTAGCCTCACAGTGGTGTTCCTAATCAGTTTCCTCCTTCCCCAGTTTCTGTTTGGGTGCCTAGATGCCTTCCACTTCATAATTGACTTCTTGCTCAGAGATCTCACGGGTATTGTTGAAATGCTTTATATCCTTCCCCTGACAACTTTATACCACTATTTCCGTCATTTGTTTTAAAATTTTCATTTGAATCTTTGCTCGGAATTCATTACGTTATTAAGAGACCTTACAGAGACGTGCATTTTTTCTGAAATCATTTTTAAACCACTAAGATGGCACACAGACATTGTCCACTCAACTAAGTACAGTATGTGGGGTTTGCTAAGGCAATTTTGTGCACCTAAATTAAGTAAGGGCTTGTCACATCAAAGAGTGTGAATACTTATGCAATATTTTTTTATTTTAATTTTAGATTATCTGCTTACTATACATCCTTCTTTTTTTGCTTTGAAAATAATTGCTTTGTGTGCAGTACGCTGTGTACATAACACATTAATTGTTACCTCAAAGTGTAATGACTGTAAGCTTTAAAGCAACAAAATGTGAAGAACCTACATACCTTAGCAAGGCACTGTATATCGTTGTCTGATACTCATTTTCAGTTATTCCGGTATCTTTATTTACTACAATGATTCGAGCTCCAGTACCAAGCTGACAGATGTACGATGGGAGAACTACTGAGTTATCACTGTACTGTGCTGGTGGACAACATTGAACTCACTCTCATGCCTTATTGTTACAAAATCATTTTAATTTTGGTCTATAAACACTCCCAAAATTTCCATACGTGTTTTATAACCCATGGCGCATTAGACTGTAGTATTAAAAAATTCATAAATAAGCTAAAGAATCAGTGTCAGACCCCCCAGTGGAAATTCATTCACTGGCAATTCAGGCCAATGTATCGGTGTATCCAAACATCCCTCTAAAGGCACTCATTACCTATGCACTACATTTCTAGAGCCATGCAAAGCAGAGACAATTTTGGTATTTATGAATCTAGAAATTTACTCTAGAAATCTAGAAAGAATCTATAAAGTTATTTTTCTCTAAACCTAAAGGTAGAAATTTATAACGCATCATCGTTTTTTCAATTTAAATTATTGGACAAGAAGACAGCCATTTTATCTTTCAGTTACGAATAATGAGAGAATTAAAAAACTGGATCTACAGTACTTCTGCCCAGGAGCTGTTGCTGGAAGCAGAGTAAAAACTTTGAGGACAATGAGGGATTTCACCTTAGGCCTTAGTTTGTTAAAGAGTGCAACCGTGTACAACAAATGAAGAGAATGGACCCTGTGAGGTCAATAGGATAATGGAGTTATTGCAGAAATATAGTAGAAGCCAAGCATCAGTTTTGTTTAACTTCACTAGCATTGTTATGTTTGTATCTGAAACCACTATTTTAGGACCTGCGACATTTTTGGAGCTGAATATTTCTTTATAAATGAATGTGCCTATGGAAAAATAATACGTGACTGTGATTCAGAGTCCCTGCTAGTGGTTGGATGCCCTATTTTATCTCTAACACCAAATTCTTCAGCTTTGCATGTACAAAACAAATACAACCATCTGTACTTTCCCTACCAGTTTACTTGAGATGATCAATATTAGAAAAAACATGTAGGCTGAGCTTACCTCAGGAGAATGCATATCTCCAGTCCTCTAAAAGCACTGTAAAGCTTGTGCTATAAGCTATAAGCTCAGATGAAGGTACACAGTTTCCGACACAAAGCTTAGGCATCTATTGATTTGGTATCAGTTCCACATTGAGGGCTTACCTCTGAAATATTCATGATGTTCTTTTGTGGTTTCATCATGTCCCTTTCTAAGCCTGTCTGTTATTGACCTAGTTGATAGAAGGTTTCAAAAAAAATGAGTTCCACAGCTTGTGTTTGTGAACTCTAGTGCTTTAAATCTGCAGCCCTGGTATGAGACTATACCTACTGTATGTACTGTATGAATGGGCTAGTATAGACCTGAACTGTTGAGGAGAGGACTCTTGTTTGGGAAAAAAATAAAAACAAGGGGCAACAAAGTGCATTGTGGAATTTATAATTAAAAAAGGTTCACAAATAATGACGTTACACACATCTTTAAGAATCACTGTCATTTAGTTTCTCATTATCTAGATACCATACCACAATGGTCACTTTAAAAGTAGCAATTGTAATGCTAAGCCAGACTATGTTTTTCATTCTTATGTTTTAAGAATGTAGTGAAAATTATTTTAAGTTCCTTGGAGAAAACCAGTAGCCAGAAGACAGAGAGGAAAAAAAAAAAGAGAAAAGTCACGATTATAGAAGTTTGTTAAAAGGAAATGCAACTTGTATTCCTTAGAGAAAGCAATGTTTTTATAAGATAAATTAAAACAATGAACATCCCTGCAGAAAGACTTTGCCCTGAGTGAATCTGTTGTGGTCTCTTGTGAAACTTTGTTCTAGAGAGAAATGTAAACAATAGAATGGACAGAGACAGGAAAATAAAAAAGAGGGATTTTCCTTCTTCCAGCTGTTCCAGCAACGAATGTTACCCACGTTAGTCAGTGGCACTAGCTTTATCCTGCACACATACCAGTACACTCCTTGAGGAGAGAAATTAATCTTCTTAATCTAAGCAGACCCTTGTAACTCCATAAACAAAGCAAAGTGCAACATTCCTGCACAGTTAATATTTAAAAAAATATTATTATACTTAGCTGAAATGTTTGTGTAAATCCAAGTGTTCTGTACCTCTGCAGAGCTCAATGTTCCTCACAAGGCAATTCCAAACATTAATAAGATGATATGCTGTGCCCTGTTCTTTTCAAAAGCTGATATATGCATATAAACGGCTATATCTATAACCCCTTCCAGTGAAAATTAGGACAACAAAACAAGGCGCTGTCTGGCTATTTTAATTAGGCTTTTTTTGTTTATTCAGATTCTCCTCTGTTGTTTCTTAGTCAGGAGGGAGATACATATCTGCTAACTATTCACACTCCTTTGGGACCTCAACATTTGCAGCTGAGTCCTATAAATTTTAGGTTAACTGAGAGTCAAGGAGTAACTTCAGAAGAAGATAACTAATTCCTAGGTCAGCATGCTCACTGTCATGTGCATCTTTATACTAAGCTTCTAAGTTATACTACATGTTCCACAGCCTGATCTTGGCATATCTAAAAGCTAAGAGTCCCTAAACCCAACGTGTCCCAGTTTGGGGCTTTAAAGAACCAGTCAGGTTGTATCCTGTAGCTAGTCATCCAATGTGCTATTTCTTATTTGTTCAAAATTTGTTTTATTGTAAAAGGCTACATTTAGGATCTCTGCGCTCTATAAATTGGAAATATCCCGAAATATGGAAGAAGCAAAAGGGTGACAGGACTTTAAGCCTGAGATGTGAAATCTATGAAAACTGAATATGACAAAATAAACTCCAATAAAAAATATGTTTTTAAAGTAGGTTACTGGAACAGACAATGCATTCTGATTACAGCAGACAAACGATACCTGTAGTAAGACCTAAGTGACTGTCTGTGAAGCCAGTTAGACCGCAGGCATATAAATCTGAGGGATTTATATACTGACATCCAGGCTGGTGTCCAACCACATCAAAGGAAGAAGAGATTTGTGTGCTGTCCCTGGCCTCACCTGAAATATTTGCAAGTACACAGGGAACTGTTCAGAAAGATTGCATTTTTTTTAAATTTCAGGATGGATCCAAAGTAACAAAAAAAAACTCACGTTACTGATTCATCCAAATATAAATCAACATCACCAATTTGGGGAACAAAGCTCAGTGACTTTACAGACAGCTGAGGTGACTGAGAGGGGCAGCCAGTGTGGAATTGTTTCCAGAGCCTAATACAAACACTGACAGTCACTTGCATTGTGCATTGACTGAACTGATGACTTTTCAAATAAGATATGTAGTGACAAAAAAAAAAAGGCATCATTCCTCCCCAGAATCTGCTTCGGTTGCTGCTGACTACAAACCAGCAGTAAGGAGAGCAGTCTCAAGAAGAAAGACCACAATATCCGTTTTGAAGGGTATTAACGGTATTCATGTACTGTACGTTTTCAGTAATGTCAAACTAAAAAAAAATGACATAACCGTACCTAATTGTACACTGCACTTTTAGAAGTCCCTTAGAGTAAAAAAAAAGTGAATTTTTAGTCATTTGGCTTGCTTTACCAAAACCTTGCTCTGAGTTAGGCTGCCAAAATCTTTAAGTACTGTACATACAAACAGTTACAAATGAAAAGAGAATATTCATGTTCATCTGGGGTGTTTGGGAGTCAGTAGCTAATTGATCCAAGGACGTCATCCAGCTGCTTCTTAAAAGAAGGCAGGGTATCCCCTTTAACAACATGGCTGGGTACTCTCACAACCCTTAAGATAAACAAGTGTCCTCTTTACTCCATTTTAAATGCACTTCCACATACAGTACAGTAGTCTGCACTTGTGGACTCGTGGTTTGTGTCATGCTATTTATTAATAGAATCTCTGTATTGATATTGTCAAAGTCTTTGGGGAAAGAATCTCACTTTCACAGTCCATCCAATCATATGTATAACCTGCTACTCTGTTGTTGTCACTGGCTTGCTTTCTTGAGCATGTACACATTCCTAAATTACTGTATAATTATTGTTTATATTACACGTCACAAGTTCTGTTATATACAGCAATATGAGCCAGTTTTTTCTCATTTTCCATGTGAGTTGGAGCCATTAGGCACTGTATTAAGTTAAGAAAATCCAACAGAGCAATAAAGTCCTTAGGGAGAGTGGCAGTAGATAAGAATGTCAAAATCCCAAGGTATCTGTGGCCAAGAGTGTGTGTGAACACATGTTCGTAATTCAAAGCAACTGTAAATGGTTTATTGCGAACAACAGTAAACTCATGAAATTCAAATGAAAAACAATCATGACAAGCTCATGACAGGAAAGCTTTAGCTGATAGAGTAGGAACATGCCACCATCTTGACGCCTATATCAGGTAAAAAGGAAGATCAAGGGATAACGACCTCATTTAAATAGAAGGCACAATACAGTCCAGCCCTGTTTCTGTCAAGCGCATTGCACCTACTGTAAGTTTGCATTTCTTTATCATCTCTTTTTGAATTCATATAAGGGGAACTCTTTTTTTATTTTCGTTTCAGGGATAAAGAGATAATATGGAAACGTGCTGGCTATCTGACCCACTCTCTGCAAGAGGCAAGACAAATCTTTTTTTGTGTGATCTGTAAAATTACAGTCTAGATTAATGTTCAGCATCTGATTACCCTGCATAGACATCCACATACACTATTTTATATGCTGTTCAGCCACACAAAAGCAATGCCAGTTTTTTGTACTAATAAGGTTTAAGATATGAGGCCCTCACTACCTCTTAAGCACAATGAAATGAATATCCCCTTCATTTTTTTCAAAGAAAGGACCACTCTAGTTTCAGAGATACTGTGCAATTATGAAAGACAGCAGCCAGCAAAACTCAAATCCCTAATGCCAGTTCTAACGCTGGGGTTAGAAAACACTGAACTGTGCTGCAGCGACAGATCTATTCAGACAGAATACAAGTGAGACAAAATCAGTGTTATCCCCTCCCCACCGTGCCGCAGCGCGCAAGTGTGGTCTGGAGTCCGGCTGTCTTTGGCCAGACCGTGCGAATTATTGTTTGTGCTGGAGTCCTCAATCACCCCTGCTGTGCCTGGTGACTAACTCTCATTACTTCCATTGCGCCTTTTTCGACCGCCTATCACAGGAGCTCTGACTCATTCGCCCTCGCAGGTGAGTGTGTGGTGTCGATCCCGTCTAATTACCAATTGTAACAGGCAACTCAACACCCCCGTCATTCAGAGTCTCCAACTGACTCCTGCTAATACAATCCACATGCTTAACCTTTCTTTCAAATTAGCACACAGATAAGCTTTAATAAGACTGCACAATCTCATCAGGGCTGTTCTGCGCTGTGTCAACTCAAATGACCAGCTCTCTTAGTGAACTTAGGTTTACCCAGTTTACTGGGGGTGGGGGGGAAGAGTATCATTTAGGTTTCAGATCTTGGGGAGACCTTGCTTTGCCCTCTTTTGTTTACCACCATCTTGATCGGTGTTCCTTCAATTTGTATTACTGTTATCAGAAATATTAGCTGAGGTAGCATCATTAACAGTAATAACAATGGTCACAATGGATTGGAAAATCTTCAGATACTGGTTATATCATTCCTGTTTATAAGTGGAATGACGCTACAAATTCAGAGAAAATAAACAATGAACTAATTCATTACATCATGCCATTTTTTCCCTGAACTTGGGCCATACACCAGAAACTGGCCAACTGCAGACAGGATCTCTGTACAGCAGTTCTTTGTTCCCCAACATATCAAGTGTTTCCCAAAAAACTCAGTAGATGGTAGCAGCAGCTATTCACAAGCACATAAACAGCAGAAAACTGAGTGCAAACAATGTTCTAAGAACATAAACTCAACATTTGTCACCACACAGCTGTGACATCTCCGGTTTAGCTTTGAAAACAAACGTCATATTGTCAGATTGGTACAGTTTGGTGATCCGTTTAAGTAGAGGGTTCACGGTATTCTTATTGGTCTTATGAGGTTAAGCTGTTTGTACACTTTTCCTATTTCTTATCATTCCATGCCACTGACTGCTTTTAAAGTTGCATTACTTATTACTAGCTCCCTTACCAACACAACTGTTGAACAAATTTATTACTGAGAAATGTTTAAATTATTTATCTTTACTGGAAGATTCAGAGAAAACCAGTGTTTCCAGAAGAGGGGTGAGATTATTTGGACAATGGTAGCTGTACGTTGACCTATTATAATGCTTCTCTGAGAACATTGTCTGCTGTTTGAATCAGTTGAAAGTCTGGTGCTCAACCTGACTCGTAATTGTGACTGTATACAAGTCACCAAAGCAGAATTCTGTACAACTGGAAAGTATCAGTCACTTTTGTTTTTCAGTGTATGGATTTATGAGGGTTTTAATGCAAGGAGATTTTAATATTCACGTTGTGGCTCTACATTCTTCTTTTCTGGATGGAAATTTGTACTCTCCTGGATTTTGCAACGTTTTAATCAGCTTGAAAAATCACTCTTGAAAAAGAATACATATTTGACCTTGTTATCACCTGTGACATGCCAGTCTTAAGCCACAATATTATTGAATAGCACTTCCTTGATCAGTTATTGCTTTTTTTTCTACCTGGAGGTTCCAGCATATACTGTATATATAACCCTAAGTGTATGATTATGTTTTTCATCGGTTGTAGAGATTTTAGTTTTTTCAAACCATTTTATGTTTTCCAGTCAGCTGCTATTAAACAACATAGGATTAAGAACTTCATTATGCTTTACAATTCCACCTGGTAATTTAGAATTTAGTTTAGTTCTGGAAAAATACTAGAGAAGTTTCAGATATACAGCTACTGTATGTCACATACTGTATATACTGTATGTTACTGTATATGGAAACTATGTTTGCAGTGTTCTGCTGCTCCAAGGTTGTGGACCAATCTCCGAACCTAAATTAAAAGTAAATCTCCCAAATCAGTCAGCACATTCAAATCCTATCTAAAAACACACTTTGTTCTTGACTTTTAAAAACCTTGTATTGTGTATACCTGTCTCTGTCTTGAGCTGATGAATCATGAGAGGTGTTAAAAACACAACCAAGTTTTATACAGCCACCACCAAAATTACACCCAAGGTTTCAGGTTGATGCTGGGAGTGTCACACAGCTGTAATCTTTTGCCATTCCTTGTTTTCTTTTCGATGTTCTGACCGGCGAAACGAGCAACAGGAAATGGAAAATGTGGCATACAGGGAACGATGACATCAATGCTAGAAAACCTACATTAGCCTCATCATATTACGTGTCTTTCCAGGTGACACAAGACATTCAAAGACAGTGATTGTGACAGAAGAAGCAAGCATTGTCACTGTCAACATTGAGAAGACAAACCTTAATGAGGCTCATTTTCCAGGGACAACCAACCGTTTACAGTGAACAACAAACCACTGCAAGAGGTGGGAGCACTCACCTTTTCAGCAGCAAGGAGTCAACAGGTGGTGACTGCGGGAGGAAGGTGAAAATGTGAATCAGCAAAACAAACCAGGCCTATGCCTTCAAACTACCTGGAGGCAAACAAACCGAGTTAAGAGTCTTCAAAAGTAACAACCTCACTGTGCAGCTGTATTCCTCTGATTGCTGGGTAACAACAGCTTCCATTGCCAAAAGGTCGGAAACATCCTAAACCAAATTCCAAACAGCATGGAAAACATGAATTATTTGGCCCTTAAAGAAGAATCCATACATAGAGTGCAAATATGGCACTGCAGATCAGTTCAGGCCGTTAAAGATCACTGGGGCGTGTATAGAATCCCATCCAATGGAATACGGAAGCTAGCCCACTGATGGGCACAGCAGGGCAAGAAAAAGAAGCACACCAAAGAAAGATCTCAAAAGCATTGGCCTGACTTTGGAAAACAGCGCCAAGGGAGGTGGCTAAACAGCAACTGTAGAACTTCCTTAATGTTACTTCGGACATCACAAGCACAGAGAGGATGGACTGAATAGGCTAAAGAACTAAATCGCTTTAGACATGAACAGAGAAGAGCACAACAGACCCTGACTCCAAAGACAGTGACATATTCAACCCAAGTTCCACAATCAATGAACATGAGCCAGAGGATAAAAACAGAAACTAAGGGAAAGTGCTAATGAAACTACTTCACACAAAGGATTGTGGGAGTCTTAGACAAGCTAGTCGGCCATGATGTTGAAGGCAGTACCCTGGGTTCTTTCAAGAAACTGAATCAGCTGAATCAAACCTTCAGATAAATTACAAAACACAAAGTAGATGGGCTAATCAGCCCCCTTTTGTTGGCATGATTTCCTGCATTAGTCTTTATGTTCTTGTATAATTCGTAAACCATGTAACACTACATTGTGTATTCAATAATAAAAAAAGAAATAAAAATATAAACAAAAAAATTAAAGCAACAATAGGAATAATACAAAACAACGTTATGGTTTCATTTCTTTTTGTAACGTAAACAAACTAAAAGTGTAACACAAACTTTCTGGCGTGTATAAACATGGGTTTTCTTCTTTATGCCTATGGTTTTCGTGCTTTGCTTCCTCAAAGGGACCGGAAAAGCTACAGGTCAAAAGTATCTGAACCAAATTATTTGAGAAATATATACATGCAAATTTTATAGTTGGTACTTTTGTCAATGCTGAACACCTAAGTAAGTTTTACAGTCCTGGATGTTCCTGTAGTCTCCATATCTGATGATCCCTGGGACACTGAGCTGTTATTCCACTTTCAGCAGACCAAAGCGCTGATATTTATGTAAAGGGATCTTATATACCTGTAAACACAGCTATAATGGATCCATTAACTATCAGAAAACTACTCATCTCTGCTAAATATCACAGTAATGGGAAACCTACCCTGAAAGCACAGGGTGCAATATGGAACTGTATGCTGGATGGGACTCCAGGAGACATGCATGCAAAAGGCAATGCAGAGACATCAGTTACTATAGCCAGCATTTCCTTGAAAGGTGGGAGGAAACTAGATACCTGGGAAAACCCTTATGAAAACGAGAAAAACATGTACAGTAAACTCCACACACAAGACATCTTAGTTTGACATCAAACCTTGGACCTGAGAGCTGTGAGGCAGCAGACCTAATTTCATACTACCTGTCACAAAATATAGCATTTGTTTTAATAATACAATGTAAGACTGAAAAGGCCATAACATCCAACAAAATAAGTTCTAGAAATGTGCAATAAGGCCGCTAAGTTAGTGTAACTACAGTAGAAAACACGGCACACAATCTAGTACTACTGAAGGTACAGTATGGAATAAAAATGCAAGAGCAGAAGTCATGACTGCTGTGTGAGTAACTTCACCTTCCAAAGCATAGTGAGGGAAAGGGAGGAGGAAATAAAGAAGGAACAGTCAAATTCAGAGGATAAGGCTTTGACAGACGTATTCTGAAAGACAACATAATATCAGCGTCCTGTAACATAAACCCATTTTCCCTCGGTTAAGATCAGTAGTGTCCAAGACCTCGTATTTGTATTCTTTTTACTGTGGATCCTCTAAATAAAGTGCACTGCAGTAGTTCCAGAAAATGGCTTCAATATCCCTGCTGCTGCCACCTTTTCTCTGAGAGGAAGACTGCGCTCTGTTCCAGTGGAGACCCAAGACACAGTGTGCCACAACTGCAGCACACACTTGCACAACTCTTACATCAGCCCTCTTTTGAGGGAGCCTACCTGTGTATATTTCGGCCTCCATAGGATCCTCTACCCTCTTGTGCTGGATGATGTAGTCTGAGATCTTGCATCCAATCACTGGCTCGATGTCCACCCATTCCAGAGCCACCATCGTGCTGGAGGGCTCCAGACTGGCAGCAAGACGAAGCCTGAAGAGCAATTGAAAACAACCACTGGCTTTAACTTCCAAGCCGAGGAAGACTTAACATGCCACATACATCTAGGTGACATCTTGTGCATGCTTTACCTTAAAAGACAGAGTTTGGCATCCATTATCAGAAAGCCACATATCCTGCAGAGGTTCATAGTAAAAAAGGTTGTCCTGGAAACATAACGCACATTGTGTGTGTGACATTGTTCTCCCTCTGGATTGGAGACCAGTCCATCCCAAGACCACAGAGTAAGAGATAACTTATAATAACCAGTCACACCTTACCACCACATCTCAAGGAAACATTTTGTGTGTTTTACTATTATTTTAAAAGCAAAGAGAAGACAAATCTGTGTTACAAAAAACAGATAATGCTTCAGAGTCAGTTTTTTTTCTTTGACACCTTGAAGGACAGTGCCCAAGTCCAATGATGCAGTGTGAAAAATGCAGTGCTTAATAAGCACCTATTTGAATTCTTCTGATTCATAGCACAGATGGCTTTTGATATCCATTTTTATTAGATTCCATTATTGTGACATAAATACATGGAGAAATTGAGAGTTGTGGATGCTTTCACAATCTTTGTTTATACAAACTGACTTTTATTATGGTGTGACAAGCAACGGGGAGCATTTAATAAAGAACATTTAATAATAAAATGTTATTTAATGAACACCTAAATAAAATAATTGTTAAAATGCTCTACTCTTCCTTTGCTTAGGCATACCTAAGCTATCACACTTCAACATAGACACATGCATAATAAAATTATATCTGTCAGTGTGGTACACATTTCAGATTTGCAGTCTGTGCAAGGGTAATAAGCAGTTCTCAAATGTCTTTGTATAATTCTTTTTCCATAATGGCTTTGTCAATGACCATGTATATGATGACTTACTGACTCAGATCACTTCTGTCATGTTTTTAAAATAATTTTGCGAAGTGGATGGTTATTACAGGGTACGCCTTGACAACCATGGACCACGTTCAAGCTGGTATAAGAAAACACTGCATCAAACTAACTACTGAGTCATAAGACAAAAACAGCCAAGCAAAGTATCCATACCAAATCCAATGTGCATCAACGACTGATACACTAAACATAAGCCCAGGACCTGCCTCAGCTAACATATGCTGAAACCCTATAGAGTTACAATGGGGTTTGCTGTGAATATCATGTGACTCATTTTCCTGGAGAGTTGGACCAGATGTCAGTTCAGGTTTGAGACCAGCGTGAAGGAAACGACTCTATGTCATCCTCCAGCTCCCGCTGCTGAGAGCGGCAAACTCTCCAGAAAGGGGTGAATCAAGTGGCATCTCCTTAAAAATATTTTCAGCAGTGCAGCATGATGCTTTTCATAACCCTCAGTGAACTAAGGAATCTCACCGGCGTTCAGGAGAGCAAAGTTGCGTTTTCCTTAGAGAGGTTTAGAACGAATCAAATCACATGGACTGAAGGGTGAAACTGAATAAACTGGCAATGTATTTTAATTTCCAATTTTAAAATTTTCAAGCTTTGGAGGCATACTGTATATCCACAGTATTTATTACTGAAATATGTTAATACTCCATGTTGTTTTGGTAGGGGCTTCCCACACTTCACATCGTTCTTCACAAACGTCTTAATAGTTTACACTCATTTCACTTCACTTTACTGCACCATACTCTGCTTTTACCATGGCATACCGCAATAAAGTCTCTCAAGGGATGTGCTGTGTACATACACAGGCTGGAGCAGTGAGCTGCAGTTGGGTAGCCCATCTTTGCTGAAGGCACTCAGGTCACAGCGACACCAGTTCTCAATGACATCTCCCTTCCCTGCACACCAGTAGGAGCTCATTGTGGCACTTTTGAAAGCCTGCGGACAGAAAAGGTGAGATAATAGATAATGACCCCCTGTGGATAACCCCTCAGCTCCTCACCATCATCTCCTTAACTAATCAGGATTTCTAGAATTACATCCGAGGAAACTGTTTTTTTTAATGCACTGACTGAATGTCTCAGAACTGATGAAAGGTCTCTTGCATATTCCACGTCGGTTTATCGGATATAGTACAATTTCTTAAAGTGGACATTTCCCCGTACAGGACAGGTGTAAGTTTAATTACAATGTGTCCATTCGGAAAAAAACTAGGAAAATGTAGTGCTCACATTTATAAAAGTCTGCTTACTGTACTTTCTTTTTTCAACATAAAATCCCCACAGTAAGAAAAGTTTGATACCATTATAGAAATTGCCCCAGGTATACATATTTGTGTTTGTGTGTGCTCTGCGATTTGTCTCATCCAAGGTGTATTCTGATTTGTACCTGTTGCTTGTCTGATAGGCTATTGGAATTGGATAAACCGGTTAGAAAATGGATGATACCATGCACAGTAAGTATTTCAGATTCAACCTAATCGCATCCCCATGGGACCAGTTTTGTTCTCAGCTGAAAATATTTCTGAATTTATCACTGTTGTCAGGAGTCCAATCTGTTTATTGAACATACTGTACTGTATTACTTCACCTTTTATGACACTTTCTTTTAGTACTGTATATCACCAACAACAAATCCAAACAATCTATCACCTTTTGGCATCTTGTTATAAAAACATTACTGTCCTTATAATAGGAAAAGGCAGACATTTGATCAGAGAGGTTTTGAGGCAGTTGGATATTTTACTTTTCTTTTCTCAACATGCATTGATATGAATAATAGTGGTATTAATCAGTCATATTAAAATTAGCTACAGCTGAAGATTCATTTAAGGGTATTGCAGCAAGGGTATACTTGCTATTTTATAAGAGACTTTTTAAGTGGGGATTGTTGGGGGAAACAGTAGTGTGGAGATTTCCAGTGCTGTCTAAAAGTTCCAGGGTCCTGATTTCAGGCTCAGGTACCCATACAGTATGTGTAAAGGTTGCATGTTCTCTACTGGTTTGCCTGGTGCTCAGGTTTGCCCCCACAGACCTGTGAGTCTTCATTTTCTTACCATGAGCAGAGTGGCAGCAGTGTCTCTCTACCCTGCACCTTTTCCAAAGGGTATGACAATATGCAAAGGAAATTTATGAAGTCTGTAATACTGCAGCATTCAGCTCATGGTAATTTTTTAGTTAATGTTTGTGATTTTGTATTAGGATCAAGTCATTAAAATGTGATGTGAACAGTTTCGGTCTTGTATTTTTACATTCAAGTGGCCTGAATAGTATCGAAACCATGCAACATATCTGGATGCAATATTGACCTTTTCATATAAAGTAAAAGAAACAGCTTTCCAGAGGATATAACCATTACAGAATGCAAATATGTCCATTTGCCATCCATGAATGTTTTCCCATTAGGTCAATTACAACCTAATCATCTGCTAAGAGAATGCACGTGAAAGTTCAATCAGAGCTGCTGCAATGAAAAGCCAGAGTTGGGTAACCTCAGCTCTGACTCACACTGAGTCCGGAGTAGTTTTGATCTCTCCCTCCCAGCTCCACGGGGAAACACTCAAAGAGCAAGCAGATGACAACACAAAACACAGGGCAACCATTGACAAGCACCAGAGACCAATTTGAAACAATCATCCTGTGCAGTAGAGGCCTGCACACTATAAACCAGGCAGCTTGTGCTCCTTTTAACCTCTTCAACAAGTAATATATTCGGTTATAGAGCACAGTTGCATGTCTTCATTGTGTCAGAAGTTTTTCTCATTGTGTTTTTGGCTTGATAGCAAATGCAGCGTCTTAAAATATTTTTCCAAAACTGTATGTCAGGAAACTTGTGAAGAAGGCTCCACGGCCGAAACGTTGTTTTCTTTCTTCTCTTTTCAGCCAGGAATAAACCTATTACTTGTTCCTTTGCAACTTGTAAAGACGATGAGGACCACAGTCACCAAACAAAAAAAACATTACATCAGAAAGACCCCCGGAAACTGATTCAAGGGGAAAATCTTGCAGCTTCAACACATTCTAGAGAAGGTTTATTACTCTGCTCATACTCAGTTAGATCACTTTGAGAACAACAAATGAGAAGACCTAAGATAACTCTTATTTAGCTTACAATTGCCAAAGAAATGTAAGTGAATCACATAGATAAAATGTCAGAGACCTAATTAGGACAACTGATGACAGACATAGGCCATTTTAATTCAAATCGCATGTTGATGCTTTTTCATCTGAATCTTTTTAAATGAAAAATGTGTGGTAAATTAAAGAAAACTTGAGTGTACAGTAGTGGAAAAATTTACAGTCTAAAAAAAAACACTCAGAAATGAGGCCCATTTTCAAAAAAGCCTGTACCCCCCCCCCCCCTAAAGGATTATAAAACTGACTGCAAAACAAGGACTTAATTGAAGCTGGATATGTCAAAACTGTTGTGTTAATACAGCCCATATTTTACAACAATCCTACATGACTGGAACTAGAGAACAAGTTTAAGACACTCAACCACAGATGTGCCCAAGTCTCTCTGATTGGTGAACATAATGGGTAAATAAATACCCACAAATTTTGCCCACTGTATACAAAGCAATAGTCAAGTAACAGGTCTCTACTGTTGTCTGCTTCAAAGGTCTGCAATAGGTCACTGAAGCAAACATTACTCTTGAGACAGTGGGCTCCTGTTTTTAAAACAGCTCAAGGATGCTTAGTGTCCTAAACCTTCAGAGGTCTTCGCTCTGTAGTATCTACAGTCTCTACAGTCAAGTTCAGCTATAATTTAAAATAGTCCCAATGGAGCTTTTGCTGTAGGTGTTGGTGCTAAATAGTTTTCTTCAGAAATGACTAGCACAAGCCTCTTTCCACACCTCCATGTGCTCATTACTAGAGATTCGCATTTCACCTAGAGACACGTATAGAGTACCTGGGTATACTGGCTCATCTGAGTTCTCTGATTAATAGTTGACCAAGACGAGCATATAGGAGCATTCTTTGCTCTTATATGATAAGCAGTCAAAATAATCCAGCATCCAGCTCTTGAAAGGCTGCCAAGGCAGGTATTGTAAAATACTAACTTAAAACCCTTCTTAAAGTACTGTTTTGAAGATTATGTTCTCTGGTATACAGTACTTTCCTTTCTGGGACAAAAAAATCGAAATTGATCAGAATGCAGAGCATTGAGAATCTTAGCTATTTTCCTTAAACAAGATGGGAATCCTGCACAATGATGACATCTTAGAGCTTTGAAAAAAGGAAAAAGTATGGATGAGAGGCAAAAAAGATTTATGAAAGTGTATGAATCTGAAACAATCAGAAGGGATTGCAGAATATTTTAAGCATAAAAAGCTGACTGACAGATGGCACTGACAAAAAGAGACATCAGGTAGATTGCTTAACTAAAATTAAAACAATAAATTAGGAGAGAAAAAAGAGAAGTACTGTAAATTGAGATGAATATGGCAAAATATTAAGGAGAAAATAGTGTCATAATATCTGGACTTGTACAGTAACTTGAAGGTTTTGGGTCCAAATACTGCTTTTTTAAGCATTTAAGCAACATGTGTCACTCGGATTGCTTCAGTAAAATGGGTACAAATACATAAAAGCAACATCTCAGGCAATAAATTAAAAAAATAATTATTAAGAGATGCGGTTAATTAAATATGAGGAAATGGAAATCTGACTCAAAGAATACTATCCTCTAAATTACTTTTTTCTGCTTCCAATGTTTATTTCTAAAATTGGTGAATAATTATAATGACATGTGACCCTAAAATGTTCTTTACTTGATTAGGGCTGTTTTAAAGACATAATTCAACAATTTTATAATTTTTTTGTCTCTGCATCCCGTGGTTCTAATTACTACAGTAAAATGTAAAACTCATAATTACAATATATGCAGAATACTTAGCACATATGATGCGATACCTACTATCACACATCTACTTCTGCTGCAGTTTCTTTAAGAACCATAAGGAACCACTACGGCAAAGTTCTCTTCATCCAATGCCAGCAGGCAACTACAACAAAATCGGTGAGCAACAATGATACAGATAATGCAGTAATAAAAGGAACATGGTTGGATGTATGCAATGTACAGTTTGTCAGAACGTAGCATGTTACTGCATTACTCTCTGAATATCAACTATGCAGGAGTTCCTCTCGATCCTTTAACTTTCAACCACTTTATCCAGTTATATCAGCTGTAAAAGCTCTGTCTTAAAAGGAGTAAGATAGAGATCCCCCACATGACTGAACTGATATCCTGACCAGCACAAGCTGAAAACGCACCCTTCACACATGCAGTATGCCATGATCCCTCCCACCCCCACATAGCACATACAAACTACCCTGTCCCAAGCTTCTTCTTCCACTACAGAAATCACCCAGAAACCTGTGTTTGTACAGTCCCATTCACCTTACAACAACACTGGAAAACCATTTGGTCCTTTCCTTCACTGCACAATCATAGGGGATGAAGGAGAGTAAGGGAATCAGTGAATTGATATGATATACCTGTAGCAACTGTCATCTCAAAGGATCCCTAAGAAATTCACAAAGTTGATTGACCACTGAAACATAGCCCCAACCTGGCTGATACAAGGCAGCCATGAACATCAGCAACACCACTACACAGCAGATTAGATAAGATCACTTTATTAGTCAGCCATTTATATGGCGCCCCTGGAGCAGTTGGGGTTAAGGGCCTTGCTCAGGGGCCCAATGGAGTAGGATTCCTCTGCCAGCCGCGGATTTGAACCGGCAACCTTCCAGCCACAGGAGCAGTGCCACCGTGACACCTCTCCACCCACAGCCACTGCTCCACCCAAAGTGAGAATTTGTTTCACCAGCTGAATTAAGTTGGGACTTTATGTAGGCTCCATTTTGTAGGACCAGAATAAAGTTTACTTAGGACACAAGGTTTACCACTCCTCGCAGTCGGGACTTTGGTTAAATGTCTCATTTAAAGGATGGAACCTCTTACAACACGGTGTCCCCAGTCATCAGAAGGAGGCACAGACTTTTGGAGTCTCTGGGGCAGATGGCACCAAGAGTTCCACCTGCAAGAGCATTAACACAGTTTGCAGTAGCAATCTGGCTT
Organism: Lepisosteus oculatus; assembly: GCF_040954835.1. Lineage (NCBI taxonomy): Eukaryota > Metazoa > Chordata > Actinopteri > Semionotiformes > Lepisosteidae > Lepisosteus > Lepisosteus oculatus. Next base: position 11,250,627 of record NC_090719.1, on the reverse strand, counting down.
TCCTTGGAGGTCTCCAGTCTCAGCACTGGCCACGTTCCCCTAAGGCTTGCTTAGCTTCTGATATCTGGTGAGATCAAGCTAAAAGGTAGATCAAATGGGAAAACTGGGAATGGAATTTAGGGATTAGTGAGAGTGTTTTATTGGGTACATTTGTGATCTTGAGTATTGTTTTGTGCAAAGTAGATTTATATCTATATCTAAATCCAGGTTCTGTCTTCAGTAGGTTTTCTCCTTTAGAGTAACTGTATTGGTCAGCGGCTGTTGCCAGTGTCTTTGCAGAGAGTACCAGGAACAGTGCTTCTTACTGAGCTTTTATGGAATGTCATACACTCCAGCACCTGATGTGCAGACCCAGACCTCTTTCCTTTGGTTGCCTGAGGTCCATATGCAGCTGAAGTTCCCAAGACGCACTTGTGCAGTTGACCTCAGCTAATGATACCAGGTAGTGTTAATGACACTGACAGTCTTCCATGGGAACTAGCATGACCCCTTGCTCCATACATTCAGTAATTAGGTTCCATTGTAAGCCAGCTAAGTGATTAAAAAGGCCACCAGCTTCCCATGTGTTTCCCCATTACATACACCCAAACTAATTTTCTTTCCCATTTTCATAATGACTCAATGAAGACATGTACTGAAATTGAGCTTTCTACAACCATTTGCAATATTTTAACAACTTATTAATATCTATTAAGTATACCCTTTTTAATATAATGACTTTCCTGCAAGAAACTGGCAAATAAATTACATTAATTGGGCTTTCCGGGCCATGTGGTTGATTGTTGGCTAAACATTGAAACTACCCAGCCCCCATGCTGTTATCAAGTTATAGGAAACCAACAATCAGAAAACACAACAGGAAACCTAGTGCATGCCACAGCTCAAAAGCGTAGATAGACAGAGGAAATCATGTCTAATGGTCAAGAATGAAGATTTTTTTTTTACATTTCTAAGAAATTTCAAATCTTATGTCTCTGTTTGAAGTCTAAGAGAAGTCATGCAGAAACAAGGCCCTGTCTGGGACTGCTCTCCTGCAATAGAACTGTAGTCACTCACGCGTTCAGCCTACAGTAAAGCTTGTAATCTACACAGAAAACACATCCATTTCGAGTATTTAAATATTGAAAGCAGCAAGTGTATTGTGTCTTGAAGGAGGTGCAAATTGTTCACAAACATATCTATTGAACTTATACACTACTTTCCTCAAAGCATTTATGGAGTGGAAAACCATATGTGTTAATTTACAGTGTGTGAGGTACAGTAACTGGTTTAGGAGCTGATAAAAGCTCTGAATTCTGTTTGGTTCCCTCCAGCCTTTTTCTAAATATTTACCCCCCTCCAACTATAAACTTTAGGGGGTTCCCCTGGCTATGTTACAGGCACCTCTTATTATACATAAACATACTTTGCTATGAATTATAAATTCTAACGCATAATGCATGCATTCCTGAAGATCAAAGACTTTTAGTAAATTATCTTATGTTTAGCACTAACAGAAGGAATCACAAAACACCCCTAATTTTGCTTACATTACTACATTTATCTTGGGTACTTCAAAACAAAATGGTCAGGTCTGCGGTAAAGCAGCAAGATTCTACAAAAAAACGTTTGCTTTTTCTGTAAGGTCAATATTGTGTAATCCATTCCCTATGAAATGACTCAGTGCATTACATCAATTTTTTTTTCATCTGATCTACTCTTAGGATAATGTGTCATATAGTGATTTAATACAAAGAAAGCTGTACCGTGCTTATCAAGTACACAGTGAGACACACACCTGCACGTCAGAATACAGTATATAACAATTCCAACTATATCATAAGAATATATAGCAATGTTTTATTACAGCCCTTGGAACGTTTTTTTTTCTTATTGGAAACTGTAATGAATAGAAACATCTTTAGTGTTAGCTTTTCCTTTACATTTATCTAAAACTAGTTGACCTTCATCTAAATGTATTAGGCAATGTGTTTAACTTCTTAACAGGATTAAACAGTTCTTTTACACAGTACACAGCCAAAATATGCAAAATGGCATTCGTTATCAGACTTACTGTACATGGTAAACAGAGAAATGCCTCTTTGTTCCATTTGGAATTTTCTCCATAAAGGTGTTGCTTCTAGAAAACTCACATTACAGGTTATTGGTTTTGTAGTTCACCTGCAGGTAATATGGCAATGAGATGGCTGAATCGCTTTGGGAACTTAAGACAACTACAGCATATTGTCAAAAAAGGTAGTAGCAGTTGATTGTGTGACCTCTTTTGGCCAAAAAATTAACCATAGCTTCAGAGAATCCACTCTGAAAGCTTGACATTAAATGCTTAATTGGTTAGAGCTGGGCTCAACATGTGCCTGTAATTGGAGCAAAAATATAAACTGCAGAAAAGCTGCAATAATAAAATGTCTAATTGGGAAAAATCTGTTGTAATTCTGTCACTACAATAAATCAGGGCTCCAGAGAAATGCTCCTTTACATTGGCTTTTGGGACAGATGTAATCCACAGACAAAAATAATAGAAAACAACTCACTCCAGAGTTTCTGGCTTTGTTCTAAAAAGTGGTGTCATGTTTGCTCTTTAAAAAAGACAGGCCCGATTTCTTAAACTGCATTGTTCTAAATGCCACCTAATAAATTAATTATGGGATTAAATAGGGGCTTACTTAAGGGAGGACGCTGAACAGATGACAGTGTTCAATTACTGATGTTACACAATGCTCATCCCAATTACCTAAGCAAACTGGAGAACAATGACAGGCATCACAAAAACAAGACATCACTCTCCATTAGGCTAGCATTTAATTTAAAACAAACAAATCTTATTATGTGGAATGAGTCAACCTGTGGTTCACTTCCTTTTGTGCCAAAGGGTATATTTATGAAAGCAAAGCAGACAATAAATGTAGATTTTGTCTTGAAGCAGCCACAGTGCAAGATATATGGTGTTATGAATCATAAGCAACACATCCAATTTCTTCAAAGGTCTGCTACAATTTAATCAGAGGCCGTTGAAGCAGAACGCGACCTGTTGGCAAAACTGTCTTTCAAATTATTTATTTAAGCACAGCATTTGCTTCCAAGGTCATATAAAATCCACAAAAGTTTTTAATGGCTATCCATTTTCCAAGTGAAATCCACATTATTTTTAAATCTTGAAATACATAAAGTGTGGCTTGATAACTTGAATGGTCAATGTGCTGCCTTGTGCATGTTTTTAAGGCCCAATTTAAAAACAATTCTAATGAGGTAAAGCATTTACTGTAAGTGACGTAGACTGAGATACAGAACAGGATTTAAGAGATGCTGAATAATTTTAGGAATAAATTAAATTATTTTATAAAATAAAATATTTAATATTCATTAAAACAGTTTGATGTCACCTGTAGCAATGCATTCTTCCAGACATGACTGACTCATTAGTGTCAACTCTGACAACTCATATGACATGATGTCATTGTTGTCAGACAATTAAGAGAAACATAAGAAAAGTTACAGATGGTAGGAGACAGACAAGTCAGTCTTTCTCATCTGATTGTAAGTAGCTGATGATACTTGAATCTCATCATGACTCTTCTTCAGTACTGCGAGATATGAATGACTCATCTTCTAAAATAGACTTGGCAGTTTATTCCTCTATTATTTGACTAGATGAGTGCCTCCTCTATGAAGCAAAGGGGCTTAGTTTCAAAAAGTACTATATTGGTATAAAAGCACACAGACATCCATCAGGGGATATTTGGCTCTCTTAAAAAATGAAGACACTGGTAGGCATCTCTGCCCTACTCCTGGTCTCTGATAAATTTGAAAAGGTCTGGAAGGTTGATTTAATCTTTTCTATTGAAAACTGTCATTAAAGTTCCCCCAATAGTCTCCATGGTTTCAGGATTAAAAGTCAAAAACTGGCTTTGGAAATCTATCAAACAGAAAACAAGGCACATCCAATAATGTTTAAAAACATCTATTGCACAATGACATTTCCTGTGATTCAGAAGACATCATGCAAATGACACTGCTCTGAACAAGGGGGATAGGGCAGTGAATATGATGTTTGTGTTATCCAGAATTTGCTGTATGGGATTGAGTTTCATATCAGAAGTTATCTGAGCCCCCTGTGGAACAGACAGACCAGGAGTGCTCAGAAATGTTTAATCCATCAGGATTGAGGGGCCTTATGGGACAAAGCCTTACAGTTATAAAGATGTCAATGATTTGTAAAAAGCCTTTGCCCAATGATGAAAACAGGATAAATTTGTAACATGAGCAACCCTGGCAGGATTTTTTTATTAACGTTAAGATCTCTGGCCTTCTGTATGGTGCTTACAGGCAATAGACAGAGACTTCCAGTGGGTAATGTGATACTTGTCGGCTTCCATAACAGGCCTATTGAGGGGCGCTGAATGTGGGGGGGGTGGGAGGAAAAATGAAGTGGATGTGAACATGAAACCGACAAATACTGTTAGCTTATTACATACCCTCCCCGCTATACAAATACAAACCATTGTTATTATTCGTTATTTATCTCTAAAACGTAAAAAAAAAAAATGTTCTTCAATGGTGTACAGTTATGCAACTGTGGTCCTACATAGTTTGAGATTTACTGCTCAGGATGTGAGAGAAGTCCTTGGATAAAAGGACTACAAGGGTCGAGTGAATAACAGGCCGGTCTGTCTGCTATGCTAATGGAATTTGGCTCCTTCAGAACCCCAGCCAGGACAGCACTGGTTCACTCCTCAGGTCGCTCACTTCAATAATAAGCTAATAAACCTCACTACCTTTGTAGCAGTTCTTCCCGTGACCCAAAACTCCTTGTTCCCAGATGACTAAGAATGAAAGGCACTTTCATTTATCAACACACTTTCCAATCTGCCTGGGAGATATGAATGAGGGTCATGGTATATCTAGAGATACCTGAACAGCATCAGAGAGCATTATCGGCCATTCTTGAGAGGGGGTGCTTGAGCATGCATATTTAAAAGGTGAGCATGTGGAGGAATCCCCAGCTGTGACTGCATGCTCATGGCATCTGGGCCCTTTCATTAAAAAACAGGGGAGTCTGATTTTCCAAGAGCTGGTACAGTGCCATTCATTACTACCTGTAGTAACCTCTATCTTCTAAAGATTACAGAACCATTCAAATGCAGTTATGTAACCATTCCTGATGGATTAAATGAGACTCCCATCATGGACATTACATCTTCACCCATCAGTTTTTAATCACCTGGCATTTCATAATTAATAACTACAGAATTTTTAATAACCATGTACAGTAGTTATGACCACAGTGTAACATCTCATCTGAAAGATGGTACCTCCTATAGCAGTGTCCCCTGTCAGCATTGGAGTGCAAATTCTGGCCAAGAGGAAAGAGCGCCACCTACTGGTCTATCAGCAGCACTTACAGCAGCCACCTAGTTTTCCTTGGTGGTCTCTCATCCTAGTTTTCACCAGGCCCTGCATGGTTTCTGAGATTTGATGAGATCAGACTACGAAACTAGATGTTTTCCGTAAGCACTGGAACAAAAGAAAGATCATTTGAACTGCTGTGTAAAACTGGACAGCTGCAATTGTTTTAAACCTGCCATTGTATTGAAATTCATAACTAGAACTGGTATAATCTTGGTGTTTTAAGAACACGTTTTCAATAAAAAGCCCATCTCCTGTTTGGCTTTAAGTCCAGTTGTAGCCTGACAGCTGTGTTAATTTCATCTGGGTTTTCAAAATTTAAAATATTATTAATCAATGTCACAGTACAAAAGGCTTTTTCTATCACCCTTGGGAGGATGTAATTAAATACAAATGGTTTTACAGCCACTTGCCTGGGATAAAATAATACCATTTGTTAAGCAGGAGCTTAGAGGATGATAAACATGTCAAATCTCACATAACTCTTGAGACAAGAATTCCTTTAAACCAGCAGCAGTTTATACGTAAGTTATTTGCTTTTTAATACAATTTCATAAACAAAGGATGCAAAGGAATGGCTAAACAGGAAGACTAAAAAGGTCGACCTTTTTAGAATATGACAAACTTGTTTTTTGTTCTCACTTGCTGTTATGGAATGAGTCATGCCATCCTGGATAGTACTGGATTCCTTAAAATTAATTGAAATTCTACAGCATTTGACGTAGAGCATTACATTTCAGAAGATCTGTTACAAATTGGGAATGACATGTAAAAGCAAATGCACAAAATGCCCTTTAATTCAGATGCCATCTCAGTGGGGTGGACACTACTGTGTAGTCACTGGCATTTAACATGAATGCCCTCACAGCTGTCCCACTATCAATCATTTCTAGTATAGTATCTTAAAAAGACTTAAGTACTGGCTGAAGGATTCAAGGAAAATCAGGCACCAGGTGCACCTGGAAGTGATGGTCACAGTGATCACATAATCACAGTGTATGATGCATGATGAGGCTGTTATAATATCATTTCCCTGCACTCCCATTAGCTTATGAACTTCCCCTGCAGTGGTCTGGCCTTTTGACATAGTGGGCTTGCTCGTTGTTTGACAGTCACGCACAGATAACTGATAGATGGCAATCTGAGTCAGGGGTCCTGACACACACTATAGCAGTGTGTGGACATGTGTTTCTGTAAAAATACTTGGATTTAAGATTGCAAGAAAAAATTGGACATTTATCATTTCAAGAATTCCCTTGCAAAAGAAACAAAAAATGACTGCAGTTGGGATCAAGTAAAAATGACTCGAAGTCAATTTTCATTCTGATTAAACAACTCCTGAAACTGGAGGGCATGTAAAAGTAAATACCTTCAGCATATTCCAAAAAGTATTTAGTGTTTTATACTCAAAATTTATTTAAATCACTATCCTCACCTTTTATTATTCAGTTTAGAACAACTTATACAATTCCATCTCTGAGACAGTGTTATGCTGAGGCAGACACTTTTTAACTATACGTAAATCTTTTTGTTTTTATGATGGGTTATTGATAAAGCCTGTGTGTATGATTTCTACACACAAAAGAGTGGGTGTACAGTGGTACCATGGAATACATTATGGTTGTTCTGCGTTGGTACAAAATACAGGGCTACCTCACTGTAGAATCCCCAAATAATTGAATAACACTCTCTACACACTTACTAAAACGATCTTCCTCAACCTCATATGTGTCAAGAGACCTAAACCCAGAGCACAAAGATATTAGATGCATTAAGGGTATAAAATGAAAACAAAAGGGGAAAAAAGCATTTGAAAATGATGCTTTGAAAATGCAACAGTCTATCACCAGCAGTGTGAGTAGAACAAAATGTATTATTTCGCAATAAACAGTGGAAGAACACATAACTTATTTTCTGCTGATGAAGGATAAGCGTTAGAGTCTAGACTCCTTTGGTGATTCTGGATTACGGCTGTACTGTACCTCTGCTCTGTCCAAGCGATTGCCAAATCACCTGTGCCATCTACAGGAACAAGCTTTAACTGCACAGGAAAGCCAGGCTTGATAAAGTTTTGAGAAAAAAAGTGCAAGTGCCTGCCAATAAAAATGATTGTGGGAGTACAACTGACTACTGCTTGTAAAAGCTATAAAAAGGTTATAAAATATTTTTTTTCATTGATTCTCTTTGAGTGCACAGTATTAAGGTTGTTATTTGGTGCAAACATCTGAAACAGTAATTACATACTGTATATCAAATGTTTTTTTTCAACACAAAGTCCATTACTCAAATGACAAGTCACAGAACCACCAAACATACCACAAACATTGTTTCTCCCCCATGCAAAAATAACTGAATTGGATGCTTTGTGACAAATCAGTGCAGTGGGTTTTGGGATCTGAAAAATTCTGTCACAATTCCAAATTGGTGATTTTTAATGTCGGGGATCTGGGCACGGACGTTTTAAAATTAATTATGTTTAAAAAAGGTTTATCATTATGTTGCCATCTTTCACAGTGGTAATATTCACTGTTTCTTAAGGTGATTGCATTTAAATTACATGTCATGATTAGCAGCAAAACTAGATCCAGTGGATACGTGTGCAAACTTTGAAGGGCATTTAAAGCTGGGAATAGGAGCCTCTGTAGACAAAGGTTTGTGGAAGTATGGAACAAGATACCCAGTCATGTTGTTGAAAATGATACCCTGGCTTCTTTGGAGAAATGGCTGGATGAGATCCCTGGATTAATTAACTGCAACTACCAAATGAGCAAGAGGGGCAGAACTGCCTCTTCTCATTTCTAACTGTCCTTAAGTCAATGTTTATGATGTACAACACAAAAATCGTTTTTGGATAAACAGGTTTTTTTTTTCTGGCATGCTTTCTTTGAAATCAAATTCCAAGAAAAAGTCTTATTTCTGACTGAGATCAAGTGTACATATTAAGAGAGTCGAGTAGAAATATAAATGTCTTAGAGAACAACTATAAGTACATAGAAACAGTAAAATGCAATGCAAAAATATAAAGGGCCCTGATTTTAAAGTCATGCACCATTTAGGAGATGGATGTTCGTATTCTCAAGCACTGGGTGACAGCTCAGGTTAAACCACAGGTGACAGTGAGGTCATGCTGTCATTGCACTGAAACAGAATGCTGTGGTTTAGCCGTACCTCTTTCAGAACACCTTCTAAATAAACTAGAATGAATAACAGAAACCTGCACTTCCGTTTTGTATAAAAAATATATCACAAGAAGGTCATTTTAATTCCTGGGACTAGGACAACAAGTAAGATGCATCAAGCAGCAATCAATCACGGCAGTATTACTGTATGTCTTTTGGAGAACAGCTCCTATATCTTGGGTTTTTGATATCAACTGAGCACTATGTTACCCTTAGCTGAACTTGTAACTTTGCTCAAGACATTTAACAGCAAGACAACAATTTCAAGAAACACTGTTATTACTGTATTAAAGTACCTTGAAATATGTAATTGCTGCAGCTCCTGGGAGTAAGTAAAATGTTCTACTTCAGTTTTAAGTATTGGGTCAGACAGCAGAACATGTAGGTTAATGAAGAGCTTGACTGCAACACCAGCTATTCTGAATTTGCTGGATGTTCTGCCCTTTCTAAAGGAGGGTACGTCATTACACAGCAGGACATCCAACATAATACACAACAAAATACGCAATTATATGGAGGGAATTTCGTAATGAAAGGGGGCCCAGTCAGAAGGCATCCTGCCTGGGCCATGCCTGGGAAACAAAATGGCCCTTAGCTCTTGTAATGTCTTCTAGACACTGCAACTTAGCCAAAATAATCGGTAACTCTCAAAGGAGAAAACAGAGGAAGTACAGTGACCCTACCTCTTTGGTGGCATTGTCCTGGATGAGAGTGTAGAGGGGCACCACGCGGCTGATCTCCAGGAGCACAGGCATGGGGCTGACCTGCTCTTTGCCCTGGCGGCGACACAGGTGGCACGTGGACGGGCATCTGCCCTTCTCCTCGCAGTGAATCTCCACGCCGGAGACTAACTGGTCGTCGGACAGCATCTGCGCCGTGAGCAGCCCCGACAGGTAGGTGATGAAAGGCATGGACTTCAGCTCTCTCCTGCTGCCCAGTTCGGTAGTCTCTGACAACACAAGGAGGCAAGGCCAGTGAGCTACAGAGTAGTGGTGACGCAGCAATTAAGGATGGAAAATGGGAACAAGGGGCCTCAATGGACTTCTTGCCCATGTAGACTCCTTCTGCTTTTTCTTTACAGATCCAGTGTTCACATTAACAACACCGTGCCTTTCATAACATAGAGTGGTCTTACTGTGCATTATCATCTGTATCTGCATGACTGACAAGGTCAGCCTCCCTTGTATAAATGTCTGTGCGGTCCAATGTGTGCCCAACATTTTGTTGCACTTGTATCAGCTTTAATCTTTTTAACAAGAGGTACAAATATAACCATTCTATTATGGTAAAGGATCACAGAGGTTGGTTTGAGCAAAGTAGAGCTGATTACAAACCACCATTTCTCAATCAGGGGAAGGATTTAGACAGAAAATAATTTAAAGCTTGCAAACTCTGTAGAGATCACAACAAAGTGGAACCATCCTGAGTTAACTGCAGGTCACACTTTAGTATGCTGAAAGTATTTTTAATTATCAGCATTACATAAAACAATGAAGATTACCATATGTGTTAAAAGGGACTGACGTCATTCCATAAAACATTAAGCATACAGTTTATTCCAAACTATAACCACTCATGCAGTGAAACATGGAGTGATTAAAGTATTTGATATATATGTTTGTCCTCAATTGAGCAGACATTGACACATTAAGAGCTCTGTTTGTGTTGAATAGAAGAACAATGTTGCTATGAATGCACTGGACTCAGTCATGTACATTCACAATTTTCCATCATGTGTTTCTTATAATCTACCAAAACCAAATGTTTCACCTCAGGTCACTGTATTATAGTATTATATGTTCTGTAACACTGCATATGTTATCCAAACTGAAAAATGCCCTCAACATCTCGCTTCAAGCAATCAACCTCAGAGCCTCTCAGAACCAGTGAAATAACTCTGCTAATTGGTAACAGCTTCAGCAAAATTTCAAAGGATCTGCATTTGCTGGATAATCTCCTCTAACTGAGAATACTTCATCACACAGTGGGGCATCCAACACGATATTCCATACGCAATTACATGGAGGGAACTTGATAATGAAAGATGGAAATGTTTGACAGAACAAAAGAAGATTTATGACCTAAATATTAGCACAAGGAGACAGTTCACTTGATGGAGCGGTCACAAAAATATCAAGCCTCGGGCTCTTTCAAAGACTTCAGAGATAGTAGTTGCAGCTTTGTTGATTCCAAAAACCAATGTCAATTCTTCCTCATCAAGCTATTAACATGGAGACACATGGTGTATCAGACATACATCATCTGAGCAAGTAAAAAATTCCTCTGAACCAAAATGTTTAAGGTTCTTAAACTCTTTAATAGTTTGCTTCCACCCCTTCAAACAAAACAAGCTGTTTTTAATTTAAAAAAATGATTATGATGTATTATCAAAATAATCAGAATATATCACAGCGTGTTTGTCTTTAATTCCACCACAGAAAAGGAGGTGGGTATAAAACCCTGAAATACAATAGAGAGAAGTGAATAGGTTTGATACATGGCAGTATGACAATGTTTTCCAGTCAGAGATGTTTTTTTTCTACACCGTGAAGTCAGAAAAAATTATCTGCCTTCGTCAGTCTGTCTATCAATGGTTTGTAACTCTGACAGATGTCGTAATTCCTGCGTTAAAAATGTGTCTGAATGGTGTTAACTTCAAAAAGGTTTATATAAAGAACATCATGGACACACCCATGAAAAGACATCCACCAGTTCAATAATTTAATCACTAGATAAAAAAAAATCAACAGTCAGTGGTTTGTTACTTGCTCAGAACAGTAAGAACAGTAATAAGGCAATAAAAACATTCATATCCAGTTAAAACAAATCCCAGAAGACTAAAAAATATGCTGACAACATATGCAGCCTTTCAAAAGTAAGTGAAGCAATTATTTCTGCAACTGCTCTCAGTTTTGGTTATCAAACTACATGGAACCTATTCTGTAGATGTTATACAAAAGAGAGGAACCAGACTGGAGGAATAACTGGTCCTAATCAGGCATTTTAGTGCAAATGATTTTCATTCACCCAGAACTTTGAAGATTATTTAGCAATGCAAAGACTATGAAATTAAATTTCAGTTTTGTAGCATGCAGGGTCACATATTAAGTAAATTCTCTGTGAAAACATCTTTAATAATCTCGAACCAAAGAGCTAAATGCCCCCCTCTCATTTATAAACTTTCTTAGAATATTTTAACTGCAGATTAGTTGACACATACTGTAAGCAGCAGTCCTGATTCATCTTGTCTACCTGTCGCCAAGAGACGAAACACAAATCTGAACTGGTGGGGGTGGAGGGAGATAGGGCATGAAGTGGGGATTGTGGAAAAGAAGAGAGAGCAGGAAAGAGGGAGAGGGGGGACAGAAAGGGACCAAGGAGGAGTATATCAGAAGGAACTAGATGAGGAGGATCTGTAGGAAGCCAATTGCTTTCCATGGAGCATGAAGAGATAGAGATAGCAGAGCTGATTGCTCGAGCTGAAGCAACCCTACCCTAGCCTGGAAAGCCTGGAGCTTGGAGGCCTGGAGGAGGAAAATAGTAGTTGTGTTGCTTAGTCCAGCTGTGCTAGAAGAGTAAGTGTGAGATGTGCAAGGAATTTGAAGGAACGACAGTCAGAAATAGAGAAGCTATCTCTATTTTTGGAAATAGAGAATTTGGAAGGTAAGGTCTATCGTTCATATGCATAGGAGAGCAGACACTAGAGAGATTCAAGATTGAGCTCCTTCTGAACCTCTTTTTAACCACTCCTTCATGTGTCTGATGCCTTTTCTAAAGATTTTAAATTTCTTATTTTATTTTAGGGGGGGATAAGGTGGATAATGTACATTTTCAGATTGGTGGAAGGTCCCATTCTTTAATTTTTGCTGCACCAAAATATGAACAAAAACACATTTTGTTTTTTCTGGCAACCAACAATTGATCAAAAACTTAATTTCACATCCACATTGGTATCTTGTACCTCAGACAAGTGTGTTACTAACGCTTAGTCAAGAACCATAAACTCGATAGGTCAAAGTCAAAGGCGATGACGGTCCTAAGTAAATGTGTGATTAACTCCTAAGCCAGAGAATTTAAACTTTTTCAGATAGACATAAATCATATTACAAAACTGATTACAGCCTTGACTGTTTAGCTGCTTCTCTCTGTTGTATACAGAGCTGATACACTGTCCAGGTTCACTATCAGATCATCATGCCAATTTCTGCAGATGTGCACTGAGATTTGAGTCTTGTCTTGCCCTCTGCTGGCATTTGAATATCACACTATTACAAAATGAGACATCTGTAAATATTTGAAACAATCAGGTATAATTTTAAATGAAACAGGAGGATTTGTTTCCTTAATGACCCCTTTGTTCTAAGTAACTTAGCCAAGGGCTTCCTCTTGTTTTCTGAGGCTGAAATTGGAAATCAGTTATTTAGGCAATTTAACATATTAAATAATATTTAATTCTTACCTCTAAACCTATAATTATATTGCATATATAATCTTTTGGCACAGTTTATTTCAATGCCATGGGCATGTTTGCTTTGTGGAGAGTCTCAGGGCTGCTAATCAAATACCATATACAGTACAAGTGCTATAGAATCTTCTGAAATGACTTTGGGTTCAAAGTGATATGCAATCTGTTTTTGGGGGAGGGCACATTCTCAGTCAGGTAAACTAAGACTTAAAGCAATACCAGTAATAAATACAGTTATTGTATATTCTACTCAATTCTTGCTGTCCTTAAGATCAAAGTGCATCATTTTATATGTCTGCTTAGCTTGCCTGTTAAGCATAATATGAGCCCTTACAAATTCATGTTCCTTTAGCTCATACACTCACAGAAATAGCTGTTGACACATGATGCTGAATTTCTACTGCAGCCTGAAAAATAATACAGTGTTCATTTCACACAGGTTCTTCTTACCATCACAAAGTGCTTTCTCAAATAGATATGAAAAAATCTTCTTTTTTCCCCTGAAGGCAGTACTCCACTTTATGCAACACTTAATGTTGAAAATATATTTTTCGTTTATTTTATTTCCATGTACGTTTTTAAGCGAGAACAGAAATTGTTGTTTTTACAGTCATAAGCATAAGAGCTTAGGTTAAAATAAGGAACTAGTCAATAAATGTGATATTCAAGTAAACTATAAACAAAAATTAAGAGATAAACATAATGAAATTTCAAGAAATATGTTATCCTATTTTAACAGTATTTCAACCATTTCGTTGTGGAAGTCTCTCACTTCTTTTTCTCAGCCCATTAACCTTATCGACACTGCTGGGCTTTCAGAATCATTAGCTGAACTTTAGAACATACTGTGCGAAAGGTTACAAACGAGATGAGATCTTCCGGCCCGTTTAGCCTGTTTGGTAGTTAGGAAGCTAACTGATGCATGGATTTCATCCAGCTGCTTCTTGAAGGAATCCAGGGCATCAGCTTCAACAACATGGCTTGGCTAGCTTGTTCCATACTCCCACAAAGCTTGGGGTCTAGAAGTGCCTTCCTGCTATCAATTTTAAATGCACTGCCATGTCATTTCAATTTGTGTTTCACTCTTCATTCTGCAGGGTTGATTTTGTCAAAGCCTTTGTGAAAAAGGTTATGGTCTTTCCTCATGCTTACTCTGCAGAGGTATGACTGATGTCCGACTTCAAAATAATTCTCCCTGCATATCATGGAAATATCAAGGGCACAAGAGTGCTTTCAGCAAGATCACAGAGCCAGCTGTAGAACTTTAGAACTAGAAGGGTTACAAATGGAAGGAAGCTATTCAGCCTAACTCAGTACCCTCACTTTAGCACACACAAGTCCCTTACGTATCGTACAATGTAGCAATTTAGCTAAACTAGTACAGTACATAAACTTGTGTGACCATTTTGTACGGTAGAAGCACATACGACCCAAGCTATACATCTATTAAAATTACATTTTATGTTTTTATGTTTTATCTACAGGACAGAGAAAATCAGTTTAGAGCCAACAAATACAATTGGGAAACTTGTGAATTTGTTAATGATGAGTGTTTATAGCCCAGCCAGAAATTATTTTCAAGCGCCATTTTATTCTGTGGAACAATCTCAACTGAAATGCCCCTCTGCAATGTCAAGAAGCCTTCGAATCATTCGCATATTCCTTGTAGAAGCCCTAACGCACCAAAGTTTTGTTAGGATAGTTCTCGAACAAGAACAAAATCCAGCAATTAGTACTGCTCTTCAACTTACATGAAAGCACCCAATAAAAGCAGGGCTTTTGTTTGTTGTTTTACTTTTCCAAAACAAACCCACAACAGCTCTCATCTGCATGCATTAACATGAGCTCAGTTTTTTGGGAAAAAGAAATAAACCCCCTCTAATTTGAATGTCCTTGAGAGAGAAGATGATGGAGAAAGCTAAGTCCAATCTGTCTACCTGTCAGATAAAAAGACAAGCATTATATGCGATCAAAGCGCACAACTCCTGATCAGTTCCCAACTTCCTAATCTTTCAAAACAACACACAAAGCCTAGGGAATACTATTCTCTTCAGCAGCCCTGAAAGGGTGCACCCCAGTGCAGATATTAATGAAGAATTGTGCAGAAAAAAAATGAAGAACAGTGATTAAACATTTTTAAAGTATAATCAATAATCTCAGATTCCTTTTTATATGTTAAAAATTACATTTTAAAACTTTTTTAAATCTTTGTCCCCCTCTGTTCCAATACCATTTATTAATTCTGCTTATCACAATTATCAGTACACCCCAACATATACTGTAACATTCTGAAAGAGAAATGTGACAAGCTCAATGGGCAGGAAATATGTTAACCAGGGATTTGTCCGTTCTTTTGAGCACTTGAAATTGTGCATGTTGTGGCAAACTAAACCTGCAGATTTCCAAACTGCTACAGTATACTGTATTATTTCAGAAGACAGAAGCTTCATTTGGTAGAGCAATATTACTCTTAAATTCCTAGGAGAGATAAAGACTACACAGATACTGTAAGTACTGTACTGTACATTACCCCAATAAGTCAAGTGTTCATTAGACTTTTTGGCTCTGTAGCAGAAAATTCCTCAAACCCCTTTAGAGTTTTGTGATCAGAAGCCCTCTGCAGTTATTATAAAGTTGGAACAGGAGAGCAATTAATTTAACTCTCTTGTCACCAACCTTGTCTGTGTGAATTCACCAAAAGTAGCAATATGAATTTACTAAGTATTTTGAAGCCATAATAAAGATATCAATATAATTGGAATGTAATGTAATTTCTTAACTTCAGTTTAATCCACTGTATGTGTTCCATACTGGCTCCCAGACTTTAAAGCTTTCTAAAGAAACTTACAAGACATTTTAGCATCTCAATTAGCAAGACAACAGTGTTCATGTGGTTGCAGAGCACTGACTGGATCAGATTCATCAACTTAAAGTTCATCTGTAAAGATGGAAACCGCATTGAATTCAGATATTGAAAAGTCCTTAGGCTCACAGCACCATATTCTTGGTAACACAAGCGTGGTATTTAGACTCACTGTGTGGAGATGATCTAGTATCATATTCCATCAAGAGTTGTTATTATTCTTATTATTGCTTTGGAAATTCCTTCTGTTCAGAACATTTCTGAAATACAATCTGAATTTCTTCTATCAGCATAAACAGATGGCCTGGATCACATTGCTTATTAATTTTCCGCAGACAGTACATTTTTCAAACGCCAACAAATCAAAACAGAAAACTTGGGAAGACAGGGTGAAAGACAGTACCAGAGACTTTCATATCACCAGAAAATACAAAAATAATTGCAAGCACTAAAAGTACTGCTCAATTTGCACTCAGAAGATTTCAATTTTTAATTCACTGCATTAAAAAGGATATGCATATTTTCAAAAGTAAAGCATACCAAGAAAACACCTCAAGGACAACTGCTTAAACACTTACTATCACACTATAACTTTCAGCATGCCTTTAGAGCAATACAGACACAGTGCATACTGTTCCATGCGCTATTCATTCTTCAGTATTACTATTACAAAGATACTATGCATTTTCCCACCATGGTAAAGCTTAAGATTCTTCAATGTAAAGAAAATAAAATAAAACTGAACTTCTGTATTTCCTATAGTATTATATTGTAACGCTTACGGCCGACAAGCACTGTGTGTAAGAGCGGGCGTACCAGAGCAGGTGACGTCACCGCCCTTCCCTGTGATAGCAGGACTACAGCTACTGGGCTGTTGAGAGATCTCTCTTTAGCTCACGGGGCTGGGTCGCTGCAGCGAGACGCGGGAGTCCCGGGTTCGAGCCTCCAGTCGGGATGGGGCCGACCAGATGCGGCAAGGGCGCCCGCCTGAGCCCCCGTTGCGTTACAATATTCATTTCTCTAGCTTTAACATTGTATAGTTCTACAGTTCCTCAAAACATTGTAATAACATTGCAAACCTGCTTAGTTTTTTGCTTATTTCACATACACATGTACAATTCTTAAAAGAATTATCAACAAAGAGAGCAATAAGAGAGTTGATGTGTGTTTTCAGTTGGTTAATTATTCTTATTGTTCCCTCTGAGTTCTCTCTCTTTGTTCCTCCAGAATTAAACGTTCCTCTCCTCCAAAGTAGCTTTTTTTTCAACTTTATCTCTTAACCTTGGCCAGCTTAAGCAGTGACCAGAGTTTTGATGCAAAAGTTCTGATGATATAATCAAAACATTTGGCAGAAACCACATTTTGCAAAATAGCTCAGAAAAGCTCAGGTTAAGTTGTGTGGGAATGCTTCAGTGTTGAGTCAAGGCTTATCAGGACTAAAAGGGAAACTCTGATCTTTTTGAAATGGAGCATATTAAAAGGCATCTGAAATGAAACTTGCATCGGAGGTTCTTACATAGTGCTAGCCTGAGCCTGACGGAAAAACACGATGTTCTGTTCTAAATATGGAAGCAATAAAAATAAATGGCTTCATCCAGAAAACCCTCATATTTCATAAGTTTTCTTCATTATTCCTGCTTGTAACAAAAATTAAATCCAATATCCATTTGCTTGGGAATGAGGCTCCCACATAGCTGAAATAAATCCAAAATGTAATGTTTGACCAAGAATGACACGAGATATTTAGTACTAAACATCGTTTCAATGTTTCTTCTGCAGTAGGCACTGTTTTGGGAGGGGTAGAGAGGTGTAGGGGCAGGTGCTTTTAAGGGATTTTTTAAAACCTTCACTTTTGTCTAAAATAATTTAAAAAAATGTACCTGGGGTAGAACTAGCTCTTCTGCTTGAGAAAAAGACTAATGTATCTACTGTATGTTGACACTTCAGTTTCATTTTTTAGATAATGTGGGCAATACAAATGGGAAACATAATGTTAGGATATATAATATAATTATATATAGAAAGTGTAGAATTTAAAGTTCAATTATGTTAAAAATTGCACAATATTGATCACTATGTTACCAAAATAATCTTGCTGCTCTGGAATAAGTATACAGTATAGAAGAGAGACCGGTTACATTCTCAGGCTCGAAGAGAGCAATAAGGAATGCCCTCTTCTGATATGCTAAAAACTTTTTTTTTTCAGTTTCGGATGGACAAAGGACACAAGTGGATTCATCTGAACGCTTCAAAATCCTCAAAAACACTGACAAAGTCAACACTTTGGGCTTCTTCAACAGTAAAAATATGAACCAAAGGGAAAACATTAGAAACTATGGGGATGTACTTTTGCACAAACATTGTTGTAGTAGTACAGAATAAACTACCCAGTAATTCTGTCAAATCTAATACCTTGGCTTCTTTAAAGAAGAGGCTGGATGAGATCTTTGGATTACTTAGCTAATATTGACCAAACTATGCATATTGTATCTTTCTAGCAAGGTCTAGCTGTAAACCCATCTTGAAAAGCATACAGATAGAAAGACCTTTATAATATCTCTCTTCCTTTATATACTATATGTTATTCTTGGTGTATCTATACATTTTGGAGATTCATAATTTTGTATAATTTTTACCAGAAAGATTTTTTTTTCTGTTAATATCTGAAATGTAAATCCAAGTAGGAAATCCCATTAGGTCTTTATAAATGACTCTTGACGTCTACAGTCTGTAGTAAACCTCATTTTGCAACTCTGGAATGTGCTCGGAATCAGTGGTCGCCAAAATTGTGTTTTGCCCTTGACGATGCCCTCTACATTTCTGCTTTCACTTTCAAATGACGCATATAGAAATACTGCTCGCCCACCTCCAAAGTTTCTGTTAGCCCTGAAAGAGTTTTGAGTACCTTATAAATGGGATTACATTTCATTTAGCATACAGTTTGTACTTTTCTTTGAGAATACTCTTTCATTTTCCATTTTAAAAAGTGGCATTTAATGTGAATCAAACAGAATGAGGTACAGTAATATTCATAATTCAACTGAAACAGCTTTATTTCCTAATAGTAACTCTTGGTATGAAAAAAAATTTTTCCTATTTTCACAGCTGTTGACCTCTGAGGGCACAGTCCAGCTGAATTTTACCAAAACAGTAGGACTGTATGCAATGATCCATTAACTCCAGGGCAAACAGATTATTGAAAAAAAAGATAATGACCAAGGAGTAGGATATTTGTCTGGGTTACAGCCCAGCAAATCCAACAAAGCCAAGTAGGTCAATTTCAGAAAGTCTGTCTAATTTCATAACTTAATTTGTCTGAAACATTAAAACATTTCAGCTGGAGCATAAACTTCAGGATGTTTTTGAATCCTCTCCACCAATCGAGAAGCAGGGATTCACTACTCTACTCTATAGGCTACTCACACATGCTGACCAGCACAACTTTCTGTGAAAGAGAGAAAAAGCAAAGTAAAAAACGCAGAACACAGATTGTAATCAGTTAGCTATAATCCCGACGTGTATGGTAAGTGTAGCCTAGCACTGGCTGGGGTAAACACAAGCCAGATACCCTACAAGGAAAATGAGTAAACTGATAAGCGAGATATTTGGTAAGGTCAAGTTAAAAGGGAATGGGATTTTATTATTTTCAATAATTTCAATAAATATTGAGCATGTTTTTGTTTTTACATAAACCTCCAATTAAACCAAGCCCTGTTTCTCCCCAATAAAGCTTGTGCCAGCATTGAATTGGGCACCATCTGCTTATGACTGATAAATGCCCTTTCCACAGCTATCCTGGCTTATTCATGCTCAGGAGCCCATGCTTCTTCTAAAGGGCATCTGGCAAGACTGAAGGAGAGACGCAGCTCTCACAGACTCCTCTGCAATCTCCCGGGCCCCCTACAGGTCACAGATTGTGCAAGTGTCACAACCCCGAAGAAATAAGGCACTATATCTCGGGGGGAAAAGCAGCACAAATGCTGCTACTTTCAATGGCACTGACCAGCAAACCATCATTATTTGTGCTGTTTGCGGTGGTGTCAAGTTAACAGAGCTGTTACAGTCAGCTAATCGAGTATACTGGACTAGAACTAAAGATGTCTGGACTGTAGGTCTCAGGATGCAATCTAAGCAGTCATTTTTATAATAAAGATTAATAATACATTTAATTTGATATGGTACTTTTTTTAGTACATTTTACTGGCTGCGTTACTCAGAAGCTACACATGCTGTCATTTTAAATACACTGTTTTCGCTCAGATGAACTCATCTGGATGATATGGTATTCAGTAATTCTCATGAGGAATTCATGAGCAGGATCTACACCAATGGACAACAAATCCCATACACAGCCTTTGTCACCTAACCCAAAGCATTTTTTCAACTTCATTAGACATAAATCTTGTATTATAACCTGAAAGTACACACTGCTACATGGGAATGATCAGTTTGATGACTGAATACAATACAATCACGTGCTCAAAACGCACCAGTTCCACAAAAACAAGGCAAATACACTAAATAATTCCTTTTAACACGCATACAAATCAATGCAAAAATGTGTATACTACCAATAGGTCCCACATTACAATTGTACAGCTTGCCGTTATGTCTAAAAAGCTACAAATCCGCGATTTGCTATGTTAAGTACTCCTATCAATTCGTTCCAACAGACGCTAATATCTCAATCTCTTATTACGGCTGCAAGACTGTATGCTACCAAAATATGTGCTCCTACCGCCATCTAGTGACAACACGTTATATTGGCTTTAAAATACCTAAAAACGTACTGTACTTTGAATTCAAAATACACGGGGCAACCTCAAAATGTCAATGATACAGATTAAAGACAAATCGCGAAGGGCAATATTTCGTCCATTTTTTTTTTATTCCAAAGGGAATCTGATGTGTTACAGCATTATGTAAAAGGCTCACTGCATATCATTGGCTTCCCACCATTGCTTAATTTCCTTCAACGGACGAATTACTTTTCTCTTAAACCCATGCATTTACCTTCAGAATACCTGTACGTGTGTGTCCTGTCATTCGTTGCGTCGAGTCTGTCCTCAAACTCTTCCCACAAACAAAACAGGTGTCATGGCTAAATTCCACTCTGGACCTTCTGTCTGAGGTTTTCCTTAATTTAATTAATTACAGCTGGGGGGAGGCCATTCTGTGTTCCTACAGTTCAACCCGTTGGGTAAGAAAGTGCTTCCTATCCTCGGAAATACACTTACATGCTACAGTACGTATTTTACTTCTCGGTTTTTCACCGTTCGTTCTGAAAAGTCCACCGGGTTGAGTTTGTTAACGCCTTTGGGGATTTTGAACACCTATAAGATCCATTTGTATTTTTTTTTTTTTGTGGGACTGCAGAATGTAGCACAAATGAGCCAGGTGGTTGCTGCACTTCAGTGGTGAATAAAATCGGTCTCATCCTACCTATGAAGTATTTCAGGATTCTTTGGGATGAAAAGCGTTATTCTGTACTAATGCAAATACAATGAATACGTTAAGTCGTCACCTCATCAAGAAAAAAAGACTTGCAAAACTCTGAAACTCTCTCTTTTGTTTTCCTTTTCCAGCTGAGCTACAAGTTACTTAAACACCAACCTGAACCAGCTGCACCTGTTTACGAGCTGGAAGAGGTCGAGAACGGTCTGACACTGGAAAATGTCCCTTGTGAATTTAAGGTAAGTAATCGAGAACTCAGCTAGAACAAAAAAAAAACAGACAACCGAAGGATGTGCTCTGGACATATTTATATATGAAACATCTAAAAGCAGTGTCAAGTAAATTCTCGGTGTGGGGGAAAAACAGAAAGTCTGGGACCCGAGGAATTCCTCACAAGGAACTTCAAATCCCAGGAAGTCGCACTGTGACTGCTGTTGACAATTGCTCTCTCCTGCTTCATTGATGCTTGACGCCGCCAATCGTCTTGAGAAACGGGTCGCACTGCGTACGGAGAGGCCAATGAAATACCTCTGAAGGAGGGAATAAAGTTTCAGGAGACGTCACAGCCCGAGCCGCAGTCTTGCCTGGCACAACCGGGAGCGGGGTTTTCGGCCTGGGGATCTGACATTGGCACGGAAAGTGCAGGTAAGAGCACAACCAGCTCCCCAGCTGTGTAGCATCTCCATTTCGTTAATGCAACCCGCTTTGCGGAAGCAGCCGGGGTATGTGTGCTTTCTGTGCTGTAAAGATGATACTGCCGTCAGAGGCCTCCTAAGCAAGGTGTCGCTTACTGCTTCTTGGCACAGAAGGCACACGATCCCAGTTACTGTACGATTAAGTCGAAACATCGTTTCATGCAAATACCTCGCTAGTTTATCGGTAAATTAACACCGGCGTGGATTCGCCGCTGTTTGCACTAGAATTGCTGTTTTGTCGCTAGTGGACGTCATGGTTTTATTTGCACCATCAACACCTTTGGTTTCGTATTTATCTTACTTTGTTTTGGTTTTTTTTTTGCTTGCGACTACCCCTTTCTACAAATCCGTGCACTATCCCTAAATCCTCTTCTTAAATGACAATATTAGACGTTAATATACTTTAAAACGGAATGCTCCAGAATTGCTTAAAATATCCGCAGCTTTTGAGCGATTCATCCCGCCTATTGCGTCTTTCTTTAAAGACATTTAACTGATATAGCCATTGATATGCTTTTTCGTTGGTGCAGTCGCTGTACCCTCATTATCACAAAATCATTCTGGTTGGCATTTTTCAGCAGCGTAATTTAAAGGGGCACTGCAGGCAGTCAGGGTGGTGCAGACAGTCACTAGACTAAGCCCCTACCCTCTTGCTAATATAGCTGCAGTCCAGCCTAGAAGAGTCTGAAGTATTCAGGTTTACGGCCTTTTGATTAAAGTGCTGTCCACTGCAGTAGTCGCACCGCGCAAATACAGACTGGTCTGGACCAAGGTACGAAACATAAGAAAGGATATGAAGGAGGAGGCAATTCGGTACATGTAGCCCGTTTAGTTGTTGGTAGTTGCTATCATTCCTGCAGTCTCCACTTTGCATGAGCACTAGGTACTTTGGAATTTTAAAAAAGCTGAGAAAGTATGGGGCTTGAGAGCGATTTTTACAATGTAAGTCAGTTCTTTGAGCCTGAATTTACCCATCTCATTTTGAATAGTGGTTGATTTAAGTATTTAAAATCTGCGAAGGCAGAGCAGAATCAACCTTGCAGGTTTCTTCAGAATCTACAGAGGCTATGAGCGGGGAGCTATTGTATGTGCAGGTGCGTTTAAGACAGAATGGGGAATCATTCTTTTTACAAAGGGATGTGGGAATGTGGAACAAGCTGCTCAAGCAAACAATCTGGTTTTTTCTTTTGCAAGAAAAGGCTGTAGGAAATCTTTGGATAATTTAGCTACAGAAAAACGAAACAAGCAAAATGGGCCTCCTCTTGTGTAAACCATGCTTAATGCTACTCTTAGGAACATTACAAAACGCATCAGTTCATTATACAGAAGTGCATCGTAGTCTCCTTCCAAGTTTAAAAGATACAAATGCATTACCAAAACAGGACGATTTATTCCACAGTGCAGTGCATTTATTATTGAGTTCCATCAGATCACAGACGGGGAAATTATGCTTTATCTCATTTGCTCCTCTCCTCGCCAGGTGGAATTGGCTACAGGATCATGGCCTCGGCTGCCACTTTGGACCCAGACGTGGTGAGAGAGGTCTTGGAGTGCCCCATCTGCCTGGAGACCTTCAACCGGGAGCAGCTGCGCCCCAAACTCCTGCAGTGCGGCCACACGGTTTGCAGGCTCTGCCTGGAGAAGCTGCTGGCGAGCACCATCAACGGGGTGCGCTGCCCCTTCTGCAGCAAAGTCTCCCGCATGAGCAGCATCTCCCAGCTGGCGGACAACTTGACCGTGCTGAAAATCATCGACTGCGCCAGCTCCGGCTCGGCGACCAGCCTGATGTGCAAAGGCTGCAAGAACCGGCTGCCCAGGCAGTACTGCAAGGACTGCGGCCTGGTGCTCTGCGATGCCTGTAAAGCAGAAGGGCACCAGCACCAAGGGCACATAGTCCTGACTGTCCGCTCAGCTGCAGAGCAGCGGAGGAAAGAGGTGGGCGCCAAGCTCGCCATCTTGCGGGAGACGATGGGGAATATCCAGAAGAAAAAGGCCATGATCGACGGCATCTCGAAGTCCCTGCGGCTGAAATACAAGGCCGTGCAGCAGGAGTACGCCAAAGCGGAGCTCAGGCTCCAGGAGGAGCTGACGAAGTCCCGTAAGGCCTTCGCCTCCTCGCTGAGCGAAATCGAAAAGCTCAACACCCAGATCCTGGAGGAGCACACCTACCTGCTGAACATCGCCGAGGTCCAGGTGGTGTCCCGCTGCGACTATCTCACGATGAAGATCAAGCAGGCTGACATCGCTCTGCTGGAGGAGGCCGGCGACGACGAGGAGCTGGACTTGAAAAGCAACCTGCCCGCGCTTTTGAAGCTGCAGGATCCGGAGCTGGCGAAGGTCGAACGTTCGGAGCCTCTGGACGTGGGGCAGGTGGTGAGCAAGCAGTGTACCGTCGACACAGACGAAGGCTCCCATGACATAGCTGCGCTGTCGCTGGATGTGTACCGTGACGTCGACATGGCGACGGAGGAGGCTGCCTGTGCGTCGCCTAGCATCAAACCCAAGCCAGTGGAAGCGGCGGCTGCTGGATCCCACCTGTGTCAGTTCATTAAGAAAATGGGCTGCAAGGGGAACCTGCCAGGAATGTTCAACCTCCCGGTGAGCATATGTGCCACCATGCAGGGAGAGGTGCTGGTGGCTGACCGGGGGAATTACAGGATTCAGATCTTCAACCGCAAGGGCTTCCAAAAGGAAATACGCCGGAACCCCAGTAGCATTGACAATTTCGTCCTCAGTTTTCTAGGTGCGGAGCTTCCCAATCTTATCCCGCTGTCGATAGCCATCACACCTCAGGGCTTAATTGGAGTGACGGACAACTATGATAATTCAGTGAAGGTGTATACAATCGACGGGCACTGCATTGCCTGCCACAAGAACCAGCTGATCAAGCCCTGGGGGATCGCCGCCATGCCCTCAGGACAGTTTGTAGTGTCGGATGTAGAGGGGGGAAAACTGTGGTGTCTCGCGGTAGACCGGAATGTTGGGGTGGTGAACTATAACCGGCTGTGTTCGGCTGTGCGCCCGAAATTTGTCACGTGCGACACCAGCGGGACGGTGTATTTCACTCAGGGGCTGGGGCTCAACATCGAGAACCGGCACAACGAGCACCACCTGGAAGGAGGCTTCTCCATTGGGTCGGTGGGCACTGACGGGCAGCTGGGCAAACAGCTCAGCCACTTCTTTTCCGAGACGGAGGATTTCCGTTGCATAACCGGAATGTGCGTTGATTCCAATGGGGACCTCCTGGTGGCAGACAGCGGCCGGAAGGAAGTCCTGCAGTTCCCCAAGGATGGGGGTTTCAACGTTCTTATACGGGAAGGGCTTACGTGCCCAGTGGGCGTTGCCGTGACTCCAAAAGGGCAGCTGTTGGTGCTGGACTGCTGGGACCACTGTGTGAAGGTGTACAACTACTTGCAGAGAAGGCGTTCATCAACCTGTTAGAATCGCAGTCACTTTGGTCCGCTTCCTCATGGGAATTCATATAGATAGGAGACGCGTTTGCAATTCAGGCACCTCTGCTGCTTTTCGGTAGCACAGCAAGCAATACAAATGGGTGTTTTTTTGAGAAAACAGGTTTGTTATATTTAAAAACCCAATTTTTACATCCATCAGTCCCATTTTAACGGCTCATTTCCAATGAGATTACTGTTAAGATAGATTCATTCTTTGTCAAATCAGCCATAACGATTTTGCTTATACCGTGTGTAAAAGAAGATTTACATTTGAAGATTTGCTGAAATACCTCCTTTTATTGGAGTAGGCAGGGAGCGATACTTTTAAAAACCTTTAGGGTTGTCATTGAGGATCAAAAAGGGATATGTAGAAAGTGAGAACCATTATGAATATATATGTAATGGTATCCAGGCAGATCTGCTCTAAAAGTCATCACAAATAACTACAACTGCTTCTGGTGTACCTAGGGGCCTTACAACTGAAATAAATACCCAATTGACAATCTCTAAGAGATTTTGTACATGCTTGCCTAAAGTAAAGGAAATATCACTATAAAATGAACATAATGCACAATATTAGGAGTTAGACTTGAGTTTAAACCAAACGAAACATAAATAAATACTGTATATAACAACAAAATCATAAAGGGTGAGTAATTTGTTTATGCAAGTGGTTTGTCACAGGGATACAGTGGTCCTCATATTTTCATTCTGGAAGATATTCTGAAAGATTTGAGGCAAGTGTTCTTATCATAGGATCACAAACTCTTCCTAATCCAATAATCCATGCACTAGGGCCAACAGTTATCATGTATAGCAGCAATTATCAAGCCTGGTTTCAAGGCAGCATTGTGGAGCATGATGGCAAAAATCGAGATGTTTCACCTACTGACAACTCTATCCTTCAGTTCATTCCTATGGTCAATGCAGACAGATATTGTATAAAAGATATTAGGCTATATGCTTTTACCATCGATCAAGGAATGGAAGGCAGGATTGGTTTGATGAAACACTGGCCGAGATGCAATGGGACACAACCATTTAGCAAAATCACCTTCTGGCAAAGCTCAAGCTGAGTTGACACCGAATGACCATTTTATTTGGGAGGTGTTCTGTGACATCTAAATTAAAATATCAGCTAACTGTTAGATTTGATTTGCTGCACATTGACATGCACACATTACTGTAGATCCTCAATGTAGCACCCCCTATTTAAAAAAAATGTATGATTCAAATTGTCTTTATAACAATATTACATTTGGAATAAAGCCATTCCACAACTACTTGAGTGAAATACAGGGAACTTTATTATCGGCTCTTCAGTAAAATAATTGAGCTGCCATTTCATTTTTTGATGAATGGCTTCTCTCGTGCTCTAAATAAACAAAAATCCTTTAATTTCCTAGTGAAAAAAATAATTATTTATTATCAAGAGCCAAGGATTACAAAATATAGTATTAATACATTTGTCTCTGAGTGATTCTTTTTTAAAATATATTTTATGACTGTTAAAATGGACTGATTCATTTTTTATACAGTATGAAACCATAAATATAACACACTTTATAACTGTATATCGTCTGTATAGTGAGCTTTATGATGACCACATACCATACCAACACCTTAGTCATTTGTACAGTAGGATTTACTTTGAACATGGTGATTGATGTTAAGTGTCATTGTGTTTACGTATAGTCTCCGAATAGAGGAAGATACTGCATAAAGACTAACAATGAGAATTCACCTAGTGATTTTTACTTGGTTTGCTTGGTAAATTGTAAAATCTGTTTCATTTAAATATACTGTAGGTTTTCAGGCTCCTGTATAAAATACAAGGTAAAAGTTCACTCACCTTTACTGGTAATTTATTCTACAGTATGTGTGTTATTGAACTTGGGTATGCCTTTGGAGTCTTCTAATATAAAACATATTTTCTAAGTTGTTTTGCTAGCCAAAGTGTCTGAAAACCCTGTGTTATATTTATTCTGATCACAAAAGTTATCAATCACTGTCAATTACCTGTTGTTTTACGTGTAAATGTTATCTTGCCATAAGGCATTGCTGTTATGTTACTGCAGTCAATGTTCTGTGTAACATGATTCCATTCACTTGTTTGTATTAATAAATACCTACTGAGTGCAATAAATCTTAAACTGCAGAAACCGGAGTACGAAAACATTTCTGAAAACAATGTGCTGTTCAAGGTGCCATAAAAATAGGTCTCATAGTGAAACTAGCCCTGTACCCTTTTTCAAGTTGGGTTCTCTTTGAAAATATTTCCAGATGCATACCTACAGTGTGGTTGAATAAATAAAGTAATTCTACACAGTTCCTCGGTGGTTACCTTCTGAATACATTTCTGCAGTGTGTTTTGAGTAATCCTAGGCTTTGATTTGTTAATTAACAAAGTAATACTTTTAATACGTTAGTATAATGGTTGGTGCTATGAATAGGTAGACAG
This sequence comes from Lepisosteus oculatus, assembly GCF_040954835.1. Taxonomy (NCBI): domain Eukaryota; kingdom Metazoa; phylum Chordata; class Actinopteri; order Semionotiformes; family Lepisosteidae; genus Lepisosteus; species Lepisosteus oculatus. Next base: position 11,222,655 of record NC_090719.1, on the reverse strand, counting down.
CAGTACTTTAATTCAATGAATGTTTCAAACCTCATACCAGAGACACTGTAGCTTCGTCATACACAGAAAATGTCATGGAATATAAAATCATTTTTGATTTGTGTTTGAAATAAATTTTCAATGCTTTCTATTGTAAATTAAATACACTTTACAACTGTTTTGTAAGTGGTGCAGAGTTAAGAACAAATGTCCTCAAATGACCCTTTACTGAAGGTCTTTTTGCATTGAATTTCATTGGATATTCCAGGTGGTGAGCTCAACTGCAGATCTGTTATATGCCTCACAATTGGAATAATTGCCTAACTTTCAGAGCCTTATTATAATGCTTTGTAGAATGCCCATGTACTGTAGACGCATATTAGTCACAATATGAATTTATTAGATTTTGGTGTCATGTTCTGAAGAAATGAAGAAATTTAGGAGTACATGCACATAACAGATTTACATATAAGCTACCAATTAATTTTAAAGTAAAAGAGTAACTGTGTTGCTACAGTATAAATGTGTCTGCACCTGGTTCTGTTAAAGCAAGGCCAAAAGCAAGTATTGTTGCTCTAATCCGTTGGAGTATTTGGTGACAATATCCACATTTTCAATAACTAATTTTGTAATAATTTTTCAACATTATAATAATGATGTCCTTATACTTAACATAGTAACTTAAATATAGAGATACCATTAACTTTTCAACCTAAGTGTTATATACTATTCAAAGTAAAAGATTCTAACTTTTACCAAATTATATATTCAATATGGCCTTTCATGGTAGATATTTTCTGTGTAAAAGCATGTAAAGAAAGATGTAAATTCAAAGGAGTCTTTACTATAAAATAATTCCATTACAGTATGTTAAAGCTAATCAGATACAGCTTCAAACGTTCAGCAAGAGATATCTGAAACACAAAGGATAATTGCAGAATGTCTCTGAAAAAGTCATTCAAAAGTACTGGACTGGCTACACGGGACCTGAATCCTACTGACCTGTTATGGGTGGAGTTTTGAAAGGTCACAGCTACTGAAAATAACAAGCAATCTGAAAACATACAATTGCTTGTATGGAAAAATGTAGACCATAATTCAGGAGGATATTGATAACTGAGAGTCACCTAAGACCCTGACTTCCAGAAAATAAGCCATAATAAAGGATCAAGAAAGTGATTCACAGAATACAGTACATACTGTACTAGAAAATCTTCCAAATCACAACCATAAATACCAGCATAAAATATGTGATATTACAGGAACCAAAATTGGTGAGGCCGTGAAAATGCCTTTGTTTTTTTTTCCCAGGCATTGTTAATGTAATGTATTTATTTTTGTTTTTTATATAGTTTTTGTTTCTTCAACTTGCATACAAGAATCTGATTTCATTTTTTTTTACCCCGTCACCAAAGCTGGTGTTTGCTGTTTTTGCAAGACATTAAAACTGTCTTATCCCTGTGAAATCTCTTGAGAGAGCTTGAGATTCACAGTAAATCCCAAACCGTATAGGAAATGAGCTATGGCAAATAAAAAATTAAAAAGTGCTATGTTGCATTACCTCCTTGTAGCCCAATCGCGTTGGAGGCTCAAGGGATGGGACCTGACCAAGAAAGTCAGATCTCAGCTTTAAGTGGTGATGGTCAGCAAGTAGTAGGTTTTCTTCCCAATGGACTTTACAGACTAATGCCACAGTATAGCAAAAGGGGATACCATGCTGAAAGAGCAGTGTCAGGACAGTTCAAGTTGCATGGTCATTAAAGACGTCATGGCATTCTTCAAAAGAGTAGGGGTTTAACTCTCCTGTCCTGGCCTAATTCCATGCTGGGTTGGCATTATCTGGCCTATCTAAAGTTACCCTTTAATGCACTGCTGAGGCCTCTTCTCATTTCTCTATCTATTGTGTAGTGCCGCAGCAGTGCTCTTTTTAAACTACTAGGCAAAACAATGAAATCACCGCAGTCGTGGGCAGGTGGCTGGTCTATACAGCATGTAATCCTGGAGATTTAGTAAATATGAAAGAACTGTGCCCAATAATAGATCAAAAACCAGTAGTAAAAATATGTATATACTGTATGTACTGTACTACAGTGTATATTCATACCAAGGGGTGGTTAGAGTAAGTAATAATGCAGGAGGTTAAACAGTGCTGTTTATGTTTGTAATAATCTGAAAATTATTGTAGTAAATGTGACTGATGTTGATCTATACACACATCATTTTCTGCATTTATCATAAAAAAACAAGGCAGAAGATATCAAGAAGAGCATGCCAACAATGATGACTGAATGGTAAATTTGTGAATGTGACAGCCAAATTACAAGCTTTCAGACTGAACGGCAACAAACTATAAAACTGAGTTATGATTAGTTCAGAAAGCGTGAGGAACTCTCCCCCTAGTCTCACCACCCCCCCACCAGCCCCAGGGTTTGGCAGATGCTGCTTAGCTGGATCATTGTCTCAAAATGTATCAATCTTGGCTGTGAGAAAATCAATCTCTGCTAGCTTTCTGTCAGAGCGAGTGAGATAGTTGTGTTCCACGCACTACTGATAATAACTGTTAAAAAAAAGCTGATCTCACCCTGAACAAAGTATTAACAGTCATGCACATCCATAATCATTTTATGCCACAATTACAAGCTGTAGACAAGTGATTGCTTTATGTACGTTTCTTAGAGTTGAATCCATATTTTAAATAGGACAGTTTATAATGTACTACCCTAGTATACTGTTCATACAGCATTATTTACTGCACCAGATGAATCTGAACCACACAGCAATCATGCTCTCATTGTTCTTTCGCAGTATTTCTGAAGGGTGCAATCTTGACAAGAAAAAAAATGTCTTTGTTTAATGTGTATCTGAATCATCATAAAACTATTTCAAACTAGAATAGTTACCATGATAAAGTTAGCACCGAATCTCACTCTTACAGAGCTACAGGAGTGTGCCACATAAATTCTCAATGACTTAATTAAACTATTTGATTTAACTGGCCTAAACTGCCATTACTACAGTATTAAGAACGTCACGTGTGCTCTATACCCTGTGGGGCTGAGGTTCTGCAATATGAGTAGACAGGAGAAGCTGGCACAGGGATCATCAAGAAGCAGATGCACATAATAGTGGGATCAATCAGCTGCTATCAGTCCAGAAAGGAAAGATTAACTGTCCACCTTCCTTTAGCTAGTAATCCTTCTCTGTTTCATGTTCTTAAGGGTGTTACAAGTTGGGTTGTAGAACTGCCAGAGTCATTTGGATCAGGTCCGGAAAAAAATATCGATTTACTCTATACACATCCCTGCCCACAAAACTCAACACTAGAGTGCAGAATCACAGTGCAAATGTTTTTATCCTCTGCTCTCATTTTTGTTGTTACAAAAAATCTGCAAATGCAGATTGTGTCTCCTGCTTAGATGCATGAAATTGTTTACTTCTTCAGTGCTGTAACTGCTACTCAGTCTAGCACAGAAATAAAGAATCTTTGTGTTCTTTCTGATTACAATCTGCCTTTTGAAGCAATTACTTGTGATACCACTAGAGTGTATTATTTTACCAGCATAAAATCAACCTCATTTTTTCTTCTCTCTCTCAGATGGATGTAGAATAGCTAAGAAAAGCTGGTGTTCATAATAAAATAATTCAAGCAGCCTGCATGTTAACTACATGCAAGTCTGACAACATCTTCTAGATGTAAATGAAGTCTTAGCATCTCTGCATTGTCATCCTAACATTTACTACAGAACAGACTACTTTTGCAATCCTCTTTTACAATCTACTACTCTGTTTAGTCTTACAGTATATCTCTGGCATGTAATGATTTACAGAAAGTAAATGGTGATTTTTCAGTGTTCATACATTGTGGGAAAAACCAGAAAGCACTTTTAAATTTAAACTGGATGTCTGTTACTTCAGATTGAATTTTATCATGCTTTTATCATGTGTTATTAGTATGATGTTTTTTTTCTCAGTTATTAGTTGTTTTCCATCCATCCATTTTCAAACTGCTTTTTTCAGGGTCACAGGGAAACCGGAGTCTATTCAGGCTAGCAACAGGAGCAAGGCAGGGTACACACTGGGTGGGACACCAGTCCATCGCAAGGTGGACAACAGAAACAAACACTGGGACACAGACTCACACCAGGGCCAGTTTTTCCCAAAGCCACTTAACCTACCAGCATGTCTTTTCACTGTGGGAGGAAACCGGAGCACCCGGAAGAAACACACACAAACATTTGTACGGGGAGAACATACAAACTCCACTGAAGTGAACTGAACACAGGCATCCAGCACTGTGAGGCAGCAGTGCTAACAACTGGGCTATATTACTTGTTTCATCTCTTCTAATTCTTTTGGGGTGATTATTAAAAGTGCACTATAAAATAATGATGATGGTAATCCAAGGATAAGCCTAAGGAACCGTATCTTCTGGCTCATACCTGACAAAAAAAAATGATATGACACCAAGACTATTATGCATTTTAGTCCTGACTCGGCTTGGTTGGAAACCCTCCTTTGTGGTAGAATGTCACATATTGTAGACAAACCAAAAGCGTTTTACCAATAGGAAGAACATACTACTGTGTTTGTCTCTTCAACACCCAGTGGCAGATTTAACATGTTTGGAGTACTGCAGGACTGACTATAATGATACAGTATAATGCTACCCTTACCTTTTTGGTACTGTAGCCAGAGCTGCTGCTGCACCTTCTTGCTGGGGAAGTAGATGGCACAGGTGAGTTCAGAGCCGTAGAGAGCTTCTGCAATGTAGTGGCTGCCGTACTGCTGGAGAAAGGACAGCAGTTCCTCTCGTGTGCTCTCCATGTTCAGCATCTTCAATATCTTAGAGAAGTCTGGTAGGGGACAAACAAACCAGCTTATAAGACAAGCATATGAAAACATTTCCTCCTTGGCAAGACAGCCCTTTCGCACAGTGCCCTCTCACGTCTGTATAATAGAAATGATTGATAAAGAAATAAAAGTGAGAACCTTAACATGGTAGGCCGCTGCAAGCAAACGAGAGGAGCCAAGCACCCGTTGTTGATGAGTTTGCTACCTGGTGTGAACAAAACTCCCTCAAGCTAAATGCGTCCAAGACCAAAGATATTGTATGATAATTGACTTCAGGAAAAACCCACACCCCCACCCTAACCTAAATCAGGGGCAATTCAGTGTAGCTGGTAAAACAAGACATGTACTTGTGGACTGTTGTGGACTCCAAGCTTAATTTCAAAGCCAATAGTGACTTGATCCTCAAAAAGGGATAACAGTGTCTTTTTTTCTTATGGAAGCTTAAGCATTTTAAGTTCGATGATTCCTTGTTGATTTTGTTCTATCGGCCCTTCCTCGAATGAGTTCTAACTTTTTCCCCGATCTGCTGGTTTGGCAGCCTGAATCTGAGAGGCAAGAACAAACTGCGCAGCCTGGTGAAAATATGTCAGCAGATTTTCCAGCCCTCTCCACCATCTATCTTCACACGTTTTGCATAAAGTAAAATCCTTTTGTAACAATCCTTCACACCCCTTGTTAAATGATTTCCAGTTACTCCTATCAGAATGCACAAGTTACTCCACAACTCCAAAACCAATAGATTTAAGTTCTCATTCATACTAGTAGCCACATCCTTACTTAACACTCTATACAAATATGTTTGTATATTGTTGTTAATGTCATGTTCTTTTTTCTGTCCAGCTGTACACCAACACTGCTGCTGTAAAACTAATTGTCCCCTCGGGGATAATAAAGACTCTTTCTCTCACCTACTACTGTATATGAATATGAAAACCATTTATGAACTTTTCAGTCTGAAATTCCTAATCTGCCATTCAAAACATGTCAGTCACATAAAAAACATGAACATCTGAGGCATGCAATAATGTTGAATCTCCTCACAGTGGTGGAACACACACACATCAGGAAAGTTTACTATTGTGGCCTTAGGAGATAATTCTTGGCTTATATTTACCTAATTATGGACAGCAGAAAAACTGATATTTCAGAGATTTTGCTAACTTTCAGTAGCAACATTTATTTAGGTACAACACAACAATTTGCATTTCAGTATTTAAAGCTACAGATATTATTCATCTAAGGTCACACAAGTAATGTGCTTTCCTCATTTAGTTTTAAAGGGGAACTGTGTTGATTAGCATCTGTGCCTCTATTTGTATAGATTTGTATTTGTGTCAGGTCTGTTTTTTTAACAATTTAGTTTTTACTGTAAAACAACACACTATAAAACGATGCATAAACATATTTATGATTATGAATTTTAACAATGTGCAATCTCCCCAAAAACAATTCCAACTCCATTTTTCAAACCTGTTCAGACAGTAACAACACTAAAAGCACTTTCATAAAAGATTGTAGTGTTTTAAGGCTTAATAAAAACAATCAATACAAATAATTTAGTGATGAGCATTTCCCCCCCACAAAACATCACAGATTTCACAGTAACATTGCTGAATTAGTCCTGATTAGTTAGAGTAAAATCTAAACGTGCAATAGAACCTCTGTTATTTGGTAAACTTAATTAAGATTCCATTTTATTTCTGCTTTACTCAACTTTTGTCTTGATGGAAGCTTCAAGTTAATCAAATTTGTCACCTCCTCCTTATTTTATGAAAGCAATAAGTCATTAGTAACAGGTTTTGGAAAAATTGCTCCCCTGATATTACCATATATTACATTCTTCCCACAAATCAATATGTGGTGCTGAAGGAACAGCTCCAGGAAAAAAAATGCATACTTAATGTTAGAAATAAAAATGTATCCAGGGGCAGGAAGATGTTCACCAGCTTCCTGCACTACTACAGGTTATAGGTTTTGCCTAAAGCATGGTCATAAGCAGTATTATTAAAATACCACAAAATAAAAAATCTGCTTCATCCAGCTACAGTGCCTTTAGAAAGTTGACACACCCTTTCAAAGTAATACATTTAGTGGCCTAACAGCCCGAAATCAGGACACATTCAATCAGAATTTATTTTACCTTTATTTTCACACTGCAACACACAACCTCCAAGTGAAAAACAAATACTCAGACATTCGGAGAGGTAATTACCAGGAAAATTAGTTGGAAATGTGTCTGTGTAAATTACAAACCCTTCTATTCCAAACGACTGGTGCTTTTTCCCTGCAGGATAATTCAATACCCATGCTAAAGAGTTACATAAAATTAAATAAAATATTGAATATATAAATCCTGATATATCAAAGCAGCTGTATTTTTAAATTTTAGAACGCCTTAAAACTGGTTTACACTGTTTATGTCATAATAAATGTATTACCAAGTGCCACATTCAGAAGGACTCTGTTTGGCTTCCACCAAAACTTTGGAAAGTTAGAATGCTTCATGAAATTGCACCACTCTTCTAGTACCTACAGTAGTTTGAAGCGGATAAAGCCTGAAGCTCTGTAAGGGTTACTGTACCTGTGGACAGTGTGATTGCACTGAGCTTCACCTTGTACAGGTTACTGCGGACCCTCCATTGCTGTACCATGGGGTAACCCATCGCCTCATTGTACTTTGCATCTCCTGCAATTTCAACACAGAAAAACACAAGTTGTCCAACAGATCTGGATACCAGATGTCAACTGTCTGGGTAAAAAGCAACATATTCCACTTTAAAATTACCCTTCGATTATTCAAATCTTGCCATGTCAGACTTGTAATTTATATCATTTCCTTGAGAATCCCCCTATTAAAATAATCATTTTTCGAAACGGTAAAATAACAAGCTGAAAGTCTCAGATAACAAACAGAACGTGTATTTGGATAAATGCCAAACTCAAAGTCACTAGTGCCCCCTCCCTCAATCTCTGCATAACCAAAAGAGTCTGTGCTCAATTCTGTATGCAAAAAACATTTGACAAGCAGAAGATGACTCAGTCAGTGTTCCTTTCACTTTCAAGTGACTGAAACTCCTCTGTCATTTTCTTGAAGTCTAAACACCTTCCATAACTCCCCCAGAAAACATACAACAATAACTGAATGAATGTCTGTCTTCTCTGAAGCAATAATAATGAATTATGTGAGGATCCCTCATTTTAACCAAAGCTCACAAGTTATGTTAGACCTCCTGCCTGGCTTATTACTATACAGTAACACTTTACAATAAGTGGCTACATTCATCCTATAAATTAGACATGAAATAATGCATAATTGCTTGCAGGATTACCTTGAAATGCAAATAAGTCACAATGTATTCAAGTTAAGCATTATCTATATCAATTCCTTTAGTTGCCTTTAGTTATGAACGGGGACCTATTGAGAAGTTACCTAAAATGCAAGTGCTTCAGTGAATTCAACCAGCCAACAGAATGTAGTATAGCTTTTTAAAATCTAACATATTCTTATGAAATAAGAGAACTGTACTGGATAGATTTTCTTGTAAGCGAAAGCTATATCAACTTTAATTGCTCACGTGACCACAAAGTAAGATGTCTGTGACTGAAGACATCTTCAGTTTGAAGACGTTCTTTGAACGAACGCATCACTATATTTTCATTGTACAGGAAGTAAGGTGAATTGAAATTAATTATTAATTAAGGAATTGACAAAATACTGAACTACTGTAGATTACCGCATGTGCATCTTGACGTTAAAAATAAAGGAAACAGAAACAGATATAAAGACTACAGTAGGCAGCCTGAAATCCTAGTTTCGGGCTTCAATATTCTCCTTAGCCCACCTGTCAGCAGCTGAAGATTGGGCAGTGGCTCGGAGAGAATCCCCCGACACTGTTCTTCCACAGGCAAGGGGATCACCATCAGCCCGTCCGCCAGCTGGGGAAAGTCCTTGATGAAGTTGTTATCCCTGAAACACACACAGGACACCAGACATGACTGTACAGTAAGTGCAGTTTCACAGCAGTTATCAGCCAAAAGAAATGAACTGTTGCTAAATATTGTCGTGAGGTATTTCCAAATACATTTATTACATCTTTATTACACTAGACGTGTAAATTGAGAACAAGTTCTAAAGGTGACCTAGAGTAGCGTTTATACAGCAGTAGATTGTGCAAGGAATTTCCATTTTTCATGGAACAAGTGAGAGAAGTACCTTGCCCCAAATGTACAACAGCAGCATTCCACCCAAAAGCATAGTAGTCTATAGTATAGAGTCCTACACATTATTCCATACTACTGCCCTGAAACTGAGTTTTTATGTATTTTCTGTACCTGTCTAATTTTTCTAAAATGTCTAGAAGGTTTTGCCTAAGGCCCATCTCATTGTGATGATGATTGTTTTAAGTTATCTTCTGATGGTAAAAGAAATGCAACATTTTCTGGAATGAGAATATTATAGTTATAGCCTATGTATTTTCACAAAAAAGTTGTCAATTTGTTTTAACCCCTCTGACCAGCAATACAACTTGTGCAGTGAGGAATTGCAACTTGCCAATCACACAAAAGTTCGTTAGGTGCACTTTTACCCAACGAGGTCCAGGTGGAACAAGGCCTGATCAGGTCATCTTTAAAAAGGCCTTAATTCAGAGCTTAGGTCACTGCAAGAAAAAGGCCACGCTAGTCAGTTTTTTGTGCATTCCATAATGCCTTGAATGTCACCAGAAGCAAGGGAGAGGGCCATTGAGAAAGTTTTGGCAGACCGGCAGGACAGATGACCATCCAAGATCTGGTCTCCCTTGTGTGACCACACCAGAGCAGGACCGACACATCAGACTGGTCCATCTGAGAGATCGTTTCAGATCTGCCATCCGTACTGCTTCTGAAACTGCCAGCAGACACAATGACCACATCAGTGACAGGACAATGAGGCTCCATGCTGCTGCCCTTTGAGCAAGGCGACAGGTCAGAGGCCCTCTGCTCACAGCTCCTAGATGTCACACCGACTGGCTTGGGTCAGACAGAGGCTGCGATGGACTCGTCAGCAGTGGCATCAGGTCCTCTTCACGGATTAGTGACTCTTCAGCCTGTTCCACGCAGACGGGAGGGCCAGAGTGTGGAGGAGGAGGTGTTGTGTTTCTTTTTTCCATCAGTATATATGAGATAATGAATAGAACATCATCTAGTTGCTACTTTTTATATGGTTGTAACTTTCTATGTGCTCAGACTCTGTGATCTCTTCCATTCTCATTCCATTACACCAATTCTTGATAAAGGTCCACACATGTGCATCACATTACAGATTGATACTCCAGAATAGCTAAAGACAATACACCTTTTGTAGTAAATATAACTTATGATGATAACCTGTTGTTTTAATTTCAGCTGTGTAGAACTGTTCCCTTGACAGCCCAGAACTAAAATATATACAATACAAAATATTCAAGTAAAAGCCCCTGGCTTTACAATCACAAAACTGCTTATTCCCAAGCCTACATACTGTAGGGAGGAGGAAGGTAAAATGGAATAAAGCTACTTAAATTACAGTCAGGCAAGTAGTCCCTAAAGGGCTACGGTTCTGCTGTGCAAGGCACAGGAGCTGTAAATAAAAACAGACATACATTCTCCCAGGATTCAACACAAATCTAAATCATTCCTTTCTATGTAATGTCAATGTTAAAGTGCTTAAAGCAAAATAGAAGCAGGTCATACCTCTTTCAAACAGTAAACAGTATTAATTTTTGATTAAAGCATTAACTCCTACATTATAAAACTGAAAACATCAGACAAAAAAAAGACGGGTTATGTCTTTATTTTTATCTTCTCCTTTCTTCACTCTTTTTCAAATGCTTTATATAAACAAAGAATTACTATGCACAAAGGACAATAAGTACTGTACAGTATCTTGACCAACCATCACAGGCAAAACTGATTCCTTAGGATCTCTCAAGAAATGGATGAATGAGGTCCTATATTCAATAAATTATTACTAATAACAATTTTGTTTGCAAATAAAATAATAAATAATTACAGTAATTGCACAAAAAATAATATAGTTCTTTTATTTTCAATCTTAAAAAGCTTTCAATATTGGAGGGGATCCACACTGTCCACAACTGATGTGCTGCCCCCAAGTGAATGAGCAGCCAATCTGCCCCAGCAGCTCCCCACTGTGTTTTAGATAGATACAAATAAATAGATAAATCAAAGAGGAAAGGTAGACACATTTACAGATTGAAAGTTATCCAGAAAGGTGGTGTAACAGTACCTATCAACAGCAGCATGGATTCTTTAATAATCAAATAATCAAGACCTCAATAAATATCTCATCTGACGGATGTCATTTCCTACGGCAGTGTCAAAAGAGAAGATTGGATTAGAAATTCTGGTCCACAGGGAATAGTGTCACCTCCTGGTCCACTGGAACCACTTACTGCACAACAGTAACCACGTTTTCCTTGAAGGTCTCACATCCCAGGACTGACCACGTACAGCCTTGGATGGTTTCTGAGATCTGAAGTCAAGGTGGTAACACTCAAGTGAGTGTGATGGATGGAACAGTCTCCTCTTATGTTCTAATGTGGGTACATGAACAATGTCTTTTTCAATGATCACCAAAGCTAAAGCAGACATCATTTGATTCATCTGTTGACTGACTTATAGTCAGATGACTAAAGGCTTATTGTCAGGATAATGAAAACGTTTTTAATGGAATCAGACACCCTGCTCCAGTGTTGCACAACACATCTAAAACAACAGGGGCTGAGTCAATTATTCCTTCTGTTTGCATCTCATTAAGAAGAGGTGAAGTTTGAGACAGTTTTGATTCACATCCTAGATGCATGACTTCTCTGAGGTCAGAAAAGAAAGCTCTGCGGTTTTTGTTAGCAGGGGTGAAATAACCTGCAGCAGGTGGAACAATGTTCTTTTTATCCTTAGTCTGGGATAAGCTTTCAGTGCTGTGGGCTCAGCCTAGTGAATTTTTTGCTCTGTTGGTAATGTTTATCCTGTTCTGTATGAGTGCAAACCATTAAGATGAAGGATTACACTGCTGGAAAAAATGAAGAGTTATTTATAATCTTTGGACTAGAGCAGTCATCTACCGGAAAGGAAACAATAGTAGCTTGGAAAAATATGCATTTCTAGTTCATAAGAACAACAGGTTTACTGTTCAGTGCTTTCATTTATAACACACAGTTTGAGATCTACCCTCTCTGGAGCTTTTAGATATAGACTACTCTGTTGCATTGTGCAAAAACTAACGTCAAATGGATTTTCACTGAAGCCTGAGGACATTTTATTGGATTTCAATGAAACACTTAGAGTACACCTGCCTAATATTTCATTAATGATACTGGCTTTCCCCAAGCACTGGTAATTTTTACACTGATTACTGCTCATACATCTGTTTAGACTCTGTATCTCTAATAGCAAACCCCTTTTGAATCTCAAATATTTACAAAAAGATGCCTCTTTGTCCCTTCAGCAAGCAACCCAGTCCAAAATTTAAGTATATCAGGGTCCAGATTTTGCTCTGCTAAGCCACTGTTATGAAGAGTTTTGTTTTTTTCTAGGTTGTTCAGGAAATTAAGCTCTGTCATTTCTGAAAAAGAGCACTGCTTCATACCTGTTTATTGATTAGACAGCTGGTTTCTTTGCAATGTTCAAACAGGATTTTGTTGGCAAAGGAAGGGCAATCCTAAAACAATGTTAAATCACAGCTACTTTGCTGGAAGCTTGAATGCGAAATTCAAGGGCAGAGGGGAAAGATAGAAAGAGATTACTCTCCCACACACAAAAAAATATTGATTATTAAATTTAATAAGAGGACCCATTTGAAAATCCTGTAAAGGCCCCAGTTTGAGTTATACAGTAAGTGCTTATAGATCTCCCATGAAATTAAGAGTCTATCATTGTCACCTAGAGGCTTTTTACATTAACTAATTTTCTAGGTTAACATGGTACCAAAATTAATTGAAAAGGAGGTAAATACAATGTTGATTTATTTCCATAACATCAAGGCAATATGAAATGACAACTGAAAATAACAGCACATTGTGCACACAAGATATTCAGCATTTTTGGCTATTGATTTTTTTTTACAGAGTTCCTCTTTCAAAGATGAGGTTACAAGATTAAAGCCTTAAATTTCTCAACAGCAGAAAGGATTACGAGGAATTTAAAATAATTTACTGCATATGCTATTTTAGAAAACTCCACTGAATTTGAATTGTAAGGATAAAAGGTGTCAAAGCTTTAAAATAATGTATTATACTCTACTCATGTGATTTGACGTTAGCCCATTTGAAGTAATTTGTTAAAGACAATAAGTTAATATAGAATTTTACTTCTCCTACACACAGTACATGTACCAAAGTTGTCACATTTCATCCATTTCACCCTTATTGAACTAGTGACTTGCATACAGAGTGCACTGATTAATCAGAGTTTTACAGATTAACAGGAGATTAACAGGTTAAACAGGAGGAGACCTTTCGACAAATATTAGATATAATTTTAACTGTGGTAATCCAAGGATACAGGATTACAAGCCAGAGACAGATTTTAATTGCGATGAGACTGGCATGTTTTGGAAGCTAGTGGTGAGTTGAACTGACATCTCTAAGGAGGAGAAATCAGTTCCAGGTTTTAAAACGGGAAATGATAGGTTAAATCCATACACATGTTTGAATGCTTTGGATGATAGTTTGGTGCAACCAATGATTCTCATTTGCTTTGAAAAGCCAGAATAAGAGCCTATTACCAGTGTTGAGAGCTACCTGTAGTCAAAGAATTTGGCCTTCAAGTTTCTCCTTATCTTGGATAATGCGCTAGGCCACCCCAAAGTTCTCAGACCAACCCATCCCAATGCTGAAATTGCGTATTTGCCCAAGATTGCCACCTCATTTATGCAGCATCTTGATCGAGGTACATCTCTACTTTCAGAAGCTATTACACTCTGACAGTGGGGTTTTGTTTCGGGGAACTAAGCCACCTCATATAACCAAACACTTTTTTACATACTCCACACACAGCTACGGGTTTTCCACACAGGTCTGAGCTCCCCTTTTAAGTAAGTAGCAGTGGTAAGAACCTCCTCTTTGTCATTTCGTTTGGCCAGTCACACTTTCACTGTCTTCCTTTTTATTGGCATGCTGACATAGAAACAACCAAACCTACTGCTCAGTTGCTCCATCCCCTCTGGAACTGCTGCTGGAATTCGCTCCTTCTAGTGTCTTCATTTTTCCCTTTCTTGCGTACTTGCCACAACACATTCTTGCATGGGTCTGATTCCTCTGCTCACGCACTTTATTACTTGTTGCAACACATGCTTGAGATGGTCTGACTCCCTTGAATCGACTAGGACCATTCACTCACTGGCCCTTACCAAGGAAATGGCTTCACACAGAAGTCAAGTTGTGTATTTAATCACATTACACTCTCTCACAATACCTTCTACAATTTTGCCTCTTGGAAGCAAATTAAAAAGACACCTTCACAAGTTTAACATTGCCAACTGCTTTGTAACTATTAAGGTGCACTGACCATTTGCTCTGACGTGGTCAACAACTTCCAAGGCTTCTCCAACTCAAAGAACTAGCATGGTTTGGTGACAAGGAGGACCTGGACGATGTTGTCCTCAGTTTACAGCTACTCTAATCTGTAAATGGCATTAAGTTGGAAAACAAATTCATCCACCATATTTTTGAGGTGCACCAGCACTTTGAGGTGCACTGATTGAAATTCAGCAGAAAGATCGAAAGTGCCATCTCGCTTTACAGGAATGGGTACAGAGGTGTTCAAGATATCTAATCAGCCAAAGACTACAGCTTTCTTTAACAAGCCTACTTCTGACTTTGCCTCTGTTGAAAACTAGACAACTCTTATGACCCTTAACCAGGACGTTTAGCACAACTACCTCATCGAACCTCTCATAATCATCACGGACACAGCGTGTGTAACATCGTACATTAATAATAATATTGTTACATCTGTACATTAATACCTTATGTTTTATGTACAAATCTATTTTTTACATAATTTTGATTACAGAGAATTAAATCAACATTGGTAACTTCTGGCCAGCTCAGCAGCCTTTGCTCTGCCAAGTGAAATCAAGCTCCAGCTGCTTAGAGTCCCTAACAGGCAGACCTGTTCGGGCTCATTTTACCTCAAATTCTGGTGCTGCAGCTTATATTGTCATCGCAGTGCCACCAAGTTTAAAGTTATTTGGATACGCAGCTCTCTTTATACCAATCTCATGGATTAAAATGCATCGTTGCAAACTTCCAGTTTACAAAAAACAATCACCTGGCATTTTCTTAAAATGTTGTCATATCCAGTGGCTCTTAACCTTATTCCAGAAGTTCAGCACATTCAGATACTGACCGCAAACCACTTCTCTTGAAACAGACATAATTGCTCACATACTGTACAAATAATTTATAAAACAAAATGTTGCTGTCAAATACAAATTGTGATGTGAAATATACAGTACATGGACCTGAAGGGCAGGTACTTTCTCTTTTCCTCACGAATGGCCATACTACACATTAATGAAATTATTTTTTGTAGTCTGTATTAATTCTGTAGAGATGCTGGAACCATATGCTGATTGCTAGAAAACAAGACTGACAGCAAATACCATACTATATCATGTGTATGGTGAACTATAATGACAAAAAAGAATGGATAAAAACTGTAAACGCTAGCAGGAATGTGGTAGGAATCTGCTCTTACACAGTAAATAGAACTAATGGAGACTAGTTTTGAAAAAGAATATATGAACATTAGAAAAGTTACAAACAAGAAGAGGCCATTTGGTCCATCAAGGTCATTTTGTTGCTAGTAGCGACATTATCAGAGGATCTCTTCCACCTATTTTTTAATGAGCTACAGTAGGGTTTCATCTTTAGTAACAATGCTGCTATCTTCTTCCAGACACTCGCTTTTTATAAAATGTCCTCAATAGTTCTCACGATTATCACCTGGTTCATGTTTCAGTGCCGATTCTGAAGAAGTCCAATGGACTGAATTTTTCAATGCCCTTGAGGATTTTGAGCCTCTCAGAGTCTTCTCTATTCAAGTCTGAAAATATAGTTATTTTAGCTTGTTAGAGTTGGGTATTCCTTTAAACTAGGGACTATATCTTTCTGCTCTTCTCTTTTATTTATTCTCTTATTTTCTATTACTCTTTTCTATTTCTAACTGTTGCTTCTTCTGCCTTACGTGTAACAGAGTTAGGGTCTAATAGTCTTAAATTTAAAATCTGGTTTTGTCATTTAATGGTTGAGTGCTATATTAGCACTTTACCGATCGACGGGTATTGACATTATCTTAACTGCATTATCTGACCTCTCACTAACCCAGATCACATACAGTATATGTGCATTCAACAGACTTCAAAGGTTGATGTATGTCGGACACAGGCTGTAATGTAGCATGAAACAGAAATGTAAAAATGTAATAAGTGTGACAGTGGAGCACACCTCCCAATGCACTTCCTACTCCTACTATGTGGGAATGCGCGGCTACAGCGCCTGAGGCTCATCAGGTTTGCTATTTAAGGTCCCCACGAGGGCACGGACGGGGTTCAAGCTCTGAACCAGCGTAGTAGCGGAATAGCTACGATAGTATTATTTTTTCCCTTTAATGAAAAACCCGACGTCGTATATAACGAAGGAGAATCGCTTTACGACACGACTACCCACCGCCACAGCGCTCGCTCCCTGGTTAAGAAGAAGACGCGCTTTGCCGGTGCTCAGTACACGTAAACCCGACACTATTACAGTATATATATATGTACACACACAGATATAGCTAGTTTTCTTTGTCCCCATTGTATGTTAATTGAAGAATATTTATTTTATTTAATATAATGCATTTCATGTTAAGGCGTTTCAGCTTCTACAATTTAATAAGCATTGATCCAAAGGAAATAATACACTGGCATATATAAACGTATAAAAGCATACCATGTGAAAAATAATTTAAAAGGATGTTTTGTTAAAAAGAAGGTTAAAATAATATTTTATGCCTCAAGTGGAGCAGTCCACAGTTTTGATGGAGACCCGTGAAAGCCTTATTGCCCAAAGCACAGAGCTTCATGAAAGGGATGTACAATATAGCAAACCAGAATCCAAAGAATGGTGAAGTCAGGATGAAGTATAATAGTTAAGCTGTCTCTGTGGCAGCAAAAAGCCAGATTACTTTAGGCTCTATAAGCCTGAAGAAGGATTTAATTATCCTTTATTTAAAATCAATCCTAAACTTTACTGGATTCCAATACACAAACAGTGGCCAAATCAAGAGTGATGTACTTGCCGGACTTAGATCTAGTTAGATTTCTAGCATATGAGTACACAGAAGAATTATGTCAGTATACTCAGAGGCAGCAAGAAACAGTGCATTACAGCAATCTGGTCAAGAGTAAAAAGGGTATGAACCAGTTTCTCACCTGTCGGGACAAGATAGGGACTTAAACAGGCAATATTGTGCATGTGAAAAAGGACACTCTAGTAATACTACACAGATATTTTTCATTTAACCAGTTCAGACTACCCCCCATTGTTATGTTTAAATCATATGCAGGTTGTATGCAGGCCCCAACAGTGACATCTTTATGTTGTCTCTACTGAATTGTTTGATACTGTAAGTAAATATTTGAATCATCATAAGAATAAAAATTATTACCAGGATTACAGATTATCTGAAACAAAAAAGACCCAGCCTTAGCCTTGTGGGTCACCAGAAATAGCTAAAAAGACCTTTCAGAGGCTGTACTGTATGTCCAATTTTCTCAAATTAGTATCAATTAAGAAAATAAGAACCAAACCTAGTAAAATCAGCTTCAGAAAGATCAAGATAGTTTCCTAGTCAATTTAGGAGGATTGCATGGTTAATGGTGCCGGGGTCAGTGCTAAGACTCAATAAAACAAGAATAAATAACTCATCCGAGTCTAAATCCATAAGGAGATCTTTAGCCACCTTCAGCAGAGCTATTTCAGACATTGTATGAAACTTATCTGAAAGGGTTCGGAGAGCTCCTCATTTGACATTTGACAGCAGTGTTACCGTCATGCAGCCTGATCGCATCACTACTCAGAGGCTAAGCGATGCTAGGCCTTGTTAAAAGTGGAAAAGAAGATCACTGGGCCTGTCAACAGAGGGATCAGATTATGTCTGCTTTAGATTAGCAGGATTGAAAAAGACATTATATGAGAACTTCAGAATCTAAAAAGGTTAAAAAAAATAAGTGGAGGTTATCATGTTCACTGGACTGTTACCACCCTATAGCCTGATCACATCAGCTCTCAGAAGCTAAGCAAGGCTGAATCTGGTCAATATTGAAATAGGAGACTTTTAATTAAATTAATTCTGGACAAATAGGTGGCATTCTTGCTATCAAATAGGACATGTTGCTAAAGGTGGTAGCATTTAGATTAGATGCTAAACTGGTGTCCTGACTACTTGTGCATTAAAAATCACACAGCACAGTTTGTAAGAGCAGGTGGCCCCAGTGTCTAAGCTAAATTCTATTAGCAGATCTTGGGTTTGTACAGCCTGGCCCCATTAATTCAACTGATGAATCAACTTTTCCACCCTATGAGCCAATCAGTGGAGCTGCTGATTTCCAATGACTGCTCCACAGTAATGTACATCACCATATTCAGTAGGTGTTGCACTTCAAGGGTGGGTGAGAAATGTCTCCCTTCCTGTGTGTGAAATGCATCATCTGAGATGAAAAACAAAATTATCATTAGTAGTTGTATTAGATGATACAGTAATTGTGTTTTTACCACGCACTCTAGAAAGTTGGCTAAAAACATTCTAAGCTAGCCTCTAATTAGACCGGATCTCAGGGTATAGATTTGTTTTTATTCATACAATATTGGAGCACAATGATTCATTTAGATCAACTAAGGGGTCCTGCGTTTGCTGATTGTTTAATTTTTGAGAGCTTCGATCAGCAACAGCAGACTGTTTAAATAAGCATACTCATTTTTTAATAAGGCCCTTAGAAACAGGCTTGTTGTGACAAAATTGATGCATGGAAGTACATTTTCAGTGCAATAACAAGGTTTAAATCAATTATATAAAATTTCACAATGAATCAATAAATGATATATGCATTTTTTTCTAGAAGCATTTGTGCAAATGGCTTTTACTTAAATTTCAGATATAAATGCACTGTTAGACACCCTAGAATCATTTTGCAAAATAGTCCAAAAGGTTTTACTTTAAATACCCCCTTGAAACAGTTTTAGATAGAAAATAAAGTGGTCTCCTCGAACCTAAGAGTAAAGACTACTTCACAGATACTGCACTATTGCCCAACACAAAAACAAGCAAAAACCCAACCCACAAAACTGATTTTCATTGTGATTATAAAACACTTGAACCTGCCCTCTCATAATTTCAACCTGTAATTCCACATAGGGTTTCAGCATAGTCACTTCAGCCTGGTGTGCTAGTGTTTACTGCCTGTCGAAGCAATCCATTTTAATTTACAAGGTCCGAAATATATCTGGAGATGAACTGTTGAGAGGTGTAATAATTTTAGCTTGCCTCGAACCTGTGCCTGCAGTCAGGTCACTGCCACCCAATCCATCAAATCCATTTTCTCCAGACCTCAGTGGACAGAAACAATTTGCAAAGAATCCGGGATAAATTGCTGCCTATTTCCCCCTTCAGCTCTTCATTAAATAAGGTAATGATACATAGGGGGGTAATTGATGCATCTTGAGTGAAGTTTTGTCTACAAGATACTGTCTTAGTAGTAGGTAGGAGTACAGCCATTATCAATCTTGATTAAGTCAAATTAATCTTGTCCAGATGGGCATACCAAAACATTGATTATGATAGCCCACTTTTAATTTCAGAAACAAAAACTAAAAAGCAATCAAACTTTGACTAACAAGTCTTTAAAATATGAGGTTTACTTCATCATATCTTTTAACAGTTAAACATAAATTGTAACTATATCTTTTGTAACTATATCATAAATTGTAACTATATGTTGATAAGCACTCTGTCAGTGAACAGCAATTTTGTTAATATTTCTGGTATTATTTCAGTAATTAATTCCCGTTTTACACCTCTAAATATGACTGCCTGTCGGTATGCAAATCAACCTATTGCTGCAATACTGCAGTGGCCTGGGAGAGATAAACAATAAACTTAATCTCAGAGATTGAAAATCTGTTCCACAATATTTATTTTTTGTTTTGCACTTGGATCCTGGAACAGGAACAGCAGAGTTTATGTATGTGGCAGAGGGCATAAACCCGGTTATTTAAAACTATTGTTGTCAGATGTCTAGACTTATGTTTCAGTTACTTCTCTGTCTAGCTTTCTAAATTATAAGGTATTTTGTTATTTAGTTTATTCTAAATTTAATGTACATTAAGTTTTTTTTTTAAATCAGTTGTATTTTGTAAATCATTTTTTGGTGGGGCTGTATTCTCTAAACATATTCTCCAAAAGATGAAAATATATATCTATATATCTATCAAATATCTATCATAATCAGGGTTGCCAGGTTTACCAAATAATTTTATACTGAGGCTTTTAGATAATATTTTTATCTCGAATTTTACTTGTAGAAATCTGGAATCTTATGTCATTACCCTATCAATTTCTCCAAAGCATAAATTCAGCTAAAGTGGGTTTCATTAAAAAAAACTCAATAATTTTCCTTGTGGAAAGAAAATGCTTTTGAACTTTATTTTGCAACCCACATATTACATACTGTAGCACTGTCACCATCTTCTGATCTCAGTACATAAGGGCTGTGTCTGGTCAATACTGGTATAGGTATCTCTAAGGAAACACGTTGTGCTGCTGAAAGTGGTGTTAGTGGACCAGAAGGTGTCACTCTTTGCTTACACCAGAATTTCAAAATCAGTTCTGCAGAATAGTGACTGGGAACACTATGCTGTAGGAAGTATCATTGTTTGAAATTTTCAGCTTGGGTCCTGACCACTTGGTAAATGAAAATCATGAATGACACTTTTTAGAAGAGTAGGAGTGTTAACAACAGTGTCCTGGCTAAATGGCACTATGTAAAATCCATTCTTCCTAAAGTTCCCTCTTAATTGAAGAGGTAAAGCGATTTTTCACTTTTCTGCAGAAGGTCTCTCCTTTCCTTCTGACCTGTTGTTTAGTGGTCTTGGAAATTCAAGATAGAACTGAATAAAGGCCAAACTACAGTATGTCTTATAAATATGCACTAATTACCAAACCCACAGAAATATCTTACAAAATAATACCTTACCATACACATAAATACCATTTATGTAAAAATGTTCTAACCATATACAGCATGTTCAAGAAACAGATATAAAATACATACTAAATTAATTGGCTCTATGGAGAGATGGAACATTTTTCATTTGTTGGTCGGTTTTTCATGCACATGTATCATCATCTATCATTTTCAGGGCTGCCAGGTGACAGTTTGCAATGAGTCCTCCCATTCATGTCCTTATTTTCCCTGTTAATTGACCATGTGTAGACTGCCCACTTGAGAATAAATGAATGACATTTGTCCACTTTGCTCACAAAGAAACTAGGATGTTCAGATCCCATGTTAACCAGTATTCACAGCTAGAGGGCTCTCTCACGATGCTTTAGCCAGGAAGAATAAGAATAAGAATAAGAATAAGAATAAGAATAAGAATAAGAATAAGAATAAGAATAAGAATAAGAATAAGAAAAAGAAAAAGAAAAAGAAAAAGAAAAAGAGAATAAACAAATAATATCCCCTAGTAATAGCTGTATTGCTATGTTATAACCACATAATTCAGACTGAGAGTCCCAAATTCAGTGACATACTGTACACACTGGCTCAATACTGCTAAATCTATCCTTGTCTGTTCCACTTGCAAAAGCATTGCATTGGCCTGAGTGAGGTTCTCTCGACATTACATTGGCTCATTTCAAATTGATTGCTGACAGGCGTGCCTATTTGATAATTCCATTTATCTACCAGTCTTTAGACTTTTTAGTGCTTTTCCATCAGTGCATCTGCATCGAATCAATGCTGTCTGCTGTACACTTTCCACAAATTCACTCTTTAAAAAATGACCTGTATTACTTGACAGTTACCACACAGCTAATAGGGGTTGTTATTTAAGCTTTATTGCTCAAGCTGAGCTCAACTGTTAGCAGAGGTTTAAGAGAGACCTGGAGTGCTAATAATTAAAAATGTTTCACCAAACAAAGTGTACATTCATTATACTGCACATCAACAGTCATGCACTGATCTCTAGAGTCATGTTTAGCTTGCAATTGAAAATAGGGAGAAACATATATTTGAACACAAGGATTTACTGGAACAGAAAATCATCCCTCACTTTTAGAGTTGCAACTATGAAATTTACTCTCGGTTCTGTCACTTAATTTACTACTGTTGGATTAAGATGCAAGTGGAGCAAATTTGCATTATTTTCTCACAAAGTAATATGACATATTACTACAGTATATAATATGCAGAACATTTAACTGGTAAATACAAATGCTCATGACGTCAGAATTTTAAAATCAATATTTAACGGGAGCAAACGTATTGAAGTTTAGCTGACAGTTAACCGACATCTGGGATTCATTTTTCACACAACGCCTGCTAGAGGGTTCTCATCTAAAGTATTTAAACTAAGGAAATGAATCCTGACATGCTGCTCCAACATTAAAATCACTGCCCACTCAGTCCATTGGGTTTCCTTCACAGGTAATAAGTGAAAATGCTTCACATTTTCTGAACAGTGCAGTGCAAAATTTCAGCAGATAACTGTACTGATTCAAGGGAATTCTAACAAAAGAGAAGAGGTCTTCCCAGCCTCTGTAGAGACAGCCTACACAAATAAAAAACCTAAATTAAAAAGAGCAATTATAAATGCTTCTCGTGTGGAAATAGTGGCAATGGAGTGTAGAATAGACAAGCTGCCTGCACTTTGTATGAACCTACAAATGAGATCCAACACATAGCTGAACAAACATACTCAGATAGTATGTTTCTATTTACATTTTGTTGCAGTACAAACACTGAAAGCAGTAATAGTTACCTTGAATATAATACTGTGTCACTATTAGCTTCTTATATCCTTAGGCTACGATGCTGCCATACATAATTCAGCACAGTATTACAGTCTTAAAAAAATGTGTTTCTTTCGAAAGCAAGAGCCTGAACCTTCTTATTACATTTCGTCTGACTCCTGAGACTGTATCTATTTACTTTTCCCCACACTTTGCATGAAAATTAAAAGTCAAAGCAGGTGTATTTTTACTTGCACTGCCTTAAGCTCTAAACACAAGAATACACTGTATTTTCTCTAAGCTTGGCAGCAAGTGCATATTAAAGATTAGTGAGTATTTTTTTGCTACTTAAAGCTGCAGCAATTTTTGGTGTAACAAAAAGAAAATGGACTGTTCAGCTTCTAAATGTAAACCTTTTAGGTTTAACATACAGGAGATTAAACAGAGAAATTTCATCCCGAATATGCCTTGTATTTCTTGACCACAACTACGCTGTAGTTTTGTAACCAATGACTATGAAGAGCGATAGCTTTAAATTAAGACAACAAAATGAGCTCTGAATCACGAACACAGTTTACAGAAGTGAACAAGTGTGAAAGTGAAAATACAGAATATACAAAGCCCCTTCTGTGTTGAAAACCATAAATCCATCAGTCAATAACCAGCTGGAAGGAGATAGCCCATCAAATTGCGAGACTTCATTTTGGGATGAATGGATTGTGAATTTCAGTCAGACACTGTGTTTAAAGACAAGCTGAATTATTATAGTCTACCACATGGCAAGAGCTAAAATCTGTGACTTCAGTCTTAAAAGGAACCGTCTTAATGCTTGATAACCTCAGCATTCGATTCATGTGAAGACTTGCTCTCTAATTGATTGGACCCATGGATTAAAGGTTCCGTATGACAATCCTTTAACCCAGGGGTTTCAAATCCTTTTCCTAGAGTGCCAGTGAATTTGGAGGTTTTCTTAGTCTCTTTAAAGGAATAGCACCTGAAAATAAGCCGGTAACCATCTGAGCTGGAATGAAAACACACAGACACATCAGCAGCCCAGAATAGGATTGGACATCCCAGCTACAGTTTGTTGCCAACACCTGCTATTGAAGTCACCACTCTGCAGAAGCTCTCTCTCCCTGTTAAAATGCTAGTCTCTGTAATACTGAACAGCAGTGACACAGAGAGATATTTTTATTTTGAATCCAAATACAAAAGTAAGCACTGCCATTTGCTTCTGGGAGTGATCAAAACAGGAAGCCTTTATTTAAACCTGTCTGAACCAATGAAGGAAAAATGAATATTCACAATGTCTGAGCCTGAAATATTAAATATCCCTACTAACAAAATAGGAGGTTTCTAATTTTGACACAACTCATATCTAATTTATAAAGAAGATGTAATATAACGGAATATAAGGAAAATAAAAACCTAATTTAAATAATAATTCCATCATAATATAAAACTAATTGCATCTGTAAGTCAAAAATGGGAACAAATGTCTTAAACATCTTTAATAAGGTTTGATTTATGTTCACTCCTAGCATGCACTTTCACACCTATTTTCTTAAAAGTACATTCAAATCAAATGTCCTCTAAGGAGACCGGCACTTGTTTAGCCTTTTAGAAGTGTAATGTTTGGAACTAAAGACATTTTCTTTTAATTTCTGGGTCATCTTTTCATTCACTGCCGATTAGTGCCAGACCACTGCTGTCTTCCCTGAGGGAGCTGAATAGACAATGTGGGTCTAGATGTTACTGCGCTTCTGGTAGCAGTTTTCAAATGTGGCTCTCTGCCTACCACAGAGCAACCAACCTACTGTAAATGCAGTCCAGGATTATGTGAACTCTGTTTGTACCAGGAGGTTGTATTTTTCTAAGCTGTTCTGCAAGTGGTGGGTCAATCTGGCATAGCCATGTAGAAAGCCCTGATTCATTCTGTGGCCTCAACGTATACAAATATGAAACTACTGCATATTATATAACCATAGGTTTTGTTTTTTTCTCTTTGCACTTCTTTATCTTTTTCAAGACCGACAGCAATACATTACCTACTGTACAGCACATTTGCCATCTGTTCCCAATCAAACACCTTACAATCGGGGGAAAAACACAAAACCTGGCACAACCTTGTTAGTACTGTTTTTACATCAATATTCATTTAAAAGTAAATTTATTTTCCACCCAAATTCCTGATTTGTAAATGTGATGCTTCCAGAAATGCACTCACAGTTGTAAAAGATCACCTCAAAAACATCAAAAACGTAAAATCCCTACAAAAAAAGTACGTTTCTGGTTTAATAGTCCACTCCGCAGCGTATACTATACTTAATGAAGACAAACCTTAAGGCAGATACAGTAGTTTGTAGTGGGAATCAAATCTGACAGCGTTATGTGACAGTATGACCAAGACTTCTAGGAAATGTGCTAGTTAACAGGCTATACACAAACTGAGCTAGTCAGTATCATTGAAGCACTGTCACTTCAGCCCAGACAGCATTCTGACAGCTCTTACAACCTCAGCCTGTCTTGTAGGTTTTCTGTCTGAAATGACGCAAAGTTATCTGATCTGTAATTGTGATCCTCTCAAGAAAGGAAACGGCCTGCTTAATCACATCTCACCAGGCGCCTCAGGCTGTGTCTCCGAGACGCTTTGATCGGAAACATCTGAAAAGTTATCGCTTCGACACTCTGAAACTGGTGAATTCCAATGCTGAAGGTCCCAGTGAGAAAAATAAACAAATGAATACATTTACCTGCAAATAGACAAGGAAGCATGAAAATGGCATATGCAGCAATACAGACACACCCTTTTATTCACATCATGATGCAGACTTCAGAAGTGATAATGGAACACAAGGTTTTGTTGGTGAGAATTAAATTTGTAATATTACATGTCAGTAAAAGGCTCAGGAAAGGAGAAAATAGATACCTCATTACTTTTAGACAAGACTGCTAGATCCTGTCTCATACTGTGCTCTGAAAAGCAGTGCAAGCCCTACCTATAACTATCACCGATTCCAGTTTATTATACCTATAACCCCTTGTTACTGTATAGGTAAAAACATAACTTGTTGCCATGGGAAAGTACTTTCCTTGTTACAAAGTAAATGCAATCTGCAGTAGATTACTAGATATAGATCTTTTGAAATCCACTACAATGTACTGATAACCGATTAAGGATGTAGATGCAGCTCTTTTTACCACTAAAGTACAGCTCCAACATTGTCTGTTTTCCATTTATCTCTATGTACAAGCCAAAAGCTTTGTTTCAGAAAGGGAAAGCAACTAGAGAGTATCCCTTTCAGGACATTACCATAAGGACTACTGGATATAATTCAGTGTCGCTCTAAAAACATATTACTAGTGGAAAGCTGATACAACGAAGCTATCAGCTATCAGCTATCAAAACATAGTAAAATATTGTAAAAATAAATTAATGGCAAATACTTTGGAAAATCATGGTGTCATACTGATAATTCTAAAATAAAATTTCTTGAATTGGCCTCAGTTGCAGAGTGTAAACAGCTAATCAGAGGGAACATGCTTCATCTGATGCACAGTATATATTATTAAATGTGGAAATGTAAAACTGACATTCACAAATTATGTAGATGCACAAATAACAGTAAATGGAAATCAGAAACATGTAATTGCCAGAAGCTAGTGTTTTTCTGGAGCTTTATTCAACAGCTTTTATGTCTTTAAGCCTAGGTTTTATCCACATTTTGACTTACAAGTACAATGTTTTAGAATTAAATATGGAGCTTAAAGCTGAGAGCAAATCAAAAATGAATTCTCTTTTCCAGCTTTTTCCAACTGGTAAACAGGGTGAACAGAAGCACAAATCACAGAACGGAATAAAAAAAAAGATCCTGAAATTCTGAATATTAGTTAGAGTCAGAAGAACACTGGGGCATTTCTTCTTTGTTGCACTGTTCCACACAATCATAGCGTTGTTTTAAAACAAAACAGCTGCTTTATTTTCAACATAATAAATATACAAATATACAAATATACATCATCAAGAAGATGATGCTGTTAGCAATAACATGCTTATTTAAAAATAGCAAAGTGTTGAACTGTGCACCAGGAAGCTGGAAGAGGACAAACCAGTTTGAGTAATATTATCACAAGCTCACAGGTACTAAACCACAGGAGTAGGGAACGATGAACACTGATCAGGGGAATCTGCCATATTTTCCCAATCCTGTTTTAGCGGTGCTTGGCTAAGTATTCATTAAGAGCTCTCAACCACACTTCACTAATGGCAGAGACTGGCTCTGTACCAACAATTCCAATCTCCAATCTGAACTTCAGGAGTAACTTGTTCAATATGTACAAAGTTACATAAGAAAGTAACTTTGCACATTCGATCATTCGATCAACATTCGATCAACATTCCAAGACATTGCCTTCTGCCATTTGAGGGAGTAGAATATTTAATCACTACTTGTCACCTATCCAACACCCTCCTGGGTAGGCTCTAGGCCTATAGCACACGTTCATATAGGGTACATCTTTGAATGTATTTTTATTAAACTGATTGTAAGTGGTGTGCATTTCAAGCTCAAGTTTATTTGTCATTCCAGCCATATACAAGTATATAGAGGAGCGAAATATCGTTCTCCAGGTCTACGGTGCAAATACAGACAAGACACTGACAAGAAAATGCTGACACAGACATTTTCTGACAGGGTACAGGATAGGGTACAAGAAGGAAATTTAACAAGGAACGTTGAGTGCCTTTCCATGCATATACTGTACATCTTTGCATTGCATTCCTGGGAATAATGTGACACAATATGGGACAGGGTCATAGAGGGAATGTACTTTGGGCCTAGAGTTTTAAGAAGCCACTACCCTCTATGACACTGTCTCTTTAAAAATGTGTAGTTTCCTATGGGCAGGGGGATAACTACACATCCCAGGATGCCTTGTGTTGGAAATGGCCTGCTCATTTTCTGTCTAGTCTCAGCTGTGAGAGGTTTGCTCCCTTCATGCTGTCTATAAAACACAAGTTAGGGTGTTTTGTTTGAAAAGTCTGGTTTTTGGTGATGCTTATTTTGGACTCTAGAAAGGACAAAGTGAGTAATATTGGAGTTTGGTGTTTATCTTAAGGATTCTATTTGCTTAAAGTACTCTTCTAAAAAAAGGTAGCTTGGTTGTTTTTTGAAGATTTTAGGTAAAAGACTTGAGGCCAAAGTACTTTGCTGTTTTTTTCTCTCTGGGAGTACAACCTTGAGCTGCTGGTTGGTTGTGACCTAGCAACCCCTGAACATGTTACAATAGTACTACATTATTAATTGTGTAGCTTATGATAAAGGCTTAAATAAGGGCCAGATCACTTGTTAAACAGTATTTCAGTCTTCAGGTTTAGACAATATGGGCGTGATGCCCAGGAACGGGAGATAAAGGTGTTATTAAAAACGCAGTTATTTAAAGAGGAACAGATTGTGTGAAGAGTGAAGTGGGCAAGCCCCTGTTGTCCGATTGTGCCAATGGGCAACTCTGACATGTTCCTGTGATGTGGAACTGAAGAACAAGGGTGAGGGTGCACAGCCTTCTACAGAGGAAAAGATGTGCTACTGAAGAGCTTGTTAAATATTGAGGAACAACCAGAAAAGGATATTCCCATGTCTCTTTGATCTAGACAGAAATGCTAGTGTAGAAAAGATGAAGCTAGTGTCAGTTGAGATATGAGAGCTAATGGATTATGGTTTTAATGATTAGTCATTTTTTCCCATCACTGTAATATTTAAAACCCTTCACTTCTAGAAGTAATGTAATTCAGCTAATGTGTATTTTTCTTGCAATTCCCCCATGTGAATAGCTGATCTTTTTTTTGGCTTCGTAACCGGTTAATAGCAAGAAAGAGAAGAACTCATGGGAATATCTCCTCGTCTTTTCTACACATGCAGTGGCAAGACCCACGTGTGAGAGTAGCTCAGGAGAATTGGGTACTGTATGTGGCAAAATAGAGCTTCAGAAAGGGACAAGGTCAATTTCGATCATTTGTGAAAATGACATTCAGTACAACGCAAGACCCCCAAGCCCATCTTTGCGTAGAATCCTATATTTCCCATGACAGTTCGTGACATGAGCAGGTGTGGGAGGACTCTGATCTTCAT
This sequence comes from Lepisosteus oculatus, assembly GCF_040954835.1. Classification (NCBI taxonomy): domain Eukaryota; kingdom Metazoa; phylum Chordata; class Actinopteri; order Semionotiformes; family Lepisosteidae; genus Lepisosteus; species Lepisosteus oculatus. Next base: position 11,193,664 of record NC_090719.1, on the reverse strand, counting down.
TGTGTACTTCAGGTTAAAGCTTTTATTTTATTGTTTTTAATTTTAAAATGATTGATTTCTAACAATTTGTGCTACCTCACCAATTACATTTAAAATGCAATCTGGGAAGAAGCAGTAAACATTTTTTTGCAGGACCAGGCACTGCCTATAATAAGTCACCAAACAGATGCATTTATATAGAGCAACTAACAGAATAGTGACACTCTAGGCATCAACATCTATTGCTCACTAAACAAACAGCTCTTTAACTTAACCTCACAAAAACCTAGAAGTCACATGAAAACAAAGCAAGCACAATATATAGTCAAAAATAAGGTACTCTCTTATACCGTCTGATAATTTGTCTCAATGGAGACCTGCAAGTCACACAGGCTTGATTGAGATGTGAAATGTTCCCTTGGTGAAAGGCTGTTCTTGGCCTCGATAATTGGACATGAGAAGCAACTTATTGTGCCTGGGAGATTATGATGGCTCTAAGACTAATTTAAAATAGCAGACTGAAACATTACAACACATCGGGCACAAGCTTACATCTGTTCAGATTTCAATAAAAGAAATTTTCCTGAAAATATAATTCTGCTAATACCAGTACTTTCTTTACGGAAAAAATGCTTAATGATAAAGGTCCAGTGACAAACAATTAAGTGATAAAACTGCAATCTCACCCCCGAGTCAAAGACGTAATGAGAAATTGCAGTGAGAGCACGTTATGGAGCTCATAACAGGCAAATAAGCACTAACTAAGAAATTAAAGTGTTATTAGGCAAGCTTTGGAAAATGAATAATTCATGGTTTAATGAAACAATGTACATGTTTACCTTAGTGGGCTGTTAAACAGATTGCATGTACATCTCAATGAATACTACAACTGCCAAGCGGTGAAATACCCACTCATCTTCATCAGACGTGGCAGTGACTGCTGTAGCAGAAACACCAGGGGTACCGATGAAGACTGATGATAACATAGGATGCATTACCCAAAAAGAGCTTGATTTATCAAGGGCTTCTCACTACATTGTGACATGCTCTGTATAATGTGTAACAAAGCGATAGACTGAGTGAATGGAGGCATGGAAGCAGACACTTTGCTCTTATTCCAGGGACACTTGTAATGTATCTTGGCATTCTGGCACAGAACAGATAACACTGTCATTTTTAAACACATTCGGAAGACGCCAGCTTCACAACATGAGCAACGCATCCTCCTGTTTCTAGACTGTGTGCGCAGCTGGGAAGGTGGGTGCTGTCTGCTAAGCTTACTGCAGGTGCTTGGAAATGAAATATGTTTGTTTCTCTGAAGAGATAAATACCTCCCCCTTCCACTTCTCTGTGAGGTGGCAATTAATATCAACTGGCACTTAAGATATTCCATCTCGGAGCAGGAGACCTGTTTTAAACCAGTTCAAAGTATACGTGGAACTCCCAGAAAGTGGCCTGAGGGGGGAAACTTTTGAGATAAAAAAAATTGCTGAAGTATCAGAGCAAAACCATCCTCCTAGATCTACTGCAAAATTTAGCAGGGAGTATAAGTACAAGTGTCAGAGTTACTAATGTTGCCAAAGGGAACTTTCATCCAAAACTCCAACCCCAGGCATCTTTTATTTATTCATTGCTTGGTTTGATTTCACAATACGTCTGTTATACTACAATTTAAAGGTGCACCTCTACTTATATACATTTAGATCCTACATAACGCAGCTGGGGGGAAAAAGGAAACCACTTGGAACACACAAGACTTGAGAGGTGTGGCCCCTGCATGCTGGAGTTTGCACCATCTCCCAAAGAGCAAACTGGCTTTGTTCAGCAAGTTAAAATGATGAGAGTGAATACCTCACACTGACAGCAATGGTGCATTATTCACAGATGGTAAAGTAATTGCCCATGAGAAGAGAGTGATTCTGTTTACAATGGCTTCCCTTAAGCAAGTCCTTGCTTTTGACCAAAAGTAATGGCTTGTTCATGTCATTTGTCAGCTTTTAAAATGAAATTTAACCTTTCCCTTAACCAACCGTATATATTATCCCTCAACTCACAAGGCTTCTGCTGAGGCAGTAATCTTGTCTCGAATTTCATACACCTGCTGTTGTTAATCTTATTACTCTTTTACTGCTAGGAAAAGATGGTGAGAATGACTTCTCTGAAGAAGCTGATGAAAATGTATCCATTATCAGGCTGAGAAGAGATAGCAAGCATCATCAGAGTCATGGTGAGAGCAAATTTCTATAGAGCACAGTGCATATTTGTAATTCAGAGGGGAAAAAAAAGATGAAGGCTGAAAAAAAGTTGTTTGGAAAGTGGGTGCCAACCGGTGAATGTAAAATCGATTGCTTAAAAATGTGTATTTTGTAAACTATTCATTGTATGAATAAGCAGCCACAGTTATATGAACAGTCTGTAATGAAAGAAGTAATTTCAAAGAAATAATTCGTAGTGCACTGTTTGTATGCAGTAATTTATTTCCTTATTGAATGTAAACTGACACTGTTAGGGAGCAAACTGAGGGTACAATTCTTAAATCTGATCTGTTTTTTTTGCCTTTTTTACAAAAAACTGTCTTATTATGTAGTCTTCTCTTTTCTGATGTCTCATTCCAGAGTTCATTACTGTGCTCAGAAGATGCAGTATTTTACAACTTCACTAGAGGGCACTGACGGTCCAGCTCTCGTCATTGTCAATAGATGTTCCAGTACACTAGGAAAACTGGGTTTACAAAGAAAAAGTACTTAGCATAACAAATATGCACTATTAATATGTCATGGCATTATAGAAGAATACATATGGTAAATATGATAAAACAGTGTGTTAATATACATACCAACAATAATTAATTTTAACGATCAAATGCCTCCTTTACCTAGAGGAAAGAAACTAATGAGCAACTTGATAAATGACACTGATCAGTCAGTCAGCTATGACTAATGTAATAGACTGCAGTCAGAACTGTTTATCACCATTTTTTCCACACATCAATGCGCCGATAACTTACTGTATTACAGGTTTTTAATTGTCCATTTGGTAATAGCGTAAGTGCACTGAGCCATGATCTTGGACCACAATGGGAAACAATAATATACTGTATTGTGTACAAATGAATAATGATGTGCAGTACAGTATAACACTTTGGTATCAATTCGCATTTTGGAAGGTGTTATCCCACTATCCTCAAAGTGTTTTCTCCCTGAAGGCTCTATAGATGACCCTCTTAGACTAATACACGTCTTTCCAAATTCTGTCCTACATGAGTACACGCTATTTAAGCACAAAAATAGCCTAAGAACAGGATTCAATTATCTCAATATGACATAATCTGACCAAAGCTGCAGATAATTTAAAGAGACTTACAAAATCTGTTGGATTGTTGCCAAGGACAAGATTAGACAGCTCTTGTTTAATGAAATCTTTTCCACAAAACATGAAGACGAACCTTTTTTTTTAGAAATTGCTGTACAGTATCTCATGTGTCCTGTTTAAAGAAATGAAATATTCTGCAACACATGCATAGTATCACCCGGGCGTCTCCACTTTACAAAAAGACATTACAAGATTGCTTATATCTTAATGGAGAATTTTTTTTTTAGATCACAGTGCTTGTTTGCAAAAGCAAGATTCCCAACCTTTAAATATACACTTCTGACTGTAATTTGTCTCTCAGAAGAGTTTCCAAGAGGAAAAGAATAATGAGCTGCATCTTAGTAGAAGATTGTCATAGTAGCACAGCTTTGGCAGGAGTTTTGTGTCTAGGGTGTTACTGAGTGGACCAGTGTGAAGACGTTCCCCGCCTCAAGTGTGTCCGACTGGAGAGGTTGGAGATCGGGGGTGCCAGTTTCTGGCATTTGTGAAATACAACTCCAACTGTGCAAGGGGTTGCCTGAGAAGAACGTTCATACAAACAGGATTTATAATTGCCTGAATCATGAAGCTCTGAATGTAAACCAAGCACTTTATAACGTCACAGGCACATATAGATAACGCAAAAACAAGACTACCAGATCCATTCCAGTGCAGTAAATTAAATAAATGGATCTATCTTTCTATGAAACTTACACACAAAGTTTAGGTTGAAAGGCACCAGAGTCACGCTTCACGAGGCTAGTGTAAGGGGGTAAACAGCTCCCTTCCCACTGGAGACCAGTAATCAAACCCTGATCATGACAGTCAAATGTCAATCAAACGTACCCAACATGACCCTGGGAAGAGAGACACAAACGGACACAAAGAAAACGCATGGTGTCATTCAAAGGACACGCAAACTCCACACAGACAGATGCCCAGTCCTGGATCTCAGGTCCTGATACAGTCAAACAATCACAGCATACCTCTATGCCTCACATACTGTACGTACACAATCCTGAATAATGTTTTTGACTGGTTTCTGCGTAGTACAGCAGGCTTTGCTAAACCCACCCATAAATAATAACAGCTCTGCTCTTTTGACGTGATCCAAAGTGTTAGACATTTAACACATTCAAATATTGAAGCACAAGAACTAGAAAAGAAATATGTAGAGAGTGTGATTTTCCTTAGAAGGATCTATAATGCTACCTCATCTGCCTTTATTCATCTCAGAAGTATTCATTAATGTCATTTTTACATCCATCAAGCAGTGAAATAATTGCAGGAAGGTTATTCCCCTTTTATTTTTGCTTTAATATCAACCAAACCTAAAATCACAGTCTCTCAGATTGTCAGCAGCTCCATTGACAATGTCGTGTGCAGGAGCATACATGGAATTTCCAATATTTTAATCTTAGCAGAATTTAATGTTATATCTTAAAATTACCAAAATGAAATGCAGTACTCTTTATCTGATCACTGTGCCTATGCATCTTATATTGTTTTTTCCAGTGAGTGTGCCATTTTTAAGCCACGTACAGTACATTTGCCGAATAGAAAGGACCATCTGTATGAAGCTGCCATTCCCTGGGAAAATATCTGCAGTGACTCAAAATGAAGTATGTCGGAGTAAGTGAAAGTGCTGTTGAAGTCTCTCATTGCCAATCCCAATACCTTGTCACTGTTAGCTGTGCTCCATTATCTTACTGCTTATTCCAGTCAGCTGGTCATTATGTCAACAAACCGGGGCTCTATTTCAATGGGACACAGTCTCTTTTACAGGCTACATTTCTAGGGACACGGTTTTCTATGGTAGGGGGGCATAATGCATTTGGCTCAATTAAGTAAAGAATTAGTTCAACTAAGATTGCAAGTGCAATGAAAACCAGAAAACAATATGCCCCTAAAGAACTAGAGTTGTACAGCTCCTTTTAAAGGGGAGATTTCATCCTGCATTTAGTGCGATTATTTTGCCATCTGCAGTATTTACTGCCCCACGCTAGGTGTGGGAAAAAAAGAAGTAGCTTCCAATGTTACTTCACGTGTTCATGAAAAAAGTCTTGGCATTGTGAACTAATTGGCAGGTACAGTACCGCAGATGTAAGCAATTAGCTCCGGACAGAATAAGTCACAAAGAACAAACGTGGAAATTTGCTCCACCTTTCCTTTGCTTCACAAGTCCCCATAGATAAAACAAAATCCAAATTACATATTAAAAATGACTCTGTTTTGCGTGACTGGGGGGATCTTACTAAATACAGCATGTCCCTCTAAGAGACAAAAGGTGAACATCATTTATCAGACGAAGATCTTGATTAAATCAGCAATTGTAAAGTTGATGTACAGTATGTGGACACATTTTCCAACAGACATCCATTCATTAACAGAAATATGCTAATTCCGGGTAGGAAATGTGAAAACCCTGACCCCACAACCACATACAAGGCAGGACTATGCCCTGGACAGGATGTTTTAGTCCATTGCCAGGCACAGGTACATATCTATCCATCATTTAACCTAGCCAGCATCTTTCAGAGGTGGGAGGAAAATGGATCAAAGCCACACAGACATGAGAGAAACAAAGCCAACTCCACACAAAGGCTGCCCCAGGCCAAAGTTAAACTAAGTCCCAGGAGCCTTGATGGAACAGAATTTGTCACTGTGATGCCAGTGTACAACCCATTATGTAGGGATGTAGTGTACCATGTAAGAAAAAGAATGTTACCTGGCTGGGGTCTACTTTGGGATTTGACTCGACTGTAGTCCGTGTGGAACACATTTACATTCCATTCCCTATATTTTTATTTTTTTGCTGTGTGTTGACATTAGTGTCGCTGTGATTTACTGTACAAACCTGCAGGCTCAGCTTTTTCCACATTATGCACTGTACAGTTCTACGGATGACTGATACACATGATTGGGCAGCACCTTATGTGTCAATGATGCAAATTTCACTACTGACATGACTTATTAGGTCAGAAAGGTGCTCTTCTAGCACAAGTGTTAACCATTAAGGTTCTAAAGAGAAAATTACAATCACTTGAAGGATTCGAGATGAGAAGAGGCTATTTGAGTACAGTCCAGAAAGTTACTTACTGTAGCAGTATCCCAGGATTTGAAAGGGTTTGTTCCAGATACACAACTGTCTTTGTGCCTCTTTATTTACAGACCTAAATTTCACCTTAATCCCTATGAAGCTTCTTTCATTCATGTTTGTTAAAGGAAGCTTTGAATCTTTATACTCTTATGAGTATAAAAATAGCAACTAGAAACTGCAAAAACAACAACAACAACTTTTGCTGTCTCAAACTTTTGTTATCCCATCATGTCATGAAAGACCTGATCCTGTCTTTCAGGGCAAAGACATCTAAGCAAGATAGACTCACACTTGATGTAGAGACCGCTTGTAGTGATTTACTAATTGAATTTAGATTAAAGAAACATCCTTGCCTAACGAAAATGAAATAATAACAAATACTCACCTCAAATCAAATCACAAATCAAAAATGGTTCACTAGTGGGTATTAAAAATTAACTGGATGTTCTTTAGGGGAAATAACAGTGAAAGACATAAATATGAGAAAATAAGGTCAAGAGGCTTCCAGAATGCTATATCTGCTTCAGTTCCCACTGAAATCTGATCAACAACTATGAATGATGCGTACAGTACTTACGTTTCTCAAGCAGTAAGAAAAAAAGATTTCATTTAGCCCTTAAGAGATCTTGTTATAGGCAGTCATATTGAATTGAAGGTCAACATGCACATTGTACAACAAATCCCTCCATCCCAATAAAGGATGGAATATTTTCACCAAACAAAGAAAAGCTATTCATTTTGTAATAGTGACAATAATAGTGCCATCCCCAAGAACAACATCCACCTATTGGATAACAGTTAATTAGCGGTGTCTTTTTTAGAAAGGAGTACTAAGAGAGAATATCCATGCCAAGAGCTGCAAAAGAAACACATCACCATACTCTAAAAAGCATTTATCACAGCCGAGGTTGAGCCTGACAGAAGAACCTGCGGTCATAAAGTCTTGACTGTCAACCTTAGTTTTTTAAATTAATTTTACTGACTATATTTTGCAAGGTCATTAATTACTTAATTGATCTCCATCAGGTCTAATAAAATAAATGGGTCACTGGAAAGATTCCAGACAAGTAATGCAATGTTTCACAGTAACTTCTGTGAGCACTGCAGTTGTACACAGTGGCTGGCAGAGTCCAAAGGAAATGGTGATTCTTTACTTGCAATAAGACACGCTAATTAGCACACAGTTACACTTCCCACCTCACTAACCTAAACACAATCTAGTTTCAATTACTTTTAGCTTTATTCAGGGTGAAAATACAACAGACTTGTTTTGCAACATCAGTGTAATGCTGAAATCAAAATAAACAGTATACATTAGTTTTAAGGTTATCTGCCAGTTTGCCTGTTGTTAAATTGAGTTAATTTGGCATTTTTATTTACCTAAGAGCTTTGTTCTATTACTGTGCATTCATAAGACCTATTATATGATGATTCAAAACTGGCCTTGGACTGTACTGGTAAGAGAGTCTCTTTAGACATAAATCTATGTTTTGCAGAATGCACACACCCTCAAGCCAAACGTGTTTTACTCTTGTTGTTCTGCATATTAATATACTGGAGCTTTGCATTGGCTGCATTTTTTTCTCCTCTCCTGGAAGTTTATCATACACTTCAGACACACCTCTCCTCATCAGACTTATTTGCTTTCCTGTTATTTCCTGCTCTGAAAAAAAAATGTCTTCCTCATTTCTAAAATGGTAGCAAAAAACAATGACACAGCAAATTCCCTGCCTTACAAGTCAGGGGGGAAAATAAGGACAGACAGGAAGAATTATGTGATAATTATAACAAAATAAAATCACTCTAAATTAAATTCTATAATTCTGCCATGTTTCCAGACACCCATCTCTGTTTTATATATCCCTAGGAAGCATCCCTAGTACAAGATTTTGTACTAGAAACTGGTAGCAGCTGTCAATAAATGAATATGATTCTAATGTGCACAAGCTACATTATAACTTTTTTAATCTGTTGTTTAGTCTAGTGTTGAACTTAGTTTCTTTTTCCTCTCCTACAGAAAATGTTAAACAAATAACTAATCAATTAGCATACAAATCACTCATGCTCACGTATAAATATAACATTTTAATAGATAAGGTCCAATGCAGATTGTAAATACGCACGAGAGTCTATATCTGACATCCCTATTCTTGCTTTTGATGGGCCCCAACCCAGTGTGTTTTACAGGTAATCAATTAACTTACAAATGTCCAGACTTGGAAAGATGTACTTATGCACTATTGCAGGTATTAAATAAAAAGGAACATACAACTCAGCTTCCAAAGACAAGAACTGAAGAAATCATTGGCTCAAATTATCAATAGCATACAAACGTTTTTATACTTTAGAAATAAACTATTTCAGGAAAGGTATCAAAATGTATTGAATTGAATCTCTCCATTACAAGAGATTCAGACCTTGAATGGTTTCCCTTGGTTTCTTGCAGTGCAGGTAATCACCAACAAGAAGACATTAAACTAATTGTTTATTAAAGGATGGATAAAATCTTTGAAGCACACAACAAACCAATTTTCTTTTTTGCTTTACTAACGACCTATATGATAATTTATTTTCTGACCTTCATGATACCAAGGGGTTATAAATGTCCCCAAAACATTCAGTTTTCTCTTCATTTTATCCACTTATATTTATCTGTCGTCTTTTACTAAGGAAGAGTTTTCTGAACTGTTTTAAAAATATTGTGTTTTGTCATTTTAAGCAGCCATTAAACCTGTCTAATCCGAGTACATACAGTTTGATATTTGTTACAGAGTTTAAAAAGAACATCATAAAGATTACAAATGAGAGTAGGACTTTCAGGTTCGTTTTAAGTCATCCAGCTGTTTTAAGAAAAAGCCCGGTTATTAGCCTCAATCAGTTGAGGATAGTATGAGGTATGATTCTGTGTTGCAGCACCGCTGGACCTTTATACTGTACGAATGCCCTTCAGTTTCATCTTAGTAAGATCAGCCAGCTCAGCTAATGTATACGTGTGGAACACATGAACATAAGAAAGGAATAAGAGACTTCAGGCTAACACTGACAACGATAAGCCCTTGCCCCGTATTTGCCTACAGACTAGCTCCAGAGAATGTTTCCATATGGAGGAACGGTCTCCATATATAAGGAAACCAGAACTTACAACAAGTGACATATAATGTGAAGCACATTAAAAAGAGACATCCATTCATTATCAGAAAGCCACTTATTCCTGGTAAGAGTTGTGGAAAGCCCAAAGCCCAGAAGTATACACATGGCAGAACTAAATCCTGGACAAGTCATTAGACAAGTCCATTGTAATTGTAGAAATAAAATACTGTATCACACCAGCTCACTGATTTAGACTGAACCACTAGTTTTAAAAAGTTTGGAGGTAGGTTTGCGAAGTCTCAGTAAAAAAAAAGTTTTCAAATTCAGTGCTCCAGTGCAGTGGAGTGATGAGCAAAACAAGCCTATTTCTCTTAAACTGTCAATTTTGTAATTTCTATGAAAACCAAAATTCAGATGAAAAATAATAGAAGAGATTTGTTCTGAATAGAGAAAAGAGGAATTTCTCAGTTGAAAGAACAGCAAATACCATATGACAGAGAAGGGGCTTCCAAAAAAAAAAACCTCTGATGCCAGTTTTACATCTTCTTGTGCACTCGAAAGAAAAAAAAAACAGCTGAAATAAGCATCAGATTTTGAAAAACACCAGCAGATGAGACCCATTCTGAAAACTAGGTCTCTCTGACAATTCCCAGAGGAGGGTTTGTACACCATATCACTTGCTGTGGGCTTAAAAGCCTCTGCCAAGTTTCTGACACTTGCATTTCTGGAAAAGATACTCTACTATAGTATAATGAATGCAGAGGTTGCATTCCTCAGGATGGGCAAGAAAAAGCTTAGGTATGCATGCATTTTTGCTTACATTCATTGTTGTGGAACTCCACAAATATACTTTAAAACTAGAAAAAAGATTGTTCCCTCTGTCTTTGCGAAATGGATTATTACATTAAAAATGATTGAAATAGCATAAAATTCCATACACAAAAAAATGGAGAAACCACCTACACATTGTCGCATATACTGTAAAATTCTAAGTACTGTACTATACAATTCTAGGCTGACAGAGAGCTGGTTTAGAAGTTTTTTTGTTCCCATCTAGATTGCGGTTTTGCATAACAAGGAAAAGGCACTGAGTGATATTGATTAATCCAAAAGAAACTCTGCAAATACTGGCACTGGAACAAGTGGGTTTCCAACTGCAGATAAAGCAACAGGTTATTTGAGAAAAGATCTTTCTCTCTAACAGTATGCAGGTGTCCAACACATCTAACAAAAAACTTTTGGATTACCGCACAGGCAAATTAACACTATTTTTTCTAACAGGCAGTTCCACTTTTCAAATGCACACACATGGCAAAAGATAAGAATTAGAATACAAACAATTTGAAACAGTCATGGAGACAATACAGCGGTCAATTAGAGAGAACGCAGCTTGTTTTTGCACCTGGCCCACAGTGACTTGCAAAAGTATTCAACACCTTGCAAAATTATCACATTTAGTTGTTTTAAAGTGTTTATTCTTATATACACAATCTACTTGGGATATTAAAAAAAACAAACAAAAAGAAAGACATCAAAGGAATAGATAATTCGTATGAATGAAAAATGCAAACGTCATTTGATTATATCAGTATTCAAACCCCTTGCTGTGACAAAATTAAACTCTTTTAGGTGCACAAAATTACTTTAATGAGCCACGTAATTAGTTGTGTTACCTCTGTGTGCAACAGTAGTGGTTCATATGATTTCAGAATAAATACATGTATCTTTGTAAAGTCCCTCAGTCAATGAATTTCAAGTAGAGATTCAACCATGAAGACCAAGGAACATTCAGAACAACTCAGGGATACAATTAAAATAAATGTACAGAGCAGGAGAATGGTACAGAATATTTCAATGACCCTCAATGTCTCTTTGAGCATGGGGAAGCTGATCATTTAGAAGTGGAAAACACCCAGCTACTGCCTAGACTGGGTTGTCCCTTCAAAGTGTGCAACTGAGCAAAGACGAAACTGGTTAGGAATACTACAGTAAGGCCAATTGAAGGAAATACAGAATTCAGTGGCCGAGGTCCTGACTCTCTGTGGTCATTAAAAATCCCAGGGTCTTTCTCAAAAACAGTAGGGGTGTAACCCCAGTGTCCTGGCCAAATTTCCCATTGGCCCTTAACAATCATGGCCTCCTAATAATCCCCATCTATGAATTGTATTCATTACTCTGCTCTCCTCCCCTGGTGTGTGGGGAGCGTTCTGGCGCACTATGGCTGCCGACACATTATCCCGGTGGATGCTGCACATTGGTGGTGGAGGGGAGTCCCCATTACCTGTAAAGTGCATAGAGTGGAGTGTCCAGAAAAGTGCTATATAAGTGTAAGCAATTATTATTATTATTATTATTATTATTATTATTATTATTATTATTATTATTATTATTATTATTATTATTATTATTATTAACTTGCATACTGTACATAACAATAACACTGAAAAAGAACTACAGTATGTCCAGTAAAATCAGTCTAAAATGAGCATAAGCACAGTGAAACATTACAAAGTATTCAGAGACAAGACAGTATGATGAAAACCTGAGAAAGTTACTGTATGGTGAAATAAAAGCACTGCAAACCTACAGAAAAATTTGTGTGCAGATTTAGCAGAGTAAGCTTTCACAAGCGTCTGCATCTCTCACTTAAACACTAGTCTGCACCATGCAAGTTGTGCTGAAACTAGTCCTTCAGAGTTTTGTCTGGTATGAATTATGGAGCCAAGTGTGATTTAATTGCAAGGTGTTGGACCAGAACTGCCTGGCCTGTTAGTCATCTTGCCCATTGACGCATGCACACCCATCTTTAGGATCTGTCCACAGACTGAGTTCATCTGATCGCCAAACACTACACATTGCTTCATGGCTGATCTGTAATTACCATCCAAGAGATGAACTAAACAATCCCAGTTGTTCTCCTCTCATTACTGCCAACTTCAGCTTAAAGCTAATTAATTCAGCTGGGTGTCAAGGTCTGTTTGTGCAGCATCATTATCCACGGAAAATGGAAATTTACTACTCATTTGTGTGAACACTGAACAAGATGAATATTTTTTTCCATATTTGCAAAGATTTTAGCCACTGGCAGTAACACCAATATTTCAAAAGAAGGCGGCTGTCCACAGCTTAGCAGGCAGATGGAATCCAAATCTTTAGCATATTTATGCATATTAAATTTTAATAAGTTTTGCAATGATCCCAAAATAAACATATATGTGGTCTGAGAGAGAACTAGTAAGATGACGTGTTGCATGCTGCTAAGTTCTTTATTTGGAGATGACATCTGAAAGTATATCTTGTTACAAATAAAAAGGGAAGATGTTTCTTCAATGCATATGAAACCTTTGATTCGTTACAGATACCATTCCCATATTTCCCATATCCATTTAAAGAGATTATCTTAGTACCACAGCATGTAACTGACAAACAAATATTAATATTCTCATCAACTGATGTGCAGGAAGCCTTCTAGAATTTCATTTTAAGAACTGAAAACTGGAGGAAGATGCAGGCGACAGAAGGGAAATTAACCTGCCAACATGTAATCAGTTTTATTGCGCAAGCTTCTGCAAATGACATAAGCACAATCTTGCTGATAGACCCATCAGGAGAAACATGAATTCCCAGAATTGAACATATTTCCCTTGTTAGCAATGGTTGCAATTCTGTAAACTCTTTCTACAGTGCCTTGCATTGATCCATTAGCTCACGGTTGCTCCAGTTTTGCTTTTGCACAGTTAAGAGGCTTGGGTCACAACCTCTCCAACCAAAATGACAACAATGGCATTGAAACTATTACTGTATGATGTTTAGTTTTAATCAAAGCCTCAACAGTATTAAAAAAAGGAGTCCTCAGATAAAGAGTGACATTTCTCATCCTAAATCCAGAAGCTTTCAGAACTAATGCTCTAACACCATGTATTGGCTCTGAATGTCCACTGCATGTTTTATTATTGGTGGTAATGGCTACTTGCAATACTTACTGTAAGTTACTTTTGATTTTATATTTGAACTTTAAGCCTTTACTGAGGGTGATACCTCAGTAGAAAATGTTTAGAATCCCAGCTTTAATAGGTTCTCTTGTACACTCTTGCCTAGGCTTTTTAATTTTCCCAGATTAAATTGGTCAACATGAATTTAGTCCAGGTATAACGGTTAAAGCATCAAAAGACGAAGATCACCCTGGGCTGTTCAAAATGCAATGTTAGCCACTGTAGAATTTTACAAAATTAAAGACGAAATGTAAGGTCTGCTGCCAATTTTGACTCAAGCAGACTTGTTCAAAATCATTGGAAAAAAATCTAATAATTAAAGCCTGTAAATTACATCCCACACAGTGCGCAATTTAAAAGAAATGAACTACTGAACTATCATTAGACAATCAAAACTTTATGTTTTTAGCTTAAGAAGCCATCTGTGGCTCAAATACCATCTGTTCTCCAGCTCAATGTGAGACCTATGTGGGAGTTAAATTTGAATTTATGGCTACAGATTCTGCAGGTGTCAGAGAAAGGCTGGTCAGTCAGTACTGAGGCAACGAATGCATATCCTGCTGGAGGGTCTGTGTAAATGCAGAATTGGAGTGCACATTGATCGGGTGGTACGAACAGTGTTACTTTCTGCTGGGTGTTCAATGTCACTTTAATGTGTGTATCTACCTGTGGCAAGTAACATCAGTATGTGCATGTCCAACAGGATTGTCACTGGTACTGTGGTTTGTGCACCACCTGTTGAAGTGTTACTGGGACTGCAAGCCCACTAAGCCCACAGTATTGAGTTCAGGGCTGCTGCTAAACACCTGTGAATTAAATCAATGGTCTTATGATAAATCGTAGGAGAATAGATACCTATATACAGTATTTCATGTGTATCAAAGGGATGATGATTTTTAAATCTAGTCCTGACTGTAAGAAAATGCTTTCAAATGCCAAGTCATACAATATAAATTGTCCCCAGATGTTTTAGCAGGGACATTTACGGTATGTCTACTCTACACCTTATTGTGAAATAAAATTGCAAAACAAATTGTGACAGATTTTTAAATAACTTAATTCTCATTATCATCTCTTATCCTAGTGAGAAAACTACCCTGGACTGCTTATTGCAAAAAAAAAGGCATTTCTGTTTTTTCTGTCTTTCTGAGGAAGCCTGTCAAGACATAGATTCAGAAATGCAATTACACAAAACATTATCGCAGCTCTGAAGCCAGCTAAAAAATGCTTTTATGTATTAAGCATCCTATAAAAGGAGATAGCAGATTAGTGTGTGTTACTCACTTCTAGTCTTCCGTTTAAATGAAAAAAAAAAACAGTTAAGTGAAATGGAAAACATTGATAATTGTTCCAGTTATTTAGTTGTATTGTTTCAGGCTTTTCTCTTTTACCAAGACTGACCCTAATTTTTCTTTGCTTATTTACACATTGAATTATTTTGAATACATAAACATAATGGATATGTACTGTAGTCTAGAACGTGCTGTCAGCAAGGTTTTCTCTAAAAGGACTATGTAGTATTGAGTCACTTTTCCTGAATATTAAAAACAAAACTGGGAACACCGAAAAAGCATAGGTTCGGGAACGTGCATTTGTACGACTCAGTCAAAATGTATTCGTCACTAAATACCATTTTAAGACACCCACCCTAGGGTGAGTTTCAATTACTAATCACTGTTTTTTTTTAAGTCATAACTTTCCAGCATGAATCAAAGACCTAAGCTTTTCAATAGGTACAAATAAGAAAAAATGTCCAGTAGCTATAGACGTCCTTGAAAAAGTGAAAAACAGTGAAGCCCAAGATGACCAACACATACACAGCTTGCTGCCAGCTAGACCCATATTTCTTGCACTTTTTGAGGTAAAGCAAGTTTTTAACATTGCCCTGAAACTGGAAAAAATTAATGAGCCCATTGAGTATTAAACCTTTGCTAAATGGATCTGTGCATTTTCTAAGCGTTTTATCTAATTCAAAGTAGCAGGGGATCCAGAGCCTATCCCGACAAGCTTTGCAAAATGGATATATTGTGCTAATTACCAGTCTTATTGTACAGTATAATAATGGTTACCAGCTAGCCCCATAACTCAAGAGCTGCAGTTTCAGCGGATTTCATTTCAGAATGTGAAACACAGTCAAGGAATGTCAATGCTTCTATTGTTTAGCAATACACAGCACAGCACTTTATGATCCAGAGTAAAGTAATAGCCTGCAAAAAAGGCATGTGTTTTTTAGTAATGCATCTTCCTATGCACTGTTAATTCCTTATTAAGCTTTTTTTCACAATTCTGCTCATCCTACCCAATTAATAAAAAACAAAAGCCCGTGAGACAATTTTAAAATCATGATGTTCGGCCAGAGCCTTTGCCTTGGCAATAATCAATGTAATCACGGAGTCAGATGACTTCAGCAGTAGCCTCGTGGTTTTCTTCAGCAGGCAAATGTACTGTAAGTGAATCCAATATTTCCTAACCAACATCTTATATTCCACCAGACTTACTGTCATATTGGAAAGAAGACTCTATCAATATTTTAATAAAACTGTACACATTAAGTATAACTACAGTAAGTAGCCCCATGTCTTTCTTATTGTTTATTTTGTAAAGGCTTTCTATTTTTCATCTTATAAGTCTTTTTGAAACCATGGACATCACTGGCATTTCCACTAAAAAATCTCCAATTCAGCAAAACCTCACGAGGACTACCACAGATGTTAAAAGTATAAAGGTTAAACAAGTAGAAATTTTCGTGCCTTGGCCAACATACCTGAAAATCTTTGTGGCCCATCACCTTAAATCATCAGCTAGAATAAGTGAAGCAGGGATCTCCTTTCACACTCTGTCTAACAGAATAAAAGGTCACAAAGGCAAATGCACCTCCTAATTTTGATAAGTTTGTGACTCAGAAGGGTTTTAATTGAATACCTTTTATTCTTGTGAAGTATATACAGTAGGTTGTGAGGCTTGGAGCTTTGTAAAGCTCGGGTACAGTATATTCATAGTGTAGTGTGATTAAGTTAAGGCTTTTCTGAACTGTACGGGGCAATGCTTGGTAGATTTCTTCAAAGTATTTTCTACATAGTGATCTACAGTGTATACCCAGTGTGGAAATTCAATGACCATTTCAAAAAGAATTGGTTACCAAAGAGCAAGATTTTGAAATACCAGTCTTAATAAAGTTATTTAAAATGCACTACGGTATATACAGTAGACTGTTCTCTTGTACTCAGGACACAGAAAGGATCAGAGGAATCATAGGCTTTATGAAGCAGAAAAGTCCATAAGCACAGACCACTTGAAATAACTTTTGTAAACAAATGTGTATTACAATGCATTTTTTACAATGCATCCTTGCCGTTTTTAGAGGCTCACACTTGGCATCACTGCTACTTTACATTGATGGATGTTGGGGGAGGGGAGATGTGGGCAAATTCACATTCACAGCACTATTGCCTGTTATTTCTAGCTTTTAAAATCCCTGCCATGTCATTGGATGGGGCTCTTCCACTGGTATGGTATCAGAAAATGTTTATGTACTGTAAGAAAGGTGTTTCTTACAGTAGAGTGAGCAATGATGGCAGTAGGAACCAGATTTTACCCTGCAATCTCATCTCAAGGCTTACTTAAATGGACTGCTTGTTAATAACCAGAAAACCTCAGATAACACTGTGTGCTTTGCTACAACTGCACTTTAATTATTTTATAACTTTGCTTTCAGGCAAGACAAGCTTGAAGTCAGGAACAAAGTAATATGAAGGCACTAATTGAATTGGTTTATGAGAATGGTTAGAGAGCAGATGACTTTTCGCACTCTTTTTTAATCTCACACAGCTACAGAGATGAATTTGGCTCCAATTATCTCTTAAAAGATCTTTTGATTTTGTGTCCCCAAATAAAAAAAAAATCACATAATTAATATTAAAAAAGAATTTTGTGTAATAATCACAAGGTGTTACAAATGATCGTACTTTCATGAGGTGCTAAAACGCTCATGGTGGCTGTCAAAACCAACTGCTTATCGCAATGAAACACTGGGAAGTGTAACATGTTTAACAATACTTTGAATGCTTAGACACGTCACAATTTACGATGGCATATCTCTTACACTACCCACACTGCAGATCTACATACATATTTATAGATTTCATAGAATTTCCTTTGCCATCTCAGAGCAACAACAGTAAAAGATGGCCTGAAGACTTAATGGACATCATTAAATCTCATACATTATAGCATGACATTTTGAAAGGTGTCCTAATATTATTCCATATGGTGTAGCGTGATGAATCACCCACCCTTCTCATTTTATTATCAAGTCCTTAATGAGAGTAGCTCTCTTGTTTTACAGAAAGAGATCTCTGCTTCTGAGGACATGAAGCTTGTGCCTGGGGAGGATACTGTGATAGATGAATGACACAGCCTGAGGCTACCCCTAAAAACCCTTAAACCCTTCCTGCTAATGATCACAAGACAGATATTACTCACAACCCCCAAGAGGCTGGGCACTAACACTGCACCTAACTCATGTAACAGCACCAAAAGGACTGAACCAGACAACCTAAATATCCTGTCAGATTGCCTCTCATGCCTCTAATGCTTAATCCCATTTCCCCAGCACATATTCTGTTTCTTTCATTGGAAAGAATCAAATAGAATTTTGGAAATTATGGATATTTAAAATAAAATAGAATATTGATTTACATCAAATGTGTACTTATTTTTCTTGCATGTCAGAAAAGACTTTCTTTTATACTTACATATGCTTGTAATAAGATGGTTTCCCTACTTTGTTCCTGTGACATATTTGTCTTTTTAATATTATCTGATCATTTTATAATGCTAGCAGGAGCCTTATTTTTAGCGAAGGTGTTAAGTCAGCACAAAACAATTAAGAGAACAAGGTTTGGACTGCAGACTATAAAACAAACATAAAACATACAGAAGAATAGCTTAACAGAAAGAACACTCAATCATTAATAGATAATATTTACATTAAGCATATGCTATGTAACCAAGCTCAACAAAACGTGGGATGACCCCAGGCACATTCAAATCAAAGAAACATATTTGTGGTCTATTGAAAGCTGATGCTGGATTTGAGGAGTTCTTGTGGATATATAAGGAGTAAATTAAATAGGATTCCAAATCCATTATCAACAAATCTCTCTGGCATCAATGGCTGTAACAGGAGTAAACCTCATCTGATTTGTCTATTACTTACACATCATTGATATCTTGGCTGATGCAATCCTCAATGACTCTGCACAAGCACACTGCATGCATTTTCTGAAGACTTCCTCCAAAAGAAGGAATCCATCCATTTTCTAACCGCATTATTCAACACAGGGTTGCAGGGGAACCGGTGCCTATCCCAGCAAGCAACAGGTAAAGATAGGATACACCCTGGACACAAACACAGACATGCACACCACAGCTAATTTTTTCAAAAGCCAATTAACCTTCCTTTGGACCGTGGGAGGAAACCAGAGCCCCTGGCGAAAATAGGCAGAACCAAGGAAGAGATCACTTTATTGCCCATATACAACTTCTTGCATTAGGAATTTGTCTTTTTCACATACCCCCAGCTTGCTCTCCATGAGACTAACAGGCACACAGCTGGGGAGAGAGAAGCTTGAGGTCAGAGCACAGGGTCAGCCATTTATACAGCACCCCTGGAGCAGCTGAGGTTCAGGGCTCGGAGTAGGATTTCTCTGCTGGCCACGGGATTTGAACCAGCAACCTTCCAGCCACAGGCACAGATCCTTAGCCACAGTGCCACCCGGCTCCGCACCTTGACCCATGCAGATAGCCCCCAAGGTCTAAAATTAAACCCAGGTCCTCACTGTTGCAATGACCAGCAATGCTAACCACTGTGCTGTCCCCTTATTTATTTTTCACACTCCATAGAGCAGGCTATCCATCCAAACTGAGCATGAGACAACAATACCCTGGTCACAAAGCATTCAGATGATAATGCAGACATGTGGCATAAGGTTTTGTTGACTGGAAAAGTTTGACAAAATCTGTCTGAATGCCAAGCGTTATGTCTGGCACAAACTCAAAAGAGCAAAACATCTAGTCTACACTATCTACAGTATACTGCAAAGCATAGTTGTGGTACCCTTTCATATGAGGGACTGAGAATCTTGTCAAGATTAGGAGGAAAATATAGTATGGACCAATTTATAGGCAAATATTAGAGGAAGACTAGATTGAAAATGAACTATTCAGTACGGCAATGGTTCAAGACACAAGGGCCAAGGCTCACTGTGGTGACTTTACAAGAAATGTTTATTCTTGAGTGGCCCAGTCGACATCCTGGCTTGAATCTGTCAGACAATCCGTGGCAACACATGAAAATTGTCACCCATCATTGATTCCTAACAATCTCGATAGAGCTTTAGCACCATTCTGATGTGCAAAATTGGTATGGAAAACATTCTCAACAGCTTGCAGCTATAGTTACTGACACACGGTAGGTGCTCTCACCATGCATTGACTCAGGGGGTGAACATTTATGCAATCAACATATTGTAGTTTTTGATTTTCCTTTGCAGGTTTTCTTCTGAGTAATACCCACTTTCACTCAGAGAAGTGAAACACATATACGTTATTTGTAATTTAATAAAATGCGACATCATTCAGGAGCGAAATCTTTTACAAGGTACTATATACAGTATATTTGCTTTCCCCAGTGGTAATTTTAGCAGGACACTGAATATGAAAGTGAGCTTCGAGATAAAAAAAATCGAATGCAAATTGTTAGACTTTCCAAATAATACAAATTACACAGCCAATTAAAAAGAGAAATAGGAGGAAAACAAAAAGAATACTAAATACAGTAGAAATACCTTTATATAAATCAACTTCAAATGCAAAGACCCACACATTTTTTATTGACTTTTCTTAAGATCCTTCCGGCAAAACATTTTTGATATATATAATTGGTATTTTTCACTAAAAATACGTAAGCACAGTTATGGAAATGGATAATAAACATTTCAAGTATCCTTGGGCGATGCTTAAACTTGTTTTATTTCCTTTTAATTTATATATACTTTCTGCTCTGCTTATTTACTGTTTTTTCCACCAACAGACATATGTTCAAATGGATTCCAGTGGCGATCAGGTATTACTGTATATGGCTCTGCCTACATTTATTTTTCACAGAGAAGTATTGGAGAAGAAGAACAGAAGAAGCTTGTTACTCCAGTTTATACTGTACATAGGGTGATTTGAAGGAGTAACGCTCTGTGAAGATAAGGAAAGCTTCAAGAACTTACCGGAATGTCATTTGGAAAACCTGCCCCAGGTTGACTTCCTGGGATTTGTTGTTGTAGCCATGAAGCATCTCTCCAAAAAGTGTGTCATTCAGCTTGGCATCAAGTCTCTGGCACTTGGGCCCATCACAGGCATCAGAGAGTAGATTGCAAGACCTCCCGTCTGGTGCCAGTCTGTATTCCTCAACACACCTGCCAAATAAAGGATGCAAAACCTGATGAAGGTGTTGCTTTGGACTACGAGCAGACTCAGTAATCCCTTTAATGAAGTGCAGCACTCAGGTCTGGGATACTGTTGCCAGCAAACACTCTTTGGCTAATCACAAATTAGGACCAACCAAAGTGTAGCAGCAATATATTCATTGCAGGGTCAGACAGAATTTCCAGTAGGAAAACTGTCTCACAGAGGATAGGAGACTGTTTAACCAACATAAAGAAACAAAAACGCAGATGTGTTTGGTAGATTAAAATAGCTTTTGTCATCTGAGGACCAGTTAAGGATGTATTTAAAAATAAAACAAAGGAAACAACAACAAATATACAAATAAAAACTGAACTGCCTTCATGCCTGACACATACTGTACTTGTATAATACCCATATACATACAAAAATAAATGCAGTCTAGCTGTGGGATAGATAAATATCTATATCTGACAGTTTTATTGCCCGTGAAAGAGAGCGGGGGGGGCTTGTGTTCCCTGACAGAAAGAATATTATTCTGAAAGCTTTTTCTCAAGGTCATCCAGCCTCAGGTTTGTGTGTGTCTTCTCCTACAAATGCAGTTTAACGTGTCTTAACATAGTGCATCATAATGAAGATTTATACAGGTTTATATTTCTCAAAGTTTTCAGTATAACATCTTCAGATTACTGTTAAATCATCTTCAGCTTTTGCTATCTTAAGAAACCAGATTAAAAGCAGCTGATGTTTGTCAACACTCAGACCTACAGGACACACATTGATTTCAATTACTACATTTTTAACGTAGCTCCTCTATGCATACCAGGTACAGTTTGAGAAGGGTCCGAGTGCTAGCAGTGTTTTACCACTTGCTTTGTTATATACAGATTTATTCTTTCTCATAAAATAGGTATTAATTGTGCAATATGTGCAAAATAATGTACAGTAAGTTTAAAAGAGAAAATTTCACAGTAGCTGCTCTGAAGCCTCCCACAGACAAAGTAAACACTGCTAACTGAAATATCCCCCCCAATTCACACACATCAGACTTGAAACCTTGTTTAAACTTTTCTGGTTTCAATTATCTACAAGATTCTACCCACATTTAATTAGCATTACACGAGTATTTCATCCTCTGGCAGCCTGGACATTAAAAGTGTGCTGTGGCACTTGTGGTATAGTATTGCAGCTCTACCATTAAATACTAGCTGTAGAAATACAGTGAAACCGTACTAAACCTATGCAATATTCATATTAAAATTAATCCTGAACTCATACTAAGACTCAACACACCAACATTTAAATTAAAGTCTTCTTGATTCCATTTTAATATAGTATCATTTGCTATATCTTTCCACCAAAGTACAGTAATATTATAATGTGCAGTATACTGTATATGGCATTTCATGAGAACCATTGGATGAAGGCATAACATGTCTGCTACCTGCTCCAGAGAAATACAGACAAAAATACTGCCTATAAGCCTGCATGCACTTGGTTGGGTAGCTGGGTACTGAACATCTCAGTCACTGAATGAGAACTTGAGTGGGCAGTGAGTGGACACTCACAGGTTGAGATGGAAAATTCACCAGATCAGGGCAGTCCAGCAATTGAAACCTGCCAGGATGACTGTCATACTCCAGATGTTATGTAAAGATGCTGAACCATGCCTTCACTGGCCAAAGGTGGAGTAAACCAAGGGATATATCTATGTTGGCAATAGCTTTTAAGTCCTAGAGCTTCTGACTCACTCCCCAACTTAAATTTAAAGAGGCACTGTATAATGTAAGAGAGGCAATGGGGTTGTGAGTCAGTGAGACTTTCATGGTATAGGAGTCCAGCTGTGCAAATTTCCAGTTGAAAGTGAAGAAGCAGAGGGAAATGAAAAGCTTGAGTAATACCACAGAGATGCATTACCTATACTTAAATTAATATATTTTCCACCTATTAACTGAGGCTGACCTCTAAAATACATGTATTCCTTCTTCTCTACTGGTGTTAAGGAAGAATGAGTTAGCTATGACTCTTCAAATTATTGCCGTTGCATTACTTTGACAATTTTATACAGTAAATAATAAAACACTAGACATGCATTTTTAAAATAAATCAGTTTTTACATACTTTTGTAACAAACAAAAATTATTTTTACAAAATATTTTTTTTCTGTTGACTTGTTGCAATGTTTTTCCTAATTTAAAAATAAAATCCTGTTTTGACCTTCCTCAAATCTCTATTCACTTGTACCTCTAAAGCATCTCAGGATGAATAACAGAATAATCACTTCATGTTGCTCTACTTGCTACCAGGCATTTCAATGAAACAGCCTTTACTTCTTTTTTTTACAAACTGCTTTTTTATTATAATAAAGTTTTTTTTTTCTCTTGCAAATAAGATAGAGAGAGAACGGTTGCTTTCTTCTTGCAAATCAGCATTTTGATTACAGGAAAAAATCTAGAAATGATATATGGTTCCACATTACACAACGCATGTTGCTGTATATGATCAAACTAGGAACAGCACTAAGTAAAACGCAGTCTGCTTATGAATCTCCATCTGTCAAAGTATCTGTACAGAAACATTTATTCTTAACAGATTTTGCCTTACAGAATTTAAACAAAGGAGATCAACGCTCGCTTCAGAATATAAGCATAATGATTTTAGGAGACTGAAAAGAAAGTCGGGAAAAAAAGGCATCTGTTTGAAATTCAATCAGCTCCTCTTCACGTGTCAGGTTTTAAACAATAATTTTGTCAGTAACCAGAGGCAGGAGGAGGACAGGAGCCCAGCTGAGCGAAACTGCAGTGTCGACCACAGGGATGCTTCACTGAACAGCATGCTGAGGCCATGAAACAAGCCCTCTGAATGTTGATGTTCTTGGGAATTTTTCAGAAGGAGTGTAATTCCAAATGCTTCCAAGTCATTTGCTCAAAATGTGTTTTTTTTTCTTTTGTTGGAAATAAAGATACTATCATACAGTATGTTAGTAGTAGAATACAGTATATAGTAGTACAACCCCCTATATAGTAGCATATATGTTATACAGTACATAAGAAAACAATGTTTGTGCCTTAAGAAAAATGCAGAGTGTGTTAATAGAGTATATAATTTTCAGCCAGCTCATGTCTTAATCTGTAGAATGTACTACACTCTGTGGTGCACTGGTTTCACAAAACATCAGCGATTTTAGTTGCAAATGACCTATATTCCTTCATTCTTACCCACAGAACATGAGAACGTTGTTGGAAGTGGGGTCATCTGGCAGGGGCACCAACTGCTGTAGACATAACTGCTCACAGCCCCCATTGAAGCCATCGGAGCAGTCTGTACCTTTGGTGTAGTCATAGCAACCTGAGCCATCCTTCATTGGCCGGAGACCTGCAGGGCACTGATGGAAGAGGGCACAATTAACACCTGTATCCTTGTGGGGATTAAGTTAATTAACTTAGAAAAGCCTTTGGCACATGTTAGTTTTTATGTTTAACCATACTATACATTGTACAATAGATTCGCCTTACAGAGAGCATTTGATCACACTGATATCGACAGTCTTGTAAAGAGGAAAGCTATCCTTATTTCATAATTCAGATATTCCATGCAACAACTGAGATTCATGAATTACAAGGCACAACAAAAAATTATCATTCTATTTTAAGCGCTTTAACAGCTCTTGAAATCACAGAAAACAACCTGAATCAGCATCATGATACAGTATACAGTATCAGGAGTAACACATAATTCACGTGTTTATGTCTTAATGAGTACTACCACTTAACTACAGTATGCATAAGTTATTTATAAGCACTTAACAAGCTGTGTTTCAGTAATAAAATGCTAATACTTCACTTACAGTTTATGCTAAAGGTGTTACTGCTGAAGGAATCACGAAAAAATGCTACCATCAAAATATCAACGCACTTCCTCCAGGACAGCTGCATGTACATTTGAATGAGCAGCACTTACACACCCTCAGGCAGTTAGTTGATTTTAGTTGATTTCACGTTGGACAGTCCCATAGATTTCTTCTAAACATTTTAGAAGCCTACAATTATGTATTAATGGAAATCAAGAAGTGTATTTCTTACTGTTTCTGGGAGTATCATTGGGCTTTAATTGATTAACAACTGTTACAAAGCTGATGTAGAATAGCAATCAGAAAAACACAGCTCTTACGATAAACACTACAAATATGTGAAGTACTCTTTGAGTGATATTCAGAAGTAGAAAGGCCTATCATGCACTATTAGAACTGGCAATAAAGAAAAAAATACACCTGACATGAGAATACCAGAGACCAGATCCTCTGTAATCAGTTTACAGCACAGTTTGCAAGCCAAGTGAAAGCTATTCCCTTTGATGAACAATTGATGAACGAATGGATCAGATTTCTTGTACATGCTACTCACTACAAATTCTCAAAAGACAAACTCTTCCACCATCAGGTTACAGGCTGGAAGAGTCTCTTAGGTCAGGACTGTGATTAGCACAACTGGGAGCAGCTCAATGTCAGAGCACCATTCCAGTGGTGTAGCAGAGTATATGTAGTGTAAAAGGCACTCATTAATTGGTCAAGGGGGCAGAGAAACCTGCCAAGTCCAAAATGGCGTACAGTAGGTGTAATGTGACTCCTTTTGAGACTGTCCGTGGTTGGCAAGGAAACCAAAGTTTGCCTTGTTTACCTGGGTATGACAGAAACAGCACATCCTAATGCAAGTTACCTAATTAATGTTAGGTAATTTAATAAGCTAGCAGTAAAGGTAACATCAGGAAGGGAATAATATTCTTATCTTAGCAATGGTTGCTTATACTTTGAATAGCTCTTTATACATCATTATAATGATAATTCAGTAGTTGTACAAGTGTGGTAGGTCGAGACAAGATTCTTGTCTGAGCCAAATTATTCAAAGAGCAGTGGGAATGATCAGCCATCCTCTGTCATCTTGTCAAATACAGGAGGAATATTGGTGAAGAGTAAAGGTGTGCCATACACATAAACAATTTGCATACTGGGAAGTACCTCATGCACTACATACTGTTGGATGTAATCTATATGATCAATTGTCCATGTGGAAAAGTATATATAAATAAAAAAAACAGAACTCAAAGAAGAATAGAAATCAAATCTCGGTTCCATTAGGTGTCTTAAGTTTACTTATCCGCTAATGCTAATTTTGCTGAGGCTAATCATGTGATTTTCTTTCTTAGATATACTGTAAAAATCCACACCCCTAAGCGATCTGTTGATATTAACTATATTTTTAAAGAAGGAGGCATCCTGGATAGTCCGGCTCACTATTTGAGCTCCTTATAAAAAGAACATAGAAATATATTTCAAGAGTATTCTAATATTCTATTTAAATAAAAGCTGACAAAAAACTTAAATGCACTTAAAATGTCTATTTATGTCTATGTCTATATTCATGTCTATTTTTATATGGAGATCATTCTATGTTATATTTTTGTGTTTTGGTTTGTTTACATATTATTTTATGTGCATTTACCTTGGATTTTCGTATACACAAGTATTGCTGTTATTTTTGAAACATTATTATTAATGGTCAGATGTATGCATTTATTCCAAGACTGTTTCTTTTAAAAATGATGGTTTCCTCTCATGAGGAATAGTCAGCAATTAAGACAGAAGTGTGACACGAATGTATACAGAAATGTTAACGTGCTTGACAAGTTCTAATAAAAACAAAAACATTAGAACTCTAGAGTGCATAAGGCTCATCTTATTAATTTCATTGATTATTTTTAACAGCACCTCAACAATGTAGGAGTGTGTTAGTCTTTTCTCTGTCTTGGAATTTACAACTGTTACCACTGAATTCAATGTTATACACTACCTTCTGTGGGTTTATGTCGTATAATATGCCCTAACTCACCCAGACCCTTTAAGAGCTGTTTGGATTCAACACTTCCAGAATTATTCATCCAAACTAGTTTTACACTTTGTTTTCTCTTAGCTCAATGCCTGCAATGGTGTGTTTTTTTTGTGCCTAGAGCAACTCAGTCACTGCAAACATGAGGGCTCAGAATGTAAGAAGACAAGGTACATTTAGCAAATGTATGTAATATTCAGAACAGATCTTTATAAACCAGACGTGAGATGCTGTAATAAAGGTGAAGGTTACAGAGAAGCCCCCAGCCTTAGGGCTGATGGTAACTTTGTTGAAACTCTTTAAACATTTTAAAAGAATAATAACACTTTCCTAGTTTGAATATATTATAGGGATAGATCAAAGCTGTCTATAAAGGTATCAGGAAACAAATTAAATGAAATAAACAAAAGTCTCGCAAATATACTGTATTCTCTTTTGAAGCAAAATAATACCAAATTAGTATAAAATATCCCATTTTTAACATTATACTACAGTATAACTGAAGGTTCTTTATGATCAGATGTGTGTGGTTAAGATAATGACAACATAATCCAGGGAAACAGCTCACAGATCACAAGTCTTTTGCTGTGCACTGATGGAAATGTAGGTAAAATAATGCTTCCAGACAGACTGTTACTTTGTGATTTAGAGGCACATCAAATAGATCAATAAACTGTATCAAACCTATCCACTACAGCACAGTGACCCAGCAGCTGCACAGGTAGTGTAACAGATGGCTCTCAGAAGGGAGACTTTGCAATCAACATTCTGAAGGATGTTTTTACAAAGCGAGCATGAGCTAAATGAAAAGGTCCCGCATGAGCATTTAAGTGGGGCAATAAATCAGCACCAGTTCTACACTAATGCAACATTGTATAATAGTTTCATTTTAACATTAAATCGTATATATTTTCTTTATATTAAAAGACTATTGACTTGTCCGGTAATCCTACTACTAAGGTGAATTATATATTACTGTATCTGCAGAGATAGACCATTGTGTATTCACATGTATATTGGAGTTTCATGCCGTGTAAAGAATTTTATGTAGCAGTTCAGGCCACAGGTCAGTTTCAAAGCACATATACCGATACAAATGCAGCAGCTCATGCACTCCCACACTTAAGGAGAGCTGATGCATGCACACACATAGAAAGCTGAGAACAGCTGAATTCCACAGTAATCATAATTCGTCATCGCAACCATCCAAAATGTGATTTATGATCACATACAGTATTATTATTAATATAATATTGATTTCACAATTTTAATTCCTGTTAAACAAATTCTAAAAGCATGAGGAAGGCTCAACATTGGAAATATCACATTCCATTCATTCCATCTGAATTATTATTTTTACTGTTTTTGGTAAAGGTTGAGGCATTAGTGTGGTGGTCAGCTCTACGGACTCACAGCTCTAGGTTCCTGACAGTGTTGCATCTGTTTGTGTAGACTTTGCAGATCCTTCCAACTTCCAAAAAGACTGGTGAGAATTAATTTGGCTATCCCAAACTGGATCTATTTGAATGGTGGTGTGATGGACTTACTTTGTGTCATGTGCACTTCTATCAACTGCTCCCACCTTGAGCTTTTAAGCTTCAGGGACAAGTTGTGGATCACCTTAACCTTCGCTAGGACAGGTGATAATCATTGGGTGCACCTGATAAATTACTTACTTGGGGAAATAAATGGGAACCAACAAAGGAAAAGGTGTTGTTTTCAAAGATATTTTTGTACTGAGAATGACAGAATTCCATTACTTCTGCTGGATTTAGCAGTGCACTACCAATTAATGCTAATCACAATTAACAAGAAAGTGCTTTCTTCAGTCCTGAAATCAGAGTGAATAACATCAACGGTACTCAAACCTCTGCTGCTTATCAGCAGCAGGAAATATTTCACTGACAGAAACTTCAGCTGGGAATCACATTTAGTTCAGATTGAACTGTTCTTATGGTGCACCTGCTCAGGTTTTCTTTTCTGTAAGCTGACTGATGAAATATACTTTGAAAACCACGAGGCTGAGGAACATTAAACTAATGTTGAAATAAAGTTTCATGGACTTTTTTTTATAAATAAAATGCACATATGCACATGGTGTAATAAAGTTTTAAAATGAGGTCTGCTAAAGTGTAAAACAATATTCATCATGTATAGAAGGACATACAAGATTGCCATGTTAATAAGCTTGTAGAGGACACCCTTTACAGTGTCTTTTAAACTTCAAAGTTATGGATTTTATGGAGGACAAGTGTCACAGTGGGAGAAAAAAAACAACTGCTTTTTAGTTCAAAATCAAATTACATTTGTAAATTTAGATTAACATTAATACATTACATTTATGTACAGGAATATTTGTGCATTCACTTAACATGAATAAAATGGTAAAACCAACCATGTTAGCTCTTAGGGGAACATTTTGTACTTGACAACAGTTGCAGCGTAAAGTAAGGGGAAGGACTACAGTAGATAGAAACATTTATTAGGATAACACATCTCTCAATGGGACTCATGGCATCAGTGATAAAGGGAGCTAATTAAATCCAATTGCTTTAGCTTCTAACTGCTTTGTTAATGAGGCCACTTTCTTTCACCTTCTTGAGGTGGTGTCTCTTGTAGTGTACACAATCTGCATTTTCATTACTGTTAATCTAATTTTATTTAATTGGGGTTATACACATTTAAGTCTGAAATGCTTTTGTCAACTGAGAAGTGACATGGCCAGAAAAACACAGAATGGTCGAGGTTTATTATTTTGCCATTCAAAATACACCAGTAGTGTAGAATTGTATTAGAATATGTTACTGTTTCTGTAGTTTCATTTTTTGTGCATACACAGCTGAAACTCAGAAATACTAATAGTTGCTGGGAGGTAAACTGCTGATTATGCAAGTCTTTTTTAGTCTTTACTATACTCTCAATGTAGAGAATTTAAAATAATAACAGAGAAGGAACAAATCACGAAGAAAGTGCCCTATCAAATTCTCAACGAACACCTCCACCTTCAGAAAGGATTACAGCTGAAACACATCACAGAATCAATTGCACTATATAGTCACAGATGTACACAAGTGTGTATGTGGGACCACTTAGCCCAAAAGAATTAATGTAGCCCTACAAGCAATGTAGGTATTGATAAACATCATCTGATTCAATGATTCTGACCACGTCACATGTCATAAGAGAAACAATGGTTACAAATGATTCAGCCCATCTAGTCCTTTTGGTAGTTAGTAATTTGTCTTAATAAAGATGAGATCCAGGGACTATAAATTCTTGATTATCTCAATTGACATACATTAACCAGCTCTAATTATTGACTCCTACAGTACATTGCACCTGAAGTACAGGGACTACTGAGATGGGTACTGTGCTGTGGACAACAAAAGAGGTGAAAGAAACCCACTTCCCAAACTGTTCAGGTTCCTCCGTGTAAATCCTCCATATGACCAGCAGAAATCTTTAAAAAAGCCTTGCTGAAAACATAGTACGTAACGTTCCAGATAGAAGTTAGCACTTAATTAATCATTTTTGTTTTGTTTCCTCTCCTCAGCAAACATTTCTAAGATTTCCTTCCCATGAAACATGTTGTTCATCACATATTGAAACTGTAGCTGTGTGACTACAATGCAATGATGTCTGTGGGGTGATGGCTGATGGCTTGTCTTTAAATTGATGGCATTATAACATGTCACTATAGTAGTGCACTAGGTACTATTTAATTTTTACTCAAAAGCTACAAACCTATGATGCATAATCCGCACAGTATTTCTTTCCATAATCATATCACGTGCTTTGCATCAGCCTTCTTATCCATCGCACAGCATACTGGGAGGAAGTTTGGTCTGCTGCTACTTTACAGATCTTAGTAATCATGAGATATACTGCACCATATGTTAGTTCTGTCACAACTTCTAAAGTTTTATTTTCACTCTTGGAACACTGTGGTAAGACAGTGCAGCAAATTGTATTGTATTTAATAGTAGTGTGGAGCAGATCATCTTAACACGACAGAATCCTGTACCTGAACACTTCACACTTTTCCACATGGAACAGTGACACTTTGACACATTTCCAAATTTCACAAAAGTAAAAGACAGCAGGCACATTTCTCAGCTTTCAGTTGGAATTATATAGAACAAAAAGATTTACAAAAAAACAAATCTCTAACTCTGCAGTACATTCATCAATAAATGACAGACTTTGCATCAAGGAGAAATAGGGGTATGTAACAATTATTTTAAATTAATAGCTGTACATAATTTTCTGATGTTTTCCTACGTGAGTGCTCACATTCTTTTTGTTTTTGTTTAACTTACATCCTCGTGGTAAAATCAAACTGTAAATACTGTTTTTAATATAAATTTACTTCCTTTCTTAATCTACTTTTGTTTTTGTACCTTTATTTAACATTTTAATTTCCAAAGACAGAACTAAGTTGAAGACGCTATGAAAGGTGGTCCTATTTTCCTAACCAGCTTTTTACACCTTACAAGGCTTATTAGCAATGTACTGCCTATTGTCTATAGATGCAGGCTTACAACTATTTGTGGAAAATTAAGAACAAAATGGCAGTTTTCAAGCTTGACTAAAAGTAACAGAATTTCATTCAACAAAATGACAAGTTTCTTGTGGGAGACTCCATAACCAAGAACAATCTCTGAATTTCAAAATATTTTACCAGATACCTTGTAGGGACATGATCAGAAACGTATAAGTAAATAAGAACTAGCTCAATAAACAGGAAAACACTAAAATCAATGTTTTATATTCAGGCCTGGTCATGTCAAATAGGTCCCTTGACATTGCATTTCAAGTACAGTGACACTTTATGAAAGATGCAATTTTATACTGAATTAAATTGAAGAGACAAAGAAGCCTATCCAGGGCAATTCTGAAAACTCTTTACTGTGAAAGAACCAGTCTTATTTCCAGCAGGAGGATAAACGTCATTATCAGGAGGTGATATTGATCAGTAAGAACTGATAGGAAGACAATAAGGCAATTGAGAGGATGAATGGACTATAAAAACAATCACTATGCCTTGATTTCCAATGAAATCCAGTCCTAAACACTCCAGATCTAAAGAAAAAGAAAGCTAAGACATTACAAGGATATCTGTCATTGCTTTGCGTTCTGTACTCTTTGAATGTTTCACTCATTTAGAACTTGTGTCCAGCTGAATATACAATGGACAGTACTTATATAGAAATGTATTTTTACCTTTAGGAATTACAGTACATGACATTATGTTCATAGAACCTGTGAAATCAAGAAACAGTATGTAATAACACAATTAAATAGCCAGCCAATTATCTTGAGCGATTTTGTTAAATTTCAGGAACATGCAATAAAAAGCTGCTCTTAAAAGGTTTTAATACAGGAGGAGAGTTAGCAAGTCTACATTCTGTGATCATCTGTCCTGCTTTAAATGTCTCTTCTAATTTCACATTGCACAGAACATGTAGAAGGAAAAATAGTTTAACTGAATGTTCTGGACAGTTTGCCATCGTCTTTGCTGATGTTGCAGACTCCAGTATTTTCAAGGAATATAGAAAACAACCTATAAAATAGATGACTCAGCAGAAACACTGAAACTAGTTTCACAGATGAAAGGATTCTGGCCTGTTTAATTAAAAGCCTTATAGTTAGATCTAACAGAGGGAAATGGAAAATCCTGAAAGATTTCTAAGATCTTTCTTTACAGTCATCAAGCCTATAGAGAAAGCACTTCAATTTAAATACTGCAATACATTTTATGCAATATGACATAATATGTACATTTTCTGATCATTCTGTAATTCCTAAGGACATACCTGACACATTCCTCAATTTGACGTTAACTCTAAACCATTACAAATAATATCCCATTCTATTATAATCTCAATTGAAATAGTGTTTCTGTACATTCCATTCTCTTTAAAGGTTTTCACAATGCTGTTCCTTTCCAATCATAAATTCATTGATGCTTATTAGAAGAACTTCCTATTTTGCTATATCAAAGAAGGCTCCCACATTAGTTTCAAAGAAATAATTTTAAATGAATGAACAACTGTTAGGAACTCTGACAAGGGAATATGTATTAACAGTCTCAATATTGTTAACTTTTGTGTCTTTTAACTGCAATTAACATGAAACCGAACGTAAATGTAATTTCTCATATAACTGAAGCATATTCCTGTGTTGGAACAGATAAGAAAGAGGGTGCAGATATTATTCTTTGATGAGAAACTTCTGTGCCCAGACATGGCTGTATCTTTAATGGTTAGTGCATATAATATTAAGAAACCAGTGATTAATAGTATGAGATTCAGGCAGTGTGCCAAAGTAAAATAACAGAGGAAGGAGATTTGTTTTAAAAATGATTGTGCCAATAAATGCGTAACAGCACCACTTCTCCTCAGTTCGTGACTATATGCATTATTGATTCAGAGTTTTTCTTGATTCATTTCTTAATCCAAATAGTTTTACAAGACCTGTGTAGCATTTGAAATAGGATTTTGAATATTTCTGATATTGAGAAAGATGACCAAAAATTTTAATGTTTTTCTTAAAATGTAAAATATACTTTTGAAAAAAATATATTAGACTTTCTTCTGGGAAATAGACATTTGCACTGCAAAGAAAGCATGCATCTTTCTACTGGACGTGACTATAAGACTATAAAGCCCATCAAATGTTTTTAGAAGGGACTGTAAAATGGTAATGGTGTTATGTAGCTACTTTTTTATTTTCTTATGCTGTGTTCACTTACTTATTGGTCTTCTATCTACACTTTTACTTTGTCTCCCATATCTGCACCAGTTTTATACAGTGTAGTATATTCAAAATACACAGTGAAGAACCTTGCTTGGGCTTAAGCTTCAAACCCTGGCTTTCACAAACGCAGATGCTTCCAGCAGAGAAAATGAAGGGCCGGCCTTCTTCCAATTGGTAAAATAAATAAGACCTGAGGGGTTGTCTAACAGAAGCACTCGAGTGATAAACACCTGACAAGGGAGGTTATGTGACTTCCCCTTTGAAAGATTGTGCCATCTGAGATCAATAGCTATCGATGTTCCCTCCCTTTGTCAGCCTGCTGTACCGTCTTCAGTAGATCTCAATCAGCTGTATCTGTTCATCACAGCATTCCACTGTGCCTTACATTCCCATTGACACTTGGAAAAGAATGAACAATTAACCCCATGCTAGCCCCTTCGGGACCCCTCCAGCTGGGCAGATCTGTTCTATTTCTTGAAAAGGCAATATTATACATTGACATGTAAATTAATTACTGAAATGTTCATAAAGCTACTAGACATAAAACAAACTCACTGAAACGAACACCTACAGTATGGATGATATTATACAAACAGCTCCGTCTTCCATATCTCCTCAAGCTCGCTGTCTGACTCTACTGTTCCAGGACTACAGGGTTCAGAGCTGCCAGCATCTTTTTTTTGTATGTAAAAAGCAGGGGTTGGCACACTTTATGGAACACAGAATTCTTTCTGCATATTGCCAACAACACTATGGCCCCTTCTTGGTGTCCTGAAATTACAACATTTACTTTTTTCGTTTATTTTCAAAGACGGACTAACAGGACCTGTGAAATGGGCCACTTGGGCAGACTCCCCCCAGGACAACGCAACCAGGATAGGACTGGACTGCACACAGCGGAGCACAAAGACATCGGAGCAGACTTGTCCTTGATAGCTCCAATGGCTTAGCCCCAGCACTAAGAGGAGAAGGTTGAGTTAGATAAATATAATGGATAGAAAGCTAACACCCTAATAGGAGAAATAAACTGATAAAATTTGTACTAATGTCTACCGCATTCTGCGGTGCCACAGAAATGTACTGTATATGCTGTGTGAATCCACTTTGAGGTTCTATGCAGCGTGACAGTGTTTCCTTCTACTCTGACCTCTTCCCCTAGAAAACTCTAGTGTCTAATAGTTTCATTTTTCTCTTCTTCTTGGGTAAATTATGGGAATTATTATATACAGTACAGTATCATAGAAAGTACACACACAAAAAAAGCATTTGTTTATGCCACATGCTAAAAAGGCTCAAAGATTAAACAAGGCTTTAACTTAGGAATAGTATTATAAACTAATACCTTTCTCAGTGTTGCATCTTTTATACTGTCTTTTGTAAGGGACATTTATGAATACGTTGACCTGTTACTGAACTGTGCTGTGGAATATTTGTATAAAATGTGAGGAACATAGTACAGCATTCTGAAATGCTGCAGAAAACACAGAAAGCATCAAGTGGGTGCTCCTATACTGTATATTCACATGCCTTCAGTGCTGAGACTCCATTCATGAGCGCTCTTTTTACTTCCTTCCTTATTATATTAAATCATGCTCATCAATGCCCCACAATATGCTCTTCATTATGTAAAGTTATCATACTGCTATGTGTTACAGTAAAAAGATGGGTATGAGCTGGGAAGCATGACAGAGCTTGGATAGAAAGAGGCCCCCTTCTGATGGGATTCGACACTGTAATGCTGAAGTCTGAAGAAGAGAGAAACTGTATACTACATAGGACCAAGAAGTGGGAGAAGGAATAAACGGGAAAAAAAATGCCCATCAAATTCCACAGAGAGGAGCAGATGATCCTGGGTTACATTAAAGTTAAAATTTGTATTGTGAGCCGAGCACATGCATTAAAGCAAGCATTGGAACTGAATCTCAATTAACAAATCATTCTAGTTTGCTGATAAGTGATAGTATAATTTCTCTAGCTTCTAGTTTGAAAGACTTAGGAAGAAACAATTAAGTGCTTAATTGAATATAATTGCTTTGTGACATTTTTAATGAGCTAGTAATGAAATGTCAGCTTGACTTTCATTCCTTATGGCAGTCTTAAAATGTGAATTGTTTCTGGCTGCATCAAAACATATTTCACCAACACTGCAAATACAGATTGTTCTACGTATGAAAATGCATTAAACTGTTGCTTATCCCTCTTTCACCATAAAAGAAGTTTATATTCTGCCCAGAAGGTGTTCAAACAGCCAACACTTCATATTGGTGTCAGTTATATATCAAATGTAATTCCAACGGAAAACTGGTGTCATCTGAAATTCCACAGGCAATAAGTGATAAAGATAAAAAGGGACTTTGCTATTTTCACTTCTTCACCTTATCTTTCACTGAAGACAGAATTCTGTCAGTAATGCATCAGTAATGCATGTACAACAATGTTGTGTACATTTATTAAAGTTTAGAACAGCATAAAAGCACATCTTCCTCTGGGAGGTTAAGATATTGAATAAGAAATATTCCACATTGTTAATGCTAAGATAAAGGAATTGAAACCGCAACCTTTGAATGCAAACGTTGTCTCAAACAGCCTGAGCCTATAACATTGGTCTCCACTGGGACCCAGCAACAGAACATTGATACAATTCAGGTTTAATGTGCACTCGGGCAGTGACTAAGCCAAATTGAATTTTTTTTCTACATGATCTTATCAGCAAATACATAAAATGAACTACAACTGGGACAAGACACTTTCAGTGGCTCTTAGATTAAAATATGATTTTTACATTAAATTAGGTATAGTTTACTCCTTGACCTTTTCACCAACAGTTACGGGAGACTGTTATCTGTCTTAGGGAGGGAGACTTTGAATATGTGCACATTTTTCATCAGTTAACAGCAGCATATCGAACGGCTCTTCAAAGTGGCAGTCTATCGGTTTCTAAGATCTGCAGGACAAAGGATGCCCTTTCTCATACCGCATTAAGGCTGAAGTGGATTTCTTTTGACTTGATTTTTTTGAAAGTCCCTTTTATGGTTTTTCATTAAAGACGTGAATTTCACAATTGTCACTCGTGAAATGTTTGAAAATGTCTTCCAAAGCAATGCAATGCTAC
Organism: Lepisosteus oculatus; assembly: GCF_040954835.1. Classification (NCBI taxonomy): domain Eukaryota; kingdom Metazoa; phylum Chordata; class Actinopteri; order Semionotiformes; family Lepisosteidae; genus Lepisosteus; species Lepisosteus oculatus. The sequence continues at coordinate 11,156,941 of NC_090719.1, read as the reverse complement.
AGTTTTAGGCAAAGTTCCATGTTCAGCACATGGATTGTGCAGCAAGGAGTTAATGATTTTTAAGACATTTGCAGTACTCACAAAAGCAGCTAGATAAAAAGCACTCCAAGGACAAACAAGGAAGCTTTAATCTGCTAAAACTAGTCTTCATTTTAATGTCTGATTTCCAATTTTATCACAAAATAAGGTTGAATAGCTTAATTTCCCTATAGGATGAAAGCATTCATTTTCTAGGGGTTTCATCTCTTCAGGAGACTCCTGCTATACAGTATATACATTATATGTTACACTGCTTGTATTTTTTTAAGCATGTGCTTTTGTGTGTTTTGCTAGCTTTAAATGATAGCCCAGATTGCAAGCAATTTTGTAAATGACTTATGAGAGCACCCCACACAAACTCAATGGGGTACAGTAGCATCACTGTAATACAGACTAGTCTCTCAGTGCTAGTTATTATACTGCAGCCATTATCACTGTGCCAAGCAATTTCATACAGCATGTAATCCAAAATCAAAATGCTCTTCATATTCTTTTCAGTTAGTTAAAACAAAAATACAAAAATAATAATTTTGCAGGATGCCTATGAAATGCATACCGACACAAAAAACTGCAGTGCTTTCATTCTCACGGTGTAATTTTTAACATCTTGTCCTATTAAGTAAGGCAAAGCTCTGTTCAACAAATGGCTCAGCCTTTTCTTTCCTATCATTTCCAGCTCATTTGACAGGCATTTTGTCTACTATACAGTATAAACATTTGCCTGTCATTATAATGGGTATTCTGCTCTCTAAACCAGACAACTGTTGCTTCGTAATTAACGTCTGGGGGTATGCAGTCATTAAGCAAGAACTATGTTTGCACACAAGCAAGGGCAACAATATTATTACCAACTTTCCCAGGAAAGAACCACCATACCCAGGGAGACATGCAAGAGCAACCATAAGAAAAAGTGGAAATATGTGAAATGATAAACCAATATTAATGGAACTTCTTACATAGACAGTACAGTGAAACCTGGAAATCTTCAACAAAAATGTTTTACTAGCACTATGTCTAGAGAAGGTTTTATTTTAATGCTCTGCTTCTGCACTCAGAAAGGTATGATATGCTATCAATATTGAATTAAAAGGCATAGGTTATCAATATAATATTGGAAATATATACTGTATATAGAATACAGTGAGCTCTACATTTTGCTTCTGGAGATACATTTCTTAGAGCAGGACACAGGAGAATAACAAAACTAAAATAAATGTAAAAAAGCAGAACATCAATAATGTTATGGCAGTCATGTTTTGTCATAACAAAAGATAAAAGATCCAAAGAAAAGCAATAAAGACAAAGTAATAATAGTAGTGGGACCCAGCTGTCAGTCTTTACAATAACTCTGTTTCCTTAATACAGACTTATTTTGCAACGACAAAGCATTGCAAGTCAAGCACTTTAAACTAAGAGCTGTACCCTAAAGACAAGGCAGTGGAACCAGCTTTCGATGGGACACATTGAAGTCCTCACCATCCATTCATTCTTCATTAAAGTTTCTCTGTCAGCATATTTATTTTAATTTAATGTTTACAGTGCCACCCTTTTCCTCAATGCACTTGGTGGGACCTTCTTCTATCAGAGCTTGGTGCTGCAGTGTTGCTGTCTTTGGGGTGCTACTTGAACTGCACCATCGGCAGTTGGTAGTTAATAGGTCACTCTTCTCATTCACTCTTGATGACATGTGAAAATCTGTGTCACATTCCTCCTGCGAAACTGAGCTACATTTCAAAGCCATGTAATTTGATCCCTGCTAAAGTCCCAAAGCAATCATTTCTTTCAAAATAAGACTACTAAAGGTTGGATTGTCAGCGGAGGAGCTGGGGAAGAATCTTACATGTGAGAGAAGAAATTGAGCGTTTCATAAAACAATCATTTCTCCAAGCAAAAATGCCTTTAAAGGGTGTTCTGTATCATAAACTAGGGAGATTTCCTCTCATCCTTTAAATGTCTTATGTGAATACTACCAGCCTGGGTAAGAAATCGCAGGTTCACAAAACACTGATTTTTTCTTCTTAAAATTCAGTCATCATTTGAATTTTTGAAAGATTTCCTCCTTTTTGTTTGGCAGAAATTAGTTTCGATAAACGTCTCAATAAATAAAAAAAATAAGTTTAGCCAATTTCTGAACCTTTATTGCTTTATACTATATACCATAGATGAAACAGTGATTTTGCCAATATGGTCTTTCAAAAACAACGTACTGTATTCTGAGGTAGAAACACTTGGTACAGCTCATGTATTTTTTTTCTGAAATGTTTAATTCATCTCTAACACTCTCTCTTTAGTCATCTAACGCTAAGGCTTTTACTTTTATTCCTGCACACTGCAAACTTTGTTACACTATCCTATATACATATCAATAAATCAATTAATATCAATCCAGATTTTTTTTAAGTTGTAAATTAGGCTATTTTTTGTGGCAGACACAGACTTTTTGAATCCATATTAGTGATCTAGTGGTTCTGATGGTTTTTGATGGTTTTACAACCACGCTTTGTCTATATTGGAGGTATGCCACCACACATTAGAGTCTGAATGCATGATTTGACAGGCAGTGGTATTTTCATTTTACACTCATAAAACCTGTTTTTTTCCATTTAATTACCCAAAATACAAGCTACTTCAATGTGACTGTCAAAAGTGATGAAGACAGCCAAAGTTATGAAAATATATTATAAAACATTCTAATTTATTTAAATGTATGAAAATTAGTTCTACAGCAGGCAAAACCAATTTTGTGCGATTTTTACAGAGCAGGGACTTCGAACCTTAGAATGAAATGTCTGGGAGAATGAGGAAATTCCCTTGAGATCAGGAAGGCAAAGCTTTCTTCCAGAAGCGTTTCCAATATATGGAAAGCAGATGCAACAGAACAGACATTTGTAAGTTGCTGAAATGTAATGACTTAACACTTAATTTCTACATATGTGCTTGAAATTCTAATGGGGTTTTATATCGCAGCAAAGCTGCTTCATAATGTATACAAAAGAGATTCATGATTTTTTTTTTAATTGGCAATTATTAAATAACATTGGCAGATTTTCTGCTAGCATACATACAGTACACAAAATAAGTATCCTAATAATGATTGAAGACCTATTCAATGACTTGTTTTGAAATAGAATCAAACCTTTTTTACTTTTATTTTGATGTCTAAACCACAAAATTTGCATAGTGGAACTGTATTAATGCTGTCATCTCACAGCTCTAGAGCCCAGTGGCCTGCATTTAATTCTGGACTGGGGCACCATTTGTGTGAAGCGTGTATATTCACTGCACTCAGTCATTCCTTTTCACTTTGGTGCTCTAGTTCCTACACTTCATCCCAAAGACTTGATGACTAGGCTGATCAATATTTATAAACTGTCTAAATTGCCCTGTGATTGACTGGCATCTGATCTAGAGTGAAGTCATGTCTTGTGTCCTATGCTTCTGTGGTTCTGCATGTTTCCAGGTTGCCACAAGTCCTGGCATTGTCATAATGGATGGACTACACCACTGCTCAACATTAAGATAAATGCATTGAGTTTCACAAGAGCAACACAAGCATTTTTAACTATGTGTGATGACATCATCTTTGCGTTTCACCTCATTTTACCTTTTCATACTCCTATGACATCATTGACATCAATGATATTTGACATCTTTGATTGATGACTTCTGTCTGCACCTCTTCATTGACCAAATGAATTCCCTCATCCTTACAGTCACATCAATATTATCGTTTCAGTGCAAGAAACTACACAGGAACATATTATCATTTACTAGTTCAGTCCTTCAGAATACCAAAAGGTGTGAACTTGTTTTCTGCACTTCAGGGATGGATGAACTGACACCAATCATAAATGCACAAGACTATGGGATCCTTCTGGATGAAAGGTGCTATACAAATTCAAGAACTTAATTTGTTTATAAAATAAATATAAATGTGTCTGTCACCTGCAGAGTGAACAAGAAAGGCAAGACAGATCTAAACAAAAGCTTAATTAACTTTTGATATTTTAAAAATACATCAATATACTGTATATTATAAGGCATTTTCTGCTAGTGGTTTGGCTCAGAAGAGCAGAAGCTCCTTTCAAATATTGTTTAGCTTGGACTGTTCCACGGTATTAGAAAGCAGAATTGTGCTGGACATACGGTAGTACTACCTGACCAAAGAAACAGGCTTCGTATGAATCTTGTAAGAAACACTCTTTTGGATTACGGTCTTCTTTTAAAAATATAACACAACTCAAAAGCCATAGCAGCTCCTGCTTTTAAAATACACTATATGGCTCACTAATTAAATAAATCAAAAACAATAAAATAATGAAGAAATTGTGAACTATAGACAGTGCTACTACTGTATATTATGTCTAGGATTAAAAAAAAACATTCACGAGAGTTTGGTGATCATTATGAAAATGCCTGTAACCATACCTCTAAGAATTTAAATACATTATCCCATACCAGTCATAAAAGAAAATAAAAGCTTACAGTCCTTAAAGTACTTCACAAATTCCTAGCTTCACATGTACTTCTTTGTATTAGTGAGTGAGTTGGCATTGGGTCTATTCTTTGTTTGGATGACGACTTCTTTTATTATACAGGCTTCCTCCAGGCCATGTCAGACGTCTGTGGGCCTCAAAATCAATACAATGTTTCAACAAGCAATCTGAGATGCTTTGCTTATTGTCTTGAAAATAAAACACAAACTAAACTAAAAAAAAAGGCTTTTGTGGAAGATGATAACAAAAAAACTGTCGCCTGCAAACTTTCCTCTTCAGCAGCTTTTTATTATTGCTCAGTTCCTCACAGCTAGTGTGCTGATGCTAGCATCAGCCAGCTTTTCTATTATTTTTTAATCAAAAGATACAAGTGGAACAAGCCATGCTGAAGCTGGAATTGTATGAATTAAAGAGCTGAGTCAGAAAGAATATGAATGCAATACATTAAAACTAGGAGATGGAAAAAAAGAAGCTAATATGTTTTGAAATCATTAATTTAGCCTGTTTATAACAAAACAATACCAAACAAAAGAAGAAACAAAAGTAAGGATGCAAGCAGCAGTAGAGATGGGAGAATGGACTGTTGCAGAGTGCTACATGCACAGATAAAAAGTATTGTTTTATTCATCACGGAACTCGGCAGTTGTGATCTTTGGAGAACCTCTGACGGTTAACGTGATCAATCACTGCTTGCTGGCTTTTGTTTTTAGACAGACAATCTTGTCCCATCAGCCCCAGTTAATAGGGTCCCAGCAATCTATGGGAAAGCAATGAATCTTTGTGTCAAGGCGAATAACCATACAGACCTTCAGTGTCCCTATCTGTGTGAATGGTAGGCTGGCTCCTCTAACTGTTTGGCTGGGAGGCACAGAGGATGGCATCATGTCCTTACACTCTGGCTGTATTGGCTGAGACATTGCCCCTAAGCTGTGGGAGCTATCTATTGTATTCCGGGCTTTTGACATTCTGCTGTGAGACTCTTCCTGTTTCTTTGCTTACACACGCAACTTTCAAAAGGTAACACAAATATTACTGGATAATATGGCAGGAAATTGCTGGCTCCAATATTGGACATTTTAATGCATTTTATCTCCTAAAATATATACTGTTCATTGAACTAAAGAATTTATTATTATAATTAACTGAACATTGGTAAAACCACAAAGCTGAAAACAAGAATTTTGAAACAGTAATTAGTCTATAATAGACATCAAAGTCAAGTACTGTACATCGAAATGCTGGCTTTCTATTCTAAGCCAAAAGCCAGTATGGTATACACATAATTACGGCACCTTGAAAGTTTCTTCTTAGTTAAACAGTAACCTTTTTTTCTTTGCATACGTTGATATACTGTAAATGGGTTTTGGAACTATATCTCAATTTATAGGTGTCAAAATGAACCGATCTTTAACACAACAACAGTGGCACTATAATATCCAAAAGTCCCATAATGTCAACATTGTATACTTATTCTAAAATAAATGTAGAGTTGATTTCAACTGAGTGTCAGGGACTTTTCTTTTCAGGTACCGTATATGACATGAGCAAAATAGGAAAGGTGGTCTTTGGAGGTAACACAAATCTTACGCATTTTCACATTTTATTCCTTGTTACTTCCTGCTGTCTTCCAGAAGAAATGAACAAAAAAAATCTAAAGACTGTATACAGTCTGTCCATGGTGTCCCAATTATAACCTGGGTATTAAGCACATTTTCTTCTGTGTTTTTGTCTTAATGGGAATTGGAAATAGCAATTTGAATTAGCAACTGAAGCTAAGCTGTAACAAGGGCATTATGAAACATAATAATAACTAATAGACAAGAGATGAGCTCTAGATTAATTTAGAATTAAAATTTGTCTGATAGATATCGCAATGTTACAATGGTTAGTATGCAAAGGAACAGGTAAAGGTTTATTCCACGCCGAAAAGAAAAGAGACACAACGTTTTGGCTGTGGAGCCTTCTTCAGGTGTGACATCTGAAGAAGGCTCCACAGCTGAAACATGGTGTCTCTTTTCTTTTCAGCATGAATAATCTTTTCCTTTGCAGCCAATGCATGCTAACGCAGCTCCGTACTTGAACTTCTTCAATGGTTAGTATTGCTATCTTGCAGTACTGGGTCCCTGGGTTCAATTCCTGGGTGCTATCTGTGTGGTGTTTTTATGTTCTTCCCGTGTTTGTGTGGGTTCCTTCCAGGTCCTACGGTGTCCTCCCACCGTCTAAAGACATGCTGGTAGAATAACTGGCTTCTGAGAGAAAGTGGTGTGAGTTTGCACATGTTTGTATCTGTCTGGGACTGGTATCCTATCTAGGGTATTTCCTTCCTTGTTCCTATTGCTCGCCGGACTAGACTCGAACTTTCCGGTAACTCCTATATTGGATAAAGCATTAAGAAAAATAGGTGGATTGAAATTAGTGCCAAGCTTTTACCTAGAGTGCTGGAAAAGGAACAGAAGACTGCTGGAGATTTGCATCTGTCTAAAACAACTCCTTGCAAACACATAACAACCCTTTTTTTACCTCAGCCATGTCAAATATGAGGATACCCATCTGGTTAATTTTTAACTAATTAAATTCCTTCTCGGAACCTTCAAGGGTTAAGTAAACAAAAACCTTATTGTCTGTGGTTAGAGACATTATTCTCTGCATGTAAAAATTCCAGACTTGTTTATAGCACAAAGAAAGTCTTTACAGCCTAAATGACTCAGAAAATGTGGTTTATATAAACCAAAGAGGAAAATGATCTTTTTGATATGAAATGATATCATCCAACCTTCCCATCTGTAAATTACAAGTTTGGCTGACACAGTTCCTCAGTTAATTAAGACAGCTGGGAAGCTAAAGTGAACCACAGTCAGGCATTACCTCAAGCATAGAAAAATGTATCAGTTACTGAAATAAAAGATCTTTTCAGGAGAAATGACGGAAAGAGTGAACATGTGCAGAGGTGGAAAAAAAAGCAAATGGAATATGTATTTTTGAACATCACCTTTCACTCTGATAAAACAAAAGCAGACCTGAGATCTATTTGACTAAGGAAATGAGCAACCTGAGAATTGCCTTTGTGTTTAGCTTTATAAATGTGTTTAGCTAGGCAAAGAATCAAAATGTGGAGCCTAGCAGTTCATTTTCAATGAAATGGCCACAGCATGTATTTTTGGTAACCTTATTTATAGTGAAAAGGGATGTCAGCAATACAAATAGATTAATGTAAGTCTTAATGTGTGTTTATATTTCTGTAAAATATGCGGCTTAGCAGCTTTTAGATCTTATAGACTACCCTTTCAGCTCTTTTGTCACTACTGTACATGTTACATGAAGAATCTGGCACTTTTCCTTTTCTTACATTCTTTTTTTATACAGGATCTCGTGTGTTACCACATACAGTAGATGCAAATTTAATGTTCTCCCCTCTGAAATCACAGTGTGGTGTGCACAAACCATAACCTAGAACTGCTATCAATAAGACAGCGAATAACTGGCTAAGCACAGTCAGGGTTGGATGGGCTGGAGTCAGCCAGCATAATTATTATTATTGTTATTGAAGGACTACAGATATGAGCATACAAACAGAAATGGCTGTATGTGCTAGATTAAGAATGCCTGGCAATGTCTTTACACATTCAAGCAGATATCCAAAACAATTTTCACTCATCAATTCATGCCATATATCTCCATGATGATGAAGGTTTAAAAAAATGGGCCATATCACCATATATATACAGGCTTTAGATAATTATGAGATTGACTGTAATTTCCCTGCTAGCTGCTGACTAAGATGTTCAAAGACTTGTCTGTAGAGTAGTAACCTTATTCTATTCTCAGCTTTAAGAAAGACCCAAACCATCATTACCCAAACCCCTCCCGCTGGGGTCCTGCAAGATTCACAGCAGGGATGCCTGTTTCTGGGAAGTGTAAAATAAATTAAACTGCAAAGTGCTTTGTGTACTCATGTAAGAATCAGAGGTAAATTACCTTCAGTCTCATCTGATTCAAAATGGCTCACATACATAAAATTAAAACTTCTAAGCCAAGAAACGAAAGCAAAGACACAAGGCAAATGAAGCAAAAGAAAAATATCAAAATAACCTTAAATAATTCTCATTGGAAAGCCTGCATTATTACCAGCATCAGCTGAATATGTGGTAAGCTTTGAGCAGGTAAAAGCCATTTTCTCTCATCAAATTGCTTTATGAACCAGATAGCCAATAAGTGCATATCCATATCATTATCCACAGTGACAGGGAGTTGCCATGGTTATACTCGAATAAAAAGGAAGGGACTGTTGTGAGAATATGGTCCCTTTCACAGTGGTGGGACTAACAGGATAGTGCACAATGTTTATGAATATTTTGGTGCACAGGCTACAATGTGGAATACTGCTTTTATTTTGAAACAAGATTTTGATTTATAATAATAATAATAATAATAATGTTTCTTTATTAGCCCTATACAATTTCTTGCATTAGGAATTTGTCTTTTCGCATACCCCAGCTTTTTCTCATTGTACGGCACCCCTGGAGCAGCTGGGGTTAAGGGCCTTGCTCAGGGGCCCAACGGAGTAGGATTCCTCTGCCGACCGCGGGATTTGAAACGGCAACCTTCCAGTCACAGGCGCAGATCCTTAGCCACAGAGCCAACGCTCCGCCAAGCTCCTCCAACAAGATCTCCTCTGTTTCAAATCTTATAAATTGTACCGACAATCTTCAGTAGCTAACAAAATACAAACTGCATGCAACAATAAAATTAAATTTACACTGTTAAGTTTTCAAGTAAAAATAGGTTCATAGTGAATGGGTAGCCTTACCTCTAAGGGAGTGAGTTACAGTCACCATAGTATTATGCAAAGAGTCTGTGTCTGGCAGTCATGATGGACAAGCATCTTAAATATGGTCCTCTGTGAATATATTTCAATTATTAAGCTCTCAGTCACCCTACAGCACACTGGTGTGGTTATTAAGGGTGTTAGAAGGTTTTAAACAAACAAGACAAAATAAATACAATTATCAAAGAAAGATAACTGCAAAAAGTAGTCAACTTGCCAGTGGAAAAACATTAGGTATTGCAATGCTTTGGAATGACACAGCAGAGTTATTTTAAGAACCTTTAATCTTATCACTAAAATGCCTTCTTTTGCAGAGGTTCTCCATGAAGATAAAGTTTTTTTCTTTCAGTTTCCGACTTGTGATATTAATAATGATCCCGTGTAGTGGTGACTTTTTTTTTCACACAAAATGTTTTCTAAAACATCCTCCAGCAATTTGAAATGAAAACTTGTTGGGGAGCTTAAAACCCTTCACATTTCTGAATTCATTTGACAGCTGATCAGTTATCGTACAGGCCTCCACCTTTCTCCACAGAGAGATCAATGTGCAGGCCAGCTTTGACAGTGGACAAGGAAAATTGGCTTTCAGAATAAGGCGACACAGGAGCCACAAATTTAACCTTGGAACAAATTGAGTTGCTGGTGCTTTTCAACAATTTGACCCCACACTATCAGTCACAGAGAGGAATTATTTATCATTGGATTTACAATTTAAAATGAAATTGTTCAAGGACCTTTTATGTAAATATGCAGAGAGGGATTGGGAGGAGTTATTATGAAAGTCTGACAGGCATAATTGAAACTTAAAAGAGGTGAATGTCACTGTGCAAGTCTGCCAGTTGAATTGCCCAGAGGTATACATTCAATTTGAGCTGAACTCCTTGGCACAGGATCTGCACAAACATAAGAGAAACTGTAAAGGGGCATGTGAACCAGCTCTGCATTGTGGGATTTTAGGCTTCATGAGAAAAAAAATCGCTGTGAAGAAAATCCAAAACAATTCACCTCTGTTTTCTTATTTCCTTTGCTGGCGAAAGTGCTGAACCCGAGTAAACAGAGATTTAGTCAGCAGACCATGTAGTTCAGAAAGGGCTATGATCTTATCCAACACATCTGAGGATGTTACACTTACAGTTGCCATTATGTTTCTGTGAAGGTCAAGAGGTGACTATGACATGCAGTTCTAAAGACTACAGCAGCATGGAGAGACGAAGACAAGGAAACCAAGCAGATTGACAGCCTTGAACACATACTGGAAAGCAAACTGGAATGTTGAAAATGAGTGAAGAGTAAGACGCATGTCATAAAGATATTTAACTTTTCTGTGTACATGTAATTTAATGTCTAGTTGGTCTGTTGCTTAAGAGTGAATTCACTTATCCAATCTTTAAGCATGATCAATCTTTCTACACCCTTAGTCATACCAACAAACCTCCATTTAGAGTAGTATGTTCATTTTCAGAGGGGCAAACAGTAACTGCACAACAAATGCAAACATATTAAGTGTGGTGTTGAAATCACACAGTGAGCTCTCTTTAGCAAAACAAGAGGGCATGTCTGTAGTCACGTTTTCAAAAGAGATATCCATTAAAACCAAAGCAAAGTTGCTGTAACATAACATGATAAGGAATACGTGTGCAAAAATGAAATACCAAAAATACCTAGAGAACATATAAAATGCTTTATATGCTCTTTTCTGCTCACAGAAAAGAAAGAAAAATGTCTGGATGAAAAACTGTACATAAAGTTCCTTTTCAAGGTCTTAACCTACTTCTGAAAGACATGAATATAGCTGACAATAAAACAGCAATAGAGAAATGAAAAGTAGCATGTTTTAAAATGTTACAAAAAATAATAGGAAGAGATAAGGGCATTCCAATGAGGTTCTATGGTAGATCACTCCTCAAAACATTACTGTATATGCTGCACAACATTTTCCAGTAGAGAAAACATTATAGTTCCACACTGTACAAAAAACATATTTTAATGTTTTTTTTAAATGAAGCAAGTACTGTGTCTGTTTGAAGTCACACATAATTATCAACTCCAGGACTTGCCTGTTCAGCCATTTACACACAGGTTATATCAGTATACCGGCCAATTTCCCATGGCACACAATCATCCAATCTATCCCAACTACACAAGGATTCAGTCCCAGAGACTGGAGGTGTAAGAGCCAAGTAAACATTCTGTATGTGATGAGCTGATTAGTTTCAACTCAAGCCCTCTCCCAGGTTTCTACCATCCATACTTTAGAAGATAATGCAACGGCCCATCATTCTCAATTGAAACTGCCTCTCTGGAGGACTGTGATGCTAAGAGGTTTATGCAATAGTGTGCCACACGTGACAGTAAGAGCACTGTAACAGCACATGTTGCCACCCTTACGCCTGTCATTTGTGTATCTAATTTTTCAACTGTGCACTGATCAGAAAGTAGCACTTCCTTCTTTTCACTTCTCTCACTCCCCTGCAAAAACAACATCAGGGTATCAGCTGCAGAGACCCTGTGACATCCTCTTTTTAAAGTTCCACATGTCAGTATGACCCTGCTCCACTGAAGCACAATTCCAGCTACTGACTGTCTCCATCATGTTAAGAGGACACAATGCCTATTTTAACTTTCAGACACTGGATACAAAATCTCCAATAATGCACTATGTTGCCTTAAATGTTTTTTTAAAACATTGTTATTTTAGAAATGATTTGCACTTGCCCTTTTCTGCTAGCTCTAGGTTAAAAAAACCAAAAGCCATTAGAAATAGAGTTGAGAGGATTAAACTGCAGACTACAGATAGCATTTACTCTCTGAATTGCACTACTGTGACCTAATATACAAATTACTCTCAAGGAAGTTACCAGCTTGCTTTAAACATCAGAAGAAGGGTGGATAAGATGGTTCCAGGAGTCCTGAAGTGCGGGATGCATAATTTAGTATCTTTTTTTTCCATAGAATTAAATGCCACTTTATGAGGTCACTCAATAGTATTCCTACAAACTCCTTGGGGAAAAAATATATCTGATGTAAGCGATGGTTTGCTGCAGTTGTCTACAGTATTTACTGTACCTACATGTTCTAAGAGGTTTAGCAAGTGTTTGCAGGACAGAATTTACTAGGTGCTCTGTTACAGCACTGAGAGCTTCCCTTTCTTGTCTACATTCACAGCGGAACAGGAATTTAGCTTGGCAGGTATAGCTGTTGGAGGTGTGACAAAGGCAGTGCATACCTCCATCCCATGTCATTTGTTGTTCAATGGTCCTGTTTTGGCTTACCTATGTGAATCCACAGTTTGTCCTGGTTTGTTGTGGCTCCATTTTGTATCGAGTTACAGAACGTGGCCGTCTCTTGGCTTAAATAGAGGTTGCTTGTCAATCAAGGGGAGCTGAGGGCGGAGCCTAGGGTATTAAAGCCCAGCACTGAGGGTGGTACGGTTTCTATGTGGGGATTGTTTTATTGTGTTCTGGGCACTTTCTTTTGTAAGTTAACAGAGGTTAATTATTCTCCTTTATTCTTTTTCTTCCCATTTCTAAAGTTGGCTACCCTGAAGATCTGTTTATTTTTTATATAGTGATCTTGTGAAATTAAAAACAAAAACGTGCCAGGTGGTTCACAGGAGGTATGGAGTGTCCATCTTGAGTTATTTATTTCAAGTCAGTCCCAGGGCACAGGTTAAATCTGAACTACTGTAAGATACCAAACTTCAGTAAAATATTTCAGGATAAACCAGCTTTATGACAAAAATATCATGGCTTGTAACCAGTTTGCTTCATACATGATGAAAAAATACCAATAAAACAAGTGGTTCTATTTTAAATTAAAAAAGATAAAATTGTTTGAAATTATTAAAATAGTGGCATACACACTAGTATAGGACAGGTGCCTTCTGCCTGTGCAGATCAGACAGGCTGATTTGTCCTGCAGGGCATTCAAAGCATGTTCTGATTTCACTGTGAAAACACTCTGCAGTCAGCCATCACCTACACTCCACTCTCAAATGGTCATTGCAATTGAAATTTTGATTCAGTGCTTTAATGCATCCCCACATAAATAGAAGAAAAATAGATCAAATTAAATATTCCAAACGAATGGAAAAACTATTACCAGACTCTATTATTAAAAATAAAGTATAGATTCGAATGAAAACAGCAGACTACAATCTTCTCATATGGAAATTGCACTAACTGGCACCTCGGGTCAGCTCCTTTATGTTCAGCCTGGAGTGCAGAAGAGATTGTCTCTCTCCTCTGAACCGGAGGGCAGGTACAGGCTGCCACATTATCAAGCTGGGACTTGATTTTATCAAGCCTGGCAAACTGGTCCTGATCTACAAAGGCTCACATTTCCCTGGAGACCACTGACTGCCAAGGTCTGCTACATATCAGCTGGTTGTTTTAGGCTGACACAACAGATTTGCACTGAACCATTACCCCTCCAGCCTATCACAGCTGAAAATGAAATCCTGGCAAAACCACAGGTTCTATCACAGACGCATTAGTTCACATAGTCCAGATTTCAGCCAGGTGCTTCACAAGACAGAATAGCACAGTTCAATGTCCTGTCATGCTTTGCACGAACTGTGAGACTAATAAAAAGATCAGGCTCAGGCTTGTTAATTAAAATAAATATCTTATTTAGATATACTTAATAAAAGGCTTTAGTTTATTGTTCAAAACATTTGGTTTTGATTATGAATTCAACAGGAACAGTAAGTTCAGTTCAGTCATCACGGACTGTTTATAGCCATAGTATGGGAACTGTTAACATTTTTAACTAGGAACAAGTAAAGGTTTATTCCATGCTGAAAAGAGATGAAAAAAACAACATTTGGAAGGCTCCACAGCCAAAATGTTAATTTTTTCATCTCTTTTCAGCATGGAATAAACCTTTACTTGTTCCTTTGCAGCCTTTTGCATGCAGACGCAGCTCCCTACTTACATTAAAATGAAGTCTTTGACGCCTTGTTCAAATTCTCATGATAGACAATGTGTTCTGGGTACTGGCTTAATTGATCTAATTAATGTAACAATCACACTTCTTAGCACAGAAGCTAGTGAAACTACCAGAGAGTGACAGGCTCTTACACTGACAAGCTACTGTAAAATAACCAAAACTCTTTAGTTTTGAAAAGAGAAGACTATGAAGGAACCTGATACAAGTAATAAAAATCTGTTTTGCCATATTTGGCTACTAGGTTCTTATATCACAATATTTTTTTGATTAATTGACAAGCTTAAGCAAAGGAGTATTTAAAAATCGACAACTTTAGTATTTCTGAAGCTGGGGTGTTACCAACAGTGGTTCCAATATGTATATATTTCTTTTTGTTAATACTTTTTATCAGCACAAAACAGGACAGAACAGCCAAAGCTATGGACAAATTATCTTCATTTCCACATGAAGATTATATATACAAAAGGTTTCCGGTAATTATTTTTATGCTTGTGGGAAATGTAGTGGCTGGAATGCTACCAGATACAACTATGCACACACAAGGACAACTTAGAGAACCCACTAACCCAGGCAGCCACTCTGAACTGTGGGAGGAAACCAGAGAAATTTCACACAGACATAAGGAGAACATGCCCTAGAACTGTGAGTAACAATCTGAAACACCACACCCCTACGCTGTTGGTATTTGCCAAACAATCTAAAAGAAAAGTTCTGCCATATCATTTTCCTTCATCTCACTCACATGTACAGTAGCAATCTGGCCATGGATTACAGTCATAAGACAATGCATGAAAAAAGTATCAAACTGTACATTGGCTTTCACTGAGTTCTGCGCACTGGTAAAAACAGGGCTGATCACATAAGAGGGAAAGTAAAAGATGTGCCGTTTTTATCTCCAATTCAGGAGATGTTCGGTCAAGCATGAAGACAGGAAGGAAATGTTCAAAAATTGCCTGGAGGAGCACGTTAGAGAGAAATAAGATGCTCTGGTTTGTAACACATCAATTGTTCCCCTATTTTTTCTTTTCACAACTTGGTTTAATGTCAAATGCTGTCAAATATCTAAATACTGTAAATAATGGTCAAATATATTTCCAAAAGAAGGTAGCTGACCCAACAATGCTCTCCTCTCTTGTAAACCTAGGAGCATCAGGTGGCTGTACCTTTCCATCTGTGCTAACTATAAGAGAGCCCGAGATCAAATAACTGCAATAAAGAAGGCTTACTCCAGTATCTTGGGAAATACTTCCCACAAAGTGCTGAAACTCCCATTCAAATCAAATGACCTGTTCAATATCAAATCCATTTTTATTTTATGACAAGACGGTCTATTGCTAATTTTAGCATTCCAATCATCTCAAAACCCAGTAATAGTAATAGAAGAGACGGATTTATCACACACACAGGTCAATCCCATTGCACTAAGCCAAACACATTTTCCTGACCCGTTCAGTTTACTTACTCAAAGGATTTCCTCTTGGATTTAAACATCTTTGCCCAGAGGGTCTGCAGATCATGCGTGCTATTCAATAAGTATTGGGCTGTTCTAAGAGAGACTAGGTGTGTGGGATATTGAGAGCAATCCTTTTTACATCTGAAGTGCTTCTCCTGGAAACATTCTCTATATGTGTCCAGTGCTCTGTAAGGTAAATTAGAATTTAGGGATAGTTTTATTTATGTCACAAGGTATAGGATACTATAAACCATTTTATATGTAGTTCTCTTTTACAGCGTTTCAGCAACATGAGGTAGTCAAGGTTCTTTCATTGATCATTTTACCTTTAGGATGTAAGCCTAAAATAATCAGATTTTCTTGTAAAATAAGGGCTGTAATACTAGACAGCTTCAATTTTATTTGAAACATGATCATGATATTTTACTCATTGACGGTTTTCTAAATTTTATTCCTGAAGGTTATACTGTATAAACAGATTTTATCGACAGAATATATTTTCTTCCCAAAATATATTATGTGGAGAAAAAAATAACTGAGGTTTGGGAGAATTTGTGTTGCACAATATTGCATCTATATTAAGACTTCTTTGTATTATACTGTTTATATGACAGCTGTATTTTTTTTTATTTCTGAGATTATTTTTATACCTCTAAATCAAAAAGGAAGTCTAATAAGATTATCAATCATTTTTCCCTCACTTGCCTATGGCAGAAACAGTTGTTGTGAAAATGTCAGGCTGTGCTCATCCAGTCCTGAGCTAGAAAAATTGAGCTGTCTATCAAAAACAGGATTTCAGTCTCATCAATTTAACTGGTTTACGACTCACACCCGCCTTCTTCTGCTCTACAGCTACTGATCTGCATTCTCTGGGACTATAAATTCCCAATCAAGGGGTATGCATCATTACCGCCTGCCTTTATTTATCTGCCCTGTTCAGATGCAGTCTGGGGTGAAACAGAACAAAGTTTAAATCAGCTTTTTGGAGAAATGCCCAAAAGTCAACAGAATGATTTACATAAGCCGGATTCCTGAGGCCGTATCTTAATTCTTGATTTTCCTTTCTGTAGTTTTTCTATGGACTGAAGTTCATTATAGAGGGAGATTCTGAGCCTAAAATACATTGAAAAATTTGTTCTAGGATGAGTTGACCATATTTTCACCTATTCCTACTCATATAGTGTACTAAACTGCAGTCTATTCTTATACTGGGGAAAAATAAAAGAGTGGACTAGGGTAGAATTTAGAAATCGCAACACCCATAAAGGAAAACTCTTAAACTGAGAGAAGAGGGTCATTTTATAGGCATATTGAAAATGAATAACTAGCAATACACTATACTGTACATGGAGTAAAAGTAAAAACTGGAAGCATCTCAGAGAACAGTAGCCGCCTAATGCATTCACAGTGAAATCACAATCCAGGAAAAATAAATATGGCATCACAGGCCTAATCACTGCTACTGTCAATACTACAGTACATTGCATTATATTACATTACAAGTACAAAAGCTTAATACATCTACAGCGACGTGCAATTGGAACAACACAGGTCGATACAAGATTCAGGTAATAACCAGGACTCCACAATCCCAATGACCTCTGGCCTGTACATAATCAGCTGTCGGAATCACTTCAGTAGACAATAGAGTACAAATTCACCACAACAGCTAAGGGCACTTCAGGTTCTTCAATCCCAACTCATTTTACACTTATATACCTAGAGATGACTCACTGAAATGAACCTGAAAGTCTAATTGGAAATAGAAACTAGGGTTAGAACTTTTTTTTCAGGATTTATGATTCATGTTTTTACTTGCTTTTCAAAGAAGAGGCAACAAGACCAAAACCAAATCGAAACTGAAGGTACAGAACATGGAGAGAAAAACGCAAAAGGCCAAGAAGGAAGATAATCACACAGGTTTAGAAGATTATAGGAAGTGTTTGATCATTCTGTTCCAGGTTGTCTACAAAACAAAATGGAACCTGCCTAGTATTAGTTTTAAAAATATTTTTACAGGAGGCCATTATTTTCAGCGTCTGAAAAGCGCATCCCAGTATGGTTGTTTCCTGCATTTCACTTACCATACAGCCTGTTGAGTCCACCCTTCGGTCTGCAACGCACTTAAAATTTTTCCTGCATCCCCCGTTGTCTTTGGAGCAGTCCCTCACTGGGCCGAACGAAGCCAGAAGGTCATCCACACTCTCAAAGTATGTGGACATCATGGCCTCTTCCCTGTGAAAACAGACAGAGAGCTGTTCAGATTAATACGAGTTTAAATACCCCTCAATGATACTGGAAACTGTGGAGCATCATTATCAAGTACTGTACAAGTATCCAGAGATCAAACCACACACCACTACCTCCCCCGCACATATGTTTTTAAAACTTACAGTAATTGTAAACGTTCCATCCCTTGTAAAACTTCACAGCAGGAAATTAAAATAAGTAACCTTTGATGGTAAGAAACGTCTGCTTCTGCATCTATTATCGGAATGCATTCTTGTATTAGGAAATGTGATACCAGAAAAATTAATGACCATTAATAGTAAACAGAATGCTGATTTTTTTTCCAGCCAATTAAATGATGGAATACACATGTTAAAGAAATCCACTGCATTTGAAAAGAGGTAGCTAAGTCTAACCATTTAATTAATCTATACAGACATCATATTAAGACGAAAAGAGAAACAATATAAAAAAGGGTATTTAATTTTTAACAAAATGGCAGGAAAGGTTAGTATCTGTAAGATACAGAGCTCGATACCGAGCAATGTATGAAACTACAGCATCACACTGAATGCCTGATAGCTAATGCAAACAAAACAGACTACTATTTGGAGCTCACACACCATTCATTAAGGAATGATCAGGATCAGAGTACAGCCTCTGCCAAATGTGAGCAGGTGACTCTTTTATAAGCTACTGACATATCTGACCATGATTCCCATTGAAAAAACTGGCACTGCCAACGGCTGTGTAGGCTCTTATTAAGGGTCTTTTGATATGCGTCTCTACACAGGTGACTGTCTTATTCATGGGGAATTAACCAGCCATTATGATGGTAACAGCAAGTTGTTAAGCTACGCTCAGGAGCATGCCAAATGTGCCAGCTGGGAGGGCAAGCACCACATAGCTTTACCATAGATAGATGTCACACAGACTTTTGGCTTAATAAGAGAAATGTCCCGTAGTGCCCACAGGCTGTGAGTGGTGGGACATCCAGTGGGCTGATTCAGCCAAAGCACATGGGGTCCCCCCCCACTCCCAATGACTCCACACCCCCAGGGAGAGATAAGTACAGGTTCTCCACATTTTAAAACTAGCAACAATCTTAAGCATGGTGTTTACACAGTACGTGACATTGGAGGCACTTTGTTATTTTTAATAAGGATCGTTAAATTACTATGACCACCTGACAAATTGAGAAACATCTAAAACTACATGAAACTATCATTTTTAATGCCATGCTTTTTTTCCCTTAATCTAAAGATTATATTAAGAATAACTAAAATGTATCAATATTCATTGCTGATAAAGCATAATACAGTTCATACGTCATAATAGCAAGAACAAGAAGAAGGTTCCTAATCTACATCTCACTGTGATTCTGCAGGGCTGCACATTGCTATAGTGTGTTATGCCTTGTGAATTGGAACTCTGCAATTTTGTGTTTTCTGGCTGAATCCCTTTATTTTCTTTCCAGGCACAGTCAATTCCCAAAAGTGCAGGTTTGCATTACTTTCCAGTGTTTTGCCTTTCAAGGCTCCTCCAGTTCTTACAGCCTCTAAATCCACTCATTACTACTGGGTGCCAAGAAAGCAGCCAGAGAGCTTGTAAGGTTCTGACACCGACGTAAACACCTTGACTCACGATTCTGCCTGCTGGCACTTAGCCACAATGATGAATGATGCTTCTGTCACAAAGATCAAGTTTCGGCCCACTGCTCGCTTTAAATGGCTTTCATTCTTGTTGTGTGCCAGGAATGATTTGACGTTTAAGCTTTCTTGTTTAAAACAACATTAAAAAAAACTATTGTATAAGTAACCTGCACAGGAGAAGTGATCACCAGAGATTTCTGAAAATGCAAGAGAAATATAAATTATCCACAGAGCACAGAAATCTATCCATAATCATCTTTCATATCACAACATTTTGAAATTCTGTTGGCAACATTATTATTCTTTAATTGTTGCTGACACGCATTTATATCTGTTGCAGTGAGGGATGAAGTGACATGATTTTAATGTATTTAATCATTTTCTGGTCTGCTTACAAGTATACTTGACAAGTGACTCATGTTTGGGTCGGTTACTATAGGGAATTCCAAACATGTGAGAGGAACAGATTGCTAAACCTGTTCTATTTTTCTAAAACTTGCAGAATACTCATGTGTAGTTACCGACTAATTATCACAATAATTATGTATGATAATTATGCAGGAAGGATGTTCCAAAGAGAAGGCAGTAGATGTTTTTTACTTAAAAATTCTCCTACTGCACCTCAACCTTGTGCAGGTTCTCCTTTCAGCAGAATGCAGTCCTTGAAGGACCAATAAACACAAGCATAACTTGAACAAGGAGAGGCAAGCTTAACAATCACTCCCTGTGTACTTCAATGCCATCTCCTTCTACAAAAGCACAGTTAGATTGAAATACCCAGAAGGCTGTTTCATCCAATATTTATGATGCGCTCTTCACCTCTCCCAAATCATGCACGAGCAGTCTTTTTAATAATTTTTCCTCAATTTTTTACATTGTAATATTCTTTCTGCACACATATATATCTTTATGTGTTATTTTCTGTACATCATTCTAATAGAACACAAATGTATTTTATTTACAAATTATATTTTTAACATCTTTATCAAACACTTATCTTTGTGAAGCAAGGGGAGAGAATAACTTGCATTCCAACATGCAAAAATCCTGATTAAATTAAAGGTCCTTTAGCAAAAGCTCAAAAACCAACCAAATATCTCCCAGTTAATTAAAATATCTAGAGGAATTTCCAACAGTAAAGTCTGATCTTTGAGACTGTAGTCTCCAAATCAAGCCGTAACTCAAAAGCAGTCCTAAAAGACTGTAGAAACTATTGTGCTCACTATGCAAGAAATCTACATTCATTGCCAAGACTGTAAAATTTAAATAGGTAACTCGATAGTTCTAAACATAAAATTCAGGAAGCATTGGTGTATTTTCAGAAACTAAAAAAAAAGGATTTGGTGAGCTGGAGAGTAACACAAAAGGCAAAACTAATTTCTGAATCGGACGACATCCATCACAGGCTACACACCCACAGATTGGAGATAGCAGGTACAGTAATTCACACAGCAGGTTTGTAGAGAGTGGGAGAAACATGGAGCACATGGATAAACCCACACTGAGAAAAAAACATGCAGATTCCACACAGAAGGCTTCTCACAAATCAGAACCCAGAAACTCTGAGACAGCCGTATTAATTCCATTCTATCTTTCATCCCCCCATTAAAGAGGAACTTGCAAATGTATCTACAACTAAATCTGTAAAATATTGTAGTGCTGTACTCAGTATAGTAAAGGTGCCCAATCAGTTCTTATAAAAGACAAAAACCATCATGACTTATTGGTCAGAAGACTCCTAACAAATTGCTCAATTGTGATCCTACAGCCCAGTCCATGTGTGCTGCATTGGTAATCTCATCAGTCACTACATAAGAAGGGGAACTGTAATTAATTTTGCAATGAGAAGAAAAATGTGATGATTTATTTGTGCAATTCCATACATTGATGCAATTAATGAAAAGTGTTCATCAAAAAGCTTTTCACAGAGTGAATGAGCACAAGAATATTCCCCTGCTGTAATGGATACCAGCATACTGCATGTAACTTATTTTTCACAAACTGCAAGTTAATTGAAGCACATTCAAAAGATTACAATAGATTAATAATTAAAATAATAAAAATTAAATAAAAGATTGATTCTTGAAAGAGGGACTCTGGAATGTCTGCAATGTGCCACAGTGTAGGACTGGAAAAAGCATTTGTAGGCACTAATATTCCCCTGCTAAACACTGACCATTGCAAGAGACATGGATTTGTCAACAAGCATACTAAACAGTGAGGCAACAGTATCTCAGCAGTTGAGATGATTAAGGTATTGCAATGGTATGGTTTTTTAATAAGTTACTTTAGAAGAGGCTATATCGACCTCTTCATACTGGAGGACTGAATAACAGGTTAGAGATCAAAGACAAATCTAGCCCTATTTATAGGTTTCCCTTAAGCCATCAATTTGTAAAAGTCTTGAATCACAGGTGTGTTTTGATCAAGTTCATAACCAATTAAGTCAAGAACTGCATAGAGTGGTCATTGAGAGCTACAGGGTATTGGGATTTGCATTTCAAAATATGTCTAAACTAATTAGTTGAACAAATCATCTACTTCAGTGCCAAAACTGAAATTTTGATCTGAAACATGATTTGGAAACCACTAATGATGCATTGTGTTCCATCTGAAAACTTTCTGAAGTGTTGTTCCACTTTTATTGGGTCAGTAGATGGAGATAAGTAAATAATGCAAATTCCTTTGTGCTTTAAAGCAGCTAAGACCCTGGCAGGTTTTCAAAAAAAAAAATCAAATTTTACAAATAAGCTTAACTTTCATAAATCTTTAATGCAAAATTTTACATTGGCACTCAATTTTACATTTTAACATAATAGAGCACAACAAACAAAACAAAGCCATTTAACATCAGTGTTAACCCAAGGTCCTGGAAACTGATGAATATGGCCATCACCAGGGACACTCCTGGCTAAGATAATGATTACAATGTACTTTATTTTATGTATGCACCATGGAGAAACAGTATGGGAATTTTTGTATGCAACCTCAAGCAACATGAGCCTCACCTCTGTAAACAGTAGGGAAAGATACTAAATTCTGTGTAATATCTGCCTGGGGAGATGGAGAGGGTGATTTGGTAATTAATGCACTGTATGAATAATAGATGGTGCTTGGCTGAACACTCCAGTAATGCGACTGTGAGCTGGGAGTCTAATGAAGTTGCTGTCTGATAAAGAGGTCAGGGGTTGGATGTAGAGGACTGACTGCCTCTTCCCCATTGGCATTCCATCAGACAGCAGTGCAAAAGCTTGAATGAAGTGGACATTGAGGCAAATAAAACATCTTATTCTGCTTGTGGGGACATGACTGTAGAAGGAATGCTTGGCTTAAGCTTAGGAATCGCAGCAGTGGTCTCATTTAAATCGGAACCGATCACATTGTGTAAACGACAGATTCTTCACTATCAAGTTTTCTCCTGTGTTTTGAATAAAAACTCTGACTCAAAATCTATTTAAAAGGTAAACCAGGAATGCAGACAAACCAGCAGAAACAAAAGTTCACCTGGCTTTGAAGTTGATGGAGGACTTGAGATGTCCATGACAACCACTCACCAGGAAAGGAAAACAATTAGATGGATTGCTAGGAAGGCCCATCTCCAGCCTCTACAAAACAGGACAAAATGTGTCTTTCATTCCAACAGACATACTGTAGAATGGAGCTAACACAACAAAATGACTTCAGTCTGTTAGTGTCTAGCAACACAATAACACATTTGAAGGTAAACTTTCAGACAAACAAATGTAGCCTCCAATAAAATTCAGGGTTGTCATAGATCTTTAAGAGTTTACAACTATTGTTTTCAGGGAATAAAAGTATTTAGGAAAATGTTACTTAGCCTTGATAAGAAAAGGTAAATACAGGTATTAATGAATAAGGGACTGTTCCTTCTTGTCTTGTGTGATACAAGTATTAACTCTCTACTAATTATTTCAAATGACGTGTACAGTACTTCATCTTCTGGTACTAAAGAAACAAGGTTAGATTCTAACAGAAAAGAGACTCATGCTTATATGATTCAGGGATTAAAAAAATAGGACCTAATAACTGCAGTTGCTGTAGTAACCATAGAAATGTCATGATGTATCAAAACCCTTTTGTACCTCCTCAAAGCCAACATTTTTCAGCATTTTCTCAATCTTTCATTTACTGTATATACAGCTTACATTTCCTGAGCTATTTCAGGATTTTTCCCTTTTCTATAAGACCATTGAAAGCAGTGATCAATTAAAGTCAATACTTTTTCCACCTACATTTGTCATTATTACACTGCTCATATCTAATTCATTTATTTCTTATAATTTCAACTGTTTTTCACTTTACTAAATGTAATTCTTTGTTAAGAAAAGATGCTTCTTAAACATTATGAATCTTTTTTTATATACTTTGGGTTTAAGCAGCATCAGAGAACCCAGATGTTTTTATTTACGTTATACATTAATTGAATTTTAATGAAATCTACCTCACAGATTCTGATAAGAATATTATTTACCACAGTCCTTGATCCTTGTTGTCAGGGCTGAGTTTGAGGAAATAAGCAGAGAAAAATATAACAATATCAATATAACACTAAGCTTCAGAGCAGTGCAAAGGCAAAGCTTTCTCACTCCAGACATCCATTCTACTGTATCTCAGAGAAACGTGGAGTCCACCATTGATAAGAAATGCCTAATTATCTGTATAAATCTGAACAAACTATGGCATTATGATAATACCTCTGTGTTTATTGTTTCAATGCACACAGACGTGGCTCCTCAGTCACATGGACATCAACACCTAGAACTAGGCTCTGATATTCATCAACGAGACTAATGTGAAGGGACAACTGAAATAGTGGCAACACAAATAATCCACACAGCTACATAGTACGACATTCTGAACCTCTGCATGATGAGAACAGATTCTCAGGCCCCTTAATAAAAAAAACAATACTACATGATTATTGTGAGCTATTTTGTTTCTTCCCTACAAACAATATGCAATGTAATAGCAAAAGGTGAGCAACTGCTTTGAATGTCTATCATATTCTTTTAACTTTGACGGATGAGAAATTTAAGGGAATTTAATTTCAAAACGTTGAGACAAAACTAAAACAAATCCCTTGGAGAGATCTATGTACTCAAGCTGAAAATCGCATGTCTTAAAAAATCATCCTTTTGCTCGCAGCTTTTCTTTTTTTATTATTGTAGATTGAAGTGAATGGACATCATATTCACCTCCTCTGTATGTGGATGTATGACAGTGAGTAATCTGAAAGAAAAGCCACGCTAAGCCATGCAGAAATTTAGTCCACTTAAATTCTATTTTAGAGCGCTTGTGAAGAGAGCATTCGAATAAAAATGAAATATTATAAAGTTAATGTTTTCGGTACTTGAGCTATCTTCGTGCTTTATAACCCGGGAAACCAGGTGATCGGAAAGCTAAAAAGATCCCTCGGTATGCTGGGCTGCAGGAAGGCTTTGTCAGCGTAATACATGTTGCCATTTAGCACTCACTTTCAAGTTAATGTGCCTCAAAAAGTAAAATCAATAGGCAAAGATGACTGAAGCATATCATGTATTTCTTCCTCAAGGGAATGTTCTCTTTTTGCCATTTGTAATATCGTGCAGCGGCTTTAGACAGCTATGGGCTTGACCGCCATTATAGAGTGAATAAGTGGCAATGAGGCATGATAAAGAGCTATTCTGTCATTTTATAGTAAGGACTTACATTTTCAAGGAGTTAGTCCTAAAGTCAGCAGGCTTTCAGAGTGTGAGCACTATGCAACGTACTGTATATAAAGCTGTTTGGAACTATAATGCCCCCTGTGCATACAGTAGGTATGGACAATCCATTAAATGGAATAAACTGTCGAGTTATAAATTCATGGCTGTTTGATGATTTTCACAGATTAAATTAAGTTCACTTTAGTATCCCCTGGGAAAGTGGACTTGAACTCTAGGGAAATTCAGATCTTCAAATCATCAGTGCTGGAAATGCTGTGTTAGAGCTCAAGATGTTCATTTATGACAAACCTATCTAAAGCATAAATAACACATCCAGGTGCTTGTGTATAGATTCTTTGCCCCTAAAACTGAACATATCCTCTTTAGGAGAAACAGAAGCACTTACATTTTCTTTTGCTTGATCTTTTTCTATTCATTTTTTGAATAGAAACGAGTGGGCAAAGTTGAAAGAAGCATACCTTTCTTGCTTAAACCAGTGAGACACTGGTTTGAGGTCAAATCCGCTTGAGAAATAGATCTCCCAAAGGAGAGAGTGCATGATATGAATATCACATACAGCAACACTGCAGTTCCTTAAAAAGAAATTCACTGCACCTGTTCTGGATACGCAATAAATTAGCCTTTACTATAAACATCTGCGAAATGGCAAGCTGATGAAAACTGCACAAAAGGTTTTAAATTTTAACACTCATCTTTCTTTTGTCCTCATATTTAAGACCATTTAAAATTCTTTTTGAAGCACTGCTTAGAAGAAAACATGAATAGCACAGCAAATGCTGATGGGCAAGGGAGCTTCACAGGGAATAATTGAACACTTTGGATAGTCTTTTTCTCATCTCACAATAAGGAAAATGTACACACCCGGCTTCATTCAAGGTACTTATGCCATAAGGTTCACATTATACATTTATAACCCTAAGGAAATAGTGCACCTTATAATTATAGAAGCTTCTGTAAATAAACTCCACTGTATCTAAATATATTCAAATGCATATTGTAGTTATTACAGACACTGCAAATGATCTAAAACATTGTAGCTACAGTACCTACTCAAAAAGAAATTCCATGCCTGCAGGAACACTGTCTTTCTGTTCTTTCATGTACAATTCTTTGTTTCTGTGATGAATGGCATTGCTGGTAGATGTGAACAACTCTAGATTTGCAGACAGAACTCCAGGGTCCTCTGAGATTTTTCAAGAAATCCACAGAAAAGCCCAGGGAGTTGTTTTTTTTAATGAGTCAAGATGTTAACAATATGTCTAAAGATATATATTTTTTAATTACATACAATACCAATGTAATGTAGAATCATCAACGGTACTTTATGCATTAACAATCCCTATACCTACTGTATGGATGGTGACAATCACTCATAGATCAATGGTGCCACAATGTTCTTGTGCTGGGACACTGGCATCTGATTGGATATTGCGTTATTGTTATAAAAAACAAAAAGAAGCCTCTTCCTAATTTACACACCAATCCTAAGGCAAGAGAGGTCCACTGATAAGAATTTGTTGAACAGTGGCAAGCAGTAGGGTGTAGGATGCTTCTTTGTTAACATGCACAAATTAACAAAAAATGACACCCAATGTTGTCCTGTCAAGGAAATGTCAAGGTACATTTTCCAAAAATAAACAATGAGGAATCTCACACCTGCGTCAACCACTTTAATCTCTGCAGTGATGAACATGAGATTCAGCTCCAACTGGAGGAGAGGTATGTCCCTCACTCTTGTCATCACAAGCCTCCGCAAACCTGGAAAGCTGTAGGGGCTACAGTTGTGCCAGGAACTGAAAGAGCCCTGATAAACTATTCCCAACCATGGGGAATTCCAGTTACAGTCAGCTTGTGACATGACCCAGGTCACACAATGTTGGGATGATGGAGCAAAACCTGCAATTGGAGCAAACTCACTTGGAAGCCCTTGTGTCTGTACTTTTAAAATATAATATACAGTACATACTCTATGAATTGGCTACATTACTCTGCTCTCCTCCCCACTGATAGCTGATGTGTGGTGAGTGTTCTGGCGCACTATGGCTGCCGTCGCATCATCCAGGTGGATGCTGCACATTGGTGGTGGTGGAGGGGAGTCCCCATTACCTGTAAAGTGCTTTGAGTGGAGTGTCCAGAAAAGCGCTATATAAGTGTAAGCAATTATTATAATTATTATTATTACATATTTAGTTTTTAAAGCATTCTATACAGTACACACACCAGTACCTTTATCAGGCAAACATATATGTTTCTATTCTGTCTATAGGCATTTTCTACTTTCAAATTCTTTTGTTTTTATTGTACAATCACCTTTTGAGATATCATAGTCAAAATAAAGTAAAAGGTAAAGTTTTTGTCTGTTGCCTTCTTCAAGAGTTGACACCTGAAGAAGGCTTCACAGCCAAAAAGAGCCTCTTTTCTTTCCTTTACCTATTCCTTTGTAGCCCATGCATGCTGACACAGCTACCTATTTGGATACAGTCAAACCAAACACAGTAACTTCATTGAATTTTCTTTTTAACAAAAGGCTCAAGTCTGTGCCTGGACCAATAATTGCTGTCTATAAGAGGCCAGAATAGTCCTGATACATAAATCAATTTGGCGCCCTCAAGGGCTGCAAGTTATGGGCTCATATTTCAAATAATTTGAGGACATTATTGGACCATCTTCCTGGGGCTGATCTTTCTGAATTGGGGTATTGTGCCTAATGCTCCTATAGCACTTTAACAGTAATTGAGTGAACATCATATTGTCTCGGTGGAACACCACTGCATCAGGGTCTGATACATACGTTTTACATATTGATGAGGAATGCATAGATAGAAAAACCGCTGAACTGAAAAGCAGTAACCATAGCTGTTTACAGACATTCCCCTGTGTATATGTCATTTAAGAAGTCATTGTTAACGCACATTTTAACCAGGAACTGAAATGAAAATGGGTAATGTTCATTCATGATGTCTTTTATCTGCAGCATTTTCTTTTGAAAACATGCTGAGCTATATTTACCAATCTTTCCTGTTGGATGGCTCCATAAGCTCCTACAGGTATGACTGTATGGGGCTAAAGATAGCGCAGGGGGCATTGTCAAAAAAATGTTAGGGACATGCTTGATAAAACAGACTTTATGATTAAATGGATTTCAAGTGCAAATGATATTTTTGCCATATCTGCTATACAACAGTCTGTTTTTTTATATATATTTTGTCACTTCCCTCCTGTTCCATTTGAAGTAAAGTTCCTACAGGTTCAGACATTAAGCAGGTCCAGACCTTTCAGTCAGGTATAATATCTGCTTTCACAATGGGCAAAGATAATTCTGTCTGATCAGTAGGAGGACATTCTGCAAATGGGCGATAGGATTCTGTATTAAATGTTTTAAACACAAAGGAAAAGACTCTATACTGTACATAATACATAATGTTGACTCTCTACCTATACAATGACTGTAAATACAATTAAAATGATTTGAGTGTTTTCAATGCTTTGATGAAATGTGTTTAGATCAGAAGTGCTTCAGTGTCTTTTCAACAATAGTTTACCTTAAAGAAAACTGAAAATGAATTGAGAAATACCTTGCAGAGATCAATAGATATATATACTGTAGATACTGTAGATGATCAATCAAAGTTGCTAGCTAGTTATAAAACAGTGTTATAATGACATACTGTATCTGCTACAACTGCATGAGCCAATTTAATGTGGCATTTGAAAAACAAGAGTGTTGTGCACCAATTAACATGACTGTGGTGATAAATTCAGAATCCCAGAAGAAGAATTTATAGCTCAAGGTTTACTGCCAGGTTAGTTCAGGGCCATCAAAGTTAATGCCTTTCAATATGCTAAGGCGAGTGGTGTGAAGGAGGAATGCTTTGTCTGCTTCAGTGTTAACACAGAAAAGAAAAGTTTGTTTTTGGAACAAAAAAGCTTGAAATGTCTAATATTTTCTTATTTTAAGTTCAACAGTGTTTCCTACATTGTTTACAACCAAAACTTAAAAGGGAAGACTAAGAATAAACAAGGAAAAATAGGTTTCTTCAAAAAGAAGTCCTGAAGTCTGTCATTATTTTTTTCACTTTTATCGTTCGAGGTAGTACACAGAGAATAGAAGCTCTTTTACAAATAAGACCTACAGTAGCCAGTCTTACTGTTATATTAACATAGTAATTTTTAAAGGACCTTTCTGTGGTTACGTTGTGTTTTATGAACAAGCTGTTGCTATGAAGGGGATATAAATATTTCACATTAGAAAACAGAACTGTTCAAAAATTGTTAATTATATTATATTATATATATTTATTGTCAGTCAAGACAAAAATCGAAGGTTTGGTTAAATACCACGTGTTACTGTACATCTGACACAAACCTAGCATAGTGTAAATCTAAAAGGAAAACTGGCTTCAGACCTAAAACTTGGGAAATAAAATCACCTTTCCAATGGAAAACGATCCAAAGCTACAATTCAGTGGTTTAAAAAATAAAATTTGAATGTCCTTGAACGGCCTAGTCCTGATTTGAATGCTATTGAATTTGTGGAAAGAATTGAACACGTATCAATTGAAACGTAATTGAAAAAGAGATCCCTGTTTTTATACAGGCAAGTATAAAAAGTTGGTACTTGTGACAAAAGTGCTTCCAGCACATATTGAGATCATATGTCTGAATACTTATGTAATCAATATATTTATTTTTTTTCCACTTTCGTTTTAGCTGACATTTATCGTAATTTATCTTACCCTCAAATGTCTTCAGCTGAGCCTCCAGTTTTGAATAAAATATTAAAAAAGATGAGTATACATCATTTTGTAGTCACACAAAGTGTAACACCAGAAGAAGGGTCTGAATACTTTTAACAGGAGTTTGGGACTGTTTTCTTCTAATGCTATAATACTACTCACAATAAGACACATGGTACATCAATCTGAAAGGGTTTCAAACTTCAAAGCTCCTTGGGAGCAAATTCCCTGTCCTAATTTACTGCATCCACCACCAACTGAATCATTTGTAAAATTTAATTTAAACAATCCCTCCAATATGACACGCTTTATTTTCCAAAGATATAATGTCTCAGGCATGCAACAGTGATTTTTTTTTTTGCTCAATGAAATGCATACAATCTAAAAATGTAGAACTGACTCTACCCTCTTAATTAGCCTGTGCTGAAATATGAACCCATATTCTATGCATGCTGAATAGAACTGTCAACGAAATTACATTTTTTGATTAAACGCTTTTCAGTTGGGCTGCAAATGGGATTGTGAGTTGTTAATTATTGTCAAAGATCTGCAAGATGTTTGCTAACGAGGCAGTCAATCTCTCCCTGGCACGGTTGGAATATTAATACCATCACTGGGGGTATTGGGGGAAATATGATGCTGAAAAATATGGGTGTTGCAAACAGCTGGCTATTAAACTTGTCACGTCTTAGAGTAGCAATCAAGGTAATAAAATTAAAATATGCTCTGCTAGATAAATTTAACGTTTCTAGGGAATTACAGTAGCATGTCTGGCCAAAACCTGCTAATATTTAACATTTCATATATCCACTGGTTCAAAGTATAAAAAAATTAAACCAGACACCTCTTTTGGCTCATTACTTGTGAATACTGAAGTTTGAAGGCACAACCCTGTAAAAATTGAACGTGTTGACCTTGACTGCGTTTTCTGTGGTGAAATATTTACCAATGGTTGTCGACAGAGGTGCATTTTATTGAGTTCGCATTCTGGCTGTGCATGTGAGCATCACCAATCTGTTCAAGATAGGCAATTTAAACCCTACGGAAAAGGTGCGTTTATCAAAATCAATGTATGCAGACAGTACTAACATAACACTATAGTTTCTCCATCGGTATACAAATCCACACACCCAAACAGTAAGTTGGTCAAGTGAACATCAAAAAATATTTCTAAAGCTCTGTTTAACTTTTAAGATGGTATTGTGTCTCAGTGGGGTATGGTTGCTTGTATCTGTTGATGGCAAGTATTAGTTTGTGGTTTTGATTAACTGTGAAATTTATGTTCTGATCTTGTCAATACAGTAAATAGCAAGACCAACTACCAGATTTTTTGTGCTTGAGAGGGAGCAAAAGAGCAATGTTATTTGAGAGTCCTTTTTATCTTAAAGCTTATTTAAACCATACTGTAACCTCATAAAACGTGTATTGAATATTTATTTGTTTGAACCAAGTTAAAGGCAGGAATTGGGGAACTTTAACCCTGTAGAAATTCAAAACCAAGTTTTGGATAAAACAATGAAAACATGGTTAACACCTGTGCTCTTTGGAAAAGTACCAGCGGATTGGCATCACAACTGAATGGCAGCACAACTCTTGGTAAGTCAAGATCGCCGCCTACAAGTCCACCAAGCCACTGGCAACAAATTTATTTTTTTCAATGTCTCCCATCCATGCACTAAAAGATGCAACCTTGCTGAGTTCTGATGAGTTCTGGCTTCATGGAATTCTAACTGCTTTAAAGCAGAAAGCTGGACACAATTGCATTATTACAAAACATATACTGTAAGAACACGTTTTCTTATAAACATTAACTGATATCACCACTGAAAATATCAGGATTTTAATACATATTGTAATGGATTTAGGTTCTTGGACTTGTTCCCTCACTGCTCCCACCCATGTTTGTTCCTCACTGCATGGGGGCGAACCCGGGTCTCTGGTGTTGTTCAACAGGGGTCTTGCCGGTGGAGCTAAAGAAGACCCCTGTTGAGCAATGCCGGAGACCCGGGTTCGTGCCCATGTGGTGAGGGACAAACAGGGGTGAGAGCGGTGAGGGCAGAAGCCCGAGAACCTGAATCCATTACATTGGTGTCAGGAGTGGGATGGGACTGCCCTTGGCCGGGGATGGCGAATTAAGCGGGGGAGAGTTTTAACAAATATGCCCCTGCGCATCACAGGGATCTATCTTGGCTGCCCTGGCTGAGGAAGGTGTTCATTAGCTCAGCCGACAAGACCCATGTTGAGCGATGCTGCAGACCCTGGTTCGCGCCCATGTGGTGAGGGATGAACTGAGGAAGGAGCAGCTAAGGGCACAAGTCTGAGAACCCGAATCTGTTACAATATTAATGTATTGTACGACTTAATTTAACTATTAATTTAGATGGAGTTCTTAATAACAGGAACAGAGGATATCTTACGACAATAACATTCAGGGAGCACCTGATCAGTATCAATTGTTGAATTTCTCAAGCATGTGTGAATTTAGGCAATTATATGTTTAATTAAAATAGGAGATATAGCACTTAATCTATGAAAAAACATTTAAAATGAAAAATCACCTGTCTTCAATATTGTACTTTGTTAGCTTTTTTTGAAATGAGCAAAGGAATCAAGTTGATATTTATTGTGATAAGGGTTTTTACCTTTAAATCTTAACTTTGATTAAGAGGTACTGAAATCACGTACTCAAAATGTGGTATTATATTAACCTTGGGAATTAAAAGTTAAAGTTCTATAATTGTTTCACATCTTTAATTTAATGTAGGGATTTCACATCAGAGTGAATTACTTTAATTATCTTGTGCAAAATAATGAATATTTGAATTGATATTAAAGTCTTGAACAAGAAATGTAATGTTCATCCTGGAACTAAAATGAATGAATTTAAGCTCTCTACAATTATAACAAAATGCAATTAATAGTTTTACATGCTTCATGTTTTTTTTATATACATTTATGCAATTATTTTATGTAAATGAGTAGTTATTCAGGTTGCAAGGTTTTGTATGTGGAACTATACAGAATTAATCTTTTTTATTAATGGTTTTCATTTTAATTTGCTCTAATAATTTATCTTTTTGAAGCTTTGATACATTTTCTTTGCCGTCAATCCCCTTCACAAACGCCACTGACAAGCAGACCGACAAAACTAGACAGAGAGAAAATTTGAAATAAATATCACAAGTATTAAACAATACAGTACGTCTCTTGCTCCCATTTTTGATGATGAGCCTACTGTTGGGCTCTCTTTGAAGGCTGAATTAACAGACTAAACAGGTCCAGAAACACCCAAAGACTACTGTATATTTCAGGATTTAGCTTATATCATAAACTGAAAAACATTTCAGAATATACTGTAATTAAAAGAGCCCTGTACTTCTTACAATATTTTATAAGAATATTTATAGAAAATTATATTTTTTATAATGCAAAAAATAGCTGTTGCTGTGATACAAAGCTAAGAGGAAGTAACTTCTGAGAAACATACATTTTTCAGGTACAGAATATGATGTTTAAAGCTGGTATACATTAATTTCTAATTGGTTAAAATACACAGGATAAAGCAACGTTTGTAAAGCAAACAATACTGGCTTAGGAGTTCAGATATATTCACCTACACATTTGATCTTTCATTGCCCTGGTGCTTCAAAGAAAATCAATTTCAAATCTTTAGACCATGAGCTATTCAAAGCTGCTTTTCTGCAGCATTTATTTTGAGAGATACCTAGGCAGGTCCTTTCAGAACGAAATCCACTCTCAGTACTTTTTACTGCTGAAAAAGCAGTGTTTAGCAGGTGTACTTCATCTCATTTATTGCATTGGTGGGGTATCATGTTATATACTGTATTTACAATGTGGCCCCACATGTTACACTATTCAGGTGAAACAAAGACAACCTCGCTGTCAGTTCCAAGAAAGGAAACAAACCAGAGCTGTAAAATTCTGAAAATAATAACTTATAAGTGACAATTTTTAAATCTGAAATAAGGTAGCTAGCAGAAATAAAAAGAAAATTACTTCAGCTTAAGGGTTTAAAAAAACAAGTATGTTTGTCTTTAATTAGATTTATAAGTGAATGAAAATTGAAATCACAGACATGATTTCATTATCTCTCATACATAAACAATTGGTTGAGACATTATACAGAACATAGCAGTATAGCTAGACCAGACTATTCTATTATTATAATTATTCCATCCTTCGTTTGGAAGAGAGATTCCATCTACCCCAGATGTAAAGACTATAACAAAAAGGTTTTGTTCAATTTCAAATGCCAAAGATACCCTTAATTAGCCTCATGTGTTGAACTAATTAATTCTTACAGAATCATTTTGAGGCATTTGTACTGTATGAAAACTAAAATCACCAAGGTGATTCCATCATTTTGTAACAGCCATATACTGTAGAGCATTATGTATTACAGAAAGAAATGTGTATATATACTGTATATTACATGCATATAGAGTACCTACTATATATTATGTATAAATACAGTACAGTATATCATATTACTTAACTCATGTTTCACAGCAACATGTTCTGTGTTTAAATGTACTTATTTTTCTCACAATTCCTTAGGCTTTTTTGTTCGTCATTGATCCTGCACAGATGAAAAGAAATGATTAGAGGAGAGAATACGCAATCATATTTTCAAATGAGAGAAGTTGACCCCTATTTACGTTAATGATCTCAGTCACTCATGTAACTATGTATTTATATGGAATCTTAATGTGGGAGGTTGATGACTTGGAGATCAGAGTTATGATCTACAGCTTCACATAGAAACAGCTCTACAGAAGAAAGCAATTATTTATGCCCTCCTCCTCATACTTCTATGAAGCTGAGTTTCCATCACAAAAGTTGATGTCTGACCTGGTGATTTACTTTTAATGTCTGGATTAAGGATGCTAGCCTTGCTCTTCCTAGCCAGTTTTCTGCAGATCTTACCTTTACATCCTCTGGACCTGTTTGCTCTGTTAATTCAGCCTTTAAAGGAAGCCCACCAGTAGGCTCATCATCATTGACTAAACAATATGGGAGTAATAGACTTTCCTTCTTTTTTCTAGTTAACCCTTGGGACAGCTACTTCTAAATGGCAGTCCCTCTTTCCTTACCTAATTATTCCTGACTGGGAACAATTATATCCTTAGTGACCACTCCCTCATCTTAATAAGGACTTGCACTTTTTTTCCATTACTTATGGTTGCGTCCTCAAATTGGTCAAGGTGCTGGGAAGAGCTGCTACGTTGCACAATATCATTCTCACTAAAATAGTGTCCCATCTCCTTCCCAGATTACAGTCCATCTTGTCTGGTTATCAGCTGTTCGAACACGGAATCCTCTTGTACATGCACTCAAGGATTTCTTGAGGCCACTGGTATACTCTTATCCTATTGACCTTCTGCTGGACTGCAACCAAATGTATAAAAACTTTCATATCATTCTTTGCAGGGGACATTATGTGTTTTCCTAACAGTCACTGTTACAGATCCTTCCATACTTTGCCACAACAAGTGACAAATCAACCCTTATGGTTGCAAGCCCAAGGATATGTTCTACAGCTCTGAACAGTTATATCTTTTCAGGATCTATCTTCTCTCACTCCTTAATACTTCCTTGTAGCTGGGCACTACCGAAAAGCCAGATGTTTGTCACGGTCTAACTGAACCTTGTTTCCTCTCACAGATCTTCTTATCCTTTGTTATCCAGACTGTGTCTGCTTCTCTTTCAGTTCCATATGATCTGTTTTGTCGGACGTAAAAAAAGCTGCACAATAGACTGGTTTTAGAGGCAAAACAACATGATAATACATGGTTTCCTTTAGGATGCTTTCAACTTTGCTTTCTAGTCTGCTGAAGCCATCAAACAGATACAGACTCTTACCACAGTAAGTAAAAAGTAAGCAAGAAAATCCAACAGTTTACATTGCACATAGAAGATAATTTGATCAAAATGCAAGTCCATTCAAAAGAACTTCTATAGCTTGCATTTAGGTGCATACCATTATTATACAGTTTAAAATGAACTGAAAATGTAATGTTGTGGTGATTTTTAATGTCAAGTAAAACGTTAGGGTCTTAGCTCTTTCAGTATAAATAGTTTATATAACATCTATTTGCTGAAACACACCATTGACATCTACTTCACATAGCATATAAAATTATCATTTAAAATAAAAAGCAATTTCATTAACTGTGAAAGGGAAAAAAATAATTTAGCACTTTGCAACAACTCCACCAAAAGATATTAAAATACCTGTCTTGAGGATATTGAATCACTACTGGGTGAGGGAAAAAAAGCTTGAAAATGTTTGCACTGCAAAATAAAGACATTGGAACTCAGTAGGGGAGTCAATGGTGATGTGTTTACGAACCGGTTTCATCTTCATCTGAATGGTTTCTGCATCTTTATCATCAATCGCCAAACGAGAAACAAAGAGCATCCTGGGGTGTCTGAGGACACCTGCTGTTGTAAAGTTTGTTTCCACAGCAGTAGAATGACTTATTAAACCAGCCCCTCTTAGTCATTTTCAATCCATCCAAACTGCTGTGCAGCCCTGCCGCTGTGTTCTTGTAAGGTCTGAGTAATTTATGTCCATGATGCTTCATGTAAATGTTCAATATATGTGTCACCCATTTTTAAATACAGTAACAGCGCTTCAGCTGCCAAAAGGACAAACTGAAATCAGGTCATATTCAAGCCAAATGCCTCACACAAAAATTCATTGTTATTTAAAGATAATACAAACGTTTGCTTACATACAAATCATGACAGGTTAGATTGTTTCTTAGTGCTTACTAGGGCTGGAACTCTTAAAGTGGTTAGCCAATTTACTTGGGTTAGCAGTGCTGCTCTCTTCACAGTGGATGTTAAATTGGGTTTTAGTGATGTGTACTATTAAAGGACTTTAATTTAGGGGCAAACACATTATCAATAAAGCATTGTTTTCAGGTCAGGAGATCCAATAGTTTGCCAATATAAAATTATTATCAAGAAAACAACAGCTAGTTCAAAGTTTTTCCCAGTACGTGGTATGCTTTCACAGTACAAAATGTTATTACTCCATTTTTTTATTGACAGAGACTTTATTAAATTCTTAATTTAATCGTTTAGAGGGAAAACAATTCTGAGGACTACTGTATAGTCAAATTAACAAACTTAAAAGAGAATATTTAAGTACATATACAATGATTACTGGTGTCACACCTATAATATCCAAGAGGAGAGATTAGACCTTGATATTTTCTGTGATACAGTATCTTAGTTAAAATATATAAGTTGTTGCAGGTTTACAACTAGTAGGCTAAATTAGTGACGCAGTATCAAGTCCACTGAACCCACAACACCCTTCTGATCTGCAGAGTAATGGGCTAGTGGAGCACTTTGATCTCACTCTGGCCATTTGGCTTGCCACTCTGACCACACTCCACCAGAAGGACTAGGACTGTCAACCCTCTGGCCCTGCCGGTGCATCCAACAGCACTGCAGGAGTTCACTGGTTACACTGCAGCAGCCCTCATGTTTGGCAGAGAGCTCTGAGCCCCTCTAGATGTGGCATTAAGTGTGGCATCCAGTGGAAATAATTAGCCAAGTACAGACCCCTACTCTCTGGTGGTCTTCCAGAGAAGGATGGAGAGCCCACCACTTCATGACTGAGATCCGTACTGATGGGGAGGTTCAGCAGAAGAGGTACTATAACCTAGAGGCTAAGGGGCAGTCCTTTGGGCTAGGTAATGAGGTGTGGGTGTACTGTCCCAGCCATAAGTAGGGGCTGTGCCCCAAGTTAGGCCCTTCTTGAGAGAGACCCTGTTCTGTGTCGAAGATTGTCGAAGGTGGTGTACTGGGTCCACCTGTGCACAAGAAACAGGAGTGATCCCCTAGAATCGGTTGCCGACCTGCCAAGCTCGACCAGACCCAACCCAGAAACCTTGAGGGGAGGACGCCAAGGAAGAGGAGTTGAAGCCCCCCAGTGAGGCCATGTAGAGGGGACCACCTGACCAGCACACTGCTGTCAGTCCCCAAACCATTCCTAAAAAGATAGTGGTCGCCGTTTCCTTGCCAAACATTTGGCAGGGAGACACACTGGGGGTATAAAATCTTCAGGAAAGGCAGGGGGATGCTTAAGGAGAGTGGTGCACTTTGTGTGGTGCTAGCTCCAGAACTGCCCAGCAGCTACTTTTTTATTGTCGGTGACAAGTTCGGTTTGGGAATAGCCCTTTCTGTATATCAAAAGTGCATTAAATCTTCATACATCACACTGTTAACAGCAATCACCCACACTACAGTTCACAATCATAAAAGGATTCAGAAGTTTAGAGCAAGGACATAATACAGAGATGGAGAAAATGAAAGCAGCCTGGGTATGAGCTATGGCGCATCTCACAATGAATGGTGAATGGCTTCAATGCAAGCTGGTCTTCAGACAAATGGGTACTGAAAGCACATTTCATGTTTTTCTAATGGAGATTCATTTTCCATATTCACCCAACAGAAAACTTCATTCATATTAAACAATTAGGGAGCCTTGAAAGTTTAAACTTTAGCCTTTTGAGAGGTTATTTTCCATTTCTGTTCTCAGAAGCTGGCTAGACTTAGGTTTTTCACTATGAGAGCAATTGACTGCAAAAAGAAAACAATGGCCGACTGCTTTGAGCAAAGTAGTGTTAGCATGTATGTTTTTACTAAGGGAGTTTACAATACCGCCATCCATATTTTATTACATCATATCATTGCAAAGCATGTTTTGCATTAGGCTTCAAATCAACCACTGAGTAGGAAATAAAATTGGGCAAGAGATACAGTATAAGTGCATGAGTGTTAAGAGAATCTACTTTTTCGAAATAAAAATTCTGCAGGCATGCTTTATACTCAGTGTAAAATATGGCTTACGCTGCACAGAACAATTGCAGTATAAACCCTCCAAATCATAAATCCATCCTGTGCTGATCATCCATGCTGTTCCTCAGTTATTAATGGTCTCTCATTCTAAAAGCTTTCCTGTTCTTCTACAGCTCCGAGACTCTCCTCTCTGAAGATGTGGGCTAAACTACAGAGAGCGCTGTTGCCCTGACCTTGCCTGTCACCACTGTGATAAAGTGAACCAATATCTCAAGTGACTTCTAAGTTCCTCTAGATACCCATGCGACTCACCCCATTGTTTTAATCCAAGCATTCAAGAGCTGAGATTATAACAGGCACTGTCTATGGCAAAGAGGCGCAGAATCTCATTAGAACAAAGGCGCTATGTGTTGCTTGAGCTGTCAATGTGACAAGAAAACACAACTGCAATATCATCCAATTGTTAAGACTAGGAAGGGACTATGGCACTATAGCTAATTTTAAAGAGAATATTTGTAACTGTAGTATGTGGAAAATTGGCATCTAAGAATGTTAACTTTATTGAAACACTCTTATTAACTAGATAAATTCTACTTATTTTAAAGTACTAAAGCACAGTCTACAAACAGACAGTCAAAAGAAAACATTTAACAAGACTCAAAAACACAGATGGCTCATAGTACCACCTGGCACAGAGATCATTTCCAAGGAGTCAGTAATGAATAATTGTAAGCATTAGCAACCAACTTGGTAAGACATCATTTTCTGCAGAGCAGTCTTTTATGACTAGCCCAGACCTCTCTCTGCTTCCGTGTCAATGTCGGTACTTCTCACTTATCAAACAGATGCTGTGTGTTCATGGAGCCTGACTGGCATTAGTTTATTTATGGTGGTTAACACTAGAGCACATATCCTGACAGCCTGCCCCTGCAGAGCACTAGCCTGGAATGCCAGCAAGGTCAGCTTCCTTCAGCATTAAAAGAACAGTGTTTGTCCCGTTTCATATCTCTTTCATAGCATCTCACTCACTGCCCAATTGTGAGTATTGTGAATTTATCCTTTGTTTTTGCTCTTCAGATCAAGGGTCCCACAACACAGGGTCCATTGCAGGTCTACATCAGTTGCTACAAGTGGGAGTCTGTAGCACTCCTGCCCAGACTATCACAATCGCATCTTAACATTGATCGGTCAGTTGTACAACAGAATATTCCAAAGGCTGTTTATATCTGCACCACACTCTCTGACATCCTTGTTTTGCAATTAAAGAGGATTTGGATCCACTGTTGTCATTGAAAAAATGCAACCTGGACCACAAGTTATTTTTGAAGTGACACACATCCTCCTTTCCATTTGCTGCTGTAGCACACCTTTGCTTTTGTTTTGTATTTATTTTGAATTTCACAACAGACCTCCAATGTCCTTATCTGATTCCAGGGTTCAATGCTGTCCTCAGGCCTGTTTACAGGTTCCCTTTGCTTTGTGTTTTTTTTTTAATTTTCCAATTACAGCTGTGTTTAACTCCTAGCCTCTTGACCCAGAGGTGGACTGACAACTAGGTTGCCCTGTTTGGGACAGGCTCTGATTTGATGGGACAGTCACCAGTATATGGGTCTTGTAATAATGGATATATGCCCTGCAGATGTGGCATACTACGCCAGTGGATCCCAGCCCTGGTCCTTGAGAGACACTATGTCTGCTGGTTTTCATTTAGATATTTAAAACCCCAACCCTAAAAAATAACTTTATTGACATGCTTACCTGTTTAGGCTCATTTAACTTGTTTATTTGGTCAGCTCCTTAGTGTAAAAATTACCTTTCAGGACACAGAACTTTACACATACTCTCAACTAGCTGTTTAGTAATTTCTGGCTAATGTGCATAAAATAGTTGATCAGTTTATGATGAAGAAACACAGACGGGAATGACACTATCAGTATTTTTTTTTCTTTCCATAGAGGTCTATTTTGTTATGTTTCAGGCAACACACCTGAATGAGGGCGGTTGTGATGCTTCTGAAATTGGTTGATAACAATTACAAATCCCATTTGACCTTTAAAGAAATTTATAATTTACAAATATGCCCCAAAATAAACAATACTACATTAGTTGTTGTCTTTTTTTTTCTTTTGGTGGCCTCTATACCAATACTGTTGATAAGGTATTTCTTAGTATTTATTTCATATTTCTTTCTGGGTGGAATTATCACTCAGATATTGTATATCTTGTGCTTGTGGTCTGTAGTGCATCTACAAAATGCTGGCCTAGGACTTAAGGTAGGTAAATGTTTATTCTATTCATAAAAAAAGATTAAAATACCACACCTTTAAAATATCGAGTCAAAGGTTACAGGATTAGAATGTGAAAAGGGAGAGGCAATGTTTACACATGCTGTAGAACCATTTTGAGAAAACAATAAGGAACTAGAAAGAGGAGATTTAAATCTGAAAATGGAAAATATCACTGGTGGT
The DNA here is from genome assembly GCF_040954835.1 of Lepisosteus oculatus. Lineage (NCBI taxonomy): Eukaryota > Metazoa > Chordata > Actinopteri > Semionotiformes > Lepisosteidae > Lepisosteus > Lepisosteus oculatus. The sequence goes on along the minus strand of NC_090719.1, from coordinate 11,115,529 downwards.
CCCGGACAAGTGGTAGGCTCTAAAATTTAACTGCCTGTAATAAACACAGAACTACATTTAAGACATTTACAGTACCCCATTCTACACCTTAAAGGAAAGGAATATGACTAAAAATACTGGATTCGATAAATCCTGCTTCACAGACTTTCAGAACACTTTTCTTAAATTGCAACGTCAATTCTAGCTTCCCCAAGAAGCTGGTGTTTTACCTCTGACAATACACCTCCAGCACTGGCAAGACAAAGACAGTAATTTATGCTTTTTTAAGTACTCACAGTCAACAATATCAATTAACAAAATGTGACTTAAAATGGAAAGTACATATCATAAGAGTGGTGGTGCCTAGATAACAAATGGGGATAGTCTTGTAAGGGTAATCAGAATATGCAGCACCCATAGGTGGTTCAGGTGAACTCTACATAAACACAAACACCTTAAACATAGACACCTCATCATATCAGCCAACACTAGCAAGGCTTAAATTGCAAAATAAATAAAAAGTAAGAAGCTGATGCTGATCACTCAGACAGTGACATAAGTGGCATTAGGTTAAACATTTAACCTGATCATAGCATTTTTCTTTTTACAAAATTACAGATAGAATTGTGTATTCTTTACATTCATACATTTACAGACAAGCGTAGCTGTCATAGTTTAATGTATAGCTTAATGTATAGTTGCCATTCAAGAATATAGACCCACTGTATGATACAGTATACTGTATACTGTACTGTGTAAAACTTTATTTACTGCAGCACAGCAAATCTTGGAAGTTTGATCCACACTGCAAGACTGTAAATGCATTGAGAAAGAATGGAATGAGGGCATGAATTTATGGAAATCCATCTTTGTGAGTAACTGCAAAAATCAAGTTCAAGAGTATTCTTCATAATGAGCAGACATTTTTTCCCAGTATTCTGAGAAACTGATATTAATTGATATACAACTCTAGTGATGCTTAACTGTTCCTATAAATACATGAACACATTATATTATAATAATCATTTGATTAAGGGCCACTTTCTTCTCCACTGTTATTTTCTCTGTAATATTTATTCATGAAGCTGTTTGTTCTCACTAGTAACATAAATTTAAACAAGTATGGCGGATCTCATTAATGGGACATGAACAGCAGTCGTTAATGTAAAATACTGTAGATTGATCACATATTATTTCACAAATCACATTAAAGATAAGATAAAGTCAAATATCAGCAGCTTCATATTGATTATTTTAGTTAGAATTACTAAAACTTTTAAGATGCTTTTTATATACAGTACAAAATGTGATTTGAATTAAGCAATACAATTGGTAATTTTAGCTACTCGTAGCTTCTTGATAGGTCAAATGTTTTTTTGTCTATTTAATGTTTTGTCTCAATCATTCAAAATCTTCAGTTTTGTGTAGTTGTGGAGGGTCAACTTTAACAGAGAATGGGTTGCAAAATATTTTGGATTCTGAATAAGATCAGAAATGTGACTTGAATGGGCAGCTGACATGGCTAGGTTAAGAAAAGAATCTCTTTTATAGTTTTTGCTTCTTGTGTGACCATAATATTGAACAATACATCTATGCCAGAAAAAGGATTTCCAAGATATGTAACTGATACAAACCATAAAAAAATAATAAGAAAAGAGCCCTCTACAAACAGTGTTAAATATCTCAAAATTCAAACACAGAAAAAAGAGTATACCAAACTGTGGGTGCAGGGGGGAAAAAAGATATTAGAATAGCCAAGAGAGAGAAGAGAATAATGCAGAGGTGGCAAAAAAAAATAATGCAAAACTTTTGTCAGTACTAAAGTGGTAAGAGAACTGCTGTATAAAAAGGTGAAGTAATCAGTTCAGGGAATTAATTGCATAAGAAAGGAAAAGTGATAATGCCAAATGCATATTTCATGCATTAAAACTTGTCAATAACATGTCCTTTGCTATAGAAAAGCCCCATCATTATGGGTAATTTTAGCATAACTTACACAGAGGTTCTACAGACGTTAAAATGGACTTAAAATAAAGTGTTGGGATCTAAAGGCTTTTTCCCAAGTTATATTTAAAGATATAAACTTTCCGGGTTATTTACGGGACACTAGCTAGACTGTTTCTGTTATCACTGAGGGCAGGAGACTTCCAAGGTAATGCCTATTTAGATAAAGAACTATTTAATAAACAGAAAACACAAAGTTAACTTAAGGGGCACAATATTTAATTGGGACATGCAGTAAAGGCCACAGATGCTGGAAAAAATGTTAAATTTAAAACCCAAAACAGTGGTGTCTCAATACCAGCTCTTACTATTACATTGCTCAATGTTCATATGATCACTTGGAATTATTAATGGCCTGCCTTTGTATTACCATGCTTGTAGTCATTCTGGTAACCTCACACTCTCATTAAACCCACTGAGGAGGAGACTTAATTATGTCCTGGCTCCTTTAGATTTTCCTGGTCTTATTCATCAAAGATATTTGCATTAGGCAATGGAGTATTCCTTTTGTTACTTTCACTTCACTAAGGCTCTTTTAACTGTACATTTCTTCTTTAATAGGTCTTCTCCCACTTCATGCTGGTTGGCCAGAGATGCTTCTCTATACTAAACCCTGGCATACCTGCCATTGGCTTCTCTTTTCATTCCCCGTCTCTTCATCACTCTCGTTCTTGTCTTTATCGTGTGCTTGGACCTCCTATTTACAGCTCTTAAAAAGCAGATTGAGATACTTTGCTCAGTCTAGACTCCTACAGTACCCCTCTCCTCTGTGTTGAAAAGATGCATTGCTACCTTACCAGGAAATGCTATGCTCCTCCTGCTCAGCCAGCCATTCCCGTTTCCCAGTTGTGCTCCTTTTCTCTACTGGATTTTAATTGGAAACCATGGAACCTATGCAGCCCGCTTCTCAAATCCAGTGAAACACTTCAGTAAAGCATACACTGCATCTTATTCAAGCCATCCCCCCTTGTTGAGAAACCCAGGCCTGTTAGCCACCTCAATGTGGCTCTGGAAAGACCCCCCTTCAGATGGGAGAGTTACAGGATGTTTTCGTAAGGTATCTTACAGCTGGTCACTCGATTTGGTCACACAATTAAATGTACAGTTATGTACCAAACTCTTTAAAGCCATGTTAGATTTATTACAATTGTGCAGTCAAATATATTGTAGCGTTTTCAAGTTCACACAGGACGAAGGACCAGTGGAGATGAGATAGCAAAACAAGCGGCTGCTTTTATTCTCCTATCAAAACCACAAAACCGAACACACACACATAAGGGAACCTACGGAACACGTACACAGGTTTAGGGTGGTAACTCGTTAACAGAAGACTATACACTTACAAAGCTAAACAGGACACTTAAACTAATATAACACTATTTACATAAGCAGGGTCAGCTGCTGGTCATCATGCCGACCCTCAGACTACCCCCGGGTACAACTCCCAGACTGCTTCGCGGTACCCTGAGTGCCTAGGTGCGCTTCCTCCTCACCACCGGGCGAGGGCGCTACAATATCCACAATGCAGCTGAGAGCTTGAAAGAAACAAAAACCAGAAAGCACTAGGTCATCCAGTGTTGGCCTAGACATAAATTGATGCTCTTCCTTCCAGGTGAGCCTTTTTGGTGTGGCTAATTTCACTGAATGCATATCCTAACAGCTCTTTTCCATGCTACGTAATTCTAGTTCCCTCCAAGTGCTCTAGACTCAATCAGTCCAGCTGTGTCTCGTTCTTCAGCAATGATCAGGCAGACATCTCAACTCACAGATATACCACTGGCCCTGGGTTCTCAGCTAAGACAATGACTCCTTAAAGGAGTGGCTTCTCACTACACCACAAGTGGCAACTGCATTCATTTGAAATTCAAACAAATCATGAAAAGTGTCAGCTGTAGGTAGTTTGCATGCAGTTAAAGTTAAGCACTCATTAAAGAAATAATTCAGTACCTAAATAAACATGTGGCAATTATGTTAATACTTTAAAAAGTTCTAAACATACTGCTACTAAGAAGGAAATGTAGAAAGACCGCAACAGAAAGACATTTGTATCATGTTATTACTGTAGGCTATATGCAACAATTCACAATAGTACAGTACAATCTTTGTACTGTTGTTGGGTTTTTACATTCTCCACTTCGACGAAAATCACTATTTTTGCAGGAACTTTTGCTATTTATGAAGGAATTTCTTTCACTTAAGCAGTATTTTCTCACTACCTTGAAACATTTTAAGCCCAGCTCAAACTGAAATGGCTATATTCCATTTTTCACTCAGAATTATTTGGGTTTTCCAACTGAGCTCATCAATCCTCATGATTTCCCATTGTTCCCATAAACTCAACGACAATGGTTATGCCCTCCAAAAGTGACTGGCTGTTAACTGTTCAAAAATACCAGCAGCAGAATCAAGTGCAATAGATCACTGGGAGTAGACAAGACACAGGCAAATCATTATTCACTGGTGTCCTTTATATGAGGTGTGATGCCCTTCCACTCAGAACTGCAATGCATCCACTGGGGGTGTTATTAGGGGGTTTTGCTGGAGCTCAACATTCATTCCTATGCCTTAGAATGAAAAATAGGTTACCCTAAGGAAGATGTAAATAAATAGAAAAAGTAATGGGACTTCTAAAGTATATTTGTTATGTAAATGTATACTGTACATGTTTAAAAGTTTTCACAATGTTTGATGATCACAGAATGTGCCTGAGACTACAAGCTTGCATAAAAATGAACCAGAAGAACTGAAATGTATTTATTTATGCACTATAAAATTGCAAGAAGACTTTGTTTTTGAAAATGGACTTTCTAAGATATGTATTACCATAAAAATATAGCTTACGGGTATTTGTACCTCTGTACAATAAACAAAACATTGTAACTGTACAGTATACTAAATAAAATATTAGCTTTTAAATAATTCAATGTTAAAAACTAAGAATGACCTAGATTTAAACTTAACCACAAATGGAAAGTCATTATTCAAATCTCAGGTTACATTTTGTATTTTTTCTTTAATGCTAGAATTAGAAAAGCTGCTTTTAGTTTTATCTGCTGAGGGTGGAAATGGATTTAAAGCTTTTACATTTTTAACTCACCACCCCCCCAGAATTGGATTTTCAATTTTTGACTTACTCTCCCAAAACAAGGCTTTTCATACCTAGTTCTCAATATAAGCCTTTTTAGCTTGTAATTTACTTTTTCTTGCAAATATCTGAACAAGTGCAACAATGTTTATCAAAAAAGCTCATAATTGGCAGATGATTTCCTCTGCTGCTTTTGTCTAACTGGATGATTCTTAAATGTACACTGTGAATTATGTTTAAACTGCCTGTTGACAAGAATTTTCTATGCAGGAAAGGAGAGGTTCTTGGGAAAAATGCAATTTGCAGCAAACTATTATCAATAACTATGACAAATGTAAAGGTTAAGTCTGTCTTGTTAATAGTTTTGTACTTGTGTGCATTATTATATAACAGCTCAATCCAGTGCTGTTCCTTCTTCTAAGAGTATCATTCATGTGTTATGCTAATTAATTATTCACGTTAAAAGAGCTATTTCAAAGACTTTTACAAGTTGATTACCAAAAGATTTACTGTGGAAGCAAATTAGCATCACACAATCTTGAAAGGCCACATTCACATACAGTCTTTATGTTCTAAAGTTATTATTTGCCTTTCTTCAACCTTAATGGATGCTACAATGCTTTCCCTCTGCACATCTTGGTAATTAGCTTTGAAAAGTCCTTGCAGAAGACGTTTTGATTACAATTATATAACTGATAGGGGGATATAATAAAATTATGAGAAAATACAATGGAAAACTGCACCATACAAATACTTGGTTTTGCAAGAAGAGAATAATACATTAAGATGAAAATAAAAAGCAAGTCAAACTCTATTCTTTTAATAGTATTTGTTATTTATGATTAATGAGAAGAGCACCAAAGAGCAAAGCTACAGAGTTCCGGCAGTCTCTGGAAAAAGGCTCCACAGCCGAAACATTGCATTTCTTGTCTTCTCTTTTCAGCATGGAATAAACCTTTACTTGTTCCTTTACAAAATTCCACAGCCTATTGTAATTTGCCCAAGTAAATTACAGGGTATCTTGGCATTCCAACTCCCATAACCCATACTGTGTCTAATCAAAACATGATTTAAGACAGCAAAATACTGCACTTACGTTTAAAAAGATCACTTTAATAAACTATGTTAGAGGGACAGACAGATACTAGCAATAATAAAACATTTCTTACACAACTAGGAAGTAGATCTCTATTGCACCTCAGTATCAGCCCAGAGCACTATCCCCGAGCAAGTTACTCTGTCCTAGAAAACCGAAGATTACAGCATCATTCATGAAATGTGCCCTCACCACTAAATATAGATCTTAATTCCACACCTGTCTAGTGCTCAAAAGGCATCCGTCCAAGTCCAGCTTAGTCACGTTTATCCAGGCCCCCACTCCCTCTTTTAATAGAACTAACTGGAAACTGTCCCTGGAGGCCCCCAGCTAATTTTATCTGCCCTTGCAAATATGACTTTAAAGTTAATAAAGAAGTAATAGCCATGTGTCTTTGCCCATCCAGATGGTTTAAACTCCTGTTATGCTTTATAGCTTCTTAGCGAGTGCACGCATTACAGAGCTATGGCCACACTCCCTTTACAAATGTTGTGAAAATATAAGGATAATATAAAATACAATATATATATAAAATATAAGAAATATAATATAAAATATAATACAGTATCCAAAATATAGCTCTGTGTGTAAAGTCCCTCGGCACAGTGTCTAATGACCCCTTAACAGGTAGACGCTACGCATTGGTGGTGGTGGAGGGGAGTCCCCATTACCTGTAAAGCGCTTTGAGTGGAGTGTCCAGAAAAGAGCTAAATAAGTGTAAGCAATTATTATTATTAACACTAAAAAAACAGGGAATGGTGAGGAGCAAGAAAAAATGCCTGGGCCTTTTCTGCAAGATCTACAAAAGCAATATTACCAAATATTATATCAACAGAGCAATACAGTGGGCTTCACAGCATGGCCAGTTAAGAGTGCATTGCACATTGATGGGGCTGCGCTGTTAAAGGCTTGTCATATAATCAGTAAAATATAGTAGGATACTTATAAATCTATCCGACCTATTCAAGAAATGGAGCAGTGGTTAGGGCTTTGGATTCCTGTTTAGAGTGGATTCAAATTCTGAGAGGGACTTCTGTTGTACCCTAGGGCAAGGTACTTACTGAAATAGCTCCAGTAAGTGGCCCACTGTTTAAAAGCATATAATAATGCTCCATAATACTTTCCACGTCATCACTGTAAATGGGAATTTGTTCTCAATTGCTTTATCTGGTTAAATAAAGGATTAAAATAAAACTATTCTGTGGAAACTGTGCTCCAGGGAGCACTGAAATGCAGCACACATAAAAATAGGAACATGCTTCCTCGGACAATGACTGTACTAAAAGATTTGAGGAAAAACTCTCATGTTCAATGTTACATTCACCCTAATTTGGATTCAAAAAGACAAGTTTTAACATCCGGATGAGCTCCTCAAATTTCTTAACTACTAAAAAACCAAATGGTTCCAGACCTTACATTATTGTGCTGTTAATGTCTTGATACAGTAGATGCATGGGATCGATAAGTATTGCTGTATGAGTGTGAAGGGGATCAGCCCCTTTATGGTTCACGAAGGAAAGGTTTCAGGTTTGGTAGCATATCATGCTTCTTTACTCCTACAGCTGAAACATTGCTGATGCCTTGGCTAGATAAATAACTATGCACAAATGGACACAACAGAGAGATTGTGTACGTGTACAGTAGGCATGAACTTAGTTAAAAATTGATAATGCTGTAAATTGACACATCAATCTGTATAGGAAAGAAAACCAGGCTAGGATGGTTTAGAAATGGTTACTCTAAAATACTGCAGGCATGCGGGGCAGAGCACAAGCATTGGAAAATCATAAAACTCAACAAACCAGCACACAGATTATTCCTCTAAAAAATGACCTGGGGAGAAATAGAAAACATGTCAAAAACATTATAAATACTCCATATTCTTAGCTTCTGGGCTGGGTTCCTCTTTATTTACTGAAGTAGCCTTCTAGTAACACACACGATTAATAGGATTTGTCAGAGATTAATGGTCTATGAAACTCATTACCCCAACTAGACGGATATGTATAATTAGGTATGGAGTTATTAGTCAAACTATGCAGGTTGCTTTCCCTTGTGGCTTTTTTGCTTAGTATTCATGAAAAGGGCAAATATAAATGTAGCTGTAATGCACACTGGCCCCTGTATTAATGTAATATAACCATCAGGAATGTCCCACTATTAAAAGATGTTGCAGACGTTAGAGTCTCTTGCGTGATCTCAGCACTGACTTTAAACTGCCTGTTATTAATCTCTTTGGTCTTTTTCCTTAAGGGAGATTAATTACCTCTCAAGGAAACTAAAACTTATAATGCTGCTTTTGACTATTACTAACTTGTTATTGCTTTGCTCTGAAGTTGATGAATGCTGCTCTTCCGGATTGTGTTTCTGTAATACTTCTAATACTTGCAAACTTTACTCTCACTTCAAATTTGCCAAGCCATTTTCCAATCCATAGTTAGGTTTATTTACAGTGGATGTCACGAAAAGCTTTTTCTTACATCCATTCAAGCCCATTTCCATCTCGATCCGAACATTAAGACACTTCTAAATACTGGAAGATGCCTCCATTGAAACACACTGAATTATGTAAAAGGTCATACTGTAGTGTAACACAGCTATTTACATGTTGCAATAAACTGAAAGCCTTTTCTAATACATCTGCTCAGGATAATGGTACAGTACTATAACTACTTTTTCACCATGGCCATCACAATATAAACTGAGACATAATTAAGCACGTAACAAAGTTCTGTAGTATCAGATTATTATTTTTTGAAAAGCATGCCACAGATATAACTTGCAAAGCATACAGCATTTCACACATCTCACCATTCAAAGTAAATTGCTATTCATTTAACGTAAAGCTTAAATGAAAAATAAAGAGTGATAAAATGAACTGGTCCTGAATATGTAATGTTCTTGCCGCAAGGTATCAAAAAATTGACTTGAAACCCAGTAATGAATTGCTCATTTTTTATTCCCCAAAAATGAATAAGTTGTGGCCCAAGAATGCAATAATCAATTTGCTTCATAACGTTAAGTCAGCCATTCATCATCTATGCTGGCTGTCAGAACCTGGTCTGGTTTATTGGCAGTTTCTTATTGACAGAACAATGCCCTTTGAACACAGTTTCTTCTGCAGAGAGAACCATTGATTGGGAGATTTATGAAGTGCTTAGACAGTGTTGGTCTCTCCTGCAGTAGAGGCAAGTTAAGCTTTACTCCCTGTAGTCTTCCAGCCTCTGATGCAGAATTATGGCTAGTGATGCACAAAGCCAAGCCCCCCACAGGCTGAAGCTCACACACATGTGGAGAGGTGAATCTGTGAACTGCAGCAAGCCAGTCATCCATTGTTTTCCTGTGCATCCCATCAATTCTGTCCAGCATGCAGCAGTATCTAAAAACCTATACTGTAGATGCGGAAACAAGTTTGACGACATGTATGCAACCTTTTAGCTCTATTGTTTATAATAATAATAATAATAATAATAATAATAATAATAATAATAATAATAATAATAACAATAATAATAATTGCTTACAATTATATAGCGCTTTTCTGGACACTCCACTCAAAGCATTTTACAGGTAATGTAAAACCTGTTGCACTATGGCGCACTATGGCTGCTTTCACATCATCCAGGTGGATGCTGTACATTGGTGGACTCCCCTCCACCACCACCAATGTGCAGCATCCACCTGGATGATGCGAAAGCAGCCATAGCGTGCCAGAACGCTCACCTCACATCAGCTATCAGTGGGGAGGAGAGCAGAGTAATGAAGCCAAGATGAGTAATGAAGCCAAGATCATAGATGGGGATTATTAGGAGGCCATGATTGGTAAGGGCCAATGGGAAATGTGGCCAGGACGCCAGGGTTATAGCCCTACTCTTTTCGAGAAACGCCCTGGGATTTTTTAATGACCGCAGAGAGTCAGGACCTCGGTTTTACGTCTCATCCGAAGGACGGCGCCTGTTTTATGGTATAGTGTCCCCGTCATATAATGTTTAATAAAAAAGACCTTTGACTTTGTATAATCCTAGTCAAATTGCATTCCTCTTGATTTTTAGTTTAGGGCCATACAAACACTAGCTTTGATGAACTGTAGCCCATTCTCTGGTAACAAAGCAGGTATCCAATCTATGTTCCAGAAATTGTTTTCTTACTTTAAACCACGACGGTATGTTTGGTAGAAGGCCATTTTCCCCAATTATGCACATCCTGCTATTAGTAGCACATTGATCCTAGAATCCTCAAAGTTTTTTCTTAAAACAACTTCATTTCTGACAAAAGCAATGCTGCCTTTTTTTCCTAGTTCTCCTATCAAATTTTATTTCAAAAGAATACATCTATTTTGACTATGTTAGAACCAGAAAAAAAGAGCTCAGCTTGTTGGTGATAGAATTTCAGCTTAACTTGGTCAGTGATCTTAAATATACAATTGAAAATCTTAATTGGGTGACCCATTTGCTGTATTGTGTTATCACATATTATACCAAAATTTGACTTTAAGATTACAAAGTCAATGCCACAGAGTACCTCCCATGAAGTAAATGTACTGCAATCACAAGACATATTTTATCCTGGCAGAAACTAAATCCAATAATTTAATTCTTTGCTAGAAAAAAGAGATGTGAAAGTTCTAAATTGTATTTAGACTTTTGCTTTTGTTTTTTAGGGAGCAAGTAACTAGCTAGCACCTGACATTTTACAAAGTAGTTCAAGTAGGTACTGTAGCTGGGTCAGCATGCGTAGGCTGCAAAGGAACAAGTACAGGTTTATTCTACAGTATGCTGAAAAGAGAAGAAAAGAAACACAACTTCTTGGCTCCACAGCTGAAACATTGTGTTTCTTTTCTTCTCTTTTCAGCATCGCATACAATTTTACAGAGTATATATTTTTACAGACATGGATGCTCACTGTGGTAAATGCACCATTTGCTGTATTTATTTTTTTCTGTACAAGAGATGGAACGCTCATGGTTAAAAGTCGTTCAGCACTGATGCATGCTTGCTAATGAAACTGTGGTGCTGGAACTGCTGCAGAAGTCAGAGGAGAGTGAGATTCCTTTCAGCATCAAATTACTATTAAACACCAAATATGATAACTGCTACTGTAACTCCTGTGTCTTCCAAATGTGAACTTGTCAGTAATAAGTGACAAATGGCTGGCATGTGTAATGTCTGGATTAAGCAAGTACTTATTGCAAAGCATTAAATTAGTGTTTGTCCATATTATGTTATCTATTTATTAATATATAATGTTTATTTTTTAGTAGCACAATTGTCCTTTATATTGATGTACAATGCAAATGCAAGGGTCTAGGTTTGTACAACTAATTATTTACATAAATAGTGTAATTTACATCTTATATAATAAGTTTGTTACTCAAGTACTGTTTTTCCTCTGAATATCATAATATAGAACTCAGGTCATATGATTTCACAGAAACTCCATTCACTCAGCTTTATCTGAGTTGAATTAAAACGACTCAATTGTTATTGACATAAATTATAGCAAGATGAGTTGCATGTGACAGGATTTGCCCAGTCTATGAGATATTAGCTTCAAGAAGCAATAGGCTCATTCAGATAAACCAGAAAACAGAAAGCCCAGGAAAAAAAATAATGCTTGTACCTGCAGAATGGCTGTAGCTCACTGTACACATGAAAATGATCTACTCAGTTGGAGACTGGTCAGGGGTAGCTATCACTGTCTTATGTTATCATCTAAATCAAACATCTCTGTGTATCGGAAAAGAAAGCGGTTAAGCCATTTGAACTTGGAAGTCCTAACCAAATATGTTAGGTGTCAAGATGTATGAATACATTTGTGGTGAACTTTATGTGGATAGTCATCATCATCCCAACCAGTGCAGTGGTAGAAGTCAGGATGTGGGAAGGAATCTTCTTAAATATAAGAATGACTTTGTTGAAGCCAATATCGCTGCTTAGTAATATTTTGACATAGTCCTTTTGGCAAACGTTTTTGCATTCTTGCAAGACAGGTGAGAAAATGTCATTTTGCAGCAGGATAATGCATGATTGCGCAGTGCTAGGGTTATATTAACTTCAAGAAGTAATGCCACAGTCTTTTCTCCTAATTTATATCCGAGACGAACATCAAGAGGAGAGGATATAACCAAAACATGACAGTTTTGGATGTTGCAGATGACTGCAACTACACAGGAAGATTTGTGGGATATCTCACGAAAGACTATTCTGAGGCTATACTTAATATCAACAGCCAGGGCTGTGGTAATGCTCAGGAAGTTGATAACCAATACTAACTTTATCATCTTTTAATTCTGGCAGTTTGTGCAGGTTTCACTGTGAAAATGTATCATGATATAGTACACAAGATGTATCGCCGTTTATGTTTGTAATATTGTCATGTGTGTTGTCTTTGTACAGTTTTAAACATTGTTAAATGCCCAAAATGTTTCATATGTGGGTGCATATAATTGACCCAAATATCCCCTTTGGTTGTGTTTTATGGAACCTTTAACCCAAAGGAAGGTACATATTTTCCTACGTACAGTATTACAGCACTCTTTAACTGATTAACAATGCTGCTAAGCAACACTCCAGGCTTGGCTATAAATTACTTCCTATTATTATTTTACTTAGCATTTAAAAATGTTAGGTTTTGAAATACTTTAAGTACATACAGTAGCACCTGAATGATAATTTCACTCTTCATTGCTTTATATTTTCCCAAGATTATTTCCCCTTTAGATGTTTTTTTTTCTCCATCAATAAAATGTCTAGATATAAACAGTAAGGTTTACCTAGGTTTTTGGTAAATGGGACACAATTATCAGTGCTAGAAAGGAATGATTTTTCAGAAATGTGTTCCTCAGAGCTAATTGAATCCAACCTCTGCTTCTGTCTTGCTTGTTACCCCATGCATAAGCAAGCTAGCATCTTCTGTACGCTCTAAATCATCCTCAATTACTTGTTCTGACGGGGTGAAGAGAGTGGTCGATGTGGCTGTAATCTTTAAAGAGAGGTTATACAAAGAAACATCTCTTTTGAATTATCCAGACATTTTCCTGCACAATGTAGACAGATATGAAATACGGGAATCTGAATATAAGATATTGCTGTTTCACAATGCTGAACCATCTAAACAGGCTCCCTATTTAGTATCACATACAATATATAAAATCACCCAGTTATCAGCCACAGATAGCTGTATAGTATTGTATTAAGATACTGTATATTTTCTCATCTCCTAGTTTATGAAACTTGTCAAAGTCAGGCTACACTGCTGTTAAAAGGGTTGGATCCTCAAACCACTCATCACTGTGGTGGAAGTACAGAGATAGAATGACGAGATCCTGCATTACACTTTGCGGTAAAAAAACAAAAGCAACTCAAATTGTGGCAGAAATTCGGAAGAAGAACCAGAAAAGGGGACAGCTATGGTGGGCAACTTAAAACATGAGGAGATGCAACAGATGATGCATAATGAAACATATATAAGAGTTTAATAATTTCCCAAATCAGTATCACAAAAACTGTAAACAAGTGCAAGGGAGTAAACATATATGTTAGTTAGTTAAACTAAATAATTGATTTATGTTGTTTTTTATATAGAGACTATAGGAATAACATTACATACAATACCATGATTCTAGGGAATGTACAGTATATAATAGTAGATGGTGTATTCCATCTGTTACTGTATACAGTATGGTCTAGTGTTTGTAAAGCATGGTGATGAAACAGGAGTAAAACAGCAGACCTATCAGTTTCCAGGTAATCAATGTAAAACTATGGAAAAGTACATAAATGCAAAGTTTATTTACCTGCATAAAATTTATTAAGGGTGGATGGTAACATAATTTTTAAAAATGATTTAAGGAATTTCTAGGAATTGCGACATTAGATGCCAATCAACCTTTCATTCATTTAGTACAACATAGCAAAATCTCTTTGAGCTTGACAATGCCTGTTGTGCCCAGAAAACTGAATTTAAAAAATTGTTTGTCTGTCAAATATGCTTCTGAACGTCATGCGGTTAACTAAAAATGATAGTGTTTTGTAACCTTAATCTGGAGATACAGCAGCAGCACACTTATAGAGTTCAAACCACTGGTTGTTTTGCTCTGACACATTTCATTCGGTCAAATGCTTTCACATGTCTCTGCAGACTGTGCTCTAATCATCTACTGCTAACGGATGCCTCTAAAGATAATAAATATATTTCTTTTCTGCCCCACAGAGACAGCTGAAGTTATTAATTCTATTCATATTCCAGACATCAGCAGATAGTGTAGTATCAGCTCAGTAACGAGTAAAGACGAGTAATGAGTTTCAGTTTGTGTCTAGTGGGGCAGTTACAGTATATAGGTAAACGGATAAAGCTTTTTTGTAAAACGTGAAAATACTCTGCATAATTAAGAGCATACATTGCATGTGAAACATTATGATTTACCTGACTCAAAATTGTAGTGCCAGTGGGGCTTATAAATACATTAATAAGATGGTACATTTTTATTACACATAAACTCAATTATTCAACACTACAATTGATGCCTTTTATTAAGGTTATTATTTCGTTCATAATCCAGCATCAAATATTGATTCTGCATTAATAAATTGTGAATAATTTATTTTCTCACCTCTAGACTACAATTCAACAATTAACATTGAGGGTTATTTTGATTAAAGCAATTTCTCTTTTTTTATTAGGTTCTTTGCTTCAAATAGCCAATCAGTCATTTCAATTCTTCTCAATCCTTAAACTACTTCAAAAAAAAAAATCTGATAACACAAATATATGTCAGTAAAGGAATTTTAAAAGTTTTTATTTTTTTAATTTGATACTTTTCTTAAACAATACTAAAATGATTACATTTGTGAAATCCGTGCGCACATTTTATGATGCAAAGTGCTCCGATCTGCTCAAAATAAACTTTATTCTTTGAATGATAATTTCCCTTGGCCAGCAGCCACATCATCCTGCAGCTCTCAACTGGCTACCCACTGAAGCTTAGCAGGGTTGAGCACGGTCACTACCTGGGTGAGAGACCTCCTGGGAAGCTATGGTTGCTGCTGGAAGAGGTGTTAGTGGGACCAGCAGGGGGCGCCTATCCTGCGGTCTGTATGGATCCTAATACCCCAGTATAGTGGCGTGGACACTATTCTGCAGTGGGCGCCATCTTTCGGATGAGACGATAAAGCGAGGTCCTGACTCTCAGTTGTCATTAAAGATCCGCAGGCATTTCTCGATAAGAGTAGGGGATGTGGGCCAAATTTCCCCCACTTGACCTTTACAGTGGCCTCCAGATTGTCCCCATGTATGATTGGCTTGCTCTTGCCCTCTGATGGACTGGTGCCCCATCCAGGGTGTACCCTGCCCTGTGCTCGCTGCTTGCCGGGTAGGCTCTGGCTTCCCGCGACACCGTATGGTATAAAGCGGTTTAGCAAATAACATGACATAATTTCCCTTTAAATACCAAAGTTGATTCCCATAAAGCAAAACAATAGAAAAGTGTCATTTTTAACATTTTGTGATGGTGTGACAGATTTCAAATGCTGGAAATTCAATTGCTCCCACCAGGAGTCAATTTGCTCGGTCCAGATGTCTTCAGCAGCTGACAGCTGCCTGAGTCAGGAAAATATTAAAATATTTATTTCTGCACAAATAGGCACTGTTAAAATGGACTGAGTTTCCACATGTGTTCAGAGCAATTATTCTGTAATTTGTAAATACATGTGATGACACATGAAATGTTCCTTGGCAGAGATATTACTACTGTACATGGTCATGTCTACAGTTTTAGTAGCACAGGTACATCACCAAAAAGAAACTCATGCCATCTCACAAAAGACCTCTTCAGGTTAAGCAAAGAATGGGAGACATAAGAACAAATTGAGGTAATGTGTATTTACAACTGAAAAGAGGGAACACTTGTGGCTTGTGGGTGCCTGACATAAGTGAATTAGCGACATTGTTGAAACAGATTCCCTGAGTTTTTTTTAGAAAAAAGGCCGGACCAAAAAATATTTTATTTCAGTTTACATCCCTGAATCATTCGCAGCAGATTAATTTAATCTCCTGACCAAATTACCCCTGGAATTCTTCAAGTTTGGTATTATTCCAGGTACAGATATAGTTACCGTCATGAATCACATATTCAACAAATCGAAACTGAAGGAGATAATTTCTCAATTCCTGTCATTCTGGGTGTGGTACATTTATGGTGAGTGTTTAAACCCCCGGCCCTCATTTAATTTCTTTTCACCTATTCATAAATCACAGTTTTCCTGTTGTATAGTACATTAAACATAGATACTGCCCATTTCACCATCAGATTACCACTCCAATTTGTACATATTTCCTTCAACTTTTAAATCTTTGCATGTCCCCAGATGGCATTTGTCTGCCACAAAATGAGGTGTTTCAGACATTTTCTATTTAAATTGGAGTTTCTCGATTTGAACTGTCGCTGAGCTGACCATCTATGCATTCTATAGGTCTAGGTGAAGGGCTTCATTAAGATATGTCACAGTAGAAATTTAGAATTCTTCTCAGCTGAAGTTAAAATAACCGGGTACAAATACACTGAAACAAAATTGTAACATTTTGTAAAAATACACATAACGCTAAAACTAAATAAGTGGTCATACTACTGTACTGATATTCTATGCTTCTCATATGAAAATACATCTGGTGGTGAAGAAAATATTTTTTTTCTGATTTTTAGTTTTATTCATTATAATGATTACATCTACTACTTTAATATTTCTTAACTTATTATCTGCAAGGGAATGCTATAAATCATCTGTTTCATGAAGAACCGAGGTGAAGTATTCATTGTTGAATGGAAAATAATGTTTCAGTTCACTGTTCACCACTAGGTCTTCAGAACAGTGCTAAGCACCTAAGATACATAAATTGAGAACTACACGTGTGATCACTAGCCACTCCAAAAAGGCCAATTAAAAGCGCGTAATGGAACTTTTATCAAGCTTTAACAGCAGCCATTCAAACATTATTTGAATGCATTTTATCCAAAATGACTTACAATTGCATTTTTAAAATACAATAAAAAATCTGTGCTTTACTGAAACAATCAAACCTTTAACCCACATGGAATTTGAACACATGACCTTAAATTTCCTAAGGCCAGAACACTAACCCATTTGCCACACTGCTTTTACAGAAACTGAATGATCTGAAAACTCTGCCATTTCGCAAACAGTTATACTGTATGAATGCCACCATAGCACCCTTTGGGGTGTCTCATTGGTACCATGTGGCAAAATGACTACAGTTCGTCCACGACTGCTTTTCTTCCATTCTTCCAGTCAGAATATCTGTGTTTACAATAACTGTAACCACAAGATATTCACTAAATAAAGCAGAGTGCTAACCTTAAATGATGTTTATTTGCATTTGTATTACTGTAATTGGTATGTCAAAGACCTCAATAATACCCCAATAACCAAAAGGGCAATCAATAAATTCCATATCACACAATACATTATGGAGCTCAAGCAACTACTCTCTTCCACACAATTATAAAATGGGCCATGTCAATTAAGTAACTTGTTTGAGCCTTCGTAACTTAAGAAATGTTATTTAAATATGTTGATGTTATGAGCTTAGTGATTTAAAACTCCTAGCATTACGCAGCATCGCAACACTTATTATTTATATTGAAAATGCACAGAACTCTGAACTAATTAGACGTAACAAACATTTGTTAGTTACAATAGTTAATTAGAAGTAACAAGTTTGATCAAGAATGACCCTTAGTTATTCATTTATAGTGGTCACTTCCTCTTTAAGTGATACCTTTAAAACTATTCAATTAATACTAAGTTTCACAACATTAAATACTGTATGTTAACCCCACTTCCCTAAGACCTAGCTTCACCTTGTTTACAATGTTGGAACAGAAAGAAGGTGGCTGTTCAGCAGTGGAAAGAAAAATGACATTTTGAAACACTTTCAAATGTACAGTTTAATAAACTCCACTTGTGTGTTCGTAATAAATGAATTGTAGTTATCTGTGGAGTGGGAAGATCCATCACACTGTGTCGAGTGAGTTAGCTTCTGCATATATACTATTCACGGCCCATTATGTGCTCTGTCTAGTATGAGTGTTCTTCAAAAAAAAGCAGAACAAACCACTTGTGCTCACTCTATTCTAGGTCACCAGAATCTTTGGTAAAACAGGTCCACTTATCTGCTTCAGATCGGAAGCTAAATTTAGATAAGCGCTGACTTTAGCAGTCCCACCCTTCTGCAGCATGAGCAGTTTCATTTAATGTGTTCCAAACACCTTCAATAACACTTCAGTTCTGAAGAGCCATAGAATTATGCTGATCTTCCATGCATATCACTAGACTATGAGACAGTGAGCCCTGGCAGATACAGATAACAACATGCTGAGATGGAGATAATATGTTCTGTGCCCAGAATGCCAACACATTGCCTTGGCTCTTCCTTTCCCCCTCTTTGTGATCAGCATTTTCTTTTTTGAAAGAGAAGAAGAAATAAATAAACATAAAAATGGCATCATCACAAGAAACTTCATACAGTATAAAGAGCTCACATAACAATGCCAATACTTCATTCTAACAGACACTTAAGCCCAAGAAAGCAGAGACCTCACCCTATGCTTCTAATGTTC
The DNA here is from genome assembly GCF_040954835.1 of Lepisosteus oculatus. Lineage (NCBI taxonomy): Eukaryota > Metazoa > Chordata > Actinopteri > Semionotiformes > Lepisosteidae > Lepisosteus > Lepisosteus oculatus. The sequence goes on along the minus strand of NC_090719.1, from coordinate 11,096,731 downwards.
ATGAATCTGTACTATTTAAACTGTTAGTTGACTGCTCAAGATGAACTATATCCCTAAACACAATTAGCCAGCAATGTAATATGTTCATAATGGGTTCATTCCACAGTTTAAGGATACTTTGCTCAGTAGTTGTTATTCTCAAATTGAAGTTTTATATTGCATTGCATTAAAAATGTATAGTGTCTCATCATTAGGTAGAATTGAAACAGGGATTAGGATATCAATACAATGTAAAATTGAGTTTGCAATCAGTTAAATCCCAAGGTCCACAGCTCAAAATTCCAGATTTCTCTCACACCTACGGTGTTATAAACTGTTTGTAACTCTAGTGAAACTCTAGAACCAATCCAATCAGCTACACCATATACAGTGGTGTCATGTACAGTATCTAGGGTTTAGGATGTATGTGGCTGTCCTAAACCCTAGATACATGAAATAAGAAGAATTAGAAAGGGGCTAGTTACCTTTGAGATCCTAAAATCATAGAGACCATTGTTGTTTAATATGTCATCAGATGTGTTAATGCCTTTCCTTGACCAGTTTGGATAAACAGAAGATTGGTTTCCTGTCATAAGAAAGTAACTGTATCAAATCAAAAAGGATTAATGGAACTTGAAGAAAATACCCATATGTTGTTCATCACTTTTCAATGTTTTTTAAAAATAAATACAGTGTATCAGATCAGTGAAAAGAAATCTGCATGTATGTATACATCTGCATAATACATCCATCTACAGTAAGCCTTTGAAAAACTGTAGGAAATTAGCACATTTTGAGAATAATCCAGTTTCCTTCACCCTGACTCATGCCAGCCGATGCATCAATCTTTCTAATTAAGACATGTAATAAGTTGTGTCCTCCATTGTTCCAGAAAATAATTATTTTGAGGTCATTGATATTCTTGTAACCCTGATATTGCTCATGCTTGCATGAACAAGTGATTGCATTGTGTTTCTGGAATGGCCACAGTGTAGTTTCCACAGGAGGAAGGTCATGAAAAATGAGGTTCATATAATGTAGATACTCAACTTGTCATGGCAAAATAAGAAGCATGGCCTATTTCACTGAAATTATCATCATGAAACAACACATTCACATTCAAGCCTGTCAGTGGGACTAACACAGTGTGAAATTCTTGTGCTATTCATTACGGGTTCATAAGTCTAACTAGGAAATTTTAATGAATGCAAAAATACTTCACTGTTTTTGTCTTTGCACACTGAAATCTTAAAAATCTTAATTCACAAGTAAATCCTGAACCAGTAGAAAGCTACTCAAGCAAAATAATTAAGAACATGTTTGAAATTTAATTAAACCATGAGACATTTAAATGTATTTCTGCTCCATGAAACTTTGTATTATTTCTGACAGCCTTTCTGACCACAACACAATACTTTTTATTTAGTCAGTTAAACAGCTCTCTATGATTAGCAGCTTATTCGCAGTATAGAGGACACTTTATTAAAAACATATTTTTTGGTCTATATTCTGTGGTTATCTAACACAACCTACAGTATTTAACGGCTTAGTTTCCACGTGTAATGTTCTTAACTTAAGACTTATTTTATGTGAAATAAAGATAGAATTGTTATATATTCAAATTTTCCTGGGATTGTCTATAATTCCATGTTTCGCAAATGAAGGAAAATGGGAAGGGAGTAATAAAAGTCGCCATCTGTATGGAACATCATGAAAAGTGCAAAGGATTAAATCAAGAGAGATAGTCTACATGTAGTATATAGTTTAGTATAGTGTTAAATGATTTTGTTGATGTACTGGGCTATTGTTGCATTTAAATTTGGGAGTGTTGCCACCCACACTCCTTTGCAAACATAATTGTTAGGAGCATTAGGTCTGTATATTAACTACTTTTAGGCATTTTAATTATCTTGTTTTTCTAAGTCAAATATCGAAACTTAGATTTTGTATTTCAAAGCTTGTAAATAAAGCTTACAAGATTCTATAAGGTTTGTATTCATTTGAAAAAAACAACATCTACAAGCTCTATAACGTGTAGCATCTCCTTAGTTCTTTCTCAACAATTCATCATAATGTGTTAAATTTTGTCAACAAATCTAATCAAACTGTTAATAACTCCTGAAAAGAAATAAATAGCTTTCGGTAAAATTATTTGTTGTGGCCACTTTAACACCTTTCACATTACATCTTTTATAAAACTGCCCAGTATTGCTGTATGACAAAAATTTCTATATACCATTAAAAGAAAATAAAAAAAAATGGCTTTTAAAGGTATGCCACTTAAACATTTTTAAACAAATTTAAAACTTAGAAAAGTCAATTTGTGAAGATTAAACATAATCTAAATACTGAAGTCAGTCTTTTAGTCTCATATGGCTTTTGGAAAAGCATTACATAATAGAACTACATACCAAGAACAACTCTATTTGGGAAGAAGAGTCTGTTCTACACTGCATGAGAAGACGATTTTTGAAGGCTGGGCAGAGCAAAACCCGCTGACACCTTTCATTTTGATGGCAGAATTGTAATAACATTCTCAAACGTAATGACAATATATGCAAGAAAGCCAGGACAGGAGTCTACTGCAGTGGTTTCCAACCTGTGGTATCCAGATTACTGGTGGCTAGAAGGGTAATGGCAATAATCCACAGAGATAAAAATAGTAATAATGAACATCATAATGTAAGCATAATATAATCATGTGTACCTCGTCCATATATCAAATTTATCAATAATGGCACGAAACAATATTACATTTCTATTCACATTGTAATTTGCAGACAAACATCCTTGTGTAATATATCATTTTCTAAAATTAAATAGTTGGAAGCTTTTTGTGGTGCCTGTGTGAAGGGATGTTCTTGGGTTTCGCCATGACGTGCTTGGAACACTCTTTTTGAATCCCTAACTGGACCAGAGACTTTTAACTGGCATGCTGAAGAGAAAAAAGCCCGAGAATCTAAAACGATCGTGAGGCATCAATAGACGAAACCCAGCACAACAACAGAAAGGGAAGAGGGTGGAGAACAAACTGTAGTGAAGACCTAAAACTGGGAATACTTAAAACTATCAATTATGTCAAATTCCATCCTCTGAATTTGGAAACCTTTGCAGCTCTATATGACGAGATTGGCCTAGATCACCATAAACTACTTTCTAACATAAGGAAAATTCTTTCACCTGCAGGGAAAAAAAAAACAGAAGCTACCGTATTATCAAAAAAGTAGAGATTTGGTCACAAAAGAGACTCCAAGTAGTGTGAACCATAGCATCAGAGAGCACCTCCACAATTAAAAAAAAAAATCCCAACATACTGTACAGTAAGTACCCAACACAAATTTAACTGGATATGAAATTCATTTGCGAGCCCCAATGATGACATCCTCTCAAGCCCGAATTCTACAAAGCAAAGAAGTCATGCAAAACAATCCTGTGACAGTGCTTTAAAGCCATGCTTTTCCATCAATATTACAGCGAAGTCTGGCTTTAAATTGCTTCTGATTAGCCAGCATTGTCGGACAAGGCTGTAAAGTTTCTAATGCTTGTCTAGTGCTTGTCTCACTGAAAACTAAATATTAGTGTAAACTTCATGATGAGCCAGATGTCCAATTGAGTTGAGACGGTCATTGATGGAACATAATGTTGAGAATCTGATGTCTGCAAAACAACATCACCAATCTCATTACTTACTGTAAATTATATTTTTCCAAGTACAGGTAGTATTGGTTGGTATATACTACATGGCTGAGTCCAATCAATCATGAGGACCTGGGATGTCTGCATACTATTCTTATATTTTGACCTGACTGGTCCACTGTCCAAAAAGATGTGAATCTCTGGTTTATAAAATCTCATCTTCAGACCAAGCACTAAAAATTCTATAGTCTTCCAAGGGCACATATAAGTAAATTAATATAGAAATCAGTGCTGGGCAAAGCAATCATATATAACGGCTTCTCTATATCAACGGAGAAAAAAAGACTGTTAAGGGCAATATCAGCTAAATGTAAAACTCAAAAGCCAGGCTTAAACCGAACAGAAAGCAAAAACTGCTAAAATCGTGGATAATAAATCAGTCATTTTTTACAGCGGCTGTAGATTCAAGAGTCATTTTCTCTGCCATGTCATAATTCCACCACAAAAAATCACTGTTGAATCCATGTATTCAGTCAGGCAATGCGAATGTATAGAAACAGACATTTAAGATTACATATGTATTTATCGACAATTTGGGATTAGAACTTCCCACAGAACAACTGTAAAACAATTAGGAGTGCTGCAGACTCACCTTACATCACCTGGATCCTCTGTCACTAGCACATCAGTCTTACAGCTGGCCAGGGGGTTGATAGAGAGCTCCACTGGAGGAACTACAAAGCTCTTACTGACAGGAAGCCACAAGCCTTGGCCAAGGCTGTATGTTGACCTGAAAGAGCACACAAAGTACATTGGGATTGGAAAGATGTACAGGGTATAAATAACCACGTACAGTTACAGGTGTCCCATCATAAATAGGCATCAGAGTCTCATTTATAGAGTTTATTTTCTAAAAGATGTCAGTTCACATGAAACGGACCATAATTTATAAGGGACCAAATTATAACTCATAGTGACTGGAAGCACAAGGTCTTCCAATGTATTATGGGAATGCTTTTATAAGTAACTTGACTCAACAACATAATACACTCTTAATAAACGCATGTCTGAATTATTGTTTCCAAAGTATTCTTTCAAAATAACTATTATAATTTAAATAACTAGACGTTTAAGCAATTCCAGTTTTGTAAATGTCCTTAGAGCTCTCTAGAAAAAATATTATAGAATATTAATGGAATGTGGGGTCTTTGATTATTTTTCTATTTTACAATTATTATAAGTTGTATAACTTTGTTTTCTTTTTACTTGTTCTTTATGAAGGTAAAAAATAAATAACTCTAAAATGCCATATGAGAGTTGTGCACATTGTTTGAAACTATGAACATCTTAACTAGTCCAAAAATCACATTATGCAAATAAATAAGTCAGAAATTTTCAGTTCCCTACAAATGAAAACAGCTCAAGGACATTTTGCTCTGCAGAATGTAGAATGACACTTTGTTTAAAGCAGAATTCTTTTATGTTCTCATAACTGTACAGACAGAAGATAAAAATACTTTTGAATAGTAAAAAAATGTATACTTGGAAGTTACACTAAGTACAGTACAGTAAGAACATTTTCCCACAGTGTTGGACCTTAAAATGAGAAGGTCAAACTTCTAGTTTTGCAAATTTTAGGATATGACATATTTTACATGAGCAAATATTACCATAACAAAAAAATGGAACAGCATTTGAATAATAAATGAGAAGTTGTGAAGAATAAAAAGAAAATGTTGACTAAGAGTATTTAAACTGCATCTATATGCTGTTTTGTTTGTTCTCTGAAACGTTGGCACTGCCAGGTTTAGTTACTGACTGTTTAAAGCACATGACTTTAGTACAATATACATATACATTATATATTATATAAAATATAATGAAAATAGTCACTTAGAAAGAAAAGGGAACAATAACTACAGCATAATAATGAAAACTTGCTGTGAAGACATTGATGTCCATAAATATTTCAAAGCTATATGAGCAAACAAATAAGTAATGAGGTCACCAAGCTAAAGCACAGAGCCCAGAAGTCAATTGTAAAATGCATTGCTCCCTCTTCCTTTTTTCCTTGATTTGCTGGGGCTTTCTTAGAGTGAACATTTTTACAGCTACCATTTTATAGTATTTCCTGTTTTTCCTATTATTACTTTTAATAATTGACACTGCTGACATTATAGTTAACATCAAGTTATAAAAGCTGTTCAAATACTGTATAGCTGTTACAAAAAAAAATGCTTTCACTAAAAACTGGTAAGTACTCTATTTAAATCTGCTTATTAATAGATTTTTAAAATGCACTGAGTTTCAAGGAAATGGATGCATAATTTAACTTTGTAATAACCTTGTACTTAATGCACTGATACAGTACCGTGAACAATACATAGAAAATTAAAAATCATTTTCATTTCTGTGTCCAATATGAGTTTTTTCTTGCTGTATACCTAGTTTTACAATCATATCTAAACACAATAAGCATGTTTGGATTAGAAAAAAATAATCTTGAAAGAAATCCTAAGAGTATTAATTTTTATATATAGCCCCCAAAAATATATTTTCCAATTAGAAATGTAGACAGCGTTAGTATAAGACTGGGGAGAATATATTATTGGTCTTGCTTTATTTCAAAATTACACAGTAGTGTGTGTGTGTAAGAGATAATTTTGGTTGAATTCAAATGAGATAAACCCCATTACTGACAGGGCCGTTATAATGAAATACACAAGTGTCCTGTGGAGAATGGAGTATTACATTAGGTTTATACTTTCCACAGGAGTTAAGGAGCTCATTGGATTCTGTGTAATAACCACTAGAGGACTGGTGTCTAGCTCTGTCACACTTTAAATGCACCAATATTTTTTCTCCAAAAGAAATGTTTGTATAAGAACTTAAAGCAGAATGGAAATGTTAGAATGTTAACAAAAAAGACCAAAGGGGATTTTCACTCCTGTGTGGGTATCACTGCATTGCCTGCCAGTATATAATTCTGAAATTCTAAAACTCTGTCGCATTTAAAGCACTGAATGGTATAGGTTCCAACTCTATAACTGAAAGGTCTGTCTACTTTTTATCAGCCCGTGCATACATTAAAAAGTCTTAATTCTGGTTTATGTTGTGTATTCCTGGAATGGACTGCAGATGAAAGGAAGCAAAAAGCTGCTATTTGTTACAGCATCCCCCGATGTTGGAACTCTTTAACGCCTTTCACCAGAGATTCACCCTCAGTTGGAATTTTCTAAATAATTTGAAAACACATTTAAAATAAAATGTGGCATTATCTTACTGAATTATTTTTCATCTTGTAGTTTTGCTTGATTTGCAATCATGTGCATGTTTTCTATTTTTATTACACGTGTAGGGAAAACTCGGTTCAGGGACGCCAAATATGTAAGAAAAGTGGCTCTCTGAAGGCACCAGTTCTGTAGGGTTTGGGCATTTACTGAGACAATTATTAATTGTAGCAGTAAATCACAAAGTTGATTCTTTTGGTGGCTTTAGAATCCAACCATGCGATATAACTCAAACAACGCACACACACAGGTACTAATACACGAGGATACATTTATTAATACATAAAATATGCATGTAAATCTAACAGATCTTATCGAGAGGGTTATCAGAATACAAAAGGTATATTCGATCAGTTACAAAGAGTTACACATATCAAGAGGACATACGTTCAGTATATCATTCATTAAGACCGTTTCGTAAAGTGAACTTGGTTACAACTTTTACATTAGATACTCAAACAAGTACATAACTCTTAGGAATTAAATCGATATCAACTGGTTGGGATAACAATTGAATTCTCGAGCTGTAATGCATTGAAGTTGAATACTCATCCAATCTTTGGGGATTCAGATCTCCTGCGGGCACAAAGAAACAGTTGCAGGCTGTTGCTGTCCAATCCGCGCTCTCTGGCTCCGTGCCAGGCTGTGCTGTGCGGCTTGCGACGGTGCGCTGCTGATGCTCACTGTCCGGCTAGTTAGTGTTGGCTTTAACTAGCAAAGTTTGTGCACAGGAGAAAAGATGACTGTGGGTCCCAGCAAGTCAGGAAGAGGACCAGTTCGTTTATGATGAAGAGCTAGTTCTGAATAGTAATTCAGCTGTCCACAGTTCCGACCTGTTCAGGAGGCCTGCTGCTGGTTACTCTCTGGCAACCTCCACTCTAGACTCTTAGAACAAAGGAAAGTTCTGGCACTCGGACACACTGGCCGTTCCGTGGTTGTCCGGGCTGAGTCTCAGGATGGTCAGGAGGCGCGCTGCGAGAATGTCCTGCCCTTGGGAGCCTTCTGCTCCTGGGCCGTCCTGCCCTGGAATTCTCCTTTGAATTCCCTTTAGAATCTGTCTGAATCTTGTTGAATCACTCAGGCTCTCTGTGTTGCCTGTTTTTACCTGGAGGAACTTCAGCTCATTGATTGGCTGAAAGTTCCATGGGCATCAGAGTCCCACGTGGGTTACTCGGCCCTACCAGTCCCTGATTGGTTGATCAAGGTGAGATATGAGTCACTTAGTCCTGACACTTAGGAATGCAATCCAGATGTCCAACTCGCACTCCCTAGACAGATAGGCACCAATGGATGACCATTGATCATGATAGCCAGGCTTAGCTAAATGCATCCCCCTTTGGGAGCTGTCCTTGGACCTTAAATCACCTTGCATGAATGGTTTCTCTGTGGCTGCACCACAGAGATGAACAGAGAAATGAGGCCTCATTTGGGAAGCTCAGAAACACTTAATTCTGCCTTATTATTAAGCCTCACCGCTACACACGTATTAAATGAAGTCCTTTCAAGTGCTTTGCATTGTTTCGGCCTTAAAGACGCCGGCTCAGTATAAAATATTACGGTTGTGTATTAAGTGATATCTGACTAGGTCAGTCCATAAAGCATGAGACTCATAATCTTTGAGCCCCAAGTTAGATATGTTTCTATCATTATGTCTCATTTTTGGTATAGCCTGCCTTGCGCCCTTTGCTTGCCAACGTAGGCTCAGGCTTCCCTGTGTCCCTAAATAGAAAGAGGCAGTTGAAAATGGATGGAAGAGGAAGAAGAGGAAGTCAGACTAACAGACAAGCCTGGTAATTTGTGCCCAGAAGAGACCAATTTTATGATTTAGGTAAGAGACATTTGCGTTACAGTTGTGAAAATATTCTTTATTTGTGGTATCTACCAGGCTAAATAAATAACTGAGCTGCATGCTAATGCACTATTTAGAGTAGGGAAAAAGCTTTGTTTAGGATCCATTCTAAGGATTACTATCAGGGATGAGGTTTCCAGGTTCTATATAATGCAGGGCCTAGGTACTTACATTTCTTGCAAATAACCAACACTCATACTAGCATGTGTGTATTTGTATCTGTAAATAAATCTTTGTTTTGTTATCATTCCTGCCATGCTTTGTCTATTACTCATTGTAATGTTACTTCACAGTACAGGGAGCAAAGAAAACACCTGCCTATAAATGTCACGACTATTCCCCTATAAGTGTGTGTGGGGTAATATGGATAAAGAATTGTCAGTGTTTCTTTTTATTTATCATTTTAATATCTTTGAGATAATCATTTCCTTCTTAGCAGCTTCCTATGTTATTATTACTACTAGTAATATTGTACTCTATATAAGATATGATTAGATATCTATAAAATTGTTCTAGGTATTGATGGGGATCTTGTGTAGTATGTAGAACTACACAAATGTTAAATACATTAATGGGAGTAATATTGTACTGTATGTGCCTCAACATCAGGATTACTGAAGATCCACATGGGAGTGCATCACATGGTGAACAGAAACAGCTCAGGTTACATTCTGAGGAGATGTCTGGCCTTGATCTGCTAGGACCTTGTGAAGCAAGGGAGACTAACCTTCAGTTTATTACTAGAGGCTCACAAAACACCTTCTGCACTAGGTGGGTGGTGTGTGATTCTTGTGAATACCCACTACAGATGTAAAGATTAACATTTTGCCATTTTGCTCAAAGATAGAAAAGGAACAGAGGAATTCATTTTTTTGCAGAGAAAGCCAATCCTTAACAGATATATGAGGCAATATGTCAGGATCATGAGGACAATAACCTTGATGTTTCACAACATTTGGCTGTTGCAATGAGCAATTGGACAGATTTATCTACTATACACAGTGCAGCATCTTCATCTGACCTATCTAATCAGAAACGTGAAAAAGTCTGAAAAACCCATCTGGGCACTGTATTCAAAATGTTAATGTACTTAAATCACTATAAAATAATGAGAATGCAAATGTTTATATGTTTGATTTTCCTTACAAATTCCTTACAAATCATTTAGTAATATGTAGAGTGAAAAAATATTTTCCTAAACATCTCCATACTAAAACAGTTATGCTATTGTGCCCATGACTTATCAGTTATACAATATATAAACTGGTAGTACTATGGTAAAAATGTAATCTTACTTACTATGCAAAGTACATGTATCTTTTTTCTACATGATACACAGTACAAACATCACACTTTATCTGCATTAAACAAAGCTTAGAAAGTAGGCACACATATTTTCGAATCTAAACCTTATGCCTTCACTATGTGCAATATTAAGGTGTTGGCAGAGTTTTTTTTAAATATATTTAATATGCTTAAGAAATTAACAGGAATAGATAGCTGTTAGAGGCTCTGTATTCATGACAGATGAGGAAGGAACTGTTCCCTGATTGCTCGAGTAAAGACCTGTTTTTTTTTCCTATATGAAAACTTCAAATTGTCCATCAAATGCAATTGAAAAAAATGTTTACAGAATGTACAGACATCTTCAAGCATGTAGTAACTGCAGTAAAATGTATGTAATTTTGTGAATGTTCCAGTGCTAAGAATTTCTGAACAACTGAAAGTATACTCTTCATATGCTTTCCTATTGCTCTTCATAATTTACCTTCACACTGTAACTTCATCCAAGTGCTTTTCGTGTTTCCATAAATTTCTTTTGTACACATTACTAGGTTGTGTAGTACAGTAATTGCCTGGGTATAAATCTGTCACCTATTTCCATGGAGAAAAAGCAGTTGAGTACATTAACCTGTCTCAAAAAATAACAAATCTTTAAATAAAGACCTAAAAACAGAATATAGCACTGAGTTATGCTGATAGATTCAATAGCATGTTAAATGTTGATAGTTTATCAAACCATTCAGGATTTAAATAAAAAAGACAAAGACGTGCCAATTTGTGGCAAGCTCGGTAAGAGTTTTGAAATCCCCCTAGAAGCTATACTGTGTCAGAACCAAAACTAGGGCCTGGAACAAAAGAAAAGAAACAAAAATGGACTCTTGTACCAATCAAATAGATACAGTACAAGGCAGAGTTAGCTTGCGGACAGAATGCTGTCATTAGATTAGATTAACTTTATAGTACACTAAAAGTGGTCATTTGTAATGCCATGAAGTAAAGATGAATACCTGTAACTGCATTGTGAACCAAACCTTTAACTGTCTTGATTGTGTGTAGATATTTTTTTTTAATGAATTGGTTCTATAATTCAAGCTTTGTCTTTACCATAAAAGTATTGAGCTAAGAATAGAACAGCATGTTTTTTGGTAAATATAATAATATGACCTAAAGTGAAAGATACTGAATGAAAAACGAACTAATAAGGAAAAAATAAACAGGAAATCATTGAACCTTCACAATTACATAGTTAACATTAGTATGAAATGTGATACGCACAAGATCAGTACTTATACAGCATTGGTACTGTGAGCTGCCCTCTCCTTTGTTAATTTTATTTTATATAACTCAATAATGTACATACTTCGAATACTTTCATAAATCATAAACATGATTGAACTTTGTTTTGCACTACATTGTTGCAGTACCTTGCAAAAGTATCCAGTGATGTTCTATTTTATTAAATTACAAATTATGTCCACATATTTTTAAGTGAATATTTTAAGCAAACACTGAATGCTCAAACTGATTACCTTTATGGATCAAAGATGTTAAATGTCACTGCATGTTACAGAGAAAAATCAATGCTGCACTTTAATAGTGGCTGAAGTGGGTCCCCTCATATGTGTGAAGTGCTTTGTCCACATAACATGACATGTCAAAAAGTATGTCACTGTCAACGAGAGAGCTAGAAGCTGTCATGATCCTCCCAATAAGAAATCCTGAGGTCTTCACCTGTAAATCACTTTTGGCTATTTACTTGTATGTCTTCAGAAAATTGTGTGCTGAGTAAAATGTACACTATTTATATAGGGCAGGAAGAAAGTCCTGACATTCAAAAGAGTAAAAAATGTATATATATAGTATATTCACTTCCCACTAACACACCTGAATATCTTCTCTGGCGCCTGCTCTCCTGTCACCAGGTCATAACCTCGCTCTAGGGTTGTATACGGCCAGGGACTGCAACACACAAGGAGTAAAGGTTACTTGGAAGATGCATCACTTGAACCTGTCAACAGAAAGAGCATAATAGCATACTACAACGAATATGTAACAAAGTGAAAGGATTCAATGTGCTAACCATACTGTAAATGTATGTAATCATACATAGTATGCTAATTATACTGTAACAGACAAACAATTTTATCTACAATGATTACATTGTTGAGAGAGGATGTTGTTACTATGTTGGTACCACAGTTATAAATAGGATGTTACTGTATAACTCTAACACAATCATTGTTTTAATTACATACAGTATACACAAATATTAGAAATTTTGTATAAAAATTAGAAAACTAAATCAGAACCAATTTTACTTTAAATTGTAATGATAAAAATGTGCATTGTGTCTTTAAAAACATATCATATTTAAAAGCAAATAAATGTGTAAAAAAGAAAAAGAGGCCAGATTAAAATAAATGTTTTGAGTAGTGATTTGAATGATTTTGTCATTTACTGAAAGCCACATTTTAGCTATACTACTGCACTATATATCAGTATATTTAAATTGTTAATTATTTAATTGTTAATTGCAAATTGCTGTAGAGGTACAGTATGCAGCACTTGAAATGTTTTTTTCCATAATTTTAATGATCACTTGCAAAACAGAGGTGTAACTAATGGCATTTAGAGGAAGACAGTTCTTCAAGAATCATGCTAATACTATAGTTAATAAAGATTTAACACTTTACCAAGTTATCTGACAACCACATGCAGCTCAAATCCTTTAAGGATTCACTGCAGAGTAAATTAACAATTGAACAATTTCATTTTTTTTATTATTTTATAGTCACGCCATAAAAATCATTGTTATTCTGAGAATTTCTGTGAAACCAGGCATATTATAAAACTAAAGTATGATCCAATCTCCATTCATGACATATAATCCCCTTTACAGAAAAAAAAACTTTATAGCCACATTAGATTTTAAAATAGTAGCTTGGCTGTGTAGTTTATTTGTTTCTATATTTTCAACAAATATTTATTAGACTAAGAAAAAAGATTAAACCACCATTTCAGTAACATCTAAGGCTACATTAGTGGCACCTACTGATCTTCTAAAAGCAGTGCAGTGTTGAATTTGGCATCCTGTACAGAACCATAGTATACTGCGATGCACTTTCAACCAATACACATTTTGATGAACATTCCAGATGGCTGCACCTTTATATGTTTTCATATCATATGACACATGATGGAATGTGTCTTTTTACTTACTCAACTGCCTAACCACCCAGAAACAGAAAGAAAAATGGATTTCTAATTACCTAAGAAACAAAACTTAAATTCATGTCAAAGTAGAAACTTCCTCAAAGATATTGATTTGAGGTGTCCGCGAGAAACAACGTACCTGTATGATCAGTTGTGCCATCACACTGACAGTAGTGTGGAGTATTGGATAGGACTTTTAACTGGAAGATTGAGGGTCCACTGCTACTGAGGTTTTGTGCAAGGTGCTTCATTATTTTGACATGAAATTGTACTGGATAAACACATGAACTAATTAAGTTAAAGAAATAGATGTACTCAGTAAACAAGTATGTTTGCTGAATGATGCTTATTTATTTAAGAATATCATTCAAATGCAAAAGGACACCTGGGAAGCGGTGAAGCATTCCAGATCGTGTGTGTATTAGACCAGTTGAATATATCTTATCTACTGTGAGAAAGGGCAGTGCCTTGTGGTGTACAGTATGTTAATAATAACCCAGTGTACAGCAGGAGGGGGTGAGGAATGTTCAAACAAACCTACACTGTGTGTTAGGCCTTTGGATGGGATAATCTGTATTCAGGTCTTCCAGAGTGAATTGTTTGTTCAAAAAACATTATAGAACTACATCATCAAAAATAAATGGATCCACTGATGATCTGATTATTAATTAATTACAATTATACATTTTTCTAAAGCAATCCTTGGGATTTTTTTTTTTATGATGCCAGTTCACTCTCACTTGGCACTTTATAAAAGAGACATGGGTGTCTCTTTCTAACAGAAAGGTCACAAGGCCTCAAGTGCTTACCCTTCGTTTCGACCCCAATCGCTCCGAACACAGAGGTGTTTGTGCACTGGGTCAGGGGAGTATCCTTCATGACAGCTGCACTCACCTGAAAAGGGAGCAGTGACAAAAATATTCATTAATCTAAAACCCAAAATAAATCGAAAGTGTCTTCTCAGACTGCCTTTCTCATCCATCATAAGGGAGTTCTGTGCAGTAATCATCTCAGAAGCTGCTCACTTTGGCAGCTATTATCTCTCCCCAGACCTCTCCCTTGGTCCTCAGGGCTAATAAACCTCAGTATATTTCCTACCAGACTCCCATTTGTCATCTTTGGCTCTGCATGTGGTGGTAACAGCAACAGCAAACATGAAATTTATAATAGGATTGAGGTGAGGAAATTCCATACATATCATTTTGGTTTCTGGTATGAAACTGATTTGCAGGAAGCTACCCTCCAACAATTCTCCACTAAAAAATCTGAAATCCACTCCTGGACTTAGTCTGTGGAGGTGTCAGGCATGGCGTGAGACTGCATATTAGCAATACTGAACATAAATAACCATTGCCAATGTTCTTCCACAATGTGTTTCAGAAAATGTCTTGATTTCATCATCCTGTCTTCCAGGGAGTCTTCAGTATTTCTTTTGTCCAGCTATGATCATGTTTCTCACACGAACTTTCTAATCTTAATCTTGTAATGAAAGCACAAAACTCTTCTTTTTTAGGCTACTCTATGCATATTCAATCCCACACTTCTTTGTGTTGTCTGTTTTTGTGTCACTTCTGCACATATACAGACTATTCTGTAAAGGACATAAAAACTCAAAAGCTGTTGCATATTTCCAAATGTTCTCTACTTAAGTAGTGTTTTTCACTGTGCATGCAGATAATAAAGAGAAACTTCATATATTGGAATTAAAACAATGTCAACACAAGAAGATCAGACAGGAACTATCCTCAAATTTCAAGACAAGTTATAAAAATCAATTTTCTTTACAATCAACCACAAGATAAATACTGTGAATTAGCCAAAAGAAAAATATAATTTAATTATAATTATTATTGCGTTCATATTCCTAATTGCATTCACCATGCACACCTTCCATCCTAAAGTGCTTTCCATATAGGAGGGATCCACTTCATCTACCACTAAAGTGAAATTGCCCACCTGGGTAACATACTCTACAATTGCTTTGATGGGACAGCAGCACCACTACAGATCAAGTGGAGAATAATTGAATTAAAGGGGAATTTTAGGTTTGGGAAGACTGAGCAACCTCACATTAGAATTAGCCGAGACACCGGTGTTAAGAAACCTACATTTAGAAACAATGCGAAGAGATTCAATATCTAAGTAGAAAGGACCTCAGTTTAAGACATACCAAAGAATGACTTCATCAGTCCTCTGCATGGCTAACTGTCTAAAAACTGGGAGGAACTCTATGTTTGTATTATGAAGCTTAGTAGCCACCATTACATTAAATCACTGTATAACATCAGTTAAGCTCTGTTGCCTCATCCCATCTTTCAGCTCCCTTACACATGTCTTTGACATTACCTCTCCTCACAACTATTCCAGCTTAGCCCTGAATTCATGTGGTATTCGTTTGTGTGTTACAGTATATAGTTACTGTATGTATTGAGAGGTACACTGTATTTGTATATGGGTAATAGTACATTTCAAATTTACTCCATGGGGGTGAAATAAAATTTCTCTGATGAACTGCCTGGACAAACTTTTGTCATTGTTTAGAATCTCAATTATTGCAGATAAAACATACCATCAGAAGATATATTTATATTAAAAAAAGACATTTAAAATAAATACTTCTGGAAAGAAAGAAGACAGTACAATTAGGTAAAAGAAGGAAAAAAAATCTGTAGTGAGTATTGGGAAATTACAAAAATGCAGGGGTGGCCTTTTCTGCAAATGACAGTAACAGTCCACAGTACTTCACAGAGCATTAATGGAATATTCACTTTGCTTAATGCACAGTAATATATATATATAAAGAGTTCTGGGATTTGTTCTTGAAACCCTGTAAAACTGATTTATGATCTGTCAGAAGATATGAGCTGTTCAATTCATAAAACCAAAAAGCTCACTTGCTTACTAGTTGCAAAGGCTACTTCTGTGCCTCTTGAAATGAAGAGATTATTATGTTGATGAATATCCTTGAGCAATGCTTCCTTATATCACAGCAGTTTCTCTCTACAGTAGATGGCAAAGTTTAGTTTCATTAAAATAGATTTTTCTAAAAAACCTGTGGAGCACTCTCAAAACATACTGTACATCAGTTACAATGAGCCACAGTGATTCATAACAATGCTGCAAAACAAATTAACTGCAGATGAAGTCAGAAGTCTCTGACATCAAGTTTTGCTGAGGTATATCACCAGTGCCTTTACAACAAGTACCACAAACTAGGGTTGAAAACTAATGGTTTCATAACCTGTATTCTTTACTTCTGTGAGGCGATAGAAACATATTACAGTGAACCATATTTAGCCTAAATATTGTAATCCAGAATTAATGCAACTGCTACATCACCAGCAAATCCAACAAGATTTACTATCTTACTTTAGATATTTTTACTCTAACAGCCTTACATGTGTCCTTTCTTCACTTTATTTTTGTTTAATCTGAAATAAATATGAATAATTTACTCTTAAAATACTACCACTCCCACCAACAGCCTTTTAAATGTATATCACCGTATTCTAAAACTGTCATCATATAAACATGAAAAATCTAGTGCACATGTCCATATAGCTATAGTATGTACAGTTTCACATACAAATTAAATAGTTGCAAGGAACTACTATTTGTATTTGATTGCTTTTGCATTAAGATAACAGTTATGTCTATAACATGTTTGATCAGGAAAAATTAGTACACTTTACGCAATATACTGTAGAATATATACATAACTGTTCATTTTCAATTAAAACCTCACCTTTTTGGAAACTGAGTTTTTTTTTTCCCCACTCAAAGTCAAATTAATATATAGTACACAAACAGCTGTTGTTAGGGTAACTAGCGATCTGTTAATGACTCCTAGATTTGTTTTGTAATACAAATGGTCCTTACTTGATCATCTGATCAAGTACAATCTTCTTAAATTAGAAATAATAGTATTACTGGAACTTCTTTGGCATGATGGAAACCGTATTTAAATGACAGAAAACACTTTGTTCAAATCGGTTGCTGTTTCTCCTCAACAAAGTTGGTCACATTGAATGCTCTTCAACGTTCTGTTTTTGCTCCAGTACTTTTTAGTATACAGTATATGTTACAACTGGGTCACAGTCTTTGCATGTATCGGCATTCATTTATATAATGACGACAGTTACATGTATTTTTGCTCAAAACATGACACTAATTAAACACTATCCACCAGTGTAAATGCGGGTTACACTGCTTAGATTATGTTAAAAACAATACAACAAAAACTTTAAATCTGATTTCTGTCAAGATAGAAGCTACAGGTATGTGTATTGACTCTTATTAACTCTAGAAATGTGCTTAGATTAGTTATTAAAGTTTTTGGAAAAACTCCACTTCAAAACTGGACCCTAGACTCCTAATACTGCTGTTCACCTTCAAGAGCTTAACAGTTTAGCTCCTGACGTTCAATGAACTTCAACCCACCCATAATTTGCACTCTTCTTTTAATTCCCCATAATGAGCTGTGAACACAGATAGTCTGTGCTTTCTGTTCTGTTGCTCTGACACTGTGGAATGATCTCCTAGCAATATCATGTCTTGCAAGTCAGTCTGCACATCAAACTCTTAAGTCTTAAAACTCATTTTTATACTCTAGCCCTTAATTCTATCTAATTGACTGTATTAATTTATGCGTACCTGTCTCTTTCATTACATAGGTTTTTGTCTTGTGCTGATGTACAATGATAGGTACTATATAAAGGTTATTACTAATTACAAAAATCAAAAGTTATTATTATTTTAAATATCCCATTTGAAAAGGTGTGTTAGTAACGTGAAATTGCATTAGTTTATTCTCAATCGATGTGGACAAAAATCATGTTTGTCGATATAACCTGAGATTATTTTATAGCGCTAACTAGGTTAGAAAGGAGAAAAAAGAATTCGCTGACAACTGAAGGAAAACTCCTGTAGTATAACAGACCATAAGCAGACAAAAAAGCTTGAGAAAGAGGAGACCATTCAGTCTATCAAACAGTTCTCATTTTTAATGGTTAATTGATCACTAATCCCTTATGGGATCACGGTGTACAGAAGGGTTAATCATAAAAGTTTCTCAACACAATGATAGTGTTAATACTATTATTTTTAAAAAAGCATACCTGACAGGAGAAACATTTTGGTGTGTAACAGGATATACTTTATCAAGCCTTTACTGAGAGTAATGAGAATATTCTTATATGTTGTACTACCACATGGTTTGGGTAATACTGTACATCAGAAAATTATTATGACCTAAAAATGCCAAGTCAGCATATGAAGTCATAGGCAGGGATACTCCATCTCCTGCTACACTGCATAGTGAATGGAGTATTTGTCAGGCTACTGCTACTGACCATCTTTTTCAGCTCTTACAATCTGGCAGGTGTTATAACTCAATTAAAAGGAACGATATATTTCATTATCCAGGCAACTTCCGGGTGTACTCAGTGTCACTCAGCAAACAAACAGTCATACTACAGCTCCGCAACTACATATTAAGCGTTGAATGAATGTGACATGATTTTGAAGAATATTTAGTTCACCACAAACCGTCAAGCTGAACAAATTTAAGTTCTTCTGATTGACAGTAATACAGAAAAAAGCAAAAGCATATAAAATAAGGATCTTGCTGAAGCAGCATTTTTGTGACAGTGAATTAAGCAGAAGGACAGACATTTTTGTTTGTGTCTTCATTCTGTTTACAGGGCTGAATTCTTTGTTGAATAATTCAAAGGTGATGCTCCAGGTGTCCTGTGTAAAGTACCTGGGGCCAGCTTTAGGGTTGGTTCTGCTCATCCATCCAATCATGAGGCATATGGCAACATACAGCCTTTCTTGGCCAAAGAAACACTCACTGTTTCTGTCTAATCAACACTGCACTCATATCTCGAATCTGTCTAAAAACTAGTAAATACTGTTGAAATAATTAATGCGGAAAAAAAACCCAACAGGAAGTGGTGTCACTGAACTCACACAGGTTCTGGTATATACTCCTTGGTTGTACTGCTGAAAGCAAGAGTAGATCTGGCTAATGTGCTCATTCCCACAGTCTCAAGGGTCTGCAGACCATGGGATGAGAATAAAGTGCAATTATGCCTGCAACACACCACTGAACCAAAGGCATAGAATCAATATCACAACTTGTGAGAAAACTACTGCATGCTGAAACATCACCAAGTAAATTAGTGAACTAGATGTTGCATGGGGAACCAGGACTCCAATATGTTTTCATCAGTGTTATAATCAATACTGGAGTCTGATGAACTGATTATTAGGAGTCTTAATCATGTATTTTTTGTTGTAGTATTTTTGATATATATGTGGGGCTGTATCTGCTATCTTCATGAAAAAGTAATATGCTACTGTCAGAAGAGGAAAATACAACATCCTGTATTTTGGGATATTTTACACACGTGAGTTCTTTTATTAATATGAGTGATTACCCTATGTTTTTTTGTCTCTGTACTAAACTGTTACAACATAGAACATTTCCTGTAGATCAGTTCTAGGCTACTAATTATTTGGTAACATTCCAGAGACATTTATTCCATAATAATACAATCTGATAACATGTGTTACATGTTAATATCCTGGTCATGTACAGTAATTACTATGCCTTGTAGAATTCCTCTGAACAATTGTTACTGTCAGTACAGTTTCAAAACATATGATTAGCTTTTATTATACAATGTGTAGTCAGTGATTATTTTGTATTATCCTGAGAATAGCTCTTTCCATCACATCAAGTTTATATGTTAATTTACCATAGGACATTTCCATTACAATCAAATTTAGTAGCTGTAGTAGTTTATCACAAGATGAACAAAGATATTACTATAATAGGATGTTGGTGTTGTATTAATGCTTTTATCACTAATGTCAATATATAAATGCACTGTATTCTGATTTTATATTGTATTTTTTCCTTCTTGGTCATGTCACCTCTGAAAAAGAGATAAAAAATATCAACAGGGGTAAAATTCTATTTTTGGTCAAATATTCTACTATTAGAAATGTTGTATTAGATCCTTAAGGCAATTAACGCTATAGTCCCCTTGGGACCAATGCAGTGCAAATTGCAATATATGGAGAAAAAAAAAATTCTGCAGAAATCACTGAAATAACACCATTCCTAAATATAATTTCTGTCCTAAAACACAGCTATGACATCAAAAATTGTCTACATTTACAGGAATCCTAACCCTAACCCTAGCTTAGGGCTTACGCAAGGTTAGGGTTAGACTTCAGAATTTCTTCAAAAACTTCATGCAACCTTCCACTCATTGGAGTGCAAAATATACTTCACTGGAACAAAATATCTGTCTTAAATGGTTAAGCAGGCACACTAAACTAAAGAGAATCTATCAACAAAGGTCAAATTCCATTGTTAGACATGTATGCTACTATCAGAAATGTTGCATTAGATAGTGATCTCAATGGGCGTGGTTTCAGGCTTAACTGAGTAAGAGACAGGAATAGCCCCAAAAGGTGGGCTTTATGTGTTCATATGCATGTGCATTCAATGCCAAAGCCAAGAGTTTGAGCAGCATTAGCACTTTATGTCAAACTTTTATCCTTAAGGCAATTTACGCTATAGTCCCCTTTTGATCAATGCAGTACAGATTGCAATATATGGAGAAAAAAAATTCTGCAGATATCACTGAAATAACAACATTCCTAAATATAATTTCTGTCCTAAAACACAGCTATGACATCAAAAATTGTCTACATTTACAGGAATCCTAACCCTAACCCTAGCTTAGGGCTTTCGCAAGGTTAGGGTTAGACTTCAGAATATCTTCAAAAAACGTAATGCAACCTTCCACTCATTGGAGTGCAAAATATACTTCACTAGAACAAAATACAAGTCTTAAATGGTTAAGCAGGCACACTAAACTAAAGGGAATCTATCAAGAACGGCAAAATTCCATTTTTGGACATGTATGCTACTATCAGAAATGTTGTATTGGATAGTGATCTCAATGAGCGTGGTTTCAGGCTTAACTGAGTAAGAGACAGGAATAGCCCCAAAAGGTGGGCTTTATGTGTTCATATGCATGTGCATTCAATGCGAAATCCAAGAGTTTGAGCAGCATTAGCACTTTATGTCAAACTTTTGTCCTTAAGGCAATTTAGGCTATAGTCCCCTTTTGACCAATGCAGTACAGATTGCTATATATAGAGAAAAAAAATTCTGCAGATATCACTGAAATAACACCTTTTCTAAATATAATTTCTGTCCTAAAACACAGCTATGATATCAAAAATTGTCTAAATTTACAGGAATCCTAACCCTAACCCTAGCTTAGGGCTTTCGCAAGGTTAGGGTTAGACTTCAGAATATCTTCAAAAAACGTAATGCAACCTTCCACTCATTGGAGTGCAAAATATACTTCACTAGAACAAAATACAAGTCTTAAATGGTTAAGCAGGCACACTAAACTAAAGGGAATCTATCAAAAAGGGCAAAATTCCATTTTTGGACATGTATGCTACTATTAGAAATGTTGTATTAGATAGTGATCTCAATGGGCGTGGTTTCAGGCTTAACTGAGTAAGAGACAGGAATAGCCCCAAAAGGTGGGCTTTATGTGTTCATATGCATGTGCATTCAATGCCAAAGCCAAGAGTTTGAGCAGCATTAGCACTTTCTTTCAAATTTTTGTCCTTAAGGCAATTTACGCTATAGTCCCCTTTTGACCAATGCAGTACAGATTGCAATATATGGAGAAAAAAAATTCTGCAGATATCACTGAAATAACAACATTCCTAAATATAATTTCTGTCCTAAAACACAGCTATGATATCAAAAATTGTCTACATTTACAGGAATCCTAACCCTAACCCTAGCTTAAGGCTTTCGCAAGGTTAGGGTTAGACTTCAGAATTTCTTCAAAAATGTAATGCAACCTTCCACTCATTGGAGTGCAAAATATACTTCACTAGAACAAAATACAAGTCTTAAATGGTTAAGCAGGCACACTAAACTAAAGGGAATCTATCAAGAAGGGCAAAATTCCATTTTTTGACATCTATGCTACTATTAGAAATGTTGTATTAGATAGTGATCTCAATGGGCGTGGTTTCAGGCTTAACTGAGTAAGAGACAGGAATAGCCCCAAAAGGTGGGCTTTATGTGTTCATATGGATGTGCATTCAATGCGATATCCAAGAGTTTGAGCAGCATTAGCACTTTCTTTCAAACTTTTGTCCATAAGGCAATTTACGCTATAGTCCCCTTTTGACCAATGCAGTACAGATTGCTATATATAGAGAAAAAAAATTCTGCAGATATCACTGAAATAACACCATTCCTAAATATAATTTCTGTCCTAAAACACAGTTATGACATCAAAAATGGTCTACATTTACAGGAATCCTAACCCTAACCCTAGCTTAGGGCTTTCGCAAGGTTAGGGTTAGACTTCAGAATTTCTTCAAAAACTTCATGCAACCTTCCACTCATTGGAATGCAAAATATACTTCACTGGAACAAAATATGTGTCTTAAATAGTTAAGCTTGCACACTTAACTAAAGATAAGCTATCAACAAGGGCAAAATTCCATTTTTGGACATGTATGCTACTATTAGAAATGTTGTATTAGATAGTGATCTCAATGGGCGTGGTTTCAGGCTTAAGTGAGTAAGAGACAGGAATAGCCCCAAAAGGTGGGCTTCATGTGTTCATATGCATGTGCATTCAATGCCAAAGCCAAGAGTTTGAGCAGCATTAGCACTTTCTTTCAAATTTTTGTCCTTAAGGCAATTTAGGCTATAGTCCCCTTTTGACCAATGCAGTACAGATTGCAATATATGGAGAAAAAAAATTCTGCAGATATCACTGAAATAACAACATTCCTAAATATAATTTCTGTCCTAAAACACAGCTATGACATCAAAAATTGTCTACATTTACAGGAATCCTAACCCTAACCCTAGCTTAGGGCTTGCGCAAGGCTAGGGTTAGACTTCAGAATTTCTTCAAAAACTTCATGCAACCTTCCACTCATTGGAGTGCAAAATATACTTCACTGGAACAAAATATGTGTCTTAAATAGTTAAGCAGGCACACTAAACTAAAGAGAAGCTATCAACAAGGGCAAAATTCCATTTTTGGACATGTATGCTACTATTAGAAATGTTGTATTAGATAGTGATCTCAATGGGCGTGGTTTCAGGCTTAACTGAGTAAGAGACAGGAATAGCCCCAAAAGGTGGGCTTTATGTGTTCATATGCATGTGCATTCAATGCCAAAGCCAAGAGTTTGAGCAGCATTAGCACTTTATGTCAAACTTTTATCCTGAAGGCAATTTACGCTATAGTCCCCTTTTGACCAATGCAGTACAGATTGCAATATATGGAGAAAAATAATTCTGCAGATATCACTGAAATAACACCATTTCTAAATATAATTTCTGTCCTAAAACACAGCTATGACATCAAAAATTGTCTACATTTACAGGAATCCTAACCCTAACCCTAGCTTAGGGCTTGCGCAAGGCTAGGGTTAGACTTCAGAATTTCTTCAAAAACTTCATGCAACCTTCCACTCATTGGAGTGCAAAATATACTTCACTGGAACAAAATATGTGTCTTAAATAGTTAAGCAGGCACACTAAACTAAAGAGAAGCTATCAACAAGGGCAAAATTCCATTTTTGGACATGTATGCTACTATTAGAAATGTTGTATTAGATAGTGATCTCCATGGGCGTGGTTTCAGGCTTAACTGAGTAAGAGACAGGAATAGCCCCAAAAGGTGGGCTTTATGTGTTCATATGGATGTGCATTCAATGCGAAATCCAAGAGTTTGAGCAGCATTAGCACTTTCTTTCAAATTTTTGTCCTTAAGGCAATTTAGGCTATAGTCCCCTTTTGACCAATGCAGTACAGATTGCAATATATGGAGAAAAAAAATTCTGCAGATATCACTGAAATAACAACATTCCTAAATATAATTTCTGTCCTAAAACACAGCTATGACATCAAAAATTGTCTACATTTACAGGAATCCTAACCCTAACCCTAGCTTAGGGCTTGCGCAAGGCTAGGGTTAGACTTCAGAATTTCTTCAAAAACATCATGCAACCTTCCACTCATTGGAGTGCAAAATATACTTCACTGGAACAAACTATGTGTCTTACATGGTTAAGCAGGCACACTAAACTAAAGAGAATATATCAACAAGGGTAAAATTCCATTGTTAGACATGTATACTACTATTAGAAATATTGTACTGGATGGTGATCTCAATTAGCATGGTTACAGGCTTAACTTGGGGAAGAGTCAGGTATACCCCCAAAATGTGGGCTTTATGTGTTCATATGCATGTGCATTCAATGCCAAAGCCAAGAGTTTGAGCAGCATTAGCACTTTCTTTCAAACGTTTTTCCTTAAGGCAATAAACACTATAGTCCCCTTAAGACCAATGCAGTGCAAATTGCAATATATGGAGAAAAAAAAATTCTGCAGATATCACTGAAATAACACCATTCCTAAATATAATTTCTGTCCTAAAACATAGCTATGACATCAAAAATTGTCTACATTAACAGGAATCCTAACCCTAACCCTAGCTTAGGGCTTTCGCAAGGTTAGGGTTAGACTTCAGAATTTCTTCAAAAACGTAATGCAACCTTTCACTCATTGGAGTGCAAAATATACTTCACTAGAACAAAATACACGTCTTAAATGGTTAAGCAGGAACACTAAACTAAAGGGAATCTATCAAGAAGGGCACAATTCCATTTTTGGACATGTATGCTACTATCAGAAATGTTGTATTGGATGGTGATCTCAATGAGCATGTTTAAAGGCTTACCTGGGTACGAGTCAAGAATACCCCCAAAATGTGGCTTTAGGGTGTTAATATGCATGTGCATTCAATGCCAAAGGCACACGTTTGAACAGTATCATCACAATGCTAGGAGACTTTCTGAGCTTCTCCGTTTTCTTGTACTAATCTGTTACTAAGTCTGTAGCCAGATCACAAAAGGAAATTGGAGCCTGAACTCTGAGGTAACCTCTGATAGGAAAGCAAGTGTTTGCAAGCCAGATTGAGAGCTCACTCCTCCCTGCCTGTGTGGTAGTGTACTGACACCCCTCCAGCAAATGTGGCCTTTTCCACTCTGTCCTGCCCCCTGTTCTTACAGACGCTGGTTAAAACCTAAAATCTATCAGATATTATTTCACCCTTCTGTTCATACTGTATTTGAACTGTGCCTTTTTTGACTTCCACAGGCTGCACAAAGCCACCTGAATTTCAGACACTCAGGTTTCCAGTATCCACCATGTTGAGGTTGGGCTGAGAATACAGAATTGCCTGTCAACATTCCTAATAATTTAAATAGCTTAAAACTCATAAAAATTAGGAAGCACTGAGCTTGAAGAAGCTTCTCTTGAAAAATAAAGTTTAGGTTTTGTTGCATGAATTAAGAAGACTCTGTTTTTCTTAAGTTCTCTTAAGAACTACTTCTTATAAAACTCCCCACATTGTCTTGAGAAAAGACAAAAGACTTCACTGAAAAACATAAAAGAATGTTATGGTATATAGAAGAGATACTATAATGATACTATACTATAAATAAAATAATTTAATACTTTAGTACGATCAGTAAGCCCAGCCAGCGAAATGGGAGAAAATATTAAACATTAATCTATCGGCAACAAGCGAAATTTAAGAATGAGTAGCTGAAAATATCAGTCATGTAGCAGTGTCAAAGTTGTACATTGGTCATGCTTGGCATTGGATTCTCACTTTTCAGATAATCCAATGCTCAGTATAAATCAGTGGCAGGTTTCTAATTTGTAAGCTATCTTCCTTACACCTCTGCTCTATTTCCCTATTCATGCAGCATATTTTACCTTTTTATAAATTGAAACCTGTTAAACACAATCAAGAAGACATTTACTTTATGAGGCAATCCAGTTAGGCCATTAACAAGATCTGCACAACTAAAACAGCTTGATTACCTCTTGCTCAAGTCCTAATGCTCTTTGTAGTTATTACATCTAATTTCTAGATGAACAAATGATGAATAGTGGATCCTGTAGTTTTTTATTATAAAAATAATGCAGTCACACACAGCAGTCTGCCTGAAAAGGGAAGTTGAGGCTTTAAATTGGAAAGCATGTGCAATGTGCCCATGCATCTTTTGCTGTAGCTTATAACAGCATTTTGAAAGTAACACTGGATGCCCTTTTACCCAACTGGGAAGTGTGAAATGAATCATGTTATGGAGAAAGTTCTTCCTCTAGGGCAGCAGAATACATCACAGTCTGCCTGCGGTGTGTGAACAGTCAGCCACCTGCTCCAGAAATGATGAGGTACAAAGAACAAAGGTCTGACGCTGAGGTTCAGACTTCAGAAAGTGTCTTTCTATCAATGGCCGAATCAGGTTTGTAGGTACTAAAGAGGGTACATGAGAGTAATTGGGAATTTGTGCACTCTAACGGGGTATGATCTTACAAACCTTACCAGATGATATTGCCCTTTTGCTTCCTTTGAACTTTACTCATGCTGTTTAGAGAAAACTAAAGGAAACATCTTGAACGTCTTGAGTTTAAAAAAAAATGTGCTGAACCAGGATACTGAATTATATTATGCTGTCAAGGATTAGGTTTAGGGTTTTTAGCTTGTTGAGCGAGATAGAACAGTTTCTTGGATTATTTTTCAATGCTAAACTGGCAGGTCTGTGCCTTGGCTAACAAAGAGTTCTTTCCACACAACCTAGAATAATCATGACCAAAAACACCATTCACAAAAAACATCAAACAGGCAATGTCAGTTCAAAGTTAAAAGTACTCTCCAGAGTTTCACAAGGAACAATACGCAAATGAAATGAAGTTCCGGAAGGGGAGAATACAAGCTTTACTGATTAAAACCAAACTAAAATCACACCCAGTCAGTACTGCATTACACTTTTTTTTGTAATAAATGTTAAATGTTAAATGATAAATGTTATCTACTACATCAAGGGAAACCATTTAGATGTTGTGCAAAAAGGCACATTATTTCTCAGAACTGCACCTATTCCACTATTATAATTCATATCAATACAGAATCACTGAAAATAAAAAATAGAACAATTATAGTCCTATTCTATAAATGAATCCTTACAAAATGAATACTAACAAGATGTTGTTAACCACTGTCCTTTATAAGCTATAGCAAAATGATTTTACATAACACAGTTGACCTATGTGCCAAAAAACACATTTCAGTTAATGTGGTCATGTTAATGTAGACCCAAGAGAGTCTGCTCAATTTTAGACTGCATTGTGAAGAATCATAAAGGTTGACCAGGAAACATCAAGCACACTTTTCATGCAAGTTCTTTAATATTTCATTAAGTGAGTTTATGAGCCAAGTCAATTGAAGATTAATGGATACTGTGGTTCATGGACCAACAACTATTACCATAATGATGTGAAAATATGGTGCTCCTTTTCTGATTTCACAATGACATACTGAGTTGCATTATGAAACATTTTAAGATACTGGATAGAGTAAATCTCTACTGTAAGAGGGGAAACTTCTTAAAACACCCAATTCTGAAATTCCTCTGAAGAATTCATGTTTCTTAAAGATAAATATTTGTACAAAGGTTTCCCAATGGATATGTAGCTGATTTTACCTTTGATAAAAAGAAGAAACAAAACAAAAAAGGTAAAGAAGGAATACATTCTCAAGACTACTTCTGCACAGTGTTGACATTATTTTTTCCTTTCTGACGCCTATTAACAAAGACATAAGATAACCTACTGTAAAACAGCTAAAATTAAGAACACTTACACACAGCATCAGTAGAACAAACATGTTGAGACAGTGAATTTTATTTTCATTTTCAATCATCAGCAATATATAGAATTTGTATGAAACAATGGTGACAGGGTGGCTAAGTGGTCAGTATTGCTTCCCTGAGTTCAGTTCTTGGCCTGGCATGCCATCTGTTTGGAGTTTGTATGTTTGTATGTGTGGAGTTTGTATGTTCTCTGTGGGTTTCCTCTGGGTGCTCTAGTTTCCTTCTGCTGTCGTTACACATACTGGTAGGTTAACTGCTTCTTAAGAAAATTGGCCCTGGTGTGAGTGTTTTTGTGTTTGTCTGGCCTTTGATATGACTAGTGAGCCAGGACAGGGTCTGGTACTCCTGCAACCTCTAACTGGGAGAAGAGGTTAGAACATAAACAATTGATGGCATTTGTCAGTTTTATTTATTGGTCACCACGCATGTTTTTCGTACCATTATAGATGACGAAACATCAGCAAAAGGAAACTTAAACTTGAAGTTTTGCAAATTGGCTTAATCACATCTCATATTGGCTTTAAGGCACTTTTAAAGTGTTACTGAACATTATGTACAGTCAAAGACAGTCAAAAGGTAAAACAATTAAGATCAACATTAAAGTTTAGGAAGCTCTAGTAATAGTCATTACTAAAACATTCGTAAACCACAATATTTAATAATGTACACTACACTACATTTTTTTCTGGTTAGCTCTTAATGCTTCATGATTAAATTAGCGGGTTGAAAAATTAAACGCACATGCACATTATGGAGTTTTGTTCTATTTCCCCTTTAAATTATTGTTTTATTTACTCATTGAAATTTGCCTTCTCTATACTCTGGAATACTATCACTTCAAAAGGGCTTTAAATCTGTTCTTAGAGGGATCAATCTCTCTGGGTTACGTTTCTCTGCAAAATTTCAAACCATCATAATTGGGCAGATACTTTCATGGGGCTATCCTGATATATCTGTAACGAAAAATGCCATAACTCAAACACTGTTTTGACCTGGAATTAAATGGATTCTAATTGGAGAGCTGCTTTCTCCTCTATTCTTTATAATGATTTTTTCATAATACTTAAAATTCCATGACATGATTCATAAATAACCATGAGAACGTGGCTGCAATTTAGTAAAAGAGAAATGCTAGAAGTATACTATCATTGTCAAACTGCCCTTGCCTCCTCTAGGAAAATAAAACATTATTACCAGTGATCAGCACTATTATCAGCTTCAAATGCTCATTTTTTTCTTTCTCATTTTTTAATCAGCAAAACACAGTATGATTAATGAGAAACTTTGAAATGAACTTCATAGAACTGTTTTCCTGTGTTGAAAGGGCACCTGCTGGATTTTAGCCTCTGCATTTTTTAAGGGGCCACAACACAGGACACACAAAAGATATTTTAATGTCAGAGATAACTATTCTTTCAGAACATTTTAGTGGCCGGATTTCACAGTGTAATACATAAATCAAAAGCACTGCCCTCTGAGAAAATAAATAAATAAATCCCAGAGCCTAATGATATAAAGAAATAACTTAGCACAAGATTTATGTCAGTGTCCAGGAAAAGCATGTGTTAACACACAATACTAGAACTGAGGAAAGAGCTGGAGTTTTATTTACTCTACGAAAAATGTGCAAAAGTGATTCAGAGAGTTAGGATGTGACACTAAGGAGCACTGGGGAGGTAAGCACTATCTCTACTAATAATCTCACAACATCACCACTCAAGCAAATGGTGACAGGCACTTTTCCACACTTCATGTAATTGAATACTGTCATCTTTTATCAAGGGGATGAAGGAAGTCAGATTCAGCTGGCTCACGGCCAGACTCACTTGCTACCAAGGAGCCGATAAAAATGGTCTATACACAGACCAAGCAGTCAAATCATTACATCATTTACTTCCACGGTAGAACTTTTTGGTTCAGCCACATTAACTTCCTTCATTTCCAAAAGGGAGGAAGAAGTCTTTTAAATGGGCCACTCAAAAGCTGCTTAATTCTATTTAAACTGAAGAGGCTGACATTGAGGATGCGGTGAAAATCTTGAGGTCAAAATGACACTCAAACTGTGTTTAAAATGATAAATACAGATTTCCAGGACAGACTTTTTATTTTCTCTGACACAGATGAGTACTGAGCAGTGATCGCAGATAAGAAACAGTGTCAAAACACTGAACTCATTCTGCAAGTCACTTCAATGACAGAGCCCCGCCAGTGAAATTAATTATTTGAATGCTAGAGGCATTTCTGAAAAACAAAATAAGTTATTTTGACCCTGTGCAATAAAACAATAAACATGATTTTGGTATGTATAATTAAGAAAAATTCATAACTTTCAGAAGGCAGTTTTTAGCATTGAAAACTTGGATGCAATGATTTTTAAAACAACAGTTATCACTACAAGCTTCGGGAGCAGAAATATTTGTTAAATGGGCCTTGTGCTTATTTGTAATCAGATACAAGAATACTTGTTTCTTCACCATATATAACAGTAATCTTTACATTAGCAATGAAAAGAACACTTTTGGGCAGGTAATACATACTTTCAAAGAAATGAAATTAGCATCAGAGGTAAAATATCCTCTTAATGGGGCATACAGTATTAATAAAGTAAGCAATAACTAATACATTTTTCCTTAGAATACAGGGTTCTTCCACTGTATAGTGTTAAATGCAGAATACAAAGAATTCCATGCAAAATCCATGTTCATGAAATAAAGTACAGATAAAAAGCTTCTGAACTGTGAGCTACTGCAAATACATCTGAAAATGGTTGAGTACATTGAGTAGAGAAGTGAGAAATGTCTTCACTACTTTTATCCAGGCAGGTCAGATTGTGAAAGCCCACACAGAGGGGTACAACCCCTCCTTACAAACAAAGGAAAATAAGAGCTCTTAAGGAACAGTAGTTAATAGTTCTTTTCTTCTTGGTAATTAAGGAGAGGAATTATAGGTACGCTTCAGGTGGAATTCAGCCAGGGCATCAGGAATAACACCCTACTTTAACAAACAGTGCTACAGCATGTTTCATGTCAAAGGCTAGTCAAGACAACAAAAAACAGCACCCTCCTGTGGCTTAATCTGAAATTGGTTCAGAGAAAAGTGCCACCTACTGGTCTGCCAATAACACTATCAGCAGCAACATGGTTTTCAATGCAGGACTCCCATCCCAGCATTGACCAAGACCAGATTTGCTTAGTTTCTGGACAGCTAAAGTACAGTAACTTAGTCTCAAACCTCACAAAACTATCTGGATTAGTATGGAGAAAACTTCTTGTTTTATCAAGGCTGTATCTCTGGTTGGGAAAAGTATTAAGATTTATTTTTGCATGCTTAGACAAAGTGTTTAAATCAGGCCCCAGAGTACAATTCATCATGACAATGGTAAATAACTCAGTTTAAGACACCAGAGATGAAGTAAAAGGAAATGTACTGAATTTACTCAAGTTTAACAAAACTGCTAATGATAGCAGCACAGAATGTCAATCCACTGAATGAGATTAATTCAGATATTTGTTTTTTTTAGGTCTGTTACATAGGATTTCTATGGGCTCTTTTGAGTATAGTATGAGATTCAGACTGCTCTAGCGTTTTTAGTGTCTAGAGCATTCCCTCTGAGCTCTGCCCACTTCTGCACTGGCATGAGAAACACCTTCCTGAATCACACAGTTCTTTTCTCATTAAGAATTGAACACAGATTTTTACTACAGTATGTCTACAACAACCCAACATGCTTTCAATTGGTCTTTGCAGATTTTGATTTTCTTTGAATAAAAGTGTGTTAAAATTGATACATTTTGATATACATTGTGCCTGTGGAAGGCATGATGGCATCAGAGTTAGAACTGCAGCTTCTTACCTTGAAGACCTCATGTTGATCCCATTATTAGGAATGTGTGAAGTGGGTTTTCCCTTTAATTGGATGGGTTTTCTACAGGTGCTTTGTTTTCTTCCAGTTTTGCTGAACTCATGTGTTTTCCATTGCTGCTTATCAGGAATGGCATTTGACTTTTCTCTAATGGAGGGTATGTTACTGGTAAAGGCCAGTAATTTACTGACAAACTCAAAAATGTAGAAAGCCTGGAAAAAAAAAAATTCCTACACGTGCAATTTGTAAGTGCAGAAAAATATGTAACATTATGTATTATTTTGTATCAAATGTTATCTTTCCCGACAAAATACTTGATCCTTTAAATTAACAATGCCAACTTAGTTCAGATTGAACTAAGAATTTTTTTATTCTGGTTTAATTAAAAAAAACTATTTGGCCACCTGGATCTTTGGTCATTGTGACTGCCTGAAGTGAACTGATCAGATGAGGGGATAGTTTATGAAAATGTTTAAAATGTTTTAACTTAAAGTTTTTAAAGCACACATTGAGAGACAGAAAAGACAGGTTAAAAAAACAGACTTGGGTTCATTTTTTTGTGCTTTTTGTTCGTTTTTGTTTTATAAAAAAAATTCAAAGCTTCTTAAATACTTAAAAAGACTCAGAACAGAAAGTAAAGACAGGGAAATACTGAAGAGAAAAAGGAAACAGGCTAGAAATGTGTGGGAACCACAGCCTGTTTGGCCAGAATGGGACTTGTTAATTTATACATGTATGTATTGAAAATTGATTTCTTATTTGAATTGATCATTAAGCCTTCAACAAATCTTTCTCTGTAGTGATTCATTACTCTGACCAGGGAAATCACATTCCTTTTAGAAAGTTTCTTACTCGTGAATAAAATCTTTTTATTACATGAGATAAAAGATCCTGGAAACAGATCTTCATTTTCTGTGTCTGTTGAAAACAGAATTCAGACTTGCAGACCTGTAAATATTTGTAAATAATAGTAGTAAATGCTCTGCGTAGGTGTATCTTTTTGCAAATAAATACTTCTTTGCCCGTAATCCAAGGACATTATAACTTAGAAATGTGTTACCAAGCTGTGCCAGACAACTCAAGTAAACAACTGTGATGTGACATTAAGTATTCCCCGATTAAAGGGGGTGTAATTTTTCTTAAATTGTATAATTTACTTGCATACGGAATTGGTGTCAGCACCGAATATTTGAATTGACTGATACTTTAAGTTTTGTAATTTTAATATCCCCAGTTAAGTAAATAATTTTTAATCATCATCTCCCTATTCAAGGAATTGTTCAAAGCTTGCCAAATAATGATCTGCACAGTTTATTCCAAACAGGTAGGTATCTCTATGTGAATTATTTAATACAGCATAATGCTATTTTTCTAGTTTAAAAACAATTACATAACCTTCCTCCCATAAAAAGAAATAAAATATATGCCATATATCAGATTATTTTAATCAAAGCTCATTAATGAGGGAAGAAATTAAACTAACAGTGACATCAGAAACTTAGTTTGAATCTGTATGATGGGTATGACCTGACAACAAACTCTTTTCCATAACCACTGAAGCACTTTCACTTCAGTGGGGAAAATATGACTTCACAGGGAAAATATGACTTCATCTACTCAGCATCGCTTAACAGCTTCCTTAAGAGATCATTCGACACAAAATGAAACAACAGTTTTTGCCAAATCAAGAAAACACATTTCCCTCCAGGCAAATATAGAGAAACTCAGAAACATCGCTAATGCAGAGAGACGGCACTGGATCAAAGAATCATATTGTGCTGGAGAAGGCAAGAGGGTTATATAAAGACATTTTTAAGAACAAAATAACCGTGATGTAACAACCTCAAAACACATAATACTAACTGAGCAAACTACAGATTGAACTAGCTGCCGAGAAGTAACGAAACAAAACTATGACACACACAGGGAAAAAGATTTTGTTCAATGGCTTTTTTCTACAATTAAGCATAAAATCTGTTTCATTTTGACTATTCATTATTACTCCTTTCTAGTGCACATTGACATTATCAAATGTCCTCCCACATACTTGTGTTGACATTTATAATACAATAGGCTAAAATATGATGTTATTTGTGTGTCTTTGTCAGCCTGGAGAACAGCAATGGGAAAAATTACTTAATGTCAGAGACATATGAGAATGTTGGGTTATTAGCTGGAAATAACTTTAATATAATACAGTGCATATCACACTGAGAGTAAATATAAAGTGCTCTCATCTTTCTTCACAGAAAAAAAAAACATATCTCCTTTTTATTTGGGATGTCCAGGACACACATGACCTGCTGTCTTTTGGATATACTTGAATTGGCTTTTTACCATGATAACAATCAAATGTAAAGTCAAATACACAGGACTCCAGTTGACAAGGTACTTACATCCCAAAGGGTAACTACAGTAGGCATTCAATTTCAGTGTTTCTTAGGTCCTGTGGCTGCCTTGTTAGTGAAAAGGTTTTGTGTGCAAACATACTTTCCGAGGTTTGTTTCTACTCTTTAATTAAACACGTTTAAAATGTGATTTAAATAGACTATTTTTAGGCATTTCTCAGAGGTTATCATCTTGAGAAAAGCTCCTTCTTTGTGTGCAGTCAAAGGCTAGAAAATGGACACATTTCTTAATTACTGGTGTCCTGCGACTGACATGTTTTTCTTCATTTTTCATCCTTTCTGGAACCTGAACTCCTTTTATTATGATGAATTCACAAAATGACAAGGATCTCCAAAAATGCATTTGCAAAACAGACCAGACTTACTGTATCTTTGCAGATGCACTGCTGACAAATTGATTTGAAAGTGTTTGATCCAAAAGCAATTTGAAGCTGATTTTCAATGAAGTCCTCAAAACGTTTTCAGAAGACAAATTTCCATTCAGTAGTTTTTATGTCTCTCCAAGCCCTTCTTCTATAAATGCACACGACAAAGCATTTTCAAGTTTAGCCAGGCCAGTTCTGGCACACGATGTGAAGTTACTAAAATGAAACCATACGAATAAAAATACCTTTAAGAAAGGGAGTTTTTTTGCTTTTGATGGGTCTTCTATTGTGTTTGAAGATGCCTTTGCTTGAAAACAGCACAGGCTGTTCTTTTATTTCATACTTTCAAAGCCGTGGAGAAACATCTTAAGGCGACCTCCAATTAGCACCATGAAAATAGGCAGTTTCCCAGCTCTGGCCTTGTCACCTGCAAATCTCCACCTGCTCTTCTATTCACGAGCCCATCATCACACCCCCACAAATAGCGATTAATTAAGCCCTACTGGAAGTTATATCAATATACTGTATAAATGTGATCTTTTGTTTTAAATCCAAACAGGCAATGATATATCCTGGGGATTTTCTTGGTGTCCAATGGGTAAACTGTTAAAAAAATTACCCGTTTAGCAGCTGCCAACACAGAGTGAATGTTTTGATTATGCAAACAAAACATGCAATGGAAGAATTTAACTTTACCCAAACTGCAAACAGAACACAAGAACATAAAAAGGCTATAGATGAGAAAAGGCAATTCAGTCCCACGTACTATAGCCTGTTTGATAGTTAATTGATTCTTTGATCTTATCCTACGATTTCATGAAATAAGACAGATTATCAGCTTCACTGACGTAGCTGGGCAGCTTGTTCTAACTCCTCGCATCCCTCTGGGTAAAGAAGTGCATTCTGTTCTTAGTATAAAATGCACTATAGTTTTCTTTTGTGTGCTCTGGTACGTGTTTCACTGTTCATCTGAAAATTCTGAAAAGAAACTGAGAAACTATGAGCAAACTAAATTTGTTTGGTATCTGCTCTGAGGTCTAACGTTTTACCATAAAATATTGTTTACTTCATGTATTGTTCTGGTCTCTGAAATTTTCTGACACAATGTTGTCACGTGACTTGAATTAATTTTTTAAACTTTCTTTTCTTTACATTTAGGCATTTTAAGTAATATTACACAGTAAGTTTGTCTACGAATTGCTTTTTTCAGCTTAATTAATATATTATAACCTTGACTGCAGTTATAACATATTATAATTGTGACTGCAATGAAAATTATTCGTTTCAACATAATTCCTGAATCATTCTAAAACCAAATCATTCTTGATGCAATAGAATAATTACCCTACTACTGATGCACTAAACTTTTTAATTGGCAGTATCTGCTTGGTTATAGATTAAGGGATATTTAACAGGGCAGAGTTTTAATATCAAATGATCCTAGAAAAAAAGAGATTCAGAGAAACATTGATTTCTAACGTTAATCTCACTGTGGCACATGCATGGATACAACAGGCAATATTGGCCATTTTTAACACACCTATATAGTATCAGTACAGCAACACGAAAAATAATAGATGTTTTCCAAGGCATAACATTAGCAGTCACTTAGAATCAGGCCAAAGAAGAATGCCTAGGTACTTTACTCAGCTTAAAAGAATGTCCTACATTGACACATGAACACAGAAACCAACAGTGGAATTTGATTCAAGTGTTTAAAATCCTCAAATTCAAGTTGAGCCAATGGACTTCTTCAGGAACAACTGTTAAAAACAAACCACTGGAACAAAGACAATGAGAGAATGTGTATTTCTGAATGGGAACAAAAGACAAGCTACCAAACTGTTGTTAAAGATGACACTACATCAGATTCTTGGATTGATTATCTGAACATAAATAGTTGTATTCTCTTCAAGTACTGTCTGAGGCTGCCAGAGTGTCATATCACTGGGACAGGATAGAACAGTATTTTGAGCCTCTTATATAATGTATTTGATATAGTGTGAAATGAAACCTAGTGTAGTGAACCAAAGAAAGAGCCTCTGAACACCGTCCAACTAGAATTCAACATACAGTACAAAATAGCCAACTATGACATACAGTCACAGTTGATTGCTCTTTTTACTGTCTACCTAACACACACAGTTTAAAAAAAAACTAAACTCTTCATTTTCTAGGAGTGCATGAGATTTCTTTTGCATGACAATGGTCCTTTATATTACAGTAGTTTCTAAATGAAAGTTAATTGAAACATTAGAACATCTGGCAAGTCACTAATTCAACACCATAAAGCTAAATAGAGGGAACAGTTATTTGATAGCTCTCCAAACCATTGACTCCAATACACCATTACTTGTTAATCAGCAAAGGAGTGTACAAAATATTTGCACGATTCGTTAAATACCATAAAAAGAGCTTATACTGAACCATAGCTTAATAAGTGGACCCAATTATTCAAACTACAAAGGTGTCTGCAAAGTGAGAGCATATCAAGTGAAATATGCAGCAGTTGAGTAATAAGTAATATAAGACACAAAGGTGCCAAACAGCCTGTCCTGTAATCTTGTGCTGATATTTAAATTAGGACTGATTTGATACAAACTTTATCATAGTTAATCCTGCCAGAATTTTGCATTAACAACATTAAATATGGAGACTCCCTTTATTTTGTTGAAAAGATTTTTATTATTTATAGAAGTGACATGCACTCTTGTTACTAAGCAGTATATTCAATTCAATTCAATTCAACTTTACTGGCATTAAACTTACACAGGTGTATAGTATAATGAAAAGTGTTTCTCATTAGTCACTCAGGTGCAGTATATAAATAGGACAGAAGATAAGACAATAGACAGTTACACAATAGCAATAACAGTAACATGTAATAACATAACATAAATAACATGTAATCAAGTAATCAAAACTGTGCAAAACTCCGCAAACAGAGAAAATTTAACAGGACAAAAACAGTGCAAGGTAATTCTTGGAACAGTGCAAAAAAAATAGTATGGTTAAAAGTAGTATGGTTAATTAATAAATATTAAATACTATTATGCCTGTTACAATTTTACTGGGCTATCGAGGGGACAGTACAATTTTGGCTTACATGTGTGTGTGGTGGTGTAGGAGTACAGTGGTTGTGGGTACAGGAGGATGTTAGGAGAGATCATAATAAGGTGGAAGGGAGTGGGGGCGTCACCAACTTGACAGCTCTGGGGAAGAAGCTATTTTGGAGTCTAGTTGTGTGCGACTGGAGTGACCGGAACCTTCTGCCAGATGGTAGGGGAATAAACAAGTTATGACTGGTGTGAGTGGGGTCAGACATAATTTTGGTGG
Organism: Lepisosteus oculatus; assembly: GCF_040954835.1. NCBI lineage: Eukaryota > Metazoa > Chordata > Actinopteri > Semionotiformes > Lepisosteidae > Lepisosteus > Lepisosteus oculatus. The sequence continues at coordinate 11,058,707 of NC_090719.1, read as the reverse complement.
CTTTTTTCAGACTCCTGGTGTTGTATATTTCCTGGATGGATGGTAAGGCACTGCCGATGATGTGTTGGGCAGTTTTGACCACTCTATATCATACTGTATATCATACAGTACACTGTATATAATGAACAATAAAATGACCACAGGCCTAATAAGATGTTTAGATGAAAAGTAGCACTACTTAATTTAAAAGGACAGTGAAAATGAACCTGTTAGAAAAGTCACAGGAAATATATAGGATAAAGCTTTTCATAACAGCAGTACCTGTGCTCTAAGCTATTAAAGACAGATATTAGTTTTGCTTGCTTATTTTTACCTTGTATCCTATTGATTCAACACAGACTTCAAACACCACATCTGTCTGTGGACTTGGAATATATAAATTTGCTGAATTCCAGCAGGAGTTAATAGTGGCATATTAGCTATAAAATGCTAATAAAGTCAAGAAAACATGAAAAGTTGGAAATGTGGAGGGGCTGTTAGGCTGTTATCTTGTTCATTTGTACTTTAGTATTTGTAAGTCGCCAATGTGATTGTTGTATTGAATTTGTCCCTATTTCCTGTCTGGAGCAATTTGCACTTCTCAATATTAAATTTCATGAAGCAAATAACGCAAAATATATAATTTCCTCTGAGCCTTTTTGATTACCTTTTGCCACAGTTTGTTTTCCACTCCCCCTATTTTTGTACCATCTTCAAATTTTCCTAAGTGCTATGGGTCAATCAGGAACAATGGGCCTAGCAGAACGGATTCTTGGTGTTTATATCCATTGTTTATATCCTCCTAATTAGAGATGCTCCTCTTTTTTGTTTCTCATTTCTTGTTCATTGTGCATAAATAGCATACCTTGGATTCCTACAGCTATTCATTTGAAGATTAACCTTTTATGAGGGACGTCATCAAATTAGACTGATCATTAACCATTTTCATTATTTAAATTTCACTTTCTGTGTTCTCTATCACAGTATGCTAGTTAGTGTGGAAAATGGCCTCAGTAATCTTGTTACATACATTCTGTTCCTCATTAATCAATAATTATAGAATTACAAAACCTATAACCTTGTTTATTCCTGCATCTGTATTTGTTTTATGTTGTTAATTTTTTATAACATTTTTATTAGAATTTGTACTTTGTAGCTTGAATTAAACTTGACAATTTATTGTTTTTTATTAGCATACAGTGTGTAGTCTTCTATACCGTGTTGCATATCATATCGGAACTTGTGTGTTCTTAACATGTTCATATCGGAATGGGATCTTTAAGATAGTCTGGTACAAGCCAATCAACGCAGCTGTAAGGTTCAGAATCACCAGTACAATTTAAGTCACAGTGCAGAAGAAAAAAATACCACGACCAAATACTGAAACAAAAACCTTAAGCTCTTCTTTAAGCTTCTACCTATGCTTCTCCTTGAAGTCCTTAACTATCGCAGCCAAGCAGCTACACTACTTACTGGAAGCTATACAAACAATAAAATCCCTCTCAGACTATTCAAAATAACTTCACACTCACTAGCTCAAGTCTCCTTTATCTCAGGTTGCCAGTCAGTGCTGATCTCTTTGATGAGTAGTGCGTACAGCGGTTCTGCCCGCAGCCCCAGACTGGCACTGAAGGCTTCCTCTGTAACGTTCACTATTACACTTTCATGTAGCTGGGACCGTAACTCACTCAGCTGAGCCCATCTTTGATTCTCAGGTGCTTCTCTATCTTTTTTCTGCTCCTGTGCTGTGATCAGTTGTATTGGCATTAAAGACAACTCCCATTCTGCTTCTGTGTATCTTTCATGGCCATTTAAAACTACTTCTGAAGGTCAGTCATGTCATCTTGGTGCACGCACCTGCTTCTGGTCCACAGTTGCCTGAAATTTCTTGGCTGTTCTGAACCTTACAGGCGGCAATCTTTGTGTCCACATTTATTGGGCGCTGTTCAAGCTTCAGGGCCTCATTCTTGTCTTCCAGCACTTCAGTCTACTTAATACATTCTAGCAGCAGTATATTCCAGCCCATGTTTGTATTCTTACTCTCACTCTGGGTTGTGTTCCAATCCACAGTCAGGAACATCTTCCACTCCGCAGACCCATTCTGTATTTCTCTTTTTCTCCTTTTCCTCTCTTCAGACCTCACTAGGAGCTCAGGCCTCACCATCTTCAGGTCCACACTGCTGTACTGCAGTTCTCCCATTACCGACTGCAACTTCTTTTATCCCTCCTTCTCATAAGGGCAGGCTTGTGCTTAGTGGCCATTTTCCATGACCATCTCTATAAGGACTCCCACTGGAAATATTTCCAAACCATTGCCTGACAAAAGGTGCCTTGTGCCCTCCATTTTCTCCATAATGGAGTCCAGAGATCATTTATTCACTACAAGACAAAAATGTTTTTTTTCCCAAAAAAATCCCTTTGTAATTTTTCCAAACAGCTAAAAACGAATGTGCCGTTCTACAGACCACAACCTATGCTCACATCCTACGCTATATGACATTCCCTTGAAATGTCGTAACAGTGTCTATGCAGGTCCAGGCCGACAGAAACACCAAACGGACAGTTGTTGGGTTCAAAATCACCTAGCAATTTATTTCACAGAGCAAGGAAAAAAAGTAAAAATAACATAACCCAATAACAAAACAAAAGCCTAAGCTCTTCTTTAGCTTCTGCCTATACTTCTTCTTAAAGTCCCTAACTATCACAGCTAAGCAGCTTTCCGGCCTGCATGCAAATAATAACATCTCTCCCAGGATGCTTCAAAGCACAACCTCTACAAGTTGAAAACTCACAGATTCCTTTATCTTCAGTCACCAGTCAGTCCTTCCTAACTCTGGTGAGTGGTGTATACAGGGGTTCTGTCCTCAGCCACTCAGACAACACAGCCATCCACTACCCCATACTGACAATGGAAGCTTCCTGTTCCTGTTTTTTTAAACATTTACCTGACCAACTGGCCTCTGTAACTGGTCATGTGAGAGAGCAGTAGCTAAATCCCCTAGAGGAATCTGGGAAACGTGATCCTTGTATAGCTGTGCTCTCACAAAATGAGTCCACTACAAAAATGTATGAGTAATAGGTTTATTCCATGCTGAAAAGAGAAAAAAGAAAACACAACATTTCGGCTGTGGAGCCTTCTTCGGGTGTCTCCACGGACTCCACAGCAGAAATGTTGTGTTTTCTTTTTTCTCTTTTCAACATGGAATAAACCTATTACTCGTTCCTTAGCATGTTGACGCAGCTACTCACTTGAACTACATAAATGTATTACCCATAGTAATTTTACTACAGCTAATAATAATTTCTCCAGAAAGTCTTTCATTAGCCCTCAATTCACTGTTGAAAAAATAATAGTGCTGTTAATTTGTAGCCATAACTACTACCATAATACAATGTACACATTGTATAAGGATACTTCCATTATTATGTGAATCTTATAATGTAAAATGTAATTCTAATCCTGCAAAGTCTATCTTCAAGTAATTTGAATTCTTCTACATATATTTAAAAGTCATTCCAATTCTGGAAATTTTTAGCTTTACTTAATCAGTCCCTAGTGGAAGAGAATGTGATTATGATGTGAATTAGAAATTTGTTTTAACTATTGTTTCCGTTCAGTGTTATCAAAGCTCTTTTACAACACACTGAGCTACACTTACATCCATAATCTGAAACATTTGGCGCCAATTGAAAGGTATCAAAACAACACAGCTTGCTTTTCTTAATATTCTCACTTTTTCTATGCTGCTTCAAATGTAATTAAAACCCTTAGGGGTGTTTGTTAAAACCAAATGAAAGGATTCACATGCACAAAGATACTGAACAAATATTATATATGGAAACATGGCTCAGTTTCACACCAAGAGTTCTCAAAACTATATAAAATGGTTTGGCTTTAAAAGTTATCTGGCTCTGACTTTCAGTAAGCAAATGTGAAGTAATTGTGGAAAAGTGACAATGTGGTTTTGGAAAAAAAAATAGTAAAGAGTAAGGAATAATCCCACCCTAAAAGGAAGAAAAAAAACAATGTTTTGACTGTGAACACAGGTGAATGAGGAAATTACAGAGCAAGTTAAGGAGTGGGAATCTGAGGAAAGGTACAGTACAAAACTGTGGGACAGAAGCAGTCTTTCAAGACTTCTTGAATTGTTGTTCAGTGCTATTCTGCCAGAGGTGTAGGAAAGAATATGAAAGAAAATGTTCTTTGACATCAACCCATAAAATGACTACAAAGCCAAAGTTCGGACACGAAGAAATAATTTCAAAATTCCAAATTATCTGCTTTGATTGAGGGATTCTCAAAATTTCAATTTCCTCTGTTCTTTTTTCCTAACTGGTATCAATGTCTTTATTTCAAAATTAAATTTGAAAAAACTAACAAGGTCTGATACTAAAAATAATACACAAAAAGTCATAGTAGCATGTCTAGGAAAATTAGTAAATTACAAATGCAGGATTCCACATATAATCAAATGTGCAATGATGTATGTAAAAGAGTCTGACTGAGATGCATGGCTTACCTGTCTGCTGGTCACAGAGCTGCTCACAGGGGTCTGTTGTTCTCTGGCCACAGTAGTCTCTTACCCACTGGGACGTAGAGTTCGTCTGGTAATACAACGTCAGTTTGGCAGGATTCAACCAATCAGAAACATCCAAATAGCTTCCCATGCTCACCACAAAGCTGCTTCCTGCATCAACAAGAGGGAGAGAAGAACTGTTATCAGTGGTCCCTTAAACTAGAAGTGCAACATCACTTTCCTTAGTCCATGAGTATTACCCCAGAATCAGGATACAATTCCACTGTAGGCTTGTACAATCTGTACCATTAAGTTCTCACTTAATGCAATTGTCGACACATTTTCCTGCTCCCGTCATATAATAGCTGCAGTGCACTACTCAGTACTCAGTTAGCTGAGTAGTGCACTTCAGAGGTAGATTGTAGATGGCTGCTAGTAGATGACTGGAAGCATTTGGGATGAAAATCACTATACAAACATAATTAATAAATTCAGCTATAAGTGAGAGTGCAGGTATGTGTGAACCACATACTGTACCCCAGAAACCTATGGAGGAATGGGCTGCTGCACTGTTATAGGAAGACAATTGGTCAGGTTACTGTTTAAAAGGAAGGAAGGCTTCTTGGGGTGGCCCGCAGATGTTTGCCATCTCTGTGTGCCAGGACAGAAGGACTGCCAGTGGACCAAAGGAATTTTGAGTTTTATGAAAATGAACCGAACAATTGGACGATTTTGAGAAGAGTCTTAGTGGAGACTCTTTTGTGCATTGTTTGTTCAAGGAAAGTTAGCAGTTTAGCTGCTAGGCTAAGCTAGAAAAACACTACAAGAAGAAGTGAGTCAGTAGCTCAAAAGGGAGCTCAGACTTTTGTTTGGTGTATGTTTAGTTAGTGGTGTTTGTTGTTCTCTGCCCTGGTGTGTTTTAAACCTTACAGCTGTGTGTTTGGTGTGTCTGTTGGCCTGGGCCTGTCTATTTTTAAGTATTATTTCACAATACTTGAACTTGAACTTTATTGCCATATGTAACCGGTACTGGTACAATGGAATTCTTACTTACAGAAAGTCTCTCGATTGTAAAACAAGTGTAAAAAACAAAACAAAGTGCAAATAGTGCATCAAGACAATGTACAAACAAACAATAGACAATGTGCAAGTAAACACGTAGACAGTTTGAATGTAAACAATAAAGACGTGTAAACAATGACTGGAGATGTGCAATAGATAATAAATCATAAAGAGGTAGATGGTGATGGTGTAGGTGTGGTCCGAGGGGGATGGCTAAATGTGTTCGCCAGTCTCACTGCTTGTGGATAGAAGCTATTGAAGAATCTAGTGGTAAGTGTCCGTATGCTCTTATATCTCTTGCCTGAGGGCAGTGGGGTGAGGAGCTCATGCCCGGGGTGGTGACAATACATACAACATACAACTGTAGAAGTTTTTTTTTTTCATTTACTCAAAAGAAATGATCAGGGATGTTGCAAAGATTAAACATTGACCATAAACTTTAATCTCAAATAAGCTAGTTTTGGTAGATCATGTCCATATTGCCACCAGGTTATACAGTCCTAAATACAGACAGGAAGAATTTACTGCAGAATATTAATACACTCAGAAAACCACCATTGATGTAAGGGAAGCAAAAGTAACACAGAGGATTTCGTCAATTTCCTTTGTAAAGCCAAGAAATTTAAAAACACAAATTTGTCAAACAAGCTGCATCTAAACTTTGTAGCTTTATACCCAAATTAAATTAAATGAATCAGGAAAATCACATATGGGTTTGCTTTTATTGTCTGTAGTCTAAAATACTATGAATTATTTTTGCAGATGGATAAAATGTAAACTGCATGTGATTACTTAAATATCTGATGTATTGTATTCACTTCACACATATCATGTTTAAGTGATATAATGCAAAGATCTTATGATCTCCTCTCAGATTATAATTTACAATAACCGTTAAAGGACATGTAGAGCAATCAGTCAAATCTATAATGAAACTGAGAATAGAATCTAACAACTAGGTTTACAGCACTTGTCCATCCTAATGTCCTTAATAACATCAGGCAGTGAAGCATTGAGAAGAAGAGGGATAAGTATAAGAGGATTATCACCGTCAGGAAATGAGTTCTCAATCTAAAAATATACAATGTGGAGAAAACATCTCACAATAAAGAGGAATTAAGCAGGAAAAGGACAAATACCCATTTCTGTAATTTGGAGAGTTTGTAGAGTAACTGAGGCAGGTCAGGGTTTTTGAGTTCAGTCAATGGCACTCTGATTCACATTCTAATGGAAAGGCTCAAGGTTGAGGGAGAAGTAGTAGCTTTTATATGCAGATTCCATTACTTTGAAAGGCACTTCCTGTTTATGGTAAAGGCACCCATTGTGTTTCCCTTTACTTTCTGTAAAGTGATTTTAATCTTCATTGCTGGATTCATTAAAACATGTATTATTTCACAGCTGGCAACTCCCTGGAGGGCTAAGATGAGGAAAACTCTTGAAAGAAGATATCACCTCCCTTACTGATTGCATGCCTTATCACAGCAGTGTTCCACTTTCTAAGTGTTTATTTACAACCATATACCTCCTGTAATAGGCAATAAGCAATCGTGATATCTTCACTTGGGACCAATTTAGAGAAATATATTCATTGCCCTCTGTACGTTGGATTTTTAAAGACTATTAGTCAAATTTAAAAAAAAATATTTTAGAAGTTGTGATGTATTTTTTGTTTCTTCAAAGTGAGGATTTGAAACATTTTTGTTCTGGAATTTGAATTTAATCAACTCAACATTTTGCACAACAGAAATTATGAGTGTAATTATTATTGTTGCTGTTGGTGTTAATATATTTTTGCTCAGATTCATACAATGTTGAATTGGCTTATGAAACAGAGCAAAAAAAAATACTCCCCTTTAGGTAAGTGACTCTGAATACCTCTCTTTCCATTTATTGAACCTTGACACAGAACTGGCAACTCACAGAAAAACAACCACAGAAAAATCACAGAATCACAGAAAAACCAGAGAGACCTCTTGTAAAATTAGTAGGTGTCAGTAAAGAACACAAGCTAGAGACTATTCTCAGAATCTGAGTGATGTTTTATGGCCATCTGAAAGCCTTTAAAAAATAATAACTGAAAATGATCAAGCTGGAAAGTGTTTCAATTACAGTCATTAAAACAGATTCTCCTTGTGCAGCCACTAGAGTAATTACACACTACAGATAGGGCTCAGAAAAAGGTCTTTGGCAATTATATGACTTTTAAAAATTTTATATGGATTTTATATTTTGGCAAATTAAATTGCCAGTGAATTAAAGGATTTCAGAAAACATTCCTCTTCATTCGGTGTACATCCAATTTACGAAATTTTTAAGAGCAAAAATTATTCAACTGGAGACATACAGAGAATGACCAGCTGTAGACCATGATGATGTACTACAGAGGACTCCTCAAAGGGAAAACAAAGTTTTGTTTTCTTATGTCACCCTCCACCCCATGCTCCAATAAAAAAGGAAAAAATATATCTAAGAAACAAAACCAATGTTTGATTCTCCTTCTAAAGAAATATTTTTATCACAATGAACTTAGGGTGGTCTTCTGATGTAATTATGCTGTTTTGTTTTCAAGCAGTACTGGGTTAGAGAAACCCCATTTAAATACTGTATGTCGATGTCATGTTAATGAAATAGTGGTTGAGCACTCATCAGGTATTCTTGTTGCAAAGGATATGTCAACTCAGCTAAAAACTGAGGTCTTCAGATAAGCTGGCACACATGCCTAATTATCTCTCACTCAAGTGAAATGCTAGGTAGTTTACCACAAATAAATAAGTAACAAGCAAAAGAAACTTTTTTTTTCTTCCCATAATTTAGTGAGTTCCTGACTGCGGTAATCACAGAGTTAGGCGAATGCAGCATGTTGAAGAATGAGGTCTACCTTAGACAGCTGACGGGAAGAATTTGTATAGTGATCCTGTAAAACTTGAGATATGAGGAAAGTGTCTTTTTTCTCAGCTTTTTATTGGAGATGCTCCAGGTTTGTTGTATGAAAGGACACCCAACAATCAAAACTCAGTCATGAAAATGACATCAGGAAGCAAATGAGTGTATCAAAGTGTGTGGCACTGCGGCACATAAAAATCAGCCCAAAGCTCTGAAACAGAATTCCCTACAAGCTGGAGCAGGAAGCGAAACCTAAGGTAACTCAATAGCACCACCCACTGTGACTGGACTCACATTGACACTTAAAATGGACACCTCTATTCTTTAACAATCTACAGTAATCAATTACACGAAAGACAGCAGTCGAAGGATCATCAACACCGTGTGCAAATACTTTATAAGAAATAGAACAGATTGTGGAGATTGTACTCACGGCCAGCATCTAATTCTTGGTGACGTGAACAGATAAGTATGAACCTACCAGCAGCATAATATCCTATAGTTTGTCTTTCTTTTCTATTCATTCATTTTTTCTGACTTTTGATCTCCACGTTTTTATCTTGGTTTGCAATCAGGTGTTATGAACTACCTCTTCATTTTTATTTCCCCAGACTTCATTCACAGTACCCCCACAAACAGATGCTCATATCCTGTGCTCAGAGGAAGTGCCCTGCACATCTGGTAAAATGCTGGAATAAGACTGTAAAATACTGTCTCTAGCGGATGAACAGAAATTTTGTATTGGCATTGCAGTTAAATGTGGTATTCTGCCTTTTTATTGCTTCTAAATTATATGTTTGTTTTGAAACAGTCATCCTTGTTACAGTTTCTTGTCTATTGGAACATTTTAGAATACATATTTGGAAGTAAGAAAGTAAATGGCATTCCAAAGAAAACAATTAACTGTACCACATGGTAAAGGAGAGTTTTTTTTAATGTGAAAGGAAAAGAGGACATTTTATTAGCATTGCGGCCATTGCTGACACGCATACTGCCTCAATTCTAACAAGGTCATCATATCTTCTTAGATTTTCATCTTATAATTACAGTAGGTGCAGGATGCTTGCTGCAACGCTCACCTGGTTAAACAGTGTTCTGATATTGGATGGACTGATTTACATCCTTTTTAACATGGAAAAAATGACAATTCATCAGCAGTAATATTCTTGTTCCTAGCAAAGAGCTTAAAGCGTTCTTAAAGCTTCTGTATTCTTTGCAATGCCTTAAAATGCAAAATGGACAATGTATTTTGACTTGAGGCACTCAGAAATCAAATAGGTAGAATATAAATATGAATCATTTTGTCAATTGAGACAATTCACTAAAGAGATAACTAGCTGGTATAGATCATTTGTACCAAGTTAAAGAATTAATTATTTTATAACTTGTACAACATGGGGTTCAGGTTATCTTTTGTTTGCCTTATTTAAGAGATATCCACAATGTCAAGTAGTGGACAGCCCAGAGGTAATTTATCAAATAATCCTAACTGTTAAAAAGTCACAGCAAATTAACCTTTCCTCTGCACAATTTTCCTGGCATATGTGTTCCTTAAATGCATGTTCTCTGAGTGGCAGAAGATAAGAGGTTTTAATTAAATTGTTCCAGTGTTTACAATCATTCAGCCTCCACTATCTTTTACTTGATTATGAGCCTGAAGTCTGGTATCTTGCATCCCTAATGCTTGTACAAGTATATGGTGCACCAAACTTAAAGATTGATCAGTAAATTTGATCTGTCAGATGGCTTATCCTAAAAAATAGTATTAGACTTGTCATATGAAGTAGCACAGGAATTGAGTCTTGCTTGGCTTCCTGACTTAGTTATCCACTCAGAGTATTGAATTTTCAACAGCCATGAGATAACTGGTTCAAATTCAGATTGCAGCAAAAAAGGACTCCAGTTTGGATCTCTCGGGGGGCAGAACGTAATTGTCTCATGGAGAATTCTCAGCTCCCTGTACGCCAGCAGAGCCTGTTGATAGACGCGTTCCTGTGAGCTTGCAGCATTATCAGTGAAACCTTTGTCTTTTATCTATTTAATACGAGAGTGCAGGGGTCACTGAGAATGATAAGTAAAGAGACATTGCCCTCAAATATTATTGGGACTGCAAAGTCTAAACTGGGATTTTCACTTTGACCTCTAATAAAACTGTAATTGCTCATGACAAATACATGATTGATTAATACAATGTGTAATTTTTAATACATATTTAATATTTGTTAATTATGTCATTTGCATTCTACCCTTAACCTAATTAAACAACTGATACTATTAAAATGTCTTTGTTGTTTTTCCAAATAATTTTATTAGTGTTGAAATAAAGAAGTCATTGTGAAATCAGAATTTTTTTTGAGTTGTTTGAAATAACAGATTGAGACTATGCCATTAACTTTCGATTCCTCATTAACAGAAGGATTATTGTTAATGTGAATACCAAAGCATTCATCCAAAGCAGTGCCTCAGGGCACTTAATCCAAAGAAACCTATAATTTTATGAAGACTGGTGGCAATTTCACAGGAAAACTGTATAACATTTTCCCAGTATTTGGGGTTTTACCAGAGGGCCTTCAGTGAAAGAGAACTTTTATTCTTGTCTAGGACTTCTTGTTCTATTATCTACCAAGAGGTCAGAGTAGAATCACTGTTATATAGTATGCACACTTAGGATATTGCATTAAATGTCAGATCATATTTTTGAATGTCAAAAGGATCAGTCTCTGTCTCTGTCACCAATTTTTTTAAGATGGCTTATTTTGGGGGTTTATCTTTCCACAAAAACCTTCTGAACTAAACATTGAGCTTTTTGAACGAATCTTCTAAAAAAAGCAGAGTAACAGCACTACGGAAATACATAATAAGTGGTAGAATGTTAATTTTAATTTTGTTAATCTTACCCCAAAGCAAGAGGTGGTTAAGCCATCTTCTGTTATCTCTTTTCACCAATAAGGACATGTTAAGATGGGAATAACCTCTATTTGAGGTTTTAGAATTATCCCAAGATATATAACTTCTTCAGGTCACCATTTGACAACATGTATTTAATGGTATTGTCTCAAACTTCCCCCAGTTAAGTTTTGTTTTATAAATTGGGATCAGACTCTCAGACCACCATTTCTAAAGGAGGCCAGGACATTTTCACAAGCACTCACCCCTCTAGCTGGGTCCATGAGAACTAGAAATGGCTGTGTGCCTCTCTGTCCGGCTACCTCCCAATCCGGTAGGCAATTTATCAATCCAGCTCCCAATTAAACAGCCTTTTAAAGGTTCGACTCTCCACTAGACCAGTCCTCCAACATTGAGCTACTACGAGTCTTCAGGCAATCAGCACAGCATTTGCCTTCCGACTGCTTCAGGATTAAAAATCTTTCAAGCACCATTCCAGAGGAGATTCGCCTCTCCAACCATCATCCTGCTGGCCCCGCTACGTGATCTTCCAAACACCCTCTGTCCTGCTACCCCGTATTCCTTCTCTTCTACCAGCTCTCTGATTATCCAGTCTGCCTGCTTGCGTTCCCAAAAGACTGCCTCACTGCTTCCTCAGCATTCTGAACACAACTGAAGAATCCCAAAGTCTCGCACTTGGGTTTCAACCCGTCAGCTCACTGCAGCACCCACATTCTAACACTGTGCATGTCTGCTACAGTGGATAATCATGCATTCACAGGAAACGCATTTTTACTACTGTCTATTTTCATCATCGTTCTGAACTTTACATCTACCCTGACCTTATCATTCCTTGCATTTATATAGGTCTTTTCATCCCCAAGCATTTCACAGAGTGAGACCGAATCCATTCACCACCTCGGTGCTGGTCAGCAGGCTTTGCACCAGCAGCCACACTACACAGTGTGTTAGACAGAGAAATGAGAAAATGCTTCACTATACTGAGTCAAGTGGGAGTTTAAGTAGGACCTCAGTTCAAAACGTCATCTGATGAACAGCACATCCTACAGAAGGGTGTCCTTGGTACCGGGAAATTAATTTGGAAGTTCTGGTCCAGACGGATACATGCCACCTACTGGTCTACCAACACCATTAACAGCACCAACCTAGTTTCATTTTGAAGTCTCCCATTCCTGTGCTGACCTGACCCAACAGGTCCATAACAAATAACTGAAAAATGAATGCCTTTTACAAAAAGCTATCTTTGTCATTGATTAAACACCTAGAAGTATCACATTAGAGACCATTGGCTCTTTTACAGAAACAGTTCAAATGTAAAGTACAGTACCACCTAAAAACACATAAGATTTGCATATACAGCATATAGAATATATTTGTTTATACAGTATAGAGTATCAAACTATTTTTTTTCTGACAAGGTTAAAAGGCAGTAGAAGTGTTTTTTCCCTGGTTATGTCCAGCAGAAAAAAAGAAATAAATTGTGGGAAACAAGAAAAGACATTATTTTAAAAGTGGAAACTACACTGTAAAAAAATCACAAGTATAAAATGAAAAAAAAAGTTTATTTATCAAGATAAAGAGAAATACTTAACAGTTGAATTCTGACTTTGAGTCAAGCACATATCTTTTTTCAGGATCAATCCTACTGTCAACATTAATTTGCTTTGATTCAAAATATATCTATGCACACTTCTTTTTATAAGAAGAAAGAGAAAGAAATATAATCTTTCTTAAGGGCTGGTAGAAGGTAATTATATAAATCAGTCTCCAGGACAACCAGAATTTTTAACCAGCCTAGTGCTGCTGGTCTATTAAAGACTCATAAAGTCTTCATGTAGTGTAACTTAAATTTTTCTTCAACACTTTTGATCCAAGTGCTAAGGTAGGACCTGCTTCACTTTACTTTTTTTATGATACTGAAGTATGCCTCAGGCTTTAAATTCAGCACATTTCACAGCAATTCAGGTCTCATAATGGATGATGACAGAAATCATAATCATTCACATTAAATGGCTTTAGAATAATTATTATAAACAATATTTTTAAATCTTTTTCCTACCCAATACAAAGGAAAAATGAACATTTACAGTGCCTTGCGAAAGTATTCGGCCCCCTTGAACTTTTCAACCTTTTGCCACATTTCAGGCTTCAAACATAAAGATATAAATTTTTTATTTTATGTGAAGAATCACCAACAAGTGGGACACAATTGTGAAGTGGAACGAAATCTATTGGATTTTTGAAACTTTTTTAACTAATAAAAAAATGAAAAGTGGGGCGTGCAAAATTATTCGGCCCCTTTACTTTCAGTGCAGCAAACTCACTCCAGAAGTTCAGCGAGGATCTCTGAATGATCCAATGTTGTCCTAAATGACTGATGGTGATAAATAGAATTCACCTGTGTGTAATCAAGTCTCTGTATAAATGCACCTGCTCTGTGATAGTCTCAAGGTTCTGTTGAAAGCGCAGAGAGCATCATGAAGACCAAGGAACACACCAGACAGGTCCGTAATACTGTTGTGGAGAAGTTTAAAGCCGGATTTGGATACAAAAAGATTTCCCAAGCTTCAAACATCCCAAGGAGCACTGTGCAAGCGATCATCTTGAAATGGAAGGAGTATCAGACCACTGCAAATCTACCAAGACCTGGCCGTCCCTCTAAACTTTCAGCTCAGACAAGGAGAAGACTGATCAGAGATGCAGCCAAGAGGCCCATGATCACTCTGGATGAACTGCAGAGAACTACAGCTGAGGTGGGAGAGTCTGTCCATAGGACAACAATCAGTCTTACACTGCACAAATCTGGCCTTTATGGAAGAGTGGCAAGAAGAAAGCCATTTCTCAAAGATATCCATAAAAAGTCTCGTCTAAAGTTTGCCACAAGCCACCTGGGAGACACCCCAAACATGTGGAAGAAGGTGCTCTGGTCAGATGAAACCAAAATCGAACTTTTTGGCCACAATGCAAAACGATATGTTTGGCGTAAAAGCAACACAGCTCATCACCCTCAACACACCATCCCCACTGTCAAACATGGTGGTGGCAGCATCATGGTTTGGGCCTGCTTTTCTTCAGCAGGGACAGGGAAGATGGTTAAAATTGAGGGGAAGATGGATGCAGCCAAATACAGGACCATTCTGGATGAAAACCTGTTGGAGTCTGCAAAAGACCTGAAACTGGGACGGAGATTTATCTTCCAACAAGACAATGATCCCAAACATACAGCAAAATCTACAAAGGAATGGTTCACAAATAAACGTATCCAGGTGTTTGAATGGCCAAGTCAAAGTCCAGACCTGAATCCAATCGAGAATCTGTGGAAAGAGCTGAAAACTGCTGTTCACAAACGCTCTCCATCCAACCTCACTGAGCTCGAGTTGTTTTGCAAGGAAGAATGGGCAAGAATTTCAGTCTCTCGATGTGCAAAACTGATAGAGACATACCCCAAGCGACTTGCAGCTGTAATCGCAGCAAAAGGTGGCTCTACAAAGTATTAACGCAAGGGGGCCGAATAATTTTGCACGCCCCACTTTTCATTTTTTTATTAGTTAAAAAAGTTTCAAAAATCCAATAGATTTCGTTCCACTTCACAATTGTGTCCCACTTGTTGGTGATTCTTCACATAAAATAAAAAATTTATATCTTTATGTTTGAAGCCTGAAATGTGGCAAAAGGTTGAAAAGTTCAAGGGGGCCGAATACTTTCGCAAGGCACTGTATGTAATTTCGTGTTTTATTTTAATTTGGTCAAAAGATTAAGATCATCATTTAAAGATCAGAAGTCTCAAAATCTGTTCCTGGCAGTTCTTCCCCACCCAGTGCTTTTGGAGCTTAACAAGAACGTTCACAGTGACCTCTGCTTCAGAAGCCGTGTGCTTCTGCGTCCACATGCGAGGAGAGGAGTTGTGAGAAAACTCTTACCATCAGCAATGAAGTGCTCCGGCACATGTAGAGTCACCTTCACAGTGAGAGGACAGGAGAGCTGGCTGCTGTACACTACAGCCAGAATGCAGGTGCTAACTGTGATTAATGTCAGAGTGGCTTTGTTCACTGGACTTCTCGGGGAGCCTGAGAGGAAATGAAAGATAAGAGGGATACAAAGTTAAATCAAGAGTCACCCCAAAAGCAAAACAAATCCAGACAAAAGTCAGGCTTCTCTTTACGGTGCTGTTTCTTTTGTTTCATTGTATTACCTGAATAATATATTCCCCGAGAAATACTTTTTGACATGCGTAGCATGAAATGTGGCTTTTCTCCCATGCTTCCACCCCCTGCCATCAGTGGGGGTGCTAACTGTACAGTGGTGAATTGTCATCTTCTCTGGTATTGGATTCTAGCAGTGTGGTGTCAGTGAGGCACCAAAGAGACACCCCCAAAGACTTAAGTAAATAGTCCGTACTTGAAAGTACTTCATACAGTATGTAATAGTAGAATTAGACTGGATGGGGTTTTCACATGAAGTTAGTGGTATATAAGCTTGGCCAGTCTCACAGTCCTTAATTCTGTTTTGTACTGTATGTGAAATGTGTGTTTAGTAGAGTGACTTAGTACAGTATAAGTAGACTGTCTGAACTGGCATATGTTCAGTAGACATTTGATACGGTAGTTTCTGTAAGTTCTATGTAGACATATGGGTACAAAATGGTACACAATGGATGAAAAGATTTTGAATGGACATTTTGTGTGCATACAGTATAATGACATTGTGTAAGGAAATGTAAAAAAAAAGAAAAGCCATAGTGCCCTAATATTCTAGGAAGGAAGAACTTTTTCCTACTTCTTTTTCTCTAGATCCATCTGAATATCCTACTGCTTATAGTCATATGAGCAAAATTCAATTTAATTAGAGCCAATGTACAAAATGACAAGAATGAAACCTCATTTGAATAATAATAACATGCCTTATTAATGTTTAGATATTAGTGGATTGAATGGCTCTTTTAATAAATGATGTTTACTGTAAATATACATATTAAAAAACATGTAAGGCAAGTATGAGTAATGTAGTAATTCAGATCAGAAAATCTTACAGACCTTGAGAACTAGATCATGGGTAATAATTTCAAAGTAATTTTACTGATATGAAACGCAGTATATGAGAATAACCACTGTGTATATGATTTTGATATTGATGCTAGTGTATTTCACTACTGCTTTTGTAGTCCAGACATCAACGTTTCATTAAATGGCTGTGATTAAGAATCTCCAAATAGTGGCATGCAAGTGATAGAGAACTGATAGGACTTCTTAGTAACCCCAAAGACCTGCCAGGCGCTCAAGAGCTTTTAGTGTTACCAGTGAGAACTGCATCACTACTCTACAGTATCTGAAGCTCTCTGCTGCAGGAACTGAAAGGCTTGGACCATGAAATGTTAACTAACATTGCATATTTCAAAGGAAAATGTGCTGGACTGCAATGTTACAATAGCAAAATTGACAAGGAAAGGGGTGGTTATTGAATGAAGAATAACTAGTGATTAGAAACATAAAGAAACAGCATATCTGAATCTGAAAAGCCCCCACACAGAAACACCGACTGCATTTTCGTATTCATAGTCAATATAATATGGATTATGCAAATAGCTCTACATTTTTTCAGCATCCTCTCAGCATAATCTATATTAGGAAAAGCAGTTAATCTCATTTTCCTTTTGTTGTTTTATTTAGGGTACTTCAAAATAGTGAAAACTGTAATCATTAGGTCTCTGCAGCTCTCACATCTCTCTCGATCCACAGGTTCCCCGAAAAATAATTTGACATTTAAAAAAAGAAATTTAAAACACTTTAAAAAACATGACACACTGACTCACACAAAGGAAACAATAAGATAATACATGCCCTTCTTTTTAAATAAAATCACACTTAATCACATGTTGTGCATATCAAAAAGGAAGAGATAGCTATTGAATTTAAAAATATCTTTTAACAGCTGGATTTCCTTAAATGTAATTTCTTGTTTCATATCATGTGCATGGCACATTATCCCTTTTGTTTCTGCTTCTCACGTTGTTCTTTTCTATGCCTGTTAAATGTTTAGGAATAAGTGAGAAAAGAAGTCTTACATTTAAGAAAAGTTAATACTCAATGGAATATAATGTTACAAGATTGTTGTCACATCACAGCGCTGTTCCTGATTTACTTATACAAGAAATGTCATAATTGATGAAAGTGTTAATGCAGCGTCCAAAGAATCATTTACAGTGCTAAGACAATACTATTAAAGACGGCTATACTGTCCTATCTCATTTCCCCTAAAGCACTATTAAAAGGCTTTTAACAACCATTTTTTTTCTTAGAATACTTTAGCATCATTAAATATACTCTCTAAAAATGAACAGGAACAGCTCCATTTCTTTTGCACACTTGATGTGGAAAACCCAGTTGTGTGTTTCCTTATTTTGGTTCACATTTACAAACTTCCTGACCACAACATAGGGAGTGTAAGCAGACTACTCTGACCCACTCACATCTGAACCTCTTTTAACATGTCACAGGCACCACAGTTCCTCACCAAAGGTTCAGTACCAAAAGGAAAGTGGTATGTCTCTCACTGAAAACACCAAAAGCACGCAAGAGAGAGAGAGTTCACAGGGGATGCTAGGAATCAAAAGAGTCCTTTCTGAATAATCCTACCTTAGGATCCTATTGGGATTCCCCATTCCCCACAATTGCCTGAGCACCAGTATTTGGGACATCTCAATTACAATCAGCTTCAACCCAAATTTGAACCAATGGTTAGGAAACTCAATGTGTCGGTTTAGTCTAAATCAAACTTAAAATAAAAAAAAAACATGATGTTTCTATTGTCATAAAAATAAATCTGCAAGGGTATAGGTTAAGCAAAGAAAGAATGGATCAATGAAATTGTTGGCTTTATAAGCTTTGGAGTTTTCCCTTGTATATTCTTGCAAGGGCAGCCAGATTTCCCCATTTTTGTTTCTTCTGGTTGAGAGTAACTGCCCTATTTTAATCCAAGCACAATATTATGGGTTTTGCAGAGTGCTTCTGTGCAATTCTACATATACAGAGTATATACAGTACACTGTATACAGTACATATCAGATTGTCACGTCAACTCTCATTGACTGCCCGAGGAAACAACTTAAAAAGCCTGTGTACATACCCTTTTCTTTACAAGCTCCTGTTGCTTAAGTAGCAGGCAACACAAGAAATTCAAATACAATCATGAGCACTGAAAGTCGTTGTGCAATCAGAAAGGAAACATTCCCTGAAGTAAAGGGGATCACAGCTAGGTGAATTTAATTATTTTACTGTTACTGTATGTTTTATAGCCTTTCGGGTTAAGTCAAGCAGTCTATTCCTTGCGTAGATACACAATTCCCTCCCTTCTTATGAATGCTGTAACCTACAGTAAATGTTTATGTAATTTAGTTATTCTGTTTCAATCTTTGCTACACTACTGTATGAATTTCCAAGAAGAATTTGGATGTACTGTACATTAAGTTTGGTCTTACAGGTAAATTTGTTGTGAGATCACATGGGATTCAAAAAGGGCTTCTTCAAGTCCTCTTAAGTGATGAGAAACACACTGTTGGCAGTAGCTCTGACACGGAGGTTCATGGAATACGATTTATGTACTGGGCAAGGAGGCAAAAGATGCAGGGAAAACAATTCATCCAGAAGCTAAAAGGGGAATAAGAACATACAGTAATAAGCTCAGCCACTTGATGCTGCAGGAGATGGATGTCCACTATGTGACATTGTTAGAGTGAGGTTATTTTAAGGAATCTCCAGATATTTTTTACCCATAGCTAACATAAGACATTAGCTACGTTTCCCTTAGAATCTAAAAGAAATAACACCATATACTTAAAGAGGTCATGAGTTTTCTGCAATATCTAAAGAGCAGAGCTTTACTGGAACAGAAGATCTATAGCTTTTCATTATGTGTTCAGGGACATTTAAGTTGTCTCAGTTTGTTGTCAATATTGTGAATTATGATACTGGGAAACTTAATACATTAAAGATGTAATATGAATTAATTCAGTCTTGGGACAATACAGCATGTCAGCCAATAGGTCTTCTCAATGAAGGACAATGTACTCTCTGAGCTGAACACTCCCTTAGATGGCTCTCACTAAACAATGGCTGTTATCTGATATATTTACTAAATGATGGATGACCATATCATCTCTGAAAAAAATACATGGCAATTCTTTTTAGTTTTTCAGTCAAGTTCACTAGACTAAAAATGAAAAAAAAAATATATGGACTAGCACTATTACAATATATATTATCATAGATAGGTACTATACTTTGCCTGTTATATGAGTACAAGTTAAATTATTTAATAGTAGTACAGTTATACACAGAATGTACAACACTGCTGGGCTTGTCTACTTCAAAAACTTTAAGTGAATCATTCATCCATTGTTTTTATTTTGTGATTCTTCCTGTAGAGCAGAAGGCTTTAGCATGTTAGGTATACAGTACTGTACACATTGACCTGAAGACTGCAATCATAACCACAGAATCACATTATTAAATTGTTCTTTTCCTGAAAAAAAGCATCCTCTTGGTTCCAAAAAGAAAGAAATAAACTTTCAAGAGGGAGGACTGTGATACCCCCTGTGTGGAGATTTATGGTCTTCCTGCGCTTACATGGGGTTTTGCAAGTTTCTCTTCTTTCCATCCACCTTTCAAAGATATAGCAGATGGGTTAATTGAGGCCTCTAAACTGTGGGTGTCCTGTGATGGACTGCAGTCCTTTGCAGGCTGTAGTCCTGCTTTGGGCCCTCCGTTTTTCTTTTGCTCACTTCAGAATCATATCTTTCAGCTAGAATCCTTTAATTTTGAGTGGAATTTCAAAGCCAAGACAAAGTTCTGCAAAACCTTAAGTCAAAATTTTAATTTCTTAAATCCATTCCCCCTTTTTTGAGAAGGTCAGAAAGAGGAGATTGCCAATATTTAGGTATGCAGTACAGTGATGCCATTTCCCCATCATTCTTCGACCTGTGAATCAGAAATGGAGCTGTGTTGTTTCCTAGCAACAAACCTTAAACCAAAGTCACCACTGAGGAGCAACACAGCCCCCCTTTATCAGCAAAAAGGCCACCGTGCCTTCAAGAATAGATTGAAACGAAATATGGAGTATCTTAACCAAACCTTAAAAGTGAAGGAAGAAAAAAAGTGAAAATGTCAACAGTGTTAAGGTATATAACACAGAATCCAAATCACATTTCCTACTACTTTCCAAAAACAGGAATTCTTAGATTTCTTATGTCATTTGTGGTGGTGGCCACATGAATGAGCAGTAGTACCAGCGGTGGTTGTAGTAATATTAAAGGGCTTATACTGTACAATACATGCCGGCCAAAGTCTCTGGATAAATGAAATTACAGATTTGCAAGCTACAAGAACCCTTGAAACCCCTGCACTATAAATGACTAAATTAAAAGTTTTTCCATACTGGGCCCAAAGGGCATTTTAGTTTAGGAAAGTTGCTGGAAAACATTTTATATTCTTCAAAACTATTTATCTTTGAACTCTGATCTATAGATGTCATTTTATAGTAAAGATAAGAATGTTACAAATGGGCATCTTTTTCAGTAAATGATAATATTATATATACATTTATAGAGTATGTGGTATATGAGCACAATGAAAGGAACTTGGAAGTAAAGACTTTGCATGTAATTGTGGGTGAGATATCAGATAATGGCATGCACAGACACATTATCACTTGTTAAAGGATGAACAACAATTACATGATCTGCGGTGTCACAAAGCATATTTATATCAGGAGATATTTTTGGAGAAACTATTTTTCCTGTCTGAGTTTTACTTTGTATTTTTCAACTGCCTTTCTAATGCATTTGTGTAAAGACAAGAGCTCTTCTCTGCTCTTCTCTAAAGTCAGCCTATTTTTCTCACC
Organism: Lepisosteus oculatus; assembly: GCF_040954835.1. Taxonomy (NCBI): domain Eukaryota; kingdom Metazoa; phylum Chordata; class Actinopteri; order Semionotiformes; family Lepisosteidae; genus Lepisosteus; species Lepisosteus oculatus. The sequence continues at coordinate 11,037,465 of NC_090719.1, read as the reverse complement.
TCTGGGAATCCAAATAATGACAAATGATTGTTACTTTCCATCTATCCATTTTCTAACTGCTTTATCCAATGTAGGCTCACAGGGGAGCCGGAGCATTTGCAAGCAAGGAACTGGAGCAAGGCGGGATACACCCTGGATGAGATGCCAGACCATCACAGGGCATACACAGACACAGACACAGACTATAGACACTCACACTAGGTCCAGATTTCCCAAAAGTCAAATAACCTACCAGTATGACTTTGTATTGTGGGAGGAAACTGGAGCACCAGGGGGGAACCTATGTAGACATAGGGAGAAAATACAAACTCCATGCAGATAGTACCTCAATAAATGAATCCAGAGCCCCAGAACTGTGAGGCAGCAATGCCAACCACTGCAACACAGTGAAACCAACTTGTTCCCTTTCTCTATATTTTTAATTTAATTATGTACAGTGACCACAGCTCTCTTTGCAAAATCTCCACAACATACAGTAGAGCTTTATCGTTACATACTGTGCCACTGGCAGCAACCAGCCCTAACATCAGCAGAAAAATGCTGTGGGTTCTCCACAATGTAAAATACTATTAAAGTAACATATAGCATTCACAAATGTCAATAAAATGCCTTGTCTTGTGTTCAGACAACACCAACACTGGAGATATCTGATATCTGAAAGTTTTTGTATGTGATTGTGTACCATCAATTATTTTCTTTTCTCTGCAATTAGAAAGAACCAATGAATAATGACTATGATCTTAACTACATTAGTTAAAATAAGTTAATAAAACAAAGTCAACATGAAAAATTTAATAAATGCATGTGAAGCCAACTATTTATTCCAATCACTGGTGATAGCTGCTGGATTAAGGAATCGAAACGATACATCTTCATAAATGTGTGGGTGAGGATGGCCATCAGAATCAGGTCAAGGTTTAGAAGAAATTAACTTTCTTCCTGTGGAAGACTGAGGCTTCTTATCTGATGCTCTTGATTCAGAAATGAACTGCATATCTACTGAAACAGCTTTCAGGCCCTCAGCCTTCATCTGAGTCATATAGAATAATTACAGCATCTCCATTATTCAAAAGCTTATAAAAAGCCATCAACCTCAACTGTGAGCCCTTTTTGAAAACCTGTGTGTTGGTGAAAATGATTGTTGTTTTTCTGCTACACAACTTAGAAGAACTTTCAAACCACTGAGTGACTGCTACATAGCCTGTTGATGACTGGATTTCTATGTATTTACTTGATGCCTAAATTAACACACTGTATTAACTGATATTAACACGTTAAGTTGTTTGCCAGTGTGATTGTGGTTATTGAAAACTCCCATCTTGCTTATCATGGCCATATGCATGAAACAGAACATATACATTTGTCTCCTTAGGAACAGCCTGACAATACGAATGGCTTGAAAGAATATACAAATAAATTAGTAGTGCCCCCATATAATTATACATGTATTATGTTTTGTGTAGCATGTTTTGGTAATTTTTATCCATTCTTTCATGCCTGAGCATAATTTTCAGTAGCATCACTGGCTCAATTACCCTGTCCAAAAATACCTACGTTGACCTTTTAAAACTGTCATATTCAATGAAGTATAACGGTTTGGTTAATTACCACTGCTATTAGCCTTGACAAGTTTTTCCAAGGATTTCTTAGCTTTATTACAGCTCTTGGTTTCATGATAGACTGGGATTTTAAATGAGTGTATGAGCCATCATTAAGTAGAATAAATCATAACAACACAATGAAAACATTTCAATAAAGCATCGTTATCATGCAGATATAAGTAACTGATGAGTGATGTTAATGACTGTGGTCTGAACTTCATGACTCAAAAGGAGTTATATGCAAATCATTCTAAAATGTGAATAGTAATGCCATATAATATGTCAGCAAAGGATGTACAAATTAAATGGGTGACACCAGGCTACCAGTTGAGTCCCAGGTGGCAGTAAAGACAGTTAACTGAGCACAGGATGATCTCTATTACCTAAATTAACCTAGTTAACGTTATCAATCATTTTGCATTCTGCTAGGGGCACTCTAGGGCTCAAATGTGGTAATACTGATAGGGTACATTCCAGGGGCAAACATGGACAATTTCTCAAAGCTCCTCTGTTGATCTGTGAGTTATAGAGATGAGCTGGTTTTTTTAATTACAGTTCTACTGTATATAGGTGGGAGATATAAGACAAAATAATTCATGATTCCCATTATTTCTTAAAAAAGATATTGAGGAAATTCCCAGAAAGGACCAATACAAAACACAAATTAAAAGGTGACTTTCAGGCAGCGCTGGAACTGGGGTTTTCTTTGATACTGTAGTCATATGCTTTACATTAAACTGAGAAAATCGCAGCATTGTAATGTGCAGTGTATGCCATTTCATACTTGTACTGTACAGGCTCACAGAGATATTCTGAAAACAGAAGGTACTTCCTACATCCTGAAGGGCTTTGCTCTTCATTACTCATCGCCCAAGCTCCAAATGAAGTGCCTGTCTAATTTGCATTATTTATTTAATGTATCAGTTTAAATATTTACTCTGGGAAAGCCTTTCTGACAAGTGTTTAGCTTCACACAGCATGTTTCTGGCTGTCTTTCTTCCCAGTCCTATACTAAAGCTATCAGACAATTAAGTCTGTTGAAACTTGGCTGATAAAAGGCCTACAAGAAACCTAATGGTGCTTGTGGAGGATGAAGTAGGAGCAGTGCATTCTGAAGAAATGAAAGTGCACTCACAATTATATTTTCTCAAGCTCTAATAAATCATATTTACTGAGGTAAAAGCAGTTAAGAGAAAGGTTAATGATTGTGCCCTGATGATCATAACAACCTTACACTTAACCAGGTTTAATAATAATAATAACAATTCCATACATTTATACAACATAATTTTTTTATTCCAACTGATTCTAAAGGGATTCTATATAGGATGGAGTAGTCATTATTTCCAGAAGCCCTAGAACCTTAGGAAGGATTGAATATGCCCGAATGGATCTAAGCACCATGGGATCTTGTCTCATCATGTCTCATCCACCTGATCCACTAATACGATACCAGTTGTAACCGTACAGTAGACTGAATTTTGCTTGGAAGTTCCAATAACATTACTGACCTGGTCCATCCTTGCTTGGCTTCTGAGATCTGACAAGACCAGGCTGGATATGCTGTTTACATCATGTTCATTAATTCAGTACCAATTTTCATTTTCACAATAGCAAATCCAATGAATTGTCGCAGCTACAGCTTGATATTTTGTTAGTAAAAGTGTTAATTATCCTTACTCCTGTCTCCTAACGATGATATCTTTCTCTCATCCTACTATAAGATTCATAAGCACTCAGAAGTGCCGAAGATAAAGGGATAACAACATTAACCCTGATAGATCTCCGACAACTAATATTTCTTCAGGTTATGCCTTTGGAGAATGGCATCCTCACAACTGCGAAGCTTGTCAGCCTATTACCCCGACATCCTGTTTCGCACTTTTCATATTTGTGGCTGTCTTTCAAAAGGCAAGTTGCCTCTTTGTTCTGCCAGAGTTTGTGATCACACCAGTGATTCTATCTGTCAGCTCTACAGGACGAAAAGCGTTCATTCTTTATGCAACATCACACTTCAAGCACAGGAACACAGCTCCCTTGAGCAGAATCATTTCGACAGTGAAGTCAGAGCAGAGAGCAAAGACTTAAAGAATTTAAAGAAGCAGGAAGAAAAGGGGAAAATTAAATAAGAAATAGAAAACTTTGAACCATGCAATTACAGAAACTATTGAGGCATAAAACTCAAAGGCAGGGCACTTAAATGTTGTACTTTGAGTGGTGTGTGAAACAAACCACAAACAGTAACTACAGTAGGTGTTTTGTAAACGTGACTTTTTTTTCTGTTGACTGCTTTAGACACCCATTTCTGATGGATGGTTGGCTCTGTGGCTTTCAGATTTAATTATATGTTCTTTGATGGTTTGAGGAATGTGTCTGACAGTTGTGTGTGTGCTTACCAACTCACAGGTGTCAGGTCAGACTAGAAGGGGTATTTCTCTGTAATGTAAAAGAAGCGACTGACACTTCCCAACACCTGTCTCTTCCGCCAATCCACAAAATATAGACTTCCACACCAAAATGCATGGCGCAGACATTTACTATTTTGGGGACAACGCAACAGTATTACTAAGATATCAAAACTGCTATCAGATTCAACCCATAGAAAAAAACAAATAATCTAGTTGTTTGCAGCCCCACAGTTGTTTGTCAAGTTATTAAACATTTTAAGATAGATTTAATTACATTATGAGATCATTTAAGACCTGCAGGCTTCACAAAATCAATTAACTATCCATGGCGTGTGTGAAAAGTGTGGGTTTCTGTCAGTACAATGCCAGCTAAGAAGTAATTCATTCATATCTTGCAAAGCTGTTGATGGTACAATTTTCATGACCAATGAATATCATTAAAAGATTAATGAGCTTTCTATAACAATTCATAATTTGAAATGCCTGGAAAAAAATGGTAAATACCAATGTTTGATAGTGCAAAATTAGCCTTTTCTTTAATAATGGAATTTTATTAGAAAAGGCTTATAAAATATCTGTACATTTTTTTCCATGCAATTAATGCGGTGATACTATGTGTCTCCAGTGGCATTTGGCTACTATGGGGCCTTTTTTGTATCATCAGGTTTTTAAAATTAATTAATAATCTTTAACATGGACAGTTCTATTCAACATTGCTAAATTACTATATATACAGAATTAGTGAAAGCGAGTTGTAAATAAACATCCAAAGAAAGTCTGAGCATGAATATGAAATCATGCCCTCCAGGGCATTAAAATTAAAAAATAACACAATTCTATACTGTATTGGCTGGTTTCATATCTAAAAATTAGTGAAAGTCCTGTCCATCTATATTTAAATAACATGAGTTTATAATAATCCAGGATAAGAGCTAATTAGGGTCAATGACATTTTTGGTGAAGGATTCCAGTTCTCTAATTCCTGTCGACATCTTAATCCTCCAACACACCTAAAGAAGGTTCAGCAACTGGAATGCTGTAGTTTTCTTCTTTCATTCTGGTTTTCAGTGTTAATTAACCTCTGTTTTTTCCTTCGCATTCTCATACACTGACATACATGTGTAGCTCTCTCCTCAAAAATAGTCGAACTTATAAAAAAAAACATTATTTCCTAATGTATTACAGAGCGCTTAGTTGCCTGAGTAGTAAAAACCCAGGGGTAATGCAGAATAATAGAGGTCTGGGCTCCCAGGGTGTGGGATTGATTAGATGCTTACATCAAACGTGTTCCGTACATCTTTCTGACTAGGTCTAAGGTCAAGAGACCTAGCAACATCTAACGTGCATGGTGTTTTATTTATTAATTTAACTGAAGAACATGCTGCACCCACTGCTTTTAGTTTGATTTTGTATGGATTTCCAAAGCCTACAGCTTTTACCTATTGGGTTGAACACAGGTTACACTACAACAGGACACAGCTAGCATGCTGCTGTCTGCAGACTTCGGAAGCACTGCAGACGCCAGCTGTTGTAAAGTGCAAATGATTATTGGGGAACACTAGCCAATTAGCTCACAAACAATGTCACTACTGAAATGATTGCAACTGTCCACCTACTTCAAGCTGTTTAAAGATTGTCCATTGCTGCAATTGTAAAGAACTCCTTTCTTTGCACAGTTATTTCAGCTCCTTATCCCCAACTCCTCCTTACTGTTTTTCTTTCCTTCACACATTCTAAATACTTCTTTCATCAATTTTATGAAGTATGACTGATGTTTGTTTTTGAGATCCATTCAAATTCATGTCATTTGCTTATAGATCATAATATGTAAAGACATCAAGCAGACGATAGTCATGAAATGAGATATTGTCGGCTCTTAAATGGCTGCTCTTGCTCAAATCCACAGCTCTCCTTCACAGCACCTCAGTGCAATGCGAGCATTAATGTTCCTCTTCACTGAAGTACTGTCAAATTAGCATGCTACAGGACAATGGAGAAACATGCAAAAGGCAAATGGTTATAAAGAGTAGTGCCTGCCAGGCAGAAGCATCAACTTACTCACTGTCACTCAAAGTTAATGCTGTGTCATCTTGAATTTTAAGTTTAAGAGGGTTGTAGGGAACATAGAAGGGAAAAGCCTAAGCAAAGAAAAGGAGCATTGTGAAGATAGGCAGATTACAATGGTTAAAGGGAAATCACTGTTTAACCTGTGGATTGGAAAGGCTATTGACACCCTGCAGGACAGCTGCTGAAAATGCAACGTTATTCTTTTATAATTGCATAAGTAACATAAAACTGCATTTTTATCTTTATATATTTAAGATGCATACTATTGTATGATAATTTTTTTTTAGTTTTTTAGTAGTTTCCTAGGATCCATGCTTTCTGTATAGTGGAAATAATCTCTAATTAAAACCCATCTGAAATTTCAATCTGGTGATTATAATGATTCGAGGTAAAATATTTATGAGTGATCTATATGAAGCTGAACCAACACATCTAACACACTGTTGGAATTTGCTCCTCTGTATATTAACTGTTAAAACATAATGGGCAAACTTTCTGTAGAAGACTAACATTACATCGTAACTCTGCAGAGAAAGAATATACGGCAAAATTGTAGAGTGCATCTTTTATGGGCCAAGAAGGGACTAGTACTACACTTCCCATTTGGATATTTACAGCTAATTATAGAGTTCCTGTAGTTAACTGAGCACCGGAGGTATCAATGGGCTCTGCTCAGCGTATATAAAGGTGTATACCAGCACAACACATTGACTTGCCTTGTACTGATACCAGGTTTTTGCTACAGCTTAAAGAAGAAAAATCACTGGATTGGAAAAGGGAAATTATTGATATTAGGTTATTTTTTTTAGTGTTGTTTAGGAAGTTGGAGGGGGTGAGACAGCCACATAACAGACTAGACAGGATCACAAAGTGTATACGCATCTCTCATTATATGAGTACTTACAAGTATTTTGCTAAAATGAGTAATACACATGCATACCTATTTCTGTTATATGAGTAATCGTCTTCTGTCGATACAAGCTCCAAGCACGTAGCTCGTTCCTTCATTTTTATTTTTCACTCCTCTTAGCTGTTGTTGTCTTAAACTATATTAACAGAAACTGTATTATACAATTTATGGTGTAGAATAACATTTTGAATGCATAATTTATAAAAAGACTATTGATTCACCCATTTAACATTTAATACAATGAAAGGTTTTATTTTGACCACGCACACAGTACCAATATCACCAGACAGCTTGATGCTCTATCTTACTGTTACAGTTATGGGTTTTATTTTGTCTTTGACTACCCAAGATTTATTAAATAATTCAACCAGCAATTTTTTGTTTAAGAAGACATTTTGCTTTGTTTGTATAATTTATTTTTCATGTGAACTAGAGAGACCGTGCAAATTTTATTTCTCCACATAACTGCATTCTAATACTTTCAAACAGCTAACATAAAAACTAATTGTTGTTAAATTCTACTTGTTGTAACATATACTTAGCAATTTATGGTGCCATAGTATTCAAATCTATCCAAAATGTACCTAAATTCAATTGATTTATGTCCAGTTACAAGCACTTGGAATGAATCAGATACTTTTTTACACGGGGATTTAGTGTCCCTTTTATAAATTTGGAAGTAACTGTGCTCAAATAGTGAGGGATGAGTGTAATTAGCACTCTGTAACAAGGTTTTGTTTTCCAATGGTGGAGTTCAATTGATGTGTCTTTGAAAGTCGTTTGTCAAATAAAAACAGTTAATTGAGATAAAAGTTCAAATAAAAGAAGTTCATTGCAAATAAACATCACTTATTTTCAAAATAACTGTCTTATCAACAAATCATCCACAATCTCATACTTACACTAGAAGACAAGCCTAGCTGCAGTAACTAGCACCCTAAGATGTCACACTGCATAAAGAAGGAAGAACAATGAATTATAAGAAATGACTAATGTAAAACACCCAACACATTTCACAGCAGTATATTTTGTACTGTGTATACACTCTGAATAATGCTACAGATTCTAGTGCCTTAACAATAAAAACTAGAAGCTTATTTTTCTTTTACAGACACCATGGTCCAATGTATTAGATCAATGCTGATCTTCCCCATACTGTAGCAGTGTGTTGTTGCCAAGGATACAATGATTAAAAGGTGCACTGATTTCATTAAGGTAATTCTAACCTAGCACCATATGTGACTTCAAGAAGCACTTCAAATGTTTAAGTCAAAGCTAGCACCTGGTATTTTTCATGCTCTTCAGGGGTTTTGAAAATGCAGTGGAGTAACACGTGTTCCTGCAACATATCTCAAATGGTGAGGAGCATGAATAGACTGATACAGCTACTGCATCAATCATTATTTTGAAGAAAAGGCATGTGGTGCAGTCAGAACAGCACATTTACAATATGCCCGTAAAGGGAGTGTTCTCCCACATTGTTTCTTAAAGATGAGAGTCACCACAGAAAGGGAATAAAGCTGCTGTCAAACATACTGAATGTTCAGTTCTGATTACAGAGAAATGACGTGACTTCCTTGTCCCTGTAGTGTGCTCTCTGAAGGCACCAGTTCTGTAGGGTTTAGGCATTTACTGGGACAATTACTAATTGTAGCAGTAAATCACGAAATTGATTCTTTTGAAGGCTTTAGAATCCAACCATGCGATATAACTCAAACAACGCACACACACGGGTACTAATACACGAGGATACATTTATTAATACATAGAATATGCATATAAACCTAACAGATCTTATCGAGAGGGTTATCAGAATACAAAAGGTATATATTCAGTCAGTTACAAAGAGTTACATATATCAAGAGGACATACATTCAGTATATCATTCATTTAGACCGTTTCGTAAATTAACTTGGTTATAACTTCTACATTAGATACTCAAAACAAGTACATAACTCTTAGGAATTAAATTGATATCAACTGGTTGGGATAACAATTGAATTCTCGAGCAGTAATGCAGTGAAGTTGAATACTCATCCAATCTCTGGGGATTCAGATCTGTGCCAGCCTGTGCTGTGCGGCTTGCGACGGTGCGCTGCTGATGCTCACTGATCGGCTAGTTAGTGTTGGCTTTAACTAGCACAGTTTGTGCACAGGAGAAAAGATGACTGTGGGTCCCAGCAGGTCAGGAAGAGGACCGGTTCGTTCCTGATGAAGAGCTAGTTCTGAATAGTGATTCAGCTGTCCACAGTTCCGACCTGTTCATGAGGCTTGCTGCTGGTGCTAACCTCGGGTGGATCCTCTGGTTACTCTCTGGCAACCTCTGCTCTAGACTCTTAGAACAAAGGAAAGTTCTGGCACTCGGACACACTGGCCGTTCCGTGGTTGTCCGGGCTGAGTCACAGGATGGTCAGGAGGCGCGCTGCGAGAATGTCCTGCCCTAGGGAGCCTTCTGCTCCTGGGCTGTCCTGCCCTGGAATTCTCCTTTTAATTCCCTTCAGAATTGTCCAAAGAATAGTCTCCTGGAGCTCTGTGTTGCCTGTTTTTACCTGGAGGAACTTCAGCTCATTCATTGGCTGAAAGTTCCATGGGCATCAGAGTCCCACGTGGGTTCTCGGCCCTACCAGTCCCTGATTGGTTGATCAAGGTGAGATATACTGTAAGTCATTTACTCCTGACACCAAGGAATGCAGTCCAGATGTCCATCTGGCACTCCTTAGACAGATAGGCGCCAATGGATGACCATTGATCATGATAGCCAGGCTTAGCTAAGTGCATCCCCATTTGGGAGCTGTCCCTTATCAAAAGAAAACATCTTTAAATCAGCCTGCATGAATAGTTTCTCTGTGGCTGCACCACAGAGATGAACAGAGAGATGGGGCCTCATTTGGGAAAGCCCAGCAACACTTAATTCTGTCTTATTAACAAGCATTGCCGCTACATCCCCAAGGCGGCTTCCTGCCGAACAGCTAATGGACCACTTGATAAAGTATGACAGAGTTTTCAGTTGAAATTTCAGTTGAAAGACAATTTACGTCTTGCAAGGACTTTTTAAAATACTAACAGGACCTATTAAGAACAATTCATTTAAATGAATCCAATGGAATTGCACAGGTTTATGTTGTGAACCTGTATTTTGTGGGACTAAAGGACACTGTACATGGATATGAGGCACTCAGTGTTCCCCCAAAACCAATCAACCTCTCAGTATAATAATAACTTCTTTCACTTATATAGCGCTTTTCTGGACACTCCACTCAAGGTGCTTTACAGGTAATAGGGATCCCCTCCACCACCACCAATGTGCAGCATCTACCTGGATGATCCGGTGGCAGCCATAGTTCAACAGCATGCTCACCACACACCAGCTATCCGTGGGGAGGAGAACAGAGTGATAAAGCCAGTTCATAGATGGGGATTATTAGGAGCCCATGATTGGTAAAGGGCAACGGGAAATGTGGCCAGTACTGGGGTAACCCCCCTACTCTTTTTGAGGAACTCCCTGGGATTTTTACTGACCAAACAGAGTCATGACCTCAGTTTTACGTCTCATCCGAAGGACAGCATTAGGACCCACACAGACCACAGGGTGAGAGCCCCCTAATAGTCCCACTAACACCTCCACCTTCCAACAGCAGCCTTACTAGATAGACTCACACCTGCTTAGTTTCAGTGGGTTTCCAATTTGAATTGCTGGGTGACATGGCTGCTGGCTAATGGACTGTGGAGTTCCATGGTATTTCAAGCTAGAGCATCTGAAGAAAACTCGCATGAACATGAGGAAAACATACAAACTTTATGCACATAGTACCCCATGTCCAGGAGTGAACCCAGGGCCACAGTTCTGCAATGAAGCAATGCTGACCACTGCACCAAAGGAAAATTAACCCTTGGGAGCCTGCAATTCTGCTCTCCTGTCACTCTTTCCTCATTTGCTGACACAGCCAGGGAAAATAAGGGAGGATGTACTGTAATGCTGTAAATGGATCTTTATGTACTATATATTCATGCAACGGTTAAGAAAAGGTTACTTTTGACCTGCAGAAGGTTTGGGTTATGAACACACTTGTGAAACTGAACCTTTATGTAACCCAGGGATTGGATATAATGGCCAAGTCCAGCCTTTCTTGGATTCTGAGAATTGACAAGACGAGACTGCAAGCAATTTTCTTTGTTGAATTTTTTCTATTTTCTGCTTTATTTTTTTAATATGATAACCCTTTTTTCTATATTTGTTCGATAAGCAATTATTTTATACTGTCAATACCAATAATGGACATCCAGTTTCAACAAAGCACCGTGTGCACACTAAAAGTCATTGAAGTAATTGAAAGTCATATACATACATAATTATGACATATATTGAGTCATTGAAAATAATATATTATGCATGTTTTTGTTTAATTGAAACAGGTCGAAGAGCCTAGGCAAAGTCCAGCTTCCAACTGCAGACTGTAGACATAGTGAAGTAAAGTGATTAAAAATGAATTAACATTTAATAGTAAAATATCAATTACCCCAAAAACTAATAGATGTAATTTTCAAATGAGCAATTTAAATTAATTCAATACAAAATGGTGAGCCAACGTGCTAATTAAGTCAATATGAATGTGAATGTAATTCCCACTCCTGTTGTTTAAAGGCTGGTAAAATTGATACCTGCCCTTCGTGCTCTAATTGCAATCAATCCTATTCATTTGTCAGCAAATTAAATCACTTGAAGAGAGAGCGAAACAAACAAATGTTACTACAATACCCAAATATAGTCTTTATGCTTCGATTAAAATGCTTACAAATCTTGTCCTTTAATGATGAAAGAGATCAGAAATCTAACATGTAGGTGAATATACTGTATATTAGATTCATTTCATTTTTAATACTAAGGAAAGGCTAATACAGAAATAACTGGTGAAGCAAGGAGTTAACAGACATGCTCAGAACAAAAAACCCCCACACATTTTTGTTCAGAACTATGCTGTGTTGACTCTGATTTTATTTTAAAATGACTCAAACAGAAAGGGTTGGAAATCAACCAGTGCACCTTCAACTCTACTACATACTAACCAATCACTCTCCAGCGAACGATAGTAATTTAATAGCAATTAATTGAGAAGATCCCTACCACACTAAAGCATTTTCTGTGTGCTGGTAATGCTGCTCCTTCGCAGTTATTTGATTCGATTGTTTCTCTTTCCTGCTTAGTTTATTCTTGTAAGCACCCCCATGCCTGGCTGTCTACTCATGGCATTGCAAAAATGGAAATAATGTCCCCAGCAGGCTGCCAATTCCCAGCACCATCACCCTGAGGCTAAATATGAGTCTTTTTGTTGCTCCACTCTCCCTTTGGTAGTGCCTTTGGGTAATTATAGCACCACTACTTCATCAGTCTTTCTTCCTACAAGACACAGTACATGACAGCTTCAGAACAAGAATACATGACTAACCTCAAAGGAAGGGTCAAGAGCTATTACATTTAGACACTGATCAAGATTCACACAAAAAGAAGCAAGTCAGTGTCAGGCAGAAAGATAATGAACTCCGACAATCCAACCCTTTACATCAAAATGAATTATATGTATTAATCAGTGGTCCCAGCTGTTGTACACCACATACTAAATGATTTCACATAATTCAGTCCACATCATTAGTATTTAAATACGTTAAATCCCAGAAAGAAAAATCAGCCAGCCCTAATTCTAAAAAAGAATTAATCTATCCTTAAAATTGAAACCATATAAAGTGACTTTTGTAGTTAGCTTTCTTTTATTTTCTTTTAGAATCGGCTCCACCATCTCTACTTACACAGTCAAGGGTTCATTTATTCTCCAAATGACATGGTAGGCTAACACTGCAAGGTAGCCTGCTGGATTCAATGACTCACCAAGAAGAAAAAAAAAACACTATAGAAACCTTATCAACTGAGAGCATATTTCAGTATGAAATATATGTATTTCACTAACTTTTGCTTTCTTGGCAAAGTTTTTTTTTCTAAATATACATAATATGAGGTTTAACCAGTTAAAGCCAAAATGATTCACTTTCAGACACAATTCTTAGTGAAATCAATAAGACCAACATTCTGTTCTCATGGAAACCCTATGTATCTTACAAAGCTCTGTCACTATGAAGCCACAGTTCAACATTTCTGTGCTTAAAACAGCCATACTGGGGAACATTAATTAAGCTGTAAAACACAACACTTTGTCTTCTGTTCCAGCACTTTGATCATTGTGGAGAAAACACACAGTTTATAGATAAGAGAAATGATCTATAAGTATAAGAATGTTTCTTTATCACACACAAATCCGATTATTTTAACAATAAAAGGAGCATTACATTTTTAAGATTAACTTAAATTAAACTTTACAATAATTAAAGCATGTCCTGATCAGGTAATAAGTACAGTGGCATTCAAAAGTATTCACCTCCTTGTACTTTTTTACATTTTATTGTGTTACAATATGGAATCATGGAAGGCATTTATTTGGGATTTTTTCCCAATGATCAACACAGAGTCAAAACAAAATTCTGCAGATCCTCCTTAATTATTAAAATAAAGAAGAATGTATCTGAGTGCAAGCAATCACCCACTTGAGTCAATATCTGGTTGAGGCACCTTTGGCCGAAATTATAGCCATGCATCTTCTTGGATATATCTCTCCAAGCTCTATACATCCGGACACTGCCACTGTCACCCATTCTTCTTTGTAAAATTGATCAAGCTCTCTCAGGTTGGATGGGAACCTTTGTTGAACAGCAATTTTCAGCTCCTGCCACAGATTCTTAATTGGACTGAGGTCCAAGCTTTGACTACAGTAGGCCACTCCAGAACAATTACTTTTAATTTGAAAGTCACTCCACTGGGGTTTTGGCTGTATGTTTTGTGTCACTGTCCTGCTGGAAGATGAATCTTCTCCAAAGGCCCTTGCCGACCACAGCAGATTTTTTTGGGGTCCTAGGATTTCTCTGTGCTTTGCTGCATCCATTTTGCCTTCACAAGTCTTCCAGGCCCCTTACAGAGTAAAGCACCACCATGCTTCAAGGTAGGCATGATACTCTCAAGATGAGCAGTGGTGTTACATTTGCAGTGGATATAGTACTTAACACTGAAGCCTAAAAGGTCAATTGTGGACCTTTCATACCAAAGAATCCTCTTCCCCTCGGACTCAAAGTCTCCCACAAGCCTTCTGGCAAACTGTAGTCAGGATCTGATGTGAGCTTTTTTATTCCCCCAACTATGGTTTTTGTTTTGACACTCTCAGATTCTCTCTCACTTGCAGCTGAGATTTGTGAATCACCTGGGCAATTGTTGTCATATGCACAATTTCTCCTGTTTCAGCTGTAGAAGACTGTAATTCCTTTAGAGACATTACAGAGCCTCTTTGTGGCCTCCCCGACAAGTGCCCTTCTCATCCAGCAACTCAGTTTTTGAGCATATCTAAAAACAAATGGTAGTGCCAGAACTTATTTTACTGTGTCATACCAAAGGGCATTAATACTAATGCAATCAGTAATTTTCTTTTTCATATTTATAAGGAATTTGGGAGGATCTGCAGAATTGTATTTTCACATTTACATTATAGAGTGTTTTCTATCAATCAATGGTAAATACTTTTGATAGCCACCGTAGGACATAGTAGCAAAACACCTGCATATAACTGTCACTGTAGAACAGTGCTAACACTGTAGAACAGCAAGGAGAGGACACATTGACACCAATGCAGATCCAACATGGAGGAACCAAGAAAAAAAAAACAGTTTAAGCAAGCTTTATGAAGACTAGCACAAGTGAATGATGTGTTTTCTTTCTAAATGTCAGTAAAAATAAACAGTCTAAAATTAGTGTAAGAAAAATAATTTAATCTCCCCCTAAATCAACAACCTGGATCTTAGTTTTGGTCAATAATCATTCAAATAAAGAAACAAGTCATGCAATGTGCAATACACCCTTAATTTAATGGACCAACAGAAGGGTAGCTGTATCCATTATTGCCAAATGTCCATTAAATCAAAAAATGATGTTTTTTCACACTATTATATGAGAAATATTGTTACAAATGGAGGGTTACTAAAATGGTAAAAATCAGGATTTGACCAAGCGATTTACTCAATAATTATATATAACCCCCAACTTTTAAGTGACTTCTAGCAGTATACCAGAGCGGGTGGTATACAGTAATTAGAGGCATGTGAATTCTTTGTTCCCCGGCACAGCTTTGTTGAGAGGAGTAATAATCCAGGCACGCTTGGTTAAACAAATATTTATTACAATGACAAAACACAAACTACACTACACATATCATACATACACACAAAGCTACTTTATGTACAGTATTTACAAACAATGCGTTTCACAGGCCTAACATTCTGGTCACCCAGAAAACCCCAGAATGCACCAACCATTAAACTCTTAATGCCTACAGAGGCAACATAAGTGATGAGCTGCCTTCTAACTAAATGCAACCTGCAGTTAAATCGCTCTCTCTGCACCCCAGATGCCACAAAATAAATGGGAGCCTATATCCCTTTCCATAAAAATGCACCCTAAGCAGGAAAGACGTTTCTAACTGAGGGATCTTTTACCCAAGAAACCCAAGTTCCCTAAAAACACAGAATAGCACGCCCTCTCTAATAAGGTTCAAATACTTCTCTAGTCAAATTTGATTTGAATGACCACGAAGTAGGGGCTCTCACCCAAATCATCTGGACTCCTCTCTCTTCTCCTTGTTGCCTGCTTCTTGTTTCTTCCTTTTTTTCCTCTTCTCTTAAAGTGATCTTATATTGTGTGTGTCTGTACTGCTTCTTGACAATCATTAATCCAAAACTTACCTAGATATACTAAGGTAAACTTAACAATTGTTTTTGCTCAAGGGACCCCCTAGACTTTGAAGTTAGAAGTGTTTACTCTTCCCAGTGTCACAAGCTTTAGCTAAAATCTAAGAGACACTTCTCAGTCACCTAAAGCTATAACAATATATATACACTACATGCTTTCTGGATCTTTTAACATTTGTAATCAACACAGTCAATGACAACTGTTCCTGAGTCTTTTTTATCATAAACACACAAGATTATTATTTAATGTATCATAAATATATTATATAAAATGTTCCAGTCAGGGTTACTTCCATGATAATGACCACCTGACTTAGATTTCTTTACTAGAACTGTATGGCACAACTAATAGAAACTGGTGAGACTCTGACAAACACACTCCATCCATCCACACTATATTATTCCTGTTCAAACCTAATAAGTCCCATGAGGAAAAAATCAATGTACAGTATGTTCCTCCTACAGTACGCCCAATACCAATTGCCAGACCGTATGGGAAACCATCGATATTCAAGCTTTTGAGACCTATATTGTTTTTTTATATTTTAATCTACTTTATTGTGAGGAAAGTCCAGTTTTGATTTTTGATTTTATAAACAGAACTTCCCTGTAGCAGATTTTGTCCATTAAATCCAAAATCTGTAAAATCTGTAAAAGTCCATGAAACCATGTTTACTGTACCATTCTTTTGCAAAATAATATTCGTAAATAACAATTTAATTTAATATTTTATTAATATTTTGCTTTGTTAAAGCATGGTCTGATTTTGTAAAATAAATGGCAGGCCACAGTGCATTTTTTTTATCTATTGTGAAAACGGAGGTGGATCATCTGATGAAAAAAGCAAAGAAAATAAGAGAAGGCAGAAGAAAGAATAGGCAAAGTGAAGTTCAAAGTTATATTTCCTAACTCCAGAATACTTTCCAGGAAGCATAATTACTGTCCTTACAGGAGCAAGGTTATCTTCTCCTCTCCCAAAACCAGACTGTTCAAGATAAATTTTCCATATTGCTGTTAGTATTAGTGACAAGCTCTAAACGACAGCTATAAAGGAGCCAACATTGTTTATCTCTACTACATGTTGTGTCTGTGAGATATTAAGGTATTTCAATAAATATGGTAACAAGATTTTTCTCACAATTGAATGCACATTTTCCAAGTGGGATTTTCATAGATAAGAGAGTCATAATACCATCAACTGCTTTATCATGACCCCACAGGAGTGTACTACCTAGCCATGGTAACTCCAAATAACAGTTAAAAGATAGATAACTTTCTTATATGTGGTCAAACATTAAAAGGGTGCAGCATAATTCAAGTCTTGCACACAAAGACCATGACACTGTCTGAAATTCATTACCAACTTAGCAACAAACAGACTTTACGTCAGATCATGTAAAGAGATATGAGTAGTAGGTGCAGAACTAATGGTGTAATCAGGAAAGACAAGACATACAGAACTTGCTTCTGTGACATGACAGTGCAAGATCAACGATCTTTAAAATGGTACTTGATGCCACCATCAAAGAAAGAAAAGTGGTCAAATCAAAGTCTGAATCCTGAGAATCAACCTAAAAAAAACCCTTGGTTTAGGCAAAGGAGAGGACTTTGCATTTGAAGCATTTGTATCATAACTACAGTAAAGGAACGTCAGGCTTAGGCAAACATAAGGGCAGAAAATCTTTCAGAAGCAGTGGGAAGTTAAGAAACATAGAGCCTTTTCCCACCTTTACTCCTGCGCCGCCCCCTGTGCTGTTCTGTGTAGAACTTGAGCTGAGTTTCATCATCTGCCTCTGATCCAGAGTCTCCAGTGCGGCCAAACATTGTGCCACCTGCAGAGAGGAGGAGAAGGAGGGGGAGGGGGGTCAGAACACACTATAGAAAATAGTGTCCAGAGAGACATTGTTACTTCTCTTTAATCCCCTTCTGAAGGTAATAACATCCACTCGAATTAAACAGATCCACCTTTGTAAAACTGAGCAGCACATAACACTGAAAAAATATTTTTCAATTCACTGTAAACAGTAAACAAAAACCAACAGATGTTGCAGAGAAGAGGTGAGATGCAAGCGGAGGAGAGAGGAGACATTCACAAACCCATTAGAGCTGGTAGGAGATGAGAAAATGAGCAAGTCTAAAAAAACGCTATATATGAACGTGTTCTAACAATGTTGGATAAAATGAAACATACCTCTTTTATTTAAAAACACATTTGATTAAATATACACTTTAGATCTGGATGCTATTTTGGGTGTAAGGAAAGTTACAGAATCTGGCCAATCTAAACACCAATTACTAAACCTGACACAAGTTAACTGTTTAAAAGTGCCCAAAAGGGTGGTGAATACATACAGTGGGTTTTAGACTTCTGAATAGGCACTGAACCCTGGACTGAGATGAGAAATGTTTTTTTAGGAAGCACCATGGCTTGATATGAGTCCAGCTCTCCATAGAAGAAGAAATTGGAAGCTCCACGGCTCCACTGACCACTCCATCTCTTTCACTTTGGTGTAGCTTTGTAGATAAAATCCTTCAGCAACAACCTTTTTAATGTGCCCTAACACCAAAGAAATAAAAGACTAGATGCTCTTTCAAGGACTTCACATATAGAACTCAATTGCATAAGAATACAGGATTTCAGATTTTATGAGTAACTAGTACCAAATATTGTTAAGCTTTTGAATGCAGAAACTGTTATTAAAATATGTATTGAATAATCACAAGCTGTTAAATGAATCTCAAACTTTAAAATTCTTTATAGCCATAAATGATATGCAAACATTCTCACTTTGAACCTCAGAATTAATTACTGCAAAGAACAAACAGTGCCATATGGATGGAATTTTAAAAGCCAGGAGTAGTTTTGAAGTTTTATTTTTTTAAAGCATGGTCATTCAGGATTATTGATTCCGTAGGTGCAAAGAGCTGTTTGCTTGATTAACTTGCCTGCCTGAAGCACTCTTCAAAGGAGCTTATAGAGCAAAGAACTTAAAAGGCACAGAGTACAACAAATCACAAAGCAATTACTAATCAGATTGCATGATGCCATTTATGAAAGCAAGCTGTTTGACAAATTTGCACAACTGAAGAACCAATGACAATTAAACGTATTGGTAAATATTGTGCACTGTATTCATATATGTTTGTTTTCTGAAGTTTTCTGTTAATTTTCTGCCTCCCATCAATCTTTCCTAAGACTCATCATTAAGTAACCAAGACTGAAAATAGCTATGCATACTAATACTCATTCACACAGTTATCTCCTTTACAGCTCCTTCTATCACAAACATATAAAAAAACACTTCTTTTCACATATTTTCTTAGATATTGTCCTTTGCTCAGTGATGAACCTAACCACTGGGGTCTATTTTCATTGACAATCGTGATCCGTTCACAAATCATTGATAGATCCCTCACCTGAGTTACAGCCCTCAGAACATCAGCCCCATGAAGAATTTTCACACCCAGAGGCAAATTCCACTTGCCCTTCCCTTTTACCTTTAAAACCTTTTTCTCACCAAGGTCATCAATCAAAACCTCTCAATTTTACAACTTAAATGTTTCAACTTGAACTCTTCTTACAGACCCACAATAAATCTGGTATCAACAACCTTCTAACAGATACAACCGTCTTGTCAAAAGTTAATTTCACAGTATCCAGTCACCATCCATGTTAGGCACTTTTCGCTACAACCAAAATCAATGCATTTCCTGCATATACAGCATAAAGCCAACAGCACATATAGATCATAAATACAGTATAGTCCCTCTGGCCATTTCATCTTTTTTCAAAAAGTGGCATGCTTGTTCAGCAACCTGATTTCCTGCACTCGCTGTACTGTATTAACTGTAATTTATACAGGGAGATGACAGGCTGACAGCTACAGAAAACATACCACAGCAGAGAAGATAATTTCAATTGAATAGTTCCTCGATTTTAACTCTCCTCATCATGATTACGCTTATCTTTCTGCCTGGGTCCTATTAAATGAATACAAAGACTCAGAGAAAATATCAGAAAAATACAGAAACCAAATTTTATCCTTCAACCTGATTCATAGATTTCAACACAGCACTCGCTGGTTAGCTAAATCTCATTCTCAGATTATGCAGTGATGAGACCAACTTCAAAAACCAAGGCTTTCCCAATGTGGTTTTCTTTCTTTGGCGGGGGAGATCCTTCATACATCATTGACAAAGCGATTCTACGGGTGTTGCGGAGGCTCTGTGGCTAAGGATCTGCACCTGTGGCTGGAAGGCTTTCGGTTCGTATACCATGGCTAGAAGAGGAATCCTACTCCGTTGGGCCCCTGAGCTAGGTCCTTAACCCCAACTCCTCCAGGGGCACAGTATATGGCTGACCCTGCGCTCTGACCCCATGCTTCTCCCTGTCTGTGTGTCTGTGTGTCTCATGGAGAGCAAGTTGGGGTATGCATAAAGACAAATTCTTAATACAAGAAATTGTATATGGCCAATAAAGTGATTCCTCTCTCTCTATTTTGAGTTCAATCTTTAAAGTAACTGACAAGAGCATGTAATGTAATGGTAATGGTATAAAAAATGTAATGGTATTAATCGAAGTGTACAGGATAAATTCTGACCTGGCTATAATTCCATTGAAGTAATCACTCAGTTTTCTACCTGAACTGTTGTGTAGGGGCTGCCTGTGTGAAATCTCACCCAGGTGGGTATTACACTTCAGTGATGGATGAAGGGAGTTGCCTTATACTGTATATGTAAAGCATTTTGGGATCTTTTGAAATGAAAAGCACAATTTAAGTACAAGGTAATTCTATTTTTTAATCATTGATGTTGATGTTGGATTGACATTCTCGTATATACCATATATCAAACTCTATTGAGAATATAGCATTAAGAAGGTTCTGATTCTCAAAATCAGATAACAGCTGACTATACCAGATGACTGAATAGAAATACAAACTGTATATTCAGCCTTCTGGCTTAATGTTTTATTACAGGCTCCAGTATATTACTGTGATCTTTAAATGTCAAATTTCTAAAGGTTTTAAGAAACATCTTCACAACACTACTGTCAGGTAGATACAGTTTCAACTTTCCTAAAGCAGTAGGCAATGGATAGAGCTAGTGCTCCCATTGTGAAATCAATTTATCTAGAAAATAGATAATTTAAAGGGAGCAGGTGTGTCATAAAACAAATACATGGCTCTTAAAATGCTGAAACTGCATTTATAATCATTTTAAAAAGAAACATCAAAAGAGATTAACTGAAATACTGAATTGAAATAATTTCAGCCCCCTGTCGTAAATCTCACAATACATTAAAGTACTGTTACATACTGTATCTATAAATGCTCCATGCACGTTTGTCCTCAGTAAGTATCTGCAGTGCGTCACATACTGTAAGTAGATGAATAACTCCACTGAGCTAAATGGCCAGACTTGTGACCTTACACTATCACTATAACAGATTGAAGTAGACTTCATTAATGGTCTATTGAATGAAAGGTTGAGATTTATACCACAGGCACAGAAAAATCTGCAGAAGAAAAAAGCTCAACTAGACACATTTCAAAAGAAAGGCAGACGTTGTTTTTGTTTTTTTTTTCAGAAAAGAGATGAAGGCACTGTGGGCTTAATTGAAGAGGATCACATGAAAGTTCTGGCAAACAGTGCTTTTGGATTACTATTGGCATAAACTGTACATCCAAGAAAAACAAAACAGCATGCTTACTGTATATACACAATGTGAAAGTCACAACCCAAGTTGTGTAATATATCATTACCACCATCTAGATAAATCATATTGTAGCTGGTGTCTTTCTCCACTGGAGCAGGAATTACAGACCAAAGCCCCATCCTGTTAGCCTGGATCGTGGTCACCGGTGACCACACCTGTCTCCCCAGTTGACACTTTTTATGTTTAAGATAAATGCAAGATAAACAATGTTTTTTGAAACCGCTCCACAAATTTTCTCACATGCACGTATTCTCCAATATCGTCAAAACAAAACCATAAAGTTTGTTTTCACAGATATGACACTATTATGCAATAAACCAATAAATTAATGAACTAGCAGAATCCCAATAAAAACACCCAGCCAGCACAGCATCTCAATATCATAAATTTTTACCAACAAAACCGCAAAAGCAAAAACCAGCAAATATATATATATATATCCCATGTTTTTACCTTATTCTGGAGCATGACATATATCCAAAATAACCCAGACTAGTTTAACTCCAGACCTGGAGACTATTGAACGTTATTGACTTTGTAGTAAATATTTGAAGACCGATAGCTAGAAATAAGGCTATCTGATTGGTAAAAACCACTGTCATTCATTGTATTTTCAGCCATTCAGAGCCCTGAATGAGGGGGTAAGACTTCCTCGCCTGCCTTTTAGCTGTCAATCATTGACTCAGAAGGGGTAATCAATCAGTTTTTTATCTGATCAGTTTCTTATCAGTGCTCCTTTTTTTCACACCAGAAGGCAACTCTGAGTTTTTTTTTCATTGCATAACATCAGATAAAGGCTCTCTAGCAGTGTCTAAAGGTTTTTATAGCAATTGCAATGGTTATTCTTATTTTCAATATTTTTATGATTTTTTATTGTAGGCGTGAAATTTCATTCCAGGTCCATCACAAAACATAATTTAGATTTTTTTCTAATTGATCAATTTGTCCCAGATTTTTATCCAAGCTAGAAGTCCCCGAGAACAAGGTTTTCAAATCATTCCCAGGCCCTTGATATGCATATAGTTTAAAAATCTGACTTCTGAAGACCAAAAAACCATTTTTGCCTGCTGTTTTTTGTTGGTTTTTTTCATATGTTTGTCTGCTGAGCGGACACATTAAGAAATATAAGAAACATGACTGTTCACACTCAAAGCCAAGGGGGTTACCTTCAATTTAAGACCTGATCCAGGCTCCTGCTATGTTCTGCTGCAGAGATATAACAAATTTTTAAGGGGGAGGAAATTGGCTAAATGTGTCAATGGTGAGAACTGGCTAAAACAGTGACCAGGGACACTGTTGTAGAATGTGCTGTCCTTTGGATGAGAAATTTAACTGAAGCCCTGACTACTTAGTCATTACAATTACAAGGGCAATGTTCTTAAAAAATGTAATGATATTAACCAAAGTGTACAGGCTAAATTCCGACCTGGCTATGATTCTGTTGAAGTAATCACTCAGTTTTCTACCTGAACTGATGTGTAGGGGATGCCTGTGTGAAATGTCACCCAGGTGGGTATTACACTTCAGTGATGGATGAAGGGAGTTGCCTTATACTGTATATGTAAAGCACTTTGGAATCTTTTTAAATAAAAAGCACAATTTAAATACAAGGTAATTCTATTTTTTAATCACTGATGTTGATGTTGGATTGACATTCTCATATATGATTCATAAATTTATTATTGTAGGTACCACATATCAAAAGCTATTAACAATATAGCATTAAGAAGGTTTTGATGCAAAGTGAAAATAATGAAATACTAATTTTTGTCTGTCATTCAATCTATCCTACAGCATTACTTAGTTTGCAGCTTGATATTTGGAAAAAACAAGCAAAACATAATTTATACTTGACAGAGAACAGAATTATTACATTTAAACCTTCCAGTAGAACATACTGTAGCAATGAAATGGTCAGGATTAAACACCTGTATCCAGTGGATTTTAGCAATGTTTCTAAACTGCCAAATAACGTAAAATAATCAGACCGTACACGTACAAAAAAAAACATAAACAAAGATTAATTTAGGTATTTGCTGCAGTAAGGCATATAAAGGTTTCTCAGCCTAACCAAAATGTCTACTTATGTACTGTACTACCAGGATTCCTAAATAAAAGTCAAATGGTAACTGACTCTGGGCTCACACTGGCAGATCCACTTATCCAATATTTTATTAATTACCTGGATATGTTGTTTATGCAAGTTTGCATCATATCTAAAAAACGATTCCACTGGTCCATGTAATACTTAACTGCACATCTAAATTCATAGTGAGAATTCACATAAACTAATAGCTTATCAATGGCAGTAAGCCAGTTAGGTGGAACACTGGTTGTGGTTGGTTGAGCCAGTTGAACGGCCACGTGAGAAACCTTAATGAAATGAAATTGTGACTCTAGTTTGTTTATGTAACCTTTTGTATTTTTTAGATTATGATCTTTAAGAAGTCAACATTTTAAAGGGTGATTTAAAGAAAATAATATTAAAGGATTAAAAATAAGTTATCTTAAGTGAAAAAGAAGTGGAGCCCAAGGCTTCTAGAAATGGTTTGTCTCTACAATCTCATAAATTATTTATTATAATGTATACAGTAGGCCCACATTGCTGGCCTCTAAACAATATTCCTTTAGCCCAATGAAACAAGTGATGTTGGACTAACTTTGCCATCTGCTAGTGGGCTATCTGGGCTGCAGTTTTTAAAGAATACATTTTATATAAATACATTTTAATAAAGAACAATGGTAATGAAACCTATAATACATTTTGGTTATTACTGAAAGCAGTTGTCTTTATATATTATATACGGTATAAGTGGTTGACATTTTATGGGTATTTTTCCATTTTCTAACAAGCCTGCAGAGAATTATATAAGTTAATACACATAAATTGTCCCTAGACCAGTATAATTACAGTGGATATATGTCATAACACATTTTCTCAAAAGGGGATTTCACATAGACAGATACAAAGAACTGTGAAAGTCACAATAATCCACATCCACATTTCATGGAAAATTTCCACACTGATAAGGTCTATGAGCAACCAGATGGATTTGTATGTGTAAAGTACTTCAGTGATGTTCATTGTTAAATCAATGAGCTTAACCTTTCCTCAAGTGTTTTAAAGGGCTTCTTTAATGAATGAAGCAGATTTTTACAGAGACTAGACTCAAGTGTTTCCTAAGCCTCCACATAGTGCATCATTCTTGGAAAGAGCTTTTTAGATCTGCAAATGAAAAAATAACTCATTCAGAAATTCCAAACATCAGCTGGGGCTTTCCAGAAACATGGAGAATAGCATTCCAATATTCCAGATGTACAATTACATTTTAAGACGTATAATATACAACATTGTCTTCACCTGAATCCCAACCAAGGAACTCTTTGCAAGCTAATGCTGCTTGATAGTGTATATATATGTTTGTTTCCATCATGTATCATTCAATTAAAATGCACAGTGTTTTTTTTTTGGTAGCTTCTAAAAGCTAGTATTGCATTAATGAGATCTGCCTCTTCCTCACAGTGCAGTGTGCAAATAAAGCTCCTGTTATCAATCAGCTTGAACAGGATGCTGCTATAACTTTGATTAGAAAAAGAATACACTTGCTATCATTTCTGATGGGGAAACCAGGAGTCCCTTAGGACTTTGTATTGACGTTATCTTGGTTTATTATCTGGGACTGTCAGCTGTTTCATCTTAATCGATCTTAACAACTCAGTTACTTATTATGTGGTTGTCTCAGACCATATTTTTGTTTTTCCTCAAATACTTATGAGTTTATCCTATAGCTGACACAATACAATTTAAAATGATTTATTCTAGAAGTGTACTCATATTTTTTTTGCCTGACTTGCATCTATAGGCAGCCCAGATTCTCAAAATGCTCATCAGGGCAAAGCATGACAATCTCCATGATCACAAAGTTACACATAGGATGAGTACATGGTAACATTTAAGAAGATGAAGTACCACTAAGGTTCTTCTAATTTAGCTAATCAATGACTTACAATGATTTTTAATTGATAAAAACAAACCTACAAGATGGAAAGACATTACACATACATTTGTATTCATATTGTGCTTGGTTGCCTTCCAAGTCAAAGGTAGTTGAGTTGTGCCAACCAAACACTTAAACAAGCAAACACAGAAATTATGACTTTCATTTCATTGAACATTCTGTTGATTTTGATATTATTTTGTAATTGAATAACTCAGTAAACATCTAAAATAATAATTATATAAATTAAAAAAACATAATAAAAAGCATTCCACAATACATACCAGATATTTTGAAATGTTAAATCCCTAGTACTGTTATTATTGGCACTATTAAGAAAAGTATTAACTCTCACCATTAAAAGCACATGATAGTTTATATTCTTGCTCATATAACTCATATTATAACATGCAAAATATCACTTCTACAAAACTCATTTCACATTCAAAAATAAGATATGCCTATTTAACAGTAGAAAATACTTTCCCCTTGTCTGCCCTTTGTAGAAAATATCATAGGAGATTAGTTCCTGGTTTGTTTTGTATATGTACAGTATATTATATTAATATAATAATATTATATGTATATGTACATTTTGTATATTCCACAGTGCATTGTGAACATTATTTTACGTGTTTTTGAAATGTCCATACTGTATATTGTTAAGCCTTGTAAAACTGTCTCTTCTTCAGTATTCTAAATAGGGTTAAGATAAACAAAATGCTTGCTAAATGATAACTTTAATATGGGCAACCTGCAGAGAATGAATAGAATATGGTTGACTAAATGAACTGTAGTTAAAAAGATGCAGGTGCTGTACTGGGAGCCTTTGAATTCCTCCCTGGCATCATTGGATTCTATCCTATCCTATTGTGTGTAGTATGGAGCTGTTTTACTTGTGTCCATGGTGCTGGGAGAAGGACAGAGAAGGTTCGAGCACTGCCACTGATGCAGTCAAGGGCTTATTGTATGGTGCTTCTACTTAATAATATGCAGGCATTCTTCCATCTTTCATGGTCTGCTGCCTTCCAGACATCAGTTTGGTAGCTCAGGTTGTGTTATGGGCAGCATGTTGAAAATCAGATGCCAGAGAAGTGGCTATCTTGGTCTATGCACTAATTCCATTTTCACACACTCATTCTGCTGTATTTATCTGGGTATTAAGGGTATAATGGACATGGCAAGCACTCAGGTGAAAATTTGATTTCTTTTTGTTGAGTCACTACAGTTCATTACAAACAATCTGATTGTGTTTTTGAATATTAAACACTGTATCGGTTGATGTAGAACCTGGGATTTTGTAAAAAATCAAATGGCTTATCTTTGCCATTACACCTGCAAGAACTTGTGGTAAAATATTAGCAGTTCTAAAAATAGTAAGAAAAACGTCTTACAATCACTATAGGCTTTGAGTACTTGGAGTCCTCACAGAAAGTGAGAATCATGCACTAATAATCCATTAAAAAAAACAAAGAAAACGAAAAAAGAAGGCAAAGACTGTGACAGGCAGAATAGTTAACAGGTACTAGGATAATCCACAGATATCCTGCTACAACAAGGCATAAAGAAAAGGAGAGTGCAGACAGAAGAGTAAAACTAGTCTTACTTACTATTAGATTATTATTAAACTCCAGCTGATAACAGGCATGAAGCAAATCGGTTACATCAAATTCACACAGGCCTCATTTCCGTATAATGCTTCTTAGGAAAAATTGATATTCCCTACTTGTATTGCAGTTCTTAGTTATGTTTAAACTGAATATTATTCAGAAAACAAAACAGTTACAATGACCAGAAATTGTGAAGAACTGAATTAAGAAGAAATCACCTCCTGCTGGTTCTAACTTATAACTTGGCTAACATGACTGGGTAGTTACAGTATATGGTGGTTACAGTATATTTTAATATAATATAATAACTCAGAAGTTCTTTAGTGGGTGAAATGAAGAGATGTTGCTATCAGATCACTCTACAAATTTAGCAGGTTTTATCTTTTAAAGCCTTTGCCTGCCATCAGCTCATATTTTCAATACCTCACTGTTACAAAACAACAATACAAAAAACAAAACTAATTCTTTATTTGAAACGTGTTTCAGTCAACGCCACTCAATTTCAGATAAACACCTTCAAAGACTTTATTATTTGCATTATTATATTTATATTTTATTTATCATTAGTTTATTTGGATTACAACTGCACAGATTCCATCCTAGAAAAAATACTGTATTGTAAACTGTTGTTTATTTTTTCTAGAATATTCTCAACTGCTCTTTTGTCTACAAAAGTTAGGCAGAATTATTATTCTAATTGTAGTCAACTCATCCATTTACTAGCTGTAGAGATGGTGTAATGAAAAACTGAACAGCAGATATTCTATACAATAGATTAGCATGGGGACATTGCTGTCAGATCCAGTGCAGATAAACTATACATTTCAGATGTTTGACTCTATATAGTTCAAAAGCTCAATTTGATCTGAAATGGAGTACAATATATTTTTCAGTTGCTTAGTCTTTTTTTGTGCAGAGTCAGCCTTGCTAAAAGTGCCTATATCTCAATCTGAGTTAAAGTATTGTAGGTGGAGCAGAACATGACAAAGTGTATAATTTATTGTATTGATGGCATTCCTCCTGAATTTTATCTTTTAGACTTATTGGGCTCAGTTAGATCCTCCTATATTCCACATAATACATAAGGCAGTTGAGAAGTTATTTTTCCGAAGTGATGCTAATACTACCATTATAATCCTATTAATGAAAAAAAAGATTCTGTACTTTCTGCAAGTTGTCATCTCATTTCACTGATTTTCTTGGCCATAAAATGTTTCATAAATGCACTTTCACTTCAGTTGGAGATTTATATGACTAAATTACTTCACCACAATCAAATTCTATTTTATTTTAAGAGCATATGGCTTCTGATAACATTTTCTGTATTCTCCTTATTACATTCATGAATACAGACATATAGACACTGTTTCCCCTTGTACCTTTGGAGATTCAGAAAGCTTTAGATTATCCTAAATGGAAATATTCTGTTCTGCTTTCAGGTATCAAGTATTCTTCCAAACTAACTACATCTAGAGGCACTTTCATTGTTGTTTGGCTTATTCTTGGTACTTCTAAGACAGGTTCTCCATCAATGTACTACTTTTCTCATTATCACAGGTAATAATATTGAAGATTATTATTGGACTATGAATGTCTCTTACTCCCTGCCTCATCTGATATTTCAGTAATTTTAATGCTCAATCAGGGTATAAATCAAATGATAAAGCTAGCCTTAATCTGACTGTGCCAGTAGTCAAACACTAATACTGATATTTACTTCTTTTTGTAAGCTCACAGTAAACAACTTTAATTACACCTTTAAACAGGCTGATATTCACTAGAATAGATGGACTCATTTCCTTAATTCTCCTCGGGCATATGTCTCTATAACTAAAATGAATGTGCTTCCTCAATGGAATTATTTGTGGGTTCTTTGATTTGGCTTTTTCTACCCTTTGGTTATTTGGACAGATTACATTCAGGAGTTTCTAAATTCATATGGAAAGGGAAGTAACCTCATCTTAAATTATGCACTCTACAGCATTTTAACTGTCTATGGGAGATCTGAATATTCCAGATTTATTTTTTCAGTTTTATTTTTTATGCCTGTGTCTGTGTCCTATGCCTGTTTAATTCAGACACCTCCCTATCATGCTGGCACTCGCCAAATACACCTGAATATCTGTTGTATATACTCTGACCTCTTTGATATATGTAGAATCTATTTAACCCCTATCTATTTAAATTTAATGTTAAGCAGACTTAAGAAATCACAGAAGACACTATATGCCCACTCTCTGTTTTCACATTATGATATACTGGAGCACACAAAGGCAATTCATTTTCCTTTGCCGATGTAGCTGCTGGTGTGATGTTTTTTTTTTTTTACATTTTTATTTATTTTAGCCTCTAATGCAACATTCTTCCCTGTTTTGGCCCTATCTTGTTTAAGTGCTAATTATTTCTTCAAAATGTGCTTTATATACCTTTTGTTGTATAACTATACAGTTTAAAAATATACTGTATATTTCAAAGCACACCCACATTATGATGACATTTTCTAAGTGGTTGTCTCTTGTTCTTCTTACTCTGTCTTGATTGTTTGAAAACATTTGATCGATACAGGCATTCCCCCTGGTAGGTGCTCTGACAAACAGGAATAAAGCCGTCGGTAGTAAAGTCTAACATTTCAGTTTCAGCGGCAAATATCCCTGACGGTTTTCACAATCCTTGCAAGAATGATTATACCTTCTTTTTTACACTCTGAATTTGGTAATATACAGTATAGTATACTTTTAACACTATACCTTGTGAATGTTTTGTTTCTCATTGCCATATTATTTGATTCATTTAGGGTATGTTCCTGCTCCTGAATGCTCTTTTTGATATTTGGTCCTATCCTTTCACTTCTTCCATCTTGTTGTTGGAAACATTTTACTGTTTGTTACATTCCTCTCTTTAAACCATGTTTCCATGATTCCAATAGCTGTCTTGGTGAAAATGTAAGAAAGGCAAAGCCCGCAGTGCCTCAAACCATTCTATGTGCCTGAAAGAGTATTTTATGTTAGATTCTGTCGCAGGTGTCTTTTGCTGTTTCATTTTCTGTCCTGGCCCAGCTGCTTATTTTAAGTCATCTGCATTTTAATGAATCAATTAAAAGTCACTCCCCATTTGCTTTTGGCCATTATAATAGCAGAACCCATTCCCCATTACTTAGCGTGATCACAGGGGAAGAGTTCTGACTTGATTGTTTAATGGAACCCCAGAGGCACAGAGCACGCTACAACAGGTCTTGTGCCTCTCTCTTGACTGGGGATAAAAAGAGCTCTGTGTCTCTATGGATTGTTCAGAGAATGTGTTTGGAAATGTCACAGTTGTCTAAATGAGAGTATTAAAATGGATATTAATTTCAATGTCCATTGTTGATATGAAAAACAAAGTTATTTTCAGATGGCATACAAAATGAACTAAAGAAATGCAAAAAAAAATTTAAGAAGTAGCAGCTACAATATAAAGTTTTATTACACAATGCTTAATCTTTACAGCATGATACCTGGGGCTTTTGTCAACAATTTTCACATCAGTATGTTTGTACAGACATAGTGGTCAAGCAGCCTATTGTAAAGTACAAAGGCAATTTATATTTTGAAATTATTCATTATCTCACAGCCAGTTACTTCTTCCTGTTTATTTTTTGCCTATATATTTTTAAGATGATTTTTAATTTACTTATCTTCACTAAGTTTCACACCATTTACTTTACACAAAAATGCATTTATATCCCAACTATTTTAAATCTGACTGAATTTTAGTATTGCATATTCTGTTCTAGTTTTCCCTTGTCACAAGGCAGTTTAGCCAAGCTCAAAATGGAAATCTCCTCTATCTTCACCTTCCATTTCTCATATTTGTTTTTTTTTTCTGGATGTATAAATAGACTGCTGCACCTCCGCTTTCTTAAATAAGCAATTTTAAAAGTCCTCCACTAAGGGTACCACTGGCACTGAACTCTATAATGTAGAATCTGCAGAGAGAAAGTGCTGACAGCAATAAAGTTTCTCATTAGTGAAGATGATTCACTTCTGTCCTTAACTTGAACCACCAAGAGAGGAGCCTAATGAAGGCTCTATGCTTTAAATGTGATGGTTTGCTACACATTCAGGAGGCAATCTGCTGGCACACATGCTACTGAGAAAATTCATGCCTACTGTACTAAATATTCAGCTAAAATACACCAGTTAAATGTTCCAATTAAAGATTTCCAGAGAAAATCAATGGATGCACAGACATCCTGTGTCTATCATGGAACTACCAATGCCATTTCTCTGTTCCAAACCACTGAACATAGCTATTAAATTTTCATTATATTAAAAGATCAGCTCAGTCTGACTAGTCTGAGTTCTTAATTCACTTAATTCAATTGACCCCCAGACTGAACTGATTATTTACTAATTAAACCATTGTATTCAGATTTGCAGCCATAGGACATTTTAAAAGTCATTTTAAAGTTACCTAAAATGTTTCTACAAAACTGAGAACTATACTCTTTTAGGCCTTTTAAAAAGTCTAACCAATCGCATTATTAATCCTGTTATGGGTTCTATTAAGGAATCAAAGAGTCCAGCTGGCATCAAAACCACCAAATACCTCCTGTGATGCCAAGGATGAGCAAACTCTGCTTTATATTGATATTCAGCCCAGTACGACAGTGGCAGTTCAGCTGCAAACTTGTCCTAATTGAAAACGGTCAAGTGGAGCATGTGGTATTCACTCATGGTGACTGATCGATTAACCAGTATGAGAATGAAAATATATTCCTCTGTTCCATGCGCAGTCAGAAATAATACAAATACATTTATAATAATAATAATTTTCTGGACACTCCACTCAAAGTGCATTACAGATAATGGGGGCTCCCCTCTAACACCACCAAGGTGAAACCCATTTGTCATATTCACAAAATACCAACACCAAATGTCAGATCCTGAAAAGTACAAAAGTACAGAGAAATATAAGGCACATGATTAAAGCAGAGGTTAATTCCATGCTGGAAAGTGAAGAACACAAACATCTTTTTCTCCTTTCTTTCTAATTTTCAGTGAGTTGTTCTTTGGGAGCTACCAACCATTCCCACTTAAATCTGCTTACTTCTGTAATGAGAAATTTACCTTAAACTATAGTTTCTTACCATTTTCTTATTCACTGTGCAAATATTCTTCCTAAAAAAAATAAAGCATTGAAAAGTAATCCACAATATATTCACAATATGTCCAGCCTCATAAATGTACCCTCCATCCACTTAAAGACCATTTAACATAATCATTTTACCATATTCACTGCTTCTCCTGTTTTGAAGCAATAGATAAAAACATGAACATCTGTGTCCTTAAATGATGCTGTATAAGGTGAGCACAAAGGTGCTGGAGAAATAAAGTGACGTTTCATGAAAGTAAAGGTGTATGAGTATTTTATACAGGATATACCAATCCCTGCTTGTGGATCATTTGTGTTTGTTCTGGTATGAAATTCCTTAACTAAGTCAAGAGTGTCCAATACTGGTATATCCCATTTTCCTATGAATCCCCTGAGAAGTG
Organism: Lepisosteus oculatus; assembly: GCF_040954835.1. NCBI lineage: Eukaryota > Metazoa > Chordata > Actinopteri > Semionotiformes > Lepisosteidae > Lepisosteus > Lepisosteus oculatus. The sequence continues at coordinate 11,004,783 of NC_090719.1, read as the reverse complement.
TTCGCACAGTGCATTTTAAAATTTACAGAAATCACAGAAGACTACAAAAATTATAGGACATACAGTACAAGTAGAAAATTAAGCAATACACTCCTTTAAGCATAGCATTTGACTAAATAGGGAGTAAGATGACAGAGTTGGCACTTAATCTTAGTATACAGAATGTGTAGCCTTTTGTCTAATAAAAGATAAAATTACAAAAAATAGAAGCTAAAATGTTTTTTTAAGGTCTGCTTTTAATATTGTGTAATAACATAACGAAGGAAGTATAAAAGGTTCATTGTGTGCAATAAACAACGATAAAACTCTTAAATCATAAGGACCCACACATTCGCATTTCAATTTCCTTCATCAAATCAGTGGAGCCCCTGCTGGGACTCAAATGTGCACACTGTGACTTACTTGATGGACAGAAGTAATTCTCCCATTGGAGTCTCCTGCTGATTACTCTGGCACATCCATTTAAATTTGAAAAGGTTAAGCATGATCTACCCAAAACAGCAGGAGTCATAATTATGTACCGACATCTGTTTCCAAATAGCATCACCTTCAACATGTATCTGTAGCAAACAATTCGGATCTGGAGATACAGAGAACATGTGAGCAGATCTGGGAACTAAGGGTGATAAATGACAAGAAGGCAGGGCTAGCTGGTGGCACAGGCTGAAAGCAATGAAAAATGAGCTTGTTAAGAATGCTCCCTTTCCATGTTTCAGCATGAGTTAGAACAAAGCACTCAGCCTTTCAAGCCATGCCAAGGTACAGGTCATGCAATATTTTAAATGCACAATAGCAAATTTAGAGTTAAAGTTAGACTAAATATACTTAATAGAGATGCACTGTGTTTCCTGTATTGCAAAATAAACAGTGCTTATCGAATCTTTTAATGTCTAAGTACTTGAGTGTATAAATATTGCATCAGCTGTGGAGTCCATAAATCCTTACAAATAACATCTTATTAATTGTCTTTCAGAGACACCCTACAATTGAAAACATTTGATTAAAAAAAAACAAGAAGTTATAAATTACAGCCTGGGGTAAATCAGTTTAAAATGCAACATTCCATTTAAGTAGACTATTGATGTGAGTCATATTAAAATAAATTAAGCATTGCAGGGATGTCTTTTTTATTTAAGTTTGTGAATTACTTCAAGATTCATCTTCACTACGTCTCTTGGGCCTCCTGTTAATATGTTAATAAATCTATGGGATTTATCTTCAAGAGTTCAAGTAGAAAAATAATGGAAATAGCCTTTTCTGTGAAAAGTTCATACTTGTTTTATGAACAGGTCTATATGTCTACTCAGGGCAGCATGCCATCATTTATGATGCAAGGCTTTAGATTTATGGAGCTCTTTATGATTAAGTGGTATTACTGTACCACATATTCTGTTCAGTACTTTAGGGTACTATTATTACAAAAAAATATGTTGTTGTGCTGAAAAAAGAGTTCAAAGAAAAGCAACAAGAAACACATATGCTTTCATAGGCAGGCTTTGCACAGTCAATGCAAAGACACTGAATATCTTAACTTCTCAGCAATTATTATAATTCCATTTGAAATAAAGGTAGTTTACACAAAAAATGGAAACCAATGTCAAGGATTTTTTTTTTGTTTCACTATGTGTGGATTGCACAGCCTGCAACCGAGAAAGTCAAGTCAACTCATGCCTCACTGATTAAGGTGGAAAACACTGTTTCAGGACTGATTTGAAAAGATCAGATCTTCAGATCTGGTGACTAAGAAGGCCATGGCATAGGGATACTATCAATATCATGCTGATCAAACCATCATGCAACCACAAGTGCTCTGTATGGATTTTTCAACCAACCTCCTGGATGGAAACAAATTCTGGAACAACAGGGTGAAGATGAATGAATCCTGGGCGAATGAATGAGTTGAATTAACACATGCTGCAGAAATCAATTAAACAGATGGACCAACAGGTTTCAGAAATGTTATTCATTTTCACACACTTTGATTAAGGCTAAAAGCAAAAAGTTGGATGAATTCTAGCATCTATTTAAAAAAAAAACAAAGATTATACATGTATTTAGGTTATTTAGACCATCTTGCTCATTTGGTTTATAGCAGATTTTGCAATTGAAAAATACAAAACAATCTAACAAATCTAGAATTTTAGGACCAGGGTTTGAATATTACACAAAAAACAGCCCCCCTAACCATGTTGCTTCCGAGTTTGAAGCTGATAACGGAGCCAAGCCAGGGACATGCACACTGATCAGGCACGGGTGCAGATCCTTGGAAGGCTCTGAAACACCTACTGTACCCCTCACTCACATAAGGTATGATTGGATGACAAAGGGTCGCTGAACCAGAAGTAAGTTTTAAAAGTCCTGTCCCCTTTCTTGTTCCTGTGCAGTTTGAAATTTGATCACATATTGATTTGGATACCTTTATTTTGTGACAGGGATGTGACAAGAGACTGTGAAGTTCTGTATTTTAGAAAGTATAGAAACAAGTGATTGTTTTTGCTATTGTTTGCGAGAGCACCAGGTTTAAGAGCTACCCTTCTAATACAGGACCGATCCATTTTTTTGAAGGATCTCGGAGAACCTGCTTCAAGGATGTGGCTCTTATTCCAGAGAGCCACTTCAAACACAAGAGCCAGCTTTACAATTAGCCTTCTCCATTTGCAAAACGTTCACCAGATTCAAAGATGAACGATCACCCAAACCTAAAACATATGAGGCAAATTTCAGAAAAAGTATTTGAGTAGTCTGTGCATGTCAAATAAATACTGAAAAACATTAACAATGGACATAATTACATATCTGTGTTCACTACCTACAAGGTCTTTGCAAGCCCTTCAGGAAAAAAGTGATTTTTTTTTCTTGCCTTTTCACTTTCTGATAAATGCCATACAAGCACACTGCTAAATCACTGTGAATCTGACAATGGGTATCATCAAGCAAATGCAGCTGTCAGAAGAACAAAAAATAAAGCTGAGCAGATATATCCCTCTGTTCCAGAAACATAGATAACTGTAACTATAATGCAGCCTTCGATTGCTTGATGGGTGAGTGACTGTCTGTGGCAGAAATTTCAATTACACCAGACTGTGATATAGAAGCAGGGTACACATTCAGTAGATCTATTACCTTTCTTCCATTATTAGCATGGTACAAAAAATCAGACTTCTTCTAGAGTTACAGTTTTTTATAAGGTTTAAATCAGACTGATTGAAAAGCAGGCTTTATTATTTGTGCATTGTGCTATGCTATATGCAACCTTTTGCTCTGTAGTGCTGCTCTGTAGAGAGATGGGTTTCTGCTGTGCTCTTGATTCTGTTTATAAATCAAGATCTGGAAGGAGTGTTCTTGACAAACAGCAGTAATACAGGAGCTACTGTAGAACTGATGTAATCAATGTAACATATTCATGTCTTCTAATGACTATCATTGTAAGAACTGAAAGGGAAAGTACAAAACACAGAGATTGAGGAATCACTCATTTCTGACCATCTCCAAGCTATTTTGTCTTTATTTTATTGAATGATCAACTGATTAACAAGCTTCTAAAAAGCAAGCAATTATGTTTCTCAAGCAGACTAAACTTTATAAGAAAACTAAAAAGAATACAAATTATTTAGAAATATGGAAAAAAATATGGATTAACCATTTGTTTACTAGTCCAAATTTAACTTAAGACTAGTTTCAATCAACATAATACTTTTTTTAATCAGTGCATCAGGTTATTTAAAGTAAACATTGGCATTCATCAAAAACATGTTAGCTTTTATATGTTATCATTGACATAGTTGCCTCACAGCTCCAGGGATCTGAGTTTGATTCTGGTTGTAGATACCTGTTATAGGTATACAGTAGGTATAGGTATAGGAGTTTGTATGTTGTTTCCATTTTAGGTAGGTAAATTTCCTCCCATAATTCAGAGATGTGCAAGTATACTTTTATAAACTACTCTAAATTGTACCTTACAGAATATCCAACCAGAATAAGATTGCTCATTTTCCAAGCACTTTAACCAAACACTAGCAAAGAGAAATTAGTATCTCTCTACACTCTGTTCACAGGGTATGGTGCTACACAGAGGTCCTTAATCAATTGATAACCGATCATTATAGGATCAGTTTAAAAAATTAGGTGCTGGATGAATTACAACAGCCACATCATTGAATAGCAAATCTATTCTAAGCACAGAGGAAGATGTAAGATTTTGTTGTTGTTAATTGCAGAAAGATGGTGGGCTAAAATTGTTTTGCAGTTCAGGAATAGGTCAAGTGCAGGTTGTAACTGTTGTAGTAAAGGACGTAGTAAAAGTCTCTTTGCAGATTCTCAGGTGTGACATGACCTTTTAAATTGCTAATTATTGTCCATTTCCGGATCTGTGCTGCAAGAAGCAATCAGCTGTCACCCCATGTTAATTTCCTCGCAGGCATGTGTATTAATGAAGCTTTTGAGTTGGATTGCGTGAGAATAATAGTCAATGGCCCAAAAGCCCAAAAGCTTTTTTGCATTGGATTTAATTGATTTAAACCCTCCACTGAAACTATTATCTCTGGCATTCCACAGGGTCCAGTTCCAGGGACGAGGCTGTTTAATATCAATCAGTTCCTAGTGGGTAATTTTATTCACAGACAGGGTCTTAATTCCCACTGCTATACAGGTGACATTGGGTTGCATTTGTCTTTTAAAGGTGATTACTTCAAAAGTCTGACATCCTGTCTCAGGGAATTGTAGGGATGCAAACTCATTATACCACTTTAGCTTCGTATAATGAGAATAAGGGACATATGCCAATTGCCAAATTCTGATTAACAAAAAAAAACTTTTCTTGACACTGGTTGCAAAGAATTGAGGGGTCCTGTTTCAATTAAAACATCATACTAAAGACACCCAACTTCAGAAAAATTTGCAGTCACAAACCCTTTCTCATACTCAGGATTGAGTTCCAATGTGTATCATGCTTTTGGCATATCCTGAATTAACAATGAGATTTCCCCTTTGTCTGTTTCATAAACCTTAAGGGTTATACTTCTCTCTGAACTACCTCTTTGTAATGGAACAATATCTACAGGCTTAACAACAAATTGGATCATTATAACAAAAAGGTGATTCAAAAGATGTGTGGCTGGAGCCTACAAAATCAGTGTTTGTTATATGTAACTCAATTCTTGGATCTCCTAGTGTCTTCTGGTTTTTATTTCAGTGCACTTTTAGTTACATAATGTGATTAATTACCTGAAAAACTGAATTACATTAAGCCAGATTTCACATTGTCTGATAGCTAACTATGTCTAATGAAGTACATGTTTTGAAGAAAACTTTAAGAAAAATGCTATAGATGTAACTACAAAAATAATTAGGTTAAAAAACAGAAGACCTTATGCATACTACTAATTGAGTTTGAGACTCCTTGTGTACAGTATACTTTTCCATTTGTACACTGAACATCCAAGACTGTCTCCCCTTGAGACTGTCTTTAACAGCTCATGAATGACTCTCCTTTTGTGTGCCTTTAAGTTACAATTTCAAAATGTTTTTTTTCAGCTATTATATCGTTACTTTTCATGTTACGAATCTTTCTGCTTCTAATGTAACCTTGTTTTATTTCTTGTAAACGGTTTAGAGGCCAAAAGCACTGGTAATTTATTTTTGTTATTGATTCTAAACCACACAAAATGTATGGAGATGAAATAAAAGCAGAGCAATACAAAACACAAAAGGAAATCCTTCCAATGTTTGACCATGCCAACCACTGGAAAAGAACCCAATTCATCACTGAAACTTGATGTGAAAGGATTTATATTGGGCTAAACAAACAACTCTTTAAGAAACAAATAACTTAAAACCAGAGCTCAGTGTTATCAACAACCATGGTGAACTGTAATTGTATGAAATCGCCTCCGATGGAACAGGTCCCATCACCCACTGATTAAATTCCTGACTGAGAGAAAGGCAACAGCATGGTTTAATACCACAGCATCTCCCAGTATTGATCCCTCCTGCCTCTGAAAATGTCCACTCCCTATACATACTTTTATTTTCCTTTAACAATGTGGCCTAGCTGTTATTTAATAACACGTATAACATTTCATCTTTGCACTGTCCTAGCCAATAAAACCATGCACATTAGCAGATGGAGTGGGACCTGGAGAACAGTTCCTTACAGCTCAATGTCTTATTAATCCTTTCTTTACTGCAATTCCCACACACGGCTGAGATCAGTCCAGCTCCCTGTTAATAAAAGTGACACTTTCTGCAAGACACAGTCGTCACCAAGAAATGCCAAGCAAATCAGCAATACAGAGATCACCTTTTGCAATGTAAAATGTTTTAATGTATTTTTAGCGTCATTTACAGACTTCTTATATTTCACAGTCAAAGCGACTGCTGCCAGCAGGTGAAAAAGAATTTAAATTTAGCCGTCTCCGTCCTGAGTCACATTAAAATATATATTTTTTAAGCTGAAATGTTTTTTCATCAAAAAAACAAAGGCAGAAATCAATTCCTCTACAAATTGTGTGAGAAGAGGTCTTTCAGTTGATTCTCATATTTATATATTGCCCTTTAAAACATCTTAAACACCATAGCACACGTAAACAAGCAGAATTAACACCTCACAGGATAATAATAATTTCCTGCATAATTCAAAGCAAACTATGTTTGTTTTTCTTTTGTTTTGTGGCATCACAGAATAGGATATGTTTACTCTTTTCTTTTCTGTTCAGCGTGGAATAAACATTTACCTATATCAATGTATAAAGTTATCTTTTCTTCCACAAAGGAGATTGTAAACTGAATAATTTCAAAAAATTGCTTGTCTATATTGTACCAAGACAGGAGAAGCCTGAATTTGTAAAGAACAGCTGCTTTTTTCTGGTTCTGTTGTACACACCCCTTGACAAGCATGCTTCATTAGGTTGCCACTTGATTCTAAAAGACCGAATTTACAAATTGTTCCATATATAAGGTTGCTGGACATGGGGACAGTTAAAGGGTATAGAGAAGGTTATTTCAAATGACATAGCTTAAGTTTATGCAGAATAATCTATTTCTGAATCTGACCATATTTTGAGGTAGTTCAATATAACTTCAGCTTACTGCATCATATATAGTGTTTTAATTGAAATACGGGGTGTTTACCCTTTAAGATCTTAGGATAAAACTGTTGCAATTGTACTGCATAGCCTCAGTCTTGCAAGATACTTGAGTTCAAATTATATTGGCTGACTTAAAAATGCTAAACAAACATTAAAAAAGCAGGTGGAGTGGGACTTGAAAAAATACTGCTCCCTGCCATTCACACTACTGGAGCTGAAAAGTGATCATGAGTCCAGTCAGTGTGGATCATTGTTCCTCTGGCTTACTTGTGTACTTCTTTAATTATTTAATCATATAAAAACCTGTGCTTTTGACATTGCATATTGTGAACAGGCACCCAAAGGACACAGACCTACTTTTTCCTTTTTGGTCATGAGTAAACTTATAAAAGCTAACTACAGAATACCATGGGAAAATCAGAGCAAGGCATAATAAACCACAGTAAAATGACCATTGTTAAGCATGATGCAAACTTTGTGGAATCAAGACAAAACAAATTAAATGGTACAGGTTTTGTATAACGAGTTTTGAAAAACACAAAAAAGTAATGTGTAAATATACAAGGTCAATTTTCAAACATCTTTCTAAATTTCGTATCAGTCCACCTCCAGGGCTGAGATAGGTAAACAGCACTGATTTGGACTATTTTAGAAATGCAGGAAAATGGGAAACATGCACTGAGATCTTCATATGAAAGAGTTCCTCATGTTAAAGATTATTTATCACACACAAAGAACGGGTCTGTTTAGTCTTGGCCAGGGAAGACAATGAAGGGACCTGATTGAATTATTGCCAATGCAGTGACAATGTCAACTCTCTACCTCAACCCAATAAACTTTCTAAAAATCAAAAGAAAAGAGAATGCAAATGGAAAGTATGGGGTGTCTTTCAAGAAATGGCTGGATGAGATAGTCAAATCAATTAGCTACAGACAACTACACTAGCTGGACAGGGAGAATTAACTTCTTTCATTTGAACCATTATTGTGCTCTTAAGCAAACAAAACACAGAATAGGCTACAAATTACAGAATTACTAAACTGTCTGAAACAATATCAATAGCAATTTATTAAGATCTGTGTACTCAATCACCTGTTTTTAAGTGGACTTCAACCGTGAAGATGCTGTCTAATTGATATTAAAAACAATTTCCTACAGGATATGTCCAGGTAAAATGCAATGGTTATATTTCATTTAGTCTGTTTAAGTTCTTAATCATTCAGCCTTGGTCAATAAATGCACAAGTGCTTAAAAATCTGTCTCCTTTTCTCTCCACGTTGGCCAAATCACTTGCTAGAATCATCATTCACAGACGAGCTTGCTGCGATGGTAATTATACTAATTTACATTTAGTTAACTCTGCAAATACTCCCCTGACTGATCTTCTGACTTCAAAAAGTCATCAGCATTTTTTCTTAGTTTTTCATTTATCTCCTTTGGGAATAAACAAAAATAACAAGGTTACTTCTAAAGCTCTCTGTTCTGAATGGGCCAAGGTTACACAAGGGTTTCGTTTTCAGATGAATCAGTTGTGTAACTCCATGTGTGGACCAAAATCCTGCAAAAAATGGCCTGGAAAATGACTGCAGTATTATTGGTAAAATTCACATTCACGTGTGTAGTGCTCTCGGGTTCGCGTGGGTATGCGCCATCGCCGCTGACGCCTCATGTCGGGCCCCCACTGCTGGGGACTCGAACCTGGGCTTCCGGCATCACTCAACAGGAAACCAGCCAGTTGAGTCTGAGGTCCCTGCTATTCACAGGGAAGGATGGTGACGTCTCCACGCTGGTAAGCCGGCTCTCACAACCTGCAATATCAGCCGTATGCGTTATGCTGAATTAAATTCAGCATTCAGTCCATGGATGTGCCTACAGTGGAAGCCTCCCATAAAACCACAAAAAAGGCAAATGAGAATGTGCAAGTTTCCAAAGTTAATGTTTGCAGTAAACGTTGCTAAGACTACAGGTTAATGCAAACTGTGCCAGATCAAATACATATCATGGAATGTGTTATGTCTCAGTATTGATTTTTTGCAAAAAAAATCTTACTAGGCTGTGAGCTTAAACTCACAGGGCAGGGGCATAGACTGTACATAATTTACAGAAAATTAGTATCAATAAACTTCATCTGTTTGTTTTTAAACAAAAAGCAGATCACTTAACCTTTCAGTATGCTATCAGAAAAGGTACATTTTTTTGGCATTTGTCCTTCTTGATATGCTTCCTATTGAGCTATCTACTGTTTGATACTATGGGACAAGCTCTACAACCTTGAGATACAACAGTTGATGAACTATGCACTATCAGACCCTTTATCATCATTCTCTTTTTTGTCCCGTAAAGTTTACAATTAATAATAAAGCAATTAACGCTACAGTGTAGCATCACTGTGGGATTGTGGATCAAATAGCCAGTGACCCTGACAAGTGCTACTTCATGATGAAATGTCTTGAAATTCCCCCCATGCACTTTTAGAAATATTGTAGTCGTAAGCCAAACTGATAAATAATGGGCCATTTAAAATTGGAGGACTGCAAAACCTCGTTCATTCTGAAGTAAGTTAATTATACTGTATATCCATCCATTCTTCTGATAAGGTCACAGTGAGTCACAGCCAAATCTGGCAGACAAAAGGTGAAACTGCACCCTTGTCAGGACATCAGTCAAGAGCATGGTATACAGTTGTATACTGTACATGGTATACAGAAGTACTGAGGCCCCTGCACATTCTCCTGGCCTATAGCTTGCAGTCATGGCAGTTTGAAGGAGCAATTGATTATACACAACCTTCTCCACACAATCAAAGCAAAAAAATAAATAAAATAAAAAGAAACTGATAATTAGCAAAAAAAAAATAAAAAGCCATGATTGCATAAGTATTTAAACCCTTTGCTCTGGCTAACCTAAATTAATTATATTAATTAATCGAGGTGCACAAAATTATCCTAATTAGCCACATAATTAGCTGAGTGGCTTCTGTCTGTGTGCAAAAATAGTGCTTCTCATGATTTCAGAATAATAAAAAAAAACACCTGTCTCTGCAGGGTTCCATGGTTAGGTAGGGAATTTCAAGCAAAGACTCCACCACGAAGAATAAGGAGTCCTAAGACTAATTCCTGCCCTTAACTGTGGAAAAACATTTTTTCTAGAGCTAAAAAACATTTTGTAAAATAAACCATCGCAACATGCTTTTGTACCTTACATACTGTTGTGCTAAGTGGTTTTCTTAAAATTGATTAAACTTCTGGCTTAAACTTAATGGAGAGTGTTATTCATCCATCCATTCATCCATCCATCATCCCTTCGCTTTTTCCTGGTGAGGGTCATGGTTGCTGCAGTGCTGAGTAGACCAGCCCAGACTTCCCTGTCCCCAGATTCCAGCTTCTCCTGGGGAATCCCCAGGAGATCCTAAGCCAGCCGAGGGATATAATCCCTCCAGTCTGTCCTGGGTCTGGCACAGGGTCTCCGCCCAGTGGGACGTGCCCAGAACAGCTCCAGCGGAAGCCGACCGAGGGGTGGCGGTGGTGGTGGTGGGCTCACCACCTGCAAAATGAAGGGTGAGGGTTGAGCGCGATGCCAGTCTAGTGGCAGGCATAAGTGGAGTTGGGAATGCGGAGTATTTATGGAATGTGCATATAAAATATTAATTTGGCAATCAATTCTAGCAAGTCTATTCATCACGGAGGTCCAGCTAAACTGATTGGAAGAGAATATCAAATAAAAATGATCAGAGAAATTGTACTGATGTACTGATGTACCCAAACACATTTCTGTAGAATAATCTTTGAGAACCAGGATAATGTAAGTGATATGCAACAATCAAACACAATGGAATATTGTCAAAGCACTCTTGAACTTTGCAGATTAATGTTATCTGTTTGAACGCTGTCGTTATTATATTGTGTTTCTTACAACAATGCCTTTAAAAGCTTCCCTGAGGCCTAGTGAGTCAAAGAGCCAAACTGTATATTTAGCATAAAATGATATGTTATGCTTAAATTAAGGTCATTTATTGAACAACCATTTTTGTGATGATGAAAGAAGTATAAACGTGCATTGTGGTATATCATGGTCACAGCAGTGCAATGTGTAGCACAGCATAGGGAAAACATGGTAAAAGCATGATAAATGAGTAAGAGGTATGGTATATCACTGCAAAAATAAGGTAAAGCAAAGTCATGCTTTAAAATTACAGGAAAATAGAAGAAGTGCAATGCTAAAATTAACCTTTGCAAATTTTCATAAGAGCTCATCTAACAATATAGAGAACAAGCACATTTATAACAATGTTACTTATTTTTTAAAAAATGTTTAACCTTCGATTTCTTTAAACACAGTAATTCTGGAGAGGTTAGGTAGAACTCTTAGTTGAGACTTGCATTTACTGTATATTGCACCAAAAACTAAATGCAAAACTATTTTGCAATTACACACGTTGGAAACTGCTTAAGCAAAGAGGATTGAGGCACGCTGGCTGTGCACTGAACCAGAAAATACATTTGCACATGATCAACATGTGCCACTGCCTTCTGTTTATCAGGGGAATTTGAAAGCTGTGTCTTCAGAGCATGACTTCAAAAGGACAACTTAAAAAAAAATGAAAGAGCAAAGCCATTCTAATTTAAATTAAGAAAAAAAAGAAGCATAACTGAATCTATAAAAGGTGCATAAAGTTTAACAGATCAAAACAAATTTTCTTTATAGAAACGAGCGCAAACTCTATTAATACCGTGAAATGAGAATCTTGAAGCACAAAGAAGCATGTAAGTCAGAACTGAAAGGCAAAAATAGCTCATTGCAGAATGCCCTTTCTCTGTAGTGTTTCTCTGGAATCTTTTGGTTTGTGACCATGGGAAAACTAAAATGAATTTCACTAAGTGATTCAAGAGCTCCACATTTCACATGATTATTTTTTATTCTAAATATTTTAGGACAACATTCATTGTGTTAAAATGAATTGATCAGTATCACCCATGGTCCATGCACACAAGGGACAAATATAGCTGAATTATTTTAACTTTTTATCACAAAAAAAGCAGTGTGTTAATTATGAAAGCAAAGCATGGAGATCTGAAATGTAACATTTTTGTTTCATATTCTGAGCAATTGCTAAAGAAGCTCCCCAGATTTTGTCAAGATCACAATTCACAAACTTACCCTCAGTCTGAGCTCACTCTGTGGAGGATGGGCATTTCTGCACCTACAACTCTACTTTGTGCAGCACAGATGTGCAGCGGCACAGTTTGGATTGATAGCAATGGACTGATTCTAAAATTGGAGTTTCAGGGGAAACTTAAATAGACATTATGAAAAGGAAAATAAATCAAATGACAAAATCAGAACTACATTGCATTGTAAGCAAGTTTTATTTAGGATTTTCCTCTCATTGTGCAAAGAAATATTTCCATGAAAAACGCACTGGGGAAAATGCATTAAAATGCCATATGGCTCTTTGAAATCAGTAAAATATTTTGTTCTTTTTGAGCTTGTAACGAAGGTAATACAGGTCATCCACTTTTGGATATGATTTAAACATTCCTGGTTCAAATATATCTAGAACTGTTAGATACCCAATTATGAAGTCAAGAGACTTCGGGAATTATCCAGGTTATCATAATTTAGTTTGAGAATTTAGTTTCCAGCTGTTCCACAGGGTTTCAGTGCAAGATAGATTTGCCATTCTTCAGACAACAGCAAAGGAACTTGAAAGGAAAAAAAAATGCTACATTCGGATGCACACAATTAAGTAACAGCAGGATTCTGTTAAATATGGAAATGACAGAATGTGGAAAAATGGACAACAGACGTTTTGACTGAGAGGGGAATTCTATTCCAGCTTGACGAAGCCAGACAAGAAAAATAACTTTCTAACAGACTTTATATCAACGGGCAGATCTGATCCTACTTTGAGTATTAATAATTCTGGGAACAGATTTTTCATTGCTGAATATCCTGGGAATGTATTTGATAAAACTTCTATGTACCTGTATACTATATATATTATATATATATAATAAGTTTCTTTCAGACGTAAGCCACATTCCCTGTATTAGGAATTGCTACAGTTATTAGTTTTATCAAATCACCAAGATTAATTATAGATTTTAGATTCTGTAAAGTATGTTTGACTTATCAAAGGGGATTTCATAAAATTCTGAAAGTCTGCCTGTCAGTTCTTAAAATTACCATTTTAATTCGGAAAAGGCACTTAGACATGCAAATATATTTTGGAGGAGGATCAATGGACTTGGAAAGCAGTTTGGGTACAGATAAAGGCTTTGCTAATAGATAAAGTCTACCTTGAGAGAGGAACAATACAATGACATTTTCTGAACAAAATCCTGTAAAATATTAACCACAGAAATATTGAATTAATTGTCGTATTAAGAAAAAGATAGCAAGATACTAATGTGAAAACACAATGCATAACCATAGTTTAAAGTATCACCTACATCCAGTAACAAAGGGATCTTAAAGAAAAAATATTCCAGAGTACTAAATTGACTTGAGGAACACTACATGAGATGACTGTGTGAGAGAGCGCCCACCTTTGCTCACAATGTAGCCCAACTGATGGCGCTTTGGACCAAGATATTCATTTGCCAACTGGAAGAACCTGTTGAATTAGACAATTAGGCGCTGTGTGTAATTGTTCACTCCATTTAGGTCATTTATGCACAAATGTGCATAAATGACCTAAATGACCAGCAGCCACATCACTCTGCAACTCACAACTGGTAACCCACTGAAGCTCAGCAGGTGTGAGCCTGGTCAGTACCTGGATGGGAGACCTCCTGGGAAAAACTAAGGTTGCTGCTGGAAGAGGTGTTAGTGGAGCCAGCAGGGGGCGCTCACCCTGTGGTCCATGTGGGTCCTAATGCCCCAGTATAGTGACGGGGACACTATACTGTAAACAGGCGCCGTCCTTCGGATGAGACGTAAAACCGAGGTCCTGACTCTCTGTGGTCACAAAAAATCCCAGGGCGTTTCTCGAAAACAGTAGGGGTGTAACCCTGGCATCCTGGCCAAATTTCCCATTGGCTCTTACCGATCATGGCCTCCTAATAATCCCCATCTATGAATTGGCTACATTATTCTGCTCTCCTCCCCACTAATAGCTGATGTGTGGTGAGCGTTCTGGTGCACTATGGCTTTCGTCGCATCATCCAGGTGGGTGCTGCACATTGGTGGTGGTGGAGGGGAGTCCCCATTACCTGTAAAGTGCTTTGAGTGGAGTGTCCAGAAAAGCGTACAAAAGTTTCTTATGTCTTAGTTGCACCTTATCTAACATTTTATCACTGGAACACAAGAAATTGTATAAGGACCTTTAGTGAATTAGACCTTTAAACATATAGACACGGACAAATGTAATTGAGTTAATGGCATTAAGCACTACCCGAGACCAGGAAAGACTTATAAGTACAACATTTGTAAAACTTCCCTCGTTCAGCATTCCCACAATACATGTCCATGCAATGTTCTTTTATAATACAGGACACTCAGTAACACAAGAATGTTCTGCATTGAGAAAAATATGACTTTTGAGGCGATGGTAGAGAAAATTAATTGAAGGTACAGACAAAAGTTGACAAGTCTACACTCCAGATCTCAAAATGTTTTGTATCTCTGAATATGGTGCAAAGTGCAGTTTCTCAGATGTACTGTATATGTAGGGCAGCACAGAACAGGCGGTTTTGTGGTTCAGCACCATGGACAGCGGCTATTCTACCCTGGCTCTGCAATTCTTTCAGCACCAACACTCCCAGAGTTGCACCGAGGCTGACAGCTGTGGTGTTTAAAGTCCTACAGAAAGCCCAAAGGATCTATACAGCTACAAAAACACATAAATGGCAGAGACAATTAAACTTCACCAACCCCTTCCTTCACCAGTGAGTTTAGTCTCCAAGTCGTGTTGTTCTAGAATGCTTCAGCACGCTGAATGTTGTTAATAAAAAGTTTAATGGAGGATTATTCTGGCTTATTGATCTTTAGAACTGCTCACCTTACAGGGCATTAGATTCTACCAAAGGACCCACAAGATGGTCTTCAAACCAAAAATCAATTCTGCACATTTTGGCACAAGTCTGTAGCCCTCATTCACCTAGAATAAGGAATTAATAACATGTCGATTGCCTTTACAAACAAATATTTGACTTACTGTGTCCTTTCATTTCTATATTTATATACATAGTTATCCTCTGGTTTATACTGCCCTTGTAGCTTACTTAAATTCTACTTAATATGAATTGATTTGTTGTCAATTAAAACTAGGCCAGTTACACATAATTAAAACTGATCACAGGTCACGTTTATCACAAACTCACTGTATTATATTATTATATTTGAGATCTAATTTATATACCTAAATATTTCTTAAACTGATACATTGACCCCAAAGCAGTCCATTTGTCTTTGGGCATATGATAAACTCACAGCCTGGCTTTTACAGTAAATTGATACAAAGTGTCCTACACTTCATTTTCATTTCAAATTATACCCCTTATCTGTAGAGCGGAATTACGTAAAAAGTATTTTCCATCCATTTACTTTCGAACTGCTTAATCCAATTCAGGGTTGCTTGGGTGCCCAAGCCTATTCTGGCAAGGAATGGGTGCTAGGCAGGATACACTCAGGACCGGACAACTGTCCATCGCAGAGCAGACACAGATGCGCACACACTCAAACCAGGACCAATTTTCTGAGAAGCCACCTACCAGTATGATTGTGGAAGGAAACAGGGACACCCAGCGAAAACATACAAACTGCACACAGCTAGCACCCCAGATCCAAAATTGAACCCAGTGCCCCAGTGCACTGTGGTAGCAATGCCAACCACTGTGCTACCATGCTGACCGAAAAGATTATCATTTAGCATATATAAGGTAAAAATCTCATTTCAGAATCTACATATTGACTGTAACAATTATATATTAACACATTACAATTTCCTTTGGAAAAATCATTCTTTTCAATTCGCAAAAGTAGCCTGGCAATGAATATCAAGCTGAGATTCCGGAACAAATTTCTTTCAGTTTTCTGCAGTTGCACTGATATAACCTGCTGAGCTGTTTCTGTTCCTCTTAATAGAAATGACTTAATCTGATCTCATACTTCGGCACAAACTCAGAAGAGTGGTTTGCTAATAAAAAGGAGGAAGTCTTTCTTCTCTTCATTATTTCTCTGAGTAACAACAGAGGTTATTGCTACTATTGCTACCATGAAGACTTCAGCTGAAATGAACAAAATCATTCTAGTGCACATCTGAGAAAATCATCCTGTAGCTGTCACATTCAATAGTGAAATATTTAACAACAGTTCTTCAACCACTCTTCCAACAGATTGCAAAGCAATAATTTGTTGGTATGCCTACAACAACAGATCAACAACGTAGGCCTTACTGCTGCCAATAACACAATTTAATGAAATGGGAAGGGGAGAAATTATCATTCATTACTGCATCAAACTATTTAATTTAAATGAGGACAAAATAAAATCCAGATTTTTTCACAACCCCTTTGTGTAACAAGCTGTTCTCAAATCTAAATTTGCTTCCCTGTAGTATCTATTCCTCTCCTCTGGTTTGTAATCCACTGTTTATTCTGAGGTCATTTTGATGGACCTCATACAAGCTGTTGAGATTTTTATATCAGTTCCCTGAAAATGTTTTGCTTTCAAAACTAAAAAAAAAAGTTATTGTACCTAATTAGATTTGGACATTTGTTAAAGCTGAGGAAACTGAGGAAATATTGTTTAACTTAGTAACCAAAGCTTTACACTATAAATGCGCTAGTGCATTGTACACTTTTGAAATAACACTCCTTTGTCAAAGCTCTCTCAGTTTTCTTTGTTCAAGATTGAGAAGACTATTTTGAGCCCGGAAATACAGTCTAGTACAGTAGCTCGTACCTGGACTTATCATCCTCAAGAAATATCTTACAACTTGGCAGTTAAAAATGTAGACAATATTGCATATATGATCTTACAAGCACATTATATATGTTACATATACATGAAATTCCTTGATTTAAAATATATATTTATTGATAGAATTGTATAGGCTGGTAAGCAGCTTAACTGCTCAGTTGTGCTAAACTGGGACTTTAAGAAGAAGTAAGTGAGAAACTTACAAAAGGAACTTAGGCTTTTGTTTTGGTGTTTGTGGTCTATTACTTAGATTTCCCCCCACAGTGTAAATAAAAGGGCAGTTTTTAAAAAAACAAAACTTACAGCTGTGTGTTTGGCATTTTCCTTGGCTTGTAACAGCCAATTTTAAAAGATCCCATTAAAACATGCCTTAGAAGTGGGGTAAAAACATAAACAATATATGGTTTATGTTTTTGCTTCCTGCATGTAGCATCCCACACTTGTCTACATTAAATGCCATCAGTCATCTATTTGCCCAGTCTTCAATTCTATTTTTTTAATGTTGTTTGCATCTTGAGTATTATTTGCTAACCCCCCTATTTTAGTACTATTTGTGTTAATCAAATCACTTCAGCTGGAGGACTCACCCATTACCCCAATCCCTGTCTTTTCTCCCCCTTATACAGGTCTCGTTTCAAAATCATGCTTTACCTTGTATACTTAAAGACTGTAATTTTAATTACTTAGTTCAGTTTTGCCCCTTTTTATCAAAGGGCACTGTATTAGCAATATGTATCACCCCTTTGATGGGTGGTTATTGGCAATTCTACAATGTTTATGAATAAGATCTCTTGCTTCCTTAATGCTAACGGGTAGAATACTACAAGGCCCTGGAGATTTGCTAAGCTTTAGTGCTTCTAATACCTGAACTACGTTTCTCTTTTCTATCCTATAAGACCTTAAAATAGAACTTTGTCTTTACTCACCCTGGGGCATGTTGTCACTTTTTTCTCACTTAAACTTGAGTAGGTATATTCATTAAAAATATCTATATTAGATATTATCTGTACAACGCGTCTTGGCAGAGGCAACATCGACAGTGACCTGTTTCTGGACTAAACGCATATACACATCTACTGCTACATCTGTTCTCTTTCTTTTTCTTTTTCTTTTTCCCGTTTACAACCACTTTTGTGCAATATATGCCAGGGACCTGTGCAATACATTTATATTTATAATTATAACTATGGTTACATCTATATTTATATTCATACGTGTGATACGAT
Source organism: Lepisosteus oculatus (assembly GCF_040954835.1). NCBI lineage: Eukaryota > Metazoa > Chordata > Actinopteri > Semionotiformes > Lepisosteidae > Lepisosteus > Lepisosteus oculatus. The sequence continues at coordinate 10,986,548 of NC_090719.1, read as the reverse complement.
TTTCTGTGTACTGTTCTGTTCTAGTTTGATCTTGTGTGTCCGGACTGTGAGTAACTCTTGTATTGTATTGTATGTATTGTACTATTATTATATAATTCGTTACACTGTGGCTGTGTTGTGTGTGTTAAGCTGCTGTTGCACTGCAATTCCCCTCACGGGATCAATAAAGTATCTATCTATCTATATTAATATATTTTCCTTTTTTATCTCTGAAAAATGTCACTGAATTCTTTACTGTTTTTTACACCACAGGACAAAATAACTAAATAAACACTCCACTGGAAAATGTTAAAGTAGATTAGAATTATATTACAGTAAGTGCATAATTAAAAAAGTGCCCTCTGCACCTTTGCATGTCATGCCATTATTTTTTTTTAATCAACGATTTACTAATGGTTTACTGTGTAATGATTACACACTCTCAAGGCATTCACTTCAGTGAGCATTTTCTGCAAGAAGCTATTTCCCCTGTTTTGACCACAATGCCTGCTCATATTACAGTTTATGACTTCCTGCTCACTTTCTTCGGTGTCATATGATCCAGATTCCTGCTCAGATGTGTTTGCCATTTTGCTAATAACCTTCCTGACAGATCAGATACTTGTTTCTTACTCTGCAGCGATGCTTGTGTCTTGAGCACCGGCCATTATTTGCTGTACCAAAAGGCTGCCTTTGGTATACAGTGCATCTTTGCAATGCACCACCAACAGTCTTCATTTTCATCAAAACATTGTAATACATACTGTATGGCCTGGTGTCATTAACAGGAATGGTTGGTGTGCCAATGCGTGTTCTTTCTTTGCACAATAAATGTTGTTTTTATAATGCGTGAGGTCCTTAGTCTTAAGTAATGTGATTCTTCTTCATTTATTGTTATTCCACGTTCTCAGAAGTCACATTTAAAAATGTGGAAGCCTTTTTTTATTCCTTCTTGGATTTCTTCTAGCAGAAGAAGCATACAAGCAAGTACACAAGTTGATTTCCATATTCAAACAAAGTGTCCAGTTTTCTATATATTTTTTTTTTGCATTCAAATGCTTTCAGATCAATGTGGCAAATTGAGTTCTTCTCAGGGGAACAGCCACTTGGCTGACTGAATGTGAGAATAAAACCCGTGGTTCTGACTTCTGAAATATGAGGAGCTGTTACTGTTTCATGTAAGAACTAAGTACTGTGTGCATGCTGCCATCAGAAGGGTACTACACACTGTAGATTAATTGGGAATTGCTGACTGGAAGAAAGAAAAAGTACTTTGTTTTTCTTTTTCTATTGTGTCTTTTTATTTGAATCTGCTATGCTGCATAATCTATGTTCTTGTTTAAAGGATCAGATATGTCTTTTCCTCTGTGCCTTCATATTTCTTTCCTGAAGTTCTTTCCTGAAGGTTGCTGAAAGGAATTGGGTGGATAGTGCGATCTTGGGACACTAAGTCCCACGCTGTGCACGACAGCTCGTGCAACACGAGGGAAATGTTCTCATTGCAATTCATCTAGTAGGAATTATAGGTGGTAATCACAAAAGATTAACACTTTGCAGAATTTATAAAAGAATGAAAGAGCATGGCAGATCACATTACAGAAAAAAATAGCGGTTCTTAATGATACAGTCGTTGAATGATTAAGTTTAAGTCTTTAAAAAATAATAAAATGCATTAGTCATTACATAAGTAGAAAAGATTTCAATACCTTATCCATCTAATCTCTTACTCTATGAAAAGGGAGTAGGGGAGAGACTGACTAAGAAATCAAATGATCAGGCAATGAGGTGCACTGTAATGTGGCTAAAACTCAAGTCAGGGAAAAACCACATTAACATAACGAGAACATGCAAACTCCATATCAAGCGAACAAAACAACTTGGCAACATTTTCAACAAATTTGAAAGTGCCTCAAGTGGCTACAGTAAGTACTAACATTGTTTTATTTTCAAACATTTAAAAAAACACCTTGTTATATGGTACACTACTCAGAAATTATCACTTTCTGTAAGTCATTAAATTACTTCATATAAATATATGTACTCCTTACAGATTAGGACACTTTTAAAGTTTATTAATAATTTTCTGTAAATGCTTGTACAGTATAGATCCAGTTTTCCAGGAAACTTACCAAATCTCATCTTTCACTAACAGTCGATCAAAGCAGTCAGTATAGGGTGAAATTAAGTAAACCAAATAAATTCCCTTTTCTAAAAATGGAGACACATGAGAACCTAGAGGGATGATTTCCAATTCAATCATTACAGTTCTACCACTAAAATGTCCACTACATTTGTATTATAGATGACAACTACTGCGTACTGACTCCTGGTGCTTACGTTAGTTTAAAGAGTATATTTTCCAATTCTGTTATACAAAAAAGAAGGAAAACTTCCCACAATTTTACTCCTGGGATACTTCAGATAAAATGCATACTTTCATTCAGTATGCCTCTCTAGATCTTTGTAGACCTAGGACGTATGTCATAAAAAGCATATTATTTCAACTTAATTAAAAATGTCACTGAAAAAGTACTCCCAACATAAAATGTACTTCCTAAGCCTAAGGCAACCATGATACAAATACATGGTACTGTGCAAACTGAAAGGTAGACAATTTAGCATATTTTCCAATTTGTCTATATTTCTGTTTCTTATTTGCACATTTTAAATGCAGGTACTGTAAAAACTAAACAAAGACCTGACATGTTTCTGTTTCATGTGGACTCTGATCATGTTCATATCACCTTAATCACTTTGGAAATTAAATGAGATGATTGAATTCTAGTTCTGTAACATCTGCATCAGGCCTGTGGACGGGACTGCCTCCTTCTTTCCAAACACCCTCTAATTCTCAAATGTGAACTATAAAGAAGCTGCCAATTTCACCAAATCCACTCAGTGTACAAGTAGCACCATGCTGCAGCAATTGGCAGACATTATAATAGTTAATATAGAAGTGTCTTACTTATTTAACATCCAGTGTAGAGGTTTCTTTTAATAACTGCCAAGAGATAAGACTAGACAAATGCAGAGAAGTTGACTAGATTATCAGTTTTCCTCCATCTTGAGTTCTAGAAAGTTCAGTTCTGAGACTGGTGATTGCCTTCACACAATTGGAAGTCAAAAACAGAACTTTACTGTATCAAACCAACAACTATTTTTTTAATCATAGAATCATTTTAACAAAAAAAAGCAAAACTTTGAAAAAAGGAGCTTTCTGTTCAGACTAAATAAAACAACTACTTTTCTCTATCAATATATGAGACACCATACATGCCCTTTCTATTTGTGTAGCTTTCCTAGAATAAGAGAACAAGAGGACAAAATGAGTTCCCATTTCAGCTTTTGAGTCTATACCCACAGTTTAGGCTTGCCAGTATACTGCTAACCCAGGGATGAGACTAGAGAAGAACAAATGGTCATCCACACCTTCCAATTCTTGTGTCTTGTCTTTTCTGGAGTCTATATTATACTATATATAAAGTTCAGAAAAGGAGGAATTCATTACAATAAATGTTAGACCTCATGAGAGTTTTCTTCAGCTGGCCATTGAAAGTGAGATCAAATCAAGTAAAAGGTTATGACAAGAAAAATAAAAATCATTCTTGCTTTGCTATTCTGGCATGAAATGAGATTTACAATGGAGCCCCAGAGGTTACTGTGGTCCTAAAGACCTGTGGACCTGATAGAAATGAAGGAGGTAAATGAAATAAAATTAAATGTGGGAAATAATGTGTTTCTGCCAACTGTTAGAGACATACCGTACTACTCTGAAGAAACTTGTTCAGTAAATCTCTAGGTTCATGGAGAATGGAAATTGGAGAAACTGGTGGAGAATTCTGATGCTATAACTTCAAACAAAAGTGAGTTCTTCAGTACATTATTACTAATATAAGAGATACAGGGTAATATTTTTCTTCTATTTGTAGTAAAGATGCCTTTGGCGCACACAGGAATTATTATTTTCTTTCATATGGGATTTAACAATCATAAAACAGTTTTTTATGTTCACCTTTAATAAAGCATCAAGGTTCTCATGCTTAAATCAGTTTTATAAAGGAACTCCATTCATATCATAATTAGATACTATGATGGACACATAAGAGAAGCCAACTCACAGCCTTGCGAAAAGCAACTACTATATATCTCAGCTGATATTGTTTTCCTGTACTTTTAGTAACATTGGCAGCATTAACACAAATTTTGCTGTTTTTTTATTGTAAGGAGTATTTAAACTTATTTAAGTGGCCTCAGATAATTAACCATTAGGTCTGAAGTCTAAGTAGAACCCCTGGATAAATCATCTGTTTTTTTTTTTATTTTAACGATGAGAAACACTTAAAGATCTAATAAAATCTGCAAAAAAGGGGAGACCATTTGGTCCATCTAACTCATTTGGTTGCTAATTGCTAATTGAGGATCAATTAAGGAACTTTGGTCTCAAAGGGAACTTTGATCCTTAAGCACTGAAAGTGCTACTAAATTGTGTTCCAAATAATGTAAATGATTTTATTTAAAAAATAATCTGTTTAACCCATTACACCTAAACTGATCCAGGATTTTATAATTTGATGAGTTGATGGCTTCCTTTAAAACCAGCAGAACAGGGCCTCGCGAGGAACAGAGGAGACCTCTGATTCAGGCAGTCCAGGATTAGTAAAAATCTGAGTCTCTGTGGGACAACGTCCTTCCACACAGAAAAGAGAGAAGTCTTTGTTTATGAGACTACAAGCGCAAGCCTAATAACCCTTTTTGTCTTTGACTGCCTGATGCATTAAAAATTCCATGTCACTATTAAAAAGAGTAGGGGTTTCAGCTGCTGTGTCCTGGCTAAATTCCACCCTGGATTTAAAAAAATCTGCCAACCAAAATTACCCCCTTAATCCAATTTCTCAAATTTTCACCTGCAGTGCTGTCTAGTTAGGCTGCTGGTACACAATGCTCCACACACCACCCAGGTGGGGGCTGAATTGGGTCCCCTCCTTTATGTCAAATCACTGTGGTATCTATTGGCATGAAAAGCACTACATACACGCAATTATCAAGGCAAAACAGTGACAATACTCAAAAATAATCACAGATTACAGTCTTTCAGAGAGGAGAATACCATTTCCCCTGTAATCAGTACAGAAGAAGAGTTAATTCACATCTCTGCTGCATACAGTACATTCAAGATGACACGAAAGGAAGCAAAAATAATTGCAACAATAAAACAAAGCTACCGCTCACTTACACATTTTGAATTTTAAAGAGCTCTCTGTCAGGAGGCATGTGCTACATTTGAAAAAAGAAATGTATTGTCAAGAAGAGCAGCTGAAAAGTGACAGGAAAGAAAGGCTGGCTGAACTGAAACAACAAAACACAAGATGCTTCCTAGAGTTGTGATTGAAGTTTCCGATTTCCTTAGGGAGTTTGACAAAAATATCACACGATGTGCAGAGTCCAGTTCCAGACGGCTCAAAAGGAAATCAAGCACAAATACATTATAGACAGAAGACATGGTTATGACTGTTCTTAAAAATAAAACAAGGTGTATGTCTGAAACTTAAAATGCCAAGCTTAGTTGTGTTTGAAGGCTCAAGAAAGTGTTTGAGGAAGCAGCTTGTTTAGGTGATGGTACAACTACTAATCACTAGACAGGAGAGGCTGAGCTGCAATGGTAACTTTGTTAAATTATTGCTTCAGGTTAATGTCACTTACACACTGTAGTCACTGCACACATTTGCAGTTTGTGCATGTGCACAGAATAATTATTTGTATTTTTCCTCAGATTGCTCTGTCCTTTCTAATGAGCTGTTCTGAAAAGGCCCCTCAAGGCTGATGTTTTGTATATGTGGTAGGCAATGAACTCAGTGTCTAACAACAGTTCAGAAGCCCACTGATGAAGTACGGTGTAATAAAGTTTGCACAATGAAGAATGCCCGTTTCTCTTTGTCACAGTTGCCCTCAAGAAACTTTGAATTTGTGTTAAAATAATCAAAATCTAAAATCTTAACAGAAGCAAAAACTAAGCATTATTAACAATGTGCAACATAGCACCGTAAGTTAAAGAACAATACTTAACCAATAGGTAAATCTGCACATCTTTCAGTTTATGTCTTTGGACAATTTTGTAGCAAACACCTGCTTAATCATTCAACTGATAACAGAATAAGAAAAAACGCAGATGGTCTGCTGCATTAAGGTACTTTATTTCGGTAGGTTAAGAGATGCTCATCTTGATGAGCCCAGCTTTAGATTCCTTCACTGAAAACCCATTCAGGTCCTTTAGGTGACGTTTGTGGGTTTTTTTTCCTTCTTTTTGATTTTGTTTAACACAAGTATAGCCAAGACTACAATTTGTGTATAGGCTAAATTAAAGCTATTAATATTCCTAATGAGAAAACAACCCAGAACAGTTGTCAACTGTCATTAATATCAGTAAGAGTGTCAAAAGTTGAGCTACTAGATGTTCCACTGTGATCGTTTAAGATGTGTTCTTATTTAAAATAAGGCGGGGGTGGTGATCTTAGCCTGCTGTTAATGAGATGGTCAATGAATATTGCCCAAAGTGTTTCATGCAGGGCTGCTTTCACCTCTCCACTCAAGGTGTGGAAACAGACGGTCCTACCTCGGGAGTGACTCCGTCGTCTCCTCCGGCCCGTGGATGAGCTGCGGGTCACCTGCTGCAGGTGGGCGATCTCGATGGGGGTGTTTGTGCGAAAACTCTCCTTAAACTTCTGCATCAGGGACTCCACCGTTTCTTGTTTGGGGTCAAAGGCTACAATATGTCAATGTTTGCACGTTAAAAAAAGATTGCCGGCAAATGGAGGAGTTCTACATGTCAATAAAAACACATATAGCTCCTGTAATACCAGAAAAAAGCAGTTTTAACATTTTAAAAACAAGATTTAAATAGGGTGCAGGACAGCCTGTTCTATATCATCTAGTCTAGACAGAGCCCTGCAGGGTTAGTCTGTTGATGTATACAGTATGTGGTTAGCCTTTATTGTCATGCATCTATCTTTCTCCTTTAATGAGATTCTTTTAAAGCATAACTCAAAAATATTCATTTATTTGCAATTATTTAAATTAATAATACATTGGTACCAGACTAGATGTAGACATAAATATGAATGGAGAGACCTGCCTTTGATTTAAATGACAGAATACAATTCATCCTCTACTAGACTAGAATTAAGAGCAATTTACAGCACAGATATTTTTTGGAATAGTGATTATTATATTACAATGGAAATGAATATCTAAAAACAAATGATACACTACATTTTTACACACTGTTGCTTAATCAGGGAGCTGACTAAAATGGGTTGAAGGCACAAGGAGAGTGCCCACATACCCCTCCCATCCTCCCCTCTTTTTCCTAAGGAACCTCATCGGTAGAAGCTGCCAAGATTTCGAGCTCTAAAGGGCTCAACTAAGTCCTGGTGACTTCCAGTAGGCTCTGCCAGATGCCTGCTCAGTAGGGCATCTTGTAGGAGCATGGTGAATTTACCACACACCAGCTTCCCTCACGGACTGCTGGGATGCATAGCTGAATCTTTCTCACTCTCTGTGGGGTCACTAGCCCAAATCTGCCGTTCAGAAGGAAAGGTCTCACAAAAACCAAAGATTTTAATTAAAAAAATATATTTTTTTCTAAAGTTGTTCTGGCAGTCAAAGCAAACAGGAACCTGGCAGTCAAAGCAAACAGGAAGCAAGCAATTCATTGCCAGTGACATTTTAATTTAGTGCACTGTTGGGGTGAATGTATAGTAATAATAATTTAATCCATTATCGGTTGTGGAGTCGGTGACTATGGGGTGTAGGCTTTGAAATAGGGCACCAGTTGCATATCCCATCTGATGGGCAGTGGAGTTGATAAGCAGGTTGAGTTACCTGTTCCAGTTATCACACTGAGGATACAGCCTTGAACTAGGACCATCCAGATAAGAAGTCACATTATCTAACCAATGAACCATTTAACAACTCTTTGAGCTGGTCGTTGGCAGCACTACATTTGCTTCAGTGTCGCTCATTTCTCCACTCTAACTACAATCCTGTCAGCCACCACTGTGTGTGTTAACAACACCACGTTAGCTGCCCGGTCTGCAACACGCACACGCACTCGCGCAGTATTTTGTGCGCATGCGCATATCACGTGCAAAGCATAAACATATGTATCGAACATTTATCGAACTTTTGTTAAAATTATTTCGAGGAAAATTATATCGCGAAAATTATCGTTATTGAATTATCGCCCATCACTAACAGTATGTGAAAGAATTTCCATTTGACTACAATTACTTTCTTGAATACAGATGCTGCAATATGCTAAACTATTTGTGCAAAATGCATTAATCTGTACATCAACCTATTTTACACTGGTGCTTATGTAACATTGAAACACTCCTCATACTTGTACAAGTATATATAGAATATACAAACAATGCAACACTCAAAAAGAATTGCAGTACATCGAACATACATAACCTCTTGAAATGACAAAAGGTTTAGAAAATCACAGGGCACCTGAGAAAAAAAAGCATTACCAAAATGAAAAAGTATATCAACAAAAAGGAACATTTTTATAGTGAAAAAACGTTCAGAATTACATCTGCTCATGGAGCAGTCAAGCAATTGAATGAACTACTAACCATCTGACAGGCAAGCAGTTAGAAACAAATACGACCTCAAAGTGTTTTATAAATGACAAAAACCTGCACCCATTATACTTGTCTTTTATTTCTTTTTGATAGAAAATAACCATCCTTGAGAAAAATCTCATGACCGATCTCGCCATTACATGCATCATTTAAAATGAAAAAGGATGCATTGACTTGTTCTTTTCATTTTCTCCCCTAAACAATATAACTAGATTTTATATTATAATACAGAACAGTCACATAAAAACAGGCACAAATTATTCCTCCCTTGATTCCATCATCAATTGGTATTATTTTCCTTTTTGGTCTCAATGTATCATGAGTTCCATTAAAGTAATAAATGTATACTTCAGCTCTCAAAAGAGCAATAACACATTTCAAAAGATCTATTTATTCCCACTGCAAGACTAACTAATACTAGAAACTCACTACATTTTATTAATGTAGAACTGGTATCTGGTCTTCTACTACTGTAAGCTATTAATGTTTTCTTTTTCTCAGAAGGAGACAATTTATAGAGACTTGTGTAATTGTATCAAGTCTTGTTTTTATCAAAATACATTCTTAATTCACTAGCAAATTTACAGGTGGTGTGGAGGAATAAATACCTTCATTCCTGATATCCACACTTGTCAATGAACAAAACCAATTTAACTTCTTTTCATGTCCTTAATACCGATCAATTTTCAAGTTCAAAATGCAGAGAGGACAAAATGGATGTTCCATCTTAAAGAAATGGCTGTTGTCAGTGTTTCTCGTATTTCTCACAATTATTAAGATATAAAATAAAAGTGCTCACAGTGGCATTTGAAAGTATGGGCGACACATCCTCAGTACAAATCCAAGTTATAGCAAAATCAGTAAAAATGTAAGGCCCCCCCAAACTTGTTTACCCTATTTACCTTAACCATGAAAGTGAAAAGCAAAACAAAATGAAAAATAAAACTGGTGTGTGACTTTCCTGTCTCACACACAACTAATGCAATGTCAAATAACAGGTCCCCTTCTTGCTGAAAACTATAAAACATGCTACTTAAATTGAAGGAAGAGTACAAGTTGTTTTTTATGAATGGACATATATATATATAAGATAAGAAGAGAAGAAGAGGTTTTGACTTCACACCTTTCTTCACCCTTCAGCACTTCGCACTTCATGAGTGGCCTCTCTGTCCCTCCTGCCTCCTCCCCTCTCCCAGTTTCTGTTCTTCTGTGCTATTTAATCTTTGCTGTCTCCCCTGTCTTAATCACAACTGAAGAAGGCTTCACAGCCAAAACGTTGTGTTTTCTCTCTTCTCTTTTCAGCATAGAATAAACCTATTACTTGTTGCTTTGCAGACTAGGAATGCTGATGCAGCTACACACCTGAACTACTAAGAAGAGAATATATGACCTATTGGTGGTTATTGACCTGGAAATTTTTATGAGGGTCCCTATAATTCGCTCCAAAGATGTGACTGGGCAGCTTGTTCTGAGCACCTACAATATTTGTACAAAGACATATTTCCTGCTGATATTCTGAAAATGCATCTCATCAAAGTGTTCATATTGTCTATGTCCTCAGATCCTTGTTCCATTCATTGCTGAGCTTGAAGTACTGTACAGTATTATTTTAAGTCGACTCTATCATACATAATACTGAATTCTTTTTATCGATCATTCTCATAGCTCCCTCAACTAAAGAAAACATTCTCCACCCCCAACATGTCTGCACGTCATTCTGTTGCAACTTGCAGTTATTTGTGTTGCTCTTCTCTGAACACGTTCAATTAAGGTATAGTACATTTTTCATGGTGGAAAGCATTGTATGAGTATGTGCACTTGTGTCTTGGCAACCAAGGAAAGCTAAAGGATCGTAGCATCCTCTTGACAGCAGCTAGCGGACAGCGCACTTCTCCATATAGCTGGCAGGACAGCTGGCTAATGTAATTGAACTGACGTCAGTTGCAAAGACTCCCCACGCACAGATAGAATTCACCTATCCTGTAAGTGCTTGAGCCCAGATTTCCAGATGATTGACAAAAGAAAACAGGAGCAGTTTATGTGCATTCATTTAGTCTTTGAATGCCTAAGTTGAAGTAGGTAACTGGCTGTTCATTGGCACCACAAATTCAACATCCTTTTTCCCCAAGCAATAAGAACAAAGCCAAGGTTGGATTGTGTAGCAGCAGGTTAAAGCCCCTGTGTAGTGTGCTGTTTGCTTAGTGGTACCACAGTGGAAGGGTAAGTCTCTCACTGGCTCTGAGCCAAGCCTCTGAACTGAGCTCTGAGAGTGTTACAGGCCTCTTCTGCAGTGTCCTGATTGTGCCTGCAGTTGCTCTAACAAGCTAAGCTTCTGCAGATGATCCTTTAGATCCTGGGCATCATGTAAAATGCTCACCACACATTTTAATTTTAAAGAACTGGATTCATTTTCTACATCTTCTACTTCAGAGACCAGCGTTAAGTTAGTGGACAAAAGCAAAGATAGCCATGAGTCAAAACAGGATTTACTTTAAAAAACAGATTTTGTGAATAGCAATTGTAGACGAAGGACAAAATGTAAAACAGGACATGTTGTGACACCCTGCTGAAATAGGTAGAAAATCCAGCTCAACTCAGAATGACTAAAGGGGCAAGTCCTCCATTTTACTACTTAACCTTTGAACCACAACAAACTACTGCATTTATTATTAGAGCACTTTGAAATGGCACATGCCTAATGTGCTGTAGAAATTAAAATAAATCTGCTTCTTCGGCACTTATTTGGCAGGTACCCTGTTTTCATGCCGAGGTTACCTATTTATGCCAGTAGCTGGAATTTGTTTCTCAGTGCAAACCAGTCCCCCCAAGATGATCTGAGTAATAATTTGATAGCTTTTAGGAAAATGGCTTGTATAAAAGTGAGATTTGTTTTTCAAAGACAGTGTAAAATATGTACTCCTCTGATTAATAACCATGCAAAATTCCCAGTCTGTCTTCTAAAGTCTAAAAACAATTTGTACTCATCTAATTCCCTTCCTACATCTTTTTAGGCTCTCTGGAATTTCAAAATGTCAGTTATTTTCACAACAGTGGAAGCAAAAGATTCAAAAAAAGATATTGATCCAGATATAAGCACTAACACTTAAAACTGTTATATTCAAAAACAATAAACGGATCTTTAGACAAATAGTAAACCTGATCAACATAATGGACATTTTAGCAGGCATTTAAAAATTAGACATCTGTTTCACATGAAACAGGTTGTGAAGGGTCTGTTGTCTAATAGAAATGTAAACCAACAAATGCTCTACATAAACTGTGTCAAGGAAAGGTTTATGGGATATTTTGAGAATGATGAAGAAATCTTTTTTTTTTACATTTGTGATGTTTTCTTTTGAGCCTTTTGTTTGCTGGGCCTTTTGCCAGTTTAGAATCTGTATATCATTTCAAAATAAAAATTCCTATATTACCACAGAGTCACTGTCATTTATTATTTACTTATCAATTTATTGCTGTGGTTGGGCTGGAAGAGACAATCTCCCTTGGAGGTTTAAGCTCTGTGGATATGAGAGCAGTAAATCTTTTAGAGGAGATTTACCCCCTGGACACACTATGAAACATTCTGTGTCTTGATGGAGAAACAGGGAGCTCAAAGTTCATTACCACTAAAGACCTTAATATAGAATAAATGAAATACAAGATGTAGCTTAAATAAGAAGAAATAAAACCTGATCAATAGCTATCAACAGAACCAGTTGCTGTAACTGAGGTTTAAAATGTTACAAAAGGGTTTTTCAAGGTTTACATTTTCATTTGAAAGCTGCTAACGAGAAGCACACACAGGAACAGAAACTGCCTTTTAAAACACTGTACTGTTAAGCTTTATTGTGATAAAGTGATAGGAAGCAATACTATCAACACTGTACAGATCAATTGTACAGGCTCCAGGGACACTTCTGAATGCTAGGGCATAGTCACCGTTTATGAATAAAACCTTAATCAAGGTAAAAGGTTAGCAAGAAACAGTCTAGATGCTGTTAAGACTTCTATTTAAGATGTTGTATTTTTGCTTTGCATTGTAATCTATTTGTTGTGAAGTTTGTGAAGGTGAAACACTACTGAAAGAACCTTTATGGCAATTTATATTCAAAACGTCACTTCAATGCAAATATTTTCCAGGTCTGGTTTTAACCTCACTGTAAAGAAACATTAAAATAAACTGATACAATAGGGGATATGCATTAAGATATGAGAGCTCTTGCAATGCTTGCATGCATAGGTGAAATATAATGGCTAGAGAATAACAAAAAACAAGCATTTCATGTCATCTAGGTCCTTCTTATACAGAATATACATTTTAAATGGATGGATAATAAACCACTCAGATTGCAATTTAATAATGTCAAGGATTTCTTTAGACAACTATGACTTTTCTGTGCAGTATGTGTAGTTGTATATAGGCAAATCTTTGTTTGTACAGTTACAAGGACTTTGATTCTTGGAGAACTTGCATTGAGAAAATATCCAATAAGCACATAGTGAGCAAGAGAGGTTAAGAATTACTAAATACTTTAGAAACTTGAATTGAAGTTGAATGACTTTTTTTTACTAAGATGGAAGGAGTGACCACATCCATTACACATCTTCCTATACACAGAACTGCCAATGCTGCCAATTGCTCTTCTCTGATTTCCACTTTGAGCTGTATGGCATCCACAGTTGCGCTAGCATTGCAGTTTTGATGTGGCATCAATCTCATTGACATCAATCAAGGCAAGACATAGAGGGCAGTGCCACGTACAAAACCAACAATACCCTACCAAGACCGGGCAGCAGTAGGTTGATTGTATGCCACAGTTTGGGGATTATGACATTGAAGTCTTGAAACATATTTGTCACAACATCACAGATTAAAGTGCACTTCAAGTTTTCCAATCTAAACTACTTATTTAATATTTAATTTTTCTCATTTGAAGCTGGACATGAGAGCAAGCAAGTTACTTTCAATGCTGTAAATGAATGAGAATGATGGTTAGTCTATGACCTTGAGGCAACATGCAGCTTCCAGGGCCTCTCACATCTTATTTTCATTTGTATAATCCTAATAAGATACATTATGCATACAGATCTGGACAGTTACTTTTCAGTGGGGGCTTAATACAGTTTGAGGTTTTGTGACAAAGGGACAAATTACATCTAACAAAACAATCCAAAATGGTAAAATAGTATAGCATGGTAAAAATAATATGGAGTTCCTCAAGAGGATATCCTAAGAGTATAGTTTGGTACACTTTTTGTTATTGTGAGTTTTTAAAATCATACATGCAGTACTCACCCAAGTGTTATTTAACAAAACCCACACTTGCCCAGAGCTTGACTGTCAAGACTAAGACATAAATTAAAAGTGTGAGTTGGGTCTTGCATACACCTGCACAAAATGATCGTAAGGTAGACATAAATATTTCTTCCAGAGAGACGTTGATTTCCCTGCTGTGAATGTCGATAGATTTATTCCAATTTATTTAAATATCACCAGCGGTGTAAATCTACACTGCTGGGAAATTTAAGCTGGTGCCTGGGAGTCTGTGCTTCTGTGTGGAGTCGAAACTAGCCCTGCAATTCCTGAGGATGAAGATAAATAGGATGGCTACATTTAGACATATTTCATTCAAATATATACACACTCACACACCTTTCTCTCCTCTGCTTCTTTCTGAATATAAATACACAGAGTACCTAAATACATGTATAAATTGTAACTGCAGCAAATTCAAAAAGTTATTATGAGGAAAATTTATATTTTTACAGCAGATGCATTGACAATTTATTGAAAAAGCTATAATATACAGTAGGCAAAATCGTTATGCTGATTAGAATTGATCATCCACAGGTTGATCATCAATACATTAGTTGGTTGCAAATGCTGTCTTATTAGATTCTACTCTTCTCCTAGAGCTTTGACAGGCATGTCCCTGTTCACCAGTCTTAGACACCATTCATTATAGTCCTGGAACAGGGCAGATTCAGGTCTGAACATGAACTAGTTCATAACAATTTATTTTTGGCTAATACTATATCAGAAAATGTTGATACTTGTGTTCCAAAACATATAAAGCAAGACCCAACTGATTATATTTCTACCATGTGACTGGTAAGGGCTGACTTACACTTTCATTAGTTTTTCATATATGACTAAGGACATGGGGTGGAGCAGTGGCTCTGTGGCTGAGGCTCTGTGTTTGTGGCAAGAAGGTTGCCGGTTCAAATCCTGTAGCCGGCAAAGGAATCCTACTCCGTTGGGCCCCTGAGCAAGGCCCTTAACCCTAACTGCTCCAGGGGCGCCATACAATGGAAGACCCTGCGCTCTGACCCCAAGCTTCTCTCCGTGTCTGTGTCTCCATGGAGAAAAGCTGGGGTATGCGAAAAGATGAATTCCTAATGCAAGAAATTGTACAGGACCAATAAAGAAACAATATTATTATTATGTGGGATAGTTTCTTGTAAAGCATGTAAACACATTTATTTTCATACAACATATTCATAGATGTAAATGTATCACTCTGAAAGGAAAGTGCAGCCCCCTTTTAGCTAATAGAGCAAATTAATCAAATATATCATTTTAAGACTCCTGGAAAAGTTGAAATAATAACTAACAAAACTATAAGCAGGTTTGTAAGGATGTAATATACAGTATTTTAATCAGTTAAAATAGATGTATTAAGAGAATTAGCACAAGGCCTAAGGGCTATGGTGATGCCTGATCACACAACTAGTTTTCAAAACAAAACACTGAAGAAATTTGGCAAAGTATCATTCTTGAAATTGAAACTGATTATAGAGCCATTACTTTAAATATGCAGATGGCTGAATACTGCAAAATCAGTTACCCCTCTGTGACAAGTGGTTGTTGAAACAAAAGGTTCTGTGTACAACTAAATTAAAAAAAAAAGATTGCATAGAGCATAATGGCAGGTACCAACCAGTCACTGCAGATGTTTAATTTGGATGGTATGTTTTATAAGTTAGTTTTTGTGATGGAAAATAGCATCAATATTGTGGCCATTGTGGGAGCCATTACAAAACTGCAGTGTGAATCCGCCTAATACTGGGTTACATACTATAATAGATGTGCATGAAATGTACCTGAAGATGACTTCATCAAAGTCTCTCCGACACCTAATTATCTAGTTTTAACAACTTAAATGTCATCTCCAGACTGCTTCAAGTGAGTATTTTACTTCTATAAACATAAATATCTCCTTTTTCTTCAGTGTACATTTAGGTTAACTTTCCACATCAAATCACCATGTTTCGGCAAAAAAAACTTGAAACTGCTTCAGAGTGAGGAAGATGTCTAACGAGTGAATAATGAAGTTTGACAGCTGGTTAAGGATATTCAAGACCTAAAGGAACAATCAATGAGCAGAAAAACAGTTTGAATACTTTCTAAGATTACAAAAATGGCTGAGATTTACCAGATGTTGAGGTCTGTAGTGATAACACTACCTCACAAATTTGCCTCAAAATTAAAAGCAATCATAGGCTGTAGGATTTTGAAGACAAAGAAAGATTTTGATCTCCTTTCCAAGTCCTTGTTCTCTTGATAAGTGGGACATTTATCTGTAATGATTTTCTACAGATTAAATCACTCCACGACCTGTCACTAATCAATTTTTTCCACTAATGAGGTGGTATTTAGTGCTTCTGTAACAGTCTAAGTGACTGTAGAAAAAACATAAACAATGATGAATCCAAATGGCAATGAAAATATTTAATATCCAAATTCCATATGCTTTATTTTTATTACAAAATTAAACAAATGGCATGGTTTATTTCTTTTGATACTACATAGTTGATTAATAATGGCAGAAAGATCAACATAAATGGGAGACAACAGAACAGCTAGGTGAACAAAAATAGCCTCCGCTCATTTATAAACTTCTGTTCTAATGTAAAAGTCAAATAAAATCAAGACTTTCATCTAGGGTTTGTGCAAAGTGAAGTATATAGAAGCCAAAGCAGAAAAAACACTTTTTTATCAGTTACTAACTGCTTACACATTTCTATTACTTGACTATAAAGATAAAAGGTTATGGTTGCACAAATAAATCTGTCTTTTAAAACGTAGATAACCATAAAAATGCTACACAATTACGGATGCACATATAATTTATTATTTAGCCAACATGTTTCTTCCCATGAATCAAAATCTTCAAGGCAGGTGCCAATCAATAAGGATTGAAGGACACACTGTTGGACACTCAATTATTACACAGTAAGGGATGGTACATTGAGGTGTGTGGTGGTGCTGAACCGTTTTAGACTGGACCTGGGGCAAAGGAGGACAGGAAGAAAACAAAGAAAAGACACAGCTCCACCAAACGTGGCCCACTGCATACAGTCACTACTTTAATTAGCCCTACCTACACCCAGAACATCACAAGAACACTTTTACCCCCTTATAGTGAGCCCTGAGCCCTGGACAGGCAGGGACTTTGTAGGCTACAATCAGGTGGACTCAGCACAGTTGACAGAGAAGTTGACCGTGAAGGAATACAGTGCACCACTGGACACGGGAGGAGGCCCTGAAAGCAGAAGGGAACTCTGTGTTTCTGTGAGTGTGTCTCTCTTATGGATACTTTGTGTCATGTGTTCTGTGTGCCAGGAAGCAGGGGATAGATATTGTAACTGCTAGATGGATAGACTAATAAAAAGGGAGATTATGTAGAATAACATGTCTTGTTTGTGGGTGCCGTAGTGGTTCTGGGAGATATAAAGCAACTGTAGCGAGGAACATGGGTCCTAGCATCCTTAAAATTGTTATGTGGCATAACTGGCAACAGGTTGAAAAATGTCCTGCTGATTCCTGCTTATTGGGGTCACTTTTATCCGTACTACCCTATACTGTACATATCTGTAACTAAAAAAGATAAGTCAAAATCTTAGGGCAGTAGATTAACAAAGTCAGAAGGTGAGGATAACAGAAGATGATTTTTTTCATGTTTCCACGAAATGTTTGTAACAGCATTTCTTTCACAGAATGAAGTAATGTCTTACAAACTGGACGTGAGGAGGGGGGGGTGCCTTTTCAAAGCTTTTACTGTATTTAAAGTCTCACAACTTCTCTGTTTAGGCTTCTCTCACAGTATTTTGCCATTCTTTTATAACACATACCAATCACACTCCCTACTGCTATAAAGGTACGTGATGAATAGTCTGCAGGCCACACAATGAAAAATGCTGGACAACATTGCACCTGATGGTGCAATATCTGCAGGTTCTGAATGAGAAAATGTAATTTGACCAACTGCGACTTGATTTCTTTCCTTATGGAAAAAACCTGAAAACCAAAACTGCACCTTCAATATATGAACCACAGTAGAGGAACAACTGCTCATTTAAAATCATCAGACCATTACATTCGTCCCCTAAATGCTTTCTGAGGACAACATCAGAATGCCAGACAAAGGATTAGAGGATTTTAGATAACAGTTGTTTCAGAGCAGCCTGGATTGCTCCAGGCTATCACTGTTTCTCTGGTTAAAAGATTCTGATGTAAAGCAACTGCTTACCTCATAAATAATTAAAAACAAGACCTTTCTTTCCTTATATAGCCTCCTCTAAAGACTCAGTGGATAGGTGAGTGTTAGTGTGCTACAAAAGCTCAGAAGCTAAAATATACATATAAGCTTGAATAGAATAATTATGATTGTATGAAAATCTACAAATTACATTCAAATGTAACATTCTGCATGTTATCTTATTTTATCAGCTAGCTTTTAACAGAGGTCACGTACTTGAAATGCAACATCATCATCATATCTGAAAGATATGATGAGCTATCTCACACATACTCTTACAGTAGAAGTATCCTTCATTTAACTTGATTATATTTGATTGTTTACTTCAAATATTCCTGGGTAGTTCTTTGAATATGAATTTGTACTTCAGCTTAAACAGTTTTGAACAGTCTGCCGAAGTCAAGGGCAAAGACAGATGTTACAGAATCTAGCCCATTCAAAGATGTCGTCTTGAGTAGACATGATTTGCTGGAAGTTCAAAGACACTTCTTTTCACTGGAACAGGCTGTTACAAAGAAGTTTGACATGGCAATCCACGTCATAATTTGATGCGGTGTATTCGTTAAAGGGAAAAAAAACATGACATCTTGACAGAAAAAATATTTTGACTAAACTTCTTTGGTCGTTATTGATTTACTGAGGTTCTTTTACACAGAAAACATGACTTACAGATGTCTAACATGGTGGGGTTTCTCCAGCTCTGCACTGTCTCTAACACTACAAAGAGAAAGATAAAAAAGTGTTTTTCAATTTCTTCATTTTTTCAACTTTCAGTTTGCTTCTGCGGACTGTGGTCATAGATCAAACAGCAAAGGACAGAAGTTTAATATATCAGCTAAAATACCACATAATATCAAGAAAACAAAGGCTGATTAGGTCAAATAATGGAAAACATGGAGAGTTGTAATCAATCTTCCCTATCCTCCTGGGCTAACATTTGCATTTCTTAAAGCTAAAGCTATCATGAGAAAAAAAAACACACAAATGTAGATATGCAAACAAAATGCATGTCTTCAAGTGGAGGGAATTGAAATTCAGGTGAAAACAAACTAAAAAATTGTAGTCTACCAGCTGTTCAT
The DNA here is from genome assembly GCF_040954835.1 of Lepisosteus oculatus. Lineage (NCBI taxonomy): Eukaryota > Metazoa > Chordata > Actinopteri > Semionotiformes > Lepisosteidae > Lepisosteus > Lepisosteus oculatus. The sequence continues at coordinate 10,967,303 of NC_090719.1, read as the reverse complement.
TCACAAGATGGGAAAATACTTCTTACAGGTGAGTAAACAGATGAAAAAAACTAAGAACATTAAATACCTGAGACTTTATGATGAAGGGATCTATAATTAGATTCGTTTGTGGTTGATTATTTTTCTTTATTTCTATATTTCAAGTCTTTCCTGCACACAACTCCTCCTTTACATCCAAAGTAACACACAGTGCCACAAGGATCAGTTCTTGGACCTAAACTACTCACCCTGTATGTACTCCCCCTCGGTGACATCATCCCCAGACACGTTAACTTCCACTGCTACACTGACGACACACAGCTAAACCAGGGGACATTTCTTCCATTCGTGGACTAACTATGTGTCTAAAAGATATTTAAAGCAGCATGTCAATGAACTGTGTAATATTTCAAAAACTTGTACTTGTAAATACTTGTAATACTTCAGATAAATCAGAGGTTCATATCATAAGGCCAACATATGTCTATGACAAAATAATGCCATCGCCTCTCAACATGGATGGCCCGAGCATTGGTGCCTAATTTGGGAATAATTTTCAACACAGGCCTTAAATTTGATTTACATTTCAAGCACATGTGCTTTCTTTTCTTCACCACAGAAACATAGCTAAGACACAGCATGCCAAAACAATAGCATATGCTTTTATCACATCGAATCTCAACTACAGTAATGCAGTAGTATCCAGTTGCCAGGATCTCATATACTCTTAAACTCATTCAAAACACTGCCAAAAGGGTTTTTTACAAAGACAATCACATAAATCCAGTCCCTGTCTTCCTCTATGATACCAAACAGATATCAAGTTCTACTACAAACACATCTTTACATGGGATCTGGACCCCTCATATCTCTATGTCTTTCTTCATTTAAATACCAACAAGGCAACTCTGGTCTCAGAATGCAGGCTACCTCAAAATCTCTAGAAGCATTGAAAATGCAGGCAGTAGAGCTTTTAGTGACAGGGCACCAAAACTGTGCAACAAACTGCCTCACCATGTTAAAGTTGCTCCCGCTGCTTCAACCTTTAAATCCAGGCTGCAGATACATCTCATTAGTCTTTCTTGTCCTGAATGTCTGTGAATTTCTTAACTGATGCTGATGCCCTATGTTTGCGAGAAGGCTATATTACCATCTACCACTTAAAGTACCGGTGGCCTATACTAATCCACTTTTTCCTGTCATTTCTTCCAACTCCTCTCACTGTCGTCCTATCGGCTGGCACTGAGCTCCCTCCTCCAAATAAAACTTGGGCTACTCCTTCCTCAGCACCAGCGTCAGCTGATATGAATCCCCTAGCTCGACCAGGACATTCCATTAGAAGATCAGAGATCCCTGATTGATTATCCCTCCAGACTGGAACACAGACAGTGCCACTGCACATGTGCTTTCACTCACCAGCCCTAGCAGATAAAACACAACCTCTCCCAATATACTGCTATCCAAATACTAAACCAGTAAAGCTGGTGTCTGCAGGGAAGGCAAACTACTGGGCTTTGGACATCCAGATTATTCTTCTCCTTTTGAAGTCTTTTTGTGTTTTTTTCTCTCCTCTGTACCTGATGGCTTCACTATCACACTACGGTACACCACGTTATTGTACTGCAGGGCTATACAAGCCCTATTTGTATAGTCTGCGTGAATAACAATTGGTTGTGAACGGCAATTCCACAACCAAGAAAATAAAATTGAACTGAAACTCCAAACTGAGTATCAATTTTCTGACTTGGACAATTGGACAATATTCTTTCTTTTAGCCCTCTTAATACTAACAGAGATCTACGATAAAGATAACAAGACTATGCATTATAATATAATTATGTGAAAAGGGAACTTGGAAATGTACTGTAGAAATGTTATACCATTGAAGTCATTGGCTATAATTGAAATATACAGTACTGTGTATACTGTACCGAGACATGTCAATTGGACTAGAAACTATTTAAATGCAAAGGTTTAGAAGCTTTTTTGTGTGGGACTCATCAGCTCAAAGGTGGAAAATTGTTATTCCACAGTTATTTCCAAAGTGCCAGTGACAGTGTAATGTGTGATTTGTAAAATATAAGGTAAATTAGATTGTTTGCAGATGCCTTGTTATGAAATCATTAGTTTCAATGAATGCGAGAATGCTTCCACATCACTTTAAATCCTTGTGAAACAGTATTACCTGGTGGTTACAGAAATCACATTTGAAAACACAAAAGCACACATTCAGACATATTTGTCTAAAATGTAATTAGAAATGTGACACCTTGCTCTAACTTCAGCAAAAGGAAACATAATTTTTCCCACTTTTACTTAGAAACCTCTGAGGAAAAAGAAACCTGTTTTCCTCCCCTGGTTTCACAAGGAGTGATCTCATTACTCCATCACCCTTGCCTCACACAGATCTCCAGTTCCTGTGATTTGAGCAACATTTCTCTTTATGCTTTTTCATTACTGAGGACCCATTTTCATTACAGAATATCTGTTTCAGGTCTCCTCATGCTTGCAGAGGCGAACAGTTGCTTCTAAGCCCTTTAACTCTCTCCCATGCTTGAAAAGAGCATTACTCATATACCAATAAAACTCAGAGAAAATGTTACAGACAATCCACAATTTCACTTAATTTTCTTCTGCAGCTTAAAATAATAGGGATTTACACTCGGTGGAACGGGTCTCAGTGTTTCTGGAAAGCTATTGTGAAGCATAAACAGGGAATAAAGAAAGTAACACAAACCTTAGAATTGGATAGAATGTGTCTTTCAGCTACTGACATTATCATACTATTATGGTGTGTAAATACAAGCTGTCATTTTGTGGATAAATCACTACCATTGCAGAATTTTCTTAATATAGCGTATAACATTATACAGTACAAGACCTCGAAGAAGCTGTGCTGCTCTAGATTACAATCATATTACATTCCATTGGAATAACAGTAGTTTGAAACAAATTAAAACAGGAAACAAGAAATAAAACATTATACACATAGAAAAATGTGTGCCCACAACAGATCGGCGGGGCTTATTTTAATTCCATCAAAGCATTGTTAATGACCTGATTTTCAAACAGCCCTTACACGATTCCATTTAACTTTTTTTCATATATTAAAAGTTAAACACAGCTAAAAACACACATAATACCTGATGTCCTCACATAATCTCTGGGATTCTCAAAGTCTTAAAAAGTGTTCATATACACAGGTGTTTACAGTTTTACAAATATGTTTCAGGACAGGACTGTAGGTGTTACATTTACGACATTCTTTAAGATGGATTCTTAAATCTGATCTGCTCCCCCTATAATGAGAAGAAACTCCCAAGATTACATGTCCCAAGATTAGATTGAATTAAGTCTTGCTCATGCCAAACTTATGGATCTTCCCATGGCAATACCCAAGGGTCAAAGCATCGTCGTCAGCTATTACTGTCACTTAGGGAGGTTAAAATCAAAATCATTGGTTAATTTGACTAGTCTGACCTTAGGAAATCCCCATCGGGAAATGGTCTCATTTTTCTCAGCAGCTTCCACTGACAAGATTTAAGTTGGAAGCCAGAGTACACTGACTCGTACGGAAGTATGGTATTCTAAGACCATTTTCTGACTGGTCCCATTTTCTCTTCCTTTAAAGAAAGTTGGCCATCCATCAAAGAAGGTAGAAGTACACATACAGTACGTCATTTGTGGTTTATGTCACACTGGGGCAGTTATCTGATTAATGCGGCAAATTTCCTATATATTCTCCTGTCACTCTGCATGACCTCAGAGTTCATAACAGATCAGCTACTCAAATACCGTTACTGTACTGTGACATCAACAAAACTCTGAAGTCATGCAGAATTAATATACTGTATCATGGCAGCTAGTACATGAACAGAATAACTCACTGTCGACAAACTCAAACTGCTTACTTGCTAATTGTGTTGATCTAGATTAGTATTTGTCAATTGAAGAAAAGTTACTTTACAAACTGAAATGTCAGGAGAACATTTATTAAAATGTGATAGAAGGATCTGTGAAGAAAATTGACAAATTAATTTAATCTGTGTATTATGAGCAATATTGTTCTTTTTCATGTATATTATTCGGCATGTTTACATTTGTCGCTTGTATCAGTTAAAAATCTTTAATTAAATTCAAGCTTTATTTTCCTCTGGGAGAAATGGGTTTTCCAGTACAGCCCAATACAGCAATACAACACAGACAAACACTACCAACAAAGCAGACAGTACAACTGTGTTAATATAATAATAGTTACTTTACATTTACTTTACATTTGCTTTGCTTGAGAGTGATGTTGCAGAAAAGGTGAACAGTTTCCTGAGACTTTTACTTTTACTTCTGGGTACACAGAGGCATTTTACAGTTGGTAGTAGTAGTATAAATTCAAAGTGTAGGGGGTGGACCACACACTCCAAAACACTCTTGGCCTTCTTTACAACACTGTCTTTGTAGACGATATTTAAGTAACCCTGATTTTGTGCTAATTATTTTCATTACTTTTCCCATCGTATTACTTATAAAGGTACCAATGTTGCAAATGCAACAAGAGACCCAATGTTAAGTCGCTTTAAATAAATTTCTTGTAGAAAATTATCAAAATAGTTCTACTTTAAAATAGCTGAGTTTCCTGAGAAATAAATACCTTAATTGGCCTTATTTGTAAATAATGTCCCATCTCAGATTTCTGTCTATAGTCAGTCATAAGTACAGTCATTTCTGCAATTAAGTGTATTTCCATAATGCAAATTGGACATTTTTCCTTAATGCAGGTGCATGTTGGTTATAACGCGAATCAAGGACACTAGTCACACACAAATAGATTAAAAATGCTTGTGCAACACCCTTACAGCAGCAACACAGATTTGAGTTACTGGCATATTCTCTCAAACATTGGTGTCAGTCTGTCCAGCCTCCATATGCAACTAAGTTGTGTATTTGTGTTAAGCTACTACTGTGTATTTTCATATGAACACAGTTGTCATGCTATAGCAGAAATACGTGCCTTATATAGTACAAACTCACAACTTATACAGTGTGATAGTTAATTACATTAGGTTGGATGGGCATGCATTTTTGTGTAATATCAATGACCATTTCCTTTGTTTTAAAGAATTTAATTTCAAACAGAACTCATCACACTATTTAGTAAAATCATGTAGAATGGGCCCATGATGATTTTCTAGGTCCTTTAATAAGCTGACCAGGGCTGTGTCATCAGCAAACAAGTTACTGTTTAATAAGAAGTTTTTGAGACTTTCTGTGCTAGCAACAGTGGTTGTATTGTATTTAAAGCAGAGGAAAAACCAAATCAAATCAATTTCATACAATTGTCTTTGCTTGGTTCATATGCCGATGTACCAGATTTAACAAAAATGAATATTATGACATCTACTCCTCTCCTTTCTATGTATGCAATATATATATAATATATTTCTATATATGGTGGGAAGAATTGTAATTTTAAGGACATCTGAAAAAGCAGACTAAAATGTCACATAGATAATCTGCACAAGATTGCAGAACTCTTACACTATCTGGACCTGCTTCTTTTCTTACATGAATTCTTCTAAACTTCCTATGCACCTCTTCTGTGTAAATTTAAATAAACTCTCTGGATACTGGGAAACCAGCCTTATTATCTTAGGTGGTGGGCCTTCAAAACAGGTATAAAGCACATTTAAATCATTTGCCAACTGTTGTCGATATCCTGTATGCCATTTAACAAAGGCATAGTATTATCATTACCTTTATTATCGATATTGGTCATGTATTTAATACTTGAAATACCTTCCTAGTGTCATCCATAGCCAAATACTAGGGTTTCTTTTATACCAAATACAAATGAAATAGTGACAACCATCCAATTTTTCTGTAAAATCTAAGGGTAGGGAAAATGGATAACATTTTTCTTCAAGCAGAACATAGGTAAACATTTCCCTTTTGTAATCTGGGTGAGACAATAACCTCTCAATTTGTTTGTACCTTTGAAAAAAGCAAAGGTTCCACAATCCTGTGACACCCAAGTCATCACGAGGAAACATCATATGTGGCAGTTAACGATTAGGACAATGTTTTGGCAGCTGCTGCATGCTTCAGACAAAAGTCCTCTTAGAGATCTCTCAAGGGTGCTTGCAGTTTCAAAAGATAGCAAAAAGACAAGAAAATTTCAAGTACCCTGGAGGTTGTTTTATCGCACAGCACTTCTGTAGAGATCACAGTGTCTCTTGGCGACCAGCTCATTCTTAGTACCCCTGGTTTAATCAATAATTACCTCGGAGGGAGTACAAATTGAGGAGAGAATTACAAATGAAGCCATGGGTGTTTAGAAAGACAGTTTTATAGATGTGCACAGAAATCCCCTCAGGTACACAGCTCTATTCACCATCACTGTTAGAAATGGCACATTTTCTTGGAACGCTGATTGCAGAGAGGCAGCCTCTCAAACTGTGCACCGTACAGATTTAAAAGCCACTTTGAGTCAGCACAGGAGTTCTCACTGTTGTTTTCTTCTATAACCATCACAGTACCAGGGAGTTCATAAATAATACAATGAATTTTAATTATTAAACTCTGAAGTAAACTGCTGTGCTTTATGACAAGTGTTTTTAGATTTAAAACACAGAATTTGAGTGTTTCTCCTCATGTTGAAAATATGAGGCATACCTGTATACTTTATAATATTATTACACTAACATTTCTGTTATTTCCCAGTAATATAACAAGTTCAATTTCACTGTGGAACAGGTCTAACAAGGTACTCTTTTCATGTGTCTACGTACTAATTCTGTTAAATGTCTGTTGATCATTCCAATATTACTCACTCTTGGTCAGGATCAACCTTTTAAGTCAAATTGAAACTTTTATTGATTCAATTCAGCTCTTGTTTGCATTTGACATTAATGTTAATTCTTTCACAGTAAGTACATTGAAGGCCCTGCACACACTTGATGCATAAAACGCAGCCAGTGTTTTTCATTCTGAGAGCACTTAGTAAAAGTCTTAGCTAGTGTAAGAGGCCTAGAACATGTATGGAGAATCAGCAATTATGACAAGAATTAAGCTATCTAGACCCTTGACACTGGACTAGTGTAGAAGACATTATGGGAGGACAGCAGAAGTTATAATACTCTAGACCAGCTAGTTCTGATGAAAATATGCCTACCTTTTGTAGATGCTATTATATTGATCTTCAGAATGTTAACTTTTTTTTACACACATTTTTTGCAGGTACTGTAGCATCAGGTCGAATAGATTCAGACCCTCAGAAAGATTCAGAACCTTAATCTACACATTGTATGGTACCTTGGGTATCCTGATACCCAGGAATATCCAAACTCTAATCCAATTCGAACGGTGAGCCATCTCCCTTGTTATACAAATCTATATTAGGACTTCAGGTACCCATATTCTTTTGCTTTTGTTGAATACGGTTTACATACACGATAAATTATTTAATGTCAAGCCATTCAGTAAAAGATACTGTTAGAACTTGTGCTCATTGAAAAGCCTGATGTCTAACAAAAGATGAATAAGATATTGTGATTCAACATGATCCCTTATAGTTGGACGCTGAGAGTGGATACCTGATCCCAAGTTTAAGAGGGGAAGAGAGAGGAAGGGTGTGGGGGTTCTCCAGTTGTGTGTAGAGAACTGTTAAAAGTTGTGAGCAGGTGTGAAAAATAGAGACTGACAATACAGCATGTTGTACCCTATGTCAGTCTGTTGACTAATAAAATATAAACAAAACAGATAATCAAATATCGTATGTTATATTACCAAGCTCCAAAGATTATTTAAAATTCCGCTCTTTGTTTAGCTGAGCTTTGCCTAGTTCTTGAATAATAATATTAATAAAGGCAAATGGAGGTATGTTAGGCATGCCTTGCTCTAAAGAGCTCTATTTCGTTTACTTGAGTGCTGTTCGACTGTGAAATTGAAGTCCTGCTAGACTGTCTACAGGGCACGCTGTCATCGTCCCCAATTTCATAGTTCACACTCTATCTCAGAAAGGGTCAGCTGATGAGAAGAATAACGTGCTTACTGTTCACAGGCTCCTATCTGAGTCTCGCAAGCTTTAGAAACACAGGCCAAGGTTCAGACTAGGTTTACAATCTTACAGCACTTGGGTCCTTCAAAAACATCACATTTAAAACTTTAGTTTGAATAATATTACCAATATTAGGTTGTAGCTCTATCAGAACTGCTATTAAAACAGCTTAGACATAACTACTCTGTAGCATGAGAGAGGGATAGTCACATGAGGATATTAAATGAAGGTGGGGAAGTCTTATATTCACATAATGTTAATGAATATTTCATCAGTATTTCAGAAATGTGAAATAAAGCATTTTCGTTGGACAACAACATAAAGAGAACTTCCTCTTTGGAGCCCTATCTAGTCAACGTGATACTAAGCACATATCAGTTTACTTCACAGGTTCCTCTTTAAGCACAGTCTTTAATCAGAAATTGCAATCTTTCAGTCTCTAAAAAACTTAAACTAATGGTGTGTGGCAGCCACAGCTCTATGACCGTGCGCAATCTGTAAAAAAGGCTTGAGATGTTACCATCACAGACTCCCTAGTCTCCACAAAGACAAATTAACTGTATCTGCCATATCCGCAGGCTGAAGCACAATCTTAGTAACAACTTAGTAATCAGAAATTTCCAATGGCCACCCATTGCCCAATGTGCCACCCATTGCTTCTGGGACTACATTTACTACATAGTAAATGTAGTCCCAGAAGCAACTACTGCACAAACAATACCAATACCTGGTCCATGGAAAGGTTACAAAGACCACAATACTTCTTAGATTTTTATCCTAAATATTGTCTCTTTTCCAACCTTACTTATTGACTCTGGCCATAATATACAGTACATTTGTTTTTCAGTATAGTCAAAATACAAGACACATTTAACACAAGCAGCAACTTAGTTTGGCTTACACTGGGCCACGCATTAGAAGCATTAAAGTTAAATCTCATAGAGTGAGTTTAAATCATACACTGAACTGTAGAGAACGTGATATGTTTGATATACTGTAGCTTATATTACAGAAGGTTTTCATTGCTGAAAGAAAAACAAATCTATTTATATTACAAAGACTATAAACGAGAAGAGACCATTCAACCCACTGTGTTGATCTGGTTCTGCTCATGAACAGTCACATGGCCTGTTGTTTCCACTAGAAACAAACCTTCCAAAGGAGAATCATCCTTGAAAAGATTTCTTCTCCCCCCCTGAAAGGGATCATTTTTAGTGGTCCATCAAACTTAACCTGCATATTAGGTAACATGGGAGGACACTGGTGCAACTGGCAAAAAAAACCCACATTAATATGGGAAGAACAGGCAAAACACCCACACACAGGTACAGGGATGCAGTGTTACTACCACTAGTCCACCAGCTGTAGGACATTTTGTTCCTATTTATTTACATAAAGGTAAAATACCTTGATAGGTAAAAACATAGCTTAAATAGTTAAAAGCATGTTTTACATAATTATTCTATGCAATATAATAAAATACATACTGATTTATTTGTTGCTACTGATACTGTATTACAATGTTACTTTAATTAGTCAAATTTGATTTTTACTTTAAAACATTGTCACACATAAGAAAACATTTTTCTTGATTTGCATCATTTCTTATGTCATTGACATATTAGTATTTATATTTCTTGACAGAGCTTTTATCAAGGTGTTCCCTGAATAATCAATAGCTCTAATTAGACTTGTCTCTACTTTTCTTTTTTATAGACATTTGGCTACTATAAAATTAGGTATGCCTTTTTTGTGTCTGCTTTTTTGGCATAAACAAGATGATAGTCAATACCAAACATGATGAAAGAGCAAAGGGAAGTTAATCTTTAAAGGAACAAAAAGCCATATGTTCTGCAGTGATGAAAAGCAATGACTTTATAGATGAAAAATTTAATCAGGTCCAGTCCCTGTACTATGCGTCAGTTGAAAACAAATTAGGTAGAGAAATTCTACAAATACAAATCTTGTAATGCATTAATTTAAGAACTATATAAGAAAATGTTATGGAATGGCACTGTGCTCCTGACTGTGACATGTATAATCTACAGTGAGATAGAAAAAAAGCAAAAACATCTGGAAAGTTACAAATGGGAGGAGTCCATTCAGCCCGTTATTGTTCATTTGTCTGGTAGTAAGTGAACTGAGGATCTTACCCAGTCTGAGCAGCAATATTTTTTAATAACATGTTGACCAAACTTTTACACAATACACTGAGATCTTGTGCTCTGCAAAGTTAAATCATAACATTGTCATAACATTCATTTATTTAAATTCTATATTTTAAACCATATATCTTGCCATTCAAAGAGCTTTTTATTGCCTTCGAACACTGCCTATATGAAAATAATGACTCAAAAATTAGGTTTTTTTTTTCAGATGTTACCTCTGAACAACTATGCAGATCCTTTTCATTCTGATTCAAGTTCAGTGTTTCCCATCTTGTTTCTAACTCACCATTAAATCAGCTTTGTTGTAAATAATGTCTACCTATCTAATACTCTTCACTTGTTACATTGTCTGCCAGTTTTCAGATTTGGCGACCTTTTTAAATTTCTTGTTTGCTCCTATTCAGTGTAATGTGAAAAGAAAAAATAGACTACTAACTAAACATACCAGAACTTGGATAAGAATTAGAAAGGGCAGTGGTCCTAGTACAGACCCCATTGGCACTTCACCATTTCACCTCAGAGCAATCTGGCCTAACCCCTTTCTCTTTTTACTATCCAATAACTTGCTCTTAATCCAAAGACATGACTACTTTGAATACCAATCTAAACTTCTATGATGAACTCTATAAAAACCCTTCTGAAAATATTAAATATGATATGTGCTTGTGTTATATATTAGATTGTTTCATATTACAGTTTGTTTGTTTGAAGTTGCAATTTTTTGCTTATAAAACTCTTACAAATTAGTTCAATAAGTTCTGACTTTTGGAAATCTATATTGATTATCCCCTAAAATCTAGTTTTTACACAGATGATTTGCTATTTTATTTCTAATGTACACAACATTATAAGTAACTGAATTAAGTCTTATTTTGAATTAAGGCCTATTAGAAATACTCGGTTTGGTTTGGTTTACATTAGCAATTTTTTCAATCTATGGTAATTACCAATCTTGAGTGATTATTGGAAGTGTTTTGACCTTTTATTAAAACTTCCTTAAGTGTATATGTCACAGTAAATGCAAACTATCAGCATTTGATGTTTGATTAGTTTGAAATTAAACATTTATCTTAAGTGCTTCTAGTACCTGTAACACTTCTGCCTTGTCTGTTTCATACAGAATTTTTTCTTTGCTGAGCTCAAGGCGTGATGTTAATTTAATCTTTTCTTTATTCATTATTGCATTCTTACACATTCTCACTATTGTAATATCTTATTACTTATGTAATATACTATTTTTATGTCTTTTTATAATTTATTGTGCTTGTGTTTTTAATGTATCTTTCTGTATCATTTCTCATTTTTCTTTCTCCTTGCAATTTTTAACTGATTTGCTAAACCATTTAGGTACCTGCATTCTAGCTTTACTCAAGGAACAAACATGTTTTGTGCTTCAAGCACAATATATTGGATTCCAACATTCATAGTCAAATTGTTAACATTTGTTGTGGACTCTACCTATACAACTGTAAACTGTAATTCAAAGCTCCTTAATGATTCTCTTATGTTTTACATATGCCCCTAGTCACTTCATCATGTTGGTTCTCTGACAGACTGAGAAAGAGAGCAGCTGTTAGCTATTTCTGGCTACAGTATTTGACTTCCCTCGCGATTTTTCTCAAAGTGTGTGAAGAAAATTAAAATCTTCCAACATAACTACCTTGTCATTGCACACATGCATTTCCTATTTCATTATATAGGACTACACTTTAATTTCTAAGTATTGTTGGCCTGTAACATTGAGCCTTTGGAATGTTCTTTTTCATAAACCTGACCCATATAGATTCTTAGACCCTTGATTAATCTGTATTAAGTTTCTGTGCCGGGACTAATTGCCATTTCTGATGTATAGTGCACGTCCATTTCCCCTGTCTAGTCAGAATATTGTATATCCACTAATATTGTATTCATCACCATCACTGTCTGTTAGTCATGTTTCACTGATCCCAATTAAACTGTAAGCTCCTGCTAATGTAGTAGCTTCCATTGCTTGTATTTTGCTCCTAATACTCCAGGCAAAGCTAGGGATCTAATTACCTGGTCCTTTGATGATTTTCCCCCGTCCATTCCCTTTATATTTGTCTCCCATAAATTCTTTAAAACTACTCTCATTCTATCCTAGTTTAAAATGTTCAATTTCTTTCTGTAGATACTTACCCCAGGTGCAATTCATTTTATTTGTACAGCTGAGAAAGTGTTTACAGATTAGAATTGACCGTTAAGGAAAAGGTAAAGGTTTATTCCATGCTTAAAAGTAAAAAGAAGAATCACAACAACATTTTCATTCAGCAATGATGAAGGCTGTTCCGTTTGTGCACAAGATGTCTGAATTGGTTTTCTTTTGAAAATTGTGCTTTTTTATTGTATTTGTTGAGTTGGGGTCCTTGATGCATATGTTATTTGTAATGCTTCTGAAGGTAGAGTCGGTAACAAATGCTTCGTAATTCTTGGGCTTTTTGTGGCACTGACATCATTGTTGTGACTAGTGTGGACTTATCTCTAAGTGGGATGCCTTGGAAACTCAAGTCTACAGCTTTGATGTCTTTATTGACTGTTTCCTGGAATGGACCAAACTTGTCTAGTAATGTGACTGTAGATGATGATTTATGCAATCTACATGGCTCTTCTAGTTCTGACAAACTAGGATCAGTGCCTTTCTGTTAGCTTCTCTGCGTTGGTACAAAGCAGGGGTGCTATCTGCTATGAATGAGCGATTTGCCAGTTTAGCCATCTCATGGTGTCATCTCAGTTCAATCTCAAAGGCATTTGTGTTTTAAAAGAGGATTTGACATGCATTATGTTTTATATGGTTGCATGAACTACACATCTCAGTCCTGAAAACCATGTTTTAGGTGGGTTTGTATAAGGACTAATATTTGCAATCTATACAACATGAAATTAAACATATAGGATCACACTCTGAAGAGATTAGAGATGTGTCAAGTAGTTTATATGCAATCAGCCTATCCACCAACAATTAACAATGGATTGCTCTCTTCATCACACATACAGTAGGCATTCAATGGTTCCTGAAGGGCAACTTTTGTATATCCACTTAATTTTCAAAATTGTTTATTAATTATATTTAAATTCTCTTTATATATATCAATATTAGGTGTTATCAATGCACAAATTAGTTGCTGAATGTATTTCTTAAAATATTTTATTAAAAAAAACACCAAATGTGAAAAATACATCTACATTTTGCAGTATGAAAAGTGACACGGGAAAAATCAATACATTACAATGAATAATGAATACATGAATAATAATTGAAATTAATACATTAGTATCAGGTCTTCCCTTCCCGAGCATTAACTCTGTCCTTGCACCACAGACACACAGAACCATCATCCTCCTGACAGACAGCTGAGTGATGTTCTGCCTTCATCTTTTACAGTTGCAGATTAGCTGGCCACTCCTATTGAAGGCACTGATGAACTGTTCCCATAGAGGAACTACTGGACCCAGGACAAAAAGCCGGCTGTTAAAACTACAATATTGTTTTCTTGAAATTGGAACTTAATCCCAGTATTGTGTGGTTTTGCAATGTCCTAATGAAAATTTGAAACATTGGATTGGATTGCAAGGACATAACAAAACTGTTGGCACAAGAGTTTTGTTAATGTATCACCTACAGTAGCAGTGAGGTTGCCCTCAATCTGCACCAAAAGCCTTGTTCTGTAAAAGGACATTTCATTTTCACTGCTCAATTGGTTTACTTGAGCAGTGCAACAATCAGCATAATGCTTACTATGATGTCTCCACATACAGCACACTGTCTGAAAGGTCTGTCAAAAACAGAACACCAGTGAATCAAACACTCCACCAGTCCCTGCATTGGAAGATAACTCCTCCCGATATTCTGTCCCACATAAGATGAAGATTTCATTGATCAATAAGATTTAGCAGATAATTTTCATTCTGCTAATAAACTACAGTCCTTCTGCTGATATACAGGTTATTTTTTCTCAGAGTTTCTTGGGCTGTAGCCTCTGCAGTCCATAAAACATCATACAGACGGATCAGAAGGACATGATATGGTCCTGAGCAGCCGGGGTGACACTCTGCCTATGAAGATGTGGCCTAAACCTCACAATGCCAGTTTTCTGGTTTATTTGACTGTTGAACTGAAAAATATCATTCTCTGAGCAAATTCTCTCATGGATAAGTCACCTTCAAATGTCGAGAGAGCAACCAGGCAATTCTTCATTACTCAAGCAGGGTATGGTTGTACATGTCACAGTTAATGCATGCAATAAATTGATGCGTCTCTGAACAGCAATTTATATATATCCTAAACTATCTTTTGGTAATTTTAACTCATGTCCATGGTTATTTTGATATCATATGACCTCAGTTTCCTATTCTCCTTGTCCGAAGGAACAGCAATACTCAAGGTACAAATATCTCTGCTCATGTCGTGAAATAAAAAGCTAGACTTAAACTTTCCATTGTGCATCAGTATAGATCACTAAAAAATTCCTTTTTAAAAATTAAATAGAAGATGACAAGTCGTCCTCACTCCCTTGGATGAGGGATGCTGTAGGACATGCATTCTGTTTAGAGTGACTTATTGTACCAGTAGTTTCTCTGAAACGGCCACAATGAATGTATTGGATTAGTTCATTTTAAGCTGCCTACTCAGGAACACTTAAAAAAACTGCCGCACTGAAAAGTAAGCTCTTAACCCTTGCTAAAAATACAATAGCTACATCTTGACTTCTAAACAAAATAGAACACATGGAATATACTTCGCTATAGTAATCACAATTTTACAAATATTTAATAATAATGGTATATTGGCAGCATACCACAGTTAGTTTCAAAGCATGAAAGTGCTGTTAGTATTGCAGTAGTGTGTAGAAACTAAATGACTTGCTATTTTGAAGAGTGCTTATTTCATAGCCAAGTCGTGACATAGTTACTTTTGGAACTGTATTTAACATGAACAATGAACTTGTTCATGTAAAAAAACTGGAGAAAAGCGAAATGAGGGAATAAGAGGGAAATGCTCAGTAATTAAAATATTAAATGGAAAAAAACTTTCAATGTCGATGACATCTTCATGCTGTTGTGCTTTAAAAAAAGTCTATAAAATATGTAGGTGGTGTCATCTCATATTCTACTTTAGAACTGCTAAGACTACAAGATTATTGATGCAACCCAGCTGAGGTCATGGACTCTGAGGTATTTGGTCAAGGTTTTGAAAGAGACCGTTTAATTCCAAGCTCATTTAATCTGACATGACTTTAGAGAAATGAGAACCAAACGCGCCAACCTCCTGGCAGCCGAGAGCAACATTATGATTTACACCTAATCAAGTGTGTCAACTAAGCTCTTTGAAAAATTACCGTGAGTTAATTACAAAGATATAGAGAGACACACCTTGCTTTGTTCCTGGTCTGAAGGTCTCTAATAAGACTGTTGTATGACGGAAGCTAAGCACTCAGGCAGAAAGAAAGCAATCCAGAGATATTTTTATTAAAGGTATATTTTACAACACCTTTGATAGCGCGCATCATGCTTCCCCCTGTTATTTCATTGGACATTCTTAATAAAGTTTACCTTGGTAAATTTACTATAGCGTTTTCGTCTGTGTAGTTGGATCTTGGTACTATACCTGGACATAAAAAATACTGTGCCACAATAAATCTTTCAAAGCGATGCTTCCTATAGTACAACATAACAAGGCAATCAAAAGTAATGCATTCTCTCCCTCTGTCCTCACGATGCTCGATTCTCCTCCCAAGGTCATCAGTTTGTCATGACCAGGACACAAATGGGTGAGGTTAAAAATAAACCATGCAGGGATCACACGGACATCACATTGGGGCTGGTGGCTCAGGGTTACAGCTCCAGCTGCTTCGTCCTGACCTATCCACAAAGCTAAATTACCTTGAATGCCAGATTTCCCTAATTAACTGTGTGTGCATTCAGGATATTATTGGTGCCTTTTGTTTAAACACAACAGTCAAGCTAAGAGAAACATTTGGTAAATAGTTACCTGGGCATTCAGATTTTCGGTCATTACCATAATCTGAGAGGACACTGCTGCAATAATCACCCTGACAAAATGCACTTGATGATTCATAGCAAGCTTCTAGATGGAGTCTAATTTCCTCGATTCCCCTGCCATTATGGGCTGTACAAAAATAAAACCCCACCATTAAAATGAGGGGAACTGCTAGAAACTGCAAAAAGGGGCCAGTGGCAGGACCGTCAGTGTCAGGCTGCCATAATGGACCCTTGGTGACTTGATCTTCCCTCAGTCACATTCTTGAGAAAACTGTTTTTGCTACACTACCCTGAGGAGCACTGAAGCAGGCTGACAGGCTAAAACCCAAGTGCAAGTCTTTGAGCATCTCTGGATAACTCAGAAGAGCCAAGGAAGCAGCAAGACAGGTGACTAGTGCAGAGAGACGAGCACGTAGAGAATTGATAAGTGATCTGCCCAAGACTGACATGGTAGTAAACCAATGCCTGCAGTTGAAAGAGAAACAGAGCGAGTGCTATCACTAGTTCTAGGGAGCTCAATGTCAGAGTGCCGGACTACTGGAGGATTAAGCATTAAATAGGCAGATCAATTGGTAGATACAGCAGGTAGGTTAGGTTCCCTTTTCAGGACATAAAGGCCCATGGGGGAATGAGGGGCAAGGGCCACCATTTTTCTCAGCCATCCGACACTGGAGGTTGAGGTGATATGTATCATAAAGCTCCGGCCGGCCTATTACCCCAGAAGGATTAACCCCCGGTACTCATTTGGAATGCAAGATGAGTGGACCGAGGAGCCGTCTGCAAGGAATCAGAGCAAGCTACATCACTTGCCCCAACCTGGGATTGAACCCGGGACCTTCGGCTCAGGAGCTAGACACCCTCGCCGTCTGAGCTACCATGCCTCCAGGCAGATCAATCAGGTGCCTGATTATTAGATTAGCTGCCTGACTGTAAAAATCAGAGGTGGAACCGATAAGTGGCCCGAGCGTGTTCTCATGTGGCTGGTGAACAGGTGAATACCCGTGGGAATGCACTGTGTTCCCATGGCGACGTCAGGCTTCTAACTTCTCCCAGCCTGGGTGTGACAGATTTGTCTTCCAGCTCTGGCAAAGTGGGACCAAAATGTAGAGAAGAATCTATGGAAGCTACAACAAACCCTGAGTGTTTATTTTCAACTTTCCTTACTTCCCTGATGGAATATGTTTGATAGAACACAGGCAGTCTGACCATCTGACATCATTTGCTGAACTGAGAGGTCTGTGCTGTGTTTTTTTACATGCTGTACTGTACAATTCAGCAAATACCCCAAAAGTAAAATTCATGTTTGGGAGTGTACACATCACCACAAGAGGCTTTTTATTTGTCCAATATATGTGACTTTTACTGCATCTGTTTAGTCTGTTGACAGAAACAGAAGTTAACAAAATCTGAAGCGTTTGCTACTTTCCAGATTAGATGGAGTAACAGTGTCCTTTATTACAATCATACATGTAAAATGAGACCCAGATCTTTCCTTTTGTTTGTGTGTGTGCAATAATCCCTTGAGTTTTATTTGATTTCAGTTTGTTTTTGTTATGCAGTAATTCACACTAGGAATTGATATCTTTAACTTGTCTCTCTGTTATTATTTCATCCAAAGCGACCCCTTGCATTTCTCTTAATACTGTAATATTCGGTAGGTATTTTTAAAAGGGAGGTTTTTATTTATTATTACCGTTCACATTTACATGAGTGGCCAGGGTGGGCCATCAGTACTTTTTCTTTGAAGTTTGTCATGCCGGTATTGTGAAATTGACAAGAGGAATGAACTGGGGAATGGGAATTCCCAGTTTTTATGAGGAAGCGACTTTCGGATTTCACTGTTGTTAGGGATAGGGGAGTGGAGATATCTTTTACTGTTACAGAACAAGGTTAAGGATATCATTTTTCTCCATTATTTTCTCTCTCTATGCTTGCCTTGTACCTCCTGTGTATTCGTTTTTTCATTCAAAACATTATTCCTAGTTGACACATGGTTTTGTCTCTGATAACCATGACTAATGTTTGTGTTTTTCTCTAGAATACATACAGGCTAAAGTTTCCTATTGAACATACTAGTTCTTTAGGTTTTCTACATAGAAACACATCCCATTGAAGACAAAATTTTTGTAGATTTCCTAATACGTATTACTATGTGGCAGCTAAGAACAAACCAAAGAGCGCTTTAACAGTATAATAAAGGGAATTTTGGATTTCTATCTGATGAATATTTACATAATATACCATAATTGGTATATTTACAAATAGTTTAGTTTGAAAAGAATTGTTTCAGTTTATAACCCTGCCACATTTGGAACAGCTTTTGCTGGAAAACTTTCAAGTTCAATATGATTCTAGGTGCAGATATGAATACTATCATGATTAATGAACAAATGACAGACAGGAGGAAAAATGCTCAGTCTGTGGCATCTAAGGCATTCAGACAAATTACATGTCTGATCTAGTATGGTAGACTTGTGGTCTGTATTTAAACACTCAAGTAAAGATTTTACTTTTTTTCCTCTCAACCTTTTCCTCTGATTTACAACACACAGACACTCCCTATGTCTCTATCCATCTCTATCTCTGTGTCATCTAACAACGCCACTTTTTTAACATGTACAAAAGGATAAATCTTCCTGTGCACATTCCTGGAATTTTAATTTGATTCTATTTCAAAATGAAATGTTTTAAATACAATTTCAAGCTCAATTGGAAGAGTGTTTTTAAGAAAACATGTTAATATGCCTTTGATAGTCCACAAGTTGTAAAGGGTCACTTGAAAAAATCTGATGTATTTCACATCTACATCTCATTGTAGCAAAAAAATGCTAGCTTTTCTGGGAATGATTCAGGATAGAAAGAATTAAATTTGCTGCTTATGCATCACGATGAGTGATCTAAGCAAAAGTATTAATTTAACTGTAGATGGCCAAGCCACGTACAATACTACCCTTGAGACTGCTTTGCAGATATTCCTGACATTAGATCAGCACATGGGGTACTGCTGTCAGCTCTGCATGTACAGTACCTGAGGAATTTACATTCCTGACAGAGACAGAGAAGGCAGTTCAGGACATGAGTTCCAAAAGTTAATGATCTGGAACTGATAGTATTCCTCCTGAATTTTATATTTTTGCCTTCTTAACTTGAAATTGTGCATACTGCTATTGTGAATTCATTTTGAATGTTAAATCTGCCAAACGTTAATTTACAATGTTAATATTAATATTATGGATTTTTTTTTTAAATGCATGCCGTATGTATAAGCTATTATCTGATCTCTGATTTTCTCTCTTGTAAAACAGCATGCTAAGGTGGTATGCTGTATACGGGCCTATATCGCCAAATTTGTTAACAAAAAAAAGACAGGCTTTATAAAATTGAGTCTTGCAACTGATCACGTTAATGGGCCTCTTCCAGATTATATACACAGCTATAGACATAGTCCCTGTGTGTTTATCTTGAGAGGGAATATTTATATTCAGCTCTGGATTGCAATGGTTTAGGTTCAGGTTTCATTCATTTGATTGAAAAATAAATTTAAGTTTTAACAACATTTAAGCAATGATATTATCAGAGAGCAAGTATCCTTTCCAGTTGATTATTAATGGTAGCCTTTATGGAACCTGTAGCTCAAACTGTCAACCCACTGTTTCCATTCCTGTTTTTGTTAAGAATACTCAGCATTGCATTTTACTCCATGTTAATTATATATATATATTCTTACAAGTATATGTCATTTACCAATCTATGCCTCAATATCTAACATTTTTGTTAATTCAATGATCTGTAAGGGTCAGCATTACTGCCATTACTGTTTGCAATGGAGAAAACTAGCCTACCTCTGATTATACCCATTTAAACTGTTTCGATGCCTCGAGAAATGTACTCCTCTTTACAAGCAGTTAAAATAAACAGCTGCTGAAACATTGCTAAACCACTGACTACAGCAGATGGACACATTTTTAGAATTCTCTTCAGGCTTCTGTCTTCATAATAAGAAAGGAAAGTGCTTCCTTGTTTGATTTATTTTTATTTCAAGGATTCCTCATCTGTGCCCTTTAGAGTATCATGACTGCACTGTAGGGTTTTAAATTTAAATAGAATTGGAAAAGACCAGTCTAACATTTTGCCGCTCTATAGCAAAACAGCTCTGCAGGAAGCCTGACTTCGCTAAGTTTTCAATTTTATTTCAATTCTTTCGTTTTGCAATCTCTGTCGGATTGCTTTGATTCTGAACATCCTGTGTTCTGGCATGTAATTCAAAAAGACCTGGTCTCTCAAGAAAGACTTTAAAAATTAATTTATACAAGTGTTCCCATTAGAAACGAGAGATTGCCTTTTAATTCCATAACTACAAACAGTAACCCCTTCTCAAATGTGGGTTTGTCCAATGCGGATCTGGTTATACATGAAAAGTCAATGGAAAAATACCTGTCAAACATGAAATATTTAATTATAAGTGCCAATATTCATTCTGCCAAGTAGTATTTAATACTTTATACAGTACGGGCTCTAGAATGTTTCAGAAATATACACTATAGCTCAAACAAACCTACACCAAGATACCCAATCCTCTCTCTCTGTTTTGTCTGTTATCAACCTTAAGAAGTTCAGTGAAGCTGTTATTGTCTTTTTTGTTTTGGTTTATACCATTACAAAGCAGTATGAAGTTGAAATGTAGAGCAGAAAACTCTCAAGGTTATAACATTAGTGAAAAAAGTAAACATTCTAGATAGGTAGAGTGGAAGTGAGTTTCCTCAGCTAGTAGGGTAAGTGTTTCATAATTTTGATTTACCATGTACAAATGTCATGTTTATCCTTTTATTGAATAATGTATTTATTATTAGATTTAAATTTCATACACAGCTCAGTATAGGTAGGAACATTGATTTTTGTGTAATATATGTAGGTATTAAAGGCTGACTTCACTTCACTCTATTTACATATCCCTATTTATTACTTTAGGCATTAATTGGCTGCTGCCAAGGATTAGCCAACTCCACACTACTTTGGAGAAATGTAACCCCTGAGTAGGATAATGGTCAGCTGTACTTAATTACAATTTGGCATTTATTAGTAAGATCACCAAGTCTTCATGAAATCTCTGAAGACATCACATTCTCAATAAACTAGCTTCTACAGTCAAACTCCTCACAGAAAATGTTATCCTTTTGGACAAATAAATAGATTCAAATTCTGCCACATTTTTAATGAGGATGGCTGTCTCTTGTATCAGAACTTGTAGTTTAAATACAAGCTGCCCGGCTCTTCTTTATTTCTGTATCTAATGTATGTCTCTCATCTGCAATGTTTGCCTGAGGCATTTCCTTGGGAGACTGTGCATAATCTGCTTGATTTCAGGGGAAAAGCAAAGCCTTTCTCTATATTTTTATTCCTGTTAGAAGACCTATACAAACCTTTCATGGCTATTATTTGAAATAGGGACTTGAATGTTATAGAGGAAAACATCTTCCTGGTTCAATATAAGGCTAGCTTCTGAAAACCAGAATTATCAAGTAAGTCATATTAGCACTGTACTTCAGAACCTGTAGATGATATCACAAGAAACCTGTCCCTAGAACCTCATGTAAAGAGAAATGTGTATACCTTTTTAAGATGTGATAATGTTCTGGAAACAAGTCTCCAATTCTTTGTCCACTGTCTTAAATAAGCATTGTCCCTGATTGCCCCTTGTACTCTTGATAAATGGTAACTCAGATCGTGGCTTCTCAAAGCAACCGAAAAAAAAGATCTGGTCAGCTGTTCTCACTGTGGCTAAAAGGATACGGATACTGAACTTTGCTTTCCTTCCCCTCCAAATCTTGTCCCTATTTTTTTATGCTAGAGATGGGATAATAGAGGTGTAGAGTTATGCTGCTGACTTGATGAATTGGTTTTGTTATTTCAAAGTACTTTATATTGTAATTGTATGTATTTCTTTAGCCACAGACAGGGGTAATACTGATGTGATCTTTAGTGGTGGTGATATTGTGTTCTTGTATCATTTTGTTTTTGACACAATTTCATATTAATAGAATATAATATATTTATATATATAATACAAAATGGATCATGTGATGGGCCTTGTCCCATACAGTGTATGTTTGAGGTAAATATAATTCTTACCTTTTTGTGAATAGTTTAGTTGGTTGCAGCCAGTTTACCTCATTTTTGGTTTAACAGTCAAAACCACATTCAGAGGCAAGGCCGGATTTAAAGCCTGGGAAGCAATCGTCGGATGACTGCCGGCTTGTTTCCCATTGTGCCCTCTTGTGGACTGGAGGGGAGATGATCTCCCCGTCCATTAAAAACACTGGTGTTTTAAAATAATAACTCAGATGTTACCATAAGGTATTAAAATATTGTTATTTAGGGAAATGTGAAATGTAATTGACTTTGGTAATGGATGCTTGTTTTGATGTTTGTGTTTTTATTGAGGTGAATGTGTCTGTTTGGTAGTAGGGTCCTTTAAGAGTGTTGTGGGTGTTTAAAAGGGGTGAAGCCTCATGAATAAAAGGTAGAGGTTAAGCTCAGTAGGGGAGTCTTCATTTGGGAGCTAAAGAGGAAGGTGGCTCTGTAGAGATTTAGTTGCCTGCTCTCTGGTGTTATTTGTGTTGCTGTTACTATTTTTTAAATAAACAGAGGCGTTTTGGACTTTCTGATGGTGGACTGCTTCATTTTTTAAAACTGCTTGGACATGGTCTCAACAGATTGTAATGTGGGAGGAAGTGCGTGGTCACTTCAAGCAGAATTTAAGATTTAAGATGGATTAAACAGAACCTTAATTTTAAGAAATGTCTTAACAGTAAATTGTCTTTTAACTACATTAAAAGATACCCTAAAAAGTTGGTCATATTCTTTCACAGTGCCTTTAAGCTTTATTCAAACCTTGACTCTTAAACAATTTAAAGTTTTGAGAGAATGTCTATTGATGGTCCACCATTTTCTGCATTAAAAACAAATTGAATGCAAATAAAAAAACAATCTATTGCAAGGTGTTGTTTGCTCATTTTTCACAGCGCTCCAATCTATTCAAGACTTTTAATAAAAAATCTATTTCTTACCTCCATTAAAGTTTATGTGCAAGACTGATTTTGGTTGACAGCAGCATGATTTGTTTGTAAGAAACTTTTTTTTTCTATTTGCTCCAAAACTCTCTGATGTTTTTAATGAACTTCTAGCTTCAAAGCACCATTGTGTTTCAATCGCATCTACAAACAAGGGACTACTTACAGCAGTAAAGAAATATAGAATATATACCATATTTTTTCTCATGAAGGTCTTAACAGTTCACTATCTGTAGTGAAAGCAATTAAAGAAACGGCTACTCCACTACCCAAAGACTGTTCTAACATCTTCTCTAACATCTCCACTCCAATACAGGTCCTATTAACTTGTGACCCATTACAGCATGGTCCAATCAAATATGTGACCATCCATACAGTATACAGTAAATACAGCCCGTTAATGTTTCTCTACTTTGGCAAAAACAAAGACATATACTTACAGCACTTCAATGGATTTTTTTTCCTCTATTTTTTTAAGGGTAAAAATCTGAGCAAGCTCTTATAACCTTTCTTTTGTTCTTATGTAATAAAGGCTACTTTTACTCATGATAAGATTGGTCAAACATCTGCTAAGGTATAAGAAACTTTTTAAACTCAAAGTCTATAATTGGTATATCCTCGCATAATGTCAGGATACAAACAAAAACATTTCAGTAATACAAAATGGAGGATAATGGATAACAGAAGATAATGTATCAGGCATTAAGCTTAGACAAAAGCATTTCAAATGACCTACAGGTAGGGTTTGATTCCAGGGTAGGTATTTTTAAAAATATTGAATGAATCAGTTAATTATACATTAAAATTATTTTAGTCATTAACATAAACATCACAGGCATAAAATATGCTAAAGCTATTTCATTCTTTTGCAGGTCACACAAGAGAATCATTCATCTGATGCTTTTGCTTTTGTTCAACGGAGTTAATTGAAAAACAAGAATTCAAATGCAGTAGAATTTTACTGCCATGAAGACACCACATGGGACTCTGGTTTTGGAAATTTGGGGTGCACATGCAGTGGCACACATCCTGAAAAACGTCTGTGAATGACAAAAACTTAAAGGTGCTGCCTTATGTAAAGACACAGTGCTATATGCAGGACAGAATTTATCATTATGGTGGCTCATAGAAAATTTGGACACCTTCAGAATGGGTTTTTGTATTTGTTTTAAAACAGGGAGCAATTAATTGCTACAGCTACATTAAACTGATTAATTGCCTTGATGCATCAAGACAATAAAATTCTAAATTAAAATTTAAAATGCAAAAAAGTAAAAATCCCTATCACAATCTATAACTTTCTTTTTTTACATCCCATGATTTTTTAAAATTATGTACAGCAATTGAAAGCAAATATTTAGTTTTAGTTTCTGAATACTGTCAAATGATAAAATGATTACATAATTAGGAAGAAATGTCAATCAAAAATCTTGCGTTTTACTTGTTGATTCGTTTCATTCTCGGGATTAGTTCTTCTGAAGCCTGAAACAAAAACAAAATGTCTTCAACACACGGAGATGGAACTGTGCTTTAACGTCATACGACCAGAACCTGGATTTCCAAAAACAAAGTAGGGATACTGAGCAGGGCCAGGATTAGTTGACCAAGGAAGACTCTTCAAAAAGAGACTCCTGTGGCCTTCTGGGCACCAGTAAGCTTGCAGCGAGTAATAAACAGCTCCTTTAATTGATGCTACAGCATTAACCATTACCATTATATATCACTTGGACCCACATGAATCTCTGATAACTTCTGAAAATCTGAAAGGGGGTGATTACTTTCTTACTGAACTGTACCTCTCCTGCACTGATGAATGGCTTTGCAGGAATGAAAACGGGGGGCGTGTCCATGGTGCGCTGGTGTTCAGGGGAGGTGTGGCCGAGGCAAACAATCCAGAGCCGAGTCCAAAAGGGGAATCCAAGATGGGGCAAAAGTCCAGAGCCAGGCGATCCATCCAAGACAGACGAGATTAAAACAAGAACCGGGTTGGGATCGGCACGGGAACGGGAACAGAAACAGAAACTAAAACCTTGACGGGACCAGGTGCTTCCAGGTCCTGAACTCGCCTGGTACGGGAACCAATGCAGAGCCTGGAAGAGAGTGAGCACCCGGCTTTTATAGGACGAGGGGCAGGAACCAGAGGCAGGTGCAGGGAATGAATACTGAACACGGAAGGGCTAAAGCGTCCTTAAGAGGAGGGGTTTACGATCGTGACACGTACATGTAGGTGTTAAGTCTCTTCCAGGCTTTTCAGGAGAAGATTTTGGTCTTAAAGTCTTCTGATTCAACCTTTGGTAATTACCAACTGGGTCTTTATATAGGTATAAAAAGTACTAGTGAGATTCTAAATAAAGGTGATGACAATTTTTCTCATTGATTACGAATTCTGGATTCCTTACAGAACATTCTGCGATAAATAGAAACACTTCTGGCTGATCACTTCACAGCATTTGATCTAAGTTTCAACTCTCAAGGTTCATGTACCACATGTTGTAATCATGCAGTGCTGCCACTGCAGTATAAATCAATGACAATGCAGGGAATTTAATCATTTTGCTTACCCGAATCCAAGCTGTGTCCCAAAGATAAGCAACAGTTAGCTTTTTATTACTGGCTGAGGTCTAACATGAGCTTTGTTTATTTCATGTCTCTAGCTTTTCAGGAGACGATTATCATTATTATTATTTTCTGTTTGGATCTTATAAAAAGACCCCTACCGCAGAATGATAGCTACCTGGTGCCAACAGAGGTGTATCATGCAGTGAATTGCTTTCACTGAAATGAAATCGGTGCTCACTGTTGCATTGCATTAAGGAGTTACTCCAGCAGCTTTGTGACATTTCCTGAGAAGTCGCTGACTACAGAGAAAGTCAGAAGGGCACTGCTTGTTATTCTGTTTTTTTGAAGTCACGCAGAGGGCATGGTGTTCCTACAAGTGAGCTCTACCAAATAACCTTAAATGAACCAGTTTAGAAGAGCTACAGTTTAGCAGTCATCACGCTGAAAGAAAACAAACACAAGATGACATTTGACCATGATATCAAGTGTAAATCTCTTGCAGTTTCTCTCAGGACTGCAGTTTTGAGTACTTGTGGAGAGGGTTGCTCGTACTTTGTCTTTCATTCCAGGCATAGTAAATTATTAAGAATATCATTTTTTTGTTCATCTAAATTGGAGCTGACATTTAATCATATTTCTTTACTCATTCATCTAGTTCCCCATTTCTATGAACATAACCAGCATTATTTTTTTCTCTTTCATAGCAAGCCACGGGATTTAGCTTAAGATAAACATCACATACATGATCAGGGAATTCAATCTAACTCCAATAGCATACGAGCTCTGAAAGTACTATGTTATAATGCGAGAATTTATATAATGTATAGAGTTTTATATGTTTGTATGTGTATATATATTTGTATAAGGTACAAAGCCCTTTTTGCAAAATGTATTATTATAAATCTACCTTATTTACATACTTTACTACATACTTTTACGCTCACCCTGCTGTTGCTCAGTGGGGGGTGCTTCATTTATCCTGCTGTGTCACAGTGGGGCATGCTGCAGCTGTAGTGGCCTGTGGCCACACCTCTGCTCTGCTCTGATCACTGTGGAGACATCTGATGCAGAGCACCTGGCTGGTGTAAGAACCTTCAGAGTGGCAGGTGTTCTCAGGGTATTTTAACCCTGCCTGTCCCTTCACACTGATCTTGCATTGACGTATTCTTCGCTCCAATTCTGAGCCACATTCCAGCATCCTAGCAAAGTCCTTCCTGCTCCAGGTTTCCAGTTCTCTTGGTCTCCGCCTAGGCTGTGCTGTCTAGGGTTTCATCAGGCTGCGGAGTGTGGACCCTACTTCACACCTGGACCCCAACAGATGACTAACTTGTCCTTTTCTATGGTGTTTCCTTACTCTGCCCTGACACAGCCTGCCAGCCTGGTCTCTGGAGAAAACCCCCCAAAACCTTTTCAACCTGGTATCAGACATAACTAATGGATGACCACCCCTGACCAGGAGAATACTGCCTGGCTTTAGTTCCAGACCCCTCAGCCCTGCACTGTGCTCTGGAATGAAGCACGGTTATGGACTATGGTGGCTCTCCCCTATCCTGCACCAGCCCTGCTTGCACTTTCCATTCCTGAGTTTCCATCCCTCAGTCCATCTTCCTGCATCCCAGCCAACTCCAGCAGGCTATCACCCAGTCCAATTCTCTGTGTGGTCCTTACCTCCAGTCCCTGGCCAAGGACTTCTGCAAACTAAGGCTGGCTTTCAATATCAATGAGATAATTATAGTATATTAAACTATGGAAGCTTATCAGTTTTACTATGGAATCAGTATAACTAAGGAATATAGTTTGAGACACAGAAAGATAAAAAGATTGCTTGCACAGCACTCAGCAATAGATTGATGTGTTGTTTTCCTGTTTTCCTATTTCCAAATGTTGTAACACATCAACGTCATGCAGACATGTATACAAAAGCACATCTTGTATATAGCCAACATTGCCTGTAGCCTACAGCTAGGAACTGCATTATCATGAAAGTTTGATTGTCAGTTTATACCCTCACTGCTGCTGTCTTTTCTCCTCAGCAACTCTACCCCACGAATGCTGTTTCTGCCTGAGCTGGGATCATTGGAGCTGAAAACGTATTAATCACATTCCAGGTGCACCCTGCTCGACCACCTTATTCACAAAAATGCCTCTGTTGTTGTATTGGCAGCTTACTATCATTATTTTGATTTTGATTTATTTGAACAGAAACGCTATTACTGTGAATGTTACTCACGCAGCAGTAATATCTGTAAGCTGAAATACGTGTGGATCCGAGAATGCAACAAGCCCTCTCCATTGAACACACATAATGAATGTGTCCAAGGTATTATCCCACACTCAGACCTATACAGAGCCCTTGGTTTATATTTAAGGATTTGAGTATATATAGCAGAAAGCAATTTTTTTTTGTATACATTTATGACACCTTTAAAACACTACAGATACGGCAGAAAAAATATCAATTCCTTCACATGTCTGTAGAGCAATATTTCCAATACTGATAGGAAATTTTAGATGTAGCACACTAACAGTACCAGAACCTCTCAAGTGAACATTGTGAACTACTGTATAAGTAACAAGTAATAGGTTTATGCCATGCTGAAAAGAGAAGAAAGAAAACACAACGTTTCGGCCGTGGAGCCTTCTTCAGGTGTGAGTGTATACTGTATAAGTATTCATCCTAATTCTAAAAACAGGAAATGTTTTCGTTTTATATGCTACAGCAGTGTTTTCCAAATTGTTTGATTGGACTGAGCTGTTGTGTCGTCATCTTCTCAGAACACCAGAAAGGCCAAAACTATGAAGAGACTATTTGGCCCATCATGTCCTTTTGCTTTTATTTCTCCTTAGTGCCATAGCCACCTTTGGTTGTACTGGAGATAAAGCACCCAAGTATGAATTCAGCTTGAATCCCCAATGTGTCACTAGAATCTCAATCAACTTTAACATGTATGCCTTTAAGAGGTGAAATAAAACTCAAGCACCCAGGAAATCCCTGTTAACTCTGGGAGAACAAGTAACATAGACAGGGAAACTAAGCTGGAACCGAACCTATGATCCTGAAACTGCAAGTCAGCAGCGCTATCCACAACACTAACATGTCACACTTGCTTTGTCTTTGATCTTATTGTAATGATCTCAGCTTTAGTTTTGTATTACTTGTGTATTTTTACATGTCCAGTTACTGAGGGCATCAAGTTACTGCAACTACTGGAACACTACAACACACAAATGTGATACATTAGATTTCATTGTAATATTTCATAATAGTAAACACTATATATATATTTATATATACAGTGCCTTGCAAAAAGACTTGCAGAGTTTTCACATTTTGTTGACACATTTTTTTATATACACAACCAACCCCATGCATTCAAAGCAAAAACAAAATTAAACAAGTAAATAGATAATAAGAAATGGTTATGATTCAGTGTGTATTCACACCCTTTCCTGTATGTTTAATCAGTGAAAGCTTAATAATAATGTTGGCTGGAGGATTGTGGTAAGAAGGGGTGACTTGGGTAGTGTGTGTTTATGAAAAGTGTTAAGGTAAAAGATGGTTAAAGCTGTTCATTTTAGTTATCTGTTAAAAGAAATTAAAAAAATATATGATTTGTTTTATTGCCCACTGTCTATCCCAGCTGTATTATTCTCCAAAGCAGAGGAAACTCCCAACCCAAGGAGCTGAGTTTTGTTCCTGATCAACATGAAAGCAGACTACTGCTACAGCAGTTCTTTCTGCGAGCATGAACAGAGTTAACCAGGGATATTACCCCTATTAAAAAGGAATATTAAGTGACTATTGCACCACACTGTGGGATGAAGAGGGTCCCAACTTGCTATTCACACAATACCTTTCAGCATTAAATAAAAAAAAACAGATTGGAATTAAATTTCATAAGTGCATTCAAAACGAGAATAAAAGATGCTCTGTGTTGTATCATTTGTTCAATGCTTATTTAATTTGTTCAAGGAGAACTGTCAACAAAACCTGCATCAGTGGTTTCGCTTTTCATTTCTGGAGTCTGATGTACTGTATAAAAAACCAGCACTACATTTAATTCGTTTTATTTTTGTCTGACAGACATTATGGTCATCTTCACTGAATAGATGGGATTTAGCTAATTGTGGCCAAAGAGTTAACAACAGTCCATTTATATGGGTGTCATTCATTCAGTGTTCAAATGAACAGCATAATCTGAAGACATCATTAACATCAATCAGTTCAGGAGACAATTCTTTACTCTTGCAAATCCAAAAGTCTTGTCAAATCCTAAACAAAGGCATAGAGTGATAAAGGCCATACCGAGTCGAGAAATCTATTCATTTTCAATTTTACCAACATGTAGTTTTAATATGGCTCAGCCCATAAAGGCACAGGGAAGCTTCAATGTGCAGAAGCCCCGATTTGAACCTGGGCCATGGTATTAACTGACTTTGACAAACATTCCTCAGATGAAGGAATATGGTAGCTAACTGATAGGTTTGATGTGGGTCTAATAGAGTCAGTCTAGGGACACTCAAGATGCGTTGCCACAGTAACCTTTGCGTCTTGCCAAGTTTCCAAACACTACATCACTGCTGCAATCAATACTAACTGTCCTGTGATAACACAGAATGCACCTGGAATACAACCACGTATTCATCAGAAAACAAATTTATTTCACTGAGCACCTTTGCTAGAATTATCCTATCTGAAGTGTTAGAATAACACTAAATTATTCTAAATCTCTTTTTTGTTCAAACACAGACTGCCTATTCAGAAGCATATTACTCCTTTTATTACTGCTAGAGTGGGAGATAGATATGCTGCTGCATAAATCCTTTTATAAGAAGAGAGGCACTGTGATCTGATTAAGTTGACCTTGGTCCCAGAAATGAGTTTAAGACATTTCTGTCCATCAGCAACTTATAGCAGAGAAACCCTTAAGAGTTTCAGAAAGCTCAGTTCTGCACAGAAACATGACAGTGACTCTAAAAAGAAGGTCATACCAATGTGGTAAGGTAGTGAAAACCTTATTTTTAACTTATGAATTCCTATTTCTGATTTTAATTTGTACCCTTGAAACAACTGCATTGTGACCTTTAATTTTCTTAAAATTGTGATCTCCAGACCCACAATCTGATACTCATTTGTAATATTACAAATCTTATACATAGTAATAGTAATTATAAAGAGGTAACCATTAATAATGAGTTAATCTACCTAGTCTAAATATATTATTACAAAGGGAGAGCTAGCTTGAAGTTATGTTTCCATGCATGTACAGTATATACTTGATTTTTCCATCAACAAAATTTTCAATCTTTTGTGACACACCTATACAATGCAGCTACAGCCCAGAGTAGCAGAGCTCAACAACAAAAGGTCAGATCAAGACTCTTGCTCTTTTCAGAATAGCAGAGGAGAATATTATTTACATCACAGCAGCCTGCAGAGTGTAACCCTGTGGAAACCTGAAAGGACTCCCAGTGTCCATCTAACTAGTCCTTTCAGTAAGATAGTAACTCTACTGTAACTTACTGTTTATACCCTTTTAATTAATAAGACAAAGGTTGAACTTTATATCATCACAAGAACGGACTATTTATCCATTATTAGAAAGCCACTGACTCTTGGCAAGCATTACAGCAATCACCCTGCAGGCGCAGGGCTCTATATAGTACAGCACCCTGGAGAAGGCACACACAAATACACACACACACACAAATGGGCAATTTACAGATTCCAAGTAACATAACTTGTAAGAGTCATGCACACCCGGTGCAAAACCACCTACAAATGTGAAGAACATGTAAACTCAAACTATATGCTCTTGTAAGTACAGTACTGTAAGTGCTAGGAGGCAACAATGGAAATCAGCACACCACACATCGGGTAAATATATAGAACAGTAATGTCATTTAAATTTTTAAGTTTTCTGGATTTGCTAAAAAAGCACATGACAACAAATTTGAGCACACTGAACAGCAAACTCGAGATTTAGTGACCTGTGATTGAAAAGTCTAAGGCAAGCTATTTAAATGGTAATTGTGAAAACACATACCCCGCCACCATCATTTAAACTGTCAAATATAACATTATCCAAAAGACAACTGTTGCTTATTAATAGATTTTGGTTGTTTTCGCTGCCAGTCATGGACAGATGGAAAAAAAAAAAAACATCTTCTGAGTTATTTACTCCTAAGTAGCATATGTGTGGTAAACTACAACAAGAAGACATGAAGAATTAACAATTAACACTCACTGTCACATTCTACGATTCAAGCTGTCAGGAAGCTTTTTCAATCACCAATGATGCTAAAACACTGCATAGATTCAAAACGGAAGGAACAAGCCATCTCACATCCCTCTGTAATTCAATGATTTGTGTCGCATTCCGTTTTGTATTAACACCTGACGTTTTAAAAGGAAGACAAATTAAAAACGTTCTCCACATCCCAAGCCACAACTTACAACATTACTGGATGACATACCTTTTAATGTACAACCCCAATGTTAAAGTTTCCTTATTTGTTAGCAGAGTATAAAAAATATTGTTAAATACCTACAATAACTGAGGTATTTCAAACCCTGGGGACTTTTTTTTATCAGGACAGGTAGTAGACAAAAAATGGTAGGTAACACCTGGGTTATAGAGGAACACCAAATATATTGAACATAATCTCTTCCACATGGGTGCGGTTCATGTGGAAGTTAAAAATAACACCCCAGCATACTAAGGGTCATTTATGAAAATGCTGGACAGGCTTGGTTGCCTGTATGTTATGGCTGGCATGCCTGCAAGAGCAGACCTAAATTACTCTGAATGATAGATGATTATTGGGGTGCATTTGGCAGGAGCCTGGGTGACCAACACAGCTAAACGTGCTGATCTCTCTTGAGCATAAGTGTTTAAAGTGATGCCAGGATTGGAGTCAGAGGCAAAGGCATTATCAGCAAATGGCTAAAGAGGGAGGATATGCATACTGCAGGATCGTGATATTTGTGCATTTATTTGAGGTGTAAGCAATTTAATTAAAATTTCAGCATGGGACATGAGCAACCGATTTAATCAGAAACAGTCTGCTGAGGACTCCATAGAGGGATGGCATAGTTGTACTGCAGTTCACAAACCACCAATCACATCTGGCATTGGACATAATGCATGTTCGTGAATCAAGTAGTGTAAAGAGCGTAAACGTCAATACACTACTGAGCAGTGAAAAAATGATATAATTAGACAAACAGTGTTCTCGACAAATGGATGGCATCCTAAAGAACTCTACAACCCCATGTGCTTGTTTCCAACAGCCAAAGGTTCTGGTGGTTCTATAACGTTGTAAGGTGCATTTTATTGGAATGATTTGGGATCGCTCATTTCTGTAAAAGGTAGGGTTAACACTCATCTCTACATTACGGCTTAGAGTGATCCTTTTCAACTTATGTTGCAGTATTTCTTTCTTGCCAGGAGGAGTGTCTTCCAGGGTGGCAATGCCCCCATCTACCTGAGCAGCAGATGGTTTGATGGGTATAACACTGATTTTATCATGTATCGTGGCCTTCTCAGTCACTAGACGTAAACCCAACCAAACATGTATAGGATATCCTGGGAAGATGCCTAAGAGAGTGTTTTCCACCTCCATCAACCAGAAGTCCAATTGCTAGCAGACTCTATGTCACGGAGCATACAGGCCATGCAGGAGGCATGTGGCAGTCCAATACCTTAATTAAGTGACTTACTGTAACCTGACTGGTTGTATTTTTTATCCACTACCTATGTATTCTTAATCTGTTCAATCTCAAAATGTAGATCTATAGGTGGTTCCAAGGCATCAGTTTTAAAAGTGTTCTTAACCTGTGGAACAACATCCAGAATGCTAAAACCAATTTTAAACATCATAAAAATCTCACCCAAATTGGAAAATTAGAAATTAATTGATTTTTTTTATTATACTGTATTTATAATGATCTGGCCTTATGTAATATACTGTACAGTATATGAACAAGTAATAGGTTTATTCCATGCTGAAAAAAAGAAGAAAGAGAACACAACGTTTCAGCCGTGGAGCCTTCTTCAGGTGTGAAGAAGAGTGTTTGTAGAGGTCAGGGCAGTAGGCAAAGGTAAAGTAGCAGGAGAACAAAGGTTGGGAGGGAGGAGGAGTGAGAGGCCAATCAAGAGGTGTGAAGTCAGAATGGGTGCAGAGAGGTGTGAAATGAAACTTTCAATGGATGGAGAAAATTTAAAAGAACAGTAGTCTGTCGTTAAGGGAAGGGAGAATGTGTGATCCTAGCTGCAGAATAATTTTAGTTTCGGTGGTCTTTCTGATGAATGAGTTCGGAAAACCGTCTTTGAGAACACAGACGGAGAGATTAGAGTGGTCGTGGCCGGCAGAGGTGAAATGAGAAACAATGGGCTTGGAGAGATCTTTAATCTTCACAGCCCTGACGTGTTCTCTAAAGCGGTCTCCGAGTCTCCTTCCTGTTTCTCCAATGTAGATGGCTGGGCATTTACTGCAAGAGATACAGTAAATAAGGTAGCTGGAGGTACAAGATGCTGGCTGGGTGATCCGGAATTGTCCTGAGGGGCCTTGAATGAGTGTGGTGGTGGCTGTGTACTTGCAGGTGATACAGCGAGCTCTGTTGCAAGGGAAAGTACCTGGTGTGGATGGTTGTTGAGGGCGGTCAAGGGAGCTGTGAACAAGGAGGTTACGCAGATTAGGTGGTCGGCGATATGAGATGATAGGGTGATCAGAAAAGAGGGCCCCAATGGAGGGATCATCCTGTAGGATGGAAAAGTTGTGGTTAATGGTCCTGGGGATAGGAAGTGTGTTAGGGTGGTAAGGAAGCACCCAAGGAATGCGGTTGTTACAGTGGGAGTTCCTGATCGGGTTGATGGTCTGGGGGGTGTTTTTGGCTCGGGCAAGGGCCCTGTCAATCACACTGCTGGGGTATCCTCTGTTGATGAAAAATGAGTACATTTCGAGGGCTTGGTTCTCGAAGTCGAAGTCGTCGCTGCATAATCGTCGTAACCTAAGGAACTGTGAAAAAGGAGGAGAGTTTTTAGTGTGGTTGGGGTGAAATGAGCTGTACAGGAGGTAGCTGTGTGAATCCGTGGGTTTGTAATAAACTGAAGTGGACAGTCGGGGGTAGTTGATAGACAAGTGGATGTCTAGAAACGGAAGAGTGGTGGAAGATATGTTAACCGTATATTTGAGGGACGGGTGGAAGTTGGTGAAATGGTGCAGGAAGAATTCAAGCTGATCGTTGGAGCATGTGGCAGCACCGACGCAGTCATCAATATATCGTTTGTAGAGGTCAGGGATATAGCCAGTGTAGGAAGCGAAGAAGCGTTCTTCTACCCAGCCGACAAAAATATTGGCATAGATGGGTCCCATTCTGGTGCCCATGGCAACTCCACTGACCTGTTGGTAAAAAAGATTATTGAAAGAGAATGCGTTCAGTGTGAGGACCAATTCTGCAAGGCGTACCAGGGTGTGGGTGTGTGGATACTGTACAGTCATATACTGTACAGTATATGATTGCTTTAATGGAAAGCTGTTGCATTACAGACTGCTGCTCTTTATGAGTAAATAAATAATCTTGCTATCTTAAATTCACCAGAAAATTCAATCACTCCACATCTGTGATCACACAATTATGTTTCAGATTACAGTTGTCAGAAATCACTGCAGCATACAGTATAATTTTGCTGGGCATAAGAAGTGCTAGAGAAATGTCAGTTATCATTACTCATATATGCTCTTTAGAAAGGTTTACTTGAATTTCCTTTCAATATTTCAGCAACTGACTGAAAACAATTAAAATTTGACATTAGTTATAGACCATTTACTTTTGTAAATCACAAAACTGCTGCACTGTGATTAAATATTTCTCAGCCAATACATATTAGATGTGAAACAGCTGAATGAATGAGTGAAATTTATATTCATAATAACGCAGAGCACAGAAAAATAATGCCATATCAATAGGTATCTGACAGGTCATGCCTGACTCTCCTGTCAGGTAGTCCTGATTCAAAGATACAGAGAGCCAGAAGAACAGCAGACTCAAACTATACACAATGCACAGATATTCATACTTGCAGCAACTTAACTACTCAGAAACAGATGTCAAGTTAAAATAGAGTACAGACCAAACATTAATCACTCTTCCTTTAAAATTGTGCCTAGTATTTTAATAGATTAAAATAACTACATAAGTGGTGCCAAATGTTTCAAGCAATTTAAAAGGAAAACTGATTCAATTTCTATATTTCTTGCAATAATTTTCAAATACATGCTTAAATGTCTTGTTAAAAAATAAGTACAAATGTGAAGTGAGAAAACTATAAACTGTTCATACTTACATAAAAGAAACACTACATGTATGTAATACATAAATTTAGGTATCATCCAAAATAAGGGAAATATTGAAGATTATATTTTTGCCTTTCAATATAAAAATGAAATACAATTATGAAAAAATGCAGTCCTCCCAGTGTCAATGCATAAATGACAATGACAACTGACAAGTTTCTGCACAGAATGATTTTCTGCTACTTTTCTAGCTAAGCTAGTTGCAGTTGTCTCGTGCTGATTTCTTCATAGGACTGGTCTCACAGATGTTGGGAGCAAAAGTTATTAATTACAAGATGTTATCATTGTTTTTGCAACCTTAGCACTGCGGATTCTTGCACTAACTGTCTGCAAAACTCTTTCAGACTGGCTTTCAAGAGCAGAAAAACTTCATTCAAGGACTTTGGCGATGCTATAGTGTTAAATGAGATCCCCCCCTCAACTTCATCACACTTCCACCGCTCAATCATTTGGTTTAAGGAATGCAACAACTAGACTTTTCCACACATATTATCTTCAATCAGATCTGTCAAGGGCAAAACCCTATTTATCAGTGAATAAAACACTCCATTACTTTCTCTGCTAATACTTCAGATGTCCTCTTGCCCAAAAAACAAGGTGACTTGATCTTTCAGATATCAACATTACCTACAGTATGAATGACTTCCAAGTATGCGGATCATTTTCAAGCGGATATAGATATAGTGATTCTAGTGATTGGAAGACTATTTCTTCCTAGAGATTTTTAGAATGTAGCCTTTGCAATCTGAAAACAATTATGCAGATGGGTAAGACAGATGTGATGCCGACTTAGCAGATGTGGTGACACTCTCCCTTCCAGAATGTGGCCTGTCCTTTCCATAGCCAGTTTTCTTATTTTACTAGACTAGATCACTGAAGCAGGACATATCTTTTTCCAGGAAGTTTCTCTCAGAGACAGGCCCATCTGTCTGCTTTACTACAGTATATTGTATATGTATTGTCATATATTTTGCTTTTCATGCATTAACTAAATTGAATTGGAATCTTTTTGATAATTTATATAGACATTTTCTTATTCTTACAGATTGTTTTTTTTTCTACTGTGTGATAAGCTGGCATTAAGGACATTTGAAAACATTGACTCAGCTAGCCAAAGTTAGCCTGGATTGAGATTGAGCCCTGTAGTCCATCCATCACCAGTATACCTGATCAAGTCTAGTTTTAAATAAAAGCAACTCCTGATCAGAAAAAAAGTTTTTGGCCTGAGTATTCTTGTCTTGCCAAACAACAGACACCCCTTTAACCTACCAGAAGCATTTGAGTGGGCTCATTAGCATTCTCCAGTTGATTCTCCTGTTGAACTTTCCTATTGCCACTGTGGGAATCATATTGAGTCAAATGGTGAATAGCTATGACAAAGGGGATTTTGAGAGTAAAGGGAAGATTGTGGCTTTCAATTCTAGGTCCTCATCACCTAAATGTCCACGGTTTTGTTCCACATTATTATATCATTAAACCTCAGTTTTAACTGACAATTTACTAACTGTGCTTTCCTGAACTGTTTTAAATTCTGCAGCTGTCAGAGATATTCATTTCGCTTACCCAACAGTATCCAAAAGTAAAATGTGATTATTTTAGGAGAGGAACATATTTTAAAAAATCTAATTTAAGGAAATGTAAGCATAGAAATTCAGAAGACATTGAGATAATAAGGAGAATAACTGGGTAGCCTTAGGGCTTTTTCATTCTCCTTGTCCTAGTACAATGTAGCGGTGAGCTGAATGACTAAACTTTCAGCCATTCTAAACTGGGCCATGTAAAACACACCAAATAATTGATGTTTGAGAGGAAGATGATCTGAAAAGTAAAGATTCACTGTACAGATGCACAGCACATCCTGTCAGTCTGGAACAGAAATATTTTCCATGCACAATATCACAGCCCTGCCTTCATAACATTTCATACACAAACTGTAAATTATAAATGCACAACAAGGGCATGAGGTAGTCACTTAGGTCAGTGTTCCTTCATTGTACTTTGTGGAGAAAAAAAATGATGGGTATGTTTTCTATTTGTAGCATACAAATAATGTTATATTAATAGTCAAGCATTAGCATTGAACACTACAGCAAAATTGCAAAGCAGCCAAGAAAAATCATTTTATTACTGCCTCTCAAACAGTCTGAGCAAAGCAAGTTGAGTGCCACTTTTAAAGTTTGTGAAAATACAATTTTTGTCAGAGCCAAGATAGCCAGACAGACTTTGCCGGGAAAAAACGCAAGATGGAGAAGGACTTTATTAATCATGCCGGGGAATTGAGGGCAAAAAATAGAGATGTGATCAGACTGATTAATAAGGAAATTAGAAGCAAACCCAGAGGTGAGATTACTGATTTGGCTCAATGCTATCGGTAGAACATCTGTTCGTACAATTCAGTCAATGACAAAGTCCCTTTATTACCTGAAATTGCCTATATAAATAGTTTTCCCTTCATTATAGAGTAAAACTACACCCTTTTTAATAAGTCTGATTCACACAAACTATCTTTTTTACCTTGTGAAAAACAGATTTCCCCATGCACTCCGCCTGTGTGCTTTTTGTTTCAGATGGATTAATGCTAAAATAATGCCTTTGTACCCAGTCACGCACACCGATGCACGCAAAAGATCCTTAAGATATCAAACATGCAATTTCCTGTCCCGGCATCCCTACTGAGGAATGAGCCACACTGCATTTTTCACCTAACTTTTTAAACCGATTTGACAGCTTACTCCATCACTTTAAAAAATCCCCAACCTCTGCGAAGCAGAAAAAATAAAATCACAAACCCCACTTTCTCAAACCAAGGTTTCAGTGGAAAGATATGACCACCATGATTGTCATGAGTGCTGACCTCTTTTCAATTTTCAAATCCATAGAGCTTCATTCATGAAAGGAGGGCAAAATGTGCTCTGCATACGCAACCTTACCAAATATATGTACTAACATTATTGGCTGACAGTAGTGGCACTATCCTAACACACATGGTCGCTAAATTCACTACACCTCAGAGAGCAGTAAGTCGAAGGAAAACTGAAACATGGTGGTATTAACAAGTCAGGACAGTGTGGAGGAATGATGGCGGAAGTGCTGAACACAGAATTTAGAGGACAGCAAAATGAAAAGCAGAACATCAAAGTGCCCCTGACATACAGTATGGTGTTTTTGTGTTTTAGTTTGCCTCTTATTGGATTACAAAGTGATTATATTTGTTACATTATGAAAATGTTTTGGTTCGATAAGATCTTTATGGCCCTTATGGCGCAAGCGTAGTATACACAAGTATTGAATCCCATAGAAAATATAAAGCAAAAGCTATCATATATTCAAAACATTCCAAATATATATATACCTTAGGTGGGTAGCTGCGCAGCAAGCATAGGCTGCAAAGGAACAAGTAATAGGTTTATTCCGTGCTGAAAAATGAAGAAAAGAAACACAATGTTTCGGCTGTGCAGCCTTCTTCGTGTGTGAGCACATACTGTAATTTTGGATGAACTTCGGTGAACTGTAACCCTAACACCCTCACACCCCAAGAAGGCTCCACAGCCGAAACGTTGCGTTTCCTTTCTTCTCTTTTCAGCATGAAATAAACCTATTACTTGTTCCTAAACACTACAGCCTTTTACCCACAATCATATTAATCTGGGCTTTGCCTGTATCTTCTATAACTGGCATATGTTGATTAAACTGGCTTTAATGTGATAGACTGGCCTGAAAAAAATGAAGATATGGATTCTGTAAGTTAATCTTAGCAGTAGTTATACTGGACTTACTGTGGAGTCTAAGACAGCATTCTGTGATCCTGTAAACAAAGGGAAAATGTGGGCTGTACCTCTCAACAGAGGTTGGTAGTGAGAGCAGCATCCAGGGCTTACTCAACTGTGCATTATTTAAAGTGCCTTTGTTGTCTGCAAACACTAAACCATTTCCCACATAAGGATTACACATTTACCACACATTAACTGGGCACGTCATTAGTGTAGTGAATACAGTAGAAAAAATTTATTTTCTCATGTGGTGTTGGTTTTCTCCACCACACTGTGATAATGGAAATCTTCTACCCTTTAGTGAATGCAGCCCATAAAGTCAGAAAAGGAACAAGCAGTCAACGTTCAAAGTGTTTTTACTGAGGTTTTGTTGGATAAGTAAATTGTAATTCTGTAACTAAGCCAGAGTAACAAAGTGGTGAATAAAATGTATACTTCCATAATTTATCCTTAGAATACCATTTGCAAAGGTGATCATAAACTATAGTCATTCATTAGGCAATCCACATAAAGTAATTGCTTGGTGTATAGTATTTTCTGACTGCTACATGCACTGAAGATGTCTTGTAATTAATCAATGTCATGTTAGTGTTTAAATTAGATGTTCAACAGAAATTTAATACAAGCTTCAGAAACATCTTTGTTAGTAATGCCTCCTTTTGAAAACACCTGAAAATGGTAGTGAATTTAACATATGGAAGACAACACCAGTAGAAAAAAAATATGTATTTGTTTTTTGTTCCTATTCCAAAGAGAACTGGCAAAATTTGGGGTTTTCAACAAGAACATTGCAGGTTCACAGTAGGACAGATCGGAGATAAAACAGCCAGCATTTCTGTGACTCTGCAGGAGATATAAGTCTTAGTACAGAAAAAAATAAAAGAGAACTAAAAATAATTTATATGTACAGTGCACTAACTGCATCTAGAAAAAGGTGTAACTGTCCATAATTTTTATAAATCTGGATTTGGTTAATTGTCCAGTCCAAACTGTCCCTTGTGTTAAGTGTAAGTGTAGGTGTTTGGTGTCCTACTGAGGAAGTATCCTACCTTGTGCTCAGAATGCAATTAGTGAAACTCTAACTTAATGCTGTAGCAACTAGAACAATTGTTATTAAGTGTGTAAGTGCAGAGGAATGGGTATAAAGTATAGAAAGTATCGAATTCTGCCCAAGATATCATTTCTGAAATCCAATGAAATAAGATAGCTGGACCCTGTTTTTTTTTGACATCCTGATTATCCAAGCATATTCAGAACTAAGCTATAGCCACAACAAACAAAGTTCTCCCACTTGTCTATATTGCGGCCTGTACTCAAGAAGACAACTGTGGACAGACTGTTTTTCAACATTGAAGTTCAACAAGATGCTAACTTTTGGCAGAGGTGCCTGAGAGACAGTACTAGCTACTAAGCACAAATCTAGACAATGCTGTCTTCTATCTCTGTCGCTCTGCACCCTGGACACTAGCAGCACAAGCCTCTAAGTCAGACCACAACCCAATCCAACTCAATTCCATCTTCTCATTGGGATGCTTGAACCCATCTAGGACCTTTGGTCAACACATCTTTGAGTATAAAACATCTTTATTCACATTATTATTCTTGACTGTTGAATTTATTCCAAACACATTTGCATATTTACTTGTATCTGAGTATATGAACGTGATATTTATTATATCAAAGTAATAAAACCTACAAGGTAGACTAAAACACATTACATATAAGCGAAAAGTATAGTTACAGATATTTTCACAGATATATTCTACTACAGTGTTGTTTTTATGCATGTTATTGGTTTTATATTCTAAAAATTGGTTTAACTGTATATTTTATATATAGATCCATGTGTGAGAATATAATTTATGTTTGATTCATTCCTTAAAGTATTACACTATGTGGTTATTGGAAATTGATGCATGGAAAACATTTATCATGTCCATAAGACATAAATGTTCACTGAATATCCCCTTATTATAAATTCTGTGTTTTGCACAGTCTTTGTTTGAATACATGATCTTATATTGTTTGCACATTAAGCCAAGCAATAAAGAGAAATGATTATATATTATTTTCTCCCCTGTAAAAGTCAGACAGAATTAACCTTACAGAATTTGTTTTAGAACAAAATATGTCATATGCTCTAACACAGTTCCTGACCCTTTTTAAATGACATGGAATGTATAAAGACCCTGTCATTTGTATTTCACCTTCTTCCTCTAAAAGAAAACTCAAGAGGCTAATCTCCAGACCAGCCAATTTCCTGTTTATTTAAACCAGAACATTTTATCATCTTAACTGTGTCAAAGGCTCTTTATTCGCAACTGTTTTCTCTAGTTGGTATTCAGAGAAGCTATAAAAATCAGCCCATATATTTGTGGGACCATATTTTCTTTGGATTGTTCTAAAGAAAGCATTTCCTTTGTTTTAATATTTTGTTTTTCACTAAAAAATACCCTGGCAAATATAATAGAACTCATTAAAGCACAGAAAATAGAATAGCTGGAAAACGGTCCTAGGTTATAATAGTAAAAAGAAAATAGATACATTGAAAAAAGTAATATTATATATTAAATCAAAACACATTTCATTTGTGTCCCACTGACTTAATGCATTCCACTGCACAGTACACTCTGGTACAGAAAATACAGAAGGCTCCTAAGGTGTTTTGTGCAAGATTTACTTAAATATGAAATATAAATATAGATTAATAGTATAATAAAGTTTTTTTTCTTTTCTTTTCAAATTTTTATTTGAATATTTATATACCAAACATACTAACTAACTGAAAGTAGCAGTGACTAGCAGTATTTCCTATCATGATCATTCATTGTGTATTTCCCAGAATATGTAGTGCTGTTTATAACACTGTGTTGTAGGTGTTGGTGTGTAACAGACCAGACATACCCAGAATAAAAACAGCTTTATAAGCACATTTTTAAGGTGATGGGGTGAAAATCACAATATGTTGTAGACTAATTACATTCTACAGACTAGTTTAAATACATGTTTTAAGCACAGAACATGATTTGACAACAATCTGTCTGTCTTGTACAGTACTGTATATAAACTATGCTGCCTAAAGGCTTAGCTTCAGGATCATGGATTCTTTGGTATAACAGTTTAGCATTACCCATCATTGAAAGCTTTCTTTATAGAAGTCAGTTCAAATTATTATCTTTAATGTAATCTAACAAGGGAACTCTTGTGGAGTTGAAAAAACATGACCTCCTTAAAGATAATATTAATACATCTTAATATATCGTTAATAATAATTTTCTCAATATGTATTTTACAATGTTTTGCATGAATTGTACCGTAACTCTAAAATATAGAGTTACTAGATATTTATTGTTCTAGAGAAATCATGTATATTCTATTCAAAGAGATTGATAAGGAAATAGCACAATTTTTTCATTCATTTGCAACTGAGTAAATGATGAAAAGGAATTGGCAAGTCTTTGTTTAATATGAAACAGGTTGATTGGGTTGTTGTTGTTTTTTTTTGCTGCTTTCAAACAGAAGAACCTTTAAATCATTTCTTTGGAAGGTGCTCTGTCCCACCATTCACCAAGAAAACAGCCAGTCCACAGAAGTGAACAATTTATTCTTCTCCTATTGTACTGAATTATTAATCATCAGGAAAACACACACAATTGCAATAAAATGAGAAAGATGTCCTGTTCCAGATGGCAATGTTGTATTTCAGAATCTGTGCTGTTTTAGTTTTCACATGTACAGCCTTTATACAAGTTATACACAGCTGGGAACCTAGCACAAATAAAAAGTTGCAGTT
Source organism: Lepisosteus oculatus (assembly GCF_040954835.1). Classification (NCBI taxonomy): domain Eukaryota; kingdom Metazoa; phylum Chordata; class Actinopteri; order Semionotiformes; family Lepisosteidae; genus Lepisosteus; species Lepisosteus oculatus. The sequence continues at coordinate 10,923,537 of NC_090719.1, read as the reverse complement.
GAAATGCATAATTTAAAAATCTCAGGAACTTTCACAAGCTAGCAAACCTTGCTGTATTAAAACGCAGTTCAAAGATTGTGTTTCTGCTGCCTGACAAAATCTATGCCTATAGCAGTTACCAAAGTGGACATAAATGAAATCTTTGACTATTTTACCCTGAATATCACACCGAACAAGTACAGTGTAGAGACTCAGGGTACTCTGTGGGATCTGTAACTTTGTATCTATGTATCTAACTTGCCATAGTATTCCAGAAGCTAGAAGTTTAACTAAACATCAATCTCGTGTGAAAAACAACTTGAGATGTTAAATATGATGAACAGCAATTTTTTTAATGGGCTGCTTTCATGTTTTCACTTGTTTTTCATTACAATCTATAAGTAATGTGCTAGCACTACCCCCCCCGCCCCCGTTTTTCAGCTGTCTCAGCACAAAAATCAGAGCTTAGGACCTTTGAAGTAAATTTAAAAGTAGGCCAACCTCGTTTCTCCTGGCCGAGCTTGTCCTCCTCTCCCTTTCCCAGGCTCTCCAGAGTTCGAGTCACCTGGCTGCCAAAGTCGTCCTCTCTCTTGCAGTCAGCTGGGTGGTGCTGTTCTTCCTCGTCGCAGTCGTAGTCATCCAGGATGGGCGTCTCGCGGATGGGCATTCCGATGACAGAGTTGTGGGGCTGCAGACGGGAGTTGCGGAAGCTGTCACGGGCCTGGGGCCCCAGCAAAACCGAGGGGATGTAGTGGATCTCGTGGGTGGCCTCAGTGCTGGCGCTTTTCTGGGGGACACGCCGTCTCTTGCACCAGCGTCTCCGGGCGTAGAGAACCATGGTGAAGATGAGAATCAGGAGCAGAAGCGCTATTAGGCCTCCCTGGAGGGACAAGAGGCAAACAAGTTCTGGTTGTCAGTATGGCTACAACCCAGTCGCCCACGCAGTCGTCGTATAACTACCAATTTGTATTATATAAGGCCAATTATAGAGCTTCAGTTCAGATTTTTATACCTTTTTCAGAGCTTCAGAAGAACCCCATTATTTCTTAGATAAAGCATCTCTTTCTTCTTTGTACTCTGACTTACTCTGTGGTTTGGAAGGATATTTTTTCACACTGTCTGCTGTGATTTGAAACTCCTGAAGAAGCCCCAATTATTGATTTTTCAGGTTCAGTAGATTGATGATGGAATGATTTCAATCCACACAGACTAACCACTCTGAAGCAAGAATAAAATGTAAACAATACCCCATTTTAATTTAAAGAAATATTTTGCTCAAGTTGGATGTAAGGTTCTGGGGATTTAGACAATTTTTCAAGGATTTTGTTTATTGCGATATAATGTTTCAACAGTTATTAACCAATTTTTATACTGTGGTATATAAATGCACCGATAACAATTTTTGTTTATAATATACACTTCAATAACACCCATTTCACTGTTACCTTTATTCTATTACTTTTGTTCCTGATATTTTCTTGTCATTATGCATAATCATTTTTACAAAACGAACCAAATCTCTTGAGTATAATGTTATACTCAGAGATTATAATGTTTATCTCTGAGTTTAATTTTATACTCATTCTACTGAGTATACTGTAATGTTCTTTGCAGAATTAAGGATCAATCCTGCATATTTTTCTGGGCACATTAATTTTGGATACATAAGACTCAAGCTTTCTTCAGTGCTGCTAGGGGCTAAACCCAGTGAACTTTACCTGTTCTCCCTATGGGTTAATAAACTACAAATTACTGGTTCTGCACAGACAATCTCCCTGCATTGTCTACTAAAAAGTGTTGTTTTTTTTTAATCGCAGATATTCAGTAGGACTTCATTAATAAGTCATTAAAAATGTAGTCTTTTTGGAGCATGCTCTTGAAAACAAATTCCTAATAAATTAGAGTAACTATGAGTGTTAATTAATCAAAAGCTAGACACCAGGGACATGATAAAGATATTCAAGAAGCAAATGTTCATTACTTGTCATTATAAAATAAAGTCTTAAACACAACTGAACAGCCTACAGTAAAAGAAAAAGGTATTAGCTTCAGAGCTGGAAAAAGAAATAATCAAAACTTAAGATCTACTGTACATTTTGTTCTTGGTCTGGGGTTAGGTGCTGTATTAAATTCTCTTACAGATCTTCTTGAGTATGAATATGGAAAATGTGATCGACATGTTTTTATCATGTTACAGTATGTTTCTAATTAAAGAGCTTTTTATCAGAAAACAAAACAGCAAATTTGAGAATAAGACCCGTTCTGAATATAATTTTTCAGGTATAGAATGTACATATGTATAGAGTATATGTATATATTTTATTTGTAATATACAGCACGCTCCAGACATATTCATAAATGAAAATTTCCCATCAGAATTGACAGAACCCCATAGCATAGTGCAGAAAGCATAGTTATTGTTATCCACACTAGAGTAAGATTGACAAAATCTTACAAAATGACAACATTTGTAGACAAATATAACTTGTTTTCTAGACTATGACATATACATGTTTTTTCTCTGTGCAATGCTATTAGTATTATAGTATAGTCTAAAATTATTATATTAAACACACATTATCCACTATCCATATTACTCTTATTACACTATATAATCTGGTAGTTTTCAGATGAACATTGGGGTAATTATCTTTTAGTTTTTTTTCCATAATGTTCTTACAGTTAACTGTTCCTAAACACCACACAGCATTTCCAAATTTATTTCACCTATTGTAATTCATATACAGTGCTACTCTTTATCTGTTTTAATAACCTGGTTTTGTAATGAATGTTCTGGTATACCTGCTCTTTGGTTGCACTGAAGAATTGTAACTGTCACAACAGGTTCAAAATGTATGATACATTTCACTCAACGTGTAGTCAGTGTTGACTTGAGATTGGATGGGGAATAGCTTTTTGATTCAAGCCATGTTTGTATGATAATTTAGTGCATGAGATCTAAAATGCTGTTTGGGGTGCTTTTCTGTGGAACTATGGGCACTGCCCATTTTGTGAGCCCAGCCATCAGGACTCACCAGAAGAGGGTGCTCATATCATCCTCTGATCTCAACCGAAATGGTACAGTAAAGAGTGGGTGTACTTGTAAACTGCCTTCTTAAGAAGATAAAAACATATTTTGCCATAAAAGCAGTTCTTGATACTGCACTGTTTGTGCCTGAGGATGTCTCCAAATTTCTCACAATCCCCTCTAAAAATATAAACAATCATATTATTCTTAAAGACATTCATCAATCCCCGTACTTTATAGTCTAAATATTTGTATCGTCATAGGACACTTTCTTGCAAAGATTCTTCACAAACAATTATTCCTTAAAGTTCAGCTCTTCTGAAGCTGCTTACAGTTAATTAAGCATATTTCCTCTATGTGGATATACCGTTTTATGCTGGGTGACAGTTTTTTTTAATGGATCAATGAAACAACTTAAAATTAGTTTTAGATTGACAGTTAGTGGCATTCAAGGCAGAGCAGTGTGGCTGATTTGACAAGAGTCACAATACTTTTTCAATGGGAATTGCAGAATGATATATTGACAATGATAGGCCAAAACGAAGTTCAATTACCCATAACAAACCATTATAATTTAAGAATGACATTTCCAGACCTCTGAAACATACAGAATTAATAGCTTCCCCTAGAAAAATAAGAAGAATCATTTTAAAAATACTCTACACTACAGGGAGTAGAACGTTTCTGTCACAGATCTGTATGATACTAAAGAGGGTTTGTGTTTAGGGACATAAATCATTTGTGTTCACTTGAGGTGCCTTCACAGGCCTAGAATGTTTAGACTGTGAAATTCTTAAAGATGAAATTACAATAGTTCATCTTATTTATTCAGCAAAATCAGTCCACTTTATGAAGTAGAAATCTGAAATTAAACCAATAACCTCTCTTTGTTTCACCTGAGCTAATACAAAAGTGATCACGCTGTGTGCTCTCCTGTACTAATCATCAGACTGAAGTCACTGTCAAAGTGCTGCAATAACCAAAAACAAAAAAGAGGGAGCATCTCCAGTCAGACCCTGAACAATTTCTTAAATCTGGTGCTAAAATTTGTGTTTAGATAGTATCAGTCTTCTTAATAAATATTGTTTGTTTAATAGAATCAGTAGAAAGAAATGCTTATTTATTTTTTTTTACTCTCATTAAAAAGTTGAAAATACAACAATTAAGTTCAAAAGGCAGTTTAGAGTTCATTATATTTTAGGCTGCCAAAGGAACAAGCAGAAATTCATTCCACTGTGAAAAGAAAAAGAGAATTTATAATCTACAATCGAAACGTAACGTACAGTACTAAGCAGTCCAGAGCTTTCAAGTCCTACAGTACCTCCTTTGCTTACAGAGACCTGCCTCAATCAAGCACTCTGCCTCTTACTGCAATCATACATATTGTTTAGCACAATCTCCTTAAGTACACTATCTATTGTGCAATTCTGTACACTATTTACAATAATCAGTTCTTTGGATTAGAGTATAGTATGTCCCAGGGTCTGAATTACAGAGGAAATATAGGCACAACAACTAACCCTTTTTGCACCTGTTCAGCACTGGCAGTGCCATCTGGACACTGGCAAAGCTAGTTTTCATTGGCACCGTACTTTTGCTTAATGCTACATGATCTTAGCACACAGAATGGTTACTGCAGATTCACATTTGCACAGAATTTAACACCAACTACTATATATTGTCATGCATATGGTAACTGTCCAATGGACACAAGCTCCTGATGTGAAGATTGTGCCTGTCTAGAATGTGTGTGCTGTGAAAACTGCTGTACAGGTGCATTATGAACTGGAGTTGATGGACTTGTGTCATTGGCTGGGTAGGCCACACTCCTCTATCTGTGCCAGGACTCACCCTGTGCCCCAGCATGGCATTAAAGTGCCATGTGCTCTGGCAGCTGCTGCCCTGCTGATCAGATGGTACACAAAGCTCTAGTGTGTGCTAATATCAGTCAGGAGCTCATAGTACTCCAAATTAAGCAGCAGAGCTGTAATGGCAGTGTCAGGGTAAAACAAGAGGACATTATGAGTCTGGCTGGCTGCACACAATCACTGGCAGAAAAAAAAACTCCTAGTCAGAAGATAGGCCACCTGCTTTAACTCCACAGCAAATGACTCCTGGAAGCAGCAACAAAAGGCATGCAGATCCCCCCATGGGTCCCTATGAGTTTTGACATAAACTACTGCAACAATCTAGACTTCCACAATCCACAAACCAGAATCCCAAATTATAATTATAATGCCTAGTGGACTAGAGCAAGTAACATATTTTACTGAAACACGGTCGTGGGAACATTTGGAAGGTTCAACTGCATGGATTTGCATACATTCCTGAGGTATGAAGGTCACCATACTCAACCTTGCAGCAAAAACTGCTACTGAGTCCTGACTTTCTAGTATTTAACATTTGTTTTACTCATTTTGAAAACAAAAATCAAAATACAATTAAAGCTAACGGAAATGAGGGCTAATCTGAACACAAGAACATAATTACAAGCTAACCAATTGTTGTTCTTTAAATAAGAACAATTTCTGAAAATGCAAGTTACCAATAGAATTTAAGCGGCCTCAGCTTTTGCCTTCCTTGTATTTTTTGGTCTGTGGTTAGATCTGCAATTAAGATGAATTGTGCATGAGGGCTGGAATTTCCAGCGCCTGAGGTAATATATCAGAAAAACTCCACCTCTTACACCACAAGCCACCTGAAGCACCAATCATGAATTTCTCATTTAGAGGGAAAAAGAGCCACCATACAGTACTACTCCAGCAAAACCACTTCCAGCACTGTAGCGAGCCACCCAAGCACTCGCCAGTCCAAGCCAAACCTAACCTCAGAGGTCTGATGTGATTAAGCTTCAGTTTGGGATGCCTCCCCAGCTTTTATTAAACTTAAGGAACATACATGGCTGTGCCCGAACCGTCAACTACAATTGACTCCAGCAGATTCCACTGTTGTGACTCTGTTCTTAGTCAAAAATGAATCACTATGGTGAAAGTTTTACAAGAGAGTGAGCTTCCAGTGCCCAAACACTAAAAGGGCTCTATGAACAAAAGAAAGTGCTGTTTGTGGATGGATCAAAGTTCTTAGCAAAGAACTAACAAACCATTGCCATGCCCACCTAAATCTAAATACACTCCTAATTTCTCTTCCCCTGTATTCTTTTCATATCTGTCCATTAGCTGCACTACAGCAGCTGCTTGCCTTATTCCAGCTAGTGGAGTCTGATCACTCAGCAAAACAGGTTAAAGACAAGGCTGTATATCTGAATGCTAACACACTAAACAATTTCATACTACAAGCGTATTTTAAAACTCAAGGATCATGTGCCCATATTGTTTATGGAAGAAAATGTTAACATCTTAGTACGAATATAGAACTACAGACTTATTTAATTCTAAACTGCAATATGTAAAGTTTTGTCAAACCTTTGGAGAATGGCATGTTTCACAGGCATGTAAAATCTATTACATTCAAATGTATTCCTTTCAAAGTAGTAGCAATGGCCCGAGACCTTAGTCCCACGAATCCTGAGGACTGTAAAGTAGCAGCAGATTAAACATCTTCCTCGGTGTGCTGTGATATAGGAAAGAAGGCTGACATATGTGACTTCTCAAGTGTCATGATTGTTGGTGCATGTGGCTCTGGTTTTATCACTGAAAGCAACAGCAAACGTGGCTGATGGGCCAATTACGAAAGCCTCAAGGGTATTCAGATATGGGTTGTTAAATGAAAAAATAGGAAATGCAATGTTGGTCTCATGAAGTTACTGAAGAAGAGGACAGAGAGCAGCTTTCACATTTTGTAAGAAGACATCTCAGTGGCCCCATATTACCACAGACATTTACTGTATATACAGTACAGTTATTATCTTGCAGCTAAAATCACAACAGAAGGTGGTCTGCTCTACAGTTATCAACATTTACAGTTATCAACATGTATCCTCTGAATACATTGTACTGGAAAATGTGCCTTGAAAGAAATGGATTCATCCCTATTTGCTTCCAAGCATGCCATCAACACTGCAACAAAGAAAGCTTAGAGCTGGATAACTAAGAGTGCAGTAAAATGTATTAATTGACTCAATTAGTTCTGTAATGTGTCAAAAGCACCATGTAACTTAAGGTAAGTAACAATTTTTAGTAGAAGTGAAATATTAAAATAAACGCAATTAAAAGTTGAAAGTGAAGCAGGAGTAATTAAGAGGATCAGTTCTATAACCTGACAAAGTACTGTGCACTGTCATCTTTGCGTGTTCATAGAAGATGGCATTTTAATTAGTATATCAGCTTTCATTTATGAGTCTGAAAAAAATATTTTAGGAAATAATACAACATGTATAGAGTTGAGGATTTGATATAATAAAACTTATAAATACTGCAATAAATTATAGAGTGGGAAAAGTCAGGCCAATATTGCATTCTGATGAAAATGTACAAATTATTATTTCTTCCAAAACAGCAGAATAGTGAAATTTCAGAGATAAGATTTACAGAAATATTCTGTATGTAGAATGCAGGTGTATACAATTTTAGGGTGCTATGCAAATTGAAGGATACAATCATAGCACTGAAATTATTTAAATCTCAAATGTATTCAGTAATGAACGGAATAATGACAGAGGTTGAATTACGGAATACTGACAGAGGTTGAAATATTTTTACATTTTAACTCATTACCATTAATTAAATCCTAGTGCTTTTTTGCATTTTTGTGTGGCAGCACAGAATATATGCTACCCGAATTAATTAAGAGTTTATTAATCTCTAGATGTATTCACCAACTCTTTGAAAGGCTGCTGAATGGGTTTAAGAAAGCAGATAATGATCTGAAACCAGCCCCCATTACTGTAATACTCCTGTAGTGCTGTAAATAGACTGTGATGCTAAGGTCTACTTGCTTGCTATCTGTCTTACTGGAGAATTTAAAGAAACATTTTCCAGTATATTTAACAAATAATTATATTTTTTACAGTGGACAGATTTTTGATTTAAAAAGAAAGATGATGCTTCTTTGTGTCACTTGGTGCAAAGCTTTTTAAATTATGTGGTAAACTTTAGTAAAAGAAGAACGGGATCATTCTATATTTTATATTTCATTGCCAGCAACTACTGCTGTACGCTCTATTGTTGTGCATTTGATAAACTTTGATTTGATTTTTTTTAGAGATAGAGCATTCCTTTATTTTGCCAAGTTTGTTTTAAAAGAGTATGACAGTTCCATAACATTTAAATAACAGCATGCCCAAGTAAGGTATTCTAGCAATGTGATGGTACTGTAACTTGACTACTTAACAACCATAAATAAAAGAAAATTCAGACAGGCCCTGTAATTTGTTTTTATCATTTAGACTTAGATAAATATTTAGATAGATTAATGAAAAACTGTAACACTTAACATTTGTATTCTTATTACATACTGGGTAGAATGTTTACAGTTTAATTAATATCAGAAATAATGATTAAGAAAACGAGCAGAATAACAATTATAATAATCTTTTACTCGCCATGACCATGGAAAATAGAAACTGAATCAAATGGCAGAAAGTGCATTTCTAAAGATGTAAAATATAAATATGAAGCAACACAAAAAGAAGAAAAGGGTCACAGTATATTTTATGATGAATAATTCACGCAAGTATTTCTATGACTGTGGAAAATATTTTGTATCTTTTGAGCTGTTGATAGACATTGTACTTCCATTTTTCACTGCTCTGTCTGACTTCCATTTATTTGAAGACGGCAAAGTCCTTAAAATGTGGAGAGTCTTCCACATAAGTAACATACGGCTGCCAGCTTTGTGTTTGTCTGTTTTTCTTTTCTTTTACCCTAAAATAGCATTTTTTCTATTTTTATTACACTTACAAACTCCTTTATTCACTTCTTACTTCTATTTTTGGATATTGCCAGCTATACTGTATGACAGCACAAGAGAGATAAAGTCTTCATACAGGCATCACAATGGCAACAATGGAGCTAAATAACAGAGCCCACTGGGGCCCACTGTCAATAATTTATATATAGAATATGTTCCCAAAGCACATTCGAATAGGGACCCACTTCATCCACCACTGAAATATACCACCTACATGAAACACATGTGGCAGTCATTAAGTCACAAGCCTCACTTCACAGCAAATTGGGTAGAGTAATAACAGTCTGCTTCACCAAATGAATCAAGGTGGGAAATTTACTGTAGGTAGGCCAGAGTGGAAATACGGACACCAGAATTAACACCACAACGCTTACAAGTAATGTAATGGGGCATTTATGAAACAGGAGAAATCCCTGGCCGACTTTGAACCTAACAAACGTCAGTTGTGTTCCAAATGTGGTGTATTGTCCCTTGGAGAATTCCACTCAGCTAATGCCAGACCTGAGCCAGTGATCATGGGATTCAGCCTTCTCCCTAAATGGAGGATTTTGCTGGGAGCCACTTGGGAGCATCTGTCTGATTGCTCCTTGTGTGTTAACATAGAAAGGTGAAGAACAATTATACTGCCATAAATCTGGCGAGCAACCAAAAGGCATGATTAAAGACTTCTCTGTTTTTTTTTTCTTAATAGCTTTTCAAATGTGGTTGGTTTGTTTGTTTGTTGTTTTGTTATTTTTCAGCTGTACCAGAAGAACTCATGTTAGTCTGACAATGGGAACAAATGTTAATCTTACCCCATTAAAGTTAATTTACTTGTGATCTGCGACAGATTAAAGCCAGCAGATTATATCAGCCCTGCCTCCCAAGTGGCACAATGGAAACAGAAAACGTGCTCTTTGAAAAGTCTTTTCGTTCTCCCAATTCAATTAATTTAGATTTTTCAAGATATATACAAATGCAAAGACTGATTTACAAGATAAATTAGTACACCACATTTAAAAGGCTTTATAAAAGGTTGTTCTGCTACTGATAATGTTTGCTACCTTCTCCAGATTATACCCACAACTACAAACACATCTTTCCTCTGTTCTGCTTTCAATGTTGACCACCTTAAGTGGGTATAAATACAGGCAATTCTACACCTTGGGCATTTTGAGTCCATGTTCGTTAATATGGTCAAATTTTGTCAAAGTAGGCCAACTTTTCGGAAAAGTTGTTAACACCTGTCATTTACCTGATCTTTGGAACCTCTGGTGCAAGCTGCCCATAAATTTGATATTGTTACTTCTATGTCTGTTAACACTCAACATTACATATCCTTATTTGCTGATGGTATATTGTTATGTGCAGACTGTCTACAATTCCCTGCCTCATATGCTAAATATTTTGATGTTTTCAGTACTTTGTCAGGGTATAAGAATAATTGGTCTAAGTCAGCATTAGTGCATTACATTTTGCAATGGTGAAAAGAGGCCTACCTCAGCATATGATTTTGCCGCAGGTCAAAAATTTCAGATAGCTTGGTATTGCAATTTACTCTTCTTTATATACCATCACAATAAAGAACTCTGATAACATTTTTAACAGCTAGATGCTGACTTGAACAGATGGGCACATTTTTCCTCAGGTTTGTGTCTCCATATTAAAAATGAATGTGTTTTATTCACTCAAAATTTATTTCTATGATCCTTGTTTGCGGTCTTTAGGGAATGGGGATAGATTACATGCTGGGATAGATTTCTGACTTCACGTGGAAGAGAAGTAACCACTTTCTGCAGTCTGCAATTCTCTAATCTGCAGCATGAAAGATCTGTTGAGCCTTATTTTTACTTCTTTGCTTTTCAATAATTGTCTGCTTTATCGTGACACATTTTGACATTCACGTGAACACCAGCTTCTTCATTTGGACTTAAAGTTTATTCTAGTATTCTCCTTAGACACTGGAGACTGCATTTTGGACCCATAATTTCATCTTTACAACCATGCCTATTTTAACTTTATAAATAACTCCCCTTTGTCTAACCTATTTTGGGAAGAATAAAGGTATTTATATTCTAGCACATATTTTTACTGTAGTCCTGGAACAGCTGAAGTATGTTTTTTTTTTCTGTTAGACAGTTCATATATAGAATAGAGGAAAATAGAAAACCATTTGTTGGGAATATAGGGACAAGTTATATTTTGGAAACTGTTTTCCTCTTTTTGCCTACTGTAGTAAACAAGGATGCACTCTGTTCTCCCTTAATCCTCTTACTTGGTAAAAACATAGCTTGCTTGATGGTGGCTGGACTCACCATGGTTAAAAGGATGTTGGAAGTGGATCAGAAGCCCCTATACTCCCTCTCTCTGGAATTGTTGCATTCCAGGATTAGTCCAGCATTATGGAGCTCTCTACTAATGGGATCCATTGTGCCAGAGGGGCACAGTAGTAGAGGGATGGAGTTCCTGCTGCTTGAAATCAATAACATGTGGCTCATAAAAAAAGATGTATTAAACAAACTTTGTATTATTTAAGAAATGTCATTAAAAATAGTCAGAATTACAGCATACCCCCAGGCTTAATCATTAGTAGAGCAAGCTTGATACTCAGCATGGTTTGCTGAACTGGATATTAAAATCCTCAGTTCTTATTCTACAATGATTTTACTTTTTTTTTTAATTCAAAAACTTTTTAACACAAATGCCAATAACCAAACAGGAAGCATCAGGGACGGAAGGTATTAGGGTGACATTATTAAAGGGCTTGATACTCATTACCTTCTTGAACCCCTGGCCCCAAATGGTGCCCTAAAATTAACTCTATAAAAGTCACTTGATGGAAGGGACTGAGTGGCCAAAAGGTTGAGCCCTGCTTTGTTCTTATAAAAAGATGTCTCTTTCCAGTGAAATCCAATGGCATTGCACTTGACATAATAATAAAAATCCCTTACACTTATATAGCACTTATCTGGACACTCCACTCAAAGTGAGATTATTGCAAATAGTATATTTTTTTTATTTTAAGCACAAGTAACTATATAAAATAAGACTTAATAGCTCATATTAATAAAATGTTTACTACAGCCTGATTTGTTTCACAGCAGGGGTAGTCAGGAGCAGAAAATACTTGCAGATTTTCAGTAACAGGGAATATATTAAACTTTTTTGGTTTATTGAAAATACCATAAACATTTTGCATAGAAAAGTCTATGAAGTTGCTTAGTAAGGACACAGTTACAAATGGCACTTCTTACTTAATCCTCTCTTACATGTCAATGTCCATCCTTCCTATCCAGAACATAACAGCACATTACAACCAACTTTATAAATCTTATATACAGTAGCTGCTATTAATTACTGATCAAATGCTTACAGTATGTTGATGCTCCATGCTCAAATGGGACTTTAAAATGGAATACTGTAAGCTGTAAAAAGCAAACTGACGTTTAACACAGATGAAAGCAAACCATACACAAATTAAATGGACAGGTGTTCATAATCACAAAATACTGGCTAGTGATAATCGCAGTAACTTCATCTCTGGTAAATGCAATCAGCTACATTCAAAATGTTCATTAAAAAGCTTTTTAATAAACATATAAATTACTGACAAAAATCCATCACAATAAACCACTTTAAACACCATGATCAGGCAGTTCTTCAGTAAAGAATCAATGCCAAATGCTCTAGAGACTCAATTATGATGATAATTAAATTTGATATAGTCAAGAACTAATCAAATGTTAACTCATATTTATTGAAATATCTGCAGTTGTAGCTATCTATTTGATTGGATTTTCGTGCATCTTACTATCATCTTGAAATTACTTTTGATTAAATTAAACTAGATGGGATTTATAAATTATTTTGGGAAAAAAAAATGTTCTCATAGATCTTGAGAGAGAACCAAAATTCACTTACATTTTTGAAAAGGTAAACATGCCATGGAATTGACTTATACCAGCACACTTTTATCTTGAAGAGATCTTTGGTAAAAACAGTTGCAAATGAAATCCTTTTATATATATATACTGTGTGATTATACCTAATGTACCATTTTGCCACTTTTAAAACAATCCAAAACATAACAGATTTTCTATTAAGCAATTAAGTGTAATTTCCAATAGAATTAATATGAATAGAATCCTGAAGCACATATTCTATGTTTAGGTACCTAATCATTTTGCTTTGCAACAGCTACAGAAAGGGAAAGACATTGCATTTCTTTGCCTCCTGCTTTATAAAGAGCTATACACCTGCTTGCTCCATTCAATTATCCTAACATTATCTGCCTTTTTCTCCAAAAACAATGCATTTATTTTTGTTTAAGAAAAAAACAGTTTAGACTATTTTTGCCTTTGCAATGTGCTTGTTAGCACTATCTCGATCATAAATGCAATCATAAACTAGCACTGATATTTTTTAATAATGTCTCCGGAATACTGCCACTGCAGAGTAACCAAATATAATCACGTCAATTATGCATCACTGCACACTAATTACAATGCAATATTTGTACTGAATGTCTGAGGGTCTCCTGTATTTGCTCATTTGTAAAGAAGCTAACACCATTAAAAACTAAATAAAATCAGATCACTCCTATGACTTACTGATTTAGTCCTTGTAACATTACCTTCAGAGCTAGTATCAGATATAAGTCCTTAGTCATGCTTTTGAGAGGGAGGAAAGCACTGTGCCATTGCCTTGCAAACTTGTGCTTTACAGTAGATTGGGCTAATGAACAGGTAACAGACCGCTCTCTGAAGCACAAATGCATCTCTCTATATATATAGACGTATAAACTAGTTTTGCCAGAGAACCAAGAACATTAGTTGCCAAGATATTCAACATCAAAATGTAGGCATAAACCTTTTGGAACACAAGTACAAGGCACCTCCTCATGCCCACCACTCCCAAACATCTCCAGGCTGCAGGCAAGCCTCTGTCTCAACTGCTGGCTTTTCTTAGGACCTACTTGGATGTGCGCACTCAGGAAATGTTTAGGAATGCTAAGCTGTTGAGCAGAACACTTTTTTGGCAGACGCATCTCTTTGGCACCTGGCACCTCAAACCTCATTACAGCCCTTGTCTATCCACTGCAGCGACATGTTTACGAGATTTCTGCCAAGTGTTACATGGCAGCTAGGCAGAAAAGAGTTGTGTTTACTTTCCAGCTGCAGGGAAAATTTTGTCTTCCCAGCTCACATTGCTGCTGAAGTACTCTCATTTCCCGAATCTCCCCCAACTTACTCCAAGTTGTTATTTAATCCGTCGGCTTCTCAGTCCAGTGTATTATTGCTTTTTTTTTACTTGTGAGAGAGTGAAGGAGCAAATCCTTGTGGGTTTCGATGCAATTTTCCTCTGCAGTTGTAGAAGGTAAAAAATAACATAGTGCCTTTCTCCAAAGGAAAAAAAAAAGAAGCTAAAAAAATACAGGGACTCACCTGACTGCTAATTAGAAATCAGTGACAAAGGATCCTAGGTTTCACCTGCTCCAGCATTCTTAGCCTCCCCCTTTAATAAACTAAGAAAGGAAAATGCTTTTAAACAGCACCTGTCTCCTGATATGGGCTATGAAACAAAACAGAAATCAGAAAATAATGAACTACTTATTATGTCTGATGTATAACATGCTGGTGTATTTCTGAGCGCTGCACAATAATTATCTAATTTGTCTACAGTAATTACTGGTGTTTAATTTATTCATCTTTCTTATTTGTTCATGATTATTCAAATCCTGTTGTTCTAGAGAGTTATAGTATAGTTCTCATTCTAGCTGAGCTCAGAAGAATTCATTCTACAGTGTATGCTAGTTAGTCAGCAGGAACAAACATGCTTTACAGAAGACTTGTGTTTATTGACCATTTCAAGTCTTCTGTAAAACCTGCAGGACCAGGGTTGTAAATCCCTGTTAATCTAGCCATATTCAATGATCAAGGTTGGAGGAGCGAGGAATAAATACCACAATTAAAAAATACCAAAAATTGCAGCCTACTAGTGACTGAGACAGAGAACACATTTGTCCTGTGTTACTCACAGATCTGCGATCGTGTTTCACCACAGACTACAATAGGCAGATTTCAGTCAGTCCAAACGCAAACATGTTTAAACATGTTTCTTGGCTTAACCACATCGAGAGAACCGATTTTAGACATTGACATTCTTATTCTGAGATATTTTGGAGTATATAATTATATAGCAGCATAAAATGTATTAAAGAAAGCCGCACTTTATGTGGACTTTTGTTTGTTTTGTTATTAACTTGTATCTTCTTAAATTTGTACTGGAATACAGATCTTTATAATTAGTCATTTAATCTTTTTTGCTCTTCCTGTTGCTTTTGGAAATATTTGCTAAGGAATTATCCTAAAAATTGTGACTTACATGTCAGGATGATAATAAATAATAATAATAATAATAATAATAATAATAATTGCTTACACTTATATAGCGCTTTTCTGGACACTCCACTCAAAGCTCTCTACAGGTAATGGGGATCCCCTCCACCACCACCAATGTCCAGCCCCACCTGGATGATGAAATGGCAGCCATAGTGCGCCAGAACGCTCACCAAACATCAGCTATCAGTGGGGAGGAGAGCAGAGTCATGAAGCCAATTCAAAGAAGGATAAACAATTGTGACCTTAGAGATATCTGTGAAGTTTTCAGTCAAACCTTAAGTGTGAACAAAGTCATTTTTTTTCTCTCTGAAAAGAATAACTATTTTTAAAAAGCGTTACTTTTAATTTGCTTAAGTACCATACCAGGTATCAACAACTGTAAGAAGGTTAAAATTCAGGTCCAGTGAATAAAAAAAAAACTCTAATTCTAAAAATTGATACCGTGCTTGTATGCCTGAATGTATTTGGGAAATTACTACACTAATTATTCAATTGTCAGCTTATCTAACTGATAAAATGGTTGACTTTGCTATTATCATTAGTGTTTAGAAATAACAACTGTTTTTAAATTAACATTTGCAGTACTTTAAACAACTTGTTTTGTAAATTAAAAAAAAGTGAAATGTTGGCTCACTCAGACATAATTAATTTGTATCTTAAAGAAAAGTGAAAATAATTGCCGCTTTATTGCTTCCATCATGATATCTGTGCACAAATCCAATGAGACTAATTTAATCTCATCAGTGAATTCCCGCTACATTGCTGTTTCAATTGATGTGAACAGACTGAACAACAGGAGGGCAATATTTCCTGCTACACTTACTTTCAGTGCTGTATAGCAGAAATAGGACATCACACCATCATGACAACTACAGACTTTAACGGTCTTACATTTTTTAAAACTATGATCAAAGTTTCCAAAAACACTAAAGATTGTACAGTGTTGGGAAAAGTTAGACAGTTTTTATACTATGGCATTTATAAACTGAAAGCACCGAAAACAACACAATTCCTTAAAATCCCCCAGCAGAACATTATATTTAGGCCTTAATCCTGCTTAGGTACAAAAGTACAGCATTTGTTTATATAAAGCAATCTTCCATGAGCACAGAACTGGCTTACATTCTTTAAGGGATGAAAATAAAATTTGCTTAAGTGATTTGCAGATATAGTTGTTGAAAGGGAATACAGTAAAGCTACTTTCAGCAATACAAGCTTAGTTTCTAATACAAAAAGTAGACAAAGAAAATAAGGCTTATACTGTATGTGATGTAACCAATTTAATGAAAAAAATGATTAAAAAGTACTAGTTGTGACAACCAATTGAAGTGATTTTGATGAAAATTATGCCTCTGGGTATAGCTTTCTGTCTGCAGTTGATTGACTGCTGCTGTCTTGATGTTCAAAACAAGTGGCCCTAGGAGAAAATTAGTTAGTATTGCCCCCTTTGCAATACTGAGGTGTCATCTTTGTTGATAAACAAACAAAATGGGATATCGGCTACAAATTACAACATGCATGATCCTTCTTTAATATTTCAGAAAATACCATGCAGTATAAGTGGGATGTGTTTTCAGATAGATTTTAGGGCTAAGACTGGTAAAGCTGGTTCACAACACAGCAATAACCTGAGCTTCTGCCCTTTGTTTTAGAGACATACCAGACGATCCATGTAGCAATGATATAGTATAGTAAAACAGGGGAAGTTCTCCAGTGGATGTCTTTGATTCATCTGGGTGTTTAACTACCTGCAGGCTCTTGTACAATTGCATATGTAAAGCAGAAATGCAAATACAAGTGATGCAATTACATTTCACCTTTGCAATGTTACTAAAAATAATGTAACAATTTGAGGCATCCAGCATCCAGCATTATGTCACATAATGCATATGACTTGTAAAACCTGAAATAGTTCACACTGCTGTTAACATGAAATTACCTGACATGCATGATTAAGATCTTTCTACATCATTGGAATGACACTATGAACTACAGACAGAACAAAGACCCTTGATTAACCACAGAATGTCTGTGTAGTCCACAGCTCATCTTCATGAGACACAGACAGAAATCATTTCTCCCAACAAGAGTTTGTAAGAAATAAAAGATATACAATTGTCTCAGTTCTTCTCCCATCCACACTATGACAATTATCCAGATGATAAAAAGTTACTTATGGCAGATAGATGCATGTTTTGTATAATTTTCACAGATTGTAAAGAGGTGTACATTGTTTATCATCTGAGGAAAAAGGTTCTGCAGATAATGCAAACCCATGCTATGTGGGAGCAAACAAAAAAAACAGCAGAAAAAAGTAGAAAGTTTGACTGTGAGTTAATGTCATCATCTGACTTTAGCATTCAGTGCTGTATTGAAGAAGGCTTTGGTTTAGTCACAGGCTTTCTAAAAGTATTCTTTGGTTAACTTTTGCTTGTTTCATCTCAGAGGTACTTCGGAAATACAGCTTCTGTGTCTGATGTGTTTAAGAGCATCACAGTAACCCATGATTTACTTCACTTGTTCTACAGTCACAGCACAGCTTTATGGCTCAGGTCACAGCAATCAATTCCCAAGCCCACAGCTTGTACATATACAAGTCTCTTGTAATGTGAAACCCATAAAATATGCAGTCCTGTGCTTTAGGGATGATGTGATACAGCTCAGAGCAATTAAAAAGGCTGTCCATTTCAATGCTGTACACAGTACTACACAAGTCTGTATGATTATTTCACCTTCACAGTTTATTCTTAGTTAAATAGTCATCACAATAACTCGCCCCTTCATGCCACCTGTTCCATACAATTCTATGATGTTTTTTTTCTATGGAGGTGCTGATGTATCACACAGTAAACACTTACTTTTATATGAAAAGCAGGGCACTGGATTGCGAGAGCAGTCACAAGAAATCACAAAGGATGTGACAAATAACTGAAGTGCAATTGAGTCAGACAAAAGCTCTGGTAGACATTCCTTAATCAAAAGCACCTGTGAGCATTTTCTCACAATGAATACCTATGAATTATGTGCTTTTATTGGTTGATGATTTTCTCAATGGGGGGCTGATTGTCACTTATTCTTGCTTTTGACTTTAACACACAATAAACTTAGGGAAATCAAGTTTTCTAAAGAGTAGGTTGACTGAGGGGCTTGCAATGCCCTCAATTACTTACAAAATCAAACCGATCAAATAGGGCTCCAATTAAATTCAAATGGCAAGTAAAAACTGAACTAATTAGCATAGTTCACTTACATTAATTTGTCATGGAAATTTTAAATAATCAAATTAACCTAATTGGTGTTCTTTACACAGGACACTATATGGCAGGAGATGAAATGCGAAGTTCACAGGAAGATTCCAATCATGCTGTTAAGAGAATTATTTCTTTCTCTTTACAATAATTTTATAACAACACTTCTGCTCATTAAAGGATTTTCTATTTTTAATAAAGGATTTGTAATTGGCTCCTTAACAGTGATAAGCATATGATGGAAGAAATGTTTCATAATCTTTCAAGATGTAAAATCAGCTCCTAGGAAGACCATAAGAACTACAACGAACACAGAATAAAAAGGTTAAAAGAAAATATGTGCTATAGAAATGTACTGTACATTTAATGCAATGGACAGTTTTCTCAAATGATTTTTTTTTAAGAAGCTGGAAAAATTATTAATTGGAAATACACAAACTTACTAGCAAGAAAGGTCTATTTTGAAAAGTAAATCTAAGTTTTGGATTTAATGAGATGAGGCGGGCACTTTACTTCCTATCATAACCAATATCATAACCATCATTCTGTAGCTCCAAAGGCTGCCATTGCATCTCATCCAATCCCCTTTTCACACCTGGCCCATCTGTCTGAGAGGAGTGGGGCGTAGGTGACCCAGGAGTGTGGGTGGACTGGTGCATAGCCAAGAGACAAAATACAACTCAGAGCTCCCCATTCCTGGTGTGTGATAAGTAAATTAAAGTAAGAATGAATGTGTGAAACTGCACAGTTGAGCAGCGTTTATAAATCCCTTAACAATATCACAAATGCTCAAGGACTCACTAGGGATGATACACAAAGGACATGTCAATGACGGAAAGACTGCAGTGTGCCTTCTTGGACACCAGATGCTTGTTTGGTAACGCCTACATCTAATTAGGACTAAAGGCTGTGGAAGTATTAAGAGCCAAGATTTCTAGATTAATTAAGGACTCACAACACAAGGGAATGTTAAGAATGTCGAAGGTATGCTCTTGCAGAGGACATTTTCTACCAAACCTGATATAACACTTCATACCAAATGGTCTACAGTGACTGCTGCTTCTGCCATTTCTACTCCTGCTACTAAATATCTGTAACTCTATCACTAGGAAGGATCCCAAAGCTCTTTACATATAGCAGGAAACCTATATCATCCGCCACTGAAGCATGGCACCTAATCACTTCAGTGCAACACTACCATTTCCCACATAGCAGATCAGAAGAAGTAACTTTTTTCAAGCGTTAAGAGGGTATTACAGATAATAATCCTTTGTGAGATCTTTCCTCAGCTTTTGAAATTTGCCCGATTTCTGATAAACTTGATTATTATTATAAAATATCATTCTATTTATTTATTAAAATAAATATATATATTATAATAAAATAATAACATTGGAGTTCTCTGACAACTATACACAAGAATGTTACATACACTGTGAAAGTAATTTTGGACAATGGACAAAAAAAAGTATATTGACTGTTTTAAGTTATACACTTTCACAAGACAGTGTTTCAAACAGGATCTAACATTTAATTAAGCTTTGCAGGACACAAACAGACAGACACTGACAAACAGAGGACAATATGGGAATCCTGATTGTTTCAAAGATTTGAATGAAAGTTGTGCAAAATGGAGAAGACACTGTACAATAGCCACTGGATCAGCACAAGCTAACATTCTGAATAGAACTGAATGTACTGTAAGCATTCAGAAAGTCCATTGCATTGTCTGCTCTTAAAGTGAAGTAAGGAAAAATTACAATAAGTTAAATCAATGCCTTCCCTGCCTATTTTTCATCAAACCAACCACCTGTTACTGTGTTGTGCACAAGAGACAGTCAGTCTTTGAAACACTGTAGGGCCAGTATGAGGCAGAGAATTCTACATGCAGATCCTTCAGAAAGCTGTTCAGCTTGCACAATGGAAAGGTCAACACTGTTAATGGAATGATACGTATAGACTTGAAGCTGTAAGGCTGCAAGGGATTAATCCTCAAAGTTCCACAGAACTAACTACTTCAATTGATGTGGCAGTGCCATCCGTAATGTAGTCTTCTGATTGCAGCATTTCACATCAGCTAATAAGTGGTTGCTGTCAACACAAACAGTACAAATCTTGCCAAGGGCTGCTATCATGCTTTAATGTGGAGCAGCTCTCACCAGATTGCTGTTTCTTTCAGAGGGAGACTTTCACAGAAGGACACAATTCTCATGGGTAGAAAACTTGAGCTACAGCTCCAAAGTAATTATAGCCATTCATTCATTTTCTGAACGCTTTATCTAATACAGGTTTGCGGGGAAGCCAGAGCCGATCTCAGTCATCAACTTGTGAAAAAAGCAGGATATACCCTGGAAGGAACACCAGTCTATCATGGGGCAGACACAGACACAAACACACATACAGTATACTGACACCAAATACATCTTCCCAGAGCCAATTAACCTACCAGTATGTATTTGGACTGTGGAAGGAAACTGGAGCACCTGGAGGAAAACACATGCAAACAAAGAGAACATACAAACTCCACGCAGACAGTGCTGTGAGGAAACAATGCTAACACTGCTGCCCAAGTGATTCTGTATATTAATATGCTACGTTTTTGTTTACGTTTCCTAGCTTAACCAAGTTGCATAGCGCCAGTATGCTGTACCAAGAGAACTTTCAAAATCTTCCTCTACATTTTGCCAAATAAAAAATGCATGCTAAGATGCTAACACTCACACTGCAAACTTTCCTACAATTTCTATGAGCTAACATTCATATGTTATTATAGTTGGCACCCATTATAGGTAATCCTGTTCCAATAGCCTGCAAGTAAATCATATTGGGGTTCATAGCTATCTGATGTAATTTGCAACACACAAAACAATATAAAATCTACACAAAGTCCTTAGTACCATCTAGAATGGAATTTGTAATGCTTCATTTAATATTCCTTAGTGTAAAACTAGAGAAATATTTAGTCAAATGATATAATAGACACTACTGGATTACAATTTATTTCACTGAGATTGTGAAATGCATTAAAAATATGCATTTTTGAGGATGTTATTTCACACACAAGCATTACAAAAGATCTCTGGATTTAATCAAAACCTAAATACCACTATTATTCTTATTTTAAGAAATTAGAGATGCTCAGATACAACTGTGATTTCTGGTCATATACTTGTAACCTGAGAAGCTTGCTCTACAATGCATGCCTTTAGGGAAAATACTTTTTTCTTTCCTTGAAAATACCTGAATGACATAAATAATCACAAATATAATAATGGGTTGTTCATTTCTGGACATGCATGAGCAAGATCTTATACAGGCTGCTCATATTTTTACTCATTTGATCAATGTCTATCATGTTAGTTTCTGTCATATTTTTATCCACTGCTGGGTTACAATCAGATAGCATGGCTTCTCATGTGGTCTTGGCTGTAAATTAAGGCGGAACATGAGAGAAAATGAGCTGGCGAGCCAGCACTGCTGCAGATTAAAATATGACAAAAGCTGATATATTGCACATTAATCAAATAGAAAAAGGAATGATCAGGATCTCAAAAGCTTATAATAAGAACTTGACTGGTTTTCTCTTTGATAATTGTTTAAAGACTCAAATGACCAGGTCTCATTAATATGCTCTGTCACAGTATCTTAGAAGGTTCTTCCCTGTGGTAAAAATCCATCCATTTTCAATTAGCATATCCTAGTCCTGAGATTGGTTACCAGTCAGAGGAAGCCATTAGGCCCGTCTAGTTCATTTGGTTTTTTGGAGCTAACTGATACAAGAATATCATTTAGATGTTTCCTAAAGAAAGCCAGCGTAGCAGGGGATGTATGGTTTCACTAAAGTATTAATAAAGCTATATCTTTCTTTGTTGGATGAAGCTGTTGATCTCACTAGAACGAGAATTGTATTTTGGTGGTAATGACCTCTAAAATAATGTTGTATTATTGTTCTAGTAAACATTCTTAGGGAATACTTTGCTGCTCTTTTGTTTACTTTTGTGGATGTCTATCAATCTCCACATAAAGTGATCAAGGTAAATAAGACTAAAGCAATATTTAATTACATTGTGGTAAAAGCTGTGTGCTACCAAACCAAAGTTTCATTCTCTCTTTCTTTCTCTTTCTGCATGAAAGTGGAAACTGTTACATGCCCTGGTCTCTCTTTCACTATATGCTAAATTCTTGTATGACAAATATTTAGTGATGTAGTGCTGGTGTATAGAAAAAAAAAAAACTATTGTATAGTCAGATACAATATATGCTACATTTAAAATAGATACCTACAGTATAGTGGATATACAGTATATGGTGTGGTGAAAAAGCCCCTTAATATTTTATGGATTACCATATTTAGACTTATTTGACCTTCACCTAGTTCTCAGCAAGTCCTAATATTAGATAAAAGCAACCTCATTATACACATAACTCATATTCTTCTTTGTCAATATTTATTACAAAACAGGCTGCATTCAATATCTACATCAAAAAGTAAGTGCACCCTCAGCTCAACCATTTCAATTAAGAGGGTATGTACAGTGTACCATACCGTTCATTACAGTACCACGTGGAAAAATAAATATAAAGTGTTCTCAACTGCATGTGTGGTTTGAGAATATATGCTAACTGTGTCACTGTGCTCCAGGTGCACAGAAGAGCTATAGTGGGAAGGTTTGAGTTATTACTCTATGTCTTCAAATGAGAATACATTCTGCTTCTTAACCATCACCTAGGTGGATGTGAAAGCAGAATTTCTCTGATGCGATTTTATTTTTTTTCATATTTTGTGTGCTATATGTCATGTCCGCCCTCACTGACAAGCAACAGGGTGTGCAGGCATTAAATTGGCAGCCAGGCACCTCACCATACAAACTGCCTCCCAGCACCAGTTGCCATGGGAACCAATTATCAGGAGACCTGTATCACCTGGAGACAATTCACAATCATGTGTGTTCCAGGTGATTCAGAAGATTACTTAAATGCAACGGAGCTTTGTCTCTGAGCCCTTCATGTCTTGCTCCTGAGTTTCTCTAGCTTCGTTAATCCTGACCTCTGCTTTGTTTTGTTTTTTGTTTGTTCATCTCTCAAATCACCCCCCTTGCTGGTTATTTCTGTGTGTTTTCTCAACTTTGGACCTTGCTCTGCTTTGATCTGTGATTTACCATGCTCTCCTGGACCTGAGTCTAGCCTTCACTCTGACAGTGCCTCCTGGATTCCCTAGTGTTTTGGACTGGACTTAATGTCTTTAACACCATCTAATGAACCAGCTGGAACTCACTCCCACCTGCCTGACCATGATCTCACACTGTGCTCATTTCCTGGTTGTCTGTCTTGGTACAGCACACCATCTGTCTGCGCACACTGCTGTACTTCGGAATCCCAAGCAGGCTACAGCACTGTGCCGCCTGCGCAGTTTCCTGCGAGTGTTCCCCCTCTGAGTGCTGTCTGCAGATTTCCCTGTCTCATATGCCTCTCCCCTAGCATTTGGGCTTACTCAACCTTAGGATCAGCAGCAGGTCATTATACTAGTCAATAAAGAGAGTTCAGATGATCCAGTCATTTGGGAAACTTTAAAATCCTTAAACGCAACGCAAAGTGTACATGTTATACCTGGGCACCAGGATGAGTGAACTAATTGGCTATAGTTAATTTTTTCCAGGCTTCCAGGGACAGGTCTAAGTACTGTGGTATAAATCAATAACAAAAAGTATAGGACTCCTGTGTTTTATGTGCCTATTTTCCAATTATGCTTTGCGTTACCTTTTCTGAAAACTACAAAATTACACTTAACTATGACATCTAGATACAATTATGGACAAAATATGTCAGCCCAGATCTACATTTTATTACAGGCAATGTATCCTTTAGCAAATGTTAACATTTTCTTGGCAAAAATGATTGCTATCCCCCTGTCACCAGGGACTTGAAGTACGACAATCAGGGTTATGTACATGATTATGTGTCGTTCATTCCCTTGTGTAAAATATATATTGTCTTCATATATAATTTAAATATTAAGTTAAAGGATGTAGAAAAAGCATGTGGACAGATGGGGTCAAATCACATCAATCATGTCTTTCCAGGAAGCACAGGACACAGGGTCTTAAATCAAACCCAAGACACAAGAACAGTGATACAGTACAACCATGTTTAACATACTGCCGGTGACAGACCTGATCAAATACAGTATAATTGCATTCACAACTTAAACATAGCATATTAAAATGTCTTGTTCTATGCTTATCGGTCTGTTTCTCTGCAATGCTTCCAATATTTGTTTCTCTTGGAAAATATTTACTTTTGCTTCAGAAAATGCGGTGTATGCCTCATTAGACATTTAATTTCTTGTGAACACCTTTGAAACTATTCACCCAATCTGTCTTTTTAAGTCTTAGCTGTATATTAAAACTTGACAATCATGCATTGAGACATTTCTGTCTTTTTTTAATAAATCCACAAAAAAACATCAAAGACTAGGAATGATATATTAAGCCTTAAGCTGACAACCTGTTTTACAATTCAAACCTTGTTCAAGAGCTTTGAATGACGCATTCATAAATGCACACATATACCAACAGTCTACTTAGGAATGAATCCGACTCATCAATAACAGGAGCTGTGAGCTAGTTGATGGGCTCCTGTTTGAAAGCATGTCATTCAGTGGTGTCTTTCTCTGTGTGACCTATATAGTGTGCGCCAGTTTTCTTCATGAACAGATTGTGCTCCCAGTGTGACTGTGAGAGAGGGTTTCAGAGAAGGGCAGTGTTAGTTCCTCAGAGTATACTCTTTTATGCACATCTGCTCACAGAAGTGAACTACGTTTCCAAAATATCTCCATTGGCCAGCCAGTTTTAGCATGCAGGATGAAAGAGAGGAAGAGCTGCAGTAATCACATATTCACAATCCTCTTTAAGACATTTTAAAATAAAACAAAATCCAGAAAATTAAATAAATGAATAATAACATTAAAAACAAATGCATTTATTGATTTACACTTTTTCACACATTTTCCAAATTTTTTCTCATGTCATTCATGAGAAGACTACATTAATCCAAGACACGGACTAAATCGTCTATGTATTTTTCTTAATGAGTTTTTTTCCAGATCTAGTTTAAATGTACATCATTCTTCTCAATTTGTTATCTGTACATCGTGCATAATTAAAATGCATTTCTCTATCAAAAGACTTTATTTCCTGTTATGCAAACAATGTACAGTAGAAAACTGAGATATAGCTGAATCTTCAATTTTAAATACATATTTTCCTGTCCTTACACATGCTTCCTGAGGTGTCATACCTGAACACTCCTGCATTTTTCATGATCATGGCATATTGTAGAGTATACAGGAGCCTCAATAGCTTCAATTCTTACAACAATTTCTTTAACCATTGGGGCCTGACAATTCCAGTGTCTTCCCTTAGTCCTCATACTCTTCTAACTTTCAGTTTCTCTCGGCTACAGTTACCTTGGTAACAGTGAACATAGAGGAAGGCAAACTGCCTCAGATACTGTGAGAGACCGTAGGTAATGAAGATGAAAATACAGCTAAACTCTGTAGCCACAATGCATTAGCACAATGATTAGTGGTGGGCTCCAGGCCCATTTAACAAACTATGGCATCTAGCTAACAATCTCTTTACATTTAATTGATATAGATTGATGATTGATTGAACTAATTGTTGTTAGCTCCCAGTTGAAATGGCCAAGCCCTCTAGATGACACAAATGTGCCTTTGCAAAGAGAAGAGGTTCCCAGAAGTTTTAACACATTTACTTTTTTCTTTTCACATGTTCTGTACACAGTTCCTCATCTTCGTGCATAAGCAAGCTGATTTTAAAGCAGATGTCTTTACTGTAGGAAAATACTGATATCCTTTTCTTAACAGAGTTTCTCACTGACACGTCCTGGCCAAATTTCCCATTGGCCCTTACCAATCATGGCCTTCTTATAATCCCCATCTATGAATTGGCTACATTACTCTGCTTTCCTCCCAACTGATATCTGATGTGTGGTGAGTGTTCTGGTGCACTATGGCTGCCGTCGCATCATCCAGGTGGATGCTGCACATTGGTGGTGGTGGAGGGGAGTCCCCATTACCTGTAAAGCGCTTTGAGTGGAGTGTCCAGAAAAGCGCTATATAAGTGTAAGCAATTATTAATTAATTATAATAACATCAAACACAGCTGCACAAAGAAGTAATTGAAACATAAAGAGTGATATTTTATTCTGACCTTTAATAGGGATAACATTTTATAATGAGAAGTATATGTTAATATCATGACAAAGTCATTGCAAAGTTTTAGGCAAATTTATAAATATGCATTGTTAAACTGCCACATCCTCTCAGACAACAGTGACATGTTTAGCAGTATAACCATATGTAAAGTATCTAAGTCAGGGTGAATAATGGAGGGGAATTATGCATTGTCATTTCACTCACAGCTCAAGTATACAGATTGCTATGCTCCAATGCTCAGTCTCACGATTCCCTTCCTAGTGGCTAAAACCCTTCTAAACACAAGTTTCTTACTTTCAAATTTATTTAAAATAACAACCAAAGATCATCACACATGGAAGTACTATTTTATTTGTTTAAATAAGATGTGTCAAATTAGTATGAAAATTACCCAAAAAACAATCATTCATATCCTGTTTTGAACATATTCCGTGTGGCTCTTCAAAAAGTATGTCTCTTCCACATAACATCAGATTCCATCATATACGTTGAGATGATTTCTTCTTTTCAATAATGCAGAGGCCTGCCTCTGGTGTTTGATTATTCAGACATCCCTGCAGTTAAAAATCATTTGGTCTGATCAGGTGACATGGGTGTCCAAGCCAAATCTCTGTCATGGATATTCAGGAAAGAACTTTGAGGTCAAATGTTCAGTTGTTGTTGGTGTCTTAGAGACTCACAGACTACAGACTAGCTGCAGGTTTATTTGTACAGCTGCAATAATATTTCACAAGAAAGAGTTTCTCTATTCAAAGCATGGTGACTTGATAATAACTGTTGAGGTGGCTCTTTGGATAAAGCGTTTTGAGGTAGAACTAACCTTAACACACTTCCTTTAGCAGCTTTCTGAAAAAAATCCATGCTTACCAATAAGACCAAAACGAATAAAACAAAAGTTATCCAGTGGGCATTCATAGACGATTTCAGTCTCATTTATGTTCTCTTGGTATGAAGCAGAAATGGAAAATCCCTAACAGGACCTTGGAAACAGAAACAGTGAATATTTAAATTTGTTCAGTTATTACATGATGAAGGGAAACAAAAATCTGCAGCACTGTACCCTCACAGCACAGGCATTAGTGTAATTTTTTTTGTCATCTCATCGCGTTTCTTTTCCACTTTTCCATTCAGGTGATTTATTTGTTTGCTGTTTCAGCTCTCACTCTTCAGGCTGTTCACGCCTGAAGTGACAGCTTTGCTTTTGCAGCTGTCTGTCAAGCCTTGCAAATGGAAAAAGCTGAATAGGGAGAAGTAAATTGAGGATCTGAAAGCTGCATCTTGATGCTGTCAATGGAGACACCTTCTGCAGATCATATGGTACCTTTTTACTGAAAAGTCAGGGCCGGTTTGAAGGCTATCTTTAAAAATATCATCTCTTGTACTCAAAATAGCCAAGTGTCTGTTACATCACTTTCAACTGTTGAGTAGTATGTAGCCTTCATCCTTATCTGCAAGCTGACTTCCCCTGCAAGGGTTCAGATTCTAACCTATGCTGGTTGTACACAAATCAATAAGGTGTGACCTTTTTTTCCCCTTTTCATTGGTTATAAATTATTGATTTCCTTTTTGCTGAGGTGAGTTGTCTATGTTTAATAATAAATACAGGTATATGCAGTCCAAGAGTAAGACTACACAAAATCACAACAAATTTCATTTGTCAATGATGTCAGATGTTTAAACATCATTTAAATAATAATAAATATCAAGCAATATTTCCTCTCACAACTTGAAGTATTCTTTTTAAAAAAAAAGTTTTTTCCCACATTGCCAATGATTTTCAGCTTACTGTCAATATGATTGCAGAGATTTTGCTTGGGTAGACTTTTTAATTATGTTAGATTTTAATGTGGCTACATTGAAATATTCGCACTTCGGCATTAGCTAAACGATGGAAAGCAAAGCAGGATGTTCTGAACATCCTGTGAAAAACACAAATATTCCCAAAGACCAAAGTAAATTTGGAGGTAAAAATAAAATAATAATAAAAATAAAAATAAAAAATAACCATGCCTACTATTGGAGAAGTTGGTAGCTCATTTGGAAAACTTAAATGTTCTAACGTACCCAGAGATACCAACCACAAACCTCAACTGAGTCCAGGGTTTGATCCTAATTTTAACACTTTCACTTGCATTATCCCTCCCTCTGAATTTACCTTAGCACAGACATTAACCCTAATGCTTATTTATACCCTAAACCTCATACTATCATAACTGTAACTGCAAAACTGTAAGCTCAGTACTAACATAAGCCCCAACCCTAATCCTACCCCTAACCCTGATTCTAGCTGTTAGGGTACCTGGATGTCTATGTCAGCAGATTTTACATTTTAGAATGACAGCGATCTGAGGCATTGAGCCAAATTCTCTCTGAAGATGACCCGCTGTCAGAACTGCCTCACCTTAACCCTGTCAAAGTGTTATGACTGGACCCCTGGCTGCCAAATCCACCAATTTAAAACACACTCAAAGGCTGCTTGTTAGTGAATAATTGGAAAGAAAATGGTGCAGGATGGATGCCAAAAATCTGCACACTGCAGTACTCCAGTACAAATCAAAGAATAGAATAGCCTTAGGATGTTCAAAAACTTTCCTATGTGTAATAGCAGTTGAGGCTTTCTCTGATAATTCTGGTTTCGGATCCTGGCTTATCCTGAAACAAGGTTCACACCTTCCCCCTTCTCTCAATGACTGACTCGTTTTCTTTCTAATCCTCTCTAATCATTTGCAGGTTTCGACTTCACACCTCTCTTCACCTCTCTCGACTTTGCACCACCTGAGTACGCACTCTGCCTCCCCCAGCTCCCGCCTCCTCTACACTCCTATTCAATATCAGCTGCCAACTTCCCTGTCTTGCTCACACCTGAAAAGGTTCCACAGCCAAAACGTTGTGTTTCCTTTCTTCTCCTTTCAGCAGGAAAAAACCTTTACTTGTCCCTACACAGAAACATGTTAACAAATAAATATGAGACAATACTAAAACACCTGAATTATAGTGTATGTTTGGTGAGGGCTATAAGGAGGTTAGAAAATTAAAAATGAAATGGACACACTGCTATTAGAACAAGCAGAAACTCTCATTGTTGGAAATGTATTAGTTTTCAATTGAATTTCATCAACTGTGGAACTGACCTTGTAAGAAATGCTAATTCAAAACACCAAAACATCTTCACTCATTAGCCATGAATAACTGTACAGTATACAGTTTATGTATGGCCTTACAACTTACAACAGGCCTTTTATGATGCGGTCAGCAAAGCAAAAAGCACACATGTCCTTTTTTTTCCCTTCATGAATCTTGTGTGACTAGAATATTGGTAACAGGCCACTACATAAACAAAGGTGGCCCAAGAGGTCTGAATACATTAAAAACTCACAGTGACTTGAAGAGTGCAGCAAAGGAGTCTATTTATCATGATAACAGTGGGGGGAAAAAAAGCTACAGTCTGCTATTCCAAGAACAGTGACACTATATTTTCCAAGCACTGCTTTAATAACACCTTTCTGATCCTTTCATCAATTATCCAATTATCCAGTTAATTAATATTTGCCAAGTGTGTCTATTTACAGTGATTAGAGGCTTGTAAGGGTCTCTAGTGGCAGGCTGGTTTTAAAATAAATATTTCCTTATGTCTGAAATGCAGAATCCAGATACATACAGTAAATGCGAGGCTCCTGTGCCAAAAGCATGCTCCACTGTCATAGGAGGATTTAAATTTCCTTGAGATTCCCAGGGGAAGAACAGCATGGAAGCACAATAGCACAATAAGTCTGTATTTTGTGTTCACTGGGGAAAATAATCATACAAAGCACTAAGTACAAAGTACTACAGATAACGGTCATGACAAATATAACATATCCTTCAGCACTTTGAGAAATGTAACTGATCAGTCAGAAAGATTTCATCATTATAGAAAGAAACCCAGGCATTCCCTTGCTCCAGTCTGCTTCAGCAAGTTTCTCATTGTTGTCATGGAAGTGCTGTTAACTTCCCACAGATAGCAAGCTCCAGGCACAACCAGTCATTAAGAAATAATACAAAAAGGTCTGGTAAAGAAGGTGTTCTGTTTGCTGATACACTTGTTTACGTCTAAGTGAATTTGCCTGGATGGCACCTTTCTGTTAGGTGTGTAAGTGAGGGCCTTTGTAAAGCTTTTATTTTACCGTCAAGACAGGTTGTATGTCCAATGACCTCATATAATAGGCTGAGTTGGTTTTCACACTTGAAAACATTTTAGAAATTATTCAGCCATGAAAGCTAAGCAATTTGCATGTTTAATGAGCTCTGCCTAAAGCAAGCTTCTACCTCTCCATTAAGCAAAGCAGTTCTTTTGAGAAAGGGGTGATCATTGTTTGCTGGACCCATACTTGAGACATCTCCTGAGGCTCAGAGCAGCAATTTCAATCCTCATGGCACCTGAATATTCTGACCCCCCTTCTTTAGAACATTACATTTCATGTTACGCATCTTGAAATTTGAAAAAATTTGTAGAAATACAAAATGTAACCCTCCCAAGATGAATTAGCAGAAACGTATTTACTGAGGCAGTTACTATTAGAAGACCATACCTAATCTGTAGTTCATATTTTCACCCCCCCATTGTACAGTACCTTCTGTGTAGACTTCATACTGTATGCGCCACAGTTTTAAAAGAATATAGCCATCTTATCCTTGGATAAGAAGAAATTTGGTCTTCTTTGATGTTTCCTGTTCCTGGCCTCAGGAATACAGAAACTTTTTTTTTCTTTTTCCTTCCAGATGGGGGTGTTTCAACCAATTTCGTTCATTCTTAATGAGAAAAATGACACATCTAAAGCAGTGAATTGTGCTTTGAACAACTTGCTATTAATACACAAACATCTTAGGTTTACATTCTATATCTGTCCTTTGCCGTAAGTCTTAACAGCATAGCAGTCCTAATTTAAAGGATAGTTTAACTTTTTATATGTAAAAACACAGTTTGTTTCAACACTATCCCCAATTTACACATTTTTCAGTTTAATTAAGGAACGGTAATGGTTCAACCAGAATTACTCTAATTTGTTAAGTGAGGAACACAGACCCATGGAGAAATCAACAACAGAAAACCTAATTATTTTTTATTAGCACTTAAATCCCTCTGTATTCCACATCTAGGTCATAAAATCATGACTCATCATATTAGTTTCTTCTCTTATTTTATGACATTACATATCATAGACGTCGTTGAAAACATCCCTAAATGATTAACAACAACATAATCTATATTGCCAAACCGTCCATTCAGTAGGCACAATTAACTTGCTATTAATCATAACCAGCTATCTTCAATCGCTTGGCTCCCATGTCAATGGCATGGCCTCACAGTAATGCAGCCTTGTCTGCAGGAAGCCTTGCACTTTTGGGCTGTGATGCCAAACAATGCTACAGGGTGTAAAATGCTTACTCTGCAAGCTTACATAGTCAAACAATCACACATTAGAGGGAGAAAGGAAAAGTTAGCAGATGTGCTGCTGTGTGTGATCCATGAATATAATAATACAACATCAAATCTGCAAGTGCAAGGAAACCTCCTTTTATGTTTTTTTTTTCATTGCAGGCTATTAATGCAAGTCCTACATTGCTCAGTGCTGCGGGCAGAATGAATCACTCTCATCTATCAATCTGGAATGTGCCTGGGTGGCAAAACATGTTCCAGGGCTCTTGTGCTAAACCAATAGTAGAGTATTTATAGGTGCAGACTGTTAAAGATCCCTTGTTTTCAAGCATCGGTGTGCTTTTTTTATTGAGTATTAGTAAGAAAGAATTTTACATTTCTTTATCAAATGCATTGTGAATTACATTGATGTTGGTTTTCATTCTAGGGGTTCATTGTTATTATGATGCTGACAGCAATTACTATTGATGATATTAATGACTGAAGTAAGAGTTATTTTAATCCTAGGAGTATCAATGGTACAGTATGTTGGATAGTACCAGTTTTTGCCTGCTATCTCTTTGTTGCTCTTTGTTGCTATGATAATTTCACTATCTGCTTTTCAAATGGTCTAAT
This sequence comes from Lepisosteus oculatus, assembly GCF_040954835.1. NCBI lineage: Eukaryota > Metazoa > Chordata > Actinopteri > Semionotiformes > Lepisosteidae > Lepisosteus > Lepisosteus oculatus. The sequence goes on along the minus strand of NC_090719.1, from coordinate 10,890,767 downwards.
TAACCACGGAATTTACAACATCTATTAAAAAGAGTGACTCCCCTTTGGTTTATTTTCTTTCCTCCTATACACTTTCGCTATACAATATAGTACACGTTTTATGATTCTCCATTGCTGCTTCTGTTCAAACTATTATCTGCAATCCTTACCAGAGAAACTGGCAAGGTCAGTATTCACACTGATATGTCAGCACTCATTCAAGGAGTTTTGTAGGAGATACAAATCAGCTGTGTAGTGTAATGCGTTAAAAAGGAAGCATTTTGCTTAAAATTAACATTGATTTACCACCACATACCAGTATAAAAAGCTTTTGCAGAAACTATTTTAGTGGAATGGGTTTTGAATATTGTTAAAACACAAGAGACTTGAGCACAATAGTGCAGTGCAATACATACTGTACCTCTGCGAAGAATGAGATAACAGAAGGAGGGATACAGTATGTTCCTTTGTACATGCACATTGCTCTTACTTGAACTTATTTTACTGTTTCAGACTCAGGAACGGAGATCCAGAGCTTTGTTTCTAGATTGGTTCAATGTATATTTTTAACTTTGTTACTTTTTACTAATATTCAGCAACTTTTCTACCATTTACAATGTATGTGTTGTGATGTCTTCACTTGTTTTAATAGCTCTATTTAGCAGGACAAGATTGTAATTACATCCAATATTTAAATGTGATTTGGAAAAGTCTTACATGCTCATGAAATATGTTAAGGGTTCATAACTAATCTCAGATTCAGATTAAATGGTAAGTAATTTGACATTCTTAACAAAAATTTCTATCAAGAACCAAACTTCATAGACTCCTCTAATTGATTTCTATTTCCTTTTGTAAAGGCAGTTTAGAAATTTGTGCAGAATTTGTGAAAATTCTGCTATTTTTTGACAGCGACAGAAACCAGAAACGTGTCATGTACTATTAAAATATTTATTTTGACTGCATTTTAGCCCAGGTTTAGCATGCTTAACCCCTCAAAAGTGGTTCATCAGCAAAATGGGGAAAAAGGAAGTGACAAAAGCTCTCTAATGATACAAGGATAACCTACTTAATGTTATGTTCTCAGTCTCCTGCTGCCACTTTTCACAGTCACAATAAAGGTCACACAATCTTCCAGTCATGGTTTATTTTTATAGCGTGAAATGGTCTTGAAGAAATTTCTACATTCCTAGTAGATTGCAGCCTACATGATTAAATTTCCACTTCACGGCAATACACACGCTCTTGATTAACCAGTTTTAATAATTTACACATCTGCACATTTAACAAGACATTAAAGTCTTTTATTTTCCTGCAAGTCCCTGCACCTCAGATTTCACATTAAGGAGCACGACAGGGAAGCACATTTTATATATACAGTGGCTACCAAAATCCCTGCACAACTTTCTAGAACTTAATGGATTAGAGGTTCAAAATAATACATATAGAAATAATATGTATTAAAAATGTAATCACAAATAAAGCTATAAATGATTGAAAAACATTTCACATGTGAAGTAGTCACAAGTTCTAAACACATTTTTAGTTTTTTCTTTAACAGCCAACCATGTAAAACTAACATGGCACATGAATGCTATGCATTCACCGAGGTTAACTGGAATGTACAGTTAAAAAAAACGCTAGTTTTAAATGACATGATGTAGAGATACAATATGTCTTTCCTTTTAGCTGGTATTGCTGTACAGTTTTGATCAGGTTATTAAAGCAGCACTGCTTCTGCATTTTCTTATTGGGCACGTTATTCTTTTAAGTGGGTAATCTTGATAGCGATGATACCATCTGTAAGATACCAAGGAAAGAACAAGAGGAATTTTCTTTTAGGTTTGCTTCCTTGAAAGATTAGAAGGTTCTATACCTAGGAAAATAGAACACCTGACTGAAAGATATCTATATGCTCTACTTGGAAACGTCTTCAGTCAGTTTTTCATGTTTTTTAGAAACAAAAACTTGAGATGTTTAAATTGAAAGTTACATCTCCCATGCATGTATATATTGTAACGCCCTCGCCTGGTGGTGAGGAGGAAGCGCCCCTAGGCACTCATAGTACCGCTGGGCATGCTGGGAGTTGTAGCCAGGGAGAGTCTGAGGGTCAGCACGATGACCAGCGGCTGACCCTACCTGTGTAAATAATGTCATAGTAGTTCTAGTGCCCTGTGTAGTCTTATAAGTGTATAGCATGTTGTTAAGTAATTACCACCCTAAAGATGTGTACTCACAGTCTCCTCATGTGCGTGTATATCCTGTGTTTGGTTTTGTGGTTGTAAATGAAAAAAACTATCTAAATCGCGTCTCCACTGGTCCTTTGTCCTGAGAAGAACCTGTAAACGCTACATTGGTGGCAGAGTGGGATGGGATAGCCCTTCACCGAGGACGGCGAGTTAGGCGGGGGAGAGTGTAATGCATACGGCTGACAGGCACTGTGTAAGAGCCGGCTTACCAGAGCGGTGACGTCACTGCCCTTCCCTGTAATAGCAGGACCACAGCCACTGGGCTGTAGGGAGATCTCTCTTTAGCTCACCAGGCTGGGTCCCTGTTGAGTGATGCCGAAGGCCCGGGTTTGCGTCCCCGACCGTGTGGGGCCGACTGTAAGCGGCAATGGCAAGGGCGCCCGCCAAAACCCCGAAGCATTACAATATATATATGTGTACTTAACATTTGTATATGCCCTTCCGGTGCTTGAGTTGCTTAACATCTGATGCTTCTACACTTTGTAGTGGTTCAAAATCTATCAGGAACTTTACTGAAGCCTGGGTAATACACAGTATTTCCTGCATTTGCATTGAAAACTATGCATATTTCAGAAGCTCACGCTGCCTTTATATCTGCATTTGTTTATTACATGCTATTATAGTTACTTATGGTTGAAAAACCTAAGCTGAATAGACTATACAAATGAATAGCATTGGGATTTGTTTAGCAATCTGTAACTTGTGCGTCAATGAGCCGGGCCAAGACCCTTGTTACCACTATATTGCTGCTATGTGAGCACCAGTCATTGGTGTGTTTCAAATTTCCTACTCCTGTATTGCTTCCACCTTTCATTTCCCTGTCTGTCTCAAGCTTGTGATTTCTGTTCTCCTAGCAAAAACTGAATAAACTATTCATTGCAGACAAGAAATTGACTTTTCCTCTGTGGCTTATTCCAACGGCTTTAAATGCTTAACCTATGAACTTTTCCTAGACATATCTGTGACTGTTGTTTTAGTGCATGTAAATGTTGATTCTAGTGCAGTACACTTTATATACTGTAATTGCTTTGTGATTTAATTTGTGATTTTTCATGTCTTGTAGGACACAAAAAGACCCCCTCCCCCCCCCCCCCCTCTCCAACATCTTCCTTGAAGAAACTGCTAAACAGAGGTTGCAACCTTGTTTTAATGTGGGTTGGCTCAATCTGGGTATAAATGAACAGCCTACAAGGTGCCCTTGATCATCAGTCATTTCCTCTCCATGGGTATCTTGTCCAATATAGTTAGATGTGGAGAGAGACTAAACAGCAACTATAATATGTTCACAAAATGAAGATGTATGGGTAGTTAGGATATACATAATACTGTGCTGTGTGACCGCATATTTGATTTTTTTAAGAGGTCAGTAGAAACATGCTCTTAAGAATCTTAATGTTGAGTATAGGCAGACAGCATGAATGAAAAAAGTGATCACTTTCAAGGAGAAGGTTTCAGATCTTCATTTGCATAAATAAAGAAAATTGTTCTGTCTAGATCAAACTGAATCTGACTTTTCCATGTTTGCTTTTATTTAGAATGCCTCTTTAATATAACATTTTAAACGGTCTCATTGTGAGCTACAGTATGTACTGTACACACTACCATACAGTCAATTCATTCAACAGTTATCAAAGTCACAGCAATACAGAGCTGAAAGAATAGACCCATACATCATGGAAGGGATGACAGTGTGTTGTTGGGCACACATGCATAAAGAGATAATAATAAAACCTAACCAACATATTTTTGGGACTTGGTTTTAAACTGTTAATGACAGCCATGATAAACAGTTTGCACTTATAGGATACAAACACAATGATTAAAAAACAAACACAAAAACTAAGAATATTCATGCAGTCATTAATAAATCATGATTCCATCAGGCATCTGATACAGGTTCATCTCAATGTATTATACTGAAGAAGCAGAAACACATGCCACTCTTTAATCAATGATGCCGCAACATTATCAAAAAATTCCTGCAGTTGGTACTCTTTCATGCTTTCTCTCTGAGAAACAGACCAGAACAGAAGTCTAGGATTATTAAATTTGAAAGGACCTTAAGACATATGTTAGACATAACACAAATAAAGTGTTTCTATTTGAAACGACACTGCTGTCTGTGCTAAGCTGAGGTTTGCATATGTATTTTAGACCTCAAGAAGGAGAAGAACACGTTTTCTTTAATATTAAAATTCTTGATGCAGCTGAAAAAGCCGTCATATATCATTGGACCTCTACGACTAGTGTAGCCAGGCATGCAAAACAGTTGCAGATGAATTTGGCCAGCATTCCCATGTATGTGTAATGAGAATCTGCCTTATGCACTGTAGCAGAATTTCACAACAGAGCTTGCAGTAGATATTATCTAGTTTTAAACTGAAACCTTGATCTCCTGGGACATCCACCACATGTCTTGATTCAATGAAATTCAACAAAAGAGCTTAATATTGTCCCCCAGGTGATTAAGCCAGCTGCTGCAAATTCACATAGTGATTCCCTCAATGCGCATAACAAAGTGAGTTCCTCAGGTTCACCCTCCACTGTCTGGAGTGTGTTCATAACTCACTAATGTCCGGATTCTATGTCTCTCTAGGTACACACAGATCTCAAATTCACCTGTAATTGCCTTTTGTCACTAGAAGATCCTGTCTCCCACCCTGCTCCATCGGCAATATGAAATTCAATAATATACTGTATATGTATATTTTTGGTCCTTTGATATACAGTACCTAACCAAAAATTGCCTGTTTGTATCTGTGCTCTGAATTCAGCCTCCATTTTCCTATCTATACCATAGCACTCCAGCCTCCAGCACACTGTAAAGCTACTGTACCTTGCAAGCACATGCAAGGCTGTTCAAGAAGAAGTCAGTACTTTCTTGTGGATAATGCTTTAATTGTGTGGTAGAATATTCTTGGGTTAATAAACAAACAAGAAATAAACATTTCTCTAAAGTGAACTTTTCAAACACTCACAAAGTTCACACTTAAATATAACATTCACAGTTATTTAGCATAGCCTTTTAAACATAAGAAAATTTGGATTTTGGAAATTAGAATCAATTAAAGATCCTCCCCAACCCAGCAGTTTTGTGTGTAAAGGAACAAGTAATAGGTTTATTCCATGCTGAAAAAAAGAAGAAAGAGAACACAATGTTTCGGCCGTGGAGCCTTCTTTAGGCGTAGTTTTGTGTGTATACATATTGAAAGGTGAACACATTATTGAAAGGTTAATTCCTCCATCTTCATACATGACCATTGTCACATACAGTATATACTGTAAGAAAATATTCTGGGGGTAAGGGTGGGGCTCTTTGTGATTAGTTTAATTAACAACTGCTGAAAAAAGTGATTAGCTTTTATTTAACAGAGGTTCAACTAACACTCAGACCACCCATTTAATAACAATCTAACAACACATGGTAAATCACAGTGATACACTGTGATGTCGCAAGTACCTCTGAAAAATGCAGTCAAGCTAAAAGTCTGACATTACTTACACTATCAAACAGTGGTTGCTAAAACAGATAAACATTTTGAATTCTACAAATGGATTTTCATGAGTACAAGACATTTCCTGAGGTGACAGACATATGTGATACAGAACATAATGCTTTTATATCTGGTGTTACTGTTTTTTAGAACGCAAAATCACTGTTTGCAATGTAAAAAAGGCATCCCAAACAGAAACACTGAGCGGCATTTTTTGTTGGGAAATCCAACATATTTTAGTTTGAGAGCAAAGAGAAAGCAATTTCCAATGGAGATGCATTCACATTAGCATTATTTTCTTTCTGACACAAAACTACAATGAGAAAGATAAAAATCCAGAGAGATGGTATTGATCAATATCATTCGAGAAAATAAAAGCTCAAGATGATGGTGCTGAAATATCAGCAACCCTTAGCTGAGATCAATTTCTAATGGTACGTAGGAATATTTCTAGACCAATAGACAAACTCAAGAGAAAGAGTGTATATGATCGATATGCAGTTACAGAGTCATACATATGGAAACCTCTTCGAAGGGGTGAAGTTACCTGTGACATCTTGTTACTGCATGGATTGTGTACAGAACTTATTTGAAACTTCAAGTCCTCTCAGAACGACAAATTACTGAACCGAATAAAAGCAGAATTGCAACAGATGTCTTCTTAGTAAGTACTGTAGTTGGAATAAAATAAAACCCAAGATATTTATTTCAGCAGGGAAAGCATTGTCTCTTAATTACTGTGCAACATATTGTATATGTTCTGAAGGGCACATTTAATATGGGTGCATGATTAGAGGTTTGACATTTAAAGGCAAACTACTTCTCTAATGGCTTGACGTTCAATTTCATGAGCTTAGAAAACTTCATTTCCCTGATTTTACAGTATGACTGCACTCATACATATGAAAACTGCAGGAGGCACTTGAATATGCCAACTTGCCTGTTACTCTATGCTGTCCAAAAACCACATCAAACATGTTCAGGATTCACAAACAAAACAAACCTCATATGGGTCTGAAAGATTAACACTTGAGATCTGTACTTAACTGCACATTTACTAACACTTCTTAAAATGGCTCCTAAAGAGAGGACACTTAAGGCCTTGTAACTTTAGTTTATCATACAATAAATAGTAAGACTGAAAGCTGAATGCTGCTACTTTAAAGTTGCAGATAAGTAAATTACTTCTATAACCTTTATGTGACACTTAAAGGAACCCAATAAATTCAAGGAGAACCCATAAAAAGCAACATAAAAGAATAAGTCGAATAAGTCAAGCTTTTCTTTTCTCTTTATGATTAATAAAATTGAATTAAGACATTGATTTACAGCAAAGGCAACTGCAGTACAGATTAAACATTATGCAAACTTAAACTTTTAGACAGAAATAAACAGATGACAGAACTTAAGAGTTGACAATGTACTCAGTGTTTTTGGAGATCATTGATTTCAGAATTATGGTTTTCCCCAAATGAGCTCCAGAAATCTGCTGCTGACTTAATCAATTTATCAAAGCCAAATAGGAATAAATTGCTTGGGACTAAAAACGCAATAAAAAATGCTTACTTTGACCTTCACAGATTTTTTTTCTTATGAAGCTAGTACAGATTTCAATTTCAGAATCACACGTTTTTCTCCTTCAATTAGTTCCAATGCTTTCAATTTGAGACAACATTTTAATTACTCGCAGATGGGTCCAAAGAGAGATGTTTTAAAACAAGTAAGGCAATCATAGTATAGTAGATCACATTCAACTGCAGCACTGTCACATTTTTTTAAATTAAGGAACATTTTTGATTCCCAAAGTCGTTTTAACAAAGAGCAACAACTGTACCCTCATAGAGGGTTAGTATAGTAAATGTGTGATGTCATTACTGTTTTCTTATTTACAGTACAATACGGATTTAGTTTGTTTTTCCAATGATTCCCAGAGGTGGCATCATGGTTCATCATAGGCCACCATGTTTGCAGCTACTGTATTTCAATTAGCTTTACTTCACTTTCACTTCAACTTTAAAAGGGGTTGCAGTCTTTGAAGAATTTGTGGGTATCACAGCACTCTCTACATGCAGAATTTTTACAACACATAAAAATGTATCGCTTTACATTAAAAAAACAGGACTTTTAGATGTTTAAGTTTAGAAATATGACTCTAACAAGCAATTTTCTCACTTGAGTTTATGATACCACATATACAGCACAACAAGTAAAGAAGTAAAGGCTTAGACCAAACAACCCATATCACTACTGCTTCTCACAGCAAACTTTCAGACATTTAACACTAGCAAGATGAGTGGTGCTGTTCTACACCTACTCAGCAGCAATGCTGCCTCCACTGAAGACACTTAGAGAATGATGGATAATAAAAATAAAAAAAAACATGATCTTGTACGACAGCTAGGAAATTCTAAAATAACCATAGCTGACTGCATAAAGGGGGTTATACAAAAGTACTGTAAATAGTGTTATTTTTACATCTGGGAAAGCATAATGAACACATAATATAATTTTTCACATTATTAAGAATTACATATTAGCTTAATTTAAAATATAAAAAAATCCTAACAGCATGGGGTGAACATGAGACAAATACAGCAAACAGAATTCTACTGTTTGAACAAATTCATTAAGTGCTGTAAAAACATTGCCTTTCTATCACCAGAAGATCAGCTAACATTTTAAATGAACTTTTCAATTGCAAAAAGCTAATTTAACTATCTACTGTATATATGTTTAATTAAAACGAATAGAAAATATACTATGTTCTCTTTTTGTGTCTTAAAATATTGATTGACTATACAAATAAAGCAATTTCCTATTTATATGAATCATAAATTCAGCTTTCAACAATAAAATATGAAGATATGTTATGTAAAATAACAAGAAATTTTAAAGGCCTCCAAGCAAGTTGTTACCCTCCTACTTCAACAGTAAACTAAGTAGAATATAAAATGATACCTAACAAGGTTGGAGTTCACTAGATAAAAATGTTTGTGAAATATTTACCCAAAAATTCTGAAGTAATGAAGATTTTAATGTGATGAAATCTTCCAAATTTCAAGTCACTCATTGTACTGGCTCCTAAGAAAGTGGTCATTTGAATCTCATTTCATCATACAGTATGTTAACTGTATTCCCACTATGGCAATATCACATATGAAGGTCATTGTCCAGTTTGTAAAACCTGTTAGCAGTATGGAGCATGTTTCACCAAGCAAATGATGACAAATGACTCATTGTGTGTAAAACATATTGCTTACAAAGAAATGTCATTACCAGTGTTAATTGCATTGGAACTGCAATGATGCTTACTAATTTTGGAGTTAATTGGCTAAACAGTTTTTCAAACAGCAGGTGTTAGGCAACATCTCAACAAAATCTTGGTTTACGCAGGAACTCCATTTTCTTATTCTACTTGTGCTAGGTTTATGCCTTTAAAGCCACCAGTTCAAACAATCCACTTTTTGAACATCAGCTGTTTCTGTGAGAGGCCATATTTTTTAAATAGTTTTAGAAATTTCTCATAGTAACTTTTCAGGAGACATTTTAGATTTTGTTTTGGTTGATTGTTTTTTTTTAATTCATTTGGTGCACAAGTTCATAGACTTTTTTTTTAATTTTCAAAAAGACAGGTCAGGATGCCATTTTGGTTGACACAGGGCCCCAATGTCCTAAATCATCAGTCCCAGTACACAGTGGAAGTTTAATAACGAAGACAAATAGATTTTAAAATCAACTGCATTATTAGGTCAACAGTTATATAATACATTGAAATTCACAATCTACCTTCTTTACACAGAAAAGCACATCAATCACAATGTCAAAAATGTAAACATTTCAGTCTTAAGATAGCAAAAACTTATGAAAACCAATATGAAAGGTGCATAGCTTTTAGCTGCTTCTCATAGCTAAAATGATCTGTAAAACTCCTGTTGAGTTTAAATATCACAGCAGGATCTTAAGTTAGAAACCGCAACCAGGTTCACAGTGCAGTTCAGAAGCAGTCAACACCACATTACACTGGGAGTTCTGATTAAATAGGAGAAAGCTACAGCAAAAATGATAAGATAAGATTAATCAATGGGAAAACATAAAGATGCTATTGTAATTGTATAGAATTTGAGCAACACATACCATGACTGGTTTAAAGAAATATTGGCAAGAGACAATGCACCACAAGTGTCCATGCTACCAACTGAAATAACTAGAAAATGCCTTTCTCCAGATCTGCAGTGATGGGGACACTATACTGTAAAAAGGCACTGTCCTGACTCTCTGTGACCATTAAAACCCTGGAATCCTAGCCAAAATTTCCCGCTGGCCTTTACCAATCATGGCCTTCTAATAATCCCCCTCTATGAATTGGCTTCATCACTCTGTTCTCCTCCCAACTAATAGCTGATGTGTGGGGAGCGTACTGGCACACTATGGCTGCTGTTGCATCATCCAGGTGGATGCTGCACACTGGTGATGGAGGAGTGGAGTCCCCATTACCTGTAAAGCGCTTTGAGTGAAAGTGTCCAGAAAAGCACTATAGGTGTATTTACCTTAGGCAAAAAGTACAAATGCAACTTCAGTCTGTTGCCATCAAGCAGCATGTGGTGAGTGTGATATTGTCCACGTGTGGAACTGCATTTTTTCAGAGCCCCTTAATGTTGTTGTTGTTGTTGTTGTTGTTGTTGTTGTTGTTGTTGTTGTTGTTGTTGTTGTTGTTGTTGTTGTTGTTGTTGTTGTTGTTGTTGTTGTTGTTGTTGTTGTTGTTGTTGTTGTTGTTGTTGTTGTTGTTGTTGTTGTTGTTGTTGTTGTTGTTGTTGTTGTTGTTGTTGTTGTTGTTGTTGTTGTTGTTGTTGTTGCTTACACTTATATAGCACTTTTCTGGACACTCCACTCAAAGCACTTTACAGGTAATGGGGACTCCCCTCCAACACCACCAATGGAAATTCAAAAACACTTCACCGAAGAGTTCAAGTAAGTGTGAAGTGCGAACTCACATACTCTAAACTCTCATTAATGACATCCAACAGATTGTCGGAGTTCTAGGGTACTAGTGTTCTATTTATTTGTATTATTATTATTTTATTTTGGTGTGGCAGTACTGGAAATAGACTAATTACAATTGTTTTTGTTTTAATTTGAAGTTCAGTGCACATGGACAAAATACACACGTTCTCACTGAAAGAAAGAGAAAGTATGTTCACCAGACTTTTCACCAATTTTAGATTTGATACAGTACATGAAAAAAATCATTCTGAAATGATGTGCAAGTTAAAATGGTCACCTTTAAAAGCCAAAAAAAAAGAGCCAAAAAAGGAATTATGACAGATTAGTGTACTGTTTGTTGGCAGCTTGCAGTTTGATTTTAAAAGCATTTAGTATGTCTGTCTTCTACTGATTTCCATATTTCTTATCTCAACTGTTGTTTTTAGTAGAACAATTCCAGTCAACAGAACACATTGGTATTTTGAATGGTTCTGTATCTACAAGTATTGTTACTGTTACTTCTTCCACAGCTAGTACTACCAGCTCAAATTCCTACTTACCTCAAATACTGCAAGACTGCCATCAATAATAACAATGAACTATTAGGATTAAATGTGGATTCCCTAATAAAACCACATACTGTATATTCGTTTGCAGACTTTTAGTTCATTGAAATGACCAATATTATGTGTATTCCAGTCCATGCTTCAGTCAGGAAATTGTTCTCTGTTCCCACAACGTTTTTTTTTTTTAATATGCCAGCACAGTGCCTTTGCACAGCTCAGCCTGAGCCTGATCAGTGAGCTGCTGGGATCCTTTGCTGCAGCAAAGTGGTAAGTGATAGGTATAAACAATTTTGTACACACTGCACTCTTATCCTCCCTGAATAAATGTGAAGACTTTTGTCAGTGTGGCCTCACTAGTATCCATTCCATTAAAATTGATATCTGCTTAGTTGGTTTCAGAAAATGTGGGGTGAGCAGGTCCTTTTGTTTTCTTCTCAATTAACAGCATATGTTTTCTGCTACTGCCTTTTCAAACACTGTCGGGGTCTCTCAAACAAGCCAATTATAACTATGTACTGTATTTCCCCAATATTGCAATGCCCATACAGTGATGTTTACTCAAACTGCAATGACAATTTACATCACTTTTGCTTCAGTTATTAAAGTTACAAAATAGAATACAAGATTTTTCTAAATAAGAACATAATTTATAAATTATGTTAATTACACATCATAATTAGGATTGCCAAAGACTGCTAAAGTTGAAGTATAATTACAGAATGATCCCAATTAATTGCTAATTACAGAATTGTGGGTGACAGCATCTGTTAGTCAAGTTGTGGGTGGATGCACTTTGCAAGTTGTGGGTGGTTGCACTTTGCAGTGTGGTACACTCTGCTTCATTTAAAATACATTCTGCAGGGGTAAATTATGCACCACTGGCAACCTAAAATAGTAGGAATGGACACCTTCAGGCTCTGACCTGGCATATGTGATTCAAAGTGGCCCGAAGTGGATCATGCAGTACAAGAACTACAATCAATAACAAAATATCACACACTGCATTGCTGGATTGAACAAAAAGACACTTTAGGATACGTTAGTGGCTCAGATAAGATGGATGACAAAAACTTTGCAAGACTTGGCCTGACGTTGAAATCTGTTCAGTTCTGGAAGCAGCATGGACAGTACATTAAGAAAGAAGAATAATTTTGCTTTCAAAGCAAAGTATCTGTGTACTCTGATGAAGGTAAACATGATTTTGCAAAGTAGCTGAGCAAAGTGCTTCTGTCTGTGCACTACATTACACTTCCCTTAAGCCAAAAACAATCTGTGCTGTGACTTGGGAATAGAGGCTTCTCTACCGTATGTGATAGACTCTTAAGTCAATTAAAATGCTCTACATACAAATACTACACAAGCATCACTACTGTAAGCATTTTAGTAGTTTAGTAGTAAAACATTTCAGGTATAGTCAGATCTCTCATTTGAAATGCAAACACTTGGTTTGCAAATGAGAACTTCAGTGATGGGAGATCCTGGCTCACAGCCACATAACATATACAGGAGCATCTGTTTCTTTAATTTAATCCCTTGTACAGTAACTGTCTGCGCATCACTAATAACCACATTGGAGCCCTTCACATTTACAGTGAAAGGCAGAACTTTTAAGCACTTCAAGTCTGTCAATTAAGTTTTCCATATTTTATCTGGATATGCTAAACAAGAGTGTATAGAGGAATCAAAATTAAAAAAAATCTGTGTGCCATTTACCTGTATTATCTATTGTGTATGATTTGCATGTGTGTTTGGTTTTTAAATATAGAAACTCAAATCTGTTTTTTCTATGTTACTTCTTTACAGAAAATAAATAATAACACAGAAAACACAATTCCATGGTATCTATATACAATAACATACAGTACATGTATATTATATCAATCCATATTCTAACCACTTCATCCAATTCAGGGTCACAGGATAATTGAAATCCTATCCTGGCAAGCAACAGATGCAAGGCAGGGTACCAGTCCATCACAGGGTACACATGCCTATACATAAAGTCACAGACACAGTCATGGACACACTCACACCAGGTTCAATATAGCCAGAAGCCAATTAACATACTAGTATGTCTTGGACTGTAAGAGGAAACCAGAGCACCTGGCAAAAACCCACATGAGCAGAAGGAGAACAGAGAAACTCTATATATTTAGCATCCCAGGTCCAGAATTCCCCAGGCCCCCAGTGCTGTGAGGCAGCAGTAATAATCATTGCCACCCTATCATTATAACGTTTATTTTTTCAAAACAAATCCTAATCCTACAGATTTATATAAAAAGGATCCATTATACAGTATCACTCATTCAGCACTAGTGCAGATCAAAATTACAGCTAGTTCAGACTGTGTACATCATAATCAAGGAAGCTATGGACATGAGTCTCACTGGAGTTTTCATGCAGATGAGCGTGAACAACAAATCGCAGCCCAAGGTGATCATGAGAAACCATCGCTGAAAACAGCATCTGTTTTTCACAGTCCCAGCAGAATCAGTGGCTTTGAAGGCAAGGTGATGAAAAGGGGCCTGTTTTGGAAACTTAAATCACGTGGACAGAAACAGTGGGAGCAGACTGTCACATATACTCTGTGAACTACTTAAATAGAAAGTGAAAAGCACCAATCTATTGTAGCTTTATGTACTTGATTCAACATAAATCAGTAAATATCAGCAATTCAAATTCCCTTAGTTCCTTCACTCATGAACATGCCTGTATTCTGCAATAAAACACAAAGCTTCTTCATTAGGCAAGTCAAGCCGTCATTTTTTTTTAGCTGTGAAAACAGCCTCAGACCTCCAGCCATATCTACAGTACATCCTTTAGTACAAAGAGTTTAAATGCTCAAATTTCACATGCTTATCCATAATATAGCTGCCACTGCAACACATGCACACACCTGTTAAATGCAAAGATCTGTAGACTGAGGATTCACCACTAATCATGACAGTGTCATATTCTCTTGAGAAGATCTGCTTTGCCTTTCAACATTATGTTAGACAGGATCTCGGTCCTTAGTTTTCCTTTGGGCAAACTATAAGCAAATGTGTCATGATTTTTTTTTGTAGAAAAATGTAGACTTCCGGATATTCTGTTTCTATTAATAACCTCACCCTGCTGTAATCCAAACAGTGATACAGTAAAACTAGACTGCCTTCCAGAAATCACCTACTGTGTATAAAACTTGATTTCAGTTTCTTTTATCAATGCCAGATTTTAACAAGGACACACTTTCTCCTCAGTGTAACTGATTTGCCTAGATACTATTATCATGACAGAAATACTAATAATTATGATAAAATATACAAGTAGCGCTGTCCAAATAATGTGGGAACACCACATAATTATCCTTACATTATTAAATGAATAATTGCTTGTTAAATAATTGCCTGGCCAAATTCCCCATTGGCCCTTACCAATCATGGCCTCCTAATAATCCCCATCTATGAATTGGCTTCATTACTCTGCTCTCCTCCCCACTGATAGCTGATGTGTGGAGAGCGTTCTGGCGCACTGTTGGCTGCCGTCGCATCATCCAGGTGGATGCTGCACATTGGTGGTGGTGGAGGGGAGTCCCCATTACCTGTAAAGCGCTTTGAGTGGAGTGTCCAGAAAAAGTGCTATATAAGTGTAAGCAATTATTATTATTATTATTATTATTATTATTATTATTATTATTATTATTAAATGGTGCTACAAAAAGCCACAGAGAAGCATTGAGGATGGTACTACAGAAAGCAAGATATTGTGAAAATCTAGATGAACTCAGCTAGTAAGAAAATAGTTCAGGTGGGTAACTGCGTCAGCATGCATAGGCTGCAAAGGAACAAGTAATAGGTTAATCCATGCTGAAAAAAAGAAGAGAAGGAGGGCTGGGTTAATGAAGTAGTTACTCAAGATAAGAGTAATAACCATTGACTTGAAGATGTTTAATGTGGCTTTCAGCCATAAAAATGGGTACAAAACCAAAACAAGTAATTAAAAAGAGCAATAAGTCTTACTTCTGAGAGAAATACTGTTATGAGAACAAGACCAGTGCTGTTGGTCATGGATACTGACGCCAGCTTGCTCATTTGTGAAAGGGAACAGCATGCAAGAAGAAAGCAGATGGAGAAGACCCAGCAGTCTTCTCTGGAAGGAGAGCAATGTATGAGATCAAGAAGCTTGGATTGGTCCTGACGGTCAGACAGAATATTCCAACAGTGCAGTTCTGACTGAAAAGGGCTTTCGGACTACAGCAGGTCTCCTCTCCTGTCTAGCCAAGTGCATTGGGCATATGCAGCTGGGAAACCAGAGAGTGGGACAGCTGTATTCTCCCAGCCCTGATGTTGCAGGGTAGGAGGGCAGTTTGTTAGCTCATGTGTGGGTCTGCTGGTGTACCTTGGGTGAAGACCAGAGAGCAGGAGGTACACAGCTGGAAGGAATCTAACTCTGTGGAAGAAGATTACCAGGAGATGCCAGTCCAATTGTTGAAACATCTGGCATATCTCCAATACAGGGACTGAAAGAACTTGGCAGGAATGAGGATGTGTGAGACTTTGAGCTGCTGTGCGTGTAAAATGAGGAAAGAGAATAATGCTTGGAAGCTGTGTTAACTGTGGCTGGAGGCTGAGTGAGTAGTATGAAAGACAAAAAGAAACAGTGGAAGTGAGTTATGAGTGGGATAATCATGTACAGACAGGTCTAAAACAAGCTTATCAAGTGGTGTGAGGCCTGTCTACTATACCAATATAGATAATTTAAGGAATATCGGTATAAACCTCAGTGAGCTGCATGCTGTGCTGTGTATTGGAAAATGGTGCAAAAACAAGGTAAAACCACAACAAAATTGCAAAAATACCATGATACCAAATTCAACACTTGGGAATTTTTACCAGGGATAAATGTAGAAAGTATATATAATGCATATACCGTAAAACCAGAAACCTTGCAGTAACTCAGAATGTGCAGACAGGTGAATTACACACAAAAGCTATCAAAATAGAGAGAGCAGCAGTGAGCTTGTCACAGAACTGATGGAATTACTACTAATGAGCCTCACTCTGTAAGTACTACCTCAGGCCATGCAGGTAGACAGATTCATGAATGTTTCAGTGATCTTTAACATATTATGTATACATTCAATTACCTATGATTTAACAGCATTTAGGCCAACGTGAAAGTATATAAAATCTACATACTGTCAATCAAAAAAATGTCAGGTCAAGGACAACCTGAAACTATATTTGAGGATGTTGCTGTTCATAGGTGGTTTGGTTAACTGAGCACATATGCCATATACTGTATATACTGTACTACATATGGTTAAGGCAGTACATATACTGTATGTGTCATGTAAATAGTGTTTTCAGCATGAATTTTAATGGAATTTAAATGCTCATATCTACTGAACTTTATTGTAATAGATATTATGTGAACAAATGAAATATTTCAACAAAATAACATTTCTTTGGTTGATGCTTTTACTCAGAAGATCTTCCATTTGTACAGATGGGCATTTTGCTAAAGAAATGTGTCTCAAGTAACTTGCTGAAGAGCACAACAAAAGTGTCCCATCTGGGATCTGAATTGACACCTTTCCAGTTAGTCCAGTGCCACATCTTTCTCCAGTCTTTCATTAGGGAAATAGTA
This sequence comes from Lepisosteus oculatus, assembly GCF_040954835.1. NCBI lineage: Eukaryota > Metazoa > Chordata > Actinopteri > Semionotiformes > Lepisosteidae > Lepisosteus > Lepisosteus oculatus. Next base: position 10,873,871 of record NC_090719.1, on the reverse strand, counting down.
CTTCCAAAAAACTCTCTCTTATAATGAGTTTACTGCTATTTAACCTAAACCAACACTTATAAAGACATTTAATCCAGAGTCATTTGAGAGAAACTTCCAAATGGATAACGCCAACAATAACTTAGACAAATTCCAAAGAATGTACAGTATTCAACTGGGTTCCCTCTGAAGAAATTTAGTGCACCTAACTTTTTAACTATTTTAAAATACTACAAAAGACAAAACCTTACTAAATATTCTATTTTCTAATTTAATACATGTTGTTGTTTTAGGAAGTCCAACACAGAACTCAAAAGCAATTCCAAAATGTCCAGAAATAGCCCTTAATCTCAGTAGTGCCACTCAGCGCAGCAAGCAATTACAGTAGGCAATAGCTCACTGCCACAGGCAAAGACCATGCTGGAGCTACAGCAGAGCTGACAAAAAGAATGAATGAACATGATCTCTTCAGAAAATGTCATTAGTGTGCTTGGAAAGTGTCTACATACCAGGCTGGTGAAGGATGAGGTTTGGCACACATGTATGGAGCCTGTTACCCCCTTTACACCAAACTGTACCAAATCAAAAAGTTGGACAGCTTTGCATGACAGTAAAATACTTGTGCATTTCTTTATTATTCAATGAACAGTTGCAGTGCATCTCTTTTGCAAGATCCTCTCTTCTGTTATCCAGACCTATGTAGTATTATGACAACGGGCATACGTGAAAAAAAAATCATCTCAGTATCCTTGGGTGTGAAAGGCAGTGTCTGTCGTTTGAGTTCCTCTCCTGTATAATGTTTATAACTGCATGATCTGAAGCTCAGTAAAAACCCTTTCAAGGCTGTGAAAGGGTTTGTCTATATAATGCAAATTGCTTTAAATGATTAATCAAGAAGAGAGCTGTCAGACTAATGGATTCAACATCAGAGCAAGGCTCTTTTCATTTCAATTTGGAGTGCACCAATTAAAGCTTGATAAAGTAAACAATCTCTGTGATATTGTCTTCATTTGGTTTGGAGGGTACAGCCAATCAGTCAGCAGTTCTGACTGCCCTTGCTTAAAAGGTAATCAACAGGAATATCCCCAAGGCTATATGTGTATTAAAACATATTTCAGCTTCTCACAGATGACTACATATTCTGGCCCAAGAGTGCCTGCTGTTATCCAGTAAACTGTAGTTAAAATGAACCACCTTTCGAGCAAATAACATAGAAATACAAAAGTATATACAGTATATGAAAAGATATTCATATGTGTTTGTGATTAATTTGTGATTGCATTATTAACGATGGATGGTATAACCTTGTTGTATCGTTCCTCAAGGGTAAAGCCAAATACACTTGGGGTATTTTTTTTTCTCTTTTGCTTACAAGAAACATTATTCTCTGAGACACAAACACATTTTGACAAATGATACTCAAGCAGCATAAAGACAGACCTTTTTAAAAAGACCTCTAGTCACAGAACAGCCAAGAGAAAATTCAAATCTGCGACTGGGCACTTACCATGACAGATATGTGTAGGATGTGCAGCTGCTCATCCATGATCTCTGATGGCTCCCGGATGGTGGGCTCTGTCACCTGGGACAGGTGTTCAGCACTGCTCATTGACACGTGGAAATAGAGGGTGCCATTCTCCAGCCACTGCTGCTTCCAGTGCACCAAAGAAATGTCCGCACTCGTTCCTGACATTTCTGCAATCAAAGAAACAAGTTATTGAATACTTCACCAATACTGGACAATTTCATATCCCATGCTAAAATCCCAATTCAAAACAAATCAAGATAGCAAGGACCATTGCAGCTGTGTTTTCATGTTCATGCCTAAATTACAACACAATAACTGCAACAAAATCAAAGGATGTTAGAATCGAGCTAAAAGATTGGTTACCTTGAAATGTCTCATTGCAACCTACAGTGATTTGTGTCCAGTGTTTTTTTTTCTTTTCAGCAGAGACAAACCTTTACAATAACCGGAGTTAAAGTATTTATTATTGAGAAACACAGAAGTATGAGACACATAAAAAGTGGATATCAGATAAACATAACTAGATTAAAACTCTTCCCTAAATTAACAAAATCTTGCTTTTCTTTAAGATTATACAGTACATAGTGAGGAGCAGTCACTAGGGAGTTGGGTATTTAACTGGAAGAATTGAAAATGTAGGTGGGCACTGGTGTCTGTGCCATGGAGCCAATGAAAGTGTCCACAAAAAGTATTGGGACAGAAAAGATTAAACTTATTTTTGGGTTTAAAGTCAAGCATTTTGTATTTTTTTTTATCAAAAGATTAATACGAACAAAAAGTACAATACACATTTTATTTGTGAGTAGTTCCTGGCACACATTTGATCATATTGAACACTTTGTATTCAGTCCAATTATTTCTAGTGACAATATCTGGCATAAACTGAAGTACTGGGACACATCACAATGAGATAAAGTCAGTATTTGGTCGATAATCTTTTTGAGACAATTGCATGAAGTCCATGACCCATTGAGATCACTATCCACATTATGTAATAATTTGAGATGCTCTGCCAATTCTTTGCATCAGCTGTTTTTGAGTTTTTTCCAATTTGGGGGTTTTTCATTCCCCAGTTTATTTCAATAGAATGTGCAATGCAGTCAAGTTAGATTTAAGGTTGTTACTGACTTGGCCAGTCTAACCAAGTCTACTTTTTCTCCAGCATTTTGGTTGCATTGGACTTATGTTTTCTGATCATTGTCATGTTGTATGATTTAGAACCACCCTTCATAAGAAATAAGAAATGTAGAAGTGATGTAAATGCTAAAGTATAAAAGAACTGCAGATGCTCCATTGAAGACCACCTCTTCTTTGAAGCACAGTATACTGTAGGTAATACTTAAAATGAATGTATCATTACTTGAAATGGCAAAGTACAGTATATTCTTGTTCTAATAAGATAAAGTATATGCATGGAATTACCCCCAGAAAAACAGACACATTAGAATGTACTTATTCTTATTAATCTTGTTTTCATAATTCCAAACTGCTTGACTGTAAACAGTTGTGACTTTGCTGTCTCAGTGCTTCTGGAGGGCATATTACTTCACTGATCTCTACAGGAATATGCCTAGCTTTATAGATGAGCGCAAATTAAAGGCGTTATGGATGAAAGTGCCAAGAAAATAAATTAATTATTAATAAAGTAGGCATAAGGAGGTGCAAAGTTTATTTTTAAAATGTACAGCCACAGCCAAGGACAAAAGGTGTGTATCCCCCTTTGGCAACTATCAGCAGAGCTTGGTTAGTACAAAGCCTTTGTCCATAGTTGTATGTAGAAACAGATTATGATGTCTTTAGCAGCCTTCTATTGTATACATGTAAACACTGCCGGAAAAGGGCATCACAAAACTATTGCTACAGCACAACATGCAATAGAATTACGAGTGCAGCGATATACAACACCTTTCTGCAAGCTCCTGTGTCACAATTAAATATGGGTAAGTGATAAATTTGCAGGGCAACAGTAAAAGGCTGGTAAAAAAAAAAAATCATCCTTTCACAATTCTGATAGGAATTACCTTATTAAAGGATTAAAGGACTTAAAAAGGCTATTTAAAATTCTGATGAGTCTATAGATATGTGTGGCATTTTTATTATTTCCAATTAACCCAATGGAACATCTCTCCTTTTTTCTTTCTCCTTGTCAATGTGCTCTTTATGGCTGTACTCCTAATCAGGCACATCTTGAAAACGGTGTATTATCTTTAAACAATGAGGCTAATGATCACTCAGCTGCAGTATGGGTGCCATTAAAAAAATAATAAAAGAAAGCTTTTTAAGTCCCCCATACAATGAAATCTGAGGCTTTAACAGTGTGTCTGACAGTGAAAGGTTTGAAGGTGACACTGCAGTGTTGTGATTATTCCTCCTTAAAAAAAGCACACATATACAATTTAAAACAAACATAAATGTGAATTCATAAATGCCATACAAAGCAAACAATTGCAGAATTTACCACCATTAATCACACTGCAATTCTCTTAGGCCATTGTTTACATTGGGTATTGCAGGCATATTTAGCATCTTTACAGACAGCATTCATTTTATGCCTCTGTGAAAACAATTACACCTAACATTTAAGAAATATATAATAAGAACGTAATGTGCTTTTATTCAATGATGCTGTGAAATGGGTTTCAGTCTTAAAAACTCTTGTTCCAGACTTCAAACAACTTTATGATGCATTTGCTTGTTGACACACACAATTATTGTCGCACAGAGATTACAGGCAAATGCTTGCAGGAAATTGAATTTGGGGTAATTTCTTAACAATAAGAATGTTAATTGGTTTTTATCGCTTTTCATGGGAGGAGAATAATATACCATGTTGGACAAAAATGGAGCTACTGAAGTATTTGCTAAAATATATATTAGGAAAAAATGCATTTTACAATGCAGTATAGCAACATGTATTGCTAGATTTACAGAAACCACTATGCATTTCTTCATTTGCCCATTGTAGAGCCCACAATGATCATAAAAAATAGTAAATCAATGGCAGCAATTGTAAAAAAAAAAACTTCATTTCCAACCTATAGTAGATTTAAAAGGTGCTTCTACTTCTATGTGACTCTGCAGACTCTTCCCATCACAAATCTTCAGGAGCACATAATACCAAATACTAAATAACGAAGCTATACCCTACTATTGAATTACCCATACATAATGTTTCATTTGTCATCAAATTCATAGGGAAAAAAAATACAAAACAGCCTTTTAACTTGGTCTGATTCTCAACATCCACCATTTTCTCATTAAAGAAACATTATTTTCTAACCCTGAATATTTATTTACATTTCATTCCTTTAGGTAGAGGACTGCTTTATCTTTGTGCTGTAATCATGAATCAACACAAGTCACTTGAAATTCTAAAGATTCCTTTATATATATATATTGTATCTGCAGCACTGCAGCCCAAATGGTAATCACAAATTCATGCAAAAAAAAAACAGAAAAACACAATTTTTAATAAAACATGTTTCTAAAAATGTACATTCTCTGTCAAATTAAACAGGTCCACAGCATTTCTACAGCTTCTGTAACTTAATTTTGAATGTAATTATCAAATATTTTACATTTAAGATTTCAGGATGTTTGAGCATGGGCTCAAGCCTTCTAAACTAGTGATAAACATACAGTATCTCTCGATAGGCCCAACAACATATTCAAGAGATATATGACATATGATATACAGGTATGGTTTATATAAATATGATAAAAGTAGATATATTTCTACTGTAATGTTTTAGAAAATGCTGAATAATATTTAAATAGAGAAACTATTACTTCAGGAATTTATGGACTTGATATGATATATTTAAGGAATATATTTTACATTGCACCGCTATTACAAATAATATAGTGCATAATGATACTGAGAATACAGAAATGCTAGGAGTGATTAAATTCTTTTCACCAATACCTGAACTGAAACACAGAAAATTAAACTTCACTTCAAAGGCTGATATTTTTATATAAGTGTTGAATACTGCAGTGAAACAGATGGAGAAAGAACTCTGCTTATATTGAACAGCTATCAGCTTCCAGTGCTACTCCTCCAGCACAATAAAAGTGCAATGAATAAAAAAAAAACATTAAATTCACCCCCCCAAAAAAGTTCAATACTAAAAGCAAGAGGATTTACTCTTGTCATGTTACTCTTTAGAGCTTTTAGATAACCTTCTTTCTCCCAATGACTTTCTTTCATGGCAGTCAAGATTTTATTAAAAATATGCACTTTAAAAAATGATTGAACAATTTTTGTATTTGGGGATGTTCTGAAACTTCTCATATGCAGTATTGCAATTTGTGATGATCTGTTTTAACTGATGGACCAATGTCCTGCATCAGCAATGTGTGGAATGACCTCTTATTAGACATATTCTCTAATATTATGACAAGCAAGTGTGTGTATATGTATAACTGAAAGTGAATTTGTATTTTATTACTGATTTGTGAATTAGATAATTTATTCATCTCTGAAAGGAACAGCTCATTTAAGATTTTTTCTCCATTAGCTGATGATTTGTTCTAACAGAGTAGGGACAATTTAAGACACTGTATTTTATCTAGTTACACAGTAACTTCCTCAGACTGCATCATAATCTGATTTAAACAAATGTCTGAATGTCACAATAAATGTCACATTTACACTGTCCAAGATGCACTACAACACCAAGAGATATGTGATTCTCTCAGTCATATTCTTGGGCAAAGGCTCTAGGGAGGTAAGAAAATTAAGTTAAAAAAATGCTTTCTCATCTGTCACCTGTCCCTGCATTTAAGCAAATCTTGTACTTGTATGTATTTTCCCTAGACATAGGCAATTTCCACTTTTTTATCATATGCTCTTTTTTTCTGTGTCCATTTATTCTCTTTTCAGTAGGCTGTGCGCACAGAGTAAGTTGTTCTTTCAGTTTGGAAATTTTTCTATGGATCCAATGACTGTATAATTCAAGAAGTGACAGATGCAGGGATATACAGTATTGTGTCACATTGGATAGTGAAACATTCCTTTTTTAGAACAATAAAGGGTAAGACAAGAAACAAGAAAACAGAAAGAAGTTGTAATTCTTAATTTCTGGTGAATGATAAAAACATACATAAACTAAATCTTACAGAAAATATCCAAAGCAATGCAAAGAGAAAAGCCATTAATTCTGCCCAAAATCTGTCGCTTACCATTAGTAAATTGGTTATAAGCTTTGTTTTACTGTATCACATTTACAATGCCTTAAATGTTTTGTGTCTATATCAATTTTGTTTTAAATCTTTAAATTTATTTTCACTATCACGAACGTTGCCGTCACAAACGATACCCATATAGTAATCTTTTTTTTATTGCATCTCTACAAGTCATTTTCTGCATTTTTCCTAACAAATGGACAGTTGCCTCTAGCTTTTGTCGAGCATTGCATGATTAAATTTATTGCCTGTGAAACATAGAGCAGCATTCATATGAGAATTGCTTTTATTCACAGCCAGGCAAAGTTGAGATTGAACCAGTGACCTAGAAATAAAGGGCTTTAGATTTTTATTTTGTACTGCACCACCAGCCTCTCATTCAGACCTATTCAATATATTTACACACATCTATCAATGTGGAAAAAGAACCTGTGCCAAAACTGCAATAAAATCTAGAACATGATGCTTTCACTTTTTAGAATGAGCAAATACAAGAGGTAAATAAATATTCAACCTCAGCACCTTCTCAGACAATCTATACATCACTACTTTATCTAATAAAACACATGCATTATTTAAAAGAGCCAGCAAAACAGAGTAAAATGAACAGTAATTTACAACATGAAGAGAAACAGCAGGGCAACATTACTTCCTAAAATGAGCCAATGTAGATGGAACCAAAGGTGCCTAGAAAGGAGGAGGGGTCCATTATACAGTAGCATTAAAAATTAGGGTTTAATTAAAGAGAATAGTTCAAGCACAAAATATAACTTCTCCACCCTTGCAGTCTCTTTCTAGTTTTGATCTTACTCTTTCCCAAACAGACAGCTAGATCTAAATGGAGGCGAGCCCCAAAATAGGATACGTGGCCATTTTAAGCAAGCTCCAACAACATCCATGATGCATCTGCATTGTCATGCCAGTCAATAGGCCTCGCAGGAACTACACACCCCAGCTGATCTACACTAACTTTAAGGTGAGGCAATTCCTAACCGTGTTACATTAAGGCTGGAAACATTAAGCAAGTTCCATGTTACACATCACATGACAAACTGAACAGGTAAACGAAAACATTACAATAGAATTTAAAAATATAGCTTCAAGCCTCTGCATTGCTATCTAAACAATTACTGCAATAAAGACAGCCACTCTTATACTGAATCACCTTTTAGCATCTTTTGGGCACTTTTCACACCAATGGTTACATACTTCTGCTACTCAGAATCTTTCCTATTTTAATTCCATAGCCCTGCCATTCTCCTCCTGCTTTTTGTGGAGTTCCTTTGCTTATGGTTATTTTTCCACAAGTTTTTTTGCCCTCAAAAATAGTTTTACAAGGAGAACTTTCAATGGTCTTAGACGGCATCAAAGCTCAAATGCCTTTACACTCAGGACAGAATTCATTTTAGAGCTTTTTTTCACGTCAAACCTAGAATGTGCACAGGATGAACTCACCTATCACAAAAAAAAATGTTTAGACATGTTTACACTGTAAGTACATATATGTTGTAGACAAAAACAATTCGAAACAGTTGTTTAAATGAAGAACACCAAGTAAACTGGAAACAAGGGTTTTCACAAAGGTGTGGTTCATGCATCCAGTAAGCATAAACATCCCAGTATGTTCAAGGTCATGTATTATAATACTGGACAGGCATGGTTGTCTGTTATTAGGCAAGCATGACTGTAAGAGTACACCTCAGTGATTTTGAAAGAGGCAAGATTGTTGGTTTAAGTTGGCTGGCAGGAGCTTCAGTGACCAAGCAGGCTCGACGTGCTGATGATGAGCAAGTGTCTGAGATGATGTTCGAATGGAAATCTGAGGAAAATGCATGATTAGCAAAGATCAATAGTGTGCAAAAGTGTATACTCCAGGATTCTGATATCCAATTATTAATTTTAAGTTCAAGGAAAAACAGATGAGCAACTTTAGATGTCTTGACTACAGATTTCAAACTGGGACACAATTTTGCACCTTGAACTTGTTTGTATTACCATCAATGGTTCTATCAGTTATCCTGAAAGTAATTTGATAGCAATGCTTAGCATTATTAAGTGCTTGTCATCAATTTATGTACCCAGTTAAATTATCTGTTTCTAGTCTATGAAAGGCTTACACAAATTTTGAGATTTTATAAGAAACTTTTATTTGATTTTTAGCCCTGACCTGGACTTCACCATGTACATTACTGTCCTTTCTCTATACCTTTAAGTATTTCCAATTAAATTTAAATATTTTCATATGATTTAGACATTTGTGATGTTAAGCAGTTGAAAAATAATGGTGTAAAAGATTTAATGTTTTCATACAGTTGTACAATTTACTTGCATTGGCTATTTTTTCTGTATCTTTGATGCAGTACTTTCACAGATATATGTCCTCATATCTGTTCATATCCCATTTATATACTCTTTTGACCTGGTGTTTTAACTTCTTGTACCATAATGAGCCTGTCATAAAATCTCTCTCTGAAGGTTTAACATAGTTTTTAAAGATTAACAATAGCTATAAAACCAACCCTTATTATCTATGAGAGGTTACTGTATTACTGCATTTAGCCAAGAGTGTTGCCATATTGTTAGCCAAGAATGAGTGGATGTCTTAGTTAGAAGCTAGAACTCTTTTTAGAAAAAGAAAGATGTGAAAAAAGGCCAGTGTACACTCTAAAAAGTGACTTAAAAAACATCTCAGAACAATTTTAAATACAGTACACAAGGCAAGGCAAATCTACTACAAACATGCTGAATGTGCTAGTAGGTCTATTGCATCACAGCTAAAACAAGTGTCTACATTTTAACTGGGGCAATCAAGAGCAATAATACTGTAATATAACATTGAGTAGTGTTAAGTATATGTCTGCTTGATTCATCTTTTCAACTAGATTTTTCTCCATAGAAAATGCCTGGTAGATTTTACTCTAGCCACTATGTATGCAACACGTGTATCAAGTAAGATCTTGGCAGAATTCTGAGCAAAAAACATGAATAGACAGTGAAGAAGTGATTTTTGCATTGCAAAGTGAACAGTTTATTACAATTCCAAGTTAAATCTCCCCTACCTCAATATCCCTCATTGCTGGCTGTGTTAGATCAACAAACACATACAACCCACATAGAATATTTGTTAGATGGTGTATAATCATCAGGTTGTGCACGATTTTAAACACCACATTACACAAAATACATTGCTGCCCTAGAGTAAGTCCAGACAAGAGTGACCAGGAACAGTACTGACGTTAATGGAATCTCCTAATCAGACGGACAAAAACAGATTATTTCACTCATCAATCCATTGTTGTTCATCAGAATCAACAGTGAAGCAGAAACCAGATATCAGAAACAGAAACTAAGATAAAGAGAAACTGAAAGAGGAACCGTGTTACACAAAGGTTTGTGATCTGTGATCCATAGATCAATTATCTACTAGAAAGAAAATTAGATACAGTAGAAGGGAAAAATTAGCTTACTTTATTTGTAACCTACTTATGAGGTCAGTAAAGTGCTACATATTGTCCAAAACAGTTTCCTGGGTTTTGTTTTTTGCATCTTTACCTTCAATTGTAAAACAGACTTTTAGATAAAAAGTTTAAATAATAGGCTGAATCCTTACACAGAACATCTCCACATTATAGTCTTCACATTTATAACTTATGGTTTGGTGTCAACTGCACAAAATTCTTTCTGCCCCTCCAGGACTGTGTTCTTGCTGTGATTAGAGCACTACAGCCTCTGGCATTGTTTGTAATTCATTAGAACAAACATGATTAACAAGACACTGAGTCAGTACAGGAGTCTTTGGGGTACTGTGTTGCTGTCAGGTACTGATGCTACACAGATTTATTTCTCTGAGTAATGCACTTCCAGATCTGCCTCAACATCTTCAGCACAATGACTTAACAGTGACTATAAGCTGAAACAATTTACAAAACTATTTATTATCCAAAATAACTTATTGAGAACTCTAGAAAGAATTAAGAAGTAACAAATTTATGTTTGACTTCAGTAATAAGCAATATCATTTTTCTTGTTCGGCTTATGTTACCATATCTGTACTATAGTACCATTATTAATGTGCTCTTGATTCAGTAGTTTGAACAAGACAAAAAAAAGGTATGGACTCAGCACTTCCAGTGGTAAGTTACTGACCAAAGGATAGCCAAAACACAATTAGACAGCTGTGATAGAAGCATCATGAAATAAGAATTTGACTGCATCAGCAAAATCCACCATTTTTTTTTTCCCACCATCTCCCTTCACCTCTCCTGGTGTCTTGGACTGGTAGTTATCCTCCATATAAATGACACATGACAGAAGCTACTAATGCACATGCAACAAATGTGGAGGCACCCAACACAGCCCCAGTATCTCTTTAGCAGTTGTCTAGCAGTTTAGCAGACCTGCCAACGAAAACTATAAAGATCTGTGAGACACCCAGATGAGAGTCATTATCTAGCAAGAGAATGAATATCCCTATTACACAGATCATATGGAAAAAAGAAATCAGTTTTTAAAACTTAAACATATCTAGACACTTCCAAAACACCTGTAAAAAACGTATCTTCAACAAACTCTGGACACAACTCAACCCATTTGAGATTTGATATTGTCTAAGAGGGATCAAATACATTCTGTGAACATAAATCAAGTGGGTCATTTGATATTATTTAAAAAGTTACTAATGCTAAGGTTTTGCATGAGGCCAGAAAGGATAAATGTCCATTAGTAAGAAGGAAATCTTTTCATTGCTGTGCTCTTACCAATGAGACTTTCTTCCCAGGAGCCATATTGTTCACAACATATTTAAAACAGTAGTTGCATCACTTGAGTCTTGTGGAGGCAAGGCACTTTCTAATGAGTTGCCACTGACCTTGGAGTATATTAGTATGATAATTCAGTAACAAAGGTTAGAAAGTATAATCTATACTTTGGGTTTAATTCTTCTTTTGTTTCCTAAATTGTTTTGTAACATTGTAACAGACTGTGGGGATGGTTATGAGTAAGTGATACAAGTAATTAGTGGTTGTGGGACTTCAGTGTATTTAGATTTTCAGAAGGGTAGAGATAAATTAACAAAGATAAATTAAATGGTGAAAGCTGAAATTGGAGTGATGTAAGTAATTAGCAGAGTACCACAGGGATTTCTAAAAAAGACCACTGCCCATCCTAAATTAAATTAATGACTTAGACTGTGGTACAGTTATTACATTTGTCATGCTTTCAGATGATACAAAAATACAGACAGAACTGTCAGAGCTGTAGAACTGTTACACATGAGTTGCAAGAGGCTACGTACAGTTTGAAAAAGTCTTATGTTGACACATTTTTTAAATATAGATAACATGGGGAAGAAATAAAAAAATAAAAAAATGTTTGAATATGAAGTCAAAAGTGTAGAACTGAAATCAGGGTTTTTTTATTCAGAATATTGTGCAAAGTTTTATTCACCATGTAATAGAAAACATATTGTACTTACTGCTTGAAAAACTGAATGTTTTTAGCATTGAAGGAAGAAGGCTTAGAGGGGAGCTAACACAATTATTCCATAATCGCCACAGGTAATGTAAGAGACAAACATCAGCCTTGTTCAGAATGAACAGTGAAGTACGAGTCAGAGACTACAACTGGAAACTGTTATGCCCAGGTGACCCAGAGGTTGCAGCTCTAAATTTCCACTGAAACCTGGCGTGCTCCCACTCAGAGTTATATACCTCACGGTGCCACGAGAACTCGACAGGGGCAGCTGTCTGTGCCACCTGCCCCCACTTAACGGGAATACTCATCTCATCAGCTCCAGGTTACTTAAACCCTGCCTGTCCGGTCAGACGCTCTGTCATTGAACTTTCTACTGATTTAGGATAACCAGTCTGACTACCTGATTCCGAACTGGAGCTGAACTACCAGCCAGATCCCTGTCTGCCTCATACTTGCTATGCCTTCACTGCAACCAACCAGAGCAATGGCTTCCCTATTCTCCAAACCTGCCTGGCTGTGCAGCTTTGTTGATCCGCTCTGCTAAACTGCACCATGTCTTGCCTGTTGTGTCCAGCTCGGTTGCACCATGCATTCCCATGTTTTTTGGCTCTCCTCTCCCTTCACCAGTACCAAGCAAGTGAACTCCCCATCCTGTCATTCAGATGTGGCACTGTTCCGCTCAGTGCTGTGTTGTAATAGAAACTATGTAGAAGTAGATTTAAAACTGAGTACAGGACGTTGTTTTTTACCCAAAGATTTGTGGGACAATGAAACATGCTACTCAGCCCTGCTGGTGAAACTGATACCACTGCTTTATCAAGAAATAGCTTGATCATTTCCTGATATTAATTAGCCACTAGCTATTAAATACTTTTGGTGGGAATGGACTTTTCACTCTTCTTCCTTCTGGCTGACGATTTAGGAGTATAGAAGCCTGGAAATGTAGTTTTAAAGAACCTAAATTTCTACTTCACAGTCATAAGTATTTAATGAGACTTTTAATACAGAACTATGACAAAATTATTATCCACCCCTTTCATAGGCAAACAGCAAAAGAGCAGAGCTTAAACACTGCTTGTCAACCAGCGCTCTATAATTAGATGTATTACCACGCTCATAGTATTAGATGTATTTGCTACTAACATCTAGTAGATCAAGTCAAAAGAACCTCCCCTGTCAGCAGCACTTCCATTAGCACAACAATGCTGAAATAGAGCTTCTTTTGCCCAGACATGCCTTAGGGTGCAGTGACTTTAATTTGAGGTAATGTTAAACCATACTATCATACCTAAGCAATTACAGATTGATTTCAGACCGCAGCATTTAATTACTCTATTGATCAATGATTGATAACAGCCATCTATTATTATTCTTATTTATTGGGGATGAGTTCAGGAGAATGTTTTATACTGTATGTTGCTTGTACATTTTCTTTTTACTGGACCAAGCAATCAATTTAATTTATCTCACAGGAGATAAGATTCAACCTCAAACTTGGGGTGGAGAATCCTGACAACTGCCAAAATTAATTACAAAAATTGATTTTTTATGGTGTCCATATTAGATTTTATGGATATGTTTATTACAAGTCATAAAAAAGAGAGCTTGCAATTACTTTCTTACACATTATGCTGTCAAAGATGTCCAAGCGGATGATGAGTAGTAAAAAGTTATTTGATAGCTCAGATAGCAGTAATGATCCTAATAATTGTGTTTAATATTACTACTCCACTGGCACAACAAATATTGACAGTTTGCTGTTGAGGTTTGAGTCTGGAGGATTCTTGGATCAAGGAGAGTGTGGTGACAGGATATCCCTCCAGCCATAAGCCCACATTTTCAATGTGTTGGTAATGAGTTTTGCAGCTGAATGTGAAGCTGTGCTGTGCATACGCTCTGGGGAATAATACGATGGTATATGTGTGTACATTATCCTTCTTATAGAATGAAAGTCTTTTGAATGAGAAAAAAACAGTTTTTTTTGGTTTTAATATACTTTAGTGGCGCAAGAAATGTATAATGTACCAACCTTTGATCACAGATTTGAACACCCTCATTAATACAAATGCAATAATAAATCAACTTTTAGCTTTAATAAATGTTTAGTATGATTAACATGTAATTTTTAATGCTAATAAAAAAGCAATTTATCATGTTTGCTAGGAACAGAAAATTAAATGTCAAAGTGAAGCATTTTAAATATGTAATTTATACAACTGAGGTTTGTCTGATCATTTTAAATGTTTAAGGTTTGTCCATTCTGATTTTTTGTTCTGCCCTACACAAATTGTGTAGTGAGAGCAAATTACTGTCACCAACAGACTATCAAAACTAATTCAACTCCCCTGCATATTTCTAAGAATAAGCTTTGAAAAGTCTTTTATAAAAGCTACAAATTAATTAAGTTGGCATAAAAAGAAGCAAAACCATATTGTCACAAAGAACTTATAATTTGCCACACTTGTGAAATGACACGAAAATGCAAAGGATAGAAACCTAATCCTTTAAGAGCCCTTTTTTTACATAATTAAAGTAGACTGCGAGTGCTTCAATGCATGTTATTAGGGAAGCTTAGTACTTAGAAAGTCTTAATAATGAACCCCTTAAATGTAATAAAAGTGAATTTGCAAGTATATGTAATTTCTTGGTAAGCCATTTGTAAATATGTGAAAGAACATATGAATTAATCTTTGATCTGTTCAGCCTCCATTGTTTTAAAGGAAGATCAATTAAATATGAAATGGCAAACATGGAAATTTTAAGCATAATGATGCCTTCCACCAATATAAATCATTCCCACAGTGTTTATAAATACTAATTGAGACCCCAAGGAATGTGAGCCCCGTAGAGTTAGTCTACTAACGAAGATAATGACCAATAAAAAAGTGTATGATCTCATAGATAATAGGTTTAATAGAAAAGTAAACACATTAATCTGGCCCCCTGACCAGATTTCCAAATTAAAACCACATTAAATCATCCTGCCAATTTAAACATCGTGAAACATCATGACACTACAGCTCATATTTACTCTAAACAGTATAAAAAAACTATAAAAGTCAGTATTAAAATGTCATTCACTCAAAGCAGGTAATCATCGTTGAATGGTTTAGGTTTTAACGAGAATTACACCTTGGTAGCGAAAATTCCATTTATTTCAAGCTCAAATTTTAATTTTGATCATCTTTTACCGCAGAAACGTAAGATTATACAATTACTTAACTAGTTCTAGCTAAAAGAAAAACACCATTACAATGCTCCTAGGCTGTGATATCAAAATTGAAAAAAAAAAAACATCTCTTACTCTTGGGGCTTATGTCCTACCTCATGTGCAGTACAATGTATAAAAATTTCTTTTGAATTTTCATCTCATTTCTATGGAAACCATAATTGTAACCTCCATGGAAACTCAATGTTTACCATAATTGTATCCAATATCAAAGCGATTTAGGTCTAGTTCTACATCATCAGCGCCAGTCAGGAGAGTATGTGAAGTCTAATAACAGTCTTTCCCAGCCTCTCTATTTAGGGTCTCTTTTCAAGCACATTTCAGTAATGATACTTCGTTTTCTAAGTTGCGGTGAATTTTAATTTTCATTACTATACTTTGAATGGAATAAAAGAAGAAAAGGTAATGATGACAACATTGTACGTACTCCGTCAGTGTCCTTTAATTAAGTTGCCTTTTAACTGTGACAGAAAGTCAGTGCCTCTGTCTACTCACCATACTATTTTATACTATTGTATCTAAGTTATTATTATAATGCAGAATGATTACCTACTGTCAGAAAATCAATAATAATAACTTTAAACATTTTGAATAGTGACAATACACAAGCATGCAGCACACAGTGACCTTTGCAGTATTTTGTATTGTGAGTAATCTGAATATACTAAAAAAAAAAGTTGAATTAACATGTGACACAAGTTATTCTCATCCTGGCCAAGTTTTAAAGTGTTTAGGGTGGTGTAACGTGTGATTATCTGCAAATCTAACAGAATTGTTTTTCTAAATGCTCACATTGTTTGCATAATGTAAACTGTTCTGTGCTTAATAAAGAATTGTAGCAGTGGCTATTACTGAGGGACAGCAAACTATATCCATTAACAGACGAATAGAGAGGTCATGAAATGTAATAATGTATTTATCTGTTTCAGGGTTCAAAGGTTTAAGCTCTTTGATTTGCTGTAATCAGTTAATGCCACAAAGCATTAAGAGAGCAAGTTCTGATGTACAGTACCACCCCCACCCTCTGTCAATTTTACTTAAAACTGGAGTTAAAGAAAGAGAAGGACCTGCTGAAACGTCAATATAAATACGACCAAGAAGAGAACAACTGTTGAGTCATTGTTTTTTATTTTTACATTTTTAATGTCAGAACTCTGAAACATGGCTTAAGAACATTTCTCCAAGAAAAGCTTCAGACCTGACAAATTGTCACTTCTATTTTAAAGGCTGGCAAAGTATTTTATAATTTGTACAGTAGCTGTATGTTCCATTCTCCAATTACCTATAATGTAATTTATAAAAAAGATCAATAAAGACACTAACATTCTCGCACCTAATACTGGTTAAAATTAAATTAACGTTATCAATCTCATGTCTTGTGCCTTCATTCAAAATTAGATGACTGTTCTAAGCTACCCACTGATTGTTTAGAATCATGTTCTATATGTACATGATTGCTGAGTACAATGGCTTCTGTTTGCCATTGGCATAAACTGATTTAGATCTAATTTAGAGGGATCTCTTCATAACAGTCCTGAATAGTACTAGCAGCTCTAGTTTAACTTAAAACAGAAAATCACATCATAAATTGGTTTATTCATCTAGTGCTCTACACTACAAATACAGAGTCACATAAACCTTTTGGGTTGCTTTCAAACATATGGCTACATTCACACAGGAAAAACCTGAGGGCTGTCATTTATCAAAGGTCAGTCCCATCAATTTCAAGGTGATCAGGTCAGCCAGGAGTGACACAGAGCAAGCTGACATCCTATGACAGTTAAATAGCTCAGTAACAAGATGGTGTCATCCTTGCTTACCCTGATGAAAGCTGGCAGAGCAAGGGCACTTTACTTGTCATTATACATGCACACTGCCTTCCCAGGGCTCGTGCTGTAGCTTTCTACAGCCTGCACTTCCACTCCATCACAACATTATTAAGTAGAACGGACAGTGCCACTTTAATAATTCATAACTTGTGTATTGGGCGGCTTTATCATCAAGTTCCTAATTGCTCTTCTGACAAGAGGAAAACTATTAACACAAAGCACAATAAAATGTGTGTTAAAAATATTAATTCCCTCTTCCCTCTCCCTCTTGATTAAGATCTATCTAGTATGGGTGTTCTTATACAACAATAATCAGCAAAAAATCCTAATAGTAATATATATATTTCTATATTGAAGATACTAAGATAGGAAAATTGGTTACTGAACAATAAATTATTATATTTTTTTCTAGTTTGGGCCAATATAAAGGCACAAGAAATGCAATTTTTTTGTTGAATACAAACCAACGTTAATGAATAAGAACAGTAGACAAGCTACTACAGTACGTTGATTGAAAGCGCAAATCTACTGGTGCTAATCCCTGACTAACAGTGGGTCATCAAAATTAGAAGTAGATGTGACACTTTAAATGCTTAAATCAATTAAATAATACAGTTATTTATAGATCTGGTTTAATTAAATATATCCCAAGAAATATTTAACTTAGCAGGGATCACATACAGTAGTCTTAATAGAAACTAGCCAAGGAGCAACCTGACCAACATTTCCTACTGATCTCCATGATGGTATTAACTTTTTTTTTAAAAGCAGCCAATTCTGTCAATTGAAACAAAAACTTAGAATGCACATAATTATGTTGCTTTGACTCAACATATGAAGTCCTGAAACGTTTCCTTATGACCTTGGCTATTTCAATTTCCTGTCACGTTGTTGAAGTCAAGACCTCATCTAGCATAGTTTACGAGACTTTCTAAAGAAATGGAAAACAAATGACAGAAATACACATAGTGCTCAATGAAATGATTGGTATGGTAAAACGCATGTAATGGAATAACATGGATGAGATGATGTGACTACGATAAAAACATTGTTTGGTCTCCTACTCAACCTTGTTCCTGACATGTTATGATATGGAAAGACAGGAAAGGTGTCAGTTCCAAAATATCATCCAAGAGAGATGTTAGAAGAGTTCATGTCTGAAAGCTGTTGCAGACATTGATGCCTGTTCTAAAATTCTAGGACTGGACAACTGGTTCACATGACAACATGCTGAATGTTTTCATGTAAAGAGAAACAGAAGGGCTGCAGTGTTATATGAGGAAAGGACCTTCCAGAATCAAGACATTTTTGACACACAACGGGGTCCCAGTGATGGAGCTTTGACATTGATGGGTGGAAGATAAAAAGCTTATCCATGTTCTGAACTTCTCAGAAGTATTCTGTTTTTGCTAAACCCAGACAATGTTATTTGTCAGTTAACAGAAGAACATAAAATACTGTTAGTCTACAGTTTAATGTGAACATTGGTTGAGGTTTACCTAGGCAAATGTGTTGTTCCTTAGAAAATAATACAGTTCTGCACCTGCCACAACACACAAATAGTTTTTTGCAACTCTATAGATATTTTAGGGTCTGGCTGTCCAGCTCATTGCAGAATTGACAAACAACACTTAATCTTTGCCCTCTGACCTTCAACCTCTGTAGCAGATAAGTTTACAAGCTGGGTTTATCTGGCCTTTTAACCCCACTTATCTCTGTCCCTCAAAATCCTCCTCCTACTTATCAAGATTAAAACACACAGCTTGTTAGACAACAGAATCAAACACTAGACCAGGCAACACTAAAATAATATTTTTTTAATAATAAAGAAACAATTATAAAGACAGAATTGTTTTAGTATCTGCTGCAGAACATTTACTGGATTCTTTTGGATTCCAATTTCTGGCATGGAAAGAGATTATTTTTAGTACATTTCACTTTTTTACATTTTTTTTAAAGCCTATACATTAGATAAGATAATTAGATAATTACCTTTTGGTGACATATACTGTACAGCAAATACAGTAAAAAAATAAAATAGAATAGCTTTTATTGTAAATATATTACGCACTGTATTTCCTATAACTTACGCACCATGCACAGCTAAGATGTAATAGTTTTATCTACTGCATCCTAAGGGGCCTTTAAATGGAAAAGAGCAGTCCACAGCGCTGGCTGGTGCGTGAAGCACACAAAGTTAACACAACCTTCATCTGAACTAGCTATCCAAAGACTCATATGTCCTAATCCAGCTAAACCGTTCACTTATTCCAGACTCTCGCAGGCTGTTTCACAGAATCCTTCAAACTCAGTAATCTTTTTTTCCCCATCATCTGCCACAAAGAAAGGACATGCATCAAACCAATATATTCAATTTATTTCCAAGCTGGGATTTAAAGGCTGAAAAGCGCTATGATTTGAATTCCTGCCCATGAATTTTTAGGGCATTTATAGCTATGATCTAGGGAGAATACCTATTATTGTCTAGTATGAAAGTTCTAAAATGAAATTTGTGCAGCGTTTAATTCCAAATCTCACAGACTTAAGCAATATTTACTGTCTAAATTTCTAATTTCACTCATTTAAAATGTCACACACACAGATGTCGGCTTTTTAACAAAGAGAAGCAATAATGCCTAATATAATTCCCTCTATTGAGAGGAAGGTTTATTTATGGAAGAGAAACATAAACCCCTACCAATTAGGAAATGTGCACAACAAAAAAATATATTTTATTTTAGTTTGGGTCCCATTTGTAAGAAGAAAACATAATTTCAAAAACATTTTGCAGAAGCTAAAGGTAGCACAGTGTTGCAAAAAACTATAGCTGTCTGTTTATGTGTTGATATCTGTAGTGTGCGTTAACTATAGAAGCAATTTCCTACTCTTCATAATTCTCTACATGGATACATGAAAGAAATGTATCCTTCTGTAATAATAATAGCATGATTGAATTATTATAAGGGTTTATTTCTCATACACATCTAGTCCAGGCAGGACAAATCCCTTACAACTCAATAATGAAGCCAGGTTTCATTTTGAATAATGGAAAATGCACCAATGAATCAAGTGTGAAACAGGACTACTTTGTTACAGTTTAACAGATATTTACCATGTAAAAATGAACATGCCATATAACCTCCATCACATCTTGGACCTCACTGAATTCAGCAATCCAAAAATTGTTTGACACTGTCGTGGACATTTTTTGACAGTTATCACCACTAGAGATTAAGAATATATGCTTCATTATAAATCCCATTTGAAATGTTTTTATCTTTGACATGGTATAGAAACTGTAAATTAACCATAATAGGTAAACACCCAATGATGTACAGTATATGCCATAAATTGTTCTTTACTCTCATATGCCACAGTTAACATCTACTAGAACAATGTGAACAATAGCCCCTTACATAAAGAAGCCAAAAGCTGTAGTTATCATGCCAAAGCATGAATACTATTTAAAATGTATGGCTTCAAACATATTTTTTGCTAAGACTTTTCTTTTTACTCCATATTCAATCACAGTTTTATGTAAACAGTACTGTGTACAAGTAATTATTCTCTTACCATTAATAATGAAAAAATGATATGCCCATATGTTACGGCCCAGTGTGTACCATAAAATAACGGGTGTCCCATAAAATAAGATACCTGGATTGCCCTTAATGTAGAATAAATGCACAGCAAATACCAAGAAATGAAAGAAGTAATCCAAATTTACTAGAACGTTCTGTAAATTAGTATTTGTTTTTAAAAGATCGCTGTATCTTTAAGTCCTCAAAAAACAAACTGACAAGTCACTTGCAACAAAGTAGGTGGCACTTTTATTTTAAATTCTTCAACTCTTGAACATTTCAGCAATTTTACTAAAACCTCATTTTGTGTTTTTCTGCCCATTACAGCATGTCTTTTCTTCCCATGCTATTCTCCTCTAAATTAATGGTTGCCAATCCATTATACCTGCATACAAGTAAACTTAAAAGCTGTCCCTTTGCAACTACACATTTTACACGGCCTTCCTCTTAGATGCTGTCAGGGGTGAGTGCTTTTACAGTGCTTGGTCAGCAGTACCAAAAAGCAAAAAGTGTGAGCTAATGACAGTGATGTGAGTGACCTCTGGCCAGTTAGATTGAAAACTTCCAAAGTGTACTTAAATTTCAACTCATTCTAAATTTCTTATAATGCTGCCAAATTCATGTCTCTTTTCTAACAACAATACTAATAATCTGTCTCGCTGTTCCTTTAACAAATACTTAAGATTTACAATGTAAATCTACCAAATGTAAAACCACCAAAAGAGAATAGATAAATAGACCAAAGCATTTAGTGCATCTCCTTCCAGTGATGTCACACTCACATAGTTTTTATGAGGGAAAAAATTAAATATTAACAAAAACTGAAAAGAAAATACTAAACTTCAATAACTTCATTGCATATTCATGCCCCTGAGTCAATACCTGGTGAAAGCACTTTTGGCTGCAATTACAGTTGCAAATCTTTTTGGACAAGTCCCAACTTTAAACACCAGAATGGTAGAATTTTCACCTATTGTTTCAGTAAAATTCAATTGGAACTGGGGATCACTGATGGATCATTGATTGTAAACTTTGTTAAGACTTGTACTGTACATAGTGCAGATTTCTATCCCATTTGAATTGGGATTTTCATTGGGCCACTTAATGACATTCACTTTAGTCTAAATTTGACCTTGTGCATTGTGCTATTTCATTAGTGAAAAAGTACATTTTCATCCCAAAGTCTCTATGTTGCTACCATCATACTTGACAGTAGTGCATGTTGGTCACACATAATGTTTCACAAACATTATGAAGATTTTGTCTATCTGACCACAGAACATTTTGCCACATGCTTGTGGCATCATGGAACTTTATTGTTCCAAACTAAAAAATATAATGAATTTACCAATCTGCAGTGTAACCAGCCTTGTGGAGTGACCAAGATACAGTTGACTCATGGACATTTTCTTTACCTCAGCCATTGAACACTGTAGCTCAAAGTGTCATCCCTAACCATTTCCTCCTTTTGGAGAGACAACTAGATTCAGCCTGACACCCCAATGTCTGGGTGTTTTCAATACGTTTTCAATTGCTAATGTTCAACTTCACCGTGTTTAAAGTGTCTTAAAAAAGCATTTTATTCCCTTTTCTTGTTCTGTAATTATCTACAGTTTTATGCCTGAGTTGCTTAGAAAAATGTTCAGTCTTCATGGTTGTATTTATCAGTCTACTGTATGTGATTGAGAGTCACTGCAGGGAAGTTATTAACTGAAGTTCAGGAGGGATAACAATAACAATAACAACTCAATCTCACACAGCTGATCCTAATTACCATCATTTCAGAAATTAGCTACATAAACTGAACTCGAACGCCTCCTTTTGCATTTGGCTCAAACATCCTTCCTCCATATCATCGCCACCTTGCAGCTACTACTCTTCTTGGTTCACTCCTCTGTGAATGGAGTTTGAGCCACTCATATACCATGCCAGTCAAGCCAAACTTTTCTCAATAAACATTTCAAACATTCAAAACGGGTTCAATTCCTGGATGTTGTCCATAGTGAACTTTCTACAGAACCTTACAAACACAGGTGCATTCATTCTGAAATCATGTGAAACACCATGCACACCAACACTGTGTGACTTGTTAATTAATTTGAGTAACTTAATATACCTGAATTTACTTATGTTTGTCATACCAAAGGTTTGCATACCTATGCACTTAGCATGTTTTAATTTATCTTTCTAGGTTTTGCTAACAATTAACATTGTCTCACCCATTGAAATATTACTTTTGTGCACTAAGGTTTTAACTAAATCGATCCAGAATAAAAATTACATGATTTGTAATTCAACAAAATGGAACATTATTTAAGGAAGATAACGTAATATATAACATTATGCAAATGTACACTTTACACTGCTTTAAGTACTAGGCTTCACAGACTTTTTTCAGTTTTTAATTCTTTTTTTGATGACTCCACTTCCAGCTTATTCCTTTCACATATTATAAGAGTCTTTGTTCTTGGATCAGACATACATTGTTTAATAAAAAAGAACACTTCATGTATTGAATTCATCTTTGCATAAAATTCTCAGAGCAAAAAAAAGTATTTTACATATGAGTACCGCATGCAAGTGTTGTATCTTTGAGAAGATCTAGTGAATAACGTTAAAGGAAAAAGATACTGCTGGGTTAAGATTCATTACTATGCTCAATTCTAGGAATGTGTTATACAGTACTAGAGGATAAATGTAGTTGAAATTAAAAAAAAAATATTGCATGATATTGAGCATAGCAACCTATTTTAGGTCTGACATACAGAATAAATTATTTATTTCTGAATAGGTTTTGAGAACTGCACCACTATATATTGTAGGCATTTTGCTTCTAATTAAATATGTACTGCTATAATAAAATTAAGCCGGATTAAATCAAGTTTTGTTCCAAATTTTGTTTATAAATAATAAAAGAAACAGTCATTCGAAAAATAGGAACAAGACGAAGCAACTCTTCCCTCCCCTTCACATCCCTTTTTACAATGGCAACTCACTCCGAAAAAGGAGAAGAAATAAACAAAAATACCACAACTTTGACAATAGAAGCAAACTGGTATTTTCAGCCAGGGACTTAATCAAGATCTTGTATGAAATACAAATGCCAAGATTCTCCAGGATGATGGGAGGACCATGTTTGAAGTTATCCCAGTCATTACCTGTAAGGTAATCAAACTAGTCAGGACCCTAAAGAAGAAAAAGTCCAACTAAAAATTAATTAAAAAACTGTTGGTAAACTGCCAGGAAAAGTTCAAATTCAGTTACTGACGATTGCTTTTTGTTTTCCAGGGGTTTCTTGCTTATGCAGAAAAGCAACTTTTTATTTGGTATTGGGAGTGCTGTCTGTATTTGCCGATCATGTTAAAGTTTTGATTTAATCTGGTATTAAATTTAAATGGTTCTGCACTGCCAAAATATTAATGTTCTGTTGAATTTTTGAAATATTTAAATTAATTTCCTTCCCTCCAATGACAAATGGTCACACCAAGACATGCTACTCCTTATTCTGCACATATATTTAATTCCTTAGTAACCACAGAGGCTGAGCTCAAAGATTCTACTGCCACAGCCCAAGGTGACTTCTGCTTGGCATCACATTATCATTCTTCTGACCTTATCTTGCAACGAAATAAACTTCTCTGCATTATAAATCTAATGAGCAATGGAACCACAATGTAATCCAGTTTAGGCAAAACCCTTCTACAAGGAAATTACCATCATTAAGGAAAACAATGCCATTGTAATTAATGTGTGATTCAATAAATGGTTTGTCTAGTGTTATTCAGGATTAGAGGATGCGAGCCAAAGAGGACTAATATCTTAAATGTGACACATTAACGGGATAAACAATTCCCTTATCTCTAAAGAACATAGATTTTGCAAGACACTCAAATCCTATTAATGAACCTATACTCAAACTAATTATATATCTCCCCTCTCTGTACAGCTTCTTCATGCCAAGCTATGTACAGAAAGCTTTATTACAGACATTAAGAATTACTAATGCACCGTACAGACTCACAAAATTGGACCCTGTCAAACCCTTACTGATAGGATCGTATAAAGGGAGGGGAGGATTGGAGACTTCCTATAATATCTCTCACTTGCTCTTTAGCCTTACTTCAGGAGAGGAAGGATTACTAAATATTAAACAATATTAATGTAATAACAGGATTTCACTGGAAAAAATGGATTACAGAAATGGAATAGATGTTAAAATATTTCATTTAGATAAATGACGAAAAAATGTCAGCACAGTGGTGGAGTGGTTAGCATTGTTGTCTTGTAAGGCTGGGGCCCTGGATTCAGTTTCTGGTCTGCAATCTGCATAGTGTTCATACAACACCAGAAGATAAATGTAGTTGAAAAGTGTTCAACATGTGTGCCAGTAAATTCACACCACTTCTACACCTCTCAGAAATTCTACAACAAATAACATGTACTTTCTCAATTCAGGTGTAAAGGCTTTCAGTGCTGTCCTGCCCAATGTATAGATTGGAGCTATCATGCAGTTTCTGAAACCGATGAAAATCAGTTGCTCTCTGTGGGTTAATGAATAGATAACACTACAGCCTTTCTTCTCTCTCCTCTTTCCAGACTGTTTCCATGACTTCCTTGTCATCTCTTTTTACCTTGTCATTTTTCATCTTTCCTCCCTTTTGTGATGAATATATCTACATACAGAACTCTTATTCCATTCTTCACACTGTTTAAAAGCAAGTTCACAAGGCAGCAGTTGCTGTCGTAAATAATTGGCTTTGCCTAATATTCAATTACTAAAGTATTACTTCAGATGCTGCTCATTTAGATGCAGTTTAAGCACTTTCACAGCACATTCTCTGACTCACATAAGGGGAACCTGGCAGTTGAATCAAGATGGAAATGTTCATAAAGATATGACTATGTGGAAAAGTCTGAAACGAAAATATTGACTTGACTGTAAAACTCGTGCTTTTAAAAAACACAGACATTTCCTACACACTTCACCCTCATAAAAATGTGCATTGGCAATGTATACTTATAGTCAGAGCCATAGATTAATGTGCACTGCACAATTGCACAGAAAATACTAAAATGTATTTTTTCTAGCTTCTAATACACCTTTAGATTACTTCGTTCAAAATATTTTTTATTCCTCCTTTGAACATGGTCTCCTTTGAACAAAAATATTTTTTTAATGTTTCTTCTAAAGGGCAGAGGTGGCAGCGCCTCTTGGGTCTCCAGAAGAAAAAGAGGATACCTAGTTCAAAGGCAAAGCATCTGCAGGGCTAACAGTTTTTTCTTGTTTCGTTCACTTAACTTAGAGATGAAGAGAAGAGTCCTGCATGGCTGTTGAAAGGAGTACCTGTGCATATGTACGCAATCATCAGCTTTTATTGGGCTGCAGCTTAATAAAAGCCCACCCAAGATTCATTCAAGTTTTAGTCTTCATCTTAACACATCTGTTTTTCAGTCCATTGCACAAATGTAATGTGCAGAGCATAAGACTTTGTAACCTTTAGGTGTGTTTTTTGCCCCACTGATTATTTTAAGTTACTCTACTGATAGATACTGAATGTCTATACATAGTGCTGTGTACTGAGAAGTAACGATATTGACATTTGCATCTAAAAACTATGCTTTATTCAATAATTTAAGCAACGGAAATTAAGCAAATTACATAAAAAACTGTAATCAAATATTTCTTTAAATTGGAACCAAAATTGTTTTATATTATGTTAATATAATACAAAAGCTGCATGACGTCAATTTAAACTAGGAAACTGATCCACAGCAGTAAAAAAACAATGAATACACTAAAAACAAGCTAACAGTATCTCAGAAGCATTCATAAAAAACATATTTAAAACTAATATAACAGCCCAAAAGAAAAATGACTTTTTTAATGGAGTGACAATGGCTGTCTAAATTGGTGAGACCAAGTCCTTAAATCCAGTGACTCACACAATACAGAAATTCAGATCACTTAAATAAAACTGACACTGTCATTACCACAATATGATAAACAACCATGTGTGACTTATCTGTAAATACTGCAGTCAGTGGTTCTTGACTGAAAACTGTCCCTCTTGGATCAACATACTTTTGAGAGGACTACTTGAAATGAGATGCTGCATATAAAAGCAGTAAAACAGTCAGATTATACCTTTGACTATGATGTACATTTAATGTTGGGAATAAAGGCTATTTAAGAAGACTAAAAAAATAAATGTTTCACCAACAGGCTATCCTCAAGAGAAGCCTAAATTTCAACTATTCAGATCTAAGCCTTCACTTTTCTTACAGCACAGAAAGAAAATCTGTTTGTCATCTTGTTTTCCTTTGCAGAGATACAATGTTAGGGAATCCTCAATGTTCTACATTCTTATTCATGAAATTGAATAAAATCGCACACAGTCTATTTGGAGTTTGAAATGAACAGATTTTGAAAGTTAATCTTTTTAATCAAAACCTTTACTGGTGAAAGCAGATAAATGTCAGAAAAATCTGCACAGAAAAGTCAAAAATAAAAAATTGTTCACTTTGGAAAATTAAAAAAATGTGAATACCTTTCCAAGGCCCTCGATATATTGACAAAATGGGACATTGGAAGAGGGTGAATACACAATCGCACATAAGACCACAAACTCTCCTGCACAGTATTTTACCACACAAAGCAACACAAACAGGTGCACTGTATGCAGTCCAGCAGAATCTGATTACATGCAATCGGGCAGCAGAGAAACTGCATAGTGTATCACAGCCTTGAGAGAAACATTTAGTTTCACAAATGTTCTGTATAATAAGTGTCGAAAGAAACAACAGAAACATTCAATAAAAATGACTGGCGCCGTCCAACCATTGCAACCATTCCTGTAGGCACCACGGTGCATGAAGTGTGCAAAATATCAAAAGCATCTGAAAGGATCTTATCCACCTGCTCTGCTACGGTGGCCAAAGATACGCGCCAAGCTAATTAACAATTGGAAGCAAAGAAAAAAAAGTAAAAAAGCAATCTGTTGTGCAATTGTTTGGCTTGTGAATAAAACTAAACACAGCACATAGGCTCCCCATCAGTAACTCCCTTTGAGTTGAAAATCTAAACATATAATATTTTTGTGTCTCAAGTCACTGTTTTGTACTAAAAACATATCTTATGTTCTATTAGTTGTTTGCCTATTCGTTTCCATTTTCAGTCTGTATGGAACAGAAAACATGGCCTAGGCACAAAATTTAAATGTAGCTGTTGGGTAATTGAGTTTGTTCTGGGCTTTGCTCACTGGCATCAGTCTACATTCACATAAAAGATCTAAGAGCTTAAATACAAAACTGCTTTTGACTTATATACAACAGATAATTATCTCAAAAGAGCCTCCAAGTGGTAACTACAATTACAATGTATCTGTAATGACTATTAAACTGACTCCTTAAAGACGATTTGCTGAACTCAAGCTCACACCATTCAATATTTCTATAAAGAAGCAGGTTAAAAACTAACTGCACAGGAAAATATGTACTTGTCACTTTAAAAACTAAATCAAAACTACATTTTGGATTCTTGCTGTTGGCTTGAAATGCCATTCATTTTAATGGCAATATAGTGAGATTCGCTCCACAACTTTTCATAATCCTTTACTATTCATTATTTTAAGCAGCGCCTACTATAGATATTGTGTTGACAGGCTTGGATTTGGATGATGTGGTGTATGGGATACGTGTTTGAAGCCTTTGCCTTTTTACTATTGACACTGGTTTATCACAACATTCCTAAGAGTTCAACACTTTAAGCAGAGCTTATGCGCCCGAGTTCAGACACATCTTCCAGTGATAACCCTCCAAGTTCTGCTCACTTATTGAAACCTATAAACTGACTTCTGCCCAATTGTACATCTTCTGGGAGCTCCTTGATAGAATTGGCAAGGGATAGACATGTACAGTAGTATGGATTTGAATCAAGTTAATTCTTGGCTATAGAGCATATCCTGCATATTTAAGCATTTTACCAGTTAAAAAAATCAGGAGACCTTGATCATGGATATTTTGTCAATATTAGTCTTTCTTTTGTACTCGGAAGACCTTGGTCCTTGAGGACACTCAATATGACAGTCAAAAAATAATGGCACTGTTATTATCCTGTACTGGCTTTCAGATCATTATGTACTGCAAATTGAGGTGTAATTAAATAAAGCTGCTGTTTTTTCATCCTGCAGGAGGAAGTAATTTATGAAAGACTGAGAAGAGCAGTGCGATGCTCTGGCAGAGTAATTTATCTAAAATATTGAAATTAATGATATGCATCCGTTTGCAGTTGTTATAGAATATTTAATCTATCAATGCCTCCATTACATGCTAAATGACATTCTAGCTAGTATTTGTTTTGGGAATGGAAAAAAAGTTTAATGGCAAATTAAAGGATCACCCATAAAAATCAAAATAAAGAATGTCTCAACTACTTTTCTTCTTTCATTCAAATATAAATGAAATTATATTTGACAGCAGCAAAGCATTGTGAACTTGATTGACTTCATTAAGATGATTAAGAATCTGAAAATATGCCAGCAATCAGTGCTTTCTTAAAGTAATAAAAAGGCTACTAAAAGTGTGTGAATACAAATTCATTTTAAACAAAATAAGGAACAATAATGCATCAGGGCTTTGTACAAAGATGAGCCACAAGAGGTCTGGAATAAAGTTTTATGGAAATAGAGACCACGATTAACCTTTACCAAAGTGATGGAAATGTTAAAAGTGTGGAGAAAATAGGAACCGTTGATGCTCCAAAGAACACCACGTCATCCGTGAAGCAAGGCAGAGTTAAGTTATGCCCTAGCATGCATGGTTACAGTACCTCTGAAAGTGGCTTACTCATCTATACTGATAATGTAATTAATGATGGCAGCAGAGAAAGAAATCTGTAGTTCACAGAAGCCTTTTGTCTCTCACCATGCACCATGATCATGACCCAAAAAATACAGCCACTGCAAATAAGAGATTCATCAGGAGAAAAACTGGAAACTCTCAGATTAAATAACAGGTTTAATCCAACCGAGAATACATATTACATGTAGAAGAAAAAAGGTCAGAACACACCAAGAGAACTCAAAGTGGCTGCAAGTTTGATAATGTGATTCAAGTGATTACACAATTTGTTGAGTCCAATATGTTGTGAACTTCATGCAGTTACTGCTTCAAAAATACCCAGTATGCAACGAGATATTGACCTTAAAACATTGAAATTAAAACACGTATTTCTGTGCTTATCATTTACATTCCTCACATCATCACAAAAACACATGACTTAGTCATGTAAAGTAAAAACACAGCTTTGACTATGTCCCAATAGTTTTGAAGGGTATTGTACAGTACCTTATAATGATAGTGAAACAGATTTCATGCTTGAAACATTGGTCGTGTTTGAGTGTATAAGACACTTACAGTATATAGTAGATGTTAGGATTGCAAAAGGCACTGTATCAGGAGTAGCTTCATACAGAACAAGGATCCAACCTGGCGGAGAACAGAAGTAGCAGATTTGTAAGGCTGACTTAGATTTCAGTATATATCTTTAATGGACTCTAATATAGGTAATCACTTTCTGCTGCTTTATTGCACAAAAACTGTACATACCTTCATCCCTTACAGCCTTAACAATGTTATGTTCCCTATCATTCCCAACAGATTTTGCTCATTATAATTTTTATTACAAATCTTTAAGACTGAATGAACTGTTCCAGATCTGGCAGATTAATGCTTGCAACTGCACATAGAACTAGTCAAACTAAGAAGACAACTGTTCTGCATGAATGGTTGGAAAAAATGTACAGAGGTAAATGTGCTGACATTAATCCCTCTGCCCCCTCTTTTCAAGCTGGAAATGCAGCAGTTGAATTGTGTTAGATTAATATGTTGTGCTGGATACCAAGTACATCTAAAAGCATGCTGCATCTTATTTCCCACTGGAGAAACAAGGGCTTCATTTTTGTTTTAAAAATATTAATTGGAAAATATATTAGAGATGAAGGAAAAACTAATCAAATTGATTATGTAGCTATTTTTTGGAGCTAAAATACAAGACCAAAAAGGGCTGGAACTCAAATTACAGAACAGGCTTTGTCAGCAAAAATCCATCCTTGCTGGCTCTCAGGTGTAGCAGCAGAGACCTGATAACTGCACATTCCTTCAAAGAAACAATAAACTTTCAAATGGAGATGTTAAATATGATTAATTTAAAGGAGGCCACATATAATCAGGCAATCTTTAAACTGTCAATTGTTACTATATATTGATGCACAAAACCATTATTAGAGCACAAAACTCATGTGCAATGGACATAATTTAAGATAAGATCACTTTATTGGCCATATACAATTTCTTGTATTAGGAATTTGTGCTTTCACATACCCCAACTTGCTCTCCATGAGACACACAGGGAGAGAAGCTTGGGGTCAGAGCACAGGGTCGGCCATTTATACGTCACCCCTGGAGCAGTTGGGGTTAAGGGCCTTGCTCAGGGGCCCAACGGAGTAGGATTCCTCTGCCGGCCGCGGGATACAAACCGGCAACCTTTCAGATCCTTAGCCACAGAGCCACCGGACCACCCTTAATACTTAACACATACAGGTGCAGGTTGGAAGTGACCTTAACCTTATTCTCCATTACCTCATGTGTTTCTGCTCTTTCATGTGCGTTGTCCAAATGTATACATTTTTGTATTTTTTGCATCAACCTGCCCTTTTTAAGGTAGGTACTGTAGAGCTCCGTTACATACTTTGTGCAACACTCCTTGCCTGAATGACAATTTTATTATTAAAGTGCTGTAGTGGTCAGCCCTTTTCTTTAGAAAGTGTGTCATGGAGAGAAGAAGAAGCAGGATAGCAGAATTGCAAATTCACTGTCGTTTATTGCCCTTATTAATTAACAAGTGCTGGGTAATCATTGAGATGGGTTGAGAGACAGAAAGAGCACAGCACAGACAGGAAGTGGTCTACACCTGCCCTTTTAACAGAGAGAGAGGGCAAAAGGTTAAAGAACAGTCCCAGCAGTCCACTAATGGGGTAAGAACACTACAGTGTTGTATATTACAATGCTCTAATAATATTATAATAGCATAATTTTATTACAGTCATGCAATAATGATAATAATAGTTGTCAGTGGGAACATATAGTGTAAGAGTTTGTTCCAACTTACAGTATGTGAATTTCAGTTTATGTAAGGATGTTGAAACATAACCCTTAAGTAACTTCTAAGAATCTACAGTAAATGTGAAAAAATGCCGACCAAAGAATAACATTAAGCATTCTGTTATTATTTTTTTACCCTTTTAACATAAAACAATAAACGCACAGTGGAGCTCCAGTTAAACTATATTTGAAACTTTCTTAAACACACAACATATATCAATGCGCACACTCCAACAGGCATAACCTGGGGGGTCTACACCCACAGTACATTAGATCCACACACAGTACACATTCCAATGCAAAGCAAGAAAATGTTAACTGACTTTCCTGAGCATTAACACTATCCCGGCAGCATAAATGCATGCTCCTGATCAGCCTCTTGACAGACTGCTGTGGGATGTTCCACTGCTCATTGATTTGCTGCAGCCAGCTGATACAGTATATGATGGTCAAACATGGCTGGTGCATTGGCAATGCAGCGCAGCAGATTTTCTATTCGATTTAGGTCAGGAGACCATGCTGGACACAATAAAACAGCATTATTCTTTACGTATATACGCTGTTGTACTTTGTATTTGCCGATCCTCTTTCTTCAGTGTTTGGGGAGTTTGCCTGAGAATATGGATGAATAAAAGATTCTGATTTAAGACTTTTGGGAGTAGGAGCTAATAAAAAGTGTAGTTGTTTCTATCGTCCCAGAAACATGTCTCATTTTCTTGGCAACCACTGAAGAATCTACTGCAGATACACTAGCAAGCACTTACAAGTCTTTAGCCTGGTGAGGCAGTTTGAAGTGGACTTTAAACTCAAATTACTGAAATGAAAGACTAAACACAGATGAATGCCATGCATGAAACTCATTCACCCAACAACAATTCTAAAGAATTGGAGGAAGTAGAGGGAAGTCTAGAAATCCAGCTGAAACTGGTAAAAAACCTGGCTTTGCCCAGTCAACTTTTATCTCAAGCTCTCAATATAGTATTTTTAATGACAAGGGATATGCTTCACATTGGGCTCACCTCACCCAAGCCAAATATAGTCTTTGGAACATCAACCCCATAAAAAAATCCCCACATCACATTTCACTTCTCCTTCCCTTCCTCTCTAAAACCCTTGCTAATCCCAATTCCAACGAACAAAGAATCTCCATTCTCCAGACCCAGTTACTTCATACATTTGGCCACCTGATTTTTTTTCATTTTCATTAAACTTTATACAAAGTGATATGTGTCCAATCATCTCTTCCGATGATGTGGTAATGTGGTAATCCGTTGATGTATAGTGTTAATGCTACAGTCAGTAGAGTACATGACTGTCAGTCAATAAATCAAAACAATACCAAAAACATTAAAAGATTATCCTAAATCAACAGATTTTGTTTTTTTGGAAAATTATACACAGATCTGCTTAAACAGAGTAATATTTGTACTTTCATGCCTGTATATAATTCAAAAATACCCATATACATGAGCTGTCTGGTCATTTTACCAAGGAACGGTATCGTTTTTGCAGCACCTGAAGAAAGTGCTGCATTTACATTGACAAAATTGGAAGCCTGGTCAACCGTTTCAATGAATAGTGAGGATCAAAGATCGCCAATATTTATCTTTACCTCTTCCAGCCATGATTACACTGACCTTTCTGTTTCCTTTCACAGGGCTTCAAAGATGCCTGTACTTGAAAGACATCAGTAGCCAAAGGAATCCTTTAAGTAGGCTTAACCTTTCACCATCACTCAATGATCACCTGTTTTCTTAGATTCCATTTAAGTGCATATTGCTGAATTTCCATTTATGCTTGAATTGGTTGCCCAGATTTCCATCTTTTGTTTCACTCTCTCACCCCTACTTATTCTCATGTCCTTTTCATTAGTCCTGCTTACTCCACCTCTTAGCCTTATATTCCTGCTCTCCCTTGTTTCCCCTACACAACTATTATAACACATAAAAAAACTTTTTTTCCTCTTTATTTTTCAGCAAGGAATTAAGACTCTTTTTGTTCCCATGCTAATGCACTTAGAATTCAAAAAGAAAGTAAAGCTCCTCTTTCATACCCCCAAATTAATATTCCGCCTGCAAAACTGTCTTCAATTACAGAAACTGTTAAAAGGAAACATGCTTTACTTTTCAGCACCAAAGCAATCAAAACCGTATTCCCATGACAATCTCTTCCGCAAGTCAGACATACATTATTACTGTGATATCTATTTTATTTGTCAAACAGTTTTATGCAAACATTTGGACACCCCTGACCAAATTACGTTTTATTGATTTTCTGAGTAAAAAAATAAGTTTACACAACGGTGAACAAACTTAAATTTGACATAAAATGACAAATTTTAATCCACAGTTACTATTTAGTTGCTGAATTTAATGGATTGAAAAAAATAAAACAATAAATGCAGCATGTGCAAAAGTTCTAGCACCCTAAGTCAGTACTTAGTAACACCCCCTTTGGCAGAAATCAGCCTCCAAACGTTTCTTGTAGCCAGCTACCTATTCTTGCTTTAGGAACTTTTTCCCACTCTTCCTTGCAGAATGCTGCTAGTTCAGAAATACTCTTAGGTCGTCTTGCATGCACTGCATGTGTGAGACCTACCCACAGATTTTCAATAACATCCATGTCTGGGGACTGTGAAGACCATTCCAAACCTTAATCTTTTATTTCTTGAAGTAGTTCATGGTTGAGTTTGAGGTATGTTTTGGATCATGTTGTAATATCTAACCTCTATTCAGCTTCAGTTTTTTCACTGACTGTGGGACATTAGCTTCCAGGGTTTGCTGATACTTAGTAGAATTCATTCTTCCCTCGGCCCACAAAATATTTCCCAAGCCACTGGCTGCCAAACAACTCCAAAGCATAATAAATCCACCCCCATGCTTAACAGTTGGCAAAGTGCAATTTTCTTCAAAAGCTTCTCCTTTTTTTTCTCCAAACATACCTTTGGTGATTGTAGCCAAAGTGCTGAATTACTTCATCAGACCACAGCACTTGGTTCCAAAACACTTCTGGCTTATCTACGTGTTGTGTTGCATACTTCAGACATTGACTTTTGTGATGAGATTTCAGGTAAGGTATCCTTCTGATGATGCTTCCATGCATATCATATTTGTGCCAGTGCACCACTACTCCCATGCCAGCTAAACCTTTTTGCAGGTCCTTTGCAGTGATATGGGGTTTTTGCTTTGCATTCCTGACAAGTGTACGAGCAGTTCTATAGGAGATTTTTCTTAGTTTTCCAGATCTTGTCTTGACTTCAACAGTTCCTCTTAACTTCCATGTCTTAATGACATTTTGGACAGTGGAAATTACAAGCAGGAAGCATTTAGGTATCTTTTTATAGCCTTCCCCTGCTTTGTAAGCGTCAATTATCTTAATTTTCTGATCCTCACTCGGCTGCTTAGAGGAGCCCATGGTTGTTAAGTGTAAGCACAACACCCTGAGAGGTTCGAAGTCAGAGAATTTATTAAGTCCTAACAAGTCAATTAAGTTAAAAAAACCACTAGTGGATCAACTGTAAGGGTGCCCGAACTTTTGCACAATCCATGTTAACTGCTTTATTTATTTTTTCAATTGGTTAAATTTAGCAAATAATTAGCAACTGTGCATTAATATTTGCGGAAATATGTCAAGTTTACGTTTGTTCACTACAGAGGTTACTTTTCACTTAGAAAATCAACAAAACATGTAATTTGGCCATTGGTGCCCAAACGTTTGCATACAACTGTACATGTTTCAGAATTTAATCTTTACAACAACATACAGTAACAAACAAAAAACAAGAAAATGATTTGCTTGAATTATTCAGTCTTATAAAGGATTTTTAGAAGCAGTGCCATTCTTTTCCAATGCTAGAGGTCAGTATTGTTTTACCCAGACTTGAACTATACCTTAAAAAGTCAGACTGACAAAAATAAATCATTCTAAAGTCATACTGTGCTGTACATTGCACATAAGCCAAAAAGCCAAAATTCTGAGATGATCATACATCTAATTTATTTTTACACATTTATAATCTGCAAAAGAAAGAGAAAATGGCTCAGAAAACAAAAATGTTTGTTGTTTTATATAGAGCAATTTTGTAAATGAGCATCACTTTCAATAAGACATTTCCAGGAAACTTCCTGCAATTTCCTTTCTCATTTTCTGCAACATCCTGCTTAATACCAGTATACAAAACAGTACTTCAGCTTTGTTCCATTTAGTGCAAACCTCAAAGATATTTGACTTTTGAAACAGTTCCAGGTATATGACATGGAAACCTCAGTTTAATGGGAACACTCTTGGGTTTCTTTCCTTCAGATGAAAAGCCAAGCTGCTCCACATTTGAGGGGTTTGAAGATAATGGAAGAAAAACTTCAGTTCACTTCTCGCTAATTAAATCAATGCCAATCTCAAGAATAAACAGCCGATTACCAATACTTTACAGTTCTGAAATGAATTATTCCAATATGAAATGAATCAGAAAACAAAACTATTAGTACTGATGTAAAATGCAGTTTAAAGTTTGACAAATACTTAAATTCAAAGTTAAAATAAAGACAAAATAGTATAAGCTTCTATTAATGATGCAACTTTATACACACTGCAGCTTGAAAGATGTTGCAGACTCACTGTATCACATAACTATCGTTTGACTTAATGGATTTGCTCACTAGATTATGTGTGTGAGGCTCTGGGTGGCTGTGAGATTCTGAAGAGACAGCAAATTGAGTTTCAGGGATCAAACTAAAGGACAATAGATTGCTATTTGGCAATAATGATACAGTGGAATGAGAGGATAAATTTAGTGGCGGAGGTTGAAACAGGGTGAGAATTCAGTGTGAGGATGAATAAGCCAGGGTTACACAACTTCAGTACTGGAGTCCTTGAGGCTTGCAGAATTTATAGGTTTTCATCCCACCTATGCTGTTAATTACTTAATTAAGCTAATCTGTAGCTTAATTTGATAAGTTTAACATTTTTCAAAGGTCTTTGGCTGTTGATAATTAAAGCATACCTAGAACACCTGCTATATTCTATCCCTAAAGGACTGGAGTTGACATTATCATTTGGAGTTTGAGATGAGATGGAAACCTGTAGGATCACATGACTGGACTTTATGCTGTATAGCTTCAGGAATCCTAGGAGCAGATGAGACAGCAGACTGATTCCCAGGAATGAACCACATGTTATTCCACACATGTGTCTAATGCACAGTAGAATACTAGAAAAGAGCTCAAATATTAAAATATTTGAACCATCTATTTATGTCACTTATTTCTTTCCTAACACACAAGTAATAACACAAACGTGATGTGCACAATTGTTCATTAATAAGTATTTGATATACATCACACCAAAAACATTTAATCTGGAAACAAAGGAGCAAGTTATGAAGGAACAAAGTATGTACAAGACTTGTGTGGTTTAACGTTGGCTTTGCACCCAGAACATAAAGCGAAACCTGTATCTGTCAATAGGCCAAGAGATATGATCTAAGATATAAGATGCTTATTCTGCATGTTTATTATTAATGTTTCGCTCAGGCATTAATACAGGGAAATTATGCTTATATTTAGATATGAGCAGTTTGTCATGTATCACTAGGTAAGCTCTTTGAGACACAGTTATATGGGCGGTGCGCTAAACAGTTTGCTTCACTAATCTTTGCATGGACTTTATGTGATGTATATCCATATATAGACATATTTCTGTATTATTAACTATTAGGGGGAGTGTCACTTTAGCTTGTTTGTTCCACAGTATTAAAGACCATCTTTAGTTATTATTTTCAAGTCTGGCTGGCAAGAGAGCTAGGCTCCCATATGCATATGTAATAAGGGGCTTCTCCTACACAGACACCTGGACTCTGTCATTTGTATGACAACAGTTACGCACATTTTTTTTTTCAAAACCCAAGTAAATTCTTTACCTTTCTTGCAATTAAGAAGAACAATTGAGTTCTGCTAATTAACAAATACAAAGATTGGTTAAAACCTAATACCAGTGTGTTTAAGCCTAAAGTTAGGACATGCCTGTGAAATAAACACAGCTTCAACAGAAACATTCCAAGACAACTACTTGTTTACTGTTCATGTTTTTTTTTAATTCATAAACATTAATTTTAAATGTTTACATTCTGCATTTTTACAGTGATTAATTGTGTTTGCACAGCATTAAATGTTAAACATGTAACATGCTCTTCCAAAGTCTTTCTTAAGTTTTTAGTCTGGTAAATTAGGTATATCTTGACATCATGAGGCCCTATCGGAAAAAAACAATTACATCAGACCTTGTTTTAGGACAGGAGGTCAAATATTATTTTATGAGCAGAGCAAAAACATCCGTATGGTATGTCACTTTCAAAATAAAATAAACATTTTGGAGATAAAGAGCACAGTAAAACTAGTGCGTCCATTAAAGGTAAGATTTTTTTCTGTAATGCACCACTCTTTTCATTGATGATTGAGCACAGGCACTCTGAGCCGTTCATAACCGATTTGACCACCACGCTGTCAGTCTGCTGTGTGATGTGTTTGCAGTGTGTGAAATGTTCTGTAGTGTTATTAGCCAATGCTTTTGACACCTGAGCCCCCACTGTCAACCCCTGAGGGCAGTAGAGGAGATAATAAGTTCAAGTACAGCAACATGCTAATGTGACACAGTGTGAGAAGGCCAGGCCTGGGCAGAAGTGCTGACAGAGACAACTATGCCTGAAGCCTGATGATTCAGGAAATCTTGCAGTGCTTGGGAACAGTGACTTTAAAAAAAGCTATCATTCAGGTGCAACAATGTATATGCTCTTATTATGACAAGCCCTCCCCCTTTCTTCACCTTTGTGCTAATTTTGTCCCTCTTCACTGTATCTGCTGAGCAGCTCCTGTTTATTTTGAAATGAATGGCTAACAAAGCCCCACATTTTTGCTCTTGTAAGAATCAAGCCAAAAGGTATCGTACCATGTCAATTAAACCTGCAATTTTGGTAGTAGCAGGAAAGCCAAAAAGCATCCATACTTGTACAAGGTTATAAGGCAGACACTTAATAAACACCAGCGATATTGTCAATTTAATGTCAATGATGAAAATCACGAATGCAATTATGATGCAATTTGGGCTAGCACTATAGAGTGGGAGAGTTAAAAAAAAGATAGATGCACAACTGGCTCTGAGGGGCACAGAAAACAGCTACGATCTTCTCATTAGGAAAATGGGACATGCATCACAAGGTCTCATTCTAGAAGAGCACCCTTAAGAGAACGATGTTTCCAAATAAACTAACAACTTGATTATTTTTGCTTCGGTTGTGCTGCTTGCAAATTATTAATCAAAAACCCAGAAAACTGGATTTTGTAGCATTCATGCCTTTTAACACTTAGGAGATATTTCCTTTTTAGCAGAAAAGAAGCACATGGGATTAATATCTGCTGCTGTTGTGACTCACAGCATATACCACTGGGACTCACTGATCTAATTTTCACCAATTACAGACAGTGGTTCATCATAGAAACTAAAGAAACTACTCATACTGTGGTTTGTGTTTCAAAACTGCCCCCTGACTACTGCTCATCTTAATCAACCTGAATACTGGTGAATTCTTCACAAATGAACTATACAGCTTTCAAACATATTACAAAAAATTAAAACAGAATTTGTAAAACAGATATCACTGAAATGAATCGACAGAGAAAAACTAATAAAGATTATAGTTATGGAGTTGTGTCCATAACTATATTATAATAATAATAATTGCTTAGACTTACATAGCACTTTTCTGGACACTCGACTCAAAGCGCTTTACAGGTAATGGGGACTCCCCTCCACCACCACCAATGTGTAGCCCCACCTGGATGATGCGACAGCAGCCATAAGGTGCCAGAACGCTCACCACACATCAGCTATCAGTGGGGAGGAGAGCAGAGTAATGAAGCCAATTCATAGATGGGGATTATTAGGAGGCCATGATTGGTAAGGGCCAATGGGAAATTAGGCCCAGCAGCAACCTTAGTTTTTCCCAGGAGGTCTCCCATCCAGGTACTGACCAGGCTCACACCTGCTTAGCTTCAGTGGGTTGCCAGTTGTGATTTGCAGGGTGATATGGCTGCTTCATAAAAGACTGCTGTTAGATTTGAATTGCTCACAAATTAAAGCCAATGTTCTTACATCACATCGCTTGACAACAGTATGGTATTTTAACTGGTTACAAACACTGAATGGTGACTGAACTACTGTGCAAACAGCATTTCAAAGCGTACTGGTTTTAATGTTTTTCGCAGGACCCTATTAAACAAGTTTAGTTCAGTTTCACATACAAATATACACTGATATAAAATATAGAAAATACACAAATAAAGAACAAACCAGTTGAAAAGTAAAAGAGAAGTGAGAAAATATAAGAACTGGTTTCCGGTTACAGTATCTCTCTTCCACCAAATTTCCTATGCATTGCATATGCCATTGATACAGCATGATAGCCAGCAGCTATTGGCCACTAAAGAGTTCTGTGCAGATTGGGTCAACACTTGAAGGCTTTCTCTAGTGAATCTATGTTAGTCTGTTACCATTCTTAAAGTGAGATTCCATGCAACATTTGTGTACATATTCTAGGCAGGAAGGAAAGATGTTATTTATCAGGGCCTGAAACCAGCACACTGGCAGCCAGTCCTGGCTGCTATAACTTTTGTAGGATTATAAACTCAACAACCATGAACAAGACAGCTTGCCAAATGAGTATTAACAGAGTAGCAAGCCTTTAGTTAAAGCAGTTTATGCCATCTGTGTTTTCTTGTCATTTAATTTCTTACGTGTCGTATAAACTGTGATATGGCCTGAGAAGTTCTCTCTTGTTGATTTTTATTAAGTATGCCATTCCAATAGGACACAAAACATGCTGGCTCTGAAAGTGAAGAACATGGTCAGGGTAAACCAGTCCTGACTGGTGACAGGAATCCAAATAGATCAAGTCAGGGCCAGGTTGTACAGATTTCAAGTTTCTTCTCTTATTTTTCCATGTATTAATAATTTTTAAATAAAGTTCACATACAAGCATTAAAGAGCAATAAGATAAAAGAGAACAAAAACAACACCATAAAATATACAATATTATAAAGATAATACCCTCACACCCAAAGAAGGCTCCATAGCCATAACGTTGTGTTTTCTTTCTTCTTTTTTAGCGTGGAACAAACCTATTACTTGTTCCTTTGCAGCCTACGCATGCTAATGCAGCTACCCACCTGAACTATATTATAAAGATACAGTACACATAAACAGAAATCTCCAGTGTTCTACCACTCTAGTTACAGAACATCCATCCTGACTCTTCACCATAGAGCATAACTCCCCTCCTCCCTTAGTTTGTGGAACACCTAAAGTGATATGGCCAGCAGCCATGTCACCCTGCAACTCATATCTGGCAGCCCACTGAAGCTCAGCAGGTGTGAGCCTGGATGGAGACCTTCGGAAAAACTAAGGTTGTTGCTGGAAGAGGTATTAGAGGGGCCAGTAGGGGGCGCTCACCCTGCAGTCTGTGTGGGTCCTAATGCTCTAGTATAGCGACAGGGACACTCTTCTTGTTCTTCTTCTTCTTTTTCACAGCCTTAGTCCCAGACTGTCCTGGGGACAGATGCTTTGGTTGCTCTTCTCCACTTGTCTCTATCGAGCACATCTTCCTCACTCACTTCACACACCTCCATATCTTTTCTCACACAATCTATCCATCTCTTTCTAGGCCTGCCTCTTCCCCTGTTACTGGGACACTACACTGACAGGGACACTACACTGTAAAAAATGTGCTGTTCTTTGGCCGAGTCCAAGGTCCTGACTCTCTGTGGTCATTAAAAATCTTTTCAAAAAGAGGAGTAGTATTACACCAGCGTGGTGGTCAAATTTCCCATTGGCCTTTACCAATCATGGCCTCCTAATAATCCCCATCTATGAATTGGCTTCATCACTCTGTTCTCCTCCCCACTGATAGCTGGAGTGAGGGGAGCATACTGGTGTATGAGTATGCTCTATGACTACTGTTACATCATCCAGGTGGGTGCTGCACATTGGTGGTGGAGGAAAGTCCCAATAATACTAACAATAATAATAAAGAGATTCCACTATAAAACATATTGGGCCCTTAAGCAACAACTACACTGGCAAATACTTAATAAGAGGTGACCATAATTTAAGGAAAAATGCATTCAACAGGGTAGCACACAGGTGTGGTGGGTAGTACCTCTGCCTCCCAGCTTGATGTTTCCCATATTCACATGGGTTTTTGTCCAGTACTCTTACCTCTTAGTTCCACCTCCCAAATGTATGCTGCTTAGGTTGATTGATCTAAATTCTCCCATTTAGATTCGTTTTTTTTGCTTGATCTCGTACAATTTGTTGAATTTCTAAAAGCTACAATCAGCAATATAAATGTGAGCAATTAACATCCTCTACCTGCAAATCATTAGCCGAACCGAGCATTTAAAACAGGTCTGCATACAGTATCTGCATTAAATAATGCACACAAGAGAGTTTATTAAAATGTTCTGAATTCTCATCTCTCTTCAATTGTCATCATGAATTGTGTTGAGATCAATAAAAATGAAGTCAGCACTACCATAGAGACAAATGCCTCTAAAGTGGAGTAGAAAACTGGACACAAGACTGAAGAGAAAGTGGATGTGGTTTTTGTGTGAGACTAATGCTGGCATTCTGAGCAGGTCTGCCCCATCTATGTAGTATATCACATGGCCTCAATGGATGAGATCTGTCAAGTCTCATTAGCAGAATGCTTCATTTCCTGTAGACATTAGTATTCAGTCACACTCCCCCAGTCACTGAATTGCAAACAATACATATAGCTGGTTTTGTTTTATAACAAATGGGTCCGTGCATTGCTTTCACAAACAGAACAAAACTGTATTCATAATTAGGCTATAGGCAAAACAGTTGT
This sequence comes from Lepisosteus oculatus, assembly GCF_040954835.1. NCBI lineage: Eukaryota > Metazoa > Chordata > Actinopteri > Semionotiformes > Lepisosteidae > Lepisosteus > Lepisosteus oculatus. Next base: position 10,830,991 of record NC_090719.1, on the reverse strand, counting down.
ACAAGTGATATCCATAAGATTTTATATATTGTTAGGGTTCAGTAAGAATAAAACCCATACTGGTTTTGTTGATTACGTTTACATAGGCAGACTATTTTTAGTCTTCTGCACTGACTGTAATGGGTAATTAGGTGCAATTTCAAAAATGCCTGAAAGGAATAATCTACATATATCTAATATTCCTATAATAATTTGATGAAGAGGATATCAAGAGCACTTATTTTTACAATTATTTTCTAACAATATCTTCACATTTAATGACACTGAAAATCGTGGTTCCAATGATTCTTGGTTTTACGTGTTTCTTTAAGCATTTCTGTATTGGATGTCTCTTGATATATGTTACATACTAAGGTTTTTTCAACAAGGAAGTGAGCCTATTATACTGAATGGTATGACTACAGATTTTACTCCCTGTACTGTGCTCCAAGAATGAACCATAGTCCTCTGTTCCTCATGTAGGATTTAGGACCTTAAATTCTTAATAAAACGTGTGTCCTTTTGGAAATATCTTTGTTCTTTTTCCACTATTATTTTTCATGGACAAAAAGTGAAAACCCTGTCTGAAGTTTTTTTTTTACATGACCTGCGTGATTTCCAAATGTTAAAAAATAGAATAAAAAAGGAATTTTCACTAGGAAAAAAACAGAAAGACTTTCATCCCAAACACACACTGAAAATACTAATGAATCGTATCATAATTATTAAATGAAATAATAATGTATTCCCTGCAGTCAAATTATCTTAATATGTCAATTATTACCTTTTGAAATGGAACCACATTTCATTTTAAAAGATAAATGGTACAGGTGGGTACTAAGTGTCCTGATAAAAATCAGGCACTGTTTTGAGTGTTTATTATTATACTTACCACTCACAAATACTGTCTGGTTATAGATCAAAGTGTTCTGTGTCTAAAACATAATGAACATTGTAACAAAAAAAACACATTACTAAACTACAGTCTTTCTACATCTAGCATTTTATAAATGAAACATGATAATACAAGTTATGGAATTTACAACATTATGAAAACAATTAAACAATCATGGTAGTATTTCTCAGTATTACAAAGGAATCCATCCAGAAAAGGCCTCATGTTCACACAAGCAAAACCTACAGTAATTGAGTACAACTATTAACAGAGCAGTAATTTAGATTTTTATCATAGTACCTTGAACATTGAAATAAATTTAAATGCTTAAAAGAGGGAAAATTTATCATTTTAAAGAATTCACAGAATCTCTGTTGATAAAGGCATTTATCAGTGGGTTGGCAGAGAAGATTTGCAGTTAATATATCCCACTTTCTGGGAACAGCTGTTCACTTACTCGATACTCCTCTGTTTTGTGGCACTCTGGGTATTTGAACTGAAAGCACAGAAAAGTTGACCAAAATATTTTTTTGTTTTTTTCCTTCTAACATATTTCCTTGCAAAAGAAGAGGCCTTAATAATGCAGGCAATCTGGAAGATGCAATGTCAAACTGTTCATCTCGTAAATTTATTATGGAATGGGCAGGGATCTTTGCCCACAAGGAAGATAAACACCAAAGTCTCAACAAAACGTCCAAAAACCAATACAAAACAAGTCTAACAGCTGAGTGACCATTAGGAAGTACAGTGGTTTAATGCTCTACCAACCATACAGGATAGATGCGACTGTCAATCAGAAATGAAGAATAGTCTCACAGAATGCTTCTGGGCTTGCATTTCTTGGTGAAAAAAAATGAAAAGAAAAATACGAAAAGTATCTGACAAGGTTTACATTCAATCCTCTATTTTCTCACAAGCAGCTTAATTATCTAAAAATAACATCAAGTAATTTCTCAAAGGATACCACAGAATCAGCATTAACCATATGACTTGTGATATGGTTAACGGTAAGTGGACTTAAATTTATTGTGTAAAGAAGTGTCTTCTGATTTTGTAATGCTCTTAAGCTTAATTTTTACTGTTTCTGGGCCTTATTTTTGCAGATGTTTAGTGAGTTGACTTCCTCGATCACTTTCAGGATTTTGTATTAACTTCACCTTTAAATAATGTATATATGCAGTTTGATTCCTACTAGCATGAAGACAGAAACATAAATGCAATTCCTAAACACATCCTCCAAATACAGGCAAGAGCACAGAAGAGCTGTCCACTCACAGGGTTACAGAGTGGTGCTGATTCTGGAGCAAGTGTGAACTGAGGGCAGAGAAGCGCTGTCCAGTGCTGAAATTCTCATTTAACTGAAAAGGGACTAAACTGAACAACGATATGCATTACAATGAAAGAACAATAAGGAGGGGAAGAAGAAACATTCCACTAAAAATAATTTGTGATGAACTTCAATTAGGCACAATATCTAAAAATTTTGCAGGCCTGTCTGAATATACTGAATATATATATATATCCAGTAATAGGTTTATGCCATGCTGAAAAGAGAAGAAAGAAAACACAACGTTTCAGCCGTGGAGCCTTCTTCAGTTGTGGGGCTCCGAGGCCGAAGAAAAACGTTGTGTTTTCTTTCTTCTCTTTTCAGCATGGAATAAACCTATTACTTGTTCCTTTGAAGCCTACGCATGCTGATGCAGCTACCCACCTGAACATATATATATCTATACATAAAAAAATAAATATACATATAAAATGCATATACGAATCTGAATATTATACAGTTTATAGTTATATGTATATACAGTTATTTTATAACTTACTATATTTGGACAGACCATACTGAAGTATTGAAACAATAGCCAAACAAACAAATATTCACACCACTTGAATTTTATATATATCTGACCAGGTGAAATTAGTAACAAGATACTACCTCACTACTACAGCTTTCTGTAATTTAATAAGTGTACATGGCTTTTATCATAATACTATTATTAATCACTCAAAAATAAACATTTATCTGCAATTTCATTCTTATATTTCATTCTAATATTGTTCTCCTAGCTCACTTTCCTACTTAATTTCTTGTTTTAAGCTGGCAAATTCCTCCACTAATTGCACACAGATATCTCTTCCTCCATTTTAACTCACTTAAATCAGTTAATGAGACTAATGAAACACAGCATTAACATCCTAACCTCCCAGAACCTAATCTTTAGATTACTTGATTTATAGATAAAACAACAATCACAAAAAAATCTGCTATTAACAGTAATATCCTTAGAAATAAGAAGCCAATCTCCCCATCTACTGCTTGGCTGTTGTTTAGCTATTTGATTCAAGGATATTGTCTTGCTGTTTGTTGAAGGAAGTTGTGAATCTGAAGCTGATACACTGGCTGGGTATTTATTCACAACAAAAGTGTTTCTTGTCCTCCATTTTAACATCACTTGCCCTTATATTTAATTTGTGTCTTTAGTTCATTTTTAACCACTGATTGTGTTGAACATTCCAGTATCTCATTATTTTGTCATTGTTGAATGGAACATCAGTTAAATAAAAAAAAAAACAATTAGTCTTAAATTATGGATATTCATTAATGGGAATGATTACTGATTAAGAAACAGTAATGAAGATTTATGTTTTCAATAGAAAGGGGAAGATTCCCACTCTAAGAATACTCCTGTTTGATTAATTTAGCTCAAAGTATCGTAACATGCACTGAAATTAAAAATGATGCCATTTCTTCTGTACTTCTCAAAAAATACAGTTCCAAAAAAATATATCATTTTTAATACAACCAAGAGGAAACATTTTTTACCAAAAATATATTCTCAGTCTAAATCAAGTAGCTGACGTGTCAAAACGATAACTACCGATTCCATTATCTGGTGTCTTCCAGTTACATATGATTGTAATGATAAAACCTTTTCCCTTCTTTTCTGTGCACTCTCATTCAGGACTTTATCTGAGATGCAGTCCCAATTACAATAGATAACATCTGAATAAGAAATCTATGTGGATACAGCACTCATTCAGCAGGCTTAATAGAATAGGTGCAATAGGTGTTTTGCATATCTACCCACAATCCTAGCTGTATCAATCTATGATATTTACAGTATAACTTATTTCTAAACATATTGACTAATCCAGGGGTGTTCAATCTCAGATCTGTAAAGCTGATGTGTCTGAATGTTTTCAAGAGCACTTTAAAGCAGCAACGCTTTGAATGAAATCCTGCAGACAGCCACGATTGGACACCCCTGGTATAATCTGATGAGTAGCAGTCTTTTGTTCTTTCTCACCATATTTCTCTTTATTAATTCATATTTCAAACTGAGCTATGTGCATTCCATACTGTCACTGGATATACACCACAATATTTACCTCATTAAAACCCTCAAGCAATTAATGTTATGTCAGTTAATTGATTATTTGAAGTAAATATAGCATAGAGTAATTTCCAAGGAAATAAAATTTGTATTCAGTCATCTAAAAGACAGGCTTATGAGGTTTGCATTTATTTCTGCTAAGGCATTAAGAAGGCATGCCTGGTACAGGTTTTAGTGGGGAGCTACAAAGCTATGGATGGTCTGCACAGGAACAAGAAGAGGTGAATTAAATTATGAAAAAAAGAAAAACAACATAGTCTCGTTCAGGTGTGTGGTTTTGGCTTAGTCCAACAAATCAAATCTAATAAAGTTGACTGTAGATACATTTCGGCAATACATACATTTTATTCCCTGTGCTTTGTTTAGACAAACCTACTTAGCCTACTTATGAAAATTTAAACACACATTCTATCATCTTAATTTGGAAATGGTATGGAGGAGCTAAATGTCTTTTCTATGTAAAAGAAAACACATTTTAGCATTTCAATTGCAAAAGAAAATGGCATAGAGAAAAGAAAATAAACCTCAAACCAGGTCAAGGAGTTCCAATTTAGTTATTTAAAACAAAGTGCTTGTTATTAGTCAGCAAGTAAACCAGCAACAGCCACAGCTTAAAATAACTCAAGGGGCTCTCAGATAACCCTGTCTAAAGAAGTGAAGACAGTTTAAATTGAAAGTATTTCTAAAAGGGAGAAAAAATGTAAGATTAGGATAAACAGTGATTTGTGATGAGCTCTAAAAAGAACACAGAATATAAATCCTACTTAATCATATCCGAAAACAAAAACAGATGGTAGTTTTTCTTTTTAGTTTGCTACATTTAACCATGTTTATTCATTAAAAAAAAAAACAGTTGCCGTTTCATCAAAATGTAGACACAAATATAGTTATAGAGGTACTGTACTTCATTCCATATTGCCAAAACTGCAACCAAAGAAGGTAACTGTCTGTGATTTTTGTAGAACATCTTTCACAGCCTGCCAAGACTAATCACAATAAAGGGTTTTCCTGGTTTATTCACTCCTTAACCACCTTTAAGTTGCAAAACTTAAATACGATTCAACTTCGTGAGTCAAAAGTGAACATTATGAAAGCACTCTTCAGTGCTTTCAGTGACATGTTGCTGAAGACATAACTTTCACATCATCAGTGGCAGATGCTCAGCCACCAAATTATATGTTGGGCAAAACAGCAATCTGTTCAGCACTGATAATCAGAGACGTCACAAAGGCACAGCACAGAGCGATGTAGCACTGGTAACAGCACTGGTGCACATCCAGGGATTAACAATAAAACAAAACAAAACAAAACAAAACAAAACGGTGACTGTAAAGCAAAAGAGTTTACTTTCACTGTCTTGCCATGATTAAAGCATAATTTACCAGGGCCAGCAATCTCGAGATTGCCGCCTTGAAGACTGTTCATATCCCAGCAAGCACTGTAATTCCTGTAATTGTAGCTTCATCAAATTCACTAGCTGAGACACAGAGCCCACGCAGCAGAACTATTTTTTGAAGAAATGTCAGCACCAATATTAAATAAGCTCTAAACGTATAACTACAGTATGTAAACAGAAAAAGTGTTCTATGTATTGTGACACCTTTGCAAAGAGCCACTTACTGTACCATCTCACCTTCTATCACTTAAGGCTAAAGGCTGTATCTCATGTTCTTTTCCTGTAGCTAGTTGCTTGATTTGACTGTATTACTACTTTTGTATCGCCTCTGGGATTACAGCTTTTTCGTTTGTTCACTTCAAGGAGGACTAAGCAGAAGTCTTCCTCGTTTCCAGCATTGCTTAGCTCTTTCAACACCCATGTCATACACTTGACACAAATACCTCCATTGCACGAGTATCATCATTAAAGCAGAGGATCAACTGTATGGAAATAACATACTACAGAGAAGTCTAAATGGATTTAGAACAAATACATCTTGTCTGATGAAATTGTAGGAATTCCTTCAACAAGCAATTCGAATAGACACACAAAGAACACATGATTGATATATTTAGATTTTCAGAAGGTTTTGATTAGCTAGATTCTGATTAAAGTAGTACAGATTTTAGATCCTACCAAATTAGAAGATTTAGCAAACACTGTACAGGGAGCAAATAAAATTACATGATTTAGATAAAATTCAAGCCTGACTTTCAAATGTTGACAGGGTTTTGCATGCAGATAATAACTTGTCACTGCATAAATTACACTGTACAATGGTACAACCAAAGAGCACTTCCTTTTGCACTTAAAAAAACAGGCAAACATCTGAACACTGATATGTTTTGAGGTGGTGCATTTAATAGATTTACATTTTTAAAAACAACAATATTTGCGTAAAACACATTGCAACAATTTTTCTTAACTATTACATTAACCTAGTGTAATGGGGCAACTGTGCCTCTCTGCCACCTGTGACAGTGTGCACTGCAGGTGTGCAAGTTAGAAACCAGCTGGAGAGAGAAAAGGTGCAGGCATTTTTACAAGGAGCAGAAATTTAGATTGGCTGTGTTTCTTTCTCTATAAAAAGATTCAGAACAGAGGTCTAGGAGTCTAATCGTCTAGTTGTGAGGTTAAACTTGTAAAGGGATATGGTTAGATGAAGGAAAAGATTAATATTTCCAATTGTTTAAAGGGAGATGTGGGTTGGCTTTCCCACAGGATTTAAAAGGATAAAGCAGGGATCTCTTTCTCTGAAGGTTTAGATTAGAAAGGAGAAGTGTGGTGCAGCTCTCCCATCCTTAAAAATTAGTTTTGCAAGGGTTTGCACAGGCAGGTTACCGACCAAGTCAGGATGGAAACATTTTTACACAGGCTATCCAGGCAGTCCCGGTCTCGCAGTTCTCCAGTGTTATGACTAAGATTGTGGCAAATAGTGTACAGGTTACTTACAACAGGAGATTCATGTGTATAGATCTTCCACACCACACTACCAGGCTAAGGAGGACCTGCCTGACCTAAGCATCCAAATCTTAAAAGGCTCCTGAGTATTGTGTGTCCCTCTGACTCCTGAATATTGGTAGACAGCTGATATGAAGGGATGAATTTGAAACCAGGTGGTCCCCAACACTATTTTTTAAAACACAAACAGAACCACACCAACTCAAAGATTAACAAATCATTAAGTAAGAAAGAAGGTGGGCATGTATTTCTCTTGGTCTGGTACCTAATTCAGGGATTAGTGCTACAGCTTTAAATCCTCAAAATAAAAAGTCTTGTGCTATGGTGAGATTTCAGAAAGCCCAGGAGCATAAGCAAATCTCATTCCAATAAGCAGAAGATCTGATTTAAATAAGATCCTGAGCTCTCATTGTCATGCTAAAGGAAAAGGTAATAATACATTTTTATACAAAAGTTTAATCTGCGTATACAGTTCTGAAGTTTAATCATGTAATCATGTAATCGGGCTTAGTATTAGGAATTCTTAGTCTCGTGTAAAACTAAAAAGATTACCTCCTTTTAAACAGTATAATGACCAGGCAAATTACCCCTGTGGACCAACACAATTACTTTTTTTCACGTAAACAGGTTTTTAGCGGGTTTAAGGGGGATATGCTCTATGGCAAAAGAAAGGAACATAGTCTCAGAAAAAAAAATGTAGACTACTTTTATTTTCCACAGAAAATAAAAACAGAATGGCACGTCTAAGGTTTCGCTTATTGCAACAAAAAAAGCAAACAAGAGGAACATATGTTACATCTTCAGAAGGCAGTGGTAAAATTCGATTTAGCACATCTTCTCTGACAAGTTAGACATAATCAGAATCCCTCTCAGCAGCTGCTGGCCAGAACTTTCATCCAAGCACGCAGGGGAGGTGACGCAAAATCAATACTCAGCTGAAGTGATGTGGGAGGTCACCAGGTCAGCCAGTGAATTCTTTCAGGAGACACATGGAACGCTCCTTTATTATTAATATTACCAAAATACCTAATACGGTGTGTGAGCATGCTTTCTGTATTAAACTTAAATCTCGATAAAAGTGGCAGATGACAGGGAATTTTACCCAAAATGCAATGTTGTTCAAGAGAGGTCTAAATCAAGGAAGTGGGCAGGCTAAGCCAAAGCCAGAGAAGCCAGAGAAGCAACAGAAACTGGTAAAAATACAGAACCAAGAGTATTGCATGTGCTTTACAATTTACCTGGGCTGCACACATTTGGTAATGCTGCAAAAATGAGGAATTGTAGACATCAAAGGAAAAAGTAATAGGTTTATTAAATGCTGAAAAGAGCAGAAAGAAAACACAACGTTTTGGCTGTGGAGCCTTCTCTGGGTGTAATTGTAGACATCAGTTGTGCACTGAAAGCAAATGACATACTACTCTGTTTTCAGTCCAGAATGTTTAAAGGTCCAACAGAGCCTGGAAAATAACTCCTACCCTAATTAAGGTTGGGAACTGCAGTAAAACCAGACCCCTTAAACCTGGTTTTGCATCTGGGTTTGCACCAAAATTAACCTGTGGGCTTGCGAAAAAGGTCCTGTGAACTCAAATGTTGACAGATGACACCTTTTAACTGTTTGGAAGCATATCAATAAATTCAATCAATGCATTCAGTAAAACGAAAAATTGTATGTAAAGATTTTGGAGCTCCTCACTAATCCGTCAAATGTTAATGTACTTGAGAGCAAAGATTATTTTCTAAGAGGTCTTATCCACAGACAGGCTGGTAGAGTGCATTTATCATTATTAGAGTTGGATGAATGACATTTCTAAAACACAAGAGAGACCTATCGTGAAACTGGATAACCATCTAGACAATCACAATGGATTATGGTGTATAGTGGTGTACTGTATAGTCACACAACTATACACTTTAAGATAAACATGATATACTGTATTTACAATATACTGTAGTAATGAATTATAAAGTAATCTGAAACACTACTGTTGAGTAAGCTGTTCAATATTTTCAGAATCCAACTGGTTTCTACATAAATTTACCATCTTGTGTCTGTTTTAATTCACTAATAATAAGATAAGAAGACTCTCTAATCTGACAACCTGACGGTAGTTGACCATAGGAGTTCAATATTGTACCACGTAAATCTTTTTATTTTTATTTTGCCCATTTAAAAAAATGGAAAAGTGATTGCAGAGCATCTTAATAATCCCATGACTGTAATGGTACTCACATTGACACCCAACGTACATAAGCCCCTGCTTACCCAAACCTTAACAACGATCTCAATTACTGTTTTCCCTTGTGTTAAATATCTTTCAAAAACTCAGTTTTAAATTTTCTCTTTTGGCAGAAAATTTGAAAGTCATTTTTTTGTTCAAAACATACATTGTTGAACCTACACTGTAAAAAAGATGGGTGCTGATGTATTTATTAGAAGACAGGATATTGGGGCAAAATATAGTTAAATAGCTGCACAGAAGACAGGCGGCAATTTCTGGCAGCTGTAAGCAAATTATTCTGGACTGCAGAAAAATTGATCTCATGAAAAGTGAATATCCAGCTAACAAATATCTACAGGGTTTCAAGCTATATTAATAGTGTTGTGTGCTTGGGGTCTTTACAATCTCTGTAATAATCAGTGCCCCTTATCTTAGAAAGGGAATACCCTCACCAACACCAGTAATCAGTATGGACCATGTATCAGATGGTAACTTTCCAAGAGATGAGCAAATGTTTATGTGATTTTGTGATATGCTTAGAAAAAACAGACAGCACGAAACAGAGAAATAGTTTTATAACAAACAGAGAAGGAGGACAGAAGAGACAAAAGCAAGCAAGTTACAGCTTAAAAACCTTCCTTTGCTACTAGATTCTTCCTTGACAAACCAAAACCCATGGGTTTTCGAGGGCTGAGGGCTACTTAAAACTCAATTTATCCGCTGATTAAATTTAGGCAAAAACAAAATTATCCTCCAGTTTCTAAATATGCCGGGAACAGTATGCTTTCCTTTAGCTGGATGGAGTTTTGTTAAGTAACCAAAGATTACTCCTTAACTTCATTTTGGAAAGCAGGATCATCTGCGGCAAATCTGATATTTTATAGAAGAGTGTTATTTATCCTAACAAATATGTATATTATATTATTTAGAGGTGTTACTTAGCTAAGAGTTAAGGAATGTGTAGGAGTATGTAAGATGCAGGTTTGGACTTTCAAGAACTTTTAAGTCTTTATATCTTACTTTCTGCATTAGTTTTTGTTATCCAAGGAAGATTAAAAATCCACATGACCTTGTTGGTATTACCTGACTAATGATTATCAGATTTGTATTTATCCTTTGTAAATGTTTATACTTAGGTAAATGTCAGGACAGGCTAATAAATAGAACCAGCTACATTAATACTGATGTAGTGACCCTTAGGCAATTTTCACCACACCAGATAAATGACAGAGATACTGTATGCTCATAAATGGACAGGAATTTTCAAACTGGAAGGCCAATTAAAACTGGAAGCTTAGTGACAAAGGTTTCAGAAGCAGTTAACTTGACAGACTGATGCTGTCAAAAAAGACAGCAATTTAATTCTGATTAGAATATAACCACGGCATAAGAGACATCCATGTGAAAGTGTTCTTTCAGCTACACAAAATGTAGTTAAAACCTAGAATAATGGACAACGATGCAGGTAACAGGTTCATTTAAATCAATACAAATAATTTGTCATTTCAAAAAAAGGCATTATAGCAATGGCTTGACCATGTAATTGAAAATTATAATATGCACCATCAAATAGGAAATGTGTTTTCATTAGACTTGTGCACAAGTTATACCATGTGTGGATGTGCTATCACTTTATTAAAAGTCTGGCAAGCAATGGGGTCAAGGCAGGACACACTGTGCATGAGACGCCAGTCATTCACAGGGCACAGGCACACACTGACACCGGGGTCAATTTTCCCAGAATCCAATTAACCTACCAGGATGTTTTTGGACGGTGGGAGGAAACCTATGCAAACACTGGGAGAACATACAAACTCCACCCAGGGCCTCAGCACTACTAACCACTGTGCTTCTTGGGGGCTCTGCTAACAATATGCTAATAACTCCAAATACGTAAAGCTAAGGAATGTGCTAAGGAGATGCATTCTAATAACCATTACCATTACATTGGGGCATCAGCTCTGCAAATGCAAACTTACAGTAGTTGTGGCTGATACACATTTAACAAGATAAGGCTTGATATTAAAAAAAAAAATTGTAAATGAGGCCTCATGTGTCCTACAAGCAGAACAGAAACAATAACTAAGGACAAGTATGTGTAAAGCAGTTAACAGAGCGATTAAGAAGTGATTAAGTGATTAAGAGATTGGGGAAAAATGGATTGGATGCTCTCCTTTTTTAAAACGGATCACAACTCAGTTTTGCAGCTGTGTGAGATACATGTGACAGAGAGAAATTAAACAGAGGATCACACAGGCTTAGGCCAGGCTTGGTCAAACATTACACAAAACCGCTTTTCTTTAGATGACAGCTCCACCAGACAGTGGAAAATGCATGTGTGCCTTGTCCTCTTTTGGAATGTTAAGCTTTGCAGATGCCAGAGAAATAAGGATTGAATACAGGGAAGAAGAGCAATGTTAATGAGAGACTTATAAGGCTTGTGATGGACAATCAAGGTGGAAGAACCAGGAGTTTTCAATATAAATTAGTGCCTCTGCAACAGTGTTATGAAAGCCTAGCTCTCAGTTTGAACAACCTTGGACAGAACAATTTTGAGATAATGGTGGGAACACTGGCACAAGAGGTTTACAAAAGATTATGCAGCCATTTACAGTAGGTATAGATCTGATTAGATGCAATTCATAATTTAAAAACTGCATATGCACCAAGCTAAATAATAAGAGGATTATTATCCTAAAAGTAAACTAGCTACTCATGGCTGTCAGCTGGTGGTACAAAGCAGTCGCTGCTCACAATGTGTTAAATGGAAAACATTATGTAGCACTTCAAAGCCCTAAGGAACCAAAGTATGAGATGAGATTAATGATATTGAATTAGTATTTCCATTGACACATGACAAATGACCACTTTTAATAGACTTGTGACACTCACCTATTTTGTATCTGTCTCAGAAATGTGACTTAAGGAGGTTGTACTGAGAGGTAAATTATTCATCTAGGCAAATAACGATTGGCATGTTTATATTTAAAAAAGATAAACAGTAATTCATTTTCTGACCAAACTAACAGGGTTGTACATTTTATCTCTCAACTCTTTTAGCAGTTCTAATTAATTCTTAAGATGGATTAGTAATATTATTGCACATTCATGCTAATGCAATTCAGATATGGGATTTTTAGTAAGATATAATAATTACAAGAAGAACAAAATAATATCAAGTTTACAGACATGGAAAGGGATATTTGTACTTCATTTCAGCATTTTGTGTTGTACAGTATTCAGACAAGCATTCACTTTCACAATGTACAACCATGAAAAACTAATATTATTTTGCTCCATTAAAGCACCTTTAAAATAAAAAAATAACTTATTTTTTTAAGACAATTATAATTCATTAGGTCACTTTGCGAGTCCACATGCTAGGTTTTTCATTGTGTTGAATTGAAAGCCAGGTTCTTAAAAAACTGACATTAGTGTTTTTCATAATTGTGTTGCCTTGGATTAGCTCAAGGCACATGTTTCTCAAGCAGACTGTATGAAACCCATAGCTCTAATTATTTATGGATAGTTTTAATAAACCATTTGGTTCCTGCTCAAAATAACGTATTCCTCAAAGAATATGGTTGTAGTTTTTATTGGATGCTGAGAGCAAAACCGAAGCTTTACACTCATGACAAAATTTGAACAAGATGGAGCTATTGAATAAATCTACAGAGTACTTAAACAACATAGAGAACGTTTTAGATAAGTCTTCATAACAGACTTTTCAGAAACTCCAGGTTGTGATGAAATCTTATTTTTCAGAAGTGGTGTAAATGTGTTTTTGTCCAATTGCTCAATGCTTTGTGTAAAGTGCCTAATTTTTCAATGCATTCCCCTATTTTGATGTTGATTGTCAAGTAGTCCTTTGCACTGACTGTGTCAATACCAGATTGGTTGTATTAGTTATGTTTATATACTGTTGCAAAGTTACAGTTGTTAATTTCAAAGTACTAATACTTTCAGTAAACAGAAAAGACTGGCGGAAAGGGATTAGATTTGCCATTAAACTAGGAAGAAGCCAGTTCCGCATATGACAAAGACTTGTAATTTGTAGATGAATTCAACAGAGCATGTCAATAATAAACACAGCATGTGAAGAAAAAACACTCATCTGCAATGTTTTGTTTTAATTATTCCAGAAGGGACAAAGACACTTGAATGGCACAATCCATGCTTCTGCAAACATATCAATATTAATCACTCCTGTCATTTGGATTTATATGAATCAACACACAAAGAGATTTTTCTACCACACCAACATTATTGTGTACCTACAGTGACCATAGTACCATGCTGAATATTAATACTCGGTCATTGCTTTTCTTTTAACCAATAGTTTTATTCTGAATTTATTAAGGTAATTTGAGTGATACATTTTCAGGCCACTTCTTTCAGGAATTTGAATGAAAAACACATGCTTAAGGAACATCGTGGCGCATTCAAAATACTTCTTAGTGTAGTTTTCTCAGTGTGGTTTCTGTATTTGGGAAAGTGCACGGATTTCATAAATTGGAAATGAATATTTCAGCTACTGTACCTCCCACCTTCTTAATACACACTAGTAAGGTTAATGTGAGGCTAATTGGTGTCTCTAAATGATCCCTTAATGCATGTGCCCTGTTATGGACTGGTGCTCTGTCCATGATGTAATCTCGTTTTGCTCCACATGCATTTGGGATAGGCTTTGAGTAGTCTCAATACACAGTAGGTATGGGTACTAGGTACCTGAAGAAGGCTCCACGGCCGAAACGTTGTGTTTTCTCTCTTCTTTTTTTCAGAATGGAATAAACCTATAACTCACAAGATATAATGATAATGGGGAAATGGATGGAGATGGATTCCATTTGGTATGAAAATAACATCATGCACAATCTCACAATCTCAGACATATACAAGCAATTCATTAATGAGTTCTACCATTCAGCTGCAAGATGCCATGACTACGATTATGGAGAATTGTCCAACCAGAACTATTTCTTACCATTCAGGTTGTATTTAGGAAGACTGATCATCTTAGTGATCATTCTTTTACGATAAGTGCTCCTACAATAAGACAGGACCATGATATGCATCACCCATTGTTTGAATTTCCTGCACAATAGCCCATAATGAAGACTTATTCTTGGGTCATCATGTTCAATAACTTTTTGTATGCCTTGGAGCATCTCTCCCTAAAGAAGCTGTGAGAAAACTGCGTTTGTTTACTTGTGGACACAAGCAACCACCAGACCTGTTTATACCTGTTACCTGGAATCAATGCATTCCAGGTGATTTCATGTAACAGTCTATACAAAGATGAACTGAATTGTTTCTTATTCCGTAGTTCAGTGATACATTGAACTAATTTATGAATTTGCCATGCATTTCTGTGAAGCCTCACAGAATTATATTACATAACTTACATGTTATAATTTTACATACAGCAATATTATTTAACAATTATCAGTCATATTTTAGATGTTTTTTGTAATTATTTTTTAATAATAGAAATTGAGTAAGAGTGCAAGCTATTAGCTATGGGAAAAAATATGTTGCATGCACTGTAACACTTACAGATGAATTATGTATATATATTGCATATTCAGTTGTTTCAAGGTCACTGGATCATTTTTCATTATTATCCCTTTCCCTAGAACAAGTGGTAAAAGACACACCTGGTTTCTCAATAGGGAACCACTGCTACCCCATCCCACACACCCTGTCTGCATTCCTATGGTTACAAGGGTTGCCAAGTCAACACACTCATTAGAATGTCTGACAGCTTCCCTCAGGATGTGGACTAAGAATTTTACATTTATGTCGTCTGTTGCAACAGGTCTAGACACAATTTAGAGTTCTCCCAAAGAGCACCAGTATTATAATGAGGAAATAGCTGGTACTCATCAGTTTACATACTTGTTTATTTTAATGTCACTGAGGGTCCATTGGCTTTAATCTGAGAGACAACACAAACAGGATTCACATTGCTACTGTATTTATTGCAGTAACCTTAAATATGAACTATCTTTTGCAATGTAACCTATAAGACATGAACCATGTTTACCACAAATGACAATTTTGTCACAATTACTTTAAATCCTAAATAGCTTTAGTTTTAATTAAAAAAATGAACCACATCACGCAGAACACAGTTCCTAATATCCTAGAGCAGGAGTCTCAAACAAGCATGGTACCATCTATAGGAACACCACAAAAATACAATATAAATTTACCTCATTAGACATTCATAAAGGAAAGAGCTTTAAAGAAATGTGTTTCCATATGCATAAAAATTGAATGATTAATTAATAGGGTAGCTCCGCCCCTCTCAGAAACAATAGCAGTAAAAACACCTATTCTACTTCTCCTCTCAAGTGAAACTGGGTTTACAGATGCAGGCATCTTGAATGTGCATTAATCTTGTGTTAACGGTAAGTAAACTGCCCCAGTTTCGGCTGGTGTGCCGAAAACAGCCTTTCCATTGCTCACAACAGATCAATAGATGGCACTAGCTTTGCTTTTTTGAATGGAGCTTGGATCAGACTTTGATCATTTCACGTGCCTGGTTTCACTGAAAAATTCAGAAAAGGAATTTTGCAGAGTAACTGCAAACTATTTAAAACAACTGAAACTGTTAATACTGCGATTTGCCACTATGCACCAATGAAACATTTTAATTTTATTTTAATGATCGCTTGCCAAACAGTGCTGTAAATGATTGCATCTAGATGATCTAGGCATTGTACAGATGCAGCCATTCAAAATGCGTGTCAGATAATGTGGCAATTTGCAGCTCAATGTACTGTTCTGCATTTTTTAAAAAATAATAATTCTGTTGTCATTTATTTTGTATAACCTCCAGGTGGCGCAGTGAATGCTTAATGTGGCGTGTGGAAGTATTTCGGCTGTTGCCAGAAAACACCTGGTTACGCAGAAAGTGGAATACAGTACTACTACCAGATATAGAAATATATTTAGATCCTGAAATTAATATAGTTTTTAATTACTTTAGTTAAGTGGTTCCATATTCCCTATTAATGGATTTTAAAAAATATTTTTTTTACAACAAGTACAACACCAAGTATTCATTGAAAAAGTTAAACCATTATAGCTTTTCATAAAGTATATAAACTTAATATAATCAGAATGAGCATGTCAAATGTTTTCCAAAATAACCACAGTAAGTGACCAAGCTAAAGACTTTGATGCATAAAATGTTTATGAAGAAGGTAGAATACCATTGTGTATATTTTATTTTTAGTTACCACTACCAATCAAGAGGTGTGAAGTCAGAATGGGTGCAGAGAGGTGTGAAATGAAACTTCCAATGAATGGAGAAAATTTAAAGTTAAGTCGTTAAGAGAAGGGAGAATGTGATCCTAGTTGCAGAATAATTTTGGTTTCTCCTGCTACTTTACCTTTTTAGCTTTTTGTTTGGTTTTTCAGCTTTTTTGTGTTATTTTCGGCTCTTGCTAACCTTACACTGGTGCTTTCGGCCCTCTGTAGGGGCGTTGACTTGTTCCCAGTGATTCTGTTGTTCTCGTACAGTATAAACAACAACATATCTGTATCCATTTAGTAGTAAGACACTCAATTGGGCATCACACAGACCCCTGTGCTGTTCTATCCCTTTGCTTAACACAATTATTGCAAGTTCAGTACTTTTGGTCAATCTTCTCACTACAAGAAACCCTTTTATTGGGAATATGCTTTATTATAAAATAACACAGCATATGCAGATATGCAAATCAGTGTATTTCTGCCTTGCGGAAGTATCACTCCTATCTAACACTCTAAACAACTCTCTAAAACTCTCAGTGCACTAAAAAATAGAAGAGGCTCTGATCCTATTAATTTTAGCCCACTAAAAGCCAGCTGCCTTCAGCCAGATACCCTTTTAGTTACAGTGTCAATTAACAAAATAACTGATTAATGTTTGTCTATTAGCTAATAAAAAACATTTAAAAATAACTGTATAAAAGGTTAAATATATACAGTATATACCACTTATGAGTCTCGGTATTCAAATGTAATCATATTATAAAATATATTTGTAACATTTTTGTAATACATGCATCTATATATGTATAAATATATCTTATAATATGACTACATTTGAAAACCGAGATTCATACAGTGAAAATCATCTGGTTCTCCAACAAACTTATGGAGCTTGGCACAGTTAAGTACATTACACTGTTTAATGAGCTATACTGCTGAGTGAAATACATGGTGCTTAAAAAGTTAGCTGACCTATCCAAACAACAGAACAGATAAGAGGGTATAAGTAAAATACTTGTCTCAATGTTATTTCCCAAGATTTTTATTTTGGACACTGATGTTAGTGCTCTGTTCTGCATACTTCCATTGTTGACGTGTTCTATGTGGCCCCATTTGTATGTGTTCCAAAACTATTAAAAAGGCCTGTTAACTTTACAAGTACCCTGTATACTCATTACCTGATCCATTACTATTTTATTTAACTTTTTGCATTAAAACATATATTGCGTTTTGCAAATAGTCTCTGTGAAACTGGAACTGAAATAAAACAGACATTTTTGTATTTGCATTTGGTTTATAAAACATTTTAATAATCACTCACAGCGGGACAGAACTCCAGCTTGTGGTTTCTAGGTTCGATCCTGGCCTGAGATGACTTCTATCTTCTATCATTTACATGATCTCACAATAATTAAGGTGTTTTTTCTCTGTGTGCCAGTTTCCTCTCACCACCCAGAAACCCACACTGAGAAAAGTCAGTTTCGTAATAATGAATGCACATACTCTATATTCAAACAAAGACTTCCTGTAGTATCTCAGCAGCATCTGTTTTGACACACAGAAGTGGAACATTATACATTAGACGAGTTCAACCAGCCAATCTAAGACAATTTGTGTCTCAATGAAGATGTGATTCAAATTAAGTATAAAACGACTATTTTGAAAACACGAAACTGCAGGAAGAATTTTAAAAATCAGACTGCTCCAAAACACCTACGAAAGGTTGATACTGCATGAGGAGATGGTTCTTTCATGAGAGCATATGGGGTTTGTTTATTCTAAAGCAGTTCTCCCCTCAAAACAGATTGTAGAGAGGAGTTAATCAATACCAAGACTGAGCTATCAAACAGAAATGACAAAAAGGGATATTTGATTGCATCAGACTACCCTGATTTCTTATTTCTATCTAGTATCATAAATGGGTTTAGAATTTGCAACCGAAGGTAGATGAAAGGGCCTTGGAGTCTAATATCTAATGCCTGTAGGTGGACCACTCATCTTTATTGCATCTGTTTACACTAAATGGTGTGGAGGGAGGTTAAAAGATGCACAAATCAGTGGTTAAACATTTCTTTTGGTTTTTATGTGAAAGGTATCAAAGGAAAAACTGCTTCACAGGCAGATCTGTCTCCTTGAAAATAAACTGATTTACAACAAATCTCTGTGACTCTTCCGGATTCAGGACTGTGCACGTTGCTGTTGTGTCACAGTACAACAGCTATAGAACTGATGACAGCAAGCAAACAATCTCGAGAAAATGTTGGCTAAGCACAGTGAAGGTGCACATAATAATCTCTGCAAGCTGCAGAATTGTGCTTTATGTCACACTGTCGTAAAAGATAGGAAAGTGACAGCAAGCACTGTGAACATTAGCATCCAGCTCAGTGGACAGTGTACAAGGCGGTGTCTTCAGAGTGACACAGTAGACAGAACAAGTAACCTGTAACCAAAAATGTTTTTACAAATTGTTCATGTGTTCTGAATGATAAGGATTTGAAATTGAGTATGGTTAAAAACAGCCATAGTGCATTTATAACTTCTTATAATCAAAACACCACCACCACATTGGTGGTGGTGGAGGGGGGTCCCCATTACCTGTAAAGCGCTTTGAGTGGAGTGTCCAGAAAAGCGCTATATAAGTGTAAGCAATTATTATTATTATTATAAAACCAAAACTCACAGTGATTCTGGAACCAATGGTCTGTAGAAAAAGGAATTAAAAGTTCAATTTCTCCTTAATTATCCATTCATACAGTATGTTGCTTGGGTATAAGAATGTTGTACAAAACAACTGGAAAGTTCAGCACTGTGGTCAGCTGAAAGTGTCTCCTTACTTAATTCTTATGGTTAGTTGCTTAGTTGCTTTGTGTTACCAACCACATTGTTGTGGCAGTATCCTGATGCACACAGCACCAATCTTGTTCTCAGCAGAGTTGAAGTATCATGACCTAAATACACTTTTTTTTCCTGATTTCATTGTTTGGGAACATTAAAATCCAGCAATAAACTGGATGGGATATTATAATTAAATATAGGAAAAGAGCAAGTAAAACTGCTGTGACTTCTCAAAAATAAGCTTTTGCTGGGCTTCCCTATGATTAATTGTAAACATTTGTTAAAACATACATTATGGGGTAAAAGCATTGTAATTCTAAACACCTCAACAAATTTATCTAACAAATTGGGTAAACATACCTAAAGTTCACAAATTTACATTCTTTATGAGTGAGCTGCATTCTCCTTGTCTTACTTGAAAGGAAAGCTAAAAAAAATAATCCACTCCAATCTTAATAAAACTGTACAGAACAAAGTCATGTCATTCAAAAGAAATGAATTCTTTACTAATCCATTACAGTTACAAAATACTTAAAGAAGGGATTTATTATTTTAACTTAATGTAGTTGGGGAAAAAAGTTAAGAGTTAATGTAATCCATTACAGTTAGATTTACTATTTACATTTCAAAAGTAACCTTCCCCACAATGCTGTATATTCAATATTGAAAAAAAACAAACATTCTTGTTCTTCTTTACAAGTAAGAGTTGTGATAAACTCAAGGAATAAAACAACAATATAGACATTACTGAAAACTTAAAATACCAAAGTAAACCAAGAATGACACACTGGCAAAATGAATGTGAAAAAAAAAACACAATAGAAAATCCACACTGTTTTCCTTCCCTTGTGCAAGTTCTCTACATCCTTTGTATGATGCTCTCAAAAGATCAACCACAAACACAGGAGTCTTTATTTCAGGAGTAAGCATGAAAAAAACAGTTCTTATCCAAAATGAGTTTCCTGACAAATCCCGAATAACTTTCTACTTTCATGAAAAATAGAATAGAGAAATCAAATCTTCCATTAAAAAACCACAACAAGCTTCCAATCCAGAGTAGGATCAACAAAAATTCCCATCTTTCCCCGTAACAAATACATAAAAGAAAAGCATTTTTTTCATGAAAAAAGTAAAATAACTTAATTTTCTCCAAGCTTAGGCCCTCTGTATAATAAAGCATATACTATAGCTCAACCAGACTGAAGATCGAAAACTGGTGAACAAAGGACATGCTTTTTTTAAAGGGTGGACTGATTTGTCTCTTAAAGAAACATTTCTGAATGAAAGGACAAGTGATCTAAAGCTACAAACCTGTGAAACAAGAATTTTAGAAGATGGTTTAAACTGGAGTTAAAGAACAGGTAACTTGGCCTGGTTTACAGCAGTGCAATTAAGTATAGCTGACAGCATACATATTATTTATGTGTGGCGATTGTCACAATGTAGCCTACAGACTTACCGACACATTTAATTAAACAGTGCTGGTCCATTAAAAGACGAAGCTTGTTTTTGTCTGACAGAGCTCGGTAGACTTGTCCAATTTGTCTTGTTTGTTTTTTTTCCCTATCCTACATTCTGTCCCCATTCTGTCTTTCTCATATCGTAAATGCGAGATTCTCTAAAATGTGTCTCTTAAAAAAGACTACGGAGGGTTAACCATCAACCTTGACATGTTGAAGCTGCAAAAGTGAAAGAGACAATAGCTGCATTTGTTTCCTTTGTTGTACTTGCCTGTTCAAGGTTCTCATGTATAACTCTGGTTTAAAGTAGTTATATCGAAGCATAACTCAAACATAATCAGGATGTGAATCAGGCCCCTGACAGGCCATCAGGGACATTATTGTCAAGTGACAGCCTTTGGAAAACAGACACGGGGCTGCATGTTGTAGCCTTGATGTGTGAAATGTCAGTTCCCCCACCTTCTGCATAAGCTGCTTACTTGCAAACCTCTGATAACTGCAATTGATATTTGCTTTGCTTGAGGCTGCACTTTATAAGGATAAATGATATCCACACAGATAGCACGCTTTTCTAAGTAAGCAAATTATCATGCAGGAAAGAAAATCCCTGAAAAGCATATCAGTTCCATTTTGTTAGAGCACACTTGACTTAAAGTCCTCTCAAGTGATTGCCATTGTTCTGACACTAGCAACGGTCAAATACATTTCGTTCAAATATAGCTATACATACACCAAAGCTATGTGTATCTTTTTAATAAGAGGGGACTTAATACAGATAGTAAAGCGAGACGCAGATCACTCAGTTCAAACTAAACCAAGAACACCGTACCTGTACTCTTAATGAAATGTGAACTTACTATCTGGTTGAACAAGCCAAAAGAACATTTTTTTCTCCGATTTTAAATTAAAGAAAACTAAAAAAACATAACATTCTAGGACTAAAGCTGTGTGGTACTGAGGAATAAACACGGACTTATTTTTACCTCTCTAATAAATATTTCAGTTTTACAAAGTGTAAACAACAGAGGTAACTGCACAATCAGCAAGAAAGATCTCCAAGTCAGTCATTATAATACTGGAGAAATCACTGAAGCAGATGACATTTCCATTATAATTGTTGACGACTCCCAAGAATGTAAGAGAGTTATTTCCTTCAGTACAGAACACAATTCAATGTACAGTTCCATGACTATATTGGAAGACTGGAAGACAGAGGCCAGTGGTCTTGGTGAGCCTTTCTCATCAAACCCATGACTAATTGTTACAACCCCCTGCATCAAGAAGCTTGGAAGAAATGAGGACAGCATACACACTCACCAGACCATGTGCACTGGCTAGCCATCTCATTATTTTTTGCCACCACAACCACAATATCTTATACCACAATCAAGTTTGTGTGTTGAAAAGTTAGACAAATCCCTTAATGACAGCACAAAGACTCACAAATGACAGTCCACCGATAGATGTCAACAGCCATACCACCCAGCAACTCACAACTGTAAACCCACTGAAGCTCAGCAGGTGTGAGCCTGGCCAGTATCTGGATGGGAGACCTCCTGGGAACACTAAGGTTGCTGCTGGAAGTGGCGTTAGTCGGGCCAGTAAGGGATGCTTGCGCTGGGGTCTGTGTGGATCCTAATGTCCCAGTATAGTGACGGGGACACTATAAATGTAAATATGCGCCATCCTTCAGATGAGACATAAAACCGAGGTCCTCACTCTCTGTAGTTATTAAAAATCCTAGGGTGTTTCTCGAAAAGAGTATGGTGTTACCCCAGTGTCCTGGCAAAATTCCCCATTGGCCTTTACCAATCATGGCCTCCTAATAATTCCCATTTAAGAACTGGTTTCATCACTGTTCTCCTCCCCACTGGTAGCTGGTGTGTGGTGAGTGTTCTGGCACACTACTGTATGGTTGCCAATGCATCATCCAGGTGGGGCTGCACATTGGCGGTAGTGGAGGGGATCCTCATTACCTGTAAAATGCTTTGAGTGGAGTGTCAACAAAAGCGCTACATATGTGTAATGAATTAATTAAGTAATTAAGATGTGAATGACATCATTGACAATCTCTAAAGTGAGATTATACAATCCTTTTTCTGTCTGATGTTAATTGCCAGTTATCACTTCAGCCTGGTATTTTATATCCTAAATGAACTCTTTATTGGCTTCATAAGATCCATTTCAACTTCTCCTAGCTTTTCAAAGTGCTAGTTCTTTAAAGGGAATCAGAATTCCATGCAGGTCATTTGAGGAGAAGAAAAGACAAAATGATAAGATCTCAAATGAGTTCTGACCCCTAAACCATAAACTGGTAATGAGGCAGAGATATTTTTGCGTTATAATGATTTATTCTAATGAGATTAAGAACAAGAACATACAAGTTCTAACAAAGACAAACTCACAGTACAGTGAAGTATTGAAGGAAATTAGTAAAAGAACAACTGCAAATGCCACTATCATACAATTTCAGCATCACAATTAGAACATTATATAGAATATGACCATCATTAATCACTACAAACAGCAACAAGTGACGTTCTGGACCAAAATGAAAAATAAAAGAAGACATCAATTTGCATGAGTTCTCATGAGCAAATTAAATATTGGAATTGGATGTTTAGTGCACGCCCTCCTAATCCTGAGATAATATGCTGGTGGACTTAACCGGCTTAGTGCTTGGAAACCTTCACAAGCAATCAGTAATCTTCTGTGATCAGTCTGCCCGTGGGCAATAAGAATGCAAAGCTAAAGGCAGGTGAGAGAAATAATGAATGGTTTAATCAGAGATATAATTACAGGAAGGCATTCCAGATGTTAAGGTAATGCCTGCCAACATCTACAGTATAAATCATGTATGTCAGTTCCACTTTAAAAAAAAGGAGGCACTTCTTGAACTTGAAACAGGGATAAAAACCCAATGATTAGAACATTACCTTAATGAAAGAAGCCATTATCAGTGGTGAGTTTTGTTTAGAACAAAAGAAGGAAATATTGGAAGCTTTTGGTACTTTCCGATAAGACCCCATGTTTTACATATCTGATGGTTATGATAAGAACACAGAAAGCCATATTTTTAATGGAATCTGTTACTCTTTCATCTGTGACTGCTAGCTATATGATAAAATACTAGAAAAACAGAGAAAGAAAAAACACTAAGAGCAGAAAACATACGAACAGTAAATTCTTCATTGTTCTGATCATTATTGTTGTTGATGATGATCATCGTCTTCTAACTCTTCTGGTCTCTGAAGATAAAGATCAGTCAATAGTGGAAGTAGGTATCAGTTGGGTAAGACAAAAAATAGAGGAGGCAGTATTTCCCATATAACTAAGTAGTTGTTTCAATCAGTGATTTACCATTTTCCAAAGAGCATAAAAGTTAACTTGGCTACTTGTATTTTATTGATGCTGGATCTTTTCTGTAGGAGCAAGAAAGTTTGGCAACTGCGAATGACTAGGTTGTGTGCCAAAGAGTCAGAGGTGCGAGCTGTTAAGGTGTCAGTTGCAACCAGACAGGCTGATTGCATCTAACCATCAGTAGAGGAAAAGATGCACTGTTCCTCATCCTCCCCCAAAAATAAAAAGCCGACTTCATTAAATCAAAACATTACACGGTTTTATAGACAAATTTTATAGACAAAAAAAATCCTATAAAACATCCACTTCAAAATTGCCTTTAAGCCTGTGATTTATGGGTTCTGCATCGTGTGGAGGTACCTGGAGGAATTCCAAAAGCCAAACTACATCTGTGAAACTGCCACAAAATCCAGTTCTGCCTTGAAATGGAGCAGGCAGTGGAGATAGAGCTGTGGTAACTGAAAAACATTCAGATAGTAGGACAGGCAAACCCCACCTTCATGGACGTATGCGCCTCAGATCGATGGAGCAACACAAAAGAGAAGCCAAATGATAGAAACTGACCACTAATAATCAAAGAAAATAAATATACAGTTGAACTGATGACAAACACCTGAAGGAGGAAGACTGCAGGAACCAGACATTTCTATCAGAGTCCAGACATCAGTCTCTACAGCTTCAAACAATGCCATTGCCACCAAAAGCTTAAAAAAGAAGCAGATGTTGGAGACTCTATTCCAAGGAACAAGCAAGTGAGAAATTATAATGCCACATGGGGTAATCTTCCCAAACAGAATTATTTTCCCAGAAACACCTATATTCTTCATAACATTCCTTCAGTGTAAGATGGCTATGTAAGAATGGCTGAAAATAAAATGGCAGAGGTGCACAATTACCAGAACAGTATTACCAGTATTACCACCATACTGTATGAATATATACTCTGTTCCAGAGGATATCAGCAAACTGTTGAATTGCTATTGGCCCCAGAGAGAGTTTTACAAGAGTTGAAGGAGAAGGAGACAAGCTGAAGAGGACGACTGTCAAGCCCGAATAGCTACGCAGTGTACTGAGTAACCACTCATGTATATAATATCTTGAGATCTAATCTATGGCTGTGTGAGCCAAGAAGGAATGTAGAATAAGAAAAAATGAAGAAAGGCAACTGGCAGACAGGTTGAAAATAAACAGCCGTTGCCATCTGGCTGAGACAGAAAGAAGCATAATAAAATAAAGAAAGTTATAATAAAAATCAGAAAGAAAATACTTGAAGAACAGTTGAAGATTTTAAAAAAATAGAAAAACTGTGAACCCTGGGACCAGACAGACTACTTGAATCTGTGAGAAGAGAAGTTTTTTTTTATTAAAAAGAACAGTTTTATCAGTTTTGAGAAGGAAAAATACCAGGATCAGGTTAGCTACTCCAGATCTTTAGACATGGAAACTCATTAAGTTAGAAGCTCAAAATGAACTAGGTTTTATTTTAGTTTAATATTTTAGTTTTGCTTAATTTGTTTATTATAATACATCTCATTTTAATTGTGTTTGGGTGAGGCTGTTTTGAGTATTTCATTTCTTGGGTGTCCTTTGGATAACCCCTCATGGCATATGCATCAAGGATCCCGAGCTGTCTTCCTGTAGCTGAAGTGATTAATATTTTCTAAGGAGCAGACAGGTACATAGCAAATGCAGATGAAGTGTTGTTTAAGTTGGGACATAATTTAATTGGCATAAACAATAGTCATTTATTTCATAACAAATTCAAATACACTGGAAACTTACTAAACAACAGGACTAGATCATGCTTTTCTCAACAATTTACTACAGTTGTATGTATTCAGAAATCATGTGAACTACTATTATTAAACACAAACAACAAATGACAAAATGAGATGAGTGGCCTTTAAGTTAACTTCGTGCACCTAAATAATTTAGTTTTCCTACAGCAAAGGATTTGAATGCTTATTGAGTCATTTTGTTCCCTTTCTTTTTGCTTTTTGATTTGTACAGTAAGTGGAGAGTAGATTGTGTTTAAAGCTATAAAATGTGAAAACTATGCAAGTCTTGATACTTCTGCACCATATGAGAAATTTTAGATGTTTACATAGCTCCATCATTTTCACTTTCTAGACATTAGTATAAATTGAAATCAAAATGTTACGCTAAAGTTTTATAATGTGCACAGTAAAACACTTATATTAAGTGCAATTTTGCTTCCCAAAATACAAAAAAAAGATATTTCTACTCTGGAATCAGTCCAACGAAATGCAACTAGATACAGACTCTGACAGGTTAAAAGAATATAATCTTTTTTACAGTCAAGCAGATAAGAAGATAATGCAATAGTGAAACAGAAAACAGAAGACAAAGTGGAATCTGAGAAGAAGTACACATAAACTGGAGAAAAGGAGAAACATATTGACACAAGGACGCCAACAATCTACTTAGCTGTGCTGTTGAAGCTAAAGCTATTCTCAAGAAATTGCTGGGTGAGATCATCATCCAGCTTATTTTTAACTACTAACGAATGATTAAGATGGACTGACAGGCCTCCTATCATCTGCAAACTGCCTTATGTTTAGTCTGTAACCTAATCCATATCTGAATTGTTGGAATTTTAAAGCTTCAATCTGTAATATTTGGAATATTTAAGTAGTTTAATCTGCTTCATAAAGTATATCTGGTCCAATATGCTTTAAAACTGACAACATCTGAACTGGAAGCACTAAAAGGGTTTTAAGAATTCACTATACTGTAAATGATGTGTATCATAGAATACAGATGGAATTATTCTGATTAAATAAATAACTGATATTGAAAAAACTAAACTTAAAATGCACGTCCTAAGCATTTAAAGGTAACAGGAGTTCACCAAACTGGTGACCAGCTCTCTAACAATTTCATTATGCAAGTCTTCCCCTGTTAAGAATTTCAGTAGAAGCAATCAAATCATTAGTCAGCAGACTTGTTTTTAACAACAGACTGTAAGCATTAAATTCTGCAAGGGCCAACTGAATACCTTGTCAAGTTCCTACAGGCCAGAATACAGGGTTTAAATACAGAGTTAACTCTTCAGGGACCGGCTGCATGCACTTCAGCAGTAAGTGTAATTTCCTTGACAAAATGCACACAAGAGCAAAATGTATAATGTTGTATAATGTGCAAGAAACTGTCACAGCACCAGACTCCAAAAGCATATGTAGCTTGAGCTGACAAAAAGCTACAGAATGTGAAATACAACAAGCAAAAGGTTCTTCTAGAAAGCATTTGTGTTACTGTTTTTTTGTCAGTTGTCTTTAGTAATGTTTAGATTGTAAACAGATTTAGAACATTCAGAAACCAAATGCAAATGCTTTGATTTATTTTAATTGCGCATAACGTAATCCAAATCTATTAGTTGAAAATGGTTTTCAGTCCAATAATACATTCTTTATAGCACTTCCTTGATCTAGAATTTCGGGAATAAATTATGTAAAGAATGGAAAAAGTCATTTCATGGACATGAGAAAAAGACACACAAGGTTTCATTCTAGTCTGAGCTCTCCTCTCCATCTGTTTACATTTGCAAACCAGGTGAGGAAAAGAAAACGAAATTAAAAAGAAGGACAATATTTTTTTTAAATCATTGGAAAATCTTACCCTTAGGACGGCTTGACAGGACACTATAATAATACTGTGTATACGGTAAATATGTCTAATAAATCATTTAAAATTAGCAACTCAGAGGCAGGAAGACTCAAATACAAATAATTAAAAAGTGTGGAACAGGAATGATGTTTAGGGTTAAAGAATATAATAAAACAAAGCATAAGAAGCAGAATGAATGGTCAAAAAGTAGGTTAATATTTCAAAGAACTACTAACTTACATTTAAACTGAAATGCAGAGAGACTGTGAAGCAGGTGTCTACACAGATTTACCAAACCACAACACCTATGATTCATGTCATGCCCTCTGACCAATTTCAATTCTGACACCTTGGCAAAGTTTTTTTTTTGTCTAGAAAACTACATTTGTTTCCAATACTACAACATTCAAACAACAAGAGAAATATCGGATCAACAGTAACTTTTGCATTTCTCATGTTTAACTTTACCTCACAAATAATATCAAATAATATAAATGTTGCATAGGTAGCAGTAAATGAGTAATGTGCTGCAATTACAACTGCTAGGGGTAAAACTTTTGATCATGAGACAAAAGACAATTAGCGTCCTTTCTGAACATTTTCTGAAGGAATTAATAGATGTTGCAGAATCAGACTTAAATAACTGAACATCTTTTCAACACATTTACAGATCACTCACTATCTAAGATCTGTCTGTTGGAGTATTCCAGCTAATTATGGACTCTTTTTCTATTTTTATTTTCAACATGAGAACAAGGCAGAAAAAAGCAGTGAACTTAATATTAATAAAATAATCTAAAAGATGACAAAAAAACTCCTCTAGATCTCACATCAAAAACAAAACATTAACATCTCATTAACATTAACCACTAAAGGCATTTTCAACACACAGTGGACAAATTCCAGAGATTTGGCATACACTCCATGCCAAGACAGCCACTGCTCATAAGAACACAAAAACATTGCAGTACTACAGCCAATCATGTTTACCAAACTGCCAATTCAAAGAAATAAGTAACAGATATTTTATTTTTGAGTACTGGAATCACATCAAATAGGCCCCAACTGTCCTTCACTGGGAAAAGATATTGTCAGCTGCAAACAGGAGATTTGCGCATGTACAGTATTAGACCCACAGGGAAATCCTCCTCCTCTTCATCATTGTATTTAGACAATATATAACATGGACAGAAGTAAAGCTTTAAATATTTTCCATCCTCTTCATAGTGACAGATTCTGACATCTATTTTTTTTTCTGAAATGCAGAAGTACACACTACCCCTTGTCAACAAAAACAAGTGTCTAATTTCTTTGACAATTAAAAGTGAATTATTGCTAATACTTGAGGCCTGGAAGAGGCCTTAACAATTCTGGGCAAACTACACAGGCAATGGCAAATCTTCAAAAATGAATAATAAATCATTTTAATTGACTTTCTATTATTCACTCTCTTGGCAGTTCTTACTGTTATGTTCCCAGTTTCGTATCGCGTCCTCCTAACATCCCTTTTATTGCAAAGTGCTCATGTTAAAAAGATGAACATATCTAGAATTGAAAAAATCCCAACACAATCCTTCTTCTAAACCTCTGGTCACCTCTCAGCTCTTTTGTAGCAGTAAAAGTAATCAATGTAAGCCGTCCTTTGGTGTCTCAGTTTGGCTAAAGCATTACCAATGGAGAGGCGATTCTAAAACATCCACTGGGATGCCAAAATAGCACACTTAACCGCAAAAATGGTCCTGTATTATCTGTCTGGAATCAAAGCAAGATAATGTCTAACAGAATACAGATGGAATAAATCAGTTGAGTGTTGAAAACATGGGTGTCATCGTAATAAATTCATTTCATTTATAGAGTGCTTTTCATTAGAAAAGCATTTTATAGCTCGAAATACAGGAGGGTACGCACCACTGAAGTGTAGCATACACATGGGTGCAACCATTATGTGCCAGCAGCCCCACTTCACAGCAGATCGGATTTAGAAATGAAATTACTCTGTCAAATGATTTAAGGGGAACCTTTGGAACACCAGCTATGCTCGAGGAATTTAACCAGTACATCAGGGATAACACATCTAGTTTTACAATAAGTGCCAAGGGGTTTCTAATGACCCCTAATGAGTCAGGACCTCATCTGGTAACTCGTATAGCGCAGTGACCCCTATCACCATACAGGGTGGTTTGGAAATTCCGTTCCACAGCATAGTATGGGTGCCACCTACTGGTCCCCAACATCCATTAAAGCAGTGACCTAGCTTTCTCTGTCCCAACCCAGTACTGACCAAGCATGTTGTTTAGCTTGAAACATCTGACAAGATCAGGCTGATGAAGTGAATGTTGTGGCGCAGAAGGACGAATTGAACAGAGGAGTAAAAGCAACACTTATTTGCCTACTTGAATGCAATGTAAGCACTCCATATTTGCACTCAGCACTAGACCATAAAGCTGTGGCTCAGTAACCTGGGTTGAAATCTTTAAATCTAACTCTGTGTGCATGGCGTTTGCATGTGCATCCATGTGAACACAGGTGCCTTGGTTTCCTCCCACAGGTTAACTGGAAACTCCAAAACTGCTCCCACGCCTGTATCTGTGAGTGAATGCGAGCCTAACCTGCAATGGTTTTGACTCCAGTTCACCACAACCTTCTAAGGATGAATGAATAAAAACACGACTCGGGAAAAGTGTACTTTTTTAGCTGAAAATAACACTAAACACATGAGGATAATATGCAAGTAATGTTAAAAGTTTAAGGCTTACTTTGACTTTTGCACTTCCCATAAGAAATACCATAAACTGTACTGTGTTGACAGAGGCTTCAGCATTGGCGTATTAGTACAGCTGTTGTACTGGGGTCCTTGAGGTAGCCTCAATGGTCAAACATCAGATTATCAAAATAGCAGTATGACCTCTTGCCTGGGACTAAAACTCTATTAAAATAATTAAGTCACACATATTAGAACATCAATATTTAACAGTTCTACACAGTGAATAGACTATTCCTAGTGATGTCATTAAGTCTTCATTGCGATAGGCAAGAGGACAAAGCAAGCCTTAAGGAAGGGTAAAAACAACACAGCAGTGAGGACAAGTTAAAGTAAGGAAGTAGCCAGGAAGCAATCACTGGAGGGAATGGGAAAGACTGAACTGACAGTAAATGTCTCTCTTTCTAGAAGATGGGAAGTGAGATTTTGTGTAGGTTATCACACAAGAAAAGACAAGCTCTCCTCACCGTCTCCTTATGAGAGTAGGGTAGTATGTATTTTCTACACAGTTGTACAACACAGTTGTGAAACATTTTGTGTTTTCAATTGAATATTGCTGTAATAAATATTTTTCTGTCTTAAGCTTGATGCCAGGTTATTACTCCATTCCCGAGCTATACAAGACAATAACAAAATTGTCTGCTGCTATATGCTCGGTTATTTCCTTCCCTTATTTTAGAACAATATACTGACCTTCAAAGGAAATTCAACAATGTACAATTTTGTTTATTGAATACGTTATCGGCATAATTTTGATTCATTGCTCATTTGTGATTGATCGTATCACATTGAAGTGACTTTGTTACATAAGCTGTAAATCACCTCATTAGTGACACAAGTCGATTGGGCACTAGTGATGAGGTGATGAAATCTGATGAATGTCAAGTGTGGTAAAAATAAAGAATAACATCCAAAAGGGCCGATATGTCACATGAATCAAGAGAAAAACACCTTCATGTCATACAGTACAGTGAAGCCGGGACCAAGTCAGTGCACTGTGTGGGTTCCTCTCACTCGGCAGATTCTAACTTGGCAAGGCATTTAGCTAAACAGTCTGTCAATAAGAGGGCATGATCTGGAAGTCCACAAGTCACGAAACCTTGCCAAGATCGATGGGGAGGGCCAAGTATCTAGGGACTATAGAACTCTACTTGTAGTGACAACAGGGCTCTAGATTATTGAAGTCTTGGGACCCATTCCTATGAGCTCATCCTATTTTACAGGCAGTATAGACCCCAGTGGTACTTGTGTAAATATGATGGTTACACTGTGCCCAACTCACTTGATTTGAGACCTATATTGAACATCTGTGGGATGATCTGGCATAATATAACATATCACCTTGCAAATCACAACTGGGACCTCCTAGGAAAGCTAAGGTTGCTGCTGGAAGAGGTGTTAGTGGGGCCAGTAGGGAGCGCTCACCCTGCAGTCTGTGCGGATCCTAATGCCCCACGGCGATGATAAAGGTGTCTTCCTTTGAATGAGACATAAAACCAAGGTCCCGACTCTCCTCAGTCAATAAAAATCCCAGTGTATGTCTCGAAAAGAGTAAGTGTCCTGGCCAAATGCCCCTGGGCTTTACCAATCACGGCCTCATAATAATCCCCATTTATGATTTGGCTTAATTACACTTTTCTCCTCCCCAATGACAGCTGATGTGCGTTGAGCCAACTAAAACACTTTGGCTGTCGTATCATCCAGCTGGGTGCTACAAGATTGGTGGTGGCGGAGGGGAGTCCCCATTATCTTTAAAATGCTTTGAGTGGAATGACCAAAAAAGCGTTATATACAGTGGACCCCTTGATTGTATTGATTGAAAAAGGTCATCATAAAATAAACCACATAGATAATGACAGATATTTAATACTCATATTTAAGGGGGATACTAGCTTTTTTTTCCCAAAACATTTTTTTATCTCAAAGTTCAATTGTAAGCAAGTAATGCTGTTTTACCTGAAAAACATAGGTGCCAAAATTATTGGCACGCTTCAAGATCCCTTCCAATACAATCAAACACATCAGAAAAAATAATATATTTATACTGTACTTGTTTGAGTTCAATTTCGAACTAATGCCTGTACTTCAGTGATTCCTGTTTCCCAAGGGTTTCAAACAATGATGAAACATGCGCAGAAAAACCTTTTGTCATCCATCAGCATCTTAAAGGTCAAGGAACTAACAGAAATGAGGCAAACCATTGGTTATCTTCACAAAGCAAAAAATGGGTACACAAAATAGGTAAAACCTTATAAATACCAATATCGACTGTCAGAGCAATAATTAAAAAATACAACACCACTGGAACAGTGATTAATTTCCCAGGAAGTAGATGAAACTCCATCTTGTCCCCACGCACAGTGAGAAGAATGGTGGGTGGCAAAGAAAGATCAAAAAGTTTCAGTGAAAGAAACACAAGGATTGGTTGCAATCTGGGATTATCTCGTCTCAAAAATGACTATTAGATGACACCTCCAGGCCAATTAGTTGCTTGGAAGGGTTGCCAGAAGAAAGCCCTTACTGTTGCAGAGGAACAGATTGAAGTGCCTGGAGTTTGTCAAACACTATTGGAATTTTGACCAGGAACAGGTGCTGTGGTCAGATGAGACCAACATTGAACTTTTTTGCCACAGCCATCACAGGTATGCTTGGTGTAAGAAAAATAAATATGGTGGGAGATCTTTGATGCTCTGGGGCTGCTTTGCTGCCAGTGGTCATGAGGCCTTTGTTAAGATCGACGGCATCATGAATTCTCAAAAGTACCAGGATATCAGCCAAACATGACAATGATACAAAACACACTTCATAATCAACAAAGCAATGGCTGACAGAAAAGAAAATCAGCATTTGGCCATGGCCCTCTCAGTCCCCTGACTTGAAACCCTATTGAAAACCTGTGGTCCAAGCTGAAGAGTCCATAAGCACCCACCTACAACCCTCATGGGTCTGGAAAGGGTCTGCATGGAGGAATGGTATAGGATCTCTCCCAGTGTGTTCACCAACCTGATAAAGCATTACAGGAAGACATACTGCCATTATTCCTGCCATGGGAGACTCCACCAAGTACTTAAAACAGGGGTGCCAATAATTGTGTTTAATTTTGGAAAAAATAATTTATAATGTCATATTTTTTTTCATGGTTGATTCCATTAAATCATTAATTCAGGATCATTAATTCCTTATGTTGGAAATATATTTCAGTGCTTAATGATTTATAATAATAATTCTGAATCCACTGCAAGCGTTATTTATTATCAATATGTGGTATCTAGACCTCAGATACAACCAGTATATGCGTATCCAGACTGAATGAGAGGAATGGGAGAGAATTCCACAAGACAGCATCTGTTTCAAAGCATGTATCATAGATGGAAAGATTGCATTGCTTCTAGAAGGTGGCTACACTATCAGTTCTTGACTGTTGTTTGGGATTAAGCCTGATGATGAAATGTGTTATTTAGCATAATGAATTTACCTATTTCATGTCTTGTTACATAAAACATGAGTGCATATGCTACCAGAAATTTGACAGGCACAGAAATGTATCTTAATTCTAAACTAGTTTCACACGAATTGAAAGTCTACAGACCACATTAAACATAGTTTTGTTAACATGCTGTTGCCTCCATCTTTTAGTGGCTCAGAAATAGTAAAAAATTTAATGAGACTATAACTGAGACAGAATTCAAAAACCTCATGACACTACATGAAAGCAGAAGGAATACTAACTGTATGTATCCAAGTCTTATCTATACTTTACACCACATTTCAAGAGAACTTTCACATGCGATCAGCAGTAAACCAAAAAGGCAAAAGGTATAGAAAACAGGAAAAAAAAAAACACTCTGCAGTTCTAGTAAATAATTCAAGACCTGAGTATTTGAATTTAAAAATAATCCTGCATTACCAACGGGACTGAAATCCATTAACCTGTTATATCTCAAATACTGAAATGCAAAATAATTCATTAGCCAAATAATGATTGGACAGTTTTCCCCTTGGAAACGTAATTCCCCTGACGTGTTTTATTCTTGCCAGGTCTTTAATCATTCCAAACAGTGTTGTTTCTTTTCCTGTATAGGTTAGAGGGATATACAGTATGTAGGGCTGAGGAAGCACTACAAAACTAAGTTCCCTAGGGACCTGAAGTAGATCTAAGCTTTGAAAGTGGGGAAAAAAAATCCCGTTTCAAAAAAGGTATCCTTTCAGAGTTCAAGTATCTCTTTCTAGTTCAGCACTGTTTGACAACACCTTAGACAGTCAGCTATAAAATGATACAGTACATAATGTGCCCATGAGGCTGAAAGAAAAAGCTGACTAACAGAAGTCACCTTCAAAGGGCTGTCATGTGCTCAAGAGCAACTGAAGCCCAGTGCACACAGCCTTTCATTTTCTTCAACTTGTGAAACAGTTTGTAGGGAGGCCTTCTGGGCCCTGAATGTCAAAGACCTGGGCTGCGAACCTGCTAGGACATGTGAGGAATGATCTGTTGGTCTCAACAGGCACACTCTCCTAGGAAGTGAATGGAATGGCAATTGGGGAGTCAGGTGAGGAGAGAGGAACAGTCTTTGACAGCAATTGTAAAGGCCTCTACTTTATGGGCATTCCTCTTCACACTTGCTGCGCTGTCTTGCACATTTTCACAATCTGGCCAAGACACAACAATGCCCATTAAAAAATAGTAAGACTTTTGTGTAGTGGTTACAAATTATACCATATTAATGCATAGCAATAAAATATATTAACACTGCAGCGGCATTAAGGTAGAACAATCTAAGTTCAGGCAATTAACAAGCATTTAATCATTAGTAAGAACCAGCTTATAAGTAAATACATTCTATTAATCTTCCTCTAATATGAGACAATACAAGTAATTGCAAACAATAAATTACATTACCAAAAGAAACAAAAAGCATAAACTATTAAAACCACTTTGAAACAAATTTAA
The DNA here is from genome assembly GCF_040954835.1 of Lepisosteus oculatus. Taxonomy (NCBI): domain Eukaryota; kingdom Metazoa; phylum Chordata; class Actinopteri; order Semionotiformes; family Lepisosteidae; genus Lepisosteus; species Lepisosteus oculatus. The sequence continues at coordinate 10,795,347 of NC_090719.1, read as the reverse complement.
TTTGAAATATGATGAATTCTCGGACTTGTCAAAAGTCATCAATTACCAAAGTCAAAGTCATTGATACTTCTTTATAATGAGTTTTCTATTAGTTATATTTCACACGGATTCTAATGTTATTCTAAAATTAATGACTTCTAAGATTTGTATAAAATATTTAGACAATTATATATACAGTATATTAATTCCAGGCAATTGTTGTTATTGCTATTCCACTTACTTCCAAGCTAAAATTCAAATGTACTGATTCCGTTTCAGTTAGATGTATGGTATGACAGATCAGTTTATTTAACTGCATACTATACGGTTTTTGATGTAATTAATTAAAATAAAAGGCTGTGCATGAAATATGATTTAAATATCTGACTTCAGAATCCTAAGACATAACGCCACATTAAACAAAATAATGAGTCTTTTTGTTTAAAATGTGGCTGTTGACCTTACATGTCCCTTTTTTGAATAATAAATTGTGTAATGCCAGTCCTAATTTCTTTGCTTTCACACTGTTCAACACATTTACACATGCTGAACTAAAACATCTTTCAAGGTAGAAGAGTATTTTCTCAATGTCCTTGATGCTCTTTGGATAAAATCATTGTATAACAATAAGGAAAAATGAGTGTGTATATCTCTCTTTAGAATGTAAAACGTATGATGCATAATAAGGTTGTAATAGTAATGTTTTAATATGGCCAAATGCCAAAACATCCAGTTTTACTGTCCTGGGAGCATAAAATTCAGATAACAATTTTAATCTACTAAATATCATTCTGATTCTTAGGGTTTTCAAGGGCAGATACACATACACAGCTCTAAGGATTTTTATCATCATGAAACACAAGGATGTAAGACTTTAAATATACTTAAATGAAAGGGAACAGCATCTGGAACATGTATGGCTGAAGTATTGGTTTGACTTGCGAAATGCCAGTTGGGCAATCAATGACAGATTTAAAAAACAAAAGGTCATCCGTTATTGGGGAACAATATTCCTGTGGCCTATTCTAATGACATTTCCCAAAGGATAAATCCACACTTTCACATTAGGCCATATCCTTCAGAAGATGCCACAGAATTAAAGCTATTACTTCCAACACACAGTTCTTGCATTTTAATGTCTGTCAGTATTTATTAAACAATGGAATCAGAAATCTGTTTAGACCACCGATATTCACTCATGGTCCTGGAGGACTGCCGTGTCTTTCATTTTACCATAGACTCATACTAAATCTTAATGACGTGATTTCAATCAATTGTGCTCTTAATTGGTCTCTTTTCCCCACTATTTCTAGACTTTACTCGTTAAGAATGATAAGTACAGGTATCTATCGAACTTGGTGGACTGCAGCCTTCCATAAACAGAAATTAATAACACTAGTTTAGATGATTCTGCCACCTAGATCTCATAAATCCATGAGAGCTAATTTATATTCAATTGGCTCTTAAAACAGTATAACCCCAAAAGGTGACTTGAAAGATAAATAAATGCATATAAAATACTGTAGACATGTAAGCGTATATGTGCACAGTTAATGCTGCAACATTTCAATAAATAAGACTTCTTTCCTCAAAGCAGCAGGTCAAACATCAGAGATCCATCTTTTATTATTCTGACAACATCAAAGCAAGCTTTAAAAAGATCACAGGCTACATTTTTTTCAGTTTGTTTTGTAGCTGTGACCTACTAAAATCAGTCATTAATTGGCAGAATTTAAAAAACCCAAAGCATTATTTTCGATGTACCCAGTTCTGAACAAATAGATCTTAAAATTCTAAACTATTTACTTTGTCATTCCTATGTGTGTGACAGTCCTGCTTCACAAGTCTGAAATTCCTGGATGGATGTGGATACGACATGAGTATCCTGTGATCTCCTTAATTTCAGGTTCAATACTAAGAGAACATATTGCACATTGATCACTGCAAAGTATCCCAGGAAGAGCAAAAAAGAAAATGTCAAATGGAAATACCTAACATACTATGAGAAATACTCACAACACAGTAAATATACAGTGCAGTCCATAAGTATTTGGAATTTTTGCTGCTGTGGCTCTATACTCCAGCACATTGAATTAAACAATGAAATAAGACAATGACTATGAGGTTAAAGTGCAGAATGTCAGCTTTAATTCCCGGGTATTTACGTCTATATTGGGTGAACCATACAGGAATCACAGCCCTTTTTATACATAATCCCCCCCATTTCATGGAACAAAAAGTAACTAGACACTAATATAATTTTAAATAAAATTTGGCATATTTTGCAAATCCTTAGCAATTGATGACTGCGACCCACATACATCACCAGACATTGGGTATCTTTCCTGGTGATGCTCTGCCAGGCCTGTAATTCAGTCATTTTAGTTCCTGCTGGTTTTAGCAGTATGTCTGGGGTCATTGTTTTGCTGCATGGTGAAGTGCTGTCCAATGAGTTTTGAAGCATTTGGTTGGATCTGAGCAGATAAGATGCTTCTGTACACTTCAGAATTCCCTGCTGCTGCCGTCTGCAGTCACATCATCAATAGAGACAAGTGAGCCAGTTCCACGGGCAGTCATACATACCCACGCCATGACACTACCTTCACCATGTTTCACAGATAAGGTGGTATGCTTTGGATCATGAGCAGTTCCATTTTTTCTCAATACTTTTCTCTTTCCATCACTCTGGTACAGGTTAATCTTTGTCTCATCTGATCATAAGACTTTGTATCGGAACTCCAGAGGCTTTTTTATGTACTTTTTAACGAACTGTAACCTGGCTTTTCTCACCAGTGGTTTGTATCTGGTGGTGAACCCTCTGAGATTATGCTGGTATATTCTTCTCTTTATGGTAGTCTTTGACACATCTATGCCTACAACCTGGAGAGTTTTCCTGACCTGTTCAACAGTCAAAAACATTTTTTTTCTTCATGATTGAAAGTATTCTTCGGTCATCCACTTCTGTGGTCTTCCGTGGTCTACCACGACATTTGCTATTGCTAAGCTCAATATTGCGTCCTGGCTTCTTAACAATGTACCAGTTGATTTTGACACACCTAATGTTTTGGCTATGTCTGTGATCGATTTATTCTGATTTTTTAGCCTCATGATGGCCTGCTTTAATGGCATTAACACTTCTTTGGTCTTCATGTTGAGAGAAAACAGCAACAGACTCCAGATGCAAATTGCCACATCTAGAATCAGCTCTAGATCTTTTGTTAGCTCTCTTGTGCATGAACTAATGATGCAATGACACACAGCTGGCCAAGAAACAACTGAGCAGCCATTTGTCCAATTACTTTTGGCCCCCTAAAATGGGAGGACTATATAAAAAAAGGGCTGTGATTCCTGTGTTTCACCCAATATAGACATACAGTAAATACCCTCGAATTAAAGCAGACATTCTGCACTTTAACCTCATAGTTACTGTTTCATTTCAAACACAATGTGCTGGACTACAGAGCCAAAACAGTAAAAACTGTCACTGTCCAAATACTTACGGACTGCACTGTATGTCCCTGTGATTTAAAGTAAAGTGTTTTTCACACAGTACACATGTATGCAATCTGGAAAATGATCAATTATCCAGTTCCTTTGATATAATGCTTTCACACTGAACTGCACACTGACATAAGAAAACTCTCTCTGCTCATGCTTAAAATAGGAAATGTGTGGCATATTACCAGATCATAGTATCATCACTCTCATACATTTCAATCCATCAGGGAGCTGTTTCCCAGCTGAAGCTAAACCTTTTTTCTGTCACTTGTTATTCATGTTTTAATGCTGTTCTCAAGAGTCCTTAAAAGGGCTGGTTGCAACAAATACAGTTCTGTGATTTCATGTCTGACGCGTCGCATATCCTGTTCTCTGTGATGGTATTGTGGTGTCTGGTTGGATTGCTTTCCACGCTAACCACTGTATGTAGCTGTTTCGCAGGGTTTTAAAAGAACAACAGACCCAGAGACCCATTTGGCCAGTTTTCCATTCCCAGAAATCTTTAAAAAATATTTCAGATGGAATAGTTTAACATTTTATGTTTCAACCTTGGAAAATAACACCAAAATGGACATAAGACAAACTGTGCAAGTTTCCTGCACACATTGTCTAAGCTCTTTCAGAAAAGCCACCAGAGTTCATACAATAACAAAAAGGAAAGGGCTTAAGTAAAAGAAAATCCCTGTTCCTATAGTGAAGCGTGACAGCAGCTCCACCTCTATGTCAGGCGACTTTACTTCCTTAGGGTTGGGAACCTTTGTGTCACTCAAAATACAGCAACTGCCACACTCTCAAAACGAACAGCACAGGTAACATATAATGAAAAATGTCAAACTGCAGGATTGTTAACCCTGGTCCTTAAATCTGACCTGAATCCTACAGATTTTTATAACGTACATTTGGTGCAGAAATAAACATTGCATATCTAATTTATTGTTATGATACCTAATTAAAGGGATACAAAACAGCTGCTATAAAATAAAAGCTTATGGGAATTTTCATTTAGAGTGTGATGAGGACTGGTACGGCCCAAACATTGCCTTTTGAACAGTCTGATAAATATAATAACGCTGAGGAGTTCTGGCAGATTTGTCTGGATATATGATCATCCTGACCTACATACTGTATAAGCTTTGTCATCACTCCTGTACAAATACCACATAAAGCAATAAAACAATGATATTAAAAGTCGAGACTAAAATAAAATTCCACGTAAAACTTCTATTATCACTGTTATTGAGCTGCATCTGTAGATGTTCTCATCAGCTCTCAAGTCCTTAATGGGGTCTTCGATCATTTTCACCTTCCTTATCTTTAACTGGAGTTCGGCTCTTGGATTTTGGCTGAAAAGTACACCCTTGTTATGAATAATTGCGTGCCTGTAAAATGGTTGTAACAGATTAAACATATTGTTATACATTTATGCATTTATGAAGGAGCTATGATGGTGGTTGCCTAGCATCTTTCAAGTAAAGTATTACTAACTTATCAGACTGGAGGATGGCAAATGATGAAGACTGCATTTGACAGACTAAGAAAAGGCAGTGTCAGTAACTTCAAACAAGCCTCCGACAAGAACAAGTGTATCGCAATGTTATGTCTATGTTAGCATGTGGGCAACTTAAGCAAAATATATATTTAATGTAGTGTTTTTATAGATCTTTACCATCACTACGAAGTTGTGAATTTTATGAAGGGTGTTTTTTTTTTTAATTTGTCTAAAGACATAACATAAAATTAAAAGAAACTGCTTTTTCAGGGCAACCAGTCAAATATTTTTAAGGTTATGACAAAGCACTCTTAGCCAGAAAGAAATTAATCTCACAAATTATAGCCAGATACAGTAGATCTTAACAACCATTACTGATTGGTGTTCTCCATGATGTACAAAAAGATAGTTTTACCTCATTTACAATTCCAGGATGTTTCTGTCTCTCATCCTTCTCTTCTCAGAGCTACTTTGGCAGAGTGATGTGTCAAAACTGGCAATGGGGAAGATGCCTACATTGAAAGGGTATTTTAAAATGGAAAGATGGAAACTCTTTTTTTTCCCCATTAGCCTGTGGCCATGACAGCTCACAGCTGGCTTGGAGAACACTCACAACATGTATCATTTTATACAGGGTGCTCGTAAGGTTAAGTGGGCCTACTAAGAAAGTCTGCATCACAAAAACAGAGCAGTGCAATTTGGTGCAGAAATGGAAAAAGATTTAGCACAGTCTGATTAACACATCAGTGCTGCCAGCAATCATGTCCATTGATACCCTGTATATGTAGAAGGATTTGGTACACACCCACAATGGTGCTTGGTATTCATCCTCAAAATTCACTGTTGCCTGTTAATATCCATGGAAATTTCCTCATTATTATTAATACAGTAGTATGTGTACTAAATGTAATTTCTTTAGATTTTGCACAAGCCAACTAATTACTAATTCGATCAATTGCTGTGTACTTGAAGGAATCAAAAACTGAAGTGAAAAATACTTTTTGTGTTCTACACAAAAAAAACCCACTAGTTTCATGCAAATGTCATTCTGCAGCAGTGTAACAACCCAGTGTTGTAAATGTGTTTATGTTCTAATACTTCTGTGCACAATTTTGTGATGGCACTCACTAGTAAGCATGTTGCAGGTATTTCACAATCACACAACATTAAAAAAACATTCAAAGGGTAATAGTCTGCAATCTCAGACCTAGCAGAACATTATGCTGTCTGGAGAATGGTCTTATATGGCTCTGAAGACTTAGGTAGCTACTGATGATGAAGATTTAGGTATTAATGATGACACCATTTTAATCTTCTATATAATTTGAGGATGCAAACAAAATGTTAGGATCATTTTTAAACTATACAATTTAAATTAAGAGGTGTATGTTAAAATGGTATAATGTATTAAGAAGGCCTCATTTATAATATTGTGTATAATTTTGGTTGTCACATTATAGACAGCATATTAGATCATTCCAGAGAAGATCAAATACATTCCTTAAGAGACTGTCTATACAGAGGATTTTATGATTGGATCCAACATAAGCATTCACAATTGTCAAAGGTAAGACAATGGCAACCCACAAGGTTTTTTTCAGAATGAACAGTGAAACCTACAAGGAAGTGCAGTGCAGCTGAAATAAAAAAGGAACCATTTCTTTACACAAATGTTATTATAGTACAAGTTACTCCGCCATGTTCCCTAGTGTCTTTCAAGAAATAACTGGATGAGATCATTTTATATATTAACTACTATGTGTTAATACATTAAATGATCATTGTGTTCTTCTGAGTAACCACGAAGGAATACCAGGAAGAGATGAGCTGTGTGTTCCACATATACCTTTAATTCTGCCCATTTTAAGAAGGAATTATGGTTGGAATTTGAAACTAGAAGACTACAAATGAAAGAAAAACAAGACTTTAATTTTGGATTAATAAATACATTGTAATAGAAAGACAAGTAAGGCAAGTAAATTAATATTTATTTATAGCACAAATACTACTTAATCAACTTTTTACAGAGCGTACTTATATTATCCTGGGAATAAAAGCATAAAATGAATTTGCCACTTGCAGGTCAGTCTCAGTGTTTGGCTCAGTTATAGAACAGTTAATTAAAAATGTGGGATTAAATCTGGACTCTGGGAATGCATTACTGGTGACACTTCGCCACGACAATCTGAAATAGAAAAAAGCAGCAACAGACCCTATAGGCAGATTTGAAAGTGAACAACACAAATATATAAAAGAAATCTTCCCAAAGTGCTGAAAACCAATATGAGTCCTTTCAAAATGTGTTTGCCTTCATTGTGTGATGCATTATAAAAACCTGAAGGCTTGCTAATAATTACAATTCATGGATTCTGATGTGCTTCTTTGAGTTTATATATGCATTTAGCTAGCTCTTCCACTTTCTCAGCAAAACGTATGATAACTGATGCCCATTCACTGATCACAACACCTTGTCTGCTGTTAACACATTTGCAGGCAACATATCATGTCAATAAGCACCATCCATCTAATTTAAATGTGACAGGTCTCCTTCCCCTTGCCTGCTCTTTGCCAGAAGGAGAATTATTCCTATCTGCACGCGCAGCTGTTTTTTAAGGTTATTGTGTAGAACTCAATTTATTTGGAACTTCCCATTTTTTGTTTGCCTGCATCCTTCCACTTTACACCCACACTTCAGCATTTCTAATAATTCAACTAAGTCTGCCATGACAGCCTTTACAGCAGGACAGGGGGAAATGAAGACCTAAATACAACGTTCATAATTCAGGGACATACTGTTCCTTTTTAAACAGTATGAGCCATGCAATGGAAGAGCATAGGCACTGAATCACCAGGAGGTAATTCAGATGCACCTGTTATGAATAATGATTCAAACCTGGAGGCAGCTGGCAAGACAATCATGCACCACCGTTTTGAAATTGTCCGGAGAAATCCCACATCCCTGGCTTGGACCACTCATTTCTGGAGTTCAGGACCCATCCAGGACAATTTTCACAAAAGCTAGCAAATATATAACAGGTGTGTTGGAGAAAAGCACATCAAATGTCAGAGCATTCATAATGTCTCCTCTTTGTTGGTGGATGTTGCTTTAGGATTTCAACTCATTACTGAAAAGTATATTCTGTACCCATTACTGCCGTTATTCATTCAAAGACCTCTAACAAGTTACGTTTCTGTAAGTAAGACCTGATTCTTCTAAATGTATGTTGAATATGCCCTAGAATATTCTACTTCCACAAAGATAAGCCACTATTTAAGGTCTACTTATTGTTTTCATGACCTTGCTAGTAAAAGACATAAGACCAATTGATATATAATTACTTGGTTTTGTCACCCTTTTTTTTAACAGATCAGCATTAGCAGTTTTCCAGTAAATGGGTGTTACCCCCATTGAGTGCCAGCTAATTTTGTTAATGGTCTATGAATATCTTTTTGCTTAAGTACATTTGTTAGAATATCATAAGACCCTGGAGATTTTTTTTATCATAAGTGCTTCCAGTATCCATAACACTTCTGTCTCTTCTGTGTTAGTATTATTTAAATAAGATTTTTGTCGAGAATTTTGCTAAGCCTAAGGCATGATGTTGATTTCTTAAATACCTGATTGAAATATTCATTCATATTCAAGTCAGACATTTCCCTTTCATTATCTAACATTTCCATTTTTTATCTCTCAGATGCTTTCCTTCATCCTTTACTGTTATGTTTCTGTCGTAATACTGAAAAAAACATTTTAGCCTACAGTATTTTCAGTATCTTTCAAAAATCTTTTTGTACCTATGCCTGCAGTTCTTGTAACTCCTTTACTGGATATTGTTCTAGCCTTTGATTTCCCTACTCTTGGGGTAAAGTAAATCTGTGCTTCAAGCACAATGTACTGCTGACATCCATTTTATTTTGATTCCATATTTATTTGACCCATTATTTGTATTTTAAACTTCATTAAAAAAAATATTTCTAAAATTAAGATCTGAGGGCAGAAAGTAAAAATGAGCTTTTTAATATTGCTTAAATGAAGGGTCCAATATTTCACCTTATTCACACCTCAAGAGGAACAACCAAACATAAGAGACAGGTGCACTTCAGGAACAATACGGTGAAAAAGCTGTAGTTAAAATGACTGCCATAATAAATGAGAACAAAATCTCACCTCCATGTCCTCTGTAGACATGCATACACACATTTATTTATGTGAAGGATCAAGACATTAAAATTAATATCAGGTCAGAACCTGTCCCTGAGACCTTAAAGCTAATTCATTAAATGTCCCAGTGAAGCAACCATGCGTCAAGGAATCATGTCATGCTGTACATAAGTGAAATAATATGTCTTGAATTTAGCTGGGAGGTGATGAGGCCTGGGAGGCAGCCAAAGGAAAAAACAATTAAGTCAGTCATATCAGAGTCTATTTAAAATGTGTTTGGTAACTCAAGTTTCTGTGGCCTGGTCATTTAAATTACCATCAAGAGATTGGTGCCAGGTCACTTTAACTTTCAAAAATGAATACAGTGCCCTACAAAGTCCCAATTATTTATTTTTGCTTTTACAGTTGAGTGACTTGTAGTTGTGATCATTTCATTACCACAGATTATACATACATTTGATTAGTATTGATTCCAAGGATTTAAAGTGACCATAAGTAAAATGACATTCATTTAGAGCACATTTTAGGCATTTGAGGCAATAACTACATGAATACCCACTGAGTTCATCAAACCCGTTGTGTATATTATTTGAGATGCTTTGCTCCAGCCACTTTTAGTTCTTGGCTATTGTAAGAGAAATCCTATTTTGTTCTTGTATTGTTTGATTGGGTTTAAATATCATAATTTACTTTGTTAGTCTAAATTTTTCTCCTGACTTGATTTGGCCATATGTTTTGGGCCATTGCGAAATGCCATACCATAATCAGGGAACCATTTTCTTCTACATAAACAGACAAAATGCTTCTGTAAAATTATCCTGCTGTCCTTGAGATTTTTATAACATTTATGCATTAATTCATTCATTCATTTATTTTAGTGTTCCTTAGCCAAGCAAAAACTACTGATCTGGTTGTGTTGAGGGTGTGTGGTCCTCCACTGAGTCTGTAGATTGGGCAGTCCTCGAGGATGGACTGTATAGTTTGCTCCAACCCACAGGAACAATGAGGGCTACACTGATTCCCTACCTGTAGAACTTGGCAAAACATGGACCATGACCAATCCTAGAGCAGTTTAGAGTAGACCACTCTTTTCTTGGGAGATGAAAGAAAATGTTTACTTTTACACACTAAAATGTGCTTTGAATGAAATTTGGCTGCTTCTTTGTTAAGTCCAGGGATTCCCATTCTAGAGCCTTGGTTGAGCCACAATCGAAGTCTTGAAGGCAGACGTGTTCTTGGCAGATTAAATATGTCTTCGTTTAGGCACAGGCGATGAGCGTTTTGGACCTTTTAGAGCATTTTGTGGGCTACTGCAAGTCATCGGAAGGACAGGGAGTAGGGCAAGGAATGGAACAACATTCACACCATGGTCCCTGTACTAGCCCAGGCATGCCCTGGGAACCTGATAATTTGACCAGGACAATAAATTCTAAGAAACGCTTCAGGACTGGAGTCTCGAAGAATGCTGGTCCAAGTCCCATTGCAAAGACGGCAGCAATAAAGATGAGTGAATTGGTTCCAGAGGTAGCCCTGTGCTCAGGCAATGCCATGGTCACAGATGAGTTATTCTTTGTAGCAGCTTCTGTTCTTTTATCTCTCCACTCTTTAATTTCACCAAAGCTTTAGTAAGATTTTACCATGCTCTCCACTGTCCACAATGGGTGCAAACTCCTGGTTAATCTTTACACTTGTGAGCAAATCTGACAGTGGAGATAACGCCATAGCTAAGGCATTCATGGTCATCTCTGGATGTGATTATTACCCACATACAGTACATTTTTTATGTTGGAAACACCCAAAAATAAAACATATAGTGTACTTACCACTATATTAATGACATGATCAAAAACACAGGTCGCTTGACTGAATTAAAAGTAATTGCTGCCCTAATACTTTTTGAAAGCACAGTATAATTTGACAAATTAGGCTGTAATAGCTTAGCCAATTCCTTCTTAAACCTGATTTAATCCTACCTATAAACAAAGGTACAAGGCTTGAAATTACCAGTAAATCAGCCCACGGTCTTCAGGCTGCAGAATTAATTTATGAAAACATGTCTCTTCAGCGCTAGTAGGCAATGGGAGCTGGAAAACTGCTTATGGGTCATTTTATAGACCATTTCACACAGGCCTAATGACTTCGGTTTCTTAAATCTGGTCAATTAAACGATCAGCAAGGACAAGGGGTCAAGGCACTTTTATTTTACTTCCCTTGGAAGTAAGTGGTTGTTAAAACTGCGAAGAATTCCACTCCGTAAAAATGCCAGTCACAGATGGCCTAAGACCAGGGCTCCCAATCCTAGTACTGGTATTGAGGTCCACCAGTTGGTTCTTGTTCCAGCTAAGGTCTTGTTTACTTAGATGAAAGCTTGATTAACCTAATAATTAGATGTATCTGCCTTGTTATTAGCTTTTCAACATTTTAGAGGTTTTAGAGGTTCAACATTTTAACTTTAACTTAAATGAAAGTAACTTCAAATCCACAACAAAAAATGCTAGCTCAATTTAGAGTTCAATTTTTACTGTACATAACATGGGGACAAAAACCAGTATCGGCATGGACTTTCACACTTGGACCACATCCAAAACCACGACTGGGAACCTATGGCCTCTGTCTTCCAAAGAGCTAAAGGCATTTTTCAAATATTTTACAAGATTCTGCTAATAGGAAATGAAGCAGTAACTTACTCGGCAATAATCAGATCAAAGGCATTTGTGAATGTCGTTTAAATAATTTTAATATTGTACTCACACCTATTCACCTCAGATGCTAATCATAGCACCAAAAATATAATACATTTTTACATAGCACAAAATATCATACAAGTCTACCAAAGCCACCTGTCTGTGGTTGTCTATAGTGTCAAAGATGACAGATTTGAAGGGGGTTAGAGCAATATGAACAGCTAATTCTCTGCATGTAAAACTGTACAAAACTTGGAAAAGATGTGCAGATTTCTGGAATGTCTCCTACAAAGGTTTTCTCTCTCTTTGTTCTGAAAATCTTCAGCAGGAAAGTGTTAACACACAGTGAAGATATGTTGCGCTGTATTTATTTAAACAACTTTAAACCCTGAAGTAACAATTTACAATAAAATTGAACCGTTACTTTTCCATTATACATCTATTTATTTCCAAGCCTATGGATAATATTAAGGACTAAAAGCTATCTCTAACAATTGAAAAGAAATCACAAATTCATCTGTCTTTTTTATTCATATAAATAGTTCAGAAAAAAATGAATCAAAAAACACGGCTAGATTAACAACACATACAGTACCACAATTACGACCATTACAAACGGAGAGGAGGAGCTCAATTACTTAAAAAGCTAATGCATAAACTCAGCTCTTCTATTAATTTGACAAACCTGAAGAATCTGACATTTTGCTTGCTTCTTCACATTTCATCTAAACCAAAACTGATCCAAATCCCAAACTGCATTTAAGTACATGGCAATGACAAGTTCTGCAGCACAAACACTTTGGAGTGCAGTTACTAAATCAGAATAATTTCTATTTCACTGTAACAATAGCACCTTTTTGTCATCACTATTAACAGAAGTGTTTACCTTGACCTAATTTACAAAAAGGAAAAGCAAATTAGATGGCAACAAATATCTGAAGTGCCTTAAACATTGTATACTGCCAACACGTTCAATCTCAGTTTCCTAAAAACTCAACAAGAAGCAGCAATACAGATTTTCATTAAAAAGTATCACAATGCACTTTCCGAAAGCTTAAACCTGACTCAGTCTTTTCTTGCACAGAGCTTTGTAATGCACGATAAAATGCTCAACCTTGTCTTGAATAATGTATGAATAAAGTAAGAAAGCACAACAAATAAAAGACTTCCTCCTGGGATTGGCTCCACTTTTCAACTGTACCAGACATGTCTGGTTTGGTTGTACACAACACCAGGTAGGGATAGGGAATGCTTCTCTTGTTTGGATTGAAACTGCAATTAGTACAGAATAAAACCATTATAGAATCAATGCTCCTCTTCTAAGATAATTTAAAAAAGGCTTAATTTGTCTTCGCTAATGCACATATACAAAAGTTTCATGAGATTCAATAAGAAGCTACAGTAGGTCAAAGCCATACAGACAAACCCCCCAGTAACTGCTTGTACAGAAGAAAATATTTTTCTTAAGGGTCACAGAATGCAATTTTCTGTTTTGTCCTGGGTGATTACTTCTGTTATCTTTCTCTTGCCACTTCTGAGAACATCTCAATTGTCAAATTATCAGCCTCATGGTGGATCTCGAGGGAAATTAAAAGAGTATCTTCAAATTATCCACTCTGCCTAATCAACGTAATGGAAATGAAGGCCCAGAAGATGACTGATGTAAAAATATTTGATATAACAACCTACACACTCAATCACTTTTAGATTTCAAATAACGTCCACATCAGATACTGTAAGTCTAACTGGAACCCAGTACTTCTAATTGCTTTCAGTTGACAGATTATGTTGATTAAAACCCCTTTATCATAATTCATTATATCCATCATTTAAAATCAAGCACAAAAAGTAACACGGCAGGTTGTTATATCATGTTGTATTGATCACCACAGCTATGGGATTGAATTGAGTTTTAATGCGCGGCAGGCTTGCACAAGTTATTCCTCTGAAAACTAGAAAAGTGTAAGCAGGTCATTTGGTTATGACTCTTCGTCGAATCCTGCATTAAAGGACAGCCAGCTTCATATTATGGTCCAAGTCCTTATTTCCAGAAGTGATTAAGTGGATTCAAGATTCAGAACACAACACAGAAGAACAGACATGTTCCCACCAGAATAGACAACTGTGCAGCAGACAGTGCTGAGAAGAGTCCAGGGACTGGCTAGATTTTTCAAGTACAACAGAAATTATTAATCTTTCTACGGCTAAAACTTCTAGGAATTCCTTACACTACTGGCATTGCTATATTATTATCACTATTATAATTACTTCTACCATGAACATTGTTACTGCTAATAACATTTACATTGATTTTAACAGGTTATTGCATTCAAATTTAGATCTCTTATGAAATACAGTTGAGGCAAGTCCTCTATTTGCCAAGGGATATTGCTCTTGAACCTCTCCAATCCTGGATTTGCACATTTCAACAATGAACTGGGCTCATAGAAGACTGACACACAGGTTAGCAGTGTTGCATGAGTCGCCCCAGAGCTGGTCAGCTCTGACAGCCAGGCTCCAAGATAGATGTGCGTAAACGGCTTTTTGCTGCATTGCCTTTCCTGCTCTCCATAGAGAAACTCTTTAAACATGAATAATAATAATAATAATAATAATAATTGCTTACACTTATATAGCGCTTTTCTGGACACTCCAATCCACCATCACCAATGTGCAGCATCCACCTGGATGATGCGACGGCAGCCATAGTGCGCCAGAATGCTCACCACACATCAGCTATCAGTGGGGAGGAGAGCAGAGTAATGTAGCCAATTCATAGAGGGGGATTATTAGGAGGCCATGATTGGTAAAGGCCAATGGGAAAACATTTGGCCAGGACGCCGGGGTTACACCCCTACTCTTTTCGAGAAACGCCCTGGGATTTTAATGACCACAGAGAGTCAGGACCTCAATTTTACGTCTCATCCGAAGGACGGCACCTGTTTACAGTATAGTGTCCCCATCACTATACTGGGGCATTAGGACCCACATGGACCGCAGGGTGAGCGCCCCCTGCTGGCCCCACTAACACCTCTTCCAGCAGCAACCTTAGTTTTTCCCAGGAGGTCTCCCATCCAGGTACTGACCAGGCTCACACCTGCTGAGCTTCAGTGCGTTGCCAGTTGTGAGTTGCAGGGTGATATGGCTGCTGTAATGAAGCTATTAAAATAAAATGACAAAATGATTGAAAAGTACACGTCGAACACGTGGCACCACAGGGGAAGTATACCCTACTTGTAGAGTTAACTTTGTTTTTTTTAATCGCAGATCTGCCAAATAACACTGTAGAGAGTTCTGCCTCTTATAGGCTATCACTCAAAACATAAATGGTACCAGATACAACTAGAAGACGAGACAGGGCTTTCTGCTTTTATTTGCAGAATGACTGAGGGTATCCTTTTAAAAGAGGTCAAGAGCGTGTTCAGTGCACATCGGGAATCTTTCCAAAAACATCATTTTTTATGCATTTCTAATATTTGCTTCAAAGTTCTTACAGGAATAAGATGGAACCACATGCTATAAAAGCAGAGCATGGCTTGATAAATGATTTCAGGTTATTAAATATTTATGTCAACCTCTAAAAAAATGATTTAATAGAACTACTTTTAAATTTCATGAACAGATTCATCTCCTGGGGTATAATACAAGATTTATCTACCTATCACGGGGCAAAGCTCAGGTCAATCTTAAATGCAACTGCTATTGCTCTGAGTGTTGGTTTGCGGAAAACTTCCACACAGAACCAAACACATCACAGCTGCTCAGAAGTTCATTAAACAAATGGTATATGCTTCCATGTTCTACTGTATTTTACCAAACCAGCACATTCATTTAAAAAATCAAAATGCATCCAATACATTAATCCCACGGAGTTTCTCGATAGTTCTTTTTACCATTGAAATGTAATAAATTATGCTTTATACGTACATGGTCAGTTTGACTAGAAACATTTATATTTATTGCTAGGGGCACTTTTTAGCTCAGAATTGTCTGTGAAACACTGCCTACTGTCACCCTGTTCTCCTTTCTCTTCCACTCGTAATGTGCTATAGGCCTTCTCAACAATAAACTGCATCCGTCCATGCAAATTAGTGAAAAAGTGGTTGTCTACCCCCCTCCTACATCGTCCGTGTCCCCACATAGGGGAGCTTAACAGACCTGTTGCTACAAATGACAGAAGTTCTCTCTCTTGTAGTGTCTCTAGACTGTTAAAAGCTCACTGAAATTAACAAATAAGACCATGAAAAAGAATATGCTACCATAACTATCTAGCTATGTTGATTTCAGCACTCAAGTTTCAATTGACAAGGACGTCAGGGATTTTATACTCACAACAAGTCGTTTGTATTTTTTTTAATTCTTTTTATGAACATAAATGAACTCCATTCTTCAGGAATTTTGTCCAGTATAATTTTACAAAAAAATATTTTAAAGAGAAAAATAAATAAAAATGATAATTGAAACATGCAAAAATAAAACAGAGAAAACTTGAGGCTTTCGTCATTTTTAAATCTTACCCACATAATGATGTTCGCTGCCTCAACTTTCACAATGACAGTTATACAGTCAACTGTAAGAAATATTATTTGAATGCTGTCAATTGGGTCATGCCTGATAAATGTTTACGATCCCATTAGATGTTGGATCAAATGCGTTTGCAAACACTGTTCAGATAGCATCAAGATTCTGTCCAGTCATTATCATAGTGTGAACTATCACATCCTCATTGATTACTATCCATTCAACTAATCTGTTCAACCCTTCTCAACTACTTGTAAACTGTCACTTTCAAAGGGTAAACTGATCACCAATAATTTAATTTTAATTGAGTTAAATGTGTGGTAATCAGTAGGAGTATCATTGTGAAAGTCTCATCCTATTGAACAGGATTGGATGAATCTTAAAACTATTAAACTGTGATTTCCAATGCATTTGAACCTCAATCTGTAGCTGTACCCAGGCTTGAGGAATTATCTGAACAATTCCAGCAAGTTTATCTAGAAAGCAAAGAGAATGGAGCTTTGTTTAGGTTATTATAAATCTTAAGCAAGCTATTTAAACTAAGAGTGCTCACGATACACAGTATCCTACTCACTATTTTATTTCATGGTCACCATTTTTAAAAATGTTTTACTGGGACTCCTCTCTTTCCAGAACAATATGCTTACAGCAAGATCACCTCCATTTCTAAAGCCCTACAAGGGTCTTAAAATCAGTTTCCTCCTTTATAGCCTTCAAAACAATGACTATAGCTTTTCAATGACTTTTAGTTAATCAACACACCATAGATTGATTCAATGCTTTGGAAGATCAAATCATATACTGTATAACAAAAAACAATACTGATTCTATTGGCAAGAATGAAAATGTCAGCAATAAATGACAGTTCCATGTAATATCATTCACCAAACAATTTCAAAGCTTTCTGTACTGAGGGTTTTAAACTGCACCTCTGTAAAACAATCTGGAAATGCAGCTCTTCACAGTATTCACACCTGGTGAGTTGATAATTTCCTATTTTAAATACTGTCCTGGCCCAGAGCTTTAGCATTGCAGCAAGTAAAATACTGGATAAGGAACAAGTAAAGGTTTATTCCATGCTGAAAAAGAAAAGAAAAGCATCACAATGTTTTGGCTGTGGAGCCGTCTTCGGGTGAGACACAACATTGGATAAATTTGATACATTAAGGACCAGCAGCAACAAAGAAAAAAATACATATACCGTAAAGTGCCCAAGACTCTTGAAAATAATAAGTTTTCATTACAAAGTCAGATATCCGTAAACCATCACAAATAAATATAATGGCATGACACAAATGTGGCTTAGGCAAGACTCAGTAGAAGAAAAAGTGTCTGCGCTTCTCCAGTACATTGAGTTATGTTCATAAAAAACATTTTTTTTCAACTAGGAGAGAATAATTTGGGAGGAGTGTGAAACCCATCTGTGTAAATAGAGCTTTTAAATCCTTTGACTGCAGCAGTTCTGATGTCAGAAACACATAATGAAGCACTGTGCAAATGTGCCTTGGAGAAACACTGACTAATGGGCCTTTACCTAAAGAGGTTTTAATTATACAAATACCTAATTCTATAACCTATCATGTGAAATAGATCACTGGATCAAAGTCTACGCAATGTCCCAAGGAAAAAAATGTTTAAGAAAATGCGCTGTATGTAATTTATCTTTTGACTTACCACATTGTAAGCAAATTCTCACAGTTAAGTCAACCAACATTAGAACAGCCTTGATAATAAAGCAGACTGCCACAGAAATACACATAACAGTTTTTGCAAGCAGTATAACCTTTGCAACCTTGCGGTTTGTACAATACACCAGACTCAGAACCATATAACCATGAGAACAGCCAGCTATTGGGCTACAAAGAGGCCAACACAGGAACAAAAGTCTTAGTAAATACTTGCCTCTCAGTTTAAGTATGTTATTTTATATCTTGTTAGCAAAGCTACACTTTGGAAAGGTTTAGAAATATCATGTCTCCAAAAAACCAAGTGCATTGTTCTACTAAAAGAGGCACACAGAAATCTAATGGTACTCTTGCTTGGCTACTCAGTGCATTTTCTCACTGAGGG
This sequence comes from Lepisosteus oculatus, assembly GCF_040954835.1. Taxonomy (NCBI): domain Eukaryota; kingdom Metazoa; phylum Chordata; class Actinopteri; order Semionotiformes; family Lepisosteidae; genus Lepisosteus; species Lepisosteus oculatus. The sequence continues at coordinate 10,776,944 of NC_090719.1, read as the reverse complement.
ATATTTGATGAATTCATCTCACTCACTGACAATACAGCCCATAGCTTGAAGTGATGTTGTTATAAATAACACACCTGAAGATGGCTCCACAGCCAAAATGACTTTTTTTTTTCCTTCTTTCTACTTTTCAGTTTTGGAATTAACCTCTTCGTGTTCCTTTGCAGCCTGCTCCTTGACAGATCTCTCCACTCAAACCTCTTAATAATCCTACTATTATTAAAAAGCATTATCCAGGTCAAATACATGCATTAACTTTACCTTTTAAGCAAGTAATGATCATAGATATGCATTAAGGTAGGTTTTTAAAAAGAAGGAGAAGAATGGTACTAAAAAGTAAAAAGTGTGATGTGATTACTACTCTAGACCTAAGATTTAAAACAGTATAAATCGTAGAAAGCAAAGACACCTAGTCCATTTCCAAAGTATATTTCAGAATCCTTACAAAAACTGTAAATTAGAGTGTTAAAGTCCACAAATGCAATACCATCTTGTCTCTATTTTAATGTTTTTCACCACGGTGAGCTTTCTGTTTTTGAGTATATTGTTCATCTTAATATGGCAAAGAAAATAATTGTTTTACAACAATTGTTTGCCCCTGTGTCTCTATGTTACAACTGCTACCTGATGTTACTCCTCCTGAAGAACATTTGAGTTTTCTTTTGGTCTCTCAAGGTGACAAGGGTACCTTTGCAAACCAAAGGCACCAGTCCTATACCTTAGGGTGTAGCTTCAGTTGTGCAGTCATGTGTGTGCAGAAAAGTTACCTAAAACCTACTTTGTAAATGTTCACATGGAAACAGCAAACTAACAAATGTCTGCCATCTCCCACAACCCCCTCTAAAATGATCTTCCTTTAATCCCACCTATACTGTATACAACACAGCTAAACCTAGATTTAAAACCTTAGCCTTTAATCCTAACCTCATCCTTGATTTTAACTCATAGTGTACCTCACCCTTACCTAAGCCAGGCCAACCCTAACCTTAAATCACCCCCTTTACCTACCCCAGATGCAATGTCCACTCACAGATGTTATGTTAATTCCACACACACCCTTAGGAGACAGGCACCCTAGACTGCATAGTCAGAACCACTGTACATTGAAAAAGCAGAAAACAGGAGACTCCAGCTTGCAGACATATGCTATTTGTCAAAACAGAAAATTTACCAGAGTTCCAGGACTTCTGGAGAGATTATATTGAATGGATTTAAATTAGAGCTTTAAGGGCTTGAAAATGTGAACTGTATTACAATATTTTTAACTTGGTTCCTTACTCAATACAGAAGAGACAAAATACAAATGATTAAAAGATGTTAATGAAAAATAGGTCAAATACATATAATAGGTATAATAAGTAGGTCAAATAAAATTGTCAGTTTGCAAGCAGGGTTGAACTGTTGTTTAAATAAAAACACATGGGTAAAGCAGAAATGAACTCTTCCCAGGTCTCTGGGTAATGCAGTAGAGTTTAATTCAAGCACACGCAAAACCTTACATTAACACACAATATGTTTTGTTTGATCCAGCTCCGATTCAGACACATAAAAGATACCAAACAAAACTTGCAATTGGGATTAAAGTCAATCTGGATGGTTCAACCGACTGTCAAATGTTTCATTTGGCTACACAATACAGCACATTCGCACATCTGCTGCGGGAAAGCTAACTCCTACTGCATTCGTTTAAGAGACAGCAAACCCGACAAACCGCGTCATTTTTGCGATAAAAAAAATGACGGGCGAGAAAAAGCTATCTCTGTGTTTCCTAATGCTTCAATGAGGCACACAAAAAAGGAAAAGCAACCCTAATGCACAGGTGACAGAAAGGAGATAAACCTCTTTTCTTCTACATTTGAATACTGCATTCAGTACTAACAGTAGCGTGAGTTTAACTCATACGTCTGCCTGGCGCTGTAGCTTCTCCACACACAGAGCACGATTATAAATGAATGATGGCTGGCAAATCTGTACGCATAAACCAATTTCAAAAAGCAAAGTAATTCAAAGGTCCTTTTATGCAAGTCTATAATGCAAATATATGACTATAGAAGCACAAATATTATTCTATTGTTTTTAGAAACAGATTGTGCTATCAGACACAGCAAACCAATAATAAAATGCATTATAAAAGGCATACATTAAGTAAATAACCCTTCTCTATCTAGTTCAGAAATGATTTCAAACCTCTTTGAGTTTGAAAACACATTTCACACCTGGTTGAAAGATATTTCTACCATTTTAGGAAACAATCCAATTTTGGAACTTGGTATGGATCAAATCCTGTGTTCTGTGATTGATTAGCAAGGCACTGATCAGCCAAGAGGAACTATGATCCAGGACAGATAACGAGCGTACCACTCACTGTTACACTTGAGAGAAGTCTTGATTTGCCATAGTTTAATTGGTTGCCTGATATAAAAACAGAAGGAAACTCAATGACTACTACAAACATTAAAACAATTTGATAAAGCAAAACAGAGAACACAATGCAAAAATCGGTACTGATAAAGCACATTGGCACCCTTTTTTGCACATACCAGTCTTGGCCAACACTACTGATCTTGGAAACCCACAAGCCAGCAGGTCCTACAGTATAGATGTTTTAGCCTTTAACCTAACCAGGTTGATGAAGAATATTTTGAAGACCCTAACACTCTTGAGACCCATATATGTCAAAACTAGGAACGAAAGTGAGAGTGTCAAAGACAGCTCACCACAATTGGTTTGCACAATAAATGGTCTGATATCTCCCAAGACAATACCCTATCAACCAGCTGTACTGATTTTCTGTTGGTTATGTCAGTCACCTATAGATTCAAGGAAGACCCTCACCCTCAACCGAGAGGGACAGCCGATAAAAGAAAAAAGCAGAGACTGCTGTATGTTTTCTGTTCTTCTAAACCTGAAGATTTTATTAATTTACTAAACCTTGACAAATTTCAGCAAAGGACACCCATAACAAATGTCAGGTGTTAAATACCAGATTATTTAATGCATACCAGCTCCACACACCTGAAAATTTGAAATTGAAATTATGTACAATTATAGAAATTATAGAAAAGAAAAAAGGCTATGCTTGCTGTTGTCATTCTTAAGACATTTAACAACACACCAAAAATTCTAAGGTAAAAGGGAACATTGAGCTACAAGAGGAGCATACTGTATATTGAATTGCTATACAGTCCTATACAGGACTGGGCTCTGAAGAATAAGCGCCATAGTCTTTACAGTAAAACAAAATGTGCTTTTTAACTAAGCTATAATAACAAACAATACAGATCTGCACAGAACATTCAACACAAGACACTTTATCTTCACTTCATAGTTAGTGTCCTGCGTTACAGATGCTTATAAAAATGTTCTCAAGAATTTCCCCAAAGGACTTGGAAAGAAAGGCAGAGGAGGCAGCTAACTCTTCAAGACTGGCATTCACGGTTCTTGTTGCCCAAGGTTAACTTATTTGACTCGTGTTTTTAAATATATATGTCCTATGCCCACACTCAAACGTTCTCCGTTTCACTGGCTCGCTTTAACACACACCTTGCATCATTACATTAACGGTTTAGGTCACATTTTTCTGAATCTGAAATTCACGTAATCGTCAGTTTGTGGTGCAGAACCTGGCATTGCTTCTTAAAAGCGTTTCACACACAGTATGACAATTAAAAAGCCCGCTTTACAACAATTAATCACTTGCATTTGATATACATTCTATTCATTTAGAGCACTCTTCAGCTGTATAGAGAAATTTCTTAATCATCTTTTACCACTGAGGTGAAAGGGCTGGATTTTGCAAAATACTGTATCACTTATTATTCGCATTGGGAATTCAGTACCCAGATTTAGTTACGTACTAAATACAAAATATGCAACCCCAAAGTTAAAGAAAAAACCCAATTAAAAATAACTATTTTATGACGTAAAATTTTAAGTTTTTTTTGCTCTTGTCTTTTTATATTCGCAGGTATATTAGTTGCAGTGCCATCCTTTCGCTCTGCTTTCACGTGAACCTCCTCAATAACGAGAAACTGCTACTAATTGTAGCCGATTCTTCTAACGAAAGGCGACATGCACAACGGGTTTGTTTGTGTTGACAGCATTCTGCACAAATCTGACATATTCCGCAAAGAAAGGGGCGAACTACTTTGTAAAGAGCGCGGGTACAAATTTGAGATATGTGCAATATTTCTTACAGCAGACAGGCTGCTTCACACCGGGAAAGGAAAGGAGTATAGTGCAGTCTAACACAGGTTATGTTACAGAGGTTGGAATAGCTGCTGAAATGTATGACAAAGTGCATGACTCTCGGAAAACCAATCGTAAACACAATCATCTCTAATGCCAAGACGCCGTAATAACAGTTTGTGTCCAGCACGCTACGCATCTAGGCTTACCACAGGACTGCAAACAGCATATGTGAAGTAGAACTTGTAAATACAGTTAAGTGCAGTATGTGCTATATTGTTGTTTCCAGCTTACCTAGTGTAAAGTACGGGAGAGCAGTGTTGTCGAGGTCATCCAAAACGGAAATTCTTCCAGGCAGGTCGGTTCTAACGAAGAGCAGAAGCCGGGACTCCCCTGCTCCTCCCCCGGCCGGACTCCCCGCACCTCCCCCGGTGAAACTGAACTCATTCTCCCGCAGAACGGGCAGGGTGGACACCGTTACCGTTTTTATCTCGCATGGGGACTCCACGTCGTTTGCCCTATCCCTCTCCTCTGCAAGCATCCCAGTTCCCCTGCTTCCTCCTGCCTCACAGGTCCTAGTTAGCAGAAGCCCGAGCAGGAGGAAGGTGTTGAGGCTCAGCACCACTCTCGCAGCCATGCCGATGCCTGTGCGCTCCTCTCCAGCTTTGGATGAGATACATGGAGAGCCAGCGAGCTTATACCACAGCCTCTGCATGGCTGACATGTCTGTCCAGGAGGCGGCAGTGCAGGTAAATTCAGGGAATGCGAGTAATGGTTTTAATATGCCACTGATAATATTCAGCTGCAGGACTTCGGCAGCAGGTGTCGGGTGCGGACGTCGTGCGTAGACCAATACTAAAAATATAGAGAGTTTGTAAACTAGAAAAAGTGAGTTTGTAGGCGTATGTGGCACGTTTAAAAGAAAATCGTTAAAAACCATAGAAAAAAAGGTGTCAGGGTGTACGCACAATACAGGTGAGCGCCAAGAACACAGTTACCGCACACACCAATGCGCAAAATTATGAAGTCAAAAAAATATTAGATATTTGTTAGAAAAATACCTCTTAACATAATTGTGGGGATGGGCTGGAAAGTTTTTTTCTTGACGCATATAGTTAATCATAATCATGTATTGTATTCTAGAATATATGAAATGACGGTACTGGTTTAAAAGTAACAGAAAATCATTGAGCTGTGTTAGTCACAATAACAGATTTGCAATGCGGTAGCTTCACATTTAATAGTAGCCAGAATTAGGTGTGAATACGTGCTGGCTGTACAGTCAGTATCTGTTTTTTTCTGTCTTGTTTAGACTTTTTGAACGGGACAAAGCTGTTCTACGTCATGACGACAAAATTACTTTATTAAAACCATATTTTGCCACAGAAAGATAACGTTTAGACTCAACTGCTTTCAGGATATTTTTCAAATGGGCCTCATTCTCAATAAAAACCTATTCGTTTAAGATGTATAAGCACATTTTACACGGAAATCCTTTAAATAGGGTTAAAGTGTAAAAAATGTTGTTTTTACATTTCTGAAAACATCTCAGAAGGTCTTATTCATTTCATGGCCTGTATGTAGTTCTTTTATGTGTTTTGGAATTCTGATGTGTTTTGGAATTTCAATGATAGAGTATTATAAGCATATACAGGTTTGTAAGTCACATAGTGACATACCCACAGCTCAGGTGGGTAGCAGGTGACATACCCACAGCTCAGGTGGGTAGCAGCATCAGGATCCGTAGGCTGTAAAGAAACAAGTAATAGGTTAATTCCCCAAAAATATTTTTTTGTTGTTGTTGCACGTGATTGTCCAACCACATATTTTTGTATGTATACTGAATTTAATTTTCAAAAACATTCACTGGTTCAGCTTTATTCTGTGGAGGCAGTAAAAAGAGTGATACTGTACATACTGTATAGACGGTATTTCTTTCAGTGAGAACTTGCAATCTTTCTCAACACTCAATAATAATATCAATGCATGGCAAATTATAGTTTTATTTACTAACTTTCAAGAATGTGCAGATGTACTTTATGTATAGAAGGTTAGTGTTGCGGAAACAATAGAAGAGACCTATTCAATTTATGTCTGTACCACAACTGGAAAACAGTCTTAGTGTCAACTGGCACAACTTGAATGCCCTATCTGTTTGAGTTGTAATGCATTTGTCTTCATTTGCACCGTGTAGTGAAAATTCACCAAACATACTGTATAGTAACTACAAATTGTGCTGCATAAAATGTTTTTTCATTCATCAGGCTGTTTATAAGGAGCTTTTCTAAAATGTGCATTCAGCACCAAATAATCTTAAAAAACCTCACCAAAATGGTGCTATTGATTTCCCAGCAGGAGGGTTTTAGAGTTAAGCTGAAAACTCAAATAGGTTTTAAACTAGAAAGTGGCCAATTTTGTAGAATGGGAAAAAAAGAGGAAAGGGTACCTTTACAGACATGGTGTTAAACAGATGTTGCATGAATGAATGTTGGAATTGGAGTGTGTTAAAACGGCAAACACAACTTCCCTGAATGACAAAAACTCTTGACACCTGGGTTTGATGAAATACTGTAGGTACAAAACAGCAATGTGCTGTCATACAAAACACTTAGGGCAGAGAGAACATGAGAAAAATAACTGTTTCAAAGTGGAGTTTAATTTAAGAAAGATAATCATTTCCTTGATTTGTGATATACTGTACTGAGCAACCAATGAAATTAGTGTTTGTATCATAGTCATAGAAGTTATCAGGGCAATGATGGTTTTTGTAGCAAGTTCCCTGACATTATAATTAACAGACATGATATTGGAATGTTTATTATACAAATTAACATTTACTGTATCTACAGAGTTTATCAAAAGAGGGTGTACTAGGACATTCAAAGGCTAGTAGTGTGAGTGGCCACCAATGGAAGCAATATAAATTGTGCTTTGTGCAATTTACTGATGCTGTCTTGTGGGATTTTGTCCCATTCATCTTACAGAGCCTGAACAAGCCTGTGCCTATTTACTAGTCTCTGCCCTAAATACCATGCGGTTCCAGTTCATCTCTCAAAAGTTCAGTGGAGATCAAGTCTGGTGATTTATCTTCTACATAATGGCCACATTGTTTTCCTGCAAGAGAGCCAACTGTTACATGACCAGAAATGTTGGCATGGATGTGCCCAAAAGGACATCAAGTGATGTCCCAGGACTTGATTAATTTCCTACAGTACCTAGACCATCCCCATTTGGACCTTGGCAAGGTGTTGTGACTCATATTCTCCCAGATGGTTTAGCTGAATATCATGCTAGATTACAAAGTGCTCACTGAACACCCTAGTTGGAGAGGAAAAATGCAATGACTAGTTTCCACCTATCTGATGGCACAATGGCATTCTTCTTTTGATAAATGGGGTGCATTTCTTTCTTGATTTCACAGTGTTTGGCATTCAGCAGTTTAAATTGCCTTATCATCTGTATCACATCTAATCTTTCACTGTTAAAGTGATTGAATGTTGCATAAGCACTTACATTCACTCAAGTGTATCATAGTCATGAATAATCACTTAATTAAAATTTTGCCAAAAACCTTTAATCAATTTTTGTATACCTTATTTTTTATGCATAGTTTACATGCATAGTTGTAAGTTTCTTTTGATGTTTTACAAGTAGGTGGAGAATCACTTCATCATCCACTAAGATGCATCTGTGACCTGTGGCAGATACTCTGCACTACTGGTCAGCCAAGAAAATACAGGGGGAGATTCACAAATTGAACTAATTCACCAATTAATCTAAAAAACATGCTTAGAATTTGAAGCAGTATAGCTCTAGGCAAAGACCTTTCAGTGCATTTCACTCTTCAATTATCAATCTTAACAGTTTGTACAAGAAAGATTAAGTTTATAAAAAATCTTTATTTTTGGGGGATGCCTGATTGTCCATCTATTTTCAGGAACCACTTAATCCATTACAGTGTCTTGGTGAGCTGGAGCCTACCCCTTAGTGTTTTGGGCACAAAGCAGAATATATCCTGGACAGGGTATTACTGTTTTGCAGGGCACAATATCTGCACATATCTCTAATAAATTAGGTTTAATCTGAAAATAGCAAAAGTATTAATAGTTAAAAAGAGCTGATGTACATGGCACTCTTACAGTATGTTGGAAAATAAAGGTATTTAAACTTACACTGTATATGTACAGTACAGTAGCAGACTGGACTATAAAGAGACTGTATTATCAGTCAGCCTGCCACTAGAGGCCCTCAAGGTGCCTCCAGAGCCTGGAATTAGGATCCCAGGTTGGCCGTTTTCTATTTGGTGGTGATTAGGTAGGTATTCTCACATGGGGCTGGAAGTATGTTTGGAGAAACAAAGGCTTCAAAGTGTTAACTAGTGTCTGGAGTTGTGGCAGGAGACTGGGGAAACTGGTTTAGTCTTTCTGTTGTAAACTATTGAAAACTGCATTAAAGCTTCCTGCTCTATTCATACAGTATATACCACACAAATGTACTATCTATCCATTTATAAAAGTCAATTTATCCTGGTGAGGGACAGAGCAGTATAATTATAAGCAAAGGGCACAAGGCAGGATGCCAGTCCATTGCAGGGACCTAGAATAAGGTAGAAGTTTGCATGGCACTGCCAGTCAAACCCACCCAGCACGACTGGGACCAAACTGGAGTACCCAGCAAAAACCCACACAAACAGCTTGCATATGCAAACTCCACAGAGAAAGATACACTTTCAGACTCATTCCCCTGCATCTGTAAAGCATTTAGACATGTAATTTACACCATAATACCACAATAAAAGCTTAATTGTGAAATCAAATACATACCGCTGGTAGAAATTATTTAACTTTTTTTCAGATTCTGATTTTAACTCTGATTTTACTCTGACAAGGGTGGTTTGTATCTTTAGCTATGATGACTAACCATGCAAGATGCTGTATTCAAAACCCATTTGCAATCTGTTGATGGCTTTGAAAATAAGTTCCATTTTAAACAACACATGCAGAACTCGCCATCTGTATTTTCTGGAACAATGCCTCTGCTTTTTGACAAAATTAACAGAAAAATCAGGAAAAGACATATGAAATGCCCTGTGTTCTGTGATCTACAAAATGTAGAAGTAGAGAGTGATTAACTTCTCACCTTGTATTATATGCAATTTAGGAGCCTTTACTTACTTTTAGAAAAAAATATTTATTGTAATACCTTACACAAATATTCAGACTCCTTCTATGGTGTTCCATTTCATGCAAATGATGCATACTGTACGCGTATTTTTAAACTTAATATTTTATTCAAAACCTGAATGCTGAATGAAGACATCTAAGGGTAACATAGGTTACAGTAAATGTCAGCATACAGTATATTAAAAAGATAAAACTAAAATATGCTGATTACTTACAGTATGTATTCAGAACTGTTATCTCAATATTATTGGAAGCATGTTTGGCATCAATTACAGCAGAAATCGTTTTGGGTAAGTCTTTTTCTAAGGTTTTTATTAAAATCACACAGGTGATTTCTTTGCGCAAGTTAGATGTCTACGGCAAATGGAAGCAGGTTTTCTTGTAAGATTTGCCAGTACTTTGCTCTATTTATGTTCCTGTCTGTATTACAAGCTCCCCTGTCCCTACTGATGAAAAGCCTTACTGCTACCACCATGCTTGACTGTTCTGACTGAGTTATGTACTAAGTTTGGTTTGTGCCAGGTACAGTATATCTTTTTTTATATTGACCAAAAAGTTCCCATGATGTCATATCTGACCACAAAACCATCTGACAAACAACCAATTAACTATTTTGGTGACTGAACCTAGCTATGAAGAGCACACATCCATCAGGAACATGTCTGTAAAAGGAGGCATTTGCTTAGAGACATTTGCTTGTAATACAAATAGCCCAACTACTGTAAACTACAGTATGTGACTTTGTTTTTTTTTAAACCAGGAGGACTTCTACAAATCATTATGTTTGTCTACTGTCTAAAGATTTCTAAGTGAGTTACTACCCAAGTTATTACCCAAGTTTATAGTGGGATGAACAGATTACATACCCCAAAATCTAAGTATTTTTGTGCTTTTTACGAATGTGATGCCACTGGAGCATGGATCAGCTGTGCACCATGCTTCAGCCTATATATGTAGGTAGAGTGTTGAACCAGGAAACGAGAAAAGAGAGCGAGAGGAGTAGAAGAATAACTGAATCCAGCCGTGCTGCAGGGGTACGAGCTGCTGTGTTGGATTACAAATGGCCAAGTTGAGACATCAGCTTGTGCTGACAAGCTCTATGCTAAGATACAATCGGCTGTGCTAAGACATCAGCCACTGTGCTGGAAGACAAGTTCCATGCTGAGATACAAGAGCTGTTCTCCAATAAAGCCGCTGTTTTTGATTACAAGTCATTGTACTATGATATAAATCACTGTGCTAGAACAGAAGCCATTATTGTAAATAGTTTGCACTGTAAATAAAACATACTTTGGTCTTCAGATTTGTGTTGGGATGTCTGTGACACAGACCCACCTAAGAACTTGTGCCCCTCTTGTGAACTGGACTACTGTACAGTATGTGTTGTTCTCTGTATGATCAACATACTGAAATAATTTATATATTTTCATTTGTAAGGAGCTCCATGTGGGAGGAGATGTTAGTTGTAGGAGTTGTGTGATGATACTGGATATTGCATGCTCTGTAATTGTTTTGATTTCACTTGAACATTTTTGATGAGACTTTGATTCTGACTGATATTTAAAATCTTAAATAATATGTCTGTTGCTATAAATTAAAAAAGCTCAGAAGCAAAATCCATATCCCAAGGTTTGTTTCTCAATATAGATTTCAAATTTCAATCTCAATCTCTGTCTTTTTGTTTCTCTTGATACAGAAGACTCATTGTAGGTGTCATAGAGGAAGCCATTAGCTGTTAGTAGCCACCCACCCTTCGGGTCTTCAAAACTTCAAAAAGTCACATTCTTGATAAAGGAATCAATAAACAGCACTTTCTTTTTTTTACTTTATGAACACTTTTAATGTCTAACTTTATAATGTCTAAGCAACCTAGATAAGAGAATACAATATGTTAAGAAAAAAAATTAAAAAAAAATACTCTGCTCCATGATTCGCCCAAGAAATGTAGAAAGACAGTTATGTTACTACATAAAAAAACATTTATTAAAGAGAAGTGCTTATAGAAATATGGCTGCAATACAAAGAGAAATTGGTAGTAAAATGGAGTTTAATCAAAATTGTGGAATCGTTACCTATGATAAATAATTTACAGCTATATTAATGCAGCATAAAATGTATTTGTTGCTCGATAATGAAGCTATTGAGTTGGACCAAAAGTGATGCTTAAGTAGGCAAAATCCTCCTAATCGCATCTCAGGGGAATTATGCACATTTCATTATGAAAGGCAGTAGTCGTCAATATAATAATGCTTGTAACAATTTTAAGACCAGTAATACTACAGCTAATAGCATGGCACTTGATGCATGGTAAAATGTATTACTTACAATTTAATTTTGCAGTGATATCATCACATGCATAGATAATGATGAATTCTATCATTGTGCAATTGTAAGCAAAGTACAAACCTTATTGGATAAGAACAATAGAAATGAAAATGCTTCACAAACTGCAGTCAAAAACCAGAGAAGCAAGGCAAAATAAAACAGAAATGTACTATGTTCAGATGTTAAAAAACCGAAATCTACAAAAAAGCAACAATATACCGTACTTGGTAAAGGAACAACCTTCTCCTCTATATAGGGGGTAGGGGTGGCAGCAGTTCAGTTAAGAATTCTGTTCTTGGCTAATTGAGATGAAGTGCATGACTTTTAAAAGATTATTTTTCATTTCTCCATTTTAATTGGTGTTATGCCATTTATTTGAAATAGGTGGCTGAGGGAATTCCATTTGTTTTGTTTTTGATCAATTCAAATACTCTAGGCCTTGGATATGTACCCTGTATTCTTTATTAGGAATTTGTAGGCAATGGTTGGTGTTAAAAACCTTTATTTTCCAGTATAAAATATGTTAACTATGCTCTGTGTTTGGTTAAATAACTGAATTCATGACTGAGATGTAGTCAGGGTCATTTGAAAGTGCTTCTGAGAACTTCCAATCAATACAAGCACACCACTTGATAAGGAAGGTTTTCTCCCAGCCTTCTTTTTCCCAGTCTTGCATCAGCAGTTTAGGCCAAACATCTAAAATATAAACACTCAGAGGAAATTTTAAAAAGGAATTGCTGATAGCCAAATCTCCTGAACACTCCTAGAACTAGTAACTAATAATTCGCTGACATAAATGATCAATAGTATTTTTCAGTACATCACACATGCATACTGCATCATTGTAGTGCAGAACATTCATAATTTTTGCAAGGTGATTTGTAAAGCTATTTAAAGAGTCTTAAGTGTATGCATTTGTGACACAGTGACAGCATGTTGTTAGAAATCACCCATTGAGCTTATGGGAATTGTATTTCCTATTGCAAACACAGCGCTTCTGAGCTGTCATAGCAAGTTTCTGTAATCAACTCCCCGTGACTGATGTTAACCCATGCATTCTGGCATGCAGTACAATGTGCTATGGGGAAGCATTAAGACAGGGTTAACACTTCTGACTTGTTTCCAATAACAGGAGTCGAACCCAAGCCACCTGTGTGAAAACCGAAATAAAAACCTAACTGCTACACAACATCAAGGCAGATTCTCTTCCCTGGAAGCAGGCAATACTCAGGAACTGCTGCCACAAAGGCCACTTGGTCCCACCTACTGCCTCCTGATGTTGGTATGATACTGTAATTTCTTATCCAATATGGGGCCATCACAGGAGGCTCAGCAACCACTATCCACCACCAATGGAGGTTCCCATTTTTAGTGAAAGAGTTGACTGCCATCTTGATGTAGAGCACAGGATCAAAGATGTACAGGACCTATGAGAGGCCTCCAATATCCCAGTAAACCTTCAATTCACTACAATAGTCACATAAGGGGTAGGAAGAGAAATCATATTCTCAACATACCACCAGTGGCCAATGTGTGGCCAAGACCATCAAAGAACTATATATAGGATACAGTCACAGCCAGATATCTTTTGATCCAATGGCTAACTTTTATGAATGCAGACAGCGACCCCAGGGGACTACAACTGAATAAATCATTGAACTAGAGGCTGTCCTCTAGGGAAGATCCACCAGGGTTGCTTATTCTCAGAAAAGGATTACAAGATTGCCCAGCAGTTAATGAGGGGGTTGTGAGACGTGGAGATCCAGGACCAGATTGCCAGGAAGAAGTCAACAGTAGTGAAGACTGCCTGACTCCACCCCTCACAGAGTTTGACCCTGAAAGCTGCCTTCAAATGCCTTCCCAGCCCAGTGAGTCAACAGTTGCAGAAGGTAAAGAGGGGGCCAATGAAAGATGTAGCTTATTCAGGAGTTGATAACAAACCAATGTAGACTGGTTTTAAGCTCATACATTTTTTCAGGGTATGAGGAGGAGAGACAATTGGAGCATGTCTGCTTGTCCTGTCTCCAAATGTATTAATTGTGTGCTACAACTGTGGTCAAAAAGGTGAACAGTGCAGGAGTGGGAGGAGCCACGGCGAATGCCAGTCAAAGTCAATGCCCCGTCTGAGGAGGCAGAGCCACCAGTATGAGGCTACCAAAAACCGGAAAAAAGGAAAAAGCAAAATGCACCATTTTGCACGGCTGCATCCAGGCTGGACTTACCCTATCAGCCTGAGAAAAAGAACCAATTGGTACAGTGGAATCCAGGCTGGACGTGCCCTTACCACAAGGCCAAAAATCAAAAGAACTCAACCAATACAGTATTGTAGGAGACACACAGTGAGAGAACAAGAAGCCTTACACTCGCGTCTCAGTCCCATTTGAGACTGGTGCTGGAAGGTTCTCCCCTTGTGGGGGTGTGCTTGCCCCTCTGGGGAGGTGTTCAGTGTGTTCTTATAGGGTCCACACAGCAGCGGCTCATCCTTAATCAGCCAGGGCAGGTATAGTTGCTAAGACAACACTTCACCCTTAATCCAAGGCTCCACCTCCACACTGAACATGCCCCCGCATTATGCCACAAGGGACACTTCTGAAGAAGCTGCAGTAACTCACCTAAGCAAGTATCAGAGAGGAGGGCTGGTGTTAACCCTTTAAACTAAATAAAACCTCTATCGTGGAGCAGTAGGTAGTGGGTGCAACCGAAAGAGCATACACCACCCTGGTAAGCATGCATATAGCCGTACAGCAGACCAATCCAGACAGGCCACAGGAGCAGGAAAAGCACTGGCTTGTGCTGGTTGGCCCAGCAAATGAGAATGGCATCCAAGTGGGAGGAGTCCCCTGTCGAGCCCTAATTTATTCTAGTTCCAAGATTTTGTCCATTACGGTCACACAGAGAGTTACCATTCACCAAAACTGGAAAAGTTTCACACATCAAGGTTAAAGAGGCAGTGGGCCAGACAGTTGTTGATGTTCCTGGGGAGGACATACCAATGTTTGTCATGCCAACCAAACTACATAGAAAGGTAGTTCCTGTTAAATATAATTTAAATGTAATAGAATTCCATTTGGGCTTCAGAACACCTTCTAAAGGCTAATGACAAGATGCATCTGGGAGAGAATTTCTCTAGTCTCCAGCTATTTGATGACATCATTGTACAGGTATGTAACTACACATTAACCGAAGCATCTGGCATGTCTGGTAATGGTGTTCTGCTATCTACAAGAACATGGGTTGAAGCTTAAGCTCAAAAAGCACAGCTTCCTGAAAACCCAAGTCAAGTACCTTGGCCACCCAATATCAGAAGAGGGGATAGGGACAGATCTTGAAAAGATATGATGGGAAGAAATTGGGTTGCCAATATTTCTATTTTAACTTCCTGAGCTGTGATGCAAAACCACTATCTGACTTCACTCATTCAGGATTTCCACATTAAGTAACAGTACTAATTCTTTTGCTATTTTTTATCATTTGTATGGTAATTTAATTCCAACATTTTATTACTTTATTTTGAAATCGAATTCACCTTATTATATTTGTAATTTTTAAAGGAGTCACCTGCAAGTTATGTTAAGCATAAATTAGTATCACTTAGATCATGGGAACCTAAACCTCTATTAACCACATACTCAAGTATTTGCCAACTATGGTGTTCTGGGTTTTTTAGGAATGTTACTCCAGCAGCTGGTGATGGAATACTGTATTTCTCTAAACCATATGATTCAAAACATTTGTTTGTTTTTTTCTGTTCACTTTTTCTCAATATTTCTTAACCTGTACGCTTCACTAAACCATGTAAACTTTACAATGTAGCTTAAAAATAATATTT
This sequence comes from Lepisosteus oculatus, assembly GCF_040954835.1. Classification (NCBI taxonomy): domain Eukaryota; kingdom Metazoa; phylum Chordata; class Actinopteri; order Semionotiformes; family Lepisosteidae; genus Lepisosteus; species Lepisosteus oculatus. The sequence goes on along the minus strand of NC_090719.1, from coordinate 10,761,422 downwards.
CAAAGCAATTTACACAGCTTTAGCCTCTTCAATCAAAACACAACCTTCTTGTCGATATATCATAGTTGACGAGGCAGATACTGTATGTTTAGTATCTGCTTCTTTTCTGCCAACATACAGTATTACATACATATTCCTTTTCAGCAATTCCTCTTTTTTCCACCCAATGTAACTGGCTTTGACTTCATGCCCATAGAGCCTACCTCTGTTTAAATGGGAAGGATAGGTTAATTAACTTTCCTCTTTTTGAAATGTTGAAGTAAATATGAAGCATTTCCTCAATTTAACCCAAAAATCACAGGCTCTCTTCGTAAGACATTTCCTTTGGTAAAATGACTTTCTCTAATCCTATTTACATTATTTTGCATCAAAATGTCCAGGATATTGATTCTTCACATGTTATTATGATGCTTACATAGACTCTTTCAGCATTTCAAATGGGATCTTATGCCGTGGTTGTTTTGCAACAAATTAAGAAGTACTTTTAGCAAAGAATGGTGAAGCTCGTATGAAAAAGGAATGCCATTCTTTCTTTGAAGACTAGAAATGAATGTGTCTGTTTTAGAATTAGCTTCCATCCATAAAGGCTGCTTGGAGTCTGAAGGCTACTGTGTGTCTATATATGTGTAAATATTCCATAATATAAACATTCATGTATAATCAATTATGAACTAAATGGTTTAAAACTGAATAACTCTGGAGGGGCAGTTTTCATAGAAGAAATCTGAAACCATACATTGTGGTCATATTCAGCAACCTGGTACGCACTTGCTGAAGTTTACTTTCTTACTCATTTTAAGGATAAATAAGATACACAGTGTAATCAGCCAACAAGCATGGGGTTCAGGGATTTTCATCAGAGATTGAGTCCCTTTTGATTTGATTTATTTCTCGGCATTATAGTTTAAATTATTCTAACATGAGGAAACATTTCAATTCAGATTTCAAAACATTCTGTACTTTTCATTACTGATAGGAAAAAAAAAGCTTTCTTTTGGGGAAATAGATTTTGTAGGGATATATTTAGTTCACAATGGAGACCATAATATATCAAATTGTATGGCAGAGAGAATAGTCATGGGAACATTAAGAGATTATTAATGTTAGGTTTAAATAGGTGAATTTCCTGCAGTGTGGAAAACATTTGTTTTATTCACAAACTACGGTGTAGTTATTGCTTAAAACATACAAATTCTAAGAAATGGCACTTCCTTTTATTGCGAGTCCCAGCTGAGTCGTGTATAAAGAGACAGATCAATAGAAAAACAAATGATAGGAGTGCATTGCTGAGCCAGAGCCAAGCAGCAGGATTTGTTTATTGACAGAGATATTTATTATAATCCACATTTTGTTGTTCTTTGGAGGGTAACAAAAGTCCAAAAGCATTCAATATATCCATGTAGAAATATTTAAAACTTAGTTTGTGTACAGTCCTTTGTTTATTTGGCATAAACAAGCCACAAAAGCTCAATAACTTAACCAGATTACTTTCATTATTTTCCAGGGAGAGGAGATTTTTCTTCCTATGGGAGGAAACACTCCACAGCACATACTGTATATTACAAAGAAGTTGCAGCTTAACTTATTTCTTGATACAGTTTCTGTCAGATGCTTTGATCACATATTCAACAATTCTAACGCAATGGATATCTTCTGAATTAATAGTGACATTTGAACCAAAGGGCTTTTGTACATGAAGGGTTGTGGGTTGTGTCTGGAACAAGCTACCCAACTGTGTTCTTAAAGCTAATACCCCAGGTTCTTTCAGAAAATGGCTGGATAAAGTCCTTAAAAGGGAGATTTTTCTCCAAGCTATAGTATATGGCCTGAGTAGGTTCTTATCATTGCTTCATTTTCTTGTGTGTTAGGGATTCGGTAAGAGAGTCCAGTTAATGAACCCACTTGCAGGAGCTGATAAAGCCTAGCCTTGATCCAAAGAAAACAGTAGTCGAAGAAACGAGCCGAGAGTCCAGGGGAAGCCAGAGATCCAAACAGGGAAAGAGTTACTGAAGCCAGACCGTGATCTGAAACCGTAGATGATAGAGCAATCTGAGAGTCCAGGGGAAGCCAGAGATCCAAAACAGGGAGTGAGTACCGAAGCCAAGCTGACGAAAAACCGTCGTCAAAGGGGGAAAAACCGTAATCCGAAAACCAAGAAAGACACAAAGCGGAAGAAGGTGTAGCACAACTTGGAAGCTCGAAAGGAAAACCAATACTGAGCGAGGAGGTAGGAAAAGACTGGTGTTTAAGTACAGGATGAGACGGGGGTGTGGTGGTGAATAAGTAAACTGATAGGTAGACTGATGAAGTAAGGCTACGCTTTCTTCTGCCTCTTCCGTTGCCGGGAGGCAGGGATCGTAACATTGAGTTTATATCCTCGAAACCATCCAATCTCTCAGCTTTGGAATTTCAAATTGGATGTAATTGCATTATAAGATGTCTGTTGTCCAGGTGATTTACTGGATTTTGCCGGTTGTGACAAGCAGAATAGGCAGTAAATCAACAAAGTTTCAGAAAATGATTTTTTTTTATTAAACTTTCTAGTCCAATTTCTTCCAAGTGTGATAAAACGGGAAAATAAATCCTTCTTCTATGTACAAACAAGCAGGCCAAGCCTTTCACTATCCTCCAATATATGAAATTTAAACAATAATCCTAAAAAAAAAACAATCCTGCCTATGCATGCTTAACAAAGTAAAAATATACATATAGGTCAGGTAGGTAGCTGCGGCAGTTTGTGTAAGCTGCAAATATATAATAAACCTTTACTTGTTCCTTTACATACTGTATACGTACTGTATATACATATACAGTACAGTATATAAATTGGAATGATGACTGAACACAAATCCTAAAAAAGGTGCTCTCCTGCAACACTGGTTACTTGAAATAGTGTATTTAGCTAACACCTGCGGCTCACTCAAAGTGTCTTGTGACTAACAGACTGAAAAAATCAAACTGAAAAAAAAATCCTCCTAACATCTACCATTTATAATCTTAACAATGCCATGCTTATGCTTCTCAATAATTACATATTTGTGTTCTCAATGTAAAGTAATAAAACAATCATATCCATCCTTATTTTCTACCTGTAGGAATTCTTACAATGTATTAAAATATAAACTAATTAAGCATTTGTGCCTCTGCAGTTTCCATTATGGTGAAAGACTGTCCTTTAAGAGAATAACAGCACTCTATATTCAGCATAGCATATCCAAGATAAGACCATATACACCCTCCTCCAAACTCCAAAAAAACACACCCAAAATATCTACATTTCACCAAATGCAATAAGTTTTACTGTTGATCCTAATTTCCTTTTCAGTGAATTACCTGTCAACTACCTGTACATTTCCCTAAACAATTTTAGAAAAAAAAACTTGTATGATTTTCTTCCTTTCAGTATTATACCCCCACATACTGTACAGTTACAAATGAATGCAATTGTAGGTACTTAAATATATGTGAGAATGCCACTAGTAGTACATCATCATAGTGTGACATTTCACATCTGCAAAAGTCTCCACCAAATTGTGATGAATTCTGCACTTTGTTTTATTTTTGTTTTGTTCATTAAATCAGTTGAGAAATCATGTTCACCATGGAAATGCTGTGATCATACCACAATATGGTTGTAATGACCATATGCATGACCTATGGGACATACTGTACAGAAGGACTTCCCTCAACGACAGACTAGTTTTCTTCTAAATTCTCTCTATTCACTGTAGGTTTCATTTAACACCTCTCTTCACCTATCCTGACTTCACACCACCTGATTGGCCACTCTTTCTGTCCCCTGCTCCCGCCTCCTGATCTTCCTCTCTCCCAGCATTTGTTCTCCTATGCTACACTGCCTTTGCTTACTGCCCTGTCTTTCTCACAGCTGAAGAAGGCTCCATGGCTGAAATGGTGTGTTTTCTTTCTTCTCTTTTCAGAATGGAAAACCTAATACTTGTTCCTTTGGAGCCTACGCATGCTGATACAGCTACCCACCTGAAATACTGCATGTCCCATAGCTGACTACACCACATAACAATATTAAGGTGCTAGAAAACTTCTCCCTGCACAAAATGTCCTACCCCAAGAACCACCAGCACACCCACAGTCCATCATAAGACATTGTATTACATAATTGCAGTTTATATTCCTCCAGGAACCACAATATGCTATCACAGAATAAAAATAAGTATCCACAAGGGACTCACACACACCAAACAATTTAAAGCCACAGTCCCCGATAACTGAAGAACTCTCAAGAAACAGCTCTTACAGTACATACCATAAATTCCCTTCCCTCTCTGTCCCTTACCACGTCCTGAAAAAAAATCATGCATTCCCCAATCAGCTTAGTCCTATCATCCAGACATACTTTCTTCTTTATGATAATAAAAGAATGCTTTGTCTATAGCATTCTCTTCAGTCAAACACAAGAAAGTTCCATTATACAGTATGCACCCCTACCCTGTGTCTGCAAAAAATACAGGGTATGGGAGAAAAGAGCATCCAAGCCTCAGTTGACCTCTATTGGCAAAAGCTTATAATCATATCCTCTTGCTGGCCAGAACTCTAGGACTTGAATGAGGGGCAGGAGTGTCAGTGTAATCATGAGGGGTTTACTGGAGGAACTGACTATATGCAGATGACCAAGTTTCATGGTGCACTGTCCCTCTTTCCTTTGTCTTTTCTCTCTGTCCCTCTGTTCCAAGTCTGGTTACAGCCTGCACAGCACCCCCACATGTCTACTATGTCACCTCTGACTGTATGGCCATTGATGGGCAAACAGTTCAATCCATGATTATTGTTGCCTGCCATACTTTACATGCTACAGGGCAAAACAAAAAACTCAAAGAGAGAGGAAAACACACTGAATAGAGAAAAAAAAACACCACACTGGACAAACACACTGACCATTATATTCATAAACAAGTAACAAAAGTAAACAGTAAACAAAGCCCTACATCCTCTTTTATCACTCCATAACAATTTTTCCACCTTTTCATGAAATGTACTCATAAAAAGACTTGAAAAAACTGCCAACGTGAACATCCATGTCACATATGTTACATTGTGCCTCATTTTAGAGGGTGTTTAGAAGTATTAGCTATTTGCACACTGAATTTTTATTCTCTGAATTTAAAGATATATATTGTGACATAAAAATTGTTGATATGTTTACAGTATATATCACTACTGCAAGTTAGCAGTTTGGTTATGTCAGTTACTCAGACATTGCATTGTATCCAATTCAAAAACTTACGAAATTCACGTTGGATATGTTTTAATAAGATGTTACCCTTGGATGTTTTATGCACATTAAGGTGTCGGAATTTTTCAATATACCAGCATGACAAGTGAACTTTACAGCAATGTTGTATTTTCCTTTTCTGTTGACTGTGATTATACCGTTTCAACATCCTACAATGTTTCTATACCATGATAGAACTTTTTTATATGTTGTTGTTTTTGGTTATCTAGTTTCCCCTGAAAATAACCACTCATGTGCCTCCCCAATCAGACTCCCTTCGGAGCCACTTGCCACCGCATTAAAACAAACTAACAAAACACTCTGGCCTCATGCCCAGCTTGGTATCCCATGAGGCTGTACTTGCCCAGTCTCTCTTCTCCATATCTATTAATCGTCCAATTATAGTGATCCTATTCATAATCAACAATATAAAACAGTTATAATCTAAAGGCAATTTATAGCAGGATTATATACCAAAAGCCGCACCAAAACAGCACAGTTGACTAATAAACTCAGCTACTGTACAGTGTGTCAGGTAAGTAACACCTCCTCTCAGTAAAAAGCAAATAACCTGGACAGAACTTGTCAGCCAGTATTCATTAATGACAGCTGTCTATCAGACAATCTGTCCCACCTTGTGAAAGAAAACAAAGCTGATATCCCCCCCATGGTTGATGCCCAGGAGTGTACAATCATCTCTGAGTTCGATTATTCAGGAATAGTTTCAAAACAGCCATCCTGCTTTGAATATCAATGAGTCCTCAACCCTCCACTACAGGCACATAGTGTGTGCTATATGTCCCCCAGTGAAATCCAACCCAAAAGAAATTTAATCCCAATAGTTTTCATTGAATTTGCTTAAAATGGTTGGACGAGGATCTATATGCATTTTTTAAAGAACATTGAGAAGGTGACATTTTTTATTAATATCAAAATGATCAATTTTCTGACATCTCCCATTTCCCTTTTACATCACGTCCTGCTTGTTATCTTGTCCTTGACCTTACCTTTCTAGGTACACCCCCAAGATACCTGAACACAAGCTGATTCCACCAAAGTCTCCAGAGCATTTGTTTTAGTTATATGATCAACTTAAACCATAACTTTAAAACACTGACTATGGGAGCTAGGGACAAATTATTATATAAGTACTGTCAGTTTTTCCAATTAGAGACCCAAATGATAACCTTAACTCTTTTAATTCATACCCCAAAAGATTACAATGTGCTTTGCGCATACAGTATAGATGTGAACTCACAACAGCCACTTCCATCTGCTTTAAATTTAAAATTAATGTTGAGATCCCCATCCTGATCGATCAGCTGTATCATCTAGTTCTGAAATGAAGCTGTTCTTGAATGAACTACAGGTCTGTTCATTCCAGAAGTAGTTTTTATATTTGCACAACCTACAGCTGTCCGAACTTCAGCCTCTCATAGTGCAATGGAAAAAATGGAATCAATAATCTTACTGCAGTTTCTCCAAGTAAGATTTTCAAGAGCTTTTGCAACCTGTGGGATTTTCCAGAAACATAGTCATACAGGTATCTCAACTTGCTTTCAATTACAAAAATATGACTGTAAATCCCTACATGGCAAGAGAACAAAAGTTCAGTACTCACAGAATTACTGTCCTATGTGCCACACACAGCAGAGATGCAATAAATTACTGACATGAATATTAATTAATGTTCATCCAAAATATATACTAACTGAGGTGAGACTGGATTACATGACTTCTCATTCTGCCTTTCAGATACAAAGGCAGCATTAACAGCTAAAGACAGCCTCTTCACCAATATTGGGTCTTATCAGCAGGGCATAGCTACTGTAGTGTTGACCTGTGACATCTGTATAAATGCATCTTACAAAGACAAATAGAGACATACTGCAAAAATTATATGCTCTGGAACAGAAAAGGGAGAGGATATACTGCAGAGATTATGTTAGACTCAAACTTGCAATTACCAAGTAAAGTGAGGAAGTCAAAGGTCAATGTTTTGTATTGACTTCAATTGCATCAATATGGCTACTGTTTGCAGCAATTGCAGCATACTAAAATAAATCCCCTTCTAGTGGGGAACATTTATTGTTTTGGAAGAAGAGACGCGATTCAGGTGTTATTTCTTTTTTGTAGCTGTGATGAAAGCAATTGCATAGCGAAATGTGTGACTGTTTTCTTTGCAGAAAAATGCAGAAAGACAGTTGAAAATAGTTTCTGGCATGAAGTGAAAGAAAAGGCCATTCTATTTGGACAATAGATATATATATTCAGACACACAGTACACTTGATAATGTAGAGTATAGTGTAGCGATTACACATGAGATTTACAAATGGATGTGTTGAAATAGTTAGAGACAAGCAGATCCTCCTTAAATTTAGCAAATAAAAACAAAAATTAAATCAATGGAGCAATGGTACTTTGTATCCTCACAATATAGGTAGATTGCATTGTAACCCCAAAAAGAATACATGTACTCTTTCAGCTTTAACCTTATGTTTTAAGTACATTAAGTATGTAAGCTTTACAGTGTTGTTTGTAATGAGTCATCCTATTAGTTCTGTACATAAGCTCAATTAAAAATAGTAAGATTTAATAAATATATAACTGAGCATATTTTAGTGCATGCTTCAAGAAACAAAGATAAAGTATAATTCCCAGGAAACTAAACATTTTTTCTTTAGTATTACAACAACACTCAAATAAAAACGCATTGTATGCTACAGAAATCAATGTTTCATAACCAGAGGCTGCTGTGTTGTGAAACAGATATCATTGTTTACATACTGTATACAATGCATTTAACTGACACAAAGGGTGGTGATGAATGGAATGCAACATAGTTTTGAGTGCAGACTCCACAAGACTGTTAAGGAGAACTATGAGCACTTAATAGCTAAGGGAAAGCTTTTATACAGAATCCCTAGTAAGATATATGAGATTTATTGCAGAGGAAATAGCCTTGACCCCTTTGCAATGGCAGCCACTGAATTCCCAAAATTGAATTTGACAGACAGCAAAGAACAGGCCAGTGGTCTAGACAAAGATGGTTAAACAGTTTTACATTACTTAATGAGACTAGTTTTTAAACTGTCTCTTTTTCTGTCCCCATAGGACATCTGCTTTTGTTTCTTTCACAAAGCATAATGTTTTAAAGTTTTATTTAAGTCTTGTACTGCACAGGTTTCTCTATCCTGTTTGATCCACGCAATCAACAGAACCACAGTTTTGCAGACTTGTGAGAGCATCCTTCTGCACTAAATAAACTTCTACCCCTGGTGTGCATCATACATGAGAAATCCTGGTCTCCAGCAGTGAGTCACAGAGAGATGTCTCAACAGCCAGCTGTTGTATTGTGAAAAGTTCAGTTATGTGGCTGTCCCCACTTTCTTTGACTTCATGTTAAACGTTTATGGTATCCGGTTCCAATGAGAATGGTTTTAACTGTGAAAATTGGTCAAGAAGTACAACTGTGCACATGCATTAAAATGTGTAGCATGTGCACTTCTCCAGTAGAACACAAGGGAGAATATTACACTAATATTACATTAAGCTTTGTCTAAGCCATTTGCATTTGCACCCATTTATGCAGCTGATTATTTTACTGGACTAATGTGGGTGAGATACCTTTCTCAACGGTATAACAGCAGTGTCTCACCTGTTATTTAAGCCCACAACCTTACAGTTATGAGTTCAGAACCCTAACCACTGTCAAGTTAACTCACTGTGTATAAAGCAATGAAGGTACTGGCATCTTCTGCAATATTACCTTTGAGTGAAACAGAGTAAATGGAATATGTAATAGTGAAAAAAACCTTTTAACAGAACGTTTTGGGGAAAGTGATCTTCTGTATGAGAGACTTAAATTCAGCATGAGAAACTAGAAACAAGGTGAAAATGTAGAAACATGTACGGCCCTACACCATGGCATAATGCTGCAAATTTGGGAATCTGCTGAGAATATGGGACAGAGCCGCTGTGATCATACTTAACAATTATCTAGTTGGAGCCCCTTCAGTTAGCTGCAGAACTTACTCTACCAAAGGCCACACATATTGTCTGGCATAATAAAACAGGGCTAGAAATTTCAAAAACTATGTGGCAACAAAAGAAAAAGGAAACAAACATGCACTGTAAACCAGGTGCAACTCGCATGGAAAGAGGTTGTAATTGAAGTGGAAGCAAACATTTGTTTGGAAAGGCTACCCTTTTTAAGAGGCCAGGTTGGTGTAGCATGCCATACTGTATGTAAACAGTAATTGATACTATAAAACAAAATGCTTAAATAGGAGAAATACTGCCTTTTTTCCAGAAATGGCAACACGACTATAAGACCTTAAAACGTCCTCTTAAGTCCCAGAGCCATATTGTTCAAACATGATTTTAGTGCATAGTAACTTCAAAAAGGAACAGCAACAAATAAGAAGTATATGCAGTTGATGGCTTGTCTGGATTTTAACTAGGTCTGCTTGTGTTATTGTTATTGAAGCACTGCATGTGTGACATAGGGTCCATGAAATGGAGGAGCTTCAGGAGAATTTGCTCAAAGCTCATCTATGAGTTCTCTACGCACAAGGAATAGCTACTGAGTAGCCCTAAAATATTGAACTTTGAGAACCCACTCTTTAAACTGTGACTATCCCATTGAGAGGACAGGGCAATAAAGACCTAAACGGGTGCTCTTTTAAAAGTGACTAAACCCATGGGATGGTGCAAGTTCAAGGTCAAAGGTAGGATCAGTAACTGTGCAATCTTACTCATCTGAACAAGTGGAATTTGAAGAGAACGTCATATTGTACCCTTTGTAGATTAAAAGCTAGTAATATGTCAAATGCAAATCTGAAGTTATGTAGCACATTCTGAATGTGGGAAAATACCATTTGCTAGGGAACCAGCTGCTCTCACTACAATTCATCTCAACGTTCCACCTGGGACAGCTCATGTTTTCATAGAACATCCCAGTGAATTCACTCATCACAACAGGCACACATGTGCCAATTGTAGACATTCATACAGCTGGAAAAGTTGATGTGGACACAGTATAGTTACTTGCATCTGAAGTATGATCCAATTAATGCAAGATCCTGCCCTATCTACAGGCTAGACAAACAAAAGTGAGTCAACTGTAGCTTGATTTTGGAGGATAATCTCCACTAGTCAATGCTGGTCAAGGTCCACTGATTTGATGTTTTAATCCAATACCTGAGCTGCTTGAACAGTAAAAAGAAGGAGAAGGAGTTTAGACAAGTGCACTGTCAAATTGGCTTCTGATTATGGTCATTATAGCCAGAGTAAAGATTAATTATTAAAAAAGAGGATTCAGTAATACTCTTTAGGAAGACATATGGAAATAAATTTGAAAAATTGTGTTTATTTTCACTATTTTAATATTATATTTAGTTCACAAATAAGAAAATGAGACTTTTTTGTCATTTTCTTTCTTCTCCTTGAATAGTACGTAGATCATAATTAGCACCAGCTGCTCTTACTAAGTTTTGGTCACTTGTTTATCTGTACTGTAGCTATTTTTTATATACTGTATATATACTGTATGTACTTGGACAGCCTTTGTTAAATCAATAACAATAAGAAACTAGATGAAGTTCACACCAATAATCACACCAATAAACTTATTTGTGATTTTTTATTTCATATTTAGGACATCTATTATAATTTTATATCCCTTAACTTCCTCCAGGTTAAGTTTAAATGTGTTTGGTGTCAAACTAATTTTGTTTTTGTTTTGCCTGAGAGCAGATCATAATTTGAACCAGATCACATTTCCTGTACTTTAAATAAGCTATTTCATTACAGTTTCTACTTTTTTGGTCTTGATCTTTAAATTTAATCAGTAAAATCTAATATTTTGTTACTGTTTTTAGTGGTTATTTTTTAAGTTAGTGGTCAGATGAATAAGAACTATCTTTCAGACTTCTCCAAGTGTAGAGCTTAGTTTACTTGCTTTGCTGGCTGATCTTGGCCACATTTTAAATCTTGAGGTTACCCAAGGACTTTATATAACTTTCTGAGATATCATGAACGATTGAGATATTATGATTTCACACTTCAGAAACTATATGCAGTATTGTATATTACACAAAGAAAATTCCATAGAAAAAATTGAAGGAAATGTGCCTTTTATGTTTACTCCAAAAATTGGTCTTTAGAAAGCTTCCAGTACATATATTACTCAAAAAGTAAATATTCTTTAAAATAATTAACATCCAATCGAATGTTTAAATTGTAAATATTAATAACAAATTATTTAATATATTTTAGAAATGTACATCAATTCTACAAGTTCTGAAAGTATTATTTGATGTACAATACAACACACACAAGACAATAATAGGAAAATCAGTCTCTCAGCCAAAGCACAAAATTCAAGGTCCCCCAAAAAGAGATACAAAAGCATGCACAATTGCAAGATGAGCTGTGCTTGGATATTCTTTGAAATGATTAAAATGTATCTACCAAAGCCAGGACAAAAAAAATTCACTGGCTAATGCAATTCAGGAATGCAATTTTTTCCATATTAAGAATTTGCACAGCATGTCTAATCCACTAGATTGCTGTCAAAGTGCAGTTCTCAAACAGCATTGATCTCAGACAACTTCATACTCCTGAAGGCATATTGTAAAACTATAAACACTTTGGCCTAAACCACAAACAGGGAGGTGCTGCAATCTACAACAAGGTCAGTTATTTACCCTTTACATATTGGTAGAAATATAAAAGGAAAAAATCACACTATGTTAAATACTCATTTTCTGTCCATTTAAAACTTCACTTTAAATGTGTGCATCTATATGAAAAACAAGCAACTGAAGAAAAAAAGAAAAAAAGAAAATGCCTGCAGCTCTGTGGTCAATGAGTGCAGAAAAGTCTAGCTACAGAAAATAGTGAAAGAAGGCTCTTAATGTCCCCATGCTGGGCTGCTCAGCTGGAGAAGCAACAGCAGACACAGGCTTGAGACAGAACTGAAAGGTGGGTATACTGAGAGTCCCGAAGGATTCCTGTTAAAGGTGATGTTTCTGTAACCATCGGTGAGCCTACCAATAATAGAAGTGGAAATCTGGTCAAACACAACCCCCTGAGGACTTGGGATTCTGATAAAAAAATCTTTTTTTTTTCATGTGCATAAGTCAGGGAGAAGTGATTTGGTTTTGATTAGGTATTGGATTCACTACCTTATCAGAGAGTGGTATCCTTCCTGTCTGCCCTGCTCCTTTTTTTTTAGAAACAAGGCTGATTGCCTGAAATCCTGCTTTCCATCAGCAGTCTCGCATTAATGAGGGATATTCAGAAAGGTCATTCCTTACAAGATATATACGAAACGGATGGAAAAACAAGATTACCGAATGAAGTCTATTTCTCTGACATGGACTCCATGCATTTTTGTCTCATCCAGTTGGAACACTTTCTACAAAATCAAAAGTGCATGCTGTTTGTATAGTAGAACCTCATCTATAAAGGGACTCTCTTCTTAAAACCCCACATCTATTAATATTGACAGTCATTGCCAGTTGAAGTCTGTGCTGCCTTGTAGACCTGTTGTGACAGCTGCTCAGAACTGGCCATTAATTATCAGAATGCTTGCCAGCAGGCTGGCCAGAGTTTCCTTAGCCTACTGGGTAACAGTGACTTTGGTGCTCACTGGGCAATTTTGCAAAGTGAGGATCCACATCTCCTGTGCAAATTATGCAAATTTTCTTTTAAGAAACTGCAGAGCTTGTGGTAATATAAAGTTCATGATCTACTTTAAATTGGCACTTTTAAAGTGGAAAGGTATAAAATAAAAAACACAGACATACTGAAGTACAGTTCCCAACATATTGTATGCTGCAACACTGAGACAACTTTCTTTGAAACACATACACTGTTACCAATGCATCTGTTCCTAGATTTATAAAGCCTCTTGGGTAGCTAGCTTTCATTCATACCCTTCTGATTATTTTTATATAATTTAAAATTGTCAGTTACGGTTCCTCTTATACCCATACCCCAAGAGAGGGCACTCTGTTCTTTTAGTCCTATCAACATGCTCAAGCTGGGGTGCTACTCTTCATCCTTCCCCCCATTCATTTATTATCCATTTTCAGCTCTCAAGTACACAATGTAATGTATCCCTTGCTTTGTTCCAAACAATCTTTCCTGATTTTGCTTTCCTGCGATAAACCACTTAAAATTGGGGAAAAAAATAAAGAGATGAGATCATAGAAAGAATCATTCAAACTGTCTGGTGAGTTCAGTGCCTGAATTACTGTCATAATTAATTAGCTTTGGTATCTGTTATAAAATCTGTATTGATTTACCATTTATATTATGTCAAATGTAAACACAAAGTGGTAAAAACACAGACAGCAGCCATGCACTTGAAAGGTATTTATGGCTTTATGGTGTCAAGGGAAAAAAATGCTCTACTGAAAATGTATTGTCCACAAAGAATAGAAATAGCATTTAACAATCAAAAACAAAAAGTTTGAAAGTTATTCCACCATCTTTGGCAGTGCCAGGCCTTCGAGAAAGGACTGAAAAGAAAAAAAATGAAACACTACAAATTAGAAATCTTTTTTTCCACTAAAATGATTATGATGTGTGCTTGATTGAATTACTAATCTCCATTAACAAATGAGAGCTTCACATTTTGTGTTCGCTTTTGTGTTCCCTGCTCACCAGAATAAATTGCAATAATTATATTCTGAAAGTGATATTGTTAATGAATGACTGTCTTGTGAATTAACTGTTGATTGGACATGCACTATTTCTGGAAACATTACAAACTGCATTATCTCTGTGTGAAAGTATTTTACAAATGTTGTTGGCTTCATGCAGTATTCTGAATTTCAATATATCTGAATTTCTAATACCTTTAAAATAATATTTGCTGCTCATAGCATTTATCTTTCTGCATAAAACCTTGCCATATTTTTAAATAAAATATCTGATTACAAATTAAAAAATACCCATGTCTGTAATGGTTTCATAATCCAGTATTACCATCCATACATTTTTACTTACTTTAAGTATGGGCAATTTTTACCCAGCAAATTCAAGAGAATGTCATGTTTCATGGCAAAGAAAGAATATGGTTTGTCTTGATCCAAGTTGATAAGAACACTGCTGCAAAGCTGACAAATCTTTGTTAGAAAGCAGCCTGACATGTTGGTGTTTCTATCGTTGTAAGAATTTCCCACAGACTTTCATTCTATTTTTATTTACTATTTCAAATTCGTCTTAAATACAATTCCACACAAGCTGAGAATAACCTAAAATAATGTTTTGAGCACTTTTAGATTTGAACAAAGATGCTATTTACATGAATAAACATATCATGATTATTTCAATATAATAAAAATAATCTACAGTACATTGGTGGGCTGTTTGTAAGATGTTACTATCTTTGTATGTATACATTTTTTTTAGATTTTGCCCTCACATTGATGATGATGAAGTGTGTCACCAGGTATCTTCCTCTCCTTTTCAGTGATGCCTGTCAATCAAGTATCAAAATTCAATTGTGTTTCAGCCAGTTAAAACAAAAAGTCTTCACAATGCTTAATAATGAGATTTACGGCAGAGTGTCAATCACTATTACTGCGGTACCCTAATCTTTTCCTCCATTTTCTCCACACTGCATCTCTCAGCAAAAGTATTGCCAGCCAACTGGTGCTGCCCTCAGGATTCTCTGCAGCACCTCCCCACAATATTTCTTACTAGCCTGAAAGAGAATGTCTTAGTTCAAACACATTAAACAGGATCTGCTTCTCAGTGTGGTACCAACATCATAGCGTGAGGTTTTAATCGATATAATTGCTGTGATACTTTTTAAGGATTCTTGACATCATTTCATTTTCACTTTAATGCAGAAAAGTCATATTCTATTATTGAACTGAAGTCAAGTGTGCTGACGCCCAAACACTGAGATTGCACCCCATGAGAAGCTTTGTCATTAACATTATTTCATAGAAATGTTTTGAAGCTAAGTGACAATTTAAAAACAGCAGTTCGCTGAGTGTACTAAATATCCAATTGATCCACATAGAGTCCTAGTACGGCACATCTAGACCATACATCTCTTTAGCCATAATCCTAAACCCAAACACAGCCATAAACGTAAACTGTAGTTACTAAATAGTAAATGTTCTTTATATGTCCCACAGAACCAACAGATATGAATAGCCCCATGGTGGTTTTAATTGATCCAAACACACAGAACGTATATTATAGTGTAATTAGATTTTTAGAAGGCTTTTGATAAAGGTCCTAATAAAACAATTCTCAAATTACAGGAAATTATAGGCATCCAGGGAGATGCGAGTGTTTGAATTGTGAATTGTTTTTTAAATAGAAAACAGAGGGTAAAGACAAAGGATGAATACTCAGATTGTGATGATGTCATTTATAGAGTCCTTTAGGGATCTAGAGCTAGATTCTCGTATATTTATTAAACAGTTAATAGATAAGTTTCAAGATTCATTACTTTAATACCACATCAACAAAATTGTTTGAAATTGGTCCCAGTGCAGTCCAGATGAAAAACAACAAACGATACAAATACCATATTATACTTACATGTACATACATTTATTAAACAAAAGTCTTTTTCACTTATTATATTCATAATACGCACAACATTAAATATTGACATATTGAGGTGCCTAATGATCTCTAGATAGGTGCTATTTTGGAACTGAACAGTACTAAACATGATACTTGTAGACCTCACCCTGAAGACAGACGTTTACAAAAAGAGCTGAAAGAAGGAAGGGGTCTATGGAATTTTGCCATTTGCAGACTAAGTTTGCAATTTATACAAAATTAGGAGGATTAGCAAACACTGTAGAAGTATCAAGTGATATTTAAAAATAATTAGCTATAATTAAGGACTGGGAAGATGACATTTAATCTAAAGCTTGCATTAAATGTAGACAAGGTAGAACATTACAAGATAAAAGTAAACTATAAACTGAGCTTGAAGATTTATGTGTTTATGTTCATACATCATTCACATCTCATAGACAAGGAAGCGAAACAATTAAAAGACACAAAAAATACATATTTAGAAGAATAGGAGTTAAATCAAGGAATGTTATGTTAAAATTTAAAATATTGTGTACTGTACCATTTTGGTCACCACAATACAGAAAAGATATTGATACATTGGAATCAGTCTAGAGAAGAGCTACCAAATACATTCCAGGACTTCAGAGAATGTTCTACACTGCTAGGCTGAAGAAACTAAACAACTTCTCAATCACTTAATACAAATATTCAAAATCATTAAGGGCATTTACAAGGTCAACCTATCGTAGTTTTCCTTCAGAATGGACAGAGAAATATGAACCAGAAAACACAAATGGAAACTATGTGAAAAAGTGGCATTTTACCCCAAAGGGTTTTGGGACTATTTACAGTAACAAGCTACTCAGCCATGTTGTTGATGTTGTAAAACCTTGGCTCCCTTCAAGAAACTACTAAATGAAATCATTAGATCAATTATCTACTACCACTGTTGAGGGCGTTAGTGGTCTGTAATGACCTACCATATTTGGACACCAACCTCTCACTATATCATTTTATATTTTGAAATTCCGAGTATGGCAAATTATCAGAAATATGCTGGTAAAATATTGAGATTATAGTAACTTCTAAATGGCGTCAAGGATATATTGTTTGTGAACATCACTACTTGTCGACAGCAATTCTGCTGCATGAGGCGAGTAACTCATTGGAAACTAATTGTGTAAAAGCTATTTAGAATGTACTGATTGTGGTAGTAAACCTGTAACTTCCAGTGTTGATAGAGGTGAAGAATAAGGTCACAAATTGTGTTGGCTGTCAACGCAAGGGAATAGGACCTTGCCCATTCACTTTACTAACACATTATCCAAATAAACAGGGTGAACGGAGCAGCAGAGCAGCACTTTTCCATTGAAAAATTTAAATTAATCTGGCAACAAAGCTTGCAAAGAATACTTCACACATGCATGAATTTGGAACTGACCATATTTTTTCCATATATTTGCATATGTATATGGGAATATTGAATGCATCTTTTGAAAACACATTTTCATAAGAAAAATGAAAAGTTTAGGACAAACTGTAAGACCTAAAAGAAATCTTACAGATTTATCAAGTAAACATCCATGTCAATTCAAAAGTTTTGTGGGAAAGAGTTAGTCATATGTTTCCTTTCCTAAATTTAAGGAGTAATTCTTTGAACCATTTATATTGGAGGTTTTCTTCAGCAATATCTGTACTTTCAGCTATGGTGCTAATCTTGCTCCAAACGTAGTCCTCAGACAAGGGAACCACACTTTCCTCGGCAGTAGAAATAATATAGTCTCCAAATGCTGCAGAACTTCACCTAACACAGAAACACACAAGGTGATACTCAGAAATGTTAGCTGCATTTAAAATGCACTCTTGGGAAACTGATAGGAAGGTGATTCAGATTCTAACAGCCTTCTGAACGTGTCTGGAGACGAACGATAAGACCAGTTAAAAATCACCAGCGTGTAGAAAAGGTCTTTTTTTCATAGCCTCTGTCTAAAGATACACTTTCAAAGGATGATGGAAGATACTTCTAAGATGAGTTTACCAGAGGAAAAAAGAGCATGAGTGATCCTTCATTTTAAGCCTTCCCTAGGCGTTCTAAAACCCGTCACAGTCTTAAAATACTGCTGTCCTTGCTAAGCTGTCGGCATACTTTGTATTAATGCCCACTGCCTCCTATTGATTATGCAACTCATGCTAAGAAAATATTTACTCACATTGTTCTAATTACACTCTACTGTTTACAACAGGGTACACAATTTCTGTTCAGCAAGACAGATTTGAATAATTCGCCATGACTCACATAACAATTGCACACAAATCACCTTCTACTTAGAGCTTACCTTCTGTAAACACGACCCCAGACAAGGTTGCTTAGTCTCTCTATTATAATTTACTTTGGTACGAGAGCAATTAGCTGAGCATATTAGGGTCAACAGAATGCATCAAAGTGATAACATCTGGATTTAAATGCATGAAGAAGTGTTATGCACAGGAGATAGATCATTTCTCTGCATCCCCTCCCCCTCTCCCCTACACACCACCACTAGGTTTTTATTTACTATGAAGCAGGAGGAAATTGTTGGTGTGAGATGCAATGCAGGTATCCTTGACCTCTGGACAAAACCTTTTTCATTTTAATTATGCATCTTAAGCATGTTGACTAGCCTTTACAGAAATCATGTTGATAACCACCATGCTTAAAGTAAAATAATTCCTGTAGTGGTTCATGGCCCATTCAAACTTCCAACGAGGGTTTAGATAAACTATATACAGTACCTCTATGTACAGTATACTGTACATATAAAACTGAAATATATACAGTACACAGTACATACAGTACTGTATGTACATATATATACACTACACATATGAAATGTGAGCATGTAATTATCTTATCAGCTTATGATCAGGTGTAAAAGAAGAAAAAAAAAACATGGGACGTACAGTATCACATAGCATAAAGCCTGACTGACCATGACATGGTTTAATTTAGATACCTAGTGCAGCGGCTTCTTCCTATCCATCCCAGTCCAGGACAAGCATTAAAGAGCATAAAAGTCTTGAAATTAATGGAAATATTTAATAGCACCATTGTGGGCTTCTAATTTATGTCATACTATGATGGTGGAACTTGTGTTACAAAGCACTTTTTCCATAAGTACAGTATGTGACACCCCAATGATGACTTTAAACAATTTGGTAAAGAATATTAGAATAATGCTTTGAAAATGCAATAATAGTTTGAAAACAAATACATAATGAATTGAAGGGGGAAGAAAAGCTTGATCATTGCAAGTCAAATCATCCCTTTTTGCAGCAGACCATATAATACGAGTTAATATAATTAATTATTGAGGAAATAATTTGGTAAATTCCACATGATTACTAATGATATTTTAATTTGGAAATCCACCTTTTTGCCCCTTTTAACACTGTAGCCAAACTGTGGGATTGTGACAGAGGTGGTAGACTTAATTCATCTGTATCTTCCTGCAATGACAGAATTACATAAGGTATGGTCCCAACCTTTATTTGCAGGGGTATTCTGGAAAAAAAGAGTTTTTAATTAAGGAATAGAGGTATTACCAGTCTTGAGGCTAAACTATGTGTGTTGGTTTAAAATAATCTGTGCTTCCAGTAGCTACAATTGCAGCTGCAAACATTTTTTTGGAGCTTGAGGTGCTTCAGATTGACAGATGGTGGCAATGACAAGGGTGTACAGGGCAGGATATAAATTTTTAATTTACCAGATTACGATCTGAAATCCTGATTGCACTTGGATAGGACATCTATTATTGACCTCTGTCAAACATTGTGGGAGGACCCTGGATTTCCTACAAAAAAAAGGGTTTATAACATACCCCTGTCTACAGTATTAAAGTTTGCCTCTATTGTCATTTCAGATTCAATCAATTGCCCACAGATTGAACTCAAGATGCCCCTAGACCATGCAAATAAAACATATTTTATATCAAATATAAAAACAGGAATGACAGAAACACTTTGTAGATGACATGATGACATGTACACAATAACAGCTTCCCATGAAGACAGAAAAATATACAACAAGGGGAAAATGTTATAGAATGGGGTACTTATGGAAAAAGATGGAAGTTTTTACATCATTCACATTTTCTAGACAATGAGTTAGGTAATTATAAACGCAGAAAATCAACTTATTAAAATTTTAATGTAATATAAGGCCTTATTTAGAACACAGTGAACAATTTTGGTTACCATGTAATAGAAAAAAAAAACATTATTGCTGAAAAACCAGCTGCATTCTAGGGCTTAAGGGAATGTGTTACACTGACATTGATGGAACCAAATCACTTCAGACAATTGGAAGCATGGAAGTGTATTTAAAACTGAGAACAGCAGACATTTCTTTACCCAAAGGGTTTTGGGAATATGGAACAAACTACCCAGCCGTGTTCCTTCATAAAAATGTTACTGGATGAGATCCTTGGACCAATTGGCTACCAAATGGCCACATGGGCCAAATAGTTGGCTCTCATTTGTAACCTTTTTTCTTATGAGTCGCTTCTAAATGTGCACATTTGTGCTGCATCATACATTTGGAATATGTGAAAAATGATTCTAATATTTTTACATTTCTTTGTGTTCAATCAGTTTCAGGTACCAAATCAGGTATTGATGGCAATGGTTAAACATTACATCTAGAGAAGATAAAATGCATTTAAAAATCATCCAAATTCTGAAATTGTTTACTTGTTTTAGATAGCATCCTCGAGGTATACAAGTTCTTTTTCTAAATCAATTTGCCATTTGTTACATGATTTAGAGTAATGTTATTGTTTTGCTTTAGAATTGGCATATTAATCTGCATGGTGATTTGCTGTACAGTTTTGTTTTATTTAAAGCAAAAATATGAATGTATGTTAGATCTTAGAAGCTGAGCAAGTTTGGCCCAGTCAGTGCAAAGTGTGATCTAGAACCGCAAAGCTGAGACAGTTTGAGGATAATAAGCTGTTAGAGCTGTAAGAGTTGTATGCATTTTAGGTGTAATAGTACAAGCTTACCTTGTCTATTAGGAATCAATCAACAGAATAATGAGCAGTCTGCACAAGGAATACTTGAATTGATATATAAAATGTTACATAAAAGTGCTGAAACATGAACATGAAAGTCTGCCTGGATACATATGGCAGCTTTTTTACGCGAGTAATATTAAGCTAAAGCATATATCAAGGAGAGATCCAAAAACAAGTATCGTGCATTTAGTATACCATTGGTTATATTATCTTGTTAATCATTCTCATTAAAACATGTTCAACATTCAGATACTCACAAGTAAATACTATTACTTAGATTAATTAAACTGAATTATTGAGATCAACGATGTTGAATATTGAACTATACTTATCCTCAACCATGGATTCATAACTCCCAAGCAGAAGGATAATACAATAGCTGATGGGGTCCGTTGCAGAGTTGTCCAATTCGTGCTCTGCTGGCTTGATGCTCATCCACACCTGGTGCAGCTAGAGACATTAGGGAGGAAGAAAGAGGTTCTGCTGAAGCAACTCCCTGGTTCCTCTCAAGCAAACTGCTAGAACAAGGGCTGTCTGTTATGAGTTGATGGAAGAAGCTGTGTTTGCTGGACAGAAATCCAGATCGTGCTTCATCTCAGGGAAGGCAGAAAGACACGAGTGCTGGTGGAGATAACCAAATGGGATAAGAGAAGCAGAGGAGACTGCAGAGTAGGGTTTGCACCTCAAAGGTAGATGAAGATTGTGGAGCAGGAATTTCTCCAAGCAGTTGGACTCATCAGAGACTGAGGGCGAATTGCAGCTAACAGGCCAAAGCAGGACAGAAGGCAGGGGTTTGGCACAATGCCACTGGTTTGGTGTACAGCTGGGCTGAAGTGGAGATGGATGAATGACAAGGGCGCCAGCCTACAGCAGGGTTCAGGAATGGGACAGATACATGGGCTGAGTTCAGACACTGAGATTCCTTCAGCCCACTTCAATGACAGAGCACCGGCCCATAAGCAGGTGAGGGTTTAAACATCCTGGACAAAAAGGGATGATTATCTGTTAAGTGGGGGTAGGTGGTTGGGACAACCTTCCTGACCTAGTCCTCACAACCCTGGGAGACGTTCATCTCCATGCAAACACGGTTTCCATGGAGACCGACCAAGAGCTGCGTTCTCCGGCCTGCCAGGGCAAAACACTGTCAGGCTATGGATCACTGACATTTTTTGCATACTTATCTGTAATATTCAGTAGCAACCTCTAATAATATTGGGTTTATCACAGTGGTCCAGCTGAGCGCTAGAGAAAAATCCAAACATTAACAGAGGAATTTACAAAATTCTTTTCTGTATTAAATTATTCAAATGATTCCTGTTATGCAGTGCAGACAAAAGTGCAATGGAAACAAGTCAAACTTTTTCAGTACAATTCATCCTGTAACAACTTCAAATACAGCACATATTTACAGACCATTTTTGAACTGTGTTGATTAATACATTCTGTTTGAAGTCATAACTTACTGCAGTATACTGATTGCTACTACTGTATATCCTCTTATATTTTGTGTTAATATAAAAAGTATCATACTTAAGATTTTTCTGTAGTGGTTGACAGAAGACCACAAAAACTACATCCAGACATGTGAATTTACGATCATATTGGGTAAATAAAAAAAATACAGAGTTCTACCTACAGTACCTTTTCACTATATTTTTGTGGTCCGCACTGGGGCAATTCACTCATGTCATTGAGCTCCTCAAACCACCAAAAGAACACCAGTGGCTCCCAAAAGATATATTATTTTTCTTTGAAGTAAATTGATCGAGTGCAATTTGCTTACATACAGTACTCCTTTGTTAAAGGAGAAACACCCTTTCCAATAAAGTATAAAAAGGACCCTTTTCCAAAAACAAATCAATGCCTAAAAATATTCAGGAAATGAACAGCTTTTTTTTAAATACTCACAAATGCTGAAATTGCAAATATCATAGATCATTAATACACAGTTATAAAACTTTAGCTTAGCATGATTTCTTGACAAAATGCACATATTATCCTACTGAAAATGCCATTTTGGTATATTTCAAATTGTTAATTAACACTCCTGTTATTTGGCAATCCTCTCCAAATACTGAAACTCTTAATACACATTTTCACCACTAATTATTAAGTAAGCAAGTTACCCGACTTGACTGTTAGAATATGACTTAATTAGAGGTTTTGACATTTGTGCAGTCTTCATTGCCTTCTTAGTATCAGCTAATGTGTGACAGACATAAAGATGTGTGCTAACACATAATGATGATATTAAGTTTAATCACACTGCATCAATGTCAGAGATCAGCAAGAGAGTGAGGGTAAGGAAGGAATAACCGTTTTGACACATGTATTTGCTTTCTTCTGGCTGCTAATAGCTTGGAAGACCCATAATTATGATTACAGTGTCCAGGTGACCTTACAACTAATCCTGTAGGTCTTGACTGGGCCATTGACTCATTGGCTGCAATGAGAAACCCCACCCTAAACCCTGGAAAAAAGTGGTGATTAATTTGCCTCATTTGGGAATGGCAGAGCTGATCACCTGATTTTAACTCAATCAAGCACCTGCAGGACCTATAGAGGCACGTGCCAATGTCCATCACTCTCAAATAGGCCCCCTTAATCTGGTAACTGTTTGACAAATGAGGGAATATTCTTGCAGTCTGTGTAGAATTCCTCAGCCCATCAATGTTACACCATTTGCTTTCGTGGGTGCAAGCTGGTGCTGGACTCTTTAAGGTATTGATCATTCAAACAGATGTACAGTAACTGACTTCAATGCACCATGATTAAAATCAATAATGTTAAAGCAAAAAGATACATTACATGAGGTAATTTTAAGTTTTAATTTATATCTTGAACCTAGGATTGCATTTCAAAAAAGTGTTTCAGCCTTAAGCTGTTTTTTTCCTAATATTTGTAAAATTGTAGCTATATATAAATTTGTTAAAAAGAAAACAGATTTTAAGGGAATATGTGAGTAAGTTATTTTGCTGTAGAACTAGTCAAGACAGGATGTCCTTCCAACATGGACTAAATCAACAAAGAAGAAGAAGGTCAAATAAATTTAAATTTCTAAAAGTACCGTGTATTACCATGGTAGCATTTCTTCATGACCGAAAATCCAAGCTAATCGAAAAACCAGAAAATAAAGGTGATCCCATTTATGCAATGATGTTTTCATAACTTTGTGTGTTTCATTACATTCATTACTATCATGAAAACAGGAATGGCTTAAAGATTGGAGAAAATTGACATCTTGCGATTGTCTGAATCAGACATCTTAAACATTATCCTCCAAGATCACCCACTTTTACAATAAACTTCCTTCTCATCAGAAAAAAAAAATGATTTTCCCATTCTGTAACTGTGAAAGGCCATGATTGTTAGACTATTTCTTTACACAGAAAGGAAGACAGCCTGCTTAACGCTGCTCCAGGTCTACTGTTTTTCTCTCACTTCAGCAGTCTGAGTCATGCTGGCTGTGCTTCTCAAGCTTTTGCTAAAGATTTATGTGTGGTGATTTTGATATCAAGGCATAACTCAGTACTGCTTTTATAAGAGCCATGCAATCAATAGGTAAAGCTTTTTAATCTCTTCTGATTTAAGAGAAGGTAAAAATTGCCTCTTTGCTTTCGCTGTTCATAAAGACAAAACGGCTAAATTGACAGTAATTTTTAAAAGATGTCGTAATTCATATCCTTAAAGCTTTTAGCCTGGGTTTTGTTCTATGTATTATATCTCATAGCACACAATCCTGCAATGACATGAATCACTCTGGTGTTCTTCGATATTTTTTTCTATAGGGGGAAAACACAAGTACTCTACATGTTTCATTTTGAAATTTTTTATTGAGATAAATATTTAGATTCATGTTTTATTAATATTGTCAATAAGATCCTATTTGCTTGCATGCATTCGTCTTAGAATGCATTCACACAAACTTGACATTTTTTGTAGGCTTTGATAATATTTGAGTTTCTTCCCAATGACAAACACCAGGATGTGACCAAACAGAAAGAGTGGGTCACCTTGACCCCTCATATGTCACACAGCCGAGGTTTCTTTCACTCCTTGCGTTGTGTCACCCTCTCATGAATATAGGGTCAATAATGGAAGCCTAAAAGAGCACCCCTGAGCATAGTGGGGCCAGACAGACAAAATAAATATATACTTGCCAACAGAGGGAGGCACAGACCACTTTACTACCTTCATACAATTACAATGGAAAATTACTGGGCAGGTTTAGTAACACACATGCACATCACATGTAAAGCTGCATCAAAATTATGTTTTAGTTACTAAGAGTCTCGCTTATTTAAGTCTGCTACATTGCAACTTCCTTTTTGTCATGTGGCATTTAGACTAATGTCACTTATTCCTTTAGTGTAATTATACCTTAAGCAATATGTTTGTAATAGCAATTTAGTAGTGACCAATTTAAAAAGACTAAGGAATGATGCATCTACAAAAGCGGTCATAGAACAACTTACAGTCAAGCATGACAACGGTCCTAAATCTCAACTGCAACATTCTTGGGCGACACACAGTGGGTCAATGGCAGAGTTAGAGACTGAAATGAGAATACTTTAGGAGCAAAATTTCCTTAATCAATCAGTGTAACCTCTTTTCCATCAAAACTTGAAAGCACTTGAATTAATTCATTGTGAGTGTTCAGGTGTTTTTCCTGAATGCTTTCATTCACAATGCAACTTGCCTAATTCCATGCTAATCACAAGACATATTCTCAAAGAAATAGTCATACCTGGCTGAACATCACATTACATACGCATGTGCAAGAAAGTCATCTTGTAGAAATAAAATAGACCTTACCATTGTTCACACGTCTTCAATGACTGTACCTTGCACATCATTAGAAAAATCAAGGAATCATAGTTTAGAGAAGTGACAGATGCAAATACATCTCCTTGGTTTAAGCCTTGGTCTTTTCTCATCTTGCTTATGCTTATGGAATGTAAAAGATTTATACTATTGTGAGACTGGTTGTGCTCAGTAAGTGATAGGGTTTACATTAAAAATGCATAAGATTGAATTAATCACTAAACATCTATTCAGCTATTCTAGAATGGCTTAGGCTTACATTCAGTGCCCTGCTTGCAGGGGTGACCAAGAGTTACTTCAACAAATTGCAATAAGTGTAAACGTAGCAACTAGTGATCACATTACTCCGATTTTTGTAACTCTACACTGGTTTGCAGTCAGGTTTTTTATTGATTTTAAAAGCCTTTATTGTCTTTTAAAGCTGTGGATTTTGATGTCCCTGTGTTTGTCAGGTATTTTATGTTTAAATATCTAATTATAGTCTTTCATTTGCCGTTTTAATATTTTGATGCTCCCACTACAAAACGTTGCAGAATGAATGACAGGGCCTTGTGCTCTTAAGGTCCTAAATTTTGGAAACTCCCTTTCAAAATAAACATGGCACTCCTGTTACATCCCACCTAAACAGTCATTTGTTCAAAATGGTATTGCCTAACCATTTCCTTTAATTCATTTTTTATTAATAAATTATCTTAATATATTTGTTCTCTATGCACTACTGATCTCCTTACTATTAAAATCCTTTCCAGGTGTGAAAATGAAACATTTCTATGGCATCTGTTTTAAATAATAATTTTCTTTACACAAGAATTCTATAATTCTGTATTATTACAGAGAGGAAAAAAATCTTCTTGAGAGAAAGACACCTGCGTAATAAGGACAAGGTCAACCGTTCTGCACCTCTGCATAATTTCAGCCCGTAAACCCTTTCGATTAGTTCCCAAAGGAGTGTGATTTTTTTTTCAAGTCCTTCAAGTAATGACTTCTAAAATAATAAATGTCTTTATTTTGTGCTCAAAAGGGAAGCTTAAGCAAATCCTGTAAAGAACAGAAAATGTCCACTTATGTTTTTTAAGTGTAGTCAATCATGTTAACTTACTTTAATTTCACACACACTAGAAATACAGATATCATGACATCTTGGGGTTGTGGGTCACCACAGAAAGGCTATATGCACTTTGTCCCCTAATATAAAAGTGACTGGACAGAATTACTGGAGTTTTGAACTCCTTTTTTGAGTTCTTTAACATTTTATTTTCACAGATTCAGTTCTTTTCCCTGTGGCAGAGTGGTAAGAAAACCGCTCTCACTGCAGCTCTTAAATTTGATCTGTAAATGCTGTCTAAAGAGCTGGAGGACTAAATCTATTTTTGACTATGCAAAGCAACATTTAAAATATTTCACATTAGCAGAAGGTTTTCATTTACACCTCGAGGCAGCAGTTCTCACCTACATAACTCTTTTGGATCTTTTTTTTTACTTCCAAATTCTTGTTCCAACAGCATCAGAAGAGGATCAAACAAAAGGCCAAAAGCTGTTTTTTTTGCCACACCCTTTTTTAACAAACACGCTAGCTGTCACTAGATGACAGCTGCACTTAATTAACTGGGTGTGAATAATCAATTATGGAGCTCCACAAGTCCCTTGCATTTGAAGTGTCAGCCGAACGATTGTGGCCAAGGACTACAAATTGTTGGCATGGCATGGTTAATTTTAGCTAATTTTAGGTCCATATCATACTGCTTCTACTACCGTGCACCATATTCTATCATAATATAACCAAATCTAAAATGGAAAACAAAAAACATACAGGGACAAAAATGCTAAATTAACAGGGAATTACACATGATTAAGGATCAAATCATTGCCCAATTTGAATGGTTTAATGAAGATGTCTGGACTGTATCAACATAGACCACAAAGCCACTTGGACACAAGATTTTATAGATTTGGATCTTATAAAAAAATTATAGTGGCATTAGGCCATAAATCACTTACACTTACATCATTTTTCAAGGCACCAAACTCCAGCAGTTGTAGGGGGACCATTGATTATTTTATTCTGGAAATGAAAAGTTTTAAGCAGCAAATTCTTCTTCTTGTAAACAATGCTGTTATGACTTTTGAGTAATGAATTATGAACGATGATGCCCCAAAATTAAAGTTATGAATCAAGATGTGATCTCTAACTTACAATATAATGCACGAACAGCGTGTAGAAAAATGTATTCTGAAACAATGAACTGAATGACTTTGTTGTTTTCAAGGATACCACAATTTGAAAGTGTATGTGATGATATTGTGGGGACAATTTTGCCTAGAGCCTTCTTCAGGTTCCACAGCCCAAACATTGTGTCTCTCTTCTTTTCCTTTCAGCATGGAATACACCTTTATCTGTTCCTTTGCAGCCTATATATTCTGACACAGCTACAGTACCTACAGTACTTATATACATGTCACACATATACAATGTCCCTTTAAATAAATCTTCAGCCAAATTAGTATGCAATAACAAAAACAATTATTCAAATGGAGTGAAAGATTGATTATCCTTTAACCGATTTGAAAATACAATATGATTAGATCTTACTGTTCAAAATTCACTGATGTAAAAGTGCAATTATTTAGTGCACTGATATTGTGACATTATTATCAAGTCACTGTGGCCAGCGTTTGGGGTCATGGCTAGATCTGTTGTCATCACATGGCAAGTCAATAAACTAATATATTATGAAAAAGTTTCATAACACAGATCAGAGACATCTTTGGCCTCAGATTGCACCATTCTCTGTTGTTTGAACTCTACATTTATCTACTTGAGTTGGGTGCATTTCACTGTATAATACAGTACAACTCAAAGATCACAAATGAGGCAGCATATCTCTTACAACTATACACTTCCCTGACAGTTAATATGATATAAAACTAGTTGACATAAAATACGATATAAAACAATCAATATGATTGTCATTTATCAAGAATTTGGGGTTTTGCAATCTTGGTCAGTTTCCAAGTCATTATTTTTTTCACTGATATTACCACCATTGATTGTACTTTATCTCTCCAGAAGACAGTACTAACACGCCTTGTTATGTTTGTAAGACTTATGCAAGTCAAGCTCCTTTCATTTTAATGCATGTGTTTCTTACCCTCACTGTAATTCACCTGCTTTTCACTCTGTCTTTCTTTTATGCGAGAAGAAACTCTTGCTCCATGTTTCCATTAGTGTTTTGAAGACATGCAAAAAGAACTCTGCAACAAGAATCTGTCTTCCAGCTGTGTCACTTATTAAAATTTGATTGTTTTCCACGTGCTGATATATGACAGGGAACTACTTAAAAAAATAAATAAATGGCAACAAATTAAGAAAGGGTATTAATTAAATTAAAAATAAAAATACATGCAAAAATTACATCTGGTAAAATCTGTGTCCACTAAGATCACTAGATGATTATTTAAAAAATATATCTTCTGGATCAGAACACATGCAAAAAAGAGGTGAGGAAACTTTATAATTTGCATTTTCATTGCTAGCCAGAAAGCGGTTCACAAGTGGCACACACACTCCTGGCACACGGACTGACACTACACTTCAGACTGGAGAAGTCTATAAACTTGGCAGCCGTGGCTTGAACTACTATAAAATTTGAGGAATTTGTAGGAAACTACAAATACAATTGTACTACACCAACCTGCACATTTTTTCTATATGCTTTGAGAGGCTAAGTGTGTCTGGCCTTAAAGTCTACTTCAGTTGTTCAGTCAAATTCTAATAATAATGAAACAAGGTGACAAATATGGTATAAAGAGGTAAAATGCTTAGTGCTGTAGCATTAATGCTGTCTTTGGTCTCAGTCACAGGATGACCTAGTGGTCTTTGTATGTAAGAATGGAAGGATAATGAGTGTTTTATTTATAATGATCTTTCCTAGGTCAGTGACACAACCCACTACAATACTCTCTATGATGGATATCCACCTCGGTCACCTGGATGTCTAGCAGAGAGCCAAAGGCACATCTAGACATGATCTTCAAGTCACAGGTCGTGTTCAATCATCCAAGAGATGACCAACCAATCAGGGACCTACAGGACATGGAGACCCACTCCACATGGTAACATCTTAACCAATCACCAACTGGATTTGCCCCAGTTAAAAAGCAGTGCATGTCTCTTCTCTCTGCTGAACCAACTTGGTTGGTTGACAACAGAACCATGTCACTGCCACAACTGTTGTCTAAACTTTATAGCTTAAGAGCCAAGTTAGAAAGTGAGCTCGTACATCAGACAGAATTCTAATTCTAAAAGTCTAGCCTGCAGGGCCTTACAACAAACTACTGTAGCTACCACCATGCATCCACTTTATCCAGAGCAATATTCAGCAGTTGGACTTCTGTTGACATGCAATATCTCATTAATGAATAGCTGCTACACCAGGAGCAAACTAAGTTTTCCCCCGCTTACTCTGACAAGTAAAATGACAAGCAGAATGAGTGCAGAGTGAGTAGACTTATAGATAAAGTTATAGATAAATATCTCAGATATCCTAAAGCTTATATACTATATATTCCATGCATACAGTACATATCTATTAATGGGTATGAACACTAACCTTTTGGAATTGTTCAGCTTAGGGGCATTCTAGGAAGAACATAAGAAAAAATATGAATGAAAGGAGGCAATTCTAGACCATCTGAAGCTAATTAATGTGAGCATTTCGTTGAGCTGTTTCTTAAAAGAAGCAAGCGCATCAGCTTCAACAACATCGCTGTTACCTTGTTCCCCATTAATTCAATTGGTGAAGTAATTTCTAACTTGTCTGATCTGTCTGATCTACTGTCTAATGTTGCAGCTGGCATGAAATGGCTGCTACTGTACCTGACACTTAATGGGACCAGCACTTCAGTGGTGGATGAAGTAGGTCCCCCCATAAAAATAATTCTTGCTATAATAAAGCATGTTTTTTGAAGAATCAAATTACTCTTAAAGAGGAAAAAGGTACTGTATTCACATGGCTTGCAAAACAAAAAACAAAATAATATCTTAGTATACAATGCAACCAGTACATAGGATCAGAGGTTTTGCTCATTTGCAGTTACATGACATGCCACTTTCTGTAGTCAAGTGCAGAAAGTCAAGGTGCACAGTCACATTTTTGATTGATGTAATTTAGTTTAACAAAATTTTAAGACATTTTACCGCTGTTCTTCCAGATTGCTTGTCCTTTCAAATGAGTGCACTAGCAATCAATTCCTTTCAATGGAAGTTTCAATCTCTACTTCACAGCAGCAAAACCCAAACAAGGACACTCAGGATATGTTCTTGTTAAAATTAATTAAATTTATAAATAATTTCTACTATTCCTTTTCACCCTCAATATTTATCTGACAATCACAGAGATGCAGTATGGTATTAAGAAGGTGCTTCTTCTATTTCAAATGTGTTGCTAAAACGACAGTGGGGAAATAATAAGAAAAAAAGCACAGAATATTGCATGCAATCGTTACAGGTAGGTGCGTCTAAATGCACAAACTGCTTAGCCAACTCCACCACATACTGTAGCAATCTCTCAGAACAACCATTACACCCACAGACCAGCATCAGACACCAGTATTGTTTAAAATAATGTGTCCTTTTTATGTTTCATCATTTAATACTGTAATAGTAACATTTAACCCACCCAGAGCCCAATAACAAAAAACTAACTCAAAGGGACATACATTCCGGACCAATACACGCACCCCATGGACCCCAGTTACCAAACCCAATATCTCAAAGGAAAAGTCCAGCACAATTGTTCTCTGGAGCCAGTTCCTATAGATAATCTAGGGTTTCTCTTTATGCTACATCTAAAAAGCTCTGACGTTTCTGGCATCCTCAGGATTCCTGGTGCCCCACCCTGTTTGTCCCATAGTCCAGTTTTGCAGCTGAGCTGGAGCCTTCCTCTTCTGCTCTCAGTCCCTAGTGTCTGAATCCTCTTCTGGCTTGAATCACTGAAAAACCACTCTTTGTTTTGCCAGCTTCTTCTCTCAAAGGTTGCCCAGAGTTCTCCTGACTGGGACTTTTTGAAAACTTTCTTAACCATGTCTCAAAACGCATTCTCATTCTCAGGGGGGTGGGAGTGTTCTTTGATGTCTTGGGTGCTGGTAGAGCTAACTGCTCAGGACTCATTGAGGAATTTACTGTAACCAGATGGCCAGGTATAACAATGCATTGTGTATTCACACCCACATACCTGTTCCAGGGTCCATGTTTTAGTCTAAGGCTTGGTCATACTTGTGTGACAATCCCACATGTCATCACTGAACTACAGTATGTGGTAAGCGTGTGGTGGGAGGAAGCTCATAGAACTAGGCACAAACTACAACAACACTTAGATGAAATTTGCTATTCAATGTTACTTATGATCAATACATCCCCAAAGACATTTCATCCAACACCCAGTATTTCACTCTTGACACAATAAGCCGCTGAATTCATTATTTCTGAAAAACATGTATTCTACTCATATGGATGCCACTGTAATTAATCCTTAGTCATCATTAGTAATCCTTAAATAGTAAAGATTAATATTACCAAGAGCTCAATTAATCCACAAATCACACGTTTTGCAAATTAGTTTAATTCATATATTCTTTTTTTTGTAAACTGTTTTTATTAATTTAAAACAAAAGAACAAAACATTTCCTCCTTATAATGTTGTTTGTCAAGGACAGTGACTTTGTATGCCCTGTATGTTCAGGATAGCTTGTGAATTTATTTAATGGAGATTTTGCAGTGGGATTTTCAACCCTAGGCACTGAGACCCAAGGGAATTAATGTAACACTATTCATGTAAATAACATCTCAATCTGGGCCTTTTGTATGTAAAGCACCAAACGTTCAAGGGGACCCCTGTTATAAGATTCAAATTAGACAGAGTTCCAATTTTCTTTCTAAACTGATACAGAAACCTCCTTTAAAAATACAGTCCTCGCAGTACTCCAGGCAGTGACAGTGAGTGTTATCGCCCAGAGACATTATGCCTGTAAACCTTCATTTGCATAGGCAGCAAGCAAAAAATATCTTCAGAACATCTTAACTTGAAAATGTGCTTTTCCCATCGTCTTGTTCTGCTATTTCTCACTCACTGCAAATTACATTAATTCAGACTGTTGTGGATCTCTGTAGTTGTATCAAATTAGTCCTTTTAGCCTTCTTATTAGAGCAGAACATCTAAAAAGACTTGCTGTGGCAGAAGAGGAGATTGTAATGGACAGTGGGCATTAAGTGCTGACAAATTGTATCAATGGTGTACCTCAGATTTCACCCTTACTAGTAGTAATACACTGTTTGTTTGCAATCTAGAAAATTCAGGTGGCTCTTAAGAGAAGTTTTGGTGTAATGGGATGTAATTAGCAAGTATTATTGTTTTTTTTCAAATGCAACGATTGTGTGGTGTGGGAATGGAGACATTAGCAGAGTGAATCAGAACTATCAGAATATCTGTGGGACATAGGATGAAACCAGAGCATGCAGAGAAAGTCATATAATCATCAGGACAACATGCAAACTCCACATAAAATGATCCAAAGTAAGCCCTGGATTTTACAGCTGTGAAATAGCCATTCATACTACCAAGCCTTCCATTAGAATGATAGGTAGACTGAAAGCCACAGGTTTATATCATACAAGGAAGATACACAAAATGGCACAAATATAATATACATATATGTAAAAGGTAGTTGATATAAACCACACCCCACACAAATCCTTGTTTATAGAGCACAGCTTTAAAAAGTTGGTGTATATAAGACTATTTTAATGGCAGCCTTTCTTCTTGCCTGCATTCTGTGTCACATACAGATTTTCTGAGAGGAAGCCACTTTACTGATATTATCTGATATATGATATTGGGATACTCACGCATCCCAAAGCACTTAACAAAGAAAACGGGACCCCTGTTGTCCACTTTTTAAGTACAGGCCCCAACTGGGTGACATGTGGTGGCCACCATGATCAAGCAACCTCACTACACAACAGATCAGGCACAAAACTAAGACATTGTACCATTAATTAATGTAAGTGGGGGGGGGGGGGGGGGAGGTCTTTAGAAATGTCAGAACTTGCCATCCCAGAGTGGAGTTTAGCCAGGACACCAGGAATAACACCTACATTTAGAAATGCTGCCATATGATCTTTAATGACCTTCTACAGTACATACAGTGTCCCCAGTCACCAGACCAGGTCTGTTTGGAACCTTCATCTAACGTTGAAGAGAAACACTCATTCTACATAATACTTGCAATTAGCATTAAACATTTCCTAGTAAATCCAAATAATAGGGAAGTGTATGTAGGCCAATTTATGCAATTGTCAGGACATTTGTGTTAATACCCCTGGTCTTACCAATGGGATGTCATCAAATGGGATGTACTGATCCAATAGTCATAACCTCAGTTTAACATTTCATTCTCCTATGGTACACTTTTTCACCACATTGGGGCACTGATGTAGAAAATCCGGTCCATGTGAAAGTGTCACCTCCTGGTCCAGCAACACTACTTGTTGTAGCAGCAACCTCAACCTGGATTTCCTGAAATGTCACCTGTGCCAGTACAGACCTGGTAATGCGATTTTCCTTGGTGATGATAAAAGCTCATTTTGAATTGTGCTCAGGTTCTATCATGTCAAAAAGACTAATGATTCTCTTTCAGTTCAAAATGTTTTCTTTTTCTTTTTAAGAATAGAGGAATGTGCTCTTGCCCTCAATTATGTAAACAGCGGACTGCTTCATTTTACCTCTCGAGAGTGGAAATGCTGTTCAGAGCAGTTCTGTAGGTGGTCTTAAGGAGAGAAGACCAGAGCTGACAGAAGCCTATCAGCTCATGTACTGTAGGTGGCCCCTCCAGAGTAAAGCAGAGAATACCAGAATGGAGAGTGTGGGAGGAGTATGATCACATTACCTCTACTTGCTCTCCGTCTGCTCTCTTGTCATGCGTAGGTATTCATTCTTCTGCATCTAAAACAAAGCTTAATTGGCCTCAACAGCTCTCTATGTCAGGAGTCAGGACTCATTACATGATCTTTCTTCTATATTTCCCTGGACTATGCCGCTATTGCACAAGACAAATCTGAACAGATAAAGATTGGTTTTAAGAAACTTGAAAAATCTGGCTATCTGCTATCCAGGATACCACATTGTGTTTGGAATGTGTGTGTTTTTGAGACAATGCAGTGGGAAATTATAGCATTGAAAAGGCTTCAGTGTGTTGCAATGGGCATTGTATTACCATAGTATTCTATTATTTCCAATTGGTTTTTCAGAAAGGATGAATTGTTAATTGTTTCTTTAGAAAGTAGAATCAAACACTGAGAATCACACAGTGTACACACAACTGGATATGAGCCAAATAAAAGAAAATAAAACGCTAGGAAACCTACTTTCATTGTTTCTGAAAATAAACACATCAGTTGTGTGCAATGTGACATAGGCTGCAAATATCTGAAAATGCCACAGAACATGCCATGGGGAAAAATGAAGCCTCGAAACTCTAATTTCAAGTAGCACTCTTCAAAACTCTACAATATAAATTCTCCTGGTGAAGTAATAAAACTGAAAGCATATTTCAAGAACTCAAGTAATATAATATAATTAAACATACAATATGCACATGAGCTCAGATGCACTGTATTTTTGTTGAAGTGTATATGCTTCAGATGACTCCATGCCTGCACTGCAAAGAATATTCTGTGTTGTAATCTGTACAGTTTTGGGTTTTCTATGAATCATACAATACCTGTATGTACTTTTTTTTAGAAACAGTTAATTCATTTTTATAAAAACTTCTCAGAAAATCCATAAATTATGAGTAAAATCCCTTTAGAATTTCCATAAGGTCATATGCCTTCCATAGCTTTCAGCATGTTTTGTAAATCATGTGAAGAAAAAAATAATTTAAATATTTAAAGAATAATAAAACCTAATATTACATTCTGTGTAGGCAGAAAACGTTTAAAATATGTGCTCGCTTTTTCTTCATTTGCATCCGTGAGCAACCTTTTGGGCCCACTTTCTTCATCATTCTGGAGCGAAGAGCAGCAAATTATGTTTTGGTAAAATGAAAGAAACTTAATTTTTTCTTACAGGGTCAATGACATTAAGGGTCAAGCCATGCTTTATGGAGTAGGTGAGACACTTGAATAAATTTTATTTTCTAAAATGAGCCAGACATGCTCATCGATATTCAGTCCACATTTTCTACAGTGCTACCTGTCTGATATCAGGAGGGCAGGGATTTTCTTCTGCCTTGTCAAAAGAATATCTCAATAAACCCTTAGCTCTTTTCAATACTTTGTTTTGCTTAAAGAAATAAATGAGTATTTGCCAATTTTCTTATTCTGATAACCAGATGAAAACTGTGTTTCACAGACTTCTTTAAATAAATACAAAAATCATAATTAAATCATGATGTCCTTTCTGATGTTCAGTTTCATACTCTTTTGACAAAATCTCTGCTCCTTATTCTAAAAAGAAAAACTCTTGTTCAGATAATTCTCTACATACACTGCCTGGGAGCGTAACACAGGAATGAATTAGAATGAATTTGTGCAACAAAATTGAATACAACATTTTGTTCAAGCTGCAGTATGACATACCTGTAAATTGGATTCTATTTGACCGGATACCCTTAAAAATTCTTGGACAATTTTTCACAGAGGATAAAGCACTGCCAGTGTCTTGGCTAAATCCCAGGGAAAAACCCTCCAATCAATGAATTCTTTATGCGAAAACAGCCAGGACTCCAATCCAAACTGGAATTATTCACTGATTTGCATTTACATTTTGAAAACACCACAGGGTGACAACTGTAAAAATGTTTTTAGCGTAGCTGAATGAATTAGCACAAAAGTAAACAAGTGTTTGAGGCTCATTAAAAACAAATTGCTGTTTTCCCTTCGCTTCTAGTGCCCACTTACCATTAAAGCGAAACAAAATAAATTCTCATGGAGATTAAACTGCACTTTAAATTGAATTCAAGGTGATGCCTGGGTTTGGGTGCCATCCACAATGTCAGATTTACCTCAGGGTTATGTGCAGGCTGGGGAATCTTGATTAACCTCAACGTCAGTAAGAATGCTTCTCAAGCCACCATTTTTTTTACTAGAGGATTAGCTCAGATAACGAGATTACAGTAAACTAATCGATTAATCTTAAATTATTCATGTTTCCATGTTATTTCTCATTGAGGAAAATGGATGAGCAGGAAATCTAACAGAAGTATTAGATAATAAAAAAAAAATAATAATAATAATAATAATATTAATAATAATAATAATAATAATAAGATGATGATAACAATCATATATAATTATATCATAGATAATGATGCATTCAACCTGACCTCCAGAAATAGATTTAATAAGGGATTAGAACAAAGCATCATTGCCGAGCTCAGTAATCATTCTTCCTTCTTCAACTACTTGCAGAACGTTATGACATAACTGTAAAAAAGAGAAACAGCTCTCAACTTCTTACATTCTTCAGGTCAGCGCATTGAGCCACTGCTGTCCAGAGGTCTCTGTTCTGTACAGAACACTGCCATCCTCTGTTGTTGAATGATACTGCTAGGAAGCTTAACTCTCGTTTTACACCATAATGTGCTCCTCTGTAATGAACAATTAATGAGTGACTGAATAATAATTGCTAAACCATTTACACATATCTCATATCTTCATCAAGGCCCTGTTTCTACTGACACTTCGTGAAAAGTTTGTACAGAAAATATAACTGAATGCTTGAGTGTCTTATTTAAAATATAATGTTGATTAATAAATAATGATGCATAAAATATGGATACAAATAAATCAATGAAGAACTTCATGCAATTTTTAAACTAAAATATTACTGTTTTAGAAGGAAGAACATTGTCTGTTAAGTGCATAGTGTGTACATTGCCAAAAACCTTGCTTCCCTGTGGACTATAACAGTAATTCCATATTTGTGAATGTATTTTCTTTATATAAAGATATAACATGATGGTGTTTTTTGTTAATAAGAGATTTACACTTATATTTTAACGTATTAATGTTATGAGAGACAGACTGAACAAGAAATCCTTATACTCTGAACATGTGTCATGTACTATAATAAAGGTAATTAGTAATATTATTATTACATGATATGCCTTATTGTTACAAAACGATGTTAATTAAATTTTTTAAGAACATTTGCTTGTGATTTAAATTAATTAATTATTAGATAGTATGTCTAAGAGAATAAGTTGAAAAAAACATTCATATTGTTAATTTATCTCTGTTTTTATATTCCAAAATAGTATATTTACTTTTTATTAATGATGGTGTACAAATAGCATAAAATATATTTTATTCTGACAGCTTGCTTGGTTAGCCACATTTCTGATATTAACAAACACTTGTTGCAAAGTTAATAAAACAAATGAAAATATTCAATATTTTTAATAAATTTATTTAACCTGAATTACCTTACGTTTCTTAATTTCTCTTTAAAACATCATATACAGTAGGTGGTCTTTTGGTTGGAAAAACAGTATATTCCTAAACTACTGTAGTGCTGAATGTAGTCCAAAACATTATCTTGTCAGTGAAGCAAAATCAGGTAGACAAATATTTAAAAATGGTTTAGATTATTTCTATTCCCATTTATTAAACATTTTACCTATATGAAATGCATGGACTTTTTTGTCTGTGAAGGCCAATGTGCTTTTACCTCACTGACCGTTGAAGACACACCTGCAATTTCTGCTCTGCATAATTTTGTGAATCTGGAAATATGTGGATTTTTCCATATGGTGAAACATTCAAAAATGTAGTATCAGTAAATAGAGTCTTTCCAAATTTAGAAACTTGTGCAATTTCAACTTCAAGTTTATTGTCATTACACTCATATACAGGTACAGTATATGGTATAACGAAATGCTCTTTAGCTAGCTCTCAGACTGTAAGCAGTACAAAAAAAACAACAATACAATTGCATAAGAAAAAGACAGAGACAACAGGCAATGTGCAAAACAACATCAGATGTACAAAATCATACATCAACAGAAGGAAATGAAGGATAGAAAATTATGGGGGTGAGCTTCTTGACATGTGAGGTAGAGGTAGATTTCAATGTGTTTGAGTTCTGATTCGTAGGTGAGAGAATCTGGGAGTTTAATAGTTTGATAGTGCGGGGGTAAAAACTGTCTCTGAGTCTGGTAGTCTGGGCCCAAATGCTCCGCTACCTTTTTCCAGATGGTAGAGGGTCAAACAGTCTGTAGCTGGGGTGTGTGGGGTCTTTGATGATGCTTAGAGCTTTCCTCAAGCACCGTCCGTCATAAATGTCCTGGATGGATGGGAGAGCAACCTCAGTGATGGACTGGGCAGTTTTCACCACCTGCTGTAGGGCTTTGGGTCAGCAATACTGCAGTTGCCATACCACACTGTGATGTAGCCTGTCAGTGTGCTTTCTGTAGTGCATCTGTAAAAGTTAGTGAAGATCTTGGGACATATCTTAGCAATTTGACCTAATAATAAATTTCAATATGGCAAATATGGTGGTTTATTGAACTCAACAATACTCAACCTTCAGCTAGGTACTGTACTCACATGAACAAAGATGTTTCATGCATTGTTTAAAGCTCTATGGATTTTGGCTCTTGCCGTGTAAAATACCTATTCATTGTCACAACACATACCCATAGTGCTGCTGGCTCTCTGTCCAGCAGTCTAAGGTCAGGAGCACCAAATAAAATGTTCCAACTTCATTTGAATCACTTAGCTCAAAGGGAAGTGCTTATTGGATACAAAGCTCATGCAACAATCAAAATCTTTACATGTAACTGTGATAATAACAAGATAAAAAAAAATACTAGGGCCAAAAGTAGTAACATTTGATCATTTTTTTGTAAAGAAAATAGTTCACATGCTTCATTTTTATATAAAGTTAACATAAAAAATTAGTCCATTATTAACATTTTCAATTAGTCAATTTTTCACAAATACACAATCTTGGAAAATATTGAAACATAAGCAAAACAGATAAAATAATTAATATTCTTTGAAATATTTGAAAGTATTTAATTCAGCTCCAATTCAAGATTTGTGTTAGAAAATGTTTTTCAAATGAATGGATTAGAAGTTTATATCAAGGTAGCATTGACAGTCATACCAGTATTTCCAAATCCATTACATTAATTCCATTTTTAGTATCAACTACAGTGCTTTGATTTTTCCCTCGATACCTGGAAGAACACACGGTGCACTGCAACATGCTATTACAGACAAATACATTACAGAGAAAACAAAATGAACAAGCTGCATTTCCACATGGTTTTGTGTATACTTGCCCAAAAGTCGAATCCTAGATAAACAATTTAATGCTGCTTATTAACATTTTATTATGGATCATGTTAAAACCATAATTTTACCTTACTAGATTCCTAATCAATACAGTGTTTGCTTTCATGTTATCTCAGGGAGTTTATTTGCCATTTCATTGCCCAAAACGCAGTATAAAATGAAGATGATGATTTCTGGTATGCTTCACCAGTGATATTCTATGCAAATGCTATTAAAAATTAATGGTTTCAAAAAGCATTTTCTTCAGAAATTAAGTCAGCAAAAGTACAGTATGTTTATATATAAAAAGCATAATGATGGATCTAAAAAAATAATATTAGTTCAAGTCTATGAGAAAATGGCCCATATGGTTTCACAGTCAAAGAAATGGAAAGAAGAGTCTGGTCTCTTTGCATAAAAAGGGTCATGGTTCAAAGGCACATGCAGCTGGATAAAAATATCAGAACAGAAAGACTGAAAAAATATTGCCCAGCAGGCTTAAAATAACACAAAACATTTTTTTTTCAATTCCAAAGGAATTAAATCACTGTTAAAGTTTTATTAAAAAGTTGGTGAAACAATTGAGAAAAACTAGAAGGTGAAAAAGGAATAGGAAATGCTAAATGAATATTTCACACAGTTTTTTTTACAAAGGAATATGCCAATAACATGCCCCAGGTTATGAAAGTAGCTCCATCAGTATTGAGTAATTTTAGCATAACTGATACATTACCAGGACTGGGATGTCTATATACTAATAAATCACCAGGGCCCCACAGCTTTTTCCCAACTGTACTTAAGGAAATGAGGACTGTTATTCATAGGCCTTTAACAAGGATATTTCAACTGTCATGAAGTATGAGAGCTGTGGCCACAGACTGTTTGCAAATGCAAAACCCATTCTTACAACATATCAGCCTTACTTCTGTTAGTAGTTAAATTATGGAAATAATTGTGTTAAAGTAGAAGAATATTTTTAAATTTTACATTTAACACCTAGCCAACAAGTGTAGAAAATGAAAGTGCATTCTTTTAATATTCTATGGTTTCACAAATTAAAGACATATCTGACCTTGACCTAGTACATTTTCTTGTAAAAAAAAACAAAATAGAGGCACACACATTAAATCTCATATTTCATATCTTTTTCTCCGTTGTTTCTTTCATAACGGTGGTTTCCAATTGTGTGCAGGTGGAGACACATATCAAAATAATATTATTACTTTTGTGTACCTTGCATGTACACTGAAAATAAATTATTCAAGCGAACATTTGAAAATTATATTTTCATTTTTTGCATTTTGTTCTTTGGTCTCTGCTCATGGTTGTGAGCAGCAGGAAATGGGTAATTGAATGGTATTAGGGGATCATGATGAATGGCCTTCCAGAAGATCGAACTGGCTAGGGAAAGACGGGCCTAGCACTGGCCAGAGTCACATGAAATGAAAATCTAGCACTGGCCAGAGTCACATGAAATGAAAATCTAACCTGACTTTGCAGAGGAGTAGATGTCTTCTGCCTCCCTTTCTGCCTGTCACTATAGTGCTCACTGAGAAGATGGTAGAGACAGGTCTACCAGAGTCACTGCTCCAAGTCAAGGCAGATCATGCAGGTGTCCTGATCAGTTGCTCAGGAGCAATTTGTTTTCACAAGCTATACACCAGTAAATGCTTGAGGTAACAAATGGGACACTGTACAGAGTACAGCACATGGGAAGCCTGCAGAACACCTGCATTCCAGGCCTCCTACCTACTTTGTTTGCTTGCTACTGTAGGTTTAATTACAGAGCACGTGGGGTGTAACAAGTACTGTATATGGAGGGGCCACAGAAATGTGCAGGAGTCACAGGTGTTAAAGGGATATACTGTATGCAGTTCACTGAGACATCGAGGAACACAGAGACATGGACTGCAAAGTGCATAGGAGTAGGGAGACACATGGGGTGTATTGGGATACATGGAAGCACAAAGCACCAGGCCTGTGCATGAAGAAGCATGGGTGAAAGGTGAGGCCTTTGGGTACAATGCTGAGGTGGGGTTTCATGACTTAAGGCCAGCAGCCATATCACACTGCAAGTCACACTTTGCAACCCACTGAAGTTAATTAGGTGTGAGCCTGGTCAGTATCTGGATGAGAGACTGCCTGGGAAAAACTAAGGCTGCTATTGGAAGAGTTGTGAGTGTGGCCAGCAGGGGGCACTTACCCTGCAGTCTGTGTGGGTCCTAACACCCCAGTATAGTGACGGAGACACTGTACTGTAAAAAGGTCTACCCCAGTATCCTGGCCAAATTTCCCATTGGCCTTTACCAATCATGGCCTTCTAATAATATTTATGAATTCGTCACATTGTTCTCCTCCCCACTGATAGCTAATGTGTGGTGAGCGTTCTGGTGCATTGTGCACATTGCTGCACATTAGTGGTGGTGGAGGGGATCCCCATTACCTGTAAAGGGCTATGAGTGGACTGTCCAGAAAAGTTATATATAAGTTTAAGGAATTATTATTACTTAAGCACATGGGTTTCCTTGATATTGTACTATATGTTTCCATTTTCTAATGAAACCTTTCCTTCTTCTCAGATGGTAGAAAACATATGAAAAACAAAAGCAGACACAAAGTAATAGACAGACGCTGTTTGATCAGAGATCAGAAAAGGGGAAGGAGAGATGAAGCGTATGGTAAAAGTGCTCTCACAGGAGAGATGCCAAACCAAATCAACTAAAAAAATGAACTTCTTAAAAACATGGTTTAACATATTGGCAGCCCGATAGTGCCAAAGCTTACTGAAACAAATGCTCAGCAAAGAAAAAGGGTCTCAGACGAGCTGTAGTGTGTGCGATGCACTCTGAAAAATATTGTATCCTCATAGGACGGGGGTTATAGTATGAACTAATGCTATGCCATTTGTCACAGATGATCATTTCTGATATACAAAATTCAATTTACCTAATGTCCTGTCCAGACGATATTTCATCAGAGGTGTCTAATCTATGAATTTCCTAAGTATTTAATTTCTGCAGTCAAGAAGAGATCCCCAAATCCTTGGTGAGAAAGGATGTGCAACATTGCTGGATGTACAGTACACTTTACCTTTAAAAAAATTTAAAGAGGTCACAAAGTAGAGAAACACTTTGTAGGGCTGTTTGCAGTATGGCATCAAAGTAAATAGCTGTATCAAAAATATCTACATAATAAATATGAAATTATTTTTTCCCTCTGTGTTGAATTTAAGTTTCAAACAGTGTCTTTAGAATGGACTGTTCTGCCTGTGAGTGGTAAAATGAGGTTTCTGCACCGTGTCAGCCTACCTTAGCAGTGTAACTGTCTTCTAGTCTAGTTGTGTCTGCTGTGTTGCGTTTTTCAATCAGTTACAATATTTTGAATACTAAGATAAAATCTCTCCATTGTCAGCCATGTTACAATTTAAAGTGATTCAGTTCTTTTAACTCACTTCAGCACCGTAACTGTCAGCCTCAGAATTATTCTGACTGCTCTTTTTTGAACGCTTTCCAGAGACATATTGTAACATATCTGTGTGTGTGGACAGCCCACACCATTGTTACACTAATTTAAATTGAAAAATTGCACAGTCACTCAATGCATGTCAGGTTTATCCAATAATGAAATTCTAATCTTTCTGTTGGAACTCATTTATAAAGGGCAACATGGACTAAAACATTACATATACAGTATAATGAAACATATCTCACTGAACCTTAAAAATTAAAGAATAATATATTATTAAAATTAAGATACAGTATTTTTTAATGGCTGGAAATTATTGGGATTATAATTTTTAAAATGACCTCCCCCCTCCTGGAGTATTTACAGTACTTCCTATGATAAACAATCACACAGTACAACCCATATTGAGACTTAGAAAATTATTCATAGACATTTAGAGAGTAATATCACAGCAGCTGTTTATAAGTGTCTCTTACAGTGCATTTTCTCAAAGACAAAGCAAGTAAGATTTGTCAAGTTCTGTGTTTAAGCATGCTTCCATATATGCGATTGTAAATAAACTAACCCCCCAAATTTTCTTGAATATGAAATTTATTAAATTAATCATTATTAATAACCATGGTATAATTTATTACTGTGAAGTAAAATATTTAAATCTTTGTCATATTAAAAATGTTTACTGTACTGTATATCCAAACATGTTGAATTA
Organism: Lepisosteus oculatus; assembly: GCF_040954835.1. Classification (NCBI taxonomy): domain Eukaryota; kingdom Metazoa; phylum Chordata; class Actinopteri; order Semionotiformes; family Lepisosteidae; genus Lepisosteus; species Lepisosteus oculatus. The sequence goes on along the minus strand of NC_090719.1, from coordinate 10,717,220 downwards.
AGTTTTGAAATTTTAAAATTTTCATCCCCAAGGCTCAGTAGATACAAACATTATTTGAACCATGTACTGTACCTTAGGTAAGGCTATGAACTAACTTATGAGAATAATAAATACTCTTGGTTAATACCCTTGCCTGTTTATTGAACTCTCATCTGCTGATTCATTCTATTCTCATTCTTTTATATGGCAGTTAAGAACTTACAGTGATTCAACTAATTTAAAATGCAGGGTGCCAACACTGCTGTCTGTAACTGAATATAAAATATTGATAACTTGTCCTCCTTAGAACCAGAAAATGAGGACTTTTTTTCCCTTATGGGAGTTTACCTTGACAAATTTATAATTGTCTTTTTGCTTTTATTCACATGGTGGTACCTACTTTTGATCTTATTTCCCATGGTTCTAAAACGTTTTCACTGTTCTACAGTATATGGGACCATGAGGATACTATAATATACCTTAAAAGATGTTTCAAAAGGAGGGTTTGCTGTAGTGCCCTATTGTTTATTCATAGTTCAATGTACTAAAGCACAGCAAAGATGTTAAAACTATTAAACAAACATAGTGAGGATTTGTTCATATACTGAAAATACAAATATGATTAATATCCCACTGTTAATACTGCCTAGAGGTCTGGATAATGCTCATTCATTTCAAAACACCTTTAGAAATAGTGTTATTCCTCCACATGGCTTAGTACCTTGGTGCCCATTGTTTCCCCTATAATTGTAAGGAGTATGTGCTTCCTTCAAGTTTTTCCAGTGTCCTTGCATTTTTTGAAGGTGTTTGTCTAGCTTTTCCAGTCCTTTCCTCAGCTATTGATCCCTTGACCTATTATCAGTAGAATGGAAGCACATTCCCCAAGAAGTCACGAACAAGCAAAGCTTCTTATAGTTCTTATTTGTTTTGTTATGTTCTTCCTGCCTCTCAACAAATTAAATACTTGTTGTACATTTTATTTGTATTCTTTGTTGGTTGTGTTATTATAACATGAGAAGAAACAGAAATTAAAAAGTCAACTTAACGACACAATGAAATATACTGTAGATCCATCTTTTTAAAATAACTAGTGTAGCCTACGAAAGTCACAGGAAGCCAGACCCAAAACCTGGTATGCACAAAATGCAGTGCAGGTCTGCACCCTGGGGCCAGTTTGACATTCCAACATAATACACACACAATGACCTACACAAACAAGCTTCAGATTAACTGGTGTCTCTAGACTATTTCCAGCATGTCACAGAAGGCAACACAGGCCAGAATCAAACTCTTTACCCAAGACACTGAGGAGCCAGTGATAGAGTATCTGCCCTGCATTCATATAATATCACTTTATTAGCCATATACAACTTTTTGTATTACGAATTTGTCATTTTTCGCATACCCCAACTTGCTCTCCATGAGACACACAGACAGGGAGAGAAGCTTGGGGTCAGAGCACAGAGTCAGCCATTTATATGGCACCAGTCAAGCAGTTGGGGTTAAGGGCCTTGCTTAGGGGCCCAACAGAGTAGAATTCCTCTGCCGGCTGCAGGATATGAACCGGCAACCTTCCAGCCACAGGCTCAGATCCTTAGCCACAGAGCCACTGCACCACCCCCGCATGCAGGCCAGGTTGAAAAATGTCAATGTCAGACTTGGTCTAATTAATAGAATTCTATTTTATGACAATGTACACCATGGCAAGTATACCATATTTATAATACAAACTCTTTTATCTCGGAAACAAAAGCAAGAATTGGACTTGCTTTCAAGAACTCGGTATAGAATCCTGGAAAAATTCTGCATTAGCAATTTCATTGTTCAAGGGGAATTACGAACCTTGTATATCCAGGCACAATGGTATAAAGCATGTTACAGATGTTAGCTCCCTGAATGACTGTGTAGACTGTAGACACCATAAAGTTCTCCCATGGAAGAACATTTGATACTATGGCATAGAACAGTTCACTACTGTCAAGGTATTTGCACTATGTGGGACTGAGCCTGAAAGCAACTGTGATTGAATCCTAACATGGTTAGAGCAGAGGTGTAGCTATCACACTAGCATGGCCTATAAATGTTTCATGAACATGCCCTATATGGCTTATAATGTGAACCTGTTGTTAAATTATCTTATAGAACTCAGTTCGGATGACAACTGGGGTGGGGTTGGGATAACTGAACAGTTTGTCAAGAAGGTAACAATCTAGGTTCTTACAAGAATGAAAATAATGTGCCCAACTAAAAGACATTGTGATAATGGTTAGAAGTTATGATCTGTGAATATTTAGAAATATAAAAAATGTTAATATAATGCCAATAATATTGGCTATTTTAGTTTTTCTAAGAAATGTTTATTTGTTTAAAGAAAACTCATGGCAACAGTTGGGTTTGAACACCCAACATCAGGGTTATAAATCAATCACTTAAGCTATCACGCCACCAAGGCAACTCATGTGACAACCACTGAAACAGCAATACACTTATCAATGGAAAGTCTTATACTGCTGTTTGTGCAATAGTATATGAATATAGTTAAACAGTTATTAATTTATTTAGATATGTGAATGTTTTGTTTAATCCGATATTGAGTGTATTCACAGAAAAGGTTAAAACTATCAATTTTCACAAAGTATATAAACGTACGGTAATATGGTCAGAAGGAGCACATAAAAACGTTTAGAAATAACCACATGTAAGACTTTGATGCTTAAAATGTTTGGGGAGAAATGGAATACTGGTGTGTATTTTTTCTTTAAAATACCAATACCAGCAATATGCAGTTTACATAATATGTTTATGTTTCTCAATTAATATCGTTTATGACCTTCAGATGCGTTATGCTCCTATTCTTTTTATGCTTGTTCAGCTACTAAGATTTCCCTTTAGTGGTAAAATGCCATCTAAATATTCAATACTAAGCAGATTAAAACGTGCAAAGTAAAGAGATTAAATCTTTCCACTACCGACCAATGCACCATGAGAGCCCCTTTCGTGCCCCTGTCGGTCATTTTGGCCAGCCAATCACGGCGCGGTGGTGCGCACGTAGTTGCCCGCGGTACGGGTTTGTACCGCGAACTTTGAATGGCTGCATCTGTATTTGTCAAGCATCACAAAAGATACTGATGTTATTTCGATCTACTTACATGTGTGAGCAAACATTCAGCTTGATGAACATCAACAAATCACGTCACAGAACAATGGCTGCATCTGTATATTAGGACAGGTTTATATGGGTTTCATACTGCATGGGAAAAACTCTATGGTTTATGAAGGGTTAATTAACAATGACTCCGCATACTGTAGGATTTGAATTCTTGACCCACTGGACAGGAGTCCAGAGCCTTAGCCAATTGTTCATGCAGATATCCTAAGTCGAATAATGATTTAACACTTCTTGTTTTCTAGACTGACCTAAACAAAAATGATGTTTTCATTTGGGTTCCAGTCTGAGATTTATTTTAATAGCTTACCTGATAGAAGCTTTAGCACCTTGACTCTTTATCTTCAGTGGTGGATGAAGTGGGTTCCATCCTATACATAAAGTACTTTGGGTTCTTTAGTGATACTATTACATTTACATTTATTCATTTGGTAGATGCCTTTATGTCAAGACACTTACAATCACATCTGGTTAAGGTGCATATAATAGTTACATAAAACAACAATAAAACCTGTAAACTCAATGATAGGATGTTATATAGTGTGGCTTAAACAGGAATTAGTAACAAAGTGGGGGTTATTCACAGGTGCAAAATGACAGTATAAATGAAAAAAAAATAATTTGTCAGCTAAAAAGTTTTTGAGGTCATTAGCAGGGAAAAGATTAAAGAGATCTTTACAAACTGCAGTTCATATGGAGCATTAGGCTGTGACACATAGGGTATCTGTTGTTAGGAATGATGAAAAGTCAAACATAAGAATATAATACTACATATTACAGATTGAAGTGACAACTAGCTAAAATTCCACTTAGATCGCAAAAACACAGGTGACCCTGATCCCAAAATTTATTCTAGCTATTCTAAGAAAGAAAATGAGGTGGGAAAGAGTTATTTTTGTATTACAAAAACTAAACGTTAAACACAATAGTAACATTTATGCACACAATGAGAATCTGCATGTTATATTTTTAAGAAAATGAAGAATACATATATATATAGTTGGATTGTAGGCTGACATCCCAAATGTGTCCAAATCAGTGCGAGTCAGGCTATCAACCAATGCTACTGAAAGCTTTGGCTTCAAGTTCCTAATGAATATCATTAGTGGAAGAACACCATACTGCTCAGCTAGGCATGTTTCTGTAATCCGCACAGTGAGCCTCTTCAGGTGGATAAACAGAGACTGTGCATCCAGATTTCATTTAAACAAACTCCTGACCTTCACACAGACTCTGGTACAAAACAGCAAAAAAGGCAATGTCAAAAAGATGCACATCTTCTCAAATCTTAAAGCTGCAGCAACACTACATCCTCATTGAGGCATTATCTCCAGTGTCTAATTATACTTATTAAAAAAAATGTAGAAAAAAAATGCACAAGAATCAGACCTGCAGTTTCAAAGTGAATTACAATTCTAACTTTAATGTTATCCTGAGGCCTCGCCGGACAAGGTCACTTCGAGGAGAATTCATTTACTGGAATGGGCCAATGTTTATAAACACCCTAAGACGTATTGACGTCCCTTGTGAAAATTAGTATGGATTATTTTTATCACCCTCTCGGTAAATAATTGCTCAGAGTTATTGTCACTTTCCTGGGGACAACACAGATTACGTGCCAGGAATAACTGGGATGGCCATGAAGTATTTGTTGTGCCTGCAGTATCCCTAGAAGTGTTTAGCCATTGCTGAAGGGATCTGCACCAAATCATTTTACTGGAGACCAAAATTACACATTGATTTAAATTTAAACTATTGGCACTATTACTCCTTACGTACAGCTTTATGATGTTTTTAATCATTTTAATCATTTTGTATACTGGAAGACCGCAAATACATTTGATTGCAATATTCATATGTTGAATTTTTAATGCATCTCAGTACTGTATATAAGCACCCTTACAAGACAAATGTACTATAAGACTCTGTAAGTTTTCCTGTCTCTTAGTAATACTTCTCAAAAGTTTCAGTATGTGCTCTGTAGGTCTCTCTACTACTATGTCTGGGTTCAGTTTGGCACATTTTTCAAAATTTGACCTCTCGAAAGCAAATCACCAGGAAATTTAGTGGAGAATCTAATTAGTGTCACATAAGCTCACAGGTTAAAAACCATTAAATTAAGCATGTGAAATGGTTTTATTTTAATTTTAACATTTTTTTTGGTTAGACTGACCTAAACAAAAACGATGTTTTCAACATCAGAATGAGGAAAACAAACATCAGGAGAGACTAGATACAGTAACTGACAATCTTACTTTAGGATTTTTCCACTGTAATTTTCTCCAGCTTACATCCCTCAAGTCTAAAATTAGTGCTGTCCCTACCATCATTCATAAATGTTCCTTACATTAAGCTCAACAGTTTTTGAGAGTTACATCTAATTAGCAATACTATGCAAATGTTGCTTCACTGAGCAAACAGATGAGCCAATGTTTCAGTTTACAGTAAAGTCTAGCATGGCTCAGAATCCAGATCTTCTGGGCAAACACATTTATCTTCATATGAGGCAGCAGATGTCTCATATTTAAGTGGTGGCCAATAAATGTAAGACAATCCAAAAGAAGAATAAAGTATTTGTGAAGTCTAGCCATGCTATATGATATAGGCCTCTACATTGGTGATCTTTACAGGAGAAACAGGTAAAAATATGGGAGAATATTGCATTTACAGTAAAACACCATGTATCTCTGCAACAAAATCAAAGTAAATATTTTATTCGCAGTGGCATTGTAGTCGCAGTGAAAATGTAAGGAAAGATAAAGATTTGCTATAAGAAATAACTCTTCTTACCTTATTAGTCATCAAACAGCTTTGATTGCTGAAACCTATTGGGAGCGTAGCTATGGTAACTCAGGAAAAAGGTGGGGGTGGGAGTGGGGGTTTGGTATTTTGTGGATCAAACATTGAACAAATCCAAGCACAATTCCCATAGTGGGGTCGCTTGTGTGGGGTGCTTTGGGGAACACAAAATGGATTTTTTTTTGCACTGATTAAATCATGTAATCACATTATTAACCTTGAACAAAACAAAATAGTTAAGTCACAGTATGTGTCCCAAACAATGTTTATTTTTCAAGCTTCATGTTTACTCTTGAACGCATTGACACACAGTGGTTGGAGGGCCCTACAGTAAACAGGGGAACTGGAGGTTAATTCTCTCTATTGACTTCACAAATGGTCTGATCTTCTTTAATGAGGTGATATAACCTCCAGCCAATTTTTATTTTTGTAGTGCAGAAGATTGTAAAGGGTACTGACACTCTCTTTATTGCTCCTGGTTTAAGATCAGTACATATAAAATTAAAGTGCACTGAAAAATTACCTCTTTAGAGTATTATTGTACTCATGCTTACTCTAAATACATGAATAATGTGTTTGAAGAAGTGTGGAGATTTGCACTTTGGTGAAAAGCAACAATCCTTTCCAAAAAAGACTTAAGTGATACTTGAACTCATTGCAGCATAAAATTGACAGAATAAGAATAAAAATATGGCTGAGATATTTAAAGCAAGGTAGAATTTTCATGAATTACGTTTACTTGTTTTCTTAATTTCTTTTCATTTTTTTATAAGCTGGGCGTGCCAGTTTCTATTATAAAATGCCCAGCTGAGTCATATTTAAGCTATGTTTTACTTGAATATGATTAAAAAATACTGTCATAACGTGTTCTTATACGGCACACAACAGGAGGAATCAACATGTATAATCGTTTACAACCATTTGTGCATACAATATTACTTGCACACGATTTAAAATGATTATTAAATAATTATTCATAATGAGGCATACTTCCAGCTGAAAGTGAAGAGCACAGAACTCAAGGTAGGGAGAAGTAAGTTAAAATGATGGAAGACACCATTAAGGAATTGAGAGATGACAAGTACTTTCTGCAGATAACAACAAAAGAAAAGTTATAAACAAGAGAACGCCATCATGGGCCCTTCTTCCCTGTTTGGTGATTAGTAGCTTATTGATTCAAGGAACTCAGCCAGTCATTTCTTGAAGGAAGCCAAGATACCACATGGCTGGGTAACTTGTTCTCACAAACTTTTAAATTAGGTGCACATTCAGTAAAAGTGATCCTGATATACCTATGTGAAATTTTGTTATATTTCTTTTATGCACGTTATTTGATCATGACATGTAGCATTTAGATTTATGATAGTTCTTTTTAGCCTCATTGCAAAGGTTACAAAAATGCTGTCAACTGGATTTTTTTTCGCCAAAATGCTTCATTTCATACATTTTCCAGCATGGCAATGACTCAAAAGCTGAATATTTTCCAAACCATAAAAATAAATGCACATTAGCACAAGGTAAAATTTTAGTCATTCATGAAAAAAAAGACTCATATGGCAGGAGGATGAAGCAACATTATTGTAGCAGATTGGGGGTTTAAATTTATACTTGATGACTTAAAATTGACTGCAGTTATACTTCTAGCTGGACTTTAAATGACACGCTTAAAAGTGTTTACCCATTAGAACTGGTGTTCTTACAACTTTTAATCTGACTCAGTTTTCAGATATGATGACTGAGCGGTGCACTGCACCATCCAAGTAGCCAAAGGTCTCAGAAAAAAAATTGGAAATAGGAGTAAATTATCACTCATCCTAAACTTCACTTGGGCTCCAAAATCCAGCAATGAAGATAACAATATCTATGTAGTTTGGAAATGTTAACCCTAACCCTAGTCTTGGTTTCAACTGAGCAGTCCTGCAATCTGTCTCTGTAGCCCTTCAGTCCTTCAATCTGTCTAAATTTTGAGATATGATTATTGAGCTGTGCAGTGCACCATCCAAGTGACAAAAGCTGACTTTGGACCCCAATGCTGAATGTAAAAGAGTGTCTAAGTAATATGACAGTTTATTGACAACTAAAACATGCATTACAAGCGTAAAAGAATATACAGTATATCTGTGGAACAATCTGGTTGAACACGAATGCTGATTGTTTACTTAGGGATTACAACGATCAGAATGAATAACTTCAAAGTTAAAATATATATAATTGTGTCAACTGTAACATGTTACAGTCAGGCCCATAGGTTCTATCAGCTGCATTAGCGAATTACATTTATACTCTCAGACTCAAGTAAATATACATTTACTATTGTGAACTAATATTAAAACGTGTCTGGAAGAATCTTTAAATCCCGAGAACGATGTGATTAATGAAGTTATACTCAACAATAGTTTGGCCAACGTCCTTGATGAGCTTAAACTTTGCACTGGTTAAAAGCTTGGCTGCGTCTGTGGCAAATACAGGAGAGAGAGCGTTTCCTTGCATTGAGTTCAGACATCTCTGCCAAAGTAGTTTCCTGCTGACTTTGGTATTTAAATACAATCTGTGCACAGTTTGTATTCTTAAGGTCTAACCAAAGTCAGTTCATCAATTCAGTATATGGCCAGATATACTGGATGTTGACAAAAACAGTCAAGTTGGTGACTGGCTGAGATGTTATCGGGGATAGTTCTGGTACCCTCCCTACAGATCCCCAATTGGTGGATCTTCCTTTGGATGATAGTGACTTTACACCTGTAATTATAGGAAGAAACAAGCCTGAAAATATGCTGAAGCCCAAGTGCTATACTGTATATCATTACAACATTCAGTTTGATACAGGTATATAATGTCTCTTATCAGAAGGGCCTCTTTAGCCACGTTCCTGTGCCATTCACATACAGTACCACAGCAGGTATAGAAAGATCATTAAATAATTAATTCTGAGTGAAATAATAGACTCTGTTACTACATAATCTTACAGTGCCCTTCAGAATTACATGGACAGTGAAGTCAAACATGTAAGTTATACTTTGCAATGAAATGAAATGAAATGAAATGTATGTTTATGGTAATGAATTCCAGTTATTTTAAGTAACTACATGTATGAGATACTTTCTATTTAAATTTAAAAGTCAGTATTGAAGTTTCATATACCTGTTAGGCAATAATCATTTGAGATACAAAAACCTGTATCTATAGGTGGCATTAACAATACAGTCCCCTAATCTTTGTGTAGAAACTGTCTTCATATTTCCCTTCTTATCCAGATATCAGAGCAGACAACGTAATCCTAAAACCCGATTATCAGGAATACAAATATGCAAAAGTGTCTTTAATATTGACATTAACTAATAGATATTCCTACCTCTATGAATCAACAAGGAGGTCATCTTTGAACTTTTTTATTTAATTTGCACAAACCTTGGTCAAACAAAGAAAAAGGAAGTTGTAGGCAATACCGATCAACTTGAAGTACAAGCCAAACAAATGTATTAATCTCCCTTACAATGATTAAACCTCCTCAATTTGCTGTTAAAGATTTATTGTAAAAAAGGCAGCCTTCCAAAATGAGAATAAAGGCACTAATCGCTCCTGTAAGATTTACAGACAGCCATTTTCACTTTGGGCTCCATCCCAAGAAAACCATTCAGAAGAAAAATAAATATAATTGAGAACAGCTAGCCTTTTCTCGGTCGAAATGAACACTGGAAACATAAAAAAATAAAATTCACATGATACCTGGAGATTTAAAAATCCATTTGGTTCAGAGGATCCTTAGCTCTTACTGTGAATTGCATGTACAGTATGAGAATTACATACTATAAATTGTCTTGTTAACAGCAATACAATTTTGACGTACACATCTAGAAATACATATTTAACCAGTAATGCACGCAGAATAGATGTTCAGCTTTATTATAGTATGAGATCAATAAACTGGGTGAGGGCACAAACACTTGCAAAATGGATTTAATGTTGCAAGATAAGTGTTCAATTAATATCTCTCTTGAATGTCTTTGAGAGTCCTAAAAACGTACTGTGGCAAAGAGCCAGGCTGTTGGCCAAGATGAGATGGGCCTTGTCTGCGTTGGAGAATCAGGATCTATGTGTTTGAGATGACAGGTTGGTTCTGTTGTTATTGGAGCTACAGTATAACACAGGCAGGACAGCTAAATATCATTGCAGTAGCAGAAAATAATATCTACTGTATGCTCCTTTTTTTGCATGTTGTTACTTCTCATATTATCTTCTTATGATATTGCTTTCAAGTGGAGTGTCGTCATATGTCAGATAATACATTGTATAAAACATGCTGAACACACCACCTCAATTCCAATGCTGCCAGTGCAACACCCTCTCTTGCTTTGTCATGTTTTCAGTGATCTGTCTTGTTCATTCAGTCCTTTGCCACAATCTTAATTACTGCCCGTTGGACTCCTCTCAGGGAAAGCTGTACAGTTGCCTTCATTCTCCTGGTCTTACCTCGGCTCTATTCACACACATCAGAAGATCTTCATATGCTCCACTCTGTCTTCACTAGTCACCAGGCACTGGAGTATCCAAATCTAGGAATAGTGTGTTCTGCAGGTTTTCCCAATTAAGAGGCAGCCACCTTAATTCAAGACCACATCATTGGGCTTATGCTTTGAGTGAAGATGATAGCTTTCTCACAAGGCCACTTCTCAATACCTCATAGGCAGCTTCATTGTTTTTTTTTTTACATTATGCTGTATATTATACATGGCTTTTACTGTGCCCTCTAAGGGATTGAAGATTTAAACTATGCCAGGAAAATGCACCCCACGCCATAATAGAACCACCAGAATCCTCACCATGGGAAACACACTCTGTGTAAGCTCAATATATCTGTATGTATTTTTTGTTAAGTTCACAATCACAGATTGCTGTTCAGGGTATGTGCCACTGGCAACTGACAGTGGCTACTTTGACTTCATACTCATCTAACAGAGATACAGCACATACAGTAACTAGAAATTATCTGTTTATATGCATATAGAAGGAGAAGTTATAAGGCATCTCAATCTCCCTTGTTTTATGATGAGAAAAGACTTCATAGACATTACTCATTGCAACAGCATGCTCTTAACATACTATACACCCTAACCTCCAAATGGTATGGCTTTGTTGAACTGCAATGTACAGTACAGATACAGTATGTGAGAAAGAAAGGGAAGTTTTGGTGTTGTGCACAAAGATTAAATTACTGAGTAATAATTTAAAGCAGAAGACAGTTTTTAACTTTTTAGGGAGATACAACCCCTGTATAGTATACCTGCTGATGCTCAAACCTTTGTCGTCATGATGTCAGAATAGAAAGTTCATTCTAAGATGCTATGAAGTTTGAAAATCTTTTTCAACTCTGTTTACAGGAGGGATTTATTCCATTACAGTGATGCTCTCCACAGATGGTCATAGTTTACCGCAGTGTGGTCATTTATTTTCTAAACAGAAAGAGACTGAAGAAAAACCTTTGTCTGAGATGTCCTGAAACTATTTTTCGAATCATTTAAACATTGTGTATAACAATTTAATTTTATGTGTAAATAAAGTGTTAACATAATATGTTAATAAAGTGGAATAGTTTATATAGAAAGGAACATTAAAAGCTGGAGAAATGAGTACTGGGACTAATAGAATCTGTTGCATTCAAATACCTCTCAGCATACAGCATATTAATCTGTAAATTGCCAGGTCTTGAAACAAACAAATTTGCATTCTGACAGGTTTGAGACAGGGATATTAAGAAAAAAAATCATTAAGCCATGAACATGTTTTTGAGGTGATGTTGAAAATCAGCCGAGATCAAGACGAGCACAAGATCAAAGAATCTCTTCATCATAAGGTAAGAATGAAAAGAAGCAATAACCAGCTATTTTACGTGAGGGACTTATAAATGCACTGCAGTATTAATACTTCAGACTTGGCTTGACTAACACAGAAAACAAATATTAATACACATATCTAATACACTCAAAACACAACTAAATACAAAATACAATCATTAATACAATTAATCTCTCTATTTTTCAATGTGCTTTGAGCAGCTTGGCTCGTAATGCAAAAAGTCCAAAATGACACCTACTGTACTAAAATCATTTAAATGATTTGACTTTTACATGTGTGTTACAATCAAAATTCAAATTTCAGTCCTGCCAATATAATAGATTATATTCATATATAAATCTGAAGCTGTGAAAAATGAAAAAAGCATGCTATTCTTTTCTAAAATCCTACAATTTCTAAACAGTGTCCTCTTTGAATTTCTTGAGATTCACAGTTCTGAGGTTTGATGGTCATGACAAACCCTCTTCAACTAGGTGTAATCAACAGCACAGCCTCTTGCCAAATAATTGAAATTACCCCTACACACCACACAATGTACTAATGTACGTTGTCCCTCTCATTCCAATAATCCATCTGTGTGTACCACAGTACACAACAATGACACCAGTGGCCTCATCCCAAATTTCAAAGTGTATATGGAATATAAAAATTTTCTTCTACACCTCCAAGAAAGTGAAATCAGAGGGAGACATTTCCACAATTTAAAGAGGCAAAGGGAAGGAAACCTGATAAATTGGACTAAAGATAATAAAGTTTATCTAATGAAGGTTTCAACCCTTCAACCATTTCTTTTTAGACTTGGCATGTGACTCATTGCCAAAAGAGAAAACAATATATTTTTGATGGATTCTTTGCCATCAGCAATATTTGACAAATTTTGATCTATGATACCTATTTTTCCTCATGAGTGAGAGGAGTATAAAAATAAAGTCGACTTTATTTTATCATTTTAATTTTTCACACAACACCCTTCTGTTGTGTCCTGGTGAGCCAGAGCTTGCAGGCCTTGATCTCCCTGGAAACCAAGTGCATTGACACAAGGAGTCAAATACCTCCTGGGGCTGAGCTGACTTGATTGGGCCAATTGTCCCAACTGCATACCTCCAATTAACAGGTGCTAATTTCATCAGGACCAACATATATTAACCTTCTACCACTGATCAGGTGCAATTGACCTACTTCCAACCTGGGTAGGGCTCTCAGCATAACCTGTTTCTCTGAAGGACACTCAACTTGAATCCTGCCTGAGAGATTCTCCATGTGTCTTGAGCCCGCTATGCCTGTCAGCACACTGTCTGTTCTGCCAAGCACCAGACCAGTGGCACAGATCCAAACTTCATACCTACAACCCTGTGCCACAGGTCAGCCACCCAGCCTGGATCAGCCTTGACAGCTGTGCTCACCTACTTTCGCCATCACAACACCTTCATGCTCAAGTGAAGAAAGGTCAGGAATCAACAAACTATTCTCGTGTCAATATAATAAAAGGTAAAGGGTCACAGTCTCCCAGGAGTTTATGCAGTATGAATGTTTTATATCTTCATGTTTAGTTTTATCATACCTTTGAAATGTTTCTCCTGACCTCCTCTGGTAATAAGGCTTTACTGAGCTGAGAGAAGAGGACCTACATGTATTTTCAGTGCATTGAGTTTGACATCTGGATGACCTTACTGACCCAAAGGAGCTGATGGCAAATGACCACAGTTTGGGAGAGAGCACTAATGTGAGCTCATTTGTCCTTCCACAGGTTAAGTAAAGTCTTCTACAAATTAATTTGACAACATAACTCCAATACGTTTAAAGTTTTCCTGAATATTGACCCTGTGTTAGTTTGATAAAATAAGGTTAGATTGATGACTCCTAGCTACACTGTCAGTTTGGTTTCAGGTTTAAACTTGTAAATTTCAATCATCTGCTTCCTCAGGTTACCAAAGACTGCTGGAACTATATCACTTAGAAGTACACTTTTGTTTCATGTCCAGACATAAAAATGGCTATTTACTGGGGATTATTGCAAACGTATACATGTACCATGATGAAGCAAGCATGTTGATGAATTTTGGAAAACCATACTGAGGAGAATTTTCATCCTAAAAAAAATGATAGAACATTGGAGAAAGCTTGCCAGGCCTGGGATTTCGTCATGGGCTCAGCTTTGAGGGATAAGCAAATAAGTAAATACAAAAGAACAAAAATAAAAAAACAGATTTAGGAATCAATTAAAATTTTATGACTTTCACTCTAAGAAAATGAGTTCAAAACATTGGTTAATAAAACTAAAAATAATTTAAAATAAGCACTGTCGTTAAACTTTAGTTTAATTGAACAAAAACTACTGTAACTCCCATCCTCCAAATTCCCTTACACTTTAAATATAGCAAATGACACTGGCTAGGTGGGGGCAAACATTAAAATAATTGGGAATAATTACAGGAAAATATAAAACCAATTTAAATTTAAGTGCATGTAGACTGTAGTGGCATTTTACTAATGACTGAGTAACTGTTGGAGGTTGAGAACTGGCAACAAAAGTAAAGATTAAAGATTAACATCTCCCAAAATACCACATTTCTTCACAGGATTTACAGACAATCCTTCCAAAAAAACAAGATTATCTGATATTTTTTCCTGGATTTTAGCCTGCATACTTTATCCAGGGGAGTAAAACCCCTTTGCTTGACCCACCTTCCATTTCACAAGATTGTATATAAAGCTGATTAATGGATTTTTCTACATTCATGAGATCCAGTTTCTATTTAGAAGAGGGCTTTTAAAAAGAATTAGTGCCAGCCTTTATTGGTTTTTACAATGTGTCAATGATAATCTACATGACAAGCAGGTTACTCTTTTTAGTATTTGGCAATAATTAGCCCACACACATAACGAACCTAAACACAAAATTGTACCTACTGTAACTCCCTCTGTGGTCCAAAGTAGGTGGGACTTTAAAGAAATTGCAATGCCACACACATTTCTGAAACAATGCTGGGTAGTTTCATGTGCAGAATGAAATTATAATTTTTTCCCCAAATCTCCATTGCCTACACTCCAGTAATATACAAATCAGCTAATAGTTGATGCAAAACATGCATAATAACATTAAATAATACAGTTGCAATAAATTTAGCATTTAGTGTCCATGCAATACTTAAAATAAACATGGTTAAGAATCTGGAGAATGATATCCTGAAGGACTAGAGTGTCTTCTAGTTTTATTACATTCTGACTTCATTCGAATCAACTGTTCACTTAATTGATCTGTGTCACAGATAATTCCAGGTCTTTTTCCATTGACAGTTTCCAGGTACTGAGAGTTATAAAATACTCATTAAATCTGGTAGATGGTGGATTAAGTATAACAGGTCTATACTTTGAGGACTAAAAATCATTCTCACTAAATTTAAATATAGTAAACTCAGTGGCTCCCGATTATTGCTGTGTATCTGTTTGAAGAGTGCATGTTCTCCCTGTCTTTTCATGGGATTTTCCTGAGTTGTCCAGATATTTCCCACCCGTCACATTCCGATGTGAATGGCTACTCTAAATTGTGCAATTTTTAAAGTAGGGGGTAAAGTCAACTTCATTGATTATTGTGCAACATATAAGTGCAACATGTGCTGGCTTTGGCAATACAAGTATTTACTGATAGTTACTGATACATTGAGTAGAATGAATGAATTGCTCTCCTGTGTGACATTTCTGATATTCTCATAGGGACACTTCTTTCTTTACAGACCGGGGACATGTAATGGAGAAGCCAGCGGTGATTCAGGATCCTGAGTCTCAGCAAGGAGTCAGCTCCCCCATTAATGAGTGAGGAAAAATAGATCTGCCACAATGGCAAATACTGTATGGGGCAGATGGAAGGATGCAAAAAAAAAAGCATTAGTGAGTGAAAAAGAATAGTAATATTTATAGGTATGTAGGCAGAAGGGGAAGAGTTTAAGGTTTGACCTTGCCCTCATCTTGTGTTTTAAATTCCATTTACTGTTTAGTCCCTTCAGGTGCCTTTGACAACGGTGTAGTACACATTTGCTGAGTATAATCCAATGGAATACATAGACATTATATACTGTATATTCTTATACATATACATATATATTTCATGACACCCCTAGGAATGGCAATCATTTTAGGGCACGAACCAGGTGTGTCCACAGTGCCTGACGTGCTCTTCACTGCCTGTTGGGGAAACTTTTCACCTTTTCTCCAACTTACTGTACATAACTTCTTCTCCAAGAGTGGTGCTATTATCCACACCTCTGTCCTTTCATGGCCTCCTCTGAGATCATTTTTAGGTGATTTCAAATCTGCTTCCCTTGTGAATACTCTGGCTCAACAAACCTCACACCTCTTTTAACATTCACACTCATCCCTTGCGAGAAGTAGCTATAGAAGACTCCACTCATTTGTTGCCGTTTGGCCACACCTGGTCTAGCACCTTCATTACTTTATTTTACGTGGCCCAACCCACTAACGGCCAAGGCTGCTGCTCTTCAGGAGCCTTCCCTGCACCTTGATGTTGTTTATACCATCTAGGGATTTGAACCGGCATCCTTCCAGTCACAGGTGCAGATCCTTAGCCACAGAGCCACATTATTATTACATCACACACAAGGAATTTGTCACTCTTAACAGGGCCCTTCTGGGGTACACAATGCCACAAACTTCCCAATCTCCTCCAAGATCTTCATTCACACACTTTTTCCCCTCCTGGGTACTGAGTCTGCAGCCTGGCCATCTGCTTTCACAATGCATACTGTACATTTTCGACAACAGCAGCTTTGCCTAACATGGAGCCAAACAGTGACCTGTTTTTTCTCTGCCCCTGCTTCGGCCCAGTCACTCTCACTACCATGCCTCAGCATGACTTAGCTGGATACATTAATCTACAGATACCAGGATCTCACTCGTTCCACTGTGCTGGGTCTGCTGCTTACTTCCACGCATGGTAAACAGACCTGATCTTATGTTTTCTGCGCCCTGAAGCTTGCTTGGGACTGATAGCCTGGCCTTTTTCCTTGCAGGGAAGTATTCAGCCTGCTCTTATAAGCATGCCTCCTGCTGAGTCCTCTTAGTTTACAAACTCCCTTCAGCTGTGGTTGTATAGAAAAGCTTCTAAAATGAGAGTTCCACCTTCCTGACAAACACACCTCATATTATAACAGAATTTATGGAAGAAATCCGTAGCTAGATTAGTATGAACACATTTTACATATGGCAACTGTAAAAGATACAGAAAGCAAAGTAATATTAGGGTAGTTCATAATCTTTTTGTTGTGTTTTTTGTTGCCTCAATGTAATAGTTAAACACACAAATACAGTATATATAGTAAATAAGTGCATATTGGAGGGCATAATAGTAATTCATTAAGGTGTGATAAAATAAAAAATGTTAATAAAAGTTATTTTTATGGTCATTATCAACTTATACAGATAATATTAAATGTGTCTCTCCAAATGCCGTGGTTGTTTGTTATTTTTAATATGCAGAAATCTTTGTAGACTTTTTATGGAGTCATAGAGGACAGTGGCAGATTAACACTGTCAGATGTCTGTTGCTGTTACACTAGCACACAACATTCTTAATAGCAATTATACTCAGCAGAGAGTGGAAATTAAGGAAGCCCTCCACACAATCACACCTAAAACAAGACAGGATCGGTCATACAGAAGTATCAAATCTTTGAAAGATTCCATTTTTCTTTCCCCAACAAATCGTGAATAATTCCCAAAACACAGCTGTTGAGAAATAATTAGGGAACTGAGGACAGTTCAAAAAGCCTAGCAGATGTATTTCAGTATATCCTTTGTCCTTTGTGAAACACCTCTGAAAGCTCATTATCCACCCACAAAGCCAAAAGAAGGCTCTTCAGGATGTTTACATTGAATTCAACAAAACACAGGCAGTCGCAATTTATGAAGCTTTTTGCGGTCAAACAATTGTCTGTCCTTTGCTGTTAGTGAATTGTTTTTTCTTCATTTTCAAAAAACTAGCTGCAGAGTACAGACACTGTCTTATTAAAGATGCCTCTTATTATTATTAGCCTGCAGGAACACAACAGACCGATAGATTAAGTGCCACGTGGCACATTGATTGTGCCTCACACCCCCTCTTGGCACAGAGTAATCTTCTACTGTGCAAATAAAAGGCTACTGTGCCAGAGACTGTCTCAGTGAGGCGTTTCATTATGCTCCTTTGAAAGGCCTGTAGGGGTCACAGTTGGATCACATAGGGAACAGTGGCTGAATAATTTACCAAGGAAATTGAAAATTTCACTGTTCACTTTCTGTTCATCTACAGTATACATCTCAATAATCCCCATTGGGAGGCAAACACTGTGACAAAACATGCCAAGTAACACCAATTATCTTAGGACATAATGCCAGAGAACTATTAATTTCAGCTTTCAGTAAAAAAGCCAGATTTGCAGTATTCTTTTTTTGTAGACGGTTGAGACGTATTCTCTTTTTGGGGGAAACTGGTGTTGAAACCTCTTTTTCTGGTTTTAACATTTTTGTCATGTTGGCAAGTGTTTTAGTCTAGAATGTGGGCATTATTTAATTCTTCATTTGAGAATACTCATTAACGTGCAGATTTTGTTTTAAATTGAATTAGCGTTTTTTCTTTTCAAATTAGACAAAAACTTGTCTAAAGAGATCGTGAGATCATGTATTAAGTACTGTCCTATAATATATACTTTTTGTTTGACAAAAAAGCAGATTGTTCTTTTGTTCTTTTACAACAGCAGTTTGTGAGTAGTTTACACTGACAATCCTTGATGTATTTTTTTAAATAAAATATTCCTTTGTAGTTCAAGTAAATGTAGCATGAATATGCAGAGTAGAGACTCTGGACAGAACAGACTAGAAACCAGCTGGATGGAACATATAAACACCTTTCTGCTCTTATTTTATTTGGGCATGTCTGGGTTACCATCATTCATAAACCATGTAGCCACAACATAACAAATCCTTCATCCTTGTCCCATAATTATCTGGAAATAATTACAAAATAATCTTGTTAAATTAAACAAATACCAGAATGCCTAGGACCTAGATATAATTATTATTCTACAAATGGAGGTACCCCAGCTGTTGCTTGCTTTCTACATAAAAAGCTTTGAATTTCAGGTGAGAGTGATCCTTTCTGAAGGTTCCAATTAGTGCTGAACTATACAATCACTCACAGTGGTTAGACGCACATTTACCAATTTAATTCAAAAATCAAGATCTGGATGCTGAGCAGTTCATATTAACCAAAAATCACAGTACAATTTTAGTCCTATTTTGAATGAACATTATGTGATCTTAAACCTATTTTAATGGTTCCACTAGTTTACATAATTTCTGTCCACTGCTGTATGACATATTTTAGACTACCTGGTGAATTAAGAAACTCATATAATTTAATGTATTAAGCCCAAATTAAAAATAATATATTTAATTTATATATACACGTATTATAAATGTAATGTATACATTTTAATGTATGTCTGCCCAATTACTGTACTGTAGTTCAATCACTGCAAGAAATGTCAACCAAGTGCTGTGTTTGGGCAATTATGGGGAACCAGCCTCACAGCTGGTGAAGAAGAGGAACTATACTAAACAGATAGTACACATACTAAACAAATTATACTAACTATACTTCAGTATAGTATACTAAGTATTAATTATACACATAGTATACCAATGTACTAAATTGTACTTTCTGAAAAAAAAAGAGGCTGAGATGACCTGGAGTGTGTGAAATGGTCTCTGGGAATATGTTTTCAATATTCATATGATATGATTGGTTGAATGATCCACCCAGCAATGACACTACACTTGATAGAATAAATGCCTTCATTATCCATCTTGAGTCATTATTTTAATCTTAGTTCAGTGCACATCACCTAATATTATTCATTTGACTCTTCAATACAAGACAGTTTGCAGACTTCAAAAGTGTGGAGGAATAGTCAAGATAAAGGATAAAAACAGAAATCTTATATTTCACAACATACTGTAAGAACAATACACAAACTTCACACAGAAGACATCTTCATTTACAATTATGGGTCAAGGAAGTTGTACCACAAGGTCCATTGATAGAAAATTGCTTCAGAAACTTCCATTATTTACTTTCAAATTTACTTTTCAGCAAGATATGATATTGCAGCAATACCTGGTTTTAGTGGCGTAAAATTGAGATCCAAATGATAAATTTGAAAGAATTTAAATTATTTAAAATGTACTAACATCTGATCATTTTTGTCTTTATTGATTAGATTAAAATAAATAATAAAATTACACATTTTCTTGCTCAGTACTCTCCATTACCTTTATATAAGTGGCAACCAATTGTCATGTGCGGTGTGTTAATACAGTAAATGCTGATTCTATAATTATTTTTTACATTCTTATTTTTCCGTTACATTTTTAAGACACTATTCACGTACTACACCAAAATAAAATCAATAACAAAAATAAAAGGTTAACAACTGTTGTCATCATTGTTTCCTGCACTGAGTCACCTTCAGCACTTCAGGTAAAATGACACCCAGGTTATGGTCAAACAAATAAACTTCCTTTATTAATCCCTCACATTTCCAAAGTGAATTATTTCATTTGAGCTTTTAGCCTTGATCGATATCTTACTTAAAACAGAGACTGGAAGACCAATCTACTAATGACATATCCTTCAGAGCACAACAACTTCCCACATTCTGCTAAGAACAACACTTCAAAAGTACATCCCAGATCTGAGTCGCAAGAAGTGCTCTTCATTGAGAAAGATATAATGCTTCAGTTTTGGGGGCATTTTTGTTTCCCTGGTGTATAGCACAACCTTAGTACACAGAATTTACTCTTTTACGTCTTAATATTTAATTTGGCATTGTAATAATATAAGAAACAAGGTCATTCAAGGAGTATATTATGGATCCAGGATATGGAAATGGCTATACCCCTTATAATCTTGCTGCAATGATATTTGTAGATCTCGGCTAAATCCTGCAGGCTAGAACTACAAATATCATGACACTGTGTGGCAACTGAAGGCCGACCAGCAAATTCACTAAGTTGATGGATCACATCTATTTTCCTTTATCCCTGAAGCCTTTGTATTAAAGGTTGCAGAAAACACAGCTTCAGAGAAAATGTAAAACAGCTGTGATCAATTTCTAGGAAGAAAATAATTTTGAAGTGAAGTAAACGACTGTTCCACTCATTTCTGTACTTACTGGTTTACATAGGGATGTTCAGCAATTTTGCCTTGTGATATTTTAAAAGCATCAATGTTCATAAGAACAAATTAGACCGTTAGAAAAATAGCACTTAACTCTATGAATTGCACAGTGTGAGGCTGAATTCAGTCTAGAGGCATGTTGGTTTAACTGCAATGAACCAAAAGCAGCATAGTGACTAACTACAGTTAATATGCAACTCTGTACTAAACAAATTTAGGAAAGTACCAATGATTTTGGCTGCTGAAATTACTTGCTGGCAGTGCAATTGTAAGGAATCTAAAGTAACAGCTGTTACCCTCTGGAGCAGTGGTTCCCAATCCTAGTCCTGGTGGTCCATATGCCTGCTGGTTTGGTTAGGTTACACTCACATTGGTTATGTTATGTTTAGGGTTTGTTAATGCATAGTGGTTAGCACTACAGTAGGTTCAATTCCAGGGCCAGGGTGCTATGTTCTTTTCAATTGTGCTCTGAGTGCCCTGGTTTCCTTCCACAGTCTGAAGATGTATTGGTATGTTAAATGGTTTCTGGGAAAATTGTGAGTATTTGCATGTTTGTCTGTGTGTACTATGTGATGGACTGATGTTATTCAGGGTGAAGACTGCTTTGCACACGTTCCTTGCCAGGATTTCCTTACAACTCTGAGTTGGATAAAGTGGTAAGACAATGGATAGATGGATACATTTAGAAAAAAAAAAACCTGTATAAAACCTAAATTAGTGAAACCACTTTTTTTTATTCATTGGATGTGAATAAATTGCTTATTTTTCTGCTGAATTTTGTTATGTTTGAAACAAATGTTCCCCAAATTTTGAATGTTGCATTGTTGTATTTACAAAAGTCCACTTGTCCTTTGTCTCACACAGAAAATCAGAATCAACTTTAATTGTCAAGTTAATGCACAAGGAATTTAGTCTGGTGTATTGATACTGCAAAACCATTCTACATATACTGTACCAAACACACAGAAGACAATAGACATCATTAAGATAGTGCATGTACTGTATAACTATGAATTCTGGTTAAGCAGAAAGACATAGGAAAGAAGCTGTTCAAATACTGGGTGATTCTGGTTTTAATAGTGTCTTGCTGAGGGAGGTTTATAAAACTGGTGGTAACCTGGGAAGGAGGGATCATCAGCAATCTTTCCTACCCACTTCTTTTCCCTGGATTTGTACAAATCATCCATGGATGGCCAGCATATCGGACAATTTTAGAGATTATGGAATATTATCATACTTTTAAATACTTCCGGACTGATTTTTATAGCAGATTTTAAATAGGAATTTGATAAAGTATGCCTTGATTATGTATTTTAATGTCTAGAGTATTTTTACTCTGGGCAAACCTTCAGGATATGGATAAAGGTAATATACAATAGTCTGTCAAGTACTGTAGAATGGCAAATAATTGGTACAGTATATCTCTAAGAGTACTGCATTCTTAAGTGGAGTGAAGGAAGAATGTCCTCTCTCCCCATATCTGTTCATAATTGCAATGGAAATATTGGCAATGAAGATTAGACTCAGCAAACAAATAAAAGGTCCAGGGATTAATGATCTTAATTTAAAAGTAGCTATATTTGCCAGTGAAACAGACTTTCTTATTAAACCTTAATTGTTTCTACTGCTGGATTTAAATGAGGATCAAAGTGTTTTTTTTCAGATTTGCAATGTCTCACACCTAACTAAGAGGAATGTACTATTTTATGAGTGAGTTCTTTAACAGCCATCCTGTTTACTTCAGTATAATCTGCCTATAATATGGTCGAATGGACAAGTAGACATGCTTGACATTACCATTCCTAAAAAATATGCAACAATTAATACAATATTAAAACCACAGTAAAGCACAAATTTGTTAAATTAATTTTAATAATTCATTAATAGTACCCCCACTTTACATATCTACATATCTAAGCCTTTATTGGTAAAACAAAATCGATAGATTGTTCTTATGACCAGCTTTTATACTCTTGTGTATAGTATATCTGTTTAGTGTTCTCTTTACAATTTGGGGTCTTAATATAGAGTAAAATATCCTATTTGTTCTTATGATTTAATATTGTAATTGTACTGTATGCAGTTTGCTTTTGGATTGGGCATGTGCAGTGCCAAATGAAACAGTTAGAGACAGTCAGAAAGCTCTCGATAATGCAATAAAGAATTGGCTGAGAGACACAAAGTTTTCCAGTTGACACAAAAAGTATGCTGCGTTTTCTTTGTAAAACTGGTGATATTCATGTCCCATATAAGGGCGATAGAGATCATAATTCCCAAAAACCTAAATAACTCCACCACACTCCATGCTACATTTATCACACATCAATAATACCACATTCTTAAGTTTTAATTTATCAGGGCTTTGTACATAATGATGTACAATGTCACCGTGCTTACCAGCCAGGTACATAAGGCATTAAATCCACTCTCTGAGCTCAGAATGTGAAAGCATGATGGAGAAACACAATCCAGGCCAATCAACAATTCAGGTCCAAAGTCCGAGTTCAAGCCAGGAAGGGAGATCTCTGACGGCCAGTTTGTCTTTCAGTTTTAATCCATATAATTTTTAAAAATCTTATTGAACATGTTATTGACTTAAGAACAGGATACAATACTTGAATAGTTAAGCTGTCCTTACACTTGGCTTATATTAATACTTGTACTTTTAGTAAATGTCTTTCATTAAATGTCAGAAATGTCTTTATTCTATATTATAATTTATTACTAGCAAATTAATAACAGTTTCATCTCGATTAGAGAGGTTTTTCCTAATTAGGAAAAGAGGTCTTCATTCTTTCAATAGGCATTAAGGATAAGGCAAATAATGGTTATAGTATGTAATAAATGAATCCAGTGGGTTGCATTCCCTGTTATTACATACAATAAGCCATACTGCATCAGGCAACATTCTCATTACCAACACCATAACAACAGACTGTCATCAGAACAATATGAGATAAATAGTACATCTGCTTTTCCCTCTAGGGGACTGAAGACTTCCTGTTAGGTTTATTTAGTACTTTAAAGTGAAAACCTAGATCAATTAATTTGAACCTCTTGTAATTACCTAAATTAATTTACCTGGCAATAATGGAAACTTTTTCATCACAAGAAGTGCATGTTTCAGGCTGTTTTCCTGATTCTAATCAACTGGTTAGCCCTTTTTAATTGTTGCAGTTCATTCTGGTTTGATCACATCATTGAAATAACTTTAACACTAATTGACAGAAATCAATACAAATTAAAGCACCTGTGCTTCAGCTGAAGTGATAAATTCTCCTCCATCAATAATTGTAACTTCTACCAGAAAAAACAAGTCTAAATTATTCAATAATTGTTAAAAACACCTCTAGCATTTTCTCCAAGGATGTAAAGTTTATGAAGAGATAAATACTCTTTTACAGGCATTAACATTAATCAGTACATTTCCATAAACGGTATTACTACATTTGAGGCCCCTATAAAAAAGGGAATCACAATTCCTGATTGGTATCTGAGGGTCAACGCTTTTACGTTTTTTGGTTGCTGGTTGTTTTCTAAAATATTCAAATAAACTTACTATTACTTATGGATATTTTAAACCAGTTTACTCCATTTCATAATATACTGTATATTGTATTGTTCAGAGCAGAACCAGATTCAGCTTCTTTATATGAGTTTAAAAAATGTTTTCACTAAGCTAACAAAAAGAGTTATATTTAATTTTCAACTTACTCACTTCCTCAAAATAGAGAAGGTTAAAGATGTACTTCCCTAGCTGGAAAGAAAGAAAAAATGTCATACAATTACAGTATTTGTGAATATTAAGCCAAATTCTCTATCCTCACTCATCATACTGACTTTAGTTGTTAAGCTATTTATAGCAACTATATTGTTTTAAGTAGAGCATATATAGTTAATGATAAATCATTAAGCTTCCATGGATCCACAAAATCAGAAAAAAGCTTTGTCCCCTTTCTGCAGAGCAGTCTACTTGGGTTCGCTGTAAATAACTCCAGACACAGGCCACAGAATAAAGAAAGGAACTTGTTTTATTTGTCCCTTGACACCAGAAATGAAAATGGTATGCTACTTGTAAGTTCTGTGAACCAGCATAGTAGCTCCAGAATCTGACATTTTCTGCCATTTTCCAACCACACTAAATAGACCAACAGTGTACTAAGGCACCGAACAGTTATTATTTCCTCCCATGACAACAGATACTATATAGTAGGTCTTAAAAATGTCCCATCAAGGGACAGTATCCAGCATGTAACACTATACTTTAATATTCAAACAGTAACATGGTGTAAAAAAGTCCAATTCTGAACCTTCTAGAGTCATTTGCTTTTGTGTCTTTGTGGTAGTACTATTAACATATCACCTGTGTGTCATGTTTGATGATTCTCCCTTGGGTGGAATAGAACTGGAGTGTGATTGGGTGCTGTCCAGAACAAATTCCTGATCACAGCTTTACATTAGGATATACATTTTAGTATAATTAAGACATTTACAGGAATTATATTAACTGTATATGCATAATTTATATTTAAACCTAAGAGAAAAGCATGCAAATCATAAAGGGCTTTTTATTATGACTATACCCTCCTTCTGTGTAAAAGGGCATTTATCACCGCCATCTAGACCTTGCCACAAGAGAAACCTTTCTTCACCCTTAGCAAATTAAAAACAACAAGATGAGAACAGGATCTAAACCCATTTTTTTATATGTATGACTCCAGTAAATCTCCTGAAGCAGTTTTTACATAGCATATGCATTGTATGTGAAACACCAAAATCAAATGGAAACCTTATAGCAATTAAGCAATGAAGAAAACACAGCAATGCTTCCTAACATGAATGGACAAAAGCACCTCACAATATACCCCTTGGGTGGAAGTGCAGGTCCTATTACAATTAAGGGTATCAATGGCTGATGGGATTAAAAGTTTTAAAGGCAGAAGCATTTCCAGATTTACAAAAACCAACCATGTCAGAAGTAAATTAGTATATTTCCCCTGCTTATAAGGATCATTTGAGAATAAAGGTAATTTGCAGTTTTGCCTTACAATGACATACTGTAAAGTACATACATAATCTTACTTATGTACTAACATTGTTATGTAAAAGGGTGGTAACTGTAAGACATTCTAATATTTAGTCAAAAGGTAATTAATCTAAATCATAGATAGTCCTGACACCTGTTTGAGCACAATTTTGAAAACTTAAAAAATAAAGCACACCCACTGGTCACAGCTGCAAGATTATGCAGTTCCTTTCATTTTCAGTTTGGTTGAGGAAAACGTAGACAGTCGATTAATTAAAGATGTATTACACAAACTGAAAGTGATTCAAATTGGAGTCAGTTTTTAAAACCTAATTGTCCAATTCAACCTTCTTCACTGGATCTTAAAGGTGAAGGCAGAAAAGATCAAACTGAAGTTTAAAGGGTGACAAATTTGAGGTTTCAAGGGTCATAAAATAAAAAGTGAGGCTGCTTTGTAAGTTAAGAAATGCTAATCAAAAATGAAATACTAAAATCAATTAATAAACCCAGAATTTTAGGATACTCTACATATAGGAATGCTGTGTTAATGCATACCATTTGTATGTACACTTAATGAAAGGCAAATTATATATCCCACCAATGTATCAAATGTATCCAATTTACCCAAAGTACTCCATATGTCCAGAGTACCCAATGTACTCAATTAATTTAATGTATCCAAAGTAACTGAACTCAACGTACCTAATGAACTCAAACGTTTTGTCAATGGACCCAATGTACCCATTGCACCCAGTGTTTTCAGTATACCCAATGTACTAAATGTACTCAGTGTAACCAATTAAACCAATGTATTTAGTGTATCGCATGTACCCAATGTGTCCGCATGTGTCCAAGCTACTCAGTGTACCCAATGTACCTAATGTACTCAATTTACCCTGTGTCCCAAGTGTACTAAAGGTACCTTATGTACCAAGTGTACCTAAAATACACCCAGTACACAGTTAGAGCAAAAGACATTGACTTTGTTTATGTATAAAATCTCCAAATTTGTGGTTATTATCCATGGGTAATGGACTTTCATATACTGACAGTTCACTTCACTTTACTACCACTCCACTTCACTATCTGATCTGTTGAAGGGCTAAAACAGGTGAAGAATCAAGCTTCAAATCACAAATCACAAGTGCATAGAGTGGAGTGGATCTGTCTGCTTTGGCATATTACTGCTACTTTCTCTCTGTCTGACCTACTCACCCCACTCTAACACTGAGCTGTGCCTAAGACTTGTTGCCGAGATACAAGGTTGCAAATGTACTGGGCCATAGCTGCCTTTGAAGAGAGCTCCCTGAGCACACCCCTGGCCTGTGCATCAATGAACGCTTGACAGTCCGCTTGATTAGAAAGGACTGCTTGACTGTTGACTCTTCAGTTGGTTTTCTTTTGAACTAGACAGCCTCTGTTCCTTGCGGAGACTCAAGTGGCACAGCCACCTCTGCCCTGCTTGAGAATAAACACTTAAAATATTTTTTTCCTTCAAACTGGAGACACAAAGCAATCTGTCTTGTCTCTTGAAGCCGGAAACAGAAAATTGACAAGTTGATGCTGTTAAATGTGACAGGCATGCACAGGGAACATGCTGATTATTGAAAGCTTTTTTTTTGTTCGTAAAATATATTTGAGGATCTGCTAAAGTCATTGAAAAATGTTTTGAAAAAAAAAAGACTACAGGCATTCCAAAGAGACAGAGTAGGGAGTATGTCATAAAGCAGCGATCCCCAACCCTAGTCTACAAACTGAAAGTGGGCTGAAGCACAGAAAAGAAAAGTGTAGGATGGGTTGAGTCACCCTAGCTGCCAGCTGTTCCATGCCCAGTAGGCTGCCTATTGCAGAAAGAAACTCCAGTCAGGCTGTGGATGGCATCAGCAGCTGGCTGCCTCAAGGTGCATGCCCTACAAGAGGGTCTCCTCCCGAGACCAGCCCAAGCATACACTGTCAGCTCCATCTTCAGCATAACCATTTAAGCCGACTTCGTTAGGACCAGTTCAGGCCTCCTTTCTGTTCGCCCAGCTCCCTTTCAATTAGGGAGCAAAGCTTTCAATCAACACACCAATTAAACACTACATTATAACGAATAAAACTACAAAAGGTTTTTTCTCAGTTATTTTGTTGTCTGTGTCTTTAAAAATAATGTCAATGTTCTCATAGTATGGTATATAAACCTTATGTCTTCCTATTCAAATATTCAGCTTTGAAGAGCTAGACAGGAGCTCTGAGCTGTAAACTCTTATTCTTGCAATACTCTGAAGACCATCTCTCTCTTTCAGCACCAGCACAACGGTGAAAGTTCCCTGTTTGCCTGCAACCAACTGCCTGTTCCACAAGCCTCACCGTTACTGTCTACCTGCATGTTTTCCTGGAGCTCTCATCCAGTCAAGCCCATAATCATCTGTCTCCCAGCGAACCCCGTTCCTGTCAGTCCACCTACCTGACCTTCAGCTAGCATTGTTCTAATATGCCTCTTCCCCAGGCAGCCCTGTACAAGCCAACCTGTTACCTGGTGACCTGCCACCTGCGAGTTAATAGCCGTGTGGTCCATCTTACGTGCCTAGCTTTCCTTTCATCCTTGACTCTCCTTGGAGAATCCCAAGAACTGGATTTGGAGATCAGCCTGTCAGTTTGACTGTGGCAGAGCTCTGCAGACAGCAGTGATCTAACAATTATTCCTTGTGAACACTCAATTGATGTTCTGTTAAGGTATTACACATTATCAAGATCATTGCACCTGAAGTGTTACCGTTCTTTTAAAGACTTAAAAGCCTTATACTCTTTAATCCTTATACTCCTACTTAGTACATCCGATTTTACTTCTTGTTGTTTAGATCAATATAAAGAACATGGTTTTATGACTTACTACTTTAACAGCAGTAGATTCCTGGAATACTATATGGTGAAGTATCTTTTTCAGAATACTGCAAGGTACATTTCAGTGCCAAAGTCAGAGAAGTGGATACAAAAAGCCACTCCAAAACAGCTGCTGGAGTCTAATTTCTGGCTTCAGCATACAATAAAATATAGATCTGAAGATTTTGCTCAAGGTCTTAAAGAGTTTAGTAAGTAGTCGCTTACTAAAGGTTATAAAATTAAACGTGTTTGGAATAACTCAAATTCTCAAGAATTATAATTTGAACTTGAACCTTTAGGAAGGCATGGTGGTGCAGTATTAAGCGTTGCTGCACTGGGGCCCTGGCTTCAATTCCTGGGGTACAGTACAGCATGTTCTTCCTGTGTTTGCATGGGTTTCCTGCAGGTGCTGCAGTTTCCTCCCACAGTCCAAAGACATACTGTACTTGTAGGTTAATTGGCTTTTGGGAAAAGAGGCCCTGGTGTGAGAGCGTGTGTGTGTTTTTGTCTGCGTGTGCCCTGTGTTGGACTGCCGTCCAATCCAGACTGTATTTTGCTTTATGCCTGTTTGCCGGTATAGGCTTCCTTCCACTCCTCCTGTGACCTTGTATTGTTTAGAAAGTGGAGGGACAGACGCTGCAGATAGTGTATGCTAATAAACAGAAGCAAGAATGGACCTTTTATGCGTTCTTTGCTTTTTGGGATATTAGTAAGCCACTGGAAGTGTCATTACTAAATTTAATTAACCTATCCAGTTAATACTTTACGATGTCTTCCCTTGAGTATGCATAAAATGTCAAACTAAAAGCAGCACATTAATATGACTTTCCATTTTATGTTGTATTCTGAACATATACTGTAATAAATGTAATTTCAGACGGTCTTATCAGAAAGAATTTGCATTTGTTTGTGTTCACTAAATACAGGTTAACTATCCAAGCTGGTTACTTTAAGTGCTTTAGTGACCCTACCATAGCCATAGATCTACTTAAAACCCAGAATTAAAAAATAATTAAAAATAATTCTGTACCTATTTTAACATTTTTTCCATGTTTGTGGTCTTTGCAATGCCTGCCATGAATGAGGCTATATATGTCAAGACCAGCAGCACAGGGATTCAGCAACTTTGCAGATAACGATTAAATGTGACAAGGAATCATTTGGCTTGGCAATGGGGCCGTGGTCTTTGGTCTGTGTCTGACCCCTTGTTGGTCTTTCAGTGACCCTCAACCAGCAGACAGACTCTAGGCTGTTATTGAACCTTTACTCCCCTCCTAGATAACTAAAAACAATGCAGATTTACAGTATTAGGGCCTGAATCACCACTTGAGGAGAAAGGAACTGCAGAATGCCAAGTCTCAGCAAGGGACAATATAGAAATTAAACAAGAAATTCCTAAATTATCAATTTCTTTTGACTGCTAAATACTTTTTAAGTTTTTCAGAAAGGTTTTTTTCCCCCAAGCTTAAAAGAAATTCAGTGAACGTTTTTTGAGAAAGACATTGAAAACAATATTATATTGTATACAGTATATTTAATTAATAAAATGCAGAGCCAATAGATACAAGACTTTGTTTTAAAATGAACATAGCTCCCCATCTCTCTGTTAATTTGTTACGTTGCAGCGATCTACAGCTCTTGATGAAATCACAACAAAATTGATCATTATAAATCCTATCACAATTCAACAAATTGCACAGGTGAGCAGATTCTCCTGGAGAATAACACAATATATAATACAAATGCAGCCACATACCTGAAGGGAACCTGAAACCTGCTTCTCACCTACTGATTTCAAACAGCAAGTTTCTGCTTTAGCCTATTGAAAAGGAGAGATACCAGTTTGGACCATATAGAAATGTATTTAAACTAAATACGTTATCTAGGTACACACAGTGCAAAGTCATATAGGAGAGTTGCATCATCAGTTGCTTCCGCCAACATGGTTTGCATTTGGCTGTTAAAGAGCTCTGTGGGTCCAAGTTCCAAAAATACGATTTTCTAAAACACCGGTACTGTGACAAAAACAAAACCTCAGGGCCAGGTTCTCTAAATCTGTGCAGTCATTGACAGATAGGGAAGAATTCATGTGCTTTTGTTTACAGGCAGAAAATGCCACTGACTTCACTTGTGTGTATGTGTCGTGAGCCTGCAGTTTTTCTTTTCTGTCTAGAATCTGTTTCTCATCAATATTTCAATGTGTTCAACCTATAGATTCTGAATCTAATATGTGTGTATTCCATATACAGTTCTTGTGCTGATTCTTACAAAACTGCTGCTTGCTTGTTTTACTTAAAGTGCAAAGTTTGTACAAGAAGTTCTCACACTGGTTAAAAAAATGCACGCTTTCAAAGTAAAGGAGGTGTTATATAGGGGATTAACATTTGTAGACATGCACCAAAATGCAAAGATTTCACCCACACCTAAACAATATAATGCTGTATAATGGTGTGAAGAAGGTGTCTTCATAGGTCATAAATCTCTTT
Organism: Lepisosteus oculatus; assembly: GCF_040954835.1. Lineage (NCBI taxonomy): Eukaryota > Metazoa > Chordata > Actinopteri > Semionotiformes > Lepisosteidae > Lepisosteus > Lepisosteus oculatus. Next base: position 10,685,817 of record NC_090719.1, on the reverse strand, counting down.
TAAATAATTTCCAAATAGCAAGAAACTTTCAATGAGCCTAAAAAAATGGGACATCTTTCAACCAATTCTGTGATATTGGTAGTGACTTCTGGGATGCAAGGGATTCTTTAAGATCTTTGGAACTTGAACTTGATCCCATGAATGGTGTGACAAAGTCTGTTAAAGCCTTTCATGTGGTAACACATTGCATGCTTGGTAATGGCAACTGGCATAACTCTTGTGTGGTCTGTCCTGCAATGCAAAATCGCTTTAGTTGTGGGTTTTTATGCATTATACTGCATTGGGAATTTCTACATCAATGTGAAAAATTCCAAAATCTGCAGGACCGGTCATTTTTGAAAAAACAAAAGATCAGAGTAATCTCCCATTGGTAATAGTTACACCGCCTCTAGGGTGAGGAGGCCTAAGATATTTATATCATTGCTGCTGATACGCCAGTCAGGAGCATGCTACCCAACTCACATCTCCACACTGGATATACTGTACACTAGGTCTGGCACATTATATTTTCTCAACTTTCATTAATGAACTCTCCATAGGGACAACCAAAGAGATAATTTATTGAAAACAGACTACAAAACTGCAGCCTGCAATGGAGAAGTGGATCAGATTGGTAGAAACATGGAGCACTGGAATGTTATTCTGCAAAGGATGACTGATGTACACATACTGTAAGCATCAAAAGGAACACACGGATCACTGAGGTACACAGAATTCTGGAACAGAGAGTTTCAGGCCCTGAACTTCAACAAACACTCAAGCAGGGAAAGTAGCAAGTGGAAAAATGTTGTGACTCACAGAAGCTGCAGTTTTCCCATCTCTTTAGCTAAGTTGCTTTTGTTTCAAACATATAAAAAGAGAGAAGAACAGTGTGAGAACTACAAAAACAGAAAGGATAATAAACCCCATCAAAGAAGAATAAAAAAAAGATCTGGGGTGCTGATACTGAAGCACCTGGACCTATAAATAAAGAACCTTTAGCCTCCATTAAAGCCTTAAACTATTGTCTTTACTTACAAAGTTATTAGAAAATAACTCCATAATTCCAGGCCAGGAAATAACCACTGGAGGTCTATGGGGGTATAGGGGGTAAAAGAAAAGAGACAATAGAAGGAACGAGATAAACTGAGAAAAGTTAAAATTCCCTTATCTTGGCACATAAATCTTGAGTGAAAGCCAAGTAACCAGCTTTGGCTTTCCGGAAGGATCAACTCCATACTCTAAATTTTGAAGTTCATTAAAAAGAACTGATGCCTAACCCCCTTTTCATTATCTCTAGCCCCCCCAAGTAAAAGGGCCTTGTTATGTTTTAACTAAAGAAAACTAAAGACAATTTTCCTATAAATGTATATCTAAATGAACTAAGTAATGTTACCACCTCCGCCAAATTCCTGAGCAAAAATTAGCCCAGTTAAATTAGGAGGACATCAACTAGAATCAACGTTTCATTCAGTTTTGATGTCTAGGTAACCTTTGCCCTCAAGGTTGGTGGCCGTCTTGTTTATATTAATGTGCTAGTATCAGACATCTTCAAATTTATGTAACTGGGGATATTTTGTATATTCCTTTGTTCCTGATTTTACCCTAGAAAACAACATAGGCCTGGACAATCACCAAAATAATACAAAACCCTATTCCCAAATTAACTGAACATGAGCAACTTTACAAAGGAGAATGAGCAAAAAATTACACCATCCCAGTGTTAAAAATTCGTAAAGACTAAAAATACTTTCAGCTGTAATTGCTTCTACATTGTAATCTGTAAAAGGTGCTTCTACATTGCATTGTCTTGGGGAAAAATGCTTAAGCAATCAACCGCTTTTGATTTTTCTTTTCTGAAATTCAATTACTTTCACTCTTGAAATTGTTCATTTTGTATAACATTCGGGTCTTGAATGAAAATATTCACTTTAAAAATGTGTATGTAATTTAACAAAATGGGACATAATTGGAAGGAGAATAGTTTTTAAAGGCAATGTCATGTTTCAAGAACTTTAATGTTTGCTTTCATCCTGCTGTTTTTATGGATACAATAGTCATGTCCTGTCTTTAATATATTACAAAGTACTGCTGTGTTGATGGATTTACACTACGCACATGTACAGTACATTACTACTTTAACAGACAAAGATGCCCTTCAAAGAAATTGAAAGCAATTACAGGCTGAAGTCTGAGTTTAACTTGCTACACCTGAGCTTAATTAGAAAGACATATCCCTGGGGCTGCAAGATCAGAAATTAAAGAACTCACAGTAAGCTTGAAATATTTCAGCACCATAGCAACAAGGTTAATATCTTTCATCTTGTAAGAAGCAGAACTTTGTGAAAAGAATGAAATGCAAACAAGTTGTGATGTTAATCTACATATTTTAATGAAATGAAAAAATAAAAATTAAATTGGCTAATCAATTAAAACTTCCCTGAATTCTTGAAGGCTCTTATAATGCTCAGTGGAAAATGAAAGTTTTTTTTTAGGATTTGTTAAACAATATGCTTCATGTGAAGAAATATATCTACAGTATACACTTCCAAACACTACCTTTGCTATTTGTAACCTTAATGAATAAATGTAATATTCAAAACAGCATTAATCTGTTTATTGTTTAAAGTCAATCTGATATTGTATATAGCACACTACAATAATTGTCTCAAAATGTATAGCCCACTGCAATAGTATGAAATAACATGAAAAAAGTGGTCCTGTTCATCTCAGACATTTCTACTGTCCTGTAAAATAGCACCCACAATTCATCTTCTCAATGTTAAACATTTAATATTTTTGCATTAAGATGTACTGTAAAAATATAAAAAAAATATTGTTGATACTATAACACTTGTGCCACAACAAGTATCTTTTTATAGGTAAATCTCAGACCATATGTTAAAAAAATAGTATGAAAGACAAACAAATGTCTGAGATCGCATTGAAGCTCAGACTAGAATGCATCAAAGGTTCCTCTCTATAAACAGTTGGGCAACTAATCTGCTTACAGGTTCCCAAAAAACAAAGCAGTTTTGTCCAAAAAGAAACACTTCAAATGCATCCATGAGCCTGTCCATCAGTAGCTTCTGTGCTCCCTTCTCTATGAGCAGAGGTTGACAACCCACCAGAATTTTTGTTTTCCTTTGTTTTCTGGATTTAAATGTCATCCAACCTATTGTCTTCTTCCAAATGGTCAGGTGATAGAAGGTGGCAGGCCATTCCATATTGTTCTTTACCCTCCATTTTGTATCTATACAGTGTCCAATCTTTAGTTTGTTACTAATAAAAAATGAGATTTCCAATTTTTAGTTTTTGCATGTAAAACAGTCAGAAAAAAGTCAAATGTTTTTTTTTCCACAGTACACCACTGATAGTGTGAATGAGACTATAACAGTAACACTACTTCAAAAGTAGTAGCTAAAGAAAAACCTTTACAGACAAACTATTTTGTTTTTTTTCCTTTGTTCTGTAAACAGCTGCTTGCATAATGTGCATTCTTTGACTATATTGGCATCGATGTGTCATCTTGTTGCAAATTATTTCACATGAAAAGCTTAGTTTGAACTGCTGTTTTCACAATTTTTTTCATTGAAAAAATGTTCAAGTATACATCCAAAACTGGACACTAGATTTCTAGAATTATGATGCTTTGCAAAAGCACTTTTTTTCGTCAAAGTATGTTATTATTTTTAATTTATAACTAAAGCAACTTATATTTTCTATCTATGTATTCACCTGAGCATTTTACTGAAGCAATCTGAGTGAAGCATCTTGCTCAAGGGCACAACAGTGGTGCCTCACCTTGAATTGGAACACACAATTCTAATGGCAATTACTAAACCTTAAGCACTACTCCACATTGCTGTTATTAATTGTCAGAGGTACTTACAGATAGACACAAAAAGTAAAAACTGCTATTTGTTTTTTGCCCCCAAAACATTTGCAATAGATAATTGAGATTCATTTTGGCTTTTCTCCAAAACCTGCATTTTTGTGAGCCACCTTGCGTTTGCCATCAAAAAGAACAGTGAAATGGCTCACAGGCATCCCAACTTACCCAACACCAGCCATGCACTACCATTTGAGAAACTCTAATCACACTCAGCAAACAGCACAGCAAAACAATATTTGGACTACAGGGATTATACTGCTCTTGGAAACCATGCTTTTACTTTTTTCTCCAAGAAGATATATTTGAAATGTACAGTATATAAGATTGTGAGTACATGATGCCATAAGGGACAGAGATCTTGAGGGTTGGTACCCCAAAGCATCATGTTTTTCCCACAGCCCTGCAGGCAGGTCAGAGCAAACATGGAGGTCAGCAGGAAAGAGTTATGGAAAAGTATGTGAAGCGCACAGTGTATATCAGGTTGGTATGAGAATCAAATGGTTCTGTTCTAAGCATAGACAGCGCAATAAATATGGGATTTACTTTCAAAGGATTGTGAAAACAATTTGTATTGATGCCATACAAGTTTACAGTGCCTTGCATTGAATTACAAATTACAAAAGAGTAAATATTTAATCAAAACTTGAATGCTTAAACTAAGCACTTTCAGTTTTGGGTACAGTTCAGCATTTATATGTTCCCACTTGATCAGCTATTAAGATCACATGGTCTGATTTCTATCTATTGATACTCAAACCTACATTCATACTAAACCTGACATTGAAGTGGCAGTTTCTGCACTAAGTACATCTCTAGCCCTATGTGTGGATGATACTACACTTGAATTTCAATATAAATTAATTTTGGGGTGATATTTGATCCAGGCTTGTCATTTGACTCACATGTGCAAAATATTGTAAAAACAATATTCTTCTATCACAGAAATATCTCTCAGACTACATCCTATGCTGTCTCTGACTGTAGCTGGAAAGCTGGTCAACATACTCATCTTCTCTATAATAATTGATTATTGCAATGCCCTACTTAATGGTGTAAGAAAGTGTATACTATCTGATATTAAGGTATGTGTGCTTATTTCTTGCTAACAAGTAAGTATGCAAACTCCAGCTTTAAGAAAACGGGCAAACATACCTTAAAGATCATCCATATATTTACCCTGTGTACCGCAAACTCAATGTTTGACCATTCCATTGATATTAAATGAGGAAATCACGTGGTTTCTCAGAAGAACCAACTATATACAGTATATATAGTAACCAACTATATTAAACTTCAGGAAAAAAAGATTCCTGGGCCAATACCTGTGTATAACACATATTTGGTCTTGAATTAAAGGCTGTTTATATTAGATTTAGATAATAGATTATTCTGATCCAACCATTCCGGATGAGGGCCCAAGTCTGGAATACCAAGTCACCCCTCTAGTTGCTAAATGAGGTACAAGCCCCTCCCATTGCTTGTATAGCAAAGCAGAATTTTGACCCAATAAAATAGTATCCTTTATTCTATTTAAAAGACTGTATAAAATATTGTGTTACTACATTAAATACTTCATTCCCTAACAAAAGTGTAAACTAAAAAATAAAATTCATTATAAGGAACAATAATTATTCAAAGAAGGGGTGGGCTATGCTTGCATGGTATCAATAGAAAGGGTAAAATGTGAGTAGTTTACAAATCTAATTATAAAACCTGTGTGTATTACTCAGAAGTTATGGTTTTCACACATATTGGACATCCTTCCCTAACTGTTCTGACAGAAGAAGTAAAAATTCAAATTTGTAAATCTGAGATTAAAACTGGTCAAATCGAACCCTTGCAAACAAAACATTAAGGCATGTCTCTGAGGTTAACAATTAAGGCAAGCCAAGAAAAACAATTTTTCAAAAGTCAGCTCTGAGAGGACAGAAAGTTAAGCCCACGATTAAGGAAGCTAGTACGCCAAGGAGAAGTATCAAAGAGATCAACTGGACTAGGGAAGCAAAGCCTGATGTGCTGAGCCATCCTTTCCAGCCAGCAACTCATCTGCTTGTACTCCACAGCAATGCTGGATCAGCTCCAAAGCCGGTTCACAGCGCTACTCACATTGATGAGTACTCACGGATCAGGTGATGCCTACTTCCCCACTATCCAGAACATAAGTGATAGGAATACACCATGCTTTTATAGTATGTGTACCTTCTAAAGGAATACTTTGCATTCACCTTGCACTTGGGTTAAATCCTTGATAAGAATAGTGCAAACATGTTTATCTTGGTAAGAATGTAACATAACTTTTACATTCCTTTTGCCTCAAAATGGACTTGAAGTTTACTAAAACTTAGTTGTTCTTTATCTTAGCAACATTCACTTTTCTAAGTTCTACTTCCCAACCACTTACTGAACTCTATTCAAACTTTTGTTTGTATTGTTTTTATCCCTAACAAGCTCATCTATTTTAATAAAATGAAGCAGTCCAGATTTGAATTCACATAGATCAACCTCACCGCTATCTTGAACTTGTTAAGCACTGTCAATTATCACATTAGACTGTGTTTTCATCATTTAGGGGATGGTGTGGTAATTAACACTAGATCGTAAGACCTGTTTTATACATTCCGTTGGTGTTTCAGTTATGTCGAGGACATGAGGTACGAGGTACTGTATGGTGCTCGTGTACAAAAGTGCATACAACAGCGTCTAAGGTTTAGCTACATGTGCTATTCTTTTACAATATGTAGATGATGAACTGGAGGTTAGACCATTTGATCTACTGTACATAAGTGATCACATTACTCCTATCCTGGAGTCCTTGCACAGCTTTTTATCAGGTTTTGTGTTGGCTTCACAATGTTCATGTTCATCTTTAAGGCTCTACACTACTTGATACCTCAGTACCTGTCTGACTTGTTCCCCCTCTCCACCTCACAACCATCATTCATCCAGTCTGTTTGTTCCCAAAGTTCGTTTACGTTCTATGTAGGGGTGACGGGACCTTCACCTGCACCAGAACTCTGGATTCTATCCAAATTGAATATCTAAACCCCCAAGGATGTCAAAGAGTCACCTTCCCTGAGCGCTTTCAAATCTAGACTCAAAACCTTATATTTCAGAAAGGCTTTTATTTAATTGATGTTTGTTCCTTTGAATCTTCTGCATTCTATTTATCTATGTGAAGCTCTTTGAGAAGCAATGTTTAAATATATAAAATAAAATTGTTTATTATTTCTACCCTTTGCTATGGAAAAGCTCAATTGTTAAAGGTGCACATAGTTATTTTTGCAATATGTATTAAATAACAGCGGTTCAGGCCACAATAATTTGTGCCGTCACAGTCAATGATGGAAAATAATAGATTTTTCTATTTAAAATTCCTTATACTTGAGATTGCAGAACTATTTATTTTCCATAGGCAACTTTTTAAAACATAATAAAAAAATTAAATAAAGACATATCTTGATGAATTGAGATAACGGTTTTGGCTAAACTCATAATTATATGTACTGTAACTACATTGACACCCACCTTTAACTTTATAAGGGCAGCTTAAACAAACATTAATCTTATAATGCATGCTGTCCATGCAAGTGACACACTGTGTATTCTGGCATTGGTTATGATTAGAGTTAAAGCTTATCTTCCAGGGTGATAATCAGTAAATTTGAAACTGCTGACAGCTACAATGTCTTTTACTTCTGAAAATTGTCTTCCATAATCCTGTAGCTTCAATACAGAGAAAAGGAGAAAACCTAAAACTGTTGGATTCAGAAGTCTATAATATAATAGATTATATTCTCTCCACACCATTTTAAACTTTTAAAATCATGTAATGAAATATTTTAGAATGCACACCATCAATGCTTAATATTTTGTCAGACAGTACAAACTTCCTAAGAAAGTGGAGAAGCCTTTTCCATGCAAAAATCATACCCTCCGAAGTTGTGGGGGGAAAAAGACTTACTTAACAGGAAAAACAGTCTTCCCTAATTAAATGTGCCATACGTTTTCAGAAATACTGTTGCTGCCTGTTTTAAATGACAAGGAACATCTGTTTTCTAACAAAGTACTGGATATGTAGATAAACATCTGTCAACATAATGAATGCTATCTTTAAATTTAGCTTGGGCTGTATGTTTGCCATTTGCCATCCTGCACAAACAGCTGCCAGTTACAAAGCAAAATGAAATATGTAGCTGTGCTTCATTAGTGACTAATACAATTATGGAAAATAAAAACATATTTCTGGCAATCATTTCTGGTTCCTCTTTGATGGAAATATAGGAGCCTACTGTTGGTGCAATCAATATGAAGCACATAACCTTTACCTAACAAATAATTCTTCCTCTTCTGGTAGCCATCATGTAATGACCTTTTCTGGTTAGACAGAACAACATCACACAAGATTTTCTCAGATCAATTTTGTTGACATTAAAGGTAGTATCTTGCATTTGTGTCTTCCAAATACCTGCCAGGAAACTGAAAGGCTATATTGTAAATGCACAGGACAGCAAAGATCCTCACCAGCTATCTCCTGGTTTCTGCTCTTAACCAACTGATTTTGTATTTCAAACATGGTGAGTTTCTATAGAAGACTAAATAAAGGTTAGCATTAAATAATTTTTAGTTCCATCACTTGAAACACTGTGCCAGACAAACATCATTAAGCCACAAAATGAATAATTAGAAAATATTAATTATACCCCTGATAATCAACATCTTCATCTTCATTAATAAAGGATTAATGGCTGGCGACAAGAAAATGTGACCCCTTTGCTGCTATGCACGTTAAGCAGGTTTCATTACTGTTGTCTGCCGATCGCCTTATTAATCTGGCTGAGGAAACTGATTGCACTGCTGTTTCAGTGAATTGAAAAGGGAGAAAACAAGTCCCTGTGCCACAAATAATAAGACATTCAGACTTAAATTTTTATCATAAAAAAGAACTTTTGAAGACAAAATGTAAGTTTGGAATTCTCACTGTTCATTTGTAACTGCTGACTTTGGTGGTTTTCTGCTTTGCATGGTCACAATAAGCAGCTTCACTTAACTTTTACTTCTTGAGATTTTCCTGATGAAAATGCAAAAATGCATTTATCAGTGTCCTTACGGACATTATATCAAATCCTTGTGATATTATTAGTCCATGATACATGATCGGGATTTTCACAGAAATACAGTGCCTTCACAAAGTATTCACTCTTGGATGTTTCACAATTTTATTATGTTGCAAACTCAAACAGAAATTCATTTATACTGTACATGTGCAAATTCTTTCACTGAAATATGCAAACTTCTCTGTAATGTCAATGTGCAACACATTTTCTGACATTTTTCAAATATTATATGTAAAAGAAAACACTGATAACACCATCTGATAAGTTTTTACTGCCTTGGTGCATCTAATTTCCTTGCGAGACGACTCTTAAACTTGAATTGAGTCCACCTGTAGTCAGTTCAATTGGTTGACATGATTTCAGAAGAAACACCCGTCTGTGTAAAGTCCCTTTATTTACGGTGTACGTCAGAGCAGAAACTTGACTATAGAAAGAAGCCATCTGCAGAGCTCCATGAGGAGAGGAGATCTGGGAGTGGGGTATAAAACCATATATAGTGCATTGGAAGTTCCCAGGAGCATAGGCAGGTCCATCTTTAAGAAGAGGAAAGAATATTTAATCACCTAGAATCTTCCTAGATCAGGCCTTCAGCAATTGAGCAACTGAGCTGTTCCGCCACAGTTCTGTGCAGAACAGCAAAGATTTACTTCTATGTGAATGTGGCTAGTTAGAAGCTACCAACATCTTCTGGGGATGATTTTCAGTGGCAGGAACTGGGATGAATGAATGGAGCCATAAATAGGCAAATCCCTGAGAAGAATATGCTTCAGACTGCAAAAGACTTTTGAGTGGAAAGAATATTAATTTTCCAACAGGACAGTGACTCCAAGGTAATTGTACTTGCTCCTCGGAACATGAAGATGAATTTCCCTGAGCCCAACCAATGCCCTGAATTGTATCCAATCTAGATGTAGTCGAAGGATTTGAAGATTGTGGTTCACCGACACTCTCTATCCAGATTGACAGAACTTCAGCAAATCTAAAAGAATGGGTGAATATCCCCAAATCCCAATATGCAAGCCTAAATACAGACCTACCATACCCAAGAAGACTCATAACAATAATTGTTTTTACAGACTCGGAGGGGATTAATATTTCAGTCAACAAGACACATTTCAGGGTTTTTTTCATTTTCCAGAAATTTTTATTACAAAATAAAAATATTTGTCCCTTAAACTGTTTTGAATCAAGGGGAAAAATAATTTCAGTGCATTCAAATTCTGCTCAGAACAATATTGACAGTTGTTGGGCTGGGGCAGAGATCAAATACTGTCCTTGGAGGAGTGCTGTCTGGGAGTCAAAACACCTGACCTTGACTGATCACAATTGTAGACCCAGAGAGTAACTTAGGTGAAGAAAGAGGGAAATTCAGCCTGGTTTAGATGTGTGTGTGGTCACAATCACCACAGCAAAAATGATAAGCCAGGTCTTAGCATTAAATCAGGAGTACAGGCCATAGTGTCCGGGCTCCTGACGATAAAGGCAGAGCAGCGCCTTTAAAGCCAAGTTTGAGCGGGCTGCTCTTCTGAATAACTGGGAGATGGCAGTTCAGATGGCCCACCAGACTTCAGAACTTCAGATTTAACAGACAAAAATGAACTCTTAATGAAGAGCAACAGAAAAATTAGCAATGTAATGGCTAGAATAAGTGGGGAAATATAGAAAAACAATTTAAAATACAAAAATGAATAAATTAGAAAAGAAACAGGATGCAGTTTTAGGATTTTATTACCACAAACCAAGTCTGAAGTTCAAGAACATCTCAAAGATTTTTAATAAATAGATTGTGTCCTAACTTGTATTTACCTGATGTAAACGTGATACGATGGCATATCAACATATAATCGATAGACAAAAAAACCCCGAAAACAAATAGATATTTTGCCACCACAGGAGTTTTGATATCTGGTCCAGCCCATGGACTAAGCATGTCAGTCATTTCCACATTACAACAGCAGTAAAAATGTAGACCCATATGGCCAGTATTTATATATCTTACATTGTTGAAAAGCTAGGCAACCGCACTCTTAATTTTTTAATTGATTTAGGTAATAAACATGGGAATGAGAAACCCCACAGAGAAAAATCTTTAAACATATGTTAAAATGTAAGTTCTCTTATATTAACAAGGGCTATAGAAAGACAACAATAACAATGGAGACATCCATAGGGGCACTGTAAGAAGCAAAACGTTGGTGGGGAAAAAAGACCCATTATTTTTTTTTTATAAATATGAAACCAACGGGTTGCAGGATTTCAATTAAGCAACATTTATCATCCAAAGAAAGATTTTTACCTTTCCTTTGTGGTATTTCATTGTGCTGCCAACAGCGAAGTTCAAAAGAAATATCAGATGACAGGGAGCTGCTAAATGCTGTGGCATTATTGAATTCCCTATGCTGCTGAATCCCCCTCCCGTGACACAATATGTTACATGTAATTTATTGTGAAAAAGAAACAAAAACAGAGGCTTGTGGATATGCCAATAATGAGGCTTGTTATGGAATTATTTCTTTGTTTTTTGCCCACCACCTGTTAGTTAGAATAAGAAAATGTCAGGTTCATTTTTTTGTTTTTTTTCTCCCTGAGACTCTCAGTACCCCAGCCATTAAAAGACCTTTTCCTCCATGCAAGCAATGACATTTAAAGTTAGGCACTACGGTGATTATAATGACTATGCAATTTGCAGCATACCACTAAGCTTTTGTTTTGTTCACCTACCAGGAAATGTGCAGGATACTACAATTTTATTTTAATGTGAAAAAAAATAAACAAAAATGCTTAATTCACTGAACATTAATGGTGTCTTCTGTAAACAATATATCTAGACTTTTGTAATTTCCAGCAAAGAGTAAGATAACATTTTTATATTTGAGAACACAAACTCTGGGCCTTATCTTGATAAGTGAAATTAATATGCATGAAAGTCCTAACCGACTCATGTCGTTTATGAAAATGGGAGCATACTGAATGTACAGAACGAAGATTTGTTGATCTAACTGATTAAGGTCAAGGTTTGGTTAAAGCAGTGGTAAGACTGAGAGACACTGCTTTTATGGTACTTTCTCAGCACTGCATGGGAGCCATTAAGGAGTTCATTGTACATTTAGGATAGGTAAATTAATATAAAAAAATCACAAATTATTTGATGTGAGAAGCTACAGTACTAAAAAGTTACTGTACTAGAAACAACCTAAAAATAATATGGATAAGGACGGATAGACCTGGCTGAACAGAATAACTCCAATATGAACAAAAAAGGGTTTAATGTGAGAAAAGACATAATGCATAGGAAAAAAAATACTTTAAATTTGTTTGACTTTATTCAGATGGTTAAAATGAACAGTAATAACATGTTCTTTCAAACTTGAGCATTTATGGCAATTTAGGCTACACTCCCCTTTTATCAAATGCAGTGCAAATAGCTACTTAACATAAACAAAACATGTGTCCGAAATTTTTAAAAAAGCAAAAAAACTAAAAAGAATGTATCAAAAAGGGTAAAATGTTCCTTTTCCAATACCTAGTTTAGGATCTGTACTAGGTAAAAATTCTACAAATTACTTAATGCAACAGCACACTAAACTAAAGAGAATGTATCAACAAGGGGAAAAATCCATTTTTGGACATGTATTCTACTTTTAGAAATGTTGTTTTGGATGGTGATCTCAAGGAGTATGATTTCAAGCTTAACTGGGTAAGAGTCAGGAATACCCCCAAAATGTGGCTTTATGTGTTAATATGCTTCTCTATTCAATGCCAAAGACAAGATTTTGAACAGTATTATCACTTTCTTTCAAACTCTCGCCTTTAGGACAAAATAGGCTACAGTCCCCTTTTGACCACTGCACTGCAAATAGCTATATATGGAAAAAAATAATTCTGCAGATATCACTGTAATAACACCTTTCCTAACTACCATTTCTGACCTAAAGCACAGCCATGACATCAAAAAAGGTCTAGCTCTTTCAGGAATCCTAACCCTAACCCTAGCTTAGGGTTTGCACTAGGTTAGGGTTAGAGCTCAGAATGTCTACAAATTACTTAATGCATCCTTCCACTCATTGGAGTGCAAAATAGACTTCACTGAAACAAAATATGTGCCTGAAATAGTTATGCAAGCACACTGAACTAAAGAGAATGTATCAACAAGGGTCAAATTCCATTTTTGGACATGTATTCTACTTTTAGAAATGTTGTTTTGGATGGTGATCGCAAGGAGTATGATTTCAAGCTTAATTGGGTAAGAGTCAGGAATAACCCCAAAATGTGTCTTTATGTGTTAATATGCTTCTCTACTCAATGCCAAAGACAAGATTTTGAACAGTATTATCACTTTCTTTCAAACTCTCGCCTTTAGGACAATTTAGGCTACAGTCCCCTTTTGACCACTGCAGTGCAAATAGCTATATATGGAAAAAAATAATTCTGCAGATATCACTGTAATAACACCTTTCCTAAATACCATTTCTGACCTAAAGCACAACCATGAGATCAAAAAAGGTCTATCTCTTGCAGGAATCCTAACCCTAACCCTAGCTTAGGGTTTGCACCAGGTTAGGGTTAGAGCTCTGAATTTCTACAAATTATTTAATGCAACCTTCCACTCATTGGAGTGCAAAATAGACTTCACTGAAACAAAATATGTGCCTGAAATAGTTATGCAAGCACACTGAACTAAAGAGAATGTATCAACAAGGGGAAAAAATCCATTTTTGGACATGTATTCTACTTTTAGAAATTTTGTTTAGGATGGTGAACTCAATGAGCATGATTTCAAGCTTAACTGGGTAAGAGTCAGGAATACCCCCAAAATGTGGCTTTATGTGTTAATATGCTTCTCTATTCAATGCCAAAGACAAGATTTTGAACAGTATTATCACTTTCTTTCAAACTCTCGCATTTAGGACAATTTAGGCTACAGTCCCCTTTTGACCACTGCAGTGCATATAGCTATATATGGATAAAAATAATTCTGCAGATATCACTGTAATAACACCTTTCCTAACTACCATTTCTGACCTAAAGCACAGCCATGACATCAAAAAAGGTCTATCTCTTGCAGGAATCCTAACCCTAACCCTAGCTTAGGGTTTGCACCAGGTTAGGGTTAGAGCTCTGAATTTCTACAAATTATTTAATGCAACCTTCCACTCATTGGAGTGCAAAATAGACTTCACTGAAACAAAATATGTGTCTGAAATGGTTGAGCAAGCACACTGAACTAAAGAGAATGTATCAACAAGGGTCAAATTCCATTTTTGGACATGAATTCTACTTTTAGAAATGTTGTTTTGGATGGTGATCGCAAGGAGTATGATTTCAAGCTTAATTGGGTAAGAGTCAGGAATAACCCCAAAATGTGTCTTTATGTGTTAATATGCTTCTCTACTCAATGCCAAAGACAAGATTTTGAACAGTATTATCACTTTCTTTCAAACTCTCGCCTTTAGGACAATTTAGGCTACAGTCCCCTTTTGACCACTGCAGTGCAAATAGCTATATATGGAAAAAAATAATTCTGCAGATATCACTGTAATAACACCTTTCCTAAATACCATTTCTGACCTAAAGCACAACCATGAGATCAAAAAAGGTCTATCTCTTGCAGGAATCCTAACCCTAACCCTAGCTTAGGGTTTGCACCAGGTTAGAGTTAGAGCTCTGAATTTCTACAAATTATTTAATGCAACCTTCCACTCATTGGAGTGCAAAATAGACTTCACTGAAACAAAATATGTGCCTGAAATAGTTATGCAAGCACACTGAACTAGAGAGAATGTATCAACAAGGGGAAAAAATCCATTTTTGGACATGTATTCTACTTTTAGAAATTTTGTTTAGGATGGTGAACTCAATGAGCATGATTTCAAGCTTAACTGGGTAAGAGTCAGGAATACCCCCAAAATGTGGCTTTATGTGTTAATATGCTTCTCTATTCAATGCCAAAGACAAGATTTTGAACAGTATTATCACTTTCTTTCAAACTCTCGCCTTTAGGACAATTTAGGCTACAGTCCCCTTTTGACCACTGCAGTGCATATAGCTATATATGGATAAAAATAATTCTGCAGATATCACTGTAATAACACCTTTCCTAACTACCATTTCTGACCTAAAGCACAGCCATGACATCAAAAAAGGTCTATCTCTTGCAGGAATCCTAACCCTAACCCTAGCTTAGGGTTTGCACCAGGTTAGGGTTAGAGCTCTGAATTTCTACAAATTATTTAATGCAACCTTCCACTCATTGGAGTGCAAAATAGACTTCACTGAAACAAAATATGTGCCTGAAATGGTTCTGCAAGCACACTGAACTAAAGAGAATGTATCAACAAGGGGAAAAATCCATTTTTGGACATGTATTCTACTTTTAGAAATGTCGTTTTGGATGGTGATCTCAAGGAGTATGATTTCAAGCTTAACTGGGTAAGAGTCAGGAATACCCCCAAAATGTGGGCTTAATGTGTTAATATGCTTCTCTATTCAATGCCAAAGACAAGATTTTGAACAGTATTATCACTTTCTCTCAAACTCTCGCCTTTAGGACAATTTAGGCTACAGTCACCTTTTGACCACTGCAGTGCAAATAGCTATATATGGAAAAAAATAATTCTGCAGATATCACTGTAATAACACCTTTCCTAAATACCATTTCTGACCTAAAGCACAGCCATGACATCAAAAAAGGTCTATCTCTTGCAGGAATCCTAACCCTAACCCTAGCTTTGGGTTTGCACTAGGTTAGGGTTAGAGCTCAGAATTTCTACAAATTATTTAATCCAACCTTCCACTCATTGGAGTGCAAAATAGACTTCACTGAAACAAAATATGTGTCTGAAATGGTTATGCAAGCACACTGAACTAAAGAGAATGTATCGACAAGGGTCAAATTCCATTTTTGGACATGTATTCTACTTTTAGAAATGTTGTTTTGGATGGTGAACTCAATGAGCATGATTTCAAGCTTAACTGGGTAAGTGTCAGGAATACCCCCAAAATGTGTCTTTATGTGTTAATATGCTTCTCTACTCAATGCCAAAGACAAGATTTTGAACAGTATTATCACTTCCTTTCAAACTCTCGCCTTTAGGACAATTTAGGCTACAGTCCCCTTTTGACCACTGCAGTGCAAATAGCTATATATGGAAAAAAATAATTCTGCAGATATCACTGTAATAACACCTTTCCTAAATACCATTTCTGACCTAAAGCACAACCATGACATCAAAAAAGGTCTATCTCTTGCAGGAATCCTAACCCTAACCCTAGCTTAGGGTTTGCACCAGGTTAGGGTTAGAGCTCTGAATTTCTACAAATTATTTAATGCAACCTTCCACTCATTGGAGTGCAAAATAGACTTCACTGAAACAAAATATGTGCCTGAAATGGTTATGCAAGCACACTGAACTAAAGAGAATGTATCAACAAGGGGAAAAATCCATTTTTGGACATGTATTCTACTTTTAGAAATGTTGTTTTGGATGGTGATCTCAAGGAGTATGATTTCAAGCTTAACTGGGTAAGAGTCAGGAATACCCCCAAAATGTGGCTTTATGTGTTAATATGCTTCTCTATTCAATGCCAAAGACAAGATTTTGAACAGTATTATCACTTTCTTTCAAACTCTCGCCTTTAGGACAATTTAGGCTACAGTCCCATTTTGACCACTGCAGTGCAAATAGCTATATATGGAAAAAAATAATTCTGCAGATATCACTGTAAAAACACCTTTCCTAACTACCATTTCTGACCTAAAGCACAGCCATGACATCAAAACAGGTCTAGCTCTTTCAGGAATCCTAACCCTAACCCTAGCTTAGGGTTTGCACTAGGTTAGGGTTAGAGCTCAGAATTTCTACAAATTACTTAATGCAACCTTCCACTCATTGGAGTGCAAAATAGACTTCACTGAAACAAAATATGTGCCTGAAATTGTTATGCAAGCACACTGAACTAAAGAGAATGTATCAACAAGGGGAAAAAATCCATTTTTGGACATGTATTCTACTTTTAGAAATTTTGTTTTGGATGGTGATCTCAATGAGCATGATTTCAAGCTTAACTGGGTAAAAGTCAGGAATACCACCAAAATGTGTCTTTATGTGTTAATATGCTTCTCTATTCAATGCCAAAGACAAGATTTTGAACAGTATTATCACTTTCTTTCAAACTCTCGCCTTTAGGACAATTTAGGCTACAGTCCCCTTTTGACCACTGCAGTGCAAATAGCTATATATGGAAAAAAATAATTCTGCAGATATCACTGTAAAAACACCTTTCCTAACTACCATTTCTGACCTAAAGCACAGCCATGACATCAAAAAAGGTCTAGCTCTTTCAGGAATCCTAACCCTAACCCTAGCTTAGGGTTTGCACTAGGTTAGGGTTAGAGCTCAGAATGTCTACAAATTACTTAATGCATCCTTCCACTCATTGGAGTGCAAAATAGACTTCACTGAAACAAAATATGTGCCTGAAATAGTTATGCAAGCACACTGAACTAAAGAGAATGTATCAACAAGGGGAAAAAATCCATTTTTGGACATGTATTCTACTTTTAGAAATTCTGTTTTGGATGGTGAACTCAATGAGCATGATTTCAAGCTTAACTGGGTAAGAGTCAGGAATACCCCCAAAATGTGGCTTTATCTGTTAATATGCTTCTCTATTCAATGCCAAAGACAAGATTTTGAACAGTATTTTCACTTTCTTTCAAACTCTCGCCTTTAGGACAATTTAGGCTACAGTCCCCTTTTGACCACTGCAGTGCAAATAGCTATATATGGAAAAAAATAATTCTGCAGATATCACTGTAAAAACACCTTTCCTAACTACCATTTCTGACCTAAAGCACAGCCATGACATCAAAAAAGGTCTATCTCTTGCAGGAATCCTAACCCTAACCCTAGCTTAGGGTTTGCACCAGGTTAGGGTTAGAGCTCTGAATTTCTACAAATTATTTAATGCAACCTTCCACTCATTGGAGTGCAAAATAGACTTCACTGAAACAAAATATGTGCCTGAAATGGTTATGCAAGCACACTGAACTAAAGAGAATGTATCAACAAGGGGAAAAATCCATTTTTGGACATGTATTCTACTTTTAGAAATGTTGTTTTGGATGGTGATCTCAAGGAGTTTGATTTCAAGCTTAACTGGGTAAGAGTCAGGAATACCCCCAAAACGTGGCTTTATGTGTTAATATGCTTCTCTATTCAATGCCAAAGACAAGATTTTGAACAGTATTATCACTTTCTTTCAAACTCTCGCCTTTAGGACAATTTAGGCTACAGTCCCCTTTTGACCACTGCAGTGCAAATAGCTATATATGGAAAAAAATAATTCTGCAGATATCACTGTAAAAACACCTTTCCTAACTACCATTTCTGACCTAAAGCACAGCCATGACATCAAAAAAGGTCTAGCTCTTTCAGGAATCCTAACCCTAACCCTAGCTTAGGGTTTGCACTAGGTTAGGGTTAGAGCTCAGAATTTCTACAAATTACTTAATGCAACCTTCCACTCATTGGAGTGCAAAATAGACTTCACTGAAACAAAATATGTGCCTGAAATGGTTATGCAAACACTGAACTAAAGAGAATGTATCAACAAGGGGAAAAAATCCATTTTTGGACATGTATTCTACTATTAGAAATTTTGTTTTGGATGGTGATCTCAATGAGCATGATTTCAAGCTTAACTGGGTAAGAGTCAGGAATACCCCCAAAATGTGGCTTTATCTGTTAATATCCTTCTCTATTCAATGCCAAAGACAAGATTTTGAACAGTATTTTCACTTTCTTTCAAACTCTCGCCTTTAGGACAATTTAGGCTACAGTCCCCTTTTGACCACTGCAGTGCAAATAGCTATATATGGAAAAAAATAATTCTGCAGATATCACTGTAAAAACACCTTTCCTAACTACCATTTCTGACCTAAAGCACAGCCATGACATCAAAAAAGGTCTATCTCTTGCAGGAATCCTAACCCTAACCCTAGCTTAGGGTTTGCACCAGGTTAGGGTTAGAGCTCTGAATTTCTACAAATTATTTAATGCAACCTTCCACTCATTGGAGTGCAAAATAGACTTCACTGAAACAAAATATGTGCCTGAAATGGTTATGCAAGCACACTGAACTAAAGAGAATGTATCAACAAGGGGAAAAATCCATTTTTGGACATGTATTCTACTTTTAGAAATGTTGTTTTGGATGGTGATCTCAAGGAGTTTGATTTCAAGCTTAACTGGGTAAGAGTCAGGAATACCCCCAAAATGTGGCTTTATGTGTTAATATGCTTCTCTATTCAATGCCAAAGACAAGATTTTGAACAGTATTATCACTTTCTTTCAAACTCTCGCCTTTAGGACAATTTAGGCTACAGTCCCCTTTTGACCACTGCAGTGCAAATAGCTATATATGGAAAAAAATAATTCTGCAGATATCACTGTAAAAACACCTTTCCTAACTACCATTTCTGACCTAAAGCACAGCCATGACATCAAAAAAGGTCTATCTCTTGCAGGAATCCTAACCCTAACCCTAGCTTAGGGTTTGCACCAGGTTAGGGTTAGAGCTCTGAATTTCTACAAATTATTTAATGCAACCTTCCACTCATTGGAGTGCAAAATAGACTTCACTGAAACAAAATATGTGCCTGAAATGGTTATGCAAGCACACTGAACTAAAGAGAATGTATCAACAAGGGGAAAAATCCATTTTTGGACATGTATTCTACTTTTAGAAATGTTGTTTTGGATGGTGATCTCAAGGAGTTTGATTTCAAGCTTAACTGGGTAAGAGTCAGGAATACCCCCAAAATGTGGCTTTATGTGTTAATATGCTTCTCTATTCAATGCCAAAGACAAGATTTTGAACAGTATTATCACTTTCTTTCAAACTCTCGCCTTTAGGACAATTTAGGCTACAGTCCCCTTTTGACCACTGCAGTGCAAATAGCTATATATGGAAAAAAATAATTCTGCAGATATCACTGTAAAAACACCTTTCCTAACTACCATTTCTGACCTAAAGCACAGCCATGACATCAAAAAAGGTCTAGCTCTTTCAGGAATCCTAACCCTAACCCTAGCTTAGGGTTTGCACTAGGTTAGGGTTAGAGCTCAGAATTTCTACAAATTACTTAATGCAACCTTCCACTCATTGGAGTGCAAAATAGACTTCACTGAAACAAAATATGTGCCTGAAATGGTTATGCAAACACTGAACTAAAGAGAATGTATCAACAAGGGGAAAAAATCCATTTTTGGACATGTATTCTACTTTTAGAAATTTTGTTTTGGATGGTGATCTCAATGAGCATGATTTCAAGCTTAACTGGGTAAAAGTCAGGAATACCACCAAAATGTGTCTTTATGTGTTAATATGCTTCTCTATTCAATGCCAAAGACAAGATTTTGAACAGTATTATCACTTTCTTTCAAACTCTCGCCTTTAGGACAATTTAGGCTACAGTCCCCTTTTGACCACTGCAGTGCAAATAGCTATATATGGAAAAAAATAATTCTGCAGATATCACTGTAAAAACACCTTTCCTAACTACCATTTCTGACCTAAAGCACAGCCATGACATCAAAAAAGGTCTAGCTCTTTCAGGAATCCTAACCCTAACCCTAGCTTAGGGTTTGCACTAGGTTAGGGTTAGAGCTCAGAATGTCTACAAATTACTTAATGCATCCTTCCACTCATTGGAGTGCAAAATAGACTTCACTGAAACAAAATATGTGCCTGAAATAGTTATGCAAGCACACTGAACTAAAGAGAGTGTATCAACAAGGGGAAAAAATCCATTTTTGGACATGTATTCTACTTTTAGAAATTCTGTTTTGGATGGTGAACTCAATGAGCATGATTTCAAGCTTAACTGGGTAAGAGTCAGGAATACCCCCAAAATGTGGCTTTATCTGTTAATATGCTTCTCTATTCAATGCCAAAGACAAGATTTTGAACAGTATTTTCACTTTCTTTCAAACTCTCGCCTTTAGGACAATTTAGGCTACAGTCCCCTTTTGACCACTGCAGTGCAAATAGCTATATATGGAAAAAAATAATTCTGCAGATATCACTGTAAAAACACATTTCCTAACTACCATTTCTGACCTAAAGCACAGCCATGACATCAAAAAAGGTCTATCTCTTGCAGGAATCCTAACCCTAACCCTAGCTTAGGGTTTGCACCAGGTTAGGGTTAGAGCTCTGAATTTCTACAAATTATTTAATGCAACCTTCCACTCATTGGAGTGCAAAATGGACTTCACTGAAACAAAATATGTGCCTGAAATGGTTATGCAAGCACACTGAACTAAAGAGAATGTATCAACAAGGGGAAAAATCCATTTTTGGACATGTATTCTACTTTTAGAAATGTTGTTTTGGATGGTGATCTCAAGGAGTATGATTTCAAGCTTAACTGGGTAAGAGTCAGGAATACCCCCAAAATGTGGCTTTATGTGTTAATATGCTTCTCTATTCAATGCCAAAGACAAGATTTTGAACAGTATTATCACTTTCTTTCAAACTCTTGCCTTTAGGACAATTTAGGCTACAGTCCCCTTTTGACCACTGCAGTGCAAATAGCTATATATGGAAAAAAATAATTCTGCAGATATCACTGTAATAACACCTTTCCTAACTACCATTTCTGACCTAAAGCACAGCCATGACATCAAAAAAGGTCTATCTCTTGCAGGAATCCTAACCCTAACCCTAGCTTAGGGTTTGCACCAGGTTAGGGTTAGAGCTCTGAATTTCTACAAATTATTTAATGCAACCTTCCACTCATTGGAGTGCAAAATAGACTTCACTGAAACAAAATATGTGCCTGAAATGGTTATGCAAGCACACTGAACTAAAGAGAATGTATCAACAAGGGGAAAAATCCATTTTTGGACATGTATTCTACTTTTAGAAATGTTGTTTTGGATGGTGATCTCAAGGAGTATGATTTCAAGCTTAACTGGGTAAGAGTCAGGAATACCCCCAAAATGTGGGCTTAATGTGTTAATATGCTTCTCTACTCAATGCCAAAGACAAGATTTTGAACAGTATTATCACTTTCTTTCAAACTCTCGCCTTTAGGACAATTTAGGCTACAGTCCCCTTTTGACCACTGCAGTGCAAATAGCTATATATGGAAAAAAATAATTCTGCAGATATCACTGTAATAACACCTTTCCTAAATACCATTTCTGACCTAAAGCACAACCATGACATCAAAAAAGGTCTATCTCTTGCAGGAATCCTAACCCTAACCCTAGCTTAGGGTTTGCACCAGGTTAGGGTTAGAGCTCTGAATTTCTACAAATTATTTAATGCAACCTTCCACTCATTGGAGTGCAAAATAGACTTCACTGAAACAAAATATGTGCCTGAAATGGTTATGCAAGCACACTGAACTAAAGAGAATGTATCAACAAGGGGAAAAATCCATTTTTGGACATGTATTCTACTTTTAGAAATTCTGTTTTGGATGGTGATCTCAATGAGCATGATTTCAAGCTTAACTGGGTAAAAGTCAGGAATACCACCAAAATGTGTCTTTATGTGTTAATATGCTTCTCTATTCAATGCCAAAGACAAGATTTTGAACAGTATTATCACTTTCTTTCAAACTCTCGCCTTTAGGACAATTTAGGCTACAGTCCCCTTTTGACCACTGCAGTGCAAATAGCTATATATGGAAAAAAATAATTCTGCAGATATCACTGTAAAAACACCTTTCCTAACTACCATTTCTGACCTAAAGCACAGCCATGACATCAAAAAAGGTCTAGCTCTTTCAGGAATCCTAACCCTAACCCTAGCTTAGGGTTTGCACTAGGTTAGGGTTAGAGCTCAGAATGTCTACAAATTACTTAATGCATCCTTCCACTCATTGGAGTGCAAAATAGACTTCACTGAAACAAAATATGTGCCTGAAATAGTTATGCAAGCACACTGAACTAAAGAGAGTGTATCAACAAGGGGAAAAAATCCATTTTTGGACATGTATTCTACTTTTAGAAATTCTGTTTTGGATGGTGAACTCAATGAGCATGATTTCAAGCTTAACTGGGTAAGAGTCAGGAATACCCCCAAAATGTGGCTTTATCTGTTAATATGCTTCTCTATTCAATGCCAAAGACAAGATTTTGAACAGTATTTTCACTTTCTTTCAAACTCTCGCCTTTAGGACAATTTAGGCTACAGTCCCCTTTTGACCACTGCAGTGCAAATAGCTATATATGGAAAAAAATAATTCTGCAGATATCACTGTAAAAACACATTTCCTAACTACCATTTCTGACCTAAAGCACAGCCATGACATCAAAAAAGGTCTATCTCTTGCAGGAATCCTAACCCTAACCCTAGCTTAGGGTTTGCACCAGGTTAGGGTTAGAGCTCTGAATTTCTACAAATTATTTAATGCAACCTTCCACTCATTGGAGTGCAAAATAGACTTCACTGAAACAAAATATGTGCCTGAAATGGTTATGCAAGCACACTGAACTAAAGAGAATGTATCAACAAGGGGAAAAATCCATTTTTGGACATGTATTCTACTTTTAGAAATGTTGTTTTGGATGGTGATCTCAAGGAGTATGATTTCAAGCTTAACTGGGTAAGAGTCAGGAATACCCCCAAAATGTGGCTTTATGTGTTAATATGCTTCTCTATTCAATGCCAAAGACAAGATTTTGAACAGTATTATCACTTTCTTTCAAACTCTCGCCTTTAGGACAATTTAGGCTACAGTCCCCTTTTGACCACTGCAGTGCAAATAGCTATATATGGAAAAAAATAATTCTGCAGATATCACTGTAAAAACACCTTTCCTAACTACCATTTCTGACCTAAAGCACAGCCATGACATCAAAACAGGTCTAGCTCTTTCAGGAATCCTAACCCTAACCCTAGCTTAGGGTTTGCACTAGGTTAGGGTTAGAGCTCAGAATGTCTACAAATTACTTAATGCATCCTTCCACTCATTGGAGTGCAAAATAGACTTCACTGAAACAAAATATGTGCCTGAAATAGTTATGCAAGCACACTGAACTAAAGAGAATGTATCAACAAGGGGAAAAAATCCATTTTTGGACATGTATTCTACTTTTAGAAATTCTGTTTTGGATGGTGAACTCAATGAGCATGATTTCAAGCTTAACTGGGTAAGAGTCAGGAATACCCCCAAAATGTGGCTTTATGTGTTAATATGCTTCTCTATTCAATGCCAAAGACGAGATTTTGAACAGTATTATCACTTTCTTACAAACTCTCGCATTTAGGACAATTTAGGCTACAGTCCCCTTTTGACCACTGCAGTGGATATAGCTATATATGGATAAAAATAATTCTGCAGATATCACTGTAATAACACCTTTCCTAACTACCATTTCTGACCTAAAGCACAGCCATGACATCAAAAAAGGTCTATCTCTTGCAGGAATCCTAACCCTAACCCTAGCTTAGGGTTTGCACCAGGTTAGGGTTAGAGCTCTGAATTTCTACAAATTATTTAATGCAACCTTCCACTCATTGGAGTGCAAAATAGACTTCACTGAAACAAAATATGTGCCTGAAATGGTTATGCAAGCACACTGAACTAAAGAGAATGTATCAACAAGGGGAAAAATCCATTTTTGGACATGTATTCTACTTTTAGAAATGTTGTTTTGGATGGTGATCTCAAGGAGTATGATTTCAAGCTTAACTGGGTAAGAGTCAGGAATACCCCCAAAATGTGGGCTTAATGTGTTAATATGCTTCTCTATTCAATGCCAAAGACAAGATTTTGAACAGTATTATCACTTTCTCTCAAACTCTCGCCTTTAGGACAATTTAGGCTACAGTCACCTTTTGACCACTGCAGTGCAAATAGCTATATATGGAAAAAAATAATTCTGCAGATATCACTGTAATAACACCTTTCCTAAATACCATTTCTGACCTAAAGCACAGCCATGACATCAAAAAAGGTCTATCTCTTGCAGGAATCCTAACCCTAACCCTAGCTTTGGGTTTGCACTAGGTTAGGGTTAGAGCTCAGAATTTCTACAAATTATTTAATCCAACCTTCCACTAATTGGAGTGCAAAATAGACTTCACTGAAACAAAATATGTGTCTGAAATGGTTATGCAAGCACACTGAACTAAAGAGAATGTATCGACAAGGGTCAAATTCCATTTTTGGACATGTATTCTACTTTTAGAAATGTTGTTTTGGATGGTGAACTCAATGAGCATGATTTCAAGCTTAACTGGGTACGAGTCAGGAATACCCCCAAAATGTGTCTTTATGTGTTAATATGCTTCTCTACTCAATGCCAAAGACAAGATTTTGAACAGTATTATCACTTTCTTTCAAACTCTCGCCTTTAGGACAATTTAGGCTACAGTCCCCTTTTGACCACTGCAGTGCAAATAGCTATATATGGAAAAAAATAATTCTGCAGATATCACTGTAATAACACCTTTCCTAAATACCATTTCTGACCTAAAGCACAACCATGACATCAAAAAAGGTCTATCTCTTGCAGGAATCCTAACCCTAACCCTAGCTTAGGGTTTGCACCAGGTTAGGGTTAGAGCTCTGAATTTCTACAAATTATTTAATGCAACCTTCCACTCATTGGAGTGCAAAATAGACTTCACTGAAACAAAATATGTGCCTGAAATGGTTATGCAAGCACACTGAACTAAAGAGAATGTATCAACAAGGGGAAAAATCCATTTTTGGACATGTATTCTACTTTTAGAAATTCTGTTTTGGATGGTGAACTCAATGAGCATGATTTCAAGCTTAACTGGGTAAGAGTCAGGAATACCCCCAAAATGTGGCTTTATGTGTTAATATGCTTCTCTATTCAATGCCAAAGACGAGATTTTGAACAGTATTATCACTTTCTTACAAACTCTCGCATTTAGGACAATTTAGGCTACAGTCCCCTTTTGACCACTGCAGTGGATATAGCTATATATGGATAAAAATAATTCTGCAGATATCACTGTAATAACACCTTTCCTAACTACCATTTCTGACCTAAAGCACAGCCATGACATCAAAAAAGGTCTATCTCTTGCAGGAATCCTAACCCTAACCCTAGCTTAGGGTTTGCACCAGGTTAGGGTTAGAGCTCTGAATTTCTACAAATTATTTAATGCAACCTTCCACTCATTGGAGTGCAAAATAGACTTCACTGAAACAAAATATGTGCCTGAAATGGTTATGCAAGCACACTGAACTAAAGAGAATGTATCAACAAGGGGAAAAATCCATTTTTGGACATGTATTCTACTTTTAGAAATGTTGTTTTGGATGGTGATCTCAAGGAGTATGATTTCAAGCTTAACTGGGTAAGAGTCAGGAATACCCCCAAAATGTGGGCTTAATGTGTTAATATGCTTCTCTATTCAATGCCAAAGACAAGATTTTGAACAGTATTATCACTTTCTCTCAAACTCTCGCCTTTAGGACAATTTAGGCTACAGTCACCTTTTGACCACTGCAGTGCAAATAGCTATATATGGAAAAAAATAATTCTGCAGATATCACTGTAATAACACCTTTCCTAAATACCATTTCTGACCTAAAGCACAGCCATGACATCAAAAAAGGTCTATCTCTTGCAGGAATCCTAACCCTAACCCTAGCTTTGGGTTTGTACTAGGTTAGGGTTAGAGCTCAGAATTTCTACAAATTATTTAATCCAACCTTCCACTAATTGGAGTGCAAAATAGACTTCACTGAAACAAAATATGTGTCTGAAATGGTTATGCAAGCACACTGAACTAAAGAGAATGTATCGACAAGGGTCAAATTCCATTTTTGGACATGTATTCTACTTTTAGAAATGTTGTTTTGGATGGTGAACTCAATGAGCATGATTTCAAGCTTAACTGGGTAAGTGTCAGGAATACCCCCAAAATGTGTCTTTATGTGTTAATATGCTTCTCTACTCAATGCCAAAGACAAGATTTTGAACAGTATTATCACTTTCTTTCAAACTCTCGCCTTTAGGACAATTTAGGCTACAGTCCCCTTTTGACCACTGCAGTGCAAATAGCTATATATGGAAAAAAATAATTCTGCAGATATCACTGTAATAACACCTTTCCTAAATACCATTTCTGACCTAAAGCACAACCATGACATCAAAAAAGGTCTATCTCTTGCAGGAATCCTAACCCTAACCCTAGCTTAGGGTTTGCACCAGGTTAGGGTTAGAGCTCTGAATTTCTACAAATTATTTAATGCAACCTTCCACTCATTGGAGTGCAAAATAGACTTCACTGAAACAAAATATGTGCCTGAAATGGTTATGCAAGCACACTGAACTAAAGAGAATGTATCAACAAGGGGAAAAATCCATTTTTGGACATGTATTCTACTTTTAGAAATGTTGTTTTGGATGGTGATCTCAAGGAGTATGATTTCAAGCTTAACTGGGTAAGAGTCAGGAATACCCCCAAAATGTGGCTTTATGTGTTAATATGCTTCTCTATTCAATGCCAAAGACAAGATTTTGAACAGTATTATCACTTTCTTTCAAACTCTCGCCTTTAGGACAATTTAGGCTACAGTCCCCTTTTGACCACTGCAGTGCAAATAGCTATATATGGAAAAAAATAATTCTGCAGATATCACTGTAAAAACACCTTTCCTAACTACCATTTCTGACCTAAAGCACAGCCATGACATCAAAACAGGTCTAGCTCTTTCAGGAATCCTAACCCTAACCCTAGCTTAGGGTTTGCACTAGGTTAGGGTTAGAGCTCAGAATTTCTACAAATTACTTAATGCAACCTTCCACTCATTGGAGTGCAAAATAGACTTCACTGAAACAAAATATGTGCCTGAAATTGTTATGCAAGCACACTGAACTAAAGAGAATGTATCAACAAGGGGAAAAAATCCATTTTTGGACATGTATTCTACTTTTAGAAATTTTGTTTTGGATGGTGATCTCAATGAGCATGATTTCAAGCTTAACTGGGTAAGAGTCAGGAATACCCCCAAAATGTGGCTTTATGTGTTAATATGCTTCTCTATTCAATGCCAAAGACAAGATTTTGAACAGTATTATCACTTTCTTTCAAACTCTTGCCTTTAGGACAATTTAGGCTACAGTCCCCTTTTGACCACTGCAGTGCAAATAGCTATATATGGAAAAAAATAATTCTGCAGATATCACTGTAAAAACACCTTTCCTAACTACCATTTCTGACCTAAAGCACAGCCATGACATCAAAACAGGTCTAGCTCTTTCAGGAATCCTAACCCTAACCCTAGCTTAGGGTTTGCACTAGGTTAGGGTTAGAGCTCAGAATGTCTACAAATTACTTAATGCATCCTTCCACTCATTGGAGTGCAAAATAGACTTCACTGAAACAAAATATGTGCCTGAAATAGTTATGCAAGCACACTGAACTAAAGAGAATGTATCAACAAGGGGAAAAAATCCATTTTTGGACATGTATTCTACTTTTAGAAATTCTGTTTTGGATGGTGAACTCAATGAGCATGATTTCAAGCTTAACTGGGTAAGAGTCAGGAATACCCCCAAAATGTGGCTTTATGTGTTAATATGCTTCTCTATTCAATGCCAAAGACGAGATTTTGAACAGTATTATCACTTTCTTACAAACTCTCGCATTTAGGACAATTTAGGCTACAGTCCCCTTTTGACCACTGCAGTGGATATAGCTATATATGGATAAAAATAATTCTGCAGATATCACTGTAATAACACCTTTCCTAACTACCATTTCTGACCTAAAGCACAGCCATGACATCAAAAAAGGTCTATCTCTTGCAGGAATCCTAACCCTAACCCTAGCTTAGGGTTTGCACCAGGTTAGGGTTAGAGCTCTGAATTTCTACAAATTATTTAATGCAACCTTCCACTCATTGGAGTGCAAAATAGACTTCACTGAAACAAAATATGTGCCTGAAATGGTTATGCAAGCACACTGAACTAAAGAGAATGTATCAACAAGGGGAAAAATCCATTTTTGGACATGTATTCTACTTTTAGAAATGTTGTTTTGGATGGTGATCTCAAGGAGTATGATTTCAAGCTTAACTGGGTAAGAGTCAGGAATACCCCCAAAATGTGGGCTTAATGTGTTAATATGCTTCTCTACTCAATGCCAAAGACAAGATTTTGAACAGTATTATCACTTTCTTTCAAACTCTCGCCTTTAGGACAATTTAGGCTACAGTCCCCTTTTGACCACTGCAGTGCAAATAGCTATATATGGAAAAAAATAATTCTGCAGATATCACTGTAATAACACCTTTCCTAAATACCATTTCTGACCTAAAGCACAACCATGACATCAAAAAAGGTCTATCTCTTGCAGGAATCCTAACCCTAACCCTAGCTTAGGGTTTGCACCAGGTTAGGGTTAGAGCTCTGAATTTCTACAAATTATTTAATGCAACCTTCCACTCATTGGAGTGCAAAATAGACTTCACTGAAACAAAATATGTGCCTGAAATGGTTATGCAAGCACACTGAACTAAAGAGAATGTATCAACAAGGGGAAAAATCCATTTTTGGACATGTATTCTACTTTTAGAAATTCTGTTTTGGATGGTGATCTCAATGAGCATGATTTCAAGCTTAACTGGGTAAAAGTCAGGAATACCACCAAAATGTGTCTTTATGTGTTAATATGCTTCTCTATTCAATGCCAAAGACAAGATTTTGAACAGTATTATCACTTTCTTTCAAACTCTCGCCTTTAGGACAATTTAGGCTACAGTCCCCTTTTGACCACTGCAGTGCAAATAGCTATATATGGAAAAAAATAATTCTGCAGATATCACTGTAAAAACACCTTTCCTAACTACCATTTCTGACCTAAAGCACAGCCATGACATCAAAAAAGGTCTAGCTCTTTCAGGAATCCTAACCCTAACCCTAGCTTAGGGTTTGCACTAGGTTAGGGTTAGAGCTCAGAATGTCTACAAATTACTTAATGCATCCTTCCACTCATTGGAGTGCAAAATAGACTTCACTGAAACAAAATATGTGCCTGAAATAGTTATGCAAGCACACTGAACTAAAGAGAGTGTATCAACAAGGGGAAAAAATCCATTTTTGGACATGTATTCTACTTTTAGAAATTCTGTTTTGGATGGTGAACTCAATGAGCATGATTTCAAGCTTAACTGGGTAAGAGTCAGGAATACCCCCAAAATGTGGCTTTATCTGTTAATATGCTTCTCTATTCAATGCCAAAGACAAGATTTTGAACAGTATTTTCACTTTCTTTCAAACTCTCGCCTTTAGGACAATTTAGGCTACAGTCCCCTTTTGACCACTGCAGTGCAAATAGCTATATATGGAAAAAAATAATTCTGCAGATATCACTGTAAAAACACATTTCCTAACTACCATTTCTGACCTAAAGCACAGCCATGACATCAAAAAAGGTCTATCTCTTGCAGGAATCCTAACCCTAACCCTAGCTTAGGGTTTGCACCAGGTTAGGGTTAGAGCTCTGAATTTCTACAAATTATTTAATGCAACCTTCCACTCATTGGAGTGCAAAATAGACTTCACTGAAACAAAATATGTGCCTGAAATGGTTATGCAAGCACACTGAACTAAAGAGAATGTATCAACAAGGGGAAAAATCCATTTTTGGACATGTATTCTACTTTTAGAAATGTTGTTTTGGATGGTGATCTCAAGGAGTATGATTTCAAGCTTAACTGGGTAAGAGTCAGGAATACCCCCAAAATGTGGCTTTATGTGTTAATATGCTTCTCTATTCAATGCCAAAGACAAGATTTTGAACAGTATTATCACTTTCTTTCAAACTCTCGCCTTTAGGACAATTTAGGCTACAGTCCCCTTTTGACCACTGCAGTGCAAATAGCTATATATGGAAAAAAATAATTCTGCAGATATCACTGTAAAAACACCTTTCCTAACTACCATTTCTGACCTAAAGCACAGCCATGACATCAAAACAGGTCTAGCTCTTTCAGGAATCCTAACCCTAACCCTAGCTTAGGGTTTGCACTAGGTTAGGGTTAGAGCTCAGAATGTCTACAAATTACTTAATGCATCCTTCCACTCATTGGAGTGCAAAATAGACTTCACTGAAACAAAATATGTGCCTGAAATAGTTATGCAAGCACACTGAACTAAAGAGAATGTATCAACAAGGGGAAAAAATCCATTTTTGGACATGTATTCTACTTTTAGAAATTCTGTTTTGGATGGTGAACTCAATGAGCATGATTTCAAGCTTAACTGGGTAAGAGTCAGGAATACCCCCAAAATGTGGCTTTATGTGTTAATATGCTTCTCTATTCAATGCCAAAGACGAGATTTTGAACAGTATTATCACTTTCTTACAAACTCTCGCATTTAGGACAATTTAGGCTACAGTCCCCTTTTGACCACTGCAGTGGATATAGCTATATATGGATAAAAATAATTCTGCAGATATCACTGTAATAACACCTTTCCTAACTACCATTTCTGACCTAAAGCACAGCCATGACATCAAAAAAGGTCTATCTCTTGCAGGAATCCTAACCCTAACCCTAGCTTAGGGTTTGCACCAGGTTAGGGTTAGAGCTCTGAATTTCTACAAATTATTTAATGCAACCTTCCACTCATTGGAGTGCAAAATAGACTTCACTGAAACAAAATATGTGCCTGAAATGGTTATGCAAGCACACTGAACTAAAGAGAATGTATCAACAAGGGGAAAAATCCATTTTTGGACATGTATTCTACTTTTAGAAATGTTGTTTTGGATGGTGATCTCAAGGAGTATGATTTCAAGCTTAACTGGGTAAGAGTCAGGAATACCCCCAAAATGTGGGCTTAATGTGTTAATATGCTTCTCTATTCAATGCCAAAGACAAGATTTTGAACAGTATTATCACTTTCTCTCAAACTCTCGCCTTTAGGACAATTTAGGCTACAGTCACCTTTTGACCACTGCAGTGCAAATAGCTATATATGGAAAAAAATAATTCTGCAGATATCACTGTAATAACACCTTTCCTAAATACCATTTCTGACCTAAAGCACAGCCATGACATCAAAAAAGGTCTATCTCTTGCAGGAATCCTAACCCTAACCCTAGCTTTGGGTTTGCACTAGGTTAGGGTTAGAGCTCAGAATTTCTACAAATTATTTAATCCAACCTTCCACTAATTGGAGTGCAAAATAGACTTCACTGAAACAAAATATGTGTCTGAAATGGTTATGCAAGCACACTGAACTAAAGAGAATGTATCGACAAGGGTCAAATTCCATTTTTGGACATGTATTCTACTTTTAGAAATGTTGTTTTGGATGGTGAACTCAATGAGCATGATTTCAAGCTTAACTGGGTACGAGTCAGGAATACCCCCAAAATGTGTCTTTATGTGTTAATATGCTTCTCTACTCAATGCCAAAGACAAGATTTTGAACAGTATTATCACTTTCTTTCAAACTCTCGCCTTTAGGACAATTTAGGCTACAGTCCCCTTTTGACCACTGCAGTGCAAATAGCTATATATGGAAAAAAATAATTCTGCAGATATCACTGTAATAACACCTTTCCTAAATACCATTTCTGACCTAAAGCACAACCATGACATCAAAAAAGGTCTATCTCTTGCAGGAATCCTAACCCTAACCCTAGCTTAGGGTTTGCACCAGGTTAGGGTTAGAGCTCTGAATTTCTACAAATTATTTAATGCAACCTTCCACTCATTGGAGTGCAAAATAGACTTCACTGAAACAAAATATGTGCCTGAAATGGTTATGCAAGCACACTGAACTAAAGAGAATGTATCAACAAGGGGAAAAATCCATTTTTGGACATGTATTCTACTTTTAGAAATTCTGTTTTGGATGGTGAACTCAATGAGCATGATTTCAAGCTTAACTGGGTAAGAGTCAGGAATACCCCCAAAATGTGGCTTTATGTGTTAATATGCTTCTCTATTCAATGCCAAAGACGAGATTTTGAACAGTATTATCACTTTCTTACAAACTCTCGCATTTAGGACAATTTAGGCTACAGTCCCCTTTTGACCACTGCAGTGGATATAGCTATATATGGATAAAAATAATTCTGCAGATATCACTGTAATAACACCTTTCCTAACTACCATTTCTGACCTAAAGCACAGCCATGACATCAAAAAAGGTCTATCTCTTGCAGGAATCCTAACCCTAACCCTAGCTTAGGGTTTGCACCAGGTTAGGGTTAGAGCTCTGAATTTCTACAAATTATTTAATGCAACCTTCCACTCATTGGAGTGCAAAATAGACTTCACTGAAACAAAATATGTGCCTGAAATGGTTATGCAAGCACACTGAACTAAAGAGAATGTATCAACAAGGGGAAAAATCCATTTTTGGACATGTATTCTACTTTTAGAAATGTTGTTTTGGATGGTGATCTCAAGGAGTATGATTTCAAGCTTAACTGGGTAAGAGTCAGGAATACCCCCAAAATGTGGGCTTAATGTGTTAATATGCTTCTCTATTCAATGCCAAAGACAAGATTTTGAACAGTATTATCACTTTCTCTCAAACTCTCGCCTTTAGGACAATTTAGGCTACAGTCACCTTTTGACCACTGCAGTGCAAATAGCTATATATGGAAAAAAATAATTCTGCAGATATCACTGTAATAACACCTTTCCTAAATACCATTTCTGACCTAAAGCACAGCCATGACATCAAAAAAGGTCTATCTCTTGCAGGAATCCTAACCCTAACCCTAGCTTTGGGTTTGTACTAGGTTAGGGTTAGAGCTCAGAATTTCTACAAATTATTTAATCCAACCTTCCACTAATTGGAGTGCAAAATAGACTTCACTGAAACAAAATATGTGTCTGAAATGGTTATGCAAGCACACTGAACTAAAGAGAATGTATCGACAAGGGTCAAATTCCATTTTTGGACATGTATTCTACTTTTAGAAATGTTGTTTTGGATGGTGAACTCAATGAGCATGATTTCAAGCTTAACTGGGTAAGTGTCAGGAATACCCCCAAAATGTGTCTTTATGTGTTAATATGCTTCTCTACTCAATGCCAAAGACAAGATTTTGAACAGTATTATCACTTTCTTTCAAACTCTCGCCTTTAGGACAATTTAGGCTACAGTCCCCTTTTGACCACTGCAGTGCAAATAGCTATATATGGAAAAAAATAATTCTGCAGATATCACTGTAATAACACCTTTCCTAAATACCATTTCTGACCTAAAGCACAACCATGACATCAAAAAAGGTCTATCTCTTGCAGGAATCCTAACCCTAACCCTAGCTTAGGGTTTGCACCAGGTTAGGGTTAGAGCTCTGAATTTCTACAAATTATTTAATGCAACCTTCCACTCATTGGAGTGCAAAATAGACTTCACTGAAACAAAATATGTGCCTGAAATGGTTATGCAAGCACACTGAACTAAAGAGAATGTATCAACAAGGGGAAAAATCCATTTTTGGACATGTATTCTACTTCTAGAAATGTTGTTTTGGATGGTGATCTCAAGGAGTATGATTTCAAGCTTAACTGGGTAAGAGTCAGGAATACCCCCAAAATGTGGCTTTATGTGTTAATATGCTTCTCTATTCAATGCCAAAGACAAGATTTTGAACAGTATTATCACTTTCTTTCAAACTCTCGCCTTTAGGACAATTTAGGCTACAGTCCCCTTTTGACCACTGCAGTGCAAATAGCTATATATGGAAAAAAATAATTCTGCAGATATCACTGTAAAAACACCTTTCCTAACTACCATTTCTGACCTAAAGCACAGCCATGACATCAAAACAGGTCTAGCTCTTTCAGGAATCCTAACCCTAACCCTAGCTTAGGGTTTGCACTAGGTTAGGGTTAGAGCTCAGAATTTCTACAAATTACTTAATGCAACCTTCCACTCATTGGAGTGCAAAATAGACTTCACTGAAACAAAATATGTGCCTGAAATTGTTATGCAAGCACACTGAACTAAAGAGAATGTATCAACAAGGGGAAAAAATCCATTTTTGGACATGTATTCTACTTTTAGAAATTTTGTTTTGGATGGTGATCTCAATGAGCATGATTTCAAGCTTAACTGGGTAAAAGTCAGGAATACCACCAAAATGTGTCTTTATGTGTTAATATGCTTCTCTATTCAATGCCAAAGACAAGATTTTGAACAGTATTATCACTTTCTTTCAAACTCTCGCCTTTAGGACAATTTAGGCTACAGTCCCCTTTTGACCACTGCAGTGCAAATAGCTATATATGGAAAAAAATAATTCTGCAGATATCACTGTAAAAACACCTTTCCTAACTACCATTTCTGACCTAAAGCACAGCCATGACATCAAAAAAGGTCTAGCTCTTTCAGGAATCCTAACCCTAACCCTAGCTTAGGGTTTGCACTAGGTTAGGGTTAGAGCTCAGAATGTCTACAAATTACTTAATGCATCCTTCCACTCATTGGAGTGCAAAATAGACTTCACTGAAACAAAATATGTGCCTGAAATAGTTATGCAAGCACACTGAACTAAAGAGAGTGTATCAACAAGGGGAAAAAATCCATTTTTGGACATGTATTCTACTTTTAGAAATTCTGTTTTGGATGGTGAACTCAATGAGCATGATTTCAAGCTTAACTGGGTAAGAGTCAGGAATACCCCCAAAATGTGGCTTTATCTGTTAATATGCTTCTCTATTCAATGCCAAAGACAAGATTTTGAACAGTATTTTCACTTTCTTTCAAACTCTCGCCTTTAGGACAATTTAGGCTACAGTCCCCTTTTGACCACTGCAGTGCAAATAGCTATATATGGAAAAAAATAATTCTGCAGATATCACTGTAAAAACACATTTCCTAACTACCATTTCTGACCTAAAGCACAGCCATGACATCAAAAAAGGTCTATCTCTTGCAGGAATCCTAACCCTAACCCTAGCTTAGGGTTTGCACCAGGTTAGGGTTAGAGCTCTGAATTTCTACAAATTATTTAATGCAACCTTCCACTCATTGGAGTGCAAAATAGACTTCACTGAAACAAAATATGTGCCTGAAATGGTTATGCAAGCACACTGAACTAAAGAGAATGTATCAACAAGGGGAAAAATCCATTTTTGGACATGTATTCTACTTTTAGAAATGTTGTTTTGGATGGTGATCTCAAGGAGTATGATTTCAAGCTTAACTGGGTAAGAGTCAGGAATACCCCCAAAATGTGGCTTTATGTGTTAATATGCTTCTCTATTCAATGCCAAAGACAAGATTTTGAACAGTATTATCACTTTCTTTCAAACTCTCGCCTTTAGGACAATTTAGGCTACAGTCCCCTTTTGACCACTGCAGTGCAAATAGCTATATATGGAAAAAAATAATTCTGCAGATATCACTGTAAAAACACCTTTCCTAACTACCATTTCTGACCTAAAGCACAGCCATGACATCAAAACAGGTCTAGCTCTTTCAGGAATCCTAACCCTAACCCTAGCTTAGGGTTTGCACTAGGTTAGGGTTAGAGCTCAGAATGTCTACAAATTACTTAATGCATCCTTCCACTCATTGGAGTGCAAAATAGACTTCACTGAAACAAAATATGTGCCTGAAATAGTTATGCAAGCACACTGAACTAAAGAGAATGTATCAACAAGGGGAAAAAATCCATTTTTGGACATGTATTCTACTTTTAGAAATTCTGTTTTGGATGGTGAACTCAATGAGCATGATTTCAAGCTTAACTGGGTAAGAGTCAGGAATACCCCCAAAATGTGGCTTTATGTGTTAATATGCTTCTCTATTCAATGCCAAAGACGAGATTTTGAACAGTATTATCACTTTCTTACAAACTCTCGCATTTAGGACAATTTAGGCTACAGTCCCCTTTTGACCACTGCAGTGGATATAGCTATATATGGATAAAAATAATTCTGCAGATATCACTGTAATAACACCTTTCCTAACTACCATTTCTGACCTAAAGCACAGCCATGACATCAAAAAAGGTCTATCTCTTGCAGGAATCCTAACCCTAACCCTAGCTTAGGGTTTGCACCAGGTTAGGGTTAGAGCTCTGAATTTCTACAAATTATTTAATGCAACCTTCCACTCATTGGAGTGCAAAATAGACTTCACTGAAACAAAATATGTGCCTGAAATGGTTATGCAAGCACACTGAACTAAAGAGAATGTATCAACAAGGGGAAAAATCCATTTTTGGACATGTATTCTACTTTTAGAAATTTTGTTTTGGATGGTGATCTCAAGGAGTATGATTTCAAGCTTAACTGGGTAAGAGTCAGGAATACCCCCAAAATGTGGGCTTAATGTGTTAATATGCTTCTCTATTCAATGCCAAAGACAAGATTTTGAACAGTATTATCACTTTCTCTCAAACTCTCGCCTTTAGGACAATTTAGGCTACAGTCACCTTTTGACCACTGCAGTGCAAATAGCTATATATGGAAAAAAATAATTCTGCAGATATCACTGTAATAACACCTTTCCTAAATACCATTTCTGACCTAAAGCACAGCCATGACATCAAAAAAGGTCTATCTCTTGCAGGAATCCTAACCCTAACCCTAGCTTTGGGTTTGCACTAGGTTAGGGTTAGAGCTCAGAATTTCTACAAATTATTTAATCCAACCTTCCACTAATTGGAGTGCAAAATAGACTTCACTGAAACAAAATATGTGTCTGAAATGGTTATGCAAGCACACTGAACTAAAGAGAATGTATCGACAAGGGTCAAATTCCATTTTTGGACATGTATTCTACTTTTAGAAATGTTGTTTTGGATGGTGAACTCAATGAGCATGATTTCAAGCTTAACTGGGTAAGTGTCAGGAATACCCCCAAAATGTGTCTTTATGTGTTAATATGCTTCTCTACTCAATGCCAAAGACAAGATTTTGAACAGTATTATCACTTTCTTTCAAACTCTCGCCTATAGGACAATTTAGGCTACAGTCCCCTTTTGACCACTGCAGTGCAAATAGCTATATATGGAAAAAAATAATTCTGCAGATATCACTGTAATAACACCTTTCCTAAATACCATTTCTGACCTAAAGCACAACCATGACATCAAAAAAGGTCTATCTCTTGCAGGAATCCTAACCCTAACCCTAGCTTAGGGTTTGCACCAGGTTAGGGTTAGAGCTCTGAATTTCTACAATTTAATGCAACCTTCCACTCATTGGAGTGCAAAATAGACTTCACTGAAACAAAATATGTGCCTGAAATGGTTATGCAAGCACACTGAACTAAAGAGAATGTATCAACAAGGGGAAAAATCCATTTTTGGACATGTATTCTACTTTTAGAAATTCTGTTTTGGATGGTGAACTCAATGAGCATGATTTCAAGCTTAACTGGGTAAGAGTCAGGAATACCCCCAAAATGTGGCTTTATGTGTTAATATGCTTCTCTATTCAATGCCAAAGACGAGATTTTGAACAGTATTATCACTTTCTTACAAACTCTCGCATTTAGGACAATTTAGGCTACAGTCCCCTTTTGACCACTGCAGTGGATATAGCTATATATGGATAAAAATAATTCTGCAGATATCACTGTAATAACACCTTTCCTAACTACCATTTCTGACCTAAAGCACAGCCATGACATCAAAAAAGGTCTATCTCTTGCAGGAATCCTAACCCTAACCCTAGCTTAGGGTTTGCACCAGGTTAGGGTTAGAGCTCTGAATTTCTACAAATTATTTAATGCAACCTTCCACTCATTGGAGTGCAAAATAGACTTCACTGAAACAAAATATGTGCCTGAAATGGTTATGCAAGCACACTGAACTAAAGAGAATGTATCAACAAGGGGAAAAATCCATTTTTGGACATGTATTCTACTTTTAGAAATGTTGTTTTGGATGGTGATCTCAAGGAGTATGATTTCAAGCTTAACTGGGTAAGAGTCAGGAATACCCCCAAAATGTGGGCTTAATGTGTTAATATGCTTCTCTATTCAATGCCAAAGACAAGATTTTGAACAGTATTATCACTTTCTCTCAAACTCTCGCCTTTAGGACAATTTAGGCTACAGTCACCTTTTGACCACTGCAGTGCAAATAGCTATATATGGAAAAAAATAATTCTGCAGATATCACTGTAATAACACCTTTCCTAAATACC
Source organism: Lepisosteus oculatus (assembly GCF_040954835.1). Taxonomy (NCBI): domain Eukaryota; kingdom Metazoa; phylum Chordata; class Actinopteri; order Semionotiformes; family Lepisosteidae; genus Lepisosteus; species Lepisosteus oculatus. Next base: position 10,646,684 of record NC_090719.1, on the reverse strand, counting down.
ATTTCTGACCTAAAGCACAGCCATGACATCAAAAAAGGTCTATCTCTTGCAGGAATCCTAACCCTAACCCTAGCTTTGGGTTTGTACTAGGTTAGGGTTAGAGCTCAGAATTTCTACAAATTATTTAATCCAACCTTCCACTAATTGGAGTGCAAAATAGACTTCACTGAAACAAAATATGTGTCTGAAATGGTTATGCAAGCACACTGAACTAAAGAGAATGTATCGACAAGGGTCAAATTCCATTTTTGGACATGTATTCTACTTTTAGAAATGTTGTTTTGGATGGTGAACTCAATGAGCATGATTTCAAGCTTAACTGGGTAAGTGTCAGGAATACCCCCAAAATGTGTCTTTATGTGTTAATATGCTTCTCTACTCAATGCCAAAGACAAGATTTTGAACAGTATTATCACTTTCTTTCAAACTCTCGCCTTTAGGACAATTTAGGCTACAGTCCCCTTTTGACCACTGCAGTGCAAATAGCTATATATGGAAAAAAATAATTCTGCAGATATCACTGTAATAACACCTTTCCTAAATACCATTTCTGACCTAAAGCACAACCATGACATCAAAAAAGGTCTATCTCTTGCAGGAATCCTAACCCTAACCCTAGCTTAGGGTTTGCACCAGGTTAGGGTTAGAGCTCTGAATTTCTACAAATTATTTAATGCAACCTTCCACTCATTGGAGTGCAAAATAGACTTCACTGAAACAAAATATGTGCCTGAAATGGTTATGCAAGCACACTGAACTAAAGAGACTGTATCAACAAGGGGAAAAAATCCATTTTTGGACATGTATTCTACTTTTAGAAATTTTGTTTAGGATGGTGAACTCAATGAGCATGATTTCAAGCTTAACTGGGTAAGAGTCAGGAATACCCCCAAAATGTGGCTTTATGTGTTAATATGCTTCTCTATTCAATGCCAAAGACAAGATTTTGAACAGTATTATCACTTTCTTTCAAACTCTCGCATTTAGGACAATTTAGGCTACAGCCCCCTTTTGACCACTGCAGTGCATATAGCTATATATGGATAAAAATAATTCGGCAGATATCACTGTAATAACACCTTTCCTAACTACCATTTCTGACCTAAAGCACAGCCATGACATCAAAAAAGGTCTATCTCTTGCAGGAATCCTAACCCTAACCCTAGCTTAGGGTTTGCACCAGGTTAGGGTTAGAGCTCTGAATTTCTACAAATTATTTAATGCAACCTTCCACTCATTGGAGTGCAAAATAGACTTCACTGAAACAAAATATGTGCCTGAAATGGTTATGCAAGCACACTGAACTAAAGAGAATGTATCAACAAGGGGAAAAATCCATTTTTGGACATGTATTCTACTTTTAGAAATGTTGTTTTCGATGGTGATCTCAAGGAGTATGATTTCAAGCTTAACTGGGTAAGAGTCAGGAATACCCCCAAAATGTGGCTTTATGTGTTAATATGCTTCTCTATTCAAAGCCAAAGACAAGATTTTGAACAGTATTATCACTTTCTTTCAAACTCTCGCCTTTAGGACAATTTAGGCTACGGTCCCCTTTTGAACAATGCAGTTCAAATAGGTATATAGGGAAAAAAATAATTCTGCAGAATTCACTGTAATAACACCTTTCCTAAATACCATTTCTGACCTAAAGCACAGCCATGACATCAAAAAAGGTCTAGCTCTTTCAGGAATCCTAACCCTAACCCTAGCTTAGGGTTTGCACTAGGTTAGGGTTAGAGCTCAGAATGTCTACAAATTACTTAATGCATCCTTCCACTCATTGGAGTGCAAAATAGACTTCACTGAAACAAAATATGTGCCTGAAATAGTTATGCAAGCACACTGAACTAAAGAGAATGTATCAACAAGGGGAAAAAATCCATTTTTGGACATGTATTCTACTTTTAGAAATTTTGTTTAGGATGGTGAACTCAATGAGCATGATTTCAAGCTTAACTGGGTAAGAGTCAGGAATACCCCCAAAATGTGGCTTTATGTGTTAATATGCTTCTCTATTCAATGCCAAAGACAAGATTTTGAACAGTATTATCACTTTCTTTCAAACTCTCACATTTAGGACAATTTTGGCTACAGTCCCCTTTTGACCACTGCAGTGCATATAGCTATATATGGATAAAAATAATTCTGCAGATATCACTGTAATAACACCTTTCCTAACTACCATTTCTGACCTAAAGCACAGCCATGACATCAAAAAAGGTCTATCTCTTGCAGGAATCCTAACCCTAACCCTAGCTTAGGGTTTGCACCAGGTTAGGGTTAGAGCTCTGAATTTCTACAAATTATTTAATGCAACCTTCCACTCATTGGAGTGCAAAATAGACTTCACTGAAACAAAATATGTGCCTGAAATGGTTATGCAAGCACACTGAACTAAAGAGAATGTATCAACAAGGGGAAAAATCCATTTTTGGACATGTATTCTACTTTTAGAAATGTTGTTTTGGATGGTGATCTCAAGGAGTATGATTTCAAGCTTAACTGGGTAAGAGTCAGGAATACCCCCAAAATGTGGCTTTATGTGTTAATATGCTTCTCTATTCAATGCCAAAGACAAGATTTTGAACAGTATTATCACTTTCTTTCAAACTCTCGCCTTTAGGACAATTTAGGCTACAGTCCCCTTTTGACCACTGCAGTGCAAATAGCTATATATGGAAAAAAATAATTCTGCAGATATCACTGTAAAAACACCTTTCCTAACTACCATTTCTGACCTAAAGCACAGCCATGACATCAAAAAAGGTCTAACTCTTTCAGGAATCCTAACCCTAACCCTAGCTTAGGGTTTGCACTAGGTTAGGGTTAGAGCTCAGAATGTCTACAAATTACTTAATGCATCCTTCCACTCATTGGAGTGCAAAATAGACTTCACTGAAACAAAATATGTGCCTGAAATAGTTATGCAAGCACACTGAACTAAAGAGAATGTATCAACAAGGGGAAAAAATCCATTTTTGGACATGTATTCTACTTTTAGAAATTCTGTTTAGGATGGTGAACTCAATGAGCATGATTTCAAGCTTAACTGGGTAAGAGTCAGGAATACCCCCAAAATGTGGCTTTATGTGTTAATATGCTTCTCTATTCAATGCCAAAGACAAGATTTTGAACAGTATTATCACTTTCTTTCAAAATCTCGCCTCTAGGACAAATTAGGCTACAGTCCCCTTTTGACCACTGCAGTGCAAATAACTATATATGGAAAAAAATAATTCTGCAGATATCACTGTAAAAACACCTTTCCTAACTACCATTTCTGACCTAAAGCACAGCCATGACATCAAAAAAGGTCTATCTCTTGCAGGAATCCTAACCCTAACCCTAGTTTAGGGTTTGCACCAGGTTAGGGTTAGAGCTCTGAATTTCTACAAATTATTTAATGCAACCTTCCACTCATTGGAGTGCAAAATAGACTTCACTGAAACAAAATATGTGCCTGAAATGGTTATGCAAGCACACTGAACTAAAGAGAATGTATCAACAAGGGGAAAAATCCATTTTTGGACATGTATTCTACTTTTAGAAATGTTGTTTTGGATGGTGATCTCAAGGAGTATGATTTCAAGCTTAACTGGGTAAGAGTCAGGAATACCCCCAAAATGTGGCTTTATGTGTTAATATGCTTCTCTATTCAAAGCAAAAGACAAGATTTTGAACAGTATTATCACTTTCTTTCAAACTCTCGCCTTTAGGACAATTTAGGCTACGGTCCCCTTTTGAACAATGCAGTTCAAATAGGTATATAGGGAAAAAAATAATTCTGCAGAATTCACTGTAATAACACCTTTCCTAAATACCATTTCTGACCTAAAGCACAGCCATGACATCAAAAAAGGTCTAGCTCTTTCAGGAATCCTAAACCTAACCCTAGCTTAGGGTTTGCACTAGGTTAGGGTTAGAGCTCAGAATGTCTACAAATTACTTAATGCATCCTTCCACTCATTGGAGTGCAAAATAGACTTCACTGAAACAAAATATGTGCCTGAAATAGTTATGCAAGCACACTGAACTAAAGAGAATGTATCAACAAGGGGAAAAAATCCATTTTTGGACATGTATTCTACTTTTAGAAATTTTGTTTAGGATGGTGAACTCAATGAGCATGATTTCAAGCTTAACTGGGTAAGAGTCAGGAATACCCCCAAAATGTGGCTTTATGTGTTAATATGCTTCTCTATTCAATGCCAAAGACAAGATTTTGAACAGTATTATCACTTTCTTTCAAACTCTCGCCTTTAGGACAATTTAGGCTACAGTCCCCTTTTGACCACTGCAGTGCATATAGCTATATATGGATAAAAATAATTCTGCAGATATCACTGTAATAACACCTTTCCTAACTACCATTTCTGACCTAAAGCACAGCCATGACATCAAAAAAGGTCTATCTCTTGCAGGAATCCTAACCCTAACCCTAGCTTAGGGTTTGCACCAGGTTAGGGTTAGAGCTCTGAATTTCTACAAATTATTTAATGCAACCTTCCACTCATTGGAGTGCAAAATAGACTTCACTGAAACAAAATATGTGCCTGAAATGGTTATGCAAGCACACTGAACTAAAGAGAATGTATCAACAAGGGGAAAAATCCATTTTTGGACATGTATTCTACTTTTAGAAATGTTGTTTTGGATGGTGATCTCAAGGAGTATGATTTCAAGCTTAACTGGGTAAGAGTCAGGAATACCCCCAAAATGTGGCTTTATGTGTTAATATGCTTCTCTATTCAATGCCAAAGACAAGATTTTGAACAGTATTATCACTTTCTTTCAAACTCTCGCCTTTAGGACAATTTAGGCTACAGTCCCCTTTTGACCACTGCAGTGCAAATAACTATATATGGAAAAAAATAATTCTGCAGATATCACTGTAAAAACACCTTTCCTAACTACCATTTCTGACCTAAAGCACAGCCATGACATCAAAAAAGGTCTATCTCTTGCAGGAATCCTAACCCTAACCCTAGTTTAGGGTTTGCACCAGGTTAGGGTTAGAGCTCTGAATTTCTACAAATTATTTAATGCAACCTTCCACTCATTGGAGTGCAAAATAGACTTCACTGAAACAAAATATGTGCCTGAAATGGTTATGCAAGCACACTGAACTAAAGAGAATGTATCAACAAGGGGAAAAATCCATTTTTGGACATGTATTCTACTTTTAGAAATGTTGTTTTGGATGGTGATCTCAAGGAGTATGATTTCAAGCTTAACTGGGTAAGAGTCAGGAATACCCCCAAAATGTGGCTTTATGTGTTAATATGCTTCTCTATTCAATGCCAAAGACAAGATTTTGAACAGTATTATCACTTTCTTTCAAACTCTCGCCTTTAGGACAATTTAGGCTACAGTCCCCTTTTGACCACTGCAGTGCAAATAGCTATATATGGAAAAAAATAATTCTGCAGATATCACTGTAAAAACACCTTTCCTAACTACCATTTCTGACCTAAAGCACAGCCATGACATCAAAAAAGGTCTAGCTCTTTCAGGAATCCTAACCCTAACCCTAGCTTAGGGTTTGCACTAGGTTAGGGTTAGAGCTCAGAATGTCTACAAATTACTTAATGCATCCTTCCACTCATTGGAGTGCAAAATAGACTTCACTGAAAGAAAATATGTGCCTGAAATAGTTATGCAAGCACACTGAACTAAAGAGAATGTATCAACAAGGGGAAAAAATCCATTTTTGGACATGTATTCTACTTTTAGAAATTCTGTTTTGGATGGTGAACTCAATGAGCATGATTTCAAGCTTAACTGGGTAAGAGTCAGGAATACCCCCAAAATGTGGCTTTATCTGTTAATATGCTTCTCTATTCAATGCCAAAGACAAGATTTTGAACAGTATTATCACTTTCTTTCAAACTCTCGCCTTTAGGACAATTTAGGCTACAGTCCCCTTTTGACCACTGCAGTGCAAATAGGTATATAGGGAAAAAAATAATTCTGCAGATATCACTGTAATAACACCTTTCCTAAATACCATTTCTGACCTAAAGCACAGCCATGACATCAAAAAAGGTCTAGCTCTTTCAGGAATCCTAACCCTAACCCTAGCTTAGGGTTTGCACTAGGTTAGGATTAGAGCTCAGAATGTCTACAAATTACTTAATGCATCCTTCCACTCATTGGAGTGCAAAATAGACTTCACTGAAACAAAATATGTGCCTGAAATAGTTATGCAAGCACACTGAACTAAAGAGAATGTATCAACAAGGGGAAAAAATCCATTTTTGGACATGTATTCTACTTTTAGAAATTCTGTTTTGGATGGTGAACTCAATGAGCATGATTTCAAGCTTAACTGGGTAAGAGTCAGGAATACCCCCAAAATGTGGCTTTATCTGTTAATATGCTTCTCTATTCAATGCCAAAGACAAGATTTTGAACAGTATTATCACTTTCTTTCAAACTCTCGCCTTTAGGACAATTTAGGCTACAGTCCCCTTTTGACCACTGCAGTGCAAATAACTATATATGGAAAAAAATAATTCTGCAGATATCACTGTAAAAACACCTTTCCTAACTACCATTTCTGACCTAAAGCACAGCCATGACATCAAAAAAGGTCTATCTCTTGCAGGAATCCTAACCCTAACCCTAGTTTAGGGTTTGCACCAGGTTAGGGTTAGAGCTCTGAATTTCTACAAATTATTTAATGCAACCTTCCACTCATTGGAGTGCAAAATAGACTTCACTGAAACAAAATATGTGCCTGAAATGGTTATGCAAGCACACTGAACTAAAGAGACTGTATCAACAAGGGGAAAAAATCCATTTTTGGACATGTATTCTACTTTTAGAAATTTTGTTTAGGATGGTGAACTCAATGAGCATGATTTCAAGCTTAACTGGGTAAGAGTCAGGAATACCCCCAAAATGTGGCTTTATGTGTTAATATGCTTCTCTATTCAATGCCAAAGACAAGATTTTGAACAGTATTATCACTTTCTTTCAAACTCTCGCATTTAGGACAATTTAGGCTACAGCCCCCTTTTGACCACTGCAGTGCATATAGCTATATATGGATAAAAATAATTCGGCAGATATCACTGTAATAACACCTTTCCTAACTACCATTTCTGACCTAAAGCACAGCCATGACATCAAAAAAGGTCTATCTCTTGCAGGAATCCTAACCCTAACCCTAGCTTAGGGTTTGCACCAGGTTAGGGTTAGAGCTCTGAATTTCTACAAATTATTTAATGCAACCTTCCACTCATTGGAGTGCAAAATAGACTTCACTGAAACAAAATATGTGCCTGAAATGGTTATGCAAGCACACTGAACTAAAGAGAATGTATCAACAAGGGGAAAAATCCATTTTTGGACATGTATTCTACTTTTAGAAATGTTGTTTTGGATGGTGATCTCAAGGAGTATGATTTCAAGCTTAACTGGGTAAGAGTCAGGAATACCCCCAAAATGTGGCTTTATGTGTTAATATGCTTCTCTAGTCAAAGCCAAAGACAAGATTTTGAACAGTATTATCACTTTCTTTCAAACTCTCGCCTTTAGGACAATTTAGGCTACGGTCCCCTTTTGAACAATGCAGTTCAAATAGGTATATAGGGAAAAAAATAATTCTGCAGAATTCACTGTAATAACACCTTTCCTAAATACCATTTCTGACCTAAAGCACAGCCATGACATCAAAAAAGGTCTAGCTCTTTCAGGAATCCTAACCCTAACCCTAGCTTAGGGTTTGCACTAGGTTAGGGTTAGAGCTCAGAATGTCTACAAATTACTTAATGCATCCTTCCACTCATTGGAGTGCAAAATTGACTTCACTGAAACAAAATATGTGCCTGAAATAGTTATGCAAGCACACTGAACTAAAGAGAATGTATCAACAAGGGGAAAAAATCCATTTTTGGACATGTATTCTACTTTTAGAAATTTTGTTTAGGATGGTGAACTCAATGAGCATGATTTCAAGCTTAACTGGGTAAGAGTCAGGAATACCCCCAAAATGTGGCTTTATGTGTTAATATGCTTCTCTATTCAATGCCAAAGACAAGATTTTGAACAGTATTATCACTTTCTTTCAAACTCTCGCATTTAGGACAATTTAGGCTACAGTCCCCTTTTGACCACTGCAGTGCATATAGCTATATATGGATAAAAATAATTCTGCAGATATCACTGTAATAACACCTTTCCTAACTACCATTTCTGACCTAAAGCACAGCCATGACATCAAAAAAGGTCTATCTCTTGCAGGAATCCTAACCCTAACCCTAGCTTAGGGTTTGCACCAGGTTAGGGTTAGAGCTCTGAATTTCTACAAATTATTTAATGCAACCTTCCACTCATTGGAGTGCAAAATAGACTTCACTGAAACAAAATATGTGCCTGAAATGGTTATGCAAGCACACTGAACTAAAGAGAATGTATCAACAAGGGGAAAAATCCATTTTTGGACATGTATTCTACTTTTAGAAATGTTGTTTTGGATGGTGATCTCAAGGAGTATGATTTCAAGCTTAACTGGGTAAGAGTCAGGAATACCCCCAAAATGTGGCTTTATGTGTTAATATGCTTCTCTATTCAATGCCAAAGACAAGATTTTGAACAGTATTATCACTTTCTTTCAAACTCTCGCCTTTAGGACAATTTAGGCTACAGTCCCCTTTTGACCACTGCAGTGCAAATAGCTATATATGGAAAAAAATAATTCTGCAGATATCACTGTAAAAACACCTTTCCTAACTACCATTTCTGACCTAAAGCACAGCCATGACATCAAAAAAGGTCTAGCTCTTTCAGGAATCCTAACCCTAACCCTAGCTTAGGGTTTGCACTAGGTTAGGGTTAGAGCTCAGAATGTCTACAAATTACTTAATGCATCCTTCCACTCATTGGAGTGCAAAATAGACTTCACTGAAACAAAATATGTGCCTGAAATAGTTATGCAAGCACACTGAACTAAAGAGAATGTATCAACAAGGGGAAAAAATCCATTTTTGGACATGTATTCTACTTTTAGAAATTTTGTTTAGGATGGTGAACTCAATGAGCATGATTTCAAACTTAACTGGGTAAGAGTCAGGAATACCCCCAAAATGTGGCTTTATGTGTTAATATGCTTCTCTATTCAATGCCAAAGACAAGATTTTGAACAGTATTATCACTTTCTTTCAAACTCTCGCCTTTAGGACAATTTAGGCTACAGTCCCCTTTTGACCACTGCAGTGCAAATAGCTATATATGGAAAAAAATAATTCTGCAGATATCACTGTAAAAACACCTTTCCTAACTACCATTTCTGACCTAAAGCACAGCCATGACATCAAAAAAGGTCTAGCTCTTTCAGGAATCCTAACCCTAACCCTAGCTTAGGGTTTGCACTAGGTTAGGGTTAGAGCTCAGAATGTCTACAAATTACTTAATGCATCCTTCCACTCATTGGAGTGCAAAATAGACTTCACTGAAACAAAATATGTGCCTGAAATAGTTAACAAGCACACTGAACTAAAGAGAATGTATCAACAAGGGGAAAAAATCCATTTTTGGACATGTATTCTACTTTTAGAAATTCTGTTTTGGATGGTGAACTCAATGAGCATGATTTCAAGCTTAACTGGGTAAGAGTCAGGAATACCCCCAAAATGTGGCTTTATCTGTTAATATGCTTCTCTATTCAATGCCAAAGACAAGATTTTGAACAGTATTATCACTTTCTTTCAAACTCTCGCCTTTAGGACAATTTAGGCTACAGTCCCCTTTTGACCACTGCAGTGCAAATAGCTATATATGGAAAAAAATAATTCTGCAGATATCACTGTAAAAACACCTTTCCTAACTACCATTTCTGACCTAAAGCACAGCCATGACATCAAAAAAGGTCTAGCTCTTTCAGGAATCCTAACCCTAACCCTAGCTTAGGGTTTGCACTAGGTTAGGGTTAGAGCTCAGAATGTCTACAAATTACTTAATGCATCCTTCCACTCATTGGAGTGCAAAATAGACTTCACTGAAACAAAATATGTGCCTGAAATAGTTATGCAAGCACACTGAACTAAAGAGAATGTATCAACAAGGGGAAAAAATCCATTTTTGGACATGTATTCTACTTTTAGAAATTTTGTTTAGGATGGTGAACTCAATGAGCATGATTTCAAGCTTAACTGGGTAAGAGTCAGGAATACCCCCAAAATGTGGCTTTATGTGTTAATATGCTTCTCTATTCAATGCCAAAGACAAGATTTTGAACAGTATTATCACTTTCTTTCAAACTCTCGCCTTTAGGACAATTTAGGCTACAGTCCCCTTTTGACCACTGCAGTGCAAATAGGTATATATGGAAAAAAATAATTCTGCAGATATCACTGTAAAAACACCTTTCCTAACTACCATTTCTGACCTAAAGCACAGCCATGACATCAAAAAAGGTCTAGCTCTTTCAGGAATCCTAACCCTAACCCTAGCTTAGGGTTTGCACTAGGTTAGGGTTAGAGCTCAGAATGTCTACAAATTACTTAATGCATCCTTCCACTCATTGGAGTGCAAAATAGACTTCACTGAAACAAAATATGTGCCTGAAATAGTTATGCAAGCACACTGAACTAAAGAGAATGTATCAACAAGGGGAAAAAATCCATTTTTGGACATGTATTCTACTTTTAGAAATTCTGTTTTGGATGGTGAACTCAATGAGCATGATTTCAAGCTTAACTGGGTAAGAGTCAGGAATACCCCCAAAATGTGGCTTTATCTGTTAATATGCTTCTCTATTCAATGCCAAAGACAAGATTTTGAACAGTATTATCACTTTCTTTCAAACTCTCGCCTTTAGGACAATTTAGGCTACAGTCCCCTTTTGACCACTGCAGTGCAAATAACTATATATGGAAAAAAATAATTCTGCAGATATCACTGTAAAAACACCTTTCCTAACTACCATTTCTGACCTAAAGCACAGCCATGACATCAAAAAAGGTCTATCTCTTGCAGGAATCCTAACCCTAACCCTAGCTTAGGGTTTGCACCAGGTTAGGGTTAGAGCTCTGAATTTCTACAAATTATTTAATGCAACCTTCCACTCATTGGAGTGCAAAATAGACTTCACTGAAACAAAATATGTGCCTGAAATGGTTATGCAAGCACACTGAACTAAAGAGAATGTATCAACAAGGGGAAAAATCCATTTTTGGACATGTATTCTACTTTTAGAAATGTTGTTTTGGATGGTGATCTCAAGGAGTATGATTTCAAGCTTAACTGGGTAAGAGTCAGGAATACCCCCAAAATGTGGCTTTATGTGTTAATATGCTTCTCTATTCAATGCCAAAGACAAGATTTTGAACAGTATTATCACTTTCTTTCAAACTCTCGCCTTTAGGACAATTTAGGCTACAGTCCCCTTTTGACCACTGCAGTGCAAATAGCTATATATGGAAAAAAATAATTCTGCAGATATCACTGTAAAAACACCTTTCCTAACTACCATTTCTGACCTAAAGCACAGCCATGACATCAAAAAAGGTCTAGCTCTTTCAGGAATCCTAACCCTAACCCTAGCTTAGGGTTTGCACTAGGTTAGGGTTAGAGCTCAGAATGTCTACAAATTACTTAATGCATCCTTCCACTCATTGGAGTGCAAAATAGACTTCACTGAAAGAAAATATGTGCCTGAAATAGTTATGCAAGCACACTGAACTAAAGAGACTGTATCAACAAGGGGAAAAAATCCATTTTTGGACATGTATTCTACTTTTAGAAATTTTGTTTAGGATGGTGAACTCAATGAGCATGATTTCAAGCTTAACTGGGTAAGAGTCAGGAATACCCCCAAAATGTGGCTTTATGTGTTAATATGCTTCTCTATTCAATGCCAAAGACAAGATTTTGAACAGTATTATCACTTTCTTTCAAACTCTCGCATTTAGGACAATTTAGGCTACAGCCCCCTTTTGACCACTGCAGTGCAAATAGCTATATATGGAAAAAAATAATTCTGCAGATATAACTGTAAAAACACCTTTCCTAACTACCATTTCTGACCTAAAGCACAGCCATGACATCAAAAAAGGTCTAGCTCTTTCAGGAATCCTAACCCTAACCCTAGCTTAGGGTTTGCACTAGGTTAGGGTTAGAGCTCAGAATTTCTACAAATTACTTAATGCAACCTTCCACTCATTGGAGTGCAAAATAGACTTCACTGAAACAAAATATGTGCCTGAAATGGTTATGCAAGCACACTGAATTAAAGAGAATGTATCAACCAGGGGAAAAAATCCATTTTTGGACATGTATTCTACTTTTAGAAATTTTGTTTTGGATGGTGATCTCAATGAGCATGATTTCAAGCTTAACTGGGTAAAAGTCAGGAATACCACCTAAATGTGTCTTAATATGTTAATATGCTTCTCTATTCAATGCCAAAGACAAGATTTTGAACAGTATTATCACTTTCTTTCAAACTCTCGCCTTTAGGACAATTTAGGCTACAGTCCCCTTTTGACCACTGCAGTGCAAATAGCTATATATGGAAAAAAATAATTCTGCAGATATCACTGTAAAAACACCTTTCCTAACTACCATTTCTGACCTAAAGCACAGCCATGACATCAAAAAAGGTCTAGCTCTTTCAGGAATCCTAACCCTAACCCTAGCTTAGGGTTTGCACTAGGTTAGGGTTAGAGCTCAGAATGTCTACAAATTACTTAATGCATCCTTCCACTCATTGGAGTGCAAAAGAGACTTCACTGAAAGAAAATATGTGCCTGAAATAGTTATGCAAACACACTGAACTAAAGAGAATGTATCAACAAGGGGAAAAAATCCATTTTTGGACATGTATTCTACTTTTAGAAATTTTGTTTTGGATGGTGAACTCAATGAGCATGATTTCAAGCTTAACTGGGTAAGAGTCAGGAATACCCCCAAAATGTGGCTTTATCTGTTAATATGCTTCTCTATTCAATGCCAAAGACAAGATTTTGAACAGTATTATCACTTTCTTTCAAACTCTCGCCTTTAGGACAATTTAGGCTACAGTCCCCTTTTGACCACTGCAGTGCAAATAACTATATATGGAAAAAAATAATTCTGCAGATATCACTGTAAAAACACGTTTCCTAACTACCATTTCTGACCTAAAGCACAGCCATGACATCAAAAAAGGTCTATCTCTTGCAGGAATCCTAACCCTAACCCTAGTTTAGGGTTTGCACCAGGTTAGGGTTAGAGCTCTGAATTTCTACAAATTATTTAATGCAACCTTCCACTCATTGGAGTGCAAAATAGACTTCACTGAAACAAAATATGTGCCTGAAATGGTTATGCAAGCACACTGAACTAAAGAGAATGTATCAACAAGGGGAAAAAATCCATTTTTGGACATGTATTCTACTTTTAGAAATTCTGTTTTGGATGGTGAACTCAATGAGCATGATTTCAAGCTTAACTGGGTAAGAGTCAGGAATACCCCTAAAATGTGGCTTTATCTGTTAATATGCTTCTCTATTCAATGCCAAAGACAAGATTTTGAACAGTATTATCACTTTCTTTCAAACTCTCGCCTTTAGGACAATTTAGGCTACAGTCCCCTTTTGACCACTGCAGTGCAAATAACTATATATGGAAAAAAATAATTCTGCAGATACCACTGTAAAAACACCTTTCCTAACTACCATTTCTGACCTAAAGCACAGCCATGACATCAAAAAAGGTCTATCTCTTGCAGGAATCCTAACCCTAACCCTAGTTTAGGGTTTGCACCAGGTTAGGGTTAGAGCTCTGAATTTCTACAAATTATTTAATGCAACCTTCCACTCATTGGAGTGCAAAATAGACTTCACTGAAACAAAATATGTGCCTGAAATGGTTATGCAAGCACACTGAACTAAAGAGAATGTATCAACAAGGGGAAAAATCCATTTTTGGACATGTATTCTACTTTTAGAAATGTTGTTTTGGATGGTGATCTCAAGGAGTATGATTTCAAGCTTAACTGGGTAAGAGTCAGGAATACCCCCAAAATGTGGCTTTATGTGTTAATATGCTTCTCTATTCAATGCCAAAGACAAGATTTTGAACAGTATTATCACTTTCTTTCAAACTCTCGCCTTTAGGACAATTTAGGCTACAGTCCCCTTTTGACCACTGCAGTGCAAATAGCTATATATGGAAAAAAATAATTCTGCAGATATCACTGTAAAAACACCTTTCCTAACTACCATTTCTGACCTAAAGCACAGCCATGACATCAAAAAAGGTCTAGCTCTTTCAGGAATCCTAACCCTAACCCTAGCTTAGGGTTTGCACTAGGTTAGGGTTAGAGCTCAGAATGTCTACAAATTACTTAATGCAACCTTCCACTCATTGGAGTGCAAAATAGACTTCACTGAAACAAAATATGTGCCTGAAATGGTTATGCAAGCACACTGAATTAAAGAGAATGTATCAACAAGGGGAAAAAATCCATTTTTGGACATGTATTCTACTTTTAGAAATTTTGTTTTGGATGGTGATCTCAATGAGCATGATTTCAAGCTTAACTGGGTAAAAGTCAGGAATACCACCAAAATGTGTCTTAATGTGTTAATATGCTTCTCTATTCAATGCCAAAGACAAGATTTTGAACAGTATTATCACTTTCTTTCAAACTCTCGCCTTTAGGACAATTTAGGCTACAGTCCCCTTTTGACCACTGCAGTGCAAATAGCTATATATGGAAAAAAATAATTCTGCAGATATCACTGTAAAAACACCTTTCCTAACTACCATTTCTGACCTAAAGCACAGCCATGACATCAAAAAAGGTCTAGCTCTTTCAGGAATCCTAACCCTAACCCTAGCTTGGGGTTTGCACTAGGTTAGGGTTAGAGCTCAGAATGTCTACAAATTACTTAATGCATCCTTCCACTCATTGGAGTACAAAATAGACTTCACTGAAAGAAAATATGTGCCTGAAATAGTTATGCAAGCACACTGAACTAAAGAGAATGTATCAACAAGGGGAAAAAATCAATTTTTGGACATGTATTCTACTTTTAGAAATTCTGTTTTGGATGGTGAACTCAATGAGCATGATTTCAAGCTTAACTGGGTAAGAGTCAGGAATACCCCCAAAATGTGGCTTTATCTGTTAATATGCTTCTCTATTCAATGCCAAAGATAAGATTTTGAACAGTATTATCACTTTCTTTCAAACTCTCGCCTTTAGGACAATTTAGGCTACAGTCCCCTTTTGACCACTGCAGTGCAAATAACTATATATGGAAAAGAATAATTCTGCAGATATCACTGTAAAAACACCTTTCCTAACTACCATTTCTGACCTAAAGCACAGCCATGACATCAAAAAAGGTCTATCTCTTGCAGGAATCCTAACCCTAACCCTAGTTTAGGGTTTGCACCAGGTTAGGGTTAGAGCTCTGAATTTCTACAAATTATTTAATGCAACCTTCCACTCATTGGAGTGCAAAATAGACTTCACTGAAACAAAATATGTGCCTGAAATGGTTATGCAAGCACACTGAACTAAAGAGACTGTATCAACAAGGGGAAAAAATCCATTTTTGGACATGTATTCTACTTTTAGAAATTTTGTTTAGGATGGTGAACTCAATGAGCATGATTTCAAGCTTAACTGGGTAAGAGTCAGGAATACCCCCAAAATGTGGCTTTATGTGTTAATATGCTTCTCTATTCAATGCCAAAGACAAGATTTTGAACAGTATTATCACTTTCTTTCAAACTCTCGCATTTAGGACAATTTAGGCTACAGCCCCCTTTTGACCACTGCAGTGCATATAGCTATATATGGATAAAAATAATTCGGCAGATATCACTGTAATAACACCTTTCCTAACTACCATTTCTGACCTAAAGCACAGCCATGACATCAAAAAAGGTCTATCTCTTGCAGGAATCCTAACCCTAACCCTAGTTTAGGGTTTGCACCAGGTTAGGGTTAGAGCTCTGAATTTCTACAAATTATTTAATGCAACCTTCCACTCATTGGAGTGCAAAATAGACTTCACTGAAACAAAATATGTGCCTGAAATGGTTATGCAAGCACACTGAACTAAAGAGAATGTATCAACAAGGGGAAAAAATCCATTTTTGGACATGTATTCTACTTTTAGAAATTCTGTTTTGGATGGTGAACTCAATGAGCATGATTTCAAGCTTAACTGGGTAAGAGTCAGGAATACCCCTAAAATGTGGCTTTATCTGTTAATATGCTTCTCTATTCAATGCCAAAGACAAGATTTTGAACAGTATTATCACTTTCTTTCAAACTCTCGCATTTAGGACAATTTAGGCTACAGCCCCCTTTTGACCACTGCAGTGCATATAGCTATATATGGATAAAAATAATTTGGCAAATATCACTGTAATAACACCTTTCCTAACTACCATTTCTGACCTAAAGCACAGCCATGACATCAAAAAAGGTCTATCTCTTGCAGGAATCCTAACCCTAACCCTAGCTTAGGGTTTGCACCAGGTTAGGGTTAGAGCTCTGAATTTCTACAAATTATTTAATGCAACCTTCCACTCATTGGAGTGCAAAATAGACTTCACTGAAACAAAATATGTGCCTGAAATGGTTATGCAAGCACACTGAACTAAAGAGAATGTATCAACAAGGGGAAAAATCCATTTTTGGACATGTATTCTACTTTTAGAAATGCTGTTTTGGATGGTGATCTCAAGGAGTATGATTTCAAGCTTAACTGGGTAAGAGTCAGGAATACCCCCAAAATGTGGCTTTATGTGTTAATATGCTTCTCTATTCAATGCCAAAGACAAGATTTTGAACAGTATTATCACTTTCTTTCAAACTCTCGCCTTTAGGACAATTTAGGCTACGGTCCCCTTTTGAACAATGCAGTTCAAATAGGTATATAGGGAAAAAAATAATTCTGCAGATATCACTGTAATAACACCTTTCCTAAATACCATTTCTGACCTAAAGCACAGCCATGACATAAAAAAAAGGTCTAGCTCTTTCAGGAATCCTAACCCTAACCCTAGCTTAGGGTTTGCACTAGGTTAGGGTTAGAGCTCAGAATGTCTACAAATTACTTAATGCATCCTTCCACTCATTGGAGTGCAAAATAGACTTCACTGAAACAAAATATGTGCCTGAAATAGTTATGCAAGCACACTGAACTAAAGAGAATGTATCAACAAGGGGAAAAAATCCATTTTTGGACATGTATTCTACTTTTAGAAATTTTGTTTAGGATGGTGAACTCAATGAGCATGATTTCAAGCTTAACTGGGTAAGAGTCAGGAATACCCCCAAAATGTGGCTTTATGTGTTAATATGCTTCTCTATTCAATGCCAAAGACAAGATTTTGAACAGTATTATCACTTTCTTTCAAACTCTCGCATTTAGGACAATTTAGGCTACAGTCCCCTTTTGACCACTGCAGTGCATATAGCTATATATGGATAAAAATAATTCTGCAGATATCACTGTAATAACACCTTTCCTAACTACCATTTCTGACCTAAAGCACAGCCATGACATCAAAAAAGGTCTATCTCTTGCAGGAATCCTAACCCTAACCCTAACTTAGGGTTTGCACCAGGTTAGGGTTAGAGCTCTGAATTTCTACAAATTATTTAATGCAACCTTCCACTCATTGGAGTGCAAAATAGACTTCACTGAAACAAAATATGTGCCTGAAATGGTTATGCAAGCACACTGAACTAAAGAGAATGTATCAACAAGGGGAAAAATCCATTTTTGGACATGTATTCTACTTTTAGAAATGTTGTTTTGGATGGTGATCTCAAGGAGTATGATTTCAAGCTTAACTGGGTAAGAGTCAGGAATACCCCCAAAATGTGGCTTTATGTGTTAATATGCTTCTCTATTCAATGCCAAAGACAAGATTTTGAACAGTATTATCACTTTCTTTCAAACTCTCGCCTTTAGGACAATTTAGGCTACAGTCCCCTTTTGACCACTGCAGTGCAAATAGCTATATATGGAAAAAAATAATTCTGCAGATATCACTGTAAAAACACCTTTCCTAACTACCATTTCTGACCTAAAGCACAGCCATGACATCAAAAAAGGTCTAGCTCTTTCAGGAATCCTAACCCTAACCCTAGCTTAGGGTTTGCACTAGGTTAGGGTTAGAGCTCAGAATTTCTACAAATTACTTAATGCAACCTTCCACTCATTGGAGTGCAAAATAGACTTCACTGAAACAAAATATGTGTCTGAAATGGTTATGCAAGCACACTGAACTAAAGAGAATGTATCAACAAGGGGAAAAAATCCATTTTTGGACATGTATTCTACTTTTAGAAATTTTGTTTTGGATGTTGATCTCAATGAGCATGATTTCAAGCTTAACTGGGTAAAAGTCAGGAATACCACCAAAATGTGTCTTAATGTGTTAATATGCTTCTCTATTCAATGCCAAAGACAAGATTTTGAACAGTATTATCACTTTCTTTCAAACTCTCGCCTTTAGGACAATTTAGGCTACAGTCCCCTTTTGACCACTGCAGTGCAAATAGCTATATATGGAAAAAAATAATTCTGCAGATATCACTGTAAAAACACCTTTCCTAACTACCATTTCTGACCTAAAGCACAGCCATGACATCAAAAAAGGTCTAGCTCTTTCAGGAATCCTAACCCTAACCCTAGCTTAGGGTTTGCACCAGGTTAGGGTTAGAGCTCAGAATGTCTACAAATTACTTAATGCATCCTTCCACTCATTGGAGTGCAAAATAGACTTCACTGAAACAAAATATGTGCCTGAAATAGTTATGCAAGCAAACTGAACTAAAGAGAATGTATCAACAAGGGGAAAAAATCCATTTTTGGACATGTATTCTACTTTTAGAAATTCTGTTTTGGATGGTGAACTCAATGAGCATGATTTCAAGCTTAACTGGGTAAGAGTCAGGAATACCCCCAAAATGTGGCTTTATCTGTTAATATGCTTCTCTATTCAATGCCAAAGACAAGATTTTGAACAGTATTATCACTTTCTTTCAAACTCTCGCCTTTAGGACAATTTAGGCCACAGTCCCCTTTTGACCACTGCAGTGCAAATAACTATATATGGAAAAAAATAATTCTGCAGATATCACTGTAAATACACCTTTCCTAACTACCATTTCTGACCTAAAGCACAGCCATGACATCAAAAAAGGTCTATCTCTTGCAGGAATCCTAACCCTAACCCTAGCTTAGGGTTTGCACCAGGTTAGGGTTAGAGCTCTGAATTTCTACAAATTATTTAATGCAACCTTCCACTCATTGGAGTGCAAAATAGACTTCACTGAAACAAAATATGTGTCTGAAATGGTTATGCAAGCACACTGAACTAAAGAGAATGTATCAACAAGGGGAAAAATCCATTTTTGGACATGTATTCTACTTTTAGAAATGTTGTTTTGGATGGTGATCTCAAGGAGTATGATTTCAAGCTTAACTGGGTAAGAGTCAGGAATACCCCCAAAATGTGGCTTTATGTGTTAATATGCTTCTCTATTCAATGCCAAAGACAAGATTTTGAACAGTATTATCACTTTCTTTCAAACTCTCGCCTTTAGGACAATTTAGGCTACAGTCCTCTTTTGACCACTGCAGTGCAAATAGCTATAAATGGAAAAAATAATTCTGCAGATATCACTGTAATAACAACTTTCCTAACTACCATTTCTGACCTAAAGCACAGCCATGACATCAAAAAAGGTCTATCTCTTGCAAGAATCCTAACCCTAACCCTAGCTTAGGGTTTGGACCAGGTTAGGGTTAGAGCTCTGAATTTCTACAAATTATTTAATGCAACCTTACACTCATTGGAGTGCAATATAGACTTCACTGAAACAAGATATGTGTCTGAAATGGTTATGCAAGCACACTGAACTAAAGAGAATGTATCGACAAGGGTCAAATTCCATTTTTGGACATGTATTCTACTTTTAGAAATGTTGTTTTGGATGGTGAACTCAATGAGCATGATTTCAAGCTTAACTGGGTACGAGTCCGGAATACCCCCAAAATGTGGCTTTATGTGTTAATATGCTTCTCTATTCAATGCCAAAGACAAGATTTTGAACAGTATTATCACTTTCTTTCAAACTCTCGCATTTAGGACAATTTAGGCTACAGCCCCCTTTTGACCACTGCAGTGCATATAGCTATATATGGATAAAAATAATTCGGCAAATATCACTGTAATAACACCTTTCCTAACTACCATTTCTGACCTAAAGCACAGCCATGACATCAAAAAAGGTCTATCTCTTGCAGGAATCCTAACCCTAACCCTAGCTTAGGGTTTGCACCAGGTTAGGGTTAGAGCTCTGAATTTCTACAAATTATTTAATGCAACCTTCCACTCATTGGAGTGCAAAATAGACTTCACTGAAACAAAATATGTGCCTGAAATGGTTATGCAAGCACACTGAACTAAAGAGAATGTATCAACAAGGGGAAAAATCCATTTTTGGACATGTATTCTACTTTTAGAAATGCTGTTTTGGATGGTGATCTCAAGGAGTATGATTTCAAGCTTAACTGGGTAAGAGTCAGGAATACCCCCAAAATGTGGCTTTATGTGTTAATATGCTTCTCTATTCAATGCCAAAGACAAGATTTTGAACAGTATTATCACTTTCTTTCAAACTCTCGCCTTTAGGACAATTTAGGCTACGGTCCCCTTTTGAACAATGCAGTTCAAATAGGTATATAGGGAAAAAAATAATTCTGCAGATATCACTGTAATAACACCTTTCCTAAATACCATTTCTGACCTAAAGCACAGCCATGACATCAAAAAAGGTCTAGCTCTTTCAGGAATCCTAACCCTAACCCTAGCTTAGGGTTTGCACTAGGTTAGGGTTAGAGCTCAGAATGTCTACAAATTACTTAATGCATCCTTCCACTCATTGGAGTGCAAAATAGACTTCACTGAAACAAAATATGTGCCTGAAATAGTTATGCAAGCACACTGAACTAAAGAGAATGTATCAACAAGGGGAAAAAATCCATTTTTGGACATGTATTCTACTTTTAGAAATTTTGTTTAGGATGGTGAACTCAATGAGCATGATTTCAAGCTTAACTGGGTAAGAGTCAGGAATACCCCCAAAATGTGGCTTTATGTGTTAATATGCTTCTCTATTCAATGCCAAAGACAAGATTTTGAACAGTATTATCACTTTCTTTCAAACTCTCGCATTTAGGACAATTTAGGCTACAGTCCCCTTTTGACCACTGCAGTGCATATAGCTATATATGGATAAAAATAATTCTGCAGATATCACTGTAATAACACCTTTCCTAACTACCATTTCTGACCTAAAGCACAGCCATGACATCAAAAAAGGTCTATCTCTTGCAGGAATCCTAACCCTAACCCTAGCTTAGGGTTTGCACCAGGTTAGGGTTAGAGCTCTGAATTTCTACAAATTATTTAATGCAACCTTCCACTCATTGGAGTGCAAAATAGACTTCACTGAAACAAAATATGTGCTTGAAATAGTTATGCAAGCACACTGAACTAAAGAGAATGTATCAACAAGGGGAAAAAATCCATTTTTGGACATGTATTCTACTTTTAGAAATTTTGTTTAGGATGGTGAACTCAATGAGCATGATTTCAAGCTTAACTGGGTAAGAGTCAGGAATACCCCCAAAATGTGGCTTTATGTGTTAATATGCTTCTCTATTCAATGCCAAAGACAAGATTTTGAACAGTATTATCACTTTCTTTCAAACTCTCGCATTTAGGACAATTTAGGCTACAGTCCCCTTTTGACCACTGCAGTGCATATAGCTATATATGGATAAAAATAATTCTGCAGATATCACTGTAATAACACCTTTCCTAACTACCATTTCTGACCTAAAGCACAGCCATGACATCAAAAAAGGTCTATCTCTTGCAGGAATCCTAACCCTAACCCTAGCTTAGGGTTTGCACCAGGTTAGGGTTAGAGCTCTGAATTTCTACAAATTATTTAATGCAACCTTCCACTCATTGGAGTGCAAAATAGACTTCACTGAAACAAAATATGTGCCTGAAATGGTTATGCAAGCACACTGAACTAAAGAGAATGTATCAACAATGGGAAAAATCCATTTTTGGACATGTATTCTACTTTTAGAAATGTTGTTTTGGATGGTGATCTCAAGGAGTATGATTTCAAGCTTAACTGGGTAAGAGTCAGGAATACCCCCAAAATGTGGCTTTATATGTTAATATGCTTCTCTATTCAATGCCAAAGACAAGATTTTGAACAGTATTATCACTTTCTTTCAAACTCTCGCCTTTAGGACAATTTAGGCTACAGTCCCCTTTTGACCACTGCAGTGCAAATAGCTATATATGGAAAAAAATAATTCTGCAGATATCACTGTAAAAACACCTTTCCTAACTACCATTTCTGACCTAAAGCACAGCCATGACATCAAAAAAGGTCTAGCTCTTTCAGGAATCCTAACCCTAACCCTAGCTTAGGGTTTGCACTAGGTTAGGGTCAGAGCTCAGAATTTCTACAAATTACTTAATGCAACCTTCCACTCATTGGAGTGCAAAATAGACTTCACTGAAACAAAATATGTGTCTGAAATGGTTATGCAAGCACACTGAACTAAAGAGAATGTATCAACAAGGGGAAAAAATCCATTTTTGGACATGTATTCTACTTTTAGAAATTTTGTTTTGGATGTTGATCTCAATGAGCATGATTTCAAGCTTAACTGGGTAAAAGTCAGGAATACCACCAAAATGTGTCTTAATGTGTTAATATGCTTCTCTATTCAATGCCAAAGACAAGATTTTGAACAGTATTATCACTTTCTTTCAAACTCTCGCCTTTAGGACAATTTAGGCTACAGTCCCCTTTTGACCACTGCAGTGCAAATAACTATATATGGAAAAAACTAATTCTGCAGATACCACTGTAAAAACACCTTTCCTAACTACCATTTCTGACCTAAAGCACAGCCATGACATCAAAAAAGGTCTATCTCTTGCAGGAATCCTAACCCTAACCCTAGCTTAGGGTTTGCACCAGGTTAGGGTTAGAGCTCTGAATTTCTACAAATTATTTAATGCAACCTTCCACTCATTGGAGTGCAAAATAGACTTCACTGAAACAAAATATGTGCTTGAAATAGTTATGCAAGCACACTGAACTAAAGAGAATGTATCAACAAGGGGAAAAAATCCATTTTTGGACATGTATTCTACTTTTAGAAATTTTGTTTAGGATGGTGAACTCAATGAGCATGATTTCAAGCTTAACTGGGTAAGAGTCAGGAATACCCCCAAAATGTGGCTTTATGTGTTAATATGCTTCTCTATTCAATGCCAAAGACAAGATTTTGAACAGTATTATCACTTTCTTTCAAACTCTCGCCTTTAGGACAATTTAGGCTACAGTCCCCTTTTGACCACTGCAGTGCAAATAGCTATATATGGAAAAAAATAATTCTGCAGATATCACTGTAAAAACACCTTTCCTAACTACCATTTCTGACCTAAAGCACAGCCATGACATCAAAAAAGGTCTAGCTCTTTCAGGAATCCTAACCCTAACCCTAGCTTAGGGTTTGCACTAGGTTAGGGTTAGAGCTCAGAATTTCTACAAATTACTTAATGCAACCTTCCACTCATTGGAGTGCAAAATAGACTTCACTGAAACAAAATATGTGTCTGAAATGGTTATGCAAGCACACTGAACTAAAGAGAATGTATCAACAAGGGGAAAAAATCCATTTTTGGACATGTATTCTACTTTTAGAAATTTTGTTTTGGATGTTGATCTCAATGAGCATGATTTCAAGCTTAACTGGGTAAAAGTCAGGAATACCACCAAAATGTGTCTTAATGTGTTAATATGCTTCTCTATTCAATGCCAAAGACAAGATTTTGAACAGTATTATCACTTTCTTTCAAACTCTCGCCTTTAGGACAATTTAGGCTACAGTCCCCTTTTGACCACTGCAGTGCAAATAGCTATATATGGAAAAAAATAATTCTGCAGATATCACTGTAAAAACACCTTTCCTAACTACCATTTCTGACCTAAAGCACAGCCATGACATCAAAAAAGGTCTAGCTCTTTCAGGAATCCTAACCCTAACCCTAGCTTAGGGTTTGCACCAGGTTAGGGTTAGAGCTCAGAATGTCTACAAATTACTTAATGCATCCTTCCACTCATTGGAGTGCAAAATAGACTTCACTGAAACAAAATATGTGCCTGAAATAGTTATGCAAGCAAACTGAACTAAAGAGAATGTATCAACAAGGGGAAAAAATCCATTTTTGGACATGTATTCTACTTTTAGAAATTCTGTTTTGGATGGTGAACTCAATGAGCATGATTTCAAGCTTAACTGGGTAAGAGTCAGGAATACCCCCAAAATGTGGCTTTATCTGTTAATATGCTTCTCTATTCAATGCCAAAGACAAGATTTTGAACAGTATTATCACTTTCTTTCAAACTCTCGCCTTTAGGACAATTTAGGCCACAGTCCCCTTTTGACCACTGCAGTGCAAATAACTATATATGGAAAAAAATAATTCTGCAGATATCACTGTAAATACACCTTTCCTAACTACCATTTCTGACCTAAAGCACAGCCATGACATCAAAAAAGGTCTATCTCTTGCAGGAATCCTAACCCTAACCCTAGCTTAGGGTTTGCACCAGGTTAGGGTTAGAGCTCTGAATTTCTACAAATTATTTAATGCAACCTTCCACTCATTGGAGTGCAAAATAGACTTCACTGAAACAAAATATGTGTCTGAAATGGTTATGCAAGCACACTGAACTAAAGAGAATGTATCAACAAGGGGAAAAATCCATTTTTGGACATGTATTCTACTTTTAGAAATGTTGTTTTGGATGGTGATCTCAAGGAGTATGATTTCAAGCTTAACTGGGTAAGAGTCAGGAATACCCCCAAAATGTGGCTTTATGTGTTAATATGCTTCTCTATTCAATGCCAAAGACAAGATTTTGAACAGTATTATCACTTTCTTTCAAACTCTCGCCTTTAGGACAATTTAGGCTACAGTCCTCTTTTGACCACTGCAGTGCAAATAGCTATAAATGGAAAAAATAATTCTGCAGATATCACTGTAATAACAACTTTCCTAACTACCATTTCTGACCTAAAGCACAGCCATGACATCAAAAAAGGTCTATCTCTTGCAAGAATCCTAACCCTAACCCTAGCTTAGGGTTTGGACCAGGTTAGGGTTAGAGCTCTGAATTTCTACAAATTATTTAATGCAACCTTACACTCATTGGAGTGCAATATAGACTTCACTGAAACAAGATATGTGTCTGAAATGGTTATGCAAGCACACTGAACTAAAGAGAATGTATCGACAAGGGTCAAATTCCATTTTTGGACATGTATTCTACTTTTAGAAATGTTGTTTTGGATGGTGAACTCAATGAGCATGATTTCAAGCTTAACTGGGTACGAGTCCGGAATACCCCCAAAATGTGGCTTTATGTGTTAATATGCTTCTCTATTCAATGCCAAAGACAAGATTTTGAACAGTATTATCACTTTCTTTCAAACTCTCGCATTTAGGACAATTTAGGCTACAGCCCCCTTTTGACCACTGCAGTGCATATAGCTATATATGGATAAAAATAATTCGGCAAATATCACTGTAATAACACCTTTCCTAACTACCATTTCTGACCTAAAGCACAGCCATGACATCAAAAAAGGTCTATCTCTTGCAGGAATCCTAACCCTAACCCTAGCTTAGGGTTTGCACCAGGTTAGGGTTAGAGCTCTGAATTTCTACAAATTATTTAATGCAACCTTCCACTCATTGGAGTGCAAAATAGACTTCACTGAAACAAAATATGTGCCTGAAATGGTTATGCAAGCACACTGAACTAAAGAGAATGTATCAACAAGGGGAAAAATCCATTTTTGGACATGTATTCTACTTTTAGAAATGCTGTTTTGGATGGTGATCTCAAGGAGTATGATTTCAAGCTTAACTGGGTAAGAGTCAGGAATACCCCCAAAATGTGGCTTTATGTGTTAATATGCTTCTCTATTCAATGCCAAAGACAAGATTTTGAACAGTATTATCACTTTCTTTCAAACTCTCGCCTTTAGGACAATTTAGGCTACGGTCCCCTTTTGAACAATGCAGTTCAAATAGGTATATAGGGAAAAAAATAATTCTGCAGATATCACTGTAATAACACCTTTCCTAAATACCATTTCTGACCTAAAGCACAGCCATGACATCAAAAAAGGTCTAGCTCTTTCAGGAATCCTAACCCTAACCCTAGCTTAGGGTTTGCACTAGGTTAGGGTTAGAGCTCAGAATGTCTACAAATTACTTAATGCATCCTTCCACTCATTGGAGTGCAAAATAGACTTCACTGAAACAAAATATGTGCCTGAAATAGTTATGCAAGCACACTGAACTAAAGAGAATGTATCAACAAGGGGAAAAAATCCATTTTTGGACATGTATTCTACTTTTAGAAATTTTGTTTAGGATGGTGAACTCAATGAGCATGATTTCAAGCTTAACTGGGTAAGAGTCAGGAATACCCCCAAAATGTGGCTTTATGTGTTAATATGCTTCTCTATTCAATGCCAAAGACAAGATTTTGAACAGTATTATCACTTTCTTTCAAACTCTCGCATTTAGGACAATTTAGGCTACAGTCCCCTTTTGACCACTGCAGTGCATATAGCTATATATGGATAAAAATAATTCTGCAGATATCACTGTAATAACACCTTTCCTAACTACCATTTCTGACCTAAAGCACAGCCATGACATCAAAAAAGGTCTATCTCTTGCAGGAATCCTAACCCTAACCCTAGCTTAGGGTTTGCACCAGGTTAGGGTTAGAGCTCTGAATTTCTACAAATTATTTAATGCAACCTTCCACTCATTGGAGTGCAAAATAGACTTCACTGAAACAAAATATGTGCTTGAAATAGTTATGCAAGCACACTGAACTAAAGAGAATGTATCAACAAGGGGAAAAAATCCATTTTTGGACATGTATTCTACTTTTAGAAATTTTGTTTAGGATGGTGAACTCAATGAGCATGATTTCAAGCTTAACTGGGTAAGAGTCAGGAATACCCCCAAAATGTGGCTTTATGTGTTAATATGCTTCTCTATTCAATGCCAAAGACAAGATTTTGAACAGTATTATCACTTTCTTTCAAACTCTCGCATTTAGGACAATTTAGGCTACAGTCCCCTTTTGACCACTGCAGTGCATATAGCTATATATGGATAAAAATAATTCTGCAGATATCACTGTAATAACACCTTTCCTAACTACCATTTCTGACCTAAAGCACAGCCATGACATCAAAAAAGGTCTATCTCTTGCAGGAATCCTAACCCTAACCCTAGCTTAGGGTTTGCACCAGGTTAGGGTTAGAGCTCTGAATTTCTACAAATTATTTAATGCAACCTTCCACTCATTGGAGTGCAAAATAGACTTCACTGAAACAAAATATGTGCCTGAAATGGTTATGCAAGCACACTGAACTAAAGAGAATGTATCAACAATGGGAAAAATCCATTTTTGGACATGTATTCTACTTTTAGAAATGTTGTTTTGGATGGTGATCTCAAGGAGTATGATTTCAAGCTTAACTGGGTAAGAGTCAGGAATACCCCCAAAATGTGGCTTTATATGTTAATATGCTTCTCTATTCAATGCCAAAGACAAGATTTTGAACAGTATTATCACTTTCTTTCAAACTCTCGCCTTTAGGACAATTTAGGCTACAGTCCCCTTTTGACCACTGCAGTGCAAATAGCTATATATGGAAAAAAATAATTCTGCAGATATCACTGTAAAAACACCTTTCCTAACTACCATTTCTGACCTAAAGCACAGCCATGACATCAAAAAAGGTCTAGCTCTTTCAGGAATCCTAACCCTAACCCTAGCTTAGGGTTTGCACTAGGTTAGGGTCAGAGCTCAGAATTTCTACAAATTACTTAATGCAACCTTCCACTCATTGGAGTGCAAAATAGACTTCACTGAAACAAAATATGTGTCTGAAATGGTTATGCAAGCACACTGAACTAAAGAGAATGTATCAACAAGGGGAAAAAATCCATTTTTGGACATGTATTCTACTTTTAGAAATTTTGTTTTGGATGTTGATCTCAATGAGCATGATTTCAAGCTTAACTGGGTAAAAGTCAGGAATACCACCAAAATGTGTCTTAATGTGTTAATATGCTTCTCTATTCAATGCCAAAGACAAGATTTTGAACAGTATTATCACTTTCTTTCAAACTCTCGCCTTTAGGACAATTTAGGCTACAGTCCCCTTTTGACCACTGCAGTGCAAATAACTATATATGGAAAAAACTAATTCTGCAGATACCACTGTAAAAACACCTTTCCTAACTACCATTTCTGACCTAAAGCACAGCCATGACATCAAAAAAGGTCTATCTCTTGCAGGAATCCTAACCCTAACCCTAGCTTAGGGTTTGCACCAGGTTAGGGTTAGAGCTCTGAATTTCTACAAATTATTTAATGCAACCTTCCACTCATTGGAGTGCAAAATAGACTTCACTGAAACAAAATATGTGCTTGAAATAGTTATGCAAGCACACTGAACTAAAGAGAATGTATCAACAAGGGGAAAAAATCCATTTTTGGACATGTATTCTACTTTTAGAAATTTTGTTTAGGATGGTGAACTCAATGAGCATGATTTCAAGCTTAACTGGGTAAGAGTCAGGAATACCCCCAAAATGTGGCTTTATGTGTTAATATGCTTCTCTATTCAATGCCAAAGACAAGATTTTGAACAGTATTATCACTTTCTTTCAAACTCTCGCATTTAGGACAATTTAGGCTACAGTCCCCTTTTGACCACTGCAGTGCATATAGCTATATATGGATAAAAATAATTCTGCAGATATCACTGTAATAACACCTTTCCTAACTACCATTTCTGACCTAAAGCACAGCCATGACATCAAAAAAGGTCTATCTCTTGCAGGAATCCTAACCCTAACCCTAGCTTAGGGTTTGCACCAGGTTAGGGTTAGAGCTCTGAATTTCTACAAATTATTTAATGCAACCTTCCACTCATTGGAGTGCAAAATAGACTTCACTGAAACAAAATATGTGCCTGAAATGGTTATGCAAGCACACTGAACTAAAGAGAATGTATCAACAATGGGAAAAATCCATTTTTGGACATGTATTCTACTTTTAGAAATGTTGTTTTGGATGGTGATCTCAAGGAGTATGATTTCAAGCTTAACTGGGTAAGAGTCAGGAATACCCCCAAAATGTGGCTTTATGTGTTAATATGCTTCTCTATTCAATGCCAAAGACAAGATTTTGAACAGTATTATCACTTTCTTTCAAACTCTCGCCTTTAGGACAATTTAGGCTACAGTCCCCTTTTGACCACTGCAGTGCAAATAGCTATATATGGAAAAAAATAATTCTGCAGATATCACTGTAAAAACACCTTTCCTAACTACCATTTCTGACCTAAAGCACAGCCATGACATCAAAAAAGGTCTAGCTCTTTCAGGAATCCTAACCCTAACCCTAGCTTAGGGTTTGCACTAGGTTAGGGTCAGAGCTCAGAATTTCTACAAATTACTTAATGCAACCTTCCACTCATTGGAGTGCAAAATAGACTTCACTGAAACAAAATATGTGCCTGAAATGGTTATGCAAGCACACTGAACTAAAGAGAATGTATCAACAAGGGGAAAAAATCCATTTTTGGACATGTATTCTACTTTTAGAAATTTTGTTTAGGATGGTGAACTCAATGAGCATGATTTCAAGCTTAACTGGGTAAGAGTCAGGAATACCCCCAAAATGTGGCTTTATCTGTTAATATGCTTCTCTATTCAATGCCAAAGACAAGATTTTGAACAGTATTATCACTTTCTTTCAAACTCTCGCCTTTAGGACAATTTAGGCTACAGTCCCCTTTTGACCACTGCAGTGCAAATAACTATATATGGAAAAAAATAATTCTGCAGATACCACTGTAAAAACACCTTTCCTAACTACCATTTCTGACCTAAAGCACAGCCATGACATCAAAAAAGGTCTATCTCTTGCAGGAATCCTAACCCTAACCCTACTTTAGGGTTTGCACCAGGTTAGGGTTAGAGCTCTGAATTTCTACAAATTATTTAATGCAACCTTCCACTCATTGGAGTGCAAAATAGACTTCACTGAAACAAAATATGTGCCTGAAATGGTTATGCAAGCAGACTGAACTAAAGAGACTGTATCAACAAGGGGAAAAAATCCATTTTTGGACATGTATTCTACTTTTAGAAATTTTGTTTAGGATGGTGAACTCAATGAGCATGATTTCAAGCTTAACTGGGTAAGAGTCAGGAATACCCCCAAAATGTGGCTTTATGTGTTAATATGCTTCTCTATTCAATGCCAAAGACAAGATTTTGAACAGTATTATCACTTTCTTTCAAACTCTCGCATTTAGGACAATTTAGGCTACAGCCCCCTTTTGACCACTGCAGTGCATATAGCTATATATGGATAAAAATAATTCGGCAGATATCACTGTAATAACACCTTTCCTAACTACCATTTCTGACCTAAAGCAGAGCCATGACATCAAAAAAGGTCTATCTCTTGCAGGAATCCTAACCCTAACCCTAGTTTAGGGTTTGCACCAGGTTAGGGTTAGAGCTCTGAATTTCTACAAATTATTTAATGCAACCTTCCACTCATTGGAGTGCAAAATAGACTTCACTGAAACAAAATATGTGCCTGAAATGGTTATGCAAGCACACTGAACTAAAGAGAATGTATCAACAAGGGGAAAAAATCCATTTTTGGACATGTATTCTACTTTTAGAAATTCTGTTTTGGATGGTGAACTCAATGAGCATGATTTCAAGCTTAACTGGGTAAGAGTCAGGAATACCCCTAAAATGTGGCTTTATCTGTTAATATGCTTCTCTATTCAATGCCAAAGACAAGATTTTGAACAGTATTATCACTTTCTTTCAAACTCTCGCCTTTAGGACAATTTAGGCTACAGTCCCCTTTTGACCACTGCAGTGCAAATAACTATATATGGAAAAAACTAATTCTGCAGATACCACTGTAAAAACACCTTTCCTAACTACCATTTCTGACCTAAAGCACAGCCATGACATCAAAAAAGGTCTATCTCTTGCAGGAATCCTAACCCTAACCCTAGTTTAGGGTTTGCACCAGGTTAGGGTTAGAGCTCTGAATTTCTACAAATTATTTAATGCAACCTTCCACTCATTGGAGTGCAAAATAGACTTCACTGAAACAAAATATGTGCCTGAAATGGTTATGCAAGCACACTGAACTAAAGAGAATGTATCAACAAGGGGAAAAAATCCATTTTTGGACATGTATTCTACTTTTAGAAATTTTGTTTAGGATGGTGAACTCAATGAGCATGATTTCAAGCTTAACTGGGTAAGAGTCAGGAATACCCCCAAAATGTGGCTTTATCTGTTAATATGCTTCTCTATTCAATGCCAAAGACAAGATTTTGAACAGTATTATCACTTTCTTTCAAACTCTCGCCTTTAGGACAATTTAGGCTACAGTCCCCTTTTGACCACTGCAGTGCAAATAACTATATATGGAAAAAAATAATTCTGCAGATACCACTGTAAAAACACCTTTCCTAACTACCATTTCTGACCTAAAGCACAGCCATGACATCAAAAAAGGTCTATCTCTTGCAGGAATCCTAACCCTAACCCTACTTTAGGGTTTGCACCAGGTTAGGGTTAGAGCTCTGAATTTCTACAAATTATTTAATGCAACCTTCCACTCATTGGAGTGCAAAATAGACTTCACTGAAACAAAATATGTGCCTGAAATGGTTATGCAAGCAGACTGAACTAAAGAGACTGTATCAACAAGGGGAAAAAATCCATTTTTGGACATGTATTCTACTTTTAGAAATTTTGTTTAGGATGGTGAACTCAATGAGCATGATTTCAAGCTTAACTGGGTAAGAGTCAGGAATACCCCCAAAATGTGGCTTTATGTGTTAATATGCTTCTCTATTCAATGCCAAAGACAAGATTTTGAACAGTATTATCACTTTCTTTCAAACTCTCGCATTTAGGACAATTTAGGCTACAGTCCCCTTTTGACCACTGCAGTGCATATAGCTATATATGGATAAAAATAATTCTGCAGATATCACTGTAATAACACCTTTCCTAACTACCATTTCTGACCTAAAGCACAGCCATGACATCAAAAAAGGTCTATCTCTTGCAGGAATCCTAACCCTAACCCTAGCTTAGGGTTTGCACCAGGTTAGGGTTAGAGCTCTGAATTTCTACAAATTATTTAATGCAACCTTCCACTCATTGGAGTACAAAATAGACTTCACTGAAACAAAATATGTGCCTGAAATGGTTATGCAAGCACACTGAACTAAAGAGAATGTATCAACAAGGGGAAAAATCCATTTTTGGACATGTATTCTACTTTTAGAAATGTTGTTTTGGATGGTGATCTCAAGGAGTATGATTTCAAGCTTAACTGGGTAAGAGTCAGGAATACCCCCAAAATGTGGCTTTATGTGTTAATATGCTTCTCTATTCAATGCCAAAGACAAGATTTTGAACAGTATTATCACTTTCTTTCAAACTCTCGCCTTTAGGACAATTTAGGCTACAGTCCCCTTTTGACCACTGCAGTGCAAATAGCTATATATGGAAAAAAATAATTCTGCAGATATCACTGTAAAAACACCTTTCCTAACTACCATTTCTGACCTAAAGCACAGCCATGACATCAAAAAAGGTCTAGCTCTTTCAGGAATCCTAACCCTAACCCTAGCTTAGGGTTTGCACTAGGTTAGGGTTAGAGCTCAGAATTTCTACAAATTACTTAATGCAACCTTCCACTCATTGGAGTGCAAAATAGACTTCACTGAAACAAAATATGTGTCTGAAATGGTTATGCAAGCACACTGAACTAAAGAGAATGTATCAACAAGGGGAAAAAATCCATTTTTGGACATGTATTCTACTTTTAGAAATTTTGTTTTGGATGTTGATCTCAATGAGCATGATTTCAAGCTTAACTGGGTAAAAGTCAGGAATACCACCAAAATGTGTCTTAATGTGTTAATATGCTTCTCTATTCAATGCCAAAGACAAGATTTTGAACAGTATTATCACTTTCTTTCAAACTCTCGCCTTTAGGACAATTTAGGCTACAGTCCCCTTTTGACCACTGCAGTGCAAATAGCTATATATGGAAAAAAATAATTCTGCAGATATCACTGTAAAAACACCTTTCCTAACTACCATTTCTGACCTAAAGCACAGCCATGACATCAAAAAAGGTCTAGCTCTTTCAGGAATCCTAACCCTAACCCTAGCTTAGGGTTTGCACTAGGTTAGGGTTAGAGCTCAGAATGTCTACAAATTACTTAATGCATCCTTCCACTCATTGGAGTGCAAAATAGACTTCACTGAAACAAAATATGTGCCTGAAATAGTTATGCAAGCACACTGAACTAAAGAGAATGTATCAACAAGGGGAAAAAATCCATTTTTGGACATGTATTCTACTTTTAGAAATTCTGTTTTGGATGGTGAACTCAATGAGCATGATTTCAAGCTTAACTGGGTAAGAGTCAGGAATACCCCCAAAATGTGGCTTTATCTGTTAATATGCTTCTCTATTCAATGCCAAAGACAAGATTTTGAACAGTATTATCACTTTCTTTCAAACTCTCGCCTTTAGGACAATTTAGGCTACAGTCCCCTTTTGACCACTGCAGTGCAAATAACTATATATGGAAAAAAATAATTCTGCAGATATCACTGTAAAAACACCTTTCTTAACTACCATTTCTGACCTAAAGCACAGCCATGACATCAAAAAAGGTCTATCTCTTGCAGGAATCCTAACCCTAACCCTAGTTTAGGGTTTGCACCAGGTTAGGGTTAGAGCTCTGAATTTCTACAAATTATTTAATGCAACCTTCCACTCATTGGAGTGCAAAATAGACTTCACTGAAACAAAATATGTGCCTGAAATGGTTATGCAAGCACACTGAACTAAAGAGACTGTATCAACAAGGGGAAAAAATCCATTTTTGGACATGTATTCTACTTTTAGAAATTTTGTTTAGGATGGTGAACTCAATGAGCATGATTTCAAGCTTAACTGGGTAAGAGTCAGGAATACCCCCAAAATGTGGCTTTATGTGTTAATATGCTTCTCTATTCAATGCCAAAGACAAGATTTTGAACAGTATTATCACTTTCTTTCAAACTCTCGCATTTAGGACAATTTAGGCTACAGTCCCCTTTTGACCACTGCAGTGCATATAGCTATATATGGATAAAAATAATTCTGCAGATATCACTGTAATAACACCTTTCCTAACTACCATTTCTGACCTAAAGCACAGCCATGACATCAAAAAAGGTCTATCTCTTGCAGGAATCCTAACCCTAACCCTAGCTTAGGGTTTGCACCAGGTTAGGGTTAGAGCTCTGAATTTCTACAAATTATTTAATGCAACCTTCCACTCATTGGAGTACAAAATAGACTTCACTGAAACAAAATATGTGCCTGAAATGGTTATGCAAGCACACTGAACTAAAGAGAATGTATCAACAAGGGGAAAAATCCATTTTTGGACATGTATTCTACTTTTAGAAATGTTGTTTTGGATGGTGATCTCAAGGAGTATGATTTCAAGCTTAACTGGGTAAGAGTCAGGAATACCCCCAAAATGTGGCTTTATGTGTTAATATGCTTCTCTATTCAATGCCAAAGACAAGATTTTGAACAGTATTATCACTTTCTTTCAAACTCTCGCCTTTAGGACAATTTAGGCTACAGTCCCCTTTTGACCACTGCAGTGCAAATAGCTATATATGGAAAAAAATAATTCTGCAGATATCACTGTAAAAACACCTTTCCTAACTACCATTTCTGACCTAAAGCACAGCCATGACATCAAAAAAGGTCTAGCTCTTTCAGGAATCCTAACCCTAACCCTAGCTTAGGGTTTGCACTAGGTTAGGGTTAGAGCTCAGAATTTCTACAAATTACTTAATGCAACCTTCCACTCATTGGAGTGCAAAATAGACTTCACTGAAACAAAATATGTGTCTGAAATGGTTATGCAAGCACACTGAACTAAAGAGAATGTATCAACAAGGGGAAAAAATCCATTTTTGGACATGTATTCTACTTTTAGAAATTTTGTTTTGGATGTTGATCTCAATGAGCATGATTTCAAGCTTAACTGGGTAAAAGTCAGGAATACCACCAAAATGTGTCTTAATGTGTTAATATGCTTCTCTATTCAATGCCAAAGACAAGATTTTGAACAGTATTATCACTTTCTTTCAAACTCTCGCATTTAGGACAATTTAGGCTACAGTCCCCTTTTGACCACTGCAGTGCAAATAACTATATATGGAAAAAAATAATTCTGCAGATACCACTGTAAAAACACCTTTCCTAACTACCATTTCTGACCTAAAGCACAGCCATGACATCAAAAAAGGTCTATCTCTTGCAGGAATCCTAACCCTAACCCTAGTTTAGGGTTTGCACCAGGTTAGGGTTAGAGCTCTGAATTTCTACAAATTATTTAATGCAACCTTCCACTCATTGGAGTGCAAAATAGACTTCACTGAAACAAAATATGTGCCTGAAATGGTTATGCAAGCACACTGAACTAAAGAGAATGTATCAACACGGGGAAAAAATCCATTTTTGGACATGTATTCTACTTTTAGAAATTCTGTTTTGGATGGTGAACTCAATGAGCATGATTTCAAGCTTAACTGGGTAAGAGTCAGGAATACCCCTAAAATGTGGCTTTATCTGTTAATATGCTTCTCTATTCAATGCCAAAGACAAGATTTTGAACAGTATTATCACTTTCTTTCAAACTCTCGCCTTTAGGACAATTTAGGCTACAGTCCCCTTTTGACCACTGCAGTGCAAATAACTATATATGGAAAAAACTAATTCTGCAGATACCACTGTAAAAACACCTTTCCTAACTACCATTTCTGACCTAAAGCACAGCCATGACATCAAAAAAGGTCTATCTCTTGCAGGAATCCTAACCCTAACCCTAGTTTAGGGTTTGCACCAGGTTAGGGTTAGAGCTCTGAATTTCTACAAATTATTTAATGCAACCTTCCACTCATTGGAGTGCAAAATAGACTTCACTGAAACAAAATATGTGCCTGAAATGGTTATGCAAGCACACTGAACTAAAGAGAATGTATCAACAAGGGGAAAAAATCCATTTTTGGACATGTATTCTACTTTTAGAAAATTTGTTTAGGATGGTGAACTCAATGAGCATGATTTCAAGCTTAACTGGGTAAGAGTCAGGAATACCCCCAAAATGTGGCTTTATCTGTTAATATGCTTCTCTATTCAATGCCAAAGACAAGATTTTGAACAGTATTATCACTTTCTTTCAAACTCTCGCATTTAGGACAATTTAGGCTACAGCCCCCTTTTGACCACTGCAGTGCATATAGCTATATATGGATAAAAATAATTCGGCAGATATCACTGTAATAACACCTTTCCTAACTACCATTTCTGACCTAAAGCAGAGCCATGACATCAAAAAAGGTCTATCTCTTGCAGGAATCCTAACCCTAACCCTAGCTTAGGGTTTGCACCAGGTTAGGGTTAGAGCTCTGAATTTCTACAAATTATTTAATGCAACCCTCCACTCATTGGAGTGCAAAATAGACTTCACTGAAACAAAATATGTGCCTGAAATAGTTATGCAAGCACACTGAACAAAAGAGAATGTATCAACAAGGGGAAAAAATCCATTTTTGGACATGTATTCTACTTTTAGAAATTTTGTTTAGGATGGTGAACTCAATGAGCATGATTTCAAGCTTAACTGGGTAAGAGTCAGGAATACCCCCAAAATGTGGCTTTATGTGTTAATATGCTTCTCTATTCAATGCCAAAGACAAGATTTTGAACAGTATTATCACTTTCTTTCAAACTCTCGCATTTAGGACAATTTAGGCTACAGTCCCCTTTTGACCACTGCAGTGCATATAGCTATATATGGATAAAAATAATTCTGCAGATATCACTGTAATAACACCTTTCCTAACTACCATTTCTGACCTAAAGCACAGCCATGACATCAAAAAAGGTCTATCTCTTGCAGGAATCCTAACCCTAACCCTAGCTTAGGGTTTGCACCAGGTTAGGGTTAGAGCTCTGAATTTCTACAAATTATTTAATGCAACCTTCCACTCATTGGAGTACAAAATAGACTTCACTGAAACAAAATATGTGCCTGAAATGGTTATGCAAGCACACTGAACTAAAGAGAATGTATCAACAAGGGGAAAAATCCATTTTTGGACATGTATTCTACTTTTAGAAATGTTGTTTTGGATGGTGATCTCAAGGAGTATGATTTCAAGCTTAACTGGGTAAGAGTCAGGACTACCCCCAAAATGTGGCTTTATGTGTTAATATGCTTCTCTATTCAATGCCAAAGACAAGATTTTGAACAGTATTATCACTTTCTTTCAAACTCTCGCCTTTAGGACAATTTAGGCTACAGTCCCCTTTTGACCACTGCAGTGCAAATAGCTATATATGGAAAAAAATAATTCTGCAGATATCACTGTAAAAACACCTTTCCTAACTACCATTTCTGACCTAAAGCACAGCCATGACATCAAAAAAGGTCTAGCTCTTTCAGGAATCCTAACCCTAACCCTAGCTTAGGGTTTGCACTAGGTTAGGGTTAGAGCTCAGAATTTCTACAAATTACTTAATGCAACCTTCCACTCATTGGAGTGCAAAATAGACTTCACTGAAACAAAATATGTGTCTGAAATGGTTATGCAAGCACACTGAACTAAAGAGAATGTATCAACAAGGGGAAAAAATCCATTTTTGGACATGTATTCTACTTTTAGAAATTTTGTTTTGGATGTTGATCTCAATGAGCATGATTTCAAGCTTAACTGGGTAAAAGTCAGGAATACCACCAAAATGTGTCTTAATGTGTTAATATGCTTCTCTATTCAATGCCAAAGACAAGATTTTGAACAGTATTATCACTTTCTTTCAAACTCTCGCATTTAGGACAATTTAGGCTACAGTCCCCTTTTGACCACTGCAGTGCAAATAACTATATATGGAAAAAAATAATTCTGCAGATACCACTGTAAAAACACCTTTCCTAACTACCATTTCTGACCTAAAGCACAGCCATGACATCAAAAAAGGTCTATCTCTTGCAGGAATCCTAACCCTAACCCTAGTTTAGGGTTTGCACCAGGTTAGGGTTAGAGCTCTGAATTTCTACAAATTATTTAATGCAACCTTCCACTCATTGGAGTGCAAAATAGACTTCACTGAAACAAAATATGTGCCTGAAATGGTTATGCAAGCACACTGAACTAAAGAGAATGTATCAACAAGGGGAAAAAATCCATTTTTGGACATGTATTCTACTTTTAGAAATTCTGTTTTGGATGGTGAACTCAATGAGCATGATTTCAAGCTTAACTGGGTAAGAGTCAGGAATACCCCTAAAATGTGGCTTTATCTGTTAATATGCTTCTCTATTCAATGCCAAAGACAAGATTTTGAACAGTATTATCACTTTCTTTCAAACTCTCGCCTTTAGGACAATTTAGGCTACAGTCCCCTTTTGACCACTGCAGTGCAAATAACTATATATGGAAAAAACTAATTCTGCAGATACCACTGTAAAAACACCTTTCCTAACTACCATTTCTGACCTAAAGCACAGCCATGACATCAAAAAAGGTCTATCTCTTGCAGGAATCCTAACCCTAACCCTAGTTTAGGGTTTGCACCAGGTTAGGGTTAGAGCTCTGAATTTCTACAAATTATTTAATGCAACCTTCCACTCATTGGAGTGCAAAATAGACTTCACTGAAACAAAATATGTGCCTGAAATGGTTATGCAAGCACACTGAACTAAAGAGAATGTATCAACAAGGGGAAAAAATCCATTTTTGGACATGTATTCTACTTTTAGAAATTTTGTTTAGGATGGTGAACTCAATGAGCATGATTTCAAGCTTAACTGGGTAAGAGTCAGGAATACCCCCAAAATGTGGCTTTATCTGTTAATATGCTTCTCTATTCAATGCCAAAGACAAGATTTTGAACAGTATTATCACTTTCTTTCAAACTCTCGCCTTTAGGACAATTTAGGCTACAGTCCCCTTTTGACCACTGCAGTGCAAATAACTATATATGGAAAAAAATAATTCTGCAGATACCACTGTAAAAACACCTTTCCTAACTACCATTTCTGACCTAAAGCACAGCCATGACATCAAAAAAGGTCTATCTCTTGCAGGAATCCTAACCCTAACCCTACTTTAGGGTTTGCACCAGGTTAGGGTTAGAGCTCTGAATTTCTACAAATTATTTAATGCAACCTTCCACTCATTGGAGTGCAAAATAGACTTCACTGAAACAAAATATGTGCCTGAAATGGTTATGCAAGCAGACTGAACTAAAGAGACTGTATCAACAAGGGGAAAAAATCCATTTTTGGACATGTATTCTACTTTTAGAAATTTTGTTTAGGATGGTGAACTCAATGAGCATGATTTCAAGCTTAACTGGGTAAGAGTCAGGAATACCCCCAAAATGTGGCTTTATGTGTTAATATGCTTCTCTATTCAATGCCAAAGACAAGATTTTGAACAGTATTATCACTTTCTTTCAAACTCTCGCATTTAGGACAATTTAGGCTACAGCCCCCTTTTGACCACTGCAGTGCATATAGCTATATATGGATAAAAATAATTCGGCAGATATCACTGTAATAACACCTTTCCTAACTACCATTTCTGACCTAAAGCAGAGCCATGACATCAAAAAAGGTCTATCTCTTGCAGGAATCCTAACCCTAACCCTAGCTTAGGGTTTGCACCAGGTTAGGGTTAGAGCTCTGAATTTCTACAAATTATTTAATGCAACCCTCCACTCATTGGAGTGCAAAATAGACTTCACTGAAACAAAATATGTGCCTGAAATAGTTATGCAAGCACACTGAACAAAAGAGAATGTATCAACAAGGGGAAAAAATCCATTTTTGGACATGTATTCTACTTTTAGAAATTTTGTTTAGGATGGTGAACTCAATGAGCATGATTTCAAGCTTAACTGGGTAAGAGTCAGGAATACCCCCAAAATGTGGCTTTATGTGTTAATATGCTTCTCTATTCAATGCCAAAGACAAGATTTTGAACAGTATTATCACTTTCTTTCAAACTCTCGCATTTAGGACAATTTAGGCTACAGTCCCCTTTTGACCACTGCAGTGCATATAGCTATATATGGATAAAAATAATTCTGCAGATATCACTGTAATAACACCTTTCCTAACTACCATTTCTGACCTAAAGCACAGCCATGACATCAAAAAAGGTCTATCTCTTGCAGGAATCCTAACCCTAACCCTAGCTTAGGGTTTGCACCAGGTTAGGGTTAGAGCTCTGAATTTCTACAAATTATTTAATGCAACCTTCCACTCATTGGAGTACAAAATAGACTTCACTGAAACAAAATATGTGCCTGAAATGGTTATGCAAGCACACTGAACTAAAGAGAATGTATCAACAAGGGGAAAAATCCATTTTTGGACATGTATTCTACTTTTAGAAATGTTGTTTTGGATGGTGATCTCAAGGAGTATGATTTCAAGCTTAACTGGGTAAGAGTCAGGACTACCCCCAAAATGTGGCTTTATGTGTTAATATGCTTCTCTATTCAATGCCAAAGACAAGATTTTGAACAGTATTATCACTTTCTTTCAAACTCTCGCCTTTAGGACAATTTAGGCTACAGTCCCCTTTTGACCACTGCAGTGCAAATAGCTATATATGGAAAAAAATAATTCTGCAGATATCACTGTAAAAACACCTTTCCTAACTACCATTTCTGACCTAAAGCACAGCCATGACATCAAAAAAGGTCTAGCTCTTTCAGGAATCCTAACCCTAACCCTAGCTTAGGGTTTGCACTAGGTTAGGGTTAGAGCTCAGAATTTCTACAAATTACTTAATGCAACCTTCCACTCATTGGAGTGCAAAATAGACTTCACTGAAACAAAATATGTGTCTGAAATGGTTATGCAAGCACACTGAACTAAAGAGAATGTATCAACAAGGGGAAAAAATCCATTTTTGGACATGTATTCTACTTTTAGAAATTTTGTTTTGGATGTTGATCTCAATGAGCATGATTTCAAGCTTAACTGGGTAAAAGTCAGGAATACCACCAAAATGTGTCTTAATGTGTTAATATGCTTCTCTATTCAATGCCAAAGACAAGATTTTGAACAGTATTATCACTTTCTTTCAAACTCTCGCCTTTAGGACAATTTAGGCTACAGTCCCCTTTTGACCACTGCAGTGCAAATAGCTATATATGGAAAAAAATAATTCTGCAGATATCACTGTAAAAACACCTTTCCTAACTACCATTTCTGACCTAAAGCACAGCCATGACATCAAAAAAGGTCTATCTCTTGCAGGAATCCTAACCCTAACCCTAGTTTAGGGTTTGCACCAGGTTAGGGTTAGAGCTCTGAATTTCTACAAATTATTTAATGCAACCTTCCACTCATTGGAGTGCAAAATAGACTTCACTGAAACAAAATATGTGCCTGAAATGGTTATGCAAGCACACTGAACTAAAGAGACTGTATCAACAAGGGGAAAAAATCCATTTTTGGACATGTATTCTACTTTTAGAAATTTTGTTTAGGATGGTGAACTCAATGAGCATGATTTCAAGCTTAACTGGGTAAGAGTCAGGAATACCCCCAAAATGTGGCTTTATGTGTTAATATGCTTCTCTATTCAATGCCAAAGACAAGATTTTGAACAGTATTATCACTTTCTTTCAAACTCTCGCATTTAGGACAATTTAGGCTACAGCCCCCTTTTGACAACTGCAGTGCATATAGCTATATATGGATAAAAATAATTCGGCAGATATCACTGTAATAACACCTTTCCTAACTACCATTTCTGACCTAAAGCACAGCCATGACATCAAAAAAGGTCTATCTCTTGCAGGAATCCTAACCCTAACCCTAGCTTAGGGTTTGCACCAGGTTAGGGTTAGAGCTCTGAATTTCTACAAATTATTTAATGCAACCTTCCACTCATTGGAGTGCAAAATAGACTTCACTGAAACAAAATATGTGCCTGAAATGGTTATGCAAGCACACTGAACTAAAGAGAATGTATCAACAAGGGGAAAAATCCATTTTTGGACATGTATTCTACTTTTAGAAATGTTGTTTTGGATGGTGATCTCAATGAGCATGATTTCAAGCTTAACTGGGTAAAAGTCAGGAATACCACCT
Organism: Lepisosteus oculatus; assembly: GCF_040954835.1. NCBI lineage: Eukaryota > Metazoa > Chordata > Actinopteri > Semionotiformes > Lepisosteidae > Lepisosteus > Lepisosteus oculatus. The sequence goes on along the minus strand of NC_090719.1, from coordinate 10,604,247 downwards.
AAATGTGTCTTAATATGTTAAAATGCTTCTCTATTCAATGCCAAAGACAAGATTTTGAACAGTATTATCACTTTCTTTCAAACTCTCGCCTTTAGGACAATTTAGGCTACAGTCCCCTTTTGACCACTGCAGTGCAAATAGCTATATATGGAAAAAAATAATTCTGCAGATATCACTGTAAAAACACCTTTCCTAACTACCATTTCTGACCTAAAGCACAGCCATGACATCAAAAAAGGTCTAGCTCTTTCAGGAATCCTAACCCTAACCCTAGCTTAGGGTTTGCACTAGGTTAGGGTTAGAGCTCAGAATGTCTACAAATTACTTAATGCATCCTTCCACTCATTGGAGTGCAAAATAGACTTCACTGAAAGAAAATATGTGCCTGAAATAGTTATGCAAACACACTGAACTAAAGAGAATGTATCAACAAGGGGAAAAAATCCATTTTTGGACATGTATTCTACTTTTAGAAATTTTGTTTTGGATGGTGAACTCAATGAGCATGATTTCAAGCTTAACTGGGTAAGAGTCAGGAATACCCCCAAAATGTGGCTTTATCTGTTAATATGCTTCTCTATTCAATGCCAAAGACAAGATTTTGAACAGTATTATCACTTTCTTTCAAACTCTCGCCTTTAGGACAATTTAGGCTACAGTCCCCTTTTGACCACTGCAGTGCAAATAGCTATATATGGAAAAAAATAATTCTGCAGATATCACTGTAAAAACACCTTTCCTAACTACCATTTCTGACCTAAAGCACAGCCATGACATCAAAAAAGGTCTAGCTCTTTCAGGAATCCTAACCCTAACCCTAGCTTAGGGTTTGCACTAGGTTAGGGTTAGAGCTCAGAATGTCTACAAATTACTTAATGCATCCTTCCACTCATTGGAGTGCAAAATAGACTTCACTGAAACAAAATATGTGCCTGAAATAGTTATGCAAGCACACTGAACTAAAGAGAATGTATCAACAAGGGGAAAAAATCCATTTTTGGACATGTATTCTACTTTTAGAAATTCTGTTTTGGATGGTGAACTCAATGAGCATGATTTCAAGCTTAACTGGGTAAGAGTCAGGAATACCCCCAAAATGTGGCTTTATCTGTTAATATGCTTCTCTATTCAATGCCAAAGACAAGATTTTGAACAGTATTATCACTTTCTTTCAAACTCTCGCCTTTAGGACAATTTAGGCTACAGTCCCCTTTTGACCACTGCAGTGCAAATAACTATATATGGAAAAAAATAATTCTGCAGATATCACTGTAAAAACACCTTTCTTAACTACCATTTCTGACCTAAAGCACAGCCATGACATCAAAAAAGGTCTATCTCTTGCAGGAATCCTAACCCTAACCCTAGTTTAGGGTTTGCACCAGGTTAGGGTTAGAGCTCTGAATTTCTACAAATTATTTAATGCAACCTTCCACTCATTGGAGTGCAAAATAGACTTCACTGAAACAAAATATGTGCCTGAAATGGTTATGCAAGCACACTGAACTAAAGAGACTGTATCAACAAGGGGAAAAAATCCATTTTTGGACATGTATTCTACTTTTAGAAATTTTGTTTAGGATGGTGAACTCAATGAGCATGATTTCAAGCTTAACTGGGTAAGAGTCAGGAATACCCCCAAAATGTGGCTTTATGTGTTAATATGCTTCTCTATTCAATGCCAAAGACAAGATTTTGAACAGTATTATCACTTTCTTTCAAACTCTCGCATTTAGGACAATTTAGGCTACAGCCCCCTTTTGACAACTGCAGTGCATATAGCTATATATGGATAAAAATAATTCGGCAGATATCACTGTAATAACACCTTTCCTAACTACCATTTCTGACCTAAAGCACAGCCATGACATCAAAAAAGGTCTATCTCTTGCAGGAATCCTAACCCTAACCCTAGCTTAGGGTTTGCACCAGGTTAGGGTTAGAGCTCTGAATTTCTACAAATTATTTAATGCAACCTTCCACTCATTGGAGTGCAAAATAGACTTCACTGAAACAAAATATGTGCCTGAAATGGTTATGCAAGCACACTGAACTAAAGAGAATGTATCAACAAGGGGAAAAATCCATTTTTGGACATGTATTCTACTTTTAGAAATGTTGTTTTGGATGGTGATCTCAATGAGCATGATTTAAAGCTTAACTGGGTAAAAGTCAGGAATACCACCTAAATGTGTCTTAATATGTTAATATGCTTCTCTATTCAATGCCAAAGACAAGATTTTGAACAGTATTATCACTTTCTTTCAAACTCTCGCCTTTAGGACAATTTAGGCTACAGTCCCCTTTTGACCACTGCAGTGCAAATAGCTATATATGGAAAAAAATAATTCTGCAGATATCACTGTAAAAACACCTTTCCTAACTACCATTTCTGACCTAAAGCACAGCCATGACATCAAAAAAGGTCTAGCTCTTTCAGGAATCCTAACCCTAACCCTAGCTTAGGGTTTGCACTAGGTTAGGGTTAGAGCTCAGAATGTCTACAAATTACTTAATGCATCCTTCCACTCATTGGAGTGCAAAATAGACTTCACTGAAAGAAAATATGTGCCTGAAATAGTTATGCAAACACACTGAACTAAAGAGAATGTATCAACAAGGGGAAAAAATCCATTTTTGGACATGTATTCTACTTTTAGAAATTTTGTTTTGGATGGTGAACTCAATGAGCATGATTTCAAGCTTAACTGGGTAAGAGTCAGGAATACCCCCAAAATGTGGCTTTATCTGTTAATATGCTTCTCTATTCAATGCCAAAGACAAGATTTTGAACAGTATTATCACTTTCTTTCAAACTCTCGCCTTTAGGACAATTTAGGCTACAGTCCCCTTTTGACCACTGCAGTGCAAATAACTATATATGGAAAAAAATAATTCTGCAGATATCACTGTAAAAACACGTTTCCTAACTACCATTTCTGACCTAAAGCACAGCCATGACATCAAAAAAGGTCTATCTCTTGCAGGAATCCTAACCCTAACCCTAGTTTAGGGTTTGCACCAGGTTAGGGTTAGAGCTCTGAATTTCTACAAATTATTTAATGCAACCTTCCACTCATTGGAGTGCAAAATAGACTTCACTGAAACAAAATATGTGCCTGAAATGGTTATGCAAGCACACTGAACTAAAGAGACTGTATCAACAAGGGGAAAAAATCCATTTTTGGACATGTATTCTACTTTTAGAAATTTTGTTTAGGATGGTGAACTCAATGAGCATGATTTCAAGCTTAACTGGGTAAGAGTCAGGAATACCCCCAAAATGTGGCTTTATGTGTTAATATGCTTCTCTATTCAATGCCAAAGACAAGATTTTGAACAGTATTATCACTTTCTTTCAAACTCTCGCATTTAGGACAATTTAGGCTACAGTTCCCTTTTGACCACTGTAGTGCATATAGCTATATATGGATAAAAATAATTCTGCAGATATCACTGTAATAACACCTTTCCTAACTACCATTTCTGACCTAAAGCACAGCCATGACATCAAAAAAGGTCTATCTCTTGCAGGAATCCTAACCCTAACCCTAGCTTAGGGTTTGCACCAGGTTAGGGTTAGAGCTCTGAATTTCTACAAATTATTTAATGCAACCTTCCACTCATTGGAGTGCAAAATAGACTTCACTGAAACAAAATATGTGCCTGAAATGGTTATGCAAGCACACTGAATTAAAGAGAATGTATCAACAAGGGGAAAAAATCCATTTTTGGACATGTATTCTACTTTTAGAAATTTTGTTTTGGATGGTGATCTCAATGAGCATGATTTCAAGCTTAACTGGGTAAAAGTCAGGAATACCACCAAAATGTGTCTTAATGTGTTAATATGCTTCTCTATTCAATGCCAAAGACAAGATTTTGAACAGTATTATCACTTTCTTTCAAACTCTCGCCTTTAGGACAATTTAGGCTACAGTCCCCTTTTGACCACTGCAGTGCAAATAGCTATATATGGAAAAAAATAATTCTGCAGATATCACTGTAAAAACACCTTTCCTAACTACCATTTCTGACCTAAAGCACAGCCATGACATCAAAAAAGGTCTAGCTCTTTCAGGAATCCTAACCCTAACCCTAGCTTAGGGTTTGCACTAGGTTAGGGTTAGAGCTCAGAATGTCTACAAATTACTTAATGCATCCTTCCACTCATTGGAGTGCAAAATAGACTTCACTGAAAGAAAATATGTGCCTGAAATAGTTATGCAAACACACTGAACTAAAGAGAATGTATCAACAAGGGGAAAAAATCCATTTTTGGACATGTATTCTACTTTTAGAAATTTTGTTTTGGATGGTGAACTCAATGAGCATGATTTCAAGCTTAACTGGGTAAGAGTCAGGAATACCCCCAAAATGTGGCTTTATCTGTTAATATGCTTCTCTATTCAATGCCAAAGACAAGATTTTGAACAGTATTATCACTTTCTTTCAAACTCTCGCCTTTAGGACAATTTAGGCTACAGTCCCCTTTTGACCACTGCAGTGCAAATAACTATATATGGAAAAAAATAATTCTGCAGATATCACTGTAAAAACACGTTTCCTAACTACCATTTCTGACCTAAAGCACAGCCATGACATCAAAAAAGGTCTATCTCTTGCAGGAATCCTAACCCTAACCCTAGTTTAGGGTTTGCACCAGGTTAGGGTTAGAGCTCTGAATTTCTACAAATTATTTAATGCAACCTTCCACTCATTGGAGTGCAAAATAGACTTCACTGAAACAAAATATGTGCCTGAAATGGTTATGCAAGCACACTGAACTAAAGAGACTGTATCAACAAGGGGAAAAAATCCATTTTTGGACATGTATTCTACTTTTAGAAATTTTGTTTAGGATGGTGAACTCAATGAGCATGATTTCAAGCTTAACTGGGTAAGAGTCAGGAATACCCCCAAAATGTGGCTTTATGTGTTAATATGCTTCTCTATTCAATGCCAAAGACAAGATTTTGAACAGTATTATCACTTTCTTTCAAACTCTCGCATTTAGGACAATTTAGGCTACAGTTCCCTTTTGACCACTGTAGTGCATATAGCTATATATGGATAAAAATAATTCTGCAGATATCACTGTAATAACACCTTTCCTAACTACCATTTCTGACCTAAAGCACAGCCATGACATCAAAAAAGGTCTATCTCTTGCAGGAATCCTAACCCTAACCCTAGCTTAGGGTTTGCACCAGGTTAGGGTTAGAGCTCTGAATTTCTACAAATTATTTAATGCAACCTTCCACTCATTGGAGTGCAAAATAGACTTCACTGAAACAAAATATGTGCCTGAAATGGTTATGCAAGCACACTGAATTAAAGAGAATGTATCAACAAGGGGAAAAAATCCATTTTTGGACATGTATTCTACTTTTAGAAATTTTGTTTTGGATGGTGATCTCAATGAGCATGATTTCAAGCTTAACTGGGTAAAAGTCAGGAATACCACCAAAATGTGTCTTAATGTGTTAATATGCTTCTCTATTCAATGCCAAAGACAAGATTTTGAACAGTATTATCACTTTCTTTCAAACTCTCGCCTTTAGGACAATTTAGGCTACAGTCCCCTTTTGACCACTGCAGTGCAAATAGCTATATATGGAAAAAAATAATTCTGCAGATATCACTGTAAAAACACCTTTCCTAACTACCATTTCTGACCTAAAGCACAGCCATGACATCAAAAAAGGTCTAGCTCTTTCAGGAATCCTAACCCTAACCCTAGCTTAGGGTTTGCACTAGGTTAGGGTTAGAGCTCAGAATGTCTACAAATTACTTAATGCATCCTTCCACTCATTGGAGTGCAAAATAGACTTCACTGAAAGAAAATATGTGCCTGAAATAGTTATGCAAGCACACTGAACTAAAGAGAATGTATCAACAAGGGGAAAAAATCAATTTTTGGACATGTATTCTACTTTTAGAAATTCTGTTTTGGATGGTGAACTCAATGAGCATGATTTCAAGCTTAACTGGGTAAGAGTCAGGAATACCCCCAAAATGTGGCTTTATCTGTTAATATGCTTCTCTATTCAATGCCAAAGACAAGATTTTGAACAGTATTATCACTTTCTTTCAAACTCTCGCCTTTAGGACAATTTAGGCTACAGTCCCCTTTTGACCACTGCAGTGCAAATAACTATATATGGAAAAAAATAATTCTGCAGATATCACTGTAAAACCACCTTTCCTAACTACCATTTCTGACCTAAAGCACAGCCATGACATCAAAAAAGGTCTATCTCTTGCAGGAATCCTAACCCTAACCCTAGTTTAGGGTTTGCACCAGGTTAGGGTTAGAGCTCTGAATTTCTACAAATTATTTAATGCAACCTTCCACTCATTGGAGTGCAAAATAGACTTCACTGAAACAAAATATGTGCCTGAAATGGTTATGCAAGCACACTGAACTAAAGAGACTGTATCAACAAGGGGAAAAAATCCATTTTTGGACATGTATTCTACTTTTAGAAATTTTGTTTAGTATGGTGAACTCAATGAGCATGATTTCAAGCTTAACTGGGTAAGAGTCAGGAATACCCCCAAAATGTGGCTTTATGTGTTAATATGCTTCTCTATTCAATGCCAAAGACAAGATTTTGAACAGTATTATCACTTTCTTTCAAACTCTCGCATTTAGGACAATTTAGGCTACAGCCCCCTTTTGACAACTGCAGTGCATATAGCTATATATGGATAAAAATAATTCGGCAGATATCACTGTAATAACACCTTTCCTAACTACCATTTCTGACCTAAAGCAGAGCCATGACATCAAAAAAGGTCTATCTCTTGCAGGAATCCTAACCCTAACCCTAGCTTAGGGTTTGCACCAGGTTAGGGTTAGAGCTCTGAATTTCTACAAATTATTTAATGCAACCTTCCACTCATTGGAGTGCAAAATAGACTTCACTGAAACAAAATATGTGCCTGAAATGGTTATGCAAGCACACTGAACTAAAGAGAATGTATCAACAAGGGGAAAAATCCATTTTTGGACATGTATTCTACTTTTAGAAATGTTGTTTTGGATGGTGATCTCAATGAGCATGATTTCAAGCTTAACTGGGTAAAAGTCAGGAATACCACCTAAATGTGTCTTAATATGTTAATATGCTTCTCTATTCAATGCCAAAGACAAGATTTTGAACAGTATTATCACTTTCTTTCAAACTCTCGCCTTTAGGACAATTTAGGCTACAGTCCCCTTTTGACCACTGCAGTGCAAATAGCTATATATGGAAAAAAATAATTCTGCAGATATCACTGTAAAAACACCTTTCCTAACTACCATTTCTGACCTAAAGCACAGCCATGACATCAAAAAAGGTCTAGCTCTTTCAGGAATCCTAACCCTAACCCTAGCTTAGGGTTTGCACTAGGTTAGGGTTAGAGCTCAGAATGTCTACAAATTACTTAATGCATCCTTCCACTCATTGGAGTGCAAAATAGACTTCACTGAAAGAAAATATGTGCCTGAAATAGTTATGCAAACACACTGAACTAAAGAGAATGTATCAACAAGGGGAAAAAATCCATTTTTGGACATGTATTCTACTTTTAGAAATTTTGTTTTGGATGGTGAACTCAATGAGCATGATTTCAAGCTTAACTGGGTAAGAGTCAGGAATACCCCCAAAATGTGGCTTTATCTGTTAATATGCTTCTCTATTCAATGCCAAAGACAAGATTTTGAACAGTATTATCACTTTCTTTCAAACTCTCGCCTTTAGGACAATTTAGGCTACAGTCCCCTTTTGACCACTGCAGTGCAAATAACTATATATGGAAAAAAATAATTCTGCAGATATCACTGTAAAAACACGTTTCCTAACTACCATTTCTGACCTAAAGCACAGCCATGACATCAAAAAAGGTCTATCTCTTGCAGGAATCCTAACCCTAACCCTAGTTTAGGGTTTGCACCAGGTTAGGGTTAGAGCTCTGAATTTCTACAAATTATTTAATGCAACCTTCCACTCATTGGAGTGCAAAATAGACTTCACTGAAACAAAATATGTGCCTGAAATGGTTATGCAAGCACACTGAACTAAAGAGACTGTATCAACAAGGGGAAAAAATCCATTTTTGGACATGTATTCTACTTTTAGAAATTTTGTTTAGGATGGTGAACTCAATGAGCATGATTTCAAGCTTAACTGGGTAAGAGTCAGGAATACCCCCAAAATGTGGCTTTATGTGTTAATATGCTTCTCTATTCAATGCCAAAGACAAGATTTTGAACAGTATTATCACTTTCTTTCAAACTCTCGCATTTAGGACAATTTAGGCTACAGTTCCCTTTTGACCACTGTAGTGCATATAGCTATATATGGATAAAAATAATTCTGCAGATATCACTGTAATAACACCTTTCCTAACTACCATTTCTGACCTAAAGCACAGCCATGACATCAAAAAAGGTCTATCTCTTGCAGGAATCCTAACCCTAACCCTAGCTTAGGGTTTGCACCAGGTTAGGGTTAGAGCTCTGAATTTCTACAAATTATTTAATGCAACCTTCCACTCATTGGAGTGCAAAATAGACTTCACTGAAACAAAATATGTGCCTGAAATGGTTATGCAAGCACACTGAATTAAAGAGAATGTATCAACAAGGGGAAAAAATCCATTTTTGGACATGTATTCTACTTTTAGAAATTTTGTTTTGGATGGTGATCTCAATGAGCATGATTTCAAGCTTAACTGGGTAAAAGTCAGGAATACCACCAAAATGTGTCTTAATGTGTTAATATGCTTCTCTATTCAATGCCAAAGACAAGATTTTGAACAGTATTATCACTTTCTTTCAAACTCTCGCCTTTAGGACAATTTAGGCTACAGTCCCCTTTTGACCACTGCAGTGCAAATAGCTATATATGGAAAAAAATAATTCTGCAGATATCACTGTAAAAACACCTTTCCTAACTACCATTTCTGACCTAAAGCACAGCCATGACATCAAAAAAGGTCTAGCTCTTTCAGGAATCCTAACCCTAACCCTAGCTTAGGGTTTGCACTAGGTTAGGGTTAGAGCTCAGAATGTCTACAAATTACTTAATGCATCCTTCCACTCATTGGAGTGCAAAATAGACTTCACTGAAAGAAAATATGTGCCTGAAATAGTTATGCAAGCACACTGAACTAAAGAGAATGTATCAACAAGGGGAAAAAATCAATTTTTGGACATGTATTCTACTTTTAGAAATTCTGTTTTGGATGGTGAACTCAATGAGCATGATTTCAAGCTTAACTGGGTAAGAGTCAGGAATACCCCTAAAATGTGGCTTTATCTGTTAATATGCTTCTCTATTCAATGCCAAAGACAAGATTTTGAACAGTATTATCACTTTCTTTCAAACTCTCGCCTTTAGGACAATTTAGGCTACAGTCCCCTTTTGACCACTGCAGTGCAAATAACTATATATGGAAAAAAATAATTCTGCAGATACCACTGTAAAAACACCTTTCCTAACTACCATTTCTGACCTAAAGCACAGCCATGACATCAAAAAAGGTCTATCTCTTGCAGGAATCCTAACCCTAACCCTAGTTTAGGGTTTGCACCAGGTTAGGGTTAGAGCTCTGAATTTCTACAAATTATTTAATGCAACCTTCCACTCATTGGAGTGCAAAATAGACTTCACTGAAACAAAATATGTGCCTGAAATGGTTATGCAAGCACACTGAACTAAAGAGAATGTATCAACAAGGGGAAAAAATCCATTTTTGGACATGTATTCTACTTTTAGAAATTCTGTTTTGGATGGTGAACTCAATGAGCATGATTTCAAGCTTAACTGGGTAAGAGTCAGGAATACCCCTAAAATGTGGCTTTATCTGTTAATATGCTTCTCTATTCAATGCCAAAGACAAGATTTTGAACAGTATTATCACTTTCTTTCAAACTCTCGCCTTTAGGACAATTTAGGCTACAGTCCCCTTTTGACCACTGCAGTGCAAATAACTATATATGGAAAAAAATAATTCTGCAGATACCACTGTAAAAACACCTTTCCTAACTACCATTTCTGACCTAAAGCACAGCCATGACATCAAAAAAGGTCTATCTCTTGCAGGAATCCTAACCCTAACCCTACTTTAGGGTTTGCACCAGGTTAGGGTTAGAGCTCTGAATTTCTACAAATTATTTAATGCAACCTTCCACTCATTGGAGTGCAAAATAGACTTCACTGAAACAAAATATGTGCCTGAAATGGTTATGCAAGCAGACTGAACTAAAGAGACTGTATCAACAAGGGGAAAAAATCCATTTTTGGACATGTATTCTACTTTTAGAAATTTTGTTTAGGATGGTGAACTCAATGAGCATGATTTCAAGCTTAACTGGGTAAGAGTCAGGAATACCCCCAAAATGTGGCTTTATGTGTTAATATGCTTCTCTATTCAATGCCAAAGACAAGATTTTGAACAGTATTATCACTTTCTTTCAAACTCTCGCATTTAGGACAATTTAGGCTACAGCCCCCTTTTGACCACTGCAGTGCATATAGCTATATATGGATAAAAATAATTCGGCAGATATCACTGTAATAACACCTTTCCTAACTACCATTTCTGACCTAAAGCACAGCCATGACATCAAAAAAGGTCTATCTCTTGCAGGAATCCTAACCCTAACCCTAGCTTAGGGTTTGCACCAGGTTAGGGTTAGAGCTCTGAATTTCTACAAATTATTTAATGCAACCTTCCACTCATTGGAGTGCAAAATAGACTTCACTGAAACAAAATATGTGCCTGAAATGGTTATGCAAGCACACTGAACTAAAGAGAATGTATCAACAAGGGGAAAAATCCATTTTTGGACATGTATTCTACTTTTAGAAATGCTGTTTTGGATGGTGATCTCAAGGAGTATGATTTCAAGCTTAACTGGGTAAGAGTCAGGAATACCCCCAAAATGTGTCTTTATGTGTTAATATGCTTCTCTATTCAATGCCAAAGACAAGATTTTGAACAGTATTATCACTTTCTTTCAAACTCTCGCCTTTAGGACAATTAAGGCTACAGTCCTCTTTTGACCACTGCAGTGCAAATAGCTATAAATGGAAAAAATAATTCTGCAGATATCACTGTAATAACAACTTTCCTAACTACCATTTCTGACCTAAAGCACAGCCATGACATCAAAAAAGGTCTATCTCTTGCAAGAATCCTAACCCTAACCCTAGCTTAGGGTTTGGACCAGGTTAGGGTTAGAGCTCTGAATTTCTACAAATTATTTAATGCAACCTTACACTCATTGGAGTGCAATATAGACTTCACTGAAACAAGATATGTGTCTGAAATGGTTATGCAAGCACACTGAACTAAAGAGAATGTATCGACAAGGGGAAAAATCCATTTTTGGACATGTATTCTACTTTTAGAAATGTTGTTTTGGATGGTGAACTCAATGAGCATGATTTCAAGCTTAACTGGGTACGAGTCAGGAATACCCCCAAAATGTGGCTTTATGTGTTAATATGCTTCTCTATTCAATGCCAAAGACAAGATTTTGAACAGTGTTATCACTTTCTTTCAAACTCTCGCCTTTAGGACAATTTAGGCTACAGGCCCCTTTTGACCACTGCAGTGCAAATAGCTATATATGGAAAAAAATAATTCTGCAGATATCACTGTAATAAGACCTTTCCTAACTACCATTTCTGACCTAAAGCACAGCCATGACATCAAAAAAGGTCTATCTCTTGCAGGAATCCTAACCCTAACCCTAGCTTAGGGTTTGCACCAGGTTAGGATTAGAGCTCTGAATTTCTACAAATTATTTAATGCAACCTTCCACTCATTGGAGTGCAAAATAAACTTCACTGAATCAAAATATGTGTGTGAAATGGTTGAGCAAGCACACTGAACTAAAGAGAATGTATCAACAAGGGTCAAATTCCATTTTTGGACATGTATTCTACTTTTAGAAATGTTGTTTTGGATGGTGATCTCAAGGAGTATGATTTCAAGCTTAACTGGGTAAGCGTCAGGGATACCCCCAAAATGTGTCTTTATGTGTTAATATGCTTCTCTACTCAATGCCAAAGACAAGATTTTGAACAGTATTATCACTTTCTTTCAAAATCTCGCCTCTAGGACAAATTAGGCTACAGTCCCCTTTTGACCACTGCAGTGCATATAGCTATATATGGATAAAAATAATTCTGCAGATATCACTGTAATAACACCTTTCCTAACTACCATTTCTGACCTAAAGCACAGCCATGACATCAAAAAAGGTCTATCTCTTGCAGGAATCCTAACCCTAACCCTAGCTTAGGGTTTGCACCAGGTTAGGGTTAGAGCTCTGAATTTCTACAAATTATTTAATGCAACCTTCCACTCATTGGAGTGCAAAATAGACTTCACTGAAACAAAATATGTGCCTGAAATGGTTATGCAAGCACACTGAACTAAAGAGAATGTATCAACAAGGGGAAAAAATCCATTTTTGGACATGTATTCTACTTTTAGAAATTTTGTTTAGGATGGTGAACTCAATGAGCATGATTTCAAGCTTAACTGGGTAAGAGTCAGGAATACCCCCAAAATGTGGCTTTATGTGTTAATATGCTTCTCTATTCAATGCCAAAGACAAGATTTTGAACAGTATTATCACTTTCTTTCAAACTCTCGCCTTTAGGACAATTTAGGCTACGGTCCCATTTTGAATAATGCAGTGCAAATAGGTATATAGGGAAAAAAATAATTTTGCAGATATCACTGTAATAACACCTTTCCTAAATACCATTTCTGACCTAAAGCACAGCCATGACATCAAAAAAGGTCTAGCTCTTTCAGGAATCCTAAACCTAACCCTAGCTTAGGGTTTGCACTAGGTTAGGGTTAGAGCTCAGAATGTCTACAAATTACTTAATGCATCCTTCCACTCATTGGAGTGCAAAATAGACTTCACTGAAACAAAATATGTGCCTGAAATAGTTATGCAAGCACACTGAACTAAACAGAATGTATCAACAAGGGGAAAAAATCCATTTTTGGACATGTATTCTACTTTTAGAAATTTTGTTTAGGATGTTGAACTCAATGAGCATAATTTCAAGCTTAACTGGGTAAGAGTCAGGAATACCCCCAAAATGTGGCTTTATGTGTTAATATGCTTCTCTATTCAATGCCAAAGACAAGATTTTGAACAGTATTATCACTTTCTTTCAAACTCTCGCATATAGGACAATTTAGGCTACAGTCCCCTTTTGACCACTGCAGTGCATATAGCTATATATGGATAAAAATAATTCTGCAGATATCACTGTAATAACACCTTTCCTAACTACCATTTCTGACCTAAAGCACAGCCATGACATCAAAAAAGGTCTATCTCTTGCAGGAATCCTAACCCTAACCCTAGCTTAGGGTTTGCACCAGGTTAGGGTTAGAGCTCTGAATTTCTACAAATTATTTAATGCAACCTTCCACTCATTGGAGTGCAAAATAGACTTCACTGAAACAAAATATGTGCCTGAAATGGTTATGCAAGCACACTGAACTAAAGAAAATGTATCAACAAGGGGAAAAATCCATTTTTGGACATGTATTCTACTTTTAGAAATGTTGTTTTGGATGGTGATCTCAAGGAGTATGATTTCAAGCTTAACTGGGTAAGAGTCAGGAATACCCCCAAAATGTGGCTTTATGTTTTAATATGCTTCTCTATTCAATGCCAAAGACAAGATTTTGAACAGTATTATCACTTTCTTTCAAACTCTCGCATTTAGGACAATTTAGGCTACAGTCCCCTTTTGACCACTGCAGTGCATATAGCTATATATGGATAAAAATAATTCTGCAGATATCACTGTAATAACACCTTTCCTAACTACCATTTCTGACCTAAAGCACAGCCATGACATCAAAAAAGGTCTATCTCTTGCAGGAATCCTAACCCTAACCCTAGCTTAGGGTTTGCACCAGGTTAGGGTTAGAGCTCTGAATTTCTACAAATTATTTAATGCAACCTTCCACTCATTGGAGTGCAAAATAGACTTCACTGAAACAAAATATGTGCCTGAAATGGTTATGCAAGCACACTGAAGTAAAGAGAATGTATCAACAAGGGGAAAAATCCATTTTTGGACATGTATTCTACTTTTAGAAATGTTGTTTTGGATGGTGATCTCAAGGAGTATGATTTCAAGCTTAACTGGGTAAGAGTCAGGAATACCCCCAAAATGTGGCTTTATGTGTTAATATGCTTCTCTATTCAATGCCAAAGACAAGATTTTGAACAGTATTATCACTTTCTTTCAAACTCTCGCCTTTAGGACAATTTAGGCTACGGTCCCATTTTGAATAATGCAGTGCAAATAGGTATATAGGGAAAAAAATAATTCTGCAGATATCACTGTAATAACACCTTTCCTAAATACCATTTCTGACCTAAAGCACAGCCATGACATCAAAAAAGGTCTAGCTCTTTCTGGAATCCTAAACCTAACCCTAGCTTAGGGTTTGCACTAGGTTAGGGTTAGAGCTCAGAATGTCTACAAATTACTTAATGCATCCTTCCACTCATTGGAGTGCAAAATAGACTTCACTGAAACAAAATATGTGCCTGAAATAGTTATGCAAGCACACTGAACTAAACAGAATGTATCAACAAGGGGAAAAAATCCATTTTTGGACATGTATTCTACTTTTAGAAATTTTGTTTAGGATGTTGAACTCAATGAGCATGATTTCAAGCTTAACTGGGTAAGAGTCAGGAATACCCCCAAAATGTGGCTTTATGTGTTAATATGCTTCTCTATTCAATGCCAAAGACAAGATTTTGAACAGTATTATCACTTTCTTTCAAACTCTCGCATATAGGACAATTTAGGCTACAGTCCCCTTTTGACCACTGCAGTGCATATAGCTATATATGGATAAAAATAATTCTGCAGATATCACTGTAATAACACCTTTCCTAACTACCATTTCTGACCTAAAGCACAGCCATGACATCAAAAAAGGTCTATCTCTTGCAGGAATCCTAACCCTAACCCTAGCTTAGGGTTTGCACCAGGTTAGGGTTAGAGCTCTGAATTTCTACAAATTATTTAATGCAACCTTCCACTCATTGGAGTGCAAAATAGACTTCACTGAAACAAAATATGTGCCTGAAATGGTTATGCAAGCACACTGAACTAAAGAAAATGTATCAACAAGGGGAAAAATCCATTTTTGGACATGTATTCTACTTTTAGAAATGTTGTTTTGGATGGTGATCTCAAGGAGTATGATTTCAAGCTTAACTGGGTAAGAGTCA
Source organism: Lepisosteus oculatus (assembly GCF_040954835.1). NCBI lineage: Eukaryota > Metazoa > Chordata > Actinopteri > Semionotiformes > Lepisosteidae > Lepisosteus > Lepisosteus oculatus. Next base: position 10,588,952 of record NC_090719.1, on the reverse strand, counting down.
GGAATACCCCCAAAATGTGGCTTTATGTTTTAATATGCTTCTCTATTCAATGCCAAAGACAAGATTTTGAACAGTATTATCACTTTCTTTCAAACTCTCGCATTTAGGACAATTTAGGCTACAGTCCCCTTTTGACCACTGCAGTGCATATAGCTATATATGGATAAAAATAATTCTGCAGATATCACTGTAATAACACCTTTCCTAACTACCATTTCTGACCTAAAGCACAGCCATGACATCAAAAAAGGTCTATCTCTTTCAGGAATCCTAACCCTAACCCTAGCTTAGGGTTTGCACTAGGTTAGGGTTAGAGCTCTGAATTTCTACAAATTATTTAATGCAACCTTCCACTCATTGGAGTGCAAAATAGACTTCACTGAAACAAAATATGTGCCTGAAATGGTTATGCAAGCACACTGAACTAAAGAGAATGTATCAACAAGGGGAAAAATCCATTTTTGGACATGTATTCTACTTTTAGAAATGTTGTTTTGGATGGTGATCTCAAGGAGTATGATTTCAAGCTTAACTGGGTAAGAGTCAGGAATACCCCCAAAATGTGGCTTTATGTTTTAATATGCTTCTCTATTCAATGCCAAAGACAAGATTTTGAACAGTATTATCACTTTCTTTCAAACTCTCGCATTTAGGACAATTTAGGCTACAGTCCCCTTTTGACCACTGCAGTGCATATAGCTATATATGGATAAAAATAATTCTGCAGATATCACTGTAATAACACCTTTCCTAACTACCATTTCTGACCTAAAGCACAGCCATGACATCAAAAAAGGTCTATCTCTTGCAGGAATCCTAACCCTAACCCTAGCTTAGGGTTTGCACTAGGTTAGGGTTAGAGCTCTGAATTTCTACAAATTATTTAATGCAACCTTCCACTCATTGGAGTGCAAAATAGACTTCACTGAAACAAAATATGTGCCTGAAATGGTTATGCAAGCACACTGAACTAAAGAGAATGTATCAACAAGGGGAAAAATCCATTTTTGGACATGTATTCTACTTTTAGAAATGTTGTTTTGGATGGTGATCTCAAGGAGTATGATTTCAAGCTTAACTGGGTAAGAGTCAGGAATACCCCCAAAATGTGGCTTTATGTGTTAATATGCTTCTCTATTCAATGCCAAAGACAAGATTTTGAACAGTATTATCACTTTCTTTCAAACTCTCGCCTTTAGGACAATTTAGGCTACGGTCCCCTTTTGAACAATGCAGTGCAAATAGGTATATAGAAAAAAAAATAATTCTGCAGATATCACTGTAATAACACCTTTCCTAAATACCATTTCTGACCTAAAGCACAGCCATGACATCAAAAAAGGTCTATCTCTTTCAGGAATCCTAACCCTAACCCTAGCTTAGGGTTTGCACTAGGTTAGGGTTAGAGCTCAGAATGTCTACAAATTACTTAATGCATCCTTCCACTCATTGGAGTGCAAAATAGACTTCACTGAAACAAAATATGTGCCTGAAATAGTTATGCAAGCACACTGAACTAAAGAGAATGTATCAACAAGGGGAAAAAATCCATTCTTGGACATGTATTCTACTTTTAGAAATTTTGTTTAGGATGGTGAACTCAATGAGCATGATTTCAAGCTTAACTGGGTAAGAGTCAGGAATACCCCCAAAATGTGGCTTTATGTGTTAATATGCTTCTCTATTCAATGCCAAAGACAAGATTTTGAACAGCATTATCACTTTCTTTCAAACTCTCGCATTTAGGACAATTTAGGCTACAGTCCCCTTTTGACCACTGCAGTGCAAATAGCTATATATGGAAAAAAATAATTCTGCAGATATCACTGTAAAAACACCTTTCCTAACTACCATTTCTGACCTAAAGCACAGCCATGACATCAAAAAAGGTCTAGCTCTTTCAGGAATCCTAACCCTAACCCTAGCTTAGGGTTTGCACTAGGTTAGGGTTAGAGCTCAGAATGTCTACAAATTACTTAATGCATCCTTCCACTCATTGGAGTGCAAAATAGACTTCACTGAAACAAAATATGTGCCTGAAATAGTTATGCAAGCACACTGAACTAAAGAGAATGTATCAACAAGGGGAAAAAATCCATTTTTGGACATATATTCTACTTTTAGAAATTCTGTTTTGGATGGTGAACTCAATGAGCATGATTTCAAGCTTAACTGGGTAAGAGTCAGGAATACCCCAAAAATGTGGCTTTATCTGTTAATATGCTTCTCTATTCAATGCCAAAGACAAGATTTTGAACAGTATTATCACTTTCTTTCAAACTCTCGCCTTTAGGACAATTTAGGCCACAGTCCCCTTTTGACCACTGCAGTGCAAATAACTATATATGGAAAAAAATAGTTCTGCAGATATCACTGTAATAACACCTTTCCTAACTACCATTTCTGACCTAAAGCACAGCCATGACATCAAAAAAGGTCTATCTCTTGCAGGAATCCTAACCCTAACCCTAGCTTAGGGTTTGCACCAGGTTAGGGTTAGAGCTCTGAATTTCTACAAATTATTTAATGCAACCTTCCACTCATTGGAGTGCAAAATAGACTTCACTAAAACAAAATATGTGTCTGAAATGGTTATGCAAGCACACTGAACTAAAGAGAATGTATCAACAAGGGGAAAAATCCATTTTTGGACATGTATTCTACTTTTAGAAATGTTGTTTTGGATGGTGATCTCAAGGAGTATGATTTCAAGCTTAACTGGGTAAGAGTCAGGAATACCCCCAAAATGTGGCTTTATGTGTTAATATGCTTCTCTATTCAATGCCAAAGACAAGATTTTGAACAGTATTATCACTTTCTTTCAAACTCTCGCCTTTAGGACAATTTAGGCTACAGTCCTCTTTTGACCACTGCAGTGCAAATAGCTATAAATGGAAAAAATAATTCTGCAGATATCACTGTAATAACAAATTTCCTAACTACCATTTCTGACCTAAAGCACAGCCATGACATCAAAAAAGGTCTATCTCTTTCAGGAATCCTAACCCTAACCCTAGCTTAGGGTTTGCACCAGGTTAGGGTTAGAGCTCTGAATTTCTACAAATTATTTAATGCAACCTTCCACTCATTTGAGTGCAAAATAGACTTCACTGAAACAAAATATGTGTCTGAAATGGTTGAGCAAGCACACTGAACTAAAGAGAATGTATCAACAAGGGGAAAAAATCCATTTTTGGACATGTATTCTACTTTTAGAAATTTTTTTTTGGATGGTGATCTCAATGAGCATGCTTTCAAGCTTAACTGGGTAAATGTCATGAATACCCCCAAAATGTGTCTTTATGTGTTAATATGCTTCTCTATTCAATGCCAAAGACAAGATTTTGAACAGTATTATCACTTTCTTTCAAAATCTCGCCTCTAGGACAAATTAGGCTACAGTCCCCTTTTGACCACTGCAGTGTAAATAGCTATATATGGAAAAAAATAGTTCTGCAGATATCACTGTAATAACACCTTTCCTAACTACCATTTCTGACCTAAAGCACAGCCATGACATCAAAAAAGGTCTAGCTCTTTCAGGAATCCTAACCCTAACCCTAGCTTAGGGTTTGCACCAGGTTAGGGTTAGAGCTCTGAATTTCTACAAATTATTTAATGCAACCTTCCACTCATTGGAGTGCAAAATAGACTTCACTGAAACAAAATAAGTGTCTGCAATGGTTAAGCAAGCACACTGAACTAAAGAGAATGTATCAACATGGGGAAAAAATTAATTTTTGGACATATATTCTACTATTAGTAATGTTGTTTTGGATGGTGATCTCAATGAGCATGATTTCAAGCTTAACTGGGTAAAAGTCAGGAATACCCCCAAAATGTGGGCTTTATGTGTTAATATGCTTCTCTATTCAATGCCAAAGACAAGATTCTGAACAGTATTATCACTTTCTTTCAAAATCTCGCCTCTAGGACAAATTAGGCTACAGTCCCCTTTTGACCACTGCAGTGCAAATAGCTATATATGGAAAAAAATAGTTCTGCAGATATCACTGTAATAACACCTTTCCTAACTACCATTTCTGACCTAAAGCACAACCATGACATCAAAAAAGGTCTAGCTTTTTCTGGAAACCTAACCCTAACCCAAGCTTAGAGTTTGCACTAGGTTAGGGTTAGAGCTCAGAATGTCTACAAATTACTTAATGCAATCTTCCACTCATTGGAGTGCAAAATAGACTTCACTAAAACAAAATATATGCCTGAAATGGTTATGCAAGCACACTGAACTAAAGAGAATGTATCAACAAGGGGAAAAAATCCATTTTTGGACACGTATTCTACTTTTAGAAATTTTGTTTTGGATGGTGATCTCAATGAGCATGCTTTCAAGCTTAACTGGGTAAAAGTCAGGAATACCCCCAAAATATGGGCTTTATGTGTTAATATGCTTCTCTATTCAATGCCAAAGACAAGATTTTGAACAGTATTATCACTTTCTTTCAAAATCTCGCCTCTAGGACAAATTAGGCTACAGTCCCCTTTTGACCACTGCAGTGTAAATAGCTATATATGGAAAAAAATAGTTCTGCAGATATCACTGTAAAAACACCTTTCCTAACTACCATTTCTGACCTAAAGCACAGCCATGACATCAAAAAAGGTCTAGCTCTTGCAGGAATCCTAACCCTAACCCTAGCTTAGGGTTTGCACCAGGTTAGGGTTAGAGCTCTGAATTTCTACAAATTATTTAATGCAACCTTCCACTCATTTGTGTGCAAAATAGACTTCACTGAAACAAAATATGTGTCTGAAATGGTTATGCAAGCACACTGATCTAAAGAGAATGTATCAACAAGGAGAAAAAATCCATTTTTGGACATGTATTCTACTTTTAGAAATTTTTTTTTGGATGGTGATCTCAATGAGCATGCTTTCAAGCTTAACTATGTAAAAGTCAGGAATACCCCCAAAATGAGGGCTTAATGTGTTAATATGCTTCTCTATTCAATGCCAAAGACAAGATTCTGAACAGTATTATCACTTTCTTTCAAAATCTCGCCTCTAGGACAAATTAGGCTACAGTCCCCTTTTGGCCAATGCAGTGCAAATAGGTATATAGGAAAAAAATAATTCTGCAGATATCACTGTAATAACACCTTTCCTAAATACCATTTCTGACCTAAAGCACAGCCATGACATCAAAAAAGGTCTATCTCTTGCAGGAATCCTAAGCCTAACTCTCGCTTAGGGTTTGCACCAGGTTAGGGTTAGAGCTCTGAATTTCTACAAATTATTTAATGCAACCTTCCACTCATTGGAGTGCAAAATAGACTTCACTGAATCAAAATATGTGTCTGAAATGGTTGAGCAAGCACACTGAACTAAAGAGAATGTATCAACAAGGGTCAAATTCCATTTTTGGACATGTATTCTATTATTAGAAATGTTGTATTGGATATTGATCTCAAATAGCATGATTTCAGGCTTAACTGGGTAAAAGTCAGGAATAACCCCCAAAATGTGGGCTTTATGTGTTAATATGCTTCTGTATTCAATGCCATAGACAAGATTTTGAACAGTATTATCACTTTCTATCAAACTCTCGCCTTTAGGCCAATTTAGGCTACAGTCCCCTTTTGACCACTGCAGTGCAAATAGCTATATATGGAAAAAAATAATTCTGCAGATATCACTGTAATAACACCTTTCCTAACAACCATTTCTGACCTAAAGCACAGCCATGACATCAAAAAAGGCCTAGGTCTTTCAGGAATCCTAACCCTAACCCTAGCTTAGGGTTTGCACCAGGTTAGGGTTAGAGCTCTGAATTTCTACAAATTATTTAATGCAACCTTCCACTCATTTGAGTGCAAAATAGACTTCACTGAAACAAAATATGTGTCTGAAATGGTTGAGCAAGCACACTGAACTAAAGAGAATGTATCAACAAGGGGAAAAAATCCATTTTTGGACATGTATTCTACTTTTAGAAATTTTGTTTTGGATGGTGATCTCAATGAGCATGCTTTCAAGCTTAACTGGGTAAATGTCATGAATACCCCCAAAATGTGTCTTTATGTGTTAATATGCTTCTCTATTCAATGCCAAAGACAAGATTCTGAACAGTATTATCACTTTCTTTCAAAATCTCGCCTCTAGGACAATTTAGGCTACAGTCCCCTTTAGACCAATGCAGTGCAAATATCTATATATGGAAAAAAATAATACTTTTAATAATAATAATACACATAAAATACAGATACTTTTGTGCAAGTCGAATCTCTGTAGGCACATGACTGTACTGTAGTTTTCAAACCAACCTCACTGTTTACCTACTTTTACTTAATCAGCTTAGCTGTCTTCCATTCCTCTCAGCCATATATTTCACACTGCAGTACACATCTTTAGTTTCTTTTTTAATCAAAAATCTTCTTGTTTTCTTTTACTTATGATAATGCTTACATTACTACATTTTGTTCTGCAGCACTCTTCAGACTGAAACAGACAATCTGCTGAATAATATCCTTAATGTAAGATCTGATAAAGTCTTGAAACAGTTCAAAGTAAAAAAATAGTTTAATACGTTTCAGTGTCATTTCAGTGCATATGGATATTTAACGTAATAGTGAATCTACAACACATGGTGTTAATATATAATTTAGGAGGTTTTGATTTAGATATAAGCGATCTAACCTGATTCCTTCTAAAGCCCTATGTGAACTCCATCTATATTTGATTTCCAAATATTCAAAAGGAGGAGCTGTTCAATATTGCATCAAAAGCTGTGAAAATAATTCCCAGTTTTAAGGAGCTACACAGTTCTGAGGTGTAGTCTGGTCATTTGTAAAAAATATCTCCCTGAACAGTTTTTTTAGTGTTTTATCTTAGTGCTTTATCTATAGGTTAGCTAAGTACATATGATAATGTGAGCACCAACAGAAGGCAAAGGATAAGGGCAAGCCCATTGTGTTATGTCAGATCCCTCAGCACAGTCAACAGCCAATGGATGTGACATGACTCATCATTGATACAATCAATAACTCCACTGAGCATTATTAGAAGTTAGATATAGCTCTAAAGTTTTTTTCTACACCTGAAAGATTGCAAGACTTTACAATCCTTCATTTGTTATTCATGGCTCTCACTCACATTCTCAAAATGAGTGCACAGATGTTTGTATCAGCAAAAACAATCATAACTAACAACAAGTTAGTTCATCAAATGGTAGATCTCACAGTTATAATTTTATGACCATAATTAGGTAAAACACATAGTGAAGATGTGTGAGGTTTACTGAAGAAACAAAAGCTACATATAAGTAAATAAAAAAACAATTAGTTATATTATGTACAATATAGTACTAATTAACTATGGACATCCTGCATAGTGCACCTTTGCAGACCAATCAAATTTGTGGCACAGCACAGAATCTGAACTAAAGTACTAGACATACTGTACAATGTCCTATTTGTTTTGACATTAGCATTTGCTTTATGCTCTGGAGGGTATATTACAGTACCTGCACTCTCACTTCCTCTGCAGGTCAAATATTCAAAATGAAGAGCAAGTAAGTTGGGATTTCTGCTGGATGCAGTGCAGAAGAAAATGTGTGTTTCTATTTCCTTATTATTCATTTTACTATTTTATATGTCTTTTATGCTTGACAGAAACCTGGCTTTACCAGGTTTGGGATAATTCAGGTACTGTACAGTATGTCTATAATATCTCAAACCCAAAGATTCTAATGCATTCAAAGCTATCCTAAAGAATAGACTGAGAGGATGTCTGAGGTATAGATAAAAAGCTTTTAGACTGAAATAAAAAGGAAGAGCCTTCATTAAGGAGATATTAAGAAAGGACAATAAATAGTGAAAAAAAACACCTTCAGTTATTAAGAAAATCAAAAGATGACAATGATGGGGATTATGCATTCATACTTTCTTCCTGTTGGTGTACAGTACAGTACATAAAGAAATAACTAAATCAATGCCACAGTTTTGGTATTCCTCTCACCTAATAGTACAGTATACAGTACTTCAAGATAGAAATGTATTCAAATGAATGAAGCTAGTCAATGCCAAAAGGATTTTTAGCAAACATTTAATTGAAATCTCTACAGTAAGATCCTTATTTTCTCAACACTTTAAATAACCTTATTGGGTCAAAACATAGCATGATTACAACAATGTCTTTAATTTAGAAAGTTTCATCCTGATAACTACAAGACCCTGTGTATGCAACACTTCTACACAGCTATTGAACCCACAGACCATACTCCACATGGTCTACATCCCCCCAAAATTGCTTTTCTTTTCATACAGAAATAGTTTCCTTTATCAGTTTTTGTTCAAATGCCAAAGCAGCCAATGGATAAGAATAATCTTTACTACTCACTACATTGTATAATCACTGAATGTGTGATATAAAGAATATTAAAGACCACTTCAATGCCTCAATGCTTCACTCAAAAGACAGTGGCTGTTTGCCCACCATACTGTTTGTCTGCATTTTTCTTTCAGATCTTCTGATGTTACAAAAAAAATGAATATTCCTGGAATGTTTAAAACATATTTTGAATATGACAAAAGTCTGTGGAGTTGACTCAGTGTAGTCATGTTTTTCTACCAGCACATGAACTTTATTGAAGAAATATAAACAGAAAGAACTGGCCTGTCTCCTCGGCTTTTGTCCTCCTTGCTTTTTTTCTGACATATACAGTATTCCCTTTCTTCCAGATTCCAACCTTCTCTTTAAAAAAAGGTTCCGACCGCCTCCTTCTCACCTGGGCTCAATAATTATCACGTCAGGTGCAACTAAAATGACCAGATTACCTTCCTTAATTTAATTAAAATATCTCACTGATACCTGCAACAATATTATCAGATGATAATTAAATCCAACTACAACTAATTTTTAGTGTTAAGATATTTTTTCTTCTAAATTACTAGTGTTACACTGGTATTAAACAGAAGTACACATGACCTAACATGCTCCATGTTCCTGAGATCAGCCTCTTGAAAAATAAACGGTTATTCATTTTTATTTGAGATTTGAGGCATCAAAAAGTGGCCTAGCCAATCAAACTAATATCTACTAATCTATAGTAAGGAATAATATATATATTATATCTTAATATATTATTACTATACTATATTTATATTATGTTACTATATATATAATATATATACAGTAGTAAGGAATAAGAGATAATTTGTGATTCCATTTATATTCGCTTCATATGTATTTAACATTTGTAATATGAATAAACCCTATCACACAAATGAGAACACCTATGTAAACACAGTCGACAGGTTCATGCACCACAAATATGTGATAAGAATGTTAGTAACAGAAGTGGATTTCTGCACAGGTGTGACAATCCTTTTCCTGGTAAAGGAATCCAATATTTGGTGCAGGATGCAGAGTTCAAGAGTGAGCAATGGATTTGTAATATGGCCTTTTTTGTTTGAGTTTTTTGTGGCTAGTAAGCACCTTAGTTGCTTATTGTGAAACTCAATAATTAAGTCAATGACTCCTAGTGTACAAAAGAACAAGTAAAAGTGTATCCCATGTTAAAAAGAAAAGAGACAACATTTTGGCTGTGGAGCCTTCTCTCTAGGTGTGGGGGAGAGAAGAAAAATGGCAGTCGATAAGGAATGGGAGAACAAAAGACAGGAGTGGAAAGGAAACAGGAGCATGAGAGAAGCAGTATCGACACTCAGGTGATGTGAAGTCAAGAGAGGGGAAGAGAGGTGTGAAGTCAAAACCTGCAAATGAATAGAGAGGATTAGAAGGAAATGAGTCTATCATTGAGAGAAGGGGGAAGGTGCGATCCTAGTTTCGGGATCATTTTGGTTGTGGATGTCTTTCTGTAATAGGAGCTCCAAAACCCCTCTGCGAGAACGCAGACAGAAAGATCAGTATGAAATGGGAAACTAAGGGTTCGGAGAGATCTTTGATCCTCACAGTCCTGACATGTTCCCTGAAATGGTCTCTTAGTCTCCTTCCTGTCTCACCAATGTAAACAGCTGGTCATTTTCTGCAAGAGATGCAGTAAATAAGGTTGCTCGAAATACAAGATGTCATCTGAGTGTTCTGAAATTGTCCAGAGGTGCCTTGACTGTGCGTGGTATTGGATATATATATTTAGAGGTGATACAGTGAGTTCTTTTGCAGGGGAACAGAATATTATGAAACTTATGGCTTTCTCTTTGTAAAATTCTGGTCTTCATCCTACAATAAATGACATTGCTGCTTTAGACTCATGAACAAATATACTATCAGTGTCGTTGAAGCTGAAGATAGAGTATGGCTTTTAATTTAAGAAATGGCTATGATTCTTGGATTTTGGTTTATATTCTTTTATATATTATTATGATGTCTGATTTTTTTTCTATTTGTCTGAACAAAATAAATGCAAGAATTTATTTATTTTGAATTATGAGACAGTGTTCTGAAAAATTCCTTTCAGCATCAATATTTTACTTACCCCTGTCACTCTCAGTGGAGCAGTATTCCTGGTATCTACATCTGCTACAACAATATAACTGAATACTTATGTATGGAGATGAAATGTACTGAACTTTGCATCTCTGGCTCTTACTTTACTATATTGTAACAGGCTATTGTAAGTGACTATTGAAGAATCTAGATACAATGGATTACACCTGGTTACTGTCAACATTTCCAGTTCTCAGCAACGTCAAAGCAAAGATATGTTTCTATGATGTAGGGTGCAAAATTCTATAGTTAATTAAGTTCTGGGTAAATTATAAATTGTCAAGCAACACTCCAGGACCACAGAATGAAACAGGCCAACAGAAGAAAGACAAGAAATACAGGAGGGAAGATGGGAACACAAAGTTGGAAGTCGGAGCTCCTTGCCCAGATCATCAGTCAAGAACTGATTGGGATTAATTATTTGAACTTTGTTAAGAAAGCTTGCTATTTTGTTGTTGTTAGAAACTCTGATTTCCTGTATAAAAAAATCCCTCAGTTAAAAATGGCCTCTCCTGGTTAAGGAATGCATTTTTAGAAAAGGTTTCAATTCATTTTCTAGCATCAAAGTTTACAGAGAGAGACATTTATCTATCGGTCATATTCTGTTTAGTTTAGAAGACAGCTTTCTTTTTTGGTCATTGTACAGGTAGGTGTTATATAAGAGCTGAATCCTTGGTAGCAGTCTGTTTTTGTTTTCAGGATGTACAGTAGGCCCCTGAAACACCATCCTAGTAAGTTTGTACATACTGTAGCTTGTATGTTGTATGTTTATATTGTGTGCTGTTTAGTGTGTCATTGCTGTACCAGAGAAAAAGGAATTCCGGTGTCTCCAGATACTGTACATCAACAACTTGGGTACATTCTTGCCAAAATCATTTCATGTTTCGGGTTATGATTGCTTCAATTATTGATTTACCTGCTTGACTAACTGCTGATATTTCACTAACTTTGTAACCCCCTATTTCTTACAATATTCAATATGTTTCCATGCAATAATGCCAAAACTAAGAATAATATGAGTCTATCACATAATGACACCATTTCTGTGTTCAAAGAGTTTCTATGGCAATGCAGTCTCATTATTAGTTATGATATTTCAGGCAATCTATAGTGTAAAAGAAAAAAGAAAAATATAATTATTTTGCCAGATGGAGTAGCGTTCTTAGTCAGGCATATGTACTCTTCCCAAATGCACTTGCTGTGCTTTGTCAAATTAGCTTATTTGCAGGCAATTAGCAGCATCCACACATGATCCACCTTACAAAGAGTCTGGCATGTTTCTACAGCAACATAAAGAGCAAAATACAAGACTTGGAGAGCAATGACAGGAAATACCATAAATAAGTTTCCATTAATAACCTTCTGCCACCACAAGGCAATGTCTATATGCGGCTGAAAAAAAACATTTTCTAGAAAAGTAGAAGAGCAAAACAAAAAGACATCATGTGATAAAGACATCACTGAAAAGAAAACACCCTTTGTGATTCTTGTTTTTTGTGTCCTCCTTCTATTTCATGACATTTATCACAAAAACTTAATATCAGTGAACACAAAAACAAAGTGGAATTCTTAAGCTTAAGACCTTGTGATTGAAATCAATTAGCCTGGTTTGAGAACAAAAGCAAAGAGAAACATAAGCCAGATAAACCAAATATGCTGGTTGTTTGACAAACAACAGAAAAATACTGCTTATTGACTGCAGCTCTGTTCACGTACTGTGCTTAAATTTTAGCTAGAAATGTGATCTCTTGACATGGACTTAATATACAGTACATATTAAGGTGAACTCACTGTATTAGACTTACAGAGGATAATTAGATTATTTGCACAGTTTCAGACAATAAGCTATATTATCTATGTCTATGGTATATGTACTGTACAAGGTCATATATACAGTATGTAGTTCAAGTAGGCAACTGCACCATCATGTGTAGGCTGCAAACCAAAAGTAAAGGCTTATTCAATGCTGAAAAGAGAAAAAAAGACACTAAGTTTCAGCTGTGGAGCTTTCTTCACACTTAAAAAAGGCTCCACAGATGAAACATTGCATTTCTTTTCTTCTTTTTTATTTTCTAACCTTTACTTGATCCTTTGCCGGCTATACATACACATAGTAATGAGCCACATCATTTTAACCATCAAAATATCAGATTATTTATGTTGTAGTTTCTTTCATTTTTCTCATGTACTAACACATGGCAAGTGTGTGTAGTGGAGATTTAGAGTGTGAAAATAATGATCCAAGTTCACTCTACTTCACAAGACAGAGAAAGACTGTATTTGTAGATGCAGACATTTAAAAATGTCCTATTCACAATTTATAAAACAGAAAGCAAAGGGAAATAAGTAGACTAAAGAGTAGGTAATGATATTTACATTTTCATTTTTTGAGGGGGAGCAGGGATAAGATCTTTAAGAAAAATTGATCTTGTAGTTGACCTTCCTGGCACTCTTTCCTGTGACCTAGTCTTGCACCTCATTTTCTTGAAATACCAGAGAGTCAAAGTGATTTTTTTCTTAATTACATCCATCCACTCACACAATTTCCCCACAAGTAAATCTGACCTTAATCCTATGGCTCCCCTCTCAATTATAAACAATCTGTATTCTCCAGAACTCCTCAGGTTTCTCAGAGGAAACTGCTTCTGATAATAAAGCACAGTTGGTGATGAATAATGCAAAGGCCCTTTTCCAGCTAAACGAGTTTACACTTTTCTGTTATATGTGGGACTCATAAGGAATTTGAATCTTTGCTTTCCATTGTTAAATCTGGCTTCTTTTTGAGATTACTACAAAATAATACTGTAGCATAAGATACATTACAAACAGACCTGACACATCATTAGTTTTAAAAATACATTTATTCCAGGAAACTATATGTAACATACTGTAACTTGAAGTGATGGTGTAAAAGATTTGGAAAATCAGGGAAATAAATGTACATGTAAAATAGATGAAAGGAATAAAACGTAGGGATGTCTGAGGTGGAATTCCCATTGTTCACAATAAATGAATTTTGTATTTTACCTGTTTTCCTCTGCATTTTCACAATTTATCTTGGTTGCCTAATTCTGTTGTGTAGTTGAACACTGAATTCACTATGATATTGTGTTCAACATTGTGTCTTTACAATACATGCTTACAAGGATGGGGATCATTCAGGCCTTATAATCTTATATCATAACCTACCAAGAAGCCATGATAACTGTATGAGATACAGATACTGTACCACACAAGTTTACCAAATAAATGGGTTAGTAAAGGTTCCTTCCCTTCACTGTTATCATGGTAATTATATTTTTAATACAGGGAGAAGGTTCTATGCAAAGACAAGCTATATGTGAATACTGTTTTACACATTGATGCTACAGTGTAGTATCAGGAATGGCTCATAAGATATTTGAAAAACTGACTACATAGTTCTACAACAGTTTCTTTTTTTAATAAATCAATCAAAATAAAGATACAAATAGCTTATTTTCCCCTGTATTGCTCCAATATGAAGATAACCTTCACTCAATGAAGGTTGCTAAAATTTCCTCCCCAGTGGTGTTGTAGAACACCACAATGAGTACGTGGTGCCAACATAGTAGTAGGCAGACATCTTCTAGATGACCTTCCTTTCTAGTAATGGGTAGCTATGGACTCTCACATAGTATTCAGCACAATTTAGTGGAAACTCAGCTTTGATCAACTTGTGTCACAGTATGGATGTAAGCTAGTAATCTCTAAGTTCTAGGATTGACCATCCACATCACTGGAAGCAAATTTGATAGATACAGTATGCTTTTGGAAAATTCTTTTATTTTTGTATTTTTAGTGTATAAAACAAATTCTAATTTCATTAAAAGATGTCCAACATTGCACTGAAGATGCAATATACATCATATAAGATGTCAGGACCCAGCAGCAGATCAAAAATACTGTTTTTAATTAATTCTAAACACAGAACATATAGCATCTAATGGATAAAAGAAAATTAAAACATCTGCCCAGTCGTCAAGCTAGTTATTCTAAAATGATAAGAAAAAAAAAACAAATTGAGCCTGGGATGTATTAAAGTGAATGTTTTTTTTTTCCAGTTTATTGCAAAAACTGATCTGTAGACGCATTTGATTTGTAAACCCCTTCAATCTGATCTGTGCTCAACAGTAGTGGTAAATGCATCATGGATAGTAGAAACAATCAGGAAAAGACAAATAAGAAGACATTCTCTAATGCCAACAGCAGGCTTGCAGCACAGAAAAATAATGAGCCCTGTCATTGATACAGCCCAATACTTTTGACAGCACTCTTTTACTTACTCTCTATCAGAAAATGAAGGGGAAAAACAGGGCCTGGAATTGTGTGCAGACCTACATTCTTTTGCAAGGTGTCAGCATTAATTCTCTCTATCAGGTCAATGTCAACCAGAGCACTTGGCTTCTCCATCCATCAATGAAGTTTCCAGGCATTTAATTCCATTTTGTTATATAAAACAACCAAACAAGCACACCTTATCATGTTTTCATGGCTTGAGTTTCTTTTAATATTCTACAAAAAGAGGCAAACAGTGCGGAACTGTTGATATGAAATATTATATATTTAAGAAGGTACATTCGGCGTTCTGAAACTCGGAAAAAGCATATTCATCAAAGCAGTCGAGCTGAAATGAAATATGAACTAGATGAGGAAGGCTGCACACGCACCTGTTCATTTGCTGCTACAGATGTTGTGCACAAGATTCTCGCTTTTCTCCTCAGACAAAAGGCCACATTTTAGTGTTAGTGCATGTTTCTATTACTAAAGTTCCATGAATGATGATTCACTCTCCACTTTACATGTATACAGTATATGCAATTTGTGTTTCTATATACAGTATACTATATACAATTATAAATCTTTAAATCATATTCATGCATAATTTATTGCACAATTCCAAATTAAATTTGAGGGGCATCGGGTGATTTTTTTGATAAATCTAGTCCAGTTTAGTGAAAAGAAGCCATACAGTATATTACAGGAAAAAATAAAAACACACCCAGGAAAGCAGTATGCAATGTACAATGATATCATGACTAATCATAGACTGGTAAAAATATTAATATTTTTAATAAAACAACGATGTACATATGAATCAGAAGATAAATGTGTTTTAAAATCATTACTAATTTTGATAATTTGATAATACATTACGTTTGTCTTAATTTCTGAAAAAGCAAATAGCCGTACAAAGTATGCACTTCACAGTGTTCAGCATGATTCAAGTGAAGGCAAATTTGTATTGCTGATTGACTAAACAAAGACCACACACGTTCCATCTCAATTGAAGATTAACAGCACACAACTGAATTTTATTTTAAGTTAGGGAAAAGTTCAAATGTTTGAATTAATTGGATTTGTACAATTTGACCAAAATATTAAGAAATAAAATTTAATAAAAATGTGTTCTTTAAATCCTAAAACATCCAAATTGGTGGTGTGATTCATAATTGTTCGTGCTTTTTTGTTCTGTGCTGGATTGTGTATTTGTTACGTATGGCTGATCTATCATGCTGAAGTGTTTATTATAAGCTGCTGTGATCATTAGGATTTTTACCCTGGAGAGCATATGGATTGTAATCGTGGTGCCAAGCTTTTATGAAGCTCACAGAGCTATGAACAATAATCCCCTCTTGGATACATTACATTTAGCCCACATTTACATAGGCATCATGTTGCAGAGGGACACACATATCGGCAAAAAGATTCTGATAGTCCAGTTTTGTAACACTATTCAAACTCATTAAATTATACCAAGCCTCAATTTTACTATCCCTTTTCTTAGACTTATTGACAACCTTCAGAGCCTTTAATCTTTTTACATCTTCTCCAGATGTCCGCTGAGACCTGCAGAAAGAATCTTTATTTTGTTGAACTTCAGTGTGCTTCTGCCCTTTGTAAAGAACATACAGCTTTTAAAAGATACTATACACTTTCGCAGAAACTCGACCATGCACAAAGATTGGTTGCTTTACATTTTTTCTAATTGCAGGTTAAACATTATTAGAGTAGAGTTAGTGTTACCTCAAAATTATCAATGTGAATGGGCTACACTTTGACCCCCGAGAATTACTTTTATCAGACCGTATTAAATGAAGTAAAAGGTAGACTGATGCTAACACTTCAAAACTAGTGATACCTAATTGTTAGCACAAAGACTATAACAAGACTTACTTTGGAATACAATGCTTTGGCAAGAGATTAAAACGGGATGGTGATCTGGATGGAATCCATCTGGATAAAATGGACCAGGTTCATTCCTTGGATCAAATTAAATGTTCTGACATTAATCCTGAACCTTGAACAGAGTCCACAAGAGCACCTGGCTCAAGCATTAAACATTTTCAAAGGCAATGACAAAGTCTGTGGACATATGCAGAATCAACAATGAAATATGAACCACTGAACACAAATGGACAAAAATGTCTTTTGAATGAGAAATTAAACTAGGGTCAATTAATAATTGCTTATACTTATATAGCACTTTTCTGGTCACTCTTCAAAGCGCTTCACAGGTAATGGGGACTCCTCTCCACCACCACCAATGTGTAGCACGCAACTGGATGAAGCAACAGCAGCCATTGTGTGCCAGTACACTCACCACACATCAGCTATCAGTGGGGAAGAGAACAGAGTGATGAAGCCAATTCAGAGATGCTGGATTATTAGGATACTATGATTGGTAAAGGCCAATGGGAAATTTGGCCAGGACACCAGGGTAACATTCCTACTCTTTTCAAGAAACAGCCTGGGATTTTTAACGTCCACAGAGAGTCAGGACCTTGATTTTTACGTCTCATCCGAAGGACAGCACCTTTTTACAGTATAGTGTCCCCGTCACTATACTGGGGTATTAGGACCCACAAAGACCGCAGGGTGAGTGCCCCCTATTGACTCCTCTAATACCTCTTCCATCAGCAACCTTAGCTTTCCCAGGAGGTCTCCTATCCAGGTACTGACCAGGCTCACACCTGCTTAGCTTTAGTGGTTTGCCAGTTGAGTTGTTGGGTCATATGGCTGCTGGCAAAATGTTACAAATAAGAGTGTCTTCAAACTGTTTCACAAACGTCTTTGGCATGTCTTACAGTCTCACTTATAAGGCTCTGCATGGTTTGGCATGGTAAGTACCTGTCTGAGCTACTATCCTCCTACTCCCCATCTCGTGACCTTTGCTCTCCTAATTCTGGTCTCCTTATCTGTCCTCCGAGCCTGTCTACAGTCTATGGGTGACAGAACCTTCTCCTTTATGCCCCAAAGCTCTGAAACTCTATCCCTAAGGATATCAGAGAGTTAACTTCCCTAAACTATTTAAAATCTAAACTCAAAACCTACTTCTTTAGAAGGGCATTTACTTACAGTAACTGGTTCTGTTACTGTACTTTACAGTACATAACCTTTTGCTCCTACCATATTCAGTACCTCCATCGACTGTCTCCTCTCATTGTGTATATCTTGTGTATTTTTTGTTATCATTCTGTAAAGCATGTTGAGAAGCCACTTTTAAAGGCGCCATATAAAACATAAGTTTATTATAATTACTTCTTTGTTTGGTAGTAGCTCGATCTACTAGAATTCAGGGAATGGCAAACAATGGCATGTACTGGATGACATCATTGGCACGCAAAGGAATTTTTAACCACATGTGCAATAAAAGTCTAATAAACTAAATTAAAAATGATAAAAACGATGGCTCTTTGGCATAGAAAAAATTATTCACTTGGTTTACTTACTGCAATTTTAGCAGGTCTTCCCTATTGTTTTTACAGGAAAACTTGCAATCCCTGAGGCTGAAAAAAGTTTTCATGCTTGAGTATGAATTCAGACACGGTAAGGGGAAGGGGAAGAATGTGGACTGTCTTGATGAAATCAAACCATTTTGTTTTGTCTGAAAAAGGTCAAAAATACCCTGAAATGCATGATGAAAAATGAGTTGCAAAACGAATATTTCTAGCTAACATCACCACACATATAGTATGAATGAACTCAACCTCTATCTGTAGGGTGCAGATCAAACTGTTACGGGCATTGTAACATCAAATGTTTTCAGGGCATTGACACCTCAGCTTTCCACTATTTCCAACATCTTAAAGAACTTTCAAAACAATGAACTATCTGTATTGCTGAGTTTGGAGTTTACGTGTAAGAACTGGCATCAGAATTTTCTGTCAGATTTCAGGATTTCCAACATTTTGCTGTAATGTTTTCTTTTCAGATTAAACTAGACAGCTTTTATACCAGTCACAGTACTACAGTGGATGGGTGCTGAGAAGTTTGAAATCCACAGCAGTTAAGTTAGTTCAAAGTTTAATATTTACTTGATTTTCATTTTTTTTCTTAACAAAACCATCTAGAGATGTCAAACCTCCTTCATTTTGTTGGGGGTGATTTGTGATTTTCTTTACATCTTTCTCTTTGTTACTTAAATGCCTGATTATTTTTGACACCCAGTTTTTCAGATGTCAACAACTTTGCAAGGAAAATACACAGAAATTTCAAACCAGTGCTGTTTAAAAGATTTTGATTTGGGAATTTAAACAGCATTTGGCTCAACATACCCCTGTAATTAGGTATTTTCATGATGATCTCATCAAGTTGCTCCTTAAGGAATCCCAGGGGAACATATTCCCTGGAATATCACCAAGTAGTCTCTTCCAAACACTTACACCTCTACATAGTGCTGCTATTTAGGAATATTGATCTAGTCATCCTATTTTGATCGGCCTTTTGACTTCCATTCCAAGACTTAAATAATCTTAACCAAACCTTACATTTGAAAATCAGTAACAAAACTTGTCTTTTCTTTAGACCTAAGAAAATAATTGTGGTAATTAATATAGCCTGTGTAACAATGTTTTTAAAATGTTTTTTCAAACATTCTATACAGTTTTAAATACTTAATAATGTAATAAAGCACACTGCATGCATATGACATGCATAATGACATGTTAGAAGGAATAAGAAGTCAAAATTAAAACATTTTGTTCTGAAGAGGCTTTGCAAAAGGTGTCAGGCCAACCTGTTTAGTTAAGAAATGTTGTTGATAATTGTTAAATTCTTTACCACTGACCCTTTTAACATGCCAAATTGCTCAGGAAAGCAGTTCTATGTAATTATAATCAATAGAAGAGTTGAAGAGCTTCCACTTACACAAGTGTAAAATGTGGATTGAATGGTAGAATTCATATTTACTACAATTGGAAAAGGAGCAACCTCAAACTTCAATGTCGAAAATTGATGCTGTTACTTTTTACAAAGAGAGAAACTGTTTTTTGTTTTTTCCCCATTGATTATGGATAGGGTATGCCATCTTTAAAGTGATAAAAATGGATGGAAATCACAGCTTACAGGACTAGAAAAGCCATAGTTGACAATTGATATTTAAGATCACTCAAGTGTTTGATTACAGTATGTACTTTACCCTGCGCTGCCCTGGAAAAGAATTCACAAGCCCTGCATGTCAAGCAGATCTGTCAGGTGTCTGCTAAGAAAGATATTCTGCAATAGGAAATTTGTGCAAGGTGCTACATTATGTGTCTTCAAACGCATTCCAATTTGGTTACTTAAAAAAATTAACTGACTTATAGAAAAGAAAGCTGATATTGATAAAAGATAATGACCTAAAAGTAAAAATAAGGAATAATCTATTTTTTGCTTCAACAAAAGGGAAATATTTGTTCCCAAAAGTTTTATAGTGCACAATGTTCATTCTTGAAGAGCAATGCTAAAAAATGCTGTAGATAGAAAACACTGTACTATACTGCATTTTCCTTAATGTTCTACATCTAGGAATAACTGCTAGAGAGAAAGAGACATCACTTTTGAGGATTGGATAAGAGCAGTCATTTGAAAAAAGGGGGTTGTTATTCCTACAAGGCCTTGTATTTATAAGAAGAAATAACAGCAATTTTCTTCTTGGCTCCTTGCCACCTGCCAGAGGAAACGAATTGATAAAAAGGGTCCTTTCAAGCACACAAGCACATAAACTTTCTCTTTTGAAACTGAATTGCTTAGGGGAAAAAAAAAAGCTGCACTGAAGTACCTGACATTTAGCGACAAAAATTGCAGGTTTGTCATCCACCCCAGGAAAAGTACCTTCAATCATAGCCAAGAGAACCTTACAGTGTGCGGATTTGTTGAATACCATGCCACTCCGACAAAGTGTTTAGTTTGTGTTCTATGAAAAGAACAAAAAGGTCAAATGACTTTCACATGCTCAACCAATGGCATTTTGGAGTAGAGGTGGTAAACATGTTTTGTCCAAAACTGTAAGGTATTTGGAAAGCTTTCAACAGCTCAAGATTGTTTAAACTGAGTAGGTCTTTAAGATAACTAATCAATACAAATGTGCACTTCAAGGGCCATTTACAAAGTGAAGATTAACTTTAAAGTCCTTGGAGCACAAAAGCTATCTTGAAGGGCCTAAATCCCATAACCCTTAATGCTAAAAATACTGTTTAAAGGTTACTGTTACCAACTGTGCCTCTCTCCTCAGGTCTCTTCTGTTCTCTAAGACCCACAAAATAATGTAGATGTAAATTCTCTTTGCAGAACCTGTTCCACATGCTCTAATCAAGTCTCCAAAAAGTAATTCATTTAGTGGAGCCATTTTAAATCTGACAATCATTCATATGCACCTGCCAGAACTCTTTGTGCTGTTTTCAATCCAGAAACTGTCCAGAACACATATATAATGTGCTTGAAGCCTCCACTAAACAGGACTAAAATGATGACAGATACCTTGCATTTTACTACATACTGTAATTAACCAAGATTTTTTTAAAAACAATGATAAAAATATCATTTTTTATAAAAAATATTCAGACCCATGCAGTTATTGTATTTTGTTGCTGTAATGGTGGCAGACATGAGACTTTAAAATATTATTATTTTTTACATACACATACAAGTACAAAAAACAAAAAGAAAGAAGTAAGTAGAATATTAATTTGAAAAATAAAATGAAAGTTTAATACTTTGCATAAGTATTCAAACCCTTTGCTGTGCCAAACCTAAATTAATTTAGGTACACAAAATTACCTTTATGAATTACACAAGTAGCTGAGTGACTTCTGTGTGCAATAAAATTGGTTCACATGGTTTAAATAAAATGCAGGTATCTTTTTGTCTGTAGCTGAGGCTGGATATGAAACTCATGTACAGTACCATCCACAGACAGGGTTACTGCATTAGCTTTACATATTTGATGGGGGTGCCAAGAAGCATGACTTCAGTCTTGCTGCAGTTGAATGAAGGACATTTTTAGTCATTCATGTTTTTATGAGATGCAATTAGAGAGAGCAGAGTCAGCTACTTCAGTGCTTGGTTTAGTATGAGTATCATCAGTGTACTAATTATAGCTGGCCAAGTGGAAACATGTACAGTATGTGAAAAGTATGGAGCCCAATATCGAGCCCTGCAGAACACCAGAATTCTGAACTGAAACCACCAAGAGAGAGAAAAAGTGATGGCAATCAGTGAGGTAACACTGGAACTATTTAAGAGCAGTATCACAAATTTAAAATACAGTCTCAAGACAAGAAAGTAAAATATCATGATAAACAGTGTCAAAAACTGCATGAAGGTCAAGAATAATAAAGATAGAAAGAAGAAAGATTTGAAGAGGTAATTTGCAATGAACTGGTTGTTTAACTGAAATGTAACAGCAAATGTTTTGCAAGAAAGGGTAGGTTAAATATAGGTTGAAGTTTGTTTAGGTTTTTCAGAGACATTGATTTTTTTTGGCACAGTGGTAACTGCAGGAGTTATAAAGGCTTTTGGTACCACACCAATACTCAATGATTCATTTATTATGTAGAGGACAATAGGGCAGAGAGTTGAGAAACAAAACAGAAATAAAGCAGAGGGAATGGGCTCTAATAGGCAGATGGTGGATTTCATATGTGATACCAGTTTACAAAAGCATGCGGCATGAAGTAAAGACAAGCTAGAGAGAAGATAACCGGTAAAGCTAGGCAAGTAGGGAGGAGGTGTGGAGGTCATATGCATTATAGAGTGAATGTGATGCCATACTGTATGTTGTCAATCTTGGAGCTAAAGAACACTTAAAATGTGTTGCAGAGTTGGGATGGGTTAGGTAATGTGGTGGGGCTGTTTGAATTAAACAATTTGTTGATGGTGGAGAACAGGTGTCTAAAATTGTTATAATTGTCCTCAATGATGTGGGAAAAGTAGCTGGATCTAGCAGAATCTATTGCGTCCTTGTATTCAGTACTCAGTGCCCCTTCCAGGACTGAAAATGTACATTTCAATTCCTGATCTCAAATTATGTTTTCCCCCAGGGACTGGACTACTGCATATTTCTTTTTGGAGATGTGGTGGGACTCAAACCCACAACCCTTGAAAAAGATGTCAAATGTAATGATACAAAACTTATGCATTTTCCCTCTTCCTTTTGGACTATCGTAGTAGATGCCTGAGAGACTGTCATACCTTTCCCTTAAAGCTATTTAGAACAGGGAAGATCTTTTTCAGGCACAGGTGAAAAGGGCAGCATCTTTCTCACATCTGGTTACTCTTAGGACACAGGGAGCTCCTCGTGCCTTACCTCAGGGGACCCCTGAGACAAAAAACAGTTCCTCTCTCAGGTTTTTTGCATCAAAATTATTGATTTCCATTCGGCTTGGAGATTCAGCTAATCCTTTACGCCAGCTCTGTCTCCCCCCCTGTTTTTGAAGGTATTCCATCTTTTCAGTCTTTGCAAACATGCCTTTTGTACTCTCCGCAATTCACTTGTGGTTCCAAGACTCTTTTGCCTGCCTGAACTTGATCAATAGATGCTGAGTTCTTGCAGCCAGTTTTCCTGCTCAGCTTCAATGGGAATTTGAGGGAAATTGAGGGAAATTTGAGGGTCACTTGAAGTGTCATGTTCATCTCCTTTTGCCACTGGATCAAAATCCAGAATATAGTGATCCTCCAAGACCAGGTTTGGGAACCACTTATTCATTAACCATTAGTTCTGAATCTTGGTCTTTGGGACACTTATTACTCATTTTCTCCAGCTAAACATTTAGTCTGAGTTTTTATAATTGTTTAAAAACTAATTGTTTTCAATTTTCTGGTTGAATCATGTACTTTCAGCTGTCTGATTATCAGACCTCCCCTCATTAACCCTGTACCAACTTCTAAGTTTCACCATGGCCCTCACACAGGTGTGTTGCCTAAAGTGTAACCAATTTGACCTCTTCAGAAGGAATGAAAATCATTTTTGGAGTGTATGAATGTTTAAAGTCATTCCCATCTGTGTCTGTTCATCATAAAGTGATAATCTACAAATGGCTGTTTATTCAGAAATTAACAGTTGGAACTCAAATGATTTAAGTGTCAAGATAAATTATCAGTACATTTTTTACACTAAGTAACTTAACACAACTATGAAAATACTGACAGTATTAATTTGTCAGTTTTGATGTGAAACAGACAATAGATAATGATTTACACAATGCAGAAGAGAGGTGAAATGTTATTCTATCACACTGAATGTTACTGCAATAGCATTGCTGTACAGTAGGTTTGTTTGTTTTCATGCATTGTTTTCTTTACTGAGATACATTTTAAAGCTGACTTATTTTATGAATAATATTTTTGTACTAAACATCTCCTTGGGAGTATTCAGTGATGAACTGGTGGTCATTTGAGTCATTTAATATACATACAGTAAATGACTTGAACCATGGGTGGTACAGGAGTCCAGTAGTTAGCATTGCACTCACAGCTGTTCAGGTGAGTAGCTGCGTCAGCATGCATAGGCTGCAAAGGAACAAGTAATAGGTTTATTCTATGCTGAAAAAAAAAAGAAAGTTTAGGCCGTGGAGCCTTCTTCAGCGCTGAGGCCTTGGGTTTAATTCCTGCAATTGCTATCTGCTTTGAGTCTGAATTGTTTCTCTGGGTTTCAAAGGGTTTCTGGCAGATGAACCCGTTTCCTCCCACAGTCCAAAATCATGCTGGCAGGTTATCTGGCTTCAGGAATACTTGGCGTGAATGTGTGCATGTTTGTCTGCATGTATCCCATGACGGAACTGGTTTTGCATCTAGGGTGTATCCTGCTTTGCGCCCCATTGCTTGCAGGGATAAGCTCCAGCTCTCTCATGATAGCAAGAGAGGTAACAGCCCAATCTGTGCATTTTAAAGATGTTGTGTATTTTAAGTTATTTTTCATGAACCTGAGCTCTGGTTCTGAGGGCCAGTCTGAGCCCCTGGATTTTTTTTGAGGGGAGGAGCTTTTCTTGCTTTTATTTCTGATGGAGAAAACGGGAGGATACAAGGGATAGTGATAACCTGCTGGGATACTTGCAACTAAAAAGAAAAAAAACAATCTTTTGACATTAAAAAATGGTCTTTAAGTTGTGGATTTAATTTTCCTGCAATAATATTGTTCCCAGTGTCAGTAAGACACTTTAATTAAAAAACAGAATCTGGTCTTTCTTGTTGCACCAAGTACATTCATAATTATTGATCCCAGGTGAAAAGGAGGCAGTCCAATCTTTTTTTTTTTTTAAAAGAAGGCTAGAACCTTGAATTTAATTTAATTCAATTTATTTTTATCTAAAACTAATATTTTGGATGAAACAAAAAGATCAATTCATGCTTGAACTCTCTGAGCTTCAAAGAGGCTAAGGATACAGCTTTAAGAAATAATATATCTTAGTAATATACAGTATATAAGATAAATTATCTCTGATCTGGGTATGGTAGATGCATGGTGTGTGTAACGCTTCAGCCAAATTGACGAAAACATCATACTGCAGAACTGATTGTTTTTGCCAAAGGTAATTTTTCAGCAGCACACTAAGCATAGATACTGACCATTTCACCATGCCAGTTTCTGCAAATCAGTGTTAATTGCAATCATAGCAACCTTCAGACCAAATTGTCTCTCCTACAACATGCTGAACAATTCACTTTTACTGAGGGTACTGCACTGGAAATCACATCTAGGAAAGAAAAGAATGACATTTTCTGCTTAGTCATCCTGCCAGATTTTTTATATTTAGATTGAGGCAGAATTATTAATTTTTGAGAAGGCAATCCAGCCATTTTCTAACATTAAGACTCCACAGAATTTAACACTTTGCAGGTATTTGTATTGTTAGGTCAACCCGGGGGTTATTACTGTCAGATCCAATGCAGATAGACTCCACATTTAGTTTTTTTCCTGAGTTATATGGTTTAAATATACAATTTAATCAGAAAACAAATTGCATAGTGTTCATCCGTTTCTTAATTTACATAATCTTTCTCTAGCAGAAAAGGCTGTACTGAAAGCACTGATATCTGAATCTAAATTAAAGTGATTCAGGACACGGCAAAGTGTTAATCACCTGACATTGATTTAATTCCTCCTGAATTTTATCTGACATTTGTTATAGGTTAGGTCCCTTTTCTTTGAAAAAAAAACATTGCCACTAAGAAAATGTATTTTTAAAAAGGGATGTTAATACAGCCATTAAATCCCTATTATTGAAAAAGATAATTTCCATGAGATCAGCCCAACTTTCAGATTTGCTCCGACAACAAGTTCTCTTCTAAGGTGCGATCACATTTGCTGGAGGCCTATCCTACTCTATATGGATACATCAGTACAACATGATCAGTTGTAGCAATATCTTACTTCTGATAGTGTTTAATACTTCTTTCATACTTTTCCTATGGGTACAGAGACTGCTTTCTGAAGATTTTTCACTGGATGTCTAGATGGCTTTTGACGGACTCGAATGGTGATAGATCATATAAATTCATGATAAGGTGTAATTAACATTGTTAAGAAGTTATATGCCAATCCTCTGGTGAGGATGACGACAGGCAGTAAGCTTTCCAGTTGTCTATGTAACAGATTCCTACCTAGTAAGGGGCCCTGAGGATTCTGTAGAAATTTGACTCTTTGACTTTTCACCTTGCTTGAGTGAATTTTAAACAGAGACCTGCTGTTGTAATTTAGGACAGGGTAGGGGATACACCTTGTGGTTTGTCTAATCCCATTGTTCTCTGGAAATGGCCATTTTCATCACAGTTTAAACTCATCTCAAACCTTCACTGAGCTGCTCTGTGACTTGAACCACAGTTCGGAACTACAAGAACTTAAGAAGTACATTGAAGGATTCTTTATAACATACAGTAGCATCTCAGCACATCTGCTCACAGTCCACTGCAAAAAACACAGTCCCCAACTAACCCTGTTAGATACTGTATATGTAGATATCATATGTAGAAAATGCAAATTCAAAACCACTCTAACTCTGATGGTGGCACTTACAATATAAAAACTTTAGAAAACCCTGGTATTAAAATGTTCTCTTCTTCACATGTATTAAAATAACAGCTTTATTAACATTTTTAAACTTGTACACAGATTTGAACATTTGGGCACAGTTCTCTTCCAGTTTGTATTTTGGTTATAATTATGAAAGTGCTCCCTGGTTAGAATGTGGCTTACTGTAGTTCCCCTGTTAGTGGATTGGATCAGATTGCACTCTAGAAATTTCTAAATTCATATGGAAAGGGAAATGACCATGTATTAAATTCTTCATTCTGTAGCATGAAAGAGCTGCACAGGGCCAAGCTCTGGCAAATGTTTCTTGTACTCCTATTGTGATTATTGTCACTTTAGTTTAATCCTGAAACTCCTGTATCTCAACATTCACTTGAAGTCTGGTTAGCAGTGTTGTCCTATAAATCTTATGGTCCTTCTTTGCCTGAAAGACATCCTGGGTGTATTAGTGTCTCTAACTTTTCTTTGGTATGCATGGCATCCCATCTGGGATGTACCGTATCCTGTAGATACAGTCTTTGAACTTAAGTGTCAACTTACCACGGCCCTGCATTGGTGTGAAAATTGGGATGGATGGTGTTCCCTTTAGATATCAGAGGTGCATACCTCCTGTCCTGGAAAGGCATAAGGTTTCTGTTTTTGTTTTCCACCTGAGCTCTTAATTGTCTTTTTGAGCTGACTATTTGCTTAATTGGACAACTTGGAGATTTAATGAAGTTTTTTATGAAGACGGAGATTTAAACAGAGCCAAAGTATAAAATTTTGGAAAAATAAAAGGAATCATATTCTTTTAGATATTTTTAAAGGAGATTCTTTAGCCATTCTGCAAGTTGCAATATCAGTATGATACTTCTTTTATTAAAACTTGTTTTCCTGTTCTGCGATGCATGTTTATGACATCCCCTGATGGTGATGGTTGGGGGGAGAGGGGAGTTTATCTACATAACCTGTATAATCTGGGGGAATTCAGAGGTAAAACAAAGAGTTTGGCTTTCTTTTTATATGCTTCTGTTCGAGGCTTCATACAAAGCCTTAGCAGCTGTTAGTATTTGGAATAAGGATTTGTTTGTTACATATGAAATTCCCAAGGACATTATAAATGTGGTTTCTAAAAATCCTGTTCTACAATTACATTTTCTTTACAAAGTGATTTGGACCCCTTGTAGATGCTATCATTTCACTATCATATAAACAAACGTTGGGGAATAATGCTCCTATTCCCCGGTGTACTCTCTGTCCATGTAGTGTTATGGGCACCATTTCACATGTTTTAGGAGAGTCCGTGTTTCATTTTGAAAACCTTGACTTTGTCCATAATTCCCCAAAAAAAGAAATATCCCTTGCTCTCATCTAGCACTCATTTTGTCTTCTAATAGGAAAAGACACATATCAAATTGGATGTTCCTACCACAATTAAAATGATGTTGGTTTGTGTTGGAAGCCTCTAAATTTTGTTCCCAGGCATTTGGAAGTCATCATAGCCTGACTCGATGTACAGTATACGGAGTGCCTTTCTGCTCTGATACATTATGCCTGGAGAGGGGCTGTGATGCAGCAGAGACCTGGAGAGCTGCTGCCCACATGGTCAAATCTTCATTGCATAGTTCTTCTATCACAGCTGTTCGACTATTTTAGGGGTCCTGTGGTTAGAAACTCAAATGCAATATACAGTACCCAGTTGAAGAGTTGGGCAGGGAATGTTAGATTCTTTCGCTCGTGTTTTGGTTTGCAAAATTCTGGATCCGAAAAAAAGTTGTCAATTTTTTACTAGTTTATTTATTATTTTTTTAATAGTTTTAAATTTTGTGGTTTATGTTGAAAGCCTTAAAAGGCCTATGTGTAAACTACTGACATGGGCACCTAACATCCTGAGAAAGATTCGGCGTGAAAATGCCATCCCCCAGGGAAGAAGACTTGCCCAGGTACCCTCCCCACCCTGCCAAAACAAGATGGTGGAGTGGAAGAGCCAGCCAGAGATTCCCAAGCAGAAATGATTGCACTATCTGCCATTTTCTTAGCTTTTAAATTGCAGGGAAAAGTGACACATTTATTTATTTTCCCTCTGGACCATTTTAGTGATTTTGTGGTCTCTAACTCCCCTGCTGGGAAATGGGCCATTTTTGGTTTGTTTTCTTCTGATGAATTGTTCAAAATTAATCCAGAGTATTTACTGAAACCAATTAGCTTTAATGTAAGACTATCAATTTTGTTCCAGCTCTGTATCTGTTACCACCAGTATATTTTCAAATCATATTCCTTCCGACTAGCATAGTTCCTATGTTGTAAAAGAACAAGTAGATGTATTCCATTCTGAAAAGAAATGCGACACCGTTTCAGCTGTTGAGCCTTCTTCAGGTATCTTCAGCCAAAACCATGTTCCTTTTTTCTTTTCAGCATGGAATAAGTCAGTGAGACTGTGGGTAGAAAACAATTAACCTCTAATAGAGCAGAATAGTTTTGTCTCAACTAGTACCTCAGAGAAGATGTCCTTATCCTTTTCTTTATCCCTTCCCCTATCCTTGATATTAATTTTATCTGAAAAAAGAAACATAATATAAACTACACAACTCATTAGAAGGCAGTATCTCAACTGTCAGGGTAGTTTCTACTCTCATCTATTAGATCCCAAAGAAATTGTTCACTTCTCCATACTGTTACTGAAGGCCTTCCCTTGCTTTGGTCCTCTACATCAAAATCAACAGGTTGATTGAGGAAACACCCCTTTCCACTGACACAGGTCAGGGTTTATAATTCCTTTTGGCCAGCAAATCAACATTGCAGGTGTTGATCACATGAACTAAAAGAAAACATAAGAAACAGGAATGGCCAATTCATTATGGGGAGAAGGCAGATGTACAGTAAACATACTGTACCAGAGGCTCATAGAAAGTACCAGAAAAAACTCTGTAACAAACCCAGAGATCACAACAAATTAGTTTCCACACAACTGGAGAAAACAACTCCCCCAAGAAGAAAAAGATAAACAAAGTAGTTGTTAATACAATCAATTTCAGTCCAGCTGTCTCAGCCTCAAAACTGCCTAAACCTTAAGGACAATAATAGCAGGCTTTGAGAAAGATTCAAAATTAATCTGAGAATTTTATTATATAAAATACACTACACAGACATATAGTTTGGACTTGTGTATGGTGTTAGAATTCTAATGAACAATTAAATTTTTCCATCCAACATTACACAGGAACATACTGTATTATAAAATGCACATTCAATACATAACTATTAAAATACTATAAGACTAAATAGGATTTTGTCATAATCTCTTAGAAATACTTCAACATGGAATTATTACAGCTGTATAAATTATTGTAAATTAAAACATATCAGTTTTTTTTTCAGGCTGACCTTTTGAAAAAGGTTGAGAAAATGTTTCTTTAATCTTATTCCAAGGGAACCTTACACTGTAATGCAGACCAGACCAAATGTAGACCAGGCTAATGACACGAAGTGAAAATAATTACGACAAGTAAACATACTAGCATTTTCTTCTGCCTAAATATAAATAAAATTATATAATTAAAACAGGGTAAAATAAGTTTTAAGCATATCATTTATTTTACATACTTTATTTCAAATGTTGTAGAATTGTTCTGTCTTTGACAAATTGCCATCTAAGCAAAGACTAGAGCAATAAGTACAAAAATGATCTTTCTGTACTGAAGCCTTCACTGAGTCATTAGGCTAATTACTTTCAGCATCGCAACAGCATTCTTGTCTGCATTGACATTTATTAAAAGCAGCTTGTCATTTATTTAAAGAAAAGCTAAATCAATTTCATCATTTATTTATTTTCATTAACTTATCCCTCAAGGAAGTCCAATTAATTTTCCAATTAAGCCAAACCAGCAGATAAAAGCATATGCTGAGGCAGACTATGTTAACAAAAGAATTTAATCAAAGCTTACTTAAAATTGTATACAACATATTGTATTACTGTTGTTACGTAATTATGCCAGATTTAGCTTTGTAGTGGCAGGTTAAGAAAGCTGTCATTTTTAAATGTAGCAATAGTAACATTAGTAGTACTAGGTGTATAGTTGTAGAACTACAAATATACAACAAATGCCAGCATATATATAAACCTATAAATCATATTGTTAAAAATAGGGGTTTGAGCAGTTACTAATAACAAACTAAACACAAAGTACAACAAAATTTACAAGTCACTCTATTTACAAACAAGGTATCTCAGAGGCCTACATCCTAACTAAAGAAAAAACTCCAGAGTCCTACCAAGTATTCAAAATCATATATAATGCCTACATAGGTCAATAAGAGAGATACTCTACCTACTACATTAAAGAGAATACAAGCTAAAGATAAAACTCTTAACCTGAGAGTTCTAGAGAGGTCTACAGTTTAATCTCTAGACCTGATTCCAGAGCAGACTGGGACTGATAGATAAACAGCCAGATCAGACAGGGAGACACTGAAACCAGGTTCAGTGCCACGTCGGATTCAAGTCTTTATTGAGCACTGCATCTGGTCAGGGCATGACCAAAAAGCAATACCAGGTGCTCTGAGACCTCTGATGCTCTGTTCCCAGGGAAATTGGTGTGGAGATGTCAGGAGGTAGTGACGTACTGTAAATGGCTGACAAAACTGTGCTAGCTCAGCCCAGAGCATAGCCACTGGGGAGAACATAACAATTGGGCATCAAAATTGTATTGGGGACTTTAGTATCAAATATTAAACTAAGAAGAGCATTGTTTCAAATATCTACAGTACAATACAATGTGTGGAATGAAGTGGATTAAAAAAGTCAGCAAAATGTCCTGATTTGTGGTATGACGCACACACACCCATACCGAGGAGCCAAGAACTGGGAAGGAGAGCAAGCAACTGGCCAAGCAGTTGTTTTATTGACAATTAGTTTCCTTTTCCATTACATCCCTAAGTGGCATCAAAAAGACAATAAACATGGCTGCTAACTGCTCCAAAGCCATATACAGTAGCTGTTTTTATACCATAAAGAGCTTTGGTTTGTGCAAGACTCCTCCAGTACCTCCCCCCTGTGAGGAGACAATGCAAGCATCAGGGTGTGAGACGCTCCCATGTCACATCAGAAAAGTTATGCTTAAATAGGTGCTGTGAGACAAAGACTTCAATCTTTGGAGTTCGAAGCAGTCAAATGATTATAAAAATAATGATAAAAACTGTCTTGTAACTTGATGGTTACATTGTCACCTTGCAGTGGACTGGGGGAGGGCCACACCGTTTGTTTTATAATTGATGCTTGATACAGTACCAACTAAACACCTTGTGTATTCTAGATGGTTGCATCTGTAACTACAGTAGTTTCTTTGATCAATCTTGGTGCCAAATATACCCTGCATTTAAGCTACTGTTTCAACACTTTCAGAATTCAGACCTTTATGTAGTCTCTCTTTTATGTTCCTGTTATCATTTCTGGTTAAAGAGTTATTACTGTTTGCTCAATTTATGATGAACTGACACATATGCAAATTACACTGAATCAGACATTCCCACAAAGAACATTTTCTCTTACTGCAGAGGTTCGGTTGGTTAGACTTCAGGCAACACAAATGAATAAGGGAGTTCTGAAAATCAGGAACTGGTAATGATGATACCAAATACAAGCAGAAGACACTGATCCTCCAAAACCATGGTTGGTCACAGGACTAGACTGGTGTGATCTCACTACAAGACTTTATGCCCTCTCATGTGTTTTCAAAAATGTCTTATTTAAAAAATGTTTTTGTTGAACATTTATTGATAACAGCTGCATTAAATTCTTCTTAGAACCTCATGATCATTCCTGCATTTTCATATGTAGAATGTCCCAAACCTGCCCTCTAGTGGCTAAAACCAATAAAGAAAATGCAGTGGTTTCAGTCTGGGGCAGAATGCCTTGCAACGGAACACCATTTTTCTCTGTAAAGTGAAGGGGTTCTTATCCTCATCTCCTAGCTAAATAACTGCCAGAAAGGAATTAGTGACTTTGATGGTGTCTGAATTTCTGCCTTGTAAATATGTATCTCCTTTTTTCAGTGGAGGTTTATACAGGCTAATACAGTAGGGCTTAAAGTACAATTGACTTCTCCCTTCAATGTGAATGGAAGATCGCCGAGATCCTTATCATTATTCACTTTTAAACACAGTCCATTAAGGCCCTCCTTCAAAGAATAAAACAAAGTTCTCCCTTAACAAAATTAATCAGTTTCTTTACTAATTACCATTTGTGTTAATAAGCGCCCAAGACTGCAATCCAAAAACTAGAGATTCTGCTTCTTTAAGTAACATTTGCCCAGTCAATAAACCACACCAACCTTTCTGCCAGTGTAGAATGCAGATAGACAACATTCTACCAGTTATTATATTTATCCATTAAATGATCAATCTTTCTGACCATTTCATTACTTAAATAGAAGAAAAACTAAAAACTAGATTTTCATAAAGAAAGCAAAAGTGTTTATTAACCTTCATTTAATAGCCAATAAGGCCTCAGACTCAGATCTGTCACTGTAGGCCTGTTAATAAACAACCCATGATTAACCAAAAGTAAACAAGACACTACAGTATTTTATGAAGATAAGCCATTTTTTCTTTATGTGTTTAACCGCATATAAAAGAAAAAATACAAGAAAAACTTTTTCAACATTTTTGTTTTGCAGAAATAAACCATTCCACACACATACAATACTAGCCTTGTTGTGTTTCAGATTTTAACTTCATTTTTTAACTTAAAAAGTGTACAAACACAGGCTCAAATAAAAGAGGAAGCAACAGAAAGAATTATCTCAACAGAAGTTTTCCTGGACCAGCATTATCACTTAAATTTTCCATTTCTATCAAACTAAACTGTACTGTATGTTTCAAGGTTGTCAATAAATTGTGTAAACTGAATGCGTTTATCATGAGACATTAAGAAGTTTTTTTTTCTTGCCACAAGCTCAATGAATTCAATATAGTGCTGAAACAGAAGGGCAACCCACTCTAAATGCATCTCCTCAACAATGTGCAGGAAGGGGAATTCAATGACTCCCTAAAGCAAGGACAATAAAGTAAAATAGGCTTTGCAATACCTTCACAAGAGCTGGTGGGGTGGTCCAAAACCATTAGTCTAAGTCAAAGCATTGATGAGATATAATTGATAATCAATATTCTGTCACTCTTGGACATCCAGCCCCTGTCCTAAAAAGACCGTTAGATTCTGTTTCCACCAGAGTTCTCCTGGTAACTCATGATGTGGTGTGGTTTATTTCCAATCCCTGAACAGAGAATACTGCTTATATCCCAATTCACAAAAGCAGAAGACAAAAAGATAAAAATAAGATAAAAATCCTGACACTTACTCATGAAATATTGTGGCTGTTACAGTATAAATGTAGTTGAAAACAGCTACATTTTCTGCATAAGCCACCACTTTGAAAAACATAATATTAGGCACTGAGGTATCCCAGACAGCACTGTATCATGGTTTTGTTTTTCAATTTTCTTTTCAAATATGTTGCAGGACTGTACTACTTACTGTGAGTAGCACAGCAGCATGTCATTCTCAGACAAGACTGTACTGTATTAATTTGTATCATCTAATTATTATGGAATGATCATTTTAACTACATTGTAATATAACTGTAATTTAACTGTAATTGTATATAAATAATTTAAAAACGGATAATTTTATTTTCAATATTGATTAAATTATACTATATGTAGCGGCTTTAAAAATATATTGCATTTAAAAACAAATATGCACATATAAATAAAAAGAGGCTAATAGTGACCTGAATGATTTTCAATGAATTACTTACTATATTTTCATGTTCTGTTAGTTGCATTGAAGCTGATAAGTTTGCAGTACTATATATAAAGGGTTTTTCTATAAGGGAGCTGCACATCTGTGGGTGACTGGGCTTCAAATCCCAACTAAAGCACAATTTGCACTATTAAAAATTGTTCCTTGGGGACAATAAAGACTCTCTCTCTAATGGTAAAATACAATAAATAATATGTATGCTAAATTGACATTTTATTAAATTTATATATCACAGTATGTTTATAATGTAAATCATATGTAAATTAATATTAACAATAAAAATAGCAATAGCTTTGTATGAAGCTGTAAAGTATAGAGTTAGTGTAGAAAACATGACATCCTAGGGCTATTTAACAAAGCAAGATTACTCATCCGGAAATATATAAAAATAGTTTATTGTATATTCTGTTGTGAAAGTGATTTTTTTTTCAGGTTTACTGAACATACACATTAACATAATTTATTTTTTGTCTTAATGCTAATTTAAGTAGCAATGTTTTAAAATTAAAAAAAATGATCAAATTGCAATATTTACAATTTAAATATACTGATCGTATTATAGAGCAGATTTGTATTAGGTACAATGCAATATA
This sequence comes from Lepisosteus oculatus, assembly GCF_040954835.1. Classification (NCBI taxonomy): domain Eukaryota; kingdom Metazoa; phylum Chordata; class Actinopteri; order Semionotiformes; family Lepisosteidae; genus Lepisosteus; species Lepisosteus oculatus. The sequence goes on along the minus strand of NC_090719.1, from coordinate 10,553,791 downwards.
CTGTAGGGTCAAAAAAAATCACTCAAATCAAAACTTTTAATCTGGACTTCGTTTTGTTTTTTTACTGGAATCATTAAGAAAGTAGAAAAAATGGCAGCAAAACATATCAGTTTCTTAAGACTAAAATCATAAAAATATATTGGACATAGCAGCTTTGGAAATAACTATTTATAAAATAAGGAAATAAGGTTATCTTTAACTTTCTTAAAGAAAAACAATTGATAATACTAAAACATTTTCAATATTTTGAAGGGGGGGATCTCTTATACCTAAAAAATTGCCCAACCTTAGCGTTGAGCATAACCTGCTGAGCCAAACTAAAATTTAAAAACAAATCTGGAAAGTAATTAACTATATTAATTTAATACTTACCTTTTATCCTGTCTAAATATGCAGAGATAGTCACTGTGCTGTACCCTGCTCTCATCTCCTACTGACAACAGCTCGGCAGTTGGAATTGGTACCACTGCCACTCTCTTCAATCACTTAGGTTCGCTAAACCAAAGGCGATGCCTTCCCAGTGGAGTATCTTCAGTGGCTTTAAGGTACTCTGATAAATTACCTTGTTTCATTAATACATTTCTTATATTTTGCTCAGCAACTTCAATTGCAATTTATTTTCAATGTCCCCCACCTACATCACTTCCCCTGAACTGACTACCTGTTTCTCTGTCTACTACTTAGAAACCCCATCCCCTGTATCTATACGACCCCATGTCTGTCTTTATACCATAAACTCAAGTCTGCACTTCAACAAACGCTGAACCCCCATGCCTCTCCAGAATCAACAATTCCCCTTTCAATTGAGATTGTAATTCAGACCATTCTGCCCTGCTAACTTAAAAGTCTGTTGCTGTGTTTTCCCATCAGATTCTAGTCTCAGGTCTTATATCATGCCCCCATTAAAAACATTTCATTTGTTCTGGTGTAGCAAAACCAGCATTATAACTTACTTGAAATTGAACCGTAATGTCATATTCAAATCTCCATTGAATTTATTCAAATTATGGACTGCTTTCTTCTGAATGAAAATGTTTAAATTCTGCAGATTTAAAGCCCAAAGGGATCATTGACATCTTCAACATGATCTGTCGGTGTCTGATAATTTCTCTGAGCTCAGCTCCTCTGAAGCTCATTCTGGAGAGCAGAAGGATGTTCATTACAAATATTTTTTCTTGGCAGTATTGCAAAATTACAAAACTGTATCCAGATCCCCTTTGATTATGACTCCAAACTTAATCAGCCTATACACGAGATCAACTTAATTAAGAAAACAACTGCCTCAACTACTCTGCAAGCAGTTCTTATGTTACTACAGTACATCTCACCACTTTCCTTACCTCGCCAACACATTTTTATAGCAAGACAAGACAATCAAACAAATACATACTGTAGCTTCTTGTGTCCTTTGAATTTTTAAAAACTCACATCCCACTGGTTTTCCCACTGAACTATCAATCCTAAACTGACAAAAGTAAGGCAAATCCCTATCAGACCGAGACCTCTTTTGGTAACAGTTTATCAGTATAAACCCCTATGACATAGAAACAAAAAGAAATACATTTATTAAAGAAGAAAATTGTTAAGCTCACCCACCTATTCCCAGTCACACAGATGATACAAACACACAGACACATGATGCTTTTAGATTTCGCTTATAGAAGAATAGTGAACAATATAAAAAGTTTCCTCACACATCAGAGTAAACTTTTCTCCCAAGTCTGAATTGTATTTTCACAACAACTAATACTGTAGGTCGATGAAATCTACTGTAACCTCTGCTGGTCTTGTTTGGGCAAGACTACATTTGGCTAAAGGAATAAATAATCTTATTGCAAAAATGCAAGATAGCTTTCTTTTTTTTTTACAGATACAGCAGTTTCTGTAAGAACACTTGCCTCTTGTCAATACTTTTCATAATTGGCTAAGAAAACGATGATGTTCCATGTGAGTGATTTATTCAGCACCAAAAGCATTGCAGCAATATTCAGAATAGCTAAAATTGAGTCTAATTACTCAATTAGAAAATTATGAAACATAATACTACTTCTGTCACACTCTGAAAACTGTACTCTGTTCTTTATCTTATAGGGTTTCGGAAACATCAGGTTACTCATCTGTTATTAATACTGGCCCATCTGTGACCTCATATATCCCTGAGTTTTTTTCATCAGTAAAGGTGTTATTTGCACAAGTCTGGTTTATATCACTTGACCAATTGCAGCTGAATTCCCAAACTGACAGTACCCAGTACAATCAAGTGGGATTGAATGTAACCTTTGTTGGAGTGTTATCCTGGTTTCTAACAAAGGCTGGAATAAAAAGAAATTATTTTTTGCTGCCTGTTCTCATATACTGTAAGTGATTTAGCAGTAAGCCATGTTGTATATAAGTTTGGGAATTTAAAATTAGAGAAAAATAATAAAGAAATATTAATTGTAGATTAGTTGCAAAATAATAGAGACTGCTCCCGGAACCTTTAACAGGTACAGGAACACTTGATAAGAAACTTGTATCCAATCCATTTGTATTTAAATGCACTTGTCTAAGACTTTTAACCTCATGCTAATTCTGAATGACTGTAAAATGGACATTTCAACTTAAGATGGTACAGTACATCCAATTAATGCTTACACACGCTTGATCACAAGATAAAAATGAAATGCTGTTTGTTATTGTTACTTTTAAAGACTTATTGGAAACTGCTCTTGCTTTTCTATACCAGTAATGGTATTTCTTCTAATGAAAACCCACACTTGTTTAATTTCTTCTGTGAACACTAGAAAAAAGGATGACTGTGTTTGGCGTTGTAAAAAAGCCAAACAAGATAATCGACTTCCAGAAATACCAGCGGTCCAGTTTACTTGATCTGAACCATAAGCAAGTATCACGGCACAATCAAAAATGGTAAAGATGAGCACAGTTAATACAGTTGACAAGAATCCTTAATCCTTCTGCTTTAGGTTTTACACTTGTGTCTTAATTTAATTTAAAAAATCTCACTCCAGGATAAATGCGCCTGGGAGCCAGAAACTCATTTTCCAAATTGTCCAGAGGGAGGCAGGTAGCCTGATACAGTACGCAAATGATGGGGAAAAAATGCATTTGCAAACATGTCACTATGTGAATATGAGGAAGAAATTGAATAGGCAGAGCTATAACGGTTCAATAATTGAGTCAAGAGACATTCCCGGGGGCTTGCTCCAGCATTGCAATACTCTAATCTCTGATCAAAAATCACATGAATAAGCTGGGTTAAAAAAAATCATGTTCAGCAACAGAGTTCACACAGGTACCAGCTATCTATAATTCATGATTGACAGCGATGAGCCTTTCTACGAAACAACCTCTTTACCTGTGGTGCTGTTTGATTGTTTTTCTTTTCCTTAATGTAATGAAGAGCTGCCTGAGGGGTAAAATGTGCTAAAATAATGTTATTCTCTTCAATATGCAAATTGGAACATGAAAGAAACAACCTTCCCATTTGCAACAAGGAAAAAAATAACAAACATTCTCCACATATACTGATTCTGCTTTCTAAGGTAGATAGCCTTACATCAATTTCCCTTCGGGATCAATAAAGTCTTATCTATCTATCTACTGTACTTTTGTTAGAGTTCAAAGAAGAGTAATGCCTGGGAACTGTCATATACAGTACATACAGCTTAAGGGAACTAAATCTCTTCAATTCAAAAGGAGATTAAGGAGGGATTTGATTTATGTATGTAAGGTTTTAAGAGGTGCAGTATATAGATAACCCACAGGAGCATTTCATACTCAATTGTTTATCTCCCTGAAATTATAGGAAATATACAAAATACATTAGTACAATATATGATATAACAAACTTTGAGTTTTTCTTAGCCACTACATTAAATGAGGAAGATGGGCCAAATGGCATAATCTCACTTGTACCCTAATACTAAATACATTTCCACACTAATTTAATTTTCCTTACCCATGCATGATGCCAGAATGCCTGACTCAAATATGAACTGAACAGAATCAAATATATTCAAACCTCCATATCAAATCCAGTGTCTGCCTGACACACAATATAGACACTCAACACATTCATAATTGTATTTAATTGCTTCTTGGTTTTCAAACTTAATATTTGACTTAAGAAGCTATCAAAAATGTATACTGTATATAAAATATGTTAAATATTGGCTGGATCTACTGAAGCATGCTTTCCCTTTTGACCTTACTCCACACTGTCATCAAATCAGAAAACCATTCTAGGCACCTAAAACATTACATTTCACACTGGCGCAATATGCTTCTGCATTCATTTTCTATGCAGGGTGTATTTCTGAATGGTCTGCCTTCTGAATATCAGAAAGGTCACCATGCACTGAAGTATGGTATGAGATGCTTTGTATCATCACTATTGTATAATTATAATGCCTTGGAAGTGGGGCACAGTTACTGCTCTTTTCTTTAAGTTTCAGAAGCCAACTTAAATGCTATATTTTTTTTACCCCCTTATTTTCTGAGAGTTTAAAAATAGAAAGGCATAACAGCTAAGAAAGTAAAATACATTTTTTTAAATGAACAAACATATACTGTATGATATCATATCATTTCTAGACTTTGTACTACTGTATATCCACCTCTGTGTTTCTGGTATATCAAATTGCATTAGCATTTGTGCACATGTGTATGAACAATATAGTAAATCTTTTAATTGTTTGAAGGGTCTCTCTACTTTAAAAAAAGGAGTCAGTCTCCAAGCTAAAATAAGATTTTTTTAACTCTTAATCTTCTTTCTGTAAATGATATGACACCCAAATCGTTAATCGTTTTCTTTTCAATTTCTGAATGGCAATGAGATTATGTGAGGCTGTTTCAGAAAGCTACAGTACATCTGTGATGAAAAGATATCCAAATGTCAGCATTTTATAGTTAATATCTGGGTTTACCCATGTTCAAATAGTTTAAACCGGAATTTTACCAGACTCCAAATTTAGAGTTTGGTGTAGGATACTGTGTGTGATTGCTTCAGTCAGAAATTATAAAGAGAGGGTTGCCTTGGTTTTCTGTTGTACTCTTTAACCATAAACATTGAAATAAACTTGCTCTTTCATTCATGCTTTTTTTAGAGTTACATAGGCAGAGCATTACATCCCAGCAGTGTAAATGTGAAGATTATAGAGAGTTCACTTCACACAGTGATTTTTGTACGAATAAAATATCAAATGCCAAATACAGTACACATATACTGTAGTGTAGTCACTTTCCATTCTCTCCCCTGTCACCTCAACTTCCAGAAAACACTGACAACAAAGCCGCTGTCAAAACAGAATTATAATATAAATTAATTGTACAAGAGTGCTGGTATGGAAATGCTTTTGTTTCTTGTAAGACAGATGCTTTCACAATTTATTCATACATGTTCAACAGCCTTACACTGGCCCCAAGTGACCAGCTTGAAACTATTCTCCAAATTGCTATTCCATTTTCAATTCAAATTAAATAAGTTTATCAATAGTTTAAGGAGGCACACAATCTCAGTGGCACTGTCAGTTTATATTAGCCATCACGTAGCATTGCATACATTTAAGGAATCAGGCAAAATAAAGCAATAAAAAACTCATACTAATCTGCAGTTTTCCAGCCATGATCATTTTAAATGGCTTTTGTACATTTCCCAGAACATGTGGAATGCATAAATTGGTAACACATTTCATGAATGTGCTCTCAAATGATCAAACTTTTTTGAACAAGAAAGTACATCTGATATCTCACACTATAAACCTTTATTTAATAATAATGAGACAGTTTCTCACTAGAAATCAAGAATATGTTGTTAATTTTAATTTTGCATATAGCAGGTAAAGGATTATAAGACTATACATAAGATGAACAATGTAATTTTGACATACAAACAGCTACAGTACATACAATAAACATCACATGCAGAAACTAAAGTTTACTCTCTGACAGTCACTTGCTGATATATGAAGATCCTTGAGTCTAGAGCCCTAGTTATGTCATAAAACACCACACATTTCTTCTCCTCCAAGTCTGCACTCAGCACTAAAGAAATAGATTAGGTTAACTAACAGAACGTGGAAAAATATTCAACTATATACAGTATTTGCCTTTTTTAAACAGGGTGGTTTAATATTTTTTGTAAGTAGATTACACTACTTTAATCTTTTAAATTCTTCCTACTAGCAAAAATTAAAAAATGCAGATCATGGCAGTTTAATTATGTTTCATTCAACAATCTTTTGATATCTGGATTTTGATTAATTTAATATAAATTTAAAAAAAAATATTAGGATTGCTTCATGAAAAAACAGGCAATAAGTAAAATTTATTGCAATACTATTATAGTCTGTTTGTTGAATGATGGAAATCATTTGAAGTCTACAGTCAGGTGTGTAATCTCTAACTACAGTAACTGTTCGTGGCAACCAGTCACAATGAGATAATCATGTACAGTATTGACCTATGACACATAGAATGAAGCAAAGGTTTCTCTTTAAAAAATAATAATGCTAAAATGTGAAGAGTCCTTGTACAATATAACACACAGTATATAAAAACATTGGCTTGGCTTTGCACGAGTGGGATTCTACATATTTTTACAGTAATATGAAAAGGCTTTCATTGCTACAGATCTCCAAGTGTCTACAGCCTCTAAGATTGTTTTCAATACAAATGCAGAAACTTGAAGCAATTGATTTCATAACTAAATCAATGGTGCAAAGGGGCAGCTATCTAGAATGTCTTACACTGCAGTGGAAAATGTGATCATGTGAAGAAAAAGATACATCTGACTCCAACAGAAGTCATTATCATGCAGCACTCAAAGATCTGTGATTCCGTATCGTTTTCTTTCTTAGTGTTGCGACAGAGATTGACATCAATCAGAAAATGAATATTATCGTCCCTATAATGTATGGTTTCACCCATGTTACTGAACAGTACTCTGTCTTATTATCTTTTACACTTCTGTGTGTATGTGTGTCAGCTAAGAATACAAAATGATACTTCTATTATAATGTCATCCTCTTGAGAGGAGAAGTTAATGAACCAATCTGCTCTTTGCACCACAGTACCACAGCAGACGAAAAGGACGGGAAACTCACAAAATAACAAAAATCTTCACTTCTCAAGGACAACACTGCAGCAGGTTTTATAAGTCTCCTTAAATCAGCAGCACAGTCAAGCCTGTGCAGGAGGGTAAATTGGTCTAATTAAGCTGATTTCACTGTCTTCTTTAAATCTTATGATGTTGTTTAAAAGAGGTCTACTTGACTGCTGCCCTGGAGTAGTGGAGTTGGAAAGCTGAACTAAAGATGAGACACAAGAAGCTTAATCAATATTTTTATCACGAAATCTACTTAAATTAATAAGATGAAAGATTGCTGAATTTAAGATGGCAGATGTGCATACAGCCATATGAAATTAGATGGATGCCATCAGTTCTGATGTGGCATATTCTTCTTGGAATTCAGTGTGGAATTTTTAAATAATTTGCATTAGGCTGAACTGCAGAACAAGTGCATCTGCTAGGCTTCCATATGCTCCTTGCCTTGAAAATATACAGTATTATAGCATGAAAAAATGACTTGTCACCCATAGACAAGCAGGTTCTGGCTAGTGGCTCGTGGAGCAGTGTTAAGGCGTAATGGCTCTACACAGTGACAGATGGACAGCTGAAATGAGCAGCTGCAAACTTCAGCCATTGACCTTCAGTGAAATTAAACATGGATTTACCTCATATGCATCAGGTGCTGTCTTCTGAAATGCATACAGTACATGCACTCTTTATGCCAAGGTGAATCAATGTACCATTGTGTGTGAGCATGGCATTGGCATTTTAATTTACAGGCTTATTTTTTAACCTTTAAAATAAAAAAAAACACTTTGGGGGCAATTTTATTCAAAATATGTTTGCTTTCAGCAAACATTTTCTGCACAAGGAAAATTAATCAAGTTTAAAAAGCCCTACAGGATTTTAGCAAAGGATCAATCAAGTTTAAAATGCCCTAAAGGATCTTAGCAAATGATAAATATAATGGCTTCACTCAAAGCACTTCAAATGTCAAGCATTATGCACTGCTAGAAATATACAAAAACTAGGAACCTACAGTAATAGCCCTCACCTATAACATTTAGACATGATTTTGTAGGGAATTTGGAATTCATTACAGAAGAGCAAAATATCCTCACCTAAAAGAAGAGATGCTGAAGACATTCCCAAGTTTGCAAACAAGCCAGATCACAGCAGTTCCAATGCCAGCCTAAACACAGCTTGTGAGAGATCCAAAAGGCTCTCAACACATAGTAAGTGTGTAATGAGCTGAGGCTGTTCTAAATGAATTGCTAAAATAGATATGTCCACACTGTACTGCAAATGATTTCGTAAACTAATTTCTATTGTGACACCACAGGGCATATCCATGAAACAGCACAGTCATAGTGATCTTAGATCATATCAACAAATTCATCTCAGGTTACATTTTAAAACTTAGCACAAGCAGCTACATGCTCATTGGGTAACATTACCGTATTAGATAACTTTATTTCCCCTTTATGTTTCAATAATTATTGTCAATAATGTACAAAATCACTCTGGAAGTGATGATTACAGGTTCCAGGTGTATTATCAAACCACAGATGTACAGTACATGCTGCTACTGCTGGGCTGGATGAAGCAAGGGAATGTACAAAAGCCTGAAAATAAAAGACAGAAATGATGCACTAGCCATCCATTATTATTTTACGGTTTCTCTTTTGCTACAAACAGGTAATCAGCACTTGAATAAACTGAATAAACATAATAAACACAGTAGATGCAAAACTGTTCTAGAAAAAAAACCCAATATTTTTCCTATTAAGCGGTGTTTAATGAATAGAATAGGAGCTGCTTGATTATTCAGAAAATAACTGTGATCCACTGAGCACAGAGAAGCATATAGAGAGAACTTGACAGTGAAGCTTATCCAATATTTTGTGTTTATTATAGTGCATACCACTTTTTTTAGGAAGAAGGAAAGACTCAATTGCAGTTCAATTTAGCTTAAATGAATGTCGGTAAACTTGAATGAAAAAATGAATCATTTATCCTTTACAGCATAAGGACTTTAATGTTTTTAAAAGTGATCATTTTATATAAGATATTACTCTTTATTTCTTCAATTATATTTCTACTTTGATGTGACAGAAGACTGCCTTGCAGATCCTGAGTTTAATTCTGTTTGTGTGAAGACAGACAGGCGCATATTCCCTTTGTGCTCATGTGGTTTTCTCAAGACACTTTCTTTCAACCACTCAATGATACACAATGGCATATTTTGTGTCGCCTATGATTTGATCCAGATCTCCATGAAGAAAGGAACTGAGCACTTCATTTCATTACTCTTTTCTGTCAAGCTTGGCTCAGGTACCCTCCTGCTCTAGGATTTACATGCAAGTTGCACATACTGTATAAATTCTTAGCTTAACTTTTTTATCTCAGTTTTAACTGTGCTTCAGGGATTGTTCCTTGAGATTAATAAGGGTTCTGAATGTTTTAATTTCTCATTTTACATTTTTTTTATTCCTACATTTTGCTGTTTTACATTCACTAATTAAATGCTACTTACAATGTAAATCAATACAAAATACATTTAACACATTAAAACAAAAATACATTTTAACTTGAAATATATTTTTTTAAAGCAGTGTGAGTGCAAAAGTCTATAAATACATACGCACATGTACTTCAGATATTATTACAGATATGCATCTAAAATGAAACACCTGGATCACTTTTCAGGTGACTTAATACTGTACTGCATGTATCAAATAATGAAAGTTATCTTTCTCCACATTACTATATTTCATAGAAAATGCACCAGACTACTTAATGAAAAGGATTAACAATAGGAAAGAGTGGAAATGTTAAAACAACCACTGGAAATAAAAAAGAACTGTGGATTATTGGACCAATTGAAAAAAACAAAAATATCATTTGTGCTCTTGGCTGTTCTGTCAAAGAGAAAATAACATCTAAAATGCAGGTATGGAAATGTTATAACACTCCTTGAAATTTAAGCTTTTAGAAAAAACGTAGATTTGATTAATATTGTTAAATATTGTTTGAATATTCTTCTTCTCCATACTATACACAGGATGCATTTGTAATATTTGTTGTCATTCAGATTTACAAATAAGCAAAGCAGTTAAGGTGTTTCCATGAAAGAAGATTGATTAAAGTTGAGTTCCACATAAGAATTTGTAAACTACTGGGGCTCCTGAGTAATGCTTGCTTAAAATGCAGGATGAGATTTATTCAATTCAAAATTCAATATTCATCTCCGGGGGGGAGGGGCATTTTAAGTCAAGACATTGCCATTGCCGGTGGTGGCTTCTAATTGTACATGCGACATCAGGTTTGGGTGGGCTTGAGGCTGTAAGGGTATGCATGGATTTCCATGCAAAAATGACCGTGTCTCACCAAGCAACAAATAATGTTGGTATAGCACTTGCACTGTCTATATAGAAGAGTGGTTCCCAGACTTGGTCCTGGTGACCCACACACTCGCTGATTCTTATACTCCCACCTTACGTAGATAACTGATCAAGTGATAGGTTTATTCCATGCTGAAAAGAGAAGAAAGAAAACACGATGTTTCGGCTGTGCAGCCTTAAACCTAAACCTATGCTTGTTCCTTTGCAGCCTACACATGCTGATGCAGCTACCCACGCTAACTACTTGTAGATAATTGATGCCTTAATTGATCTAAGACATTGCTTCAATTGAATTGAATTTTGCATTTTGCTTATTTGCAACAAGCTTAAGTCAGTGAAGGATTTGATTGAGTAACTGAGGGCTCGGCTGGGACAAAAACAGGTGTGTGGGTTACCTGGTCCAGAACTGGGAAATACTGGTTTTGAAGATAGCCGTAACAAGTGCATGTGGAGGAAAGCACGTGTATTCTTCATCGCACTTGTGCTGGTATGTGTGTTGCATAGATGAAGCTAATTGATAGTTTTAACTGACATAACTAAATTGTCGAAAATTCATATATGTCATACTAATTGTACACTTGAGGAAACAAATGAATAAGCTTGTTCCAGCTAAGATGATAAAAAATCAAATTAAAGTATTCAAAGATTGCTTTCTAGAATCTACAGTAAATTACTAGTATGTACAAAAGGAAAAATCTAGACTCACAGTACATGTCATAAACCATGAAGAAAGGAAAGGCTGGAGAGGAAGGAACATAATCCAGTAAGGGCTGCATTTTAGCATGACAGTAAGTTGTGTTCTCAGATCAGAAAGTGTGATCAACTGCTTGAGAAGCAGATAATGTGTAAAATGAAACGTGACAAATTTACAAATTCTTCCGAGAAATGTGTCAGAGAAAACCTCACCTCTGCAGTATAATACCAATAATGCCAATGTATTTTAAAAATATTATAATTAGTTTGATTAAAAAACACATTGTGGGGAAAAAAAACAATTCACACTGCATTTGTTCACATATACTATACTATAAATAGCCCTGTCACTTCATTGCAAAGTAGAATTAATTCCCAAACAAAATAAGTAGAAAATGTGATTTTTTTAATTACCAGAAGAAGAAAAAACTGAAGGCTGTGTATTAAAATTTTCTAAACTAAAAGCTGAAATTATAAATTGCAAACCTTATCCATGAATGCTGTACGAGAAGAAAAATGCATGTACAAGTCAAGAAGAAAATAAAAATGAAGAACAACTGCTAATATATCATGCATGAACTATATTCCCCAAAGATCCATCTAGTGTTTTGTAAGAACATCAGGCTATTCACCATCTGCAGCCTTGTTTTTAAAAAAGAGGAATATGAATAGTTTTCTATAATACCCAATAGTGTTTGCCAGTTGTCCCAGGATACTATTTCTCAGCTTGAGAAGCAACAGCTGAACGTATCCACACATCTCTTCCAACTACACTCTAGGATATCTGCCACATGGACTAGCTTCATCATAGATCTTCCACAGATTATCAAGGTCATTGATATTGTGTGTGAAGCTGCATAAGATTTACCAGAACTTCAGCTCTTTTCAGCTGCCCAGGAAATTTTGCAGCTATCCAAGGCCCTTTAACCAGAAGGTATTTCATACTGTTTAATGCCATGTAAGTCCGTTAATACACCAAACCCAAATCATCTAGACGCACCATCACTTCTTCATAGACCACTGATGAAAGTGTAGACCCATAGCTGACAGAGATATAAAACACTTAGATGCTATCTTAAGAGCTTTTATAACTGACATCACAGAAAAGGGATAGCATACTATTGCATGCCTCATCCCAACTGACATACCTTATTCTGTAAGACGAAACAATGGCCATACTTTGATTGTTTGCATAGACTGACTGCTTATCTTATTTTGTCAAGTGAGGCAGTCACAATGTCCAAAGATGCAGGTTGCTAATCAATTCTTAACATGAACTAAACCAATTGCAGTTAAATAATAATAATTCCTTATACTTCAATAGCACTTTTTCTGGGCACTCCACTCAAAGCACTTTACACATAATGGGGACTCCCCTCCACACCACCAATGGGCAGCATCCACTTGGATGATGCAACAGCAGCCATAGTGCAGCAGTATGCTCAACACACATCAGCTATCACTGGGAAGGAGAACAGAGTAATGAAGCCAATTCATAGATGGGGATTATTAGGAGGCCATGATTGGTAAAGGCCAATGGAAATTTGGCCAGGATGCCGGGGTAACACCCCTACTCTTTTCAAGAAACACCCGGGGATTTTTAATGACCACAGAGTCAGGACCTTGGTTTAACGTCTCATGCAAAGGATAGCACCTTTTCAAAGTGTAGTGTCCCCGTCACTTTACTGTGGCATTAAGACCCACAAAGACCCTGGGGTGAGTGTTCCCTCTAATACCTCTTCCAGGAGCAACCTTAGTTTTTCCCAGGAGGTCTCCTATCCAAGGACTGACCAGGGTCACACCTGCTTAGCTTCAATGGGCTGCAGTTTGATATGGTTGCTGGTTTTTAAAATCATTTTATCATTACATTAGCCTACACGGGAGACATGACAAAGGCAAAGTAAGCCTTACGTCAGGATAAAAAAGCATACAGAAACAGAAAGAGTAGAAAGAAATGAAGGGAGAAGACCGGGGTTGAGAAGAAATTGCCCAGTTTAAGGAGCCCAAATTGCTCCTTAAACAGACCAAGAGACTGAAACGTCAGAGCACTAAGAGAGAGATGATTGTAAGCTTTAAGAACGGGACTTGTTTCACAGTACTGATTTCATATGTGTTTTATCCTTCTTGCATTATTTTGAATAGATCCCATTTTGCTTAGTAACCCTCTTGAAGTTCTGCATTTCAGAATAAGATATTTTAAGACACAGATTCCTTTCCTACCTTTACTGTACCTATACATTACTTGTGTCTCTTTTCACAGGGAGAGTTCTGCATTTTCTGTATCTATAGAAGGCAGGACTTTGACTCTCAGATCTGTAAATATCTGTACACAGCCAAGCAACATTATGTTTTTTGTATTGTGTAATTTATTGTAAACATACGTTTGCCACCTAGTTACTACTTTGTCAACATGCTATGCCAGAGAAACAGATAAAACAATTGCCATGTGATATTCAGTATTTTCTGAATAATGGATAAAAAATAACGATTATACATTTGCTTGCAAAATAAGTAGGTGTGAAAACCTGATATCTGATTTTAGTATTGATTGGAAGTTTCTATTTTTTTAATTATAAGCCCCAAGTTTTGTCATTTTCTTGGCCTGCTTCATATTGATTCATCCTTTCCAATGGTTTATTGTGCTATAGTGTGGAGAAAAAAAAACAATGTAGGAAAAGCACATGCATAAAATAGAACATAAAAAATGCAGAAGTGAAAACTAGATGCAAGTTATAAGCAAATCCAAGGGATGATAAAGTTGTGTGAAAACAACTTCAGTTTTACTTTGGCAGACAGTCAAGAAAGTATAACTTTCATTTTGACACCTTTTTTGCATCTGCTTTTAAATTTGGAATCCCCAACTATTTTTTATTAGAGCCAGGAAATTGTATTCAGGCTTTGCTCCTGACAAATACTAACATACCATTCAGGAGAGACTTGCTTCTCCAACATGTCCACCTATACAAACATTTGTCATTTGACGTGCTCCACCGTGCCTAAAAGGAGAGGTAGCATTGACTGGAAGAGTGACACATCCATCAATGATGTCACTGCAAGGCTGCGGGCACACAGTCACAAAGGTGACAGCTAGAGAGCTGATCAAACCCTAGCCAACTAATCCTTACGTTCCCCAGAGATGCTAAGCCAATCTTGTGTCACCACCTCAATCACAGTCATAATAGGCTAGCAACACAATCCACTCAATAATTTTAATATCTTGGCCACTAATTTATTGATCATATTTTAAATGGATATGGAGAGCTCTGATTCAACCACTACTCTGAGAACCCCTATACATCCTAAAACAATCATGTGTTTGTTAACACATTCTTATTTACAGTGTATTTAAAGTGTATTGTTGGGGAGAGAAGAGATACAATTTAAGGGCATTTAAAAGTGCATTTAAATGTGAGAAGAGGAGGCAAATCTTTATCCAACAGGTTATTAAGGGAGTATGTCACAAACTACTCCCTTAACTAAAAGCACGTTGTTGAAGCTGATACTATGACTTATTTCAAGAAAAGGCTGAATGCGGTCAATTACCAACTAACTACCAAATGGCGTAGATAGTCCTAATGACCTCCTTTCATTAATGAGTGATTTTATGTTCTTATAAACCGATGCAGATATTTAGAATGCACATCCAAACGTGTGTCCACAGTAAGGTAGCTGCATTGTATCACGGTATTATTCAGCATGACGAAATTAGCTGTTCACTGCCTGAAGATCAATAGATGCCACCTGAGGGGCAGTAGATACTGTATGAGCGAAACAGTAGCTTCATTTAATCTGTCGTACTACTTTAAATCCACTTAATATGGAATATTAATATTGAATCATGACACTAAAGGGAAATCCTGGCAGCTGAAAATAAAAATATCCAGAGTATAATATTTTCTGAATTTAATAAATGGTATTAGTGAATATAAATAAATACTATAAATATTTATATCTGGTAGTTAGTAGATGAAAATAAAAAATAAAAAAAATCATACACAACAGTACTCCACCTTTTTCATTAACATTTTATGCAATCAATTCTTTAACTCGTTCACTTATTGTAGTAATTCAGGAAGAGCTTTGACAAGTTTGTTTTAACTATAGTACATTTCCCATTAACACTTTGTCATTATTGCTGTAATGGAAAATGAAATGACTGTGGTTTTAAAAATAATATTAACAATGAATTCACTTCCATAGTACAGAGTTAGCAAACTTATAAATAGAAAAACAGTTCTACCAGTCATTTTGATCACCAGACCTATGATCTCAAGGATGCTCAGATAGAGTAAAGGAATTTTAAGGGGCTCTTAAACTAAAATTGCATTTAGAATTTTTACATTTGTATTTGATTTTATATACAAGTATTAAAGCCAATAAGTCTAATATATTTCTTACATTTATAATCTAAAATATTTTTTATATACAGTTGTTTTGCTGCCTTTTGTTCTTGTTTTCTTTATGATGCCATGCCTAGCTTTGTGGTGTTTTGTTTTCTGCTTTAAAGCCATAGTCTCGTAATATATTTGAAAGCAAATAAACAAGTACTGTAAAAAATGAAACAAGACAGGCCAGATTAAAATACGTTTCAATCTGAATGACTCCATGTACGTAATTTCCAGTAACTTTTATTGCAGCTAATACAAGTGTGCACTATATTTAGATCGTATATTGAATTTTTCGATATTGCAATTTGACATTGAGGTACTGCACAGTATGCTCCACTCAAAAACATAGGTGCAATATCATTTTAGTGATCAACTGCAAAGCAGTGACGACATTGAAGACAAGGAGTCTGGGACCCCCTGCAGAGTAAAAAGTGACCAAGGGTTAGCTCCAAAAGATGAAGGTGAGATGGAGGAGGGGGTGCCACAGATGAAATGTGAAAAGAGAGGGGGAGGGGTTGCTAACATGAGGAATTCAGCCAGATGGGTCATGCTTTAGTATGAGTTGTACTTGATCATCAAGATCATAATTAAACATTAATATACTGTATGTTTGCAGATTTAATCCATAGTTCAAACTTGAAGAGTAGGTTTAGCTACAGATGGTTCAACAAATGAAACAGTAAACACAGATTACTTCACTCATCAAGGGCGGGAAGGGTTTTTTTTTTTTACTGTGAGCTTACATGTTAATGTAAATAACAGTGGTTTATCCTACGATAAAAGTTTGTGACCAAAGCATTTGTAATGCACCAATTTCTGAAGTAAGTACTGTATGACACATACAATCTACAGAATGTCTGTGAAAAGTAATATATAGTTTTAGAAAATGACCTCTTATTCTATATAAGTTATTTTTATATGGCATAAGAGTTATAAAGCAGGTATATTTCTTCCTGCTAACAGGGAAACCAGGTTACAGGTTAACATTTATGAAATATAACAGGCATATTTTTTCCCCGCTAGCTAAGAAAATAAAATGTTTTATTTATTTTGAAGCACTTTTCATGAATGATCTTATCAGAACTAAGACAGCATTATTTTGCTTTTGATATAAATGTTTGTTTTTCCTTGTTTGTATCTTACTGGAATCTCAGGGAGGATATGAAAGGCTTATTACCTCCATCTACTGGATATTTCTCTCAAGAACCTGAATAAAACATAACATCAAACCATATACTGAAAGTAGCATAAAAGGCAAACAATAACAGAAAGGTTTCCCAGAACACAGCCTTCTGGACTTTTTTTTTCCATTTAACTCAGCCATTAGAATTTGAATGGCAGCTGTATAATAAATTATTAAAATGAAGTCATACAAGTAAGAAACCTCTTGTAAAGTTACATTAGATTCATTCTTTAAATGAATGATTCTGTGAAACGTTTGCTTTTGGTTTTAAATAAACAAACTATTACCCACTCTTATTACTTTACTTCGAAATGGATAAATAACTTTAATTGCTTGGAAAAAATCTTTATTATCTCAGTGTCATATCATTAAGGATTGAAATATAAATAGAGATTGTTAGCTTCAGTCTGAACATTCTAGCAATTCATGCATTAAATATTTTTAAAAACGTCTTGTTCTGATGCAAATGTGTGCATTTGTTAAGACTTCAGATCATGTTAGCTCCACAAATTATTTTAACTGTATTGTTCTCTCAAATCCTCCCAGACAGAAAGTTGGCTTCAGCTCTTTAATGCTGAAGAGAACTGTGCGAACAACTGCTATTCATCAAGAACCAACAGAGATTTGATAAAGTGGTAATTTCAATATCAGATGGGTAATTGAAGAATCCTTCATACAAAGCTCCGATATCTTTTCAATATTTTTATTGAAAAAGGTGATACCACAATCTGTAAAATGTCTCTATTTATCCTGTATCACCATGTCTTCCACAAAGTACTACTAGCAGACAGTGCTGTACTGATTCAAATGTAACAATTTACACTGTCTGTTAAAAACAACAAAGATGTCTAGAACAAACACATATAAATGAATTATGCTCCTAAAATATTTCACATTTATTGCTTTAGCTACAATTGCAATCAGCTTTGAATAAGTCTTTTGAGAACAGTGTTAGATTTTATTTAGCTTTTTAAAGATAATAATGTGGAACTAGATAATAGGTACTGGATAGAAAATTACATGTTCATGTCCCTGCATTTTTAGAGCTGCTTTATTAATCCTTTAACAGTTTCATAATTGAAACAATCATTGACAAGCACGTCCTACAGCATACAGTATGTTTTAAAAATCTATGTTGAAATAAAGTGTGAAAATTCAATGACCTACTGTAATACCATAGCTGAAAATACTATGAAACAAAATCATGGTTGTACATGCCTTTAAGGGCAACTCCTTTAAGAAGTGCTTTCTGGACAATGCTAGCCCCCCACTGCTAAAAACTTTAGGATTTGACAGCATTAGACTTTCCATTTTTTTCCTGCAGTTTTTCCAATATGTATATTGTATACCCTGCTTTGCAGTACACTCCAAAGTTAGCTGCGGTTGATATTTCTGCTTTTCCAGGAAGGGGTACCACAATTATTGATATTAAATTGAACCGTTCTGGAAGTGCTGAGGTACAATCTGCAATCTTCTCTGTGTTCTGTTTTATGGTTTTTTTTTTTTGCTGTGATTTAATTTACTGTATTGTTGCAAAATACATTTTGAATCATTCAAGGTTTTTCTTGAAAGACTCATTTGATGGATTAAAATGCATTTAGAGCTGGCATTTTTCAGAGGATGATCTCTTTAGATAAGACCTTTATCCCCAATGTTAGAGATGCTGCCTTGTGCTGTATTTATACGTTTTATTACACTTTAATGCAAGATGTAGACATTGCTTTATCATAAATCAGTTCCTAACCTCCCTGTCCCCTTTTAAAAAAAGACAGAAATTCAGAGTTGTCACAACCCACTGGAGTGAAGGGTACAGCTGTGCAAGGAGGGAAGTTTGGTGAAATGCTCACTGAGTTGTGGACAACATGTAATTTATTTATTTGTAGGTGAGATAAAGTGCAAGATTCCAATCTAACGTGTACCCAGACTTCTTCTAGCATGATTTAGTTCAGGAAACTCTACTGAAAAGTTTCACTTCATTAAGATGACTAGTTTTTCATGGAACTGCCTGAAATATGTACCTTACTTGAATAGTTTTCAGTGTAAAATCAGAGTACAGTCACAGTTATGAGACTCAAGGAAATGGGATTTGGTCACTGAAAATCCATCTATACCTTATTTATTCCACACTTGGTTTTAGACATAAAATTTAAACTTAAGAAGAAAAAGAAAAGTACTGAAGCGATGGGATCAGATGTGAAGATTGTTAGTTTTTGCCCACACAGCTACATTTTTCTCCCTGCTTTCACATTGTTTGATCAGTTACATTCTAAAGGGCTTCTAAACTAAGAAACATATTACTGCCGCTAAAACTGTGTCTAATTGAAAAGTATAGAAGAAAGAAAATAATTGTTCTCCAGTTTACTGAACTAATAAAATATAACCAAGAGCTACAGTATAATCTTGCTGTAAAATAGAACAATATCCTACTGTGCTATGCTCCAGGCCATTGCTCCTTACAAACACAAACTCTTCCCTGATAGTTTCAAATATAGATAAGAACATAAGAAAGATTAGAAACAGAGGATGCTTTTTGGCCCTTCTAGCTTGTTTATTTGCTTGATTCAATGATCTCACCAATATTGTTTTTTTTTTTCAAAGAAGCTGCAATATTGACAACTGTGATTTGTCAATATGGCCAGTTATTCTTGTTCCATTCTCCCACAATCGATACACTTTCCATTCAATTGGATTAACTTTGTGAATGCCTTTAAATATTTTGAATACCTTAATATTATTTTAATATAGAATTCTCATTCCTTAGCCTGAGGCATGCTGTTAATTTCTTCATTGGCAAATGCCCGAGTGAAATTTGAATACATCAGTCATTTCCCTATTATCTAAATGTTTTTTATTATCCAAGAAACATTTTGCTTGCTTTTTGCCATTCTTTCGCTGATGTGATACTGATAAACCCCTTTTTCTGCCATATTGAAAACAAAACTTTAAATACTGAAACAACCTTTTAAATACTAAATTGTATTTCTGGCTGTGCCGTAAGTGGCACAAATCCTTCTGAAAGGCACAGAGATGATATCACCTTTCTGTCTCCTACAGTTAAGAGCTGCTTATGATTAATCTCCATCATCGACGCAAGCCAGCCTCCTTGCAGTTGACCTAGCTGTCCCACAGGCCTAGCTGACTAGTTTCATTATCCAAAGTCTGAAATACAAAAGAGATACATCATGAGCAGAACACAATACAGTTCTCTAGATGGAACAAAGCACACAAGTTACTGAAACAATCCTACTTTTACCCAAAGCAAGAGATTTAAGGTGTGGGAGCTAAGCCTTATTCAGCATTCAATCAAAGCTGTTAAGTAAAATTTAAAACAAAATGTCAGATTACTTAAACCGTCTGTTTTGTATGTTAAATGGTTGAAATTAACCATTTACTGTAAAAAAAAACAAGATTACCTGAAGAAGGGTGTGGTCATAAACCCACCCCTGGTGATTTAGGTGATCAGTTTACTTTGGTAGCCGGGGAAGGGAGACAGATTGATGATGATGTCACTGGCTGATATGTCCCAGCTAGCTCGCCCTGCTGTCCAGCAGCCAGGGTGAGCATGACAGCAAATAAGTGGAAATTACATGTTTGGCTTTAACCTGCTTGGTTTTAAAGATTTATGTGCGAGGGGTATTACAAATATTATTGTTAGATATTTGATTAAAAATAAGGAATTATCATATAGAGGGTCTATGATTGGAGGAAATCTGGGTTTGTCCTCCAGAATTGTCTTTATGAACTTCAAGTGAACTCTAGAGAAACTACACAGGCAGTTACTCAGAGCTACATTTTACTGGAACCAAGAGGGAAACATGCTCTGGAGATGAGGTGAAGGCTGTTTGCCAATTGGCGAGCTAAATGTACAGTACCAAGCCCATGGGTCAGTACATGGCCAGGGTCAGATCCGAGAAACCCTGCAGACTAACAAAGATGAGGGGTCATCCGAGAGGATTCAGAGGGGAACTCTTGAAGAGCCCTCGAAGAGCTCAGAGTTGAAACTCAATGACAGAGCCCCGAGATCTGTCAAATCTGAGTGCTTATCTGCAAGAACACCCGGGACAAACGTGGTGAAAAACTGACTACAAGTGCTCCATGTCCCTAGGAGATAAAGATCTGTGGCAACCGGTGTAAGGAGACAGATTGAAGCTCACCTTGCAGAACAGCAGCTTTTCACTTATTACATACTAATTACATGCTATATTCCTTCTTATAACCTTGGGTCAGCTAATTATGGTCTTCTTACTCTGCCAAAGACAAGACCCTACAAAACAACTCATAAAACATTTCCATGTGCAGTTGAACTGCCTGACATTGCTGAGGTTTTAGAAACTTGCTTAAAACCCTCTCTTTAAGTGAAATTAAGTTTGCTGGGTTATTTTCCTTGTTTCCACGTTTTTGTGCTTCTGTCTTGTATTAGATGTGATATTTTACAGATTGCAGTAAAGCTCTCATAAATAAAATTGGATTATGATGGAAAATAAAACATTCATTAAATTTTCTAGTACAAGGTCACAAGAGAGATGAAGCCTATCCTGACAAGCAATAGGCAAAAGGCAGGGTATACTCTGTGTGGCTTGTCAGTTCATCTCAGAAAAAATTAAACACATTTTATAATATAATAACTCAAGAAAACAAAACATTTAAACAAAATACATCAATAATTCTTACATGCAAAGGAATGCCAATTTAAACAAAAATACATTTAAATTGTGATTTGAAAGTGGACAGATTTCACAGGGAGGGGTATTGTACTTAATTGTGGGGTGTACAGTACAAGTTTCTTTGATTTTTATACTAATGTGATGTGATGATTGTGGAAAACATGTGCTTCCATTTTGGCTATGTGTACTGTAACATAAGTGATATTCAGAGTACCATTTTTTGTTAATAACGTGTTTAACCCAATCTAAACGAAGCTGTATTTTGTGTTTTTTGTCATAATTTGCCAAAGGACAGAAGACAAAACAATGAAAACTTGAATAATTTAGTGTCATTGGAGAGTATAGGATACCTTGAGCTCTGTATACACAGACTTAAATCATGAATTATTAATATACTTAAAAAATGAAATGCATTAAACTTTTAAACTACTCTTGCTGTCCTTAAATGACAAAAAAAGTTCAAGCTTTATCAACTTGTTTACACATAGATGATAGCTATGCTTTGAATTCCAATGTGGAGCTTCTGGAAAAGTGTACTGATTTGGATACTACAGATAGCAACTGCACTAAAATTATTTGAGCTGGTAGACAGTTCTTCACACTTCCCAGCTGTGATTTCCTTGCATACAAAAATAAATCTGTTCTTTTAACTTCTAAACAGAGCTATTTTAAACCTGACACATTTCAACTTGTGATTTCAAAGACAATTAGCACAAAATCAGAAGTAAATGTCACAAATGAAAAAAAATAACAATTCAACTACAAAGGATACACAATGGCCTTTCTAGATATTCATCTAAAAAAAAAAAACAAATGACCATCAATATTAGGTCAGAATTAATTTAAAACTTAAGGATATTAAGAAAATATTCGCAGGCTTAATTAACAAATGCATAAACTCTGAGTAATTAAAGGTAAAGAAAGCTGCTTGAAAGTATGAACTTTAAGAATTAAGAATTTTTCTAATATGTCTTAATCTTAACAGTACTGTAGGTAATGGAGTGCACACATATCGATCATCAAGTATGCCGACACTCGAGAGAAACCAATAGAGAGATTGCAAGGCATGTATACAAATCTATTTTATGCACAATAACACAAGTTGTTTTTTTCCCCCCACTGGAATCTTCTATTTATTCTGTTGAAGAGACAGAGCTTTTCTTTAATTGTGAATCTTACATACAGATGTTAAAAAGTGTTTTCTCTGTTTTGTAAAGAAAGAAACCTACAGTAAACAAAAGTAAGAAACACAAAAATAATCTGTATAGCCTTTATTTTGAGATGTGATGAAACATGTAACATTTAAATATAATATTTATATATATATGTACGGCAATATCTACTGAATTGTGGTGTACAAGTTTTGTTTGTAACAGTTGATTACATTTCAAAATATTCTTCTTGCACTTGCAATGCAATAACTGATAAAACTATAGGCAACAAAAAAATACAAAATACTGTCAGTTTGTATTATCAATTGTGTATCTGGCCATCCATCTCTTTTTCTATAAGCTCATTCTCTATAAGCACATCAGGGAAAAAAGAAATCACAAAGTTCTTTTTTCATCACTTTTTGAAAATTGAATAGATGAAGGTTCGCATCATATAAATTATCAAAAGAGATGAAAATCCTTTTTGATCAAATGAAATAACATTTGCATTTGGGAAATACATTTAAACAGATTGATTTTATGACTGTTAAGAAGCCATTATCTAAATCAAACTCTCATCCATGGACAATTTAATTCCTGTTAACTTTCATTTCAGCCTGTTATTCTGTCAGCAATTAAAGAAGTTATTTAAAAGGTTTTCTTTTTTATAATGGCTTGTAGTCTAATGAAAATGATGCTGAGGATACATTTCAGAGAATAAGCTTGACAGCTGAAACTGTCATCTGCATAAATTCTTATCAAAGTACTTGGAAGAAAGGGATTTGTTCAAAGTGCTGGATCTTCTAATAGAATTAGGATACAGATAGAAAAGAATAAAAAAATCAGTCTAGTTTAACCTAGCAATCACTCACATTTAAGAAGGTTAAATACTTGTATTGAGTTTATTTGCCTGACGAGTAAGATGTAGGTTTATATGCACTACATTTTTCTAACCATCCTTCTTGTAAACTGACTTTAGAGCTCCGCTGTACAATATGTACCCGTATTGCAGATAAAAAGCTCATGTAGTGTTAGTACTGTATATATAGTTTGTCCAATCAGTGCAGAGAATCAGCATGTTAACCAAGAAAAGTGTTCTATTGTGATCAGGCACTGGATAAACACTGAAAAGAGCAGTTAAGAAACAAAGAAATGAAAATAAAGCAATTAATCTAATTTAACAATGCACTGTTACAATGTGTTATGTTGACTTAAAGAAGTATTCAGTGCTTAATATGTGGCATTCCCCTGGCTGTAGCAATCAATGTAATCTATTAGAGTAAAATAAAAACAAACAGCTTCTAGAATGTCTTTAAATTTCTATCCATGTGAGAAACACGTTGAATTTAGAAATTCTTTCAAAAACGAATAAAACTATTAAAGTGAACGAATAACTGTTTATATCCTGTCCAAGGTGTTTTGTGTCTTGCTCCCTTTGTTTGCCAGGATAGGCTGTGGTTCCCCATCAACCCTGTATTACATCAAGTGGTTAGAAAATGGATGGATTGAGTTAACCCTTTTATAAGGGAATAAGGGAAGTGATGTGGTAATGTGATCGCCGCGGTTCTGTGCGGGATCGTGCCCCCCGCCACCCGTTCTGTCCCGCAGCACCTGGGGCGCGAACCCGGGTCTCCGGCGTAACGCAACAGGGAACCAGCCGAGTGAGCTAAAGGAGACCTCCCTCAGCCCAGGCAGCTGAGGTACCTGCTACGCGCAGTGAGGGCGCTGACGTCACCAGTTCTTTGTGCAGTCTGCTACTAACAAAGAATAACGGATGCTATTTTATTGGTTCTAAATTCCAATTACCTACAGTATGTAAAAAATGGGAGGTGATGTACCTCACTTCACCTCTAGAGGGACCAGTTAGTATTTGACCCTTCTTTGACCCTTAATCCATGTAGTTTGGTTTCAAATATATTCTCTAGATCTGAAACTATGAATTTATTCGATAAAATCCGAATTTACTATAATCCTTTTGAAGTGGTGCTTTCTTGCATGTCTTGCCAATTTTATGGCCCTTCTATCCTGTCTCTTGGGACATGAGGTCTCTCGTCCCTATGTGGCAGAATGGTTTTATGATGCTGTCTACGGGAATCTTATTTGCCCCAATGAGGATGATTCACAGTGCTTATCAATTTGTGAAGTCACAGGGAGAACAGGCCTACTCTTATTCAGAGATGTCCCCTAAGTGAGTGAGGCATGCAGACTTGTTGCTGACAAGACCTGAACACACGTACTGTTTTAATATAAGATAGTATGACTTCCAGTCTTATGAACACAAAGTACACAAAGAACTGCACTTAAAACTATGCTTGCCCATTTTTACAAAGATCCTGATAAGTACTTCCTCAATAGATTACATAATGTTTATTACCAAATTACCTGCCAAGGAGCAGGTAAAGGGTTTTTGACTCAGACAGAATACTTTCTTCTTCTGATTGATCACCATTATTTTGCCCCACCTCTCCTTGCAGACTGAGTGTTCCTATTTCACTGAACTTGCTGACCATGTCATTATATTACTCTTTAATTGTAATTACTTGAAAATTGTAAGTTAAAGAAACTTGAATATCTTTCAGTCCTGATCATCTGTTATATCCATAACATGGAACTATTTCTACTTAAAATTAATAAAACTGAAAACACCTTACAGAAAAATTTTTTTGACTTACTGTATAGTTTTTACAGATGAATGTAGTGTGGATGTTTTTGAAGTGGAACATGAACAGCATTGTTGCTAGTGAAAATAATAATGGTCATTTAGTCTCAGATCACATATTGACTTTGATATCTTCAGCCACAGATTACTTTGAATTGTGTGGAAGTTCAAGCAGACAACTCAAAAAGCCAATTCTTCAGGATGACTCTGTTATGTGCATTTGGCTTAGTAATCCTTCTGCTTAGATCTGTTTAAATTCTGCTTTACATGTGGGTTGACATTTGGATGAGTTTTTTTTAAAGCAAAAAAATAAAGTTACAATTCAATTTATAAATAATTACATTATAGCACTGAATGCACATGAATCATATACAGTATGAATGTGTAATTTAAAGGGGGAGGGGAAGCTTATTTGTTAATTTTCTGGTCCTGGTGACCCACACACCTGTTGGTTTTTGTTCCAGCAAACCCTCAGTGACAAAATCAAATTCAATAACATGATAATGAGATTAATTTGAACTGTTTGTTCCCAGCCCTTAAACATATTGGAGCTTTAACCAGAGAGTTTTACAAGTGAAATTAAGTCCCAAACTCCCAGTCTAGAAACATAATACAAACATTCAATCGAAGCAACTTCTTAGATCAAGTAAGGCTTCAATTATCTGATTAAGGTGGACTGGAAGGAAAACCAGAAGGTACTGTATGTGGGGCACCAGGACTGGGACTGGGGACCACTGGTCTAAATGAACAAACTGTTCAGTTTCTATGAGCCTTGTTTCATTGGCTGCATATATTTCCATTTGCAAAATACAGTATACCACAGTTGATTATAACCAAAGGGCATTAAGTCCTTTAAATACTGAGCAATTTAATTACGCAGACCTACCAAATATCTAAGCAAATACAGTGGAATGTTAATAATTATAATGAAGTGCTTACACTTACTGTATATAGCGCTTTTCTGAATACTCCACTCAAAGCACTTTACAGGTAATGGGGTCTCCCCTCCACCACCACCTATTTGCAGCAGGATTATTAGGAGGCCATGATTGGTAAAGGCCAATGGGGAATTTTGGCCAGGATGCCAGGGTAACACCCCTACTCCTTTCGAGAAACACCCTGGGATTTTTAATGTTAGAAAAAAGGATTAAAAACAATACTTCTAACAAAGTTAAAATATTCTGTCTATTTTAAAACAAAATGCATCAAAACGTACTCCTGTGCTTTAGAGAGTTCGTTTCCATGTACTGTATGTAGGCCACACTAGATTTGTCCAAAATGATTTAAAGTATGTCATAAAAGATTATCCCTCTGTGCAACAAATGGGGGACATGAATTTCTACAGCTGTACTAGATCAGTACCAAAATTGTCAAACTACTGTATGTGGGGGCCTCTCTTAGGAAATGGAAATTATATTTCTGCTCTTGGTAATGAAGTAAAAATTGACTACACGGAAGACTCTTATTATCATGCTGAGAGGAGGCAAGACATGTTTGATTGAAAAAACAATCATTGAGGTAAGTGTTATAGGAGCTCAGCAGGTCAGCCAGAAACATTGTATATTAAACCCATCTGGTTTAGGTACAGTACTCCTCAGATATACTGTAGGCTGATATGCAGTACAGGTATAGTAGGGTCTAAACACTGAACCAGATCTAAAAAAGTAAAGTCAGGTTAATACAAATTGAAAAATGGCTCTATTTCAAAACAAAATATTAGAGTTTTAATTTGAAAGATAATTGAGTGCCCTCGATGAGGACTGAGCATAAAAAATTCAGTGATTTAAATTTGATTTAAAAATTGTAAATTGTCTAGCCAACTTAATTAACTTTCCTTACACATGAATGCATTTCCAAATAACACAGATTGATTTTGTACCTGAATTAGACTGGGTGGACAGCAAGTCATCCCAGGTATGCAATCCTCCTACCTTAAATGACTATCACTGTGTCTTTTAATCAAACTAAAGGTCTATCTACATAAGCCGAAAGCTAGAAAGAAATATAGTAGTTGTAATTCTTATCTTTGCTATATCTTTATCTTTCATACATACAGTATGAAACTATGAAGTAATTTATATTAATAGCAATTTTAGGCAAATATCCCACTTAATTTTCTCCTTTGCTGTCCCTGTTCATCATATATTAATGGACAACACACTCAAATTCTAAAAGGAGTTTCAATATCCTCTTGGTTTTACCTCAAAGTTTGGACCTCCTACATGGCTCTCTTCACATTTCTCTTCACAGCTACATTTTCCTGTTTTGCATGTTATTTCAATTTTATTCCTACAGTCACGGGTCATTGAAATATTTTCCATCATTGTCAGAATTGCACTTTTCTCAGCACTTTTTCTTGCTGCAAAGCAGAACATAACCTGCAAATTCTATAACAATATTGTTGGAGATGCAAATGTACCGAAGCCTATTAGCACCAAAGAGAAAAAGAACGACAGTTTAAATTAGATAACATTGGGTTTAAACACAATAATTATTGCATTTCAGCATAGTTTTAAGCTGTTTTGAGTTTTCAGCATAGTGATAGGTACTGTGTATAAGGAATTATACTAGGGATTCTAAATCTATTAAAGTTATCAGATGTTATACTTTGAAAGAGTAAGATTTACATGATCTAAGTTGAAAAGGATACGTTAAAAATAAAAGGAGTCTTTGATGGGAACTTACTGAGTTTAAATAGGTTGTATATGAACCGCATACCCACTCAAGGTAACTGCCACTTTAATGGGAAGTATATGAAATTCTGTAAATGTTCATAAGGTTTTTACTTGACTTTGTAACAAGTCTTTGACAAGTCTTTGAACAAAAGAGAATGATCTGTGAGGAATTGAGAAGTACTAGAAATAAAACTGCTCATCTTTAAATCAGCTGGTCAGTGATTAAAAATAATCTAGAAACTATAAAATTGCAGAAAATTTTAAAATTCTTGCTGGTGTTTCCTTTGAAGCAATAATTGCTGCTGCTGCTACTGCTCTGCTGCTAATTAAATTTTATTTAATCTGAATTGGAAGGTTTATGAAAAGTTTTTGCTGTAAGTGGTAAGAGGATGTGTACAGGCCTTGAGCCCTTCCATGACCTTCATCCCCAAATTCAAGATGAGATCTCATTTACTACTGGGCCATCATCTTTATTTAAAAAGTGAACTGTGGTCAGAATCATTGAGGTCTCTCATGTTCACAGAGACATTAGACTGCACAGCAGAAGCCAGGCATCAACAGAACAGCAAATGGGTCTGATCTCAGACTCTTTGCTCGCATCCTGTGGTCACCTTTAGGCAGCAGGTAGTAATCGTAAAAACAGATCAAGTCAAAGAAAAGAGCGGTCCCCGTTGTAGGTAAGGTTGATTCACTGCAGAAATGAGAAAGGTGACTGTGAAGATTACAAGACAGATCATTAGTTTGAAAAGGTTCAATAGAGCACTATTGTTTAACAGCTTTTTCTACTGGGCAAAAGCAATAAGGCACCAGGTCCAGTAGCTTTTTAGAGCCCAAACTAGACCATGGCATACTAACTTAGCAATAAATCTATCACCTTGTGTGAGCCTCAAGTCACTGGTGGAGAATCAAGCACAGTAGCAGCCCTGGTGCTTTCCAGTGCAAATTCAGGAACATCATTTATCTCTGTCTGGAGTAAAACAGTTTATGCCAACATCAGCTCTTTAAACTTAAATGCATAGCAAGAACAGGTAGCTAGAAAATAAGACTGATTTCACCCCATTTATTCATTCATTTTTTTCCTCTGTTGTCTGGAAAAAGGAATTGTCTGTCGATCTACAGAATAATCATAGAATAACGTGTAAATCAAATGCTAGAGAAATTAACAGCAAATATTTGGGGACATCTTACATTATGTTATGTTATAGTAAAACAATTGAAAATAGACAGAAAAGGAAACCCAAAACATAATACAGTAGATTACAGTATATACAGGGCATTTAAATGGTTAATGTTTCTGATACTCATTTGTTGCATTCTGTGTACATAAAAGGTGTGTGTATTTATATATTTTGTCCTTTACGTAGACAATATTGATAGTTACCACCATATAAAAAATAGCTCACATATAAATGCCAGTTATCATATAAACTTTAGCTAGCAGAACCAATATCTTGACATAGGAACATGACTGTGTCTGTAATGTGGCCAATTCAGTAGAATACCATCAAACCCATTCACACTTATTTACATGCTACTTTTATGTAGGTTTTCCCATCTGCTCTGAAGATGCGGATTATGATAAAACACTTGCAATGGCTACTGTTACAACCTCCAGGGGAAAAGAAAAAAAAAGTTTTTATTCATTTATTTCCTCTGTTGTTTGGGAAAAGGAATTGTCTGTCGATCTACAGAGGTATCCATTAAGCAGCTCCACTAAATTTCTCCCAGAACTCTTACACCAATAACAGGCATCTGCCATACCCAAGAAGTGATCCCCTTCAGCCTGGACTTTTGCTGCATGGTTATCACAAGAGATAAAGACAAATGTAAAGACCCATGGCAGAGTCATAATAAAGTCAAATGTTCACTGCTGTGTTTCTATAGAACATAAGAACCTAAAGCAAGCATAAGAATAAGAAAAACATTCTTTTGTAAACATAAGTTTACAAACCACAGAAGGTCATTTGGTCCATCTAGCCCATTTGCCAGTTACTTGTTAATTCATCCAAGGATCTTCTAGATAGATACTTTATTAATCTCATGAAGGAAACTGCAGGTCAACTCTTTAACATTTCTTGAACTCAATTTCACCCTTTGGACAAATAAGTGGCTTTTGTTCTCTTTTTTAAAGCGTATCCATGTAATTTGCGCACGTGTGCTCATGCAGTATGTAAATAATACTATATGCAAATAATAAATGTCTGAGCAAACATGCAGTGATATGTACCCTTATAAATAACTACAATATCTGCTTCAACTATCTGACTCATTGTCCTGTTCAGTGCATTTGTTAATATATTCTGGAACCTATGCCTTAAACTAAGGTTATCTAAACTGATTTTATGACGTAGAAATTCCTATCTTTTCTGGTAGAGCTCAGTAATTGGTCTTATGTGCAACATTTTCAAGCTATTGTACCACATTTAAAAGTGCCGACAAGGGACGCTTTATACAGAACAGTAATGCTTGAAGGCTGCCCAGCTTATTTTATCATTTTAGATTGTCACATACTGTAGAACACTTTCTGAATCAAGGGAAATATGAATGGACAAAGTAAGGGAAATTATAAATGTGTACTGCCATTGTTAATGTTTTAATTATTCTTAGTTTTCCCAGCCTGTAATATTTGAAAACATTTTTCACACTGATTAGCTCATTTTAAGCAATTACTCTTAGAGACACATGGTATTACCAGTACAAGACAATTGGAAATAATGTATAATGCAATATAAGTATTTTTTTCAGAAGGAATGATTTACAGTACAATTTCCAATTATCTAAAACTCATTGTGTCCAGTACCTATCTGATGATGATGATTCAAAAACTGTTAGAAAAAGTCAGGCTCTAGGCATCTTGACCCACAAATTGCAATTTGAGCAGAAGGTTGAAATATTGCAATTTGACACCTGTTCTTTCATCGTACATTTTATGCCTCACAAAACAAAAAATAATTAGTAAGATTTCATTATTTGTTCTGACTTCACAGGACGGCATTTTAAATTTTTTTGATAAGGAAGCAAGTTAAAAATTGCTGAGGTAAACAAACATGTCTAAAGACATTTATACAGCAATGTACAGGGAATACAGCAATGCTATTTCCAGTAAATTATCTGGACACAAAGCCGAGTTTGGTAAGTGGATTACTGTAAAGGTCTGAAATAAACAATCCATAAGGAGGTCAGCTTTCGTGGATAGAGAAGATGTGCTGATTCGTTGGAAAGCTGGCATCATTGATCAAGATAGGAAAGACAGCCAGGCAGGGGACCTCCATGTGTCTGTAGCTCACTGACCATTCCCATCCTTTTCACTTAATGATTCAGCGCAGTTGTACATTGTCTGATTGTACAGATATTTAACAGTTACTGCAGCACACAGCACCACTATTATTACCTTAAGCTATTGTTCATACCTTTAAGATTTAAGATTTATTCTAGGTTTCACTCTTTTAAAATGCAAGTGTACAGTACCACACTGCTAGTAACGTTCAAAATTAAAGAAATTAGGTGAGCAAAAACCATATCTTCATATCCAAAACAATGAAGGATACATAAGTTTTGTACTTTCAGAAAAATGTTGTAAAGCATCTCACAAACATTAAGAACTGACAACCAATGACCTTGCATTACGCACAGTCCCGCACTTGTTTACTTTGAAAGTAATAAAAAATTTAAAGGAAAAAAAAAACTCCTGGCTTGCTATGCTTTTGCCTTCACTTGGATTTCAAGGTATTTAAATCTCAGCTGGAAGAACCACAGTATAGTATGAGCTGATAATATAAGGACTGATGACGGAAGTCAGGACAGGGATCAGGAGCACAGCCTATTCTTATCTGCAGTCACCTGCCATAGGACACAGAAAAAGATCACAGTTTATTTAGAATAAAAACAATAAAAAAGTACCTGTAGGCACTGTATTTTCACTTAACATTTTCGTGATGTGCATTGCCAATACCATTAGAATAAAAATGTTCCCCCAGGACTGGCATTCAATTTTTCATTGCGATTTCTCTTTTACACAGCTCCAAAGCAAGCCTAAGTGAACATATTTTCTTGATATGTTCTAATTGTGCGCAATGAAAGCAGGAGAGTTCTTTTTTTTATTTCAAAATCTGCCACACTTTTGCCCCCTTGAACATAATTATTCATTTCAAGCTAATATATTATGTGCCGACAATCTAATGTAAATGTAATCTAAATATTTTAAAATGTCATTTAAAATATGTAACTTAAAAAAAAACCTCAAAATACATGTTGATAGTTTTACTGAAATGGTTGTGGGACTTTAGAACCAACTACCCCACTATGTTTACATTTAACAAGCATTAAGTGATCATGCTTTTAACAATAACATTATAGTGAATAATCAGTTTAATGTCCAGTGTGCTTTAACTATACGTTAGTTTCTATAGTCCAGTCTGACTATGAATATCCAGCTGACTGGTGGTCACAAGGCTAGACTTTATGATTTCAGTGCCCACTAACAAGCCATCATTTCATGACTCTGAGGTCCGTCTCTACTGTAATCTCCTTATGTGAGGATCTCCTAATTTCTGATATCTACAGCTGTTGCCTTGGCTAGCTCTGGTGCTGTAATTCTTCCTCTTGCCACTGGCTTTGCATCTAAACAACTTGAGCTGTCCAGCTTTGATGACAGCAGAGACAGGTGGCTGTTCAGCTATGCATCTAACTTCCATACCCGTGACAGGCTGCAGAAAGATTATGCGTGAGATTTGCTTTAAGCACCAGCTGTTGAACGCATCCACTCTTCTGCATATTGCAACTGTCAGAGTCAATGTATCAGTTCCATGGAGCAGAAAAGGTACAACATGGAGACATGAAGACAGTTACAGCTTAGTCTCCAGTATGAGGCAGGA
Organism: Lepisosteus oculatus; assembly: GCF_040954835.1. Lineage (NCBI taxonomy): Eukaryota > Metazoa > Chordata > Actinopteri > Semionotiformes > Lepisosteidae > Lepisosteus > Lepisosteus oculatus. The sequence continues at coordinate 10,521,031 of NC_090719.1, read as the reverse complement.
TGTCCAGATGTGAGAAGACATCCTGCTGTGCCAACAGACTACCAGATTGTTATTGCCTGCCTCTTGATGAAAAGAGTTAGATTGGTGTAATATACTGATCATCGTTCAGTGTGTTACTTCATTATTACATAGAGATCTGATCTGTTAGTACTAGATATCCTTGTGTCCAGTTATGTACCAATGCCAACAGAATCCCAATCTGTAAGCTAGTACCATGATCCAAACTCAGACATGTGATATCTGAATTATGACAGTCAAACTGAACTTAAAGTAAGCAGTTTTGCTAATTGAACCTTTTCCCAATTTTCTTCATCAATTTCCATAACTCACACCTCTCTGATGACTGCCTCCATTGGACACATCTGTAAATCTTTATAATACACCTGTTGCGCAGTTTCCATTTTAAATGATGTTGTCAGTGTTCTGCTGTTAATTTGTTTATTAAAGAATTGTTTCACTGCTGTGAAAACAAACTTAATGGTTACATTTAGAGAATGTTGGATATCACTCGCATTTGTGATGCTTTCAGAAGCAATTAAATGTTAAAAAATGTTTTTGTTAATGAAAAATGTAGCATTGATAGCAAATATACACATGTAGGCAGTAATATCTAAACAATGTTAGTAAAACTGTGTTCATGACTAAGTCTCTGACAGTGTGAGTATTTTTATATTTTAACTGTGTATTAACATTTTAAGTTCATTAAAAATATGTTCTTTATTCTATTATTCTGCCTTTTCATGGTATTTAGAACTATTAAAATAATCCTCCTCAGGACCTCAGGAGTGCTAAAAAAGGTGGAAAAACATTAAAGCAAGCTGAATTCTATGCTATTAGTCTTTATTGATACCCGCCTTCTTTTTCTGTCCACTTACACTCATGAAAATGTATAACCGCTCTCAATATTAGTTGCCAAGAGGCTGTTGATTTCCCAGTGGAAGCCTCTTTCATTCTGTCACCGATAAAACTGACAGCTAACATGAGTGATGCATTGGCACAGTCTGCAGTAATTTGGATCATGCTGGCTTTCTATACTCAACCAAAGCTGTCTGTTTTTGTAGACTCCTTTCTTCAATGCCTCAGTTCATATTTTATGCCCTGTGCCACCTCACTTTGTCTTCTTTTGGATCACGCTCTGCATGGTTATGAGTAGTCTCACCAGAAACCCTCTATCTAGGATTGGGGCAAAATGATGTGATTAAGAATAAAGAATATCCTATTCCCACTCTACTCTCTTAAAATAACTTAGCACTCTTTCAATATCTGGAGCTCACCAGTTTACCATATTTTGAGTTGGGCTTTGTAAAATCATGGAGATTCTAACATCCACATTCAGACCTATAGCAAAGAATTCTGTGAAGATAAACATTTAGCTTAGAATTTGCTTACTGTGTGTGATGGTTTTATCTAAACAGTCACAGCATTATAAGTATGGTTCAACTGTAAATGCTCAGGACACTAAAGTTGAGTGACCTCAGAAAGACAGCAGTCTGAAACATGCACTAGTGCCATGCTGAGCTCTGATATCTTGGAAGTGAGTGTACACAGGACTAAACACTTTTCAGGATTTGAATCATTACAAGAGTGATAACAGACAAGGTATTTAAAGTTTTGTCACAACTCTTATGTACTGTACAATGCTATTTTGGTCAAATGGGGGTGAGGTGGTGATATTTGCTGTGACATTATTGATCATTAGTGTAAATAACATTTCAAAATTTGAAAGCTCTGAACCATCTTTGTACAACAAAAAATATAGAAATGCTTGTATTTGGCTAATGTATATTCATCTAAAGGATTCCCACACAAAAAGGAACTATTTACAAAATTATACATTGCAAATTTAATTTCAAATACAGTGCCTTTCAAATGTGTTCAAATGTTGCTGGATTACAAATGGTACTTTTTCCCCCAATCAGTATTCTTATTGCAAGCTCACATACTCAAACAGAAAATCTTTAAAGATAAAATGGTAGACACCTACCCCAAAAGACTTGACGTCCTTATTGCGGCCAAAGGTGTCTCTACCAAATATTAATGTATGGGGTCTGAATTCTTATGCAAGCAGCATATTTCAATTTTTCACTTTCTGTAAGATAGCTGCTGGCAAATAACGGGTTTTAGTTTTTATTTTAGCTAGGCACTGTTAATAATTTTCATTGGAGCAAAGATTACTGATGTTTTGCTTCAATACTTCCATCTACTGGAATGTGCATTAAATATTCACAAATACTTGTGAAGAACACTACAAGTTGTTTATAATCACACTGTCATCTCACTGTTTATGAGTTGCATAACCCATGTAAATAATCCATATTTGTTTTACAAGACAAGAGTAATAAGAATGTATGAAAATGATGTTTGTGGTGTGTTGGGTTGAGGATAGTAAACTCAGAGACTACTAAGGAACAAGTAATAGGTTTATTCCATGCTGAAAAGATAAGAAAGAAAGCACAACGTTTCCGCCACAGAGCCGTCTTCAGGTGTGAGAAAGACAGGGCAGTAAGCAAAGGTAATGTAGCGGGAGAACAAAAGCTGGGAAAGAGGAGGAGCGAGAGGCGGGAGCAGGGGACAGAAAGAGAGGCCAATCAGGAGGTGTGGTCAGGATAGGTGAAGAGAAGTGTGAAATGAAACCTACAATGAAGAGAGAATTTAGAAGAAAAGCAGTCTGTTGTTAAGAGAAGGAGGAAGGTGTGATCCTAGCTGCAGAATAATTTTAGTTTCGGTGGTCTTTCTGATGTATGAGTTCGGAAAACCATCTTTGAGAACACAGACGGAGAGTCAGTGGTCGTGGCCGTCAGAGGTGAAATGAGAAACAATGAGTCTGGAGCGATCTTTAATCTTCACAGCCCTAACATGTTCTCGGTCTCGAAGTCCTAGAGTCTCCTTCATGTTTCTCCAATGTAGATGGCGAGACTACTAAAGTAGGAATCAAGTCACTGAGATGAAACAGCAACTTGAACACATGAATTAAATGAACACAGTGTACAATTTTATAAATACAATAATAAAATGTCAAACTAAACATTACAAAAATGAATATACTCATCCCTAGCTATTCAAGAACAACTGCTTTCACAATTTCCATTCATCAGCAAAAACTTTTAAAAGCAACAATAGATTCTCATTAAAATGCATTTAAAAGTCCCTGATTCATTCCAAGTGCTCTTGGCTTGACACAAACCAGTTGAGTTAAGGCATGTTTCTGGTGTATCCGAATAGTTTGGCAGCATAAATTGCTAAGCATATTGTGCAACAAGTAGAATTTACTGACATTGATTTTTATGCAAGCCTTTATATTTAAATGTATTGTGAAGCAGTTATGTGGAAAAAGTTGCATGACTCATTTACTGCACATACTGTAAACAATACACAAACTAATCAAAATGTATCACTAAACTTTTTTTTTCTGTTGTTAGTTATTAAATCTTGTGAAGTCAAAGAGAACAAAACCCATAACTGTAAACATAAGAGCATCAGGCTGTCTGGTAATCTCAACACCGTGCACTTATCATGAACATAATTAAAATAAAACATTCCTTTGCAAAACATTTTAAGATTTGTGAATCAATATTATTTGTATAAATTACGCATTCAAAATTTTATTACTTAACTATACTTAACTAGTATGGTATAATACAGTTACAATTACTGTTCAGATAGTTACTGTACATCTTGCTATGCCCAAAAGCTCTGGAATGATATCCCCAAGGATATCAGAGAGTCACCTTCCCTGAGTGCTTTCAAATCCAGACTCAAAACCTTCTTCTTTAGAAAGGCTTTTAACTTAATCGGTTCTGTATTTGCCCTTTGCAGAAACATCCTAATTTTAAACAGTGCTAATTTTGTTAACTCTTCTTAACTTTTTTTTCCTCATACTGTGAAAGTGCCATAGAAATTATTATTCATGATAATAATAATACAGTCAACAGCAGAGAGAAGCAAAAAAACAACAAATGGAAGAACAAGCTGCATGTTTGGAGCCTGTATTAGCAGGGGAAATTAACTTGTATAACAAAAATAGGTACTGTATGTATATGTATCACCCGTTTTAGTGAGTATTCATAAATGCTCAATTAAGAAAGTATATATTAATGAATCTGCAGTGATGCAAAAACCTGAACAATCATTCAGAGATGACAAAATACTTATTGTAGTAAAAAGTGTAATAATCAGTCTTATACAACATGGACATTCATATTTTTGAAAGAAAGATATCCAATACATTTGTGAATTAATCTTTGTTAAACTCATCTATTTGGAATAATAATAGCTTAATTCACTAGCATTATAATGTAAACATTGAATATGTACTCACCAGATTATGAAATTCTTAGCCAGGCACAGTCCTGATCAGATTTTTAAAGGAGAGGAATTCTACATCTGTTCACTGCTTGCCCAGTCTTAGTTTCATAGATCTGAGCCAAAGGCTGTGTAGGAAAAGAGAAGGGTACCAATTACGGTAGCCTTGCACTGAGGACAACTTCTCCAATGACTCAAGTACAAAGTTTTCAGGACTTTGGACCAGCTGCGAGCTGTGACTTGGATATAAATTTACAGTCTGCTCATCCATATTTTGTTACTGCTACACTGAATATTTGGAGATGTTAAGTGGTGTCGACAGAAGTCCAATGGAAGCTAAGTTTGTCTCAGTTGCAGTTCAGACAGTTCTGGTCACACAGGAATGTGATGAAGTTGACTGTTAACTGTCAACAGGGAGCCTTGCAAACTACTTTGCAGAGATCTCTAAATTGTGGTACCATGGATTGACAGCAGGAATCTGCACATGGCTTATTCCTTCTTGGTGGATCACAGGCCCTGTCATGTAATTTATGACAGAGGACCTCCCCAGCTGGAGGTCACAGTACAGATATCATTTCCTCTTGTCGATAGGCATCAATTTAGCCGTTCATCACTGGAGGAGTTCCTGTGTGTGTGTCAGAAAGCCAGCACATTCTGTCATTCCCTCAAAATTCCTTAACAGTTGACTCAAAGAAATCTTATTTTGAAATCAAGGCAGAGAAAATAATTGAAATCTTTCTGAATACTTAACTCTAAGCATTACCTTGTTGCAATAATACAAATGATCTCTATTTCACCTGCATATCCCTCTATAATCTTGACCCAGATTTCCAGTTTACCCTGGACATCATTGCACCTTGTCTGACTCTTTGAATCTCAAGGGCACCAAACTCTTGAGACCTGTGCATCATGCAACTACTGTACCATGAAGTGTGCCAAGGATATGAATGTGACAAATACCCACCTCATGTTAGTTTAATGGACACATACTATCTTTGATAGCAATGTTAAATTACAATGGTTGTGCTTACAATAAGTATACAGTAATATTAACATCACATACTGTACAGTATCTATATTTTAAATTTCCAAATCTTTTAAAATCATATTCAGACCAAAGTAGAATGCTTTCATATTATATACTGATATACTGTAAATACACTAAAATAACTAAACATACACCAAAATACACTAAGTGCTTTTATTTTTTTCCTGTTTTGTGCAATGCAGAATAACATTAAGCGTTAAAACGTCTAAACATTTCACTGAGCCAAAGCTTGTACAAAATGATACCTCTTAATAATTAGGGAGGCATAAGAATGAAAACACCTTTCTAAATTTTACTCAGGAACTACCATCAAATGAATATTGTGATGACTTGGTTAATTTACTATATATTTGCACTAAAATAAACAATTTAGTGTGAAACAAAATTAGAATACTCAGCCAGGGTATGATTCGTGTATCTGAGAGGAATAACTAACTTCTTAGACTGTATTGTAAAAACATGGCATTCCATTTTTCTTCATGATGGTGCATGATAATGCAATATTTACATACCACTAAATTATAAGTACTAACATTGCAGCAATTAATTGGAAAGCAAAGCATAAAATATATTATACTTCAAAATGTATGTTTAGGGGTCTACAGATTTATTACAATGGCCTGAAATCGGTTTTAAAATTCACAGTTCTGTGTGGTCTTTATTTTGGTGAATAATTAAGTAATAATTGTTTTTGTTTCATCCTTGGAGCGAATAATCAGGTCGATTACTGTAAATATTTATAATTCCCCAATTATTTATTCGAGGCTGCAACTTCAATATAACATTTCATTTGTTTAGAAAGGACCTTAAAAATTAAAAATCCTGATGAAATACGCTATGCTTAAAAAAGCTAAATATTAGACTTTGCTCACTGTGATAGCCCAGATTACTTAATTTACTTCTATATTTCTGTACACATTTGCTTTGGCCATTTTTAAAGTAACAGCAGACTGCCTTTAAATGTCATATTGGGTATTTTAATATTAATAGAAAATAGTACTTGTGTGCTTACAATAACCACATCACTTAGCAATGGAATAACAACTATAGCAAAAATAATTGGTCATAGGATCCCAAGTGGCTTAACCATTGAAATACTACAGAAGCAGATCACAGAGTACCAATAGTATGATAAGGCCCAGGCAACTACTCCAAGTAAAATATTGATAGAAATAGTAAGCCAGTGGCTGTATATTGATGTTTTCAGGTTATTCTGAATTGCATATTACCCTTATTTTGCTACATGAAGGCAGCGCCTGTAGCCATTCTGGTACCAGTTCTCCAGTTGATACTAGATCTTCTGTGAGTGACTATGGAGTTGGCAGTATGGAACACAGTGGATAAGTTTACTGTGCACATTTGGGAGCAATGCAGACTTGTTTTCCCCATGCTAAAATGAAGCTGACAATGCTGGACAATCCCCATCTTATTTCTGAGCTACCAAACAAAGTAAAGCAGAACACAGACCAACAATTGTAAAATAAGAAAGTAGAATGGCACAGGAACCTGTACACATTAAAAGATTGTAACAGATGTAAGAAAGGTTCAGAGTTTATTCACACAATAATCAAACAAAAGCTTCTTCAAATGGGTCAATTGATACACAAACTGAAAGCAGCGTACTCAATAGAGTTCAACACATGGTTAGCATGCAGCTCTGTGCTAAACTAGTTAATCTAACTTAAGACCAAATGCAATTAGCTGAGCAGCTAAAAGTATTCTGGAGCACCATATTAAACCTTCAATTGCAATGAACCCCAAAAAATAGTTGCTTCCCTCTAGAGGTTACCATCTCTTTACAGTATATGGATTCAGCAATTTAGTAGCATACTAAGCAGAGCATTGGATATAATATATATGGAAAATTATTGTAATATTTAACTAGAATTGCTTTCTAGTCACACCTCATTTATTAATAATGAAGTTTATTAATACACATTTATTAAAAAAGTGTCATTAAAATGAAGCTTAATATAAAGCCTTTAGTATGCAAGAGTGAATTTACAGATATCTTGGGAAATGAAGAGAACTGAAATTAAATAAATATTTAAACTGGGAGTAAGTCTTAAATGTGTTCCATCACATTCTGCATGTCAGTTGAATAGATTTGTTGCATATCGATCAATCATGATGGGAGTCTACTTTTGTCCTCTTCGGGGAAAAACAGGTATATTGAGGAATTAGAGGTACAGAGGATAAAATTGCCTAGGCAAATGTAAGGGTACATAAAAGATAAAAAAACTTAAATGAAGTGCAACAAATGTAGCCTATACATAAAACCTTCGTTTGAAGGATATCCATATGAATCTATATAATTTAACAATGGAAATAAACACTGCTAATACTATACAGTAGATGTCAAATTCAAGCCTGCAACTGCTGTACTCATTTGCTTCATGACTAATTGCAATTGACTATTGTATTAGTAGTTATATACCCCTATCTAGTATATTGTAGCATAAATACAGTTCTTAAGTTAAAAACCAACATTACATTGTCAGGGACATTCAGTTATATATAAACAAAACAATAATTATACACGAATGTGGCCTACATATTAAATTATAAATCAGATTAAGTGTAATGTTTTTATTCAGAGCCCCCTACAGTTCATGCTAATTAGAACAATGTTTAGCCAATACTAAGCACGGGTTCAGCTGGTGTCCAGCTTTGTTCTACACATTTTTACATTGTAATTGATCTAAAAATATTGAGATGATCACCAGATTGTTTCATATTAACTAGGCCACAACATCATCATTGCAATTGAACTTCTGTAAGAAGCCTACCTCTCCTCAGATGGCTCATAAGGCTTGAGCACATGGCCATAACAGCAAAAAAAAAGAAAACACCATGCAATGAGATTCTACCAAAGGTCAGCAACAAACACAAAAAGAAAACCTGCACTAGCCAACCAAACAAGATGGATGGCTATGAATAGGTTTATATACTAAATCAATCTAAATTAAACCCATATGAGAATATGACTCTCATCCCTTCACCAATTATCAATAATATATCACATGTGAACCTATTTACACACAATGGAGGTCTAAAAGACCTCTTGTGGCAGGTCAGCTGAAGCTACTTTTCTAATGACTGCTGATCTGCCACACCCTGCCTCTAACACAGCCAGACTTTGATAGAGTAGTTTTGAGAAAGAAACAAAAAAAAAACAGCGAGAGACAAATAATTAAACAGCTAAAACCACCAGGTGAAGTAAAACAGAAAATAAAAGCAAGTGAATGATATCTTGATCATGCTTCATAATCTGTATATACAGCATATACCGTATATCACAGTCTGATTACATAACATTTTTCTAGGGAAGGCAGTCACATAAGACCAGCCCTAAATGTACCTCGCTCACAGACCCCCCACTCTTAACAAGCTCACACACAAGGAATAAATAAAACCTTTACAGAGGAATAAGAGGCTTAAGAATTACATCTCATAACTCAAACAAATGAACTCTGGCCAGTGCAACCTTGTTGGATTATTATGGCTGACCATAGCATGATTAATTATTGTGTGGTTTACCTCTGTGACCTTTGTTTTGCTGAATTTATATCAGCTATAATTTATCCTTTTTTAATAATCTCAAAGGAATGTCTATGGAAAAATAAAAATAAGAATCACAAAATAGTGTATCCTAGATCTAGGGTATCCATGCTTGCACACTGTTAAACCATTACAGCCCATTTTCAGGAGATATTTAATGACAGCATATAAATTCCTTTGCTTTTTTTCTCAATGAACAGTGCACAAAAAGAATAAAGACATCTTTCTCAAGCATTGTTATAAATTGTATTTTTGTAAGAATGGTATTATAATGGGGTTTTCCTTTGATAATAGTGGACATAATAAAAACAAAATAACAGCTCTTAACTGCAACTGCAATACAAGTTTAATTTTATGTAAAAAAAAAAGTCCTGTGAGTCCCATAATAAAACTGCTATCTGAACACAGTGACACTGATAGAAGTGTAGACTATAGTTGGTATGGTCCATCCGAAGACAATGAGACTCAAAGGAATGAAAGTGATGGAACAATACATCAGAGTACAAAGAGGCTGTATACAGTAAGTGTAGAATAAAGTTGTTACACTCTTTCAGCTCATAGTGAGGGGACTAATGACCAGTCTAACAGTCTAACAGTTACACAGAAAAAAGGGTAGAATGCTAAAACTCAGCATACCATGGTCAGTCAGAGAAGGATGTAGAATACAGATAGTACTGTCCTTTGGAACATACTGTAGAGAGAATAAGGTCTTTAGAACAGAGATGGTATACAGTAGTAGAGCATAATGAGTTTGAAAGGAGTGTAATATAGAGTTGATAGCCCATCAGAGTACATTCAGACTGAGAAGAATATAGAAGAACAAGTAAAGGTGTTTATTCCATGCTGAAAAGAGAAGAAAAAAACACAACGGTGTTTCATTTCTTTTTTTTTAGCATGGAATAAACCTTGACTTGTTCCTTTGCAGCGTACACATGCTGACACAGCTACCTACTTTAACTACTTTAGACTAGAGAAGGTACTGTCTATCAGAGCACATTGAGATTGAGAGAAATTTTAAATAGAGATGGTATGATCCAATAAAACACAGTGAGACTGAAAAATTATTAGAATACAGTTGGTACAGTCCATCTGAGCACAGTGAGTTCGACAGGATTGCAGGATAGAAAAGGTGCAGAAATGGTAACAGATACGCTCAAGTAAATCACAGTACGGTGATAGAAATGTAGCTCACAGTGATACTGGTACAGTGGTTCTGAAGTGAAAAAGACAAGCAAATAAATCACATGTGCCTCAAATAAAAAAGATGTGGCAGAAAACTGAAAAAGGATAGCGTACACTAATACATGTGGACATGCAAATTCAGCAGATGTTGTAGAAAAGAGTAGACATGCAATCTAAAAAATGTAGATGTGCAAACTAAAAAACATTGACCCGCATTCTAAAAAGGGAGAGCATGCAAACTGAAAGACGGGATATGCAATATAAAAGAGGGTGCCGTAAACAGGTAGGTGGGAACTTGGTGGTGATGTGAAGAGTGACTTGCATCTGGTTGTGCACATTTCTTGTTGCCTAATAATGGGGAACATTTTCTTCCAGAGGACTGCACGACATTGTATTGTACAGGACCACTATGGATGATGTTCTTGTATTTTGTCTTGACCTGCTGCCATTTCCACCCTTTGTGGTCTAGCTACTGTAAATGCATAGATTTTTGCTGCATAAAAACAATATAGTACAACTACACAATAGCATACGCTTCAATGCTGTAATAGGACCCATTACCTTGGGGAGAAACAGACTACAGACTCAATGGAGCCCATTTGCGCTACAGTACATATCATTACATTGTACTGCATTGGATATAGCTTTACGATGTCTCCTATCAAAAGGACCTCTTAGCCACATTCCTCTGTGCTTATAGACAAGCCCAACCTGCTAGGCACAGAAAAAAATCATAGTAAAACTTAATATTATGTGAATATTATGCCTTATTGCTACACCTGTATGTGCAAGATAGGAAGAAAGGACAAGAGAGTGGAAATGCAAGCTTATCAGAGGATTATTAACCTTTAATGGTCAACAGGTGTGTATACTAATCAAAAAAGGGTTGTAGAGAGCAAGAGAGAGAGAGTAGCAGCAGCTAGTAGTAGTCTTTAAGGTAGACAATGAAAAAGAAACTCCTGCTATTTATAGTGGAGAGAAAAAAAAGAATGTTTGTAATTAGAATAATTAAATGCCAAATAAACAGAGCATACACTTAAAAATACACAGTACAGTAAACTCACAGAATTACTTACTTATCAAATGTATAAGTACTGTACAGTTAAGCACTTCAACACAAAATAAAACACACATTAAATAATAAAAATAAAATAGCAAATAAAAGTTGTTTCCCTAACATGATCACAATGCAGGTTACGTACATAATTTGCAGTGGTTAACATAGTGTTCTCATTACATATTCTTAGGAAAGGATAAAACATTACAGCTTTATCTGAACTATATAAATTTATATACAATAGTTAGAGTAAACACATCAACTTTTTAAAAAATAACCACCATAAAATTACCGGGTTAAAGACTTTGATGCATTAAATGTTCATGAAGAAGGTGGAATACTGTTGTGTACTTTGTTTTTTATATTTACTGTAGTTACCACTACTACCTACCATATGGTTTTAAAGCCACTAGAGTACAGTATGTGTGAAATATATTTTTCATAACCAAAATATAAACCAAAAGATAAAATGGTTCGTGATTACTAAATGCTGAAATTTAAATTAAGACAAAATATAAATTATCTTAATACGGATGTTAACCTGAAAGAAGCTCATCTCGTTCACAACAAGCTTCAGTATAATAATAAACTATTTTTTATATATCAAACTGAGTAATTTTGTTTTGTAAAATAGCCCTACTTTATTAATTAATTTAATATTTAACATACTGTAATACAGAGTTCAACTTAATTCTATAACTGGAAAATGGTTGTCTCAAGGGGCTCAGGATTTGAAACTAAGTGTTTTCTGGCAACATCCACATGCCATATTAAGCATTCAAAATAGTGCAGTCCGACAATAGAATATTAAAAAAAAACTGTGGTCCAGTATATTATGGTGAGGCATGTGCACCGCAAATTGCTGCATTATTTGGCGCACATTCTGAAAAGCTAGATCTGCATATACTGTATATGTATTGGACATTATTTTAGACAGCTGATTTGGGTATTTTTTTAATGTTTTAATAATATGTATTGACCTTCTCTCAATACATAATTCTTCAATTTTTTCACTCCATTTGCATTTCTAGTTTCAGGTAGTTTTGCGTCGAAGGTAATTACAGTACTTCTTGTGCATCCCTATTTAGTCAAAGAGAATATGAAGATTAAGCTGACGTGCTTATTTCAGAAGAATATAAAAATATATAAAGAACATAATTAATAAACCTATACACATATGTGCCATTTTGACTTATGACCTTGAATTAGAAAATTGATTGTGCAATAGTTTTGTAAAAACAAAAAGCATTTCATGATTCAGTGTGATAAGGTTCATTGTTGAGCCTGCTTACTGTGAAACTCAAATGACTTCATCTCTCACAGGGGATAGAATTCATTGGGCCAGAAGATGGCACTCTCTAGTCAATTACTGAAACACACAGTCTTTGTTTTTATTTTTGCACATATTTTGGATATTACATATTACATTTATAACTGCAATGTTGATCACTAAGACAGACGACAAATTAAAGACTAATAATATAGCAATAAATATACCATGTTGAGACATCAAATCCAGCCATTCTACTTGACTTGAATTAGTTGTTCAGTATTAAATTGCAAATACAGACAAAATTCATAAACCAGTGCAGGACAGCAGGAGCACAGAAGATAATAAGGATTTGTATCATTATTCAGTACAAACACTGTATTCTCAATTATTATGCTGCTTTGTCTATTTAGCTAAATCTGCAGGTACTGTATATCCAGGAGATCATTCAGTGCATTTCTGCATCTTCCATTTTGTGCCTCAACAAAGTCATTTGTTATCTTTTACAAAAATGCCAGTTCACATTGCATAAACATAAGAATATGAACATCTTAATTAACATAAATGACAAACATATAACCAAAACAAATTCACAAAATATGTTGCAGGAAAATTATATATATACCTTTATTTTATTGCAGTGCACAGATTTGTTATTGAACAGACATACATCCATTTTCTAACTACTTTATCCAATGTAAGGTTGCATGGGGCACATACAGACACAAACTCAAAAGGTGCTAATTTTCCCAGAAGTCTAAACTACCATTAAACTACCAGTATGTCTTCGGACTGTCAGAAGAAACCCACACAAACACAGGGAGAAATACAAACTCCATGCAGATAGCACTCTAGGATCAGAGTTGAACCCAGGGCACCAATGCTACCAGGCAGAAATGCTATCCACTGCACCCGCCCTTGAACAGAAATGATTCTGGTAAATTAATTACGCTGAGAAACATCCGTTATCAACAGGTTTGATCCATATGGCCTCCAGTGTGAAAGATGTATTGCTTCCAACAAGCTAGTAGCACGTGTGACCACTGTTGGAAGCAATACAAACTATACATTTCTGACACATACTTCACACAATGTTGCAGAATGTCTTGTGGAATTCTGCTCTATTTCTTTTGTACAGTCGACTGTACATAAGCATGTGCTTGTTTTTTGGTATCTGAATCCTAGATATCACACACAATCCCAGTTTATCCCACAAATATTCAATGGTACCAGGAATAATCAGCAGAGCACTCAAAGCATAACTGAACAGTTATGCTACACAACCAGCATGAGGACATGTGCTGTCCTGCTGGGTTATTGTCATGTGAGGATAATCCTGGAGGAAGAAAAGTAAGTGAGGTCCCAGGACAATGCAGAGCTATACTATAAGACAGGTTGCCGATAGCTAGTTCTGTAGCTAGTAGACCCTCCTGTTCAGATATTAACACTTGGACCTCCATCACATGATGGTGTGTCAATCTTGATAAGATCTTGTGACTAATCGTGGATCTAGAACACCATTAGTGGACTGTCCATCATATCACTGATGGACAGTAACACATTATTAATTGCTTTTAATTGGAGTAAATACCCCAGCAACAGTGTGCTGGCTTAGTTTGCCTTCAACATAAATTACTCCAGTACCTGGAAACTACCATTGGTGGAAACAGATGTCTCCTTTGTAGCCCCAAGGCACCTCACACAAAGGCCTTAAGTACTGTAATTATTTGTCCGTGCCTTGCCTCATGTACAGTAAGTAATTAAGTTTTGTCTTATAACCGTGTCCCTGAATCTTTTGGTAAACTCACATTCAAGACTGATAGAATAAAGATGCCTTTTCTCTTGATAAGCAGATCGTGGCTACTTTCCATTTTTCATTATTGATTTTCAGCAGGTTTGGAAATCAACAGGTTAAACCACCCTCCAAACTCTCTCACTACTGAAGCAATCAAGTGCCTCATCTCAGCCTTAAGATCAGCCCTGAATGATCGGTTAATCAAAATGTCGCCAATATATTTAATAAATATCCATAACATGTATATTTATTCTTCTAAAAACATAAGTGCATAGAGTAATGGGATAGTAATAATCTTACTTGAATTATCATTAATTAAATTATCACCACCACTCAGTTGTATGCTTAGTGTTGAAATTGCGACTCTTTGAAAATGACTAATGGGCAATATAGTACTGTATAAAATAGTGATACCTTGTCAAAATGCAGACTCTATCTTCAACACTTCAACATTTTTTTATTAATGATAGAGCTGTTCAGGGTGCAAGAAAAATCCTGCTTCAGAAATAGGGTTGGGTCACCTGTCTGAAAGCTGCTTATAACCACAACTAACTGGTTTTAAACCAGATCCTTTAGCTACTAGGACCAGATAATATAGTACTGTCAATGTCAGTGTGTTTCAGCAGTAGTTTTTTTATGTTTTTTTATCTTTGATCCTTTTAGAAGTTTATTTTGTTCTTGTACTGTATATATATATATTAATTACCAAAACCTTTTCAATGTTACTTTGTTTAAACTCATTTGCATGCAAAGTTCGTTGTTGTAATTTATTGGCTATGCACAGACACAACAACAAACTGTGCCAAAGATGTTGCAGTCAAAAGGCATGCTACCTGTATGCTACTGTATACTATTTGGCATAAAGTAGAAATCTGATTATTGTTAAATTCGAACACATACTGCACAAATGGAGAAATGGGTAAAGAAACAGATGATGAATACACTCCAACTCTAACCAACAAAGAAATATAACATAACGTTAAAATCATGAAAAGGTCAGTTTTCACTTTTCAAGGTCAACATTTATTTTAGTATAGGGGATAGTCTGAAACAATATGTAGTCCAGTATATCCATCTGCATGTAGGTAAGAACCTATATTCTGTTTGTTTTGATGGCTTTGGTGACCCACCAAATTCTTTTGTCATCTCTATTGGAGTGCTCTGCCAGTGAAAGCTTTTAACCATGAATATACTGTATGCTGACTTTAACGCAAGCTCAATAACACCAGTATTAGCATTAGCACCGGTATTTTTGAGACAAACGGTTTTCTGTTCCACAGTAGCAGAATAAAGCTTAATGAATGAGCCTCTTTCTATGGCATTGGTACAGTATTTTTCTTGCACCAGCACTCTGGTTCCTGTAACGATGCAAAGACACCACTTACATTAGCTGCTTACATGTAGGCCTGTTATGAGCACTAAAGAGGTAAAGTTTGCATCTGATTCATACTTTTGGAACAAATCATGTCAGTGAATCAAATTTATCAATTCGCTTTCCCCTGGATTATTTTTTCCATATGATTCACTAAGTCATTCTGTTCAGAGAAGAGAATTGATCTCCAGAACTCATGCAGTTCCAATCATAGCTGGGAAAATAAAGGGAGGAATTTAGAAAGTGAAGTTTAATGTGGCACTAAATGAGGCCATTTATATGCAATACACACACATTATCCCTACAGTATGAGTATTTTTAAAAAACACCAATAATCTAATTATCTATTTATCACCCAATGTGTTAGCTGTTACAACAGTCCCCTCACAGACCCACTTGCTACAGAAGGTTAAGCAATTAAACCTTCAACACTGTATCTTGAAACTGTGAGTGAACAAATGAAATTTAAATGTTAAATGAAGCTGTTTAAAAAGTACAGCTTCAGAAATGAAACGGAGAAATAGACACAAAGACATCTTTGTGTTAATGATCTCAGAGTTGCTATGTTAATGATGGGATGAGGTCATGGTAAATTCAACATCCAAAAGGTCCTAAAGAATAATGATTCTGTCTGATATTATTGTTTCAAGGCAATTTAAACATTTTGCTCTGTAAGGGGATGTTTTCAAAACACATACTTTCAGTATGCGTAGAACATTATTATAATATTCACCCATGCTTTATTTTTGAGACCATAAAAGTCATTTTAATATAACATTTGTTTTTGAAATGACATGTACAATGTTGAGATATACTGTAGCAAATAACAAAATCCATTATTTTAAATTGATTATTTTTCCAGTAACACATTTGTATACAATATAAATCTACACATTAAAGAATTTCTGAAGGTTTATACTGTGTGATGTGAAATGCACTCACAATACAATACAAATTGTATTGGATAGGAAAGATTTTTTTTATGTCTAAACAAAGACAAAAAGAAAAGTTTGCCATACACAAAGGGAATCTTCCAGTTTGAATATGGTCAGTACTGTTATTTTTTAATGGAACATTCCTAAGGGATGATTCACTACATAAAGATAAGATCACTTTATAGGCCATATACAATTTCTTGTATTAGGAATTCATCTTTTCGCAAACCCCAGCTTGTTCTCCATGAGAAACACAGACAGGGAGAGAAACTTGGGGTCAGAGCACAGTGTCAGCCATTGTACAGCGCCCCTGGAGCAGCTGGGGTTAAGGGCCTTGCTCAGGGGCCCAATGGAGTAGGACTCCTCTTCTAAGCCAAAGGCGCAGATCCTTAGCCACAGAGCCACCGCTCCGCCCTAAGAATTACAGGTGAAGAGTCTGTGTGAGTGTCCCCACAGTGTATTTAGTTTTTGGTTGGGTTTTAATAGCAGTTGTGGGTGGGCTGCTGAGGAATGTGTTTTTCTGCTGTAGAACTTGCAAGTTCCAATATTACCTTGAGTGAGTTTTAAAGCGTTCATATATCTTGACCTGCCTTAGTTAAGAGTGGGGTCTGTCCCATCTGGAGGCTCATCTGGGTTTGTGGCCTGATTGAGAAAAGATGTGATACTCCCTAGACTATTTTTTTTTCTTTTCCTTGACAAAACGTGCACATTGGTCTAGGGCAGATACTGGAAGCATTTGTGATTCAGGTCAGATAGGTAAGAGTGGAAGACCTTAGCATCTTACAAAACCCAGGTAAGCTTTGGGAGACAAAAGAGCATCCACAGGGTAATGTGCTGGAGGGTTGCGTGTAAGGGAGTGTGGCAATCCATTTGGAGTGATTGGCCCTCAGCCCAGGATCCTTGGGAATAGCGGTCTTGGTTTGGGGACCACTGGGCGTAGTATACAGAGAGTGACCATGATTGGTGTGATAGCTGTGAAGATGATGAACACGACTTGTACTGTCTCAATACTACATACCTTGACATGTTTACCTTTCTAAGGGTTAAGGGAAAAAAGGGCTAAGGGAAGTATATGTGGCAGGGCTGGAATGTCCCACAACCTTCTGACTCACGTCTGGGGTAGTGCTTGATGTTAACTCCATGCGGAAGGAGAAATAAGAATCAGAAATCTACGACTTCAGACCAGTTGAATTACACCAGCTTACAAGGGCTGGAGGAATAGAACACAACCCCAGTGTGTCCTGAGCTTGGATGAGACTAGCTTAACTTGATGAGAAAGTGACTAAAAACCAAATGGGCTCTCAGAAGCTGGTATCAGAAACCCAGCCAAAGTAACAACTGGTCTTACATGACAAGGAGGTCATAACTCTGTAGGTCCACAAGCGCTCCAGCTGCTGGGACCAAATAATTTAGATTTAGCAACAATTTACCAGGGACTCCAGTGTTGTCTCTGATAACTTAACAGCCAGCTAGGTTTGCAACCACCACTTCCATAGCAATCTCTGGTATATTCCTTTATACTTAATGGAAGACGCAAGTCAGGGAGAGTAATGTGTGGGGGGTAATCACAGTGGTTAGACTTCATTTAATGTATATGCTACTCTGTAAAACATGCACAGTAGTCGCGCTTTAAAGATTTTCTTTAAAAAAACCTCTGGATTATAACATAAATCTTAAATTGGTAAGGAGGTTTGAAGACATGGCAGATCCAGTACAATATGCTGCCTGTGATAGTATCTTCAGGAAAATGGGCCATTCTACCCAAGCTCTAACTTGTAATACATTGAATGAACAACACACAGGAGCTGGTGTAAGTTAAGCTACCGCTTTTTATTTTCCTGGTGGTCTTGTACTGAATTCATGAGGTCTGATTGGTTCAGTCCATTTCACACTCATTTATGAGATACATTATCGTGATACCGCTGTAAAGGCACTGCAATATAGGGGGAAGTCAGGTTGTAATCCACAACACCTTTCATGAAAACAAGAAGTTTATGTCAGCTTTTGAAAAATGTTTCCCCTTCCTACTTCTGCAAAAAAAAATCCAATGTGCAAGGTCAGGAACTCTGAGCACCACACATTCTAAATACATTCTATCATGATAGCTTTGAAGAAGCCCAAGGGTACGAGTGTAACACTTAGATAAACCCCAGGAAAGAGTTATCTGTAAATAAAGCGCTGTAAATTGAGCAACATGACAGTCCAAATAAAGCTGGGCCATATTCGAAAATGCAGGATTATTGTTTAGTGACTGCCTGCGGCTATAGTTATGGCTCCTAATCAACTGAACAGAATGTACATTCAGAGAGCTCCTAGGCAAAAAAAAAACTTCCCAAAGTGTAATATGGTTTCATAAGGTGTTTACAATTAGATATCAAGCGTTCCTTCAAAACACCTCTAAAAATGTGTTCTGTTTTGCCTTACATATTGCTTACATATTACTGATTTGTTTATGGTTGTTTTATCCTGCCCCTAGTCAAGATCTTTGCATGTTTTGATTTGTTTCTATAAAGTATCTGTTTCCTAGGTCATAAAATGCTTGCTTAATTATTGGGTAACCATGTATTTTGATGGAAATAACCATCTCAGTGAGCTGTACAGCTGAATTGGTACAGTCATTTTCCATACAATAAAGACATGTTCCTGTCACAGTTTGCTGTGCTGTTTTTTTTTTATCTGAGTAACTGACAGGTTAAATAAAAGAGAAATATGCACCAAGACTCAGACCCTCTATGCAAGAAAGGATAAAGGAATAATACTGTAGTTTCTTCAAAGATAACATGAAAATATCAGTACAGGTCTACCCGCTGAGATGAGACTACAGAAGAATTCTCAGATGACACACTGCAATTTCAAGTGAGCTTTCCACTTTTTAATTGGACTTCTTACTAGAATGAAACACAAACGGTTGTATTCATAATAATGCCCCTAGATGTATGCAGAGGAAATCTTTATTGGAAGATTATGGAAATTAAGCTGCAATTACTTATTCAACCCTTACAATACTTGTCCAATAATTATTTGCTTTGGGGATATTTGTTTGTTATTTCCAAACAGAAATGTTTGGGAAATCTGTTTAGTTTTTTTTCATCAGTGGTTTTGGATTTTAAGATTGTACAGGCTCCTTTCAGACATGTGACCTAAAAAATAAACAAATCCTGTGTAAGCATAGCCTTATTTAATTTAATTTTTGTTTGTATGTTATTCACTGCAAAGATTTAAAATACAGCCAGTCATATTTTTCTCACGGTGGAATTGCAAATGCTATATAGCATTTGGAAAATATTAAACATCGCCGAAATAAGTATTTTCGTTTGCAGATACAACAAGGTGGTAAAATGAGTTCTCACATGAATATAACTAATTACATTCTGGGAAGGTATAATTTAAATTTAGGAGTTTTCGAGTTAATATAATAGATACTAAAACAAGAACTTTTATTTACCCGTGATTTGAAAGAAAAATGCAAATAGCTGTTTAGCAGAATTTAGCCAAATACTGCTTGTTTTGCAATGTTTAGCTGCAACTGGCTATTCAACACCATCTTAATATACTATTAATTAAAAAGGCTCGAACTGTGCAATTCTCTTTTACCTTGAAATATTGAAGAAACTGAAACGTTGATCACTGTAAGTTGGTATTAGTATTGTAACGCCCACGTAGGACGCTTAGCAGCTGCTTCGTCCCCTGTGGCCATGCGCAAGGTGGTCTGGGAAGAGCGGCTGAGGGGCGAGACTTGGGGGGAAACGGACTGTATAGAAAGGGGCGGGGGTTGTAAGGTGACCACTTCCCTCCCGTGTCTGTATTAGTGTAGATGGAGCGCAGTAATCCTTGTCGACGTGTGTGTACCTTTCCTCGGTTCTGGTTAATAAATGTGTTGTTTAAACCGTTTTCCCGAGTCCTACGCCTACTCCATTCCGTGCCGAACCCCGTGGTCGTTACAATGTTTTAAACTCCATAAAAGCTCTGCTTCCTTTCTGTTGTATGTAGTTTGAAGAAATTGTGTTACAAAGTTACGGGTGCTTCTGCAAGAAAATACTACGCGAAGAATAACTAAGCTGCTAATGGAAGCTGTGGAAACTTTTCTGTTTAGTTTCAACAGAGCTCATTATACTCAACCTACTGTAGCAGTCAGTGGACCCATTTGGCTTTACTAAAACAAAAATGTAAAATGTATTATCTATTGCGTCTGAAACTAATTCCTTCACAGAAAGGTGAATTTGAAAATATTTTTTTTTTATTTTCTGGGGTTAGAAAATCAATAACATTTAAACTCTGGATTGTCTAATAGAATAACTAGGGTTTAGTGCCATTCGGTTATGCCTTAAATGTCAGTGAGCATTTAGACTCACTATATCAGGAGTCTGGGCAATTTCATGTTTAAATGGCACCTTAGAGGTAAATCACCACCCTTTCTGCAGCACAAATAAATCATTTGCAAAATGCTGAACTTTTGTCTTGCAAAGAAAAAATAAATCAATTTCGGTTAGGTCAAGGGATACGGCTTGCAAACCTTATGTTAGTCAGTGACACTATAGAAACACTGTATGGTACATTAACAACAGGATTTCAAACTTGCAAGGAATTCTTTTAACATGAGCAGCTTTTCTGTTGTGCAATTGTATAACTAATCCTTACCTTCCTGGCTGTTTCCTACATAGAATTCAAAACTGACAAATTATGCTTATACTCATATTGGAACAAAACTCACAAAATGCTCTAATCAGTTTGCTAAAGCATTTATAAACCAGCAATCAATTAGTAGGAATCTTTAAATGTATATACAGCATGTATGTGTGTACAGTAGATTATGAATGTGAGTAAACTATTTTGCATACTGTATATATATATCATGTTTGTCTGTGTGTGCCTGTGTGTATTTTACTATGGGGCACACAGCATATAATATTGTGTTTGTAAGCAACAAAACTAACCTGATCACATTTAGCAGGTTGCCCATGTAAATAATATAAAACAAAAGAAAACAGGTTCACCTTGTTTTTGTTAATGAACATCCTTAAGTTAATGAAGTACAGAAGAAGAAATGCCAAAACAGCCATGCAATGTTGTAATCTCCCTTTGGGGAGATAAAAGCATGGGAAAGACAGAATTTTAGAAGAGACATTTTAGGACGATCAACAATGACAAAAAATGTGCAGTGATAAAATTGCAGATGTGAGACTTCAAAGCAAGGTTGATATTCAAAACAATGCCTGGGTTTGTGCCTTAAGAAATTAATTTTACCTTGGCTCTATTCAATCAGCAGGCAACTCTGGAATAGATAAATGACATAACTAACTTTTGTCTTTATCATAAGCAAAACCAACACAGAGGTTTATATCTCAACAACTGAGTACATTCAGGATAATACAGAGGAAACACAATTCAATTTTTTTTTAAATTACTGAGACTGACAGTGCTACTGGAACTTAAATTCTTTTGCATGATTTAATTCTTACTTGTTATTTTTGAAAGATCATACTTGCCAGCTGTGGTTGTAAAGTAAAACAAAAGCACATGCTTCAAGGTAACAACCTAAATAGTGTTATGTTTTAGGCATCTGCAACATGATGTGTTCAGCTTAGCTGTGGAAAAATTGCAAAATCTCATTCACACCAGCTGCTGCTTCAGATAATGTGACACCACAAGACTGCAGGGCTTTGTCAAATAACCCTATTTCGCCAGCTTCCACTCACACCACAAGCCAGGAGACAACAAACAAAATTTGAAAACTTATGATACTGTACAGGTAATGTTTATTTTTTAAAAAGAGAATGACTGGAGTTTTTAAACAAATTGAATACAAGGCAAAATGCTGACTGAGCGTGTGTCTAAGAGACTCTAGTGAAAATTATAAATTAGTACTGTACAGTATGTTTCTGTCTACACTTCCACAACAATGTACAACACTCAGAGGGATTAAGATTATTTTTATTCTTTTTCCCTAGTCAAACAACTGGAAAAGTTACAAATTAGTCTAAAATAACTTCATGTCATATAGGGATGAATCTTACATATTACTGTATTCTCTAAAACATGTTTCATCAATGAGTGGTTGTGTGCTTCTTAATAAGCCCACAATAAAAGTTAATGTAATAAATACAAAGAACAATTAAAGAACAGTAAAGATATAACTTCTACCTAAACTGAAAAGTAGAAAAGGCATTTTTAGAAATGACAAGATAATGTACCATTAAATGCTAAAATAATTTCTAATACCCATTGCCTTTTGTGTGATTTCTATACCAGATGCAGCTAAGTCATTTTACAAGGTAAAGTTTCAGCTTACTTCAGAATTGACAAGACATGAGATGAGGGTATTGTTCCAAGATGCTTGGGCAATAACACCTCCACAGCTATAACCATTCAATTTTTTCTTGCAAATACTGACAGATCACAGTTCAAAACCTTCATGCAAATTTTGTCTCAACAACTTCCACATAGCTATGCCATTCCTACTGTGTCATTTTTACTTCCTAACAGGCTGACTTTTCAATAACACACAATCTTGGACACAATTTTGTTTGTTGTTTTTACAGGCTCACTGAAACATTATTTTTCTTTTTTTTTTTTCCTTTATCTCCTGTATAAAAATGGATTCAAGCAGATGCCTATACAACATAATCAGACTGTTTTTTCTTCTGTGTTTGGCAGCATGATCACGAACTGTGGAAGTTGACAAAAGACGCAGAGAGGTTTATAACATAATATTTTTGGAAGGGATAGAACTAGGAAGAGATTATGTAGTTCAACAGCTTTTTGTATTTATTAAATTTAGATCTGCTGGCAAGCAGGACATATTAAAATGTGTTCTGAGGAAGTAATGATTTAAAATGATTACAAAATATTGAAAAAGTGGTTCCAAAAAAACTAGTGTAGTAAAATAATGGTCTGAGTCACTGAAATATCACTGCTGTATTTTTATTCTATTGTAACTCTTTGGGGGAAATACATTAAATTAAGAATTTAACCTATGTTCTGAATCTACTGACAACATACCTAATGATCAACATACTGTACTAATACTGACATATTAAACTATATTAATATCATATAGGGCCAGTGCGCTGGCTTTAGGGCTAAGGAAGCTTGCCTTCCAGAAGGGAATCCTACTCCGTTGGGCCCCTGAGCAAGGCCCTTAACCCCAACTGCTCCAGGGGCGCTGTACAATGGATGACCCTGCGCTTTGACCCCAAGTTTCTTTCCCTGTCTGTGTGTTTCATGGAGAACAAGCTGGGGAATGTGAAAAGATGAATTCCTAATACAATAAATTGTGCATGGCTAGTAAAGTTATCTTATAGATGATGTTGTAGTGTTATCATAAACATTTCTAACACTCAGCTACAGTATTTTCTATTGAAGGAGATGACCATTTTAAGCAAAATTCAGAAGGAAAAGAAAAAAAATGTACAGTCCCCATATTTTTCTCAGTCTCCACCAGGTAGCACCACCTTTTAATATTAGTATCAGAACTCTTTGATCATTTTCTTCTTATAAATAATAGACAATCATTTAACAGCTTTGATGCTAAAGTTGTACCTGCTAAACTACATTATTATTATTGCAGTGTTCTAAACTCTCTTCTTTGAAAAGCTCATAAACATTTTTTTAGCATTTGTAGTTATGCAGAAATTGTAGCTATGTAAGTTGGGTGATTACTTTTGGAGGAACTAAAAAAACAGAACTGAAAACAAAGAATAAAATAAAGAGGTTTTTTTAGAGTGATTAATACCCTGTTTGACAGCTCGAGAGTATTTTATGGTCATTTTAAAGTCACTAGATTTATTATTAATTAAGATCGCAAATAAGATGTATATACTGTATGACTTTTGTTTTTACTTTTTTCTTCTTATTACCACGAATCTTAACAGGAATGATAATAGAGGGTTCAATTCCTTGTAGTTTTATACATATACAATAGAACTGGCAAGTACAATACAAAAGACATTAATAGGCCAAAATATTAGGACCCTTAAATGAATAACGGTATGCCTCTGAAAATGTTTGAACAGGAAAAGAGTAGGAAACCCCCCGAGTTTTGCTTGTATAGGTAATGGTGTGTGGAATTGTGTCAGATGGAACTCAGTGTCATGCATCACAATTTGAATTCACATCACCTGCTGCTGAGAGCATCATCTGACCAGGGCTTCCTTATACTCTGTATTTTGTGATGCACAGCAGCTTGCACTTTCCATAAGAAGCACTTCTCATTGCTGGTGTCCCATAGTGTTTTAAAGTAAAGAACAGCTGCTAACAAATGCTCTCAAAAATAAACCAAAGCATATGTTTTCAAAAGTGTCAGACTGGAAGGATCCCATTCTGATCTTGAGTGAATGAATTGTAGTAATACCATGGTGTATAAAAAATCTACAAGCTCCTGCTTCCACTAATTTTGCTAAGTTCATATGACAGCCAGGAATGAATATGAAGTACTTTACTCTATTAAGGAGCATGGTGGTGCAGTGGTTAGCACTGCAGCCTTGTAATCCAGGGTTCAATTCCAGGCCCAGGATGCTATCTGCATGGAGGTTTTTATGTTTTCCTCATGTTCATAAAGGTTTTCAAAACATTCTAGTAGGTTAATTGGTTGTGGGGAAAATTGGTCCCAGTGTGAGTTGTTAGTGTCTGTGTGTCTGCTCTGCAATGGACTGCCATCTCATCAAGGGTGTACCCTGCCTTGTGACCGTCGCTTGTTGGGATAGGCACTACAGTAGCTCTCCTGCGACCCTGAATTGAAAGTAGCGGTTAGAAAATGGATAGAAAGATTAAGTAACCTTCTAAATTTTGAACCTTTCTAGCCAATGACACCAGTGTGTCCACAGACTAGACCAAGACAGTAATAGTAATATTAATATCATTAATTAAAATCACATAGTTGCACTTTTTATTCTTCAAACACCTATATCACTTTCTATCCAAAAACACAGAGCACTTAAATGACTTAATAATAATACTTAATAAAGTATCCCTGAGGGACACACAGTTTCATAAACACATGAACACCATAGACCCCAGTTACCCAAAACCCAGTGTCCCAGATTAGCAGTCCAGCAGCCCACCATGTTGCAAAATAGAGCTCCAGTTGATGACCTGGCCTGCCCCTTCCACCACAGTGAAGAAACATTTTGTTGTCTTATAATGGGTCTTAGGCACCCTCTTCAGTCATTGCCTTCCCTAACAAAGTAATAGTTTATGCTTCCCCTACTTTGTTTCTCTGAGTCCAAGTCAACTTTTGATGTCCTGTATCCAGTGGTACATCCATCTTCAATGTTCATTAATACCTTCAAAAACATTAATGAGACCCTAAACTGTTTGCTTCAGTTACCACATCCATGATCACACAATATTTAACTCTATTCAAGCTTATTACCAGTTCCGCAGCCAGAATGTATCCATTATATTTGATTTTATATATTTTTTATATTTGAGCCTTTATTGTGCACATCATTATACTGTATGGGATGATGCATTCAGAGGCTTTAACAATACAGGAAAATTAAAATAAAATATTCTGTGATGCCTTACACTGCTCCTTTATCTTTGGGCTAGAGACATAAATGCGCAGAAAAAGCAACAACACCTCTGTTAAAAATATCCTGGTGAGTTTTGTAGTTAGCTGAACCTTTACAGTAAAGCTGTCAAAGATAGGCTTCCCACAAATTATTGAAATCTCAACTCTACTTTAAGTAGCACAACATTTGGAGGAGAAGTTGTTGTGTGTTCTTGGTTTTTTGTTCTTTCCAATTTTTAAGAACATGTACAGCACTAAGCCTAAAGTCAAGAAGGACTTCATCATGGTTGATAAACACCACCAAAGTGAGAAAAATGTCCCATATTTTGTAATTTGTAAGACTTATGTTTACAGTTAAACATATTAAGTTTGCATAGCTGCATATTTTTTTTTTATTTTAGGATAACTAACCAAGAAACATTTCCATTTTCTTTAGATTGTCACTGGTTTCTCTTTCTGTTGAATGGCGCTAAACCTAAGCAGAATACCTGATGAAATTCCAGTGTTACTGTCATAGGTCTAGACTTCAGCTTTAACCACCTGAAGATACTACAGCAAGCTTCCTTCACTCTGCTTCCTGATCTAACTGCTCTTGACCACACAAGGTATTGCTCACTCTCCTTTTTTAATGAAATAATTATAGAAAAACACACTTACTGTATGCAGTGATGTTGCAGTTTGTGGTGTATTTGTTTATTGCATCTTTTGATTCAGTTCAACACGCCCGTATAGAGAATGAGCATCTGTGCAGCAGTTTATCTTATGCCAGTTGCTTCTGTTTGATAATTTGCTCATTATGAGCCTGGTTTCTATTGACCTCCTTATTAAACTTCCTATATGCTCTTTCATGTACCATACATCCTTAGCCAGTAAGGAACTTCCGAGTACTTGCCAAGAGTTTTAACATTATTTAATTTAAAAATGTATAAAGGGGAGGACCATAAGAGCTGGGTTAGCATAGGCAATGGACCATTTTTCCAGCACTGCTTATTTTGGGTGTAACTTTTAATGACAACCTTTTTATTTTATAATGTATGATTGCATGTTTGTATGTACTGTAGAGTACATTATATGCACCTGGCTGATTGAAAAATATGATGTGCTAGCAGAATCCTGATAAAATTGGGAAACACTGTTTTATTAACAATGAAAGCTACTGTTTACTTTAAATCAATTTTAATGATACATGCAATGCTTTCCATAACATTTCATATACATATCATGTCTTAATCTTCAGATTTAATGAATGATGCATGAGTTTAAAGCTTTTAATTTGGCATGTGTACATTTGGGATACAAAAAAAAGGTATTGTAAATTATTATCAGACAGCAGAAGAGTTTATTTCACACCATGAGTGTGACAGTATCTATTAAAAGGAACTTCTATGCATAATGCATAGCACAAGTCATCTCATAGTATCCCTTTTTCTCTATGTTCAACAATACAGGTGCAAAATCATCCTGATTGAAGACAATGTATTTCTGCATGTGAAACAATTGACCATTTTAATTTTTACTGGGAACCCAATCAAACAAATCTCAGATAGATCTTTCTCTCATCTGAAGATACTACAGCAGCTTACATTTGTGGAAGTTTGTATTTCTTCTATAGGGGACTTGCCTATTTTCTCCTTGACAAAACTGACGGAGCTGAACATGGGCAAGAACAATCTGAAGACAATAAGAATGCCACATACATTAAATTTCACTGCCCTTCTTGAGTTTTGCAATAGTAACATTTTAAGTGTACTGGCAAAAGATACTTTGTGTTTTAGAAATACGAACACAGCAAACCAACTGTAACAATCATTTTATCAAAAAACAGAATTGCGGACATTGAACCTATAGCTTTCAATGGAATGCACATTGGTGAACTTCACCTGAGAAGTGCCTTTACCTCTCCTGAAAATACGAAGAACTGCCTAAGAGCAATGGCAGGCCTAAAAGTT
Source organism: Lepisosteus oculatus (assembly GCF_040954835.1). Classification (NCBI taxonomy): domain Eukaryota; kingdom Metazoa; phylum Chordata; class Actinopteri; order Semionotiformes; family Lepisosteidae; genus Lepisosteus; species Lepisosteus oculatus. The sequence goes on along the minus strand of NC_090719.1, from coordinate 10,493,049 downwards.
GACAAACCTGTCCTTGGAAACTACAGAGATGATAAAACTCTCATATCATCTCAGACTAACCTTTTTGAGGGCTTATGCATGATCACATGTCAGGAAATACATCTCCTTAATATGAAACAATTCCCAAAATATCTTGAAACCATGGATGTATTTTCTTGTCTTGCAAAAGCTACTATCAAAATACTGCACAACAGATTGGAGAGTTTAGCTGTTCCCTAGTTTAAGAATCTTAAAGTGTTAGATTTGAGTACGAATGCATTTAATGACTTACCTACAGCACAAATATCAAACCAGTCAACCTTAGAGAAAGTGATAAGAAATAATGAGTTTTTGACCACATTCTTATCAGGTTTTACATACATGATCAATCTTAAATAAAAAAGATATTAGCTCTAATCACCTTAGTATGAAAAATTGCTGTAATCTAAAGTTTTCTGGATCACCCCAATTAAAATACCTTAACTTGAGCTACAATGCTGAAATTAGGTTTTATATCATACCCTTCAACGGACTTGAATATCTAGAAATTCTGGATCTGAGTTATTCAAAGCTTGATACTATTGGGGAATACGGTTGTCTACAAAACCTAAAAAATCTCAAATATCTTGATATTTCTTACACAAATACCTATTTAAGTGTTCATAATTCAATGGATGGTCTGACAAGTTTAAAGATACTGAAGATGTCTGGAATCCTTTTTTGGGGGAATATTTCTGCCTATATTTTTAAAAACCTCATGCAGCTGGAATACCTTAATGTCTGTGGGATTAAACACTTGCACTGGGGTCACAGGATTCCAGAAACGTTGGCATTTAATTATCTCCATCAATAAATTATCAACTATAGATTTTCTTTTGAACCCAAGTCTTATTTCACTGAAGTTAATAGATTTAGATAAAAACATGTAAACAGTAGTCCTCAAAATATACTTGCTAGGCTGCCAAAAAACCTCTCTGCTTTTGACATATCCCACAATCCTATTGAGTGCACTTGTTCCGTCTAAGAATTTAGAAATTGGGCTGTATTCCAGTGGAGATGAAACGTAGGTCTTTAAAGAGCTGGTAGTGTCACACCCTCCACAGCTGGAGGGCGCTCCTGCTCTGTCCTGTTCCTAGTTGCCTTGTGCTTTCCTTGTACTTCCAGTGTGTCTTGTGTCTGGGGCTTTATATTTCCAGGTCTCTCCTTCTTACTCGCTCGGGATTGGGATCGGTTGTCAAGAGGCTTGCCTCACCAGGTCGCCCCACATCCCCTACCTGAGGGCTTATGTCTCACTCCGATTCCACCCAGTACCTTGAGCCCGGTCGAACCCTCTCATTCGGTCCGTTCCTACCGCTACGCATAGGGTCCTCCCATCTCACTGGTCTCTCTCCATGGCTAGTCCCCGGCATCTAGGACATCTAGGATTTAGTTGAAATTGTTACCCATCTTGCACATTTATTATGAAGCAAGAGAAAGCAGGACTTCCTTTTTAAAAATCATTCACTGTTTCCAGAGAATATAAAGACATATCCCGAATTCAAGGTCTAAAAATAAATTTTCTTAAGATACTTCTGGCTATGCTAGGATTTACTTTATTACCAATACGTACTGATCTCTCACTGTTACCACCAGAAATTATTAGTCTATCTTTTAAAATAAAATAAAAAACATGAGTTGGTTTGCATATACTGTAAATAAATTGTAAGTAATCCCCATCACAAATATCTTCTAAAAACGAAATCCCTTTAACCTGAATGATTGAAGTACACAGCATGTAGCAATTACTACGTATGTGCAAAGTGAGAGATAAATAACAGGTTACCTCCTTCCCTTCTCCTATTGCAAACAACAAGAACAAGAAAAAGAAATAATACAATCTCTACTTGCTTTAGTCAATAACCATATAAAAGAGAAAAACAACACAAAAAAATTGAGAACGTGTAAATATATACCTTTCTGAACAACATCAGAATAAACGTGTGGGATCAGGTGTTGTTTAGAATGAAATAATAAAAGTAGAAAGTTAAGTTCAACAAAAATCTCAGTTTCCAATTATAATTACCATATTGCAAAACTCTAACATGAGATTATACTGTGCAACTGATGTCAATCATAAAATGGGAATACAGAACATAAATTTAAATAGACGCCCAGACATGATCTTAGCCACACACAGAGCTATAACAGGAATGCTGTGGAAAACTGGTGTTCATAGAAAAACTTTTCATAATATATTTTTTTACTTCATATCATCTGATCAAGGGAGTTCTTTAGATCTAGTGAATTCTTTTGTCTGCATCGAAATACAAACTGTTCCACAACATGAACATGATGACTCGTTTAATATCTGCACTGCTGACCCTAAAGATTGAAATGAGTTCAATCTGTTTTATGATTTTTTTTTAAAATGAAGACAAGAATTTTTGGTCTTACTCAAAGAGGATGATAGACCCTATCTGCTGTATACCTACAGTATAGACATTTTGCTTTACCTTTCTAAAATAATGGCAAACAATTGTTAGCAACTTATCTTTGACTACAAAGTACATAATGTCTGTGTTGCAGGGTATTTGGTTCTGGAGATACAGTAGGTATATTACAACTGTTTTAAAAGCCCTCAGTTTTATTACAAATAGCTCTAGCTTTATCTAATAATACTTTTAATTCCAAATTTCTGCTGAAATTTTGGTGTAGCAATGATTTTGATATGAACCCACTTTCATGGTTTCACAATTGCTTACTGTAATAAACTAAATGAGTTCACAGGACTCTATTCTGGACTCTTTTGTCCATCTAAATCAAAAACGTTATTCAGACAACAGGAAACTCTTTGATCCACTTCTGTGCAGACAGGGCCATCTAATACTCTACTGGAACCCCTTTTATCATCAGTAATGACAATTTTTCTACTTAGGTTTGAGTTGGCCAGCCATTAGATGACTAATGCCTAGAGGGGGAGCTGAGTAAGTGGACTGGTACTGTATGGGTAGATCTTCCTGATGTTGTACAAGAAGAATCTGCAAGTGCCAGTCGCAGGTGACATGTATTCTTTGAATGTGAGGTTGTCATTCATGTCAGTCATAATAAAGTAAAGTCCTGGCTGGGATGCAGAGATGAAGGTTGGTCACCTAGAAGGACAGGTCTTTCCAGAAGTGAGAAGAAGTGTGTCAGAGGGTCAGAAAGACATATAGAATTGGGTACCATCAATGAAGCACTGATAATGAAGCATCATGGCCAGCAGCCATATCACCCTGCAACTCACAACTGGCAACCCACTGAAGCTAAGCAGGTGTGAGCCTGGTCAGTACCTGGATGGGAGACCTCCTGGGAAAAACTAAGGTTTCTGCTGGAAGAGGTGTTAGTGTGGCCAGCAGGGGGCCTCACCCTGCGGTCCATGTGGGTCCTAATGCCCCAGTATAGTGATGGGGACACTATACTGTAAACAGGCGCCATCCTTCGGATGAGACTTAAAACCGAGGTCCTGACTCTCTGTGGTCATTAAAAATCCCAGGGCGCTTCTCGAAAAGAATAGGGGTGTAACCCCGGTGTCCTGGCCAAATTTCCAATTGGCCCTTACCAATCATGGCTACCTAATAATCCCCCTCTATGAATTGGCTACATTACTCTGCTCTCCTCCCCACTTATAGCTGATGTGTGGTGAGCGTTCTGGTGCACTATGGCTGCCGTTGCATCATCCAGGTGGGTGCTGCACTTTGGTGGTGATGGAGGGGAGTCCCCATTACCTGTAAAGCGCTTTGAGTGGAGTGTCCAGAAATGACAAGTTAGTTAAGTGCAAAGCATTGAAGTATTTTTGACAGGCAGGGTAGGAGAAGAGAGTGAAAGACAAAGTAGAACTGTCTGTTACTGGGGAAGGTCTATGGGGAAAACACGGAGAGGAATGCAAGGGATGGGGAACAGGGGGCAGTGCAGACAATGACCCAGGTCAATGGGGGAGCACAGGCAAACAAGTCCAAATGAGGGAAGTCCAAAATGGGAAACTACAGTAGGGCGCAGTCCAGGGTCCAATTGCTAGGAGATCCATCCAAGACACAGGATTAAAACCAGGAACGGGATCAGGGACAGGAACAAGGAAATTAAAAACAGAATGACAAGGCCAGGTGCTCTGAGCCCTGGACTCAGCTGGTCTGGACAACATTCAGAAGCCTATGCCCTCAAGACGAGCGTCCATATTCCAATGCAGAGCCCTGAGCTTTTGGAGCACCAGGTTTAAATAAAGGATGGAACAAGGGGCAGGTGAACGGGATATTGAAGCTAACACAAAAGGGTCGGAGTGCCCTCTAGAGGAGGACAAGAGAATCTTGTATTAAAATTTATTTGAGATATTTATATTGTACTTTTTGGTTTTACTCTCACTGTGATGGCTCAGTGACCTACTGTAGGGTTTCAGTATATTGCTCACTTCCTTGATTAACAGTGGCTTGCAGTGTTAAAGTGCCCTATACAATTTAGATGGCACCTGGATTTCTGAGGGGTGAAGATTATAATGAAACTAAAATTAATTAAATTATTTATCTTGTATACAGTACAAAAAAACATTCACAACATTTCTAACCTCTTTTAGCAATTCTGTTAACTGATCTGGTTTAAATTGACCCAATTGGGACATTCTCTCTAGAAGATGGCAAGAAGAAGGAATCATGGTATTATCTGATGATTTGATGACATTTTCATGATAAATACAGTGGGTTTATGACCTTGCTGTTAACAGTATCAAATCGGTCTAATTACCTCAAGCAGTTTCTGCCACTTAACTGGCAATTTAGAATTAGATGAGAGAAGCAGCAGCAGCAACACTTTGTTACCTGGGTTAAATGAATGCAGGTGAGTTTTTGATTATATTACTGTTCTCGTGACTGCCAACCAGTGTTTGAATTTTTAGGGGATAATTGGCCTACTAACTGCAGGTGATCTTGTGATGAGAGGATATATTTCACCACATTAACGTTTTTGTGAAAATTCCTCCCACTCTCCCTTCACATCATTAAGAATTCCCTTATGCCCAATGACCATATTGCAGCTTGCATAAAGAAACTTCACCATAGCTTTTGGGAACTTCCTAGGACATCAAACAGGAGTTAAGGAAAGGAACAAATACTGTACCAATGTATTTGAAAATACATAGGTCAAGCATACATAGGTGAAACACACTGTTTTGGCTGTGGGGTCTTCTTCAGGTATGAAGATTTTGTTCAGTTATACTAATGTCACGCCACAGATACAAATATGTGACAGATGCTTTATTAATCTGTTAGTGGCCAGGACCCCAGCATCACCTTTCAGGGTCAGTAACACAGATTATATAAGTCAAAGATGAAAGAGAAAATTGCCCCAAGTTACAATCAACACAATTTTGACTGATGAGTGAATAAAGACACCATGGACTTACAGCCAGACATAACCTTTAGTACCTTATAAAACTATACAGATCTATCCTACAGTGTCTCTTTTTGTGAAATTGCAAATTGTATTAAACTTAATATTTTAATAAAAACCTAAGAGCTCCAGCTGAAGACGTCTAGGCATAACATGAGTGACATTAAATATCAGCCAAAAAAAAAAGAAATGTTGATTGATAAGATAAGATCACTTTATTGGCCATATACACTTTCTTGCATCAGGAATTCATCTTTTCGCATACCCCAGCTTGCTCTCCATGAGATACACAGACAGGGAGAGAAGACTGGGGTCAGAGCACAGGGTCAGCCATTGTACAGCACCCCTGGAGCAGTTGGGGGTTAAGGGCCTTGCTCAGGGGCCAAACGGAGCAAGATTCCTCCGCCGGCGGCAGGATTTGAACCGGCAACCTTCCAGCCACAGGCGCATTCGGACCTGTAAACCCAGTCCACTGAAAATACAGCTACAAATCTTTTGGGGAATCTCTCCATCAGCTTTGCACACAAGTATTGACCATTATTTTTGGGCAATTTTTTTAAGCTCTCTTGAGTTGCTTAGGGATCACTTATGGATAGCAGTGTTCAAGTCTTTCCATAATTTCTCCATATGATTAAACTCTTAATTTTTACTGTGCCACACAAAAACATGCACTTTCTTATTCTTTAGCTACTCCAGTACAGCTTTAGCCTTGTCCTTTGGATCAGTATTCTGCTAAATGGCAAATATATATACAGTACTTTAACAGTGCAGGAGTGGGAGGAGCCGTGGCAAACGTCAACGCCCCCTCTGAGAAGGCAGATTCACCAAAAATAAAAAAAGAAAAGAAAAAACAAAAGCAAAATGAAAAAAATACATTGTTTTGCACAGTAGTGTCCAGGCTGGACTGTCCCTATTTAGTCCAGCATGGGGAAAAAGAATCGCTTGGCACAGTGTTATCCAGTGTGGATTAACCCTATTTAGTGGGATCCAGACTGGAAGAAAAGGAGCACAAAGCCAAAAGAAAACCCCCAAAAACCTGCCCCAGTGGAGGATACAAGGTGGGACGGGAGAAAATAAAATAAAATGAAGCAAAAATATGGCCTTATGCTCTCAACACAATCCCCTCCAGAATGGGATTATCACTGGAAGCTTCTTCCCTTGCTGTGGAGTACTCATCTCTCCGGAGATGTGGTTTCTTTAAGGGCCCCCACAGCTGCGGCTCGTCCTTAATTAGCCAGGACAGCTGTGGTTGCTAAGGCAATGTGTCGTCTTTATTCCAGGGCTCCACCTCCGCTCCGAACTCGCCCCCACGTTATGCCACGATACCCAAAGTCTTGACAACACTGAAACAGGTTTACCTGTACAGTATTTTGCTCAGCCTATTTTCCCTTCAGTACTAATAAGCTTCCTATTTCACGATGCTGCCATCACCATGTTTGACCGAGTCTGTGCTTGGCTGTGTTGGTTTTGCACCAGATGTAATGCTTTGCAAACTCCACAATTGACTCCTTCCTTGTTAAGTGCCTCCTTCCCCACTATCTGTATTTAACATCTTTTATTAGGGGTGAGAAACAACCACACAGGAAAACAACAAACCCACCAAAACTGACAAGATTACTGGACATTACATGCAAATTCAATTAAACACAGCCCATAAGCCTTTTCCTGTCTTCACTGTTAGCATCCTGTGACAATATATATTTCTGCAGGATGTGAAGTTAACTCGTTATAAGAATTTAGATGGCCTGTTGTTGGTTGTGATGGTTTAGCACTGCGGAAATACAAGACAGCTACACAACAGTTAATCTAAATAATATGTATAATAACAAAGATATAAAAAATAAATTCAAAAGTGCACCTGTATATAAAAATACATACTGTACATACATAAAGTAATGTCTTAATAACTAACACTTTGTGCCTAACATGATTCAATGAACTATCAATTACATACACTGTACAGGTAGGTGAATTAATTTTGTACTTTAACAGCTATTCAGTCTGTTTTTCAAGTGGTCTTCCAGTGGGGCTTTACTTGCCTCTTAAAATCATTTTGTCAAATTTGCAAGGAAGGGAGTGGTCAGACCCATGCAAGTCCAGAGCAACACAGAACAGAGCTCTTCTCTGAATATTGTTATCAAGTTTAAGTGGGAAGCTACTGTATGTCAGCATACATTGTCTGCAAAGGAACAAATAAAGGTCAATTGCCTTCTTAAAGGAGAAAGAAGAAACATAACATTGCTTACACCTGAAAAATTATATGTTTACATGCAATTGGACATATTGAGATATTTGGATAGATCTGGGTAATATAAAGTATATCCTCAGATATGGAGAAATGGTTAATTTTGAATGAGCTAATGTATCACTTGAGGTTATTTATTGGGACATTGGGATCTGGCTTCATTTATTTCTGTTACTTGTGGTTTTGGCATAGACATTACCTTGAAGGAGAATCATTTGTAAAATCAGAATTCAGTTAGGAAAAAAAAAAGGTAAATAAAAATTAACAAGGATGCAGATGAATTAAAGTGATAAATTAGCTCTGGAATTATGATTTAGTTTTGCAGATGTAATTTAACTGAGCTGCACATGACCTGGGCCCCAAGAAGTTTTATTTTGAGGGGGGCCTGTCGCCCACAGTATATATTGATTTATAATCATTGTAATAATCTTTTTGTTTATAATAATGATTCCAAAAAGTGTGAGATATTAAAAAAGAGATAACCATGGGATATCAGCTTATTGCAGTAAATGGTCCTTCAGACTTACTGCTGAGGTTTCAAATTATCAATTGTTTTCTTTATGTCTAGCTTCACTGTATTAACCCCTGTACTGCATGGGGAGAAAGAGGGGAGGCAGATTAACAGTTCCAATTTACTTGCTCATTGAGCCATTCACCTTTATTATTTCCACTGAGCTCTGTGGCACCTGATAAAAGAGCTAGTACTAATTGCAGGGGTGGTGCATTGCTCACTTACTCACATGGTCACTGCAATCCTGAAGGTATTGAATGAAATTACAGGACTTGCTGTATGCAGAATAACTGAGGAAACCTCTTCCAAAGATTCCATTGCCCATGGAGTAGCCCCACACTAGTTAAGCCACACAGGAGCATTGGGCCCAGATTCTTGCACATTTCTCTCACTGAGATACAAGTACTGTACATTTTTCAAGCCATAGGGTGGCCCTCTCAACCAACCCAGTTTGATTTATATTTAGTCTCTAAAAAAAGTCATTGACTGTGCTAGTAAGGTCTAGAGATATGGTATATTGTACTAAAGTTTGAGAAGACAGCTGTTGAAAGCATTTGAATAGAAGGATGTCAATGCATCAGAGTAACTATACTGCCCTATACTGTATATACTGTAGAAGATTGGCAGATCAGTGCAACCTTCCATTATGATTCCTGCATCATGCGATGCGCTATGATCCAATTTATAGCTCCATATAGAGACATAAATGGCCACAGTTTTGGAAGAGAGCCCTTATCCATGTTAAGGTAACATCTGTTTTCAGAGTTCAGTGCAACTCTGGAATAGCAGTTAGAAGAATTTGCAAGAACTGGTCAACTGTGCCTTCAACATATGTATAAGTGCTCCCCTAACCTCGGTATTATGCTTTGACTGAGTCCATTACCACAAACAGCAGGTCTTTAAGAATAGCCTGTCTTTGCCATATGATTTGTTCTAAGCTGCCTTATCAGGTGCTGTTAACATAACATCCTCCCAACATCCAGTACATTATGGCAAAATTTGTTGCTAGAAACCAGGTGATATTATAATTCAATTTAGCATTTTTGAACAGAAGATCGGGTGGAGGTTATTTTCTAATCTCATACATCCCCTTCCTGCACACGATAGCTCCTTAGCTGACTACCGCAATGTGTGCATCTCTTCTAGCCCTCTGCATTTAGCTTTGTTGTAGATGGAGATTTATTCTGTTTCTTATTCTGTGTTTGCTGGGACCTCGGTCTCATCGTATTCATCCAGAACCAAAGTTGCTTTTTCATCTCTTCAGACTCAACCCTCCACCTAAAACAAGCGGCTCTGCGTTCATGATACTATAAGCTTTGTTCTTTTAGATCTCCTCATGTCATCAAGCCAGCCAGAAGCTCTGAGCAGCTGGGGTAGATTTGCCATTCCTTCTGCTCCTGTCTCCTTCCTTCTCCTCTTCTCTCTCTTTTCCGATTGAGTGTCCAGCCTACCACACCTACACCTACCTGTTTTTACAGTTGAAAGCACGAAGTAGTACATCTTTTTGTTTTACAGGTGCCATATTACATTCATTCTAGACAGCTCTTTTCACATAAATAAATGGAACCTGACCATTTTGATTTTTACTTGAAATCTAATTGCACATTACCAAAGTAATGTGTTTACTTGTGTGCCAACACAACACTACAGAAGCTTGCAAAAACTGGTCTCTTTTCTTTGGATGACCTCCTCATACATCCTTTGTCTCAACTGCAAGAAGTAAATGCTGCATCAAACAACTTACAAGTGATTAAAATAACAGCATCTCAAACATATTTGGGATGTTTGACTTACACTACCACAAACTTTCTTTTATAGCTAAAAAAATACAGCTAACATCTGTCAGTATCCTCACGCCGATTCTTTCTAGAAATCAGATTTCTAGAACTGGTTCTTTCAAGGGGTTATATTTGAAAGAATGTGATCTACAAAATACCTTTGCTCTTCCAGGTGCCTTTAGGGATGGTCTCAAAGCACTTGCCATTCTTAAAGTTCACAGGTTATTTCTTGGTAACTGCAGATACAAATTTGTCTCTGTATGCTTCTTTAGACAACGATTTTATAGATGGGTTTTGCTTGTTTCAATTACAGGAAATGTATGTTATTTTAAAAGAATGTATAGCAGACCATGGTGACATATTTTGCTGCATGGTGAATGCCTCCAAAATCACAGTTTTGCTCAGTAATTTCTGTCAGATTAAGTTTACTTAATTCAGGATGAATAGCACTACTTACAGTAAATACCCACAACTGAGCTGACATACCAAGTAACCCCAGAAACTCTTATAATTAACCAAAATCAAGCTACATTATTTCTGAAATCAGGTTTGAAGGACTGCCTTTTTCTGGGCTTTCACCACACTAAACACAATGCTATTGGGGGTTTCCATGTTTTTAAGAACCTAAAAATAACCTATATACCTTGATATTTCTTACACAGCACAAACGTTATTGTTCCATATGAAATGGCTGGTCTGACCAACTTAAAATTGTTTAAAACTACACAAACACAAGTAATACTATTTTTAGACATCTCAGAGAATTGGAACTGCTGGATATTTGAAACTGGAATTGAACACCTGCACAACAGCACATTCATATGACTCCAGAAACTTCAGCAATTAAGAATCTCCAACAATAGGTTGAGAGAAATTGATTTTCTGATCAGCCCAAGTCTCAGTGCATTGAAGAAGACTGATCTAGATAAAAACACTTTTGTTAGTATCCCACCACACATCCTTCCCAATTTGCCAAAAAATCTGTTTGACTAGGACATATCCCATAATTCCTAATGTACTTGCACACGCTCAGGATTTATGAGGTGAGTTATTGAACACAAAGCAAAATTGAAAAACACAAGTAGAATTCTGTGCAAAAGCCCTTTCTCATCAATGACTAAAAAAAAATATAATTTAATGCAGATTAGTGTAGAAGCATTATGAACATTGCCATAGCAACAATATTTCTTCACTGTTGTTGCCTGTAAGTATCAGGTCTACTTCCATTTTGGATGTACAGTACCAGTCAAAAGATTGAGTACACCTGCTTGAAACCAGGTTTTTCATGATTATCTGTGCTTTAAACTGTATAAACCTGTCTATAAACACTTCATATTTAATTACATGATATGTGTATTTATAATCTTAAGTGAACTGCATTGAAAATGCTAATTTTGTTAATGTTTAATGTTAAAAGTCAGAAATTTCTCTTTTTGAGAAATTAACTGGGATTTTTAATTATCACAGAGAGTCAGACCTTTTAAGTCTCATCCGAAGGACGGTACCTTTTACCTTACTGGGACATTAGGACCCACACAGACCACAGGGTGAGTGCCCCCTACTGGTCTCACTAGCACCACTTCCAGCAGCAACCTTAGTGTTTTCCAGAAGGTCTTCCACCCACTTACTAACCAGGCTAACACTTGCTACTGGCTACTGGCATTTGAATTTGAGTTGGACCAGTCTTGGCTATTTATGGATTGATGTCCTGCAATTATTATTTTACTGGACGTGGAGGAAGCCAAGTTAAACCAAAACCATATACCAAACCATACTCTTCTCATATTTTGCTCATGCATTCTTATTTGTCATCAATCACTTTATGTTTCTATGGTGGATAATCATTTTGCTGCTTATTGCAATATAAATAATAACATATCCTTAAATACCATATCTTTTTTTTCCCATTGTGTGATAATTAAAAAAATAAATGAACCATGAACATTACAGAGTACCTTAATCGCTCCTAAACAGTGTAATGAGATTGGTATTTAGACTTAAATGATCACTTATTGGAACTAAGAAATAAGCTGTTTTTTTCAAAAGCATTTTAGTTTTTACAATCGAAATCCTTGCATATCTCAAGTTATTATTTGGTTACAAAGACAGGGTAACCATACTGATTCACAAATCAGTGTAGGAACTGATCTGGATTAATGCATTTTTGCTGATATTATTCGCTTAAGCCACACTGTCTCTCACACATACTGAAAATATGCATGCTTAGACATTTTAAATCGACACACTGTCTTCTTTTGTTCTTATCCAAAGACAAGATATTTACAAGACATATAAATAATTTTTGGAAGACACAAAAAGAAAGCTGCAAACACATTTTCTTTTTCTCGTGGGCAATGACGTTTGACCTTTCTGTTACAAATTATCAGCAAAGTTAAATTAATTAGAAGATCCCTTGACATAAATCCTTAATGTAAATACAGTAACACATGCTGCGGAAGATATCGCTAGCCATGTTCTCTTGAAAAAAACATAAGAAGGGAAACTTCAAGCCTAATTCTGTGATGAATTTAATAAGCTGTATTAGATATTTGATGTCTGCTTGTTTTGTCCTTGCATGACTTTCTTATTGATGAAAGGGTTAAGACATTAACTTCATTATTGTTGCTTGCCATTCTGGTGCCTCTTGGAAATATGAAGGATGGAATTCTACTAATTATCACATATTTAACATATTCTATAGACATTCTTTACAAATGTCAATAACATATCACCCCTGAACTCTAGGTATAGAAAATGTTTTTAAGGTCCAGGTAACTCATTTTCAGCATAATGAGCATGTAATTTACAATGGTGCCCAGGAGAAGATCTTCTAAAAATATGACTGGAAACTGAGACACTGGAAATAACCACAGGTCTTAACATGGGAAATATATTTCTATAATTCTAAATTTAAAATGAATTTTAGAATATGATAAGGCATATAAATGATAAGAAAAATTAACACATAATATTGATACTAAGAACTAAATGGTGAGCGTAGATTTATAATGTTATGATACAGTGCTCATTAGCCTTAATAAAAATATTTTTCCATTACGTAGGTTTGAAAAGATTCTATCAGTAGCTGTTAAATTTTGACCTTTTGTGCTTATCAGGGTTTTAGAGTTTACTATGAAAAGTAAAGACAATATTTAATTGGCAGGAAGCAGGTAACACTTTCAATGTTTTTGGAAGATAAACCAGTATCCACCATCTTTAGCTTTTTAGACATGTAGAATTACTCCTTGTACTTGAACATAATGTCATAATATTTCTTAAAATTCACTTAAAATTTGAAAATGGGAAAAAAAGACACATGGATAAGAGTGTCTATTAAGCAAACTAATAACAAAAGGTAAGCACATACTGTAGATACAGTAAACTGATTTACTGATAGCAATAGCAACATGACCTTTTCCAAGCATGTGAAATCTTTTTAAAAAATAGGAGATAAAAGCTGTGAAAACAATACATACTGTATACAAAGGAATTAGTGCAATAATGAAAGCAATACCCTTCATTTTACTCATAACATTTCCAAAGACCCAGCATAAACTGTTTAACAGTTTCTGAAGTTTTTGCAAAAATTTCACTTGTCTCCGCCTGCTGTTGTAAAAGGGAAATACAATTACAAGGAGAAAGCCCAAGTTTCAGAAACACTTCCTTCTCCTGCATAAATGTGTATTTGTGTGTTTGTTTGTACCAACTCATCTACTGTATACACAAGTACTACCTCAACACTCTCAGTTATTACTGTGAAAAGGATTGTTATTCATCCCCATCAGCCATCCTGGAAAGTATTTGAAGTACAAAATATATGTCATTGTTCTCCTGTTCCCTGATTTCAACATTACTAAGCCTATGGTTTATATCCTACCATATTTTGTACTACTGTATATGCTCTATATACCTTTACATCAGGGACTCAGTTAAAATAAAATAAAGGAAAAAAAATAGACTAGTCAATTTTATGTGCGCTAAGGAGACCCAGTTTAACAAACGAGAACAAAGTTCAGTAAAAATTACATTTACAAAATTACAAAAATATTAGAAGCTACTCCAAACAGATGTTTCAGACTTTTAATAGATAATACACTTTAGAACATTTAAGAATCAGAACACAGAGATGTTTGCTCCTTCAACACTCTGAAGAGGTACTGTTAATAAAATAAACATATAAAATGTAAGTCTTCTAATGTTTTTGCTTTTACATTTTGTATACCATCTGAGAACCTATGTCATCAAAAGAACTGTATAAAATTAATATTACTTTTGTGACTGAGCAGCACAGGTCCCATAGTTCCCTTAGTGCTCTTGGGTCTCTAGTTGGATTCATGCTAGGAATACCTATGTTCTATCTGTATTTTTCCCCATCTCTAGTTTCTTTCCACCATCCAAATCCTTTCTGATAATGGTTAGATTTGATTAACCTTTCATCATTGATTCCTTAGGGTTTTCTATTTGGGCCACTTAAGCAACCAAACACCCAAATCCTTGCTAGGTGCCTGGAGTCTGGTGGAAGATTATTACTCTTTAAAGCATTATGTGACTTTTAAATGACAGAGATTGATAAATATTACAATTGTAACGGCTATTATTTGATTTACAGAAACTTACTGCAACTATAGCTTTCAGCCTTGAATCTAATCTATTATACAGTTAAATAGTGGAAAAGTGCATAACCTTTTCTTTTTTAACTCGAATCTTGGCATCGCCAGATTTTAACTTTTGAACTGCTTCTCAGGTTACACCAGAAACCAGGTGGCAGCTCCCTTATGACCTGATGCAAATACTGAAATAAAATAATGCTCATCTGAATTAATTGATCTTCGCAGAAAATCTGTAATGGGGATATTATTATGGACAGCAAGGCAATGCGGAGAAGCAATTAAAAGGCTCACAATGTTATATCTACAGAGGTTAATTTAAGGTTTAACTGTGCCCTTTGAAGATAACATTTTGAATATTCCTCTCTTTATTCCCTGTATGCGTTTCACTGAATATGACTTTTAAAGCACACATGAGCTGCCGGAGGACAAAGACAAAAGGAACAAAAGAACTTTAAGGTCTCTGCTGTTTGTGGTGAGGACAAATATCACAAAGAAGCACAAAATAAACAGCTACTGTATTTCTCTCCAATGTAAACACCGTTTACAAGAACGTGTAAGGGAATACAGAATGTAGGTATCACTGAAGAACAAGATTGAAAACCCTAACAATATAAAAGGACAAATAAGAGGGCAAGAGGATAAAGAGAGAACAGCAATTACAATGGTTATTTTTTTTTGCTGCTATTACTTCACGTCTATATATTTTCATTTTCCTTTGCCCCTGCTAGATGCATTAAATTGGCTTATTCTACTCACGACACAAATGAAATACCGAATGATTCCATTCATCACAGGCAAGCAATTTACTAGGGGACCAAACTTTGTATTGATTTAGAATCAGGCAGTCTTAACTTTTGATATTCAATGACTCTTAATGCAGCCAAATAAATTACAGTAAACAAATGAAGCCCACAAATCTTACAGCATTGTACTGCAAGGGCTGTATTTAGGGCACCTTGAAAAAGCAAGGGTGGGGGGGGAGAGGGGCTGATGTTGGTACATATAATGCAAGCTCAGCTGAAGTGCAGTATTCACACAGTGAATCATCAGACATATGACTTTCTATTTTTAGTTTATGACCATGTGGCTCATTTTTACAGTTTTCAACCTCATTTTTTGCTAGAGTTCACTCTTCACTTTTTCTTGTTATCCTTGAGATGAGTCACAGCCGCGGTGGTTTCTGCAGGTTGTTGCATTTGTTTTTGCATTAGATATTTGGTATGCTCCACAAACAAACTGGGATCTGGTTTTCACAAAACACATCATCCGCGATGTATCAACACGGAGAATATTGGACCATTCAAAACTGTCAAAGATTATTTCCAAAACGGTTTTAGTGTAGCTTTGGATTTATTGAAAGTTGATATACTTTACTAAAATGTTAGCATGGAGACTGCTAATTATTCCTGGACATGTGATTTAAACTATAGAAATCTGGATTTGATTAGTGATTAGTCCTTGTTACGTCAAGGCAAATCCGAGCTTGTAGTCCCCATTGCAACAGCCTTCTAGTGCCATGAGAACATGATTGGGGCAGCTGTCCATGCCACCTGCCCCTGCTTAACAGGTAATTACCTCATCAGTTACACCTCAAGCAGGGAAATCAATCAACCTTCTGATACACCATTCAGTTCCTCACTCTGGCCTATGAAAGTGGATGGGAAGAGGAGGCACTCATTGCTGTGTTCGAGGCAAGACTGTCAGAGGAACTCAAAGAAGTGCTTGCATTTAAGGATCTCCCTACCTCAGTGAAAGCACTGATTGCCCTGGTCATACGCCTGGACTCCTGGATTCAGGAAATGAAAAGCTGTCAAAGGAAATAGTCAGAATGGCTCAGCAGGGTGGCAGTGCCCCATTTTTCCCAGCTGTCCAAATGACACCACACCACCGGACTGTGATGATGTGCAACAGAGGCAGAGATCTTGCCAGCTGACCTTCTCTGGCACTACCAGGAAGGCTTGTACAGCTACAGTATTGCATGGGCAAGGGTCAATGGTGCAATATCTGTCCTGTGCGTACAGGGAATGCCCCGGCGCAGGTAACCAGGGTGGAGTGCTTACCAAGCTGGTTGACAACTTCTCCCTCAGACCCTGCAGTGCCTTATGCTCCCTGTCAAGCTCTCCTGGCACTCACAGTCCTCACCTGATCTATGCTTTCATAGATGGTGGGATGCAGGTAATTTCATGGATCTCCAATTAGCCCTTGACTTGGGGATACTTCTTGTACTGTGCTTACTAAACCTTTTTATGTAGACAAAAGGATAACAAGCCCCCTTGTTCTTGCATTCCCATGGCTCCAGAAAACATAATCCACTCCTGGATTGGACCTCCAGGAAACTTGCATGGAGATCAGTCTGTCTGAACTGCTGCCTCGCCACCCCACACTTTCTGGTCACTCTGCATCTGCTCGTCACCTTGGACCTCAACACTACGAACCCTCCAGTTGATGTGGCATTACGTTTAAGAACACACTGAATACTTCCCCGGGGAAACCAAGTAGCAGGAACTAGTCGAAGTAGAAGCAGATGTAAGACGCTGCTGGTGCAACTATAGCTGATAGTACGCGAGAGTCACTCACTCGCGCAGGTGGGACAGACTGAGCATATCCTCTCCTATCCCACCGTGAGAGTTCGCCGGGGCAGACTGAGCTTTCCTCTCCTGTCCTGCCATGTGTTCTCATGTCGGGACAAGAGAGGAGAAAAAAAAACAAACAAAAATGTGGCTTGAACACTCTCTCCACAATCCCTCTGGAACTGGAACTTTAATTTTTCCCTTTGTAGGGGTCTGTTAGTTACAGCCCTGGAACCGTCTTCTTCCTCTCTCTTCAGGTAGACATACTACTAGCTACAGTATATTCACACCAGCAGTGTCTTACATCTACTTCAACCAGGTTCTCTCTCACATAGACGAGCTTCACATAGGAGAGCTACTGCAGTTACAGACGTCCTCTCTCAGCTGCAACTAACTCAGGACAAAGGTCCTGCTAGCTGGTCCCCCCGGGGAAGTGTCCAGTGCGTTCTTAAACAGCTCCCATAGCTGTGGCTAATCCAAAATTAACCGCCTCAGCTGTTGATATCAGGGCAACGCGTCAGCCCCAGACAAGGGCTCCGCCTCCACACTGAACATGCCCTGCGTAATGCTACACTGAGTATCAGGATTTTGCTGATATCTTCTGCAACACTAAAGCCCTTTTGCTTCCGCTGCACCGGGAATAAGACTGCCTCATCGAACTCCTGCGGGCTATCTGTTCAGTGTCTCTCCTCCCGAGGCAAAAGCCAACCTAGTTAGGGCCACACTGCAACAAGAGTGGACTGCTGAAAGTCACTGGTGCACCACTCCATATCTGAGGCTGGGCTTCCATGTTCCGTTCTGCCTGCCTGCATCGCACATTGCCTGTTCTGTCTGTCTTCTGTCTGCCCAGCTCATCCCCTGTTCTGTCAGTCAGTTTAGTGCATCACCAGCTCTGCCTGTCTGCCAGTTGCATTCTCCACCTCATCTGTCTGCCTTCACCCAGGCCTAGCAAAAAGCCTATTCATAAGTCTCACTGACTTTGCATACTGTCAGGAACAGTTCTTTCCGGGCCCTATGCGGGCGACACGATCCAAAAAGGTGAAGAAACAATAGGGCAAAATATCATGCAGGAGTCGGTCAGGAGACAGGGGGGCGTGTCCATGCAGTGCTAGTATCCGGGGAGAGTGAATCCAGGGCGAACAATCCAAGGGTAAATCCAGAGGGGGAATCCAAAACGGGAGGTTTAGTCCAAGACCAGGGGATCCATCCGTAGTTAAAACCAGAACCGGGTCGGGACCGGCGGGGTAAGGAAACAGGAACAGGAAACTAAAACCATAACGGAGCCAGACGCGGCAAGACCCCGGGCTCTCACGACACGGAAATCAATGAGAAGCCCCGAGCAATCGCCTGCGTCTGGCTTTAAAGGTGGAACTAAAGAGGGGCTGGAATAAGGAACAGGTGTGGAGAATGGGACAGAACGAGGAAGGGCTGGAGCGCCCTTAAGAGGAGGAGTAACGATCGTGACACATACTGCAAGTCAGAGCTATATTGTATACATACTGTATACAATGTATATCATTACTGTACGTTCCGATTTGGGTGCAAGGGCTTGCACTAAAAATTTGAACATTTAGAATGCCTCAGCTTACCATGTGTGAATATTGTATTTCTTTTCTCCTTTGGAAATCACAGCACTTTAATGCTACTACAGTATATCAACATGCTTCCTTTGCATCTGTGATAGGATATACTATAACAACCAAAATGAAACAACTAATTCAGTGTAAGAGATGAGAGACTAAGAGAAAAAAGCTGGCAAACACCTAGTCATATCTGTTTCACTATCATCAGCTATTAAGAAGAAAGAGCACATGGGGACTTGTCAACATGCAAACCTACACTACTCTTTTTTATTAAAAAAGTTCAGAAGTGACTATGAAAATACAGTATGAAATGTTAATTTTTAAATATAACACAACATCTTGCCATTGCCTTAAGAATGAATTTGTGTTTTGCCCAATAATTCAAAACAACTAATAATTAGCTTTATATTTTTTATGTTATTTCATTTTTATGTAAACTTCCATACAATGTGTATTTGAATGGAATACTCTATAAATAATCATGAAACACTAATGGATTTATGTTTCATTTGTTGAATTCAATGCTCCATGTACAGTACATGTCCTTTTTAATTTTGATATCTAGCTCAGGAGAGCAGAACAACATGCCAAATTCATCAGCAGGCATAATTTTAAAACTTCCAACCGTAGAATAACATCTTTCCTCATACAAATCAGAAAACTTGGGCCAAAGAAACTTGAATATGCAGTCACGGTTTCATGTCTTACACCCACTGACAGCTTTATGTTATTGCACTCAAAGTATATTTTTTACTTTCTTATATTGCATTTGCAAAATAAATCTTACCATGCAGCAAGAGACCATAAAGTTTCTCACATTATAAAGCACTATTAAAAGTATTATTTTCATGATTCCGGACAATTCAAGTTAACATTTAAAACCATATGTCTCTACTAATACATTAGACAATAGCAGACACACAAAACACTAAAATAGAAAACAACATTATGGACTTTCTTTTTTAATCCCACACAAATTCACATGGCTTCCTCCCAAAATTTGCCCTGGTAGTGAGTGTTTGCGTTTGGTAGTGTGTGTGTCTGCTCTGTGATGGACTGGCGTCCCATCCTGGCTGTGTGCTGCCTTACACCTGTTGCTTGCTGGGATAGGCTCTGGCTCCCCTACAACCCTGTGTTCAAGTGGTAAGTGTTCAGGGGGGCCCGACAAGGTGTTGAAACGGGCTCAGCAAAAATTGGAGTCAATGAGCCAAAGTATGCAGCAATCAAGACAATTTATTTGATGACAGCACTGAAGAGGACAAACAGAGCTGAGACTGAAGAAACAGCTGAGGCAGTAGCTGCACAGCTGAAGCAGGCAGAGCAGAGGCTGAGGTCTGAGTTGATGAAGAGGTGATTAGTGGCAGGAACTGGAAACCAAGGATTAAGAAACAGTGAGAAATATGTATGTGAACCTAAAATTGAGACAAACTCAAAGCAGGGTTAGTGACTCAATGTCTGAGCCCTGAGGAATGGTTCCTCAGGACTTAAATACTGTGTGAGGTATCCTAATTGGCCTGATCGGCCCGGCCTGATCTCGTAGAGGATGGCCCCAATGAGTCTTCAGCATGTGTGGAATGCGCACTGGTAATTAGTGGACCTAATGCGGCGGTGCTGGAGCTCATCGGGGCGTAACAGTAAGAAAATGGTTGTACAGAAAATACTGTATAGACCTGAGGACCTATTGTTAAAAATTCTATCAAGGATGTTGCTGACCTACAGTATAGCTGACTATATGCTCTAGACTTTGTAAATACTTTTGGACAAATATATGCTAAAACCCATTATTATTATTAGCGTTGTCACTCTACACAGTCTCAACCTATGTCACTCTAACTCTGATGATTATTGTAAAAGCATTCCTTAGTCCATTATTCAATGAATGGATTCTAGATTAGCAGTTCAGAAACACAATGCCACCTACTTGTTAAAAGAGCACGTTAAATCTCTGACAAAAAAATGGCATTACTGCAGGTTCTCAAATTTGGACATTTTTGATTTAGCTTTTATCAACCCTTTCACATCTCTGCTTTTCTTAAAGGAAATGCAGTAATCTCATCGCAATTTATCTGTAATACCCATAACTATTTAGTAGCCTTTGGATTAGAATACTTAAAATCAAGATATACTTTGCATTTTAACTACTGACTTAGGGTTTTGAATTACAGCTTTTCATATGAATATGAAAGCCTTAATGAGACTGCTCTAGAAAATTCTGAATCAAATACAAGTGCTCTTTAGACTTAATTTAATTAAATTAAACAGATAATGCCTGGTTTATCTTCATTAATCCAGCTGGGGTGATATTCAGAGATTTATATATAAATAAGATCCTGATAATCATCTTAATTTAATTTAATGAGAATAGCTGACATGGCATTGTCATTACTGTTTTTTTATTCTTGCATTTACTTTTGTCTCATATTTTATATATTTTTTTAAGTACAGTACATTTGCATTTTCTGTAGAGACATTAATTAAGTTAATGAAAAAAGCCTTAATATTCTTCAACATGACAGATGTGTCTTTTTTAAAAGCTGGTTTTAAAGTTAGATATGTATGTAAAATTATCCCTGAATTCAGGATAATGTTATCTGTTGTAGCTGAATAGGAACCTAGCACTTTTAAAGGGGCTAGGACACTCCCCCCTCCACTATATAAATAATAACTTTTTATTCCAGTAAATCAATCTACCCATCACACAGGACCCTTG
Source organism: Lepisosteus oculatus (assembly GCF_040954835.1). Taxonomy (NCBI): domain Eukaryota; kingdom Metazoa; phylum Chordata; class Actinopteri; order Semionotiformes; family Lepisosteidae; genus Lepisosteus; species Lepisosteus oculatus. Next base: position 10,471,669 of record NC_090719.1, on the reverse strand, counting down.
ACACAAAGTCTCTAATTTCCTTCCCCACACACAGATCAAATAATGTAATTTGTCATATGTGCAAAACAGTACAACCCCATGGAAGGCCAGAAGTGTTTTTCTCCTGGAGTGCATCCTTCCGAGACACAGAAGGAAGGGATGAAACATCTATGGATTCCTTCAATGCTCTAAGGCATCATCTTCAGCCTCATCTGTCCTAAGAAATGGGGTCCCTTATACCTCCCCTCCTACCCTGTTTATTCTCTGAGTCACTGAATTTCAGGTATCTGGATGGGGTGGAGGAAGGGAAGGCCCTTTTCCACTGCCCTCTATAGAGTCCCTGGAGTCTTGAGTCTTCTCCTTGGTCCCCCCCTGCAATCTGTCCCCCCTCTATTCTTGAAATGACCCTTTGATGTCTTAGATGTGGGCACAGTTAACTGGTTAATTGCTCATTGGTCAACTGGCTGCATGCAGATGGCCAGGTGGAATGATTTATATTTCTATCCTGTCTAGGACCCCTCTCAGTCAGAAGCCCAGTTAGTGGCATCTCACAAGCCCACGTCACCTGTGAACCATGTGGTAATTCACAGATGCGTACACCAGGAGGGCCCTTGATCAAAGGGAACCTCAAAGGACAAGGTGAGAAACTCATCAAGCCTTGGGGAGACACTGGCCATTTGAAACAAACTTTAAGACAATAGACTTTCATGTAGCCCTGGCTCAGAAACACGTTCGGTTAATCAACTTGGCTCATTTCTACAGCCAGACTTGCACAGCGAAGAAAACTACATGTAGTCATCCCAAGAAATGTGCATTGACTATCCACTTCTATGCACAGGGCATGCCCATATCTTAAAAAGTATAAATCAGATTGACAAGATACTGTATGTGACTCTCAATAATAAGGCTCCAGGCCACAGGAGTCAGTCATATTGTCCAAACTGAAGAAAAACTACATCCAACTCAGCAGCAAAAATAAGTACCATATATTACAAATAAATGAAAGAGTAGCAATCACATTTACAAAAACATAATGCTATACAGCATATTATTCTGAGATTATATGCTCAGCAGCCTTTTTAGTAAGTAACATTTAACTCTCAGAATACAGAATACAAAATTCTACTCCAGAGCATTCTTCATTTTCAGGACAAATTTATGGTAATACTTTTGCAAATTACCTTAGCCCAATACTGATTACTTGGATACTGAAGAAAGATTTGGTGACCTTTTTGTGAATAAAAAACATTTTAGCAAAATGAGTAACTTTGAATAATAATTGCATAAGTTAATTGACTTTCAAAGCCACTTTGTAACTGTGTTCTTTGGAGACGCAATTATAAGAAAAAAAATTGCATGTTGTGACCTTCGGCCCTTTAATCAGGTTTGACAAATGAATCATTACTTGTTTCAAGTTATTGTTCTCATCACCTCAAGGCAAAATATATGAACATTTTCTTCTTGTAAATTAAAAAGGCCATAAAATGCATGGAGATTGAGTTTTTATCTTAATTAACATGGTACTTTGAGATTTTATAATGTGATGCAATAACTTTTAGTTGTTAGAATACTGTCTTGATTCAAGTGGGGATTTGGTGGGATTTTGGGCATATTATTCATACATTATACTGCAAAATTAGTAGAAAATGTGTGACTAGCGATGAGACACTTTTGAATACCGTAAATGATACGGTATTAGTATCATTTACTACTGCTTTGCAATAATCTGACATATGTTCAATATATTAATAAAGAATTATTAAATTAGTAAACCACATATACAAATTATTTTGGCAATAATTATCAGAGGACAAAAGGTGCACAAACACTTGAAAAAGTCCTGAAAACAAACGAAACCAAAACAAATTTCAGTTGCACTGTTAAAGCATCCCTTCATAAGATGTTGCAGCTTTCTGAAAGATGCAGACGGTAAATTAATTTGCCAGAGTTTTGCCACTCATTATTGACTCATTTTTGTATAGTGCCATTATTAACATCCTAAACAAATATGATATGATCCAATAATACTTGATTGTCTGATTTTTGAGAAATTCATTTTGCATCCAAATAGCTGTATTTAAATAAAAGAAAATGTAAATCATGTAAGTAATGTAAATAAAAGAAACAAGTTTATTACAGTATTTCCCTTCGAATGGAACAGTTTAATACAGAAACCAACTTAAGTTAAGTTGTTTCTGTATAAGATAAACTAAGTTGTTTATCCATTGCATTAGGGGGGATGCGTGTACCCAGTGCTAAAGCAGAATGATCCATAACATTGACAGAAACACCCTTAAAAAAGTTCCTCTATTTTACAGAGACTTTTGGTGAACCTCATCCATATATAGTAATTACTTAATGACAAAACATAATAGATCAAGACCACACGGAATTTGTTTTAGGTGATTTTAGCTGGCATAGTCACAAAAATGCATTAGGAACAAAAATAGCCTCTTTTCTCTTAAGATTTTTAATATGTTCAAAGACAGGAACACCAGTATGCATTAGTCAACAGCCCCAATAAATAATTGAAGAGACTAACCATGGCCATTCCATGTGTGTTTATTTGTCTTCTTTTTCAGTGCTCACAATATTTGGTCTTCAATAACTCTTATATTAGTACCCGAGGCATTATTTTAAAAAAATGCACACGGTTGTCATGTGTATACAAGAGGGATGTTATACTCACAAAAAAACAATAGAAAAAAAATCTTTCCCTTTTTCTCCCAAGGTGCTGAGCAGTAACCGTATCTAGAGTCATGGCAATAACAAATGATACTTCGGACAGTGCCAGTGAATTCTAAATATATATATATACACACACTCTACATTAGAAATGGAAAAAATACCACTCCCAACTGTGGATAATACACTGTTTATTTAAAAAACCTTTGAGTAAAAAAAACTCTGATGGATGTACAGTAATAATCACATGAGAGGGAATTGGATTTTAGCAAAACCATGGAAAACTCTCCAACTGATGAAACTGAACCTTTCAGTCTGAAACGAATAAGTAAGGATGTATTTCCTACATTAATAACCTTTCTTAAATTCCACAGAGGGGTGTTCGCATTCAGTTAGACTTCTTAACCTTGAGATAACATTGCTTCTTTCCTAAACAGTTTGGGAAAGTTGTGACTCTAAAATAGATCACCTTGAAAACAGTGCCATGATACAGTAGATAACACGAACACATAACATTAACACATCGGCAGTATGTACAGTGTCGTTAATTTCACCTTCTTATCTAATAAATAAATAAATCAATAAATTATTCATATAATGTTCTATAATGCAGGAACCAATTGTACCTTCTCTTAATTTCATTTACACCCCATTGCTGTTTCTCAGCCTAATATGTAATTACTCTCTCAGCTAATCTGTTTATTAATAAGATTTAAATGAATTAACATGCCACATGTGCTGAAAGGCTTCAACTAATTTTAAAGCATTGATCTTATTATCCACATTAAAATATTATCAGAAAATTTGGTCATGCAAGTCATCTGGATACTTAGTGTTTTTGTTTCCTTTTTTAAAATTAAATAAAAACACACAACAGAAACTATATGCTATATACTGTATACACACACAATACTTTTTACATATGAATCCATTATACAGTATGTACTGTATACATAATTATTTTCATGTCAAGAGTTGAAGCTTTATGATTTTATAAATAACACAAGAATGGCACATCAGCACATATATTAAGTATAAAAACTGTAATAAAGTAAAATAAAACTGATAGCTAAAGTACTTTTGCTGTCCTGATCTCATATTCAATAACCTACAATCTATATTAGTGTCATGTATAAACCACTTGATTTCAACTGCAACTCACCCAGCAACAGATTTGCTTTTTTTTAATTAAAAAAATATATATACAGTATACTGTAGTGTGCACAGACTTGACATAGATAAATTCATTACATTGTTACAGAATTGATTAACATGAGGTCTGCTGTAAAAGTCACATGCTAGTGTGTGTTCACCACCAGAATAATGCAAGCTTTGCGTCTATGATACATTCTGTATGCCAGGTTTTGCGTACTGTCTTGAGAGATTCTGTCCAGTTCCTCTCATACAGCCTGGGCAAACGTATTGATCTATGAACCCTACATGCCACATCCACAACATAATTATCACCTTATTTTACAAGGAAGCTGTTGTTACTGTACAGTACATGTTGCACCTTTTTGGCACATCAGCTCACAAAAAGGGAACTGCGGTTTCAGGACTGAATCAATGTGAAATGTGCAGTCAGATTGCCATCAATCAGTAAAAGTGGAATTTGGTGGCAGCTAGATGCTTCTGCCCAGCCCATTATACTGGGACCTCCTCATGAATTGATCTAGTGCACACAACATTTTTCTGAGTCCTCAGTATACTCACTGACATTGATCTGGATGATTTGCTGAAAACTTAAATTTATCACTAAAGAGGATTTGACTGTTGCGGTTTTTTACTCCACCCGAGCTAATAGCAGCAACCGATGACATGAAAACATCCATCTCCTCAGATTAGTTCCTTTCTGTATTCTCCCTCCTCTATCAGTTTTGACATTTAATGGCTTAAATCACCTTAATGCTTGCGCCTCTCACTAGTGAAGGGATCTAGTGGTTATTCAGCAAGTCAAAGCGTAACAGTCAGTCAATAAAGATCTGCTAGTCAAAATTACTCCAATAACATTTAATATCCCAAATCTGTATTTTTTTATTTTCAGAAAATACATATTCATAAGTAAAGTAATACAGAGTGCTATTTGAACTGAAGTGCCATTTAAAATAGTTCTTTTCCAGTCCCTGATTTGCAATAAGGAAGGGTATTTTTTTTCAGCTCAGCTCACAATTACAAACTTGCACACAGGGGAGAAGGAGGACATGTAGACTGACTCCTGCAGCCCAAACACTTTTGAGCCACTTAACTTAAAAAAAATCACTGGCAGTAAATAGCCAATACTGATGTTCACTGCCTATTGGAGGAGATGTGTGTCATTCACCATGCCTTTATGTCTGTAAGAGTCAAGGAGTCTGCAGGTGTGACAGTCACTGTCAGGCAGCCAAGACAGATCCGGGCAACTAACCCCAACAGGTTCTCAGTGGCAATTCTGCACTGCTGCTTGGGGAATCCTGGTTATAGTTGGTTAGTGACAAGACCCAGTCATATACAGTACCTGTGTTCATAAAAGCTCAACCTAAACTCAGGTGAGTGTCATTATCATTTAGACCACTTGGGAAATCTGAAAAGTATTGTCAGTTTAGCAAGTTGTTTCCACTTTTAAAAAGTGGGGTTACAACTTATTCAAGTGAAACATGTTTAATTGATTACTACATTCCACACCTCTGAGGTCAATCAAAACAAAATCATTGAACATGCCAGAATTAAGTAGTTCAAACATACTGTACATGCAGACATTAAAGCCTTCAATAATTTTGAAAATAACCCTGTTTTGAGAAGACATTAAGTTCTGCAAAGATGCACTTCAACATATTTTTAGTTTTTTTTAACCATTCTGTTTTTAATTGCTGACACTGAATTGCAATAAGCACGTCTCTGGAAAGCAGTTCCTCCAGAGCATCACATTGTTTTTTTAATTGGCATTTGAAATGACAGTCCTGCTGTTGTATTATGCTGCTACTATAAATGGAATCGGAAACCTGTATAATTATTATTGAACAAGTAATAGGCTTATTCCACGCTGAAAAAAAGAAGAAAGAAAACAACGTTTCGACCGTGGAGCCTTCTTCAGGTGTGAGAAAGACAAGGCAGTAAGCTTTGAGAGAGTCTGATGATGGTTTTCCAAACTTATACATCAGAAAGGCTACAGAAACCAAAATTATCCTGCAGCTAGGATCGCACCTTCCCCTTCTCTTAATGACAGACTACTTTTCTTCTAAATTCTCTCTATTCATTGTAGGCTCATTTCACACCTGTCTACACCTATTTTGACTTATACTGTACCTCTTGATTGGCTTCTCTTTCTGTCCCCTGCTCCCACCTCTCACTCCTCCTCTCTCCCAGCCTTTGCTCTCCAGCTACATTACCTTTGCCTACTGCCTTGTCTTTCTCACACCTGAAGAAGGCTCCATGGCCAAAATGTTGCGTTTTCTTTCTTCTTTTTTCCCCTAGCATGGAATAAGCCTATTACTTGTTCCTTTGCAGCCTACGCATGCTGACCCAGCTACCCACCTGAATCAATTTTAGGTTCGCATTCCCCAAGTTTCATACTGTAGTTATCCACAAACTTAAAAAGTAATTCATATTTTTAAACAAATATACATTAAATATGTAACAACATCTATTAACAAGGAAGTGCTGATTTGACACTAAACACCAACATTAGACAGTTTCAGCTCTTTGACAGTAACTGCTGTCATCATTCAAGGCGCTCTTATTTAAACTCAAATGTTTGTGGTGTGCTGGAAAGCTGTAATTTTCTGCACTATATGACATGCAACATTTATAGTTAAATATTAAAAAAATAAACTTTTTTTGTTCTTTATCTACCCCAATAAAAGATATTTACTCACGAGTGACAAAGAGTAAATCTCTATAAACTAAGCCACCTGTACAAGGATTAAATTGCATGTTACTCTAAGTAATAGTTTAATGACCAGCTTAGAAAGTATAAACAGAAACATTGTAACCTTTACTAAAATGCAGACATCTCTTGTTAAAGTTGATGGGAGATATCGGGGAACCAATTCATCAAACATCCTGGTGCCACCTAGTGGAAAGATAATTCAACATTCATAGACCAGCATTGTCAATTCCAGTCCTGGAGGGTCAATATGTCAGCAGGTTTTCAATGCAGCTCAGCTTTTTAACTATGTTGATGACTACATTACTGTCAGTTTAAAAGACTCTTCTAGCTTTTACATTTCTGCTGATCTAAAGATACCTTTAAAACCTATTAAACTGTGACTCTCCAGGTCTGCACACCCTAAAGGTTTTAAAAACAGAAGTCACTTTTTTCCACTATATTGTTGCGTTTGTGATGGATTACTGTGCTGGTCAAAGCCAGCTGACTTGGCAGCTTGACATACCTCTTTGTCTTCCATTGAGTCAGGGAAGCAGAGGTCCTGCCAGAGCAAGATTATAGACAGTTCCCTCTTCACACATACAGTATCAGCTGAGCCCAGGGAGTGTGAGCTCACCATGGAGGCCCACAAAGGATAATCGTTGTTGTTCAAAGAACACTTTTTAACTATACGCTTCAAATTGTAATATTAAAGCATTAATATATTCTTTGCTGCAACCATAATGAGCTACAAGTCCTCTATTGCCTTTTTCCTCACAAGGTTTTATAGAAGACTATTGGAGCACTGATTTATTTTATGGAATTCCACCATTTATAGATACATTAGTTTATACATTCACAGTACATGTGGATTGTTATACTGCATGTGTCTGCCACCTTTTCTAATTGCTCATTTTTCCTTTTATTTCAAATGTCAAATAGTAATGTATTGGATAACTTTTTTTTTCTTTGCATTTCCACACATTTTGAGGGATAGGAAAAATGTTTGTTTAATATAAACATACCAGTGTTTTTTTGTGTAAAAACCATTGTGTTTGAGTTATCTCTGGTAACAAAGAAAGCAATGATTTTCATTTATTTATGAAGTTTACACATGCCGTTACTAAAATTTCCACTGCCATCTAGAAAAGTAAATTGCTCTGCCAGTATTAGAAATAAGTGTTGAATTGGCAAACTGTCTCTAGGGGGCGCTGTTGACTCGTGTATTTTGCAATAGTTCTCCACCAATTTCGGTTTTTATAGTTTGCATGGTGTCAGCACTGTCCATTTTTACTGAATAAGGAAAGAAAAAAAACTTAACTAGAACCTCCTCTGGAGCCAGGTGCTTTTATGTAGCTGTACCATTAAGGTTGATTTTCTTTTGAAATGGATAAGTAATTGGTAACAGTTGGAAGGTAGCAGCAGTGCCAACATTAGTATCTCTGCTCCAAGCTCAGACATGAAATACAAAAGAATATGCAAGTAATTTGTTTGAGTCTTGAAATGTTTAGGTGTTTCTGAACAGATAAGCATGGCTGAGTAATACAATAAATCCACTTTGACTGCTGTGCCACATTATTTTATTACTATTAAAGTTATTATAAAAAACAGTATAATAAATGTACATTTTTTTCAGAATTCAGACATACTGTGACTTACACAGTCTTTTATCTAAATCTAACTGTCATAAGTAATGAAAACTGCATGAAAAATGAATGGCATTATTATTGCAATTTTTATTTTGCTACAGTTGTATGAATTAGAGTTTTTGGAAATTACTAAGCATTTAATGCCATTTCATCATCCTTACTTTGATTCATGTGCATGTTTGTTGATGGTGTCCAGTAGCCCATTAATATCCAGATAAGAGAAGGACAAAAAAAATCAAATTTCAAACACGTATATTCCCCAGTGCATATTAGATCCCTAGGTATTGCTTCCCTAGATAAAAACCTGTATCTTTGTCTCTACTTTTCACAGAAGAGTGCCCTTCTTTCCTTTTTTGGGAAAACTAAATAACTTCCTTTTGTGCTCCACCTCAGTTCTTCACATGCACTGGTTTTCTGTAAATCAATTTTGCCTCTGAGGCAGATCTGCCTGCAAAGCAGTTTTTGCCTTTGACACAGTTCCACTTCCCAAAAGAAAATCGGGACATCTTGTCGTCTCCTTCACCTTGTTCAACGATGGGCAACTTTCTTTTGAAAGGAGGTCGACACACATGCCAGGGTGCCGAGACTGTCACTTTCGTATCCTGCCACATGTGTATTGTGAACACAGCCTATCTGGTTTCTTTGGAAAGGTGTTTGTTTTCAACAGCTTTCCCTTTCTTGGAACACTCTTAAATATTCCACAGCTCCACATGCTAATTCCATATGAAAATTTAATAAAAAAAAAGATTTTGAGTATACCTTCAGAATGGCAAATCACTCCTCACTTTATTAATGTCAAAGCCATTGAGCCTTACATTTGTCATTAATATTTCCATGACAGTGGCATTTCAGCTTAATTCCCTAGAGCCCCTGACTACTGTATATTAATTTTAATGATTTCTGTGCCTATACTTTTCTTTTCCATGGCAGCAACACATGCATTTATTTATTTTGTTCTTACTATATTCCATCCTTAAAGGAGTAGTTAGCATAGTCTTTCTTTTTCCCCCATTATGTTAGGCCAAGACTAAATAAAATCTTTGTCCAACCTGTAAGGCATGGATAATGAAACCAGTTATTTTTGTTTATTAGGTTCCCGTTTCTATCCAACGGGCACTTACCATCATACTGGGGTTTTAATTTGCAACTTTGCAAATGCTTGGTTTATAAGGGGCTTTCTTGTTACACAATCTTTGCTGAAATTGTTGCTGACAAGGCTTTGTAAACAAATATTCCAGAATTCTCACCTTGTACCCTACCCGTTACGCTACGGAAGAAGGACCCTAAGCAGAATCCTCAGAACTCAAAAGTTTCAGGAGGAGTTTATCCAAAACGTGGGTCAGGAGGTCAGGCCAGTGTAACAAAAACAACAATAAATCCACAATAACCAAGTCAAGATCCAAAAGACGAAGTCAGAGACAAAGCCAGGGGTCAGAGCCCAAAAAACCTAGAGATCTTGCAAAAGGGAACAGGAAACAACCCAGTTCTAGCTAGTTAAAACCCAATACTGAGCAAGGAGTGGTGGGTCAGGTTGGTTTAAGCAGGTGAGGCAGGTGAAAGAAGGTGTGTCTGATTAGTTAATTGCAAACTGCATTGGAATGATGGTTCATCTGCTGGCATTAAGAATACAGAACACACAGAAAATACAGAAAAGTCTTTTAAACTGAAAAAATAAACTAACTGGGGTTTACCATAAGCATGAATGGTCCTTTCAGGAACCCCTAATATTACATTGCAGAATTAAATAAAACTTTGAAGGTGGTAATGCTTTGTTAATGCAAAACAAAACTCCATTACTTAAGACATCACTGAAAAAAAATAAAATTATTGACACACATTATTAAGTAAGTAGGTATACATTTTTTCCCGTCTAACTAAATAACCACACTTGGAACACACATACAGTATGACACAACTTAAGAAGGTAATCAATTTAGCTAGTTTCAAAATAGCTTCACTAGCGAACACCCAGCAGAAAGAAATATAACTTTCTGTGCATAACATTAATAAGACAGATTGTCAGTTGCTCGTCAAAAATACCCTCAGTGCTGATGAAGTTGTTGGATGATCAAAATTCAATGAATAAAGAAAAAACAAAAAGATTGAGGAGATTATGGTTGAATAACCAATTACAATTCTTTGCATTTTGTACAGCACATTTCATTCTAAAGGATCACACAGTACTTACATCTAATAGGGTGCCTACTTCGACTACTATGACTGTTAATCACTAGCCAACTGACTGATACGCAGGAGCCCCAATACACAGATTATGAGAGATGTTACCATATATCAAAAGTACAACCCCTCCAACAGCATAACAGTTCCTGTACTGGGACATATGATTATAAATTCTGGTCTACAGGATATAGTAGCAGTTACTGGTTCATTCATACCATACCACTTACAGTATAGCACCAATCTTGTTTTCCTTTGAAGTCTCCAATCCTAGGACTGAGCAGGCCTAACATCCTAAACTTTGAGGAGATCAGAATAAAAAAGTAGTAAACAGTAGCTTGGCTTGGAAAAGCTGATGTAATGAGCCTTGTTTTAGAATTCATTTTTTTTTATATATAAAGAGATTAGAAGATGGTGGTGCACTTGTGTCAGTTACCAAAATGACAGGCTCTGTACCAGAACATATACTGTACAGTATAAAGCGCTCAGGGCTTTCTGCTGTGAAGTCAATGAAAGAAAACTGAATGACAAACTGCTTCAATCCTATTTTTTCCATAATTGCCCTCTGCTGTCTCATGGTCACTTCATGTCTTCATGCTTCACGACTGTTGTTGTCTGCCTTCATGCTTTGTTTTAACTCAAATACCATCCACAGGGGGACCATCATAATTATGGATTACAGCACATTAGAGACAGCAGTTCCTACTGTTATGTTATTCTCAGTGCTGTACTGAATGTTATTCACTGGGTATACTAGTTTTGTTCTTCCTAGGCAACAGAATAATTTGATTTACACAAGTATTGCCACTTTCCTGTAACTTTCAATGATTTAATGGAAAAACGTGAATTCAGGAAATGGTGATCTGTACATCAAGGGGCATCACGTACATGTACAAATTTAACTCTTAAATGATACTGGATTTTTAAAATTTGTTACAAGCAATAGAATGAATATGTAAGAATAGTGATTACTGTGCTTCTTTTCAGGAAACGTGGACTGAAAACAAATAGATGGAGGGATATTATGCATGGTAGATATACTAATTATAATAAATGCAATAAATATGAATATGTAATTGAAAACTTGGTAAAAGTCCATTTAACATGGATAGCAGAAAAGTGATACGATTTTTTTTCTTGACAAAGAATTATCAATGTATGGAATAAATTACAGAACCATGTTACAGGATTTTGCAAACCTTAGCCTGACACTGTGAGAAAATCATTTTGTGAATAGGAAAATGGCAAGCTGTGACTGGGCTCTTGTTCTTCCTCCTTAGCTTTTGAAGATAATGGGAAACAGTGTTAATCTGTGTGTGGAAATGCACCTCCAGGAGTGATGTACTACATTATCCATCCAGCTACTAAGGCAAGAGCTCAGCTCTGCAGGCAAGCTTGTAAACAAGCAAACCCACTCTGCTTCACCAGCTGAATTGTTTTACTCTTGTGAGAAGGCACTTACATTGACAGATAACTTAGTAAAGGTTGGAGGAGTGATTACAGAGACATGAATTTGAAACCTTTATTACTTCACGTGAATGTGAGAACATGACATTGGCTGTTGAGCAGAAGTCAGCAGGGGCACTGGTAGACAGTTCTGCTCATTTTCTAGCATTGTTATGCAGTTCTGAAAACAAAAAACAGGAAAATCAACAATAAAAGCTTTTTATTTGTCAGACCATGTAGCCAGCCTTATGGTTTTAAATCAAAGTGTCTATGTGTCCCTGTTAAGGATAATAGTGTAAATGCTGTTCTTTTTTGGTTAACAAAATCTTTCCAAAACTGGAATAAATGTGATTTAGCAAAAAAGGAGGCCAGACATCAGTGAAGTAAATAGGTTACTCAAGACACAGAGAAACTAATACATGCTTTTGTATACAGCAGATTAGATTACTGTAATGCCCTACTATCAGGGAGCACCTATCACACTTCCAACACCTTACAGCGAATTCAAAATGAGGCAGCTAGAATTGTTACTAGGTATGTAAAAGTATGAAAATATGACCACATAACACCTATACTTAGCACTCTCCATTGGCTTCCCTTTAGGTACAGGAAAGACTTCAAAATTATTTTACTTACTTATAAGGCTCTCAGAAGTCAGGCACCTGTCTATTTAATGGAGCGGATTAATATACAGTATACAATCCAAGTCACCCACTTAGATCACATAACGCAGGTCTTCTTATTCCACATATTCATAAAAAAACAGCTGGCGGTAAGGCCTTAAGCTACAGGGCCCCTAGTTTATGGAATAGTCTGCCAGCCTATGTACGGGATGCCAAGTCAATCTCAGGATTTAAAACCAGTCTGAAAACCCATTACTTCAGCGTAGCCTGCTCACACCTTACATCATACAGTAGCTCCTTGCAGCTATGGCTGCTGGTGCTGCTGTACATGCCGTTGTGTAACTCAGTGTTGGCCTTCCAGGTAGATACATCTGTTCTTACCAAACTATCCTATTCTCCTTCTCAGATGTACAGATGGTGCCCGAGCTGGGCGCCATCTGAGTTGGATGCTGTGTCACTGCCATGGATCCAAGAGGGACATCGTGAATACAGCTATCATTTAGCAGGATTTTCTTGTCTTCAGAGAGCTGCATGGAGTACTGGCACACAGAAGGACATGATGGAAGACTTAATACTCCACATTTAGTACTTTTTTTTAGAATTGTATAGTTACAATGACATTGGTAATGGCAGATTGGATGTTCAAGATTGGCAGTATCCTAAGCTTTTAGTCAAATTCTCCATGGATGCCGAACTGAAGACATGATTAGGGAAGAAGGTTTTTTTAAACTTGCCATGATTCAAACAAGCAATTTACCAGGGTATTGTAATATTTTTATATTACAATATATTTTTGGCAGCTGCAGGATCACATAATAGGTGGCAATTCAAAATAACATTTAATAATCAATTATTGTGGTTACTATTACATTGAATTTCACAAAGCACATTTGTCATATTACATATTTAAAAAAAACAAACCTAACAAAATTAATTTCAATTTTCCCTTCTGTAACATCTTCCACCCCCCAAAATTTTTAAATGCATTTATATAGCTGCAATTAATCTACAGTATATAAGAACATTCAAAATAGATCCATGAGGATATTAGCACTTTAGAGGTTCTTAATGTAGATGCTGCATCAATTTATTTTTTTCTATGTTTTCCATCCTTTCAAATCTTTATAATGGCTAATTTGGATTGAACCAAACAAAAAATTTGTAACACGACCCTTTTTGTTTTTAAAGTAATTTATCTAAACATAAACACAATATAACTGAAAAAAATCCCAAACCCAGAGAACAGGTATTTCAGCACCGAAAAGAGAAGTTGCAATCTTGGGCAATACATCATACACTGAAAGACAATCTCTCTATCCAGATAGAACAGATATGCATCTGTTGAAATGGGCTCAATGACGCACAGAAAGGAATTAATTCCTAGTACACCATGCAATATTCTCCACTGTAGACCCACTCACCCAGTCTCATCTGCAGTGGTGGCTTATACAAATTCCACCATGCTGAGATTCTGAGATTTTAGAACCTATTGTATATGATTTTGCTAGTGTAATCGTTAAGAACATTGTAATACTTCACTTCATACAGTACATTATTTTTCTACAAACTCTATAGTAGCCCTTTTTCCTGTGCCACTAAAATTTTGGAATGTGCCTTTTGCATCTCCAAAATGCAAAAGATTCTCAGAAATGAGGCAGTGCTTTGTCACAACTAGTGTGATCTGCAGTCCAGCACCGGAGATTTTGATTCAAAACTAACAAGCCCTACAATAAAAGGCATAATAAAAGCATTCCTTCTAAAAAAAAACAGTGCATATTGAGAAGCTCAGCATTCAGGTATTCTCCAGTCTCTCTTGTTCATGTTTATCTTGTTCATGTCTAGAAATTTTAGAAACCCCTTTGGATAATAAAAAAAACACAAAACTATCAGAACCTAAAACTGGACAATAATGATCACGATTATTCAAGCCTAGAGAATAAAAATCACTGTCTTTAAAAATCCCCTGGTTAAAAACAGACATTACAGACAAATTAAGGTTATGCCTATTTATTATACAGTACATACATTTCTAAAACATTCCAGGCTTCTGACTTTATGAAAAAAAATATGAAAAGTCATATCCCTCCAGGGAAAAGGTTCTTTAGAAAATAGGAGCCTCTGCAGAAAATTGAGTCTGAAGTCCAAATGCTAACATCAATTAAGTCCTGCCTCCATTTCTCTGCAGGTAAATATAACATCCCTTGCATAATCCAATACATCCCATTCCAATAACACAGCAACAAAACTTTCTGTATGTCTCACTGTAGAGCTACAGGAAAATGAACATACTAAGTTCGTGCCAATTAGTAGAAAATTTTGGCTGAATAAACTCTACTGGTAAAATATCTTTGCTGACCATTGTGATGTCCATATGCTCAGGCTTCACAAGCCATAAGTTAAAAAAAAAATGCAAGAACTTAGAAGCTACTAGAATGTTCTGAACTAAAACAATATTATAAAAGTATGTTTGTTCTGTCTGCACAATGAATCTCAACACAGATCTCAGTCAATTTGCCAAGCCCTTGGAGAGAATTTTATAGTCAGAGCAGAGATGACTGAAAGTTGCCAGTTTTCGTGTTGCACAAGTCTCCTGCTTTTGCCAACAAACTCAACATTGCAAATGGCAGCTCAGAGGCACTTCACGAGCCGTTATGTACTTTGTTGTCTGTCCCTTCAGGAAGATTGGAAGAACTCCTCCAATCTGAGGAACCCCTGAGCTTCACAGCCTCCTCTATAAACAATTGAGGGTAGAAATCCAGATCTCCACACTGCACACATGGCACCTGGCCCACTGCCGTCCTCAGACAATAGGTTGGTTTATTCTGTGCAGCCTCCTTTTCAAGAACAAAGAGATAACTTGTTGTATCTGATAATCTCTATCAGACAGAGGTTCTGAAATAATAAGCATACCATTACACCTTGCACCTTTATGTCTAAAAAGTTTACTGTGACTAAGAAAAACCTTGCTCTTTCAAGCATTAAAGTAATCAGCCTTGTTTAAACTGTCAGTATGTCTCCTGTAGGGAAGCTACAGTGATGTGTCTCTGTAGTGGTCAAAACCTGCAACCCTGTCTATGTCATCCCATTGACATTCAATGGGAGCTTGATGTCAGCTTGAAGAATTTGTTTCACAGGGAAAGAAAAAGATGAACAGGCGGAACATATAAAAAGAGAAAGAAGTTACCAGGAGAAAAGAGTATTCTGAAGTGCTTAAACATGATTATTTCTCATAGTGGCACAAACCTTACTGAAAAGATTATTTAACCTGTCCCACTGTTGTTTCTAGTAACTTAACATCTCACATCGCTTATTGTACACTACTAGAAAACAGATGGAAATCGGCAATGTGATACACTACTTTAATCCCCATCTACCTTTAATGCAATGCAGAAAGTTTCAAATACTCTGAGCACTTGAATCTCTGTGTCTCTGTGAACTAGGAAGCAGTTCAGAACTCATGGATTCAAAATCACTGCACACTGTCCTCCATAGTGCTCGTTTCAGAGCAAATCTGCAAATTTTTAAATGCTGAGCCACCATTCCTTAATTTATTTCCTTTGTTCCACTCAGACAATAAAGTACATTTTACAGCACTACTTTAGTGCTTTTAATTTACTCTTCTATTCTAAAGCAATTTGCTGTATACTTCCCCCTTCCTCGCTTCTGTTCTACACCGACAGTGGCTACTACACTTTGTTCTCAGCAGATACTGGGCCTTTTAGAGGTTTCTAATTACAGTACACAGATAACACTTTCAACATTTCTCTCAGCCCCCTTTTCTCCCTTCTGCCCTCTGATTCTCTTACTGTGGACTTCCTGGCATTACTAGACCTCTGCCAAGCATGATCAGCAGGTGCCATGCTCACATCTCCTGCCCTACTGTTCACAGCAGTGCCTGAATGTCCATGAATATCAATCATTTATATGTCAGACATTTTTTCATAATTCATTTAACATACTAATGTTTTAATCCGTTAATAATTATTTTTTTAGAAAAAGGTGGCAAGCTTGAAATCATCAATTTTCTTGTGGACTGCAATATCTTTCTGCACATCTTTCTGAACTACATCTTCACAACTGCAAAAACAACAACTTACTGTATTTATTCATTCCACGGGCCAATTTGCTGTTTCTCAATCCTATTACTTTTCTCAGTTCAACAGCCCATTTCCTGACGGGGACAATAACATCAACAGTGATTTTGATACTGTGTCTCAGCATCAGTTTAGCAACCTGATCCACCAATATTAGAAAAGGAGGGAGAAAAAAATCACTTTGGATCCGGCACACATTTCAAACTGGTATTGTATAGCCACAGACAGGAATTATCAATAAATAGATGTAGCCCTCAGCAAAGGACGGGTGTCCCATCCAAGATGTATCCTGTCTTGCACCCAATGCTTGTCCGGATAGGCTCCAACTCCTGAATTGGTAGTTAAAACCCTTTAAATGTACTGAATCGTCATCACATCAAACAAATAATTACATCCTTTACAGTATATCTTCATGTTTTTTCTGTTGACTTCACAAACAGAATGATGGTGCACATGAGACTATTGGTCATTTGTTTCTAAGGGATAGGCTTACACACTAATTATCAGCTATAAAGGACTATAGAGAATAGGTTCTGGAGCAGACTGCTGTGTTCTCACGGAAACAAGTGAGTCTTGTCCACTGCTAAATAGGTTTGTATCTTTAGCCACTGTAGCATGCATGTTACAATATGAAAAAGCTAAAGCATGCATGTGGGCTTATGATCTGCTTAAACCTGTTTGGAACAGTTTTCTCCAAACAGGGTAACTCTAGGAACAGTCGCTAGATGACCTACCTGTAGAACAGGGGTCACCCACATTGATTCAAAGGAGTGAAATATGCAGTTACAGTATTCAATTGAAACAACGCATGACTTAAATAATCAACATAGATATGATCTTAAATCATTGAAGACATCTGCTGTACAAGAGATGGATAATATTCCTCAGTAGGGTTGCCAAGTCCGGTGCTTAGTCTATGATATTGTTGTATAGCTGAGTTTTAGCTGGATTAGCTGGTTTGTCTTCTCAACATGATTACTCTATTCTAAAATTATTTGAAACAATGGACATTGTTTTGCGGCATTAACACTATTGTCCTTGTGCCATGAGCAGTGTAAAAATGTTGCATCATTAAGTCAGCCATATTAAAACATAAATATACAATAGTGACAGTGACATAATGGGCTCAATAAATACGGTTGTTTTCATTAAATGGATTTTGTGACAAAAGTGGTCTCAGAACAGGATAAATAAAGGAACAGACATGAACAAATTAGAGATATCACCCTAATCATCTCCATCATTTCTAATCCATCATCCTCATCAGATTGTGCCATGTGAGAATTCCTCCTTTGCTACTGTAGGTTTTCCAGAAAGACACCCTGTGCTCTGACTTTCTCCACATTCACTTGGCATTAAGTAAAGCAAAACATAATAAAGTAAGAGTAATGTTGGGCAGAGTGTGGTGAAAAATTGCTGATGGTTCATTATATCCCAATTAACTCTTAGACTGTTTTAGAAAAAGATGGGTGTCTTTTTAATTAAAAGAATTATCTTTTACTTAATTTTTTAAGTAAAAAATAATCATTTTTGGCTGGCTGTTAGTCGACTGTGACAAGGTCCTTATTATTCCATGTAAAACTATTATTTTTCTATGACTATAATCATTCTCCAGGAGACTGGAGACTCATACAGTACAATCAAATTACCTTTTTTTATATTTGAATGGCATTCAAAGACCTGTCTCATACATTTTAAGGCAGCCAATCAGAGTGTTGCTGGAATGATTGAAATTATTTAAAAATGGAAAAGATGTAAACCAGAGAAAGCCATTTGATCCATATTGCTTATTTTGAGGTTCAGTAGCTCTGAAAGTAAAATTGAAAAATGCCATCCAGTCAAATTTTACAAGTGTCCAGTGTTTGGGTCTCAACTACCTGGTTGAGAAACCTGTCCCATATACCCACAACTATTTGAGTGAATTAGATTTTCCTTTTCTCTGTCCTTAGTGAGCTCCCTTTACATTTTCATTTGTGACTTTTTTGTGTCCTTGTATCACTACTGAATGATAAATAGTCCTTACGATTTACCCTATTTGTAACGTAGCTCATAGGATTTTATATACTTGAAATAAATATTCTCTTAACTTTCTTTGTTCTAGACTGAAGAGATTTGACTCCTTCATTCTCATGAGACTGAAATTTATGGTCTTCTTTTTGTAAGTATTTCTAAGGCCATGATATTTTTTTTTTGTGGTATGGTGACTAAAACTGAGCACCATAGTGTGACATCTTACTAGTTATTACATTAAAAAAAATCAGGCACAACTTCTCTGTGAATTTTAAGCAACTGTTTTGTTCAGGGGAGTAGCAGTTAGGGTTCTGCAGTCTTCATTGGAGCTTTGTGGGCTCCAGTTCAACTTGCTGCTGCTGTGACGCAGGTACTCAGTTCCAGTACAATGCCTTGCTACCTAAATGGGATGTCTCCATGTTGTCCTTGTGAATGAGAATTTCATCTTAATTCATTTATCTGGTTAAATAATGGATTATAAAGTATAAATCCTATTGTACATATTCAAGCATCACAAAGGAAAACAATTAAATTGCAGTTATTCTGCATATTTAAGCACATATTGCATTATCTCTTTTACTTTGGGCTTCTGTCTTCTGTTTATTTGCATATCCAAATGTCTTTTGTTTCCTAATGCATAATTTAGTGCATGATTTAGCAAGCAAAGTAATTTCACTTTCATAATAGAAATGTTAGAATTATGATGATAAATTAGTCGAATGATAAAAGTTAATGTAAAAATACTTTGGGTCTCTTTTTGTTTAAAGTGCTTATACCCCCTCCCCCAGGACGACTCTATCAATTTCTTATTCAGATTTATCTCATTCACAGCTGTGAGGGCAGAAATCCGATGAGTAAGCTCCAATCACACCGCCTGGTCTATTCCTGTTGCATCTGTTGAAGACTGTCAACAGACTTCTATCTCTCTAGTAAGAGAAAACTTATTCTTGGCAGGAGTTGTGCCAGACTGGATCCAATCCCCTAGTACAGGCTTATAGCTTGAGACACCCCATCTTGGACAGGATACCCCTCTATCAGTACACACGTGAAAGTTAATTGAACAGCACTTTGTGACAAGCCCATCTTTACTGAGTCATTGCTCTTAAAATCACCTTTGAAATATTTGGTGAATTAGCTCCAGAACTGATAATAAACCACCAGTGTTCTAATACCCTGTGATGGTACTGTAGCTACCATAGTGGATAGCAAACCTAGGGCTGACATACAGTATATTTCCAATCAAAAGACAAGCCTTATACTGCTTATCAGCAATTAACAGTATCTTATAATAATAATAATAATTGCTTACACTTATTTAGCGCTTTTCTAGACACTCCACTCAAAGCGCTTTACAGGTAATGGGAACTGCCCTCCACCACCAAAGTGCAGCATCCACCTGGATGATGCGTTGGCAGCCATAGTGCGCCAGAACGCTCACCACACACCAGCTCTCAGTGGGGAGGAGAGCAGAGTAATGAAGCCAATTCATAGATGGAGATTATTAGGAGGCCAAGATTGTTAAGGGCCAATGGGAAATTTGGCCAGGATGCCGGGGGGTAACATCCCTACTCTTTTCGAGAAATGCCCTGGGATTTTTAATGACCACAGAGAGGACCTCGGTTTTACGTCTCATCCAAAGGACGGCGCCTGTTTACAGTATAGTGTCCCCGTCACTACACTGGGGCATTAGGACCCACACAGACCACTGGGTGAGTGCCCCCTGCTGGCCCCACTAACACGTCTTCTCCCTCCCTCCCTTATAGTTTTACACTTAGAAGAATACAGCTGCCTTGTAGAAGATCACACTTTAGCACTTAGGATTCTAGCAATTATGCTTGGTGACAAGCCTAGGTTGACCAAACATTTCCCATTTCCCATTACTATGGTCTCTACATTGTTATTCAGGAATCAAATTGTGTCCACAGCCTCAAACAAGAAGGTTTTTAGGAACACAGAAGAGGTCATGGAGGATGATAACCACAAACTCAGGTGATAACGACCAGGTGAAGGATCGGGGGGAGAAGCTTGGGCCCTTCTGCTTCCTCAGTTATGAAGTTGTCTCTCTCTATTTTAACCTTGGGGAGAGAACATCATCTCAGTTTCACAACCTCAGGTTGAAATGGGATTCCCCAACCAAATTGTCCTTGGTGGCTCCCTAACCTTCCTCCTTCTCTACCCTAAGGGATTTGCTTCCAGTTCTCTCAGCAACTCTCAGCCAGTCAGGCACATTTATATTTTTGTTTACCAGGAGGCTGCCCAGCCAACTGAGCCCAAAGGAACTGCAGTTACACATGGGTTCACAGCATGGTCTGGGAGCCCCTTTCCAATACTCTCTAGCCCCAGGTGATCCCAGTAAAATGCAAGTTGCGATGCAGTATTACAGTGTAAAGTGCTGTTACATCCCAGTATGGTCCATGTGTGTTTATTTTGATGCTATCTTCCACACTTTCTGATTTTGGTTGTTCTCCCTCCCAATTGGTTCATTAAGTGCCGTTGTGACATCATCTTCAATCAACTCTCGACCAATCAGATCTCAGCTTCTTCGGTATTTAACTTGGAGGTTATCAGAATGAAGGAGTCTTTCATTTGACTTCGGTTCTGCTCGGCTCAGCTTCGTTTTCATTTTCGTTTTGCTACGGCTCCATTTCTCTCCATTTTTGTTCGTTTCACTTCGTGTGTTTCCTTATAGCTTCGGTTTTGTTGGTTTGTGTTTGTCTTCTTGAACTTTCGTTTGTTTGTATTATCCTGTATTTCACCATTACCTTGCCCAAAGATGTTACATCAACCTCTGTGCTCCTTTGTACCCTATTCCTTGTGTCTACTCTAATTTTCCCTTATTTGTATTTGTAGTTCACTTCTATATTTGTATATTGTATTGTGTAACTATTGTGTATAGGGTTAGTTTAGGTTGTCGTGTACATTCTACACACATAGTTGGTCTTTGTATTAGAAACATTAGTTTAGGACGGGTGAGTGCCTTTTGGCTTGTTTGGTTTTGGGTAGTAAGTGAAGGTTAGCCAGGGCGTTAGAAGATGCCGAAGACCGAGTGTTTGGGGTTTTTGTTTTGTAGTCAGGTTAGCTTTCCCTCACTTTATTAGCCAGCTCCATTTTGTTTGATATTTTCTTTTCTTTGACACCGCTCTAGTTCCCTTTCCCTGTGTGTGTTTGTGTCCTATTACGTACCAGTCACTTATTCACTTTAAAATAAATCACTTTTGCATCCAAACTTGTTGACACACTTCCTAAGTCCCTCACCAGAAATCCTCCTGCATCCAAAACCATCCTAAATGTTACACCCCTTTAACCCTGGACACTTGGGGTCGTAGGCAGTGCAGCCTAACACACAGAAGCTTCTGTTCCCTTCATGTTAGTGCTCTTTGGATATTTTCTGTTTAAACCTGAAGGAAAGGAGAAGAAACAGGTGTTGGATACACAAGGAGCAGTAAACACAGAGAGAAGTAAGCTAGGAGAATAGAAAGAAAATTTTAAAAAATGAAGGGGGAAATGGTCTTAGTAATAATAGAAATACTGGAGGGAATAGAAAACTGACTCTAACTGAAATAGGTGTATAATTAAAAATGACTCATAAAAAACACAGATAAGGGGAAGACATTTGGACCCTGTGCCCTAAACAGTAGTTCTAAAAGGAGCTGTTTAGTTTGTAGTTATGCCTTTAACAGAGAAGATAGATACAGTACACACACATGACAAGAGATAGTAAAATGTTCAAGATGACAGTGATAAAGTAAGCTCATTCACTGAGTCACTTCTTTCTGTCCAGCAGAAAATAAGTACAGCATGAGGCAATATGTACCATGAATGGAACTT
This sequence comes from Lepisosteus oculatus, assembly GCF_040954835.1. Taxonomy (NCBI): domain Eukaryota; kingdom Metazoa; phylum Chordata; class Actinopteri; order Semionotiformes; family Lepisosteidae; genus Lepisosteus; species Lepisosteus oculatus. The sequence goes on along the minus strand of NC_090719.1, from coordinate 10,449,336 downwards.
CAGTTCATCTCAAGGCACACATACACATTTTAGTTCCGGAATATGGGACACATTTTAGGGAATAAGAATACTTAGACAGATAAGTCGATTAAAAACAAATTCCCATTTGCATTGATATCATGGACAAGAGGCTCACACTATTGTTGCACACTGTTGCACAGTATTGTTGCACAGAAAGCAAAGCACTGAAAGACAAGAACAAATAAAAACATAAATAATGTAAAGGGACAGTGTTCAAAAGCACAAATCTTAAACAGAAAAGATTTAACTACACAACTAAAAAAAACCTCAGATACAAAGGTTGATAGAGCTTGCCAGCTTGCGTGGCAGATTTTTCCAGTAGCAAGCAGTAGCAACTCGATGGCAAATACTCTTCAAAGATTCAATTTGGTAAAAGTGCTAGATCTTGAATTGTTAGATGGCACAGAGCTGCAATAAATAATGAAAATTAGAAGCTGTTCCCAATTATTGACCTGTAAATTAACCTGAACCAAGGAAGCATTCACCTAGTGAGCAGAGAAGATCAATTGTAAATATCACAGTAATGAGTGTGATGGGGGTTGCCAGTGATAAACCTTATATCAAATATATTTTTTTAAGAAACATTTTGGAGGCCAGTCTTTAAACATCACTACAGTCCATGACGTTCAGATGCTTGAAACTAGTGTATACCTACTGTACATAGAAGATTGTGTAAAAGTAGTTTTTTGAAATAAAATTAATGGAAAACTCATTCTCCAAATACGTATGAGCAATTGCCATTAAAAAATAGTCTTCCAACTGGACCCCAGAAAGCAGTCTTCTCATACAGCAGAAATATCTGTTAAGATTCTGTATTACTTTCACTTGTTTTGCCTTTCACTGCCATTACAGTTTGAGTCCACTGATTTCTGGACTTTTGTCTGATCAGTTTGTTAGCCTCACCTTTCGTTTTAAAGGAATGTAATCTTATCATGTTTCCTGCTCCTTGTGTGCAGATTCCATCTTCAGTGAGTTTACAGAATTAAAAAGGAGTTTTGAAGAGGTGTTGGTCTAAGAAGAAGACACTGCTCTGCAGAGGCCAGCAAGTGGCCAAAACACTGCTGAGCTGCAGAGAATGTAGATAATTAGAGATAAAAGTTGACATGGCAACAGCAGACTGTTTTCACATCTCCCCCTTCTTTTTAGAGAAAAAGAAGGAATCTAGCTTCTCAGCTACCTGATCATCACCACTGTCATGTACTTCATATTCCCAATTTAGTAACGCACCACAGTGTCCACCCACACAGCTTATTAAAAGCTTACTTGGTATATGGTTTACTATACATTTTCCTAATAAATTAAAAAAAAACTTCCCTTAAGCAGAAAGACAAAACCCATGGAAATATTTTTTTTCCCTGCCATGATGCTAAACCAAAGTTTTCAATTATGTGGGCAATTTTGAACTGTGACCAAAGTCCTCTTTTATCTCCCTCTATAAAAGGCTATGCAGACAACACAAGCAAAACCGTACATCTTTTATTCTCTTTGGGGCTAAGGAAAAAAGGTGAACTCTACCGGGGTTGGGTAGATTGGGATTTCTTTGGTTTTCTGTGCAACAGTGATCCCTGTGGCTTGCCAGACATCTTTAAGCATACAGTGGAAGTGTGCTCATGGGGAGTTGCATTGCTCCTCCAATCAATGCAATTAATCTCGGATACACTTGCACTGTGCCAAAGAATAATAATAATAAAAGATTACACTTAAAAGTGTTTATTCGTCCCTTACAATTAAGTCTTCACATTTGTTCATTCTGTATAATAAAGAATTCCCATTTACAGAACAATCCTGGATATCAGTTATTGTTGTTGTTTTTTTACCAGTGCAGTTAATGTAGCTCCCCACACCTTGAATGGTACACTATTTAATTTTGAATATTTTTTGAGTATTTCATATTTATATTATGAGTTGCTACAGTATGTTTAAGGCTGATCTCTGAAGCCTGGAAAATTGGACTGGTAATGTTGCTTCTCTAAAACCTAGTAATACAGTAAGTGCGAGTAGTGGATGAGCCGAGGTAGTGCTCATTCCTCTGGACCAGTAACTACAAGCCATTACCTATAACAGTACACTTTGCTTTATCCCGATTTCCACTTAATATCATTGGTATGGTAAATTCTTCTCCACCTTATCTGCTATGTAGGGAACAGCTGATGCATGATGTGTGTTGTACTGTACATTATGAAGACCATCTGATGCATTAGCTGTGTAAGAAGAATCCCATTAAAGTCCCATAGAAAATATTAAAAACTATCGTCATTGTTTGAATAATTTAAGGATCCCCATCCTAAAGACAAATTCCAGAAAGAAACATTGAGCCTTCAGAACTTGCTTCCCAGAATTAGATGGATATTAAATGAAAACTTTCAATATGGAAAACACTGAAAACGTTTAGCTGAAGTGAATCTTGTAAGAGAGACATGAGAATTGTTTTATCGACCGTAATCACCCAGTAAAAAATAAATTGTGATGCTGTCTGCTGTCACACCCTCTGTACTTGATTGGACACATGAGACTGCAACTTAATATGTTCTTCCCAGCAGAATAATTTTAAACCAATCCAAGAAAAAACTCCATCTGCTGAGCATAACAACTCCAACTCAGTATTCCACATCACCTTCTGCAAAGGAATGATAGGGAAATACATCTGATTTATAGGATTACATTAATATGGGATAAAAGCAAATGGGCTTGTATCACGGTGCAGCAATTAAGACAAAGAGCAATCTTTAATTACATCGTTAAGCAATGAAAAGCAATTACAGTCAGAGTCAAAACAGACAATGCACCAAAAAAAATCCTTTGCCATTATTCTTGCTGGGCCCTGTTGTTAAAGCCTCTTTCTTTATTTTACTGTGAATCGTGGACATATTTACAGTAATTCTAAGCTTATATCAATATATTTACAGTTAACTATGTAGTTTCATGTTACATTTTGTTTGTCATAGACAATTAGAGATTTGGGGCTGTAATAGTTAACGAATATAAGCTTCATTTTCTACACCAGCAGTCCTCCAGACAAAGTATTTCTCCCCCCAAAAAAGATTGAAAGAAGTCTGGATGTTGTATGGTTTCCTTTTCAACAAAGTCCTTTTATACATTAAATATTAATATTTCATTTTCCTCTTTAAGGTGGTGAAACACGACATGTTTTGGCATTCTAAAAAGCAGCAGTATTCAAAGTGTTTTGATAGTTAACACAAAATGATGTAAGAAAAAGAAGACAGAAAATCAAAATAAGAAAGAAAATCACATTTTGAACTTCAAAACTGCAACTCACCCATAAAGTATATTGTGCATCCAGTTTTGATTAATCTCACATCTTAATGCTTGCAATGCAATTTCATGGCATTATTATTCATATAATGCTTGAGTAAAATTATTGATGCAAGAGAGTGATTAAGTGCTCTAAAATGTATAAATGAATTCATGAATGGGTACATACTGTACTTAAAAAAAAACAGACATCTGAAATGGCATCAGTAGCTCCTCCCACCCAGCCAGCAAAAGGGACAATGGCTCCACCCACCCTGGAAGTTTTGGGGACAATGGGATCTACAACTCCAGCAATAAAAGAGTCTGTAGCCCCTCCCCCTCTTTTATTACTCCACTGTGTAATAATACATTTATTTATGTATTATTACTGGCTTCATAAAGTTTGTGTTTGCCTGGCTCAAATATTTTGTGTATTTTCCTAGATGAATAACTTGCATTCAAATAATCCAGACCAAAGAACTAAAACTTAAAAGTCTGACTAAAATTGTATATACTGTAAAAGATAGAGTCTGAATTATGTATATCACCTAGTAGCTACATGTATGTTGTAATGTGCAATATTTACATATGAGAAAGATTCTTGGCAAAACATACGACAGAAGAGCAAAATATACTGTTTATCTCTAGCAATACATTGTAATGAAAATATGTTGCCTTTATAATAAGAGTATTTCTAAAAAAAGAACTGCTTGTACTATGTCACAGGAAATAAATCAGTTCAGATTACTCAACATATTCTTGAGAACTACAGTGGCAAAACCTGCACATTGCCATTAGGACATTGTCATCACGCAGCAACTCAATGTAACAATATTTTAATCTATTATTGAATTTTATGGAGAAATTAAAACATTACAGTCACTCAGGCATTCATGTTGAAGGCCCATAGTGTACTGTATTTTCTGTTTTATTAATCTTTAACCAAATTAATCTTTTTACGCATTAATCTATTTCTCTTAAAATGGATCAGAGCTTTAAGTCCCATGTTCAAAGACAATTTAATACATTTCCCATACTTAGGTATATGAGAATCCTTTCCTTATTTTTGACGGGATACAATTAAAATGGTAAGTAAAAATCATCTAAGTCTGTAGCATTTTGATTTCATCTGAAAACTGACACCGAGTTAAATCATTTAACTTGAGACTACAGACCACCACACATTTTCCATAATCTCACTAATATTTTCTACTTTTCAACGTGCATGCCTGTTTTGCATGCACTTTTCTTTTGTTTTATGTTGTAAATTATTCTCCTGCTGTCTTCTCTCACCTGTTTTTTAAGTGTGCGGGTTATTATTTAGATGTTGTATAATCCTTTTGAAATACTTTATTTCAATATTCTTTTTTAACTCTCGGAAACCAAACTACAGGACGGTTTCTTAATTAAAATGCCCAAACCATTTTAGAAATATATTCAGTAAGGAAAGAAAAAATAGTTTGTTTTTAGGTTGATCCCCGCTTATGAAGATTTCTTATGAAGAACCTGAGCTGCCCAACAAAACTTCAGACCAATACAAAAATTATTCCTATTGTTTAGTCATTTGGTACCATTTGTAGTGGCCAGGTGGCCAAAATACTGCAAGTAACTGGTGAGTGGATTACTAACACACTACATATCTACAGGGTACAGTATCTATTAATAGAAAGCCACTTATTCCTCTTAAAGATTGTAGAAATCTGGAGCTTATCCTGGAAGCACGGAGGGTGCAAGCCAGTATTACAACTTTGCAATATGCATCGTCAGGGATATAACACTATATACAGCACAAAAATCTCCTCTTTCTGCTGCAGCAACACTTCTTAAAAGAAGTCAGATTGAAGGTCCTTTGACTTGTATATAATGCACTACTGATAATTTTAGATGAGGATAGTTCTGTCAGTCCCAGATTGTTTTGCTTAGTCATGATTCAGAAGTTTCTGATAATCTTCAGCATGATGTCTCTTACAGGAAGAACTTAATTCAGTCAAAAAAATACATAATCTTGTGGTGCCGGATGTAACCTGAGACACCTTTAAATTACACTAGCTCAAACAAATGTTCTTCATAGAATGAAACACAACTAAACAACATTATATGAGTGTAATAACTGTATCAGCCTTGACAGAGACTTGATCATATTTACTTTACTTCCTTATTGTCTGTCTGTTTCTTATTTTTTTTTATCTTTGTGAGCTTTCATCCAATACTCTATACAGATCTTCTTGTTGGTATACGTCCTTGCTGCTTCCACCTCAGGTCGGCCCTTCACTGCTGGGGCTCGAACCCAGGCCTCTGGCATCACTCAACAGGGAACCAGCCAGCTGAGCCTGCGGTCTGGCAGCTGCGGTCCCTGCTATCCACAGGGAAGGGCGGTGACGTCACTGCGCTGGCAAGCCAGCTCACAAAACCTGCAATGTCGGCCGTATGCGTTACACTCTCCCCTGCTTAATTCGCCATCCTCATCGAAGGGCTATCCCATCCTGCTCCTGACACCAATGTAGGGGGTTCGAGCACCAGCCGTGGTGCCGAGGGCTGACCTGACCTGAGGCTGAAGTGGCTAGGGTGCATCACCACAGGAACCTGAAAACACTACAATATGTTGGTATCTGTGGTTGCCTTACAGCACTGGGGACCTGGGTTCAATTCTGTATGTTCTCTTGGTTTTTGCATGGGTTTTCTCCAGGTGCTCCAGTTTCCTCCCACAGTCCAAAAACGTACTGGAAGGTTAATTGGTTTCTAGGAAAACTGACCTTGGTGTGAGAGTGTGCCTGTCTGCGTCTTTGAATGTCCTGCAATAGACCGGCATCTTGTCCTGCCTTGTGCCCATTGCTTTCTGGGATAGGCTTCAGCTCCTCTGTGATGCTGTATTGGATAAATCAGTTATAAAATGGATGTTGGAATCTAAGAAAAGGCATAATTACTCCATTAGTTTAAATGCCAAAAGAATGTAGAAGGGTCACTACATTCTTTACTTTAGTAATAATGAAAATAAACTCATGTATTAAATAGGGACATTGGTGTTCATTTGTGCCTGGAGCACCAACTGTATAATCTATTTACAGAATGTGAACTGTTTTTGTGAGGCTGTGTCTACACATATAATGAGAAGCAAACACGGAGAAACACAGTCATGCACACAGTGTTGAGATCAGTCATGTGTGGCAAGAGTACAGAATTATAAAAAAACACAGAAAAAATAGGTCTGATAAATCTCTCTCATTCAGATATTCTCTGTAGGTTATTAATGTCTCTGTGTTTGCCAACAGAAATATTTCTTAAAATGGCTGGAATAGACAGTGACAGTGCTTGTATTCAATTAAAAATACATTAGTTGAAACATAAGCTCTAATTTGGTAACTTTTCAATTCTAAAGAAAAGAATCTTTGTTAGTCTAGAAAAAAGTAATTATTGACAATTTAAACTTTTTAAAAATACCTTTTCCTCAGTGATCTTTGTTTCTTGTTCCCCTTGCTTAGAATTACTTTTGTAATTCTCCTTAAAATCACAGTCTACAGTTCATGGCATTCTATCACACAATATATTCTTCCCTTGTTTTAATTTTGCAATGCAATAACATACAAGTTTTAGTACTGCTGTTAAATGGATCACATACTGTACTATTATCATGTCAAGAACAGAAGATTATTATAAAGGAAGCATAAGAATATTGTCACATAACTATCAGAATATGCCCCAGTAGAGTTCTTAGTGCTTAGCACCATTGCTTCAACAGCTTCAGGGTTTGGGTTTCAGCTTGTCTGTCTGCATGGAGTTTGCATGTTCCCCACTGTGGACTTTTTGCCTGGTGATAAAGTGTTATGCCATCCATGCTGCTAAGAAATGCAAGTTAAGTTTAATTCTCTACTTTACCCTTGCTTCAGAGTAAGGAATCAAGGGGATTTCACCAAGAAGAGTTGAGCGGCTTGTTCCCAGCATAGCAATTACTGGCTCTATAAGTACAGAAGAATAGAATCAAATGTGCATTATGGGTCACCCAGCCTCCTCTTATTTGTGTACTTTCCGATATTTTCAATTTGTTATTGCGAGGATGATCAAATGCATCAGAATATTTTTTTTTTTAAGAAATGGATTGGAAAATTGTCCTCGTAATGCATCCTAATGCTAGAGTGAAAGAACCAGTCTTTAATAAGCACCCCATCTTTAAAAGCTTTGCTTTCCTCTTGACTGCAGTGATTATCCACAGATGGCATTATTTAAATGCAGTTTCCCTGAAACCCATTTCTCTCATTAACAGTCAAAGAAGGAGTACATTCATAGAGATCCCCACTGACCATAATGGATAAAACATTAAGAATATTTACATTTACTAAGCAGCACAAATACACTCTGCCCATAAAAATACTAAAATTCCACATAAAAAGCAATTATTGTCTATAATAAAATGCCTTTTTTTCCAGCAAAATCATACAGCTTTCTGTACTGTTCTCTCAAGCAAACATGCAATTATCGTTATTGCCTAATTACTATATTCATTAATTATCAGCTGTAAAGTGTGGTGGTGAGATAAAGCATCTAGCCTTTAAAACTATCAATTATTATTATTTCAGAGAGCATTTAAATTTTTTTATTTATTTTATATATACTGTCATTATAGAACACAGCAGGATGCCAATATTGTCAATATATTTAAACAAATAACTGAAAAAACCCAAAATACAGTGCCTAAAAGAATCCTTAATTAGCCTGTTGTATTATCTACAAAGACTTTTTCCCTTTTGACAGATCCCTAGATAAGGAAAAAGTTTCCTACTGTATATGACTAGAAACAGAAAAGACTTAGAGAGAAGAGATGGAAAGATTAAGAACGATTTTGTTGGCTCAACTCTATCATGCAAAAGAGGACTCAAATATCTAATTTTATCAAACGGTTCCTCAAAACTTGTACAATCAAATGTTGAAATCCCACTAGCCTTTGCAGGGAACTGTTTAGAAAAAACAGACTCTTTTAAATGAAGAAGATCAAATCACTTGTCCTTTTTAGCTCAATTTATTTTTTCTTTTCCTGTTCACACGTCACTGTTAAAAGCCTCATAGCATAACAAACACTCCTTGGAGTGGTACTGTATCTGTAGATGGGAAAAAAGAGCAAGATGTGTGAAGCCCGGTCTCTGAGGTAAGTGTAATAGAGTTTGAAAGGAATAAAGAAAGAGATGGGCCTAAATATCGTCATCCCTCATGGATTCTTTCTGTGGTGTTTTTAATGTAAAGCGGCACACTATTTATTGAAGCAAGCGCCAACTTTCAAGAGACATTTGCACATCAATACCCATGCTGAAAGGAGAGAGGACAATCAATTTTTTTTTTCTTGAAAGCTATCACTTTTGTTGACCCCCAGTGTATCTGCTGTTGTCCAAAGCTGTATTCCAAAAGAAGGTATAAATATGCAGATGTAGCCTTTACTGTGTTTATAGAGAAAACCAATATCTCTGCAGGCAGTATGATTTCATTCAATACCTATGTAAGTACTGTATGATCCTTAATGTCAAGAGTATGGAAAATTGTTTTAAAAACGTATAGTCTGCAGTGCTGTAAAACGAAATATTCACAGTTAACTGGTTTACGTATTACTGAAGTTTGGAAGTCATAAAGTACATTTAAAGGACTGGTGGTTATTTATTATGTTTAATAACAGCATTAGTAGTTATTTAAGGAAGAGCATGGTTATATCTAGTGGGTGAAGATGATCGCTAGAGCACATAGAACATGTACTGTAGCTTACAGGGTTTCTGGAACTTTAGAAGGCCAGTGAATGTGATTTAAGATGTGAGATGTCTCCTTATTCCTCGTAACACAAGAACTGGACAATTTTCACAGTGGAAGATGGTTGAAATGAAGCACTGATGCACCTTTAGGTACAGTATATCAAGTCCCTAAATAAATAATTACTATGTTCCTGTAATGGATACAAGTACAAATACAAATTATACTTCTCACATTGTCCAACCCCCAAAAAATCTTCATGTTTATGAAAAGACAGTTTAATTGTCTATTTTTAATGAATTAAAACATTAATGAATAAAAGTAAAAATGTGCTATTAAACTATACCACAGCAATTTCAGTCTACTGCAGGCCCTAAATCCAACCCATAGTTGGATTTTGTAATTGTCTGCAGTGATGAAGTCACTTGCCTATGATTTCCTGTAGCAAAGACCTGTAATGGAATATTATAGAGGCACCAGCCCTTCCTCTGCTTTTGGCAGATGGCTCTGCTATTTTCTGCACACTTTTCTCATACACATAATTACCTAGTATTTAGACTTTCTTTTCTCATGTCGAAGTTAATCACGCAGACAGGTGCAGCCTATTAACAAACCTGATTAATGACTGCCAGGGTAATTCAAAGATCAGATCAACTTTAACAATCACGATTCAAAAATAGCTGTGGTTACAATACAATTTGTCAGTGGTGATTATAGCAGCCCAGTTTCACTCTGTTTAATTATTTAAAAAGAAAGAATAAATAAACCAATCTAATATTTTTCTGTGTAAGTGACAAGAAGGGGCTTTTTTTTAAAGGATACATGATGGTTCCTTTACCAGAATGAATTCTGAATTGTTTTAACCCTAAGTCAGAAAAATACATGATACAGAAATCATTGAGAAAAAAAAGTTTAATGCCAACCTGTTTAGTATCCCTGATGTCTCCTTGACAGGTTTATTTGACATTGATTTCTTATGTAGAGATACTGATGCCTGGTCCAGTGGATATTAGGGGGCAGATTAGAAGCCTACAATCTACAATCTGAATTCAATTAGATGAAAATTCAGTTTCTATCACTTATCCATCTATCAGCGTTTTTCCCGATTCCCAGAGAAAGCTTTGTAATTATTCAATTATCAAATCCAAATTCTTTGTAGCTTTTTATTCCAGAAAATAAGAAAAAAGGTGATCTGGAGTGCAGCAGCCAGCAAGGAGTTGTACCAGACATCACCTCAGGCAATAATTACATGTGACTGGAATTGTCCAAGAGGTGATTAACAGGCAGAGCCAGCATTGGTTTGAGTTGAGTGGGCTTGCAATGTAGTTACTGCATTGGGGACTTGCCGGGATTTTGTGAGCTTGCAGTGTCATCATTAAGAAATGTATCACCTGCTAAATGTCCTGTAGGAAGTGCAGGATGCACAATGTCAAAAATAGAGAGCACTTGTGACAGATGCTCAGTACAAACTGAGCGTTATTTCCAGAGGAATAATTGCAGTCTTTGTGATTCTCCAGCTGATATAGGGACAAGTTGATAAGATATTAATGATCTAAAAAATGTTGAAGTTTTTCAATCAAAATCACATAGATTTAAAGTATGGATGGCATGGTTGTGTGGTGGTTAGCCTCTCATTAACCCCAGGACACCCCTATCCGGAATCTAACTCAAGACCTGGATATAGCGTATAAGCTATACTGTATGTGAAATTTATTAACATATATGTATACAGTATATATATAACAGGTAACAGTACAGCTTGAAAGTGATCTGATATGTTCCCTGTTAAATGTCATACTTTTATCTAATTTCTCCATTACAATCCCTTAACAATTTAACTACTGTATGACAAGATAGAGTTGACTGAGAATGCTAGTTGATTGCATCTACAAATCATAGCTGTGTCACATATTGGGGAAAAAGATCAGACTGTTGTAAGAGCATCCAATAGTGTCTAGCAAACATTGGTTATCATAAGCATTAAATTAAGCAACTGTGAACCAATATTTGCGTTTAAGAATATTTGTGTTTAAAATGGAAGCAATGTGCTGCTTTCATTTTAAACTCATCTAACTAAATGTCTACCAAACCTAGCAAAGCCAGTACAAGATATGTGTGTTTCTGATTTGGTACATTATGATCTGAATTCAAAATAATACTATAACACTGTAAAGAGTGAAATAGATTAAATAAAGTATTTCCACAAAATACAAAAGCATTTTCTTCTTGTTTCACATTCGACTTGTTTTTTCACACTCAATATGTGGACTATTGTACATGTTTATCTGTACTCTTTTTCTGCTTCTGTTTCCCCAGTGTCCAACTCGGCCCCTGCAGCTGGTGTCCTACATTTTATGCTGTCGCTGGTGTTGATTTTAACCATGAGTTCCCCCCTCTTGGCACGCCTGGGACACTTCTGTTTGACCATTTGGGGCATCCATTTGGCCACGGATTCCTTGCTTGGCCCTCTCAGCCTTCTTAATGCCATCTCCTCGGTGTTGGGTCTGTACAGCATCCTACCCCCAGATCAATCAGCAGGCATCCTAGAGTTTATGCTATCACTGGTCTCCAATTAGATCCCAGGTTCTCCCTCTGTTCTCTTTTAGTGTAATGTTCATACTTCCATATTCATTCGGTCTGTTTCTGCATCAGTGATTTTTTGGTTCATTTGCTTTTCATGGGGTAAGATACCTCAGCCCCATCTGCACTTGAAGTCACCTTCTTGGCCCTAGGTCTGTCCAGGTTTGTATCTCCAGCTCAATCAGTTCTTCAGCTTTTAACGTCCGGCTCCTTTTTTTTTTACCATAATCTCCTCATTTCCATAACCTGCCCGTACTGTACGTCTCTCTCATCTCTGATTCTGCATTGGTGATTTCAGGATTCACTTGTTTCTTTTTGAGGGTGGAGCCTCATCATCCTATGGCCAGAATCTCTTTACTGAGCAAGTTAAGTCAAAACTTGTTATATTTACACACTCAATAAACATTCACAAAGCATCCAATCCTTGGATGTCATTATTTTTTAGTGAAATGGAAGTTCTTAACTAAAGTTTGAGAGGGATAATGACAGACAAGCCAATCTCACATACAGTAGCTGTCCATAATCACAATCATTACTGTCTTTCAAACACACCCTTTCTTGCATTTTTTTAAATTAATTGTGCCTCTATGTCATTTCCATTTTGGTACCTATCCCTTAGTAATTCCTCTCTCTGAATAGGAGTTGAGCCTGCCTCATCCTGATCCTAGAGGTAGGAGGCTACCTCTTAACCAAGCAGCTTAAGCCAAAACCCAGTACTCCTAAATACTCAGTTAACCTTCATAAAGCATCTGTTTCTTGTGTGTTGTTATTCCTTGTGAAATATTTTTTTGTCTTAGAGTAATTCATCAATCATCTGAATTGTGCCAGAGAATATAAAAAAAAACATTATACATGCCATTTCTTATATGCCTCAGATTTTACCTAGTGCTTGGGTTAATATCTAGATCCCTCTGTAGTGTCACGCCCCACACTCTCCCTCGCAAACGACGTTACATTCCCGGAACCTCTGCTTCCCAATCTCATCCCCGATTGAACCTAGCACATGCATCAGATTCCTCAAATTCTCACACCCTAACCAATCATCCAATCACACCCCTTTCCTTTCAGTATTTAAACCCCCTTCGCACACCTTCCTATGCTCACTATTGAGAAGCCTTTCTTAGTATTCTCCAGTGTGAATCTTCAGTTCTCCAGTGTTTCCAAACCTTTTGACTGATCTCCCATTATGAATCTTCTGCTTCCGCCTCTTGACCTCGCTTTCTGGATTTTGCCTTTGAATTGTTTTGGATTTCTCTTATCGGACCCTCTGCCTCCCTTATCGACCCAGCCTTTGGATTTTGTCTTTTGGTTTGTCCCTTTGCTACTCTGTGTCCTGTGGGATTCTGGTCACGCATAAGGATCCTTCTATTCCACGTATTGGTTCAGTGACATGTAGTTTGTAACAACAATTGATTCCAATTAAACCTGTACTGATACACAAAGCAATTGACAAATGTTAAGATAGGTCTATTTTGCAGTGCAATGTAAAAAAAAAACCATTTCATATTGCTTATTAACATGGAAAACAAAGCACTAAAAGAATGCTTCATAGCACGTTAACTCTATTATAAGAGTGGATGTGAAAATGAGTGGAAATTCTCCAGATGACCACTGCAGAGAATCATGTGAAGCAACATAAACTCTCCCAGTCCTATATGATCACATTGCCACAGACCAAACTCTTAACTTCCAGTGGTGAGCATAGAATGGAGATCATTCTGGCATCCTGTTTACTGTGCATTTTTTTCTGCATTAACTCAGCCAGTAGTGTGAACAAATTCACAAAGATATAAATGCCTTAAGCTCCCTATATACAGTACCACCTATAAAGGAACAATTTACAGTAGTTAACCAAACCTAAAGTTTCATGTGTTTAGGAAGTAGAAGGAAATCAAAGCACATAACAAAAAAAACAATACACATAGAGAGAAAAGGTTGATACTGCAAACTGGCATTGGACCCAGAAACCTGGAAAAAACAAATACTGTACTTATTGTATAGTTGTAGAAAGCATGCCACACCATCCTGTGTTGAGTGTTAGTAAAGAAACTGGTGCTCGGTAAAATAAGTTATTGGCAAAAGAATGAGTGGTAAGAGAATACACATCGGTTTATGGCTAGCATATCCTAAATCGATCCTTACCCCTGCTAAATGATTATGACATTTAATGCTGAATATAAAACTGAGCTTTCGCCTTGATTCTTGGTCCAGGTATAATAAAAATCCATTAATAATGGTTTACTAAATGGGTTGAATGTGCTTTATACCTAATCTCCTTTTATGATGAAACACTGATGAACTGATATTATTTACTTCATCCAGGAACAGAAGAAATGCGAATCACCTTTGTCATTTTTAAAGCTTGCTCTCAAGTCTGTATTCAAGGCTGTGTGTTCTCTTTTGTCAGCTTTGTGTCACTTTTTCTCATTAAGGAGAATTCACATTTCCTTTTTTAAAAATGTCCCTGAGATTCTGTGGGGCTTTACAGTGCTCAATCTTCTTTACTCTGCTGAATAGACAGGATGATATTTAAATTCATGTATTGTGACACACATAAATGTCAATAAAGTCAAAATGACTGAAAAAGTAACAAACTGTCTCAGAAAAAGTGCAGCTACAAAATTTATTTTCCCACTACAAAGAAAGTCTAAATTTTCTCTTCCAGAGAAGAAGTGCATTGAGACAAAAATTCTACTGTAAAACAATTAATCAAAATATGATCTGCATTTAGCTACTATATATCTAATTTATTTAATATATATTTACATTTTCCATCACCAAAGGCCTATACGACATAAAATTAATGATTAACTTACTGTTTTTTCCTTGTGTACTTTAGACATTTCATATTGGCTGGAGAAAAAAAACAATCTTAAATCTTCAATCAACCACTTTTGTTCTCTGTAAAAAAGTCAATATTTCAAATAAATCCAGTTCATGGAGAAGGTTGCAAAAGTTAACTGACAGCAAAGGTCCCTTCAATACTGTTTAATTTGATTTTTGGCCTAAAAAGAAAATTAATTTGCAAATATTTCATTTGAGCAACAATGTGTGTTAATGAATAGCTTAGTAAAGTTTTTTTTCTCCTCCAAAAGGATCTGAACTCTAGAGAAACAATTCCTGTGCACTTAGATGTTAATGCTGTATGTCGCAAATGTTTTGCTGAAATGTTTCATGGAACCATATCTATTTTTCATTAGGTTGAATGCATGATAATGCCATTTTGACATTTAATTGAGGCTATTTTTATCTTCTAATCAATATTTTTTGACATAAATGGGCTGCCTATGTTGCACCCCACCATTAGTCAAGACGACAGGATACAGGATGACTTGGACCCAGGCTGTCAACAGCTCCCTCAAAACATCTTTATTAGCCTGACAGGAACCTTTGGAGGTTTGTTTTTGACACAGTGGAAAGCCAACAAGCAGTGATAAGTTTAGATGGATAAATAACATGGAATGATATTATGCTTATAATGCACCTATGATCTTTACAAGCACCCTTTAAAAAAATATTTTATTATTTTAAGTGTACTGTAGTTTATATATTATAATAATTGAAAAATAACAATAAATGACACATGCTTCCTTACAATGGTTATTCCCTATTATTGTGTTTTAAGATAGCTTTTGCTAACCTGATATGTGAATTAATTAAATAATATCACATTAAGTATTAAGAGTACAAACTTATTTATTTTTGCATTCAATTAAAACATGCTGAAATGTAACCTCCAGCACTAAAGCCTTAATGTTCTTATAAATGCATATTAGTTATGCAACAGTTTAACTGAATGTAATGAAATGGTATAAAATGAAAATAAATCAGAGAGCAGCCCACATGCAGCAAATGGCTCTTGTCATACTAGCTATCTCTGGGCAATTCACAATAAATAAGTCATACTATAATTCAGCTCAAAATAAGAAACAAACCTAAGATTTGATTTAGAAATTTTGATTATGGCAGCTTTACTAAAAGCTCTTTCTCCTCTACCAAATTCCAAGCCACTAGTTGTTATGGCAATAATGTATTGAACTCCAGGTTATAGTTGTGTTACAAAAACATTCTTCAGCATTGTGTGCACAAACATGGTGAATACCAAACCAAATGCATTTATCATCATAATTCCTTTACAGATATACAGAAGCACAGTAATAACACACAGATCTATCAAATTAGTAAACAATGGGGTATAATAGCAGGTGCTTTCCAGTGATATGAACATTTGTTTTACAATTGTGGACAAACTGAACTCTTGCGAAGGAAGTTTGAAAGTAACTAAATGATTGATCATGGTTTAAATGTTCACCTACAATATTAATTCATTCGTTATATGAAGTGTGCTTTTAGATGGTTATTTTTTTCTGAGTACAGTCTCTGAAGAAATGAAGAAAATCTCTTTTTACAACTTCAACTCTATCAATTAGGAGCATCCTTTTCTATAAAATTAACAGTTAATCCCACCTTGGGTACTGTTTGTAACGTCAAGCTATAATAATATTTATATACTGCTTTTCATGTTTGTCATATAAAAGAATTGTATAGTAAAACAACAAAACAAAGTACTGTATGTCCAGTAGGTGAAGTATGAAGAAAGTTTTAAGACAGGATTTGAAAGTATTGACTGACTTACAAGATCTAATATGAGCTACAAGATCATTCTTCAGTCCTGGAGCAACTGAATAGAAAGTATGATCTTCCCAGTATTAAGAACCTCATATCGGGCACTGAAAAAAGTCCTGGTTTCCAATATTCATTAAGTCTGCAGACTGCAAATAACATGTAAATGTAGAGGGAGTTTAAACCACTCAGGCCCTGAAATGGTGAACAGTGGGATTTTGAATCATATTCTCAAATTCACTGGGAGCCAATGAAGCTAAAATGGGAGATACATGTCTTGGTTTTTAGTTTTGCTTAAACCTCAGCTCCTGAATTCTGAACATGCTGCAATTTTTAAAACATTTTTGAGCGTGCCAAAAAGCAATGCATTCAAAAAACCATGCCTGGAAAAAACAGAAGAATGAACTGGCTTTTCTATATACAGTATGTGTTGGAGAGAGATGTGTCCAGATAGTCACAATTTCACAAAGATTAAAAAAGACACCTTCACAACACTGCAAACATGAGCTTCAAATACTGTACAATACCAAACATGATCCCAGGTTTCTTCATTTGAGTACTTGGAATGATCTCAGAACCATTAATTAAGTGGGTAAAGATTTCAACTGTCAAAGAAAACCTAGTATGTTTGTAATGTCTTGGTATTAAGGTGCAGGATCTTTGGTTCATATTAATATTGCAGTGCTCTCAGGTTCACATGGATATGCACCCTCACTGTTGCCACCTCAGGTCAGCCCCCCACCGTTAGGGACTTGAACCCAGGCCTCTAGCATCACTCAACAGGGAACCAGCCAGTTGAGCTAAAGACAGAACTCCCTTCAGCCCAGTGGCTGAGGTCCCTGTTATTCACAGGGAAGGGCAGTGACATCACTGCGGTGGTACGCCGGTTTGCACAACCTGCAATGTCGGCCATATGCGCTAGACTCTCCCGTCCCGTCTCGCCGTCCTCGGCGAAGGGCTATCCCATCCTGCTCCTGACACCAATGTAGTGTTCTTGGGTTCACGTGGGTATGTGCCCTCACTACTGCCTGCTGAGTGATGCCGGAGGCCTGGGTTCGTCCCCAGCGGTGGGGAGCTGACCTAAGGTGGCAGCGGTGAGGGTGCATACCCATGTGAACCTGTGAGTGTTACAATATATTTGTTTCAAAATATAGGTATGTTCCTTCAGTATTATGTACTGGAAAATTATGAAGAATGGAAAACTCACATTATTGACTAACAAAACTATACAGGCAATACCGTAGGTCTAAAATTTGTGTTGACTTTCAAATATACTACAGAGTATAACTATATAAAAAATAGCTTGGCACTTCGGTATTTGTCTGATTTATTGTGTCCCTACTGCCCCCATTGAAGCCTTCATTCATTTGACTCTGGGCTTCTGTTTGTCCCCCAAGCACATTTTATGGGTAACAGGGTCTTTTCTCGCTTATCCCCTAAACTCTGGAATTATATCCTAATGAGATATCTATAACACCAAGAAAAGAAAGTCAAATACTCTGAAGTCCTCCCTTCTCTTGACTACTGAATGGGTGAATATGTCCCTGTAATGTTTTTGGGAGTGAACAGTGCTAATACACAGATGGCTTAATTGTACACCATCCTTCATCAACACTAGGGTGTTACTGGCTCGTTAATGCAATTAACATCCATACAGCTCCTGACACCTGGTGCCTTCCACACATACTGTACCCTTTCCACTCTGTGACACATTTTTGTTGAGCACTATACTTTTAAAAAGATTTATTTGGAACAAAGCACAATTTGAAAAGCTGTCACAGGTTACCAAGATTGGCCCCATAGAATCAGGACAGATGAGTATTACACTAATGCCACCTGAGGCTGTTAAATAATAATTCTCTCACTGAGCGCTATTACTAGACAGACAGCACTGTGGTCCATACCTGTTCGGATGAATCCTGACAGGTGGCGAGATAGTACAGTATACAGTATAAAAGGGGCTGGCTACCTTGGCACTCCTATTCCATTAATAGAATTACAGTACAACCATTACTGTACTTCATTTGTTTCAATGATCGACACTGTCAGTTTTGCTACTGACAAATATAAGCCTCCACATTTTCTTCCTACTTTTAGCATTTGATATGTTTAGCTCATTGGTTGACATTTTTTCCAACATTAACTGAGATTTTTGTTCAAACATACTGACTCAAACTCTTTAATAAAGAAAAAAACGAGTGACAGGGACTTGTCTTAAGTGTCAGGAAAAAATAAGTACAGAGTCTGTGAAAATGGGGGGAAGAGAATTTTGAATATGATCGGTGTGTTTCTTTGGAAAGAAACCACTTCCATTGAATACAAATTGCTTGACGAAGGAGGAAATAAACCTGATCTGTGCTGGACTGGAAAGGAAAATTTGTTTTCTTCATCATTGTTTAAAAAAAATTCCTTGCTTGTTCCTTGTCTATTGGTTGAGAGCATTAAGAAGCAAAATATGCAAGTTGAGATCTGTCAGCGTCATCTGAGAAGTTTGTACACCTTCCAATCTGCTGAGTACAAAATGCTCTTATTGTCTCTGACATTATCCTGTCATTTTATGCTACACTAAGAGATATTATGCAATAAGGATTTGAATTTGAAATGATATTATGTGAAACTGGAATATGTCAGTGCACTGAGGGAAAAAAAGAAAATATTACAATTTCAAGTCAAACGATGTGAGTTTTTTATTTTGTTTCCTTCTAACTGGAAAGTACTGTATGTTACGTGAAAAGGAAAGTGTCTCTCTTTAACAACAGGGTTCATTAGTGTTGTAATTATTGTGATAAAAGCCAGAGGAAAAAAAAAAACTTTTTTGACCTGGTCTTCCAATGGACATAAAATTAAGATCTGTGTAGATCCAAGCAGTATCCTTAAATGCAATTAGAAAAGGTAGCTTTAAATTTGTCTAGCTTTGGGTAGTGCATTACTTGCCCCACAATGGCTATAAAAATGTATATTTTTCTCATTACAATTATGGTTTAACACATTTTAAAAATAACCAAATACTCCTCTTTTTCACAGATGGTCAAAGTTACAGGTCAATATATAATGTATATAACAAGGCTTATAGCAAACGCTATTATTGCTTCCTTAGGTTCCCAATAGCATTCAGATTCCCTAGCTTCCAGCGAACCAGAGCTTTGGCGTAAAGAGTTGACACTCATTGGGGATGTGCCTGAGATGTGGCGGTTTAAAAGCCGAGTCTGTCTGCATGCGCTACAGTGGATCACACAGATTAATGCCGCTCAGTTGCTGAGGTTGCCGCAGAGTTCAGAGAGAGAGAGATAGTGTAACAGTGGTTATGGTGTATAATGAATCTCTTATAGCCACATCACTCCCCTGGGCTCTTAAGAGTACAGAAAATCCCTTATCGAGGGGCAGTCTTTTGGTGTAGAGGGTGTGATGCTCATCTGGGCTCTGCAGCTCAGCGGCCTGGAAGCGCAATCACCACGGTCAGTCCGATTTCACGGATGAGGAGATCTGGTGATGTGAAACATCTGTGCAGGCAAAGGCCGGATGCTTACATGTGACACAATACCCACACTCACTATCCATCTCTTTTAATAAGAGGTTTGCAGGTACAGTATGTTGAAGGAGTCTAAAAGCTTCACAGACAAGCAGGGGGTAGCATACTACAGTACGCTACTCCAGTGCAGCCTCACAATGTTGGATCCTCAGGCCTTGTTGGACAAAATATAAATCCTAATAAGAACCCAGATAAACAAAGATTAGACTGGGATTCTGATTCATAATGCTATGCATTTGCCAGTGACAAAATGTTTGTTTGAGAGAGTAAGAGCAGTATGAATATTCAAAAGCCCTGTACATCAAATGGTGACTGGCAATGTTTAAAGATTTTCATAGCTCTTTCTTCAGATCTGACTTGCACAGAAACGTGATTAGTATCTCCCTGGCTTCAAGGTAATAGAACAGAGAAGGCAGGATTTGTCTTTCCCAGGAGTGCTTAAATACTCAAGCTATTAACGACAAATTATCAAGGAAGCACAGCAGTTCTTATTTGCCCTTGTAAAAAGAAAAGCTGTGCCCTCAATAGGGATTTCAGACTCTGAATGTTTAAAGCAACAGGGAGCTTCTGGCCAATTTGTTGAAAGTGCTTTCAGTGTCTGAATGATCTGCAAGAAAACCACAGCAAGAAATATAAATCAAATTAAATCAAAATACTGCCTTTAAAAATATTATTTTTCAAATGAAAATAGATGTTTCATAAGCTAAGTGACTCAATTCTTAACCTGCTTAATTTAACATGGTGGTGCAATTTCTGCAATTCACGCTACAAGCAAAATCTGTAATTACAGATGAAAACATTCTAATTTAAACCAGGGAGTGGAAATGTTAAATATTTCCCTCTGAAGGACTGTCATTTAAATTTATGTTTTACAGATTATTCTTTAATGGAAGGCTGTTTAGAGCGAGACGTGAGGAAGGGAGTTTTTAACTTTCGGCCCATGATGAGAGAGCCATTTATTTTATCTGGTAAGGGTCATGGCTGCTTAGAGCTAGACGCTGGAAGATATTGGGACCACATGGATGCCTCTCCATCATAGAAAACGTACACAAACCCACTTATGGAGAAAACACATGCAAATATATGAAGCCTATATACTGTCAACTCATAATAATATTAATATTAATAATACTAATAATATTATTATTATTAACTCCACACGGAAGGCACCCTAGACCAGAATATTAACTTTAAGGATTGAAAATATGATTTCTGTAAAGGTAATTGTACATTAGAATGAGCTAGTGGTCTCTTAGAACACCAATGGTTTCAGTTTTCATATGACAGTCATCACTGTGCATTGTCTAACTTTCAAACATCATTTTGCAGGAGTCTCCCTGGTCTATAAAACATGTGAAAACTATCTTGTTGTCCAGTGAATTATAAAACAGTAATATGATCCTAACTTTCTGAGTTCGTTTTTAACTTAGGTGGTTGTATGGTTGTATGGTTAGCACTGCTGCCTCGCGTGCTGTCTGTGTCCTGTGTCCTGTGTCCCTCTGGGTCCCCTTGTTACTCTCACAGTCTGAAGGCATACTGGTTTCTTTAAAATGTGTGTGAGTGTTCTGTGTGTGTCCTGCGATGGATTTTGTCCCCTTTACCTTGTGTCTTGCATTGCGTACGTTGCTTGCTGAGTTTTTGCTTCCCCTACCACTCTGTACTGGATAAAGTAATTTAGAAAATGGATTGATAGTGTGCTACAATTAGAGTAAATTCAGTCATCTTCACACCACAGCAGCATGGATATATTAACCAGGCTGAAATTGTTAAGCATTTATTGTATCTGTTGTAAATATATAAATGTTGACATGTGGGAGAAGTGCAACAGATACTCTTAAAAAATCAGATACTTTCACTTTCAGTAGTTCCTAGAATTTTTACATTTGAACATACAGAACATTGTTTTTTTTTACTTTTAGTAAATTAACTGTACACAAGCACCTGAGAATCCAAATATGTCATTGCTTTCCAATTAAGCGCAGCTCCTTTAATTGCATGAAATGGTGTATAAATAAAGCTCCACCTGAATTTGAAGAAATGGATAGCCAAAAGGTACAGAAAAAAATAGTGCCAATAATTTTCAAATGGGTTGTGTGTTAGAGGAGGTTGCTGTTCCCATGTCACTTAGTGTATCTTTTTCAACCTCACCATATTGTTAGAAATATTTTATACACTGTACAGGAGCTGTGGGATTACTGACTGATTACATGAGTGCGCAACTTCATTGTTCATGCTCTCTTTATCATCCACCTTTCTTTCCCTAGAAATAAATATCCTTATTGCACAAAATCACTGCTGCTGAACTAACAAGCTTACTTGCCTCTTTTGACAGCACCAAATCTGATACAAGAAGTCAAGTTCAAGAAATAGTTTCAAGCATCATTTACAAAGACAAGTTTATTTTGACTTTGTTGCTTCAGTTTTGCATAACTGGCAACTACATCATAACAGCCAACGACAATGTGACTTTGCAAGTTTACGTTGATAATTTGAAAATACTATCTGTGGTAGAGTAGAGTTAAGTAGTTTATTGCCATATGTACACGTACATTGGAATTCTTCATCGCGCTGATCCCTCGGGTCATACATAGTACAACACTACACCTTGTAGGCAGGAACAATAAATATACTGTGGAAAAATAAATAAATATGTAGTACTGAGACCGAGAGGAAAAAAAAAGGATAGACTATGTAAAAAGTGCAGAGTACAGATGTGTATTGAGTCTGTGTTATGCCATTGTACCAAGGAGGAACTGGGAATGTGGTCCAGGGACAGAACAGAGCCCAATTGCAGGGTGCAGGGAAGCTGAGTTGTGTTTTCCAGCCAGAATTGTACACATGAACAGCCAGCCAACAGTGCTGGTGGCAGCCTAGTACCAGACTTTGCTGCTGGAAAGCTGAACAAACTAGGACCAGGGTGGACTGAACATGCTGGAAATGCGGCAGGCCACCAGTTGGGTTACAGGTTGTGGCCGAGCTTCCAGAGCCCGAAACCAGGACAGAAAGAGAGGAAGACCAACACCCTTTGAGAGAACCGAACAGCTATGCATACAGGAACACGGCATCTCACCCAGCCAGAGAACTATGGTCTGAGATAAAGAAATCCATCCAAGATCAGATATAGGCAGGGAGGTTTGAGCCATAGGGAATACAAAAGAGCAAACCAGGCTGATGATAATCTTTTCCATGCTGATAGGGTTTCAGGAGTATAACAAGCAGATAGGAATACCAAACTGACAGAATCTGAGAGAAAATACCAGAACCACCTCCCTGTTCTTTCATACCCTGTTCCTTGTGTGTACTCTTGTTTTCCCTTATTTGTATTTGTAGTTCACTTGTGTATTTATGTGAACTTTTGTGTAAAGGGTTAGTTTAGGTTGTTGGGTAAATTTTACACACATAGTTGATCTTTGCATTAGTAACACTAGTCTAGGACAGGTGAGTGCCTTTTTGTCTTGTATGGATTTGGGTAGTTAGTGAAGGTTAGCCAGGGCGTTAGAAGACGCTGAAGACTGAGTGTTTCAGGTTTTTGTTTTGTAGTTAGCTCAGCTTCCTCTCACTTTATTAGCCAACTCCATTTTATTTGTCATTTTCGTTTCTTTGGCACCACTCTAGTTCCCTTTCCCTGTGTGTTAGTGTCCTTTTTACTTACCAGTCACTTACTACACCCAAACTTGTCACACTCCCTAAGTCCCACACCAGAAGCCCACCTGCATCCAAAACCATCATAAATGTTACACCCCTTTACCCCTAGACACTTGGGGTCGTAACAGATGGGAATCAATCGGAGACTGCTTAGCTGTAGGGAATCTGAGGGATCATACCGAACTGACAGGAGCTACTGGGCTGATAGGGAACCGAGAGAACATACCAAACCATGGTAGTGAGAATTAGAAATCAGGCTCAAGGACTCAGTGTAAAAGCATGATGGCCCCAAGCAGTGCTGGATCCAAGTCTGAGCCCCACACCTGGCCTAGGCATAGCCCTTAACCAACTCCAGGTCCTCTATTTCCAGGCAAACTGGATTGGAGACACCAGAAGGCAGTGATATAAGAGACTGAAAAAATACTCAGGGGGAAATGTTCTGCATTTGAAATGTTGAATTTTCCTAAAGCTGAAATAAGCCTAAAACCATGCTACAAAGACTGGGGAAAGGAAATGGATGAGTACCCCCATTAGTTCAAGGGTGGCACTCATCCAGCACCACCTAGTTGGGTGTATGGCATTTCACCTGTGATTTCTTCATGCTAAATGTTTAAAAATAGCTTGTACAATACTTTAAAGTCATTAGCTAAGCTAATAAAGGTTTTATAGTTTGCTTATGTGATGAACTTGAAGGTTGTGATTAACACAAGAAACATTTGTAAATGAGAATGAATCACTTAGTATTCACTCATTTATTTTTTTTGGGATCATAAAAATGTTTTGAAATATACATTAATGGACTGTACAATACTGCACAAGATCCCCCTTCCTGACAGCATGCCAAGGGAACCATACAGTAACTAAATTTACCCAGATATCAGTGGCAAGAACCTCACTTGGTCTATTCCAGATGGCCAGGTGCACTTGTTAACCACCTTATTTACCATTTTCCTGACCCAGAAAATGACCAAGACTGCTATCAATATTACACCACACTAACCCTTCTACAATTAAAGGTACAAGAAGACATCTCTAAACCCCTTATTTTCTTTTGAATGCTTACTGTTCTTCTCAACTGTGAGAATCCATGAAAAGACAACCCCTAACTTACTCAACCACTGGAACTGCTTTTATAGGAAGCTAGAGAGTCCAGGTGCAGCCAATTCAATGATTTCCTCATGAGAATTTGAAGACTTTGGCTCACCCAGATGAAATGACCCCACCTCTTGGTGATTCAGCTGTGCTCCCAACACCTTCTTTTCCACAAATACATATGTAAAAACGATATTACAATTTGCAATAAACATTTTTTTCAGGTCCCAGGTTTTACAGTAAATAAAAAAGCTTTGGAGTAGCTGGGACTTGGGATTAACATTATAAGGATCTGTTTTAACATCATATAATTTGCTTTGTTATCATACTAAGTATTTAGGTTTTGACTGTTTTAATTTCTTAAAATGATTGAAATAATTTATACAGTTTTTAAGTAGATTTTTGTCAATGTTTTATTATTTTTATACTGTTACTTCTTGTGGTTTTTCAGTAATAATGACTTTTGTAGAATGAAATTTGTGGCGCTGAACATAATTTTAAGGCATTGTAAAATTAGACGTTCAAAAGCTACAGGTATATACAGATGAAAACATCTAATGAAAGAAAATTTTAAACTAGAGTATACGAGTGAGTTTTAAAACAGGATTTAAAAGTACTGATTCACTTGTGAGATTCGATGTTGGCTATGAGATCCCAATCTTGGAGCAACAGAATTGATAGCCTACCAGTGTTCAGAGCCTCATACTGAGAATTAAAAGAGCTTTACAGGTGGTTAACAGTTTGCTGGTGTAATCAGAGGGTTCATTCAAGCCTTTGAAGATTTTGAAAGGCTACTTATTTTGAATTCCACAGGGAACCATTGCAATGAAGATAAAACAGGTGATGCGTTTCTCATGCGTTTTAATTTTGGTAAAAATACAAGCGACTAAGTTTTGAACATGCTGCAACTATAAAGAACATGTTTGGGTACACCAGCCAGTACTGCATTACATTAACAAAGCCTGGAAAAGACAAAAGTGTCCACTAGACAAAGAGACATGTATACAGATACTGCAGATGTTTAATAATCTCCAAGGAGCTTTCTGAAACTTTGAGCTAGAACCCAGCTGTTCTACACAATCCAACATGGCATAAAAAGTCAAGCAGGTAAGTCTTAAGTGGTCTGCCAAGGCTCCAAGCCTCTCATATGTATTGTTCTGACAGAAGAATGCATCCAGCACCAATAATCCACTTAAATTAACTTGTGAGCCTTATGAAAGAAGCAATGACAGCTTCAGAGGTACACATGATAAAATTTTGTATCATATGGGAGATGAATACACAGGCATGGACTTTTCTTAACTTATTGACAGGACCTTCTATCTTTGTAATACAGTTCACTCAATTATCTGTGTCAGGTGTTTTTGGCAGCCATTGCAATCTATTCCTTTTTTCCAAACTCTAAATCATGGGGCTATATGTTCAGTCTGCATGGAATCCCCCAAGGGGAGATCATAAACCTTCACTCATAAAGTCAGAAAAAAAGTAATATGAAAAGAAATGAAAGAGATTTACTACTGCTATCAATCAGCTGTTGTGGAGGGTGTTAAAGTCTGTTAACACAATGTAATATAAGGTAATAAACTTGTATTTTTAGGTTTCTACCTGCCTAAAAAAGGTGGCATGAGTTTACTTTCTTCTTCCTATTCTTCATAAGGTGCTTTAAAGAATTCTTACAGTACCTTTTTAGTCCTTTGTGTTTTGAAAAGACTCCTTATTATTTAAAAAAAGGGCCCGAGACTTTCCTTTCCAAAAGAGAAAAAAAGTTATATGGATTTAATGCTGTGTTTACTGACCTCTCTCTTCATTAAGCTATGACTTTCCTCCTGAAATTGCCTTTCTGCCAAAAATAGTTTTCCATCCTTAACACCTCATGTGCCTGAATTTTAGAAAAAATGTATACTTACTGCATCAAAAGTAAATAGAATTATGAACAAAAGAAACATAATAAATGCTATTTTATTGTCATTCTGAAGTGGACTTCAAATTTTGATTCAAAGCATAATTTATTTTTATTACTACCTTACACATTTAATTTTCTTTTCCACAGCGTAATCTCTCCATAACATAATGCTTGTTAAAATGCCACACTCAGCAGGATGACAAGCATGAATACAACAATTACAACGGATGAGCAGCAGCTAACTCAGTAAATCTTACATTGGTCCATTACTAGTCAAGTTAATAAACGTATCCCTTATTCTGCTGGACATGTTACTGTAGCTATCTATTTACCATCTGTAATCAAAATTATAGGATCTTTTCAGCAAAATGTATAAGAAGGAATTATGTGAATTTCATTTTCTTCTCTTGTCGTTTAATTTTCAAGGTTTTGCATTTGTCTATTTTGTGTGTACAGGTTGATTCTCCTGTGTCAATTCAGTCTGGATTATTTACTAGAAAAGCAATGAATTCCATCTGTATGAGCTCATGAATATACTTCACAAAGCTAACAGTGATTGGAAAGGTGAAGAAACCCACACAATTCTCCAAAATCTCTTGGAAAGCTTTAGTTCTACTGTATATGCACAACTACCTTTACATACAGTATGGAATACTGTGATGCTGTGTAGGGGTGTTGATCCAGGTGGATCTGTGGCGTCACTACACCTTAGACTGCCGGGCAAATTTTCTGCTACCTTTTTTTTCTACCACCTTTTTGTGTACTCTCCTCTGACAGCAGTGTTGTTAATGGCCTCTTTCTGGAATAACACGCTAGATTTGAGGCATTCGGTGTTGTTAGCCTACAGTAGCTGCCTCTAGTTACTGTTTCTGGAGCGCTACTTCTGAGCAATAGTTGGACTGTATATGCCTGAGCCCTTCTCTTACGGTTAACCAGCCCCAGATATGTCAACCCTCAGCAGCACCACATAATGAATTAAATGCGCTGGTATTCCTCCTGACTAGGATGGTGTGAGTATTGTGAGTAAGATAAGCAAGGGGAAGTGTGCAAAACTACAGTAGATCCAACCTTTCCCTCGATCTTTTGTTATAAACTCCATTAGTCCTACTTCAGCAAAGTTGGAGTAGTAGTCTATCATTACAGTAAAGGTCTAATAATTACAGTAAAATCAGTTATCCATCTGTAGCTGATGGGTGTTTTAAATTGCTGTGACAATCCGAATTTGTAACAGTAAATTGCAAGAGTACTTGATGACTTTTAGGAACCAATTAAACGTAATTTGCAGTTTCACACACAGATTCTAAATATATGCAGTAGTATATCATTTATTGATATAAAACAAAACACACATTAACAACATACATACATGTATATCTGTGAAATGATCTGCTGTGATACAAATGGCTGATTTTCAATCAAGTATTACAAAGATCAGAGTTAACAACCTCAGAGTAAAAATATGCATCAACTATAATGTTTTACAGTCTAGCTCAAATGTTCCATCAAATTCATATAATTAAATCACATTTCTATTTTCACACACGTTCACAATTACTATTGTGAACTAAACATCAAACATGCATTTGTAAAAACAGTTCATGAGTTGTTGAAGTCTCTGATTTGTCATTTGCAGTGCCACTACTGTCCAAATCATTATACAGTAGGTTAATTGTGCTTCACACCTTTGCTGTCTCATCAACTTTCTTTATGCTGTTATCAGGCAGTCACTAAATGGTTTTGTTTGGATTTCTCCTAACAGCTTGTGAACTGTCTCTGGTACAAAAGTTTCCCCTTTCACGTACAGATTACGTTTTTTGTAGCCGAAGGTTAAGGTTATGATGAATTCAATTAAATACTGGATTAAGGGATTAGAATGGAAAACTAACAGAGTTTGGGATGTCAAGGGCCAGGGCTGGAAAGGCCTGCTGAAAATATACTTCTTATATCATAACATTTAGGTAATATGAACTATTATTATATGAAAAAAACATAATGGTCAGAACTTTTTTTCTCATGTGTTGCTCCAACAAATTACGTCACTATTCCAAGAAACGAAATACATCTCGAATGAGAAGCTGGCTGCTTTTAGGTTTTAAGATGTAACAGGCATACGACTGAAAAATAACAAAAGCATTGCAGTGCTGGTGAGAAACTGCTAGCATTATGGCATTAAGGGCCTGCTGATTCCATTTGACTAAACTTATCACTCCATTTATCATGTCTCTGTTTCACTCGGCTCTCTTTTTAGGCATATATTTAATGTATCATATTCTGGCTAATTGATCTAATAAAATAATAATGTTTTTTTTTCTAGTCCACAGCAGACATGCTCAAAACATTTATTAATGATTAACAAGACAAAGTTTATAAGGAATAATGTTCATTTTTTAAGTCAAAATGGCTGGCATCCATAACACACACATGGGCATAATATTATTGAACCTTAAAACAGCAGAGTAGGTTGGTTCATAACATTAATAAAACAAAACTGCAAGTTTTATAAAGGGTCTCTGTGGTCATATTGCAGACTGTTCTATTTAATATACTTGACCTCCTGACAAAACAAACACTAGGAAGAAAAGTTGTGCTTGTTTATCCAGGAATTTAGTTTTTGTTTAATGTAAATAGTGTTTATCATGCTGACTTCATTCAAGTTAAATATCAACAGCAAACTGTCAATATATATCTCACTTTTATTTTGCTTGATAAATGCTGAGTTGAAACTAAAAATGAAATAAGGAAAAAAATAGCAACGACCATACCTAGTGTAATTAAAATAACACCAAATCCACACACCTAGTGTCCTATGTTCAAAGATATATTTATTTCCAAAGTGACATGGAGGACACAGGAAATGTTTCCTAATATTTGCAAAAAAACATTCAGTTCAGTTTTACAATCATGCATAAAAGGCATTACATGTACACTCATACTCATGTATGATCATTGCATCACTCCCAAGTATCTAAGTTGACATTTAAAATCTTATAGGTTTTACAGGTATTAAACAACTAGAAGATGATTAAGAGTTTAAAAGCTGGTTATTTGACTTATTATACAAATAATTAGTTCATTTCAGTAATTAAGATCAGAGATGGGATAAAAACCTGAGACTACTATGACCCTTGAAAACCACTATTGCCTGTAAGCAATGCAATTTAAGACATAGCTCAGTAAATTATATTTTAACATTTTGTGCCATTCTTGACATGTCACTCACTGTATTCTTCATTGATGGAGTGAAACCAGAAAGAGATTTACAGTACACCCGTGCTTAGATTTACAAATGTCCAGGTCAGAGTAGCCATGGAAGAACGAATGAGTCTTGTGCGAGAAGTGTCGTTCGCTCTGCCTTTCCATTTCTGACAGATGCTGTTCGTTTTTCCACGCCAAAGAGATTATCTGAAACTTAAACTGATCCACTTAGCTCCTGAGGATTTCAGCCTTCTGCTGATTTGTTAAGGCAAATGGCTGTGCACAATGTGGAAAGTCAGAGAAATACAAAGAATTGAGCTCCACCTGACAACTGGCACTGACACTTTCCTTCATTTTTTTTATGTTGGTCTCATTTATGTTGACATAAGCCTGTAAAAGGCACCAGTGGAATAATATAATATAAATATAATATAATACATATATACAATATAATAATATAATAAATCTGGATACAATACTTGCACCAGTGTCAAACATTAAGTCTAGCGTGCATAATCTTTCACTGTAGTTCCACATCTTGGTTCTGACTGTCCATAAATCAGAAAACTGCTTATTTCTGCTATGGTAAGTCAGAACCTGTACTGCAAACAAAAGATGAAAGGCAGTGAAACACCCTATACAGGATACCTGTCCATTGTAAGGCAAACATGCACAGAAAGCTGTGATTTAAAGACATCAATTAACCAGGTGGAAGGTACTTTGGTTTTATAAATAAAAAAATAAAAAAAACTGTTTCACCTGATGTGTTTCTGTTTAATATTATTAAATTGCTCTTTTTTCTGTTCTGGGCTAGTGTCCAATCTATTACTTGTACTGTGCTATAATTTCAAAGTTCGATTGATTAGTGTACTTTTAGCTTCATTCAATTATTATACATATTGCATTACAGTATGTAGCTTAGTTATTCATACCTGTGGAATAATTATACTATCTTGTATGAATGGTAACTATTTTAAGTGAGTCTATTTGGGTAAAAGCATCTGCTAAGTATATTTTTCTGCACAAAATTTGAAGGGCAGTAGTGCCATTCTTATTGTGTTTGTGTGAGAAAGTGGGATATCCAGCTCTTTTTCTCGAGAACAAATTCACGTATCCAATCAAGTTCATACTGTACAGTATATAATAATGTATTGAAGTTCACATATAATGAAGTATTTGATAAGAAAAGGTATTTTTAGAGATCTACAAATCTCAAGCACAGAGAGAACATTAATTGAGGTGCATGAATTGAACCTAGGACCCTGAAACCAGCAACACTAGTCTAATAAGTTAGCACTTTGAAAACAGCAAAGTTATTACAAATAAATCTCAAAGAGCTTTACTGAAACCTATCATTTTAAAATCATTGTAATAAACTTTAATTTAGATATAAAATAACACTTGTAGAAAGTGTTAATAATCTGAAGCATTTAGTCAGAGGAAATTGACATTTTATTACATAGAATATCCTCATCCAGTCAATATTTTGAGCTTAGAAATAAGATAAAAAAGGCCAAAAAGGTTAGGATATCTTGTGTGTAAAGTTGCGTGTAGACAGAGCATCCCTCTGTGTTTGCCATTTTCCTAGAAATTAGGTGATTCTATCACAGAGACAAGCTTAGTTTTGAAAGATCCTAAAATCTCTGCTTCCATACTATAATTTTGTAATGTATTTCATGGTACTGTGTGTGTAAATATGATTTCTAGATTTAGTGAAAAGAAGGGGAAGATGTCGGGACAAATATTTATAGTCGACCTTTAATAGACCAGATATGAAAAGAACATTGCTCAATTCATAGGTGGATGACAATTTGAGGCCTGAGAAGGTGTCTAAAGTATCTTGTAGCTCATCTTTGTTTTGCAGTGTGCTTATTTTGTACTAACCTTTAAACATTTTTTGTCATGATTATGGGATAGGAGTTACAAAAACCACTTCAATGATGTTGCCTACTTTAACATTTGAGGAATGGTCAAGAGGAATATCCAAGCATCTCAGGAACCTCCACACATCTGTGTACTCTGCATTGACACCTACAGCTTTAGGCAATCCTATTACGGAAATACCTTTTTGCTAACTTCAAAAGTTTATCTCTTTTTGCAGCTGCTTCGAAACAGAGCTGCAGTGCTTGATTGTACTGGCAAAGCTTCCTTCTGAACAAGCCGATAAAACTTTCCAAAGTCTTTTGGCCTAATAGCTGGGCATAAAACAAACATTTCAGCCATTATTTTTTGACAAAGCAGAACATATTGCAGAATGTTGCCATCAAGATTAAGTCTTCTTCATATTTGCAGTTTAATTGTTCAGATCCATTTGAACTCAAAACATAAGAGTTGTTTATAATTTATTGTTTGCTTTTAAGTGGCTTTGTGATTAAGAGAAGCTTGGATATGTAACAGCAGAGGGGTGAAGTGCATGCAATAGCAATATTACACAGAGCCTAAAACAAAAAGATCTTTCTTGGGGAAATCTGTTCCACAAAAGTCAGAACAAGCTAATTAGAGCAAGAAGTGTTTGTATACACCCTGTTTGGTAAAACTAATATTTAATGACCCATTCACTGTTGTAGTTCTTTTTATTTTGCTTTGCTTTTAATTTACAGCAATATTATTGGTGTAGCGGTTACAACTGATGACTCACAACTCTTGAGTCAAGGTTCCCATTCTGAGCTGGTGTTTGGAGTTTGCATGATCTCCTGAGCAAATGCTGGCTTAGCGGGTATCAGTATATGGATGAAAAGTGGAATAAAACATCTTGGATGACAATCCAGTCTATCACAGGGTACACACAGACACAAAAACGCAGACACCAAATTTTCCCAGATGCCAGTTTAACAGTTCGTCTTTGCACTACGGGAGAAAACTGGAGTTCCTAGAGGAAACCCTCACAAATATGGAGAGAACATGCACATACTGTACTGTATACAGTAGCCTCCACAAATGAAGTGCCCAGGAATTGAGCCCAGAGTCATACCTGAATGTAATATGTTGACTAAAACAAGGAATTAGAATAAAAAAACAGGCATCACATCTTCTTTGTGCCAGTCAACTATTTTTTCATTCTGAGAAATTAATTATTTTCGTTATATTATCACCTTTGTTTATATTTCAGTATATTACCTTTATTGGACAGATATATTTTAAGCAGGTATGCTGAGACACAAGACCCA
Organism: Lepisosteus oculatus; assembly: GCF_040954835.1. Taxonomy (NCBI): domain Eukaryota; kingdom Metazoa; phylum Chordata; class Actinopteri; order Semionotiformes; family Lepisosteidae; genus Lepisosteus; species Lepisosteus oculatus. The sequence goes on along the minus strand of NC_090719.1, from coordinate 10,416,605 downwards.
TTTTTGTTTACTTAAAAAACATTTTATTTAAACATCTACTTTTATCAGTAGGTTTTTCTTTCAAATGAAGCAATTAAATGATACTAATGTTATTTTGAACAGAACCTAAAATTATTCTAATGTAAAATGTGAACACTGGTAATTCAGATACAGATGCTTTAATGGTTTTCATTGAAACACAATTAATAACCCATAAGGGACATCAGCACTCATGCAAGCCCTCCAATGAGTCATACAGTTCTTTTAATCTGCTGTAATGAACATAATTTTCATCTATAGTTAAAAAATGCTGTGCCATCAGCTGCTGTCTCATGAGCTGATGAAATGACCATTTACAAATACAGAGATACCTCATCCACAAGGCTAAATATACGCTCAATTACGCCTTTGCTTTGACTTGTAAATACTAAATTCAAAGTAATCCTTTACATTCACATCCAACTGAAACATGATCCCAACTCACTGATGTACGTGCCATATCTGGAGGATTAACATTTCCTTCTTGTACAATTGTCTGAATTCATAATTCTTAATTAGCTGATCAGCACTTTATGTGGGAAAGATAAATGGCAGATGATTTTATAGAGACTTAAAGCAAAACAAATGACAGAAGAGAAAAACTGTTTCTAAGACAAGGTAACCTGTCTCCAAAAAGACATGATATTGGGATTGTTATAGGGAATTTCTGAACTAATACAGTATGTCAATGTTTTTTTGGTTCTGAAATGTATTCAATCATTTTGTGTCACATCTGAAATTCTCCACCAACCTAGTACTTGTTGCACTATATGACTTATACAGTAGCTGACTGTGAATCTAGAAACACCTTTTCATGATGATCTACTAAAAATGTAGCCATTTTGCTTTAAACAGTTAATGATAATTTGTGTTTCCTAAAACAGAAAGTGCCTTTTTACGTTTATAGTTCTGCATAGAGACAATCTTAATGTGAACATAAGACAGGTTATTTGATCTGAGGATCTTATCCAGCTGTCTCTTGAAAGAGGTTTCAAAAAGGCTGGATATCTTGTTCCAAACTCCCACAAACATTTTGTATAAAAAAGTTCCTCCTTTGTTACACATGCACTTTCTGTTTGTCTCCTCTGTTTCATGCTGCACTGTTAGTTCTGAAGAAGATTGTAGGCTTGAATTTGTCAGTTGCTTTGAGAATTTTGAATATTTGTGTTGGATACCGGAGAGACATCTCTGCTCATGACTGAAACAATTTGATACCTTTAGTGTCTCAGAGAAGAATATTCCTAAGCTGGGGATGATTCCATTCAATTTTTTCTGTTGACTGATGAGGAACAGCTGACAAGGAGTCTGTGACAGGCAGTCAGGGCATTCAGAGGAGGCTCCTTGCCTTATAAAACTGACACCCGAAAGCTGCACTACCTCTATTTAAACATGCAGCCTTTTACCAGCAGGCATGTGTGAGGTAGCCAGAAGAGGACAGAAATGCCATGAAAATGGGAATTGGAAGAGAGCTCCAGTAACTAACAGGGAGCCACTGACTGACTCATCGACCATGGGAGACAAACAAGCCACTGGGAAAACTCATCATTTTTTTTCTTCCATCTTTTTACAGTTGGGATGAATATTTTTTGGCAAGAATGATCATGGAGGAAAGGCTGGATGAGTAGCATGGCATATGGACATCTGGTCAGGCCAAAAACAGACAATTCTGTAACAGCCAGCTTCTTCTTGTGGGGTGTAGGTTGGAGGTAGAAAGGACAACCATCCATCCAAGTGACTGAGTTCTCCATGGAGCCAGAATCGACTCTGTCCTGAACAATCCAGGAATGATACTCTTAACAAAATGTACTGTACAAAAAGTGGTGGTGATAGACAGACAGGTGTTAAACTTTTTTGAGATTCAGAGCTACCTACAGTTCCACCAGAAACATGGTACATGATGGACTGCCGAACCAGCGACCCTCTATCAATGGAACAGTTACCACCTCCAGCTGTCTCTCACAGCTAGTTTTCTCTGCAGCCCACTCTCAGACTGAGTTACGGGCAGGTTTTACTGGCCTGTGATTAAATAAGAAGAGGAGAGATGACTGGGAGATGTCAGAAATCATCTAGTGTTAGATTAAACTTGTACCTCCTAATTAGCTGCACTGCATAGAAAGTTTTGGATGTGGTATCTTCAAGATTATTGCATGGCAACTTATGCATATACAGTACCTTTGAAGGAATCATGCAGTCCCTACTAAATTGTTGTGAATGCGACCTTTTGAAGTTGAAGTGAAGCTTATCTAACGTCAGGGTTGTCTGAAAGACTGCCTCTCTGATCAAAAACATCCTTGTAGTCTAGACATTTACAAAAAACAGACACCTAAACTTTAAAAAGCCTGTGGCATTTTTGACCAAATGTTTAGTTTGGATTAAATATCTGTGGTCCTTACAAAAATAACCTCTTTTATAACTAACCTATAGTTTTCTACAGTGAGTAGGAACATTCCTATTAAAGCCTCAAGTTATTTTCATGAGGGGCAGTACATTAAATGATTCACCTATTCTTTGCTTGTTCATTTGAGGCTGCATTTTTCAATATTCTGCTTGTTCAGTGTTGCATGGAAGTGTGGAACTCGGGGGTGTTTTTGTAAGGTGACAATAAAACAGCAATGAATGGCTTGCTTCTTCCAGAGCAAAATGGACTAGAAGAAAAGATCAATTTCAGAAAATACATTGCAAGTCCTATTAAAACGTTGCTGAGTGAAATGAGGTATTTTATTGGTCTTACACTACAAACACCACATAGGATGTATAAGTCTCATCCAAATGTGAGGCTAATATCTTTCCACTCTCTGGTTTAGCAGCATGTTATATTGATATAATATATCAAACACATGACTGTCAAACAACATCAACACAGCTTGTTATTTATTTGGTGCTACCTGGGGGAGAGAAAATAAATGTAATGCCTTGATATACAGTGGTATCCAATTAGAAATGTAAAAATTATAATGCATTAAAATCAGCCATCATTGCATTTAGTGTATACTTCTAGTAATTATTTTTTTGTAAAATCCCAGTTGGATTCTCAAAAGAAGATGGGGCGATGTTTCATTTTCTCTGTGTCTTCACTGCAGATTAGAACTATAATTGATTTTTTCTTGCTGATTTGACATCCTATTGTGGCTAAGCAAGTTCAAATCATCTATTCTGCTGATGTACAGTATTGTAGAACAATCATTTGATACTTCTTATTTTGCCTCTTCAATTATAAAAACCCACTACACTATTTAATTCTTAATATTATCATAAATATGAACGACATGATTATTAACAAAAAGGTAGGAACAAGACTATAGTAGTTCAGGTGAGTACCTGAAGGCTCACACCTGAAGGAGGCTTCTTCAGGCTCACACCTGAAGAAGGCTCCACGGCCGAAACGTTGTGTTTTCTTTCTTATCTTTTCAGCATGGAATAAACCCATTACTTGTTCCGGAAGAAGACCATGAGATAAGAAATGGCTGGAGGATCTCCTCCAGCTATTTCTTTAAATATGCCAGAGAATCAGCTTGACCAACATGGTTGATCAATGTGTTCCAGATATCCAGCACCCTTTGTGTAAGGTGATGCTCCCTATTCTCAAACCTAAAATATTTACGTTTTCATTTTCTGAATAGTTGTTTTTTTTGGCTCATGGTGTAATCTAGCTTCCTTGGACTAAACATCTCACCATCTTTTAGGATTTTGAATACTTCTATCACGTATGGTACTTAAGAAATTACCTCTGTACTGTGTATATGACCTACCTTTAAGACCAGTTTTTGATGTATTGATGAATCTTCATTGAGCTCATAATTGAAAAGTAGAAGTGAAAATTATTGGATGTCCCTCCAATATCAATGTTCTGCTCATTCCACCCACACCTTTACAGCTGCATAAAATTAAACAGCAAGGGCTTGCTGGAGGTGTCTACTTCACTGCAGCTCTTGTGTCTAAAGTAATGATACACTCCTGCTGTCTTTCATCAATCCGTAGTGTGGAGTGACTGAGAAATTTGAACCCATAGATGCATTTACTGATGTCTGCTCCTGGATGCTTCTGGTTTATAGTAACTTCATTTTCCCTCGTACCTTTCAGAGTTTGGCTGTTTTTGCCCTTATCTTGCGATTCTCTAATACTTTTGAAATAAAATCCAATTTTCTAAGATCTGACTTGACACTGATCTACTGAGAAGCAAATGCACTATGTCACAGAACATTAATCCACAGCACTCCCACATAGTCATGAGAGAGGGAAAACAGCCAATGGGGAATATATGCACTGGTTTCATTACATTACTAAAGCCTTAATAAAAAAAAGATGGAAAACAACAAAACTCATGAGTGCTTTCCTTATCACAGAGAATTCAAAGATTATGTTTTTAAATCATAAAGTATTCCTTGTTACATACTGTATTTAGAACTTCGCCGTGTCACTCTTCAAAGCTTGCTCTTCAAATTAACTTTAACGTTATCACCATTTATCTACAAATTAGTGAATTACCTTGAAAACTAAGTCAGTTTTGAATGATCTTGAATCAAGTCAATTGTGTTTTCTAAAGAATGCTATTCTACTTCTACAGATTAAACATAAAAAATAAAAAGACAACAATTTCAACCATGATTAAAAATTACAAGCTTTACTTAATGTGAAAAAGCAACATTTCAACATGCTCTTAGAATGACCATTGTCATTTTTTTCATTATTTCTTTGTTATTTTAAAAAATAGTTTTTAAAGCTTGCACAAAGAGTTTGGTTTATATGCATTGGTTTATATGCATTGCTTTGGCTTCTATACAGCTTTGTGAAGACCAAAAAAGCCCAGCTGAAATCATTCATATTACGATAAGTCTGACATAGAATAGATAGGATGAAAATTCAATAAAGTTGAAAGCAATAATAAATGTACTATTACTACAGTATGCAAAAGTTCATTGTTAGATCAGGAGCTGCAGTGATTTACACAGCTTATTACAGTAAGTAGAGCAAAATAGCAGTTCTGTATCATGTGATGCACAGTTATTATAGAAAAATGGCCTCTTATCCTGTACGTCCTACAAGGATGTGGAAAAGGCTTTTTGCACAGTTATCAGAGTCTAATTCTTAGAAGACATCAACTTTATGAAAGCACAAGGAACACTTTCTTTGTAAGAATATTACAAACTGCATTTCCATTCTGAATCATGACTCTTCAGAACATTACCTTATTTACTGTACGTAAGGCTTCTTATACAATACATTTTGTTACCTACTCTGTCTAGAAAGAGTATTTGTTTTTTCAATATTTGCATATGAGTGAACATAATTTTCCCTGCTTAGGCAAATGACATTATATTAAAAGAATCACCCTTCCCTCCCCCTTTTCCTGCAAAAATCAGTTTTCCTATTTCTATTTTACATAGCTCCAGTTCATGAGAAACACAATCCAAGGCTATTGACTATTGGACAAAGTACTGTACAGCAGTGTTAAAGAAGTAAATGAAAGTGAGCTCAAGTTGTTTATGCTAAGGACAATGTGAGCATTTTCCTGGGTTACAGTTTAAAATAATCTGTAATCTGCAAATCTTTTCTAATAGATTGAAAATAAATGGACCATCTTTTTAATCAAGGCAAATTATAACTCTATAGTTATTTAAGCTATGGTTTATTAACTTATTTTTGGGTATTTACATTACATTGGGAAATATAACTGTGTGTTTACAAGCTGGCTTCTTAGCAAAATGCTGAGAGATCTTTAACTGTTTCAATTTGCTAAGTAAATAAAGATTTTATTATGTTTAGTGAGCCTGTGAATGAGATGCATTGTCCAGGTTTTTTGTGATTTTAGATAGGACACATGGCTGATGTTTTATTAACATTGTTTGGAAGTCTTCTGACCTTGCAATAGTAAATAATATTATTAAAAAAATAGTCTTGAGAAAACAGCTGATTCTATGAAATACAGTACCTAACATGCAAAATTGGCAGAAAACCCTCCTCTTGTTTCCAAATTTTCTTATGATTTTATGTAACATGGTTTTAATTTATATCCAGCTCACTAAAGGAGGAGCAATCCTTCAGCAAAGTCAGATCAAAGTCCTATGATCTATAAGTAAAAAGTAGGAAAAAATAATTTGGTTGGTCAGGACTGTCATACTTTAACGCACATACAGAAATACCAAAAATAATAAAGAGCACACAACACGCGGCCCTCATTGGCGCAGTGTTTCATATCAGTTTCACATTTCACTTCTGGAACATAGACCATCATTAACTCAGCATCACACCAAGATGCGCATTCAAGCTTTTGTTCTCTCAAAGTTAGATTGATATACTGCTTTGTTTTTTGAATCTTCATGCTTCCTCACTGAAATCACTTGGACCCATTCAGCTGCCACAAGGACTCTGGCTTATTCTTAAGTCTTGGAATCGCTGAAGGCAGCTCTTTGCACACAATGAATGTGAAGATTCTTCTATTGACTTGTAAATCATTATCTGGTAGTGGGGTTTTGCACAATGCATAATCCAATTGTTATGTCTTTCTGGTAAAGTGTTGTGAGATCTCAGATTGCTGTTTTCATGGTGGTATTCCAATCATTGTTTGAATTCCATTTCTTGGTTGATAAACTGGCTTAGGAAGACTCTTCCACTTCTGAAAAATAGAAATAAACCTTTTGGGTGTGGATTTAATCACTCATCTTACATTAAAATTACAGTGATATTTCCTTGCAGTAAGTGAAGGGTGGGTTATTAACATAAACTCTGTATTAAATTACATTTTCTTTCCCTTTGCACTAGTGGGATTTACAGAGGCAATCCATTGGCAAAAGCCTACCAGAATCTTTTTTTTTAGATCCAATGGAAACCCTCCACCATGCCTAAATTATGTCAATTATTAATCACATAAATGTAGTTCCTAATTAACCACCATGAAATATATGAATCAAGTGGCCAGTATGATCTTTTTTTTTAACGTTAATTAAAAAAAAGAAAGCTTCTGCCACTGAAAATGGACATTACTACTGTTTAAAAACCACAGTATGGAAACTAAAAAATAAATCTTGTTTTTTTTAGCTTCAGATATATTCATTTAGAGGGTGATATATTTTTTAGTTTGTTTTTCATTTTACTATTTACAAATATTGTCTTTTTCCTATTTTTAGTACTGTGCTTATGATAACAATATTAATAACAAGAATGGGTTTCAAATCTTCTTCAAAACAATTAAAGATTAAGAAAAGATGGGGGACTGAACTGCATTTGTTATTTTAGCCTGTAGGAGGCACCAAAGGTCCATAGAGGAATATGTAGCTACTGTATCTGAAAGTGACACTGAGCAATTTTTCATATAATGCTCTGAGGATGCACGTGTCAGTTGAGTGCTTTGTGGACAGTAGGTCGTAATGCCTTGATTATTAGTTACTTTGTTCACTTTCTAGCTTTTTTTGCTTCTTGATTTCTGAATATGATTCAATATCCCTATTACTTTTCAGAGCCAGTGCTTTAAATGGAATTGATCAAGTGAACTTTTGGCCAACTAAAAGTCATTAATATGAAATTACCATATGATAGCAGGTCAGTATTACTGTTGCTGTCATAATAATAACAATAATATTAAGGGTAATGCATTTTAATAGCAATATGTCACAGAAGATAAAACCTTTAACATATAATCACAACATTGAGTGGAAGCCTTGCTACTTGCAATTCAAACAACATACTTTGCTTCATCTTTATGTCAGGGAGTCACTTAGGAATCACTGAAATGTCAGAGCAAACAGAAAATTGTTATATAAAAAATACAACATCCTCTAGCAAAAGACCTTTATGCTGTCAAGAGAGCTCTGCATTAGTGGCAGGCAACGCTATTACTAATAGGCAACGGAACCTTTTAAGGGAAGAAAATGGCACCTCGCTCACACAGAGATCATTGGGATGAAGACTGAATAATGTGTGAGTGATTCAGTGGGATGGGAAAGGGAGAGGAAGGTGATGTGATCAGGGCAAGCATGGTTTGTGAATTTTTCGCTTTTGATAATTTCAAAATCCAGAGAAGTGACGTTGAATTATTAATACAACTTGCATGCTTTCATGCTGTATATTCTACATGAAAAATGCTTTAATCTGTGATAATATTATCACTGTAACATTAATATTCTGTATGGATATGTAGAAGCTCCTCTTGAAACCTAAAGCTTCTGTAAAAACTGGCAGAATTTTAAGTTGCACAAATAGATTATTCATTTCTTTCTTCATTTTTGGTGACAGTTTATTGTACACTGCTGTTTGTATTTAGTTCAAACCTGAGAAATATCATGAACACATGTAATATGCTGTATTTTATTAATACATACTAGGTTCATGAACATTGAGTATGAACTAAATAAGGGGTAATGTGCTACTGTACATAGTGCATAATTGCATAATAATTCCTAATACTCAGTAGGTGTTACCATTTTAATTTACATGAAGATCATATGTTTATTATTAACTAAGACTACATTTTGTTTAGTTTTTTGATATTGAAATAATTTGTCCTTATTTTTGCATGGTGATGTATATTTGCCATCTTTAACTATATTTTACACAATATTCTAAGTTCCTGCCTAATTAAATTTAATCCCATACTGGAAATAAATATGAAAACCTAAGAAAAATAAATCAAATTGCATATTATAAAGTAAATGTTTATGTATGGAAATTACATTTTAACTAATACAGGGTTACACTGACATGCCACAATGTCATTGGCTTTCACACAACCCATCAACCTATGCCATACCTGAGGAAGCCCTACAAAAGAATAGGTAGTGTTACCAATCTTTCAAACATGAAAACACTATGGTTCCTGGGAAGGACTATAGTACAGGACCATGTACAGGTCATAATGAATGTTTCCCTAAGTACATTAAAACTCCACATCAAAACCAAATGGTCTCAAAGAGCATACAATATACTGTATCTACTCAGAAATCTCTGATTCATCCTTTTGGTTTCTTATGACTTTGTTATGTGAAATTTGCTTAATAATTTGCTTAAAGACAAAACTGACTGTTCAGGAGGTGTGGCTTTGTGTGTGTGACATGAAATTGACATTGTAGCATGTCACTATAATATTGTGTTAAGAAGTTTATTTTTACATAAAATGTATTAATTAAAAATGTGTAGTTTTCATTATATATCCACCTTTTCCTTCATTCCCATATTTGTTCCTATTACAAATTGTAGGAATGAGTTTTGGTCTGAATTGCTCTTGAAATTGCAGGCAGAGGTAATGCAGAGGCTGACCTGCTGATTTCTGTCACAAATGGGTTCCGTGGGTATAAAAAGGGGTTGGATTATTCATGTTTAATCTATTTTCTTTTTAGGTTCACCCAAGCAGTTCTCCTTGAATTTACTGAGATGCTCTCACGGTACATTATAGGCCCTAAATTGAGTGGCTTTACTTTAGTGCCTCTGTGCGTCCCTCTCCCGAGACCTCCACTGACAGCTGACCCCCAGATATTGCTTTCCCAGCCTTTTCCATGGCTGTGCCCTTCACACTCTCGGAACCCCAATGGACTCGTCTGTCTAAGACATTCCATTTCTGCTCAGCAGCTGGAATACTGTGGAACTGGGACTCCTGAGAGTTTGTTGCAAATTGAAACAGACCATTACCTCCAGTGTAATGCTTCTGTTTACTGTAAACCATCAACAAATTACTTACAATAGCTAATATATTTAAAGTTATAGCAGCTCGTATATGCTTTTTTATGTAATGGCCAGTCCTATGCTTATGCCCCCAGCCAAGAAAAACAGAGAAGTAACCATACTCAGCAACAACCCATGTCTCTTATTCAGAGATTCCTGGACTACATGAGGGGATTGATTTTAAAGCCTCATCTCAGGTGAACACAGCAAGAGATATAAAAGAAATACTTCAGATTTTGTGAAAGAGCTACAGACTGTTAATTAAATAATAGCAAAATAAATCAATAGATTTTGCCAGTCTGTCCAGAATCACAATACTATATCATTCAAAAGCTTACAGAGTATAAGAACAATTTCAGTTGGTCTAAAGTCTCATCAACAAGCTTTTTATCCTCATACCTTTCTACACAGATTGTGTTTTGTTCTGGGTCTAGTTTTTTGTCATCTGAGCAAACAAAAATATTGTGGTCTGACAAAAACAACAACAACAACAAAATCTAATTACTTTCTAAATCCTGTGATGCCGTGTGGGGTAGTTCATAACAGGGCACAGGTTCTAGATTGACACCGAGCACAGACACCTCCCACACACAAGATTTTAAGTGAAAAATCAGGTTTTGTTAAGTGTTCGGTTGCAGTAGCCAAAAATAAGGCTCTTCTGGCAAGATGCTAGGAAAAGTAAACAGCCTTGTGTCGTGACAAAACCAGAATGCTGAGGAATAAAACAGTTCTACGCTGTGGCACAGAAAGAGCTCTTCTGGATGGATGCTGGGGAGATAATAAACAGCCCTGAGCTGTGACAGAAAAGGCTGTTCCAGGTTCTAACTGGGAACGAAACAACCCAAGCTGGGTAAAATAGTTAACAGTAGAGCTTCTCTTTAGTTGGAGCTGAGGAAAAATAGTTAGAAGCCTTTCACTATAGCAGTATATGGCTCTATACTTCTGGGTGCCTAGCTGCAAAGTAAGCTGCAGTCTCTGTAGCAGGGAAAAGGGGGAAAAGCTCTCATGCTGGAAAACATAAGCAGCCATTACAATGCTTAGTTTCAGATTCTGCCTGTCCAGGGCAGAGGATAGTAGAGATCTAGCAGAGTTTGTCTTTGGACTCTGCATTTTCTTCCATGCTGGGAAATGAAGCAGAAGCTCCATTTACTGTATCTTGTCAGGAGCAGGATGCTCAGCTGATCCTACTCCAGTGATTGCTGGTTTCCTGTCTACCTGCCTCTGATCTGTGGGCTGTATCTCTGGCCCTGGAGAAGCTTTGAAGAAGAAAGATACCATATAAGCCACAGGTATAGTCACGCCTTGCGAAACACATCCCAGAATAGCATCAAATTCCTTTAATATTTTCAGTATGTAAATTATTGTATCCTTAAAGCTCACTGATTGTATATTCTGCTGCATTTTCATAATCAAAACAAATCATAAAATCATAAAAACCCTAAATAGTAAATTGGCAAATTGGCAAATGTAGATCTTGAAAAAAATCCTTTAGCATTATACATCTATGTAAAAAAAATATATCGGTTTAACAAAACTCCAGAAATAATCTGAAATCTCAAATTGTATCATAGCCCTGCAGCGATGAGAAAAGTTGATTTTTAACAGATTTTGGACTATCCAGAAACACAAACCAGTTTCAATATAAACTGCTTTCATTGTGAAAGATACTGTATATTTAGTTTAATGTAGAAGAGATTATACGCTCTGAAGACGTGAAAGATGTGAACATCTTGTATGTCATTATACAGTATGCAGTAAGCCTCACCTCATCACCATTGTTTACCAAACTTGTTAAAGAATCACAAGAAGACAGGCGCTTTGTTTTCAATATTTCCTTTCAGTGTTTTCCAATGTTTCACTTCAATTTCAGTGAAGTAATATTCACATACTTTTCATCTTTTTGTGTGGTGTGAATTCCACAAAATATGAGCACAAAGTGGCATCTCCAAAATAAACAAATCTGTAGTCTTAACATTACCTCAGTTTAGCAGCATGTAGTAAGTAGTGTAGTGGTGTTTGCTTCCACCTATACTGTAACTATAGGGGTCTAGTGTAAAAACATCTGACTCTGGTAAGAATTCAAATTGTGTTAAACCCACAACACACATGATAAAGCAGAGTACAAGACGCAAGTACAAGAATGAAGGATGAATGAATTATATTTAATCTCTGCATCAGACAAAGCTATTAAAAAGTTATTTCCTGGAGCTAATATTCCAGACAAGTAATTATTCCTGATCCAACTGAATGTAGGTTTTGGGCCAGTACAGTAGCTTCATTAAATATGTATCACCATCCTTGTACCTCTCCATAAGGCAGATTACACACACATGTTTAGTCCACCTTCTCACTGCTTTAATACAGTATGTGAATTGTATTTGTGAAAATGTACTCCCACTGAACCTCTTTTGGAGGAAGCAATATCATTGGATGTTTTCACTTATGTCAAGTTGACACAAATTTCAGTAAAAAAAAACAAGAAAATCAACTGAATGACTTCTTAATTGGGTCACATTACATAACTTTCTTTGGACTGAAATGTTCATATAGTATGTCTGACTCAGGGTTGATACTGTTTCAAATCTGCGCCATTGCTGTAAAAAGTACAGGTAACCATTCAAATGACTATCCTGGTGGCTTTGCTCCATCTGTGACCAAGACATGCTACAAATAATACATCCTTCTGTCTTTAAATGATTCAAGTTCAGAGAGCTCATCCCACAGATACAGTAGTTGAGAAAAGCCTGGGCACAAAACTATAATGAGCACAAAAGGTTTCAGGAAAAAAATGAACCCAGCTTGATAGGAATTAGACACATTGGGATACTGTTCTAATTTTTAATACCCCAGCTAGGGAAAATTTATTTTTCTTAATTTATTATATAGTTACGTAGCGGATGTTTGAAAGTACAAAAACAGTGACAAGAGAACTGTCTATATCCAGTGTGGTTACAATCAGGTAGACGATTGTGAGAATGTGATTCCTGTATGGAGCAGAGGAAGGGAAATTCTGTGGCCAGGGCACAACCCCTCAAAATATTTTAGCTGGGAAATTCTGTGCTTACTCAGTGTTTCATGAGCCACTCTGATCTACAATGCAGTGTTGGGCAAAAGGAAGTGAAGAAGCTACACTACAGGACATGTAATCAGTGTCAGGATGGCACAAACACGGGGTGTAAATTACATTTCTGTCACTGTCCTTTCGGTGTTAGACCAAATGTTCTCCATCGCCACTGTTACCAACAATGCACTGCAAATGTGAAAACCCTCAACTTCTCCCAATGTGTTAAATGAAAGGGAGAAAAAGAACATCCACAGCTCTTTGGGGTTTTGTGATTTATAACAGTCTAGAGAATATTGGCAAGGAGCTTAGGGATGGTGGCCTTGTGACTGTCCCTTACTTCGCACAGCGCATAAATCCTTTGGTATAATGAAATCTGAAGTGACAGGCCTGTGACATCTACAGTAGCTGGCTGTTAACATAATCCATTGGCATTGCTGTCACATTTTCCAGACTTGCATCATTTTCCAGCAATATAATATACAGGTTCCTTTAAAAATGATATTACTGAAAGCAAGATCTCATTCTTCATTTCCCTACTTTAAGCAATACAAATGGTCGTTTTTCATATTCAGAGAGCTCAGACTACCTGCAACATGTAATTCATTTCAGTTTGTCAAATTTGAACAAATTACAAAGTGTAGAAAGACTTTTTTAATTAGTAAATCTTCATAATACAATTTGGATGAATTCCTGATTTACAAAAAAGCTAAAACCCACAGTACATATTTCGAAGTTCCTTGAGGCAAACTTGAAAAGGACTTAAGGAAAGCTTTGTATGGCTATCACTAGTATGTTTTTTCAAATAAATGAATGCACATTGAATTAAATTATGGGAGGCTTGGTGTAGATTTTGGAATGTTATTGTTCTTTGTTCCTTTTCCTTTAATTTTCTTCTCGTACTTCTTCAGTTTTAAAATATGTCTCGTAATGTTTTAAATGTTCTGTTCTGTAACAATGTTTCAGATATGCTGGGACTACAGATATGACCTTGTTTATTTGTTTTCTTTCTAATACAATGGATGTAATGTGGGAGGATGATAATATACTGCTCACCTGCAGCTATGTGCCAAGGACATTGCTGTGCACAAGTGTTAAGATATCTTACAGTGTTCTGCTCTTTTGACTATTTTACCTAACATATGTGAAAATCCTATCTTCTGAGGATCTTTTACTGACCCTTATTTGATAGTTTGTTTTGAAAGATATCAGATAATTCCAATAGATACAGTATGTATTTGTAGTAGCATTTGTTGACCATTATATTTATGTGGAGAGGAAGAAATGATGTGAATGATGATGTATATCCAACAACAAGTCAATTATATTTGACTCATAATGACAACAGAAAAGTAGCAAACATGAGGAGGCCTTTTGGTCCCCCTTGTTCACTAAGTGATACAGTAGTTGTAATTTAGCATACTGTGTAAGCGAATATAAAATACTTTCCAATTGCTTCTTGAAGACCTGCAACAGTACATATTGTGTGTCTTCATAGGTACCTTGAGTTGATGTGATGAAGTTTTTAGAGATTATGATCATTGTGAATTCAAGACTGATAAAGCTTAGTATCTTCTTCAGCATACTTCACCATATTAGTTTCTTCTTCACCATACTAAGCTAATAAATCTGACTAACTAATCAATATCCCTCCCTCATAGTGGTAAAAAACATTGGTGGATTGTTTACGCAAATTGCTGATGCTTATAACTGCAAAAAAATATATGCATTACAATTATTGTGTTTATCATGTCCAAGACCTTTGTACAGCAATGTATGTAAAGACACCTGGGCTTTAATAATTGATCAAAAATACTGCAATTATTTGGAATTATTTTAAGTCCATTTAGAAAAGACAATGGCAGAGATATCCTGTTTCAGTCCTTCAGAATTTACAGGACACATCGTCCTCCAGCATATAAATTGGTTGCCAAAAAACCCTCAGTATTACGATAGGTGCCAGACTTCTACAATTAAACTTTAGAAATTGTCATACAGTAGCTGTAGAAGAATTCCCTCACGTAAACCACCGCAAAAGTAAATGCTACATACTGTATCTGAAAGTGTTAAGAGCTCCAAAACATCTGAAATACATATCTATAATCCTGGTAATTTCATCCTTGAAATAGATCTGTACATTTTACATGCTATATAACCCTAACCCTAAGTTAAGAAAGTTGTGGTCAGCTTTAGTATTATAGTAGGATACATTTACTTTATCTCATCAGTGATACTGTAGCTCTTGACTGACCATACTTTAATATATTGTACAAAATCTGAAGAGGTCCTGCCACAGTTCATTGTCCATGTCTTTTTAGAGGTTCTTTAAGTGCCTGTTTTATGTTATGTATCTCTATATTATGTGGTGAAATTGCAGACTTGTGATTGCATGACAGATGACATTTACCTTTTACTCCTCTGCCTGAGACAAAAAAAAGGAAAATCACAGAAGTAAACAGCCATCTAATTGATTCTATCTCATTGCACAATTAGCACTCAGTTCGCTGTGTTAATTAAATATCACAGTTCGCTTGGAAATAATAAATTGCGTTTTAAAGAGGGACATAAAAATCTAGTTTATTTGTAACATATATCTGGAAAATTCAGTCAGTTACTTAGATAACTGTACATTTACTATACAAAAGTATTGTAAATTCAAATTTGATTTCTGTGGAAATAAAAGCTTAATTTTGGTGTTTCCAGAGGATAATATCCCAGGAGTTTTAATGGTATCATTTATATAAACCTGTCCTTCCTGATACAGAGGCTGTCGTTATTTGTACAAGGCAGTAAATACAGCGTGCATGATAAATGCTTTGGAAATCAATATTGCAATAAAAAACTGCTTTAAGTTGTTGAGCCCGTCAACTGAAATCATCAAAATTGATTTAATGTGTTATCAGTGACACAGATTTAAAAGTTATTATGTGTCAATTGCTATCAAAGAGGAAAGCTTATTGATAAAAACAGATCTGTATTACTTCAGTGATTCTTATTCTTGTCCTTTCTGCACTTCTTCAAGTCTACATTATTGGTAAAGCTAAATGCTGAATGTGCATTTTTTACATCTACTTTATTTTACAATCTGTAAAATACATAAATGTGTAAATGACATGTGCATGGACGTATAATATTAAATTATAAGTAAAACTAATGTCTGGAACAATTTGCTTAGTGTTGTTGTTGTTGAAGAAGATTCCCTCCTTAATAAATTACTAGATCACAGATCTATGCATCAGTAGGTTACTAGTAACTGACAGACAATGATCCTTAGTAGGATGGCTGAGTTCCCTACCCATAATACCGAGTTAATTCACCTCAGCAGAGTTAGTGTCCCAGTGCTACAATGCTCAAATTAAATTAATAAGATTACTCTTTCTGTAGTGCTGTAATCCATCACCAAAACCCTGCAGACAGGTCAGTCAGTTCCCTGTAAACCAGAGGACAAGAACCCCATTTACTCTGAATGAATAAAAACTACCTCTCTCTGAGTGCATGTACCCATGAATAACTGTGATACACAAGAGCTACTGCCTTTGTGTTGAGACTCAAAAAGACAAAGTGTAACTGATCTACCTACAGTATTATAAAGGGGAAACTTTCTCTTATCTAAGAACAGTATTACTACCAATTCAGCTTGTTGATTAAACTCCCTCTAAAGTACAAACTACTTAATTAAGATTCTTAAGAAACGTGCTTCACTACTGCACTGGTTGAAAACTTAAAATGAAAATCTTTAACTCTTCTGTGACCACGTACTTTGTTTTACGGTTTACTTTACTCATTTATTTACACTTATATTATTACTATTCGTAATTACATACATTATAAAGGTTAATTATTTTATAGTTTAATCTTTGGAGGCCAGCCCATTTTGTAGACATCTCAACCCAATGAGGGCAAGCAGTCACCAGAGGAAGACATTTCTTAGCAGAGACCTCCATCCTGATTAACAGGGTGACTACTAAGATAAGATAAGTAAGATAAATGAAAACCATTTAGTAAATATAGCACTTAATACCAAGAATACTTCACATGAAGAGAAAATGTTTCATTAAGGAGTTTGGGGAGACTGGACCAAGTTCCCCAATCATGCTGTTGAAGCCCATGCCTTGTGGGATCATTCAAGAAATGGCTCAACAACATTCATGGATCTTGGAACTTTTCTTATATTCTTTAAAAAAAGCACCTATTTATTAAATGCAAAAAAACAACAACATTTTGCACTATTTCCCTTTTTCACTAATGAGATACAGTAGAAGATTACAGTCTCATGATTTCACATGTATATTAACTGAGAATGAAAATTTAGGAATACTAGTTTCACGTTTTTATGTTGCTTTGCAACACTGACAAAATTTATACTGTACGGTATTCTTGGACAAAGCGCTACAAGTCAGGTGACAACGATTGTCTATATAAGCCATATTTTCCATAAGTAAAACATCCAAAAGGTCACAGGGAAAAGGAACACACTACAAGAACAGTTTTATGCTGCATCAATTTGAAAAAGGGCACAAGTCTTGTTTTGTTTTTTCCATTTCTGATCTGGCAGAATGTCTTCTGCTCCTTTTCCAATTTGTTACCAGCAGAAGGTAAGTCAACACTTGCTGTGTTACAGAACATTTCTGAATCAAACACCTTTTGTATTTGTCACTATGGTAACACCTAGATGGTGGCAGTACTTCAACATTTAATAAAAAAGGGACAAAAAGACCTCGAAAACGTAAACAACAAAAATTGTACGAGTTACATAAACAAAATAATCCAGAATCGTATCCCCTGTGTTCATGTAAATTATTTCTGTATATTCTGTTTAACTCTGAATTGTAACTTTGAAAAAAATCTGCAATTTGAAAAGCAAATATTAATATGATTTCTTCTTATTCATCATTTCAGGTGTTCCACATGGACACAATAAAGAGACAACATTTACACTATAATGTATAGTAAACATATTATTCAAATGCTTGGGAACATTATTTCAAAGTTTACTGTTGTAATTTACTCCTTTGTGAAGGTCATATTCAGAATTTCTACACAACCAATCTAAAAACAACAGAAGGTAAAAGACAGGTAATTTATGCCTTATTAAAATGTGACGTCAGGGATCAGAACTCAAAATATGCTGGAGTTGTGAAGAATAGATCACAAATGAAACTACACTGCTACATTTTTTAACAATGGTAGCACTGTAAAATTATGATGTGCCAATCATACATTTTAGAATCATACAAAGGGAATCTTGATTAGGAAAAAGATCTAATATTACAGTAATGTAATGTAATGGGTGTCTTGGAAAAAATACACATGCAATACATATTGAAGAATGATTTGAATGTCCGAGTACATTGGTCACAGACTGAACATGGATAATCTTCTGTGGATGCCAGCAGCCATATCACCCTGCAACTCACAACTGGCAACCCACTGAAGCTAAGCAGGTGTGAGCCTGGTCAGTACCTGAATGGGAGACCTCCTGGGAAAAACTAAGGTTGCTGCTGGAAGAGGTGTTAGTGGGGCCAGCAGAGGGTGCTCACCCTGTGGTCCATGTGGGTCCTAATGCCCCAGTATAGTGATGGGGACACTATACTGTAAACAGGCGCCGTCCTTTGGATGAGAAGTAAAACCAAGGTCCTGACTCTCTGTGGTCATTAAAAATCCCAGGGCGCTTCTTGAAAAGAGTAGGGGTGTAACCCTGGTGTCCTGGCCAAATTTCCAATTGGCCCTTACCAATCATGGCCTCCCAATAATCCCCCTCTATGAATTAGCTACATTACTCTGCTCTCCTCCCCACTGATAGCTGATGTGTGGTGCGTGTTCTGGCGCACTATGGCTGCCGTTGCATCATCCAGGTGAATGCTGCACATTTGTGGTGGTGGAAGGGAGTCCCCATTACCTGTAAAGTGCTTTGAGTGGAGTGTCCTATTTCTCCTCATACTCAGAAAATGTTGAATACATAAACTACACCTGCTAACTCCATCTTTTGATAAGAAAGAATATCTGGGTATATTGTGGATTTATATTTAAATAACTGCGTTTGACCCTAGCAAAGATGAGTGAGGTTTTTGAATTATCGTTATATATACTGTATATGATTATACTATCATATTGCAGATATTAAATAAATAACAGTAATGTCTGGTAAAACTATTGCAAAAGGAGGTGAGGACAAAATAGTAAAGAACATCAGAATCATGGTTGCTGTATTTGAAATAGTGACGAGCATGTCTGATCTATTAATAAGACCCTCCCCTGTATGACATTAATCCCTAATAATTCAAGCTGTGAGCAGCAGAGCAAAGCCAGATGTTTCATTTTGAGGACTTGAGTGGATGACTAGTTAAATTCATATTTTCTGTGTGAAGCACAGAGAATTAGGATTGTTAACATCTGCTGCATGTTGCTCTGCTTCTTACCAACGTTATTGAGCATGGCATTATGAGGTAGCAACTTTGTAACAAGACGTGTTATTTTCAGTTCAAGTTTTCGTTTTAGATTGCCTCTATCAGATACCAAAATATTAAATGTATTTTTTGTGTTGTACTCACAAAAAATGAGAAGAAAACGTGTTTTGTGTGTGGTTTTTCATTTTAAGTTCTGTTTACATCATCATATATTCATTTAAAAAAATAGTGTAAGTAACAAAAACAAAGTATTTAGTATTTGCGAAAATAAACTCTGCAAAAGCTGTACAAAACTATGGAAAGATCAGTAGCGCTGGTTAAACCTATCACCTCCCACATCGGAATTTGATAACTTTCATTCCCTTGTGTTTTCCTTTTGGGCATTGTGTTTTAACAAAATAGTTACAAATAGCGGATTACAAAAAACGAAAATATTACAAATAGGTTGAGCAGATTAATCAATAATTAAATTAAATTCATAACCCCCACCCTGGAAATGTCTATACCCATGCATCTAGTATAATCTGAGGCACCTGAGTTCTTTGATTTGCTTCAAATCTACAAATCTGGATACAAAAAAGTGAATATTTTTAAAACTGCATCTTCTAACCAGTAGAGGTTGTTTTGAACTGAGGGATTCTTCATACAGGAAATCTGAGTCTCCTAAAAAACAACAGACAGGCAATCTCTCTCAATTAGGACAAAATACTTAACTTGAATTCAGTTAAATTCAAACTTTATTGTCCCCTGGGGGAAATTTGTTTTACGGCACAGTCAAACACAACACAATGACAAATACATATCATCAAAACCGGAGAGAATACAGAAGTGTTACAGCAGAAAATAAACAAGAGACACTTGCACTTACTTTGCATTGTTTAAGAGTGAATCTGGTCTTTATTAGTGATCTGGATCACCTTTTGTCTTCCTCTCTTTTATCTCTCCCCTGGCTCTTTTTTGTTTTGTGTCCTCTCCTTGCTCTTTCTCTCTACCTGTCTATTTTATGCTGTGTTCCTGGACTATTGATTGATACTTCATCTACCCAGAACTTATTTAACCAGGTAAACCAGATCCATCCTTTGATCAATGTACTGTATCTCACAATGAGTAAACACCATAGCTCCTTGCTTTGAAGCTCAAAGAACTTCAAACTTTGACTCTAGCCAATGATGTATCTAGATTATTAAAAACTGTCACTTACAATAGCTGTAGCAGTAGTGTGGTTTTGAATTTGAATGTTCTGATGTTCTTCCAAGCAGTATCCACTTGTACCTTCTGGTTTGTATTTTACTGTTCATTCAGAAGAAATTTACAGGGTTTTACTTTTTATTATTGTATTATTATGGGGATACATGTATCATACCCCCTTACAGGTTTCTGTGTTCAAGACTAAAAAGATTAAGTTCTTTCAGCCAGTCAGTATAGAACACTCCCTTACACCACATAATTTATCTAGAGTAGAGTAACTCTTCTCTAGTAGGTTTCGAATGTAGCAATATCAAGAAAAGCTGGGAGAGTTGTGTCTTTGAGTATGATTGGTATGATACCACCAGGCCCAGACAATTTATTAGTTTTGATTGCTATAACCCAAAGGACTTCTTTATTAATATATGTCCAATACAGAACTTTGCCCTTCTGCTCCCTGAAGCATGTTGTTAACTTCTTCCTTAGTGAAATGCTGAGTGATATATTTGTTTAGTACATCGGCCATTTGTTTTTCAGTTTAGAATTACTCTTCTACTATTTCATTGAAATGTTCTTTATTAAATTCCAGAAAATAGTACTTTAAGGATACTATACTATACATCCAACAGTTTTAATCAGAAGACAGACATGAATATATTTTCAATAAGTTTACATGATGGATTAATTTATTGGATCACACTTGTTGTTACACATCTGGTTAAAAGTTTGGCTTTGTAGCTTCAACAAATAAGAGACTTTCACACACCTCAGACACAACACTGAGGACAACATCAAAGATAGGGATCATATTACTTATCATGTGGCATGGTGCAGAATATGTTTGAAGGATACCCTTGATAATATTTCCAAAATGCCTGCTCTGTAGTGCCTGGATTCAGTAGTATTCTTGAGAAAATGAATGAAGCCCTGATTATAGACACATTTCTAAATCACCATACATAAAAATGAAAGTGTAGCAACAATTCATGTCCGCCATTTCAAACATAATTACCTGATGTGCATATTAACTAGAGGCATTAGCAAGTTAATATGCAAATTGTTAAATTTCAGACTATAAATCTAACACACACCAGCACATGCACACAGAATATGTTTTAGATATTATTTATATTGATTTTTGAAGCTTCATTATTTGCACAGCAGGATGAAAGCCTTGTGGTTTTTCACATTCAGATATGATGAAGGTCAAGAGAAATAAGAGATGATGCCTATTTTATAAGAACCACAGCAGTCAGCAAGAGTCCAGATCAAAGAGTTATTTTTGCCACCTTTGATAAGAATTACTGTAATATGCATAACTACATGGAAATACTCTGTCCTTGTTATATTTTTGGTGAAAAAAAGTATTTATTTTGTTGCTAGCTTTTTTCCTAATAAAATACAATTGTCAGCTGGTACCATCTTTTTTATTTTCTTATTGTCTGGGCCAAGAATAGACTCTAATGTACTGTGTGATAGGTTATTATATTAAGAAGCATGAGTAACATGTTTATATTGTGTATTAATTTTATCATTAATTACAAAGGTGAAACATTATGGGCTAGTATCACAGAAAAACTAAACTTTATTCTATAGAAGGCTGTAACATTGCTGAAAGAAGAGTGAGCACTTACAATCTTAAATAAGTAAAAAATTAACTAGCACTTGCTAGCACATTTCATTATAAAACAACAATTGCAAAAACTGCTTATCACACAAAAAAGGGGAGTGACATTTAGAAATGAAGGGTTTATTTTGAGACAGCAATAATGGAGAGATGACAAATTTTCTGCAAAAATATTAGGATTCTAAGAATAAGTATCTAGAGATAAATACAAGAACTCAAGAAAAATGTTAGAATTATTTTTTTTGCTTTCTGGTATTTTAATCTCATCTAAAATCTCACATGGTACAGTTCCACACCTTTGCTCCCAAGAGAGCTCAAGGCACTACCTGCTGTATTTCTTTTTGGTATTCAACAAAGGTGAAAATGTGTTACAATACAGTAGTATATTATGTGTCAAAAAACAGGAGAAGCTCTTTAAATTTCCATCATGTGCCCCTGCTGCTGTTAGGCTGGAATTGTTGGCAGGAAAGCTTTTGCAATTTATTTTAAAGTCTGAATGCTGAGCACGTGGTGAGTCATGCACAGATTTCTTTTTTTTTTTGCTGGGCACAGCATTTTTAAAACACAGTATCATTTAATGGCATCAGCCATATGTTGCTCCATATTTCTGTGTGGTAGTTTTGGTCTGTAGGGACACACAGTCACAATATGCTTAAACAAAAATAAGAAAAACAAAAGCAGATGTTTGATTTTTCATTGGCACAAAGACCAAAAGAGAGTGATATGATTTCTTGATGGATGGCTCTCTTGTGATGAGATATTTCAGACAACTCTAGACGCATTTACGTATTTTTTATTTGTTAAAAAATCTTGGTGTGAAACACCGGTTTATGAGCTGAGCTCAATTCTACAAACTAGCCCAATGACAGTTTCTACAATACATTGTAATCCACATTCACATTTAAGCACTTCAGTAATTTAAAAGTGTGCATTTAAAACATTTGCTATTTTGTTACATTATTCTTGAATAAAAAATATGAAAAAAGGGAGAATATTTTATTTCAAACTCTTAATTTCCAACTGTTTAATCTGAATACTATACTTTCCATCTTATTTAATACTCCTATTGATGTATTTAGCCAAAGCTTTTATCCAAAG
The DNA here is from genome assembly GCF_040954835.1 of Lepisosteus oculatus. Taxonomy (NCBI): domain Eukaryota; kingdom Metazoa; phylum Chordata; class Actinopteri; order Semionotiformes; family Lepisosteidae; genus Lepisosteus; species Lepisosteus oculatus. The sequence goes on along the minus strand of NC_090719.1, from coordinate 10,393,558 downwards.
ATACTTACAGTACATTTATACTGCTGCTCATTTTATTGAAGCAATCTAAGTGATGTACCTTTGAAGCAAGATTCCACAGCCCAGTACATTATTCCAAACTGCTGCCTCACATCTAAGCTTTCATTTAAGCTATAGTTTTCCACTTTGTCAACTTTAGACCTTGTAAATAAAATAATTTTTAATAAATAACCAGCTTGCAGTAGTTTGACATTAATGGAGGTCTTGAACAAGGCACTCATAAACCCATCAGATTCCTTATAGAACAGCTGAAGCATTTTTTATATTTAAAGCAAGTCTTACGGTCCTTTCAATCCACCACTATTAAAAGTAATTTAAAGAATGGGTATAATGGTCAAATAAGTTAATGGCCCTGCAGCCTCCATGTTAGTCTTTAATCCCACCACCTGTAACCTACCATCACTGAAATACATTTTCTCTTCTGATCTCATTACCTTACAACAATGTTTCATTTTTACGTTCAAATGGCATATTATCATGAAGGAATCAATTTCACTGCAAAGCCATGGACCAGATGGTGAGAACATTAGTTTCAGTCGTTGGCGGTTCACCTCTTGAGACCGCAGTTTTGAAACTGGTCCAAGTAAACAAAATAAAGAGTCGTTTGTTGCAGCTGTGGAGAAGAGTAATAATCTGCGAGCACTGATGCTCTGCTAGGGTGGGGGTTTTAGAACATCTGATTTTTACAGATTAACACTGTTTTGGACTGAAGTGCACAGGGATTTTATTTTTGTTGTGATAAAGCATATAACGATATATTTTATTTGACTTTTTTCTAACTTTGCACTCTTCTTATCTAAACACTGACACATTATTATCAAGAGCCTTTGCTAATGATTTAATGGATTATCGTTCAGATTTTTCAAATGTGGCTAAGGTATTAGAGTACAGAGGAGAAACTTCAGCCCTTTCAGTAACCAGACTATGACTGTTGGCAACATTCAACAAGCAAAATCAAATTAGAGAGGCAGGGCTGTTGCTATTTGGTTTGTCAGATTAATTAAAACTTCTGCAATGTGCTAAATCAACAGCAACAAAATGTTTGCAGTTCTTTGAACCACCCTGGTGTAATATCCTATCTTTGCAAATTGAAAAATGAATGTTTCATCTGCATACTGTGAGAGAGGCCTGAAAGCTAACTTAAAAAAAATGTTCTTGATTTCTGTTGTTCTGTAAATGCATTTAAGCATCTCTGCTCACTTAGTCTGTTGTTTATGGATAGCTGATCTCTATAATCATAGCTGTTAATATCCTGGATTTTTACATTACTGTTAACAGTGTTTTCTATTGATACAGTACATGTTTGATTTGATAAAGATAAGCAAAATAGGTTGTATAAAATAAACAACACATGTAATGAGCTATTGTAGTTTTCCAACATGTGGATGAGATGGCCATTGTAAAATATTCTGTCTGGAATCTGGCAGCCAGAATCCTGACCAGGTCCCTTGCAAATGATCACAATTCTCCTTTCCTGGAGTCCTTACACTGACTTCCCATCAGGTTTTGTGTCGACATTAATATCCTTATGCTCCCCTTTAATGCTGGACATTTCTTGACACCTCAATACCTGTCTGACTTATTATCTTCCTGCTCCCACTTTACAATCTTTCTTTGTCTGATTTCTGTTAAAAGCACTATACAAATTCTACATAAAAGAATGTACAGTAAAACCTCAATATTTGCAAGTTCGATATTTGCATTTTTGGCTTACTGACCACTTTTTCCACATTCGCTGACCACATTCACCTATTTGAAATCTATGCAGTAGGATAGTTGCAGTTCTGTGTAAATGATTATATTGGTGCAAAAAGACACCAATATAAGATCAGGTCAAGACAGAACAGAGAGGGAAGAGCAGGACATGAGAAAAGAAAGATAAGATAGAACATTAGGCACCTGCCAGGTGAGAGGTCCTTGTTCAAGATCATCCAAAAAGACCTGATTGGAGGTAAGTACTTGTAACTTGCTAAGAGAGCTTCCTATTCTATAGATTTAGTAAAGTTGGATTTCCTGATTGATGAATCTCTTGGTTAAAAATGGCCTCTCCTGGTTAGTGAATTAGCATTTTAGAATAGAGAGATACTATACTGTAGGTTCCCATTTGTTTTGTGGCATCTGGGTCTGCAGATAGAGAGATTTAACCACAGGTTGTATTCTATTTGGTGCGCCAGTAAGATCTTGGAAGAGAAAGGAAACATGTAGCTTCCAGTGAAGGGAAGACTGGCTATGGAAGGGTGAGAGTGATTGAGTATGCCAGGGGTCCCAGAGTAGGGATGGGACAGGTTCCTTCTCAGTAAAGGGAAGACTGGCCAAGGATGAAAGAGCCTGATCTGTGCAAGGAATGAGCTTATATTGACAAAGAAGAGAAATGGAGAATCTGGGAGTTTATTAGGAATTAATCTATTCCAGCTTCCTCAGTGGAATAGAGAATTGAAGAGTTGTTCCCTGTGAGTAGAGAAACTGAAGATCTTTTTGGGACTAATCTCTGTGAAGGATTGCTTTATGGGACTGAGCTGGCATGCCCTCTGCAGCCAGAGAGCACTCCTACTCTGTCCTGTCCCTAGTTTCCTGCCTGCTGTCCTTCCAGTCCCTCCCTTTCCCTTGGGCTACATATTTCCGGGTCTTGCACTCTGCCCTCACTCAGCATTGACGTTCGGATGTCCTGAGACCCGCCTAGCACCAGGTCGCCCCACGTCCACTACCTGAGGGCATAGGTTTCTATTTGGCATTTCCTGAACAGCTGAGCCCGGGCTAACCCCCGTCTCGTCGCTACGCATAGGGTCCATTTGCTCTCCTGCCATTCCATGGTTTGTCCTTTCCGACATCCATGACAGAGCAGGCTTTTCAGAAAGGGGACCACCGGTCTATCCTAGGAGCCTGGAGGGGTTCTGAAAGCTAACAGTGACAGATCACCAAAACACACACTCCTAAAGTGGATGATATGCTGGATCAGGGCTATGGTTCGTGGCTCAGAGTTCAGCATTTATCATAAGCTCTCCCTAACAGCACTGCAAATGTGCAAGCATCCAGTCTGTCACAGTAGTTGGTGTTGCTTAAAAAGAGAATACTTTGTCCAGCTCAACCTGACCTACTGTAGGTAGCACATAAACAAGCCCAAACATAGTCTGCTGATACCACATAATAGCATAGACTCAGACTGGGCATGTTCGGACTCTGAATGTATTCTTTTATTGGCTCAGCCACTATACTGGAACCCAGTACAAGATAAAGCTTGTTAAACTCATCACCAGATGGAAAACCACACATCATGATCAATTAGGAAACACAGAGAAGGAGGGCACAGCAACAAGGAATTTTTACAATGCCCCTAAAAAGTTTATAAATACATTTTTCAAAATGCATTATTGTTTTCTTTGAAACTGTACAGGAGCAAATAATCATTCTGAAACGTCTACTTTAATGGGCACACAGGTTCCAATATGGAATAAAGGCAAAATTCAATTTAATGCAAAGCCAGAGATTATCCATTAGCTAAACTGATCTATTGTGATGGCACTATCCATTAACGTAGCAATAAATCACAACCCATTAGTACAGGTAGCCAAGTGAAAACGCATTGTGTATGAAATTATGTCTTGGGAGATGAGGACAGAGGAGATATGATTAATATAAAGTTGTATGGTTTCTTTATCCAAAGATGAGACATTTTTCCAGAAAACATCGGTTCAATTATTTTCTTCTTTTCTTGACTAATATTCCAACATAAGACAGTGAACTCCTTTCCATAACAGAAAAAAAAATGCAATTAATTAAGAAATCTATAATTTAAGATCAGGCTGTAAAAGCATTGCCCATGTGTTCACAATCAACTAGGACAACAAGTATTACACTTTGAGCATCATGTAGTGCCTAATTGTTTATTACATTACTACAGCTTTTGTTTTGCTGTCCACTTTCCTTTGGTATTATAAGATTAGTGTGTAATAAATGTATTAATAACATCTGGAAAAAATCTACTCATAATCTGTTAAACAGGTAGTTTCAAAGACACTTAAATGTATCTGCTCTCTGCAAAGACAAAAAGAAGAAGTCACAGTGAAAGTATGCATGAACTTCTTGAATCTCTTAGATTTAAAGTTACCAGTTAGCATCATCAACATGTCTCTGAAGAGTGGAAGGAAACAAGCACATCAAAAAAACAAATGAACGCAAACTCCACACAGATGGCATTACAGTTTAGAATTAATCCCCACCGGCACCAATCACCACACTACCATCCGGTATTATAGTGCTGTGTTTTTCTTTTGATTTAATTAAATCATTCATTTAAATTCCATTTATTTCTGTATGTGTGTGTAGTGTACACACACTTCTGTCGCACACTGTATCTGTGCTTTAAGAGAGCTAGAAAATAGGAGTAGTGTGTAGCTGCATTCTGCTTCTTATCTGGAAGACATCTTCAGACAGCATTCTTCCAGGGATCGCTACCTCAAATCTCACAGATATGGAAATAGGAAGTGAAAAAAAAATAGGGTTTGATTAGAGTAGAGTAGAGTAATTAAGCCAATTCATAGAGGGGGATTGTTAGGAGGCCACGATTGATAAAGGCCGATGGGAAATTTGTCCAGGACGCCAGGGTTACACCCCTAATATATTCGAGAAACGCCCTGGGATTTTTAATGACCACAGAGAATCAGGACCTCGGTTTTACGTCTCATCCGGAGGACAGCGCCTGTTTACAGTATAGTGTCCCCGTCACTATACTGGGGCATTAGGACCCACATGAGCCGCAGGGTGAGCGCCCCCTGCTGGCCCCACTAACACCTCTTCCAGCAGCAACCTTAGTTTTTCCCAGGAGGTCTCCCATTCAGGTACTGACCAGGCTCACACCTGCTGAGCTTCAGTGGGTTGCCAGGTGTGAGTTGCAGGGTGATATGGCCTCTATGAATTGGCTTCATTACTCTGCTCTCCTCCACACTGATAGCTGATGTGTGGTGAGCGTTCTGGCGCACTATGGCTGCCGTCGCATCATCCAGGTGGATGCTGCACATTGGTGGTGGTGGAGGGGAGTCCTCATTACCTGTAAAGCGCTTTGAGTGGAGTGTCCAGAAAAGCGCTATATAAGTGTAAGCAATTATTATTATTATTAATTATTAGTGGTATGCAGGTTATCAAATGTTGCTTCTAGGTTCTGCTTGAAACTTACTGTACATTTAAACCTAAACATGATGGTGATACAATATACAATACTTATTCTTTACAAGATATCCTCATGATTCCAGTTGTTGTGAACTACAGGACTATAATCAAGTTTTATTCTTGATTTCAGCAAGTTTTATTATTTAATAAATACACGAATACATAAATAAGTGACTTTTCATCCCTGATTTATTTTCTTCCAGATAATTAAACTATTCTATAGGAATTATTTATCGTTCTTACATGATGAATCATGGCAATTTGACACATTTCTGAAGTATTTGAATGGTACATAGTTGAAATGTCAAACAGCAAGATCAAAATGCAGCATTCAAATCAAAGTGCAGTTTTTCCCTATGCCATTCAATTGGCAGAAGCATTGAAGAATGAACAAAACAAAAAAAATCCATTAAGTTATGTACACCAATTGTACAGTTTACTGATTCATTGGTACGTATCAGTGAGAAATAATAGCAACATGAAATGTACTTAAATAAAACTTGACTAAACAGTAAATCAGGTAGTGGTCAGTGAACAAAACCAAAAAGATGCTACAGTATGTTCTTGAAAGCAGGAGGTTTACTGTATGTTTTTTTTAACCCTGTTATTGTTTAACAGAATTACAGGATCTTTATTTTAACAGTTAACTCAAAGAAAAAGTCAAAGGAAGAACAGTATTAAACAAAAGAAAAGAAAAAGAGATATATCTATCTGCCATAGAGCTCACACCACTAGTTGACAGTGATGTAATTCCTGTTAAAATGTCCTGGATCTTGAATCATGAAGTGTCATGTATCACTGAATTGAAGATCTTTTTTTCTTATTTGCCTTTTGAAAACAAACTGTCTGTACAATAGTTATTTTCTCCGCTGAGTTCTAGTTTACGGATTATCTAAAATATTGAAATTTAAGGATGATGGTGATGACGATGATGATAATGATTATTATTATGTTAGTGTTTTTCTGTAACAAAGATTTTTAATCTGGCTCTGTTAAAAAGAACAGCATATCATATTTGTTTGGTAAAAATTAAATGGAATACAGTATACTGTATATCTATTTCCAAAGATTTAAAAACAAAACGTTGTTTATAGAGTAATTATGAATTTGACATACTGTTTGCATTAAAAAATTTAGATCAGTTACAACTAACTCTGTTTTTAGTTGGGTACTGAAGTCATGAAATTATAGTATAATCCAACTGAAAGAGAAAAAAAGTATTCTTTATATTTGAGTCTCTCTCCATTTCATCAGCTTCGAAAGGTAAAATTGTACACAAGCAATACACAAGAAAAAATCAGTTTCTCCTTAGGGGGTATCTGCAGGTCTTGATTTATGATTAAAGCCTATTTCATCGTGTTTCTTATTCTTTTCTATTGCTGTTGTGACCCTGCTGTAAGTATATGAATAGTTGAGCATTAAATAGTTTAATGATAAAAAAGAGAGGTTATCTGAGACCTACTAGAGGAAAAACAAAGTATGCGTTGATTCTTAAGTCAAATTCTCTTGTACTCTAAAAAAATCACCTAGATACTGATCAGGTCAGTTTATGAGGCTGTAATTATACTTACAATTTATCAAAATAAAAGGTTCAAAACTGTTTAATTTATTTTTTTTAATTCTTACAGTATTGTTTGATATTTCTTCTAAAAAGAAATGTAAACACTCCTACTTGTTTTGTATAATATCATTATAGTAGCTATAGTTATATTGCAGTATTATTATGCAATACTGTACTACTACTGTAAAACTACTGTAAACATTTTTGGAAATTAATTGGAAATGAACTCAATGGTAGATGCACACAATGAGAAAGTTATGACTATGCATCATTTACATGCTAAAGAAATATCATTAAGCCTTCATTGTAAGACATGTTTTAAGCATATTATATTATATTACAGTATATTGATATTGACTTGTTTCAGTTAATGTGACCTTATGCAAGTATACTGAAGGTACAGTAATAGAATGTCAACTGATGTAGTGACGTCTAATGGGAATTTGAATGCAGAGTTCAAAGTGTATATCACACTGTCATCGGAAAATAGTAGCTGTTAATAGTAGCATATAGTTATAGCATGTTATGATTGAATAATTTTTCTGTTGTAATTCTTCAATACTTGTTTTCTATTATCCTCTATTGTTGTTTCTGTATAGCCTGTTAATTGACATGCTGACTAACTTTTGCTGACTTTTAAAGCGGCTTTTCACTGACTAATTAGGATGGAATTCAGTTTTGCATATAAGCATCCACCAGGCAGAATTTTAATATTAGACTTGACTATTTTAAAATGCTTTAATGGGTCTTGTTGATCATTCAGAAAGAGATAAAAAGCTTCTGGTACTGTATGTGCTATCTCAAGAACTGGGATGTTGGACCTCTGTTGTAAAACACTGCACCTCTACTCCAGAAAACATCCTGTCAATTGGCTTTGATAGACTGTCTCAGGAGCTACTGCAGCTGGAAGGTTCAGTGGCTTAGCCTATGTGAACATGTGAACTGCAGTCTTGCAAGAAAAAAAACAAGGGGAATTTACACACATGTACACAGAAGGACTGACAGAAAAAGTGAGATGCAACACAACAGTGCATATACTGTACTGTATCACCAGCACTCACAAAGTAACCATTCAGTACATTCTTTTTTATCTAAAACAATTAAGTCCCTTTATGATGAGTGTTGCAAGAATGCAAGTCCACTATATTTAAATAATGGCGGACCCATTAGAATGGCAAAAACTAAACCCCTTAGTTTTAAAAGGGCATGCTAACACTTTGTGAGGTCACCCAAAAGCATCAGTCCCAGACTGTACGATATGTTCCTCTTCTGCAAATAGGATTGCTGCTATCCTCTAATATCAAACTGTAAAACTAAATCTTACATTCAGGATGACATTTGGACACTATGTTTTTGCATAATTCAATTATGGGGAGACAGCGCTTGACCTTTTTCCAAAAATTAAGAGACAACTGCAAGTTTGTCACCTTCATTACATACATAGAAAAGTGCTGATACTGCTTTACCTTGCTCGGTTAAAACTTAGCGAGACCTGGGGATACAAGGTACTGATGCAGTAAATGATGCCAGAGCTTTATTTGGGTTCCCTAGTGGGAGCTGGCTGATCTCAGCCATGACGTATAGCAATGGTAATTATAGAATCTTAATATGTAACACCCTGAACAAATAATGGCCTTACTGAAATAAGAATGCTCTGGTACTGTAGTATCTTCATCAAAGTTGCTACTGGAAGCCATGCAGCAGAAAAGTAAAGTCCAGGATAATGACAGTGTTTACTCCACTTCATGAATACTCCACATGTTGATCCAAGGTTCAATAGATCATGTATAAAGTTCAATACATCAAATACTGGAAATATATCTTGGATATACTGTAGGTATCTGCACCTTTGAAGGGTGTGAGTAGAAAACCTTGAGAGGAGATAGTATAAAAAGCCAAATTAATCACACAGAAAGGTAAACAAACTTCATTTAAGAACCAGGAAAGAAAACAAAATGTCTATATACAGTAATTAGTATAAATAAAACACAGTGGCTTCAATAATTTCTATGTGTAAGACTGCTACATACTGCTTAGGGATTGCTGTTACAGTCTTAGTATATTGTAGATACATACTGTACATATTGTGTACTACCTGTGACATTATCTTGAAGTGCATTTTCTATACATGCTTAACAAAGAGATTGTGCAGTACAGTATTAATGTGACAATACATTATTACAAGTTTAAAAAAAATAGTAATAAAATCACTGTATACAAGCACTGTACATTGTGGTACTGATAAGAACTGTTGCTGGATTGTAATGTATGTCATGTTTCATTAATACTTTAGAACCAAATTATGAGCCACTTATTACATAGAAATTAAACATTCATATGGAACAGGATAATTAAAGTGTTACCACATCACTATAATGTGAATGTGGAATGGATACACATCCTCTCATTTTAAGAAAATTACCCAGCAACCTGGAACCTATCACTAATGTACAGGGTTCCAGGGAGAACTACACCCTGGATGGGACACCAGTTAATAACAGGGTACACACACAAGGGCAGTTTAGAGACATGAATGAAACTAGTCAGCATGTTTTGGAAAGTTTAACAAAAGCAGTGCAAACACTGGGAGATCACACAAAAGGTGTGCAGAAGGTGTCTCACTCTGTAATTTAATCTGAGTTACCTGGAGTGTGAGGCATTGATAGATATACTGTAGTTACTGTTTATTAAATCCTGACTTTAAATGTACTATTTTTTCATTGAAATAAATAACATAACTCGTAAAATTGATAGGGTTACATTCTGGTGCTACAGTTCTGTAAATCTAGTGTTGAAAAGATACTGATGTAAGTGGCTTTTATGTTGATGTCTAGAAATTGTTTTAGCAAAAACAGTGTGTTGTTTGTTGTAATGTGAAGCAGTATGACAAGAAGACATTGCTGGCCATCTCAGGGCTCTTAAACTAGAATCTCAGTGGCAGGCTGTCCTCTATCTTGTTATCTACAACAAAGGTAGGACAGGTTTCCCATAAAAAAAAACAGAAAAGGAAAATCACATAAAAAACATTAGTGCTTCTGTACAACCTTTATGGCAGTGATGACCATCTTAAAAAAATAACTTAAATGATGTTGGAACTAAAGGGCAGTGGACAGGATAACAATTAATGTGACCTTCAAACCTGTTATTCCATCTAAAATGTGATATCAAACCAAAACAACATTTTCTAAATAATGTATATTGAATCTGCTAAAACTACTGCTGGTTGAGAGCACACACAATACTGCAGGGACAGCAGTAATGGTATTGCTGGCACATACCCTTACTTTAGCCTCTAATAAGTTTCAGATGAGCTGGCTCATCAACAGTCCTTTACTGTCAAAGTCAAGCCCCACCTATTCACAGTCCTGGAATTTTTAATCTGATCATGAATGCCTCAAATATCAACACAGTGAGAGACTAAACTGGTGCTGATATTTTAACCTTTCTCCTCTTAATCATCATTTTGGATACAAAACAGTGAATTAGGCCAGTGTAATCATAGCTGATTATGCACTGAAATCTTCTGACTTTCAAAAAAATGCTGTTTACTTCTCTAGTCAAATGTGGCTGTTTAATATGTAAAATTTTCAGGTACTGTATATTGCTTTTTACTATAAATAATTGAAAAAAAAGTAAATTAATCCATTTGGAGTTACTCATCTGCCCATTATTACAAATTATACACAAATATATCCATTATAATATCCTCCTTTGAGAAGCAAAGAATAAATAATGTTATTATCAGGCCTATCCCTTAACCATCCTATCAATGAAAACACAGCATTGTGCTTTGGCTTGATCTATTATTTGTAACAGTTGTTAAAGAGTTGAGACTTGCTGAGACAATTGTTAAAGAGTTGAGACTTTCTATTGTCCTGTAAATTAGCAACACGTTCAATATTTAGTATGAGTGCAGATGTTTCAAATACTGTCTCCACATTATGACAATATCTGTATTTCTTATGTCATTTTCTGAATTTATGATTTAGGAATTTACCTTTAAAAGTTTAATACTATTTATAAACCATTTAAATGGTTATTAGTGGTTAAGGCTCTTAAACTAGAATGCTGTGTTTCAAACCCACAACTAAATGAGAGAACTTAATGCCTCATAGCAGTGGGCCCCTGTGTACAGTTCTGGACCTGGATGCTATCTGTGAGAAGTTTGTATTTTCTCCCCATGTGGTGTACTGTAGGCTGTCTTTAGGTACCCTGGTTTCCTCCCACAGTCCAAACTGGCAGGTCAATTGGCTTCTACGAAAATTGGCCCTGGTGTGAGCGTGCATGTCTGTTTTTTTGTTCTGTGTTCGTGCTCATTTCTTGAAAGGATAGGCTCCAGCTCCTGCACAACCCTGAACTGGATGAAGCAGAAAGAAAATGGATGGACAGAGTTTGTATTAATTTGAGGATATGTTACAGAGATGCCTTTCTAAAGTGAAACATCCTCCTCTGCAGTTGCATTGAGCTCAGGTCACAAGGCACAGTCTTTACCTGAGAATTATAATTATTAGGGATTTATTTGGTGTACTTAAACACTGCAACCTCAACAAGTTCTCTTTGACAATTAAAATACTCCACAAAAACTAAATTAAAATTCAGGAAAAAATTGAAATACTGTTATTGAAAATGAGCCTTAAAGACTTGTTCAAGTAATATACTGTACATAGGAGTTGTGTGTAAGTCAATCATTGTGATATGAAATACAGTGCCCTGTTGCTAAAGTCAATGCAGCTATCCACATTAATAACTTGGTACTGAGCTCATCTCAGCCCATCTGGTATGGAGCAAACACACGACCCACTCAATATGGAACAGTTCTAGCTTTTGATGAATGCTGTCATTAGTGTTTACTGCATTTATTCTGAGTCATTTATCTAAGGTGACAGTGATTTATATACAAGGGATGAACAGGGATGCTATAAAATGCTATTTAATTGAAGATGTTTTTGCTGAAACTACTGTACATCTTGTATGTTTTCAAGTTGGTGTGCTGTTGCATTATGGCTATTTATAGTCAGGAGATGACTAGCATTCTATTCTCAGTTAAGGTAGGCTTATATGGAAAAAATAAAATAAATAAACTTTAAAGGAAACAGAAGGGAGAGAGAACATTGCTCAGCAGGTTCAGGCAGATGCTGTATACCCCCAGGGTATTGTAGAGTATTCTTAAGCATGTCTGACATTCAGAATCGGTGATGAAGATAGAGAAACAGAAGGCTTTGCATCATTGCAGAGACACTGTCTTTTTTGACAGTGAGGTCTTAAGGTCTTAGTTCATTAAGTTCAAGGATGTTATCATGCATTTCATTAATAATGCCTACTGTAGATTTAATTTCATAAATAAACCTGAGTTAAAGCTCTCATTGATGAATTTGTTAAACAAAGCGTTTAAATTAAAAATAAAAATGTACTTACTAAAATAGGAAATGGGGTCTCATTTAAAAAAACAAAATCCAAAGTATGAAGTTTGCAGTAAGTTTGTAGTCCTCTGCATTCTAAGGTTTACAACAAATTCCACTGAAAGACCGTCTTCAGTGTTATTCTAGACTCAGTAAGAGAAATGTTTTGCACCAACTAAAGGTCATAATATCCCAAGTATTGATCTTAATAATTTAAACATACAAAAAAGAACTTTTATCATTGACCCCTCCAAGACTGAATTTAATTTATTTCACACAATCCTGTTCCTCTAAAGCCCCTTCTACAGATTGTAAGATTTACTGTATATCTCTTCAAATGCCAAGTGGGTCAGGTTGTTCAGACATTTGTGTACTTTCACACTTTCTTTGTTTCTGTCTCAGTTTGGCCGTGATTACAGATACACTTTCATTGAAGCATCGTTCCGCTTCTTTGCCCTAAATAACTCCAGACAGCAGGACTGGATGCCTGTCCTAAATCTGCAGTTATTATTTTTGTTGTTCAACTGTTTTTTCATTCCCATATTTTTATTAGAATATCTTCTGTTAACTATATATTCACTGTGTGATATCTGATTCTTTTCTGAATCTCAACATTAATGTAAACACTTTTAGAGGTGAGCGAGACCTTTTATCCTGAGACTTTAATTGTTTACACTGTGTGACAATGTTTTTGTACCTATGAATGGGTTTTCAGTTGTAGAGTGTACGTTATAGTTGGATTTAAATTTCAAATTAACAACAAGGGGGGGGGGGGGTGTCCTCACTACCTTTGAACACAATATCTCTAAACTGCAGCAAATCCAAAGATTTCAAAGTATATTAATCATTGGATAATGGTTTTACACACTAACTTATTAATACCATTTCACAAAATCCCTTATTTCAATATTATATTAAGACGTTGCATATTCCATTACAATAAGTTAGAATGGCCTGTGATAGATTAACAGAATATTAGTAGAGTTTTAATAAATTAGCTACTAATTAGTAATTAAAAAATACTCATTCTGGCTCAGGCCTCTGTCCTCTGTTTCAAGCCAAGAGAACAGAAATTGAACTGTAATCTTAAAAATGAGTAAAGTATACTGATGACTGATTTCACTCCAATGATTTCTCTTACAATACAGTAAGTAAGGTTTGTGTCCTGAAAAGAACTTTGTTAGTACTTATTCATAGGGAGAATCTGCTTGCTCCCAAAGAAGATACAAGGTCAGTCTGGCTCTGTCAATCCTGTCCACTCTCTTCATAATGCATTGGGCTTTTGTAGAGCAAAGAAGAATAAAATATTGCTAGTATGTTCTGGACCCTTTCAGGATAGCCTTCAACAGATTCCTGCTTGCCGGATTTCCTTTATAATTATGCCACAACAAACCCCCCCTTCAGTGTTCAATTAAAACTCATCCTGTGAGCCTAGACACAAAGTGAAACCTTTTTTCCTCCCAACTGGTCTTATAAATCTTTTAATTAGCCTAGAGACATAACTAATTCTAAGTAGACCTATCCGGACAGCTCCTTTCCCTCATGTGGAATCTCACCCTCTCTGAGTGCCAGTTACTCATTCAGACCAGCTGTGCCTTATTCTGCGTTTTTTTTCCTCCAATTAGCAGGTGTCTATCTACAGTTCAAGACTACACCAAGGGACCTGTGTTTGGAACCAAGAAGGTGGTTTTCTCACAAATGTCTCTCACTATATTACTATAATCTGGTGATAAGATTTTCCTTCACTGTGAGGTTTGGTAAGAAAAAGACATAATTGGCGCCTTCACGCAATATATAAGTCATTTTTTAGATTCACTGCATCATGAATACTTCTTATAATTATCATCTCATCATCACACAACTCAAATATGTGGATTTCCAAATTAAAACAAAAGCACCCTTGCCTTGCATTTTTTTTTTTGGTGGAGGGTTTGCAGAAAGAAATCTAATTTAATTACTGCTACATCAGTGGAGTCCATTTTCATTGACCCATAGCCTTATTGAACACTTGATAAACTGCTAATAGCCTTTAATATAGATGGTGTCAGAGTGTAATTCAAAATCAATTATAGTACATACAACTGACGAATTGGGAAGTGTGGTGTGGAATACTCAGATCATTTATGAAGTGTAGGAGATTAACACCAATGATTATTGGTGGACGTTCCATTCGGTGCATTAAAATATGATCTAAAGGACATCATCCTCTCCATTGCATCCCCCTCATTCATAGTAAAGTTAGGAGAACCACTTTTGGGCTTATACTGAGGAAATTGAAAACGTTCTGTTTTTCACTTGGAAGTTTAATTAGCCAACACCAAAATAATGTCCATTTAACCAATGAATACTGTATATGTGGTGGAGTAGCAATAAAATAACTTTGTCCTTCCTTCACGGTATGAACAAACTGTGAGAATGAATATCACATCAGTTATGTGGTGAGTGAAAAGCATTGTTCTTTAATCCCTTATGGTTTCACTGATGATATTGAACTGCAGAAAGTTGCTGACTGTAGCTGATGTACCTTAAAACTATTGCGATAACACTCACCTGAAGTGACGTGAAGGTGGGCTTGCTTAATCTTTAGTAACACTTTTTTTTTAAATGTCCCATCATAGTAACCAATGATACTATGTTTTTAGGTGTGGCACCCGTAATCATTAAACATACTATGGCACATAGACATCCACATCTGATGTCCTAATACAGTATCTCTCCTTCAGTTCAATAGCTGAAGCAGTCTTTTTCCTGGACCGATTGTGTAATGGCATAATAGTTGCTGCACATAATCTAGATGGGTGTAAGTGGTGGATAAAGTGGGTCCTCGTCATCCCTAGCCTAATTTAAATAGTTTGCTACTTCAAAAAAATGTTTTTTCTATAGGTCTGTAAGTGCAGAAACAGAGTTTTCATCCTTTTAAATACAATACCACTTGGTTACCTACATTCATGCTAATAATAATTACTTACACTTATATAGCGCTTTTCTGGACACTCCCCTCAAAGCGCTTTACAGGTAATAGGGACTCCACCACCACCAATGTGCAGCATCCACCTGGATGATGCGACAGCAGCCATAGTGCGCCAGAACACTCACTACACATCAGGTATCAGTGGGGAGTGGGGAGGAGAGCAGAGTAATGTAGCCAATTCATAGAGGGGGATTATTAGGAGGCCATGATTGGTAAGGGCCAATTGGAAATTTGGCCAGGACACCGGGGTTACACCCCTACTCTTTTCGAGAAGCGCCCTGGGATTTTTAATGACCACAGAGAGTCAGGACCTTGGTTTTACTTCTCATCCGAAGGACGGCGCCTGTTTACAGTATAGTGTCCCCATCACTATACTGGGGCATTAGGACCCACATGGACCACAGGGTGAGCACCCCCTGCTAGCTCCCTGCTGGACATTATGTCCCAAATTGATGCCGACACTGATTGGAAGTACGGTATATATAAAATGTACATTTGGAAATAAGCACATTTAAAATCCCCTGAAGGGTGAATATGCAAAACACAAAGCTGAGAGAGGTAAAACTAAATAAACAATAATTATTGAGATATAGCTGTAAAACTGAATTTGGTCAAAATGTGATATGCCAAGTAAAGAATGTATTAAATACAAACATGCAGAGGACTAGGTTAAACTAAAAAGTTTTTGTTGTTTACTTTGGAACAAGAGAGATGGGATATTGCTTTGCAAAAAAAAATAATTGAAGAAAGCACTTTGGCTGGCAGCATGTTTCCTTTCATTTTTTATCTTTAGTCCGAAATATTTGCCACTGCTTTCAGTTAGAGAGCACATATGTCACATCAATTATTTAAAGACTGCGCTGGGCTTTAAAAAGTGTGTTAACTTTCAGAATGAAAGCCAACCAGAATCAAATACAGTTTGATCCAAGTGACCAAATCATTGCCAGTATAACCTTGCCAAGTCAAAAAAGACATTTCAAACAGTTACAATGAAGCCTGAACTCAGGTAGAACAAAAAAATGTTGAAAGAAGAGCATAGAAAACAAATTGCAGGGGAGTGTGGAAACAGTCACATACAGGAGCTTTGCCACGAGCTGCCAAAACTGGAGAAAAGCCTGCAGATGAGCTCTCAGAGCACCTGGTGATTAGAAGAGAAAGATTGTCAGCCAGAAGGGAAAGAAAATCTATTCTATGACACTGCCAAGAATTCATTTAGATGAAAAGTGTAGCAGACTACAGTCCCCTCAAAAACGTCACCCCCTTTTCGAAAAGCAAGTTCACAAATGACAATGTTGGTCTTCTCATGAAAAAGAAACAACACACCTACCCCTAAAGACAAGCACTTCATGAATTAGGAACTACCCATGTCTTCTGACTCTCATGTTCAGAAGGAGTTTATAGAAAGACAGCATACTATTGCTTAAAATATGTTCTACAAGGTCAGATAGATAGGTCAGACTGGATTTACATCATCATGATACACTGGAGTCACATAATGGCTGTTGCTCCTGTAACTGCCCTCAGAATTGACTTATTGAGTACTTCTATAAAACAACATTTTGAAATACTGTCCATTTTTGGATTTGGACTACTTTCACATATTTCCACAGGGGATAATTTTAAATGATAAAATGTGTAAATTTATCCTCTATAAAATGTGTACATTAACCATAAATACAATTGTGACAGGCAGTCGTTTAATAACCCTCGGAGAGGAGGCAGCTGTATGTATGATCCTGATACCTGATACCTGACAGCTGTGCCCCTTTCCATTTAAACATGTGCTCCCTATTAGCAGGTGTGAGGGGTAGCCGCTGAGAGACAAAAAATGTCCACACTATGTATCCATGGGAGTGTCCCTAGCTGAAGAGAGAGAATGAACGGACCACGACTCCAAGAGGATGAGAGAGACAGCTGAAGGGCTGACTAGACATACAGTAAGAGAATGGGTGAGTCTACTGAAGGTCCTAGGCACTGATAGCAGAATATAAAAAGAGACAACAAGCTACAGAGCCTTTAAGGAGCAGCTGATTCACACTAGGTTCACACCGTGAGCATTTTTTAGAATTATTTACTTTAAGAGGATTAAGGGCACTACAGCACTGTTATAACACTGTAATTTCTGTAAGTCCTATTTCATTGTTCTTTGGTTTTTCTTCATATTTCTTTGTTCTTCATATTTGACTAAATGTTAAACAATGAGTATAGAATCTTTCCCATGGAACAGACTGCTTTCAGGATTGTTTAAAAACTGTTTATTTCTTGGTTTACCAAATCAAGCCAAATTTACCCCAAAACATATTTGCCATTCCCAATTACAGTGTGGAAACTCATTTATACAGAAAGGCATTTACTGGAACAAGTTTAGTGACGTACAGTACTTGTTTTAGGGTTGGGAGCAATCGCAGCATGGTCACCTGGATTTGAACCCACAGTACAATTTGCCAGTTCAGAAGCAAGAGGCCTAATCACTACTGTACATCACACTGTTATCTAAGTCAGGGCTAACTTTAAACCACCTGTTTTTTGTCAGGGAAATAATGTGTGTTTTTTATGTATTGGAGTTGGTGTAACGTGATATCAATTGAAATTGAGCACGATGCCTTTAAGTTTATTGGCGGGGGGGGGCTACAGGGGAGGAAATCTCTTGGGGTAGTTATCCTGTGGGATCCAGGGCGTAAGGTGCTCTGGCCCCTTTGTGATTATTTTTAGAAGGAATGTTTCTTGTTGTTTCTGTTGTACAGTACATACTGTATGCATAATACATAATACATAATAAATCAACTAAGAACAAAGCCCAGGTGACGACGTAGGCGAAGAGTGAGCCCTGTGACAGCTTGCTTACAATCAATCAAGCTGCTTGATTTGTTGAGCTTGAATCTTGAGGAGTTGAGTGTTAATATTTTAAGGCACCGAAAATAAAATTCATTTGCAGCAGGTAATGAAGCCTTCTCAAAAACACTCATTCTACATTTTTGACACTTAAGCCTATTGCTGCGTGGGTTGAACAAAATTATTTTTCCATTACTGCTAATACAACTTGACCACATCCTGTGAGAGAAAAGACAAACATTTTTGGTCCTTCTCTGGCTCTCTGGAACTTCAGTGTAAAATAATATTTTATATACTGTAGATTATACTGAAATTGACTCAAAGTGAAGCCAGTTAAAAAACTAAATACCAGTAACATCTACAGTATATGAATAAATAGATACTATATATCTATTAAGAATGTCTGTGGCTGATTATTTTGTCTAAAATAAATGTGAAGCAGAATAAGAAGTTTCTTTGGAAAGTTCTGTTTTGCTTACCAGTGTCATGAAATTGTCAGAAATAATATGCATATATCCCATCACATTCATGTATCGTTCCTTGTAAACTAGTGTTGTTCAACCTGAAGCCTGGAGAGCTGGTGTCTTTTTCAGGTGTCTTTAAAGTGACTGCACCTGGGAAGATGGGAGAAGTTTGTAAATTGGTCCAATTAGGCCAATAATGAGATGATTTTGGTCATTAAATGCTGAGTTGTAGTGAAGGCCTGCAGACATACCTGCCCCAGAGGACCATTCTGATCCAAACAAAGGCTCAATACAGAAGTACTGTAGATCACATTTTCACATCAGTCCAAGTATAATAGCCTCTGTATTACACTCACCCAGTATCTCCTCTCCCAAGACCTCTGTTATTTTGTTTGTAATGTCCTGAAGAATCATTTCATTTCTATTTCATTTTCAAAACCTATGTAAAGGATTAATTGTAAGATTTTCAAAAGATCATGCAGTTCATTTCAATTTGCTTATGGACATACAGTGTACAATCAACTATCTGCAGCAGTCCACTGTCCACGAAATAATTACATGATTATGTTTAGATAAAACAGTCACTTACAATGTAAAGCAAATAATAATAAAATTGCAGTATTTGAGATTATCTTTATATTTATTATTATCCGTGTGCTATTTTTCTAATCAATGAAAATTCCAAGAAGTAAATAGTAATCTAACAGTGTCTTAGAAGACCACATACAGTATTTGTTTACTGTATCTTTCAAAACAGGACAGACATTGAGTTTTGTATCTCACAAATAGACTGCTTACCAATTCATGGAATGCTTTCTGCTCTTTGGAGCACAAATTTAATTCAGTTCCTGTTATCAGGGAACAAGAAAATGGATTTTTATAAACTAAGTTGAGAGCTGGAGCATTTTAGAGTAAAAATCAAAGGCAGGGACACGAAGGTGCTAAATATTGAAGAAAAAGGTTACATTAATTCTATTTATTGACATGTCCCAACTGTTCTTTAGGTTTGGTGCAAGAATATTCAAACTGAGCATTACACTAATAGCTCCAAACTTTACTTTGGAAAACGTGTATCACATCATCCTCAAAATAAATGAATCAAAATAATTTTCAGCACAGCAGTTTGTGCCATTTTATAGTGAATTGTTGAAATGTATGTTTTTGTGCAAGTATATTGGAAAAATATTTTAATTAACTACAGTTGAAAATGGTATCAGATTGATTTTACAGCCTTTTTATATTCCAGAACTCTTGGGGTGGCTGCTGTTGTCAACATTTTGTTAATTAAACTCAAATGTATTTTACATTTGAAATCTTCCTTTGGATATACGGTTTATATAGGTTTTTATAAATTAGTTCATTTGTACAAAATTCTACAATTGTACAATTATAAATGCAGTAATTAAAGCCCTTTGTTTATTGCTAGGGATCACCACAAATCACCATTTGAGTGTTCCCCAATTGAGCATTAATAATGGTTCTAACATAAGGCAAACAAATCACTCTCACATGCAGGAAGGAAATAAGGTTTTGGGAAAACTAAGCCTGGGACATAATTGTGAGATCAGGCCAATGATTTATGCTTGGCTTGTAAAACAGGACTTTTAGCAAAATCCCATGATGACAAGGGGCATTATTTTACCCAACAATGAGGGAGCTGGAGGCATACCTCTGAGAGAAAAGCCTGTTAATAACCTGTCAGTGATTTTCACTGATGAAGATAGCAAACATTGATGTATCAGGTAATGTCAACAAGAGAGAAAATCTATAGAAATAAAAGTATTAATTGCCTGTACATTATGCTTTCACTTTAGGTGCTATGATCCCAAAGCAGTCTAAAGGCTTAAAACCAGGCTCATATTCTATTAAAACCTCCAATAAGTAAACAAATTAGATTTTGCAACTCAGACTCTGAAAACTCATTAGCGTAGTTCATTAAAGTGCATACGGCCTAGTCCACTTCTCAGGTGCTGTTTTGATTGCTGTCTTTGGCTGGCTCTGCTCTGTCACCTCATTGACTGTACTGTCTTCCTAGCCAGGAAGATAATCTGTCTCTCTGATAAACCCATAAAAATTATCCCTCTCAATTTCCAGGTCTTCGGAGAGTCACCGTCATTAATACAGTAATGGCTTAATGCAGCCATGAGGCATAATGCTCGTCATTGCTGAACCCTCTGGTGTCACAACCTGTTCCACTTTTCGCCCAAGCAGATGCGCCAGCAGCGATTTTCAGAGGCTCGGTTCCATAAAGCCATGCCAGTGACCCGTGAAATCTTTTTGATGGCTGACATGCTAATTTGAAACAAACTGATGCTGAATCTAATAGCTCTGCTTGCAATAGGAAAAAAAACACCTAGCTGGGGCTTAAAACAAACACTTGAGGCTTGAAGTAAGTTGGAATGTTTACAGCAGGAAAGGGTAAATACAAAAGGATAATGCCTTCCATTCTGTAAGCACAGATGACCATTAAATCCCAAGGACTGCTATGGCCTTGCCAAAGGCTTAATGCACCTGCAGCATGTGTCTCTGTTACTGCTTACAATGAGCTCACAGATGGGGCGGTGTGTTAGCTCTCAGAGGCAGATGGAAAGACAGCAACAGTTGACAAACTCTGGCATTTGAAAGGCCTGATGTACCTGGTGCCAAATCATGGTCCATATGTCTTCCTTATAAGCACATGAAAGGCATATGACCTTATGTGGCTTGAAAAGGAGATATTCTTCTTTATACTCTCCACCAAGTAGATTCTGAGACAAAATATCAAACTAATCGGCTGCAGGATCTCTTTTACAATTCCACATATGTCTGGAAAGACCTCATTCTTACTCCAATCAATAGACGTTGCTTACCCAAGGTTCACTCTGTGTTTGTCAGAGATTACCTTTTCTGAGATTTTATAAAATTTTGCTCTTTCAAAGATCATCTTAACTTTGATTTCTTTTTCAAAGTTTGTGACCTACTGTAAACCTAATGTAATCAAAAAATATTTAGAAACAGTTTTGTGTTCATTGGATGGGTGATGTAGATTTCTTAAGATTTACTAACTCTGGCATTGTCAGTTGATGGGACAATGATAAAGTAATGATGTACAGTATATTTTTATTTTTGCTTCACTGGGGGGTGATAAAAAACACAAAGTACTTACATTTTTTATATAGTATATGGGATTAAAGCAGCTCAAACACATATGTGGTTAAGTAGTTTAAGCATTTTGACATTTTAAATAAAAATATTACATTAATCATTTTTTTGACTCAATCTTTAGTATACAGTGCCTTGCGAATGTACTCAGACTCCTTCACTGTTTCCACACTTCGTTGTGTTGTAGATATATTAGAAAATGGATTGAATTGATTCTTTTTTTCCCATCAGTCAACAGAATACCCCATAATGACAAAGTGAAAACACGTTTTTAGGATTTTTTGCAAATGTATTAAAAATAAAAAACTGAAATCTCTCATTTACATAAGTATTCAGACCCTTTACTATGGCACTCCAAATTGAGCTCAGATGCATCCTATTTCTTTAGATCATGTTTGAGATGTCTCTAGAACGTGATTGTAGTCTGCCTGTGGCAAATTCACTTGATTGGACGTGATTTAGAAAGGGACACGTTCTTCCATTGATTGTTCTTATCTGTTAAATATCCCTACTCCATTCTTGTTTTTTATTCTTTTTAATATTTTCTCTTGTAATTAGCTCTGGGTATTTAATTGAACATTTAAATTTTCATGAGAGTGTTAGGTTCTTTTGTCTATTTCCAATTATTTTCTCTCTCATGTGTTCAGATCATTAGGCAGTCATCACCTAATGTGTATATGTTACTTATAGTAATGTGATGATTTTGATTGGGTGACGTGATTCACATCACAGCCATTTTCTGACCTCTTCATCCAAACCAGTGTCAAGGGGGAGCTGGTGCTTATCCAACCAAGCTTTTTGAACGTAGAGAAGATAAATTAATTTTAATCTTAAAAAGAGTCCATTTTAATTTAATTCCAATTTTTTTTCCATATACAGTAGATTTAAATTTAACACTATATTATATTGAGATGTCTTTTGCAAACCACATTTTCAGGTTGGTGCATAAGGAAAAACATATTCTGTGTTTTATGAATTAGTTAAGCTGTTAAAGCATTACCAATTCAGAAGAGTAATATATTCCTGAGCATTTTAGAATATCTGACAAAACCTGTTCTAAAATGTATTTACTTTCTTTGCCACACAGGGATTTCTAAAGTAACTTTTTCAAATTTCTTTGAGGCAAGAATTCTAAAACTGAATTACTGTGCATCTCTCCTATCCTATAAACAGAAATGAGTCTCTGTGTGCCTCAACTATATCCATGAACATT
The DNA here is from genome assembly GCF_040954835.1 of Lepisosteus oculatus. Lineage (NCBI taxonomy): Eukaryota > Metazoa > Chordata > Actinopteri > Semionotiformes > Lepisosteidae > Lepisosteus > Lepisosteus oculatus. The sequence continues at coordinate 10,370,796 of NC_090719.1, read as the reverse complement.
TAAGAATGACTGCATGTCTAAAGCATACCTGATAAAGAATTGCTATGTTTTATACAGAGATCTATTGTAATATCTAATCTGACAATGAAAAATGGGAAAACAAAAATGGCAGTAATTGCTAATTGATTGTGAGCCTCAATAAAAAAAAAATATTACTTAAAGCTCTGATAAATTTGTGGATAAGGATGAAATACTATAGGATTTTCTGCAACTGAATGTTTCTTTATAAATCATTTACTCTTTTCTGCATAAGCAGCCTTGGTTCATTTTTTCTAGCCATTGCTATGACAACAATTACATGTAAATGTGGCTTTATCTATTTTAATCAAATACCCTTTGAATTCAGTTTTAAAGATCACTTCCCTGTGACCTTGAAATAAAACAGAATAATTCAAGCCAGTGCATCAAGCATCATGTTTTTCTCAATGTACAAAATATGACAAAATATCATTTACCATCTAATTATTTTCTCATTTACAAGTAATTATTTTGTAAAGCTTTTGTTTTACTGTGCCTTGGGAAATATTAATTTATATAGTATATACAGTATATATCAGTAACAACAATCATTTAAATCAGATATTGTAGATATAGTCTTTCTGGGATGTGACTGTTTTTAATTAGTAATTTCACCAGACACTGCCAACTCATTGTTTGTCTTATTCAAACAATAAGAGCAAAAAAGATTAATATGTAAAACATATATTAAAATGCTATTATATGGCTTGTAAATATGGATATTCCAAAAATAACTCTGTATTACATGTCTGCATTAGTAAGGATACATTTCTAACTTTATCTGACATCACAGACTGTCCCCATGTCAGAAGCATTTCTTTGAAAATCAGTTCATGAATGAATTCAACCTCTCTAAAATTTGTCTGAAAATCAATGAAAGTGGCAGAAAATGAGTAAGAAATGGAAAAAAAGTGCTCCAAGTTTTTATTTTATTGTGCTGCAGATTTTGGGGTCTACAGTACATTACATTTCATTACTTTATCAATGGTTCGGGTTCAAAGTCTGAGAAAAGGTTATAAGATACTGTACTTCATGAGCTGAAGTTAACCTCAGTTTCCTTACAAGTCCTCTATTTAGGAAGCTAGTGAATTTAAAGCTCAAAACAAACTCCCTGCCACCACCTGTTGTCACTTATATCTCCTGGAATGATTGGTCTAGTTGAGTGAAGTATAGATAGTTACAGTATACAGCAGCAATACTTGAGAAACAAAAAAAAACATCTCTGCTTAGAGATCTAGAGCCCTAATCTTCACTCCAGTTTGCCCTTGTGCTCTTATTAATTTCATTTTGCTAAGAATTTATTTAGCAACCTGGACATGTATTTTCAATAATAATTTGGTACCAGTCTTTTTTTTATGTTTGAATTTCCAATAGATTCTGGCCTGTAATTGAATGATTGGGCTTGTCCACGGAATTGGATTCAGGAAAACTATTGTAGGTTTTCTGGGTTTGTAATAACCCAATATTTTTCATACTCTAATCATATATACTGTATGTACAGCATGTTTGGCTATTGGTTGCATGTTAACTAACGTTACTAGAGAAATGTTTATGTTTTCTCTTTAAAGATTATTATTAGTTAAGCTCTATTTCAGCCTGTTACAATGACAAGTATTTCACCCAAGCCTCTTTGTTGTTAGTTATTAGCTTTCACAGTAGTAGATCAAGCTGCACTTGAAGTGACTGGAAGCTGCAATAGTACCATTTGCAGAGCCTTATATAATAGATTTATGCTTGCTTTTTGAAGTGTGGCAGACATAGAGGCAAAGTATGTAACACAGGTTGGAGAAGTTGATCAAAATTTATAATTACAGCCAAAAAGATAAATGGTAAGTTGAAGAATCACGAAATGCAAATGTTTCTGTTCCACAAGACCTAGAGCCTGAATTAGAAGGTATTATTCTCACCACCTGTGATGTATCATCCAGCTTTACATTTTTTAATCCACCATAACTATTTCACTTTGCAGAGTCTAGACTGATGCCAGAAGATTAATGGATGCAGAACGCACCATGAGCCAGATTTGTTTTTAGCTTTCTTTATTGACGTCCTTTTATAAGCCATCAAAGTGTGTTTCATAAGATGGTGTTACTGTCTTTGTTGTCGAAAAATATTGATTTGGGATATATGATCTTAATTACATAGACAAAACAGACATCGGGTACTGCTTTACTTAGAATGTGTGTAAGATGAGAGAAAACTGTTAAAAAAGTCTGTTAATTCTCCTTTGATGCATTCCTCACAGGTAAACTACTTTGTGCTACAAACATGTTAGTAATTTAACTTTAATATTGGTTTGAAGACATTTATTCTCTGTTAAATAAATGTTAATACCACACCATTCAGGCTAATATTTTCTTAAAACAAGGAAACATATACAGTATAACATTAAACATTATATAACATTAAAACGTATATAATGTTAACTTATTGTTGTAACTTTGTCAATTTGTTTAATACACATTTCTACTGTATATATTTTACTCCTGGTTGAATTTTATTATTTCAAGGAAACAGTGAAACTTTGTTGTTCAGTTCATTTTATTTTTTTTTTGTATTATGCAGTCTAATGCGAGATAGGAAAGACAGAGACATGTTTTTAGAAAATACTGTAAACAGACGTATGCTTTAATAAAAAAATAATACATTTTACTTCATAAAACACATTTACAAGTGGATTTTGAAAAAGCGCTATATAGTACGAAAAATCAGTACACAATGTGAGGAGACAGGAGGATTACATTGAGTTGATTTTGTGCACCTGCTCCCAGTTCCTGCCTCCCTACTTAAGCCAGACGCTCACGCTGTTCCAGGCTCTGCATTGGTTTCCAGTACCAGCCAAGTCCGAGACCTGGAGAGCCTGGTCCGGTTCCCCCCTTTTCCCCCTGACCCTCCATTGGATCCCGCTCTGGTTTTTAACTCCGTTTGTCTTCGTCTTGGATGGACCACCTGGCTCTGGACATTTGCCTTGTCAAGGATTTCCCTATGGACACTCTTTGGACTGTTTACCTTGGACTCACCTCCCAGAATACCTGTGCACCACGTATACGCCCCCTGTTTTCCTTCCAGCTCCTTTGCATGCTTTTCCCCCCGTGTTTTCCTCACTCTTCCAGATTGTTTTGTCTGCATAGGGTCCTGAAATAATGTTTTCGTTACAATATTAAGGGATAGAATAACAGGAGAAGGTCCTGTCACCCATAGTATGTAGACAGGCTTGGAAAACAGACTGGAGCCCATAATTAGATTAATGAAGGTTGTGAATTGGGTAGTAGGATGATAGCAAGTCATATGGGTACTGAAGTGCCAAGCCATGCTGACCCTTATAAGTGAGCACGAGGATTTTGAATTCAACAAGAAACCAGATAGGAAGCTAGTGCAAGGTCTCCAGGATAGGAGTAATGTGATCACTTGCACTAGACCTGGTCAGGATTTTTGGTGCTGAATTCTGGACATACTGAAGTTTGTTCAATGAGGATTTAGATAACCCAGCTAGTAGGGCATTACAATGAATAATTTGATATAAGACTAAAGTGTTGTCCAGCTTTCCAGCAAAATTTAGTGACAACATAGGACATAGTCTTGTGATATTTCTGAGGTGGTGGAAGGATAACTTTAAAATATGTTGCACATGTGCGTCAAGCGTCAAGACTAGATCGAATAAAACCTAAAGTTAATCAATTTAGATTTAAATTCAAGCACAGTACCATTCACAGATAGGGGCCTGCATTGGCATTACAAAGTGAATGGGAGGTAACTTCAGTCTTGTTGCAATTGAATGAAGGACATTTTGAGTAATGCATATTTTTATGTCAGGTATGTAATTAGACAGAGCAGAGATTCAAGCTAAGAAAGTAAGATGTCACACTTAATGATGTCAAAAACAGCACTGAGAGCAAGAAGAATAAGAATAGAAACAGAACCAGAATCAGAAACCATAAGAAGGTTGTTAGTGAATTTAACCAGGTAAGTTTCTATGCTGTGTGTAGTTGTCTAAAACCAGATCAGAAGGGTTCGGAGAGGTTTGGAATAAGATGGTTATTTAAAACAGATCTGTGACAACACATTCCAAAATTTTGCAAAAAAAAGGCTAGGTTCGATATAGCATGACAACTGTTTAGGTTGTCCAGAGCCATATTCGTTTTGCTGTTTAAAAGGCCATTGGTACTGTACCACACCAGTACTCATTTATTATGTTAAGAAGAACAGGGCAGAAAACCCTTTGGATTGAAATTGATTTCATTTTGCGGTATCAATTTACTCAGTCATGCAGTGGCACAAAAATGGCATCAATTAACAGGTTGGGACTTAGTATTCACCCGATTTCTAATAATAAAGTCCAGGGTTTGCAATTCGATTCCTGAAGAATCCCTGACAGGTACTGCATTCCATGATTTCCCCTCACAAATTCTATCTCTGCCTCACCAAACAAGTGACCTGTAGCACTCACATAAGTGGGGAGATTTAAATTGCCATTTCTAAAGTAAGTATATGTAAAAAGGAAGATGCTTTCTTTTCACTGCAGGTTAAGCTATTGGGAATTTGTAAAGAAAATAATTCAGTTGTACTGTAGCTTTAGAAAACTAAAAAGGCATCCTCTTGTTCTGCAGGCACAGCCTTGAGAAATAATTCACCATCCAATCACCATCACCTCCAAAAGATGTGTTACAAAAACAGCAATTTGGCTCATAAAAGATGGATAAGTCCTATTATTAGGTATCACTTCACCTTTGATACTGAACTATAGGAGGTAGAAATGTAGATCCTACTTTTTGTGCCAGCCAGGGGCCAAAGGGTTGTGTTTGGCATTTAAAATGAGGAACATGAGTATCAATTATTCATTTAATTTCTTATCACAGTACAGTGCTAGGAATTGAAATTCATTCACTCTGTACCAAAGCTGGAATTTATAGCATTTGTCATGGATAGTATCTTTCAGAGTTTATACTATGCCAAAAAAGCAATGGAACTGTATAACCTCTGGAATCCTCCCAGTTTTCATTTATTCAAAAGGGTCACTCAACATTTGAAATTTGTGCAGTGAAGAGGAAATCTTATTTTAAATATTTTTTTATAGAATTGCTCATAAATTCAAATTCCATACTGTACTATTTTTTTCTTTTGTAATCAAGCAAATGCCATTGTCTTATTTGTATTTTCTATTATTTCTGAATCTGAACTTTACACAGAAACAGAAACTTGACATTTAAATTGTTTTCCAGACACTTTCTGGACACTTTTCCAGAGACATTAGTCTCTGTAGGTGGTAAGCAGATACAGCCATTTAACTAAGGTCCAAAGCTTAATCCATTGGTAGCTGGTTTGTTTTGCAACATGGTAATCACAGTACTTTATCAACAGATGTGCAACACTTCCAAGAATACAGGGAATGTATCATGTTAGGGACAAGTACATTAATACAATGCCCTGAGTTTAGAAAGACAATATATACTGTACTGTACTAAAGCTTTATGCTGAAGCTGTATTTAATAATGGTAGCACTTTCACCCTCTTAAACAGTCTGTTTTATACTTCATTGTCATGGTAAATACAAAAAACAATAATATATTATTTGCACTTAAACTAAAAGTTTTGTTGACTTTGTATTATTTCTAATTATCACTTAGACTAGATTACTTAATATTAAATTATACAAGCAAGTTTAGGACTTGCTGTGAATCAACTCCAAAGAGTTTCTGTGTTGTAGATGCTGATCCACATGAATTATTCTCAAATCAGTTTGATCAAGTCTGTGGATCAATACTGGCATATCCTGCTGTTATCAGGGTGAAACTTACAGAATGGTTCACACAATTACTGATTGGTGGGGTAAAACAATGGAGTCGGAAGGAAAAATTGAGCTGGTCTATTATCTTCAAAACAGTTCTCCTGCTGTAGTAACAGTTCACTGTTCTAACAGTTCTAACTAGCATTGATGTTACAGATGAACTTTAGGACCTTTCAAAAAACAATGAGTTGAGCTTCTGGGAATCATTATCCAATAGTGTTAAACAAAGAGGATAGGCCATTTTCCTTTATTCTTAAGATATTGCATTGCTAATTTCACAAGTATTGCCATATTGTACATCTCAGAAACTAAGCAAAGCTGGACATGGTCAGTACTGGGACTGATAAGAAAAAACTCACAGTTACTGTATATACATGCTTGTGGATCAATAGGCTAGTATCAGCATATTCATGCCTCTGGATAGGTGACTTCTATAAAAACTAGTTAGCTTTAGATTAAATGGAATAGTTGACACCTGTCACCCTTCCTAACTGAACCAGAAACCTAAAAAAATATTTAACCAAAATCCTAACTACTTGCTAATTAAATATTCAACTTTTAATTACTTTTAACGATTGAATTATTACTACTTAATTTTATACTTCTATTTGAGAGTCTAAATTTGGGCAAAATTCCAACTGTTTGAGTTTCAGGGTAACTTTGTTATAGAGTAGAATTTTCTAATGATGAATAAAACTGCTTTTCCATCAGTGCTGTGTCACATTGTTCTAAAACATGGCATTCAAATTGCAACTTTTTCATTCAATAAACTTTCCTATTCTTTGTCAGTATTCTTGTTATTTTTTTTAAACATACTATTTTTGTTCGGATTTAACAATTATGTGCACGGACTTGATAAAGTATTTTACAGAAGGACATGCTTAATGACTTTACAAATGTACAATTTAAATCTTAAGCTATTAAATATGTATTTATTAACCATTTATTTTTTTCTCCTTCTGTATGGAAAATAAAATGTGGTTGGAATCCCTTTAAAATAGAGGCCTCATTAAAACTTCATAAAACAGCACTATTAAACATCTGAAATATGAAAGGTCTAAGAATTGTTCATGATCACAATGCATAATTGGATTAATACTGCACATACTTTAAATCTAATTAAAAGGATTAATCATGCAAGCTTATAAAGGAGATACTTGAGTGACAAGATTTTTCATGCCAGTGATTATTATGCCTCACTGTCAAAGAATGGAGAATTGCTCAAGACTCATTAGTCTTTTTCTTTCTTTGGCCAGGAATCCAATACAGTGACAGATATTTAAAGAATTGTCTTACTGTGCCAGACAATTATTTAACCACAAATTAAATCTTTTCTTCAGGAATTTCTGGAAATGTCTTTTTCTCTCCCGGACAGTGAGGTACATTGTTAAAATGTCAGACTTGGAGAACAAGTATGAAAACCATACAGTACGAACTCTGTGAAATTTCTCATTTTGCCCAGTGGGTATTACAACAATGATTTTTGGATCAAATACTGTATATTACTTATGTTTGTACCCAACAAATAAAAGATTTTAAGCAATTTTGAGATGTGCTGTCAATCATTTATACACTTGTGTTTTACGAAATTATATCTAAAAAAAAACTGCAAAATGAAATTCTTTGGCTATCTGGATATGACAGAGGTCACAGTTGTCAAAACATGAAACCTGTTCTCAAGGTCTTGATTTATATGAATTTTTGTGTTTTGTATTTAAGAAAGAGTCCACAAATCTGAATGTTTCTTTGTAAAGAAACAATGAAAGAACTGAATTAAGTACAAAAAATAACAACATTGTTCAGAGCTCAAAGATATTATATTGCAGGTTGAAGGATTAACTGACAATGTTTTTAGAAAGGTAATGTGCTTTATTTAAGAGTGGACAGAACAATGTGTAAGCTGGCAAGTTGGCCTCTGCACTCTGTTGGCCTCTGTAAGAAAGGTTGCAAACAAACAAGGGTAGATTATTTAGACCAGAGGTTCCAAACCTATTAAAGCTCGCATGACACGACCCATACGAGGACCAGGCTGTCCTTACCATTTTGAAATGGGCTACAGGTAGCTCTATACCTCAGCAGTAGCCTAATCGACACTGGTAATCAGAGAAAATATGCATATACAAGCTACAAACATGGCTTTACAAAGACCGTTTATTGATTACAGAATGAGGTCAAGTCAGCACTTCACAAAAAATAAATTAATATTTTAAAATCTTTTCATGATATCTCCCGCACTTAACGTTAGCCTTGTCATAAACAAAACTGAACAGGCAGAATCAAAACAAACTGAACATTTTTCCAGAGGTGCAGGGTAGCCGTCTGTGCCAATGAACTTACAGTATGAAGATGTTGAAAAAAAAATATCCACATTAACTATCAGAACATTTACTCAATAGCCTACAGCTAGCCTGGCGGTAAACATGCGCACCTTCTTTCTGGCTGGCTTAGTGAGAGGGCTGGTGCTGTTTGACAGAGACCAAATGTCAGAAGTCAGGCTGCAGAGAGGAGGTCTGGCTCAACATTAAGCTTACTCCTGTATTTGGTCTTTAATAATGTTTCTTTATCAGCCCTATACAATTTCTTGCATTAGGAATTCGTCTTTTCGCATACCCCAGCTTTTCTACATGGAGACACAGACAAACAGACAGGGAGAGAAGCTGGGGGTCAGAGCGCAGGGTCTGCCATTGTATGGCGCCTCTGGAGCAGTTAGGGTTAAGGGCCTTGCTCAAGGGCCCAACAGACTAGGATTCCTCTGCTGGCTGCAGGATTTGAACCAGCAACCTTCCAGTCACAGGAGCAGATCCTGAGCCACAGAGCCACCACTCCGCCTCACAGAAAATCCAGTTTCACAAAGATACTGTATGTTGTCAGATATGGCATAAAAAATCTCATAGCTTTTTCAGAAAGATCAGGATACTTCGAAGTAACATGACGCCAAAAATTGGCAAAGAATTTCTGTGAACAAAAACATTTTAAAGCATTGTCACAGGATAGGTTCACAAGGCTGTCTTGCTCCTTTCCGCTCAAACTTGTGAGGGCCTCTTCGCTTAAATTTTACAAAAGGATTGTCAATCCTGCTGGACCGAACATCTGGAGCCGGGAAGCAGTCACGCAGTTGGGTCCTCAAACTTTGCAGGTGCTCTTTAATTAACTTTGTGGCAGAGGCTTGTAGCTCCATGTGTTCTTTTGTTAGAAAATCTGACACATTTTCAAATGAGTCGTAGTTTGATCGGTCGATATGTTTGGCCCACATTTCCAGGTTCTTTATTGTGGCTTCTATTTTACTTTGGACGTGAAAACTTCTTCACTGCTTTACCTTGAGGACCAAGGCTGAGTCCATTTACAATAAGTGACTAAAAATGTCCACAAGATAAGCCAATTTAGCTTTAAATGATGGTGAAGTTTATGGTGAAACTGACCTACTGCATAATGTCGAAAAGGGAAAAATGCAATTCCTAAAACAATAACCAACCAAAAATTAGAAATTTGAACAGAAGTAGTACATAAGAATGGTTACAGACAGGAGCAGGCCACTTAGCCTGTCAGGTTTGTATGCTTTTTAATAGTTAAGTGATCTGAGAATCTAATCCAGCTTTTTCTTAAAAGAAGTAATGGTATCAGCTTTGACTCCATGACTGAGTAACATGTTTTAGGCTTGAACAACCCTTTGTACACAGAAGTCCCCTCTGATCTTGATTTTAAATGCACTTAGTCTCTTAGTCTCTGTGCTCTCTGGTGTTGAATCTGAATTAATCCATTGAATTAAATTTTATGTGCCTTGGAGATTTTGAAATACTGTACTGGAAGACCGCTTGTACTCTTCTCTGTTAGGAAGTACTGCAAGACATTCACCTGATAACTCTGGACAGATAAGCAGTGTCTTTTGTGTAACATGGAGGCAATAAGTTTATACAGTATTTAAAGGGATTTAACATCACTTGATTTCTTTTTAGTCCTACATTCTGGTCATCTTTTTTTTGTTGCTTCCCAGTCTAAACCTTGCAGTCATAGCATTTTCAAATAGGACTTTGTATGTAGAATTTATACAATCAATCCAAAACTTACAAAAAAAAAGAATGCTGCTCGAATGTAAATAAACTTGATGTTTAAAGAATATTATACATTTTTCAATTGTTTCCAACCATCTTTGAGACAGCATCTCTTAATCAATTCAGCTATAAAATACTCTGTAAGTTCCCACATATAGTGAATTTCAAGCCACAAGACCATGCAGTTTTTGAAAAAAGCCAAACCAGCTAAATAGTATAGATGGGTTGAATGGCCTTTCCTCATTTGAAACCATTGTTATGTTGTTATCGTACCACTCCAACACTAACCACCCTTCCAAACTGTGAAGCTTGGCGAGCAGAAAAAAAGATTAGGGTGCCCACTGTGAAGCCATGAAGCCAAAAGTGAGTTGCTAAGTTCCACGTCCTATTTACAAGAAAGCCTGTAAATAAATAGATGCCAAGAAAGAATACTTTTACTGAAAAGATTCATCTTAAATCTTGCAGAAAATATATTGCAGACATGTGAAAGAAGGATGTAGCACAAGTACAACACTACATATCACCAAGTAACCACCACCCCACCTGTCAAGATGGTGGTGGCAGCGTCATATTATGGATTTGCTTCCCATCATCAGCAACAGAGAGGCTTGTAAAGATTGCTGTAAAAAATAGGCGGTACAAGGTATACACTAGTACTGGAGGAAAACTTTCTGAATTCCCAAAAAACTAAAATGAACTGAAACACAATGGCAAAGCCATACTGAAATGCACAAGAAGAGAGTGAATTGCCATTAAGTGGCCTACTCAGAGACCTATCTTCAATCCAATAGGATATTTATGATGTGGCTGCAATTTGTGAACTAGTTCCAATGAACTTGTCAGTTACACTACCCCACTGTGCAATGCTGTTAAAGACCTATCCAAAAGTACTGAGAGCAATTATTACAGCCAAATATGCTTCCACCACGTATTGAGGAAGAGGTCTGAATACTTCTCCCATTTCACTTATTTTCTTTTCAGGTTTTCTGGAATTCAACAGTCTTCACATGTAACGATATTTAGTTTGAGCATTGCAATTTTGTTTATTTGCAAATATGTATGTTGTGCATATTACATATAATTAACCATATTTTAATATTATTGGTAGGGGTAGAATATTTCTGGAAGGCAAAATAAATACCAAAGGCTTTTTAATAGGTAGCATCATCAACCTCAGTTTTTACCAATTTAGATTTCTATTTGTATTTTCTAACTCTTTCCATTTTTTTTTCGAGACATTAAATGTAGTCTGTATAATTTGGTATAATTTGTGAGTTTCAGGCATTTACTACTGTATGCCAGAACATTTAAATAAATTAAGATGAACAGTGGTCTTAACACTGACACCTGTAGTATTCCATTTATTTGATTCAAACCAATTGTACTCTTTACCTGTGATTTCTGTTTCATATGCATTAACCTATTCAGAATCTAAATGTATTTATTTTCTTGTATGCCTGCCACCTACATTTTGAGAATTACTATTGTGCCTTTAACACATTTCTGAATATCTACAATACAGTATGTATAATTTATTATATGCTTTGTTTACATTAATAACTGCTATTGTAATTCATGCCAACTTTCCCCTGTAATCATATTTCCATTTAAATGATCTTTTAGTAAGAATTATAGTTTCCACACCTCCACATATTTAAGTAAGACTTTTTTTTAGTTGGTGAGTATTAGCCCTGTCTGAAGAGACTGTTAAAATGCTGTTTATTGGTCTATGAATAACATTTCTTCTTCCTGAAACATAATTCTGAATTACTGAATTATCTCTGTCACATAAATCTATACCCAAGTGTAACAGAACTCCTCATGATTTGGTGTGTGATAGGGAAATCTGCACGTCTATTGTCTCTACAGAGGTGTCTAGTCAGTAACTGGGACATGTCGTATGGTAATCCAAAATGAATATACTGTAGTTCCATAAGAAGACTGACCTATTGTAGGTCCCTGCTTTGTCCCATTAGTAAGAGAGGAAAACCACAACCAGTTGAACCCGTTGGGCCAGATACCATCTTCCTTTTACCATCAGTTGACACGACTACGACTAAGGTTGTTACTAAGATCACATATTGTTACTCATTTTTTTAACCTGAATTAGAATTCTTTCTCTTCAGGCAGTGTAAAATGAGATTTACATGACTCATTCTCCAAACAAATCATGACAGCCTAATCAAATGCTCCCTTGTTACTCTGTATGGCTTTTGTTGGAAAGGCTGCACACAGGTGCACCTAATATCTCAATTCCATCATGCAAATATAGTACAAGGAATGACTCGTCGTCGCCCCCTGGTGGCCCTGCCTTCTTTCTACCTCCTAAACCTGCCTGCCCTGTTACTAATTACTAATACAAATGTATGCATCGAATCAACATTTACTAAAGTATCTTGTTAAGTACTGATGCATTACATGCACAAGATCAAATAAAACAACATCAAAACATTTTCCATTTAATTCTATTCTGTTACCCCAAGCATTTGAGTGTGACACATTTTCTGTGTTGGTAAAAATCTATTTACCATCATCATTTTTTATTGATGAATTTCAGCATACAAAAATAAGTGAAAAGGGGCATTTTGATATTATACCTTAATAATAATGAGATAATGCAACTGTCATGTCATCGTGTTTATAAATAATTAGCAAATTGAGATGATAGCATGTTTCACAGATAATCCTTACTGGTTCCTGTCTCTAATGCGTTTAAATCCTTCTCTGTATTTATAAAAGAAAAGGCAGAGATCCTATTCTGATTAGGCTTTTTAGTTATATATTTTATATATACAGTATTTGTGATATATCACAAAAATGTATTAAGTGTGATATGGGGATTAATGATACATAAATGTCATTTCTCAGGCCTATCTGATATTTTTATTCCTGCAAAAAAATAAATCATTAGAGAAAAGGGCAGTTTCCCGTCCAATTATTCACAGAAGGTCACATAATAATGTGTCCAAAAAGCACAGCTGTTTTGTTTTTTGGGGGAGGGATTGAACAAGGAGAAATGCTTGCTAAGACTTAGAACATACAATGTGATTTTATTTTTATGGTACAGGATGTGGTAATGCAACAAATACATGAATCTGTTTTCCACATCACAGTATTACACAACAAAATTATTGAATATGCTGTATAAAAAATCTACAGACATAAAATAGCTGAAGGACAGAAACTAAAGGTTGACAAATTGTTAAAAAAAAACTTTACATACAGAATATTACGGTATATGCAAAGGAGCAGTGTTTTTTGTTATTGGAATTTCTGTAAGAATGCTGTTCATTAAAACATTTGATTTGCCTCATATTCAGAATTGAGATTCCACCACACTTGGAGAAAAAACAAAAACAAACATAAAAAACAGACTGGTTCAGTATAAGAATCTGAAATCCATTTTCACAACCAGTTCCAATCTGTTGTAAAGACCAAAGCATTATTCAGAATAATGGGCTTTCCTAAACATTTTGTTTATGAATCTTTATTTTATGATGATGTGTATGCAGAATAACAGGTAACAATTGTGGAAAAGAATTAAAAAGACCCATTCCAACCTAAAATGCACTTTTATTGTAACAGAGTCTGGAGAAAAATATTATTTTTATAAAATTCCTTGATTTTTATTTTTTCTCTGCTCTGTATGGGTCAGCATTTACTCTGCCAATTTTGTTTTAATACTGCCTCTTATTTGACATTATGCAGAAAAAAATTCCAGTTATTATGCTTTAATTACATGTTAATGGAAATTGATTTCTGTTTGAGGAAACTGTCATAGTGTCTTTTATATTGTATTGTTTTCTGTGAAATAAACTGGGTTTTCTAAAACACCATGAGAGCTTTCTTGAGCTAGCAATGTTTTAAACATAGTTGCATTTTTTGTGTTCAGCTCAATTCCCTTCAGCCTTCACTGCTCAATCCCTGACCAGACTATAGATTTCAACTGAAATTAAACTGGGAAGGTGTGGAATATCCACCATTTTCATAAAAGTATTCTTTTGCATCTGGGATATTTTCTGGGACACACGTAATATATATTGATACTGATGGAGACTTACAATGTAATCAAGAATTTAAGGAAGTAATATGTATACAGTACATGTATTGATTTCGTGAAGTTTCCTTTATCCAGACAGTGTCTAATTTGTTTTTGCAGACTTGAATTCTTTAATTGATGTCAGGAATCCAGATCTGGTCCCGAAATCATTATTTTCCCATCTTCGTAGGTTGTTGTTCAGTAGCGAACACTATAACAAGATTATTCCAATGTACTGTAATGTGACACCCTAAAAATAAGAAGTTACTGTATATGGCAAAACACATGACTACACTACTACAGCTACTAGGATTCAGATAGGCATCTCTGAATCCATAATTGAAATCTGCTACAAAGTTTTAATTCCCATTTAATTCCATTGTCTTTTTCTTCTTTTATATACAATTGGACTAGTTAATGCATTTCTAATAATGGTTAACACTTAGTATGATTGTTTTGTCCGGATCAATTATTCTACCTACCATGCCACAATGGAATGACACTCCAAAGTAATCTAAAAGCTTTCACTCAACATTCAGCACTGAGACACATGAAACTCAATGATTGCTTCTTGACACACACTTAGACTTCTCAGTGCAGCAGTGACATTTTTCAGGTCTCTGCAAAACTAACAGGTGCTAAACCTCATTTAAAGTCTGAAGCAGTCTCAGTAATAGCAAGCAGAGTGCAAGTACCTCTCCTTTAAATATTTAATAATCTTGTATGCAAACATACATAATGAAAATCCTTTACTGACAAGTTTGTTTTCTCTCCTCATTCTTATTTTTATTTATTTTGTCATGTTGTAGCCCCCTTTGTAGACCTCTTGTGGAATTATGTTTCAGGATTCAGTTATAAGAGCATTAGCTCTTCTCAGTTCATGGCTGACCTTTCCAATTAGCATTCAGCTCAGAGCACCCCTTTCTGCATTGCACATTACTATTCAGTGTTGAAACGCCTTCAGGACACAGAACTGCCGTACTCTAATTTTCTAATTGCAAAATCAATTTCCAAAAGGCAGATTTGAAAAACAAATCCATCTGCAAAACAATAATTAAGAATCAAACGTTGGTGTCTTTTCTATGAACTTAGCTTGAGGCCTTCCCTCTTCATTTTGACAGAGATTCATGGATCCACCACTCAAGATGAATTTAGTTCTCCTTCAGTGCAACTACTGGGAAAGTTAAAAGCCGTTTGGAAATCTAGGGCTGTGGTAATATCATTAGTAAAATTAGAAAATAAAATGCACTTAAAACAGAATTCCTAATCAGAAGAGCATGGCATTATTTCATACAGTATTATTTGTTAGATGTTAGTGTTAAAGGAATCATCCTTTCAGATACAGCGACTAAGAAAAAGTGCCTTCTGTAACAATGAAAGCACCAGAGAAACAGATCTTTACTGAATATTAGAAATACTTTAAAATATTTTAATTTTATAATTTATCATTTGTATAATCTAAAACTCTGACATGGAGTTTTGTAATATACAGTAGTTGTTGTACTAACTTTTATCTTCTTAATTTAAATTAGAGTGGCTCACATTATGTGAAAGATTTTAACATTTCAATAACATGGGAAAAATCTGAATACATGCATGATACCCTTTGTATGCAGAATCATATTGCTAGCAAAAATGAAATAAGTGTATTGTAAAATAAAATGCACTTAAAACAGAATTCCTAATCAGAAGAGCATGGCATTATTTCATACAGTATTATTTGTTAGATGTTAGTGTTAAAGGATTCATCCTTTCAGATACAGCGACTAAGAAAAAGTGCCTTCTGTAACAATGAAAGCACCAGAGAAACAGATCTTTACTGAACTACCACAGTATCAAATGCATCTGTTCAAATATAACAGCTTCAATTAAAAACTTTCACATAATACACTGTAACTGGGATTCCCTAGAAAATTTAATTCAACTTAAACCATGTCACTTCTCTTACTTTTGTCTGTCTGCCGTGTTGTCACTTTATTACAAAATCGTTGATGTTAAGCAGTGCACCCCCGTCAGAGTGGACAAAATTCATACCAGCTTCTGAAACCAAATTTAATCATTTCAATAATTCCATTACTGTCCCAGCAGATTAGATCAACTTGAAAAATAAAAATATACAATATACAGGGTACATTACATCATATTTAGTACACAAGTGTCAAATTAATAACTGGTAATATGAACACACTGTCTGAAAAACTTCAAATGAGAAGAGACAATTTAGGCTGGTTGTTAATAACTAACTGATCTGAGATCTCAATCCAGTCGGCCTTCAGACTCTGCTTAAAAACGCCAAAATAATTGTCAGAACAGAAAGGATTTTTTTTAAATGCCATGATGTCCATTTCATAAAAAAAATGAACTAATTAGAATTAAAGAAACAAATGGCTGTTTTGTTCCAGAAAACTTTTCAACATCATACTGAATTTAATCCACATCCAGAGGATAAGAGGGTGGACTATACAGTTTCATTTCAGAAATTGTATTTTCAGAATCACAAATTATCAAAGGTAAGAGAAGAACTCCTTAAAACAGTTAACACTTGATATTCACTATAAAGAATTAGTGAGAAACATATACTGTATAAAATAGAAAAGGGACAAATGTAATAAAAAATATACAAGACGGGAGTGTGGTAAACATAATTCATTTCTCTGTCATGCTAGCATTTAAAATGGATGCTCTGAAAAAAAATAAACCTAGATCTGATATTAGTTAATTAATAAGACAATAATGATTAATTACATATGCAGCTGATTAATTAACATCTGTAGGCAGCTTTATACTATGTTAATTGTTTTCTTTCATGTTTCGGCATCTTTAATTAGCCCAAAGCGTTAATCACTCCATTATTGATACTTAGCATCCATAAAATGTTATTTTGTGTTTATTGGAATATGTGTATTGAAAAGCGATTACTATGAAACCTGTAGTTTATGTACAGTATTTTCCACAACACAGTTTTATCAAATATCAAAGATGCAGATTGTGCCCAGTGGATGTATAAAGGCATAAACATTACCCTAAAGACATCAGTTCCAGAATAGTAAATAAGAAGTAATGTTAACAAAGGTGTGTAGACTTCAGAGCCTTAAAGCTAGAATCCATTATTAGAATTGGTGTGCATCACCTTTAGGGGAAGATTTCTAATAATGTGTATTTAATTCCTTAATGATAAGAAAAAGCCAAGGGGGATGTATTTATGGTTCTGGGTTAATGCATTTGAATTTCTGGGTCTTGCTTGAAGCATTTCACTAAAAAAAGTTCTGCCATTAAGGGGTGATCAGTCAAATGAAAACATCCTCTTAACAGCAAAAACATTTTCAGTGAAAGCATTTATTAATATGGCTACATGAAAACATGAATTGAATGTTTTTAAATAAACTTATTGGCCATGAATTGTGAAAAATCTTTCTGCTAGACTGTTGCATAAACTTCAAAGTCTAAATTTCAACATTGGAGTATGTCCTTTTTAAAAAAGTTCTTGGAGTAACAGAGAGGGAAACATTTTAGATAAAATAAGCATTCTTACATCTTTCATCTTTCAAAACTCACGAGATACTGTATAAGAATTACATTTCATAATTATTTTTCCTACGCATGAAAAGGTAGAGTAGCATTAAAGTACTGCTGTGCTGATGTTTTGTTAACAACATTCACAAGCAGTTCTATTAAAAAGGCTGATACTCAAAATGTTGCTTTCACTATTGTAGTTGATATATCGGTAAATCGAGTAATTACTACTGTTTGGTATATGCCTATTTGTTCAACTTTACAGGTTACAACAAGTATCAGCAACAATTCTACAAATTAACTTTCAAAACTCCTTGGTGAAGATATGAGAACTTTGCAGACAGTACAGTATAAATTTAGTTGGGAAGCAATTCTTAATGCAATTTAGTATCTTACCATTTATACAGTATGACCTTTCCAAATCTGCTGAATAAAGTGGATATGGTTCCTTTCATGATAATTTGATACAACTTCAAGCCATGTAATTATCTGCAGTTTATTCTCCTTTATTCCCCCTTTTATCTACAGAAAAGCCAAGCATTTAGGGTTACTTCTATGATGCATTTTCTTAATGCAGTTATCAGATTTCAATCTAACACATTAGGATGTATTAATTAAGGGGATGTAGGCAAGGAATTGATGCCTTTCTTGTGGGGAAAAAAAAAATCAAAGTCTATGAATATCATAGTCTCCCTTTCTTCATTTTACAATATTAATGTTTTAATGGGGGGTTTTTTCTCTTTGACTTTCAAGAAATTGCAGTGTAAATAAGGCAAATATCAGTTTCTCTATGTACTGTATACCATATGATATCTCGTAAAATAAATTATCACTATGGAAATGTGACATATTTCAATACATTTAACATTAGTTTGATATATTTTGAGAACTTGGAGAAAGAATCCTAAAATGTGGACGACATGAATAATGCTCTTCATGAATATAATACTATAAATTAGATATACTATACTGTGAGGTTTGTAGCACAAAATTATTAGACCCTAAATTTTTTAATTAAGGTGTGACCTTGAGAGGCAATGATCCCGATGTTATAAGGCTTTACATTTATTTTGAAGGTTGCATATGGCTCCAGTGTCTCACAAATAAGAAAAGCAGGGCAGGAGAGTTATGTTTAATAACAGTCTTTCCAGTATTGTGAGCTCAATACATATATACTGTAGAATTGATGGAGAGTAATATATCCATTTGAAAAACACACAAATGTCTTAATTTGAAATGTATATACATCATGGACCTTAAAAGCTACAGTTAAATTTAAATTTATAATACATACAAGCTTTCATGTTCATCAAACTTCTAACAAAACTAAGGTTTCCTAATTGTTCTTAATATTTGTTTTCCAACTTTAATTGCAAACTATTATTTTAACACAAAAAACTGATTCTGTATGTACCTGTCTTTTATGTTCTTAAAAATTCCTGTGGAGGAGGAAGCATTTTCCTAAAAAGTAAATTAACTCAGTTTTACACTGTGCCCTACTGCAGAGGTCCCTAGCACTGATCTCCAAACAACTGTGTGCTTTCTAGTCTTTGTTTTAAATGAACTTAATTTTTAGGCCAGTGGTTTCCTGGTCCTGAAGATCCACATACAACTAAAATTTGTTTGACTTGAAAGCCTTTAACTATTCTGTTTCGTAAGAAAAATACAATCCCAAACTTTCGAGTAGAAAAGAATGTAAATATGTATTATAAATATGCTAATCAAGCAAACTTGTTTCCATTAAGAGTTCATTTAGGTAATTAAGATCTGCTGGGATGAAAGTCATCTTTTTTTAGCCACTTTTCCAGTACACAGCTATGGGAGAACTTGAGCCTATTCCACAAGCAATGGGAGCAAGGCAGGGAACACCTGGTATACCATGATCAGGCCAGATAAAAAGAGAACTAGAAGACACAGTGGTCTCCCAAGTTTAAATTCTACGAAATGTCGGTCACGGTGCGATTATGGCATAATCAACAAGTAGTAATACAATTCCAATGGGACAATGAATTCCTCAAACATTTAATAAAAAATAAACATTGTATTGTAATGAAAGGCTGAGAGTTTTTTTTCCTGTTATCTCTATCTTTGCTTTTCCACCTCTACCAAGATTTCCTAAGGGACTGTGGCTTTCTGTCTGGAGCAACTTAAATTCAGTATGACATTGTAAAGCATCTTCTCATACAGTCTGCTCAGAACCAATGCACGGATAGACAAATACCTGCAGTAAACATTTCTCTAGAGTATTTAAAGTATGTCTGTTGCCTTGTGGGTAACTGTACAGCTTTCAAATTAATATTTCTCTAGCTGTACGTGAGAGTTCCCAGCTCTTTGGTGTGTGTATAAATATAACTAATGCTACAAGGACTGTAGCTTGTTAAAAGCTAAGGTACAGCTTACAGGATCCCCTGGCAATAGATCTTGCATTGCGTGCTGCTTTCACAACTGATTCAAAGCAATTTCTATCCTTTTAAAGGCATCTGCTCTTGCTCTTGTCCAGGCTTATAATGTGGATCAGTTTTCAGAAACAAAAACCTTGGGAACCTTTGCATTGTAGTCTCTGCAGTGCAGAAAAGATAAGGGGTGTGTATCTATATTAATGATCATATTAATTCAATACATGCTCTAATACAGAAAAACATATATGTATTTATAATTGCATATATATTTCTCATCTGAAATATATTTATAAAATGCTCTATACAAAACTTTGTGTACATTTGTGTACATTAATACAGTATATTTTTCCACATACAGTTATGTGAATTTTGTACAAACAAAATAATTGTATGAATTATATTTAAGGCTACTGCATGCTTTCAAATAAGACGGTTATGTATCGAATATAATGAGAGCCTGCAACAACACTGAATTTAAATCAAGTTGATTTTTTCCATTCTCAGATGTTCCATGTTGAAATATTCCAAAGAATCTGTGATATGTTGTAGCAGCACAATCGGTTTTTAACAAACAAGAACATCCAACCAAAATGCAACAATTGGAGATACAGTACCAGCCACCATCTTCATGTACCCATTCATCACCTCCCACCCCCACCCGGGAAATCCACCCCATACTTACATGTCTATACAATATGTACTGTTGTACACGTTTAGCAAATCAATTGATATATATTATATCACAATTGTATGGGCAATAATTGTATTAGATTATTCAGTATACACCGCATAATGCAAAATGTTCAGGTAGGTACAGTAGCTGCGTTAGCATGCATAGGTTGCAAAGGAACAAGTAAAGGTTTCTTCCATGCTGAAAAGAGAAGACGAGACAATGTTTCAGCTGTGGAAGAAGGCTCCACAGCCAGACCTTTGTGTTTCTTTTCTTTTCAGCATGTGAGAAACCTTTACTTGTTTCACAATACAAAATATATATTTATTTATATTCGTATAACCTGAGTTTTCTATGAATGCATTTACATACATTTTTTTGGAATACAGTATATGTATTATTGGTTGCATCATACAGCATCAGTATGTGCGAAAGAATGTTGAAGAAGATAAAAACAAAATCAGTGTTTTACAAATGACATAACAATACACATAAGACAAATGAAACAAAAAATTGTAATGGAATTGCCCAGAGGGTGAAAAGTGTTTCTATGTATTATAATTCATACAGGTATTATTCTTTAAGACATGTGCATTGCAGTAGGAACAGATCTAGATGGTGGATTGTTTTTCCCACTGACTTTCCCTGTGGCCGGTGGGAATGGACTGCTGCATACTGTCAAATAGCCATTCCGACAAAGACAACTGGAATTAGAAACCGAGTACTTAATGGCAGAAATATAAAATTTCCATATCTAGTTACGAAATACACTTCCGAAAAGCTTTGATTGTCTAGTGTTTGTGATACGTAGTTTGGGATTTATATTTTGAATTTGCTGGTAAAATATACATTATTCAACCATTGTGCAGTTTCTGTTTTAAGTGCTTTTGTCAGCATCCCATTATTGATTTTTTTTAACTACAAAATAGTTTCACTGCAGTGAAAACAAACTTAATTGTTGTGTTTAGAAGATATTGGAGATCACTTGCATGTGCGATTTATTGAGACACGATTATAAAAATGTTGTTTTTGGTAATGGGAAGCATAGCACTTATGGCAAATACACACTTTTAGGTAGATATGCCTGCTGAGGAGCCGATACTGATATTATAAAAAATAAATCATTCTTCAAAATAATGGAGCCTATGGATGAAAGTTCTGCCCATGACCTAACACTGAAATAATCGAAGTCCTCAAAACCCTAAGAGTAACATATAACACAAACCCACCTTTCAGTTATGCACCAAGGTAAGAATCAGTGTATACAGCAACATGCTTTAGAAACAGGTGGATATGAAGTTCACTGAAAAGGGAAGTTTATGCACTAGTGTTTATTGGTACAGTATAACAGTCCTTAATTATCAAAATGTCTTGTGTTGCTTTCAAAAGGCATCACTATTTTCTTGTTCAGTGTAAAATCAAGCAGTTTTTTAAAATATGCAAGTAAATGTGCTAATGTTAAATGAAATACTACAATTAGTCATCTTGTGCACTCTGCTGTGACTTTTCTGTCCAAGACATGGCATCCAGATGTCACTAGTGTCAGGTGATTTATTGTGAACCTTGGCAAAATTCCCAGGTTTCTTGTGTCAAGCTGCTTAGTGCAACATTCTGCTGGAGTAAATACCTTGTAAGTGAATCAAAATGTTTTATATCTCCTTCTGCCTTGTTGTTCTCATTATGCATCCACTTCAGTGGAGATTCATTCAACACATCCTCTACATTTTAAACAGTCATTCATTTCTCTTAAGAAGAGCAACACAAGCAATTTTCTCTTGATACAAAATGTTTTTAATTTACGAAGAACTTAAGAATGTTTCCAAAGTTCACGTGTATCGGTTTCTGGAAAGGGAGCACGTTCCAGATTCCCTCAACCCATTGTACAGAGAAGTGCCTACAGTTATTAATTTTAAGCACATACCCTTAGTTTCCATTTTAGACATTTGGTTTGTGTTCCACTGGTGAGTCTGAAGAAGTACTTTCGGTTGACACTGTCAGTGTCTTTAAGAACTACTGTATGAATACTTTTTGTGGTCTCCTTGCAATCTCCTCTGTTCAGTACTAAAAATATTTCATTCTTTTAGCCTGTTGGAGTGGGATATTAATCCACTCCTCTCCGGAAGGGCAGGCAATGCTTTTTAATATGCGACTTCAGTTTAACACAATATTCTAAATGAGATCTAACTAATGCACTGTACTATTTTAACATAAACCCAATTTATTATTTAGCTGTGCAGGTCCTATAAAGGCATATGGTGCCCAATGTGGGGCTGTGGTTTAGATGTAGGTTAGCAAACCAACATTTTTTTTCTTCCTCTGCCGACACGTGAGAATGCAGCAGAAATATTGCATTTATACCTAGCTGCAAACCGCATTCTCACGGCGGCTGCTATAAGGTTCAGATTTTTTGTCCTTTTTTTTCCCAGGCTAGGCTGGATCCTGCTTTTTAAGTGGTTTCTCCTCCATGTTTTGGGCGGATTCAAGATGTCCTCTGCAGGGCCCAAGCAGTTGTAAGTGGCCCCCGCCCCATAGCTGTTCCAAGCGATCTCGCTTTTTTCATCTAGTCTAGAACCGGATTTTAAAAAAAAAGTTTTTTCTTAACCCTGTAGTCGGGCAGGGTTTTCCTTTTCTTTTGTTCATCCTCCCCTTCCCTCCTAGTTGTTGAGAGGGGGGAAGTGACCTTTGGAATTAGCTGATCTTCGGTCAACTGACTTCCTCTCTCATGACGGGGGGATAGGTAGCGTTACGCAGGGGCGTGCCCGATGTGGAGGCAGAGCCCTGGAGGAAAGGCGACTCCTCGTCTTTGTAGTCACAGCTTTCCTGACTTCTAGATGATGAGCCACAGCTGTGCAGGTGCTATAAAGGCAGACAACCCCAAGAAGGGATGACCAGGGTCACCACCAGAAGGGGAGTATCTTTTCACCCGTAGTCCTGAAGGGGATTGTACCTGCATTAGGTATTACTTTTCTTTTTCTTTTCTTTTTGCGTGTCCCATCACATATTTTCACCAGGGTAGGCACACTGAGTCTCTAATTTGTTTTGGACCCTGTTAAAGTCCAGTCTGGTCACAGCTGTGCTAGCGGTTCTTTTTTCCCAGCCTGGACCCCATTCAATAGGGCAAGCCCAGCCAAGAGGGAGCAATGCTCTGCGGTACACCTTTCTTTTTGCCTTTTGTTTCATTTTTCACCTTTTCTGTGTTATTTTTTGTCCCTGCTAAACTCACCCCAGTACTTCCATCCCTCAGTTATGGGCATTGACTTTGTATCGGTGCTCACTGTGACTCTGCCCACTCCCACACTGTTACACCTGTATATAGGATTCTGTGATGTAAATGTAAATTAATATGTCAATGTTAATATCATTACATTAATATCTAAAGTTTTCATTAAGTTCCATATTTTTTATCTTACATTCGTATTTCTTTTCTGCTTTTATGTAATGCTTTGCACTTGTCTGTTTTAAACATAATCTTCCAGGTGTATTTTATCATACTCCACAGTTCAACATAAGAAAATGATATGCATTAGTAGAGTTACAAAAAAAGAGATCTCATGTTTGTCAAACCTTTTAGCAGAAGTATGAAAGGTGAATATAAACTCGTATTCAAATACCAGTAAAGGGCAGATTAAATAGCTACCCACATGAAAAAAAAAAAAATTTAACCATATGATCAAGAATCTGTGACAAGCCTTCCAGCACGCATTTCTAAAGTAAAAAAAAAGCTGAGAAATGAACATCCTTTCAAGGAAAGAAAAGCTTTCCATTAGTTACATAGAGCTGAAATCAAGACCATGACATGCTGCTGATTTAATAAAATAAAAAAAAGTCAGGAAGAATACAAAAAAAAGGTTTAGCTGAGAACTGTGAAAAATGGCCTTGCACACAAATGGTGAAAATGACCTTTTTTTTCCTGCACACAGTGTGTGCAGTTCAGCACTCCGACATCATCATGCAGCTTCACCCATCTTTAACACCTTCAGTGTTAGATGGGTTCCATAACTGACAAAGAGAAAGAGACTTTCTTGAATCAGTTTAAAAGCTGGAACTTTTAGGAGAGATGAATCAATCGCACCATGCTGTTTTAATTTGCTTATTGGGACTAGCTACGGTATATCAAAAGCAGTTTCTCTGATGCTTTTGTTTCATTATTTTGTATTTTTCCAATTGTGATTGATGTGGCACATCCAGTAGTGTTAGATTTTGTATTTCCTTCACCCATTCTGTAACTTTGTCTGCTAAAACAGATGAATCCAAACCTGCTGAGATAAGGGGGTTAATTTGAAAAAATCACAAACCAAGATCCACCATTTGATGAGATCATTGTTATTAAATATACCAGAACTATGTACCACTATGTAAGTGGGTATTCTTAAAATGTTGATGTGGGGTGGGAGCTACAGTAGATAAGTAGATAAGGGCATAGTCATTAGGAGACCTCCAATTTAGACCACCTCTTAAGAGTTAGCCTTAGCATTCGGATTTGTTTTTTCATCTCTGGTGAATTACAATATGAAGTGAAAGGCCTCATAGATATTGGATGACAACTGCATGTCTAAGTAGGCTGTTATAGTGCTATATACTATTTTAAAAAATCAAAGAGTTTAAAAAAATATGATAGTCACTCATGATAGACTTTAGTAAAACTTCAGTGGTGTATACTGTGTCAAGTTGTAAAAAAAATGTCAAACAACACATTTGCAGTAAGAATGTTTGAAAATATGGTTAACTTGTTAAACAATCTTGTGTACTGTACACATACAATACACACAGATGCATGTTAAAATATTTGAGTTGTTGTGAAAATAACACTATTTTGGGGGGAGAAATTCCACCAATGGTTTTTATATTGTCAGGAACTCATATGATTCTCAATGGTGAGAACTTGTTAAATAACAAACGACGCTGCTGTCAAAATGAAAATAGATTTCTCTTTTCATAAAGATAATGTCATAACAACTAAATGGGTGAAGACAGATCTGTCACTTTTTCATCTGCTCTTGTATTTTAAATTAAAGATTCCTTTGTGAAAATACATTTCACTTCCAGACTTGTTTTAGTGTTTTGCTTTTACTCAGGGTTTCAGCAATCAAGGTATTTTTCTTTGCCTCTAGCAAAATGCAGTATCTTATTTATTGTAGAGAAAATAGTTAATTAATACCTGCAAACTGTTCAATCAAAATCAAACAAAAGTCTTGAAAAGTACTGAAATAGATTTTTAACATGTGTATAATCAGAATAACAATTACAAGGACTGCTGTGAATTTGCAGTGCTTTGTTCCTGTCAAATAGAAATTTTCTAAGAAAATATCTGTGGAATATTTAGTTAGTGTACTCTTGCTTTCTATTCTGTGACCAGGATAAGCTCTAATCTGATGCTATCCTCACCATGAGTAAATACAGAAAATATTTCTTACACTTCAATACAACTTCTTTTGCTACTAGTTTTTGGAAGTGAAGTGACCCACCAGTCAGTGTTTAGCCTGCCTGAAGAAATCAACTGACCTTTCTGTGACCCACTGCGCACAAGATATGAGCAGTTTTGAAGCCATTGTTATTGCAGATCCCTTGTAACACTAGAATGACTTTGCTAACACACAACTATCAAAAACACAGAGCTACACAAAATAAAAACACTTTTAGCAGTTCTCCATCGTTTATGGTGATTAGATCATCTGTTTATTATCAACAAATCTTACTGCTACCACATCTGTTCTAGGACAAATGCATCCCAAACACCACAAACTCAAAAATACCTAAACAGCCTTACCAGACAGTATTGAGCTACATATGGAGCCTTGTGTTGTATATTACCCAGAGATATGGTAGACCTTTGTGTACTATATTCATTAAAAGTTTTTTTTAATGATTCAATAGGTTCCACCTCACCACTGATATTCTATCTGTGACCTGGGCGTTGTTGTAATTTCATTTTCATCATGGACACCTACTGTAATGACTTTATGCAAACCAGTTTTTCACTTAATTTGTTTATACTACCACTATTCCCATGTCTTTAGTCTTTAAGAATTGTAAGTTATGCTTAAAATCTGCAGGACTGGGCATGAATATTACTGCTCTATGTTTTCATCAAGATGATAAGGTAAAGCAATAAAAAAATCAAACTGCTTAGATGTACAACAATAAGTGTGCAATGTAACAGTAATAGAAATATGTCAGCAGTGGGAGGAAAGGATGTTATGGTGAAGTTTTAAAATGGTTTGATAAGATTTTAAATATGTTCACTTTAGTTTTGGTTTGCCCACAAGGGATATAGCCTTCAGAGCTCAAAGAAAATAAGAACGACTGTTCGGGGGATTGTAACGCACAGACAGGTACAGAAACCTCATTAGAACAAATTTGATTAAGAGAGATAATAGCCAAGTATATAAAATCCTAAATGATATATATATATACTGTATTTAGTGGACTATTGTGGATTAAGCAACAAAACTAGGACGCAGGATCACAATTGGAAACTAGAAGGGAATTAATTTATGTTTAAAAATAGGTAACACTTCTTTACATAAGTACTTGTTAAATGAAATTTTCAGGATGACATTTTAAATTCACTTAGCTACTAAACTGTTAAACAGTGTTGATGGTCATCCCCCTACTTGCAAACTATTATATGCTTAAGACATGTAAGTTTTTGAGCTCATATGCTGTTATATGACTTTTTACAACTCCTATACAATGTGTACTGTAAATAATTGTGTTTTAATTAGTGATCACATAGAAGCAAAAAGTAACTGTTGCCCAGCTGGTATGCGATGATGCTCTGCTCGTTAAAAATATGTCCCCTAAAGCAAATTAAGTCCCATATCTGACAGCTATTTCCTTGAAGATTAAAGTATTTTATGCAGACATTTCTTGAAGAAAGTCAGGATATCAGCTTCAACAACATAACTACTGTAGTTAGCTCATTTCAGATTTCTTTTTTAAATATGGCCTCCTTTCCTCAGCTTTAAAAATACATACCCAGAGATTCACTTCTGTTGTTTTGTGTTTTGTATTTATTCTTAAGATGTCTAATGCTTTGACATTGATAGTGCATTAAAGCCTGAAGTGATTAGATTTTAGATTGCCAAGGTAGGACCTTCATTTAAGCCTGGTAATGTATCTGTCACTCTTCTATGGATTAATTCCACGGCATACTTTTTATGTAGAATGGTGACCAAATGTCAATATCGAATTTAGAATGTGCAATGTTCCAAATGAGGTCGTCTGTACTATTTTAACCTGTTACTTAAATTGATTTAAATACACTTTATCTATGTATAAAACACAACATTCTTTTGCATTGCTTCCCTACATATTTAAAAAGAAAAATAATATTTCCAGTATTCTCCATAGATAACTTTTTAAACTGAGTGTTTGCCCATGTTGCATTTATATTGTAGGTTTCTGCTAACAGAGCGTAACACAGTTGTGCACATACATTTAATATCATTACCAGTTGTTTGCCAAGATCAGAATTCTAGCTTGATTTTATTAGGAAATGTAGTTTCTGGTATAGCCAAGCAATAATCCTAACACATACCCTGTGGTACATCATTAAGTATTGTATTTCACCCCAGCTTCTGAGTTCACTTTCTTTTCATTAGCTACTGTAATTCTTAAGCCAACATGTTTCACTGAAACTCTGTTTCAGTTTGTTCCAGTATGTGCTTGTTCAAACAATTCTAAGAAGTTAGTTATTTGTTGAATATTCACTAGAATATTAAAAAATATATTAGAATATTAGAATATATTAGAAAAGGAATTCCCAATTTTAGTGCTAGAGAACCACACAACTGCTGGTTTTCGTGGAGTTGAGCTAACTCCATATACAGTATGAAACCTCAATTGAACAAACACAATACTTGACTGGAAACAATGTTTCTTAAACATTTGGGCTAAATAATGCTAATGTTTAATTTAATTAAGGGTTTGGTGGTGTAATTGAAAGCTTGGCTGGGCATTTGAGATAGAACAAGGACTGAGAACCCCTGCCTGTGTGTCTGCTGATTTGTCTTTGAATTGAACTGTTACTTACTGATTCTAACCAAGGCCTTTAATTGATCTGCTTTCTTGTTCAGACTTTTGTTGATCTGTTTTGGTGTTCAGTCCTGGGTTTCATAATTAAAGTGTGTTTTTTTTTTCAACAAATCTAAAATACAGAACATTAGGCAATTGCCTTTCAATTTTGTTTTTTAAGAGCTGTTCCCTCATTTCTGTTAAACAAGTATTAATAAACAATTTATGATGATAATGTTGAATAAGTATAGACACTCTATCAATGATTATTTAGCTAATAGACAGGGCAAGTTCTGAAACTCACAAACTGGGACAGGGTTGATAGCAATCATAAATCCCATTCAATGTCTTAAGAGCTAAAGCAAATTTAAATATATGTATAAAAATAGAAAAATAAAATGAACCAAGGCTGGGAACCACTGACAAACAATCACCTATCCACAGGAAGATCCTCTTATCATCTACATAACCTTACATGAAATAGAAATATGACTTATAGGTCTATAATTGCTTTTAAATAACAATATAACACCTAAATAACACATGATGACACAGAAATAACAGCTATCACACTCTAATGAAATAGTGGAATTATAAGAACTTTAATAACCTAGGGAAACTGTTGTAACTTACATTTCAGGCACCTCATTTATATTAATATCCATTTTTATTTCTGGATTGCAAGTATTTATACATGTGAAAATGAATCTGTCTACACCCCTACTCTACAGTGCAGCGTGGAGGAACAGATTTGCTGATGTCTGATCATGCATGTGTTACAGTGCAGACAAAATACTAGGAGAGGAAACCAGAAGAGTTATGGTGATAAGATAAGATTCACTTTGTCTGCAGCATCAACTGGACTGCCTCAAACAATAAGTATGGAAGACCTTAAAACATGATGTTTTACCATTTTGAATTTTTGAATAAAAAATAGGTATGCTGAATGCATGAAAATGTACTTTTTTCTGCTTAGCCGAGTTCTCATTGAGGTCTTACTCACTCGGGTCATCTATTAGCCCAAGGAAGCTCTCTCTTTAGTTTTTTGCCAAGGCTCTGAGATCAAAACATTTTACTACCAAAAATTCTGGAACAGAGTACTTGAATGATGTAATGTAATTATGTAAAGTTGTGAGTTGTGTAAGTATGACTTAGAAAAGAAATGCATATTGTACAATGGCCATATGAGGATAACCTGAGGACAAGTACACTTTATCAAGTATTTAGTTTATCAAGTGTAAATCTGTGCAAGTATATATATATATCCTCAATGGCACAGTATATACTAGATTTACAAATTCAAGACACCTATCCAAATTTATACACAGAAGCATAAATCTGTACTATTACCAAGGACTGTGCATTGCGTCTCACAGAAGTAGCACTGTCCTATACTTGAAACTCCTCTCTGTAGGCTAACCCAATTTCTCTTCCTCTGCAATGAGAGAAAATGTTATTTGAATATACTGTACTGTAGTGTTTCCAAAGATTTGTCCTTATTAACCTTTATGACAGTGTAAAGTGGTTGACATGCTCAGTAATTTTGCAGTTTCCTCACAGTTAGTCCATGTTCCTTGTATGTGTGCTCTTAGAATTACCATGGTTTCCCATAGTTAGGGGATATTTGTGAGTGACTGCTAGTTAGACAGATACTAAAACTCTGAACTAAACATTTGTTTTAGAGCAGAAATGTAGAAACTGCAGATTAATTGTAAGTTTTTTAAAATTTTACTGGTTTGCTGGTGACCGGTCCATTTGTTCTGAACAGTCAAATCCAATATATATACATGAGTTAACTCCACTTGTCTAAGGTTTTGTAATAACACATAATGGACCAAACGCTTCCAGGCTACTATTATTTTTTGCAGACAGTGAACATATTTAATGTTTTTTGTTACTCAGAAATTAGTTTCCTAATCTCTGGATTTACCTTTGGAATTGACATTAAGCATTATTTTGGATATAAAGTCATAAAGCTAGTATAATAACGTTTTGAATCAGATGAAAAATGTTACTGGATAAATAATAACATCTGACTGTTACTTCTTAATAAAATGTGTAAAGACCAACATAACATAGGAAGAGAAAAACACTGTTTAATACTAGAAAAGAATCTTACACTATTCAATATCAAGTATATACTAAAAGAAATGTAAACTGATTAATTGTAAATTTGCCTATATTATGTGTTAATTACAGTTTATAATTTGTCATTGAAACAAGCAGAAATTATACAACTTGCAGACAGAAGACAGAATTTTAGCAGCAATTTTAGATAAAGAATGATAGCAAACCCATATTGATTATGTTCTAGAGATGTCACATTGCAAAGTGAAGCTGATGGAATAAATGTGTTGCAATCATGATGGAGAAAAATATACAGTCAACTATTGTGGCCGTCCTCTGATGACAGTACTGTCAAGAAGAACAATGATGTGGACTCATGCAGGCAACAGAGCCTAAATGAAACTTGATTCAGAACTCAAGTCACTTTCCGATCAAAGCATAAGATAATCCTTTGACTTCCTCTGATTCACAAGTTAGTGATTTTGTAAATGGGGTCAGGACAAGAAGACTGCAGTCCAGAAAAAGAAATAAGGGTGAGTGTCAGTGTAAAAATCTAACCAACTTTCAAAAGGGTGAGCTTTATCTCCTGCTGAGCTCTGAGCAGCACTGTAATTGGAACTGAAGCACATCTGGATTATTCCTCAGCTTGTCATACAGGCTGTTTTCGTTCAACATCTCCTTCCTTTTCTTTTCTCCACCAGCAAGCACCTTCGTTTAATTTAATTATATTCAATCATCTGTTATTTTTTTATTCGGCGGTGTCTAAATGTGGCCGCAAGGCAGGCTGCACTGTATCGCTGCGGCCTCCAGCTCCTGCTGCGTTTTAAATAAACATCTGCCACTGCTGTCACTCAAAGCTCAGAAAAGTTTAAATACACCCCAGCCTGCCAAACCACCATCTTGTTTTCCAAGTTGATAACAAAAGAAGGGCTCAAAACTGGCTTTGTTTTTCACCCCAGGTGGCATGCAATCTTGCTGAAGGCAAACAGGTGGAAAGAATGTTTCAGAAAAACAGAAAAATTGTTGTGGACCAAGATAATGACAAGGACAGGAGAACTAAGTTGAGCAGGGTGGTTGTTGCGCAATAAGAGTGAGTTAGAGCTACCACTCTGAACTAAATGACACTATATTACTGGAGGCATAGGGGGAAATAAACACTTCTGAAAGCATTTTTATAGTGATTAATCACTGATGGAAAAAACATTCAAAAAACATTCAATCCTTCCTGGCTCTTTCCACACCTGGACACATGTGACAGTATAAGAATGAAAAACACACCATGTGGGAGTTGTTAATTGAGAGGCAAGGGACATAGAATTTGAAGATGCGATGCCAGTTACAGATTCACTGCCTGAAATGAAGAGAATACTAAAAGTTCCAGGTTTGGAAAGCACCTGCTAAAGCACCTGAAGCACACTGACAAAAAACGGAGTTAATGTATACAGTGCATCACAGTTTTTTTTTCGTAATAGCGGCAATAAACTATTGTGTTCTCTGGTGACCTTAATTATCCTAGCTTTCTTTCTTGGTGTCCCTGAAAGATATATAGGTATGACTTAGCTCCATAACCCTGTTTAGATGATGTGTGTGGAGCATATTCTTTTGTTTTTCTACCACTGTGAAGTAAACAGACTCATTCTTCTTCTAAGAGAAAAAAAAAGCAAAAAAAAAAACAGGTTATCAATTTTGATGCCATGAAGCTGGAAAAGCTACCGTTCTATTAAATTATAAATATACATCACTTGTCTACTTACCTCCTGCTATTTTTCCCCAATAAGAATGAAATGGGTTGCAACAGCAATTAACTATGAATATCCTTTTATTCCACACAAAGACGCTGACGCAGCTGAAACTAATGTTTATGGCTTGCCTTCATGGGAACTGTGACAGATTAGCAAGTGCTGGCCTTGAGACTTCATCTAATCCAAGTCTAAATAAATCATAAATCTAATCTTAGACGATCAGCCTCCAAAAAACAGCTCTGCAGTAAGACGGTATATTACTGCAATGCCATTTTTGAGGTACTGTAGTGTTCGGGTTGGATCAGAGAGTTTAACCTGGGATGAATCAGCATTCTATCCACCTCACTTAAGGGAGATCTAAAATTATTCAGTTGAAAGAGCACACTTTTAGACTCTGGACTTAGTGATTCTATCTCTCAGACTGGTCTCTGACCTTTGCCAATAATGAATTCACACTGCAATTTGATATGTCTGTGCAGCACTAGAATTTACAGACTGCTCATAACCACATTTGATTTCTTACTTATTTCTCTGCACTATATCTGCACTGTAGGATTATCTGTTGTTGCTTCTTAATAGACTGTTATTTGCTGTGTAAACTATGTTCTTCATGAAATAATAACACCTCAATAGACTGTTGAAAGTTTAATAAATGGAAAGGACAAAGCCTATCAGCACATCGGGGTAGAGGTGGTGATATGGAATACGGCTTTAACTATGGGTCTGTGAACTGCTAATTGGTTCTCCAATACTTTCACTGGCACCAGCTTTCAAAAATCCGTTGTACCTGAAAGCAGTTAGATTGTAAAGGGCCAGTTCAAACCTAAACATCAACAGCAATGGAGCAGCACTTGGATACACAATGAGCAAAACTGCAATTAAATATCTGTCCATTCAACCATTTCCTAACCACATTATGCAAAACTGGGTCCCAAGGGAGCTGGATCTTATTGCAGCAAGCAACAGGCACAAGGCACGATACACCCTGGACAGGATGCCAGTCCATCGCAGGGCACATACAGACACAAATATGCACATACCCACACCAGGGACAATATTCCCAGAAGCCAATTAACTTAATAGAATGTCTTTGGACTGTGGGAGTAAGCGTGTAGGAAATGGAGAAAGCCCACATGAACAAAGAGAGAGAACATGCAAGCTCCATGCAGATAGGAAATTGAACCCAGGGCCCCCGCACTGAGACAGCAATGTTCTAAATTGAATGTTTTTAAAAACATAATCTACTGCATCTAATACAACCAGACCAACCAGCCAATACCTGTGCCAATTAAGAAAGTCTTACCATAAATCAAACTAGTGGTTATACTGTAGTGGTTATTCAGCACTCCAAACAAATGCATTTACTAATTGTGACTCTTGAAACGTTTTTATTAAAAGTTTTATAACTGTTTTGAGCTCATCTATATTTATAATTAAGAGTCTTATATAAGCAAACCATTATTACCACACCAGTTCTGTTCTGTACTATGAAAGTCATCTTATTTCCCTCAAAACAAGAGATTGAAATGTAGGCTATGCATTAATGTTCAACTATAAAGTGACACATATAGTGACATTTTTTTATATACAGTACATACAGTATTAAGTGCTTTCACAGAGATGTATCTGCAATTTGCTGTTTTCTATAGAAAAAATTGTACTTTTTGCAAATCCACTAATTTGTAAGGTAATACTTTATCTTTATTCATTGTATATTTTATTGTAATTGTACAACAGGAACCATTTGACTAAGCTGATAATAACTCTTCAGAAAAATCCTTGTGCATTCTGTAATGCATGCATTATTCAATACAGTGAACTAGTCAGAGGCCTTTTAAGGTAAAACACAATGAAAATGCAAAGACAGTGCCGACTCCAAATCAAAGAGTCTGGATTATCACTGTATGATCTTTAAATTCTTGAATCCCCAGCTCTAGAGGTAGGAAGATTATAACTGAGGGATAACTGATAAGTAAAATTTAAAATTGCTCTCCATGTTTGGTTAAAAGATAGCCTCTGTTTGAAAAAAAGCCTTTGCTCTAATTGCTGTTTTCAAAGCAGAACACATGGGGATATGATAGGCACTTTTGGCCTCTGTAAGCTAAGGCAGTCAAAGAATAAAACAGCACATCTTTGAATGACAACTGTTAGTATTTTTAATGCTTTTTTAAGGATAACAGCTGCAAAATATTTTCTATCATTTTCATTATATGATATTCAAGTCAAAGATACAACCTAACACTCAGCTGGATTGTCAGTGAAATACAGCAATTGTACCTTTCCAAAACACATTTTCAAGATGTATCAACATTTAAAAACAGCTGTATGCTAAACTTAAACTCACAATCCAACACTTGTCCAATGGCTTAATATAATATTATTATTGTTATACAATAATTCCAGAATACTTTAACCTTGTCTGCTGTTCATTGATCATTCCAAACTTTACATTTTGAGAGGGTGGGGTGAATATTCATGAATTCAGACCCTGCAGGTCTGACATTGCTAGTTCACATGTAGGCTGTTTCATTAGACAGGTGTGACAGTGGTTTCCATGGACTGCACATATCTTGCTAGTCCGGTCACTGCCAGGCCAGGGAAGCCTGCCTAAGTCAGAATATCCTTGTTACACTGTGCAACAATGACCCTTGTGGCACTCTAACAACAACTACTAACTGAGCTTGCTACTGTATGTTATGAGAGCTGCATCAGTTCTGTGGAGTACATCATTTGAACAAGGTTATGAACCACAGTTCTATTCACATAGTATATATTTTGAGACAGACATTGGAAAAATAATACATACAGTATGTGGCCCTCACACCTCGCTTGCAGGTAAAAAGAATCAATTGACAAACACTGTAGAATTGACAATTATTCATACTTAAAGGGGTTGGTGGTGGATTAAGTTTGAAAGAAACAATATTTGGCAGTTCCAAATAAAAAAAATTGGGCTAAGAGTTACAGTATATGAGGAGATTGGAAATCAGACGCACTATGAGGTTTCATTATGGGTTCTGGGAGTCCTGACATAATTCTGAGAAAGATGAAGTTCCCTCTACCCAAATCTAAAACCACTAATGCATCTCTTATTCCTTGTACATGCTCAGGAGGGTGTAGCCATGTTTGTGAAATTCCTGTCTCAGTTTAAATAGTTTTCAAACTGTAGTAACTTTGATTACTTGCTGCACTGTTTTCAGTCTGTAGCCTTGGGAAATGTCTTTAAGACTGGCAGCACTGCAAGCAGCACAGCACAGAAAGATTAACTAAATCACTTTAGTCGAAGACTGAATGAGAAATGTGAAACTCTTGCAAGAAAAACAGCAAAGCAAAAGAAAAAACAACTCGGTAGTCAGATCTCACAGGACCTAAACACTGACTAGCTGAATGCAGAGATGTAAACAATGAGAAATAGGATGGGTGAGACCAGCAGGCAGGTTTGAATTATTCAGCTCGGAGCAGAAACACAAGTTTCGCCTTTTCCTTGTTGAAAATACACTTCAGCCAAATTTTAAACAACTTAGCACTGCATGTCAATAGGCGCTGAACACTAAAAATGTATTGGAGTGACCTCGAGTTCAGAACCATCAAAATTTCCTATTTCCACAAGAAAAGAGAAGAGGAAACAACTTTCTTGAAAACAACTCTGGGCAGGACTTTACTGATAATCACAATGCAGGCCTTTAATGTCAGATGTATCATCCTCACATACTGTAGCACCTTAATATTCTCAATGAAGAAGATTTTGGCTGTTGGTAACTGACATTTTTTATAACATTCTCTTTTAATTTAGAAACATCACTTTTTTGGTATTCACTATATTCTGCAGTCTTTCATTTACTATTGCAATCTCTGAACTTGCAAGAAACATGGACAGGTGCATATATTCCTGTTATACCTTTATGATGTTACTCCAGCCCATCTATATTCAGGGCACTTGGCCAGCTGTGCATTATGGCATGGAGATTGCCATTTAAAGTTTGCCAACACATACAGTAGCATAACATCTGGATTATAGGGATTCAACCTGGGTGCTGAGAGAATGATTTGACTTGCTGTTTCTGCCATAGTTTACTGTATTTAGCAATTCAATGAGTTCAGTAGTGTGGTCTGTACCTGCTCTAAGTTAGTAGAATTTTTAAGTGCAATATACTGTAGCAAAGGACTGGTCTTTTGTTAGTCACTGTGAGGTTCATTTTAGCTTTGTAGCTTAGTCTTTCAATATGAGAGGCTTTTTTTTAATACAGGGTTTCCAGTCAGACCCTGGTCTCTATTAAACAATAGAGATCTGAAAAAAAAAACAATTTGTTAATTGTTATATAGGAAATAGACAGCATAAACATGAAAACATCTGTGACCTTCTGTTTTGTTTTTGCCTTTCGTCTTCAATTAATACATAATGCAGTCAAATTAAACTGTGGCCATCATCATGGTTAGCTGGATGTTATGTGGTGGGTACATTGTTTAGAATTCCATCTCCTTGGTGTATTTATTTAAAAAAACACACACCTTACATTCCTTTCTATATCATTAACACATAGTCTGGTGTCCACCATGGATTTAAGTTGCCTAATATCAATAATAACACTGCAAAGGTGATCAAAATGCTGTCAGTAGGTGTCATAAACAAAACTGCTGGTTGGCATTTAAAGATATGATGTTAACAAAACTATTGTGAGCGTAATGTAATTAAAATCCAGTTTTTGCTCTCTAGGCTGGGATCTGTCACTTACAGCATTGTGTAAGTTTGTGATTTATTGTATTTTCCTTACTTTAGCACATTTCAGAATTTATTGTATTGATTGTACACAACTGCCCTGGGTTAGAGTTAGGGTTAGGTATTTTTTTAAATTAAATAAACATTAAACACTTAAAAATATGGAAATAGGTACCTACAGTACAGGTCTTCAGGAGAATATTACAAATGATATGATAAAATTAAGAAAGTGGTTAGGGCCATTAGAATTAAGACATTTAAATCACTTCACAACCAGAATTAATTAAAATGCATGTAATATTTACAATTTGATGTGTCATACCTTATGGGTCAGTTTTTACTTTGAATGTTCAAGACTTTCATCTATAAATTACTTACAATTTTCACACAAATTAAGGTTCTTACTGCTCAATAATTAACCAGCATTCATAGTCCACTTGTTGCAGTAAGCACTGTGGAGAAGTGGATTGGGTTCAAGATTCATAACTAGGGCTAAAATCCCAGGTGAGGCACTGATTTTGCATAATTCTTCAGCAAAATTGCTCCAGTTAAAATACATAGTTGTATAATTGTAATTAGTACTCCATTCCAGTCATCACATAACACCACTTTCAATAACAGCTTATTGAATTCAGGGTCATGGTAGGCCAGAGCCTACCCTAGGAAGCACTGGGCTTAAGGTAGGATACACCCTGCATACTGTAGATTACATGTCCATCACAGTGGGACACAAAGATTTACACCAGGGAATGTTTTACCAGAAGCCAATTAACCTACCAACATGTCTTTGGCCTATGGGAAGAAAACCAGAGCGCCCACAAGAAACCTATGCAGAAATGGGGAGAACATGCAAACTCCATACAGATAGAACTCCAGACATTGAACCCAGGACCCCAACACTGCAAATCAGCAATTTGCCGATTTCATTGTTCCACACCTTTAATTACAGTCTTCTTCTCAAATGTTAAATTGTCGGGCCCATGTACTTGAGAAATGGCATTAATTGAGAATTATTTAAGGTTATTTCCTCTTAAGAGAGGATGAAATAAAACCTAGTAAGGGGACCATCCTTGACACTTGTACATAAATTCTCGCCTTAAGCTTGAGGTCACAGCACAGGAATGAAGAATGTCACGAGATCCAAAGCACATGGCTATTTCTCACTTTATTGCAATATTCGAAGTGCTGTAATCATAAAAATTTCATGCACATTCTATGAATGTAATAAAAGTGAAAATTATTCCAGTCCCTTGGAGAATTTATCTTTGAATATTGCTTTTTCCCTTCTTTTAATACCTGAATATAACCTGAATTGAAGTTTAAGGTTTAAATATTCTGGAAAACATCTGCAACACAGCTGTACAGTATCTAAAGCAGCAATAGGAAAGATATCATTTTCTGCGATAAATTATTTTGTTTTACAGACTAGGAGTTTTCAGATAATATAAAATAACATTAGAAAAAAAAATTACATGTATTCTGCCTCTTTGTTCAGTTGTGCAATGTGCATATCAACTTTAAAAGTCTAATTTTATGGAACATCACAGACTTCTCTGAAACTCTGCATTCCGATATTGCTTAACCTTCTCATGAAATATTGGTTCAACTTCAGGAAGTATAATTGAGTGCAGTATAACAACACAGAAAACCTGGTCTCGTATGGACCCACTTGAATGTGTTTTCTAGATTAATATAACAAAACGTGTCTCCAGTAACTGTTAAGAAATGTGACTTTTATGTACAGTATAAGTAACAAAATAAATGGTTGATTTTTTGTTTACATCTCTGTTTTTATCCATCAGTCTGTATCTTCTGCTAAGACAGTGTCATATTTCAGAAAAAGTCTTGGGGTAAATGTCTTCGTTGATCAATTTCATGCCACAGAGCCTACTCCCTTATTTGTTTTCTTTTTCTCACAACTGTCTCAGCTTTTCTTACTTAAAAGACAGAGATAAATTTTATTCTTCAAAAGACATAAATCAGCTTCTAAGTGGTCCATTTTTTCAGTTTAGCTACATAATCCAACTGGAAGTAAATTTTCATTTACAATGGCAACCAGAAAAGTAACTATTTATCTAGGTGAAGTACCTACAGTAATTCAAGGGTTCAACTGCAGTGTCCTCCTGGGATTTGAACTCTCTATCCTTCCATAGGGAATTTGAGGCACTGCCCAGTTCAGCACACCACCATCGAACAAAAATCCTTCTTCAGAATACACACAGAGCTCATTTGTTCAAAAATCACATGTGTCTGATGATGCTTCCTTGCTGTCAAAGCACTGGGTGAGTGCTGTTCAGGTTGGATGTACTGTATGAACCCTTATCCTTCCCACCACAGCCCGTTTGTAGCTGTGCACTGTATTTTAAGAACATTAGAAAGATGTAAAATTTGAGGAGACTGTTTGGCACATGTACTGTAGTTAGTATGATTAATGGCCTATTGATCCTAGGATCTCATCCAAGCAGTTCTTGAAAGAAGTCAGGGTATCCACTTCAACAAAATTGTTGTTCCATACTCCCACAACCCTTTGAATAGAGAAGTGGCTTCTGTTATTGGTTTTAAATGCACTTCCTAATAGGTTCCCATCATGTCCTCTGAATTGTGTTTTACTGTTCTTACTGAGGAAACCTGCTGGTTTGACTTTGTCAGTGCCTTTGAGAATTTTCCTGTGCAAGATTAAAAAGGGTTTCAGTCCCTTCACCCTGTCAGTGTTGTACATTCCTCTAAGACTTGGATTGCATGTGGTTGTTCTTGTTTGTACGGATTCTAGAGCAATGTGTTTTCTATAAAGTGGAGAGCCAAATTGTACACAGTATTCTAAATGAGGCCTTACAGGTGTATTGTACAATTTTAGTATAATGTATCTTGATTTATATCCTAAGCTTTATACCATACAGTGTATCCTAGCATTTTGTCTCTTTAATTGCTTCCCAACATTGTCTACAGATGTAAATGATGGATTAACATAAACACCCAAGTCTTTTTCCTAAGTAGACAAATTGAATACATCTACTTGCTAGATAGGAGAACAACCTATCATTTGCCTATCTGACTAAATATGTCTGAATGAAGAAGTGTGGGGCTAGGTCAGCATGAGAGGTGTATACTGTATCTCTGCAGGTACTAATAGGATGATTGTCACTCATTCAGCAGATATAGAAGATAACATTATTCCCAGCAGGTCTGAGAAAATCAATGTATTTTGATTCATCGTTAATGATACAATAAAAATGCCCTGCATACAAAAGCTTTCAGACATATTTTATTTGAGAAACTAAGTGAAAAGAGAAAAAAAATAAGTTTAAAAAGAGGAGCCACTGAAAATTTAGTTGTGGGAGTTGTGGCTTTATACTGTAGCTTTGTTGGAACAAAAACAGGGAAATTATTTAAAACAATAATAAACTGGAAGCTGCTTAATCAAATCATTCATTACCAAGTTGAAGGGACTTGCAAGAGTATTTTCCCCATTCCAATGATTCTCTTTTTTTTAAAATTACAAATGATGTAAAGTGTACTGCATACATATTTTTAATTTTATAGATTTACTTTCAAAACTTGATTCCTCAAATGTTCTGTGCAAAATGTTTAGTCAGCAAAAACCGCAAAGAAAAATCAACAAATAAAAGTTCTTTGAGTGAAGAGTCATTTGTAACGCATGCAAATAAACCTTTAATGAAAGAGCACACATCTTGAATCTCAAATAAATTACAACATACTGTACTTCATCAATGTGGCAATAGATTTCACGGTCAGACACAAAACTTGAACTTTTCAGTTTAAATGTAAAGCGTTACATTTGCTATTGCTCTGCTAGCAGCATTATGTTATGGGGACGCATAAACAGGTTAAAATCATCAGCAGATTAAAATGTGTGATGCAAAGTACAGACAAGAGGGAATCCTATTTGACTCACCTAAGAATCTAAAACATTTCAACAAGGCAAAAATCTGAACACGAGGCCAAAACCACACTGAAGTGACAACAAGAGAGTGAAAGTCCCTGATTGGGTCAGTCAGGTTCCTGAATAAGAAATCAATGGCCACCTCTGTACACTTTTGCCCATTCTTCTTGGCAGATTTTCATAAGGAGCTTGGCAGAGCATCTTGACAGAGCTTATCAAGCTTTCTAGTTGGAGATCATTTATGAATAGTAGTTTTCAAGACTTCCCACTTTTTCTGACTCGATTTCAAGTAAGGACTTTGACCATACCACTTAAGATGATTCACTTCGTCATTCCTAAGTCACTCTTGAGTAGCGTTGGCCATGTGTAATAGATCATTGGTGCTGAAAGGTGACTTTTTCCCAGTTTTAGGTCTGAAGCAGGTAATCCTCTAAGATTGTGCCATTGCATTGTGCCGTCTATGTCCTTATCAGTCTTGACATACTACACAGAACGTGGTGAGAAATATAACGATAACATATTGCTGCCACCACCATGCTTGAATTTGCACCACATATATTGTTTTGTATTTAAATAGCAATAAATTGTATTTTAAATGGGACCTTTAAAGGGGTCTTCTCAAAGCACTTTACAGAATGACAACAACAAAATACACAAGATGTACACAATGAAAACACACAATGAGAGGAGACAATAGATGGTAGTACTGAATACGGTAGGAGCAAATGGGTATATAACAGAACCAGTTCAAGTAGGTGGCTGCATCAACATACATAGGCTGCATAGGAACAACCTTCATCAAAAAGACTCCATAGCCGAAACATTGTGTTTCTTTTCTTTTCTTTTCAGCATGGAAGAAACCTTAACTATTCCCCTAAACAGAAACAATTAAGTAAAGGCCTTTGTGAAGAATAAGGTTTTGAGTCTAGATTTGAAAGAGCTTAAGGGAGGTGACTCTCTGATATCCTTATGGATAGAGTTCCAGAGCTTTGGAGCATAACAGGAGAAGGCCCTGTCACCCATAGAGTGTAGACGGGCTTGGAGAAAAGATAGGAGATGAGAGTTAGAAGAGCAAAGGTTGCAAGGTGGGGAGTAGGATTATAGTAGCTCAGACAGGTACTGAGGTGCCAAGCCATGCAGAGCCTTGTAGGTGAGCATGCGGATTTTAAAATCGACACGAAACTTGATAGGAAGCCAGTGCAAGGACTCCAGGATAGGAGTAATGTGATCACTTGCAGTAAACTTGGTCAGGATTCTGTCTGCTGAATCTTGGACATACTGGAGTTTTCTTGGTGTGGATTTAGAAACCCCAGTGAGTAGAGCGTTAAAGTATTCGGTTTGGGAGAAGACGAATGTGTTAATCAGCTTTTTAACAACAACTAGCGGTAACATAAGACATAGTCTGGCGATATCTCTGAGGTGTAAGAATGATGTTTTGACAATACGTTGCACATGTGGGTCAAATGTCAAGCCTGAATCAAATATCACCCCCAGGTTTTTCAATTTTGACTGAAGATCAAGTACTTTGCCATTCACAGATAGGGTTACAGGTTTGGCTTGACAATAAGGCTGGACTTCAGTCCAGTTTAGCTGGAGGAAATTTTGAGTTATCCATGTTTTTATGTCAGAGATGCAATTAGAGAGAATAGAGACAGCCACATCAGTGTCAGGTTTGGTATGGATGTAGACTTGAGTATCATCAGCATAGAAATAATCATTTAGGCTATGCCATCTTAAAAGTTGAAAAATGGAAACATGTAAATGCTAAAAAGTAGGGGGCCCAGTATCCAGCCCTGAGGAACACCAGGCTTAATGAGTCCAGAGCTAGATCTGCCAAGAGATACAAAGTGACAGTGGTTAGTGAGGTAAGACTTGAACCATTTAAGAGCAGTGTCAGAAACTCCAAACACAGTCTCAAGACGAGTAAGTAAGATAGCATGGTTAACAGTGTCAAAAGCATCACTAAGACCTAGAAGAATGAGGATAGAAAGAGAACCAAAATGAGAAGCTATTAGAATATCATTAGAGACTTTGACCAGGGCAGTTTCTGTGCTGTGAAGTTGTTGGAAACCAGATTGGAGGGGATTGAAAAGGTTATTTGCAATGAGGTGGTTATTTAAATAAATTGTTCTAAACAGCACATCCTAGAATTTGTGCAAATACAGGTAAGTTGGAAATGGAGTGAAAATTGTTAAGATTGTCTACATGGGTTATTGGCAGCAGTTTTGAACACCAGTGCTCAAGGAATTAATTTATCGTACTGCGGACAATGGGGCAGAGAGTAGTGAAACAGCATTGAAAAAAAAGTGGTAGGAATGGGATCTAATAGGCAGGTGGAGGATTGCAAAACCAGTTTACTGAGGAATGGAGAGTCAAGAAGTCAGAGAGAAGGAAACCAGTGAAGGGGGTGTGAATGTGATACTGGATGCTGTCGGTCTTGGAGCTAAGAAAATCTAAAAATGTGTTGCAAAGGTGTGATGAGGCAGGTAATGTGGTGGGGAAGTTTGGCTTTAACAATCTATTGATAGTGGAGAAAAGGTGTCTAGGGTTGTTAGGGTTATTTTTAATGATGTGAAAGAAGTAGCTGGATCTAGCAGACTCTAACATACCCTTATATTCAGACAAGTAATCTTTCTAAGCCTGATAATGTACATTTAGGCCAGGAAAGCACCACCTACGTTTCCAGGAAACTGCCTTCATTGAACGGAATTGGTGTGTGTACCAGGGGTCAGAGAGAGAAAATTTGTCTTGTCAGACCACACATCCCACAAATAAAAAAAACAAATCTGCGCTCTATGTGCTCTGTTGCAAAAGCATATACTAAAATCTCTGTGTAGGATTTGATCAATTGATATTGATTTGCCACTTGGTCACATTTGTGTAGTGATTAGGATATTGTTTATCCATATTATGGATATTTTATCCCCTTCTCCATCATTGAGCTCTGTACAACTTTCAAATTCACTATTGGTCTCCCTAACCAGTTTCCTCCTAGCTCGATCGTACAGTATGGACAGACAGCCTGACCTAGGCAGTGGTCTGGGTGGTGCAATGCATGTTCCTACTTTTATGGCTGAGTAGACTGTGCTTACAGGGATATGTAGAGTACCCAAATTAAGAACCTCACAGATTTTATTCTGAGTTATAAAAATCAATATTACTGCACACCGACAGAGGCTGTACAACTAATTGTGTGGTTTATTAAGGTGACTTTGTGCATCTAAATTAGTTTAGGTTTGTCACACCAACAAACTATACAATCGTGATTTTTTCTTTCATGTTATCCATTTACTTCTTCCATTCTGAAAAGATGGAGAAGGATGTGTGTATAAAAATATTTAATTG
The DNA here is from genome assembly GCF_040954835.1 of Lepisosteus oculatus. Lineage (NCBI taxonomy): Eukaryota > Metazoa > Chordata > Actinopteri > Semionotiformes > Lepisosteidae > Lepisosteus > Lepisosteus oculatus. The sequence continues at coordinate 10,326,535 of NC_090719.1, read as the reverse complement.
AAATTTGAATGCATTGCAAAATTATTTTTTTAAATATGCAAGGACATTGTAGGATCGAGTCTCTTTTTTTGTTTTAGTTTTAGGTCCAGAGAAATACAACTGCCAAAATTATTAAATTTATCGTAATAGACTAATTGAAACCACTTCAATAGAGAAAAAAAAAACTGCTAGCTAAAATACTGTTGATGACAGTAACAAATCCTTTAAAATTGACCGTGTTACAGAGCCAACATTTTTTCAATTAGATTTTCATTGCAGCTCTTTAGGATTCAATATGAATAAATAAAAGCATGCATCCTAAGGCAGGAGTCGGTGTCACTACCTTGCAAAATGCATGATTAATTATTAAGTTATATATTTTTGTATAAAAAGAAACCAAAACTGATATCTCACCCATTTGTTTATCATCCATTGTTTACTATGTTTTTAAATGAAAGTAGTAAAGTTAAGTAGTTTACAAAGCGTAAGTACTGTATATCATGGTAATGCAAATGTTTGACTTCACAAAAGCTTATGATGAACACATTCACATCTATCATTATGACTGACAGCCTAAGGTCTTTTTTTAACTTTAAGACCTGAATTGATATTAAATAACTAATGTGTATTAGGCAAAAGGGTGCCTTATCAAAACTAGGATTATTTTAAAGAGTAACAATTATGCAACAAAATTGCTGAGTGAGTATTTCATTTTTTGCACCATCTGCAACCTGTTCAGTTAAGCACCCGGCACTCCAGGTGTTTGCTTCTGTTATGTTTCTCAATCAAAATTTCAATCAAAGCAATCAGAGAAACAAAAGACAACTCAGGATCCGAAGTTTGCACAGGAAATGCAATTTAACAAATGACACAGCTCAAGCTCTGAATGGCAATGGAATGTTTATTTTGTAATACACTGTGGTTGTGCAGAAGAAGGTGGAAGATGAGGATTCATTTAACAACCAAAGTACAGAAAATACTGAAATGTTACAAATGTCAAAACTAAAAACATGAATGTATGTTGTGTTGTGACCTCTTAAAAAGTACCTTACATGGTTGAAAGATACATACTGTTTAACAAATGGAACAAGCTAGAAACTTTGTTCCCAAAGGATATAAAGTGGGGATGAGCTCTGAATTATATATATATTAAATTATGTACAGTAACTACAGTACCATACCAAGAACTATTCATACAAAAAATAAACTACTCCAATCCGACATATTAACACTGTAAAATGTTTTGTTTTTCAGTTGAAGAAACATCTCTTGGTACACACTTATATTCTCTACTGCAAATGTACCACGAACAGTTTTGGCCAAACTAGTTTAAACTGTAAAATAACTTCAAAGTCTTGGCAGAAAAGGGGTCATTGCAACCTTGTGTAGGTAATCAGACTAAAATTAAGCTGAAAAATTGCTTGCCAAAGGAATATCAGAACTAATAATCTTTCACTTCAAAACCCCTTTTTTTGAGTCTGAGCTGATAAATTAAGGAATTGAGAGTAAATAAAACAAGAAAGGAACAGGCTCAAGCTAATCGTAAAAAGACAACCAACACCTGAATCGATATTTCATCCTTCAGTATTATAGTCCTTTGTCCATAAATGGTTCAGATACTCCAGTGACCCTTCTGAAAAGATATGGCAGAGAATTAATTTAGAGAAGTATTTCACTCAAAACAGATTTTATCAGTGACAGTGAGTAGTAGAGAGGGAGAACATGTTTAAAACTAGTAAAGTAAAGAAAGCTTTGCTGCTTCAAGCCTAGGATTTAAAGTCTGTAATTATTTCTGCTTTGCACTAAGTTTTAATAATTCACATCAACATACAGCAATATTAATCAGTTTAAATTATTCATCTATAATGAGGATCAATATATTTTAATTACTATGCTCTCAGTGTAGTTCGATTCCTTTAACGATTCTGTTGAATACTACAAACATTGTAATACAGTATTTGTTGAATCAAGCATAATCTATTTGGAAATATAATTAGTGAGGTAAGCACACACACATACACACACACACTTTTCCAGCCATACTTATGCTTAGCTAAATCAAAAAACTATGAAAAATTACTCATGTGATTTTCTTTTATTTGAAATTTTGGTTACTTCATTCAGAACACCAATATTCTGGTATTGATGCAGAACAAATGTTAACAGGGCTATTATAAAATCAGATGTCTGCCAAGTGCAATAATCTTTGGAGAGAGAACATCAAAATCGTAATCAGAGATTCTGTGTTGTCCTGCATTCTTCACTCTAGTTAAACATTATTTTAAATCATACTATTCAAAGTGTAACTATTTTTTAGAGATTACCGTATGCTAGCTCTAGGCACTGGTTTATGTGTGAAAGAGCAAGACGCTGTTCTATTATGGTATGCTGATAGATACTTAACCATTCACTGGTCTTTCAGATGGTTTCTGTGCCTGGCCTGTGATGACAATGCTGACCTTTTCCTAATACTTTAGCCCCACTATAGCTTAGTGTCTAATGAGCTGGCGTGTATCAAATATACCATAATTATCATTCTGAAGTAACTACTGGAGAGGTGTGAGGCTGAATGTTTTGAAAGTATAATTCTAATTTAAAATGTCAGCTCAAAATCTTAACATGTGCTCCTTATTTCTTCTGGCCGTTTGTTCAGAATATTTAACAGCTTAGACTAATTGTCAAAAGCACGTCAGTTCTGAATGAATTAAAATGCTTGTGACATTTTCAATATAAACACTATCCATCTGTCCTTTACCAGAAAGACAATTGTTCCTGATAAGGACTGCTAAACCCTAAAATCTATCCGTGAAGCACCGGGTACAAGGCAAGACTAAATTCTGGATGCGATTGATGTGAATTCAAAACACGAGCAGAAGCTTTGAGTAAACAGATAATGTTCTTGACAGCAGATCTTGCAGACAAACCATAGTATAGTGATTCCAAGAAAAAATAAGCATGTATTAAAGCTGGGCTTTAATCTGCATGGCTTTAAGGACAGCCACCTGGCCATACATACAGTAAGAGGAAGATGGAACCCAGCTGCAAGACATGGTGGCACTGGGGAAGTGAAATGGTGCTGGCATGCTGGGAAACAATGTTCTAGAGTCGGGTTTCCCAACCTGGTGTCTTTGACCCATGACAGGTTGCTGGACATTTATAGATTTGAGGTAATAAAATATTTTAAAAATATATTATCTTTAAAGCAGCAACTTGGAGCTACCTGTTGGGATTTAGGTGGCATGGAAGTGGTACAGGAACCGCTTGCTTATGCATGCAAGTGACCAGTCTTCCATTCTATGATGATGTTTTGTCTTTACTACACCTCGCTTACTCCTTAATGGCAGAGAGTGACTCCTTCAGTCATTGTCGAAATATAATCCCAACAGCACAACGACACTAATTGTCTAATTGCCTTAGCAAACATAATAACAAGAACAAGACAGGATGTGTGCCCAGCTCACTGAATATAATGTTTTGTTATGTGGATGTTTCTTTTTACCTAAAAAGTCTTTTTGAGTTTTGATAGACATGTCTATATAGGAAGTCTATCTGTCAAAGTAAGCCATGCAAAGGAAACTGGAATTTTTATAACTATACCTGAATATATTAATTGATTGATCCTCATTTAGCTCCCAATATGTCTTCTGAGGCTTAAGGAATTAAGATCAGAAGAGATTTTTTTTCCTTAATTAACAGCCCAAGCAGAAATGGTTGCACTCACACTGAACACAAATCACATATTCATATCTTCAGCTACTCATCTGCATTACTGAGGAAAGTAAATCTGTTACACTGATTAATGGGTAGAGCCACCTCCACCTACCATTCTAAAAGAGACTGTGCCAAGTAGTTTGCCACAGGTCTTGAAATATTAACTATGTAAAAGTCTCTTTAACCTGAAATGCATTAATTTGTCTTGTCTGTGTTTAACAAGGGAATTCATTTCATGCTAAGCTTTTTCCCTCCTTTCTCTACAAAGTGCACCTAGTTGTTTTCAATGTATATGGTTTAATAACTGACTCCAGATAACTAAAGATTTAAAAGCCTGTTTCCTATATTCCTATATTCCCAATGTGTCTCCTCAGTAGCTTTAGATCATGGAGCTAATGGGTCTCATACTTCAATGTCGGAAAACTAAAAAGAGATAGATCTTCAATAATGTGGGTCACTTTAAATTGCAGTGACTAGCTAGCTATGAGGGCAGAGACTAATTCAAGCAACCAGCCACAAGCAAGGTATAACATATTGCACAGACAGAAGAGCTTCAGCTACCTATATTAAACTTAATCATCCTGCAGCTTAGAAAGCATGAAAAATTCTACTGAAAGCACTGTTAAATGAGGTTGGTAAAAAATGGTACAAAATCACAATTTAGCAGTTACATAAGCAATCTGCAGAACATTGAAACCTGATTAATTACCCAGCGAATTTGCTATGGGTGACTTTGGTCATGAAAATGCAATGAATCCCACCCTTATCCTTTTTTTCTTAAGAGCGTAATGTTTTGATATTAAAAAATGGATAATCAGACAATTCTGAATTACTGGGCATTTTAATGGACACTTGTATGCAGGTGAGGACATTCCTTCATTTTAAGATTGAATTGAATTCAATGAATGAATTGAGTGCAGTAAATATCTTAACTAGAAGGTAATTATCGATATAAATTTACTGTTTTTTAAAACATAAAATATATTTACAATTATACTGTTACAAGGCATATGGTTTATTTATGTATTTACTGTTGATTTACTGTTGATGGTTAAATAAAATTATTATTTTTTTATTTTCAATGAACATGTACAGTATATTTTTCTTTTTTCTTTAAGGTTTCTACTCATTTCCTCAGTTTCTTCCTGCACACATGGAGATACATGCAGATGGTTTATAACTCCCTTTTTTCCCTGAGATGTGAGTTAGAAGGCTATGTATTGTATTATCTTATGGAAAGATGTAAAAAATGTCTCTTCACAGAATACAGCTGGAATAGCTTACATATCCTACAGAATGGTAGAGTTGTTTGCACTACTTAAAACTCCATGATTAATTAGGTCAGTGCTTTCACCTGAAATATTTCTATACACATTTAGTCTTATGTATTTTTTTTCTCTGCCCAGCTCTATATAACTATGTCTTTCAAGGAACATCTTTTGGAGTTCTTTTTGCCTCTTAAGATCATTATGTCATTATGAATAACAGCAATGAATATTAGTTAACTCTCACCATTTTACATTTCGCAATGCTGAGTAGCAAAACAGTTTACATAGACTTCTAAATCTTCTGCTTATATTACTAAACATATCAAAGATAATGCTGTAGTTCTGTCCAGCATGCCACTTTTAGCCTTTCACTGCTCAAAGCAGATAACGAGGTGGGATTTGTGATGCATTTGATCTTACCGAAACGGTAGTTTAATTTAATGTTTTTTTTTCTTAGTCTTATAATCATATTTCTTGAATATATAACATATTGGATGTTATGTCAAGTTATAAAATATTCATATCCTAGCTTTCATTTTAAAATGTAACATGGCTATATATATTTGTTTCCAAAAAAGGGCCTACATGCCATGAATATAGTTTGGATACACTATATTGAAAGCTCTCACAATACCACTATGTATTGTACTTCTTTCAATTCACTTAATATGGAATTATGTAACTAAAGATAATTTTGGGCATTTAAAATACTAAAAAATAACTGAAATACAATAAAGTTCTGGAACTTGATTAAAATATTAATTTATAACTACAAATATAATTAACTTATATAGCTGGTATTGGTAACTGAAAATAAAAACAAATAAGATGCAAAACAGTATTAAACCTTCTTCAAAAACATTTTCTGCATTGAATTCTTTAAGTCTTTTGATCACTTTGCTGTTATTATTTTAGGAATGTTTTGACGTAATTATTTTAACTACATTTCCTATGAACCCTTTAATAAAGGTTTAAATAAAAACATATGATTGAACAAACAAGTTATATCAGTACTTATAAACCACGAAGGCCGGTCAGGACCTGCAGGACCAAAGGAAGGAGAACTGTGGATTTCAGGGAGGCATAGTTTTTGTGGGCAGTGGGAAGATAGGGCTATCTAGATTTATGATTTATATTTTATTTTCAGAAGGTGAAAAAAAATAAATACTGAAGCAGAGTTTTCTTGACAAACTGGTGGCACAGGTGGCACAGGACATAAGTACAGCTAAAATTAAACTTGTGTGTTGATTGTAGTCATAGACTACTAGTTCTCTAGTAGAAATTCTCTAGTTCACTGCTCACCAAGAGTTTTTTTTCATATTTTATTTACAAATCCCTGAACATATTCCCAAATCAAAAGTTTAACTTTATTTAGTTAATAAAGGATCGCTTTAGAAAGAAAATTGCAGGAACTTGGAACTGTTTCGAGTCATGGGGGCTCCTAATCTTGTAGGGGGTGTTCAGATGTACAGATGGATCAGCCTAGATATTAACATTCCAACTGCACATCATTTGTTCAGGGCATTTAGCGATGCAGACAGAACTGTAAAGCTGTTTTACATTGACAAGAATGCAGCAGACAAAGCCCCAGAAGAAATGTCCTCAAGTCTATCAGTTGTCCTCCCAACAATACAGATTCATCAACACTTTCCATTAAGTGGAATAACCTTTTATTATATATACCATCATATCAAGTACAAGGAAAAATCCTGTAACAGGACTATAATAAGAAGACTTACTGAAACTAAATGTCCAATGCAGATGCTGTATGCCACCGTGAACATTTTTATTTAAATGTTATGTTTTAAATATAGTCTAACATTATTTGCTTTCTTTTTTATTACTTCCCTATATTTTGTAAAAGATGAAAATGACATTAAGATGAATTCCTACCAGTTAGAGTTCAAATTAGGAAGAATATTGGTTCTAATACAGATCATTGTGAAGCTTCACTAATGACAAAAATTGGATTCACCCTTTAACTAGTTCCTGCCTTTTTTAAAATCCATTTTGACTATAAACTGCAGTGAAATCAGGATAATAATCTCAAACTTAAAGATTTTTTCGACCCACTCAAGAAATGATGTTCTTGGAATCTGTATGGTTTCACCAAGGAAACATCTTTAGATCCTCAGAGCACTTTAGGGTCCTTATCCATCCAAACATGTAATGCTTGATTTGGAAAACGTAATAGAAAAAAAATGTATGGAGTTGTAAAGTGATTCATTTAGAAGTCATAGAATGAGCCTCCTCGGTAAATTATGGTGTTGGTAAAACAGGAACCACAAAAATAATAACTTTTCTTGGGGGTAAAACTCCAAATTAATTTTGACTGTTGAAATTCTGGTTTGTAAGGAAGTTAAAAGACTGCTCCATTTCTGACAATCATCTTTAATTTTCTGAAGTATACCTAGGAAAGTTCACTCTTACAATCTTTGGAAGTGAGACATAAATGTTCACCTCTGTTGTAATAGAGGCAACAACATAGATTCACTCCAGTTTATTTTGTAACCAGACAGCTCTCCAAAGACTCTGAACAAATACAATTCATGGGAGAGGGAGTGCTCTACATTCAAGAAGACTAAAATGACTTCATCTGCATAGAGCTATAGCTATATGCATAGAGTAGCTACTGTATATAGGGTTTGTGTTCTCTAATGGCTTGTGCAAGGGACACCCTTGTCTTGTTCTTCTGTGCAACTGGAAGGGAGATGATCACCAGTTAATACAGTGGAGTATTGTGTTAATTGATTATGGAATGATAGGTGAATAACCAATTTGGCCAAAATGTCTGAAATCAAATGTGTGTTGTGTATTTATTCATTAAGACAACACTAAAGATGCTAAATGGGAGCATGGTTAACATGCTTATCTGGAAAACTCGACCCTTCAGGTTCAAGATTTCCATAACATTCAGATTTCAGTGGATTCGATACGTTCACGAACACGAACACCATCATAATTTGTTAATGTAAATAATCATACTATTTTAAATAAAATAAAAAAATATATTTTTTGAACACAAGAACAGTGCTGTTGCAAGACTGATGTTAATTGCAAGACAATAGCCTTTGCAGACCAAAATAAGTCTTTAATGATTTTTTTTATCCCTCAAGTGAAATAATTAATTTTAAAATAATGATTTTCCCCATTGAGTTTCTTCCATAGTTTATGGTCATTAACTAAATCTGATCTATATTTTTGTGTACTGTAAATATGTCGGTCATTTCCTTTTGAAAACCTTCCCTGTAGGGTTTTTATTTTTGTGCAGTAAATTCATGGATTAATTAAGCATCTGTTTACATTTATATCTGCCACAAACCAAAAAAGACAAGTCACTTCAAGAAATGTGCGATGTCATTTGACCCTTTACACCCATGTATAGCTAATGCTGCTTGTTCATTAAGTGACCAGAATTCTAATGAAAATGTCAAGGTTTAAAACAGGGGGTTGAGAATGATGTTAATTTAATTTTTATAATTTATAGAAAACATTAGAAAGGATTCTTTAATTTTAAGGGGTCACTGGAATTCCGCTGGAATGTGAATTTAATGGAGTTGCTGGCAGCTGTCTCCTTGAACATAATGTGCTACACAGGCCACGGACTAGAAGTACTTAGTACAATTACTAGGTGATCGGCAGAACAGTCTAATAAATCACTTTTATTTACTTACGCGTGCCGCATCCTTCTGAAATATGATCATCCTCCATCAAGACATTTTAAGAAAATTACAAAGACCGCCTCTTAACAAATAAATCAAGCATTGACAAAATTAACTTTAATTACATTAATTAACATTAATGCACTTGCCCACAACCTGTGATATAAAGGCAATATTTATCTGGCCAGGGACAAGTATCAGCTAATGAATGGAGTTATTCAAGGCTGCTAGGTACTGGTCACTTTCCCAATGGGTTACAAGTGGCTACTGCCATTTTCAGCAAATCCCATTTCATAAAATATGTTTTTAGGAAAGATTTTAAGTTCACTGGTCTGTACAGTCTATACTGTATGTAATTATTTCTGATAAAAGTGATTTTAGCTTGATTATAAAACGAAGAAGGGAACTCTTCCCTTTCTCAATAAATATTGCATTCATGTTTCTTTATGTTTTTGTGTCATATTATTATATTCTGTGATTTGTGCATAGCTTCATGCTCAGCATCTCTTTCTGCTGAGGTTGTTGTTTATTATGCTACACTAACAGCAACACCAAAAATAGAAATGTGGTTTTGAAAAGATTCACAACTGTGGATAGGAAGTGTTGTAAGGAAGGAAATCGTTACACTGCTCTACAAATATACAGAGGAAGCCAAAGATTAGACCCAAAATGGTCACCTCAGCCTTTTTCTTGTCTTGTCTAAAGCTGTGCATCATGGGATTCTGGTAGAGTCCTTTCTCCCTGTGTTATAAAGTAAATTTTATTTGAGAAATCGTTTTTGGTGGTTATTCTTTTTTTCTGAGAGATAACTGTACAACCGGCTAAAAAGAACAGAAAAACTGAAACCAAGGTATTGTCTTCATTTCCATTTTTAAAAGGATATACTGTATAACCTCTAAACGGAATCAACTGTAAGATAGCTTCTTAAATTAAATAGTCCAATAATTATTTGGGGCTTAAAAAATGTATAATGACTAGCTGCAGTCCATAACACAGGTACATAGCAGTTGCAGTGGTTTGTGAAAGTGAATTATAATTTAAAAAAGTTTGCATGCTAAAAAAATACTATAAACATAAAAAACTGCATTCCAGTCTTAACCTTTTGCTCATAATGAGTTGTGTAATACAGTTTGTTATATACAGCAAAAGGCTGTCAGTGATGATACTGAACCACCTGAGAAAACCGTCTCTGCGTGTAGAAAAGATATTAAAAACCTGGGTCTACTTGGTTAGAGTTACTCTTCAAAACAGTGGAGGTGTTAACATTAGTCCTGGTGAAGCACTTTCTACTTTTTAATGGGGCTGCTGGTGAAGAATTGTTGTTGTACATTGTCCTTGTGGGTGCCGCACTTCATTGGCAAAAGAAGAGCATGCACCTAAATGTGTGAAATAATTGCAAAAGCACCAAAAAATGCAAAACAATTTAAACCATAGAAAACCCTGAACCCCAAACGGTTAATGGAAACTGAACTAGGTTGCAGATTTATTTTCTGAGACCCATCAATCACCTAGAAGTCCGTTACATAATCTTGTTTCCCCCATTGTTTATTGGAGGCTGCAATTCCAGTGTGTTACATAACATGCTATATTTTAAATGTTTCAGACATACAGTACTACTGTGTGTTTTAAACATTTATAAATTGAATTGTGTGCATGATTTACCTTTATTCAGAATAAGTTGGCCTCTCCCAGCTGTGGAAGACATGTTCCATCTGGCACAATAAAGACAAGTATTATTCTCTGGTTCTTTTTTAAATGAATACTTTTAAAAATTAATTTGTTCACTGCATAAGTATTCATGCCAGTAATCTCTAGAATTGGTGGAAGCACCTCTGTCAACAGTTGCAGCTGAATGTCTTTGGATAAGACTTTACCAGCTCAACACCCTGGCATGATGCAACTTTTGCCCATTTTTCTTGGCAGATTTGCTCAAGCTAACTCAAACTGCTTCAGGATTGGTTTTGGACAGCAGTTCTCCAGTCTTTTCAGAGTTTAATAGCCTTGACTTAATGACTGAGACACTCAGGGACATTCACTTTAAGTCACCTCATTGTAGCTTTACCCTTGTGCTTTGAAGCAATGTCTGGTTGAAAGGTGAATTTTTACCCTAGTTTTTAACAAAATAAAACAGGATTGTCTCTACTATTTGCTTGTACTTTTGCTTGTTCTTTTTCCATCACGTTTTCTCTAATCTTAACAAGCATTCCAGTCTCTGGAATATACAAAGTGGTCTTCATTTTTGAAGGAGCACTCAGATGCTTTATTGCAAATTTTATGGGGGATTTGAGATGATTTATTCTAGCAATGATTTCCTTCTGGCATCTTCCTGACATACAGCTTTGTTTTGTGTAAGGTGTTCGATATTGTTCTCTGTATGGGAGATGATTTGTGGCTGTTTCAAAGTTGTCATACACCTTCTATCTGTTGGTCATTGAGTAGACAGTACTCACTGGAATGTTCTAACATCTCGTTATTTTGTACCCTCCTCCGATTTTTATGACTTTATCCCTGACTTGCTTAGAAAGTTCCTTAGTCTTTTTTGTTGAATCTGCGCTTAAATTCACTATGTGACTATGGACCCTCACAGTGACTGATTTTATTCAGAAATCGTTCGAACCCACTATTATTTGTCAGTGATAATAGTATGCACATAAATTAATTTAGGTTTGTCATGGCAAAGTTTATTAATGATTATGCAGTGTTAATTGTTCCATTATTCTTTCATTTTATCATTTACTCACTTCTATGTTGTGTTTTGAATGTGTGGAGTTAACACTGTATGCAGTATATATATTGATTGTTACATCAAAAAGTTGTGACTGTAAGTTTTAAAGCAACAGAATGTGAAAATTGCAATGTTCTGAATATAAGTTGCAAAGCACTATACTGTACTGTACATGCAGTATACACCTATACTTTCAAGGAATCTCTATAATGCGTAAGAAGTTGAAAACATTTATTTTCAATCTTTTGTGACTCATTAAACTAGTTTAACATTAATTTCAAGCAAGGTAGACCACAGTTTGGGGACAAATTCTACAATGGAGCAACATGACATTGAATTGCCCTGTGTTCAGGTGTCTTGATGCCGCTTTTCATCTCCTGATTGTCTAACCAATATCTGATTTGTCTCTAAGGCATTAGATTTCAAGCTATGGCAGTTTTTCAACCAAGCAATTCGGCATGCACTAAAGTTTCTGGGTAGGCCAATCTGATTTCAGGATTTAAACTGAAGGTCAAGCTATTTGTATTTGAGACTTGCACAAAAGTTCAATAGCTGAAAACATCAATACCTGTCCCAGATAGCAATATCATCAAACAAGTGCTGGTTGATGTTTGACAAATGTTTAGTGCAGAAGCCACAGAAAAATAAAGCACATTGTAAATTACTATCAAACCCCCATTTTCCCTCACATGGAGAAAGAGATCAAGATGACACAAGGCATCTAAGAAAGAAGCTTGACCTACTTCTTATCTCTTGTTTCTAAAATTATGTACAAAGCCCATGAAACTAAAGCAAGGCACAGACTGGTTTGAAGTTTACACATACATGTGGATGTGTTCTGCTACTGAACTGACACATCAGACCATTTTGCTATTCCACAGTTTTTGTCCTGTCCCAGCTGTCAGCAGACACCTACCTGAGCCAGCTGGAGGCCCACTTACTTCAGTACAAGCTCCATGCAATTTACCAGCAAGACATAATGCCCACTTAAGCCTATGCTGTATTTAGGTTTGCACGCTGCCTGGCAGGTGGGTGATTTATCAAGCTTTGCAGGGCACACTGCCTCCACATTATCTTTTTCTAGGCAACTAATTGCTGGACTTAGTGGTGTATTATTTTTCTCTATTTGCATCTTCCGTGTTTCTAATTGTGCCCCCACATTACCTTAATTTAATTTCAGAGTTGCTACCAAGCTCTTATTCCAACTACAAATAACACATAAAACAAACATGGCCTGGGGAGGCAGTGTGGTCTAACACTCTCCTGTTTGAGATCTTTCACTTCTGGTTATAAAGGGTAACTACAGTGCCAATTATATTTGCATACTGTATGTCCTAGAACACCATACTCTCTAGCCTATGAATGTGCAAATATTGTGTCAATAGCACATATTACAATTGATAACAAAAGAAATGTCTGATAAATTGAAGTATATTGACTAATACTTCTATACAGCAAGATACCAAATTCCTATATAATTATTCAAATAATCACTCGCATTTTAAACGTAAAAATGTTAATAAATGTACTGAAACAAATTACAATATGCTTTTCTGAGTCAGTTTTATGTGCTTGTCTTCCACTGAATTTAACCTCTGTAGAACATATTATATATTACTTGAAAGGCTAAGGAGAGATGAACATTTGCTATGACATAATCAAGAAATATTTTTAAATGATACAATAACGTAGCTTAAATGGATACTTGTGTTCCTGGAATTCATTCTTCATTTTGCTGATGACCCTAAAGGAAGATTTTGTGGAGGCATCCTTGTGTGTTTAAGCATCTTATATTTAAACACATACAAGAGCCTTTTACGTCTTGGCCATAAAGGATATTTCAAGGAGACACAGAGATGTTCCTCTTTACTTATGCTACACATTTTAGAAGATACACTAGTTATCTAAATGACATTTGTATTGCACAAATGCACGTAGATGTATTGTACATTGTGATGGGTTACTTTGCACTTTTTAGGACTCACAAACAATTTTCTACTGTACTTACTTTCATACCCTTCAACAAATAAATGTCACCCACCATGAATTAGAAAGATGTATGTCTAGCACATTGGTACTGTACATTAACAAATTATATTCTATTTAGGTGATATACAGCTGCGGAGAGAATGGTTTTAATCAGATGTTTGATCCTTTTCTAATACCCGTTTTAGAAAATGCATTACTCAAACTAAACCAACAATAAAGGTATGGGTATGAAGTATGAAGCAAATTACTCTGATAATTAAGAGACTGTGTCTGGGTTTATATGTTTATGTATGATTTTGGGATCTTATATAAATATTGAATCTGTATTAACAATCACTTTCAGAAATGCATTTTCAAACAGTCAATATTTTCTTTTCAGATATACTGAGATTTTGCTCACTGTTGACAATGTGGAAAATTTGCACAAACCTCCCTCTGGACTGGGAAATTACCACAACCTCATGATTCAGTTCACATTAGTCTTCTTTCCATGTTTGTCTCAGAACCACAATCGTTGATCTACTGTATGCTGTTCTTTCTTCTAAAAGCTCAGGCTACTTTTTTACTTCATCTTTACCTGTACCTTATCCCAATTATGTAGAGGTTGGCATTACAGGAGACCTACTTTTGATAAAGCAGTTCACAACGGAGGGGGCCCAACTCCTGCTACTAATAAAATAGAGAACTTAGTATTGTCTACCTGCCCTTGGAGATGGAAAGAAACTGGACCATGAGGAGAAAATCCACATGACCACTCATACTCTAAACAGCAGGTGTTAGGTGGTTTTAATCACAGCTCTACTATACATTTGCTGTATCCTATGAATTTGAACTTTTCTTCTAATGTTTTAATAGTGTTACATTTTCTAGTAAATGCAAGTATCTATATTATATATGGTGCATCCAATTTAAGACAGTTGCAGAATCTTGAACAGATTCTTGCTTTTGATATTGCATATTCTGCATGGTTTTGACGGACAGGCCCATGAAGGAAATTCTATGTGATATGAAAACAAGGTTCCAGATGGAAGCAGGATGAGCACTTCAAACACTGATTCAGAGACACCAGAATTCCAAGAAATGAATTGCCATTTCCTAAGAGAAATATAAAATGCTGGGCACTCTACTGTCATTGCAGTAATGTCGATAAGAGATGCACTGCTCTTCCAATAAGTTCTAACTCTCCTAAAATCTTCTGAGGGCCTAGCAACAAATTCAAGTAATTCATTGCATTTCCATGCCAGAGGACTTCAAAGGACTTCAGATATATAGAAGGACACCTACTTCACCCACTATTTATATACACCTCCCACCTGACACATGTAAGCCATTCTGTGTCAGTCAGCAATTGAATTAAGAAGTAGTTTTAGGAAGGCCACACTATACAAGTCCTGAGTGGAATTTAGCCAGGACATCAGGTTTTACACCACTTCTTCAGGTCTCCCCCAAGGTTCCATATGTCTTTATGACTTGAATATATGTGGAATATCATCCTCAAATACATCTTCAGTGTTTTTTATGTTTTACGGTACATGTATACATTGTTAGAAGGCTGAAGCTGATCATAATGCTATCCATTTCACATTCACACATGAAATAGAACAAAAGCCTGAAAAGTGCCTATTCTTTTATTGCATAGAGTCATCCATTCTTTGTCTTCTAAGAATGGCTGTGATTAGATTTTAAATCATGTCTTTCATTCCAAAAAAATAGGGAGAAAATGATAAAGTGATTAAGAGGCAGCAGATAAATCAGATTACGTCTTGTCAATTGATGTACATTCCACATATTGGCATGAGTTGGTTAGCATTCTTTCGGCTAATTCATTTGTTAACCTTTTGTGTTTGTGCTTAGCCTTCCTCTCGCAACAACACAAACGATGAATGATGAAGACCTACTGTATTATTTTCTCCAACTACTTTCTCATACAGCAAATTGATAAATTACTCATTGAGAGATATTAAAGGTTGGTTTGTCAGGCATTAAAATACAAAAAGTAAAAAGTAAGAGAGCATCAGTAAAACATGGAAAATGGGACAACATACATTAGAACCTTTCTATATTTATTCTTCTTTCCCTTTTTCCCTCAGTATTTTTCCTTTTTTACTATGCAATTGTTTTCCATACAATTGGCACTGAAATCTGCAATTTATATGTCACAACCCACTTCAACTTCACACTTTCACAACTTCAGTTCTCTAAGGCTTGGCTAGGCTAATCTGATTTGCTCAATCCAAGACATTTCCTTTTTTCGGATTTTAATAAAGTAACATATTTGCTCTGCATCTCCAATCATTACTTGAATATAGACATATATTCCTGAATTTTATTTTAATGTTTCCAGGGTTAAGACACCTTTAGGCCTGTCACATTCGTTTACTTCTTTAGTTTCATTAGAGAAGCTGATGAACCCTTTGACATTGAAACAAAAAGGCGCCTGTCTCCTTGCCATATGGGGAGATATCGCATCAGGTTGTTATCGCCCTGGAGATGACAGCTCCTGTAAAACAAAATCAACATTAATTAAAGCCTCGTTAAAACCTTCAAGCTCGGGTAATCTGTTTGCTGATCTGAAAGGCCTTCAAACTGCTTACTTTGTACCAATAAGGCAAGCCACAGGGACTTTTGTCACCCCCTTTTAGAAAGCACGTTTTTAGACACAGACAGACATGCTGTTAAGACCCCGCTGCCATTTAAAATCAAGGTTCATATGCTGACTTAACTGGCAAACTTTTACAAGTATGTAGGGCAAAGGTAGAGTTTAGTATTGTGTTTGTCTCTCTATTCTTTAAATGTCATTGAGTTGCCTTTGCTAAGCATGCATCCTAAAATTAAAAAGTAAATAGGTTTCATGTAAAATCAAAATTATCTTTTAGTCCACGTAAAGAACTGCTTATGAACTGAAAAAGCGTTTTACCATAGGGACATTTCTGCTTATTATTCATTGCAAGCAGCTGAAACCCTGGGTCTCATGTATTATGGATGGAATTCATTCACTGGGAAGATTTCCAAGAGGTGGGACATGAAAATATCTCACCTCTCATTACAACCTTTGAACTCTTCATGTTTCCACAGTAATGATGATATTCATATCACAATTATAAGAAATTCAGATAAAATCCTAACCTGATTTTCATTAACTGTACTGTTTACCAATATCTGTTAATAAATTATAATAAAATTCTGGAACTGCGACAACTGTGTGCCTCCACACTCCCAATTGAAATCTCACTTATTTTGAGAAAAAAATGCTAATAATTTCACATGCAGCTGTGGTGCTTAAGCCAAAACATCAGAACAGCTTCAGAGTGCTCAGTAATTGACTTTATAAAATGACTTCAGGGCAAAATTGAGATGGTGGTGCTAGGATAGATTAGTCAAAATGAATCTTGTTTCTTCTCCAAGCTCATGTTAAATAAGGCAACTCTGTTCTTTTAGCTAACATGGATCACTATGAAGAGGTAAAGTATAAACACAGTGTGAAAAGTGTCATACACTGCAATATGGTGTAAAACCATCAAGTGTTGACTGAAACCAAGGTGTTAAGATGGATATTCTTATGATTTGGATAGAAAAGTTCAATAAACTTTTAACTTAATCGGTGATATACAGTACTGTAGCAGTTACCTCAGTGGATTTTAGAACCTATTTCTCACTGTACATCTTCATATTCTTTATGTCAGATAGGTATATGTTGTAAATAAACACATGCATCACATGGACAGCAGTGCAAGATATCTTGTGGGATTCAGGGGTCATTACACATTCTGTAACTCTGGCCTTTTGGGTCTTAGAGGCAATTGGGATTTCCTATCTGACACTCTCTTCACCTTCTTTCTCCATCAGTAGTCACAGGGACATCACTCCTAAGCCATCTTTGACCGTAGAAATGAAAATGTGATCAACATTCACATACAGTGCATATGTTATTTACAGTAGGTGGATCATAAAGTATAGAACTGTAGATTAGTTAGAACGGTTACAACTGTACTACCATGGTTGACTTACACCACATTCAACAGACAACAATCAAGCCATACTGTCATACAGTGCTGTCAAAAAGAGTAAAAAAATTAGAAGAAGGAGCCCTGAAGTCTTGCCACTAGCAGAACACCAGCTTCACTGAAGCTTGAATGCTCGGGAGGCCAGTGCAGAAGTCAGTGCACTAAACTATCCAGCCCACTTTAGCCCACCAGAGCATTACTCACAGCACTATGCTAAATTCCAAACAAGCACAATGGAAGGCTATAAGACATTTCTTTCAGGGAATTCAAGTGTTTTGCACCTAAACACTTTGCAAATGAATGTTTTATTCACAAGCAACGTTGCAACTTGAATAGGTAACTAAATTATAGAAGAGCAAGCAGTTTCCAACTAGTTTTGCAGCTATTGGGACCGAACCTGAGCAATGATTTTGCTCTAGATGACACTAATAAGTAATAAAGATAGCAGTTAAGATCTTCATAATTTTTTTCTGCAACTTCAACTGGCCTGCGGGCATATGGAACCAAAGCAGCCCCGATCTCCTCCCTCTGTACCATGTGCACAGTCCTGAGAAAAGAACTTCTGTGGAGCTGCGAAAGTTTACAATACATAACTAAACAAATCAGAGTGGTGTCAAGGTTTTTTTTTTCATATCAATTTTGGTGTAACGCCACCCTCTGCCTTCTTAATAAAACTTCATTTCAGCTTTCTAAAAAGTTGATGTATTCTGAGTTACTGTACTTGGTGACAGCATTGACTCTTCTCTTCTACACACAATTGCTGTTGTAATTCAACCCATGCACGTCAAAAAAATCAAAAAAGCCTTGTGTTATTTATTCAGTGTTGAAGCACTCAAATAAAAGAAGTTCAATATTATAATGTATCTTAATGATACTTATAAAAGCACCAAGTCTTATTATTGTAAGCTCTTCTCTTTTTTTTGTCTTAAGAAGTTCAGTTTTGCATCAACTGCTTTAACTGAAGTAGCTCTTTCTACCTGCAATTTGCCCCTTAGCTTTGGATAGAGTGTAGCAGTGTTATTTAGAGCTTAAGGAGTGGGTCAGTGTCTATCTGCCTTGATCTCCTACCAGATTTGCATGCAATCCTGTATCTTGGCTGCATCTCAAGGTCAGGCTGACTGCCAGCAGAGTTGCACAGTCAATACAACATCTCCCAGATACCACAGCACTCTAAATGCATATTGAGTACTTTCAGAAATGATTACCAATGGAGACTAAAGAAAACATATTGTCCTGGGAAGGGGATTAGTGAAATTATGTTAAGCCAGATATTGTAAACTGCAACAGTGAAATAATATAATAAAACATTTTTTTTTTTATTAATGAATGTTTTCAACAAACTCAAAGCTATATAAATGAATGTTCACTTCGGTAACCCTAATACTTTTGTTTGATTTGTTTTACAAATTAGAGCAGGTTTTCATGAATTATGTCAATTGACAACATTTTTGGACGATGCCTTTCAAAACATAACACAATGCATTTCGTCTCCCAATTAACAACAAAGGGATTCACATAATTAGTATTGATTGCTTAGCATAGATTTTGCAAATGAGTTGCACAAGTGTGTTCCCGAGAACATCACCAGTTACTAAGACATATTCAATTAAACTGTTAATTGTCAAAACACTCTGTCTATGTGTGTAGCTACTGTACGTACCTGTGATATTTCAGTAAGGAACAGTACCAATCTAGGGCTATAGAATTTCCCATTACCTCTAAAACATGGAGAAAGATTCACATTAATATGTGCATACATAACAACTTTGAAGTATATCCACAATTACAGTGTCGTGTAGGCACTCTATTTCCATAGCAAAAGTAAAAGAGGAAACTAATGAGACTGAAGACTGAAAAACGTAATCTCTGAACAGTGATCTTGCTGTTTTATTTTATTACTAAAACCTTGTTGATATTCATAAGACCTGTCTACCTACAACTTTTAAAGAAAGTGCGTGAGAGAGTGGTCTCAGCATTGAAATCTATACCACAGCTGTTAAATTTTGTTCTGTGGAGAAAAAAAAAAACACAAACCTTATGCTGCCACATAAAGCAAAGCAAATCGTCTTACACCTAAGTCAACTACCTTTATATATAAACACTTCTTATAGCCATTAAATGTGCTTGCCTGTTTAGATAAAGCAATAAATGTCCAAACATTAGTATTCCTGAGATATTTATGCTCTCTTTCAGTGCTTCCACTTAAAGATGCACTGTGGTGTTTCTAAACTGCCTCTAAAACCCCCTGCTCAATAAAACTGTACTTGGAAATAAATAAAGAGAGAAGACAATGAACACTTACTGGTGTCAGAAGGTTTGGCATTGTTTTCTTTTAATGTGGACAGTAACACTGCTACCATCTGCATTAACAGGCAGTCTCTATATCAGGAATCTTCTGCATCTAGAACAGCTCGGATTAAGAGTCACAGTTTTAATTAACTGATGCAGTCAAATCAAAAGCTAGATGCAACATAGGCCTGTAGTTAACAGCAAGATCTTTGGATAAAGCAGGTCATATTGTGAAGCTTTACTGCATCAGATTTTAAATGTAATTGGGTAATGAAGAGTGGTTGTGTTCTTACTGTTACAAAACAAATCTGTGAGTTTCTCTCTGTTCCGTTCTTTTTTGGTGAATATACTAAAAAATTTCAGGTGGGTAGCTGCATCAGCATGGGCTGTCAAGGAACAAGGTTTATTCCATGCTGAAAAGAGAAGAAAGAAAACACAATGTTTCAGCCATGGAGAAGGCTCCACGTGTATGATGGAAACCGCAGATATTCTTTTTCCAGAGAGCAAGAGCAAATTTGAGGAAATAAGTTTATCACGCCGAACAGTTACCCGTCGGGTCAAGGTAATTGGTGAAAACTTGGCATGTTAGTTGAACAAGAAAATGGAGAACTTCAAGTTTTCTTCAACTGCATTGGATGAAAGTACTGATATAAATTTTCTAAATTTTATCAGGGGAATTAACCACAGTTTCGAAATTACGAAGGAACTTTTATCAATGGAGTCTATTAAAGGAACAATGAAGGGCGCGGACTTGTTTGACAAGGTGTCGGCTTGTATTGACCGAAAGAAGCTACCGTGGAGCAAATTAATAAATGTGGCAACAGATGGATCTCTGAACATAACCGGGAAAAATGGTGGACTACTGAAGAGAATACATCATTCATCAGGAAGCCCTGTGCAAAAACGTGTTGGGCCTAGATCATTTCGTGAAAGCTATTGTGAAACTTGTGAACTTCGTACGTGCGAGGGGACTTAATCATCGTCAGTTCATTCAGTTTCTTGAGAATATTGGCGCAGATCACCATGAATTACTCTATCATTCAAACGTTCATTGGCTCAGCTTGGGAAAAGTATTCAAGTGAGTGTGGGAGCTGAGAGGAGAGATCGACTCCTTTTTGGAGAACCTGGGGAAAGCCATGGCTTTGCGTTCACTATGGACATTTTCAGTCACTTGAACAAGCTTCGTGTGAAACTGCAAGGAAAAGGTGTCTTTGTTCCAGAACTGTACTCAAATGTGAATGCATTCAGAGATAAGCTCACCTTGTTCTCAAAATAGATGATCAGCCACTCGTTTGCACATTTCCCGACTCTTGGAACACTAAAATGTGGCACAAGTGGCACATGCTCAAGCACTAAGGTAATACAAGTTCGTCACAGACTTGCATGGAGAATTTTTTGTTGATTTGCTGATTTTGCTAAAATTGAGGGGTCTCTTCTCTTCTCCTCTCAGCTTGATTAACATCAACAAATCACAGCCGAGTGACCACCACTTGAGCTGTGGATTATGGGTTGCCACAACACAGCTATCAACGGATTTTGATGCTCTCACAAAAAGAGGTGATCAGCTGCACAGCTCTCATTAATTAAGGAGCCTTTTCAGTGAATGTATTTATCTAAGGTTATTGTTAACATTGAACTAATAAGCCCATGTTGGATTTTAAACTTACATTAGGCATAGCCTATCTGTAACAGCAGCCTGAAGTGGCCTGCTATACAGTTTCAAAATTGAATGTGTCCCTTAGGCCAAAAACGTTTGCCCACCCCTGGTCTACAAGGTCTACTAAGGTGCCAAACCTGAACTGTTTCTGTTGATGATAATCTGGATTGCGCACTGCCTAAATATGCAAGGCAATTGCAAATGATTTTTAGTATTTTTCTATCAAATTAGAGAGATGCAGGCACATTGTTTTATTTCTAAATGAAGCCAATACAGATGTTCCTCGTCACAAAAGATCAAAGAATGTCTGCTTTTCTGAACAAAAGAAAATGTGGCTGATAGCCTTTAAATATCTATAATCTGATAATATTGCATCAATTGAAAATTGGCCAGCATTTAAATCAACACCACTCCTGAACATATATACTGTAGCTGCATCACGTTGTTTTAAATAGAGAAGACCTGTGTAGTGCAGATGCATTCAGTTTTGTGGCTAGTTTTGCAAATCTCCAGAAGGGGGAGTCCTGTATTTTGAATTTGTTTCCCTTCTTCTCTGAAAGATAATAAATGGAACCAAGGCACACGCACAATGACGAATGTTAAATGTTTGTAAAGATTTGGCTTATCATATGTATCCCGAGTTACAAATTACTGTTGATAAAATTAATGTGATTAAATTAACATACCCATCCATTGGATGAAAGATGTAGCGATAGTAAATGTGTGCAAAATTAAATTACCTCTCCAGAACACAGTACATCAAAATAATACTTTGTTTATTTTACCTATCATATTATGTAAAAATGAAAAAAAGTAAGCACAATGATGATTGATTTTGTAGCTGTGCGATTTTTAAAAAATGCATGTCTGTGGAAATGATTCATGCAGTGCCTTACTTAATCATTTGTAATATCATTAGCATAAAAAGACAATATACTTCTCAGGGACTAAGTAAACCTCTTCTAAGGTCATTCAGGAAAAATCTCAGGCTACTCTGGGAAATCTAGCACAATAACGTGACCCAAAAAGCACTGTCTACACCTATCATTCAAATCACTTTAAATTTTACTGGCTTCTTTATTTTTCTTTCGCATGCCAAGTCTAATTAATCATTCCTCTTTGTTGTGGTTAAAATTAAAAAGTCAAACTTCATGTAAAATGTGACACATTAAGCGATACTACTAATTTGCAGGTAAGAAGTGCTGTGATTTAAAACTCAGTATATTTGAAATCCAGGCTACCTCTATATTTTTGTCAAGCTTTCAGCAGAGCTCAGTGGTATGGCAATGTTGACAAATTAATAAAATTTAAGTCCTGGAGGGGGGGGGGAGGGGGAGAGAGAGAGACTGTACTGATTCCACTCAAAAATGATGTTTTTTTTTATTTTTATGGGCAACATCTTATGAATGCACTGAAATAACTAAGGTATTTCTTTTTGATTCATACAGTTCCTTTAGGTTTTGGTGCTTACTACATTCTGTGAAATAAAAGCCATGAGATTTGTTCAGAAACAGTGACAGACCGCATCATGCATTTTTACTGTGACACCTCTGACCGGTCCTCAGCAGGCTGGATCATTCAGCATTGAGCTTATTTCAAGAAAGACTATAGCTGGTGCTAAAAACAATTGCAGAAGAACAAATCCACATCCGGCTTTAGACTACAAAAGACAACTTTTAATCTGGGACATGAACTCACAACTAATAGCGAAATAAAATGATCTGGAAAGTGCAGATCATGATGTGCTTACGATGGCCTCCACCTGTATTGCTATTTTTTTTTTGCTGTATACTCCAGCAATTTAGATTTGACATGAAAAGATGAATATGAGGCAAAAGTATAGAATGCCAACTTTTATTTTGGGGGATTTTCTGAAAACATATGCTTTAAAATTTCTGAATAATACCACCTTTAGCATTCCATCTCCCCATTTTAGGTGAGTATAAGTATTAGGTCAAATTAAACTAATGAGAAATAAAGTAATATTAAAGCACACATTAACTGCATCAAGTTATGCAACCCATTGGCATTACTAAACTCTACAGAAGGTTCTTGTGAGATGTTTTGCCAAGCCTTTGCTGCAGCCATTTTCAGGTGCTTTGTGTTTGGGGAGGGGGGGGGGGGGGGTTCCCCAACAGTCTCAGCAAATAAAAGCTTTAGGAGACCACCAAGAAGTGGATTTGAAATTAATTTGCAATACAGCATTTATGGTTTGATTTTCTAAGAGTGTGAAAAATCCCACGGCAAGCAGTTCCCACATGAACTGTAACTAAATATCCCCGGATAAGAGTGACAAAAACCTCTCTCGGTCGATTCCGGTTGGCCGGGTACGCTCATTAACCGCCTTCTTATTTACCAGCGTCCCAACCCGGAAAACGATCGAGGTTGTCACCAAATATGCCACTAATCTTTCTCTGATTTGTTATACTAGATGAAAACCTCTACCTCCAAGGTACTTTATCATTTGAATGCTCACTGTTCTTTAAACAGTGAGAGGTCTGTGAAAGACAACTAGTGACTGCCTCAGGAACTGCTTTTATAGGAAGCTAGAGACTCCAGGTGCAGCCAATTCAGTGATTTCCTCATGAGAATTTGAAGAATGTGGCTCGCCTAAATGAGATAAACCTGCACCTTAGTGATTCACCCATGCTCTTTACACCTGCTCTGCTACAAGGAGCTAATGGATACCTCGATTCTCCTTTGTTCTTTCTATGCATGCCTTTTTTTTATTCCTGCAATTTCCTGAATATCTGAGTGAACACAGATCAAAAACAACTGTAACAACATGTGAGGCAACAGATTTTTATCAACATCCAGAAAAATCCAACACTTTCATTTCCTCTTACATTTGTTATCCAGTCACATCCACTTAGAGAGTTTAATCAACAGACGTGTTGTGTGCTACAGTATGTGTGCTGTGGTGGTTATGGTAGATGGGTCAGATTGCTTTTGGAGATAACAAAAGCAGTCTACCCACTTCATGTGTTGCTTCTCTACAGTACATCTGTTCCAAATTGTAAGGTCTGTCAGACAATGATGAATAGCAAGGAATCTCCACTCTCTGGCAATTGTTGTGATCTGTACCCAAGTGCTCACAGTGTCATGATGGGGAATGGCACCTTGTGATGTAATTTACTGTTTTTGCCACCGTGGCTATTAGGCCAGTTCTCTGTTTCACACCAGGTATGGCTTCATGTTCAATCTCTTAACCCTAGTATTGTAGACCACCAAAGTTTACAGCAAATATATATTTTGTTAAAGCAGGTTTTGATGAGGAACAGTGAAAATGTAGAAATACTTATATTCACACCAGGATCTCAATAACTCAAAGTAAGGCTCTAGTTGACATTTGTCCAAAGAAACCTATGCTATGATAGTTATAAGAGAATATATTTTACTTTGGTGGTAGTCAGCAGGCTGCATGTGCCATGCAAATTCAGAAGTTGAATACCTACGATAATACTTTTAAACAGTTTTTAAGATTGTATTAGTTTTTTTCACCCTACCCTTCACAACTCCTTTTCTTTTTTTATTTAAGTCACATAACCTGTCTGAAAAATACTTCTTTTAGAACAGCACTTTGTACTAGCTGCAACTGAATGTGTCCTAAAAGGCATATAAGTGCATTACAATCTCCTTTCCCTGTGGATTTTTCTGATTTACTGAAGCCTCTGTTTTTTAAATTTGTGTTCATTAGAGCTTTCAAAACTGTTCAATTTTTCTTAGTTGCAAAACACATCTTGATTCTTGGATACAGATATAGTACACAAATTTGCCCAGATCAACTTGCAAAAATTGCTCAGAGAAACTGGTTGATCTTCCTTTAATAGTTCCCTGGGATCTCATTTGGAATTTCCAGCCTCAATTCTGAGGTATCACTTTTGCTAAAAACACTTGCTGAAAAAGTCTGCTATATACCCTTCATTCCCAGAACAAAATGTAATGAAACTGAAAATGCACAACTGAAAAAAGAAATCTGGGACTCGATGGACTTACATTTTCTGAATAATTTAAGAGGGAATAAATATTTTAGATGAAGAAAAAAGACTAATAACTTAGGAATACAGGAAGTAAAGTACTTATGCCTCATTTGAAGCTTAAAAAACTAAAGATAGGCAACTGATTGCAAAAAGATTGCCAAATGTATTTATTTTTTCTATTTGTACAACATGGTGTTTCAGTTTTTAAATGTCTTGCAGCCATTCGTCCTTTGACTTGTTAAATATGATCTCTATTATCTCATGAGAACATTCCTTGAGAAAACTGCAGTAAGGGAGGTGCAGAGTAAATTTAATTCAAAATGACAGAACCTACACATAACTCCTTTTATCAGATCTCTTTCTACTAGGCAACACTGTGTGTAAATGAGATAGTGCAAACTTTAAACAGGGAAATGAAACTGAATTTAATGGAAATAGTGAGTCGCAAATTGACTTATGAATGCTCTATATTTATTCTCTTTTCTCCTGAAGATCTTTATTTAATGGGGAAAAGGAGGGCTAAACTGCCTTGTTTAAAATAGTGCTGAAGGAAAAGCATGGTGGTGTTGGTAGACCAGTAGATGTTTCGTCTGGAACACTTTTTCCAAAACCAGTGCCCTAGTATGGTGACCAGGGTGACAGTACTCTGCAATATGAGGGGCCATCCTAAGGATTCAGTGTTGACATGTTAAAGAAGGAAGTAGTTACTTAATCATTAAAACATATATGATGTTGTTTGAAAATGTGTTAACCCTGGTGCCCTTACTAAATTGATTCTGGGCTTTCACAGATGGATGAAGTGAGTACGCTTCTCTATGTGTGAAGTACTTAGGCATCATATGAATTGAACAGGATTTTGGGGTGTATTTTGGTCAGCACTGTGCAAATGCGAAGCATTATTAATAAAAACATGTCTGTACTTCCAGAAAATCCTGTCCAAAATGTCTCATTCCTACGTGTAAATCTATTGTGCTATAAAGCACTGTATAAATTCATTTCATTTTCCTTCTTACTTTCACCATTTTACATCATCTTAAATATTGATGCATCAGTATTGCTTGATAGTAGTTTAGTGATAGTAGATAGTAGTAGAGAAATTGTAAATGTTAATGTTTCTAGTCTCCAGTTATGAACAGAAAACTAAAAACAGAGTAGAAAATAGAGTTAAAGAAAGTAACAATATTAACCAGTGGAAATTATTACAAATACACTTTCGCTTTTGCCTGCTTTATGCTTCCTTGTTTTGGCCATTTACTTTAGGCTAAGAGTTAAATGTGACAGCTCTGCATTTTACAGCAAAACGGTATCCTTTTAGCTTTATACAGTAGATGGCTACTAATAATGTTAATATTAAGTATCACTTGACCATGTGTCCTAATAACTGACCTACAGTATGTCAATTAGGTCTGATCTGTAAATGTGATTAGTTACTCCAAGACATCATATTGGCTTCCCATTTACATTTTTCTTTGAAATTTGATCATCTTGAAAATTTTGATCAGAAGTAAAGACTGACAAATGACCAGCTTGGGTTCTAGAGTAAAATCTGAGCTATATTCATCCATCAATTTTCTAACCACTTCATGCAATTCAGACTCACAGGAGAAGTGGATCTGGTTCTTGTCAAGCCATTGCCATTTGCACATCTCTTGCATCTCTGATTCCATTCTACATCTCTTAAAATTGTTTGGGACTCGGCTTTCCTGAAAACCTTTGTTTTGAAATTAACCAGTACAGAACGTCAAATCCATACTGCATTATCATTACATTTAAAACTTTGTAACACCAGTGTATATATACAGTAAACTGCTTGTTGCATGTTTTTTAAATTATCAGTTGAATTTGAAATTCATTGAAATTTAAAGACTGCTGAACATTTAATTCTTAGGTCTCACTAAATGAATAAATTGTCCACCTAATGCCGGCGTCACACTGCACGACTTTTCCTAGGATATTCAGTCGTAGCCTTCATTTACATAATCGTAAGAAAATCACAGCTAGTTGTAGAGAGTCGTAGCGCATGCCCATTACTGTCGGTTGTGTAGTTTGACACTCCCAGCAACTCATTCATAGCACTCTTAATAGCCCCTACGACTCTCTGCAACTTGCTACGATAAAATCAAACTGGTTTGATTTTCTTGTAGCAAGTCGCAAGAAGTAAGGGTGGGCAATGAACCAGATTTGTACTGTACTTGTGAGATAATGTGCCCATTATAGTACACATTATAGCGCAACACTAATTTGTTTACAAGATTTGTCTTAAAGGTGTTTTATATTTTTAACTGTTTTATTTTTGTAAATTTGTTCTAGAATTATAAAGAAGAATTATATTTTTTAAGATGTTTATTTGTGGAAAACAAAGCATTTTTCAAGATGTTTACGTTTGTTCTTCATGTTGTTTGCTTACTTTTGTGTGGTGATCCTCTTCTTATTCCGGTGTGCTCCACGTTGATCGACAGCCAAAATGAGGCGACCATCGCAGTACTTTTGCGGTGCAATACGAGATTTGGAACTGTGACGAAAATTTGTCAGGGAATTGTGTAATTAGTCACCTCCTGCGATTCCTAGTTGTATAATTTGACACCCTCTAGGACAGAAAAGGCAGCGAGATTCAGCAACTGCAGTCGTTAAATTTGACATGCTCTCAGACCAGAAGTCGTGTTGAGTCCAGTAGTGTGACGCTGGCTTAATGTGCACTCCAGTCATTGGGAATGATACCTTTCATTTCAATTGGTAGAGACAAAAATAAAAAAGCACAACTATTTGAAAACATCTACCTTTGATTAAATGTATATAATTCTACAGTGTACACTCAAGAAAAAAATAATTGTGTTTTTTTAAAGAAAACTTTATTAGTGGTAGAATGTACTGTATAGTGTTTCTTATTTTATCTCTATCCCTTGCTTCTGGCATGGATTAAGCATACATTAAATATTCTAAGCTCTTTTCTACAAACAGAAGCCCTTATAACTAGTCTATAACACTATCTCAGGAATGTGTTTAATTGGATGTTGTGTTTCTTTGTTGTTTTATCGCTTTATTTTACTAGTAATTCAGAATCCTATAACAAATCCCAGAATGAAAAGTGTTTGAATGTCACTGATGCATTCCTTTCACATCTGGTAAACTGTTATGTGCTCTTCTATTATATTCAATTATGATTTTCAGCACCTGCTTTCTGCCTCCCTAGTCAGTATAATAATGATGCAGATGGTGTCAGTCATTGTGCAGATGTCCAGCCTATTATGAACTCACACCACAACTTGTTGCAGAGACAAATATTTTTGGGGAAGTAAAATGCAAAATAAATACTACATAATAGAAAACAATTATTTTTAGTAATTTTCTGTATATGAGGGTGTTTGTTTTTTAATATCTGAAATATTGATTGGAGGGCACAGAAACACACTGGCCTTTTTTTCCATCTGAAATATTTGTCCTCCAAAAATAGAACAAAACCTAATATTTTTCAAACCCCAGTTTTAATCTCCCCTCAAAATTTCTACAAAACTACCCCTAAAAAACTGAAACACTGTACAATACATGTAATACATTAGCATTAGGAGCAATCCTACATTCCTTCACTTCTCCAGCTCTTATCATTTATCCCCTCCACATGATCAATCTCAAACAAATCTGAATTTTTTTATCCACACCATTTTTCAGTTCACGTGTTTTCCATGTTCTCGTTCATCACTCACACTAAGACGTCTCAGGTTTTTCATTTCTATGCATGGATCTGCTTTGAATACTGGAAGCTGTCCCCAGCTTTCTCAGAATGCAGAGTAGAATAAAATGATCTCCACATTGTGGTATTTGGAGTTTAGCTGGACCTACTGTACAGGTTGTCCAGTTGTGACATACTGTAGATCCTATAGTGTATGAATCACATTTTTCAGCTGTAGATTGGATCATCACCAGTCCAAACTCCTTTCACTTGTTATGAGAACCACAGATAAAATTCACTTTAAGAACCGTCTCTTAGTTTTAAGTTAGAAAGTCATAATTGATGTTGTAAGCACCAATGGTTCTAGAATTTTATTCTAATAATCACTTTATTCTAATGAAATACAATTTTATATTTCCTGTTTATTCTTGCTGGGCTTGGTCATTTTTCCCAAAGCTGTTACTCACTTGAAAATTCACAAATACTACTAAATATAAACAAATCTCCCTGTCCTTCAGATTATCATTACCAAATTACACATACTGTATCATATACCTACCAATTCCATAAATATACATTACAAAACCATGCTACTGTATGTTAATATACAGGAAAATTATCCTAGGTAGAACTGATACTGGGATGAAAATTTCCCAAATTACAACAGATCTTAGGAAAGAGGGACCTTTAGTTTTAACACCTGTGGTATTTTGTATGAAACAATATATTGTAAAAGAAATATCAATGCATCATTAAGAAGCAACACACGAGCTGCCACAATGAACAAGCTCAAAAATGGAAGGTATCGCAAGATCTTTTCTGCTTTGTTTTTGCCAAGAAAGCTAGACATATTTAGTGCAGCTCTAAGAAGGCAAATGAGATTCTATCTATCCAGCAGCAACATGGGGGGTCCCATTTTAAACACTGCTTCAAAAGCAAACATGCACTTTATACAGCTTCTATAATGAGATCATATGTTAAGGGTATGAAACCTCAAACAGCCCCAAGAAGAACAGAAGAAGAAATTCAACTAATTTTCCTCCTTTGCCTATCGACAGTGGCTTGATCTCAGCAGGATCTCCCTTCAGTCCTCCCCACCAAATAATGTTAGAAGGTACTGAAATTCAGTTAAATAAGCTTTAAAATGCTTGTTTACATTTTTGCCTTACAAACATTCTGTATATGTCAGCAATTGTTTCTTGATACTGTATAAACATGAAACATTCTCACACTGGCATTTTTGAATAAATCAAACATGAGCTTGAAATATTGTGTTGTAAGGTTTATGCCAGTTTTTTGCTTCAAAAAGAAGAATTTTTGAAAGCGTTGCACTAGGTAGCGTTGCACTTTTATACAAATGACCCACAGTTAAAAAAATCTGTTGACACATTAAGGTTTAAGGTGTTTCGTTTTTTTTTATCAACTTTAATTCATTTTGGATCTTTATCTTGATATGTGTTATTTATAGTGCCTTCTGCTATATATTGCACTTTTATAATTCAATGAATTAAGATACATAAGGTACAATATAATACATCAAATAAGGGAAACAGTTAAAATCTCCTGAATATGATTTTGAAACTTTTGGAAATTGAATAGCTCTGGATTGTTTTTGAAATTGCACTGCTAGTGCAGAAAAGCAATGGATTCAACATTATTAACGCTCCACAAGTATGACATGTATCAGGAACTGCAGTTCATTTAACTTACAACAGCCAATTATTGTGAAATGGGATGATTATTTGTTTAGAAAGCAAAGTTTTGATAATGGTCACTATGCCAGTTGAATGAGTAATCACCAGAGAATAAATAAATATCTGTCACTTTCAGTACATGCCATTAAAAGTAATCCTTTGTGAAAAGTAATTCAATATTTTTGTACTTTTTTAAAGAAAGTTTAAGAACTTCAGAGAAATAATTCACTATATTCACGTTAATCAAATATCAATTTCAACAATAACCACACACCAATGGCATCTACTGTAGATAAAGATTTAAAAAAATAGTCATTAATGAATGAGAACTACTGTAAGATTTAGACAGTTAAATTTAGTTTGGTTTAGACTGTTCAGGGGTTTATAAAGCACATGCTGAACTTCTAAGATGTACCTGAAAACTATGATACCTCTGTAGTAATAAGACAAAGAAGCAGGATAAAACGTGTGAAACCTCTAAATATATTTATGTACATATGTTTAAGTTACAAATTCTATGGCCAAATACATTGCAATTTCAGCAAATAATAGATTTACCTTATTAAAATGCTTTGAAACAAAGGATATATTTAGCTTGCCGTATCCAATAGGACCATCAGCAGTACAGTGTTGACATAGTGTTAATATAGTATTGACATTAAGAGGTACATCTTCTACAGTTTGTTGTGGTTACTGTTCAGACTGTGCAAATGTTCTTTTCTACAATGAGTCCATTCCACCTCTTGACAAACTGTAAAGATGTGAAATGTAAGCACATCAAGAGGAGGCATTTTTAGTGTATACATGTCACTTTATTATAGCTTTTATGCTATAGCCTTAAAAAAAGACAACATATTTTTGGACTTTGATATAATACTAGGAACTCTTGCGTGCATTCTGAAAACACAGGATTCTTCAACTCAGTGTATGCATGAGATGCCAATGACAAAGAAGTGGCAAAGCATTAAAATCCACATGGGTTTTTTCTACATTAAGAAGTGGTACAGAAAAACACAATTAAGGAACATTAAAATGCAGACAAAATCAGATTTCCTTTATAAATAAAAGAAAGCCTTACAACACCATTGAACTGTAGAGAAATAATTCATTGTATTCACTTCAAAATAATTTCAACAATAACCACACACCAAGGGCATCTACTGTCAATAAAAATCTAAATCTAAGAAGAAGTTCTACATTTAAGAAAGAAAACAGACCTAGTCACATCGCAATAAAGCAATCTAGAGAATTACACATGGTTTGCCTAGACCCTTGTCAATTACCACACAGTCAGCAGTGACATGCAGGTGTGTGGAGGTGTTGCACCAGGTGGGGACCACACTTGTGACAGAAGACAATAAAAAAAGACAAAGGGAAGAAAAACCATACACTGGCAATGTGGCAATGTACTTTCAGTCATAGTCCTGAAATGCTACATTAACTAATTTGTGATATCTATATTATCGTAGCCCTATGTACATCTCTGTTATGCCATTCCTTGGACATTTCCTTAGGGCTTCAACAAACACTTGAATCTACTGTAGTTGGTAACTGACATTTGGCTGAGTGAGCAGTCCTATTTACTGTGGGATGCTTAGGTTGTTCTGGTATATGTGGATCATTAGATGATAGCCTTTGAGTAAGCTAGCAAGAGCAAGGTCCCATTTCTTTAGATAATAATTAGAACTACACTATTATATGTATGGTATTAAGCTTCAAGGCGATCGTCATTGAGGATCTAGTACAGGTTGGTCTTGCTCAACTAGCTTGTAAAAGATTTCTGGATGACCAACAGTTCGAATGGATACAACCAGGACATATGATCATGTACATTTTGGTTATTTCAGAACATTTTTGATGATTTTTCACATTGAGTGATATAATTAATTGTATACCACATACAGTACAGTATGTTCCTGAATCATATAAATAATTCTAGATTCCAGCATAGTAAGTAAACTAGTCAAGTTTACAAATGATACAAAATAGTTGGAATAGAAAGCACCTTAGAAGAAGCAAAAGAAATTAGAAAAAAAACACAAAATCCAAGACTGGGCTAACATTTGGCAGATTACATTAAATATAAGCATGTGCTAAGTATAATTTGCTAATAGCAATATATACAGAATATATACCAGACAGGAATACAGAGCTTAAAATAGCAACCTATGAAAGTTACATAGTGTTCATGTTAGTACATAAACATTTTCATCTTCTAGACAGTATTGGGAACTATTAGGAACTATTACAAAGGCAACTAAACATTGGATATAAACAATATGTCAGCATAAAAGTGTTGAATTTAAATCAGGGGATGTTATATTAAAAGCACTAGTAAAATGTCATTTAAAAATATTGTGTACAATGTTGGTCTCAATTTTACAAAATAGATAAATAGTGCTCTGGAACCAGTCCAAAAAAGAATGATCAGGTACATTCCTTGGCTTAGAGGATTGCCCTACTTTCACAGGCTAAATGAACTGAATCATCTTTGTCTTGAAAAGAGACCAGAAGTAGACTTGATTTAAGTTTTCAAAATCCATTGACAAAGTTAAAACAGTATTCATTTTCAGAATCATAAGTGAAATGTGCACAAGAAATATTACCACAGGATAAACGTGGAAAGCATCAGTAAATGCATTTAAACAGAGGACACGATACTAGCTATAATGTACCCAGTGTAAAATCTTCAGAGGGAAAATCTTCCATTGGATGATTCATAATAAATTCAGACAACAAAATCATTCAAAGGTCTCCAATCTGACTCCCCAATATTCAAAGTATAAAAGTCACAAATGAGAGTTTCTTTACATTTTCTTGTCACTGATTTCTTCTTTGTTGCCTTGTGATTGATCTGGGCAAAACAAATTGAAATAAAGGTCAGAATAAAATATTATCACTGTAGCAACAAGATTGGTGATAATGGAAGCTACAGGGCTGCCTCGTTGCACTTAATTCAATCATATAATCCTCTTTAAAAAAGAACTGTTATCCATTCAAGGAAAATTCTGTAGTTGATATATTCAGCTCACTCATGCATTGTGTAATAATATACTGTACAAAACCTCTTTCCAGTGTGTGCATATGCTCGACAGTGAAGGAGTAAGGTCAGTCACACTGACTTTGGTGTACAGTATGTCAC
Organism: Lepisosteus oculatus; assembly: GCF_040954835.1. Taxonomy (NCBI): domain Eukaryota; kingdom Metazoa; phylum Chordata; class Actinopteri; order Semionotiformes; family Lepisosteidae; genus Lepisosteus; species Lepisosteus oculatus. Next base: position 10,292,768 of record NC_090719.1, on the reverse strand, counting down.
CGAATGACAGACGTGGGAGAATGTCAACAGCTTGGTGGCTTTGTTTTACATGTAATGGGCACTACTTTTGTCAAGTTTGGTGTTTGATTATTTATTGCATGTTTGTTTTTCTCCTTTTATGTTCTTCCCACTACCCCAGCATAATCAGCAAAGTGGGCAGTAATTGTTATGGATTGGGTGACACAGTGTTTGCCAGTTAGATGCCTGTCAGTACCAGTCAGAGGTAAAGTTTAAAGCATGTGGAAATTCTGCTATTGCATGTAACCAGCTCCCAGAGAGTGGATTGACTGGTTTGAAATAAAATTTTATTTTACACTTTTTATGTCTCTGTTGTGATGTAGCCAGCAGCCATATCACCCTTCAACTCACAACTGACAACCCAATGACGCTATGCAGGTGTGAGCCTGGTTAGTACCTGGAGGGGAGACCTCCTGGGAAAAACTAAGTTTGCTACTTGAAGAGGTGTTAGTGGATCCCATATGGAAGCACCCTACCTGTGGTCCTAATGCCACAGTATAGTGAGGGAGACACTATACTGTAAAAAGACACCATTTTTCAGATGTCCTGACTCTCTGTGGTCATTAAAAATCCCAGGGTGTTTCTCGAAAAGAGTAGGTGTTAACTTGGTGTCCTGGCCACATTTCCCATTGGCCTTTACCAATCATGGCCTCCCAGTAATCCACATACAGTATATGAAATGGCTTCTTCTCCCCACTGATAGCTGTGTGTGGTGAGCGTTCTGGCACATCGCATCGCATCATCCAGGTGGGTGTTGCATGTTGGTGGTGGTGGAGGAGAGCCCCCATTACCTGTAAAGAGCTTTGAGTGGAGTGTCCAGAAAAGCACTTTATAAGTGAAAGCAATTATTATTAATTATTATTGCAAAGGAACAACCCTTCTGCAAGGCTACAGTTAGAATGGAACATATTATTTTAGGATAGGCAGGACAAAAAGGTATCGTGTTGAGTTTTTTTTTTCTTTAGTACAGCAGAAGGAGCTGTGTCTGAAAAGCTGGGACTAGGTATTCATCGGGAGTACAGATTATGACAGTGCAAAAGGGAATCTTGAAGCTGGTGTTTATGTATTTTTTATTAAAGGAAGGCCAATTCAGTCCTTTTTAACACTGCAAGCAATGGAGAGACAGGACTGTGTGTCATGCCAAGAGCACGCATTGGAATTGTATTTCAGTGGTATTTGCGAAGCATAGAGGCTTAAAAATCAAACTGAACCTCATATTTCCACTTTCTCTTTTGAAAATATATGGAAATGTGTTAGTGATCATAGTAAATAAACTTCTTACTTTCAAAGACAACACATTTCAGTAGGTGAAACACCCATGTTAAAAACTCTTTTCCAAAATAACATGTGCTGTAATGTGTTTTCCTTACAATGTTCAATGCCTCTTCTTTCTCTCTTTTTTGTCCTCAGCCAAATAACAGACAAGGTCAGTGCAAATTAAATGTAAGAAGCATATTGACAAAAAACGTGTTGTCTCATATTCACTGTGATTTCCCACGTAAATTACAACATGCAGCAATCACAGGGCATCTGGGTTTAGAAGGATTTCATTTCAAGTCCTTCAGAACATGGAAGATAGATGTCTTTCTATGAATTTTTACTCCACCAAGCCCAAAATGAAATCCATAAAAATAAGATGGAGACTTATCGTGACAAGTTGTCAGGTCAGAAGCCGTGTGACATTGAAGAAGATCATGACCAAAATAATGTAATGTATTCCAGTATGTTTTCCCCCCCAAGAAAATTATGATTTATCTACTTTTTCTCCATATTTTAACACAAATCTTTAAATGTCTAGACTGCACGATCACTAAAATCCGGTAAAAAAAAATTACTGTCCATTGTACTAGGAAATAAAACCTTTTTCTCTTTATGATCTAATGAGAAAAAAAAAAAACTTATTTTTAACCCTGATATGCAATTTTAAAAGCAGAGTGAAGTGTTATATGGAGCACAGAAATTTTGGAAAAAAATATCAACAACATACAAACAGATATGGAAGAAACAATGTTTGAGAAACCAAGGGAAAAACTAAAAATCTGATGCCTTGTTTCATTGCACATTTTTGTGATTTTGTTGTTGCTATTATTGCTTTTAATAAACTAAAATATTTTTAATTAGTTGTAACATACAGTACTGTATACTAAATATATAAAATATGGAAAACTCAGTTTAAATATGGTTTTCTCCATCAGGCAATTATAAATTCATTCTGCTGGAGATATTGTCTTGATTATAAACTATTGAAGACCATTCTTTTTGTCAGCATTGTGTTCATGTTACCTGAGAGACCATATGTCAATGTGTCTGTTTCCGTCAAGTTTGATCAACTCAATTAAAGCCCAATCATGACGAGCATAAATATACTGCTTTGCTCATAATACAATTTTTCACCTGTAAATTAACCTGCATTTTTCTTTGCTATATATAGTACTTTTTTAATTTGCCACAGAGAATATAATTATTATTTGCTAGCTCTTTTAGTTATACAATTTAAGTGATTCAGATTTATATAAAGAGGCTTCCCCTGTTTTATTTCTTCAGAGTTTTTCTTTGTACTTGCTGATTATTGATTATTACAAAATAATTGGTCTTTCATAACTGACCACAAAACATTGGGATACTAGAGATTTTGCCAGATGTCAAATTATAATCTAGTAGCATTCACTTATATCTTTATTAAATTAAGAATCAGTATTGTAATAAATATGGGAATGTCAAGATGAAACCAATTTAAAATACCTCATTATTCATCCACCACTCTCAGGAATGAAATGTGGTCATGTACTTCAGGTTTTTTCTTTGCTTCCTTGGCGCAACGAGATGGCTGAGCACTGAACTTAAATAACAAAAGAACATACTGTAAGAACAAAGGGATAGTTAGAAGTGAGAGGAGGATTTTGAAATTTTGTAAATTTTAGTTGTGAGTAATCTACTCTAATTAAGATTAAAGATGTTTGTTCATCTTTTCAGTGTAGGACATAAGCCCCACTATTTGTATCTGGACAAATTCCAATCATATTTCAAGGCAGTCATAATTGCATACAATATTTTATATGAGACATTACTAATGTGTTATACAGTACACATTAGTATAACATAACATGCCTTGCGTTCTATGCTTTAAACTATTTATTACATTTTAATTGCTTACCTACACTGTCTAGAATATGTAAATCACATGTCAATGTAAATACCTTAATTACTGGCTACTTCTTCTCAATCCATTTTGTATTTATACTTTATGTTTTTACTACCTGCTTACAATCCCTGTTACCTGTTTGCTCTGTTTGAATTGAATCTAAATATTTTGAATTTCCTTTGCAGTGTTTGCTTATCCTCTTAATTTGGTATAATCTGCAAATTTGACAAATTTACAGACTAGTAAACATAATTTTTTAGCTTTTGATTTATTCACTTTTGGAATAATTTGTTCTATATTTAAATGGTTGCCCTTAATTTTCCATTGATTTTGCATCTATTCTATCCCATTTTACTGCTTTCGAACTGTCCCATTCCTTCAAAATCTTCTTTCTGGAAGTTTCTAAATATACAGTACTACAAAGCACACTATATCATGATGCCAAGAAAGTTGAATTGTTCTTCTGCACACCATGTCCTAATTCATGTGTTGTTTTGATGTATTATTATTTGTAATCGTTCACATTTAGTTCTGGTAGGATTCATGACAATACAAAAAATGTCACCCTATTCTTCAGTTTCATGTTATCTTGTTTCAATTGTCATTCGTGCCCACATGGATAACAACAAATACTGTAGGCCATCACATTCCATAGCTAGGAGCCTCCATGGATAATATTAATCACTTTAGCTCCAGGAAGACCACAAACTGTTGTAGTCTAACAGTCCCTGATACAAGTTTTACTTGCATTATTTTGGAGAGTGGGATCTTTAAAAAACCACCACTATCTTTTTCAGTTTTAGCAACAGACAAGTCCTGGCCTTGGGTTCACATATCTGATTCCATGACCTAGAATGGGAAAATGATGTAAGGAGATGTGCTGCTATGTGGTATTTTTTTTTAACAGGTTGGTGGGATTTCTTTCTTTTCACCTATGATCTGCTTCTGTCAGTATGTTTCTGCAACTTGTTTTTCTGACATTCCAGGGTACACACCTTCTACAGTTCAAATCAATCTGTCTTCTCATATATGAAGCTTAGTGCAAAATAACACAGAAACACAGAAACAGCAGCTGAGGGAGGTAATTCTGTTTTCTAAACAAGAAAGGGCCCATTACAGAGCAGTCTGCTCTAGTGTACAATATTCTTTAAACAAGACAGTGCACCCCAGAGATCCAAATTGTGCCTGGAGGGCACTAAAAGGAAACAAATCTTCTTCAATACACAGCTGTTTACTCCTACATTTAGTCTCTGTCTCTTATGTGATCAAAAGTACAGTATCTGCTACAGTATCTTCAGGTCCCCAAAGTGTAGTGTTGTTTTAGATCTGTAAGCAGGAAAAGCTCACTTATTATGTCTTTTATCGTGTGCTTCAGAGGATGAGAGAGAATCCAAAAGTTGTGGCCTAACCTGCCAGAACTTCGGAATCTGAAACTAGCTGGGTGGGGCCTGAAACACAAAGAATCTGGCCCATTGGTTCACAGTCAAGCTTATAATGAACACTTACAAGTTTACAGAGCTGCTCTAACATTGCCAGATCCTCCTATATCCCGGATACAATTAGCTCAGTCCTAGGAAATCATGGAGATCTCTTCTTTGTCATCAATAAGCTCACTAAACCTCCTAACATCTCTGTTCTCTCCACCACCCCTGACCTCTGTCTACAATTACTTGAATCAAGCCTCAATCTTGCAATGATTTCAGACAACTACTTGAGCCCTAGATTTTCTGCTGATCTTCCCTCTGTACCGGATATTTTCTGAATTTAGCTTAGTTAACTCCGATCAACTTCCAAAAATTATTACCACCTATAAAACATCTTCTTGTTGCCTAGATCCCCTCCCTATCTCTTTATTGAAAGCTTGCCTCCCAGAAATATGCCTGTTAATTTCAAACATCATCAACTGATATAATAATGAATTATAGACCCATTTTTAATTTGCCAGGATTGTGAATGATTTACTAATTTCCTCTGACTCAGGGGCTATAAGTTGCCAATGTTCCTTGATCTTTGTACTGCTTTAGATAAACTAAAACATTTTGTTATTACTTGTTATTAGTTTGTTGCTAAATAGGTTTAAAAACATTTTTGTTTATCAGTGGTATGGTCTTTAACTGGTTTTGCTCTTATCTGACTGGCAGCCAACATTTTGTCTCTTGGTCTTCATAAATCCACCATGACTCCAGTCAATCTCAGTGTGCCTCAGGGTTAAGTCATGAGCACTAAACGGATGTCCCACCATTGTCTTCAGGTCTGTATTGGCTCATGGTACTGATTATTTATGTCTATGTATAACTAGTATACCCTCAACACATAATAGTATTGGAGTACTATTAAGTCCATTTAAAGAACCACTGTCATATACTGATCAGAAGGTGACTCTATTTATTTTTTAAATAGAAAGTTAAATCATATTTGAACATGAAATGACATCAGTTTAGTGTTCCATTAAAAGGTGGTTGAAAACAAGGGAAAGGTTACATACAAAGGAGCCTTTCTATTCATCTTTCTTTCATGGTTAGTAGTAGCTAAATAATTCAATGATCTCATTCTGTTCTTTTGTGAAGCAAGCCAGGGTCTGAGTATCAACAACAAGGCTCAGAAGTTGAGTAACTTGTTCCTGACTCCTAGGACTCCTGGTGTAAAATAAATGCCTTTTATTTTTAATCCTTACATTCACCCCCCCAATACCTATTAGGATTCGCTCAAGCAACACAAATAGCAACACAGTCACATACTGTAGATAAAACATCCCATCATATCACATCACTCTCAGTAGCTGCCTATCTAATTCTGGGTCAATGTTGCCAGGAGCCTGTCTCAGTAAGCACTGTATGCAAGTGGATTAAAGATAAAACATACAGTTTTATTAATACAAATAATTAAATGAGTAAAATAACCAAGAAAAAGTTTAATATGTGTACATGAATATATTTGTCCTAGCACACAAATGGCTGATCATTTAGTCAAGGACCGCAAGATATTACAAGTTAATAATAAATAGGATTAAGATATAGTGTCCATACCTAGGTTAGTAGTCAACCCATACTGTAAATATCAGTTTTATACATTTAAAATCACATTCATGCAATATAAAGATAAGTAACATTCAATTAGTGTACTCAATGGATGATTTTAAAATGTGTTATAAAGATTGATTAAAATATGAATATTGAATATATATATATACACTGAATACTGTATATATATTGGACATCCAGGGCTAATCCAGATGTAGATTGAATGTTGTATTGAGCGTTGTATTGTCTGTTGGTTTTGTACTGAAGCAAGTGCTGTTAGCCCAGAAGGGGTAAAGGGGTTCCATCTTAAAGATCTGTGACTAAAGCTGGGGAAAAAAAAAACATAGAAGTCTACTCATTGTTTTTATAGCTGCTACACTGAATATTTAGCTCTGTCACAAAGAGTCTAGCTGTATTATTTTGTTGGTCAGGAGAAATTAAAATTGGGGAGCTCATCACAATACCTCTTCTTGCAGAAAAAGTCTTGGCCAAAATTCTGTTTTACATATAGTAGTTAATAATAATAATTGCTTACACTTATATATCGCTTTTTCTGGACACCCCACTCAAAGCGCTTTACAGGTAATGGGGACTCCCCTCCTCTACCACCACATATGGACTGTCTCTCAACTTGGGGTTACTTAAAAAGTTTCTTTGCGGTTGCAGGATGGACAATGTCATAGTTACCTGGTTAGCTAGTGTCTTGAGATGCCAGGTTTCAAAGCGAGAAGAGGAAATACTGCTTTGCAGTGTGCAGTAATACATCATAGCATCAAGTGTTCATCACTACTCAACAGGCTCCTCACTCTTAGGTTATCCTAACCCTGTCAGTGGATAATTGACCGTCCATGTGGCTTTTCACTAATTGGAACTAAAGACAGACAGATGTTGGCATGGACAGTTCATTCTTGCGCGTGTTTAAAACTGACAAGAGGAACTGAGCTGTGCCAGGTTCATTTGCAGTTCAAAGCAATAGAACTTTTATAAAAACCCTTATTTGACATGTCAGTGTAGGGCATTCCTTTATGGATAAAAATCAGTTGTTAAACTAATTAAAGTCCTGCTGCTGCTAGATAAACTCAATGTGTGTTACTCTGATGAAAGATGGTGAACTTCTGGATTTGGATATGTTAAAAAATTGAGGCCCTATTAACAGTGACTCTGAAACAGCATTTGTTCATTTGTAGTACAGTAAATCCCTTAGTCTCTGTAAACTGCTTTGATACAGTACATACAAATATTAACATCATTATTGTAGTTTTAATGTAAGAATTACATAATCTTCCATGTTTAAACTAATGATATTACTTAAATTTATTTATTGATTAAACACCTCTCACACTCCTGCAAATAGTACTTAGCTTCTAATTCTGTTTCTCATTAACATGTGACAAGTAGTGGATAATAATACATTTCCAGAGTTGAACTTCAGGAGGCAAATCCAAAGTCAATAATGTATTGCAAATCTCTTTATGGAAATGATCATTTAATAATTCATTGGCAATTTCATTTCAATCAAGAGCTAGAGATATGATCTGTGCCAAGATTATCAGTTTTTACTCTTCTCAGTTATTTAGGTATTGCTGTGTTCCTAGGACTGTCCCCGAAGTGACAGTAGGAATGGACAGTAGGAAGAACAATATTATGAAAAGGATGTACAGATCCAGCGGAGTACGCTGCATTAAAATGCGGTAGGTGTGGCGCATCATACCACATTATAACGCATTTAATTAAAATATGGTAATAGTATCCGGAAGCACCTTACAAAACTTTGTAAAACCGGCAGATGGAGCTAATAAAGCTTAACCTCTCATGTACAGCATTTGAACTGTCACCAGAAAACGCCCGGTTTCGAATCCCAGTCACTGCAGAAGGACAATCTTTTTCCAATTAAGAATTTAAGTTGTATACTCTTTAGACATTTAAGAATTTTAAACTGTGTATTACGGCATGTTAATTATTAAACATTAAAAAGTCAGTATATCTTATAAAAGCAAGATTGCTCAGTTGGACAAAAGTACTTTCAGTTTGTTTCTTATATAGTGAATACATAAAAATAGTCCACTATTATAGCTTGTTGTCGGCTTCTGTATCTGGATAAATTAAATTATATTATTGTGATTAAGAATATCTTTGTAAAATTCTTTAAGTTAAACAAAGGAGGGAAGAAGGATTATTTTTACAATTGGCACTCCGAGATTCTGACTGATTTAATTCCCCTCATTTAGCTGAAATGGATAAATAAATCATGCAGTAGTTATATGTATTGGAAGACGCTCTTTTTTATTAACAGACACTCCGCCTCAAACCTGTGTTGTACAGTGATATAGATGTGGGTAATGTCATCCCCATTAAACAATGTGCTTATCGCGCAAATCCTGCTACACTAAAAATTAGACACAAGAAGAGTGTTATTGGACAATGTTATGAGGCTCTGGCAGAATATCTCTGCAAACTAAAGAGTTATAGAGGTGACACGTTGTGTATCGCCTCTTTTTACACTTGTAAGAACATTCCAATGTAATGCGATATGATTAATAACCTTTTACTTCTGAAGCTGTTAACTCTACTTCACACCTGTATGTCAAGATCACAGTTTCAAAATAAAAAAAACATCAAACTTTGATTGGTTGAGAACGTCATGATTGTTTCACAATTTGTTAAATTTGGTTTGAATGATGGCTGTGTGGACAAGAATGCTGCATAGATTGTGTAGATAGCTCATACTGCAGAACACCTAATCTACAGTATACAGTATTCCACCGGATCATCTTTAAGTTATACTGTATATCCAGACATACATATACACATACTGTACTGTATCAAAATCAGTCAGCACTATACAGTTTTGATCCGCTGATCTCATTTATTGCACCTCTTGCAGAAACTACTCTACCATTTACATTGACAAAACTGCCAGAAAACTGGCAAAACTTTTCAGGGTTGTATCAGAGCAGCAAGGATCAAAGATCTCTGCAAGCTGATAATTTTCCATTTTACTTCTCCTGGCAATAATTGCATTGACCTGTCCATTCTTCTCCTATAAATATATATTTTTTTTATTAGAATGTATACAGTATGCATCATTTGAAATTCAATAAAATGTGACATAATTAGAAGGAGGTAAATACTTTAGGAAAGCACTGTATACTGTACATATACTTAACTGCTTCTATTAGTGCTGATTAGCAATTTCATTTTTTGTGCTGACTATTAAGTATTCTGTTCACACCAGTAAAAAAGCAGAATGTCCTTTTATGATGTGCATACAGATCAGGAAAAACCAACTAGAACATACTCTGTGTAGGCTGTAGTTGTGCATTTTGCTACTATTTGCATTAAGGGCAAGTAGCTTTGAAAAGTGTGAAAGCACAGTGCCCGTACGTGTGGCATGATACATATGTATACTGTACCATATAGTCAATGCCATTTATCATTGATTTCCCACTTACTGTAACTGTGTGTTCAGTGCTCTGCTGTAATAATGCCTAGTTGTCTTATTAACATTCATGTGAGTCACATCCTGGTCCAGCCTGGCAGATGTACTGTAGTCCAATGTAATGTAGTCCATCCCATCAGTCATTTTCGACTACCAAGTTGGAGGAGTGAAGATAAAAGATAATTAATCCGTGCAAGCTCCACATTAATGTATTGATGCATAACCAACTATACAATAATTTAAACATAAAACATCTTGATGTAAAATTGATTGTTTAATTAAATACTGTGGTAAAAATATCCAGAAAGTATACTCATTGAAATTGTGCAAATGGAAGTATAACAGAATTTATCATAGAAAATTTGGGAGGAAGATTAGATTCTAGTCTCACACACTTCCACTTGCCAACATATACTGTAGATGTCTTGCAACAGGGATTTCCTTTAGAGCATTTCTCGAACCCTTCTCCCCACCCCATCTACACCCCTGCAGCAGCTCCCTGGCTCATTCCTTACTGTAGTAAGGGAGGTCTGGACAGCCGTGTCCTTCTATCAGGGTTGCTAAATCTGTCAGCAAAGCGAGCTACACCAAATATATTCTGCATATCCTGTCTCTCTTGTGCATTTATAAGGATTTAACCAAACTGCTCAATTAGTGCCGATTTCCACAGTGCTCATTTCTCAGAAAGACAGTATTGCTGTACAGTATATATTTTTACAGCCCACTAAGCGTGCTGTAACAGATCTTTTATATAGGTAGGCCCAGGATAACAGACATACCAAACACCCATAAGGCTTAAAAACACTGCTCTTTACAATGCAGTGAGGGAAAATCCAAATACACCACAAACCAAAACACCAAAACAAAAGCCTAAGATTTTCGAACAGCTGTCTAGATTTCTTCACAAAGTCCCTTTCTACTGTACTTAACAGCTAAGCTGCTTACAGGCTATTACCACACATTCTTCCCTCCTGAGACTCTTCAAAACTTACAAAATCTCAAACTCACAAATAATTGCCAGTTCTTATCCTTCTGATTGATGGAGCACAAAGAGGTTCTGCCTTCTGTCCTCCAGACTGCAGCTATCACTCGTAATGACTAAAACAGACCAATTGTCATCCAGCAAGTTCAAGACAAGTTGGCAGCCTTGTCTGGACCACATTCCCCAGAAAGTTTTGAGGACTGAGCTGCTTGTCCCAGTCACCTGAGCACTTGTCATCCAGCAATCTTGTCTGAACCTGCTGTGCTCTTACAAATTTACTGTATATCACCTTGTGCTGCTTTGGTGAGTCATTCTGTAAATATAGGACTGTGACTAAAAACTAATTAAATAAACAAATACAAGTACTAAAGTGGCACTGTGATGTGACAGTTTGTACTGCTCCAGGTCCGTAGTTCAACTTCTCCCTGAGGCATCTTCTGTGTGCAGTTTGCATTTCCTCCCTGTGCCTGTGTTGCTCCAGTTTTGTCCCACTTCTCAAAGGCATGCTGAGTAGGTTAATTGGTTTCTCTAAACTCTCCCTGAGTTCATGTGTGCCTTACCCCAGGACTAGTCCAACCTTATGCCCTACAGTTCCAAGATATACCAGGAATAAGCAGCTTCCTGATAACATGGATGGATAAATGTGCAAAACAAAATGTCAGTGTTGCATTAAAACCCTTTTCTAAGATTTTTGTAGAGCCCATGCATTTATCATGGATTATAACCGACCACTGTAGAAATAAATAATTTGCAAAGGTTAGAGTAATAATTCATATTTTACATCATAACTCAGAGAAATACTGTTATGTACAGTAGGTGCTCAATGATATTTTGGCTGAATTAATTGTAAACTATTACATTACATCCTGACCATTTCCAGTATGGAGACTTTTAGCCAGATTATATAGCAAAACTATTAAGGAAGACACCTGTTTTGTTAAACATTCTTTAATGTCTCTAATGTAGAAGTACAGTAGATTACTTATACTATTACAAAATTCTTTAAGTATACAGATAAGAGATGAAGTACAAAAGTTCATACATTTCCTGGCGAGGATGTGAGAGCAGGAAAATGTGTTACTGGAGTAACTTGAGACCAATCTCAAGCACAAATCTAAGACAAAAAATCTGAAATTTAAATAAAGGGATTAATGGAAGAATATGTGAACAAGGTTTCACCTATATGCAGGATATTTACATATGAAGAGTGATTACATGGGGATGTCTGGGCCTGGTATTTCATTCTCCTTGAAAAGTGTATTGTACAGTCAGCGTCTGTGCCAACTAGCCAGCTTGTTTGGTTGGGAAAGCTAATCATATTTGGGACCTCCTTAGTATTATCACTAAAAATGTCAACTTAATTTATTTTTGTAAAGGAAGTACCCTATTTAAAATATGCATTTAAATGCTATTTTAAGTAGTGATTTAAAGGAGTGTGCTGGTGAAAGGTTTGTTCTTTCTAGATGAAGTTTTCTAGTTCTTGATTAAGGTTTCTAATTGCAGATAGAAAATTGCAATTTTCCAGATGATGTACATGTATTTTATATAAGTTTTCTAAGCTTTTATTCCTTCCCCGTGGCCCTCTTAGGTTAAGATTTAGATCTTTAGAATTTAGGTAGGTCAGATGGATAGATTTTTAAAAGTTAATGTTCAATTTCATCATTACAAATATTTTGTTACTAATCAACAAAGAGGAAGACAGAGTCATGTGAATATTTCTGGCCAGGTGTACAAAGGAATTGCTTTCTAAGCAGAGCTAATTAGCACTTTCAGTCTGGGCTGTGAATGTGACTCATGATTAATTGTTTCACAATAAATTGAGCACGTTGTGATTCGACACATTGGCTTGGCTTCCCTGCATCATTGAATGAGGCAGGCAGGCTGCTCTTGATTTAAAATGAATCCCTAAGAGAGAATGGCTGTCTTTTCATAAAAATACAAGGTAACAAATTGTAATGGAAAGTTAAAAAAGGTAACCCAAAGTGAATTGCTATTTTTAATTCAGGACGAACCCAATGCAAGAGCACCAAGTGGGTAAAGAATTATTACTATCCAATGACCTTTCTTAAGACTTCTGTTTAAATGCCTAGGTTTTAAAGTTAACTTTTTTTTTTATATGAACAGTATACAGTATGTACATTTTTCACCATATATAGTTTCTACAATGCATGTTTAGAATCATTGATTAAAATGATTTCCTACTGATCATTCATTTTTCTAATTGCAAGAGGTTATAATTCTCTTTGATCATATTGCATATTATTTGATTTACACAGTTATTGCTGAAGCATAAATATTTGTGTCTTTATCAACAACATCTCAGCTTAAAATGTGGAATTTTATTTAGTTTTAGTTTTAATTGCTTATTTGTCAGAATCAGATATTTGGTCTCCTCATGAGGCGCAAAATCTTTTAAAGCTTGCCACAGCAAGCATATTTTAGATCATGTAGCAGTATCCTTTTCGCCTAATAAAGAAGAAAAGATATATTTACTTTGGAAATTCTGTGATACAAAGAGATGAAATGGATCAGGTCAGAGTAGGAAGTCTTTTGTACTGCTGTTTGATGTAAGATGGTATTTCGGTTAAAAGGGCATTAAACATTATCCAGGATGGAAATATTCAAGGGCAAGGTAAGTTGAAGGGGCTCCTCAAAGTGAGGAAAACTTGAACTGCACTCCAGTAGCACTGTGTGTTATTTGTCATATTGAAAAGGACAAAAGAATTTACTTAAGCTTCTTTCACCTATGAACCTCCATTGCTTTTTTATTAAGCAACCCTAATAGATGGGGGAAATAATGTTTATGGAAAACTGAAATTACACTTATTTTCTTAAAATAAATCTGCTTATTTAAAATAAATAACAATGCCAATCCAAATTATGGTACATATTTTTTTTTTCCTTTTTGGTTAATGCTGATACCAAAAAGCTCCAAAAGGTCATGACTTCATTGAAGTTGTGGGCATCAGAAGCTTAAGAAAAAGGCTTTTTACATGTATATTCTGTAATTCACTCCAGATAAATCAATGACAGTCAAATGACTGTGATTTCAGAACACTTTTACAATGAAAATCTATGTTTCTCTGGAGTAACATGCTTTGTTTAAAAGTTATTTCCACAAGTGTACTGTATTTTGTTCAAAATAATTACATTGACAAAACTCAGTTCTTCACAGTTAGCAGGCAGCGGATATCACTGAAGGAATACAGCAGACAAGCACCCTTGGAAATGAGCAGAAATACCCAGGAAATTATTTATGATGACCAAAACAGTAAATAACTGCATCACCATTTGTCAGAGCCTTATGAATTAGTTCCTGAATTACACAGAATTACCTGAATGGTCTGCTGAAACAAAAACGTGATTGCATTATAATATTTTTACAATTTCTATTAGCATCATGAATGATTTCTTGTCAAAAATAAATACATATAATATATAATATCTGTGATGTTTATGTTATCACATACGAAGAGAATTTCAAAGCCTAAAGCTCCCAGTGCCAATCCTGGCTCATCTCCACCACACATAACCTGCACTGCTTGACAGCTAGGCCAGAGAAACAAACTAGAAAAACCCACAAACAATTCCAGTACTTATTAGTAAGCGTCAGGTTCCTCTGCACTGCCAACTGTGCTGTGCCAATTTATTTCCTCTTAGGGATACATTTCTAGCATATGAACAGCACATTTAGAGAGCGGAAATGCACTCAGGAGAGTCATCATAAATTGTATTTAACTATCAGTGAGACACTTTCTCTCCAAAAGGACTGCATTATAAACCTTGGGCATTTACCTGCCCTTGACTGGCAATTAATATGTATCAAGTATCCTGCTGGATGATTTATGTTGTTTTCTCACCCCAACCAAAAATAATGTGAGACCTGCATTGCTCCCCATCCCCCTGCACCTTCTGAGCTATGGCGGAGGCTAGCTGGCCTTTCACTGGCTGATGTCAGTCCAGACTCAGACTCACTTGGGTAGCTGGCTGCATGTCAGAGGTGTGTGTGGGTAGGTAGGTTAATTAGTTATTAGCTAATATTGTATATTTAAAGATCACAAGAATACACAACAAAGTTCTTACATCATTCAGGGCTTACAAAAAAGTAATGAATAAATGTAGCAATTTAATAAGGATTTTCTGTTTTTAACATAGGGTAACTTAGTCATACATAACACAACATCACTTTATTGGCTCTATACAATTTCTTGCATTAGGAATTCATATTTTCGCAAACCCCAGCTTGCTCTCCATGAGACACAGACAGGGAGAAGCTTGGGGTCAGAGCACAGGGTCAGCCATTGTCAACCTTCCAACCACAGGCGCAGATCCTTAACCACAGAGCCACCGCTTCACCGATACTGAGAAGGTTTGCAAAGCCCAAATATATTTACGTTAGTACGTTTTGTATTGTTATGTCATGTCACAAAAAATATAATCTTTTATCAAAATATCAATATAATATCTTCAGAGGACATCGGAAATGGAGAAGTTAATGACTATCATTTTAGAGAGGGTTACAAAGTCATTTCTAAGCATTTAGCAATTCATTCAATTAACCACTGTCAAACAGATCATCTACAAATGGAAAATATTTAAGACCTCAGTGACTTTACCTGGGACTAGTTGTCCTTCTAAATCACTCCAAGAGCAACTCTGAAAATTATCCAAGAACTCAAAAGAAACCCCAGAATAACATTTAAAGATCTGCTGGTCTCTATCTCTACAGTTTTCATGTCTCAGCATTCAGAAAAAGAGTAAACAGGAAATAAATAGCATTGCCTCCCATCTCAAGTTCACCAGAGAGCACCTGAATAATCCTTAAAAATGCTAGAAGAATGTTTTTTTGACGGTTGTGCTGAACGTCTTGGCTACAGTAGGAAAAGTCGAAGTTCCAACCAAAACCCCAGGGAAATGTTATGGCTGGATCTGAAGCAAGGAAACCTTTACAAATGAATTGGCAAATACCACCAACTTGAGGCATTTCAATAAGGAAGCATGGACTAAGGTTCAAAGCTGTCATGTGAGACTGATGGACAGTTATAGGAAATAGTCAAACTAAAATAGTAAAAGTTTATTCTGTGCTGAAAAGAGAAGAAAATAAACACAATTGTTTGGCTGTGGAGCCTTCTCACCTGAAGAAGGCTCTACAGCTGAAACATTGTGTTTCTTTTCTTCTCTTTTCAGCATGGAATACATATTTACTTGTTCCTTTGCAGCCTATGCATGCTGATGCAGCTATCTACTTGAACTACAGTACTTAAATTATAGGAAATGCTTAGTTGAGATTTTTACTGCTCATGGAGGTGACACCTTTAAGTGAATCTAAGGTCTTCACATACTTAATCACACTAGGATATTTGCTGTTGTATCATATTAGTAATAAAATAATTCAAATGTATCTTATTTTGCTGCATTATGCATTTAATCAGGTTATCTGTCTTTTTGCAAGACTTTCATGAAAATATAATTGTATTTTAGGTCTATAAAAGACCAAAACTAGAATATTCTATGTGAGAATATGGACCAATCTAGGGATTCACAAACTTTTAGTACTGTAGGCCTACAGTGTTTAATAATTTTTATTTTACTGAAGTAGACCAGGCGGAACATAAGTCATCACTATAACATGAAAAAATAAGAACATTTGCAAAGCAGGGAAGTCATTCAACCCATCTTGTGTATTGGTTACAAATACTGTAATTTGTTTATCCAAGGATCTCATATGTATTAGCTGACACATGAATGATTTAAGAGAATTTACTTTAAAAATGTGCTTTGGAAATCCATTCTTTAAACACCTGTATTAGTAAAGAAGTATCTACTATTTTTTATTCAAAATGCAGATAAACTTAGCTTCTGTTTTCATTATGTGTCCTCGATATTCTTCAAGGTTTACTTTGCCAGTGCCCTTCAGAATATTAAAATAGTGTACTTCTCTTGAATATGGGGGTTATGAAACTGGTGAAATTCAGGAATTGACTGAGCGGTTTAGTCAATCAGTGAGATAATTATTCATAAACCCCAAATTGTATGTGATTTATAACCATATACACGAGCGGCTGGTATAATAATAATAATAATTGCTTACACTTATATAGCGCTTTTCTGGACACTCCACTCAAAGCGCTTTACATGTAATGGGGACTCCCCTCCACCACCACCAGTGTGCAGCATCCACCTGGATGATGTGACGGCAGCCATAGTGCGCCATAACGCAAACCACATATCAGCTATCAGTGGGGAGGAGAACAGAGTAATGTAGCCAATTCATAGAGAGGAATTATTAGGAGGCCATGATTGGTAAGGGCCAATGGGAAATTTGGACAGTTAAACCCCTACTCTTTTCGAGAAACACCCTGGGATTTTTAATGACCACAGAGAGTCAGGACCTCGGTTTTACGTCTCATGCGAAGGACGGCGCCTGTTTACAGTATAGTGTCCCTGTCACTATACTGGGGCATTAGGACCCCCTGCTGGCCCCACTAACACCTCTTCCATCAGCAAATTAAGTTTTTCCCAGGAGGTCTCCCATCCAGGTACTGACCAGGCTCACACCTGCTTAGCTTCAGTGGGTTGCCAGTTGTGAGTTGCAGGGTGATATGGCTGCTGTCATTGACCTGGGATTTTTAATAACCACAGAGTCAGGACCTTGATTTTACATCTCATCCGAAGGACAGCGCCTTTTACACTATAGTGCCGAGACACTATACTATGGTATTAGGACCCACACAGACTCTCTGCTGGCCCTACTAACACCCTCTTCCAGCAGCAACCTCAATTTTTCCCAGGAGGTCTACCATTCAGGTACTGATCAGGTTCACAGCTGCTTAGGTTCAGTAGGTTGCCAGTTGTGAGTTGCAGGGTGATATGGCTGCAGGCTATAACAAGAGGCACGTGAATCTTTTATTCTTTGGCATAGCTTTGTTGAGAGATGTAATAATCCAGGCACACTTGGTTAAACAAATATTTACTACAATGGCAAGACACACTACGCTACACACAACATACACACAAAGTTACATTATATACAGTTATTTACAGACTAGGTGTTTCAGAGGCCTAACATTCTGGTCACCCAGAAAAAACCCAGACTGCTACTAAGCATTAAACTCTTAATATACTTACAAAGGCCACACAAGAGATGAGCTGTCATCTAACTAAATACAACGCATCCTGCAGTTAAATCTCTCTCTGCACCCTGGATGCCACAAAATACAGTAAATGGGAGCCTATATCCCCATCTATATTACCTAATCAGGAAAGATGTTTCTAACTGAGGCATCTTTTCCCCAGGAAACCCAAGTTCCCTAAAAATAGACTAGCATTCTTTCTCTAACAAGGTTAAAATACTTAGCTCCAGTCAGGTTTGATTTGGATGATTAAGAAGTAGGGGCTCATGTCTAACTCCTAACTCCTCTGGACTCCTCTCTCTTCTCCCTGCTCTCCTTGTTTCTTCCTTCTTCCTCCCCTCTTTCAATTCAATTCATTTCAAGGTGCTTTATTAGCATGATCGATGGGTACAATCAGTGTTGCCAAAGTAAATAAATAATAATCTTTCTCTCTCTTCCTCTTAATGTGAACTTATACTGTGTCTTTTTGTCCTGCTCCTTTGCATAGTAAGATAAACTTTACTATTGTTTCTGCTCAAGCGACCCCACAGACCTCAGCAAACATCTTCTCTACTTTGAAGTTAGAAGTACTTAAGCTTCACAAACTTTATCTGAAATCTGAGAGACACAATTCTCAGTCACCCAAAGCTGGTACATCACCTTCTGTGACTAAAGAGACCAAATGGCATAAACTTCTCCTTTAAGGCCAGGTATCCACCTTGTTGCCCTTCCTTGATATAATTTCAGGGAAACAATATCTGAAAGCTATTTGAAGTCTCTGTAAGGGAGAACACTGGGGACAATGAAAAGATGACAGCTCTTAAATTCCTCTGAAGTGGTTTAAAGTGGTAAATCTAGATCCAGGTTTCCTTGGATTAAGCCGTTTTCTATGGTTTTTCTAAATCCTGAATGGTTTGTTTTAGGGATTCTGAAGGCCAATTCTGCTGTTCTATCTTATCCTTCTGGTTATACTAGGACAAACAAAACTTTTTTTTCTACTCATCATTGTTCAAGAACAACCATCTGTTCTGTTAAATGCTGTAACAAAGACAATCAGAAATTTTACATCTTCAGGTGGGTATGTAGTGGGCTTCAAAAGTGCAAATGGCTTTAGTGAGCATTGTGAACAAGACTGTTTAAAAAGTTACAAAAAGATAGATACTGTAGGTTATTGATATTTGTTATGTACAGCACATACACTGCACCTCCTATTTCAAATTCACATTCCTGTTTCCAGTAACATTACTGAATGTCAAGCAGAGTGCCTAATTTTGTACTTAAGTTAAAAAAATCTTGAATTGTAATATTGCCACTGTGGGCAAGTATAACAATAATTGTTAAGTGTAAAAACACCTTAGGGACTTGAAAAATTTATGGAAACAACATTTGGAGATACAGCTGTACTCCAAACTACAAAATGAAGCTGAACTATCTCCCACCCATTTCCACATTACTGGAAACTCATGCAAGTGAAATGCAACCAGGTGATTTATTCATTTGTGATATTCTAAACACAGCTAGAAATGAAAAGTTGCAAATTTATGAGTGTTGTATATGATGGAGTGTTTGGAATGTGACTAAGTGGCCATCTCATGCCTGCAGATGTACAATCCAGATTAAATGCATTTAAAGGCTTTGCAGCTCCAAACTATTTTCATTTCTTTGCCTACAGTATATTAACTTACTGTGTTTGCTACAGTAGTTATTGAATTACTGCCAAAGATAAGGATTTCTTACAGTCAATGGAACAAGAGTTCTTTATAAAGATTTATTTCTTTAACAAAATCCCAAATAAATGGTATGCACTAAATATAAGTTTAGAAATTGGAATACAAAACATAATTTGGTGTCTTAATAGAAAACCTATTTGGCTATGTGTCTGTGTCTATTATTTTAAGTCATTATTAATTATAATAAAACCTATTATAACAAATCATACACTTTTTTTTGTCTAAGCAATAATTACTTTATATTATACTTATATACTCTATAAAAAAGTAATAGTATTAAAAAATGAAAACACTTGAATCAGATTAGTGCAGTAAACTGGATAACTGGATCTTTATTTAACTAAAAAAAACTGAGTTGAGCTATGCTGGCCAATAACAAATGTACAAATATTGTACAGGTTTTAAATCATGTGTTTTGTAAAATTCAATAGAAGCAATTGGATAAGTGGATATTTAGTTTTAGTAAGGAAGTATTAAAAACACTGATGCTTTTATTTTGAAAGACATATTGTACCATGAATATTTTTAAGAAAGCCTTTGGATTACAATGCATGTTTTCTTTTCCCCCTCACATTTAGAAAAAACAAACTGATTTTTAATTTATTGTAGAAGATGAACATCAATGAAAAAAATCCTGCTAACATGATATCAAACTTCAAATGTTCAGTGGTGAACAGAAAATTGTCAACAGGAAATGTATTAGCAAGATATTGCAGTTGCAATAATAATACTGATGCAATAATTACATATACTGTATGCTTTGCTGACCTGGTAAAGACTAGCCAGCAGCCTTTATTTGCTGTTCAAGACCACCCCAGACATTGTAAGGAGGTCTACGAGCACTCAAAGGCCTCAATATCTACGTATAACATAGATCTATGTTTCACAATATTGTTTATTTAGATTAATTTCGTTTACCCAACTTAAAAAATGGGTCTCTGCTTAAAAAGTACCAAGCTGTTTAGGGCTTAATCAGTAGTGATATTTACCAAATACATTACAGAATCATTTTAATTGAGCAAGATACCAGGTATGGTGCAAGAATACATGCTGTAGGTTTACAGCATACAGTGGATCCTGTTAATTTTGTGTGAAATTAACTGTGAATGGAAAAATACAAACTCGATTTTTTTCCAAGTATATAAAATTCCAACAGTGACTTCTAAGTAAAAAAAATAATTTTGTAATTATACAGTTTATGAATAACTATTTACAACCAACTCAAAGTACTGTACAAAAAGTAAGAACAAAAGTCTAGCAATTGATTTATACACAATGAGCACTTCACTGTCAGAAAACAACAAAGAGACAGATGGACAATGTTTTTAGAGCATCCCTTTACATAATTTGAATTTTAAATTGTAAATGAGCATCTGGAAATATTGATTTTTTCAACATCTCCTCCTTAGTTGCTAGCTGTATCTACCCAGTGTATGTTTAATAGAAAACATAAACCAAAAATGTCTGTGGAGATACTAAAGTAAAAGTCTTGAGATTATGGAGATATTAGTTGCTGCAGTGCACAGAACTGCTGTTTCTCCAAAGTACAGGTAAGTTAAGAGAGCAAGGAAAAGACTTTCATGGCCTCTGGTAGCAGGAAAGACAATTCTTCTGGTTGGGGTATCCAGATAACCTTGAATATCATTAATCATGGCTTTCTGCAGGGCAACAACAGTGTATTTTCAGGTTATAGGGAAGCAGATAGTAACACCTTTAAACACAATAGAATAGTGGATTTCAGATTACATTCTTGTCTACAGAGCAGTCCTAGTGTTAAATAGAAAGTTGGTACTGTAGGGACAGAAGATTAAGGATGACATGTAAATCACTAAAGAAATTGAAAGCAGATGTGCAATTATAGATTACTGCCATTTTAATATAACGGAGAAAGTGTATTTTAACACTAGAGTTCCATGAGCAATATACTATATGGTAAGTCATACTTTGTTTTGTCATTCTTAGAACTAATGGATTTCAAATGCAATTCATTTTGAAGTGCATGAAAACAATGGTTTTAAATCACCTAACAAGTTATTTAAGCCTATGAAATACTTTTCTGATGCTTAATTTTGGAATCGAGTTTATATGTTGTAGTGTGCTCTCTGAAGGCACCAGTTCTGTAGGGTTTGGGCATTTACTGGGACAATTACTAATTGTAGCAGTAAATCACAACATTTATTCTTTTGATGGCTTTAGAATCCAACCAGGCGACATAACTCAAACAACGCACACACACAGATACTAATACACAAGGATACATTTATTAATACATAGAATATGCATGTACACCCAACAGATCTTATCGAGAGGGTTATCAGAATACAAAAGGTATATATTCAGTCAGTTATGAAGAGTTACATATCAAGAGGACATATGTTCAGTATATCATTCATTTAGACCGTTTCATAAATGAACTGGGTTACAACTTCTACATTAGATACTTAAAACAAGTACATAACTCTTAGGAATTAAATTGATATCAACTGGTTGGGATAACAATTGAATTCTTGAGCTGTAATGCAGTGAAGTTGAATACTCATCCAACCTCTGGGGATTCAGATATTTTGCGGGCTCTCTGGCTCCGTGGCAGGCTGTGCTGTGCGGCTTTCGACGGTGCGCTGCTGACGCTCACTGTCCGGCTAGTTAGTGTTGGCTTTAACTAGCAAAGTTTGTGCACAGGAGAAAAGATGACTGTGGGTCCCAGCAAGTCAGGAAGAGGACCGGTTCGTTCCTGATTAAGCGCTAGTTCTGAATAGTGATTCAGCTGTCCTCAGTTCCGACCTGTTCACGAGGCTTGCTGCTGGTGCTAACCTCGGGTGGATCCTCCGCCCTAGACTCTTAGAACAGAGGAAACTTCTGGCACTCGGACACACTGGCCGTTCCGTGGTTGTCCGGGCTGAGTCTCAGGATGGTCAAGAGGCGCACTGCGAGAATGTCCTGCCCTCGGGAGCCTTTCTGCTCCTGGGCTGTCCTGCCCTGGATTTCTCCTTTGAGATTCTCCCTTTCAGAAAAGTCCTTAGAATTCTCCTGGAGCTCTGTGTTGCCTGTTTTTACCTGGAGGAACTTTAGCTCGTTCATTGGCTGAAAGTTTCATGGGCATCAGAAACCCACGTGGGTTACTCAGCCCTACCAGTCCATGATCAAGGTGAGATATGAATGCAATGGAATGCAGTCCAGATGTCCATCTGGCACTCCCTAGACAGATAGGCGCCAATGGATGACCAATGATCATGATTGTCAGGCTTAGCTAAGTGCATCCCCATTTGGGAGCTGTCCCTTATCTAAAGAAAACATCTTTAAATCAGCCTGCATGAATAGCTTCTCTGTGGCTGCACCACAGAGATGAAAAGAGAGATGGGGCCTCATTTGGGAAAGCACAGCAACACTTAATTCTGTCTTATTAACAAGTATTGCCGCTACAATGTTGTTCCAGTGTTTGTGTGGGTTTTCTCTGAGTGCTCCTGTTTCCTCCCACATTCCAAACAAACCTACTGGTAGGCTAACTGGCTTCTTGAACAAAATGGCCCTGGTGTGAGTGTGTATCTGTGTTTATGTCTATGGGTGTGGCCTGTGATGGACTGGTGTCCCATCCAGGGTGTACCCCCACCTTATGGCTTTTATGATGCCACAACCCTATACTGGATAGAATGGTTAGGAAATGGATGGATTGGTGAATGCATTGTAAAACTGTTCCAAATCAAATACAAGATTACATTCTCTTCAAGTGTTGTTTAAAACAAACATATTTGAAAATATTACTGAAGTCTGTATGTGTGATACAGTGGCATTTCCTGTGCTGTTTTGCAGATTTCTTTACTATTTACAGTAGGACAAAATAGTACTTAGTGATCATAACAAAACATATAATGCAATGTCCTGGTATTTTATTTCGTTTATGTATTTGCTTTGTATAAAACAGATGGTATTTTATTTTTTTATTATTATCTTGTATTGTACCCATGCAGTGCCAGCCATGCAAAACACTGCTTTTTCTATTACAGTTCAAAGAAGAATTATTCTGTTATAAGATATACAGCATGTAAACTGCAGGTAAAATGACTGCTGACAGAGGAAGTCAAACAGAGGAAGTGAAAACAGAATTACCGAGGAACACACTAAAAATGGCATATTATGAATCAAAAACATTTTTTTTTCATAATTATTGTGGCATTATTGTGGTGAAAATGTGGTTTCCTTAAAAGCAATACATTTATATAGTGAAGACTTGTACAGTATCAGCTTCAACATAACTAAGAGTAAGTGACTGTATAACGTAGGAAGTCATTCAAGTCACAGCTAACTTCTTGTTTTTAAAATGGTTATTTGGTTTTCAATACACGCTACTATGGATAATATTGTTACAGCTTTAGGTGACTGAGAAGTGTCTCTTAGATTTCAGATAAAGTTTGTGACACTTGGAAGGGTAAACACTTCAAACTTTAAAGGAGAGAGGATGTTTGCTGAGGTCTAGGGGTCCCTTGAGCAGAAACAATTGTAAAGTTGTGGCATCTGGGGTGCAGAGAGAGAGAGATTTAACTGTAGGTTGCTTTATATTTAGTTAGAAGGCTGCTTATCTCTTGTAGGCATATTAAGGCATATTAAGAGTTTATTGCTTAGTAGCAGTTTGGGGGTTTCTGGGTGACCAGAATGTTAGGCCTCATGAAACCGCTTGTTTGTAAATACTGTACATAAAGTAGCTTTGTGTGTTGTACAGTATGTTGTTTATAGTGTAGTTTGTGTCTTGCCATTGTAATAAATATTTGTTAACCAAGTGATCCTGGATTGTTACCCCTTTCTGTGCCAGAACAAAGAATTCACATGCCTCCAATTATACCAACCGCTCGGATATATTGCTATAAAATCACTTATACTTACAAGTCAGGGGTTATGAATAATTATTTCACTGAATAAACCACTCAGTCAATTCCTGATTTTCACCAGTTTCATAACCTCCCATTGGTAACAATATATTTTTAGCAATCAAAAAATAAAATAAAAGTATCTTTTTTTTCTTCTTTACTATTAATACACAATTACTAATTATTCTGTATGTAATATAAAAAACCTGTTCGTGTTTCCTAGAGTATGATTAACACAGGAAAACAATTAGTTAATACACATTTACATTTTCTAACATTCTGTACATTATATTAGACACATACCACATTAAGCATTCACTGCGCCTTTAGGTAGTTTTACAAAGTAGTGCCATCCTGCATCAGATTATTTAAAAAAATATAAAGGTGTTGGTTGCTACCATGAGGTATAACATGGCATTTACGTGGCGGTATGGCATTTTGAATCTGCATCTTTAAGTGAGATTGCATATTATTAAAGTTTCTATGTCATGTGCTTTTAAAACAAAATGTTTTTTTGAAGCTTGATTTTATTGAAACATTATTTTTAATTCAGCTTCTAAAACTATTTTTCTCAAAATGGTTTTCGACCACTGATATATTTTGTTGTGCTTGACTGCCTGTTGAGTGAATCTATGCTGCTCTGGTAAATGAAGCTGTGCTGAAATCTTGCTTTTAAATGGCAGCAAAGGGGTTTATTCTCTTTTATTTTTTCCTACAGAGTGCATCTTTTTTAATAGAGAAGACCTCATGCAAGACCATGTCAGTGAGACTGCATACTGAACTGGCCAAGGTAAAAGCATTCCAAATACATTCCCTTAGCAGTGATTTTAAATTGTTTTCCTAGAGATGAAAAGTAGGCTTTTGCAAGTGTAATATGGAGAGCAACTATTTGCAAACCAAGCATTTCTAAATTCACCCCTAGTGTCTCAAGTTGCTGTTCTGATCATTAATATATGGAATCATTGTGGGAAAATGTGAATAATCTGTAATTAAATTTCGTAATCTGTTCGTAAGATGCAGACACAATACTATGATATAACTTTCCTCTTGCAGCTTTAAAGACTTAGGGTCAATATTTTTATCATATTAAAAGTTGTTTCAATAACCTCACTCTGCAAGCCATACAGATGAAAGGCGGACCCCTTTTGGGCTGAAAATAGTTTGAATGACTTAAACGGAAATAACATTCTGCATCTACTCTCCAGTTTGTGTGAACTGATCACATATTAATTATTCCTAACATCACCACCAAGGACTACAAAAGTACTTCTCTTTATATTTCCTTACTATAAAAGCATGTCAAACATGTCAAATACTATGTTGTGTTAGCTTGATTTTTTGAGTTGATTCATTACTGCCTGAGACATCTGTAGATCTATGTGTCAGAGTGGCTGTAATTTATCGATGTTACTTCAGTGTATTTGCAACAGCTTAACGTTGTGCATTGCAACTGACTCGTTTACCGAGATTGATGGGGAGGTCCAGGCCTAGTTTCTACAAAACTCCACTTGTAGTGATTTATGACAACCTGACTGCACAGCACTATATTAATGAAGACCTCTCTTGATGTCCTTCCTGCAGTCTCATCCTCACGTGACAACATTCCAACAGGACAATGCACACCCTCATGCTGCACATTTTAAAACAACTTTCTTTCGTAATAAATCAAACTTGAGCTCAATTGGACATATGTGGTTTGAGCTGGAATGAAGTGTGGTATCTAGGGCTCAGAAACAAGATATTTTTGTTTTGCAGTCCCTACGGAGAAATCGATTGCAATTGCACACAACAGTATTTTCTGACTGGTGCAAAGAATGCATTGCTGATATACAACTTGTATTGCTTCTACAGTAGCTATGTCCACACTTGTTACCAGACTGTGACTTTTATAGTAGAGTGCCTGTATATCATCCCTTTCTATGGTAAATGCTAATCAGGACTGAATAATCAGCGATGAATATAACTATGTCTTTACCAGGTTAATCAATCACAGTTAACATTGATGACCCAGAGATCCATTTTTGCAGTAGGGCATATTTTGGATCAAGTGAGGTACCGCGCTGAGTACAATAGTAGTGTACCAGTCAAGCATTTAAACCCATGATCATCTAGCCCAGCGCCTTAACCATTGCTCCGCACTAGTGGCTGTGTTACTGTTAACACTATAAGTAAAAACAAATTGTCATGCTCAGTACATATAACACATATGATTACACACCTATTACTGTAAGTCAAATACTGAAATACATTTTAAGGAATTGAATGTTAAGATTTTGTTCTGTAAGGTATTAATATTATTTAAATTAATCCTATAATTAATTAACAGTACTTTAATAGGTGGACATTTCCTGTCAATGACTAAAAGTAGACTAAGTATTTGAATTCCTTATAAATAATAGTAATCAGTCCCTTTTAGGGTTTTAATTGACTGAAGGAATGGGCTATCCTTATTTGCAGATTGAAATATCGGCAGAAATATAGTGGGTGCATAAACTTTCTACAAATTCGTTATAAAAAAATCTGTTATCACCTACCTTGAATCTGTTAGGTCAAGAATCAAAATCTTGAATAAATTGTAAAAAGTGTGTTTTAGTAGTCATTATTCATTTAATAAGTATGCTCATTCATTATTAATTTAACAGAATATAGTGTGGGCCATATGTAAAGGAAACCCTTTGCAGTAAAGCATATGACATATTGTATATATTATAGTTCTGAAAACTGTAGAAAGCCTGTTCTAATGCATTTTTGTTTAAAGTTGAATATTGCAGTTAAAAAGTTAGAAGGGAAAAAGTTAGAAGCATTTCTTTTTTAATAAAATGATCTAGAAAATATTTCAAGGAATTTAGTCTAGGCAGTCAGTATAAAACGTGGAGTATAAAAATGGAACGTGGAGCCCCATTGATGATTATAAAACACTACACCCTGCACAAGAAGCTTGATTGTTCAAGGTCATTTCAGAGTGACTTCTGAAAATGACACTGTATTGATTATTCAGCCACTGAACTGTATTTATAAAGGAGCTCTTGGCTGAGCCTTTGACAGCTATTTGTAGTGGAGCACAAGCTATCCAGCCAGAAAGGCCTCTACAATAGGACATTACTCACTGTCACAGGCTGAATGCTGCCTGGTATGAATATAACGCTCATTTCTGAGAAATGTTTATACAGCCAATACCATCCCAGTGTAAAAGTAGGCAGCTCCATTTATCACAGACGCCGCCTGGTTTGATGCACACTTGGTTAACTAACGTTTTCCTACGGGATGATTTAGTGCTCATTACTGAAACATGGAATATGTTTCCTCCAAAACACAAAAATATATTTTACAAAAATTTGGATTAAGGATAACTTATGGAGGATTTCTCATTTGGTTGGGTTTCTCTGGATGGCTGCCTGCAATACTAATTTGAATTTACTGCTTGTAGCAACTTTAAAGTAATGAAACTGGCTGGATCACTACAAGAGAGGCAGTGTGTGGAAAGAAATTGCTGAGTTCATAGCAGGCACCATTTAATTCGCAAATGAGTAGATAAGCTTATTTGTCAAGTTGGGTCTCATTCTGCTTGTAGTTTTCCATCACTGCAAACAAAAAAGACATTCATTTCAAACTCAAAAATTGGATATGTCTTGTTAGTAATCCCTTTCAACACATTACTCAGCCACAAAATGGCAATGCAAGTCTTTTTTTTTTTGACTGTCAGATTATATTGAATAAAAATCTGATTGCCTAGCTACCACATGCTGGACAACATGGTTTCAATTTGGCCATGTTTGGTTTCAATTTGTGTTGGGTTTCATTTACTGTTAACTGCAAGTAGCTTGCCCTGGACATGGAGATTTTATATTCTGGCCTGGAATATCATGTTGATATACATACACCAAATAAATTGATGCAGTGACTTCATATGGAATAATCTGAAAAGGAGCAAGTGAAGGAAAACACATGAGAACATATGAAAATAGCACCCCCACACCTCCAAAACTCATTACACTGCTTGTCTGCGCAAACAATTAAATTACATTGTCATAACCATTCCCTAAAGTATATATTATATATTTCCTTTTGGAAGCATAAAAATATGTATAAAATGTTTGCAGTTAGAACTTTGTATTTTCTTATTTCACCTCATCACATTGATTATTTCTCTATCATGTCTATTTATAGGATTTTTGAAATCTGGAAAGCTTGAAATAGTTTGCTCAATCTATTGATGATCAGACTTTATTAAAATAGCATTCTAAACATGCCATAATGGCAGAAATGCATTGAATGAAAGCTGCATTTCCAATTATTCACAATCAGACCAAAACGGAGAAGGAATCTGTGGATATTAATATGATGATGATGATGATGATGATGATGATGATGATGAAATCTGCCTGTTCCAGCACTTGGTTTGGACGTTTGTCTAAATGTTTTTTTTTTTTACTTTTAGGATTTGATCTTTAATTGGTTTTGTGGTGCTGGTTGTGATTCAGATAAAGAAGAGAGAGACCAACTTGTCATTGACACATTCAATTGACCTTAGATTACATCATTTTTTGAGCAGTGAACAGAATACATATAAAAGGAAATAATTAAAATCTTCTAGATTTTAAAATGTCGTATGATATCTACAGATTTACAAGATCTAAGTACTTGTTTTAGTATATGTTTTTACTTAGGGTCAATATGTTTGTGTCAAATAAGAACACATTATTTAGGAGCAAATTATAATTTTCTCTCAAGAATCATCATCATAATACAAAAATGTAGAACTAAAAATATCATATCAACTTTAAAGGAAATGGTCTAGTCCATTCTTCTGCACACCCATAGGTAATAAATGTGAAGAAATACAGGAACATGAATGTCCCTTATTTCCCTATAGCTATACAAAATTAATGTTCTCTGCTAAGTTGCAGTCATGATCTCAGGAAAAGTAAGAAATCAGATGCACCGCTAAAGCTGTTTGACACAATTTAAACTGTGTTTGCAAGTATTGCTAATGTGCTCCTAGTGTTCCACACTCATCTTTCTTGTAAAATACAGTATCTCAGACCTCTTAGCAGATTACATTACATTACATTATTGCTAACAGGATAGTGATTCTGATTTTGTTATTTTTCAGAAATGGTTTCTGGAGTCAAAAATGTTTTTTAACGATTAAGATATGTTTCTTTAGGATCGTTCTTTGCATATGAGGGTGATTTTACTTCTCTCACGTTCTGCCTAACTTATTTGGGTGATTTATAATGTGTTTTGACAGGCTTTTCAGAAATTGTTCTGAGGGCAAATGGGGAAAAACATTAGGCTATCCAGTACCAGACCAGTCCTTTGGAACTTACAAATTGGACATTAAACGTATATTAGAGAGTGAGTTAAAGAGATAGACAGGTGAAAGAAGTTGATGTTGTTAAATGCCATGAGGCAAGGGATAACTACTTTTATTTTCATGAGAAATGTAAAGAAACAGAAAACAACTGAATATGAATTTGTTCATATCCCTGTTTTTGCTCTGTTTCTTTTTTTTACTTATATACTTTTATACGTAAACTATAGGCAACCCATAGAAGGAAATACTGTAGCTTTTAGTTCAGATTTCATGGGTAAGAGTATTGGCTTTAGTACCATAGATTTGGGCTGCATTTTGCTTCAGAACCTTAATCTCAGCTACAGTATTCTACTGTGGTTTTGGCACTGCAAGTTAGATACAGAACAAGAAAAATATAATATGGAGAACAGCTAAAAAACTCAGCTGGGGACGTGCTTATAAGAGCAGGCTGATTACTTTCCTGCAAGGAGATCAAACAGACTGTCAGTCCTAGGCTAGCTTCAGGGTGGTGTAGACATAAGATTAGTGCTTCCGTTTACCATGCACGAAAGTGAGCAGCAGAGATGGCACAGCAGAGCAAGTGAGGGCCAGTGCCTGTAGATTAATGAGTCCCCCTAACTCATGCTGTGGCATGGCAGTGAGAGTGGCCAGGCAAAAGCAGTGGGAGAGAAAACAGGTCACTGTCTGCATCTTAGCAGTGGACATGAGGTACCTCTGCTGATGGTGTTGAGAGAGAGCGTGTCTGCATTCTGCTGGAGCAGACTATGAGTCTGTAGCTTTAATGCTACAAGTAATGCTATGAGTCTGTAGCTTCCCCAGAAGGGCAGACGAGTGAGAACGACCATCTTGGAGGAGATGGAGAAGCTGGAAATGTATTTAAAATACCCTTAAAGGAGCTAGTTCCAGAGAGAATTGAAAGATCTGTTAAATTTAAGGAGACAACATGGAGTGACCTGTTCAGGAGTGAGACAACAGGGCTGTGAGCGAAGTCCACTGAGTGAGTGAATTGGTAACAGTTAGTTACTGTGTGTATTGGAGAGTAGACATGGTATAGGGGCCGTCGCCCTGGCAATACGAGATACCAGGTGGAGAAAGGGTGACCTCTGGTGGTAGGCCTGCAGTGGTGAGAGTATGAGGGCACCACCATTTCAAATATGTGAGTAGACAGAGAAGTCTCGGCCCGAAGAATTTGTGCCAGAAACTGTATTCATGAGTTTTAGTGTAAAGATGGTGATCGAGAAAGATGTGTGTGACACTGGGGGAGTAGGAAGCTCTGACTAAGAGAAGGAGCAATGGAGCAGGGAGGCTCCTACTGAGAGAGACATTGAGGCGCAGGGAAGAATCACAATGAGTAGCAACCTTGGTCGTGGTCGTGTTGGCTGCAGGTAAGGTCATGAAGGCAGTAGAGTGGGTCTGGTCAAGCATCAATGACCGAATCAAGGGCCTTCCACTGATGCTCCCCAAAGGGACTAGCATGTATGACAGTGAAACAGAGGTGAGGTTCTTTTTGAATTCAACTCATGATGATCTTACAGGAGGTCATAGAAGGACTGAGGCGTGCAGGAATAGGAGACTCTTAGCATGAGAGTCCATGAGCTGAGAGTGCAGAGAATTTAGTGTGTGAGCAAAAGTACGCGTCTTGTCCTAGGAGTGTTCGTCTACAGTGATTCTATGGAACAGGGTGAAAAAGGTCCCCAATATGCTATGACAGGCATGTCTGGCACTGTTGTAGTGCATACTTTAGGGCACTGTTTCATGACCTAAAGTAATGGCCATGCCCCATAGCATCACAATATACAGTACACTCAGTTGCTTCATATTTTTTTATTGATACACATATTGGGTTGTCAGATCTAATCTTTAAGATCCACAATGTTTGCACATATTCATGGTATTCTGTTATAAAAGCATGTTTCAAACCCAGTAGGTGGTGGCAGCTTTTAAACAGAAGCAGGAATCCCTCACCATTAATCAGCTTCTTTGGAATGTGTTGACAGGACAGTTGTCGTGCTCTGTAGTTTATTCTCTGGCATCCTTTAATAAATAGAACAATGGAAAGAGTAAAGGAAAAAGTTGCTTTCATGCTATTCAATTAACACTCTTTAATTTAAAGAGTGACCGTGAACTTTTTGAGAAGGGTTAGTTACTGCAGTCATACAAAATTACCTCGCATGCCTTGGTTGTGTACCTTGTGCTTTACAGTGTAATTTGTTGGATTATGTTCACACAGTGTGCCATGTTATTTGTCAAATCATTTTACTGAGTACTGTACTAAACTTTTTCTTTTACTGTTCCAGTAGCTGTGAGTTTATAGCCTTTATATGTACTATTGTATCATTAACTGTAAGTCACCTTGGACAAAAGGCATCCGTCAAATAATATTAATAATAATATGGTTAAATCCCATAACTGCATAAATCCTCTTGGTAGAAATATCCATCATAGTAATGATGTACATTTTTTTTCAAAATCACTTTAAACGAATACGTTTCAGCTTATATCTCCAGCACCAATTTTAACTGACTGCATTATATAGGTCTGTAGCAGGGATTGCTAATATTGTAATTTTATTTCTTCTAAAGAAGATGCAATGAAGCTTAACACATTCTTTAAGATTAATTATTGTGCTACAGCATCATGAAAGATCATATTCTCCTACCACTGAATGCCAACCTAAATCATACTATTGCAAATTATATTCTTATAATGTACATCTTCTCATCTCATTTTACTGTGATAAAACATTCTTTCTGAAAGTAGCCTTGTGATGTCCTGTGTGATTTATATTTTAGTGTTCCATGGATATAATTGATCTCCTATCAATATTTTAGGTAAACCACTGAAATAAATTCAACACTTTAAATGTTTTTGATTTCCAGATATTCTAAAATCCTGGCAACTATGAAAGAAGAATTGGATATTGGGCTACAATATGCTTTACTGAATATACAATCAAATTGTCTAATGTTTATGTTTTATGTTAGGCTTGAAATTACAATATGCTATTTATTGCAAATTGTTTTTAATTTTTTCTCCACTTTTAATGGTTCAGTGCTACCAGAGGACATTTATTTTCTGTATTCTTGTTTTTTCTCTGGAATGAAACACATTGAAATACAATCTGAACTTTCTTATTGGCATTTTCTCGCTACAGTATATCCATTTTCTTATTTTTCTGGGGAAGAAAGCATTTTTTGTAATGAATTTTAGACAGTTCATTGATCCCCAGATGCCAAAGCATGTTCCTGAGATAAAACCTTGTTGCTGTAAATCCGGAAGGAGAATTTAGAAACGTGTTCAGTTTTAATTCCGAAAACAACAAACCTTCAAAAATATTTTTTTTTTGTATGCTTCTAGCATTATGAAAGCCCTGTATGGAAATATACCCATACATTTTCTTAGGCCACAAATTAGCAAAGCTGTATTTTTAACAATAATTTTCTTAATAATTCTGGGTGTACAGTAACAATTTTCAAAAGCACATAATCAAGATGATTATATAAATAATACCTCCTTTTCACAATTTAAAAGCTTTTTCTGCTGATGTAAAAAAAAAACAGTTGTATTTAAGTTGTGCTCCTAATAACAGGGTGAACCAGTTAAAGAGCACTTTCCAGTGGCAGTGCCACTTTCCCTTCCGACTTCCTGTCAGAAGCTCACTGTTGGCTGTGAAAACCTGAGCATATTAGAGAATGAATTCATCCATTTTGGCTGTTCCAATTAGGAAAACTGACACAGAAATTGAAAAGTAAGAGAGTATCAGTTCAATACCATAAAGTATTTGATAAAACAAATGAATGTGAGGCATTTCCTTAGGAGCTGGGAACAGACCGTGATAAGCCCTTTTCAGGTAAATATTCCAGGAAAGGTCACAGTCTTCTCCTACAGTATGTTAAACATAATCAGGAAATTCAGAAATGGAGGTAAAGTATTTGAAGTATGTAAAAATACTGTACGAGAAGTGTTTTCTGAAGTTTGCTTCACTGGAGACTCTTCATCATTATCATGAGGCAGACCAAACAGTTCTGCTGGGGCAGAGTTTTGGATGCTCCTATATCTACAGTGCATTCTGGTGAAGATGGAAGAGAAGAATAAGGGTATGAAGAAAACAGAAAGAATAAAACACTTACAGCTCGGTTTGAAAATAAGTAACCTGTGTTAGTCATGGTTGATGGAGGATCAAATGCTGGAAACTCATAATTAATTAATTGCTTACACTTATATAGTACTTTTCTGGACACTCCACTCAAAAGTGCTTTACAGGTAATGGGGACTCCCTTCACCACCAGCAAAGTGCAGCACCCACCTGGATGGTGCAATGGCAGCCATAGTGTGCCAGTACTCTCACAACACATCAGCTATTAGTGGGGAGAAGAACAGAGTGATGAACCCAATTCATAGATGGGGATTATTGGGAAGCCGTGATTGATAAAGGCAAATAGGAAATTTGGCCAGAATGCTGGGGCTACACCCCTACTACCCTAATTAAATGTCCATTATATGACGTCAGCTCTCACATTCCTTTGGGGCAGTTGCCTTATGGCTGCAGAGTCAGTAAATACAGAGTTGATCTAAGTGAGCTGAAAGAGATTAGGTTATTTGTATCTTCCGCCTCATAATTAATTTTTTTTTAAACTGATATTAGGTACAGCAGTCAAGCAGCTGTACCAATAGCAATTTATCTCCTGACCTTACTCTAATGTGATTGACTCTATCCCTTGGAGCTTTACTCATAAAGACTTTAAACATTTAAAAAAAATCTTCCTGTGTACCACTTAATCTAAACCAATAATCACTTTTTACATTCTTTTGTTACCGTATACAGTATTTTGTTTATGTTGAGCAATAAACACTGTGTATATAACACTGTGTAGGTAAAAATTAATTAAGCACATATAACCAGTTACAGTATATTTTTAGTATTTTCTGATAGATTTCTTTAGTTTCTGAATGACTACTATAGTATGGCTTTCAATATTGAATGTACTGTTTAAAATAATTAGGTTTATAACAGAAGCTTGGGAGGAAGGTTAGGTCTTAATCTCCTTATGAAAGTGATGTGGGGTGCAATAGCCAGGTTTATTGTCAGGATGAGTTATACCAAGTAACATTTTTTACATTTGTCCCTCTTATCACATTTGTGACCATTTAACCTAACTTCTGAAAAGCTGTTACATACTGTATAATTTTCAATCCATTATATTTCAATGTACTCGCACCCTGACAAGCAATAATTTATGGACCTTCTTTTTTATGTCAAGGTAGTACTTCTGTCTGTTAGGTGTGTAAACTGCTCATGAAGGATATTTTACCACTCCTTATAGACCTTTTCCAACTCCTCCAGGTTGCATGATCTACTAGATGTTCTACTTGAGACTATGATTACTTTTAAGAACACTGATTTTTATGCACTTTCAAACTTTGTCTATTGGGTTGTTACTGTGGAAAAGTCTCCACCACAGACCTCTCACATTTATGAAGTCTGTCTCAAATGGCAGTCTTGGAGAAACTGTATCCTGATAACGGGAGTTTTTTTTTAAGTCTTCCCATTGTATCCCTTGGGTATGAGCTCTTCTCTCAAACCACTTTTCTGACAGAATGTTAATGATCAAAACGGGGAGGTCTCATGGATTTTTCATAACCTTCATTAGAGCTGTTGAAGTCAATCTCTTGGCATTGATTTTCAGATAGCTCCCCAACTTTTTCTGTGATGAAGTGATACTGAGTACTTCTGTATTCAGATTCCTTTAATACCCAGTGTAAGGTTAATTCCAGGATTTTCTAACATTTCTGATACTTTGCTAACAAAAAATAATTACTGCATTATATTCACGGCCTTTTGTTTGAATATTTTTGATAGGCCCCCAACCTCAACTAAGAGGATCAAAGAGGCTTAAGCACATCAAAAACTCACAATGACTCAGGAACACCAGTTGACGACTCTTTTATAAAGGAGAGCAAACACTACATGCTCTATACATACAGTACCTAACATTACTAATGGACTCCATGTGAGAATGTGATTTCCAAACCCTTAATCAATTACATAATGAAATAACTAATTATCATACAATTATACTATTTACAGACGAAAAGGGTCAGTTTAGGCTCTAGTGATGGGTATGTTTTTACAACATTATTCTTAAAGACTATCCTGATACAATATTCAAAGGCTAATACAGTAAAATGTATACAGTACAGATGAAACAAATACATTTGAACATTTTGTATTTAGTAATATTTAGTTATTCTATTGATATGCTAAGCTTTTTTCTTTTTACTTTTTATAATATTGTTAGTAGTTGCTGTACGCCTGCATTTTATTTGCTACAACAAATTTTAATTACATAATTAAATCAATCTACAGTTTAATGTAATTGAATGAATGAGGTATGTACAGTATGCTTGTCTTGAATTGGTAATATTTGATGTATAAGCCTGAGATTTGTATGTGATTCAGGGTATCCAAGACAGTATATAGTATCTCAATCCATCACCTTGAATTAAAACAAATAGAATAGGTTGCTTGAAAAAATGTCATAAAAATAAATTGATTTTTCCAAAACAGCAATTCTACTGTTTTTTTAAAAGGAGCAACACTACATTGTTTTTTTCTCAAACAAGGCTGTCAATCCAAAACCAAATTAAAAAGTGGCCACCGCTTGTAACAAGATGCAATGAATTCAGCTTTTAAAATGTTGTGAAGTGAAGGTGTAGCCAAGTTCTATTTTTGAACACTCAGTGTAATTCATCCTCCACTCATGAACTAGGGAAATACTGAAGCTAGTTAACCTAACTGTATTGAGAAATATGTATTTGTTAATTGTTAAACAGAAAAGATGTCTTAACTCTTTCGTAACTACTTTTGGAAAAAAAATACATTTATACAAAAAAGCACTGGGAATTTTAATGACCACAAAGAGTTAGGATCTCAATTTTACATCTCATCCAAAGGATGGTGCCATTTTTTTACAATAAAGTGTTGCCAGTACTATAAAGGAGCATTAAGACCCACAAAGACCACAGGGTGAGTGCCCCCTACTGACTACACTAACACCTCTTCCAGCAGCAATCCTAGCTTTTCCAGGATGCCCCCCATCCAGGTATCGGGCTCACACTTATTTTGCTTCTGTGGGTTGCCAGTTGTGTGCTGTAGGGTGATATACTGTAGCTGCTGGCCTATATAATTTATCCCGTACAAATGTTCAAAAGTTAGCAAAATAATTTGGGCTTTTTCTGCATGACGTTCAACTGAGAACACCTATTGGTTTTTTGGCTGATCATTCTTCCGTGTTCAGACTGGACCATAGTCAATTAGCCTCAGCTGATGGTGATTAAACTTAGAAGTTATTTTTCATATACAGACTGGAACAGCCATTGTGCTACACATGAGAGTGTTTATGTAAAAGCACATTCTAGATACAGTTCACATTTCTTAAAGTAAATGGACATACAAATAGCTGTGAATAGCTTCATTAAATCATAACTATTTCCATATACAGTAGTTTTCCTATTGTTAGGTAGTATAGCCTGTTCAGGTCCTCTGACTCTTTCTCTCAGGAAAGAAAACTAAAAGGCTCAACCACCATAGCACTTTAGTGCAAGGTGTTGCACTACCCTGTTACACACTCACTCTTTCTTAACTATTCTGTTGGGATTCCATTTTTACTGGTAACAACTCATCCTTTGACAATACCAAAAAAGTGCCTGTGGCTCGGTTGGGTCCTGCTAGACTCCTAAAACCAACTTAAATTGCATTTTTTGATTTTACTGTATAATACAATCAGACATCTTCAACAGGGAAAATGCTAATATATTGTATGTGCATGTGTTTTCATTCTTGTTATAATGTTTCCTTTATCAGCTTCAGAATCTACATTATTTTATTAAAAGTACCTTTACTATGTCTTTGGATATCCTTCAAAATCAGATAAATTAATTATATAGTAGCTGAATAGTAATGAGAATGCATTTTTCCAAAGTGTATTGTGTATAATTACAGCAAATCCTTTTTACCACAGACTTTTTTCTTTGCAAGATTAAAATTCCCTCAAAATAGTGGCTTGCATGATTGCACAATAGCACAGCTTCTGTTGTACATTTTTTTACTGGTATAAAAGCCTCAATTAAAAAAAAAGTAATGTAAATGTCATGAGACACATTAAAATGCAATGCAAACAAAATCAAAACCAAAAGGAGAGCATGTAATCCATGAAATCAATTTGTTTTGAAAGTTTTGTATCCATTTTCTCAAGCTTTTCAGAGCAAAAATTAATAATAAAGTGACAATTTTATTAGTGGCAGGAAATAATGTATACAACCTTGCTAGAACATAATACTAAGACATGTACTGTAAGTTTTTGTTTCATAAAAGCACTGAATGCACACATACAGTATAAATCCATCCATTTATTTTCAATGTATTGCTTAGTCCTATACAGCATATTGATGATACATTTCTGTAAATGGCTCCCAATTGGCATTGTTGAACTTTTCTCAGAAATTAGGTTTCTTGGCTTGAACTGTCATATTTTCCCCTCATTTGTTGGGTACACATGTTTCTTTGATTAAGCCTTTTAACATGACCCTCAATGTACAGCTTGTCAGCTCAAGGTTTGATATCTCTGGCTGTCCAGTGCTGTTAGACCCACAAGACACCAGAGATGTCAATCTGTCATTCAACACAAAAAGCCATAAAAAATGTGATCAGAGTCTGGTGTATGGGAGTTTAATTCCGATACTTTATAGATCATAACTCCCTTCATCACCACCATATCAGTCCCCTCTCTGCACATCTGTAAATTTTACAACAGTAAAAAGCAAAGCTGGAGGGTTGTGTGGGTGTATAGTTAATTAACACTTTACATAGTTTAAAGCCCTCGGGGTTTTTGAAAAAGCTTGGCAGCTAGAATTCATAAACAAGTTGTTTAAGAATACACATTTTTTAAATTCATATATATGTATGACACAGGCCTGAGATGAGGACTGAGTTTGCTTAATTTATATTTACAGGTATATGTACAGTATATTAATTGCATAACTAAAATTATCTTTTCCATAAGTAAATAGAGCTATTTATTTCAAATGGTTTTATACATTTGTTGTTTGACAAAAAAAGTCTCATGATTTAATTTTTAAATAGAAGATGTACAGTATATCCAAAATAAGGAAAATGAAGAAATCTGAATTTGATGCTAACAAAACACAGAATACTATTGTTAATAACATACAGTACAGAATTAACAAATTACCACTTTTCAGTACAAACTGAATTAATTTTGAGAAAAGACTGCAGGCAAATAGTGAGTGACTTCCACTTCTTTGGGGACGACTACAAAAGCAACCACAAAAAGCTGAGTAACACTTTCTACTGCAGTGCCCATTTAAGGTTAGTGTCATAATGACTCCCATGCTATGAACAGGATGAAAGTGTATCTGGCCAAAATGGGCTGTGAATCAAGTGGTTTGGGATGGTTTGTCAGTACATGCTGTCATCTTCAAAATATCGTATGCATCAATCTGGCATTCAGAGCTGGGAAGCAAAGAAGATGTACATTACAAAAAACAGGTGAATGAATCTGGCCAAACATCATTTGATTGAGATCTAAAACAGTCTTCTGGTCAGATAAAATTTAAATTTAGCTTAATGGATATGCTTACCAGTATTGTGTTCCATACGTATGCTAAAAAGTAATATATAACCAAGTCGTCAAAATGCACTCTTTCTTCATTGACAGAGGATAGCCAACACGTTATTGACTGGGCCCTCACCCAAGCCAAAAAGAGTCCCTGGATCATCAACTCAAAAAGGAACTCCCAAACTCACAATTCTAGATTCCCTATGACCCTATTGCTGACAATCTAATCTGCACAGCCTTCTTGATCACATCTCCCTTAACTGCCCACAGCAACCATCCACACCAGACACTTGCCTCGAACCATAACCTGCTGCATGACCTGCAAATATATATCCAATACCATGCACCGTCAAAGTCCTGTTGTACAATTCTGTGTCACCCAGATGACATCATGTACATGTATTTCCAGCAACCTCATTTCCTCCAACTAATGCCCAGCCATTTACATTGCTGAGACAGGAAGAAGACTGGCAGACTGTTTCAGGGAACATGTCAGACCTATGCCTATCAAAGATCTCTCCAAACCAATAGTTCGTCATTTCATCTCTAATGGCCACAATCATTCTGATCTCTTTGCATCCACACAGAGGGGTTTTGGAACTCTTATTACAGAAAGACACCTGAAGGCACAAGGTGAGGTTGACCCTTTTCAGGAATCTGGAAAGAAAGGATTAGAGACCAGGTGCAGTGATCATCAGGCCTTTATTTCAGCTGAAGTTCAGGTGCAATATAGTAGCATGAGAGAGAGGAAAGGTTTCTCCTCCTTAACCTCCTAGCTCAGCTCTGTTTATAGCTAGGTACAAACAAGTCTACCCAAACTACAATACAATGGTTACTTCCTCATTTGCATGCCCTCATCCTTTGATTTAAACACGTTGGAGGTCTTTTCTCTCTGGACCAGAATTTCCAATTCCACTGCCCTGAAAAGAGGCATTCTGTTGTAGGAGATGTCATCTTTAGGAATGTAAAATGGAATGTACAGTAAAGTGCTTTGAGATCATTAAGAATTAAAAGAGCTGTACAAATGCAAGAAACTATTATTAATTGTTGATGCAGTGAGTAATGAGTTTAAAAGTTATTCTGTATAACAGATGGAAGTGTACCATTTCTATACAGTAGATAATGTTGCCAGGGTAATAATTAACAACAACAGTTCATGCTTATGTGCTACAAACAGTATGATAAACAGCTGATGGGTACATGCAGTTACACAAGACTGTCATGATATGTACTGTCTATTCAGCTTTACTTTGACTAACATATTCAATTCTAGTACTGTACATCTGAAATGTGCATAATGGAACTTACAAGGTTTTTGAAATAAAAATACTGTGGATGCAAGTTAAAATATTTCCTTGAGATGCAATAATTAGAACGTCTTTTCCCTGAAAGCGACACACATTGGAAAAAAAAATCTAATACTTGTACAAATACAATGATTATCAACAATGGAAAAATGTTAAAATTTGATTTTGCACAAAACATTTGGATACTCCATTTGAATAATTAAAGTTTCTAATTTCTAAAAGGAACTGTGTTGAGCAGCCTCTTGTCTTATCTGAATCCAATTCTGTTGAATACTTTTTTGAAATGTTGTTTCTAATCCGTGATATAAAACAAAATGACACATTAATGAACTTCTGATAATATTTTTAGAGGCATTGAAAAATTAAAATTATTGTGGTTAAAATTACTGTGGTATGCCAAATCTTTTTCATAATTCATAGTGGAAGAAGAATCTGTAACTCTAATAAAGTATATCCTATAGTAATTCAGAGAAATGTGAAGATGGTGGTGTGGCCAAGGTGAAAGATTTCAGATCATCCAACTGGAATTGAGGATAACAATTGAGTGAGTGAATGGCTGAAGAATTTGAGTAATATAATTGGCTAATTTAAGAGGAAAACATAGTAGCTATGAGACAAGAGATATGAAGAACTTTCCATTTTGCTGGAGGTGTCCAGTAGAATGGGGTTGGAACTGCTATGAAAACAGTGGGGGCAGCACTGGTTCTTCTGAAAGGGTCTTTTGCTTTGTGAAAAATGGGAATCAATAGCACAAAGATTTTAGAAAGTAGGAAGAAACCAGTTGGCCTATCCTAGGACATGTTGCAGTGGCTGGGGCAGTATGGGCTGGGTTGGGACTATGTGTTATGGGAGCCGGTCCAGGGTCCCGCGAAGTGTAGTTCAGGACCCTATGCAGAAGGTATAATCCAGAAGTAAGTGGACAACAGGTAAGAGACGTAGAGCATCAGAAAGGGTTGACAGACAGGGGGGGGCGTGGTGGTGGTGATCCAGTGCTCAGGGGGTGTGGGAAAGGCAAACAGATCCAGACAGTCCAAAGGGGGAATCCGGGGCCCATTCCAA
This sequence comes from Lepisosteus oculatus, assembly GCF_040954835.1. Lineage (NCBI taxonomy): Eukaryota > Metazoa > Chordata > Actinopteri > Semionotiformes > Lepisosteidae > Lepisosteus > Lepisosteus oculatus. The sequence continues at coordinate 10,251,145 of NC_090719.1, read as the reverse complement.
AGTCCAAAACCGGGGGATCCATCCAAGACGAGACAAGGTTAAAATTCAGAAGGGGAACTGGGAATAAAACAAGGTAACAAGACCAGGCGCTCCGAGCCCAGGACTCAGATAGTCAGGATGCTGTGATGAAGCCTATGCCGTCGAGTATCTCCTGGACCTGCTGGTAGGTAGGCTTCTGGGCGTCCATCTCCCAAAGCTGAGTCAGGTATAGTGAGAGTGCCAGGCTTAAATAATAAGAAACAAAGCAGGTCCACATAATCAACTAAATATGAAAGGGTCAGAGCACCCTTAAGAGGAGGGATCCCGATTGTGACACTAGGTACAGTAGGAGAAGCTCCTGCCTACAAAAAGCAGGGAGAGAGGCATCTGTTGTCTGGAATAATTGGAGGGATAGAAGAAATTGCAGCAACTGAGAAAGAGAAGGGAATAGTATCATTGGTGTTTCCACGAAACAGTAAAAAATATGGCAGTATGACCATAGTAGTCTTTGTGTTAAATAAACTCGAATTTTGGGGACTCAGAACCTTAGAAGTGAGCATTGGAGAGCTTGAGGTTTAAATAGAGAGTAGATAATTGAATGATTGAGGCTGAGAACAGGCCCTGGCTTCTCCCCTTGAACTTTTAGCTGGTGGTTATCATTTCAAGTTTAATTTTATACATACTTTATAGGGATGGGATCATGGGTCATGGGAGAACCAGAGCCAAGCTCAGCAAGCACTTGGCGCAAGGCAGGATACATCTTTGACGGGATGCCAGTCCATCACAGTGCACATACAGTACAGACACAAACACTCACTCACACCGAGGACAATTTTTAGAGACACCTGTTAAACAACCAGTATGTCTTTGAACAGTGACTGGAAATAGGAGAATGTGGAGGAAACCCACAAGCACATGCAGAGAACATACTGTACAAACAAAACATGGAAATATCACCCCAGGAATTGCAGATAGGTTTTCAGCTCTGTGAGGCAACAATAGTAAATACTACTTCACTATGCTGCTTCTTTCCATCTTTAGAATTTCACTCCTCCTCACTAATAATTATTATTCATTCAGACCAGCTATATTTCATTAACATGTCCTCTCAATTAAGACAAATTAACATTCTATGGGATCAAGACCCCATTGAGCCAAAATAGTGGCTGTCTCACACAACCACATCACACATACTCACTTCTTATTTTATCAGACCCAAGCACTGAGATATTAAAATTTAATTAAGTTACATTGTATTGTAATGATCAAAACTGTTCACTACTACCCAAAAGTACAGACAAATAAAGGATTTATGAGGTAAGGCCAGAAAAAAAATGATTTTTACAAGTTTTAAAATTGGACCTGGTAGAACTCAGGAGAGAGAAACACATTTGTCAGGACTGGCTCATGTCACACATGTGTTGCCTGGTCTCTATACCAATTATGTTTTGCTTGTCTGTCACCTGTTCGAGCAGTGTTTGCATTGCACAATTCTTACAACTTTCTTACAACAATCTTTGAATTCTGTATGATACAAAAATTTTATCCATCTCCCTGTCATGATTTTCAACTTTATAAATCCTATAGATCTTGCTCATATTTTAATAATACTATTAGAAACATGTCAATCTACATTATGGTTTGCGGTGTTGTTCTAGGCTCTATAAAGAGCAGTTTTAATTGTGCAACTTGTTCTTTCCACCAAATTTCAACTATGTGGGTGGTACTGTATGTGGGTGGAATGTGGAACTTCTGTTTGATTCCCAGTACCCTACACACATTTTTCATTTTCCCTGTGACATGTGTACACTGGTCACTGTCTATTTGGAATGACATTCCACATAAGGGGATTATATTTTCTGCACAGTGTTGTGTGTTTGTTTCAGCGTCTCGGTACTTCTCAGAAAAGCTTCCACCCATTCAGAAAACCTGTCAATTATGATTAAACAATATTGATTAGAAAAACAAAATTGGCTGTGGCAATTGTTCACAGGTTAAATGTCTATTGGCACTTTTTACCATGCTAATGTATATTTTTTTTAAAAAAGTATCCCTTATATTAATTTCACTATAATTAGAAATTTACAGGTATAATTAGCACCTGAAAATGTTCGATTATATAAGCAAGTTTCAGTAGGTTAAGTGTATATAACTGTTTTAAAGGTTTGAAAAGATTGTGTGGGTTGCAATGCCAGATGGTTTTAATTAATAAAGATGATGTACTGATACAGTAGAAGCAATATGCTAGTATTGGACTGCTTTATTTAATGTTGAATTCATAAGAAACGTATACAAATTTTTTACTCATTTTGTAGATCAAAATCTAAAGCAACAGCTGTATCTCTTTTATCACTTCTTTTATTTTCAACAGCAACTGGTACAGAAAGTGACCTGTTTTATTTTAACACCTTAAAGGCTATCAGAACGACGCATATCACTGACGGAGGAATAAAACCGTAATAAATTTTAAAATTGAAATCACGAGGGAGTTGGAGACATCTGTTGTAACTCCTGTAAAGATGGGGACTTTGTCTTTAGAGACAAGCAGCTGTGTCACATTTCTTCTGGTTAATTTTAGCCTGGGACGTATGGAAGTGTCAGAATAAACTAATTAAGACTTCTTGATGTTACAAGGAAAAAGAACAATTTATGACTGTTTAATTTGTTGTTCAGAGAAAAGAAACCTGTGTATTTATTGATTAGAAATTAAATTTATTCTTTAGAAAATTGAAATTACTTGAAAGGTGAGTTAAATGGCTAAATCTTTACTGTATCTCATTTTGCACAAAAATATAGAACTTATTTCCATAAAGTACTGTACTGCAACTTTTTTTAGAAGCTTAATATGATCTGATTTCATGCTTCACAGCCTGGCATCCAATTAAAATTTATTCAGAAAGACTCTAGCTGTATTTCATAACAATGTTTTTTTTTCTACAGATTGAATTACAAAAACTGTAGTTACTTAAATGGCATAGAACATTTTCCTGCATTCTGAAATGTAAAAGTTGAAAAGAATTCTAACTTTTCCCTAGATTGAATATTTTAGTAATACAAATGTCATGTTCCATTACATCCAAGAATCTCTTTACAATCCCTGATGCTTGCATTCTTTACAACTAAAATACCAAATTGAAAAAGTCAACCAATCCCCTGTTTCTGAAATATAAACCTTTTCTATATGAACTTGAAAAGAATATACAATAAAAGTATTTGGTGGGCATTGCCATCCAGCTGCCAGTACGTATAAGTATAAGGTACTTTCAGTAAATGAAAAAAATGGCAAACGTTATTGGAATCTGTAGGGGTGAACCTAATAAGAAGTATCTTATTGTTCTGCAACAACAACAAAAAAAAACATCAGCACCATGCCAGCTGACTAATTAAATTTAGCCCTTCTGACAGGCTGTCAGTCAATCAGTGAAGTTCATTTATCCTGTCCATGACAGGGATCTTAAAAACTGGTCTTTTTAACAAATTTAAATGTGAAACAAGACACTTTGACTTTAGGTGTAGTTAATTATTTTTTTTTCCCACCATGAAGCCATTTGATCCCAGTGTTTATTGAACAGAAATAATTTTACATGGGAATTTCTTCCCCTTGGGCTTTGTGAAGCTCCAGATTGCTGCAACAGTGTCTGAACGTTGTGTTGTCTAGTCTTCATTCATTTCTTACAGTAGGCTTGGTAACGATTTTTGATCTGTTAGACAGCTATCCACTGCTTCTCCCCACCAGTGGGTATGTAGTGGGAAATTACACAGTAGAGTTGTTTTTATTATAAGAATTGGAAATCACTTTCTCTATTTCTTCAATGCTGTCATGTTATTGAGTAGGAGAGATGCATAGAAGAGAGAGCAGCTTGGATTTTTACCAGAACCTTTGACATACAGTACATGTTCTATGGTCTTTTTTGCAGAGATTTCTTAGGTTAGGGTCTAGTGTACAGTATCTGTCATAACATTTAATTTGTCAAACATTTCATATTCTCTTATCTCTCTTTTTTCCCCAGTTTTGAAGGTGCTTCAATGTAATACCACAACATACTGTAGTAGATGCGCTTGGGGTGATGTGTCTTTCTACCCAAAAAATCTAAACAGCACGTTTTTCAAACCATACTTAATTACACAGGCAGAAGGGCATGCCAGTCACGTCCTTCCCACATGCCTGAACATAAGGCATTGCTATTAGGTAGCAAAAGCTAATTTGTTTACGCAGACCCAAAAAGCAATTGTAGAATTGCAGGCATTCATTTTCTTGCTAGCTATAGCAAAATCTTGTACTTTTTTTCCTTACAGAACCAAACCCAATATGAAATAAATTCAAGACTGTCAGCCTTTTTATTCTTTGGTGAAAGTTACTCATCAGTATGTAGAACAGTGCAGAGCTAGCATTTTTTCATGCATACAGCAATAACTCAAGCCCTATCCCTCAGTAAACATACTGTAGATGCACTGTACCTGAACTGCGTTACTGCAAAAATCTAATCAAACATTGGTTTTCAAATTGACATTCACATAAACCTCCTAGAGACCTTGTTTGCCAAGCAGTCAGACCATGTACTTAAGAGATGGGATAGTCTGCAGCACAGCTCACACCTTGTAATAGGAGCACAGCGGAGTCCGCTGGGAACAGAGTGTTTTTTAGATTGGTGTATTCAATCTTTACAGTCGATAAGTAAACAGTCTGTGCAAGGCTGGGTGAGTTTCACCTCCTTCACGGGAAATTGAATTGGACTTCATTCAAATCTCCTTTTGAATAAGAAGAACAAAAGTAGTAAAGAAGAAGTCAACATAAAGTACACATTTACTAAAACAAGAATCTTTACAATATTCAATGATGATGGTAATATTTAGGGTTATTGGCTGTTTTAGTTAAAATTGTGTTCTTCCTGGTTCAGTTTTGGTTCCTTTCAATATCTTTGCTGGAAATAAATATACCATTGAGAAGCCTGTACCTACCTGGTTGAGCTTCAGAAAATACTAGTCTTGATTTATTTAATGAAGTATATTACCCATGCAACATCCACTGAGATTTTCTGTTACTAAAATGTGTAAGACCATTCCTTCAGCCGGAGTGTGTTAAACTGTACTGTGCTTTTTGAGGAGTTAACTGGTGACAGATGTACAGTACTTGTTTCTTTCTTGATGAAATACCTACTCTTTATCAATCTTTCCTATTTTTTCTCCTACACAGGTAACATTGTAAAGTCAAAATATCAGTTCTTGTACAACAAAAACTGCTTGTATGAAATAAATCCCAAAACTATGTTTCAGTCTTTGATCATCTCCCTTTTAGACTCATGATGACAACAAACTATTGTAGTCATTCAAGGAGGTAGCTGCATCAGCATGCGTAGGCTGCAAAAGAACAAGAAAAGGGTTATTTCATGCTGAAAAGAGAAGAAAAGAAACAAAATGTTTTGGCTGAGGAGCCTTCTTCGGGTGCCGAAACGTTGTTTCTTTTCTTCTCTTTTCAGCATGGAATAAACCTTTACTTGTTTCTTTACAAACTATTGTAGTCTGCTTCTAAAACAATATTAAATTCTTCTTTAAGCAGATCACAATAACATACAGAAGGCAAAACTTCATTTTTTAAATAGTAAATTACTTTATAATTATTGTAATAATAAAGTACTGTATTTTACATTTTGTTTTACTGTCTTACTTGGTACTGTATGCATGTTGGAATATAGAGAAAGCTAAAGCTGAGAAGTGTCGCATAGAAAGAGCAAAAAGATACTGAAAAGTTCTTAAGGTATTCACTTTGATTAGGTGACTGTATTTATGTGTAAGAATGCCAGGAAAATAAATAGATCAGCATACCTACATAGAAGTGACAGATGGGCAGATCACCATTTAGCCTTCAGAAAGAACACAGCGATTTAGTAAAAAATTTTAAATGCGCATTAAAAGTTAATTCTAGATCCAAAAAAATACATAGGCTATTTATAATGTGCTTGCCAAAAGGCACAAAAAGTCACTCATGGACAAAATTAAAATATGAAGTCCGTTATGTTTGTCAAGGAGGCCTGGAAGCAATGTGCCTGCCTTAGCAGATTTTACTTGAACATTCTCTCTCTCTACCGCACTAATGCCCTTACTCCAGTGAAAGTGCAAAATCTGCTGCATTACTGTGCAACATCAAAAGACCAGTAAATAAGAACTGCATCTGGTAAAACGATGACAACTGCCTTGGATGTACGTGTATCTCTTAACTGAGGAATATGATAAAATCTTACATAGATTGCGCTTGAATACACAAAAAACATGTATGCACATTCACATATTATGTGTTGCACATTGTTATGACATGTGGTCACTTCCAAGAGAAAAGCCACAAGTATTTTTTTTTTCTGTACTCTAATTTCATTAAAAATAAGAAAAAAACATACAAAAAAAAAACAGTTTCCAAGGTGAGAGACACTGTGCTTTGAAAAGATTAGAACTCTCTGGACGCCAGAGCAGAAGAGAGCAGTCTCCAGAGCTGTGAGATTTCCATATCAAGACCTCAGCCATGGCCACACGGAGAGATCAGACAGCTCTTCACATGTGCTGTCCACCAACTTTGTTTTTGGGGAAAAAGTCAGACACAAAGTATTGGTTTCGTTATACATGCTCTTTAAAGGACAAAAGGGGTGTGTTTTCAAAATATTTTTTTACCTCTGTGGAGTCGTCTGGTAATGTTGTAGTTGGCTGTTTGGGTTTTATCCTTATTTACTTTGTTTTCACTTTAATTTGTTTGCATGATTTCACTAGAATTTACCATGAGTACTGTATGGCATCACAAGCTTTTAAAGCTGTTAAATTGCATAAACCAAGGTATAATTAGTGTTTATTGGACTTAAAATAAAGTAAACTATAAAAAAATATCATTTAAAATAATCAAGCACAGAGGTAGAGTCCATGTTGTATGCTTGCAGTGAAGCTAACAAAATGCTTTGTAACTTGGTAAAGAAAAGTATTCAATTTCTGATTTGATGGCCTTATTGAAATGGTATCTGGTGATTTGTCCCCTTCCTTGGGGGGATGAAACTGTACCAGCGCTTCAGTGAATGTCTAATCTGGCAGCAAGGATTGTAATATCTGCAGTGAAATTCACCAGAGGCAGGACTACCGTGGCTGCAGCAAAAATGCTTTCAGGGAGGGGAATAGTTAAGTGATTTGAAAAAATGTTATCAGGAGTCAGGTTTAAAAAAAAAACAGCCCCTTAAGGGACCATATTTTTTAAAAAATGGCACTGCGATCATCTTTGATTACTGTTCTTAGCACTCTCTGTCACCTTGGGAACCTTCAGCGTCAAGACTAGGAGTCAGGCAGAGGGACAGTAATAAGACCTAACTCACGTATCACATCTGAAAGGTTAGTGAATGGATGCTTTTCTCACTCCTTCTTATGGAGTTTGAAGTTATGAATACAAGATTGCAAGAGAACTACAGGAAACCGCTTCAGACAGACGGTCAATAAAAGCACAGCCCATGCACTATGAAAAGTAGTGGCAGGCTTTTATAATCAGACTAAAAAAGATAAGGATGCTTGTCCCCATTTATGTCTAAGAGAAGACTATCTAACTCAACTGTTCTGTACTAGTAGCTGCTACGTACATTTTGTACTGTGTTTTAGATTTATGACAATATACTGTACACTATTCCTTTCTGGTATAATGGAAACATACAAATCTATAAGATGCTCAATAGTTAATTCTATTTTAATACCAGGTAGACAGTAGAAGTGTTTGTATTGGAATGTCCAAGATTGCTTGTCTTGGTGTGATTTTTAAAGTGTAGCACCAACAATCACAGTAAAGTGATGGGTTTATGCATGTTTTATCCCTTCTTTATTACCCCTTTTTCTTATGTTTTGTCTCTAGTTGTGTATTACATGTACAGTACCATTGTATTTTTTTCTCTAGGCATATGCTGTTATTTGCTGTGCTAAAGGAAATAGCACACATTTGATAATTAATGTAGTACAATAATGTTACCTACAGGCAAAAAGCAGGGTACCATGCTGAACTGCTTTCCCTGCATACTTCCTGGAAGTAAGAAGACTTTTGGAGGAAATTTTTCCATTTATTAATGGAAAAAAAAGCTCTGTGGATCATTCTGAAAAAAAATCTTTAAAAATGCTTTCTCAAGAAAAAGGTGAGATCACACTTACATACAGTACATTTATCTATTGACTTGTGACTTACATTTTTTACATCATCTCCAACTGAAAAGAAGGATCTGTTCCATATTCTTTTTTAACTAATATCATATAGGGTACCAAATAGTGTTCTAAAACATCACAGAGACAGTTTCATGTTAAAATACGCAAGCTTTCAAGTTAAAATTAACTTTGCTATATTCAGTATATACTGTAGAGCATCTGTGAACTAAAGAGACATTTACTGTCAAGTGTAACACATTGTTTTTGGTAGCCTCATTATTCAATTTACTAGTTCCTAGTATATAAGACTTCATGGTCTGCTCATGGTCGTGGGGGTTTTCTCTAGGTACTCCAGTTTATTCTCATGTTCGCCAAGACATGCAGTTCAAGTTTGATTGACATGTTTAAAATTGCAGCTCCAGGTTTGATTCCTTGTTTCCCATGACGAAGGCGGTTTCAGGGAGTTTCACCTCCCTACTCTCTCAAAAATGGCTCTGGTAAGGTTCTAATAACATATACATATTGTCATGATCAAACCTAGAAACCACTGCCAAAATATGAATTACAGCAGAATAAACAATAATGAATATGATGTCTTTATCAGTATTGGAATTGGATCAGTCAAAACACATGAACATAAAGATTCAATTTTTAAATAGTAAAAACAATTGCAGTGCTTTATTTTGTCTGGAAACCCGGTAAGCAAAAAACCCAAAACAGAATATTTACAGTTCCTCTCAGAGCTCAGACTTTCATATACTGAATGTCTCTGTAGGTAAGCAAAGAACCTGCCCCTTAAAGGGTTTTACTGATTGCAACTAAAATTGTGGTGCCAAATATAAGGTCTAAAAGAATGGATGATGAAACTCATATTAAAGGACTTATAAACCAAGATTGCAATAGACAGAAAGCTTTAAAATGTTCTTGTTTGTAATCAAAGATGGCTTTGCTGGCCTTACAGTTATTCAGTTAAGTACTAGTGACAGCACACATCTTGTACTGTAAATATGTGGCTATTGTCACAATATAGTATTATGGATAGAATTTCTCCTTGATGGAAATGTGTGTTAGTACCTTGGCAGTGTAAGCACTCCTCTGATCATGTGGTCCTAAAGAACCCGTGACATAAAAATGCCTTTGCATCCATGGTTACTTTGATAGCATCCTTTCCTCTCTAAACAAACAGCACATTAGCACTAGCATCCCTTTTATCAGCTGAGACACTGGGACATGATTATTCAAGGACAGCTGTTCCTACAAGGGTGCACAGCTGTGGGTCCACTTCAGAGGCTGGCTTTATGGAACATAACAACACATTCTATTACACAAGAGAAACTGTTTTCATCCCGCTGTAATACTTTCTGTTTTTAATACCTCCAAAATGAGGAATTCTCAGCTGTTACTCAGCTCCGTTGTCTACTCCAACCCCATTTTTACTTGTCACAGTGATGTATATGCCAGTATAACAAGGAGAATGCACACTGTGAATGGTCTTCTCCAATAAACGTTATGTCAAGCCATTCACCATTTGATACGGTGCAAGCTTCATGGTACCTAAAAATACAAGTAACGTGGTTTGGAGGAGCAATGTTACTCACACCAATGACACAATATGTGCACAATTGAGTTGGTAACGCTAAACAAGAGAACACTAAACAACTCAAACCCAAAGAACCCAGCCAGTGCATGGTCAGCCATGGACTGCTATTTGGGGAATGACATTCACACTGCAAAGACTCAACTGGAAGTATCTATAGTAAATTGTAGGGCTCAACATGTGATTTGGGTGCACACCTTTACTGGTTGAGCCACTCAAGAGTTTAACTACTTCAGTCCTTCAGTATCACCACCACATTAATCATTAATCATCATATTGATCTTGTTATTTCAAGCAAGTAATTAAGGAATCGAGCATAGTGTCTACAGAATGGTGGATTTAAGAGTTGCATGCTGAAAAGACATCTCTGCACAAATAACAAGAAGAATCCAAACCTCAAAAAAGTGTGCTTATAGGACCATGTCTGCACCAGAACTCAAACTACTATCCGACAAAATAAATGACTTTTTAAAACCAGCAATTATACTGTATATTATTAGTATATATGCTAATAATTCCATTGATAAGTGTAACTCTAATGCGTGTTAATGCGTGATAAACTATAATAAAATGAATACATACATAGATTGTTTAAGCTTTTTTTTTTAAAAAAGTAAGATTTATCATCCATTTTGTAGAGTTCTGAAGGATTATTTTTATTTCTAATGTTGGTGTCACTACAATACAATACTAAACTATAAATTAGCAATGACATATTAGTCATGAGGCAGCAGTAGGAGCTGCTTTTTTAGAGATCACACCAATGGAAACCTGAAATAGCATGAGGTATCATGCTTCACAAGTAAGTTTTATTTCATCCTGTGTTAAATTGTCCATTTTTATTAGATATTTATTGTAATTTTCAAGGACTTTATTGTAACGTTGCCATGTCTTCAATTATCATTCATACGTTCTGGTGCCATATTCCTAACTGTTTTAAAAGATTTTGGGAGACTGCTTTCTGCTCTCTTTTTGTTCCTCCACTTATTAAGTGAACACAGACAGGAGGATTTTGTACATTCCTCCATCCTCCATCCAAGATGATTACTTTTAGGTTTAAACCATTCATCTTTTATATACAGTATAATGTCACTAGAATGCTACAGATTTGTCCACTAGTCAATCCTTAAATATTTGAAACCATTATGTTTATTATTGGATTATTACTCAGGGAGAGAGGACCTATAGTCCATTATTTTAAGAGAGGTGTGATACACCCTTCCTGTATGTAAAGCATTCAGGGATTTTATGAGATAAAAAGAATGGTACTATATAAATGCACTGTATTGATAATTGCTTAGACTGTGCTTCCTTAGTGGTTTTTTTAGATAGAATAATGGGTAATTAACTCAATAAATATTTCTAAATTAGAAATTATACTAAAAAAATCAGAAAACCTGCAACATTTTTAGAAATAAGAGTTGTTGTCAGGACTATATGTTGTCAGCAGGCCATCCTGTAGTAGGCATATCACACTTTCTAGTGATTGGGGGGACTAATGAGGATCAACAATGAAATGCAACAAAATGTTAAATTACTATTATCAAGTATTTACCTACAAAAGAGATTATTGCTATCACACAGATCAATATTCCATTTGCCCAGGAAAACCAAAAGCTTAAAAGGTCTCTATTTTACAGGCAGCTATTACTGCCTTCCATATCTTCCAGCTCAAGACAATGTCATTGAAAACGAAACAATTCTTGCACCATTGAAAAACAAATCATCTCTATGTTTATTTTAATGGAAAAACTTCAGCAACATATGCTGATCTTGTGTGTTTTCCAAACAGGCCATATCTTCATCGCTTCAATGTACTGATTGTCAGGAAGCTATGAAACAAAGAACAACTAAAATCACAAGAGTGAATAAATGAATATAAAATTCAGAAGAACCAGATTCAAAAAGCAGCAATCTATAGATTAACGTTAAATTACTTAATATAATCTGCAACGCAATACCGATTCCCAGTGGAAAACAGCTTTTTTCTAATAACTTCATATCCCAAAGGGGGAAAGGCAAAGTCCTGTTTTCTGATGTATTAATTTAAGGAAAGTGCTTTCTTAGGCAAATGAGCTTCTGAGAACAATTGTTTATTTGGTGGTGGTGGGGGGGTGCTTTATCAACTATTTATCTAAGATATGAGAAAATCCCTGAAATCAGAAAGTCTTCAAAGGCTCTATTTCCAGCAATTCTAAAGTGAACAAAAAGCTAACTGACAACATTTTGACTCTCTTCTTCTTTGTCAAACTACAATGACCTCAAATCAATTCCTCTGTAGGCTAATGCATTATACATGTAACAACTACATGTTAGTTTAGGATGCTCGTGTATATCTGGCTCCATGCAAGACAGCAAGTCTTTTAATTAAACTTGTAATGTCTCAGTGGATCTGAAGACTCCCACCTAGTGGTAGTGGTGTGGGTTCTGATAATCTTGCCTTTGTCTGATAACAGTCAAACAGATTAAAACAGATCAAACTGATAACCATTTGAACTACTATAAGATCTATCTGGAGATACTGAAATTAAGAATTGTCCAGCATACAATAAATAACCTCTAGGTATTACTTTAGAATAAGTTTAGCAAATTCTAATGTATAACCTGTAATACATTAATACATTCTTAACTGAGATAATTATTTAGTAGTTACTAAATCCTATTAATGATTAATAACTTTTAGTAATACAACTCATATTGTTCTCATATGTTCTTTGTCAATTAAGTGTTAATACACTGTTTGCTATGTGTTTATAAAGTGTAGTTTGCAATGCCTAACCTTTTTATAAAAGGGTTTCTGAATATGATAATAACAAACTTGGACACACACAGCTGGAAAACATACACAGCTCACTCAAAGGCTGACAGCTATTGAAACAAAGATGTTGAAATGCTAATTAATTTTCGAAGCACTGACCCTATGCAATATTTTAAACAAGAGCAAAGTTAATGTTAGAAAACCCTCTCAATCAGCCAACCAAACATTTGTAAGATGCAAATAAAATTGGACTCCCTAAATTCAATTTTTGGAGTGGTAATTTATTCCAAGAGCTAATAGTGACCTAATTTAAACAGGCACTCAATATATTGTATATCCAATTGCTTGAAAGAAAAAATCTATCTTTCAGTTACACAATAAAAATATGTTTGTTTCTGCCTTACCCTTTGAGTGATGTAGATATTGAACATTTTAAAAGTTTCATCTTTAAAAATGTAATATGTTTATATGTATATGTTAAACTGTAATACGTTTGTACTACCACTGTTCGTAAATCCTGTTTCCAAGAATGGAAGCAATTGCTGTCCTACCATAAGGAAATAAATTGTTTTCATTCACTTAAAGAAAATTATGGCTAGGCATTTCTAGCATTGCTAAACAATAAAAACAGTATTAATAAATTCCTAGAAGGAAAACATATTTTTTTAATTTTCCTTTATAAAACTTCCCTTTGTTTTGCAAAACAAAGAGATGGTACATTTTAAACTTGTGTTAGAAAAAAAAACGTTCAACTGCACCCACACCTCAATAATCAGTTGCACAACCCTATTGCTCCTGAAATCACTTTGCATGTGACTAAGCAGGTAATTGCATAAAAATGCCCGTTACATTTGTAAGACATTTTCAGTATCCCTCATACTCAAATATTCAATTATGCCACTACATATCAACATAATAATGATAATAACAATAATTGCTTACACTTATATAGCACTTTTCTGGACACTCCACTCAAAGTGCTTTAGAGGTAATGGGGACTCCCCTCCACCACCACCAATGTGCAGCACACACCTGGATGATGTGACGGCAGCCAACGCTCACCACACATCAGCTATCAGTGGGGAGGAGAGCACAGTGATGAAGCCAATTCATAAATGGGGATTATTATGAGGACATCATTGGTAAGAGCCAATGAGAAATTTGGCCAGGATGGCACCTTTTTACAGTTTAGTGTCCCCATCACTATACTGGGCCATTAGGACCCACACAGACTGCAGGATGAGCACCCCCTGCTGGCACCACTACCACCTCTTAACAGCAAAATTCAAAACTTACTAGCATAATAATAATTCAAATTATTTATTGTTTTACTTTAAATAGAGACACAGACTGCCAGGTGAGGAGCAGAAGGATGGTTGTTAAGGGATGGATTAGATATACAGTACAATACAGAACAATAATACAATGATGCAGCCACCCTGCAGTAAATAATGCTCCTTCCTTTGCTACTCATTATTATATTATATTATATTATATTATATTATATTATATTATATTATATTATATTACAGCCAGCAAATCCAGAACATAGTTCAGCACTGATAAGCTCTCACCAGATTAAGAGAAAACATTGATTGTAGAAATGACAAAATTAACATCTTAAAAAAGGGTGCCTCTAAGTAAATATGAATAAACATGATGTTGAAAACAGAAGGCTTGGAGTAGTATTAAGTAGTAACTAAGGTGGTAATGAAGCAGAATTTACGTTATATACAGTAGATAGGGAGAATCTTGCCACTGGACTCTTTATAACCTATGATCCACTGTACAGGGAGGGACAAAAAGGAGGAGCTGACCATCTTATTCCTAAGTGGAGGATTTTTGCCAGTTCTAATTTGAGCAATCACCCTGCACAACAGCTTGTCTAATCTTGCCAGAGAATCGACATTTATGAGATTCAGTTGCATGCAGCCAAATTTAACAACTACCTTGATTGCTCTGGAGTGGACACCACCTTAAGTAGAACTTTTTCCTTGCTGAGAACTTACAAACCCTGTACTGTCCATATGTTTTTTTCTAGGTTTAAAACTTTCTAGGTTTTAGTTTTAGGCTTTAAACACAGAATATTAGTGCACACACAATCCATTTTTCTCCTAGACCTCTGCATAGCATTCAAATTGTTTTATATTCATAAGTTCTGTTCCTCCCAACCTTCTTTGTACAATTTCAATATTTAGCTGTGTGTGAACAGATTGCTGGGTGTCATGCTGAACGGCAGGGGGTGACTAAATTTAATCCAATCCAAAGGTGTCCTCGCTGTCTCTGGATGAAATTTATTTGAAATAAATAATCAAGTTGTCCCTGAGACAGCAGGAAACCTCTGTAGCTTGTATTCTGAAAAAAATGGACCTTTTTGCTTTGGTTTTAAGCCACCTTCTTGCACATTTCTTTCTCCAGAAAATAAATCAAATGCAATGCACAATTACACTTCATTCTGGAGAAAATGCTATTTCTAGGTAAGAACTACACGTATTTAAAATTATAATGAATTATCAATGTTTTTCCAACACATCTATGTGTACAGAAAAAAAGAAGATTCTCAAATGTTAAGCATTTAGTCCTTTTGCTATTAGATAAACTTAAAGTCATTAAGGTGTAAAAGATTAACTTCAAAAGCTCACAGGATTAATATGCAGTAGTCACTGTTTAATCAAAGTGGTTCAATTTTACTGCAGAGTAATATAAGCATTTTTCCCTGTTAGTCCCTTAGTTAGATAATTACAAGCCAGACTCACATAGTGATTTTACAAATCAAGTAAGGAGTTTTCAAACCAAGTTAAGAGAAAATGTGATGGAGAAGCATACTGTAAAGGAGTGGGAGGAGGTCATAAAAATTTCATAGTAGCAGATCTGAAGAGGTGGAATGTGCACCTTTCCATCCAAACACTGCCCAGATCAGGCTGCCCTTCCAAACCAAGCAGCCGGGCACACAGTGACTTTGAAAGATTTGAAGGACTCCAAAGGTTCAAGTCATAAATCAACAATATCTCTTTCCTTACAAACTGTAAAACAGGCAAGTGCTAAGATAGAGGCCATTACTGGAAAAAATAGTTTAGTCCAAGATATGATATTATATATGAATATATCACACTGCATACACATGCTGAGGCTAAGCAAAAACTGAACTTAGTCTAAAGCATTATACTGAAGGCAAAGGATTACAGTATGTCTGACACAAGCCCAACACAGCACATGAGCTACTTAATACTGTCCCTAATGTCAAACATGGTGGTGGCAGCATCATGTTTTGGGAATGCTTTTCATATACAAGGACTGAAGAGCTTGTCAGAATTAAGACAGAAACGTAAGGTGCAAAGTTTACAGTACATGAATTCTAGAGGAAAACATGCTTGAGCCAGGAATGTAATACTGGACGAAAGATTTACATTTCAACAATAGAGTGATCTCAAAGCACAAGGCTGAGGCACACTGGAGTGGACTGACAAGAAGAAATTGAATTTCCTTGAGTGGCCTAATCACATTTCTGACTCAAATCAGAGATTGCTTGGAAAATGGGCAAAAAATACACCATCCAACAGTGCACAAAAAGAGCTACTGTACAATGACAAAGTGCTGACTTTGGGGACTACCGAGTCATGAAATTTCAATTTGTGAATGTTCTTTACAGGCTTTGCTAACTTTATTTTCTTTTCATGATTTGTAACTTATCAAAATCTGACACTATTGAGACTTTTACAAGGCACTGTATGCCTCAAAACTGGGAAGGTGATCCACAATCCAAAATCTTTTACCTTCTGTTTTTCATTAGTTTTTTGGAGCTGTCTTGAAATACAGTATGAACTGCGATTCTCCTGAAGGTCCTGTAGCACTTTGTACTAATTAATCAGATCATATTTGTAACAGATGTGCATTCATGGTAATTTCTAAAAGTCCAAATGGTATTAAAATAGGAACTTTTCAGTTTCACTTTTCAGGCACCTGATTTAGAAAAGATGATAATAAAATTAAACCAATAAGAGAAAATATAATAGATAAAATAAAATAAGATACTGTCTGACATCTGATGTGATCGTGTTTAGGCTGGAAAAAGATACTGGCTCTTTATAGTTGCACAATTTGTATTTAAACTGCTTTTGAGAATTTCAACAAATGTAAAAGCTTTAGAGCTACTACACTTGTGTACTATAGGTAAACTAATTTAAACTTAATTATGTATGAAGCTGTTGCACAGTACTTCATTTTAGTTTGATGTCAAGCACCAGTACAAGGGTTTTTGTGACTTTGTGAAAACCTATTTCCATGTTTGTTTTCACACCACTGAATTAGACACAAACGGATGTTTTGTAGGTGTTGCTTGTTATTTGCCTGACAATGAAAGCTATGCGACATACTGTACTGTAGCTTAAATTAAAATGTTTATGTGTAATTTGACATTGGCACTGGAAATATATTTTTCCAAGTAGGTGCAAAATACTACACAGCTGAAGCTGCTCTTATTAGCAACTGTATGATGCTAGTTCAAAATCTGCGAAGGGCTTAGAGAAATGAAACATCAAAGAGTCATGACTTGTTGAGGAACTGCACAGATTAAAGAGTCTGTTACATGAGTGGCAAGTTGAAATAAGAGAGAGAGGTCATCACTATAGTTTGCAGTCTAATGTTATGCACATTACGGAACTTAACAGAGCTTGTGATATGTATGTGTCCTCAAAACCCTTCAAATGCCACATTTATAAATCATTCAAAGACATGTCAAGCTATATCTTCACCTTCCAACTGGCTAGAAAATGACATTAAAATTGATTTTAAAGGTCACATTGTTCCTTACTTCTTCCATATCAATGCACACAGCAAAAGTGATGTAAAACTAAGGGCTGGACATCTATTCTAACTAAGGCAGGAGTTGCTTCTTCACCAAATCTACTCATACTCTATACTCCAGAAGAGTTTACCAGATGTGGTAAATGTAATAGAATAATCTAAAAAGCTTTTTTTTTGTTTCTAATCTGCGTATGTTGTCTTTAGAACCAGTATAAAAAATAAATCTGCAAAGCTTTTCATGATACTGGAACGGAGACGAAGTTCCAAACCTGTGAAAATGCACTCTAGCATCATTGTACTGCTTTGCCACATTCCCAAGAGCCTGCTCTTTAACAGAACACAGCCATTGAGTGTAATTACTGCTATGAGGTGATTGTTCCCTTTATGATTATTCAACTGTGTGTGACTGTGGATGAAGACTAGCCTTCAGTAGCAAAGCACAGATGGTGTAATTAGAGATTCCATTTGAAACAGGTGAAGTTCATTGATATCCTAAAGAATGCCTTTACATCACGACTATAGTAAAACCTAACCCAAAATATATATATATATGTTTTTTAAAAAGTAACATTGTTCATCAGATTGCATGTTCTTATAGTTGGCAGGAATAGTATAGCTGCAAAGCAGCAAATTAGTGTTACAGGTACAGTACAGTAAATGTTTACAGTGCAAAAGCCTTAATCGACAATTTCCATCACAGCAGATGAATAATGCAGGATTTACTAAATATATATTAAGTTTAAGGGTAGTTGTAAAATCCCATCCATTCTCAGAGTGTCCCAGGAAACACACTGACTTACTGTATATGATCACTTATATGGTTAGTTTAAGCAGGGTTATTCCACAGCTGGACAGATCTGATATTTGATATGATATTTTCATAGACTGTTAACTGTGCACTGTGCTTGATCATCGTTCTCAAGCACTGACCTGCATGTACAGTAATTTTCAGAAAATAAATTTGGCTTTTATGTAGGTGACTAATGTAAACTTACATCTGACAAAAAGGATCTAAAATGCTGAAATCCTATGAGACTCAAGAGTAAATCCTTTTCTGATTTACGTAGTATTTTAAGCCCTTTTAAGCATGAGAAAACAATTAACCCTGGCTGTGCATTTTAAAGTGTACGGTCTTAACAAATCACTTCTACTTTAGTAAGAGAAATAAAGGTGCTACATTCTTGCTACAGTATGTCCTTACTGTTTAGGTGATGTTCAAGTGCATGAAAATTTGAGCAAAGTGCATTCACTTTCTACAATGCAAAGCAAAGCAAGCTGTATTTCATTCTAAAAAAGTGCATTCCAGATTGAATTTTCTTGTGTTGAAATGTTCGTGGCATGATATCCCATTGGAATGTTCCTTATCCTACTTAAACACACTATTCATGGTCAAAATATTAGGATATTCCTATCAAATTAAACAACTTTCTCAGCAGTAGTTAATACATGACAAAATGGTAACTGTTCTGCTCTCTGTAATTAGTAATGACAAGGAGATGTTAGTGATTTTGCTGCTGTTTTACTGAATCCTGTTTTTAGTAAGACTTTCTGATAGACTATGTATGTTACATTATACTTGTCATTGTGTTTTGGGTCTGTTTCCACATTCATTCACTATACAAGCATAGATCAAAATATTACAAACCCCTCCCTTAGTGGCAGGCAATATGTCAACATGTGAGTTTGATGAAAAGGATAGATTTCCATTGCATTCTACAATTGTCATTACAACCTTAACTGAAGGTAGACCTGCTGAAAGAAATTGGACTGGATTGAGCTGGCAATATTTTATAACCCTGTGAAACACATTATGTCCTTATATACTGTAGATATAACGTGTAGATATAACGTATGTTTGATTTGATTTAGACCCATACAGTATGTTTTTTTCTCCTGAAGACATAATTAACATAAAAAGGCAAAAATAAATTCTAATCTCAGTCACAAATACTGAGTTCAAATCCACCAAGATTTCAGTGGATCTGAAGTCCAATTAAACCTTCATGTCTGCTGTCAGAAAGCAGGAGTTTTTTTCTGAAACAATACAGATTGCCATCATGCTACTGTCTTGAAAAAGAAAACGAAAGATGAGGGAAAAATCAAGTTGTTGCAAATGAGATCTTATTTATCAGACATGCCTTGTCATCTGCTGGTGGACTGTAGGTTACACAGTGGTGGGAAGGTGCTAACACATGGGCTGAGGAGCTGTCAATCGCAGGCATGTCATGAAAGAGAACTTACCACAGGGGAGGTGGGGAGGAGACCATGAGCTCCACTGATAGGGCTGCTTTGTTTCTACTGGAATTGAAAGCGACAGGCTAATTAGGGATATAAATGTCCCCACGGGTAGTTTTGACACTGAGTGATGGGAAAAGTTAGCTGTATTTAAACACCCTGAGAGGAAGATATAATGGAAACATACAAGAATCTTAAAAAAAATCTCTTTACATTGGACTTCTTGAATGATGGCTAGTGTGAGGACCTTGAGGAGGAATGTGGTCAGGAATTGGGAGGCAATGTCATGAGATGTAATTCTCCTGAAGAGCAGTGACTTTGTAGAAAAAGTGCCATTACCGTAACATCTGTTGCTGAGGCTGTTACTTCCACAGTTAAGTTCCTACCAGGAACACTGATAGGGTAAGATGAGATGAAATGGTACAGTAACATCACAACTTGGGACTCATAGGAGCTTTCAGAATAAAAAGGCTGGCCCTTCTGGCCCAGTGGGATTGTTTGCTGTTCATGTATTCAGGCACTTGGAGAAGGCTGAAAGATGGCAGTCTGAATGCACATGCCACAGCGGTGATATAACTGGGATCAATGAAGCTGATAAATAAGTCATTGAGGTTGCTTTAGAGCTTGGGTAACAGTGTGAAAGATGAGACTGTTATAGTTATAGGAACATTACTTCCTAGGACTGCTTAGTGAGTTCAAACCTCTTTTTGCCTTTTGACTTAATGGGGTGGTGTGAACTGTGCAGGCTGAACATTTGGAGGTGGCTCAGGGACAGTTAGCCTCAAGGACATCAAATCTGGTTTATGATCTTCCAGGCTACAGTAGCATACAGTATATTGACATGAACTGAATTCAAACCATGACTTGTTTACATCTCTGTACTATATTACAGTATGTAAATGACTGAGGCAGATGATAGGGTGGTTCCGGTGTGGGCCTGGGATCCCCAAATTATAATGTGAACCAATTAGGATTTATAAACTAAGTAAACTGACTCAGAGTTAGGATATTGTTGAGTCCTTTCCCCCACCATCTGTCAGGGCCACCAAATATGTGTTGCATTGCTTGATGTTTTTCGTAAGCATGAAGCAACCCCACATGGACAATCGTGCGAGGTAGAAAAGGACAAACATGTGACCAACCAATGAAACTGTGTGCAACAGAGAAGCCGGCACCACCACCTTTGTGCCCCCCAGTTCCCAGGTAATGTATTCACCATCCTTATAAGTGAGTGAAACTCATTACACTCATTACACAAGGGCCAGTGTCTAGAGATATAGAAGCCATCTCCATGGATGCTGTGTGCGCTCAAGTACAATATTTTAAATCTTTGATCTTGTTATTGTTGAAGCAAGGGTAAAAGCAGGAGATTTCCATGCACAGTGCTAAATAACTATTCTTGAATTATCATTAATGTAATAATGTGGGGAGCAGAGAAATGCGAATACATTTAATGAAGGTACCCCCATTAGTTTACCCATTAGATGACTCCTATGTATGGACACATGGATTTCACTCCTAGACCATGATCAAGATGAATGTTGTTACATTATGGTCTGTGCTGCCTGATACATGTCCTTGTTGCTACACTTAATGAGCCATGCCAATGCAATTGACCATGAAGACCTTATTGAAGAATTGTCCATGCTTCAGCAAAAATGCAGATTTTGTATTATTAATGCTAAGTGATGTTTTTAATATTCCATTCTCAATATTATTATCTTAGAAAGCTAAAAAATAGGAAGTATAAGTGCTTTGTAATTATATAACAATATGATTGGATTTCATTTAGCTTAGGAAACTGATCCAGGTCACTGGCTAACATACATACCAGAAGCTCAAATGCAATTAAATGTGAACATGGGCATTTTTGATTGCCTTGCTCCTGATGTGAATATGAGAGAGCACAACCCCAGTCATTGGTGAGATTTTCTAATCATTAGAATGCATGCTTATTAGTTACAGAATTTACTTATTAATGCTTCCATAAATATCAAATTAATTGTAAAAAAAGCATTGTGCTTTATCTAAAACACAGTGACAGGTTGATTAATTATCCACATTTTAAACTTCACTAAATTCAGATCAAATTTAATTTTTATAAAGGGCAATATTTCATTTAAAGATTACATCAGAATAAAGAAAAATAAAACAAAATGTAAACAATTGTAGTTAAATTGTAAATTGTTCCAAGTAGATAATTTAATCAGTTTTAGAATAGTTTTGAGTTTATTGTAGTTATTTTTTATATTAATATGTACATGTGAAACAAGTGTGACATCTCTTTCTTAATAGAAAACTTGGATTTTTTGTCCATTTATTTTAATTGTACTAAACATTAAAATTCATATGCACTTTTGACAGCCAAGTAAAATACTGGGCACCATGCCCGTAACATAAAGATTAAGATTAATATGAGAGGTTGCAGAGATGAGTATTATAAAAGTGTATATTTTCATTACTTTTGTCTGTAGATTATTTGATATGAGTGGGGGACAAACATCTTTTGACCTTAAAGACGTATGAAGCTCCAGCTGTGATTCTCATATTTGCATCTTTATCGTTTTGTCCAAGCATCTACTCCTCAAGGAAATGCCCGTGTTTGTCTTATTTTGCTTGCCAGGTCTATGAAGTGATTTAGTTCTACTTTATAGTCCATTAAGTGAATAATGTTATGTGGTATCTTTCATCAACCTTTAATAGTCTCTTACTTCAGCAAAAACAAGAGAAAGGAGGGTCATGACACTGCTTCCTTCCAAGAATGCCTTGAGAGCTGTGGTACCGTTCTGATCTTATTTGTAATGTTGACCAAAGAAAAAATAATATGTATGTTGTACAAATTAATTTAATGTAAATGTCAGTGGTTAAGTCACAACCCATGAAAATGCTGCTTTTGGAACTTGTCTTGGAATAAATGTTAACTCTTGTCCCCTCTCAGTTACAAAGCTGAAGAGAGATTCCTGTCAGAATTCCAGATAATTCAGACAAGAGAAATGTCCAAGAAATGTGTGTAAACACCGAATGGCTTAACAGTTTGTTGCTCAGAAATTTAAAAGGGAAGCTTTAGAATACTTTAATACAATTAATCACAATTGGTCTAATAATCTCAAGAAGAGAAATAAAAATAATGATCATATTGGACACATACAGGTACTGTATGTCTAAAGAAGAGAAAGGAAATGACAAGAAAAAAATATTTTGCTTCACAGTAAACATTGGACCACAGTTAACATCTACATAAAACAGTAGCTATAAATAATAGCTATGCAAAAAAAAGGCTGGTTAACACAGTAAAAAAGAAAAAGCAGTGAAGAGTAAAGAAAGTGATCATTTGAAAGTCAAAGGCAAATTGCTTTCTGGCTAAGACTATTCTTGCTGCTGAATTCAACTCCATATCGTATATGGAATCTCTCCACATGAAAGCAAACCAAGGAGATGGGTTTCTGGACCTGGTATGAAGGGAAAGCGGCATCTCAAAATTGTTTTTTTCATTGATGGGTAAATAAAACGATTTTTAGAATGGACATACAGGTTGGTCCAAATAGCAATGGATAAGAATGTTATTCACAGGTGAAATAGTCTTTGAAAGTGTTAAGCTCCCAAATGAAGCTGAGTGTGAGATGAAAAACAAGTGAGAGATAGGCATGCCTGTGGTAAAGAGAAGCAGTGAAGGTTTAGATTTACTTTTCCAGTTGAAACATGGCACGTAAAGTAAAAATACAGACATTTCTGTAATGGAAAATGTCATTTTCCAATATTCCAATACCCCTGGAAAATGAATTCTTGATAATTTGATGGAATTTCAAAACAGTGTGGGCCTTAACACACAGTCAAGATAAAAGGAAATTACTTAGATCAGAAAGATTAACAATGAACTTTGGAATTTGTCCTGATTTAAATCCTACTAAAATTTTAAAGGACCATGACAGAAATGTCGGAAAAGAAGCTGAAAGAAGAATAAACAGGCACCTGGAAATATTTTGTGATACAGATTTAAAGCTCACCCTCTGAAAAGGAATAACATTATAGCCACATATAGGAAATAAAATGATAGTTTCATATTCATTTAGTTTGGAACTAAAACTAACTACCTTGGAATAACTGAAGGGGTGATGATAATGGTGAAGGATCAAAAGTGATGAATGGTGAGTATGGTGAGAGGGGGGTGTATTGTATATTGACCGTACTTATATTAAACTGTGCATGACAGATACCACATTGTTCTCAAATCATAGTTATAAATTTCATTGAAAATAAGATGATTCCAGTTCCTGATATACTGTACTTTAAAAATAACCAAACTTCTCTGAGGAAATTTCTCTAGTTTTATAAGAGGCTCCATGGAATCTAACAAATCCTTTATCAGTTATGGTTTTGAAAAAAAAGTCAATAAAATGAATCATACCTTGCAATGTTATACAGTAACTGATCCTGGCAGACAAGGAAATAAACTCAGATGAATGTACATTGAGCACAGCAGGTTCTAGAACATTCTGAAATGCTCTGATCTTGTCTATAGAAAAAGGAATATGGTTTGTTCAAAAGACAGGTCTCTAATAACTTGAATAACAATGCAATGCAGTGTTATCTAGATTGTTATTAGGCTCAATTAAGAGATAAAGAGTTGCAGTATGATAGCATGGTAGGGTAACCCACATAAAAAGCAAATGACTTACTAAAGTTTTTTTTCTCCTTTAAAAATACCTTGGGGCATGCAGACATTCAGCAAGACACTGAGCTAAAATCCCTAAAGATTGCTGCAAGTATCCCACATGCCTCCTGCGAGAATCCTTTATACAGTATGTCCTAAAAATAATTTTGCAGGATGGTTCCAGTAGGATTTGCGAACGTATCCTTTTGGGTATTTTCATGTATCTGTCATGATTTGGACCCCAATTCCTCCAAAATGTCTCTGTTTCTTGAAGGCTTATTTTTTTAATTTTTAAGAATTGTGGACTTGTATAACAGTTGTTTTAGAATAGAACAGCTCATACTGTGTCACCAAATATTGTCACAGGGGTAATAAGATAACTAAATTGATTATTTTACACCCACTAAACATTCAGGCCACCAAAGTAGATTACTAAACTGTGAGGTGATGGTACAGCAGACCTCATGCTGAGCTTGGCTCCACCATGTTTACCAGAAAATTATAAAGTCATTCAAAACAATACAGTACAATCACTCTTTAAGTGGGAAGTATGAATGGGAGAAAAACCCATTTATGCAACATCTTAATATGTTCAGCAAGTCCACAACTAAGAAGATCCAGTCAGTGAGGAGATTCTCTCTCTATCCCAGATGACCAAGGAGCACTGTGGGTACATGTACAGTAAGTGGATGCCAACTTGTGCAACCTTTATTCAGTATAAGGAAAAAGGTTCCCCCCCCTAATTTAACAGTTTAGAGAGTCTTTTATTGTTAAGAATGGCTTCACCTTTGTCCTGGTGAATCTGAGTCACATTATTGGGATCTGTCTGTAAGAGACACTTTACTAGCTACTCACACTCTTTATAAACAGTGTGTAAACAAAACCCAATTTTATGTCTTAAGTCTGTGTATTCTAAGTTGTTGTCTATTTACCTGGAAAGCACCTTTTAGATTCCTTATTTAAAAATGGAAAAATGGCCTGTTGATTAAGACACAAAGATACAATTGCACAACTAACACTATGAAAATGTTTAGCTTTTCTAAACTTTTTCTGTGTGTTTTTGCCTTAAATCTAAAATTTTTACTGATCATGCAACCTGTAAAAGCAGTCCTTATACCTATTTCCTGGAAGACAGAGGACTTGCCTTATGAGTGCCTTCGAGCACAGTTCTTCCCGAGAGTTGTAATTTGTCTCTGTCAATACTAAATGCCAGCAGCAACTCATATACATATGGGAAAACTTTGGCTTTTAAGGACATTTTGCTTTCTCAAATAAATGTTTGTTTCTTCCAAAAGATGATGTATTTCTCCTGTTTTGTTCTGAAAGCGTAACACCATGTAAGAGCTCAGTATATACTGTATAGTACAAGCTTTCTTTTTTTTTAAACACAAATCTCTAACCATTTTTTTAAAAGTCATCATTTGAATTATAGATTTAAATTATTCTTAGCATTATTCAATTTATTTGCTTAGCAAATGAGCAAATGCATTAGCATCTCTATTCTTGTAGTGATGTGATGGCTTGAATTCACTGAAACAATTAAGAATTGGAATGGTAAGTTATGAGTTTATTATGCCTACTAGAGGAAAAAATAAGATAAAATATCACACGGATTCAAACGATAGAATGTGCATTTTATTAATTCTACTGAACAAGCAAAGCAAGCCAACGAGAGTTATGGTACTTTGTTACAGACAGACCCACTACCATTGTGTTAGCTTTTTGCAGACGTGCATGAACAGTACATTAACTTTTCCACTCTCACACACTACGCTGTTTCTTTTTTTTCTTTCTCTTTTTACACTAAAAACAACTCACAGCAGATCACCAATTTTTCTCTTTGCTCTCAAATAAACAGTGTCAAATGTACACAGTCTGGCATGTGCTCAACCTGACAGTGTCACGGACGTCCAAAGGGACTAACCGTGGGGAGCAGGAGAGCGGAAAAAGACCCATATGCGTAGCGGCAAGACGGGAAAAAGGCCCGGGCTCATTAGTGCAAAGAGTTCAGGAATGCCGTATAGAAACCTATGCCCTCAGGGAGCGGACGTGGGGCGCCCTGGTGCTAGGCGGACATCCGAACGTCAATGCTGAGCGAGGACAGAGTGCAAGACCCGGAAATATATAGCCCAAGGGAAAGAGAGGGACAGGAAGGACAGCAGACCGGAAACTAGGGACAGGACAGAGAAGGAGTGCCCTCTGGCTGCAGAGGGTGTGACAGACAGGGTCCTTCTCTGTCTTTGCAACGGAGCCAAGCCAGATGTCATTCATTGCCAGATAGCCAGCACACGGACAGGGTGCCAGCACCCTTGTGACACAGAGTTGGGGTCCTTGATAAATTTATCATAAAAGTAAAGTAAATGTTCCATATTCAAAATAAAATATAAAAAATTAAACCCACTTACAGACAGAATGGATACACGGATAATGTTAAAAAGTTATTTGTGTTTTTAGCTAATTGATCTGAGGATCCCATCTGGCTGTTTTGTGTTGAAAAATAATAGGGTATCAGCTTATTCAAGACTCACATAACCCTTTGTATGAAGAAGTACAAGTAAGAAGTCATTTATAAAAGCACTTCCCCTCAGTTTCTATTTGCTTCCACTTGTTTGTGTTTAGTTGTTCATTTTGAAGTAGTCAAATGGATTTAATTTTTCCTTCAATGAGTTTGAATTCCCTGGAATAATTAGTATCCTGGAATGATTACAGAGCTGTTTTGTATTGTACTGTTTGCAATGTAGTGATCAACATTGCAATTATTTTTCTTAAGAAGGTCTTACTATCCATCCATCCATTTTTTAAAAGCTTAATGTGAGTTAGGGTTATGGTGGGGTTGGATCCTATGCAGGCAAAGAACAGGATCTTGGCAGGGTACACCCTAGACAGAGCACCAGTCTATCGCAGAGCACACATGATTGCAAATTGTACACACATTCACACTATGGCCAGTTTTTTCAGAAAGCTATTATCCTACAAGAATGTTTTTGGACAGGTATTTAAGCCAGGGCTCCAGCACTGTGAGGCAGCAATATTAACCACTGTGCCAATCAACATAACATCCTTTGATTTACATTTGACACTTTTAATGGGAACATACAGTAAAAACAGTTGTGAATGAGAGGAGACAATTTGGTACATGCTGCTTGTGTGGTGTGCTAATGTTATAAAAATAAATAAAATTAATTAATAAATATATATATTTATCCAGACATTTTTAATTGTTCTACATATCCACAAAACATTGTTTAAGGCATTGTTTTCTGTCCATAATAATGTCTCTATTAGTTTCTAATTGTGATCTTGTGTCCTTGTGAAATAAGCCCCCAGTCTGACCCCCCTTTGGATTTTATATACTGGAATAAAATCTCCTTTCTATCTCCTATGTGGAGTGTTTTACACTTTTTACACTTCAGGAGTGTTTTAACTCCTGTACTGTATAGTATATATGAAAGTTACTTTAAGACCACAAATCTTTCCTTTTCATTGACGTTTTCCCATAACGTGGACAAAGAAGAATCTGCATAAATACCTAAATGTCTTTCAGACATAAGTTCCTGCAGCTCGTTCATTTTTAAGACATAATACCCTACTGTCTACAACAGATATAGGGTAGAGGGATGAAGACACCACCTGATCCTCTTCCTAGCTCCTGACCTCCACTATCTGAGGTTTATATATCCCTCTTTTGGCCAGAATTCCAGAATGTGAATGGGGGGATATCTGTGAAATCATGGGGGGAAGGCAGACAATAATGTCTACTTGTGGAACTGACTGTATGCAGTCATGGTGAATTATCCCTCCTTCCTTTGTCCTTTGTCTTTCCTCTTTGTCCCTCAGTTCCACATTCAGTTCAAGCCTGCTCAGCACACCTCACATTCAATGTGTCACCTCTGACTGTGTGGCAATTGATGGGTTTCTAGGCAAAAGGTGCATTGTTCAATACATGATGATTGTCACCTGCCCTACTGTATGTGCTACAGGACAGAAAAACCTAACAGACATGAAAGAGAGATAAAATAGCAACACCTAACAAACACACTGAGTAGTACATGCAAATCTAGAGCAAATATAGCCCCAACCACTGTCCTACACCCATTTTTTGTCATCCTGTGACACATACAGTATGGTAGCAGACTGAACATGGAATGAAACTAGGTTAAGTTATGGAGACTATAGCAGAGCTCTGCAGTGTGCAAATGATGTATTCTTTTTGAATGAATCATATCGCCGAATCAACTCATAATTCAGTTAACTCAGAAAGATGAAGCAAGCATCAAGCCAAGTCAGTCAACACAGACAATAATTCAGTCATAATCTCAGAGCTCAGAGCATGATGGAACATTGAAACTGGAGCCCAATGTGAAGCAGTAAACAAGAAGCAATGCTACATTGTAAAATGTCATAATACATACATAGACCTCATATTAATGAGATATGTACTGTAGGTCTGGGAACTGGGCTTGTTATTTTAGACTTCTGTATTAATTTGACTTTTCAAATATTCATGAGTCACGGCAGAATATAATAATAAACACTTGATGCTTTTACTAGGGGAGGACTACATAATTTTGTCAGTCTTAAACTTTCAATCATGTATACTGTACATTATGCTTTCAGCAATGAATGTAAATATGCCCTAGAGTAGGTAAATAAAATGTGCTGTTTTATTAGTTTCCTTTTGCATTCCACTGTTACAGATGTATCTACTATCCTTGATTAAATGTGTTCAAAAATAAAATATTAGAATTTAAAAATTGTCATGTCACTGTTTCATTAATCTGCCAATAAATGATCAGGGAGTAAACAGTTCTAATTTCTGTGTATAATTCGTTTCACCACAGCAGCAGAATGAACACTGGAAATGAGAAAAATGGAGAAAGAGTACAGAAAATTTGCTGAAGAAGGAGCAGAGACATGGTGTAAGGAGACAGAAAAACATAGGAGAGAATGGTTCAGACAACAGCAGCTGAGAACTAGGGCTTTGATACTAGTGTGCAGCAAGGGAGCCAGTGGACAGATTGCATTGATGTCATCACATGATAAAAGCAAAGAACGGAAAAGAAAAGGTGAACATCCAAATTCTGGTTGATTTGGAATACACGGTTAGTCCTGGCAATGGCCAAGAATATGTAACAATAAAATAAGCAGGAGAGCTTCAGGAAACAGACTAGACGTTGTCTAGATCGGTTAGTTAAAAGTTGTGGATTCAGCAATTGTGGCTCAAGACGAGAAAAAAGTGTGCTGGGAATAGAAGAGAAAACTTTCAAGATTGTCACCAAGGTGCAAAGGAAGAGGGGGAGTGAGAGGTGAAGAAATAGATGTTTATGAAGCAGAATTATTTCAGCTACCACTACCAGCTATGTAAAAATATTTAATATTTACATTAATAAATTAATGTTTTTTAATAATGTTTCGAAATCTTATTATGCTTCAGATTTTTCAAGCTACCAAAATTTACATTTAGTATCATGGTTTATTTTTAATACCCCTTATTAAGTGGATTTGAATAAATAGTACAATAGATTAAATTAAGCTGTCTATTCAATGTCATCCAATGCTCCATAAGTGTCATCTATCGATCTTCTTTGGGAATTGAAGTGCTAAACGTAGCTTGGCGAAACACACCATAGTATACTGCACTTTGCTTACTGGAAAATGATTTTTTGGGTGCAATTTCTAGATATCTGCATCTGTTTGTTTTTCAACCAAGACACAAGAAGAAATTCCTAGTACTGTGTATGTTATGTAGTTAAAAAATAAATGTATTTAGTGATTACTGATTACCAGCAGTAATCTTCACAAACTCAGAAAAAAACTGGTATCAAAGCAAAAGGAGAGGGTCAAGCAGCATAAGGACAGTGGAGGTCTGGTATTCCACCACCTACCTAAGAGTTTTGGAGAGAAGTTAATGATGTGAGACAGGGAAATAATTCTTTAGGGATGAGGGATCAAGAGTGGATTTTTGTTAAGAACAGTGTTATGTAGGCCAGTTTATAAAATCAGGGGAATCAGTACTAGGTGTTGAAGTGGTAAAGAAGAGTAGTGTTAAGCAGACAGAGAATACAGGAAAAGGGACTTGAATGAAAGTTTTAGGTTTGTGGCTTTGGAGCAAAAAGGAGATATCTGAGTGAGTGAGGAAGTACAAGGAGGGAAATAAGGAGAAGGTGGAGAGATAAGGCTGAGGTGGCAGGGTGAGTGTATAGAAGTAGTGTTGAAAATCTTTAAAATCGGATGAGATATTTGAAGGCTGAGAAGGGAAGAGGAGGTCAAGAACTAACAAGGACTCCTGGTATAAGACTTGATGATAGTTTGAAATATGAACAGAATTGTGCAGTAGAGAGGGAAATGAGATTAGAGTAACATTTGTTTTCTGAAGTTCATGTAATAGAATAACAATAGAGTTTTTCCAACAAACCATCAGACCCTGTCTGCACTTCTTCATCCTCTCTGTGTGGATGTATAGTAGGTCTATGTGCTACAAACTGAAAGATAAACAGACAACCGGCAATTCCAAATTGGATGGGTATAGGAAATAAAATTATTGACAATTTCAAAAATTCCCTAATAAAGGTAAACTCCTGGCTTTGCTAGGCCTTTTTTGAAAACTGCAAACTGCTTTGTTTGACTTGCTTGATGTGTCTGAAAGTTATTTCCATCTTTTAATAATTTCAGTAGTACCTTAAATCCCATTGGTATTGATGTTGACAGTTTTTTTTACTGGAGATGACTATATAAATACAGTAAATGCATATCCCAATACAAAGGGATGCCAGCAGCTATAGCACCCTGCAGCTCAAAACTGGCAAGCTGAGTAGGTGTGAACCTGGAAGGGATACCTCCCTGGAAAGCTAAGGTTGCTGCTGGAAGAGATGCTAGTGGGACCAGTAAGAAGCACTCACTTTGCAGTCTGTTTGGGTGCTAATGCCCCAATATAGGATCAATATACTATCTTTTGTATGTGACAGGAAACTGAGATCCAAACTTTCTGTGGTCATTAAAATACCAAAGCATTCCTCACCGGTGTCCTGGCTAAATTTCCCCCTGGCCTTTACCAATAATGGCTTCCTAATAATCTGCATCTAGGAATTGGCTTCATCACTCTATTCTCCTCCCTTCTGATAGCTGATGTGTGGTGAGCGTACTGGTGCACTTTGGCTGCCATAGCATCAACCAAGTGGTACTACACATTTGTGATCGTGGAGGGGAGTTCCTATAACCTGTAAAGCCCTTTGAATGGACTGTCCACAAACCTCAAGCTCATACTCGAAAACAGGGGAACTCATGACACAAATTGTATTTCAGTCCCTACATACTATACAGTATATGTACAGTATGGTAGCTTTATTATTTAATGACGTACATTGATTCTTTCCAAAGAGGGTTTGATAATTTGGGATTATACAGCAGTTCAAAACTGTTTACAGAACTGCTACAAACAATACTGGACAAAATTTAGGTTACAAACTAGGGGAGACAATTTATCCATGTCTACTGTATGGGCGGCGCCCACTACACACCCATGCAACTATACTGGGGTATTAGGACCCACACAGACCGTAGGATGGGCGGCCCCTACTGTCCTACTAATACCATTTACAGCTGCAATCATAGTTTCCAAGGAGGTCTATCATCCAGGTACTGACCAGGCTCAACCATGCTTAGTTTCTTAGTTTCAGTGGATAGCCAGTTGAGAGCTGCAGGGTGATATACAGTAACTGCTGGCTTTAACTAAAAGAATAAGAAAACTAAATCACAAAAGAGAAAAATGCCAAGGCATGAGCAATAGTGGTATTGAGCAACAATTACACAGATGAGTCAGGAGTTTATAATTTTCTAGGTTGGTATAGTGACTCTTCCTTCTAAGATATTGTCTGTCCCACAAACAGCTGGTTTTCTGGTTTCTCTGGAGTACTCATCTGATAATTGAAGGAGGACATGGGCATCTTAGTGTCCTCTGTCACAGACTGGCTGCCTTTAATCAATGTGATAGCAGCCCTATAATCTTAGTAATGACCACTGTTTTTGTGTTAAATAAAATGTCTTTTTATTGTCTATTTATACACATTCTTACCCACCTCAGTTTGGCGATTTTCCCAATTTAATTTCTAAAGCAACCTGTTTTATGAAGGAAATTCCATTATTTAATATTTATTTTTATTATCCCAAGAAACAATATTTCTGCATTTTTAATGTGCACCAGTAAACACTGTTATTGATAATAATTATTATTCAAGATGGTCTGCTTTCAATGAGACATTTCTAATGTTACTCCAATATGTAATTTGTATGATTTTTGTATTTAATGTATCCATACACAGTGCTTTGCAAAAGATGCTGGAAATAGTTTTATATTTTGTTGGTTTAAAGCTTGAAGTCATGACACTGTGAAGCAGCAATTAATATTTATTACAGTATATACACAATATACTCCACATTCTAAAAAGAAAGACATGCAGTACAGAGATAGACACAGATGATGACACAAGAACTGTGACTGAACTTTGTAACTCTAACAGCATTATTAGCCCAGGAGTTGAGTAGTCACTCTCCAAGTGTATAAGTAAACCTATATTCTGCAATAACAATTTTCAGTTATTTCTCTTTACTTTGTTGCAAGAATTATTTATAACTCAATAAATTCAGGTATCGAATAAAATGTTAATTTAAAAGTGTATGAATTGTTTTAAAATATCACAAAATGGAACACCCTAAAAAAGGGTGTGAAGACTTTTAAAAGGCACTGGGGTTTATGACTTTTAGATTCCTTTTTTGTTTGGTCTTTAAATGGGTAATGGTTGTCAGTGGAATCAAAAAATCAAATTAAGATAATAAAGAATTTATCTTAGTAGAAGTTTACTATAGTAGTATTTAGTAGAAGTTTACTATAGTCAAAAATCATGAACTTCTGTATTTCAATACTGGAAAATCATCCAATTAATAATGCTTCATGTTCTGTACACTTACTATATATACAGTTTTGTATACTGTATACAGTATTTGTGTTTCACTGTACACTTTATGGTTTTATCTATGAAGCAACAACCCCCAGAAAGAAAAAAAAATGGCAGACATTTCTCTGCAAAGAGCAATATAAGGGCAGTGAGGACTGCGTTGCATGACAAGCATTTTGAAGAAAGATTTTTTGTTTGTAAAAAAACATTTTCCCTGTGGGGTTTGGATGCAACAGGTGAAAATGCATTCATGTGTATAGTACTAGAGGGATTATAACAGATATTGGATGTGACTTTTCTGTGTTTACACAACCAGACATGGCCAATCAATAACATTTCAAAGGTGGACTTGGAACATCACTGAGAATTATTTATGAAGAGATCAATCCTCTCTGTGGAAAGACCCTGAAACTGAAGTGATTCACAAATAACTGGATTCAAGTTTGCCCTCCTAAAATAAAAAAAAATCCACTACAATTTTAGATATACTGCTTTATATACAGCATTTATCACATACATTTTTCCCGTTGCATTTCTATACACCTCCACATCAGAAATTATGGTAACTACAATTTTATTGCTAGAAGTCTCAGCATTAAATATAACACTAAATAAAAAAAAATGTCAGTTATCATGAGATTACTTTTTCCTCCAAATGAAAAGCCAAACAGAGAATACAGATAATGCATCACTGAAGATGTATGTCCAATGGCATTCACATCCATCTAATATGCACCTTCATGAATTCGACATCAAAGACATTTGGAATAAATAGTCCCCAGAAACACAACACAATGCACAGGGTTGGCTTTCTATTAGAATTAAAAGCCAATAGAGAGAAGTAAAAAGCCATTCCTATGCTTTAAAAGAAGCATAGTAGAAACTATTAAAATGTATGTAAAGTGATTAAAGATGAGTACGTCACTTGATAATTATTAGTAGAAGCAGTAGTAGTGTGTTATGGTAAAACTATACATGCAATGTATAAAAACCCACACATTTGATTGATTTAATTGTTCTAGTTTTCACATTGTAATTAGAATTTATTTCTCAGCACAAATAAAATACCCAGATTGATTTCTAGGTTTTATTGTGGCAGTAAATTTAAAGTATTTTTCTACAATATTTCAGGTACTGTAGGTAATTCTCAGAGGCAGGATTGAGAACTCTCTTTTGTTGATGTACCTTGGTATTAACAAGGATCATCCCAGCAAGAGGTGAAATCAGATACAGGAATGGTACACTAACTCTATTCTGCTGCTTCACAGAATTGTGTTCCACCATTTAGAAATGACTTGGATGTGACAACTGTAGCATCTCATGGGGTCTTCTTTTGAAATAGCGGAGCAAGACAAATTTGCCTTCACAATCATGTTTCTTTCTCAGTACTCAAGGGCACAGACTTGAATTGGCAACATCTGAATGTTGAGTATTCAGCAGTAGTCAGTCGTTTTCTTTTCTGGCCATCTGTCGGTAAAGATAACTTTTTAATGATTTCCAGTCCATTAAAGCACAGGAAAAGAAAGCTAGTCTGTAATCAGAGGCTACTTGTTTATGTACACACATGCTTCATGAGGTAGGTCTGCAGTCTGGTCCAAGAAAAAAAGATAAGTTACAAATGAGGGCATCGTTTTGTTTTCCTCATTTGAATTTCAGTAGGAGAACCAAGAACCAAGAAGCTGATATTTATGTTTGTTCAACAAAGTTTCCCCATGTGGCTGACTAAAAGAATTTTGTTTGGTGTGTAAGCTGAGCCATATTCTACAGCTGACCATATTCTACAGCTGACTGTGTTTAGAACAGATAACCTAGAATTGTGGTAGTTAGGTTTTAATCAGTGTAGGTTTCCTTGAATTGCTGCACAACACTAACCTCTACGACATTCTCAGCAGCTCTGAACTTGCAATGTTGTCAGAGATAGCTGCATCCACGTCTATCAATTTTAATTCTGCTACAGGTACTGTTAGCATGAAGAATGGTGGATGGCTGGCTGAGAGGCTGAAGTGTAGAAGTGGTTAAATAGAGCTTACATAAGATACAGTTACTGTTTCTATGGTGTGTGTTTAGGAAAATTAATGGTTTACATTTTAATAGTTTATTCTAGAAATACTAAGAAGAAAATATACACCAAAAGCTGCATATCAATAGGCTAACCAAAATGTAAAGTGATTCTCCAAATTTAATTATTCTATATTTTTCCTTAAAGAGTTAAAGAATGAATGCCCTGAACACAAACATTTTTAAACAAATGGACTGTTTTGTGAATGCTTGCAGATAGGATGTACAGTATGAAACAAACTATAAGTCAGTCTGCAATTTGAGTTCATGTCAGCATTCTATCTTACTGCTGCTGTCTTATCCTCTATACAACAAACAGAATGGCTACACACTAGTGGAGTCCCCTGTTTTCTGCAAAATGACAAACTTGAATTTCTGAAGTGTAATCTGTGTACTTTGGGGAGAGTTTGTTCACAGCAGTAGATCACAGTCAGTCCTGGGAAAAGCACTTTATCAAGCCTGTTTACACACTGTGCAAAGCACAGTGGCAGGCCCATGCACCCCATAGTTTTTTTTCTGTTTTCCTGTTTTTATGAACTAAGAGTGAAATGACAGGACCAGCATTTGGCCTGATTAACCTGTCATTGCCACAAAATACATAAACTCTCCTTTTGAAAATGCTTGTGATCTTGTCACATGCCTCCTTGAAATTAGGTCTGCTATCTCTTCATTTTTCAAATGCCATTTCAGTAGAAATCAGGGCATATAAATATTTCAATGGCTTTTGCTGTATTGATGTTTATTATGTGCCCATGTTATTGTAGTATTAAATGAATGGAAATTATTCTTCAAACATTACCCAGTCCCTTAAGCCTGTTGAAAAGTTTTGTAAATTTGCATCAGGATCATTTTTTCCCCATTTTGATTAATATCTGACTTATTCTGATTTTTTATTTCTATTTTTCCTCATATTACCAAAGCTGAGTGACAAAGCTCAGAAAGCAGCACACGACGCATGCTTTTCAGAAAGGGGTGAATCATTTTACAAGGCTCTGTATATGCAAATATGCAGAGGGCTTTTATCCACCTTAAGTAACAATCATAACTTACAACCTGTTTACTCATTTTAAGATATCTGGTTTAAAGGATATTTTGTGTTGACAGAACTTAAAGTAGCACACAACATAGCTGTAGTTGTACATAAATATATCATTTATGTACATTTATTATGTTTTTTATTATTTTTTTGCGATCACACAGGCTCTCCTTGGCTGAGTAAGCTCATCTCTTACTGTTCTTGCATAGAATAAATCTGTGAAAAGGCGAAGTGCAAGTTCTATATGACAGAAGAGTCCTCATTTTCATTGAAAAGCATATACTTCATCTCTTATTCTACCCAAAACATCAAACAACATGTTTTGCTAACTTAATGTGAGGTAATCATCAATATTATGACAATCGATAGAGTATAGTTAAGATTCACTTTAAATAAAGGTAAAATAAGACTGTAGATTCACATTTCATAGGTTAAATGCTTAGTGAATGTAAATAGAAGTGGGGTGAGTTTTGTTAATGTGTGCTGCAAATACAAACACTTGAAATGTTTTTCGCCCATTAAATGCACAGAATAATGAACACAGTTGGTACTGATGAAACAGTAGGCCTGAAATTGATTTTACCTGATGCATACTATCTCTGTGTTTATCTTTCACAGGACATATGATACAATAGAATTTCATCTATAAAGATGTGTTTTTTTTTTGTGTTGTTGTTGTTGTTGTTGTGTTGAAAGTGTGGTTTCTGCTGCTTAAAGAAAAAGCCTTTATATAGTGCAGACTTGTATTAGCTACAATTCAACTTATATAACACATCGCAAGTCATTCTTTGTAAGACATTCAAATTCAAATCACTACTGGACTCTTTTTTGTTTTTTATGTTTCTTTGTTTTTAAATACTACAGATGCAGCCACTCAGAATGCTTGGGCATCACACAAAGAACATGCCGCCTGATTTTTTCAAACTCTGATGCAGGACTACACTACTCTGTAAAACTTCCAGTTTTAAATGCCATGTGTCTAGCAGTAGAATTCTGTAAACAAGTAAATAGGAAAATATTTTTTATATATTTTGCTTATAAAAATATATTTAACACATATTGTACTGTAGTGGCTTTAAAACATACAGTATCGTACTAAATTGTTTTATTTACTTTATTTACTTTTTATGTTTTATTTATATACAGACTATGTCATACTCCAGTTAATTTATTTGTATTGTACAGTACTGTTTGGCTATCTGTGGATCTCACTTAATGTGATTTGCATGTGTTTCGTGTCAGGAATTGGAAGTCTTTTTCATCTATTCAATTCACATGGCCAACATGTAAAACATGTACATGCTTTGAAGGAAATACTTCCTGTTCCATTTTACATAGACCATACCATCTCAGAAAAAAAGGAGTTTGACCACCTTTAATTCCACAAACCACATGTTGCAGAAAGCAGCAATTGTGTCACTTTCATTATCCAAATATAACTGTTAACTGTTATGATTCTTGAGGTTTCAGGATCATGGCATAGGGCAAGAAGAGCCCCCAGTGCAGGTTAACAGAGGACCCTTGGAAGTCTTTGAAAAAACTCAGTGGGAGGGAGGTTTTAATGAGAGATGATGGAGTAATTATGAATGAATGGGGAAAAAACAAGGTGTTTGTCGAATGAGCGTTTCAATATAAAATAAAAACAGCAAGACATGGTGTTGTTCATCATGTTGTGGCACTCGGTGCTGTATACTGCCTGACTCCTCAAACATTTTAAAAGACTGCATCTCTAAACAAAAAAAATATGATAAAAAATAGTGAATGTATAACAATTTATACCACCCTGAAAAGGAAATAACATTTATCAACAATGTAGAAATTAAAGTAATACTGAAAATATGCAGTACTACTGATAGTAGAAACATTTAAGGCAGGTAGTCATATCCTGTCACAATGATGTTAGGTACCTTAGAATATGTTATTTTGGTGATAGCTCATACTCCAGCATTGACCTAGTGCTAGAATTAACATTCATATCACTTACTCCCTGTAAATATTCCCTGTTGCTTAGCATAAATGGTCTCAACTGAGAAACTGTGTTTCATTTTTCTGTCGCATTTCATTCTTTCTTACTTCGGTCACCAAGTTTAAAAAATGCATAAATCTATGAAATTCTTCATGAAAATGTTTCCCCTGTTTTTTCTATTAGTCTGGTCAGTACTTTTCTCATGCTTGTTTAATTCACTTGTTTCACCCCAACACACACATTACTCTTATTTGGAAAACTGGGAGTGACACTTTCCATGTCATGATTCATGTCATATTCCATTCCATATTCCATGTCATGCCTTTCAATTACTGTTGTACTTTGGAAGGTAGCACCGCTTGTTTTGCTCTAAAATAAATAAAATAAATAGGTTTAGACGGCATAAGAAAAGAACAAAAGGTTGTACTGCTGTTTCCGACTCTACAGTGTAATAACTCATGGAAGAGAGGGGGCTGGACCAATTATAACTGTAATTTGCTGTAATTTCTGCTCAAACTCCTTCCTGACAGCTGATTTATTCTGCAAATAAGTTCTGCCAAATGTGTCACACGTCACATTAGAAAGCCTGATATAAAACTATTGTTTTAGATCATGTACACAATTAACTTTTGGATAGAATTTGACTCTAATGTCAGATACCCCTATATCACTTTTGCCTCTGAAAGCTTTACTCTCACTGGCTTTTTCCCGCTGGGGTTTTCAAAAGTAAAATCATAGACAGGGATGTCACTGCTGACTGCAACATGTGGCCTTCTTAGTATTCTGTGGTCTTTGTTGCTTTGACACAGACGTCATGGGCAGTTGGCCATGTGGGAATTAATTACTTTGTTGTAAGAATTAAATGTGACAGACTGGGAAGCATCCCCTGAATAAAAATTGAATACTGTGCATGTAGAATATATGTTGCCTTATTTTCTAATGATGGCTCTACAGCTCCTTAAGTTAACCATAATCCTTAGAAAAACATAATAGTTCCTTACCATTAAGCATGTGTTACTCTTCTAGACTGGTATATAATGATTGACTATGGATCAAGCAGAAATTAATTCCACACTGTAAAGTAGAAAGCAAAATCAAAACATTTTGTCTGCTGAGCCTAATGCAGGTGCGAAGTGTGAGGGAGAAGGAGACAAAGTGCTGGGTCATAAAACAAAAGAAAGAGCACATGATAATGGGCACTGCAGGTAAGAAAGTTTTCAAAAAATGGAAATCTGGGGGAGACGTGGAAAACTGCAATCAGTAAATGAATGTGAACATTCAAAATAGAAATGAATCTATCATTGAGAGCTGTGGAAGGTATGATTCAAGTTTAAAGTTAATTGCAGCTTTTGATGTTTTCCTGGAATAAAAGAACTGGAGACCCTGCAGAAAGTGTACTGAGAGAAACGTCAGTGAAATCACAGGCACAGAGAGGTAAATTGGGATAATATTGGCATGTAGAGTTATTTTATCCTCATTGCTCTGACATGTGCTCTGAAATAGCCAGTTTTCCTGTTTCACAAATGTAAATAACACTGCACTTTCTTAAAAGTTAAATTTAGTAAATGCGATTACTGGATACATGTGATGCTCTCCTGAAGTGGCCAAAGGAGCCATGTACAGTACATGTATATCTAATGTGTTACTAGATATGTATTTGCAGGTGTGCTGCAGCAGTTTGTTACAGTAAAAGGTGACTGATGCAGATGGTAGTTGTGCACAGTTAAGGGACCTGAGAATGAGGAAGCTGTGGAAATTAGATAGCCACCAGTAGATGATAATTAGTGGGTTTGTGAAAATAATTCCAGTTGAAAATAAAAATGGGAAAGGTTTGTTTGATGGCTCTGGGAATAAAAACTGTGCTGGGGTGGAAGGGAAGGACCCACATTATGCAGTGAGGTTCTGTGTGAGAGAATTAGCTTTGGGGTTGATGTTACAAGGCTAGTTTGACTTTGGTGAGAGAGCTTTTCTTGCAATGTGAAGGATGAAATTGTCAATTTTAAGTGCTTTGTTTTGGAAGTCATTTTTTTTACTGGATAATGGACAAAATCTGGGGAACTGTTAGAAGGGAAGAGAGTTTAGTGTGTTTGGGATGGAAGGAGCTGTAAAAGAGACTGCATCGGTGGGTTTGTAATACATAGCCATTTTCAACCCTTAGTATTTGACAGAGATCTTGTTTCCAGAAAAGGAAGAGTGGTTGAGGATATGGTGATTGTGAATTTGAAAAAATTGAAGTTGATGAATTGAGGCAAAGCATACAGAAGCTGATCGTTCGAGGTCAGGAATGAAACTAGAATAAGAGAAGTATTCTTCAAGCCGGCTGACAAAGATGTAAGCATACATTGGACCTATCCTTGTACAAACAGCAATTATGCTGACCTTGTTGTAAAAAAGATTACTGAAAGAAAATTAATTCATGTTGAGAACTAATGTAGCTTGTCGGGTGCTGATCTGGTTTGAGGAATCCAGTCCTGCATATTTGATAGGTGTGTGTGTGTCTGATATCTGTCACAGAGTTCTCATGAGAAATGATCGTGTTGAGATGTAATGTCTACAGTGGAAACAGCACCTGCTGTGTGTGTCCTGCCTCAAGTTGCTGGTGCCTTGGGCTCAATTCTGACCTGAGGTGCTATCTGTGTAGAGTTTGTAGGGAGTTCTGTGATTGTGTGGGTCACAGGTTCATTGTTTGCCAAATGACAGATGGTATGGAATATTTATACAGTCTCTAAGGTTCTCAGGGTTTAACTGATAGCCTAAATTTGTCCAATGGGCAGGACCAGACTGTTTACAAATGTGGGTGTTGTTTTTTAAGTCAACAGTTTTGATAGGTTAGTGCCTAAATTTGTCCAATGGGCAGGACCAGACTGTTTACAAATGTGGGTGTTGTTTTTTAAGTCAACAGTTTTGATAGGTTAGTGCTTAAATTGTAGTGGCTCAGGGCAAAACCTGATCTACTATGATGAATTGGTGCAATGACTGTATTGTCCAGTTAGTAATATAAAAATGTCAACTAAACAAATAATTTCCTACATAAAGAAGCCCAACAAACTGCAACCTGAAATGCCCATAAAATTACAGTCACTTTCTGGAAATAAAAAACAAGTTTCAATATGCTTTTTATAAGTGAGCTTGACAACATTGGTCATGCCATTATTCACAGCAATGAAAAGAGTGCTGTGTCACCAATCAATTATGTACACTAATTATGGTTTAAAAGGATAAATAATTCTGATTGATTTCTCTTTGAATCTAAATCATAACTGGCATGCATTGAAGGAAAAATAGTTTTTCTGAAAGGCTTTTGCAGAACCATTTCAAAGACAACTACTAAGCAAGTCACAGGATGAAATGTTAAAATATCTTCTAATGTTAATAAGCTTATGGAACATATCAGACTTGTAATTTTAATTTCAAAGATGAAAGGCGAGAACATTCTTTTATTGGAAATTATATTGGATTGAAGAATGGATTTAGCACTTTAACTAAGAGTGGGATCTAAGCCACCAAGTGATGTCCTACAATTTACTCAAGGTGACTGTTACAGACAGGTGGAAAAAAGACAATAGCACATCTATCATTGTTTCATCCTTATGTTTCTCAAAAAGAAAAAAAAACTTTCTTTTAAGTGTCTCTTTCATCTCTAATGGTCAGTCAGTGTACTATGTCTCACACTGTGGCTCTCCCAGCTTCACTGCCTTCTCCTGGATAGCTCAAACACCTGCTGAGAAGACGCAAGCTATTTAAATAGGAATGAGCTTAGCTGTCAGGTTTCAGGCATACAATGACAGACAGCTGGCTCCTCTTAGGCACTGCCTGTCTTCTGTCTCATTGAAATTTACTGTTTTAATAGCAAACATAACAACTGTTAATGTTTTAATATCCGACTTCAAACCAGATGATAATAATAATAAAATACAGAAATGCAGTAACCATTTGGGTGATATACTGTATGTCAACCATTATTTTACCAGCAGTCTCACTACACAAATGATCAGGTAGAATAGTAAGAAATTAAGGGGGAATTGGGGGGATGTCAGTTTGTGTTAAAACAGAGTGGATTAATTTGTCTAGAACAGTAGTATGAACATCCCTAGTCTGATGAACATTGCCTTGGAATCTTTATAGTCTAAGCAGTCAGATTCTTGGATTTAGGAATCATGTAATAAAGAACAGAATCCATATGCTGTGGTATTCCACCAACAGCATTTACTGTACAACAACAAGCTGTTTTTTGTTGGAGGC
Organism: Lepisosteus oculatus; assembly: GCF_040954835.1. Classification (NCBI taxonomy): domain Eukaryota; kingdom Metazoa; phylum Chordata; class Actinopteri; order Semionotiformes; family Lepisosteidae; genus Lepisosteus; species Lepisosteus oculatus. The sequence goes on along the minus strand of NC_090719.1, from coordinate 10,208,721 downwards.
CTCCCATCCTAGTATTGACCAGACCCAGTCTTGCTAAGCTTATGAGTTCTGATAAGAACAGGCTAGGAGGTGCAGTAGCTGTAAATAATTATTGTTATGAATATGACTACCCACATTAAATCAAATCTTCATGGTGCTTCAAAGTGGCACCACTTCCAAATACATTAACCCAGAGCACAGTGTGACCCCTGCAGTTCAGATGATGACAGTCTTAGCCTGGGCCACATCATTAGTCAACCATGATTGGGATTCTGCAGGAAATAGTATACAATTGGGTGAGTGTTGTCAGGGTCCTGTGTGCTACAACAGGCTAAGGATTTTTCAGTAAAAGTAATCCCTAAGATCTATCTGTGTGTTTCAATATGTCAGGGAGAAAAGTTCCCTTGCTCCAGTTAGAGTTTACTTTCACGTAAGGCACTGCAGTGACAGCAATGTCAAATGCCGAATGGTTTTCAATGGTTGGTATGGTGAAAGTAGTGCACGTACTGTTCTACAAATATTTATTTTTCCTATGTTGTTTCCCAACTCCAGTCAGGTGTGTATAATATAAAAAGTACAAGGTGATTCAAACAAAGAAATATAAACTTAAATCATTAAAGGTTTTCAGAAGAATGTCCTTCTTGACATTCTCAAACCACCTTTCTTTAGTGTTGTAAATGCACAGTATAAGTAGTCCTATACAGTATGTTGCATTTGGCACATGAAACAACATACTTGGGAACTTTACAGTATTAAAAAACATTTATTCTCATGCTTTTCAATGCTGACTGTCATTTGTTGGAAGGTATGTTTTCATGTCTTTCTGTCTTATTCACATTTATTTCTTTGTGTTTTGCTTTGATGGAATTGAGCCTCTGTAAGATGCCAGGGTCATCTTATCTCAAGGGAGGGCTTTCTTTGTTCCTGACCAGCCTTTCTTTTTTTTCCATCATTGAACTGAAATTGTGAATTCCAGCCACTGAGGACGAGCTGTCGTGCTGGGACCACCTTGGTCACCTTAAGCAAAAACAGTTCAGGGTTTCTCAGCTTCCAATAAGTTACATAGCTTTCCTTCTTTAGCAGAATTTGCAGAAGAAGGACATCGCCTCTAAACTAATTTTAGGAAAGCACAAAGAGAAACGTGTCCAGACAACTCAGTCACCACATTGCTTAGCTTATGCATTATGGGTTTATGGCAGGGGTCTCAAACTCAAACTCAAACACTGGCCTCCTAATAATCCCCTGCTTCATTATTCTGTTCTCCTCCACACTGAGTCCCCACCGGGACTTTATTGATTCCAAAGGGAAATTGAGGAGACAGCATATTTCCATGCCAATTATTGAAACTGGAAATGAATTTATAGAAAAAAAATGTATCAAATGACCAAAATGACCGATTTTGTCACTACTGGAATGTTTTAATGAAATGTCACAAAAATGGAGTGTAATAGGAAGTGGACCACAACGGCGTCATTCATCACATTGTTTAGAATTCATAACATAACTTAAATATATCAGTAAATAAACTCATCAATTCAGCATCAGTCATTACAATATCATCAAAAGGCTGTCTATGAATTATCATAGAAAATGGAAATGTAATCATTATTTTCTTGCAATTGTCTCCTCCAGCAGATTGATCAGCAATCACTGATACTCAAAAGGAAAGCTGATCCTTTCCTTCTGATAGTCAGGCCTCATACTTAGATCAAATATTTATTTACAATAACTAACAAATTAACACACTCAATGGTCACGATATAGACAGATGTTTACATTGAGTGGGTTACAGTGTCCTACTTACTATAGACCTAGAGCCTTCTAGAATTGTATGTTCCTGTAATCTAAATAATTCACAAACAAAACACCTTAAAAGACCAAACTGAGAAAACCTTTGTCCTATGAAAAAAAGGATGCTACCCAAGGGAATTGGATGTTATTGCTCTATTTTAACAATGCATCACTAAAATAGAAAATAGGTTTTTACTCTGAGGATTCCACAATATAGGAAATCAGAATTTCCTAAAACAAATAATGCTCAGGTTAGAAATGTCTCAATTGTGAAGGAAGTGGAGGGTGATGAATGATGTTCCTCCTTTGTTTCTTCTTGACTCTTTTCTCAGTCTTTTACTCCACTGTCCTCCTTCCTTTTTGGTCCCTGTGCTTATGCTGTGGTCCATTCCCAAGGACACAAGCTTAATCACCTCCCTTGGAATGGACCAGCACTATTAAATGTTCATTATTTAATATAGGACCGTAATTACTTTTTAAATCATTTGTGTCTTCCCATATTTCAATATGCCTCCTACAGTAGCTCAAAGACAGCTAGGTTAAAACCACCAAAAAATACACTCTATTCCAAACCTCATGAGTACTGCAATCAATCTGAAAACTACAAACATTACTATTGTAACGCTTCAGCTGACAAGCACTGTGTGTAAGAGCTGGCGTACCAGAGCGGGTGACGTCACCGCTTCCCTTCCCTGTGATAGCAGGACCACAGCTACTGGGCTGTAGAGAGATCTCTCTTTAGCTCACGGGGCTAGGTCGCTGCAGAGAGACGCGGAAGTCCCGGGTTCGAGCCCCGGACGGTGTAGGGGCCGAACAGATGCGGCAAGGGCGCCCGCCTGAGCCCCCGTTGCGTTACATTGGTGTCAGAAGCGAGCTGGGATAGCCCTTCGCCGGGGACGGCGATTTAAGCGGGGGAGAGTGTAACGCTTACGGCCGACAAGCACTGTGTGTAAGAGCCGGCGTACCAGAGCGGGTGATGTCACCGCCCTTCCCTGTGATAGCAGGACCACAGCTACTGGGCTGTGGAGAGATCTCTCTTTAGCTCACGGGGCTAGGTTGCTGCAGAGAGACGCGGAAGTCCCGGGTTCGAGCCTCCAGTCGGGATGGGGCCGACCAGATGCGGCAAGGGTGCCCGCCTGAGCCCCCGTTGCGTTACACTATATTAAGCTACCTTCCCCCTAGTCACAACAGAAGCAAATTTGTGATTTGGAGCTTGAATGTTATAGCAGACATGAGGGTCCAGAATAAGAAGTAGAACAAAACCATGCACAGAACATGAATGGGATCCATCTGTGGTCAGTTCAACTGGTTGACATTACGAGACTGGAAGCAGAGTTGTGTTAAGGTTGTTAATGAAAATTGTGATGGAGTGAGAATTATGATATGGGGTTAATTGGGTTGAATACTTCAGTGCCTGGTGAATAATCAAGACTGAGAGACAAAGGGATTGTTGAGAAGCTCAAGTGTGATGAGTATGTTCAATGCTCAATTATTAATGAAGACAGAGCGTGAAGGGTCAGGGAAAAGATCTAATGACTTGTGTGAGTAGTGTCAATTGAAGAACAATGTAGAAGGAGGAGGACCATGCAGCCTTCTCTAATAAGGGAACAATGAATAATAACTCATTGAACCTGAGAATGCAGATCAGTCATTACAGAACATTAAATCCTGTTGTTTGTGGTATACAGCATATAAGAATTTCCTGATTTCTAAGTTAAATGAGAAAATACAGATGACGAAGAGTAGTGAGTACCACAGAACTTGTGGAACTCCCTTACTGGGGGTGTTTGTGAAATAAATATATCATATTTTACACATCGCATACACTTTAGGAAATTTTTAAACCAAATACTGTATGTCAGAGAGGCCTGACGCCACTAGTACTGTTCATTATTTCTTCACAATACACCCTTACTGCACTATCTTCCGTACCCGGAGTCAGGAGAACACAGGCTGAGTCTCCTAGTCTTGTGTTTTCTCACTGTTACCCTTATGGGCACCTCATTCACAGCACAACTTAAGTCAGCTTAAGCTCACTCACCTCTAGCACAGAGTCAAGACAAGAGAGAAATCCTGTGGCAGTCTGAAAATACGTTCTCACATAGTACTGCCATTTCAAATCACAGGCAATTACACTGTTTATAAGTCTGCATTTCACAGGACTCTTTCTTAGAGCCCTGGTGGATGGCGTGGACTTGCAGATTTGGAGAATTTACAGATTTCCATGATGCCCACAGACTCTCCACTGCTGAGCCAACACACAGACAAACTCCTTTCCTAATCCCTGAAAAAGACTCTCTTCTGAAAAAGGAGAATTGTCTGTCACACTGAAGTTTTAGTTTCTATCCATGTAGCCAACAATGGATGTTACAGACAGACCGTTTAAATAAGAAAACTCTCAGCTGCAGCCAATTAACACACTGACACCCTAAAGCTGCGCTGCTCTCACACAAGCATGGCTAATGGCCTGTCATACCATGCTTAGGACATCATATGAAGACCAATACTATGAGACTTGTTGTGTTGAATGATCCACGGTATCAAAACCTCAGGTAAATCTTTAAAGATAGTTGCATGCATGCTATTGACACCCATATGAATGCCATTAAAAACTGTAAAGACTGCTGTAATAAATCTACTCATAAAACAATTAGATCTTATTGACACTTAGATCCTTTCACTATTATGTATTTATATTTATTTTTCTTGATCCAAGAAATGCAAGGCAACATGTACAGTATACAGGTCTATAGCAGGTTCTGAGATCTATCCCTTTAAAAGAGGCAGAGCAAGGGCGGACCTCTTTTTAAAAGAAAGGTGGGGTAAGTAGGCCGGAATAGCGGATGTTATATGAGAAGTAAGGTTTTAAAAAGCTGGTGCAATGCCACCATGACCAACAGATGTATTACTGCCAGTTTTACAAACTTCTGTTAGTACATCCGAGTTTACTACTGTACATAGCGTAGTAACTGGGTGTACTGTACTATCACAAAACTGAAAGGACTCTGGACTTTGGCTGAATCTCTATTGCTGTAGTATTATTAATTTTGACTAAATTGGATTGGTATCAGTATTGCATGAAATGTAATAAGGGACTCATCAACAGGTCTCTGGAAATATTACTATATCCATGTCAAGCGTTAGTGTTCCTCTACTTTCACATACATTAGGTGGATAATTTAGGAGGACAATATAAAATAGACATACAGTACTGTAGTGTAATGAAAACAGTAGCAACATCCACACAGAAATGTAGCTAAAACAGTATTTCACTTGTCAGTTATTTCAAATTGGGCACCTGGATGTAGATGGTTTACTTCTTTTTACGTTACTGGACAAGTGATGCCGTGAATTCAGATTCCATGTGTGGCATTTGCAAGACACTTGAACAATTTACTTCACCTAAGTAGTTTCATTAAAATCCCCCATTGTATACATGGGTACAAATGTAAGTCCCTTTAATTGAGAGCTTAAGCCAAAACAGTAATTACTAATAAATGGTTAATTTCAACTGAAAGTGGCATTGGAATGTGGCAATAAAGACCTTGAGAACAAAACTATTTAATACATTTGTCAAACTGTGAAGTCTAACTTCAGCTCAAAAATGGATAGTGAAAGATATAATATATAATATAATATATAATATTATATAATAGAAAGATATAATATATAATATAATAGAAAGATATAATAGATATATATGGAGGAAGTTGTAAAATGGGTTTCGAAGAGTGAAGTCAATGCTTACTTTTATTTTTCCTTCATTATCCTTTCAAAATTACATCTAAATGTCATAATCAATTCTGTGAGTGCAGCATAATCACTGGCCTTGGAAGTGTGACTCACTTTTAGTTTCATACATTATTAGGCAATCTGGTAATCAGAGAGAGCATGCAGGCCTGGATAGATTCAAAAAATATGCAACTGCTAGCCTTCATGTAAGAATTAGACATCATTATATAACTTTTATCCAGATCGAAGACTGCTTCAAAAAGATAAAAGTGAACCAAACCCCCCTGCAGGCATTTCTGGGAAAATATTCTGATGGGCATTTATTTTAAATTAATCCACATTCATTCAGGGACAGAAATTCCTGCTTCATGTCTGTGCATTACAAATGCAAGTACCATCAATTTCAGATTTGTTTTATTTCTGCACTTAGTGTTTCTCAGTAGAAGGCCCTAAGAATATCAGAAGAAACCCATGAATAAATTGTATGCCACTTACTCCTACACATAAAAATAATGATTAAAAACTCATTATAGGTTACAACTGAAATGAAACATGTGTTGGATGTTATAGTAGGAACAGAATAGTAGAATTCATTAATACGTATTTGTTGTGTTTTCTAATATAATATACATGCTGCAAATATATAAATGAACACTGCAGAAATTTCTCAATGTAATTAATGTTTAATAATATGTGAAGACATTTCTGTGAAAAAAAAAACATTTTCCTTAACAAGATGCCTAACACAATTGATGGCTGTTATTATCAAACTATTGTGTTATGGTCTTAAAGGTTTATACAGTATATACAGTAACTAAATCATGGATGCATAAATGGAAATATCACAGACATTCCAACCCTAATAGTGCATTTTAAATGCTCTTTAGATTGAAATGTATCAGTAGAGAAAATGACTGGAAATACCTGGTTTCTATATAGTCAGAACTATGCTGAGCTTTTCTACAGATGAAATTTAAGACTTCTAACAATACGTGTTTGGAAAATTTATTTTCACAGTAGCATCTTATTTATATTTTTCAAAGAAGAAGTTAAAGTATAATAATTAATCCCTGAGTCAAAATATATTTAAATATGTTATAGTAGGAACATATAGTTTTTACCTGAATATTAAGCAAGGAGTGTAACATGTGCTTCAAATCCATTCTGCACTTATGTACAGTAGTTCAGGCCAGGAACTGCATTAGAGTAACTTGTCAGTAATGATTTCCAATGTGGATATTTAATAATGTACAGTATGCTTCTTGGGAGGCCTACAGTAACACATCTTAATACAAACGCATCTATTAAAGGACATTTTGATGACAAGTATTTAGTTCTATATTATCAGTCACACCTACAGTAGGTCTTACTATAGGTATCTTACAGCTTACTTACAGTAGTAGCTCTCCTTTCTCAAGCATAACACACATTCTGGATTTGGAAGTGTAGCCTATTTTTATAATGTAGAGGTAAGAAAGCCAATCCTTCAAAAATGTTCAAGAAATTTCTGAAGAAACAAAAGGAGAAAAGCAATATTGGAACAAGCTCAGTGTTGCTATGTTATTTTTAAATTAACAATGATTTCCAATGGAAAAATATACCTTGTGGTTTATCTAATGTAACAGCACCTGGTCATGTGCAAAATTCCAAAGACTCTTAAAGGTTATAAAAAATCCTTATAAAAATCCTAAAGGATTTCACCCAAATATTTGAAGGGGTGAAAAAAATATTTTTTTGGGGGGTTAATGGAACCTTAAGATTTTTTTAAATTGTATCCGATTGTCCTACTTATTTTTGTATGTTGTACTTGCAAAAATAAAGTAGCTTTCAACTTTCAAATAAAAACAACATTGATATTTTATATAGAAATATAAGAAAGATTATGGATGAAAAAAGCTGTTTGGCTAATGAGGTTTGCTTGTGTTACATAAGTGATCATCTGATTGCCTCCTGTTATCAGATTTAAATTGACCTGTGGTTTCTGCTTGTGTGTTCTAGTTTAAGTTTCATGGGTCCAAATACAGATCCCAGTGGTACTCCGCTAATTGCATCTCTCCATTTTTAGTAATCACTTATTATCAGTCCATATTTTCTATTAAGGTACAGTATTAAATTCTCATTCCAAATACATGTGTTACCTTGGATGTCTATTTCATTCTAATAATTAATAATTTTTGTGAACTTCTATCAAAAACCTTACAAAAGTTCTAAATATAACATATCACATGCCCTTTTTTTGTATGGTAAAGCAGGAAAATACAAGCATAATTTTTGTAACCAATGCTTAGGTAAAGCAGTGTCTCTTTTATTTACAAAAAATACTGAATTCTTCATAGAAAAACAGACATCCTGTCTATTAATGTATAGTATACCATACAGGTGATTCTTTAGTTGCTTCTATTTACTGTCTGTTTTATCATTGTTTTCTTTGTGTTACTCAACATTTTATGTGAATGAAATTATGTTCTTTCTTTTCACATTGGACAATTATGATATAGAACTGAATAGATGATTAATGTTTCATTCAAGTTTTCAAGTGTCCATAACATGAAGGGATTATAATTGCGTATTTGATATAAAGCATACATGATTCAGAGTGTCAATATTGGTATCTAACAAATTAACAGGACTTCGATCCTGTGCTTATCCTGTGTTGATTCTATACAAAATACTTTAGATGAAAAGTTAAGTGTTATGACAGCCATTTGTGACATGCACTCATATGTTACATACTGCTTCTATTTTAATATAATCAGAATCTATTGTTTTATGTTCAATAAAAGTTGTAGTGTTTTCTTGGTTTGGTGCATTTTTGTTCTCAAAAGTCTTTAATTCCTTTTGGAAGAACAGACCAGGGCAGAAGATTAAAAAATATATATGTGCTTGAATATAAAAATATCAAGGAATTTGAGGGAATGTCATATTGCTTGTAAAATCGGATACAAGTACTATTATTTTGAGTGTGAATGGAGCCCAACTGAAATATCTCTTAGGCAGGCATTCCAGAACTATGAAAAGGGTTATGTGACTTCCTTTGCCATTAAATTAGTAAAAGCTCCAGGCATGTCATAATGACCTTTGTTTGTTGTGCAATTCTGTTTACTGGACTTTTAGGTGAAGAAAATTACCTGCAAGACATGTGCTTAAAGAAAAGGAAGCATATGAATGCACCCACAATGAAATGAAGAATTAAGTTATTAATAGGGTTAAGTCATGTGCTAGAGGAAAGATTTAAAACATTTTGAAATCAAATTAATAATAAATCTGGACAATCTGTCCAATCTTGTTTTCATTTTGTAACTTGCACGTTTAATTATTGCCTGTGCATCTTGAGAGCCTGTTTATTTTGATGTATTGTACATTTTACATTTAGCATTTATTGGCTGAGTATTTGGAGGTTGGTGGCGGGTGTTGGGAAGAGAATTTGAAAGGATGTAACAATTAAGACAAATTATTCAGCACTGTTACATCTTCTAACTGCCTTCTTTAATTTTTGCTGAAATTCAGCTTTTTTGGCATATACAAATCGTCTGTGCTTTCTTGACCTTTATGAGTTCCCTGAAGACATTTATTTCCGTGATTACTTTGGACTAAAAATTAGAGAAAGCAGAAAATAGAGATGCACATTTCTGTTTCAAAACACCGCTAATGAGAGAGACCTGAGTTCTCCTCCTGCTATAAGTACTGTATGTGATAATCTCAAAGGTCTGGCATACTGAAATTAGCACCCTCAATATTGTTTTGAACTGTCCATTTTTCCTCACAACACATCTGTTATAAATATGAACCTGGTATAAACACCTCTTGTATGGAAGATGGTACACCTGAACCCCCTAATCCACTCCTTTAGGATACCAGTCCTGTAGGTTTTGTAGGTCTTCGTAAATCATAATCAGCTTAAGAGCTTTGCTGAAGGTTTGACCAATTCAATTAAGCCTAAACTGAAACTTTACTTAACTGTTAACCTCTTCCTGAGGTCTTGTGGTTTTAATTTTTAATAGTAATATATTTTGTTTGTATGTCTTTTAAAAAATACAGTGTGTGTAGACATGTAGAACACAGAATAGATATATACAAATTTAGATTTGTATAAAAGACAGCATATTGGGATAAATAGTATTAAGAGAAAAAAAATGATATATTAAAAACCACTGTATATTGTAAAGAACGTTATTTTAATGATTAATAATGTTAAAATGTCCATAGTCCATAGTGTGAACTATCAGAGCTGCACAAGAGAAGGAAGGTTCTATTGCCCATTGTGTATAGACTGGTCCTTGGAATAAGAAAATTAGATGACCCCTGATTAAGTGCTGGAAAGCACAATAAATCCTTAAGGTAGCCTGAAGCAAGGTAATATGTAAGTTTGAATGCAATTTGCAAAGTTTCGTATACAATCAACAGAATTCTGTGTGTACTGGAACTTGTTAAGTGACTTTGTACAGTAGTAACTCCAGTATAGCGTATAATAAATTTCAGTAGTCTGATCTTGATGAAATAAAGAAATGTGTCTATTTTTCAGCAATCTGTTAGAGCAAGGATTTTAACTGGGGTAAAGTTACCTCATAAAGTGAGTTTATGGAGATAGAAATCACAGACCCTTGCAACATTTTTTAATTACATAAGCTTGGAATGAAAGCAGAAGGCCAAAAATAACACAATTGTGTTCAAGGTTTTAATTTCCTCACTGCAAAAAAATTTCACTTAGCTGTTGCTGGATTCCATTAAGCACAGTAAGTGCCATCGGTATAGGATTTATAGGAGAATGCATAGCATTCTCAAACATACAGTATTTAATTTTGGGGTGACATGATTCCTGCAAGGAATCGTCTGTGTTGAAAAAGAATGCAGATCTTAGGAAACACACAACCCAGCACTACACTAGAGTTACACTGTTCAATAAGGTTAAAATAAAGTCAATTTGAAACAAAACAGCTGAAGCAGGTTTCATCAGCGTCAGACTGACAAAATGTGTCTTTTGTGTTATGTGTGTTTTCCAAACTCCAATAATAAACACCATTCCTATTAATGGGTGAGGAAAGGGTCATTAGCTGCAGCTGGTAAATTACATAGAAAGGATTCTTCATGAAGAAAAGGGAAATGAATGGCTGTTGTTCAGAGATTTAAATTAAGATGTTATATTACCCCCTGAGAACTGTCTTCTTTCCTCCCACATATCTAATCTGGCATACTGTATCACTGCATAATCTTTAAACTCAGAACTTCCTGACAAGGACATTATTTAATTATCTTTTAATAATTCCTGTTTTGAAGTGAGGAGCATGTCTAGGTAAACATTATTAGTTTTAAAATCTAATTGTATTGTTTGGCTATAAGATTTATTTTTTCTTTTGCTACACTGTGGAAGGCCCATGATCTTCTCTGGAATATACAGTATAAGTAAACAAAAAAAGCTTGACATCTACTGTAGGTTTCTAGGGAAAGGGGAAACACACTCACTTGTCTTTTGTCTTGTTATATTGATTTTTTTTCCCATTTTGTGCTTCTGAATCAATTAAAATATTTAAACTGAAAAATAACATCTAAACCCTACATTCAAAAAAGGAAACAGCAACACATTAGGGAGTCCCTGAGTGTTATGAACACCCAAGTTAAAACAAAAACAAGATCAGTCTCACCTTCTCATTTACTTTTATCTCTCTTAAATAAATAAAAAAAAACATTTGTTGCAATGAATAACACTCAACAATCCTCTTAAAATATCTAAATCAGTTTGTGTGAAATTAGCCTTCGTATTATAACCTGAAGTTGACATAATTAGTTTACAATAAAATAACATAAATAAATCACAAATGTCTTTATTTCTTATTAAAATAATTTTACTTAGGCAGCACTTTGCTGTGGTTATTTTACCGTAACTTACAATACCATACAGTATATATACTGTAACTGCTTTTATCCAAAACAGAGTCACAGGGAAGGCAAAGCCTATCCAAGCAAGCAACGAGTGCAAGGCAGGATACACCCTAGATGGGATGCCATGTCCATCACAGGGCACACAAAGACACAGACATGCACAAACTCACACCAGGGACATTTGTTTTTTTCTAGAAGTCAATTAATCTAACTTAATATCTTTTTGGACTATGGGAAGAAACTGTAGCACCTGGAAGAAAGCAGTGTGAACATACAAAAAGCCATGTAGATAGCAGCCCAGGAATTACTGTAAACCCACTTCAAGGCATCAATGCTAATCATTGTGCCACTGTGCAGACTGCTTACATGACTAATTGAGTACATAGTAAAGCATTAGGATAAAAAATCAATCCCTTGCAATACTTTCAGGTTTGTTGTACTTTGCTCCTAAAAATCAATCTATATTTCACCAGCTTTTTTTGTTACTCTTTGGAATCACATAAGATCAACAATGAAATTACCTCCTATTATAAATCCCCTTCACTGCCAGGATCACACCTACTGTGTATATACAGTATATATAAATAAATATTGTATATACGGTCCTAAATATTGCCTTCAATGTACATCAGGGCTCTGTATCGGGACCACACTGCCTCATTTCCATTAATACAGATTCTGATATAGTCAGTAGACCAGTCAAACTTGCAAACTACAGTATAAACTTTGAAGAGGAAAGTAAGTTTAAGGTGGAATGTTACAATGCAGATTTCAAAAACAAACTTTATATACAGTATAAAATGGGAAGTACTACGCATGAGATGTTGACACACCATTTTGGGGAAATAAAAAGGCACACATAGTTAATTTGGGCATCAATGGTTTGAAAAGTTATTGATTCTCTGGAATCAGTCCAGAAACAGGTGAATTGGAATATTTATGGGTTTTTTTCTGGGTTTAAAGGGTTGCCCTAGCTTGACAGGCCAAAAAAACTAATCTTATTTTTTCTTTTAAGTTTCAAAAAAAGAAGAAAAAATAAAGGGATATATAATTCAAAATTTAAAAAAATACTACCAAATGCAATTCTACAGACTTCCCCAGAATCAACAATGGAGCATGAACCAATGACACAAATGGAAATCAAAAAGAAGTACATTTAAAACCAAGAAAAAGTTATGCAGCTATGTTGTCAGAGCTGATACTGTTGATACTGTTGGTTCTTTCAAGAAAAAGTTGGAATAGATACTTGGATCGATTAATCATTAAAAACTATTAGTCAGATGAGTCGAATGGTATAAGTTTCTTACGTTCTTTTATATCTAAATTAGATGTTGCAAGTTGTCATTTTCTTTCAGATACAGTATATCTGTGAATAAAGTGGGATGTGACCATCTGTGGGAAATCAAAAGACAGCTTGACTTTTAGAATTTTGGAATTGAGAGCATGCATTTTTGCTTTTCTTTCTTAAAGAGACAAAGCATGCCCATCTTATGTATGAAACATTTTATGGCATACGCATCTGAAGAATACAAACTACTGGTAGACTATTGATATAGTAACGAACACTCTGGGTTCTGTGTCCGCAGTGTGAGGACTGATAGGCTAGAGACGACTTTACAGGCTCACTGAATGCTTTATCACCCTTTTCATTACAGTAGGGATGAGCTAATCACAGAGCAGAGAAATTAGCTGGGAAGGCAGAAAAAGAGCAGGCAACCGCTGGATATGGAGGAGGGAAAGAGAAAGAGAACTGATTCTTCCATGCTTTTAGGAGGGGAAAAGGTGGGGTGAGCCTGAGGAATAAGGAGAGTCATGGCGGCAGTCTAATGCAGAAGTTGCAAATCACTACAGTATTGGTAATTGTTGGAGGACTAATAACACTATTAACTTCTTGAGGCTATTTGACTTGTCTGTCTCATTTGGTTGTGAAAAACCATCTTAATCCAATATTTATCCTAATTTCTTGAAGGGTTCCAGTTCAAGTGATCCGTAGAGTGACTTTTCCTCAATACACCTGCCCCTCTTTGTGCAGATATGCCTTCAGTTCTCTGTCCTGTACTGTATATATTTCTGCTTAATTTAATTTGGTCTCTTCTCATGTAGGTTTCCCTGCAGAATTGTTTCCCATTAGTATTTGCTCTTTAATAATGGTATAAAAGTTAATTCAATTCTTCAAAGTTAATTTCTTCCTAGTTCATTGGGTTTCTTGTAAAGCATTATGTGCTTTTTAATTATTTCAGCAGACAAACAATTAGAGTGTCCCAGTGGAGAGATGAGTACTGTGGAAATCAAGCAGAATGTTTGAAAATGGGTCATCTAGTTAACCAAGACAGGGAAATCAGAAATAATGTTTTAAACATTATACTAAATTAAAAGAGAATAAAACATTGATTTATTAACAAGAAAGATTGAGCCATTATTGGGTTTTCTCCAAACATAAATTAAGAAATATATTTATAACAATTACAAACTCACTGAAGCTTCGGGAATGAATTACGAATTTTCACAATAAAGTAAATTTAATAGAATATCCCAATCAATTAGAGAATTGAAATAGAATTTTGAAATGGGACATTGGTCAAAGTGAACAGATATAATGCTATAACCCTTTCCCAGGTTATGTACTGTATGACTTGGTGAATGGAAATTTGCCTTTACATAAAAGCATCCTATGAGTCTTGTGACAACATTTATGAATTAAGGAGAGTTAATGTTAAATGGGGAAAGAATAAGTACTGTAGAATGGCCTTGTCCTTCGGTGGATGAATAGTGTGGAATCAGTGCAATACCATCTCCACCAGGATTCCTGTACGCCTCCACTGTGCTCTCTGTCCAGTGTTGGTCTGGCACACATGGCAACACCTGCATATGATCTTGATCTTTCATGTTGAACATTTTTTATAAACCCATATTGAAATAAGCTAATTTCTTATTTTAATTTTGACTTAAATTACTGAGCAGTCTAGGGTAATGAAACGTACAAAGTTAACATCTCTTTTATTTATTACAAAGGAACAAGTAATAGGTTCATTCCATGCTGAAAAGAGAAGAAAGAATACACAGTGTTTTTGTGGCCTTCTTCAGGTATGAGAAAGACAGGGCAGTAAGCAAAGATAATGTAGCATAGGAGAACAAAAGCTGGGTAGAGGAGGGGCAGAAGGCGGGAGCAGGGGACAGACGGAGTGGCCAATCAGGTAGTATGAAGTCAGGATAGGCAAAGAGGTGTGAAATGAAACCTACAATGAATAGAGAGAATTTAGAAGAAAATGAGTCCGTCGTTGAGAGAAGGTGTGATCCTAGCTGCAGGATAATTTTAGTTTCTGTTGTCCTTCTGATGTGGGAGTTAGGAAAACCATCTTTGAGAACACAGGCAGAGAGATTAGTGTGACCATGGCCGTCAGGGATGAAATGAGAAACAAAAGACTTGGAGAAATCTTTAATGTTCACGGCCCTAACATGTTCTCTGAAGCGGTCACCCAGCCTCCTTCCTATTTCCCCAATGTAGATTTGGGCATTTACTCAGTAAATCTTGCACTTCCCACCTGAACTATTTTATTTATTGCAATGCATATTTGTATGTGTAGGCTTTTTTGGTGTTTGAGAATAATGGAGTACCACCATAAAATTAGCACTGGTAGTTCTCTATGTGGGTTCATGCAAAAGCCAAGAAAGTTTTGCTTCTGACTTAAATTGGGGATACATGAAGACTTGCAAAACTGAACTATTTATAACCCATGATGTGAGTTACAGAACCGGTACTTAAAGAGTAAAAAGTGAACTACCTAGAGGAATATGAAAAAGAGAATTACCCTGGACTATGGGAAGAAACCAGAGCACATGGACAAAACCCACATGAGCCTAGAGAGAAAATACAAACTCTTTACAAATACTACAGTATACCACCCCAAATGGAATTTAATTCAGGTCCCCAGAGCTACAAGACTAACTTCCAATTGTTGTTAATATCAGTAGTGTATTCTGGAATTCCATAGATGTTACTATACTGTAGCTGGTGCAGCTACAGTACATATGAAAAATCATAGACTTTTTTTTATAAGTGCCCTTTAAACTGCATAACACTGTATTTGAAAAATATTGCATGTAATCCTATTTTGTTGTAATTGTAGAATACAATTACTGTGTCTGAATTAATTCCATTTAACATTCTATTCTTGCTTTTTTATTTAAATATCCAGTGCATTTCATTATTTTTATCAGTGTAGCAGTATAATTATGTCCTGTGGCTACTGCACTTCTCTTTCTTAACTCTGTTGACAGAAAAACAATTCAAACAATTGAATCTGGACAATTCAATTTCACTCAGTGAAAGAATACAAAAGGACTCTTTGTGAAATTGGTAGAGTATATAAAGTATTTATGCTTTATATACAGTATATAGTATATTTTATAAAGAAGGTAATGATGGAATCATTTTGAAACACAGAGCTATACAAAAGAAAATTGAACATACAGAGATTAGTCCAATATCTTTTTTTCAGTAGCCTTGTAGATGAATGCTCTTTCAGAACACTTAAGAACCTACACACAAGGTTTCACCCTAGCTGGGGCTGATCAATGTAGTTCATCTTGACCATGCTTCTGTTGCAGTCTGTGATTCAGATGTATCCTGGCAACTATTTGGCAGAACAGTTGACGAAGCAATAAAAAGGAATTAATAATATACATAAGAGTTCTTTTTCTTCCCTGAAAACTAAAAGATACCTATAATGATAGCAGTTATATAGTTAGCAGTTTAATAGTTTGAAGCATTTAATTAGTAAGAAATACCATGCAAAACGTATGCTTACAAGTACATTTTCTTGAAATCATTAAGAGTGATATACGAATAACAGCATCTATAGAAAAAGAAAACACTTACAAGATAATTCTCTTAATTGCCTAGAGTGCTTGCCTTTATCTTGTGTTTTTAAATGGCAAAAGGAAATAATCTCATAGTGGTTAAAATGAAGTTCTTGTTTTGCTAGAGACTGGAGTGCTGTAGAACAATACAAAGTTTACTTTTTTATTCTATTGATTTATTTGCTTTTATTTTCACAGCCAATTTAAGATGAAAACCTTTGAAGAAAATCCAACACTCATTAACGCTGGTAAGGCTGCAGCTCAAGAGATTGAAGTAGGCTTGATTTATCTTCAGAGCTTATATCCTTAAAGAATCTACTAAACACATTTTTTAAAAATGTGCATCTCAGGGGATTAGCCTTAAACTCTTAGGGCATTTCTCACAAAAGCTTTTTATTATTAAAAATATTTTTTTAATTAATAGTCTACTTTTTTTATTAGGAATCCGTCAATGGTTCATTTTTTTGTTAAATGTTGTACATATACTGTATATGAAAATATATATCCATCCGATTTCAAACTGCTCTATCCAATAAAGGGTTATAGGGAAGCCATGGATGTATAGTATACTCTGTATGGGACACCAGTTCATTGCAGGGCACACACAGACCTTGGACTGTCTTTGGAATGTGGGAGGAATTCCATGTGAACACAAAAGGGCTCAAAAAATCTAGAAAATCTTTGGACATACTGCAGGATCCATTTCTAAATCCATTAAAAAAGTCATTTTTAATTAACTACATTTCAGACCAACTCATCAAATGATAAGTAGATATTCTAAATGGTTTAATCCTACTTTTTTTCCCACTATAGGTATTTCTGCCTACTTATCTTTCACACTGGTTAAGTTTATAAAGGCCTTAGGTATTATTGTGATTAAACTTTTTTATTCAAATAAAGTATGCTACTTTCAATTCCACCATCTACCCCTACTAAACAGGCAGGCTCAATTTAAGATTCTGGGACCTCTGTTTTTGTATCTTTAAATACGTACAAAACAGTAGAAGAAGAAACAATTCTAATCTTAGCACATACTGTACTGTATGCCAGCTATCAGAATTGAAACTGAACAATGGTCATCTTGCATGATATCAGACTTGTCTCTAACTTTTTACAGTAAGTGGCCTAATTTAAGTGTTAGGCCACTCTCTATATCATTCCAATCAACTGCTCTGTTCCCTTTTTTGACAATAAAAGATAAACAAAGGAATTCAAGAACAAAACAGTTAACTAAACAAATGGCATGCATGATTGTGTCCCTGGTTTTATAGGATAGTAGGTGCTTTCTTTTTGGTTAATGAAGAATAAGTAATTTTAAATGTGAGGAGGACAATGTCACTGATTTGTGTATGCAGTCCTTCTTACAAACCAACAGTTAAATTTCATTAAATATTTCCCTGTCTTGTGCTGTAACTGGAAAGACATGTCAGTAAGTAAAATGATCCACTATTAAAGAATATCTAAGCAGTACAACAGCACCATCTCTTGTTTGCTTTGCTATAAATTAACCCCTTTATTTGAATTTTCACAACATCTGTTCATTATTAAAGATTTATTCTGAAGTATTAATTTAGGCCATAACAACAACAAAAACAATCAATAAAAGAAAAAATCACTGACTTTTCACAACAACTGTGAGAAGCTGAATCAAAAATGAGGAATTACCTAGAACGAATGAATTTCCAGAAATAAAGAGCAAAAACCTATTGAATATGTTAAATGTTCCTAAATGCTACTGTATGTTACGTATTTTAACTAAGCATTAGTATTTTAACTAATGTTATTAGATTATGTTTACAGAAATGAGTATTATATTTGCAAGGCAGCATTTTAAAATAGTGTTTAGAGCTTTACCCTACAGTAATCGTGGTAGTCATAGGCTCAAACCTTGGGTGGGGCACTAATGTTTTGTCTTCAAGTGCTCATATTACTTCAATAAAATGTACATCTGAATAGAACACATGCATTCTAAAAGTATCAGCTTAATTATCAGCCATTTCAGAAGGAGTACAACCACATCTTTCCGCAGAGAATGTGAATATTGTATACCTCATTGTGTCGTATCGTTTTATCATACTTACAGGAAGAATAAAAAAATTAACCTCCCAGATTTAACCATTGAAGATATGATAGAAACACAGAACAACTATACTGGCTTCAATCAGTTTTCTACACTGATGGCATCCAATGTGAAAACAAATCTTCTGTCCTTTGTTTCCATTATTCACTTTAGTTTGCATAAATGTTCCTGAAAATTCCAGATACTTTGAACTGGGTCTTACCTGTTCTTTTTGGTCACAATTACAGCTGTCAGTAATATGGAACCTTGCCAGGACACAGTAATATGGAACAAACTTCCAGCCATTTAATAGCATTATGGTAGCTACCAAGTGACTACATTGTAATGGTGAGTAATAGTAAAATGTTCTCTTGCCGGTTTAAGCAATGCAGTTGTGTTTTACCTAATAGAGGTGCTGCAGTAAAGTTCTACTGTACATGAACCATTTGGTGCTAATATTGTGGACCAGCTTGTCAGACATTTCTTGGTTCTTTTGATTTTTTGTAGTTTTTTTTTACTTCATTTGAATTAGCCTTATGCATCATTATTTATAGAGTCTGGCAAAAAAGCAGCAAAGCTCAAGTTGTTAAACATAATTCAGAATTGGGTTAGATGCAACACAAACCTGCATTAATTCTGAGCTGCATTTATTCATGCATTAACAATTCTCTTTATTTTGGTTGTTGATTCAGGATTTTTATTTTTATTTTTATTTTACCAATTAAAATTATTGTGACAATATCCCAGAAAGGACAACTGTAGCAGCATTTTGGTAACAGAGCTTTACAAGCTTTGCAAATACGTCAGACACTTTATTTTGTTAGCTTGAAACATATAGTATGTTTTAAAATTCAGATTAATAATATTTTATAAGATCACAGTAATAACAGCATTACAGATCTGAACTAAACCAAATATACAATCTGAAACAAGGCTGCCAAGGTTAATTCAATCAAATTTGTCCTTGTCAATCAGCTTACACGAAAGCTTAAAATGGTTTGACACTCTTCAGTATATATAGTTCTGTTTTAAAAATTAAAGAACTGTCTACGTTTAATACTGAGCACTGTCATTTAACTGGTAAGATTGACAGTCCTGTCCTAACAGTACTAGAAAAGCAATTCTATTTTTTAACTTTGACTTTTTTAACTCTTCAGTTTAATAAAGAGAAAAAGTCATTTTCTGTGGGCTAGAAATAAAATTGTGTTTTTGAGAGCAACTTTTTATTAAACAGGCAAGGATTGAGGAGGAAAGCAGAATTATCAACTGCCAGAGTCAAGTGACAAACCAATATTGTGTTAAATTAGACTTTGAAAGACATGGTATTCTATCAAGAGAGAAAATAATCCTTTCTTTAAAAGCCGTCTGTTTTCAGAATGTGATAAAGATATAAATCAAAAACAATTGAAAGATCCAGAGAATAAGCAACCATTTTGCCAAATCTATCACTAGCTTCCCAACAGTGGTCAGAAAAATACAAAAAATCTGGTTGCAGAAGCAATACTATACAGACAGCTCATTATCATGTCATGATTAACAAATGTTTTTTTTGGAAAATATACTAATGTACAATAGAAAAACAAAATATTTATTTTTATTTATTTAATCAAGTATTGTAACAAAGTAACAAAATCACAAAAACATGCAAAAAAAAAAGCAAATCCTAATAGATTTTATTGTTAGATGTAATGCCTTTTTTGCAAATATTACAATACCAATAGCAGGTGATGAGTTCCCTGAGTATTAACACAACCCTGAAAGCACTGATAAATATTTGACCTTATCAGTCTTTAGAGGACTGCTGTGAGATGTTCTGCCACCTTTCCTGTGCAATTGCAGCCAAATGGACAGAGGGTTTGATGCTTGCAGTTATCTCCTGGTAATTTTGGCCATAGGAAGATGCTGTCATTGTTTTCTGAACTTAATTCCATGAATGTCCCAGTACTTTGTGGTCTTCCATTTTCCTACTGGAAATTTTACTCTTCCAGATTGGCTTGCACAAACAGAAAAAAATCTTGGTTCAAGGATTTCTTGCAATGTACTGTATTACTGCCCTCAATCAGCACCAAATGTCCAGTGCAACGGTCAGAATAATGCTCACCATGATGTTTTCACACACAACCTTTGTCAAAGAAAAAGAGGCTTAATCTCTGAATAAAACAGTCCTCTACTCTGCCTGATGTTTTGTCGCTCACGAAAGATGGCAATTTCATATCTCGACTATCAACATTACCCCTGCATGACCTCTGTGCGGGCAAACCATTTTCATGCAGACAGTGATCTGTGGCCACTGCAGTCTGAAAATATTTCACAGATGGATCAGAAAAATTCACAAGCCCAGAGTATTAACCCCATGCCTTCTAGTACAGTATGTCTCTTTCCCTTATAGAGCCCATTTCCTGGTGGAGCACAACCTCAATTGCAACAAGAGCAACAAGGCAATCTTCAATACTCAAACAGGGTCTGATTATATATACTGTATATATATATATCTTACTTAAAATCATGTATTTTTACTGACTATTTCTACAATGCATTATTCAATATATTTTGACAATTCTAACTCAAATACCAATCACTGAACAGCTAGTGCTTACGGCAACACATGACCCGAGTTTTCTTTCTCTTAACTCAAGCTTCAAGCATGACATGAATTTATTGTAGTACTTTCAAATGTGAAACTGCAACTAAGTCTATTGAAGCTATTAAATGCGTACAAACCTACTTCTCTCAGGGACACAGACATGCATATACAGTATTAAGAGATTTATTTCCAGGCTGAAAATGAGAAAGAATTAGGGAAAATATGTAATATTGCAACAAAAACAGTATTAGTCCTAACATATCTGTTAGAAGTATTTATGTAATATAGAAACAAATAAGTCATAGTAATTCTAGGCACTATAGCATGTAAGTCTAGGATGACTTATATAAGAAAGCAATTTGGAGAAAGTGTAATACCTGTATTAATAGAATGTGAATAAAGGTGGATATAGTGGCAATGTGGT
This sequence comes from Lepisosteus oculatus, assembly GCF_040954835.1. Taxonomy (NCBI): domain Eukaryota; kingdom Metazoa; phylum Chordata; class Actinopteri; order Semionotiformes; family Lepisosteidae; genus Lepisosteus; species Lepisosteus oculatus. Next base: position 10,187,415 of record NC_090719.1, on the reverse strand, counting down.
TAAAGGGATTAAGAAAATAAATGAGGAGGTTCACAGTTCAAGGCCCAATTCTATAATTGACACATCGACAGTGTGTCAGTCCTGAGTAAGTTTTTGAGTTGTAGTCCATCATCTAGATGCAATGTACTGTTATAGTGAGCTCCTGTTGTCATTAGCTTTGGAGCAAATGCTATTCATGTGTCCTTTAAATACTTCTAATGGTTTGGATCGTGATTAACCAATGTAACTATCAAGAACAGGTAAACCTAAGTTTTTGAAAATATTGCAGGTTGTGTGCTTTATGAGAACTTAAAATACAAACCAATTTTAGTCTGGTAGTGAAAATATTTAAGGGAGAGCACTGCTCTATTGCCTTCAAACAAATTACCTGCAAGATTTGACATGATTTCTATTTTACTTGGAAACGTAAAGCAATTAGTTCATTAATACTTTCAAAGTTGAAGCATGAATTTCTCAATGCTCATCAAGTCCTTTAGGTCTGAAGAAGAAGACAGGCTCATTAAAATGGCAAAATAACTCGGTTGTGCTTATAGCAAGTCATAAATTTCAAATTATTAGTATTACATTTCTTATTGGTGGAGGAAATAAAAAATCAAAGCACCATTTGTTAAACGATAGCTCATTTATAAAGTGCTTCATAAAGTAGTGGCCTGCTTTATGGTTTACAGCATTAACACATATTATTCTTTCTGATCTGCCCCAAGATATTTCTAAGAATTTATATCACTATGATTTGTGGCCTTGGCTTGCTCTTTATTTGAGCTCAGTATCCAGAGGGAACAGAAGGACAAAAAACAAATATTAAGAACATATTTTCTTGTCATCACATGTAGGACTGAAACTTTGAATTAGAAGATATAAAAGATATTACAGCCTTTTGTCTCATAGATGTTAAACTAGTGCTTTTTTCTTTTGCATCCTGAGAAAACAAATCACTGATAGCTGTTAACTACGTTTTCATTAACCTTATTTATTTATGGTAATTCTGATGCCCCCCCCGCCCAGCTCACTGTGTCTGAATTCTTATTCAGGGTCTTACAAAAGTCTTTGAGTAACAACCAGTCCATGAGGTGATCCATCTTGCACTCAAATTCTCCCACAAAGGAAATGAGCCAAAGGACTACTAAAAGGGAGGTGCAGGGCAGTAGAGGATGATTGATAAAAGGAAAGAGAGTTTAATGACCTGTACTTGCAAAAGGGGCAGGCTGTTGATTCAACCTGAAGTGACGTGAGTGCTGTTTAAGTCTTTCTGTGAATATCACAGACTTTGTAACTGTGTGAAGGTTCATAAAAATGTTCCAAAAACTTGACAGACACGTACATGCTTTCAAAACTAAATACTAATTTGATAAAACTCCAATTAAGTGATTAATTTTAAGAATCATTAGTCCAAATTATTTTGATTGTTAGTATTCTTAAGTGAATTGATAAATATTGACATTTGATTATTGTGTGTGGCATACAAAAATGAGAAATTAAAAAATGTATATTGAAAGCATGCATCAATGAAATATAGTCGTCATACAGTTTTATACTTGTATTCGGAGTTTCATATCAATATCTACTGTGACTACTAGTGTTCAGATAAATACCAAAAAAGTCAGAGCTCTTGATTATACCTTCATATTGGAAAGGGAGCATTTCAAATGTTATGCTTTGTTGACATTGTGGGTATGTGTTTTACAATATAACAAAATACACATTTTGCAATATTGCAATACTAGAATCTATTATACTAAAAATAATTCTATCATTTTCCCCTTAGGTATGAGACAAATGTGTTTCAGTATAATTCCTTTAATTAACTGTTAATTAGCATCTGATGTTCTATATCCTTTAACTCGTGCTGTTAGTTCATTAGGTAGGATGTCAGGTGCTAATTTTGCCAAAGAATTTGTGTGAAATATGCCTCTAGTTGATTAAATAGACAGACTAATATAATAACTTATAATGATCAAACTGATTGACAAAATACATTGAAAAATAACTTAAAGTCTCAGGAAAAGATTATTTTTTTCTATCATCTATCAATGCTAATCCAAAAACAGACTTTTAAAATCTACTGCAAGGTTTCAATATCACTTGGCTTTAAACAGCAACAATCACCTGCCTTACATTCCGAGCTATTCAAGAAAAACTATACAGCTACATAAAAGAAATTAAGAAGAGTGTTTTTCTAATCATAGTGAAGTGAGTTGGATACTATACTGCTATGAAACTAATAATTTGCTTATGAGCATCTACAGGGAGGATTTAAAACTCCAATGAGGAGATAGCTTGGACACTGTATTGTGAAACAATTCATGTTGTGTTTAAGGAACAGGTAAAGGTTTATTCTGTGCTGAAAATAAAAGAGACATGTTTTGTGGAGCCTTCTTCAGCTTACACAACTATCTACAGTACTTGATTTTTTGTTTACTTTTTACTCAGCTTGAGTGGTTCCTGTCCTTATTAGGGAGGGTGTTCTCTTTAAGCTTTAATGTAATAGTTTTTAACACCCTGACACATGAAATGTCACAGCCACTCTGCATCAAATCAATAAGAATGAGAAGGAAAAATAAAAACTGTGAGTATTAAATATTTATAGAGATTATCTATGTGACCTTTTTTGAGACTCAGTCATACTAAAGAATGTCCTTTGATTGAACAGTTTGCCACATAAGCTACCTCAAAACCTTGTTCAAGGTCTTCCAGTTGATTACAGCATCTGTATTGTACAACAGCTCATTTATGTATCAGGAAATGAACATTTCAACAGCATATCAGAAGGAGTGATAATGTATTTGCATCAAGGAATTCTCTGCTTCCCTTTCATATAAAAAAATCTAACATGAATGAGCTCACAGAGTGAAAAAAATAGTTTAGTTTTTTTTCTAAATGTAAATGGTTTATTTAGCCAGAGCAAACCAGCGTTGAAACTCAAAAAGCTTAACCAGTTGTGACATCATTAAAAGAATATGATAAAGAAATCCAATATCCACACATAACCTGGATTTAAGTTGTCTTTTGTTTACTGTCTTGATACCCTGTCAAGACTATTGTCAATGTCTGACAATAAAATATTATAAAAATGAGACTACTTATTTGGTTTCTAGAGGATGTTTTAGTAACCAAATGCAGGAGTTAAAATGAGAGAGTATGCTCTTAATAAACCACCGTGCTTTGTGAAAATAGTAGCAGGATGCCTGGGAGCTGTCATGACATGTGTTATGACAGTGTTATGTTTAAAATTATCAGCACAGTTTCTAATTTCTGTTATCCACATTTAAAATGAACCCACAAAAGAACATTCCTGACCTTCAATCAGCTTAAAGAGTCTAACACGGTTAATTTGAAGCTTTGACATTCATACCCATTCAGAGACAGGAATCGCATCTCTTTGGTCTTGAACAGAAACTGTGAATTCACGTGATGCCTGTTCTGTATTTGAATATCTTGAAAGATTTTGACTGTAATCCACAAAGAAAATCACTTCAGGACCAAAAGAGAATCAAAGGTTCAGGTACACAAGCAGAAATTGAAGAGTTTAAATAATAGGACAGAAAACATGAGGCACCGGAGGACCAACCTATCCAGTCATAGTGCTGAAGAAGATTCCCCAGAATTCTTCAAGAAAAAACTAGATGAGATTCACATCTCAATAAGATAGCCAAAGGGCTAAATAAAAAACTACAGTATATGTACTGTTTTCTCTGATTCTGTAGCCTTCCCTTTTTTCTGAAGAATGAAATTAACTAGAATATATCCATGCCTTACACATTTGTCCATATTCTTGATGAAACAAGAACAAAAAAATCATCATACTGTACAACAGAAAGATTTACTTATCGGATAAAGTGTTCTGCTGGGAAAAAATGTCACACTGTAATCTTAATAGTATTGCATTGTTGGAAATAAATTGAATCCAAAGTGAATTCATACCCTTGTAGTATTTATACCCTTGTGATATTTTGTAAATCTTCTCTAATGGATTACACCGACCATTCCTACAGATACATTCGCTGTAGGTCAAAGGTCTCAAATGCTGGCACTTTTCCTAGAGTGTTTTCAACCTTCTAATTTGAATCAGTTCATTATTAGAACATTACTTGTTCTTTTTATCTGTGACAACCAGCTTCAAATAAGTCTTCAGATGCTGGTGTTTTAAAGAAAACTGGTAAACCTGCAGACACACCAAAATCCGAATTGTGAACCCCTGATTCAATCCTTCAGACTCTTTGGTTTCTGTTTTTGAACTCCTTTCTCCAATTCAAATCAATCAAATCAATTCAAACCACAAATATCCTGATTGGATTGTGTTTTGGAGATTGAGATGGTTAGCTGATAATATTTATTTTGTGTATAGCTAACAATTTTTTTAAATAATTTTGGATTTATTGTAAGCTGATGTACAGGTTTAGATAAGAGCTTTGAGTCTTGCCTGAGCTATTGTACATTTCCCAGGAAGCCATGAAGAATGACCTACCCTGCTGTCCTGTGTCCTGATCATTTTAAGGAAGACTATTTGTCAGATGTAATTTAATAAACAGGATAGAGTATTTCAAGATCAGTCTGAATCTGCTATCTAAGAAGGGTGCAGAGGTGGAAACCATAAAGACTTCTAGGAAAATTTTGGAGATTTTTAGATCTTTGTTTTTGCAAGAGACACACATTTTATGTGGCATATTATATGCCAGTAAAAAGCTTAGCTGCCTAGTTATTTGTTTAGCAGGTATGAAAACAAGTTAAGAGCTCAAAAAGAGCTAGCATTCTGTTTTGTGTTTGGAAACGTGGAATGAAATATGAGAAGTTTTTGTCTTACTTTACAGCTGTAAATTTCTGGTTTCCAAAACAGGCCTATACAAATCACTTCTAAGCCTTCTCATTGCTGAGTGTGCCACAGGATATTCAGCATCAAACTGTTCAGTACCAAAATGTATTGGCACATGTGAGAGTTCTAGGGCCTGAAGATGCAAAAATAACCCCAAAACCTAATAGACATGTGTCTACAGGGCCCTCTCTTTCCAAGCCAGCTTTAACCAAACCACACCCAAATGAAGGATAAGTAAAAAGGTTCTTATTTATTTCACAAATCAGCAGACACGTGAATAGTAGGAACAACAAGCACTTAACTTTACAAAAATATCAACAAAGCAATCAGGGATCTGCATCTTTGATTGCTACAAAAGAACTGGCTAAGGAGGGCTCAGTCTCTGGCTTTTATAGAGGAAGCTCCACCCCCTGAATTACCTCCTACAATTACCTTAAGGGCACCCTGCAGCTTAACAGATATTTTACACAATGTCACATTAAAAAACATAACATTATTCCCACACAAATATAAAATGTTTTTGCATTTTATAATTGCCTTAAAAGTAATAATTTTGTAGATTTTGACTGACTGCTTAAACACCGGTACTGTGGAGTCAGGCCATTCCCATTATTCTTACAAAGGTGTGTGGTTATCTGGCTAAACTGTTTTTCTATTTTTTCACAGTGGGAAGATTTTGCAGGTGTGCTTCTCCTTTATTTGGCAGCCTGCCCTCAGGTTCCGGCCAAGCATTGGGCAGCCTTCCTCTTTCTCTCAGTCCTTCTCAAGACTAAAGACATCTCTACTTCAGGACCAGAAGGTGCTATACTTTCCTTTAGTAACCTCTTCACCAAGCATTCAAGTGAAGGCTTCTCTAGTAGGCTTCTCAACCTCTGTTTGAGTTGTTCTTTGGATTTGCTGAATTCAAAATGATCAAACACCCTTTCTTCTTTACATGGTTGTCTGAGTCCTGGTCTGTGCCAAGGGCGCAGTAGCCAGTGTTCCTCCACTAGTCATCTCATTCCTCTTTAGGAGGTTCTAGTCCAGGGGCTTTTTTATCAATCTATAGTCCTGGTGATGCAAGCTCTCCCTCCCTTACGTCTGGAACACATGCAGTGGAGTGTATGTGTATCCTTTGTCCAACAAGAGATGCCCTCTGTGGTGACCTGTTGTCTCTTCAAATAAAGCAGCCTTTTTTTCTCCGTTTAATTTAATCCTAGGTGCTGCAGGAACTTGATCCTTCCCTTCTCTTGGTCCAGCTGCTTCCAGATAACCTTCAGTCTGCTATAAGTCAGCTTAGCTAAGACTATAATATAAATGGCTCATATGCATCTCTCTCCAGGCTTCAGCTGTGTTTGTGTCTTGTGTGTTGTGCAGATGTCCCTCCCTTTTGCTCAGGTGCTACTGTGCCAAAGGCAGCTCCTTGGTCCTCAGGTGCTCTTCAGACTCACCTATTTTATCCTTCCACATCATTTTCACATTCCTCTGTGAGTCCACTGTCAAATCTTTTTTTCAGCCAGGATACTTCTATGTTATTCAAACTACCTAACTTGTACTCTGAGTTTCCCCTGTCTGGTTAAGCTTCCCTTTCAGGTTTAGCAATTCTTTGGCAGTCTGGCTGGAAAATGGATTGTGCTTTAGGCTTGAAGTCTCAGAGCCAGTTTTTCTCCTTTGAGAAAGCCAGTGTCTTTGAGTACAGTACCTAAGAAAAAGCTTCTTATCATAAAAGCTCTTGTCTTCAGCTGCCATCATCTCAGCTGATACTCTGTAAGATCTTTCATAGTTTGGATTGTTTTCAGCTTCTCTGTGTCTCCCTCCACCCCACCCTCACCCTTGCAATGGCCTTATGGCTCATTCCTTACAAGTGAAGGACTCATTCATATTTTTTGTCAATTAAAATGAAATTTTGCATAAGGCAATATATAAATATAATGGGGTAATATGTACATAATTATTGCATTAGGTACAATGTTATTTAAATACCATGTTTTTCTCTGTGATACTAATAGGCTTCTGTAGAGTTCTGCAGGTCTTGCCTTTTTAAACAGTATATAGTCCATTGAGCATTAGCTCTTTTATGAGGATACAAAGACAAATCACAAATATTCACAGTACTTTTGGATTTTGTGATTGGCATTTATTAATTTTACATTTTCTAATGTAATTTTCAGTTTTTTTAAGGGTCAAATTAAATGGAACCTGAAGTACCATGAAAAGTATTGTTTTAATTTGGAGCAAGAACCATATACTGTGGATGGACACGCAAAATACATTTTCCAATGTTCCGCACAGGAACACAGAGATCTGTGAATGTCTGCACATATCCATACCGTACAGAAACTACAATATTATCGGTGGTCATGTCCACTTCCTACATCAGAAAGCATTCCAGTACCTGTTCAATTACATTTAATTTTTAGACCAAAATGTATGTGGCAGGAAAGACACTTTTACTTTCATGCTGCTTCCTTCTGAGAGTTAGACAAGGAAAAAGATGTTAATCCTCCTTTTTACGGAATGTTTGTATCTACCCAAGATTCGCATTCATTTGAAACATTAAAATTAACCAACACATAACAAAAGATTACTTGCGTGACACAACCAGAGTTGCCTGCTTGAAGAGCAGGTTGAGCCTTTAGTCGAGACAGTCTAGACCAAGTCATTAGTTGGCAATGCCTAGATTTTCTATAGCAGCAACAGGGCTGTGCGAGTTTCATTCATCATGCATGACGTAAACAGAGCTTGGATGGACCTTGATTTTTTAATGCGCCTGGTTTCATTGAAATTCTCAGAAAACAAGCTATTTCATGGAGTTATGCACCTCTGAAATTTTAATTTTATTTGCTTGCATTACCTTCAAAACAGTGGTCTAAATGATTGCATCTAGAATAACAGATTATGCCTGTAGGGTTCGCTGTTTTCCCATTTGTGCTCCCATCCTACCATATTCAGTATCTGGTATATCCAACTCAGAGAGTTGATTTGTTGTTTCAATATCCTCAGTAAGACTCATGTAATTCCATGTTAAGGGATTCCACTTTATTTTTTCATGTTATATTCTCCATTATGGTCTTGAATGGCCACAAGCTACACTTTACTTATGGGAACTTTGAGTAAAAATGACTGCAGCAACAATAAGAGAATACAGAACCAAAACAAGATTTTCAATTATTTGAACCTGTTAATACAATTCATTTATTAGATACAGAAGTGTGGCAGCACTGCTGGGTTACCGTTCTAGGTCTTGGGTTCAATTCCAGTTTAGGGTATGTGGCTTTGTGTTGAAATGAACTGACCTCTAATTCAAGATGTAATCCTGTTTTGCACTTTACATGACCCCTATGAGGAATAAGTGACTTTTGAATAATGGAAGAATGGACTTTCCAGATACATTTAACACATAATAATATAGCTTTTTGGGAGTATAAACTGCACGTACCGCAACAACCTGACCTTTTCATTTAGTCAAGACTTCCAAAATAAACTCTGTAGTGGTCAGGGCCACCGCTTTAAGGATCACTGATAAGAGAACAAGATCAGTGGAAAAAAAACTGGTAAAAGTCAACACAATTTGCACTGTTCACTGTACAGTAGTTGACTGTCATTGCACAGTATGGGGTGAAAAGAGGTTTGGATTTTTGCTGTTGTCTCACCAGACTCTGGTGGTGTTGTGAAGATACTCTCCAGTAGCCATTAAAGTCTCCTTCATTGTACACCAACCTTGCCATTTCTTCATTCAACACACACTCCTTATAATATTGAGATTCTTTGTCAAATTTCTCTCTTCAAAGCAGGTAATGTATGGTAAACTTGAGGAGACTGAGACATACAGTATTTGGCTTGTTTTTGTAAGTCTTGAGTGGATTGAGCTGGAGTAACTTTTAAGTAGATTTCACGTTATTACCCCCTTCACAACTTTAACTGTAGATAGTGCAGAATACTTATTAGAGCCTGTTCGTGCTATTCTAACTGTTCACAGACATCCAATGTTTTTAAGTGGGTGTTACTAACTTGGCAAGTGAGTGTATTAACAATGGTCATTCCCAAGGAACATAGCTTTTAGTTGTCATGTTCATATGCTAGTGTAGACTACCTGCTTGTGCTTTAATTGCTTGTAGACAGGATTTTTTTAACATATATTGCTGATTGTAATAAAGACTACATAATGTGACTGTAATAGCTTGTTTGAATTTCAGGAGAATAAGTTTAAATAAGATTAAAGTCTGTCTCTACATTATGCCAAGTGACTGCTCATGGTGGTGAACTGCCAGTTACTGTTAATATAGACAGTCACCCATTTTATATTTGAAAAGATTTACTCAGAGGCATATCACTACATGACTGAAGATTAATCTGCTATTGCCTTTATGTTAAATAATTACTTTGGCAATACAGGCAGTTCATTAGAATATATAATAGTTTCTCATTCTTTATTGACATTCATATACACCACATATTATTCAAATTACAAAGGTCTGTCCCCTCTTCAATCAGAATGCTGAAAAGCTGAGCAGGGTAAAGATTGTTCTCATTCTATATATTGCGTCCGTATATAAGTCTTTATCACAAGGTGTAATGTCTGACGGTTTTTGAATCCAAATCCTTAATGATGGCAGCCAGCCTTTCCCTTTTTGTTTCCTTCTGATACTCTCAGCTACTGTACCATAAAAGGATAGAGAGACCAGGACACACTGAGGTAGGGAGAGAGACCACACTGGAAGCAATTATTAGAGAAAAAAGATCGTTATATTTAAAAATATAGGAAAGGACTAAAATCAACACACACACACACACCTCGGCCTTTCTCGATAGTCTTATGAGACCGTTGGTTGAAAGGCTTCCTTCATACATCAAGGACACCAACCATGCCCTCTAACTTAACAATTTCCAGTTTCACAGGCCAGAATGCTACATTTTTACCATGGATATCACATCTCTATACACCATTATTCCCCACAATGAGTCTTACAGCCCTCAAGGACACGCTGGACAAATGCACAGTGCTTGTTCCACCCACACTCTTGTACAGATGCAGCCATTCAAAGTGCGCGGCACAAACATGTACTGCGGGCATTTGGCTACGTCATAATGCGTCATCACACGTCATCGTGCGGTACGTGATTGGTTGGCAAAAATGACCGACAGGGGCACTCGTGGTGCGTTGGTCAGTCGTGGAAAGATTTAAATGTCTTTACTGTGCACGTCTTAGTATTGCACCGTTTAGTAATGCACTTTTTCCCTTCCCTGTTAATCTAGAACAAAAAGGGTACTCACTTTTACATTGTGATTGTTAGAGCTGGCTAAATTCCCATTTCTAGCCCCATGCTCTCAATCCCCAAAAATGTATGACCATAAGTCATTCTATGTGTTTCTGTACATGTACTAGAAGCACAAGGCATCAGTCTGGTGTCATTTTGTATTCTGAAAGACAGTGTTTGCTTCCACACAGTCCATACACAGAAATGTTTGAACTTATACTACTAGCGACATTAGCACACGCTGAAAAAAACATTAAGGAAATGTAATCAGGTCACCCACCACATTTTGGAAAGTCAGATTAAATACAGTAGCAAGGAAACTTTAACTCATACTTAAACTGTAAAAACAGAAATTGACATTTTTGTATCTTGTTGTAAGAAACGTTAGAATCTCTCCCCATGATAAAATCTGCCTCCAGCTTAAGCACAAGTGTGTAAGGGGCGAGTGAGACATTTAGCTTTTTTAAATGACAAAAATCAAAACCATTAATAACTGCTATAAATCTAAACTCCAGCACTAAGGCTGTGGCTTTGCAATAATACTGAACAAATGTATACAATCATTGGGTCCTCAACTCTAAATTGCTGCTGTTGACTACCTTTTAAGAGCCATCATTATAGCAAATGAATAGAACAGAATTGACTAAAATGAGTATTTAAAAGCATTAAGAGGATAAAAGCTCTATTTGAGAAGCTATACAATGGCCTGAATCCTGCAAACTACTTGATTTGTACTTTAGGGCTTCTATTCAGAGAAGCAGTCAAGGTTACTGAGGATTTTACTTCCTCTTAAACTGAATTGTCTGGCTGAATATGGTAATTTCCACAGTTCTTCATGAAATAACCTTGATTAATAAATATTTAAGACGTCATATAGTATCAGAATACTTGTGTAACATACTTGAATTCTACCTCTATGTAACCATGGCACCTTTATGAGCTTGCCATGTGCTACCACCTAATCCATTGCCTCACCGTGTACATTGTACAGTATGTACCCTTAAAAACATTTTAAAATTCTGTGCTTAAACTTTAGCACTGTAATACATTTTATGGTGAACAGCCAGAACAGAGCACCACTGGAGTGTAAGAGGTCAGTAAGAAGCAAAGCTGTAGTTTTCATCACACACCACTGAATTCTTCTGGGAAATTGCATTCTTCTCCGTTGAATTTTATCACATCTGCAAGAGTACTGACCCTCGATCATGGACTGTTGGCTTCCTATGCAGGGCCTGCCATTTCTGTAGCTTCACAGCACCTTGATGAGCATGCTAACGGATTTGAGTGCAATAAATGTGACACTATTGGCCCTTTACCAAGGACTATGACATCATTTAATTACTGATTACACATTGAATTTTTCAGAAATGACCAAAATGTTTTGAACTTTTATAGGCTTAGATTTCATTAGGAAGTTTACCCACATACACAGATGAAAACCACATATTGATTTACAAATTTATGGTACCATGGCTTCAGTTCTCTGCCATGTAAGCTGAAAATAATATTGTCAGGAATATATTACATCAAAGTACTGCTAACATCAAAGTACAAAGCAATGCTAAACCCACTTGTCACTTTCTAGTCTTCACAGACAACTGGTGTGAACAACAATACATCCCTGTTACATTTGCCCTGCCCTTCCACATCAGTCCTTGATGTTTTTCATAGGTTGTGGCCAGTGGCCACACATTCTCTCTCCCCTGATCACTGGAGCTTTGCCCTCAGCTGTGTTGGGTTAGGTTGGTGCTGCATTGTACTAGCCCGTGGTGCAGTGATCCAGCGACCCACTAAGGACTATTGCACCTTCACTCTTGGGTCTGTAACATCTATAGGTATCTCAGTTCCTAGGGGGGCAGCGCTGATCATAACAATCCAATCAGATATTTTTTTCAAAAAATCACATGTTGTTCAACTAGTCAATTATTCTTGTTGATGTGGACAAGATATTTTCTTGGCTTAGGAAAAGAAAAATATGTTAGCTTTCATGCAGCAGTTAAAGAGCAAAGAGTGCTGAACACATTTATTCTGGATCATATGCAGTTTATTGTATATAAGCTTTCATTTTAGCCTATCAGGCTATAAAACATTTTTCTAACAAGCAGCACGTATGGTAAAGTACTAAGTATTAGCTGATAATGCAGCACTACACAAGCAGTTTCTGGAGAACTATTAATTAACAAAAAATTAACATTTTTTTCAAATTTTATTAAAATTAAAATAAAGACAATGTTCTGTTATGTTAGTTCTAAGTGGATTAATTTTACTATACCCTTTCAGTCTTCACTGGAACTACTGTACATTTAATATTTTGGCACCAAACTGAAATACTAATGTTTGGATGCTTTCTGTGTATTTATCATGCAGTTTGAGCACTATTGTGTCAAGTCTTTACCATTTTGTAAATAGGTGTCTCTACAGATTTAATTAATATTTTAAAATTGATATTCAGAATTAAATAACCAAAGTGTTCATGACTTTTCTCGGAAATGCTTACTTGGTCTTGTCCTGAACAGCTGATTATATTGGATAGATATCTTTTACCCTGCATTACTCCATATCCTTAAATTCCATAGCCTCTGTTCAAGCATGGAGTGTCCACTCACCTGTTAAATTTAGATTTCTTGATTCTGCCAACTGTCTGACAAAATGATAAACAGCCTCAGTTTTTAGTAAAGGTTGTAGAAGGCTCACTCACTTTGTGTTAATTGCTTTGTGCAACTGAACCGTAAAAACTGCAGTGACAGAGTACCTGAAAGTGCTCCCAATGACAAAGGGAAGAACTGAGCCCTGGAAAGATTGAGGTTATTTCTTCCAGCTACATTTAGGGATTCTGCAGAGGTGTTTAATTGAATATTCTTGCCCTGAGGTGTAAGAAAAGCAGTTAAATTTCTCTCGTACTATGATAAGAGTAGGTACTAATTAGGTGCCTTACCTATTGCAAACATTCCTTTATAGCAACTGTGCAGAAGTAGATTGACACATGGCTTGAAACAGGCTGGGGGGTGGGGTGGAAAGGGGGGACATTTTCATCATGCTAGTCTCAGTGAATTCAGTTCAAGGTTTCAAATCAGCCTCTTAAACTGCATCCTAAATTCCTTACCTTGATAGGAATTCTATTCTACATAATGACTTTAATTTGACACTGAAGTACCACCAAACTTAAAATGTACTTTCTTCCCCAAAGGTCATTTCAGGGAAAAGAAATATATATGTCAGAATAGTCTTTTACAAGTCTATTTTACAGGTCTGAAACCAGTGATTCTGCAGTTTCTCATTTTCACTAATCCTTGACTAACTAAATGTTAATATTAGGTTAGCAATTCTAGAACCATTGATAATAACAGTTTGCAAAAGTACTTCATAATGTGTATAATGTTAGTGTTATAGTTTATAGCTAGGATGTTTTTGAAGAAACTGCATGCTATATACAGTATATTTAGGTCTCACTCCATTTACGTATGCTCCATAACTAAACTGATACATATTCTTTCCACTTTTTGGCCACTAAATACCCCAGGGCACAATTCCAAAGAAGAACAGGTGTGTTACCACTATTTCTCCGTCTAGATCTAGCATAGGTCAGTATAATGTTAGCCAGCCTGTATTGCCTGTGATTAATCCTCATGAAAACAAATCCCCTTTCCCCTTCCCCCCAGCCTAAAATCCCCAAGCAATCGAGGATGCAGTGAAGTATGCCGACACCAAAGTCTGCAGTACTCTACCCATAGGGAGGTTACACTTCAGTGTCTGCTTAGCTGTGCAGGGCTTGTGAAGGGGTTGTGGTTGATGAAAGGTGCTGTACTGTATAAATGTTAATTTCTATTAATATACATATCACTCCTGTAGAAAATCATCTACTGTATTCAAGGAAACACTGATTCTACCTTGCTAATTGAGAAAGACTTTTTGCGGGGCAATATTGAGGTCAATGTGCAAATCCTCATACATAACTCTCAAGAAACAGCAAGTAAAAGTTAGAGTGGCATAATTTTCAAAACTTTCTACTGTGCCTAATTTAGTGTCTATATATAAATCATTTAAAAGGCCACCACTTTTGATACCAAATTATTTAGCATTATCTTTTGTTGACTGAAATTTATTTTCAGAACTAATAAATTACATCTAGCTCATTTAAATGAATATTTCTTCACACTGCCTCACAGATTTCTGTTTTTAGAAGCTTGAGTTCAAATATCTGATTTCTCAATTTTTATAGTGTATATGCATGATATCTCCATGAAACAGCAGCTTCATCTTCTGTGTACAGTACATGTCATTTAAGAAGGTTCACTAGTTCCGTGAGCATCACAAAGTAAATCGGTTACAGTTTCAGAAACTCTGGTGTCCCTGATGGAACAGAAAAATGAAAATGAAGTAGAAGTTGGTTGAACCAAAGGCAGTGGCCAGATGTTAGGGCTCCAGTTACAGGTAAAAGAAGAAGGAACGTTTGTCAGTCAAGGTTCACTGGTTCCACCAGGAATAATTTTGCAGCAAGTTCAAAACCAGGTCAAAAACTAACGCTAAAGAGGGAGAAGGGCTATCAGTGACAGAAGTTACTTTCACCAACGGCCTTTTTGCTACTAATGAGGAAGGCACTGTTGCATTAATAGGAATGCATGGACCTCCTCAATCATGTTCTGTAAGTTGCACTTAGAGTACATATTCTCAGATGACGTACTGTACCACTGTGGCCTCAAAACATTAGCAATGTAGAATGCTGTGACATTGACATTGTTAGATGAAAGCCATCAAATTAATGACCCCTCTCCAGAAAGATTTACCAGACACTATTACAAAATGGTGAGAAAATCATTTGGACATGGTTGGTTTATTCTCTTTCTATTTCAATACTTTGAATATGCTGTAGACTTTCTGCGAAAAAGAGACCCTAGTTTGTCCAGGGAGGGCATCTGAACATGGAAACACCTCTATTGCCTGTTAAGTGGCCAAGAACATTCCAGAGTGCACATAGCAATCATGAAAAGTGCATGCCACCTACAGATTAGATTTAATATACTGTAGGTAAACTGTATATGGAAGAAAGAAATTCTGGAGATATCATTGAAAAAAACCTTTCCAAACCATCATTTCTGTCCTAAAACACAGCTATGCCATCAAAAAGTATCTATGTTTTGCAGGAATCCTAACCCTAACCCTAGCAATGGTTTTGTGCTGGGTTAGGGTTAGAGTTCAGAATTTCTTCAAAGACTTAATGCAACCTTCCACTCATTTAAATGCAAAATATACTTTAATGGAACAAAATGTGTCTGAAATGGATAAACAAGCACAACAAACTAAAGAGATTGTATCAAGAATGTTAAAATTGTATTTTAACAATTTTTTTTATGTATGTTTATGAAATTTTGCATTGGATGGTGATCTCAGTGAGCATGGTTTCAAGCTTAACTGGGTAAAAGGCAGTATTACCCCAAAACCATGGACTATATCATGTAATGTTAACCTTCCACTTATTTGAGTGCAAAATATACTTCACTGAAACAAAATATTTGTCTGAAATGGTAAGGCAAGCACACTAAGCTAAGGAAAATGTATGAACAAGTATCCTGCCAGTAGAGAATTACAAATGTTGTGTTGGATGGTGATCTCAATGAGCATGGTTTGGCTTAACTGGGGTTAGAGTCAGGAATACCACTATAATGTAGGCTTTATTTGTTAATATGTACAGTATGTGCATTCAATGCCAAAGGCACAATTTTGAACAGGATTATCACTTTCTTTCAAGCTTTTGTCTTTACGGAAGTTTAAGCAACACTGCCTTTTTGAGCAATTCAGTGCAAAGTGCTAATACAGTAGGCTCAGCGATTGACAATACCAGCCAGGACATGCATTGGAACAAGACACTGGAAGTTGTTGCTAATGTGTTTCATTTGGCAGAACACAATCAAGCCTTCTGTGGTCATTCAGGAAAGCTCCATGACCATCTTAAAAAAACATCTGAAATGGGAACAAGACAGGGTACCTTTAAAGATCACTATTTGGATAAACACATCCAATATTAAAAAAATCTCCTGATCAGTCATGTCAAAGTTGCCTCAGGTAAGAGAAGCTTTTCCCTCTTAAAGCTTGTCAACATATTTCTGAGATCAGCAATGCTGCATTAACAGCTGACTAATTTGATTAATTTTCAATGAGCACCATCTCTGGCCAACCAAATGTTTTGGAAATAATACAGCTAAATTAGAAGAATACTTTTTAAAGTATAGCATTTTAATAAAAAGCATGGATTTAGAAAGGGAAGGTTTTGTTTAATTTGCTGGGATTATAGTAACAGTGATAGAAGATATGATTAAGCATTCAGCATGATCGATTGACTTTCTTACACCAGATTTTAATCCTCACATCACAAAACATATGAATCCTAGTAATATACTATATATATATATGATACATAGGATAAATAGATAAGAAATTAGTTAAAAACAGGAAAAAATATTTTAAGGGTCTATAACATGTACAATACTGTTATATAGCAGGGTGTGCCACAGGGATATGTTTTAGATTTTTTGGTTATGTGTGTAGCAAATATGTGATATGTGTGACTTTACTTTTTTCTCTGTCAGACAAAAAAAGCTACTAATCTGTAATTAATTTTGTAAACATTTTTCTCTGATGTACACAAGATCTCATGTATCTGTGATACTACCCATGTTACTATCAGATAGCCATGCTGTTCTTGCATTTTTGTACTAACTGATGAATCTCCACAAGACCTTTGCTGGCATTTCAATTTCATGTTATTGCAAATGAATTTTGGATTCTATTTCACGCTAAATTGGAGGAGCCTCTTGATTGTATCCATGGCTCAGTCAATGACTTCCAAATGTTATCCAGTCAAAAACTTCATTAAGATAATATAGCAGTATTTGCTCACAATTGTATCTCATTCAAGCGAAATTAATGACAGGAAACTAAGATGACTATTCTAGAATATGCAGCAGCAAACTTTTATAAAGCTACTGCATTACTGGAAATTAATCTTGTTAGAAAAGAGTTTAATGTATGCATCAGACATTTTACTTCAATGCACCTGAACATTTTACTTTTTTTTTTTTACATTTTTACATTTTAACCCACCTGAACATTTTACTTTAATGGCGGTCAACCCAGCTCCAGCTATTTCTTAGCTTTAAGGCTTCAGAGCAATAAAAGTTTTAATATATTTCAACCTTTAGATTAGCAAAGAGTGTATTGCTGACAGATGCCATACCAATATATTCTACATTCTACATTATTTTTATTCCAACATTACACAGTTCAAGCATTCAATATGATCAGAAATATATTCCTCTCTCCTAAAGAAATGGTTGTACTTGAGGCATCTACAGTATATCCCTGTTTAAGCTAGAAGAAATGTTGCAGGACATACAATTGATAAATCATCCTTCATTGAAGGCATTTCACCTGCAATTCATGCACTTTTGGATCCAATTAGATCCCCTCCTGGTTGAAATGAGGCACACAACCATTGGAAAATCTTCACTACAAAGAAATGCCAAAGCTTTATCACTGAAAACACTTTGTGCAATACTGTACCATGTTTTTTCTATTTACCCTTATGTTGTAGGCTTAAGTCCCATCTGGAGACCAATAGGACCACATTTGTACAACATGATCAGACATGCTTTGTTAAAATTTACATTGTATTTGGGAATGTTTGCTACCAAGAAAACATTTGAATAGCCTATATATACAATATTTTCCAGATTATATACCGCAAGTTTCAAAATTCATCAGGTTTCATTCATTTGATTGAATTTCATTTTACAGTATACATTATACGCCTGTGCTAACAGGCAATGGTGTTAATAGGCAAAGTGTGATCATCTTGTTATACAATTTCTAGGGATTCTCATCTCCAATGCTACCTCTGTTGTCTGTCTCTGGGGTGATATGATGGCACAGTGGCTTACCCATATTTCATTTAACCATATGCGGCACTGTAGTTTTACTTTTAGATTTCTTTAAACAGCAAATATCCAAGCTATAAATCTTTCTGGAATTTGATGTGTTTTTTCCTATTTCATCAGGGGTATGAGTAAATGTGGAGGGCATTGTAATTGCTCAGGATAGAGAGGCTTGATATGATCTTTGGTTAAAGAGGGCAGGCATTAGAATGTAATTAAATAAAATTTGGGTTATCAGCCCAGACATAAGGTGTCAATGTTCAATCTGTTCTCAAGACCTGAATGGCATGGAATTCCACATGTTCCTTTTTGCATTCACTTCAAAAGACTCCATTACTTTGTTAATTAAAAAAAGACTTCAAAGCTCAGTGCAGTCCAATCAAATCCAATAATAATCTCATGTGTTTTTTAAATATTTTTTAGGGTTTGTCAATGTATATCATAGTAATGTTTGGTGTGGTAAGTGATGTTCAAAACAGAAGATTTTTTTAAATTTACATTTGTCCTTTTATCCTACGGAAATTACACATGGGGCATCTATCACGTGCGGAGATGAAATGTACTGCCATTGTATAGTGCTGCTTAAATGTAAATGTCAAAATTGACATTTCATTTAGTCTTTTGTGAATTATTACTGTGCACATAACAGCTAGAAATGACGAATAGCACAGTTCTAAAACCCAGCCTGGATAAATGACCTGAAAGTGCAGATAGGTTTAGGAATATATAAATGGTTGAGTAAATGTTATCATATTTTATGAAGTCCTTATCGTGACAACTTAATAACATGCTTACATAAGCAGCCTCAAACTTTTTTAGTTTTTCAGAATGGACTCTGAGGACCTATTGTGCTAAAATGCCCATTAATCAGGTCATAGCTTTTTAATTCTAGTTTTGACATTTTTATTTGCAGGTTGATAGCAGGCTATTGTTAATCCCTAGAGTGTAACATGATCATCAGTGGACCTGTAGCTCTGTCTCTGTTTTCAAATAAAAACAATCCATCACTTTCTAGATTTAGCCTGTAACACTCAGGCAGGTACAGAAAAACACAGACAATGTTGCACTTGATTTCTGATTGATTATCCCCCGCCCCCTTATGCATTTATTTCAGTTTCACTAAACTGCTGCTGAAGAAGTGTGGCAATGTAGTTTGCCCTTCATAGATGTTACTATTGAAACAAAGTGACCACACTGGTAATGAATGTCTCAGTAAGTATTTGACTTTATGAAAGCAAAGGGGATTCTCTTTGAGAGGGTCCTTGTTTTACCTTGCATTTTTTTCAGTTGAATGCACTGTCAATGTTTCCGTGTTAGTGAGAATTTGCCAGTTTCTGGAAAATGCAGCCCTACACTACACATTATGTATTTCTATAGCTGTTTAGATAATTAATTATATGTATTATATTCTTTATAATTCTTTTAATTTTTTATCAAACACATTTTTACCATAAAAGACTAAACTTACCTCAGAATTTTAAATTTGGCTCCTCTCAGGTATTGCCCTATGTTTAAATAGTCACCAGATTCTAGGACCTGAAATTTCAGTTGGAGACAGATGTCTCTCAGACCCTACTTAGACCTTAATTTTGTGGCATTTGCCAGAGCTTTGAGCTTTCTCAACTCTTCTTAAACAAGCAGCTCTACACCAATTCTGCTGCTGCAATGCCGTCTCCTCTTTTCTTATAGTTCTCTTGCCGTCATCAACCCCCACTGTAACTCTGATTAACCATTGCTGCTCTGTCTCCCTTTCTTCCCAAACTCTTTTCTCGCTTCTCTTTATCCCACTCACTCTGCTCTTTCTCCCTCTTGTCCTCCGTTTCTGGTTTAATTTCCAAACCACTTCTACCCCCAGTTTAACTTCATGGTGTAAACCCTGCCCTTTCCCAAATCCTGCTTTTTGCTGCCCTATAGGAGCAACCAAGGAGTAACAGGATTTGACAATGACGATGTCCGTCGACGAATGGGAGTGGCACCAATAACCATAAAGATGTGAGAAGATGCGAGAAGGAAGACTGCAATGGTATGGACATGTGATGAGAAGTGGCGAGCACACAGTGGCACGGACAGCGATGCGACTGAGCCCGCAGGGTTGACGGCCGCGAGGGTGGCCCATGAAGCGTAGGATGGATCGGATCACTGAAGACATGCGGAGAGTGAACGTCGCCCCGGAAGACACCTATGACCGCGCCAAAGGGAAATGCGGGATTAACGCTAGGATGAAGAATAGGAGCAACCAAGTTGCTAAAGGCCGCAAGCACATGGTGGCAGTGGGTCCAGACCTCCTCATTCACAGCCCTTGCCATACCTGCCCTGGCCATGGGAGTCCACCCACAAACATAGGTGATATTACATCTTCATTTGAGAGGTACTGTTAGGAATCTATCCTCATCCATTCAGTTTTAGCAACCTCAGCAGATATGTTACTTCACATAAGTGTGTCTCATTTACTTCATTCTCCATATGGGTTTCTCCGAAATACTGCATTTTTTAATCTAATGGACCAAAGCTTAAGCCTGCATCATACACACTCCCTACTACGGTGCTTTAATTGGTTCCTGTGAAATGTTGCAGTAAAATCAATTCACCCTTGGCTTCATGTTGAAAGCTATCTGCATTATTCTTTTGTGGATGCACTTTAGGGGTTGTAACAGCGTTGATCTTTGGACAGTACTGTCCTTTTCACAGCAATGTGATTTAACACTAAACTATTAAATACACTATACCTTATATTACTTATATTTATTAGTTTGTTTCACAATTATTAGAATTTGACTGAAATACTCAGCAAAAGATTGCGATAGTCTGGCTTCTTTTAAGAAATGGCTGGATGAAACTCTCAGATCAATCAGCTACTAGCAAGCCCATAAGCTAGAACATCTCTTGTTGGAAACTTTTTGTTTGGTTTGACTGTGTTCTTTCAGAAGCTTTCACTAACATTACAAGAAGATACAATATGATTAATCATGCAATGCTTTAGTATTTTGTTAAGTGAGTTATGTATTTGGTGTGTGATCAGCTATTGCAGAGCTCTGCAACAATTGCTAATAACTTTAAGGGCTCTTACAAGTTAAAGGGTTTAGGTTTGATATTCACAGTTTTGTTCTTGGCTGCAGAATATCCACAGGCTGTGAAATGTCTCATCACAGCTTTGAAAATATACAGATGTGCACAATTGTGCCTTGAGGAGTGTTGGTCAGGTCAATCAGTGGTCCCCCTGAAAAATTAATTTGACATTTAAATGCATCTAACCTTTAATATATACTGTGATACTTTACTGAAAATATACTACTAATTAAATGTTTTGAAGTTGTGTCACTTTGCACAAAAATAATTTAATATTTTTTATCTGAATCTTGCTCAGTATGACTTCAAATTCTCATTACATTAATTATGCAAGCTTTTCTCCATATCTGCAGTATATACAGTAATAATATATAATTATTGTACACAGAATATGCAGTCGAAAGCAGACGTCTTTTTCTTTACTGTTGCTTACTTTATATGATAACATTCTTGTTTTTTTCTGATTTTGAGGGATACTCTCAGACCAAAGTGAAAGATATTCACATAATTCACTAGGCCATGAGCATACTGGAAATAGGAGAATGCATTTAAACATTAAAGCAAACCTATTGATAGTGTTCCTGTGCACAGTTTGTGTGGAAAGCCATCTGTAAAAAAGAGCAATGATCTCTTCAGAAACTACTGTGTGCAAGTTCACACACCCTAATATTTCATTATAGAGTTACACAAGATGAATGGCATTACACAGCAGTTCCCAAGTTGCAAGTAGAGGTTAATTCTATTCTGTAAAGAAACAAAATGGCGAAATGTACTATACTATGTATCAAAAATGGTTGGCATGGATGGAGACAGGAGGCAGTCAAGAGAGCTATGGATAAGGTTATACAGTAGTAGGGCCTGAAAATTATGTGCCATTTGAAGAGTCAATTTATAAAATAGACTTATTTTGTTTAATGATTGTGGAATTACACTGAGTATCACACCTTCAAACACTCTTTCTGAGATGTTTTTCAGGCTTTTTCAACTTGTTCAATAATGCAGCTCCTCTCTGTAACCTCAATTCTCCAACTAAGCTGTATGTGTATACTGTAGCTATAGGGTCTGTGCCATTACAGTATATTGAATATAATACATTTAACTATTAGACTAAGTAACAGTAGATATAAGCAAATTATCTACAAGAAAGTTTTCCTTGTGCAATACAAAACATATATATTGTGTTTGATGTTTTTACTTACATAATTGAATTACATAAAAGACAACCATTGGTTTCTGTGCAATACATATCAAGGTTTAAATAAATGATATAAACATTCTGTGTTGTTTTGTAATCATTTCAAAATGTATAGAGCAAGTGAAGTAGTTCTGAAAACATTACTTACTTTTCCCTAAATAAAATATGACAATCTGTTTGTAATATTAAAGCACTTGCTGTTGTCACTCTTTTCTTTGTTTTCAGTCCAGAGAGTTGCTTTTCATTTTACACTCCTAATGTCACCCAGTAGGAGAGTGACATAATCCAGGATTCAGTTGGCAATGTCTAGACTTTAGGACTCAAATCTTTTGCTGTACAAGTCTTTACTGCTTGAATGACTTGAAAATTATTTAATACGGTAACATTTATTTAATACAACATTTTGTTTCTCCAATCAAATTAAAATTGTATATCTTCTGAATGTCTTTTGTTACTCTGATATGTCTCATTGAGGATGTCACATTATCCCCACAGGAGTGTTGACTACAGAGAGCAATGTGCTTGGCTCTTTGAACAATAGCTTATGGGCTGTTTCAGTTCTAATTGGAAGTATGATGTCTGAAAAACAAGTTGACAAACCTGACAAAAGTAATTATTCAGTACAAAAAAAATAATTAACAAACCTACTCTTGTTTTTAAGCTTGCGTTTTCTGTGAAGCAGTTTGTCATGTCACTGCCAAACTGAAGCTCCATGAAAATGATGCAGTCTGTGAACGAACAGTACCATGAATGGTAATTACAACTAGGATCTTGAAAATGGGAATCTTGTCTTTCACTCTCACTGACCAGGTACTAGATATCTTGTATTTTCTAACAAGAAATTGGAATAGGGTGGCGCAGTGGCACAGTAGTGCCTGGCAGCACTGGTGTCCTGTGTTCAGTTCTGGACCTGGCCACTTTGATTTCCTACTACAGTCCAGTAGGTTACAGTAGGTTAATTGACTTCTGGGAACTGGTGTCTGATCCAGGGGGTATGCCAATTTACGCCCCTTTGCTTGCTGGCTCCCCAAAAACCCTTGTTGATGGAAGCCTACCTGAAAAGTGTTAGCAAGATGTTACTGTAATAGTAAAACAAAAAAAAACTTGGAGGGGAGAGTAAAACATATGCCGTAGGCACCACAATCCTTGCTCAATTTTCCAGCTGAATGGGATTTTTTGCCCCTCATTTTTAAGAGTGAACAGTCTTGCGGGTGAACGCAAAAACTGCTGAGGACTGTGTCATTACAACAGTGAAGAATAATCTTCTCCAAGACATACAGTTGGAAGGCAGAGGTGGGTGCATCATCAAACTAAATTTTATTGGTGGGACACAGCAGGAATATCAGTGTTGAAAATCTTTTGCTGCTCTCTTTATACACATTACCTATTTACCTTTTTAAGTTTATTAATTTTAAAAACTGGATTAAAAAAATGAAACAAGCATTGAAGTAGAGATAAATATTTGTTGTTGTTTATGTAAAAATACTGAAAAAATGCATTTTCAAAGATAATAATTTTCAGCATCTTTACAGTAGCTGTGCTAAAATACATTTTACAAAATAATGTTACCACCATCTGTTCAGAACAAGTAATTCTTTTAACCACTGCAGATATAAAAGCCATTCTATATCTGATAACTGGTAATTAACCACTTTATGAAGTGTAGTTAACATTGTTAAACTCTTATTTATTAATGATAGTATTGCTAAGGTTTCAATAAAAAAAAACCTACATGATTAGTCATTAAGTCCTATACATTTAAACACAAATGCAGAATGCACTCTATACTGTACATAAAATGAGTGTCCTCCAGTCTTCTATGTTCTATGCCCTTTTCAACAAAAAAAGTCCATTAATGAGTCAAGCAATTAATCTTGTGTGCATGTTCAATGGCGCATTTCCTGTCTTTTTTAATTTTAAACACCCCGGAAGGACAAAGATTTCAGTAGAATCGATCTTCAACAGCATTCGATTGATCACTTAAAAAAATATAATGACAGAATGATCTCATTGGATAGTAGTTCCTTATTAGTTAAACTAAATGGTGTAGAACTCTGACAGATGTGCTGGACCATTCTTAACATAAGTGAAATGATCTGTGTGACAACAGACAAAAAACTCATTCGTAGCACAAAGATATAAGCATTTATTGCTATTAGTCATCTGTTGCTGGCTGTAGGAATGTGGTCTGTAAGCTACTGCATCAATATTATATTGGGTGTATTGTCGGAAACCTCACACTGTGCTGCACATTGTAAAGGAATATGCAACATCTTATGTCAGTGGCAAGCTGTTTGCGCCTCAGTGACGACAAGTGGCTAGACACATTCAAAAAATACATTTTATTGAATAAAGGCTGTGTTACTATACTTAAAATATTGTATTTTTGCTCAGGAAGTGTTATATGAATTATTTCCAATTCCTATTGAAAACCCCTTTCTTTAACCTTAGAAAATAACTTAATACGAGACCTGGGAACTCAGTTCTGCTTATGGTTTTATTATCTACTTCCTGTGTTTAAGGCCCGAAATATCAGTCCTGCACTGCAGCCTTGAAAGTGCGTTGCTATGGCAGTAAGAAGGCCTGATTCTCTAGTCCCTTCGTCACAAAGCTGATGAATTCAAGAGGCAATTTTGAATGTTTAGTACATTAACAGCTCACAGCCTTCCACTCAACTTAAGTCAAAGAGAAATATGGTGGATCTAACTAGACTAGCAATAACCTTTATTTTCACGTAATTAAAAATTCCTGTTTCAGTATTTTTTTCTAAATATTTAACATCACTATACACCACAGCTAGAGTTTGTCAAATATTGACAAGAGCAGTGTCAAAAGATCTAAAGCTGCACTGCACTGTTACCTTAGTCACCACAACTTTGTTACGTGAACTAATAACAATTTGGTAACAGATAACAGATTTTTTGTAAAGAGAGTGCAGAGCCTCAACATCTCAACTGGGCAAATGGCCTTCAATAGTATAAGTGTTGAAAATAAATATTTTTTTCATATAACCTCAGTTGAGAAATGTTTTGAAACATGGTTCTTTGAGAAATTGAGGCTCATCATGGTCTAAGAGCTAGTGCTTGAAGCAAGTAATCGGATGCAGAAGGAGCACTTTGAGTTCTTGTCACATTAAATAATAAAACAAGTGTTAAACTGAGCAACCCAAAACAGTAATTTTTTAAGTCATTTTCTCTGGGATTCAGAAGTAGATTTTTTTTCCCCCACTGACTTCCTACATCAGCAGGCATGCAAACCAGACAAGCAAACAAAATTTAAAACAACTAACAAGGCAACACTGAGAAAGTGGATGTACTTACTGTGCAGTAGCACTGAAAATACAAAGACATTTTTTACACAGAAAATGCACTGAGAAAAATCTAGAGAAGCTGTTGAACACTAGGAATTTGCAGGATGCCAGGATCAATTAAATGAGAAAGAGTTGTCAAATGATATTCCTCCATTTGTAGTCTTAAAAATTGCAGACAACAACAGTTTTTACTAGCTGGACATATTACTGTTGGACTTTGACTCATGTTACACATAAAGGAATATTGACATTGTATTTTATTTAACAGAAACTTGCTTCTGTTTTGAGCACCAGGTCCTTCTTTAAAGAAAAAACCTTACCCAGCCAACACTTCACCACAGCTTAAGCACTGCATTTCTAACCCCAATTTTAATTTACAAGAACTTTGGATTCCTCTGTCTCCTTCCATGCTTCAAACAAAGCGCAGATCAGGATATCTACCTCTCTGGGGATGTTTAATTTATTCTTGTGTTTCTAAAAGTAGATGCTGCACGATAATGATAAATTATCTACGTTTAAAAAAATAAGGTCAGGCATCCACAAAGCTAAATGCTTGACTGAGAAGAGGAGGTAACGCTGACTCTGAGGTTTCTTTTTTCATTTAGTAGAAAACAGCTCATAAATGATAGTGGTGTTTCCTTGTTCAACCTCTATTTATCAAAGGAATACATATGGTTCAAATATATAATTATTTTACCTTTCAATATCCCACTGCCTGCGAGCATGAGGCAGCATGTACAATTTGGTACAACAGACTATTTAAAGGGCTAAGGCTTTATTAGAATGATACACAGTAATGTCCAATTGTATCCATTTTCTGTTGAATTATAAACGAGGTATACACATTTAAAATAGTTTTAATAAATACTTGAAGAAACACTGTCAAACATAACACTTTTCTGGGTGTATCACCAAATTAAATGGCACCAAAAGCAAAATAAAAATGCCAAACTAAAATATGATGCTTGCTTAACTATGCACATCTTTGAGTCAATACTTAATACAAACCTCTTTGACTGAAATGACACCCAAATATCTTTTTGTATAAGTCTCTAACATGTGAAAGTTGCCCCCATTCGTTTTTGCAAATTTTTTTAAAGTAAATTGGAGGTTATCGATGGAGATTTTCAAGTATTCAAAATCTTTACATATTTTGATTCAAGTTGGGACTGGACCACAAAGGGATATGCACTTTCTTCATATGTCACTCCAGTGTAGCTTTGACCTTGTGTTTTGCATTCTAGTCCTACTAAATGGTGAATTTTAATTTAATTTCAGGACTTCAGCAAGTAGGAGAGGTTTTTCTTTCATTTCTTTCTGGTCTTTGTTCTATCCTTTTTCCCCTCAATCTTGACAATTTTCCCAGGTCCTGAGGATAAGAAACAGCCCCAAAACAGAGCTAACACCAATATGTTGATTTCGTTTTTTATATTAAAAGCTTCCTTCTCTCTGCTCTTTTTTATAGCCCAGCTTTGTTTAACAGGCATTCTCCCCCATGTAAGTCATTGAAGCTTTGCCATTGGTTTTCAGGTGGCTTCCCTAACCCGTTTCCTCTTTTCATAGTTGCTCAGTTTGGAGGGAAAGCCTCATCTATGCAGTATGTTGGTAAAAGAAAAACTTAAACATGAAAGTATTCAGTTTGTGCATTTCAGTTTTAACTGAATTACAGTATATGAAAAGCAATCCAAGCATAAAGGTTAACAAAGAGCAGCCATTACACTTTGCATGCTGTTTTACACTTGGTATACTCTAAATTAAGAGAGATGAATGTAAAATGTGTGTATATTAATAGATTTAAAAAATGCTGTACCATTTTCACACTTACTGTACAGAAAGGGATGTTGTAGATTAAATTTAAAAGCACCCTGATTTAATCATACATGTAGCTCATGTTCAGCAGTAACAGAGGTATTGTTTAGATGGTTAGAGTGCACTGACTACTTCTGTAAAACAATTAAATGTGTTTGCTTTATACTGTACAAATCAAGGAGATGCATAAACCACAACTGTAGCAAATTTCACCTCTACAATTAGTATGTTTTCTCAGAATAATACAGTTTCAAACAGCTAGACCTTCAAGAACATCAAACAATTGCTTTCTTTATCATATACTGTACTTACAATAGAAAAGTGCCAATTGTTTATGAACTGTCAAAGCCATTTATCAATTCACAAGCTGCAATGTCCACAATGCCTAACAGGAGAGTTAGCACACCCTTTAGGGGTATCTTCATTAAAAAATCTCTGACTCCTCATTTTTGTACTGGTTGGGCCACCTGGGATCTCCCACCACTTTTGCTTTCTGAGCAATGAAAATCTCACATGCTGTATAAACTTTGCAGGTTTCCAAATTTCTCTCAGGGGTGAGTGTACTGCATCAAACTCTCTGACCTTAATGCGAGGTAATGAATTTCCAGTTAGATCACTCTATAGATATTATAGCTTTCCAGAATGTCATTATACAAGTTCTTCCATTAACTGATAAATGCAAAAAAATACAAAAAATTTAGGTTATATTAAATAAATGCTGCTATGTATTGTAAATGTCTCAGCATCATTTTGTTTTGCTTTGTCTTCAGTTCTAATTAAACAATGGCATTTCTAAACAATTCTCTGGTGGCTAAATGCTGAGAGCTACTGTCAAAGACATTTATTTTCTTTTCAATATCGTCCTCTGTGTAACACCTCCTAATTTTTACTTTTCTCTAACAGCAATGCACCACTTGCCCTGCTTAATGTAGCATTTTCTTTTAAAGTAGCAATGTGAATCTGTATCCTGGCTTAAATGAAGATTATTCCATAAATAAGATAAATCACACTTTGATCTGCAATCTGAATGTTCTTCCTATTCTTGTTTGGGTATGTTCTGTGTGCTCTCGTTTCAATAACATGCTAGCATGCTTTTGTGAAAGATATTGTAACAAATACGCCCATGCGCATAACAGGGATCTTGGCCGCCTGGGCTGAGGAAGGTCTTCTTTAGCTTAGCCGGCTCTGTTGAGTAATGCCAGAGACCTCGGTTTGCACCCATGCTGTGGAGGGATGAACTGGGGCGGGAGTGGGGAGGGCACAAGCTCGAGAAACCAAATCTGTTACAATATTATAAAGGGTTACATTAGTCTGTCCATCCATCTTCTAACAACTTCTTCTAAATCAAGGTCATGGGCAAGAACCTATCCTGGCAAGAACCTATCCTGGCAAGCAACAAGACAGGATACAGATTGGATGGGATGCCAGTCCACTGCAGGGGAGATAGACAAAAACACACAGCAGAGCTAATATTCCTAGAAACCAATTAACCTACTGGTATGTTTTTGGACTGTGGCTGGAAACCAGAGGATTCAAAGGAAACAGGTATCATCCCAGGTCTAGAATTGAACAGGACCCTAGCACTGTGAGTCAGCAGTGCTAACCACTATGTCACCGTACTGCCCAGGGCTTAGTTAATATAGTTATTAATTAATTTAGATATGCGAATCCATATTATATTTCTTATTAATCAAATTCTAAAAGTATGTTTTTGTTTACTCCGATAATGGGCATATTCACAGAAAAAGTTAAAATGATCACTTTTCACAAAGTACATAAACGTACGATAATATGGTCAGAAGGAGCACGTACTGTAAAAAAATTTCCAAAATAACCACATGTAAGACTTTGATGCTTAAGCTGTTTAGGGAGAAATGGAATACCGGTGTGTATTTTTTCTTTAAACTACCAAGACCAGCCATATACAGTACAGTAATATGTTTATGTTCCTAAATTAATATCTTTAATGAGCATGTGAAAGGCATGGTGAATCGGAGATTCTCAAGATGATTGGAAACAAATGCGTGATCGGATCAACAAAATGCTGTTGTGTTACTTTTTGTCAATGAAAAAATAAAGTATTTTCGTTTACAAAGATGGTTACAAAGAATGTGGACCAGGGTAATACATTGAGTTTACAGCTTGTCCAAGGTCATTCATTATTAATACTTTTAGCAGTATCTTCGGTAAAGACTTTGATGCATAAGATATTTCTGCATAATTAAAATATTTATGATATAGGTGGTAGGTTGTGTACTTTTGTCCAACTGAGCAATCTTGCTTTCATAAAATATACCAACTTTTTAATATATAATGATTAACATGCTGTAATACACAATTTAAATTTAAAAGTCTAAAGAGTATACAACTTAAATTCTTAAATGAATAAAGATTGTCCCTCAGCAGATCAGGATTCGAAACCGGGTGTTTTCTGGCGACAGCTCAAATGCTGTACGAGAGGTACTTAGAGTCACTCTTCTTCTTGACTCTTTTAGTCCACTGTGCCCAAGACTACGAGATTTAGTTCTTTTAGCTTGTCAGTGTTGGACAACTTTTCTAGAATCCCATCCTCACCATTACAACATACTTCCAGGCTCAGTGCACATACTGAACGCAAGGGGGGTTGTGACAGTGCTCCAGCCCAGCTAGTTATTGAAATTCTTAATTTGTGATGTCTGGTGCTAGAACTTTAATTCTACAAAGGCATTTGTTTGGGTTGGTTTGTCATTTATCAAATTGAAGTATGTGTGCAAAATGGAGGTTCTAGTATGTCATTACAACTAATGATTTTCAAAAACTCCCAATGTGCCACAGCAACAGTTCTCATGAAAATTAGCAAATAAAACAAGAGCTTTCCTTTATCTTTTCTTTAGTTAAATAGCTTTGCCTATATGGCTATTTTTTCTTTATTTTTTTCAGACTTTCAAAAGCCCCAATGTTCAGTGCGGCCACTTGATCTCAAATAACAGACTCTTCACTGCGCTTTGCCACACCCTTATATGCACCGAGGTCAGGATTTCATCGACAGCACGTAAGCTCAATTAACTCAGGAATCTCTACAGTTGACCCTAGTTATCTCATGGCCCATTGGGAATTTTTGATGGATTGCTTCCATTATAAATACAAAATGGGGAAAGTTACAGGGAGTGAAGACTATACTCTATCCTTGATACACAAAAGACATTGTTTTCCACTTTGACCTGGATTCTGTCACACAGTCTTTAGAATCATATATTTGTTATTTGTTTCTTAACTTGGTCATCATGCTTCAGTATGATGACTTTTGGACAGCTCAAAGAATGACATAGGCTTGGTTTGCTTTCTTGTTTCACTCATTCACCTCACTCCCACAGCAACCATCTAAGAACACCTTGCTGATAAATTGTAGATAGGTTATTGAAGTAGTTTGTTGCTCTCGGGATGAGTTTGGGAAGAGTTTTAGAGGAGGGAGCAAAACATAAGGAGTTTTGAAAGAAGGAGGAAGTCATACATTAAATGCTGTATGTTATGGCTGTTTTCCTTTGGTGTCCGTTTCTTCTGGAAATCTGACAAAGCATCCTTGGAGTTCTCGGCTGCTTGCAGAATTTCTGCACAAATCTATTTTCAATTAGCATTTCTAATTTCATAACTGCTGCTTATTAGCAAAGATTTCATAATTGCTTTACTGTTTTGAACTCTTTGAACTTTACGGAAGACAGAAAAAGTTATATTTGTTTTGGATTACACAACCTCCCTAGGTGATGCGAAGTAAAAATAATAACTTTATTGGAACTGCAAAGGGAATTCATGATAAACAGGAGGGCAATCTACGAATGAAAAAAAAATACTTTACTATAGATGGTTAATATCATGAATACAGATGCCAATCTCAGAAATTACCCTTTGTCACTGTTCTGAGTTTCAGGTAATACATCAATTGTTTTAGTTATTGACTTTGAATACAATGCAATTAGAATTAAAAGCATTCAGAAGTTCTGGGAAGATAATTTAAACTGACTTTTTTTCTAAAGAATGTTTTCATTTAAAATCTATTCCTTAACATTCCACAGCTGTACTTCATGAACCTACAACAATGGGTTATATAAGTAAGTTGATACTCAGTGGAAGCACCTTCAGGTTGAATTATAGCCACAATTCTATTTATATAGGACTGTACCAACGTAACACACTTAGATTTGGCAATGTTTACCCATTCCTCCTTACAGAACTGTTCAAGATCAGTCAAGTTGCAAGCAGACTGTTGATGGACTGCAGCCTTCAAGGCATTCCACACATTTTCAGTTGAATTGAGGCAAAGCTCTGACTGGCTCGCTTTAAGACATATAAGTAACCACAATGAAGTAACCATGGTTACGTTTCAGTAACTATGATGCTGGCACTACAATTATTCACAGTTGGGTGGTGTTCTTTGGGTTATGTGCTGTGTTGGGTTTCCGCCAAACATAATACTTTGCATGAGGCCAAAAAAGTTTCATTTTAGTTTTGTCACACCATAAAATATTTAGCCTTATGTTTGCAGCATCAGTTTAACGCTTTGTTGCTGTTTTTTTTTTCTGTAATAGCTTCCTTCTTACCCTCCTGCCATACTGGCCAGATGTGTGGAGTCCTTAGGATATTTTTATCAAGTGCACGCTTTGACCAGTCTTGGCCATAAAAGCCATTGGCTTTTTGATAACCTCTATGATTCCATGTCTCTTTTTTGCTTTGTCATCCAATTTGGGGTCTTGGTGGTGCTCTTTGACAAAGGGAAATCCATCTTCTGCTTTGTGCCTATCCTAACTTTATCCTAGAGTTTTTATTACTAAAGGCATTGATCAAAATCTGTTCTACAGGTTAAACTTTTACTACACTTACTATACTTATTCTCCAGCACAGCTTGATAACAGAGTAATAACCAGACATTATCCTAAGAAAGGAGAAAGATTTATTACAATAAAAAAAAACAGTGTAATTTTCCCAAATATTTATTTCTGACCCCACATTTGTGTAAAGTGTTCTTAAGGTCTCTACCTGATAGTGTAGCACCAACTAGATTAATCTAGAATGTTTTGGTGCCAGACATATTTGAAATATGTGTGCCTTGTGGATTTTTACAACTGTCACTAGAACAGTTTAATATGACTTTTCCCTGACTTTCCCCATGTTGAAATAATACTGATGTGTTGTGTTCTCCTCCTTAATTGTCAATGAAGGTGACATACAGAAGCTCCCGCAAACATTCTCAGACGTTGTGAATCTACCCAATGATTAAAAATATTAGTTTTCATATTATAAGACAGTGAGCTTGGAATACAGCTATTAAAATACATTAAAAATAAATAACATGCCAAGACAATAACTGAAAAATATCAGGAACTACTGTACAAATCAAGTAACATTTTTCAGCATAAGCGAGCTACAATTCTTAAAGTCAAAGGATGCTGTGATTGCTATGATTTTCACAAACCTAACTGAAATATAGGTTTTAATAAAATATTGAGCTTTTCCACTCCAATAATGCATCATGGTCAATTCCTTGACTTGGATGAAATCATATTGGACTTTTAACTGGCAACAGTGGCAAGCACTAAAAAAAGGCCAACGTTTATTCTGCTGGGAGACTCACATTTTTCATGTGTATCATTTCTTTTGCTGCTGGTGACTGTGGAGGACAACAGAATTCACAGAATTTCGCTAGCAAGCACTTAATAAATATATAATTAAACAAAACCTGATCAGTGATTCAAAGCACGTTGTCTAGGACCACATTCATCTTTTAAAAAGTGACCCTGGATATGATGCATCAAATTAATCTAAAAGATTTTAGACTGATTGGATTTGCATTGAGTTATTTGAATCAATAACTTGATTCTTGACGCTGAGATTTTCGATTCAGTCACCTTCAAAAAGCAGAGCACTGTCTTCAGTATGGACCTTCCATATAGAAAATAAGCACTTAATATTATCAGGGGCGCATCTGTTTCTCTCGTTAGAGTAAAATTTCTCTCATAGACCTCCCTGGCTCAAAGGGAAGAAAGTGAGCATAGCAGAGCAGATCATATCTTTCTGTGCCATGCTTTGTAAAGAAAAGGCTTTGAGAACATGCTATCATGAAAAGATCGAATTTGGCTGAAATTGAAATTGTTCGGTAGGCAGCCAGCTGACATCAATGCCTCCATTATTCAGGATATTGTATGATTTTAGGTTATTAAAAAGGAAAGATCTGAAATGTCAAGAAAAACTATACTGTGCTGAGACTGACTTTTCTGGGCCTGTGCATTTAGGCAATCTCCTTCCTAAGAAAGAAAAAGAAGTAATATTATAAAGCTTTTTAAATACAAATTAATATTTATACAGATATACATGGCACCCTATGCTGACTGTAATTTGCTTGTCAATTGTGGACATCCTAACAAGATTTTAAACTGCCAAAACACATTCTCTATGTCACCTTCCTTTTGCAGTAGGGGTGTTTCTGTATGTTTGGTACCAGTTACAATTGCTGCAGAGATATGTGATCCTGCATTTATGCAGTTGTTCCTTTTTTAAGGATCAAAAGCTTTTTTGGTATTAGATTTTAGTTTTGTCAACAGGTTAAAGGTTTGGAGAATATTCACTAAAAAAAAAACATATGCAAGCATGAAATTAAAATTAAGATGTGAAGGTAATGTGTAGTACAATTTAGTAAGAAATGCTTTCTCTAATCAGAGTATAATGTAGTCTCCTCCAACACTCTGGAGTAACCCATACTGCAGGAAATCAACCAAATAGTTTTATTTAATGTGAATTTTGTTATGTGGTACTGATCATTTATTAAACATTACAATGTAGGGCTGTGGGTCCTAATCCTGGTTCTGGTGACCCACAGACCTGGCTTTGTTTCAGCAGAGCTCCCAGTTACACAATCAAACCACATTATTAAAATGACTTAATAAGAAGATTATTTTTAACTATTTGTTTCCACCTGGTAAACATGCTGGAGTGTTAACAGTTACATTTTCTAATAAAATAAAATCTCAATCTGTGACTAGAAACAATATACAAATATTCTCATGAAGCAGCTTCTAGAACAATTAAGGCCTCAATTTTCTAATTAAGTTTGGATTGAATGATAACCAACAGGTGTGTGGGTCACCGAGCCCAGGAACTGCTGGTGCAGGGTAATAAAATGTACAGTATTTCTAAATTAGTTAAAATGTTAAACCTCTCTAATGTCTACGGTACTGTATATATTAAATACAGCATACATTATATTTGGTGTTTGATTATATTCATTACATATTTTTAAATGTTTTTAATTTCATTCATTTTTATTTAATTTCTTTTCCCCTATAAAAAGGAGAAACGTTTCCTCTATCTCTGCTCCGCGGACTGTTATCTACCGATAACTCTTCTCTCTTGCTCTTCACTCCCCTTCGCGATGATCCACTTACCCATTAAAGGACAAGGAACCCTGCTGAGCCTACAATTCTGCTCTTCTGACTCTCCATCTTCACTATTCTACACAGCAAGAGGATTCCTATAATGTCATGAATAGCAATTATACTGTATGTGTTCACACAATGGCTAAGGGTTGCTTCCATCTTAAGAAAAATCTGAGCCAGTACCCTTACATGACCTGGGGAGTGAGTATATTTAGTCATATTTTTGGTATTTTGGGGGCTTTTGCACCAAATATTTCAGGGAAAGTTAGGATGCTACCAAAGTGTTAATTTGGCATTCATCTGTGACTTATCAGTTTTATGGTGCTGTTCTGTGTCTGCTTGTGCTTGTTATTGTATATGGGTGAGGATACTGGAAACAATTTCCTGCTGAGACCTGAGGAGTAGAAAATCTTGGTTCCTTTTTGTCAACTAGATTGGAATGATTCTGATGAAGCATAGAAATATGGTGTTATTCAGACCCTTGAACTGTTTTTTACATTGTGTTGCTTTAAAGCTTGTATTCCTAACAGTTTGAGGCAGCAGTTAAAATTTGTTATAGTGTATACACAGCGTACTCCAGACATTCAAAACAAAAAAGAAAGAAGTAAGTCTATAATCAATATGAAAGAGGAAATTCATAATTTCATAAGTCTTACATTTTTCCAGAATTTCTACTCAGAGTTTGCATAAAATAGTTTAAAGACACGTATGCATCATTTTGTACTTTCACAAAATGAGACAGCACAGAAAGGGCTTGAATACTTTTTCAGAGCACTGCATAGTGTAAAAGATAGCTTTAACACAATAAAGTTTTACAGTTTGCACATATGAAAACTAGAAAATTTTAAACATGTAGAAACATTAGGTATTGATCATTGTCGGAGTGAAATTGCTTCTGCCAAAAACATTTTATACCCATTTAAGTACATTTATATTGATCCTCACTCACCTGTTCAGAGTGACCTTACATAGTGAAAGGTGTTTCAAGAATTATTATACAATTAATTTACCAGCAGTTCTATTATATTAACATTTGTCACACTTTGACTCCCCCATCACAGAATGGTGCTTTTATAAATTCCATAAATTTATTCTGTGGAATAAATTTATGGAATAACAAGGCTATACTTTACACAGTTATGTGATATTGTTGCTTGATTCCTATTATTCTTTGTTCGTTTCATGTTGCTGTTTTAGTACTGATAACAATTATTCAATTTTGATTAATTAACACTACTTTTGCTGAGAGTAGACAGTGATATTTATATTAAGAGAAAATCCTTCATTCCAGATTATTTGAATTCTCTGTAACTCTCAGTATGTCCTTAACATACAGATATTTATGAGAAAGAAAATAAATCAACTTAATGTATTTCTGGCTACTACCTATATATAAACACTTCACTTCTGGACACCTGTGTTTTATGTATTTTTAGTTTCTGTATTGGTTTTCTTCTTAGTTTTCAACCTCCCACCTCTGTAATGTGTAATGTATCATCCATGCTGGGTTTCATTGTGGCTTAATGGAGATCTTTGCTCCCTATAACATTTGCTATATATCCTTGGTGATGGGGCACATATTTTTCTATTCGATTCTTAATGGAATTCTCACCAAAAGTGATGTAATATTCAATTGTTGTCCAGACTGCCATGGTTCATTTGCCGAGTTAATTGTGCATTGGATCTTTTTTCTTCTCAATGTTTTATACACCCTCTTCTGTAAAAGCACCCCAGTGATTTTGTATCTGTTCAGCTCCATCTTCCTCTCCTCACAAATAGCACATATTTTCTTTGCACCCTAAAATGTCATTGTGCTCAGTCACGGACTATCGCAACTAGATAACAAATGTCTTGACTGTTCCCTGTCCATCTACAATAAAGATTTATTGCAAATGAAACCAGTTTTGAAAGTTCCATAAACATTCCTTGGAGGAGTTGCATTAGTATATTTGTTCAGTTTACATTTCAGAAATCCAACATTTTACAGTATAAACCTAATAAATATCCAGGCTTCCGCTGGTACTTTAAGTGTATTTCCCCCTCTCCAAGAATTCTATTGCAATGATGTTTAACCCTTTACAAAGCTTTGCTGCATTGAATTACAGTTTTCAATTGCCATGACTAACCCATTTTGTATTTTTTTAACATTTGTCAAGAAGGACAATTATTCAATAATAATTAACTATATGTACAGTATACAAACCTCCTGATGCTGTGATTAGTTTAAATACAATGATAAATGAGCAAAATTCCCTATTTATTTATTTTTTTTAAATCAGCAAATCAGGTGTTAATGATATTCATCAAGGATATCCACTGTCTTTCTCATTGTTTGATATTTATTGAATAACTTCCTACCGCCATCTGCCAAAGCTGGATAAAAAACATCAATATAATCCATAAAATGAGTTTGCAAGCAGATACCATTTTATTGTATGCAAAACCTTGTCAGGAACAGTTCTATCTGGGCCCTATGCAGACGACACGATCCAGAAGTTGAAGAAACAATCGGGAAAAATATCATGCAGGAGTGGGTCAGGAGACAGGGGGGCGTGTCCGAGGTGAGCAGGTGTCCAGGGGAAGAATCCAAGCATAAATCCAACAGGGAAATCCAAAATGGGAGGCAGAGTCCAAGACCAGGGGATCCATCCAAAGTAAAAACCAGAACCGGGTCGGGACCGGCGGGACAAGGAATCAGGAACAGGAAACTAAAACCATAACGGAGCCAGATGCGGCAGGACCCTGGGCTCTCACGAAACGGGATTCAATGAGAAGCCCAGGGCAAATGCCTGCATCTGGCTTTTAAGGTGGAACTAAAGAGGGGCTGGAATAAGGAACAGGTGTGGGGAATGGGACAGAACGAGGAAGGGCTGGAGCGACCTTAAGAGGAGGAGTAACGATCATGCCAAACCTAAAAACCTCACTATTTGAACATTTAAAATTAATAAATCCAATTTCAAGAATCTGATTATTTAATTAACTGTACATTTGCAATATCACCTCTCAATGAGGAAGCCTTGAAAGCTGTAGCTGTAACTTATCATTGAGTAACATCAGGTTCCTTGGTGTTTATGTTTCCACCAATCTGCTGCGGTTATTTAGTCTAAATTTCATTCAAGTTTACAAAACCATCGAACCTAAACCTCTCTTTCTCTCATTGATAAAATAACATCAGTCAAAATGAATTTTCTGCCTAAAATAAACTCCCCCCCCCCCCTCCCATTTACCATGACCCTTACCTGACCAACATCCAACAGGTCGCAAACCCTGAACTCAATAATTACTAAATTAGTCAAAATAACAACCAACAACCACCTCCATTACTGGAAGAAATTATATCTATACCCAATTAAAAAAAAACCTCTTTCCAAACTCTACACAATTTTATCAAAATAGATACCATTTCCTCTCCTCTGAAATCAGACTGGAAAAAATATAATTTTCATTACTGACACTAATCTCTGAAAACAAAAATCTGTAATAATACCTTCAACATGACCAGCAATCCTAAAATAGATTTAATTTAATACAAGATAATTCACAGAATAGAAATATCTACTGTAATCACAGAATATACAAAATGAGATTAATTGTACTGTTATGCACTCTTGATGATTACCATCATGCCACTAGGCCCAACCCCATGTCTTTCCTCTGGTTCTTTCCAGAATGAAAATCATCACCAAGAAAATATTAGAGAAGCTCTTTACATCTCAATGGTGTAATCTACTCATAGATTACACCACAATTGAAAGATTTCGAGCATTTTGTGGAAACCAAATTAAACAATTTAATGAAACTTGGACCTTATTTCTTACTCCATTACAAATGTGTTAACAACACACCTACAGTACATATGTATACACCTTCAACTTACAAACTATATTTTCCCATTTTTATGCATTTATACTTGTGAATGTGTATATATATATATGCTCATACAGTATATGAGTAAATGTATGTAACAAAGAATAACTGGAACTACTTTAGATATCACACTGATATTCCTATCATATTCAGTCGGAATTCAGCAATTTAACTATTAGAAATGTAAAAGCTGACATATAGTACAGAATGATGTAGATTCAATTTGGTGATTCAGTTTTGCGATTTGTTTTTTGTTTGTTTTATTGATTTACTTATTTTTTTATTGAAGTTTTGATCATTAACACATTTATTGATTATTGACTAGTGCTGGACTGTACAAATTTAATTTAAATTAGGTATGGATGTATAGCATTACTGCTAATCAAAGTTTGTGAAACCACTAGTTAATGGTCCATGTGATGCCTCATAATAATTTTTACCAGTAATAAGGAGCATTACTCATCAGGCAACAGATACTTGCCTTCTTATAAAAAAGATAAGACAAAAATGTCATTTCCTTGCAGAGACATGATATTCATTTTCTACACATGACAGAATAACATTTCAGGAGTTCACTATTAAATATATTACTGTATATGGAACTGAAGCCTGTCTAAAATGTGTATTTTTCCTAAATGTCTTTTAACACTTTTTTTTTTCCCCAAGGCTCAATTTTAATACAAAATGAAAATAATAAAAAAAGGAACAAATGAAAATAGAAAGTGCCATACTCTTAATTTGTTGTAATACTTTGAAATTTTTATAATTAAGAAAGTCAAGTAGTACTAAAGCTTAAAGCACGTTGGCTAGCTCTTTCAGAGATAAAGTTGCTACTTATTTCAGGAGACAGTATTGTTTTTCTCTTGGATTGTTAATTGCAGTCCCTTCCATACTTTCATTACAAACTTTAGCACTCCTGCCAGTACAAAAGAAGAATGTTAACACATGTCGTCTTTCCCCAGCAATACTTCTGTTATGTGTGATGACACTTGTGATTAGCTGTTTGGGTAAAGAATCTAGGGAGATTGTGGCTGAACAGATGCACACACAATTACTTGATTACTGGGATGTGATTTATTCCCCTGACTCATAAACTGTCTTGAATAAATTGCATGCATTCTGTAACAGGTTATGCAGATTAATTTTGAATGCAAATATCCTATTCATCATTGGAACAGAATGCAGTGATGAATCTAAGGTTGTCACCGAGTTTGAATCATAAAAAAAATGCAAACAGATTCTAAAGTTCTTGATTAAAGGGTAATATGGCATTCTTTCAAATGTACTGCAGAAGGCATAAATGTTTTTTCTAAAGAATTACATATGTAAACAACAGGGATATTTTAGAATAGTGTATGTTATAGAAGGGGACATGTTCCCTTACCATGGACATGAACCTGGACAATACTGCAATTCTGCTTTATTTCCATCAGTTAAAATGTATTGTCTTTGATATTGGCACCTTGTGACTCTAAAGCTGGAGGTGCCAGGGTGCAGAGCTTGTGTAATTGTATACATCAATGCTATGTAGAGAATCATTTCATATAATTTGTTTTATATGGATTCCCTTTTAGACTGTAATTGTGACTCCATATCCTTGGTTCACTACTGAGAATAAAATATCCTTTGGGATCATTTACACGCCTTAGGAATTTAAATGCTTGAACCTAATCTTTCTTTTGAAGTTCTTTGTTCTAGACTTAAGTGATTAAGTTTCATTTACTTGTATATGCTGTTTATGACAATTACTAGAAATCATTCTTGTTGCCCTTCTTTGAACTATTTCTAAGGCTGTAGTATTCTTTTTGTCATAGGCTTCCAAATTTGAACACCATATTCTGAGGGCTCTTATTAGTGTATTCTAAAGTTTAGCATAATAGTGTTTGTTTTTTATTACTTATTCCTTACATTGTCTTGATCAGGCCATAAAGGAATCCACAGAAACAGAGGGGTCCTTTTCTTACTTCCCAGATATCAACATGCTGTAACCCACATGATATTGTGATGCTGCAAGGGGCATAGTTCTCTGAGGACTGTACTTTCCTAAAGCATTGTAATTGAGGAGGATCCTGGGGCAGGGCCAGAAGTGGAGATAGGTGTGGGTCAGTGTCTGGGGAAAACTAACACAAACACAAGTCAAAGGCATAGTCAAAAACCAAGCAAGGGTCCAAAAAGAAAAACAACTGGAGTAAGTGAGGGTCAAAACCAACATCAGGTAACAAACGCAACAGGAGCAGAGCGAAAGATGAACCTGGGATGAGATAACAGACTTAAAGAGTGAACCGTGACTGATAGTAATCACTGAAGCAGTGTGAGCAGTCACTGCAAACTTGTGATGCTCAGAAAGCAGAGCACTGGAGCCAAAACTCGGCAACCAGGGTTTGAAAACCACTGCCATACTGCCATGAGCAAAAGCTATATTTTTGGATGGCGTACAGTGTAATTTTACTCTGCCTTACAAACATACTGTAATTCTTTTTACATTTACTCATACCATGATATCCACTAAAAAGCACCAAACCACAAAATGACATCTGCCAAGATCGGTGGAGTGTAACACATCTATCAATTACCTATTTTTCTGACTATTTACCTAAGCATGGCAGGAGTTGTGTATAGGTAGTACTTAATTTACACACTCAGAATGTGTGCGTTTATGGTTATATATTACTTTTTAAATTTAAGAAAAAAATACTACTCATGTGAACACACTCTGATGTGATCAATTATTGTCTTACTTTCTTCCTTGTGTTTATATTGTAGTAAATTACTTTTATAAAAAATACAAAAACTTTTAAATGAAATCTTAAACAATGTATTTAATAAAAAACAAAATAGTCAAACCTAACATTATATAAAACAATAAAACAAAATGCAATCAATTATTGGTTAAGAACCTTAATAAGAAAAAATGATTTGTAACAGAAATTAGAGACTCACTTTACAGTAGAGATACTGTATATAAGGGCACATGCTTTTTTCACACTGTTCAACACCCACTATTAATATTATTTTCCTTTCACATTTTCATGAGATAGCTTAATATTTAACATTTATTTAAAAATACTTTTAATACAACTGTATAAACATCTTACGTAAATAATTGTACATGTTTTTGGAGTTCAGGTCCCAAGTATTTTTGCCTCATATTAATCAAATTTCATTGCTATAAAGAAAGAAATATACATTTCACTTAATTATTCCAATACTTATGCTTTTCACTGTAGAGACTGCATACAGTATACTAATTTTGATCCCACATTGTTTAAGTTTCTTTAAGTTCTTCACTATTTACATTTGTTTCTCTAAATTAAGAAAATATGTCTCATGTACAGAGCACTAGAAGGAAATAACACTATGCAAAGTGAGTATATTTATGGGAATATAAATGATTATTTCTTAGTCAGTGTTTAAAAAGTTATAAAGTGAGACATTGCCAATGACAGGTATAAGCACATGGTTTTGGTTTGTTAAAAACAGTGAGAGCATGCATCAAATTAATTTTTGTCACAGGATCTAGGTTACAGTAAGGGAAAAAATATTTTAAATACTTAAAGTTTAAAAGGCTCAGAAGTGTTGGAGTGGCCACAAAATAATTAGCCATCAAGCTGCCATTCAAAGTAATGTGAATAAATAAAAAAGTTCCTAGTTTTCTCCATCATAAAATTCACTAGAAACTACATTGAAATGCAAGAACAGGGGGCACTTTTTACCCATTAAAGTGGTGAAGTGTAGGACAATCTCTCTACAATCTACCAGTACCCTGGTTTTCCTTCAAAAACTGGTTGGATAAGATCATTGGAACAAATAACTACTAACTACCAAACAGGCTAGATAGACAAACCAGCCTCCTCTTGTTTGTAATCTTTTTAATTACGCATGTTCTGAAATGCATCACCAGAAGTATGTAGTCTACTGTGCAGCGGTAATCATGACC
This sequence comes from Lepisosteus oculatus, assembly GCF_040954835.1. Classification (NCBI taxonomy): domain Eukaryota; kingdom Metazoa; phylum Chordata; class Actinopteri; order Semionotiformes; family Lepisosteidae; genus Lepisosteus; species Lepisosteus oculatus. Next base: position 10,144,853 of record NC_090719.1, on the reverse strand, counting down.
GGCTGATACTTTCCAAATTCTTTGTTTTCTTTCATTACCCTTTCCAGGAAATAAATAAATTTGTCCAAACACTTAAATGTCTTCTCTTATGTCACAAATTAAAGGGAGACATTGTAATTATCATTACTTCTCTTTCACAGAAAAAGAAAGACTATGGCCTCTTTTTGACAGTGTGTATATTTAAATGCTGAAGTTGAGAAAGGATTGTTCTGTTGTTGTATGATTTCAACAGATTTAAAGCCAACATTTACCTACCAATGGCCCCATACTGAAATATCAGCTCGTAACTGTCGGCTTTGGTGGACCCTATATCAGTCATGTCAGAGCCATTCTTGTCCCAGGTTATTATCCCACTATGGACAGGGTACAACATTGGGTCAATGCAGTAGGGCCTGCAAGAGCTGTCACTTGTGGAGCAATATCACTGGTCAGTGTTCAGTGACGGGACATAATTAATAAAATCTTTTTGTGTCAATCACTTCATGTTAACAAAGCCCAACACATTAAGGAGAAAAGTTTACACTATTTTATTGCAGTTTTGTACTATATAATTTCTGAAATAAAAAAAAAAATATACCGAGAATATAAACAAATGGAATTTGTAAAAATAATTGAACTACCCGTTAAAAAACATTTTACTTCAGTAGTGTTATACCTTTTTTTATTTGTTTTACATCCATCCAAATGTAAAACAAAAATACAAAACTATATATTTTATATAACTATATATTTTGTATAGTGATTAATTGTATTTGGCATCAAGTTGATTAAATGATATTTATGACCCTGATACACTCAAGTGGTTCTGACTGTTGATTAAGCATTAAACGCTCTCATTAGTGAGGAAATTAGGAAATTGATTTGGCACAAGAAAAGAGGTAAAATTTTAGAATGAAATTCAACAAAAATATTAAATAAAATCACAGAAAGGAAACCATATGTCTCTTTTAAGTATTAAAGTCAACACACTGTCACTCACCATACAGTATGTGATGTTCATAGCCTGCGATTTTCAATGTAGCAAGACATTTTCATCAAACACAGTCTATCAATTATCTAAGAGATCTAAGAGAATATGATTTACAAAACTAGCAATATAAAGGTCTAAGTGTAAAGATCTGTGCAGGAATGTCTCACTTTTAATAGTGTGGTGATTGATGGCAACTTCAGTGATTTTTGTTCTGCAGGCTAATTCTGACATGACATCAGGACAGTCAGTGTACTCATATTGCTCATAAAATAATGGCTTTGTTGTAAAATGTCAATGTACGTGCTCTAAAAATAAACTGTTGTCAGGTTCTTATTAATAATTTTGTGTATTTGGTGTAATTAGAAGCGATATGGTTCTCTTAATGGTTGGTATATTTTTATGAGTATAAAAAATCATGACTTTTCTAATGACAGTACAAATAACTGCAAAAGTTTCTAAAATTTCAACAAATATTTTTCTTTGAATTACATGCCTATGTGTTTGAGTAACTCTTTCCATGTATTAAAATGTATTCATCAGAATTATATGAAATATTCAATTAAAAATACAATTGCCTATTTTTTTCCCCAGTTTTTACTGCAATTGTAACAAGCCTATTAAATATGCTATGTGATTGTTACAATAGGTTTCAAAGTAAGGAATGAAATCAACATGACAGGAAAACAAAAAAAAAAAGAGATGACTGTATCAAATAACAGAAAAAAGGAGTATTTTCAAGCCCTTCAGTACCTCCTACTACCTGTCCTTTTGTGAACATTTTGAAGCCACAGCATTGCCATTGTCACAATGTTCAACTCAGAAGCTTTTCTTCTGAAGAGTGTTTGTCAGCATCTAACACAAAGTTAAGAAATTGTCAAATGACTGATGATGTTAACTAACTCATAACTGCACCTTCTGGGTTTGTCTAAACAAAGAATTATTGAGGGATTTAGAATTAAAACCAAAGTAGTAGAGACTTAAGAAAGGAAGTTCAACAGGGTAAGCTTCATTCACTCTGCAGAGTGGGAGAATTCCAGTGATAGTCTTCTGTTATACCAAGAAGTTTTTTTTTAATTTTAAAGTTGATGCAACTGTTTATGTACATCTCTTTTTTTATCATAAAAGCCCATTAATTTAACAAAAGACTACTCATTCTAATAGTTGTTTTCCACTGTTATATCTTAAGAACCAAGCTGAAAAAAATGATGTTCCTTACCATACTATTTCACTCCCTTTTGTTCCTGTCTTACCCCACACTCACCCTAACAAACACCATTATATTCCCAAACCCACTGTTTCACAATCTCATTCCTAACTGAACCCATCACATTCTCACAGGCACTACATTCCACAGATTCTCACTCCTGAACCAATTATCCAACCACATCCCTCTCCCCTCACTATTTAAAGTTGCCTCACTATTAAAAAGCCTCCCTTAGAGTTTTCTAGTGTGTGTTTTTGTTCTGTTGGATTTCCTGGTTTTTGGACTGTCTTCTCAGTTTGTCTTGGCTTTTTCTCATTAACTGATCTCCAGCTTCTCCTATTGACCTTACTTCTGGATTTCAACTTTAGGTTGTTTTCCTCTGCATCCTGCAGAAATTTACGGCTACACACAGGATCCCCGGAGAACTACCTGCCGAATCACTGACAGTTCCTGTCTTTCTGCTTTCTGACATACAGTATATTCCCTGTTAGTAAATTTCCTACATTGAAAGTGCAGTAAGCTTTTGTGAGTTAAGGCCAAATGTTTGGTCTGCCCAACCTGACCCTTTTAGGGAGTTTGTTTTTCTATTCATTAGAATTTGTCTTGGAATTCTTCATGCTGATTTCATTCCTGCAGACTTACAGCTTTGTTTGATATTCAAAGAATTTAAATTTGTTAACTTTAATGCTGCACAAATTCAGTTGCAGATATTTGAATAAATCGAAGCCTAAAAGATGTTTGTTTCAGACTCGGATTTCTATTGGGTTAAATCATCTGTTTCTCCATATTCAATTTCCCAATATATCCTGATCATCCATGACAGAACTCAGTGTCACAAGACCTCATACTGTATAAGCATTCCTGGAGGATAGTGAGTATTTTGCTCATATAATAATGGTTTTGTTGCAAGGTGAAAATTATAGACAGTAGTTCATGAGAATAGGGGAATTAATCACGGTGTCCTATTAAAGTTTTCAACCTGGGCTTGTGCTATTTGACCTTCCTAAGATTCCTTCTTTGAACTGGTGAATAAGTTTCTCACTTTTTAACCATTCAAGTTTGGAGCGGGGCTGCTGAATGGACCAGAAGGTTTGTCTCGCATTACCTAGATAGTGGATGAAATTCTCTCTTATACAGTAGATAACTATTTTGAGTGCTTTGGGATGAAAGAGCTAAATAAGTGTAATTAAGCATTATTATAATTATTAATATTACATTACTCCTTTTAAACACTTTTCCACAACTTTTAACCATGTTATGCTAAATAAAAATAAAACAACCATAATACAAAAATCTCCAGCAAAAGCTCCATGTAATATTACCCTTCCTTACAGCTTCCAAACAAATTCCACTGACAAGACACTACCCACACATACTTCCTTTCACAACATTTCTCAATTCATGGGCAAAAGATGACAACCATCTTATTTTTGTACCCTTGTATATCTATGGAAATATCTGTTTACATACATTCTCAATAGAAGATTAGACACATAAGAAAGTTCACTAACAAAGGGAGGCAGTGTGTCCTAGCTTGTTTGAATTTGGGTAGTTAATTGATCTGGGGATCTTATCCAATCATTTCTTGAAAGTAGTCAAGGCATGAGCTTGTTCCAGAGCTTCCTCTTTTCTCTCAGTATTAAATGCACTTTCCATGTAATTTCTACTCTGTTTTCTGTTTCAGTGCTTGTTCATTTTATTATCTTTTTTTTATTTAAATGATTAAAATACAGCAAAGAACCTTTCCCCCCTCCCCTGTTAAAGATACTATATATTGCTGGGTTTTAGCAGAAAACCTGCAATAAAAAGACATAAAGAGAAAAAGACAATCCCTTTGCTTTGCCCCTGAGGTCAAACATTATGCATTTGGCATATATCGACAATGTGATGCCTCAGAGAACTCCTTTAGGAGGCATTGTAGAAGGGCTACATTAGTACAAAAAAGATTAAATTAATGTAATATAATGGTCCTGGAATGAGCCAAAAGCAATTGTCATTAAAATATTTACAGTTGCTTTTGTCATGTAGAAAAGAGAAACCAAAATTGCCTTTAAGAATTTTATCTTGAAAAATAGGAAATTTGGAATATCATGTCTTGGCATGTCTTCTGAATGCCAAATCTTAATCGGGTAACTTTAGGGCCAATACAATATCTAAGAGATATTTCAGTATACAGTACATTAAATCAATTTATGTTAATATGGAAAGTTCAGACTTTCTTCGGGTGTCAAGAGTATCAAGGTGAAAACAGAGATTCTGCATGCAAAACATAGGCATAGAAATAAAATTGAAATAAAACATGATCTTTTGCACATTGCAGTAGAAAATGAATGTAGTTATTTCTTTCCTTTCCACATGAATTTCAATATTCTAGAATACATGGCAGAAAGAGAAATCACAAAAATTTAAATTTCCGGCAGACAAGCACATTCAGTTTATTACAAAGACGTGAACTTGAAGAGATTAGGGAAATAAACCCATCTATTCAGATCAGTCTAAGTGTTTAAAATGTAATTAAAGTTGTTTAATTTGTGATTGCAATGTGATGGCATGTAAAAGCCTGCAGCCATATCACTCTGCAACTCACAAATGGCAACCCACTGAAGCTAAGCAGGCGTGAGCTTGGTCAGTACCTGGATGAGAGACCTCCTGGGAACAACTAAGGTTGTTGCCGGAAGAAGTGTTAGTGGGACCAGTAGGGGGCATCCACCCTGCGGTCCATGTGGGTCCTAAACCCCTAGTATACTGACGGGGGACACTACTGTACACAGGCACCGTCCTTTGGATGAGATGTAAAACCTAGGTCCTGACTCTCTGTGGTCATTAAAAATCCCAGGGCGCTTCTCAAAAAGAGTAGGGGTGTAACCCTGGTGTCCTGGCCAAATTTCCCATTGGCCCTTACCAATCATGGCCTCCTAATAATCCCCATCTATGAATTGGTTTCATTACTCTGCTTTCCTCCCCACTGATGGCTGATGTGTGGTGAGCGTTCTGGAGCACTATGGCTGCCCTCGCATCATCCAGGTGGAGCTGCACATTGGTGGTGGAGGAGGGGAGTCCCCATTACCCATAAAGCGCTTTGAGTGGAGTGTCCAGAAAGCGCTATATAAGTGTAAGCAATTATTATTATTATTATAATTATTATTATTTAAAACAAATGGTAAATCTCAATACCAAGGTATCTAATGTGATTTTTCAGAGGTACAGGCCAGTTCTCACCATTGCAAAATTAAATGGTAGCAAAAGACATAGACAAATTGATGTTATACAATGAAAAAGTGCAAATAATTGAGTAGCTAACAGATGGGGCAGGGAATGAGAGCAGAGCTGCCTCGTCCATACAGCCACACTATGCAGTTTCTTATGGAGCCAAGTTAAATGGGGTGCCAAATTTAGGTAGAAAATAGTTTGAAAATCAAAGGTTTAAAAAATACGAATAAAATAATGAAAATATAATAATTTCAACTGATGTGTGTGTAAGGAGGGAATTTGAATTATTTCTGTATATATTTCTATATATTTCTGTGAATTTACAACATGAAATATGCTTACCGGATGTAAAGTATGAATTTTAATATCACCTTTTTTCACCAAAATAACTAGTAAGTTAGTTTAGTTAGAAGCCACTAAGTAGTTAGTCATGTTAACTATTTTAAATACCTACTGCTGCTGTATCAGGGGCAGAAGCATAATACCTGGTTTAATACCTGCCCCTGGTCAAAAAGGACCATCCAGTTACAATAAGGTTATAGCAACAGAGAAGGTAGAATGGCTACGGTTGAGGACCAGATGAGAGAGGGAAGGCCTGAATCATCTGTGTTGGTCTGATCTCAGCCAACTAATTATTAAGGTTTTATTTATGTAGGGCCCAAGTAGGACAACAAGCAACAGTTGGGTATAATAAACATAATGGTAATTATATAATAATAAAAAAATGGATTCCTCAACAACCTGAGTCTTTGCCAAAGATAAGGGAAACTACAAAAATGAATGTAGGAATCCCTGTCAAATGGCTATTACAGTATAACAGCAAAGAAAAACACGTGATTACCTTGTTTAAACATATGGTTTTTTCTCACTCTGTGCTGGCAGGTCTCGAACCCTGGTTGTAGATTTTCTGGCACCAACTCTCTGTTCTCTGAGGTATAATATTTCACTTGCAGAAAAAGCTTCCTGTGACTACTCCCTACCATGCTACATCAGTGATTATCATCCACACCTGTTTCTATTCTTCATCAAGACTGGTATTTAAACTAGTTTCTCCCCTCAGCCACTGCTCAGTTTTGAAGTTTGTGTCGTCCTTAGTTTTTGCTTTGCTTCTGTTGTATTTCCTGCCTCTTAGCTTTTGTGTTTTTCGCTGGATTTGACCCTCACCTGGTTTGTGAATTATGCTTTTGTCTAGTGTTTGCATCCACACCTGTCTCCACTGCTGGCCAATTCTGCCACAGGATCCAACTTAATCATCACATTAATGCCTGAAAAAACCATTGCTATGAGGTCATAAACAATATAGACATATTAATGCAACCTGATCACAACCCTTTTAATCCACATAGCTAATCCTACCTTATCTAAGGCAAACCTTTTCTCTCTATGTGAAAACAGAATATCACAGTGAAAGACAGGGCCGTTTAAGTATGCATAATGCTTTAATGATCAATGTGAACTAATTTGAGCATGTAATACTCTAGTTGGCATAAGTGCATCTTTGCATACAGCTTGGCACCTGGACAAATTAGTGAGAATTGTAATGAAGATAGGTTGCAATTTGTATCTTTTTTTAAATTATTTTCTCATTTTCTTTATCTATTGTCAACAACATGGATATAGCAGTAATATTAACATCACCCTGTAAATACATTTTCTCAGTAACCATATGTATCATGTCAAGCATAAGAGTGGCCTGCCCAAGACCAAGTAGGCAAATAACATTCAGAATATATGCCATCAATGCCAGGAGACTTACCCATTGTAATGTACTGAACCACTTCATTTAATAAAACCTGCAAAATGTTACATTTATAATCACAGGATGTCACAGTAATGCCCTCTATACCAAAATAATAGCAGGATTATCAGCAAACCAAAATGCCAAAACATGGAGGCTACAGTAGGTAAGTGGCTGGGTCTACAACCATTAAAAATAATACATTCATAAAATGTCTAAGCAGTGAATTTATTTTCTTGCAATCTAAAACAGCCAACGTGATTTACAATTCATTTTTTTTCCTGAAATGAGAATTCAGAGTTGTGTAGCAAATCAAGTAGTTTTCTAATGAAGTCTTTGACCATGTCCCTTAGAATGGGTCACACAAGGGTCATTCACTGGCCCTCATTAAAGTAAAGAAGTTCCTCCAATTTAGCTGGAAACAGAGTTGAAAATGTTTCATTTTGTAAAAGTGTGATATTAAAATGTCAGTGGGGTCATTTGATAATTTAGTAGTTAAAAGAAAATGCTGTAGAAATTGGTGTGGAAAGAGAAAATTTTCACACATACTGTCGACACAACCTACACATTGTGGAAGATAGAAGAAAGATCTTGGGAGGTAAAAATACACTTGATTTGTGAGTATGATTTATGCCTTCTGAAAAAGATACATCATTTAGTTGAGTAGTTAAATACATGCTACAGTATATCTACCACACCTAGATGACAGACAATTTCTCAGTGCTGCAACTGGGTATTCATATCACTGCTAACTTTTGTCTTTTGAGTATAATTTATGACATTCTAACCTATAGTATATAAAAAATAATATAAAAGACATGGCTTTGATCAGGATATTACAAAAGAGTTTGAACTACATAGGAACTTAAAACAAAAAAATGTAAACAAAATTATTTAAAAATGAAAAAGTAGTTTTCAAATATGAAAGTCTACCAATGGTATCCTGCCAATGAAAACCAATGAAAAATTAGTTGGGTGTTACCTTTAAAGGTGCAATATCACATCTGGCAATGGGTTAAGGATGTTATCAAGTGTAAACCCGGTAACAACTTGTACTGAAGACACCTCACTGGTGGATCTTCCTTTGGGTGATGAACATGACTTCTGCCATTTTATCTTGGAGAGAAACAGACTAGCTAGACTCAATAGTCCACATCTGCATTATATGTCGTTAGATGATTCAGAACAGAGACAGCTTTATAAATGTCCTGGTATGTGGACATCTAGGGAAATCTTATTAAATGGGGCCCCCTCTTGTCTGCATTCTTCTCCTTTCAGGTAGTGTCCAAAACTGCTTGGTCAAGTCACAGAAAGATGATTAGAAATCTTAATAGCACTTAATTCTAAGTGAAATGATGCTTTAATTCTAATGCATATTATATTATTATATTCTTATTATAAATGAATTTTCCCTGCTACTACATGTAAAAGAAACTTTTAAAAAACGTGTTTGTTTGAGAACTGTATTACATTCATGCATGAAAACTGCAGTAGAGTGTTTGGATGACTTTGGCATGATGAAGATGGAAAGAATGTGTTTGCAAACTTAAAGAAGTTGGTGCAGAAAAGAACTTGGAACAACTGTACTCATCATGCAGACATTGACATTGAGAACATTCTTTTTAAAACTTCCTAAAACATTCATATCTACACTGTACAAACTAAGCATGTGAATATTGAATACAGAAAGTTGCTTTCTCCTATCAAGATACAATGGCTGTCATTATTTCCAGGCATTACAAGACTGATAAAGATGTTTCCAACTTTGAAGTCTGTCTTTTTGTAACAGGACAAACCACCCACTGTGATTAAGACATTTTTTAAGTATGAATTCAGTTAGTATTACCTCTGGCACATGCTTTCATTCATGAGTATATTCCATACACATATCCAAGAAACTGAAATGGAAAACAACTCATGACAAGCTTGAACTATTCACAAAGTCCTCTTTAAATGCAACAGTCAAAACTTTATGTCCCTGAAAGTTAAGCTACTACTAGCATACAAATGTCATGGAAGAATGTGATGAAGAGTATGACAAATTCTATGCTGAAACAGATAATCTGCCTAGAATATTTAGATGAAACACCTGGAGGACTTCTCTTGCTTTAAGTGGAATGCCCTGAAATGAGACACCATATTGGACTGATGTGGAACCTTTTGTCATATATCTGATTGATAAGGGAGTGTCAATTGATGATGTGAGGTGCGTTGATCAAGTCAATAATTTGAAGTAGTTCTTGGGAAGTTGCAACAATGTAGCTGAAGTCCAAAAATATTCATGTCACTCAGAACTTCAGAACTTCTTCTTTATTATTCCTTCTCACAGTGAAAGTGCAAATCCAGTGGACAAAGGAAAGGAGCTGTCTAGGTATCTAAAGGGATTCCACATGTACAGTGTAACTTGAGACAAACTTGTAACTTGAGACAAACGTCTTGTAAAGATATTCATGCGTTCTTAAAGAACGATTAACCACTGCTGACAAAAATAAAATCTATAGAAAATTTTGCATGGGCACATTCAGGTGAATGATAATGAACAGCTGAAACAATAAATTAATTGATTATGTTAAAGTTATTATTATAACTTTCAAGTATATATTTTCTTGTCTTCATTACATCTTCCCTCTGTCCGTTCAGTAATATTTTGTGTCTTTCATTGTAAGACACATACAGTATACCAATTGCATAAATTTCACAATGCCCAAGTATCTAGTAATATTTCTTACCTTCCTTCTTTACCTTCCAAACTTACCTTTTTGTATTATAACTAAACTCTGAGCACAGACCCAACAGATTTAACTGTTGTTGTAGTCCTACCACTACAAACAGAATCCATCCAAATACTACAAGCCAGTTTCTGAAGTACTCTTTCTTCTCAAGCATTCAGAGCAGGTTTTCAATTCCTATCATGCATTAAAGAAAAATAGGCCATTATGAAGCTGCAGAATTAAGGTCTGCTCATTCTGAGTTCAATTTGTATTTTTATTTTTAGAAGAATACTGCTTAGACCTTTTTTTACTATAAGGATGTTTTCTAGGTAGCACATGGAATTCATACTACAGTTTGAATATATTATTTCTGACAACATAGATTTATTATTTCATCCTTTTATGTTTTTAATACTAAAAACACATATATTCAGATTGCACCAGATGCATGCTTTTAAATCAAAACAATTCTTTAATAATGAAATGAGTTAATCTATCCTTAATAGAAAGTAGTTTGCAGTCCTTGTAATGAAGAATTAATAAACAACATTTGTAACAAATCCATCTGTACATTCCAATTGTAACAGAAAACATAAATAATAAAATTAAACTAGATATGTCATACATATAAATTTACAGTACTGAGAATAACTTACAGAAGGTACAGACTGCAAGTGTTATATCAAGTATGAAGCCTCTTTTAAAAGTTCAGTGTTGACTTACTGCAAAATCTTGTTGATATTCCTAAATTGAATGGTGTGACTGCTTGCCAGGCCTCATTCCATTCAGTATTAAAAGTCGAGTTTTCTTAGTGTACTGTGCATCTGCAACATACCCACACATTTCTTTCCATTGAAAAGCTTATCAAAGGTCAGGGGCGTTAAGTTAAGAACTACAGGTAATGCAGATGTGTAGGTTTTCATTAATAGAGTATACACTACTACTGTTTGACTTGCTCACAACATCACTAATGACCTTTAAAGTTGTTGCATTTTTTCTCCCTTTGTTCCTCAACCTTGGCCTTTTCAATCTTTGCAGTGAATGCCAGGCTATTAACAAATGTCCAAAAAAATCATGACAAACTCATCAAATTTCCTATTAAAGGATGAGATAAACATTTACAATATGAAGGTCAAATCAATTTGTGCCTTTCCTCTGTCTTTTTTATGCATTGACACTATCAATGCTTTGCTTCTTTCTCTTGTAAATGGAAAAGCCCGTGAATGATCTTTGAAATAGTCTTTGTTTTGTAGCATAAATAATGAGAGGAAAAATACAATGGCCACTCAGGTGGCAATGAGAACAATCAATATGTTCTCACTTTCAAATATCCTGTGCTCGACAAGTCAATCTTACTTCCTCTGCTTTGCCCTAAATTCTCGTTGCAATTTTGTAACACAATATCCCCTTGGCTTGTATCTGATTTATTCAAAGAGAGACAGGAAAGCAACATAAAATGGATAGAATAAAAAATGTTTTGTAACCCAGTGCAGGTCTCTCAGACTTCCTAAAATCGAAACTGCTTTTCTTGTTTTAGAACTGTATCTTTAATCAAGCAACACAATTTAAGAGGAGGCTAAAACATACTCATAAATGTTATTTTGAAAATACACACTGGCTGTATCAGTTCAACAATTATGTATCAGACAATTTTTCTATGACAAGTCATGCCATGTGCGGAAATGCTATTAAATGTGTCAGCAGGATAGAACTTGCATTCACATCTTCCCTGATAGGAACATGGTTAGTTGACACAGCAAGACATTCAATTCTTTGAAAATAAGCATAATATACCAGTTTGTTCCTATTACTTTTTATGTGGGGCAGAGTTAAAGTTGTACATACTGTAGGTGCCTGTAACCATTCTAAAGAGAGGGAGGGAGAAAAAGAGAATGATACAGTGAGAGGCTATTTTAAATTATTCCACTTAAATTAATCTAAGCATCACAGAGCTAACCATATTGTAACGTGATAAAATGATAAAACGCTATGTGTCATAAAATCATTGCACTAATGTTACAACAAGATGGTATAACATTGTACCAAAGCAAATTTTTAGACTCTAGGGAATGCTGTCAAAACACTGTCGCATATTAATTAATTTAACATTAATTAAGATATTAATATTACAGCCAATCATGATTATGTTATCTTTTAACTTGCAACAGGGTTGTCCTCCTGTTGTTAAAACAGATAAATATTTTAGAAGTGCTAAACACCTGGGTTCAATGTCATCACATTGTAAAAGCATGTAATCAAATAATATTCATACAGTCATATTCCAGTAAATATTGTTCTTTGATATGGAAATTCAGAGAATAATGAATTGAAATGAATCTAAATAAATAAAAAATCAATTGATAATTATCAGATGAACCATTTAAGTTACAGCCATAAGTCCTTAGATGGACCTGGGAGTTGTTGAACAACAGTAAAGAAAAACAACCTTTGTGTCATACATGGAGCAGATCCCTAAAATTATATTTGTATGGTAAATCCAACATACACAAGCAATGTAAGGTAACAGATAGTGTTTTGTATTGACAGTATGAGGAAAAACTAACCAAAACCTAGCTCTTTCTGACTAGGATATGGCTACATACTGTGCAGGTACTGTATGAATGTGAACTTAAATCTATTGGTTTTAGAGTTGGGGGGACAATATCTGCGTTCTGACGGGAGTAATTGGAATTCATTAAACAAGGGGAGTGAACGATCATCACAAATGGATTTTGCTTTACGCAAAACACATAAATAAAAGATGGTAGAGAGGACTGGAAGATCAACACCAATGACCTTCTGATATATTTTTACAAGACTGTCCAGTTTGTTCTTGCCTCTCAGATTCAGACTGCCAAATCATCAGATCAGGATTAAACAGATTCAAGGAAGGACTGACAGAGCAAGATCAAGAATGAATCATCAACCTTAAAATGATTAAGATTAAGTTTCCTTAAGAAGAAAAGACACTTCTGTCCTTTCTTGGAGTCCATGGGAGGGTTCATTGTAATCATTAAGGTAAAAAGGTGGAATACCAGCCTGAAATTGTTTTTATTATTATCCAAAGATGTCATCCTCGACAAAATGCTTTCAGTATGCATTTTACTCTCTCTCTTTACTTTTCAGTGTGGAATTAACCTATATTTGTTTAGAGCTGACATGCTAATGCAGCTGTCTTCTTTAAACACATAAAAGTTTATTTTAATGTTTACATTTAATTTGAAACATGCATAATTAATGTATAGCATGTGTAATAACATGTGTAATAACTACAAATGAGATTTCAGGGTTTTCAAAACCAATTTAGATAGGGGTTTTCTCATCCTGCATCATTTCCTAGCTTTAGTTTCAGATGACCCTTTCAATGACTTTCATATGTGAGACTGGATCTTTAGCATCTAATAAGACGATAACAATATTAAGAGGCTGACTTGACAGCAAAGAATGCAGTTTATGGAGTTAAGCATAAGCACAAGAATAAGATTAAAATTATTTGTTTTTATACAGGTATACAGCTTTTCATCCTAAAGGATTACATCTTTATTTTGCAGATCAGGAGCAGCAAATTAAAAATCAATACCCCAACAACTGAATTGAAGGGGAAATTTAAGTAGGCCAAATTGTGTGAGCCCAATTAGGAATTTAGCAATGGCAATGACAGTGACATCACAATTTTTCCGGGCACTGACTTGGACATAAATGACCAAGTAGTCTAGGCCTCAGTTTAGTATCTCATCTAAAGGATTGCATCTCCTCTAGCACTGCATCCTCGGTCATCCTACTGGTTTGAAAATTCTAGTCAAGAAGGAAGAGCATGTACTGGTCCATCAAGAACACTTGCAACAAACCAATACTTCATGGATGTCTCCCATCAGAGTATTGGCCTGTTTGGCCTTGTTGAGCTTGTGAAATGTCATGTGAGCAGCCTTCAAACTGATAATGCTGCTGGCACATTCAGTATCTGTCATTATTGTTAGATTTCAGTTTTTTGGTATTGTTTTGCTAAATCACAGAATGTCATTGGATTGAGTACAATGTTTTCTTTCCTGAACCAGAATAATAACAATGTCAATAAATCATTTATTTATTTTTTATCAACAAATATACTTTAGGGCTGCACTGAAAAGATTAACTACTCAAGATACAAGCTTTTTTTCCAGTATTTGCCTTAAAAAAATGTGCATTTGTTATGACTTCCTCTTTCTGTGATGCTGAATAATGATTACTAGGGGTTAAACTGAAACTTACTGACGCCCCATACATTTGATAAGACACTCATCATATGACACTCTGCATTTCTTACTTGCCCAGGTGCTTTGAAATAACCTAATGTATGGTAACATTAATTCTGAGATCTGAAAAAATCATTTAGATATGTTTCATGTGAAGGATTATGAAATGGGCATCTATACCTTTATGAACTACAATATAACCATGTCATTGTAAGCCAAGTGTCCGGTTATGTTTCTCTCTGATGTTGTGTAATGGAAAATAGAACTTAAATTATCTGAAGTGTTAGTCACTACCTCTAACTTCACAAGTTGCCTAGGGCTGTGTAATAATATCGGTGACTGATATCCGATGCAGAATTAGAAATCCCTAGCAGGCTTTTCCAGTATACTGTACATCACTAGGAAAGCACCTGCTGGAACATGCTTTGTGTAATCCTATACATAAATTACGGAAACAGCACCAGGGGTAACACAGCATGGTTTAGCATAAATGAGCAAAGGAGGAGGCAACAAATCTCTCAGGACATAACTTTTGAAAAGAAGGCATGTGTGGTATATTATTCAAGACTTTCCAGCTGACATGACCATAAATCTCTCCTGTTGTGCATTGACATGCAAAAATCCTATTCTCACATTTCGGAACTGGAAGAAATGCACATGATCATATATTTTGATTTGAAAATTCAATGCAATTTAGGACACAAAAACTAAGGGATCTTGCTGGGTGTTCTTCGAACTTTTGAGCATCTCTATTGCAAAAAGATAGCAAAGCATGAAATATGACCTAAAAGAAACAGAAAACTTATCTCATTTAGCTGGCTATATCCTCTGCAGACAGATGAACGTCTTTTGCAGTCAAATAAAAGGAACTGGTATAAACAGGGACTTAGATGTGTTTGTTCCTTTACACAGAATGTATCTGTAGAGACATTAAAAACAGTTTCATGCTTTTCTGACAAAACATTGTATCATCAACAAAACATTGCCAAATGGAATGTTTCCAGTTGTTTTAGTATTAGATTATGTTTTTTGTAGACACACTGTTTACTTTATGTTCTAGACATTATTGTTGTCAACATACTGTATTTTCCCTATTACAAAATGGCAAGGTTTTAGCTCAGGTGTGCTTTCATTTCTATATTATTATAAAGTAAACCAAATCTTCATGAGTATCTCTATAAGATTTTACTTCAACAAACCAGAATATTACATAGGGGCTTAAATAAGGGCCTTTGGCTATTTAGGTCAGATTTCTAATGAGAGCAGGTTTTGCAGTTTCCCACTTTAGTGAAATGTTATTTTATCCCTGCAGAAAAGGTTGAACATCTGCTACAAAATTAAAAACAAGGTTTTTAATTGAAATTGAATTATTGGTGCTTTCTTTGGTACTGTTCCAGTAAAGACTTTTGCAAATGACTAAAGCTAGAGGCTTTCCTGGTCTTTAAGCCCCTTCACTGCCTGTCAGAATACAATTAGACATTACTCTACTTTCCTCACCTGAAGTCTGCATTGTAACTGATATTGGGTTCAAAGTAAAAGTGGGCTGGTCTCCTTTCAATTTAGCTGTAGAGATAACTCGAGCCCAGCAAAGCAACAAATCCTATGGATTTGTAAATGGTCTTGATAAGAGAAGGACGAACTATCATGTAAGGCTACAATGTGCAAAACTACAAAGAGTCTTAAGACAGCTGCTGGGATTGCCTGAGGGTATGCTGCAACATACTGTAGTTCCTATCATTAGAATTATACTGGGCAGCAACCACATCAACAAAAAAAACGAGATATTGAAAAGAAAGACTACAAGAACGACAGTAATATGAAGGAACTATTTCCATTGCACATAAAGTAGCAAATCACATTTCCAGATTTTCCCATCAGGAAATAAAACGATAATTTAATTAAGAAGGCAAAATGTAGAGAAATAAATATTTATTTTTATATTCATTATATTGTGTTTCTGTTGCTATTTTTCTCTGTGGCCCTGTGAAATAGTAATGGTATACAGTAGAAGTTAATTCAATGACTTTTTAACTGTCTTTTTGCTGTTCAACTGCTAACTTTCAAAAGCATGGCATTTAAGTGGTTAATAAAAGCCATACTTTGCTATTCCCCACTCCATTGGTACACATTCATACATTTATAATATCCAGTGTTTAGAAGTTAAATTCTAATAACAATGAAAATAAATGGATAGTGTACTTAATATTTTGGTGTTAAACTTTGGTCCACCTAAAGGATTCCCAAAACACAGAATTAAGACCAATTTAGGTTGGTAGGAAGGTTTTGCAGGAACCAAGCAGAATGTGCACATAGTGTGGAATGAATAAGAAGACTGGAGCTTGTTTGATTAAGTATAGTCAGATATGCATTAATGATGAAGGAAGTGAATGGGACGGATGAATAATGCAAGGGATGGAATGCATGCCAGTAAACTAGTGGCCACACTTGCTTGCTTTAGACTGGAACCCTGTGGTGGGCAGAGAAGATACTGCAGTAACCCGGAAGAGTAGTCTAATGTGGACTCAAGAAGAGAGAATGCTAGAATGAATTGGATTATAGGCTGAACCCCCAAGAAGAAGAATTACCAGCCACATTCATGGACAGAAGCTTTTGGAGGGTAAATACTCGCACCTCACCAGTTAGACACCAACCAGGGAGGAAGTAAAAGGGTGGTGGAAAACCTGTAGCAGACGGGAACATGACTGGAGTGCAGGCACCAGGGAGATTAATGAGAAGGCCTGGACCCAGTGCTCACACCCACTGGACAGTGTGGGCATCAGCAAACAGGCACTGCACTGAAACCAAATAGGAGTATTGGAGAAAGGGGAGAGACAAAACAACAACTAAAGGTTGGGACCAAAGGGACAATGGGTTGGGCACTCAACCAGTAATAAGAAGCACCAAGAGAAAAAGAAGAATGAGTGAGATTAAGTGGTCTTGGTTATGCAGAGGTCTATGTTACATATATAAAGTTAAATATACCAGTTACCGGCACATTTCATTACAGCTCATCAACAAGGCATAGTTAAGTAATGTGTGCATATGTGTATCTTAGAATTCGAAGTCTGCTTCATGTACATAATACAGTACCTACATCATGGACAGCTGTTTTGCCCCTCAGAATTTACTCCAACTAGTCATTGGAGAAACCAAAAACAAATTAGCTGACAGTCTGATGAACAGTTTTCAGCATTCAAATTTATATCACAGCACTTCCAGTTGCCTGACACATCAATTGTAAAAATCACCCCGCTGAAGACGTTGCTTTCTGAGGAGTATTTCAGTATTGTGGAACAAATGCTTCCTACAAACAGAAGGAATGAGATCAGATATTCACACTAGGTACTACTGAACCTCCTTGAACAAAGATTGTATTTTGACACCTTCACATCCTACATACTGTATTTTCTAAGTTTTTTTTAAGAATGACAAGTTTATTGTTTTTTTTACATGTCTTTTTTACAGAACTGCAGGAGGATGTCAATTTGAAATATCCTAAAACAAATTATTTTGTATTCATGTAAACCTTGCTTACGGTATATTTCTGAATTATGGGGATCTAAATAGTAATTAACTGTTTTTTTTAACAGTTTTGGTTTCTAGTTTTGTAACCAGAGCTAAGTAACAGCTAAATTCGTATCAGTTGCTATGTCTTATAAGACACTATATCCCTAAGAAAGAACATATAGTATTACTATTTAATATCAATTTGTTTTCATAGTGAACCCCCTAAATCTATAATTCTAATGTTTATATATAATGGCAGAGTTATCTGTCCAGGGCCAGTGATTTGGTGCTCTCACCAGCACAGCATAACAAACTTTGAAACAGATGTTTCTATAAATAAATAAAATGTATCTTACAAGAAACACTATCTGCAGATGCATATCCAAAGGTCAAGTTATTTTTAGTAAAATATAACATGGAAATTGTAAAAGTATTATAATAATAATAATAATAATAATAATAATAATAATAATAATAATAATAATAAAGCACTTAAATGCTTTCTTCCTGTGCACATCAGGTGTTTTCCTTCAGGCATATTGAGCAGCTGTTACTATTTTATTTCTTGCTGGTTTTCAATATGTTTATCCAAGTTGTTTCCAATATCCCCATATTGTTGGGATGACAGAACAATGTGCTGGACAAGAAAATGTTCTACATGCTAACATCTGAATTCATTTATCTTTACACGTTCACTAAAGAAGCTGTGCATTCGTGACATTTAAGTTCCTGATGTGGAGCTCAATGTCTACTTCTGTTTGCGCCAAATTGGGCTTTCAGTTGAAACTCTATTTCTTTATTGCTGGTGGCTTGTTGACACATTTTTAAAATCTATAGCTAACTAGCATCAACTACAAAGATGGATGTCAATTTGCAAATAAACATGGGGAAATCACTATGTCTCCCAATAAACTTCTGAAGAAAAGACAAAAGTAACAGAATAATAAAGATGGTCATTTCGTTTTATTTTTCACTGTAAGTTGTTTCTAAAAGAGGAATCATCAGTTTTCGGTCCTTAATCCAACAATTGTAATTCATGTCACCGCTGGGCTTGTTAGAGCTAATGAAATTAGCACAGTTGTGTTCTGTTGACTGATGAGTGTTAAGTAATCACCCAGATGCTGTCTGCACTGGAATGGAATTACAATTAGGATTTCTTTCTTTATTTTAATAAAATCATAAATATTAAAGCAAGGCACTGTTATTTTTCTTCAACATTTACTAAGTAATCCCATATCAAAAAGAAGAACATATCAGGTTTTCCAGATGCTAAATTCTTCAGATGGGAAAAATATTACTCAAGTCATCTTTGGAAATGGGTTTTAAAAATTATAATATAAACCCTTAGATTGTCATCCTTTAGACCAGAGACTTAATTGAATTTATTCATGTTAACAGAGCCTATTTAACAGCAACAAACTCCAGTTGCTGAACTGTATACATGGTATTTAAGGGCTTTTTAGTGGCTCAACAAATAAAGTTAATTATTCAAACTGTAGGTTGTGCTTCATAGTCTATAGTGTTGGATCCAATCTGGTTTATGTGATTTCCCATGTGACAACATTCAGTTTGTCTAGTTTTGCTGATATTGAGATGGCTTGACTGCCAGATAATCCTAGGTTTTGTCTACAACAAATACTCTTTGGGCTTTCCATTGTTTTTAGGAGAGCTGCTCCTGTAATCTCCCAATACAGCCCACCAGTCCTGCAGGGCTGGTGTGTCTACAGGCTTTCTACATCTCCTTAAAGCAACAGAACCCAAAGAACTGGAAGAAACTAGAAACTCTGTCCCATTTAGCCAGTAAACAGCTGATTTAGCTCATTAAGAGCTGACATGTGATAAAAACCTTCCAGCACACTGGAGAAACAGGAATGGACAACACTGTCCTAGTATGTACTGTGGGAGAATTGCAATGTGAAAAATGTCCGGTATCTTTCATAAGTGCTTGAACAGAGGAAAGTGTGTAAGTTCTAGAAAACATGTTACTGTTCCTCAATGTTCCTGTAATAGTATAAAGGTCATAGTAGTGAGCGAAGCACATTTTAAACTGAAAAGTAAAAAAAGGCAAAATATATTTTATAACAATTTATGAACAATTTAACTCAATAACCAGAAAGAATACATTGTTTTCTTACAAAAGGGAAATTATCTTGAGTTCATTCCTTTATAAAAACCTGTCAACTTGCTAAATGAATAGCTATGTCAATTGCTGTGCTTTT
This sequence comes from Lepisosteus oculatus, assembly GCF_040954835.1. Lineage (NCBI taxonomy): Eukaryota > Metazoa > Chordata > Actinopteri > Semionotiformes > Lepisosteidae > Lepisosteus > Lepisosteus oculatus. The sequence continues at coordinate 10,125,062 of NC_090719.1, read as the reverse complement.
TTTCATTTTTCTGGTTAGAAAAATATGAAAGTCAGTGAGTTTTTCATTTTAATTACACTTCCTGCAATTGACAAACGTTTATTACTTCCTGCAATTGGTAAACTTTTCTGACATCTGTTACAGACAAAAATATGGTTCATGCACTTGAGAATTTAGGATTTAAATGTCAAACTAAAAAAAGAAGCACAAAGGCAAGAAAGAAGCATGCATCAATGAGCTTTAAGTTTTGCTCATTGTTTTTAAAAAGCTGCTGAATGTGTCTGTATGCTGTATGCCCCACTGGGTCAAATGACTAAATAACCAAACTGTTCGGTTTTTATTTAATATTTCGTTCAAATAAAAAAAATTAAAATTGTAGTTTTCTTGATTCTAATAATAAGACAATATGATAATATAACTCCACATATTACTCATAATGGAGTCAGGGTACTAAAGTGATGTCATCTCATGCTTTGACTGGTACCAAAATATTCAACAATGTTTTTTTAACAAATCCTACCCCGAAACTGCATCTTCTTTACAGAAAACCCACGCATCGTTAAAGCTATTAACTTAATCACTGGCAAATTTACCCACTATTCGATCTCTTACTTGTATTTTTAAATGTTAAATAACTACCTAGCTCTATTTTCATATAATTAGCTTTTGCAGAACTTTTCAAAATATAATAGATAGAATGATACAGGAAAGCAGTGTACGGCAATCCTTTAAGAATGGACAAATATACTGTCGCATGAGTCCATTTTAATATAATGAAAGAGTGAAGTTGGTTTGCCTAGCTAAATACAATAGATGGGTGTAGTCACAAGAACTCTTGTTGTGTCGTGCTGCTGTTTACTAATATTTATAATTTTCTCTTGTATGCAATAATAAAATACAAATTACAGTACATTTGCAGAAAACAATTTTAATGCATTTCTTTTAATTAATTTCCCATAAATATACCACATGCTGACATCTTTAACAACTAAGGTATTTTCTCAAAAATCTGCATTGACATCGTATCCCAAAGCCAAATGTCCATGTTATATTTTACTAAAAATAAGTTGACCTTTGGATATGCATAGGACTGTACACTGTCTGCAGATAGTGTTCCTTGTACGATATATTTAATATTTTATTAATTATTTTATTCTTTCTTTTATTATGATCTCCTGAACAGTGTTATTCAAGTAGGGGACCTGATTTCTCTACTAGTATTTATTTGTTTGAAATACCTATAGGGTTTAGATAGTCTTAGAACAAATTTTATTGACGACTCACTGGATATTTTAAATATTTCATAATGACACATGAACTGTCTACCCTCAGCACATTACTGGTGTTTATTGCATTGGCTCCATATAACTTGATTTAAAGGTCCTCTTTCTTTCAAGACCACACAATGGGCAACATTACCTTGTCCTGAGCACACCACAGCCATGGAATTAATTGCACAAATCCATCTGAGAATCTGGAACTGCACATTGTTTTTATGATCCATTTTTTAATTAATCAAAAACACAATAAATTAAAGCCAACAAAATATAAGTTCCTTTCCTGTCACCAGTGGCTGCCTTCTCTGAGTTTGTCGTGAAAGACTCTTGAAATATAATCTGACATTTAAAATAGAAGTAATGTGCAATAAGGATCTGACCACTTCAGGGGCAACAATATAAACATGTTCCTTATCTAGCACCACAGGACCAGACAGTAAAGATCTCCATACTAATAATATCAAAAGAATCATGTGATATCATGGTAGTTAAAGCTGAGACCTTCAATGCAGAACCAACATTATTTCAGCTATGGTGAGGCCAACCAGATCTGGTTTTGCAGAAGATGAAGTGCTCTGTTTCCAAAACATAACTCACTTATGTGGAAAAGCTCACAATGCCTCATGTAGGCCTAGGGACACATTTAATAAAACATAATCTACAAGGTATCGTGTACACTCAGTTAAGAAAATTTAAGTGAATTAGTATTCTTGAAAACCAAATTTATATGAGTTCAAATTTCTTCATTTGTAATTTTCCCTATTATAGAAATACTAAGTTGCATTACAAACACAAGTAATTCTGCTTGTTTTAATTTGTTGCATTTTAAATGCCTTTAAGTAAAGTAGCAGTTGCCAAATGTAAATATGAAGATTCTGACAGGCAGAAAAACATAAATAATGGAAGACTATCCTTCAGTTTTGCCCTGAACATCCCTCAAATTCTGGATCATCACTCCCTAAGGAGACACCACAGGGCCTACAGTGCAGAAAAGAGATATGCAAAAAAAGCAGCCTGGTTGTATTTACATTGAGATCACAAGTCCCAGAATAAGTAAAAACCATCGTCATTAAAAAACTGCTAAAATGTGCTCCAAAATCAAAAAGAGAGGGGAATTATCTCTGTGTGTGTAATTATCTAATGATATTGGAAAATATGATTAATATCTTTTGAGGGATCAAAGCCCCCTGCAAGTCTTTCATGCTACAGTATGGAGAAGTTAATATGGGGTACCTTTTCATTCCGTATGATTTTAAAAATCCTAGTGTGCAATCTGATTCAATACCCTAACAGGGGAGAATGAAGAATCGGAGAACTAAAAATATTCTAGCAAGGAAGAATATTTATTTTAATTATGGGGATATGCTTGAAGAGAACTGGGAAAATAAAATATGCCAATCTGTTCATGTTAGCACCTTTCTGTTTAGAAATGTAATTAAAGTTGTTTACTGTGATGGTAAGAAAAAGAGAGTAAGCACTGGGGTATCTGACATGTTAGACCAAAGGCATCAAATGAGGTAGGCAGGCTTCCTCACATTTGTTTTTACAATTGAGTCAAAAAACACCAGCACAACTAATCTCTCAGGTAAAAATAAAAAGGCTACATGCTTGCAGCTAAAGCTGACAATTGTCTCGATAAATAACCAGCAAAAAACAGGGAAAAATTCCCCTCTTCCAGTCTCTAAACCTCTAAAACATAGTCAAGAACATGCCTTGTAAATATATATAATGTATTTATATATGTCCTTCCAATACCCAAAGAAATCCAAGAGGGACAGTTGTCATTGAAAAATATGAAAAAATATGAAAAAATTGTCATACGTCATATGAAAAAATAAAGACAGTAGAAACTGAAGTTGAACACTCAGGACTTTCACTATTGTTGTCAAAGTGTCCTCTCCACTAACCAGTTCTGCTTTTCTGATGGTGAAGAGTACAGAAGGAATGTTTTTTTTCCCCAAAAATGTCACTAAACCATTCTGCTTAATCCACAATATGAATGGTATTTTGTGCATGCACTAAGATGCTGAAAAGCCTGAACCTTTTTAGTCTTGAACAGAGAAACGACCTAGAAATGCAATTAAAACTGACAACATCAGGCACTTCTTTACACAAATGCTTGTTGGCGTATGAAACAAGCTGCTTAGCCATCTTATTGAAGGTGATTAGGTGGCTGTCTTAAAAAAAAAAACAGGAAGATGACATCCTTGGATGAATTAGCTACTAATAAACAAGCTAGATGGGGTGAACAGTGTCCGCAATTTTGTTACTTTTCTTATGTTCTTATGGAAGGCTATGTCAAGGTTAGAGTTTAATTGTTGATCCGTTAAAATCTGAACTTCTGTACCTATCACAACAATCCAACAGTCATCAAATTCAATAAAGCAAATAGGATTGCTTAGACAACTAGATGCATTCTGTTCTGCAGGACTGGAGTTGTGCAACTCTGGTATATACTGTATCTGCAAATCTTTATGAAGCTTTTTAATTATAAATTACCTAAACCTTTTAGTAAACCCCATGTGTTATAGACCTCAAGAGGCCTGAAATGATATCGCCTGACCAATTGCAATAACTTTGTAAGCAAAGACAGTTGAGGTTCAAAGCTTAAACTAAAGGTACGAAACATCCTATATGTCTAAAAAACATTACTTAAAAACAGCTGCAATAATAGAGGAGAAGAAAAAAGTTGAAAAAATACCGAATATGCCTTTGACCACAGTAAAATAAAGAAGCAGAAGTGGAGTTATGGTATGGTAGAATAGCAAACCTAACCTAGACCTAGCATGACAATTACAACTTAAAGTGATATTGAAAATGTGGCAAAAGAATTCGAGGTCCACAAGACAAATCTGGTCCCATTATACAACAGGACCTGCCTCTCATCAGCAGCGACTCCTTGTCAAGGGAGAAATGGATAGAGAAAAGTACAGGGAAATCTTAAATGTGCTTCAGTCTTCTAAAGACCTAAAACTGGAATGAAAACTCAACCTTTAGCACTGTGCTACAGTAGAATATCTTTACAAGAAGAAAGTGATTATCTTTCATTGAGTGGCCCAGTTAAAACTGATGAATCAGAAAATATTTTAAAACTGCTGTCCAGCTACTATTCCCAGTCAACGTGACAGAGACAGAGTAGGATTTCAAAGATCCAAAGAACCCAAAAATCTCACAGATATAATTTCTTGACAAACATGTCTCTAAGAAGTATCGACTCGGACATGATACTTACGCAATCAGGATATTTTAGGTCTTTTTTAACTTTTCTTTGCAGTTTTTTAAACATTTACCCTCATTTCTACTTTAAAAGTGTTCAATTTAGCATTCAAGTACCAATAAAAATATTTAATAAATATAATATTAATATTCTAAAAAATAATGTACATCATTAGTAATTTAACAAAATAGTACATCATTGGCAGTGGATTTAATACTGTACATTACAGTTTGTTAAGAAAAACAGGTTAAGTTCTTGTTGAAAAAGAGACTAGGATTCAGCACAGAACTTGATAAATTAATCTCATTTACATGGCACACTGAATTTCAAATCCTCCATCACACTGTGTGTGATCAATTCTTATGACTTTCATTACAGAAGAAATTTTGAAGAGGTTTCTTAAAAATTTAATGAGGCAATTGCCCTGAAGCTTTTTAACTGAAACTTGTGAACTTAATATATTAAAACCTTATACAAAACAAAGGATAAAGGCTGAAGTGCATTTTAACATGTTGGTGTGCTAATAATATCATTTTGATGTATAGGGAACACTATATTGGCCATTATACAATGGGTGCTCAGTACTCCAACATGCTAAATAGGCCCTCAAGGTCTATAATGTTTAATTTCTGTGCTTCCAACAGTGAGAAGAGGGGGGAAAAGTTAATCTTCAAAAGACATAACTTCAGCCTTAATAAGGTATTTATATAGTGTCCTGAGTGCTCATTTTGTCAGGAAGCCACAGTTACTCTGCACTGAAAATCTATCAAGATACTTAATGACCCTGCACACCATCTTGCGGGCAGTAGCCCACTGCAACCCCATTTATTTTTATTTCAGTCTCTGTAGCGTATAACTGCTGTGCACAACATGGTGTGAAACATGACAACACTTTTAAGCTACTAGATAGGTTAAAAACAAGAGAGCTTAAAGAAAATAAAGAAAAAATCAAGGTTTCTGGATCATTTTAAATCATTAGACATTCTTTGTTATACTTGGCATTGGGTTGGCTTTAATAATAAACAAGGATATATTTTTTCTGTTCTACAAAAAAATAAAGAAGTTATTAGACCTTGTCCTCGCCCCTTATCCCCAGTGTTACAAGCAAGATCATAGTTCCAACACCAAGTCACAAAAACAAAAAGAACTCTTGTTACTATCCATGCAAGAAGTAGAGATTTTCACATTTTAAGTCATTTTACTGTTACAAAATGTGCTTCGATCATCACTTTTGACATTTATATTAACAAAATTTACTATGATATTCAGTTATCCTGACATATGTTTTTTTTTTTACTTAGTGTAATGTTTGGAAGCTGAGGAAATATGACCTTTATTCCTGAAAACCCATCATGGCAGGATAAAAAAGGGACATACTGTATGAAATAGTCATTAATAACATGCAAAAAGAAGAAACATCTGCCATATAGTGCGTAGTTCACATAGTTTAATCACAACCGTAGCCTCAGTTGTTATGGTATAGCATTTTTATTTTATTTCACTTGAGGTAACATAATTAGATTGAGTCACAACCATGGAGAGAAAAACAGAATTGTTTAGAAAAAAATTAGATGTTCAGTTTTATAATTATAATTATTAAGATTATTATTATTTTACAGACATAAAACCTTGCAGGCAAAGCTGTTTATCTGTTTTAGTAGTCACACAACCACACTAAGCGAAGAAGAAGTCATGTTTACAAGATTAATTTCAATTGAGTTTATTCATAAAATCTACCATCTGTTTAACCATTGTGGTAATGGCTATTACTGTCTTCATAAATGGAGTTTACTGGAATATATACTGTATATGCATTACTATAAAAGAAGGCATGTGTCAGAATGCTCACTTTCCTAATTTGCATTCACTAAAACTGATTAATAAGAAAATAAGTATGGTAAAAGGATTTTATCAGCATGGTAAATATATTTTACTCAACTACAAGCAGTAATATTATGGCATTTGTCTCTTGATATTGATCTAAATCTTCAAAAACTGATGATATAATGGATCATAAGGCTTTAATCACAAAATATTCATTATCATGAAAGCAAGAAGGAGATACTTTTAATAACAAGTAACATTCATAAACAAAACTACAAACAAAAAACAAGACCACAAGCCAAAACTCATAATGTTGGACTAAATTACAGACATCAATTTCACGTAACTTGAGTAAATCATATAAAATAAACTGTCTAAATAGATCATGAAAAACATAACTCATTGTCTATGTAACTGTTCAGTGTTTTCCATTACACTAATAAGAAAACTTAATTACATCTGCTTCAACAATCCAAGAACTGATTGTATATTTATCCATGGAGTGCACGACTTCCTGTCATTTTTTTTATCTGGTCCTTTTAGAAGGATCTCTCCTTTTTAGAATCTCACTTAATATGTCTTTCTTTGACCTCTGCCCCTTAATGGTCTCAGTAATTTTCTTCTACAGTATGGTTCCAGACTCTGTCCTACAGAAACAATTGTGTTAGCTGAGTTTAATTAAATTTTAATTTACTAAACACAGGAGTCCAGTCCAGTTATTCCTACCGTATTCAATCTGAATATATAAAAAACATGCTCTTCCTAACACTACTGAGAAAAAGAAATTGTTTGTGGGATTTCAAAAACTTGTCTTAAAGTCCACTAACCCAAATTAATTGAGTATGAGAGGGATTGGTCATTCAATGTCCCCATAAATAGCATCATCAGCATTATTACACTCTTTCCCCTGGTAACTTGTCATGTTACTTGGTGCAACCATCATTTTCTCATGCTTGATTTCCTCTAAGCTTCTCTATCCCAGAGCGTATCCGGGGATGTGCTCTTTGTCATGTACTATTTCTTCTGAGATCCCGCTAATCTTCTAAAGGAATCCTTTTGGGTATGCAGAGTCAAAATGTTGAAGGTCTCTTAAGAAGGACACATTCATCATACTTTCGACATCCATGACATCAATTACCATCTAATGTTTCTAGAACAATACCTGGTCCTTTGGTTGACATTCATCTGAAACTTCGTAACTCAAGTCAAAACAAGGACACTTATTACAGGACAATATCTGCACTCTGCAATTAGCCTGCCTAGAGGGAAGGTGAATCCTTAGCTCAAGATCCCCAGAGGTTTCCTACTTTTACTAGTAGTTAGATTTTTTTTTACCTTTTTGTACCCTGGGATCTGACAGTTACTTAATGCTCTGAGGCCATAACCATAGTGTTCTTTATGCGGCTGAATGGATAATTATTTTCCTCCACTCCATTGTCCCAAGACACTTTCTGGCTCTCTTCTACAAAGAAGAACATGGACAAGGCAGAAAATGCATGCAAAACTTAAAATAAATCATTCAATTGTACTACATAATGTTAGTACATTTCAAACAAAATGTCGAAATGTCTAAAAATTAAATGCAAAAAACTATTAGGACTACTTACTGGATTCTTTATTAAGTGGGTCAATGTTTGAGATTTTGTGCTCTTTGTATGGGTTAGCATTGGAACAACAATGGGCACTGCAGAAAATTGAGATTACACTGCAGACTCAACTACCAGTTATCAACTTTGTTTTATTAATTTGCCTGCTGATATGTTCTACTGAGAAATTGTGTTTCTTGTTATTTAGAACTTTGAAAGTCTGTTTCAATATGGGATTTTGGAGACGGCCCTCTCCCTGATCCTGTTCAGTGGAGTGTGGTGTGGGGAGGAACCTGGAAAGTACTTGCAGGACATCTGCGTATGTCATTATGCCTTTAGGTGAAACTGCCACTAGGTGTGCTATAATATGACCGTATGTGACAAAAAAAAGTGTTCATTAAGATAGTAAGAGCAAATTCAAATAAATTCAGTAAATTTAATAGAATTTATGTAAAGGAGAAATTAAGTCCTATATTTCTTAGCCAGAAAAGTCACGGCTCTTTGAAGTTTAACAAAGCAGCGTATACTCCACTAATTTAGCCTTTTTGTGGTCCAATGAAACATCAATATCCATCAACCATTTCAAAGATGTAAGGACTTTTTTATGTAAAATATTAGTGCCTGTAATGATTAATTTTCCTCTTGGTTAATTTCATTAAACTCTTTCAAAAGACAGTCTCCGTGAATTGTTTAGTCACTCTTTTTTATGTTGTCCAGACACTGCCAAAAAACAATGGCTTGAAAACCATAAAATAATAATTAAGAGTTTCAAATAAGCAGGCTGGCGAAGGTCAGAGGTGGATGAGGTAATGTTTCAAATAAGTTTTATTTGAATTGCCATGCTTGAGAGTTTTAAGTAGACATGTTTTATAAGACAGAGAAGAACACTGGAGGGGAAAACACCAGTAGAACTGTCAGTAGCTGCATAAGACCATAGGAAAACAACATGAGATTTCTTTTATTTTACATGGAACAGTCATTTAATATAATCTCCCACTGAAGCTCGCCATTTAAGATACAAAACTCCTTAATGTTGCCTGGACTAAAAATGCTTACTCTCTTATCAGACACAGTGGTTGCATATTATATTAGTCCAGGCCATTAAATATTTATCATATTAGGCTCTTTTTAACCTGTCACTTGATCATTTTCTTCCAGGTTCAGACCACAATTGCTTTTATGTTCTCTAAGTAGACGTTTCACAGGCTTGTTTAATTACAGTTTTATGTGTGAGAAATGGCAGATTTGGTATTTTACAGTACTCTGGGGAAAGCAATCTTCCATGTCATGAAGATCTAACTAGGTACTAAAACTTCCTGTATTGGATTGTCTTTCCGTTGAAGGACATCATTCTACAAATGAAGAGTATAAAATATTATAATCTTTTAAAGACATTCATAGGACTAGAGGTTAAAGGATGTCACATTACATTACAGAGAAAAAGCACCATACACCTTAATTCAGTTTAAACAGATCTGTATATAACACGCAGTGTGATAGTGTTATCCTTCCACAGTTTATATCTAATTTGGTTGATTCCATTGAATAAGAACAGTGTATGTTAAATAAAAAAAACATTCCTGAATTTCTAGTTCATGTTTAGCTCATGTTTTTTTTAAATATCTTTTAAAAATTGAACGTATTGTTCTTTATTACTTATGGCAGGTGAGTGAAGTCAAAGCATATCAATAAGTCAAATTCTCTTTTCAGCCTGGGCTATTGAGGCAGACTACATTTCAGTTTGAAAATGAAATATCTATACAATCGATAATGGAAATTATGAGTGAACAAATTGATGGAAACAGTTTTTAAAGTTTTTGAGATGTAAGTCCTTAATATTTAAGGGTTTAAAATGGTATTTGCATGGTGATGCTTTTCCTAAATGATGCCATTTATATTGCACTATAATATACAGTATTGATCTTATTGTTACTTTTTCATTGTTATTTTGTACTTGTATAAGTGAAGCTCTCTTGAAAGGTTATTCATATATTTTATATAAACTGTATATTTGTGAACATTTTAAATGCATACAGTATATATACACATTTATTTGAATTTCAGTTTTGGTTTATATATTGTTGGATAGAGTGTACATATTGTGATAGTTACTGGAATTGTTACTATTGGAAATTGAAAAATGTTTTGCTAATAGAAAGATCAAAGCAGCATTACTGTATGTCATTCTTCTTAGTCAATATTAATATAATAATATTACAATTGTATTATACAGAGAAGGGAATCTGATGTCACCCAGGAATCATGGTGTATGTGTCTTTTTAAAGTATATTTGCTTGCGTCTCTAAGTGAAAACCTCTGAGAGGCAGATTTGACAGTATGAGTCCTCACAGCTTCTGTCTCTATGGCTTTAGAGAGAACCCATGGTCTACTCAGTTGATCTCATCTGCTGCGGTTCTGCACTTCCATTCTACATGCAGAAAATAAATTAGCTTGCATCTGTTGATAAAAATCCTGTTTTTTAAACGTGTATCATAAAATGAAAATCTATGCTATTTTCTTTTCCAATGAGATTATCTTATCTCATACAATTGATAATGAAGTTTATGAGAGATAATCTAATAGTGCCCTGTGATGGACTGGCCTCCCATGCAGGGTGTATCCTGCTGTGTGCCCGTTCCTTGCTGGGCTAGGCTCCAGCTCCCTCCAGACCCTATATGGGACGAAGTGGTTAGAAAATGGATGGAAGAATGGATTAGCTTTAAAAAAAAACATTAAATTTTGTCCCTCACTGCAAGCAAATTTAATAACAAAAAAACACATATTTACAAAATTAATCAAAATTTAAAGTACAATCATTTACAGGCCTATTGTCAGTTTTAAAGCAGAATTGCAACACTATTTTAATATTTCAAGGTTAGAAAGAATCAGCGTTGATGAGTGCATCTCAAACCACAATGAAAGTAAAATGTGCACAATAACGTGTAAAACCCCCAATTTTACATCACAAAATAGATTACATTTCCGGGTATTTGCAGCGCCATAGTCTGAGATTTAGAATGAGGCAACAGAACTTCCGGTGAGTTGATGTGGCCCTATTACAAAAATCTACTTGTTAACTCTGTTAGCAGGCTTGTGAATACAGTACATCTCTTTTAATCCTCTGCTCTTGACATCAAAAAGGTTTTACCAAACAAAAGCCTTACTTGTTAACTCTGCATGCATATCACATTGGAAAATTTCTGAGGTGAAATATCTGCTGCACAAGCTGAACTTATTCACTCCGATATCATATTAGTCATGACTAATTAGCAAGAAGGGATTTGCAGCAAAATGGTAACAATACAGCACTTTCACAAAGTTCAAGATTTCGTACTTGATTTGGAATTCATCTAATTTTGCAATACTCGATCAATTTGTTTTGTTACCAAGATTTCACTGATATGAGAAACTGCAACTGCAGTTCCCCTTAAAAAATATGTAGTTAGATTCTCACATACTATTACTGATACTGTAGGAGCTTCTGTACTGTCAGCAGAGGTCAATGAGGCATTTTTTAAATAAAAATAAATTCACATTTTGTGATGCCACGAGTGGGATAGTCTTCGAGTGTCATTACTTTCTCCAAAGCCTCTTGTGATTTTTTTTCCCCTACCCAATATGGCCGATTTGACATACCGCTCCCAAGATTGCAGACACCAGCAATCACTGGACTGAGGTTCAGTTTTGCATCCTGCTTCAGCCCAGATAAATAGAATGCTGAATGAGAAAGAAGAAAGAGAAGGCACGTGGAGAGAAAAAACTGGAGAGAGAGCGAACACAGGGAGGACTGAATATGCTGCTGTATCAGAATGTAAGCCGCTGGGTTACAGGACAAGCCATTGGCCAAAAAGTAAACTGCTGCTCTAATGCACAAGCTGCTTCCTGGGACTACTGATTTACAATAGAAATCACCAGGCTGAAGATATATTTCTTCAGTGCTCTTCATAACAATATAAGTTCTCCATATAAGTTTTCCATATAAAGATATGGAGTTGTTGTCTCCATATAAAGATAAGGAGTTGTTGGTGCAAACTGAACACCATTAAAGTGCTAAAACTCTGAACATCAGAATTCAATAGATGTTTTTTCTTTATCAGAAGCTAAAAATAAACTTATTTTTGTTTTCATGAAATGTTTGAAGAAACTGTTTTAAATGTCATTGGAACAGACTGGAATGTTTCTGACAGACAAATGCAGCATTACAACAGAAGCAAATCTGACTTTTGGTTGCAATAAACATCTGCTGATAGTATTTGTATTAAACCAATACATTTATCAGAATGCTAGGAAGTTTTTGTAAGACTTATGAATAATTGATAAACATATTATGCATTCATGATAGAGCTAAGGCATAGAATTTTCATAATATCTAATATTGAGATGAGCAAAAAAACAGTAATTGCTCAATGCAGTATGGTGGAGCAGTGACTGAATTTTGTTGATGAAGAACTCAAGCAAAATGCATTTCATAATTAATTACAAAGGTGTTGTTATTTTTTAATGAACTTAGCTAGTATCAACTATATTAAATATGGAAAACAAAATGGGGAAAAATAATAATGTGCACCATTTTTTTGGAAAAATAAATCTGGAAAACATAATCAAGAAAAAGATTGCATGGTCTTTGTCATTCTATAGTGCAACCTTATCACTATTATTTGTGCATGTTTCCTATTCATTCTTAATCAGTCAGCACCTGGTTCAAGTAAGTCAGAAGTCAATTAGGCAGTGGAATCACTGTAGCAAGTTTGCCAAGGGTGTTGGAGCACACACTGAGGACAGTGTTAGCCATCTTGTGGTAAATTTTTGCATTACAAAGAAAATACCTTTTGTTTGGTTAAGCCCCCTGCAAGTTAATGCACACAGAATGTAATTTGTATTGACTGTGTCACTCCAGAACAGCAGTATCAGAATTTGAAAGCGATTCTAAAAACAACTGAATAGTGTCTTTTTTTTACACACAAAATGTTTTATTGTACGTCATATATCTCTGGAGTATAAGTATTATTTCAGACATAAGAATAATGTAACACTTTATGCAATGTGTTCCATGTCATTTCTATTTCTTCTTGCACTTTCTCTAAACTTAATTATGGAGCAACACAAGTGCAGCTGACCTCAAAAACATGTGGTGTTGTAAATTGTTTTGCAAAGAATAGGGAGAAACAAAAAGTATGTGACAAAAAAATAAGCAGAGTAGTATTATTTTTGTATTCACTGCTGGAAGAGTTATTAATATAATTACAGAAATAACCAAGCAGGATAATTAAAGTAATCATAAAGATTGTAAGAGATATGCCACGAATATGCCTGAGAAGTTGGTATAATCAGGGGCACTTGAGTTCTTTGTCTGCCACAGCTTTTGCAAAGGTGTAAAAAATCAGAAAAGTGTGTAAAATATTTATTCATAGTGACAATAACACATATTAAGAACACATGACATACAACAAACCAGTTACTCTAGTTACAAACAAGCTGTCTTGAAGGTCTGTGTCCTGATAAACCATAAAAATTCCAGACTGATTCCAAGTATTCAAAGATCCTATTAAACACCAACATAGGCCAACAAGAGAGTGAAACCTGCCTTCTTAACTAAACAGAATATGATCTATAATTGAATCTATCTCTCTCTAAATCTGGATGCTACATGAGCAATGTCTCTGAACTCTTAAGAGACCTCAATAGCCACTTCAGTAACCCACAACAATATCGTTAGCAAGTATGCAAGAGAGAAAAAAGTCAAGCTGGAACAGTCAATTAGACAGAATTATTCCCATGCATTCAACAGTGAGGTGTAAGCCTACTTTCTGCAAGAGCTATGTCCTACATATTGACGATTGACCTATAGTAATTATTTTGCTATACGTCCTATAGGCATTTCCCTTTCTTTTAAAATGCCATAGTCAGTAAAATGACCTGTTTACCATTGTTTAGCCTGTGGGCATGTAAATCAAAACATAAGCACTGTATTATGAAAAGGCAGGGCATGAATCCAAAGGGAAACTTCAGGCTTGTAAGACAGCTATGGAATCCCTCTAGCCTGCATGGACTTGACCTCAATTTGGACTCAGATGTTACTATTGCAATAAATGTACAGGTAATAAGGCTATGGGCCATGAATACAATTAAGCAAAAGTTGCCATACTTCTGGGCCAAGAGGGCCTGTGCTGCTGCTGTCAGAAAATCTCCTGTGTTCTCCTCAAACAAGCCACTAGCATCTGTAATCCTGCCTTCCTTTCTGGCTATTATAGCAGAATGCTGTGCATGAATATCATGAGATACTATCCCCTGGAAAATTAAGCCTTTACTTAGCAGCTCTGAGTAATAAAGTTTCTGTCTGCTTTTACTGCATATGAGAATGATCACCAACTCCATTCCTAGTAACAGCACCTGAGGCATAAAGAAAATGCCCCTGTTAAAAAAACAGAACTAATAGTGGTGCTATTGAGTTTAAGTTTTGAATGACTTTCAGGATAATACAACATATATAGTACAGATTAGTTTTTCAAGACTTTTATTTTATTATGCTGAGAAACTGACAGCATGATATCCAAATCGCAATGTAGAAAAAAAAGTCCAAAAACTTCCAAAATAATGCTCATGTAATTACCCATTTCTCTTTTAATACCACACCTTCTACTTTAATGTCCCAGTCACTGCTGATGTACATTCTGTATCGCTAGAGCTGCAAATCTTTAGCTATGAATTTAACCTCAGTTTGCTTACTGCTTCTTCCTTTCAGTACCAACATAGATTTGATATCATTTCAGTATCTGCACACAATATAAACTTACAGTGTAGGGCTCAGAGTGCACATGTCCAGTTTTTACTTTTGCAAACCCTGGTTGAGGTCCTCTTAAGCTCTTCTTTTGCTCTTCTAAGCTCTATGATCTGAAAGATGGCCCCGGCAGTGACAGGAGTCCAACACACTATTGCCATTCTATTTCTCCTTTCATATTATGTTTCCTAAGGATCCTCTCTTCTCCCTGACCCCTTCCTTCCAACATTGGCCCCAAAATTGAATGCCATTTCTTCATCAGTGATTGTGTGCATTGCAAAAAGTAATCAGATCTTTGCAGTTTGGGCATCCTGATGCCCACTCCCCAGTCATGACCCAGGCTGCTATGGTGCAATGTACAGTAGGTAACCCTCCTCTCCTTTTCTTTAATTAATGTCCAACTGCTGCGGTATCAGCTCGTGACTCTTTCACCAATCCAAGCTTCCTCCCAAGAATGTAGTAAAGATTTTATCCTCTTTTGGGGGTTCCTCTAGGAATCTGTTCTCATCCATTTGGTTTTCAATTAGGTATTCGGTAAATTCAGTAACCCTAATGCGGCTCTTACAGGTATTGCTTTTTCGTTGTCCATCACAGAGTCCCGGCCTTAAGCAAGCTAGGATTTAGTGGCTATATTGCCACCTATTCCCTGACTTACATAACATCACCAGGATCATACATGCTTCTCTTTCACTTCATTCTACATCAGTGTTTCTCTGAAACTTTGTACAGTTTATCTGAATCCACTCAAGCAGAACTTTAGCCTGAAACATACACACTTTTCATTCAATCCACATTAATTCACTAAGCCTCCGATTGGTTTCTGCAACATTTGACAGCTGAACGAACTTGCTCTTAACTCACTGCTTGTAGAAATTTGCAGTTAAACTTTGGGGATACTTTTGTGGGTTGTGACAGTGCTGATACAAACATATACATGTCACGCCCTCTACCTACCACATTCTCACACGGAAACGCACCTGTGCTAATTACTCCCCAGCCCTGAACACTTCTGCCAAATTACACCGCTCCTGCAAATCACCTGCAAACCCAACCTTGATGTCAACTTTGATATAGATCCAGATAAACCGCCTACCTGTCAATCAGCCAAACCTTCTACTCATTAGGAATGTTTCTTTGTTTGTTTGGACAGCTGAGTGAATTCCTCACTGTTTTATCCCATATTAATTTCCTACATTTCTCCATTAATCAGAATGATACTGCCCATCCATCCATTTGCTAACAATACAGGGTCATGAGGAAGCCAGAGACTATCCTGGTAAGACACGGGCACAAGGCAGGATACACACTGGACAAAATGCCAGTTCACAAACAGAACATACACACTGACCAGTTTTCCCAGAAACCAATTAAGCTTCCAGTATGTCTTTTTACTGTTATAGGAAACTGGAGGACCTGTGCCAACATTGGAAAAACATATAAACTGCATGATGTTAGGGTCCAGAATTGAAACCAGGGCCCCAGTGCTGTGAGGTAGAAATACAGTAGTAACAATTGCACTATCGTGTCAATATGAATAGGTGATTATAAGAAACACAGAGACAATTTATTAAGCTTTAAAGCTTCTTTTTTATTATAGGGAGTTATTTGAAAAAAATAAATTCATTTAAATGAAATTATACAGATTTTATTTCAAGCACAAGATGTCTATTTGGATTTCAGTTTACAAGTGAGAAGATCATCGCTAAAGACAAAATGCTAGCCCACTAAGATGCTGAGTTGCTATTTATTAAAGTACATTGACATTTTCTGAAGTGTATTATAAGACAATATACTAAGTTAAAGATATTCTTTAAAATCTGTTCATTTTTACACTTCTTACTGAAGCTGTGATAAAAAATTCTATTAACATTTGTTACCAAACATGCCTTAATTTTGGCAAGACTGTTTTACTGCAATATGGAAATTACAACTTGATAATGAGGTGACTGTATTCCCCTACACTATTTGCAATTGTGACAGTTTTTCCCCCTTTCATAAATTTACCAGATTGACTTAGACATAAAAAAGACCTTGAGAAAACAGGCCCTCTAGTTTTGCTGTAAAATTAATGAAGCGATCAGTCCTGAAAAATGGTTTTAGCTTCTTGCAAAACAATTTTGAAAATGGGTGAGAAGGGCTGACCCTTGCTGTATCCAGTGGAGGTATTGAATTAGATAACTGACAGATGCGTTTGGCAGGTTTGGCAGTCACTTACCTGGCTGGATTAGTGAGGAGTATAAGCATACGCTTCATAGTTTTGGCAGGCAGTCAAAGCAAAGAGAAGCTGAAGACTGAGAGAAAGAAAGGGCGAGAGTAGAGGCTGAGAGGTGACATGATATTCTATATAACAAGTGTCAGAAATGTAAAATAGGTCAGAGCAAACATATCCATTAATTTATCCCTTCACACATACTGGTAGAATTATTCACAAACCAAATTGTTCAACATTGTCTAGATTACACATTTTATAATACCACATTCTCTGCTGGTTAGTAATAGCAAAAAAGACTAAGAATTATGTTATAATTGCTTTTGCTCCAATTTCCGATCCTTCAGGCAAAGCCTAGGTTAGCTTTTGGGTGCGAGGTGTTCCTAAGAACCAGATAAAGCTATCCTTTTTGTAGCCTTTCTTACATTCTATTTGTTGACTACTCCAAAATAAAGTCACAGAGTTTAAGAGCAGTTGTATTATTCACCTGTGCCTGCACACAGAAGAATATTTTACTTTAAGTCTGAGGCCTCCAGTTTCTAAGCTTTGTCATCGATATCACAAGCCATCTCTGTCCTCACTAAATTCACAAACTCCATCAGATGTTCCCCTTCCTCCATGATGCAAGCAGCACAGAAGGAGAAGAAAGACTCTCAATCGTGGGTGCAGACATACTGTATATCACAACCTTGCACACCAAGAATGGAGTTCTACTAGTTTTATAGCACATTGAATAGGCAGCAGAAATCGACTGGGAAAATAATAATTATAATATTTGCTTACACTTATATAGTGCTTTTCTGCACACTCCACTCAGCACTTTATAGGTAATTGGGATTCCCCTCCTCCACCAACAATGTGCAGCATCCACCTGGATGATGTGACGGCAGCCACTGTGCGCAAGTATGCTCACCACACATCAGCTATCAGTGGGGAGTGGAACAGAGTGATGAAGCCAATTCAAAGATGGGGATTATTAGGAGGCCATGATTGGAAGGCCAATGAGTAATTTGGCCAAGATGCCTGGGTAACACCCCTACTCATTTCAAGAAACTCCCTGGGTTTTTTAATGACCACAGAGTCAGGACCTCGGTTTTACGTCTTATCCGAAGGACGGCGCCCTCTCACTAAACCTGGGCATTAGGACCCATATAATGAATATATACAGTACATAATGAATTCCTAATTTAAAACCTGTTAAGATTTTTTATATAGCAACAGTGATATTAAAAACTTTCCCCCAAATCATATATGAATATGAACTTGTTTTCAGAAGATAGGGTTATCAAATTTATCAGAAATCTCATTTCTAAGATTTACTCTTATCAAAATCATCATTATTATTTGCAAGAGTGGTTTGCCTGTTTCCATTTTCAGACCAACCAACTGTCATTTAAATCACCTTGATTTGATTCCAGAATGCACGCTGCAGGAAGCGTCAGCAGTTTGATGGAGTATGCCAAGACAGTGTTTAAAATTTAATGTCTCCCCCTCGGGACTGAAGTGCTCTCACTTGCACAAATGTTCAGGGAACCAGTGAAAGGCTCATTCTTGGACCTGGAGAAACTGCTTCTCACAGG
Source organism: Lepisosteus oculatus (assembly GCF_040954835.1). NCBI lineage: Eukaryota > Metazoa > Chordata > Actinopteri > Semionotiformes > Lepisosteidae > Lepisosteus > Lepisosteus oculatus. Next base: position 10,106,612 of record NC_090719.1, on the reverse strand, counting down.
ACATTAGTATGAATGTCAGAAAAAAAAAACTCTTCTCTGTATGTATACTGATAGGTTTGATTTTAATATTTTTTAACAGAAATATTCCATTTGAAACAGTTTGTCTGAGTGATTGGAAACCTGCAAATATGTAGGTTATATAATATTTAAAGAGTAAAAAAAATAATAGTAAAAAAACATATTTTCCCCTCAACTGTGCTAGCAATTGGTCTGAAAATCCAATATTCCTTTTTATTCAAGCCTTCTGTTCAGAAACAAAGACTTTTATTGATTGCTGAGCTTCTACCTTGGACTGATAATTAAAAAAATAACAGTTAAGCCCAATAAAATGTTTGGTTGTTGTTATTCTCTTTAGTACTTTAAAAATATATATTATTATTATGACTGACTGATGTCATTTCCATTATGAATTATGAAATGTAGAATGTAAATGGACCCGGTCAGCTGTGAGCAGCTCAGTGAAGTGCAGGTGAAGTGCAGGTAACTTAGTCTCCCGCAGGACCCAGTTGCTGAGGTCCAGTTAACACCACATTTGTTTCCCCTAAGGGGCCACTCTAATGTCAGTGATCTAAATGTCCCCATTGAAACTAATAAATAATTATCTGAGCAGCATTCCAGTATTTAAAGGTACGTAATGATCACCTGTACACCTGAATCTGTGATGAGCAACTTACTCACCCAAAGACATCCTTTGAGATGTCAAAAATAATTTTATTTTGTAGGTTGTTTGGCTCATTCTAACAACTGAATTGCTCAAATTAAGCAATAGAATTTCATACACATGCAGATAAGATAATGGTGGCACTTTCTATGGACCTGTTGTGAATACTAGAAGACTGGCCATCATGTCTGGAATGCATGGAAACACACAGTGCACAGCTGCTTATGCTGCTCAATAGCCAAATGATGACAAGAGCAATGCGCTCCCTCACATTTAACAACATTTGAACACTAAAGAGTGTCCTATTTGTTTATGTATCGCATTTCATTAATGCACTGCATGGCTTTCATCATACAATTATTTTACTACAATTGTTTGTAATAAGTATCTTATTAACAAATGAATCAGCTGTCAAATAAATCCTAGTGCACCAGTCCACTCCCCAAGGACCAGAACCCATCAGATGTTCTATATGCCTTTAAATCATTAGCAATGAAAGACAAATGAAATGTTGGTGCAATTAAGCTTCTGATTAAATGAGTACTAGTTAATCATCTAAATACTGATTAGATGTCATTAAATGCAGAGGTAGAATGAAAGCCCTCAGATATTGTGGCTGGAGTTGTCAACCACAGAAATATGTTAACTATTGCAATTCATTTTCACAATTCTTGTAATTATACAAATGTGACATCAGTCCTCAGCAATAATGTCCACATTTTTTATAATAGTGGAGTTTAGTAAATTCTGTTAAATTTACTGGACTGGGCCTCTCCAGGAGTAAAGGTGGACATGTCTGGGCCAAAAATAAAGGCATTCTGATCTTCTTCTGTTTCTTGGATATGTTAACTTTAAGTAGTTTAAAGAATTCCTCCTTATATTGATAGAATTTCCCAAGGGCTGCTTAGAGTCTCTGAGATCAATAGTGCCTGGATTTTATATTTATTCCATTTTTAAAAAAATCACTATGAATTGATTCATTAAGTTACTTTGTAGGTGGTAGGCTTTAAGAATCTTACTCCTAGGTATACTTCACACACAATTTAGTTCATTTTTGTATTTTACTTTTGCTGTGGATTAAAGTGCTGTAAATCAAAGGCAGACCAACTCAAAATGTCCAGCTGTGAGCTCATCTGTCTGAAGGATGTATTAGCCAGAAGGCAGATAAACAGCAGATTCAGGAACCAACATTCTGCAGTATAAGAATAAAGTACCTTTAGATGTTAAAGAAAAGGGATTTCTTGAAAGGTTGGTCTTGGTCTAAAAGGTTATGTTGTATTGTGAATGTAATTAGTCATTTTTATCACTGGTGACACACCATCTCCTGAGAGAGAGATAGCCCAATCCAAAAAGTGTAGTGAATATACAGAAGTTTAAAAAAAGTTTTCTGTTTTCATTTTGTTTTCACATGTGCCAGACTTTATATTTTTGGAGCTAAATTATTGCCAATACAGCCAGATAATACCAGAGAAGCAAAGAAAACAGTACATCTTCTCAATGCCTTGAATTGTTCAGCTGGAAGTGCTCTGGGCTAATACACCTTCCATCAAAGACAACTAGAGCTTGAAGGATTCATCCAATTATAATTCCAAGCATCAAGTTGATATCTTCAGCATTATTTAATATTTTAAAATGTACAAGGTTATTTCACAGTATTCTGGCCTTGTGAAAATGTAAATATAACAGGATCATCTACTTAAGTTATTGATGTCACATGGCAATGCATCTGCCTTATAAACCAATAGTTATGTCCAGTGAAACAATAGCAAGTACGAGAACAGTACAGAGATTTTAACCTTGAATACAAGGCACACCTTGGTTTGACTTTTTCCTTCAGGTGCTGTACCGACTGCATGGTCACCTCGTTGCTTATTTTTTACTTCATACCAGAGGCATGCTATCACATAAAATAATGTGATAGATCAGGGAGCATGTCTCTGGAGCCCACTGAGGAAACATCCTGTCCACTCGTGCTTAACAGTTACAACAAAACCAATGTACAATATATTACAATTATTAGACATTTACATGGTCCATGACTCATCCAGCTGCTATGTTTTGCTGGAAGAACAAAACATTTTCTACATGCGATTAATTCCAAAAATGATGCTTAAAAACAGAGCTCTCATCTCTAGAAAAAGAGATAATCTGACACTGTTAAGGCAGTATCACAAAGGCAGAACCAATTGAATGAAAAACTGTGGGCAGGATGGGCCAACAAACACTCACTAAATTTCTCATATAAGATCCCCTTGGACTATAACAGGAACAGAATTTATACCATAACAAACTTTTCCAAGTATACTTAATGTCACAGTCGTCACCCCTCCTCTAGAGGGTGCTCCCATCTTTCTTGTATTATTTACTTTCATTACGTGCACCTGTCCCTTGTTCCCCTACATTAATACAAATAAATACATTAGTATTTAAGTCTGGCATTTTTTTGGTTCCGAGCTCAGTTTTGGAAGACAGATGCCTGGAAGCCCGGCTACCACTGGGTCCAGGAGTGGCCCGAGGGCATAGGTTTCAGCAGGGCGTCCTGACCTCTAGGCCCGGGGCTCGGAGCACCTAGCCCCGCTATACTTTTATTCCTCCATGTTCCTGGTTCCAGTTCCCTCTTCCCTGGTTTTTAATTGTTCGTCTCGGATGGATCTCCTGGCCTTTTGGATTTTGGACTGTGACTCTGCAACCCTATTGGACCTCCTTTAGGTTCATTCGCCTGCACTCCCCCCACGCGCCAGATCACTTCAAGTCACCGCCCTGTCTGTCATCCCAAACTTTCCCTGCTTACCTAACGTCGTTCTCCAGACACTTCCAGATTATACCGTCTCGCATAGGATCTTTGCCAATGCATTTCACCGGAGTTGGATTCGGCTCCCGTGACAGAAAACTGATCCTACGAAGACCCCGCGGACGGTAATCCGGAAGTCTGGGACTCCATCTGATTTTTTTCTCTTTGGACTCTCTGGGATTTGGTTATTCTTTTGTCTACCTCACTTTGGGATTTTTTTTTGTCTAGGGCCTCACGGTTACCCTCGAAAAAGGGGTTCTGTCACGGTCGTCACCCCTCCTCTAAAGGACCATCTTTTCTGTTGGTAATGTGTGTTTTCCATGTCATATTGTTGTATTGGACTGTGCTGTAAAACTAATTTTTTCCAGAGAATAATAAACCTTGAACTTTTCTACAGAATACAGTACTCTAGAAAAAGACACAAATCTTTGCTGAATAATCAAGCATGCACCATAAGAAAATGTATTTTGTTGGTGTATATATATATACTTTTAGATTTTATTGAAAGGGGCATATAAAAATGAATGTATACTTTAGTAAACTGCTACAAATGTATCCCATGAATCTTTAAAATTGTATATATTCATCCTAATTGTTTGCTAATAGATTGTGAAAAGAGGTTAGATATCGCTCAGGCTTTTAGAAACTACGAAGTTAAGACAATTTAATGAGGAAGAAAACACATCATGAAATGCTTCCAATGAATATAAATAATAATAAATAATGGGTGGGGGTGAAGTTAACAGTTTTTTGCTGAGCAGCAGATTTACAATTCTATCTTAAAATAAGAGAAAACCTTTGGAAAATAATGAACTAGCAAAATTACCTTTTAATTTTTAATGTACTGTATTGTGTAACATAATGACCTTGCAAATTTTACCATAACATCCACCTTACAAATATTACATATTAAAGGACAAGCTCTTATTCTAAAATATTCTTGACAAAAATCTTCAAAGCAAAATCCTGGATAATATTAAACATTTCAATCTTCCAATGACAGCAAATTCCAAACCACTGGTGATTGCTACACGGGTCAAAGTTTTGTTTCCATCCAACAGCTTATGATTTAAAAGACAATTAAAAGATAATCGATAGTGCATTCTGTAAATTGGATTGCTATTTAATTAATAGGGTCCAAATGTATTTTTTTTGCATTTATTTCTAACTGTAAAGAACATTGTTAATCGATAAAAAGTGTTTCTGTTGTTGGAAAAGTGAGTGTAAAAACATTGCTAAAGAACAGTACAACGTAGGTTATAAATACACATTGTTAAAACACAGTTAAAGAAAATGTACAATGTTTCTATTGTAATAAGAAAGTGGAAAAGATGTAAAAAAAGAAAATATGAAGTTCTAAAGGGGCGTCAAATGTATACGTTTTATTTTCATGACAATGTGTAGATTGTTTTTTATTGCAGGAGAAAACTCAAAGACTTAACATTGTTCAGAATGTCTCCTGGGAGCTTATTCAGATCACCTGGTTCAGCTGTTCCAGAAACATTTTCAGTTCAGGTCTGGGACATGTCTTTAAACGACAATGACTTGAACCGCAATTTTCTGAGTGCTGCCAGGAATAGGAAGTAACAGCAATCCCTGTGACTAACTGGGTGGCATTGAGATTGTGGATTATCAGATAAACCTGCATCACTCATCCAATGGCTGCCACATGCAAAGTGGGATTTGCATTGTGTAAAATGATGGAGGACACTAAAAAGAGTACAGTCTTCACCCACCATGTTGTCATTATAGCGCTATTGTTGTGAGTCACGTTGATTGAGAATTCAGAATTTAGGGGTACGAACACAAAAATCATTGCCCATTTTAAAATGTTAATAATACTCAACTGAGACACGAGATGTGTGCAAGAGTGCAGTTGCTTCATACATCGTGGACATTCTTGTCTGAGCTACATTGCCCAGAAAGCTATGGGGTCCGTAGTCCCACGTGACCCCACGTGAGGGATGGAAACCATGGACTTCTCAAGCAACTACTGAACATGGGTAAGTTAAGAGAAGTCTGAGTGAGAGACTTCTGTTTTGATTTGAAGATGGTAAGACAAATTGATAAGAATTTGAATTTGATAAGACAAATACTTTATATGGGTATTTATTTTATCGGCTTTATAATTTATAATTCTAGCCTCAGACATGTGGAGTATTTGTAACAATACATTTGTGAGTCAAAAGACAAAAAACTTGGAAATTAACCTTTGAGAGGTTTCACGTGAATTGTTCATTAATAGTCATTCATACAGACATGCCTTAAATCAATTTGTGTATAACACATAATCACATTCTAAAACTATGACTGTACATGGTATTAAAATCTGTTGCAAAAACAAAGAAAACAATGTTATAGACACTTAAGGAACTGAATCAATCTACTGTATCAGTCATGAGGGTGAGAGTGCTGTCCTAACAAATGGCCCTAAATTCAGTTTTAATTATCCATTTTATGGATGGCCTTGCACTACCGTTTTCCCAATTCATGGGTGCCCATATAGGGTGTTAAGGTTGCACAATGCTGCCTTGCAGAACTGGGGCCCTGAGTTTGAATCAGGACCTGGGGTGCTAACTGCGAGGATTTTCTGTGTTCTTCCTGTTTTTGCATGGGTTTCCTCCAGGTGCTCTATTTTCTCCCAGAGTCCAAAATACATTTTGGCAGGTTAATTAGCTTCTGGGCAAACTGCCCCTTTTGTGAGTGTATGGGTATCTGTGTGCCCTGCAACGGACTGGCGTCCAGTCTGGGGTGCTGTCTGCCTAGCGCCCGTTGCTTGCCATGGTTTCCCATTGGTTTCCTCCAGTACAATTAGTAGAATGCCTTGGAGATGTATTTATTATTAATACTTCTAGCACCTGAATCACTTCTGCCTCTTCTGTGCCAGTACTTTTTAATACAGAATGTTGTGTTACTGCCTGTTCAGATATGTAGTTCGCTTTGTCTTTAGTGGAAACCTCAGTAAAATTCTCATTTACTTCCTCAGAAAAAATATTTTTTTTTTGTGGTCTAGAAGTTTGCTCTTATTGGTCTAGACACACATTTTTATTCTTATCTTTTCTTGGCAGCTCTAAAACTCTTTTTAACCTGTGTTTGTACATGCCACTGTGTATTGTTTTTTCTTTAATTGGATAAATTGTATAATGTGTTTTATTTTTCCTGATTGTTAAACCATTTGGGATACCGGTTTTAAATCTCTTTAAGCAGAAATGTGCTGTCCCCTTCTATCTATTCAGCAAACATTCCATATTGGTCCTGTTCTACTCTACTTTTTATAAATAAAATAATTTACTTTCACCAGTCATTAACAGTCTACAAGTCCAGTTTCTATTGATTGCAGACATTACTTTAGGATTTTCACATTCAGAATATTAAAGCCTGTCTTTAAAAATGCTTCTTCGTTGGCACTTAAATTCTTATTTTAACTATACAGTGTTGATTTATAGTCCGATCCTTATAGGTTCCAAATACTTTGATTTCTCTAAACTATGTTGTTCAACCTGAAAACTCATCCCTGCTTTCTTTCTTGTCTCTCTAGAGCTGTCTATCAATGTACGTTTGATTCATTCCCATCAATTTTATGCCATTTTAAGCCATGTTTCAGTGATTCCAATAATATCATAATTGACTATTAATGTAGTAGGTTCTATCTCATGCATTGAGTTTCTAATGTTCTTAGTATTTAGGTATAAGAAGTAATTACATTGTGCTTTGTACAAAACTGTGTATTGTAGAGGAAATAAATCATCAGTCTAACTTTTAAATCAAAATTAGTCAGTACTGAGTTGAGGTAAATTTGATGACTTGATAATAATCTATAAAGGCAGCCATTCAAAAAAGACAAAATTTGTGATTAACACAAGAACAGAAAAGATTGATGATGACTGAAGGTGAAAAACAAGTTCCACCAGAGGAAGGAGATGTTCTGTTTTTCAGTCAGGAGAATAATACAGAAAAACCAGATAAAGATTTTCGAGGGACAAATTTTTTCTTGGCAGTCACTACACTGTCCGGCATTTTCACATCCATCAATCATTTCCAGACTAGTGTCCACATAACTGTAGCTCACCATCTGCATAAAAATGCCTGCATGCTTAGATACAATACAGGTGTAACAACTAAGTAGTAACATCACCATTGAAAATATCTGAGGTGGCAGGTGAGAGAATGGCAGATTTTTTCTTCATCATGAATGACATTGTGCTCTTGACTGCCCTAGCAGAAGACAATGTGTTTGAGAAGTTGTTCTGAGCATTATTTTTTCCAATGTTATTTTTTTTCACTTCCACAAACATATAATCAATTAAAAGGCCCTCAATGAATGGGTTATACAAAAAAAAAAGAAACAAAAGGGTGACCTAAACGCATTCTAAACACCTTAGCATGCCATGTGGCTGAGCAGACCCAAGAAGCATGATGTTATGACTACCCTGACACACCCAATCCTCTCTCAGGTCAGGCATACAAAGACCCCGTGGCATAAACAATCAGATTTAAACTATCACTGGCCTTTAACAACTGTTTTCAAATTAAATACAATAGGAGTTCACTCTTGAGATTGTTTCCCACATCTTATCTATACTGTAAACTTTACTGAAAAAATCTAAATATCAGAACTAAATATATTAGAACAAAATATCAGTACAGTAAACATCTCCTAAGTTACAGGTAATTTTTCCTTTCATAAGCATATCAAAGTATGATTTAACCAATATTTCTTCTGATACAACCTCAACCTTTTTAAATTTAGACCAACCAATATTTTACACATACTGTACTGTATACAAGCAACTCGTATAATCTTTTTTGAGATTTGTTTCCTTAGTTAGGACATATCAAAATAGTATAACATATCTTGGGATCCTATGATATTATTTTAAATCCAGTTAAACATGAAACAATCTTTAATACTATAGACCAATATTTTATTAACCATTTGCAAATCATATGTATAAAATGACAACTCCCCTTTTTACGATGCTAACGCAAGTCTGATACAGATGGCTAGCTTATGTTTTCTAGGCAACAAACAGACACTGTGAAGACATTTACTGTAAATTGAATTTGTTTATTATGTCTAGAATTAGACACTTTGTACATGTCTTCCCAGATCCTATTTCACTTTTCAAGCCCCAAATGTTCATCTAGGTCCGTTTCTCACTTTAACTCAACTGCATGATGTATTGATATTCCAGAGTTAATAATGATTTGATATAGTACCTGACTACATACTGTATGTCCAGTATTAGTTTTAAATATCCCTGTAATTTTTTCCTCTATTGCTATACAATTAGGTGAATCATTTTTGCTCCTGATACTCTTTAGAGGTATGCCCTGAGTTAATCTTTATTTGCAATTCGTTTTTAAATTGTTTAAAAGAACTTTATCATATAAGAGATTGTGACTGTAGCTTTAACTTCCCAGTCCTCATTCTTGAAAATACCACCTTTCATCCAAAACAGTGTACAAGGAGCTGCAATCCAGAGAAACCTACTGTATAATTGAATAAAAATCAGAGGCATTTCCAAAGAAAACTAATTTCCCTTGTTTTGGAAAGTTATTTACTTCTTATTGTCCAGATAAAAAAAAAAGTGTATTCAGTCTGAATTACATTGAAACATTGTGTCCATATTTCTCCAGCATGAACAATGCATACAGTTTTAAAACTACAGAGTATTTTACAGGCCATGGTATTATTACACTGCTTCAGCTAAGCACATCTTATTATTTTAAAATTACACATACAAGATTATACCGGAGGAGATTTTGACGCATCAACTGTTTTCAGTAACTCATTTGTGTAACCATGGGTGACAGCACAAATGGTATCACAAAACTGTTTATTACAGATAATGCCAAATTGCATCAACATATCAAGGTTTAATAAGTGTGTCAAAATGGACTATCAATCACACAAAAACAAAAGTCTTGTTTAATTTCCTTGGGGTGTTAAGAAAACCACCCTAAGCAGACTCCCGTATATTCTTGCTCAAACGTGATTTCCTTTGTTTCTCAACCAATGAAAATATTTCAAGGAAGAAAGCCAAAACAAGAAAGTAATCCTTAATCCCGCAGAGTTGAGAGGGGTACAAACATAGTTGAAAAATTAGGTCTTGGAATAACAGTCTTTTTTCTCTGAACCTATCAAATAGCTAATAATCTACTCAGCAGCCGGTAACAATGTATTATGGCTGTATCAGTTGTGGATGGAGTATATCCTGCATTATAGCTGCACAGATAAATATAAACACACCTACCCACTCAATATGTTCCAACTCATTCTCTCATGTTACAAATTATGGCTTTTTTCCTATTTAAAAGCATCCTTAATTGTCTGGGACTAGAGTCTGCTATTATATGTCTATCTCTGTCTGTGAAGCCCAATTCCATAATGAGATTAGACATTAATACTGATTTTTTTTTACCCCCTGAGAATACTGTTTAATTTTACATTAAAACAATTCCCCAGCTTTGATGTAGTAAAGTCTGAATCTGAAATATATTTAGAAAAGCAACCTTATATAACGGTAAAAAGTCTATAAAGTCGACAATGAAAATAGATCTTTTACTTAATTGGTTTGTAACCGAACTGTATCAGGCTCATGGGTTTTATTTCGTTACCAGTGCATTTTATTGTAATGTTAAAAAAAATATTCATCCATTGTTTTTTCACTCTTTTAAAACAGTTTAGGTTTTAAGCTGGCAAAGCAATAATGATGATTATGAAAGAGAACACAAGCATATTTTAAGCTATTTCATTTTTTTTCTTTAGGCCACATAGTCCTTTCCTCATTCATAGCATACAGGTTTGTAAATTACTGTTATTTATGTAGAGAGGAACAGTGCTTATTAAATATGGCCTTTCCATAAATTGATTGCAAGACACTCTAAAACCTTCCACATCAGTAATTTTCCTAAATACTCTTATTAAGTAAGCAATCATAACTGTCATTTGAAAAGTAGCCTGTGTTTTTAAGGATGCTTTAATTATAGGTGTATTTTTAATATTTCATGCAGATATTTAAGACTTTATCTAGGTAATAAGTGGGTGGTGTACCCTTTTACCCTTTTAGTTAGTGAACAATCTTTTCAAACAGCTGGTTCTTACCATTATCATTTTTTTAAGCAAGCAACCAGTGCCATTATGAGAGCCTATATTTATATGTCACATAGGGCTGACCTTGTTTTTGCTATAGTGGCTTTTCATACATCAAATGAAAGTTGTGTTTAAGTTGTCTCATTGTGTTTTAGCCAATGGAATTTAATCAAGTAATCATTGGCTTCTACAATGACTCCACAGAGAGAAAAGACAGTCACATGGACACAATTGTTGTTTTATACATGCATATTGATGTCAGCTGAAATCTATGCAGATGATTGCATTTGAGATGCAACATTCTTCTCTTGATTCAAGTCTCCAGAGCAACAGTTCAAAATCCTACCTCCATGTCACTGACCCAGGGACTTTGCACTACAGTCTCACATAAAAATAAGTTCTTGCAAAGCTCGGGTGCATTTTTCTGTCCAGTGACACAGTAGGATAAAGAAACACACGTTTTGAAACGGAAAGAAAAATAAAACATAAGTAAAACACTTGCTACAAACAAGAAGAGGTTGATCTTCTCCCATTGCTCATATAATGAAGCAATAGATTGATGTACTGTAAGTATCTCATTCAGTCATTTCTTGAAGGATTTCAGACTGCAGACACCCATTCTCCTCTGTGCTTCCTACTTTCTATTCTGAATAATTTCCATTTATTGTATGAAATACTCTAACTGGTTGCTTTTTTATAATATTTTCAGTTTTCAATCCTGATACTAGTTCAGTTTTTTAAAAGTGAAGTTTTTTGTTTTCCTGTATTTCTACTCTAGCACAATCACTTTATGACAAATACCTTGTTGTAGCAACTGTGTATGCAATCTGTTTTGATACACTTCATAATGAAATGAAATCATGTTCCAAAACATGATGCAACCTATTGAAATGCAAAAGAACTTTATTTTTTAGTTTATAGGTAATGTTGTATAGAACTTTAAATTGTAAACTTGTTTTTCTTTCCAAGATTATATGATCAAATAATAAGTTTGGCATTATTAAACAACATACAATACATTTACAAATACAAAAACAAAGATAACCATGTATTTCAAAATATAGCTTCCATGTTGTTGGTGAGAAAGTTCAGCCTCTTTTAACTGACAATATGTGACAGGTGATTTTTGTGAGAGCTAGTTACTGAATTACAGTTTGCAGAAATGGGAGAGCAAGAGAAAGAATTCATATATTTAGGGCTGCTATCATTCCTCAGCAGAGCCTTTCTTGCATACTGTACACTAATTGTGAAACCGATATTGTGTGGGCGACTCAAAGACTTGTACCTGTTCTGAAGACAGGGATTCAATGTGAAAAAGAGATGTGCTTATAACAGTTATTAAGTGTTCCCTTTCTAAATGAGTATTAAAATTTTGCAGACAGTGCATCCTTTCTGAGCTGAAAAGCCGGCAATTACAAGTAAATGGAAAATCAGCCTGGCCCTGATAAGGAGAAATGATAATACTCTTGCGAGAGGTTTCTTTTTAATAGAGAACATTTGTTTGCCGCAAAGAAGAGCTGGGATGTTTAAAGAAAGAGGTTTAAATAGCAGATGAAAGCAAACTCCATAAATATAAAAATAACCCCACAGCTCCACATTCCTATTATCTTACTTTTGTTATAAAGTCATTACCTATTTTTTTATGCTAGAGAAATTTCCCCTTCAGAGCAGCAACAGCTTTTCAGTTCCATAAATCTTTTTCTGTATCACTGTACGGCAGAAGGTGCAGTATAATGTGGTGTAGAAAATATTTGTTTACTTGTTTATTTTTTCTACCCATAATCTCTATGCCCATTAGATTTACAGTAAATTTGAACTTCCAAGTGTCTTTACATGAGTAACATGATCATATGTAAAATTATGCTGAATTACTGTATATCTACACCTTTTGCAAAGATTTAGCTGCAAGGTGAAGATGGGATGGAGAAGGGATGGGAAGGGAGGTGCTTCAGTTCAGTATATATAGCTAATTTCGTAATGATGGCGATAGATACAACTGTGTGAGATTGAACTGTTGTTGCAATCCTTACCGGACTTCCATTTCTTCACATCTGGATATGGAGTCTTTCTGAAGATTTTGTTTTTATAAAAAACAAAACAAAACAAAACCAAAGAACAAAACAAAGAATCACCTGGTGGGTCATTTATGTTTAGTCGTTATTGACTTCATAAGCCTTGGTAAGGCCTCATTAAATGTTCTTGGCTTGTTGTTTTTGCTCTCTCAGACGTGGACAATTCTTAAATCATGTTAAAATAACTGTTGCATACAGTATAAAACCTGTCAATTTTGACAATTTTAGGTGTCACTTCATTCATTGACCAATAAATGGTTAATAAAGTAGTTAAGATATTTTGTGCCATGACACATACAGTATAAGCATGGTAATATGCAAATAATTTTATGGAGATATTGTGCTTTGTGTTGTTGATATACTTGTCATTGAAGTATATAACTGTATTTATAATATAACAATAACATATTTGTAGACTTTACATTATTTATTAACAACTGTTATAAAGCATTATTACTGTATTTTTAAGCAACACCTACAGATACTGAGAGGCATTAAAAATACAGCAAAGTCTATGGTTCGAATGCTAAATTGTAGCATATTAATGCTTCTTAAGTTTATAAAGCATTAAAATCTTTTATCTAATCACTTAGGCCTATGCTATGCTAACAAGCCTCTCAGTTCATTAGGCCTAGCCTACTGAAGACGAGTGAGATGAGGTTTACTTTTTTATATAGCACAGGCCACATTTATGTACAGTGTAGATCGCAAACACATGGTAGCGCTCAACATTAATGGTTGCACATTCCGTTTATATTTTTATAACCTGTAATATTGAAATAGATAATAAATAGAATGTCAATTACTGGGTACAATTTATTCTGTGTTAATGGTTAACTTCATGTCTATTTATAATACTCATTTTTCTCATATATAAATGTTTATTAATACACATTTGAGTGTTAATAGCTTGTTTATTATCCACCCTTACCATTTCATTTGCATGCTCACAAAGGGTAAATAATGATAAATGGACAAATGGACATTGTATTTTATCATTAGCACACTACAACAAACAAACCAAGGCACCTGGATCAGGCCACCATTCCAAACTAAGCTAACAGACAAGCAGGTAACTTTCAAATTTCAAATGCTCAGGAACATCAAAAAGATAAGACTTGCTTGACAATTTGTTTATACAGTAACTGTGATAAAAAAGTCTCATCAAACTGATTTTTTGAGGGATGCTGAAGGTTTAGCAAGAATGCTATAACAAACTAGGGATGTAGACAGAAATTACCACATTTATCCATGACTGTTATTTGTTCTTGTACATGGAATTCAGGCATGAGAGAATTGCATATCTCTGCAGCAATAAATAAGATCATTGTCACAAATGTCTTTCTCACTGTAGCAAATCCATGATTTAATTCTTTATGGTTCCTCAAGGTCTTCATGCTTAATGAGATTTAATTAAATGTGTTTTCTGAAACAATTCCATTTGAGGGCTATTTTAGATCCATGCATTGGTATATGAGGAATTAAGTTAGAAAGTAAACTTTGTAAAATGTTATGCCTTAAAGGGGAACTGCAATGCTATATTCATATTTTGGAGTTGGAAAGAATCAGCATTGATGAGTGCATTTCAAACCACAATAAAAGTAAAATGTTCACAGTAACTTGTAAAACCTCCAATTTCCACAACAAAAATAGATTAAATTTCCAGGTATGCGCAGCGCCATGATCTGCAATTTAGAACGAGGCAACAAAACTCCCTGTGTCGTGTATGGCCCTATGACATTTTAAACAAGCAGGCTTGTGAATATGTCTCTTTAAATCCAATAGAAGTATGACTTTCGATTTCAACACAGTTTGGCCAACAAATGCTATGCAGTGAAGTGCTGAATGCAGAGAACAGAACTGTAGTTAACCATAGAACAGAGCAGAACTATAGAAGAAAATATACATCAGTGTGCTTTCCTCTGACACAAATTTTGACACACATTCTAGATGGCTGCATATGTATAGTGCTTAACTACAAACTAACACTTTTAGTAATTCTCTACAATGTGATACTCAATGAAAGGTCTTTGGCATACAAAAAAAAATATTACCTTGGTTTATTTACTGCATTATTTTGAGCAGGGCTAGCCTATTGTTTTCTTGGAAAGCTCCCACTCCTGCCATTTCCAACAGTTTTCTTACTTTCTGCTTCCTGAGAAAGCCTTGTTACTGTAGTTACTGTGCTGTTTGTGCTCTATGCTATACCCCGAACTGCACAACAAAAAATGGGTTGCAAAATGCAGTGGGTTGCATATGACTGAAATCAACCTCCATCTGCCGGGTGAAGAGCAAACTGTTATGGGTCTGTTCAGTGCCATTTTTCTTGGGACATTTGCACTTCAAATTTCCACTACTTTCAACATCTTAATGTCCACGTTCCTGAGTTTGGGGTACTCATGATGATATTAAATCATAATGAAAGTGGCACTATTATTGGCATAAAAAAGTATCAATGGCATAAAAAAGTGCATACGTTAACGCTTGGCACATCCACTGTGACTGGGTAGAATCATATGGTTAGTACCAGCAAGAGTAGGCAGGGTATTTTTATGCATTAATTTCAGTCAAGCACTGCTTTCTGGAATGCTGCAAGTCACAGAGCTTAATTGAAAGGAGTGGAAACTTATTCTTGGTAATCTGCAAATATCACACTGCTATGCTTCTAAACCATTAAGAAAAAAAGCATAGAAGCCATTATTGTACAAACATACTTTTAAGCTCCCTGGTTACCAAGTGCTGGTCCATGAAATTCAGATTTTTTGCAAAGTGCATGCGTTTCCATGAACTGATGCGATCACAATAACCATGTCAGCTCTACTTCTCTTCCAATTATTTTCTAATAAAAATAAACTGAAACTGGGGGTCTCTAGAGACCTGTAAAAGCTCCCTTCTCACTTTTCCTCTCACAGTGCTGCTAGCAGCAGAGACGGATGAAATCCAAGATCAAGCAGTCACAAACAATCAAGTATGTAAGATCACAGTGCCCCCGGTCGCATTGAAAACCAGGTTGTTGGTGACTGATGGATGAATGTTTAGAGTCAAAAGACACACTTAGCTATTGTCTGAGTTTTGTGAGGACAACAGAAACAAAAAGGTTTAAGGTTTCATTATTTAACATGTTGCCTACCATGTTGTGCTCCATGCCACACACAAAAAAGTTAAACCTTAAATTGTGTCACAATGGCATGTTAAACTGAAGTGTTGTTGACACTCTTTCATTATAAAGATGTATTGCAGCTCTGCAAGCTCATAAATGTCAGTATTCATATGGATAATCTGTGAATTTGTGTGATTGCACTTAACAAAGCATTTCCCTAATTTGAAACTGATCTAGTCCCAAGGGAAATTCAAATACATTTTCTTTACTTCAGATAGTTAATTAAACAGATGTTGTAAGGGGAGATCATCAACTTTACTTCAGTACTTGGCAAGGAAGCTTTATCACTTTCTACATAATCAGAAGCAATTTAAAGAACTTGAATGACAAGGGATCAATGTTGTCTTATTTTGTAAAATAAACTCAGCATTATGCAGCATTGATCTACTACTGAGGTATAATTTTCCACAGCATATATTTATTTTCTAAAGTTTGGATCTAACTTTGTTAATACACAGTATTTATACACTTTTTCAGTTAAACTCCCTTATAATAATTCTGATCGTCTGATAGGTCAATCCTAAAGTAAATTGTTATTCTTAATAAACTAATATTAATCTTTTCTATAGTGACATAAGCATTCACTGGCATATAATTGTTATGATATGTATTGCTGTGATAAGATTACCCTCTTTAGAATCAGCTCTAGCCTTTAACTAGTTTTTTTTTCATCATGCATAATAAGTTGTTTGACTAGCATGAAAGAAGGTCATATAAAAAAACAAAGGGGCAAAAAACATAATATGATGAAGAGAAGAATCCTAATTTTTTAGATAATATGAGACATTATTTTGAAATGCTTTAATTAGTTATACTCAACTTGCATGTAAAAGGGTTATGTTTTCATCATGGAAAAAATCCAAAAATGCATCATTATATTTTTCTTATTAAGATTTTTTTTAGGTGTATTTAATATTATCTCCAACTGCAAAATAACAAAGAAATATATCTGGTTCTGTCTTGCAGTGACAACATTCAATTCTCCAGGGGACACGTACAGAATGGATGCTAATGGGCCTATTTATTTTATAAGCGCCATTGACCACAAAACTCTGGGTACTATTTCTAGGACCTTTGGTGTTTATACTTCATTACACATTTATGCATAATTATACACAGTCATTGATTGCCTATACTTATTAAAAAGAGTTGAATTAAAAAAATACTATATGTAAATAGGAAGATGGAAGACAGAATGTCAGAATATTACTGTAAAACAAAATATTTTGTATTTTATTTATGTCATTGATTTAGCACATTGGTAATCCATCCATCCATTTTCAAACTGCTTTGTACGGGGTAGTTAGGGATCCAGAGCCAGTAAGCAATGGATGCAAGGCAGGATATACCCTGGACAGGGCACCAGTCCTACGAATGGCACACACAAACACAGATAAGCACAGACCTACACCAGGGCCAATTTTCCCAGAAGCCCATTAACCTACAAGTATGTATTTGGACCGTAGGAGGAGAAAGGAGCAATTGAAGAAAGCCCAAAAGAACACGGGGAGAACATTCAAACTTCATGCAGTTAGCAACACAGGTCTGGAATTGAACTCAGGGCTCCAGTGCTGTGAGACAGAAGCATATTGGTTATAATATTAATTTGCATATTAATAGTGTACATATTTGTAGTACATTCATAGTGTATTCTATGAATTGCATAGTGCATTTTAATAGCACATTCATAGTGGTAATACATTGCAAGTACTACCAATTACTGGTAGACCTTTTCGATAAGATGCTTAACTGATAAGATGATCTAACTTCTTATGAATAAAAATCCACAGGTATTATTTATAAGAGTAGACGTGTTGGTTTTTTTTCGGTGTCCTGGCTAAATTCAGTCAACCCACTGCATAACCTGGCCTACCTAAAGTTCTCAACGTCCAAATGGTAAACCATTTTCTTTGCTTCATTACTTAATGTGCTGTCTAGCTGGGTTGCTGGAACAGAATGCTAAACTTCAGTGGGTAGATGAAGTGGGATCCCCCTATATATAAAGAGCTTTGGAATCATCCAGAATAGCACCATATTAATGCAAGGGCTTTTGAATTTATTCAAAATATCAGTTATAACTTATATTAAATAGAGAGGTTCTATTTTCCAGTACTATAATGAACTTATTTATTTTTACATTTAAAGCTACATAAGAAAGCTTGGACTCGTTATTTCTTTTTCTTGGAATACAATTATTTAAGGAATTATTAATACTATTAAGTGTTGCCTTTCTGGCCAAGATGAGGTGACCAGAATGTCCAGCATTACAATCATGGAATGGCCCAGATAAACTACTATCACTCTCCCTCATTCTTATCACCCTCTACAATAAGGGCAACACCAATATCTCAGTGTCTTTTCACCAAACCAAAGAAATGTGTTGTGAAGTGGAGATGAGGATATTTCTTTGTAAAACTTCTAAACTGAAGTCCCAGCACGTTAATTGCGACCTCTTTAAACCATAAATGAAACAAGCAAGTAATTATATTGCAGAGTTTAAAATGAACTCAAGTGGAAAAATTCTAAGATTTTTTTGTGTAATCTCAAACAGTCCTTTATCAGTCATACTATCTTCTGGCATAAAAGAAAACTAGAGAAGATCTACCTGGTCACTGTTTTTTGTGTGTACCAATATTTCATCATTCTCTTTTATATACTGAGAGTCTAAGGCCCAGTTAGGCGTGTCTCACAATTCCACATGTCTGCTCTGAACAGTGTGGTAATTAATGAGTGCCATCACAAGTAGGAGCTTTGATTTAGGAGGAAGCTCAAAGACAATGCAAGAAATTGGGAACCACTGGCCATTCAATAATAATTAATATTAATTGCTTACACTTATATAGTGCTTTTCTGGACACTCCAATCAAGCGCTTTACAGGTAATGGGGACTCCTCTCCACCACCACCAATGTGCAGCATCCACCTGGAAGATGCGACGGCAGCCGTAGTGCGCCAGAACGCTCACCACAGATCAGCTATAAGTGGGGAGGAGAGCAGAGTAATAAAGCCAATTCAGAGATGGGGATTATTAGGA
The DNA here is from genome assembly GCF_040954835.1 of Lepisosteus oculatus. Classification (NCBI taxonomy): domain Eukaryota; kingdom Metazoa; phylum Chordata; class Actinopteri; order Semionotiformes; family Lepisosteidae; genus Lepisosteus; species Lepisosteus oculatus. The sequence goes on along the minus strand of NC_090719.1, from coordinate 10,087,799 downwards.
GGCCATGATTGGTAAGGGCCAATGGGAAATTTGGCCAGGATGCTGGGGTTGCACCCCTACTCTTTTCGAGAAACGCCCTGGGATTTTTAATGACCACAGAGAGTCAGGAGTCAATGCAAACTTAAAGTCAACATATTCCCTGACGCCTGTTGTTTCACTACCCTTTTTCCCCACTCTGTGACACTATCTGTTGAAATGTGTCTGCACCATGTATTTCCATTCTCATAGTATTATTATGATCCAATTTGCACATTCTGAAAGCAAAACAAAAGCATAAAGAGCTTGCCACAAAAAAAACATTTTATCCACATTTCTGCTCTTCCAGCTCTTTGAAGTGCAACTGACAACATGAAAACAGGGCTTAAAATCCAACTATTTATATTCAGTGTGAGGCAAAACCTTAAATTAATTTAACATCAGCTGGATAAACTGAAAATGATGATAATTTCAGTTTCTGTGTATTAAAACCTGTAAGTTAGTTGAAGAGGAACTGCTTTTCAAGCTGTCTTCCTGGCTATTCATTGTTTTTTTTTTGCAAATGAAAGTCCTCTCACACGGAATTTAAGAAATGTATATGCTTTGCTAGTAGCTAGATTCTAGATCCCAAACAACTAACACTAAGCAATGGTTTTGGAAAAAATGGAAAGGCTGAGAAAAGTAAAAAAGCTGCAACATGAAAAAAACTAAACCCATTGCTACCAAGTAACATTCCCTGCTCAATACTTTTCCTTACTGCCTAATGGCCCGTTCTCAGAGAGTTGGGAGAGTCCCTTAGCCTGGAGGTCAGACTCAAGGTCTTTATATTCACTGACTTGGACTGGATAAGACAATGACAATGACAGCAGGAAGCTTGGCTGAGCTCTGCAGATACTGGGCAGGTTGAAGTTATCTGAAGTATTTTTGACTTACTTCTCTCTTGTGTCATTATCATCAATACCCGTATCTCTTCATGTTGGCAACAGAACTGAGAATCTCTGTTTTATTATCACATTGAAAAAATAATCAAGCAGGTTGGGTTGTCAATGCTTCTCATTTCAGAAGACATGAACACCTTTAATGTCCTCTGGGCTTTCACAGCAGTAGTTCCTCGTGAATAAATACTTTCATATTGAGTTCTCATATTGAGTGGGTCTCATCTTTTTTTTTTTACTTTGTGATGTACTTCATTTAAGTCTCAATTTCTTTTCAATTCAAACTGGTATGACTTGATGGGCTCAAATAAAGTAAAACATTTTTTGTTCAAATGTTGAGAGGGTTTTGAAAAAACCCATGCACATATATTAAATCCAAAGCTCTATTTGTACTCATAATTGCTTTACTAAGTATGACCACTGAATGATCTTTGCAATTTTAGATGTTGTTGTAAATCAACATGCTGTTCTATTATGATGCTAGATGGCAGCGACTGGATAAATCATCTTAAATAAGAGATGTTTATTAGTAAGAGCTATTGCTAAAATTCAGTAAAGGTAATTACAGGGCTCTTCTTTAAAAGACAGGTCCTGAATCTAGACCACCTACTATCAAAATTGATTTGTGGAAAAAAAGCACAGACTACATCCAATTATAAAAAATAAAATTTTCTGAAACAACTGTGAGACAATACACTTACATATCTGAATTATTTCAATCATATAGAAATAACAAGTGAACTGAAGTCATTTAGGTAGATTATTAGGAAGGTTGTTCCTCTATAGATATAACTAACTTTCCCACCTTTTGAAGAAAAAATCTTTTAGAAAGCCGACATGAGGCTACTTAACATTTAGTTTTTGTCCCATTGTCACATACAGTATAAGATTTTTTTTTTCTGTGAATGTTGTCAACCTCTGTGATAAATGTGCGCTGCGTTTTAATTTTCAAGGCTTTGCCAGCTGTTTTCATTATCATATTATAATAATCTGTCAAAGCTGTTGATGTTTTTTGCAATTTAATCAAGTCTTTTTTTATCACAGTGAATGTGTCCCTTTGCCCAGCCAAGTGCAGGTGCAACATCTTCTAGTTTTTGGCTCCAGCTAGGCTGGTGACCTTTACAACATCAGAATATTTATTTTGAATTGAATAAAAATTGCCACCTGTTGCTTATGTAGTGTTTCCATTGTGACTCACAATGACACATAGCTTTCTACCATAATCTTTTCTTGACTGGTGTTACCAGTTTACTGTATATACAGCACAATGACATTATTGCTACTGGGTTACTCATATGTCTGTAAAGAACTGATAGAAATACATTGTGTATCTGAAGAAGAAATCAGAATCATGTTCTTTTAAATTTGCGTCTTTGTGTATGGGTGCTACAGAAGCTTTTCACAGACAATACATGTAAAATACATTACAAATGCCATTTTTTGGAAGATCTTTGCTTGGCAGCATGCCCAGATGAAAAAAACGTTTCCCAAGTGCTAAGTATTTATTAAAGGTTCTACATAAACAAATGTGAGATTGGCATATTCATTAAATTGTACTTAGGCTTTTGTAGAAATAATTTATTAAAACTTTTCATGAGTTCTTGTGGGGTATTTTACAGACAGGTTATACATTAAAACAGTGGCATATCAAACACAAGACTGTTTAAAATAAATTGTTAAATTTTTTATCACAATCTTGGGTTTTATATAATTAATCCATGAGCAAACCTTAATTACCTTCTAGCATGCATCACTAATCTCCATTTCTCATTGGTGAGATACAAATTACACAATTGTGTGATTGCTGCAATTTTTTAAATGGCATTGATTGTTTTAGAGCTGTTTTAGGTGTTTAATGAATATGTAGAAAGCAGTACCAATTTTGCAATCAAATATAATCTACATGCTCGAACAAGTGCCACTTCTGACATTACTCTGGGATTCATAATTAAAGAATGAAAGCACAAAGGTTCTGGGAGGCTCAATCAGTAAAGGTGCAGGTTGACTTCTAAGATCAGAGTTTGAGCCTTGGTTATGTCAAAAGCCAGCTGTGACCAGAATGTTGCTAAATGGTGGAACACAATTGGCTGAAAGCAGGTGACTGTAAAATGGTATAATATAGATTAGTGCTAGAACTCTGAGATACAATAAGAGACAGATGCCATTCTCTTTTGAAAGCTTTTCACATCACTCAGTGCATTCAAATGTTGACAATGTAATGTACAGTAATTCATTTAGGGTTTAGATCATACAATTGAACATTCTAACAAGAAATCCTGAAAAAAAATAACTTTGAAAACACTTGAACTAGAACAGCGGGGGGTAATTCAGAAATAATATGCCAAAGAAATCCACAGAACATAGATTTAGAAAAAGAACAGGAGGGAAAAATAAAACATTGAAGGACCAAGTACAGATGTATTGAACGGGAAGGGTAAGAAGTTGTTTTGGTTTTGGCTTGGATGAAGGAATTCTGACCAAGTAAGGGGAGTTAATGAGACCAAGCTGGTTTTCAGTTTGTTTGAAGATGAAAAACATTAAACAATTACTTTTAAACGTTTTAAAAAATAATTATAAATGTCCTGCCAAAGTTTATAATTCATTGGTAAGCACAGGTATAAAAAAGATTTTATAAACCCAAAGGCAAAAGAATAAAATAATATTACAATGCAGGCTAATTAAAAAGTTTTTAGTGCAGGAAAGCACTAACAGTTTAATAAACATTTAATACTGTACTGATTGCTCTGCCTACCACACACGGCTGTGGTATTTTAAGGATTCACTGCACCACCTGGCACTTTAACAGAGTAGTGCAGTCCTGCATCAAACACCATGATTTGGTGCTGTCTGTGATACCACAGTGCCTGTGGTATACCAACTGACATCTCGCTCATTCTAGATAGCTTCATCTACAAGTGTCTTTGAAATAAAAATAAGAAAAAGTGAAGAGAAAAACATATATTTTGAATGGATATTTTACTCAGCTGTTTAAAAAAAGAAATTAACAATATTGTAACGCTTACGGCCGACAGGTACTGTGTAAGAGCCGGCATACCAGAGCAGGTGACGTCACCGCCCTTCCCAGTAATAGCAGGACTACAGCTACTGGGCTGTAGAGAGATCTCTCTTTAGCTCACGGGGCTAGGTCACTGCAGAGAGACGCGGGAGTCCTGGGTTCGAGCCCCAGACGGTGGGGGGCCGACCTAATGCGGCAAGGGCGCCCGCCTGAGGCCCCGTTGCATTACAATATGCATCAGTCTGATTTACGACAAAGTTCTACATTAAATGAAAATGGCAGAATTGTTACAGGTCTTAAAACCTCTTAAGTTAAAAACACTTAAAAGTTTTCTTAAAAGTTTGGTAAGATCCCCAGATCAATAAGCTATTGACATACAAATGCACTAGATTTGGCCAACTTCCTCTTTTAATTTGTAACCTTTCTTATGTAATTCTCTTGCTTAAGATACTTGAATAAATTGTATGCGTAAATAATTTGATGTCATTGCAGTTCACTAAGAGATAACAGTTCTGGAACAAAGCATAACATAAAAAGCAAGGAATCTCAAAATATTAACTTTATATAAAAGTAAAAGGGAAAATATGGATTCACAAATTATAGATTTTTGTTTGCTACTTTGACACAATATTTAATCAACATTACAGTTCCGTTTTTGAACTAATTCTGGGTTTGAAACATAAATAACAGAAACGTGGGTATGTCTTAAAGTCAAGCATTTTGGTGGCTATTTAAAAGTCAAACAGGTTTTACAAAATCAGAGTTCCAAAGATGTATGTACTGTATATGTAGCGGATATGGCGACGTCTTCGCCCTCCCTGCGCGTAGTAGGGACCTCGGCTGCCTGGGCTGAGGAAGGTCTCCTTTAGCTCATGCGGCTGGTTCCCTGTTATGTTATGCCGGAGACCCGGGTTCGCACCCCAGGTGCTGCGGGACGGAATGGGTGGAGGAGGGCACGAGCCTGCGTGGAACCACAACGGTCACATATAGTATATACATGAATGTTAATAGTTCACATACTCCCCACCTGTTACAAAACCTAAATATTGTAAAATATAACTTAAAGTGCCAATCTTCCAAATTGTGTATTAACGATCATCACTTCAGCTAAAAATTGCATTCTGGATGTTTAGGATTTACATATTGTACATACAGTAGTAGTTCTGTTCTATCAGGACAAAATGTCTTTGTCGATATGGACTTCAGTTTTAGCCTTGGATTCTGATATAAATTTTAAATTTCTGATTCAGACCTCTTTCAAAATTAAAAAAAAATGATAATAAAATTTAAGGTTAATGTTTAGTGTTTGACACTATTACATATGCCATGTAGAGCTTTAAGGCTGCTATGTTTATTTTTAACTCACAAAGACACCCAAACTTTAAACTTATCTTGAGCCTATTATAAAATCCATTACAATACAAGGTGTGTAACTTCTTTTTTCTTCTAACTTCTAAGAACTTGTTTCTCCTTCACTGTAAATGCAACATGGCTGACAGTTGACATTAATCACTCATCCCTGAATTTGACTCAAGTTTTTTGAAAATTTGTTGCAAAGTTTCCACAGCTCTTTTGCCATGCTCTAAATTTTGTGTTCTGAAACCTGCATTCCTGCCTCAAAGTTACAAGACACTACAAAGCCATAGCAGGTCGTCACAGATGCAATTATAATAAATAACACTCCTTGTTAGCAAACCTATTTCTTGGCTCAGTTCAAATTGCATTGACTTGCACCTGATTGCACTGAGTGATTGTCAGACGAGGATGCAATTTGAGTTGCTATTTCAAAAAATGTTATTAATGCCTGGCACTCTTGCGAAATAAAGAATACTTAAGAATAATTATAAATGATCACAGAGTCGTGGTGTTCAATCTGTTGTCATTGTGTGCAATTAAATCAACAAGAACATCTTGAATGCTCTAACAAATGTGTGCCGCACTAAGTCAAATGCAGCAATTAAAAGAAAATTAGTGAACAGCATGAATTTAAGCTTGTTTTAATAGCTTTTGAACCAGCAAATAAGAAGCGAATGGATGCATACCTTAGCAGGATACAGCAATTATCAACATGCATTCTGCATGATAAATTCTCTCCTCAATGCTGTTAAAGAAAAATATGTCATAACGAGAACTTGAGAAAAAAATATACAAATATTCCCAGTTTAATCACTGGAAGATTAGTCATGTCTTACATCAGCTATGCTTAAACCTTTGATTGCACTGCATGTGACAGTAGGATAATTTTTTCATGCAACTAATGAAAATTTTCATGAAAAAAAATATTGTGAGAACAGCAGAAAGTTGAAGGGTGTTAAAATTGGCAGTCTGGAGTGACTTGAAGGCTGTCACAATATACAGTATAAGCAAATCATTTCGAGCTCCAGGAATGCACAGTCAAACTTTTAAAATTGGGAGAAAAGGACCTGCACATTATCCCTTGCTTGTTGTTCTAGATGCTCTGAACTCTGAACTAAACAAGAATGTTTCATTACTCACTTCTCTCGAGTCAGCTGCAGCTACTAGCTTTTGTTTTCCATTCATCAATCTATTCTCTCACTGCTCTCTCTTGGAAAGCATCACGGTGGTAACAATTTCCAGTGTGCCCCCAGGCCAGCTGAAAGATATAATCCCTCTAGCATGTCCTGAATCTCCTCTGGAGTCTCTTCCCAGTGGGTCGTGCTCAATACCATTTTTTTGTATTTTTGAGAACTTTGCTTAATGCAGTACAGTAATAATTAAATATCTTTATATAAAACAATCGACCAAAGTCTTCCAAATATCCATACCCTTTTAATTGTGCAAATGATAGAAATTATAGTAGAATTTTCTAAGGGTTATAACAAGCTAAAAATGTCTGCATTTTTGGCATTTATTATTGAATATGAGCATTTCATATCTTATATACTGTAGGTACATTAGTGCCACTGTTTCTGTTCAAATTACATGTGTGATGTTATGTCAAGCCATAGATGTAAAAGGTACTTAGTAGGACTTGTCCACCATTTTATTTGCTATTAGGATCACTATCTCAGGATTTCTTGTAATATACTAGCATTACCAGTATTGATCTATGGGTATTTAAGCATGTTTTACTTTATGATGATGATACCCCTGTTGCATTCAAATACTTCTATCTCTATATCTTATGTTACACACAAAATAACTTAAGTGATATCTCTGGATTTAAATAAACTGGTGAAAATCAGTTCTTATGCCTCTGAATCCTACTACTTTGATAACTTCCCCTCCACCTCATATTGCTTTAAATGTATATTCCTCGGGTCTTATACGGTATCTGTATATTTGGGGTTCAAGACCCTCACTACTAGTTCAACAATTTTGTGAAAAAAATGAGATGTGGTAGATTTCTTATTAACAAGTTTGATTGCCACCTACTTGTTGTTTTCTTGTTAATAAACTCACATGTGTTAAGGTTATGTATTTGTTATGTGTTTTAGATTATGTTAGTATTAAAAAGTGTTTAAAGTGGAAATATTCTAAAAGATAACATAAATGTTGGTCTATATCTTTCATTAATTTAAATTCAGTAGCCTTTAAAATACTGGAGAATATGCTTGACTGGTAGTTGCCTTGTAAAGGCTCTCTAAATGGTAATGTACTTGGTGTTTACCTTGTGCAGCTATAATGAACATTTAGACTTAGAAGAAGGCTCCACAGCAGAAACGTTTCATTTTCTTTCTTCTCTTTTCAGCATTTAATAAATCTATTACTTGTTCTTTTGAAGCCTTTGCATCCTGATATAGCCTCCCACCTGAATTACTATAATGAACATGTATTGACTTCATTGTTGGGGAACTTTTTTCAAAAAACTTGTCAAAAAATGAACTACAATATAAACAAGACTGTAACTAAGAAATACATTCAAAAGTGGTCTTTTCTTATTGCATTCATCATCCTCTGTTCCATTCTCGGTGTTGAAGAAAACTCTTTACTCAGGGTCGGTATGGTTCAGCAGAGTCCTTTATTCATGCACATGGAAAGGATACAATCAAACAGATATGAGAGCAGCCTCTGATGATGATGTCAAAGGCAATGGGTTTTATACAGCAGGTTCGTAGTAGCATATCTCATTTTAAATTACCATATTAAGAGTTGTTTTCTCATACAAATACTTCTCTGTAACTGACCACTTTATTCTTAAGAAATGCAATTTTACCTTTTATTTGGTCGGAAGGAAGTATACAAATAGAATGTGTGAAGTTCAGCTAAACATTCTGTAGTTTTAGCATTAGTACAAAAGATCAAATGATGTGCCTGCAATTTATTCCTTCTTACTCTCGCTAGGCAGAAAAGGCATGTTAGCAAGAACAAATAGTTACTATCTTATACACTTATAAGGTAAATGCTCAAATTCTTCCTCATCGGCAAAGGCCAATGGACTGATTCTATGAACTGCACAGTGAGATAAGAGTATTCTTGGGATATAAATGTGGTTGAAAGAAAATGGAAATGTACTTCCTCAGAGTGCTGCAGAAATGTATAGCTATTATTACATTATCAATGCAACATTTTCAATGATATACTTTGTTTATTTAATTTTCTTGTCTATAAGAGTAATTTTAATTTCAATCAAAAATTGTTTCTTGCATCACAAGTGCTTCTCAGTCAATCCATGTTAGATGCAAGTTCTGTTCAGTTTCTGCAAAACCACAGTAAGACCAATTTGTTCTTGGCTCAGTGTATGAAATATAGGAATTCTTTTATGGGGATGTTACCATACTGTTCTCCACCTAGTGCTGCCATTTCCTCAGCCTGGTGAGGCAATGCGAAAGTATTAAATATGCTATTCCTTTATATCCATCAGTTCTTTTCATCATTATTCAAATTTAATATAAATACAATACAAGTTATCTTACCCTTAGAAATCTCCATTGAGTGTTCAAGTTTCGAATAAAATGTGTACATCGTTTTGTATTTCCACATTTTAGGTCATCCTAGGAAGTATAAATTATTTTATTAATGTTCTGTATGTCCTCGAAACCAGCACATCACAACAATATTGTCATGGAATTTGGAAAGGTATGCCGTGGAATGACAAGGAGAGCAGTAGAGACCCTATGTGTAGCGGTAAAAGGAGCAACATGGGGGTTAGCCCAGGCTCAGGGGGTCAGACGATGTCAGAAAGAAACATATGCCCTCGGGCCACAGACCGGAGTGACCTGGTGCTAGGCGGGTCTCAAGATATCCGTACCCTCAACCCCCATTTTGCCACAACACAAAGGGTCTTATTTGTATGCCTGTATAAATGCTGTGCTTTTACTGGTTTGTTTACCAGTTCTTTATCCATATACATAGTAGATGATTTATTATACTGTACCTATGGCTTTTAACTTAAGAATTAGCCTTTTATTAAAAAGCTTCCTAAAGTTTTGAATTAAAACATATCATGCATAGTGTTATCAACAGACCTTGTTTTTTTTTTACTAGGAATTCTAGTGAGTTAAACAAGACCTTTCCTTGTAAATCTATACATACTGTCTCTTATCTCTTATTCATATCTAGTTCTATAATTTCCCTAACTTTACCAGTAACAGGAATAAGAATGAGTGGTCTATATTGTTCAGTTTTACTTTTTAAATGAACTTGTGAAGTATTCACTCTTGCTGCCCTAAAGTTATAAGCCCTACTTTTAGAGATTCAAAGGATACATCTAAAGATACCATATTATGATCACAATTACCTAGTGGTTTTATCATATCTCTTCCCTTAATTATATCTTGGGTGGATGAAAATATTAGGTCAATTAGAGCTCTTACTTATTTGGGGCTTTTACAAACTGGGTCAAGATGCAGACATTAACCATTTAAACTATATCTGTTTTAGTCTGTTACTCATCATAAAATCCTAATTTATTTATGGTGTTTCTAATGACTATAATGTATTATTCAGGAACAGATGTAATAATTGTTATACCAAGTTATTTTTTTCCAAAGGGGGAACTTTAGTGGCTTATTCCAAATAGTAAAGTCTGGATTAAACCTGACTGTAGTGAAGATGCAAGAACATCTTAAAACTTACAACAGAATTTGATTTAAGCCAGACTTGAAAAATTACTGAAACAGTTAGGATGGAATTACAGTTTAATTTAAGGATACCAGAACCAAGATAAAGTAATTATTTTAATGGTATTTCAGTGGAATTACTCTTCTCAATTTCAATTTGTAGAAATAGAGTTGGAGTTCATTTTGTAATATACTGTAATTAAATTACAAGGAATTATTTTATTAAATTAGGATCAGACTGCAAGTGTTTGTGTTGTTATGGATAGTTAGATTCTGGGATCATGAATTTTCCAATAAAATGTATTGACAACAGAATCTGTTTTTAAGAACAGATTTAAAGGTTTTTCTGTGACAGGAGATATTACTGTATCATGCTGGGAGTTTTCTTTATATTAATATGGTCTATGATATTGAACAAGTGGTGCATATTGTCTGAGAAAAGTCTGGCTTTGATAAAACCAGTCTGTTTTGGATTTATCAAAGAGGGTATAACTGATTGTAATCTAAATGCTTATGATTTTCAAATCTTTATTGAGAAGTGACAAAGAACAGTAATTACTATATAAAGGACAGTCGTTGTTAAACCTTAAAAATCTGTGATTAACGGTGTGTTCATTGACCTACTGTAGGCTGAACCAAGGTAGAAAAGATTTCAGTGACCATTCTTTGAAGATATTGGAGATATAAAAGGCCAAAAATGCTTAAAGAAGTTGCAGGGTAGATATCACTCCCTTGACGTTTATTGTTTAACATTGATTGTACTGCTTTTTCTAATTCAAAGATTGTAAGCGGGCCATCCAGATTTTAAAATTGGGACCTAGTTAATTGTAGGTCTTCCATTAATTTATTTATATGGGTTTGAACGTAAAGCTGGACATGGCTATTTTTACAAAGTTTATTTAAAAAAAACATAAAACTTTTTTTTATTTCCTTTTCAACACAGACCACATTACCCGTTAAGAAATTGATATGGTATAACTATTATATTTTTTTATTTTCCATAACTGTTCAGATAAGAATTTTCCCAATTGTGAAATTCAAATTTTCTTTGTCCAAGTCTCATTACAAAAATACTTTTTTCATAAATTAATTCTTCTAATCTATTTTTTGCTTTATGAACATTACAGTGATTTTCTAAACTGGGGTTAGTGATATAAATACCTTCCATATTTTTTAATTATTCTTCCAATTCAAATCTGCAGTTCTTGTTTTTCTTATCTTAGATGTAGAATATGTAATTATACTTCCGCAATGTAGTGCATTTGTGGTTTCCTATAGCAAAACCTATGAAATATTGGCGGTGTCATTATATTTAAGAAATTATGCCCACTCTAATTGTATTAAAGTTATTATTAAATTGACTGTCCTGTAGTAAGGAAATATTGAATCACCACCTTGAAGAATAGTGAGACGACATCTCTAATGACATAACCACGTGGTCTGAAAGGGTGTTTGATAGTATTTTAGCATTTAATATTGATAAAATAAATGAAATTGGATGAAGGAAAAACATTTGTTTGACCAATGGTTTAATACATAGAAGAGTATTGATCATGTCATATAGGTACAGTATTTTGTTTCTTCCTTAACGTGATCATTATACATCTAACATTATTTTACATTTTAGTATTGTTTTAGAAAAAAATATTATTATTTTTTATCCACCCGAAGAAGGCCCCACTGCCGAAATGTTTTGTTTCTTTTCTTCTCTTTCAGCTTGGAATAAACCTTTACTTGTTCCTTTGCAGCCTACACATGCTGATGCAGCTACCTACTTGAGCGTATTATTGAATTTTTCCTCAATAAACACACTATAATATAAAATGAGGTGAGAAGTTCTTGGCTGGACTATTTTTTAAATGTCTTTTATATACTGTATGAGTTCTGTGGATTCTGCTGTGAGCTTGTTTCTTCCCAGAGAAAGATTACTCAACTCAAACGATATGTACAACATCCTGGTGTTTGGCATGGGCAAAGCAGGTGCTTTATTCAAGCAGTTCACAGAGTTTCCTCTCAGAATTCCATGACTTCCATTCCAGACCAAATACGAGTCAACATAAGACCATATTGACAATTATAGATTTCAGTGTTACCTGTTCATCTTTGACTCCACTTTTAGAAAAATATTCCAGCAATGATATTACAAAAAATAAAAATATTCCACTCACATGAACAGCCTTAGACTCCATTAGCTAGGCCATAAGAGTATGCATCAGAAACATATTATACCATGCCCACATGGAATAGTACCTAGAAAGCAACTCTTATTTTTTTCAGCTAAGGAGAGTTAACACCAAAGTATTTAGTACGATATCCATATATGTGTGTTTGCTCATTTCATCATTTTAACTTGATTAAAGGACTGAATGTACACTTTGACATGTTAAAATAACTCAGATGTGGAAGAGTCAGCCCACACCCTCATTTTCCATTCCTGTAACATTACAAACGTCAAAGCCGTGAGTTGAAATATAAAAATAAAAAAAATTGAAATTGTATTTACTATAAATATAGCTTTTTCATGCATTACAATGTAATGAATACATTAATGATGAGGATTAACTGATAATTACAAAGATTTATTTCCTGTAAAAAACCCACAATAGTCCTCATTGGTCATTTTTTTTTGCGACTCCACCTTTATCATGCTTCTCATAGAGAGATTACAGTAATATACCTTGCAGTGCTCTTAAACAATTTTACCAAAATATTTAAGAGGAATGCACCAGTCTGTGGAAATACTGTTAACAATGTGACAATTATATAAACATGTACAGTATGATATGGATCTACACACACACATTCTAGCAAAAACATTGGAAAACCATAAATCACCAGCTACCAATTGGTACAAGTTCAAATTACAGTCTTATTTTGCAATGGCAATTTTTCATAAAGGAACAAATTATGTATATACTGTGCAGTGAATTTATCTGAGAACACAAGGTGATGACCTTCAAATTCAATAATATTGCATTCTGTATTATTTTTTATGTTACAGTTCACTGATCTTGAATCTGAGTCATACAGTATAAAGCCATCAGCAAATATTGTACATGGATTTTAGCAATATTAATGGCACATACCAGCATGCCCTAATTGACAATCAGAAACTTACTTTTTGTCCTGACAACTGAGGTTACAGCTTCTTATGAATTCAAAGAATCAAAGAATATGTCCTTTTGGAGTCTGAAGTATTAATTACAGATTCATACATTAATGAAGAATAAATTTTTAACTGCAGAAACACACAATCCCACTAGATCCCTTATTAAAACTCCAAAGACCCTCCGACATACATAGTTGACTATAAAATCAATCTGTAGTTTTAGAGATAAAAATCAGAACTAACCTTCTACTGTAGCTTTTTATTTAACTTCTCAGGTCAACTAGAGTATATCACTAAAAGAAAAGTGAATCATAAGAAACAATGCCAAACAATAAGAATAACATTGATTTTGAATTTAAATTAAAAATCAAAATATATTTTTGATTGTTGTCCATATTGTATCTGGAATTAATTAAGCTTGAAAGCCAGGATGTTTGCAGATCACTTGGATATGTACAGTAAGAATGAGATAATCAGGTTTAACATTGCAAAAAAAAAAAAGGTTTAGAATCATCATTATTAGTGGTACACATTGGTGGTTTCAGTGAAAAATGCACTGTGTAATTACATTTTGTCTGTGAAATACACACTGAAAAAATCAATTGTTTTAGTCCAAATTACCATAATAATTATAAATGTTCTGAAATGAAAATATAAATATCATGAATGCAATAATAAATAGTAATTGAATGTGAAATACTTTAAATGGCAAGGATCCTGAAAAGGATAAATAATATGGAAATAGGTTTTAACAAACCTCTAATTTATGCTGAATTACTTAAAACATTTCATGACAAATATATTGATCCTTCTGGTGATTTGCTGTTGCCTGAATGCTTGACAATAATCCAGCTGCATTTAATTAATTCTACAAAACAACAAGAACAAAACAATTCATTTGTCTCAGTTGAAGGGCATGTTTGTGTTGAATCTGAATGTTTATTGTTTCAGCAGTAAACAGCAGAACATATGTAGAGCTGTCATAATTCACACTGAAGCAGATACCATCCAGCAGAGTTTTTCTACACTGTGCATTCCTCCCTTCACCAGTTTAATTAATGCTTTTCATTAAGGTTATTAGCTAAGTAGACACCCACACTCCAGATGTCCTGGTTTCACATTATTTTTAGCACTACATAGCCAAGTTAAAGAAAAGGTCTTTCTCAACAGAGGCACTTTCTGAGCATCACATTAATGGAAACACTCTGTACTTTTTGCCTTGTTAATGGCTGACAGACTGCCGATTGCAAATGTGCTCAGTGAGAGAACCAACTTCTATTTTACAGAGGTTCACGGTGTTCTTCAGCTTCCGAAGCTTGGAATGGCAACATTTATTTTAGCCATTTTATTTTCAGCATCTGTTATGATATAACAGCTTAGTAAAAAATATGAATAGGGAGAAAGATAAACTGGAATATAATGTCTGAGCTGTTTGACTCTACATACAGTATATGCTGTACGTGTACAGTATAATGGAAGATAATAATCTGGTGTTTCATTTTGCTTTACGTTTGTATTTCTGTTCAGTGTCCTTTTTATAAATAGTTTTTTTAATAAATGTTTTATCTATATTGCATCTCCAGGTTTTTTAATACATCAAACTAATTCGTATTTGTGATCATTAGCCACAATATAATGTACACTGTGACACCTTGGGGTGTTGTTGATTACTACTGCTGGAATCTCCTTGGCTTCTAACATTGTGTACTGCTTTGTATTCTCATTACTCTGCTGCTATAAGGACCCCTGCTTAACTGTCATCATGGGAAAAAAAGGCTTAACTTTACTTTTCCAAAAACCTTAATCCCAGAAAAGGGAAAAAAAAAACTATTTATTTTTCAGTAAATCAGTATTCTCTTGAAATTAACATTTTAAACCAAAAATAAACCTTATTTCTTTGGCTGTTAAAAGAACTCAAGTTGATGTGCAAATAACTAACCTCACGCCAATCTGCCACACCTTTATATGTACACCAAGCACAGGACATTCATTATCAGCAACTGCGCTCAATTAACTCAGGGCAGTTCTACAGTTGGCTCTAATTGATCCTTTTTGATGAGCACTTTTCTACTACCAACACGAAATGGGGAAAAGCTGCAGGGGGTGGACATTATTTAATCCTATTAGAGCAAAAACATACTTTGTGTTAAATCCAGAGATTTCAGGTGATGAGAACTATTGGTACACCTTGACTTTATAGTAACACTTAAAGTAATTAAAGATCATTCAAACCAATCACTGGAACTAGTTCATTAATCTGTATAGGTGATTTATATAATTGTGGCAGCAGTAGAATTAATTCTGACATTTAAAGACATGGTTTGCTCTAATATGATTATCTTACCCAGAAATTGTGATGTGTATTTTATGGTACTTTTTATTCATATTGTATGGCTGTCATGATTACAAACACACATTTCTTGACTGTAAAGCAAGCATGCTTTAGAGAACATTTTGGAGTAAAATCAAAATAAAATTTACTCTTAGAATATTTTACCCAAAGGATACTTTACTCTTTTTGTAAGTGTAAGAGATTTCAGATGTTTTTTTCTAGATTTAAAAGAGAGGACAGGAGCCCAAGCCAGAATTTGTAAAACCTTTTTTTTAATTCTAAAAACTACAGGAATATGCCTTGTGTCCACTGCTTAGTAGGATAGGCTCTGTTCCCCCCACAACTGAAGTGATAACAAAATGGATGGATGTACAGTACTACTGGAATATAAATACAATACAGTCAATGCTATAATAACATTTAGCACCTACAGGGAAACCTGTAGAAGAGGTAGTAGTAGAAGAGGTGTTCTTAGAGTACTGTAGATGCCTTCTCTCCTCTCTCTCTTTCACAAGGCAACAGTAGGTTTATGAACCCCAAATAATGTAATTGAAGCCTACCAATCTAAACCTGACAGCAATGTTATGATGTTTAAAGCATGTGTGATTTTCATCATATTAGGTGATGAAATATATCAAATTAGACATACACGTTATGTCACTAACCGCATTCCTACGAGCACCTCTCTCCGCCAAAACCCACGCACTAATTAATCAAGTGTCATCCCTCAAGCTCTTCCCTATACCCTTTCACTCCACTCAGTATCTGCTCACTATTGAGAATAACCCTTGGCTTTCTCTTGTGCGCATATACTACTCTGATTTCTGGCTACCCGAACTTGTTCTCCTTCTGACTTGAATTTGTCTCGTCTCGTTTTGAATTTGGATACTCTTGACCTGACTCTTGTGATACCTGACCTTGCTCTTCTACCTCGACTATGACTTTTGCCTTTGGGATTTGGACGCCAAACACCAGCTACCTATAGTTTCAGTGCTGCATAGGGTCCAATCAGGTTCTCCTAATGCTTTTGTTTGGTGCACAGTTGACATTTAGTTGAGCTTTTCTTGTTAGTTTGTGTAACGGCCATGGCAGCCAACAGGGTCAGTACATGCCGTTACTTCTACGTACGAAAGGTCTTAAAGGGTGGTGATGGTCTGGCACACTGGGGTGATATCTCTTGGCTAGACTTCTCAAGGAAGGTCTTCCAGAATGAGTTAGGGTTTAAGGTTTTGGACGTTAATTGTTTGATTACGTTACCTAAAGGTCTTGGGTTTGACATTAGCTTTGTGTCGGCAAAGTTATTGGCAGAATTCTGGGTTAAAGTAGAAGCAAAAAAGAATGTGAGTAATTAGCAAATTTGAATGGCAGAAACTGACAGATCTATCTAACAGAGTTGTGGTTATCCAGATGTTTAACAAGAGTGTGATGAAGGAAGACATTGTGACATGGTTGTCTAAATTTTGCTTAGTCAAAGGGGATCCTACAAAAGTCCTGGATGATGATGGCATCTTGACTTGTGCTTGGAGAATCTCCGTTTCACTACATGAGGACAGAGATGGGTACAGTGGATTCAAACACATTCCATAATTGATTGTTTTGGGTGAGATTGTAGGCTTCGTATTCTACCAAGGGCAGCCCAAACTGCAGGAGGTGTGGTGAATTAGGTCACTTCGTGGAAACATGCACAAAAATGAGTGTAGAAGATGTAGAGAAATTGGCCAGATGTACTCTGAATGCACAAAAGTTTGCGGGAGTGAAGACCACTCGTTTAAAGACTGCCCAGATTCCTTTGCTTACAAAATGAAACTGGGAAGGCCATGACAGAGACAGGAACTGTTCGAAGAAGTTTTTAAAACCAGAACAGTAGAGATATAACAGGAATCAGTTAAAAATGATGATAGTGAGAACAGTGAGAAGGTTGAGAGGGCGGAAACTCCAGAAAGTAGTGAAGGAGAAGGACAGGTTGAGGAAAAGGATGATAGTGAAATGGACTTTATCGATAACATTTTCCCTGACAGTGTGACTCCTAGAGTAGTAGAAGAATTCTAATGGAATTCACAATGATCTAACTCCTAGAGGGAAAGTGAGAGAGGATAACTGGCAGAGTAACCCAAGTCTGGGAGGGGTTGATCTCATAGGATCCGAAGATGTTCAGGAGGGTAACAATTAGCTACCTGACAGGCCTAGAATTGAAAATACTGACCTCTGAAGCCAAGGGGGTTAGCTTCAATTTAAGATCTGAACCAGACTCCTGCTATGTTATACTGCAGAGATATAACAAATTGTTTAAGGGGAGTAAATTCCAGGCGGACATTGGCTAAAAGGGTCTACAGCAGTGAGAGCAAGGACCATGCTATCGGCCTTGGGTAAATTAGGTGCTGACATTGTATTATTACTAGAATGCGGGTTACCCTTTAAAATAGCTACAAAGACATGGAAGAACTATGGAAATTTGGTCCATCCATCTGGAGTGGATCAAACAAAAGCAAATCACACGGCGTGGCTGTTTTAATTAACATTTTAATTAAATCATTACTTTGTAGTAAAACCTGGAAGAGCATTAGTAGTGCATCTATCTCTCATGAATGTCACTTTTAAACATGTATTGTCCAAACAATATACATGAGAGATATATTTTAATTCAAGGTCTGAGGGAGTATTATTAATAATAATAATAATAATAATAATAATAATAATAATAATAATAATAATAATAATTGCTTACACTTATATAGCGCTTTTCTGGACACTCCACTCAAAGCACTTTACAGGTAATGGGGACTCTCATCCACCACCACTAATGTACAGCATCCACCTGGATGATGCGACGGAAGCCATAGTGCGCCAGAACGCTCACCACACATCAGCTCTCAGTGGGGAGCTTGTTCTTATTCCAGAGCAGAGTGAAAGAGTTAGAACAAAGCAAAAAATGCATGAGATTCTTTTTTTAAGAAAATCGTAAAACAAGAGGGTATAGTGGGCAGGCTGAAAGGTCAGGATGGCGTTTTGAAAACGTCATTTGAGGACATGTTAACAATAACTTAGGACTTTTATGGGGAATAGTTAGAAAATAAACCAATCTCGAATGAATTGTTAGACTGTGTAGTGGAGCTAGTGCGGTGACATCAGCGCCCTCACTGTGCGTAGCAGGGTCCTCAGCTGCCTGGGCTGAGGAAAGTCTCCTTTAGCTCACGCGGTTGGTTTCCTGTTGCGTTACACCGGAGACCCGGGTTTGCGCTCCAGGTGTGGGGGATGGAATGGGTGGCGGGAGGCACGACCCCGCGCGGAACCGCGACGATCACAACTGGACGTTCTATCCTTCGAGTTTTACAAAACTTTCTGGGATATTTTAGTAGGGGACCTTTTAACCATTTTAAAACAGAGAAATCCCCACCTCTGGCAGTAATGAAGAAAGCAACACACCACCTGAAGGACTACTTTCTGTCTTATCGCAGAAAGTTTGGAGAAAGAGAAGTGGCAGAATTTTGGAAAATTGCATTGTGGCCCAAATATGTGGCAAAATGTCTGTAAAGTGTTGAAAACTTTGGATGCTGTCCTTTGTCTCATACAGAATGACCCTATGTAGAATTTATTTGTAAATGAACTTTGCTTTTGTATCAATAAAAGTATTCAAAAGACAAGGAAGATGGTGGTTAGAGAGAAATCTTCTTGTACAACAGATTGCAGAAGGTTTATAGCTGGGTAATAGGGGTAGCAGCCTTGATTGTTTTCTGTGTCAGGATGCTGGTAAACAAGAAGGTGGTTAATGAGTGCACCTGGCCAACCGGAATTGACTGAGAGAGGCTTTTCCCACTTTTATTGAGGAAATCGTACAGTTATGGTTCATGTGGTGGGAAAACCCCTTGTCACGCTATAAGAAAGGGGAATCTTTCACTGGCCTTTAATGTTTTCCATTTTATTAAAAATTGTGTGGGAGGGTACTTGTATTCATTAAGTTCTAGGTTTAAGAATAAAATAACTAATTAAAGAAATGCTATAGTTCACCACGGTACCCCAGTTAAACCTGAGGCTTCACAAATTCACATAGGAAAACTAGTTTATCAAAGCAGTATTATTTATGTACTCATTGATGTTTAAGGTTCATCACAGTCTTACGTTTTGTCACATAGTAACATTTTCTATCTGTTGCTTGAACAAAGAGGATTTCATAACAACTACATAGAAAAAGTGAAGGGAAATAGATCTCAAGGGCCCTTGAATTAACTCAGTAAAGAATGTAGATTAGCTTTAAACATTGTAGGTATTTTTTTATTTAAAAAAATATAAACTTGCCTGCTTATAAGCACGTGATAAGAACTAAAACATTATGATGCTAAAAAGGTTGAAAACTGCACAAATAGCAGTAATTTCTTGATTGCTGAGATGTTCATGAAACCAAAGCTGACTGCTCTGAAAGTGTTCTAATCCGATTTGGGAATTGTGTTCATCCCAGT
The DNA here is from genome assembly GCF_040954835.1 of Lepisosteus oculatus. NCBI lineage: Eukaryota > Metazoa > Chordata > Actinopteri > Semionotiformes > Lepisosteidae > Lepisosteus > Lepisosteus oculatus. The sequence continues at coordinate 10,067,954 of NC_090719.1, read as the reverse complement.
AATTAGATTCCCTATAATCAGAGATGAGCATATAGATAACCTCTATAATTCTTTACTTACATCTAATGTTTAGATGAAAGTAAACAGTTTTATCTGAAATGTCTGCCTATTTTACTTTTGTTGCTTGTTTGCTTTCAAGGACTGGTTTACTAAATAACACAATAACATTGACAAGGTACTACTTCAGAAGCATTACAAAGAGGGAGACATTTCTAGATGGTTCTGATCTGTTTATTTGCATTGATTTTAAAAAACCCCACCGAGGTATTGTTTTTTGATCTTTTTAAGATTTATTAAATACATAAAACTGCATTCTGGCTTATGGATTTAGGCATTTAAAGAGCACATACAAAAATACAATCGTCTTCTAATAAGCTGTAGATGGATGTTAAAAAAACCCAAAATGAAACATATAGAATAAATCTCTATTTAGTATGTGACTGTCAACAATATTCATTTTAACACAACATGACAATAAATAATATCTTAAACATGTTGAAGAAAAATTGAATTTCTGTTTTCAACATTTAAGCTACTGGTGAGCTCAAACTGTTAGTAATCCATTTTGATATCTATTGTATATTTCAAAGGCGTACCTTTCTATATTCATATGGATATACAATATAGCTGGTAATGTCATGGCAGGCTGTTGGGGGATGATATAGCCTCCACTGACATACTATTATGTCCATGCTAAAAAGGAAGATCTTGAGTGGTCTAGAGAATCAGATCCTTGTCATTATTTGCCCCATATGACCCTAATTGGCAGATCAGATCCTGTGGTTATGGCGTGCTTGTAACTTATCTGCCCATGAGAGCTGCACCAGTGGAGCAATATCAGTTCACAGCGACCTTGCTCAGAGCACTGGTCTTTTACAAAGACCACTGCCTGTTCAGTTCTAAACTGAAGCACACATGTTCCATCTGGCTTTAACTTAACCTCTTACCTTTAGTGCTCCCTCTGTGAAATTCTCCTTTAAATGTATATTCTACTCACTGTTCTGTTCTTCTGAATCTTTAATGTATGCTCAATAGTAGTACTGCTGATTCCCAGTTTTCTGATGTTCTATACTCAATTAATGTAATGGCAAATTCTGATTAAACTATAACAGTAATCTATTCAACATAGATTTGTAGGATGAAAGATTTAACTTTTGCAAAGTAATCAATAATTTCTGTAATGGCAATCATGCAGTTCAGATTTTTGCCAATTATAATCTACTTTCTATTATATTCAGGCTTTTTTGGTTTTGCCTTCTTTCATGACTTTCTGGATGTGTCACATTCCACCTATCAAGTTGTATTTCTGTGCATTCCTACCTGTTTAGTCTGTTTACATAACTCCAATAATTGCTTTGCTCATGTTAGACAAAAATAATAAATCTTTATCACTGCAGGGTAGGAACACAAAAAAAAAGAAAATGAATTGTATTGTTACAACCCCGCAGGAAATAGACCTGTCATCATCTCTCCTGCTTAGTAAATCCCTTATGGCACTGTAGGAAGCACTTAAGCAGACTCAAAATAAAAGATAATGAATTCAATGTGCCCCAAAGTGTAGAGTTTTACCAGTGGCTGGTACCAGTTAGTTTTTTTTCCATTTACCAACTAAAAAGTTTTGTTGTCTTTTAGACCCTAAGTAACAGGGGATTTGCTGGCTCAGCATTCCAGTGAGTGGCAAATATTACCCGCCTGTCTGCTGTAAGAAAAAGTACAAATACAATAATCGCCTTTGTGTGAGTGTGTCTAGTAAGATAGCTTCCAATCTTTATTGTGCATTTCTCTTTCAGCTCCAGTGGTCTAGACTCCCAACCTCCCAACTGGCTCAAGCAAGAGCAGGTGTCAGAATTGTCTAATTGGTACTTTGCTGCTCTAGACTGAAAGGGATCTGCAGGGGAAGGGCACCTAAGCAGAATAAAGAAGGAAGGCTAAAGTCACAGAATTTTCAAGCTTTATTCTAAAAAGGTGTATTTTTCTTACATCAATGTAAGACGAGTGTATTGTCTGCAAAGGCAGTTGTAGAGGCTCTTTGACTTTGGAAAAGTACAAAAAAATAGCAGTGAGTGCCTAATGCAAAGGGAGCAGTACAGTGACAGCTATGGAGAAGCTGAAGATAGGATTTTAAATTGGGTCCAGTGGAGGGTAGAATCATGGAAGATTGAGGTTGAATGTTAGTAGGAAGGTTATTCAGCAGGATAATGCTAAAGAAAGCAAGGCCTTGCAGAGAGAAAACTAAAAACCGTAGTTTATCTAATCTGTCTTCAAATATGCAGCAGTCCAGTCTATAAAGCAGCACAAACAGAAACTGTTACTATTATCACATATCACAAAAATAAAATACCCTTGGGGAATTAAATTATACTAACTCTTCCTTTGTCATTTTTTGACATGTCATTGATACATATTGGCCCTTCAGATTTAACATTCTGGGGTGAGTTTCCCAAAAGCATCGTAACACTAACAGCATCGTAAACTCGATCTTAAGATCTTACCTCTTGCACCAACCTTAGCAACAGAACAGAGATCACCACAGAGCACATCACATTCACGTCATTCTCTGGAAATTGAGAGTACTAATATTTTATATTAAGGATTTTGAGATTTTGTTCTATTATGTAAGAGGAAATTTGGAAAAATAACATTTAAACAGCAGCGAATTTATTAGTTATCCTAGGTAAATTGACTAATGTATTCATAAGTCAAATGGTCCAATAATGCTCTGCTTTTAGTACTTTTTAGGCGGAGTTGAAAAATGCTAAAGCAAGGAAAACATTTGATACAGTATATGTAAAAATATAACTTGGTTACATAAATATTTTCCTCATTACCACTGGCAGTAAATTGTTTTTTTTTGTTCTCTTTGTTTTCTTTTTTTATTTATCTGTATTTTCTCCTCTATTTGTATTTGTAAATTATATTGTAACTAATACACCCTAAGCATAATAGGGAGCTTGGCTGGCCTGGCCGATGGAGGTCTCTTAGCTTAGCTGGCAAGTTCCCTGTTGCGTGACGCCAGAGACCTGGGTTTGATCCCATTCAGTGGCAGGATGAACTGGGGTGGGAGCAGTGAGTGCACAAGCCCAGAGAAACCCAATCCGTTACAATACATTTAATTAAACAATAAAAAATGCTAAGATTTATACGTGACTAGATTATATGATTTCTTGATGAAATGCTGTAGTGCATTATTTAAATTAAAACATTGGGACTAATATTTATTTACATTTAATGTTCGAATACCGTTTTATGTTCTGTCGTGATTGTTGATGGTAACACTTAGACCTACTTGTTTTTAAATTGATTATAGGCCCTGTATTTGTTGAGTGACACATGCCAAGCTTAGTAGTTAATTTTTCCAGATATCATGTTAATAAGACCAATTAGTTCCAAATGTAGTTCCAATACACCCAATAACTAAAAATAACAGCAGTATTTTCTCATGAAACACTTTGATTCAAAAAACGCTGTGCAGGATGCATACACAGTCCACGCAGTCATTCTTGGTTTTCTTTTACGGCCCATCAGTCATTTATTTTCTTTTCTCCTAGAAACAATAGGTGTCCAATTTGGTGCCTATCTATAGGCTTAAGCTTAATTGGTTGTTAAATTATGATGTCATGTTAACTTCGTATTTCTTTTCACAACTTTATTTAATTAAACTGAAGGCCCAAAAACGACACCATATAATGAAAGTATTGTCAATCAATTGTTTTTCAATTGACTTGTGATGCTTTTTGCTTAGCGATTTCAGGGGCGGGGTTAACAAAGAAGTACTTTATATTCGCTCGTAAAATGACAGATTAAGAGGGGTTTTGGGAAACACTCGAAAAAGTAGCACATACGTACATCATAAAGTTGCACTTTATCTCTAAGATTAATTGTTTTCGGGAAACTCGCCCCTGGTACAGTAAATATTGACTCTTTTATTTGATATCTTTGATACAGGTTTCTATATTAAAGAATAATTACATTTGTGAGGGATACACTTTGGTTGAACAAGGGAAGTGTTTTACCCCTAGTCATCTTGCTATAACATCTTTTGTAGTTCTTGGCTACAACTTATTGGCTGAAAACACAAGTACCAGGAAGCTATGGGGCTATTAAAGGCCAATTGTTAGTTTCAGAGGGATGATTGAATGCAACTGTTTCCCATTATCCCTGAGGGCCTGTGTATATCAGGGCAAGGCAAAAAACAACTGCAGTCTTTTTGTTGGAGACCAGAACTGGCATGGTGGGAACAAGCCTTTGGGAAAAGAAAACAGAGACAGAAGATTTGTTGATGTGATGCTTGCAACTTAAATAACAGCAACCGTCTATCAAGGTGAAACATTGCCTAGGAAGGTCAGTAAAGGGATTAGCCCCATGACCGGTCACATGGAACTTGCAGAGCAAGTGGTACAGTAGTTAAGGCCTCTTCTTGCTTTCATTTTATTAATATTATTTTTTGAATGAACAAATGTTGAAAAGAAAACACTGCTGTTAATAAGCACTGAGAATTCTTGGCCATGGAAAACTTCAAGACTTGAGTCCTAGCTCTACTTCAAACAGGCCGATACTGTAGCTCTAATTTAATTTATAAAGTGCCTTTACAAACTCAAGGGTGTAGTACAAGTACAATAAAAAAGTAAAAGATAAAACAACAACAAATGAAACAGGATAAAAGAAAAGGCAATCAGAGATGAGTTTTGAGTTTAGATTTGAAGCAAGTAAAAAAAAAATTGTCTCTCGAAGAGTCAGAGAAAGGACAGTGAGCAGAAGACCAGCCTCAACTGAATGGAGTTTACAGGAGGAAGTGTAAACATGGAGGAGTTCAGAGGTGTACTCTATGATGGAGCCAGATTATTTAAAACCTTAAAAGTCAGAAATAGGAACTTGTATTAAAGCCGTGACTTCGTAGGTAACAACTTCATAGGAGTGATACACTGCCAAGGTCTGATGTGAGTTTAGCTGTCTAGATGCAGTTTTGGACATATTACAACTGACTAAAAAGAGTTTTAGGGAGCTCATAAAGTAAAACATTGCAGAAATCACCCCTTGATGTTATATACAGTATGCATGAATCAGGCACTTCACATTGGCCATTAAAATAAATCTAACACAAGCAATATTTCTAAGGTGAGAAAGAGATTCATTAATGTTCTCACATGGGGCTCAAAACACAGGAGAGAATCGAGTGTGACTCCCAGATTCCTGACTATGGCTGATGCATGAATGGGGAAGTACCTTGGAAGCCCCTTTATAAATTCTCCTTCTGGTGGCGTCATGCTACATAATATTAGTTGGGGGTAAGCTTATGGCAATGTGAAATAAACACCTCATAGAGGACATGTGCAATGTAATAATAAGTCATATCTCATTTTACTATTGTTTGAAAAGTCATAACAGGTACATATGTAAGTATTGATAATTAACATGAATAAACAATTTGCTAAATCAAACGTCATAGCATGTGAAAGGATTAGAGCTTGAGGTGAGGTTTGTTTTTATGGGTCTTCTTGAGTAGTAAAGTTGTAGACACTGGAAAAATGGTTATAAATGATGATGTATGTGTGGGTTGGTAGCTTCCTTGTAGGTGTGATTATTTAACCAATTAATCAAGACAACACAGCTGTACTTCATACTACGATTTGAACCCACAACCATTCTCCTATGAGACAAATACACACCTAAAATGATCAATTGCTCTTTCCTCAATGTGTAACACAGCTGGTAATACTACCAGCAGGGAGATAGTAAATGACAGAATCGTCATAATTAACCACAGGACTGTCAAATAATTATATTTCTCACAAAACCCTGGGCTTTTGAGAGGGAAAAAAAGTCAATGTATCATAGCTGTAATTCTATGAATCACTCTTGAAATCAATAAAACAAGTGACTGAGAGTGCAGCTGTCATTTAAAGATGACTCTGCCAAATGCTAGTGCAGTATGTAGCATTTTCCTGACTAATGGCAGACCTGTTTTTGTCTCAAGTGACTATAGATTTCCCCGTTCACGATTTGCTTTGTTTATATAGGAAAAAAGAATCCTTTTGAGAAATTGAGAGTTTTTAAAACACCATTTAAAAAAACACTCAAAAGTTGATTTTCCCCTCTGGATATTACTTGGCTTTTTTACTTTGCTGTACGTATGTACAGTAGAAAAACATGTCTATTTAAAAACCTATGAACGCTTATCTCTTCCACTGTCACTCTATTTGTTTGTGGGATTATTATCTGCCTACCTCAACTCAGAGATGTAGACCTTTAGCTTGTAATACTGTATATACAGTAACATGTATTTAATGTAAAACAGTTACCTAATAGTGTGACAACCTAAAATTTATGGTGATCCTTACTGATAACTAATTGTATAGTTATTAACTTATGTCAGATATTTCCATCCATCTAATTTTAATCAGGATCCTTGACTGGGTTCATGGCTGGGTCTGACAGGTGTTATTGATAAAATACTTTGGCTACTTTAGTATTAGAATAAAGCTATACCACTTTTCTTCAGTATCAATCCTCAAGCTCATGAAATTCACATACAAAACATTCAACCCGTTCTTATTGTATAGGACAGTGCATGTATTTTATTAGCAGGATTAACATTGTTTCCACATAAATTCCTTTAAATCTCAATATTATAGTGTGCTGTACTGAGATACTTCAATGTGAATCAATTTAGCATGCAATGCCCAATATCCATAAAAGAAAAATTGCATCTTTGACTTTGAAATACAGACACTACACAGCTGATAAGGTGAGGAAATAAGAAATGTCTTCACAAATTGAATTATTAAGGAACTTTAGTGAGGCCAGATTGTGCAAGCCCAAAATGGAAATTGTCTTGGACCCCAAAGGTTAAACCTCAAGTCAATCGTAGAAGAATCTGTGGCAAACTGATACATGAAAAGAAGTGAATCGGACGTTAAATTCTAATAGAAGTAGAAGATAAAATAGATGGTAACTCTTGACATGCCATTTTCAAAAGTTTGCCTCTGGTCTGTAAATGCTTCATTCAGTTTTGTCACCATTGTGGAAGAGTTAACAATTAAGAATTAATATTAACAACATATGCAACATATGGTCTTGAGTTCTAAATCTCTACGTACACAAAATGTTAACTAGAAAGTACTGTAGTGACCAAGGAGGAGTCAAGTAGTCAAGGGGGTTTGAAAAACAGGATGAATATACAGTTTGTAAGAAATGTCAATGCGATCAATTTATAAGCATTACAGTACCCATATTCATAATGATTTTAAAGTATTTTTCTTTCACTTCATTTGATAACAAAAAATAAATCTCAATGAAACCAGGAGTAGTAACAAATATTTAAAGAAGAAACTAAGACAGAATCTGGAACATTATAGTATCTGAAAAACAAAGAAACAGGTTCGAATTTTATTATATTACACGACATCAAAAACATCAATGAATTGTTTTTTAATAAACATTTTTAAATCTCACGTTATGTGGACTGCCCTGGCTTTGTTTTTATGGATACTATCTTGTGTCAGTATAAGAAAGGACACCTGCAATAGGATCACTAACAAAGTATATAATATAAAATGAATATTTTGAAAAAAATAGCAACTACAATAAAACACTTGCAGTTATAGTACTGAATATCTGTAGTACTACATATCTATTAGCTGTTAAATAACATACAAAGATGATAAATGACTTTCAATAAAATGCAGCACAAAGTAGTAAAACTATATATTTCTTTGAGATGAAACACATTGCTTGCTGAGGTCTGATGATGATTTGATCATTAATACCAGTGTCTTGGTTCAAAATTACCTGACCTTAATTAATTAATGACATTAATAGCTTTTAATCTTGTCAGACAACCGCTTTAGTACCCTCTGTACAGCAGTTATACTTTTTTCTCCAGCACTCACTGTACTTTACTATCTTAGCCACATCTCTTTTATTTTTCTGTAGTAGATTTCTTTTTACAACTCCTAATCTTCTGTAATGGAAATAATCTCCACCATTTACAATCGGATCATCTTTTGCTATAAAAAGGAACAGTCTCAAAATTAATGTATGCATATCAGCTTCACAGCCAATTTGATCTTGTTTATTGAACTATGTTTTGTGATAATTGTCATAGTCATCTGATATTGTTTACAGAGGACACACAATTATGTGAATAATTAGCATTAGATCACAGGATTTATCCTCCACACTTAATAACTATTTTTGTATGTGTCTATATGCCTTCTAATTAGATTCTACCGCAATAGACTCTATGACATACTGTATGCTGGAAAACATCCTGTGATGTTGAAAGTACTTGCAAAGATCTATTATATATAGTATTGATTGCATTTTGTTTTTTGTTGTTGAAAGATGCACATAATTAGTGATTTCAAGACAAAAAATCAGTAATGTTTTCACAACTTTATGAAGTTTACATTGTTATGTCAATGTAAAAGATGCAATATGACGAACTGGAGAAAAACATTGTGCAAACTTTCGGAAAACAAGGAAGAGGAAAGTGAACTTATACAGTAGGACACATTAAGAAAAAACAAGGGAACATGGCAAAATTACTATGCAAGCATACCATGGTAAACTTTCACTGGGCTATGACTATAACTTGAAGTCTTATAGGCCTTTTAAACATCTCTCTGCTTAATTCACTTGTCCCAATCATATCAGTGACTGGATCACAATAGGCAGAAAAAATAATATATTTCAAACAACTGATTTCAAGCTTGTAAAACTGGGTACTAATACAGTCTGAACAGAATGTTTATTGCATCACTCAGCCCTCTACTGTCTTGATGTTCCATATAAAACAGAAGACAGTTGCTACTTACAGCATCAAACATCATTTTACAAAGTGTATAATACAAGTTAGAAATGAGTTGCAACCATTTCCTACATACTGTACAGTAGTTGATGCAGTCAGTACCAGCGAATAAGAATCTTTGTTCAGGTTGCTACAGATAAGATGCCAAAGAGGTCGCGTTAAAGTTTTTTTTTTACTCTTATTTATTTCTCAAAACTGTATCTCTGCTACAGAAGCAAACCTTTAATATGAGCTTTTATACTTGTTGTTATTATTCCGGTTGCTTGTTTTAAAACATCTTCCTGTCTTTCATCCCCTTCAGACATCTATTACTTTGGCTCCCAAACAGCAAGACTGTGTTGCACAGTGGGCTGTCCAATGCACAGCACTGTTTTATGATCATTAAACCAGCATGCAACCAGAGTTAGACATATTGTTTCCACGTCTGTCTTACTTATTTCCCTTTACAGCAGTACAGGGTTCATTCTAGAATATTTTAAATATATTGTAAAGAAAGCCACATAAAATATGATTACCAGCAGCATAAAGATGTTGCATTCTTCCTTAATAATGAATTACTGTATACTGAGATGATTCCATCGTACAGGAAATACAACTGTTTGATTAAAACATAGATTGCTTGGGAGGAAGAATTGGCTTGCCATTAAGAGTGGTCTCTCAAATTGTGTGAAAATAAATTTCTTGCTACACAGTATATATGACTTGAGTAACTGGAAAAATACAAAATCTTCCAAAACCGCTGCAGACTTAAGTAGTCTGGAAGCACACTTATGGAAACAAAAAATACAACAAAAAGAAAAGGCCTCGCTTTCTTAAATTGTTTAATGTTGGTTATTTGCAGGGCCTTTTGTTGAATTTAATTCATTTTCCAATTATCATATATTCCCAGTTCTCAGAAATATATATTTAATGTAGTTATAACCCATAAAAATTAAACATATTATTACCAATTATTAGTATGAAACCAACTCTTTTTTGATTGTGGTTTCAAATCACTGTTCATGTTCACATCTTGATCAATTGGTCAGATCAGTGATATAATGGTGGTAAGGACTCAGCTTTAACATTTGGGCATCAGTCTGATGTCATATGCAATAGCACTGTCTACATGAATAATGTTTAATATTAGATGTTGCTCTTTACAATCAGTTGCTCTTTTCCTCATTTCCAGAACAAAATAATGCAGGATATTCCACATACCACCTATAATCCTGGCTCTGGTGTCTTGAAAACCAACATAAATCTCAGGAATTTTTACGTTTAATTTCTCGATTCATCAATGACGTATAGTAAATACAAACCAATGTATTGTGGGAAGACTGTCAAGATTCCATTAAAAACATATTGCAAAATTTTCAAAGGTAAGCACTCCCTACCCCATACACAGATAAAGGATATTAAAAAACAAACTACTGTTTATTATTACCATATGTGGACTCATGAATAACAAAGATATAATTAATGATTAAGTTAATACTGTTGTAATGTTTATTAATGTATAATTAACTCAGTCAGTTCTTTCTGTATTTAACATAGCTATATATAATACCATTATTTGAATTTAGTAAAAACAAGTGTAGTGTATCACTTTGTGAATGACACCAATGATGGGCACCAAAGTGGACTTCCACTGACAAGGCTGGTGGCCCAAAATCTGCAGACTTCTGGCAAATAAGCACTTGGCATGCTGATGAGTTTTCTTTTTCATTCATCACCTGTTGTTGAGTGTGCTCCAGTAATTATTATGCTTTTTTACCTTCGGCAGTTTATACTGCTGTAATCTCTCAAGGTTTAAGGCCGGTTAAGCATGTTTTAGTCTACCTCGACCTTCGTATATTAAAAACAAAGCCAACAACAACTAAAAAAGCATAGTATGTTGACTTCCCATTTATCAAAGGCCCTCATTAGTTGAGACTGTATTGATCTGAGACACTGAAGCAGAATGCCTGTGGGAACAGCAACCATCTCTGTTCAGCATTCTCCTCAGAATCCACGTTTATCCATCTAATTAGTGGCATCAGAGGTTGTTCGGGATGTTGGTATTAAGGTCCCAGTGCTGGAGTGTTCCTGGAAAAATCACAGGAGGAAAGTTTTATAGATTCAATCATTGATTTGAACATTATCAGGCACCACTGTTTGCCTGCAATATAAGGTCACTTGTCATCTCTTTCTGCAGAGCGAACAAAAGAGCATTAATTTGTCTCAGTGGCTGGGGTAGGAGATTAGAAAAATCCATTCAATAAATAATACTTGAGAATCACAAAGGCAAAAAAGGCAAAAAATCATACTCACAATTACAAGCTTCACCAGTGAGCCCAATCTTCAGCATAAATTGTTTACTCAAAAGCCAAGGATGGGTTGTTTTGAATAAGCTTCACTTTACAAGATTTTTTCGAAGGATTTCAGAGAAATATTGATAATCATTTTTTTTTCAGAAAACATTTTTAAAATTGTTTCCATTACCCTTGAACTTCACTTTAATTCAATGATAAGATGCAAAATAGCTAAAAATGACATTGTAAGAAGGCTTCCTAAAATTCTGGTTGTAGTAAACCACAGGTGCTTCCTTGGTTTTATGCTGACCCTGTTCAACTTCTGTGAGGAGTTTGCTTGATCTGCCTACATCCTCATTTGCTCTGGTCTTCCCAAAGCCTTGTGAGGGTAAGTTTTTCTCCTCATCCACAGGGTATCCAAGCTCGCACCTTGTGCCTAAAACTCTAAATGCTCTTGATCACTTGAGCATAAAGCAGGTACTGGGTTGATGTCCAGTGTTTATTCTTAAACAACGCATTCATCTAGAAACAGTATACAAAAATAATGAATGGATATTGGAGAAAAAATTCCTGTAGCTTTCTTCAGTGTACATTAAGGATATTGTAATGCAATTAAATACCAATATCTTCCTCACACCTGAAGAAGGCTCCATGGCCGAAACGTTGTGTTCTCTTTCTTCTTTTTTTCAGCATGGAATAAACCTATTACTTGTTCCTAAATACCAATATGTCTGCTTCAGGTATATACAATTCTACTGCAATGGCACAATAAGGAAGGATTGAATGAGTAATTGAAAGTAACTTTTAATGTTAACCAAAAGGATGTTTACCAGAAATCATTATTGCTGCATCATCACGTCCGTACATCATATAATGTATTTTCAGTAGTAAGGGAATTAACTAAAAGTTTTTACTAAAAGTTTGTATTGTATCTTGTTGGCTATGTATTTCTGTACTTATATTTTCCTAACCCTGTCTCAGGATGTCTTGTCTCAAAAGATAATATAGCCACATTGTATCTTTATGCATACCTGTCATAGTTCTCAGGGAAATGACCGAGTGACCTTTCCTGGAACAAATTGTCTATTCAGCAGAAGGGGCTACTTGTCACGCAAGCCAGCAGTAAAGAAAATGTATGTTCTGGTCAGCTTTCTAGAATGACCATATATAGCCACAATGCAAGCAGAGAGTCATATGGGAGTGTATCTTGTATCGTTTGTTTAACTATATAAAAGAGCACTGTAAGGGTTGTCTTTTGAGTCTTGCGTACAAGAGCAAGACTCCCATATGCATATGAAATAAAGATGATTTTCAACACACAAACTCTCGGCTGATTTCCCAAACTGGGGCCGCAAATTGCTAATCATCCAAGGTGTGTCACCATGATTTCCCTCGAATTCTGTAGACTCAGCATTTACTATTATTATTAATATTTCTTTACACTTATAGAGTGATATTTTGGAGACTCCACTCCAAGCGCTTTACAGGTAATGGACACTCCCTTCCACCTGCACCAATATGCAGCACCCACCTGGATGATGCGATGGCAGCCATAATGTGCACAGTACGCTCACCACACACCAGCTATCAGTGTGATGAAGCCAGTTGATAGACTGCAGACTGATAGCTACCTACTGGCTCCACTAACACCACTCCCAGCAGCAACCGCAGTTTTACAGGGGAGGTCTTCCAACTAGGTACTGACCAGGCTCACACCTGCTGAGCTTCAGTGTGTGAGCCAGGGTGATATGGCTGTTATGGCTGCTTTTCTGCAATGTTTCATAGTGTCTATAGCATAGGCCACAGCAATATCAGAAGTGATGTGTCTCTCATTGACAAAACTGCAACCTCACAGGTGTTCAATAAGTCACAAGTAATCCTGCAGCAAACTGAGATACCTTGGCTCATTCCCAACTCCAGAGGCCATTTGAGCACTGCAGATATGGGAATTTTAGAAGTAGTCAAGTAATTGCAAAGCCTGTTTGAAAAACTATAAAGCTCTGTGGGGCTCAGTTTTACCTCAGAATGAGTACCTTTACTGATTAAGCCACTCAGTAGCTCCACAATACTTTATCAAATGCAAATGAACATTGTTCTATAAAAACCTTTCAAACAAAATGAAAAGCAAGCGCTTATTATTCATGATGTAATTCTCAAGACCACAAGTCTTCATGTTCTCATAATGCACCTGGCTTTCACAGCATCTGCATGACATCTCCATGACAACTGTCCTGCTTATTACTGCTTAAATCCTGACATATGTAAATCTTTCTTTCTGAGATTAGGTTGAATACCCTGTCATCATTCCTGCTCTAAAAGCAGCAAAATACTTAAGAGTATATTAGGCTCCTTGTTTCATTATGGTGGTGTTACCTAAAGCAGTCCTTCCTGATATAGCTACAATTTTATTTAAGAAGGTGATAGGTTTTTCTTCCCGAAATGATACCAAAAAAATATTTCCTTTTATCTGTAACAATGTATTTCTAAAGACCTACTGAGGAAGGGTTTGTTCTTGCCATAAAGGTGTTATTTTAAGGTAATTTGATTGTTTGAGACAAGAACAATGACGAATGTGCATTTTCAGTAGTATTGCAAGACATAGGAAATTTGTCTACATCGATACATTTTAAGGCACAATCTAAAACATGTGTCTGCTGTCAGGTTTGTCAGGGTGTATTTTAATGATCAGCTTTGTCTGAATTCAGTCACTTTCAAAATATTGTGGCCATTTTTATTATATTATTCTATAACATGATTTTTCAGTAATACATAAGTATAGAAATCATACATTTATTTATTTCCTGTAATGTATCAATACAGCATGAATACAATCTCAATAAACTGGTAGGAACTCATTTCTATTATTGAATCAGTGCACAGCTATTAAAACTGGTCAGAATGATTTCTTGGATAAGTCACTTAGAAGATTTGAAATTTACAAAATGGATCATGATCTTTTCTCAAATACAGAATAAAAAGCTCCAATTTTTAATTTTTTAGTGGGACAGTTTATGATCTGTATAATTTGTAGTTCTGTTAATTAATGCATTAGCTTAAAAACATTTCCTTTATTTCTCCCTCTGTTTTTCCAGGATGTTACATTAACCTTTCTGTGGTATTACAGAAGGGCTTGAAAGCAATTGTTTTCACTCTCACAGTTGTAGATATAAAATTACTTAGTAATTACTTACTTGTGTAACAGAAACTGGCCATTACAAAACCTGAAACTGATGATGTAATGATGTAATTTCAAAGATGAGAAATTCTATAATAATTTTACAGCTACTTAAAAGCTGACGTGTGAATGTTATGTAAGCAATAGCCAAAGCACCATAATGGCCATATTTCATATTAATGACAGGGTTGTTGACAACCAGAGATGATTAGATTATTATAGTGAATATTATGATGAAAAATAAAAAGGGAAATAACACATAAAAGTGTCAACATTTTAGAAGTAAGACTTCTTATACTTTACTATTTCTTAGATCTATCCATCCACCCATTTTCAGTAATTGATTTATCCTTTGAGTTCCTCTCACATTATCTTTGTTGGCATCACATCATCCAACTCAGACTAACAAGGCATGTCTTACTCTCCCTGTGCAGTCAAAGAAATAGCAGGAGAAGTGTTCCAAAGATGTCCTCAAGACCAGCATGAAAAAGTACAATATAAACTACAACTTGTGAAAGACTTGCAGCAATGCTCCCAGCATTTTTTTTCTATGAAATACGAGGCAGAAAAACTAAGATGACAGAAATCATATTGTGGACTGAATCAACAACCTGTTCCAGCCCGTGACAGCCTGTGGATCCTGGATTCACTTCATTGTATGTAAGCATTTTTACACACAACAAAATAATTTAAATTATTATATTGTCACAATAATGGTTTCTGGACATTGCACATGGATTCACAAGTGCAGTACTTACAATTTTTGTAATTATATAAGAATATGTATTTTTATAAGAATTGAGCTATGTAATTTGTACTTATGTGCATTACAAAACAATAATAGGCCAGTAAATAACAAATGTTGATACTGTAGTTATACAGAGTAAAGAGCAGAAAGCCTCTGCTTGATCAAATAATTATGGAAAATATATCATTTCAAATGGAGTATGAAGCTTGGAAATAAAATAATAAATTGGATTACAAATATGTACAAACAGTTGATTCTATATTTTGGTAGCTGCTTTGTTTTGAAGAAAAACAAGTGGTTTTAAAGATTGTTTGCATTATTGTCCCTGACTTGTGCCATAAAAAACAACATTTAATTAACAGTTACATTATGAAACAATAATAATTGTTTCCCAATGTAAAACAATTATGGCAGGGGCAGACCAGTGGCTCTGTGGCTAAGGATCTGTGCCTGTGTCTGGAAGGTTGCCAGTTCAAATCCTGTGGCTGGTAGAGGAATCCTACTCCGTTGGGTCCCTAAGCAAGGCCCTTACACCCAGCTGCTCCAGGGGTGCCGTATAAATGGCTGACCCTGCACTCTGAACCCAAGCTTCTCTCTCCCTTTCTGTGTGTCTCATGGTGAGCAAGATGGGGTATGCAAAAAGACAAATTCCTAATGCAGGAAATTGTATATGGCCAATAAAGTGATCTTATCTCTTATCTTAATGTCTTTAATATTGTCTAATCTTGTAGTGTCTGGCAGGTAACTGGTGGTTAACTTAAGTTCATATAGCAATTCTGTTTTTTAACCTCATGTGCCATAGAAGCATACGTCATAAAAATAGATGCAAAAACAAATTACTCTCTGTAGTGAGCTCATAATGTTTCAGCAAAAGTTTACACATGACAAATTGAAGTAATCTAAACTGCATTGGAAAGCTGAAGAAGACAAGACCAAGACTGCATTTAAGCAATTCATAGGGGCTCTTGCTTATAGCAATGACTCCAATCATGGCTCGCTATTAATTAAATTATTGACAACTGTTATAAAATGACAGGTTAAAATTGAGGATGTCAAGTGTTCAATGACTACATCCTTTTTTGAATATAACATTGGTATGGTACCAAAAATATAGCACTACATCTGCTTCCATTCTTTTAGTTGCTTGCTTTTGTCTTGTGTCTATTATTTTTATTTACATAGTGGACACCCTTATGAAAGGGCACTTAAAATACTTACAGTTTCACACTAAGCATAAATAGAGAACAAAGGAAACAATAGATGTGATTTGAAACAAGTAAATTAATATTATTACAATAACAAAAGCTCAATATTGTGGGGAATTACAACACAAGTATAGTACATAAATGAGAACAGAAAACTAAGTAAAACAATAGCAGCATATACAGATAGTATTTTGGTTTTGTGTAAAAATATTCCCTTTATAAATTATTACATGGCTACTATTACTATTACTGTAATAAAATCTCTAAACTGTTCAATTGCATAGTATTGACCACTATTGATCATACAGCTCTGACACAAGTTTTCAGATTAACATCATGGACCATATGCCATATATATCACATCTTCTAGCTTTTTCTTGTGGGTTACATAGAGCTGATATTTATCTAGTGTTTTCTGAAACATCATAGGCTAGTTATGCAGTCATGTTGTACACACCAATCGTACACAGAGATCGAGGTATAATGATACTTTATTGCTTTAAAAAGCCAGCATGCTACTTGTAAACATTTATTTAAATGTTTAACTCCTGTCTGTAAGCAATTATGGGCCTGATTCCAATGAACTATTGGTACTGTACCAAGTAATCCCAACACTTGTGGGGTTTAATTCAGATGGGTGGGTTGTAAGTTCCCACCCAAGGATTAAACTTTCTTGTCTCTATTCCTATCAGTCTTTCACTGTAGTGGTGTGTCTTAGTTTAGCACAACAAATTCTGTCTGTTACTCAATCCTTGTGTTTTGAACAAGAATTACTTGGAGCCAACAAGTTGTAATCAAAAGTAGAAGAATTATTTCTTTCTTTTACAACATGGATAATCGGTTAAGTAAAATATACACAGCTGGAACCCTGAATAATTCTGCTGACAATGAAGATTAAAACACAATAACAGCACAACATACATAAATAACCAATGATTATGCTGAAATAATTTACTTGATTTATACCTTGATGTCCGTGTAAAACAGAAGCACTTTAAGAATTGCTCTTGTTTTTACGAAAGCCCATTCTGATAGCAATCTGTTTAATTTATCATACATCATTTTCTAGAATCTTTTACATTTTCTTCAAGTTATCATTCAAACAGATTGTACAACTTGTTGGGGAGGTATCTAATTATTTACTGTAAATATGCTTTGGACGACCATCTGACTAGCAAGTCACACCCTAATAGACATTCGTAAGTAAAATTGGCTACCTGCATACAGTATATTCCTTTTCATCTGACCTCGCTTGATTATCATAGTACTGTAGGTCTGTTCATTGTCCTTTTTTGCAGATATTCACAAGGATGCCAATTCAATTTCTGCAATATCATACATTGTGTAATTTAGATACTTGAAGACTGACAAAATGAAATGTCATTGATGTAAACAAATGTTAGGATTTGATGTACATAATTGTCACCAGCAGCTGTAACTCTGAGGAATGCTAAATAGTCACGATTCTACCATATGTATTGAAAGCTCCTTGACCCAGTGTTAAATTCACTGGTGTGTATCTACACTCATTTAAAAGCTTTACTTAAGAGTGCAAAAGATGAATTGAATTGCTCAGTAATACTTCAATTTAGTATATTGTTTGTGTTGAATGGTAAGGAAAAAAAAACTTAATCTGCATAAGTGTTTTTATACTGTATGTATTGATGGAAACGCATGCCCAGGTAAACAAAGTGTATTTTTTTCATTATTTACTCAAATTTAAATGATATTTACCAGATAGGTACTCATCAGCATGTGGCACAAATTGTATAATTGTATGGCACCCACTTAACTAATCCAAATCTTGTTTACCACATCAGTGATGCTTAGAAATGCAGTATAGATGAAAACATAGGCACACTAACAAAAACAGTTTACATTAACAAGTTAGTTATACAGGCAATAATGTATCATGTGTTAGGTAACCTACACTAATAGATTTTATTTAAAATACTACTGTAGGGGTTACGAACGTTTTTTGTGGTGGGTGTCACAAAATGTGGGGAAGGGACATAGAGGGAGTGTACTTTGGGCCTAGAGTTTTGAGAGAACTCTACTCTCTTAGACCTTGTCTCTTTAAAAAAAAAAGTAGTTTCCTCTGTGCAGGGCATGTGGAGATTTAAAAATCCCAAAATGCTGTGGGGAGATGGTCTGCTCATTTCCTGTTTAAATAGTCTCAACTGTGAGGGATTAGCAGCCTTCTTCCTGGCTTTAAAAGGGTGTGACAAACAGGTTAGGGTCATTTGTTGGAGAAGGACCTGAGAGTTTGATTGTTTTTTTGGTGATGGCTTATTTTGGATTCTAAAAAGGACAAAGTGAGTAATACTGGAGTTTGGTGTTTATATTAGGAAAAACAATGGAATTTTTGAGTGAGCTTGGTTGTGTTTTTATACTGTTTTTGATAAAGAGGAAAAGCACCATGAAATCCTGGTTGTTTGTGTCCCAGTAACCCCTGAAGATGTCACATGGGGCAGATTTGATTTAAAAGTACTCCAAGTGGTTCAAGCATACAATAAATGATTAGAATACTAGGTACAACCATTACATAATGCAGTATTATCTTTAGTGGTTTTTGTGTCTTCAATAGATGCCACTCTAGCAATACCTACTGGTTAACTTTTCAGTACAGAATTATTTAAATATTAATTTGTGATTTGTGCACTTTAGGGGGTCTTATACTGTACATCTTTAAAAATTCTAAAATGGGAAGATTTACTTGAATATGCCATCTAGGGTTATAGAGGATAAGTGAAGAGATGAGCTTTAAAAAGTTATTTGCATTTCCTTGATGTGTACTATTCTATGCATACTGTATGTGCACCAGTTTTACTTTAACAAAAAGTTCAGTGGAGTAGTTATTATACTGTAAATGTATTTATTTTTACAATTTATTGTTGACAACCTATTTAATATTGGGTGACTTTCTAGATATGAATGGATTGAGCTTTTACACACACCTGTACAGAACTAATGGAAACTTAATTCGCTTAGGCAAAAGCTTATGTACAGTTTTTGAGGAACAATCTTTTTGTAAATGGAGCGACTGGTGTATACGTCCATGAATTCTTAGATTACGAGACTGAAATGCATGTATTGTAGCCTCTGGTATCCTTGATCTGCTTCACCTGGAAAGTCTGTCTGAGGGGCAGGTTATACTAACATGGTGACTAACTCCATGATATCATGCCCATGGTGCTGGTGGCTTGCAGCCCACGGTTGCCACAGGATCCCATAAGCGATCTCATCTGAACACCCTCAGGCTGTTTGTCAGTAATCAATATCCCAATTAACTATCCAGGTTGTCCTACTGTATATAATCTCCAAAATACCACTAGAATGGTGTTCTGACACTTTAGCTTTCACTGGAAGTGCTGCATTAAGTCCTTTCATGGGATCCAAGTCAGTCTGAACACCCAAAACATCCCAAGACTCAGAACTTGCCTGAAGAGCCGTCAAATCCGTACAGCTCCGTAGGTGTCATTTCATAACTGCCTGTCTCCTGATGCCACAATTATTTCCCTCTATCCACCATAACTCTACTCCATCTCCTTTTGTCCTTGGCTATCTCGGGTGAGTCCGGAGTGTGTCTCCAACCTTGGCTTTCTCTGCCTGCTACCAAAAACCAATTGGGGAAAAAAACAAAACTCTGCCTTTTGACCTGAAGAACCTCATATCAACCATCAATACAATACAACAATAAGCCTCAATGTGTTGTTCCTTGTATGCATAAAATAAAGCTTGGCTTGATGAGTGAACAGTTCAGGTTCGAATCTCTTCATTTCTACAATTGTAAATGCTTAAAGAATCAATACACTGACTCATTTCCTGATCTTGCACTCTGGAGGTTATATACTACTTTGATCAAAATGTAGAACATAGGTAAATTAAATATCTTAAGAAAAGAGAAGTTCAAGATCACAGAAACGCTTCTTTTAATATGGTTAAGAATTTCCATCTACCTTCATGGAAAATGTATAAATAAAGATTGACATAGATGGCCTACTGACGCAATGGTAAGCATTTCTATCCTGGGTTCAATTCCTGAACAGATATACTGGTAGGTTAATTGGCTTCTGGGAAAATTGACCTGGTGTAAGTGTGTGCATGTTTGCACGTGCCCTGTGATGTACTTCTGTCCCATTCAGGGTGTATCCTGCCTTGTGCCGTTGCTTGCTGGGATAGGCTCTGGCTCCCCCATGATCCTATTCTTAATTAAAGTGGTTAAGTGGATGGCTGAATGGATATAAATTGGTTATGGTTAAAATCATGTAATCTTGTGTTAGCAGAAGAAAGCAGCTGTAGGCAAATTAAAAATTTCTGATGCAATTTGTATGCCCCTGCATCATAGCACCTGTTACCCATGTCAAGTGCTTACATTATTTTCAATCCTTGCATTACTTTTGGCAGATATACCAGCTTAAAACAACAAAACAGAAGCAGGTGTTTATCTTTATAAATACAGTATGTTTTGTGGTAACAGCTTTTGGGCAAGGTGTTTGGTTCAAACAGGGGAAAAAGTGTAACTGATTGCAGCACTCCCTGTGTCTGCTGGTTTCTGAGCTCTTAATCAGGTTTGTAATTTTGCTGTAGGTTTGTTGTTATGAAAAGTCTTAGCGAACAGAGCTTTCATCTTTTCAACCTGTTTATTAAAGGGTTGCTGCTTTATTGCTAATCCACTTTTAAAAATGGCCAATTAATTATATACCGGCACGAAAGGAAATAAAAATATATCAAATCCTCTCACAAAACAAACCATGGTCTGCTGAGGATTACATACAGTCCACATGCCTGAATAAGGGTAATTGTGAAACTAAGGAATTGTATCTGCTGGAGTTGTGATAACCACATTGAGAGTCTCAATCAGAAAAAAAAAATTCTAAACCATTTAAAAATCCATTAGCCTGATTTATTAAGAGTGATTTTAACTGATTTATCTGCAACATAAACCAGAACACATAGAGGCCCTTCAGGTCCAAGGCAGATAACAATTGGTATAAAGGAGATTCCACTGAGACTGGGGGAAATTTACCATTGATTTTTTTTCCAGCTTTCTAATCAGTCCAAGCCACTGTTTTTTTTCTTCAATTGGAACAAAAATGAAATGTTCTGCTCAGTAATAGGTTACTTATGTACACTGTTGTGCAAAAGTCTTAGAGATCAAGAGTTAAAATATGTGTACATTGAATGTCAACAATTTACTTACTGTATGTTAATTAACATTTTCTAGTATTATAGCAAGTTTGTTGTTATTACCATTTAGTCTGAGAAGAAACAAGGATTGCAACTTATCAAATTTGAATTCACATTGATCAGAACCCTCAAATAGTGTGATCACAACAATTCACATGAGAAACCAATATAAAGGCCTCTAGCAGATTTTCCATCACGTTTGCCAGTTACATCTAGTTCTCATCATGTATTCCTCTTCATTAACATTATTGTCTACACGTCTAAAACACTACATCATTACTTTTGAGACTAAAAATACAGATCGATTAAATAATAAAAACAAGCTGGCTGAAATCTTTCAGTTGAACATTGATGGAGTTTTCAGTCAAAACGGTAAAATGCTGCTACATGTCTAGGAATTCTGCTCAGCAAAATATAATTGGCTTACAATATTCATTATCTTTTTTCCTAGTTAAAATGGCATTTTGAGTACAGAACTTGAGGAATGTTCTATCATTGCCTGCTAGCAATAAGTCCTAATTTCTAAATTCCAATTTACCTCACTTCAATGCTTTTTTATATTCTGAATAATTAACATTAAACAAAAAGGAAACCTAGATGCCACTACCTAAAACAGTGGTGATGTGAAGTATGTGTTTATAATGCCATTGCAATTCCAGTCTATGAGTAGAACTCTCGTTTTTTATATTTATATAATGAAGTAAAATATTCAAAATAAGATAAACGTGGGAGTTGCATATACTCACTGTTTGACATTCCTGAACTTCGTGACTATCTGATAGTGAAGGAGATTGCAGATAAAAAAATGTTCTGAGTTGAATTAAACATTTAAAATGTTAGCATAGAATGTATAAAGCAGAATACATTAATACTGTACATGTCCAAGGCTGAATCAGTAATGTTATCTTAATTATTATGTAAATTGCGTTTAAAACTAAATTATTCTGTTTCCATCACATTAGAAAACAATATTTCCAGCTCAGGTGGAAAGAGAGCCTCTTTTACCACCAATCACACTTTACTACATCACAAAATGAGTAAGGCCTTTCTCACAGGTTCAGAAAAGGTGTTGCCCAATATGTTGTTGATTGCTTCCTGCCTTTGTTTGCTTCAGGTTTCAGTCATCTCTCTAAAGCTGCTAATGATGTTCTGTCCTTCGATCCTGCCTTTCTAACCTTGTTACTCTCTATCCCATTTGCTGTATATTTAATCCAGACACCTGTAATTCCCTGACTCAGTATCTTCTGCTCTCTACCTTCTTCATCTCTTTCTTGAAGGCAGTGCTGCTGATCTGGTTTCTGTGGTGGATATGTGACAATTTAATGCAAGGTTTGCCATGGGTTAGAAAACCTCTCCTTTGTTTCTCGTTGTAATCTCTAGTCTACCCTGTTCCATCCTCTCACTGACTCCCTTTTTAAACAAATTTGCCAGATCATATTACACCCTATGGCGTTGCTACCTGAGAATATGACAACAGAAATAACCCCATCCTTATTTCTTGTAGCAATCGCTTAATGCCTACGGCTGATTTTGCCTATATGAAGCCCATGTCCATGACGCACACTGGGCCGTGTGGCTTGGATTCTTAAATTCATTAATCTCTAGTATTCTGCTGCTTATTTTCCCTGTGTTGCTGTGTCTCATTCTGCTTTCCTTTGTCACCTCATGGTAATGAGGGAAGCCAGAAAGCCTTTGATTCTTTTCCACGGCACTTTTTCTGGATTGTGCTTAGCATATGCAGGCAGCCCATTAAGCTTCACATGTTGACATATTTCTTTACTGTAGTCTTCCCTTGTGCTTCCACAGGTTTCTACAATTAATTCTTTTGTGTCTTTTCTGTGTCTCTATGGAAAAGACTGTTGACCCATCTTCATCCTTCAAATTTCATTATTATTTTGATTCATCTTATTTTATCCTTGCTTCGTGAGAATCCTTTCTCCTGCTTGACTTCTTTCTTAAATTTATGATCTTGATCAGAAAATGTCAGCTTGTCCACGGGACAAGAGTCACTTTTTCTCATGTCTCCCATCCAGCTCTTTATGTATTCCATGTTAAACCTTGGAGTTTTACTCAGTATGTCTGTCTTGGCTCCCCCAATCAGCCCTGTTATTGAGGTTAATTTTATTTGAGATGGCCAGAAATCAGTCTTCTTCCATTCTTCAATTAAAGATTCAGCTGTATTTAGTGTATATAAAAGTTTTTCTTTGACTTTAAACTTAAATGAAGAAGCAATCTTAATGTACCCACAACTAAATACAATAACAACCATTGTATCACAATGAGAAATGGATGCAGATTAAATAATCCAAATAACCTAATATACACAGTACAGAAGTTCAAGTTGAAATTTCAACTTCTAGTAGCAGGGAAGAACCCATCCAAACTGCAGCACAGCTCACTTACTTACAAACACAGTTCAGTGAATTTCATGGTATTGAATCAGTTCACTGTTTGTTTAGTGTTTTGTGAACAAGCTACAGTTATAGATTGATCACAAGATCATCATTGTATGTGTAAATGCTGGAAGTAATCTACAGATATGTTTTATTCACTCCTAACAACCAAACAAGGGGCTTTGGACTCCACTGCCTCTAATAAAAAAGCTGAATAGGTATTTTTTTCAACTATATCTCCAGTGATCTTTTTGGTCTCTTTTGATCTCTGCCACTGCTGAGGAGTATGAAAATTGTTAGGAGTTTGCTGACCACTTACAATAAGACTTTTAAAAAACTTCACTGACTAACAGTTGACTAACAAATCTAAATATAAAATGAAAACTCCATAGAGTTCTTTTATTGTGGCACTATGGATGTAACGTGGGGTTGTTCCAACTAGCCCTTAATCCTCAGCGCTAACTGATGTAAATCATTGATCCGTTTCCTGGTTTGACTTTGTACACTTAATCCCTCGTTCCAAAAATACCTACAGTAAGTATATTACTGACAGCTCCAGCACACAAAATATCCTACAATGCCTCCTTAGTGTCCCAACAAAGAGTTTGCTACCTTATTTTGGATGGAGTTTCTTTTAATAGAGAATTATTTCATGATCGACACAACTGGTATTGAAAAGCATCTGGTACTCCCGCAACAAATTATTTCATCTGAAAAGCAAGCAAAGAGCACAAGGTGCACTGTGTGAGGATCTGATGGGATTATTTTCTGAGGTTCATGCAGGCTCCAACTATGATGGCAACTTAAAGGCTTTCATTGATTAATTTAATTGATTTCCATGTATTGAATTTTGTAGATTTTATTACAACATTCAGATCTCTAATATGCAAAAGGTTTTGCAGATTATTTTACTAATTTAATTTAAGTGACTATTGCTGTAATTAGTTATTTTACAAAGGTCACCTTTACTGATCATACTACTATCGATTTTATTGATCATCATAAAATGAAACTTCCACTGGCAAAAAAAAAAACAGTTGAAATTAAATTTTTGGTTTTAAGTGACTGGAATTGACCTTTCAGTTTTGACACAAGTTACTGTTGTGTAAAAGGTTACAACTGTACATATCTGATGTATTCAGTCTGTACTGTATATAAGCAAAACCCCTATAACTAGTAAACATTCTAACTATCTTTGTTTTTACCTAAATTGTAAATTGATAATTGAACATTATTGTAAAATCATTACCAGATCAAAGGCTTTGACTACACAATCATATAATAAATCTTAATCTCCGTTTGACAGTCTTTGCTGCAAAGCATAGTGAGCTCACCTTCAATCTGCCCTTTTATGTCTATGGCTGTTCGCCTTACAAGTATTACCAAACAAGATTATTTATAGACAAAACCGTCCAAACATAAACAGCAAATCACAGGGATACTCCCAGTCTCTTAAATCCTAGTGGTTTTTATTAGTACCTTTCCAGTGCCTGTTCTTCAATTGGCTTAGAATGACAGACATCCAAAATGTTTTGCTCTTTTAATTTGAAAAATACCTTTGAATTGAATTAAAAAAAAACTGTTGACATCCACCATTATGATTTATGTCTACTACTCATGTAAATATTTGTTCAAATACTCGTTTTGTTGACTTTTCATGCCTCTTGTATTTCTGTACTGTATGTATTGTATTTGTTAGCAGCAATATCACCTTGCAGCTCATAAGTGACAACCTACTGATGCTAAACAGGTGTGAGTGCCTGAATGGGAGACCTCCTGGGTTGCTGCTGGAAGAGGTGTTAGTGGTGCGAGTAGGGAGCGCTTACCCTGCAGTCTGTGTGGGTCCTTATGCCCCAGTATAATGATGGTGATGCTATACTTTCAAAAAGGCACTAAGAGACGTAAAACCGAGGACCTGGCTGTCTGGTCATTAATAAGCATTTCTCGAATAAGTAGGGATGTTAAACCTGGTGTCCCTGCCAAACTACCCCCTGGCCTTTACCAATCATGCTCACCTAATAATCCCCATCTCTGCATAGGCTTCATTACTCTCTCTTCCCCACTAATATCTTTTGTGTTGTCAGCACACTGGTACACTTTGGCTGCTGTCACATTAGCCAGGTGGGGGCTACACATTGGTGGTGGAATGGAGTTCCCATTAGTCCACTTTGAGTGGAGTGTATAGAAAACAGCTCTACTAAAGTAATTTATATATAGTATAATCATGATCATAGTTCCTGGACAGGCTTCTGAATGTAATCACCATACGTATGTTGATACATAAACATCAATAGGTAAAACATCCAGCCTATTATTGCAAACTCAGGCTGTTTTTTCTTGTTTGTGCTTAAATCCAACCGTTCCTTTTTTTCAAAGCATACAGTACATTTACTCTGGAGTTCAAGGTCAACTATTGTTTGTAACTTTTACTGTGTTTTAAAAGGGGCATAGCAGAAAATATTTGTATAAGAACTTGGTCCATATACAGTATTGATAATGAGAGTTGTTGAAAGCATGTTAAAATTGTCACTAAATTAACAAAAATGGGAGAATTGGATGGGTGTTTTGTATGATCTCTTGAAATTAGTCTTTTACAGCAATGTAAGGGAAACACCTTACCTGTACGTTAAATATTGATGATATCTTTATTCTCTAGATGTGTGAATGCCTGGAGCAATTCAATTGGTGAGTTACCACTCACTTTATGGAATATACATGGAGCATAACATTTCCATTTTAGCACTTATGTTTTCATGGGTTCCACCAATAACAATCACCCACTAAAACTCCTACATTAACAATTCACATTCTTACTATCTATACCTTGCTTCTTCTCTCAACAATGGACTTCCAGTGACATGGTTCCTTAATCACAGTTTTTGTCACTCAGATAATCAATATGTAGTTGATGTAGCTACAACAATTATATATTTTTTTTGTTGAACACTACAATTTTCAAATGAGAAAATGAGACTGCAAAACCTAGAACAACTATAAACCAAAAAGATGGTTTATACAACAGGACCAGTAAATAACCATATTGTAGACAGTATTGATGAACAAATGACTTTCACAAGCACAAAGAATGCACACAGATCTTTTAATTAGGTACAATAGAACCTCTTGAAATGACCATTCAAAATATTAGTTGAAAAGACAAAGGGTTTGTCTACTTTCCTTTCCCTAAAAAGGATTTTTAATCCTATAACTGCAACATTTTCTGCACAGCAGTTTGAACCATCTCTAAAAACAATACAGCTAATTATTTCAGTTTTCCTGTACATGCTAATTGCTCAATATGGTGTCTTTATTGGTCCTGTTGCAACAATTCAGAGCCAATTATGGAATCATAAAGCACAAGGTTGGATAAAGAAAACAGAACTAGTATGTCTACATTTTTTACATTTTGAGCGGATGGGCTCTTTTTCGTTACCTTAATTTTGTGATTTTTGTGAGCTCGCAGAAAAACACTCCATTGCCAACAACTACTGCTGCATGCTGTATTGTTGTGTATTTGATCAATAAACTTTGATTAGATTTCAGGCCCCTCTAGAATCTGTTTGTTCAAGGTGTTGTCAACACTGGGAAGAGTGCACAGGTCCTTCTTGGTTGCGCTTTACTACATTCTTTTCACACAAGTTGTTAGATCTCACTAAATTGTCACTTGGTTTACATTAGTCACGAAGTACTGTGCATGCAAACCACATTTATTAGATCAGCTCCTGACTTATCACAAGTAATTTAATTAACTTCATGACAACCAATTCTTAAATACTGTCAGTTTTAACCCAATCAAGCACTAGAGTAAAAAAAATAAACTCCAATGTCATTCAATTGTAATAATCACTAACTCACATCTGTGGAGTTGTGCTTCACCAAACAGCAGATCACTAGACACAATTGACATAATTTGACCAGGGATGCTTCTTTAGAAAGATTTGCATCCCCATTACAGAATCATACTGTGAAATGGCTGCTGCTGGAACTCCACATCTGTCTGATGAGGCCACAGGACTCAACCTGTGCCATATAGACTCCTCTTAAATGAGGGGAGAGGGTATTAACCTTCCCAAGCAATAACCCAATCCTTCAGGTATCAATACATCTATTCAGCCCTGTTACTCAGGAGCACAATTCATCCTAATTGAGCCTGAAAACAATCTAGTAAACAGCTTGCCTATCCAACACTTGGAATACCCCTCAGTAGAATATTTTCTTAAACATGCCTGCCTCACTTACTCACTAAATCCCAAAGTCCTGTAAGCTAACCCAATTAATTGCTAAGGACACTTCGCCTCCAGAATTTACTCTGTCTCCTTCCAGGTTCAAGCTTGGACATGCACTAAACTCCTTTACCTCCTAGCCCTGCTCTTGTAAGCCTCTTAATTAGCTTAGAAGAGTTCCTAATTCCACACAAAGCCTATCTCTACAGCTTCTTTCCCCACACAATGAATTTCACCTGCCACTGTGTGCTAATTACACAATCGTATCAAGTGTGGCTCATTTGTATAGCCCCCCCCCATTTAAAAGGTGGTTCTCTGTTGAAGCAACTTCTCATTGCATCATTGCATCACAACACCCTAGCTCCACATTGAATGCAGTAGCTCAAATCCTCTGTGGATTCTGGGAAGCTTAAATGGTTATTTTAACTACAATTAACAGAGGTGAGAAAAACATTGAAAGAATCAAGAAAGTGAAATAAACCTTAAAGAAAGCAATCAACATTGATCACTGTGGAGTACAGGATACATTACAAAGAAAACATTTTAGTTTAGGGTCTCAAAATTAACATTCAATCAAAATTAGTAACAAAAATAGATGGCGGTATCCATCAATGTAGAATGTATTAGATCAATCTGACTTTTCTAATAACCATGCAATTGATCACTACTAGAAGTCAAATTTCTACTTACTAGGCTGTTAATCCTTTCATGATCTTTTACCCTGTTTCTTCTACTAAAGAAATTATAAATGGGATTTGTGGTTCCCAGCCTAATGTGGTATCAAAACATATTATCAAGATAGCACAGAAGTGAATTAAACAACAGGATGAATTTGATAACATACTGTATACTCCCTTCCTAAGAACTTAATTGTACCAAAGAACCAGCAGTGGCTCTTTCTGACTAATATGGTGTCTGACATATCTTTCACTATCATTGCATATTCATTTAACATTCATTAACCTCCCACTGATGTCCTAAACACAGGCATCAACGTTAGCACCTCATTCAGTTGACATGCCTTTCATTAAGACACTTAACAAGCGGCAAGGAAAATATGTCTTCACTCTCTGCTTTCTTGCCTCAGATGTTTAGCTTTTGAAATTAAGCTGAAAAAACATATTGAATTTAGAATGCTGAAAAGGTCACATTTCTCAACAAATGCCAACCATGCCAGAGCTTTGAAAGACATTCTCTCCGCAAAGCAGCATGTACATGGGGAGAATTTAACACTTTTCTGCACTTTTCTGTGATGTGTGCTTGTTATTAAGGGCTTGGCCTTGAAATGAATTTACCAAGATTAAGACTAACTGCAGTGGTTGGCACGGTGAGAATTGCCTCAGTGGGGCCCTGGGTTCAATTCCGTACCTGGGGTGGTATCCGTGTTGAGTTTGTATGTTCTCTTCCAGGTGCTTCAGTTTCCTCTCACAGTCCAGAGACAAATTCTTTAAAAGTGACAGTGTTTGAGGAAAAATAACATTTATTTTCCTGAGAACTTTGAATTTCTAAGTGATTTCTCTTGTAACTCAGTTCGTTTTACTGGCATTAGATTTTGTTTATAATATATTTACAGAATTCAATTTCTCTCTGAACTATGAGATGGGCCTCATCTCATAAACAAAAGAAGGGCACCACCTTTAAGATATGAACTTTGTCACAATTAGAAAAATATTTGGAAAGATATTTGTGTAGTAGTGAAACAAGCACTCTTCCCTTATTCTCAGACAGTATTCCAAGAAGTACTGCAGCATAAATAACTGTTTTATAAGCAAACAATTTGTTGTGCAATTCAATTTCTTAAAGATATATATATATATGCATAACCTTACATAAAGGTCTGACCTAATTTTTAAAGAAATAGAGCTGGTGCTAGTTAATCCATCGTATCGCACGTTCTTTCATCTTGCTTAAGTGCTTGTGTAAAGCATGCTTGAACACCTTTACAGGCCTGTAGTTTCATTTTTGTTCTAGCTTAGCAGATAGCTTCTTTCAGCCCTGTCTTCAAAAGGGCATGCTTGAACATTTGAACATAAGAATGGTTATAAAAGAGTGTAAGCCATTTGACCCATCTTTCTTGTGTGGTTGTTAGTAGCATATTGATTTCTATAATCTCATTAAGCCATTTCCTGAATGATTTCAGGGATTTAACTATAAAACTGAATGCCGGCAGCTTGTCCTCTACACCTACAGTACTTAGTGTAGAGACATGGCTTTAGAATGAATAATATTGCTAAATTCTTCATAATTTCAGGAAGTTTCAATATTGTTTTTCCTGAATTTATTCTGTAATTCAGTAAAGGTGTTTACTGTAAAAATCTCCCAGTGTTCCTACATTTAGGTAAACCTCTTTCATCTCTGCTGCAGAGCACAGTGTGTAAGTGTATGTAAAAGAATATCAGATCCTCTTCCACTTGTCAAAACAATCATACGTACTGCAGCTTTGCTGGATCAAGACACCAATATCACACTCTAAAGTTTCAGTTCTGTAAAGGTTTTCTATTTCTAACTTTCAATGAACTTGAATACTGTTTGGCATAAGGTTATGAAATACAAAAAAGAAAAAAGAAAGCTCAACTAAATCAGATACATAACCTACTTTCTGATGTCCTTCTCACACTGTTATCAAGGACCTTATAACTATGCAACTCCATGAAGCATTCATCAGAAACAAGCTTGTTGGGCGGCTAATCTAAAGCAGTGGGATAAAATAAACATACAATTTTGTTTCTGCTACAATCCATCCTGTGATTTTTCATGGAAGGTCACTCATGATCAGTCCTTTGTAATAGCTCAGAGCTTTTTATTTCCAGAATTAGGATCAAAATGGTGAACTTGATTGGCTTGTTCAGAATGAAAAATAAGGTAATCACCAAAGCTCAAACATACTTTAAGTTGAGCCCAAATAATCTACCTACAGTAGGTGACTCTGGTTCTTAAAAAAATATACTGTATCTCTATAGTATTTCTACAGTATTTGGTAAAAATTGATTTGAATTGTGCTGCAAAAAGGTTTTATAATCCCTTCTTAAATGCTACAGAAGACATTATCATCACATGCATTCTGCTTTATATGGACATGTACAAATGGCACTATACATAAGAGCTCATGGCATTTGATGGTGTGATGTGTGTAACATTCACTTTATGTAATGCGACATACACAAGTACATAATACATACTGTACATTAAAGGATAACTCTGTACTGTATGTCATGTCACAGTTAATTGTTTACGCACTACGCAACCCTTTCATTGGTGCACAAATGATGATAGCTCCCCTTCTAGAAATGAGCTGATGCTGGGACAAAAGACCATCATAGGATGGGGTGGCACATTTGCCTTTGTCTTTTGTTTCCTCCTTATGGAACTTGGACATTTTTTGCAACCACATACTGTACATGTAATGGTGCCCTACAATACCAAACACCAGCTCAAGTGTCAGTGAAATTTTTTCTGAAAATGGTATCTTTGCCAACATTTCTCAAAGAGCCATAGATGGCATAATGGGATTTGCTTGACCCATTCCACTAGACAGGTTCCACATTCCAACAAACTCACTGTTATAAACCCTTAATCCAGTGATATTTATACTGCCACAGGCACTGTATATAACAGCTCCATAAAAGGTTTTGTGTAATTCAAATAAATAACATAGGATTCAGCTGTCATATCATTATTATAAACCCTTATACACCACCGTCATCACAGGGGGAAAAAAACAGATTTCCAATATTGTCAAACGTTTTATTGCATCATAATAAATTTAACCAAAATTGTCCAAGTATTAAGATGTTGAAATAAACTTAAACAGCTGTGCCATAGAATATACAGTAACTATTACAAAACAATTCCATCCAACTAGGTGTTACTGTTCTTGATATTTGCTGCAAATTGTTATAAAATAATTTACAAAAAGGCAAGATTCCATTGAATGGTACTTTTGGGCATGATTAGATAAAGCAAGCTGCATATTGTTTTCTTCAAGAATAAGCGAGTTACAGTATATTTATCTGAACCTTCTAATGTTGTGAAACAGCCTTTCTTGTATTCCACTCTTTAACAAGGGATTCTATTATCTTTAGGCGATGATTAAACAACTTATTTGTGAAATTGCTACGGTGCCACCACATTCCACCTTAATAGAGTTCCATCCCCTGCGTTTAGTCTCTCTAAGTGTGCTCTATGAACCCCAAGTCATTGGATCCACAAAATCTATCATATTCCAAACGTCTATTATTTTCCCCTTCCGTGGATTACCAAATATTCCACAAGTATAATGAAAATCCAAGAACAAAATTATTTCACAAAAAATAAACCCGCTGTTCCAGTAAATTGGTGATGGTACAGTGTGTGTACTACATACTGTACTATATCCAACAACGTGTTACTGGGTCAGTGCGTACTGTAAGTGCCCTGCAATGTCATTCTGTCCAGAGTGCAACCTGCCATGCACCCATCACTTCATGGAAACAGTTCCAGACATCGTGACCTTGAATTAGATAAGGGGTTATTGGAAGTGATGTGATTGTTACATATTGTAGTGAGTTAACTGTTGCAAATGAATTGGCTAAAGTGTTTTTACATCAGTGCAATGTGATAAGTATTTTTGTAGATATAGTTGAGAGAATTCTTTCTCTTTTGAGCAAATTTCCTCTCATCCAAGTCGACAAAATGACCAGGACCACCAACGTTCATGCTGTGGCCGTGAATGCTCAGATGAGCTTGCTGATATAGAGGACCTGATATAGTAAAGAAGAACTGTAACATAAACTGTAAAATAACTATTTTTGTGATTCTTAAATCAAAACAAGTGCATTAGCATAACAAATACGTATTTTAATGTTCTATAATTTTAGTATTGTCAACAGTAATTATAAAAAAGATGTATCTAAAATTTACTGTAGAGTAAGTATTCCCACACTACTTAGACTCAGCTCAGTGGTGGATATAGGGGCCCCAGTGCACTTTAAAACAAGATGCATAACCTACTTATAATTTGGTCTTATCTTCAATTATTTTTCGGAGAGTTTGGATGCTTATATGCTATATTACACCATTCAGTAATTGTACTTCAAAACTGAGTCAAATCAAAGGTTGTTCTATTGATTAAACTTTCTTAATCTTGTCATTTAATATATAACTGGAGCCAACACTTAATGGTTCTCGTAAACCTAATCCTATTCTGACCTTATATGCATGCTAATTTAAAAACCACTTTCACAGCATTTTTCAGCTGATGGAAAATTTGAAGATGGATTTCCAAGAGCTTTTATCAATGGCTCTGATTGTATCAAGACTCATATCTTTTGGTTTGAGGAATATTTTGAATTCATGTGATGAATGGAGGGTTTCAGGGACAGTTTGCAGAATTGCTCAGTTGAACCTCAGCTTTGTTTGGGTTAGCATTCCCACACTACTCAGACATTTGTTATGCTCAGTGCTGGATTTTCTGGCCCAGGTGGACTTTAGGATGAGTGATGATTTGCACCTATCTTCAATTTGTTTGGAGGGTTTTGGCTGCTTACTGTATCTGTCTAACTTTCATTTTTCTGTAAGTGTTTATTTGCCTCAGTAACAGACCTAGAGAATACAATATTAACAGTACAACATTGTATTCTAGATTATTTTGAAGATCGCATGCATTATTATATGCAATATGTGTTCATGAATTTTATGCCATACATTTTTGTAGCTTTTATAAAAAAAACTGTCTAAAATTTTGTTATAAACCTTTACATATCAATACAATTTTGGAATATGTTAAGTAAAAATTGACTGCTTCATTGTGAGATAACAATGGGTTTGTTCTCAAAATCTAAATGTACTTATCTGACAAGAATTGATATACTGTACGTATACAGTATTAGTCAGGTAAGTAGATTTGACTAAATCAAAGGAACAAGGCTGACACCTTGCTACATGTTTTTTTTCATGCACACACCAGAATAAAATTAACTGTTCTTCTCACAGTACTTTTAAACTCTAAAAGTGGGGATTTTATTGGTGTGATAGACTAAGACCCTGATGGCTTTGCCCTGAGAGTGTTCGTTCTGCTCATCAATCCTGGGCTTGACAGAAATAGCACCTAACGGGTTTCCTTGCAGCTGTTGCCAAGGGTTAGTGTTGTATTTTAAGGGATCTAGGCAACTTCAAAGAAAAAAAGCCACATAGAATATCATACACCCTAACATTCAGCTATCAACTCAGCGTCTAGTGTCTGCTAAGTGACAACTGTGACCAACACTACAACATTGCCATTGACTTGTTTTAGTTATTTTTTCCCCACTTGTAAAATGATGATGCTGAGGCCTGAGACTGCTGGGCTGGGAATTTTGATCAGATAGGAAGTTATAGATTATCACTTTGAGGTTGAGATTAGTGTTATTCCTGTTTTGGCCAAAGTAAAAAAAAAGGTTTTCTTTGATATTGTGTACAGTCCTTGCCTGCTTCATTTAATAGCCTTAGTGTTGAATTTTCTAAGCTTCTCACTTCTCTGCCACATTGACTAACCTTTATTAAATGTGCATTCATCAATATGCTATGGGGATAAGTGTAATACAGGATTCAAACAGTCATCTCTTTGTCACCTTCAAGCACTTGCTTTGCAGAGCCCAGACTCACAAGTGACAAATCTACTCCAAAAAAAGGTCGCCCCATTTCTGTGGCGGGTTTTAAACACTCTTGAGTGACCTGGGAATTCAAGTCTCACCTTACACTATAGAATTTATGCACTGTAATGCATCCGTTAGGACACTTTGTCAGGTACTATATGCTCTTGAAGCAATATCTTGCGCACCTCATATTTGTTAGAGAAACGAATTGTATGTCATATTGAATACTGAAACTGTGATGGTTGAAAAAGTTCATGTTTATTTCTTATCCTTATCTGTGCAAGTATCTGCTAGAGAAGATGTTTGCATTGACAAGGGTAGAATAAGAGGATTGTGATGGAGGTGTTGGGGTGTAAATCTCTCTAGAATAGCAAACTATGAAGGAATAAGGTAAACCTCATAGGCAATGACTGTGAACAGAGAAATATAGAATCTATAGATGTAAGGTAGATTAAAAAAAATATGAAGCCTAAACATTCATTTATCCATTAAACTGATAATTCCATGTCCAGGAAAATATATTGTTTAAATAATGTACTAGAGAAATAAAAACATCAGGAGGAATAAAGTGCTGTACCAATTATGCAAAAGATTTTTTAAAAATACACTGAGCTAAAGGCTCAATTGGAAATGGACATCAGAACTTCGTAAGAGTGGTTAAAGGAAATTATTCTATTTGATCTAGAACAAAGGAAAAGGAGTGATGCATTGATCAAATCATTATCCTGTAAGATCCTTAGGAGTATAGTTGAGGTTTAACCTAACATAACATCACTTTATCAGCCCTAAACAACCTTCCAGCCACAGGTGCGGATCCTTAGCCACAGAGCCACTGCTCCGCCCTTAATAAAGCATAAAAAGACTCGATTTGAATAATTTGAATATTTATATAAATCTGTGCCTTAGATTTGTGTATTTGTGTAGACCTACTTGTCTACCTCAGCTTCATATGGCATTACAATTGGAAAACGAAAAATAATGTATGACAGACAAAAAGAAACTCTTCTTTACACAGTCATGAGTGTCTGGGTCAGGCTTTCCAGACAGGTAGGTGAAGCCCAGACACTGGGGCTCTTACAGAAGCAATTGAGCAACGTTTGGATTTATTTGGCTCTTTAGCTGCCAAATGAACAAGATAGATCATATGGCCTCCCTTCATTTATGAGATTTACCTATATTTCTTAAAATTTAACAGCTTTCCTGCTTGCAAACATTGAAGAACACTACAGAACTACACAATTCTAAGGAGCAGATTTATATTAATATTCAAATTATTCAAATCTAGTCTTTTTATGCATTTTTTTAATTTACATTTGAATAAAGGCAGTAATATGTCTGCTACCTGAGGTTTACATTTTAACAAGTCAGTTTAGTCCAATAAGCTCAAAATCATTTACATGAATCATAAATGAATAAATAATGAATAATAATTCCTATAGCCGTTTCTGTTGCAGTGTCGCAGAAATAAGAATTATTTCCCAGGGATTCATCTGTGCTCTGCAATTGGGCATCCTTGGTCATATATTTTCTGGTCTTTAATATCAAAATCATTTCACAGTGCAGAATCCATTTTTGTTGAGTATTGAAAGATCCCAGACTTGTAACTACTCTCTTCATTCATGTTCCAAAAGATGGATAATTCTCAATTTATGCACATAAAGGAAATAAATGTCTACATTTTGACATTTTGATCATTCTATTAAAAAGCTAAATACATTATTTTTCTCTGTTTATATGCTCAGTTATAATGGCTTTAAGTTAAACACTGATGTTTGTAATATAAACTAAAGCCTGTTTGGTAAACGTACTTGTATTCGAAGAGGAAAAAATATTGACTTGTACAGTTTTTCTGAAAATATATGCACCAAACAAGAATTGTCATGAAATTTGATTAATATTTTAATTTGAAGTCATACTTGTTACAGTCTAGCAGTTTGTTTTGTTTACTTTTCTACACAATATAGAAACATTTACTTTTGAAATGTGCCCTTACTGTATGTATTTAGCGTTTTTATAAAAAAACATCAGTTTTTAATTTAAAATCTTGTAACTTTTGTAGAAGACTAGACCTGTTATTGATCACAGTTCATTTATCTGATTTGCATGCAACTGAGATGGTCAGATAGCAGGACCTAAAAAAAAACATTCTACAGAAATTTAAGTTTGGAAAAACACAGTCATGATTGGAGTATAGGTGGCCTTGTCAGGTTCATTTGACAGATTTTGGAAATGGATTTGTATGGGTTTTTTTTCTGTATTGTGAACATGTTCTGCACTGCAAGCAGGCTAAGCTTAGTTCCAGCTGGCCCTTTCACTCTGAGAGACTGTGCACAGACAGAATCAAGATCAGAGTGAGCACACCTGGTGCTAACTGTCACTTGACAACTACAAACACTGTTGTGTCAATTAATGACAATCACCTTGTTAGATGGGGATGAAAGACCAATTGCTTGGCTTTGGGGAAAAAACCCAAAAGAAAATAAGAGGTAGTATATTCACTAAGCTTTCAGATATTGGCCAACATATAAAAGTATTAGACATGATATCCATTAATAATTAATTGCTTACACTTTTATATAGCGCTTTTCTGGACAGTCCACTCAAAGCGCTTTACAGGTAATGGGGACTCCCCTCCACCACCACCAATATGCAGCATCCAACTGGATGAGGTGACGGCAACCATAGTGTGCCAGAATGCTCGCCACACATCAGCTATCAGTGGGGAGGAGAGCAGAGTAATGAAGCCAATTCATAGATGGGGATTTTTAGGAGGCCATGATTGGTAAGGGCCAATGGGAACTTTGGCCAAGACTCCGGGGTTACACCCGTACTCTTTTCGAGAAATGCCCTGGGATTTTTAATGACACAGAGTCAGGGCCTCGGTTTTACGTCTCATCCAAAGGATGGCGCCTGTGTCCCCGTCACTACACTGTGGCATTAGGACCCCCATGGACCACAGGGTGAGTGCAACCTGCTGGCCACACTAACACCTCTTCCAGCAGCAAGCTTAGCTTTTCCCAGGAGGTCTCCCATCCAGGTACTGACCAAGCTCCCCCACTTGATTTGTGAACATATTTAAAAAAACTTATCGAAAACTACTGTAGTCCAGACTTTGCAAGCTATTGATTGCTTTATCACTCCAGCTCCAGATTTATTAGTACATAATTTGAAAATGTTCTGTGCTATTTTTCTTAACATGATACTTTTAAATATTATTGAATGTTTACTATAGCAATAGGTTTATTATACAAAATGTTGCACATTTTACATTTGATAAATATTACACACTTTAAGGGACAAAGTATTTCCCCTGAATAGGAAATGCATTATATAAAAGTTATCTGATCATTGTGCAGGAAGAAATAGAATTGCACAGCAGTAGCTATTGTTAGTAAAAGTTACACATGCAGTGCCTTAAAAATGTTTTTTTTTTCCAGTCGTTTAATGCCAGCAAAGAGGAATGGGGTTATGACCAAGGTTTTTACTCATGGTTTATTTTTAGAGAGCCTTTTTTTCCAATGGTAAGATCCACATTTGTAAATGTATCTACTACAGATACTGGTAAAACCAGAGGTGGGGGAGTGTGCATTTTTATTGACAACCCATGGTGCAACAATGTATCTACCATCACGAAACACTGTTCACCTGCTCTGGAATTTTTAATGATCAAGTGCTGCCCCTTCTATCTGCCGAGGGAATTTACAACTGTTATTATCACCGCTGTCTACATCCCGCCTGACGCTAATGGCAAAGAAGCACTAGAGGTACTGCACACTGCAATAAACAAACAGGAATCTGCACATCCTGACGTACCCTTTATCGTCGCGGGTGACTTTAATCAAACAAATCTCAAATCTGTTCTCCCAAAATACCATCAGCATGTCTCCTTCTCAACAAGAGGGGAAAACACTCTAGACCACGTTTACACCAAGATTCAGAATGCTTACAAGGCAGTAACCCCTCCCCCACTGTGGAAACTCAGATCACATTACTCTGTTTCTCCTCCATACAGACAGCTGCACAGGCGAGTGAAACCAGTGGTCAGAACAATGAAAGTGTGGCCTGAAGGAGCTGAATCAGCAGACAGACAGGAATATGCATCGGCAGTCACCTGCTACATCAGGAAATATGCTGATCATGTCACACTCACAAAAGAAATAAGAACTTTTCCTAACCAGAAACCATGGATGAACAGTGAGGTTCGCATCCTAATCAAAGCAAGGGATGCAGCATTCAAATCGGGCAATAAATCAGAACAAAGATCAGCCAGGATCAATCTAAACAATGGTATTAAACATGCAAAAAACACACTCAAACAGGAATTAGAGGAACAATTCACCACTAATGACCCAAGGTATATGTGGCAACGTATACAGGCCCTCATAGACTACAAGACGAAGAACATCTGTTCACCTGCCAATGATGCCTCCCTGACTAACGAGTTCAACACCTTCTATGCTCTCACTGTCCGCAGATGAGGTGAGGAGATCTCTGCTAAAAGTGAACACACGCAAGGCTGCAGGACTAGACAGCATACCCAGTCACGTCCTCAGAGCCTGTGCCAATTAAGCACATGAAGAGCACCATTCCAAACACACTGGACCCGTACCAGTTTGCCTAACGGCCCCACAGATCCACAGATGATGCAATTTCCATTGCCATACACACTGCCCTATCCCATCTGGACAAAAAGAGCACATACACAAGACTACTATTCATCGACCAGCTCAGCTTTTAACACTATCATTCCAGAAAAACTCAGTGTACTGGGTCTCAACATCACCCCTGCAACTTGATTCTGGACTTTCTGACAAGCAGACCTCAGGCTGTCAGGCTGTCAGGCTTGGAAACCACACCACCGGCACACTAACTCTGAACTCTGGGGTCCCCCAGGGGTGTGTACTTAGTCCATTACTCTATACCCACAACTGTAAGGCCAAACACAACATCAACCCCATCATCATCAAGTTTGCCGATGACACCACAGTTGTAGGTCTGATCACAGACAATGATGAGAGGGCCCACAGGGAGGAGGTCAATCTCCTTACAACGTGGTGTGAAGACAACAACCTCACCCTCAACGTCAGCAAAACCAAGGAGCTGATCGTTGATTTCAGGAAACTGCAAAACGGACATGCCCCTATTCACATCAACGGGACTGAAGTGGAAAGGGTCAGTAACTTTAAATTCCTTGGCATCCATATCACTGAGGACCTCACATGGTCTCTCAATACCACCTGTCTGATCAAGAAAGCGCAACAGCGCCTGTACTTCCTAAGACGGTTGAAGAAGGCTAAGATATGTCCCCAGATTCTCATTAACTTTTCCAGATGCACTACAGAAAGAACACTGACAGGCTGCATCACAGAGTGGTATGGCAACTGCAGTACTGCTGACCGCAAAGCCCTACAGTGGGTGGTGAAAACTGCCCAGTCCATCAGTGAGGTTGCTCTCCCATCCATCCAGGATATGTATGACAGACAGTGCTTGAGGGAAGCTCTAAGCATCATCAAAGACCCCACACACCCCAGCTACAGACTGTATGACCCTCTACCATCTGGAAAACAGTACCAGAGCATTTGGGCCCGGACTACCAGGCTCAGAGACCGTTTTTACCCCTGCACTATCAAACTATTGAACTCCCAGCCTCTCTCACTCTCACCTATGATCTGAACTGTACAGTGCCTTCTTTCTTACCAAAAACTCAAACACACATTGAAATCTACCTCTACCTTACATGTCAAAAAGCTCACTCCCTATAATTTCTGTCCCTTTATTTCATTCTGTTGATGCATGTTTTTGCACATCTGATGTTGTTTTTGCACATTACCTATTACCTTTTTGTTGTTTTTGCACATTGCCTGTTGTCCCTGTCTTTCTTTTGCTATACAGTTGTATTGATGTTGTTTTTTTCCTTGTACTACTTATCGTCCGAGAGCTAGCTAAATAGCATTTCGTTAAACCATATACCTGTATATGAGCATAATGACAATAAACTTGAACTTGTATACTGTTGGTGTGAAAGAAGAACTTGTTTCTGCTATATAAAATGCTAACTAGCTATCAGTTTGTCTGGCAATGAATGAATGGAAATTCTCACCCTACAGCTGTGTACTCGTCCCCCTTTTTCCCAGCCTTTACCACTCAAAATTGGTATGGGACAAATAGTGTTTCTAAAATAGTCCCATTATCTTAACTGTAGTGACTGTTCCATATCCTTTAGTCAGTACTGCAAAGTAGGTGGAAGGAAAAAGTGTTTCAGATGAGATAGCAGCTGTCAGATGGCACCCTGAAGCCTAAGTGTTTGTAGCAAAAGAGAACAGAAATAAACAAGAACAGAGAATCACTGGAATTAGGACACAACCTTTTGAGGGCCTTTAATTTCAGCATTGCCTTGAATGCAGCAGACATCTTCCAGCATAACCTAGTTGTCTCTTCCTGTGCTATTTCTCTAAACCATTTATCACTTTGTATTTTTATGGTGTTCTGTGTCACACAATGCAGTATTGTATGCAGACTTGTTAATTCTGAACTCTAAAATATGCTATCATATCTTACATGATTTGTCGAATGACCCGTTTATTTCAGAACATCAGATTATGATAGCATTTACTCTTATGTTATCATTAAGAAGCACTTCTCCAGTTTTCTTATCCCCTAAGACTTTTTACAATGAAAGTAAAAGTTTAGTTTTGTTGTTGGTAGTGTATGCTTTCAAATATTACGTTTTCCAGTGATCCAGCTATGAAACTTATTAGAGTTATGGGGGATCCAGTCAGTGAACAAAACCATCTATCTAGTCAGTGAACAAAGGGGATGAAAATGAAATCCAGTAATAAATTACACCTCTTGAATGTCATTGCATTGAAAGACTGAGGTCACTTTGCTTTCGTTTAATTATTTTTTAGCTTTGTGGGATTATTGTAAATTATACCCTAACAAAAAGTTGGAAATGCATCAAAGGACAAAAGGCAAAGGATCATTTAACTCGTTGAAATGCAGACTAAACATCTTTTGTTGTCACATTTTGATAAATAAAAGCTATTGTTCTTGAGTCCCAACGGGAGAGTTTCAGCTGAGAATGGTGAGCCATAAAGTATGGCTCCCCAGCAGTGATTAGCCATATTTAAACTGCTCTAGATTCATAACACTTTCAATTAAATAATACAGGGTAAACCATAAAATAGAAGTGATATAAGTTATTGTGTTTTCACATGCTTTTTTCAATACAAATACTACTGATAATTACTAACAGTACTTCTGAGATAGTTAGCAGTTATAACAAAAAATATTGCTTCTGAAATGTAGTTTTGTGAACCATTCTCTATTTTTCCCATAAGGTATTAAGTTCCATATTCATTAATTTACCATTCGTGTAATCCTCAAAGTACCTAACTCTCACAAATACCAAAGTTGTATTGTATAATATTATGTAATATATAGTATAATAAATATTATATACAGTGCCTTGCGAAAGTATTCGGCCCCCTTGAACTTTTCAACCTTTTGCCACATTTCAGGCTTCAAACATAAAGATATAATTTTTTTATTTTATGTGAAGAATCACCAACAAGTGGGACACAATTGTGAAGTGGAACGAAATCTATTGGATTTTTGAAACTTTTTTAACTAATAAAAAAATGAAAAGTGGGGCGTGCAAAATTATTCGGCCCCTTTACTTTCAGTGCAGCAAACTCACTCCAGAAGTTCAGCGAGGATCTCTGAATGATCCAGTGTTGTCCTAAATGACTGATGGTGATAAATAGAATCCACCTGTGTGTAATCAAGTCTCTGTATAAATGCACCTGCTCTGTGATAGTCTCAAGGTTCTGTTGAAAGCGCAGAGAGCATCATGAAGACCAAGGAACACACCA
Source organism: Lepisosteus oculatus (assembly GCF_040954835.1). Classification (NCBI taxonomy): domain Eukaryota; kingdom Metazoa; phylum Chordata; class Actinopteri; order Semionotiformes; family Lepisosteidae; genus Lepisosteus; species Lepisosteus oculatus. The sequence continues at coordinate 10,025,453 of NC_090719.1, read as the reverse complement.
GGCAGGTCCGTAATACTGTTGTGGAGAAGTTTAAAGCCGGATTTGGATACAAAAAGATTTCCCAAGCTTCAAACATCCCAAGGAGCACTGTGCAAGCGATCATCTTGAAATGGAAGGAGTATCAGACCACTGCAAATCTACCAAGACCTGGCCGTCCCTCTAAACTTTCAGCTCAGACAAGGAGAAGACTGATCAGAGATGCAGCCAAGAGGCCCATGATCACTCTGGATGAACTGCAGAGAACTACAGCTGAGGTGGGAGAGTCTGTCCATAGGACAACAATCAGTCTTACACTGCACAAATCTGGCCTTTATGGAAGAGTGGCAAGAAGAAAGCCATTTCTCAAAGATATCCATAAAAAGTCTCGTCTAAAGTTTGCCACAAGCCACCTGGGAGACACCCCAAACATGTGGAAGAAGGTGCTCTGGTCAGATGAAACCAAAATCGAACTTTTTGGCCACAATGCAAAACGATATGTTTGGCGTAAAAGCAACACAGCTCATCACCCTCAACACACCATCCCCACTGTCAAACATGGTGGTGGCAGCATCATGGTTTGGGCCTGCTTTTCTTCAGCAGGGACAGGGAAGATGGTTAAAATTGAGGGGAAGATGGATGCAGCCAAATACAGGACCATTCTGGATGAAAACCTGTTGGAGTCTGCAAAAGACCTGAAACTGGGACGGAGATTTATCTTCCAACAAGACAATGATCCCAAACATACAGCAAAATCTACAAAGGAATGGTTCACAAATAAACGTATCCAGGTGTTTGAATGGCCAAGTCAAAGTCCAGACCTGAATCCAATCGAGAATCTGTGGAAAGAGCTGAAAACTGCTGTTCACAAACGCTCTCCATCCAACCTCACTGAGCTCGAGCTGTTTTGCAAGGAAGAATGGGCAAGAATTTCAGTCTCTCGATGTGCAAAACTGATAGAGACATACCCCAAGCGACTTGCAGCTGTAATCGCAGCAAAAGGTGGCTCTACAAAGTATTAACGCAAGGGGGCCGAATAATTTTGCACGCCCCACTTTTCATTTTTTTATTAGTTAAAAAAGTTTCAAAAATCCAATAGATTTCGTTCCACTTCACAATTGTGTCCCACTTGTTGGTGATTCTTCACATAAAATAAAAAATTTATATCTTTATGTTTGAAGCCTGAAATGTGGCAAAAGGTTGAAAAGTTCAAGGGGGCCGAATACTTTCGCAAGGCACTGTAGTAGCATTGTATTTAGTATGTTGTAAATAGTATAATGTAAAATTAATATTAAATTAATTAATACTCTGTACGATCTGATTTGTAAAAGATAGATATGTCCATTAATTCATTATTTTACAATTACGAATTTAGACTACCTGTGAATGAAGGCATCTGAGTCAGTGAGGTGGTGTGCTGTCAGTGTAGAAATAAAACAACTTCTGGTAAATAACACAAGGACAAGCTGCACCACACTCTGAATATAGCTAGCATCATTTTTCAAGCATTCCATTATCATGTTAAAATAAGAAGCCCTTCATGCAAAATGAAATGATTGTATGTCTTCACATGATAAAGTTAGAAGAAATAGCAGAACATTAAATCAGTCTTATCTCATTACATTTTGTTTCTGATTAGAAGTAATAGCCTACTTCTTTAATATGGGAGTGCTCATTCATTTGAAGGATAGACCCTATGGAAACAAAATTGCAATTTTAGGTTCTGGTTCAGAGCACTGATCTGATATTGTGACACTCCTACACATTACAGTGTCAAAGCAGCTGGCAAACAGCCCATTACTGCAGAAAATTGGGAGTGTTTAGGTTTTCAGTGTAATGTGCAAACTTCAGGCAGAATGTTTTATTGCATCTGTATCATTTTATGTTCATGAAAAACCTTTAGCCCCAGGTTATCAGCAAATATTGGAAGAATGTTCCGCAATAAATGTAAATTATAACTTTGTCTTTATAATTTAGTTGTCTACAGTACGCTAACTCTGAGTTCTGATCAAATACTGGATAATTGAAACGTTAGCATATTTGGAAAATACAGATCCTGAATTTGAGAACTGCATTAAGATTGATAGCCATGAATTGCTTGGTCCTTCTCTATACATCCTCAATATTTTGTAAATACAGTATATCAGGACTGCGATCTTGAAAATCATTGTCAGCCCTCAAATCCTTAATAGTTTCTTCTATTGTTTTAAACTTGTCTCTACCTAGTATTTTTTTTCTTAACTTTCAGCTGAACGTAGGTTTTGTTAGGAAATGTTCTAAAATGTGTGATTGTAATTTTATTTGCATAAATGGTTGTATTGGATGGCTGTAAGAATACTGTTATGCCCAGTTGGGTGTGCGGTGGCTCACAGTCCTCAGTTGCCCTGGGAATCTGGATCCACGAGGAATGGCGGGTCTCCCCTGGAGCGGAGGACATGTGCCGAGTGCCTCTTTGTCCCACCCACCTCCTTTCAGACAGGTGCCCTATCGTGTCTTTCCAGGTCCCTATAGCTTTTCAAGCCACCACTCTGAAAGTGCTCTGACATAGAGCCCTGTAAAGGATAAGCTCGCTGCGTGTCCATCTGTCCACAGACTGTGGTCCTGACTTTCTGCCTGTGAGAGCCAGCATCCCCTCCAGGGCCTGACGAATAATTTGCTTCAGCACCTTGGAGCACCTCCAGACACTTTGTGGCTTTGTGCATCACTGGCTTCAGATGCCGAATCTGAATTTCTTGCGTCTCTACCTTCAGGCTCAAGCTGAGCCTCCCCATTAATTCCCAAAAGCCCCAAACTTGGGTTAATGGCTAAAAACCCTCAGCAGCCGCATGCAGCACACAGCTGTTTTACAGCCATGGATCTCTGCATTAAGCCTGTACCTCTCCACCATGCACTGTAAGAAATACATGTTATATTGAGCTCTGTGGCATTACAACAGTGATTTTAGCCTCATCGTGTAAAGCTTTTTGAAAATAACACTCCAGACAACTATGTTCAGAAAATATAAAAAGAGACAAATGAAAGTCTGTGACATCATTTCAAAACTGAGGGAACTAAAGTGACAACAGGACAGGACTTGCTCTTGAGGAAATAGTGTACGTCGGTGAGATCAAACTGGCATTCAAAATCCCCAAAAATAGTTCACATACTGTTCACAAACTGCAATTGACCACACAGCCCAACATGCAGTAGTATCATTTTGTGTATCATCAGTCTGAGCTAACAAGACTAAAAAGTGTTTCAGCAGTAAGACTACTCTACACAGCTTTTCCTGTAATGTTTTATTTTCTTCTGAGATTTAAGTAGCACACATCTATGCACACGGATTTAGAAGCAATTTGGAAAACCCATTGCATCTTTAATTGCTGCTTTAGTATATGCAGTTTTAATTGCAGTACTTAAAGTGCCTCATGTACACAGTACAGACATCCTGTGAATTGTACCTGTATGGGTGCTACCTGTGGAAATCAAAACACCCTCCTATTGGTGTTAATTAGCGCCATCTAATTTACACTGTAACAAGCTATCCATTTTCACAGCTTGGCATGAGTTCTTATAGGCTGCTGTTGCTTTGTTAAACCTTTTCAGTTTTGTTCTTTACATGTCAAAGACCTGCTTATCCCAGTCTTAAAGAAAATGCATATTCTTGTTTTAGATGCAAGACATTTTTATTCTTTTAATGTTAACTTTACTGAGGAATTCTGAAGTTTCACAGGTGCCTGAAAACTGAAATAAGTTGTTTATAGTAGAATTTGATTTAATTAGAGTAACAGAGATATCGTTTTTTTTCTTGGTTGCTCTAGTTTTGCACTATTTTTCTTGAATTCAATTGTAACATCTTAATGGTCCAAATTTGTCTTCATAACACGCTCTGAGCGGGGCATGATGGCATTAGTGCCTGTGTAGATTTAGTGTGTTCTGTCTGTGGGTGCATGGGTTTTTTCCATGTGCTCCAGTTCACATCCATAGCCCAAAAGCTTCTTGCCTGGTAGTCTTCTCTAAACTGTTCTTCTGTGTGTCCCCAAAGATGGATTCCAGATGCAGCCACTCAGAACACACATCATTTCTTCTGTGTGGCATCTGTAGTGCAGTGCAGTATGTTATGTAATTCACTGGCCAAAGACAATTGATAGGTTGCACTCTTGGTGTGTTAAATGTGAGTGAAACGGTTGCTTCATTTAATCTGTTTCCTTACTGTTTGTCTTTAAGTCAATTAAATATGGAATATTGCAACTAAAGGGAAATTTTGATAGCTGCCAAAAAAATAATAATAGAAACGTCTCTTAAGGGGCCAACTTCACGTAGCTAATTCCCAACTTGATACAATCGGTTCTTGACTCAAAAAATCCAGAATTTTATCAACATATTTACTAAAGTTATCTGGCTGAGTTATCTCATTGTGTTAAATGTCGCTCTGTGTGCTCGCACAATCTGTAAATTGTATTGTAAATTGCAATTGAGTAAATGATTGTATCCTAGTGTTAATCTGATCCCTATAAATTCTTGTCCTTCTACTCTTCTATCCCTTTTAACAAGTTCGTGGACAAAACATTTCATTGCCAACAACACTGCTGTATGCTGTACTGTTCATACATTGATAAATACACCTTGATTAATTGATATATTTAATTAAAATCTTAAATAAAATCATTATTTTATAATTAAATGAAATTAATACATATGCTATATTGATGTTTTATTGATTTTATATATCACAGTATGTTAAGTATTAATTTTACATTCACAATCTCTCAAACCTATAGCGGTACTTGGGATGTATCAGATGTTAAATTAAGGAAAGGAGACAATAACTTCAGCCCCAGCCCCCACCCCCAGATAGGTTGATAAAGGTGTTCTATCCAGTCAAAGGGGTGCAGTGTTGCAGACTTCAGTGCATTTAATGAGAGGCTTTGAACTGCAGTAGCTCCAGTGTCAATGTTAGTTCTTTTATAATCCAATAAGATTAACTACAAAACATCTGCTATAAGACAAATAGAAAGTCAAATCAGTCAGGATCTTGGAGTTTAATAAGCGAGCCAATGAGTCTAAAACATTTTGCATAATAAGACCATCAAAGAAGCAGACCTTAAGTTTAGATCAGATGTCACAGTGTAGCGGAGCTAGTGCGTTGACATCAGCGCCCTTACTGTGCGTACTTCAAAGCCACTACAGTACAGTACGTGTGAAATGTTATTATAAACAAAATTTAAAGTAAATGTTTCCTGATTACTTGTTACTAAAATTTGCATTAATACACAAAATAGCTCTCAATGTGTAAACCTGAAAGAAGCACATTGCGTTCACAACAAGCCATAACAAAAAACGTGTTATATCTAGCTGACTAATTTTGTTTTTGTAAAATCAGTTTTTTAAAATCAATTTAATATTGAACATACTGTAATATTCAATATAAAATAAAAGTCTAAATACTATACAACTTAAATTCTATACTTGGAAATATTGTCCTAAGAGGCTCAGCATTTACCAGGATACAAAACCAGCCATCTTCTGGAGGCAGTCCAAGAGCTTCTACATGTTACGTTAAGCATTCACGGTGCCACCTGGCAGTTTTACAAAGTAGTGCATACCTATAACAGAATATGTAAAGTACAGTGCAGTGGGATGTGGTGTGTGCACTGCAATCAGCTGAATTATCCAGCATGCATTCTGAATGGTTGGATCTGTATGTACCATCCAGGGTGAATCCTGTTTTGTACCTACTGTTTCCCAGGTTAGGCTCCTGTGACCACAACTAGACTAAGTTTATTCAAAATATATAGATGTGCTTTGAGATCTAATTTAAATATATAAAACAGTATATGATATTTTATATTAGATTATTAGACTGATTAATTCACAAAGGTGCTATTGCAGTAAAACTACAATATTGTGGCTGAAGAAAGTAGGAACTTGTAACAGCAGCTGCCAGATGTGCTTCTTTGAAATTTAAATTTGAAGCTCAAAATTTGTTACAAAACATTTTGGTCTGATTGATATCTTTTATATTTTCAGATCAAAAGAAAATCATTAAGATATATCTGCATGCAGAAATAAACAACAGCTGCAAGAGGCCCTTTGTAATGTTTTCTTATTCTCTTTCAAAAAGCACAGATGTGAGAATATTAAATTAGAAATGTTAATTTGATGGCCTTCAATTAAAAACAATCCTTTTGCTATTATGGAGTCACATTCTTCTCCTAATTATTATTATTATTATTAGCAATTTTTGTTATTGTGTTTTCATGTAAGTAGGTAAAGGCAGCACAAAATTAGTCAATATGAACATTTAAAAAACACTAATGAAATAAGTTCTGAAGCAAATGAACTATAAAAGAAAAAAAAGTACAAATTAATTGTATAAGAAGGCATTTCCTGTGCCTACCATGTTGACACTGTTAATATATAATATTTTATTCACTTTTTCATTTACTGGTAGCTATCAAACATTAATTTTAAGAGGGAAATTGCACTGGAAGCTAATCTTTGCTTTTATTTTTCTTTTTAGAAGCTAATTCAATTTGCCCCCTATAGTGTAGTCTCAACCGCTCACCACTGCTTCCAAACACAAGATCTTGCTTTGGATCTACAGTATACTGTATGTTGTATGTGTGAATAACTTAAAAAAAAAAAACTCTGAACTTATTTCAGTTGCTAGTAGCCAATCAAAGGGAGGAATCTGTCCATTATCACTAATTTATCCATAGTCCTCTACATCAGCAGATAACTTTCCTTTATCAATGCAACGTTGAACTGGTATAAATCCAGTTGTTCTTATTGGGCAGAAGAGAGATCATTCCTCTTTCCTTTCAAGGTCTAGCTGGAGGCTACCTATCTGTTGGGGTCCAGGAGATAATGGATATCAAACTCCACGACATTAAGCTGAAGCCAAAATATATTCTTGATTAATAGCATCTTTAATTTTAATCTGAACACGCCAAAAGGGGGCAGAGTGAACAGGATGCTCCAGCACTTACTGTAGGTCCCTCCATCATACTGCAAAAGGATTCAGGACCTGTTGTTAGCAAATGCCACGTTGACATTTCATCTTTTTTACCGTTTTTGTTCTCCTGCAAACAAGATCAAACCCTGGTTTTAGAACAAATGGTTAGTTAAAGTCCAGTAACTTCAAAAATATGTCAAAACATGTCCTCCAGTTATTAATAGTTTAAATTCATGCCTAGTACTAAGGACAATTCTAGCAGAAGTGACTTTCTAGTCAGGCTAGAACAATAGTACTTTCTAGTACATAAACTAAAGATAGACACATGAGAAGTGACAGGGACTATACAAATCTAAGCATGAGTACAAGTTAAGCACAGAAGTCTCCCATGATTTGAAAAAATTATACACAGTGGTAGGAGAATCAGATTTCAGAGATGCCATCTCTATTCTGATAATATGAAAATAGTTCTGCTCTTCAAATGGCAATCTTATATCTCTACCCATCAAGCATTATCTAGACAGCATTGCCAGTAGCCCTTTCATTAATGGCACTTACACCCCTAACATTTTCTGTATCCTTGCCTACCATTTTATATATCTATCCTCCATTCTCACACCTCTAAAACTAGGAACCTCCAGTACTCCCATAAACCATTATCATTCCATTTGCTACTGATAGATTTCTAGCTCCATGTCTGTGTGTGCTGAATCCTTGAGAATCTTGCCAACTTAGAACAAGATGACTGATATCACAATGTAGGTACCTGACTAGTTAAAGTAATGTATCATGCTATCAACAGGAATGCTTTTTCTAGCAATATAAATGTCCTTGAAATTAAATCTATATTCTATTATCCTAGCAGGTACTTAAGACACTTAAGTAGAAATGATTGTTTTTATTTGTCTTTATTTAATCTCTACAGAGATAACAATATACAGATTCACAGTCACTGCAAAAAGATAAAATCACCCTTAATTCTGAAGGGCTCTAAGAAAAAAGTAAAAATAAATCCAACTAAATATAGCTCAAAAAAGATCTAAAAGAAAAAGTATTTTGCTTACTACAAAACTATAATCTGTGCATAAATGAAACTTGAGTGTGACAAAAGCGGAGTATTCAGGCAGGGTGAATCCTGGCAATACAGGACTGCACAGTTATCTTATGGGAAAGAATAAAAATGGAGGACTTAAATGCATGTTATTTCACACACAATCTCTTTACTCCCCACAAACTTTCGTTTGCTGCTTCACGTTAACATCTCTACTGCTCAACATCTCCCTTGCCTACACTTTAAAAATGGAAAAATTCAACAGAAATTAGAAATTGGTAGAAATATCTTCCAGTAGTAATGACATACTATTTGGCCATATCTATAGATTCAAGTCTTAGTTCTGTTATAAAACTCTTACGTTTTTTCATCAGATCGCATATGACTCTTGCCTCTGTTGTTCAAAAATAAGTCACAATTCAGATGAAGTCAAGAGAGAACAATACAAGTTTCAGAAATAAAAAAATCTCAGTAGGCACAACATGTATGGACAGCTCTCTTCAAAATGATCAGATTTTTGGCTTCCTCCTAAACTCTGTTTCTTGGTTTCTGCTAGAAAACACTTATTTCTTCAGGTTTGCTGCACAAGCTCTCCATTTCCCAGTTCTCTAAAACTCTTAAGCAATTCCTATTGATACAACTCTGCTTCAAACAGTGGTTGACAAGATACTGTACATTTATGTAACTAAGGAACAAGTAATAGGTTTATTCCATGCTGAAAAAAAGAAGAAAGAGAACACAACGTTTCGGCTGTGGAGCCTTCTTCAGGTGCCAGTTACATTTATGTAACTAGATACTGTAAGCAAACATTTCCTTCCCAGTAATGTAAGAGTGGTGGTAAATTTTCTATTAGGTTATAGAAGTAAAAAAAGGTCATTCAGAAGTAAAATGTACATTTATAAATAAAACATGTATGAATTCATAATTCAGAGATCCAGACTAAATAAATTCATATTCTGTATGTCAAATTATATCATAAGCACATAAGAGAGGTCATATACCTCATCTATCTTGTTTTGGCTGCTGTTAGATAATTATCCATCATTATTTATTATTCATCCATTTTCCAAAACTTCTTTATCCAATACAGGGTCACAGGTGGAGCTGGAACATAACTGGCAAGCAGTGTGAGCAAGACGGGATACATCCTGGACAGGTCACCTATCCATTGTAGGGCACATACTGTACAGACACACCTACTCACACCAATTGAGACAGAATTTCGAAAAGCCTTCAGAAGCATTTTTATGATGCAATAACAGAATAGAGTTACTTAAGAGTTTTACTATCTGTAATGAACACCAACAAGGCCTGGGAAATGATGTTTCTGCAATCTCCAGCACCTGTGCGACAGAATGCTAGATTTGCAGTTGTTTACCTTTGTATGGAGCAGGCTTTAGTTCTGCTTCGCATTGTTTTTAGAAGCTCTTTGAAGTTTATTTTTTATGCAATGTGAGTTATTTATGCCGAATACTGTTTGCCTCAATACGAACTAGATCTTCAACATCCTGTGATAGGAACCTGAGAACTCTGAGGACAATGTCTCTCATCCCCAGGGAGAAAATATACTTTTATTAATTCAGGATAAACTAACAGTACTTGAGGAACAAGTAAAGGTTCATTCCATGCTGAAAAGAGAACGCAAATGCAACGTTTTGGCACTGGAGCCTTCTTCTGGTGCCATAATACAGTCCCTGAACTTGAGTTTCGCTGTGCTCAGATTCTAGGTTATGGAGGGGGACAAAACCTGTTTGAAGATGTTTATTAGGAATGGGCACCTCCGTGAATGTAGAATTCAGCCATTCCTCAGTTCCTTTTCCAGTGCATATGCCTACTCAAAGAGGATCTATAGGATTTGTTTTTTTTTTGCAATTTCCACAGTCAAACTCCACCTGTCCACAAAACCTTTTGTTTGCCATATCAGTTACTATACTGTAGGTACTATGTTGCTCCAGGTGGGATTTCAGATGTTTTTTTCCCCCTATACAAGCTTTGTGAAGTGACTAGGAAACTGTAGATCCATGAACATTTTCCCCATCTGGACTTTGTAACTTTCATAATTGCTGTCAGCCTTACAGCTACACTGCAAACTTAACAGCCTCAGTGGGTGCTTTGTTTGAAGGACCAGCCTGATCTAAGCAGTGTTTTGGGTGCATTCCACTTCTTAATGATTGATTTCACCATGCTCAAAAAGAGCATAAGTATCTTAATATACTTTTATACATTCTCCTGATCTGTGCTCTTGTACAGCTTTATCCCTACCCTGTTTTGAAAATTCCTTAGTCTCCATGGTTGAATCTTTGCTTGAAATTCACTACCTCATCGAGTTGGTGTAATTGTTAAAACATGTGAGTCTTTTTTGGTGCACAAACACAGGACAGTCAACAAATTGAGTTAAGGTAGGCTATTTTTGTGCACCTAATTTGAGATAGCAGGTGGTATGGTTGTGCAGTGGTTAGCATTGCTACTAGGTGGCCTCTGCATAGAGACTGTATATTAATGAGTTTGTGTGGGTTTACTTTGGGTGCTCTGGTAACTTCCCACAGTCCAAAAACTGGTAGGTTTAATTGATAGGTCTGCATTTATGTCTGGACTGACACCCTGTCCAGGTATTACCTATCTCTGTTGCTTGCTTGCCTGCAACCCTGAATTAGGAGCAGCATTTAGAAAATGGATGAATAAATTAAGGTTTGAATACTTATAATATCATGGCTTTTCCATTTTTCATTCGTAAGTGTTTTGCTCTGAGTAGGTTATTTTCATGTGAATATAAAAAATAATTACTATTTAAAAGTGTCATGACTACATGCTGTAATGCAACAGAATATGAAAACTGTGCAAAATAATTTTACAAGGTACATATATTTATACCTAATTTCTGTTTAATATTCTGTATATTGTATTTAAGTTGTAATGTCAAAATATAAGATTGTATTTAATGGAACTATTGTAGCAGTTTTGTACCCATGTACAATGCAGTGCTAATTTAAAACAGCATAAATGAGGCCTGAGACTGCATTATAGCCATAATTCAAGCATTATTTGAAACCAAAATTAATTTTAGAAAGTTCCTTTGCTTTTTTCCAAACTTGGTGTCTGTAATGGGCCATTTTATCAACATAATGCCAGGGTAAATGGAGTGCGGTAATGACTGCACTTTGTGGTCTGAGGAAAGTACTGCTAGCTGATGTGAAATTTTGCTGATTCAGAGCTGCTCCTTAAGGAAACAGTATATATGCCTTGCTTGTAACGTGCAGTGCCATTCAGTATCTTGTGGTCATTTCTGAGTATATCTATTTTTATTCTTTTGACATGAATTCCTGTAATACCTTTATTCTTTTCATTGATGTACAGTATTGATCATCTTTAGGGGAAATGTTCTACTGGCAGAAATACTCAGCTTCTTTTATAATTTTAATTATAACATCCAACTCACCCCCTTTTATCCTCTTAATCTGAGTTTGGAAAAATTACATTATCATTACAAAATTAAGTGTTATGAGACTAAGGATACAACATCAGAGGACTCCTAAAAACATTCCCTTCTAATCACCTCCCTCACTCCCATTATTGAATCAACTAAAGTTTATCTTTAAACTGTTCTTGCTGTTGCTTTTATCTTTGTTCATTTAGACTAGGATAAAGGGGTGTGCCGGTTAATCACTTTAACAGATAATAACCTCTCATGCATACCAGCTTTGGAGCAGCAGAATCCATTAAGACACTCTGAAGCCCATTAAATCCATTATAAGACATTAATACCTGTGCATGCATTGTATAGTGAGGATACAACCCTCAGCCAATACAGGTTACCTTGAGTGCTATTTGAACTGAAATGTATTCTCTTTAATCGACCTGAAATCTCAAATTGAAACTATTTAGACCAATGGTGTGATATACTTCTAGTGAATACATCCGAATACACCAATTTCTCTTTTCAACATTAGAGGAATAAATAGACAGAATTACTATTAATATTTATATTTATATTTATATAATATTTATATTACTGTTATATTAAAATTTTAAATATTTTAAGTTAATTCTTAAAAAATTGAAAGAGCAGTGTTAAAATTGCTACTCCTAATTTGACCATCTGAGTTATCTTATGTGGGGACAGGTCTCTTCCTGGTGAGTTTTGCTTTGAAGATTTTTTTCGTAGCCTGGATTCCTAGTAACAGGAATTGATACTTACAGGATGACTGCTAAAATGCATATTTAAACATTTAAAATGATTCATATTGTGTGCACAGATACAGATACAAACACACATTTGGTGTGGGAATGTGTGTTTTGGGGATTGGTGTAACTCACTCCACATTAAGCATACTTTAAAGCCAACTTCTGAAGAAACAACATATCAGAGATCTGTGCAGTAAACTTGTGCACATTGTAATGTGAGACAAACCATATTATATTTTATGGGAAAGCTAAAGCTTGCAGCATTCACTCCTTGGTATAATTGAAAATGCCCCATATTATTAGAAGTAGTAAATTGATGCATTTCTGTTCTATATGGAAATTATGATTGTTGATAATGTAAGACATACAATGGCAATTTTGACACTCTAATAGCTGAAGAAGCATAATGGCTGCAAATAGCAAAACCTATTTCCTACAATGGGACATAACTATGGCAAGCACAAACAAAAAACTGCAGTTCATCAACGATCTCAGATTCATCATCATTCTTTTTAAATGAAATGCTGAAACCTGAATCTTCACCCTTCATGGCTTTGCCTAAAAGGCAAGAAGTAAACTTCTCAAATACGAAGAAGCAATGATGCTACATTTAGTATGATGGTCTTATTTTTTAGCTTCCACCATTTCTTTCTTCATGAACACAGCAAAGCTCCATTGAAAACTGACATTGATTCGTATAGTTACTGAGCTGTTAGGACAGACGTAATTCATTACATTATTTCACAGCTTTATCTATACCAAACAAAATGTCACTGTCAGCGTACATACATCTGTAATCTCCAATTATAAAATTTGTCTGTTAATGTCCAGCTCCTCACTTTGATAATAAGATATTATACAGCTGAAAAGATGTGTATTCATATGAATCCCATTTTCTCATGTAAACAGAACGTTTCCAAAAACAATTCAGCTGTTTGGTTAGATCCTAACAAACTGCAATATAGAGATGGAATATATTAAATATTGTAGCAACACGGAACTGGTAGGATTGCAGAAAAAATACAGAAATGTGAGAAAATAGTGCTGCAAGATTCAAATCAATGAGAGGAGATTAGTACCTGCTTTGTAGTGAGAACACGCAGTATACATAGGGAGTTATAGGGAGTAGTTTAGATGCTGAATTGAAGCCTTTTGAGCCCTGAATTTGAGCCCTTTAAATTGAAAGGTGATATGTAGATGGGTTCAATTAAAGCAGGGGTTTAGTATTTTAGGACAGATCAGTAAAATCTCCACTGTGCACAGGTTGTTGGCTCATCTCCCTTGCACACTTACCTAGGTGTATGCTATCATTCCAATAGATCATACGGGCTTTATAAAAGGCATCTGAACTCTGGTAGTATTCACCTTCTTCTCCATGTTACACCTGATAATGGATGTGTTAACAGATAACGTTATGCCTGTGCTTTTCTTTCATTAATTGTGTAGAAGGCACATGGTTGAGTGAGAACACCTATAAATGATTCAGGATAATAGGTTTCAACGATATGGCTAAATAAAAATAGATACTAATCCTTCATTTTATATGAAAATATTATACATACAGTAGATAATATTTCTTAATCCTAGCCGCAATTGCCAGTTATTTTTATTCTGATGCTGTATCAGGATATAAAATGAATTGGTCCAAATGTCATTACATTCAGGTATGGAAAAAATGCAAAGGGTCCCTTCCTGGGGTTCTCTCTGTAGGGGGTTTACTGTATATAGTATCCACAAATACACACACACCTGGGCCGATCTTCCCAGAAATCAATAATCCACCAGTTTGTTTTTGGACTGTGGGGGGAATTTCGATCACGTAGTGAAAACCCATGTGAACATAGGGAGAACAAACTCCACATAGAAGCCTGAGAATTGAATCCAGGGTCCCAGTGCTGCAAGGCAGCAGAGCTAACTATTGCATCACTGTGCCGCCATGTTGCCCTTTAACATAGAGTAAAATTAATGTATTACTTGATTGACATTAGGAGTGGATATCTGTATGATTTCTTTAAGACTTTAACTGTTTTTGGAGGCCACTGACAGTCCATGAACACTGCAATGCAGACACTTTCTCACGTTTTTTGCAGTACAAAGGACAGATGTCACTGGCTTTAGTTACACAAACTGTATCTAGCAAGTAAAGAAGACAAGTTGATTTATTAAGTGCTCTGTTGTTGATCCTGTTGTATACTGTTAGACATATTTATTAAAGCTGCTAAAGAAAATCACAATTCACAGCTACAGACAAAAAAACAACCTTTGCACCCTTACGTGGTACTATGTTTGTAATAGGGTTTACAAAGACTGTGAAATTTAATATAGGCTCTATAAATATATAACTTAATTTTACTCCGTTTACTCAGAGATCTAATTTTAGTTGGCCAATTTAATTTGTCACACATATATTATATAAACCTACTTTAGAAACAAAAGATTTTAATATATTTTCAGAGTATCTAAGTAGCCTTTATATTAAACTCAATTTTCAATGCTAATCTTTCTATTTTTGTCAGCTCTTCAGCTAGGACTGTGCATCTTGGTTTTTCTTCACAGTTTATGATATAATTCATCTTCTGTTAAAGTTGTGATCTATGGTTTCATCTGTGATGCTCACAAAATTAATTTAGAAATGAGAAAAACAACATAAATCAAAAACATCTAGTGGCATTGCTTTTTATAAGGTACAGTACAGTATATGCACTGGCAATCAGTAACTAAAAACATGTTATAAAAATGAGTGAAAGCTAGCCAGACAACAATCAATTTGAACATGATGTAATGCCATCCTGGGTGGGGTGCATTCAAGGGGTGGAGCCCTTGTTAAAAGTGCATGCATAAACAGGTTACTTCCCAAATGGTGGGACCAAGCAAGACCCCTGTCAGATCTCCCGTATGTGGATACTCGGCAGTGAGAGAGCCTGGCAAAATCAGGACAGCAGCGGGTGTAAGACACTATTGTTCATGGTAATACCAAAGAGCATGTTTGCATTTTAAAAAGAGGAAAATAGATGAAGTGGCAGTGGCTAAAATCCAGAAAAGGGGGAAGTATGATTGACCTGTTCTGGAGGGTGCTATGTCTAGTGGAGAGACAGCCTTCAATGAATGGAACCTTAGATGAGATAAAAACAAAGAATTGGTTTGAGAAAATGGCCATTGGGGAGTCTGTTGTATGATTGTATTTGTGAGATTAGTGATAAATATCTGATATAGTGATAAATGTGATCAGTGTGGGGGGCAGTAGAGGGACCCTCCCCCAGATGATGTGGGGTATTAAGGGAAAGGGTGGAGTCTCTGATTGCAGATCTCTGGTGTTGAGCATGGAGGCTCCTTACAAAAATTGGACTTGAGGGAGAAACTCGTTGAGACTGCTTGGGTCAGAGAGTTTGCAAGCGGAGGGCCAAGAGATCTCTAAGAAGTATGTGGTGCCACCTGGCCTGAATGCCCTGACAGGGTTTCCCTGGAGTCCTTGAAATGATGGACTATAATGATGGACTTGAAATGATGGACTTCTACTATAAAATGATTTATAGTAGAAAAAAGGTTTGTCCCCATAATGAGATTATAATAATATTTTGCCTATAATTACCCCTGAAAACAACAATAAAATAATTTAAATAATTGCTTACACTTATATAGCGCTTTTCAGGACAGTCTACTCAAAGCGGTTTACAGGAAACGGGGACTTCCCTCCATCACCACCAATGTGCAGCATCCACCTGGGATGATGTGACGGCAGCCATAGTGCACCAGAACACTCACCACACATCAGCTATCAGTGAGGAGGAGAGCAGAGTAATGAATTTATAGTCCGGGATTATTAGGAAGCCATGATTGGTAAGGGCCAATGGGAAATTTGGTCAGAACGCTGGGGTTACCCAGCTACTCTTTTCAAGAAACACCCTTAGTGACCATAGAGAGTCAGGACCTCGGTTTTGCGTCTCATCCGAAGGATGGCGTCTGTTTACAGTATAGTGTCCCCGTCACTATACTGGGGCATTAGGACCCACACGGACCACAGGGTGAGCGCCCCATGCTGGCCCCACTAACACCTCATCCAACAGCAACCTTAGTTGTTCCCAGGAGGTCTCTCATCCAGGTACTGACCAGGCTCACACCTGCTTAGCTTCAGTGGGCTGCCAGTTGTGAGATGCAGAGTGATATGGCTGTTTATAGTGATAAAAGGCATATCTAGGTATGCATTTCCCAACAGCTGCAAGTGAACAGTGGAATATCTAATAAAGGGAGCTCAGATAACAGAATATTTCATTTAATTAAAACCCTGTAGTAGTAAAACATTTTTGTGAAAAGACAATTACTCTTGTGCTCTTTGACACTTCAGGTAGGTAATGTCCTTATAAAAACTGAAAAAGAGGAAAATATAAAATGCACAAAAAATGACTATTAATATTCATCAGTCTTTTTCAAATGCCAGAAGAGAACCACACTTTCACTAGCTTAATGCTCAACTCTTCTAAGTATAAAAAGCTACAGTCTTCAAAAAGATTATAGAAAAAAAGAGTATAAAACACTTCTTTGATTCTATAAAAGAACAAAAACAAGGTGAATTAAATGGATATGCAGTTACACATAGTCTTTGAAAAATAATGGTTCCACAAGGAAATGGATGCTCTACTGGACAATGAAAAATGCAGGTATTGATGTAACCTCTGTGACAAGATGAGAATGTAACCAAGAAAAATGCAGTATGTCAAGGAAAACCACACACCGCTAATTAAATTAAATCTTAAAACCACACACAAAACATAAAAACTTAGCTGTGATCTTATATCCAGTGTTTGGTAGACTCAAATGAGTTCCTAGCATACACAAAGTCAGCATCAGTTACAATTTGCAGAATTTACAATTACAAATGATTAGATAATTTCGATAATGTCATAACATTGCCAAGAAAATTTTAAAAAGCCTAATACAATCAAATCATTTTCAACTAGGAAATGGACAATGGATATGTATGAAGAATAAGTGTAAACAAGAAACTAAATTGCAAGCATTTTGTTTAACATGATAAAATTACTCAAGTTGAAAACAATGTAGAAATCTCTTGTTGAACTAAGGATTTTATAATGTAACATATATATATATAAAATTGACAAAGAATTCTGACCTTTGAAATGACTCTTATTTTTTTTCAAAATGCATAACTCTTCAGCATTACCTCATTAGGCTGTCTATTTTTTAATAGTACAAATATGATACTTTGGTTTAGTTTAATTTCCTTCTAGCCCTCTCTCTCACTTGCACATACAAACTCAAATCAGAGAATGATGGTTGATATGAGAAGCACCAAGATTTAACCATGGCATAAAACTGTGGTATTTATTTTCCTACACTTCATTTAACAGAAAGGCAACAATAATGACATTTTTGTTATGAAAGCTATCAGGCTGTTCTGGCAGTACTGGTTTTGCAGAAGAAATAGCTATGAAGAGTGTTGTCATGCTGTTAAGAAATCATTAAGCAACTTTAGTACACCCAAGCTGACATGTGAGCACTATGTCACTGCTGCTGAGGACTTCTGTGCAATGATAAATGCTCTGTGACTGTGGTGACAGCTGGAAGAGGATCTGTAAATCAACAATATAAGCTAGATTCTGGCAAAGATCACTCAGAATGGTCCTGTAAGGCCTGTTAATGCTAATCATAACTTAGTTTGGATTTTGATTGTCATAAACTACAAATGGATTTCTCAGGGACAGCACTACTGTCTGTTACCAAGATCTGTCTTGACTGACAGGTGAGCTGAGTTGGTAAAAGAAATAGTCAGGACCAGTTTGCTTTGGTTTTGAAATTAGGCAGGCTGTTTGCTGTAATTCTGATGAGCGGCATGTTTAGAAATTAAAAATTCAACTTGAATGTTTCAATGCTCTGCATGATTACTGCTGCAAGGCATCTAGAATCAGAGGAGCTTTGAATTCCATTATATTTTCAAAGATGTGTGCTTAGAAAAGGCCTCCTGTTTGGGCCACTGTTTTCATTATGTTAATATATAGAATTACAGCAAATCAGTTTTTAAATACACACTCTAATTAAACACTAAAAGTTTAGTTGTCTAATGGGAGACAAAAGTAATGAGGTTTTAATCTCAGCTAAAAGTTTTGGTAGCTCTTGGAATGTTTACAATTAATTAATACTTAAGGTACTTACATGCTATTAGACCTATTGTATGAATACTGTATATATATGGTCAGCATGTTGGCACAGTGGATAGTATTGCTGCGTCACAGCACAGGGACTCTTTGGGTTTACGCGGGTTTCCTCCTGGTGCTTCCTCCAATTAGCCTTGGTGTGAATGTGTGCATGTTTGTGTCTGTGTGCGGCTTATGATGGACCATTGTACTGTCCAGGGTGTAGAAAATGCTCCTTATACTCCACCATTCTTGTACATACCAACACTTCTTTGGCTACTCACACAGATACTAATCACACTCTTCTTACTAACTGTTCACTCTGTTTTCAACTCCAATAACTCCGTTGCCAAATTCTCAATTTTACCTTCAAGTAAACTCTTCATTCTCACTCTTTACCCATTACCAGATATTACCTTTTAATCACAACATTCTTGGCAGATCCTGTTTGGCCGGAGGTGCCAATCTGTAACAAATCCCTGCATTCTTGACACAGCAGATGAGATTTCCCATCTGTCTGCTGACTAATGGTAAGATAAAATGAGGATCACCTGTTCCTAGACTTTATTCTCAGAACTGTGTGGAAAAGAAATGCTGCTACCTTGCAAAGCAATGCTCCAGTAACACCTTGAGTCAGTCCTAATCCATCAAGCAAACCCTGTTACTCAGCAGAACGCTTCATCACCATCTGTGGAGAACCCTCAGTACAGCCTAATTAAAATCCATTACCAGCAAGAGCTCACCTCTGGTGCTCTTGCTGTCATTTCAAGCTGGATTGTCTACAGAGACGGAAACCCTTTTCTTCCCAAATAGACTTATAAGCCACTTAGTTAGCCCAGAGGAATGGTTATTACTACCAAGAACTTATCCTGATGGCCTCGTTCCCTCACGTGGAATTTCATTCCCTCCGAGTTCTAATTATTCATTCAATAAATAGGTACAGTATGCCTCATTCTGTAGTTTTTCCCAATAAACAGGGCGTCATCTTCATTCAAGGGCGCACCATTGAGCCTCAGTTTTGAACCAAGATGGTGGCTTTCTCACTATAAAAGACTCTTCTTACTATTCTAAGGGATAGGCAGCTCTGGTGCTAATACCACATTCATCTCTGATTTTCATTCCATTTCACCTCAACTGTTTATTTGAACAAATTAAGTGGTTGAGAAGAAAAATCAAATGTACTTTAAGCAGAAGAAATTTGAAGAAGAAGAACAAATTTACAGGTTCCTGTAAAAACCGCAGGAACCTAGTACTTGAGCAGCTGGGTTGCCTAAACATTTGATATACTGAGAGGCAATAAAAATGCAATGAGATCCTCTTCACTAATCTGAATTAAAAATAAAATAAAATTGGTGTGTGGAAAATATTCTGTTAGAAATCTCACATAGGCATTCATTTGTGCATACAATGTTCAAGTTGGATTGGCCTTCATAACTGCATGATATGAGCCCAAGATAACTGTACAAATGAGTTGTGTTGTCATTTCTGACAGTAACATCCTCAATCACAGACCATCACAGAGCTGTTGCAGAATTACCGGACAGTTCTCCCACAGACATATGTAAAACGTGATACTATGTAGACTGGGATGAATCTTGTCAGGACTCAAGGTCATCAGATCTGTTAAAGGCTTTAATGCTTTTCTTACATTCTATGAACTTCAAAGCACTACCAACCAAAAATAATACTGGAAGTTCACAAAAAGGAGAAACGAAATTCTGAGGAATATGATAGCTTCATCTTATGTATTATACAAAAAACTCACAGATGATTCATTGAATAAAAAGCAATGATCACTTCACTGGTAATAACGTCTTCTTCAAAACTAGTACAGACCAAAGGAGTATCTTTGAATGATCAGTCTCTATGTTTGCAAGTCATTCTGCTTAAATGTTCTTTCCCATGACTAATATAATTCTTCTTCATCTACAGTATATTAGTTTCCCTCCTGTTTCCAATACATACAGCTCTTTAATTTATCAAGCCATACATGATAACAACAAATCTAAGGTTTGGTAATTTTTTTCCAATGCATCATGCTGTTTTATTACGGAAAAAAACAGAACTTCTGTAATGTATTGGAGAATGATAAAAGATAAAAAAGAAATAGAAAAGCCATACTGTTGCATGACAGTTCATGACTCCAGCACTATAATGTTTCTGTAGTGATACACACAAGAAGACTATGACTTCCCACTGGAAGAGCAACACTGCTCTGTGGCTGAGTTGCCGATGCAATGCTGTTACTCTTTCAGTTGTGTGCACCAGAACAATCATGTAAAACACCTTGCTCAAGAAGAACACACAATCAAATACTATCAGTGATGTTTAGATACTATATGCTGTGAGTTAGGAGTGCAGAACCATAACCTCTACTCTGTTTTTATATAACATAAATAAAACTTTAAATAATGTATTATTCTTTAAAACACATTTGCTGTAAAATATTTAGTTTTTCATTCATAATTTGATAAACCTTTATTTTGATCCCTGATTTACTCTCAAGCCTTTTCCTTATTTATTGATCATGTACTGTATAGCTTCAAGGAACTGAAAATTAGTTCAAAGGTTCATAGATTATAAGGAACATCTTATGTTTATCTGTTAATTGGGTTGCAATTTTAAATGATTAATTAAATGATTAACACATTAATTGTTACAATTACTCCATTGGTAAATGAAATAACATGTCATTAGTCAATTTTTGAATCAACTGTTATTTAAAATCACAAAGGATATCGATGTCAACATTTATTAGTAGTCATAACTGACCTTTAAACAACTGGTTAGACAGTATTCACAATAGATCAATTGCAACAAACTTGAGTATTTAATACAAAGCAGTATACAAAGATAAGAACTACTGTCTTCGAATCATTCCTGGGATTAAAGCTACGGTACAAAGCTAGAGATCAGATTATCCCTTTCTTAGTACAGTATTAAGAATTAAGCTGTTGTTCTACCAAGCAGAAATGGAAGGGGATGACATTCAGAATATTTGAATTATTTGGATCAGTTAGCAACTATGTGGACAAACGTTAATATAGAATTATTACTTTGTCATATATACTGTACAGTATGTATAAGTAAATGCTTATGATAATTTAACGCCAGTTTTTAATTAAGAAAAATATGTATACAAAAACACTCCAGATAAAGGCACATATGTGCCTGTGCAATATTCAATCAATTTCAATCAATGTCCCATGAAATGAGTATAGCTGCAGTGGATATGAATTTGATCATGCAGCACTTCACAGTGGTTTTGTTTTCTGTAATACATGAATGCTAGGTCTTGACCATTCGGGGTAGTTGGGTCTCACAGTTCTGTTAATAATGTCCCTGTGTTTCCAAAGATTAAGCTACTGGAGCCTCAACTGTAATCCCAGGGAAAGGGTAGCACATTTTTGCCCTATATTCCAGGTTTTGCTGTCACAGTGGGTTTTGCCTCTGAATTGTTTCTTTGTTGTGGTGGTGATATTGTGAACATACACGAGAACACTAGTTACAGTGTTGCTCACAAAGTCTAAATCGTCCTAGAGTTGTGAAACAACAGTCCTAAAAAAGCAAGAACTCACCTTGAGAGTTAGAAGTGTTTTGCTTTTCTTTCATTTGGTTTTATATACCAGCTCTGTAAATCTAGCAGTATCAATGTATCATTTGCATTTTCACCAATCTTGCTTTGGACTTGAATGGACCAACTGTTCCATCTCTATGACGTTAAACTGTCATAAATAATCACTTCTGAAATGACCCAAGAAAGAATGTTTTCTTAAATATACCCTCACTTTTAACTACATAAATTAACACATTTTACGCGGTGTATCCCTATTCTTTAATATCCTTGCTGCTATCTAAGAACCACCAATATGGAGTCCCATCACAAATAATAATGGGACAAACGGACTCAAGTGACGCTCATATGTGACTGAACACATTTAAGAGTCATGCCCCATTGACTAATAAGCATTTGCTTAAATAACATCTATCCACAGAATAATATATATAAACAATATACAGCTCAAAAACAATCAGATTCTATAGACTGTGCCTTAGTAGTTGTAATACCAATGGCACCTTCCTTCAGAATTAGAGCATGAGACGTAGGTCTATTGTACCGTGTTTGCAATGCAATTTTAGCTAAAAATTATAATTAATTTCCAAGCAATGAACACTAAACTTATGTTTTGATAATATTACTTCAGTAATAAATAGCATCTACATTTAGAACTTTTTCTTGCGATCTAGGGTTCTCCTTAATTACGGAATTAAATTACTTGGTCTAGAGCATAAATTGTACTGACTTATACTTTAGGTACTTTAGTATCCTCTCAAAAGCAGCAGCTGTTACTTTGGGTTCATTGCGATTAAGAACACTTTCAGCATGGACCTGGGGACTGAATTCAGATATTTCAGAAAAGTTCATTGCAACTGGTACTGTAGTTACAGTGCAGGATCATCCCCTGTTATTACACTTCTTTCAGTTTGTTGTAATCTGCCCGATCTGCATGCAGTTAAGTCTCATCACAAACATGGATCCATATCATAAATAAGTGAATCAATAAAACCTGGAACATTCTTTGTTATTTACAAAACACTTGTAGATGATGCACTGGCTGTATGTTCTTGTTTTGTTATGAATGTGCTGTGAAGTACATTCTTTTGTTGTTTATCTCTATTGCTAGCTGTAGTTAAAAATGTATGGTCCCAGATTAGAATTAAAAATATGGTGGATTTGTTTTTTCATTTTATTTAAACTCACATTATCCTAAATGGATGTCTGTAAGCACGAGAAGCCGGATACCTCTTGAGAAAGCAGTGAGATGGTGATTGATGGCTAGGGCCAACAGAGACAGCAGATACAGTTTTTCTTGAGATCCATATGGTTTGTCAAGAGGTAAACCTACAGTAGGTAGAGTGACTGTTAAAGGTAAGATTGTTTGTTTTTGTTGTTGAATTGTTTAAAATAAAATGTGAGCCAGGCTAGAATCCATGTTTTGTTTTAAACTTAAACCGTTGATATTCTTCATCTTTTTATAGTATACTGTATAACTGATTTCCAATGGAACAGAATTAAAATATGCTTGGACATAGCCTAAAATCCATCATAGAAAAAAGAGGGCTTTTATGACTTGGTAATAGGCAAGACTTCGGGATTTAATATTTAATTGTTTTTTACTGTTGCAACTCAGAAATAACTCAACCTTATGGGAGAGGAATAAATATTTGCAGCAGAGACCCTCATCAACAATACAATTTATAAGCAATTTCCTCTGTATAATTTTATTCCCTTAGAAAGCCTGTTACATGTCATCGATTTCAGAGATGTTCTAATAATTTCCCTTCGGAGCAAAACACCTCCCAATCTTTGCTTAATTAGTGTATTCTGTAGCAATCTGCTATTTCTCATTTGAATACTAAACATGTAGCTTGTTGCATCTTTAATTACAAAGGCCCTTCTAGAGACTGTCATTTAATATGCTTGCAAGGCTTTGTAATATTAGATTATATCTCTTTTATTAACTATTTTAATTTCTTCTTACCTCCTTTTTGTTATCCAGTTAATGATTCACCTGAGTAGCATAATCCCAAATTAATCCCAAATTGTTTTTCTGGCACTTGGTGTAGAATAAAATTGATATTTCTTATTATTTCTTCATTACTGTTTTTGAGGTGGTTTAAACAGTGAACAGCAAAACCTCCCCTGGGTTACCTATAGAATCAACTAAATGGCTGAATTGGCTCTTATTGCTCAAAAACTATGTAAAGTGCACACTCTTAGAAGTTAAGGACGTACACATACTTTAACAGTGCAAGAAGCATAATTGCTACAGTAAATGTCCTGCAATAAAACTGGGTCTCCAGGTTGTCATTGTAAATTAGTATATTTGTTCAGCTAGCAGTATGCGGTCTGTTATGCCAAGAAAGTAATGACCCATTGTCAGTATAAAAAATGTCACTACAACATGGGAGGTGCATGTCGGAAGCAGGTTTTAGTGTGATTGAGTCTGCCAAACTTGGAGTCACTTGGAGTAACATTTCTAAAGACAAAGGTACTGTAGGTTACATCTGAGTAAAGAATGGACATCAGGCAGCAACTGTGTTTTAAGCAGGATACCTATTTTGACATATATTAATTAAACTGGTTATATAGTGAGGCCTACTAAGATTATTCAGTTAATAGTCCAAACATCTTTAAGAGTAAGTTAGCATAAGGAGAAATATGGTCAAGTAACTCTGAAGCATGTTTGGATGAAATATAACCCAACAATATTTGGCTATTGTTGAAGGAAGTTTGGTTTAATTAACTATATTTTATCACATGCAACTTATATTGTCATGAGCTGAAGTTTAGAAATAATTGGCTTAACAGTCGTTTAATCACAACCATTTATGTAAGAAGCCAAATTCTTCAGTGACCCTCAGTAGGTGAAAACATTATCACAGTTATTACAGTTTGAAGTACAAGTAAGACTTAACTGCTCAGTCTCAGTTTGTCTGACTGTTGCCCAAGATTGAATTTATTTGATATGGAAGAAGAAACAAGTAACCATGTTTATTCATGATTGACTTTGTGACAGATTGTGATACTGTGCTCAGTAGAATGATACTGTACCTCATTTGGAGGTAACTGGAGTAAAAATAAATGAGTTAATAAATAAGTTAGCTATGGGTTGTAAATTGACAATGAAGAAAAATGTGGTGGTTAGATGAGAATACTGGTTTATACAGGAATGGCATTTTCACATATGTTCATCCTACCGGTATTATAACTATACTGTACATATTGTGATGCCACCAGAGGAAGGGTCATTTAAGTGTGTTACTACCCTACCAAGATGACGGACCAAAGGTTTCAGTGAAAGCACCAAAATGGAGGACGGCAAGCGATTGCCATAATTGGGAGCAGCTGTGTGTTCTTCCCCTTTTGTTTCTTTAATAAAAATAAACAGTAGCAGTCTGAACCTAAAGGCTTTTTTCGGGGCATGTTATTATCTTGGACCCACCTACTGTATATGAAAGAGCCCATTATGACATGCTCCATGATCACAATATCATTTGAATTTAACTGACCCAACAGTTTTGAGCAATACCACTTTGAATTATGGAACTGCATTAGTAAAAAAAATCTTAACTTATTTTTGGAATGTTTATAAAATCTGCCAGGTTCCAATTTAATCAGTGCAGCAGTTATATACAGTAGACTACCAAGTAGACTACCAAGCATTATTGCACAAGATATGTCAAAAGTTGGAAGGTACTGTATATTTTCATATATATATGTGTGTATATATATATAATCAGGCCTATACTGTCATAGTTTTTGTATTGTGTATTTATTGTATTGTGCCTGTAACAACACAACTTTGCACTATAGTATACTGAAATATTATATTATAATAGATATATAGAAATTGTGTTGCATATATTTTTCAGTTTTTTTTCTTTTTGTTTTCCACAACTACAAACATTTACTGTAGGTAACAAAGTAATAAATAAAAGTAAGAATGAAAGCTGAAATAAATGACATTATATTATTTTTCTTTTTTTACCTAACAGTGAGAAAAGTAAGCAAAGTGCTATGACAGACTTTGGAGTTAATTCTGGTAGCACCCCACATCTGAGATTATTTACAAATGTGGTCAGAAAAAGGTTTTTGATAATTTAATACAATGAACTAAGCTTCCAGTTGGGGTTCATTTTACTTCTAAAAAATCAGAAGTACATTTAATCCAATATAGTCCAGTATCCTTACAAACCTTACAAGAATGCTGGTTCATCAAGGCTGCCAATAGTTTTCTGAGTACATGCTTCCTAGCAGCATGCCTCATTATCAGCACTGGTGTCCTCCTGATCAACTATCTCCCACACACATCTGCTGAGTTCATTTTATTGAAAAAGTCAGGCTGTTTCTAGTTTAAGGATGCATGGAGACAACCCCTTTCTGAGAAACCAGTGGGCTTCATTTCCCATGGCTTAGCCTTGCTTGACAACCCCCTCAGGACTTAGAATTGAATTCTAAAGAAATGAGATTACAGACTTTACAAAGCACCTCCAAAATCACTGCAATATTTAATTTCATCTAGAGAGTGCAAAGTATTATATGCAAAAAGGAAGAATATTCTTAAAGGGGAGAATATTCTAAATACTAAATACACTGAAATAAAAAAACAAGATTAAGCAACTTGATTTAAACAATTGTCTTACACAGATTAAAGGACAATTCCTATAGGTTCTAGAGTTTTTTTTTTAAAAAAGACAATCAACTAAGTGAACTATTTGTGAAGATTTAGAACATGGAGCTATATTGCTGAACCAGATACCTTGGTACTGTATGCATTGTCACTTTTGAAACTGCTTGTGTTGAAAAACAACGCAGTGTAGCAGTTAAATTCAAAATGGTCTTGAAGAAAAACTGGCTACTGGACTACTGGAATTTGGTACTAGTGTTATCATCATTCTAGTGTGTATAGTTTGTATGCTTTCCCCATGTTTGCATGGGTTTCCTTTGAGTGCTCTTGTTTCTTTGCACATTCCAACGTTAAACAGATAGTTTAATTTGCTTCTGGGAAAACTGGCCCTGATGTGAGTGTGTCTGTGTTTGTGTCTGGATGTGCCCTGCGATGGACTGGTGTCCTGTGTTCTGCCTTGTGCTGGTTGCTTGCAGGGATAATCTCCAGCTCCTTCATAGTCATGTATTGGATAATGTTGTTAGAAAATGAATGGATGTGTGGATGTTTGTCCTGTAGGGAACCAGGGATCGGTGGAGACAGAGCTTGAGTGCCAAAACTGCCAGCACTTTATTTTTCACTTGGTCATAACATACATCTCAATGGCACAAAATAGCTGCCCATGCCTCTGGTACCTCCAGTCTACAGCAAGCCGATGAGCCCAAAATAAGCAAAAAGATTTATTTAATAATTTAATTTAATTATCTCCTTATTTCACAATACAACATCCTTAGTCAGAATGATTGGTGGCAGTGAATATTTCTTCACTTTATTTTTGTAACATTATTGTGTTATTATCTTGTCTCATTACTATGACTGTATACAACATGGGTGAACAGTTCACTGGTCCTTATCAGAGTCAGCTGTTCTTTTTCATGTTCTGATTCACATGGTGCATACAGGAGAGCTAACATTAATTAGAAGTGATGCAAATGTCATGAGTAATATCAATATTTAGATGTTAGAATTGTGGAAATGATAGGAAATTGGCAAAATCCTAACAATTGAAACTAATACAAATAAATAATAATTACATAATAAAGTACACTTGTGATTTATGGTATCATATTGTGGACTGCAATATTTTTTTTTCTCTGTAAATTAGGCCAGAGAGTCACTTTAAATGACACATGTATATTTGTCATCTGGAGAAGTAAAGTTTGGTTGAAAGCTCACTGTAGCCAGTATTTCACTATCAGTGTTCAATTGCTATAGCTGCCTATCTCTATGTGCTGTAAATTAGGTTTAATACTGTGGCGTTCCAAAAGCCAGGTTTCTGGGAGCCTGAGCACATGACTCTGAAACCTTTACATTTGCAGACTCATTTCCCCTTTTCTTCTCCTTTACAAATAGGGTCCCCTTTCCCTTCTACCACATTCTGTTCCAAACCCCAAATTGAGCAATTTGCTCCATTAATCCCTCTCTTCGATTCGACAACTTCCCTCCCATGATGAGTGACTAGCACACCCTCAGCTACTATACCTAAAAAGGGCATTAAACTAATAAACTGCAGTTCCAGTCTCCCGCCTTTCTCATTATACCACAGCCCAAGCAGAGGGAACCTAAGGGGGGCCACTACAGTACTATAGTCAATGGAGGGTGGCACCGTAGCACAGTGGTTAGCATTGCTGCCTTGAATTGGTGGGATCCTGGGCTCATTTTCTAGGAATATGTGTGGAGATTCGCATGGGTTTCCTCCAGGAACTCTGGTTTCCTCCCATAGTTCAAATACATACTGGGAGGTTAATTGGCTTTTGTGCAAAATTGACCCAGTGTGAGTGAATTCATGTTTGTGTCTATGTGTGCTCTGCAATTGACTAGTGTCCCTTCTAAGGTGTCTTGTGCCTGTTGCTTGTCAGGATAGGCTTTGGCTCTCTAGCAACCCTCTATTGCATTAAGAGGTTAGAAAATTGATGGATGTTTTGATTCCCCACTCTTAAAATAACATTCTGTAGGAATTAGTAATTCAGGTGAGTATCTGCATCAGCATGTGTAGGCTGCAAAGCAACAAGTAATAGGTTTATTCCATGCTGAAAAAAAGAAGAAAGAAAACACATTTCGGCCGTGGAGCCTGCTTCAGGTGTGAGCCTGCTTCACACCTGAAGAAGGCTCCATGGCCAAAACGTTGTGTTTCCTTACTTCTTTTTTTCAGCATGGAATAAACCTACTACTTATTATCTAGGAATGTCAACATCCGAAACTGAAATTGTAGACATGGATAATGACTACTTTCTTACCCTTTCTTATACTGTATTTCAATTACCTACTAACTACCACAAGAATTAGATGGATTAAATTTGTAACTGTTCTTATGCGCCGAAGGTAAATAATTATATCAATACAATGCAATTGACCAACTACATGAAAAACATCTAAATGCCTTGACCACCACACCTGTGTTTTGACTTTATTGCTCTGAACAGTGCTTCCAATTAACTTGTCTAATTCTATTGCAGCCCTTTACACTCACAAAACTTGTAATTGAAATATTTTTATTAATGGGAGGATCCTTGATTTCAACAATACAATGAAATTCATTAGCTAATAGCATATTAATGATAAATTGCCTGCTAATGTTTTGCAGATGTTTACAACTGACATTATTTGTATCCAATTTGCATTGGAAAGCATTTTATTGTATTTTGTTCCAGAGATGATAATACTCAGTGCTTATTAATTATGCAATTATGCAAATAGTATATTTTGGCATTTAAAATACAATTAAAGGAATAGAAAAAACTCATATTTTTTTCTGGCAAAATGATTTAACAGCATACTGTATGAAGAAGTCAAGAAAACAAATTAAATACATTTTATATTTTAAGAGTCCATCTTCGTATCTTATATCTTTTGACTAAATGTATTTCATTTTCCATCCATCCATTCAACCATTTTCCAACTGCTTTATCTAAAACAGAATTGTAGGGGAGCCGGGGTCTATCCCATCAAGCACCGTACACAAGGCAGGATGCAAGTCGTCAATCCATTGCAGAGTATAGACAGACACAAACGTGCACATTCACACTAGGGTAAGTTTAGAAGCTGTGGGAAGAAATCAGAGCACTCAGAGAAAACCCATGCACAAATTACTTACATAATCCTTTGGAATTGGATGCAGGGCCCAGCACTGTGAGGCAGCAATGCTAACAAATTTACAGAACAAGAGTGTAAGTCACACTTTGAAAGTCATTCGCATCAATGCTAACCTCTTTTTTACACGCTTATTTGCTTTTAAATACTACATGTTTTAAATCCATTGTGTATATTTTTAACAATCAAAATCTAAAATGAAAATACCTCTATAGTGTGATAAAAAAATGAAAGATTCTGTTATTGTCACTGTGCACTATGGTTGACAGAGGAAAGCACTAATGGGTTAATAAACATTTAATTATTATTAAATTGTGTACACACCTCTGCAGTAAAACAAGGATTCACTGCAGCACCTGGAGGTTTTTTAGAGTAGTGTTTTCTTGCTTAAGAATCTCAATATTATTGCAATCACAATAAAAATCACAATATCTTTCAGCATACTACAGCAGTTGTTGTGGATTACTGCGTGACAATTTCTGCTCTGCCCTGTATAGGACAAACCTTAGTGGCCATTATGTTTACCTTGTTATACTAAAACATATTTTTATAGGATGCAAGGTTGCAAGGCAGGGATAGAGAATCAAATTATTGTGAATATACAGTATTATGCTTTGAAGTATATTTAGATACTGTACTGGTTGAATCTAAATCAAAAGTTTATAATTTCAGCAAAGCAGACTGATGGAGATGAACTGCATCCTGCTCAGTTAAACTCAGACTGTTTTCATGCTGATATCTCATGGAGAACATTCACTTGTTATTCTTCAGAGCATCTCAGTCAAGAGTATGCTGATCATCAAATGATGATGTGTATGGAAGTGAAGCCATTAACTGACCAAGACAGGGAGCCAGAACACCACTTCAGTCACCAACTCTGAGCAAAAGGACTTTGAAGGAAAGAGATAAGAGAGAGCATACTAAACTGTGAATCATAATCTTAGCTTGTCTTCAACATAGCTTATTTTTGGAAAAGCCAAGTATTATTTGAGCATGAAAAAAAATTAAATGTACTTTCAGATATTAAGCACAGTAGTTCTGAAAACTATTAAATCAACAAGTGATTAATACATACTGGTATACAAATAATATTACTGAATTAATATTGAATACATATTTTTTTTAAAAAGATTTGAATAAATGGAAAAAATGCTTGATAATTTTACAATATTTAACACAGAACAGTTTAAAAACTGTCAGGCAAAATAAGCGCCTGACAGTTTTTAAAACTTGAAGTGGATCAGCCTTCTCTGCAATAGTAGCCTCATCAGTTTTCCTGTATTATGGTTCTTGTATTATAGCTTCAGGAATGTGTTCCATAGCATTCATATAACTACAATGTGGTTTTTAACTCAGTGCAAATGTTTTGTGTTTTCCTTGCAAATTCTAGTATATTAAAATACCACAAAAGTATTTTGCAACTGGTTCCATTTGCCTTATGACTGATGTCCCAGCAGGAGTCATTGATGTACTGTAAGTCGTGGCCCACCCTGCTTCCTCATTTGGAAAATATAGTTCATAGCAGTGCTCTATTCACCACTATCCTAATAAAAATTGATTTCACAAACATTGAATATTTAATCACCAAGCATTCAGTGGGATTACAGAATGCATATAGTACCCTCGATATTTATTTTCTTTTTCTCAAACAAATTGTCATGAAAATGGAGCATAAGTCAGGTTTTTTGTTACTGTACACATTGAGTTGTTGTTTTTTTTTTCCAGTGTCCCTTATATCTTTGGCTGTAGAGAAGTTTTTATAGGGTTCTTTAGTCTAAGTTTGGTGGGGATAAAAACATTTATTGTTTATTGAAGCAGTGGAATAATTCAGTTTTGTAGGCAGCATTGGTGTGAATACATGTGGTTCCACCTCCTGCTACTCCTCACAGTGAAAATATAGCTCTTACTGAAGTTTGAAGATGTCTTCATACAGTGAAGGCACAAAACATTTAAACAGACATTAATTCTGTCATCGTTCACAGATCTGTAAGTTCTTTATTTAGAAATAGTCTTATGTCATGAACCACCTACCTAGTTAACCTAGTGAGCACCTTGTAAACTTGCTGCTCTTGAATCTTCAAAATTGCATGTAAGCTCCATATTTTGTGATAAACCATTTCTGTTCCTGATTTGTTTTTATTAAACTGATTTTCATAAACTGGTAAAACCTTTATTAATGAGTAAATCCAGCTTTGAGAAAATTGTGTTGCCCAATTTGCTCATTGGTGCAGTTTTCCAAATTGAGATAATCTGTCTTAGTCATACTTTTCCTTCAAGAACATAATTGAGCGGAAGTTGAAAAACTCTGTGCCATTATTTTCTTACTTTATCCCTCACATTTATACTGCTTATTCATTAAACCACCATCATCATTAACCATCATTAAAGTAGTGTCATTTGTGTAAATATGGGGCAATAAATACTCAAAATCCTCAAAGGTAAACAGCAAAAAAGACACAAAAGACAAAATTGGAAACTATGTGGAAGTTCTGTATAATTAAAACTGAATAAAGAAGACCCTTCTTTATGCAAAGTGTTATAGGAAAATGGTACCTTCTACCCAACCATATTGTTAAAGCCTGTTCCTTAGCTTTTGCTAATGCGTTTTGAAATGCTTACATTAAATTATTTGCAAACTACCAAATGACCTAGATGGATTGAATGTCCTTCTCTAGCACATCAGCTTTCTTAGTTTTTTGTTTGTAAAACAGCTCTAATATCAATAGATTTTTTTCTTTCTGTTTGCAGTCATTTAAAGTTAAAGTTCAAGTTACCTCAAGAAGTTTGCTATAGATACTGACAGCTGTTTCTTTTTTGCTTTCATGGAAAGCATGTTTCTGCTGCATGTTCCCTACACTATATCAGCTAGTATCAGCTGTTGATGATGTTAAATAAATATAATACACATTTGCACTTAATTATACTAATCCACTACATAACAGTATATTAAAATGGCAGATGTAAACATAATGTTTACATGACACAAAACAGTTTACAGTGAACTTTCTGGTGCTGGGATGAAGACTTAATTAAAATAACAACATGGTTAATTAGACTTTTTTAGTTGTTTTCTCCTTCTAAAAAAGATTAGTTGCATATGAATCATTATAGATTGGATAAGGACTTTCTTAGTTACAGGACTAAAAGCAATTCAAAATGGTCTAATTTGAAAAATCAAAAGCTCATTTGTAATAAAATAATCAAAAGTATAACTTTGACGTGTGTCAGTACTGGAAAAACATAGTGAGGAAAAACAAAATTGATTCCCAATTCATGTTTCTAAATGGCAGGTTTTGCACTCTGAGAAAAGTTGTGTGCAAAGCTTAAAACCAATTTCTCTTCAAGGCAAACCCTTGCACAATACCATGAAAAAAAAGTTTATAGTTACTTTTAGTCTGTAATTCTCAAAAAAAAAGTGTGTAAAAAAAGTATTAAAAAAATCTATACCAGATTAGTGTCCTGTGAAGTCTAAAATCTCATTGAGATGTGCATTTGGATGCTGAAGAGGTTAGTACATAAAATGTCTGTCCTGTTTCTAATAAGAATATGGGCTTCTTCATTCTCTACCAGCTGGAGTCTGCTTATTGAACACAAGTGGAGTCCAGTAAGTGGTGCTTTGGCATATTCCAGGCTGGAAGAGCTGTAGGCATTACAGAGAATCTTGACATCTGCAAGACAGAGATAGAGCTGCACCCTCTCAATGATTCAGATGCAGTAGAAGGTGAATTTCACGGTAGACGAGATGTGCATGTCAAAGGCAAGGGTGCCAGATATTGCTGGAAATAAATATTTTGAAAAAATATATTTTTTAAAAAAGTTCATCTTACTACTTTGTGTACCCATTACTGTGGTCAGGTCATATTAAAATAATCATTTAAAAATGTTCTTGCTGTGTAGGTTTCTTTGCAAATGTATCAAAAAGACATTATTTTTAATCACAAGAGTTATTTAATTACACTTGCCAAATACACTTAACTCACCAATTTCAGGAAAAATCTGCTCATTGTTTCCTTATTGTAAACTTTAAAAGTTTTCAACCATGAAGCCCCTTTGAATATTTTAAGTCAAAGTCCTTTCTGTATCCTAGAAACAGTATCTTTATGGAATATAGACTCCTGAGTGGGTAATGTTAGGCAGAGGACATGTAGGAGGGAAAAAGTTCATGATGTTAAGGCCGTGCTTTAAAAACAAGCAATCCAAATGTATCAAGTGCTGCTTTCTCAACCAGGAAACCAAACAACCTTGGGTTTTTTCACCAGGTGGAAATTACATTATAAAAAAAACTTGGGGTACACCACCCCTTCCTCATAAGTATTTAGCCATTGCAGTGTAGTCACAAATAACAAGGTTTGAACATAAAAAAACCAAATCAATAACTTTTGCTCTTACAATTTATTCTCCTCACACCAACACAACCCACTCCTGACTCCAACAAGTATTTTCCAACCTCCTATACAGAATATGGTTTAGGACATACCGTTATCAGTAAAATAAACAACAAAAAACACACAAGATCGTGTTAAAATTACCACATAACATTGTAGAATGACCTATTTGGACACACAGATACATACAGTATACAGGAACAGTACAGACAACAATAATAATAACAGTTTTCAGTTTTTTAACATATTTAATTTACTGTTCCTCCTCCTCAACCTAATAGGAATGGAATGATCCTCTGGCAGGTTTAACTAGTCTTTTTTCTACATGTGCCCCCTTTCTTAGGACTCTCCCCCTCATACAAATGGGAACTGGGCTTTTCCTACACACACAGAGCTGCTTAAAAGGTAAGATTACGTTTTTTACATATGCTGTGCTTCCCTTTCCTTTGTATTAGCGCTTGTTGGTTTTAGTTGAGAATTGTCTCGTCTACCTTTTCCCACCTTTCTTATCCACAACTTGCATTGAGAAAAAGACTCCGCAATTCGCACCCCCCGTGACTATACACATTTTGATAGAAACGGTGGCAGACTACTCTATCACAAATGGGTAATTCACATTCATTCCCAAGATGGAAATGCTGCTGAATAGGCCCTGGGAATAAAAGTACCTTGCAACAAGAATACAGGCAGAGATTTATGATTTGAAAAGAACATGGTTATTTGAGGTGTAGGATTGGCCTACCTTGCTAACCCAATTATTATGTTGCATTATAGCATATTAATAATATGTGAAAAACCAGTGGTTACCTTTCAGTTTCCTTCACTAACGATATGTGCCATCTATCTTTTGGCTCATTGTGCATTTTGGTTCACAGTTTTAAATACTGATAAATACAGTGAGTGTGTTGAAAGCATAGATTGAGCATGATTACCACTCAGAGAAAGTAGGCTAGTTCTGGAAAATCCAAAAATTCTTCCTCTTGAAAGAAAAAATGGAATTCAGTCAGTTCAATACAGAATGTGTCTTCCAGAAGTAATGTAATAAAAATAGATGTGGCCAAGAAGACGTTTGAAAGAAATGAAATCAGGTTTAATACAAAATCAAAAAAGGTAAGATTCTGAGGGGTTAAAATCCATCAACTTTAAATTGTGATTCACCACATTGATCAACACTGTTTGCTCTCCTGGTGTGTGATGTCAATCTGAAATCACATACTGTGAATTCAAATGAGTCCCTAATAATTTAATGTCAATTTAATTAATGCAGTGGTAAAAAGTAATTTTAAGTTTAGTTGATAGCGCTTACTCTATGGTAGCAATCATTCTTCTTATAGGACCTTGAAAAAACTTAATCACACAGTCTTTTGTATAAAATCAATAATTGAAAGCCAGAGGGTTCAGCAAAACAAAAGAAAGGGGGCACTCTACCAACAGGGTAAAAGAGTTGAGCAAACATTGCTCACATCCAAACAAAATGTAACTTGATGGTGCCTGATATCCATGGTAATATCTTCAGTATACACTTCTGGTTCAGGTGTTATGACTGATGCAATCAATAATTTAATACCTGCTGTACTACGCACTGTGAAAGTGCTGGTTTTAATCACCAAGACAGCTAGACAGGAAGTGGTCATTAGTTACACTCTCAATGCCAAGTACAATATCGATCAATGTTTAACATGTATAGGTATTGTAACTTAATAATATTAACTGGCATCTATTTCCCAAGAAATACAGAAATGTGGTAGTTTTGTCTCAAGTATGTTGGTTTTTGTTCAGTTTTCTACTAAAGTGTTATGTGCATGAACTCAGACAATCAGTCTTTGCCTACACATTGCATTGAAAATGATCCAAATTGAATGACATCTTCTCTAAACAAAAGCAAAGACGTCATCAGATTCAATCACACTTCTGCTTGTATACTTTCCTATAACAAAATGAAAGGATTTTGAAAAAGGTGAATCCTCTTCCAGTGGCTGTAACATTGTTTAGCGTATCAAAACACTGCCTTTATTCTATACTCACAGATGTCAGTGGAGATATGGGACCATGCAGCCAGCAGCAGTGGGCAAAGCTGTGCATGAGATATGGGTAGTGGTGTAAGTGGTTGCTTCTTGCTGTCTAATTTGTAATTACTTTTTCCTTCTTTTTGTCTGTGAATGACTGCCTGTAAACACTTAAGGCTGCCCGAACTGACACATTCACACGGTCTACTGTTGCTCTCAGCAGTGTGCCAAAGATTAATCCTCTTGTGAGGTCGCTTAGATCAAATTTCTTTCCTACAGCATCTTTGCTCAAAAATGACTGAATATTTTATTACTGTTTAATCCTCATGAATCATGCAGTAGACCAGGAGCTGGGTCATTCCCACTGTTGTATTTAAGTTTTTTCCTGTCTATGGTGGCACAGTGGCAAAGTGGTCTGATTTGCTGCCTAGTAGTACTGGGGACCTGTGTTCGATTTCATATATGCCAGGAATTTGTATGTTTTCACTGTTTCCTTGGGGTGCTCCAGTTTCCTCCCACAGTCCAAAAACGTACTTGCAGGTTAACTGGCTTTGGGGAAATTTGGCCCCGGTTGTAAGTGTTTAGTGTTTGTGCCTGTGTCTACCCTGTAGTGTACTGGCTTCCTGGCCATGGTGTAACCTGCCTTACGTTCTGTTTCTTGTCAGGATAGGCCCCAGATCTTTTGCAACCTTGGAAGTAGCATTTAGAAAATGGAAGGATTGATGGTTGGAACAAAACAGTTAATTTAGTGAAGTTGTTAGGAAAAGGGGGTATTTCTAAAAAAAAATTGTGAAGGTTATGTATTATTAGGTTTTGGTTGAGCACTTTTATATCTTAGTTAAAATGTTTAAATAAGCAATTTAACACTAATGGTTTGGAATAGATTAGTGGGCAGGCCTACATATTACCACAGTCTGAAAATGGTTGGAAATGACTTAGTCTTACATAACAGCCAAACAAATGAACAGTGAGCAAACATAGTTATTCAACAGTAGAGAAGCATTTTTACTTATTCTGTATGTCTCTTTACTGTTGAATAATAAATACAGGCTACATTTAGAATGATTATGAATGAAGTTTAAAAGTTCCCTCATTTATGTATAAAAATAATTTTTGCACAGGTTATTTTCTGGATTTGGAGTTTGGCTCTCACCAGATACAATGCAAGTCTCATGTGACACTTCCTGTTTCCTTCTCTCTGAGAATACCAAACCCCAGTGCTTTCACAAGAAAGCCACAGAACTCCAGTTGTTTTGAAAGTAAATACAAGCACAACACTGTCTTCTCACATGTCTCCCAGCAGTCAGCCTCACCAGACCAAGCTTCATGTATTACTCTCCAGCTGAGGCTGTTTGCTCACAAATTCTCCTGCAGTTCAATCCATCTTTAGCCCTGTGTTTCTGCTCAAGCCCATCTTTTTTACCAAAGAAGCTTTTTGAGTCCAATCTCCTCAACCATTATAAACAAATGCTGGAGTTGCCATGATACCCTCCTCCATGTGATCCTTCTATCTTCCTGACCAGTTTTAACAGAAATACAGAACAGCTGCCCTCCTGTCCTATTGTACCTGCTGTGAAGAGAAAATTGTATTAAAAGTCACGTTTTATTTTCCACCTTACTATCCTGCATTTGTTTTCACAAGTAATAGGCATTACACTGTGTGGCATAGTGTTCTTCCAAGTTAGCAAGTCACTGAACTCAACCTGATTTGAAAATGCAAATTTCTTCACATTACTTTATGGATTCACTGTCACGGATGTCGGAGAGGCAAGCTGGGGAATGGCAGGAGACCAAAAAAGACCCAATGCATAGCGTCAAAACGGGGGTTAGCCAGGGCTCAGCAGGTCAGACGATGTCAGGTAGAAACCTATGCCCTCAAGCCGCGGAAGAGATGACCTGGTGCTAGGTGGGTCTCAAGACATCCGAACCCTCAATGCTGAGCGAGGAGGAAAGGGTGACCTGGAAATATATAGCCCCAAACAAATACAAACCAGAAAGACAAGCAAAGCACAGGGAAACTAGGGACAGGACAGAGAAGGAGCGCCCTCTAGCTGTAGAGGGCATGACAATAGTCTGTTTTTTAACACTATGTCACATGAGTTTGTTATCCAAATGTTTCTTTTTCCAAACTGACAATCATACTGTAGATCACAGTTTACCTGTTTAAAGAAGCAGGATGAAATGTTTAGCTTGGCTGGCTTGGCTGCATTAAGACACTTCTCACGGCTACAGTATATTTCTTATTCAGTGCAATCTAAACCTCCTCAAAAACTTAAAGTATGCTGTGCACATTGTCCCATTGTCATTTATCTTTTTTTACCTTGCTTCTTCTGTGCTTCTCTGCACAACCATGTTTACATGGATGCCAACTGCATGGTAGAATTAAAGCTGGGGCTCCTATCCCTGGAACAATGGATCAGCAGTGCTTCTATGTTTAAAGAAGACGTTTCACAGACACTGCACAATTAGCTTTATTGAATTGTACAGAAAAGAGTTTATGGTCCCTTGGTATCAAGAACTTTCTCAGATTCCCTATAACATTCTACAGATTGTACCATTTTGTCATTTTTACTCTTCTTTGGGGTTCAACTTGTGCTCATTCACTGAATTGTACTGTATACAGTATATGTTGTACACATTATAAATAAAATTAAAATTTCTGTATACTGCAAGCCTTCCATAGATCTCTCCATGGTTACTATTTGTGATGATTTTTGAGGGCTAACCTTCAGAAATTCTGGACCTGAACTTCCAATTCTACACCTTTTCAGATCTCATATTCCAGTATATCTTTCTCAGTGTCACCTTCTTTACATACTTTCTACTCATTCATTACTTCAAATCAGTCTCCACAGTTTTTTCTAATCTTCCTTTTCCCATTACTAATCACACTCATCTCTCAGACAGCAATCGTTTCTAACCCTGAATTACTCAGCAAAAATGGAAAATTGATGACATGCTACCAGTTCCTACATTTCTTCAGTGCCTTAGCTAAGCTGGCTTCATAACCAAACTCTCTCTGGCGATTCTTTGGATTGGTGCAGTATCCTTCACTGCTCATTGCAGAATTCCAGTCACAGCATTTGAATCCCCTTGATAGACAGTCACGATTAAGCCCTTGACTACTACTACTCTGAAGTTATGGAGCTTAGATCAAATCCAGACCCAATCAAATTTAAGCATGCTCACCATGTTCCTTAATTAAGGATTTTGCTTTGGGGTTATGTAGTTCTCATTCATTCCCCTTCTTTGCTCTCACTCAAACATTATTCTCCAGAGCTGAGTGTCCTGAACAATTATCTCTCCGGCTGATTTGGAAATGTCACACGAGCTTCATTTTACATATCCTTTTAATACATTTCATCTGCTAACTGTATCCTCAGTTTTTCAAATTTTGTCTTTAGTTTTTGTTACTTACGAGTTGTGCTTTACTGTAATGGAATCTCTGTTGTTTTACAGTACCTTCACGTTTTCAACAGCATTGTCTTAACAGACAGTTGTAATTCTTCTCAGCCAGAAAGACTCACTTATTTAAATTGTACCTCTTCTCAGTCTTAATCACAGTTTGACCAAACTACTGAAATGGAGCATAAACATTTAGAAAAAAAAAACACATCTGCCTACTTCCATCAAACTACCTACATACAGTACAGTAAATATATTTGTATTTTTTGTTTAATCAGCTTACAAATAAATGTTGTTCTCCTCAGAAATTATTTAGGGTCACTAATTTGAATCACACCTCTTCTCAGTCTTGGAGTCTGATTCAACTACTGACCTGTTAATAGTATAATTAGTCTAATTGAATGTTCAACAGAGTAGAATTAGTCATCATAGAGATCTTCTGATTCTGATCATTTTCTTTTTTTTTTCTTTTCACTGTTCTGCACTGTTGTTTGTAAGGGAGTTTAAAATTCTCCAGGAGCACGATCACACGCACACACCAGCATACAAGCAACACAAGCCAAAAGTTAAACTAAAAAAATTAAGGAAAAAAGTAATACTGAGAATAATTAAATACCAGTTAAAGTAATGCACTACCCACACAAACAGCTAATAGCAGCAGGAGAAATATTTTTTTTCAATAGTTTTGTTTTTGAGAGTTTCTATTCAAAGTTTAAAATTATTAGGCTTTCCCTGCAGAAATCATCAAATCATGTGGTTTCACACTTTTATTTCTCAGTATTCTAATCAAATCCACAGCTGGCAGTTCAGTCTACAGAGGCCACTTCAATTTTCAAAATTCATTTCCTAGATAAACAAGGATTAGGGGAATTGTATAGCCTTTGTAATAATCAGAGTTATGGTGTATAAAAAATATAAATGATACAATTATATAAACTGTACTAATTTAAAAAATTTAGTACCAGAAGAGAGACATCATGAATAGATTGTTATCTGTGCCATCAAACTGGATCCTTCAAATGAATAGCAAAACATGAACTGTTTATGACACCTCCTGATTACAAGTAAAAATATAACCAACAGAATTCTAATTTCATATCATTGGCTGTTTAATTACTGTATCACACATAAACAGAAATGTAACTCAAAACATGTTGCTATAAATACTAATCTCAAACAACTTCTACTCCATAGTATCTAGACTGTGTTTTTTAAATGTTAGGTGACAATGGAAGTGTATCTGAGCATCAAGATAGTGAGAATCTAGAAGTGTGTAACACCTTGCAACATAAACATTTTCAGCTCTAAAGTAAAGGGATTTTTGCTGAGATGTACAATATGGGATCCATATTCAGTGATCAAAGCAATCATAAAGTTTACCTTAATTAAGTTCAGGGTCAATCAGAAGCCCAGAAAGACAGCATATAAGATGAAGGATAAGCCCACAAGACAGAGATTCAAGGTGTGAGCTCTTTCTTCGAGATCATCCAGAAAGACCAGATTGCATCTAAGCATATGAACCTTGTCAAGAGAGCTTGCTATTGTGTATTTTTAGGGAACTCTGATTCCTGAGTAAAGAATCCCATGGTTAAAAATTGGCCTCTGCTAGTTAGTGAGTGCATTTTAGAATTGTGAGATAGGTCCCCATTGATTTGGTGACATCTGGTTTTAAAGAGAGAGAGATTTAACCTCAGGTTGTATTCTACTTAGTTTAGAAGGCAGCTTATCTCTTCTTTTGGCTTTTGTAGGCATTATTTAAGAGTCAGGTACTTGGTAGCAGTTTTTCAGGGTGGTTAGAATATTACTGTAGGTCCCTGTGATGCTTTCT
Source organism: Lepisosteus oculatus (assembly GCF_040954835.1). Taxonomy (NCBI): domain Eukaryota; kingdom Metazoa; phylum Chordata; class Actinopteri; order Semionotiformes; family Lepisosteidae; genus Lepisosteus; species Lepisosteus oculatus. Next base: position 9,984,213 of record NC_090719.1, on the reverse strand, counting down.
TTGTTAATTGGTACATATGGTAACTTGCGCATTGTATGTTTATGTTGTGTGTTGTTTAGTGTGTATGGTCACTTTTAATAAATGTGTGTTTAACCTACTGTAGCATACCTGAATTCATATTCCTTTCATCAAAACTTTGCCAGAGAATTCAGTATTATTGACTATTCAGTATTATTCAAAGCAAGCCCCACTCATGTCCTTATCCAGAACATAAAATCTAGTTCTGGATTCAGTCAACTTTACCTTTAAGATTGAGTTGTAAACGTGAGTCCACCTGTACTGCCTTCACTCACTTCAAATCTAGATAATTCAGTGGCGTTGAAAGGCTGGAAATCAACCTTGCCATAAAATTTCCCCCCAATATTCCATGGCAAAAAATGCGAAATTTCAAGTTAAAGTCACAATGCCATTATTGAGGTGTCATTTTAAAACATGCATCGACTCAAATAGTAAAATGCTATATATAACCACGGACTCTATATTTGTTTATATAACCACAACTTTAAAAGTTATCCTTATAAGATACATACAGTATGTATATATCCAGGTTTCCTAGGCTTAAATAAGTTATCCTGCATTGATAAATCAGATGTAAAATGTACTGTAATAGGCTGCTTCTGTTTTTGGAACACTTGCTATTCATAGATACACCCCCATAATCCAAAAACTGATGATAGGGATGTTGAAAATGTGTGATAAAAAAGAGATGGCTGCAATTACTCTGTGTACCAGTGGGGTGGAAGTAGTGTTTGCATCTCATCTTTCTGGGTGATTGTGAGGGTACACAGAGTGACATGGGTAAATGGAGGTCTGGGAAGGAACAAGAATATGAAAAATAAAGAAAGGCCATTAAGATGTAATGCCACTTTTTCAGCTGTTCGTTAACAAGAAACTATTATTGGTGCCAGATGCTGCTAATTGCTATAATCATCACGTTGAGGTGGCAACATGTGAAAAAAAATTGCTGTAAACCTGAGGGGGAAAGACTATCTTTAAAGCACAGCATATGTCTAATTAAAAATAGTTATCTGGTATCTTAACCATGCAGGTGGTAAATCTGAGTAAAGTAAGTGAGAACAGAGACCTCTGTAGCCCTTAGCAACAAGTAATACTTCTCCCTAGCAACACTACAATTCAATGTTATTTAATTTTTTAGTTTGTCATTCATACACTGTACTTTACATATTCAAATGAGAGTTAATGTGGTATTATTTGTGTATTTAAGTTTTATATTTGTGCTTCTTGTTATGTAGTTTTATTATGCTTATGTGCACAACACTGCCAGGCAAGAAAGCAGTCTTCTGCTCTTTCAGAATTCAACCAGTAATAATATATTTTTTGTTTGCCTCAATTTGTTTCAATTTCATTTTTAAGGTAGATCACATTTTTAAACTTCTTTCCAAAGCTAAGGCTGTTAGTCCACCTGCATTTGATCTGGGCAAAGATGAAGGCTTTTTCTTACTTTTCTTCAGTAATTTAAGTATCAACACACCCTGTTCTGGTGATATCCTCTCCTACATATTGCAGCAAATCTGTAAGTTTTATAGGGAACTTAAGTTGCTCAGTGGCTAATGGCCTGGAAACAGAATCAAGAGAATTAAAATATGAAGAATTCAAATATTAATGTGATGAAAACCAGAAGACCCTATCTGTCCACCAGCTCTGAAACATACATTAATGTGCTATTTACAGTAGCTCAATCTTAAGTACTGTATCTACAGTAAGCCTAAGATTCCAAAAAATATTTTGCCTTTGTGAACAGAATCTCTGTAAAAAGAAAAAAAAAAGTACAATAGTGTGCTATTTTCAAGGGCATAAATAGTTTACATATTAATCAGCTCTAAAAGTGATCATAAGATGTTAAATGTTTGAGCAACTGTCATGTTACATGACATGACATTTTATTGTCCATCTTAGTTTACTGTACATACATATCCTTAGCCTGTATAACCCTCATTCATAAAATTAAAGATTGTACAAAAAAAGTCAAACAGAAATATTGAAGTTAAATTTATAAGCTCAGCCCCCTGCATGTCATAAAATATTATAATAATTTCAAATAATAGTAAATAACAATAAAACTATCAAGATCATTATGGAGTCAATCAGGGCGTTATTATTTTCTTAAGAGATTTAATCTATATATGACTCCTATGGGGATTTAAGCACCTAAGTGTTTTATATATGGGTCTCATTAGTGTTTTGTAAAATGCGGATTTCAACATTTTTAATATATTTTCTCTGGCTTTAATTTTTTGCCAATATTTTTTTTTCACAAAGAAAATCTAGTGTTTGTGTTTTCAATCTGAAATCTGATGACAGTCGTTGCTGGTAATGTAGTTCCAGTATATAGAATTGTTTTGAAATACAGAGTGAGTACACTAACAATTACACAGTTTTATGAAAAAAGGAAAGAATATGAAAATGCATTGAAAACTCTTCATAACTTTAGCTGCACTGAGAGCTTTTTTTTATAGTACATTCTGTTTCGTTTTAAATAGGTTGACCTTCACAAGCGCTGCTTAGAGGCACTTCAAACAAAGTTTCTTTGCATGGAAAAACAACTTTCATTTGGAAAAGAGATTTATTAATCAAATCACTTCAGTAGTTCCAATTTGGTCTTCAGAAGCATTTTAACTAAAGCTGAGGCAATAAATTGTCCCTTTCGTATTGTGCCATTATTTCTTGTAAATATTTCAGGTCTTAGGTGAACAACAAACTGGAGTTTTCTGTTAAACAACTGAGATTAAGACGAATGTTTCTGTTTTTCTCTGAATGTGTTTTATCTAAAAGCATATACAGTAGACCACAAAATCAATTGCTTTAACAAGACATTATTTCTGTTTCTATAAGGTCCATGTTGAGTTTTATTGGTTACATCTCAGAAACCCAGACCAGTATTGGACACCCTTGTAATTGTGCAGCAAAATATTTAATGTAGTGTTTCCATCAGGGGTATTTAAATGCAAGTTGGAAGATAATCACCTTGCAATCATTATGTGATGAGTTATGTGATGGTAAATAATAATAATAATTAATAATTGCTTACACAAACAGCCCTTTATCACCATTAACATAGCAAACGGTGAGAGTGTTAATAATAATAATAATAATTGCTTACACTTATACAGCGCTTTTCTGGACACTCCACTCAAAGTGCTTTATAGGTAATGGGGACTCCCCTCCACCACCACCAGTGTGCAGCCCCACACTGGTGGTTGGCTGCTTGGGCCACAGGAGTTCTCCTTTCGCTTAGCTGGCAAGTCCCTGTTGCGTGACGCCAGAGACCCGGGTTCAAGCCCCAGTAGTGGAGGGTCGACCTGAGGTAGAAGAGGCAAGGGCACATCTGTTACAACCGTTTGAAGACCCAAATCCGTTACAATATTTTGTTTTTTTTGTACTGCACTCTTCTATACAATGTACACTATATACTGTATAAAAACCATGAAAAGAAAAGGAAGTTTATTTTGCTTAAATTACAAACCACTCTTGATTTAGGACATAGTGGCAGCCATTATGTGCCAGCTGCCAAGATTTGGTGAACAACTTAGAAATGAGAAACTTGTGCAAGCCAAGAGTAGTGTCAGGACATAGGGACTAACAGTCATAGTCTTATGAACTGTACTATAGGATCTTTAAAGACTTTGTTGATATTCTTTCGTTGGACTTTGGTTTAATGTTTCATCTGAAGGACGGCACCTCCTACAGCAGAGTGTCCCTCGTTCACATTGCTGAAGTGCTTTTTTGGAAATTCTGGTCCAAAGAAAAGATTGCTAGTTACTGCTTCACTAACTTTATAGCAGCAATCTGTTACTTTTTGGTGGTCTCCAACTGCAGTACTAATCAGTCCTATTCTTGCTTATATTTTGAGATCTGATCAGCAGTTGAGAAATTTGCTATTTTTAAAGAGTACATATGTCTTTTCACAGCCTACCCAGCGTACAACCATATTTAAGATCAATGAACTTAATGCTTACTGTATTACTCCACCATACTGTATGTGTTCCATCTCCAATCCCTGGTTTATACCTAAGCTGCCACTCATGCTCTCCATCATCTTCTGACTGCCTGGTTGTACTTTAGCTCAGTCTTCCTGCTATTGCATATTCTAGAGGTTACAGAATCAGAATAGTCTCTTTTTTTGCTTAATTATTACTCTGTGTTATTAGGAGTATATTGTATCCCATATTTGTGCTAAACCATATATTATTAATTCTATTTCCAAAGGCGTGACATGAGAAATCTATTGTCTGAAAAACGGAACATAACAATATTATTTTTCCTTCTACATAATATAGAACAAGTCAGAAGCCCTCTCAAAACCTTAAGAAATGACCAGATTTATGTTAAGATTTACCACACAGAAATCAAACTGTTTTTTCAAACATTTTTGTTAATCTTGCTTTGTTTATCCTGTCTTATAGGACTTGAAAGCATGCAGGCAAATGTTAGAAGATATTCTTGATTTCCAGAAATTTTGTACCAAAGAAAGCAAATAGTGAAGAGTGACAAAATGTAAATGGAAAAAAAAACTGATCCAAACTTTTACCACCTGGATGACAGCCTCATCCAACAGCAGATCAGGATGTGTAGCCAATACATAGGACTTGCCAGTAGCAGATGTGAGTTGAGATAAAAATGCTTTGTCAGTAGTAACTCATTGCCAATTGTGGGGAACGAAAGCCATGTTAGAAAATATAAAATTTGTTGTCTATGAGGTAAGGAAATGGTACTGTATGTAACAAAGGTGGGGATAAGAAATCACAAAAATCCAGATTTGTTTGATGAAATTAAGAAGTAATAAATTGCTCAAGGAAAAATATACACTCTAAACAACAAAGATATACTGAGAAGACCAGAGGAGGCTGAAACACATGGAAGAAATAGAAACAGTTACAAGAGCTGAGTGACAAAAGAAGATCTGATTTATGAGGAAGGGAGACAGGTAATCGGAAAGCGGAAGTTAAGCTGCTGTAACACAATGATGAACGAGCACAGACAGCTGCTGAGTGATACAAGTGACATAAGAGTCAGTTGGAAAGGACATATAAAAACATTAAATATTGTATTAGAGAAAAGTTAAGGAAGAATTTTTTTATTTATATATTTTTTAAAGTTTTAAAATTAATAGTATCAAATTTACTTTTTAAAATGGACAGTGAGAACATGTTTTTAACTCTAAGTTACTACTAATGAGTTCTGAAGTACCAGTTGTTTTTTGTGATCTTTTAGATCTGTTAACAGTATCATATTTACAGTATGTTGTTTATGTTTTGCCACTTCAATGCTGCTTCGAAAATAATCATTTAAAATACTCTTTTTGGTGCAAATTCCACCAGAAACACTAAAGGTTAGTCTTTATTGGTAATCATCCTTCATTAAAGTTTGACTTTGTTTTGAACCTGATGAAAACCATTGCCTGTGATAGCCTAGCTAATGGATGCCACTGCTGGGAGTATTTAAGATTAATCACGCTGGAATTTTTGACACTTAGGAAATTAACAATGTGCACTTGATTTCTTGGATTGATGAATTCCGTCATTTAAAAATCTAGCAATTACTCATCACAGACATTGATAAGATGTATCTTTAGTTCATGGTTATACTGGAGTCCTACTCATTTGAAAACTAGAAACAAATTATGCTACTATGAAACTATTACAAAAATTACAACATTTTCCACATTCTGCTTGTCATTTTAAATGTTAAACCATCTTCCATTATAAAATGTCCTTTCTTTCAGTAGTTTGAAGATGACATTCTGGTGCAATACGCTTTAAAAGGATCCAAAGAAACTAAACTGAAAACATTCAGGGAACTCTTGGAGTGTGTATAGTATGTGGCATTCATTCTAAAAAACCCTTGTTTGATTAATTTAGATTATATGCATTTTTATTTATAATTTACTAGAAATAAAGGTAAATCTGAACTCAGACCCCAGATGTAAAAGCCCTGCAACCACTTTTGTTCTCAGTCAATATATACATTTAATTAAAGTATTTGTAAAAGACTCCCAGTCCTGACACTGTTTTCCAATTCCTTTTTCAGGTTTGTTTTAACATTGTGATCAATGCCAATTACACACAAACACAAGTTTGCAACAGAAACATAAATGTGGCAAATACTATGAACAAAAAGCAAAAATAAAGATACACAGTTTTGGAGGATGCGACAATGCAAAAATATGGCATAACAACTTCAGCTTATTTGATTATTTTTTCAGTTTTGAATAGTTTTGTATTTATCACAGAATATAAAGACACAATAGGATGAAAATGTCAAGGTAATTAAAGCACATGCACAATAGCTGCTTAATGCTACAATACACAGCTGAGGGTCTAATGAACTGTGTTTAAAATTAAAACCACTTTTTCAATCTTCAACTCTATGAAATGGAAGATGTAGATTCTCTTATTTTCTTTAAAAGATCTCCAATTATCTATTGAAAGACAAAACTTGTTAAATCTTCTGCTGGGCTGCAGTTTCTGCTTTGCTAAGAAAAACAAGTACCATTAATATGTCATGTGTCTGCATACTTTAATTTGCCTGGAGAATAATGTTAGTCCACCTGGAAAGAAAAATAACATTTAATGATTGATGGCACCTAAACTTCAATACACTGGATTTAGATCTTATATTATATTTTTATGTGAATATATAGAAACCAGGGTGCTACTTTCATGTACAGTGTCATAAAGGAACTGATATTATTGTACTGTAGCCAATTTCAGGGGTTTGATTGTACAGGTTATTATTCGAATTCAGATCTTAATGCTTACACTGGCTAAACTGACAGCTTCTCATAGCTCTTAAGATGCTGCTGCATTAAAATGACCTTGGAAACTTGGATACCATACATCTAGGATCAGGATTGGACATCCATGTGCTGTTTTCTTTTATAAATTGGTTGGATGTTGCCTTTATCCACAGCAAATTACATGTGCACCTATATATCTAGTTGAGTTTTTTACTTAGGGGCACAAGAGGAGTGCCTACCTGGGTTTTCAATGCACGGCATTCCTTTTAAAAGGCTAGAACCCTAATCGCTGCTTCATAATGCTGCCCTTTTTAATTATAACAGTTTGTTAGCTACTAGCCAGGACAAAAGACTTACAAACAATATCTTGTCAAACAATTTACAATCTCAAATGCAGAATGCATACATTATGGTATGTTTACAGCTGTTTATATGAGTGTATTTTTATATAGGAACATACAGATACGGTGCCTGGCAAAAGTATTTAGACCCTTACAATAATACTACACCACTGTATAATATACTTTGATACATTACAAGTCCATCCATTTTCTAACCACTTTATCTAATAAAGGGGCCTGGTGGAGCCCGAGAAAAGGGTGCAATGCAGAATACACCCTGGACAGGACACCAGTCCATCCATAGCACACCCTGATACTCACATGCACATACTACATGCACACAAGGATGTTGATAATTCATGTCTTGCACATTGCTCCAAACTGAAAATCTCCAGAGAAATGGACACTATGTCATCATTATACTCTCGATAACAGATGCAGTGGATGCTGCACATTTCATGTTACTATCTACCAAAATGTCTGTGAATTTGAACAACTCCATAGTAGGGATTGTATTGGAGAATGTCATTATTACATGTTTATGCAATTTAATACTTGCAATCTATCATATTGTTCTTGTTTCTGTTGAGTATTTGCCGTTGAGATGGGAGGATTCTTGATATACAGTATATTTGGTACTCTGTAGGTGATCTATATCCATTCAGTGGGCTATTAGCTTTTTGCATCTCCACCAAAGCCTTGTTTGCCAGCTTATGACTGTCTATCTTCCACAATGTAGAAGTTAGGCTGAAGTGTAACTGTAAGACCTTCTTCGTGTGCAAGAGAAAGTGGGAAGCAATGAGAATATAAAGAAAATGTGTTGGTAAGGTAATCAAAAGAAAGTGTACAGTATGTGCACAACAGGTGAGAAAGATGATTTTGTAAGAGGTATTTTGTATGACAGGAGGGTAGGGGGTACTGCACGTGGGGACACAGACAAAAACATGCACACACTCACTCCAAAGCCAATTAACCTACAGTACTAGAATGACTGTTGGAAGTACATGGTGAAAACTTATGTGAGCACGGGGAGAATATACAAAACTCAATGCATATAGCACCTCAGAAATTGAACCCAGAGCCATGATTGGTTCTTGTTTGAAATTTGGAAACCTGTTCCAGTTTTGTTAACTGTCTCTTAATATCAAATGGATATTAAAGACTAGAATTTATTTTCTCACAATAGACGCTGATTGACGTACCTGTACAATGCCTGGGCTGTTTGACGTAAAGGATTTTAATCTCAAATCTTAACTTTTAATATTCAGGTAATTAAAAATATCTCAGTAGCTTTAGCATTATTAATAATATTGTAGCGCATTTGCCTGGTGCTGCGGCTGAAGAGCGCCCGGCTGTGGTACGTGGCGAGGGGCAGGACGGGAGTAGTAGTGGTCAGGGCGAGGACTAGGAAAGCCACTGACCAGTGCAGGTGACCCATTTCGAAATGGGCATACAGTTTGGTGAGATCGCCCAGATTCTTGTAAATAGATCCCTTGTTTCACACCCCTGTTATAACTGTACCCAGTTGCCACCTTATCCCTGTGTGACTACACGAATAGACCCCAGTGTGTTGCTCTCTCTGACGTTCGCTCATGCTCTCTTTCACTCTCTCTCTCTGCTGGCGTGTGGGCGCGGGAGTGCTGTGTCTTTCTGTGCTGAAATATAAAGTGTGATTTTTCAGTCAATGAGTGTCTGAGTCACTGTGTCACTGTGTCCTTCCTCGTCGAACCCGAAAATATTAAAACGATATGTTAATAATCTGGAAGTCTTTTCATTTGTTGAGGTTAAATTTGTTGAAAGTTTGTAGACTTGAAAATCACAAATCTGGTATATGAAAGCAGATTTTGATTTACCTGAGGTGGCTTCTTTCTACACAATGGGAAAATTTGGCAGGTTGGCTGCAGTATCAATTACATAGGAGCCAAATTGTATGATGTCTAAAATCTGAATAATATTTTTTCACTAAACAGAAAACTAAAATCTACAGTAATTGTACTGACAGTGTGACTGAATGTTGGGTAAAGGCCTTGTACTCCAAATGTAGTTTTAAAGCTTTAAACTCCTCTTCCATTATAGCCAAGCTTCTCTGATGCAGTATCTGTGGGGAGTGCTTTTAAAGAAAGTGACTGTTTGATTGTAATGTTGTAATGATACTGTACATGGTGCAGAGAAACTGTAGAAATGGAAGCTGCTCCATACTTGCTGCCTAGGAGAACTTGTAAAACACTACTGAAAATAAAAAAGTAAAGTCAGCAGATGAGTCCTAACTTTACTGGTGCAAATCAAAAACAACCTAAATGTAATTTTCACTCTTTGTTAAATGGTAATTTATTAATATATTATTATTTTTAAATTCTTAGCATCATCAAAGGTGCAAGAAAAAACTTTAATCTGAGAAAATAAGGAAATTGCAGCCTTCATAATGCTGGCTTGCTCTTAATCAACAATGTCAAACATAAGGAAAATAAAATGAGGTGTTTTTAATTTACCCTACAAGGAGACTAACTTGGGTGTGCTATATGTTACATGAAGTAAAATCACTTGTTCCTTTCTATAAGAGCTAAGAAATAATGCTCTATTGGATAAGCCGTGATCTGTTTTCATACAATCCACACGCTGGTCACAACAGTTAAGAGAATCAGGGAAACAGCAACGCAAACAGGGTGTATGTTCCAAACTGAAAACAGTGTTGTGCCCAGACAGTGAAGCTGAGTAAAGCTGAGTACGCAGGTGGCATGGTGCTGTACAGTACAGGTTTGTTGTCAAGCAGGAGAAGATCAAAGCTGGTGAATGAGACACAAAACACACCCCATGGCTTCAAGGGGAATCTGTAAGAGAGGTCCAGGTCAGCAAAACTCAGGGAAGCATGGTAGCAAAGCAAAATGAATTTCCAAATCAGTTTCAAGTAACAAGCAGGGTCAAAGCAGAGTAAACATAAAGAGGTAACAAGGCAAGGATGATCTGGGAGGAAGGTCGAGACCACAAGCAGGGTCAAGTAACAAAACAAAGCACAGTGAAGGAACAAGCTTGAGACTTGGGAGGCTCAGAATCCAACCTACATGAGACACCTGAGCAGTGTCAGAGTTGTCTTAAAATATTCTGCACCACCTGTGGATGTATAAATTGCCCACAGAGGATTCAGATTTCCTGTCAGAACGTATTTCCATGGTAACTGGCACAGAGTGACAGGTAAGAGGATGTTTGGCCAGATACTATGGCAAATGCCAGCTCGCTCTGCTGCATTGCAGCGGGGGTGAGTCTGACAGTGTACCATGCAGATGTCCGTTTTAGACATGGCATAACTAAAAGGGTTCAATTAGGATGCATGTACATTAAACTATGTATATTAAATGCACCCACATGCTTTTTAAATGACCAATGCTATTTTTCTAGGTTACCGATTTACAGTGTTTCCCACCAATACTCATTTATGAGCTGAATATAGGAATTATGCAAAAAACAATTTATTTTGTATCAATATTATGAATGTCCAAAATACATCCAGCAGAGCAAATATGCATATTTCTGTAATAGCTTATTTATTTAAAAAATATTAACAGCTAAAAGAAAAGAACACAGAGCAACTGGCACAATCTCCTATGTTTTCATTGAAAAGCGATATTGTACAGATGACACAGACATTTACTGTATCTCAGGAACCCACAATATCCTGCATGCGATTAAACTGTGAATCTGTTGATGCTGATTAAAACTGGGTACAAGATTGAAATAAGTTATTGCAGCCATATGATTCAAATAAAAGAACTCCTGAGACTTAAATGTGAAAGTGTGCAAAATGAGCAGGTATGGATCATTGACATACTAAATTATTTGATACTGTAGAAATTTCAGTGCACCTATAGATATGACCTTTTGAGTGGTCAGAAATATTAGTATGACATGAAGAATAAAAGTATTTGTTAGTATTCTGTATGTAGGGATGTTTTTTTTCTTGTTTGATGATATTTTGTTTCCTAAACATCTGTTAATAAATCCTGAAATGAATTAAACTTAACCCTTTCAAAAGGAATCCCTGATTCACAACATCACTTTTTTTTACGTAAGAAACAATCTCCTTGATGAATCTGGAAGACAGGTCATCTATTTTCCAGGAATTCAATTTTCTCATCCTCTCCTGCAGCCCATGGTAACTTTCCCATTAGAGTAAGACCTCACAAACATTCTCTTCATTACATGCTGGGCAGTGACCTTGCCAGGTGGAGGTACTAAAAAATGGTATATGGTAATTTTGCTTTACTTTCTGTAACCTCTGTCGTTTTCAGGCATTAGCCTTTGTGGTTGGGCTGCATTTAATATATGCAGCAAGGGGACGGGTTTTATGGAGAAATGAGACTTGACCTCATACATTTTATTTATGATGCTCATTTTTTTCTGCAGAACTTGTAATTAAGAGAACAGCAACTTTGCAGTTTTTCAGGTGCAGAGAAGTAGTCGAAGTGGTAAACAAAGTGCCTCTTTTGAAAACGAATATGCATTAGAGAAAATACCATCCGTCACCTACAGTAGCAGTAATCCCAAGTCATTCTTTAAACAGTTAATCTGAATGCTCTTTCAGAATATTAATTTAACGGTTGAAGTAATAAAAATAATTCCAAACAATCAAAAACAAGCAATAACATAGACGTGGACTTAACTAGCACAACTTTATCTCTATAGCTGTTTGTTGCCACCATCAGAATAACTGTTGCCTTTCACAAAGATGGTTTATGCACTCTGACATGCAAGGACTTGTGTCTGCAGATGCTCTCAGGAGGAAATGACTGGCTCTACCCAAAAAGGATCAAAATATATTGAGTGGAAAATTAATATAAATGGTGGTGAAAATCTCTGAAGGCAAGTAGCTTCAGCTGTGAAACATCACAACTATAAATCTCGGAAATTAAACTTATCTAATTACAGCAGACAGCTATTCTCAGGCAGTGAATTTTACCATCTGAATCTTACTGAAGATTACCTTTGAATTTCTCCCATTTGCACTAGTAGCACAAATTTGATCTGTTACCAGGAAACAGTGATTCTTAATCCAATTTATGACAGCAAAAAACTACAAAAAGTCGATTGCCTTTGGCATATGAGCTCATGTCCCACTAATCCTAAATGGCACTCAGAAATGAAAAGCCCAACTCTTTTAATAATTTATGGTTGCAAAATATTCTAGGGTTTAAACAGAGTAGCACTGTAATGAATGGTGATGTAATATTAACCTCAAGAATAATTTATAATAAAGCAACATATCATACTCTTATTTCAACATTCCAATTTGTTATGTGATGTAATGGTCAACAAGTCTTGTGAAGTAATAGTTGATAATTTTGATTTAGCAGAAACTTGATTTTATTGAAATAAATTACTGTACAGAATATTCCAAAATGTTTATAATAAGTAGTATGTGCTACACGATTAAGAATACAATTTTACCAGCACTCTTTTTTTTCTCATGAAGGTTTTGTAATAAAGAATTTCCATGAATAACACAATAGAAAAGGGTTTCACATTCTGGAACAATAGTTAACAAATAATAGCATTAGATTTCCTTACTTTACCTTATTTTTGGGAAATCGGTGCTGCTGATGGTGGACTAGTTGATGATTCTATGCCCTCTGGAGCATAATTTCCCAAAATTACTACAGACAGAAGACCAGAGTCAGAGGAACAAAGGTTGCAAGGTGGGGAGTAAGATGATAGTTTAAGTTCAAGTTAATTGTCATTATACTCATACACAGGTATATGGTACAATTAAATGCTATTTAGCTACAGTAGCTCTCAGATGGTAAGTAGTACAAAACAAAAACAGTACAATTGTATAAGAAAAGAAAGACAGAGACAGCTGACAAGGTGCAAAACAACAACAGGTAACGGGGAATGTGCAAAACAACATCAGATGTGCAAAATCATACATCAGCAGAATGAAATAAAGGATATAAAATTATGGGGAGTGAGCTTCTTGACATGAGATAGAGGTAGATTTCAATGTGTGTTTGAGTTTTGATCAAGCAAGAAGGCACTGTGAGGTTTCAGATCGTAAGCAATAGAGGCTGGGAGTTTAATAGATTAATAGTGCGGAGGTAAAACTGTCTCTGGTAGTCCGACTTAATAAGTCAGACAAGTACTGAGATGCCGAGCCACATAGGACCTTGTAGCATGAAGAGCTACTGTATACCTTTTAGCACGAGGAAGTTAGCATGAGAACTTTGAAGTCAACACGAAAACTGAAATGAAGCCAGTGCAAGGATTCCAGGAAAGGAGTAATGTTATCACTTGCACAAGACCTGTTCAGGATTTTGACTGTCAAATTCTGGACATACTAAAGTTTGTTCAACATGGATTTCGATACTCCAGCTATTAGGGCATAACAGTAATCCATTTCAGAGAAGACTAAAGTGTTGACCAGCTTTTCAGCAGCTGTTTACAACAACATAGGGCTTCATCTGGTGATATTGCTGAGGTGCTAGAATGATGTTTTTACAGCATGTTGCACATGTGCGTCAAACATCAAGCCTGGATCAAATATCACCCCCAAGTTGTTCAATTTAGATTGAAATTCAAGTACAGTACCATCCACAGATAGGGTTACTGCATGGGCTTTACAAAGTTGATGGAAGGTGCTGAGAAACATGACAGTTTAAATGAAGGATATTTTAAGTCATCCATGTTTTTATGTTAGAGACGCAATTAGACAGAACAAGAATAGCCATTTCAGTGTCAGGTTTAGTATAGATGTAGATTTTGCTATCATCAGTGTTGAAATGATAATTTAACCCATGTGATCTCAATAGCTGACCAAGTGGGAATATGTACTGTAAATGCTAAATAGAAGGGAGCCCAGTATGAAACCCTGGGGAACACCAGGCTTAATGAGTCCAACTTCAGAATTAAAAGCCATGAGATTGTTAGTTAGTAAACCAGGGAAGTTTCTGTTTTGTGTAGTTGTCTGAAACCAAAATGGAAAAGTTCAAAGACATTATTTGCAATGAGATGGTCATTTAACTGAATTGTAACAACATGTTCCAAAATCTTTGCAAGAAAGTGTAGGTTGGATATATAGTAGAGCACAAATTGTAACCACTGTATCACCATGACTCGCAAAATTGCCTTATCTTATATTGAAATGCATTTTCAATATAAGTTTTTTAGTCTGGGAAAAAAAAGTGTACCTCATTAATATGTTATTTTGTTCCTTGGAGTATAATCCCATGATTGTAAAAATGGATTAGGTATACTCCCGGTAAACATCTGTTGAACTACTTCAAACACTACACACCAGACCATTAGTGACAGTAGCAATAAAGTCTAAAGATGATATGCTTGACAGTAACTTGACCAGCACATTCTTAATAGTGCTAATTCTAATTGAATTTATCATTCTTTGGCCTCTGTCATGCATTTCTGGTCTTGAAATTTCAATCTTCAAGGCAAAGGAATTGTCAGTGTCCAAACATTCAAAGATTCTTCGGCTGAAAGTAAAAATCTGAAGTTGAGTTATGCTGTCCAGCACAGCTGGTGGTCTGAACAACCTGACAAGTCAATTTAACAATGCGCTGGAAGAACACAACAGGATATGTCCCTGAAATATTTATATTCTGTGTTGTTGGCCTGGTGCATTTCAGGCTCATGTTCTTAATTTATTTTAGTCTTCTTGTTGTTTTAGTCAGTGGACATTTGCAGTCACATTTGCAGAGCGATATACATAAATATTCTGTGTTAACTAGCCACATTGTTCACTAGACAAATGAAGTGTGAGATATATTGAATATGCACAAAAGAAGGCACAGTATGGAATGAGTTCTACAAGGCAGTTACATTATGTTATACATATAATACTATTATATATGCATTCACCTTATATTTATGTTAAGAATTAGGGCAATTTGCGATATAAACACATATTACTGCCACTTTTCTAATTATTATTTCAGTATTCACTTGTTATATTTTAACATTAAAAATATTGACCAAAGAATATGTTTTGATTGTACAAGCATTCCTTAAAATAATCTATGAAAATTATGCATGACTAACATAGCAAAAATGAAAAATGACTTGGCTCCTGATATATGTTCAGGAGACACTTTAGATTAATGGTTGGAGATTACATACTGTATACAATGTCTGCATAACAAAAATATATCTAAAGAGTATCAACAGAACCTAAAAGTGAGATCTTTTATTTATGATTTACTGGATCTAAATAACACTTGTCTACTGTCGTTTTTGGATCCTCTGTCAATTTGCTCAATCATATGTTTGTACAAATTTAGGCACTGTCATGAACACGGACTGAAATCCGTGTCAGATCTTGTAGAAGACCCTATGCGATGCGGTAAGAGCTGGAGAAAACAGGAGGCGTGGTAAAAAGGAACACACAGGGGTTTAATAGTGCACAAAATAGTGACAGTCTGTGAGACAGTGTACGGGGAAGACAAAACGGCATCCAAATCCAAACGGGTCCAAGGGCAGGTCAAAGCACAGTCCGAGAGTCCATCAACTAGAAATCCATCCTGGGACGCGACAAAGTTAAAATCCCTGGGAGGGGGGACCACACGGACAAACGAAACATGGAGGTCCAAGGGTGATGGGGCGAGATCCTCCAGACCCCGGGCTCAGGAAACGGGAGGTGTCAGGGATGAGGCCTGTGCCCTCAGGAGATGGACGTAGGGTTTCCTGGTGCTAGGCGGGCCTCGCGACATCTTACCCTAATGATGAGCCCCGAGGACTGTAGGAGCTGGTCTTTAAATAATAACACTAAAAGGGTACACCTGGAGAGCTTAATCACATGAACAATAATGGGAGCAGTGGAGCGCCCTCTAGGGAGGGATGTCGGGCGTGACAGGCAATAGTTAGAAACGTTGATTTAAGCTTTAGTTATCCAAATTTAAGTTTATGATTTCCAAACATCTTCTGAAAATGTCACCCATATTAACTGATATAAAAGGAAACCTTCAAAATATACAATGCTTATCACATTTCTATAACCCCCCCCATACTGTACATTCAAAATGACCAAATACGATTAGAGTTATAAATATAAAAGAATAATAAGATTAATAAAATAAACATTATTTTACCAAATGTTCTGTACTGTTCTGTGCATATCATTAATGAGCCTTAAATGTGAAAGCTACTGCATGTTTTAATGATTTAGTAATGAGGCAGTGTCGTTTAAGCTTTGTGATATGTGTAAAATGTGGTACAAATCATGGTTACTTAGTACTTTTACAGGCATCTGGTATATAAAGTTTGGGTATACTCTGTGAATGAGGCATCCTTAGGAAACACAAGTAAGACCACTGATCAGACAACAATACCTAAGACTATTTTTCTATTGTGCCTTTCAAGAGTATTCATCCCAATGTTGTCTCTTCACTTAAATTATGGTACTCATTGCATATATTTTAGGTAAATCAACATGAGAAATGGGCAAACTCAACATCTTTATTGGAGAAAGAAATAAAAACTGAGGAGACAAATCAAAACTACAATTTGTGGGTTTCATACACACGGTAGTCAGACCCTTTCTTTTGGCAAACCTAAATTATTTCAGGTACACAAAATTACTTTTGCCTACAGAGAATCTGTGGAAAGATTCTGTCCCTAAACTACTTGAGTTGAGCTCAAGTTTGCAAAAAAAAATGAATGGATGAAAATATACCATTGTGATGTGCAAACATGGTAAAGAACTGCATAAAAAGACTCAGATCTGTAATTGGTGCCAAAGGTTCTTTCATTAAAGGTTTGAAAATTTCACACAAAGAAGTATTTAGTTTACGTTTTTTACATTTTGGTTAAAAATATCCACATTAAAAATGTAAGAAGATCATTGGAAGAAAGGAATTTCTTGCAAGGCACTGTATTTATTTTAAAATGTGCTGTTGGGAATACTATTTAATACATGAAGGAAAAAAAATATTATACAAAAGCAAAAAGCTGCAAAAAACAATATATTTTGTAAACATATTTTAGAAAAATTGAGTGTATCTGGAAAACATTAAATCCTTTTTTAAATAATTTTCTTTTTTAATAAACTCCACTACCAATCCTTTCCCTTTAATGTAATTGGCTATTCAATACAGAAATCAAATGAAATTAACAGTTTGCAAAGTTTCAGCTCCCTGTAATACTGTTTCATTCAATGGGTCCCAAGGGTTAGAACATAAAAGATTTACCAGCCTTTTATTTGATGAACCACTGGGAGAGACACTTTGTTCCTGAACCTGTATTTTATAATGTTTGTGTTTCTACTAATTCCCATTGAAATCTGAAAGAAACTGTTGTGCAACCTGTGTACTTGGCCACATCTATTGTACATCACATTCATACAGGGTTTGATTTTTGGTATAACATTTCCTCTTTTTGTTTTCTGTTTGAGTGACCTTGACTCTTTTCAGAGAAAATCTGAAAAAATGCACATCTTTATACAAACGCTCTGTTTCTAACAGAGCTTTCCTTCCTATTTTCTTTTGTTCTCCTTATCAGATATATTTCTATGTGAATTACATGACCAACATCCAACTTCATAATCGGTTTACCATTTTATTAATTTCTTTTTATTCATGTCTCCCAGAACACTGCTATAACCCAGCCATATGAAAGCATGAGGTAAAGAGTGAACAAAATAATAAATTTATGATGTTGCTCAATAGAAAACCCACATGGACTCTTTTATTCAGAGAGAATAAAACCCACATGGGTTGAATGAAATATGATGGTTTTTTTTGCATTCTAGGCTATGAAGTCTGACAGGCCTTGAGGGCATTAGGCTAATGAAATAATCCAGTATATCATAAGCATGCCATTAACTTTTCTGGGACTTTGAGCTTCCTGTAAGAGGTGCACACATCACTGTTAGTTAGTGTCAAATTAAGTTTAAAATGGCCTGTGTTCAATAACTACAATCCTTTTTACAAATCCAGACTAAATGTCACTTTCTTCTTAACTACTCAGAATTGTAGATTTAGGTATTGTGCTCTTTTGTATTATATCCAAACAGAGTCTTACAAAAAATATATTTGGAAAATAATTGTCAATTGTCATGTCATTTCTTCATTACCACTGTTTATTCCTGTTTATTCCAAAATTTTCTTTTATAAGGATTGGCCTTGATTTTGTTCCTGGCATAGTTTTTGTGCTGATTCTGAAAATAAATTTTGTCTTCATGTCTGTAAAGAAATATGAACAGCAAAATGTGACTATAAACTTTGGAACATAAATGGACTTAACAGATTTAACTTAATAAAGTCACCAATCAAAACAAGTTGGTTTGGATTGAGATCAACCTGCAACCTTCTGGGCAGTGGCCCTGTGGCTAAGAATCTGTGCCTGTGGGTGGAAAGTTGCCGGTTCATATCCTGTAGCCAGAAGAGGAATCCTACTCCGTTGGGCCCCTGAGCAAGGCCCTTAAGCCCAACTGCTCCAGGAGCGCCATATAAATGACCCGGCGTTCTGACCCCAAGCTTCTCTCCCTGTCTGTGTGTTTCACGGAGAGCAAGCTGGGGTATGTGAAAAAAAAAGACAAATTCCTATTACAAGAAATTGTATACGGCCGATAAAGTGATCTGATCTTATCTTCTGAGTGAAGAACTTAATGTGTAAGCATTCATATACTAATCAAAAATAAAAGATTGAAAACCCTGGTGCTCTGTACAGAGAAGAAAATGATTTGTTATAAGAACAGCAAGACTAACTGTTACCTGGGTCCTCCTCTAGCACAAAAGGGGATGAGTGGTCAAGAGTCAGGTTCTTCAGATAGATTGAACTTGACAAGTATGGAAAGGGCAGACCACCTGCTCTCATGAGAGGGTCAAAGTCTACTCTGAGCAATGCTTATGCCTTGACTGTGTCTAAAGTCAGCCTGAAATTTATCAGATAGGTAATGACGGCAAAGGTGAGGCTGCAGCTGTGAAGTCGCTTGCCTCTAGCACCTGGTTCCCATGTTATTATCTGTCATGTCTGTATGCACACCTCTTGCCAGCTTGCATAGTGTAGTCTGGTTAGATTCACATTAATTACTTAAAGGCCTTGCTTTGGTTTTATTTTAGAGCACTGCAGCCAGTGATTCATTCAGACTTGGTGTAAAGATACAGTACATACCAACACCGGACATAAAATATAATACGTACAATATAGTAAATGTGTGTTCGTTATAAGATTTTCTGTTATGAGGTTGACCTGATTTTACATCTTTCCTAAGAGCAGCTACCTCCATTCCTGTGTTTTCTGTTTTCCATTCTCATCCTTGTACAGTACATTACATTGCCATGTAATGTAAGTTCCAATCTGTAAGAATTTACAAAACTAGAGGTGGCCATCGGTCCAATCTGACCAGAGACTTTTAGTAGCATATTGATTGAAGGATCTCACCTAGCTGTATATAGTATAAAGTGAATTTAAAAACATGGCTGAGGATTTTGTTTGAAACCGCCATCACCCTTTAGCTAAAGACATGGCACCTGTTCTCAGTTTTGAATGCACTTTCCTTTAAGAAACTACTTGTGCCCTCCACTTTGCATTTCACTCAGAATCAAGTCCATTGGGTTAACTTCCTCCCTACCTCTGAGGATTATGAGAACGTGAATAACATTGTCTCATAAACTCCTCCGTTCAATTCTAAAAAAGATTTAGTGCTTTTAACCAGCCACAGTAGAGCATTCCTGGAAATATCCCTGGTTGTTTGTTGCTGGATTCATTCCAGAGCAGCAATATGTTTTTCATGATGACAAAAATGTATATTCTAAATGAGGTATAACAGGTGCATTGTACTATGTTAGCATATCGTCCCTTGATTTGAATTCTATTTCTCATTTTAGATTTATAGCTTTGTGTATTTGCTACCTGCATGTAATGCATAACAGCATGTCTGAATGTCAGTTAGTGGGTTTTTGCCCTATCTTAAAATGTATCTGAATATTTTGAATTTTGTTTGCAGCTTCTACAGTGTGTGCTATTATGATTTCTTTAGTATTATCTAAATACTAAACATTAACTAGTTTATGAACTATGTTACAATCTAGATCATTGAAATAAATTAGAAAGAGCATTAGTTCTAATACCTAGTCCTTGTAGTAATTAATTAGATCATTCCAATTAGAGCATTCATACCTCTTCTGCACTATATATTTTATAGACACATTAACTACTTCTTAATCCAAGTTTATGCTATGCTTTTCCTAAAAAAATGACTATGATAAATGGAATATCTACAACTTTAGAAATAACCCATTATGAGGAACTGATAAAAATCTTCTGAAAATCTAAATGTGCTGCTTTGCTTATTCAAAAACGTTTTTCACACCCATGTTAATTATCTCCTAGAAACCTATTTTGATACTAATTATTCTCTAGTCGCAGTTTTAATTTTCATAAGCTTACTGTACTGTAAATGCAATAGAAGTAAGACTTACTGGTCCATAATTGCTTGGTTCAGTTTTGTCACTCTTATTATGGATGAGTTCTACATTATTGATTTTACAGTCGATGGCTACTACACTTGTCCTGAGTTACATTTTGTAGAGTTTTGCTAGCGGTCTACGAATAACCCCTCTTAATTCTATAAGTACAATTGAACCAATTATTACCTTAATTAGTCAGAGTTAAAAAGTGCTGGAATATAACTAAAACTATCCAGGCTGTAATCCATTATCCTTAGGTGGTTTGGAAGCTGTTAAGCAAGTGTAGGTTCCACAATGTTTTATTGTTAAAAAAATATATAGGAACAAGTAAAGATTAATACTACACTGTTTATCATAAATAGTGTTTCTGATCATAAATAATGGAGCATTTAAATTAACAAATGCATTTTAAGTATTGTGTGACTAAATGTTACTGCAGTTAACTGTAGTGTTAAGAGGAGTACTAAAGAAAGAATCCAGCTTTGGTCTAACATGGAAAATGCAGACAACAGTTTACCTTAATTGACATGAACTCCAGATAAGCTCCTATGAACACAAATTAAGCATTGAAACATTCTGAAACAGCATGAGAAGTGTCAACGCTAGCAGGTGTCCCTTAAAAATCCTGAAAATAAGGAGGAAAGTGTTTCTGCAATGTGACAGATGGCAAGATAAAATGCATGATACAGTAGCTACAACAAAATTACCAGGTTCTTTCAACATGCACACATACAATGAGACCCTAAGGTATAAAGTTAAAATGGGCATGAATGAGCTATTTTGCATGGAGAATTCACTATGGTAAAACAAAAACAACACAAAAACAGATGGTCTTATATATAAACAGTATTTGCTTAAATTCTTAGGAGCACAAAACTTGTGGAATTACAATGCCTTTCTTGACAGTTAGGATGCTGGGAAATAATCTAGATTGAATTCTATAGCCAAAATCTATGCCTGGGTCAAACTGAACTAATACTAAAATACAAATGAGAAAGGAGGAATCAGAATAAAATACAGAGTTATGTGCATTTTCTAATGATCTAAGGATACTATAGATTGTTTTGGTGTCACTTTACAGCAAACTGTTCTCATTTCTTTTCAGAAAAAAATAAAAACAGCAGGACATCTTCTTGAGAAATTTAATGCTGTCTGTTCTTGTCCTGTCAGTCTGAGTAATGTTTTACAAACAGGGAAATGTGAAGTCCACTACAAGGAGAATGTTTTAACATACATGACGTACATGATTTTCCTGTTAGTCAGTGATTTCATGTGCATTTTTGCATTGCATTTTATTTTTTTTCCTTACTGTACATTTAATAATATACAAGGATTATATTTCTGGTTTTCATAATGAATTTGAATCATTAGTATGTGAATGAATCAACCATAGATAACAGATGATAAAATACTACCCAATTAATATGACATTAAAACCATTAAATGAGATTGACAACATTTTTTTATTTTATTTTCTGGTGGCATTCAAAATCTTTAGTGATATTGCTTGGCCTTTAAATCTTTTGGGCCTGTGCATTGATCCGTATACCGGAGTGGTTCAGTTCTCCTCACCTTGGATGACCCTGTTGAAACACATTTGAAAATAATTGTCCCAGGTTTGCCACTGTACAAACATGAGACATAAGTTATCTGCCAAACCATCTACTGCCTTGATGCTTGTAAGAATAATGAAGAGACATACATGGCATGAAACCAATTGGAAATAGTCACCTGTGTCTTTGAAAGAAAATACAATATTTCAGACATAGTGTCCACTTCAGCTTTGATACTATGACTTTTCATTGGCTTCAATATTTTCCACAAAAGCTCTGTGGAGCATCAGAAACCAGGGCAGCATACAAAGATAATCTGTCAGTATTATTGTAAATGTTTATCCAGCTGAGGTTAAGATAATGATAAGATTTCTGAATCAACTTGTGTTGATCAGGAACACATGACAACAGAATTCCACTAGAGTGAATAAACATTCAAATTTAGTATTTCCTTCATATTGCTTTTTAGTAAAAAGATTAAATTAGTATTAGCACTTCTAACCAACAATCACACGCATGCTGTACATGTAGATTATCCTTCAGAAAGTATTTACCAAAACTTTCATAATATTCCCTGCATCAACTTTTCTAAATCATGTCACACAAACCTAATTAAGCATTTCCTCACTTCAATAGTGGGAAGTTCACAACTCATTTTGTGTATGGAAAAACATGCTGTTTGTATAAAATGGACTCAGAAGCATGAAGGGTATGTGTGATTGATTTCAGAACTCAAAAGAATTTCACAGTTGATGGTTGCTTTAAGAGAATGGCTTTTGTATCAGTTGTCTTTAGTTCAAAGGCTTTTTTGAAGATAATTTTTTCCATTGTAACTTCACAATACCAAGCTGATAGTGACTATTTTGTGTGTGGAAGGCGGTTCTAATAGGGTTCCAGAGAGAAAAAGTTAAAGCATCATGTCTGAGGCAAGATTGAAGAGGTATGCACTCAGGAGAAGACAAGGATGATCTAGAGCAGAACTCTCCAATACTGGTTGGAATACCACATCCAGGTACAGTATATTTTACATGTCCTCCAAATTCTAAAAATTTGGGACATTTGACCTCGGATGCTCTGGTTTCCTCTCACTGTCCAAACACAGTCCAAAGACATACTAGTAGGTTAATTGGATTCTGGGAAAAGGGGTCCTAGTGTGAGTGTGTATATTTTTGTGTTTGTATCTGTGTGTCTGCTCTGCAATTGACTGGTGTCCTGTCCAAAGTGTATCCCGCTTTGCACCCGTTGTTGGCTCCAGCTCACCCACGACCCTGAATTTAATTAAGTGGTTAGAAAAAAGGTGGATATATTTCTGAGGAGTGCTCCCTACAGTTGGAATGTGGCTGGGCCTAATTAGTTCAGGTCTTATTAATTAATTCACTCATGTCCTAATTTCAAGCTATGGGAATCTGTGAAGTGATTAGAAAATGGATAGATGGGCACTTAAGGCTTAAAGGATTTTAGCAGCAAATGATCTCTAACTTACATAATATTAATTAATACTTAATTGATCAAAAATCAAACTGTTCAATCTATAATTTCCTAATTTAATATCTACAAAACTTGCAGGGTTGGCACTCTCTAGCTCTAAGTTTGGAGAGGTCTGACCTAGAGCATGTTGATGCTAATGAGTTATTTGAATTATTGGCTGTAGCTCCATTTTAAATGCCATAATAATATAACTTTTTTTTTTAAACTGTCCATAAAAGAGATACTGTAAAAAACTTATTGGAGTGACTAAATCATGAGTCAGCAGATCTGAGAAACAAAAAGAGGGCAAATAAATCCACCCACTTACAAAGATACTTGTTAGATATTTGTTTTAAATAAATATTCTACTGCTCAAATTTTATTATTTTTAACTGATTCACTTAAGTTGTGTTTGAATTTAAGTTGTTAAGAATTATCACTTTTAAGGTAATATAACAATGGAGAAGATAAGTTTAGAGAAACTGTTTATGATCATGTTCCTCCCAGAGAAATACTTTTCCAGACATACCGATAATATTCACAGGGAATCAGAACAAAGGTGAAACAATTTAGGACAGACACAACCAGTGCTTTCTGTTCAAAGATGATTTAAACCATATATACAGTACTGTTAGTAAAGATGCTGCAGAAAAAGAAACAAACAGCATTTGATTATTTCTAATATAGTGATAAAATGCCCATTTTAGCTGCATTTGATAGTTATGCTATTTTAACAGCTGTTTTTCATTAAAGAAGATGGCATATTAAGTCTTGACATGCCAAATTCTCTAATATGCCTTAGAAATGTTAATATTTAACCTATTTTGGAAGCTGTTGCTAAGGAAATTTTCAGAAAGCAGTCTGTTCAGAAATTAACCACTGTTTCCAAGAATCTGAGTCATAAAGGCTGAAGGACTATTACTTAATATACTGTATCATCTATGTTATAAAGAGAGAATATTTGTAACTTAATTCTCTCCTAGAAATGGAAAACTAGGTACTGGACCAGGTGAAAAATGAACAGCGGTTTCTTATTAATGTTAGAATGATGGCATTACATTAGTTTTTATTGCATTAAATGTAGCTTTGGCATGATCTTTTTTTGCTGTACATTTATGGTACATTTTAGAAGACTTACATTCAGGGTAAACAATGTAAGTGAACTGATGTGGAGAATTCTCAAAAACCTGCTGTATGCTATACTTAAAACTTAGACTTTGCCAATATAGAACTTAAAATGTATAGAAATGAAATGAGAGATTATATTAGGAAACAAAATGGGAATAAGAATTGAGCATGGCCATCACTAGCAAGGAATGGGAGAATATGTGGAAAACACAATGTAGTTCCACAAATTCCAACAATTGGCGGGAGTTTTGCTGGAAGAACTTAACTTGATTCTTTATAAACTGATTATAACATTTTCTCAGCTTGGTTTGCCACAACCATGTTGGAGAGATGGTAGTTATCGAGAAGCAGTACTGTACATTCCAATATACCGTGTGTGGGCAGTGTCTGAGATTTCATTCTTATTTTGAAGAATTGTGGCCTTTGATTCAAGATATATTATATTTAGAAATTCCAGAACCTTGTTCAGTCCTGTATGTGGGTAATCTGCCTGACAGGGTTGAAGAAAGAGATAGATACTCGCTAAAAGTATTTTTGGCGGCAAGCAAGAAAGCTACAATACTGTATAACACATAAATGGCTACAAAGAGATCCCCACATCCAAAGAAAACTGGATTGTTATTGTTTCAGAGATTTCTCAAATGGAAAATGGACAAATTACCCATCAGTTAAGACTCCAGAAGGAGGGCTTTAGAGATATTGGGAGAGGTGGATTTTGTGCACTGCCTAATAATGATTTTTTGTTTTTGAAGTTTATTTTTTCTCCAGCCTGTCGTTTCTCCCCAGAACTACAGTATATCCTTTGTCCAAATGGAAAGGAATGATATGTAGCAGACCTTATATTAACTTAGAGTATATCCGTAATACTTGATGTTTTGTGATGACTGACAACTTTATTTTTTATTATCATTGTATTTTTATTTAAAAAA
This sequence comes from Lepisosteus oculatus, assembly GCF_040954835.1. Taxonomy (NCBI): domain Eukaryota; kingdom Metazoa; phylum Chordata; class Actinopteri; order Semionotiformes; family Lepisosteidae; genus Lepisosteus; species Lepisosteus oculatus. The sequence goes on along the minus strand of NC_090719.1, from coordinate 9,958,632 downwards.
AAAACATAAGAAGCAAAGTAAAAAAAAAATTAAAATGGAGAGCACACTGGTTTATCTGGTTCTTCTACTGGAGCTGTTTTGCTAATTAGAATATGCTTACAATTGTACCGTAGTTGTTACCTCGGAGGAATACATACAGTACACTTTTAACACAAACGTATTTCAATTCCAACACACATATATATATATATTATCTATTCAATTCTTTCATCTTACTTGAGTGTCAAACTCAAGTGACCATTTATTATTTTCTTTATCTAATTGATTGGAAGGCTCTATAAAAAGACACCTTTATTTATTCTGTAATCAATAACCTTTTTGTTTTTTGTTGATGAGTGTGTGGTTCAATGGCAAAGGAATGTGTTAAGAACAAATAGTAAATGAAGAGACTCCATAGTTTTTTCTTTTTATTGGGTTCAATCAGCTTAAAGTATTTTTGTCTACAAGCGCGAAAGCTACAGTACTTTATAACGGAACTGTATAAAGACTGTATACAGTACTGTGTAAAGGATAATCTGCTACTCCTTTACCAGTACCATCGAACTATTACTAATCTGGACTCTCATTATTCAAGGAGTCAGTGGAAAATGTTGGAAATGATTATTTTGTTATTTTATACTTAGTGTGTCTAAATTCAAAAGCAGTGTACAGTACTCTGCCTGTCCATTTATACGTATTCAGAAAAAATGAAAGTGTCTGAACATTTGACTTGACCTGGTTTGGTGTGTACGTTTCTTCTGAAAGTGAAATAAAGAAATGTAAGTTGTCATACCACTGACAAATAGGAGTATTACAGTTATCACTGTACTTGTGTTGCTGATATTTTTCTTACTTTTCTTACTTTTTCTTCCAGTTTAGGGTAATATTCAATCACTGGCAAAAGGTTTTATAAAATCACATTGTCAGAAATGTAAACTGGTAAACAAATCAATATCTGGTGTAAACCTTATCTCTAATGGAATCAGACTTTGGTGTGCAAAGTGTATTAAAGGCTATTAATTATACCTTGGCTTTGAAGAAAGATATAAGATGTAAAAAAGTGTTTAACTGATTTCTTTCTGCACAAAGATTTCTTGTGGCACAAGACATTCCATGCTTAAGCACCTTTGAGTTATGGCAGGGATGGGAGTTAACTGATAAGAAATTCCAAGTGCAAGCTAGAGACCCCCTAACTAAGGAAAGATAAAACCGACTATTAGTCGTGGTCAAGGTCTTGGGAATGTCCAAACACAGGTGACCCCCCATTACCATGGTAACAATTTGCATCAGAACAGCTGAAGTTTGCTATATAAACTTGATATTTTGTACCTATATTCCAAACAATACTTTGGTCTTATTGTTCCTTGCATGCAATAAACTCAGTTGTTTAAACTTCATCTAGGGATCCAACACTAATTTGTCTGTTACAACAGCTTCTTGGATTGAATGTTGCACTTCATGAGGATTTTTTTGTTCTTTGGAATTTGTTGAAGAAAATGCCACAGTGAATAATGATTTGTTGCTGTTTCTTTAATAAACATAAACGCTGAGTGCAAAAGCAATAGTGCTATATATTAAATAAACTTCTTAATACCTATCAACCAAACATTGTCGGTAAATCTGACATTAAGTTTTTACTTGAAGCTACCAAAACTCATCTTCATACAAAGTGCCCTTATTTTTTCTTAGAAAAGAACAACATGTACAGGAAAAATGTTTTTCTGCCTTGCTAGTCGGTGCACACTACCTGTTTTCCTGAAACAGATTAATAGACAGATTTTTCAACTGAAAAATAATTCATCTATATAACTTCAGGCTAAATCTGAAAGGCCTAGAAAGACTGACAGATAGTGCTTGAGAAGATCATCTGTTGACCGTTTAAGGGAACACAAACGTGGAGAAAGCTGGACAGCACCACGCCTGAGTCACTCCCTGTACCATCTCAGGAATGCAGCCAGCCTGCCAGTCTTTTATTAGATCCTGACTCCTTTATCACTACACTGAAATGTCAGCCCTGAAGCCAGAACTGTTTACATTTCCCCAGATCATGACAAATGCTGCAGCTGCTCCCTACCATTCAGAGAGTGTAAGAAAAGCCCAGACAGACCACCAGCTTCATTCCTGACTTATCTCAGGGCTTAAGAGCTCTCTGTCAGACCAACCTTGGAATTGGCACATGCAGCTAAAAGGGTTCAGCTGTAGGCAGTTATTCCTGTGTATTGTCTTGGTGGCAGAGACAGTTTGGAGAGACTTTAACCGCATTTTGTCATTTTAGGTCGTAGTTTCAGTTGAGCTTTCTTTTCAAAATGCTTTCATATACTGTACATTTTCTGCTCTCCCTTGTGTCTTCCTTCAGTATTGCTATATTTTGTTTTCATATCTGGATTCACTAGTCAGTAATTTATATATATATATGATTCAATCAGCACACTTTCAAACATTAAACAGCCTACATCTGCCAAACTGCAGGATGAATGAAAAATGTAAAACCTATTCATTAATCCTTACAATAAGTATCCTTACAAATATGTACAGTAAAAGTGTCTTTGTAAGTATAAGGAAGAAGGAATATGACATATTTTTCAGTACTATCCATCCATTTTTCTGTTTTCTAATTGTTCTATCCAATATAGGGTCATGGGGGGGCAGGAGCCAATCCTGGCAAGCAACAGGTACAAGGCAGGATACAACCTGGATGGGATCCCAGTCCATCTTGGGGCACACACAGACACACACAATTATGTCTTTGGACTGTGGGAGGAAACTAGAGCACCTGGAGGAAACCCATGCAAACAAAGAGAGAACATACAAACAAAGAGAGAACAGCACCCAGGCACAAAATTGAACCAGGTCCCCAGCACAGCAAGGCAACCATGCTGCCCCTCTTCAGTACAAGTACAGTAATTCCCAATAATGGTCTTAGGAATTCTTAATCTTTTCACAAAATAAATTGGCATTAGATTATAATGCAACATTAGAATTTTCATATTATATTCATAAAGACAGTAGTGTGGTTTCCTTTACTATAGTCTCTGTTTCCTATTAAACAATCTGTGTAGGTCATAATACTTATGGTGAAACAATGGCACAATGTTATCAATTGTGTTTAAATCATCTGGCTTAGTTTTTTATATAGAAATTATTCATAAGAAGCTTTGATTGTGTTGTGGCAAGCAGTGTAGGTACCAAGCTTGTGGAGATTTTAACTCACTTAATGAATGTATGTAAAAAACAACATTTGTAATGTATAATCTGAGTTGAACATTTTATACTGATATTTTATGCTTGAAGATTAGGTAGCTGTAGATTAATGGAACAAATAAACTTTAAGGTGCTCTGTCTAATGATTTCCATATTAATTAAATGGGATTTCATTTTATGAGATTGGTTGTAGGAGAAATGCACCGCCATTAAAAGCCGTAGAACGACACAGAACCTAAAATTTACAGGATGTTTTTACAAGGGCTGGGAAGCAAAAAAATACTGCAGCTACAAATTTGAAAAGGTTTATTTTTTTACAGTGTCATTACATCTTCCATTCAGAGAGAGAATGCATTCTTACCCCCAAATTGCATGTTAGAAACAAAGAAACATTAGAAAGGTTGCACATGAGGGGAGCCCTTTAAAAGCCTGTTTTGCTTTTTTGTTTTGATACTTTTGATTGAATCAAGGATGGTGTATTTTTGTAAAACCATTGAAATGATTCCCAAACCCGCCTATAACTTTAAGTGCTATTACTTTCAAAAGGGAGATTTCTGTCTTGGGGTTTTGGAATCTCTTTTTCTTATTAGAATTCGTTGACAATATCAAAATATATCCATTTTTTTGGCACGTATAAAAATAATCAAATTAAAACCGGTTAATTGATTAATTCATCTGAAATACTCCCTTAAGCATAAGAAATACTGCTGCTAATATATCCCACTACTTTGCATTTTCCTGATTGTTTTCCCACATTTTGTGTCTCACACGTGATTGTTTATTTTGTTATTTTTTGATAATGTTGTTAACTATGATGAGATTTATATTCTTTGCACAAGTTTCCATCAGTAATGATAATTAGTTGTCCATGTACTGTAGCTATGCAGACTTCCAAATATTCTGCTAATAGTGGCAGGAATGGTCCTTGAACTAAAATGTGTTTTAATGAATTTAATGCTGATGCTTTGCAAGTTCTCATCCTCATCACGGGAGCTGTATAAAAGCACACTGGATTTTGGAAGAGAGCCATCTGAATATACCAAAAGGCTGCATTAGGGCTGCTTTAACCAAGGATTTTTTCTTAATACCTCCAGGGTGAAGATAACACCCCAGCATAATAAATGGTCTCATTTAATTATTAATTTGACATTAACAGCTGAAATAATTAAAATAAATATTGAAACATCCAGAGATTCACAGATGCTATCAAAACTAATATCTCTGGGAATTAGTCTGCATAATGTAAGCTTTGACAGCCTGAGCCATTATCTTCTTGGGCTTCAGCAATTGATACACATATGCATAGAAATGCCTGCCTGCCAACTTCTTGCATAATTGTAAATGTTGTGGGTAAAACTGCCACAGCTCTGTGTATAACCATGAATTTTTGGTATTTCCTTAGTATTCAAACAAGTTAAGTTGTGCTACTGAAATGCTCATGTGTGCCATCAAAGTAAGGGAGAGGAGGGCGAAAGCCAGTTTGCATTTCAAACAACTTCTCCATCCTTATCTAAAATATTTAAGGAGGTTGGTATGATCTCTTGAGCAGAAGGTAATAGATAACATGATTTTAAAAAGACACACTGAGACCGCTGTAATCTCAGATGATAAATTGATCTGTATACGCGCAATGCAAAAAGTAACCAAGAGATTAAATTTTTAGAGCTAAAGCCCGCATCATAGTTTATTAACTTCACAAATATGTGAAGTACTGTCATGGGAATAGTAGAGTTTTAAATCAGGCTCAACATATGTCTATCCCATTCACCCTCTCTCAGTCTTCAATAGGATAGACTTTATTAATTAAAAAAGCAGGACTCTGGGAAATTAACTTATCAGGCAGGTGAGTGCATCACTCCTGCAGTGAAATAGATAAAACAAATCTTAGGAACATTTATATTGTACCAAATGCATTTTTTGACAGTAATGGTAAATAACTGTGCCTTTCTGAATTGTTATTAACAAACCTGCGGGATATTAAAAATTATTTTTGCTCCTCCTTATATAGCCTTTAACCCCCAGAAACTGTATATAGAGACACTTACTGTAGCTAACAGGCATAAACAAACACAACTACACACATTCATGCCCGACTCTGAAGATAGGTCACCGATCTCATCTCCTGTGAACCCTGTAGGTCTTTAAAAACAGTCCACACCATGTGTAAAAAATAAGGTTCTTAAAAAACAAAGAAAAAAATGTAATGCATTTGGAATAACTGATTCCAGTTACATTGACCCCCCTAGAATGGGTCAAGGTTGCCTTCATGAATGTTCTGAAAGCAAAAAAAAACTTCCAGCAATCTTTAATGACCACAAGAAATTAAAGGTGTTTAAACCTCCAATAATCTCTTTTTCTATATTGTATATGTATATAATTGTGTAACTAAGTTTGAGATTGGTTGTGAATGTTATTCAATAAAACTAATTTATAAAGTACAAAAACATCATTTTTGCTCAGTTATGTATTTGCCGTTTTTTTTAAATATTCACACTAGAATGCGAGTCACAATCGACAAAAAAGACTGGTGCATCAAACCACACACAAAGAGAATCAAACCACACACAAGGTGTTCAACTACCAGATAAAGAAGGGACAAATTCAAAGAAACTACAGTATTTAACTCATTGCTTCTTGAGTTGTCTAGCCAGTATTTCAGATACACAGACCTCCAGATGATCAGAGTAAGACTCCAAAATACTCTCTCAGAAGACTTTAAAGATTCAAAGCAAAGAAAAGTAACTCATATTAAGTGATTTATTATTTAAAGTGAAGTTATTTGAATTTGTTTCTAATGTAATGGTGCTGTTTTTATTTATAGCCCCAAACAGTTTCACTCAGAATAAAAAAAAAAAACAGAAAAGTAAAGCAAACACTAGCGATAATTGAAACAAAAGACTGGGGCCATGTTACCACAAGTACAAGATGTCGGGGTTGAAAAGCAATTTTTACTTTCTAACGCTCACATCAGTTGCATATCAGTAATGGTCATAATAACATTTACTGTAGCTCAGACAGAAACCAGGAGAGGAGATCTAAAAGCAGCACATGTCCTTTCTTGTACATTAAAATTGAAAATGTGTACTGTGTGTTAGATTTGCCTTGTTGTCTAAAGAACAAATGTCTAAAGAACTATTTTAAAAGGGTCAGAACTGCAATATTGGAGATTACTTAATTGAAGAAGTCATGTACGGAGACTGTAATCATTAATAAATATCACTATTTGCACAATAGTGCTGATTGTGTACAATAAACCTGTTACAGTGATGCTACAGTACTGTATATTGGCTTTTTTAAAAGCATCCATACTCCTTCTGTCAGCATCATGGAGATTTGAATGCTTTTCTAATTTTGGGTCAGTACTTATGCAATCAGAGTCCAGATACCAGAAGATTCCTCAGGATCAAACTCCTGACTTTAATCCTTCTAAGAAATTATGGGAAGATTTGAAAACTATTTTCCATGTAATCTGAGAAAATGCGCACAAATCTTCCGAACAGAAAATGAAATGAAAATCAAAATAGAAATGGACAAGCACAACAGAAGGCAAGTGTTTAATGTGAGCATCTGAGCTTTGAACACAAGTTTAAGTATAAAAATTGCATATGTATCATATTGTAATTTCACAAAAGGGGACATCATAGATGGGTATGAACACTTTTGTAAGGAATTATACTGTATGTGTAAGGCACTTTAATTAGAATGATGCATATGGCGGATATGAGAATGATGGTACTTGGAAAGTATCATGCATATAAATATTACTAGATTTTAATTTAGTAATTAAGTAGACTGTGTACTAGAAATGTACAGTATATTAGGTTGCAATTTCTTAGCTGTACGCAGATGGGCCATTACATACTAAATCTATTTTACACATTAAGCAAATGTGTAACTGCTTTGGTGAAATACAAGGGTGACTCAAATAAATTATCCATTTTAAAATTCACATATTTACCTGTTATGTGTCGTATAACCTGATACAATTATTGTCCTTAAAACTTCTATAAAGTATTTAATAGGACTAACAGTATCAGTAATAGCAACTTTCACAGGGAGAGTACTACATTACATCCAAGTATATTGGTGCAGTTCTTCTTCATGACAACAATACAAGGAAAGGGTTCTTGTATTGGAACTTAACGGATTAAAGCATATTGATTTTCTTTTAAGGATCTATTTTAGTTCAGCTGCAGAAAAGGCTGCTCTTTATCACCCACTCAGAGTAGCTTAGAAATGGAAACTGGCTGCACTGAAACTCTTTTGTCTGGGTCTATTTTGGTGATATTGGTAGTGTGTAAGTATAGCTCGTATGTTCTTAACTTGTATGGTACACAATACTTGTCTTGTACTGCACTTACTCACATTACTGGTAAGTTACTGAAACCCTGAACACAATTCATAGTTGAAGTTCAATTGATTTATCTTTGGGAGAGTGCAGTATACAGTATGTAGAGATCACTTCTGCTTAGGTGCTTCATAGATATCTTTGTGCTAAGAAACCAAAATAGCAGGGACACTTTTGTGCTGTATATTAGGGAGTAGCCGACATTTATTATGATGAGGATGATATTGATTATGAAAATATTATTGATAATAACATTATTATTATTATTATTATTATTATTATTATTATTAATAATAATAATAATAGTAATGATCGTATTATATTGGTTGACAGGTTTATTCTTTGGAATGGAGTTAAATTAACTGTTAATTCAGACTGGGCAGGGCCTAAGGGAGCCTGATGTGAACTGGAGGCATGCTGCATCTTTCTATGCAGGCCTGATGGACAAAGACATGTGTCTCAGCTGTCGCCATGGATAATCTCTCATTTTCCAGTACAGACCAGCATCCGACAAGGTTGTTCTGTTGTCTGATATGTTATATTTCCTCCACAGTACATTGAACTCTTTCTCTTACGTGGGTTATATTCAGTATATTCCCAATGGTCCTACTCAGTCAATTTAAGTGGTGGATTATTTAGATGATGTTGCTGTAATAACCTAGATATTACAGTGTTAGTCAATGGCAGGATGTATTTGAAATTGAGTTAATAGGGGTAAAAGTGGGGGTGTAAAGAAATAAGTAGAAATACTTAAGTACCGTTTTCTGAGATCAATACTTTGGTGAAGCACTTTATTTGGGGGCTACCTTTACTTATGAATGTTTGTTAAAAAATAGTCATTTTAATCCACTACATTTATTAGAAGTATCTGAAGTATCTCTGCTCCCCATTCCTTTATCATCCTGACTTTGGCATCCTTCTGGGTCACATATGCAAAAAATCTGCAAATAACCTTTGAATATATTGATTGTTCGAATAAAACAAATTAGCAAATGCAGATATGCATTTGAAAAAAGAAGAAAAACGTACAGCACTGCTTGTTTATCATATCAAACAGGGAAAGAACTGTGCAGATGATTCATGGCCTTAACTCAAAGATCTGTTTGAAATCAAAGAAGCCAAAGGAATCTATGTGTTAACATGCCAGAAAATTGAAAGAACTGTGAAGTTGTGTCCATGGGTTTCTGTCTATAATCAACTGTGTGATTAAATTACCTTACATGTATACCTGTATTTGGAAAGATAAAATTAACTTGTTCAAGTTTATGTAGATAGACATCTAACACCAATAGGGGTCCCACATGCCCCATAATCAGCAGGCATTCTGAGACAGATCAGAATTCTAAAGTTGTCCTGAAATTAAGTGAATTACGCATTCAGTAATCAATAAAGTGTCAACAGTAGTAAAAAAAACTATTTTTCTCTAGCACCATAGTACATTAATGCCATGATTGTTTTCATTGAAAACAGAAAATAATGTCCCAAAACAGACTTAATTCATATGTAACACTACACTATGTTCTTACAGTATGTCCATTTCTTTTTCAGTCCAACTCAAAAGATAATAAGACATACAGTAATTCAAATTCAAAGAGTTTGTTGGCATGACCAACAAATTACAGTGTTGGCAAATAAGAAGTAATTAAGACATTTACAGTGAAGACATATTGTTGACATCACATATAACATTATTGTGAGACAATTTCTCAGGCTGTAACAGTGGATCACATACTGGGCCACCAGCTCTATTGAGATTCCTCCTCCTCTCCCAGTAGATTTGGAAGCTGTTCTGATTCTGATGGGTGTGGGAATTCTGGGATAAGATTTGTTTTTTTAGGGAGGAATGTTTGTCTAATCCTGTCATATTTCTGCTTTTCTCTGCTGGCAGTGAAAGCACAACCTGTCCTCTCTGGGCAGCCAGGTCTGTTTGTGTCAGTGAGTTTCTAAGGCCAGTTTGTGGTCATTGAGCCTATACTTAATCAGGATCTCTTTCTTCTTAGATTCTCTGTAGTCAGATACTCTACTAGTGTGTATAGTTTTTTAGGGTTCTGTAGCATATTTATATTTCCCATTGGGTGAGATAATGTTGTACAGTTTATGCCTTTGTAGTTCAGGTGGGTAGCTGCGTCAGCATGCGTAGGCTGCAAAGGAACAAGTAATAGGTTTATTCCATGCTGAAAAAAAGAAGAAGAAAGAGAACACAACGTTTCGGCCAAATCATGCCTTGATTTGGATGTTTTTTTGATTTTGTGCTGTTTTAGTTGTACTGCCCTGATGCTGTTTGATGTCAATGAACCAAGTGAGTTGTAAGGCATATTTCCCTACAAATGGAGAATGTTTTTACAGAACTCTGTACAGTATGTATTGACTTCTGTGATGTAGTTCAGGTGGGTAGCTGCGTCAGCATGCGTAGGCTGCAAAGGAACAAGTAATAGGTTTATTCCATGCTGAAAAAAAGAAGAAAGAGAACACAACATTGTGTTCTCTTTCTTCTTTTTTTCAGCATGGAATAAACCTATTACTTGTGACTTCTGTGATGTGTTTGTCTCATTTAATATAATGTGATGTAATCTGGTCTGTAACTGGACCCCTCAATTCATTGCCATAGAAGATTAGACAATTCAGAGCCAAATTTATATGAGAGTGTTAATATATTAAACCCTCCCTCTTATGGTGCAGAAATCAGTGTGTGCTTTCTCCTTCAGTGCCCTCCCTGCCAGGTCAAAACTCCCACATTCACTTATTTACAGACCACAATATGTTTAGCTTGTTGTGTTTTGTTGTTCGGTGTGAAGTGGTACTTGTTTCCCTGAGATTTGTCTTTGTTCTGAAAATACATCACTCTGGTCTTTTCAGACTGTCTGTCAGTGCCCAGGTCTGACAGTAGCACTCCAGCAGTGCCAGGCTCTGCTGAAGACCCTGTTCTGGACCAGATAACCAGAATAGAGCAGGGATTTGATCTCTGTCTGTCATGTAGCATGATGCCAGAACCTGGAGACTTTAATTAGTTAAATCTGGTAATTCATTGATATACGTATTTAACAGAGTTGGACTCAGGCTGCAGCCCTGTCCCACCCGATGATCCTGAGAGATGAACAATATTCTTTTGTTTCCAATATTCTTTGTGCACGTGTTATCCAATTTCATTGATTTAATAGCATCATGGGTATATTTATATATCTATTTAATTGCATACATTTAGTTACCATCATAGATGTAATTAAACTAATAATGGATAGCCTTTGAGACAGTTCTATGTAGTTTTAGTAAACTTAAGCACATACTGTAGAAATGCTGAAAAAGTTTTACACATTTCAAACAAGAACAGATAATGTCCTCTCCCTGAATGAGTCACTATAATAAAGAGTCTGGACAGAAAGTAAAGCAGAGCAAAAGCTTAATCTGTATCTTTGCAGATGTTTCTTTATTTAGCCCTTTTAGATTGTTCAGCTGTTAGTCTGCTCTACAAAGACCCTGAAAACTCTGACCAATTCACAGCTTAAAACCAGTACCATTACATGGTTTGCAAAGCTATTTGGTTTAGCATTTCATTAAAACAATGTGCTACTCAAATTGGTAGCAAATAAATTGCTTATGAAATAATAAGAATTAAAATATGCATTGACACTTTCAAAATGCATTTTCTAAAGTATACATTACCTGCATTGCATGCATATAAATGTGTATGTTAACTATCTACTGTGTACTTTATAATAAAGTAAAAGTCTTCATAATAACATCTTCATAGTAAATGAAGAATGTGCTCAATGAGAATAAAGATTTTCATAGAAATAAAGTGTGTCATTTCTCTTTTGCAAATCTGCATGACATTTTGACGTATTTTTAGCTTAACTTTATCACAATTGTTTTCTTTTTCATTTTTTATATGAAGCAGAAAGCTTTGAAAAATCACTCTGCTGCTATATAGGAAGAAATAGCAGAACAGTATGAGAAAAAAATGAAAATTTGTTTTTCAAAGACCCTAAAAATTAATGTGATGCCCATGGTTCATAGATGACTTTCTTTTTTTCTCTTTGAAGTTGTCTCTTATATCTCTTTGAAATAAAAAGTGAAGATCATTTAGCTTGCATTCAAGCTGTTAATGGTATCCAGGGGGCCTTGACAACTAGGTGACAGCAGCTGATAACAATGGGGAATTGTGGAGTGAGTGGCAGACAGGTCTATTTCAAGTTTCTTCCTTTTATAGTAAGTCATAGAGCTTCATTTAGTTGAAATGCCCCCCTCCCCTTCTCTAGACACAGGAGGAGAAGGTATAAAAGCTTTTGGAAAAGAGTTTGGCATCTGTGCCTCGCTGATTTCTTCTCTCGGCTGACCCCTTTGTCCAACTCCTGAGAATCCAGCACCATGGCTCCCAAAAAGCTGGAGACAAAGAAACCAGAGCCCAAAAAGCCAGAGCCAAAGAAGGAAGTGGCCAAGCCTGCTCCTCCTCCAGAACCCGAGCCCGAGCTACCGAAAGAGCCTGACTTTGACCCCAAGAGCATCACCATCGAGTACACCCCAGACCAGATTGAAGAATTTAAGGAGGCTTTCACGCTGTTCGACAGGACCCCCACTGGGGAGATGAAGATCTCCTACGCCCAGTGTGGGGATGTCATGCGCGCGCTGGGACAGAACCCCACCAATGCTGATGTCCTCAAAGTTCTAGGCAAACCTCGTCCAGAGGAGATGCACAACAAAATGCTGGATTTTGAGACCTTCCTCCCCATGCTGCAGCATATCTCCCGCTCCAAGGACAAGGGCAACTTTGAAGACTTTGTGGAGGGCCTGCGTGTCTTCGACAAGGAAGGCAATGGTACCATCATGGGTGCTGAGCTGCGCCACGTGCTGGCCACCCTGGGAGAGAGGATGACAGAAGACGAGGTGGACCGACTCATGGCTGGCCAGGAAGATGCCAATGGCTGTATCAACTATGCCTCTTTTGTGAAGCACATCCTGTCTGGCTAAACTGGACGTTGAAAGGACTTTTCCCTGCAGTTCTGCATCCACCTCATTGATTTCAATGCATCCATGCTACGTGACTTTTTATTTTAATTTTGAGGGGCTCCAAAGGCAGAGAAGATGACTTGATACTTTGTGTCAAAAGATCAGATCAGCAATGTAAGCAAGACAAGAAAACTTTCCACATCAACAGTATTGTATCTAAAAAGCCATATAAATAAAAAAGCAAGCAATGCAAAAAGCATTTTCTGTTGTTTCTTAAATACAAAATAAGTTCATTTACACTTATATTGTTACTTCTAGAAAATGCACATAAAATCACGCCAAAATTGTTGTGGAAAAAATAAATATTGTTTTTTCCAGTATTTAGAGAACTATAACATATTGTTCATTTATCAGGTTTGCTAAATTGTACAGTATATAAAATACGGTATTTTTAAAAATGAAATTCAAATTGGAAATTAAAGGAAAAAAATACCTTCTTCTTCTACAGTAATGCAGATTTGGAGAAGGCTGTTGGTTTGCCCTCTCCCACAAGTAGCAATATAAGCACTGTCAGTTCTGTTTAATTTACTACTGCATGTATCAAATGTGAAACAGATAGAAAACAGTTTATTCAGAATTGTTGGATAAGAAGTAACTTCATTGAGTAACATAATAATAACTGTACATTTGAATAGCTCACCCATTTAGGAAAAGGGTGTTAAAAGTCACAGACAGTTATTTTATTTTTAATTTTCATTGTGCAAAAGATTAAGATGCATATCCATGAAACTCCAGATGATGAAAATACAATTCTCAAAAGGACTTGTGACACTTTTGAGCCGCTGAACATCTTCTGCTTCAATGCCGGATTGCAGTGTCAAATGTATACCACTTAATTCCGATTTAAAAGGCTTTTATGATGAACAGCAGAGAAAGCCTAAAATCCTAAACATTGAGGGTAGGATTATAGATCTCCTTAGGATAGATAAAACAGTATGCGATGTGTTTTTGATAGTATTTTTGCTGTGAATCCAAAAATGTAATCTTGTTGTATATGTGTTTAAATATCTGGTTTCACATTGTTCATTTTAATTCTATTTAAAATACAAAAGTGTGGAGGCTTTGACACTAAATTGCATGCTGTGCAACCTCATACTCTATAATTCAATGTGTCACAGGGCTGAGCTAAAGATACAAATTTACATGTGCCTTCAGTAACTTTTCTTCCCTCTCTGGATTTTACTAAAACAGCATTAAGTCTGATTTTGAAACATTTTTCACGCAACTATATAATGTGATGATCACATTAACATTTTTTTCCATCTTTTAATTCATGTCTTAATAATTTGTCATCTTCAATTGATTCTAATCTGCATATTGCAACTTTTTTTTCCTTTTATATTTAATTTATTAAATTACAGAGTGACTAACTGGGTAACAGTGTAGTAGGAAACTTAGTACCCAGTTTTTGTCTACAGATGTTCTAGATGCATATCTATAAAACTTCTGTGTGCTCCGTAGGCGACATTTGTGTTTTTCGCCAAACATGGAATTAAACTTTAGTTGTTCCTTAACAAGTTAACACACTGACACAGCTCCCCACTCAAACCCTCAACATATGTCAGTGAGAGGATAGTGCAGGGTGGTACCTGACTGCATTACAATAACAACCAGAGGTTAATTCTATGCTTAAGATTAAGATCAACTTGTTCCTTTACATGCACATCTTCTTGTACACTTCAAATTCTCAAGACATCCAAACCCTGCTCAAAAGGAAAACTCAGTCTTTGCTGATTACTGAGGGTTAAAATATCAATCTACAGCACACAGTTCAGGTGTTCATTTGACAAATACCCTGATGGTTTATTTGTCTGTCTTTTTCTTTTTATTGTAAAGAGATGGGAATGGGTGTTTTTGTATTTGCTGTAGAGGACTAAAACTACAATAATAATAACAATAATAATAATAATAACAACAATAATAATAATAATAATAATAATAATAATAATAATAATAATAATAATAATAATACAGTACAGTACATACCCTGATACTGCTCTAAAATAAATGTGTCCATTCCTGATAGTAATACAAAAGCTGTTCCACCTAGCAAACATGGAAACATATCCATTTTCTTCTGTGCTGTATCAATTGAAAGTTCACTGCTGTTTTACTCAATTTAATATTTAGGCTTTTTACTTTGCTGATTACTGATAGCAATCTTGAAAGGTTTTATTTTCCCAGTTTCAAAGATCATTTTAAGTATTAACAGTCACCGCTGTGTGTTTTAAAGATAGTGCTTTGAAGTTATAAAAAAACAAATTGTTATATTCTAATTCTTGTCTAGTTGGTTTTACTATATACAGCATATACAAACTTGTAATAGCATCATTAGCAGTACTTTTGTTATTCATAGCAAGTCCGGGTCTATGTTCGCCCACTAGTCTGTAGAAGAAAAAAACTATGAAGACAATATATTGAATATTACTGCAGTGGTTTTTTGCAACATTATTTCACATTGGGTTAGATTCGTTTTCCTTCTACTGATGAGGCACTGAGCAATCAAAGACAGCCCATGGTTGTCTTGTCCTCAGCTATGACTTTGTGACAGTGGTCAAGGAAAGACAGGCAATGATTTGGACAGTGATGTGTATCCCTGTGATCCATAAGACAGGTCCCCCAGGGCATTTTTAGGGCTGAACTCTTAACAGACACAACAGATTAACGTTGGAGCATAGGGCTGTAAATGTGAATAATGCGTTTCTTAAACCATTTGAACATGTTGAAAAGCAGCACTGAGCTAGCTTGAGTGTAAACGTGAATGGATAAGTTTCTGTGCCTCATCTCTGAGAAACACAATGAGATTAAAAACAAAATATGCAACAAAATAGGCAGTTCAACTGTGATGGGGAGATCCTGATTTAGAGGTGTTCAATCAAAAACCCACTTTATGGTAACTTTACACACTGATATGTAAATAACTACATTAGTGTGTGATTGTGTTTTGACTCGACTCACCATTTACAGTATTCAACTATTTAGTCACTACTAGTGATGTATTTTAGAAAAGGCCAGTTCATATCCAGACATGTTTAAACAACATTTTGATGAGCTTCTAAAATAAGTGATGTTGCTTTTCAAGTCTTTTGTGTCAGCAAAGGAGAAACAAAAGTTCAATATGCTTATAAATGCATATATCTTTCAAGATGATAGTCAAAATGTATTTTTGTTCACAGTGGAACACATTACAGAATTTAGACTGCGAAACTGCATCAAAGTGACAGTGTTGTGCTTCTTGGGAGTTCAGATTGGCTCCCCATCTTCAGAGCCCCAGCCATGTAATGTGTACACTGGTAAGAATAAGAGTGAGGGCAAGATCAGAACATTTGCAAATATTATGGCCTCCTTTACCATTAGGTAAATGGTAAGTACCAACTTAGGAAATTAGCACTCCCTGTAACACTATTGTACTCTTCTTGTCTAGGGAGGTATTTATTTTTTACCTTACCCTTTTTCATGTTTTCCCACATTAGCATCTATTTTAATATAATCCCCCATTGTTTTTAAATGAAGGACTATGGAAAAATTACCTGTGCATATTTATTAATCAACATTATTTCACAGTGGGTTAGATTAACACAGAAGAATATAAGAGGGGAGACCAGTTGGCCCATCTAGTCCATTTGGTAGTTAGTAATTAATCGATGCAAGGATCTCATCCAGACATTTCTTGAAAAACGCCAGGTTATCATCTTCAACAACATTGCTGTGTAGCTTGTTCAATACTCTTACAACCCTTTGAATAAAGAAGTAGCTCCCTTTCTCAGTTTTAAATGCACTTCCTTGTAGTTGTACTTGTGCCCTCTGGTTTTTGTTGCACTGTTTATTCTGAAGACATCCTCTAGTTGACTGTGTCAATGTCTGAGGATTTTGTAACAGATCCCTGCATAATACTTTCTGTTCAAGACAAATACTGTATCTTTTAATCTTTTAATCTGTCAGCAAAAGCCATTAAGTGCAGGAATGTGTCTTGTTGCTCTTCCCTGGACTGATTCTAGAGCAACAATATGCTTTTTATAACACGGTGACTACAATTATACACAATACTCTAGAATCTAATCTTTATGTACCATATATATAAAGATATATTGCAATGCCCTTCTCACTCTGAAGATCATAATTAATGGGTTTTTAATATGACTATATTATACAGTTTTGACATACTGTATATTGTTCTATATGCACCTCTCAATGGGCAGGGAAAAATGAAAGCAATGGTACATCTGCAGCTTAGTGGTTGCCGTAACATTAAAAGAAAGTTTAATGTGTGAAAGAGACAGACACAGTATATAGTGGGTTTAAAACACATTGAATCCTCTCTTTGACTTCAATAATAATAGATGGAAAAGCACTGAATACCAATACGTTTCTGCAACAACTATTTAGTATTTCCAACTTTATCATAAAACAGCACCAACAGAAGGAGGTCAGTTCAAAACAGTCACACTTTTCAGCTATTTAGGAATACACCTGATGCATTCTGCATGAAGTGATAGTTTTTTGAACATTTTTAACTGATGGAAAATCCTCTAAAATACATTGGAATGTGCATTTAATAACATAGGAGAGCATTAGTACACAGATAAAATCCCCAAAGTGACATCGTGAGTGATGGTTCTGAAATGTTAACAAATTGTAGCTCAGCGCCTGTGATTGAGGAAAGGATAAGGCAGTGGGCAGTATGGTTCTAGTGGTCCTTGTGGAATAGGGATGATTCTTCCTGAATGATAAGTGTGTTGTCAGACTATGCACATCCTGAACCTCTAGCTTGACTGGATATGAGAAAGAATCCCATCAGCAGTTTAAACCCGAGTGAGAGTGGAACCGGAAGGGATAACAAACTCAGTAGCAACTAAAAAAATAAAAGTACGGAGCCAAGGTGATAGCATACACAACAACATTAAATAATAAAAGTGATAGTCAGAGACATAGGGTTCTGAGTGTAAAAATATTCTTCCTAGTATACTGCATGAAAATTAAAGTATCATGAAATACAGTATATAAACTATGTATCACAGTTTTAAACATGTCCAGCCAAACATTTTATAAGTATAGTATAAAACAATTATGGTGCACTAAAACAAGATTTTTATAGCTTCAGGTAAATGTTATTGGCTGTTGTGTCCTTAGTTACAGTTTGTTGACAAATACTGTAACAGAATAGCCAGTTGATATTCTTATCTGCGGGATTTTAAGACTTTTGAAATGCAGCTGAAATTCACTTATAATATTCATTTAAATTATAACAGGCATGAAACAAAATTACAGAAAGAAAATGCCAAAAGCTGCAAAGAGCAATTCATCAAGCAGAATGAAAGGGCACAAAATGACATTGAATAACATGAAATTAAAATAGGTCAATAAAATAGAATATTTCCAAAGTCAGCTTCACACTGGGCTAGACCAGTGTACAGGAAAATATTGAGTTATTCATTTCAATGGGCTGTCATTAAATGTTCTTAGTTTTCTGCTAGAAAAGTAAACGCTTCTTTGTTCTTTTTTGTTATGAGAGTTATCAGAGTAAAATTCTACCAAGTGTGAAGGCAGACTGAATATTGACTAATGCTATCTATTTATTCAGAATTAAAAAAATAAAGCCCTCTGCTTTTGCTTTTCTTCCAGGGGAATAATTCTTGTTATTTTTTATGTGGGTTTCAATTTTAAAATGATGCTATTCTACCATTATAAAGATTTTAAAAAATGGTTGGTACAAACAATGATTAAAGGTCTAAATGAACCAGTTTAATGGAGAGGTAATGTGCAATCTTAGTGGCACTCTTGCTTAATTGTGTGATCAAGTTGTGCCTTTTCCTGTCTATGCCTGCTCTCTGTAAATGTTATGGGAGGAATTGAAAAATCAAAAAAAGAAAAATAAATTTCACAGTCTACTGAAGCAAGGCAGTCAATTTAAAATTAATCAAAACATAATACAGTATAGAAAGTGATAAAGAGGCCACCTTACTGAAAGGAGAAAAGCCATTTCAAGATCATTCTGTACACTGTACATGGAATAATTTGGAAGTGCTGGAAGAAGCAGCATTCTTCTGCAAAGTAAATCACCCTTTAATGAACTGTTGGCCTTTTTTTCCTTTTGCATTTGGAAGCATTACAATGCAGATCTGCTTAATATGCAAGGCTACCACATGGTTTCACTGAAACACTAACTAACTAAACAAATAAAATAAAAAATAATATGCTTTAGAGTCTCTTTGCCATGCACCACTATCTCTTCAAAACTGCTGGAAAGGACTGTGCTGTACAATCTCTGAATGCACATTTAAGTTAAGTTGTTGCATGCAATGGGAATAGGAAAACACTGCAAAGACAAGAGACAGTGACATACACTACCTGGATTTGTAGTGGTGACCAATAATGATAGTTAATGCCTAGCAAATTATTTTACTAGTATGTCAATTTCTCCAATTATCTCAGGGGCTGTAACAGAATAGTAGCATTCGATGTCTCAGAATCCCTGGAACCACAATGCTCATTATTTTACAGATTCACCAGGTCAGTTTTTTGCCATTTCTGACAACCTTATGTCTACAACTCCTTCCACTATATTATTAGTAATTGTTTCCACAATTCATACAAACTAAAGTGATTTTTATAAGGGAACACAATTCTCTTTTTTTTACAAGACGTATGGTGGAGGTCTGGAGCAAGCTTCCCAGCCGCATTGTTACTTCTGCGTCCATCACAACTTTCAAGAAATGGCTGGATGAAATCCTTAGATCAAATAACTATTAGTAATGTGTAAGCACGAATGCCACACTCACCTCCTCTAATTTGTTCCCTTTTGTTCTTATATTCTTAAAAACTGAAGATTTATAGTATAAAATCCCATTTTAAACTTTAGTGGTTTTAAACTCCACTCCTTTTGTGTTTCTGTTTTTTTTTTGTGTGTTCCAGTTTAAAATCCTCGATTCACTTAGTAGCTCCAATTACATTTCTCAATAGGGTGTATTTAAACATTTTTTCAATGTCTTTTCCAGCTGACTGGACAAAAGACATCGATTGAAGGCGCAGTGGCCTTTAAATCTTTTCAGAAACCCAGAGAAGAATGTTAAAAATTGTACAATTAATCAGATAATTAGATTGACAAATTAATTGAGAACATGGGGAACAAAAGTCAGAAGAGAGCCTCAGGGAATTGACTCATGCTCTCCGAGAGCTTCCCGCTGTTTGTGTGAGAAGACTGCATCCTCACCCTGCCATAAATGAGACAGAGCTAAGGCAGCATCCTACAATGAAAGACCTTCACTGAGCTTCTTCTGAATATTCCTTTCTTATTCGTAATAGTTTTTTTTCCTTTATACTATAACTGAATGTGACTGGGCTTTTGTCTCACAAAGCAAGCAAGTGAAAGGTGCAGACAAAATATTCAACATGGGTCAACAGATGAATGTTTGTTTTGTGTTTCTATGGGGAAATTATTTTATTTTTGCTTATGTTCTCACTTTAAATAATTGAATAGTACTGAGAGCCATGTGGATGTCATAGCAGTATGATGGCTAGTGTTGAATTTTAATATTTCTGGTCAACAGAACTGTTTGTTTAAAGGTAGTGTCAGAATCCAGTTTTGGTTTGCATAGTTCTAACATGTTTCTTATGTTCATGCACATGTGGTTATTTAACAGAAGACTGGGAGGATTCCCACACTTACACTCTCCTACTATATATAAATACTTCCAAAAACTCTACACATCTCTTCTAACACTCTGCATTTCTCTCTTATTGTAATTGAAGGCACTCTGCATTGCCAACATGCGGTCAGTATTTTGGGGATGTCTTTAGGTATTGTGAAAGTGCTGATCTTCTGAAAGCATTGTTATTTCCTGAGCCAGGTGAGTTAACATCAATGTACAAAGTATGCTATCCCTTTATATTTTCAACTTATTTTGATGTTATTAGAATTTGACCAAACTACCGGAATGGTGTTATTTATATTTTAAAGGAGGTCAAATTCTAATCTCATTCTGATGCTCTCCTACATATAAACGTTCTCTGCGCACATCTTTTCCATCACCTATGCCTTCACCCTCCACCCTCCACCCTAACTTCATCCTTGCAGCATCCTCCCTGGTTCATTCCTCAAAAGTAAGGAGGTTGTGGACTGTACTGATCTCTGGTCAGTGCAGTCATATCCTTAGCTATGCAAGTTCACTCCATAGTGTGCTATCGCTTTATATTCTGCAGCTTGTTCCATTATTATTAGAATTTGACTGAACTACAGATTTTATATAGGAGGGACATGCATTTTTCATACTGTAAATAATATTGTTCTAATGTTTTTAATAAATATCAACACTTTTGCTATTTCGGCATAATTAAAACTATCACTGTGTGTAAGAAACATATACTGTAATAATAATAATAATAATAATAATAATAATAATAATAATAATAATAATAATAATAATAATAATAATAATAATAATAATATTGTAGTATAATCCAGATAAGTCAGGATCCTCTGGCAGCTGTATATTATTGTATTAATAGACTTATATATTTTTTTAGTTCAGGTGGTTTTCCTATTGCAGGTTGAAAACTTATTTCCCTCCTTTATATAATATTCATTTGTTTTAATACATACAGTATACTGTAAATTGATTGCACTGTTGTGGATGAAACATTTCATTCTCAGGAGTGTTCTGGGACAAGATAAGTGGGCACAGACAGAAAAATAATTAACACAACGTGGATTTTTAATACTAAACCAGCATTACCTAAAGAATGATTAAAACTAGATTCCTGTAATTACTGTATATGATTTAAAGCTTAGTGAAAAAGATAACTCATCTGCTAGGTAGACATACAAGAGGGAAAGAAAGTCACCACTCTCAAACACACACATACAGTAACCAGAATCCCCATGGATCAAAAAAGTAAGGGTACTAAGATATGTATTTTTTAGACAAGACCAAGCACAGCAGACTACCAAGTGTCAAAGCTTGAAAATCTTATCATACTGTAGGTGGAAGCTTTGAAAAATATTAAATATGGGTTCATTGATACTTTAAATCTATCGCCTTTAAAAATAGCTTCTCAAAGAATTGTAGAGTAAGAAGAAAAACGTTAACAAGAAAAGGAGGTAACAGATTTAGTGCAGTTAAAAACAAGGGGCAGACAGAGACACTAATTAAATAAAAGCCCTACTAAAGAAGAAGGTGTTTAAGTCCAGATTTGACAGTAATTACTGTACCACAGCCTCTAAATATTGGCCTTGTAGAAATGAGAAGATTCTCATTTTAATTTTAATGTATCAGCAATAGTGTAGTTTACAATGGCTTTATTTGATTTATTATTTCACTTTTTTAAAAAATTCAGTGTCCCGTGGTGTTGTGGGAAATCTGTAAGCCCATAGGTCACTGGAGTACCTCTTTGTCTTCTGAAATTTGTTCGTTTGGGTCCCCAAGCTCTTAAATTCAACTGCTTGTAGTTTTAAAGCAGTAACTTAAATATTTTAAAACGATATGTGTTATTTAGAAACACCTAGGGAATCAACAGTTTTAAATCAACAGTTTTGTTTCCTATATTTCTAGGAAATTATACACATATTATATTTTTGGGTTTATCTGTGAGACTTGTTTTGAGTCCTGAGTGTAGAAAACATTTCAGCATGAATTGATTGGCACAGAAATTGATTTCAATTGGAATGAAAACCAGAAAGCAGAGTTAGTCCAGGACCAGGAATGAGAAAGACTGCTGTAGGTTTTCTGTACTTCTAAAAAATGTTTAAACATACTTACAGTATGTATCAGATACAGAATGCATCATCCAGTACCCTCAAGATGCACTCTGAGTTTTTTTATTGATTACAGGGGATATTGCTAAATAGTAGATGTCTTATCTGATCAGGTATCTACAACGGTAGCTTTGATTTACTTTATCACAGATCTAGCAGAAAGAAGAAAAACGTTTTTTTTCAAATGGATCAGTATTAATAGAATGTCAGTCATTGTTAAGTGAAACTGTAATAGGTTTATGGTGGGTTAATTAGGGTAGTCAGACCTAATGCAGTTCAGACATTGCCAACCAGCCCCAAATGGTCTTTCTGTAGGGGTTAATAGAATCTGTTTTTCAGAGCAATCCCCCTGACTATGGTGAGACAGTTCCAGTAGCAAAGGAGTTTCTCTTTCAAACTATGTTCAACAGGAGCAATTATATTCTGTATATTCTTTTCCAAATGAGATCATGCGTACTTTAAGAAAGAAAAAGTCTTAATATTGCCATTAGTCCACCACAAAGCAAATTCCAGCCACATATTTATTAACTGGAGTTTCCCATGTGTTTTGATAAGTAGTAATAAATGTGTAACTGTAAAAACAAACTTTTACAAAAAAAATTGTGCAATAATAATATTATGAACAGTATAAATGTAACTGTACTGAATGTGTTTCATAGATGGTTAATGATATATTCCAGGTAGATAACAATAACAATGTGCAGACCAGAATCCTCAACCTGTACTTTGACCCAGTGCATATTAGATGTTGAAATTCCTGGATAATAATTTACTACCTGTAATCCAAAATTATTTTCAACAGATTAAATCAAATAAAAACAATTCAATAGGTTAAATCCATAGGTCTATGTTGCAGTTTTCACCTAGTACCCTTCTAACACATTAAAGCTGAGGGCAAAGCTCAGTTGTTTTTTACTTTAATGAACCTACTAGTCATTACAGTATAACTGAGATAGGAAGACTGATCCTTAACAATTGGAAGCCTATTCAGATTACATTTTTGTGAAATAACATCCCACAGGATTTTGTGGTAATAAGGCAAAATAAAAGCTGTTTGGAGAGGAAAGCAATGACCATGAAGTGGTCAACAATAAAAGCTCAAACACCAAAGAACTAAATTCAAAGCAAGTGGCGTTCTACTCACTTCAAAACAAGTTTAGTTTTTGGCATGGATTTTTCCTCTTAGACTCAGATTAAAAACGGAAATGAATTCTCTGAGTATTTTCTTATTGGTTCTTATATCTGGTTTAAAAGCAAGAGTATTGAGAGAGTGCCCCCTGTAAATGTAAGGTAGGACACTCTACACTATGAGATGAAGCAGTTCATTCTGGTGAAAATTAAAAATGTACTCCTATTAGCCATCTTTGAAGTAGCTGTCTTCTTTACAGTCTTGCCAGAGCAAAGATAATGAAGTGTTAACTGTGCATTTAAATAGTATTACACAGATAATTGCTATAGGCTTATTGGTGTAAAAGTGCTATGCTACTGGCAACAGGTTTAACCTTTAATCTGTTTCATGGTGTGACTAGACATGAAGCTGCTGCTGATGGTAAGTGTCAACCTTGAGAGCTGCAAATTTTTCTACAGGGCATGATTTGTCAGTGAAGACGTGTCATACTGAATCATTGCAGCAGACATCATAGAACCAAGTATCTTTAGACACTGAACTAACATGTTTGTTATAATAGAACAATTATGGTGTATGTGGGACAATGTCAGAAAATCCTAATAGCTGTACTCTTTATTTTCTGACAACTTCTGGTCACCTACCATATGCATTTTAGTTCCTGGGACAAGTAAAGTGTATAGTAGTTATCTTACATGGATTTCCGTGCACAGTAGCTTAATACAGTAACACATAATTCATATAGGTCATAAAATAGTTTTAAGTGAACTAAAATTAATAGTAACACACTGTACTTAAGCATGTCATGCTAGTTATACATTCTTGAAATGTAAGATGACAGATGATTTGGAATTCGGGTACTTTCCTTTTTTTCCAGTGTTATAAATATATTTGTGTTTAAATCTTACCCCCCTGACACACACAAATATGTAACTCGTACTTTTTTTACTTCAATGCTTAGATCAGCGTTAAAGTAAATATATATATTTTTAGAAAAAGGTGAATTGAAGGGTTTTGCTAGCATTGTATTTTGACTAACTTTTGCCATTAATAAGCTGCATCTTTTGATGCCTTGAAGGCCCTTTCCTCTATCAAGATAAAACAATGGAACTGTTGACAACCTTAAATGCCAACCGTCATGACTGTCCTTGACTCACACGTTTTAGCTTAAAATAACTGTGATGCCAGCCTTCCCTGGGGAGGCCTAGGACCTCTGAAAGGGAGATTAAGAAGTTTCCATGCTATTTACTTCTCCTGTTTCTGGTCTGTAATGCCAGGGCTTCGCTGTTGAATCTCATCTCTTGGGTGTCTAAGCTATTTTTAATGTTTTTGTGTGTACTATACTGCACTTCAACTGCTTGTCTCTCAAGCACTGAAGCTTTTATAGGGTTTTTCAAACCTTAGGGTGTTATAGTGAGCATTTCTGTCTCACAATAGATGTATGTTTATCTTGATTTGCTATCATGGCAACGCTAGTCCATAAATCTTGTGCATTTGATCATGATCCATGTCTATCAGTTGTCTCTGCGGATGGAAAAGCAATGTTTAACTTTACATTTTATCACCTTACTTAATGTATTAATAGACAGAAGTAAAATTATTTTGAATATGTACCATAATCATGATCCAGACTGCTATATATATATATTGTAACGGACATGTCCCTGAGGGCGACTGTGTTAGAGGAGTGAGATTCCTCCTTGCCAGCAGGACAGAATTCTCAACATTATTTCCATTCTGATCTGCTTTACCCCCAGAAATTTACAATGATTTATAAGGCAAATATAATATTCACACTGGCAAAGCTAGTTGACTTCGACTTTATCCCACTATGTTTTGCATTAGTTAGTTGGCTTGTGAAAAACACCTTAGACTAAAAACAAATTTAAGATATAAAACCCCTAATGAGCTGGTACTAGTTAATTGCTGTTTCTGTTTGGATAATAATTCCCCAATTTTACCGACTACTCTAATCAAATCAGAGCTTCAGAAAATCTCCACTGTACAATGACTGAAGCAGTATATACTGTAGATCCAAACCCAAAAAAATTAAAGATGGCAGAAAAGTTATCACTTTTCCTAAAGTTCACTTGAGCCCCCAAATACAGCAATGAACATAAAAGTTGTCAAAGTGCTGTTGGAATCCTAACCCTAACCTAAGTTAAACTGAGCGGTTCTGTAATCTGTCTCTGACAACCCCCATTCATGAGATTTGATAATGTCCTTCAAACCACAAAATATAGAATTTAGGCACGCAAATCCATGCATACACCTTTAGAAAATATATCTTCCTCGATACAGTACCTTATTTAAGCTATTTTTTCATCCACCTGAAAAATGCTGTTAAAAAGATAATCACATAAGCATGTTTTTCAGGCCAGGCTAGGGTTAGGGTTGGAAGAATGATCCAATTTTGGCTCCAATTACACTTTAGTGAGTTCCGGTTCTTGGGGGTTTCTGCCCTTGCTGCTCCTACCCCAGTCCGGCCCCAGCCTCAGGATCGAACCCAGGCCTCCGGCATCACTCAACAGCAATATTGCCAGCTGATTTAAAGAAGGCCTTCCCCAGCCCAGGCAGCCAACATCCCTGTTATGCACAGGGGAGTAGAGGGTGGTGCCATCACAGTGCTGTAACTGGATCGTACCACCTCTATGTCGGCGGTTCGTTACAGTACTTTAGTTCTTGTTCTATTTAGAATGGAGTGTCGTAAAACTTACTGTTGTAAAAAATTGGACTCAGTTTTGGAATGCCATTCTTGAAATGTGAGGTGCAATAGAAGCAGCTGAATATAACCAACCACAAAAGTAAAGGTGGGAGATGAGTAATACCGTCCTTAAACTTCACTTGGGCTCAAAAATATAAAAAGGAAGCTTAAAGGGATATAACTACTATTGGAATCCTAACCCTGATTCTGTAATCTCTCTGAAAGTCTCCCTGTCACGGAACCTATACGTGGAATAGGAGGATTCTTGTGCGTGACCGGAATCCCACAGGACACAGAGTGGCAAAGGGACAATCCAAAAGACAAAATCCAAAGGCTGGGTCGATAAGGGAGGCAGAGGGTCCAGTAACGAGAGATATCCAAAAACAATCCAAAAGTCAAAATCCAGAAGGCGAGATCAAGAGGCGGAAGCAGAAGATTCGTAACGGGAGATCAGTCAAAAAGTTTGGAAATGCGCACTGGAGAATACTATGAAGGCTTCTCAATAGTGAGCGTGGGAAGGTGTGCGAAGGGGGTTTAAATACTGAAAGGAAAGGGGTGTGATTGGATGATTGGTTAGGGAGTGAGAATTTGAGGAATCTGGTGCATGTGAGAATGTGCTGGGTTCAATCAGGGATGAGATTGGGAAGCAGAGGTTCTGGGAATGTGACGTCGTTTGCGAGGGAGAGTGTGGGGCGTGACAGTACCCCCCCCTTTAGGGTCGGCTCCTGACGACCCAAGAGAGCGAGTACGAATGAAGTCATCGATGAGGCTGCGATCCAAAATATCTTTCTCACAGACCCAGGAATGTTCCTCAGGACCATAGCCCTCGCAGTCGACTAGAAATTGTCGGTGACCTCGGAGCCAGCGGGCATCCAAGATCTTATTGACTGTGTAGGAAGGTAGACCGTCAATGAGACGTGGTGGGGATGGAGGTGGCCGAGGCCGGGAGAGGGGGAATCTGTGGTAGGGTTTCAGGAGAGAGACATGGAAGGAGGGGTGCACCCTGAGAGTTGGAGGAAGAGCAAGACGATAGGTTACAGGGGTGGGCTGGGAGAGGATGCGAAAAGGTCCAATATAACGGGGTCCCAACTTATGTGAAGGCTGTCTAAGGGGTAAGTTTCTAGCAGACAGCCAGACAAACTGTCCTCGGCACAGGTCGTCGATGACGGTCTTCTGCCGCAAGGAGGTCTTCAGGAGGGCGGATCTGGCTTGTCTCCAAATTCTCCTGAGGAAAGTGAGGCGCGTCTGGAGGCAGGGAATATCCGAATCGGGGATAGAGTCTGGGAGAAGAGAGGGTTGGTATCCTAGAGAGCAATAGAAGGGGGACATCCCAGTGGTGGAGGAAGAGAGAGAGTTATGGGCATATTCAGCCCAGGGGAGGAGAGAGACCCAGTCATCTTGAGAAGCAGAGACGTAAGATCGAAGGTAAGTAAGAAGGTCCTGGTTGGTTCTTTCCGTCAGTCCATTGGATTCAGGATGATAGCCAGACATGAGAGATGTGAAAGTCCCAAGAGATTTGCAAAAAGTTCTCCAGAATCTTGAAATGAATTGAGGTCCTCGATCTGATACGATATCCTCAGGAATGCCGTGAAGTCTGAAGACGTGAAGAATGAAGAGGTCAGCCATGTCTTGAGCAGATGGAAGGGCAGGAAGAGGAATGAAATGAGCTGACTTCGAGAATCTATCTACCACGACCATAATGGTAGTTTTGCCTTGACTCTCAGGAAGATCCGTAAGAAAGTCCACTGAGATGTGGGACCAAGGTCTTCTAGGGGTTGGGAGTGGTTGGAGTAAACCGGGCTTCTTAAGACGGGAGGATTTGGACATGGCACAGATGGGACAGGCCTGCATGTACCCAGTAACATCAGTCCTCATAGAAGGCCACCAGAAATGTCTAGAGATAAATTCCAAGGTACGTTTGACACCGGGGTGACCTGCAAATAGTGAATCATGACCCCAGCGAAGAGCAGTGGAGCGTATGGTATCAGGAACAAAGAGTCTGTCTGGAGGACATTGGGGGGGAACGGTTTGGTTATGAAGTGCACGTTTGATTTGGTTCTCCAGGTCCCATCTAATAGCAGCCACGATTCTCTCAGGGGGTATAATAGGTTCAGGAGGGTCCAAAAAGCCAGGAGGATCATGGAGGCGAGATAGGGCATCAGCCTTTATGTTCTTGGATCCCGGTGTATAAGTAATGAAAAAATGGAACCTAGAAAAAAAAAAGTGACCAGCGGGCCTGCCGTGGATTCAAACCTTTGGCAGTTTGTAGGTAAGAGAGATTTTTATGATCCGTAAGAATAGTAAAAGGGTGTAGGGCCTCCTCCAACCAGTGTCTCCATTCCTTCAGGGCGAGTTTGATAGCCAGTAGTTCTCGGTCTCCAACATCATAATTAGTCTCGGCCTGGGACAATTTTTTGGAGAAAAAGGCGCAGGGGTGGAGGATACCCTTCTCTCCATGACGTTGAGATAATATGGCACTGACTCCATTGGCTGAGGCATCCACCTCGAGAATGAATGGAAGGTTGGGGTCTGGGTGACGGAGGAGGGGGGCTGTGGTGAACAGTCTCTTGAGATGAAGGAAAGCTTGGTCTGCCTCGGGAGTCCATTTCCCTTGATCAGGACCTTTTCGGGTCAGAGCTGTAATGGGGGAGACAACAAAGCTGAAATTCCTAATAAAACGGCGGTAAAAATTGGAAAATCCCAGGAAGCATTGAATTTGTTTTAAATTCTGGGGTGTTGGCCAGATCTGTATGGATTCAGTCTTGGCAGGGTCAATTTCAATGCCCAGGGAGAGTGTGGGGCGTGACACTCCCTTTATGAGATTTGACAATATTTCTCAAACCACAAAATAAGACATGCAATTCCATGCATAAGACCTTAAGAAAATCTATCCTCTTCAATATTGTTCCTTCTATGTTTCATTCAATTGAAAAATACCGTAGAAATGCTATTTGGAGGAGCATGTTTTTCAAGCTAGGCTAAGGTTAGGGTTAGAAGAACCACCCAATTCTGACTGCATTTATACTTCTGGTCCCATTTGAAATTATACAGTTGAGAGAGTTTACACAATGAAATGGTTTTTCCTATCACTTTTAATTTGACTCACTTTTGGAATAACCTTCTTGAAATGTGCAGTGCAATACGAGCAGCCAAATATAACTGAACAAAGCAATTAAAGATAGGATAAAAGTTTCTCTCTTCCTAAAGTTTACCTGTGTCCCAAAATGCAGCAATGAAGCTAAAAGGTGTCTAAGTACTGTTAGAATCCTAACCCTAACTGGGGATTAAACTAAGCAATTCTGCTTCTGAAAGCTCCCCATTTATTAGATATAAAAATGACCCTCAAACAGAGAAATATTGATCTTAAACATGCAAATCTTTGCAAAAGACGTTTAGAAAATGCATCCTCTTCAAAATTGAAATTGCTTTGGGCCATGTTTCAATCAATTGAAAAATGTAATTAAAATGGTATTTACTGTACATGAACATGCTTTTCAGGTAATGTTAGGAGTAGGGTTAGAAGAATCATCCAGTTTTGTCTCAATTTATACAGGTGTATAGTATGTAAAAAATGTCCACAACGGAATGTTCGTATTGAGCAGTTTCATAGTACCAATACAAGATAACCTGCTAAGTTATTTAAAATGCTATATTTACATTTAAATATTTGTAACTTACAAAACCCCTTTTACAATACATTCTTTATGTAAAAACATGTTTTTATCCTAATGTTTTACTGACGATTAAAGCTAAAAGTTAATCCTAACACACTGAAGTTTTGCTTTATATAAATAGCCTTTATATGGAAGTGTAGAGACCAAGAACTGATGCTTATAATGAGAAACAACTGACAATGTTTAAATTCAATATTATTGGTAAATGTGATGGATTAGCTGCTGCAGCACTTCATATTGGCTGCCCATGTACTACATAATTAACTAATTAATTCATTAGCCATCCCTTGCAGTCAAGAATGATTCTTTCATGTTTCCAGAATTGACCGATCAGGCCAATATGGAATCCACATACTCACTTACAGGGTCTTTAAGATGATAAAAGGTTGTGTAATGCAAGATCAGACAATTCTTTCACTTTGTTTCCTCATTCTTTCTCCATCTGGTTCAGTTAAGGCCCATAACCTCCCAAAATTGATAATGACTTTGCATTGTTTCAAGTTTGCTTTTACCGTAATTTTTAATTGATTCCTCTGGCCTCTGCTGGTACACCAGTTTTCCTGAATCAGGAAAATATAACCTTCTCTTGGAGTTTGTAATCGGATATCCAGCTGATGTAAACCAGTTGTGCTGATGGTAACTTATCATAGTTTTAATGCTTGAATCCTTGTAGTCCTGCTTGGGATAGAACTCTGATATTGGTGCATCTGTCTTTCCTCTTCATACTGTGCAGAAAATCTTCCACAAACAGCACTGGTGATATGTCCTTTTAAGTGTCCTGTATATGTTTTCCGTGTTTAAAGGTCATAAGATAAAGTAGAAATGGTACTGTAGGTACATGATTCCATTTTAATTTCATGTTGTGATCCTTAAACACCTGCTTTCTTATGCAGACAAAGACAGCACTTGCAGATTTAATGTGTGCCTGGATTTGTTCTGTATCAAAAATTATAACTTCTAATAAATCCTATGAATAATAACTCCTAAGTTATAAGATAAAGTCAGCATTCATCAGATATCCATTGTGAATCTCAACTGATGGTGCCAAGGACCATCATAGCCAGTGGAGAACATTGCTCATTGTAATGTTAAGTGTTAAGTGTTCTTTTAAGATTCCTCTATATGTTGTTGACTGTTGTCTAAAGATCATTTTTGTCGAGACACCTATACAGTAGAAGTTCAGTGACTGAATCCAAGGTAATTTTAGTTTTTGGCCAATGTTGTTGGAGATTTACTGCAGTAGTTTACAATCTTTTTCAAATTGATAAACAACAACATTTAACAGGAAAGCATACTTGACATTTTAATATTTAGGTGCCAGTGTCTGTACCATGGATTATTGTGATAATGTTTTTGGAGATTTAGAGCAATGTGAATAAAGATTGCTAAAAACTAATTGGGTTTCTTTGCTTTTTAGTGAACACTTTAAGTAAACTGTTGATTGTTGACTACATTTGGGCATTTTTAGAAATAAATGTACTATACTTTAAAATATACAAAATAGTATACACTCACTTTAAACTTATTTTTGCTTCTGGAAGGGATGAATTTCTTGCTACACATGTATTTAAATGTAAGTAAGCCTCAAGGTCTAAATGTAATATTTGATTAGGTTGTGTTAAAGTAAAGTGCAACTGACCCACATATCACTGGGTTAAATATAAGGTATTGTATTCACCTTTATAGAATCGTTTTCCTTCTTCTTGTAAGGTAATAAACATTCTTGTAATTTAAATAACCTAGACTGAAGTACTCTATGGTTTCTGAAAATTTTAAGTAGCAATGAAGGTTATCATTTTGTTTGGTTTAATTGAGACATCTTATTCACAAAACTGCATTGTTCTTTATTTTTGAGAATGCTGAAGTAGGAGTTAATATACAGTATAAATGTTGGGTAAGTTTAAAAATGATACAATTGAGTAGGAGATGTCATTTAAAATATTTTTAACTAAAATAAATATTAGTTGTATAATTAAGTTTCAGAAACCTTTTTTTTATAATCTGTTGGCAATATCTACTAGTTAATAACATTAGTAAAAGTCATTGAGTAACTACACTGCAGAAAATAGTTTTTTTTCTGTATAGAATAGCTACTGAAATTTTACATGTCAGAATGAATGCTTCAAAATTGTATGATACTGTCAGATCACTTTAGCTGGGAGAGCAAATCAGTCTAATTGGTTGCAGACTGTCATGTGTACACTGTTGCATAGCCGTGACATCTGACTGGAGCTGATCTTTGTGACATTACTGAGGTGTGAACAACAGAGCACTGGAATATGAAAAAGTAAAGCCCTTTTAACAAAGAGTTACATACTGCTACTATTTTATCCTAACAGGTGTTGGTAGATTTACTCAAATTAAAAGAACATACTGTAACATTATCTAATCACTAGAAATATTTAATATTAAAATTTAAGTCACAAGTACTGTACTAAATTATAAATTACAATTAATTTCTTAAAATTAAATATGATGATCTGTGTGTTTGTTTAAGGACCAGAAATCTAATTAAACTCAGTACTGCCAAAAACAGGCTCCAGCAAGACGTTAACATATTTGATATTCTTCAAATCTAAAGTAGTATCTAAAGTCATGTAGATGGAAAAATAAGCACAAAAAAAACAGACAATGTGCTGTATATCTTTATATAGGAATGCATTAATGTTTCCAGTGGTGACACCTCTTGCTATAAAAGTTATACTTAACAGAGAATAGAGGTGCATAGGCAGGTGAAAGAGACCATTTTGAGATTAACAAATTAGCAGATAGAAGTTATTGTAGTCAGGAAGTCAGCTTTTTGTTTTTCAAAGAGCACAAAACCAAATTATCGTGGGAGTATTTACAATGCTGTATATAAATTAGATAGTTTGGTGACTATTTTGTAGGGTTAGGTTAAGTGTCACAGACAGAGGCCAGAACACTAATTGAACTCAACTAACAGTAGAGAAGCAAAGCATTTAATACTTATTAAGATTAAGGAAATTATAATTCCTAATAGTCCAAAAACTCATATTTTTGGAAGCTGCATCTTGGGTAATAGTTAGCATGGTTCTAGGAGAAGAAAAAGTCTCCCTTCACTAACTGGTTAGACTTCTATGAACAATAACAATGACAATAATGGACAGAAATCAGGCATAATGTTTTTCATAATAAACTCATAAAAAATTAAATCTCAAATTACAGGTAGCACAAATTGGAGGAAATGCATTTTTTGGATCACTGGACCTGATTAATGGATATAGAACAGAGTATATGGATGGGAGAATGGGAGAAGTAAGAAAAAGGTTGGCAAAGAGTTATAGGATATACAGACTTATGTGTAAAATTTTCATCAACAGAGGTTAAAATTGCACAATGCACAGTATGACCTCAATAGAGAAAACATATATAGGAATGTTTATTGAGAAGTTAGACATAAGAACATCTGTCTTATTCTGCATTGCTGATTAACCACCTGGACACAGGATGAGGACCCCAATGAAGAGCAAATATTTAACCATTGTGTAGCTACACAGGTGGTGATGGGATAGAGGTAGAATGCAAAAAGTAAAATGCAAGGTAAGATGAGGCTTACTATGTTATTTATAGCTCTGTATCATGGAGACAGTTATATCATGGAGATAGTTATATCATGGAGGATTACGGGGATTACACATACTGTACAGTATTTCTGTATTCAGTCAGTTTAAAGAATAGCAAATTGATCCATTTCTGGCCTATGCTCTACATTAATAGTGTAAGACAACTAAATCTTTTAAATCCTGAATAGAGAAGACTATGAGGGGACATGATTGAAGTATCAGAATATAAGATTAAAATAAGAAGTGTCAGAGTATAAGATTAAATCCTCAAAGGCAAACCAGAAGATGTCTTCAGAATGAGCAGTGAAATCATATATCATATATATATAATCATATATTTAAAACCAAGAAGAGGAGGCACTTCTTTAGACAAAGTGATGTAGGGGATTTTGAACAGTTTACAGAGCTGTAATACTGGATTTCTTTCAAGTAATTGCTGGATGAAATCCAGATCAATTGATTGCTAACCACCAAATTACTAATATGAGCAGGTCAAACAAACAGAGTTTTACTCATAGTACCAGTACAGTTCATGTACTGTGCATAAACAAAATCAAAAAGAGTAACCTGAATAAAAATGCAAATTCTACTGAATATGTTCAAAGTTGAGCCTTTTCTATAATTTCATGTGTATTTTTTTTTTACTTTGGGTTTTCCTTGACCAAAACCCTGAGGACTGTAGTTTGCTATCCAGGGCACTGTAGCAAGTGGAGAGTGTAAATGCATAGCTGTAAGACTGAGGAACATGTTAACCCAAAGTGGTTTGGAAAAGATATTGAGCCTTGACCTCTACAGCAACACCTACAGAGGTCGAGTAATTAAAATGGGCAAACACAATTCACAGCATCTTTAAGCAGTGTTTTCTCCATAGAGGCAGACTGCTCGGTATATTCTATTTCAATAAGCACAGTTTGGGGAAAGTCCAGGTGTTTAAATTTGTGGACAGGACTGTCTGCATAGAATTAATTAAAAACATTTCTCTGATGTGGAAGATAGAAATGAACATTTCCCAGAATCAAAGATTACACACTTGTTACACACTTTCAGACATTTAACTTGAGACCTCCAGACTGGACAGTTATAACACAATGAAACAAGACCCCATTGTGTTTGTGGGAGATAGTATTGCATTTATATGAGAAAATTATTACATTAAAAACAATAGTTAATTTGTGAACAATATTTCCAACTTGATTAATATATGGTATAATATACTGATGGAAAAAAGAAATTAACACCTCCTCCTCCACACTCTGGTCCTCCCATCTGTGTGGAACAGGTTGAAGAGTGACTCATCCGTGAAGAGGACCTGATGCCACTGCTGACGAGTCCATCACAGCCTCTGTCTGGCCCAAGAAATGTGAGCAGAGGACCTCTGATATGTCGCCTTGCTCTAAGGCCAGCAGCATGGAGCCTTACTGTCCTGTCACTGATGCGGGCATTGTGTCAGCCGGCCTTTTCAGAAGCAGTATGGATGGCAGATCTGCAACGATCTCTCAGATGGACCAGTCTGAGGTGTCAGTCCTGCTCTGGTGTTGTCACTTGAGGGCGACCAGATCTTGGACAGCCATCTGTCCTGCCAGTCTGCTGAAACCTTCTCTGCAGTCATGACACAGTGGAGTGGCTTACTCTGTAGTGTCTGGCAATGCTGGCACATGACATGCCTGCCTGCAGCATGTCAATGGCCCTCTCCCTTGTTTCTAGTGACATTTGAGGGATTTTGGAAACTAAGTGTGGCCTTTTTCTTGCAGTGACCTAAGCCTTTAATTTAGGCCTTTTTGAAGATAACCTTATCAGGCATTGTCCCACCTGGACCTCCTTGGGTAAAAGTGCACCTAATGAGCTTTTGTGTGATTGGCAAGCTGCAATGTCTCACTGCACAAGCTATATTGCTGGTCAGAGAGCTTAAATCAAATTGACAACTTTTTGTGAAAGTACGTAAGCTAAACTGTAACTATAGTATATATAGTTGAAATATAGTATGAAAATATAGTATTTTCATTCTAGAAAATGTTGTTTTTCTTCATTCCATCAGTATATATGCAATGATATTATCCCTTGTAAAGTAGCATTGACCTGACAACTGTAGAGTATCATCACACTCCTCTTTTTGGAGAAAAAAATAATCTAGAGGAACATGTGTTCTGTCTTTTGTGTACATAAAATACAACACCGTGTTCGTAAGCATTTCCAGATTAAATGTGTATTGTTCATGCCGTTTTCTTGACAAGTAGAAATGACATGGCGCTAATAAGCTTCTGTACTCAATATAATCCCATTGAACAAATGTTTATTACTTGTTGTTCAATTGAACAATTTGCTCCTCAATCAATGTTCACATGGTCAGATAATGGATCAGCCACATTTCAACAGCATTATGATTTTTCGAAACCCATAGAATCGTAACTGCAGCATGTTACAGTATGTCTTGAATACTTTTCTTTTTGTTTAACAAAACTGAATAAGCTAGTTAGTTGGTGAAAACCGAAGGCAGAGGTACATAAGAGTTGTTTAGCATGTTTTTCCTTTACTTCAGTTTAAAAACTGTCAGATTTGTTCTAGTAAGGTAAGGAGAGTGGCTGAATTGGATAAATAATGTTTCATGCAGCACCAGAGAGAACATAGTAACTCCATGGACTGTAATGTGAAAACTGACACTAGAGGTCTAATTTGAAATGGAATGGAAGGGGGCTACAATAAAAACAATGCTTGAAACTCTTAAATATCACAAGTACTTTTCATAAAATCTTGCAAAACTGTAGTATTCCCAAAGCACATTACGCTTTCAAAAAACTTCAGTATTTTTAAATAGCACCAGTTATTAAAATTACTGTAACTTCTTACATGATTTAGCTGCAATACATAGCAGCAGAGAAAAAAGAAAATGTTACATACGGGGTTTAGAAATGGATACAGGTTAGGCATCTTTAAATTTATGGAACAAGGAAGCATTCCAAATGAGTGTGAGTGAAGGGAGAATAAGGGAGCAACCAAAGAGAATAATCTGATTGACAGAGGGTGAGGTAAAGTGCATGATGCATGACTTAAAATAATGTTCAAGAACTTGGGAAAAACAGCAAAAATACACAATTTTCTACTCCTATCTTGCTTTATCTTTCTCTCTTTGCTCTTGTGAACAAGATTGGATTTTATTTAGCGCATCCTGTGCACTGCCTTCATCGTTGTCCTCATTAGAACAAACGGAAAAGCTTCATCATTTTATCAGGCATTCATATATTCATTTCAATGTAAATAAAATACATATGCTTTCCATATTTTGTTAGCTGTGACAAATAAAATGCTGCTATAAAAATATTCTTGCTTTTTATGATTTTAAAATAGTCAAAATAAATGATTTTCTGTATATATATATATCTGATAAGGTCCTGGTTAAGCAATCGTTTAGCTGCAGGAATCATTTTAACTGCTGGTGTTTAATTCTCTCTTCAGAATGAGGCCTTATTAAAACATCTCTCTGAGGGTTTTAAAAATTGCTTTTAAAACTTTAAAAATTTTAAATCCAAAATAACAAAAATCTGCTTTCACCAGTAACCAGAACTCAACATTAAACACATGGGTTTCACAGCTAGACGCTACAATTTAGCAGTTTTAAAGAGAGCATTTATGTAACTTCCTGGAGAGAAGACTTAATACACAGGACTTGGTCAAGATCAAGATATTATTAATCTCAGTGAATTACCTTAACAGTGAATTACCTCACCTGAACAGACTGAGGGTTTGAATCCTATTACTTTGTGTTTAAGTTAAAATTTAAGTGGCAGTAGTATGTATTTTTTATCACTATTTATACACAATTACTAATACTTCAGTATATTGTATATAATTATAAAAGAAAAACTGTACAACATGATTAGCACAAGAAATAAATAATGGGTTTATACACCTTTAATTTTTATTATTAAAATAAGATGTGCTGTATGCAATCTTATGATTTATCCAAAAGACAAAGATGACAAACTGTACATTAAGGATTCAGTGTGCCACCTGGTAGTACAGAGTAGTTCAGTCCTGCATCAGAATATTTTTTTTTAAATGTTGGACGATACCTTTCGTCATACTGTGGCAGTTGATGCAGTATGGCACATTACAGTTCCCCCATTCGAGTGGCTGCATCTGTATGTCTAGTTTTTGCACCAAAATACTTACATTACAAAAATCAACTAAATTATAATAAGTTAGAATCTCTGAAATATTTGTCACTTGACTTACCTACTTTTAAATACACTTAATTGGCTTCTGAGTCGAGGGTGGACATTCATGGGAATCAGCTCTCATACTGTATGTCATCCAGTAGAGAAAGTTTAATTAAAATGTGCAAGCTATTGTTTCCAAAAGTGTAAGACCATTAAATAGACCCAATCATTGCTAACTACAGCCAGATTACATTTTACACTAGTACAAAAATTGACTAATATGATTTTTCTTCATATTATATTTAGCCATTTTTTATTAATTTCTTGTTTGTGCCCCTCATTTTTGTAGTTTGTTTTAGTTATTTTGGTGCTCTGATTCAAAAATAATAAAAAAAAATATTTGTGAAAATGTTAAATGTAAAATGTAAGTCAATTCACTAACCATATCTCTGAATTGCATTTATGATTCTACATGCATTCAAAATTCATGTATGATTATGGTGCTGCTTCTAAACCTATTTTATGTTCACCAAGGATTACAATGCAAAACAATTTATTTTAATTCTCACAAAAACACCAGAAGCCATGAGAATTTTAAATATTTATGTAATGTGAAGAATTACATCATTTCAGACCAGGGGAACGAACTAATTTCATTACTGTTTTTGCCTTTTCCTTCTTTCTTTATCTTAAATGCACATACATTTTCCAAATGACTTTAATCTTCAAATATCCAGTGCAGTGTTTTAGATTCATTTTCTCTACATACATTAAAGTTGATCCCAGCCAAGAAAACAATCTAGATTCAATGCAACTAAAATCTTGCTTACGATTTACCATTTTACTTTTCATGTAAATTAAAAGAAATACGAACACATTTGAGAGAAAAAAAAACTAAACTCCAAAAGATTAAAAAAAGGATCATTTCTTAAAGGAATCATTTGCTTCCTCTTGAGGTCATATCAGTATGATGAATCCTTCACTTATGCTTCATCATCTGATGTTGTACCATCACCTTGCTCATTGACATTCATTCAATCATTTAACTACAGTATGTGTGCCTTTATCTTTTCAAAGCACTAGGCATTGTACAAATGTGCAATAAGTAAACTCCTGAACATCACCCATACAGTATTCTAGTTTTGTTACCTAATAAACCAGTATCATGTCGTGCCTCTTTATTTTTTACTTGGATTATTTTATTCTATATTACAGTATATTTAATTTTGTGGTTTGACTCATTTGTGATATATTTTGGCCAAACTGACTCAGTCTTTCCAACCAAGGTACATTATTTAGTGTTTCAGAACATATTTTCTTTATCAGACTATGAAGTTATGACTTTTCTTCATAAATAGATGCAAGTTAAAAATAAATTGTTTCCTGAAGTGTTAATACAACAAAATCGACATAAGTTATTATCATTAAAATTTGTGGAATATTCAGGACAATGGTATCCTTTCACCTTCAATTTCAGTTTACTGTGTGTGAATGGGGTTAGAGCTACTGTATGTGGGGACATTATTTCCAACAAACGCAAACGTCTGCCAACCTTGCAATCCTGTGCAACTGTTAAGTAGTTTAGTTAGACGCTGAGGAGAAGCTGACCCATGCTCAGAGGCCATGGGTCAAATCTATAACCCATCTCAGCTGCACTTCAGTATATCATCTCAGGAAAAACTCAGATGGGTTTGGACAGAGGTTCTGTAGTAAACCTGGCTGAGAAAAATGTGGGGCATCTAAATCTTTCTTTTGGTGCTTAACCTTTGGCCTTTTGAGTCTGTTCACAGTTACTGAGGTCGAAGTACTGTCTGGGTTTCCATCAGTAAGCCAATGATCAATGCCAGTGGGAGAGGTCTGTTGGCCGTTTACACAACTTGTTACACACTTATAGAAAAATCTTTTACAGCCCTTTATCACCATTAACATAGAAGATTTATTAGCAATAAAGTAGCAAACGGTGAGTGTGTTAATAATAATAATAATAATAATAATAATAATAATAATAATAATAATAATAATAATAATAATAATAATAATAATTGCTTACACTTATATAGCGCTTTTCTGGACACTCCACTCAAAGCGCTTTACAGATAATAAGCTCCCCTCCACCACCACCAATGTGCAACCCCACCTGGGTGATGCGATGGCAGCCATAGTGCACCAGAACACTCACCACACACCAGCTATTAGTGGGGAAGAGAGCAGAGTAATGAAGCCAATTCATAGATGGGGATTATTAGGAGGCTATGATTGGTAAGGGCCAATGGGAAATCTGGCCAGTACGCCGGGGTTACACCTCTACTTTTTTCGAGAAACGCCCTGGGATTTTTAATGACCACAGAGAGTCAGGACCTCGGTTTTATATCTCATCCGAAGGACGGCGCCTGTTTACCCGTCACTATACTGGGGCATTAA
Organism: Lepisosteus oculatus; assembly: GCF_040954835.1. Lineage (NCBI taxonomy): Eukaryota > Metazoa > Chordata > Actinopteri > Semionotiformes > Lepisosteidae > Lepisosteus > Lepisosteus oculatus. The sequence goes on along the minus strand of NC_090719.1, from coordinate 9,918,686 downwards.
GACCCACATGGACCACAGGGTGAGCACCCCCTGCTGGCCCCACTAACACCTCTTCCAGCAGCAACCTCAGCTTCAGTGGGTTGCCAGTTGTGAGTTGCAGGGTGATATGGCTGCTGACATGATTGCGCAGAAACATAGGTTTCTGGTGTGATACAAGAGATTCGAGTTCATGCCACAGCACTGCAGTAACCTTCTCTGATCAATGAAATCTAGTCATCATAATAGTTTTCTTTAAATGTTTATTAGAATGTAAGGTACTGTACTTCATATTCTCACCTTGGAACTATGTATATGGTGCTGGTTTAGAACTAATATCTTTTTTAGCTTGTGTCTTTTTTATGGTAAAAATATAACATCCACATACTGTATAAGAAGAAGAGATACAAATGAGGTGAAAGTCTCCTTTATTTTTTATACATTATGTACAATTTATGTACAATACAGTTTCTTAGAAGAAAATTTGCTCATCAAGTTTAAATTAAGGTTACTATTAACGCAAAAGAAAAAAGAATTCTGTTTTCATTTTACAAAAATGTCACAAAGTCTGTTAAATATGAGATTTTAAAAGCAAATTGTGTGAAAACTGGACACTGTATACCCGTCACATAATATAGTATAACATACATTATGTAATAAAGAATGAGCATTATATGCATTATTCATCTAATCAAAACCTTCTAATACCTTCTCAATGTTTTTAACCCAGTAATTGTAGAATATTTCTTGTGGCAGTATGGGCATGGATTTTGATGAGCCTTGAAACTTTAAGTGCTATGGGAGATTTGTGAATGGGTAGAATTATTGTTTCTTTTTTCTGATTTTTTTTCTGGATTCCTCTGGGGCACGTACTCCTACTGATAATACAAATTGTCTCTGTTGACATCAGCGGCTTGGCCTGCTTCATATACCAGTCAAATATAGATTCAGTGCAAGATTATGACCTGTAGAGCTTGAATTTAAGTACCAGATTCATGCTTAATATTGATTTAAAAGAGCTGAAAAGTAATTATGTAGAAAGCAGACATTCTGCACAAACCACAGAAAGGAACTGCATTGGCAAGTCAGTATCGTGAAATGGTGGTTACCTGCATTTATGCTTTTTAGTTTTTCCAGAAAGTTTTATTTTCTCTCTCTTTTTTCATGTTTGTTAAATTTAGAAACAAAGATTTAGCAGTTTCTACTTCCCAGCTTTCAAAATGCAGAAATCTAAAGAATGTAATTGGTAAAAAGTAATTGGTTGCTAAGCAACTCTTACATGCATCTCTTAACTCAGTCATGTATCTGGCAAAGGGATACTTTTAAAGGATGCAAAGCAAATGATAACAAAGGAGGAATTATTTGACTCAACTTGATGTGATTGCTTGTCATTAGTGAATATATATTTTTAAATTACTGACAGAAATGAGAACTGTAATTGACAAGCTAAATGATAAACTTTTGAACATGGTCAAGCAATTAATCAGTTAAAAACCTCATATTCCTTAAGCTTATTCATAACAAAATGAATGCAAATCTTCAATATTTAAAATCTACATTAAATATTTATAGGTATCTCAGAGGAAGCTACATATATATGATCTACATTATATCTAACAGTCAGTCCATTAAAGCTTCTGTGGCTACACATTATGCATGAACCTTTATTACAGATTTACAGTATATACTGTAGCTCGAGGTGCAGCTGACATTTTTGCAAATGGAACAAACGTTTATTTTACGTATACTGTGTGTATGTAAATGTGTGATACATGGACACAGCAAAAATGATTGCCTTTGTAAGCCATTATCTCCTTGCCTTTAACAGTGTGTGTTGAATTCCATGTTGAATTAAATTCACAGTTCCCTCCTACCGCAGTCAAGGTAGAGGGGCTTGAGTACCTCAGGGATCCTTAGAGCTATGTTGTCGGGAGCTCTGTGTTCCTGGTATAGTTACCCTTAGCAAATTGATCTAAGGTGAGAGCTGAGGGGCCAGACAAAAACAGTACAAATTAGACTCTTACTGTATGATGGTTCCATTAATAAATAAGAGAACCCAGATCAGGGACATTAGGACCCACCTCTGGAGCCAGGCTTGGGGCTGGTGTTAGTCAGTATGTATCTGGTGGCCAGGCCACCCACATAACTCAGCCAAGCCTCAGCCCAAAATGGCTACAAAAATGTAACACAACCTGCAAGGCAAAATTAGAAGTTCAGATGTGATGCCAGTTGACTGACAAGCATGAGCAAGAGAGATCTGGACTGAAAAGACATTGGCATTGGCAACTGGCCATGGGACATAGAACATCACTTCACTGGAGGGTAAGGATCCAGAGCTGGTGTGACAGTCTGATGGATGGCAGTCTCTGTTGTTCTTGCATGGTCTTGTCCTCTTTGCCTCATGTGACTGTGATCTCCATTGTGCACTGGCAATCGTAGCCGTATTTGACACATTTGGGATGAGGGTTAGCCAAATCTGAGGTCACAGTTCTCTCTTGGAAAGGAGTGGCTTGTTCTCTCAGGGTGAGGGGGAATAACTGCCCCCAAATGGAGGGGTTTAAGCACTTTGGGGCCTTGTTCATGAGTGAGGGTAAAAGGAAGATGAGATTGACCAGTGGATCTGTGCAGGGGTAGAGTAATGCAGACAATCATGTAAGTAATTAGAAGGTGAAGCAGGGGCTGAGTTTTCAGATGAGGTTCTCGGTTTTCCAGCTCTCATCTTCAAGTGTTTTGGGTAATGACCAGAAGAATGAGATCGCAGGTGCAAGCAGTGGAAATGAGGTTTCTATGTGGAGCTGTTGGGCTTACTTACCATGATAAAGTGAGGATCTTGGTAATCCAGGAGGAACGTGAAGCAGAGATATTGCTGGTCTGGATCAAAGGAGCTAACTGAGGTGGTTAGGGCATCTGGTGACAATGTCCCCCAGGGCCTCCCCCTGGAGCTGTCACGGGCTTGACCCAATGGGAAGAGACCTATGGCAGACCCAGGTCATGCTGTAGAGATATTATCTATCTCTTAGCTGGCCTGGGACCACATGGAAATCCCTCACAAAGAGATGGACAAAGAGCTGGGGAAAGGGAAGTCTGGTCTGCCCTGCTCAGTCAGGTACCACCATGAGTAAGTGGTTAAAAAGGGTTGGATGATTAAATTCTCAGTTAAAGAATATTTACTTTTATTTCATTCAACTATAACTAAAGGGAGCAAAGTTATATATAAAAAAAAATTAGGATAATACCAGTGTGACAACCGTTACAAACCAGAAGTAGCCCTTCAATTGTGTTCTAATTCAGGTCTTTTCTTCTGAAAGATCCCAGTGAATCAATATCTACAGTATATCAGATATGTTTATTTCATCTAAAATAACAAATGTATAGTATACTATAATCTTTGTATTACAGTGCTGTCATTCCAACATTTTCCCTTTTTAGTGTATAAACTTGGAACACTCAAAAATGTGAGTGGAATCTACAGTAAGTGTTTTTTCACAACAGTTTGATGATATATCTGGCTGATGAAAGATATGCCACCTAAGAGTTGTGTCTGTAGAAAAGTCTTTGCTAAATTGGATCTGCATTTACCTGTTCTGAAAGGTCCTCTCCTTTCATGTTCCCTCTTATCCTTTTCACTGACTAGTCCAAGAACAGTTGTAGTATATATCATCATAGTTCTGTTGCTATGGAAAACTAAAGCCTCCCACTCTCTATATCCTGATAAATAACAACATTGCATTTTATAGCCAAGAAGGCAGAACTTTCAAAATAATGTCATTTGTCATAAGCATATTGCCAGCCACAAATGGATGCAGCCAAGAGATTTTGTTTTGAAAGGCAATACATTTTGCATTACAGTCTCATATGTAATGCACTGCTGTTTCTACCACCAGAAAGCCATGCAAAGTGAATAAAGTGACAAAAGAAAAAATATATACATATGTATATACATTTCTGTAATAAATCTGACATAGTTCCACTTAAAGAGGACATAAATGTGATAACCAAAGTGGAGATCAACACTAAATGGATATGCATTGGGCATTTTAAGTGATTTGTCATCCTTATTTCTGTGGTTTCTGTTCTTCACAGCTGCTGTATACTGTATATTGCACTTTATGCAAGGCTGAGAAAGAGAGAAATCATGAACATGAATGTAAATCAGATTTTACATTGGGGGTGGAAAAGTAATGTAAAAATGTCCTGATTAAATGATCGGTTCTGCTCTGGTTTGGAATGCTAAACATAGGCAGTGCATGCACTCACTTATTTAATTATTTCTCAGTAGTGACACACCTGGCTGTTTTTCTCCAGAAGTAAACATTTGTATAATTATTAATCCTTCAAAACTGAGGCCTAAAACACCTAACATTTGAAACAGGATGTAAAAATACGTCAGGAAACTTAATCTAATATTTTTTTTCACTGTGTAACACCTACCCTTTCAGAAGTGAAGATTACACTATGTGGCTAGACAGAGAAACTTCAAAATACACATGAGTCTTTCCTTTCTTATGTTGAACATGTCAAAGCTTGTTTTTTATGTCAGGAGTTTAATTTCTTCTACATCTATCCTTTTTCTACCCACGTCTTCCAATTCAGAGTTGCAGGGGAGCCAGAACCTATCCTAGTAAGCAACAGGGAAAAAAGCAGGGTACGTTCTTCACAGGATGCCAGTCTGTCACAGACAGACATAGACAAGCACACATTCAAACCACAGATTGTGTTTGACAATTAACCTACCGGTTTGTCTTTCGCCTGTTTGGGGAAACAAGAGCACCTGGAGGAAATCCCACGCAGATATGGGAAGAACATACAAACTGTACAGATAACACCCCAAGTATGGAATTAAAACCATAGACCCAGTGTTGTGAGGCCACAGCGCTAACCACTGCACCACCATGCCACCCTAATCTCTTCTCTATTTTTTTTTATGTTCTTCAAATTTATGTAATCTTAATATTTGGTTTTATTTTATTTTTGTAATTATATTAAAACTTCTTACTGTACTGTGTCATTGCTTATACACAGGGGCTTCCAAACATAACAGATTTTTAGCAGTTTTCAGATTTTGCTGTTTTAACGTTTGCAGTACTCAGAATGTTTGCATAAGTGTTCAAACTCTTTGCTGTTTGCAAACCTAAATTAATGTACAGCTATGTACACAAAATTTCCTAACCGAGCTGCAAAATCAGTTGAGTGTCCTTTGTCTGTGTGGAATAATAGTGATTCTTATGATACACTTCCATCTGTAAGTAAATACACTTCCTTCTGTAACGTCCCTCAGTCAGGTAGTGAATTTCAAACAATTTCAAACACATGAAGACCAAGAAACGTTCAAACCAAAGCAGAGACAAAGCTATATAAAGGCAGAGATCAGGAGAATGTTATTAAAATATTTCAGAGATATACTGTATGTCTTTAGGCATTGAGAACATAATAAAGTAAAAGACACCCACACTGCTGAGAACTGGCAGTCTCTCCAAGCTTTGCATTAGGGCAAGAAGGAAACTATTGAGGGATGCCATCTTGAGTCCAATGAAACTTTGAAATTCTTATAGTGTTCACTTATGTGAGTTAGGAGAAAATGCCCATGGGTCAACAAAATCTTGGTCTATCCACACAGGAGGTTTGTATGAAACTGAAACAAAATCTCAAATGCCATGTGTGGTTTGCCACAAACCATGTATGTGACACTGAAAATATGTGGCAAATGGTTATGTGGTCAGCCAAGACAAAATTTGATTTTTTTATCAAAATGGAAAAGGTTATGTCCGGCGCAAATCCAATATAGTGAACCACCTAGTCAAACTCATCCACACTGTCAAGTATGGTGTTGCAGCATTATTTTATAGTTCTGCTTCTCCTCAGCAGGGACTGGGAAGCTTGTCAAGACTAATGGGAACATAGATTGAGCAAAGTACTGGCAGTCTTGCAGGAAACCTTGCTTCAGTCTGCTAAAGACCTAAAATTGGGATGAAAATTGACCTTTCAACGGGACAAATGAGGCAAAGTACAAAGCCAATGCTATACTGGAGTGGCTTAAGAATAAGAAATTTAATATCCTTAAGGGGCCCTGTCACTGTCCAGATTTGGAACCTGTTTGAGATTGAAAATCTGTAAAAAGACATGAAAACTGCTGTGCTTAGAGCAAATCTTACAAATCGGGTTGCAGAGTTGCTAGAGACTTGCACAAAAAGACTGTAGTTGCTATGTATGGTACTTTCCACAAATATTGAGTTCAGAAGTATGAATTCTTTTGCAATTAATATATTTCAGAGTGACTGGACCACTGGTAAACATTCCTGCCTTGTAGCTCTGGGGCCCTGGGTACACTTCTGGGCCTGGCATGCTATCTGTGTGGAGTTTGTAAGTTCTCCCCGGAGGTTTCTTCTTGGTGATCTGGTTTCCTCATACAGTAAAAAGTCACCTTGGGGGTTAAATTATCTTTTCGGAAAATTGGCCTGAGTAAGTTTATGCTTGTGTGCCCTGTGATAAACTGGCATCCTGTTCAGAGTGTACTCTACTTTGTGCCCATTGCTCGCTGGGATAGGCATCAATTCACCCAAGACCTTGAATTGGAAGAAGTGGTTAGAAAGTGGATACATGTATTTCAGCTTTTCTCTGTAGTTTTTGGTAACATTTTAAAGTTATCTTTCCATTAGAAATCTTTAGTTTTAACATTCATCTTTTAAATACAATTTTAAGTTTAAAAATATTTATGCTTCCATTTTTTATTTGACAAAATGAGATAGCTCAAGAAGCATCTAAATACTTTTCCAAGGCATTGTATATTAGCTGTGTGATAGTTTCATGGATCATGTAAAAAAAAAGTTCAAATTAATTTTTAATTTCAAATTAATGAGAAAATGCATAAAATGTAAAGTTTAACTTTTGTTTAATTCTGTGGTACTCAGTAATTAACAGTAAGTAAAAGAGCTTCAGACTAAAAACAATTAAGACTTTTATCAAAATGCAAAAATATTATTTGCTTGGTAACACTAGCTCAGTGGTTCAGGCAGTTATGAAAATGAAAAGGGATTTATCTGAATGAGTTTGAATTGGGGGTTGCTGTTAATCAGATGGAATATTAATGTTTCTTACATGAATTCACAGTATGCCATGATTATAGGGCCAGCAACATAATTGTTAAAAAAAACAGTAATCTGTAATTTGTTAAAAAAGCAATTGAAAGTTTCACTTGCATAGCACAACATTCTTCAAAATAATTACAGCCCTCATTTAAATGAGAAAACAGCACCACAGAAAGGAGGGGGATTTATCTTAGTCATAATGGTGTGACAGGTATCTGACTTGAACATTTGTATCCCATGGCTCTAACAACAGCACTGGCTGAGTGGATTTAAAATACTCTTATTTTCTGGTATCAGTCTGTAACTTGGTAAATTGTTAAAATAAATGTGAGATATATTGTATGATGTCAATGATCTGACTATTTGTTGCCAGACCATGGACCTTTTAACATTTATTTTAAACACTAACATATTAGAGTATGGTTGATCCCCTCCAATCCCATGACCTACTGTATAAACATTTATGAAGTGCTACATATGGTCTTGCATCTCATAACTGCAGTGAAAAAGATTTTTCAAAGATGTTTTTTTCCACTCAGGATTGATCCCTGTGTACTTCACAAACATAAAGCAAAGGAATTCTTAAGACATGCTTACTAAGCTACTATTGTGGGCAGTTTCCAGTAAATATGAACAATGTTGCAATTTGCCTTGACAACAAAAAATATAGGACTTTTTGAATCATTCTGTCCTATTACTAAACACCCCAAAATATTAATATTAATTAAATATTAACTGTCAATTATAAACTCCCCATTCCTTTTTTCCTGTCATTTTTTTTTAGTGGAACTTACTTTTTGTCCAAAGTTATTGCTGGGTTTTATCTTAGATCTTCACCTAAAAATAGATCTTACTTCCAGTAGTGTAGGCTTTTTTATTAAATTATTAGAATTGTATGATTGTTATTTTTTAAGCTACAACACATTCTGTACCGTTACATGATTTCATATGAATATACTATATTTAGTGGATTTTAAAAAGTACAGTAAGTACAAAGTACAGAAGTACTTAAGGCAAGCTCCTTAGAGTTCTCCTTAGAGTTGAAGTCCCCCTACTACAAACAGTACAAACAATGACACCTACACAACATTTTGTTCCCAAGACAAAGCATGTTTTTTTTTTTTTAGGGTGTGATGCCATTCTGTGACATTGTTATATAATTATATTATGAATGCTATATTATAATTATGGCTTCACTGAAGGCTTCATTGAAGATATAATCAGGCCCACAATTTTATTTTAAGTGTAAAGTCATTTTAATATTATTCATTTGTGGCAGCAAATACTTCCAAAATTAATAAGATTAACTTGTGTAAATGTCATGACCGTTACAAAAAACGTGACATAATTTGTTACTGTTATGAATTTAGATTAAAATAATTTCTCCTAATTAGGAGAAAAAATATGTTTTTTATTTTGTACTCATGGTACCAGGTCTCGTGGCTGCTGTAGTTCATACCCTTGCATTATCTTGCAAATGTGCTCATTGTTGTGACACTGAACATTTTACATTTGTAATGACTGGATAGTTAACACCTCCAAATTGTTTTCTAAGTCTGTTTGGGGGGTGGGTTGGTGTGGTTGAAGTTACTGTCTCCTGTCCCTCTTCCTCAGTTTAATATCTGATATGTCCCCGGTGTCAAATATTAAACTAAAAAAGAACATTTTTTTATTAAATTTCATCTCTATAGCTGACCTAGCGGTCGTTTTATTGAAAATTAGTTTCATTTTCCATTACACTTCAAAGTGGCATCACAAAGACAATAAAAATGGTTGCAAACTCTGTGTGGCTGGCTTTACTGTTTTGGTTTGTGCGTCTTCAGACAAGACAGAGAGTGCAAAATAAAAGCTCTCTAACCAGCACGGTAATTCCTCAGGCCCAGGCAAGTTAATGCTAATATTACATATGCTGTCCCTTTGTATTCTGCGATTAGCTTAATCATTTGAGCAAGCTACTGAATATAGAAACATTAATTACATTTTCACCCATTTGTTTTTTTTTTACATTAAGAGATATTAAGCTATATTTTCCTTTAATTAGTATGCTGGGACTCATGGATCACAGGTTGCCATGCCTTTACAGGCATTTGGCTTTACCTATTTCCTGGCCATAGGATGAGGAGGCTAGGACCTCTAAAAAGAACCAACCCCAAACCACCAATGCAGAATTAAAGGAAAGCATAGTGAAGCTGTGAGAGAAGTGTTCTCAATTGTATGGCTGAGCTTGTGGGTTGTTTAGATTGAAAGCTGGAGGAATATTTAAGGAGGAATGTTTAGGATTGTTTAAGGACATTGGTTTTAGTAATAACCAGAGAATTGCTCAGCAGCAAATCCAGACTGTGATAGAACTTCATGCAGGTGAAAGAGAAACCAGTTACCAGACAGTACTAGACCGGTCTTCTGTAGGTCTCTATGTAGGTCTTCCTTCATCGATAAGTCTAACAGATCAGTTTTATTTGTCTTCCCATGAGTAGGTGTGAAGAAGCTCCATGTTCGAGTGGTGTACCATGATATATTAGAATACTCTTGTAGAAACCACCTCCATTTTCTTTGAACTTCTTCATGAGGTTGGACCTGAAGTGGTGTGAATAAAATTCCATTCTTTTGCACAATTTTGCTGCCTCTTTATATGATTCCACCGACAGCTGTAAGTTCTGCCCGATAGTTCCAGTACTCTCTCACTTGAGGGTTGCAGTCTTTCCTTTTTTCTGGCCAACCTTGTAGTATTACTTCTTTTAGCCTTTGCCTTGCTTCCTGTTGTCCTGTCTTTATCCGGAAAAAGCTATATTTTTCTCTCTGATACTGACATTGCTGTTGCAATCATTTCCACATATCCTTCTACTTACTCTTAAATATTCTCTAGATATTCATATTTTTCAACTATTGCCCTTGACAGAATGTTTGCCGTAAACATCTGTCTGTCAGCGTGTATCTCTGTAATTTATTCATCACACATAGGCTACATAGTGGACAGTCATTGAGAGATTTTTAAAACAAAGCAATCAACAGTTTGGGGTCTGTTCCAGCCATCACAGATTGTCCTAACACAAATTGATGAAATCTTGCACAAGCAAAAGTGATGCTAAACACCTCTTTCTCTGTTTATTGTGTCAGCTTTTTTGGCTGCCCTGCATATTCTGACTGCATTTTTCCATGTCCAGATCTCATTCTCTTAGCAATCTTTCCCTGATGGCATTATATGGTATACCACAGATAATCCTATCTTTTATAAGGCATTCTGACAACTCTCCAAATTCACATTTTACTCCATGTTTGCAACTCAGTCAGATACCGATCGATCGTTTCACATGGTTTCTGTACACAAGAATCTGTCCTTCATAAATTACATTTCATTTTAGAATGCAGTCTCTTTCAAATTTATGAAGTATTACTTTTAACTTCATGTGTTCTCTGGCTTCAGACTGAGAGCTGTTGTAAATCTCTAGCACTTTCTTCCCAGTTATATGTAATAAAATGGACACTTTCATTTAATCACTTTTTTTCATCCGCATCAATTGCCGATAAGTATACAGTACCTCAAATCTCTGTTTCAATCATTTCCAGTTTTCTGCAATATTACCTGAGAACTACAGTCCTGGGGGTAGCTACTGTATAGTTCCTTCATTTTCACAGATATTTTCTTCACTTTTTTTCAGTTCGCAGCAATTCCTTGACCTGTGTTAACTTCAACTGCTCTGCTTCTGACAACACATTTTGTTGGGGTTTGAACATATCTTAAACACAGTTTAGCATAACACCAGGAACATATTTAATTTAACTTTTACTTGAACAATTATTTAATCAGCTCTTTCACAGGTCAACTATCTTAAGTCTAACTATGCTAAAGAGATGGTCTTACAATTGTCAAAATAAAAAACACAAGGGAGTGTGTTCAAACTACTGACACCATCATGAAACAATCCAGAATAAATTCACAGAACTTAGAAAGAAAGCAAAAAGTAGTATTTAATGAGACAAAGGTAAACAATAAAAAGGATTTCAGAAAGATCAAGAGAGAAATGGAAGAATACCACAATGGAGGCTAAAATAAATAATGTGAAAAATCAGCTAAAGAACAATCAAGGATGAAGTAAAATACATTCAGGAAAAAAAAATATTGTTTTCTAGACAACGAATGGAAAATGTCTGATGTACTAAACAAGTATTACACTCAGGTATTAACTCAGGAAGAACTCAACAATGTGCCTCAAGCAGTGGGAGAACAAAGTTTGGTATTATATAGTAATACCATAAGGGAAAAGTGTTTTGGGTACTAGAGACACTCAATGTTATTCAGAACCCACTGATACAACAGTTCTTTAAGAAAATAGTAGTACAAAGTTGCTAATGTAGTACTCATCCTTAAAAAGGAAGAGAAAACTGGATCATATATTTGCAGAACAATACATCTGCCTGCTATTATATGTGAAGAACTGTATTTTGAATTAGTAAGAAAATGGAATGTATTTGTAAGATAAATTCTCATCTTGGAAGATATAATTTGTGGAGTACCACAGGGATCTAAACTAGGAACACTTGTGATAGGCAATCAGCCTAATTACCATCTAAGAGGAGGCAGCTGAGCTGACAGTCATTAATATTCAGATAACTAACAGTTGGCATCCTTTGAGTTTAAACAAGGGCTCCCTATTAGCAGGTGTGTGACATAGCTGGAAACAGATGATCTAACAAAACACCTAGGAGCCCTGTGTGACTAAGAAATAAGACCAAATGAATGAGCCAATGGTGAAGAAAACAGCTGTTGGTCTGTCAATAACAGACTAGGTTTAAGATAGCAGACAAATGTAACATAATTCATATTCATATAAAAGCACATTTCAAAACAATGTCCCATGTAAATGGTGTTTTCACTGTCCATATGATGGTTAAATATTTTAATTGAATGTTTGTGCCTTATTGTATGCAAGTCGATGACACTTTGCTGTCCTTATTTGTTTAGCTATATAAAACTGAGATAACATTGATCACATTTAGTCCAAGCAATTGTATTTCTTCCCATCTGTATATTTTTCCAGAAATATCACATGCTTTATCAATTATCATTTATTTATTCCTGTTCTCATTTGGAACTTTCACCAATGAAAATATCACCATGCCTTCTCAACTCTTTTTCATACTCTGTACTTTCTAGCCACAAATAAAATGAAATCAGAGAGGCCTGTCCCAGGACATGCTGCAAATTAGCTGAGTTTATATAAAATGTCCCTGCATTTGGTTATCATGATGTCAACTGATAATAAAATGAAGGGACTAACTCTGGAATTGACTTTCAGCTGATTCATACTCCATATTCTATGGACTGCATTCCACAAATAATATTTTGTATAGCTTATGCAAGTCCATTCAGTCCCAAAGAAGATATATCAATGAAGCAGGGCATTGAGATAATGCCGGTGTCTGGATAGAATCCTGAATATGGGCTATTACTGGTGCTCATGCAATCACAAGCATAATTTCTAATGGTGGAATAACAGGTCTCTTTAGAGATACCAAGTTATATAAATGTTTCTTTAAGCAACATCTGCAAGGTAGCCGTGGCAGTGCATGCCAATAGTATAGCTTATTATCTGAGAAAATTGTTTCTGTGACATTGGCATTTGCCCTGCTACACCATATATTGGACCTGTAGCCTATTGCCATGACAATCTATTGTTGGCTGCCGAGCAACAGTCCATGGAATGATGTTGGGGAAATTAAAAGTTACCAGGCAAAATGTCAGTGGTAAAGGTGACACAGGCCTTTCTTAAACAGACTTCAGCTCTGACAGAAACCTCAGATATACTGTAAGACACCCGGTGACAAGGCCTGCCATTCTCGGACAATAATAAATTAATTATGATTTATTTTGATTTTTCGCCGTTGCCACAAAAATTTCAGGTAGCACTGCATTATTGACAGCTGCACCAATCAATACTCCCACTAAGCAGACAACTTGGCAGTAAAGACAGAGATCATTTTGAGTGTTGCGTGTTTGCTTACTTCTTTAATTTCCCAAATTGAAAACTTCCTTTAAACTTAAGGGTGTTGGTTGTTTATACATATTGATCCAGGGAGGGCGTGGGAGTTACCGTGGCAAGCACCGGTAAAAGGCAACACCCTGTCTGAGGGGGCAGAGGCACCAGTGTGAGGCTAGGGAAAACAAACAAAAAAAGAAAAAACAAAAGGAAAAAGAAGAATGGGCCGCTTTGCACAACAGTGTCCAGGTTGGGCTGTCCCCATTTAATGGGGTACAACCTGGGAGAACAAAAAACGCTCGGCACAGCAGCGTCAAGGGTGGACCTACCCTGTCTAAAGGGGTCCAGCCTGGAACAAAAAAGGGAGGGCAAGGCCAAAACAAAAAGAGAACTCAACCTGTCCCGGTGGAAAATTCACGGTGGTACAGCGAAGGAAAGGTTTAGCCTGCCCCAGTGCGAGATACATGGCGGGACAGGCTAAAAGAAAAAGAAGAAAAACGACGGGCTTTACATCCTCGTCACAATCCCCTGCTCGTCCCTCCGGGGAGGTGTTCAGTGTGTTTTTAAAGAGCCTTCACAGCTGTGGCTTGTTCTTAATCAGCCGGAGTAGCCTTGGTTGCTGAGGCAACATGTTGCCCTTTATCCAGGCCTCCAAACTGAACACGCCCCTGTGTAATGCCACAACATATTTAGGTGGGGTTACCTCATCTGACTATAATTCCATTATGTTATTGCCACAGAATAACATCTAAATGAATAATTAACTGTCTGGGTCAGTCAAGTTTATAGACACCTAAGGTGAAATAATGTAGGAAACATTCATGCTCACTATCAATGCATTTATTTCAAATATCACAACATGTTTTTGGTCAGTGTAAGCACATTACTAAAGTGTAAATTAATGCTAAAGACTCCAAACCGTCTCAGTCTACACTAGTGTAGACTGTCACTCCCAGCACCTGTATTTAACTCACTCCCCTCCACTGTACAATCTTTGAGATGTTGTAGCTACATAAGGACCAGTCCCCAAAAACATACATTCTATATTGTCAATTCAAAAAGTGGGAATATTGTGGGGAAAAAAAATACCAGTTCTTTCTCTTGTCGTGTATAGCAAAGTTTAAAGCTTATACATGATTTTTTAAAGTTTTTCTGATGAAATGTTAAACATTTACCAACTTGTTTTTATAATGAGCTGTAGAGCCCAGTGCCGCTCAAGGCAGATTCTTCTTGAATTCAATTCTGAGGTCCTGATCCTTCTGAAGAAATCATTAAATACATTTATATCAATAACAGGAACATCTGCACAACACCTACACATCAGATCACTATTTAGATCAGTACATACTGTATTTTAAAGCAAATATCTGGTTATACTGACACAAGGAGATAATTTCTCTCTTCAAAAAGAGAATTTTGTCAACAAAAAAGTAATAAATACATTTTCGGATTTCCGCACAAAAAGGGACATGATCCCATTGTCAGGATACTGAAAGTTTTTATTTCAATAAAAAACTTTATTATTTATTACAGTTATATAATAGGACCATCCATCCATCATTTTCTAATGGCTTTATCCAATACAGGGTTGCGTAAACTGGCAAGCGATGGGCACAAGGCAGAGTACACCCTGGATGGGACACTAGTCCATCAATAAATGTGCTTCAATTTTAATTTAGTAAAAAAAAATGTCTGTTTATGGTTCAGTTTGTTCAAATTCTAATGATGCTGAAACGGACCAACACAAGTAAAGAATGTGCTTAACACTCAACACTGGTCCATCCCCCCTCACTTATGAGACATGAACTAGCGGGAGAATAGTGCAATGAAGTGGAGGGAGTGGTGCTAGAAAAAAGATCATGCAGCGCCATCTGTAGTCAGAGAGGTTAAATTTAACCTCATCCCCTCCACAGTAACACTTGAAATGCTCCATGGTGCGTCTTAACATAGGAGTTTTAACAGGTTGGTCAGGTTAAAACAACCATAAAACTAGCTGTGAGATACAAACCATGTGCAGTTTTATTTACAGTGCTAGAAGCAAAACCAAACATCAAAACAACACTTAACTCTTTTTCAAGCTCCTGACTGACTTCTTTAGTCAGCTAAGCTACTTACCACTTTTCCACAGCACAATCACAACACTTTCAAAATCTCACAAGTCACTACTTAAATTTCATTCACTCACACAGTCTGTGATGTCCATTCCTCACCTCCTCTGTCCTCAGATGGCAGATAACTGATCCAGAAAGCCTCAGCTTCCTGCTATTTAAGTTGTCACCTGATCAATTGTCTTGAACCAAATAATCAGGTGACTGGGGGCAGCTTCTTATTACTCACAGCATTCTGAGGAATGTGGACCAGACAAGAATTTCCATCTTGTCTGGAGCCACTGCCCTCTTGTTCCAATTGTGTTCCCATCAGAGCTTCCAAGTCCCTGCAGATAAAAAGCAAAACCATAATGCAATGGTGCCAGCATTATTCTTGAGAGTAGGTACTGTATAGTGTTGACTGAGTGATGCACTATGCTGGGTTCACATCAGATCTTACACTTTGTGTTTGGGCTAAAAAATGTTCAATTTCTGACCATAAAATCTTCTGCCACATGTTTCAAGTGTCACATAAGGACATTGTTGACACATGGGCATTTTCTTGTATTTAAGTGAGCTCTGTAATTCTTTCACATTTGCTGTTTTCCTTACAGTGGCTTTGATAACCAGTTTTGTCTTTGCACAGCCGCTCAGTTTGGAGACCTTTCTGATCTAGGTCATGCACTTCTTAATGATTGACTTCACCAGTTTCAAAGAGATAAAAAGGGTCTTTGAAATGTATTAACCCCCTTTTCCTGATCTGTGTCTTTATGTAACTTAATCCCCGATTTGTTTTGAAAGTTCCTTACAGAGGAGTATTTATTCGGAAATTATGTGAAGCACAGAAATATTGTACAGAGAAAAAAGCCACTCAACTAATTGGTGTGGTTCAGTAAGATAATTGTGTGGACCTACATTAATTTAGGTTGATGACAGTAAAGGGGTTGAATGCTTATGCAATCATGGCCTTTTCCATTTTCCTTTTCCTTTTATCTATTTCTTTCTTTAGTTTTGTATTTTCTTTGAATTTGAGGCACAAGTCATGTATATATAAATATTAATAGCTGCTTAAAGTGCAAAGATCTGATTATTTTTACAAGCACTGTGTCAATCTCTCCACTTAGATCAGAGATCATTTAACACCAGTCACTGTTCACAAAACCTTTATATTAATTCTGCAGTCTACTGCATTGCCTAGAAAAATGCAATTTCATACAGAGGAGTAACTAAAAGATGGTTAGCCAACTACTTCTGGAGTGTATATAAATCCATGGCTTAATAACACAGCATTTTCAGTTCCCTGACACAACTGTATAACATTGTTGACAAAATCAGCATCTTTTCAAAGCATTGGTGTTATAGACCAAATGGATAAAGGTTGTGAATAACAATACCTATACTACACTGTGGTTACATTTGCTTCTAAACTGCTTAAGAAGGACTTATGTCTGAAATGTCTTCAAACAAATGATTTTTGTTTTGTTGTAAGCCTAATTCATAAATGTGCTATTACATATCTGAGTTATTTAAACTGTCCCAGTTTTTATTTTTCCTACTGACAGAAATTAACTTAAAGTTCAAGACTATCAGAAATAAAATAAAATAGGTAAACTACATCCTACAATATATCTTTATGTCTCTGTGTCGCTGAGTGGAAAAATATTTTCTCATAATATATTACCTGCTACAGCTGTGAATTGTCAGCATTTTTCTTCTCTGCTCCAGTACAGAAACCCCAGAAAATAAATTGAATAAATTCAACTAAATCAAATGACACCCTGACTCTGAAATGAGATTTAAGACCTGTCTAAAGGACAACTTCCGAGAGAGGTTCAAAATGAAAGAATACATCTGCAGGCATAGAAATAATTACCAGATTGATAGTTTCAAGACTGCTGTTTTAAATGTGTGTTGTTATTATTATTGCAGATCATAAGATCGTATTTTCTTCACATTTGTGAAGAAAGTAGTTTCTTCACATGTGTGCCTTCTCCTTATGTTTTATAAGAACTTTCTAAAGGTCTGTTCACAATTTTTTTTTTCAGTAAAGCCAAAGCTAGTGTAAAACCAAAGTAAACATGTGTCAAACTCAATACCTACACTCTGATTGTCATCTGGTCTGCCACTGTTTCAGTAAAGTTGACACTGTTCCAGGTCAACAGCTAGATATCGCTCAGTTCTTCATTCATTCATTCATTTCAAGTCTGCCAATTGTGGTGGTACCACACCAGACATTTTTGCAATTATTCCATTTTGCAATAGATTCCATCTTCTGCAGGAGGATTCAAAAAGGTTCCCCAGACAGCCGAGAGATACAGTCCCTCCAGCATGTTCTGGTTTGGCCATGACATCTCCATATGGTGGGATGTTCTCCAACTGAAGCCTCTAGGGTACATCCATAACCATAATCCACAGCCACCTCACCTAACTCCTCTTAATCTGTAGGATCTAATTTATGAATTCTGAATTTCTGAAATCAACTTTCTCATCTTTTGAGTCACTGACCAGGGTTCATTCCCTGGTTAAAATTGGGACGTAAATGGATTGGTAAACAAGAGTTTCATCCAACAGTGCAGCTCCCACTTCACCACCATGGACCTATACAGTACCACAACACTGTCAATGCGGCCAACCTCCCACTAAGGACATCTCTTTTGTGAACATGACTTCCTCCTCACCTATACAAATTAGTCCAACTTCTTCTCACAGAAAACAGTGACCTAAGGAAGAGCTGATTTTTACTCAATTACTTCACATTCATCTGCAAAACCTAAACTTCAATGTGTATCTCCACTTCTCTTACTTTACCCTATTCTTTTTTAAATTAAAAAACATTTATAGAAGTAGTTATCCTGTTTAAGAGCCCCACTCGGACACTATCTCTCATAGCATGTCTTTGGAATTATGGTGAATAAAAAGCATATTGTAGTTTTCAGCCTCACCAGCAGGACCACTTCAATGTCAGGGAATGCTGAGGACAGCAGTCTGGGACAGCTGTTGACAGACAGATCATATGTTTAGAAGGAAATGCATTTGTTGTGTTTTTAATCCATAATAAATCTGAGAAACAGCACAGATAGGCTTCTATTTCTGATACTCTCAAGGGACAACAATATAAAACACACACTGAGAACTCTTTATCTTTCAACGGAAAGGTTATAGCAAAATTAACATAAGCATCTTCCCAATAACAGTCATGCCCAATTATTAAAAATGTTGAGCTCATTTATCATAACAGGTTTACTGACAGTGTACTGAAGAAATCCCAAAGGGGCATTCTATATAGGACACTTGAAGGACAGTATTTACTTTAATCATTGTAATTGTACATACTGATTCCCACAAATGTTATTATTCTTTCAGAGTAAGAATCAGATATTAAAGAAAAGAAGCATGATTGACAGATAAGAATGTATTTCAACGTCATCTTGTTTCATACGATATTAAAAAAAAATAAAGTACTGTAGTCATTTGAAATTAAGACAGACTTTTATCGCAATTGAAATCTGTAGAATAAAGGGTTGTAATTCTTTTAAAAGTGGCACATTGATTGTTTACAGTTGATGAAGCGGGAACAAAAGTAGTTTATGTATCACCAATAGTTCACATATTTTCAATCATTTAAAATCACATATCATACATATTCAGAAATAGAGGTTCACAGATCCAGACAATTAATCCGTCAACCTATGTTTCCCTATTTGAAGTCCTATTCGCAGTGTGAAAAAATAAACTGAGTAGTGTGTCTTTTTACTCAGTAAGTGATGCTCTTGCAAATTTGGAATATGAATATGGTAGATGGATATAAGAATCAATATGCATTTAAGGCCCTGCTTACAAAATGTTGACTCTTTCTTGAACCATTTTTAAATTTGAACTTCATTTGGAATCAAAGGAAAAATGGTGCATGACTTTTTAAAAGTACAATAGTTTGTTGTATTATTCTATTGTGGTTAGTAATGGACCAAAAAAGTGAAATATCAGTAATGAAGGGGACAAGCACGTAATGTGTTATATCTAGTGTCTTTTTTTTAAAAAAAACAAGTTTAGGGCTGCCATAAAAGCTTTTAGGGTGCTTAAAAAAGGTTTCTTAAAAAACGTCTATAAAAAAATTATAGCTATAGAACACCTGCCAAGTGAATATGTTTAAATCTTTATTGAATAACACTAGCAAACATAATTATAAGATAATCAGACATTTATCTAGCTGATGTTGACATTGTAATGGCAAAATAAAAAAAATTTAAAAGGTAAAGAATTTACTGTGTAGTTGTCTGCTTTGTATAAAATAGAGTGATTATTGAGATCATTCTTTCGTTATGGGTATTTTATGAATGCGGTGATTGTTCAATATAATCTGTGGGAATAGTTGAAATTCTAAATTAAGAAGAAATAAGTGTAATCTATATTCCTAATTTAGAAGTGTCTTTGATGTTTTAGATTGATAGTGCATTTGTACTTTCTTTAACAAAAATTACCCCTCTTTGATTTATGGAAAAGATAGTTTTGTAATAGTTGGTACTAAAGCTAATGTTTAATGGATCATGCTTCATAGCATTTTAGCTGATACTACAGTTGACTTGTGGTTCACTACTGTCATTAAAAACACGACTGAAGACGTGTTTGTCATCTTAGCCAGTGTTTGGCACAACAGCTGATGCAACAATTTTGATCCCAAGGTTACTGAAGTTTAATCAATGTATTCATTCATGCTGGCTAATACATACAGTGCTTTGTAAAGTATTCTCCCCCTCCCAGTGATGTTCCATTTTGTTAAATTACAAATTATATATATATTTTCTAATATGTACCGTAAATCTTTTAAAGAAAACATGAAATCTTAAACTCAACACCTTCACTTCGGTGAAAGGATTTTAAATATTAGCAAAAACTGTTATACCAAAACAATTACTTAATAAGTAGTCATCGTTTCTCCAACCAAGCATTTGCCAGGGAGACATCCTGGTTCTCAAGTTAACTGCAGCTGACTACCGAACTGGAAGTTGCTGTCTGTTCCAGAGGGGATATGAGGGGAAGTGGTAACAGAATTATATGTTTTTCATGTAGCCCTAGGGCCCTACCTTTGGAGCTTTGTGTAACATGTGGAGGAACATTTGCATGGAAAACTCTTGAGGATATGAAAAAGTGCAGGCCTGATATTAAGTTCTCTAGATTTTTTGGACTTGGCCTCCAAATATTCATTAAGATATAAATAAAGAATTAAAGGTTGATTCTCTGCACCCCCGTAAATAATGTCACACTACAATCTTTTGATTTCTTACGCATTTGCCCACTTTTGTGAATAATTACAGCTTAGTAGATAAGCCTCTACTAACTTTTCTCATTTTCACTCATTCACCTTTGCCAACTTGCTGTGGGTTTTTCCATGTTTGGGATCATTGATGGACAGCAATTTTCAAGACTTACCACAGATTGTTTCTCAGATAGTTTCTCAGTTAGGACTTTGATTGGTCCACTCAAAGTCATTCACTTTCTTCTTGTTATGCCACTTCAGTGTAGCAGTGAACTCCCGTTTTGAGTCATTTTCTGTGGAAAGGGGAATATTTGTCAGTTTTATGTCTTTAGCAGACTGAAACAGAAGCTTCTTTAAGAATTGCCCGAATTGTGCTCCATCCATTTTCCCTGCAATCTTGACATGCTCCTCAGTCCATGTTGATGAGAAGCAGCTGCCTAAAATAATGTTGCCACCATCATACTTGGCAGTAGCAGTGGTGTAGATTGTTTGATTCACTGTGTTGGATTTGTGCTAGACATAAAACTCCACATTATGACCAAAACATTCCACTTTTGTTTTGCCTGACCTTAAGACCTGTTGCACATGTTATTTTGTATCACTTACATGATTTGATGTGAAGTCCATGCAACTTGTGAAATGTGTTTGATCCTCTGCCGTACAGGTCAGCTTTGTGAGGTGATTGGGATATTGACTCTCGGACACTTTGTTCCATCTCGGGCTTTGAACAGAGGAACGACTTGATTGAGGTGGTACAATATTCTGCCAATATATCAATTTCATTGTTCTCAAATGGATATTCAGTGTCTTTGAAATGTTTTTTATACATTTCTCCTGATTTGTATCTTACTACAACTTTATCCCTAAGTTGTTTTGAAAGGTCTTTGGCATTCATGGTTAAATCTTTGCTTGGAAAGTCACTAAATGAACAGGCATACAATAGGCCATTCAACTATACAGTATATGACATTTGTTAAAAATTCTGTCCAGCTGAGCTCATTTTGATTTTACATAGCAAAAAGGGTGAATGTATAACCAATCAATGCATTTTTTTTCGTTTTTTTGTTCTTCTTATCAGTTTTTGGTGACCTATAAAATATTCCACGCTTGTGAAATGTGTGTTGTTAATAATCATCTAAAAAATTGTATATCATATATTATGTGTAATTCAAAAGAATGGAGCAATATTGGAAGGGAGTGAATACTTTTCAAATCACTATATATATAGTATTTATAAATTAAGAGACAGCTCTTGAAGGTCCTCAAATGACAAGTGACATCATTTTTATAAGACAAAGCCTGCAACACTTTATATAATTCAAATAATATTCATATAATTTATTAATTAGATTCATATACTATAATTCAACCCCTACAGTGTTTTGAGTGATCAAGTTATCTGAGTAATACACTACTGGCAGGTAATTCCTTAACATTAATGTTAGATACCATTATATACCATTATGATTCACACCTCAAGTACATGTCCATGCATTTTTTTAGCTGTCATAAAATATCAGATTTGCAGAAATAAGACACACCTGCAACATTTGAAATCAAGGGAAGTACATTACCATATTTTGACAGTAGCAATCCATGGGAATCAAGAAAGGCTGGGTAAACTTTACCTTCAAGAATTATAAAAAAAAAACTGTTGAAGATGGGAAAGTTATAAGACTTAATATGAAAGCTGACATTGTTCCTGTGCCTAGCCTCAGGGGTGTGAAGGCTTTTCACTGAGCTGTTCTTGAACTTCATTGAGCTATACTAATATACAGTGTCCTACACTGCACTACACACATACTGCTGAGAGGAAATGGAGTCAAATAGTCCCGAGCACTATGATGGGGATATCTGTGATATTCGGGATTTGATGCATAATTGATCTAATGATCTATTTCAGCCATTTACTGAATTTAAGTCTTGTTCCTTACTCCCATAATCCTTTGCGTAAAGAAGTGCGTCCTGTTCTTGGTTTTAAATGCACTTCTCTATAACTTTCATTTGTGACCCCTGGTTCATGTCTCACCATTTATTCTGAAGACGTTCTCTGGGGTAAATTCATGATTGAAGGATTTTGAAGACTTGGATCAGATCCCTCTTTTCAAGATGAAAAAGGTGCAGTTTTTTTTTAGCCTGTCAATGTCCCAAAATAGTGTCAATAAATTAGTAAACATTTCTTCTCAAGGAACAATTGAGTTTTTTTATTACTTATTATATAAGTTCTCTCTATTTTTTTCTTAAGCGGTTTCTTATCTTGCTTATGAAGTGCTTCACAAATAAATAGTAAGCACACCTGCAATTTGTTGCATTATGGTGCTACAATGACATATGTAGCTGCTTGGTAAGCATTTAAAAATCTTTTTAAAACATGGTGTACTGTAGGTTTTTAGCATCACAAACAGTACACTAAACATATCTACTGAGAATCCCACAAAATAGTATGCACAAATTAGGGAAAGTACAATCTTCCATTTTTCATCTTCAGTCATTTTTACTGCCAATAAGGCACTCATATGCTGGGCTTTGGTCTATTGCAGGCATCTTATCATTCGATACAACTTAATTTCACGTGCAGAAGTGATATACAGTATATATATATAATCAAAGTAATATACAAATAACAATAGTTCATATTATATTTCAAAGCAAAATAAAAAAATGGAGTAGCTGGCATGTTGGTTGTTAAACAGGAGCTATAGAGCCTCAATCCTGACTATTTACCTTTAGCATGATCAATAATTGTCTAGGCATCATATGGAAACTTTTACTCTCCATTGTATGAATTTGGGTCATCTGTGCAGGAAAGCAATTGTCAGATATTTGAAAAATTGTTTATTTAAAATGAATTTACATTACATACAGTTACATCATGGGAGTCAGCTAACCCTATCATTGTAGCATCCACAGACTTTGTGTTTGATTAGGTATTTATTCCTGTTTTTCTGGTTGGGGATTTAAGCTCCTTATTGGATAAAGTAATTAGACAATGGACAGATACACCATGACAAATCTTTTTTTTTAAGAATCACTAAATAGTTCAAGAGGTACACAGAAGAATTGCTCCCAAAGAATTGATAGAGTTCCCGTATAAAATGAAATGTATTCAAATCTCACATTTCATTTTTTACCATAGAAATTAGTTTTCTAAATACCGAGGGAAGGCAAAGAGCATGATTTGGAGTTTATAATGCAAGTGGGGAAGAGGAACATCCTCTAAAACCATAATTAACACTTGTACAGGAAGCTGTTTAGAGGTTGTGTTGTGTTACTATTGTGTAGCTCTGTATTTTATTCCTTGAATGCTTGGGTAATTCAGATGCAACCTGCAGTTGTGCTTCGACTTTCACACTGCTTGAAGCCATGATTGCAGCACAGATCAGTCAAAGTACTGCAGTAATGTGTTTGAATTGAAATTGTGTTTATAGATGGAGCTTTTCTTAAGTCCATGTGTAAAGCCTCTTTGTTTCCATCTATGATTTATTAATTCATGCTTGAGAAGAGATTCGGAAGATTACTGATGTGAGAAATAGCACATCCCTGCCTAGCCTTTGAAAACAATCAGTGAGAAACAGATCAGGATACAATGTAGAAATATAGTCAACAGGACAGAAGCAGAATCCTGATCATATCATGAATGCATCATGCAGAATTAACTTGAGTATTTTTATATTCAAAGAACTGGATGTTTACATTACAATATGAAACCTACTTGGACTCATTTTTGTTTCCTCTTGGTTTATTTTCATAAATTGTGTTTCACACATGAGTGGAATTTAAATTGTTTTAATAATGTCTAACTTCCACTTGGAAATATAAAGTAACTTACTAGACTGTTACTGAAAAATGCTTATGAATGTGTAAAAAGCATTTGTATTTTCATGCATTTAGTAGTAATATCAACTTCTTAAGTTCTTAGTGTAAACACAAATGCACTAATTTAAAGCTGCTTCTATTAACATTAAAACAAAAATTCTAACTAATGTTCTAATGCAGGGGTCAGCAAACTATGGCCCATGGGCCAAATACGGCCTGCTGAACTTTTCTGAATGGCACGTAGCTCACTACTGCTTGAATCTCAGGGTTACTTTTTGCATCAGATATTGAAAATCTTCCACCAGTGGCCTCTACTTGTTAGCTCTGCTGTTCATTCTCAGCACTAATGGTCAACTGCAGAACATTACCTATTGCACGATTGCATTTTCCTTTTAGCCTATCAGATGTTAGTCTAGGTTACGTATGCCTGTGCTACAACTGATTCTGATCGTAAATACATTAGGATTTTTGTTGCCTACTATGACTGGCTCAGTCACACAAATGACGTCTAGTGTATGCTATCTTGTTTGAAAGCAGGTAATGATTCTCTGACAAGAGGCTAACTGTATGTTATTCCTTATTGTAAAAAAGAAAAATAGATGCAAAGGGTTGAAAATTCAATGATAAATGGTCAGAAGAGTACTTTTGTGTCCCTTGGAAAAAAAAGGTAATATGTCTTATCTGTCAGGAAACAATCGCCGTGATTAAAGAATACAACATAAAAAGGCATTACGAGACAAAACATCAGGCTAAGTTTTCAGAACACACAGGCGATGGATGGAGAGAAAAATTCAAACAGTCGAAAAAGTCACTTCAGGGGTAGCAAAAACAAGAGAAAATTCTAAGAAAATGTTGCGGCTACCCCAGCTAGTTATTGAGTATAACTCTAGCAGCAACTGGCAAACCATTCATGGACGGTGAGTTTATTAAGCAGTGCATGCAAGAGGTCATGGAGAAGATGTGACCAGAAAAACGTGACCTATTCCAGTCAGAGAGTTTATTGGCTTGATAGAGGATTTCACTTGGATTGCCCAGCAAGGTTAGTAAAAATATTTTAGTGGCCCTTGCTCTAAAAAGTTTGCCGACCCCTGTTCTAATCGTATGTTATGGCATCAATGTTAGGTGCTTATTTGTCTGAAAAGTGTATATTATTTTTAATAGTTTTCTTCGCTACACAAAATGATATGGGGGACAATTGTTGTGAAATTAGCGATAGATTAATCATTTAAAATAATTAAATAAACTTAAATTTTCCCACAGCTAATCTAATTCAATGTTCAGGTACAAAAATATTAAAAATATATTATGGTTCTACAGAGAATATTTTTTAACATCATGTTACTTTGTCTTAACTGGGCCAGACTAGAAAAAAGGAATTCTGTGAGAGATGGACTCCTCAGTGATCCCGAGGGAGTGTAACCACAGTTTTGTCTTCAAGCTGCTTAAAGCAGTCAACAGCTGGAGCTCTGAAAAACACAGGTTACCATTTAAAGTGGGATATTAATATTTGATATTTCAAAGCATTTGTGAGTAATATTAATTACACTGATTTGCAATATCCATCACAGTTATACCTTGTAGTACAAATGAGCACCAAAGATTATTCTACTGTAGTACAGTACTACTGTACTTTTTTTCAGAGAAACAGTATTACAACTATAATGGCTTAACCCTTCAGTAGGGTAAGGTAAGATTTTGTCTTCTTGGCTATACTACTGTTGAATCTTTTTCTGGACATTTACAAATGACTTTACAATTTTCAATAGCATCATTATTAATAACGGGCCTTATATTCCAAACATTATGGGAATCAAATCCTTGTAGGTACTGTAGCAATTCAGATTTAAGGTTGCTTGAAAAAAGCACATTAATGTAGGGCTTACAAATTACACTATGAATTAATGAACTTGAACTTCGTAAAAGACATACACACTACATTAAATTAGAAGCAATTTAGCTAGGTCTGCTGAAGAATTACAGTATTTGTCAAAAGTAGATTGTTGTTCATATATGAACACTTAGCAAGTTATGTGTAATTTATTTATGCATATGTTTATTGTGTTTTTGTATATTATAATTTATAAAAAATGTAAAATTTCATATTGTTATATCAATCTCTTGTGTGCCATTTGCTCCTTTTGTGAGGTAAAATTGTTTAGCCTGTGTTGGATGCATGACAGGCTGTGAGGTGAGAGGAGAATCTTTTTAATACAGCTGTAGTACTTTATGAATATGAAAAACAGAAAAAAATAAAATGTTAGGGCCTTACAGAGGTTTAATCTCATTTGTTTTTGATGAAAAGGAACATGCAATTCACACAACCTAAATTATGTATGCTAATCGCAATGGGGAAAACACGATTTCAGCGATGTGAACAAAAATCATATGGCTTAAGTGGATCTCAATTCTTATTGGTTAAGTCACATGAATAGGTTTAAAGGACTGATTTAATGCTTTGATACTTACGTTCTTTTCCCAAGGTCTAGTTTCAAAATATGAATATGAGATTGCAGCTACAGTATACCTTGCAACAAAATCCCTTGCATAAATTATACCTGAAACAGAAAATATCTACTGCTTTTGAAACTAAAAGGGATAAAAAATTAAACGATGAAGCTTGCAGTTTTTGGAGTACCTAAAGAACCAAGTCCTTGCAGGCACCATCATTCATGACCCTATATTGACTCCTGATGTCACCATTTTTTTGCACTCATAATGTATAATGTGTGACCAATTTCAAATATTTAAGGCAAGAATCATGTACACTTTCATGTGTGGTATTTTCTCAATTTTCTTAAACCATTTTATCAGTCATTTACTTTATTTCACCATTGTTTCCAAAACTGTCTATGCTTTGCCATGCTTTTGATATGTTTTTTTTTTCAAATGAGAAGAGAAAGCAGTATAGAAATGCATAGATTATGTCAAAGTGCTTTTTTAGTTTCATATGGAGAAAAGAGGTACATTTTTAGTGAAGGTCCAAAACTGTACACAGGATTAGGAGAACCCTTAGTGAGATATATCATTTTGGACTGAAGACAAATGCAATAATTAATAGGTACAATTTGTGATGACACATAATATTGCCTTGTTTTTATATTGATAATGGCATATTATGTGATATTGATATTATTGCCTTATGTTATGGCTCTATTTCTTCAATAAAAATAGAAATTCAACAGCACTTATGTGATATTCAGACTAAGAACCATCTCTTTTAAACAACTGAAATATTATAATTTATTGTTGTTAATGTCTTTTTTCTGCCCTTGTGTCTGAAATTATAATCAAGTGTAAAATCTGCTATTAAGATTCCAAAATTCATAACTCTTCACTCTTGTATCATATATACATATATCATATATCATAATAAAACATATGTCACAAAGCATTTTTTTGTTTTGATTTATACTTTTATTTCCAATGTGTCTTGCTTCACAAGCATTTTGGTGAAAGAAGTGCCCAGCATTTTAGGTGCTGGTAAAAACTGCCTTGGCAGTAGGTGTATTCAATCTAAATGAAATACCTCAGAGATTTAAATGACAAGACAAAAATGTCTTATAGCTAATTAAAAGATAAAAAGCTTGCACTGTTCTGAACCCCAAGCAACTAAACGTTTTCCAAAATAACTTCAGACAAAATGAAAACAAGCTCCACAATCAGCTATAAAAAGAATACAGTACCCAAACACAACTTTGAGTTTGTGCCAGGCTGCAAGGGGGGTGACATATACCCAACAGCAGCTGTACAGCCTTATGTCTCCTGAGGGCTATGTCAGATAGTAGAAATAAGTATCGGTGCTCTGCTTTAGAAGGGTAGCTATACTGTAATACAGTATGACACATCCTACTCATGACATGTGGATTCCGAATGTATTGTACTTAAGAAAGGCAACACAAAATGTAGTGTGGGGAAAAAAATCAGTATGCACTGAAGTTAAATGCTGCTGATACACCTTTCTAGAAATGTGGAATTATTTTATTAATCTTGGGATATCAACCTTTGTTGCATGTTTAATTTTTCTAAATATCTTCTTGTGATCTTGTTGCCAAATCTAAAGCAGAGATTAATTTTGGGTATGTTTTATTTTTAACTTCCCTTAGATACAGAATTTAAAGTAAATAAAAAAACAACTTTTGTTGTATTTGAAACAGCTTTTGAACATTGCATTCGTTTTAGTGCAGTGAATAGAGCAACAGTATGTGTCAAACCGAAACCCTAAGCTGGTAGCCACACTGTTGTGTGGCTCTAAAAGTGGCTTTGCTTGAAGGATGCCAGGGATTTGTTTATTAGGCTTAAGCTGCTGCAGGTGTACTGTATGTGGATTAAATGTGAGTTATCAAAGAACACTTCTTTATCAGGATAAACAAAAAATGACCAAGGCAAATGGTCAGTTAGACACCAAATATGTGGGAGGGTAGATTAAACTTGCTAGCAGGCTCTCTAAGATTAATAAAGAGACCATTCTTGACATTCTGCAACGAAGTAGCTAATAGAGATGAATACATACAGACTTGCCTACAGACGTCCTTCAATTGTAAAGTTCACATAAAATACAAAACTTTGTTCTTGTTGCTGTTACAGTATATTTTTTATTATCCTTATAAATATAGGAAAATCAATAGCTTTGGTTACTGTGCCATGTTTTTAAGGTTTTACATTATGCTTGACAGCACATCTCTGTGCTTTGCTATATATTTATCATAGTTTTATTGCAATTTACTGCTTTTATCATACATACATAATAATAAAGCCTTATAAGAGAGTAAGTTGGAAGGTCAAATAATTCATGAAACAATCTCCAAAATATTAGACCGTGATTAATTTTTCTTGGAATGACCAATGACTATAACAAAATTACAATTGAGAAACAAAAAGGGGCACATTTCTCATAAAAGGAAAATCCTACTTACCATGTCAGTACTGTTTATTTGGTAATGCATGGTTAGTTTCAACAGATTCTAATTAGACATTCATCTGAAAGAACTGAAGTCTTGATATTCAATGGTAAACATCACAATAACAGTCTCCTGAGATATTAACAATCAACTGCTCTGAGAATGGCACTATTAGGATGTATTATGCTAGATGCACAGTTTGCTTGAGGGTATTTATAAATTATTTATCTTACCCACAACTAATTTAAGAGTTTATAAACAGACACAATTGTGAAAAAAATTGGTTTATTTTTTGAAATGTCAGCTTTTCACTCTTAGTGCTTCAGGCTATATATTTTCCAGAGAGCATAAAATAATGCCTCATACTAACATATGCATGTATATATGCATGTTTTCCATCTTCCCCTAAGTTAGTGACTGTGCTCAATATTTGTTGATGTTTAACAGAGAACAAAGTAATGAGTCAAAGAGAGAATGTTTGACATTAATTAGTTTTCTTCTTTGTTCCCTTTGAAATTTTAACATCTCCAAGGATTTATTTCTCTCTGTTTTTTCTTTCATACAGTTAATATGCAATCTCTCTGTACAGGTTTCCAAAAAATCTAAAGAAATAATAGATTTGGTATGCATGCCTAGTATAACTAATGTTATAATATGCTCTTCGCGTAACAAAATCTGAGAGTTACAGTATGCATTCATAATATGAAATCTGTTTATTCCTGGTAAGAATCACTGGAGTCTATACCTTAAAGATACAACTTAAGGCTACACTCTGGATTGGTCATAGTCCATTGCAGGGCAACACACAGATAATGTAGATAGAATTGTAACCACTACTGTAACCAAAACTATATATCTTTGAGAGGTGACAAGTTACTAGAGAACCTTGCACAAGCTAATGTCAACACAGACAAAACATGCAGACTCCACCTATTAATATTATTACTGGTAGTAGTATTAGGCACTCTTTTATGACAATCAGCAAGTGAAGCAAAAACTGGAAAAGAAGAAAGTTAAACATAACCATGCTTCTAAAAAACTTGCTTCAAACTCCTTCAATCACCTGTTTTATCTGAAACACTACACCCATGTCATCAAATCCGAAATGGACTGTCCTGCACAATGAGACAGAGAACAGAAGGAAAACTAGAGATGTATCTGAAAATAGTATGGTTTGCCTAGAACCTATTCTCCTGTATGTGCCATCATGAGCATGACAGGAATAGGTTATTGTTCACGAGAAAATAAGTAATAAGGCTATCCCTGAATTTTGAAGCCAACAGAAAGGAGTTTTCATAACACCTCTGGAATGGTGCACAAGTCCTGATTGTGCACAGCAGTGAGGAATGCATGTTGTGTATGTTGGGGGGGTGGTGGTGAAAGTTTGAAAACAACTGGCATCTTGCTGGCATGTACAAACAGAATTAATTCATAAAAAATATGTAGAATCAATCAGGACTGGGAACAAAATATTTTCAGCAGTGAAAAGAACAGTCAATAGAATGGATTGAATTTTCAAGAACTGTTAGGAAATGGAATAAATTGAAAGCAAAAATAAAGTTAGTTTTCCATCACAAAGTTGAAGTTCTAGAGCTAGTTATCATTATGCTATCATAAAAGGAAGTATTATTAATATCAGCTGGATATTTTTACTGTGAACACAGTAAAGTGTAAAAATCAAGGCAATTGTGGTATAGTAATGGTATGATGTACCCAGCGGATCAGATGCATGGTAAAAGCGTAAAAAAATCAAGGGTAGACAGCAAAAATGGACATAATTATTTCCCAAAGGTAAACTATCAGCAGGATAGCAGTGTTACTGAAAGGTGCCTTTTTTAGGCTGTGGTTTCGTTTGTTTCACCTTATTATCAGCAGACATATCAGTCCTAGCTGAGCAGTCCAGCCCTGAGTGATTGACAATGTGTGGAGTCATGCTGACAGCCCATGCCCCCAGCCTGACATCTGAAACCCTCCAGGCAACCGATTTACACCAGTAATCAAACGCAGGAGGTGAGACTGAGATTACTTTCATTGGAAGTTTAGGATGGAGCCTGTGAGTTACTCACTTACATTTGTCTCATTAGCATTAAAGAGCTACAAACCAATTATTAACCAATAGCATACATATAAACCAATAGCATTAAAGACCTGTGCACTGTCAATACTTCTAATATCATAGTTGTTATGGATTTTGACAGCTTTCCGATTCCAGGATCATGAAGACATGGTATTTTAAGCTTGTCCTTTCATTTTCTTAAACAGTAAAAGTTCTTCGAATTTCGTAAAGAAGAATTCCTACATGTGTATAAACCACTATTTCTTCACTAATGAAAGTACACATTACAGTATCACTGAGATTGGTTACAGTATACAGTAAATCATTCTGATAATAAAAAGACTTTTGAGCTAATAAACTGACAAACAAGGCTTAAGACAACCAGCCCACATCTTAAAGGAAGATAAACTTACATAATATACTGTAAGGAGCACTTTGCAGAATACAGAGCAAGAATTAAATAATCTTTAACATTAACACAGTAACCAAGGTTACCCCAGTAAAGCTCAAACCTGCCAACAAAGGGATGTGTTCCTCTCAGTCTCCCAATGCTACTCAGTCAAACTTCATTAAAATAGCTGGTCTTGGGAAATGTCTTCATCTCATTTGTGCATAGGCTGTACATGGGAATCTGTTCTCCCCTGTCTAAAAGTCTTCTTGCTGCCTTAACATAATCAGCGATGGGGACAGCAGTCTTCATGGATTGAATAACACTGTTTGCCATGTTTACAGTCGGGGGTGACGTGTTAGGTGTGTAGAGGGGTTATGCCAGATGGAGATCTGATCTGGAACCAAGGGACAGGAATAAAACAAATGAGAAAGGAAATACAGTCTGCCAGAATGCTTTGCAATTTACATACAGCCTGAATCATGCTAATGCAATTGTAATCTCCATACAGCCATGATACTGTGCTTATTTGTTAGTTTAGTTTCAAGAAGTAGGAGAGAAGAAAGCAAGGTGACACGTTCAGCTTTATAAATATCCAGATCAACTTGACTTGTTGCTTGGCCCATAAAACGTGTTTTCAGAATAACTTATTTTTTCCCACTTTATTACAGATTTGCTCATATATTCAGAAATGAATTATGCATAATAAAAAAACACTGTAATTTTTGTCAAATGTTAGATCTTACATATCCGTATGTGGTTTTATATATATATATATTTTTTTTATATTTGCATTTTCAGTGTGGTTTTAGCCCTTGCTTTTTTGGGGTTTCTGATTCAGAAAAATAAAGCAGGCTGTACTTGTCCCTCATGGTTCTTCATACCTTACTGGCAATCACCATGGAATACTGAACAGAACAGATTCAAAAGTTTGACAGCGCTAAATCAGCTGAGAACCTGTGACTCTAAGTCAAGTATATCTGCACTGCCAAACAGAATTTAAAAAAATAGATAAACTGGTAGTGATGGGAATTAGGCTAAATAAATGGTTAAATAATGTATAACTTCATAATAATAAATTATTTCCTTAAAAAGGCATGGACAGTAAGCATGAGATATTACTCAGTTTTCTAACCCATGCTGCATTGTTTTTCTAATCATAGGGCGTCACTCAGACCCAATGATTACTGATGTGTTTTCTCTATCTTCCTCTGTCATCTTGCACAGAAATGACAGGAGTAAACAAGAGCTGATGAATGGTGATCCCACATCATCTGTGACTTTACAGCAACACTCAGTCAGTGCAGGAGGTCTAGTCCAAGATATCCGCTGACCTCAGTATGTTCTCCTGTCAGTTAAATTACAGGCAAGTGGAACATCCCCCCACAGCCAGTAAGAGCTCCATCAGAGCATTGGAGATTTCCTGGCTCATTTTCTCAAACAAGTGATTGTCATAGATGAATGTTTTGGTTCTTGTATTGATAGGCATGACGTGAAATTACACCTCATGCCTATCAATTTTTGGCTCCAGTGGACCTTTTCATCTGTGCGGTATATGTGTTGTGTACAGTATTTATCATAAGCAGTGTACATTGAAGGATTAATGATATGCACATTCTCCTCATCATACAAACAAGGAACAAGTTTATTCAAGTTTAATCAAGATTATTCATATTGGGACTAAATATGAAATAGAAGCAATTTGTTTATTATTAGACGAGAACCCAGCTATTTAACAGTTTCCACTGAACTCTTGTGGGGAACTATAATTATATCATTCTAATTATGATTTTTGAAATATTTTCATAGGTATTTGTTTTCCTAAAGATGCATTTAAAATGTTGCTGTTTTTGGTATTTAAATATCTAATTGTGCCATCCATTTTGTGTTCATATTTGTGTTTACTAAAGCTGTTTTCATGCAGTGTAAGGTACAAACCGAGGTTTTGCCAGACAACAATGTGGCTGAAAGTCAATAGACAATTGTTTACCCAAAAGAGCGTTATCATTCTGTAAGTGAGTGGTTTCACAATAAAAATAAAAACCAGAGCTAAGGTTAAAATATACAGTAAGTGACTTCTATTACAAATCATTCTGCTGGGAATTTGCCATTCTTGCAAAAGAAACCCAGCATAATTATTCTTCCAAGCCCAATAATTTCAATAGAAATAAACTGTTTTCCAAAGGTTAGAATCATAATCGTAACAGATCATAACCCCGAGCCAAACACTGTATGAACATAAGAACAACCTGAAGTGCTGTACTAGTGACTACAGAAAAGAGAAATCAAAGCTTTTGTGTATGACCAAATATTTTGCAGTGCATTTCAATGTCTGTTTGAAAACAGAAGTCATCTAGCCTCTCTTGAACAGATGGCTTTTAAAATAAGCAGCATGCGACCCAGTAATCATATATGCAGTAAATGGTGCTGGTTAGGTTCCTGTGGATATGCTGCAGATGGCTTACAGATGTTGTTACCTCAGAGCCCAAAAAGCATCCTTGTCAAATTTTTGGTATAATACCTAGGGGGCAATTCTGCCTAAGCTACTGCCAAGCCATTATTCAAATCAAACAGAATTCAAATTTTATGAAACTAAAAGGCTGCAAGGGCATAATTCAGCTTTTTACAAGGGCATGTGGTCTTTGATCTTGCAAAAATGGATTTAGAATCCTGGACTACAGGGGGATTTCTCAGTGAGAAGGTTAGTTTAGGTTGTAGCTGCTGACCGCAGGGCAGAGTATCTTGGATGGCCAGTACTTCAATGAATTTTGCTAAAGCTGACGAATCTGATGTAAGTATCAGATATGTTGTTAATAACTGTTCACCCCCAGGTTTACAGTTGTTAAGTAGTGGGATTAAAGGATGGCCTCTCGTCTTGCTCTAGGCTTAGCATTAGTTCAATCTGCATGCGTTTATTTATTTTTAATTATCTGAAAGAATAGCCAAGGAAATTTCAACTATTCTTTTGGCATTAAACACCAAATACTTGCTGTTCCACTCTGTCCATTCAAATCCGCAATTACTCATTTAGCTAACATCTATTTAACAATTTTTGGTGTTAAAAAAAGTCCACATTAAGTCAATGACGTACAGACCACACCTTGAAAATTTTAAGATCAGAAACATGCCCCCTTATAAATATGTCAATGGTATACCAAAGTGTGTGAACGACAACAGTAAGTTTATAATACAATCATGTTGAAACAGAGGTAACATGAAGCATATTAACAAGACCTACAGTATGAAATCATGGTAAGAAAAATCAAGTGCATGACTTTAGCTTTTCAATACAAGAGGAACAGTTTACTGCACAGATGTACAGCCAGAATACAATTTATTATGTTTCATGTTTTAAATATTGTGCTAGAACTGCTGAATAGAGAGACACATCATTCTCTGAATTGAACTCCACCTTGACAGTAGACTGAACTGCTGCTGTAGAAGGACCAGACATGAGAAAATGTGGGTGTAGCACTCAGCAATTGTGCATCCTTGTATGCATGTTTTATTCATTACGTTTTATGATTTAGTTGAGCAGTCTTTGGGATCATTAGTTGGATTTATTTACTTTTGGTACTGTCACACTGTAGACTGGAAAATTAGAGAATAAGAAGATTAATTAATACCGACATGTTGGAAATACAATATTTGTAATTCAAGGTTTAAATTCATCATAATGAGTTGAATGTCCTTCCTTTATACAGCTTCAGAACAGAAAAAAGCAACCTGTAGCATTAAAAGAATGATTATGTGCTGTTTATTAACTTAATCTAGCTATTTCAAGTTTCCATTGATATGATATAGCTCACATATTTTGTAAGTAATTTGACTATCATCATTCTATTAACTGCTTCATCCAAATCAGGGTCACAGGAGAACTGGGGCCTTTTTTGCTAAACATTAAAAAGGCAGAACAGAATGATAATAGATTTCAAAACTATTTCCAAAAGATGTGGACAATAAATTAACTCTTTAGGTACGTAAAAGCTAACTCTACAAAAAGACAATTTAATTTTTTGTAAATCATGACAGTTTTATCGTTTCATTTCAGGGACCTCTATGCATGGCTGTCTTTGCAAAGTGGAATACATCCTAGACACATTGTATGTTTAATTACTTTTTTATGTTGTCTCTGTTATTTTGTATTTCTTGGAAGGGACAGCTCGTTATTGTTCTCGGGCACATGATAGAGTACGACTGACTTGGTGTCAGCCTCATACTGGCCATCCTAAACATCCTGCATGATTAATCTTTTCAGACATGATTAAATACATTTTTTTCTCATTTACATTTATACAAAATATTTTTCTTCCCTGTATAAAGGTAGCCCATGTTCTGGTAGCCCATTATTTACAAGCTAATACTTGTAAAGCATTTATTCAAAGTTTCACAAGTTTAAAACAGAATGTTTTATATACTGTAAATGTTTGTATACCTGTATTCCTATATATATACAGTAGTTTTAATGAGTTTATTTAGTTTGAATTCTAATGCTGTATTTAATTAAAGGGGAACTGTAATACTTTTTTTGGATTCCAGGGTTAGAAAGAATCAGCATTGATGAGTACATTTTCAAACCACATTAAAAGTAAAATGTACACAGTAACCTGTAAAACCTCCAATTTACATCACAAAATAGACAAAACTTTCAGGTATGCGTTGCGACTCAGAACGAGGCAACAAAACGTCTGGTTATGTGAAGTTGCCCTATTATACTGTCAAGAAGCAGGCTCTTTTATCCCAACAGAAATATTGCTCTCACCTTCAAGATGGTTTTCCCTATAAATGGAACTTACTTGTTAACTCTGCAAGTAAGTATCAATTTATAGCACTTTCAAAAAAAGGACACAACATTTTTTTTGTTTAATTCAAAATTTGTCATTTTTATACCGTCAATGAATTTATTTTGCTGCCGAGATTTAATAACCAGTCTGCAAAATTAAGACTGCAGTTCCCCTTTAACCTAAAAGCTGTGACAAGCTGGTAAAAATTAGTGAGGCAGTGCCCTTTATTGTTTCCAATGCAAAAAAACGGACAAGCTTCCTTCAGCTCCCTTAAGTGCTTATGTCGCAGTGTCTTTGTGGCTTATTGTATCCAAACCACTTTCTATATCTTTCTCCATCTTTCAGATTGTGAGGACTTTCCCGCAGAGCCCCGGTGCATAGTGGCTCACACCATTTTTCCAGCTACCTCACACCACTGTGAAGACGGGACAGATGTTTAAATAGAGAGGAGTGCAGCTGTCAGGTATCAGGATTGTAAGGACCAACAGCTGCCTCCTCTCAGACGGTGATTAAGCTAACTACTTGTCACAGAAGGCTTCCAGTTAAGGTTAAAAATTATCATCTATACATGTTTCACTCAGGAAACATGTATAGATGATAATTATTGGATGGCACAGTTGAATTGTAGTGTACTTCATTAACGTACGTAAAGCAATTGTGTTATAAACTTCAATTTTACGAAAGTGACCGTGGTATGCATTAATGTTTATTATGTATTTTTCTGATTGTACCAAATTTTCAACTCCAAAGTCAAGCTAAATTGTTTGGTTTTCTCACTGGCCCAGAATAAGTTCATGGCTGTTATGGATCTTCTTAGCCTCATCACTGAAATCCCATGTTAATATTTGGTAATGGCTGCCTGTGGTTAATTTCAGGTATGAATCAAAGGACAGAAGCATTGTGATACAGAAAAGATACATAAAAACAAGGATACTATGGTTAGTATACCATTGGTTACACTAAATTTCTAATCAGTCTTATGAAAAGAATCAATATTCAGGCACTCTTAACTAACTGCAGCCACTTATATGAATTAAATTGATACTAACATGCATTCATATAACAGATGTATTCTCGAGAGGGTGAAAATTGAATTAATCTCATCCACAACCCTGGATTAGTAACTTCCACGCAGAAGGATGTGGAACAGGGGTGGTGACTGCTCAATCTGGTAAATCATACAAAAGGTGGAGAAACTTAGTAACTTCTGGCTCAATAGCTACGTCTGAATAATGATATTTTCTGGTGTGTTGCCTAAAATTACAACAGTATTGCTCTGGTGATCAAGCAGGTGCACAGAGGTAGCTAGCTGGTCACAGGGTCCTGTTGCAGACTAGACCTTGGGCAGAATTCTGTCTTTACTTACAGGTTCACCCTGTAACTCGACACTTCTGGAAAAAGTTTAAGGCTCAGTGTTCAGACAATAAGTGTGGCAGGCATGTGGTTCTGTAGTCAGTCAGCCAAGTTGGTTTAGCGGAGTGAGGAGGGCAGCTTTTTAACTAGGGATAATATGGTTTGTGATTGGTCAAGAAGCTACCAGGTGGAGTTTGTACCCAGACCCTACAGATCCCTGATTGTTGTTAATTTTGTTGACTTTTAGGATTATCTCTTTTAAGGGGACATCCACCTTAAAGGAGTATTGACAATGAATCTCTACTGTCCTGAAAAAGATCCTTATCCAAAAGATAAGCTCATTTCCCTCACTTGATCACACATAAAAACCACTAGGACATCCTGTGGCTCAAACCACAGAGAGGGGCCTCTTTCACTACATAGCTGTGACAGACAACAGTCTGTTTGTCCCAGGCACACAAAGATTGTTAGAAATACTTAATATCATTTATAAAGTGATATAATAGGCCTTGTCCCAACATGCATTAAAACATCTAGTGAACAGAGACTGTCAGTGTTTAAGGTTTTTTGTTTTTCTAAATGCAGGTTTGTGGTGAGAGCTGTTGAATAGAAAGATATAAGGCTCTTTTATAAAAAAGGAGAAAATGAAGAGAGCTAGTGAAAAAAGTATACTGTATAGACTACAAAAATGTTTCCATCTACAGGAAGACGGTTTTGATTTTCACAAACAAGTTTAGATTGTGGGGGGACAGGGTAGCATTTCTCATCTCAAAATGTATTTTTTGAGAGATGCTGTAAGGGCTTTATATTTTGTTGTAGAGATAATGTAGGAATGGTTTACTTTTTTTGAAGTGGTTCTGAGTGGGAAGGTAGTTTATTGAAGGTCGCCTTGGCTCTCTGGATTTTACCCTGGAAGAGTGTTCGTGAGTCTTGAAGGATTTTTACAGTAATCTCTTTGGATTTTGGAAATTGGAGGAAATGCAGTTGACAAGGTCTGATAAAAGATGTTGTTTTAGAAGATTCTGAGGGTGCCATAAGGACAATTAGTAGAGGAAAGTGCTTGGGGGGTACCACAGGAGTTTTATTTAATGTCTTGTGAGCTGTTGGAAGAGTTTGAATAAAAGCTTCCAGATATTTTTATGTTTGTAATAAATGAATAAATGTGTTTGCATTTTTGTGTGTGGGAGTTGAGTGTTTCTTTTTATTTTCAGGGGCTTATGCACATTTATTGAAAGAGTTTTATGTTGCCCTGTCTGTATCACTTGCTTATTGCATACATTTTCAGTCTAATATGATTAAATTATTCCTGAAAAAGAATAATTTAGAAGAATGTTGTGCTGTGTATTTCATTGAGTACAGGAACCTCTCATCCCACACAATTTTAAAGCATAAACAAATATTTTCTGTGTTTTTACATCAGTTTACTACAGATAAACTACAGATATGGGTGAATTCAGTTCTCAGGACATGTGGCCCTTCTGGTTTTCATTCTGTCTCTGACATTACTGGATGTAATTATTTGGATAACAACCCAAACCACTTGTTATTTTTAAATTTTGAAACATATCTGTTAAGTCATGCTCCGTCCTCTGATTTACTGTATGTTTCAGTGCAGAGCATGAGTTGGCTTTCATTGCTCCTCTTATGCTGAAAATATTCTGACATTTTATCCTTTTATGTTTGGACCACTTATTGCTTAGTGCTTTGATTTTTTTAGTTTCCACTTTTTTGGAAAATTTATATTTTAAATATCTTAGTTTAATTTTCTAATTCTTACTATGTTGCACATTCGTTTTTTTTTTCACTTTTGCATGTGAGCTTTGACTTGCCAATGGTTTTGGAGTAGGAACAATTATTGTAACCTGTGAACAGTTAGACTAATTAAGTTAGGTAATGGGAGTTCAGTAGAAGGAACACAGAATGCACCTGTGATAAGGCATAAACAGAAAGGTATTGTGGAACATTGAAGATGTTCCAGTCACTTTGCAGGTGGAAATGAAGAGGGTAGAATAGACTTCATTAGGGGATGTTTAGAATGTTTTCAGTAATAGAGTGTTGACTTTTTTCCTGGATAAATTAGAGAGCAGCTGTAATGAACAGGGCAAAAACTCTGTTAGATACCTTTTACCCTTTTTCTTTGAATTTAGTTTGTATCGTACTGGTTTTATCCCCTTAAAATCCCTTCTAAATTTGTTCTAATTTGGATGATCTTTTTTAAATTGTCCTTTTTTGTTTCACAATGGTTTTGTTACTGGGGTAACACAGTTTAAACTTTCCAAAATAATTGAAAGTATTAAAGGGTAAATCCTTTCCAGGAGAACATTAACTTTGACTTCCATTTTGGGTGCAGGGATGGATTTAAACTAAGTGATTTGGTATGTTTCACTACAGCTAATAATAACTATAGCTACCTGTTAGGATCCTCAAATTATTTAATGTAATAATAGCTCATAAGCCTTATTTATCATATCTTGATGAGACCGAACTGCAACATAGAAAGTGACCTGTAAAATTATATTGGTTGTTACTGTATTCACATGAAGACAGTATAGTAGATTTTCTGTGAAGGTGTTTTTTTTTAAATTTCTTAATAGTTACTGGGGTTTGATTCACTACACCACAAGTTCAAGAAGCACATAGCCACCAGGTGGAGTAGTAGAGATAAATATCCGAGACAACACATTAATTGAGTGCTCTGACTTCTAATGAGATGTTCTCTTACCACTGATATCCTAGATAGAGAAGCCAAATTCCTGTCTTGGGGGCTACAAAGCATTCAGCTTTTCATTTTGTTTCCAGCATAGAGTTACAGTTCTTAATCCTTCAGACTACTCCTTTACACATCAACATTTAACCAAAGTTTACTGATACTCATTGAAATTATGCATTTGATTTGAGGCACATTACCTACAAAATCCCAGGCTCAAGGAGAGGTGTTAAATATGCCCAGTTAATATTGCAGCATGCATATTTTTTAATTTCCCTCAAAAATCATTTTAGGTGAACCTAACATTTTGTGCTTGACAAAAGTCTTAATGTCCTTTCAAAGATGTCAAGTCTTGATCACATAAAATAAAGGCATCCTTACTTTCACAAGACATTGTACATCTGATATACAGTACATTGTGCTGATTATTTAATTTTGGAATATGAGTTATTAATATATATCTCAACAAAAATAGTTATTTGTTACATTCATCTATCCAATTTCTAACACATTCATCCAATTCAAAGTTACAGGAGAGTCAAAGCCTATGTCAGTAAGCAACTGGGAAACAGGTACAAGTGTACAGCCAGGATGGGCCATGAGTCCAACATATGGCACACACAGACACACCAGGGCCACTTTTTCCATAAACTTGGGGTGAACATACAAATCCCATGCAGATAGAACCCCAGATCCAGAACTGAACCCAGCGCTCCAGTGTTGTGAGGCAGCAATGTTAAGCACTGCACCACTGTGCTGCACATATTCATTACTTTTTGGAGGAAATAGAAACATCCTAGATTACTTCAAAGCATTTGTTTTTGGTGATGCCATTGTTTTAAAATAATTTTTCATGTGATTATTTTTGTATAATGTGAATACATGTATAAGTGTATATTTACTGTGTGCATTTGTTTGCATTGTATGCCTTAGTAAGCAAAACCTTTACATAATTTGTTAATATTTTTACATATTTTACTATATCATGGAATAAAGGAAATGCTATACATGTGAAAAACATGAGTTGAGGCTGAAAAGAATGTCTGGCCATAAAACAGTCTCAAGAAATTCATTGCCATAGCAGTTGACAGGACAGGTACTGTACCTGTACATTCATCCAAGCTTGTGAGTAAGAAGCTGTTAAAAAAAGACAGGAAAGCTTTTTTTAACAAAACATTTTAAAATGTCTTGCTGCTGTTTTTCTTCAGTCATTATAATGATGAATTGAATTTGTATATGTTACTTTTAAATGATCCTTATGTTCATCTATCAGCAATTCAGCTTGTCCAGTTACTCATAGGTTTGGAATACTTTCCTAATAACATTTAATCATAATACCTGTACTGTATATGCATGAATTTGTTCAATGTAATGAGTAACATGCAAAGAAGTCATAAAATGATATATGGAGTATGACAAATAAATGTTCCTATGTAGCTAAAAATACCAAACCCTTAATAACAGGCAATGAATGAAATCTATTATGATTCATGGACATTAATAATTATTCTTTCTCTTTCTTCTTCTTTCATAACTTTTATAACAGAAAGAGGTTGTGGTAGCATCGTGACTAAATATTATGAAGTGAAACTCACATGCTGTCATTTTGAAATGCTGCATTTACTTTCTACATGCATTTCTAATAAGCAGAATATATTCCCTGGCAAAGCTACTGTATGACAATGTGTCATCTCTTTGTTCACCTTTTGTGACATCTCACCACTTAAATGTCAAACAAATGACATATTTTATCTGGAGTTCCATTTTACATTTTCATTTCTGTCCCATTTGGGACATGGGATTTGTGTTCAATGATTCATTCCCTTATTTTTAGAGTATTTAAAGCTGTTCTTCCATTTTAGTTCTAATTCCTTTATGTACATATTAATGTAAACAATAAAACCTTTGACATGTGAAGGGAACAAGTTGAAATACAAAACTGACAGGAAGATTTCCAATCCTTTTTGCTACAGGCAAAATTTATTTTCTTCACTCCTGGAATAAAATAATGCTCTGAACCTAAAATTATATCTGAGTTTCTATTGTAGGTGATTACTGCTGAACCAATTGCTTTGAACCAGAGCTGTCCACAAGAGCAACTGATAAGAAATGATTTATGCTGAAAACATGCTTTACTGAGCACTGAAACTCAATCCTTTATACCTTATAATTATACCTTGCCAAAACACTCAGTATGTATGTCATTCGATTTTATTTTGTACAAATAATGTTTTATAATTATTCTAATAATAAAACTTATTAGAGCTGTACTCTGCTACACTCTGAAGGGATTGCCATTGTATTTGTAACATATATATGGTATATACAGTATCTTCAACAGCAGCCAAAAGAGTCAGTGAAAATTCTGTCAAAACATTTCAGAACATGTAATGAGTTAATTAAATTCCTTGTTTGTGCAATGGCTAATAAAGTGCCTGTGTCTGTATACTCTTGCAGGCCAATGATTTTTGTAATAAAAATAATGGGAAAAATACAAAGTGATTCAGCTCAGTAAGTGGCAAAATCTTATCTAATTGGCCAGACAGCTGTGTTACGATGTTCTAGACTAGGAAATTAGCCAAGCAAAGAACACATTGTTAATATCCTGTTAAAATAAAGCTGTTAGAAACTATGTGTCCACAGTAGTAATATCACCTTTTAAAATCAGTTTTATTAAACCAGGCATTGATTAAGGACAAAATCACATAGCTAATCACTGTAATATGTAATAATATGTAATATGTAATTACCTCTAATATGGATAAAGAACAGAAATGTAAGCCCCTAGATTAATTGACTAGACACATTGGTTAATTGGTCATATGTTATTTATAATATATCAAATGGATATTACTTTAGACTACTTGAGGCCTTTGATAGCACCCGCTGCTGTGAAATCCATTTACAGATTAAAGATAAAAGTTTATCTTTTACAAAAGTGTAATTTACAAGTCTCATCTTTTTCAACAAAGTACACAGTTGTCTGTAGGAGTATCTCAAATACTATGAAACTGATCTCTGCTGAGTTAATGTAATAAGTGTTTATTTTATTTCTGTTCAAAAGCAAGAAATTGCAGTACAATACAGTACAATATACAGTACAAGCTCCATTCAGATTCTGAAATGTACTAGTAAAATCTCACTTAAACTATTTTTGTCACCATACTGTACTAAGTTCACCAAAAAGATATTTCTGTGAAAGACAAAAATGCTGACACCTTCTGTTTTTTGTTTTACTCAGCAGCTCTGTAAATGAGATATCTAAATGACCAGGCTTAAAATATGCTTCCAGTAAAATTCTTAGAAGATAATTGTGCTGAATATTGTGAATGTAAGTGTATTTTCATTTGTTTTGCACAAATAAGGGACTAACAAAAGCAAGAAAGAGAGAGACAGCATGAGGAATAGGTTAGCCAGTAAGGCAACACAAGCTTAAACAAGAAGCATGAAAAGAAGTATTATATAAAAAGCTTTTATGAAACTATATGCAAAGGTGTGAACCTATATTTTGACACCTAAAAAATAGAACCTGGTTCTATTTATTCTGTTTGTGTACAGTATATGTACAGTAATAGCCTTGCTCATACAATATTTTCCCTGCCAAGTTCAACAAGGTGCCACGATTGTGAGCATATCTGTTAATTTTACAGGTTTCTTGCATTTCCTGTTATTGTTGTAGAATCATTATTTAAAATGTAAATATATATTGAATCAATAGCAGACAAATCACAATGTCACTGTTGAATGGATGCCCAATGACTAAAAATGGAGGCCAGACAATAAGGTTATTGTGGGAAAAGTAGACAGCATTTAGCAGACAAAATTAATATAATCAGGACCTAAAACTCCTGATCTTCTCTCGTTTTCAGTATGGCATCTTGCAATGCTGTCCTGCCAAACAAGGATTTTGTATTGTCTCAATGTTAAGTGACCTAAAGTTCTGTCATATAAAATTGAAACAAAATGTTCTATGTACCAATATGACATAAAAACAAAATCACTCAAAAGAAATGCTATTATTTTTTGTATTAAGCACAAACCTACTGTAGTACTAAGCACTTGAGAGCAAAAGCACTTATAAATCCACTTACATATTCACTGTTTTTGTACCTAAAATAGATGTTCTGCTTTCAGTGCTTTTATAGAATATATA
The DNA here is from genome assembly GCF_040954835.1 of Lepisosteus oculatus. NCBI lineage: Eukaryota > Metazoa > Chordata > Actinopteri > Semionotiformes > Lepisosteidae > Lepisosteus > Lepisosteus oculatus. Next base: position 9,874,154 of record NC_090719.1, on the reverse strand, counting down.
ATATATGGAGTTCTTATCAACTGTCAGTTTATTTATCTAAAAAACACATTCTAAATTAATGTTTTTTTTGCTTTTCTAACAATATTAAATTTGGTCACTTTAGCTTCATTATTTGTGCCATTTTGGTCTAGAATGTAAATAAGGTGCCCTGCATTTTAATTTACCCTTGATAAAAATATTTACAAAAAGCATCATCATAGTGGATAATGTCTTGCATACACAAATCTAAATGATATTATACTGTAAACTCAATAGCTTTGCACAGAGAGAAAAAAGGCCTCGGGCTATTAGGCTGCACATCAACTTTAACATGTTTCAGTCAGATATTTTCATCTTAGATTCCCACATTTTGGATTCATAAGATACTTTTGAGTACCATCCTGGATATGAATTGAATGAAATACATTCATCAGTCCTAATGCTAGACATTCCCAGGTACAGTATATACAGTAGTAATGTCTTGCACCCATAGGAAATAAAAGCTGAATCCTTTACATTTATAACAGAGTAGACTATTAGTGGACCTGTTCAGTGTATTTATAGCCCACTCAGCAGACCAATGAAACAGAAACCAGGGGTCACAAGTTTAAACAACAAGGAAGTGCACATGAAAATGACAACAGGATACACTTCTTTGCAGCAGGTGGTGTCAAAGCATGGAACAAGTTACAGTGATCTTGTTGAAGTTGATACACATGGTTCTTTCAGGAAACAACTTTAGATCTTTGTACTGGGACTATCCTATGGTGGAATACTTAAGGGTGTACATGACTGGGATTCTCTTAAATGTTACTACATATATACAGTAGCTAAGCTTCACTGTGTTAAAGCATAAACTCTTTCAGTTTGGATAGATGCATTGCTACAGCAGTGGAGTCAGTGAGATGAGAAACCACAAGACACCAGATTTTAAATAGACGTGCTGTTTATATCGCTTAGTCTGCTGCAAATAGCGGGAAAAGGAATAAAATGCCAGCATGAATTCAGCATCAAATTGGATAAAATTTCCAAAACATTAATGATTAATTTCAAAAGATACTCTCCCTTTTAAGCCCAGACATGTTAAATGCCTGGAAACGTGGACAGACAAAACAACCACATTCTTCTCATATTACCTAGCAGCAGTGGAAGGTTTAAAAGTCTAATTGCATTTTCTTGTGAAAGTCTCACAACTGTGAACACTCATAGATTACTGGTAAGTCTCTGTCAGCCTCCTGAGGATGAATAATGATTAGAAGGTATTCTGTGCTGCTAGCTGCAGGTACAAGCATTGTGTCAAATTACACACAGTGAAAATGTCGGTATGAATGCAAGCAATGGTGGAGGAGTCATTTACTATCTCATCTGCATTTCCTGGATTTTTTTAAAACTTATTTACATTTCTTAATGTTTTTTGTGCCATTCGGTTTTCAGCTTTCTCCTCAAGTGTGCTTTCTGTGCTTTGGAAAATTATATCCATCAAAAGAGCTTCCAACAACAATCTTTACTGTAATCGAACTCTTCTAAATGTGAAGTAATTTCATGTTGCACCTCCCATTGTATAGAACTACATAATTATGCTGACTAAGTGAAGTCCAAGTAAATGCTGACTGGAATCAATTTTACAGCTACTCCACGTGTTTGTTTCCACCTCCCATTGCAATCAATAGAAAACATGCTGTATCCTTATTACCAGCACTGTTACTTCAGTATTGTGAAAGCAACTAAAATGGAGATAAAATAGCAGAATGGTTAACAAACAAGAGGGCATTCATCCCATTGAACTCATATAATAGTCGGTAACTAATTCATTTGAGGATTTGTTGTTGCCATTTCTCTTAAAAGAAAATATATCCACCACTGTACAACAATAAGGCTGCGTAGCTTGTTTCATATTCCCACAACCCTCTGGATAAAGGGTACCTCCTGTTTCTGAATTTAATTACTGTTCCAAGTAGTTTCCATTTGATCCATCAAATTCAAGTTACACTGTTTGTTTTGAAAAAATCTGCATATTGATTATGTCAACACTATCATGCTCATTGTCAAGGATGAGAATTTAAACAGTAGCTGGACACCTGTCATTCAGTGCTGGTTGCCATGGTAATTAATTTGACATAAGTCTTGTACCACCTGGAGGTAATTATCCACGAAGCCCACCTTGGGAACTCTGTCAAAGACTTTGGTGTGTCTCAAGCTTCACCCTGAGTTCTCAAGTTCTCTTTGTTTTTTTGCTGGAGTCTCCTTCACCCTTACTTCACTCTCTGGTGCTTTCTACCGTGTCTCTTGGTTATGAACTTTGCTTGTCCATGGTTACAGCTGGACTGTATCTGCTGCTTCCTACAAACAGCATGCTGTATGCTCACAAGGCTTTCGCCTACTTCCCTTTAGTGTTTAACTGTCTGCTCTTGGGTTTAAATTATGAAAACGTGTTACTGCTTGTAACATGTTGTAACTTTGTCCTTCCACTGCCTCAAGTTGATTACTTCTTCCTGAGTATAATACTCATTTAGTGCATCAGCCATTTCCTTCTCATGTTCTACAATTTTCTTATTGTTGTTTCAGATATGCTGTACCCCATTTTTGTATGGTTCTTTTGCTGCTGTAACACTGAAGGGTAGGTTAGGATACAGAAGGAGAAGAAGAGAAAAGGAGGAGAGGAGGAGAGCCACATACATTATTATTAATGTTCATGTGGGGACATCCCAATTGGTTCCACTGGTAAAAGTGTTTGGCTAGGCACAGGTTGAGCTCTATGCTTATGGAATCAAACATGGGTCATGTCACTAGATGACAGCGACTGTGGTAGTGTGCAAAATACTGAGTGCCTCTGAGGGCAGGGTGAGTTTAGTCAGACAGCACTGTCTGAGCTATCAATCATACAGCAAGCTCTGTGGCCTTCTTGGCACTTGCATGCATGTGATGCTGTCTGTGAAGGACACACGTTTCCTCCAATGGACCAGGGTATCTTGTATGTCACGTGCATGTGACATGTTAGAAGATGAGAGGTTGATAGTGGGTGGTTCAACATAATCTGCTTCTTCATTCTTCCCTGAATGCGGTTAATGGGGTTTGTAGCGGTGACACAAGATGTGAAAAAGAAAACATTTGCCGATACCAAATCGGGTTGGTATAGAACATAGTCTATAGGTGAATCCAAATTTCTCAACAAATTTGTTTACAATTTACACTAACTTCTACAAGTCTTGAGTTCTTAAAAATGAAATAGTTTGATCATAATAAAGCTGTTAATGGGTAAGCTGTTCATCCTTTATTGTTTTTCTGTTTGTATCCAGAGGAGCAAATCGTGTCACATTGATGGAGTATGAGTCATACAAAATGCCACAAATTATTTTACATTCCACACACTAAGTTCTCTCAATGTTCTCCTTAGATCATTGGCAATGGCCCACCTACTCCTTATACCAACAATCAGAAAAACTGCTTCAAGTGCTGAGAGTTTCATGGCTTCCAGACAGTATAACAGAGTCCAGAACTTACTTCTAGAATACGTTTTGACATTTTGTGAAGGGATAAATCAATTGCAAAAGGCCATGATGTCAAGAAATCAAGTTACAGTTCCTATTTTCAACTTTTGTACTTTAAATTTAATTACTTTGGCTTTGAACTGAATGTTTTTTCCTTCTCTATAATGTGGTTAATTTTGAACATTTTGAAAGATCAGGTAAGACAAAACTAAAGGAATATATAGTAGCACTTTTATAAAGACAGAAATGTAATTTTTATTTACTTTTTTTTTAATTGTACTTTGGTAAAGAAGTGAAACAATGTATGTAACACTGCTAAATTAATATATCATATGCTTCCCACTAATCGTAAGAGATGTAAGAGTTTCAGACTCCAAAAAAAAATGCTCTCTGCTTCTAGTAATGTGTAACATGATATTCTGTAGTACTTTAGTCTTTATAGAAACCTGGAGAATAGTGATTCAAGTTCTGATCTTTATTAATTCTAAAGAAAAAGAAGATATCTTTTCAGTACACTGCAATAGGCTGATTTTTATATTTGGCATTACAAGGAAAACATAAAATGATCATGTTTCCAAGGCAAATAGATTCCCTAAGATAATAAAAGAAAGTGCATTTTTCTTTAATACTTTTTTTGCAGAAAACGTCAACTTTGTTTATAGAAAAATAATGTAACCTGAAATCCAGTCTGCATTTCTTGTTGTGAGGGTTGCTTAATATATCTTGCCCTTTGAAGGTCTTAGAAATGTGCTCAATAGACCCAATAATCTACAATATGCAGTTCCATCCTCATTCTGAAACCAATAAATCACCCAGGTGTTGTTTTCCATAGAGGAATATTAGTGGCCAGGCTTAAATCAGCTTAAAGTCATATGAATAATATAGAGTTTCTAGCTGCTGGCATACATATCATTAGAAATATGAAGACTTCTGGCTCCTAAAGTTAACTAATCTTGGAAAGACTACGTTGGAAACCATGTCATCATTATTACTAGAAAGGGGAAGAGGCTGTCTGGAAGGTTCCCTTTTGAAAGATGGAATATTTATCCTATTTCAGATTAAACATGTCATGGAAAGTAGTCAAAGGCCCAAACTGAAGGATACTATTTGGATATCTTATGCATCACATGATACATAAAAATTAGGACTTCTACAGTATGGTACTAATACTATGTTTATTTATCCCATTGATTGTTTCTGTTCTAGTACACTCAACAGGACAATAGGATTGAAAATGGATTTTACATTATAAACATGAAATATCTCTATATATATTGTTTATTTGAGTAAACATTTTTTCTTGAAACTATCAATCTGAAAACTGCAACATGAAAGTGACTGCAATCTATTTTTTTCTTTCAGATCATTGAAAATATTTCTGTAAATCTATTTTGACATTTCCATTTTGATTCTTTTATTTGCCTTATCTTGGTCTTCCATAGGCTGACCAAGAGGCTGTTTCATGTTTTCTGAAGAATTGCCAGACATCAATGAAGAGATCAGGGCCAGCATGACCTCTCAGGACAGAGATTAAATCCACCTCTGACATCACAGAATCTGACTGTCATTTCAAATCAAATTGTAAAGCCCCCAAACATTCTTTTTAAATTATTTATTTTGCCTTGATGAAAGAAAATAAAGACTTCCATGCATCAATTGAAACTAGAAATGATTTCCTTTTAAAGGGGGGTGCATTAGTGTGAAGTACTATACCACAGCAAGCACTGTTAAAAGCATTGTGTGTGTACACAGATGGCAAAGATTAAATAAAAAAATATACATAAGAGAAATGGAAATAGCCTGCAAGTGAAAGTTTTAGTGAGGCTATTATTCAGTAGCGCTTTGCAAAGAACAAAGATAATAATGATAAGACCTATGTTCATATATTATTAATTATAAAAATGCATAATGTGTCTTGCTTTTAGAAAACTAAAATTATAAGGATTTCCATCCCACTTCTGAAACTGCTTACTGTATGTTAAAATACGTGGAAACTTTGGATAGTCATACTAGACAGTCATACTGTACATTCATGACAAAAATTGGAATCTTGCCTCAACGAAGATGGGAGATTGACTCACATAATAAAAATCTTTTTTGAGGAATCTTCCTGTGAAACTAATAGGAAGTGATGATTTAAAGGCATACAATATTTATGAATCCAATAATAAAAAGTGCAAAATAAACCAATACAACACTGTCTATATAAATTATGAAATTCCGTCAGCTATGATGCATACAGATAGTTGAACAATCATTCAGGGAATACAAGAGATAATATCAACAAATTAAGCCATACTGTGCTTTGAATGTAATTTAGTGGTAAAGGTTGTAATCTCATATAACACATCAGCATTGAAGCATTACAGACAGGTAACTGCCAAAATAAAGAAACCATCAAAATAAAGTGTCTTAAAGGCATTGGGACACCACGAGCTGACAGCTTCTTGTTATAGATTCCAAGTGTTTAGAAACTGCATTGGAGTGATGAGACAGCATTCTTCAATGTGAAATTCCATCATTTGATTTTTTTTCAATGATGGTGAACAACATTTTCTCAGGAGCCACTGCAGAATGTCCCATAAGTGCTCTATTAGGCTAAGATCTCATGACTGGGATGGCCATAGTGTATGGTATACATCCTCTCATGTTCATCAAACCACTCATGTCCTGTGGATGGGGGCACTGTCATCCGCGAAGATTCCACTCCCTTCAGGATAGAAATCCTTTACCATAGTATGAAGGTGGTCACTCAGAATGTCTTTGAATATGCTGGCTTTTACCTTGCCCTCTAAAGGGTTGAGTGGACCTACACCATGCCAGGAAAATGCAACCTACACCATAAAGGATCGGCCAGAACCCTTTGCTGCAGGAAACAAGCACTAGAGCCTGTAGGCTTCTTTTGGCATGAGCCACACTTGTACTTTTCCATTTGTTGAGAATGAAAGTGAAAGATAACTTATCTGACCATGTGACTTCATGGTATACCATTCTGTGAAGTTTTTGATGGACTGTGCTACTCACGCCTTAGATTGACATTTGCAGAAAAATATCAAAAATATTTGTACAAAGATTCAGAGCTGCTCGTCTGTTTTGCCTTGCATCTCAAACCAATGTATGGACATCATGGTCAAGGGGTATGCGCTTTCATCCACAGTTGCCACTAGCTGACGATGTCTTTCCTTGAGACTTCCAAGCCAGCATGACATTGGCCACTGTTCCTCATGAAACATGAGGTTGAGGAGTCTTCATCACTGACACTCCTGCCAATTGGGTCCCAAAAATCACCCCTTTCTCAAAGTCACTGAGATCTTCTCTTCAAGCAATAGTAGCCAAAATAACGTCAACTGGACCTGCCATTTTTATACATGACCCTAAGCACAAAAGGATACTAATTTCTTAATTAACTCAGGAACTAAACCTGCTTTTAATTTACTTTGTAACCCTCATTTACACAAGTATTACTTAAATTTAGCTGTTACCTGTACATTCGTACGCTTAAAAGACAAGTAAATAATTACTGTCATCAATTCACCTTTATTAATCACATGTGTTACAATGTGAGCTTGAATGTATACTCATCTAAAAAAACACTGGTCAGGTGCTTGTTCTGATGAGATTCAAGTCCCAGGATGAGGTGAAGGCAAGGATGTCCTGTGTTGTATACTATACTTCAGTCAGCTTTCCTGGAACATGCAAAATATTTCAAACCTGTCAGCATCTAAAGACTTACATTACATTGTTACATTGGTTTAGTCACAGGTCAAACAAACAGTATTGGTCACAGTCACTTGTCAACTTGCCAGAGGTTTAGAAAGTAAGAGAGGAATTCCTGATTTCTGTAAGGTTTTTTTAAGTCATGTCATCATGAGTGGTGATTGGCTGTGGCATCATCAGGTATAGTTTTCTTCCCTGTCTAGAGGGTTCCTTGTTTGTGCATTATCCTAGCTGTCAGTACATTATTATCAGATGATCTTCAGCAGGTATTCTGAGTCCAGATGCCTCTCTATTGGAACTGTAGACAAAGAGACAGTAATATGGATAGTTCATAGAAAGGGAGGGTCAAAACTGACGCAATTTAAAATGTCACTTTGTGTTAGAATCCCAATCTGCTCATTTAACCAGCATTCCTGGAAAAAAGACTCGTGGGAACTAAGTTGCACCAGATCATATTCCATTATTCCAACAAAAAGATTGTTGTACTCTTTCATAGCACTTTAATTCTACCTTATAAAGGCCCTTCTGCTACAACAACTTGAATTGAGGCTTGGCAGTTTTCATCAACAACCAAAGCCTTGCGATTTGTTTTTTACTTAAAAATGTTATGTTAATATTTGAGTACAAAGTAATTATAAACCATTTTAACAAAATGCAGGTATCATGCAATCTTGCTCCTACTAAAAAAACTATTTGGTCAAGTAGCTTCAAAATGAACATTTTAAATTCTTGTACCAATGGTATAAATGTACTGTATATACTTTGCTGAGAAAAGTTTGTAAGCCTTAAAAGATAAATACGTACATTTAATATTTTAACTATGATAGCCTTCTCAGATCATACCCAATCTTTATGTAAATATTCTATAGTGTAGTGTATATAGTAGTAACCTATTCCATGTCTCATGAAACAAAATGATGTATGTATTAAACAATGTGTAATTAAGATACAGGGGATGTGAAAAAGTAAACAAACCCCTAGTTTCTTAGCTCAATTAAAAAGTGTTTAAAGAATTAGGTAATAGTTTGGAGCTGCGTTTAGAACCCATATGGGTGTGTGGAAACAAGTCATGAAACGAACCTCTGAAAAACAATTATTGATGGTCATCAGTCCTGAAAAGGTTACAAAACCATTTCTAAGAATGTGGGTCTCCACCAATCGACTGTCAGACAGAGAGTCAACAAATGGAGAAAGTTCAAGACCACAGTCACTCTACCCCGGATTGGTTGTCCTTCCAAACCCATTCCAAAAATAAACTGGAAATTCATCAAGGAAGTTACAAAGAACACCCAGAGTGTCATCCAAGGAACTGGAGGACATTCTTGCACTGTATAACTTGACTGTCCATGATTGTTAAGAAAATGACTGAACAAGAATGGTGTTCATGGAAGGATAGCAAGGAGAAAGCCACTGCTCTAAAAAGTAGGTTGCTACCCATCTGAATTTCGCCAAAGAGCAAATAATAGTGATCTTTAAGGCTTCTGGAACAATATCCTCTGGACAGATTAGTCAAAGATAGAAATCTTTGGATCAAATGAGAAACATCATGTTTTGTGAAAACCACACAGTGTTTTCCAGCAGAAGACCCACATTCCAACCATCAAGCAATGTGATGGGAGTGTGATAGGTTGGGGCTGCTTTGTTGCTTCAGCATCTGGTTGGGTTGCCATAATTGATACAGCCATGATTTCTGCATTATATTAGCAGAAGAGTCTAGTAGAGAATGTCAGGCCATCCATCCTATACCCGGAAGTGGATCTGCAACAATAAACTTATCCTAAACATACAATTAGATCTACAAAAGTATGTTAAATTGGTCATACTACTACAACTACTACTACTACTACTACTACTACTACTAATAATAATAATTACTTAAACTTATATAGTGCTTTTCTTGACACTCAAAGTGCTTTACAGGTAATGCGGACTCTGGTAATGCTGGTAGTAGGCACATGGATAATCTGCATTTACAGCTGATATATAACTCTGAGTGCTGTCCTACTGTATATATTTCTATTATTTTCAGAATTAAATTAATCGTCACTCCACATTGTATATGTTTTAAATCTAACTGAATAGCCGTAAACATCAGTGCTTAGATACCCTGGTAGTCACCCTGAAACTAACGTTTGCTGAAAGTGTGACTAGTGTCACTCTCTCATACACCAAGATTGCCACATGATCTCACAAATCAAACTGCTCCTGTCATAGGAACTGCTGGAACTTTCACATATCATTGAAATTTTCATCAACATTTTATCAAGAAAAGTTGATTCTGACTGGCACTTCATGAGCTACTGCAATATCTTTCTTGCTCACACTGCGTCATCAACTGCTTGGCAACATGCAGCCCCTTATGCAAACTGTTTGCATTCAAGCCAAGTCCAAACTCAGCAGGTATCTTCCTAGCAATCCAGATTGCTGCCATTTCTTTCTCTTGTCCTGTCAGTAAGATGCTCCTGAGCAAAACTGGTTTGGCCAATTAATTCAAAATGTCATAGGTTTTATTTTACTGAAAATATAACTAACATATGTAAACACAGGGTTCCTAATTAAAACAAAGACTGTCCACCATTTGTGGTGTATAATGCTTGTTGTATATTACCAAAATGAGAATTTTGAAACTCTTTAATTTACATTCATTTAAATGCAGGAAATAGTTATTTATTGTTATCTGTACTGCTTATCCCTACTAATGAGTGAATTGTTCTTGTTTAGTCTATGACAGACACTGTATTACTATTGTACAGTTTCAAATAAACTGGTTGGCACCTTATGGCACCTTCTGGAATAATTGACTGCTTTCCAGCATTGGGCTGTTAACAGTAGCCTGAGAAGAGTTATAAATGATAGTTATATAATTTATAGCTCTTAATATGTACATATTCCTAAGACAATTTCTGTACTTATTTTATATCTAAACAGCTTTTACTGTTCAGTTTAATCCTGGTGACACTGAAAGTGTCTGAAGGTGATTAATTCTTAATTGCCTTTTAAGGTCCTTTATTTCCACAGGTTTCCGTTTATCTCAACAATTCACTCTACTTTGACAACATCTACTGGACAAGCTGTTAAGTTGTGTACAATTATACATCAAGATTCAGTGATATATAATTTTACATAATTTAAAATTTATGTACAACACAGCACTCTGCAATAGTAAGGTTAAAGTATAATCTGTTACATTCCAGGCCATGCTGTGTAGCACACTGCTTGTTTATTGAACCATTTTGGGACATTTGCTATCCAATTAATTAAACATAAATTGTAATTATTCAATATATGATTGCACCAAAACCTTTGTAATTGACCTTTTCATGGCAATCAGACAAATAAGCAAACGTGTGGAAGTGTCTTGTAACATCTTAAGCAAAAATTGATGTGGCTGGTTAGGTTCAAGAGAAAGATAATCAAGGAAACATTTTGGAAATTCCACATATATTTTTATTTTTTCGGTCAGCTGAAAGACATGAACAACATTTTTCAATGTGATTAAACAAGAATAAAATTTAAAAAGCACATTCCTTTTATGTAAAAAGGTGTTGTATAGACATTGTGTTGCCCTTCTTTCCTTTTATCAGCCAAAAGCATAGCTATAAAATGTGATCTACATTTTTATAGTTGTCTCACTGTTTCCTCATGATTACATTAAGCATTTACTTTGCTGTGCTATGATCTTCTACTTGTATCATACTTTATTAAATTTGAGTAAGCTTCAGTATCAATTTTCTTTGATTTGATTGTGCTTTACTGTACTTTGGTCTATCATTACTGCTGCAAGACACAAGTAAATTTTCATAAGGTACTGTACGTAACACAACGAAAAATCTTTCCCTTTAACTGTGTAAACTGTGTAAAAATACTGAACCATGCAGCTTTTTTTTACTTCAAAGAGAATAAGCCATGTGGATATACAAAAAGAAGAATCAGTAAATATTAACTTATTGTAATAGAGTTCTCAGTTAGTACTTGGCCTCAGTGTAAAATGCTGGTGTCAGTGTATTTTGCTTACTGACCTGGAGTAGAAGATTAATATATACTGTATACAATGTTAAATTAATTTGAGGCCCCTTTTTTATAGGGCAGATTTTTTTTCTTATTAACATTTTCATAAATAATAATTTTACTATAATACTTACTCCATCATTAATTGGATGTGTGTTGAGTTCATTTTGAAAACAAATCTGACACTTTTAAAATCTTCTCACATTTCACAATTTACAAATGTAAAATTAGAAATTTTGAAACATTAATACAAAGCAGTTTTCCGAGTGATGAACTTTTTAGATTCAAACATACTGCTTAGGTTGATTTTCTAGCTGTGCTTGGTATTTGTTCATTATTTTCACTAAATATTGTAAGAAAGATTACAAATTTAAGGAGGCTATTATTATTATTTTAAATAAAACCTTTATCCACACATTTTATACTGTTAGTAGAATGTCTAACGATTTGGTGTAAAGATTTACTTTAATGTGTTAAGTAAAAGTCCATAGACAAGAACTTTTGGAATAAGAAATATTGGATAAGTTTTGCTTTTTATAACAGATTCTGTGAATATGCATGCTTGTCTTAGTAGTGGGTTGTCTGTGCTTTAACCACTGTTTCACACCTCTTTAAATTGAATGAGTAATGTATATCTTTATAATGAAACATAAGATTTCTAGAGACTGATACCTAAGACTGTGAAGGATTTAAAGCTCCCAGAAGCCAGAAGCTCTTGCAGGAAGCCAGAAACATAAGAACATAAAGTTTACAAACAAACGGAGACCAATTGGCCCATCAGGCACTTTCAGTTCTGAGTAAATAATTGATCCCAGGATCTCATCTAGCTGTTTCTTGAAAGAAGCCAGCGTTTCAGGTTCAACATGGCTGGGTAACGTGCCCTAGACTCTTACCCTGACCTTGTCAATGCCCTTGAGGGTTTTGAGCAATTGAATCCAGTACACTTATAGCTCAAGAATGTATCTGGTGGGTCTTCTGATTACAGAGCAACAGTATTTTTGTATCATGATGGCTAAAATGGTACACAATATTCCAAACGAGGTTTTACTAGTGCACATGCAATTTTAACACAGAATACCACAATCAATTTAAAGTCTAATGAAAACAATGTGTCAACATACGGATCGAAGTATTTTTCATAGTTTCTTAAATATCTCTGTTTCCCGTCTCATCAGATTATGTAATTGCTACCTGCAAGTTAAGTACTCTGCGCTTATCTACTTTAAATGCCATCTGTTCCTTAAATGTAATTGGTTCATGCTCCATGCAAGATTCAAACCCACAGCAGTCCAGATATAATTCTTGACCCCATCTACAAAGCAGGGTTTAAATCTACAACCTTTTTTAGTTAAAAGTCTTAACCACAACAGTGAAAGCATTGGTTGTAAAGCTGCTGATTAAGAAGGAAAAGAACAAAAAATATTTTCATTTTTCAATTATAAGGATTTGCTTGCCTTTAAATTTTTATGAGTTTGTCAAAAATCAGCCTAACAAACAGTTTTATTTTGATTTTCTACAATGATCTGTGTGACCTGTTTGGTCCTGCAACAGAAGTAATCTTACATCAGAGCTACTGTTACTTCAGGGATCTTACATCTGTACAGTACAATACGTGTGGGAAAAGCACCAGAGCCTTTATAATTATCACAGTGTATTGAATTAGCTCTACATTCGTGTTCAGGATTTTTTTTTTAAATGTGATTTCAGTTAAATAAATATTTTTTAATGGGGGCTGCCCCATTTTAGGTCGAGTATAATCCTTCATTGTGCTGTGACAGGAAGGGACTTTTCATTTCAGCCATTATTGCTGAAAGAAAAAGAAAGAGTCATGGGAGCCGTCTCAGAGCTTTCTAGTCCATTTAATGTTTCAGCAAAAACCACCTTTTCCTGAATAATGTATGAAAAAAAATATAATAATTTTATTTATACATTAAGCTTTTAGCCTGCATGTTTGTTGCATGTGGGACTCCTATGTCTTACAAATGCCAGAACGAGCTCATATAAACACATTCCCTGGAAAGGTTGTCAAAGTAATTTCAAAATGTATTTCATGTTTCAAAGCCTGATGTTTAAAATGACATTTTCTGTTCAGCAATGCCTTCACTTGTCCCCCATATGGGAAAGCTCTAATATGTAAATCACTACATCTGCCATAAACGGTTTGACAGCCTGTAACCAATGTTTCGGCTTTCCATGAGGTTCTATAAAATAACATTATATGCTGTAAATGTTAAATATGGTTTTATTATGAGATTTATTATTTCAAAGCACTGTTGATGTTTCAAAGCCCGGTCTTAAGTAGAAACCAAAATAGGATTTATATAAGTCAGAGGAACAGGTCTCTGATAAACATGACAGGTAGACAAAGCTAACATTCTCAGCAGAACACAGCTAGAAGGCTACACAAAGATTAATGAAGACTCTGCCTTCCTCCTGGACATCATGGTATTATTGAATTTAATATTTTACTACCTCCACCACATTTGTGGCATGCTATAAAGTTCAGAATAACATTAAGATCCATTTTCAGTTGCTTTAGCATGTGAGCAAAGAGAGTATGAGATATCTCAATATGTTTTAAACAAAGTTTGACTGATGTTTGGGTGAACAGCCAGCTACTGTTCTTTCCATTCAGAGCTTTCTTCCCTAGTACAAATTTCCACTTTTACCCTCACAGCCCTTGAGTCTAGTCTCTGGTTCACTTTACTGGATGTAAAAAACGAAAACTCTATATCTTCTCTTCTCTTCATGGCCGGCTTGTATGAGCCAAAATAATGTCTGTAAGCAGCAAAGGTTGCATTAAATTCTGAGGGCCTGCCAGGTTGTAATCTGCAAATACAATTTTCCTCACAATCTTTTTTTTTTTATTTTTCATTCATTCATATTGGAGAGCCGCAAAACACAAATTATTTGATTTTGCTTTCATTGTTCACATAACGGCTCACAGTGTGGCTTGTGCTCACCTCTGCCAAAGTAGCAGTGGAAACACACATGAGCTGAGTCTTTTGTTCTCTGTTCCTACATTTACAGTACAAGTACACGTCAAGGTGGATGACCCCTGCAGCTCAGTGACCACCATTTAGTCTTCCACAACAATGTATCACTTTCTCACACACTGTCACACACTCTTCCCTAGGTATGGCGAGAAAGGAGAGAAACCCTGCTCCAATCTGAAAGCTCTTTTACCTCCTACTTGCTTCCTTTTATTGTACCAGCTGTGACATTTCCTTGAGAGGCAGTTTTAAATGATAAATACCCATTTTCTGGATAAAGCCAGTAAAAGGTCGGGGAAGGAAGTTTGGATTCTGAAGATTCCAAACAATTGAACCAGAGAATACAGCTGGAAAACATGTGTAAGTGAGAAAATGTGAACAGGAATCACATCTTTACCTAAATGGTCGTGAGAAGAAAGAACATGTCATGTTTTTAAAGCCGGTGCCCTGGCTTGTTTAAAGAAATGGCTGGATTAGATCCTTGGATCTCTTAGCTACTATCAAATTGGTTAGATGGGCCAACTGACCTTCTCTTGTTTGTAACCTTTCTAATGGCCTTATATTCCAATAAATCTAATTACTAAAGCACTTTTCTTTCTCCACTCAGCATATATTGGTAAAAAGACAAACACATTCAGCAGGTCATTAAATTTACAGCTAGAAAATCCTTGCTAGCAGTTTTTCCCCTAGTGTTGAATCTTATTTTTTCATAGATAAACCCTGACTTAAGTTTTGTATACAAATTAAAATGCTGTAAATGCAGGTCACAATCTCTTTTATTACAAGTCACACTGAACTTCAAAAGCCCTTATATGCCTTGCCCTCAGAGCTCTGTTCCACGTTGACAAGGTTTCAGTATTGCTGGTGGTTGCCATGGTAACCCATGAAACAAATCTTTAAGAGTGAATTGACCAATGGTAGGATCTGCTTCTGTGCTGTGAGAGTCTGGTACCATTGGGAAGTCTAGAGATTAATTAAATAAAAATACAAGCAAATGTTCCACATGGGACAGCCAGCTGCAGAATATTGTTAGGACCAAAAACTTAGGTTCTAAAGACAGACAACATTCTTTCCTGTCAGCCTACTAACAAAGATCATTTCTCAATGAAGACATCAGTCTTTTTGCGTGACACTGAGTGTTAGTTAAGACCTATTCAATTGGATGTTTGTTGAAAGATTTAACATTCAGTAAAAAGCATGCCTCACCTGAATAATTATTATGAGATCTCTACATGTCTTAGGTTTATTTGTAAGGGACATGTCTTAGTTAGCTTTGTTATATGTTCACTGGGTGAGATCATTTCAGGCATGTCTCTACATTATCTTTTCATGCACAGTTTATTTTCATACACTCAAAGTCTTGATTTATTCACTCTTGCATATCTCACACAAACAACTGCTAACAGTCTGGCATGTACTCATCCCTGTCAGGGGTCTGTTCTGTTCCTGTTGTGTGGACATGTCAGACATCACTCATTACCAGAGAGCCAGGATTTGGACAGGCCACCTTCATGACAACAGAGCCGGAGTCCTTCCAACTGCTTTCCCTGCTTTCTGGCCCACCAGCTACACAAGCAACCCACTGTTTACCGGCAAAGCCAAGAGCATACTAGTCTTTCAAAACCCGGAGCTGAGGGACTCCAGCTGAGTCTCTTGCTCTCCAGTCTCATAGCTCTAGGTTTACTAACCTCCCTGTGAGTGACCCTTCCAGCTCAGCAAACAGCTTTCAATCATTTACAACAAGTCACTTTTGATTTATCCTATCCTAGCTCTGACTCAAACTTTTCAATCATGTGGACATAAGACAGGCGAGAAGCCCTTTGTCTGTCAGAATATACTGCTGGGCTGTCATAATGCCTCTAGTGTCATATGTTGTTAACTTCTAGGGAAGACTGAGTGTCTTCTTCACCTGCCATCTTCCTGCATATGGTTCACTCTCAAAAACTTGCTGGCAACACCTCTCAAGCATGTGTGATCAACAGCCCTTGGCCATCTAGGTCATGACTATTCCTGGGCATTTTCCCAGCGCACATACAATATAAAGTAATCACCACAGGTTTCTGCAGCTCACAGCCGGTCCACTGTCTAGCCCTGCCACATTGCAAATGACTATAGCTAGTAGCCTCTGCTGCTTAAGTTTGTTTTGACCAGAGCCCTGGCAGAATGCCAGTGTCTCCCTCGCATTTGGCCAAGCCTGTATCAGCAACATTCATGGTGGGTCTGGGAGGCTTCTCCACCAGCATGAATTACTACTTTAAGAGAAGTGGTTTTCTTTTTGTCTTGTAGTTCTTGTAGTCTCAAGAGAGCTCAGTAGTTTCATCCCAAGAAGTCAGACAGGCCGTTTATATAGGATCTCCCACAATTGTACAGTAGCTCATCAAAACATTAATTCCTTACAGCTGTAGCTTCCTAAATGGATAGTGGCTGTTATTATTATTTAGTAGTTAAGCATTAACGTTCACTACCTAACAGATATCATTTTGGTATTTTGATATCATTTTAAGGGTAAAAGGGCCCAATGCTGGTGGTTGGTTTACATTTGATGTATTTGAACAACAAAACATGTAGTAAAGACCCATAGCTATTATATAATTGCAAGTTGGATTCGGTGCCTTCACAAGTTTTATTCTAAAACCTTTAAACAATAATAGGGCAATGTATTTTTTATAGATATTGTACAGTATATAATATATTTTATGTTATATATATATTGTATTTTTTATATTTATATAGTCCTAATATCTTTTCTGATGTGAGAAGGTTTCATTTTAATTTTAATGCAAGCACCTGGGAAAGTGACAATTTTGCATTCTCTTTTTATAAGCCTTTAAACTATTCTCACTGTGCTCTGTGATTTTTGTATAAAGTGGACAACGGGAAATCACGGGGTATTGCACTTTTGGGTATCAGTTTTGCACCATTTTCAAATGTTTTCATGTTTAACTATCAAGCTGGAAATGTATTCACACGTAATTCCTATGATTTATTTTCTACCTTTGTATATAATGTGATGTCAAGGACGACATTTTTTGTGTTGCTCCTGAATATATTTTACAAAAAGTTTTTGAGCAAAATATATATATTTTTTTCTTTTGAAGTGCTAAATGCAGGCTTTTGAAGTATCTGCCAGTCAGACAGGTTAATCTTCTTATTATTGAAGTCAATAGAAGCTTATTGGGAGGTGGGGGGTTTTAATCTTCTTCTTCTGAAAACAAGGAACAAAAATAGGTGATTTTCAATGAATACATAAACTTTACTATAAATAATGTGTTATTTACAATACAAATGTTGAATGGAAATGTGCAGAAATCAGAGCACATGATAAAACAGCATGCCCTGAAGTTGCCATTTTGTCCTTTCGTAATGAAAACAGATATACAGTGCCTTGCAAAAGTATTTACCCTCCTTGGACTTTTTCGCATTTTATTGTGTCACAGGACGGAACCATGATGTATTTATACTACCAATACTTGGTAGGACCACCTTTAGCAGCAATTACAACTGTGAGTCTTTTTGGGTAAATCTTTATCAGTGTTGCACATCTTGATACCCATTCTTAGCAAAATTGCTCAAGCTCCATCAGGTTGGATGGGGACCATTTGTGAGCAGTGTAGCGGCGAGGCTTATTAATAAGGCAGAATTAAGTGTTTCGGAGCTTTCCCAAATTAGGCCTCATCTCTCTGTTAATCTCTGTGGTGCAGCCACAGAGAAACTATTCATGCAGGCTGATTTAAGGTTTCCTTTGATAAGGTTTCCTAGGACAGCTCCCAAAGGGGGATGCACTTAGCTAAGCCTGGCTATCATGATCAATGGTCATCCATTGGCGCCTATCTGTCTAGGGAGTGCCAGATGGACATCTGGACTGCATTACTAAGTGTCAGGAGTAAGTGACTCATATCTCACCTTGATCAACCAATCAGGGACTGGTAGGGCTGAGTAACCCACGTGGGACTCTGACGCCCATGGAACTTTCAGCCAATCAAAGAGCTGAAGTTCCTCCAGGTAAAAACAGGCAACACAGAGAGCCTGAGAGATTCAGTGGAGAATTCTGTGGACTTTTCTAAAGGGAATTCAAAGGAGAATTCCAGGGCAGGACGGCCCAGGAGCAGAAGGCTCCCAAGGGCAGGACATTCTCGCAGCGCACCTCCTGACCATCCTGAGACTCAGCCCGGACAACCATGGAACGGCCAGTGTGTCCAAGTGCCAGAACTTTCCTTTGTTCTAAGAGTCTAGAGCGGAGGTTGCCAGAGAGTAACCAGAGGATCCACCCGAGGTTAGCACCAGCAGCAGGCCTCGTGAACAGGTCAGAACTGTGGACAACTGAATCACTATTCAGAACTAGCTCTTCATCAGGAACGAACCGGTCCTCTTCCTGACTTGCTGGGACCCACAGTCATCTTTTCTCCTGTGCACAAACTTTGCTAACTAGCCGGTCAGTGAGCATCAGCAGCGCACCGTCGCAAGCCGCACAGCACAGCCTGGCACACAGCCATAGAGCGCGGATTGGACAGCAACAGCCTGCAACTGTTTCTTTGAGCCCGCAGGAGATCTGAATCCCCAGAGATTGGATGAGTATTCAACTTCACCGCATTACAGCTCGAGAATTCAATTGCTATCCCAACGAGTTGATATCAATTTAATTCCTAAGAGTTATGTACTTGTTTTGAGTATCTAATGTAGAAGTTATAAGTTCATTTATGAAACGGTCTGAATGAATGATATACTGAACGTATGTCCTCTTGATATGTGTAACATTTTGTAACTGATTGAATATATACCTTTTGTATTCTGATAACCCCCTCGATAAGATCTGTTAGGTTTATATGCATATTCTATGTATTAATAAATGTATCCTCGTGTATTAGTACCTGTGTGTGTGCGTTGTTTGAGTTATATCGCATGGTTGGATTCTAAAGCCATCAAAAGAATCAATTTTGTGATTTACTGCTACAATTAATAATTGTCCCAGTAAATGCCCAAACCCTACAGAACTGGTGCCTTCAGAGAGCCACTACATTTACATTTTGGCTATGGCAACGTTACAGCAGCAATTTTTAAGTCATTCCACAGATGCTCAATTGGATTGAGGTCTGGGCTTTGACTGGGCCACTCCAGGTCATTAACCTTTTTGGTTTTAAGCCACTACTGTGTGGCTTTTGCTGTATGTTTCGGGTCATTGTCCTGTTGGAGCCCAAGTCCCAGGGCTCTTGAGGATTGCAGCATGTTTTCCTACAGGATTTTTCTGTACTGAGCTCCATCCATTTTTCCTTTTGGAATTAAGGAACTGGATTTTTCCAGTTCCTGCTGCAGAGAAGCATCCCCAAACCATGATGCTACCACCACCATGCTTCACTGTAGGGATGATGTTCTCAGAGTGTTGTGATGTTATATGTTTGCGCTAAACAAAGTTCAATATTGGTCTTATCAGACCATAGAATATTCCTCCAAATTGTTAAGTCTCTCACATGCCTTTGGGAAAACTCCAGCCGAGATGTGATATTAGTTTTTTTCAACAAAGGCTTTCTTCTTGCCACCCTTCTGTACAAGCCAGATTTACGAAGTGTGCGTGCTATCGTTGTCTCATGCACAGTTTCTCCCATGTCTGTCATGGAGGACTGTAACTCCTTCAGAGTTTCCGTAGGACTCTTGGTGGCCTCCCTTTCTATGGCTCTTCTTGTCCGGACACTCAGTTCTGGAGGATGGCCAGTTCTGGGCAGATTCACAGTTGTTCCATATTTTCTCACTTTTTAATGGTGGACTTCAATGTGATTTGAGGTATATTCAACATCTTGGAAATTTTCTTATATCCTTGCCCTGTATTTTTCAAGAACCTTGTCTCGGATCTGCTTGGAATGTTCCTTGGTGTAGCGTTTCCTTGGAAATGCACTAAGTGGGGAAGTTCCCAGACACAGGTGTTTTTATTCTGAAATCATGTGCAACACCTCAAATGCACACAGGTGGACTCCTGTCAAGTAATTATGTGACTTGGAGAAGAGAGTTGGTTACTTCAGAGGTAATTTAGGTGTTTCATAGTAAGCGGCTGAATACTTACTGTATGTATTCAATTATTTTCTGTTTTTTTTAAATAATAATTTAGTAAAATGTCTGGATTTGTTCTTCACTTTGAAATTATAGAGTACTTTGGGTTGATGAGTGGCAAAAATTCCCAGTTAAATACATCATGGTTCCATGCTGTAACACATGAATACTTTTGTTAGGTACTGTATACTGAATTTTACTGCTGATGGCACATAATGGGCTTGAAACAAAATTGTTAACCAGAAAATGTTTAGAGTCATACTTAAACCCAGACTAAGCAAAAACTTTAACCCACATTTTTACCCAAAAGTACAAACCCAGTGTTTGATAGTAGAATGGTCTTCTGACTGACCAGAAATCTGCGATCAAGGTTCATGGCTTTTAAATCTTTAAAGAGCTCCTTTTCTGGATAATTGGTCTTTCATTTCCTTCTTCCCGATTCTATAACATTTGCAATTTGTCTTCACTTTAAAAATGCTGAATCACCCTATTTAGCACTCTAAAAGAAAATCCAGTCCAAATAATTACATGATTTTCTGTAGTTCGGCTCTTCTGCACTGCGGTGGATATATATTACATATATTATACTATACATATGTACTACAGATATACTGCATTATACAACAGAAACTCAAAATGTATGCAAATAATATAGACATTTTCATGAACTTGTAACCATATCTATGTGTCTTTAGATAGTGTTTTGATAGTGAAGGTTTTTTATCTTGCAGTTTATATGCTAAACATCTTTTGTGTATGCTTTTCTGATTAACACAGTAGATCAATAGAAGGTTCAAGGGATGAAACACATTTATTTTAATTCCAATTTAGATCTCCAAGTTGTTTTTTAAATCCCATTCAAAGACAAATAATCAGTGTCTCCTATTCAAAGTGCTTTAAATAAACAGAAGACTTCTAATCTCTTATCTAAGTGTTTATCAGAGGAAACTATGACTCTTGCAAGTGTGGTGTGGACTAGGAAGACAGCCACTTGACTTTTTAAATTATTTATATATTTGTGTTTGTTCAGCAAACCTGTCAGAAGAACTCAACACTTCATTTCACAGCTCAGTCCATACTGCACGCACACAGCA
Source organism: Lepisosteus oculatus (assembly GCF_040954835.1). Classification (NCBI taxonomy): domain Eukaryota; kingdom Metazoa; phylum Chordata; class Actinopteri; order Semionotiformes; family Lepisosteidae; genus Lepisosteus; species Lepisosteus oculatus. Next base: position 9,852,836 of record NC_090719.1, on the reverse strand, counting down.
TGTAATCAGTTGCCATAGTGACAACGTATGAAAGAGGAAAGTCCTTTGAGAATGACAGGTACCATCTACTCCATTTGGTGCAAAGGAATATTTTATTTCCTGCCCCAATGAAATTTTGCTGTTTTGTAGAGGAATAAAAGTTGCGACAAACGTGGTATAACACCCAGAAATTAACACATTCTTCCTAATTAAAAGGTGAAAGTTGGTAGCAATTAAGATTTCTTATTTTTTATCAAAAGCATTTGCTTAATGTCTTCTTCACAGTTATACATGTTATATTTTGTAACTGATTACAGGTATATCTGTATTTTTCTTTGTCTTTTTAAAACGATTATGTAAGGTTACATTTTATAAGGTTACATTGTATCCTACATAATGCAGATGCATTGAATGAATTAAAACATTTTTTTTCTACAAATTAAACAGGAAGTTAAAAGAAAGTTATTTAAGTAATGAAAAAATCTGATCCATGGCAAACGTGTGTTTCCTAATTTGTATTTGTTGTTTATAGTTTTGCTACCTGCAGGTAATATTCTGCTGTTGCTTACATTAATAATAATTTGCCTACTGTTTGCTCAGTCTTTAATTTTATCTGTGTATCTCTTTGCTAACCCCCATAATCTTTATAATTTGAATAATAATAACAATATGACTATTTTACAAACTCCAGTTTGAGCATTCTCCCATTAATTTTACTTTCTGTTTTCTGTTCAGCAATTTTCAATCCAAAAACATGTATTTCTTCGAATGTCCACCACATGTGATTGGAATTTAAGTATTTTATGAGGAACATCATTAAATGCCATTTGAGTCAAAATACGTCAGTCATATTCTTTGTGTGTGTTTGCAGTTGTAACTATGGTTGTTGCTTGTTGAAAGAACTCTAGGAGAGTTAGTGGCCTTAAGAGGGGTCTTAAGAGGGGACTGCCGGTGATAAGACACTCCCCTTCCGGGGGTGGCCCTGCCCGTCCCTTCGGGGAGTGCACAGTGTGCCTTTATAGAACCTGCACAGCTGTGGCTTATCCTCTGGTAGCCAGAACAGCTGTGACTACAAAGCTGAAGCATCGCCCTTCGTCCAGGGCTCCACCTCCACACTGGGCACGCCCCCGCATAATGCCACACACTTTATGAGCAACTCTTCTATATGCATGTTGCCAGTACCGTAGTATCATCTTTCATCCATTTATATTCTAACTGCATCATCCAATTCAGGTTTGCAGGGGAGCTGGAGCCTATCTCAGCAAGACATGGTACAATCTGGATGGGATGCCAGTCAATCACAGGGCAGATGTACACAAACATAGATGCACACACTCACACCAGGGCTAATTTTCCCAGAAGTCAATTAAGACACAGGTATGTCTTTAGATGGTGGAAGGAAACCAGAGCACCTGGAGCACTCCACAGACAGCACTCCAGTCCTGAAATTGAATCCCAGAACCCCAGCATTGCAAGGCACCAATGGATGCACCATTGTGCCACCCTGTCTCTTCTTTTCCCTTTAATTTAGTTCTAATTATTGTTTCCATAACTTTACAGAGGTCAGATTAACTAGTCTACAATTAGTTCAAGTAGGTTGCAAAGGAACAAGTAAGGGTTTATTCAATGCTGAAAAGAGAAGAAAAGAAACAAAGTTTCAGCTGTAGAGCCTTCTTTGGAAGCCTCTTTAGCCTACTTCTGCTGCGACCCACTATGCCTTCCATTTAATCTTTTTCTAGATCTATTCATCATTCCTTCTTGTCCTACACTCACTAAACCAAGCATTCCATCTCTTCACAGCGATCTGTTCCAAGACAAGGCTTTCTAACCACTTCCTATTCCTATACAGATGTCGTCGTGATAATATCAAATAAATCATATCAAAGGTGTCTGAAATTTAACAACTTTCCTATGACTCGGACACCACCCAGAGTATCTCTCAGAGACTTCTAATATTTCTAACATATTTTTGAGGAAACTAATGCTTTTTACCATTTTCTCTCGAACAATAGAGTACTCTTTCTGACCAAAAAACACACCTGAAGAAGGCTCCACAGCCAAAACATGGTGTTTCTTTTCTTCTTTTTTTCAGCATGGAATAAAACTTAACATACAGTACATGTCATCAAAGTCATACAAGATGTCATCAAAGTCCTTGATTATTTGTAAATAGACATGGCAGGTGTTTAGAACTCAAATTTTTACAAATCTATAATTAGTGGAATGTTTGGTATATAAAGGGCCTCGTGATTTAACCTGGTTGCCGAGTTTTAGAGAAGCAGACTGAGTGTATACCTGCTGAGAGGCACTGCAATAAAAACCTCACTGTACTTCTTAAGTCCTTGTGAGTTTTTAATGTGCTTAGACTCCTTATTCCAATTAACTTAGGTGGAATGGCTGCCATACTATTAAATACAGAACATTTTCCTGCTTTCTGAAGCACACTGTTTACTATTTCCTTAGTGAACACCTGAGTGATGTACTCATTTAGTACATCAGCCATTTCCCTTTCATTATCTAGATGTTGCCCTTTATTGTTCCAGATATATTTAACTTCACGCTTAATGGTTAATTTGCTTTTGTAGTTCTGCAAGGACTATTTTAGCCTCCACTGCAACATTCCTTTCCATCTCCCTCTTGGCCTTTTTAGTTTCCTTTTTTTATTTTAACTTGCAAGTTGTTGTATTGCTTTTCTTTAAGTGGGCCCTGTTGTTTTGAAATAAGTTTATATTTTTTTGCCCTTATTTTTTCAGTTTTGTTTAATTTGGCCATTAGGGATATTGATTTGTATATTATGATTTTACTCCCAGTTTGGAGTAAAATATGTATAATCATAACTTAACATGATTACAGTTTCCCAGGGGTTCTCTCAATTCTTCCATCTTTTTGCCGCACTCGGTTTTGATTGAAAATATAAGATCTATATAAACATTTTATCTTGTTGGTGTTCTAATCAAACTGGATAAGAAAACAATAATTAACCACATGTACCATTTTTGTTTCTGCTGCTGACTATACTACAGTATTTGTTTTTCTCATTCTATGTGGTAAATGTTGATGTCTCCCATAAAGAACAGTTCTCGTATTGCACTTAAATTCTGAATTTTATTATACAGTGTTGAAATAAAGTTAATGTACACATTTTGAGGTCTACAAATCTCTTAACACTATATATTTTAGAATGTTTTTTAGAAGTCTGGCCCATATAGAATTTGATATGCCTGATTCCTTGGATAATTTCCTAAATCTGAATACACTTTTTCATTATTGTGCTGCACATCCCCCTCTTCTATCTTTCCTCTCTTGAAACAGTGTCTATCCACTAATATAACATCCTCTTAAATTGCTTGTGTTTATAGGTAGCTATGTTTCTTTGTATCTTTCCATCCATCCATTTTCTAAGCACTTCTTTCAATACAGGATAGCTGGAGTCTATCCTGGCCAAAACAAAAAAGCGCAAAACAGGGTACACCCTGGACAGGACACAAATATAGACACTCACACTAGGGCCAATTAATCTATCAATATGTTTTTGGACTGTGGGAAGCAACTGGAGAACCTGGAGAAAACCTATGTGCTAAATACCTCCTATCCTTGTGGTACGTTCACACAATCTGTAATTGTATTGTCAATAGCAATTGTATAATTTATTGTATCGGAATCTTAACCTAATTCCTATATACTTCTGTCCTTCTACTCTTCTATCCCTCTTAACCAGCTTGCAGATAAAGCATTTCATTGCCGATAACACTGCTGTATGCTGTTCTGTTAATGCATTGATAAATTAACCTTGATTGATTGATATGAGAACACAGGTGGAACTGAAAAACTCCACACAGATGTGCCCAGATCTGGAATTGAACCCAGAGCCCCAGAGCTGCAAGCCAGCAGTGCTAACCATTGCACCATCTATAGTATTTATCAATAATATAACAATTATATAATTATAATTATAATATATCACCCTGTAATAGGGTAACTTCAAACTCAATACAAACAACAATTAGATTTTTTTTTCTAATATGTCTTACAATTAGACATAACATTGAATTACCATGTATAGTGTCTTCCCTTAGGATTTTCTTGGTTTATCCCCCATTCATCCTACTTTAAATCCCTCTGGATATTTCTGTAGATACTGTACATGTGCCCATTTTATTTATATCTGTATAAATGACTTTTTTCATGGAAAGGTTTCTAGTGGCCAAGAAAGCTCAAGCCTTCTTTTGTATATATTATGTGATGAATTGAAATTTTAAGTTTTTCTCCTTTCTCTGGTGCTGGTTGGATTCCTAAGAAGATCACCAATGTGACCCATTTCTTGTTTTATACCAATGTTGCTTGTGCCTAAATGACCAACCAGCTCAAGGTGCTAGCTAGGCTTTATTACAGCCTCAATTCCAGGTAGATATAATCCTTTTATCATATCACAGTCTGTGATGCATATCTCTGTTGGTGGTGTTCTGGAAGATAGAGTCTCCAATAACCATCAATTCTTTTTTTGTATTAACCTGCTGTCAATAATTGCAGGATCAGTGATGGTGGTGTCCGGGGAGTTGTTGTCTTGAGTTTCTAGTCAGGAAAGTCAGAAGTCTACTATTAATGGAAGATAATTATGAGGATTTGAGAGCTTCTCTTCCGTTCATTGTAAACTTCATTTATTTGGAGTTCACTTTAATTAGACCACTGATTACAGTGTTTCTTAATTGTCCAATGGTAAGCAATAGGGTTGAGTTGCTGAGGGGCACTATTTAGTGGTGTTCTCCCCACAATAAATATCTAAAGAGTTACAGCTAATTCAGCGTCTCATTCAGCTAATTTTAGCATTCCAAAAGCTATGACAGCTTGGCCTGATGTAATCTTTTTTTCATTTTTTCTTAGTTTTCTAAAATGGGAGTTTGATAGCTACTGTACCATTTTATGTTTGCAGTTAAATTTGTATCCCTTGATTTTCTTTTGTTGCTCTTTAATAAAAAAAAATCATAAAATAAAAAATAGTGCTGCAGCTGGAATGTGTATCCTTTCTCCCAACCTTCCCTTCTGCTCACATCTTTAGGCAGGCTCCCTATAGAGTACAGAATTGAATTCTAAAAATCCTCTTGCTGCCTACAGGGCACTACATAAGTCTATGAAGTGTTTCTGACCAGATTTTAAAATCATGACGTTCATCGCAGCGCAACATTTAGGTTTAACATCCAAAGCTACCTGGCTGACCTAGTGCAGTAGAAGTAAAGGACTGTAGGTGCTTCTTAGAAACTAATCAGCTTGCAAGTGCATGTTCATTTGTACATACAGTACACATACTCCAAACAACATGCTAGCAACAACAACATTCCTAACAACAACATTAAAGTAAGGGTTACTATTGAAAACATCATGGAAAAGAATCATCTTGGAAGCATGTATAAAGAAAAAAATATATATATATAATGTAGTTCAGGTGGGCAGCTGCATCAGCATGCGTAGGCTGCACAGGATCAAGTAATAGGTTTATTACATGCTGAAAATAGAAGAAAGAAAACACAACGTTTCAGCTGTTGAGGTTATGTAGCGGGAGAACAAAAGCTGGGAGAGAGGAGGAGCAGGAGGCGGGAGCAGACAGAGTGGTCAATCAGGTTAAGATAGGTGAAGAGTGGTGTGGAATGAAACCTACAATGAATAGAGAGAATTTAGAAGAAAATTAGTCTGTCATTGAGGGAAGGGGAAAGGTGTGATTCCAGATGCAGGATAATTTTAGTTTCTGTAGTCCTTCTGATGTAATGTAGGAGTTAAGAAAATCATCTTTGAAAACACAGATGGAGAGATTTGTGTGACCATGGCCGTCTGAGGTGAAATGAGAAACAATAGGCTTGGAGAAATCTTTAATCTTCACAGCCCTAACTTGTGCTCTGAAGCGGTCTCCGAGTCTCCTTCTGGTTTCCCCAATGTAGATGGCTGGGCATTTACTGCAAGAGATGAAGTAAATAAGGTTGCTGGAGGTACAAGATGTCATCTGAGTGATCCAGAATTATACTGGGGGGCCTTGAATGAGTGTGGTGTTAGATATGTACTTCCAGGTGATACGGCTAGCTCTGTTGCAAGAGAAACTGCCTGGTGTGGATTGGTTGCTGAGGGCAATCAAGGTATATATAATGTGGTTTGTGTGTGACTCAAAGCTCCTAGGATGTCTCAAGAGCAAGAATGTTTACACATGAGAGAAAGCCCATCAAGCTTGTTTGATTATTAGTTTGTTTTCAAGTTCTCATAATGCTTTATGTAAAGAAGTGCTTCCTATTCCTAGTTTTTTAAATATACTGTACTTCACCACAGTCACTGGGGTCATAGTTCACTGTTGATTCCATTGGGTTGACTTTTTTCATGCCTTTCAGGGGGGTTGAATGATGTCTCTACACAGTCTTCTGTGTTCTTATTAGACAGAGAAATATTTAGAGAAAATTACATCTATACAAATTATTTTATTACTATTATTATTGTATTTTAACTCACATATTATGTATCCAAAGAGAAAGATAGCTGATCCCTTAGGCTTTCTGACTGCAGGAAAACTTTACTGTTTTGAGTGTTTACTTATATTTCAAGCCTGCATGTAGTATTGCCATTGATGTTGCTACAAAACCCTAATTAAATCTGAAGAGAGAAAACTTGCTTTGCAACAAATCTTAATCTGAATAATTTTCAACCCAAACCACCATATATACTGTACATATTAAATATTCTGAGGCTTTTTTTAACTTAAGGAAGGAAAGAAAAATTCCAGGAATGAAACCCAAAATTATTTTAATTAAACATTAAACACACGTATCAGTGCTAAAACCTGCACTGCTTAGAACATATTGGAAGACATATTATCATAAGTTTACATTCAACACTGAATCAATTTTCTTTTTATACAGGGAGAGCATATCTGTTGTTACCTGCTCATAGCATTGTTTTTTTTTATTTTATCTAGGACAAATTTTGAGTGGAGTCACTGCTAATCGTTTGACCTTTAGAAAACACACCACCTTAACATTTAAAAGGAGTTTATCTCAAACCAGTTGGCGAAGGAGCAGACACCTGACGTCTACGAAGTCCAATATAAAACCTCACAGTGAGAGTGCTGACAGACATCAGAGAGAGAGGATCGGTCTGAGAGTGAAGTCAGTGACACCTGCTAACATTTTTTTTTCACACAGGTTCATTTCCTCTCTTCTCTGTTTGCTTCATTTTATTGATTCTGCCCAATCTACTAGAAAAGGCTTCTTTAGAATGAATTTCAACCACATTTTTTACATGTAAGACATGTTTTTGAACGGTATTCAGAATCAAACAATTAGTGGCAGTTTGAAAGCTGCTATTTAGGAAGAAGAGATAATGGTACAGAAAGGTGAAAAATCCAAATATCCAGCTTTCTGCTGGCCTTCCTATTACATGGCATCTCCTGACACACAGTGGTGTACTTTTAATAGGTGTGTCTAAATCCCCTAAAGCAGACCATAATGGCTACAGCAAAGCAATACATCTAGCATCTGAATTGAATCTTTTGATAAGTGTAGACTGTGATTTTACAAATGCAATACCTGTTATCTGGTATTGCACTCTGGCTGGTTTCCAAACTGGTTACAACAAGAGTCCTTGGTATTTCTGTGTCAATATATATTCTTGAATTGTATAGTCTGTCAATGAGTCTTGTTTGTTTTAGTTTTGGATGATTTCATCTTAAAACTGTAATCACTTGTTGGTGAACCAGGGCCACTTAACTTGGTTCAGTTATGTCATCTAGATGGATCAAATAAAGAGAATAACGTGTTTTGTTTAATACTTTGCTTACAAATCTACACGTAAACAGAGAAAGACATTTCTTTTGGGGACTAGCCTGATTTCAGATGGAAAATCTTCCATCAAATCTAATGGATATGATGAAAAAATGTATTTTTGATTACCTTGAAACAAAACTTATACATTCAATAGAGACTAGAAATATGAAAAGCACCTGTTGTTTTTTTTTTTCCTGGATCCAAACAGCACTGGTAAATCGCCAGTGATTGGTCTCCTATGGTGCTGATATCTGCCTCATGTAAGACTAAAACCTTTCCCCTTCATATGAATGAGCAGCAGTCTTGGTCTGTGGCACGCAAGCTCATATTTGGCCCATGATTTGTATTAAGGAATTATGGGAAATTAGTTCTACTTGTATGAGTTTTCACAGACAGCTTTAGAATAACCCACCCCTGCAAAAGAAGTAACCAAATGAGCTTGACAGAAAAGACTCCTCTCATCTATAAACCTTCTTATGTTCTTAAAGTAGGATCGTACACAGTGATTGGCCATGTCACAGTAGAAATGTGATGTCCTGTTACTTGCTTTTTTAATGGAGTTAACTTGGTGAGCAATACAAAGCTTTAATTGTCAGTTAACTGCAACCAACTTTATATCATTCATCATCTTTACGGATAAATATTCTGCTGGCAACTTCTATAATAATTAATGAAAGGCTTTTAATTGAAATTGCTGATGTGAAGAATTCTCCTATGGGGCCTAATGACCTGCAAATGCTTGCCATCCTCTGAAATTGAGAATAACATTTGTAACACTGTGATGCAGTGCTGCCCTGGACTAATTAGAGTTTACGGGACTGCACCTGTTGTGTGACGGAGGTCAATGCAATTCCTTGTTCCACTAAAGATTCTGCTTCTTCTGATTGTTTTATTCATTAGCAGGTGTACCACATCCTCGATAATAAAACCCTTGCTGTACTGTTCCCAAGCAAAATAATTACAAATGAATTTTAAAAAGGGTAAGCATTCATTTTAAAAATTACAGTTTGGTTTAGTATTACATCTTAACAGAAAGGACACTTATCAAAGGCAGACAGAAATTATCTCATTTTATATTTACATAAAAATTGTGTTTGTGTTCCCTGTCATCAATATGTAGCTGCTGAGCTTTTGAAGGATTGTTTTATGCATTTTCCTAAATTTGAATAAGCAGGGTTAATGTTTTAGTTGTGTAATTGTGTATTTTAGTAAAAAATAGCATTTCTTTAGATATTCTTATACTAATTGTTATGTTATTGTAGCTAACTTGAAAGCCTTAAAATACATTATTACAAATATTGATATCACTCATGAGGTAATGAATAATGTGATACTAATGGAATACACTTTGTTTTAATGGACTTAAATATATAATTATGGGCAAACGTAACTATATTTTTATTTTTTCCTCTTCCATTTTACTAATATTCAGAAGGAGCTGATTGCAGATATATTAAAGTTCAATCTGTTTCTAGAGCAAAGAGTTTAAAATGAATACAATTTGCACTGCTGGTAAACCTGTGTCTGCATTTGGGAAAAGCCTCACAGCGCTGTTCAAACAGTTTCTCTTTTGGGGATGTTTCCTAATTCTGTAATAAATCTTGAATCCAAGAGTTTTTGTAACTCTTACTGGATTAATTTCACACTTAATTGCTGTTTTGGATGTCACTTCAGCGTTACTAAACTACGTTTATTGAAAACCCGCATCAGAAAGGGAGAGCTCACATCAGCAACCTCACCTTCTCTTCTTGATTTTATGTGATCATTTTATATGGCTTGTTGCCAAAAAGTAGATCAGAAACTATCCAGTGCTGCTGGTTTCAGGATTAATTTTCACCAAAGTTTCTGCACAACTGGACATCTGGGCAGAAAGACTCATTTCCAGTATGTAGTGCGTTAAAACCAGTGTAATAAAGTGTATTCTAATTAAAATGAATAATGTTATACCCAGGGCTGTCTCAAAGAGGAGGCGAAGGGGGAGCCACCCAGGGCCCCCTACTCTGACGGGCCCCGTGCTGGCCAGCCCATACCCCCTTTCCCCACAATCCCCAATTCCACTTCACATACATAAAAAAATATAAATACATACGACGACAAGGATGCTAGCAATGAGACATCTGAAGGTACCGATAGCATTAGCAGCAATGACGATTAGTAGTTCTGTTTGGTTCTGTATGTCTGTTTGAGCAGGCCAGTCAGCTCCTTGTGACGGCCCTGGTTATACCACTGTATTTTGAAGAAAAAAGTTGCAGCTAATCCAGCACTTTTGTATTGGCAAGGCATTTTTAATCATTAATTAAGAGCAAGGTATGTGAGTAGATATTTTTGGATAAATAAAGACTATTTTTTTGTATTCAGAATATTTAAATATAAAAAAAAAATTCCAGTGCTGCTATCACACTGTTCTTGGGTCCCGTCGTTTGGCCTGAGGTGTCTTCTATTTGCAGGTTGTTTGTTATTCCAGTGTACACATGGATGTTTTCCTGGTGCTCTGATTTCCTCCTGCATTTCAAAGATATGCCATGTAATTTAATAAATGTCTCTAATTTCTCCTTGGATGTAACTAAATGTAACTAAAATTTAAGATGTAGTCCTAGTTTGCACTCTGTGTTTACAACATAGGTTCTGTATTGTTTTATTTCTTACCACGAATATGCAGCTTTCTGATAATGGAACAATAGATGTACTGTATTGACATGCTCAAATTTGTTTTCAAAATCAAGCGTAATATTTGTTAAGCTCCTCCTAATGCTGACAATCATTCATCCTGTTGGTATTGCTACAAACACTGGGCTTAACCCAACTTCTAAAGTGTTTGTTTCTCATCTGTGCATCTCCAAGTGAAAAATAAACTGAACAGTTAAGAATATTTTTCCACAGATGGAGCAGTAAAGTTGCAGAAATGTCTGTGTTGTTAAGAATTGAAGGTTGAAAATCAACTTTTTCTAAGAGATTTCAGGAAGCACTTTGTGGTTCTTCAGAGTTTCTTAAACGTTTAACTTCAGAATTCTTGCCGTCCATATTTCAAATTTATATAAAAAACTGCCTTTTCTGTGTTCTCTGTGTAGCTATTGTGGAAGAGAGGTCCACAGGAGAATATTACTTGATACATTGATACATTGTTCTGTCTTATGGATAACATGATGTCTCTGTGGTGAAATACAGTAAAACACACACAGGGTATGTTGAAACCATACAAAACTCCACATTGACAAAATCATGGAAAAAGTAAAAAAATATTGTGGCATTTTAAACAAGGTAAACCTTCATTAGGGAAATGATAAGCATGATTGAAGTGATGAAATTTTTTCATAGTGAGGAGAGATTGAGCACCATCATCCTGAAGGAAGGACAGTTCTCTGACAAAGCTAATTAAGCACATGTTGCACTCACTGGAGCTGAATAAACAAATACAAATGCAATTATTCACTGACATTTTCTTTTCAGAATCGACTCAGTTCACACAGCCTAATTGCTCCTGGGTTTTCCAATATCATTTGTGCTATCATTGGTTGTGTGCTTGGGAGAAGAAAAAGTTATCTATTAATCAAATAAGGTTAGGGCTCCTTACATGTTTCTAAACCACTACCCAGGTTTTGAATCCTGCTATCCAGACCTATGTAGAGAAAATGCTATATTTTTAAAGAAAGCAAAACTTAAACTCTCCTAGTCTGTGTCAAACATTTCAAAATGCTTGAAAGATGTGACATGGAAAACAGTATTCTAAATCTTGATTGACATCAAACTTTCACTTGATTTTCAGAATAAATTGAAACAGGAATAACTTTTACCTTAACAAGTGAAGCCTTGTCAATCTTAATCTGCCTGCTCTGCTTAAAAAGTATACAGTATGTCACACACATTAAAATTAAATAATTTTAAATCAGTTTATGTTATGCAAATGGAATAGTACTTCTTTCAGGTTTCTTATACTTTATATTCTGGTATGAAATCCCTGAATGAAATTGATTTAAAGAAATCAGACAATTTTAATACAAGTATAAATGAGCAATGCATGAGTAACTTTAAGTTGAAGGAAGAAGAGATTTAATTTAAAAAATGAATGACTTTTACATGATTCTATTGTACCTTAAAATATTCTTAGTATTCCTTTGGAGGCTATAATTTTAAGGTTTAAATCTTAGCTCTGAAAATGTGGATTCATAACAAAAATAAAGAACATTTAAAATCAATACAAATGTGATTTATAAGTTTCATGATGACGTAGGGACAGCACATGGTTAACATTGCAGCCTTGCACTGCTGGGACCCTGGTCCAATTTCAGACCTGGGGTGCTATCTGTATAGACTTTGTATGTTCCCTCTGTGTTTGCATGGGTTTCCTCTCAAAGTCCAAAGACATCCAGGTAGGTTAGTTGGCTTCTGGGAAAATTGCCCCATGATGTGAACGCGCCCTGCACTGGACTGGCATACTGTCCAGTACACATCTGCCTTGCACCTTTGGCTTCCTCAGATTGACTCTAGCTCTAGTGTGGTGGTTAGCACTTGCTTCACAACCCCAATGTCATGGGTTTCATTCATCCCCCAGGTGTGTGTTTGGAGTTTGTATGTTCTCCTAGTGTTAGCATGGATTATCTCTGGGTCCTCCAGTATTCTCCAATTTCTTGGAGAATTTCTCCAAGGTCTTGCAGGTTTGATTGAATTGTGTCTTTCTCATTGGTCTTTTGAAAGACCAGCACCAATGGGGCACTGTCACATGCTTTCAGTCCTTTATTACAACCTGTTCTTTGGTATAGAGTCTGGCTTGCTGAGACAGGGCTGGGCTGAGACAGGGCTGGATTGACCCTTACGAGGAGAAGCAGCATTCTTATAATGGATGAATATATTAATGTGATAATCAAACTAGCACAGGCCCTTTAAATAACACAACAGGTTAAATTCAATATGCAGAGCAATATGTGACATCTTTCATTGCTGATGGTAGCTGAGAGCACATTCTAATTCTAGCTGACAGCCTGCGGAACTGCCTTTCTGGATTCGTCTGTGAGTTTTTTTTCTTGGTCTTCTCCCATATTTACAAAAAATAAAAATCATATAATTCATACATACATCATATTAAAAGTCTTTTTATTAAATTAACCATTATAATTAGCCTAGGCATGTATTTTGTTTGTTTATGAGGGGTTTGTTTATTGCCTTGGGGAGGGGCAGATTATTTTTTATCCCCTGGGTAAGTGAATCCCCTGGGTTAGTTCATCCCCAGTGCTTGATGGGTGACATACTGTAGAACATCTGGTTTTATGCATCTGAAATATTACTTCTATAAAATTCCTTGGCAAAATGATCTGCATTTCTGAGGAAGACTCACTGAAATAAAAAAAATAACTTGCAAGCATCGATTGCCTTAATCCATAATGACCCTGCTACACCTAAGGGACAGTTTTCTCAGTTTATGTGTGTTTATTTTTATGCATTTCTGTGTCTATTGTTATATACTTCAATTACCCCAGTGGGAAGGTACAGAGCTGAGAAGCAGTGTCTTTAAGTACTGTTTGAACAATATAAGCACGGAAGGATTTCTGACACTTTGTCCATGTTGTTCTTGTATTCAGAAGGTGAATTCTGGTATAATGTTGGTTTCCAGAGTGCATAGTCATAAATTCCCTTCAGATTAGTTTTCCTTTAGATCTTTTTTTTTTCTAAAGCAAACAACAAAGCGAACGATTAAGCGCAAAGCTCTATCGGAGATAACATTTCAGCAGGTGAGATTCTGCACTAATATTGGCTTTAAACATAGATTATACTAAACCATTGAGCTAATGTTGAAAAAGAGGTTTTGTTTCCAACAGAAAAAATCAAGATTTGATGGCTTAAATGTCAAAATCATTACAGCCCATGACGAAAACTAGTCAAATTATAATAAATACATTAAACAATAATAAACTTTGATTAGTTTGACATACTGTATCATTTTTCATGCCTCTTAAAGCAGTGTTAATGAGACACCTCTCAGAAAAGTGGAAACATTCACTTCTGCTGACCCCGATTGCTTTAGTCTGAAATTGAATGTCAAAAATAAAGAATTCTTTCTCTGTGCTGATGCTAAATCCTTATTTTCCTATAACAGTGAAATTTGGGTGCTGTTTGAGGTTCCAAACATTTGTTTATTGCAACAAAAAGTGGAATTAATTTCCAATCTGCTAAGATTTGTGTCTGTCACGCCCTCTGCAGCCAGAGGGCGCTCCTTCTCTGTCCTGTCCCTAGTTTCCGGTCTGCTGTCCTTCCTGTCCCTCTCTTTCCCTTGGGCTATATATTTCCGGGTCTTGCACTCTGTCCTCGCTCAGCATTGTTGTTCGGATGTCCTGAGACCCGCCTAGCACCAGGGCGCCCCATGGCTGCTCCATGAGGGCATAGGTTTCTATACGGGATTCCTGAACTCTTTGCACTAATGAGCCCGGGCCTTTTTCCTGTCTCGCCGCTATGCATATGGGTCTTTTTCTGCTCTCCTGCTCCCCACGGTTAGTCCCTTTGGACGTCCGTGACAGTGTCATCTTGAACTCCTGTACCTTAAAACAAATACTGTAAGTTCATTTCACTTACATGAACACAATTCTTAGAATCTGAGGATTTCTATAATCAGTGTGTAAGTAATTGTTGACAAAATACTGTACCACGGCTATTATTTGTATCAACCATCCATGTGTAACTGTCTTAAATAGATCAGTAATATTTATGCTATCATGTCATAATTGAACATATGTTGAAATTACGAAACCTGAGGTGCAGTTCATTGATTTGAAGCATACATATTGGCAATTACTTTGGAAGTATCATAAATATTGTAAAGGAACAAGTAATACAATTGGTTTATTCCATGCTGAAAATAGAAGAGAGAAAACACCATGTTTTGGCTGTGAAGCCTTCTTCAGGTATGAGCCTGTAAATATTGTAATATCAGTTCTTTTAATTCTTGTAGGTTTATTAATGTGTTTGCTCAGAGCATTTTATAGGTAAGGGTTCTTAAGATTTGCTTAAGACACAGCATTCCAATAGTTATACTGTATTTGTATTTCTCAAAATGCCCACAGAATTGCAGGAATAAGAAACTCCAATCTGTTAAATAATTTTGGCTTTTATGTGTCAGTATAGAGCATTTTAAAGATTTTTGTATTTTAATTTTCAGATATGAAAAGTAAGAACAATGAACAAAAAAAAAACAATTAAAATTTTACTGAAATGCTTTTGATAATTTTTATTAAATAGACAAATAGTGGTCAAAACAGTGAGAGAGGAATCGCATTAGAAAAACACCCAATTAGGTATTTTCTCTGAATTCTTCTGCCCAGTGTCTTGGCTGAAGGCTAGCTGTATATGAATAACTTTCACAAGTTTCTGCAGCATTCCTTTTTCAAGAAAAATGGGTTTATGACTGTATTATTCATTACAAAAAAGAAATGTCAGTGTAATATATTATACCTCTGGGGTTGTGTCATTTTCACAGAAATGGCAGAGCTGTCAGCAGTTTGAAAAGGGCCTCAGACAGGATTCCTGCTAAAATTAGTTACACGTTTAAGAAAACGGGAGGTTTTATGTACAGTAGTTCAAAGGCAATGAGTGAAATTAGATTGCCATTTTTCCAAAAAATGTATACCAATTATTGAAAAATTCAAACAACCACCCTCTTATTGCCTCATGAAAGTCAAAATAGATTTTGTGGATCTGTTCTCAAAGCAGCCTATTCCAGACGTTTTCTTCTTTGCCTTTTTCATATGTGAAATTTAAAAAAATCAATGATAAACAAAGTAAATTACTTAGTCTAAATTGAAAGAATTGAAATTGAAAATGGCTCTTAACTGCAATTTAACTAGAGTAATGAGTCGATATTTTTCCCATATTTAAAGCCACTGAGTTGTTAACTCACATTTTGTGAATAATATGTACAAATACATGTGTGACTGAACTATGTTGAGAAGTGCTGGAAAAGAGCAACTATGTCTAATGAAAATATTAACATTATTAGGTTCTACTTGTGTTTTATGTGGAATAGATACAGTAAAACCATCTTTCTTTTATATTTTGGAAATTTCATTTTTTTGTTTTAGTAACTCGTGTAGCTATAGTTTTTATTTTTCACAATAATATACTGTCTAACTACTATGATGGTTATTACAGTATATTTCAAAGCATAGAGGAAGAAAAATATTATATAGGTTATTCTAAATAGAACAAAACTAAACAGCCTAGGACTGTATACAGTAGCAATGTTAAGTGCCAAATACCTACTGTATAACTGTATAATGAGTATAATTAAAGTACAGAACTGAAGGGTTTAGTCCAATATGGATCAATATGTGATCAATGCCCCCCTTTCAAGACTTTTCTTAAAGATTTACCATAAGAAATATACTATTATATTTCCACTTGAGTACATTCCAAAGATATTTGAACATATTTCGGAAAATGAAAGACCAAAGAAATGAGAAATGAGACTGAGAAGGAAAGAAAAGTAACACAAAGAAAGCTATAAATAATTCACACGGCAACAGTGAGGGCAAGGTTGCTTTGGTTTTTAATTCTTCAAATATACCTGCAAGCAAGCACAGATTGAATCTGGGCTCATTCTTTTTTCTTCTGGTAAATGGTTCACTTCATTTTTCATATGTCATTTTCTGTCTTTTTTGTGCCTAGGAACAGTCTAAATAATACTCATAGCCCAAAGTAATATTGTTCACTAAAAAAAATCTTATCAGCCTAAACCTGTAAGCTGTTATTTACCATTCTTCTGCTGTTGTTTTCGTATCCATTCTACATCTATTTTTGCTGTAAGTTAGGAGACCTAGGTTTTCAATATATGGGCTAATAAATGTACACGTTCAACATTATTTAACCATGTTAGTCTTTTATACCAGTAGTAGTGTCTGTTACTACTGATGTTTTATTTTTACTATGTGAAAGTAAATATATTTTACTTTTTACTAGGTAAGTCTTAAAAAACGTCTATGTTCTAAATAAAATACAAGAAATTAACACATCACAAAACAGGAAATGTATATGTGTATATTTGTCAGTGCTTAATTTATCAGTGCTTTTTATAAGTAGCATGTATGGAAAATGTTATTATTGTCAACTACAGATACAAGACACATATAAGACACAAATTATCTATACTGCATTTATGTTTTAGTAAGAACAATGTAAGCATGATATTATAATGTTACCAAATACACCTGAAGCCGTTGCATTATTTCAAACAAATCCTTGTTTGTACTTTGCATCTAAGGATATTCTGCCTTATACAGTACATCTGTAATGAGAGCAACAATCATAACAGGACAGATTAAGTGTTAACTTCTTGTTTAGCAGTCAAAATGACCAGTTTCAGGTCCTTTTATATAAATTCACTGCATTTCTGCTCCCTTCTTAAGGTCTCTACACCTAATTAAAATTAATTCTGTAAAAATGTTATTCTACCTTGCAATGTGGGCACCAGTATGTGGGATTTTTTTCAATACATAGTGTGTATGTAATTTATTGATCTGGGTATGATATGAATAGTAAGAGAGCACTGCATACATTAAAAAAAATGAAAGGATTTTTTGGTATTTCATCAAGAGTTTCAGGAAGTTCTCTGAAAACCAATCTAAAAATATTCAAAATTAAAATCTAATGATAGAATCAAATGATAGACATTTAAAGAGAACCTGATGTAGTGTTAAGCCCCAGACACCACTCTTGAATTTGGCTAGTATGACAGATGGGAAAAAAGATATCTAATATATATATCTTAGATATCTAATAAAATATATCTAAAGAATATTTTAGTTTTTCATTCTAAACAAATATCAGGATATTTTTCCTAAATTTCAGAAACTATTACAGTAACATGCTAATCATCCTTTCAATCATGCTGCAAGACTAGGTATGGGCCCCTGAAATTAACCCAAGGTTCATTTGCAGCTGAATAAACACCATTAATGTTTATTGTGCTTGTGATATCGCATTTATGGTGTTAGTGCATAACCCATGTTTTTTGCTTTTGTAAAATAAACTGTTAAAATTAGAGGTTCTGTGCACTACATATCTTTTTGTTGATGCTCCTGTGGTTTTGTTGTCTTTCAAACCAACGATGTTTAAAAACAGCTATTCATGATTTTTTCCCCTGAATTTAATTTAGATATGGTAATATTTATCATCTAATTGCATTTTTAGAAATTCAGCTTTTGTTTTTTTTACAATCATCAGCTCATATTGTGACATTTACTGTTCAGCATTTACTTATGTGAAATAATTGCATATAACCATATAAAGCAGAATACCAGAATCTCAAAATACAGTAGGTTATAATGAATGTAGACGTTGTGTATGAGTATTAGATTCAACCTTTCATTTGATTAAAGAAAAACACTAAGGAAACACTTTGTATACTATATATAATTTTAAATAATGCTGTTAATGCTCCTTTGTAAGGCTAAAACATGAGCTCTTGTGGTTACATTAAAATATTGCAGACATTACTATTGACACAAATGCACAGAAATACTGGTATTCCTATGCAAAATATCCGCTCACTCAATATCCAATATCCACCCACCCCAGTAATTTAATTTTTAACACACTGTTTTATATAAAATGTCCAAAAAATTAAGCGAATTAATTTTTGAAGTATTCACTGCAACATTAAAGAAAATATTATTCTCATATTACTTTTTTATAAACCCATGCAACCATATATATATTCAATTGAAAACCCTGTATATTCAAGGAGCTGTGTCAAAACTATAATATAACATTCATTATATAATGACATATTGTAGCAATGTCACAGTGTGATGTCACACCTCGAAAAAGACAACGTTGAATCTCGGGAATGCAACCAAGTGGGATTCATTGTTTGTTTACAAATAACACTCCCCACGCACTTATCCAACAGGGTGGTTATTGCCACCAGTTAAAAGTCACTTAGTGCTTTGACTTTAGGTACAATTACAGTACAATAGTTGAATCTTTCCACATATGTGGTACAGTACAATACAAGAATCAAGTAGTGCCTAAAATAACTGATTGTTGATTAGCACACACCTTTAAACCATCTTGACCAGGTTCCTTGTGTGGCTTAATCTGGGAGAGACACATATACCTGCAAAGGAAAAGCAAACAGCACAATTCCCATTTTTGTGTTTTCCCACCTCTACCCATCATTACATTAAGCCCTTGCATGCTTGCTTAGGATTGCTGACACAGAACCTATTCTCAACTCTGTGTTTAAAATCCTTTTCAGTCTTCCTCATTTTGACTTAAACTTGTCTTTCAACAAGTTTAAGCATAACAACAGCAGTTTCTAGCTTTAAAAATGGACTTTTCACTCATTCAAACACATTTTAAAGCCTTAGACACCCAAGGTTTGTTATTGGCAAATATTTTGACAGTTGTAGAAGTAGAAGCTTTCACAGAACTGGATGTATGCTGTTATATAGTCTGTCAACTTATGCAGATTTCTGTCAAAATCACCTGCCAGAAGTGTTATCAAAACAGTCCATAAGATCCTACTAACTCTTCTCTATTCATATCTGCACAGTAAAGTACAGGCTTCTCTCATTTTATGCACTGCTTGGCTTTAGGGAGTAGATGAACGACATTATGGTCTGATTTCTCAATCAATGATCTGCACGCTGCCTTGTATGAGTCTTCATATTTCCATAACACTGATATAACATAAACATCATACGAATAGGGCAGGTCACATATTGCTGCTGGGTAGAATGATACACCAAACAAGAAAGAGTATTAAAATCCCCATGGACAAAACCATTGTCAGCTGATCATGAAAGGGCATCATTTAAGATGGTGGTAGGGGCTCCAGCTCCCCCATGACCCTTTACTGGATAAAAATGGTTAAACTACGAATGGATTGGCAGATGTAAAATTGTAAAAAATTCCAATTCAAAAACAATGCGGCTTATATTCTAATCAACGTACTCTAGTTTAGTTAACAAATAAAAATATTTTAAAATATTACTGAAGTATGTAAATGTGTTACAGTAGCATTTCGAATGTAGTTTTACAGATTAATTATTAACTATTAACTGTTGATCAACTTAGTTCCTGGTGCCTGCAACAAAACATATAACCCTGGTAACTTTCCATGTTAATATATTTGCTTTTCATAAAATAGATACTACAACAATGGTGTTTTCATGCAGGATGTTGCTCACTCTAAATATGTATCTCTAAAGACAGGTTAAGACTTTAAATGTTCTTTAAATTGCCTATCAAAAAAGGATATAGTGAGAAACTGATTACTTCTTCAGTTTGAAAAAATATTGGCACAACTTCAAAGTATTATCACAAGCCAGTTAAAGCGTTTTTTTAACAAAATGCATTTTTTTAATGTCAGATTTTTAAGGCTAAAATGGCAACTTTTGTGGTTATAGTATGATATTGGAGACAAATTTAAATTTACTGCTTACAAAAACAGTGTAATCAAATGCAAAATCTGATTTGAAAATCTGAAAGACAGAGAAAGAAAATTGCAAACATCATTATCCTGTCATTTAGTAATTCAGTGTTTTAACTGTCCAGTCATTAGAGAGACTTAATTTTACTCTTCACACAAAAACAAGCTTTTTTTCATTTCTCACTCTGCAAGAGGTTCCATGTTCTCAAAAGAGGGGAGGAGACGATTCATAGGAATTGCAATATTTTCGGTTTGGTTTCATAACATCACTAATCTTAAATGTTGTTTTTTTTATTGTATTTGTAATGCCACTTCACTATTTTAAATAATTATTAAAAATTATATGTTGTATCTTTAGCGATTAGTTTTCTAAAAGCAAATATACACGTAAAAAGCTCAATTATAATTACTATTTAGTCAAGTGACATTTATTAATCTTTAAATTCCCTTACTCTGAACATTCTGGATTACTCTCCCCATTAACAGTATTCATATTTGCCAAACCTCCACTACTGAGGTTTCTTCATGTTATATATTGTTAATATTATTTTAATATTTAACTTACTAAAATATATGAAAATAATCAGTGTCAATATGGTATACATACGTATTATTTATTATATTTTATTATTAGAAAAGGAGTCTTGATTTTGTTATATATTCAACTTGTGCATTGTCCGTAATCAAATTCAGACCTTCTAAATGGAAAGTGAGAATTCTACCACTGAACCAAACTATCCCTCTGCTTGGGCAAACTTAGTTGTAGTTTACAAACTACAAGTGTTTTTTTTTTTCATTTTCTATAAGTTTCAATTAAGCTACAAGTGTTCCATAATCCATTATAACAATAACAACAACAATTATTCACGGAAATGTATGTTCTATTTTTATACAGTATATAAACTTTACATAGTAAAAATGACGTATCAGTACTTTTCTAGAATAACCACAGTAAGTGACTGAGTTAAAGGCTTTGACACAGAAAATGTTTATGAAGAAGGTGCAATACTGTTGTCTACATTATTGTTTTATTTTATCCACCTACAGTATACTGTGTATGTATACTGTATTATATTTATATTAATAATTTTATCTTATTAATAACTTTCAGAGACATTATTATACTTTGGTTATTTTTTATTTTCAGCTACCAAAATTTGCTTTCAGTGACATGATTCTATGTTATTATTCCATTTTTGGTATATTTAAAAAATCACAGTAGAAAAAGAAGCAATCAATTCACAGACATTTTAGGCACCACAAGTGCCATCTTTTGTTCTTATTTGGCCAGTGAAAAACTAAGCTTGGTGTGCCGAATGATATTGAGGAGGGGTGTGGTGAGCTTGCTGCAGGAAAGTCTTTAACCATGCGTTCTCAGTAGGTGCATCAGTTCAATTTCAGACACTCAAGCCTACATCATATGTGCTTTTTCATTCTTTACACACACATTCTGCTCAGTTTTGGAAAAATGTGTGGCTGAACCGACATGCTCTAAGCTCAAACTTCGAAATCTGTGTCTGTGTTTTGGGATTCTATGGGGGGGATGTGACACTGCTGTTCTCTGACCAGGTGAGATAAAGTACTAGGCACGCTATCTCTTTATGTTTGTCGGCTTGTTTCGTCACCCTTCCCCCCACCCCAACATACCTAGTTCCAGCAATTCTCCCTGGTTCATATTTCATAGTTATGTCGGGATGCTGATCTCCGACCAATTCTGTAATTTTCTCCATCAGGCGAGTCAAGTACTAAATATGCTACTGTATTTCTTTATATTTGCTGCTCGTTGCTTTATTATTATAATTTGACAGAACTACTGCATTATGCAAATAAAGAGTATACAAATGGCAAATAATAGTCATGTTAGCCGACACTGTAAAAACTGCAAAGTTCTTCAAAAGTATTTTGATAAAATATAAGACTGGATGTAGATATATATATAAATATAGATAGGAAAATCAAAGCTAGTAGAAACAACGTATGAAAAGTATTTACATTTACATGTTCTTTCTGTCCTCTAGACAATGATGAGAGGCAATAAAAAATGCAAATAGAATGTTTGGATTAGTAAAAAGCACAGAACTTAAATTAGGAATTACTATATTAAAATTGTATGAAGCTCTATTTAAAGCAATGTTTACACTTTTGCTCACCACAGTATAAAATATATATTGCTGCTCTGGAATCAGTCCAAAGAAGAGCAACTAAAACATTCTTGAGCTCAAAGGAATGTCCTACTCTGACAGGCTAAAAGTACTAAATCTTTTTAACCTTGAACAGAACAGACTGCAAGGGAACCTTATTCAAATATTCAAATTCCTCGAAGGCATTGACAAATTTAACTCATTGAACTTCTTCAGAATCAACAACAAATCCAAAGGACACATAAATAAAATTCGAAGTGCTTTCAAACCTGTGTATGTGAAAATATTTCTTTACAAAAAAAGGTTGTGGCAGTCTGGAACAAGCTACATGGTTATGTTGTTGAAGACAATACTCTGGAGGTGTTTCAAGAAATGGCAAGAACTGAGCCATAGTTTAATACTAGCAGCCAAACAAACCAAGTGGCTTCCTGTCATTTACAAACTCTTTAACATTCTTATGTAGTTCCTCCAGAATATCTAAAAAACAATAAGTGATCACTATATAGGTCATCTGTTGGAAGACCAGAAATTATTATCACTATTTTAAATCTCTTCCAGAACAGCAGAGAAAGGTAGTTAGAATTCATAGGAAGTAAACAACAGCACACCTCAGATTTGGAATTGTACAATTGTACATAATGACCTTTTCATATTTATATAGTTAACAACATCATTTGCATGTACAAAACAGGTGCAGAAATAATACACTGTAAAAGTACACCTAATACTACAACAAAATTCAATTCTGTTTACATTAGCAGTAAAAAAAAAAACAATGCAACATTTTTGTAATCTGGAAAGGAATTTGGGCTGCTTTGGATGACTGCCATTTGTGAATCTGGTACCTTTCCCAGACCAATGACTGCTTTTGTATTTCAGTAAGAACAACAACATGCATTCCTTTGAAAATATAAGTTTTTAATACGCTCCCCTTAGAAACAATAATAGTAAATTTGTTTATGCTTAATGAATGTGATTATAGACTAATTAGATTCTAACGTTCATTGAACTTAATCCAAAAAAGAAATAAAATTACATTGAAAGACATTTTGCCTAATGAAATCAAAACTAGATAAACATTATTTACTGAAGGAAGATAAGCATATGGCAGAAATCGAACACATTCATAAGAGAAGTGAAAGAATCATACAAGCTAAAGGTGACAAAAAATGATAGCCTACAAATCTTCTGTGCAGTGTCCCTCAAGTAAAGCTGTGGTCTTTGCACATTAAGAGCCATTAGGCTAATTATCAAGGGTAAGCAACTCCAAATATAAACAGCAAAGGAAAAAAAATCCACCTGAGGACAGCAGTTCTGCCTGCTTTGGGTTTTGTTTAATTACTGGTTTGTAATATTTAAGGTGGAAGCCGAGAACAAATACAGAAGTATTTATTCCCAAGACCAAGCAATCAAGTGGCATTGATTTTCTTCTGGGGACAGATTTGACTCCAGGGCATATTGAAAGAAAAGCTATATCTGTTTGTCAAGCTATCAGGCAACACACCAACTGGCCACCAGTATTGATTTTCATTACTCTTGTCATTAAACTTTTAAATAATGCCACCAAGCCGTTTCCCAAGGACTTTGCAAGCCGTAAAATTCAATAGATTTTTAAAAATGAAAACACAAATGACAGCTATTCCTTTATTGGGAGCCCATTTTTTTATTAATTAAAAATTTTCAGGAAACAGAAAAAAAACAAAAAAACATTACCTTTTCACCATGGAATGTCTAGCAGTCATTGTCCCATTTACCATGAAGTAGTAAAGACCTCCATATCAAGACAGGACAGGATCCAAAGATGCCAGTAGAGGGAACATGGAGGCTTCTCAAAGCACATGAGAAGTCCTGTTGTTTTTAGAGACACAAATAAAGAATGCCCTTCCCCTTCGAGAAACAAATTCCTACACTCTTTTCAGATCTAAAGTTAACATTCATCTTTGTACCTGGGCTTATGCCTGACTGCCTTAAAGTTTACCCTGTATGTTCTTGTTTCATTTTATTTACTTTTATTGTATTTTTCCTATTTTTCTTCTTTATCACTTTGTACTGCATCTTTTAGTTATAAAGTATTTTGGAAAAGCACTTTATAAATAGAGATTATCGTTGTAAATCTTATATTTTAAAACTTTATTACGAAAGCTCAGGAGGGATGGGAACAACCATGCTCAATCGTACTCAGATGTCAGTAATTAACAATCGCTCCTGTCATCCTTCCTCCACCAAAGGTTACAAATAACAACGTGATTTCCTACTCTCCCTCGCGTACGACTTTTGCATCCCAGCTCCACCCCAACTCCACCTCTACAGCTACCCCTTGGTTACTCTGTGTGTGGTCCTGGCCTCCTTGTCCAGTGGCCAGGAGGTCGGCCCTCAGCCAAGCGGGTTAAGCCAATATCTTCTCAATAACAGTTCACCATGCTTTGATCTTGGGTGTTGTCATTCCTGGTGAAATTAAATGTGGATAACAATCAATCAGACAAGTACAAATTCAAAATTCAGTTTACATTTATAAAGCTGAAGGTGATTTGAAATCTCGAATTTGATTCAAATTAAATAGGATTTAAAAAAAAAGTTTACAATGTGAAAGAAGGGCTAGGTATGTTTCTATAATTATTTAAATTTTCTTTAAAGTTATTCAGTAATTTACTGTTTTAAAACAAGAAAAGGCTAATAATGTTTTTTGGAAAATGTTTTACCTACTCCCATTATATAGACTGTATAGATCTATATTTATATGTTTTTAAATTATAATACTTCTACAATTAAGAATATTATATCCAGAATTGCACATCTTGTTTAGAAATACATTTAAAGGTTTTTCTTAGTTTGAAAATCCTGACCTTCTACTAAAGAGAGGCAAAACAAAAGCAGCCAATTTATACACAGGGGATCCAATTTCTTGAAATTGAATTTTAAAAAAATATGGACTGTATTCATGCATAAAACTGTAATTAGTGAATATAATTTAAAAAGTTCAATTTAAATACATAACAAAAGTTAGAGATCATTTGCTCTAGTTTTCATTTTCAGTCCATGGTGTCTGAACACTAGATTTAATCCAGCAAGGTATTCTGGTCATTGTAAGGTAATTTGCTTCAACAAACAAAGCCAGGTCGCTTGTTGCTTGAATCTTCAACCCTTTAAATGTGAAGATATATGACTCCTCTTTTCAATTCTAAATTAATGTTGTCTTGATGTCCACTTTATCTTGTGTCTTAAAGTCCTCTGGGTTCACTGTCCCAGTGCATTTGGACACAATGCAACATAGTACCCGCAACACATACTAATCAAAGTTGATGGTTAAGCAAATGTTGTTAAAATAATGAGAACATTTGTTCTAAAGAGTAATTAATTTTCAAACATTTTCATATAAATAATTAAATTTTTTCAATTTCAAACAGAGGCAAAAAATAGATAAAACCTGAGGCTGAGATGCTGAATAAATTAAATTGTACAGAGTGACATAGTGGGACAGAGGTTAGCATTCCTGGAGTTCTGTCTGTGTGGAGTTATTTCTCCCTGTTCTCGTGTGGGTTTCCTCTGTGTGTTCAACTTCCCACAGTGCAACGATATACTGGTAGGTTAATTGGCTTCTGAGAAAACTGGCCTGGTGGGAGTGTTTGTGAGTTTGTGTCTGTGTGTGCCCTGCGATGGACTGGCATCCTGTCTTGTGTGTTTCCTGCTTTTGTGCTCATTGCTTGCTGGGCTAGATTCTGGCTCCTCTGTGACACAGTATTGGATAAAGCAGTTCGAACATAGATGGATAGATTTTCAGCTTAAACAACAAAAATAGAACAAGCTAAGTATCAGTAACTTTTTCTTTTTAGTATGATGATGCTTTTTTGTTTTAAGACCTTTCAGTCATTTACTTAATGTGGATGGAAAGTTTTAAAAAATAAATAAAAATCATTTTACTTTGCGTTATCTGCCAATAGCCTCACTATAGAGTAGAACAAGTGAAAAAGCAAGAAATTGCTTCAAAAACTGAATTAAAGTAGATATTTAGGTAGGCCAGAGGCTAAACCAGCACCACTAGGTCCATCGATACCACTTATAGCAGCATCCTTGTTTTCCTTAGAGGTCTCCCATCCAAGAACTGACCAGGCCCAGCCTATTTCATTTTTGGCCTTAAAATATATTTTTGTATGCTTATTACTTAAGAGTTTAAAAAATGAAAGTCAAAATGTCAAAATTGAACTATGTACCTTTGGTGGAAGTGACGTGCCTTTCAGACTATGAGCTCTTGTCCACACATGCTGTGATTTTTCTGAAGCAGTTCTAGCTGATACTTGAATCAAGACTGTGAACAGATCGTAAGAAAGATAAGTGGCCATCGTACATCAAGAATTAAAAATCATTTGCCAGAGGCCTTGATGTTTGTCCTCTTAATGGTAGTGTTAGACAACATCAAGGCAAACCTAAAAGAATATTGTCTCTGACTACAGATGCACCATTTCAGACCGTGGCAAGGATTTTTGCTCCTTGAATTAATTATAAACCCCTTTCATTACTGTAGTTCGTCTATTTCAATAACAAAGATAAACATATTTTTGCAAGGTATGCTTACCACAAACAAGGCTGTGATTTTTAAAAAATCAATAAGGCTTCAGTAGGTCATGATTTTATTATTATATGTACTGTATGCCTACTAATCCCCTTTTATGGCACAAAGTAGTGAGATTCTACTTTATCTATTAAGGAATAACAATTAATATTGTTTAAGATTGTTGTGCAAGAGATGAAAGAACTCTGATTTACTTTTTTTTTTAAAAGCTTTTAATAGCTGGTCTGGCAAATAGAAGGAAATTTAGTTTGATGAATTCTTGTATTTTGTTCATGTAATTTACATGAAATATACAGTACATGTAAAACACAACCTATAGCATGTAAGTAGTAGAGGGCTGGTAGGTTCATGCCCTGTAGTTCATGAAAATTGAGAAATTTCTAGACAAACAGTGCCTGATTAAATTCTGTAGCACAAATATTGGACCCAAAACCTATTGCATATAGCTTGCATGAGTCTTTCGTTTATTAACTTGAAATATGGTGACAACAGGCAATTCAAAGGAAAAAAATAGGATTTTGAATTGAATTTTAAAAATGTGTCATTAAAATTCCCTTTAAAAGTGCTAACAAAGCAAAAATGCAAGGGAATTTATAACACCAAGTTCTGCCCCCTCTTTAAAAACACATTCTCTCAGGTAATTAGTATGACTAAATAGATATTCACTGTCAATAACTCTTCCAGTGCTTAGCAATCTTTTCTCTACGTTGGATTTGAGAAAGTTTTTTTTCCTGTGAAATGAGATTGTAATGGTTGAAAAGTAGTAAGCCTGTGTTCATAACTCTTTTTATAATGAAAAATTCCTCCTAAATACCGGTCTTATCTGTATTGCGGTAAATCTTCAGAATCCAGTAAAGCATGTAAAATCAGTTTACTAGGATTTTTTTCACATCACTGAAAACATCCATATAGATAAGTATTTTTCATGTCTTGCTTTTAAAATACTTTAGGTGCTACAAAAATGTAAAACAACACTTATGTTCCTTTTGGAATTGTTTTTGTTCAGAAAATGATAATCCCCATTACATAAAGCAAACATGGGCAAGCTGTCAGGAAAAAGGGCATCTGTAAATCTCACCAAGACAATCTGATTCACATTATGCCTATTAAAGTGCAATGAAGTGAGACTTTGAATGAAATAAGCCATTCTAACCAGAGCTACAAAGCAAATTGTGAGCGGAGTACTGAGAGATTCCAGAAGCTTCTATGAGACCCATAAAGGCAGGAAATGTTCATAAATCCTTGCATAAAAATATGTGTGGATATGGACAAACCGTTGCAATTATTGCTACCTTTTGATCTCTTTCTAAACTACATGACAGGACAATTCATTTGTGCTACACCACCACCGTTGGAAAAAGCCTGATGTTCTTTGTACAACATCTGTGAAAGTCATCTAAAACGTGACGCGAGATAACCTGCCACCAAACCAAAAATGTTTAATCCTGAAAACTGTCTGCCTACTTGTTTGAACATTATAAAAGCTCTTAAATCTGTGATTTTTATGAAATAAAGGAAATCCTTTACCCCACATGCCACACGCTTTTACTATGCTCTTCACAAGCACTCAAAAATGTTGCAAATTTAGAAGGAATAACAAATGTCCCTGGTTACAGGATGCAGTCTCTGAGGAAATATGCGAAGCATTTCTGCTCCCCTTGGCATTCCTGTAAAACTCATTTGTAGCTGTTTTCCACTGGAGGTTACTGGAGCGTCCTTTTTTGTTGTGTCTCTGCATTTTTTTTTATTTTGAACAAGCCCATCAAGAAAAAGAAAAGACACTGGGAAGTATATGACTTGCCAAACCTTTCTCCTTGAAACAGATAATAATTGGGGGAGTTTCTTTAAATGTTTTCAGTAGGAAAATATTTCTGGCCTCATATTCTGTTTTAAAATGTGTTTTTAAAACCGAAGGTCATTCACAAAAGTTATTTCTAGCCCACAGGTGAATGACACTGTATTTGTTTTTCCTTCACTGCTGATTTTAATTGCTTTTGCAAACAATTGTCCACTGTCTTGTAAAACAATAATTTGGAGGTCCTTTGTTAGATCACTGGAAACTACCTTTACTCTCATCTTTATTTTGATAATTTAATTTTTGTATGTATTCCATTTCTCTGCATTAGATCTAGGTAGTAGGGGGTGTTGACACTGATTCATTGAGCATGAGAACAATGTATGAAAGGCCAAAAACAAAAGGATCCCACTTGCCCCATCTATCTCATTTTACTGCTAGCAGCAAATTGATCCATTTTTCTCATATGGCCATTTTTGAAAGAAGCCAGGGTATCTGCCCCAACAACAATGCTGGGTAACTTGGTCTGCATTCCCATTGGCAGATATATAAGCAGTGCAGGCGATGCAACAGCTAAGTATTAATTTTTAGACATAGAATGTCCCTGTAATTACAGAGCTGTGAGAGTTGTGTCTGCATTCTCTGTCTTAAGACAAGCCTCTTTAAGGAGAGTGTGGATTCCGCCAAAGGTGCTGTCTGTGATCTTCATTGACAGGATGTCGAGACAGAGCTGAGGTTTGGAGTGTATCCAGTTTGGAACCTGTGGGTCGCATCACTGCTGTTTGCGGGTTATAGTTATGTTGTTCTCCTTGAGGTGTACAGCTGTGTGCAATGTGGTTGGGATTAGGATCAGCACCTCCAAACCTGAGGTCACAGTTCTCTCCCAGAAAAGAGTGGATTGCTTTCTTCAGGTGAGGTGGGAACAAGTGTCCCAGGCAGAGGAGTTTGAGTACCACGGGTAAGTGTTCACATGTGAGGGTAGAGAGGATCGTGAGTTTAACCACCAGGTTGGTGCAATGGGAGCTCAGTTTTCAGACGAAGATCTGATAGATCTGGTTGATCTATGTCCCTATTCTCACTTATGGTCACAAGCTTTAGTTAGTGACTGAAAGAATGAATGCGTAGGTACATGAGACAGAAATTAGGTTTCTCCATAGGATTGCTGGACCTACTGTCTGTGACAGAGTAATGAGCTAGGTGGTAAGGAAGGACCTTGAAGCAGAGTCATTGCCCCTCTGGATCATGAGGAGCCAGTTGAGGTTGCTCAGGCATCTGATGAGGATGTCCCCAAGGTGCATCCTGCTGGAGTTGTATTGGGCACAGCCCACTAAGAAGAGACCCTGGGGCAGACCCAGGACACGCTGGAGGGATTATATATCTCGGCTGGCCTGTGTGCACTTAGGTCCAGGGAGGAGCTGGAGACTGTTGATGGGGAAAGGGAAGTCTGGTCTATTATACTCAGCCTGTTACCACCTCGACCTTCACCAGCTGTATGCAGTTAGAAAATGATGATTTTGATGAGTGCAGTACATAGTGAGTTTCATACTGTAGGTTTTATAAAGATATAATTAATATACTAACATACTTATTGTGATATATTTGTATTATACCACTAATATTGTCTGTCTCATGAGACCTAAATAGTATCTTGTCAGTTGCTTGATGATGAAGTTTTCTTGAATTAGAAAGTTTTTTTTTTCTATTATAATAATAATAATAGCTGGGGTTGAGTTGGTGAATATAAATGTTAATTAAAACATTTAACTTACAGTATTTAATTAATGAGGCGTACATGATCATGCAACAGTTTGCAAGAAACATATTAATATATTTAATTAGCATTTAAATAAGCTAATTACAAAATAAAGTTTTAAGGTGAAAAATATAATACAAACAAAAGTAGAAGTCAGTGACAATGTTTAAAATTAGCTTTGGGTCATCACCACAATAGCTAAAGTCAAATTATATTACCTATACTAAAAAAGGACAAAAGTGCTGCCTCAAAAGATAAATCAAGAGAAAAGTTTGAGGCAGAAGCCGAACTGACAAAAACAAAGATGCTTCTCCAGGTGACAACCAATAAAGAGGTTGTTGTTGGTGTGTTGCTTGGTAAACACATGGGAAAAATATTCACTAATAAGATTCCAGTTTCTCATCATCTTTGACATGCTTTACTTTTCATCCTTGGGTGTATATTTGGAGCTATAATACTGAAAGAAGAATGTTTTAATTATTTAGTACCTATTGTAATATTCATAGGCAGCATGGAGGTGTTCTGGACCTGGGGTGCAATCTGCTTGGAGTTTGGATGTTCGGCCCGTGTTCACATGCTCTGGTTTTCTCTCACAGTCCAAAACATACTGGAAGTAATAAGTGTCTGACCCTGATGGGAGTGTGTGCATGTTTTTTGTTTGTGTCTACCCTGTGTTGAAGTGGCCTCCCATTCAGGGTGTACCCTTTCTTGAACCTGTTGCTGGCTCCCCTGCAACCCTTAATTGCTAGAAGTAGTATGGATGCAGTGTTTATTCCTATCTCACTTTTGGCCTTTCTCATTTTTTTGGCCTGTGCTTTGCTTACAATTAATTATTTTAGTTTTCTTTAACTGGATCATACTTTTCAAGTCTTTTTATAGCATACTTTATTGCTATTTATATGCTTCTTAATTGATTTTTCTAACCCTGTTGATTCTGTTTTCTTGACCTTGTTTTACTCATAGGATAGTACAGTTCCGTACTTCATTCAGAAAGTATTTGATCCATTCTCTGTTAATTCCATACTGTAACAATGTGGGAGTGGGAGGAGTGGCGGCGAGCACCAATAAAAATTGCCGTCCCGTCTGAGGGGGCAGAGGAAATTAAAAACCACAAAAAGGGGGAAAAACAAAAAAATGCAAAAGAAAATTGACCCCCTGTTCTTCGTGGCGTCCAGACTGGACTTACCTTATCTAACCGGGTCCATTGGGAGAGCAGGGAGCGTAAGGCCAAAACAAAACAGAACATCGCTTGCCCCGGTGGAGATACATGACGAGACAGGCGAAAAATAAAAGAAAATGAAACAAAGGAAAAACAACGGCCTCACACGGCCTCACACTTGGTCACAGTCTGCTCTGGGACTGTTGGTGAAAGGTCCTCCCCTTGGCTGGTCTGCTCGTCCCTCTGGGAGATGTTCAGTCCATAAAGAGCTGCGGCTTGTTGTTAATAAACCAGAACAGCTGTGGTTGCGAGGGCAACGCATCGCCCTTAATCCAGGGCTCAGCCTCAACACTAAACACGCTGTGGCGTAATGCCACAATACCTATGCTTCTGGTAAACTTTCTTCTGTTCTTAAACATTGTCTTGTTCATTCATAGTTGGTTTTAAGCCAAAGTATAAATGTTGTTTAAGAGTCCGCCTGTACACAGTACACAATATTAAGGTCACAGCTCTCTAATGGAACTTGCTTCCATGTTGTCATTACTATATTGAGATTGTTTGAAAAGACTAGATCGCTACAGGCATTACCCTGATATACAAAATAGCAATAACCAGCCATGTCTACAATTTTAGCTTCAGCTCAAAGTATAAAAGCAAAAACAAAATCTCCCATGATGACTTATTTCTTTATACACAAGTCCCTGATTGAAACATAGAAATAGAAATATTTAATATGTTTAATGTAGTGCTCTGCAGTACACTCATAACCTATAGTTGAACCATATTGTTCCTTGTTACCCTTAATGTATCTATAGCACTATATTTCCACCTCCTCCATCTTCCAGAATGCTTTACTGTATATCCACTGATGGTGTATACTTCACCATTACTTTATCAACCATATATCCATTGACATCACAGCATGTTTTGTCAAATGCTTCAAGTGCTTTCTCTCACTGTTTATTAATTGGAAACGCTCCTCATTTAGCTTGAAGTGGTAGGATGAGGGTGTGTGGGCTGGGATCAAGTTAAATAAGTCACAGTCTCTGATTGTCTGTTTTTGTGACATTTTCTATAGGTCTTTAGCAGAAAGTAGTATTAAACTTAACCAGCAGTATTCCACACACATGACTCGCCTAGCATATCAGGCAATGTAACCTTTCAATGAAATGAGCCAGTGGGGACTGGAAGACATTTTATACATATAATATGTTATTGGGCTGGGAAGCATGTAAATGATGTAGTAATCTTTGTGTGAGCAATTGGTATTTTAAGAAGACACTAGATGGCAGCTTTTTGGTATGATAATGAATTTAAAGCTATGATAGACATTTGCTGCCTAGTTTTATCTGTGGGGCTATATTAGTGCATGACTAATTTTGTAAATGAATAAGCTCTCAGAAGCCCTGCCTCCAATAAATTCAGCTTATTGTACCAGAGTGATGGTGTAATATTGTTCTGCAGTGAGGTCTGAAAAGCAAAAAAGAAAGCCATTTTGGAAGCCCCTCCCTTTTTAAAGCTTTTGTCTTCAAAAGGTAAGCAGTGATATAGTGGAGATAGTTCTTTCCTTCCGATTTTTTTCTTTCCTTGTTAACATCTTAGTCAGGTTCCTTGTTAAAGGAGATTCTGTACCAGTTACATTAAGTATATGTTTATATACTTCCTTGCTTCACCTACCCACAAATAGCCAATGTGATGCTTTTTTGCCAAGATGTAAAATATTAAAACTAAAATTAGGCCCCCTTTAATCCAAATTTGAGGGTTTCATGTCATAATTATAAACAAAAAATAATAATTTCTTGAAGACTTGAAAGAATAATGATCTAATGTATATTCCTCAAAACATAATGTTTTTTTTCTGTTTGCTGTCACCAATATATATTTTGTCCCTGTTTGCAATAAAAAGAACAAATTACACATCGTGAGGTTTCATTTGAGTGTACAAGTGCACAAGATGATGTAATGGAACCAAGCAGATGCTTTTAACCACAGAAACCAAAATAAGTCAAAATTGTTTTATACAATTGCACCAATATAATTCTTCATTGAATTAAAATGCAATAAAGAATATATGACAAATTTCAATCCTTCTGATTACTCAAATTCAACTGATGAATAAGCAGTCTTTTAAAACCAACTCTGAAACAAATAGATCAGGTTTCTACTACCTAGTAAACGATAATTAAAAAATTAGTTGTAGTTTAAGTCTTTTTATAGCAAGCTATAAAATCTCATTAAAATAAAGATGATTGAAACTGTTCACTAAACGCCCACCACTGCCGTTTTATAACTCTACCTTTTAAGATACACAGGAGGACTGTGTCTTGCTTGTTAAACATGGAAAAAGATAATATTTCTGTCATTTAGAATAATTTAGTTTTGCTTTCAATCCATACAGCTTCATCCTCTTCCATGTCTGCCTGTTGGTGTAACATTTTGTAAATGTACCCCAGACTCGTATGCTAAACCAGACAGTACTGATTATAACAGATCTTCAGATTTTACACTCTCTTCCCAGAAGACTTGAATCGCATAAAAATAAACATGCAGAAGGAAAATGTATACTGCTGCAAGAGACAGCAATTGACTGCATAAACCTTATTATGAATTATGAGGAAACAGGTTGTAGAACTTTACTTCCCCGATTTCATCATTCAATGCTTTTTGGAACTACTTCAGTTCCAAAATGTAAAAATATGTTTATGACAATCTTGTTCTTATCAGAATTCTGATAAGATTTGCTTCACTGTCTACTGTATACCCACAATTCATTCTAACCACTAACTACATGTAAGTGCATGTGAATACAATAGAGAGACACATAAAACAAGCTTTTCATTGAAAACCCTTTTACAAAGACTAAAAAGGAATAGCAAAAAACAAAGAATTCACTTTATGTGATTTCAGATGATAATCTATCACTTTTGGTTTTTAAAAATTAGAGGAATGTACTACATACTATAGTATAGTGTTCCTCACTATTTTTACCAAGGGAGCCGCACTAGTGGGACACCATCAAGAGGAGATCCTTCTACCAAACACAACTAACATTCAGCATATTTGTCTAAACTATCTATAAATTTCTTTCCATGCAACTCAGTGTTTGACCGATATAGGTCTATTACAGTGCAGTACATCAAGGATATGAAGAAGTCAAACTAATAGATAGATAATACTTTATTAATCCCGTAGGGAAATTGATGGAATACAGCAGTACAAATAAAAACAAGCCTACCTTAATGGTGAGATGAGTGTAAATGTGTAAGCATCTGTTTGACAGTCTTAATGTTGTATTTGTAGCTTGTTGTGGCAATCCTTGTAAGTCAAGGTGCTCATTGGTCAGTCTGTTTCTGTGTCCATTGTAATATTTTTTTTCTTGGAAATATAGAAGTTGTACATCTTAAAATGTATATTTGAATCAAAATGTGGTTTTGAATTAGTGTGTTAATGTAATTAGTTTGTGTTTGTCATTACTATACTGTATATTGCCATGTTACCAGAATTTGTAGCTGAAGTTTAAGACTAGTTGTGTTTTTTATGATTATTGCCCATATGTTGATTGTTGATTGATTGTATACAATGTATAATTTGAAATACATAATCATTGGCTTGGTTTACTTGTTTCTACACCTATAAAAACTATCTTTGATGTATAATAGACCTCTACCCATATACGTATAATAGACCTCTAAAGTTATCCGTATAATAGACCTCTAACTACATACGTATAATAGACCTCTAAAGTTATCCGTATAATAGACCTCTAACCATAAACGTATAATAGACCTCTAAAGTTATCCGTATAATAGACCTCTAACCATATACGTATAATAGACCTCTAACGTTATCCGTATAATAGACCTCTAACCATATACGTATAATAGTCCTCTAAAGTTTTCCGTATAATAGACCTTTAAAGTTATCCGGAACTCCAACCATATATGTATAAATTTATCCGTATAATAGAACTCCAACCATTTATGTATAATGAACGTCTAAACATAGACGTATAATTGACGTATAACTTTAGACGTATATTAGAATTTCATTTTAGACGAATTGCAGACCACATTTAGACATCTAAGGTATGCGGTTAATAGACGTATATTATACGTCTTTTGCCCACTGGGATGGATCTCACCTTCTATGGATCTTTGCCTTGTGACCTTGTACTCTCTTGCTGTACTCCACTCTTTCTTTGCTGTTATTTCTGTCTGTAAGAAATGGTCACAAGAGCTACTGGTCATCTGTAAATTTCCAGCTTGGTAAGTGTTCTAGCCATTGAAATGACTCTAGACTATCAATTCAAATTGAATTGTTGCTCATCTAGATACCACTACAGCTGTGCAAATATCCCAATATCCCCTTTATTTACAAATTATAGCAATACTGCTTCCTGGGTGAGGAGCTCTCTATCTAAGATAATCAAAAAAATATCTAAAATATCTTAAATAATGATTATAGGCATGCAACAATGTTCCACACATCATTTTCACGTGTTAACTTTATATTGTACTCTTTTATTCCATCAATTTGTGGCATATAAAACATTGATATCTTTTTTTTGTGATGTTGTCAATCAGCTGTCAGGCTGTATGGAAGAAAAAGAAACATTACCAATTCGTACAAAGAAAGCAAGTAACAGTACATAAAAAAGGTTGACATGAATTTTACATAGAATGGGACTGCAAGTTCTAAGGGTTTTTCAACAAGGAAGACAGGGATATGAAACATGACAAACATAACTGAGTTAACTCTAGTACTACATCACAAACCTTTCATCTTTTGAAAAAAAAATAAAGGTATGCTGTCCATCTCTCAGAGGGAGTTGTGTGAGGCCGTGTTCAACAGGCCTCAGTGTCTGACTGGATTTGTGATTGGTACTGCTACACTGCTCAGATCATAGTACCGTACCCAGAAGGAAAATGAACGAAGCTGAAGCCTTTAGAAAAAAAAAGCAATTTGGAAAATGAACTCCAAAAAGAATGTCCCAACGGTTCAGAGATGAAAGCAATTTAATTTATGGGCTTTGTCTAATTGTTGTACAGTTATATAACCTTTACATAGTTTAAAATGAAAGATTGAAACTCCACATGAATGGCTTTTGGAAGGTTAGTACTTGATGTTCAGTGGGGGATTTCATGGTATTGAATACCTAGTGTATACTATTACTGTACAATAGAAAACTTGCAGTTCTCCTCTGATAACCTTTAGTGTTTTATTAGACCTGCGTTGCTCTAGACCCAGAAAATCTCTGTTTCAAGACCATGGAGACCAAGTGACATTTTGCAACATACTGTATAACAAAACAACCATTCTTAAGGAGTCTAAATATTATGTTATTGTGGATGCCTATAAAAGGTAGCAAAACTTATTTAACTGGACATTAAGATTGCTCAAAAGATAACTCAATAAGATAGCTATTTCACCCTGCAATTCACAATTGGCAACCCACTAAAGCTAAGCAGGTGTAAGCCTGGTCAGTGCCAGGATTGGAGACCTCCTGGGAAAAACTAAGGTTGCTGCTGAAAGAGGTGTTAGTGGGGCCAGCAGGGGACACTTACCCTGCAGTCTGTGTGGGTCCTAATGCCCCAGTATAATGACAGGGACATTATCCTGTAAAAAAAAGGTGCCATTTGGATGAGACATAAAACTGAGGTCCCGACTTTCTGTGGTCATTAAAAATCCCAGGGTGTTTCTTGAAAAGTATTTGGCATCCTGGCCAAATTTCCCATTGGCCCTTACTAATCATGGCTTCCTTATAAGCTCCCTCTATGAATTGGCTTCATTCTTCTGTTCTCCTCCCCACTAACAGTTGATGTGTGGTAAGGGTTCTGGTGCACTGTGGCTGCTGTCACATCATCCAGGTGGGCGCTGCACATTGGTGGTGGTGGAGGGGAGTTCCCATGTAAAGCACTTTGAGTGGAGCGTCCAGAAAGTGCTATATAAGTGTAAGCAATTATTATTATAACTTAGATCTTACATCCTCGCTCAAGTGAGTTAATATCTATTATATTATGGGAAATCTTATTTTAGACACATGCCCCAGTGGTGGCCAGCAAAAAGAAAGAAGAACAGCTTTCATTCAATTTGGTGTCAAATTTGCTCCTTAAAGACCACAATCCTACATTATTTTTCAATAGAAGTAAATTCTTGCTCTGACCTATTCATATAAATATTTCCTAGATTTTCATGGTGATGTTATATTATTACCCTAAGAGGGTAATGTAAAAATGAACAGTAATGTATTATATATGTGTGTGTAAAGTATTTTCTACAAGCTAGAATGAAGTAAGCAAAAGTAACTAATCATTAACTCACTCCATTCTTTTTTTCCTATGCTGACAATATTATATCTTTATTATATCTAGACTAGACTATTATAGTGCATAATTTTGCTGTGTTATAGATTTTAAATCTGTTCTCATGAATGGTCAATGAATGCTCTGGTACCTGATACTTTAACTGCAAAGCTTACTTTTTTATTAATCAGAATGTTCATTAAAATTTAATAATCATTTATAGAGCAAGCTGGCTTGATTTGAATGGCAATTTTGAATCCTAAAATGGATGGTTACAATAAAGAGGTGCATACTGTAGCTCTAAGATTATAAAACTTCACTCCCTTTTCATAGGATAATTGCTCTCAATTAGGCTTTTTCAATTTTGTCTGAATTCATGTAATGTACAGAATGAGTCATTTAAAATGTGCGAGGTGCCATACTGCATACATCATCAGGTGCCACGGTTTGGTGAACACTACTATTTAATGCCTTTTTTTACTTTTTAAAATAATCAGATGAAGGACTGCACTACTCTGTAAAACTGCAGTTGGTATAGTGAAACCTTAATATACTGCAGCTGCATATATCTTATTTTAATTAATATTAAATTTATGTGAACCCATTAGTGTTTTCCTGTGCTAATCATACAGTACTGTACTATAACACTAACAGATTTTTTTAAAATTAAATACAGTATACAGAATTATTAGGAAATGTGCATAAATAGTCATGTTATTTTTGGATTTTGAAAAACATATTATACATAGTCACTCTAAAAACATATCATATTTAAAAGCAAAGAAATACATAAAACACAAAAAGGAGGCTAGTAGAGACATGAATGACTGCACTTTATAAAAAGGTTTTTCTTTAATGAGAAGATTTTCTTTGAATTGAATTTGTCTTTAGTCATTCTAAAATTATTTGCTTTAAATTGTTTTCAATATTAATCAATTATTAATTAATACTATTTATGACATTTAGAAACATTATTAGAATTTGGTCAATTTTATTTTCAACTACCACAATTTCCCTTTATTAACCTGATTCCAAATTAATTTTCTGTATTAAGTGGATTTAAAGAAGTGGCAACATCAGATAAAATGAAGAAATTAAGCTATTGTTTCACAAACATCTAATACACAAGTGCCACCTATCAATCTTCCTTGGCCGGTGTAAATCTAAACTTGGCATGCTGAATAATACCACAGTACAGCACAGCTAGCCTGCCACAGACAAGAGTTTTGATGTTCATTTTGAATGGCTGCTTCTGTACGATCAAGCCTTTTCTTTTAATTTTATTCAGCTTTAATCATTCTAAAATTATTTGAATTTTATTGTTTTCAGTTTTATCATGGTCATTTGTCAAACATTTTTTCTGTTGTAATTTTAATCTTGAGTAAAGCTATTTGAAAAAGTACTAAATAAGATATACACATATTAATGTTATTATTACTAATATTTGTTTTATTATTTCTATTACTATAACTACCTGCTGAAAGATTTAACTGTTGCCAAAGCTCTTTTTTCAAAATGATAAAAATGATTTTTTTTCAACTTTTTGTGGGCACTTTCTTTTCTTCATAAAGAATTTCCTAAGTGGCTTAGAGAATCATAGTTTTTGTACAATTAATTATGAGTAGACCAAGACTATTGTTAGAATACTTTAACCTTTAAGTAACTCATGAGTTGTCACAGTTTGGCAAGCTTCTCCATTAATTTAATTTGCAGCCCCATAACCACACACTTTAAATCCCTTTACAGTCAATCAAAATGTCCCTATGGAGCTGCAGCCATCTTCATCTCTGAGTCTTGTGCCAAAGGCTGAAGTTCAGTTTGGCAATTTACCATTTAGATGGTGTACTTGCAGGTCATATAACGATAATATCTTTACTATTTTTAAATCAGCTGTTTATCTTGCTAAGTTCTAAGGCTTTATATTTGTATATGCATAAGTTTACTTCAGGAGTAATATAGATATTATTTCATTCCTGCATTAATGTCCCCTTGCAGTTTATTTCCAGTGATTAATTGTATCCTCTTAATTACTGTTTCTGCTGGAAATCTACACAGTGTTTGGAGATTGTTTAGAAAAGTTAAATTATATGCTGTATAAGTAGGAGTACATTCTTCTCCCAAATACTATATTATCATTATTTTTCATGCAATATATGATATGCAAATATTTAACATGCGAACAATCCACATATATATATATATGCAGGACTGAGATGACACCAAAATATTTGTTTTTCCTTCAGAAAACAAGGATTACATAAACATAAGCATCTCTGTAATATTCAGGGGTGAGTTTCCCGAAAGCATCGTAGCCCTAAGAACATCGTAAACTCGCTCTTAAGATAGATCGTTAATTTACGAGTGTTTCCCAAAACCTATCGTAACTAAAGTAGAACATTAAATCCTTCATAATCTACGTGCTCCCCGACCCTCTCGTTAATTACTAAGTGCTTCTTAAACTGGCTACCTCTTGTGCCATCCTTAGTGACAGAGATCGCCAGACAGAGCACATTCAATTCACGTCATGGGAATTCTCTGGAAATATAGAATGCTAAGAGTTTATATTAAGGATTTTGATATTTTGTTGTATTATGTAAGAGGAAATTCGAAAAAAAGAACATTTATTTCTACAGTAATTAATTTATTAGTCACCTTGGGTAAATTTCTTATTCATAAGTCAAATGTTATAATAATGCTCCCTCTTTTAGTACTTTTGGGTGGGGTTTAAATTGTATTTAAATTCCATAAAGAACGTGAAACATGTAACATGTATTACAATGTAGCGCCACGCAGGGCGGGCTGAGAACAGCACTACCGGACTATATAGTGGGACGGAGTCTGGGATACAGTCTTTTCCCTTTGTGTGTGTATATGTCAGTGTAGGTGCAGCGCTGTAACCCCTGTCCCTGTGTGTGTACCTTTCCCAATTCAAGTTAATAAATGTGTTGTTCAGCCCAATTCCTTGAGTCCCAAGCCTGCTCTATTCCATACCGAAACCCGCGGTCGATACAATATTTAAAGTTTGAATACCGTTTTATGTTAAAAAATAACAACATTTTTTTCTCATTAAACACTTTGATTCTTAACAATGGCAGCGCACCAAAAAATATGGCTTTAAATCAAAGACGTCGTGCAGGACGCATACACTGTCCACACAGTTAAACTTGATTTTCTTTTACGGTCATTTATTTTCTTTTCTCTTAGAAACAATAAGTGTCCCATTTTGTGCCTATCTATACGCTTTCGCTCAAATGGTTGTTAAATTATGATGTCATGTTTGCTTCATATTCCTTTTCACAACTTTATTTCATCCCACTGAAGGACCAAAACCGACACCATATAATGAAAGTATTGTCAATCGATTGATTTTCAATTGACTTGTGATGCTTTTTGCTAAGCGGCTTCAGGGGAGGGGTTAACAAAGAAGTACTTTATACTCGCTCCTTAAATGATCGATTAAGAGGGGTGTTGGGAAACCCACAAAAAAGTAGCTTGTACGTTACGTACGTACATCGTAAAGTTGCTCTTTAGTCTCTAAGATTCATAGTTTTCGGGAAACTCACCCCAGTTTAGTTATTATTAACATTTAAAATGCACTAATATTAAAACAGCAATGGGGTCTGGTGTTTTCTCCCTTCTCCTTAGACAGCAGGATTACAAGAGAATATGCACAACTTGAAATGCAGATCTTCTGTATATGTCTTTGGATGGCCAGAATCAATTCCAACTGTGAAAATCTATAATATTCCAATTCTTTGAATTACAAAGCTGGCCATATTGCTACTACTGTTTTGTGCAAATATCTGAAAATACTGTTGTGTAAAACAAAATATAGCCTTTTACCAATACAATTATTTGCAGAATTTACACAGTATTATGAGAGTTTCAGACAGTATTATTATAGAACAACTGAGCCACCAATGCTTACTGCTTACTGGCCAATCCGGTCAAAAAATGAAATTATTAACCTCAGATAACCAGCACCCTGAAAAGTAATTGTCAATGAATACTAATTAGAAAACATTTAATTTTGTTTTAGGTTTTGATTGTAAAATATATTACACATAGTGATTTTAAAAACATGTAAAACTGTATTTGATTTTTTTAAAATTATTATCACATATTGTAACCTCGTCAGTGCCTGCCATGCAAAACACTTGAGTTTGATTCCAGTCAATGCTCAGCACTGTGAGGATAAAATTAATATCATTTAGTGCCTATGTAAACCTGAAAAAAAAATATAAATTAATCTGAGTAATTTTGTTTTCTGAAATATCCCTTCTTTTATTTTTAATATTAATTTAATATTTAACATACTATGGTACATATAAAATTAATAAAAATGTCAATACAAGTGTTTCATTATCATTTACAATAATAAGGACAGCTAGCATTTATTGAAAAAGTTAAAACATTATAGCGTTTTATAAAATATTATTAGAAATTGGGGTTTACAAAACTGGTGAAAATCAGGATTTGACTGAGCTGTTTAGTCAATAATTTATAACCCCTAACTTGTAAGTGATTTCTAGCAGTATACCCGAGCATCTGGTAGAATGAGAGGCACATTAATTGTTTATTGCCTGGGACAGTTTTGTTGAGAGGAATAATAATCCATGCACACTTGGTTAAACAAATATTTATTACAGTGACAGAACACAAACGACTGTATACTACACACAATATACAACACACAAGTTATTCTATGTACAGTATTTACAAACAAGGCATTTCAGAGGCCTAACATTCTGGTCATCCAGAAAACACCTGCTACTAAGCGTTAAACTCTTAATGCCTACAGAGGCCACATAAGAGATTAGCTGCCTTCTAATTAAACATAAAGCAACCTGCAGTCAAATCTCTCCCTGTGCCCTGCATGCTACAAAATAAATGGGAGCCTATATCCCTATCCATAAAAATGCACCCTAAGGTATCTTTTACCAAGGAAACCTAAGTTCCCTAAAAACACAGAATGACATGCTCTCTCTAATAATGTTCAAATACTTAGCTCCAGTCCGGTTTGATTTGAATGATCATGAAGTACTGTACTGTACTCCTGTCACAAGCTGAAGTTCCAACTCCTCCTGACTCTTCTCTTGTAGTCTAACCTTCTTTCTTTCCACTCTCCTCATGTTCTTCTCCTTTCTTTCTTTTTTTCTGTCCCTCCTTCTGTTGTCTAAATGTGATCTTATATGGTGTGTTTCTGGACTGCTCATTGATAATCATTAACTCACAACCTAATTAACTAGATACACTAAGATAAACTTTGCAATTGTTTTTGATCAGGGGCATCACAACAAAAATTCCCTCTGCTTTGAAACTGAAAGTGTTTACTCTGCTAAGTGTTACACACTTTATTTAAATGCTTAGAGACACTTCTTAGTCACCTATAGCTGTAACAATACTATCCTATTATTTATGACTGAACAGACAAGCAAATTAGTAGGTAAAAATGCATTATAAATTAAAAAAAACACTGATTTTTAAAATGTGATGATTTGTTTAATGCTAGTCAGTTGGAAAATGAGCAGTCTTGTATTTATATCCTACTACCTCTGTCATACTGCTGCTAAATTACTGTATGTAAAACAATGCAGTGACTCTTTAGGAATACTAATATTTTGTTCATAATAGGATACAGTGTAGATGCAACTATCATTGTTCCCGCCATAACATTTTCAATAATGTCAGAATTCTAGGGAGTGGTAAATGGTTTTGAGCTTTGAATGTACCAGATGACAACAATTTCTATCCGGTGACTGTGCTAAAAAATTAAAAACGTAATATAGGTTATTATCAAGATATATCATACAATAATTGTATGTCCACACCTCTTAAAGAAGTAAAGCTGTATCCCCGCCTC
The DNA here is from genome assembly GCF_040954835.1 of Lepisosteus oculatus. Lineage (NCBI taxonomy): Eukaryota > Metazoa > Chordata > Actinopteri > Semionotiformes > Lepisosteidae > Lepisosteus > Lepisosteus oculatus. The sequence goes on along the minus strand of NC_090719.1, from coordinate 9,809,066 downwards.
CTATTTTTAAATGAACTGAATTCCAGCACAGCTCACACTAAAAGTACAGAGCATGACACTTAATGGATGTGAAGGAATTAAATTGTAATATACAGTGTGCAAGACCCATTTTTTACCTGTTTCTAAGGTAGGACATGTACAGTAGTTCACCACACACATTATTTCAGCTTTGATAATACATTGTAATGTAAAGTTCAGTGTAAAATGAAAAATGTGATCAAAGTCTCTTGCGCATGTGCTGCTCATCATTCAATTTCATGCTCAGGCTTGTTCATGTCACTTGATTTCCCTATCTCATAAAGATCACTAGGCATTACATGCCCAGTGTAGTATTGGTTCCATAAAACAATTTGGTTTTCAACATGCTTTATAGCGGGGGTGCCCTTGGTCTGTGAGGACTTTAACCCAGTATGTATTATAATCTCCATTAATGTATAATTTATAAAGACTTTTAACAGATACATTTCTGGTCTATTTATCAAATCCATATATCCAATTCCTGAACACAGGGGAGCCAGAGCCCATCCCAGCAAGACACAGATGCAAGGCAGGACACACAGTGGATGGAACGGAAGTCCAATGCAGGGCACACACAGACATGCACACACTCACATCAGGGCCAGTTTTCCCAAAAGCCAATTAACCTACGAGTATGTCTTTGGACTTTTGGAAGAAACCAGAGCACCCAGAGGAACCCCACATGAACACAGGGAACATACAAACTCCATACAGGAATTGAACTCAAAACCCCTGCGCAACATTGCTAATCATTGCACCACTTAACAATTTCTTTTTCAAGTCAGAAATACACAGGTAGGCTTTTCACATTTCCTTCTAAAAACTTTCCAAATGTAATAAGAAACATACTGTGATACTTGTGGAAACTCTGGCTCTTCCCAAATCTCCATGGCAACAGGCCACATTTCCACTTGTTCTAGTAATTCATCAAGTCCGGGGATGGATATTTATCAATAGTAGGTACACGCAGCTAAGCTGGCACTTACCTGTTTTTCATATACTGTAGGTATTTAAGCCCTGCTTTGACAATGCTCTTAATTTAGTTATTGGGTTTTACTCTTAAGACACGGTGTCCTTTTGTGCTTCCCAAGAATATCCTGTTTTTATTGCATTTTATTTTTAATAACATTCAAATTTCCCCAATATATGTCCTTGCTCAATTTGTGTTTTGACCCTGTGTACTAAAAACCTGTCTATTCTACAACTTCTCTACATTCTCTCCCTGGTGTTTGCTTGGCTCTTCTCAGCTCAACCTCTGCCTTTCTGACCTGAACTGCAAATTGTGCTACAAACACTCTTAGTTTCACTTTTGCCTGCCAACTTGCAAGATCCTGCTAAGTCTGCGGTTGGATTTATTCTTCAGTCTCATGTCCACTGCAGCCTCCAGGTCATTGTTCTTGAAGAACATTGTTCTTGTTCTTCAGAGATGGGTGCCATTAAAACCACTGAGAATGATATCAAGACCAATACTGGCATTTCTGATGATGTAAGATCACTTTATTGGCCGTATACTGTACAATTTCTTGTATGAGGAATTTTTCTTTACGCATACCCCAACTTGCTCTCCATGAGACACACAGACTGGGGTTTAGAGCGCAGGGTCAGCCATTTATATGGCTCCCCTGGAGCAGTTGAGGTTAAGGGCCTTGCTCAGGGGCCCAATGGAGTAGGATTCTTCTGCCAGCTGCGGGATACAAACTGAACCTTCCAGCCACAGGCATAGATCCTTAGCTACAGAGCCACACACTGTCCATGTAAATGTTCCTGATTCTGTTAGGAATCTTGCAATATAAGGCTTAAATCTCCATCCTTAAAAGTAGGAAACTCTATGACTTCCTGTACCTGCCTCCAGTCTTCCACAAGCACCAGTGTTAACCACTTCCCTGCTGGAAATTAAGAAAAAATTGTGAATCCTTAAGTTTGTATTCTTGTACAGTGTACACTGTATTAAACCTTAAACAATATTTTCAAGGAAGACTTAATAAAGTATTGTGAACACATAAAATATATGTATTTCACAACTGAAGGAGGTGAAACCTTTTGTTTCTACTTTCTAATTTTCATTGTGGAATTTACTGGCTCTTTTTCAGCCAGCACACACTGACAAAGCTCTGCACTCTAACCAAAATATATTCTGATTTTTTAAAATTATTTTATTATCAAAGAGATCCAATAGTAGATATTCTCATGTAAATAAATCTGTGAGTCAGTATCAATGTCTTAAACTAGACTTTCTGTGTAACTTTTTTTATCAGTTTAATTTTATCCCATCATCTTTTAAGTTCTGCTTCAAGTTAGTCCCACTTTAGGATCTCTGTATGAATAGACCACTTCAGGTCCTGCCATAATATTTTAAAGCGATTTAGGTTTAAAAAGATGGTAAATCCAAATTGTTGAAAGTTCTATTTTCAGCCATTGTATTGTAACCCTAAACAATTATACTCTTACCACCATGCTTGATGTTTGAAAGGAGGTTCTTCTATTGGAAGGCTTTACTTAGTTTTCACCACATAAAATCTACAAGTTTTGACTTGGTCCAAAAGCATTCTGTTAGTCATGTAGGCTATCCAGGCACACCTTGGCAAACTTGACACAGAAGGTATTGATCTTTTTAGAGAACAGTGGATTATTCCTGGCTATCCTCCCCTGACAACCATTTCTGTTCAGTCTTTTACTGATGATTAAGGCACAAACATTGGCATTCACTGCAACAAGACAGGCTTTGAGTGGAATGTCCAGAAAAGTGCTATATAAATGTAAGGAATTATTATTTTTATTATTATTAACAATAGAGGCTTGTTGGCACCCTGCAACTCACAACTGGCAACCAACTGAAGCTAAGAAGGCAGGTGTAAAAAAGGTGCTTTTTATGATACATAAAAGCGAGGTCCTCACTCTCCATAGTTATTAAAAATCCAAGGGGTGTTACCCTGATGTCCTGACCAAATTTCCCCCTAGCCTTTATCAGTCATGGCCTTCTAGTAATCCCCATCTATGAATTATGTTACTCCATGTTTAATCCATTGATGTTACTCTAAGACTCTTTTTGATTTTGTAGGTGGTTTTCAGGTACCTGTTGGCAAGACATCTGGGTCTGGGTAGAGTCACTGTTCCAAACTGTGTGACAAAGGATGGATGGAGCCTCAAATATATAAAAATGGCTTTATGACACTCTCTTTGATCAGCATCAAATTAGCATTTTCTCAGGTTTTCTGAAATGATTAATGAACTGGTAAATATATATGGTAAATATAATATAAGAAAAGACCTATTTCAATTTACCATGGACCTCATGGTAAGATATTGTAATTCTCTGCATTGTATGACTACAAAATCTAAAGTAATAATATGACTGTTTGAATTTAACACAGAGTTCAAGAAGCCACAATTACAATTGTGTTCTTTTACAGTATATCAAAACATCTTAAACCACACTTACGCTAAACACCTTTCAGTTAGTTACATTACAAGGATTGTTGCAGTTGTACTTTTATTGTATATTTACAATATATTTATACAGTATGTACTGTAGAATTTATAATTATGTTAAAAGTTTCCAAGAGTTTTTAACCAAATGTAGACTGAAGTAGCAATCATCAGAGAGCTGAACAATGAAGAAATCACATGGTATTGCATGAGTTTCACATGCTGTATACTGATCATCACAAAGGATGTTCTTTGCTTTAGAGTAGGATTTAAAGTAATACAAATTCTTGCTGTATTTACATGAACACAAATTGAACTTAAATTATGTTTATGTAATGCCCTTTAAAATACATTCATCAGTACAAATATCCTAATAAATCCATTGGAATCCATTACCCTCTTCCATCATTAAGCTTAAGCTCTTCTTAATCAATAAAACTCTACAGTGTAGTGGACTTTTTTTTTACTGCGAATTCATCTGCAACTGTTGATTAGGTTTTTTTTGGTGGACAGTTCTGTACCATTTGTTTTAACCTACTGTTTACATAGTGCTTTATTTGGACGTATCTGTAGAAGTCTCTTTTTCTTGGTTAACTAAAACACCCTCTTCCTTGGTTAATTGCAGTGTTTTAAATTTAACCCTTGGCTTTTTTCCATTACAAATAAATCTTTATCCCATTCATTAAATTGTTCTGTAGAGATCTCTACTGGAAGGGATTGAAAAAGGTATACTACTTTTTGGTAGAACAGTTAGTTAAGTAAACTCCAGCCAGATAGGTCCTCTTAAATTTTATGGGTTGAAGGGTTAAAATTTGAATTAAACAATTTCAACAAATCTTGTTAAATGTATTCCCAAATAAACAACAGATGTTGATAGCAAATTAAAACGTTATTTTAATAGATCTGTTGGATTATAATTATTACACAAAATCTCAGTTTTTTCTATATTTAGTTTGTACCCTGACATCTGACCAGATTTCTCCAATAGATCCATAACCCCAACAAATGATTAATTAGGATCATCCAAATACAAAATAACATCATCTGTATACAATGCTATCTTGTGTGCTTGTCTTTTGAATTTTATCTCCTTAATTTTGGGTCTTGTCTAACCCAGGGGTTCTATGTATAAAGAGAACAGGAGAAGTGACAGGGGACATCCCTGTTTTGTACTTCTTTTTAAGCTGAATCTGTCAGAAAGATTTCCATTGATCTTGATTTGTGCTGCTGATTTGAAAACATTATTTTTATAAATTTATCAGAAAATCCAAATCTCTCTAGTGTCTGGTATAAAAAATCCCAATTGCCCTTTTCTGAATCCAGACTAACCATATTGCCCCTATGTTTTGACCAACAATATGTCTCATAATATGGAATGTGCATTTGATATTATCCTGTGTTTGTCTGTTCTGAATAAATCCAGTTTGATCTAAATGTTTTAGTTGAGGTAGAATCTTTTGGTCATAAGTGAAGCATAGATTTTGTAATCTACGTTAAGAAGAGAAATTGGGGGAATTGGAAATTCCCTCTTTTAGAATAACAGAAATAATAGCTTAATTCCCAGAAGGTGGAAGATCTCCTCCTTCCCTTATTTAATTACAGGTTAACAAGGGGATAGAAACCAACTGATTTTTTAATACCTTATAAATTAAATTGGAAAGCCATGTGTCCTTGGTGATTTATTGGTCTTAAGATCTGAAATAATATAATATATTTCATCTTTTCTTATTACACTGGTTAGCATATTATTTTGTTCCTCATTTAAAAGCAGGTAACTTAAATGACTCTGATAAAAATAATATGTCCTGTTTATTTTGGGTTTCAGATTTTGTGTACAATTGTTTTGTAATATTCATTAAAATTAGTCTATTTTTTTAATTGGGAGTGCATTTGGCTAGTTACTGGGTTAAATATGTTAGGACTTATAAATTTAGCCAGTTGCATGTACAATCTTCTTGAAAGTATTTTAATTGATTTAGCTTCTGATTCATAATTACTTAGTTTTAAAACCTTAAGTTTTGTTTATAATTCCACAAATTTGCAATTTATTTATTTATTCCCCAACTTTCAATAAATGTTTAGACAGTATATTACATGAACATGAACAGGTGATTTTTTTGTGTTAAGAAATAAGTTTTATTTCAGATTGTAATTCACTTTCTTTTTATGTGAGCAAATAGAGATACGTTTCCCTCCAAGCACTGCTTTAGCTGTATCCCATAATATTGCTGGAGACATTGACATTATTTGATAGAAATTCAATCTCTTGTTTAATTTGCTCTTTAACACCATTATCATTCAAAATATTACAGTTCATCTTCCATGAAGTATTATTTTTTTCCACATTTAGGTCTAATGCCAGATACACTCGGGCATGGTCAGATAAATCTGAAGTTCCAATTACACACTTTTTTAATCTAATTTTGTCTAGTTTATGCATAAGGAAATAATCTATTCTGCCATATGAGTTGCATGATGCTGAAATATGTGTATAATCTCTTCCTGTAGGATATAGATACCTCAACAGATCGAATAGTCTTCAATAGATCTCTTTACATATTTCTCCAATGGTTTAAGTTTCCTTTTGCTATTCTTAGAGGTGTCCAAATCTTTATTAAGTTAAATGTTACAATCTCTTCCGAATATCAGTACACCCACTTAAAAAAAACAAACTTGTCACTGCCTAGTGGTGCTTAGATATTAAGCAACTAAAGACTCTATTTTGCATTTAACAGTGATGTACAGTATCTTACTTCTTTGGCTTTAATCTCGGACATGTACTCAAAGTTAACAGTTATCGGTATGATTATGACAACACCCCTGTTTTATGTGAAGAACAGTACATTTTTTATCAAAACCATTCAGTTTCATTTTAACATCGTTTTATCAATATTCTGCTATTTTTTTATCAGGTTGTATAAACCATTAACATAAAAAGAGATTACTTAATATCCTGTGATGACATTGGTTGTCTATGATTATTTTTGCTTCTGTTGGTATTTAACTCCAAGTCTCTTAAAACAAAACAATGCTGACATTTTGAACAATACAAAAACAACAAAATAAAAGAATAAAAATATTTTTTTAATCTTATGGGGTTCATGTGGGGGGTCCAAGGTATAACCCCACTTATTGTGCCTGAATAGAATAGAATAGGCTATAAGGCAGTCTTCTTTTATAACAAAGAGTTATAAACTGGCTATATGGCAGTTCCCTACGTGTCCTATTTATTACTCTCGTTCTTTAAGCTATTCTGCCCTATTTATCGAGGCTTTTTATACTGTAACAAGTATTATATTATATATTTACTGAATCGAGTAATTTATCTCAATTAAACAAAAATGGTATATAAAACACGAACAATGCTATAGAACTATTACATTTACAGTCTAAAAGAAACTATCGTTTTTTGAAAAGGGTAAGAGGAGTAGTATCTTATGATATCCCATGACTTCTCTCAATACCTAAACAGTCACATTAGTTCTGAGTCATGAATGAAGTCCTAGTCCTCTGGGGAAGGATGCCGGCGGAAACTCTGGTACTGTTCCTTTCGTCTCCTGCTGCGGTTGTCCGCTTTCTGCCATGATTCCTGTATGATCCACTCCTCTGCAGACTGCCCTCCGGTCCCACCCGCAAGCAGACCTCTGCAGGCTAAGTCCCTGGTGGCATCTGTAGCTGAAGAGTTTGCCTGTGCACCCATGTAAAAAAACAGCGATAATTTAGCAGGGAAAGGAGTTTTACATTTTATGTAATTTTCCTTCAGGACTTTATTTCTTGGTTTTCAATCGTTTCTGAAGGACATTGGCTGCGTAATCGTAATCAAAGTAAATATTTGTTTTCATATAACACCTCCTTCTTCCCCCATGCTTTGGGGAGTTCCTTAATTTAAGAGTTCCTTAATTTTTGTTCTTGTTTCTTTTAGAAGGCCTGTAGTTCACTCAATTGCATGAGCATTTTTATTTTTCTGCACATAGTTTCTTGGGAAAATGTCCATACAAAAATTAATAATTGCAGCTGTTTACTTTTTTTCTAAAAAAAGAAGAAGTTAGGAATCTATGCACGTAGCCTTTGAAGAAGTTAAATTTAGGCGTGAAATTTTTAATAGTTTCTGACAACAGGAAACTGTCCTTCATTGTCCTGTAGTCTCTGGGGACAAGTTACATCATTAATATGCTTGACCTGTTGCCATTTTGTTGGAAACATCTGCAGAATTTCTGTACATATTACAATTATCCAAAACTCATGTGTACTGCTGAGTGTTTTTTTTTTGCTTTGCTGTGTCAGAGAGGCAACATATTAAAATTCTTATACAGTACTTGTTTTGTTTTGATTGCTCTGGAATGAGGCAAACAGAATACATCAGTTAATCTGATTTAAAATCAAGTTGAACAATTGAAAAGAAAATGAAAAGTAAAGTTTGCAAAAGAGTCTAAGTTTATTTGGTTGCTAGCAACTAAGATGTACAAGGGACACTTTAGAAATGTCTTGAAAGAAGCCAGGGTATCAGCTAAGGAAAAATAGATATTAAAACTAAGCTGTGAAGTAGGAAAGATATTGTGAGCTTTTTAATGTGCATAAAAAAACATAAACACTTATAAAGTCAGACTTGGGTAATAAATATTAAATTGTGTTTTTGTTTGCTTGAACTGCCTCACCAGCTCCGTTGGAGTATAAAATATATTTTTTTTCTCTTTCAAGAGGACTGTGTGTATGAATAAAATTGGACGTAGGCCAAATCTATTTCTTTTCTTTTTTGCTTTGTGCTGCACTCTCTTGTGATTGATGCATGGGGTTATAAGCACCACATTTCTGTGTTCAAGCAGTTATTGGGAACTGGAATCTTATTGACTTCAGCTTTTTTTCCATATCCTTTTTTTTACTCAGAGTGCCAGCTCACCACTTTAATTTCTTTTGTTGCTGTTTAGATGTGTTTTGTTCTTTTTTCAAGAGTGTGCATATGGTTAGATTTTAGTTGTTTGCATATACAGTATGTGTAATTTCATTTTTTCTTGTTTTTTTGCATTGGGGGAGGGACAATATTTCTAGTTGTTACATGGAATTAAGATGGTGGTTTGTTGTACTCTTTTGAAGAGCTGAGGATTTCATTGTTACTTTATTTTGCTTATGCCATTAGAGGAGAAATACAAATATTGCTATATCAGAGAAGTATTTTTAGAAACAACATGTTTTTCAACTGCAAAGAAGAAAGAAAGGGTCTTTAAATGTACTAAAAAGTAATGTTTGAATTAATGCTTGAGGAACTATGGAGATTGATATATTACAAAGGAATACTATTTTTTTAACCTCCTGAGAAGATTCCCGTTGGAACTTTAATTTTTTTTTGGTGTAAATACAAATGCTAAAATCAAACTGCAAGTTAGAGACACTACTAATTTTCTAACTGCATTAGAGAGGCTGTTAAAGTCTTTATTGAACATAATTCTATTACATTTGTTTCACATTTGCATAAATTCCATTCATTCATTTTCTAACCGCTTCATCCAATTCAGGGTCGCAGGGGAGCCAGAGTCTATAATGGCAAGCAATGGCAAGCATTGCAGGGTACACACACAAACACAGATGTGATGAATGCCAACTCCTTAGCCACAAACTGCAGCCCTTAGCCAGTCATCCATTCATCCACTTTAGGAGTAGATCTGTCACTGTTGGCTTGAGGAACCCTCAAGGAGAAGCCTGCTCAGTCCAAAAAACTACTCCTTCACAGAGATATTAGTTCTTCAGCTCCTCTTCTCACATGGAAGCATACACACAGAAGAAAAAACCTTTTTATTCTGGCATAAAAAGTGTTTTTTAACTGTTCAATTCAATTCAGTTTATTTTTATATGGCACCTTTCACAACAAGCTTGCCCCAAGGTGCTTACCTATCTAAAACAGTTTTCAATATCTTGTTCTTGTGGTCTTTCACATGTTACTCCTTTCAGTGCCTGAGTCCACCAGTACTCCCCTCTGCAAGAAGACAATGCAACCATTATGACCATGACTTTGCCATGTTACATCAGAAAGGTTACACTTGAAAGGCACTGATTATTATATACATTACAAGACCAACAATCTCCAGGAAGCCTTGAGAGAGGAAGGAAATTTAAAGATGCCCATAAACAGAAACCAATTAAGATGCAAATAAAAAAAAATAGTTAAGCACACCTTTGCTAAGATTAGTGTTGCTTCACAAATTCCACACAACAAGCAACACTAGCATCTTTTCACTGCTCTTTCAAAATCAAAGATAAGTAATAATGATCAATGACTTGTCCCTGCCTATCTTAAACATTACATGACTAAAACGATATACTGTAGAAAACAGTTTTAGATATTTAAAACATTTTATGCGTGAAAAAAACAGAATCTATGTGTTCCACTAGGACACACAAGAGTTTTCTAGCACTGATTTATTTATTTTTTCTTTCTTGCTGTAGCAACATGGTAACAATATCCTGTCTGAACAAAATAATCATTGTATTTAATGAAATTATTTGTTGCTAGTATGCACACAGCATGATTGGCGTAGCACAGAGAACACTAATGGGTTAATAATTATTTAATACTGTACAGATTGTGATTGCCTAGGCAACGGCAGTTGAGCAGAGTTTGAGAGTTAGAATCAGCTGTGGGGGCACATTAAGAACAAAGCTACTAATTCCATCTGGCGAGATCAAGCATCATCTCAGTCCTGAGTTAGTTGCAAGAGAGAGTGGACATAGGAGATGAGGTCTCCTGTATGCGCAAGTCTGGCAGTGAGAGAGCCTGGCCGAAGCAACACAGCAGCAGGTTTAAGGTGGTGCTGGTGCGGGCACTGTTAACGAGTGTGTCTGATTGCAAGATAGTGGGCAGACTGTTGGTTACAGTTAAATCCCCACAAGGGGAGAGTAATGAGAGTGACAGTTCCGGAGGGAGCTGGGTACAACCGTGGAACCTGGAAGGGACTGGGAAAAGCATCAGTCTTGGAGGAGTGGGAGGAGAGTAATGGAGCCCTAAAAGATAGTGGAGTTTTAGAATATATGGAGGGACAGCAGCCTGTTGTGATGCAAAGAGCAGACGGTCTACGATTCTGCCAATTGTGAGAGATTTATTTCGAGAATTGTGAGGGGAGGTAGAGTGATACTATGTGATCAGAGTGTAGAAGGCAGTAGAGGGACCCTCCCCCAGGTGATAGGAGGTATCATGGGAGTGAATGGGGTCCATCTGATTGCAGACCTCTGGTGGTGAGCATACGGTGTCTGGGCAAAGGTGTAAGGTGCACCAACAGCTGTGTGAGTGAGTCAGCAGTGGGGGCCAGGCACATGAGAAGATACGTGAGAGTGAGCCACCGGAGAGGTTGTGTACAGTATGTGGTGTGTGGATTTTAATTACAGAGAAGTGTGTTGAGTCTCGGCAGAGAGTGAGGTGCGGAAGAAACATGGCTTAACAATGTAGAAGATCTCAGTGCCAGAATGAGGTTCTGGAGACTGAGCACATGTTTCTACTTTGTTCAAAGCTTCAGAAATGTCTTTAATTCCTTATAATTATACATCCCATCCAACAGGAATTATTCTGGCTACGTTTCTTGAATTTTCTAACAGAAATGCCTTTTAGGTTACATGGAGACCTAAATTGTGCTCAGCATTTTAATTATGTTCTCATTAGCTTATATCAGTGAAATAACATTTATTCTTAATGAAAACAGAGCAGACATTTTCAAGATATTTTCATTTTTGTTCTGCTAGTTCCAGGACAAGAACAGTTGTTTTCAGAATAAATTTGTCATAATAAAATACTTAGATGTCATGAAACAGGTGTCATAGTAAACTAGTTGTCAGGTTTATTCAGTTCAATTTTAGTGCTGGTGTAGTAAATGTGAGGAACAGTCTAGTGTTCAAGTTTAGAAATTGTTTTTCAGGCTTGGTCTGCCTGCCTCACTAAATCTTGGGGGATAATGGGAAATTCAGAATATCCCTTATTCCCCTCATTATAAAAGATCAAATCTAAGTATGAGGCATAGTGAAGAGTACCATTCCTGATCAGTGCCACTCAGAAAATATTAACTGGAAAATTCATTTCTGTGAAATAAATGTTCTAAAAGCAGATTACTAAGTCTTTTCATTTTTTCTTCCCCCTTATAAATATGGAAAACTAGATTGTTTCCAGTTATTGACAAAATGAGCCACTGGTATACAAACACAACTACACATTATATATTGCATTTTTATATACTGTACTGTATACTTTAAACAGTTTATTACATTATCTATTGCTTTCAGCTTCTCTGCTTAGAAAATCAGAAATATCACATTTTGATAAAGTGTCACTTTATATTATAATGAAAAGAAAGTTTTTTCTTTAGGCAGTAGTAAAAGGGTTTTTTAACAAATGTTTAGTGTAGTTGCATCTCTCCCCTCAACTGTGATTTTGCCTTGAAGTACCTTGCATAACAATTTGTTTACAATCTTATTTTTAGGTTGTACCCAGATTTCACCTCTGTTTTTTTCTGTAGAGGGTCCCAGGACCCCAAAGTTCAGACACAGAAGAGATTCAGACTAGGTAAAGTCAGCACTGATTGGTTTTGTTTCAATAATGGATGGACATTGAAAAAGCTTGTTAAGTATCTGTTGGCCCGAAGCTCTGCATAACATTTCCAGTAACATTTTTATGGGTTGCTTTTATGTTTAAATTCAGGGGTCCTTGTTGGTAATGACTGGTTAAACATAGGTTCCACAGAGCAATGAAAACGAGAATTCCCATGTTAGGCCATAAATCTGGGGACAGCTGCAGCAGCCATTTGCTCCCAGGACTGATAAGGAGGAGACAGTCAGTTTATTACAGGGCTAGCTGAGCTAGCATCTTTTCATTGAAGATGAATGTCATTTTCTCATAGTGAATTACATTATACATGCCTCACTACTCAACCATGCAGACTTACAAGACAATGAGTGTGAGTTTAATAAAGTGCTTTTAATATGCATTGACATCAATTTCATGTTCAATTAAAAAAATGCTATATAAACTGAGAGATGTAGATGCTGTGGCCTCAACAACTGGATTGCAATGTCATAACAAAGCTAACCTCTGCTGAGAGTACAGGCTAAGATTCATTGTTTTTTTATTGCAGTAGCTACAACAGTGTATAGTGCTTTCCTGGGCAAATTTAGTGCATAAAAGTAGGCACTTTTACAGTTAAGGTTATGAAAATGGCCCTTTAGAAGGACTCATTTTCAGGCTGAGTACTGTAGAAATATTTATAGCCATACTGTATATCCAAATTACTCACATTGTACATATGTTTCTAGGAGTGTAATGCTCATTAATGTGTAATGACACCATAGTATGACAGGATGTACTTTTAGAGCCATTAGCCTGCTCCAGGCTCTGCATGCTACTGGAGTACAATTAGTACTGTTTACAGGAGGTATTGTGATTAACTTTGTCTAACCCAAAAACAGATTTTCTCACACCATGTACCACATGCTGTGAGAACAAGAGTTATATTGTAGGATATTAGTTGCAGTTTGGACAAACTCAATTATCTGGCAGAATAATGTAATGTAATCGTGTTAGATGTTTAATTATCAAGTTGATTAACCCAGCTGTGTCAACTATATAATGAAGTGGCAGCCAATCAGTTGGAAATGTGGGGTTGGATAAGGAGGATGTTAGGGAAGAAATTGAAGAAATGCCTTAATTACTGTATATATTGCTATTGAATAAAAAAATAAAAACGGCCTGTTTTTGTTCCATACTTTTATTATGGACAGTAGATATGGAATTAAATGATTGTGAAATTGTTTGTTTACTACGAATAATAATTATCAGAGCTGGATTGAATCCACTACCAAAATTAAATGTATAAATGATTAAGGGTGCTATGGGGATGCATTGGTTAGTATTTCTGCTTCGCAGCACTGTGGGCCTGTTTTCAATTTCTGTGTGTGCCCTGCGAAGGACTGGCATTTCGTCCAGGATATATTTTCCTTGTGCCTGTTATTGGCGGGATAGTTTTCGGCTCCCCTAAAACCATGTATTGGATAATTAGCAATTCATTTAAAAAAGTTATTTAAAATTGAAATTATAAATGTCCTTTGAATTACTTTTTCAGTATCACAATATCACAAATATGAGGATGTTTTATCTAAAACTGATGAATGCCTCAGATAAACTAACCTTGAACTTATTTGTAACCCATTAGTGCTTTTCTTCCCGAATCATACTGTACAGGAACACTAACTGATTTTCTTTTCATTAAATAGAGTACATGGGATTATTAGTAATTGTGTTTAAATTGTAATTAGAACACATCATTTTATTTTAGGTTTTGATTGTGGAATATATTGTACATAGTGGCTTTAAAAACATATTGGATTTAAAAGTAAATAAACCTTAAAACAATTAAAAATAGGTCAGTAGTTTTGAATGTCTTAAAAAGTAACTTATGCTCATCAGTGTAAGAAGCTCTTGTGGTTTAATGGAAGAATTTTTGCCACGTGAAACACCTAGGGTTGATTCTCAGCCAATACCCAGCCCCTTGGGAATAACCTTTCTCCAATAATAAAATTAAATTTATATAGTACATTGACATTTGTATTAATTTTATATATCACAGTATGATAAATATTAAATCAATATTAAAAATGAAAGTAGCGCAATTTCACAAAGCAAGATTACTTATCTAAATATATATAAAAGATAGTTAATTGTTATAATCTGTTGTGGACACAATGTGTTTTTTTTTCAGGTTCACATATGCATTAAAATAATCTATTCTTTGTCTTAATGCTAATTTAAGCAACAAGTAATTAGAAGACAGCTAATTTTATTTTAGATTTTGATTATAAGAACATATCACACACATACTGTAGTGGCTTTAAAACTATACAGTATCATACTGTATATAAAAAGCAAATAAACAGTAAAAAGCAAAACAAAGCAGATTTCAGTTCTCACCTGCTGAATGAGGTTACTACCCCCCCCCCGAAAAAAAAGTCACTATATTACAAACACTACTTTCTAAAGCACAGAACATATTGTTAATACTAAGTAAATAAAATTACTAAAAATTGCCAATAGTTTATCATTTCCTATGACTTGAATTAAGGACTGTGAATTATGGTCTGAGCTGGACTTGTCTGTGTGGTTCCATTGAATGCCGGTGGCCTCATCTCTGATAAATAAATTATTTTAAGAATATGCAACTTTCAGCATGATAAATTTAATAAGAACAATCTGTGCATAAATTTGGGAAATTAACGATGAGTCTATAATGACTAATCTAATCCAGTTGTGAATATATTTATGATTTATTATAGAAAATAGTTGAGATTAATGCTTCCTTAAGTTTTTCATTGGGACCATAGGTAGGTCCATAGCAGTTTTATTTACTTTTGCACTTTATTTTGCTTTTTTAGACAGGGTTAAATCTTTCGGGTTCAATTTCTTGTACAAATTACAAGGGACTTAAGGAAAACTAGTTATACCAGTCATTTGACCACCAAAGAATAAGGGAATTTAAAGATGCCCTTAAACAGAAATCACAATAGAGGTTTTTACATGTGTATTTGCTTTTACATGCTAAATTGTTAAAGCCACTATGTATTATATATATATACTGCACATTTTTTTTTCTTTACTGCCCTTTCTTCTGTACCTTTAGTAACATGTGCTGTAAAAACCAGGCCTGATTTAAAAAAATGAGTAGTGACTTAAATGAATTTGTTGTGTACTGAAAGGTACATTACTTCTGTAATGCTGGGGCCTGGGGTAGCCAAAGTTTTGGTTGTGAAGAATGGTGCTCACTGCCAGCCTAAGAGACTGTGGTGAGGGGTCTATCTTGCTCATTTGGTTGCTAATGAGTAGCAACTCATGAAAAGCATCTTCCACATTCTGAGCAATCCGCTCAATACTTGTTGATTTTGAGAATGAAAATCTTTTTCTGCTCCTTGACTTCTGCTCCTTTCTGCTCAAAGAAAATGAAAACCTACAACAGTGGAGGGGTGAGCTGCCTCCATATTAATTCACAGTTAGGTACATTAAAACATCATTGGTACTTAGCCTCCTTTTGTGCAACAATTTGCTAAAGCAGCTTCAAAACAGGCAATGAAGAAATTAAATTCTAAAAAGCCATCACAAATATGAAAGAGATAATGTTTGTGCATTTATTGTTTTCTTATTTATTTTCCCCAAACTATCCAATATGAGGTTTTGATGTTTTTATTAAAGCTTTCAGCTGGAAGCCATTCGCAGTCCTGTGTGATTAGTGATGGACAAGCAAATGCACAAAAAACAAGCTCTGAACACAAAAGGAAAGTGGTTAATCTTTTTCTTGGCAAAAAGCACTTACTGCCCTGCAGAATTTGTCTGTGTAAATCATCACCAGATTAAAACCCAGAAATAGTGCTTGACCTGTTCGGTTTAACAAATATTTGTCTCAATTAGGTACAGTAACTGAGAGTTCAGGTACCTAGAAATTTCTAATTGCCCTAGTTTTAGAGACAGTTTTCTTTGGGTATTGAGAGTGCAAAATAACTACAAAATTAAACACTGCTCTCACAAAATAAAAAAGCTGTTACTTAATAATGTGTTTCATGCTCTGTGCTCACAAATACAATAGCATTTTTACAAATCATATTAAGGATTTAAAAGACTGAGGATTTTTCTGTTTGCAGAATTGAGTAATGTATAGAGATATTGTTTTAGAACGTGCAATTATGACTGCAAAGGGGATGTAAAATTAGTTCCATGGATCATCAGGCTTTCTGCTATAAATGGGCTTTTTGCACTTGGTAAAGTATGTTTCTGATGTTTTTTTGGGCTCTGTTGTGCAATATCCTGCTTTTATTATGCATTACATTGTTTGATTTGTTTTTGTATGATATGACCAAGAATCTTAGTTTGCCTTATTTTTCTACCATTTAAACCCTACCATCTCCCTTAAAATAAAAATAATATTTTTGGCTAAGTGCATCGTGATGTTACCCAAAGTTTTATGATCAGATAAACAGAAAACATTACATTTAAAGAAAATGTCAAATATAATGAAATATTAAAAATTGCATAACTTTTGTAACATTCTCCATTATATGGTGTTTTTCTGTTCCTTTTTCATCTGGATTATGAATATGGGCACTATAGGGATCTCATCTCATCTCATTTGCTAACTGGTGAGGGTTCCAGTTGTAACCACCTCAGTAGGGCAGACCAGACTTCCCTTTCCCCACAACAGTCTCCAGCTCCTCCTGGAGGATTCCCATTCACTCCCAGGCCATCTGCCCTGGGATCTATTCCCAGTGATACACCTCCAGTGGAAGGGATCCTCACCAGACGTCCGAACCGCCTCAACTGGCTCCTCTCGATGCAGAAGAGCAGTGACTCTAATCCAATGTCCTCCTGCAAAGTATGCCTTGCAGCCCTTTGGAAAAAATACCCATAAGCTCATTCTTTTGGTCACTACCCAAAACTCATGATCATAGGTGATATAGATTGACTGGGGAACCAAGAGCTTTATCCAAAAACTCAGCTCCTGCTTCACCATCACAGTTTAGAACAGCTTCTGCATTACTGGAACTGCTTCACCCATCCACTGGCAAAAATTGAGATCAAATATGAGTAAAATAAATGGAATGAAATTTTGATTTAAGGGAATAATTTTCTGATTTGTTCCTAAATTAATGTGTAGTTTATCTTAAAATCCCCTGGAAGGCTTATGTGTGCTTTTTTTCCTTGAAAAGAAAGTGCTGAATCATAGAGCCTGGCATAATTTCATATGAATAAAAGGATTGTAACTGGATATAGCAAAGTGAATGTGCTTTGTTTTTATTTAATAGCTTTGTTCAAACATTGTTTCAATTAAAAAAAAATCAGAATTAATTCTATACTTTATTTAATTAGAACTCACTAGAGACAACAACGTCCAAGAATTGAATGCTACAGTATGTGAATGTTTGGAATACTTAAGCCAGCGTCACACTACATGACTTGACACGACTTCTGGTCAAAGAGCATGTCAGATTTAATGACTGCAGTTACTGAATCTTGCTGCCTTTTCAGTCCTAGAGGGTGTCAAATTATACAACTAGGAATCGCAGGGGTTGACTAATTACATGATTCCCTCACAACATTTCATAATGGTTGCAAATCTCGTACTGCACCACGAAAAGTACCACGAGGCCGCCTCATTTTGGAAGCCAATCAACGTGGAACACACCGGAATAAGAAGAGGAGCATTGCACCAAAGTAAATAAACAACACGGAGAACAAGCACGTAAAAACGTCTTGAAAAATGTATCAACAAATAAACATCTTCAAAAATATAATTATTCTTTATAAGTATAGAACAAATTTACAAAAATAAAACACAGTTAAAAATTTAAAACACCTTTAAAACAAATATTGTAAACAAATTAGTATTGCGCTATAATGTGTAATATAATGGGCACATTATCTCACAAGTACACATCTGGCTCACTGCCCATCCCTACGACGTGCAACTCTCTGTGAGAAAATCAAACAAGTAGGGGCTGTTAAGTGTGCTAAAACTGAGTCGCTGGGGGTGTCACACTACACAACTGATGGTAAGAGGCACAAGCTGCGAGTCTCTTCAACTCACTGTGATTTTCTTATGATTATGTAAATGAAGGCTACGACTGAAAATCCTTGGAAAGTTGTATAGTGTGACGCAGGCATTAGTAGGATATAGTAGTTAAGGTGGGTAGCTGCGTCAGCATGCGTAGGCTGCAAAGGAACAAGTAATAGGTTTATTCCATGCTGAAAAAAAGAAGAAAGAGAACACAATGTTTCGGCCGTGGAGCCTTCTTCAGGTGTGAGAGAGACAGGGCAGTAGGCAAAGGTAAAGTAGCGGGAGAACAAAGGTTGAGAGGGAGGAGGAGTGAGAGGCGGGAGCAGGGGACAGAAAGAGAGGCCAATCAAGAGGTGTGAAGTCAGAATGGGTGCGGAGAGGTGTGAAATGAAACTTCCAATGAATGGAGAAAATTTAAAAGAACAGTAATCTGTCGTTAAGGGAAGGGAGAATGTGTGATCCTAGCTGCAGAATAATTTTAGTTTCGGTGGTCTTTCTGATGTATGAGTTCGGAAAACCGTTTTTGAGAACACAGACGGAGAGATTAGAGTGGTCGTGGTCGTGGTGAAATGAGAAATAATGGGCTTGGAGAGATCTTTAATCTTCACAGCCCTGACGTGTTCTCTGAAGCGGTCTCCGAGTCTCCTTCCTGTTTCCCCAATGTAGATGGCTGGGCATTTACTGCAAGAGATACAGTAAATAAGGTTGCTGGAGGTACAAGATGCTGTCTGGGTGATCCGGAATTGTCCTGAGGGGCCTTGAATGAGTGTGGTGGTGGCTGTGTACTTGCAGGTGATACAGCGAGCTCTTTTGCAAGGGAAAGTGCCTGGTGTGGATGGTTGCTGAGGGCGGTCAAGGGAGCTGTGAACAAGGAGGTTACGCAGATTAGGTGGTCGGCGATATGAGATGATAGGGCGATCAGAAAAGAGGGCCCCAATGGAGGGATCATCCTGTAGGATGGAAAAGTTCTGGTTAATGGTCCTGGGGATAGGAAGTGTGTTAGGGTGGTAAGGAAGCACCAAAGGAATGCGGTTGTTACGGCGGGAGTTCCTGATCGGGTTGATGGTCCAGGGGGTGTTTTTGACTCGGGCAAGGGCCCTGTCAATCACACTGCTGGGGTATCCTCTGTTGATAAAAAATGAGTACATTTCGAGGGCTTGGTTTTCGAAGTCGATGTCGTCGCTGCATAATCGTCGTACCCTAAGGAACTGTGAAAAAGGAAGAAAGTTTTTAGTGTGGTTGGGGTGAAATGAGCTGTACAGGAGGTAGCTGTGTACCTGTATAGTAGGATATGTTTGGACTAAACCAAGACGTACTGTAGCTGCAAGGTGGAGATAGGGAGGAGGTAGGCTTAAGTCAAATGCAAAGGGAGGAGTTTGAGTTAGGTATACTGTATATAGCTCATTTTGGAATGATGGTGATTAGGTACAGCTTTGTGAATTTGACCTGTCATTGTTTCCCTCCCAAACTTCAATTAATAACTTTCATTTATTCTTTTCTAGTCTATTTTTTGTTAAATAATATAATTAACTTAAATTCTAGTACTTGTTGTAAGTATTAAAATAAACCTTGTTATTACTATTTCAGTCTTCCTACTGCATGTACTGATGAAACATACACTACACATAAAATTAAATATCTCAGGTTTGGTATGAAACTTTTGCAAAAAAAGACATCACACTCACAAATGGCCTAGTTACCTACTGTGACATCCCTTTGTGCACTTCCCTATGGCTAGGAGAGAGACCGTATGGCATGGGCTTGAAATGCTTCATGATTACACTTTACAGATGTAAAACACAATCTGTTTTTTTCCCAAACTGGCAACAGGAAGGCAACAGATTTTACTTTCTAATAAACTTCACATTGTAAGGAGCATTACAGGCATACTCTTCTGAAGCATTCAAAACACTAGAAATCTGCTATTGAGTGCCTAGTATGTACCTCTAAAATGCAAAACCCATGACAATGTCTTCTACTTGACTCAACTCCAGTTACTGTTGCTAATGCAAGCTGCACAAACACAGGTTATGGTGATATGCAAAACCTGAACTACACTTGCTAAAAAGCTGTGGGAAATGACTTGCCACCCTCACTTACCTGACAGGGTTCCTGACCAGGAACCATCAGCCTTCAGGGAAAAAGACAAGATAAAAAAGGAAGAACATCAAGAGAAAGAATCCTATGCGGGATGCTAGATGTTTCCTGAGTGGAAATAGGTGTCTCTGTAAAGCTGGGTTCATTTTGGAAGTTTGTTTCCAAAACGTAAGCCGCTTAGCTGTCGGACAGTATTTAAAGAGACCTGATGAAGTGAATCAGTTAAAGGCTCAAAGAAGAGCAAAGGTTTTGTTTCATTTTATGATGTTGTGGGGAATTAGTTCTCAATTGTCCTGACCTAAACATAGAGCACTTGTTTGGTACCTTACAGCAGCATTCTCAGCCTTTTCTCTGGGACCTGCCTATAAAAGGTTTGATTGCTACCCCAACTCCCAGGATTTTCATGAAGGGGACACTTTCTCTGTGGGATGAGATAGACAAAAAAAACCAATATTCTACATACTGGTGTAATCGGTATTTATCGATTACAATTTGCTCACCCTGCACCGAAATTATGGCTGCCAGCATTGTTGGAGATGCTTTGGTGACCATTTTTCAATGCTTCTGTGGAAAATTGACTTGGCAAGGGACATGTCAGACCTTCACATTCTTTGTTCCCCTTTGAGGATGCAAGCACTGTGGTAACAAGCTTAATGTGATTAAGAAGCAAGGATTCCATATACTGTAAGGTGTCCTAAAGAAGAAAAATGTCACATTTAAAAACAAAAGCATTAAAACTTTTAAATAAAAATAATATTTGCTTTTATCTGAAATGTTAATTGTGACAGGCAGTCAGCCAAATCGCTGTCTGAAGGGAGGCAGCTGTTGGTCCAAACGATTTTGAAACCTGACAGCTGTGCTCCTCTCTATTTAAATGTGTGCTCCTTCTTAGCAGGTGTGTAAAGTATCCGGGGGAGGAAAGGCAAGAGAACTCCAGTACTCTGTGGAAGAGCCCAGAGAATGACTGAAAAAGGGAAAGGGAAAGAGAAATGCTGGACAATGAGCCATAGAAAGCCTCTGACTGACAGAGGAAGACAAATAAAGCCAAATAATTTTTCTTTTTCTAGTTGAATAGAAATATTTCCTGTTTCACTGCCCTACTAAGTATTTATTTTCCTCAGTCATATGCTGGAGTTTTTAACCTACCTGTTACAGCCATTTTCAAATTTGAAAACTGTATTACAGTACATATGTTCTTACCTGTAGGTCAAATGGTTATTTTATGCCAGTTTTATGCAATTGGCTCAGTATCTATAGTGACATCTTCTTATTCTACTGTATCAATACATGAACAGGTGCAATGTCCTGATTCACAGTGTAATGATATGCCTGACAATATAAAAAATAGAAGCTTTTTCATAAAATAGCCTGAGTGGATTCAACTTAGTTAATATTTAAATTGATCAGAATAACTTGAGTATCCCTAAACATTATATATACAAAGATATTACAGGTTATATCCTGTTTTATGTGGTATACACTATAAAGCTTAATATTGTATGATACTATACAGTGTTTTTAGAATATATTTTTGTGTTATTAGTATGATCCCATAATCCAGGACTGTGATAAATTGTTCAGGTTTCTTAAAGAAAAATAAATGGAAAATTATTCATACACTATAATAAATGTTTTGATATAAATACAACTTGTAATATTTATTTTCTAATTTGATCTGATTAAATATTTCAATGGAAAAAACACAGATGGAAAATTAGTTTTAAAGTTCCATCATAATGTTGCTAGTTTGACTCCTTTAATAGAAATGCTTCAACAGAACACACTGGTGGAGGTAAAAGAATCACTTTCAGTGAATAACGAGGCATAATAAATTATGGCACACAGTATTAACTAATGACTTAAATCAGATTTGCTTTAAGTCAAAAGATAGATTTAATGACCAAAAGAAATGAGATGTTAATTTCTCATACTGTAAGATGATTGACTAAAAGGCAAAAAGCAATGGTTGGCTTGACGTGATTTCTAAATTAGCTTTGCATTACAATTTCATGCCATTTTATATACATACAGGTTTTAATATAGTGGCACTCATATGGCTTTATTTACCCATTTAGTTTCCAATTTCCTTTACGTAATGTATTACTTTTTTAATTATTGCTGTGGACCTGTCAGTACAATCAGGAATGTCTTACATTTATCCATATTGTTGCTTGGGCTGCTTGGTGCTGCAGTGATTAGTATTGCAGTCTTGTACTGTAGCTCTGTGTCCCTGGGTTTCTGGGGTGAGTTTGAGAGTTTGTAAGTTCTCTCCATGTTCATGTAGGTTTTCACCAGGTGCACCTGTTCCTCTCATAGTCCTAATAATACTGGTAGGTTAATTGACTTCTGGGAAAATTGGCCCTGTTGTGAGTGTCTGTCTGTGTGTGCCTGGTGTTGGACTGGTGTCCCATCCAAGTTGTATCCTGCCTAAGGCTGCTTGTAAGGATGCCTGTTGCTTGCTGGGATAGGCTGTCTCCCTCTCAATACAACCTTGTATTAGATAAAGAAGTTTAATAAATGCATGTACATTCTCAAAGACAAATACATAGTTTCACACATCCCTTGGGTTAGAGAAAGGTTTAGTTCTGCAAGGCCATATACACTATAACCTTCTCTTACAAAACTCAGAAGAGGCCTCAAAAGTCATGATATTGTAGAGATCCTCTCTTATGCTCACCAGCTGTGTCTGTGAGTGAGGAATGAGGGATAGAAGAGAAGAATTGCAGGGCCTGTTACCCTTTAATGGTTAACAAGCTTGTCAGTTAAGGGGGTAGAGAACAAAGGAGAGAATATAATAGCTGTTTGCAGTCCATGAGGTAGAGAAAAAAAGAAAAAAGATAATTTCTCCAATTACTGTATATAGGGGCAGAGAAACAATGAGAATATGTAGCGGACAGAGTGACGTCATCGCCCTCCCTGCGCGTAGCAGGGACCTCAGCTGTCTCCTTTAGCTCATTCGGCAGAGGCACGAGCCTGCGGGGAACCGTGACGGTCACAAATAGTAAAAGACTAAAGACAAATATAAACTTAAAGATATGCAGTACAGTAAATACATACTGTTTTAAAAAAATTGCAAATGCTGTACATTCAATTTCTCTACACTGTACATTCAGCAATTCAACTAAAAATAAAGCACAAAGTAAAAAAAAAAATCACTTTGCCTGCTTCCCTGACATGATTCCAAAATAGAATTGGAAAAGTACAAGACAATATTTTAAATAAAAAAGCATATGCAGAGGTTATGCTACGTGCATGAAAGCATAGAAAGACAAATGTAAAACATCCCTGGTGGAGATTGCATTACATCTACTACATGCTATTCACCCACAGAAGGACCTTGTTGCACTTCTTGCTCCTTATGTATGTAATCTCAACTCTTCTAACCTCGAAAGTTTTTTTTTTATAGAATAGGAAAATGAATGGGCGATGTACTTTTGGCAACAAAACTTTATAAACATGTTTTGAATAATAGTTTAATTCTTGAGATTTCTAAATGCAAATGTTGAACCTCTGCTCATCTAAAGCGCATTGCTGGCCACACCATTCTATGGAGAATATAAAAGGCCTATGGACAACCAGAGCCCTCCAAACTTTTTCCAATGGCTTGGCACTAATGGTAGTTCTCTCAGTTCTGGTAGATAGTTTCACATAGCCTAGTGCTGGAAATGTTCTCTCTTCAAGGAAACGAAGAAGGTTGCAAGGTGGGGAATAGGGCAATAATAGTTCAGACACGTACTGAGGTGCCAAGTCATGCAGAGCCTTATAGGTGGGAATGAGGATTTCAAAGTCCACAAGGAATTTGACAGGAAGCCAATGTAATAACACCAGGATAGGAGTAATGTGATCACTTGCACTAGACCTTGTCAGGATTCTGGCTGCTGAATTTTGGACATACTGCAGTTTGTTCAAAGTAGATTTAGGATAATGGTCTACATAGACAGTAAAAGAAAAAACCAAGAAGCTAGATTGGAAGGAGACAACCCAGATAATATCTGCAACCAACATACAGTGAGAAGAGCCATAATGAGAACCACATGAAGAAACTAAATATTTAATATTCAGGTAATTAAATGCTTACACCTAAATGCCAGAAGTATTAAGAATAAAAGAAGAAAAGAAGCTATTTCATTAGCAACCAATTGTGATTTGACTATGTTATAGAAACATGGCTAACAATGAGTAATGTCGAAGAATACAACATTTGCTTTTATAGCATCCCAAAGAGACAGGATGAAAGAGGTGGAAGTGTAGCATGATTTAATGAAAAAGAGCATTTGAGGCATCTTTGGCCTTTGAGGGAAATGCCATGAAATATGTGTGTTAAGTTAGAGGGTGATTTTCAAATGTTATGTTAAAGTTAAGAAATGTTGAATTTTTCATCTGCACAGAAATGGAAGAAAAGGAAATTGTCTAAACTAATTTGAGCACTGCATATTTTAGCAAATCAATATTTTGATAGAAAGCAGGGAAGCATACAAGCAAATCAACCATAAAAAATAAAGGACTTCTGAGAAATCTTAGAAATCTGCTCAAAAAGTATTTAGTGCATTTCACAGTTGCTGCTAGATTGAATTTGAGATAAAGACACTAATTTGTTTTACTGCACACTGTGAGTAAAGTTTTCATATAAAGTTGAATATGTAAGTTCCAATCTTACAATTTCATATAAATGAAATGCATTTAACTCTTCTGAATTCAATATTCTGTATCTGATGAATACCAAAATAATTCTCAAGTAATTAGGTGTTTAGGAAATGTCTGCATAACATCTGTTTTATTATGAAGCTTGGTTATATATCTAATTCTTCAAATGTCTCATTTGTTTTCCCATTGAGCAGTACAATTATTTTCTGGATTGTAAATTGTATATTTGATATTAGGTTTTCGGTCAAACCTCAGTATATTTATGGCATCAGTGCATTACAAACATAGGTTTGAAATCTGCTTTTGAACAACTTTCGCAATGGATATATTAAAGTTATGGATATATTAAAGTGAGAAGAGTGTTCCTTAAACTGAATGGCATCAGATTACTGATAAAAGCCATGTAATACTCAAAACATTAGCATAAAAGGTGCTAATCAATAATAACTTCACCTCTGCTAGTAAATTAACCATTTACAGATTCTTGGTTATTGTGTTTTTTTAAAAAAACATTTTGATGAGATTTCTAAATAATTTTATATTATGAAACGTGGTTATTAATATGATGAATTTGCTTTTCCATATTTTATTTAGATTAAAATATAAATATGTGTTCAATAAGTGTTACTGTATGTTTATTTATTCAATGCTTATTAAGCACTGAAGATCCTACATTCTATCCCTATGCAAAAAAAAATGTCCAAATTGGTTTTCTGATCAAGGTTTTAGGAAAAAGATTTTTTTCTACTCATTTTTACTGAGCCATTAAGAATGAATTAATAAAGAATTAACCCCCCAAAAATGGAGTTGGGTTTTTAGCAATAAAAAGGATGAATCTAACTCCAGATAAGCATTTCTTTGCAAGAAGATTGAACTGTTGAATACAGTTGAATACTGGTTATTTTATTAATTTAGGCTTTGTTGGCTCAGTAATCGTTTTTGTGTTGGATCTCAATATTCATGGTCTTTCCTTTTGGACTTTTGGACTACAGAGAATTAATTGTTGAAGAATGAAGAAATTTTTCAAATGGTGGACTCAGGTTTATTACTGATGTGGCTTCCTTACTTCTGAGCTACCATAAAAGAGGTTGCCTAAGAAGGCCTATGACATTAATATTATTAATTAAATCTGTAATTATTGATGATATAATCAATAATACCATTATAGCATGCTATATTAACATTAATTACTGTATTATTAAAAATGAATTAGTCATTTAATTATCCATATATGGTTATGAAATGCATTAGACTTTCAAGCGCATGCAGCCAGGCTACAGATTGCTCTTAAAATAAAAATCAGGACTTGCGGAATACTCTAGAAGCACAATGTCATAGCCTAGAAAGCAACAAAGTACTGGATTTGAGATATACATGACTTTAAAACCGCTGAACATAAATTAAATTGAAATTCTATAAAAATGTAAACTGAAAGAAAATAGGTAAATAAAGCAACCAGTCTATAATAAGAAAAGCAGTGAATGCAATAATGGATTCATCTGTGGTTTGTTGTTGTAATTGTTCCAAGATAATTATATTTTTATAGATTCCACTTCACTAAATTCTAATAAAAAACATTATTCTTCAAGGTCTGTGAGATGAAGTACAAATCCATTAACTATACAGTTGAGTTTAATATTTAAATAAATATGAAATGATGTAAAACATTGCTAAAAGAATATACTTAATTCGTCCGTGACCTCATTCTTCTTACATTTGAACTTTATGTACTAAAGGTTATAGAGTCTAATGTGAATGTGTTATTGTCCTAAAAATTCAAGTACAATAATAGAGTTTATCCCTGTGAAAATTCAAATAAGGAAGTCACATTAATCCATCTGATCAATCTGATCTAGTTTCTGAAACCAACTTCCCTAGCATATACCTTTAGATGTGGCTAAAACTTTCCATCAGTCCTCCAGTCTTGGAAATGATAAGGGTTGGTGTTCACAGTCATGAACCCCAACAGCTTAGAAACGTAGGCAGCAAATTTATTGGTGAGTATCTCTTTGTAGATTTCTATATATTAGAAAAACTGTATAAATGCTGCTGCAACATGACTGGTTTTTGCATTTCTGAGTGGGAATGGTATACTACAATAAGGATATATGTCTTACCAATTGATTTTTGTTTAATGAGACAACCGTGGCCTTGGTGATGCATTCAAGGTCAACATTTTGAGTAGTGGGTAAATGAGCTTTCCCATCTGAGAACACTAGTTGAAGCACCACATGAATTTATATAGTGACTGACTTCACTATAAAGTTGTGGCCCATGGAACTGTTTATACTGCTTGTAAAATGAGACTTCAGATTCATAATACTCTTCTGATTTACAGACTTCTGCTTTACCATCTCTTCCTTGTCAAATGTAAGGCCCTATTCCACCACTGTAATATGACCACATAAGTTTGATTAATTTAACTAGATTAATTTAATTAGATTAATTTAACTTTGCTTTTCTTTCCACCATGGCTTTTAGAATGTATCTGAATTACCTAGCTCTGCTCTTCTCAACCATGCCCCCTCAGGTTCCTCACCATAAAAAAGACTCTATTGCACTTTGCAATACATTTGTCCTGGTGTAACTTTCTTGGGTATAACAATTAAATGATTTTGCTATCCATACTATTGTTAGCCAATTGTTGCAATCCTGCTCTTCATCTTCTTGATTATCTACATCTGATAATATCACTAAGGCTAGATATCTTAGATTCAGTAGTTTGTATCTTTTGAATACAAACTGGATTAACAGGGCCTGTTTTACCTGTACCAACACTTTCATAAAGTACATATTGTACACGGACTCAAAATTATCCAAAGAAAACTAAAGAAAAGAAATAGAAAGATGATTGATATTCAGCACAATTGCTCATTGTTAAGAAAGTAATAATAAGCTACATTTAGTACAATATAAATTAAGAAAAAAAAGTGAAGTTTTTTAGCATAAATGGTGTGACTGTTTAATCAATTAATCACTGTGATTTGCTTCTATTATTCAATTTGTCAATTGAAACTCTAAAACAACAAATACAGTAATATAACACTTCATAAATTATAAAAACATTAAAGGTGTTGTTTTGGTAATTTAAAGGAAATATAAGGTATTTTTAATTAAATAAAGTAAAAGCCTTTCTGAGGATAGAATTACCCCCCAAATGGGCAAAGGTAATTTATAAGTGACACTCAGCCAAAATAATGGTCAAAGGTCAAAGCTGAAATACAAAAACTGGTAATTGTTTTAGGCACTAATATAACTAAATACCATGTCATTCCTTTTCTAAAATTCCTCTTTATTAATTACTCCTACAGAAGGTTAAGGCACTGCTCCATACTTATCCAGTTTCATCCACTTATTTATACGGGTGGGAAATTTGTGATGAACAAACTGTTCTGTTTAGCAAAGTTGAAAAAATCTATAACTTTTCTTTTACTTATGAACTGAAGAAGTAGTTTTGTAAACAGAAAAGAAGTAGATTGGATAATATAACTGGGAGTATGTTAATGGTTGCCCCTGTAGATCATGTTTATGGATAGTTCAGTGCTGGAAATTCACATTGAATGGAATTATAGAGCTGTAGCATAAATGTGAGATAATTAACGTTTAAATTACAGAAAAAAACATATCTCCTGACCTTTCCAGATTGCTTCCTTACACATGAAGGCTTTAGAATTGGTAGCCAATGTACTATTTACATTAGCATTGCAGCTACCAGTAATTACAGTATGTATTTATCACACTTATCATGTTTAATGTAAGGTGTGACCAGCCTACATTCATTTCAAGAGTGTGAGCATAAAGCTGCAATGTTTACACTGGTGCCTTCAAATAAGCAAAGTGAGAAACCATAAAAAAATCATCATTACAGACCAGCATTAAAACATTAAATATAAGCAAATGAAATTGTTATAAGATCCTAAAATATGTATGGTTATTTTTTTCTTATTTTATATTTAAGAATATTAAGAATAGCCTACTTCCATTAACTGTTCTAAGAAGTTTTCAAAGAAAGCAAGGTGAAAAAGTTTGATTAAATTGCTCACGAACCAAGTTTTGAATAGATATTCTTTAAATAGCTCACTTATTGAATGACTCACTGATACATTTAATGAACAGGATCCTGTTTCTGAGGGAGGCACAAGCCCACTACCTCCCATGTTCTAATATATATTCTTGAAGCCTTACATTTCACACTCAGTCTGCTGTTCTTGGCTGTCTGAATTCCTGTATTCCTTTTTTTCATTCCCTATACTGCTTGCAATTTCTGCCTGCTCTTTCATCAGTCTTAAGAGGGTGACCCTTCCTTGACTTCACTCATACTGCTGCAGCATCTTCATATCACCAACCTAATAACCAGCACATTCACAAGGGCCCTGTGCTTCTCTAAGATTCTCAACATGCACAGCTGGGAGGTGGGGGGATTTCACAGCTAACTCATAAATTATTCTCAGTGCAGACGTTTGCAAGTTTGATTTTTGACAGCAAAATTCCCCAACATGCTAGCTCACCTCTTGCTTTCTTGAGTGAATTACGGTTAAAATAAACATAGTACAATATTTTTTTTCCTCTCCTCTTGCTGTATGAAATCCTGGGAACATTTATATAGTATGTCATGTTATTTGCTATTTTTCTTGTGTCTCTTCAGCAATAAGCTGGATCGTGCTACAGAAAAAAAAATGTTGAAACTGATTTTAAAATCTGTAAATGAGCCAAATCAGTTTGTTCTTGCTGCATTTGCACATGTAGTGTATCCCATTGCTGGGGCTCTTAAAGATTTTGGGCTTCATGTTATGATGTTAAACAACATAACATGGATATATCCCAACACAATGTTGTGATTGTGTCTTTTAAAACTACTCTTTTGTGGCTTGTTCAGTGAGGATATTTGACACTGCAACAGATTATTCCAGTACAAAATACAAAACATCAGACAGGGCTTCTCCAAGCCAAGGGCTTCTTGCATTCAAAAGAATTTATGTCTGAAATTGTTTCACAGTCTGTTGACTTGTATTACATTGGAAAGCCTGTACAACACTGATACAAGATACAATACCTGACTTCTTCTCATGATTACCCTTGCAGTACCTGTAAAAGTAACATTTTGGTGATGTGGTTGATAAATAAAAGCTAAAGAGGATAAGAAGAAGAATAATTTATTTTATATAGTGCCTTTAAATGTAGTGTCTCAAAGTGCTTTACAGTGTGACAAAAATGATAGGAGATAAAAGAGAACAGTTACAAAAGGGTTTAGAATGCAGCAGATGGTGAAAAAGGTCAGACACAGACAACAATTAAGTAAAAGCCTTTTTGAAGAAGAAGGTTTAAAGTCTGGATTTGAAAGGGAAGGTAACTCTCTGTTATACTTAAAGATTGAATTCCAGAGCTTTGGGGTATAGCAAGAGAAGGCCCTATCACCTATAGAGCTTGGGGACAACGAACAAAGGTTGTGAAGTAGAGAGTAGGAAGATAATAAATCAGACAGCTACTGAGGTGCATAAGGATTTTGAAGATGACACAAAACTTGATAGGAAACCAGTGCAAGGACTCCAGGACAGGACTAATTTGATCACTTTCATGCAACCTGGTCAGGATTCCAGCTGCCAAATTCCAGACATATTGAAGTTTGTCCAGTTGGATTCAGATACACTAGCAACTAGAGCATTGCAGCAATTAATTCTATAGAAGACGAATGTGTTGACCAGCTTTTCAGCGACAGTCAGAGACAACATGAGATGGTGATATTTCTGAGATGGAACAATGACGTTTGTTTACAATATTTTTCACATCAAGCCTGGATCAAATGTCACCCCCAAATTCTTCAATTTAGACTGAAATTCAAGCACAGCGCCATCCACAGAAAGAGATAGTGCATTGGCTTTTCATAGTTGATGGGAGGTGCCAAGAATTATGACTTCACTTTTGTTACAGTTTAAATAAAGAACATTTTGGGTCATCCAGGTTTTTGTGTCATAAGTATGCAATTGAAATAATGCAATTAGAGAGATCCACTTCAGTTCAGGTTTAGTATAGAATGTAGATTTGAGTATCATCAGTACAGAAATTAAAATTGAGAGCACTAATCTCAATAGCTGACCAAATGGGAACAAGTAAATGCTGAATAGTCTGGGGCCCACTAACGAGCCCTGCAGAACACCAGACCTACAAGTCCAACTTCAGGGCTTATACCCACAAGTTCAACAAAGTGTCAGTGATCAGTAAGGTTAGATATCAACCATTTAAAACAATGTCAGAAACTCCAAACAGTCTTGAGATGAAAAAAAAGTAAGGTGTCATGGTTAAAAATATCAGAAGCAGCAACAGGGTTTTGGAGAAGAAGGATAGATGGAGAACTGCAATCAGAGGCCATAAGAAGATTGTAAGGGACTTTAACCATGGTAGTTTCTGTACTGTATGATTGTCTGGAACTACCCTATTATTTAATGGAATTGCAACAGCACATTCTAAAATATTTGCAAGAAAGGGTAGGATAGATAAAGGGTGAAAATTATTTAGGTTGTCCAGAGCCGTTTTTGTTTGTTTGTTTGTTTGTTTGTTTGTTTTTTTTGCTTTGGGGAACTGTAAAATAAACAAACTCTAATTCCTAAAAAAAACTGTCAATCCATGTCAATCTAGACATTTAAAAAATGTTGCAGAAAGTATATTCTGGAGTGAGAAGGATAACTAGAATCTTTTCACTTTAAACTTAAGTGTTTTCAAGGGAACCTTGTGTTTTGTCATCTCATCTGTATTTTATTCTAAGTTACAAACTTACGAGAACAAAATCAGACTGGCCGCATTAAGATCTACATTAATATCTGCAGAAAATAGCAGCAGGCAGAAGCAAGCATCTCAGAAATATGTTTCCATGGCATCTGATAGTGCTCTTAGCACTAAAGAGGAAATTAAAATCAGATATCTTGGGAACATGAATCTCCTCAATGACCAACTTCTTAGTAACTCAGTAATCTTCATGTACTTTACAGCTCTGTGTATAAAACAGTTGTTATTCTGTACTGAGGCAATGAATAATAAAGCTGTTGTATTTGTCCTCCATTAAGGAATGGCAGTATAATTTATTGCTTTTCACAGGTGGCAGCATTTGCAATAATACTTCTAAAGCAACTTTCTGAACAGTTCAAAATTGTTTAGTCTTTTTCCACTAGAATGATAAATGGTTTATTA
The DNA here is from genome assembly GCF_040954835.1 of Lepisosteus oculatus. NCBI lineage: Eukaryota > Metazoa > Chordata > Actinopteri > Semionotiformes > Lepisosteidae > Lepisosteus > Lepisosteus oculatus. The sequence goes on along the minus strand of NC_090719.1, from coordinate 9,777,135 downwards.
GTGATCATATGATTTGGCAAATGTTGTATATTTTACTGCAAAGAGACATATTATTGCACTGCCATACAATAATATGTCTCTTTGCATAAATTTAATGTAATGAAAAAATAGCATTACACTTGGGTAATTAACAGTAGTTATGATGGGTAATCCACTAATGTTTCAGAATTCAATGTTTTTTGGTGTTCTCCTGTATCAATGTCAGTGTGAATCCTTGCTTTTCAAATTAATCTAATCTAATCAGCATGTATGTGTCCTTTATATTGGTAACTGCATTTTAGATAATAATATGCAGTCATTAGAAAATGATAGTTCAGGTGGGTATTAGAAAATCATTAGAAAATGATTCTTTTTGTAGTGAAGTTGTTTTGATTTGACAAGTTAAATCTATTTCTCAATTAATATTACAATTAATATTAAACTACATTTTACTGAAATCGTTTCTGTGATGGCAAGACAAAACAGCCAAATAAATACATGAAAATAACCAATGAAACCAGGTCAGCCGGAATTCATGACCCAGGATTTTATCTAGAAGTTTAAAGTTCATATGAGAATGATTGGGTTTATGAAATGTTACAGCTTCGGCCATATGCCAATGGGTATGAGAGCACATCAGTGAAACCATCACTTAAATTGTCACTAATACATTCTTGTATCAGCCATCTGTCAGAAGGAATAATTCTCGGTTGGACATGAACAAAGGAACTGTGCTTAATGCACTGCATGTGGTTCCCACAATGGCAAAAAGGATGTACACTCCAAGGGCAATGAAGTAAACTCACACTGCAGCTGCTTGTTCTGACAGTGCCCCATGGCTTCCTCCATTTAGGCTTAAAGGTTTTTAAAAAAGAATACACTAATTTCAACTCATTTTCTATAAAATAGAGGTCAGCGCTCAACATCCAAACTAACTTCTGTACAAGTGAAAGTGTGTGGTATCTCATAGTGCTGGTGACATTATCATACTGTTTACTATGCAGCCTAGATCTTCTGTATAATTGAAATGCACATACTGTACAGTATATACACACTTTTACCATAATTCTAATTGGTTATTGTTAATACCCATACCGTATTCTTTGCTACATGTCCTCATCAAATATTACTAGATTTAAATTCGTAAATTTGTACAAAGTTATAGATTTTCTAAGAGATTACAGGCCTTCTACTTAATATACTGTATTTATTTTACCGTTATATGCATATATACCAATTAAACTTATTAAATATAATAAATATAATTCTTTGAGGCTCTTTTCTATACTTTGTATTATGCTTTTGTATTGCACCTCCCCTGGTATACAGGATGGTAAGTGAATAAACCACACACAAAAGACACAAAAATAAGAACATTTCAATGTTTTTTTTCTCATCCGTCCATGCATTCATTTTCTCACCTCTTTATCCAGTACGTGTTTAAAGCGGTGCCAATGCCTATCCCGGCAAGCAACAGGATGCCAGTCCATCGCAGAGCACACGCAGACACACTCACACCAGGGCCATTTTCCCCAGAAACCAGTTAACCTACCAGTATGTCTTTGGACTGTGGGAGGAAACTGAAGCACCTGGAAGAAACCCACATGAACACGGGGAGAGCATACAAACCCCATGCAGATAGCACCCCAGGTTCAGAATTGAACCCAGGGCCCCAGTGCGCACTGAGGCAGCAATGCTAAACACTGCGCCACCGTGCCACCCTCAATGGGTTCATTACTGCCAATGTTATTCTATAAAGTTGTATTACACCTACTAAAAATCAATGGGGACAAATATCGCATCAAAAAAGTCAGTTGTGTCAAAAGTGAAAAGCATATTGTGATGGCATCAAAACCAATATTTCAATAAAAGGGATAAATTAAATTACACCCTGCCTGTGTAAGAAGAATCAATGTAGGCTATGACTTTGGATCCTGCTAATGTTACATTTTAAACTTGCGTAACCAATTTGCAACTCTTTACCATGGAACAGACCTTAAAATTGATTCCAGTTAACAGTCAAGCATCAGTAAATTCATATAATTTGTTCAGGACTCCACAATACTAAATGAGACACATAAATGAACAGTCTCACAAAAGTGACTCATATTTAGGGTAAGATTAAGTAAAGAAGTAGAATGGGTGAAAAGCAGACCCATACTGGACTTTGGTATTTGAGAACAGCTGTTTAACTTGCATATTTAAGATATATGGGGATACTGCTGCTGTAAAAGAAAGGTTAGTATTAGCCTTAGTAGGTTAGTAGGATTGATACTGATAGAACATCTATACTAACTATTCAAACAATTTCTCCAAAAAAGGGAAAACAATAGCAACAACACTGTAGTTAAACCAGAATGGAAAACACAGATATTTTCTTCTGAAGGACTTATTAATCAATTTAGCTTTGTATGAAAATGGAAAATGTTTTTTTTTTTACAGCTGAAAGAAATGCATTGGGCAACCTTTATATGTATATACATTAATCCTCAGCTCTGGTCAGCTTTTATAATTATTTATCTCTCCTTTGAGCAGAAAACAAATTGATTTTAATCAACACAGTAATGGTCGATTGCAAAAGCTACCTCTCCAAGGGGATTTGGTCATTTAATTTCAGGAAACTATTTCCTCCCTTTCCTGTGAAGCAAATGAATGGATTTAGCTGCTAATGCCAGAAAATGATATAATTTCCTACTTTCACCTACACTTTCATTTTCTTAAATTTCTTTGCCTAATGTTTTTGTTATTAGCATACTCTGTTGTCCAGCACAAGAAACCAATAAAGACAAAAGAAGATATAGTCTTGGCTCTGTGCATTTTCAGCAACATCCAGACACTTGAAGAAGGCTCCACAGCCGAAACTTTGCATTTCTTTTCTTCTCTTTTCAGTACGGAATAAACCTTTACTTGTTCTTTAACATCCAGAAATGCGTATCTACGTCACAATTTAAGATTGATTAAATAAAGATAGTCCTCACCAAAATCTGTCAGCATTGATCAAAATAGTTTCAATTTCTTTTCTAATTAAATTTCTCATGTGCTTCTCAGACAAAGAGCTGACTCAAAGAACCCATCATTCAATGCTCATTTGAGTGCCTTAAGAACATTTAGTGAAGGGGGTTAAACATTTACACACAGTGCTGTTAACAGAATTAAAGGTTTTTTTTTTTCCATTTTAAAATCCTGCTAATTTAGATGGCAAGAGGCCTGTGTCCTCTATATATGGAGGAATGCAAATTCCCAGATGTGTGATGCTGGTGCTAATTAGTGGATTAATGGACAGATTGTTAAGCATTTAAAATCATGTAGTTTCTGAGATCTTAAACTGTGAACTCAGGCTTTTAAAAGGGTTGAAGATAAACACAGAAGTAAAATTGTAGTCTCTGAAGACAAGGGCAATTGAAGAGTAAGAGGTCATGTTTATTCAAGAGTTTTCTGGTAGAGAGCAAGGCAGCAGAGATTATACACCCACTCCTTGGGTTACATAAGATTTCCATTCTGTACATTTTTACATAACCAGACTTGAGTAAATTCGGAAGAAACCCTTTCTTAACATGTACCATACATTGCCATTCATGATGTTGTAGTGATCGTCCCATTATTTTCCATAGCTGTGTTCACAAATGCTGAAGAGGAAGAGCAGAGCAAAACAGCAGGCCCACCTAAGTTAATTGTTCTTTAAGGGTTTATACAGTAGGTGTGTGCTAATCACAGAGAGGGGTAGTGAGGAAAAGAGAATAAAGCAGCAGCTACTGTAGCAGTCCATGATGTAGGAAGAACACTTCTCCCATAAATTAACACAAGGGGAGAGAAATTAAATAACAATGAAAGAAAAATAATTAAAACCCTATGATATTATAAAACCCTATGATAAACCCTATGACTAATGTGTTTCCAGTAATTCAGTGTCTATATTAACAACAAAATGTAAACTTTTGCAGTGGATGTACACCAAAATCATCTACTCCACATAGGACATCCATGTTCTGCATTTTCTGTGAATGTCATTTCTCATGTGCCAGTTTTTTCTTTGTGCACCTGCCATTGTATTGGCAATACTTCTGCCAGTTGAATACTGTTATAGCCAGTGGCAATATTCCTCATTACCAATTCACATATCCTTCTAAAATCAGACTGATTCTCTCATGCTGTTAAAATCAACAGCCAACAGGAGTTTGCTTTGATTCAGATGGGCAGCTCCTACTTTTTTCGTTCAAGGAATATGTCATATTTTAAGTACGGTAACTTCTTCCACCCTCACAGTGTCCGTGATTTCAAATCATATTTAAAAGCTTTGGGCAAGATTAATTCTAATCATTTTTAGACAATGTTGTACCGTACCAATCTTGCCTAATATTAATCTGGATTCTTGTATTTTAATTTTAGTTGCAGTATAGATTAATTACATAGTTCAAATTCCACTGCCTTCCACTTACAGTATATACAGTATAAGGAAAAAAGAAGACATTTTACTAAGTATATTCTTTCTCTGCTAGCCAGCAATCAATCAATATTTTTAAACTTGTATGTTTTCCAAATTTTAACTTACTAGAAATTATATAATATCTGCTTCATTATCACCAACATAATTACTTCTTATTTTTATCCATGATTTGGCATACTACCAGCTTGTTTTGATGAGACTTCCACTTCTGTATTTAATTAATTTTGGTCACATAACAGTCGGCTATGTATTTTGTCAATCCTCTCTCAAAGGTGGTATTTTTGAAAATTAAACGTACTGTAAACTTTCCCCTCTATTTCTACGTATGTACAGTCTCCACAATCAATATTAATCATATGAACTATACTTTTTTTACAAATATTGTTTGCATTATTTTAATGTACTAATTATATTTTTCCTAACATCATTTTATCTTAGTGTAAAAATATCATTGCAGATACGAGAAGCATGAAAAAAGAAAGACACATCCTTACTGTAAAGGAAAATGTTTGACTTTGTATAGAGTAGATGTAAAAAAAAGCTTTGGAAGCTGTTTTTATGCTCATTAAATAAAGGAATAAAGGGATTACGGGTGCTGCAGAAGTGAATAAAGAATAAAATTAAGTAGGAAAAGTTTGAAGAGTTTGAAAAATAGACTTCTGTAAAAATCCCAGGGGTGTTGAAGGCTGGGTGTAAGTATTGTTTATTAAGGGTAAGATTGTATTTAAAGCGTATAAAGAAAGTGCAAATCATTTGGGAACAAAAGAATAGTTTACACAAAATAGGAAGGAAAGGAATGTTACTGATCAGGACTGATAAGCAAAACTTTCCTGTGAATCTGAATTAGCCATGCAAGGCATGGATTAAACCAACCTCTATCACTGCTTATCTGTGATAAAAGTCTCAGGATGTTTTGTTGTTATTTAAACAACAATGTACATGCTTGTAAAGCTTAAACACTTTTCCAGTGATGTGCAAGTTTGAACTTAGTTAATAGTCAACATTTGTGAAGTTTGTTTTTGGACCCCAGGTACAGTATTATTACAAAATTGAACTACAATTAGTCCAATAAACTATATTTAGTCCAATGAATAGAACTACCAGAATATTTTTAATGTTTAACCTGGGTGTTCATAAATTATTAGTATAATTCTATATCTTAAAAAAAGAAACATTGCTATTCCCAACCATGTTTCGGGGAGAGGGTTGCCTGTGGTATGGGATTGCCTATTCGTGTGCCCTGTAGGCAAAGCCTTTTTCCTCTTTAGGTCTTTCCAATTTGTGTTCGGTATTGATGTGAAGTCATTTAATTACTGATGGCTGAAGGAACTCGAATGGAAAGATATTGTTTCATTGCTCTTCTTGTGTGCAGAGCTTACATTCCGAAAGAATAAAAAAACAAACATTACAGCTTCTGTGTTTGGGGAATTCTTTTCCTAAGTTGTAAAAAGGGTTTTAAAAGACTGAAGAAAAAGTTTATTTTTTAACTTTGAGGGCATTCATTTTCTCTTTGTCTTTATAAACTGCTACTTTGATCTGGACAGGCAGATGAAATAATTATTTCATTTGTACTATAAATTCTTTCATAGTAAAACTTCACTACATTTTTATTATTTGGAGTTGGTAACATATTTCTAGTTGTTGTTACTGTCCTGGAAATTGACTTCCACATGGTCCCCTTTATCCTTATATCATTTCATATCATGTAGGCCTCTGTTATACTACATGGAAGAAATTTGATACAGTCTGTGACCTTTCATTTTTTTTGTATTGCATTAAAACTCCAAGTGCTGGTTTTCTCTTTCTTGACTTAGGGCAGTATTGCTAGTTTTTTTGGTACAAATCTAGTACAAAAACAACATAAGGCCCCATCCTATTAAAAGTACAAGATAAAAATAAAGGGTTGAAATGGAGTATGGGATGTTATTTTGATCAAATAAGTATTTTAATAACATATTTTCCATTCTTTTCAATTGTTATACTGTCAGCACTGCTAATATGCCATGGATGGGATACAGTGTTACTGTTAACAAAACTTGAATTTGCTGGCAGGTATACTTTTAGTATAATAAATAAACCACAGGTCAGGCTAAACTGTGTTACATGATTACATCTGACATAGGCTGCTAAATACTTGGTTTCAGAAACAAGAACTCTCAAATACTTTCTGCAAATTATAAACCAAGCCCATGCTGCAGAGCAGGATAATGAATAACAAAAACTTTAATAAATCCTAAATTGTAAAAGTTATGCCAATAATATAATGTACCTGAATGGCATATGAAATGTTTTGTCTTTATTGTTGTATAATTCTGAAATTTTGATGTCCTCGAAATGCTAATACATTTCTAAGGGCAGTTGCCTTAAAAACATAAGAACACCTGCAAAACCAAGACATTTTGAGAATTTGAGTGTGCTTTGAGAACCACAGCAGTTCCAAGCAGGTTTCAGGTGTAATTATTTTGCCTGTGAGTTAAAATTTGTTGAGCTCCCAGGATGATGTCAACAAAATATAACATTTTTACAAGTTATGAATACATGTTAATTTTAGATTTTGTGTCTTCAAAAAGTTTTTTAATTGATTTGCTTGTTTGCTTTTAACAGTCAAAATGTTCCTGTTTTACAATTTTTCCTTGGTATTTCAGTGAAATAACACTTGAAAGGAGGCATCTAGAAATATTTTGTAATCAGTTTTCACTGTTTTCTTTTGTTTTGCCATTCATTGAATTAAAAATGATACTTGACAAGCCAACACCCAGTGTTGAGAACCTTAAGAAAAGTATTTCATATAAAAATAATTAGAAGTTGAAACTGACCAAGAAAAGGAGCAGAAGAGAGGGGGAGGCGCATGAATCAGAAAATAGGCCAGCACAAAAGGGAGATATCTTACATAAAATAATGTAGTGCAGACTTAATGATATAATTAAATATATTAAATATATGTAAAATACTCTTAAGACACTGATAAAATTCAGCATGTTTAAATATAGCCTCTTTTTTTCTCTGATATCATCTTCATATCAGACATGCTCTGCAATCTTTCTAAAATTTCTCCCATTAAACCAATTTTCAATGCAAAAATAATGTAAATGTTCAAAGTGAACAGAAATTGGAGCTACATTGAGCTGACTGTGTTTTTTTTTTTAACCTACCTCCACCGCCCCAACTTTGGTGGACTTTCACAAACAAATTAATTCAACAACTTCCTACTAATATTCTTAACATTCTTATTCTTTATCCGACTGTAGTTGGTCCTGTTCTCTTTTTTCTTCCTTTTAATGGTATTGTATAACAGAAGCTCGAGAGGAGGTGAAATTCCAATGTCGTACTTCCACTTTTATATATATACAGTATAAATACACCATGGCTGTTTTATTGCCTTTTTCCTTCCTCCTCTCTCTTCTCCTAATTCTGCTTGCTCTGCTGTCCCCCATCCTCATTTCTCTCCATTTTGGTCCAAGAGTCCAACCTTCTGTGTGACAGCCTGTGTCCATTTTTGCCTCTCCCTTTTCCCCAAGCATGTGCCACTCACTTCTCCTTCTTACTGTCCCCATTAGAGACCCCCATTTACTGAAATTCACTCCACTCCACACACACAAGTGCACAGCAACATTCTCACTGGGTCTGGGCCTACAGTGTCAGGACTATAAGATATTTTTTATCCTTTTCCTGATTTTTCAAATACTTTATCCCCGACTTGCTTTAAAAGCTTCTTAGTTTTAGGCTCAGTCTTTGATTGAAATTAACTACCTAACCACAGCATCTCACAGAGTCCGATGTTTTTATTCTGAAATCATAGTTTGTCTTGTAATGGAAATGGTGTGCACCTATATTCATTCAGTTGGATCCATGAATTACAGTTTTATCAAACATTCACTCAATTGAATTAATACATTAGTTCTTGAGTGTTAAATACATACAGTACAGCTTAGTGTATTTTCTCATTTACCTCATTGGAATTATTGCATTTGACCAGGGTTGTTTGTTGGTGAGTATTGAAAGTCCAGTGGATATGCATGGATATTCAGTTATGTCAACACATGTAATATTTTAGTGCACAAATTTTGATCCAATATTTTTGTCAGGTGAAACTGCAGTTGCATATCACAAAATTGCATGAGCTGTTCAGGGTGTTTTGGCAGAATTCTATTTTACATACAGTATTTTTCTGACTCTGGTGGTTGCAGTGACATGATTAGGTCATGTCAAGTTGTCAGGACCTCAGAGAACAAGTGTATGATGTGGTGCAACAACTTTGAAGTCACATTGTCATGGATGATGATTGGTTGTGACATCATCAGGAGCACTGGGAAACTCACATGGCATGTTAGTCATTGGTGGGTCATTCAGGACCTGTCAGTTCATGATAGGAGATGTCCAGTCTAAACATCAAGTCATGTATTCTTAAGGCATGAGTTAGGGATATCATTGGTGATGTTGGGCTGCCAGGACATTTCTTAATCTTCATACCTGACCCTGCCTCAGAAACATTCCTAAGATGCTACTGTAACTGAGAGGAGTTTACAAGTCACGGGATTTCTCTGGGCAAAGCAAGAGCAAGGTTATACTATTATTTTTTTTTTAACAATTTGTTGTAAACCTTCTCAAAATTCAAATGGACATATTTATTTTCAGTTTTCTAGAATATAACTGATTATTTGCATACTCTTTCTTCTGGATCATTCCAGCATTTAAGTATAATCACACCTGTTGTTTGGAATATGAACCTGTGTCTTTCTTTTCCATTTCATTTAATTTTGATGCCATTGTGAGGCTTTTCTCCAGCCTGCTCCAGTCCAGATATTTTCATTATCAGTGTTTATTAAAAATGAAAGATAATAAGATACATGCTACAGTATAACTTGTTTTTTATTTTATTTTAATAAGCATAAAACGTAGTAAATATAATTAGAAGAGCCAAACAATATATGTCTGATTCTCGAGTTTGCAGTAAAGACCCAATATAAACGACATTAAACAGCAAGTTTAAAACTTATTTGATGAAAAAACTACAGTAGTTAACAGAAAACAGACAGTACATATATGGGCTGAATATTTAAACTGGGGTTATATAATTAGCAGAGGACCACAGATATTTGTATTGGAACTACTATACATCCTAATTTATGTCAATTTATATTATGGTATGGTAAGGAAACTCAATCAACTCAATCATTCAAACAGCTGCTGCCAAAACAGATTTACCACTGTAGAAATAGCAAAAGAAAAAGCTGGCTGGAAAATACAGCCTTGAAAAAACTGACTGAGTTATTTTATGTGGACTTTCCTGGAGATTACATGGTAAAACAATAAAAAGATAATAACATTTCATAATCATTGAACTTGCAATAAATCTAATGTTTACAATGCACAATCCAAAGATGGAAAATAAGTAATTTGGAATATAATTTAAAGTGCTAGTTACTCTATTACAAAAAATACATTATCAACAGAAGAAATAAAAACAAGACAGGCACTTATTTCCACAAAAGGATATGATAGTATAGACCAAGCTACCCAGCAATGTTGTTAAAGCTGGTACTCAGACTTCTATCAAGATTATCTAGAAATCAAGGGGGCTGAATGGCATCCTGACAGTTGTAAACATTTCTTATGTTTTATTTTATAAAATCCTAAGCATGATACTTTTCTATTAGTAGTAGAGGCAGTATTAAGTGAAATGTCATTAGATGTCATTATCTTTAAAACCTAAAAAGGAAATCCAGAAGCTGAAGAGTAAGCCCTTCATTGATTTGCCTTTTTGCTGTCTCTACTCTAGCAACCAGCTTATTCCTGTAGTCTTGAAATAATTTATCTCATACTCCAAAAGGATAACTCCAGGGAAATCATTTGATCTGCGACAGTTCCATCATATTCATATTTACCCTGCATTCCTTTTTGTTGCCCAGCTGATGCAAGTTTAAAGCTTACAGTCTCTACCATTTTTTGATCTGTTGAAAACTAGCCTCCATCTGATCTTGTTAATCTGGCCTCCTCTGCCAGCTACAGCGCCTTGGAGGACTCGCCACCTGTTTAGCAAATCCTCCAAGGGCAGCTAGCTGTTTCATCCTGCTCTTCAGGCCAACCAACATTTCTTTGGAATTTATACTTCCTTTAGATTCATTCCAGAGTTTTCCCTTTGTGTCCGTATTACTATCTGGTTTTGACCATTTCACAACACTGATGCATTGAAGAAAACATTGGATGAAATTCTTGAATCAATTTGCTACTACCAATCCAAAGAGCTAGATGGTCTAAGTGGCCTCTTCTTGTCTGTAGGTGTCCCTTTATTAGTGTTACCGCAACCAAATAAAAAGAAAGTATTTCCAGTGCTTTTGGAAACTATGATTATCAGTGTTTCTTAGAGAAAATTCATTTCTGAACATTTTTTTTATTCTGTTGTCATATAAAAATGCAGCTCTACAACATTATTTATTTTTTAATACTAGTTTAATATATTTTTATATACCTTTTACAATCTGAAATTACTAGTTTTTTTATCAAATTATTTCACCCATACAACCCCTAAAGATTAATGAAAGGCCTGGAATGTACAGTACCTTGAATTGAATACCTTTTAGAATTGTACACCACTCCACAGGTGTTACAAAAGCCAAGGACTCCCTAGCTGACTAATGACCACTCAACCTCAGTGGCATCAGATCAGTGATCTGATGCATTTAGGGGTACAATGTTAAAATAGACGCTTAACCCAGTGATTTCTGAGTTTTAGAACTTCCAAATGAGGGCATGGCTCAGGATCCCAGATGGTAACAGAAGTACATGGTTTTAATACACCTTTTTATTAAACCAATTCATGCATCTTTACTGATTAAGGCCAGACATCCAAGTAGAAACCATGATGAGCACTACTTCTGTCTTTTCTTTAAAATGTAGCAATGCTTATTAATCTTTATACAATGGAAAATCCACCCCAAGATCAACAACTCATTTACATAACTGGCAGCTACCAAATACAGTATAAATGTTAAAGTTTCAAAAGAGGGCTATGGTTGTGTGCTGTGTTCATAAAGATGAAGAAAATTATAACAAGATTTTATTTTTATGTCATTAAGAGAATATTTTGGATGCTAACGGTTATTAGTAGCTAAATGATTGAAGGAGCTCATCCAATATACAGTACATCTTAAAAGAAGGGTATTGACATCAACAGCATGGCTTGGTACAGTATTGTCTTCCAAAAGCCCACGCCTCTTTGTGCTTCAACTTGAACTGTTTGATTACTCACTTTTAAGTTCCTCATTCAGTGCAAAAAAAGTGTAGTCCAAGAAGGAGATGATTTCTATAATCTTAAAATCGCACTTTAAAACTGATTGGGGCCAGACATCACAAGTGGAAACTTCTCTGAGTAATGATGAGATCATCTGCACTAGATTAGGTTTCTTCCTTCAGAGTTGGTTAGTATGAACAGTGTCTGTCTTCCAATAATCTAATGCATATATATTGTGCAGTCATGGTATAAATTAAACAAAGGCTCCTCTAACACATTTTGGACGTTACTGGTACAATACTACAAAACGTTATCCTGTTCACCATGTTGGAGTTTTGCTTCAATGCCAAGTAATGTTTAGAAATATGGTGAATTCTTAATTTAGTCACCTATTCTAAATATCAAAAAAAGATCATGTGTATTTTGAATTTGATGCATGAATTATTTTGATTTGTAACATTATTTAGCAGGACTGCATATTAGGACTAGTTAGAAAGAAACACTTAAAGTAAGTTAAGTAAAAAAGAAAACTGCCTTTTCAATGATTAACACTACAGTTTTTTTTTATGTAACACTAGTTAATGTGAGATGCCACCTGACTTTAAAAAAAACTTCTGAGTGTAATCTTAGATGAGTTTGGCAAAGAGATTTTGTTGAATTACTTTAGAATAAATTTTCATTATAAAGGCCATCAACAAAAATTTGCTGCAAATGAATTGATAAAGAAAAAATCATAATTGCCAGGACCATAATTATAACTGGATGTTAATTTTCTATTGCTCAATAATGATAGGCTATTCAATTTCAAGGCTTGGATTATTTTATACCCTTGAACTCTGTGGCAACAGATGAGCACCACTAATGTCATTAAGCAGCACTATTGCATAAAATAACTATAGTCAGAAAATTATTCAGTATAATGTAAGATGATTCTTTTATTGTTAATATTACTATACCTATGAACAAGGAGATACTTCAGTTTAATCCATTGCTAAAGGGTGTTTTGAATTCTTTGTTTCAAAATGTGCTCAAATTCAAGGAACCTTTTGCCAAAGGATTCTATAGTGACAGGCTTTGAACAAGCAAGTGGAATTGCTTTTTCATGATAATCTCTCATCTCTTTACTGAAAACTAAGAATGCAGGTAATACTTATAGTAATCAGAAGACATCATTTAGTTAGAACCCAGAATTTTACTAGTTGAAAGAATAAGGTGAGGCCAGTATCACTAAAACATTTAATCTCATGGTTAAAATACAAAGAAGTAAGGTATCTCATGTGTTTAAACAACTGCAGATACTAGTTCAAAGTACATCTTGAGCCTTGCATTCTAGACATCTCTAGTCCATGTCTGTGCTATAGTATGCCAATATACTGTATCAGGAGTTCCCAAACTGTAGACAGATGTATCCAAACCTTTACTACTGTCAGTAAAGTTCATGATAGCTGTATCATGGTCATTGTATGTCTTGCAGTATGAGTAAAAACAAATCTCTGTTTGTGAACTTTCTGGTAAAACATCACCATCTCCTCTTTTGCTCTTAAGAAAGCTGTAATGTTGAATTGATTAACAATTTGCTATTTCAAGCTGAGGGGTATATACAAAAAAAAACTGGTATTTACATATTTTAGTAAACAAATAATCCTTTTCTGTTTTAATTGACTTTATATGGTGGTTTCAAGCATTTGCCTTACCAGGGCCCCTAACTTCTGAGCATTCATATCTCAGATTAAATACTCATTTGAATACCCCCTGCTATTGAGCCTTGGGGCTGTTGTCAAGGGCAGTGTTTTTTTCCCTAAATTTTGTTGATTTGTGAAGGTAATTAGTTCCATGGACTATTGCCTACTGAGAATGAAGCCTGTATATTTGCAGTTGGTTATAATTGATGGCCATTAAAATTAAATAGTTATTTTTACCCATTGACTGAAATAGATCCTTTAATCTTTCTGACCATTAACTCAAATTTCCTGTTGCCATGGGGAATCGCATTCTGTTTCTGTGTGTTTCTAAATGTAAAACTATTGTACTGAACAGGAACAAACAGCAGATTGTTCTGTAACACTGTCTCTTTGCAAACAAAATATTTTAAACTTTGCAAAACACAAGGAGTTAGGTGTACCGCATTTGCTGATTTGCTATGTTTCCAAAGAGATTTCCAGACATTCGGGAATTCCATCCAGAAACGGGTTAATAAAATTACCATCTCTGGAATTTGTAGCACTGTGAAATTCTGTATCTAACCCGGAGGTGGAAATATACAGTATGGCATGTGTAAAATCCCAGAAGCCAATAAACTGTTATTTTTTGAGGAGTCAGATCATATTCCAGAATTAAATATATTTTGTTTAACAAGCTTTTTCTTTCTATAGATCTGTAGTAACTACTAAATCCTCACGTTTACCCTCATCCATTTTAATATCACAGTATTATAAAATGCATCAGATGCAGGTTTGAGGCTCATTGTCAGCCTTGGCTTGGTTTACAAGCCCAGCTTTCAATGGGACACATTAGGAGGCTTCATTAAAGCCTGTGTTTCCCACATAATTTAATCTTTGTAAAATTACCAAATGTATGTCTTTTCTAGTACAGTATATTTCCTGAACAACATACTTTTTTCTGAGCCCACTGCTTTGATATGCAGCTTTTTTAGAAAATAACAATCTGCAGTTGGAACATTTCTAATCTGTAGATCTAGGCAGAATTATTGCTTTAATGTCAGGCAAATCAGCCATTTACCAGGTTTCAGCCTTGACAGAAATGAATGTTTTGCAGATATTCCTGTCATTAAATAATTCCAGGGGTTATTCCTGTCACATCCGAAGCAGATAAACTCCAAACTTCTCCATGTATATTCTAAATTATACACCTTGGATATAAGATATCATTAGAAAAATTACATGAGTTTCTCCAGCCTTTTTATTTTCCTTGAACAGAGAAGCTGCGGTACTTACTGTACATGTAGTAAGAGAGGTATTGCAAAAGATTTCAATTTTGTCATGTCCTGATGAATATTATCTAATGCTTTGGCAAGCATTCTTGTTTCTATTTGAATTGATACATACTGCAATTAAGAACAATTATTTTCAGAGGAATGTTAATATATCACTATTTCTGTAAAACAAATGGTTATATCTTACACCAAAATGTGTCATTAGGTTTGGAAGACACCTTTATGACTAAACACACCACCACATCAGACAGGCTTCATCAAAGGGTGTCTTTTTGTATTACAACATTCATACATGAGTCTCTGGCCATTGCTTTCCCTGGTCATTGCCATTGTTTCATTAAATATAAAACGGGCTTTTGATTTCCTGTAGTGGGATTGACTATGGTCATATTAGGATAATATGAGTTTGGGTCGGGTTTCAAAGTTCAAAATAATATGTGCCAACTCTTCAATAATCATATTCATAAACAGAAAGTGTTCTTCCCAAGTTTCTGGATTTATGGGGACTTTATGAGGGATGTCTACTTTCACTTATTCATTTTGTCTACTCTTTCATACCACTAGCTCAAGCTGTTTATCAATTTACTATTCCTATCCTTATTTCAATTATAGGTACACTGCATGTTTCTCAGTGCTGATGATATATTTAATACATGCACAAGGTCTTCCATTCCCTGATAACTAGTTCTGATTATGTCAATGAGCACATAAAAAGTAATCAGTCCATGTGCATTACTGCCAACATTAAATTTTGTAACTGAGAAATGTGGCCAATCTCTTGTCACTGGTCAAAAAGTTTAGTAATTTGGTATTGAGATTTAGTTTAATTCATATGATGTCACAGCAAACAACTTTAATGTTATCTTTACTAATCTTTACACAAGTAGGAAAGGAAAGCTATGTACTGTACATTCAGAGAGTCTAAACTTTACATCGTCGTGAAACAGAATATAAGTGTATTGGGTACATAAACTGATAGCGCTCATTATTTTAACACTGATAAGAGTAATTATCAATTGAGAGAAACAACTTTCAGTATTATTGCTAAAACCATTGACAGGAAAATGTATCTTCCCCATCACAAAGTACACTTATTATGCACAAATGAGCTACTACATACTGTATCTTTTTTATCTGTCTGTAACTTGTATACAGTAAGTAACATTTATTTTGTAAGCTATAAACACTGTGGATGGATCTCCTAAAGTAAAGTGATTTGAAATATGGTAAAGTAAAATCTTTATAGAACTCCCAAATACGTAAACATTACGTACAAAAAAAATACAGAAGTATTGTAACTACAGTACATAATAAAAAATGGCAGACTACTCTATGTATCTGCAAGCTTTAGTGGTCATGAGAGGTATAAAACACACAAACAAAAATAATGCACTTCAACCAAGAAGGCATCAATTAGATTTTTATGATGTATGGTATAAAATGGTACCCTAATAATGACATTAAATAGAAAATAATAGCACTCTCCTTCTAATGTAAACTAATTATATTTGAGGTGTCATTGAATTACATCTGCTTTGCAGATCCAACCACATGCTGTAACAACATAATTATTCAAAATAGAAGGAATGGCTAGAGATACAAAATCCAACTCAGGTGTTCAGCACTAAAGCAATATTCCATTTGTAAGCTCATCAATAGATGTCTTATGCAGACACAGTCTTCCTTGATAGGAGAAGGTCTGCTTATATTACAAGAGTTTTTCACAGGGGCTGCTACCTGAGTCAGAACCCTTAGTGTTGAAGCTGCAGGTGAAAGCAACCATTACACAGGCCAGCGGCACTCAGAGGAAACCCTTGCGATTTGGACCCAGATATTCTCTGTGGTTTAGTAGCAGAGGGAAAACAGGTCTCTGTAGGCTTTGTATAAAGATTAAATATTTAAATCTTAAATAAAGTCTTCAGGATTTGCCTGACACATTGCCAGGAGCATCTGGGTGCTGATTATTTCTGTAACTCCAGACTGGAGTAATGTCTAGAGGCCACTGCTGTAAGACAGAGTGGATGATTTTCAGTGGAGAGTGCTGCATAGTATTCTGGAAACAATACATTTAGCAAGGATTGAAAGATCTGTCAGAGCAAAGAAACCGTTCATCACTGTTTATTGAATTGTTCAAGACTGCAGTCTCTTCTTTGTTTTGAATGTGAATCTTTTTCTGGGTAAGTTTTGTAAAAATTATATATATATATGCATTAAAAAAATTATACATTTTTACCTGATAGTGTAATGTAATGCTTTTACTAATAGCATGTTCTTCAAACACAAAGGATTTCTGCACTCAGTCAAAACATTTACAGTGTCATACCATGCGAGTGAAATAATCCAGGCAATGGGACCAGAAAGTTCCATCATGCCAGAGTTGCAGGAGAGTTGCAGAGTTGCTCTAATCCTTAGGCAACCTGAAGGATAAACAGTCGGTCATTATAGCAGAGGGGTTTAAAGATGTCTTTTACTCTGTGCACTGGAACTGGCATAAACCTTATATACCCCATTGACTTTAGAGGGCTGGCTTGTGGCCATCAAGGGAGCGGCTTTGTTACTAAAAGTTGTTAGCAGTGATTCCCTTAATTCCCTTAACTGAAATATTACTTACTTTAAAAAAAAATAAACAGTGAGTTTGGAGTCTCATATGAAGCTTGGCAGGAAGCCATATGAAGACCTGTTTCTGCACAAATCTTAAACACCTGAAAGTGCACAAGCCTGATAAAGGTGATAAAGGCGTCATGCATGTTTCATAAACACTGACCAAAGAAAGCTAAGAGATGGCTTTGTCCCCAGAGGAACATTTTTAGTTTCCTCAGCTGATTGATAGAACCACAGT
The DNA here is from genome assembly GCF_040954835.1 of Lepisosteus oculatus. NCBI lineage: Eukaryota > Metazoa > Chordata > Actinopteri > Semionotiformes > Lepisosteidae > Lepisosteus > Lepisosteus oculatus. The sequence continues at coordinate 9,759,689 of NC_090719.1, read as the reverse complement.
TCCAGCCACATGTGGTACTAAATAAAGTACGAAAATCATGTCCTATTACCGAAATGAAACAAAAATAATTTGATTTTACTGCAGAAGTACTGTGCAAGGTATGTATTATCATTATTTTACATAACAAGCAGATCTCTGCACAGCAAATCAATACTAAGAGGCCTCCTTCACAATCAATTCAACTACATCAAGGTCTGTTTGTTAGGATGCAGAATGACTTTAGTGACATAGCCATGACATTATCAATTCTTTAGTGTGGAACCTTGCCATAATTATTGTGACAAAATGGCAAGACTGTCACTCATTTGCCAGAATTATGCTAGTGATTGTTCTCCTTAACATGGTGACAGCACTATTGCAGGGGTAACACAAAGCTGTCTGAACTAAAATCACTGTCATTGTGGTGTATGTACAGAACGCAGACAAATGGCTGAATTCCAGGGTGCATTTATTCATGTAGGCCTTCCCCTTGAGGTTCCAGAAGTTCAGTTAAGGCTCAATCCATACAAAAAAAAAATATGGTGATTTTACCTATTGAATCTTAAGATGAACTGAACTATATGACCCTGTTCACCATTCAATCAATTCAGGTGGGTAGCTGCGTCAGCATGCGTAGGCTGCAAAGGAACAAGTAATAGGTTTATTCCATGCTGAAAAAAAGAAGAAGAAAGAGAACACAATGTTTCGGCTGTGGAGCCTTCTTCAGGTGTGAGGATTCAATCAATTCAATCAATTCTACCATTTATTCACAGCATTCCACCAAGAAAACACCCACTGAATTGCTTTGAATATTTAGTATGCCATCAGTGTATCTTCTACTGTACAGTATATGGTCTAGTCCTTTGCAAGTGTCTAACTCATGAGCATTAAGAATTGTTTTAGAAACAATGCAGTATATTTGACTTGTTTAGGTTAATTAACACTTCCAAAGCAGTCTTTATTTCAGCCTCATTCCCCTGTTGAGACTCAATCTTAAATCATTCAGAAGGACACTTGTGGATTTGAGCTCAGCCAAATGGTTTAGATTCTAGATATCTTTTTTTTTTTCATAATAATAATTAGGGCACAAGCAGATTTAACACAGTTGCATTTTTTTTACTAGTTTCTTGTGTTACTTGTACTTTTTACTAGCCACAAGGTACTTATTAAGGCTCAATTGTAACAAGTTTTTTTTTATTTTAATCAATCATACAATTACCATATTTTCAGAAGTTTATCAATCAATTTCATTCTCCAAACTACACATTTGTAGATAAATACGAGTAATGTAGATACTATTAAACCCTTACATTTCAGGCAATTAAACAAATAATGGATGTGAAAGCAAGAGAAAAAAGACCAGATACAAAAAAGGTGAAACATTTAAAATAAAACCTTAGCATAAATGATCTAAGGTAAATCAAGAGGATTTTTGCAGAATTAATACATTGATTTTGTAATGTTATTACTAATGTAGTATTCCTGGCAGAAATTAATATTTATTTTTAAAGTTTAGAATTATTTATACTTTGAAAGAACAATGCTTATAAAATTGTTTACCTGCATGGAAAAGGAAAACTGCAATAATTAATGTAAAATATCTGAGGCTTAATGCAACTACAGTACACAGAACTGGACTGACTAGTATTAGATTTAGATCAGTTTTGTGCTCCCCATCAAGTTAAGATATAAAAAATGTGAAAAATCAGTTTTGACAATGACATTTTTCATTTTGGATTTAAATGCCATTAGGATGTCAGGACTAACCGAAAACTATAAATACATCAAATAACCTGTCCAAAACTGTGAATGTCATGTTTGTCGCAGAATGCATGAAGATATCAAGAGATTTTTTGCAAGCACAGATTTAAGACTTTTGAAATATTTACCAGGGTGCCTCAATTGTATGTTAAGAGACCAATAAAATTAAGAAACCACACAAAATTCTAAAATGCTTTACAATGTGTCACGTCATCATCCCTCCTCCACAGGAGGCTCCTACCTTTTTGTATTATGTTTAGTTTAAGTACCTTCACCTGTGTCCCGGTATATCTGCAGTTCCGGGCTTAGCTTTGGAAGATGGACGTCTGAAGGCCCACCTACCACCGGGGTCAGGAGTAGCTCGAGGGCATAGGCCTTTTCTCAAGATGTCCTGACCTTTGAGGCACCTTGTCCCGTTATGTTTTTAATCTTCTGTGTTCCTGGTTCCATTTCCCTGTTCCCTGCTTTTAACTGTCTCCGTCATAACTTTTTGGATTTTGGACTGCGCTCTGATTACCCATACTGGACTTCCTTGGACTTGTTTGCCTATGCCATGCCCCCCGAGCACCAGATTACTGCAGTCATCACCCCCTGTCTGTCTACCCGACCTGGTCATCCTGCTGTGTCTTCTCTGATGTCCTTCTCCAAGCACTACCGTATTATACCGTCACGCATAGGGTCTTTCATAACGCATTTCAACACATATGCTACTTCTTATTTTAAGAGTCATATTGTTGCAGAACTTCTCCTAATCATCAAGGAAAAATGTAAAGGAGGATGAATCATCTTCTTGTGTAAAAATATTGATCAGTTTCTATAAAATACAACTTTAATAAGTAATAAAATGTAATATTAATAGTAGTATTTAACAAGAAGGTGTAACCACAAGACAGTTCCTAAGATTTAATTAGATCTAATAAAGATTTAAATCTCTAAGAAGGATATGTTCTTGCCCAATTCTGAAATACTCTAAATCATTCTGGAAATTTACATTAAAATTCTTATTTTTCTGCATTATAATATATTTGTGAAATTCAAATATAAAAAAATAATTGAAATCACCAATTATTTTTGATACACCCACTCAATTTGAAGGAGACAGTTGTATACAGTTATAACCTTGCAATCTAACACAGGGTAGAATGAAGAAGAGAATGAAGATATCCTCTGACTTACTCTCCTTTCAGGCACTCTTGTTTTAATATGTCAGAGGCACCACATATTCCAAACTGAAGTTTCATTGTTAATAAGAAGCTCATCCCTCACTGACAGCAGGACATGCTGCTTTCATGCCTGACTGTTGGCCAAACAACCAAACCCTCCTTGGCAGCACTCTTTTAATTATTGAGGGCGGAGCGGTGGCTCTGTGCCTGTGGCTGGAAGGTTGCCGGTTCAAATCCCGCAGCTGGCAGAGGAATCCTACTCTGTTGGGTCCCTGAGCAAGGCCCTTAACCCCAACTGCTCCAGGGATGCCATATAAATGGCTGACCCTGTGCTCTGACCTCAAGCTTCCCCCTCCCTACCTGTGTGTCTCATGGAGAGCAAGCTGGGGTCTGCAAAAAGACAAGTTCCTAATGCCAGAAATTGTAGATGGCTAATAAAGTTATCTTATGCTCCACTATCTGAGGAATCGTCACAGTTAGCTAGTTACAGTACATGACTTAGGCTCAGACCCATAATCAAACAGTTTAACCTGCACTCACAAGGACACTTTTACTGATTAAAACAATGGTGAATTTTTAATTTGAGCTGGAGAGAGGGGCTGTTATACCTGTGGTCCACCCATGAGAGATGGTCAAATTATTTCTTGTGAATAGTTATTTATATAACAAGGATTGTATAGAAGATGGGGGTTTTGAACATAGACTTTGATAAAAATTGACATGTGGTAATAATACCAAAGAACTCCATCCCTTGATATCCTTGTAATGTGTCCATGTGTGAAAAGTCTTTATAGGCATACAATTACCCATAAAATATTTTCACCTAGAAACCAAAGATTAATTTGATGAGCCCAAACATTCTCCTACTTTTACATTTCAGACACAATCATTCTGTAGTCTTTAATACTTATGTACTTTTTACTTTCTTCACTATTCCTTATTTTCACCGCAGTAATAGATTTTTAAACTCCTGTTAATTCATTTGCTGTTTTTCCACCTGTGACCAAACCCCCATTTAAAAGGTAGAACATTTCCCATAGCAAATTATAAAAGCCTAATTGTGACAGACTGATCCATTAACTGCTGTTAGCTTAATTATAAGTGCAAGTGTTCCTCAGAAAGAAGTATTTGAAACAGTTTATTCAAAGCAAAAAAATAGAATCAATAGAAAACAAGTGACAGCAAAATGCCTAGAAAACACCATTAAGAACTCCTTAAAGATGTATTTAGCAATATAGAATTATGTAGTGAATAATACACAACATAAAGAATCCGTGTTTTTACCAGTTCAGCAAAACATGGATTTAGTTTTTTATTCAGAGAAAATTAGACTGAATAAGGATGGCTACTTAATAATGTAGTCACTGCCAGAAGGAATAAATAGATAATCCTTCTTCAGATACTTTGTCTTAGTTATGATTCTAACATATTGTAATGTTACACATCAGGGATTAGGGTGCTCTAACTACCAATCTTTTACATGGATAAGAATCAGATAAAACAGACACAAATGTAGCCAAAAGGTATAACCCAGTGCATGTTATTTATAGTTTTAAAATAAGACAACATAATTGCAACCAAAACAAAGTCTACTAAATCTTCTGTGAGGTATTTACTGTATATTTTCAGTCCCTCACTGAAGCTTTGCTACATACAGTAGGATCTTGTCTCTGTCCCGAAGTGGCAGATAAAATGCCACAGAAAGACTCTTCTCCCTGATTTGTAAACTATCACCTGACCAATCATCTTCTCAGAAGTGGTCAGGTGATCAAGGGGTGGAGCTTATTCCCCACACCATCATAGTGAGTGTGGTTGAAATATGGGTCTCTATCTTATCTGAATTTTCTACTCTCTTACAATATTCATTAAAGAAAATGCACTTACAGTGCTCAGTTCAGTGTGTGGTAAGAGGATACAGTCAGACTGAGTTATTGTTAAGCTCTCATCAAAAATCTTGCTTATTTCTAATCTGAAATGAAAAGCTTCAATTGATGTAAAAAGACACAGGTTCTGCTCTTTAAACTACTGTGCACATACACACAAAAGTAAATATGTAAAACATCATCACATTTTTTGTGCAGTTAAAAAGTGAAACCATTGTGTAAACTCCCTTAAAGTACTCTTTAATCCACATGAAAATCAATCTGCTGCAAATACATTATTAATAGGAAGAAGCTCCTGCTCCTTTCCTCACATACTTTAATTGTTTAATTCACTGCCCCAGTAAATAAAAAAATCAATTTATAAGAACTGAATGTGGACCCGTTCACTCTTAATCTCAGTAATTCAGCCTGCATGGTACAGGCTTCAGTTTGACTTGTTGGACACAATGTTCTGTTTGTTTTCTTCTTCACGTTCAGTTATTGCTTTTAAATATTTATTTTTTTAATAAACATTTTCTTTATTGTTAAGATGAGTCTTCTAGTAAAAGGAGCTCTGGCCAGGCCATTTAGTCCAGAGATCCCCAGTTTAAATGCAGTACCAAGACTATCTGTCACAATTCTAATCCCTCTCCCTTAAGTGCACTCCGGCTCTTTCGCATTTTACCTGATCTCTTGCACCTGCCTCCTGTTCCAGTCTCCCCTTTAAAAGCCTGATGCTCCCACTGTTCCAGGCTCAGTAATGGAAGATGGACGCCACAAGGCTTGCCTATTGTCTGAAGGCAAGCCTTTTCCCTGTCGTCCTTACCATCTGTGTCCTGGGCTTGGAGCGACTGGCCCCCATTACCCTTTTTTATTCCCCCAACCCTTCGCTGGATCCTATTCCGGCTTTTAACCTCATTTGTCTTTGTCTTGGATTGATCACCCGGCTTTGGACATTTGCCTCCCCGCGGATTTCCCTATGAATACCCTTTGGACTTGTTTGCCTGGGCCATGCCCCCCGAGCACCTTCGTCACGCCCCCCTGTTCGTCTACCAGCCCAGTTCCTCTTCAACTCCCCGTATCTGTTCACTCTCTTCCGGATTGTGCTTTCCGCATAGGGTCCTGAAAGACGCTACGTGACACAATCTAAGCAGCAAGGCACCAGTAGATGTGTACCACCTATGTTTTGGTTGTTACAGATTGGTCACAATTTACTAGACCTGCAGCACAACATCTACTATTGAATGTCCTCAAGAGATTGCATTCCCCTTAGTGACCCCTTCAATTCTCCAACAATTATTAGATTAGTTTTGTTATTTGAGCTGTATGATCACACTCAGAAATGAAGTGGATGGTCTGGTAACAAAGATCTTCGGTATTGCTTTGTATATTCAAAATACTTTCCTTTGGTGTAGCAGCAGACAAAATATAAAATGGTTATTTCCATCCACGTATTTTCTAACCACTTTATCCAGTGCAGGGGATGGGATCCCAGTCTATCACAGGGCTGACAGGCACAAACAGACACATGCATTCTCACCGGGGCCCATTTTGCCAGAAGGCACTTAACCTATCTGTACTGTATGTCTTTGAACTGTGGGAGGAAACCAGAGCAACCAGTGGAAGCACATGTAAACATAAGAGCAACATATAAACTTCTTTCCTCAGGTATGTGAAAGAAACAGAGTCATAGAGAAGTACCGCATTTCATCTTAATTGTTTTTTTACTGAAAACCTGTGTTATTTGTACTTTACACTTTGTCAGTGAAAGAATTCTTGTACCAGTGATCCTCCTTAAAATGACTGAGCCACAGGATTTAAAGGGAACTCAAACACCTCAATAAATAAAAATATAGCGAGAGTAGTTTCTGGGTTATTGAGTTATTATTTAGTTAGTAACTTAACTGATTAATTGATTCAATTAAGCCATTTAGAACTCTGGCTTCCCAAGAACAGGAGTGGGGAGCCCTGCTGTTTCCTGCCCTGCTTTTTCCACCTGTAGTTCATGGTTTTGAAAATCAAGCTCAATTTATAGATTGGATCTGATGAAATTAACTAACTTAAAAATAAAGTTTTCTGTATTACACATCATTATGAGTTTCACCATTTCCATTGACTAGGAGATGCTTGCTGAAACTTCATATTGCAAAAATGGCTTTATACTGTATTTGGCTATTGTCTTTTTTAATTTAACCTACTAACTTTATGAGATACCCGGATGTAACTTTATTCCCATGTTATTCATACTATTGCTTTTTATCACTTTGTATCCAAAGTGCCTACCTCGTTTTCTTCAGAGGTTTCATCAGATGTGCTAACGTATGTTTTATAAATGATTTTTTATTGAAAGATTTGTGTTCTGTTATATAGTGCTTGCTTTAATGAGTACCTCCTTATAAACAACACTGTGTATCCTTAAGAGCTATTCTGTTTAAATTATTTTAAAAATCAAAGTAATAATGCAAATGGACATAGCCCCATTAAAGCTTGTGGGAAATGTCAAGAAGAGCTGACATTTGTGTTCATGTAGCAACATCATGTAAACAGTTCTGGGCCATTATAATATTCCTTTCAGGAAGATGGGATGGTACAACTGCAGATATTCCCAAAAGACTGTATCCAAGCTGTATTTAAATGTCAATTTAATTACACAGTAACAGATTATAAGCATTCATTTCTTGCAGCTATTGTATTTTGTGCACATAATATTATGCTTTGTTTGAAGGATAAATTATTAACTTTAATTTGTCTTCGTTTTAACTGAAATGTCACCTGGGCGTTGGATTGCCAACATTTTGTGTTTTGCTTATGAAGAAAATCTGAATGCAGTGTATTCTAAATGTATAAACATAGTACAGTAAACCCTTGATTTAACAGACTTTGCTTTAGCACCAAATGCAACAAATTCTGTATTTTGGTAAACCAGAAATACCAGACTTTCCCTGGATTAACAGCGAAATGCTCTAATAATTCAATAAGGTCAAATAAATACTGCGTACCATAGGTTTAAACTTACAAAAAATTAAATTCAATTCAATTCAACAGGGTCCAATAGGGATTACAATGGGTTTTGTGTTTCATATGCTTTAGCAAATTTTATATAGTATATTTACGACACATGAAATAAAGAGCTTATGCTAAAAAGTCACAGGAACAATTTTCATTGACTGTGTTGATTGTTTTTGTTATACAGTAACTCAAAAAAAACAGGGGGATCTGGTATTACTGTATAATGAATGATCACTCTTGGTTTGTGCTTCTTCATGCATCAAAGATAATAAACATGGGTGAGGTGTTTTCTTTTGTGCGCATACAGTACATTTAAACTATGAATGTTCATCCTTGCAAAAATGTTTGAGCCTTCCTTTTCACTGTAACAACATAAACATGCTTTAACTTAAACAACCTTCAACCACCTCTGTGCTTGGTACTTCTTGCCCATGCTCAAGATCCAAGATCCATGTTTCTGCTCAGGTCTGAAGCGCTAAAGGACTTTGGGTGACCATGTTCCCTTCAGGAGAGTAGCCAGATCACTCGCATGGGGTTGCAGATTCCACTGCTAAACATCTTTTTGCAACCCTAGTTACCACCTCATTTTAAGCCTCACCTAAAATCACAATGGTCTTAAATTTACCAACAAAAGAAACAACCATGATGTTTTAAATATTTTCATATATCCACTCCAGAGCTAGTACTGGGTATCTTATGTTTTAGCTTGTCAAAAAAATCTGAGATAAGATCAGAGATAACAAAACAATAGTAATAATTCCTTACACTTACAGTATATAGCGCTATTCTGGACACTCCACTCAAAGTGCTTTACATGTAATGTGTCACGGACGTCCAAAGGGACTAACCGTGGGGAGCAGGAGAGTGGAAAAAGACCCATATGCGTAGCGGCGAGACGGGAAAAAGGCCCGGGCTCATTAGTGCAAAGAGTTCAGGAATGCCGTATAGAAACCTATGCCCTCAGGGAGCGGACGTGGGGCGCCCTGGTGCTAGGCGGGTCTCAGGACATCCGAACCTGAATGCTGAGCGAGGACAGAGTGCAAGACCCGGAAATATATAGCCCAAGGAAGAGAGGGACAGGAAGGACAGCAGACCAGAAACTAGGGACAGGACAGAGAAGGAGCGCCCTCTGGCTGCAGAGGGCGTGACATAATGGGGATCCCCTCCACCACCACTAATGATGTGTCAGTGCCTCTTAAATGTTGCAAGATTTATAAAGCTTAAAAAACAGTTTCAGATAGTTAAAACACTTTTATCGCACAAAACAATGTTTCTTTTGTAAAAACTGAAAAACCATTACATATAAGAAAACTAAGGGATTCAATTTTCCTAATGTTCTAATTTGGTGACACAAGTGCAGGTGCAACAGTCTGTAGCAGGGAGTTAACTCACAGTATGTTACAAATTAGCAAATGTCTAAAAGCGTATGTGCTGAGTTTGGCTCATAAACCTGTTTAAAGCAGAAGGGAATATCAAAGTACACTAATAGCATAGCTTAGGTGAAGTTTCATGGTTATGTATACATTATTTAATGAAATAATATATATACACATATTATATAAATATCAAGTAATAAAATTATAGCATAAGAATTATATTTGGAGATAACTGAAACCAAATGAACCAGAATTGTTTTTAACTAAAACTATATAAATAAAAAACAATGAATGTAAACTTGCACAGAGAAACACACTAAACAGCATATTATTATTGAAAAACATTTTCTAAGTGTATATGTTCTTAATTTTATTCATGTACATGTTGTTAATTGATATTAATTTGAACCTTGCAAGTGTTCATGGCAAATGAAGTTGAAAAAAAGCACAACAATAACAACAGCAAGTGTTAATGGGAAATGCGCGTCAAAACTTTTCCAAATCAACTACTGTATTGACTGAGGTAAAGTATTTGATGCAGAAAATGTTCATGAAGAAGGTGGAATAGTGTTGTGTACATTCTTTTTTAATTTTTAGCTACCACTACCAGCTATATAAACATATTTATATTCACAAATAAATCATTTAAACTTAATATTATTTTCAGCTACCAAAATTTATCTTTAATTACATGATTCCATATTAAGTGGATTTAAAGAAGTATGACAACAGATTAAAATAAGTTAGTTTTCACTAACATCTAATGCACCTATCGATCTTTATGTGATCTATCGAGTCTTTGGGCAGTGTGACGAATTACACCACTGCACACCACAGGCAATTTACTGTGGCAATGAGTTCTGATGGGGAATCTGAATGGCCATATCAGTACATCTTCCTTCTTCTTACTCTCATAAATCGTAATAAAACTCTTGCTTCTGAGTGAAGCATACCTGATGACATGAAGATAACATCAGTCAAAACATAACATTTATTTCATGATTGAAAGCAGTTTCGATGTCCTTCTTTATATAAAGTCAGGGCAGCAATGTGGAGTAATAGTTAGGGCTCTGGACTCTAGATAAGAGAGTGGTACAGTAAGTTTAATTTCTGGGTGGGATGCTGCTATTGTATCCCTGACCAGGGTACAATATCAGAACTGCTACCATAAAGATACTATATATGGGCTTCAAGGATATCATAGAAAATAAGAATTTGTTGTCAATTTACTTGTAAAGTTCAATTTGATCAAATCACTAAAAGTACTTAATTTGTGTGGAATCAGAAAGCATTTGTGATATTACTGTTCACCTGATGTACTGTGTGCAACATGGCTGTGTATGTGTATGTACTGTAGTTCATGACTTTCCACATTTTAGTGTGCTATTTATGAAATTAAATCAGGTGATTTGTACAAATCTTGAAGTGCAGCCAACTGAAGGGAACTGTGTGCCTTGGGTTTTGATATATCCATTAATTCTAATTCTACAAAACGCACTTGAAATTTGACAAGTTATCTTGCACAGTGTGATTCCAATATAACTTTTTTTCTTCTGAATTCAAGGTCCAAGAGTTGAAAGCACAGGAATTGATTATGCTCTAAATGCCAAGTAATCCTCAAATGATTGAGAAACCACAGTGCTTTATTTTCCATTATGGCTTTTAATGCGCTGCTAGGGTCACATATTGTGTGCTCCTGTCATTTCACTCAGAATTGTTTTTTTTTTCTCTTTAATTTTCTGTGGCTGTTTCAACATTCTGTTTTTTGCACCATAAATCCTCACATGGCACTCTGTCACAGAGCAAACTCATCAGTAATTACATTCATATCCAATTAACTGCTTTTACAAGGGAGCTACAGACATTCTCAATTCTGTGTATTACCCATCACTTCTAGAAATTTCAATGCTCTGGAAGATGTTTAGGACTTCTACAGTTTCTAACAAAAATACTCCCAATACCTGTCTTCAAAACCTAAATCTCAGTTTACTATTTTCAGTAATTTAACTCCATAACTAAAATTTGCAGCAAAAGACAATAAATATTAAGGGAATTAGGTGATTATGGTTAAGGATTATTGGCCTGTGAACTCTGCAGATTTGTTGTGTTCCCATTAACATAAAAAAGACCAAAATTAAAATATTACAGGACACATAACATATAAAAACTTATAAAAGGGAGACTCTTATTAAATTTAAAAGGTGTTTTGTGGAAGCAAAATAATAGATATATGTATGATAACACGTCCTGGGATATGTTATCGTCCTCAGTTTTCCAGGTTACAACTGGTTGAATGGCCGAAGTTTTGACTTGCTATGAAATAGCGGCAACTTCAATGCTGGACATCTGTGATGCAAGATGTTTTACTTCTCTGTGTGATGCCAACTTCTCTTTGAAGCACTGATGAGGATCAAATGGTAAATGGCTCTGGTAGGTGGGCAATCCTCACTCTATCAATGCAGTAAGTACCATGATTCCTTCCCAATTTGGTCCTATTCCAAATCGGGAAGGTACTGTATGACATAGAAAATCATTGGAGATTGAAAGTTAACTATAATCCCCCCCCCCAAAAAAAAATGTCATCCATATGTTTGAAATGTTTTTTTATAGGACTGAAATACATTTTTATAATTGTAAATAGTTAAACAACAGCTTTCCATTCAATTACAATATCCTCTTTGTGTCACTTACTGTGGAATTCTGTGACCAAGCAGTGTTTTAATTTTGAAAATCATATACTGTAAATGGTTATCCTTAACCTGATTAACTTGGCCTTGAAATTATACAATACCAAATTCATCCTAATATGTTAATTATTCTTTTCTTTGCACTCCCAGTAAGAGTTAGACCAATATAACTGTTACAAACAAATTTTGGGAGGATTTCAGTAAAGTAACACAACGAAACATGCATATTTAAAAATTGAAGGCATTAATTATTTGCTTGGTAAGACATGTAGTCTTTATTCTCTGCCTCTTTAAATATTAATTCATTGCCTTATGCTAATTCAGCTTTAAATATTAATTAAAAGTGAAAAATACGTTTTTGTAAAATGCACTTCTCTGCATTCTAATAATGATAAAGGCAAATATTCTTTGATAGTTCATTGCCGAAATGCCAATAATAAGCTCATTATTTTTTTCCTATAACTAATTTTGTGTTTTCACCTTAATTATTGTAGTTCATAGATATTGTTAATCTTGTTTATTTATTTGCAGGAATTCTAATTTTAATTAATAAAAGAACTGTAATAAATTAAATGAAGAAAGTAATTTCCAAGTTTTAATGAAATGTATGAGAAATGTTTTAGAAATGGAACAGTACAAAAACAAAATTAAAGAATGGGAGAAAATGCAGATATCAGCAAATGTTGATTAGAAAGGTCCATTAAACGATCACAAAGTTAATTGAAAAGGCACAACTCTGGTCCTCTTCATTGCTATGTCCATGTGGAACGTCTGCCAACAGTCAGAGATTATATTGATTGACACAGTTCTATGAATTGAGGCCTTGTACCTTTTGATTCTGTAAAGCAGACATTTAATTGATCCTGCACTTCCTCTATATTGTCTGCAGTTATAAATAACATGTTCGGTTTTACAATTTGAAACTTTCTTCTGACAGAAAACAGAATTTGACTTTTTTTTTTTACTTTTCTTGCTTCTCATCTTGTGTGTTTTTCATTCTGTTCTATCTTACATTACCGAGTACATCTTTAGGCTTATGCTAAATTAAAAAAAGGATAATATATAAGGGTGACATGGTGCAGTTGTTAGCATTGCTGCCTCACAGTGCTGGGGCCCTGGGATTAATTCTAGTCCTGGGGTGCTATCTTCTTGGAGTTTGTACAGTATTCAGTTTCTCCCACAGTCCAGAACATACTGGCAGGTTAATTGGATTCTGGGAAAATTGGTCCTAGGCGTGACTGTGTCTGCCCTGTGATGGACTGGCATCCCATCCAGGATGTACCCTGCCTTGTGCCTGATGCAAGGATAGGGTCTAATTTTCCTGTGACCCTGAATTGGAAGAAGCAATTAGAAAATGGATGGATTAATACATACTGTAAGAGTGGCATGGTGGTGCAGTGGTCACCATTGTTGTCTCTCAACACTGGTGCCCTGTGCCCAATTCCTGGGGTGCTATCTGTGTTGACTTTGTACCATATATTCCTTCATATTTTTCCTCTAGGTGCTCCGGTTTCCTCCCACAGTCTAAAGACAACTGGTAGGTTAATTAGCTTTTGGGAAAAGTGGCCATCTTTGATTCTGTGTGTGTCCTTCCTTGTGCCTTTTGCTTGTTGGTCTACTGAATAAAGCGGTTAGAAAATGGATAAAAATGAAAGAGGAAAACATGCCTTCAGTTTTATTATTTTCTATTTATTTTGTTGTCAAATAAAATATTCAGAGCGTAAAATAATAGTTTTTGTTACTATTAACATTAGTTTTGAAATCAGATTATACCTTTTTGTAAATGTTGATTCACCTATTTGTCACGATATTAGTTCCCCCTCCTTAAGGGTGCTCCAGCCCTTTCACTTAAGACTTCATTCTCTGCACCTGTTTCCCATTCCCTGCCCACCTTAAAAGCCAGGCGCTGACTCTCATCTTGGCTCTGCATCTGATTTCCATATCGTGCGAGTCCGGGACCTGGAAGCGCCTGGTCCCGTTAAGGTTTTAACCTCTGTTCCCGTTCCTGTTCCCCGTCCGCCGGTTCCGACCCAGCCTTCGTGGTTTTTTAATTCTTGCTCTGATGGATCTCCTGGTTTTGGACTTTCTCGTGTGTTTTTGGATATTCCCTTAGGACTTCTCTTTTGGATTGTTCGCCTCGGCCACACCTCCCCGTGCACCAGCGCACCTTGGACACGCCCCCCTTGTCTTCAGCCCCGTTTTCCTGCATGACGTTTCCCTAGTGTTTCCCCACTCCGTCGGACTGTGTTGTCCGCATAGGGTCCGGAAAGAACTGTTCGTTACACTTATTTTTTGTAGTAGTATTAAAAATACAGTAGATCTGCCTGAGGTTGGACTCATATTATCCCAGCAACCCTGAAATATTGGATCTTTGCTATGAATATTGGTTGACAGGATATTCTTCAACAATACCAAAATATTTATTATGCCATGGTCTCTAAGTATGAATTATGAACAATACAGCCTAGACCATAAGCTTTCTACTATTTTTTATCCAGATAATTCTAAAATGGAAATAGTTAATGACCTCAATGTGCTGCAATGACAGGGAGTCTGACTGATAAGACAAAAGAAGGATATAGTTATGTCCTGCCAATATCTACTGTATGTCTTACTTTCCTATTCATAAAGGAAGAAAACATGCTAGCATATTTTGAAGGATGGGCTTTAGTTGTTTAGAGCCAACTCACATAAATTACAGTACATCTTTTTTTTAGATTGTGCATATATTCATTTAACCTTGCACTGTATTTATGAGCAAATGAGTAGATATACTTGTAAATGGTTTGGCCAGATTTTTATGTATTGCTACTGAACAAGGCTTCGTATTTTTCCAGAAAATAAATGAATGGCAAAAAGTCAGACAAAAGGTTTTGCACAATCTGTTGGCAAAGCAAAGGTAAACAATCATATTATAATTATATGGTTAACACAGAAAGGAAATGAGATTCTCCATTATGAGCACTTCATTGCCAGCACCATACAGTGTTAAGTCAACATGTTGTATCCCTGCTTCAATAGCGTAGCGTAAACATTTCTGATTAAGGGTACAGAGCATCACAAACTTTCAGACCCCATTTACTAAGGGGCATAAATTCAGACATTGAACCAGAGCCCTGGATCTGTGTTGCATTGATTGCAATTTTTCTGTTCATCTTGTTGTTTCCTGAATGTGCTTCTACTGACAGACAAGGGCAAGCCCCTTCAGCCTGTTTCTCAGATCACTTGACCTCATGTGCTGACCTTTTATATGAGATGGTCATAGTACTAAATGCAGCCTGTAATGCTCAGACAATGAGATTTAAACGTTTCATTATGGACTGTAAGATTAGAATTTCTTATGAAAAAAACATGACTGGTAAGTACAAAATCTATGTATTTTATTTTTTAAGAAACTAATTAGCTTCTACCTTTTTGAGTTAAAACAAATTGATAATGTTTACACTGAATGATCAGAAGTATCAGGACAGTGCCCTTATCTTTAAGCAGAGCGAGCTATTGTAAAGTTGAAAGAAAAGCAAAACTAAATCAAAATTACAAAATAACAACACATTTTAAAATAATAAAATAAAAGAAGAATGCACTATCATTTCCAAACAGCCAAAACTGGGTTAGCCAAGAAAAAAAAAACATTGTCAGCTGATAAGAAAAAGATTCAGAGCTCTGAAGTAAAACCTTGTTTTTATTAACTATCAGCAATATTAAACTATCTTCAGAGTGCAGAGGTGAACATATCAAAATCCAGTTCACAGAAGAATTACATGTCTTGAATTGTAATTGTAATACAGTGGAAATAAAAGGGATTTAAATTTATTAGAAAATAATCCAGATTAGAATTTGCTGGGAGGTGCAAAGTACAAATATGAGAGGTGAAACAATGTTTTATGGACAGATGAGACCACAACAACCATTTCTAAGTTACAAGTGTGGAAAAGGAGACTGCAAATGCTGTTTCATTTTTATTTTAGCACATTGAAGTTATCTGATAACGAGGGTAAGCATGGTCATCCCTGGAGTTCTCACTTTATTTCTGACATTAGTAGTGATGGTAACAGCAGATGTAATTCTGAGGTTTACAGAAATGTTTTGTCTGTTTATGCAGAAGAAAATGATTCTAAATGTATTGGATAGCACTTCATCATGCAGTATGACAATGACTCAAAACATGTAGCCAATACACTGAACACACCAAGAATAGACACAGGCTAATAGCACTGGACCTACTGTACATCAAAGGCTTTGCAAAACGTGAAATGATGACAAGAAGAGTTTGTGGATCTCAACAGGTCACATAAGTCATGCATTTATTTCCTCAAAAGGAAATTGGATGGAACCAGCCTCTGACTACACTCTTACGTTGAAGTCAATGTGACCCAATAATTGTGATGACTTGAAGTTATACTGTAGGTGGAACACAGAATATGTTCTTTTGCTTCAATATGATTAAATGTATGCATATATTTACCTAAAAATCAAAAGGTGTTGTATTGTAATTATCACTTTAAATAACCTCATGATTACAAACACAAATTAGTTGACTGTAAAACAAAAATGATGAGTTCACTTTCTGGCCCCAATTCTTTTGGAAGTCATCGTAATCCCCTTTAAACCTGGATAGTGCTAACATCTCAAATGACAGAGTACCTATTGTTTTGATGTAATGGAATTGCCAGTGTGGTAGTAGTGTTGTGTGGCTGTGAAATTACAGTACCTTGAAGCATCTGTGATGAAATCCTGACAGTGTTTTACCCATCCATCCATTTTCTAACCACTTTATCCAATACAAGGTCACAGTGGTGCTGGAGCTGATTCTGGCACGCAACAAGCACAAGGTGGGGAACACCATCAGGGCACACGATACACCAGTGCCAATTTTCCCAGAAGCCAATTCACCTACCAGTTTGATCGTGTCATCTTGCCATGGCAATGAGTCTTGCCACGCAACAAGCACAAGGTGAGGAACACCATCAGGGCACATGACACACCAGAACCAATTTTCCCAGAAGCCAGTTCACCTACCAGTTTGATCGTGTCATCTTGCCACGGCAATGAGTTTTGAGACACAATCTGAGAGGTTTATCAGTTACAATGAGCAACTTCCCAAATTAAAAGACCATTGTTGTACTATCTATTTACACAAAGAAAATATATAAAACATGGACCTGGAAATTGGATAATATGATATGTTACAATCACTATGTATTAAGTTGATTAACTGCTGTAAGTAGTTAATAACAAATCTTCAAAACAGCACTGGAAACTCTACCATATCACACATACAAACTTCAGTACCATTTGAACAACCAATGCCTCACACTGATGCGTTTACAGTAAATGACTGTAAGTCATTCCTTGATTCATTCAAAACTACTGACCTCTTTTTTTAATGAAAAAAATATTATTGTTTCCGTACAGTATGACTATCTCAGGAAAGCACTAATGGGTTAATACTTTACTGTACAGTTTGTTAAACACACGCCATGTTAAGCATTCACTCCGCCACCTGGCAGCTTAATAAAGTAGTGTAGTTCTGCATCGATTATTGAAAAAATAAAAAGGTTTTGGGCATTTTCTTGCAGTGTAAAGCGGCATGTTCTTTGTGGTATGGAGCATTACACCTTGAGCATTATGTATGGCTGCATCTATAACCCTGTCATGATGTAGTAAAAAGTAAAAGACTACTCACCAGACCAGATTACTTTATGTCACTGCTCAAAAGTCCAGGATTTGTGCTCATTAAACTAAGTTTTGCTGCACAATGGCCTTGGTTACAAGTGGTTTCCAAATGTCAGCCCTACCGTAAATATGAGCTTTGTGAGTTTCATGACTTAGAGTACTGTACAGGTGTTGTTGAAAATGAGGTCACAGAGTTGTAAATTCAGTTCTGTGGTAATTGTTGGGGTCATTGGTTTGGGGATTTTAGCAACTACAGGTACAGATATGTGTTATGACTGGGTGAGCCAGAACTCACAGCTCCCCAGGGTCTCTGCAGCAACCAGACACTTTCAGTAGAGTAAAGTCAAACATCTCCCAATGCCATGAGAATGCAATCAAGGTGGTATCTGTGCCCTCTGCCCCCACCTAATTGGTTGTCAGCTCCAGGATATTTGAGCCCTCCCCTGCCCACAGTCAGATGCTCTGCCATTGAGCTTTATACTCACATATGGAAGTGCTCGTCTCTGGAAACAGCATGCCAGTAAAATTTTCAGTACTCCGCCTGAGTCTGTCTAACTTCTTGATCCAGATTCTTCACTACCAACCAGACTTGCTGGGCTGTGCAGCTTCCCTTTTCTTCAGACCTGCTTGGCTGTGATGCACAACTTTCCTGTTCTGCTGTGCCAATATGTGCTGTGCAGTGCATTCTCTGTTCTGCCCAGATGCACTGTGCAGCTTCCCTGTGCTGCGACGTGCATTCCTTGTCTGTTCTGTCCGGCTGCAATGCCAATTTTTTGTTCGATTTATTAAATCGATGTAAAGCAAAATGCCCAAATGAAAAAAAATGTGATTGAGAAACCGAACTGAACAAAAAAATGAAATGTTATAATGTAATATCATGGCCTATAAAATAATTTTGGGTTTTGCTAGCCAAATTAATCAACCTACTGTATATGACATTGAAAAGTGTAAAAAAAAGCGGATAAATCATCAAAATAGGAGAAGTATTTTTTTACTACCGTCCTTGACTGGTCTTACATATTCAGGGGGCATAACTTCTCCAAGCATTGAACATGTACACCCGGCATCAATCAGTTAGAATATCCTGAAAATAATTGAAAAACCTCAATTTAGTTTCTTCTGAAATATAGTAGGTCAGGGATTTTTTTTCTGGTAGTTCAGAATAATGAGCCTGGACATGTTTTAAAAACATGAAGGATCTGACATCTTTAAATTCAACATTCAGAAATGAAATAAAAATGTCAACCTTAACCTTTTCATGAGGAGCAGACGCAGGCATCCTGCTAAAAATGACCAGAATTTGTCAAATGTGTGACTGGGATAAAATGGTGAAATTATACACAAAACCTGGGCACTGTGGATGTTCTTATTGAGAAAAAGAAAGATTAGTAATTAAGGACAATTTTAAAAATAAAGCAATTTTTGACACAGTTGTTACTCACAACATATTTGGGCTATACAAATAGGCTCTGACTCCTCTGCAATCCTGTAGTGGATGCAGTGATTAGAAAATGTGAGGATGGATATCACAATATTCACCATGCTTTTACCAAGAAAATAAGGAAATTAATTTCTAGCAGGTTCACTGAAATTTAGTTGAACATACTTTAGCAAATTATATATGCTTAACATTTGTCATCATTAGGGTTGATCAGCAGGGGTCAATGTTGAAAGTCACATTTTGTGTTCAGCTCTCAAAACAAACAACACATCTGTGATGTGTGCATTGTAGGATTCTATCCTGTGCCTTTTGTCAAGCCTGGAGAAGGATGTTCATTGGTCTCTGAGCTCTAGTTGCCATATACAGATGCAGGCATTCAAAATGCATGGTACAACCCCATACTGCGCGAAATTATCTACAGTTCACCGTGTTGTACCGCAGTACGTGATTAGCTGTCCAAAATGACTGACAGGGGCACTCCTGGTGCATTGGTTGTTAGTGAAACAATTTAATGATTTAATCTCTTTATTGTGCATGTTTTAATCCACTTCATATTGAATATCAATATGGAATTTTACATCTAAGGGGAAATTTTAGTAGCTGAGCATAAAAAGAAGAGGAGCATAATGCATCTGAAGGTTATAAACGATATTAATTTAGGAACATAAACATATTATGTAAACTATATATGGCTGGTATTGGTAGTTTAAATAAAAAATACACACCAGTATTCCACTTTCTTCCTAAACATTTTAAGCATCAAAGTCTTTTATTCGGTTACATACTGTGGTTATCTTGGAAAAAAATGTACGTGCCCCTTCTGACTATATTAAGTTTTCATACAGTACTTCATAAAAAGTTATAATGTTTTAACCTTTTCTATGAATATTTGCACTCGTTATAGCAGTAAAAAATGCATACTTTTTAGAATTTGATAAATAGGGAACATAATGTAGAATTGCGTATCTAAAGAAATTAAATGCCGATATAATTATATTCATATAGCTCAAATTATCACAGTAATACACTCCATATTAAATCAGTACAACTTTTATTTTTTTACTGTAACAACAAGTGGTGTTTTTACTACAGTACGTATTCGTAGAAAAGGATAAAACGTTATAACTTTTTATGAAGTACACAACACAAGCTTAATAGTGTTAGAACAAGCACATTAAAACCAGAACCCATGTTATTACCAAGTTAAAGACTTTGATGTGAAGAAAGATGTGAAGACGGGGGTTTGAATTTAATCCTTTCTGTATGAGGTTTAGACTTCTAAGTCACAAGCTGCGGTTTATGGCAGGAAAGGGGGTTAACTGATAATGATTGCAGATGCAAGCTAGGAACCCCCCTGGGTGTAATCTTAAACTGACCATTTGTCCAGAACATCGTTAACTGGCCAAATACCATGAACCCCCCTCTTTATCATCAGACCGAGTGACATCAGAAACGGAGAAGAAGACACTATATAACCCAAAAGTTTGTAACAGTACGGGGAACAATACTTCGGCTTTATTGTTCCTTGCATGCAATAAACTCATCTGTTTTACTTCATCTCGGGATCAAGAACCTTATTTCTTCTGTTACAACAGATGCATAAATTATTTATGCATAATTAAAATATTTATGATGAAGGTGGAAGGTTGTGTACTTTTGTCCAACTAAGCAATCTTGCTTTCATAAAATATACCGACTTTTTATGTTTAATGATTAACATGCTGTAATACACAGTTTAAAATTATGAAAAGTCTGAAGAGTATACAACTTAAATTCTTAATCGAAAAAAGATTGTCTCTCAGCAGTGACCGGGATTCTAAGCCGGACTTTTTCTGGCAACAGTTCAAATGCTGTACATGGGACGTTAAGCTTTATTATCTCCACCTGGCGGTTTTATAAGGTGCTTCCAGATACTATTACAATATTTCAATTTGCACGCGATATAATGCGGTATGATGCGCCATGCCCTCTGCGTTTTGATGCATTTTGAATGGCTGGATCCCAGTTAATCCTATCATATAAATTCTACAGAAGGATCTACAGAATAATGGTAGTATTCTCATCACAAGAAGACCATTACTACACAAGAAGCTGAGGATGAAACTGCAGGGAAGCCAACAGCAATGTCTCAGGACTTAATCAATGCAGCTTTTTCAAGCTTTCTGTAGTGACCATACTCTCCTACCAATGACACTTGTACCTCCCAGTCATTTAGTCTCTTGTACACAACAATAAGCATATCTACCTAAATCTCTGCATCACAGATGCTAATGTCCATCATGGTGTTCTACAGAAAACCTTGATTTATAACTAAAAAGGAATTGTCTCTGCTGCTGGCTAGTCCACCTTGACATAGTCGAAACTTCAACATACTGACAAAAGTGTAAAAGTCTTGTTCTCTGGAAATGAAGAGAATATTAGTTCCTCTCTATACAGCATATTTATTTCTTGATTCTCACAAGGCTTGATATTCAACAAGTTAGTCATCATCTCATCTTTTATTGCATCCCCAATCTGCCTACTCATTATTGAGTGATTCATTGAAAAGTTAGTTACTCGAGTGTACAATGTTCTATCAAAAATGATACATAAACCCAAATTAAGCCAAAAGATGCAATCAATTTAGAAAATGTATACTTTTTTTCTAAATAGAGATGTATACATGAACAGAGAAATAATTTTCTTTCGTGGATGAGTAAATTTATTATACTGTATACTCTCTGTCTGATCAGTAAGTACACTGCATAGCATATGTACATATAACAAAATACACTCACTAAACCTAATCAAATAATAATAATAGTACATTTCTGAAAAGAAGGAGTTACTGATTAGAACCAACCCTCTGTAGTGGCAAGGCATATTATCACACTAAGAATTAAGTGGTGCGAACAAATTCTAATAATCTTTCTGTTGCCTTTACCAGACAATATAAGCCTATAAGCTTAGGCTACTATGGAAAAGATTACAAATGCAGCTGAAAGGGGGTTAAATTGAGTCTGTTTTGGAATTTCCCTTGAATGATCACAAAACACAGCTCCTCTAAGTTTGGGATACACCAGGATTTACCATTTGGACTGACGCCCTGGAACAAAGTCAATTATCCAAGTGATGACCAATCAATGAGGAACCTGCTAGATAGGAATACTATAAGGGTGTCCATGGAGCAAGCTGAAGCTGTGTTGAAACCTCTTCCTTCTCTATAGCAAATTGGACACACCTGTCTTTATTGACTCCTCTAGAATGGAATTCCAAAGCAGGAAAGGTATCATCTGATGTGCCCTGTGCTTAATTGGGACATTCCTCAAGCATAGCAGGTAGAGAGGGCAGGGAGCTGCATTTAAGCTCTTGCAGGGAGGGAGTGTGTTGGTGGATTTCTGAATAGAGTTTAGATAGTACAGGAGTGTCTAACTTCTCTACTTTACCAACGGCAAACCTATGTCTTGTTCATATTTGAGAAATCAGCAAGAGACAATGAAGACTTGCAAGGATTTTGCTAGGCATAGGATTTAGTAAAGATGGATCCAGAGAGAATTTATGTTTTTCTATTGTGTATTGTATTCCTGGATTAGCTTGAATTCTCTGTAGTCTTTATAGCCTAAAACATTTTTTGCAACATAAGAATTCACGTGACTCACAAACCAATTGTAAATTCCACTTGATTACTGGAGTTATAGATGGACCTATCTACTGACAGCTTGAATATCAAGAGTGTGTTCAATAGTATCACTATACTCTGAGGCCTTACCACGATCTCCACAGTTCTCATCCGTCCAAATCTGACACCCAAATGTCATTGTTGGCATTATAACTTTGAAAACTAATGTACTGTTCTAAATTCATTTATGATCAAATTTAGTTCAGAACAGTGAATCAATGTTTACTTGTCTTTGAGTTGTTTGCCAGGGCAGGCCCTGCCCAGGAAGAGGGAGGGCCAGCTGAACCAGGACTGATAGGCATTAGAGCTGGAGGAGTTGGTATTCTCTTGGCAATGTAGTGGTGTATTTTCTTCCCCATTGTCAAAAAAGAGAGTCCTTGTGCCTTAACATAAAGAGAAAGATGGGCAATCTCAGAGTACAAGTATACAGTATTGTTCCTATGCAATATTTAATCATATTAAACATTTTAAGTGCAAAGTTATCCATCTATGATGATACAACAAGAGATCACTGCAATTCAACAAAGAAAATATGTAACATAATACTGTTTTGTTAATTTTGTACATTTAATTTTACTTTTGCATTTGGATAATTTTAGTAGAGGAACAAAATAGGTATTCTGTTGTTTCAATGGGAGACTTGGTACAGTATATCTCTCAGAGAAAACAGACCAGCACCTGTGACTGTGCATGAAACCTTAAAGAGAGTTTGACCATAAAAAAATGACCTATTCTTCTATCTATGATACAGAAATAGATTTTGCAGCATGGTTCAATAATAACAGCTTTTGTCAGCATTAACCTCTTAGTTCAGATTGTTTATACACTTGGCCTATAATTTAATCATTTAACCTTTTCTTCCACACTTGATAACATACTTAAGACTTTGCCTATAGGGTTAAGCCACATCAGCATTTATATAACTTTTCCAACCCTTTGGAAGCAGAAAAAAACACTTTTGTTTAAATTGTTGTAATTTATTTCATAAGTAGGCATAATTAAATAATAATTTCTACCTCCCCTCCCACCCTCTTGTTCCAAGTCTAACAAAATGAAATGAATCCTTGATCTAATTGGTACAGCTGTGGATTTTCACCTTTGGGTCAAGAGCTAAAAATTCTCTTATGTCCCCTGGGAGTTTTAGCTAGACTGAAATAGGAGCAATTTTATTACCCATTAATGAGCAGGGCAATTAAAGGAGTGCTGTAACACAAAAAATCTGATGACTATAATTATGACTGTATAATCTTATTTGCAGCAGAAATTACCCTTTAGCGTCAATACACCAGGATGATATTTTGTCATGCAACAGTTATGAAAGTGTGGGTGTTTGTCTCGAGCATATTTAGCATGATTTGACCACAATGAAGATACTGTAGATACATATTGTAGCACAGTGAGACTAGAATGGAATCAGAAGCAGTGACTTTGACTACTGGAGGAAATAAGGAATACAATGATCTCATGTGAATGATAGTGACCATTCCGATGGTCCTGTACAATTCTGTTTTATCAAAGCTGACAATTTCAGTTGTTTACATATAGTATTTGCCCTTTCAGTCATTCCCTGTCTTTCTGTTCTAGCCTTTGTGGAAAGTATAGTGTACTTCAGGTGGTATCAGGTTTTCTGTCCTGTTTTTGTGACTGACCTCTTAATGCTGTGCATGTGTTCTTTTGCTTTGTCTCTTGGCAGTATCAACTCAACAAATGAAGGACTGTAAAGTTTGCTACACAGCTGTTCCTAAACAAACGGCTTCTAAATCCAACCCTGCCCAGAACTTGCAATTAAAACAGTATAATGATTGTTTATCTGTAGCATGTTTTTGAAGAGCTCACAAAATGGACGAATTTAGAATTCTGTAATACTTTTTTTCTCACAATACAGTGTTGTTATTAATAACAGCAAGGTCTCTTGTGTCAGATTTGTGTAATGAAATATGAGAACTATAGCCATTTTGATGTGGTGGTTGCATAATTGACCGAAATCCCACAGTATGATTCATTCTTCTTTTTCTGAATTTAATTTCATCCTTTCACCCACACATTTTCACATTTTTAATCAATAGTGTACATCAGCAGTCTTGCTGGTGATCCACAAAGAGAAGAAGAGACATAGATATGTAAAACTACATGAGCACACTTTTAAATCTTTTTTTTAAAACCTGCTGGTGTATATAATTAACTCTAGAAAAAAAGTGTGGTCCAAACAAGACCAGGCTTATGCTTCTAAATGCAGACCATTTAAACATTTTTATTTTATGCTGGATTAGGTACAAGGAACAGGAGGAATTACTGAAATGAACATGGACTACAGTTCTGTTTTGTTTTTTGTTTTTTTGTAATAACAGTATGAACTTGTATCAAAATTGCATACAGTCACCCATGGCAGCATTTAGAGGAATAGAATGAGACATTGTGATTGGATTACAAATTCAAATTCACTGAGTTGCACATTTCATGATAATATGATATCATGCTATTGCTTGTATGTACTGGAATTCTGTTGCAATTTGGCTCATGGTATTATACTCAAACTACCAGCTCAGGTTAAAGTACCTGGTTCTGAGTATCAGTATAAAAATGTATATTTGATCTATAATGTGTACATTCTTTGCCAGTTCTTAGGTTTTTCAGGTTTTAAGAAGATGTTGAAAAAAACACAAGATTAATCACCATCTCTACAATGCTGGTTAGGTTTCCTAAATGCACACTGTATTTTCATTTTAGTTTATTTAAGACTGTCTGTTGCCATTGTAGATGGTTGGAATCTAAACATTTGTTGACTTAATGCCACTTTTTATCATGAGGATTGTAATTTTGGAATTTCATATATCAAGGTAACATCCTCCATTCCCAAGAACAGGAGGACCCTTTGGAAGACCTGTTGGCAAAATCCAAGAATCTCCAGTAAGTTGTAAGCAGTTGATGGTTCCACTCCACCACCTCAACCCCGCTTTAGACAGTCCCTTCTCTGATCCCACGAACCCTATCAATGGAGAGCTGCACAAGTATGAAGCTGAAACATTTGAGGCCTCATTGATTTCCACAAGCAACAATTCTCTTAGCAGAAGTAATGCCAGCCTTTGAAATCTGTGATGAGAGAAGAGATCAAACTGCAATTTATATTGTGAGAAAGGAAAAGAAAAAGTTATTATGCCTTTGAAATCTAAAAGGAAGGGATGCATGTTCTACTTCTTGTTTCCATGAAACAGGAACATCAACTTCATATCAAACCATGAACTTGGTCGTGAATGACCAAAAACAGAATTAAAGGTTAGGTAATGTTAATCACAGTGTAATAGATTGTGGAATAGATATCTGCTTCCTCTTCATTTTTCTGTATTGGACTAAATTATAACAAAATTACACTGAAAGTGTAATTTAACCCAATACAGAGAAATAGAAAAACAAAAGAATTAAACTGAAAATGGGATGCGGCAAGATTTGTACATTTGTATTATAAAATTGGAAGCCTGAAGTCAATTCTCTTATTACAAACATAACCAGAGGTTAAGTTTAAAACTTTCAATGATTAGAATAATGCATCTTGCCTTCTTCTCAAGCTGCTTATGTTGCTTATGCTGCTTACAGAGGCCTACCACATTATTCAGTGGGGTTCTTCATATTTTGTTCAGTAAGTATACCTCCCCTTGCAATTTGTTAAGAACATACAGTAAATTAGTCATAATGTAGCTGAAAATGTCTGAAGCAAGATTTTATTCAACCTTGGGTAACATAATATGTCTGTGTTATTACTTAACTACAGTAGCTCATATCTGTTGTTCTAGAATCCTGAATAAGACACCAGAGTCAGTATGGTTTTGAAACAGAGCAAACACTAAGCTACTGTACAGTATTAGTTCAGGTGGGTAGCTGCGTCAGCATGCGTAGGCTGCAAAGGAACAAGTAAAAGCTTTATTCAATGCTGAAAAAAAGAAGAAAGAGAACACAACGTTTCGGCCGTGGAGCCTTCTTCAGGTGTCTTCAGGTGTTTTTCTTCAGGTGTCGAAAAACCTAGAGAGTAAAAACATACTATATAAACACAGAAAGAACAGCTTGCTGTGTTGTTTTTTATTTTATCTTTCAATAGCAGGCCGTAAATGCAATTAAACAGTGATTTACATTTAAAGTTTTAAATAACATCTAGGGTTTTTGAGTCTATTTTTTTAAATTATATTGTGACAGCATAAAATATTGTTTTGCATTTCCATTTTGGAGAGATCTTCAGTCAAAAAACTAGTGGCCTTATACTTTAGTTGACCTTTGTTTTTTGTTTATCTACCACCTATTTTTTCAGCACATTCATTTTTTTTTTATTGAGTCCATCTTTCTTTAATGTGCATAATGTGATGTATAAAAGCTCTGACACATATTACTGTCAATATTAACATGCTCTCGGCAAACTGAACTCAGAAATGAAAACTGATTCCAGACACATACCCATAATAGCCATTGATTTAGTCTTAATAGACAAGGCTGAACAACTGATATACACTGCACCAAGCATGTCTGATATAACTAGGTTCTAATTACTGTGCACTTGCAAGGTAAACAGGCAAATGTTGAATAAAGCACATATAATGGAAACACCTTTAAGGCTATTGACGCACAATACATTTGCTTGAATAAAAAGGTAGCATTTTGTTACTGTAGTTTGCTTTTGGCTTTGCAGTAGACCTCAATGTTTACAGATGGAGCTATCTAGAACATGCAAGGTTTCGGGTGGTTTATTGCTTTAGGCACCACGATATCATGGACAGCACCATGTCATAGCATTTTTATTATTTTTAATACAGGACTACAGTACTCTGTAAAACTGCCACATGGCACAGTGAATCCTTAAAATACCATAGCTCTGTGTATGTCAGACAAAAAAGTATTGTATTAAATCTAAGTGCTTTCCTGCGCTAATTATACTGTATGCATACTGTACCAGGAATAATTTAATTAAATACAACGATTACGTTGTTGAGACAGGATGTTGTTACCACATTGCTTTGAGTACTTCAGATGAGATACAATATGGTATAACAGTAATATTGTCACACTCCCCCATTTAATAGAATTACTGTTTTTTATTACATTTCACGAAGAATGACAACGCCCCAAAATTAAAGCTTGGCAAACTACTGGAGTGAATATTTGGCTTAACCCGCTTGGCTGAGGGCCGACCTCCTGGCCATAGGACGAGGAGGCCAGGACCCCCCCACAAGGTAACCAAGGGGAAGCTGCAGAGGTGGAGTTGGGGTGGAGGTGGGATGCAAAAGTTACAATAAAAAACAATATTTTATTTTAGATTATTATTATTAAATATATATTATACATAGTGGCTTTAAAAAGATATTGTATTTAAAAGCAAATAAGCACAAAAAACAAAAGAGAGGCTAGATTAAAATATGCTTTAAGTAGAGATTTTAATTACTTTGTTGGTTGTGTACAGTAAGTTGCATTTATACAAGGACGTAAATAAAACATTTACAATAATTTTGGAATTTTAGAGCGGCATTCTTTTATTTTATATTTCTAAGATAATTTTAGGAACTTATTTTTATTTTTAAATGGTCTATTTAAAATGGAACAGCATGTGTTTCCTTTACTGCATGTAGGTTTTAGGTTTTTAAGTCTTTAAGTCTTATAACTGTCCAAGGCATTTTCCCTTTGCAGAAAATGTCTTACTCCATGAACCACCAATGCATCAGTCTCATTGGACAACTGAATGTGCAAGACAATGGAACACTGACCTGTTGTCCATTGACAGGTCGATTTACACGATAAAGACACATCTCACGTACTGTAACTTTATGACTTTTTGCCAACAGCTGGCAAAGTTTTGGAGCAGGGGAGGGAAAATGAATACCAATGCTCTCTCCTCAAATTCCATTTACTTCCATTTACTTGACATGATATTCCCTAGACCCATTTTTAAGTTTTTTTTTTAGTCAAAGAGAAACTTCATATGAACATATATTAAATATGAACCCATAAAAAAACATTGTGGTACTAACATTTCCTCAGAAAAGTCACATTTAAAATAAACATTTGAATAAATTTGAACAAATTAGAAAATCTTTCTTTTTTCTGTATTACAAATCATATAAAATAAATGAAATTAAAATATGCAAAGAACAAATAAAGGTTTATTCCATGCTTAAAAGAGAAGAAAAGAAACAAAACCTTTCAGCTGTGGAGGCTTCTTTGGGCGTGAACACTTCGAGGTGTCCACAGAGGTGTCAGTTAGTTACCGCTAACGTGGGTTTTTAAGAGCATTCTAGATGGCTGCACCTGTATCTGCCTGTTTTACAAATTTAATTTTTTCTATTTATTTTTTTAAAATGAAAGCTTTTATTCAAACTGGAATTACCTGTTTTCTACATTACAATATAAAACTTGTAAATAAGAAGCTATAATTAATATTATCTTACAGTACATTATAGCTAACGCTGTGATGAACCGAGGACATTTTTATTTATTTTTTTCTCATGCCCAAGGGAAAATACATTAGGTTAGTTGCAAATTAAATATGTCGGAATCAGAATATGCTATTGACTAAAAGCTGATAATGTTATAACCCCGTGTGAAGCCACATGGGTGGCTATCACTTAAGGACATGATACTGTATACTGTAGAGGGCACACAATGACTGACATGCCTATCACAGCCTGTTTTCTCCTTGCTACACATACTCTCCTCTGAAATTAGTGTTCTCATACGTCCCCTCACCAAGGTGTCCTAGGACACGAGGAGTCTAATATAATTTCCTTCACTCACTCCATCTGAGCCAGTTCACGCACTGAACACCATTTAGTAATAATGGCTACACCTGTTACTCATTCAGACAATAAGTCCTTCCAGCTGTAGTGTTTCTCATGGAGAAACCTCAGGCAGCATTACACCAGGTAACAACTAAACTCTCCTAATGATAAACTGTGTTTAATAAATTAAATATTCTTAAATATAAATATTATGTAAATAGGTCAGTTTTATTCACTTAATTTGTATGCATTAACCATGCCATTTAATTTCCTTGTATTTAATTAAAGTGCAAACTCAGTAATCCCTGTTAGGGGAATCAGCAACTGTTATTACTGTAGGTCATTTTGTATCTTTTCCTAGTCTTGACCCAGGATATATTCCCAGAGGGCTAACAAATTCTTTCTGCGTCTACGCTCAAATGCACCAACTTCTTTGGACACGGTCAAAAGACCTAAAATATTCCTTCTTTTTCCATTTAGCCATTTTCTATGTAAAAAAAGGCTTGAGTTGTGTCATGTACTGTATGTGGCTTCTCTATCTAAGACATTATCAAAAGTATAAACTTTTCTGGGTGATACATGTAGATTCTGTCATTTATGTTGCTCTTTTCAGAACAGAATGGACACCGTCAATCATATTTGATTAACTTACATATCCATAATTCAGTTGCATTTAGGTCACACTTTATTTCACAAAACATAATATTTAATGTTTTTACTTGAGATAGGAAATGCATTACAATAGTTTCAGTGAGGCTTTTCTCAAGGTGGAACAAGCACACTGGCGTAAGATGCCATATGCTACTACTGTACAGTACATGTACTACCTACATATGCTACTATATGCTACTATGTATGCTATATACAGTATATATGCTATATATTCTACATATATATATGCTAGTATATGCATTACCCTGATGGTGACAAAAAGGGTTTTCAATAGCATCCTTGGGTGCCTCAGTGCATGGAAAGCAATACCCTGGAAGACAGATGACATCACACTCATGGAAAACCACAATTAACAAGGTCATGTCACAGTAATCTGACAATCCTAGGCAAAAAAAAAACTTCTGATTCACATATTCCTGATTAGATCTAATATAGAAAATTCTCTATAGTCATCTTATTCAGGAATTACCAAAACCACTGGCTACACGTTAAAATGTAATTATTCTTCGCCTAGTTTTCAACTTTCTTGATTATTGTTGAGGACATTGTTGATTATTCTAAAGGAAAATATAATATTCAGCCTTTTATTTCCACAAAACATTCACAAAGTCAGTTACCAGCAGTGTAATGAGTCTGGATATCGTTTTCAGGACATGTCATGGTACTTAAAGCTAAATGATAATTTAATTTTTAGTTTAATTTGTAATCTATTCAAATTTCATGTCTGCATTTTAGTTCATAAGTCATTCAATAAACATACATGTTCATTTTGATTAAATTTCATTGCAATGTGTCTGAAATCCTTTAAGCACAAGAGTAAGAAACACTTGTCATTTCACAGGAGGAAAGCTTGTTTTACCTTTCAGCAGAATGTCAGAGATCAAAGCAATATCGAATCACTACCATCAATGTGCAACTGTACTGTATATGCTTCATTTTTAGTTATTTGCCATACTTTTATCAAGGTGTATTCCATATGACTGCACTATTTCACATTCATGATAGATATACAGCAGCACAAAGGCAGGTGGGCATGAGAAATTATACGTTTTATAGATCTTTATGTAGATTAAGGATATATTCATTTAGAATTTCAACCTACATGCATTTATTCTTTTATCCCTCAATGTGAAGCCTCATTCATTTCAACTTACCAAATAATTTGATTGGCTGACATAGATATTCAAAATCTCTTACCTTTGTGACCTGGAATCAAACTCACAACTGTCCAGTTTTAAGTCCAGAGTGCTAATGGTTTCTCCCAACAAAAAAGCATTCCATCTATCTGATGAAACTTCGTTTATATTTTAGCCCCCTTGATAACCTACTAATTAATGGAAAGGGCATTATAAAAACCTACGAACCTATGATATAGTTAATAATTAAACCATGTCATTAAAGTTATTTTACAATCACTGTGAAGGGTTTTTTCATGAGAGAGAGACAAGGTAAAAAAATGCATTAACAGCCATGATGTGCTAAATATAATGTTATTAAATGATACTGGTTACAAAGAGACTAGGTAGCCCTTAGGTTTTGTGCATAGAGCTGATACAGCCAGGGTCTGTTATTGGATGTTAACTGTTTGATCATAATGATGAAGGTAACTGTCCCATTGTTCATCTGCCTGTGAACAGAGTAGCTTTAACCCATTGACCAGTGGATGGGCTATGTCAGTACACAATATGCTGTATGAAGCTTAAGTTTTGCATGTACCTTTATCTAAAATACTTCTGCAAGATGACAGACTTTACATGATCAATGTTTCAATGTAAACATATTAATTTTATTTTTAGGTAATGAGTTTATAGCTAAGTATAGTTTTTGTTAACTTGATCCTACGCAAGTATCAATAAGACTGAAGAGATGTGACTCCACACTGTTAAATTGAATTTCTATGCTTCAGGATACATGACTTTCCTAAGTGTTCCTGTTGTTGTTAAGCTATTCCATTCCAAGCTAAAACAGCCCTGTTCAGATTCCAGGCTGCACTTCCGGAACACCAGGTCAGATATTTCATTACTAGTGGTTCAGGAGTTGAAATTTTACCAGGAGCAGTAGAAAACAGAAAATTATTTGTGGTGTGACTGTGAGAAAATTACCTTTCACAGCAACAGATATTAGACCACAGAAAGAAGGCTGAAAACATATTAGCTGCAAAGTTTTACTTCAAGGCTGTGTGTCATATGGAGCTCTACGTTTTCCTCCTGGTCTTTCCATGTACCACTAGTGGACGTCTTGTAACCAGATGGTTTTATGAATCCATCAGAGAAACAAAGATCAGCTCTAAGACTGCAAAAACACAACACTTCTTTTATTGGTGCTGCAGTGATTTTCATAACAGTTATAAAATCTATAAGTAAATTAAATGTGGCTATGAGATTTATATTTTTTAATTTCATTCAGGTTTTTTTTCAGAGTTTTCCATTCATGTAATTTTATTTCAAAACATTTCTGGCTTGTTTGGTTATAACATCAGTAATTGTAATTGTTTTAATATTTATATATTGTATATAATGCTTCATATATATATGTTAAATTTAGCATGTCTAAGCAGAGTGATGCATTGACAGTTCAGTGATAGAATTCTTTCCTGCCATGTGGGTGGACTGGGTTTGTCTCTCCGGTTAATTGAACAAATTGCCCCTTGGACATAATAAAGGCTAATTCTCTTAATATAAAATATAATAAATAATAAGTATATTATATTGGCATTTGTATTAATTGTAGATAGCATAGTATGTTAAATATTAAAATAATATTAATAATAAATAACAATAACATGAATGAACCTGCATGGTGCAGAGCTACTGTAGCAAACATGATACCCTGGGGATTTTCACAAAGAAAGATTATTCAGTTAGCTGGGTATATATATAAAAAAATAGTTTATTTTATAATCTGTAAATTAGTTTTTTTCCAAATTTACATATGCATTAAAATAATTTATATTTTGTCTTAAAGCTAATTAGACAATCAAAATTATAGAACTAAACTAAAATAAATATGAAAAGATAGTTTGTTCTTTATTTTCATGAAATATAAATAAATAAATTTTTTAATAAATAATATTTATACATAATGGGATTTTTTATACATAATTTATACATAAAAGGAAGCTATCTTGGCCTTGTTGGGCTTAAATGCAAAACTTCTTTAATACTGTTAAAGTTCTCTCTCTCTCACCCACTGTCTCTGTCAATTGTCTTGCCCTCTCTCTGGCTCTCGTTCCTCTGTCACGGATACCTCTAATTAAGCATAGTGTGAGATGTAAAAAAGTTATAACATGGAATGCTGCAGGTGTGATTTGAATTTCTGCTCCTGGAAAAATGAATACATGTATACCCCACTATTTTTTTGTTTTAAAGGAATAAGTAAACACCACAAGAACCATATTTAGTCTTGAGCAATGTATTAAAAAATGTGTGTTGGAAATCCTGTAGGCCTCATTATAGGCCTGCAATGTAAGAGAAGATTAGCAATAAGCATTTTTTTTTCTTTGGGGGTACAGTAACTAGAAAGTATTTAAATTGGTCATAGTCAAAGGGATCTTCAATTGTTAATGTTAATTGTAAGGAAATGGTAATTGCTTTGGAATCATATAATTCACTAAAGAAAAATATAATAAAAAGTCATCTTACTTATCTGATACTGAAGCTATGTTTGCTTTCATCTATTTTTATATAAACTCAAATACTGATATAGCTTGGAATCTTCAAAGCTGTTTGTAATAGCTACTATATGAGAAATAATTGTACAGCATTACATAGCCTTGAAATACTACAGGGTATTATTGGGTATTAGAGAGAAGCATAACATTTCTGATGAGCAGGTGTAAGGTTAGACCTGAATAATCAGTATGTTCCAAACACTGCATTAATTAGATTCCAATAAAGACAGTCAATTAAATATATAAATAATGCATGTCTACATCACATACAACAACTGTTTCTTTTTATTCTGTATGAGAAAATGAAGGATCTATGCAGCAGCACACCTAATTTAAAATTAATAATGTATCAGAATTACCTTGAGAAATTATTGTTGAACAATTGCACACAATCAAGAATGTCTTGTGCATCCTCTCAGCTATACTACAGTACACACCCTTATGTCTTTCACTGTATGGAGTCTTTGAAGTGTACGCTTTTAATTTTAATTATTTTTTGATCAGCAGATCTATTATATACATTTTCTGGAACTATCTTCAAATTTTTAATTATGGACTACAGTGATGTTTAATAAGGCTTTTACATGACCCCACTCCCATCAGTTACAGCTGAGTTTAATGTGAACAGAGGACTTGAAAAAAAGTCAATATCAATGTTCTGAGCATCATTATTGTTTTGATTCAAAATTAGGGAGCTGTATATGCTTTGCTTATAGTACACCTTAATCTTCATGTTACTAACAAACTGGTCTTTGGTTAATCTGCATACCAATTCAAATCTTCCAATTAAAATAATTTTAACTGGGGAGAAAACAAAACAAATGAGAAGCAAAATTATAGATGGTCCTGAAAACTTGGTCGTTGTTTTTTCTTTAAGTTCAATGGCTATTATGTTTCTCTGATTCACTGAAATGATTAAAACATAACGTGTGTGCAACTTTTGTATGTTTCCTGTAAAATAGATTAATAGTAATGTGACCACATTGCATTTAACAAATTAAAGCATTTTGTGAAAAATTGATAAATTCTCTACAAACCCTAACAGAGCTAATCATTTTACAGTCGAGATCTCATTATAGGAAAGTGAAACAATTAACTTCAAAAAGTGGAAGCACAGTGGTAATACACTAGTATTGCATGCTAATTGTAAGAGCAGTATTCAGAATGCATTCAAGTGCACTCTTTCATAGATTAGTTCTCTTTTTTTTCTTTTAAGCTGTAATGCAAATCTATTGGTTCACGTGCAATGAAAGCATAGTTTTATCAGAAATACAGAATTGCTACTCTAAAATGAGGACGCCACAAGAATTCTAAATTATCCACCACTGTAACAGAGTATAAGTGAATAGGCCTTGTTCCAAATTGATTAGCTGTACCAGATTCTCATTATTGTTTAGTATAGTTTGGTGCTATAGCAAGGTCACACTGTGTGTAAGCCTGTGCATGAATTGCCAGCTCCTGAAGGAGTTCTTTCTTTTGCTTTTACAAACACTCTTCAATTCTGCTTCACAAAATGAAAACAGACTATGAATTTTGCATGAGGCCTTCTAATAGGCATTGCTATAGATACAGAAAGATCGCTTTAGTAGAAATCTATTTGTATGTACTGTACGCTTATTCTTTCTCTTCGATTATTTGTTCATGTAATGTCCACAATAAAAGAAAAAAACAATCTTTTCAAAAACATATGCATTGCTATACAAGCATCATGAGGTATCTTAGATACAATCAGGAGTTACAAGCTAAGCATACTGTATTATGAGCATAAGTAATTTACTCAAAGCTTCCACTAGACATTTCCATTATTAAAATAACACTGATTGATATTAATACAGCTCAGTTTGAGTGAGAAGAAACCAAGCTTGTGCTCTAGGGATCTATAATTCACATCATGATCAGAATCTTTAAAAACGTGATCACAGCGCAAGGGAAAGCATACAGGAACAGTGTCACGAGAGCTGAGACAATCTCCCGTGGAGTGTGCAGTAAAGACCCTATGTGTGACGGTTTAATCTGGAAGAGGCAGGAGACCGACTTTAGGGAAAGACACACCAGGGTTTATTCAGTGATGACAGACAGTGAGCAGTGACAGTAGTGATCCGGTGCATGGGGAAAAGCAAAGGCAACCAAGTCCAGGCAGGTCCAGAAGGGGTAGCCAGGGCACAGTCCGCATTCCAAGAGCCAGTGGGGATCCATCCGAGACAACGATGATTGAAATCCCCGGGAAGGGGAGCCAAGACCAGGAGCACAGAAAGATAAAAGCTCTGAGGTCAGGACATCTGGGATGAAGGTCTATACCCTCAGGCTTCCCCTGAAGCCTGGTAGTAGGTAGGCCTTTAGACGTCCGTCTTTCAAAGCTGTGCCTATAAAATATGTTATGAATATGTTATAAAGCCAGAACATAAACAAGGCACACCAGGAAATAATTGAACTAAAATCAATAACAGAAAGGGGTAGGAGTACCCTCTAGAGGAGGGCTGTCAACTGTGATAGCCAATATAACTTGCTGTTGTAGCTAACATACTTGTAATACAACAGGAGGTAACACACAGAATAAATTCAATAGCTGTATGCATCATCGTGGTTAATGACAGAGAGCTTTTGAAAAACTCCCAAAAAAGTTCTGAAAAACTTGAAAAATACTCCTTGATTTTCTTGTTGAAAATGGCTGTTAAAGAATACACAAAACCTGATCTACCAATTACAACTATAGTCTCCATTATTACAAAATTTAAGGCTACAGGAGTAGTGATAACCCTGCCAGGAAGAGCACACAAGTGTCAACAATATCTTGTCAACAACTGTTTGTCAGCCACAGTCAAACGTGGCTCAGGAGACAATCCTAAATTCAATGGCAATACTTGGAGATGTCCAAAACAAGCAGGTGTAGTAGCAATGCCTGTTAACAAACCATATAATTAAGTATTGCCGTTGATTTTCAGAGAGACTGAGTGCTCAAATAAAAGGAAGATGAGCTTATTTGATAAGAAACATCTCTCATGAGAATGACATAACCCAGGACAACGCTTCCCATAATGGATGCCCATTCCTAGCACCTAGATGTCAAGCAGAGAGTCTTAAAGTCACAGTTCATGGTCAATCATCTAGAAGATGACCAACCAATGAGTGACCCATGTGAGTACTCACTCCCTCCGGTGACCGCTTGGCCAATCAACAATCATATTTTCTTCAGTTAAAAGCATTGGATGTCTCATAAAACTTGTTCCTATCTGCTGAACCATCTTGGCCAGCAACACCAGATCACTGCCACTACTGTTGCCTAAAGCAGTGGGATTTTGACTTTTGCCCAAAGTGTCAAATTAGGATAGAAATCTTTTGTGTATCAGCATAATCTAATAGGCTAACAATAATAGAAATAGGATGAATTTGCCTCTCAACACCTTGCAATCAGGCAGCTACCACCATTTGTCCACTTGATCCCTGCAGCAATACGGTTGGACTATCAACAACACCCACATTTTTCAATTTTCAGAAGTAGCAGCTATACCAGGAGCAAACTGAGTTTCTCCACCATTAGTGACTCGCCCTGGCCAAGCAGTCACCCTTGTGCATAAACTTTCTCTGTGTTCAGCTCAATACTAACCATGAGGTCTTATTGAAGAAAACTGACAGAACAATGCTACAGCAGAACTATGTTGACTTGAACCAGCAGTGCAAGGAGTGGAAACCACTTTGAAGGACTCAGG
The DNA here is from genome assembly GCF_040954835.1 of Lepisosteus oculatus. Lineage (NCBI taxonomy): Eukaryota > Metazoa > Chordata > Actinopteri > Semionotiformes > Lepisosteidae > Lepisosteus > Lepisosteus oculatus. Next base: position 9,722,276 of record NC_090719.1, on the reverse strand, counting down.
TGGACAATTGTGGAAGAGTATAATTCAGTTATCAACTGAAGAATTCAATTACTATCCTTACACATTTGTAAGGATAGTAATTGTGGACAATTGCGTAATATTAAACTACTGTAGAAAGTTTTATATGTACATTAAATATTTACATTTTATATATATACATTTTGATCAAAATATACATTGAAATCAGGCAAGTGTTGAGATTAAAAACATTATTTCACTGAGCACACAATGAAAGAAATATATACTACAAATATTAATATTGTACACTTTGTAGATAGCGTATTGCATGCACATTACAATTCTTTTTCTTTAGACTTGGTTTGTGTTTGTTCTGTTACAGTGGTGCTTCTTATACATTCCCCATGCAGCCATGTATGTCACTGCATGTGTGTGTTAATGTACCTCCTGGAGTGATGCCCTGCATGACTGTGGAAATGAACAACCTGACCTTGCTACCTATCATTGTTGTCAGGCCCATTGAGTCTATGGCCTACTTACTCACTCTAATGGCAGAAAATAAACCCCGTAGCAATTAATCACCTTCCTCAGCCCCCACTATGCAGAGGTTCTCCTGGTGTATCCACTGATCTTCTTGTGAATGTACTTGTCAAAGTCCACTTCTAATTAGCATCAAGCTGAGTGGCTCAATATGAAGGATCAGCAATAATGTATTGTTGTTGTTTCTTTGGCCTCCAGGTAGTAACAAGCTCATCAGAAATGTCTCTTCCACTTTGCCTTCCTCTGCGGGAGAATTGGGAAAAGAGACAGCATCCCCACTTAGGAAGCAGTTTGATTGCAAGCTTCAGAGAAGCTGAAACTCAACTCCATTCATTTTAGGCTAGATTAAATTATACATACATCTTGTGTCAGTGCATTCTGTAATTTTGTCCCTTACTTTGATACAAATAACTATCTTGGGCTGATAATGACAGTTCTTTAAGGTGACTCATATTAAATGCAACTGTAGCAGATTGCATCCACCTTCAGCAAAGCAGCTAAGTAGAGATTGCTTGCACATGCAAAAAAAGAGATAGTATCTAAGAGGTTTTACAGAAAATGAAAAGCTGTGAGTGCACTGTGTGGAACAAACCACTAGGACAGGTTATGAAAAACTTGAAATGATTAGATGAATAAGTTATGGCAACAGAATGAGTCAGATAAGATGAATGTCCTTAATTTGTATATATATTTTTTTCAGTTCTTACTGTACTGTAAATCCTTAAATGTTACTTTAACTCCAATCTTATAATGCCACAATCCAGTATTTTTTCTAAATCTTTTTTTTATGAGCAACAACATAAGACTTGAGAAACAAAGTAACATTCGAAACAATTAAGAATGATACATTTAATATATGTTCAAGCAACCATGTTAACTGACTGTAAGCATTCTAGTCACACCAGTTCCCAATTATCAACATTTCATCAGTGATAATCACACCACTGAGAGTGTATAATGGAACAAATACCTCCTGCAAACAGAATTGATCATTAAATTGGAAACTTTGGAACCTATTGGAATAAGTATTCTATACAGACACTACAATGGCATTATACACAAAAGTTTTGAACAAGTTTACTGTACTGAGGTAATATTTCTGTCTAAAGAGATGAAGCTTTTGTCAAAATGTTGTGAAACAAATTATTTTTTAAATTGTTTTACCTTGTATACAAGATAAACACTTCATTTTCTTCTTTTCCTCCCTGACTATTTTTACTGAGAGATAAATGTTCCCTTATATGTTATGAAATTATTCTCCAGTTGACTTATGGAACTGGTAGAACTAAATGATGTTCCAAAAACCACCAGAGGGCAATAGGCTGATGGAGATTTCTTAGTTCATTACAACTGATGACACTCTGCATTATACTAGTGATTTACTATAAGCCTTCATTTTAACTGCCAGATCATATGCTATTGCAAGTTCATTCCAATTAACCTCATGAGTTTTATATCTTTCCCTTTGGCCATTCTTAATTATCTCCTATTCACTAAGCACAAATGAATCCTCTCTATTTAAAAATAAATATATATATATACAATTGTATTCCGCTATGTTAAACTAATATAAATGTAATTATCATTACTGTTGTACAATTGCATTGTTATGACTACCACAACAGTACCTTATTTCTGACTCAATAGAAAATGATAATGTATCTGGCAGTAGACACCACATAGTGGAGGTTTCAATTTGCACTTGATGGGTAGTACTCATATTTTATTGTCAGAACAAATCTCTCATGCTACTTACTGCTCTACAGCTACATCACAAGGTGGTTTTGTGGTTAGATCACTAGGACATGATGGAAGTACAGAAAGAAAAAAGAGAAAGTCGTGATATTCTAGAAAAAACTATTAATGTAATGTCACAGTATTACAAGAGACAGTGTTAAAATGATTATCACTATCTATTTTTGCTGAGATGTATAGCTGTTTTTTTAGTGATTTCACAGTACCTAGTTTAAAGTAAGGACTAAATGCAAATAGCAAAAACATAAACTCTAAATATAAAATAGGAAAGAGGAAATAGCAAATGCTGCACTAGAACAGAGTATTAATGAAAATAATTGAGTGTTTATGTTGACCCAAAATTTACACCATCTAGACAATATGGGGAAGCAATTAAAAAAGTAAGCAAAATGTTTATAGTTAAAAGTGTTGAATTTAAATAAAGGGATGTTGTGCTCAATCTGTACACTAGTTGGGCCTCATTTAAAATATAATTCACAAATGTAGGTATTTTGAAAGATATTGGTGCTCTGGAATAATTCCAGAGAAGATAAACCAGATGCATTATAGAGCTTAAGAGAATGTTCTACACTGACAGACTGCAAGAGCTAGATCTTTTTAGTTTTTAACAAAGAATACCAGTATTCAAAATCCTCAAACCTGCAAGGTGCAAGTGCAAGTACAAACCAAGAACAGAAGGTGCTTCTTTACCCAAAGAGTTGTGGGAGTATACAAAAGGATACATAACCATGTTGTTTAAGCCAATACCCTGGAGTCTTTCTAAAAATGGCTAGGGGAGTGTAACTAACTACCTAGCATGAGCAGTCAGCCATGTAAAGAAAACTGTGCCATCAGAAAAGCAACAAAATAATGCAGGTTTAATAAGGTCCCCCAAACCAAAAATGCAAATAGAAAACCAGCAGAACAAAACTCAACCAACAACTACAGTATGACACCATCTAGGACAGATTATATAATATAAGCCCCACACCTGGTGTTCTTGATGGGAAGTTGAACCTCCATTTAAGGGGTGTGTTAAGAAGCTCTGTAATCTGACACAACGTGACAGAACAGACACAATACACTACTGTGGATACACAACAGGTAAAACACAACAAAATACTACAAAACATACAGTATCATACAAAAATAACATACAGTACCAATAGATACTGCAAAACGATCTATATAAAAGTGTCCTATGGCAGGCCTAACACAGCTTTTTGTCACAGGGAGCTTTGAATCAATTCACTAATACTAAATGGGATAAATATGCTGCATAGCTTCCTCTCAGTTGAGACCTTACTTTTCTATTCTATTTCTATTCATTTTCTTTTGATTTGCATATTTAATATCCTTCTGTGGGATAAGAACCTTTTTGCTACATCTGTCTACTGCAGGGCAAACTGGTGTGATCATGTATTTAACTTGATCATTTTGTATTTTTCATTGTCACCTTAATTTTCTTACTTGTCAATATTTTGTTTTAACCGTTGCATCAAGTATACTTAGGCTTAGTGCTGTTTCTGCCCTGTTATACATATTACAGAATCTAACATCACTCCTGTGGAACCTGGATAGAATTAAATGCTCCTGTAGTGGGAGGTTCAGACAGGTTATGGTAGAATTTCCTGCAGTTACCATTGAATGGCCATTATAGAATATTGGTGAGGACACATACTGTAGGCAAATGTACATATTTTCTGGATTAAAGAGCATGAAGGCTTTTCTTTTAATCCAAAAGGAACTGTTCATTATGGTTGTGTTCTACTGATTGCATGTACTTTGAATGGCAAAACGTTAAGCCACAGGGAACTACAGTATTATTTCATATTAGTAAGAAGAATTGAAGTAACATAGCAGGTGTGTGGTATCACCTGATGCAGATGCTTATTGCCAGAGGATTTCATTCAAGACCTCTATCAGCCTAATCTTAATGAACCCTTTGTTCATCTCAATATCTTCCTTCCCATCTTCTTCATTTTGAAATATAAATATAAGGTCATTCAATTACATTAAATACGAATAGGTCCATTGTGTTCCATATCAGGCTCAGCACAACCCATATTTTTGCACTGCATGAATCACAGTGGTAACAGTATCAGACTGAATTCGTAATTCATATTATACAAAGTTAAAACAGCAGGGTTGTAAATTATATCCTTGTGGTTTCCATGATCTGGTTTCTGGAAATCTGTCTGAATTAAACAACAAATGACACAAGACATAAAATAAATGGTATGTTTATCACTGTTTTTTAATCACTATGCTAGTGATTGCTTGTAAAAAGTACACTTTAATGGTTTTGTATTAACATTTAGCAATCATGGGTGTCATTATCTGCTCAATGCCTGTGATGTGGCTAAATTTATTTCATGCATGGGGATATTCCCTTGACTTGGTCTTTAACTCAGTCTTTAAATGTGCTTTTTACAAATTGAAATTTACTCACTGAAATATATTATTCTACTTTCAATGAGAACCAAGTTGCATCTACTGTGTCATGGGATGATAAACAGAGAACTTTAGTTATCTGAAACAAACAGTACAATCAATAATGCAATCCAATGAGGATCACAAAAAAAGGAAGATGGACACACTCAAAAGATAACCCTAGGCTCAGTTGTATCAAAACTGATGTAAACACAGTAATGGGTCTGGGATAGTCCACAACTAAAACACTTTATTTACTGTTTGTTTGCAGGGAATGTGATGTCTGTGATCTGTAAAAAAAAAATACTGAGAAAATACTTATGTTGCTGGTGTAGCGGCGAGGCTTAATAATAAGGCAGAATTAAGTGTTTCTGAGCTTTCCCAAATTAGGCCCCATTTCTCTGTTCATCTCTGTGGTGCAGCCACAGAGAAACTATTCATGCAAGATGTTTTCTTTTGATAAGGACAGCTCCCAAAGGGGGATGCACTTAGCTAAGCCTGGCTATCATGATCAATGGTCATCCATTGGCGCCTATCTGTCTAGGGAGTGCCAGTTGGACATCTGGACTGCATTACTAAGTGTCAGGACTAAGTGACTCATATCTCACCTTGATCAACCAATCAGGGACTGGTAGGGCCGAGTAACCCACGTGGGACTCTGATGCCCATGGAACTTTTCAGCCAATCAATGAGCTGAAGTTCCTCCAGGTAAAAACAGGCAACACAGAGAGCCTGCGAGATTCAGATTGAGACAAGATTCAGATTCAGATTCAGATTCAACAATTCTAAAGGGAATTCAAAGGAGAATCCCAAGGGCAGGACATTCTCGCAGCGCGCCTCCTGACCATCCTGAGACTCAGCCCGGACAACCACGGAACGGCCAGTGTGTCCGAGTGCCAGAACTTTCCTTTGTTCTAAGAGTCTAGAGTGGAGGTTGCCAGAGAGTAACCAGCAGCAGGCCTCGTGAACAGGTCGGAACTGTGGACAGCTGAATTACTATTCAGAACTAGCTCTTCATCAGGAACGAACCGGTCCTCTTCCTGACTTGCTGGGACCCACAGTCATCTTTTCTCCTGTGCACAAACTTTGCTAGTTGAAGCCAACAATGAGCATCAGCAGCGCACCGTCGCAAGCCGCACAGCACTGCCTGGCACGGAGCCAGAGAGCGGGGATTGGACAGCAACAGCCTGCAACTGTTTCTTTGTGCCCGCAGGAGATCTGAATCCCCAGAGATTGGATGAGTATTCAACTTCAATGCATTACAGCTCGAGAATTCAATTGTTATCCCAACCAGTTGATATCAATTTAATTCCTAAGAGTTATGTACTTGTTTTGAGTATCTAATGTAGAAGTTGTAACCAAGTTCATTTATGAAACGGTCTTAATGAATGATATACTGAACGTATGTCCTCTTGATGTGTAACACTTTGTAACTGACCGAATATATACCTTTTGTATTCTGATAACCCTCTCGATAAGATCTGTTAGGTTTAAGGCATATTCTATGTATTAATAAATGTATCCTCGTGTATTAGTACCTGTGTGTGCGCGTTGTTTGAGTTATGTCGCATGGTTGGATTCTAAAGCCATCAAAAGAATCAACTTTGTGATTTACTGCTACAATTAATAATTGTCTCAGTAAATGCCCAAACCCTACAGAACTGGTGCCTTCAGAGAGCCACTATGATTACATATTTGGCGTCCCTGAACCGGTTTTCCCTACACTGGTAAATTAAATTAAACAATGTTTTGCCATTTATGAAAAGAATGTATTAACTGGTCCATGATTCATGCGCTACACAGGTAGTTTTACAAAACAAAAAAGAGTGTGAAACCAACCATCTTGCAAGTAAGTCAGAAATGGCCACAGAATCATAGAAAAATATTAACCAGTAATGACAAAAAAAAAGTATTTAACAAAAAATAGAGCACAATAAAACAAATCCCAGAGACAAAATGTCTTATTCCCCTACCAGTGCTAAGTTTAAATACCCTAGGCTCCACCTCCAGCTCCCTTTGATTGACAAGCAACCTCCATTTAAGACAAAGGAGGGCCCAGCTCTGTAATATGAAACAAAATGGAGGCACAACAAACAAGGACAGACTGTTGATTTACATCGGTAAGTCAAAAGAGGAACATTGAACAACAATGTGCCTTTGTCACAACAAGTTCATATATAAAGATGTATACTGGGTGTTTTATTATTGAACCTCTTCATTTAGAGGGAGAAAAAGTGTTTGGTTAATTGAGTGACGGCTGTTTCTTTTTGGTCAGGTGTTTGTTATTACTGTAGGTATGGGGTACTTTTAAAAGAGCTGTGAACATCTGATCAACCCGTCTTGCTTTTGCTTTTGTATTTTGAGTCTGGATGCTGGTTAAAGTGAAACATGATGTTCAGTACAGAAACCCTGGTGGGACCAGTTGGATGAAGATGGGATTTGGACTGTTTCTTGGAGGGTGGTGCTTTCTGGTTAAGGCAAAGTGAATTACAGTAATTTTGATTAAAATTGTTTTTTTTATCACAGTTATCCTAAACTGTGTAGGAAATGTGGAGGCTTGGTAGAATGGTAGTTTTGTAGAATGCAAGATGATGGGTGGTAGGATGTGTTCAGAAGTCTGCTAGGAAAATTGAAGAATGCAAGAATTGGTGGGTTGTAAACTGTAAGTGACAGATTCCCATTTAAGATAATTTACAAATCAGGTTAAGCAGAGTGAACTGTGGGAGGAAATTGCTACTTTGATCAAAAATAAAAATGTTGTGGTGAAGGGTAGTCATTTTATTTGAAGCAAAAGGATATCCAAGCTGGATATTTCTGTCATTGAAGATGAAATATAATTATTGAATATTTACAACCTTATTAAAGTAGATGGGAATTTGAAGATTTGAAATGCTTTTTAGCAGGAATACTTTTGGGTGAAGATGTATTGTTTTATTTATACACAGGAGAAGGTAATTAGTTGGAGGGGGTAGTGGGGGATTTATTCTTTATTGGGAGTCTGCCCAAAGTCATTGGTGATTTGGGAAATTAGGGATTTAATGCACAAAGAATACAGAATGCACAAAGGTGGCTTGTAGAAAGTGCATGGAAATTCAGCACAGGTTAGATATTTTTCCTAACTGAAAGATCATACAGTAGGGCAGTATGGTGGCGGTTTGCACTGCTGCTTTAAACAATGGGGCCCTAGGTTTATTTCCAGACCTGGGGTGCTGTCTGCTTGGAGTTTGTTTGTTTTTCCCATGTTTGTTTGGGTTTTCTCCGGGTGCTCCAGTTTCCTCCCACACTCCAAAAACATTCTGGTAAGTTAATTGGCTTCTGAGAAAATGAGTGCGTGAGTGCGTGAGTGCGTGAGTGCGTGAGTGCGTGAGTGCGTGCGTGCGTGCGTGCCCTGCAATGGACTGGTGTGGTTTCCTAGGTGTACCGTAATTTGTGTCCAGTGTGGCTTCCCTGCAACCTTCATGTCGAAGGAAGGGTCATATAAAATATTAACTTTGTGGGGAAGATAAACATTTATGTAGGAACTGCTCCCAATCTTTTCCCAACCAAGTTAAAGTGAAAAGAAATGAGAGTAGGAATCCAAAGTAGAAATGGTGAAAGAAAAGGTTGCAAGAACTGGCGATGATTAAGACTTAGAAAATAGCTGTACTTTCCCCTAAACAGGTGGTAGGATTGCAGGAGGGGAAAAAAAAAGTCCTGAAGTACATTCAGATCCTGCAGTGGGATAGAAGATTAGGCAACAGGAATTCAGGAAGTTAGAAGAGGATAACTTGTCTGAAGCTGAGATGTAGTTTGGTAGAAGGGTTTGTGCTTTTAAAAATATTTTTTTGCTCCAATAGAATCGTGTGCCAACTCTATTTTGCTATTTTTAGTGGCTGTATCAGTTTTCACTGTGAAAGTCTGAGGAGTATAGAGTTTTGGGAAGACACAGACAATAAGACGATAATAGGATAACTGCAAATTTGAATGCAGTTAGACTGTTTCTTCATGACTGTGGTTTACCTTTCAGAAGTTCATATGCATAGTGGAAACAGTTATAGCCAGAGGGAGCCTCCTTGTGGAGTGTTTCTAGTGTAAATAAAGCCAATTTGTTCACCATGCTGATAGAGAAAACAATAGTCATGTACAAGAGATATTTGAGGCTAGATATCTCTTTTATAGAAAGACATACAGGTACAGTAACATTGTTAAATGTTTAAATGCACTAAAGATAGCGGGCTTTCCAAGAAAAATATCAATGCCATTTAGGTTATAAGTATTTCTAGCTGCTATTAGAGAACACTCAAGATATTGAACATGTTCATTGAGAAATAATCTCTTTGGTATCTGATCACTTCTGATTTGATATTGAAACACAGGTGTTCCAACATTATTTGGCATTAGGCAGAACACATTAATTCAGTAGTTTGGTCAAATCATAATTAATGCAGCTCAGAGGTGGAATGTTTGGAAGTTTATTTGGTGTAGCATGGCTGTCTGAGAGAACAGCATCCTTGCAAATCAATTTGCCCTCACGTTCATGAGGAATGAGTCGGAGAACTGCTATGAGGCTGAAAATGGGATGGAGTTAAGCATGTGAGAAAGCTGTGCAGAGAGGTGCTCAGAAGGCAAGATAATTATATGTAGAACTGCTGAAGTGAGAGAGATTAGAATTTAGATAGAAATGACTTTCTCACAGCTTTTATCTTGAAGAAAAAAACTCCAGACATAACTCAGTCTTTATTTTGCTCTGGTTTAGTAAAATCTTAATGCTAAATTAATTTATTGCATATTGCAAGTCCCTCAGTATATTGCCAGTTTCTTTAAAAAGTAATGTAAAAGTGGTTTAACAGATTTTATCTTAGCCAAGTTAACATAAAGCAAAAATGAAATCAATACTGTTTTGGTAATTGGTAATAGGATCACTCAAGTATTTTCAGACTGATGGACAAATCATTTTTTTTTGTTTTGTGAGATACATTTCACCTAGTGTTTTATGGGGAGACAATTTGTCTTCTCCACTGTACAACTCTTGGGTACAGTTGAGACAAGACAATATCTGAATTTATGTACTGTATCACTGGAGTGTATTACAAAATTGAAAAATTGTACTCTAGGTCAGTTCTAATTTGAAACTAAATGCATCAAAATTACTTTTGCTCATCAAGCCCTATTTTTTGGTTTCTTGGGAAGTGAAGAAGTGACATTTTTCCACATTCCAAATTATACAAAAGGGAGAAAATAGAAGGTGAGATAGAGACTTCCAAATCCTGTCTTATCTTTAGGTTTTTGTTGCAGTTGAGGTTTTAATTAATTGTACAAACAGTTGTGCTAAGAATGTTCCTAATTAGATCTTCTCAATTGTTTTCAGTTCCAAATAAATTGTAAAAGTATTCACAATACTTTATTGAAATCTCCAACTGTTTTTTGACACAAAAACAAATAATAAGGTCTAATTATGCAAATTATCAATTCAATAAAGGTTTCAGTTATGTACCTGAGAGCTCTGTTGACACTAAACCAAAAATACCCTGGGATCTCAAGACGAGAAGTACTAGTATAAAACTATAGATCTGTGCTCTACTTTTAAACATTTTAAACTTTAAGACAGAAAACGTAATGATTTTTTTCTCATTTTTGTTTCTTGGTATATACCTTTTTTGGCTGCATTTGGGGTTTGATTTAAGTCTGTTAATTAAAATGACCAAAACCTGCATGCTCTCAGGATTTGCTACCTTTTATCTGAATTTGATTTGCACCAGTAGTATTCATTACTGTCTCTGTGTGGTGTCTGGGGCTTATATAATTTCTCCTCTAATTAACAATGATAATGTAGCCTATACGATATTCTTAGCTCTCAATGCTCTACTTACCTATCACAAAACAGATGCTCACATTAAATTATTTCCTCTTTATCCCCCTAGAGCATTATTCAATATTTTCCAATCCATATCAACTTTTAACTAATCATTTTTGTGTTGGGATTCTTAAATCAATGTTTTTAATTAAACCTACCACACTGCCCATCAAACAGCACGACAGGTCTCTTTTAAAGTGAATCAAGATCTAAATTCAAAATTATTTTCTGGCTTATGCTATTATTACATTTTTTGGCAATCACAATGTTAATCATGAGTGATTTCCATTTCACAGTATTTAGCCTTATTGAGCCAACTTGGTGATGGCCATTTACGTCATTGTTAAGCACAGTCTAATAGGTTTTTATCTTTTAAAAGACGAAGGCAAACGGATGCAAAGCAGTCTATTAGTCAAATTCTTACTTTAATCGAGAAACTGAGAGCTTTCATAAGAGAACTAGAAGTGTTTTTCAGTGTTTTTTGAGAATTTGAAAAGATTGACAATTAATAAACTTTCAGGGCTTGGGAACTAAGGAGCTGGGCCCTCTACATGTTTACAAAATGGCTACATTAAAACTGCACAGGAGACAGAAAACTAAGTCAAAGCGGTTCATGTCAGTTTCCAGCCCTACATTTTTTTAACGAATATGTTCTAAATGTCACTCCAAATAAGTAAAGCAGGGATGGAAAACTCCAGTCCTCAAGGGCTTTTTAAAGGTAATTTTTTAATTAGCAACTGGATAGAACCTAAAGACTCAGGTGATTTGCACTCTTATCAAAACAATTAATTCAATTAATTAATTAGGATTAGAAGAAAATGAGTACCAGAGGATGGTGTAGGCCTCAAGGACTGGACTTTTCCAAACTTGGTACTGTATACAGTATATAATTATATATGCAGACATTGTAATGTCTGATCCTGAATTCACATGAAGATGGTGGCAAATTAGTATGTGATAAATGTATAGTACATTTGTGTCCCACTCTCCAAAAATGAAGCTCCTCAATGGTAATTCTCATTGTGAAGCTTGTCATCTGACAAGCAACACTTTATAACAATAGCTTCCATTTTTTGGATACTACATTTATATGGTGCCTTGTGCAAATTGAATTTGCATGAATAATTGCATAAAAAATCAAACATTTAAGCTTAGCACAGCAGTTTAAAATATAAAGGCTGTCTGGCAGTTGTACTCTTCAAGTGCTATTTATTAGTGATTTTGAAAGAGCTGTGTAATAAAACTCCAATTGTAGCTGTATAACTCTGTGTACAAACTGAACTGTTGAACCCACAGAATTCTTCAAGGGCAAAGCCTTTTTATTAGTGATATTAGTGCATTTTATTCCATGATTAATAGTTGATACATGCATTATTGCAGCTCTCTGCCCATCTCCTGTAAACAGAGTAGCATGTGAAGTTAGTATGCTTGTGTGTCTTTCTCTGCTACGCTGCCCTTGCAGAACAAAATGGAAAATAATGAAACTGCTCATTACAAATACTACCTTGTGTGTAAAGAATGCAAATGAAGATCGAGTACTGCAGAAACATCAGACCTACAATTGGAATGCCACTCACAATCGATACCTTTTATATTAGCGATTTACCAGAAGTCATGTAGAAGGTCTCTTTGAATATAAAAGAGAACCATTACAAAAGTCCTTAATTTGTCAAATGGATGTGCGCATAACACTATCTGCAAAAAAATGACTTTGCAGCAGCTAAGCTTTGCTCCAGATGCCAGTACTAAGCGTCAAAAAGGCACTGAAAGACATAGTCACAAACATGCAATCAAAGCCCATCAGGTGTAGCAGAAACAGTGGGTAGATCCTACATAAACTTACAAAATAAAGACGTACTGTTAGGAGAAAGCCTTTTTTTGATTATAGGCAGCAATTTTACAGGAATTCAACTCAAACAGACATGACCTGATGTGGAGAAATACAGGTAACAAATCCTGTCTGGGGAGAGGAGTAAAACATGGTGGTATCAGTGTCATGGTATAACCACCATTTATTATGGTGGGATCCGTGTTTTTTTTCATTTAAATGCTGGCTGTCTCCACTATTCTACTGATTCACCTCCTGTCACTCCTCCCTAAAATTGTTTTACAGGACAGTCTCACACCCAGTGCTACATGCTACACAGCAAAAATTCCACCATGTAGAGGTGGAAAAAGCATTAACCTTTTCCTATGTGTTCCACAAAGCACTGTTTTGAACCTCAAAGAGCGCACATTTGATGGACAGCTAAGAATTTGCTTTCAGTGAAATTAAAACTCTTTTAAAAGTGCTCATTATATTGTGATAGGGCAATGTACTACGCAATTGGTCTTCTAAAGGGTTTTTGCTGGTGAAAGATCATCACTAGGCACAGACGCCAATGATATCCAGTGAATTAATATGAATTACAACAGTACTATTCAGCAATGAAACAGAAGTCCCCAGATTTGGATTTAGGTGTGGAAAAGGTTGTGATTTTTTATATTTTATGTTTGCTCCAGGAATAGAATTGAGGAATAAAGACTTCATTACACCCTTGCTACTTGTTGTAATTTTTCTTTTTTCTCTTTTCTGTAACTTTTTGTTTAAAAAAAAACAATGAGCCATTTAACAGCAGTAATGTTGTAAGAAAGAATTTGGGAGAAGGTTCACTTTCACAAACAAAAACAAATGACTGCAGGGATTTCTGCACATGCAAAAGCACAAGGGAGAAAGATAAATGTTTGGTGTTTAAGAGATGGAGCACTTATTGAGTTCTCCTGAGCACAACAGAAGAGCAGTCTTCTTTAATGCAAGTTGATATTTTTTCAAAAATATATATAGTACGATAAAATATATAGAAGGTCAAGAATCTACTAAATCGATCAGAACTCAAGGCAAATTCACTCCAGTCCCACATAAATATCTATACAGTATATATTTGTGTAATTGTGTAAAGTTCTGTGTATATAGTACATTCTATATTTATAATCACAAGAGCTCTTTTACTCTTTCTGTTTTGCAGGTACAGACTAAGAAAAACAACAGTGTATTTTCCTCTTCACTCTAAACTCACTACTGAATTCAAACTGTTAACATTTGCTTCCAAATATTTCATCCAACCTTTTCTTGAAAGAAGCAGGGGTGCTAGTTTCAACAACAGGGCTGAGTATCTTGTTCCAGAATTCCACAATCCCTTATGGAAAGTAGTGTCTGATGTTTTCAATGTTAAAAGTTCCAGTCCCCCTCTTCATTTACAATTCCTCTTTTTTGTGTTTCACTGCTGCTTCTGAAGAAGTTCATTGGGTTGATTTTGTTAGACATGAATCAAGTTCATTCTCAGTCCTCTCTGTTCAAGATTAAACAGATTTATTTTAGTCAGTCAAATAATGACATACCTATAAGGTCAGGTCTAGACACTCTACGTAGATCTAGAACAGTACTACCATTCTTATAACGATACAAAATTGTGCTGAGGCATCACTGGTGCATTGTACAAGGTGTAATTGTATAAAAAAGGAAAGTAGTGTCAGTATAAACAACTGTTTCATGGAAAGGGTCTTCAAGATCAGCATTACCTATTTTGTATTGTGATGCCATGGGGCTAGTGGCTGCCATCGTCCAATGCTCAGGTTACAGCCCTCTTACTTGCTGGGGAACTTTTTTGCATTACTTCTCTTGTTGCTCACACTCTCCTCCAACAGTGATGTTGACCATGGCCCTCTTGTTGAGGCTACCAGGAAATGTGGCACAATTAATGAGACCATTGGGCCCCTCGTCTTACAGGATTTCACATGTCTACGAAGACTCCAACTCTCCAACTTGCCCCCAAAACTGTTCTCTAGGGGTCCCTCGCCTCACTGAGCCCTTCGCTCATGGTTAGCTGGGCTCAAGGACCTTCATCCAGTAAGCTCTTTTCCTAGGAGCCACCAGCATATAACCTCCTGCTCTCACACTCATCTCTGAGCCTACTTCTCCCCAATGACACACAACTACAAGGGCTATGGTGTCTTACTCTCAGGTAGCTCTAAGACTTCCAAGGTCTGCTTCCTGCTGCTGACATTCTCCTTCCAAAGTCCCCTGGCTGGGCCTCACACATAGTCAATCTTGCATATGGGAAGCCTTATCTCCCATCCTCTCTCGTTTGCTTCTAGCACAAGGTCTTGGCTTGATCACTACTTAAGGAAGTATTCTACATGCTCTCACATGTACAGTAGTCCTCCCACAACTGAGACTAATTAGAGACTCCTCTCAGCTGTGGTTGCCGAGGCAACACATCGCTCTCTATCGTGTGTTACCACAGTATTCATAGTTTATATATTCATACTACCTCCATGTAACGCTTGGCTCCTGTTTCGGCTTACTAACGTAATTTTCTGGTCTTACATTTACATTATACATTAAATTTCCACTGGCAGGTGTTCGCACAGCATTAAGTTATTTTTTTAATTAAATTTGGCACCTCTGCAGTGTTTACTAATCCTCCTATTTAGAAAGTTGTGAATTTGACTAGTTTACTGACTATACCACGATCTCTAAAATAACTTGAGAAAAGCAGTGGTCCTACAGCAATATGGATTCCTATGGTAAACTGCTTATTGTATCACTCACTTGTTGCATTCATCCTGAATTCTCTATTTTCTATCCGTTACCTAATTTCAATCTAAATACATTATTACTTAGAATGCTTAATTCTATCTGTAATTACATTTCAAAATTAATCAATTTTATGAGGAACATTCATAAAGGGCTTCTGAAAATCGAAATACATTATGTCATAGCCTGTATGATGTTTGCATCCATTACTGTTGTGTGCTCAAACAGCTCTAACAAGTAAACTAAGACAGAATCCTAACTCATAATAAAAAATTCCAAATTCCCCTTGTCTATCCCTTAGAATTGAATTGCCATACATGGAATAGCTTGTAACAGAAGTAATTTTACAGACATTTTTGTATGTAATTACATGGCTTCATTTTGACACCATTTCAATAGAAAGGCAATTCAATATTCAATTTAATTTGCATTACTGCAGTTGTGAATGTTGGAATAATTGTCTTAACAATCAAAAAATAAGATATCTTGGTTTGTTAAGTACAATTGTTAAAATAGCATTAGGCCCTGGAGATAATGCTGGTCTTAACTCTGAAATACATGTACTTTTCTTTTGATATTATGTATGTAATATAAGTAAAATACATACTTTATAAATGAAATGTAAAAAGTAACATAAATATGAATTCTTTATTTTAGCATCCACAATAATATTCTTTTCTATTTTTCTCTTTATGTATCCTGTAATATCCTTTAACAGTACAGAAACTGACAAGGTTGCATGCCAAGTATGATTGCAAAAGTGGATATTTCTGGAAAATAATGTTACATATTACAGTCATATTATATATTGAATAAGTGACATTTCTAGAAAGATCTTTCATATATAAATTAAAACTTTGATCAGGGAGTACATTTAAAAATACAGAATACATTTTTCTGCATCACCACATTTTCCTTTTTGGTGGATGTAATATATTTGGAGTAAGTGGAAACATTAAAAACATCCTTATTATTTTTAACAGTCAATATCAATGCAATACACTGCAGTCAAAAATGCTTCTTTTGCAGAGTTTTTCATAGCTTCATAAAACCTTGGAAATGCAAGTGAGTGAATTAAACTCCAAGGAGTAATAATTCAATCTTTTTCTCCAGTTATTTCCTTTCAGATCCATTGAGTGACCTTTCTGTTGTGAGAGTGTGGAGAGATTACTTGGCAAAGCCTAAATGAATCAGCAGCAATAGTGAATGTAAGAGACACCTGGGAGACAGAAATAAACATAAATGGGGACACAGAAAGATTTGTACTGACAAACAGTAAGAGGATAGGAGGCCATTTTAAAAGCTACAAAACCAGACAAGTGAAGCATAGAGGAAGAGAGAAAACTAAAGATTCCAGGTTTATTAAGGCTTACCGAGCAAGAGAGATGAAAAAAGTATATGATCAGTATGCATTTTCTAATTTATTAACTGATCACTGTTTGCTTGTTAAATTTGCTTCCCTTTTGTCCTATTACTGTATATGCTGTGTGTATAATACTTTTCTAATATTTTGTAAACATTAATAAATACATAAATTACATTCAACACAACATATTTATAATCACAGTAAATTTATATAAAATGCAGTTTTGTTAGTGAAGTGTTCTATAACATGATTTAAAGAATTCACTTGCTGTTAAAATATTTAAATATTTTTCAGAGTTAACCATTTGTAAACCTTGTATATTGTATCTTGTTATAATTCACTGACTCATCTGCAACAGATTTATTAAGTTATTATTATCCTATATTTATCAGATTGAACTCTTAATCTGTTAGCATATCTTGCTAACACTTTTTTTGTGTTACTGCTGTAACTACCTCAAAACAACCTTTGTGCTGATTGTGTTGAATGTCATAGCTGAAACACCGTCAAATTATCTGTGGAGATAATTGTAATTATTTAATTTGATACAATTGGCTTTTATATGTTTGTATTTCATGCAGGAGATTTTGACTGCCTCTGCACAATATTCATAATGCTTTGCCTATCAATCCTGCATAATTTCAAATTATATCCCATTTCTTCTTTGGCAGACCAGACCATAAACAAGATTATGGCTTTTCTTTCAAATGATTTTACCTGATTATGCTTTGGCTCAACAGTGGCACAAACACTGTCTCAGTAATGAATGCTTTAAAGCTGTCTTAAAATGTGTTTCGCAAACACATTTTAAACACCCTAATTTTATGAAACCATGAAATACTAAACATTCAAATAAGGGAAAATATAACAAATCTGTGCAAGAGTTTTCAACACATATTTGTGTTGTTTGTCTGCCTGACATGGTTCAATAAAGGAATTGCCAGTGCGTGCTGGCTGCAAAGGAACAAGTTAAGTCCATGCTAGAAAAAGAAGAAACTGAATATTTCTGCTGTCCGATTCTTCTTCGGGTGTGAAGGAGAGAGTATTTTGGCAGGAATAAAAAACACAGGTCAACAAAGGATAGAGTAAGTGAGAGAGTGCCCAAATGAAGGGAAATTAAATCTGGAACAGAGTTATGAAAGTCTGAAATCTGTAAATGAATGGAGACGGTTTCAAATGAATTAGTCTGTCATTAAGAGAAGGGGGAATGTGTCATCCCTATTAAATGACTGATTCTGATGTTTCAGTGGAGCAGGAATTATGAAATCCCTGTAAAATGACACAGACAGAAAGGTCAGTGGATTCATGGTTGGGGGAGGCAAAATGGAGAACTTCATACGTTCCCTGCAAGAGTCAGTTAGTTTCCTTTCTGTTTCATAAATGTAAATAATGGGATATTTTATGCAAAATATATTGAGTCTAAAAGAAATCTGCCTGGCATACCCACCATGTAATATAAGCAGTTTGACCATACAGTAGTATCAAATTATGTTAATAGTGCTACAGCCAACTATCCATCTATATACTTGCAGCTAAGCAAGGCTGGGCTTGGTCACTACTGGGATAAGTGAACTACTAGGAAAACCACATTGCTGCTGTAAATTATGCTGAAGGACTACAGGTAGTTCTAGTTTATGTTCCTTCTAAACCTGTTTCTAAAATAATCCATGTACAGTATGGTGACTAGGAACTCAACTGTAGGAGGTACTACCCATTTGTTCCCTTCTAAATGTAAAGTGCTTTGGGATCTTTTTAGGATGAAAAGAGTCATTTAAATTAAATGAAGACCATAGATTACTACAGGATAATCTTTATTGTATATGGGAAATTATAACTTTAAAACCTTGCTTTACATTTGATGCTGACATTGGAATTCTGCAATTTTGCGGTCTCCTGTGGTGTGTTATCCATTTCAAACAAGCAAAATGAAGAGAGTGAAAGAAAAAAAGCCATCTTTAATTTGAAACCAAAAACAGATAAAAAGGAGTGCAAAATGCCTGCCCCACTTTTATGTTTGACAAAGATAGCAAATTACATTTCCAGTTGTCCTTTGAAGGTTTACTTTGAAGATATAGAGATTTTGAGACATCCCGATGAAGGGAAATATGTTTTAAAGTGCATTTTCTGCTTTAAAAAATAAAATCACATATACACGCAAACTGGGATTCTTATTGTCTTTTATGTCCTAACCAATATTTTTTCAGTCTTTTTAATCTTGTAGAGTAAATTAAAATATGAAATCCCTGGCTTTCTAAATCTTTAGATATGCAATATGTTGTCAAATTAACTCAACTTACTGTATCACCCTTTGCTGATAAGCATTTCTTTTTGAAACACTGTCTGTTTGAAATTGTTTGGCTGCAGTTAGAAGTTTCTAACCTTGAAAAACCTTTCTTATTGTGCAGAGCGTTTAAGATTTAATGCTTCAGGATTTCTGGCAAATATTGTTGTTTTGAATGTAATTTTGAGATTTTGTTTTCAACAGCAGATTTAGCAATTGTACAGTAGATACTTGAAGCACGGTAAATAAACCTGCAAAGTATTTGAGCCAAACTTGGTCTCTGTAAAGCAGCTTTATGCCCATATATTCATTCTCGCCTACTTTATGGCATTTTATTTTTGGAAAAGAGTCAAATGAGCTGTGATATATTGACCACAAAAAGAAGAGAAAATAAATAATATTTTTTTCTTAAAAAAATATGAAAGGGCAATTCAATTCAAATCAAAGTTTACTTATCAAATGCACAACAATACGGCATGCAGCAGTAGTTGCTGACAATGAAATGCCTTTTCTACAAGCTCACCGGGGTGGGGGGTAAAAATAAAAAAAATTAAAGTTACAAAAGAAGGTTCCATAATAATACATAATAGTACAATAGAAATTTAATAAAATAAACTCAGACAATACTCAATATGAATAGAGCTTCTACTGTATGTGTCCATGGTGTATGCAATATATTATGTCCAAGTAGTGTAGTATGAAAGTATCCAATGAAAACTGTATGTCCACATAGCCATTATGGGTGATTTGCTGAAGGAGCTGCAGGTTAGCTATTTAGCAGTCTTATTGCCTGGAGGTAGAAGCTGTTCCGTAATCTGTTGGACTTTGACTGAATGCTTCGGTACCGTTTACCGGACAGTAGGAGGGAAAACAGTTTGTGACTGGGATGACTGGGGTCCTTGAGAATGGACCCTGGACTTCTTCAGACATCTAGTTGAGTAGATATCCTGTATGTTTGGTAGCTCACAGCCGATAATGAGCTGCACTGACTTCACAACCCTCTGCAATACTTCGTGATCCCGGGCAGAGCAGTTCCCATACCAGGCAGTAATGCAACCAGTCAGGATGCTCTCAATAGTGCACCAGTAGAAGTTGGCCTGGATATGTGATGGCATGCCAAATGTCTTTAACCTGCAGAGAAAGAATAGGCGCTGCCATGCTGTTTTGACCACGTTGTTGGTGTGTTGGGTCCAGGTGAAGTCCTCCATGATGTTAACTCCCAGGAACTTAAAACTGCTGACCCTTTCCACTGCAGTCCTATTGATATAGATAGGTGTGTGATCTCCTCCCTGGTGTTTCTTTTAGTCCACAATCATCTCCTTAGTCTTACCGATGATCAGAGAGAGGTTTTTTTCCTGGCACCATGCTGCCAGGCTTTCAACCTCCTCCCTGTACGCAGACTCTTCACCATCTGTGATCAGGCTGATGACTGTTGTATTGTCTGGAAACTTAATGATGGAGTTTGAGTTATGCCTGGCGACACAATCATGGGTAAATAAAGAGTAGAGACAGGGCTAAGCACACAACCTTGGGGGGCTCCATTGTTTAGAGTCAGGGTATAGGATATGTTGGTGTCCACCCTCACCACCTGCATACGTTCCGTCAAGAAGTCCAGGATCCAATTTCTAAGGAAAGTGTTCAGTCTCAGGTCCTGGAGCTTGATGATAAGCTTTGAGGGCACTATGATATTGAATGCTGAGCTGTAATCAACAAACAGCATTCTCGCATATGTTCCTTTCTTATCCGGGTGTGAGAGGGCAGTATGGAGGGCAGAAGCAATAGCATCTTCTGTTGACCTGTTCTGGCGATACGCAAATTGCAGTGGGTCTAGGGTGTCAGGCAGTGAGGAGGTGATATACAGTATGCTTTGAACAACCTCTCGAAGCACTTCATGATAAAAGATCGTCTTTCTGGTATCTTTACTGAAAGTTACTGAAATTCACCCCCTGCAATTACAACTAATTTCCTAGCAATGCTGTTGGAGCTAGTTTTTTTATATATTCCTTCAAAAATTGACTATATGGCATTCTGGCATCAGCTGCTAGGATCCAAAAATGCTTGATAGTCAGAATGCCGGACTCTTGATTTGAGCTTTTCTTCTGTCATTTTCTTTCTCTAGCATTACTGCACCGGCTCACTTGAAAAGGAATGTGAGTGTACTTGTAGGTAATACTGTAAATGAGGAAGCTGAACCTGAAACATTCTTGAACAGAAAAAAGTGCTTTATTTTCTAAACTGATGGCAAACTGAAACTGTGTGGTAATAATTTCATAGGAAGGCTAGAAATATTAAATATGTTTTCAACTTTTCTGTTCAGAAAAATAAGCTTCCTCAGCTAAATGGAGTTTTCAGGGTCACTAACATCACAGCTATCTAGCCTCCCAACCTAAATAGGGTATCGCTTTCCTGCTTTCAAGTAAGGTACTCATTGCCTATGTAGATTACATCCAAATAACCTTCTCACAACAAACTATAGATTGTACTGTATACCTGACCATACCTGAGCCCTCACTCTATAGTTCAAATAAAACCCTTTGCATACTGTACATAGACCGTTCTTGTTTTATTAACATTTAAAATTGGACTAAATTTATCTTTCCAGTATTCCACAGGTTAATACTGAACATGGTCTTTACAAAGTTACAAAAAAAAATGTTGTGTGCTATTTGATATGTTTGCTCACCATTATATATTTAAGGGAAAAGAAAAAGACTTTCTTAAAAGTACTTAATCAATTACTTATTTTAAAACCAGGAATTATGCTAAACTTCACTTACCTAAACAGTGTAGTTGCTGACACATAATGTCTGCCTATTCATGAAATGTTTTTGCATTTAATTCTTTAATTCTTGTTCTCCAAATAACAACTCCCCAACCACAGGATCCAAGCCTCTGCACTTGTACGTACTGTATATTTCCATCACAATTTTCCTCATTTCTTTTAGCAAAGCATTGAAGTCCTCGTAAAACAAGCATAGAAAGACATTGAAACATGGTTCATTAGAAAAGAACAATAAGAACAGGGAAATTTATAGTCAATAAATTAAGTCAATGGAAATCTTGGCAAACAAGGAAATTTTATATATTTACCAGACTTCCATTTAAAATGTTAACATTCATTTTTGATTAAAAGGCTTAAAAGGAAAATTTCCAGCTTCAGAATTCTCTTAATCATTATTTTTTTCATAACAAATCTCTTGGATGCACAGTTCGAAGATTACAATAGCAACATTTTTGGTACATATGTTGTATCCTTGTGTGGTCTTAATGATATTCTGTCTTTTATCTGTTTGTTTTTTTTACATTTGATTTTATTTTTAATTTTTTAATTTAATGTTATGATTCCCTAAGCTTGGATGTGTAAATTCTTGACAGATACCGCACCTCTGTGTTACAGGGCTTCTGTACACATGCTGCTTCAATGGGCATCTGATCTTATTTCCTTACCTCACACATGCTTACATACAGTATAGCTTCCAGAAATCATTCCAAACCAGATAGTAAGGAAGGAATTGAACACTCACAATAGCACAACATAAAACATATTTTAAGAATTTTACACTGCCTCTTTTGAATGCTTCAGAAATGTCACAATATGCTCTCATAGGGAGGATATTCTTAGTCAAAGGATACATCTTTCCAAGTTATCATTCCCCTATGATTTGTTGTTAACACTATTAAATGTCACCATGCTTTATCTGAACAGCTAACCCCAAATCAGCAGTAAGATTTCAAAATTAACAGAGATGCTGTCTTACTTAATACCAGTTGTAGTGCGGTGCGGTAGCCCTGTGGCTAAGGCTCTGCACCTGTGGCTGGAAGGTTGCTGGTTCATATCCCATGGTTGGCAGAGGAATCCTACTTGGTTGGGCCCTTGAGCAAGGCCCTTAACCCCAACTGCTCCAGGGGTGCTGTATAAATGGCTGGTTCTATGCTCTGACCCCAAGCTTCTCTCCCTTTCTGTTTGTCTCATGAAGAGCAAGTTGGGGTATTCAAAAAAGACAAATTCCTAATGCAAGACATTGTATATGGACAATAAAGTGATCTTATCTTAGACCATACGATTGAATACATCAGATAAGTTCCTTTGAATAATGATTGGAAAAAGTCCTCACATCTTGGGAGAAATTAGAATATTGGTATGTTTTCAGTTGTAGCGTGATCTTTCAGCTCAGCTGAGGAAAATCACAGATAATCCAATTATCCTCAATTCAGTTGAAGCTTGGAAAGCAGTTCATGGGGCTCAATATTTAAAAGGAAATATTACATTTCCTCATTTGAAATTGCTATGCCACAGCGTGGAACACATTTTCATGTAAACAGTTTAAATTGTAAGCCATCCTTTGACTTAAGGCATTTTACTGTCTCATACTATATAAGTTTTACTTTACTTCCCAAGTCCCACGAAGAATTTTGTATTACTGCAACATCTGTTTTAAGCACTCAATTCCCCGCCTGTTGGCTTGTTGCTGAAGCCCTTCCAGGAATAGCAAGGCATTTTGGAAAAAAGAAAATGATCTTATAAATCTTAGAATTTCCCCTAATATAAGATGCAACATATTGTTTAAAATTGTACACAGGGGTATGGATTTACGCTGCTTTTAACTCTTTCACTTGAGAGTAAGGGAAGTGTCTTATTCCTGTTTGAGGAACCATAGGGGATGCTCTCCTGTCTTGAACCTTCACAGTACTTTTAATATAATCAAGGTGATTTGTGACTTAAAAATTGGGCAGGAGATTAGGAGATGATTTTGGAAGACATTTGCCATTCAAAATGTGGGGATGATCAAAGCCAATACAATACCATGCTGTATGAAATCAGCTAGTTCTACAAATCATGTCACTCTGTAGAATTAACAACCAAAATAATGCCATATTCTTTGCAGATGTTCTGAATACCATATTTTCTTCATTTGTGGGCTGTAATTGAACAATTACTGTCTTGCAATTTTGACCTCAAAAGTGCAATATAGACTCTAGAAAGTGCAAAATCATAACCCTACAACAGAGTATTATCAAATATTTTACATACAGTAGCAATATAAGATTAGATGCATGTATATTTCCAGTTTGAATATCTGTCTCCAGTTGTCTCTCTGTTCCCCTGACCTTTTAACAACAAAATAGTTATGAGTCTGTCTCCCCTTAAAGCTCTCTCCAGCAGGTTGAATTTAAGCATCAAACACATAAAAGTCATAATATTCCCTGGCTAGTTTGACCTTGCATTTGGGGACAGGCCAATACAGGGAAAACTGTATTAGGTTTCACAAAATCACAAGTAAGGATGTGCTCTTGGGAGAGAATAGAGTGCCATTAATCATCAGAAGATCTGTACTTGCATCCCTTTCCCTTAGAGTTTTCTTTTTAGCTGTAGAAGGACAGATCAGGGATATAACATTATTGTATCATTGCCCCTTCAACTGGGAGAACTCCATGATGTCATTTCAAAGAGGGATTAGAGATTCTAGAAGGGAAAGAAAGTTTTCTTTAAATATGTAAGATATTAAATCTTCCTATAAAACGTTGTATCATTTGATTACTTTAAAGGACAATTGACCTGAGATGATACTATACCAAAAGATTAAAGAAAATCTTCTAGTCTTCTAAAAAATCTTCTGAATTTTCAAGTCAGATTATGTGGTGCAGGACAGGATGGAATAAAGGAACATAAAGATATTTCCCAGTCATAAAAAAATGAGATGCTGCTGCTGGTAATATATACTAAATGCATCTTATGATAACACAGCATTTGTGGCAGCATGTTTTCTTCATAATCCTTTTTCTTTCTTGTTCTGAAGGAATACGTAAGGAAACATGAAATGAATGCTAATATGTTTCTAAGTTTTTGTATTTAATTCTTTAATTCTTGTTTTCCAATTATATCAACTCCCTGCTCAGAGAATCCAAGCCTCTGTACTTGTACATACTGTAGATTCACCTTTTCTCTCATTTCTTTAAGCAATGCATTGAAGGTCTTGAAAAACATCAGCATGGAAAGACACTGAAACTTGCTCCATTATAAAAGAACATTAAGAACAGGGGAATTCACGGTCAATAAATAAAGTCCATGGAAATCTTGGCAAACAAGGATTGCTTTATTTTTTTTTAATTGAAATAATAGTTTTAAGCAATGGAATTGATTGCACAGTACATTTTCCTATTTAAGGATAAGTGTGTGTATCCATATGAATATAATGATAATGTTCACATTAGGTACAAACTGTAACATCAAAATGATGTAGTAGAAAATATTTCATTATGAATAAACCCTAATTGAAAGTAAGTCTGTGTAGATTCTGTGGACATTGTCATGAAAACTAAACCCTAAGCTGAGCTATCAATAGCTTCTACAGTAGATGCTATCATTGCTAATGTAACAGGTTATTCATACACACAAATGATCATTGCTATCTCATAATTATGAAATAATCTACTATCTCATAATAACAAGAACATTTACCATCTCATCATTACGAGATAATGTACTATCTGGTAATTACGAGGTAATTTTCCTGTAATTATGCAAGATATTATATATTAAAGATACCACATGACATATTTTTGTCCTTCCTATTTTTTCTGTACAAAAATTACCAGGCCTACACATTGTATCTTCAGTATTTATTTCCACAGAGATTTATCTGGACTACTCCTTGTGGTCAGGATTGTACCACTACAATGAGAATAGATGTATATCTGAGGCTAAGAGAGCTAAACCAAAGCTCTTTTTATTTTCCTCTGCTCTGGCCAGGAAATCTGTGCATTGGGCATGTTGCCTGAACATTTGTTGTGAAGCTTTAGGCAGACCATATGATCTACAGTACTAGCAAATGTTCTACCTTTCAGAACTGTGCTGTTTTTAGCATCTGGGTCACTCTTTTCTGCAGTAGTTAGCAGACAAATGATTGTTTAAAAAAATATTCATAGTCATGACATTGCATTTACACATACAAATGATGAAACAAAGGTGGGTTCATTGAGAAAAAGTCTCATTTCTTGGTTGTGAATGCATACTGTACCAGGTCTAGCATCTAAGCGATAACTGTCTAATCTTAAATTCTGGCAAGAACATTGAATGAAATATATTCTTGAACTTGAAAATGAATTGGTTCTACTTGTCTATCAGACAATGTTTAACCAAATATGAATTTTGCTTTATCCTTTACAATTCTTAATTTTTCTGAATAGCCTGTTTGTGTATTTTTAACCGTGTCTGAAAAATGTAACCAATTAATTTTTAGGGATGATATCTGCTTCCAGAAGACATGTAATTTCTAAGAAGATATTTTGAAAGACAAAGAACTATTCTGACGTCATGACTAAATTATGCACTTTGTTTTTTAAAGGAAGTGCCCATATTTTTTCTCTGATATTTTACATTTGAAATAATTAATAATTTATCACTTCAGTCTTTGCAGTAACACTTTAGTACCAGCACTAATAGAATACACTGGAGAGATCATACCTACTGTAACCTAGGAAATGCTGCCTAGAATTGAACTGAAAATGGGCAATCACAGGGCTTCATTAATAATCCAAACAAGCGTTATTAAAGATTGAGCCTCATTGGACTATTTTCATGTTTCTGCAGCAATATCTTATCATACATTATATAAAATTGTCCTTGGTGCAGGAATCAATAGGATGAAGTGTTGTACTTTATGTAGTGGCTTAGTAGACAGACCAATTACCACTAGTTTCCCTTACTACCATTCAAATTCCTGTAGCTGAAGTGAAGGACCAGTTGATAATATAATGGGCCTAGTAAAAAATAGTGTGTCAGATCTAGTTTGGCTGATGTGAAAATTTAATTTAAAAACATATATATATGAGGGAACCTAAACAGGCAGACTCATTTAATCTGAAGGCAAGTTAAACCACTGGTTACAAAGAGACAGAGACATTATTTTGTGACCTTTCAGAGTATTCTTTTTCCCCTGAACAGATTTATTGTTTCCATAGAAAGGGAGTTAAGTTAATTTATTTACATGGTTATTTTTTGTTTTATCAGAATAGAAAGTTCTGATGGAAGGTATCAATATTGTAAACTGAGACGGTAACAAAAAGTGGGAAAATGAGACGGGATCATTTTCCAAGGCACTTATTTTATATAATTCATATCTAATATAATATATTAAATCTTTATGTGGAACTGTGCTCATTGTTAGATGTATCATATGTGGAAAAAATAACCTCACACCTTTAATTTACTTGAAATTCTAGATTTGCCTCATAGCTGCCAAGAGTGTTCATTAAAAAAGTTATTAATTTAGATCATTCTAAATAGATTTCTTGCAGGATAATGTACTTTGTATAAAAAAAATTAATGTAGAGCATTTGTATGGGTATCTGTACAATAGATTGCAGGTAGCTAAGAATCTTTTACATTTGGCATTATTTAACCAACCTAAGTCAGCAATGGGCCCATGATCTGATAGTATACTGCAGGTTTTGCAGTGATTATATCATATATTTTTTTAGACTTGTGATAGAGGTAACTTGAATTTTACCTTGCAATAATACTGAAGGAATAGGATCACACTTATAAGTCTTAGACATGCAAAATGTTTCCTATGAGTAATTATAAAAATCAAAAGTTTAATTGCAGCACTTAGTGCAGGTGACAATCTAGACATACTGTGAATGCTGCATGGGGTGGGTAATATCAGGGTGTACAAAATCCACATCACACATATGCCTATACTTCCAAAGCTCTGATCGGGCTAATCCCGCTGCATGTGGGCAAACACATCGACACATGGTGGCACCTCAAGAGCTCAGAGACAGCCAGATCTACTGCTGTACCCTTTGCATGTGCTCCGCAAAGACACTAGCAACATGGCCTCACAGCACACCACTAAAGAGAAGTAACCTTTTTTTGTTCTCCATCTTGCACCGGAGGCAGATTGCAATCCCTGTTCCCAGATAAACAGGAAACAAGCAGACTATATAAATAATGCTGCCCACAGCTCTAGCTCATCAAATTACTAATTCCCTTAAGCTCTGGTCTCTTAAAGGCACACGCCACCCATCACAGATCCTCGAGTGGCATTATTAAGATAAACATTGTTTTTTCTTGGAACAAGTAATAGGTTTATTCCATGCTGAAAAGAGAAGAAAGAAAACACAACATTTTGGCCATGGAGCCTTCTCCGGGTGTGAGAAAGACAGGGCAGTAAGCAAAGGTGATGTAGCGGGAGAACAAAAGCTGGGAGAGAAGAGGAGCGATGGACGGGAGCTGGGGACAGAAAGGGAGGGCAATCAAGAGGTGTGAAGTCAGAATAGGTGAAGAGAGGTGCGAAATGAAGCCTACAATGAATAGAGAGAATTTAGAAGAAAAGTAGTCTGTCGTTAAGAGAAGGGGGAAGGTGTGATCCTAGCTGCAGGATACTTTTGGTTTCTGTAGTCTTTCTGATGTATGAGTTCGGAAAACCATCTTTGAGAACACAGACGGAGAGATTAGTGTGATCATGGCCGTCAGAAGTGAAATGAGAAACAATGGAAACAACAAAAAACTGTTTTTTCTTTGTTTGAATATAAATGTGAGTTACTGTAAAACATGCGTTCAGTCACAGGATGGATTTCCTGATGCATTCATTTTAATAATGGGGCCATTCCACTACCAGGGTGTTTAGGTATTGTTGTGGCAGAACCCTTTGCTGTGGACCACCCAGATAGTGTTTTGTCCTCCATCCCAAATCTTGTGGAGGTCATTAACCATTTGTCTGCAGTTTTTGGAGAGCCCTCTATCCTTAACCACGTCTATACTTGCTGCTACTGAATGTCTTCCATGAATTACCTCCTTTGATATTCAATTGAAACAGGAAATCAGATGTCTTTTTACGTATATCAGTACAGTGCATTGTTCATAACATTTCTGCAAAATATTACCTTTAAGTTTGTCAGGGCCCATTGATTTTCAAGTATTTACAAAAACACATGCCCCACTTGTTCAGATGTTACTGTAGAGGGAGACATGCCAGTGGACCCAATAATATTATTAAAATGGGTTTTGCTGGTTTGCTACTCTCAAACCAAGCAAAAAAAATAGTGGAGTGGAGTTTGCAGAATTTGCCTGGGTTTCCTCAGAGGTAGGTTAACTGGATGCTGTAAAAAATGGTCCTGTGTGCATGTTTGTGTCTGTGTTTGCACTGTGATGGACTGGTGTCTCATCTCACCTGTTGCTTGCCAGTTAGGTTCCAGCTCCCCCTGTTATTCTGTACTGGATAACCGGGTTAAAAATGGATGAATAGATTAAAAAAACATTTTTTTTCCTTTTTCTTCAGGGCTGTGAATACATCTGGAGGGCACAGTAGGTGAGCAGATGGATATTAGGAACTTTGCGAACTACTGTATGCTACAGATATTTAGAAAAGCCTCTATGATTGTTTTAGAAACTGTATACTGTATATGATGTGATGATGTGTGATTTATACTGATATGATTTGACAATGTATTTAGAATATAATCGTATGCACTTGAAATTGTTGCACTGTGTATACTGTATGTGAGGTTACATTTTCTTTGTCCTACCTAAAGAGTCTATATTTAGCTTAATTGATTGCTTTCACTGTCTACAGTTAAAGAAGGGGAACACAGGGTGATTTTGTTGCTAGTTGTTATCTTTGACACTATACAAGAACATAACAAAGGTACAAACAAGAGAAGGTCAGTTGGCACATCTAGCACATTTGGTTGCTAGTAGTTAATTGATCCAAGGATGTCATCCAGCTTTTTCTTGAAAGATGGCAAAGTATGTGCTCCAACAACATAGCTGAGTAGCTAGACTCCAACTAATTATTTCAAGTAGGTAGCTGCATCAGCATGTAAAGACTCCAAAGGAACATGTAGAGATTTATTCCATGCTGAAAAGAGAAAAAAAGAAACACAACATTTCTGCTGTGAGGCCTTCTTCAGATGTATGCAAATAAAGATGGCTACAGCTAACAGATCCACATAATCTCCCTTTTAAAACTAATGTTCAAGGGGGTGACATTACTTTTTGCAACAGGCAAACTGAGCATTAAAGCTTCTGCATCCATTTTTTTTTATATGTGGTTGATCAGGAGTTGGGCACCAATTTAAGAGGATACTGAACTTCAGTTGTATGGAAATCTTTCCTTATATTGTATTGTTTCAAAATTTCTTCTGGTTGTAAAGCACTATTCACATTCAAAGATTTGTTGAAAATAAGGAGAATAGGGAAGGAAAATTGCCCGGGATTTATGAATGTATGTTTGGGAGAAAAATGGATTTATTCTTTATCCAAACATTTACTGAGACCCTCATTCACAGTTGTGAACTAAAGAATTATAAGATGGAATTGGAAAATTGATTTTGTCCTTTTTTTGACAAGACAGAGGAACTTTAGCTCTTCCCATTTAATTAATGTGTATCGGGATTTAGCTTGTCAAGAAAGCATCTTGAGGCAACTAATGGAAATCCATATCCAAATTCTGAAATAAATTACCAATTTGAAACAAGAGCCCTATGCTAGCAAAGACATGAGGAGCCATGTGCAGTGAGATACTGAAGGGCAAACAAAGGCAACTCATTAAAATAGACTACAAAAAATGCAGTAACACAAACACCAGTTAATTCTGGTTTATATTTTCTATAAGTTAACTGATTTGTTTTAAGGATAAATCTGTGGACAGTTTAATAAATTTGAGTGTGGCCCACTCAATGGTGGCATAGTGGCGCAGTGATTAGCATTGCTTCATCACAGTGCTGGTTTGAATGATGGTACAGATGCAGCCATCCAGAATATGTGAGGTGTCGGGTGAAATAATGCAACAAATGCTGCAGTGTAACATATACTGTACCAATGTGTCTTGGAGCTTTTATTTTTTCAAATAATTTCCATTACAATTCAAAGTGGCATCATAAAGAAAATAAACATGTCTGAAAACTCCTCCAAAGCCATATGGCTGGCTTTACAACATAAAGAGTTTTTGGTTTGTGCTTCTGCATGTATCAAGGATTATAAAACCCACCCCCAGTTCCCCTCAGTGCATGGAAACAGTGCAGCTACCAAAGCACAAGACTCCCTCCAGTGTTACATCAGAAATGTTAAGGTGAAATAACAAATTTGATGAAGTCAAACGATTATAAAAATTCAACTACTAAGAAGAAGAAAGGGCATCAAAAACATATATACAATAATAATAAATATATACATATTGGCTCTAAAATTTAGTATTTAAAAGCAAATGTATACGTTAAAATCAAAGTTTTAATTTCTGTTTAAGGGCATCTTTAAATTCCCTTACTTTCTCTGTACATCCTGGACACTGTTGGTCAAAAGGATCATTTATGTTATTAGTTCATTAACTATTAATATTATATTATTATTAAATTTATAAAAATGTCAGTATTGTATACATATTATATAACTTGGCTGTGAATTGAACCCAGACCTCCTGTGTGGCAAGCAAAATTTCTAACACTGAAAAGCCAATGTGTCACTCTGATTTGTTTCATTTTCAATTACTGCTATAATGACAGCAAGTTTTTATAGGAAATATAGTTAAAAAGAGCATGTCAAAACTTTGATGCAGAAATTATTATAAAGATATATTCAAATTCAGAATATAAAATTGGTAATAACCTTCAGCGATGTTATTATGCTTTGGTTATTTTTATTTTCAGCTACCAGAGTTTCTCTTTAGTTAAATGATTCCACATTAATATTCCATATTTAGTGGATTTAAAGAAGTAGTACATCAGATTAAATGAAACTACAGTTTTACTAACAAGTACACTAACACATCACAAGTGCCACTGATTGTCTTTGGCCAGTGAAAAGCTAAGTTCAGCAACCCAGCTCGTACTGTGGTATGGTTGTCGAGCTCACCTTGGATAAGATCTTTAAAGTGAATTCTGAATGGCTGCATATGTAGGTTAATTGGCTCCTAGGAAAATTGGCTCTAGTGTGGTGTGTGTTTGTGTCTGTGTGTGCCCTGTGAAGAACTGGCATTTTGTCCAGGGTGTATCCCTGTGCCTGTTGCTTGCTGGGAAAGTCTCTGGATCCCCTGAGATCCTGTATTGGATCAAGCAGTTAGAAAATGAATGGATGGATGGATTTTACGCCTATTAATTCAGAAGACAAAAGCCTTTAAGCTGTATCAAAATAAACCCCTTAGAATTTTTTCTTTTTGGTTTTGTTTAATGCTGTTTAGCCTAATTGGTATATTATACTTAAAAAAGAGAATTTAAATAAGCAGAAGGGAATACTTCATGAGTTCATATTAATATTTCAAATATTGGCTTAAAATAATTTATTGTGTGGTACATATTGTACAAAGTTGATTTCAGTTACAAAGAAAAGCGTTACTACTTTTAATACATGTTTTTATCTAGAGTATTTTATACCTTGAGAACAGCTAAGAAGCAACAAGAGAAGCCTTAGTAATGGTGTCACTTAGCTTTGACTCTCAGTGTATAAGGTAAAAAAAGGTTTCTGAGGGTTGCTGCTAGCATTAAATGAATCTCAGGGTTCAGCAACCTGTCAGTACACAGACATGCTTGTGTGTGGTAGGATTTCAGTGATAGAGTGCCAGTAGTAGGGCCTGCATGCTGAAATTATTTCATTAAATTATTTTTTCATTAATCTGTGGTTACATTGAAATGTATTTCCTTTTTATTTTTGTTTTTCCTGGGGATGGGCAGGAAACGAAGGTACCACCCCCCACCCATTTGTTGTAAAAATGTCCACCATTGCTGAGAATGTTGCAGACTGCTGGTGAGCGTGTTAATGCATGCCTCTCATAACTACTGTATGAAACTGAGTTAGTAATGAGAGTAACACCTATCCTTGTCAAATTATGGACTTTTTGCTCCACAAACCTTATTTTCTTGCAGACAGGAAAGATATATTGAAAATAGGTGTTGCTCTTTACAATTAATAGCACAGTGCAAAGAAAAATGAAAAATCTTTGTTGCTTCTTTGTGATTGCTACACAGTATGCTGCTTAAAGAAATAACACAAAATTAGGAAAGGTGGGTGGGAAATAATCCTTATCATTCCCTGTCCCTGTATTCAGAATTTTGATGTTAGTACTCTTTTGGCTGAATAGTGTTCAGTTAGCTCAGGAGTTCAAATGCATAACATGTACAGCTTTCTCTGCTGTCAGAGTGTCCTGTTTGTATTCTTTACGTACATTTTATTCTTAATCATTCTCAAAACAATTGTAAATACTAAACAGTAGTATTTCTACTATAAATTGACATCATTCTTTAACAGTTCATGACTTCATACAGCAATATTGTATTACAGGCAAATAATGCATTGCCTTTGCAACTTATTTAAAATTTCAATTATACTCCAACTTCTGAGAGACTCCTAATTTAAAGCCAGCTATAAAATAATTTATTTCTTGCTAAGTTGAGACTTGAGAAATACTTTTCAGTAATAGCATACAGAGGCTGAGTTAGGTGATTGATGTTTTAGAAGGGCAGCTTCAAAGAGTTTATCAATACCTCCCTCATGTAAATATACATGCTAATGCAGTTTTTCTTTGGAGAAAAGGATAAATGAAAACTGACAGGAAAGAATGAGGTGGGTCTTATTGACTGTTGCCTCTTCACTCAATATTGGGAGTTCATTATTTATTTATAGGTTTGGAATTATATGTTTAATAGAAGTGCCTTTTAAAAAGTATTATTTTAGTTGGGTTGTATTAAAATGTGCCACAAAGTGAATAAGAGAAACATTTTTACCTCAGTATACAATTACTATAGAAATAAATTAATTCACCTACTAACCCTTCCAAGGACACTCAAGAATCAGAATAACTCTTTCTCCATTGTAAATTATCTAACATGCTAATATGCTACACATGGTAGACTGAAGAAAAATGTATCAGGGCATCACTTGAAACAGTCACATTTTTCATTTTCCAATGTATAGTGAAGATAATGTTTACATCTTTTTTTTAAATTAACTCATCTTTACTGAGTAGAGGCTACATCAGAAACTACAAACTTATTTAAAGCAGGATGTCTTCAGGATGTTTATGAATCCTGAAGCAAAGCCAGAACCTAATCCCCGATGACCACAGGGAAGTCAGCTGAAAATATGGTAAAAACAAGGATGGAGGAAAGAAAGGTGCTACTCCGAGACAAGCAAGACTGGTGTCAGACCTTTGGTTAACACAATTTGTATGATATGATGTTAAAGCATAGCACTCTGTTTTCTGTTTGGTGTGATTCACGATGGAGAGTGTTACAGTCTCATTCTTTGATTGTTTGATGGAATGGAAAGAGCTGATGGAATGGAGCAATAATGATGGCACAGCCACAATTGAATAGGAGTGCAAACGTGTTCATCGTGAGGAGCTGTGTCCCCAATGTCCACACACAAAAAAAAAAACATAGTTAAAAATAACAATTAACCAAAGGGAAAAATAAAAAACTATAGTAACAAGAATATGTACATCGATTACTTTCAAACAATAAAATGCTCTTACTCAGATTTTTCCGGTCTTGTTTTTCTTTTTTTCTCCCCTTTTTTCTGGAGGAGCTCCTTTTCTAGCTAAAACTCATCCTCCTAGAAAGTTCCGCTAATAAAGCAAAAATAAATTATAGAAAACAATGATCAGAATTCTGACATAACCCTTTCCCTAATAATTAACAATTAACTATTGACAAAAATAGGATACCATTAATCCTTTTAACTACACAGTTGTTTTTATGAAAATACTACTTCCACATAATAGTATCTTCTCACATACAGTAGTAAACCACGCATCCACAGCCCTGGGACAGACATACTAAGCCTGCCCCTGTTGCTTAACAATAATTAATCACAATGCCTTAGGATAATAATAGTTGTCACTTGCATTTAAGTACTATCACTGACATGAGAGCACTGTGTTTTACAATGCTCTATATGCCAAAACTAACACCCAGACAGGACAAAGACACACATATTGTTAATGTTTCGATCTGACTCATTCACCATTCAAGCCCTAACCCTCTCAATAATGGAGCA
The DNA here is from genome assembly GCF_040954835.1 of Lepisosteus oculatus. Lineage (NCBI taxonomy): Eukaryota > Metazoa > Chordata > Actinopteri > Semionotiformes > Lepisosteidae > Lepisosteus > Lepisosteus oculatus. The sequence continues at coordinate 9,687,561 of NC_090719.1, read as the reverse complement.
ATCTATAGGCACCCATTTTGTTTACTAACGATATAATTTCCATATAAACAACAAATTTTGTTGAAATTCTCAGTGTCAGGCAGTTTGTTTGGTTGAATGAGCCATTTGCATTTAACTTAAATGTATCCTTGCAAAGCTTTTATTTGTACAGTACCATTGTCAGCAGATGAGTTACTGACAGGAACCCATTATATCTGATGGGGTATTTAATTATATTTCTTCTGTTCAAATAGTTGGGATTGTGTCAGCAGGGAATTCGGATCATATATATATTTACTTTCTATTTATTTTGTAAATAATAAAATATTGGTTACCCTTAACTTGGAGATGTGAGAAATTGGAGTATTAGTATAAGAGAATACATCTTGTGACATTTGTTTACACAGGTAAATGACATGTTTCTGCTTTATACTGTTGTCTCTCTATGAGAGACACAGAAATGATTGGCTTTGAGGAAGTGGAACAGCTTTTATCACCACATTTACATTATTTTAGGATTCAGAGATTGAAACCCTCAAGTTAATTATAGGGAGCTTGCTTTGGAGGAAGTAAATGAAAGCAAAGTTTGTCTTTGCTACTAAAATAAGTGGCAGCTGCTAAGCAGTGCCTTCTGTGCTACATCTTACTTGTCTTCTGTGGTGTAATTTTGATACAGCCTTTAATAACAATAAAAACATTTGTGGTTTATATAGTAACCATAGTAACTTACACTTCATTTGCATGCACCTTTTATGAACTATAAAGCTCTTCAGACACAGGTATTAATTGTTTAGAAGTAAAGTTTTTTTTTACTGAAAATAATACCAATCCACAACTAAAAAAAACTAAAACTAGGGCATCCCAGTGGCAACAACATGATCTGGATGAGAAAGAGTGAATATGATTCAAAATTTAAGTTCTTCACATTCAGATTCAGTTTTTTAATTTTTTTTTTTGACCAGAACTCAGTAAAGTTGTGTGAGAGCTGGCTGGGGGACTTTGACATTAGAGGTGATTAGTCCTTGAGGTTTTACAAGTGACAACTGGTCTCTGTTAATAGTGGCTGTCCACTATAGTTTACTGTATATGAATATATGTGCAACCATGGCTGGAAATAGTTGCTTAATGTGTCAATGACCTACTGGCCTTTCTGTTTCCTCTGTTGACCAGAATCTAAGTTAGCCAGCTGATCTAGTTTGGCCAGAGATGCTTCTCACAAAAGTAATTCTCATGCCTCTGACACAGCAGCAGCCAGTCTGAAGAGATCTCAGCTTTTGAACAGTTAAACGTCAGTTCCTCTAACAACCTTATGAGAATGCAGAAACCTATTTACCTTTTTTTTGTCTCTGAAATGTCCCTGCAATGGTCTTTGCGTGTGGGCAAGTAAGAGAGATAAGTTTGTCTTTTGGTTAAGGATAGTCCAGATCCAGTTGTCAGTACACCTTAAGTTGGATATCCAGCAAAGAGCCATAGACATCTGGACATAATCCTAAAGACAGAAGGTCCATCATCCATCAAGATGACCAACCAATGAGGGAACTGCAGGGTGTAGGAACCCACTTCACTTGGTGACTGCTTGACCAATCACCAACTGTATTTTCCCTCATTAAAATCTCACTTCTAATTCTGCCTCTCTCTGCCAAACTGACTTGCCTGTCCCTATTAAGTCACTAATAGGGAAGAGACACGGCTTGCTCCCAGCGTAGCTGGACTTCTGAAAACTAAAAAAGTCAGGTGTGTTGCTGAAAGTCCAATCATATTGTTCCAGTGATCGAGCAGACCAATGTTATTAGTTCTTTGGTTCAATATTTTGGTGTAGGCTCAATATTGGACAGAAATCTGGACCTGGGGCTTTCTACTTAGTCACACCTTCAAACTTTAAACTTTAGGAAGAAAGTTAGGAGAGAGATGCAAAGCTTTTTGACAGAGGAGAATGTGGTTGGTGAATGGCCAAGAGGTCAACAGGTGGAGTTGGTCTCCACATCTTATAGGTTATTGTTTGGTCATCTTTTGGATGATTGACCACAACCTGTGACTTTAAGACCATCATCTAGAAATGCCTATGGCTCTCTCATAAACCTCTAGGTGCCAGGAATGGGCATCCATCATGGGAAGCACTGTCCTGGGTTGTCACTGTCATTTGTGCATGCAAAGATCAATAGGCTACTCTGTAGCTCAGACCGCAGAGAGGGGTCTCACTGAAAATTCACAGCAACACTTTGTTCTGTGGTTTATTAATAGGTGTTGCAGCTATATTAGAAAAATATTTTGAAAATGTTTTCAGTATATGTAAATAGTTTTCTGGACATTACTCTGAAATTGCAGGTGATTTGTTTTAATGTATGGCATCTTTTCATAAATACTTTCTTAGTGACAGTCAATCCGTGAATAATGTGGGAAAAAGCAGACTTACATAAATTACATAAAAAACTGGCTAATGATGATTCCCAGATCTAAGATTTATTAAAACTGCTGAAACTAGTGGAATATGCAGATCCAATGAATTCCACAATCACAAGTACCATTACCCTCATCACAACCTCACAGGTATCTTGTCAAATATATACTGTATCTTTTTTAAGGTGTTCTTGTTTCTTGCAGAAGTCTGTTGCTTGTAGAGGTTTCTAATATTTTGTTCAGTGAGTTAATCCATTATATATTTTAGCTCAAGAAACACTTCTGCAGTGAAATTAAGAACACACATCTGGGAAACTATCCAAGAGAAAACAACATGTGCAGGCTTTTCAAACAAATAATAAATCATTACTATTATCCTTGACCATCGTGTGCTTTTCTACAGGAAGTGCTATTTTCTCATCAAATTTTAAAAGCCGCTCGAAAAGATTGGCATAATTTGTTGCAATAAAATGGTTGAGGCAATTTACAGCATGGAAGAGATATCAAAAGATGGTAATTACAAAATCAAATTAAGAAAGAAGTGTGCTGTATATTTATTTAATTCATTTTTGAACACTGACAAACAATGCAGATATCTTTAAATCGCTTCCAGCCATTCAGTGAATTCAGGCAGATTGTTGACGCAGCATGCTAATTGCTTTGGCTGTTAGAGCCAGACACCTGCTGTTTTAAACAGATCTTTAGCTGCAGCAGGCCCAGAAATGTGTCTAGATGATCATTATTATTTTTCATTTTATCATGAGGAAGTCATCGCTTTCTGTTTGAGGAACAATTTCTTTTCACTCTTTATTGCCATCACTTGCCTTTGGCTGGAGACCACTTTGTGACAGTGAACCTCCAATTAACTTGCAGCCAGTTCTGTGTATCAGGCTTCTAGTTCACATTTTTTGTGTGCACCAAACTTTCTGCAGAGTTAATCCATCTTTTTGAAATTGAAGCTAAACCACCTATCTTTCAGGATTTTTCTAATTTCTTTAGTAGGATATTTAGATAAGTAAATAATTTTTATTTCTGATTTGATTGATTTCTAAGTAGGTATCTTTGCAACACTTTGTGTTTTTTTTGCCTTAAAGAATATAAAAAGAAGCAATAGGAATGGGCTTTTAACCACCTAGAGGAGTTGACTATGCTGAAACAAAATCATGTATTCTGCTTTACCAAAGGACTTCTTGGAATTACTTGGAACTACACTACTTTTATTATTTTTGCACAGATCTTCTGGGCCTCAATGAGGTATCTTCAGAGGCTTGGTGGAATTTTTTTACTACTCGGAATGCTTTTGTGAGACAAAATATAAAAGTGATCATCCTCATTTTAATGTTTAAAGAATTAGAAGTGGCACATCAAAATATTATCTGACTTATTTAGTAGTATATAGTATAAGCATGAGTAAGACTGTCATGATTGTAAGCCCCTCCTCTTAAGGACACTCCAGCCCTTTCTTGTTTATCTTTGATTTTCTGCACCTGTCTCCAGTTCCAGCCCCCTTTCTACAAAAGCCAGACACTTCTTCCAATCTGGGCTCAGCTTTGGAAGATGGATGCCCGGAAGCCCGCCTAGTAGCGAGTTCAGGAGTGACTCAACGGCGTAGGCTTCATAACGGCGTCCTGACCATCTGGGTCCAGGGCTGGGAGCGCCTGGCACCGTTACCCCTTTTTATTCCCCTGACCCTTCACTGGATCCTGCTCAGGCTTTTAACTTAGTCTTGTCTCCATCATGGATGGATTACCCGACTTTGGACATTTGCATTCCCTTGGATATTCTTACGGACTCCCTTCGGACTTGCTTGCCTTGGCCACGCCCCGATCCCCCCCGAGCACCCGTGCACCTTGAACACGCCCCCCTGTTCTTCTTCCAGCCCCGATCCTAGTCTTTTTCCACGTGTTTGTCTCACTCCCCTCTGGATTCTGCCGTCTGCATAGGGTCCTGAGAAACGATTCAAGACAAAGACAGTAGAAACACCAAAAGAATGTTGATAAAGAATGGGTTCTTTAAATCTTATATTAAAAGCTATCATTCTATTAATTTAAATTATAATATAAAACAATTAGTTACTTACAGTACATACTAGGAATGAGATATTTTAAGATGGTTCTAGCAGGGCCATTAAGCATCCAAGGAAGGGTAAAATTCTCCCTCATTAAACAGAAGCTGTTTTCATTTATTTTGTGGATGGTTTTCATTTTCCCTATAGACAGATGTACAAGAACTACTCACACAGAGTGTTTCCGAAACCTGCGGGTTACCCAGTGTTAGGTTAGAAAGGTTGACAGATTGTGAGAATGGAGATGTCCAAAAGGTAATAAGTAATGAGCTCAGTCTCTACAATAATTTCCATTCTTAATACATTATTTACTCTACATTAGCATTTACATTATTTTTTCTTTGTGCAAACTAAAAATAACAATATACATGTTTTTTTATATTTCTTTAGTTCTATCATTTAGTTTTTCACACAGAATATTTATTTATTTATGTACTGTAAATCAATGATTTGCTTTTTATACAAGTTGCTCTTCCATAAAGGAGAAGATGTCAGTTTCTCTAAAGCAAAGACGGGATAAAAATGTGTCGGTACTGGAGCAATTAAATCATTTGTTAAACATGCAAATATAAGTTTAAACATCTGCTTAAAAAACAAAATGAATAGCTTGAAATCATTAGGAGCACTCAACTGATGTGCACTCACAATTATCTGGAACACATTACCTGAAAAGCCTGTCTATAAATCATAAAAGATATAATGTGAGAGATGACATCAAATGAAATTCAGTCAAAACTGAATCATTTATGTCCCTTTCCTTACGCTCCCAGATAATGAAGAGAGCACTTAAAAACCTGGTTAAACATTTAACATTTTTCAAAAGCTAGAAATGAAGTTGGCGAAGAAGATCTTGTCAATGTATCACAAGTACAGCGTGTAAAAGTTTACTTTAGTATCTTAATGAGTATATTAACATCCTTATTAAATAACACCCGATTTGTATTTGTGACCAAATGATTTCATATTCTACTTCATTTAACTCTGAAGTGCAGTATCCTTTAGGCTGACAAACAACAGTCATTTTGTCATTCTGCACCAGCAGACCCACTTTGGAATCCTTTTTTTTACACCGCATAGCCTGATTTAATCAGACCTCTGAACATAAGCAAGCCTGAACCTATTCAGTGCTGTCTTAGGACACAAAAGAAATAGAATGGGAGAAGCCAGGGGTAGTAGAGCATAGGAAAGGGGCTCCCAGAATGCCCTAGGAACCCACAATCATGATCCTTGTGGGTTGGCTGGCTCAGCAGCCTGAAACCATAAATACCCCCGATGTGCTGAGAGTGATTTTGAGAAGTGCTGCCTCATGACTGGGAGCTAATCCTAATCCCTCAGGAGTAAAGAAAGAAGAAAGTTGTGCGATACTCCTACCATGATCAATTTCAGAGTAGCTGGAGGACTCCTACAAAAACCGGATGCAGCACTGAGCTGAAGCAGGACATTAGGAATTAGTGAGAGTTTGACACAGCTGGAAGGCACAGAAGCTGCTAAGGATAGTATAGTCAGGGGTCCCCTCTGGCACAAGCAATGAGAACCTCCCAGTAAATGTGTCAAGGTGGAATTGCCAACCTGAGGTCAAGGAAGTGAGCTCAGGATGGACTCCCAGCTTAATTCAATTGGTAAAATATGAAGTATAAAGATTGTGATTCTAACACCAAGTAGAAAAACACATTAGATTAATAAACACATTTTCATCTACCTTGTCTAACAGTCTGCTGTTAAACTGTCTTCAAACGTCCAATCTGGTTTTTGCTAGTTTCAAGGTTCTGCTGCTGTTAATAAAACGTTTCACTGTCATCTGATATGTCAGAAATTTAGAAACGCAGTAATCTTTTTTAAGAAAGGAGACCTACGTTGCTCGCAGAATGGCAGAGGGAAAAAAAATTCTAAGAAAAAGAACAGGAAGAGAATAAACCACTGAGTTAAATTCGCAATATGGGGATGCATTTAAGTGAGGTTTCAAATGAGGCCTTTTTACCCAAGCAGCTCTCTTGATTACATATGTTCTCCACACACTACCAATCCAAAGATGTGTGCAGGTGTTTTGCTTTTCACAGGTAGTATTTTAATTTATTATTTTTAGTAATGAAGCTAAAAAGTTCCCCAGTAAAATGCCATAGGAAAAGAGTTCTGCACTTTTGTTTAAATCACGTACCAAAACATTGTTTTTTTGTATGATTTGTGTGAAATGAGATATTAATGTGACTTATTTATATGTTCTCAGCTAAATATCTAGTTCTATGTAATAATGTCACTAGAAATAGATTACAAGCAGGCTTCATAAAGACAGTAATTTCGTTTTTGTGATAAAGTGTGATATTGAAATAAAATGGCTGTTGGTTAGACTGCTTTGTGTGGGAATGATCTGCTCTGAACTTTGTCTGTCAATTTATTCATTGCTTTGTGAATATTGAAATTGCAGCATTTAATTGCTAACCAAAGAGGAATATACTAATTATTGTGTAAAAGGGTCAAATTAAAAGAAAATAAAAGGATGTTTGATGGCTTCGATATATTGGAGCAAGTGCCGGAAAAATTGGGACTTCAGTCCTTTTCTCTGAGCTGAACAGGCAATTATGTGCATTGAAAAAAGACAGACACTCAAATTCACACAAAATACAGCTGTCAATTACTGTATTCTTTTTATCACGGTGAAAGTTTCAAATAGAATACGTTTAAATAATTATAATAATTTTGCTTTTAATATTATCTTTTACAGTATGTCAAGCCATCATAAAAATGACCTGGGGCTAGAGGTGGAGGTAATACCGAAGCAGAAGAATATATTAAACTAGTTTTGGTTTTAGGGTGGTATTGTGGCTCAGTTGTTAGTATGGCTGTCTTGGAGCACTGGGAACCTGGGTTTTTCTTGTGTGCCATCTGTGTGAAGTTTCTGTGTTCTCTCCATGATCATGTGGGTTTCCTCTGGGTGCTCAGGTTTACTCTCAAAGTCTCAAAAACATTTTGGTTAGTTACAATAATTGACTTCTGGAAAACTGGCCTTGGAGTGAATGTACTTTATGTCTGTGTCTGTGTGTGCCCTGTGATGGATTGTCGTCTCATCCACAGTATATATCCTGCTTTGTGCCCATTGCTTGCCACAATACAATCTGGTTCCCCTGTGACCCTGCACTGGATAAAACATTTATAAAATGGATTCAGGAAAGGAAGAAATGTTTAAAGTCCAGCCCCAGGTAGCCAGATGTGGACTGATGGGCCTTCTGAGCCATGTGTGAAAGCCTAAAGGATTTATGACTCTTTCCTTTCAAATATGAAGATATGTATTCCCAAAATGTGATTTGGTTTCTGCAAAATGAACTTCCTAAAAAATACTTTCTAAAATCATCGTATAGAAAAACAAATGCTCCTTTTGTCATTCAGTCCATTGGCTCTATATCCACAAGTTAATTGATCCACTATCAAAAGGATGTTGTAATATTTTTAAAGACTGTTGTATTTTAATGAAATATAAAAATAGGTTTTCAATGCAGCACAATAAACTTTTTTTTTTTGCTGGGGTATTTAAATCTACTTTGAACAAACTGCAGTATGTCCAAAATTCAGCATCCAGGATCCTGACCAGGTCTATTGCAAGTGATCACATTACTCCTATCCTGGAGTCCTTGCACTGGTTTCCTGTCAAATTCTGTGTGGACTTTAAAATCCTCATGCTAACCTATAAGGCTCTGCATGGCTTGGCACCTCAGTACCTGTCTGAACTATTGTCACCCTACTCCCCACCTTGCAACCTTCGCTCTTCTAATTCTGGTCTCCTAACTGTCCCAAGCCCATCTACATTATATGGGTGACAGGGCCTTCTCCTGCTATGCCCCCAAGCTCTGGAACTCTTTGCCCAAGGATATCAGAGAGTCACCTTCTCTAAACTCCTTCCAATCCAGACTCAAAACCTTCTTCTTTAGAAGAGCCTTTACTTAACTGGTTCCATTCTTCACCCCTCTGCTTTTCCTAGTACCACCAACCACAGTCTCCTTTGTATATTGTAATTGTGTTTTATCTTGTGTATTCTTTTTATTTATTGTTGTTCTCATTCTGTAAAGCGCTTTGAGAAGCCACCTTTTAAGTTGCTATATAAAATAAAGTTTTAGTATTATCTTTTAATAGGAAATATCCTAATATAGAAATAAAATGTTTAGAGCACTGTTTCTCAAACTTTATCCCATTCATTTAGTTTTTGTAGCACACTGTCCCCCTTTCCAACACACATACACATTATTAATATTATAAACACCGATTATTTCCATGTTTAATATGATCAGTTTTAGTTTTCATCAAATTGTACAGTATAGTCACCTTAACCTGTTAAGAACTAATTACAATGAAACAAGGAGCTGTTGTTCAGTCATTACCCGTATGTTCTCTGTTTCTTCTTTTTATAATTTGTCAAACTTGAAAAACATAACTAGCGCCACAAGCAAAAAACACTGGTTCAGACTGTTTCCATAATTTAACATGTGGACTCTCCATACACATTGAGAAAGTGCCCATAGTGTGCAGAAACAATTGTACTGTTAGAAATTATCACATTTGTGACATTTAACTCCCTGATTCAGGTAGCGTGTGCTCTTATATCAAATATTTATTTCTGCAGAGTCTGAAATCTAGTTAGTGCCTATGCCAAACGCCATTAAAATAGGAGTTTTGTTTAAATCAACTAATGCGGCCACTTAGGTGGACAAGATGACTTTGTTGGCACTTGTGGTATGTTAGATGTTAGTGAAAACATTAGCTCTATTTAATGTTGTCCTACTTCTTTAAATCTTTATAATGTACTGTAACTAAAGGAAAATTTTGGAAGCTGAAAGTTTATGTATTGGTATGTATCTCCCTGCTCCCTGCTATAACTATTCTGAAAAGCATTTTGAAGTTAATCAATAGTTGCCAAATGGTAACTTGAGAATAGAGCTAGGGTTAGGATGCACCTTAAGAGCAGACTTCTATTAATATTACTCCTGTGTTTGTAATAGGATTAAAAATGTAGGATGAGTGTAGTTTCGGATTTGGCTACAAATATATTTGCAGCCTTTCATTGGCTTTAGAGCTAAAATTAGGAATAAAAATTTGATTTAGATAATGTAGTGCTTACACAAATCTTTCATGCTAGTCTTACAATTCATATCACCTACTCTTAATTTAGATGTGAGAAGTATTATATACAAGATTTCTGCAACCCTAACCAAATAGTCCTCTGCCTTGACTTTAAACATCTCATCTTTACAGCATATCACAAACCTGAAAATGAAAGAGTGTGAGACTTATCATGTGTGCTTAACCGCAGAGAGAAATGGGAAACCGTGTGGAAGTCTATTTAAAATTGAATACAGATGCACAATTTTAACCAAAGAGTTGATGGAGTACGGAACAAGATTCTTTGCCATCTAGCCCAGTACCCAGGTTTCTTGCAAGAAATGGCTGTAAGTGATCCTTGGATTAACTACTTAAAAGGCTACGTAGGCCTATTTATTGTTTGGGACAATGAATATTGAATCGTAGTGAAACACAATTAAATGGCAAGAAATAAGATCTTCACCCATGCTATTCCATCACCTCTTTTTCACTTTACAGGTGATATTTATACTTGTATTAAAGACATCAATTACTTGCTGACATTTTATATGCATGACTAATGTTTTTATTTAGTCTTGGAAAATTTGCAATCTATATACTCCTAACAAATGTGTTAGCTATTTAAAAATGCCACGAAGGCGAACTATAGCTATCACCATGATAAAGGAATCTCATTTGAGGATTTTATAATAAGTAATGCCACTGTACAGTATGTGTCTACATCTTCTGCAAAGAACAAAACAAAGTGAGCTTTAACTGCATTTCCAAGGACTTTTCAAAGATCTATATGGGGTCTAGGGTGTGATAACTAGATAGATGGATATATTATTAAATTACATTATCAGTAAAACAAATCTTCCTAGAGGAACTACATATACCATTACAGAAGCTAATGTGTGAAGTTATAATATCAGCCAGCTTGTCTAGATTACAGCAAGAGTCTTTTTAGACAATTTAGTCTGTGATGTGAAAAATGTCTCCTAGCAGGTCCTCTTAATGAGGTGACCATGACAACACCTTTTTGATGCTGGGTTTGACTGTTTTCAAACTCTGCATCTGGTGACAAGGAGGATAAAATGGTGGTTTGAGTATCCGAGGAGCACAAGTGTGATGACGTGGTAGGCATCTGGGATGGTACTTTATCACTGATCTAAAGCTCCTCCCCAGTAGCAATTATAATGTGTTGTTTATATCCAAGAAAATCTCTCCAAAGATTCACATGATTAAAATTGTCCAAAATGAGAATTGTCAAGCATGGTACTGTATGTATTTTTCATCTCTGGTTTCACAACCTGATTGGTAAAATGGTTAGCAGCTGCTCTAGGGAATGTGTGTGGTGTAATGTACACGTCCACCAAGATAACAGAAGCAAACTCTCTGGATAGGTAGAATGGTCTATAATTATTACTTGAAGTTTTAAGTTCGGAGAGCAGTATTAAGATATCTGTTTAATGTCCATACACTACTGATTATAAAGAATGCATTGATTTACAGATCTCAATATGAAAATTCTCTAGATACACACGGGTTAGGAAACAGCATAATCCTCAAAATATGTAAATTATGTTTAACAATATTGCTGTTTATCTTTCCCTTCCTATGTCCAAGCACTCTTTGGCAGACACATTGGCTTTATAATTCTATTCTGAATTACACCAAGCATTATTAACGGACATTGAAGACAGGAAAGCAATAATTTATGAACTAGGATTAAAATGTGAAGTAAACAGAAAGGCAATTTACAGATTAAATTGAATGCAAGACTAAAATCCAATTAGAATTATTTCTTTATCAAGGGAATTTTGTTTATTGAATTTAGCTCTGGATCTCATTTTCTTTAAAACTCTATTTTCCTTCATTGCTTTGCAATAACTCAACACATATATTGAGCATAAAAAAGCCTTATAACTCTATGCTTATTATTAATAAAATAAAGCATATGGATGCTGGATATTAATTGTTTCTGGAGTCATTTTGATAATTGAACTGTCACTTCATGTGACTTTGTTGTTTAAGCAGGAAGTTACCTCATTAATAATATTGTTGATAGATTATATGGGAATACGATGAGGAGATTTAACCTTTTCAATGCCAAGCCTGGTGAAAATCAAGAAATAAAAGTATACAAAGGAACTGACATGTCACAACATTGATACAGTATGTTGGAGCCTGAACCATAGTCTGTGCTCTGTTGTTTGCCATCTTGGGTATTCACAACCATTAATTTCAAACCTGCCAAGACTTTACAGCTAAATACATTTAATCAATCATAGGCCACATTCTGGGAGATCAGGAATCCTGACATCATTTACCAAAGCATGAATGTCACCTAACAACAGAACTGCACATGTACTGTAGTGATTAATGGCAATCTGACTAGATAGAACTACATTGATCCTGGGTCCCAAACCTCATGTCATGCCATTCTTGGGCAGGGTCATCCTGATGTAACTGCATTACAGCAGCAATTTTTTCTCATGCGTTTTATAAGATGACAATATAAGCAAGGTCCCAAACAAGAGGAGGACATCTGGCCCATCTAGCCTGTTTGAAAGTAGTTAATTAATCCAAGTATCCCATACAGCAGGTTCTTGAAAGAAGGCAGGGTATCAACTTCAAAAACATGGATATGTAGCTCGTTCCACATTCAACCAAACTCTTTGTGTAAAGATGTGCCCCTTGATCTTGGTTTCTACTTGATTATTGTGTTATCGATTTCATTTTCCATTCTGAAGAAATCTGTTGGATTAGCTTCATTAATGCATTTGAGGATTTTTCAGAGCTAAAAAGGTTCAGTTCCATTGGCTTGTCAGTGTAGGACATGTCCATCAGAATTTGAGCAGAATGATACATTATTAGTTCTTACTTGTGAATGATTTTCGAGACATTTGTTTTGTTTCTGCTGTTTGTGTGTATTTAAAAAATGAACGAGCACAGATATTGTGTGCATTAGAAATAAATTGAAACAGATGGGAAATTCTAAAAAAAAGGAATGCACACTACAAAAAGCATGTGCATTGACCAAAACACTGCTACTGCTAGATTCTTCATTTGACTTGTGTTCTTTTTAACTGTTCACTTTTAGAGTAAAACACAGCTCCAAATACCATCAAGACATTTAACTTCACAGCACTTAAGGGAAATTGGTGACTGTGGCTTCTGCATTAACTCATGCCAGAAAGTGGATTAATGACTCTGTGGCTCAGGGTGTTCCATTGTATTTCCACAGCTCTATACAGGAAAAATCCTATTTAACATTATAACTGGTAATAAATCAAATGTGCTTATGTAATGGAAGGGGCCTGGACTTGTGACAATGTCAAACTCAGGAGAGGTCAGTTTCAGAAGCATATGATAATTCCTCTTTATGCCAGAGTTGTACACAGGAGGATTATAAACAATTAATTTTTTTTTTACTATTTTTGGTCCCTTTCATACTATACCTACTACTTTCCTTACTGTTCCATATATTTCATGGTTCAGGTAATGGAAACCCTTTTATATTCTAAACAACCTAAAGTAAATAATTGGAATAACAATGATAATAAAAAAATAAAATAATATTCTGCATATAAAAAATAACAAAACCTATGTTTTTTGTATTTTATTTTTCCACAGGCCTGTAAAAAATATCTTGGTGAAATAATAATACATGGAGTTTTACATTTGAATTGATCTTCATATTCTTTTAAGCTTATTGAAATGTGACACATGTAATAAATAATAATAATAATAATAATAATAATAATAATAATAATAATAAACTTTATTTTATATAGTGCCTTTAAAGGTGGCTTCTCAAAGCGCTTAATAAAACATAGAAAGCAACTTTTTCTATGTGTCCAATAGAAATAAGATTTACAAGAGATTTGTAACCACTAAGAATTTGTCAATAATGATAACTTATCACCATCATTTTCTTGATTCATTTCCAGCCATGCTTATTCCCTATTTTATTATTCCAAGGGTATGAGAGACTAATTTTTCAAAGGATGTCGTGGTACTTTACACCTATACAACTATACACCTCAGATATCAGATGTGTTAAGTGTTTAATTTTTAACAAAGGTTTAAGAACCTTTGAGGTTTTAATGAGGGTTCTGTACTGTTGTGGTTATCATTTTCTCCTTATACAGTACATGAACGATCCTTGAATCAAATCAGCAAGGGACATCTTTCTTTCTGAACACAAATGAGACACCGTTTTGGGTTTTGGGAGTATGGCACAAACTACTCAACCAGGATGCTGAAGCTGGGTTACTTCCAGGACCAGTTAGATTAGATTCTAAGATCAATTTGCTACTAACTACTCAGCAGTTTAGATGTACAGAATGGCCTTCTTTTTGTTGAAACTATTCAACCGAAAAAAACCAGTACTAGTCTGTACATTTACAAAATTTAATATTAATGGGTCAACGTGAACCTACAAAAAGACAGCTCAGGTGGAGTATAATCTAAGAAGGAAGATAGCATCTTCTGCTGTAGCCTTTAACATCTGCAGAATTTAGGAGCATCTTTTCAGGAGTTAATTGAGACAATATCAATAAATCTTGGTCAAGTCTGTATCACCTTTATAAGAATGGAGTTATAAAAAGACATCTTGGAAAGCTTTATTAATCTTCTTGGGGCAAGAGAGTACATTATTATTGTCTTGTACAACTCAATAGAAGCTACACCCTATTGTTTTAGTCTTAGTGCATAAACTGTAACCTACTAATGCGTCTAGTATGTTCCTAGTTAATTTTTCAGAGTGGCTACATATATTTATCCTAGAAATTACATTTTTGTTCTTTTTCCCACATAGCATTGTAGTTTCCAACCAGGAAATTAGCCCATTGCCGATTTATGTTCAAGGACAAAGTGTACAAGAGCCCTTTAGAAATATAATTAATAATTAGTACCCCTTTGCATTTTTATAACTCTTTTCATCTCAAAGGATCTCAGAGTGTTTTACATACATAGGGGGGATTCTCTTCATCCAGCTCGGAATCGCAGCACCACTTTGCACAGCTGGTGGTAACTCTACAACCACTTTTAATAATCATCCCTTAAAAAATGAAATTTGATTTGAAGAGTATTGTTAATCTCTAAATAACTTTCATACTTTAGAGAATAGTTTTAATCAGACTGTACAATCAGATATACATATAGAATGCTACATAGAATATAAGAGACAGAAATATACCTGTAGTTGAAATGAATTTCAACAAAGATGGAGACAAAAATCTAATTTCATATAAGAGTATTTGATTAAATAATAAATGTCAAATCTTTTATGTGTCTTGCATGGGTTCAAACTAAAATGTAAGGCACATACCCACAGTCTCACATCTCTGCACTACCAGTGGGGATTTCCACAGATAGGTGTTGTATCGACACAATAAATAAAATTGAGCCATTCACCCACCAGACTATCAAAACAATTTGTTTTTAGTTGTTGCGGTAAGAGTTTCTGTAATGCAAAGAAATTCAACAACGCACTAAAGACTTTTCCTCAAGAAAAAACAAAAAGAGAAAAGCCATAAAATACAGTACAAGAACTACAGTAAAACAATGAGTTTTTAATCTCTCGGATTAATCTTTAATTTAATGTACTGTGTCAAAGACAATGGATTAAGAGCCATATTAGACTTTTAGCTTTGTCATATAAAGCAGGAAACTCTGCTCTATTTCATCCTTTAACCTGTATTCCTCCTAGTGGAGCAATTTAAAGATGAAGACATGTGTGCACCAGATCCATCATAATCCTATGTTCCCTCATAACTTCGCTGTTGCTTGTCTATATTCATTGAGGGTAACATTATGGTAGAGTTTGGTAAAAAAAAGCGTTAATAGGGTCCCCATCAGCACACTCCAGCAGGACAATAATACACAAGTTGGATCAAAGACATCTATCCTCTGGTGTAGCTGAGCAGGATTTAAGCGTTCTCTCCTTCTCTAACTCTGATATTTGATATTTCAGTTCTGCCTGTAGCCAGCCTGGAGGTTGTCTATCCATTTACACTCGTTGTTGGCTGAAATAGCAGACATGGAATTGGCTGCTTTCTTAATCAGTCGGTCCGAGTATCTAAAAGGGGAAATTAATCTTTCAGAGGGTTCACCATGGGTTCACTTTTTTCTCTGCTCCCTTTTCTAGTACAGGGCGTAACAAAGGTTCTGCTGATAATAAAGGCTGACAGGCTTCTGGAAGCTTCAGCTTTTTGGTTTTAAATGTGATCTACCATCAATTAGGTCAGGTGACTGAGAACTGCAGGTCATTTAATATTTTTTTCTGAAGAATGTGGTTTCAGACAAGAACTGCCATCTTGTCTGAACATACAACTCTTTTACAGAAGCAACGTGAACGAGAATCCACTTAAAGAAAAAGAATAGAATGAATTACAAGTAAAAAGAAGTATTATAAAGGTCAGGCGAGATATGGAAAGGAATGTTACAATAAGAAGGGATCAGCAAATAATGAAGGTGTCTCAGATATGAAAATGGGAAGATTTCAGATACAGAAAAGAAAATGTCCCTTAATATATTTAATATTTTACGCGGGTTTCTACCTATGAAAAAATAGACTATATGCCTAGGCTTAAAAAAACACAAATCCGTATTAAATCATATTACCAAAGAAGAAAAGAGTTGCAGATATTAAGCACTGAAGGAGTAACTCTCCAGGGCCCACTAATACCCTAACAGTTGCATTTAATGAAACAGGAATTATTCAGAAATCATGAATAGAACTCTTCCAATGGTCACTTGGGACACCATTTTAACACACATTGGAAAATGGCTCATACTATATACAACTAATTTATAAAAAAGGGGAAAATCAAAGCAACTTAAAGACCAATAAGCTACACATCTGTTGCAGGAATTGGCCATTTCTGGTTTGGGGTAACAGTCCAGAGTTCTTCATCAAAATGGATCATCAATTTCTGAATATGTGGGACCACTTTGTTTCAAACTGCCAAAGTAGAATATTCCTTTTTTCAGGTAGTTTAGAGATGACTGAAAATGGAAATGTGGACACCCTATAGTTCTCACCAAAGTTGACTATCCCCAACTTATCTGAACCAAATAATGAACTGATGTGATCAAACTTTACATCATTACTTTAATCTTTGCTAATTGATAATTAAAGGGTGACATCTAGGCTCTGCTGGACTGAAGCTACTGTACTGTATCCAAGATGATCAGGTGTATTTATTGTTGACTGCCCTTGCTTTTTTATATATCCTGTAACTAGAGGACCATTTGTACTGGAATAGGGTTCTGATGATAGTCAGAAGTGGCATTAGTAAGGTTTGTTTTATAATGAACAACAGCAGCAACAAATAGAACATAAAGTATTTTCGTCCTCATGGTTCATTTTCCAATTGTAGGTGGTAGGCATTCAAGATAAAGTATGGCTTTGAATTAAGTTAGGAACTGTTGAGTACCAATAGTCCTTACTAATTTGTGTCAATGATCGGGATCCGGTATGGGGAGCTAGAGGAACTCTCAGATCATAAAAAATAGAAGATTTTGAAGATATGAAAAAAGTCTTAGATGTCTGTGAGATGTCTGACTCAATATTTCTGTTTTCTGGACTGGGCTGCTATAATAGTTAACATTAAAATGATAGAATTTAAGTAAAGAGATATGCTAAATTGTAAAATATTCAAGTGGAATAGTTGAGTACACAACTCGTTTTGTATATTTTGTTACAACAAATATATTGCTGCTCTGTCATCTGTCCAGAAAAAGAGAACAGATACCTTACTGGGCTTATAGTAACTTACAGTACATTGACAAGGTACTGTAAAATAACTAAACCTTTTAATTTGTATGATTTAAGAAAGCAAGTGAATCTAAAACAGAATCAAGTATTAAAATTCCTCAAAGGCACTTACAAAATCAACCCAATGGAGTCTCAGATCAATTAGCCCATAGCGACCAAACAAATTACAGTAAATGGGCAGAATCACATCCCGTACCTCCATAGCTATCTCTGTAATGATACATTGTAAAGGGCACCTGCAAACTTCTCCTCTGACTGGTGAAGGTGAGGCTGGATGGTCTCTAGAATGGTACAGACAGATTATATCAGCAAAGAGCTCATTTTTCAAAGAGCTGGTGAGGCAACCCACAATAAAATCACTCAGCAAGCAAAATGGCATGTCGGAGAGCTCTGCTTACTGCACTTTTCCTGTTCATATATCAGCAGATAAGCTGCAGTCTCAAACTGTGGCCTCAGCCTTTTCATAGGCAGCTGCTTCCTTCCTGTCTTTCCCTTAGTTTTGGGCAAGGTGTGTGTAAATCCATGGGTAATGAGTCATACTCTTTAGCTTTTTGCAAAATGGCGGGGGCATGAAGACTATCCTAAAATTGATATTAATCTGGATTTAATATAGAAACAGACTTTCCAAGTGAACATTTTTAAACTATATCACCATTTTGGTCAAAAGCCCATAACAGTTAATTCCAGATCTCCAGTATCTGCTTTACAATTTACTAATACAATAGTCAAGAAACCAAACAATCTGAACATGTTGAGGAAATATTATATTTGTCAGATATGATGGACAGTTTAACAGTTTAGCTGTCTACCATTATTACTATCTTTTGTTCATTATTTGAATGCTTGTTGGATAGAGATCATCTTCTTGGTCATTTTTGACAATGACTTCTTGGATATTTCAGGAAATCCAGCCATTGGTTCTTGGTCCAAAAGCAATTATTTTTCCAAAATTTCTAGCCCATTGTGGTTTAATTTGTATTTTCTCAATAACATACTCTTTTACTTTGTGGTAATTCAAACTACTATTCTTGGTTTACAAGAATACCTAATTTGGTATTGTCTTTGAATTCCCGAAAACCAATCTGAATTATGTTGCCTCTATTCTTTATTTTCCACATGTTCTAGTTGATATTAATGGATATAAGCTCATGCTATTGTTGGCTTCTAAAGTGGTGTCATTTATTTCAGATAAATGTATTTAAGTTACAGGTATTAATGTGCATCATTATTGGATAAAAATGTATACCATTTTTTTTTCAAATAAAAAAGTCATATTCCATGCAAACCAATCATCTGGTATAACTACATTTTATTTCATTTCATGCTTGACATATCAGTAATCATAGAACATGCATTGAGAATTGTTTCAGTGTAAAGTTAAATTAGAATTACGAAATGTCTAACATAACTGTTTAAACACTTAATCTCAAGGCTGTGGTTTAAACAATATATACAGATGCTTAAAAATAAAGAAAAGCAGCTAGATGAAAAGGAGTCCATCAAGGAGGCTGTAGCAGCTAAGAATTTCAAGAAGAAGTGTTGCAAAACTTTGTTTGTTTAGACCACTAAACCACGTTAAACTTTAAACTCAAAGGTCTTCATCCATTTACAGATTATTTTAACACATTTTTGACCATTTTCTTAAAAAACAGAATGTCATAAAGTGTAATGTTAATACACAATATATTCAAACTCCATTAGGGTAGAACAATGTTTTGGCTGCTAGTTTTAAAAACAACCATAGGTTTTTATAAGGTTTTATGTTAACAACCTCCATAGTCACTTTACAGCTACAACACCTTGCAAAAGAATTCAGACACTTCCTATAGGGTCCCATTATGTGAAACTACAAAATGATCCATACAGATTTTCAATTTTAATATTTTATTTACAACCTGAATGCTCAATCTGAAGACTTCCAAGCATAAAGTCAGTTTCATTATAACTAAAGAAAATGAAATATATAGATTCCATAAATAGCCAGTCACGTGAACTCAATATTTGGTAGAAGCACCTTTGGCAGTAATTACATCACAAGTCTTTTAATAATAATTAATAATAATAATAATTGCTTACACTTATATAGCGCTTTTCTGGACACTCCACTCAAAGCGCTTTACAGGTAATGGGGACTCCCCTCCACCGCCACCAATGTGCAGCATCCACCTGGATGATGCGAAGGCAGCCATAGTGCGCCAGAACGCTCACCACACATCAACTATTAGTGGCGAGGAGAGCAGAGTAATGAAGCCAATTCATAGATTTTGAGTACAAAGCCCACTCCTGTTTTTAACTCTTTTCACAGATTCTCAGTAGGATTTAAATCAAAGGTCTGACTGGACCACTTAAGGGTATTCACATTTCTATTAAGACATTTTCTATTAGTTTCTACTAAACCACTCCAGTGTAGCTGTGACTTTGTGCTTTGAATCATTGGATAAAGTAGCACATTTTAGCAAGATTTTTTAAGTCTTTAGCAGTCTGAAACAGGTTTTTCCACTAGGATTGACTTGTCCTATGCTTTATCCATTTTTCCTTCAATCTTAACAGTCATTCCAGTACCTGCTGAGGAAAAGCATGATTCTCCACCACCAAGCTTAACAAGAATATTTGTGACTGAGGCAAGCATAACACTTGTATTTAGACCAATAATTCCAATTTGGCCTTGTCTAAACAAAATAATGTTGGCAACATTTCTGCTTGATCACTCAGATGCTTTGTTGCAAACTGCAGGCAGGATATGAGATGAGTTTTTCACTCTGACATACAGGGGACCTTTTTGTAGTTACTAGTATATTGTTGACTAATGCCTTATTTAGGCTTTCCACAACTTGGATACTTATACAATCATGATTGTTACTTTTTTATTTTCTAAAATATTTAGATACTTTCTCTATGTAATTCTTTCTTTTTATTTATTTTTTGCTGAATGTGTGGAGTAGGTTGTGCATATAACATGTCAATTGCTTCTTTGAGTATCATGACTGCAATTTGCAATCTTTAAAGCAACGGTTTGAAAATTATGCAAGGGTCTGAACACTTTTGAAAGGCACTGAAGGCTTCATTTTTTAAGGTTTACTATTTTAACAACCAGGAAATTGCTACACATTGAAACGTTAAGGGCCAGTGCAGTATTGACTCATTATACTTATGTACTTTATGTATGTGACAGATTATACTGTGTATATTCAGTGCCAGCTGATGCAAACTTAAATACTAATAAATATGGAAAAGTTGTCAAGTTTTTAAATTCTGTTTTCTAAAAGCAAACAAGGAAATATTTAAATCAATGAAGTAGTTACATTAAAGATGTTATAAACACAACTGATCTGACTTATTACCCGTTTAATTGGGTCCAATAGTCATTACAGAAATGAAAATAAAAAAGGAATGTGATACTCAAAAACCAGGATTGCTCATCTCTGCTCTAGGGGGTGAAGAACCCTAAAGTTATATACCTGGAAAACAATGATCAAACTGCTATGGACTGTGTTAAAGAATTGATGTATTCATCGTATGTTTTCATTTGTAATATTCTCTTGCAATGAGAAACATAGCATTGTAACTGCTTCCTGAATAAATATTGGGTTCCTTTATAATTTTAAACAGATCTTATACATTGCAATATATAGATCCCATTGGAAATAATTACTACAATGATTTATTGTCACATTAAATTTAGTAGTGTATTTTTCTATCAAACGTTTGGAAAGAGATCACTTCTCGCTACCTACTGTATGTGTAAATATCACACTTCTTGCCTCCTTGATTGTATGTTTCATTTTTGTTTTACTCTATCTGTACCATTGCAGCAGTTACCTGGTTCATCCAATTAAATTACAATTGTGTTTGGAGCTTGTTACAGCCCTATCCTTACATACAAGTTGATTTGCCACTGAGTCGAGGTGAGTTACCCTGATAAAGCTCACAATAAGAATTATGCCTATTCTCTGCCTTAATTAGGATTTCATTGAACTACCAGAGTACTAAAATTGCATAAAGCATTAATACAATATTCATAAACATTACCTTAAATAGCGTTTTGCCTCATTTTACCACCTTTCAACTACTGTGAAAACAACAATTATAAATGTGATTTTTAAGTTCAGAGTTCCAAGACTCACAAAAATGTATGATTGTCCTGTTGTAAAAAAAAATAAAGGAAGAACTATAACAATAGCTAAAAATAATGTATTCTGTACAGTGTATATCTTCACTAAAAATAATTCATTCTAATGGCATTGTAACTTGAAGTGTATCCACTATTATTAGCCATATATCCACTGCGATATTATAGAATATTGATATACCTTCACCATCGAGCTTTCTTTTCTTTCATGAGAGATGAAGACAGAGGGAAATTGGGCATAAAAGACTTGTTGCCAGCCCACTTACCTCATCATCAGATCCTCTTTTAACCTGGCTAAATGACTGTGCAGACATCGCTCAGCTCTCCAGCATTTGAAGACTAAACTCAATTTAAATAAACTCCTACACCATCTGCTGCTTGTTTACAAGGAGCTGGTGTAGACTGAAGAGCCAAATCAATTACACATTTGTTTCTTTTCAACCTTTTGTAAGGCCTATGTTGTGTCAGTCTTCCTAAGATTCTTGAGATCAGATGGTTAATTTCATACAGTAGTATCTCACATTCATAGGCATAATGATTACAGGCTGCTGTTCTTCAGCACTGTATGTAAGAGAAGTTATATTTTTGGGAGCTGGAATAAAAACCCATCAATCCAAGTAAAATAACCTGCGATATATCAAATTTACTATATTTAAATAAATAACAAGTAAACGTTTATTCCGTGCTGAAAAGAGAAGAAAAGACACAACATTTTAGCTGTGGAGCCTTCTTCTGTGACGCCCTATGTTGTGTCTTTTCAGCATGAAATAAACCTTTGCTTGTTCCTTTGCAGCCTATGCATGCTGATGCAGCTAACTGCTTAGGTGGAGCGGTGGCTCTGTGGCTCAGGATCTGCACCTGTGACTGGAAGGTTGCTGGTTCAAATCCTGCAGCTGGCAGAGGAATCCTGCTCTGTTGGGCCCCCAAGCAAGGCCCTCAACCCCAACTGTTCCAGGGCCACTGTACAATGGCTGACCCCAAGCTTCTCTCCCTGTCTGTGTCTCCATTGAGAAAAGCTGGGGTATGTGAAAAGATGAATTCCTAATGCAAGAAATTGTATAGGGCTAATAAAGAAACATTATTATTATCATCAATTTCCCTACAGGATTAATAAAGTATTATCTATCTATCTACTATATTTAAGTAAGTTAACAATTTTAAGAATAATATTTGAAAAATTATTAAGCAGATTGGACTAATTTTGTGTACTTCATAGGAGCCATGAGGGCTATCAAGCAAGAGACAAGAATTTAAGTTAATTCAAGTTATTTGAAGGATCTCTGTTTCCAAATGCTACAGAAACACATAGAGAGCAATTAATTTATCTTCAGTTTGTTGTAAACAAATTAGTTTGCAAAACCCCTACCTTTGGGCAATAGGCGACCTTCATCTCAGGCTAACTCAACGTATAGCAGATAAATACAAATCTACAGCAAACATTAATCTGGATTATATCATCATTACTATAATACTGCTGTTGTTTCATGTTTCACTGATACTGTACCGAGAGAAACAGAAATGTTTATCTTATATGTTATATGATTATACAGTATATGATGATATAAGAGATCTAATTTACTCTGTCCAGTACAGTAGTTACACAGTGCCGTGCAGTAATTTAAACAATGTTACCGGACTGACAGCAATATTGTTTGCTCAGGATAAGAAGTAGTTAAACAATAAGGTAATAGGGTACACAATGAAGTGAAACAATCACAAAGTAAAGTATTTGTCATAGCAAAGTACAGCAATATACAGTATGGTGCAGTGCAGGGATTTACACAATAATGCTAGGAACTTTACAAAATGCAATGCTGTATATTTCAGTGGATTAAAATATGGAATACTTCAATTAAGGTAACATCAGCATAGACAAGGAACCAAAGGAAAGCTCTTCAGTCAGCACTATGAATAATTACATTGCTTTGTTGAGAGACACTGACAAATTAATATTAATTTGTGTCTCAACTTTATGCAAGATGATTTACATATGTATAGCGGAGAGATGACATGATATACACCGGAACATATTTCACTTTTGTTTAACCAGGAAAGCACTTTTGCATGATTTGATTGGAAAAGATAGGCTAGCCTTTATTAAATGTCTGCTTAGATACCATTATACTGACAGTTATCACTTTATAAAGCTGCTGAACGGTTTTCCCTAAGAAAATAAACTGTCACAAAAAATAAAATACCCGAAATGTTTTAAAGTATTACTGAAACTAAAGAGAGGAAATACAGTAGTATGCATCTTTCTCAAAATCAACAAATGCATACTGTACATAGTAGCTACAGTCTGAACCCCAATGACTTTTCAAGTATTCATTTTATTTTTATTTTATCCAATAACCACCCTTTTCTCATTTTCCTCCATGAAATTAGAACATCCTTCTACATAAAACTTGCAATAGATTGAGGGAAACTGGCACTGTGGCACTGGTTTGAAAATGATGGTTCTGAGTGAAGAGTGCTGTTGGTTGTTCCATGAACACCACAAGACAGTAAGACTACAGACTTTACAGCTACAGCACCTTGCACAAATAGTCTATGACGATCCTTCCTATGATGTCATATTTTGAGAAATCACAAAAGTAATTACAGATGTATACTCATATTTATTCATTTAATATTTTATTCCAAACCTGCTAGTTGAAACAGGGCATAATATAATTTAATTGACTTCAAAGGGTAAAATATGTAACAGTAAATGTCAGCATAAACTGAAGATAAAAAAAATATTAAATAAGTATCCAGACCACTATCTAAATATTTGTTCAAATCCCTCTGGAAACAATTACAGTTTGTTTCATTATTTTTTTTTTCAGTTTTACACACCAGCTTGAAATTTCTTCCCATTCTTCTCGGCAGATTTGCTCAAACTCTCTCAGATTGTTTGGTGAGCTCCTATAAAAATCAGTGTTCAAGTCATTTCAGATTCCCAATAGGATTAAAATCAGGATTTTGACTGGGACAGGCAAGGGCGTTCACTTTCGTATTCTTAAACCACTTCAGTGAACATTTGCCCTCGGGCTCTGGGTCATTGTCCTGCTGAAAGGTGACCTTTTGTTCAAATTTTGGGTCTTAAGCAGGTTTTACTGTAAGATTTTCCAGTTCCAGTTCTATGCCCCCATCAATCTTGATATGTGTGACATGTTCTCATCATTTTTGACATAATGGATAGTGTTGATTGAGTGATGTTATTTTGGATTTGCATCTGATGTACTGTAATGTTTTGCATTTTGACACAATTGTCACATTTCTTTTCTTGTCTGACCATAAAACCCATTGCTACTTGTGTTCTTTGTTGCAAACCCTGTGCATGATTTGGAATAACTAGTTTTTCCAGTTCAATACAAATTGCATACTGCAACTTTGTTTGTGGAGTAAGGTGATTAAGGGTCTTTGATATATTTGTAATCCCTTCTACAAAGTTATGCCTTTACACAGCTTTATCCCCAGGTAGTTCTGAAGGCTTTGTGGTCGTCACAAATTTGCTACCTACTGTAGTAGAGAGACCTTACAAAATGAAAAGTTTTTTTTCCTGAAATCAGTGGATCACTATTATTGGACATAGATAGAAACCATTCAATCAATTGCATGGTTCATTAAAGTAATTTACTGTATGTTTGTCACAGCAAAGGGTTTGAATATTTCTGCAATCTTGCTTTTTGGATTTTTCTGTATTATTTATTTTGGTTTTGCTTATGTGGACTAGGTCGCGTATTTAATTTCAGTTGCTATGTTAAAGGGTCATATATGAAATGTGACATCTGTGAATACTTTTGTAAAGCTCTGTAAAATTATACAGGCAAACTCAACATACTGTAGTAGACCAACATTTTCACTTTCTAATCAGGTAACCTACACTAAATCTACCTCTGAGTATACTGGCCTTATACTTACTGTGGCTTTCCTCACCTCAGGGGAAAAGATCTTCAAACCACACCACCCACAGCAGATGCTCCAGTTAAAAAGGCTGACTTTCAAAATATCAATAAAGGCAAGAATATCAATAAAAACACATAGAGTGAGAAATGTTTCTGTATTCACTACTGATTTGGGAGCAATAAAATTCAAAAGGCAACGTGCTTTTGTTTGGATACAAGCCCAGAATGAGCCATCATATTATTCAGAATAGAATACTTTATGGATTGTGTTTCCTTTTCCTTTACTCTGTTTTAATTGAGTGCTTTTGAAAGCTTGTAAAACGCATGAAAAATAATGGTCTCTGAAAACATGCTCCATAGTTGCTTACAAATGCCTATCAGTTTATGCACAGCTCAGTGCTGATTGAGATGTCCCTGTCTTTAAATTTAAGGATTCCCACAAGTGTTGCTGTCAAAATGACAGAAACCCTGCCAAACCATATGAGGATAGGATGTGACTAATGTCCATTTGGAGCTGAGCTCATACCTCCATGCTCATTTCTCTTGTGACCTTGAAAACATTTGAAACTACACTGTGAGAGGTGAACAGATCTAATAGCTTTGTCTGTTAACCTTACTGCCATCTACACTCCAAATATTTTTAAATTCGCTTTGGGCTTTAATATGCCCATAACTCAAATATTGTAAGAAATAAGAAAGGCTGAATGAGCAGAAGCAGCCTTCTGACAGCTTGAATGGTACCTGAAAGAGCTGCACGGTTCATTACAAGAGACCAGCCAGGGATTTTTTGACACACTTTTAGCTCTTTACCTTGTAAGACTGGGCACATGGTCTGAGGATGATGTGATCACTTAAGACATTTTTAGGTTGCTTTCAAAAGGCCCTGGTCAAATGTGCCCTGTTTTGAAGAAAACCAAGCAATAATCGATTTTCCTTGTTTTCAGGCTACACCCTCCATCCCTGCACCATTATTCAAGTCACAACAGTTTGCCATATAAACCTGTGTCAGATACAACTGCTGTAAATCCCAGAATAACAGTGTTCCCCAGGGTATCAATGCAAGTACTACAGCACATTAAAAATCAAAGGTTGCTGAAAAACTGTCAAGGCTTTGCTGCAATATATTTGATCAACAGAACCCTGCAGTCTTATTTTTAAATGACTCCCCCTTACCCTTTCTAACATGGTGCAATGGTGTGCTTGTCCCACAGCACTATAAATCTAAATCTTCTGTATGAACATTATACAGTGCACTGCATGGCACACAAGACTGCATGGCTGCCACACATGCCCGTGTTTGTGCATAGTCTGTTTTGTGTCTCATAATGGATTAAAACTGCTGCTGATAATAATAATAATAATAATAATAATAATAATAATATAATTCCTTACACTTAGACAGCACTTTTCTGGACACTCCACTCAAATCACTTTACAGGTAATTGGAATTCCCCTCCAACACCAGGGTGGGCACCCCCTTTTGGCCCAATAACACCACTTAGAGCACTACCCTTTTTCCTTCGGAGGTCTCCCACCCAGGTACTGGCCAGGCTCACACCTGCTAAACTCTAGCAGGTTGCCATTTGTGAATTGCAGGGTTACATATAATATTGTAACGCTTACGGCCGACAGGTACTCTGTAAGAGCCGGCGTACCAGAGCAGGTGACGTCACTGCCCTTCCCTGTGATAGCAGGACTACAGCTACAGAGAGCTGTAGGGTCGATGCAGAGAGACGCGGGAGTCCCGGGTTCGAGCCTCAGTCGGGATGGGGCCAACCTAATGCGGCAAGGACGCCCGCCTGAGCCCCCATTGCGTTACAATGTGTTAGGGCCCCATTTTATACAAATGTTAAAGTTACTGTTGCCAGTCAAATCAAATAAAAAAGAACTGTACATGACAATAATTGGACTTGTTGCATCGTTGCTTTCATGTAAATTAACTATTTATGCACTGAAAGGTTGCTTAAGATCAACACCAAAATATAGTCTGTGCCAAGTGTGACATTTCTCAATACCTTCAAGGTCAATAAGCTTTTATTTCGATATGCTCTGCATACAGTAGGATAATTGGATTTCAAATTGTCTCCAATAACAGCTTATCAGGAGTACCCAAGCTATATAAACTCATGTGAATGAGCAGGATAACAACTCTTTTCCTAGTCTAAATTATTGACACTCTCTAGCCCTAGCCACTTGTTATCAGTAACTTGTTAACCACCACAAACAACTTTCTCTCTTGGAGCCTTTTTGTTTACAAATGTACAATCTGGGGAAAAAAATGTTGCCAAAAATTAATTTCTGTGGCTGTTTGGGTTTGTGACTAAAAATGAGAATCTGAAGTTTTTTTTATTGTACTTGTTTCTTCCTCTCATAAATAATATAAATTTCAAGGTATACAAATATGTTCTTGTTGTAATAATGGCCTTCTCTTGTTTGTATGTAAAGTGAACTTGTATAAATTGTTAATACATAAAAGTGTCAATCCAAAATCAACCCTGACAGGACAGTACAGGTAACATTAATATTACCATCACCAAGTCATAATTGGAAATCTAAAATTATCTCCTCCTAAGCTCCAAGCAGTCTGTTAATTCCTTCAAAACCTGTACAATACAGAAAGAAAAGAAACATATACAGTTATATAATTACAACATTAAATTTACACAGGTACTTGATAACATACTGAATCATAAATGTATTGATATTAAAATCCTCATTAGACCTCTGAGTGCTAATATTTGTAAATAAAAATGCATAAGATTTTTACTCTGAGTAACATAAAATCAATATCCCCTTTCCTTGTCTTAGAAATCTGTGTACTCCACAACACATAAATATTTCAGGGAAGCAATATTATATTTAGCTTTTAAGAAAAAAGCAGGCAGCAGACATTTGATCATCTATTCAGCTTTCACTATTGTTTGTTAATAGTAGTCTTCGAACATCTTAATGTTTTTTCAACATTGTTAATTTGCCAGGACATTTAATGACATAAATAACGATTTGTTAAATGCAAGCAACAATCTACATTTTTACTGGTCACAACATGATAAATTATATATCTATATAAAAAAAAATACTGTGCACCATGTACACATTTATAATTACCACCAGAATTAAGAAAAGCATTAATACATTTTTTGGAAGTTCTAAATCAATAGAGCCCTGATCTTCTTAAGAAAAAAACCAAGATATTTCCTTTAAAAGCCAATGATGTGATGTGATCCCAACTGAAAATGTTTCTCTATTTTTTCATATTATTAAAATGATAAGCTAGTGTGGAATACTAAGTAAAAAACATTCTATTAAAAATGTTGCAATCTTTATATTTCCAATTGTGAAGGAGAGTACAGTTATCATCACTGACAAATTCACTCCTCAGGGTAACCTATGTAGCAAGATTGTGATGTTATAACTTACAAGGGATGGTGATATTTTTCACCAGAACTAAACATTCTGTAATCATTAAATTTGTTGAAGTCAATAATATTTTACTTTATTGCTTTTAGGACAATTAAGACACTACATAACGAATTCAGTAATGTAGTAGTACTACTGTAGATACCTTGCTTGTGTCTTAAGTCTCTTTTATTACTCTGTGGTATGGGGTTTTATGAAACTTTATGAAACTGTCCATTGACTAAAGAATACTGGATTATTAATTTTCCAGCAATTAATTTCAACATATTCATTAATAATTTTGAAATTTGTGTCAGTAATTGCTTTTTGAATATGCCATTGATATAGATATATTCAGTACTCCTTTTCATACATCTTGTGTACATCTGCATTTTCTTTGCTAAATAACATTTTATGAACTCTTAATCAAACACCTTAATACATTTGGCAGTAGCTGTATGTTTCAGGAAAATCATAACATCTGTGATGATATCTATTAATTAAAAAAAATTCCAAAATCCTTCATAAAATAAATATAGAATGTTGTTTTCAATATTTTGCTCTTTTCTAGAATTTCCTCTTGACTTCAGTTCAGTTCATTTGAAACAATAATCTCAATAAAACATGGATGCTGCTGCTGTTTAAATTAGCAGATAAAAAAGGTATACAGATTTGGTTAATAAATATAAGGTAGGATTTACATTTTCATCTTTCTTGAATCCAGAAAGACATTTTTTAAACTCACTTTTTAAGCAGATAGTGTGATGGCCTTTAGGGTTAATGCACAACTCACAAACAAGTACCATAGTGGGATAAACTAATTACAAAGTTGAGCCTCCTGAGCATACTGTGGTTTTAATTTCTCACAGGTCAATGTGATCTGCTGAGCTGTGCTTGCTTTGCAACTTTCCTGAAGTAAGAAGTCTTTGATTCCCCCTTTTTTTTCTTTTCTCTAAACATAAGAAGAATAGATGCAATCCAGTTCAATTTAGCTAATGCATCAGTTGCTATTTGTCTTCCACTTTATGCTTCTTACCTCCGGGATTGGAGATTGCATTAAAACAGACTCTGTATTGGAGAGAACAGGTAGTGCTTAAGTGTTCAATTGTTACAAAACAATGGCACAAAAAGAAAAGTGAAAAAGGAAACCATTATTAAAGATCAGATTTTGATGATTTCGGAACAAAAACACACATTTCTCTGTAAGGACTATCAGTCCTTGAGTGGCCCTATCGAGGTCCTAACCTGAAACTTTTGCAAAATCTTAAAAAAAAAAAAAAGATTTTTCAAAAGCACTTTAAATGTGCTGTCCATGTGTGGACCCAAAAAACTGAATGAATCTGTGAAGAGCACTGGACAAGAATATGATGCGAACCCAACATACAGTAGCACGCAAGGACTGGGTAGGTAGCCAGTACTTTGAGCATACAGTATGTACCAAGAAGAATGGACAAACGTTGGTAACCCAGGAAGACTTGGGGCTATAACTGCTGTCAACAGTGTTTTAACCACATATTGAGTTTACAAGTTTTAATTCCTATGCAATCAAACTATTTTTTTTCACTATCGTGTTTGCTGATATTGTCTGTAACTTATGGTCGGAAGTGTTTCATTTGATTGTTCAAGTTTTGAATAAAATGCTGTCTGAAAATGTGTATGCATCATTTTGTAAATTCCCAAAATGGGACATCATAGGAAGGGTCTGATTTTTTTAAAGTAGGTATTGAATCCAAAAAAACAGACAAAATGTGTAGTGTTTATTAGGCATGACATGCCTAGCTAAGGGAGTTTCAGCCTAGCCATAAGTATAATGTTACTCAACGCCCCTTCCCTAGCTGAGGAGTGAGCTAGGGAGTTACTCCAAGGCTGAAGGGGTGGCTGGAAAAATGAGAGAAAGATACACAAAGGAAAGTCCTGGGTGTGAGACTTATATAGATACTGTAGGTGTGCACAAGTGTGTTAGGATTTAACCTTTTGTCCGAACTTCTGTTATAAACTCTGTTAAGTACTGTAGGTGGGAATTGTAAGTAAAGGTTCTCTCAGCTTTGGTAAAATTCTGTAAAAAAATACAGAATTGACTATTTCAATTGATGTAATAATGTTTTTTTTTAATTAAAGATACTGTAAGTCTCATATAGTGAAGAACCGCTTTTAAATCCTAAGCAAGTTACTATAAACATCAAGCCATGACTAATGTGTGATTTATTTATTGTTGCAGTAATTCGGTTTTGAATGGAATTACAGATTCATCATTATGGTAGATGACCTTTCAATGTGTTTTTTCTTGTTTGCATAGCTGGAATTCTGTTTTATTAATTGTGATATCTGGTTTTTATATTGTGTGGTGCAGTTAGCAGGTGGGTAGCAGTGCTTCTGCCCACCTCCTGGGTCTTAGGTTTGACTCCAAACTGGCACACAAACATTTACAATTTCTGACTGTTCGCATTGGTTTAAACCTAGTGATCTAGTTTCCTCCCACTTTTGAAAGACATGTTTGCAATGATGATTGGTGTTTTCAGTTTGTACCTGTGTACTTATCTCTACGTCTGTATTTGTATGTGTACTCTAATAAAGAAGTTGCACCTTGCACCTGTGCTTCCAGTAAGAGCCTGCAGAATGGTAAACATAACATGAGTAAGCAGTTTTCTGATAATGGATGAATGTCATGCTAATAATAATAAATCACATACTGTATATAAAGTTTTACCACTAAATATATCATTTTAATGTTACTAATTATAAATATCCAAACACTAAAATGTTAGCAGTAAAAAACACTATAAAATGATTGTATTCCATTAACTTTGACGTATAGCAGTAGCCTGGAAAGACAAAGTGTTAAAATGCTCTCCAGTTTCTGATAATGTTTTGAATACTAATCATCAAAGAAAGGTCTTTTATTTTACCATCTTTCATTTTTAGCTTTAATGCAGGCCAACTATCCTTGGCAGACATAGTTTAGCAGTGGATCTCAGGTGGAACAAAAATAGGCAGACCCTGCAGCAAGAGGCATTTCTAAATATTTTCGTGTACTGTCTGTTTCGAGTACTTTACCTCCTCTGTGCATTATCCACCTTCTCATGCAAATGACAGCAGACACTGTTCAGGCTTTGAATCCATGGTTTATTTGGTTTATTTTAGAGCAGTAAGTATTAATCGAGCAGGGCATTATTTGTTTTATTTCTTCAGTGACTGTAAAAAAAAATCGGAAACCATATTAGCCACTACCTTTAAAATATAAAACAATCATTTATTAGCATTTCAATACTAAAATAAATTGAAATTGTCAGCTGATTTGACTTACAGGGTCAAAGTTCTATGTCATTAGTAAAGAGGTACAGTAAATGTAGCAACAAAAATGAGGGGCAAATTTTCATATAAATATTTGTGGTTGTCGGGAGCAATTTTTTATTACTCAGGTTTGGGACTGAAGTCAGCTCTCGAGCAATGGTCTGATGATAAGTGAATGTCTATAACCTTATGTTTTTTATATAAAGTGTTGCTGCAAATAATATCTGTTGTGTTTTTAGTTCAGTTTATTTTAAAAAGAGAGAGTAATTTATCTTTGAAGCATTTACACAATTTTTATGACCTGGATTGGTTAATTTATGATGTAGGTAATCACTAATATAAAAAAATTATCTCCTCATGAGGGAAGATTTCTATCTATTAGACACAGCATTTGGAAAATACAGCTAAATTGTATTTGTGTCATTAAAAAAAATATTAAATGTAGATGAATTCATAACATAAATCGTTTAATTGTTCAATCCAGTTCCAGTTTTAGTCAATAACGCATAGACCCAGAACTATTTTTTCTTGTCCATTTAATCAGACTGAAAATAATAGCTCTGTGTATGTTGTAGCTTTCTTTGCATGTAAACAAGACAAGAAGGATCAGAAATTTTGATTTATTCCTTCCCTCCGTGAGATTGTACTAAATGTTGCCATCTCAATCAATTTGTAACTGGTCCATTTTTCACCCAGGAGATAGCTGGAGACAGCACATTAGATTGGTAATGTGAATAGCTATCTGTTACATACTGTACTCATGCAATATCAAACAAAAAAAAGAGAATATTTAATAAAGGGAAATTACTTTACATGTTGAAATTAAAAAGCAGTTTTATTAAAACTAAGATAATTTAATAAATGTGTTTACTTATGATTTTTAATTCTTTTGTGTTTTTGTCACATTATCACTTGCATACCCATACCAATTATCTTTCCTTTAACTGATGGATACTTTCAATGAAGCGGCCCAGTTCTTGGAGCTCAGGAACACTTTAGAGGCCTGATCTTAGAAGCTGTTTCAAAAGGCCACAATTTAAAAGGTGGTTCCAGAGCATCTCACTGGGAGACTATACAAGAACAATATCAAATCTAAGCACATTACTCTAGTGCATAGAAGCCAACCTAGAAGTTTTTTTTCCTGGTGTTGGACCTTTGCATTTTTTCCCCTCCTCTGGGAAAGGTTTGTGGTATGGTGAATTCCCTTATGCCATTTCTCTTGTGTCTTTTGCATTTCCCTTCATCCTTTCCGTTTCCCTCTTTTCTTTTCTTTTCTCTTTCTTTGGAGGGTACTGTGGTTCCTACACTTCCTGCAACCTTTTCCCAAGTCAGAGACCTGAGAATTTCGGGATGTGAATAGAACTTGAATCTCAGGATCCCCAGACCCTAATGTAGCTGTCACAGGTGCTCCTGTACAAAGAAAAACAACCACCACCCCCAAAAGAATAATATTACTCCAAATCATCAAACAACTCTGTTCCATGATCAGCCTGACACATGGATTAGGTAAAGCTTTGACCTACCAGCTGTAAATGTGTCTTTCCAGTTGTTAATAACTTTCCATTTTCAATGCTTTCTTAATTCTACCCAGTGACATCCTGTTATTAAGTGTCAGCCTTGTGATTTAATCTAGATCTTTGACTTCAGTGGGGGAACCACTTCACATTCCATTGCTCAAACAATCTCTTACATATCTTTGAATCGTACTTTTAAAATTGGTTTTTATAACATTTATTGCCCAACATAAAAATGTGTATTGTGAAAACCATACATCATGGAGAAATGAAATTTGCCGTGCATGCAGAGTCACATATAATGTAACATGTTCCCATGGACATTAACAGTACACACCGGAGAGCAATATATTGGCAGCTGTGCTAGTAATTTTCTTCTGCATGAATGCACTTCAGGGCTACTGAACTATATCAGTAATATTACTGCCTTCTGGTGTATATGGTTGTCCATGCTCCCCCTGGATCTTTTTGTTAGTATATTATAACAGGAAGGCTTGCTATTATGCTTAGAATTAAGTGTTAAGAAAGATTTATTTATTTAATACTCTTATTATTGCCTTGACGGGACAATAACCTATGGTACATTTTAGTTCCTCAGGCCTCTCTAGGACATTCGAAATTGGGTCCATGCTAACATTTCTAGTGATGAGATGCCCGACACTCAGTATCTTTTTGCATACAACCTCAAGGGGGAGGAGACATCTGGAATGGGACCCTACCACCAAGTTGAGATTTTTGGTCTAATCAAATATTCTGTCCCAGACTATTCTGAATTCTGCCCCAGACTTTCTGTGAAATTAGTTTGACCAAGCGCTTCTACAATTGTAAGTTTTTCTGATCAACACAATTAGTGCAGTTAGACTTTTGTTGATGCTTGAATATCAACGTATATTTAGTGTAGCAGTTACAACCTAACCAAGTGAACTGTTGAGTTTCTCTCCCATTACAGCTTACTTACAGAAGACCTTGCATCAGACTTTGTGCACAAATTGTTGGAAAGCAGCTGAAAGCAAAATCTAGACATGAATTCCTTGCATTTTTGAGGAGCTGTGCTCTTCCAGCACTGACAAGGCAATCTTTGGCACTGAGCCAATAGAAGGAGATGATTTGGATGAGTATGGTTTCAGTATTGATATTATAAATACTTAAACTATTATTCTAAACACACGTTTAATAAAGTTTAGCTTGAGACAGTAACTATTTACTTATATTTGAATGTATGAATATTGAAGATGTTACATGAGAAATACTCTTTAAAATATAAATTACTCTTGAAATCTGTTTAAACTGCATTTCTCTAATTTCTTATTGTTCCACTATATTCAAGTCATCACTCCACTACAATATAATGCCAGTTTTATGTAATATGCCTACTAACTATATAATTACCCATACATTTAAAGAAAACAGCACTTGAAATCACACAGTAAGCAACATGTTTATATAGTTCATATGACATTGGCCTCCCTGAATACAGATTAACACAATGTACTGTACTTCCCTCAGTTTAATGTCTGTTTGGACCATCATAAATTAGATAAAGACTTTGGCCTGATATTAATGTGAAAAGAGGTAATGATTCTTAAATACGCAAGCAAAACATGAGTGTCTTCAACTTTCTTACCTATACATTGAAGGCAGAGAAAATACAATTTCTAACCCGATTGCATTTTCAGCACTCAATGATAATTCACAATTCTCATTTTTCTGAGCTCCTATTAAGCTTATGTTGCCTGGCAACATCAGTGTGCTTTTTAATGTAGATGTTAGTCTGACAAAAGCCTGACCAAGAGCGACCATAATCAACCTGCCATCCTTGCAGACAGGTTCAGTGAGTGGGTGGGAGATGCTTAGCTATAAGAAAGAAGGTAAGCAAAGTCTTTTCAGCTGAGTGGTGCCTTGCACTACGGATCCACAAATTCTGAAAATACTGATATTATACATTTTATACATTGCTGTGTATGCTTCACTACATAGAGTGAAACAATACTGAATCAAAAATGTGCTCGAAAAGCAAAAGCATGGCTCACTTTTAAAGTTGTCAGCTGACATTCTTTGTGAGGTGATATAAAGAGTCTTTTTTTCAAGCACATATACAGTGCTGTACCTTACTGTACCTTAAATATCAAATGCATAGCATTAGGGCAACACATCGTTGCAGCTTTTAAAATATGTTGTTACCCCCCCCCAATCTCTTTTAAAGCTTGCATGGCAAGCTTGGAGCTATGGACAAGAAAGCCACACAAGTCACTCAGTGCTCCCTAAAGGAGGAGGCCAAGAGGAGTACAACATGCATAATAATATTTGTCTATCTCTAGACTTTCAACACTTTAATGTTGCTTCCACATTCAGGGCTGTCTTCTTTGTTTGACATGTATGTTAAGGCATATTAAGTTCTATTCTATTATTAAATTATTTTTTTGTTGTTAAAGCTACAGTACAGTAGTTGTATTTTTTTTCCTTTTTCATTGTAATGCTTCAGTCTGCTATTGTAATAAAATAGGTAGAAATAATAAAATTAGAATGTAATGGAACTGCAATAAATGATGTCAATGAGGCAAATACTGTCCCATTGCTCATTTGAAATTCATTACCTGAAGATGATGTCTGTGAACTCAGCACTGAATCTATGTGGCAGTTGTTGAAAAATTTGTGGACTTACAGGGAGCACAAGGATCTATTTTGTCTCCTAATAAGAAACACTGATGGACTGCAAATGGCAAAACACTTATTGGACTAGAATATCTGCAGAAATCCCAGCATACAGATTTTCAATATTTTCGTATGTACAGAATTGCTGTTTCTGATTTTATCTGTCACTTTTCATTTCCAGTCTTAAGATCCTTGAAAACGTTTGTGCCCAAAAGCAAAGGTTATAGCGTGATTTTTAATAACCCTAATATACTTGGCAAGTATGGAGAATATCGATGTTCAATTACCTATAATATTTTAATCACAAATAATATATTGAATTGCTGCTTTAGCAATGTGTAAATGTTTTAACTATCCTTTGGTCTGACCAACCCACAAGAACATGTAAATGTGAAAAAAAAGTTAATTATTTCCTTACTGATCTATGACGTGAAAAATATTTAGTATTGATTGGGTTTGAACAATGTGCATAATGCCCAATTTAAAAACAAATTGTTTGGGGTGGGGAGGTAACCATGTAACTATGTTCTTTGATCTATAACATAAGATCACTTTATTGGCCATATACAATTTCTTGTTTCATGAGAAACACAGACAGAGAGAGAAGCTTGGAGTCAGAGCACAGAGTCAGTCATTTAAACGGCATCCCTGAAGCAGTTGGGGTTAAGGGCCTTGCTCAGGGGCCCAACAGAGTATTGTTAAATTCCTCTGCCGGCCGCAGGATACAAACCAGTAACCTTCCAGCCACAGGCGCAGACCTTAGCCACAGAGCCACTGCACCACCCTATCTACAGTATCTATCCCTGGGCTAACCAGGAGAAACAAAACATCTATAATGTAATTCAAATTATCACTATACTACAATATACTGTCAGTTTTCACAGTATAGTGTTAAAAGAAAATACACAATGGATCTAATTTTATATTAACTTTGAGTGAAGGAAAAGGTATCACTTTTCATTTATACTACATGTAGATGCCTCAACCCATGTGCTTGGTGCTGTGCTGTATCAGTGTGGTCAGTTGAGAGTCATATGGGTCAAGATCCCTTACTCCAGCTGAAAAAAAACTTCCACTTGCACTCTGGGAAGATAGAATTTTTATCACTGAAGTAGGCAATCACTGACAAGTTTAAGCACTATCTGTACCAAGCAGTGTCATTTACAGTGTATAGCTACACTAACCAATTAACTTACAGTATGTTATCTTCCCAATTAAATGCCACTGGACATCACTGGGTTGCTGAGCTTACAATTTCACCATCAAATACCGCATCAGGAGACAACACCAATGCTAATTAATTATCCAAATGTTGTGGGATATAGAGAGTTTCATGACAGATTGAAGGGAAGAGACTTCTACAGATGTCATAGCAGCTGTCATACAGTCCACAGATCTGCAGAATCCAAGCCAATCTGCATGGATTGTCTCCATTACTTCCAATATTTTAGCCCTTCCCCATCTTCCTTATGATATTTCTACCATAGAGCCCCACAGCTCTGAAGGACAGTTTGGGAGAAGGTCTAGACATCAGCATATTTCAAAACTTGGTTGCAGACCAAATGGGAAAGAACAAAATGGAGATTCTTAAGAAAAAAATAATAGCTCTTCTGAAAGATTGCAATAAGCTTCAGCTAGGTAGGAATGGGAACTTAATTTAAAAAAAAACTAACAAGAAACCAAAAATACTATTGAGGGAATTATTCTTAATTCAGGTTTAAGTCTTTTATATTTTAAACACTTGTATCTTGTAACTTTCCACTCAAATGGTTGTGAAAGTATGTAGTTCTGCTTTTGTCTATATATGCTGAATTGTCAATGTATGTTATGTTGCAAGGTATAACTGTGATATGTTCCTAGCAGAGTAACAAAAGCAATGAGAAAGAGAAACGTACTTGACTGATTGTTCACGTGCACAGCCAATGTCAAATCCCTGAATGAAAAGTTTTACAGACCTTACTGTACAAAAAGACCATTCTTTGTAATACTTCTTTGAGTCTGGCCTGCAAGAGCTAGGCTCTCATATGCATATGTAATAAAGAAGACTTCTTCAACACGGACACCTGAATTGGTGTCATTTGTTTGACGCAACACTACAAACCAAATACAAACAGAAAGTATACCAAGAGGAAATGGAACACCTTAGAGCCGAGAGAGTTGTTCAGCCTGCTCGAGAACAGTTTTTTCTGCCATTTTTTTAATGCAAAGTGATGTTGATCACTATATTAGTAGAGTATGTAGGTGTGTCAAAAAACAGAATGAAACTCTCCAACATATTTTGGTATTTGCAGATCACTGTATTAGGTTTGCTAAAGCTTATCCAGCAACCTTATAATCTGAAAGGACAGCTACAGATGAAATCTTCATGAATTTGTCTTGATATTTGGATTCTCAAAGCAACTTTTTCAAACACAGGAAGGTGGGTTTGAAAGTCGGCTCATTCACAGATTGCTGCAATGCAGCAATATAGTGAGATCCAGAACAACTCTCAAAGCAATGGTCAATTTGAGCGCATTAACCATAATTTGTTAGGAAAGTTAAGAAATTTTCCTGAAGTCCAAATTTTCATTTAAAGTCATGTACTCATACATTTGCACCTTTTATAAATCAACATAATTGTCTTCATTCCAGTTATTGTTTGAGAAATCTCCATGTTTTCCTATTATTTTTTTTCAGAATGGACAATGGACCCACTGCTTAAAACATGGACTACACAGATTATCTGCATGGGTGGAACTGACCGATGAAAGAAGTCCACAATCTTGCTATGGAAGTTATAAAGAAGTCATCTTATTACAGTAAGACTTGCTTTGATTTAAAAGTGAAAAGTACTATTCTTACTACACATAATGACTGTATTGGTAAAGAATGTTGCAGAACGTGGGGGGCTTGGGATACTGAGATCCTACTGGAAAGATAAGATTTAGATTGTGGTCAAAAGATAAAGTGAGAGTTTAGTACAGTATATAAGCTCAAGCCATAGAATGCAAAACACAATTTCAAAGTAAAGCACAGAACTCTGCTTTTATGTGACCGCCTGCTCTTGATAGCTATAGTGTAGAGATTAAAGAAAATACGTTAAAAATGTCTAACAGCAGACCACAAATTGAAAACAGTGAAGATGAATGCTACACGGTATTTCTTCGCTATTTCACTCACTATACCATGAACAAGTTTGCAACAGCCAAGATGAATGAATGTTATGAGCTAAATTCAGAAACTGGTCCTTTTTATACACGTTAAATGCTAGGTAATTGATCCAGCTCAAGGCAGAAATGTGAATGTTTCTAACAACATCCCTAGCTGTCCTCATAACCCAGGACCAGGAAAATGTATATCACAGTGCAGAAGACATTTGGACAGAATGCCTAAATCATAGCTTACTGTAGATGTTAACACCGTGCTGTTAACAAAGCCTGTGCAGGTCTTGAGATGCAGTCCGAAAACTAAGGTATCTAAGACGGTAAGTGAAGAGTGGTCGGTAATACCAAGCAAGGTCAAATCCAGGTAGTCAGAACAAAGTCAGGCAAACAAATCCGAGAGGGGGCAACACAAGAGGGAGGTAGAGAGTTCAAAGTCCAAAGCCAAAGAATCGTAGGTGAGGGGATCCAGAAGAAGTAGAGAGGGTTTCAGGAAAGGAGGGCAAGGCGAGCGCAGGAGGTGGATGAACTCCTTATACCGAGCACCGGTAGTAGTTGCGGGGAAAAGGTGTGGAATGAAGATTGAATCATTTGGAGTTCATTGGTGCTGGCTGTGCTTGTAACACTAGATGTCATTCAAAGTTAAATTAAGGTACTTGAGGGAAGCAAAATTAGAATCTGTACAAATGAACCAAGGTCTTACCTACAACTCACACCTGGCAGCCCACTAAAGCTAAGCAGGTGTGAACCTGGTCAGTTCCTGGATGTGAGACCTCTGTGGTCATTAAAAATCCCAGGCCATTTCTCGAAAAGAGTAGGGGTGTAACCCCAGTGTCCTGACCAAATTTCCCATTGGCCCTTACCAACCATGTCCTCCTTATAATCCCCATCTATATATTGGCTTCCTCACCCTGTTCTCCTCCCCACTATTAGCTGATATGTGGTGAGTGTTCTGGTGCACTGTGGATGCCATCACATCATCCAGGTGGTGCTGGACATTGGTGGTGGTGAAGGGGAGTCCCCATTACCTGTAAAGTGCTTTGAGTGGAGTGTCCAGAAAAGCACTATATAAGTGTAAGCAATTCTTATTATTATTACCTCTAGAGAGAGGAGAGCACCACAGTTCCTCACCTATGATCAATGAGATGCCCAAGTTACAGATGTTGGAGGCCAGCTGTCTATGCTTAGGAGGCAACCTAAGGACTCATAACCATTGTACCTTCTACGGTTACTGTATATATTTTTAAAGAAATGATCAAGATTCTATATTGGAGATTGCTACTAGATTAATTAATTTTTCATCATTTGAAGTGCACTGTGACCTGATCTGATTTCACTTGTAAGAATTTAGCTAACGAATTGGAAACAGTAGTTGGTCTAATTTTTTACATTGAGACTATTATAGTGATGCCACTCAACAGGGTGAGTGGCATCCCTTGAATCTTTCTAGCTCTCTACAGTCCAGGGCCTGCTTATTGTATAGACAGCAAATTCCAGGTCACGGTGCACTTTGTCGTGCTCTAGTAAGAAGAAAAACCCAGTTTTGTTGTCAAAAGATAGCAAAACAACAGCTTAAAAAAAGAATGCCATCATTTGAAGTGTCACCACTTCAAACGGCTCAGCTGTTAATGCTGAGAGCTTCAGTCTTCAGTCACTGAAACAAGACGATAAATGAGTATGTGCTATCTGTCAGTCTTTGAGTCACCAATCAACTTTGCTTTTCTCTTTCTTTATTGTTTTTTAAAGCTTTGGAAAAGCAAATGCAAAAGTGATGCAACTGTAAGCTACTGTATGTGTATGAATTGTATTGAAAAAGTCATATGCTCATTTCTAATAATATCCTTACAGCAATTGCAGTCATATTTTTAATTAAAAGTGACAGGGAAAAAATCCTTTCCTGTTTTTGAAGATTAACTGGAACACACTACTGAGAGTGATTAAAGAATTGGCTAATTTTAATGCATTCAGTTAAAACTGTTCAATTTGCATGATTGCCTTGTTTGTGATCTGCATACTGATAGTATCTCTTATTGTCTACTGGATTTATAAGAAATTCGGTGTTACGCTGGCTCCTGCCACAAGAAAACTCTATAACTGTGACCCTGGAAATTTGGTTAATGTTGATTGTGTATCATCTATTAACCTTGCATGAATCATTGCTCCAGGCATTTGTTTTTTAATTAAAATTGGTATTTTCAGTGTATGACAAACCTGTTATTACAGCATTAGCATCCAAAATTGAGAAATGAATAGTTGATAACCTATAATCTGCATTTGTTTGCTCTTAGTTATACATTGGGAAACATACTGGAGAAAGCACAATAAGTAGAGA
Organism: Lepisosteus oculatus; assembly: GCF_040954835.1. NCBI lineage: Eukaryota > Metazoa > Chordata > Actinopteri > Semionotiformes > Lepisosteidae > Lepisosteus > Lepisosteus oculatus. Next base: position 9,645,920 of record NC_090719.1, on the reverse strand, counting down.
TATTAAGTTATTTAGATGTTTTTATGGCTATACGTCAATAAAGTACCTTTGCTATAAATGTGTTAACATGGTTTCCTATGGTTAGTAGTATAATGTTTGAATATGTTAGCATTTTCATACTATAGAGATAAGAGAGACTCAGGAACTGTACTGAAACACTGCAATAACTGGGGCTATGTAAAGAATATACAGTATCATTAATATAAAAAGATTTCTTATTGTATTCGGAAAAGGAACTGAAGGGTACCACAGTATCCAAATACTGTATTTACACTCCAAATTGTGCTTCAGCACACTTAAACCATGACAAATTCCAGAAAAAAAATAAATTAAACACCCACTGTCTATAAACAGCCCTGTTACAAAGCTGCAAAATGGCCATCATTGTGGCATAATATGGTAAAAGCAAAGTGTTGTAAAAATTGGAGACACTTCCGTATTTAGCCATTTGCTTGTCTCTAAATCCTTTAACTTAACAATATTTTGAAAATAAATGTAAACATTATGAATTTACTTTAACTTTTTTTTACCAGATAGATATTTGGGTATATTATATTTTGAACAGTGGCAGATGTGCTGTCACTACAACTAACTGTGAGAGGAACAAATAATGAAGATTTTGTTTATCATTTATTTATTTCATGCAATGCTGTTTTCCAGAAGGTAGACTATCATTTTGCAGATTCTGGTGTAATGATGTTATTTTCATGGCTACTACTACATTTTTCCCTACACTAAGAATCACTTTCTTTTTAAATGTGAGCTCTCATCAAAATGACTCTCTTCTCTCATTACAGGGCTTTGCTATTGGGGGTAGTGTTTGCAGAGTGGCAAGATTAAAATAGCACAGGACATGCTAATAGCAAGTGCCAGCTTACTGATCAAGAGCCACTTGGCAGCAGTCAGGTGCAATATGTTGGTTTTCATGAGAAGAACGACCCTCCTGCTGTGCATTGTGGGAGACTCTCAAGGATGAATTTGGATTACAGCTTGAAAGGCTGAGCAGCAGTTTGATTTCCTTGGTCTTGTCTTCAAGGGTCACTTTTGAAATGCCTTGCTTGGAGCCATATCCTCCATGTCAGTAAATAAATGATGACTTTGGCCATTCGTGTGGCCTATTTCCTATCACAACTTCTTTTTCTTAATTCAGAAACCTTGCTAAAACATTTCTGTTTAATTTAGAGAAAATGCCTTTCCAGAGCACAGGGATATACTGTAGCACCTGTGAAATCCAAGCAGAAAAAGGAAGATTTCTTCACTGACTAAGGGAATTTGAATACAGCATTTTTTGTGTATGGATGTTCCATACTGAATACTGAACAGTTCCCAGAAGGATGCGGTGATTGATGTGTGAGGAAAGTTACTGAGTTTTAAACCACTGCTTCACAGAGAGGTGTGTAGTAGAGGTGTGTAGTTTTAAACCGACGGATTAGTTACAGGGATTCCACTGAAATAAAACAAAATACATCCTAAACCAAATGATTTTCCTTTGAATCCTTACATACTGTATGCTTTTACAGTTTAATGGGAGAGAGAAGTCGTGCCATTTTGATGGAAATGACTATCAGCTCTATGACGTAAAGTATGTAGGCCCAATGGAGAAATATATCTCATTTAAAGAAGTGTCTTAAGTTGCATGTAATTAAGTATCTAATACAATTATTTCTAACAATGGGTAGCACAGTCGCATGAGTGCTCTGCACCTCAGAGCTCTTGAATCCTGGGTTTAATATTCTGCCTGTGGCCATGTGGGTTTTCTCCACCTCCACATTCTTCATACAGTCCAGAGGTTTACTGTCAAAGTTAATTGGCTTCTCTAAATTATCTCCTTTATGCGTCTGCTCTGTGATGGACTGGTGTTCTGTTCAGGGTGTTTTGTGTCTTTTGTCCATTCTCTGTTGATTGAGGCCCTAGTTTACCACAACTCTGCATTGGATTAAGCAGTTATTAAAGATGGATTTCTATTTTTTTTTCATTCTGCAATGTTTGTAAATCTAGCTGATATATGATCATGTCTGGTATAGTTATAATAGTTTTAACAATTAGAATTGCTGGTAGTTAGGAAGGCATCAATGGTAATATCAGTGACTGTTACTGTATAATATTTTATTTATGCTTCTCACTATTCCATCTCTGTCTGACTGAAGAAGCATCAATACACATACAGCATACTAACACTGCCTTACTGATACCTGATGCTTGGATAAAATAAGTATTAGTCATTAGTGTCCTTAAATGTCATTTGAACTTTATGAATGGCAGACTTGGTCTTATGGCAGCATTAAATGTTTCTTGCCTTCATACATAAAGGATAACACAAAAGAATCCAATGGCAGCCTAGACACAGCCTTTAGTTCTTGTCCTCCTTTCTGCTAATATACACCAAATTGTTAGTCCACGAGAGTAGCCAATTACCCACAGAACCAATTATATATGATCCTTTCCACTTGTGGGATTTCATTCACACTGAAATTGATTAATTAAGCCAGGTGTGTTTAAACGAAGACCCCACTTTCATCATCACAGCTCGGTAATATAAACTGATCAAAAACAGATGCAACAATATTTCTTATTTTCGCATGCACATAAGGTAAGATAAAAAAGTTTTGTTTTTTTTTTATAAACCAAAAGCCAAATAGTTCTTGAGTTAAAAATCAGTAATCGATTCTGTTCCATTTGCAGTTGGTGCTCTTTTTTGATTGGTTGGCAGTTGGTGTATGTTTGCCCTTACATTTAGTTAATATAACTCTCAGCACTTGGAAGCATGTTATTGATATCTGATTGCAAAGACTCATGTTTAACAGGGATTTTCATTGTTTATTAAAAAAGTGTGAGGATAATACATAAACATTTCATGACATTCACTAGTATTAAATGTAAAATCTCAGAATAAAGCTGCTGCTCTGTAACCTGAACAATTGCACGAAGAGAGAAGAAAGAGAGAGAGAGACGCTCATCTACATTAGTTAGAGACCTTAAGAGAAAGTATAGATAGAAACTCAAAGAAAAGATCAGGCTTTTATTTGGAATCTAGTTGTGATGTTTTAAGATTTTTCCCTGCAGTGTACAAAGATACAGATGTTTCGAATCTTACAGCTATGCATTTTATTTGTCTGTTGGCCTGGACCAAGATACCATTATTACACAAACCCTATCTTCTAGGGTTAATCATGGTTACTACATTTTAGATAAGATCACTTTATTGGCCATATTTTTCACATACCCCAACTTGCTCTCCATGAGACACACAGACAGGGAGAGAAGCTTGGGGTCAGAGCGCATGGTCAGCCATTGTATAGCACCCCTGGAGCAGCTGGGGTTAAAGGCCTTGCTCATGGGCCCAACAGAGTAGGATTCCTCTGCCGACCACGGGATACAAACTGGCAACCTTCCAGCCACAGGCACAGATCCTTAGCCACTGCACCAGTAGTATGGTAGTACAGTTATTCAAAAATGTAACATTTCCCTCAAATGTAGTGTAATTCAGATTATTAAATGAATGCCATCAGATTATTTAATAATGAAAATATTTACTAACCAAAAATGTAAAACAATATATCTGAAAATGATGAAGGTGAATGTAACATTAGTGGACAGATGATGTCTCAGACAGACAGGAGAGAGAAAGAAGAGGGGAAGGTGGAACACTATATTTAGAAAACAGTATTCAATCTCAGGAACTAAAGCTAGAGAATGTCAATGTCTTGTATATAGCTAAAACTATTTCAAAGTTATATTGTTAGGTGTATTCTATAAACTACCAAATGCAGATGTGGATGATTTCACACTTTACAATGATATTTAAAAAAAATGATGTGCAAAAGAAGAAACGATTTTTTAAGACTTCAGATTTCTCCACATAAACTGAGAAGAGCCTCCAGGAATGTCAGCATCAGAAAGTGGATCATAGACATGGTTCTGTACATGGCTGTTTTACAAGTGGAAAAAAATGTATAGTATGATATGGTGTGTGTTTAAGTATGTTTTGAAACTGTACACGTTGAGTGCAAATCAGAAGGTAACAATTTCCGAAAAACAGCCTTGGAAAGAATGAGATAGTGTTTAAGGCAAAAAAAAACAGTTAAAATAGATATGGGTGGCAAAAGTTAAAATAGGTTATGCACAAAACATGAAAACAAATATTAAAACTTAGCACTAAAAAACTGAAATTCTAAAAATGTGTATTCCAAGTTGTTGAATAAATCAATTTGGAAAAATAAGTGGTAAGCAAAAAAAATAGTAAAGCAGTACAATAAACTGCACGCATGAATGGGGAAAAAGATATTTGAAAGCCCAAGAGAGAAAAAGAAACAAATATTCCAATGAAGGCTATGAATAATAAACTTTTCTTTCTGTACAACAGCATCAAAAGAACTGCTGTGGATGAAGTAAAATATGTGCATTAATAACATTTCTGATTTTCATTTTTGGAGTGACAAAAATTCTGGATACATTCTAGTCAATGAAAGGGAAATGCCTATTGTACAAAATGAATATTTCATTCAGATATTCACTGAGGAAGTAGACAACAACATGCCTCAGTAGCAGACAGACAAAGCTCCATATTAAATATTATTGAAGTGTTTCTGAACTTCAAAAACATTCCCAGGGCCTTATGGTATCTTACCAACTGTACTTGGGCAAACAAGGTAGTATAAGTAAGCCACTGACTTAACTCTTCGAACAGCTGCTCAAGACATGGATAATACCAGGAAAATTATAAATGGTGTACATGTCCATTAGAAAAGGGTGACAAAACTGAATCAATTAATTACACACTATTAAATTGGACTTCCATTACTGTACATGTAATGTTATATTAAACAATTATTAGGACTAGAGGATCACCTACAGTTTGTGGTGTAGGAATAATTATCAAGGTAATATTCAACCTTTTAATAAAGGTAGGCCTTGCACAACAAACTTAAAATTATTTGAACAGCAAGAACAATAACTGATACACAGAACATATTATATGGTTTATTTAGATGCCGAGAATGTTAGATTCTGAAAACAGTGAATACAGATAAGGACTGTACATAAACCGGATGATGCTATATCAGGAGGATTAACAAACACCATAGAAGCACCAAATGCAATTCAAAAAGATTAAGATAAAATTAAAAACTGGGCAAACACCTGCCAAATGACAATTAATGTAGACAAAAGCCGAATTCTGTATGCAAGTACTATAGGAAAAACATAAATTCTAAATGCAAAATTTGAAAAACTGATACAGAAGAGGTTACATATGACAAACACTTAGATGGTTGTTGAAATAAAATTGGCATCTTCTAGAGAATGTGGGTAAGCTATAAAAATGGCAAACAAATGTTAGGATATAAAGTTTAAAGTGTAGAATTTAAATCAAAAGATGTTATATGGAAATTGTATAATGCACGAGTAAGGTGTCACATAGAATATTATATATAATATATACAGTATATACTGTATATAGTCACTAAATTAGAAGAAAATATGTTGTTGCAAGGGAATTCCTGTGCTTAAGAGACTGTCCTATAGTGACAGGTTGAATGATCTGAACTATGTTGTCTTGACAAAAGAAAATTGAGTTGACCTGGACTTTCCAACATCCCCAAACGTATTGTCAACCCAGCATATTCAAAGTATACAGCAAAATATGAGCCATAGGAAACAGGTGGAAACTATGTGGAAGTGCATTTAAAACTCATAACAGAGAAACTTCTTCACCCTAAAGGTTCTGAAAGTATGTTGAAGACGATCCCCTTTTTCTGCAAGAAATAGCTGAATGAGAGCTACTAACTACCAAATAGGCTAGATGGGTCAAACAGCCTCCTCTTTTCTAGTCTTTCATTAGGGGAAATATTTATTAGTAGTTAATGAAACTGAACTTAATACAGGGAAAGTTCCATTAATGGGGAAACCATGAACTAATGAATTGTGTTGACTGGAATTAAGTCACAGTCACATTATTGAAAACATATTGCCGTAATGAAGCTTAGTCTTACACTGGGTCTCCCATATTTTTGCACCATGACCCTAAATTATTCCTTGTCTTCATGTGACAAAATCATAGAAACCATATCAAATCTTAGCTAATACTTTAGGAACCCTCACACCAGCAATTTAATCAAAGTCTAGCTATGAAAACAGATGGATCACAGCCGTCTCAGGCTGTGCCGTCTGTCATTAAGCTTAATATTCACTTTTAATATATGACCTCATAATTGACAACAATAAAGATATCCCTGTGTTAATCGAAATCTGGCTGATGATTTTATAGTAGCACTCAATACCAGTTCTAAGAGATTGCTGTGTCATCTGATTTTTGCTGTTTTTAATCACAGTCTAATTGATTTCAATGTTTGATTATATTTGTGTTTTTAAAATATTCATTCAGGTCTTTAAAAAGTTGAATGAGATTTCTAATTAGAGTGGTCTCTGTGCTAATTAGTGAGTTTCATAACTGCCTTCATTCAGGTTTGCAATGTTTAGTCCAAAGTATGGCAGCAAATTGTTAATTAACAAACTGAGCAAGAGATTGCATAAAGTTCTGTGTGCTGAAGTTGTTGGAAATTGGAAATGAGAGCAGAAGAAAATAAAATAAGCAAGCTGATCAATTACATGCATCAATTAGCACCAACGATAAAGGGCCCAGCTGAAATGAAAACCAGCAGACATAACAGTCCCTTATGACTGGAATTAAGAACCGCTGTTCTATACCACTATTTTAAGCCATTTTAAATGATTTTTATACCTTCTCAAGTCCCTGTCATTCTATAATCCTATGTCTTGTTGCCACAACCTTTTGTAGTAAGTCTTTGTCATGCGTGGTGCTATTGCTGTACCACACAGTGACACCATTGGTGAGGACACATTCTGTGGTGCTGCAGTAAACATTCAGGAGTAGCTGCTTCCCCAAACTGCATTTATTTTAGCACCACAGAAAGTGCAGGCTCTGTTGTGCCTCTTTCAGAATGGCTACAGTGTTGTGAGACCAAGCTAAGTCGGTGAAGATCTGCAGACCAAGGAACCTGAACCAGCAGACAATTTCCACTGCTGTGCCATTGATGCTGATTGGGCATAACTCCCTCTGGGTCTCAGGAAGTCCACAATGAGTTATTTTGTCTTGTTGATATTCAGGGCCAGATTGTTATCAAGGTGCCATCCTGCTCCATCTCATTCCTGTATGTGGGATTGTTGTTGCTGATCAGCCCAATAATATAGATGTCATCTGCAAACTGTGGTTGCTACTGTAAGTGGCTGTACAATTGTAGGTGAACAAGGAGTACAGCCTAGGACTGAGACAGCAGCCTTGGGGAGCCCCAGTGTTTAGAATCAGTGTAAAGGAGATATTGTTACCAGTTTTCACCACTTGGGGTCTGCCCGTCAGGAAATCCAGTATCCAGTTGCAGGTAGAGTTGCATAAGCCCACATTTCTGAGTTCTGGGACCAGCTTGAAGGGAACAATTGCATTGAAGGCTAATCATCTAGATCTACAGTACATCTAGCTATCACTCTCAACGAGGAACATTTTTTTTAATCACATTCACTTCAGCATAGATGGTTACTTTCACTTCAAATCACAGATGTCAATGTGATTACTTATTCAACCTTTACTGTGGAGTTTAGTGAATTCCTATTTAATTTAGTAATTAGGTATGGTAATATTGTTATACTGAGTGCTTTTAACATATACAGTATGTTAATGTAAAAAAAACCTTGATAAGATTGTCTGTCCTAGGCTCTACTTAGTCTGGCTGATCTACTTAGTCTTAGATCGATCATACTCTCAACCCATTTATTACATGTGACATTGTTCAACTGTTTTTCATCATAGCCCAATTACATTAAACCATTATTTTCTTTGCTTTGTATATTAAGGATACTGTACTAATATACACTAGTACAAGTCATCTTAATTGTGATTTTATCTCGACGTTTTATCACATACTTCCCATCTTTGACTTTACCAGCTCAGGTTTTCCAGATCAGATCCTAGATACATACAATGCAAAGCTGCGCAACATTCAGTAGCATCCTTAAAAACAAGAACAGTTACATTAAAAACAATTCTCCATAGTTTACTGACAAGGCACTCACTCAGATTATAGTGTTGCACATTTGAACATAAATGGAGAATAACCAATTTAGAAGCTTTTAAAATTGCTTGGAGTAACAGAATCATAAAGAAGAAACAGGATTTATTTTTAGCTAACTCTGCCTACTACTCAAACATTAAACATAATAACTGGTACATGCATTTGTTACAGCTAGACTTGACTATTGTAATGAGCTAAAGTGTGTTACACTCACCTAGACTTCTGCTCGATCACAATGCTGTTATTTTGGGTTTTTGGAAGATGAGCACAAGTCAAAGAATCATGATGTCCAGAACAAAACACCTCACCTAGGACACTGAGAAGCTTAACACATTAACAATAACGAGATTCTAATAATAAGGAACCTCAAAATTTAGCATTTGTACATTGGTTTGCTGTGTGATGATGGACTTTAAAGTACTTCTACTGACTAAGAAAGAACTAAAAGAACTAGCTCCCCCATATTTACATGCTGACAACCTAGATACCAAACGGAGTGCTCTGGTCCAAGGACATTGAATACCCAAGAGTTCTAAAACTTTCCAAAATAATTTATGGCAGGGATATTAGCTACAGGCCTCCCAAAACATGTCAGAGATACACATAGAGACACAATCTTTAAATCAAGTCCTATCTTTTAGTCTCTATTTTTCTTAGCATATAATCTAATAGGGCTCCCAAAGTTCAGAAATGTATTTACCCTCAAAGAAAGTTAATGTTCTGTAAATTATTGTCTGATGGCAATCATCAGGCCTGGGACTCTTAGAGGTTTATTTCCTCCTGGGAGGTTTTTTTTTCCTCTCCTCCTGGCTCACATGGTCCACTGTTACTGTACAATATTTTCAGCTGCTTTGTAATTCTGTAAACTAAAGAAAAAATAATAGCTTGATTTATTGATTGAGCACACATTGTCACTTTACAAAATCTTGACAACCCAATTACAGTATATTCAAAATATATTTAGAAATGCACTATTTACTCAGCAATCCATTATGCATTCATCCTAACTCAACCCTAAAAGAATTGTTAAACAATCTCAGCAACAAAGTTCTCTGTGAGCACACTTCCATTCTTCTCCCCAGCACCATATTCCAAAAATACAAAGGTCCAAAGGCAAAGACAAACAATTAAAAAAAAAACTTTTAATGACTGAATTTGAACTTTTTCTTTGCAGATGAAAACAGCACACTCTTCCATTAGGCTTGTACTGTATAATGTGAAGAGCAAATTAATACTTATACCTATAATTCATTGTGACTGTATGTTCTTAATACATATCATAAACTTGAAGGTTTCCTTGTAGTATACGTCTATCATCTTTGAAATGATTTAGTTGAATAAATAGGGCATTCAGTAATGTTGTGGATAATCTTTAGTTCTCAAAGCCAGCAACTGGAAAATGTATTTCTGGTTTCCATCCTATTCCACAACCACAAACTACTATAACTATTTTTAAGCATACAGGAATACATCATCTACACCTGAATGAAGATGACCATGACTTTTGACCCTGAAATGTAATAGTTTCGAAAACAAAGGTTATCTTAATAAATATTTCAAATGTCTTACATGCTTGTGTATTATTCTTTGGACCCTTGAAACCCGCTGAATGCAATTCATTTTCAGTGAGTCTGCAATAATGTTTCTCAGATGTATTCAATAAAAAAAAAACAGCAAACAAAGCAGCAAACATAAACAAAACAACATCCTTGAAACTCCCCGGGTATAGTGCTTTTATTTGAAAACCATTAAAAAACAGCTTGAGTTTACTCATTGATTTTGAACCTTAGACGTCTCGTAATCTATTCATTGAAATGTTGCCTTATGTTTAATCATCATTGATTCTCTGCAACGTTATTGCTTTAGCCATGTAGTTACTCTAAAAAAAATCATATGGCACAGGGTAAGTGACTTTTAATTTAAAAAGCTGGCATGGCTTTTGAAAGTCCACACAACATTATGATCCCCATTTTATCTGCTTCTAATAAGTATTGAGTAATCATTATTTAGCTAAGTTATGGTCATTAAGCTGTTAGCTGTTATTTTTTATAAGCATTACAGCAGAAATTAATTATAATTTATTTTCCCTTTGTGTATACTACTATTCAATTTTACAATATATCAGTCATTAGCATAGATCTAAATACACTGTGTACTCATAAACTGTATATGCATTCAATTTAAAATGATACTAATATAGCTAAATCTGGGTAGAAATGTTGGTAGAAATCATTTCCTAAAGAACATCATGTTCTATCAAGTAGTTAATATTCTCCCAAGAAGTATATAGTTCCCAAGCTTTATAATAGAACTATAATAACAATTATAAAGTTTTACAATATAGACTACAGTAGTTGCAAGATAGAATATAATAGTAATTGTTGACATTACTATGCCATTCCTGCCCCCTTTTGTTTTCCTAAAACTCATCCACCAAATATCAGGTCCCAAATCTCTGGTGTCTTATCATGCCTTAAATCAATGCCCTTTCTTCCCATGATGTTTCTTGGCTCTGGGCCTGTCTGACATTTCTTTGCTCAGCCAGCAGGCATCCTATTAGTCTTCCTCTATTCTCTACCACCTGACATCCAACATGACTCAGTGACCACTTTCAATTATCCCCCTCATCTGAAAATTTCATTATCAGCCCAAAATCATTCAGACCTGCCAAAACTCCAACCACCTGAGCTTCAGTGCTACGATAGTTTAAACTGACTGAAACCACTAGAAATTGGAACAGTAAATTGTTAGAGCATTATTATGTTTAAGACAAAATAAAAAAGCCATATTTTTACACAGATTAAAAATATAGATTATACAATTTATTCAGGTGGGTAGCTGCGTCAGCATGCGTAGGCTGCAAAGGAACAGGTAATAGGTTTATTCCATGCTGATAAGAGAAGAAAAAAAGAAAACACAACGTTTCGGCCGTAGAGCCTTCTTCAGGTGTGCATACAATGGTACACCTTTGCATACAATTTATTAATACAACAAGGTCAATAATATACATGAATCAATGAGCCTTCATACAAGGGGCTGATCAAGGATTAACTGTGTTTTATTGATCTTTTTGGATGTGTAAAGAATAGTTTGCCTGAACCTCCAGTCAATCATATACTGTATGTATTCTAGAAGAACAGCACTTTTGAAAACAAGACCTATTTCATGTGTCCTCTTTACAGATGTTAAACCAGTTGAGAGACCAAAGCATTGGTTGGAATAGGTCTTGTGATCTTGTGACAACTACCAAACTAACCTTTGATGGAGTATGTCAGGTTATATGATCATTAACACAATTTCTAACAACCTAAATTGAACATAGCAGTAAGGGTGATCTGCATGAAAGGGGTCTTATTTGTATTTTGTTTTAATTAAATTAGATAAGTTAATTGTGTAGAAAAAATACTAAGAAAAGACTTATGGAACAGTTTGAGAAAATTGTTAACAAGGAAAAGTAGACTATAAAAGTGAGAGCTACAAAATGAAATGAGGTACAGTATAACTTTAGAAGGAGAGTATTTCTGTACTAAGTTATAATGTATAACACATATTAGATTACAGTATGTAAGTATTAAACTCATATTATATATAAATGTAGTAATTAAATTATAAATAAATGAAATCACCTTATCAATCAAAATTGTAGTCATTTTTTTAAAAATAATTGAATACAATATACCAGAATTTAATTTATTATTATTATTTATTATCATTATTATTTTCATGTTTTTTCTTGTTGGTAATTTGATAACAAGAAAATAATTTTTATGTTGTAACAAATGCAACATATTTTCATTGTTTCACTTGTATTTGGAAGAATTTATACGATCACAACTCAAATTTCAAGATTTCTCAGTTGGTACAAGGTATGGAAACATTTGTGTTAATAAACACAAACTGCCAGATACGTTAACAATCCACTCATAGCCACTATCTAGCATTTATCTGCAAGAAAGTTTATTCAAACAGTAGCCAGTGTAAAGATCACTTGGAGTGAATTATAAAATGAGAACAGTGGGTATTGCCTAATAGATCTGAGTTCTTATCAGTGATTTAGTAGGCGGGTGTTGAAATGGTGATGTGCTTAATGGGAGATTTATTTAAAAACACAAAAATGAGCAACAAACACAACACAAAATAAAAGCCTAGCTCCTGGATGGAGATTCTACCTCACTTGTCCTTCTAACTAAATATCAGGGATATCTACTTTGTCCCTAATATGAAAAAGAAACTCTCCGTATTGTTTTGAAAATAGAAAAATATATATATATATTCGTCTTAAACTGACTTGGCATTTAGTTTTGGGTTTCTCTTATTTCTCAGTGTCCATCTTCTATTTGTGTCTCCCCATGTTCTTTTCTGTCTCTCTCTTTCTGTTTCGTTCCTCAGTCTTCTTGTGCTCTTGTTCCATTTTATTCTCCCACCTGTCCTTTTAAGGAAGTGCTCAGTTTGTTTTTGTTTTGTTTTGCAAGTTCTTCTCTCCCTTAAGTCACACAGCCTCCAAACAGCAGGTAAGCAGCTGGTATATATCCTCTTTATATTACAGTTGGCTCTGGTCACCACCTCTTCTAATACGAAAACATCCAGTGATATTGTTTTACTCACAAATTGGCATAGCATTGGTTTAATCTTCAACTGGGGGCATTTGCCCCTATTTATTTGTTCTACTGTGGATTTATATGTATAGTCTGGAACAAGACCAACACTGATTAGTTTCAGATATTATGTCATGCCACCATTTTGCAGTACAGCTTGGTTTCTGTCCATGGCCATCTTCAGTGTAGTCAAAAGCATTAAAAACAATGACCTGCCTGGAAAATAGTGTCCTTCCACTATTACTCTCCTAGCGGCATCACACTAGCATGTGAGGCTTTATTCCAAGGTTTCTTTTGCTTCAGGTTCTCATTTTTTCCAGATTTAGATATAAGAAATATTCCAGTACCAAAGTATCAAGACATACATTTTTGCAGATCATCTGGTCCCATGGATTAAGCATAATTTGCATTTCCTTTTTCCCCTACGGACTTGAGGCTAGAAATGAAAATGTTCTTACAAGAAATCTCAAAGCTGTTGAGTGAAAGTACATTGGCAGATGCCGGTAGGTTGTACTGCTATTGTTAATATGCCTGCTTTCTTTTGTCTCTCTAAGACTTTGGCCTTCCAAATAAATGTCCTGACATCATTATTTAAAAAAAAATACAAACGTTCTAGTACAATCAGAAAACACACAGATTTATAAATAAAATAAACATAAATAAAATCACTGGTTTATAACATGAAAATGCAATTTCAAATTACCCTTTTGAATATGTCACAGACTCTTTCATGTTTATCTATTAATGGCCTTGGTTCATTTCTGTATCTACATGTTTCCTTTTTAGGTTCTGTCTTGGGGAATGTATCGATGCTTGATGAGGTATAATATCCTTTATTAGCAGGAAATTTAGTTTTGCATAACTGTCACTGAGCTCCAACAGCGAAGAAGAGAAAAAACTTACAAGCTGTGATTAATTGAGTTTCTATGTAGTGGCCAGTGATTGTATTAGTACCTACTGTATGTGTTTGTTCCGTTTTGTTTCCTTCCCATAATCAAAGTACTCGAACGCAGACAGTGGGGGAGGAGGCAGCTAAGAAGGAAGGAGGAGCACAGTGTTTATTCAATTTCTCACTACATAACGTGGAAGTATCTGGTGGTGCTGAACCATCTTGTTTACAATTTTATTTTTTCCCTTAAGCCCAGATGCCCATTTTGGCATTTCTATGTGCTCTGGAACATTTCCTTAACAGCCTTGCGAAAACATCAGTACTGCCTTCATTAGTTAGATGAACCATCTTGTCTTACTGTTGTTTTCCCAATTTAGAATACTCTTTTATCACAAAGGCTAACAAACGTGAAACTCAGTAACTCACATGATTTCTTTCTTTAAATTAAAAAATAGAGCGTTTTAATATAATATGTAATATAACTCCATGAAGCTTAAAACATTGTCCTAATTCAATATTTAATTATAAATCCACTACAGCTATATTATCTTATGAGGATGACTTAGTCTCCCATTTTATTTCCTTGTTTGGGAACAGTTAATGTCTTTGGAGGCCTTTCAGTCAACAAGCCACTTTGTCTTTCAGTATCAAATACTGACCGTCAACAACTTTTGGGGGGTATCATAACTCATTATCAAAGATTCAGGGCTCCGCTGTGTTTGCTGTTAATGTTTTGGCTAAATTGTCCAATTAAACAGCTTGGATTTACAACTAAAATTGACATCTGGGTGATTTTCGAGAGAAATGACATTGTGCTCTCTGAAAGGACAGAGAAGCAAACACGAATCTATATCAACGATGGTTGGATTAATCTCCCACTTCTCAGCAGATTTGTCAAGTTGTCTTACAATGTTGTGTGTTATTACTGTAGCTTGTCAACATTTGGAGACAGTTGGCATTCTCCAGAAAGTCGTTGTTACTGCGTCTGGTGAATGTGATAGTAATTGAGCATGTCCCTTGGAACCTGGCTGATATCATGACATATGCACTTTTCTCTGTATACAAATTATACTCTAAGAGCAAATATGTAATAAAATATTATTTCAGTGCCTTATTGGTAAGAGAAAAAACAATTAACATTTTTGTATGCTATACGCTAAACACTTTATATTGTGACAATATAGCAGTGCACACCATGATGTAAAACCAAAGCAGGCCACTGAGACACGGTAACTATTTTTTTTTCTTTGAAGTTGAAGACAACCTTTAAAGCACACTTCAAACCAGAGCTGAGATTCTTTAACTGTAATTCTTACAAGATGTGGGATGCTTATCATGAGACTCAGAACGGGGCTATTCGGGTTTAAGTTTAACTTCTGGAAAAGGAAAATGTTAAATAATAAACTCCACACATTTCCATCTGCTTTGGTGAGATTAGACTTTCCCAGAAATGAGTGAAGTAGCACATTAAGCATGAAGAAAAGCAATCTTTGCCAATCCAACCCAGCTCCACCCGCACAGAGATTAATGGCCTCTTGATGACAACAGCTCATTCTTTACAGTTGTGATGACACAGTTTTAAATACATCATCTTCTCTTTTTTAAAATATTTGACATGTGTTACCAGCTCAGGGAAATAAGAAATGAAATAGTCAGTTACTTTGTATCAGCCTGATGCAATAACATGATTCTGGTTTTCCAATATAGGCCTAGGTTCAGTCATACATGCTAGCTCTAGCCAGGTTGTATGTCTCAAGGTCACCCTGCAGCCTCCTTCCACTCACTCAATTGTCACATATATCACATATGATGAACTCTAAATGAACACAATGGAGATCCAGGATCTTGCCTTTGTAATCTTGGGTTTATGATACCCACTGGACTCTCTTCTCAAAATTCATGATAAGGACATGCAGTATGATGGTGTGTCAGGGCAATGTGACTTTCAAAAACACAGGAGGACCTTGTGGGTAATACTGAAAGACATCATATTATTTGTTACATGTTATGCATTTAATGCGCTCCTTTCAAAACACCAGTCACCATCTAAGCTTTATACAGAAAGCTCTCTTTAGACCTGTCTCTGCAATACTGATTAACTTAGTTTAATTAGGTTGTGGCAGATATCTTTTTTCTTTAAGTCTCTGCTGAGGTTTGTTTCAAATTACACTCTGAAACCAGACTTAAACCGAAACAAGTGTCATTGCTTAAAGTATATGGGTGGGTTAAAGCTTTAAACCTGTTTTTGAAATCGTTATGTGCAATTTAGTTAAAGGTGCTTGCTCTCTTTTGATCAGCACATCCATTCATACACTGTGTATGTTTTAACAACTCTTCCAAAGTGTAAATATACATAAAAATACTTTGAAGCAGAGAACTTGTAAAAAAGAGTTCAAAATTCATCTGTCCAGATCTTAAGGTCTCTAGTTTGTATTTGTTGATTGATTGTTTTCCTAAGCATTAATGGTAATTCAAACCTTCAGTGCTATGAGAATCATTTTATAATATTCGTTAGAGATTTAGAAATAACAGACAGCATGGTAAATTTTGCCATTATTCTATTAAGTGTTAAAATGTTTAGGAACAAAATTACTCTACATTTATACTATCACATTTAGTGCAAAAACAATTTTGTCTCAAATTTAGAAGAGATACTAGTATCTTGTGTCATTTGTGTCTCATCATTTCTGTGAGTGGTACTGTAATCATGTGCTTTCTCCTTGTCTGCAATTCAGGGCACTTTAACGTCACTTTGGGGCTGAAGGACTTGAACTGGAGCTATATCAAACAGCCTTGACTTAGTGTCGATAGCAGATGTGGGAAAAAATCCGGTTTTAATAACCTGACAGCTGGCTTTGGCTTGTAAATAACAAGTGAAAACGTGACATTATGTACTTCATTTTTGGGAACATGTCTTTTTATCTCATTAAAACATAATTAGTGCTTTTATATTACTGACAATGAAACTGAATTTAAAATCTTGCTCTTTAAACAGGATCCCTTTTTGCTTTGGACAGATTGCTATATTTATTGTGAGACATGTAACTCAATAAATGTGTCAAAGCACATTGCACTCCCCAAGGATTAATGATTTAGCAATATTCACTATTGCCAATAGAGTTTGTCTTTAACCTTTGCTCAAGCCATATGTTTAAATCATGGATGCTCGCCTGCTTCCTTCTTGTTAATTTAGAATGCACTTCTTCATGTTAGGTGGTGTTGCTGATTTTGCTAAATGTGTCTATGTCATGATGAGCTATCTGAAACAACTTGAAAGGAGAAATATATTATATACAGCTCAGATTCTGTATATAATATTTTTCATGAAAGATATTAGCATAGGACTTATTTTCTCACTGCAACTATAGTACTGTAGGTGCAAATGTTTCAGTCCACTCCATTTTGTGTCCACGTAAATACTCTTCATTTCATCAGTGCAAGGATCTATACTTACTCATTATCTTTTTATTTTATTTTTTTTCTTTTACATCACATCTTGCTATATGACTTTGATTGGATACATGTTATATTTCATGACAAAGTCATGTCATGACTGCAGTGTCCTTGAGTGAAAACCTAACCAATCGTACCAACTGAAAAGCACTCAATTGAATGCTTGGAAAACTGCTTGAATGACAAGCTGCACTCAGTGAGTGACACAGTATAAGGGAATCTTCTTATATTTCTCAGAACTGAATAAGCAAGAGAGGCAAAAATGCAGCCACTTATCACAAAGGAACAGTAAAATAAATTTAAAATGGAAAGGGAAGTCTGCATACAAATTATATTTACTTGCCAGGAAATCTAGAGTGAAGCATCAAATCAGGAAAACACATGCAAAAATTAAATTAAGTAAAATATGCAAAATGAAAACAATCCAAGCAACACAAAGACATGTGAGTGAAATTAATGTACAAGGTATCTCATGCATAAAAATTCAAAACCACCATGAACAGGAATATCATAGAATTTAAAACCTGTGTTGTGTAAAAAACCTGTTTTCTGAGAAGTAAAACTAGAGAATGAAACTGGAAGATACAAAATACTCTTTTTTTTTCTTCAAATGTCTACTGTGAATGCTTTAAACCCAAGCCTTCTCTGTTTCCCTCAGAAAGTGAAAAATGCCAATGCATAAATGTGAATGAATGTTTCATATTTCTATTCATGTCATGAGCTGTGTACATCTGTGCTCCTACTTGTATGTGGAGATGTAAAAGACTTTCACTCTCAGATGCCTTCTCCACTCTTAAAGTTTTTAACATTTCCCAAAAGAAACTATTGTTGTTGAAGCATATATCCAAGAGTAAGACAATAAAAAGATGTAAAATGTTAACAGGATTTCAGTAGTTTGGTTAGATCCTTAACAACTCTGGTAAAGCATTCAGCTGCCTCATCTATGGCTCTAGCCCATCATTGTTTTCTTCTTTTCCCTTCTCTAGTCCTTGTTTTTGCTATCGCTTTGGGAGATCCTGTGGTCACTGATACTCACTCTGCATCTCAGGTGCACATGCACAATGTCAGTCACCAGGCCTCCTTGTTCATAGTCCTCACCATAGCCTGGTGCCTGGTGCTCATGGCCCTGCTACAACAACTGGTTTTCTTTCACCCCTTTACCCCCTCCCTCAGTTGGTGTCCATCTGGTGCCATGTTAGCCCTCAACGTGCCCCACACCCACCAAACTTCCCCATAAATATAATAAATATTCCCAATGTATATTTCAAACTACAATTTTGTATTTGTCCCATTGTAGATTTCAAACTTTGTGTCCTATTTTTCCTTTAGTCATTTGTCTTTGTGCTTTCCTCTGTCTGTTTTCTGAGACTTGATAATCCCCCATCCCCCCACCCTCTCTTTCACTGCCTGCAACAACATCCAGTCAACATTATCCTATCCTATTGCTATGGTCTCTTCAACTCAAAGAAGTTCTGATTTCTTTCCACTCTATGCAGCCATTTATCATGCTATCCTTTTGACCAAAACAATGCTAGAAACATTATACACCAAGTTGGGTGATGTAGAAGCCCAGAATTTCTCTTGTGCTCTAATAATGATTATCTAGTTTTAAGTCATTACTCACCACTGGTTTGGTTTTTCATCACCTCTGCAGGATGCAAGCCAAAGCTGGCTTAAGCAATGTTCATATGTCTGGCCGCTCTTTCAGAATCTATGGAGCATCGTTCACAGCTCATCACAAAATACCACTCTCATCTATCAGCACTCTAAACCGATCTGAAGATCCAATCTTCCAAAAGCATATTGCATGTATATTCAAACAGTTTTGTCCAGCATGAAACTCATACATAATAAATAATAATTAAACTTCATGTTTTTGGCTTTTGGACCCAAACTTTTAAATTCAGATGCACAACAATGTCTCATCAATTGCTTTTTACTGTGCAAATAGCAGTACTGTAGCTCTTATCCCCCTTATAAAAGTTTATTATGTTTAATCACAGTGACGAATAATTATGCATAGTAAAATCCAAACATAGGGAAGCACTGAGAAGTATGCTAAAGCATGAAACAAAGACTTTAATTTAATTATCTATGCTTTGATACAAGATGACAGAAACATAAGAATACTGCAAAAACCCATCCATCCATTCATTTTCTAACCATTTTATCCAATATACAGTAGTGTCTTAAGGAAGCAGGAGCATATCCCGGCAAGCAATGGGAGCAAGACAGGATATACCTGTATGTTTTCACCTGTATACACCTTCTGTAAATGGGATGTCAGTCCATCGCAGGGCAGACACACAGAGGCAAACACTCACACTAAGGATAATTTCTCCAGAAATCTACTTACCTACTAGCATGTCTTTGGACTGTAGGAAGAAACCGGAGCAGCCAAAGGAAACCAATGCAAATGAGAAGAACATACAAACTCGATGCAGATAGCACCCAGGCATTGAACCCAGGGCCCCCAGTGTTGTGAGGCAATAATGCTAACCACTGCACCACCATGCCGTCTACTGCAAAAATATTATAACAAAATTAAGTGGAACCTTTGAAAGACTGCACAATAGCCAAAAACAGAAGCTGTGGTAGAGGAGGTGTATTAGGGTAGTCAGGAGGAATATATTGTTTTCACCATTGTATGTGTTTACTTCTTGATTATCACAAAGGTATTTCTTGTTCTCTAATTAAATGAATATACTGTAGGTCTGCATGTATTAAAAAATAGAAACTACAGTAATTTGTTAAAGTGAGATACCGAGGTCTTTTTCTCAGCCACTGCTTCACATAATTTCTTTTTTGTATAAACGAAGCAAATATTATTCTAGAAGACAATGGTTTCAATAGTGTGTCATGAAGCGGAAAAAACTGGTTTAACCAAGAGGATAATGAGAAAAGCTCAAGCTTAAAATTTTTATCAAGTGCATGACTTGATGAGACAGCATTGTGAAGCTATGGTGAGGGCTCTAGATTCCTGAACTGAGGGGCATGGCTTCATATTCTGGACTGGACATGGTTGCATTATTGAGCAAGGTATCAAGATGGTTGCAAGTAATTCCCCTGCTATATTAATAGGTACTCCTATTGTTGGCATGCATGAGAATTTGTTCTCAATTAACTTATTTGGTTAAGTAAAATATTAAACAGATGGCAGTTCAGAACTAGCAAATATGCACTGCAGTATCTGAAGTGATAACATTTGTTTATAAGGGATGTCTGTACAGTATGTTATTCAACCCTTCTACAAACATAACTGCTTTAATCTTCCTGATTTTCAGCTGTGTCATTCCCATTCAGTTCAATATTACATTTGCTTTACTTGACAAAAATTTGATCACTTTGATACCGCAGAGCTTTCAGGATACAAATGACATTACTGATGCACACCTCCTATATAGGAAAGGAAGGGGGATTTAGATGAGAATTACGTCCTTCCTATTATATTGCTGGCTATCAATATTAGGAAGCTAATTAGGATATGTGCCCTTGGACGTGACCCTGCTTCAGTTGTAAAATCCTGAGCATACTAAAAATGAGATTCTAATTCTTTGCTTGAATGAGAGGGATCATTAGAATTCATTAACTACGCCACCGAGTTCACTTCTTTAGTTTTTGAAATATGGGTAGCTTGTTAACTATAGAGATAATCATGCAATACATTAGACTCTCCCCCTCAGATTTAATTGAGTGTTAAACTAGTTTGACCTACCTTTTTTTCATTTCTTCATCTTCTTCTCTAGTGCATTTGAAGTGGTGTGAATGAAACACAAGCTTGTTTGACTGAGCATAAGAGCACGAGTCAATTTAAATTTCTTTTTCTCTTTAAAATCGCATTTGGTCAAACCATAATCTAATTTAGCCCTACAGTATAACTGTCCTCAGACGATCACAATTCCAGGAGCATACATCCAAAAAATGGAAATATGTTCCACCTATTGATAAACATTATCTATTGTGAAATGTTAATTTTAGAAAAAACAACATATACTGTAATTACATTTTGTTATAAACAAATATAATCAACTTTGCTATACCCTTCACAATGTTGCTTGTGAAAAAGGACTAATAATAATCTTACACCTAGACCAAAAATACAATAAAAGGTAGGAGATTAATTGAGCCAAAACATGCAAAAATGCATACTACAATCACAGAAGTAAAACATTAAAAGGAAATTTGACTTAGAACAGACTTATCCTGTTCTGTTTATGTACCATAGAATTAGTGCGTCTTTACTCTAAGATCACCAGAACCAGAAGAATACTCAAGATTTAAAGAGGATGCAGGATTTGCTTCATGCTTCATGCCAACCAAGGTAAGACAATTTACAGTACATGTACAACATAAACCACTCTGTAACATCTAAGATGGAGAATGTGTATCAAATATTAACATTCTGAAGCTTCATAGTTTACATAAGTTTATACACATTTTATACACACGTGTATAGGTTTATACACATCGCCTCTCATCCGCTAAATGGGACTGTTATTATATTAGGCAGTGGAGCATTTTTAGTTACAGTCTGCTCTAGCTACGGTGTTCAAGGGAACGTTTCCTGGCAGCTGTCAGGGTGTATAGCACTGCCCTAGGCTAGGACTGTTTGCTCTTCATCTGCTCATCTATGGACAGCATGTTGCACTATTGTACTTTTTGGACACTGCATTAATAAAGTATTTATACTGTGGTACTTTCAATCTGCATGTACTGTACCTATGTGCATTATGCACCTATGTGATTGTTTTACAGTGACTACGAACATTATTCACCTAACTCTATATATTTTATTTTGTATTGCTGTACTTATTTTATTTTAAATTTTAGTCTATTCTTATGTATGTTTTTGCTTGTCTTGGGCTGGGCTGCTGTAACACCTCAATTTCTCTTCGGGATCAATAAAGTCTTATCTATCTTTTAAATTTCAGTCTTTAGCTATTATTGCTTCTGTTTTCATCTGTCAAGCTGATCGGGCAAATTTTTATGTGATATACAGTAGGAGTATGCATATTTTTAAAGTGTAGAAATGGGTTTTGAATATAAAGTTCAGCAAAGGCTGAATGTATTTGGTTTGCCTCCTAAGCTTTGTGGTGGATCAGACTCATCATATGCATATGCAAAAATAGTTGTATACCCCACACAGTGACATGTTGTATAACAGTAAGCAGTATAACCAGCTTGAACAAAGAATGCCATATCATTCACAAGGGTTTGAAATATCAATCTAGCCATCCGAATTGTAAGGTGGGGAATGGTATATGGAATTTAACCACATTTTTGTTAACTGATGCGTCTGACTTCTTTATCCAAAGCCACATTTCATATGGATGGACATTTTACTGATGCAATGTGAGTTTAGTACTTTGGCCAGGGATGGAAAAGACTTGGATGGGACTCGAACACACAACCTTGTAGTGTGAGGTCCAGAATCCTGATTATTACTCCATAATCCTGTATGTGCTATGGATGCCACTAGCTTTTAGTAGGATCCGACCCTGGATTCTGGCCAGAGAAGGTAACGGAATGCTGTATCCTGTTTCTGAAGCCAGCAGTGCATCGTCTGCCACCTCCACGTTTGATAAAAGTTTCTAATATTATGGCTGAGTTGTCCATAATACCATCAAACTTTTATTAATGAGAACACTATTAAAAGTAGACTCAGCAGTAAAAATGTAACAGAATGAGTGGGGCCTATTTTGTTCATCAGCAAGGTAATATAGATGGAATTTCTCACAGCAATGTGGGCGCAGATCAGCTTGACGGCCAATGTAAAATTATGTCCTCAGGACTTTCAATCTTTGCTATAAGTTTTAAAACTTCAGTTTTCTCACTAAGTACCCCAGGAGACCTAGCTAAATCAGGCACTGCATGTACTGTTGGCATTGCATTCATGAAGGATTATTATTTATTTTTTAGCACAGCTTTCTTGAAATGAGGGATACAAAGTTGTTTTGTTAAAGGTGACAATTTAGTTGTTTAGGGCACAAAATCACCATGACAACGGTTTAAAGAAGTTTGTAAATTTAATCTGGAGCACTTTATTGTGTACTTGATAATTCCCAGGGTTTACGAATGTTGGATTAATGGTAATTGTAATAATTGTATTAAGTACAGACTGATTTGCAAGTAAACAGGATTCCCTTCACATTTAATGAACTGTTTTATTTTCACTTTGTAGGACAGTTTCAGGAATAGGCTGAGTTCCAACCTCTGTAACCTTGATGACATCCTTCATTGCTTCTTATTAACTGAAAAAGTAGTAAATTCTGACATTCTGACAAAAGCGCAATGGAACAGATGGTGGGGAGGGATCTGGTAATACTCCTGTAGTTTCTGTGATCATCCACAGACAGAGAGAGTTGGACCTGAGGTTCAGCCGCCGGCTTTTCAAAGCAATTCTTTTTTCACCCGCCTCCACACTGACAGCCGCGGACCAGCACTGACCTTGCCCAGCGGGTCAGCACAGAAATTGTTTATGACACTTTAGAAGAGATTATCGGCATTTTGGCAATAAACGTACCTAATGAGCACAATGTGGGGAAAACAAAACTTGTTTCTCAAATAATTTTAAACTAAAGTGGGAGATGGAAAAAAAGACTAAGTCCTGTTTAATGGTGTAACTTTTATGACTGGATTTGTGGGTCAAAGGGGAAGTGAGAGAGTACAGTATGTACAGTATGGCAATTTAATACATTTTTATAAGTCTATATTTGACTTATAAAAATGTATTATTAATGCTACTACTACAACTACTGTACCTGTATGTTTACTCACTTATCTATTTGTGATAATTGGAGTCATTTTAAAATTCCTTCCATAAGGAAATTTTACGTTTATTATATTTTAACCTAAAAACAGCTATAGGTTATCCACCCTTGATAAGTATTAAAGAAGACGTTCAAATTCTATCACTGGAAAAAACAGTCTGATTTTAACTTTCCTTGATAAGGACAATGCTGGATTCCAGAAGTGGGAAGCTGCTGTACCTGACAGTCTGCATACTGTAGATGTGATCTATGTTTTTCCGAACAGGACAGAGTTTAGATTTGTTTTCCTGTTTTTCTTCTACCAATGAGGTGAGCACTGTAACTTACAGTTTAAAACTACTATTAAAGGTGAATTTCATAAAGAAATATCCATTATTGTTTGTAGTATTTAAAAAAATAGACATAATACAGAAACATGACATATTGTATAGGAAGGTAAAGGATATTATAGTTAATCAACCGGACACCTTTCCCCCTTTTACTCATCACATGCCTTCAGTCCTAAGAATGTTAGAGGCTTAAATCCTAGAAAGTAATACAATATACTGTACATGTATAGCTCTAAAAGTGCAACACAAATCATGTCATGTTTAACACTGTACCGTTCTAAAGTACCAAATACAGATATTCTCTCTAGAATCTATTTTTGTACCTGTAAAAAAACAGAAATTAATATATTTTCCCCTTCCACTAATATAAGCAATATTATCTATGGAATTTTAAAAGTCAACTAGGACTTTTAAATCATGTTGTTGGTATGTGAGTAAAATATTACATAAATGTATCCTAGAATTACTTTTTGTCTTTGTTAATTGGAAAACTTAAAAAAAAACACTTCTTACCATTTATTTGACTGTAATGAAACACAGAACTTTTTTTCATCCACATGTCTCAGTACAAGTTCGAAATTGTTGTTTAGATGTACTGTACAAAAAATAGTATCAAGAGCTAGAAAATTATGCAGCACTGTGTTTTTGGTACAGTATATTAGATATGCTATTGTGTGTAGTTTTGGAGCACAATGAGCAAAACTAGAATCCATTATTTATTATGATTATTGCTATGCTTGGATCTAACAAACCACCCCACATAGGGATTTGCAAACCACTTATCAGCAAGCTGTTATTTTCAGATTTTTCTGATTGAAGTGATTTTCATTGCATGGATTCACTGATTATTTTTTTAGTGTGTGGTGTTCAGCAGTAAGTGCAGTGAGATGCAGACTTCCTCATATACCAGTGAGAGAATCAGAGCTCAAAACGTCTCAGAGACTGGAGAATCCCCCTTGTAAAGTCCTCTAGACACAGACAATGAGAAGAATTAGTTGCAGTCATTGAACTGTTTTGTGGTAAATCTTTTCAAAGATGCAAGACTGGTGGAATATATCTTTGGATGATGGTTTATACACACTCTCCAGGGTTATGCAAGATTCAGCTTAGCTCATTTTTTTGTCTTAAAAATCTAAGTAGAGTTGTAAAGAGTAGGTAGCGCAGCAAGTTCCTTCTGCAGATAAACAGTGTGGAGTAAAGGTGATGAGGTGTCCTCCAGCATCCACCATGGTGAGACACTACGCTATTGTCTCACAATGCATTTGCATTGTGAGACTGCAAAACATTGCAACCACTTTGCATTGTATCTTCTGAATAACTAATTTGTTATTTAAACAATCCAATTGCTATTATTTTAGCATCCAAGTGATTGTTTTATTTACAGTATATATCATTTTGTGTTGAATTACTTAGCAGTAAATTGTTAAATAAAGAAATGTCTAGTAATTTTAAATTTGTTAAAAGGTAGTTCTCTCTAATTTAATTATTGTACAAAATATTTTAAGTGTATGCAGTATTTTGTGTTAATTTATTCTAATTTTGTTTTGAAAATATTATTTATTTCATTTGGTGTTATTGAATTCATCTTCCCGTATATATACAGTATGGGGGAATTTTAATCTCTTTCTCTCTCTACCTCATGGATTGCTAGCTGCTGCTCCATGCTGCTCTACACCACACACACCTGTTCAACATTAATTCAGATTCCAAGAGCTTTACTGGCATGACTGATGGACTACAGTGTTGCCAAAGCAGATACAACTATTTCAACAAAGGACATTAAAGGACATTAAACACTAAAGGACAATAAGCCTTGGTTAGCCTGCAATTCTGCTCGTCTGTCCCTCTTTCCTCACTTGCAGAAGGGAACATTTATGCAATGGGAGAATTCAAACTCCTGAATTTTCAATCAACACTTTAAGTACTTATGTATGTGTTTATTGGTGTGTTCCTTTCAAATGTCAATTCAAGAGAGTAACAAGTAGTGCATGGTGATAACATTGATGTCCTACGCTTTATGAATTTCCATTTCCACAGGTTGAAGAGACCCTTGCATGTCTCTGGAGAGTGTTTGCTTGTACACATCTCCACTCACTGGGAAGATCCCCCTTGTGAATCTTTGCACTTATTCCACTAACCTGGCAGTGTTGATTTATGGTTTTCGATGACAAATGCTTACCTGAACGTTACGCACCCCCTCCCCATCTTGATTACACTTCTGGGAATTTTTTCCAACTTTTCTAGGACATGAGAGGGTGCTGTTGAGGTGCAGCAGGTGTCCACAGGATCCATGAAACTTTGTCTGTCTGCAGTATCCTTGTTTAAGCTCTAAAGTAATTTTGGAAAGTCAGTTGGATTAAACCCTTTCAGTCAGCAAATCCAATATATTTAAGAGAGCATCTGTTGACAATCCTCACTGGCTATCATTTAAAAAAAAATCTCATACTGCAATAGTTCAAATATACTGTACGCTTTTATTCAACGTTGTAGTCCAACAAACCAGCTCTTGACACATGAGTTACATGGATAATGATATTTTAAGGCATTTTTAGCACATTGGACTATTTCCAGTGTACTTTTATTTTGCTCAGGTTTCTAGCTTCTACTTCTTATTGTCAAGCTTTGATTAAGTCTCTCAGGATATTTGTTCTTATTTACGTAAGAGCACATCTGTTTCAATTTAGATCTCCAGAGACACATTCATTCACTTCACACTAAACATTTTGTAGTGAACTACTGTATAACCCTGTTTAATTTTAATAGCTATGTTCCTAGTGATTCTGTAAATATGCCACTTCTGTTCTTTTTTCTTTAGCAAACCTATGCCAGACAAGGGTGGCTTTCTGTAACTTGGCACCTCTTGACTTGCTTGAGTTGTTTTTGCTATAGAAATTTGAAAAAATATTAGTTAGAGCCTATAATGAACATATTGTTTATAAAGTATAAAAGTTTCATGGATATGGATATTCTTCTTCAGTTTTCTATTATTGCATTCAGATTATTTTCTTTTTTTGCAGTGCTGCTCTTTTCTGGTTAGATGCAGTTTCTTGGTGACAACAATATATTGTGAAACTGTCATTTAAGTAATTAAAATGATAATCATCACATGAACCTATTTTTAATTAAATAGATTATTTCAACATATCTCTTGCTCTAGCAGAACAGGCCTTGATTTAGACTTTCATTAATTTACTTGCTAAAACTGGAGAATTTAACAAAAATCTAGAAAAAGGCTTTAAACAAGACACCTTTACAAAAACCATTAGAAGTACTCAATGACAATAGCCACTCAGCCAAAGAAAGTTAAACTTTCACTGGAAACAAATGGAGAAGAAATTCCAGTGTTTTTAATAGGTTTATGGTAATTATTTTTCAGACACTTTTACCACAAATGAACCTGATGCTTGATCATGAAGTCATGAAAATCTAGCTAAATTAAATAAGGCACATTAAAACTATAATATAATCTTCTGTTATAAATGGAATGAGATTACTTTTATGTGCACCCTCCTGGTGGATAGAACCCTCAGGATATTTTTTAAATGTTGTGTGCAGTAGTGATAGGAACAACAGCTGTAACAAACTGTAACGATGAATCATTATGATGGCACACAACAATATTTATTTTGTTTTATGTGATTCATAAAATAACACTCTTGTTGATGCATGATTAATAATTAATTGTTAAGTTGAAAAAAAGAGAGCATAGTCCTATTTTCTTAGTTTTGCCCATAGCCTGCTTTAGCCCTGAGGCTGCCATTGTGGCTTAATTCTCAGGACTGATTTTCTGCTCAGTTTGGTTATTTGGTGATATAAAATCACCTATTCCTAAGAGCCCTTTCACAGTATGGATATGAAAGTGTAAAATGGTCATTGGAATGCAGTTTGATGTAACAGCATTGAAAGGAATAGAATCATATAAACAATTTTCCACTTCAATATGAGTTTCAATACAAAAATTAAAATATGATTGGATGTCACGTTCTTCCTCAAAACATAACTTTTTTAAGTTTAAAAAGACAACTAATTATTGGGTCCTTCATTTCTTCTCTTTACAAATAATACATGTTCAAGCTGTTGTTCAAAAAAGGCCTAACTCATAACATCTAAACATCTGCTCTTGTTATGTAAAATAGATGTTTACAGATCACATTGCTTTTATTAACTAGATGCTCTTTTTGAAGTTGTTACTTTAACACAAAATGTAGAGTGGGAGTGTCATTCCATATGCTAGAAACACTTTTTGTTTTTTCACTTCATTAAGTATTAAGTTGTGAACCTGAGCACAAAACTTCCAAGAGCTTTGGAAGCATCAATATGTGACTTTTTTTACAAACCCAGTAAATGCAGTATAAATCCTTAAATGACATTAGATCTTTTGGCATTAGAGATTGTATAATAAAAGGAAATACAGATTTAATAAGGTGTTTATTCATAGGCTCCCTTCCAAGCGGATGAATCACTAATGGTACTCTTCAGAGTGCAAGTTCATCTCTGAAGAATAGGCAGGTCTGTGCCCCAGCCATCTCATTAGATGACTGTGACCAGGATTCTACAAACTCCTTCAGATCCAGCTGGTTTTAAACTTGGCATGTTTTACAGCAGCTGCTTGAGATAAAGTGGGAAGAGTTTCATTAATGGCCTGTGAATCTCTTGTTTTCTTAAATACAATTGGCTAGATATCATCAGGACCTTAACACTTGTTTATCTTAAGTGCTTCTAGTATCTGTGACAATGCCTCTTGTGTGTAAATATTATTTAATATTTAACATTGCATTTTGCCAGACTGACTGAAATATTAATTTAATAAATCAATAATGTTCCTATCATGTATACTTTCCCTCTTTCAACTCCGATGACACTTCAGATAATCCTTTGCGGGTCCTTTGCTGCTTTAATACTGAACAAACTATTTTAGCGCCAGTTTCAATATTCTAATATGTAATCGATTCTAATATCCAATTTAACTTGTAGTTCCCTGTACCTGTTTTCTTTAACTAGGTCCTGTTCAATTCTAATGGTTTATGCCGAGTTATTTTCCCTATATTATTTTCTTAATTAATTTATTTACCAGTTTGAGTTACTGTTTCCTATTTTTCACTGAGTGACTCTGCTCTGCTTCAACAGAATATCTTTGTTGTCATGCATTATCTATGCATTCAATAACTACTTCTCTTAAGCTCCACAACACTCCTTCGTAGTCTGCTTTCCTGAAGTTACAGTATAAACCACTGTTTTGGACTCAACTTGCACAAATTTAAATGTATATTATGATCACAGTTCTCTAATGATTTTCTTATTCTTAAGAATAAGTTTCGTTTCGTATTCAGTCTTTGTTTTAAATGTTTAAATAAATGCAACTGTTTTTCTTTATCAGATGCTCTGCAAAACTGACTAAGATAGAGGTCAAGAGCCATATCTATCGTTTCACATTTAGCTGCTGTTCAATTTCTGCGTTCATTTATTTTGTTTACCTGTTAATATAGGTTTCAGATGGATGGTGTTTACTCTGTATCTCCTCATAAACACGAAGCAGCAGATGGCTGAAGCAGTGTGGTACAGGTCTAAGTTGGGTTTGTCAACTGCGTGACCTTATGGTCTTCATTGTACAGCAGTAAATTTGGCAGCTGATTTTCAACTTATTGCTCATGTGTGTCCTGCCTGTGAACTGAATAACAGATATTTGGATTTCAACCTTAGTTAACCTCCATTCATCACCTCTGTATAAGAAGATGTTTTTTTAAAAAATAGACTGCTTCAAAACACGATAGAACTAATGGGGGAGAGTAATATAAACAAAGTAAATGCATGATATTCAAATTCTAAAAATCATAGGACAGCTGCAAAAATACCATTCACATTCTTTAAGTAATTTTCAAAATCCAGACTACATTGTGAAGTACATTAGCAACAGTGTTCATCCTTAAATATTCTCTATGCTGTAACATCTTGTGAGATTGCGTAAGGTGCTGCTCTGTCACCTGACCAATTGCAGGAAGCCAATTGCTCAGGTGACTCTTTTAAAAAGCAGGAAGAAGAAGCTTCCTTTGTCAATCTGTGGGAGTGAATGCCTGCTACTTGATGGCCTGAGAATAGAGCCCCTGCATATACCACCCACCAGAGACATGACTGACCAGGGACTGAGTTTCTCAGAAAGAAACTGAGTTTTTGATTTTTTTCTAAACTTTGTGAAGCGTTTTGGAGAGAGAAACTGTGTTTAAGAATTGCTTATTTTTACAACCAGGAAACAGTGTATGTGCTCAATATTGACTTCATCAAGAAGTTTAGTCAGAGGCTTGATGAAGAGCTTAGGGTTTTGTTTTGATCTGGTCGTGGTGTATTGATTTTTCCCAGCATTGTAAATAGATTGTCGTTTAATTCTTACGGTTGTGTGACAGCTCATTCACTCCCACAGGATCTTATATCACACAGAAGGCATTAATTTATATTTATAAATTATAGATATATAATTTCTTGTTTCAGTTTTATCACTCTTTAAAGATGCGTACTACATTAATCATTGTTCATAGTACTTGGGCACTTCACATAAATTCTATGGGAAATACATGACATGCACACCAGACATTATGTATCTAATGTGTATATTAACTCTTTTCCATCCATAATTGTAATCAGTTTAAGTATAATTGTCTAACTAGTTTAAGTTTATTAATAAAGAACAGTACTTATTGCAAACTAAAATTTTATATAATAGTTTTGTGAATATCTGCAAGAGACGTTTTTAACAATTGACTTCAGTCTTCCTTAACTTCGCTGTCATTTTATGTGTGTCCTTTTTATCTCAGTTTCATTTGTTGAATATTTTCTTGAAGGCACAGAAAGTTATAGATTTGCATTTCTGGACTGCCTTTAAGATTTAAAGAATGCCTT
This sequence comes from Lepisosteus oculatus, assembly GCF_040954835.1. Classification (NCBI taxonomy): domain Eukaryota; kingdom Metazoa; phylum Chordata; class Actinopteri; order Semionotiformes; family Lepisosteidae; genus Lepisosteus; species Lepisosteus oculatus. Next base: position 9,614,909 of record NC_090719.1, on the reverse strand, counting down.
TTATAATGCAGTATGTTGCTTGATCTATTTATTCTATGTCAAAACAATAACACCTACTAATGATTTCTCTCAGTGGTGGATGTGCTGACTCTTAGAAACTTCAGAGAACATGAAAGTAAATCATTTTCTGAAGGATAGTTTATGAAATGGTTGTATCTGTAATGGACTCATTCCTTCTTTGGATAAGTATTGTATTCTATAGAAAGTGGAGAGCAAGCCGCAAGGAATTGTAAAAACTTTTCTTTCCTTCAATGACAGAAATGGACCAAAAAAAACAAACAACATCATTGACTTGTACATTCAGATTTACAGTATATGGAAAGCATAGGACATTCCATCCTTTTTAGTTACAGTTTTACAAGGTATATTGTGACCATGTATTGAAGGGGTAGACATAAACCCAGAGGACTGCAATCCTAAAGTGTTACAAAAGTATACCAATGATTGAGTTGCACTTATTTCTCGAGCCTGTAACCTACATTTTTAAATAACGACCATTATCAGATTGTACTTCCAAAATGATTCTTCTACCACTCTTTTTCTATGTCCTGATATAACACAATTTGAATATCTTGAATGAAAAAAGGTTAAATGAACATTATACCTTTTGATCTGCAATTGTCAGTGAAACAAAACATGTGACACTGTCAGAAATACGACAGAGAATATTAGTTATGCCAGACTATTGCCGGGCTACAGAATTTGAAAATATCAAATCTGCTTGGAGTTTTTCTCAACAATAATTTTGGCCATTTCTTCTCTTTACATATTTAGGACATTCTAACATGACTGATAAATGTGTGAATCTATAATTGGTCACCTAGTGTTCCTAATATGCTACAAAAAGACTGCTACAGGTCTATTAAACACTTGTGTCTTGCTCCCTCGGGGCATAAGTGTTATGAATGATGCCATTATATGGTAAAGGTGTGGTGTACTGCATCTAGACAGAACAGCAAGGGTGCCTTGTTATGACAGAGATGAATGGAAGTACCTTACTAGTTTTAGTAGTAGAAGCAGTTTATAGAAGGCTGTCAAAGGGGAATTGTGAGAGAGCTGAATTACAGAAGAGAAACTGAAGCCATCAATCACCATGAGCAGTGTGTTGGATTGGCCTTTTATAGAGTAAGAAAACTCATTAGTGCACATGCAATGTTAGGTATGAATATGTAAAACTTCCACTGAACTCTTTTGATAATGGCCTATAGTAAAGCAGGATATAAATAAGCTTTTACACAAAAGAGTGGGGGAATAGTATGTTAGGTCATTGTTTTGGAAATGTAAATACAGCCTTTCTGTCTGTCAAGGCCGGCAATAAAGCAGGGCAGTTATGTCCTGGATGTAGCTATGCTTCCTGAAAACCACAGCACAAGAGTAAAATAAAAAAATAAAGAACACAAAACAAGAATAGATTTATTTTTATAAGGGAGGGGTTTTATTCTAGAAATTCTGTTTAGTGTAGAATTTCATATAGTGACTTTTTTTTCTTTCTATAATGAGCTGAAATGCTAGAATTAAACTCTGCATTCCCCTTTTCAGTGATTTATAAAGGCAAACTAAAATAATACATCAAAAATGATTTTCTCATTAATTCAATTTCTTCATCAACAAATAAAACCGTTCCAGTGAAGTAAATATAAAGATAAAGTATATATCTAAAAGGTATTTTAAAAGAGAGAGTATATAAAAATAAAAAAGTGTACTCATCCCACATCATCCTAAACATTGAGTCATACCTTCAGAAATTATAGAAAATAATATAATACTTAAAATAACACACAAAATATAATCAGAACATAAAATGAAAGTAGTATGTGTAGAATGGTAAGGGTATCAGTATCAGAAAGCTTAAATCAATAGATCTCAGTTCCCATTGCTACAGAACTCTGAGCTGACATCACCTCACGCAGTGAGTGTGAACAGACTAAAGTCTGTTATATGGAAAGTGTCAAAAAACACAAAAAAGTACACTCTAGTCTGATATTATTCACACATACAGTTATATCAAGGAAATGTTGCAGTGGAAAGTAGTGGAATATTAATCACATGGATTAACAAGTTTATAATAATTCAGCCTGCCTCTGCAATTTTCTTGCCTCAGATAAAGAATCATCTGACCTGGGTAGTCACTGAGGTATAACCCATTCAAAACTGCAGCATAGATCCATCAGCAGATAAAATAGGGCCAGATTACCTGTATTGTCTGTCTGTATAGTGGAGAAATTTGCAATTAAGCACTCAAAGCTTGTTGCAGCCAACAGAGAAACTCTGTCCCCTTTCCATTTCCCAGTCCCTCTATTCCAAATCTGGAAACCACACAGGGATTATTTCTCTTCCAAAAATATGGATTGCCTCATTCAATTCAATGAAAAAATAAGTCCTCCATCTTGATAGCCTTGCATTACAAACTCTTCAGCTCCACTATTTGATCATTATTACGTTTTTCTATTTCTTTTGTTCAAAATCAAGTCTATTTTCAAGACAAATGACCAAATAGTTGAAGACCTACTGTAGCTCTGTGTCCATCACAGAATTTTGTGAACTCACAACTGGATTTTCTCTTTCAACGAGCTGTGTTTGCTGCACAATTGACTGCATGGACACAGCAGCCATTTTAGCTAGTTAGAGTGCAATTCCTTTAACTCCATCTTAGAACACTAAAAATGAGGGGGATAATTAACACAAAAATATATAGTAAAAGAATAGGTAAAGGTTCATTCCATGATGAAAGGTAAAGAAAAGACCTAAAGAAGACCTGTGTTTCTGTTATTTACCTTTCATCATGGAATGAACCTTTATCTGATGCTTTGCAGCCTACGCATGCTGGTGCAGCTACCTAGTCAAACAGATAAGTAGGTACCTGGTGGCCTAACCATTCAAGGATCTCAGGACAACCATCATGTAGTCTGTGCCAATCAAAAGTTAAAACTCTGAGTATACAGTACAGTATGCGGTGTCACCTAAGCACAGCTTTAGAAAAGTGTACCGAGAAGTAAGAATTCTTCGCAGTTCTTTATTATACAGATTTTGTATTCACCTGATCTGTAAAGATGCTACTCCCTGCAGTCATCATTGGGCAGCATTATAAAGAATGAACCCAGCCTTTGGCTACATGAAAGGTAAGTTTAAAAAGTCCGTCTAAATCTGTTAAAATATCAAATACCTTCGTTTAGTCATTCTCACAAAAATAATATGGTATTATCTTTTAACTTTCTAAAATCTTTTTTTTAATTCATAAATGTAAACATTCACCAGTCATTTCAGAGTCTGTAGTCTGTTGTTTTTCCTGAAAGGCCTTTCTATAATGATATTTATTCAATACCTGTATATCCATCCAATATGAAATTCCTACTTTTGTATTTTGCTTTTGGCTCATTGTGACAATCCCTGTACTACACACAGACAATGACTATGGGCAGATAGTATCCTCTGATCCACCCACCCCTTGACACATTTTTCTTTTAACGTGCTGAAAGCTCCACAGTAATGTAGAGTAGGTACTGTGATGAATAGAGAAGTGACACATCGCTTATGAACATCACCTCAATCCTGCTGTCTGTGAAGTCACAAAGGCAAGATAATCCCATTCCTATCCCTGCCTATCCCAGTGCTAGTAATATGATCTAGGCTTGAATTTGCTGTGTCTGGATCTCAGATTTCAGTACCACCTAAGAGACTGATCTTTACCATTGGATCCATTCTGGAACCCAGTTTTCTCAACATTTCAACATTTAAAAAATGTTTAACTTATTGCAATAAAAAGTAAATATTATTGTTTAGTAATGAAGCTTCCCACACTTTTATTTATTCTTTAAAAAAATCACAACAGTTATTTTATATTTTTGAAGAGGGTTTAAACAGGATATATATTATCTCATACAAAACATCTTTTTACCTTACAATTCCAGCATCTATTCTTACAAGAGTACAGTGAGGACAATGTGCCACAGACCTATTTAATAATAATAATAATAATAATAAACTTTATTTTATATAGCACCTTTAAAGGTGGCTTCTCAAAGCGCTTTACAGGATGACATTAACAATGAATAAGAAGACTACAACAATAAATAAGAAGATTTCACAAGATAAGACACAATTACAATTACAACAATACAACAATAACAATAGAGGAGACCATGGAAGGTGGTACTAAGAAGAGCAGAGGGATGAAGAATGGAACCAGTTAAGTAAAGGCTTTTCTGAAGAAGAAGGTTTTGAGTCTGGATTTGAAGGAGTTTAGAGAAGGTGACTCTCTGATATCCTTGGGCAAAGAGTTCCAGAGCTTGGGGGCATAGCAGGAGAAGGCCCTGTCGCCCATACAATGTAGACGGGCTTGGGGGACAGTAAGGAGGGCAGAATTTGAAGAGCGGAGGTTGCGAGGTGGGGAGTAGGGCGATAAAAGTTCAGACAGGCATTGAGGTGCCAAGCCATGTAAAGCCTTATAGGTGAGCATGAGGATTTTAAAGTCTACGTGGAATTTGACCAGAAGCCAGTGCAAGGACTCCAGGATAGGAGTAATGTGAACACTTGCAATAGACCTGGTCAGGATTCTGGCTGCTGAATTTTGGACATACTGCAGTTTGTTCAGAGTAGATTTAGATACCCCAGCAAGTAGAGCATTGCAGTAGTCAATTCGAGAGAATACAAATATGTTGATCAGCTTTTCAGCCACAGTTAATGATAGCATATGGCGTAGTCTTGCGATATTTCTAAGGTGAAAAAAAGATGTTTTGATAGTATGCTGTACATGTGGGTCGAATGTTAAGCCAGAATCGAATATAACCCCAAGGTTTTTCAATTTTGATTGAAGCTCAAGTACAGAGCCATCTACAGATAGGGTTACAGGACTGGCTTTATGAAGTTGATGGGAGGGTACCAATAAGCATTAGCCTATTTAAAAAATGATATGAACTTTAAATGTAGCTCAAATATAGCCCCAAAGTAGCTGTGGTTTTAAAATGTCAGAAATTGAATGAGATTTCCCAATAATATTTTTTTCCAATGGAACACACGTGTGTAGTGCACAATAATAGCAATCATAATCTCTTAAAAAATTATGCTATGACAAATCACATCAAAATTGTATTGGGCCTAAAGTTAACATTCAAATTTAAAATTCTTTAAAGTTTTACATCTTAAAGATGACATTTCCACATCATGGCCACCTAACTGTGGCATTGGTTTGGAATTTTCCAGCATTATCCATATTTTCCTTAGATGTTTCCCATTAAAGTAAAGAGTATGTTAAGCCTTAATTAAATTCCTGGGCAGCTAAAATGATAATTGTACATAGTACATCTATTTCTGGAAGGTCAGGTTGTTGACATTCAAATATAATTGCAGCAAGACGATTTTCAGAGCTCATAAGAAACAAAGTTAATTTTCTTTGCTGCAATTACTGTTCGTCTTTGGATAACAAGAAATAAATTAATACAAACTTGTAGATATTATGTAGAGTTTTAATTTAATTGCTATTGAATCTTGAATGATGACAGTGACATTCATTTATTAATTCATTGACATGAATATGCATTCATCATTCATTGCCAAATGTTCTGTTTTCATGTAGGAGACAGAGATATAAGACCTCTTTCCTATCTGATAACCAGAATCTGATTCTGGATAGTCAGGGACTCTTTACAATATAGTAGTAGTTGTTTTGTCCAGAAGGGGTTCAGAACATGTGTATGCATAATTTGTATTTCACAAAATGGGACACCATAGGTAGGGTCTGAACACATATGCACTGTACATATACAGGTATACTCTGTCTTTACAGTACGTACAATAAATATAATGTACATAATCCAAAAGACTCAGGACAACCGTTTCTCAGGCCGATAAATTGGTTTTTTAACTGAAAACTGGAGAAACTTTTTAACACAAAGGATTACAGTATGTGAGTCTTATAAAAAGCTTTCTAGCTCTGCTGATGAAGCTGATACCCTGGCATCTTTTAAGAAACAGTAGGATGAAATTCTCAGACTAGCTAGTACTGTAGCAATTAAATGAACTACTGTAGATGGGTTGAATGGTCTTTCAATTGTAAACTTTCTCTTCCATTTTCTCTTCGCTCCAAGTCTGTGAAATGTTCTTGCCAATTTTCCTAAGCACTTTTTAAATCTTATCTTAAATCTTACTTTGACATGCTATTCTTGCAGTTCTGTTTAATGCATTGTGTTAAATTGTGTATTTGTGTTTCTAATATTTTTTCCTTTGATTTTAAAAGTACCATGAGGTACCATGAGTGTTGTTTGACTATTGTATTAAAATAATTACATGACAGTAAAATATGGAATTAGATTCATTTATTGGTATTATCTGTTGTCTATGTTTCAAGTTTGTTGTGTGGTTAGTTTCACAGTGTCTGTAGTGTTGACAAAAAAGAAATGTTGAAAAGTTTGAGGAGTTTGTGTTATTGCATAATAAAGCAGGCGGTTTTAAAGGGAGATTTTAAGTTTTCTTTTATATTAAATATATGTATATAATAGGAGTGTCTGGAAAATGAAATTGAAATTAAATACAGACACGATTAATACTGGCTATAGAGATTTTTTTTTATCGACCTAGTCTTTTCAAATAATCAAGACAGAGGAGAAAGAACAATTGAGGAACTGTGATTATAATATGGTACGGTTTGTGTGCATTATATACTGTAGATGGAGTTCAAAACAAATCTTTACAATTTCAGGAAATAAGACTATGAAGGATTGAGAATAGTGAAATGGGGCAGGAAAACTATGAAATTAGTAGAAAATGGAGGTCAATAATTTAAAGAAATGGTGTGTTAATCACAAAACAGATTCACCCCCATAACTATGTAAATAGTCAGGAGAGAAGTAGCTTAAAATTATAAAATCACTTAGCATGAATATAAGTAAAAAGAAACTAGTTCATAAAAAATAAAAAAAGTAAATAAAGCCATACAGCCAAAGAGAGAACAGAATATTGCAATAAACCTTAAGTTTCTTTTCAGATTACAACAGCAGAAGAAGCCTTATGAAATAAGTACTGTTTCTCAGCTATAAATGAGAAACTTTTAGAAGATAAAAGTGAAATGGGTGATGTATTAAATGAATATTTCTCCCAGGTATTTTATGAGGAGGAGAAAGACAACATGCCTCAGGCTGACTAAACAGAAAGTTCTAGGTTGAATAATATTAGCATAGAAGAGACAGAAATGTAACAGGTACTAGAAGCTCTTATAATAAATCAACAGGACTTCATTGGATTATACTACAGTAATTGTACTTATGGTAACTAAAGATGTTATTCATAAGACATCAACAAAACTATTCCAGCAGTCTGTCAAGACATGGGCATTAAATATTGAGCGGTAAACAGCCAATATAGTGCTCATCCATTCTAAAGGTTGATAAAACTGAACTAAGAAGTTACAGACTAATAAGTTTTACTCTTACTACAGGCAAGGTAATAAACAATTGTTTTATAACTAGTATAACATAATCTGTATGATGATAAGATTCTAAAGGATAGTCAACAGGAATTAGAAGAGTTAGGTTTAACTAATGGATAGAAACAGAGTGTATGATATGATTGTTTAGATTTTTTTCATAAAATATTATTATGGTTAATTAAATATTGATGAATGGTTAAAAGCAGAGAGTACAGTTAAGAAGTATCCAGACTAGGTCTGGAATTGTATTATAGCACTGTTCTTCCTAGTTTAAATTAATGGCAACAATCTAGATTCTGGTATAGTTAATATAAAGTCCCCTAGTAGTAAATTAGTAGTTCAGGTGGGTAGCTGAGTCAACATGCGTAGGCTGCAAAGGAACAGGTAATAGCTTTATTCCATGCTGAAAAAAAGAAGAAAGAAAACACAACATTTCAGCCGTGGAGCCTTCTTTAGGTGAGACACCAGGTAAGACACCTGAAGAAGGCTCCATGGCTGAAACGTTGTGTTTTCTTTCTTCTTTTTTTCAGCACAGAATAAACCTATTACTTGTTCTTTAGTAGTAAATTAGTATACCCACCCATTTTCTAACCTCTTTATCCAATGGTTGTGGTGGGGGTGGGGGACAGAGCTTACCCTGCCAAGCAACAGGAGCAAGGTGGGACTCACCCCGGGTGGGATGCCAGTCCCTCACGTGGCGCACACATACACTCATACAGGGGTCAATTTTCCAGGAGCGAATTAACCTATCAGTATCTTCCGGCTGTAGGAAGAAACCGGAACAGTCGGAAGAATCCCATGCAAACATGGAAAGAATATATAACTCCACAAACATAGGAATCCTGTAATTAAACCCAGGGCCCCAGTACTGCGAGGTACAGTAGCAATGCTTATCACTCCCACCACGCCACCTTAAACTAATATAGTACCAAATAGGAGTGATATCGAACACTAGATAAAGTACAAAAGAAATTCAAATAGACCAAGGCGTAGGCAAACGCAATGCCCTCTAAAAGTATTGGGTCACTGAAGTCAAAATGGCTATTTTTGTGGTATACTCAAGCAATTAGGATTTGTGATGAAAAGATGAATATGGGGCAAAAGCTCATAAGTATTGGGACAAATGGCTGCTGGGTGTTTCTTATTGATCAAGTGCTTCCTGTTGTGTACCTGCCTGTTGCAAAGAGCAGGATGTTGCCTACATGGATCAAAAATTGAATACATATAGTAAAATGGCAAACACAGAACTAGAAGAGACTGTTTTTTTGTATTATTAGATAAGCTGCTTATGTAGAAAAATGTTTAATCTTCTATACTGTGGAGCAAACAAACAAAGGACATAGGATTAAAAGCGCAGAATTAAATTAAGGGAAAATTATGTGATACAAATTTCTAAAGGAATCTTCTGTAAAAGACAATGTTTATAATATTGTTTCCATTTTTTATCACATCAAACAATATATTTATATATGTGTACTGGATTTTGTACAAGGAGAGAAACTAGATACATTCCCAGGCACAAATGGATGTCCTAAACTGATAAGTAGTTATTTAAGTATCATATATAACAGAGGGTTTATTGCCCTTTAGGTAACAGGAGTTTGCTATTCACTCGGGAGAGATAAGGAGGGAGAGAGTCCTTAACAGTTTACTTCTTTGGAATAAGCAGTGAAACATGAACCTCAAGATTCAAATGGAAACTACAAGAAATTGCTTTAAAAACTGTTAGCAGCGTGCACATTTTTTTCCCCAAGAAATTGTTTACTCAAGCTCCCCAGCTATTTAATTGAAGTTACCAACAAGACATGGATGAAAGAGATGAGCTAGATTGGTTGAATGGCGTCTTATTTGTAACAGTATGGTTAATATGTTGAAACTGAGAATGTTTTTTGCATAAACCACAATGGCTACCTAACTGCCATTTTTTTTAACTACCATTGTTACGAAATTTCTGTATGCATATTGACTCAAAATATGAGCTCACAATTGTCATCAATATTTTATACGCATAACAGATCATCACATGCTTAGCAAAAAGCACTTTGCCACATTAGCTCTCCCACAAACAGTGCTTAGTCCATTAACTTTAATGAGAATCTAGAGACAATGCAATTAAAGATTACAAAATGTGGCTCGTGCTTCAAATTAGGCGGTCACCTGACTATAGCCCTATTCTCCTGCCATTCATCTTATACAACAAACCTTTCTTGTACAAAATGTTTTTGGCTACTGAACTCCAGTTACGTATCATTGTAATGATTCATTCCATATATTTTACTTTTCTACCCACTGATCTCAAAGCCCTTTACATATCGAAGAGAAAAATCCACTTCATCCACCATTGAAGTGCGCAATCCACTCAGACGAAACCCCAGTGCACACAAAATTAGGTAGAGAAGTTAGAAGTTGTAAATCTAGCCTTATGCATCTCCAATGATGTTTCCTGTAGCAGACAAAAGTAATAATAATAATAATAATAATAAACTTTATTTTATATAGCGCCTTTAAAGGTGGCTTCTCAAAGCGCTTTACAGGATGACAATAACAATAAATAAGAAGACTAAACAATAAATAAGAAAATTTCACAAGACAGGACACAATTATAATTACAACAATACAACAATAAAGATAGAGGAGACCGTGGAAGATGGTATTAAGAAGAGCAGAGGGGTGAAAAATGGAACCAGTTAAGTAAAGGCTTTTCTGAAGAAGAAGGTTTTGAGTCTGGATTTGAAGGAGTTTAGAGAAGGTGACTCTCTAATATCCTTGGGCAAAGAGTTCCAGAGCTTGGGGGCATAGCAGGAGAAGGCCCTGTCGCCCATACAATGTAGACGGGCTTGGGGGACAGTAAGGAGAGCAGAATTTGAAGAGCGGAGGTTGCGAGGTGGGGAGTAGGGCGATAAAAGTTCAGACAGGTATTGAGGTGCCAAGCCATGTAAAGCCTTGTAGGTGAGCATGAGGATTTTAAAGTCTACGCGGAATTTGACCGGAAGCCAGTGCAAGGACTCGAGGATAGGAGTAATGTGAACACTTGTACTAGACCTGGTCAGGATTCTGGCTGCTGAATTTTGGACATACTGCTTCACACCTGCTTCCACTTTGTTACAATTTACACATCTTTCTCCTGCCTTTCTGGCTTCTCTTCTGTCTTGTGTCAGGGTTCATGCATTTTCTGCTGCGTTCTGCTGTCCATTTCTGATGGCCTGCTGTTCCTCTGTCACGGCATGTTGAAGCCTCATTCTCATAACCCCTCCAAGGCCTGAGACTTTCTCCAGTTCCCTTTGAAGGAGGGAAGCTTTTATTCTCCCAGGTGATCTATTTGGGAGTTAGAAGAAGGTGTGGTGTGTCAGCTGCATTCTTTCCATATAGCCAGTCTCTCTGTTCCTGGGCCTCCTTTCCTCTCCTATTAGCTCCAGTGTTTGAAGGTGGTGAAATGGGAATTGGACAGTCATCCTTCCATCAGTGCTGATTCAGGAAAAGGTCACTCCATTTCTTTTCAATAGCACATTTACTAGTCCAGGACACTTAGTGAAATGCCACAGTGCTGCATGATATTGTTGCTCTCATGTAATCCCTACTGAAACTTCATGGAGCCTGTCTGTCACTGGAGGATATACTGCACAGTATACCCCTCAAAAATAGCAGAAAGAGGTATTGAATGTTTAATATACAGTTCTGGTTGTTAAATGTAATTTTGTTAATAAATGATTAAGAATTAATGTTTCTGCACAGTAGTGGACATGTGAATGCCTTTTTTGCTTTGTTGTTCATACAGTATGTGTCCTTTACTGCCAACTTCTTCTGCTCAAAACTAGTTACTTACAAATTACATTACTTTTCTATGTTGTAGTGTGCTCTCTGAAGGCACCAGTTCTGTAGTATTTGGGCATTTACTGGGACAATTATTAATTGTAGCTGTAAATCACAAAATTGATTCTTTTGATGGCTTTAGAATCCAACCATGCGATATAACTCAAACAACGCACACACACAGGTACTAATACATGAGGATACATTTATTAATACATAGAATATACATATAAACCTAACAGATCTTATCGAGAGGGTTATCAGAATACAAAAGGTATATATTAAGTCAGTTACGAAGTGTTACGTATATCAAGAGGACATACGTTCAGTATATCATTCATTTAGACTGTTTCGTAAATGAACTTGGTTATAACTTCTACATTATATACTCAAAACAAGTACATAACTCTTAGGAATTAAATTGATATCAACTGGTTGGGATAACAATTGAATTCTCGAGCTGTAATGCAGTGAAGTTGAATACTCATCCAATCTCTGGGGATTCAGATCTCCTGCGGGCTCTCTGGCTCGGTGCCAGGCTGTGCTGTGCGGCTTGCGACGGTGCGCTGCTGACACTCACTGTCCGGCTACTTAGTGTTGGCTTTAACTAGCAAAGTTTGTGCACAGGAGAAAAGATGACTGTGGGTCCCAGCAAGTCAGGAAGAAGACCGGTTCGTTCCTGGTGAAGCGCTAGTTCTGAATAGTGATTCAGCTGTCCACAGTTCTGACCTGTTCTCGAGGCCTGCTGCTGGTGCTAACCTCAGGTGGATTCTCTGGTTACTCTCTGGCAACCTCCGCTTTCGACTCTTAGAACAACGTAAAGTCCTGGCACTCGGACACACTGGCCGTTCCGTGGTTGTCCGGGCTGAGTCTCAGGATGGTCAGGAGGCGCGCTGCGAGAATGTCCTGCCCTTGGGAGCCTTCTGCTCCTGGGCCGTCCTGCCATGGAATTCTCCTTTGAATTCCCTTTAGAAAAGTCCACAGAATTGTCCTGGAGCTCTGTGTTGCCTGTTTTTACCTGGAGCAACTTCAGCTCATTCATTGGCTGAAAGTTCCATGGGCATCAGAGTCCCACGTGGGTTACTCGGCCCTATCAGTCCCTGATTGGTTGATCAAGGTGAGATATGAGTCACTTACTCCTGACACTTAGTAATGCAGTCCAGATGTCCATCTGGCACTCCCTAGACAGATAGGCGCCAATGGATGACCATTGATCATGATAGCCAGGCTTAGCTAAGTGCATCCCCCTTTGGGAGCTGTCCCTTATCAAAAGAAAACATCTTTAAATCAGCCTGCATGAATAGCTTCTCTGTGGCTGCACCACAGAGATGAAGGGAGAGATGAGGCCTCATTTGGGAAAGCACCGCAACACTTAATTCTGTCTTATTAACAAGCATTGCTGCTACAATATCATGATCCTGGGATCTCCTTGGAACCCTTGCAGTTTAATCACTGTTTCAAGAATATCCAAACCTTCCTGTGATTTGATAAATTAATGTTGTTTACTCATGCTTCCTATGCCAAGACCTAAATCTTAAAGGATTTTTCTTAATGTTTCTTAGGCTTTTTGAATCAGAACAGCATATAAAATGCAATTAGTATTGGAAGATAAATGTGTTTAAATATATTCTTCTGTCTCCTTAACACCTTAACAGCCTTGAAATAAATAAAATCTCAGTGTATGGAGAGCTTTTATCCACTGTCACAGACCTTATGACTTTGAAAGTGTGGTGGCATGTTGAATTGTGGGTTAGGTGAATTGACTGTTACTTGAGAAATAAAACAATTCTAGTTTAATACATTTTCTTCAGTTAAATATCACTTCAGAGGAGATATCAATCAAGGTGATTGTGTTATGTCAACCTGAAACAACCAGGGTGGAAAGGTAATGATTACTCCTTGCTTTAACATACACTAATTCATAAGGATACTTTTACTTCTTTGTTCAGTACACAGTGTTTCCTCCCGTATGCTCAGGCTACCAATATACTGTATAGCATGCAAGTGTTGTACTTACTTAGTGATTGACTAGGACATTTGCATGTTAATGGCTTTTAGTTCACATGGTGCAAATAAGATTTCTTAGGTATATTGTTCTTTCATGAAATAGGTCATGGATTTGCATAAAAGCGAGCAAATGTGACATTCATCTATCTGGGATTAAGCTGCAGAGAAGTCGGTGTATTTGTATTATTTTGCAATGCAGAGGAACTGGATTCAACTGGAACTGGAACTGGGGTCCTTGTGCATCTGATACTTCCATGTTTGTTCCTTTCCTGATCAGCTTCCCAGAGTAGTCGTATAGACGAGTCTTCCACTTAAAATTCTAGAAATCTTAAACTGTGTAAAAGAAGACACTTTCTCTCCCTTTTCTCTCCCTTTTTTAATTGCATGCTTTTCCTTGTAATTATCTCAAGTGTTGCAGTCATCGAAGGGAATAAAAAGAGGCCTTGGTAACCTTTATGCTGAACCCAGTTCAGCACATGGCTAATTAGTGCCCACATTCTTTGTCAGATGCTACTCTCTCTTGCTGTTTGTATATAAATATCTTTCAGACTTTTTGTTTAAATAAACCAGCAGCCGATGGCCCAGGCTATCAGTTTCTGAAGTGTCCCAGATTTTCACATTTCCCTGTTGTCTCTATTAGTGTTTTTACTTCTGACTGAGAGGAAATTTACACTGTCTGACAATGCAGAATATTTTATTTGACTAACCAAGATAGAAGGTGAATAAAATGTCACGTTTTCAAAGAGATAATAGCAATGGTTCTTAACATCCAATAAATTTGTTTAAATTCTTATATTTAGAGAACCTAGCGTCTAATTCCCTTTAAACTCTAAATGTGATCACATGTGATTGTGTGTATATATTTTCTCTTAAATTATTTTAACAGGAATCTACCTGCTTTTACAGGAGAGTGCAAGAATTTTACAAGAGTGCAAGAAGTTTACAAGATTTCAATTCTCCCAGCTGTCTCTGCATGCCTGTATAACATGGTAATCAGATTATTTTCAAATTTAGTGATTACATGTCTCTGATTGTAATTGGTATGTTACATCAGTCCCAACTACAATTAAAATATTTTACTTTACCAGGTTATCTTTATAAATGTTTCTACCAAGACATGTATAAAGTCAGTTTTAGTAATTACTTCAAACCCTCCCTGAAAAAAAGAGTAATCTTTTTGGAAAGAAATACAATTTTGAAAAGAATGGAACAAACACCTGAAAATATGACTTAACTCATTGTTTTGTAAAATATATTTTCATCACAACAAATCCTATAGAGTGAACACTTTGTTGGTTTTTTTTTGCATTTTGAAAGGGATTGGTGTTACCATTTCTAATTAAGATGGTATTATAAAGCTGTTAAAATAATGAAATAAGCCTTTCTGTCAACATGGAAAATATTTAATGTAATAACTGGTAATTTTGATTATCTAGGGCACCAAAACCAACTGCCAGTTGGATGCATGCCAGTTTCATTTACCTTCTTCCATTTGGACATGAGTCCCTTAGCAGGAGGTATATGTACAGTAACACCCTGGTGGATATGAGACAACACAGATAAGGGAATAATCTAGGGAATTTGTTTGAATCCATGGACTAGAACAAGACAACATCAATACATGAAACCTATAGTAAAACACTGAAGGAATAATGACTCAATATTAGGTCAAAAGAAATGCAGATGAATCTCATGGGAGTGTAAATGACAAAGACAAAGGAAGATGGGAATATGGCAAGAAGAAACTTGCTGTAAAGAAGTTGGAAAGGGGTAGCTGAAGATCATAATCATAAAATCATCATAATATGCATAAATCATCATAATATTCAAGAGTACAAATACAAGTTTGTAAAGTTTTACCCTAGTTTTACTTTAACTCATTTTAAGACATTTTGCTGAAAGATCCATCAGGATGTAAATTAATTTGCAAAGCTCAGTAATGTCTAGCTGTTTTTCATTTTAAAATTGTAATACCATTGAGGCCTTATCTTTCGATTATTACGATTAAGACATTATCTATTTTCTGCCATGAACTATTCATTATTTATTCATCAAAATACATTCCTCTTTTCAACCTTATATATTTCACTTCAAAGTCATATCTGTACAGTTTGTGAGTGCATGGGAGGATGGAATATACAATGCCTCTCTGCTTCTTTGCATTAATTTTCTTTTAAAGCTGCTTCGTTTTTTAACGACCTTAATTTCTCTTGATAGAATATCCTGTGCAAAATGATTTGTGATTCACTAAGACTCATAAAGTGGTTAGATCAGTTAGTTTAAGGAGATACTTCCAACTGGAATAGTTATATAAACTGACAACAGACTTCATGAAATGCAGACCTGTCGTGGTAAACACTATTTTAATTCAGGGTAAGAAAAAAAATAAATCTCACATTGGTGAAAATGTTTATCAAACAAACAAAACTGAGTGTTCCTATGTATTTGCCTTTCTAACAATATAGATCTATTTTAATTCACCATGTTTGCCCAAAGTTTGTATTGCATTTCTCAGTATTTCTCTGTTTTATACATGGTCTCCATATGCTTTACCAGACTCATTGTGCTTGTACCATGGTATACCTGAATGCCTATAAAAGGTTTTTCTCACACCTTTGAAATTTCAACTGCGAAACCGGCAGCTCTGGCATTTTTTATGCTATATAATTTCACAGCTGCAGTGTAATCCACACATTTAAGATGTTACACACACATTTGCAAAAAGTTATCTACTGGGTTTGAGGTTTTTACTTCATTAAAAATAACCTCTCTCTAAAAGCTTATGTAAATCACCAACAGCTTATCTAACTTGAAAAGAGGTTTCATTGCATGATCTTAAAAGTTTCTGCCATCCTTTATCCACAAACCTGCAAGACTTTTGTGAGTCATTAAAGGAAATTCAATACAGGAAGTGTATAATGCTTATTACCTGCTTGGTCAGGAAGTATGGATAATGGATCTGAGTTTATAATGTGTGACATTTATTAAAGTCCCAGTCAATTTTGATATCTTTATTGAAGTGTAAAACGAATGTACTTAAATGCATTTTTTTAGCTGGCCAAACAATATATATGTTAATTAGAAAAATGCAATTTTTGTATGTTTCCCAGCCACTACATTCTATGTTCTGTTATCTGAAGCAATGTCGTATCTAATTATTTCCAACTTTTCTGAAGAAAGTTGGCTGAGGTATATAAATTGCCTTCATTACGTGAACAGAATGGGAACTATCAAGCTCAGCATATGCTGGAAATATCGTGGCACTCTTTAGGATACCTGCTGAGTAGCACCTGCGAAAACACCATAAATTGCATATTGGCTTTTTCTCCTGTATTAATGAACCAAAAGAGTAAACCAGTTAGCAGTTTAAGCCTGGCTGCTGAAGTTTGCAATCCTTCATCCCAATCAGAACAAGCTCATAAAAGGAGAGAGCAGCTGGGTGACAATATATGAATAAAATTTATGAGGCAAACTCATTCATGACTATGCATCAGCTCATTAACAAAGCAGTCGTCCTGGCCCATTAATTTAAAGCTGTGCCCTACTCAGATGCAACAATATTAACACGTTTTTGCCACTTTTTTTATTATGTAATTATGTTACATGGGGTGTTTTCAGCCTTTCACTATTAAAGTTAAACTTGTCATCCTCCCTGAAGAAATGAATGCTGCTGAAAACAGAAATGCTTATTATTGCTTTACTTAAAAATATCTCTCAAATTGTTAATTCAGCTCATTAATGGCAAAAATAGCATTTTTTCTCCACATAAAGAAGTGTTCAAGATGTGCATTTGATTTTTTTTGGTTAAATTACCCGTTAGCAATGACATCCAGAAAGAAACCTATTCCAGTTAGAAATGTTTTACATCACTGAACTAAAAATCTTAATTGTGTAAGCTGTGAGAAGTCTGTCTAACTGGCAGTTGGAGTATGAGACCCTAATATTATTCAATTTTTCCCTATTATTCCATTTAAATTATGGACTGTCATAACAAAGTGTTAGAGAATACACTTAATGGCAGGTAATCCACCTCCGTCAACAATAACAGCTCCAAGATGTGGCCACAACAATTACACTACATGTTCAGAGAGGTCATTGAAGATGTGAGACCACTAAGTGGACTACCCTCAATATTAGATGTCTGATGGCTTTCCTCTTGGTTCAGAACCTTCTTCTGACATAAACTGTTTCCTGTCTGTGTTTACCTGTCATTAAAGTTGTTTGCAATAGCCAGCCCAGGCCTGCTGTTGCCTTCGCTGACACATCTGAGGGTTTTGCATTAATAATGCCGATTGTAAAATAAAATTGTGGGTCCTGCGAGGACAGATCTTCTCTATTTCCTGCAGCACATCAAAAAATAACCTGATACTGCTTTACTATCTTTAAGAATCCTGATATATATAATGTGTTCCCAGTGGTTTACAAAGGATGCCACTCCTTATTTTGCGATTTTTGGTAGGGTGGAATAAAACAACCTTTTTTTAACAGTATTCAAGATGTCTGGGGTGAAAGCATCTAAGATCTTCCCTAGACTCAAAAAACATTGCAGTACTTCATTATTACAAAAAGTCACTATAATCAGTCACAAATATTTGCAATTATTTTTAAGGGGAACATTTCCTTTCGTATCAAATCTGGTTAAGACTTCTTTATATTTATTATGCAGTTTTATGTATTTCTACAGAGGGTTCTAATGATATCAGACATAAAGGGAAGACATGCTACCACTGCACAAATGCAAGCTGACATCCTAAAAGTCATAAGGTAACCAAACTCTAAACAATGGAATGGAGAAACAGAGGTGTGTCCTGTTTATTAGTCAATCTAAATCGATTAAAAGCAAGTTCAGTGTAGTGTAGTTTGTGGAAAGAATCAAGATATTAAACAAATGCAAGCAATGTAATATACTTGGTATTGACAGAGATCTAGACACTAATGGAAAGACTACACAAGACAAAAATATGTATCCCAAAATATGTTCTTGACTTATGTTTCATCTGGATACTGTATTTAAGAAATAGTTTAAAACGTTATTTATAAAATAAATATTTTATCCTGAAGTTCTAAATTGTCTGGATGATTATTCTTTTCACAAATGCAAGGAGTCAAGCAAAATAAAGTCAAGTGTCAGACGGCCTAAGGCAGGATGCTGTGGTCTGGGCATAAGCACATCACATTAATCCCTGAACCTCTACAAGTGACTGTCTTTGTGTGATTAGTGAGACCATGCATATGCATGAAGAGCAGAGTGAGGGAGCAGCATGGGGGCACAGCAGGGCTAAGGAAAAACTGGCAGCAACATTCACAGGAAATGCACAGCATCACAAATTGGCATTGTGGGTGGTTTAGATTCCCCTGTGCTTTTTAATTGTTAACATTTAACTTAATGTACTATATATGTACATTTTAGAAAGCTAGGTCCATATTTGGATACTCTTGGCAGGCATCAATTTTGGATACAGAGAAGAGTAAAATAAATTGAAGCAAAAATATTGTGTTGTTATGTTGTATTTTACTTTGGTTGTTGGGTCTTTGGAACAAGCACATTAGTTGGAACCCATTTGGTTGTGTGTGTCCAACATTAAAGTATCTTCATCACAGTCTATTATTCAAGTTCTTATATAAATCAAATGAAGATATTGTTGTAGAAAACATATCATTAAATTGCTTTAACTTTTCCACTTGCATTTAGCACCTGGAAAAAAAATATAAAAAAGCTCTGTTGTCCCAAAAACTGCACTCTTCAAGGCTTGTTATTAAGATTAAGGTATTGATAGTAGAAAATGTATTCTTGGACACAGCTGTAGACATAAATCATACTTGTTTGTTTAGCTTATTCAATAACATGTTAAATACCAGTTCCTAGAAGAAATGTTTTCCTAATAAAGAAAGGGTGAGAGAAGGGTATCATTCGCAAATAGGTCCCCTATCATATCTGCCCACCATCAGTGTATTTTATCAGAACTATAAGTGAATGACTTATGAGTTTTATGAGAAGCCCTTGGAGGCTACTTTACCACCCTGTCCGACATATCCTACTCTCTTTTCTTCCTGTATTTCTACTTTGTGCTGGAGCCAGTATTGTCTTATATGTCATCTTCATTTGTCCTTTCTCTAATCCTGTTTTCAGCTCTTTCATGTCTCCATTGGCATTCTTGATCCCCCACCTCTGTCCTTACAATTCTTTCAATACAATCAGCTAACCTGGTCGCATTTGTTGTGCTGCTCCTTTTGCTGAGTCTTGCTATCTTTGTCTTCCATTATATTTTACTTTTGCTTATGGTGTCTTTTTCTGTCCTACTTTTGCTCTCATTGTCATTGTGCTGTGTTATGCTCTGGTTTCTACTGTCATAGAATCTCGCAGATTACATTGCTTCTGCACTGATATTGGCCCCAGTCAATCTTGGCAGTCACATCATGTCCCCGGTAGTAGGTGTTCTATCTAGTATCACCCACTACCCACTACATTTACCCACTAACACATTCCTCCCTCCTCTTTCACTGATGTTTTTCCAGATGTTCTTCTGCCCTTGTCTGAATCTTCTTTTTCGAACCTTTGAATTCTCTTGACACATTATCTTTCCTTTCAAGCAATATCTCTTCCCTAACTCTCTTTCCTACTTGTTGAGACTAGCTTCTAACTACATTTGTTGTCCCTTATAGTCATTCTTCAGACCTTTTCATATAAGTTTTCTACTTATGGCCAAAGCCTTATGGGTGTGCTGTCCTAACTAGCATCCTACTTTGTGGATGCTGCACATTGGTGGTGGTGGAGGGGAGTCCCCATTACCTGTAAAGTGCTTTGAGTGGAGTGTCCAGAAAAGCACTATATAAGTGTAAGCAATTATTAATTATTATTATTATTATCCTAGCTAATATCTTGGAACAGGTTTGTCAGGTTTCCTTGAATGGCTTAATCTTTTCTTATATTCTTCCCCACTTATGTTCATTTCATTCAAAAAATTTAACCAGTGTACCTTTACCCATAAAAACATCTACAAATGAGGGAGGGAATTTAGCCCATCTGCCTCACTTGAATTTTTGTAAATAAGTGATCTAAGAAGCTCATACAGCTGTTTCTTGAAACAAGTATTGATATTGATAACGTGTTCCTGACACCCTCAACCCTTTGCATAAAAAGTGTCAAATCTTCTTAATTAAAAAATAAATATCCTTAGTTTTTGTGGCCATCAGCTTGTATTTCATTCTTGAGTCTCCATATGCTACTGAATGATATTGGGTGGCATCTTCCATGTGAGGTTTGTATGAGTGCTAGCCCTCTCAGAAAAACTGAGAAATGAGTCAGTGATAATGTCCAGCTAGCTCTTAGATATTACTAAAACTGTTTTAGATCTAGAGCAATGAGATAGCAGATTCCTCTGAGCTTCTTCCACTGGGGATGGGATACCTGTCAAATCTAGAGATATCATTAAGCTTCAACATTAAACAATTACAAAACCATGGACCGAGACTTACAATTCATTTCTCTCTGTTCTTCTGTTCATTCTGGTGAAACTTGTACTTAGCCAACTTAGGTGGCACAAAAACTTGTGTTAGCAGGGTCATGATCCTCCCACTGTTTGATACCTCTCCAAACCTTTAACAAATACTGTATATATACATTATTTTCATCTTCTTGTAATCTGGTTTGTAGATTTTATAGTTTATAATTAACAAGGGTTTGTTCAATCATTTCACAAAAAACTACAACCAGATAAATTGTTTGCACAAGGGAGTTGAAATAAGTAGTATCACCCTGTATGAAACTAGAAGGTCTGAGTCTGCAAATCATACATTTCTTGTCCGTTACACATTTCTCAATCCAAGTCCAAGCCTGTAACTTTACAATAATCTTTTTATGAGAGATTTTATAAAAAGCTGATTATGCTATGTTGCATACAAAGAATGCTAAGAATTTAGCTAAGCAAGACCTATCTTTTCTAATTCCATATGATCCCTTAGAATCATATTGCCATAAAGAAGACACTCATTAATTTCTAATTGTTCCCAAAACTTTGCATGTAATATATGTAAAAGATATTAGCCTATAAATACAGAGTTCAATTTTATTGACTGTTTTTGCTCCATTTGCACATTCCATCCAATGGTTATTATCTGTCTTGAGTGACTGCTTGGAAGAGTTTAAGTGTTCTATACTATAAAGCATGTATATTTAATAACACATCTTTGCTTTTTTAATTGGTAGGCTACAATCAGACCCTGGAGATTTAGTTTCAGTGATTCTAGTAGCTATAACACTACTGACTGACTGCCTACTGTATATAACACTCTTCTATGATATGGGACCTTAAGTTTTATAATGGAAAGTAAGATGTTAAACAGTTTTTAATTGCAGCCCAAGTTTGAGGAATTACAAAGAGAAACTTCTAGTCTAGCTATTTTTATGTTGATTTTTTAATGCAATTGGGAAGGCTTTATCACAGCTGGCTGGTTTCTCACCCATAGAGGCCACTAATCGTCTAATCCCTTCTAATATTTGTAGAGTGCAAGGGCAAGATCTATACTAATTAAACTGTGTAATTAGCTACACATATTTGTTATCGTGGCTAAGGAAACAAATATAAGAGAATTCTACTGCTGTCTCCAGAAACTGTATTTTGTAGCCCTATTTTTTTCTTTCTTTTTCTTTCTAGATTGTCCTTATCACCATAGTGTGACTTCAATTGATTTCCTGTAATGATTATTGTACAAAGAATTAGCATGTGACTTCAAAACATCAAAAGCCTTCCAGGGACTTTGTGCTGGCTTGATTGTTTACATATTAACACCACAGGCAATCTGCTAATATATTCAGAATCCATTCTCGAATGCCCACCTGTACTTTTCTTATGGAAACTGAATCAGGGAAGGATTTAGTACGTGATAAATCTACTGACTAATAAAGAAGGTTTTAAATAAGCATTGTAAGAAACATTATTTGAAAGAGCTGCTTGTGTCCTGTCTAACAGATTAATTACTATTTGATGGTATCTATAAATAAATTCCTGCTGTGTCTGTATTTTAGCTGTTGCAAATACTGAGAATTCATGTAGATGAGTGAGCAGAAAAAAAGCAAAAAATGTAAAAATGACATTAAACTGTAAACATTTTCACAAGAGGTAATGCACTGGTACTGTATCTTTGTTTCAAATATCT
Source organism: Lepisosteus oculatus (assembly GCF_040954835.1). Lineage (NCBI taxonomy): Eukaryota > Metazoa > Chordata > Actinopteri > Semionotiformes > Lepisosteidae > Lepisosteus > Lepisosteus oculatus. Next base: position 9,592,516 of record NC_090719.1, on the reverse strand, counting down.
TAATTACAACTATAAGTGTTCCATTGTCGATAACGAAATAGGAAATATTTGATTTTTAGAAATCATCATTTTAAAATAAAAGCTCAGTTACAAGGTCACTCATATTATATATTTGACTAATTTGGTAGATTCTTATAATAAATTCAAATCAAATTAAAAGCGTATCAGAAACTGCTCTGGTCATTGCTTCTGTAAGGTTCCATTGCTTCAATACTGGAGCAGTTGGGAGAGCGCTTTTGAAAATAAGGATGGGGTTAGCCGGCTGCGATTCTCTCTGCTTTGTAAATTGCCGTCTACTGTATATTGGTGAGACAGGAAGAAGATTGGCAGACCGAGACAGAGCTGCGGAAATCAAAGACCTCTCAAAACCGATAGTTGTCCCATTTCACATCTAATAAGATAAGATCATATCACTTTATTGGCCATATACAATTTCTTGTATTAGGAATTTGTCTTTTTTCACAGACTCCAACTTGCTCTCCGTGAGACACACAGACAGGGAGAGAAGCTTGGGGTCAGAGCACAGGGTCAGTCATTTCTACAGCACCAATGGAGTAGTTGGGGTTAAGGGCCTTACTCAGGGGCCCAACAGAGTAGGATTCCTCTGCCGGCCGCTGGATACGCACCTGCAACCTTCCAGCCACAGATCCTTAGTCACAGAGCCACCACACCACCCCTAATAGCCATTATCTTTCCAAATTCTTCAGCTGCGTCCTCATGCAGGGGTTTTGGAACTGCTATTGCAGAAAGACATCTCAAACCAAAATTATTCTTTAACCTGGATCACACCTTCTCCCCTCTCCCTTCTCTCAATGACAGACTCATCTCCTTCTAAATCATCTCTAAATCATCTGGCTTTCTGTACCTCTCTTCCATTCTCACCTTGTCTGGCATTCTCCACCTGCTATATACCCATTTTCCCCCTACTCTGGAAACTTCACCTGTTCCTTTGCTGCCCCTGCACACTGACGCAGCTCACTATTTGATCCTCTTTGTCAGAGAGATGTACCACTCCTCAAATTAGAAATTACTCTTCCAAAAGGCACAGTGGAGGGTGGAGCATGGTAAAAGATAAGTGGTTTGATAAATGAGCAATTTAGTGAAACCTCTTTGCCCTTCCTCATTCTCACTGTTAATAATCTTTAAATTACCTTCGGTGAATGATCTGATCTGTTTCCCAGTTAAAATGCTCAAACCTGCTAATTACAAAGGAAGACGTGCAGTTTTTCAATGAATATTTCACCTGCTGAATATTTTATATCACACCAAACTCTCAGACACATTTTGTAGGTGATGTTGATCGCTAATCACAAAGCCTGTTTACCTGGGGTTTCAGTCCTGTAGGTTCAAAGTTATTATATGGTTAAGCATTTACTTTCACTGTTTTAACAAGACATCCCAATAATTTATTTTCAAGAGAATGGAGATGTTTAAGATATTTGAAAAGGCTAGGGTCGATAATCCTAAAATAATGATCAGGTACTGTATGTTGTAAAATAAACACTAAAGAATTGTGATACTGAACATGATGTTGACTTGAGAAAACTGGGGTAGAGTAAACTGAGAAAAGTGCAAAAGATGGTGCAGGTGCACTGGGATAATGTTTTTGGGGACCTGGATGGTGCTGAATCCTTAGATTTGGAAGAAACTGTAGAGAAAGACAATACAATATAGACACTGCATGATTATCTGTAATTGTATTCTCCATTTGCACAGAGACTTTACATTTTAAAATGCTTCTTCTCTCAACAAAAATACAGATTCAAGAAAGAATCTGGATATGGTTTGTCTTTTTCACACAAATGCAGCAGTCTGCAAGTGTAGATTTGAATACAGGTTTAAGGACTATTGTGCTAAGAAGGACTTATTTGTCCAACGACTTGCATTTTGGCTTTAGAACAATTCCTCATGTAACCCAGTTTTCATATTGTAAGAAGAGAGGAAAAAATCAAACATTCTGGAAAATGTGAAAGTACAATATGAAAAGGACTTGCAAAAGGTGAGAAAGATATCAGTAAGATAGATGTCTCTACATTTGACCTTGCAATTGATTTGCCAATACTGCTGTAACGTTTGTTCCTGCATTCACATTCATTGCACCATTCCTGCAATGTGATCCAATGCATTCATGTTAGATCAGGCTTGGCAATCATTTTCTCAATAAGATGGGTCGAAAATACTTCTCAGTTGAGGTACATGATGTGTATGCAGTATGGTGAAGCTGTTTTGCTATAATGATGTTGTGTAAAATTTGGACTAAAGCAGTGTCACTGTTAGACATTGTTATAATTACTATTTACTTTAATATTGTAACGCCCTCGCCTGGTGGTGAGGAGAAAGCGCCCCTAGGCGCTCGTAGTACCGCTGGGCATGCTGGGAGTGGTAGCCCGGGAGAGTCTGAGGGTCAGCACGATGACCAGCGGCTGACCCTACCTGTGTAAATAATGTCCTAGTAATTCTAGTGCCCTGTGTAGTCCTGTAAAAGTGTAGTGTGTTGTTAGGTAATTACCACCCTAAATATGTGTACGTGTTCCATCAGTCTCCTCATGTGTGTGTAGATCCTGTGTTTGGTTTTGTATGGTTGTAAACGAATAAAGCTAATGCTTGTTTGTGAATCACGTCTCCACTCGTCCTTGTTCTGAAAGGAACCTGCAAATGCTACAATATGTTACACAAAAATATATTTACACTTATAATTACATATATATCTATACCTAATCATTATTACATTCAATTGGTATGCACCTAACTGAAACTTAATTTTAAAACAGACATGCCTTTTTTAGCTGGAACATCTGAATTGTGATATGTGGCATTTTTTCCACTGGCAACACAACCTTAAATTCTAAATGACCACAGAAACCTATATATAAAGCCAATATATGTCCATTTCAAGAAACTCATCTCTCTTAAAATCTGAACATATTAAACAAACAGACAAGAGTCTGGTATATTCAGCATCCTATAATTTAAAAATATCAGTATTGTTGAACAAAAATAGATTTATTTTACCAAACCTGGTCACCACATCTCAAATTTCTAAAATCGCAGGTGAGCTAATGCTATGTATCCCAAATACCAACACACATATGCTCACACTTTAACACCTCTTTGAAAATATTTCACACTTTACCATTTTAGTTTCACACACATTTAGTACACTCGTACATTAGCCAAGATATCTCATTCCTACATAGATCATTGTCATTTCAATTGTAGCTCCTTTTTTCCTTTTTAACATTTATTATATTTTTTTGTTACCAACATTAGAAATATCAGTTCACACAGAAAATTATATACCACTTTAAAAATATTCCTATCCTTCCATAAATACAACCTCCCACACTATAACTACAGTACATGTCTTCTCTTGCTCTTTACTGTGCATCTGCATGTGTTGTGTACCTGTATTATGCATTCAACACATAAACATATGTTTAATTTTTTTCAGTTTCGGTGTTTTTTTCAGTAGTTCAGTCAGATCCTAATAAATGTGAGAGAGATGAGACAAGCAGAGTTATACCAACCAGTTGGACACCAACCATATTGGGGAGGTAACTGGCGGGGACCTATCACTGTAGCTGCTTAAGCACATGCACTAGGGACAGCATGGAGATGAATGAGGAAGACTAGATCAAGTGCAGACTAGGTCTAGGCGCTTGCAACCTCAGAGAGAAGTAGGAGTCACCGAATGGGGGCTCCATGAGGTGGACAGCAGAAAGAAGCAATAGGGAAAGGGGAGAGACAAAACAACATACTGTATAAAAGCTGGGGATGTAGGTGCCATAGGTTGGAGTTTGGACCAGAAACAGAGTTCTGAGGGGAGGGAGGAGAATGGAATGTGAAAAAAAAAACGTCCAACTGTGATGATGTGAGATGCAGAATGCTGAGGAATATCTACACCTTAAGAGAGAGATAAACTACTGGAGGTCCCAGGTGCGAGACTTATAGACACAGACAAAGAGAAGTGTGTAAGATTAGGATCTATTATAACTTTGTTATATTTCTATTTCCCATGGTGTTGTTAAGTTTGTATACTGCTTTAATATACCTCTTTAGGCAGTGTTTCAATGTGCTTTACAACACTTTATTATGATTGCAGGTTAGTAGGCAATAATTACATTTTATGACAGTGTATCCACCCATGTGAAATAGTAGTCTAAAGAGAAGATAAAGATTCACTTTTAGTTCATTTGGTGACTCAAGACACAAAAGAACATGCGTTAATACAACATCGCATTACCAAAGGAGATTTTAGAGCCATACATAAATGTCATGCAACTCTTTTTTTTTTTCAGTCCTGTGCAGGACAGAAATGACAGCAATTACAACAAGTTTACAAAACACTTTTCCTTTATTCTACCAATTTTGTATCACTCCCACCCCCGGCTTTCTGCTGTACACTGCAAGCTGGCATTTAAATAAGTTAAGAGACTGCACAAACACCCACACAGTGATGGTAGGCTGGGAGATGAAAGTGAACCTGTCAGCTTTCCACTTGACACTGGGAATATAAAGCCCCATACAAAACAGGGTACCCCAGAGGGTCATTATACACATTTCAATTGTCTTTTCATGTGGAAAGTGACTTTTAAAGGACTGCTTAGAATGGATACTACAAAAAGCCCTCAGTCATCAAGCACTGAAACAATAAATGCCAGGCTTCAGAAAATGAACTTAATAGGTAGAAAAGGTATCATTGTGTTTTGCTTTGCTGTATTTTGGTTAAATGCTTGCATAGCCAAGAATCCATATAAATATTAAAAGGACAATACATACATTTCTTGGATGTTTGCCAGTGAATGTTTTATTTAAAATAAAACAAACAGCAAACAAAACAATAAACAAATACTAAATTATGTATTAACAGTCAAGGAAGATCTAATTCCACATTCCGAAGTGTGCAAGATTAGCATCCAGCCTTCCGCCCGAATTACTATTATAACTGTGTTATAATTTCATTTACCATGGTGTTCTAAAGTTTCTATACTCCTTTACCAGACCTCTTTAGGCATTTTTAATGTCTTTTACAACACTTTATTATGAGTGTTGGTTAGTAGACCACAATTACATTTTATAACGATGTCTTACAGCACCTCCATTCCTGTAAAAGTGTGCCTGTAACATTACACAACTTTACAAGCACCTGTATCTGGTAAAACATATCTCTCCTTAACACAGAATATACTTTCATGTAAACAATATATTTTGCTTAAAGGTGTCTGTCCATAATTTAATTTTAAACTCAGATGCTCTTACACTATACAAGATCATCACTGACCTGCTCTGTAAGATGGCTTTCAGGGTTGTGAAGTGTACCAGTGCGTCTAAAGTATTTCCAAGGAACTGGAACACCAATAATATATTTATACACCTATAATGTATTTATTTTTATTGTATTTATGTTTCCTTGAAATCATATAATGTATTTATTGCTTCCAAGGAAGGAAGCTGCAACAAAATATGTTAAATACCAGAATCTGCAGACAGTGGGAATGTGGTTGGACTGACCTTATTTTTAAAGTAGTAGGTTTTCAGTGGTATATTAAAATAGTTTTGTACATATTTTCTTTTTGTACATATAAGTTTTTTTTTCTCAGTATCATTCCAACCATTTTCTCTTTACTATTTGTGGTGAAACTGCTAATTGGATGAATTAAAATACATAAAATGTAAAAATACATTTTAGCTTTAGAATGAAGACACAGTAATTGCAGTTGACTTGATTCATATTCTTCAGCATACAGGTATACTACTGTATATTACAGTCTGTCATTGAATGGTTTGGCCCACTCCTTGGAAAGCATATTATAAAAACACAGATTAAATTAATATTTATTATTACTATGTTTAAAATAATTATAATATATTTTGCAATTCTTTGTCATTTAACGGGTTATAATACAACATCCATGATCTCTTTTCCATTTTCTTCATGGTCTTCGTTATGCTGTAATGACACATTTTTCATAATAAAATCCATAAACCAGATTCAAAACTATTACCTTACAGTATTGCTAAGGCAGTGTGATCTTGGGCTTGCAACCATTAATGATCATTAATGATCCCTTCAGACTGCTGTATTTCCTTCATGAACAGTGCAGAAAGAAAACAATTGCGTGGAATGAGATGTAGACCTTCTTTTAGCAGTGTCTTAATTCCTGATTATGCTATACAGTACATAATCACTCTAAAGTAACAAAACTAGTCCTTGTGAGCCCCAATTCAGCAGGCTTTAATAAGTATCAATTAAATCATGAATATCTAAAGAGATGGAAAAAATTAACTCAAGATTAGTTAAGTTGGCACTTTATTAAATTATGTAATTTTGGGAATCATTTGGAAAGAAATGCTTGAATATGCTCCTATCTTCCAAGACCAAGAGATCACTTCAATGCGTTTAAAACCATTACATTTCAAGTGAAGGCTTACAAAATTGGAGCTCACTAGAACCAGACAGCGTAACAGGTTGTTGCACACACTAGGCATTAGAAGAAGCTGAATGAGAAAGATGGAGCTTAGACTAAGAACAAGCTTTAGACGTATACAAATCTTCAAAGTTTAAAGGGTTTTCATTTTTTAATAGCATGTTGTCTTATGGGATCCTAATCATGTCAGTGACTGCCCAAAAAACAAGTTGTCCCTGGAAGCTCAAATGACAAGACTTCGACTTGCATACTTCGGACACATCATGCGAAGAGATAGATCACTAGAAAAAGACATCATGCTTGGCAAGGTTGAAGGTCAATGTAAAAGAGGAAGGCCGACAATGTGATGGGTCAATACAATAACTACAGCTATGGACGCCCCTTTATCAATAATTAGCCATCTGACTGAAGACCGAACGCAATTTATTATTATTGTTATTATTATTTAAGAGATAGGGTCGCCATGAGTCGACATCGACTTGATAACTTAACAACAACAATCATGTCATTAACCAGGGAAAAACTTTAAATACTCAAGGTTATGGGCTTTTTTGTTGTTCTATTTCTGTATTTATCTGGGGCATATTGTTATAATTCCATTTAATATTGCTTTTGAAATTACAACCCTTAAGTTGTAAATATGGTTTCCTCATCAGGCAATAATTGCAGTATCACAAAAAAAACAGGAGGAGGAACCATCCCAGGACACAAAAAAAAAGAAAATGATATACTGTATCTTCTATACAATATTGACAAGCAAAGGGATAAACTTACAATTACTGCAAACCACTTAAAACAAGCATATCTATTTTATTTATATATATATATTATTGTTGTTGTGAAAGTGTTGTTATTGGTTTGCTATCTTGTCTCCATTGATCTAAGAAACAACACATAAAAAACATTTTGAAACAAAAGTTCTTTTCTCAACTCCAGGAATTTCTGAAACACTGCAACCGCCTCAGTGCACTGTGAGTGATGTTTGCTGCAATCAAATCGCCGTTCATTACAACTCTGCCTTAGGGAAGAAAAGGATCTGATCTGAGATTTTCTAAAATAAAGAAAAAAACACAAGAAAACAAAGATATTGGCTTAGAAAAAAGACACACCATGAAACCTGGGAACACTGTGTCTTGATGAATTTATTCAGTCATGAATGTGCTTCTAATCACTAGCTCCCTAATGCGTTTAGCGAATTGAGGCTTTTGGAAGGATACTAAAACTGCATCTGATCTGTTCTTCCTTGATCCCATTGCATTAGCATCAAAACTTCTTAGCTGTCTTATAGTCTTAGTTTCTTCATACCACCTTGTGCAAATGTTAAAATGTACTTTGGCGTACCTTAAATTTCCTGTGTTTTATTCTTGCAAACTTTTACTTTAACAGATATTTAGGACATCTTCTTCTTTTCAATTTTCTTAAAATTATAACAAGATATACCAAAATTTATTTCTGAATACAATTACTATAATATTATTTTTGACAATTTCTAGTCTTCCCTGAGCTGTCATGCTGTCATGAAAACTTGTAAGTGGATTAACTGACTACTGTAATAATTCTGCAGAACCTCTACTTGTGAAAGCATAAGATTTCATTCTCTTCAGAGACAAGACCTATCCTGAATTCAGCGCAAGGATAACAGAATGCAATGGTCACAGTGGAGTAAGTCTGGTTCATAAATAAAATAAAAAGTCAAATATGCATTTATTTGTTGCGAAAAGGGACATTGAAAACATAACATTTGGCATTCATTGTTGAAATACAGAAATCAACAAGCTTTCTATTTTTCTTTTCATTTGTTTGGTCAAACCCTAATGAAAAGAGAAAAGAGACAAGATTCAAATAGTGAACTTTACTGGGGAAACTGGGGCCAAGGAGGATACCCAATCCATAAAGCAGAAGTGTGATAGTTATATTGGGAAACTGAAGTAGGTGAAATTAGGGTTTAACCTCTTACTGAGCTTCTGTCTAGAACTTCATTAGTATTTATAATTTAGGTTAGGGCTAAGCAACCTGTGGCCCCTCCACACCATTTGATTACAGATTTTTATTCCAACTTCTAGCTCTTTAAGTATCACAATAATGGTTATCAGGATCAATAGAGTAATTACAGAGCTAGTGTCTTCTGCAGTAGAGCAAATTGAAAAGGCTAAAGGTTAAATATCCCTGATCTTAGCTGTTTAATCGAAGTCCAGAGAGCACATCTCATTTTTAATGCATTTTAGTGCAATGTAACATTCAAACTAAATGCATTTCAAAATTTAAAAGGTCTGAGATAAAAAAAATCACAAAATCCTGTTAAAAGTATTACATAAATCATAACTGTCATTTCTGTCTTTAACCTGTGCATAAGAAAAATGAAATCCTAGATAAATGTGTTGGATGAGTGTTCAAATCCCTTAGTAACAGCAATTATAAATTAGCTCTGGTGTAACCAATTTCCTTCCAAATCAAACCATCTACTTAGGTTCCACTTGTGTTCAATTGTAGTAATTCTGACAATATTAGCATAAAATAAGCTGTTCCTATAGGTGTCCTCTGCTGGTAGAGTATCTCAAAATAAAGAGTCAACTATGGGCAAAAAGGAGCTATCAAAAGACCACTGAATAAAGTTGGGAAAAGGCCAAAGCAGAAGATTGATATAAATAAAGATTTCAAATACCTTCAATATGCCTCAGAATGCAGCCAGGTCAATATGTTTACTCCATTTTGGAGCAAGACCTTGCCTAGATCAAGGGAGCCCTCCAAAAAACATGTCTGAGCAAGGATGAGACTGATCAGAGAGGCCACCAGAAATTCAATGGCAACTTTAAACTTTGCCAACTTTGGCCTTTATGTCTGAGACATTTCATAACACTATCCCAAGCTCTTCACAAGTCTGTGCTGTAAAAAGCCCACAATGAGTCTTGGTTGAGGTACACAAAACAACACTGTGGTGATTCTGAAGCCATGTGGAACATTTTGTGGTCTGATGAAACCAGGATATGCTTTTTGGACTAAAGGCAAAATGTCAGATAGAAACTGGATGGAGGAAAATACAGATATATTCTTGATTAAAACCTCCTGCCCTCTGCAAGGAAGCTGAAATTGGGAAGAAAGTTTACCTTTCAACATGAGTACAACTCTAAGCACACAGCCAAAGCAACAGTGGAGTTGCTGATGAACAAAAAAGAGCACTGACCTCAATCCAATTGAAAATATGTGGAGTAACCTGATGGTTCCAGTCCATCAATGGTCCCCTCTAAATATGATGGAGTTTGAACAGTTCTGTAAGGAATAAAGGACAAATTCAAACAGAATTATGGCTGTAATTCAAGGGAAAAATGTTTCCACCAAATACTTACTCAGGGCTGTCCAGTTATTCAACTTGCTTTTTTAGTTTTTCATTTTTAATTTTCAGAATATTTGAGCTTTTGTTTTTCAGTTGGAGGTTGTATGTTACAAAGCCTAATTACAGATCAAATAAATTCTGATTAAAAGTGCCTTGATTTAGGCCAGAAATTGTGTTACTTTGGAAAAGGTGTGCAGACTTTCTATAGATAGAAATCAAAATTTAAAATAGGCTGTTTTCCAATTACTATTTATACATGATTACTAATAATACTTACCCGACTTGCTCTGTTGGTAGAGCATGAGACTCATAATCTCAGGGTAGTGAGTTCATGTCCCATGTCTGGTGCCAGGTCTTCCATTTCTGGAGGTTGGGCACAAGGCTAACAACCCTGTCCTGGAAAAAACTAATGTTATGGAAAAAGCAAAAGGATGTTGCTGCCCCTTCATGCCAGGACATCCACATCCACTAATAATTCTGTAAACTGTGTGTAACTAAAACAAAAAAAATCTTTCACCGTACAGTATGGGTTGTGCAGAAGAGCACTAACGAGTTAATAAACATTGAATGTTTCTAATTAAAATGTGATTTATTGACACACAGCAGTGATACATTCACTGTGCCACTCGGTAATTTTACAGAATAGCGCAGTCCTGCATCAGATTATTTGAAAAAATAAAAACGCCACTTCACTGTGGTGATTGCCATACCAGCACTTGTTGCGGTATACTGCCGGACACCTCGCACATTTTAAATGGCTGTGTCTGTACTCCAACATTTGTGAACACCTAATTTACTTTACTACTGGAAGCAGGCTGTTGTACTGTGTTTAAATATTCTTAGCTTTTCCAGGCTTTTTCTTCCTTATTTCTTGGACCTAATGTACTGGAATCTGCTTGCCTCCTGAACCTTTTCCAAAAAGCAAGTCAGAACGTTTTTCGATGACAATATGACACTGCCTTCTCTATGTGTCTAATTCATACCCTCAGCTTTTCTAATCATTTTTCAGCATTCTGCCTGCTGTGAGCAGGTTGTACCTTACCTCTCACTCATCCTAGCTTTGAATTTCCTGGGCAGCAATGTTCTCAGTTTTTGTACCTCTTCTCTTGATGGTTTTCCATCCTATTCTGCTTTGTCATATTAAATTTCTCCAGGAAAGAACATTTTGTTTCAGACAGGAACACAGCACATGCAGTGAATTTGCCGAGGTCTCATGTGTAACTGCAGAACCTGAGCCCATGTTGTCAAGCTGCAAATCATTGTATATTGGGAGTTCTAACATAGGATGTAAGCAGGGAGCTGAAGGCTGAATAGTTCTGTAGTAGTTGACAATAGTCTAATTTACAATGTATCCAGATTATACTGTATTGATTTCTATTGTTTTTGATCATTTTATTTCTAATTTTATTATATCTGTGGAATTTAAATGACAAAAGGTTGGATTCAACTATCAATTTTGCATTCTAACAATCATAGAAGTAAGAAAATATCTTTAACTGGTTTTCCACTTTTTTCCACACTGATTATTTACAAAGAAAATGAAAGTTAAAAAGCATAACAATCAGAAAAAAAAAAAAACATAGGCCCTTCCCAAGGGATTATCTACTGTTGTTTCCCTCTTTTTAACTGTAACTGTATTTTTTTAAGCAATACAACAGCTTTGACTTTTTTGAAGAAACCAGTGGCAAGAGTTAATACTGTATATTTTTTGCTTCCTGCAAGGCATTTTCTTAATGCTTATTTGTTTTGTTTTTTTGTCTTCAGGAGATATCTTACAGCCATTCTGCTTCTGGAAAGCCACAAACAAGCATATGTAACACTTAGATCCCATTTAAAGATATGACAAAAAATATTTTGAGTACAAGTATTTTGTTCAGGGACCCCTTTGAATGAAAACGTGATCACCCTGATGATCTTAAAGGCCACAGATGGCTATTGCTGACTTACCTGAACAAATTAACTCATAATAATAATTTCATCTCATTAAAAAGCAATTCCTCATTTAAAGCTGATTTATTTTAGAGCTGCTTGATGACTCTACAACAGGGCTCACAAACAGGTAGCCTATGGGTTTTCTGAAGCTCAGAAGCCATTTTACAGCAGCCCAAAGCAGTAAGTGAAATAATGTGCACATCTTGCAGAAGCTTAGTCTTTAAAAAGATCATATTTCTCCCTGGTAAAGGATAATACACTAAGGAAATTAACTGCTGCTCTGTGTTAAGTGTGTGTTTTGTTTACACATTAGGAATTATTCCAAAAACTTAAAAATGTGGTTATAGCTATTTAAGAAATTGTTATATTACTGAATGCTCAGATATGTTGCGTTTTATGGACTAGTGACAGAGTCATTAATTTACGGGAAAAAAATTACATTTTGAATGGTTGTGAGGCACTTAAGTGGTGTGTTATTTATCCATCCATTTTCCAACTGCTTTATCCAATGGAGGATGATGGGGAAGTTGATGCAAAACAGCAGCTGCTATCCTGGCAAACTATGGCCAGAAGTACATCCTAGACAGGATACCAGTCCATCTCAGGGAAGATACAGTAGATACAAACGCAGATAGCCACACACGCCAGTTTACCTAGAATTTAATTAACCTACCACAGTGTCTATGGACTGTGGAAGGAAATCAGAGCCCCCAGAGGAAACCCACATGAACACAGGGAGATCATACAAACTCCATGCAGATAGCACCCCAGGGATTGAACCCAGGGCCCCAGCACTGCAAGGCAGCAGTGCTAACCACTGCCCTTTGTGTGTTATCCATGGTTTTTAATTACTGGGCTCTGTGCAATATTGTACATGAGACCTAGGACATTCCAGCTAACATTTTGCCAAACAAAAGATACATATTGTGTCTTGTGTGATTGAGTTTGTAGGTTTGACATTGCATAGAACACTTTCAATTGTTTCAGTTTTGTAACTGTTTTCCTACAACCCCTCAGTGCTGGAAGGTAAAGTGAAAGATTATGCATCTGAAATGTGCATGTCAGAGATAGCATACAACAGCTGCGGATCTATCTCCCTTCATAGTTCCTTCTTGACTTTCCCAAAATTCTTTTGGTAGCTCAAGGTCATTGGTTTTCCGATGGTTGTAAAAACGTTTCCATCGACTTGCTACCACTCTTCCTCGTGGACATTTTATGGAATTATTTCTGGGAGGTTATGTACTGTATATCCATCATTTTTTAATTATTACTTTTTTAAAAGGAATTTTACTCCTTCCATCTGTTGCTCCAAAATAGGAACTTACCACAAAACCTCAAATCAATGCACACTTCATTCTAAGTGAAACACAGCACTGCACTTGTGTTTGAACTGCACTGAAGAAGACCATTTATACAGTCTGATTCTTACAAATATTGGAAATATTTTGTGTGCTTCCTGTAAGGATCATTAATTCAAGAACAAACAAGCAATGATAGCTTGATTATATTTCTTCTTAGGAAGAAATACTAGCCCCTAATCAGATATGACAAGGTATTCTCTAACAGTGGAAAAACAAAGCCTAGAGGAGTTATAACGTGTTATTAAGCCTTTCTGGGATCAAATTTACTTGTCTGTTTCTCATTTTAAAGAACAATCTGATTATTTTAATCAGTCATCATGAAACAAGGGACAACATCTGAAATACAGGAAATCAAGAAATGTAATTTGGAAGAAGACACCTGTTTCATGGATTTATTTGTGGTTTTGTGATTTATTATAATTTCAATTGCTATTACAAGTCTCCAATGTTTACTTATGATACCAAATAGACTAAAATAGAAAACAGGCCTATTTTTTCATAGAATTTAGGAGACACAGATTAAATGAATTTGAGGACATGAATTGTTATATCTTATCCACAATACATTCCATGTTCGCTTTCTTATAATATATATATATATATTTGGTTGGTGGTATCTTATTGATTTTGTCCTGTAATCCTATCCAGTATCCCAGAAACCTTCTTCAACAACATTTCTGATACTTTCAGAAGATATATTGTACAACCAGTTTTCTGCTAGTTCTTTTACTATTATTTCTGAAATAATCTACTTGAGTAATGTAATCAACACCTTTCAGGGTCTGGAGTAATCATGTCACATACATTCAGGTCTTCTCTGGTAAACAATACAAGTTTCCAGCTCCTTAAAAATGAAATTAAATATCCTTTAGTCATATTGTGTGTAAGTTAGGAGCTTCCAGTTGGCAAATATTGACTTTTCAGCCATTCCTTTGAGAACCTTCACTTGATTCTAAATAGAGTTGATTTAAACTGTTTTAAAACATTAATTGAAATGACACAAAGTGAACTCTTCTGTAAAAAAAACCAAATTGAAGATAAAACATTAAAGTAATAATTTGCCATAAACGTATGTGATTTTTTATCTCCATCTGGGACCAGTTCATCTATTCCTATATTTCTTTAGCATGTAATGTAAAATCAAGGCCTGGTTGTTTGTTTATAAGTCTTCAATTATCTATGATTAATTAACACTAATGTTTAAAGTCAAAGTTATTCCTAATAGGCTATGAAGCAATTTTTGGTTCTGTCCTTTTGTATTGAACAGAATTTTGTTAAACTTGCTACATTCCCATTAAAGGTCCTGTGGGCTTTATGTATGGGATGCAAACCCTTGCAAGTCTATAATAAACTTAGTAGGCTAAAATGCAGTTACATTCAGTAGCTTAGCTACCCTCAGAAAAAATCCTATACTGCACCATAATAAGCTTTTGAACTAACTTTGACAAGAAGAAATAGGAGAAAAATTCAGATTAAACATTAACAGGTAACATTTTTATCCTATGCAGTTAAAGTAAACATTCTGATATTTTTCATCATTTACACCACAACTCTATACAGTATTGTGTGAATGCAATGTGAAATATAAAAATTAAACCTCTAAACAGTAGCCAAGCAATATCTGAATCAAGTAGATATTCAGAGCTATGACAAATATTTTATATCTGTTGTCAATAAATTAAGTGACTTACATCTGTATTTAATTTGTTATATTTATTATTTTATACTCTTCCAATTGCTTGCTTAAGCCCCTACAGCAGCACAAAAATAATACCCACTCTTCTCCAAAATGTCTGCAGTCTAGTCTCTCTCTCTTTGTCCAGCACTCACAGCTCCTCTCTAGAGATAACATCAGCTAAAGAAGCACTATGGGTCTCACTGAAACCCCTATAAGTTCAGAGATCATAGATCACCTGAGGTCCAACAAGCTGTGAATATGCTGAACAGCTGCCTAACCAGCCCAGCAGCGATCAGTCATGTGCACATTGCCACTAGGTAACACACCCAAGTAATTTCAGCTCATTGTTGGTTTTCTCTGCTAGTCATGAGCACATCACAATTAAATCTGTACTGTTGTACACAATTTTATTGTCTGCTAGCTATCTGTTACCCCACCTGTTAGTATAATCATACATGTTAAATATGATGACTTCTTTTATATTTAGTAGGATTGTCTTTTTTGTTTGGTATATTATTGATTTTCACCTTTATAAACAACTGTGAATTTTAATAACGGAATGTGCCATTCCATGCTCATCTTCTGTAAGAGATCTGTTTTATCCGTAAGACATAATTCCCTTATAGATCTTTTTTTCTGTTTTAAACGCTGACAAAAAAAAAAGCAAGAGTTAGTTTTGGTGCCCATAGCTTGACTCTCCTTTTATCCTTCTTGACATGTATTTGCAGCTAAGTGTATACACTGTTCTTTATAAAGCATTGTTCTCTATTCTCTATTCTCTATAAACCATTTTCCTCTTTATATTAATCATCTGTATTAATCAATTGCATCTATATTAAATCATTTAGGCTAATGTATTCTAGACAGTGATTTGCTTAACTGTAGCATATTTCTTGTGCCTTTAGTTCCAGGTTCATGAAGTGTAGCCATAAATTGTCTTCAAATTGTCAAATTTACCTCAATCTATTTCTTTTAATATCTGTCACCATTCTCTCAAAAGCTGCTTTTCAAAACTGTAAACCATTCATTGAAATATACTTCAAAAGTGGTCATATTTAAGGTTACAATTAATATTACAAAAACAGCTAAACTTTTTTCTGGCTCACTTGAACATACTGTGTTTTGAATTGGTAAATTTTGAACATACTGTATGAATCTTGAATATCTGGGGAAAATGAGGTTGTGTAGACATGCTTCTCTTACTATGACCCCCTAGACAGCTGGTGAACTCTACTGTACCAAAAGACCAAAAGTCATCTGCTATGGGATAATTCTACACTGTCTAGGTTTCAAGGAAAGTTTTTCACATGATTTTCAAATTCTCACAAATGTAAGAACCCATATATCTCTTATGGATATTAGTGTAGACTTCTGGGCACCTAGAAAGTCACAAGAAATGTTGTTTTGCTGAAAATATAGAGGGTCCTAATTGACTTAATACTCACCCACCCTGTTGGAGCTTAGCCACCTGGCCCCCTCTCTAGAGCCACTCTAATCATGGAATTATCTGTTCCTTCTCTGCACTGATTAACTTCTTAATTACATATCTCCTTAAATATGATTTTTTATCATCAAAAGTTTTTTGTACATTTTAAAATGTAAAGATATTAATTTTAATTTCTTATGAACGTATTTGTTTAAAATAAATAGTATTGAATTACAGTTATCTTTTTTGGTTTGTGTTACACAAAAAGAGTAATACTATCTATTTTGCTCAAATTTATGAAAATTGTGGGATTTATTAGTTTTGTGGGGGGTTTCACAATGTTTTTTTTCTGATTTCATATTTAATAGACGTTTAATCTAAGTTGCTCTTTAGAAAGAAACAAACTTAAAATAAAAATGGGTCAAGGGACTTATGAAGAGCTATACTGTATATCCATGATTTTTTTAGTTACCCAAACAAATTTCTTAATTACTGCATGTGCTGTACAGAATGTCTGTAATAGAATTGAAAACAAATCATGTTTTCATTTCTGATAAAAGTAAATAAAATAACTATTATTTTTAACTTTTTACATATTACGAAAAGTACTGAAATTGTAGACTCACCTAGCAGTTTGAGGAGAGAGGGTTGGCATTCATTTAACTGCCCCCACTCCAAAACATTGACAGCAATTGGCAGAAAGCCATTAAATTGCATGAGAGTTATGTTTGTCATGCAAATGTTGTATATTGTTGTATATTGTTTATGGGCAACAGAGAAAATGTTGTGACACCATTTATAAAAAAGGTAGACAAACTAGTTTTTTTTTTTTTTCAGAAAAACACCTCCTTTTAAGATAGACAAAGCTATAATTAAAATGTTATAAAATACATCCTTACTTGTTGGTGAGACCATTAATGAAGATAAGCAGCAAAATCATTGAAACAAATCATATAAACCTAAATGCCCTCTGCATACACAGGGTTCTAATAACACTCCCTAAGGCACACCCCGTCAGCTGTGAATTTACTCTTCTGTCATCTAGGAGATGCCTCTGTGTCCCAGGTGTGAACTTTTCAAACCTTCACTGAATTACTGTGTGACTTCTTGCATCCCTACACATAGTTATTCAGATTCAGACAATCAATTTGTGAACTGTAAACATTGCCAACCTTTCCGAAATATAAAAGTAAATAAAAGCTGTTAAACTAGTCATGTCTGAAGATCATACCAATTTAGGAGGATTAACAAAAACTATAGAAACGTAAAATGAAAGTCAAAAAGATTTTGAGAAAATTCACATATGGCCAAACAGATGGCAGCGATGTTTTAAGGTAGATAAGAGCACTACTGTAAAAATATAAAAGCATAAATGCAGAACTGAAAGTGGATACCTACAAAAAGTTTAAAGAAAAAAAGTTTCTAGGTTTAAACAAAGAAGTTAAATTTTTGGGGGGCACTTATTGTAAATGTTATTGATGTTATTGATTCATAATATGCTGGTTTTTGTATGTTCCTCAGTAATTTTGTGTAAATTTCCATTTTTATTATTCATGTCAGTTTGTTTTTTCAATGCTACTGGTTTCATTTCATCTGCAAGCAAGTATAACATCAGTTTCTTAATTATGTTTGGTTCAATAAACCCATTATGAAGCAATTCTTGTAGTTTTAAATTTAGCTCATGGAACTCAATGCATGGGGTAAGAAGCAACATTTCCCACTGTCCCACATATTCAGTTGTCCAATCAGAGTGATTCACTGCTACAATCGTGTATTGTATGTGGGAAGAAAAGTTATCATTATGAAAACATTAAAACTTTATATAAAAAATAATTTATTGGACAATTAAAAGGTTACATTTTAATATTTCTTACTTAGACCGCATAAACAAAAATACTGTTTATAGTAAACTCCCTAATGTATAAAATAATAGTGGAATGACAATGAATGCCAGGAATACTGAAATATAGAGAAATGTGTGACGTGCAATGTGTGAAAAAGCACGAACCAAAAGCCATTTACCCTGTAAAGCCATTTATATGGCTTTGAAGCAATTTGAAAGAATGTTTATTGTATTTTTAATTCCACCTTGAAGGTCCATGAAAAATGAAATGTTTTAACCCAGTTCATTTCATACAATGCATTGTACTGTAGATATACAGCATGATGAATTTTAATAGAAATCAAGTTCTTTTCAGTTTAATATTGGATACACCCCCAATACAAATGGTAATGCCAAATAGTGTGAAATGCTTCTGTGACCTGGGCAGCTGCTAATCAATTGTGGGGCATCTTTAGTTTTGGTAAAAGTTAGACACAAGGACATTTTCTTTGCTGAATTCAGAAATAATTATATAGTGTTTCATGTGGACATGCTAATCTGCCTTTCAATTATGCTGTCCTGTAGGCACCTACGAAGACTTTATTATATATTTTGACTGCTTGCTCTGACCAAGGAAGACAAAGACAAAAACAAATATTTTGTGATTTTGTGAGTGGCATGTATTAATTTAACATTTCTAAAATACCTTTTTTTATTTTTAAGAGGGGGAAATGTAATCTGATTATGACACCTTGCATCATATTGTGTGGGGTTCCTAAAGTTCCAGGTTCTTTTAATTGGTTGGGCACTCATGGTGTCAATGACAGGAAGGGCACAGCATTCAAACCCACAAGGTTTATTTCAAGAGTCAGACTGGTATAACTCAAGAAGTAAAACATACATGGCAAGACCACTAATATTCTCAGTTCAGTTTACAGGGGTACCAACACACACTGGATCATGACCCCAGGAGCACTTTGCAGGGCAGAATTTACAGTATGTGGAATCATCATAATCTGTAACATTAAAAAACATCAGATTTACCCCCAAACAAAGCCAAAACCAGACAACAAAAAGACACCTTCTGCTTGGAAAAACTCTTTAAGTTTTCTCTGCAGCTATCCCTTCTATTTAGGAGCTTGTTTTTCATCCCTAGGCTCCCATCAATTAATACTGTCAAGGTTTGATGACTGTGGGCTAAGGAACAGGCCTAGAAGTGAGAGGCAGAGGGTGAGAAACCAAGAAACAGAGAAAGAGAAAACCAACACCCTGATACTCACCAATTAACATGCAATGTTGGCCCTTGGCTCAAACCTGTTACAGGACTGCTTATCAGTTGCAACCTTATGCTCCATTATTGTTTTAACAAGGTTTATCTCAGAATAAGACTTATTGTCTCCCTATATAAAATCTAATCAAAAGTGAAACTGGCCACCTGTGGTGTCTCATAACTAGCCCGTTATAATCTTCGGATTAACTTGCAACTGCCAATTAAAAGGGGTTTAGGCCTTGCATAGTTGTTTATCCACACCTGTGTTTATTTTAGGTTTATTTCTACTGGAGTTACTTACATGAGCAGCAGTACACAACAAATCATAATAAGAAACAAGAAAATCTGGCATCTATGTTACTTATTTAATACAATTTCTTGTTATTTCTGATCAATGATCTTACCCAATATCTCTTCAAAACCAGAATACTATGTACAATTTAAGCTTGTAATGCAAAAATGCATCCTAGCACCTGCTGACTCACATACATTGTAAATTCACTTATCAGTATTTTCTGCATGCAGTGTAATTGACACATTTGCATACTGCAATTTATCGGAAATATTCTAGTGCTAGATTTTCATTAAATAGATTTCAGGCTCTTGAGTTGCATTATTGAAGAATACTGTGTATGGATTGCATTGCAATTACCATAGCAATCCAAACCAGATTTATGGTTGGATTTTTTGGGTAATGTTTTCCTTAAAAAACCCAGATAAAAAAATATATGTGGAATATTATGTATATAGTTTGCAGAACATTTCCTTATACAACCAATAATTTAGCTCATTATGACTGAGCATGCTCACAGTGCTGATTTATGTACCCAATTTTAGATGTGCATTCCCATCGTTTCCCCATTGTATTCTCCAGCCTCAGCACAATTGCTTACAGTTTCCAACAGTGGCAGAGTTGTTTATGAAGATTTATGTGGTTTATTGAATACCGAGTCTTTCAACAAATGGTGTACTTCTTTTTATAAACTTGCCTCAGCACATTTAATATGTTATAAATCATAAATACCAAATCCTAAAGATGATTCTCATTTATGGGTCACCTCACCATAGCAGAGAGGGAATTTCTTTAGTCATTTTAATTAGAATGTTAAATCTATTCTGATTTAAGACACAAACTAATTAGGAATGCCATATTAGATCTACTGTTGAATGTTGCATTGATTATTAGCTTTGTATCACTTAATAACTGTATCCTCTATAAATAGTAACATATAAAACTGTCTTGAAAAGAACCTGTTGATTGCCATCATTGACTATTTTAATTTAAATGTTTAAAATATATAAATTCCACAGCTATGTTGATTCAGCAGTGAAAGTTAAATCCTTTAAGTAATGAAGGCTTTCTACTCATAACAAAACAAAGAAGAAAAATTATAGCACAACACTAATTCAGGCAAGAAAAAACATAAAACAAATATAAGTAATAAAAGAATTGTCAAACCATTTCCTATATTTCACACAACAAAGTTATATTGTTTTGATCTTCTGGGTGAGTGTTTTGCTATATATATTTTAATCACCCTTAAAAAAATAAATTCCAAAACACTTAAATCATAAATGCAAACTAGTTAAAAATAATAATAAAATACAGAGCTCCTGAATTAACATTTATCCTTATTATAAATGACTGTTGTCTTCTTACAATCTCATATTTTCAACCAAATAACAAATGAAACTGCATAATTTGATACAGTTTTAGAATCTAATTGTGGTCTAATCCAATTTACTTGTTCAAATCAGATTTCATCCATGAGATTAGTCATTACAAAATCTGACCTGCCAGAATGAGTGTAATTAACACTCAAGAAAGTGGTAGTAAAGCTGGATATTTCTTAAACTGAAAGGATCTCGTTAACATGATGATTTCTTAAATAATTACTTTTTGATTTCTATTCATTCATTGTTTCTAGAATACATAGGCTATAATTATATCAATCATATATATTTAATCAAACTAAAGTTGTCGTGCAATTACTTCAAAATGGTAACTGGATTTATGACAGTGTGTCTGCTGTGTGATTTTACATTCACTTTTTAATGCTTGGAATTTTAAATTTAAGAATTACTTATTCCCATGCCCACCTCATTCCATTGTACAGTGAAGACTGTTGTTGATAACTATGTTTAAGACCATCTCCTCCACATATACTGATGGAAAAAAGAAATGCAACACCTCCTCCACACTGTGGCCCTCCCGTCTGCGTGGAACAGGCTGAAGAGTGACTCATCCGTGAAGAGAACCTGATGCCACTGCTGTGCATCACAGCTTCTGTCTGGCCCAAGTCAAGCAGGTGTGATGTCTAGGAGGTGTGAGCAGAGGGCCCCTGACAGGTAGTATTGCTCTAAGGCCAGCAACATGGAGCGTCACTGTCCTGTCACTGATGCGGGCATTGTGTCTGCCAGCAGTTTCATCAGCAGTATGGGTTGCAGATCTGAAACCATCTCTCAGATGGACCAGTCTGATGTGTCAGTCCTGCTCTAGTGTGGTCACTCAAAGGCGACTGGATCTTGGACGGTCATCTGTCCTGCCAGTCTGCTGAAATCTCCTCTGCAGTCAGGACATAGTGGATTGACTTGCTCTGTAGTGTCTGGCAACGCTGGTACACGGCATGCCTGCATGCAGCATGCCAATGGCCCTCTCTCTTGCTTCTAGTGATATTCGAGGCATTATGAAATGCACAGAAAACCGTGCAAAAAGTGTGGTCTTTTTCTTGCAGTGACCTAAGCTTCGAATAAAGGCCTTTTAAAGGTCTGATCAGCCATTGTTCCACCTATACCTTGTTGGGTAAAAGTGCACCTAATGCCCTTTCATGTGATTGGCAAGTTGCAATGCCTAAGGTCAGAGGGCTTATAACAAATTGACAACTTTTTGTCAAAGTACATAAGCTATAACTATAGTATTGTCATTCCAGAAAATGTTGTGTTTCTTTTTTCCATCGGTATATACATTATACTGTATTATGAGAATCAAAATGCTGCAGAATAGAATTATAGAAAGACCATTATTATTTTCCCCGTGATAGCTTTATCCTTTTAAATTCAGGAGAACAAATAATATCTAGGAAAAATTTGTATTGCATATTACTATGAGCCCGTTGCTTGTCAGTATAGGCTCCAGCTCCATCATGGGGTGCTGCCTTGCCTTGCAGAGCTAATTTCCTGGGTTTATTCCTGGGAATGCTGTCTGCATGAAGTTTGTTTGTTCACATGGGTATCCTCCAACAGTCCATAGACATACTTGAAGATTTATTGGCTTGAGAAAATTGACCTTTTTGAGTGTGAGTTTGTGTATTTCTATACAGTATGTACCCTACGATGGACACACATCCCATCCAGGCTGTATTCTTCCTTGCGCCCATTGCTTACAGGGAAAGGCTCCAGCACCCCTGTAATGCTGTATTGGATAATTGATAGATGTTTATTATTATGAGGTTATAAGTTGGTATTAGCTATTTACTTATTATTATATAAGTTTTATATAATAGTTACGTATTATTATATATGCTTCTTATATATATATATCATTACTTATTATTATTATAACCAAATGTATTTTAACAAAAATATTTTGAAAATGTTTGCACTTCCTCTTTTAAGTGTCTGCTAGCATTATGTTCTGTTCTTAGTTTAACTTCAAAAGACTGAAATAGTAACAGCCTTAAGGTATTTACAATGTATCTCAAATAGTGTGAGATATATATCTCACATTTACCGGATTTGCTCTAATTCTCTGCAAGGTGAGAGTTTACACTAACAAGTGTGTTTACTCCCGCAGCTGTTTGCACATCTTCGGGAAAACAGCTGCTTGTACCTCCACCTGCTACAGATGAAATATATTTCTTCATAATTTGCATTCCATGTGCAATATTCTACTTGTTACACATTTAATCTAGCATTTACTCAACTATATTAATTACATCTCTCTTAATATTTCATATTGAAGACGTTCTGAAGGGAAGAGGCCTCCTAAGAGTGCATATTGTGTCCTATAGTCCAGGCATTGCCAATTCAGTCCTGGGTTATTGAATTAGCCCAGCTTCTGGGGTTGAACATTGCTGGGGCTTGTGCTGGCCGAGGAAACCTTCTGCAATTTTAGAGAGAACTACACCACTATCCCAGTTGCCTCTATGTGCTTGGGACCTTGCAATGGATGATCTAGAAGAGAGGGTGCACAGCTGTCATTCTCCCTGTGCTGGTATAGGGATTGAAGGAGATATAAGTTGATTGATTGTCTGTTCCAACTAGCTGGGTATAAATATATAAATAAAAGGTAAGTGAAAACTATAAATAAATTGAAAAGTATAAGATTTACATTTATTTATACAAAGAACAAATATTGTATTGTATCTTTTGATCAAAAAACAGAGATCAACATAGTTCAGTTGAATACAAAGATATTGTGTTGACAGAAAAATGACATGGCTTGCAGAAATAAGAAATCTCTTCATTCAGGGGCTTCTACTAGGATATAGACTCTCAGACCTGATCTATTTGATCATTTGCAAACAAAGATAATTGACTGTCTTTGTCTCAGGCAAAAACAAAACAAAATTTACCAAGAAAACCCTGTGTTGCACGTCTTCACTCTACTGGATACTGGAATCATATACTGTAAGTGAAAACACTGTGTTTTCCATGCGTTACATTGGAAAAAACCAGGGACTGAGACAGAGGTTTTGCAGATGCCTTCTCTTTATTGTGCATGTCTTAGAACTGACAGAGAATGGCAAAAACCTGACAAGACACCTACGTGCCTTAACTGTCTACTGCCCCTTCCCAACTTCTCTCTGGCTTGGTAACTAGCTCTCCTACTATGCTTAATCACCCAGCTGCTCTGGGCCTTTAGCAGTAACCCCAAAACATAAGCACAACAGTGTTGTAAACACAAACGGATGTAGTGTGCAACATTACACTTTCATCAGTGCATTGTCAGCGTACAGAAATTCACGCCATGGGGCAACCATGGGTCTTTCCAAAGAAAAAATGAATCAGATAAAATGACTTCATTGGCCATATCCAATTTCTTGCATTAGGAATTTGTCTTTTCACATACCCCACCTTGCTCTCCATGAGACACACAGGAACACAGACAGGGAGAGAGAAGCTTGGGGTCAGAACGCAGGGTCAGCCATTTATACGGCACACCTGGAGCAGTTGGGGTTAAGGGCCTTGCTCAGGGGCCTAACGGAGTAGGATTCTATTGCCGACCATGGGATTTGAACCAGCAACCTTCCACAGTGCCACTGCTCTACCCCTTTTTTTATTATAAGATCAATTTAATGGCCATATTCATTTTCTTGGATTTGGAATTTGTCTTTCCGCATACCCCAGCTTGCTCTCCATGAGATTGAATCTATTTTGCTTGCACACAGAGGAGAGGGTTGGCATTAAAATGGAATGGTAATGGAAAGAAAGTTGCTGAAGTAATATTAATGGATGGTTTATCAGATGAGTCTGTCTTCTAGAGACCCAGTTGGAAGCGATGCATCAGGTCATGCTTCTGTGTGGGGCTTCCAAATGACTCACTCAGCAAAAGCACTTGCTCAGCATATGGGTTGAGTGTACTAACTCACGCAATATGACACATAATGGGTCTATAGCCAGGCTGGGGATTGAACCACAAACTACTGATAAACAATGAATAATTTACTATTGCTTAAGTAATTAAAATGAGCGCATTGTTAAAATACTATATTTCAGTTTAGCCTGCTGTATAAAAATGACAAAGCATTGATAGGACAATTTAAAATGGGTGCTGTAACTAGATTCAGTGCCTAGGATCTAAAATTTGTCTCTGCCAGTCTACATCAACTAGTGGGCAGCCACAAGCTGAAGGTGAATTATACCCTAATATTTAGAATCTACTGTAACTCACTGATTAGAGAGTCCTGCCAGCACCTTGTAACACTTTGCCAGCCAAGATCATCCTTTGGTGACAGCTCAGGGATAAGGTTAGATAAAGTGGGCCTGTTTTATGGTCCTTCCTCAAAATCCTATGAGCTGCTTTTACTTGCAATAGGAGTATTCAATACAGCTCCTATTTTTGACATTCTATTTTAATTTCCAGCAAATGTTGGTAAACCCTGTCTACGGCCCCTTTCCAACCCCTCTCCGCCTTCATAACCAACTCTCCTTCCATACTAAATCACACACTTGCTCTTGGGATCTAGCACTTATTTCAATCAGTCTTGAATATAATACTTGTGTGAGGATAATTGTTAATCCGATATTGAAATCAGGTCAGGGAAATTAAAGTGCAAAAGTGAAAGAAAACTAAAAATACCCATCTAGCTTTTGATTAAAACCTAACAAAAGAAATGAAATATAAACACATACAAGAAGAAGAAAGTAAGGTTGTACTGAATATATATTTGAATAGTGCAAAAAAAGTTATTAAGGGCTAATATTAACCAATGTCAGTGAAATTAAAGTGAAATACTGCAGGAATATTTTCATGTATAACTGACCTATGAAAATATGTGCTTACCAAGTGCACTTAAGATAAATAAACACATGATTAAAGTAAAAACTCCTGCACAATATTAAAGAAAACAAATTGATTTCTAACAGCTTTAGGCATTGATAGCAAATGTCTAAATTCTATTAGGAGCTTGTGAAACTATATAAGCACATTTTTTGCCTGTTACATTGGGTGGCAACATCAATCTCTTCCAGTGTCTTAACAATTATCGTACATTACATTAAACCTCATAAACCCTAAACCATATATAGATTAATAGGAATGTACTAACTGCTGACACACAGTTCTTTCTTTCCTTAAAGTAAAAGCACACATCTGTTCTTTGTTCTTTGTTTTCACAAGATAGCAGACATTGTAGAAGAGCTGCAGGTTTGCTGGTAATGCTTTGCCAATTAAACCTCTGTAGCTCCTTAACTACGTTACTGTACCTACTTGTGGAACTGTAAATCCCGTGTAATTGGAATCTGAAATTCTGTGTGGCCTTATATGATAGTATTCCAGGAACTCAGACTTTATTATCAGGTATCATTGTCACTGTCTCTTGCAAAGAAAATACAGTACTCAAGGAAATAATTGAAATTATATTTGTCTCAGGCAAAAACAGAACAGAATCTATCAGAGAAAGTACTGCTTCAGGAGCTGTACTGGATAATGGAACCACATAAGTGTGTTAGCACAGAAAACCATCATGGAGATATACTTGTAGTAATGACTGATAGAAATGATGGAAAAATATGGCAAAGCTAATTTTTAAAGGTGAAATGTGTACCCCAGAAAGGAGTATATTTATATCCTCTCAGGAAATAGTACACTGTTGGCACAAAATATATATTATTTTATCTTTATAGAATTTGTCGTTACTTACACATTTCTTTGCTTATTTTAAAAATTGTGTTTTTCTCATTCCAAAGGAGACCGAACAGTTGCATAAAGAAAGTAAGAGTCTGAAAAATACCACAAAGACCAAAGGTAGGAGCACCTTGCTTTTGTAGAGAACAATATGATTTCTAACATCCCCTAGATCCCCAGCACCATCAAAGATTTCCACAGACTGAAAGAAAATGTATATAAGCAATTATATAAATTTAACTTCAAAGGATCTCTTGGGACTAAATCAAGCCTTTGTCCCAAACACATATAAACATGAATACTACTTAATGGCAGCATCTAGTTGAGTAGAATCATGAAATACAATGTTAAGCAAACAGAAAGTAGTCTTCAAGGATCAGTTTTCAATTTGCATGTGTGACTGAGCTATTTTTAAATCTGCGGCACATATTGCACATACATTTATTTTCTTAACATCGTCAACATGGACATGTATTGTAATCATTGTAACCAAAATGGTGTAAATGAAAGTTTATAATAATAGGAATTAATATGGAGAAGGTAGAGCATTTTTCAGCCTTGTTTTTTGAAGGCAATAATTTAGGATGTGGCTATATTGTTTTGTCTAGTATTTCGTTTATTATGTACCGTGTCAGTTTCTCCTCTCACCACTTTTGGAAGTTTTTCATTGTTTGTTTTGTTAGTAATTTTGAATATCTTTGCCATTTTTTGTTTTCTCTGTCAATCAAGTCTCTTTTTGCTGTGTTTCTGAGACTCCTGATATTGTTTTTTTTTCATTCTTTAACAAAACACTCACTATTTTGCTCAGCTTCCAAAGTGTCATTGGCTGTGTGATGGAGCAAGCTGAGGCTGTTAGAGCCTCTTCCTTCTCTGCAGTAAATTGGACACACCTGCCTTGATTAACTGATTGGACATCTGTGGAATGGAATTCCACAGGCAGAATAGAGATCATCTGATTGGACTTGTGCTGAATTGGACGTTCTTCAGGAGTTGCAGCAGTCATTATAACAGCAGTCAGGTGCAAAATGCAGGGTGATTGCTAAGCTCCTGTAGTTTAGGGAGGAAAAGTGTGTTAGCTGTAACCTGCAGTGCAGCAAGTTTAGATAATACTGGAGTGTTAACCTCTTGCGCTTTAACATGAGGTCCAGCTCAGGTTTGAGAAGTTGGAAAGATCTAATGAAGATTTGCTATTGTTGGATCTAGTAAAGAAAGATGGCTCTACAGAGGATTTAGCATTTGTTTCTCTAGTATGTAGTGTATTCATGGATTAATTCTAACCCTTCAGCTTCTACAGAGTAGTAGAGTGTTTGTTGTTGGAAACTGGGTATACTGTAAGTAGACCAGGTACTGTACATGTAGCTTCCAGTGAAGGGAAGATGGGATAGTAGTGATGGACAGGTTCCTCCTAGGTAAGAGGAAGAGTGGCAATGGATGAGAGTCTGATTAGTGCCAAGGGTTCCAGGGAACAAAAATAATGATTTTACACTGGTAGAGAAGAGAAATAGAGAATTTTTCATCAGAAATTGGTCTGTTCCAGCTCTCTTAATGGAAGAGAGGACTGAAGAGGTCTGCATGCTCAGGAGGAGCTGAGGATCTTTTAAGACCTAATAGCTCTGTGAAGGACTGTGGTCCAAAAGGGAACAACCAGTTACATCCTAGGAGCCCAAAAGGGTTCCGCAAGCCAACAGTGACGGGTCACCGAAACATGCACTCCTAAATTGATCTGTAGCCCTGACCCAGCATTTTGTGGCTCAGAGGTTGGCATTTGTCATAGGTTGACTGTACCTGTAAGGGGCAGTTCTGGTACAGACTGGTCAGAGATATTTAGAGTCCTGAATTAAAGCATGTGGTATGATGAGAAGAGGAAAATGAATCCTATTTATGTGAAGCATTGAGTTCAGTGCTGAACATTGTATGAAAATTGCCTGACATCTGCTGCATAGACATGGCTTAATGTGTTTTTGATCAGTCTTGTAATGCTAAAACCATTATCGCATTTAATTTCATTTGAGCTGGAATAGCTTTTTGCTGATATCAAGGAGCTTTAAAAGCCACAAAATTTCATTTTATTTATTTGTCTTTATTTAATGCATGGCGGGTGATTGCCTGCTTTGTAAAAGTGTAATGGAGATGTTAATGGAAAGGCGTAGTGTCGCAATGCTCTCGGGGGTAATGTGCACTGTACTTCTTTTTTTTATTTTAAAGTGTTGTTACCTTGTGGTCATCCATTTTCAGTAACCTCTTTATCACAAATTCATAATTATTCAGCAGTGTTCATTCTTTCTTTTCTCAATCTTTGAAATGAAAATCAGCTCTAGGTAAAAGAGCGACAACAACAGTAATAATGAATGGTTGTTAATGCTGTAACATGTTATTCCAATCCGAAAGCATAATTAACTGGTTGCTGTCTTTGTAACAGCCTTTCCTACAGTGCAAAAAAAAGTGAAATTTGTGAAGTACTGCATTACATATAAATGGCACTATTGTAAATAAAGGCTCTGGGATTTCAGTTAATTCTTGACTTCTGAAAAATCTTCTGGGATCTAGGCCAGGATGTACAGAGCCACTCAAATCACTTCGGCCAACATCTTAGTGCCATATAGACTTCATAGGGGTGGCACAGCGACACACTAATTAGCATTGCTGTCTTGCAGCTCTGGTTCAATTCCGGACCTGGGGTTCTATACGTGTGGAGTTTGCATGTTCTGCCTGTTTCTGTGGGTTTCTTCGAGGTGGTCTGATTTCCTCCCGCAGACAAAAGACATACCTATACGTGTTTTGTGATGGACTGGCATGCCAGGCTGTATGGTGCCTTGTGCCCATTGCCTACTGGCACTCTGATTTGGAAAAAGTGGTTAGAAAATGGTTGGGTGGATGAATAAAACTGAAATTTAATAGTTTTTCATGTTCTTTTCGCGCATTTCTTCAAAGGAATGCTAACAAGACACATGCTACAGCTTTCCCCGGTGCTTTTGTTTGTATGACTTTTTTTCACATAAATCCTGGAAACAAGGCTACTGAGAAACATGTACATGACAAAAAATTGCTTCATTGAAGCAAATTACAATAAGGGGCCAAGTTCTTTTAGAAAAAGAAATGCAGTACAGCGTAAGATGACATGCAGTTCAATTCTTAGCTAAGTAGTCAAGAGAAGGTAGACCGTGAACCACAACAAGAATAAACAATAAGCTATAAATGGCTTTTGTGAAAGTCATATGCTTAATGGGAAGGATTTCCACAGGGATGTGAAGAAAATTGTTATATCACCTTGTATTTAACTTGAGTAAATTCACATTCCAGCTGCTTAGATTTCACAACCTTCTGCTCGTAATTGAACTAGATAGATAACTGTTGCAATATTTTCTTAATAGGGCAACTTTCATTCTTCTCCAGTTGTGATGCACTAAAGGCAATTTCAATTAAATATATTGCTGAAATAACCTAAATTTCCTTTCTTAGGGAATCACCCTGTGGAATCCAATAATCATCTACAAATACCAAATATAGAATTATCCCCCAGTGAAATTATTTTCTATGTCTTAAACATAAAGCTTTTTAAATCCTACACCATACAGAATTGTAGTGTAGATTTTAAGATAATTGTGTCAGTCACAGAGAAGCTATCTCTTTAAAGTCTTTCTTTTCGTATTTTGCTGACACTTGCTTATTTGGATTCATACGGATGGTATTCTGTATCCAAGAGCAATTGTGAATTTTAACAATCTCAGAGTTAGCATCAATACATAAAAACAGACAAAAGCCAAGACCTGGAAAAGGTCCAGTTGAATAATGTGTTTGATAGCAGCAATGCTCCACACACTTTCCCTTTCCTTCTAGAACTGTAATGGTATAAAAA
The DNA here is from genome assembly GCF_040954835.1 of Lepisosteus oculatus. Classification (NCBI taxonomy): domain Eukaryota; kingdom Metazoa; phylum Chordata; class Actinopteri; order Semionotiformes; family Lepisosteidae; genus Lepisosteus; species Lepisosteus oculatus. The sequence goes on along the minus strand of NC_090719.1, from coordinate 9,562,064 downwards.
GCTTTGCCTAAACATATCCATATGCGTTCAAGAGAGCCGTAAACGTGTTGTTTAAAGTGTGAAAGTAAATGTCTGCTTCTTGATTTTTCCGTATGATAAATGCTGAAGTAATATTCCAAGAAAAGCTGCTCGTTTTGCTAGGAAACACCTTGCCAGAAATGTAAATGCAAGATGAAAGACAATCCAGTTAATGGAATCACACTTTTAGTCAAAAAGCATATAAATATAATTTTAGCATACTATAGATTCCGAGCATTTTCTCTAGAAAAAACAGTTGTAATTCCATGAAGACCATGAAAAAAAAACTGCACGGGTGTGCAACACTAATGTGCCATCTGCATGCAGGTTCCTTCATTGGGACAATTTCATTCCTGAAACCTACCCTCTTTCCAGGCTGAAGCAGGCATGATGAAAACCTCTCTGTTTAAAAGAGCTGAAGATGAAATAAGAGTGTTAATATAATCAAACCATCAGCTAATGGTCCCACACCAGTAGAAGATAAAGAACAACACCCTGGTAGGCCACGAACCAAGTGAGCAATGAGCCTTTCCTTTCATGTGCACTGAATGCATCGGTCCTTTCTACATTGAAGATCTTCCTATTGCTATACTCCAGCATTATGGTGTTCCAGTAATAATGCAGCCCCATGAATAATTTAGTTTATTTGTTCAGATTGCACATACTGTAGGGTGGGTATGAAGCTATGTATTAATGGTTCCCATAGCCCTTAATCTCCTACACACAAGCCTCCTGGTTTCAAACGTACAAGTCTAAACTCAGGAGATTTCGTTTCTTGTAAAATTACTCTGACTGATGCAAAGAAGAAGAGTCTTAAGTTGCATTAGTTTCACCATATCAATAAAAGCTCAATACAGAGTGTAAGTGTCGTGAATTGTTTATATGTCATGCTTTGCAGTTTGTAAGAAATTCCAATGAATTATCATATATCACATATTATTACTGTAGCAATATTTCTCCATGTCGTAGCATGTTCTCTTGTTTTTATGAGTCTCCCAAGAGTTTGCATGATTTAAAAATTGTTTGAATGCATTTTTGAGTGTTTGGAGGGAATCCTTAATTTACAGATTTGTAATTGTAAATTTTGACATGGATGTTCTACATATTCAGGGATGTTTTACTCTGTGTATCTTCAAATATATGTATCTCATGAAAGAGCATTAGAAATAACTACACAAATGCTTTCTTTTATAAGAATAAAACAATATAACTCACCTTAGGATGTCTTCCACAGAGCAAGTTATCTGTTCTTCTATTTTGTAACACATAATTTCTAGGAATATACACGCCTGGCATGTTGGTTATTCTAATTTCTTGACAGTAATGAAGAGCACATATGGGGAGCTATCAGTTTGTTACAAGAACAGCTGCATACTGCAGGTTTTGCCAGCTCCAGTCCCAGTTATGTCTAACTCACAGTTTTGTCTGCAAGCTCTTAGGAGTTCTTAAATTGGAATCAATATTCCAAATAGTAAGGGACCTAATATCACCTGGGGTGAATATGTCCCTCTGCGCCACAGCTCTTTGAGCTGAAGAAAAAAAGCTGAGGCCAGATGGAATAACTTCAGGAACACCTGCTGGGTGACTGGATGGTTCCTGAAATTGAATTTTGCGTACTCTTAAGATTTAACTAAGACTCATAGTTCTCTTGTGTGAGAGTTGTGTTAAATCACTGGAGTGAAACTGGAAATCAAAAGTTTTACATTTAATCTTTTTGATCATTTAACACATCCTGTATGTTAATTGAAATAAAAGGATCATAATCAAGATTCAAAAGAAAACAGATACAGGACGAGTAAGTTAAAATAGCTCTTCACAGTACTATTAACCAAGACTACTAACAGCCAATAATTTAATGAAACTGTTTAAAAAGTAAAAATAATCAGATTCAGATAGAGTCCAATATCTGAATCACATATCAGAAATGTATATGTATCAGTCCCTGTACTCCATAAAACCTTTTGTTTAAAAAAACTGTCTGAAAACTAGCTCTGGATCTCTTACTCTTAGTAGGATGTATACAAAGCTTCTCAGAGCACAGGCAATTGTATTATGGGACATTTTATTTTAAAGAAAGCTACTAGTGTTAATAAGTATGATTTTAACTACTAAAATTATAATAGTAGCATCTAAATCACTAATGCAGGTGTCCAATATGTGTAGATTTTATTTCATACATTGCCAGTCTTTTGTATGAGATTTTATGTTTGAGTAAGATCAATGACTGATTTTTAATCTTTTCTATGAGTATAAAAGTAATTCTAAGTGAATTAAGCACTTTGAATTGAAACAGCAATAAGCCAGTGACTTCATTTTAATTCCATTAACATTTTAAGACAATGAAGGAAATTAAATATTATTTCTGAGAAATTACACAATATGTTTTCAACACTGCCTGCAATAATGGTTCTGCTTCTATTCAAACTTGAAAAGTCTAGACTGCCTATTTAATTTTGTGTAGAGTGGTCTTGCACAGTTTGTAAGCATTTTGGGGGAAAAAAGTGAAAACAACAAGATGCTGAAATATAGTATATAATAGCAGCAAGCCATCGCGAACATTGACTTTTTAAAACAAATCATAGATCCCCTTATGTCAATACAGTAGCAGTATAGTTCAATTCAGACTGTACTCCACTTATAATCACTTCATCTATGAGGACTTTAAATTGGTTCTCCAGATAATATCCATTTCTTCAGCAGCCCTTGCACACAAACTTCTCAAAGAAAAATAGGCTTTTGTTCTCTTTTTCCTGCTTTAATCAGAGCTCAAAATTTCTTAATCTAGTATCATCTTACATTTGTTGGCTAAGATCCTAACAAATTTCTTTCTATGTACTCTGCAGTTATAATGATGCGTTAAAGGGACAGTTAGCAGGCACTTAATTATATAATAACAAAAAACAATAATCAGCAGCAGCATAAATTGCTTTCGATCATTAAAACAGCTTTACTCAGAGCAAAATGTTGTTTTTTTCTGAAAAGTAGTTCAGTTTTTTCTACTGAACAGCAAAAAAAAAAATTCCTGTCCCTCAATATGTCATATTTTGCTTATACTTACATACCGGTATAGAATTGTTTGAAAAGCCTATGGCTATTTTTTTCTGTTAGTTGAATCCTTAAAAATTATAAATCATGGTACATTTTTATGCAGGGTGACCATGGATGTACACACAAACAACCAGTTAGCACTTAGAAAATGAGAAAAAAACAGCACAGATGACCTACTGTATACAGTACATACAGGATAGAGCACATTTAAGGGAACATCTGGATTTTGGTGCACTTATGAAATAATGCCTTATTAACTACTGTAGGTCTCCAAATAAACGCAATGGCTGCTGATGTGTTATGCTTTACTCCTACTGTATATATATATATTTTCCCTGCACCGTGCAGTCTTTCATTATCTTTGTGGGAGCTACGTTTTCAACAGTGAGACATGTGCATATTTTATGGCTCTTCTGCTGTCTGCAGTAAGACTGCGTGACTAAGCAAATGATCAATGTCCAAATTTGCCTGAAGATCAAAATCCTTAATTCTTAACACTCCAGCAAGCGGGAGGTGCACACACCACACCAGCCTTCACTTTGATTTAGCATCGATTGTCCATCTTCAGAGCGCTGTATTTCACTCAAGCACTAAGAACCTGCAAGAAATGTGGGTGGAATTCTTAATTTTTCTTATACTACTGAGAAGCTTCTGTAGGTCACATAAAGCACAAACTCTGATGGATAGGTGTCCGCGTTACATACAGCACAAAGTAAAACTGCAAAATGCTTTAATTCCTTGTGGATATCTTACTATGAAAATAAATCATACTCTGTAGCCATATCGATTGTCTTTATTTTAAAGACAACATGGTATCATAGTGCACTTCTCCTTACATATAAAGAGAAATTTGCAGGCTGTGTTTCGAATTTTGTATGTAACAAAGACACTTAATCACTCTCCCTTTAGAGTTGCTATGTGCTATAATAGCCTTCTAACACTACTACATGTACAGTAGATAAAATAATGTTGACTTCTAAGCAGCAACATTGTTTAATCTCTTATAATTTATTCATATTAAAGCTTCCCATTATTTTGTTTACCCCATTTGATTTTTCACAAAAATGTGCTAAAATAAAAAGATATATCACCTGGTCTACTCTTATCTTGTTTTATTAGTAATATTTAAAAATTGTTTTACTTGGTTAAGAATGGCAGTATTTTATGTACCTTTTTTTTTTCTTTCAGAGTAAAATCAAGGCCTCTTGATCACCAGATGTTTCACTTCTTTTTTTCTTTTTTCTTTCACGTTCATTAAAAGGAAACGACAAACATGCTTCGACAAATATGGTACAGTCTTGTTAAATGGTTTTAGTTTTCCAACGCAGAAATTTTCGCTCTTTTTGTCTTTTTATGTATAATAATTACATTTACAAATTCAGTTGTACATCAAAAAGCAAAAAAAGCAGTAAAGGAAAAAAAAACATTTCAGCAGAGTTTGGCAGTCAGATGGTCGGATTGTTTCAAGATCTCCGTGTTGTACATGTCCAGGGCGTGGTTCACTCGAATCATCTCACTGTTGTTCAGCTTCAGCCGGTGTTTCAGCATACAGGAGAAGAGGTCCAGCTGGGGTTTCCCAGGGGCAACTGGGGGAGCAAGCCGATTGATTCGGTCCCTTATGTCCAACAGGAGCAGCATGACGGAGGAGGAAGAGTAAAACTGGGTCCCCTGAGTGTACGACTGGTTAACCTGCTGCACAGCACTGCGTAGCAGGTCTGCGTTAAAGCGCAAGCTGTACCCAAAGACCTGAACGTCTGAGATCTTGATGTAAATCTGCCGCTTTGCGGGGTCTGAGAGATCCACGGGCCCCTGTGCCGTTTCATTCCGCAGCGTGGAAGGCAGCTTGGCGCGGCTGCGAAGGTAAATGTGGACGGTTTCAAAAAAGGTCTTCCACCGGTTGCCAAGTAGCAGGGTCCAGTTGTAGCATTGGGTGTTCTGGAGCCTCACCTTCTCCCAGCGAGGGTAGCCATGTTCCCCGAAGGGCATGTTCCATCCTTCCGAATGGCTTCCACTGAAGGGGTTAATGTAAACAAAAAACATGGGGTCAATGCTGCTGTTCCTCATCTGGCAGATCTTCATGGACAGCCCGATGATCATGTGGAGGTAGTCCATTCGGTTCTTGTTGCTCTTGAGGGTGAGAGACATTCTCTTGCGCCACCGGGGATCGAAGAAGGTGTCCAGGCGGATCTCGTTACTGATGAATGTGGTGTGGACGTACAGCCGTGAATCCATCTTCTGCAGGAGGTACTTCAGCTCTAGGTCCTGGAAGTCCAGGTCCGTCTCAAAGCTGATGAACTGCTCGCTGCGCTCGGAGTCCACATTCTGGGGCTCACAGCGACCCCGGTACAGCTTGTAGCCCTTGTTGCAGGAACCACACAGGGAAATGTTGGCTAGGCTGCACATGGCACAGCTGTTGTTCCCACCGATGATGCAGGGGATAGGTCTTTGGCACAGGCTGGCACCAGTGTGGCAGACGCATGTTCTCTGGCTTTCCAAAAAGGTCCCCCAAAACCCATTTTCATTGCAGTACAGAAAGGATTGGACCCGGTTCAGCCACTGCAGTACAGATCTGTACCAGACAAAAACACACACAAATAAACAGAATAATTAGACCATGCACCTTCAAACTGAAAAAATATGTTTGTTCTTAAATAAATGCTCTTTTAAAGGTTCCTTTTATCCAACCATTTTTTTATTTTGTGTGCCTCAAACAAACCTAGTCATATCTCATTAAACAGAGAGGTGCGGACAAGGTCAAGCTAACACATAAATAAGTCCACTCCCTGAACATTTCACTGACACTGGCCACTGTGCTTTGAGGAGACACTAATCTATTGCTAGAGGATATCACAAAGACCCATGTTCCCCTGGCAATCAGTATCCACTTAGAGTGCACTGAGAGTCCTTCTTTTAATATGTTTCTGTGCATTGTCTTCCTAGGTTGACAGGAGTTATAAATGCCCATAATATTTGCTCTTGTTCACAACTGGTCATTATTTCATGTGCAAAAACCAAGTCTGCTAACTACTAGCTCATGTGGAGTTGTCGTTTACTAGGTAACTCAAAAGAATACATGTTTTGCATAAGTGTTAGTTCTTACTACTAATTTTGATGAGCTAAGTAAGGCATAGAAAGGATTTTTTTAATCATCTGGATTGAAAAAATGTAAGTAGGCTTTAACTGGTCTTGAACTTTGAATTATTCTGTTTGCTGCTTGATGCTTTGCTAAATCAATATTGTTGCATGTACATAGTGATAGACATACTGTAGAGGCAAAAATAAACATAGATGTGAACAAATAGTATAAGATCTTTTTAATATGCAGAATGTCTGGTCATTGAAAAATATCTGATGTTTAATGCAAGTATTTACAGTGACATCGTCTTGTGCCTAATTCTTTAACATCTTTAACATAGTATATGTCTATATTTAAGCTTATAAGAAGTGTGTATTCAAAGTTTATACAGTGGATCTGTGTATACAATTCATAAGTGTAGACATTCAGAACAGAAATAACCGCAGGTTCCTTGTTCTGTGTTTTTGCACTTTAATGTAAAAGACATAGACAGCTCAGTACTGAAACGAGAAATGTTTTACCATAATGGTATATATCATTTCATACATGATTTCATTCATCTGATTGTACTATTGGAATTACAACCTGATCTCTGTTATATAAAAATATGGGAAGTGGTACCAAGGAAAAAAAAGGTCATTTCTTTAATGATCAATTGATTTATAGAAAAAAATCCCATTCAATCCCAGTTCCCACGGATCATGTGGTATTCTGTCATATAATGTGATGTAAAAATTACACAGAAAATTGAAGAAAAGCCATCTGAGAAGTGAAGTACAGAACTGGTCTATTGCTGCACATTTGTGTTAATATTGCTAGAGCAATTCAATTATTTTTTACTGCTTTTCAAAAATCATATAAATAACTGCTCACAGCTTATCACTTTTTATGCAGCCAATGTAATTCATCTGATCTACAATATATCGCTCAAAGACTTTTACAATTTTAAACCTGTCTTCAGTCTGGCTTGTGTGACTTACTTCAAATTACTTCAGCTTTGGGGATAGCATACAAGCTTTTTTTCAGGCTTCTTTAAATTTGCCACAGGGAACCAAGTGAAAATGACTAGAAATGAATGCAATTTGTTATTGTAAGCACCAGACCTTTACCAAATGTGCTAAATGGAGACTAGAGACCTTGATCTGGAGTGCAGATGAGGACTTTTTTGGGGGGCTCAGTTCTTTCAAAAAGGAAACATGCCAAATTAAATTAAACAGGTCTTGGTTGCCAGGGCAAGAATTACATTTCAGATGTTTGTTGTATACCCTATAGGTATAATGTGATTCATAGCTAGCAGTTAATATTGGTTTTATTAATATTTTTTTTCAATTCAGTATATTGTAAAGAATTTGGAAACAAATATGAGAACTGACAAGTGCACTTCATGTGGGAACTTATAGATGATCCTCTGATACTGTTAATCAGGTTGGGATACATTAATTACTTCGTTTATCAGGTTAGAAAAATGGCAAAAGACTCCATACAAGCAATCCATCCCACCTCATGAATGCCTCACTCACAGAACTCACAGTTTGTGCTGTAATTCTGACTTTTACAAAGCAACTGTGCAGCTGAGATTACAGCTTCTTTGGGATACCAATAATGTCAAGCCTCTCTACATTTGCATTATAAAAAACATTTAATTATTGTCAACCAGCTACCGGCTGTGTGTTAAGGTCATGACAGTAATTTTCATCCCTCTGCAGCTCCTGTATGAACTGAACTAACACAAATAAAATTGAACACTTATTCAGTTATACTCTAGTTGTGATTTATTTGTGTGATAATGGTCTAAATAGCAAATGCTGAAAGGTGCAGGAAAATGGCTGGGAATCTGGCTGAATTTTAAAGATTCCTAATGTTTTGAAAGGGAAATGTAAACTACTTGAGCAGAATACAGTATCTATACTCTCTCTCTCATCCTAGCATTAATCCCGCATCAGCAGGGTCTGCTTGTCGGCACGCCCGTCTCCATTTGGTGGTTTGAACCAAATCTTTGAGCTGACGTTACTATTAAATGTGACCGAGAATACTCCAACCAGCGCGTCGCTCCGCCTGCCGTCGGAGTTGGGGGGAGGAGAACAAAGTAATGTAGCCAATTCATAGTGGGGGATTATTAGAAGGCAGGAAATTTGGCCAGGACGCCGGGGTTACACCCCTACTCTTTTCGAGAAACACCCTGGGAGTTTTAATGACCACAGAGAGTCAGGACCTCGGTTTTACGTCTCATCCGAAAGACAGCGCTTGTTTACAGTATAGTGTCCCTGTCACTGTACTGGGGCATTAGGACCCACATGGACAGCAGGGTGAGCGCCCCCTGCTGGCCTCACTAACACCTCTTCCAGCAGCAACCTTAGTTTTTCCCAGGCTCACACCTGCTTAGCTTCAGTGGGCTGCCAATTGTAAGTTGCAGGGTGACATGGCTGCTGGCGCAGAATACCTATATTGATGGAAATAAAGTATTTCTTGAATTTAACTTCTTTAAATGTTTATTTTTCTTGCAACCAAATTGTTATAATACTTTCAAAAAGGTAAAGGAAGATCACTAAACTACATGAACAAAGACACAAATATAGAAAATAACTAAAACTTTTAAGTTTTATGATACACACAATAGTCCAGGTTTTTTTAACACTAAAATATATGTTTATAGATAGGATTTTCTATCCCAAAGCACTTTGCATATAGGAAGGAACCCATCAAGCACTGCAGCACAGCACCCACCTTGGTTACTCAGCAACCATTTTGCAAGAGTTCTTCACTAAACAGCTAAAAGGTGATAAACTGCTTCATCAATTCAATTACCAGTAAGCTTTAGTAAGGTCAAAGTGTGGTCCACCAACAAGGTCTGCAAACCCATCAACAGCACTTATGAAGCAACCAAGTTTTCTTTGGAGGTCTTCTATTCTAGTAATTGCAAGGTCCAACCTTCTGTAGCTTGTGTGATCTGATGAGATCAGGCTATGAAGCAGTAATGCTGCCTTTCTTCTCAGGTAATAGCCATTTCAATTGCAGTGTTGCTATTATTCAATTCATATATTTCTCTTTCAGGCCTTACTTCATCTTTCAACCACTCCTAAAATATGCATTCTTTATTTGATAATAAAATATTGTATGTACAGTGCATAGCACATATCAGACTTGATTTAAAGCAATAATTTATTCTTTTTGACTAGAGGTGCTCAACATTCACAATTCCTCCTCTGTTATTTCTATTTTCAGCTACGGATATGAATCATGACCACCTACAATGAAAGTTTTACCAGCTGTGCTTCACTTCATTAAAGAAGCATTGTACTGTCTGCACTTCCTTGCTAATTATTTATTTTTTTAATGTTATATATCCTGTTGTATATGCCTTGTTCTCACTTTGCATTACACGAAAGGAAAGTTCCCTGTACTACATACAGTATGTAGAAGGGTGCTGTAATGCAATAATGCAGTAACTTCTGAACCTGTGTGTAACAGACTAAAAGGCGAAATAACTATCCAATAGCAAAGGCCTTGCAAGAAAACAGTTCTGTTAAGTGATCTTCCATAACTTCCAGAATGGCATGACAACTGGTATTGCCTTAACCCCAGCTGCTCCAGGGCCAAGGTATAAATGGCTGACCCAGCGCTCTGACCCCAAGCTTCTCTCTCCCCGTCTGTGTGCCTGTGTGTCTCATGGAGAGCAAGCTGGGGTCTGCGAAAAGACAAATTCCTAATGCAAGATATTGGATATGGCTAAAAAAGTGATCTTATCATAACTGAAAGAAGTGCAAAAGCAACCCTGAGAATTGTATTAACATGCCCCTGAGACGTGTGCTTGACTGTTACTCGTGAGACATTTCTGCAGTTGTAAATCCTTCAACATTCCAAGCTACTGTAGATCCTAGCATTTTGCTAAAGTTACATGGGGTAAACAAAAACACAAACTGATGGGCAAGTACACCTTTCCCTCATTTTACATGGGAGTTTCCTTCCAGGAAAACCCTATTATCATATAAGGGATGGTTATTTACATCTTTTAATCATGCATACTGTGGTATAGTTGTGGACTTTGATATACTGTATGTGAATCTGGCCCCGATCCCTCTTCTATCTCAAGAACCTGCTGTATATAGTAATGTAAAATGCATGTAGTTGTAAATAGAATACTAGTAATACATTGTACATGTACTATACTGCAGACATAAAGAGGCGTTTTAACTCTTATAAATTATTATATCATTGATAACATAGAAATGGAATTTTAGATTTACCTTTGCTGCTTTTACCATCATTAAACTGAGGCACATGATATACCTAATGCTGATCCTAAAACAGGGTAAGCCAAAACAGAATAAGGCAGGGGAGACCTATATTAATAACTCAGCCATTTCATTACATAATCTTTCTCACATAGAGGCTCTTCTTGGGACACCTACATCTGAACTAAAGAATATAGTTTAGTACATTTCATTGCATTGGCAGCATTTTTTCTTGATTTTATTCTGACATTTTGGCTCCAATTATAACTCCTTGTGCTTTGGGAATAATGTTAATACTAATGTTTTATCCATATTATTGGAAAAAAGGTAAATGCCACACTCTAAGGTTGTTGATTTACTCTGACACCATGCTGAATCCTAAAGTACTACTGTATGTTGCTGTCTGAAGAACTATATAAACAAACCAATAAACTGTGATCAAACTGCCTTTATTAAAGAGCATCTTGTATCTGATAATGTCCATCACACTACACATGTGACTTAAGACACTGTATCCAATTCTTTCAGTGGATACTGAGAAAGCCTCTGAGTGGCTTTAGATCATATAGCTTTAAGATCACTTTTCATTCACATACTTAAAATGTTTTCTAGGGACACTCATCAGGGATGAGCACCTTAACCTTTTGCTGTTTGTCCTGGGTGCCAATGAGGTTCTGACCAGCTTAAGCGATACAATTTTGGGTCAGTTCGAATTTGGGGTCCAAGTTTCGTCGATATGGTTAAACTCTTATACACCAAACCTCCAGCAATGACGTTAGCAGGCAACAAGTGCTCTACACAGCGTTCCTAAGGGCTCTCAGAAGGGATGTCTACTTTCACTTTTGGTTTTTCTTAGTTAGCTCATGTTTTCATCAATCTACAATTAATGCTTCATTTCTTTTAACAATACTTAATGTTGCATGATATATTGTTATATGTAGATTCCAAATCCTTCTATTATCTGTTACATATTTTTAATAGTTTTGGTACGTCTGCCTTACTGCCTTTAACACATTACGCAACTGCACCACTAGTAAAAGTCATCAGATACCCTTTTATTATGATTTACATAACAGCTTCTTTACATACTGCCACTATAAAAAGCTTTTAAACAAGTAAATGCTGACTTAAACAGATGGACACAATTATTCCAGTTTTCTTATGTCTCCAATTTTAATGTGCTTCCTCACTTTTTTTCTTATAATATAAGAATGATTACAAATGGGAGGACATTTAAGTACAATATATTTGGTCCACCCTGTCCAGGTAGGCTCCAGCTTTCTGCGACACCGTATGGTATAAAGCCGTTCGGCAAATGACATGACATATTTGGCTCATCTAGAAAATCTGGCATTAGTACTGTATACAATTGATTTTCTGATCTCATCTAACCATTTCTTGAAAGAAGACAGGATAACTTCATCTTCAATAACATGCCCACGTATCTTTTAACCCTACAATTCCTCTTTCATTTTTTCCCCACAATTCCTCATTCTCCTAGTAAAGGGAGCTGGGATAACGGTTATGTTTGAATTTCCAGGTTGATATGAAAAGGAAAGCAGCCACATGTTCAATTATCCTGTCTTCAGCATAAAAGATATGCTGGGGGGCTCAACTCTGCCAACTTTCTTCAGAAGGAGATCCAACCCTAATTTTACAGAGGTCAGAAGGGATTCTTTCTTAGCCATTGCATTTACAAATATTTACAAAAAAGAATTACCATTCATAATATTGCAGCAATCCCTTATGTTGCCTAACTGTGTGGGCGAGTGAGGAAGGTGGACTGGAAAGCAGAATGCAAACTCACCATGTACTATCGTCTTTTAATGGTTAATAGGTGTGTGTGCTAATCACAGAGTAGAGAGGGGGTAGAGAGCAAGAGACAAGATAGTGTAGCAGCAGCTAAAAGTGCTTGAGGCAGAGAAAAGAAACTGCCATTTTTATACAGGGGGGAGAAATGAAATAACAATGAGTGGGAAATGTTGAAAACCCTATAATTAGAATAATAAAAATCCAAATATAACACACAGTCAAAGCATAAAGATTCAACATTGGGCAGAGGGATTTACCCTATAGCTAATTTATAAATATTGTACAGTACATTTAATTACACTATAATGTAGTTTTCAATAATGAAACACAAATAAAATGCAGAGAAAAATAATACAATCACTTAGGTTTTCCTCTGACATGATTACAATACAGGGCTATTCACAATTTTCCTGAAGAAAGCACAAGACAATATGAAGAGGTACACATACTCTATACTACTTATCCACAGAAGAAATGTATCATTCTACAATAGTTGCACTTTTGGAACTAATGTAAACTTTCTGTTCCTCAAAAAGTTAATCGTGGGACACATGGGAGTTTTTAAGTACAGGATCTAGAACAGATTTACTGTACATAACCCAGAGAGAGGCAGTACAGTGAAAATTGTCTTAACCTGATGGCCATAGGACAAGGACCATGCAAAGCAAGGAGTTAACTAAGGGGAGATGGGGGTTGCCTATCACTTAGATACTGTGACACTTTTCTGGACACTCCACTCAAAGCGCCATACAGGTGATGAGGACTCCCTTCCACCACCACCAATGTGCAGCATCCACCTGGATGATGCAATGGCAGCCATAGTGTGCCAGTACACTCACCATACATCAGCTATCAGTGGGGAGGAGAACAGAGTGATGAAGCCAATTCAGAGATGGGGATTATTAGGAGGCCATGATCGTTAAAGGCCAACGGGAAATTTGGCCAGGATGCTGGGGTAACACCCCTACTTGAATTTCTAATGACCACAGAGAGTCAGGACCTCGGTTTTACGTCTCATCCGAAGGACGACACCTTTTTACAGTATAGTGTCCCCCTCCCTATACTGGGTCATTAGGACTCACACAGGCTGCAGGGTGAGCAAACCCTACTGGCCCCACTAACACTACTTCCAGCAGCTACCTTAGTTTTTTCCAGTAGGTCTCCCATCTAGGTATTGGCCAGGCTCACACCTTCTAAGTTTCAGTGGGTTGTCAATTGTGAGCTGCAGGGTGATATGGCTGCTGGCCCAAAGGACAATAAGCCCATATGAGCTTTTAACCCTGCCGATCTGCCTTTCCCTTCCCCATTCACCAACAAGCTTAGATAAGGAAAAAAGGGGCAGCTGCTAAAGCACTTAATATATTAATATATTTTCAGTTTTTCTTCTCTTAACTTTTTGCTGACATTTACTGAAACCTCATATTCTTACAGAAAGATAAGGGCATCTTAATCTTATATATATTAGATTTAAATAAATGTGTAAACTGCATTTAATAATTTCACAAAATTGAACACCATAGGAAGAGTCTATATACTTTTGCAAGGCGCTGTTATTAAGACTTGGCATTCTGTATGAAGATATACAAAATATCCTCTTAGACATTCTTTACTAATTTGTGCCTCATAATTATGCAATTATAATATGGTGTTTGCTTGGAAAAATGTATATATTCACTGAGGACTTTCTGGCTTTCTTTATCTCCAGTTTTATACAGGAATATGCTCCTTGCAATTACATTTCCTTGCTTCTACCTTTATTTGGAGTGATAAAGGAATTCATTTTCCATCAGATATTTATTATGAGTATAGATTTGACTTACAAACTCAACTGTGAGTTACTCTGCTCTTCTTATTTTTTTCCTGTATGTCTCATTTCTCCAATGTGCTCCTATTTCTGGCTGGTGAATATCAGAAGAAATTAATAAAAAAAAACAGAAAGAAATCTTGTGTTTCAGGCACCTTTTCTGCTCAGCCTACAAAACGTTGCACTTTTTCATATAATAGACACAGCGGAACCGGCGTTAAAATATGCCGCCAGTCAGCTATAAATGCTGAGCAGCAATGGGAGCTTGGCAAGGCACAGTTTTAGCAGTCATCGGCTTTCTTTTGCTCCCTGGAGGTCAACCTCGGAAATGACTGCTGCGCTGAATAATTACTGGACCTTGTTTGCGTTGCCTGTGGTAGTCTGCTGAGTCTCCACAGCTAGACAGTTATTTTCTCTTTCTCCTCCCAGGCAAAATCTGGACTCATGGGTTGCAAGAAGCCCAGCTAATAGCATGCAGTGGGATACAGAGCTGGTCCCACACCTACTGGTGCCCGCGGCTATGTAAGTAATTTTCGGCAGACTTGGCAAAAGGGATTAACGCCCTCTGCAAACAAGTTTCTGACAATCCTTTGCTCTGGCTCAGAACCTCATTGTAATAGATAGCAGAACTAAACTGCTCCTGGAAACTCAGTTAAGATGTTTCATTTTCTCTTGATCTGCTTTAATCACAGCCTTTCTTTTAAAGACAATGACATATTCTGCACAGCTACTATCATCTCTTTGCAATGTTCTTTATTTAAAAAAAGTGTATTAAACACAAAATAGCATATTGATAATACTTTAAATAAAAATAGAACTCACAGGAGCAAAAGAGGAATAAAAACATCATAATGAGTGACAATAACCAGATGGATAGAGAAAACATCCTGACACACACACACACCATTTGTTTCTTTTTTTCTATTTAGAATCAGTTATGTTTTCATCAGTAACCAACGACATGTATGCTGTTTTGTTTTCATTCTTCTCTTTACATAACTAATTGAGAAAAACACATCAGAACTGGCACCACTTAAATGACACAATTTTTAATCAATTTTGCCAAATGATTTTACAGTAGACAGTGTAATTTCTGATCACAAAACCCACTGCCTTCTCTGAGATGAATTCCACAATATGCAAAGCTACCTCTTTAATTGAACAAGATCTAGAAAGGTGATCACATTTGCTTGTCCCTACCTTTATGCATAGGTCACGTCAAGTACATTTTCCTACTGTATGTTTTGTTTTTAAAACTATCATAGCATGACTGCTTGATTTACTCTGGCATGGTAAAATCAGGTATTTCCTTGAAGCTACTGTATGCATGAGGAAATATTGTGAGGAATTGAATACATCTTAAGCTAGTGATGCTTCACTATAGGGCTTCAGAACACAACTCAGACTCCTCTCATCTCTAAACTTCCTTGCATACCGTCCTTCCTTCGCTTTTGCTAAAACAGGTAGTAGGTTGCAATGTTGCAATATTGGCAGTGAGAGAATAAGCCGGCTGAATAGTTTGGTGGGGAGGTATACACTGCACAGTAATGAATATAGACTGGTACCCTGTGTTAATCTGCTACTCTAATTAAGACCATTTCAGAACCCTACCTCTATTCCTGCGCTCTAGATTTCAGAATTCCTGGTTCATTAAAAAGGAAAATTCTCAGATTATATTGCCCTCTGTGCTCCACAATGAGCACTTTAATGTGAAAGCAAACACTGGAACCTCATATGGATATTTTTGCCAAGAGCCAGAGCTCACTTAAAGGGTTTCTTACATGGCTGGTGGGAAACAGTTCTAGGACCTACTATTCTCCCAGCCATCGTGTGGCATATTGCATATGCATATTGCTACAGGACTAAAAGTATGAAAGAAGGTTTTCTATTTATTGAAGTTACACCCCCTAATGTATGTTCCTTTTTAATGCCAACACTTTGCAGTTTATCATACACTTGTGATAAAATGTTCCCTGTGGGCAAACTATCGGCAGATTTCCCATATAACCTAATTACTACTAACCACAGAAAACTGCATTCTTTGTGCTTTGAGTAGGTAGCTGTGTCAGCATACTCTACATAGGCTGCAAAGGGACAGGTAAAATTTCATTCCATGCAGAAGGGAAAAGAACAGAGACACATTTCAGCTGTGGAGCCTTCTCCAGATGTTTAGACTTTTTTCTTTTCAGCACTGAATACACCTTGTTTCTTTACACTTTGAGGAGTTGATCCAAGATTCGAAAAATGACCATGTAGATGACCAAAAGTTGTTGTACAATGCCAAGTGAACTGGTTTACCTCTCTCTAGGCATCTGGTGGTTGGGGTTGTGGAGGCAGCGAATGCTCAGGCCAAACAGTTTGCGTGCTGTGCGCTGCATCTTCAGCTTTTGGGCCTCCAGGGAGCTCTGCAGGAGCCTATAGCGCGCCTGTAGGTCCCAGTCATTCCCCCACAGCAAGTGAATACTGCTCACTGGTAAGAAGTGAGTTGAAGGCAGTCGTCGAAGAAAAGATTTAAATTCATCTAGGAGAACAGGAAAAATAACAATTTGTGAAATCTCTACATACCGTCTTTAGCCCCCTGCTACTCACATCTCCTTTCTGCACGTATAAAATAATACTGTAAAAAGTGTACCAAAGGTGTGTCTATTGCCCGGCTAGCCTTCGATGGCAACTTTACTGCTTTTATAAGTATTTCAGTACCCTTGAAAATTGAACTCATTTAGTAGGTCTCTGTTTGATACAGACTTTTCCTTTTATTTCAAAGGAATTTTAATAATGTATAATGTGCTGCACAAAAGCTGTACATGGCACCATTTGTCATCAGAACCATTTAGTTTATTATTTTGTAGAAAACTTATGAAAATAAGTCAAATGCTGCGGTATGTGTTCTTCATTACCTCTCAGAAGAGCAATTTGACAAGCTACAGTGTGTAACTGACATGGTTGTCACACCTAAATAATTAACTTGATTATCAATTTTCCTTCATGACTTGTGCTTTCTGGTTCATATTTCACTGTAGATTTTAGGCAAGGTAATCCATTCAAGTAATTGTTTCAAAAGCTATGCTTGTAATAAGACCTGGCCTCCCTTAACCACTTTGTCTTTTGCAGTTCTACGTTCAGTTACATCTAGTATTTTTAATGTTTTGAGACTTGCATAAATTGTCAAAGTACTAATGCAGTTTATATTTTCATCAATTCCAGAGGCATTTTCTGTGAGGAGTAAAACCTTGTAGCTTTGTTTAAGCAGTTCCTCACACCAACTATAACTGTTTTATCCCTCATCATATTTTAAATGGTTTCTACTTCTGCCCTATGATTTTACAAATATTCTACTTCTTGCATGGTGCAGTAGCTCTGGTTTTCAGATTTACGTGATAGCATTCCACTTTGTAAAACCCAACCATATAAGTGAAGCTCAAGTTTGGCTAAACTGCTAATGATCCATTTTTGCTGAATATTCTAAAAAACAAATTACATTAAATTATCTTGGGAAGACAGATCTTAAAAGTTAATAACATTGAGTGCACTTTTCAAAAGATGGACCCTATATGAATGGAAAATCAGAGCACTTGTAATGATCCCAAGTGTTAAGGATGTTGCATTTTTAAAAACGTCATCCAACTTAGTTTCCTTCTGCAGTTTATCCTTATCAACAATAACACATTTGCTGAAAAAGTATTTTCTTTTCTCCTGATCTTAGCTATTTAAATGGCTGAGCTCGCATCAAGTAGAAAGTCTTAAGCCACTGCCATATTGCAAGCTCTTACCCCAAACACATGCCATATGCTTCTTTGCTGTGTAGTCAATTTTAAGATTTACTGTCCTCTCAGCGAGGAATTGCTTATATTACCTGAATTTTCAAAGTCCTTGTAGGATGTTGCCCATGTTTCAGCCATGGCTGCTAAAGTGTTCTCCATGATTTGAATGTCGGTGATCGGACAGTTGCACTGTGGGAACTCCTCAGCACACTGGCAGATGCACTGGCTGTTACGACACACGTATTCGCCCTCTCCATTGCACATGATGTAGCTCAGGGCCGACTGCACAAACCTTTCCTGGAGGTACTCGGGGAAGATGACCTGTAGACCTGGAGAGAAAAAATAAATTGCCATCCATTCTCTTTGGAGACAGAAGAACATCAGAACCTATAAATATAAAGTAGAAGTCAGAAGGTTGACAATTCTGAAGCAACATTTGTCAGGCTATAGTGTAGAGTAGTGGTTAAAGTTCAGGACTCCCAGCAGTCCGTTTGAGGGTTTTAATCCAGTGTGGGTTGCTGCTGATGTAACCCTTGAGCAGGAAGTGTTGTAAAAATGCACTACCAACTGCTCTGTTCTGTATTTAGGTTTTCATTTATTATGAGAATTTATTCTGAATGGACTTTTCTGGTTGAGCAAAGGATTAAAAAGAAACTAAGATTTTGTTAATCTTTTCATCTTTAAATACTGAAAAAAACCCACTTAAATAGAAAATAGACCAAGTATATTTGGTCTAATAATAATTCACTGTGTAATCCTGTTGCCGTGCAGATTGACAAGAAACAAGAATGTAGATTTGATCCTTTCTGGGCAGAGGAGGTTGCATTTTCCAGTAGACTGTCTGAACTACTCATCACAGCTATTTATTTGAACTTGACACATTCTTTAGCAACAAAGCGAAAGTATTGGAACAGGAAGCTGAGAAGTTTCCTAACAGTATCACTGACAACTACAAAGCTCAAAATGAAGATGTTTTTTTTCTTACCTTGGAATTCTTCTATTTTAAGTCCTAAATATAAATTCTTTTACACTTGTAAAATTATAAAACGATTTCTTTCAGTTTGAGATAAACGTCTTTTGATGTGGGATGAGGGTGCATTTAAGTTTTAGTAAGTTAAAGACATTCCCAAATATTCTTGGGCTTCATTCAAATCCAGATCTCTGTTTGATGCACTGAAAAGGCTTTGTAACTGCAGGGCCCAGCATAACCTGGCAGAAACATAATGAATGCCTTCTATTACTGGCACAACTTCTGTGTCTTGTTCCAATAATTTAATCTTAGTTTGCAATTTTATGGCTACAATCAAAATAACATCACATGAAATAAAATATAACTTTGATAATAATGAGCTGCCACATATTTGCTGCATGTTTCTACATACTCTTCTATATAGGTAGACAATCTCATGGAACATACTGTATATTGATTGATTTATGATGTTGACAATTAACGAGCAGATAACTGGGAGGCAAGCTTTCAACAGAGAGGTTGGGATGGGATCTAGGCAAAAATATTAAAACACATGACAATGAGATATCACCAACCCACTACTGGACAGTGACCTCCAGTGAGGTTAAAGAGAGAAGCCTCTTGCTTAATATATTTACAGTAAGTTGTGATTGGCAGCAGATCAAAATTTTAACCCAGGCTTATGTTCATATATGCATTAAATGATCGAGTAAGTACCATCATTAATGGTGTGGAATTCCACATTCAGCATATATTGTAAATAAATATTTGTATCTCTAAAGCTTGCTGTATTAGTTTTTTGTAGTTTCTGGAAGATAATTGAGGTTTTAAAGGAACAAACAGCAAACACTGAAGAGACATTTATCAAAAGATTGTAATGGTTTCCTTTACATGTTTTGAGTCCCTAAATTAGCATCTGGGGGTTATTAATCTTTTAATTCCAGAACATGGCCCATATACTTTGATTTCTTCCATTATCTTTAACCACCTTTAACCACAAAATCACAATTTAATCGTTGTTTACCTTACATTACTTGAATGGGGCATTAAATGAAAATGAGGAATTACTTCCCCTCATAACAAATTTGGACATCTAGCACTGAAACTTTAATCTTCTGTCAAGCCTGCTTGGTGTTATTTGAAGTAAACAGACATAAAAAAACAAAGAGTATATACCAATATACAGTACTCTTTGGGTGGAACAATGGCCCTGTGGCTGGAAGATTGCCAGTTCAAATCCCACGGCCTGCAGAAAAATCCTACTCTGTTGGGCCCCTGAGCAAGGCCTTTAACTCCCACTGCTCCAGGGGTGCTGTATAATGGCTGACCCTGCGCTCTGACCCCAAGCTTCCCTGCCTGTCTGTGTCTCATAGAGAACAAGCTGGGGTATGCGAAAAAGATGAATTCCTAATGCAAGAAATTGTATATGGCTAATAAAGTAATCTTATCTTATCTAAATCCCAAAATTAAGTCTTATTTATATGCATTTGATATATATGTTTTTTTTTACATTTTCCACATTATACCATTATCCAATGTTTTTTGCACATGCTTATGGGAAGTATGAACATTTTAGCAAAGAAGACTGAAGACTAGTGTGGGTCATGTGGGCTCTCCCAAAATCCACCTGTTACCAAACCGCAGTACAACAGTGAACATCACCTTCCCTTCAAACACAGCCCCAATGTTTAAAATGAATCGTTTCAATCTTGTCTTATTGAGCCCATACCCGGCACTAATTATTTGTGTGGCATGAGTGGGGAAGTGTGACTTAAAGATTGAAATCTCCAAGTCCTTGGGAGCAACAAAACAATTAAACCTACAAATTGATTATGGTCTATATGTGTGGTATTTTGGTTGGTGCAGAGATGGAAATTGCTTATGATTTGTGCTTGCCAAACTATGCTAAGCATGTGACAGGATTTTGTTACCTGTCAATAGAATATTTGTTTGTACAATTTAAATTTGAGAAAAAAAACATACTCCCCCCATGATAGATCTGTAGAATTTCCAGGGGGCCTTGAGGAGACAAGCAATTAGTCTAAAACCAGTAACAGTCAAAGGAATCAATACTGCATTGCCAGGACAGTGTCAGATCCTGATTCCAGCTAATTCTTTGGTTTTCTAGGTTAATTAGAGCAGTAAAATCTAATGAATTAAGGTTCCTCTTTGACATCACAAAGGCAAAGCATATGATGTCTACAGACTCTGATAAAGATTGTGATTATGGGGGGAAAGCAGAAAACAATTTTGGTATAACCTGTGAGGTACTTTCAGGAAACATTATTGAAGATCGGAGATTGCACTAATTTTCCTGGTAAGCCAGGGATACAGCATTTTTCCTCATTGAACATAAGCTGGGGCTTTTTTAATTGGCAGAAAATGAATACAAAGGACAGTTATTTTCCTTTACGTTCCTGGACGTAACATACTAATGAGAAATACAAAAGCAAGGACTTGATTGATGTTTGATACAGGGGTATGGTTTTGGACTGTGGCAGAAAACCAGAGCACCCAGAGAAATGTCACGCAAACAAAGGCAAAACATACAAACTCAACACAGATAGCACTCCAGGTCAGCAATTTAACCCAGCAAGTTAGCTGTGTTAACCACTGCGCCAATGTGCTCCCCCAAACAAAATCATTTTATTTGCAAACTTGATTAAGCCAAATCAAAGCAGTTCATTTAAGAGATTTGAGATTTAAATATACCTAAAGATTGAATTTGGGAAGTGGGTTCATAAGCAGAGAGGTTGATATCATTGCTGCCTAGCATGTTCAATCAAACTCTGAGAAGGTTACACCCATCTAAGTATTGTGCCTTTCTGTATGGTTTTACAAATCCTTAACTTGAATCTTGATATATGTTGATCAGGCTGTAAAACTGTAATAGAAGAAAGCAATCATGAAAGGAATTACTTCAACACAATCTGCATTTATATAACACCAGTGTGTTTAAAACTACAAGGCCAGCAAAAATCAACAAAAATGTGACAACAGATAAGTGGAAATATTGGTAAAAAGAAGTTGTCAGCAGTATGGTTGTTAAATTACAAAACTAAAACCCTGATCAATAAAACAAAAGAATGTCTGGAACCAAAGCTCAGCAAATACTTGAATCCCATGGCAGCTGTCAAGGCCCTGCTCAAGGTAAAATGAAAATTGCTGATTTACAGGGCTGCGTATTCTTCAAAGAAAAGTACACTTGATTGACCACTTCCAATTTAACGTGAAACCTTCCAGTCTACGGGAATCTTCATCAGCCTTCTGTTGCTATTGCATATGCAGCGATAATACAAAAAAAATAAAATGAAAATAAAAGCTACAAGCTATACAGAGGTTCAATAAAAGAAAATACTGTTCTGATGGCACCAGGATAGAACAATCACATACAGTACTGTACATGAAGGAGCAGTGTGTGTCTGTGTTTATGTAAAGATGTCATTATTAGTGTCCTTAACTTTGTTAAA
Source organism: Lepisosteus oculatus (assembly GCF_040954835.1). NCBI lineage: Eukaryota > Metazoa > Chordata > Actinopteri > Semionotiformes > Lepisosteidae > Lepisosteus > Lepisosteus oculatus. The sequence goes on along the minus strand of NC_090719.1, from coordinate 9,539,873 downwards.
AACCCAATCTCACACTTTGTTTGCCCTTATGTAAATTAAATATTTCTCAGTGGCAATTTAAGCAAAGTGAAACCTAAAACAGGGCAAAGGGCCGCTGAGAAAAGCTCCAGAAATGTGACTTACCAAAGCTCCTACAGACCTATAGACCCTAGGAAAACAGGAAACCTGTCATGTTCTCTACATTGTGTCCAACTGGCCATTAGGGATGTGTGAAAACTGTGGAGATAATGCCTTATGACAAGACTGAGGTGAGCAGGTGGGAGTTCTCTGCGTTGCACTAACACTTTCCATGCCAGGTCAGTATTTTCTGTATATTTGCGTTTACTTCACAGAACTCTGGGGAGCTAAAGGATTAGGCCCTTTTGCCAGTTTGATGTTCACATGCATTCATCCCATCTAATTTGATTAATATCCCATCCATCCATTTTCAAACTGCTTCTTCCAATTCAGGCTCACAGAGAAGTAACGGGCACAAGGCACACATACTGTACACTCACACCTAGGACCAGATTTTCCACAAGCCAATTAGCCTACCAGTATGGAAGATATGGTTCTAGACTGTGGGAGGATGTCAGAGCATCCTGAAGAAATATTTGAAACATGGGAAGACTATTCAAACTCCACACAGATGGCACTCCAGGTCTGGAAGTGAACCAAGGATACCAGCTTTGGGAGTCAGAAATGATAACCACCGGGCCACAGTGCCACCCTGACTGAGATACCATTCATCGGAAATATGTTTTTCTATTTTCTAAGAAAGGACACCCATCAGCTGTCAGGTTGTTTTTTAAACTTACAAGATCCATTGTAGTCTACAATATGTAAAGATCCAGTGTTATCTGAAGCATATGAATTTTAAGCCATGGTTCATTGAGGAAAAAAAATTAAGAAATGATGAACAGCTAATCCATCAAGCTATGAATGAATTGCTTGTGGCTTAATTCATTTATTTTCACTTCTCGACTTTAAAAACTGTTGGCTCAGACTGTCCTAACATATTCATAAATCTTGTTAGATCGGCTGGTGCCTCCCGGAAAAGCAAATTACTTTGCTTTTGTTTTCTTGCTAATTTATGACCGTCATACCGTAGGTAATTGTGACTGAGGAAATAGGATGCCACTGTAAGTAAGAGTCAGGCTTTTTTCTGGATGATCCAGCTTCTGGCTAGAAGATTTATTACAGAAATTACATAAAAAAATTAATATTCTGTGTGGACATAACATGTTTTTTTTTAAAAAAAATTTAGGTGCTTAATTTTCTTTTAGTCATCTGAGCCTGAAAGCTATTTATCTGTACAGCAACAAAGGGAATTTGTTTTTCTGTAGGTCCAAATACATACAAACTAAAGCCTGATGTGATGCATAAAAAACAAGAATATGAGGATTTGTTTTCCTGTTATTTTAGTGGAATGAATGTATTTTGGACAAGAACATGATTGTTTTTTTAAGCTAGCAATAAGATATTTTTTTATTTTCAGTGTGAATTAAAAGACCTTGGAAGGCCTTGTGCCTTTTGACCTCTGAATTGGTTATTTCTGAAACATATTCCTGGAGCCCTCTGGCATAATAGACATTACTGACTGTTTACTTTATAAACACCACCTACAGTAACTGTGCAATTCAAGTACTTTTATAGTAGTTTCTTATTATTACTGTATGGTACTGTATAGTATGTTTCTTATGATATGATTATTATGATCATCATTCTTTTCATTATGTTTTGCATTAATTCATTATAGTTTTCTCTATATAGAGTATATACAGTAATACAATATTCTGTATACATACTGCATATATTCCCATAAGTCTTGATTCGTTATCTTAATAAAAATATTTCAAAATTTCACCAATTACAGTGGACTACTATGCAGTTTGCATGTAACGTACAATAATACACTGTGAATTAATTCTTAAAAGCAATGTCCACCATCCGTTTAAAGAAGAATCCTGTACTCAAGGTTCTTGTAACTATAATTGGTAACTTAAAAAAAAACCTTTTCAAAACAGTTTTGTAATAATGTGTTGTAACCATATTAAAAATAAAACTTGTATTTTATATTTTTGTATAAAAAGATCTATCTTCATTTCTGATTGAATGAGTATAGTGGGTCTTTAATAAAATCTTTCATGGTCCATCATTCACTGATAGAAAAGTTCTGTTTTCAGAACAGAAAGATATTATTGTATCCCACCTAACATCCAAAAAAACTAAATAAAAATATTACTTCTATTTGCTGAAATGATAGAGATTGGTGTGCGTATGCATGCTGAAGAGGACAAAAAAGCTTTTGGACAAGATATAATCCTCAGGGGATCTGGGCTGATCTCGCAGTATTAGAAGTAAAATGATACGAGCCATTATTAATCTCCATCATATTTAATCATCCACAGGCATAAAAGATGGGTGGGAAATACCAGTCATGTTTGGGAACAAAGAGTTCTATACCAGAAATGCTCCTCAGGCTAAAGCTTTTAGAACTGGTATACATGTTCAGCAAGAGTGAGACCTACTACTTTGACCTCTGCTCAGAGACTGGGGTATAGATCTTAAAATCCATAACACTGTCACACCGATCAATACAAATTCATAAAAGCAGGGATGGTAGAAGGCTCATATTTTAAGTTCTGAGCAAGCACTCCATTTCAGAGCAATCAGGTTTCATTTTTGGGTGAGCACAAAGCATACCAGTCTGACCTGTAAGCAGTATACAGTAGAAATATATGTCAAATGAGGGAGACCTCTGTCCTTTTCAAAGAAAACCTCTATTTGTTTTCTTTCCAAGTGCTTTCATTGTGCCTTGTCCAAACGCATGGTGAACTGAAATCAATGTCAGTCTCCACTTATTTAGTTTCACGGAGACAAACCTAAGATTTCTGCTGGTGAGGGTTAAAATTCTGCTAGTGTCAGGAAGCAGGAGACTTCATTTAGGTCTCCCTTCACTTTATTATACAGTGATGCAGCAAAGCAAAGGCTCCAGAAATTCATACTGCTGAATGATGTTCTTTGAGCACTTTCTTGTTATCTGTCAACAATGCAACATGCTAATCTCCATGTCTGAATGTGCTCATGAACCAAAGAAATATTTTACCGTTCCTCCTCAGTCGTTAAATTAGTTTTATACCCATCCCTCAGATCTGTGGCATAATGGGGGGATAACATAAAAGAAGCATGAATTCTATATTCTCTCTACAAAGCAGAAAACAGATGTCACACTGAATCTAAAGCCTTCTGTGTTGCCCAAGAGAGTATGCTGTATATTAAGCAGTGCTGTTGTACTATATGATTGTCACGGGACCTCTGATAGAATGGAGAGGTGAATTTATTGACAGTATTTAGATCTTTTCCCACAAAGCTCTTGGACTACAATTTTGATGTTCTATATAAAGGTTTAGGGAATACTCATAAGATCACTATGTTTCTCAATTAACACCAAGTCTTGTACTTATTTGCCATTGTTCTTTATACTGTTACAACCTACTGCACCAGCTTTCAAGATCAGTCTTAGTGAATCTGCTTCTCTTAATCACTTTGTGCTTCCAAGCTCTATGTGACAAGTTTCCGGCATACAGAAAATGAGATATTTTACCAGTTTGTTAGACTTTCATTTTCTTGGGTTAATTAATGTGATGTGCTCCCTTTTGCATCCTGTATTTTTATTTCTCAGCATATTGTTAACCTATTGCTATGAGTTTTCTAGTAATCTATCTCCCAATAGTCTAAGTCCCCATTTGATCTAAGCACTGCATAAAAAAGGGGTCCTGAAATATCTAATACAAACACAAGAAAGACAGGAAAGAGATTAGGGCAACAGTAAAGTAATGATGCTAGGATACTAAATAATCACCTTCTACAGCAGGACAAAGTAGTGTATCCTGACACCCACAAGTATTTTAATATTTATTGGAAACAGGCACCCTGTTTTTTTGTACTAAATACAATTGTAGTTAGTAGAGTAGTTTATTGCTATACTGTATGTACACATACATTGGAATTCTTAATCTCTCCATTTTCTCGGGACGTACACAGCACAACAGACAAACACCACACAATGTAGACAGTACATTACAAACATAATAAATAAATAACAACAGGAAAACATGTGCCCTGAGTGGAAAACGAGTTACGCTCTTTGTGTGTTAAAATCCCTTTAAGGATTCGAAAGCTCTGAATGAAATTCTCGAAAAGTCAGAAATACCAAATCTGAGAGCAGTAAATGGAGAAAGTATAATAGTACAGAAAGTGCAGTTCTTTCTAATGGAAGGGTAACCCTTTTACACTACAAATTCATGTTTACTGTATTGCTGGAAATGGAGGCAATCTGGAATGGGGCTGGAGCTTTCTGACAATGTTGGCAAACTTCTTACCACCTCACCAAAACACCCAGACAAGGCAGCAATGGAATATCCTGTGCATCTTTGGAACTAAGAGGTAGTCAGCTCTAAAGGCATTTTTTGAGGTATTGTCCAATTTTCAGGACTGAGCTATCGTGGGTAAGCAAAATAAATTTTACTGTGCCCAGCAATAGCATGTTCAACAATTGCCATACTATTCCAGTCTTCCCTCACTTAAGTGCATAGAGCTTCGCAGACAACAGGCTATTAAACAGTGAACACAATGGGCTAATGTCACCTCATCAAAAAACATTACATCCATTAAGCCCTGTTTAAAAATAAGCTTTGTTTTTATTCTTATGAGTAAGTTAAAAGCTGGATATCAAACCTGCTTCCCCCCAAAACAATTCTGTTTTTGAGTGTGAATTAAATTCAAATGGAGGGCATTTGTTCCCTAAAAAAAACTCTCTGGGGAAGTGTTTTAATTTTGGCTGAGAGAATTTTTTGCTGATAAAAAGAACCCTTAGGATGTTGTGTCAAAACACAATTCTTGGGGAAAAAAATCCCTTGTTCATTATATAGTTTAATTAAAATTAAACAAATGAAATGAGCGTGCTCATAAATAGGGTTACTGTTACCATGCAGCTGAATGTTAATGATGCCTAGCTATCTGTTTTTACAACAAGGATAGGGAACAACCATGTAATTGTTATCACTTGGCTGTATTAGAAACATGGCTCTGAGACTTGCAGATTACTTCTCATCAAACTTAAGTTAAAAAAAAAGAAACGGAACAAATCCTACTGATTTTTTTTAATCTGGTACAGAATTCAGAGGTCTTATCATCAATGGTTCAAATCACATCTTTGGTCTGTTAAACTGACAAAAAAGAACACTAGTGTTTCCTTGCCTTGCTTGGTCATTTGTGGTGCATTAAAACCACAGCCATACAACCCATTTGAAGAAGAGTAATCCTGAACTCTTAGCCTAAGCCAAAGACCCCTGCAGCACATTAAAATTAGAGCTCGGGATGCTCAGTTTGTAAGCTTGCAACTTCATACTAATCTGATCTGATGCAGACATTCAAACCAGAAATCCCCCCCCCAAAAAAATCTGTCTGAACCAGGATCTATCTGAATCCTAATTCATTGCTACACCCTGCTATGCCTCATACTTCTGCTCCCTACTGTGTTTTCCAAAAGCAATAAATAAAATAACACAATGTTTGGATTCAATGCAGTCCCTCTTATGAATGTGCCTTTGCAGTAATGACTTCATTCTCTGGCTCTGACCTTGCAGTGTGACCTTGAACTACAGAGTGCAAGTCGCCAGCCTCTTTCTCTTCCACAAGCCGACAATGTTCCAAATAGTTGAAAAGTATTAGTCTGATTAAATTGACCCTGGTTACAGACATACTAAGATGACTGTTTCTTAAAACTTATATTTTTTATTTACATTTTGATTGATTGTATTTCCAAGTACAGTACTATAAAAATTGTGTGATTCTTTATAGTCTTAATTTCTTGTCATCAGTCATACTATTTAATCCACTTTCTTCACACTAAATAAGTTGCACCTTGCTGAGATGTATAACATTGTAGACTGGAAAGAATAAGTCATCACAATTTCCATAACTGAACTCTAGAACAAAGTTTGCCTGGTTTCTATGTACTGCTGGTAGAGAAGAGGTAATGTAAGTATTTGCTTAGACATGAAGGAAAAGAGAAGTAGGCTACTTTCCATAAAATAACACATTTTCCCACTTCAGGGGGAAAACACTTCAAATAACAAAAAAGGCAGACTATGTAAGTATGCATTTTTGATAAATTCCTAGTGCCACATATCCGATGCAATACACTAAACGAAACATGGGCACATTTTTTCTGCCTGTCCTGAAATATAAAAAAAATTCAAGTGGTCATTTTTGATTTGAATAGCATATCAGATTATACAGTTAAGATGAGTTCTCAAACTCAATTATTGGACATAGTGACGTTTGTATATTGTTCCATCCATCCATCTTCTCACAGATTCTTCCAATTCAGGATCATGGGGAGCCAGAGCCAATTCCAGAAAGCAAGGTGTGCAAGTCCATTGCAGGGCAGACAAACAGATACTGTGGACACGCTCACACCAGGGCCAATTTTACCAGAAGTCAATTAATCTACCAGCATGTCTTTGTAATTTTGGAGGAAACTGGGGCGACCAGAGGAAACTCACGTGAACGCTTGAGAACATGCAAACTCCACACAGACAGCACCCCAAGTCAGGAAATAAACCCAGAGCCCCAGTGCTGTAAAGCAGCAATTCAGATTGTTCCACTTCACCTAATTAGATTCTTAGGCAAATATAGGATTTATCTCAAGGTATTTTTCAGTGTATCAGTCTAACCTTCTGTCCACTGAAGGTAAATTTATTTTTAACATATTCCAGAGTATGGTTAGACGTATAACAACTATAAAATCAATTACATAATAAGAGTAACTAAGTAAGTGATAGCTTCAGAGGAACAAAAAAACAGAAGACATCTGGCTCTCATTTTCAAATTGTTTGAGACTCGTGCATTAAGTCAAAGGCTTCTGACCATAAAATTCACATACTGTATAATTGGGAAGGGAGTTCAGCTTTGTTTAAATCTGAGAGTCTTTTTATAATATTACTGTAATGCACAGTACTACAATTTAGTTACAACTATTAAGATGCATATAGGTATTATTACATGAATGGCCACCACTTTTTATAATGTGGATTCATTTTTTACTTTCTTTATGAAGATACATAATTTCCATTTATACCAGGACACTCACTATGACAAGTGTACTGAAAATGGATGGAATATCCATTTACCTAATGTACTTGTCTAACTGTAAGGCTTTTCTGCTAAAAGCTTTCTTAAAAAAAAAAACACTTTAAGAAGATGACTGCTGTTTTATCATTTTGAATTTCCAAAAATTACCAAAGAAGACACAAAGTATTTAAATGTAATTCATATTTATAATACATTGCTTCAGATCACAAGCTGAATAAAAATACTTTTTGATGAAATGTCAGTGGTAATGTGAAATATTATGACCAATTACATAAATTAATCAAAATTATAATAATATTTTTTTCCCACACAACCAGCATTTTATTACACTGTGTTTTGATGTTGCAAGTTTAAAAAGTACAGATCTGTTGGGCATAATCCATAAAGATATTTCATGACTTCTCCATTCACTGTGCAGTTGTACAGGCAGGCTAGTGCTGAACTTGGTTAAGAACATCATTGAGCAGTTGGATTGCCTTTGGAACACAATAATTCAATATTGTTGGACAAATACAATAAAACTAAAAATATTATCTTAGTATCCTAAGTATATCAATTCTTAATTAGAAGCTTTATATTATTTAAAATACCACTGTATGAAAAAATATCTTCATAGAAAAGAGATTTCTTCACATAACCCATTTACAGTACTTTGTATTTCAGTATGAAGTATCTAAATAGACTAATATATTTGATTTTAGCTTGTGATATTACAGAAATGTGACAAAATATTATGCAAATACATACTTAACAAATATATATTTAAGTACCCAGTAAGGCTATACAATACGATCATTAAAATAATGTCTTTATAAAGTCTTTGACATTTCAGATACAGTCACAAATTATAATCCATGTATGTTTTGAGTCTCTGTGATTTACTTTACAGACCCTTCATTACTGTTTACTACTGTGATATAACATTGGTTGTTATTAAAATAGCTTGGTATGAGTGAGAAGGAAGAAACTGTGATTGTCTTTAGTAATCTTTATATTGATTGAATCTGAACATTGATCAGAGTCCTCAAAAAGTATATCAAAACAACTCATGGTAACCTCTACATGAGCAGCTACTTATTGTTCAAAGTATTGTAGTTGTTTACCAATCACATTTACCGATAAAATATTATTAACTCAGGTTCCTTTTTATTAACATTGTTTTCTCTACACATTCAGAAAACTAAAGGCCTACTTTCTTAAATATCAGTATCAGTAAGTATACTTATCAGTATGCAATTCCATACTACTGCTACCTTACCTGCCAATTACATTGTATATACTGTATCTCTTTCATTCTGTAGCAGATAGATGCACTAAACAAATTACTGTTTTTTTTCTTGAGAAGACCCTTTCATCAAGTTAACGAGTTAGGTATTTAAACCAAAACGGTAAAACAAATAGAACAATGAAAGCATTTTATTTCCAATGTAGGTGAGAAAAAAGGACAACCTTAACCTTTTGAATTGAATATATCCCACTGGCCTATCTTTAAATGAAGGAAAATTTCTGAACAATTGTTAAATTAATTTAAATCTAATTGGAAAAGATAAAGGTCCACAGAAAATGTCATCATCGTCATTTCTTTAAAGCTTCAAGCTACAGAGGTTCAGGGGAAGGTCACAATTTACAATCCATCTTTTCTGCTGTGCACCCCCTTTGCGTCTCTCATTCATTACCCTGCCTCCATCTCATCTTCTCCCTTCCAGCAGCTCCCTGGCTCATTCCTCATGAAAAGAGTGAAGGTCCTTCTAGTCTCGTAATTACACTCATTTCCCTCAACACCACATAAACTTTAATGCCTCAAACCTTCAGTATGTTTCAGCACTATGTTGCATTAATTCACATTTGGAGGAAAACAAATACTGAAATAAAACACTTTAAAATGCAAAAATGTGTCTTCTGTGTAGAGTGTTGTATAGAAGATCATTCTTGAAATACTGACATACTGACACATGAGTGCAATTTCTTGCAGCAATAATTTTGAGGGCAGTGGTGTTTTGCATCATCCGTAAATCTAATACGAAATGTTTTATTTATTATTTATTTCATATTGTCATCTATCCTGTGGCAGAAACATATTTTTAATGGAAATGTGAAATTAAAGGAACATGTTTCACCAACTGTCACACCTGCATAATTAGACACCACTGAGTTTGAAGAATCTGGCACTTCAAAGGGACGCAGATCATCTGAGTTTGTCTAGATAACTAAACACCTGAACTACTGTACATTGCCCAGAGGGACACAAAGTTCTAAACACATACATTGGTTATGTTTGTTTATTGGCAAAAATAAATTTAGTATTTTCACAATATTATGGAATTTATGGGGAAAAAATTCAGAGAGCCTCAGAGAGTGGAAAGAAACCTTGAACTATTCTGAATGTGAACAAGAATCTCAGGAAGAATGCAGGAATACATAGAGAAAGACTGAAAAGAGGCATTTTAGCAGTGTGACTCAAGGTGTTCAAGAGCTAAGCCAGATACTAGTACTTATTTTGTCTTCAAGTCAAAACCTTATTTTAAATCTGCAGCTTGCATGAAAATCCTGAGACTTAAGAACATTTGTCTTGCGATGTAAGAATTTACTTGTGATTTTGACATACTGGAGGCGTAGTAATGTTATATTTCTATGCAGGATTTCAGTGCGCTTAAGGAGTAATAGAAATCATTTATCATAGCTGTTCCAGGGCAAGACCATTTGCTTGCAGTTTCAAAACAAAACAGCACCTGAATCTTGGAATTTTGACTTTCTTTTTCAAAGAATGCCTCCCATGCAATTTCTACCTTGATAGCGTCTTTATAGATAATATTAGATTGATTGAAAACCTTAGATTTAATAAAAAGCTCTCTATTTCCAAAGGGAAAAAGTGTGTCCCCCCCAATAAAATAAATTATCTCTTAGTAAACTATAGTAAATAATCTGCATGGTTTTCTCACTTTTCCTTGGTATATGCTTTCAAACTAAATGAAAATGCCACACTTTCACACATGAAATATATATTTCATAAATAACTCACAGTAACATGACTGCACCTGGGCTTTAGTATGCCAACTGTGACTCTGCTTAACCCACCAGGCTCTCGGACTCAATGCTCAATGTATATGAAGTAAAGTGGTGAAAAGCGCATAGAGCCAGGCTATAATAAGAATACCCGTATGGCGCTCGGTTGTGATCAATGAGACTATTTACCTTGTAAATGGAGCTTGCTCTCCGGGCTCTGCAGAAGGACTGAACTCACCGAGTCCAGATTATCATAACTGCTGCAACCCAGGGGCCCAGTCCGAGTCTCTGTTACCTGGAACAGATCAATTAGAATGCTGAAAAATTGAAGAAGAAAAAGATCTTTCCAGTCCTAAAAATATCCAGCCATTTATTCAGTCATTACAACGGTCATGTAGCCTATGCTTTAAAATATAAGTGGAGAATTTATTATTTGCAGAACACATTAACCCACACTTATCCTTGCTGCTAGACCTGCTCTGTTCAAAGCCTCCCACATTCCATGCAGTTTAAGCTTCTTTTTTTTCCACTGCTTGATTACTAAAACAATAAAAGGATCCTTAAACAAAGTTCTATATAGAAGAAGAAGAAGACATGGAATAAACATGGAATTTTTACAGCATGGAATAAACCTATTACTTGTTCCTATATATATATATGTGTCTTATTTGTTGTTAAAGTCAGAGTTTTTATGTGTACTTGAGATTTTCAGGCATCTCCAGCTTTAAATAATATCTGTATGTCAACAGAGCCATGAACATAGACCTACATATCCTCTGTGTCTGCAGTACATGAGTAAATTCCTCCTACAATTAAGTAGAGACTTCTTGTTGTAATATTTTAAAATATCAGATTGTTAAATTAATCAATTCTGATCACTTATTTATAAGGTACAGTTTGTATCCTAATTTAGATTGAATGTATAGTATATCTTGAAGAGAATGTATAGTACATCTGGAATATGCATAATTTTCAGAATAACTATTGAGAACTACTGCACCCAAACCTGGGGGATTTCAGCAACACTCAAATCTGCTTGAGATTTGCAAAGCACACATTTCTACAGTCATTTTTATGCCAAACTGGGATATAAAATACATTTTGAAATGCAACACATACTGTACCACAAACTGTTCAGGTACTAAAACTGTTTAGGCAATTCTAGTGATAATACAATTACGTGATAACCAAATGGCTTATATGTGTAAACTATTATGTCCACTTACTTGCCATTTTGTTCTCAATTGTCAAATTAATTCTTTCCAAAAATAATTTAGGCCTCTACCTCCAGATTTATCAGGCATCATTCATGCTCAATAGAATTCAAATGATTAAAATGGGTTTAGCCAATTAATTCCAGACTTCAATCCATTCATTTTCTAAGTGCTTCAGCCTGGACATGACACCTGTCCATTGCAAAATCTAGACTTTGTAAATGTAATTATGGGCTATGCAATTTAAAGTATTTATAATGATTCTTTTTTTTAATGTTGTTAATATCAGTACACTCTGGTACAGTAGTACTATTACAATCATACAGCAGTGCAAGGCTATAGTTTATTTGTGTAAGGGTTCAGTTAATATTGCAAGAATAAGACATGCATGTTTCTCACTAGAAGTCTCATAAATCTTTTTAATACTGTGTAAAAACCCAATCTGATTAGAAATACAAATGGATAAGACTAATGAATAAGTGTTCAGGTGGGTAGCTGCGTCAGCATGTGTATGCTGTAAAGGAACAAGTAATACTGTAGGTTTACTCCATGCTGAAAAAAAGAAGAAAGAGAACACAACGTTTCGGCCGTGGAGCCTTCTTCAAGTGTCAATTAATAAGTAATTGTGTTATTGAAAAGATATAGTCACATTACATTGTTATTTTAAAATTCTACAGAAACCTGCCACTGCTTTGCTAAAGTATTGTTCTATTATGGTGTGTAATAATTTTACACAAACAATGCATTATTTCTTTGCTATAAACATTCACTCCATAAAACCTTACTGCTGTATCACATTATGATGATAACTTATCTAATGACAACTTATTTGGAAGATATCAAAACTGTTTTTAACTGTTATATGTTAGAGAAGGTGTCGTTTCAATAGTGCATGGATGAAATTATGAAACCAGATGAGGCTCCTCATGATACGTTCCGAATGTCCATAACCTCAATGTTAGAAATGTATTTAATTGTACTCATAGAAATCAGGGGTCATGCACTGAGCCACATTAATGTCTATTTTAAAACGTTCAAATAAGCAAGTCTGCCTAGTTCATCACCCCTGACCCCAGATACAAAAATGTGTCCAACACAAATATGTTCCAGTGCAAGCTGCAAGCAATAAAATACTGTATGCACAGCAGCCACTGTAATACCAATTATGTAATGTTAACTTAGAAAAGACAAAAAGAGCACCAAAACTGAAATTCTTAACCTTATTCCTTAATTGTTAATCCTCAGACCCCTCCCTGAACAATGAACTAGACCAAAGCTAATGGCTGTAAGGTCCACTCAGAAGAGGCAAGGAAGAGAAGGGACTCCATATACAGTAGGCCATCATCTGACTCTCGTCCTCTTGTCAAATCCTTGACTCTTAGGACATCACTGTTATGCCCTCTGCAGCCAGAGGGCGCTCCTTCTCTGTCCTGTCTCTCATTTCCAGTTCTTTGCTGTCCTTCCGGTGTTTCTCTCTCCCTGGGACTATATATTTCCGGGTCTTTCTTTCACCTTCACTCAGCATTGTCGTTCGGATGTCCTGAAACCCGCCTAGCACCAGGTCGCCCCATGTCCGCTACCTGAGGGCATAGGTTTTTATTCGGCATTTCCTGAACAACTGAGCGCGGGCTAACCCCTGTCTCGCTGCTACGCATAGGGTCTTTTTGCTCTCCTGTCATTCCACGGTTCGTCCTTTCCGACATCCGTGACAATCACAATGCGGTAAATGCAGAGTCTGCCTAACAACAGTGGAAACATCATACAAAATCTATCTTAATAAATGTCAGCAGCAATAATAAAATAATCCCACTCTTCCAAATTTGTAGAAACAACAGTTAAGAAATGAGAACATTTTTTGATAGAGCACATAAGGAATCTTATATATCTAATGTTGTAACAATGTCCCTTTCTGCATTCTCTAAGGACATAATATCTTATAATATCTTGCATGGAACCTTTATAAAAACTAAACTTATCTCAGGAAAGGTTTGTAAAGGTTTGTTTACATGACCCTATCTGCATTCTAAGTTCAAAGCAGTTCTAAGCTAATGTTTCTGTGACCAGAAGGACAGGTCAAAGGTTTTGTACGATTGATTGCCAAATAGAGCAACCAATCAGTTTAATTCAGCTGTGAACTGTTTTTGTTTCCATAGGATAGATCTATGATTAGATCTTACAGCAATATACTTTAGATATATGACACAGTATCTGTAAATATATGCCAATTAAACATAAATAAAATCTGATTGGGTAATGTAATTCATGCATAATCAAAATGTATCCATTTATTTGAAACAATCTTAAGAAGGAGACTGTCCCATACCAACTTTATTCCAATCAGCAAAGCATACTCAGATAACAAGTAATGAATTGCTTCATGACAACTCCAATATGGCAGAAAAATCATATAACCAGTCACCTTATGAACATATTTATACCACACACATGGCATAACACAACACAGCAACACCAGATTTTAAGAAAGTACTTCATAATGATGAAATCAAATCCCTCACATTTTGTCAGTAATCCATTGTAATCCACTAGCTGTTGTAAAGATAAAACTACTTTCCGTTTAAAAATAGAACTGCTTTCTAACTGTGCTTCCCAGTATCGATAGCATGCTACCCTCTGGGGCTACACTCTTACAACTCTCACCTAATGAAGATGTGGACCACGTCCTATTTAGATGAAGGGCTGTTAAATACATCATCGAAAAGCATACTCTCCCCTTGGTAATGACATGACACATCAAACAGGGAGACTGTTTTGAAGCAAAGCCAGTATAAACTGACAATAAAAGACTAGTTTCATTAAACACATGCAAAGACTACATTGTAGTGCTTACAAGCAGTAGCTTACAATTTTTTTTAAAAAAATCTCTCAAGCGACCTTAATCATCCAAGTGGCCCAATGTCCTGTAATGAATTATATCCCACAATTGCATACAAAATCCAGTCTTACAGCAAGGGATTACCGCCTGCAAAATATTTAGTACATCAGATTATTAAAATCCACTTTGATGTGAAAGAAAAGCACAAAGGGAGGTCAAATCTCTTGCATATAGAAAGGCGAAACTGAATGGTTTAAATTATTCTAGCGGTATACAACTCCCAAATCCCTCCTAGCTTATTTCTTTTCCTCCTGGGACCACGGTGGATGAGTCTGTGTAGATTTATTTCTCTTGTTTCATCAAGGACACGGTTTAGGTACAGCACATTCACAAGAAGATGAATGAGTATCTGTCCAGTTTCGTTGAGGAACTGCTGTCCACTTTATAATGCTCAAACTCTCTGTTTTCAGTTCCTAAATATTACTTGAGAACAACTTTCATTCATTAATGGATTTAGTTACTCAAACTCCTATCCTTATTCTGTAAAAAACAGCACTGGAATGATCTGAAAAAATCAGCAAAGCAGTACATAAATATAGCAATTTGATATTTCTTTCTGTTTTAAATTTTAACACATTTACTGTCAATTTGAATAACAATAATTACAATAATAATACAATAGTCTTTTAAAAGCTGTTCAATGTGGCATTTCTATTAAATCCATAGTGAAAATAGCTATATCTTTCTAGAATCTAATGAAAACTTATCAAGGTTACTGTGTGTGATGCATTTTGAAGAAACAGGAACGGCTGTTAAATCTCTCCAGGCATTTTGTTTCGCTCTGGTGGATACTTTCCTGATAGCTAAGAGAAGGGCTTAAAGCTATAACACCATGGAAACATAAATTGTGGCTGAAGAATGGACTCTTGATATAGACACGCCATCGTTATGTGGCTAGTGCTGCAGTTTACTTAACCTGCTTATAACTTGTTACTCCTTGGGTTCTGTCTATTTAAATAATGAATTCACTGAAAAGTAATGAGATGTGCTGATGTCATCTTAACCCAGCTTTAGATGGATTTAAAATAAAAAACAATGTTAGAATATAAGCAGAACACAAGAAATAATTAAACAAGAAGAGGTCATTCATCCATCTTGTTAATTTTAGACTAATAAAAACATCTCAAAGCTCTCAAAGCTCTTGGCAGTAGGTGTAAAATCAGAGTTAAAACAAAACAAAATTGTTAAAAGGATAGCAAATGACCAAATAAGTACATACAGTATGAGAAAGACTAGGAGGTAGATGTGCAGGAGAAGATGGTCATTAGAAAATGTAGTAGGAACAGACACAAATTAAGTAAAAGATTTTCTGAAAAGAAAGAGTTTAAATGCCCTTAGGGTAGGTGTCTCTCTGATATCCTTGGGGATAGAATTCCAAATTCCAAAGCTTTGGAGAGTAGCAAGAAAAGGCCCTGTCACCCATAGAGTGTAAATGAGCTTGGGGGACATAAAGAAAACCAGAGTCAGAGGAATGAAGGTTGTGAGGTGGGGAGTAGACAGATAGTCATGTAGAATCTTAGACAAGGTTGAAGATTTTGGAATTGACTTAAAACCTGACAGGAAGCCAGTGCAAGGACTCCAAGACAGATGTGAAGTGATTGCTTGTACATGACCTGGTCAGGATTCTGGCTGACGGATTCTGAACATATTGGAGTTTTTTCAGTGGGGATTTAGATACACCAGCTAGGAGGGTGTTGCAGTGATCAGTTCTAGAAAACAAAAATTGTATGCTGAACTGCCCTTCTGCAACAGTTACAGACAACATAGGACATAGCCTATGGAAGAATGGTGTTTTTACAATATTCTGCACATGAGGATCAGAAGTCGAGCCAGGATCAAATATGACCCCTAAACTCTAGAGATAGAGTTACTGCACTGGCTTTAAGTGATGGTGTGTGCTAAGTAGCATGACCTCAGTCTTGTCGCTGTTTAAGTGAAATCAATTTTGAGTCATCCAGGTTTTTTTATATCAGAGACGTATCAGAGAGTGCAGAACAGCTACTTCAGTGTCAGGTTTTAGTGTGGACATACTGTAGATCTGGGTATTATCAGCAAAGATATGATAAATCAGACCATGTAATTTTAATATCTAATTTAATATATGTGACCAAGTGCTGAATAGAAGGGGACCCAGTAATCAGCCTTGGGGAACACCAGGCATACCGGATCAGTAAGATAAAAGTTAAACCCTTTAAGATGTCTGAAACTCCAAACACTTAAGATGACAGAATATAATATCATGATATCATAAGCACTTAGGTCTAGGAGAATTGGGACAGATAGAGAACTGGAATCAGCTGCCATAAGAAGATCATTATTGTCTTTAACAAGGGCAGTTTCTGTGTTGTGTAATTGTCTGAAATTAAACTCTTCAAAGAGTTTATTTGCAATGAAAAGATTGTTAAATTGTATTACAACAGCAAGTTCTAAAATTTTCTCAAAACATAAAAGTTAGATACAGGGCGAAACATTTTTAGGTTGTCCAGAGCCATGTTTGTGTTTTTAGGCACAGGAATAACATACATGAAGCCGTTTTAAAAGTCTCTGGAAAGGTGGATTTCATATGAACTACTGATTTACTAAGGGATGCAGTATGACGTAAAGAGAAAAAAGAAAGAGGAGAGCCAGCACAAACAGGCCTGCAGGGAGGAGGTGTAGTAGTAGCAAAGAGAACAACCATATATTGTCAATCCTGGTTGCAAAAAACTCTGAAAAATCATTGCAAAACTTGGATGAGGCAGGTAATGTAGTGGAATAGTTAGGCTTTAGCAATTGTTTGATGGTCGAGAACAGGTATGTATGATGTTCTCAAAGACATGGGAGAAGTAGCTGAATCAAGCAGACTTCATTGTATCAAGGGCTCCTTCCAAGACTGCAGATGTACATTCAAGGCAGAACGATGCCACCTATGTTCTAGTTTGTGGGAGAGGAGCTGAGGTATCAAGTTTAATTAAAAGAGAATGTTTTCACTTTGTTTTCCAGAGTATCAGAGAAAGGAAAGCAAGATAATGATGAGAGAGCAAATTCAGCAAATCTATTCTGATCAGCTTATCGAGTGGTGAAAACTTACAGGCAATTCTAGATCAAAGATAACAAATAATCAGAAATAGTCATTTACAATGACTTTAGTCCAAAGTGTGACCTTTTTTGTGAGTTGCAAAAACAAGCTGTCTGAGACCAAAGCATTTCAACGAATGCAGAAAATCCTTACCTAAATTGGAAAGCTGTGAATCAATGTGGATATTAAAATCACCCAGAATAAGATATAGACCTTACTAAATCTGAAATACAGCAGAGAGTTTGTCCAGAAGTGAATTGTATTGTATGCATTAAAGGGTATCTGCCGTGAATTTGACCTTTTGCCCATGAAAGATGTGAATCAGGCCTTGTTTGGTAAATTAATTTCTGTAATATCAGTAATTACCACTTGTTTCTGTTCTACCATTTTATGAACCTATCTTGTGCTTTAATGCCATTTCGGTCAAATGTCAGCATTTTATTGAAGAAGCGTGAGTGAAGCACAGAACCTTATTTAAAGGTGTGACTGAAGCAATGACAACTTTCAAATTGCAAGCCCAGAGCCCACACTACTACTCAAAACTGTGCTATGCTGTGTCTTAGAAGCAAGATCAACCCAATTTCATATGCAAGACTCTACAGAAGCTTTTATCATGTAACCTAACCTCAGTTTTAACGTGCTGATGTGAAAGGTCTCATTATAATTACATTAAGTGAGTTCTCACACTCTGGGGTTAACAAGGATAGAAGATCTAACAAATTATTGATTGGAAGAGTAATTAAAAGCTGCAGAGACCAGCATTATCGAAAGCACACAATGGTGATAGACAGTGATTGTCTGGAAGACATTTAACCATAGGAACAAAAAAGAGAAGAATATTGTGGTTTTCCAAGGGGATGTAAACAGTTGATATGATTGGAGCACACTGGCTGTTGCTTTTTTAAAGATGATTTAAAGACTTAGGAATGATCATAAAGAATGGCATGTACTTGAGAATTTAATTGTAAAATGTAATTGGAAATAATTTTATTTAACAGAAGTTCAGGAGGAGTTCATTTCCTAAATCTTTCACTACCCTACACAAAAATGTTCATTGACTGCGCTTGGAGAACGCCTCCATCCACCCCAATGTCACCATTGCAGCATTTTGTTCCCTGGCTTATGAGTGAGGAGTGTCATGTCAGTGCTGGCCATTTCCTTACCCAGACAAGGAAACAAGTATTAACTACATAATCTCTTTATATTTGTCAGCTCATTTCATTGTTATTAGAATTTGACAGATCCTCTCAATATAGTTTTGCGGCTTAGACCTCTTTAACACTGATATTGTAGTGCCACGCGGGGCACTTTAGCCATGCGCACGCAAGGCGGGATGAGAACAGCGCCTGGGGGCGGGACTACGGGACTGTATATAGTGGGACGGAGGCTGGGAGACAGCCTCTTCCCTTCGGTTGTGTCTGTTAGTGAAGGTGCAGCGCTGTAACTCCTGTCCCTCTGTCTGTACCTTTCCCCAGTTCGAGTTAATAAATGTGGTGTTCAACCCCATTTCCTGAGTCCCATGCCTGCTCCATTCCCTACCGAAACCTGCGGTCGTTACAATTATTTAACTATACAAGTATGAATCTTTAATAGAAAGACAGGGGTGCGACCTTAATAACTGCAGCTCTCTTACAGTGTCCACCTGAAGGATTATGATTGTAACTTCAATCTGAGTAATGACTATGTCTGTCTGGAGCAGAGGATTTACTTGGAATAGAAATGGAATAGAGGATTTTTTGTATTCTTTACTAGTTGGTAAATATGGTTTTGCTTGTTAATAATGAGTATTTTTGATAAATTGATCACACTGTGACACTATGGGATAGTTGACATATATTTCTGAGTTAACAAACTCTCTCTGCAGGACACTGTTTCAGGAATACACATGTTATGGTTGCTGTCTTTTCTTTTTTCATACTGAAATGAGGTTGCTTGCCTCATGGTTGGTACACCAATGTCTTGCTCAGGGATTATTCCAGATGTTAAACTCTATGGTAATATGACTTCTAGCTAAGTGTTCTGCACTGCTCAATGAGACATGACCGACAAAACAAAAAACATACCTCATCTTCTGCTGTTCACAAGGGTCTTACCAAAAGGGTTTTACCGAAGGGAAAAAAACGACTCTTTTGTGTGATTCTCTTGCAGTAGTAAACTGCACTGTTCTTTGACTGAGTGAGGTAAAGAATAGCTAAGAAAACATCTACACAGAGCCTTTGAGTTGAATTCACCGTTTCCTTTGAATTTGTAGTCGACCAGACATAATTGCAGCTATTACTAACAAGAAGGATATCATAAATTTCTACTTTCATTAAAGCTCAGCCAGCTTTCTTATGGTTTTCTCAAAAGATTAGAATTTTCATTTAATTTATTTTAATAGAGCTATGGCACCATTTAGAAGCATAAAACTCTTGTCTGTAATTTAAATCAGCATTAAAGACAAGTGGTTGTTTCCCGTTATTTTTTTGTTGTTGTATGTGCATCTTGAAAATGAACGGTTCAAGTAGACTGTCTTTAATCTTCTGGCACAAAACACATTTACAAGGTTTAGCTGGAGTAAAACTGAGAAACCGGACTGTCAGAGTCGTCTTTAGAAGATATGTTATGTGTTATGCCGCGGCCCCTGAGATGTCAAGACTGTGGCTAATGACAAGCCAAGGTCCCACTGCAGTGTCACAGAGATGCCTCAAGAGTCTTTGGGAAGGCTCAGTGCGACTGAGACTTAATGAGAGATGATGAGCTAATAATGCAGGCTTATTGAAAAATGCCTATGAAATAATATTTTAATCCAGGAAAAAAGCTACCTTCATGCAGTGGAGTGACTGGCTTGGATACAGCTGCTCGATATGAAGAGGCAGGCCGGAATGAAGCTGTCTGGATAATGTGAAGCCTACCAGTAGAATGAGCCTGTCTGGAATGGCAGAAGAGAAAGCTGAGGAGCCATAGCTTCGGAGGAGACAGCGAAAAAAGTGGTGAAAAAGTTACGAGCCACAAAAAAACAAGGAAGGCTGAATTGTCCCATGTTTGTGAATTTAGGAACAAGGCTTTTAAGCATTTCAGTACTGTGAAGCTTAGCACTGAGCGCTAAGCTCAATGTCAGAGCACTGTGCAGGGAAACACCTTAAAATAGTCCTCTCAATTGCCTGATTGAGAGTGGGAGGGTCCAATATGTTGGAGGATCACTGAAAAATGAATGGCCTTTGGGAGACGTGTCCTGAACACGTTTGCACAGGGTCGGAAGCAGATTGAGAGCCTGTGTGAATGTTCTGGTTGCTCGGGGCAACATCACGAGTTTATGTACACAAAATACTACGGAAGCGGACAAGACATTTGGAAACCGAGTCTGAAACAGTATTCAGCACACAAACAACACACAACACAGTTTTCCACACCCGAAGAAGGCTCCACAGCCAAAATGTACATTGTTCTGCATGATTTATCTGTATTTGATCTTCTTTATGAATAATTTATGAAATGTCACAAAATAAAAATAGTCACCTTGGTCCCTGCTAGCTTTATCAAAATAGAAATGTTTGAATGAATGATTTGGAATTTCTATTTTTAAATGATTTTTTTTTATTTAAAAAAACAACAGAATTTGACTTATCTTGGTTTTTTGATCCTCACTCCTACTTTAGAGTGATACAGTATCTGATGTTTTCCTCAATCTTTCCATCTAACCTGAGTATTTGTTTAAGGCTACTAATAACCCTAGATGTTTTTATCTGGTTTTCATATTTTATTCCTTGGGTTTAATCTTGTTGCTTTCCTGGCTCAAAAGAGCTTTATAATTCACTCTCATAAATCCTAAAACCACACATTACTTCCATAAAGGAAGGCCTGACGAATAGCAACCATTAGTGCACTTAAATTACAATCCTTAACACATAATAGAAGTGTGTTTAATTATATCTGTGTGCCTATTATATCAAATAACATCAATGAAAGTACTGTAATTGAAAAACAAAAAAAAATCACTCTAATAAAGCAGATTCTGCAAAATGTAAAACAATTCCTAGAATAGCAACAGTAAAGCCTGTAGTGACCTGTTCTTTAATTGTGTGCTGAAGCACAGCCTTGGTACCTCATAAATGTTCACCTTCCATGCACCTGGACCTCAAAACACAGCACTGACACCTACACATGACATGCATGTTTTAAAATCTAAAATCACCTTAAAAAAAGACTGGAAGTGTAAAAAAATAGAACCTTACAGTTTTCTACTCTGTACAGTATATGCTGCCATGCAAGTCAATGCTAGCTTTTTGGCATTGACTACAATGGGTATGTATGGGGAGTGGCATGCAGATATCAGGATGTGTGTTAGACAGTTTGAATTTAATCAATATATGCACCCATGGCATATTATGGCAAAACAAATCTTGGCTGCACAATACGCTGAAAGGTTCTGAGTCCAAAGAAAATACATGGAACTAGCTAATTGTTTGGTAGTGTTCCAGATGTAAATAAGCAGTTTAGATTGCTCAGGTAAAAGGTTGGGGAACATTCTTGAACTAAGGCACATTTAGTTGCATCACCTGGTTTAGAGAAAGCGAAAGGGTTACTTTAGTGCAGAAAATCATCAATGATTATTCTGGCCAATATCCACTATAGTTAGAGTTTTCCCCACAGCTTACAAAGAAAGTAAACAACGTAAACCTGCTTATGGTTTGGACCACAAAATTATGAGAAGATAGTACTGTGCACTCCTAATATCTTGCAAATGCTAGAAGAGGTTATACTGTAATTTAAACAAAAATTCTGTCAGAAGTGTAACCTCTCAGGCCCTGCTGGGATTCAATCAGAACTGTGGGAAACCAGAAAACAGGGTCTTCTGTTACAACAGAATTTTAAACTGTTCAGGTTTAGGGGGTGATTATTACTTCTGTGACCCACTCATTGAGACTCAATATGTTTACAGTGTAGACTAGTGGGGGATCATGCAGTTGGATTCTGAAAGACTAAAGACACAATGCTATGTCCTTTAATGTGGAAAAGCTTCAGAAATAGAGTAGGCCTAATATAATATAATTAAGGTATTTGAAATGATTAAATATTTATTTTCCCTGTTAAGATGTTATTTACAGTGGGAAATTAAAAATGTACTAAATGTGCATTACCTTGACGTTAAACACATATCGCTCTTAAGCACTCAGGTACAGTACCTGTATGGATTCTACATGCGCTCTATATTGTTCACACTGAGCTCTGACACCTTGTGATTTACAACTTAACTACTGGAAGTGAGCTTCCATGCATTAAAAATACAAAGCTGAAGCTGAGACAGAAATATTGCAAGTATCAGTCTAAAAAACATTATTGGATCACATAGAAAAACTTCCCATGAAAGATTTCAAGCTATAGGAGTCAATACTGCTTAAGGCATAACCGCAACAGTAGAAAACTGTAGACAAAAATCTGCATTTTGATGAATGATATGGCATTGTTGAAACCTTTTAAGAAAAGATAGGCTTAGGGAGACCCAGACCTGCGATGAGGTTTTGATAAATGTTGTAGAGACATTTTAAGATATTCTTATGCTCCCAGGCCTTTCTTTGCTCACATTCTTACTGTTCATTTCCTTAAGTCTATTACAGGCTCAGTGAAATGCATTGAAGTGTCTTGGGTAAAATTCCTTGCAGCAAAAAAGGAGGAATATCAGAAAGCTGTCATCAGTAACAGCTGGGGCAGGGCCATCCATCTTGTTTATCTCCATTTGACACAGAGTCAGTTAAATATTGCCATCTCACTCAAGTCGGTAGAGCATAAACATTTGGCTAGGACAGAACAAAATGGCAAGAGACGGTATTCATGATTTTTTTTTACCTGAAAGCACACTTAAAAATGCTATTAAACTATTTTTGTTTAAATAGGTAATTTTCTGTTGAATGTAAAAATTACCTAATTAGGGAATATCTTAGAATGTATACTATAAAAGAAGACGAGGAAAACAAGTCTGAAATTACCTTATATCAAAATCAAATACTCCCAACAAACCTCCCTTTCACTCAGTATAATACAGAAGAGTATAAAAGGCTCAGCTACAGTTCCTTGCTGATTAAATATCCAAATTGCCTGGATAGCACACACAATGCTGACTAAGGAGACAAAAATTAGACATGTGCATATTTTAAGAAATTCTTTTTCTCTTTGCCAATATTTTTTTGGAATGTGGTATTTCTGATAATGTGAATGTGAATGAAAGGATGTCCAGATTAACTCCAAAACAATTCACTTACAGTATGCACCCTTTCATTCCATCTCATTGGAAGTTTCTTTCTAGTCTATATTTTATTAAAGGGCTCTTGTACAATGCAATCTAATTTAATTAAGGGAATCCCATCTTAATCGCCATTGTTATTCTGGTGAATCATAGATTTCTATTAAATCAGAAATCCCAAAACTAAATCTTACTTTATTGGCTGATTTAGTAGCATGTAAGATTAACATTAATAGCTATTAATTATTAGTAAAAGGCACTGCCAGATTAACAACAGTGTTTTAATATTCATTATATCACAAGATATAATGGATTAGTACGTAAATCTGCACAATTTATGCTGAAAATGGTTTGAGGCAGAAACTGTTGTTCTTAAATTTCCAGATCTCGGAGATCCAAAATGCAATTCAAGGGCATTCAAGCTTGTTGCAGGAAATAGAATACTGTAGTGTTGCATGAAATCTAGTAAAGGTTTAATCAACGATCCCTGAATAATACAATGCACATCAGAAACAATCTGACTGGTTTCATCAAGGATATTACTCTTTGTTGTGGTGCTGAGTCAACAGTCACCATCAACTTTGTTTCAATTTTGTTTTGCTTGACTTCAAGCTTCCAGGAGCTCTGTCTGACAGACTCTCTTTTTTTAATTGATCTAGCAATTAAAGGAAAGAATGGAAAGACGGTTATAATCATATATTAACATATTAAAAAGGAATAAGATAAGGAGGTTAAATGAATAAGAACCTTGATTGCGTTGGTGGATATTTGGATTTCATGGAGTTTTCTCATTGTTCCATCTCGGTCGATGAAGTATGAGGAAGCCAGCTGGTGCAGGGCTTCCACACTCTGGCTGGCATTGACCATTTTCCTGTCCAGCTTGCTCTTGTCCATGTACATGGTCAGTGCTTCCTCTCCTGCAGCAACAAAACATTGCAAGTCTGTGTGTGATCATCCAACAAAATAGGTTTCAGTAATGCTAGTATAGAACAACTGCAGTAGGAACAGTCACATATCATAAACATTATCTAAAGTCAGATTAATTACAGTGGGCTGATAAAAATCAAACATGAACTCTTGAATTGCTGTGAAAGGGCTGGGGCAAATGTGCTTGCAGAACATCCACAAGGGCAGATTAGAAACATTGATGATAATTCATTGCTGGCAGTTATTTACAGTGAGTATTGCCACCAGATACTACCGATAACAAATCCACTCTACTATAACATAAAGCTAAGCAGGAGATTAGAGCTGGTCACATTTTAAAACATTTTGTATTAATTGAATGACAACATTTTAAGAAGTGATACTTTCCTTAATCCCTCAGGCACAATTTACTGGTGATATGGTGTTGCATTATCATTGTCAGTTGTTGAACAAGATGATTTCAAGAACACTTTTCAGCAGCTCTATGAGGACCGCTGCCGTGGTAGAATTCTGGCCATCACAGAGGACAGTCACCACCCTGGGCATGAGCTCTTCACCCCACTGCCCTCAGGCAAGAGATATAAGAGCATACGGACACTTACCACTAGATTCTTCAATAGCTTCTATCCACAAGCAGTGAGACTGGCGAACACATTTAGCCATCCCCCTCGGACCACACCCACACCATCACCATCTACCTCATTGTAATTTATTTATTGTACGTCTCCAGTCATTGTTTACACGTCTGTATTGTTTACATTCAAACTGCCTGCATGTTTACTTGCACATTGTCTATTGTTTGTTTGTACATTGTCTTGATGCACTGTTTGCACTTTGTTTTGTTTTTTTACACTTGTTTTACAATCGAGAGACTTTCTGTAAGTAAGAATTCCATTGTACCAGTACCGGTTACATATGGCAATAAAGTTCAAGTTCAAGTTCAAGTTCAAGAATGGGATTTACAATAATCACAACTACAATACTTTGGATTTGTATCTTTAATAATGATAGATAGATCATATATCTCTAAACTGGCATCTTGTTAATACTACAATGGTTTTCATGTAGTTTTATAGATACTGTATGTGAGAAAAGACCAGTGGTGTTTTGTTGACCATTGACAAAGTGTCAACACTTTTTAAATCAACAGATGCCACTTAGAAGATATGATACTTGACAACACTAATATTTTCTTATGCTAATCATCACGTTAATTATTGTGTTCAGTCTGCTTTTTCTCCATTTTCAGCATTTTCAGTCTTCAGATGTTAGCGGTACCATTACAGTGTTTGGTGAATAATCACATTTTTGTTAATTTACATGCTGATTGTCGGCATGTGTTTATCAGAGTGTAAATACCAATATTGCATTAACTATATTTTTGTATTAGAACTATAACAATGATCTATTTTGTACAGTAGAACTGTGAAGAGATGAACACAATTACACTTCAAGCATCAGCTACCATATGAAACTGGAGACAGTGTTACAGATGGTAGAGCATTTAAAACTTCTTTATTATATGCAATTTGCTTGATCTATATCACCTTACATTTTGAGTTAAATCATACAGCAAAACACGACTGTATTTGAAAAGCAAATCTGTGAAAGACACCTAGCAATAGTGATGAATTAGATCTTTTTTCTTCTTTTGTGTACAGTCTTAGAAAATGAATGATTCAGTGCATGTTGTGTTTTTTGAAGGAATCACATTGTAATCAAATGTTCTTGTAATTTGCTCTGGCATACTATAGAATAAATCTGGCCATTTAAAATATGAATATGCACATAACATGTTTGTGTTCAAATGTCTTCTTTCATGTTTTATTTCATAAAACATAAAGTCATTTTGAAAAAAAAAAAATCAGAAAGTGCCCAGGAAGCTTGATTGCATGTCACATATTGTTAGGCTGCTCAACAAAGACTCCCTCACTATGTGTGGTTACTTGGAGCACTCGTACCTGGGGCTAAAGTCATTCCCTGTGCCTCATGCCTCATTGAACAACTGCTGTAGGAAGAGTTTACAATTGTCTGGACTCCCCAGCAGGAGAAGGTCATGTAGGCTCTCTGCTATTCCACTATCTCCTGTAGGGTTATGTTTTTAAATCACACACATACTTTCTTTCCAAAGGTCAATGGGTTTCTGATAACTTCCAGAGGGTCTAAAATAATAAATAAGAATAATTCACCCAGGATCATATGATAAGTCTTTTCTAAGTTATAGTATCTATTCTCTGTTATTTCCTTGTTTACCGTTATTTCCTTTTTTATATATTTTTAGCATCCCAATGATTTGAAGCAATAGCTGTGGAGTATGGACTTGCTCTTGCTCTCCATTCCAATGTTCTTAAAAAATCATGTATATACAGTATGTGTACAATTGGCAGTAGTTCACACCCATTTCTTTCTTAGAAAAGTTATATAATTTAAATACCAGGAGTACCTGTTGTTTAACTTTTTTCTTTTTAAAAATAATTAGAAACAGTGGACTTTGTAAAATGAACATGGTTACAAATTCATAAGATTGTAGAGGAGGTATAATTACAGTTTTAATAAACTGAAAGAAAGTTGATATACAGTACCTTCTGTAGCCAGCTTGAGTAATTTAATCCTCAGGATGAGCTACATAGAAAGTATTGACTTTCCATTAAGGAACAGTGTAATAAATTTTACTCCAAGTAGTCTCAGAGAACGAAAGCCTTTCTTATTAAATAATGATCTGAAGATGAACTTGTAAGGTAAAAAAAAATCTTTATGGTAATATTGTATAAGCAATGTTAGTAATAAAATAACCGCCCTGGGATTTATACCTTATTAAAACATAACTAGTCTTCATTTGTTAGTCAGCCTTCATATCAGTGGTAAAATAAGCACTGTAGAATTAACTATTTTTATGTTCCACTAATTTATTATTTTTTATATTTTTAATGTACTTTAATTTTAATGTTTAATTTTTATATACTGTATACTGAAGAATATTGTAACATCTTTAGGTAACACTTCAATCCTATAGTTAAAGTCTCTGTTGTATTGTCCTTTAAGAACAGGAGTACACATAATGGTCAGCAGGCTTTATGCAAAACCCTCTAACCAATTTGATCACTTTATTTAAATAGAAACAGCATACCTAAGTTAATAAACAAATAGAAAATGCACCTGATTCAAATGCTTATACATTTTATCCCACAATAAATATCCACCGGTTACATCCTAGTCTCAATTAAAGCTCATTTAAGGCTTCAAACCCATCAGCTCCTGGCTTCTCATCTGAAGTAAGCCATAGGTGGATGTTTTGTGTTAAGAAGTAACTTTGTTTTAACTGTGATTTAAGAAAACTGAAGTGTGAACCTCAAAAGCAAAGAAAAGCCTCTCATTGTATCTAAATCTAACACCCTGCAAGGATACACTGCTTTCTCCACTGCAAAAGAAATGTGTTATAGTTCTTTTTGTGTAATTTTTGCATGTTTGACCCAGGTGATCAAATTTCTTCATCTCAGTAACCAGTAATCTTATTACTGTGTTTATTGAAACAAAATGGCACAGCTGTTATGAGATGTATCGAATATGTGACTGAGAGATGGTATTGTCATGTCACAAGAAATGGTGTGGTGGTATACTTTAATCAGTGCTAAAATGACTTTGCTTTGTAAATAATTCCTATAATACCAGAAGAACAGAATATAAATGGATAATACATGCAAGTGTCAGCTAATGTTTTGTTTACTTTTGACTAGTGTTTAGAGTGCTTATGATTTAGGACATATTTTCATTTTTACCATCAATCTCCATGCATGGTACACATCACTAGAGTCCACTAATCCTGATTTCATTACCATCTCTCAAGCTTGCTTTGCAATTGATCTTTTTAATGATTTCTTTTCCATCTCATAGTCAGCTGGGTGGCAAGAAAAACTGTTAATAGGTTTATGTGAAAAATGGAAAGGATGTTTACTCTGCTGGTGGTGGTAGATGTGTGGTTAAGTCCTCTCTCTCTCTGGTCTCCAGCTAGCTGATAGAGTTAGCTCTCATGTGGGGTCTTTGCCTCTAGTAACTAGTGCTTTCATATGAATGCAGTTGCTCCTGAAGCATGATAACCTTAATTTTTACCATACAACAGAATTAGCTCAACATTTTCAAGTGTCAGCTTTTTTAACACTTCCTTCTGTTAGCTAGCCTGACAATGCATCAGCTATTTCAGGGTATATGATACATTTCTGAAAATCATCTATCATATTCCCAACAGTTTTCATAACATTTTGGCAATCTTTTTGTTTTCCTTTATTATTCCCCTGTCCACGTTCAGACATATTTGCGCTCATGATATATTGTTCTCTCTACATCAGAACATATTTAATAGAATTTCGTAGACTGGCTGCTAGCAGGTACAGTACACATCTGTCTCTCCACAAATTCTGCTGCTCCTGTTTTATTGTTGAGATTGTTTTGTTTGTTTTTAATACATTTTTCACAAGCTTCCTGAATGTCATAATTATGGTATCAAGTTGAAACAGCTTGCAGGCTTGTATATTATACTGCAATTTAATGCTTCTTATATAATTCTCTCGATCGAAAGCCAGATGCCAGTACTTTGTCATATGGCAAACCATTGCTTGACAATATTATCCTGCATAGTGCAAGATTCAGACGTTAAAGGATTGTACCTTTCGGTAAAACTGGATTTACTTTACTCAAAGCGAGTTAAAATACATTAATTGTTTATATAGTTCTGGATCATTTTTTCCCCTAAAACTGATGTACTGTATATTCTGTTTTTAACTTAAATTAAATCATGGCTTTCAACATAAAGTTCTGTATAGCAGAATAGCATTACAATTCTTCAAAAAAGCACCAATGTTTATCTGCATACCGCTTGTATTAAAACTTATTGTCAGATTGCAATTGCTTTTGAATATATTTCCACCACATTTGTAAATATTATTTCTGTTGACAAATAACTAATCCTATTGAAATATATTGAACTCAAAATGGAGCTCAGTTAATCATGGCAAACAGAACTAGCAATGTGTTGCATAAATCAGGAGAAATTATTTTGAGCATTATTATATTAATACATATTATAAATATATTATATTTCAGGTCCATATTATATATTTTTTTAAATGTTAGACAAAACAACTGTAACTATTTAAGCTATTTTTACTGTTACAACTAATCTTGACAACAAAGATATTGTATAAGGGAAGTAGTATCACAACTGAGAAATAATGTCATATTTTTAAGATCAGGACACTGCAACGCTACACATTTTGATTTCTTTCTACATCTCCTTTGGAATTGGTCATTAAGTGATTAATGTAACTCATTTGGCCCCAATCAGCTAACTTAACCTGACTTATGTGAGGGTTTAGTTAAGTTAAGTCTGAAGTGTACTATAATGATAGGGCAGGAGTCAGGTTTTTTCAATGCTGGAACCAAGTACAAAGCCAGGCAGTTACCTCCCAGAGTGGCGGATATCAGAATGTGGGTCCCGTACTTCTTGATAATGGTGTCAATGAATTGCTGGACGGAGGGTCTCCTCCCCAGCAGGCGGATACTCCTCTGGAATTCCGGCATTAGGGGAAGGGGATTCCGGATCAGATCCCTCCTCTCGATAGCGGTGTTCCTCACCTTCCAGCGCGCAAATTCTCTGCAGAAACAAAGAGAACCTCCACCTCATTAACAAGGGGACAGTCACTGCGCAGTGCATAGTGTGCTTGTTCATGACGCTGAAGGAGCCCCTGCATTGGAAAGGCACTCTAGACACTTTAATGTTCTGTAGTATAGATAAAATATTTTTCATTAATGTTTTCATAAACATTCATTGAAAAACTAGCTGATGGTGATGGAGATTCCCTAAACAGTGGTCAATAATTGTTTGAGTGTTGCCCAAGTGAATGTACATGAGCAGTAGGGGTGTGATTAAATGTTAGGGTCTGTCTCAGCTCTCAGTGGCACGGTGACCAATCTGGCCTCCCAGATACGTACAGACATGGAGTACTGTCAATGAGGGAGGCCCTACTCCTTTAATTGACACTGAAACCTCTTGGATGCACTTGTGTTGAGTGAACAATTTTTTAACAGACAAGCATAGAATCCCTCTTAAACCCTTGAGCTGCTCATAACAGAGCGGCACCAACCGATCACTTGATTGTTTAGCTTTCGTTTGCTTTTGTGACCAGAAGGTTTAAAACGACTGGATGCAATAAGTGATACTTAAAACTGAAGAAGAGCTGCTGTCATTATTTTATTAATTAATCAGTCTCCCTGTGAGAAGAAGTGAAAGAAACTGATTGACCTCATGAGAGAGAGAGCTCTATCTGTGAGACTGCCTCACTTCACTGTCAATTATGTCAAGACTACTAGTATATTTCTGGGCACAACCAGTATATGGAAATGTAATTTTTTTTTTCTCACATTGGCTTATTCTGTAAAGACACACACAGGCTCCTGTAACAATCCCAATTTGTTAGGTGAAGAAGTGATAAAAAAGACGTGTCTTGCTGCAAGAATAAATTAAAGTTGAAAGCTTTTTTATCAAGTGAAGAAGTTTTTATGAAAAGCATTTTCCTACTCATCCTTCTCAGTAATACTTTAAAATTGTTTTCCTAGGTTTTTAACAGTGTAGGATTTCTTAAGGAGCCTCCCATATTAGCTTTTCTTGGATTAAACAATCAATAGCATTTAAACAAAATGGCAATTAAGAAAAATATTTAGTAACTTCACACACCAATGGTTTGTCCCTACTTTGTCAATCAAAGCACAAGTGTATCACAAGAGAAGATGACTCCAGAATGTGAAAAAGAACAGATTAGCTATTCATTTATGTAGGTATTGTCTGTTTAAAATCTCAATTGCGATTAAATAAAACAACTACTGTACCAGTATCCCATTTCTGTAACAAACCAAAGAGAAAAAAAAAACAGTGAGAGGTAAAGAAAGTCTACTGCCCACATCCCCAGAAATGGCTTATTTATTCTCACTGCAAATGATGGTTCAGTCTTGTTTTGATCTTCCCAGATTTACTTCAGAGAATAACAGATCTCAAGTCACATGGGGTTTGAAATGAGTCACATTGCTACTTGGCAGTCTCACAATGAAAAATAATTGTTTGGGGTGGGGGTTGCATAATGTAAATGTCAGCTGGCAGCACAACACAATGGGCAACACAGCACCACACGACGAGCTCTGAGCTTCTGACGCATGCTGTGCTGTGGGTGCCAAAACAATTTAGATCTAGATAACCTGCAGTAGGGCCTGATTGTTTCAATCCATTCACCAGGTCTCGTCATTCTCAGATATAAGATAGCTTTGAAAAACAAGAATGTTTCTGGTAACTATTGACAGCTTGGTGGCCTGTTTTTCTTTTCAACATCAGAAGAGTGCTCACTTGTACCAGGTGAATCCATCTTTCTCAGCCCTTGAAAATGATCTGAGTGTATCTTAACTAGTGTTCTTCAAGGCGACTGATACAAATGTATGCAAATTACATTTTCTTCTAGTTTGCATCAACAAATCTCAAGATAAGGTAAGGCATACAGTATAATGAAGCAAATTAAGGCTCTGCATGAAATGCATTAAAGAAGGCAGTGCAGAAAGTAAAAGATATTATAGTCCAATTTAGCTATAGCTGGAATCAACAACATCTTGGAAGCCATTCTCTGAACAACAGTTCTGCTCATTGCTTTTCTTATGAGATTCCAGCATTGCATTGAATCCCTGTCCATGAATACTACATTTGTTTTTGTAATGAATCCATTTTTATGAATATTACTCTTGAGGTTTAGTCCTTAGCATTCAATCTGGCTTCAGGAACACTTTGCAGAAACAAAGGCCTTCCTGTTACAGTAAGGAGAAAACATCAAAATGGTCTCACAGGCCCATAGTCGTGCTGTGCTTTAACCAGTAGACTTTACACAGCCTAAAAGACATATATACAACAAATAAGCTATCAGTTTTAAAAACTGTGTAGGTTTCTATTGAACCATTATTTTCTCAGACCACAAGAGAAAGATATTATATATCGAACTCAGTTACCCCTAAAATAATGACACTTTAGGCCACAAGACTGGCCTATTAATTTAAAGCTCAAATATTATTCAGTCAATGATCCACGTACCACTTACTCCTCATTTGTGGCTCTGATATGCTGTCAGACATAAATATGGAGACCACCAATACAATTTTCATTTATTACTATAGGAAACGTTCTCCATGGAGCCAAATTAGGAACATCGGAAATAAGGCCTTGCAAAACTTGCAAAGGACAAGGTGATCAATCAGACAGTAAGGTGAGGATATTGCATTAGTGACTGTAAGATAGTAACACATCCCAAGTCATTTAGAAATCTGTGCAACCATCAGGCTGAAGGAAAAAGTGATCGAAACCAGCAGTGAAGACACATAACGATCAATATTACATTTAAAGTACGGTATATGTACCACTAGAATTATGTTCCCATGATCAAAGGCCATGTTTTCCCAAAAAATAATAATGAAGAAAAAATACAACATATATAAGAACCAATAACATTTGTAGCATTTCTAATGCTCTCAGTATATAATATATTGCTACACATTGTAATACACTGTATAACACAGTATACTGTATACTGAAATTAATTTTCAATAGGGTAGCACTGGGGTGTAGGAATTAGCTATGCTGCATTGCAGAACTGGAGCTTTGGGTTCAGTTCCTGCTATATGAATGTACTGTAGTTTGTAGTGTATGTTCTCTTTGTTTCACATGGCTTTCCTCCAGGTGCTCTGGTTCGCTCCCACAATACAAAGACATACTGGCAGGTTAATTGGCTTCTGGGAAAATTGGCCCTGGTGTGAGTGTGTGTGTGTTCCGCTTTGTGCTTCTTGCTTAAGGAGATAGGCTCCTGCTCCCCAGTGACCCTCTACACTGTATTTTGTGAAGTGGTTAGAAAATGGATGGATGGATTTTTCAATAGTCTGTATAAACCCCAAATAGCTTAATCATGAATGAAGTCAGGTAATTTCAAATAAACTTGTCTAGGAATAAAACTATGAAACTTGTTTGAAACCAGCTCTGTGCCGTATTCTTTATAGTCCATTGTTAAAATGAAATCTAATGTTTTCAGGTTGTTTTGTGTTTTTGTCTTTGTACTCTTGCTGAAACGTCAGTGGCTCGGTTCACAAATCAGGGTGCTTGGTAAGAACATGTAAAGCTAGAAACATTAATGCCACTCAGTCAGGTATCGTGATAAACCTCGCATTGCAGACAGATAGGGTACCATGCTGATAAGCTGAATGCTATGCAGAAAATACATCCAGCGGTGAATATGTTGAACATGTTGAAACACTCGTTTATTTGCATTGATCAGCAGGGAAAATAAAAAGAAAATGTTAGATTCATATCCCACTGTTTCAATTTACTTGTTCACCCAGTTTTACATTGTCTATCTTGTTTGTGTTAAGTCACTATGACTCCACAAAAGTGCTGTGTTGGCTGAAGGTGGCAGTATTCAATAGGAAAACTATTGAGATATTTGTAATGTCTACTGTACATCACTGTTATGGTAGCTTTATCTATAGAAGAGTTCTGTCATTTTTGTGCAGCTCAGTATTCATTTAATGTAACTCACATCAAAATACCCTTTTGCTGGTTTTATTTTCTTACATCTGTAGTCACCTTTCACTTGTAATAGACACACACTTTCCTCACACTTCAACCTCTCTCTTTTCTGACAAAACAGAACAGATTGTACATTTTCTTGGCAAGCACATCCAGCAGATTTGTGGGCTCTCCCCACACAGCCTGTACTCATTTGTAGCTTTATTGGAGGTGCTGTTTCATCAATTAGAAAAGCCTGTTATCAGGCTGCAATTGCAAAAAAGCTGTGTGATGCACAAATACCCCACAGACATAAAAAAAATATGTAAATGTCTTTTGACATTTCCACAATTCACTAGTCAATTATGTTCTGGGCACAGAAAGCTGAAGGTACCTGTGCACAAATTATAAACACTTTGTTGTGATCATGTTGCCTCATTTAAAATTGTCATAAATTTAACAGAAATTACCAGGGATTGCTGGATCCTCTGAGAAACCTTCAGTTTGAAATCTGGTGCATCTGCTCTAACAGAGTAATCTTCTTGCAGATAAACATAAAAAAATGCCAAATAAATTCAGGCAATATGTATTCTACTTCAAAGTGTAAATAATGTATTTTGAGCTATTTTTGTAATATTATATTAGTACACTGAAGAATTTGCAAATGGGTAGCTTTGGAGTTTTTTTTAAATATGGAACCTCAATACTTATATATCCATACAGGTAGAAAGTAAACATAATTCATGAATCTGCGACATAGACATTTATGCAGTGATTAGCACCCTGGGTTCGATTCCTGGAGTGTTATCTGCATGGATGTTGTATGGTCTACTTGTGTCTATATGGGTTTCTTCATGCACCTTGTTTCCTCTCACAGTCCAAAGACATACTTTAAGGTTAATTGCTTTCTATGAATAGTGGCCCTGGTGTGAACGTGTGTGTGTCTGTGTGTCCTGAAATAGACTAGTGTCCCATCCAAGGTGTATCTTGCCTTGCACCCATTGCATGCCGGAACAGGCTCCAGCTTCCCCACAATCTTGTACTGAATAAAGTGTTTAGAAGATGGATGGATGTTGCTTGAACTTTTTAATTTGATCACCTCTTTGACGACTTGTCAAAACCAAACAAGTGAGGATACATACAATGTTTTGGTGGCTTTTTGTTGGCTTTTACCAGTTTAAGAAGTTAATAGTTAACAGTTGCACCTGCTTTAAAAAGACTTCAGATTTAACCGACAAAATCTGGGAAAGGTGGGTTTTGTCTGCCAAGGGGACACTATTTTTGTCCCTCTGTTTCTGTGCACAATTCCTCATCTTGCATTTGCATGTATTTAATGTGAAGTATCGAGTTTTGTGATGTCTTGCTCTACAAAAGTCTAAAGAAGTGAGTCACCATGGCCTCAAAGGGTGGTGAGAAGAGGTAAAGAGTAAATCTGAGTGTGACTGAGAAACTAAGAGTTGATTAAATTAGAATTTGGAATGTCAGGGATATGGTAGCACCACGTAAACGGTTTTATATATTGGCAAAATGAAGTAAACGTTGCTGAAGTATGAAATATATGTAGAACCACAACCGGAAAATCAGTCACTGGTGCAAGGAACCATATGGAAGAGGTTCATAAGACATCACTCGATGAAGCTGTTTTAAAATGTTACGAAATTGTTAAAATGTTATGAAATTGAATTTCAAATGCAGTGATGAATGGCTTTGGTGAGTTTGTAAATGTCAAGCATAATGAATAAAAGCTTTGCGTGCACCTACTGAAGAGAGAGAACCGTTCAGTGAGAAATCAAATAAACATATGCAAGATGAAGACATCATATTTCCCAACTGCACAATGCTGAGGAGACTAGTCTCTTATCAATACAGTATATTCTTTCTGCAATACAGTGTTAATACAAAATAGTATATTATTTTTATATACTGTGCATTCATGTTCATACATATTCAGAAAGCATATATACTGTACAGTATGTACTGCGTATATTTTTGTTCATACATGAATAGTGTTTGGGGGATTTGAAATATCTCATTGGTAATGTAATGGACAGCTGGCAATACCAAACACACCTTCCCCTCATAATTGAACTGTAAGTTTATTCATTCCACCATTTGCTTTGGCCTAATCTGTTTAGACATAAACTTTGAGATCTCAGCTCTCATTTACATTACTCTGTATGTCCTTGACTTGGAAGCTGCTAGCGTGCTTCTGTTCACTATGAATATGGGAGCTCATGTAACCATGCTGTCTTGATTGTTGAGTGGTGTCTACACTGTCTGTATACTGCTTTTAATCTCATATTTTTATATTTTAGCACACCACAGCATTTACATTTCACTTCCAATGTTGGCCGGCATTAACCTATTACTGTATACGACCTAATGTATATTTCATTCAGTGCGTGTTTTACAAGTCATTCTGGATAAGGGTGTCTGCTTAGTTAGAAATAATTAGAACAATATAGAACTGTTAAGCACACTAATACAATGTATTTACTTTGGTACAGCTTAATGTCACCCCACTCACCCAGAGCAAAAATAATTATAGTAAAATCCTCCCTCTGAGACTCACTCCTCCTTGACTGTTAGAATTGCGTTACTGATTTTGTTTGCTAAGACCGTTGTTGAGATCTCCATCTCATCTACAACTCATCTACACTGTAATTGGAAGGAACATCTGTCATAATTGCTATGCTGAATTGTAAAGGATGAAAAAGACCACAAAAAAAAAAACAGAAGGTATTTTCTAGACATGTTTGACATGGCAAATTGCTCACTGTATTATAAATAGGAGAAAATTAGCAACAGTGTCCTAGATACTGTAAACACAATTAGTCAGTTCAAGGGTCCTAGTTAATACAAATAACCAGATATAGGGCAAGCTATTTTCCCCCTAATGTTTAAATTATTGTTCAGTAAATGACTGCAATGTGAAGTTACCTGTTGGCATTAATTTCAGTTCAATCTTTCAAGTCACAATTCATGATAATCAATTGAGGGAAACGTGACATTTACTGTATATACTTTAGTTTGGAATAACAACCGTATTACCTTAGTGTAGAAGCACATACAGTCCTTTTAATTATCTTTATAACCACAAATCAATATTGTGTTGGGATCGGGGCACATAGTATCTTTTGGACAAAGAAGAATGACCTAATATGGACATTGTACACATGACAATTTCATGACACAGATATCCATTAATGTGGTTTAGTTTTCAATGAGCTGTCTACAGAAAGAGCCATTCGACAGAGATGAGAGTTACATGCTGTGGTTCAGTTACGATAAGTCACTTAGTGACATGTGATACACACACACAGTCATGGGAACACATTATATACACCCTATGCATGCTTAAGATGTCAATAACCAACCCACTTTGCACAGGAAGACAAATTACTTTTTTGAAATCAGTTGTTTAGAATATATGCTTTAGCTTTTGATTTACACAGCAAATACTGTCAGTAAAACATAAATGGTTTGAAATCTGCCTGGACAGCAATTTCCATGTTGCACCAGATTATGTTGCAAAGCTGATAAATCCCTAGAAAGTTTAATCTACCGAGGAACAAAGACGAATCACACCAGTTACAATTTCAGTCTTTCAATACTGTCTTACCACTAAAGTGGTGATTTAACCACAGTGCCATCTGCATGCACCATATGCATCGTCATCAATGTGCCCAGATTACAGTGCTGGCAGATGGAACCTATGATGTGATTCAGTGTTTTATTCTGCACTTCAAAGCTCAGTTTAATGACCTTCCTGAAGAGCCTAGGATAAAACAAATAGTTTTCGGAGTAAAATCCAAACTACAATAAAAGTGATCACAATGCAATAGGGTTGAGAAAAACTGTGGGTGTGGAGATGAGTAGAAAGGCCATGTATCAGGGATCCTGACCACTTTATAAGGTTATGAGTTTCATATTCATTTTGTGAGAGATTATCTTTTTGTATCACAGGAAGAAAAAAAAAGTAAAAGAGCTAAAACGGTGTTGGCGTGTGTTCTTCTTGCTGTAGAAACAATTGATTTATAAATTATTACAGTTTATTTTTGTCAGTTTTTACACTTTGGTTTATACAGTATGCAAGCCATGTACTTTTACACATAAAATGACAAGTTTACACCACATACAGTATACAGCAAATACTGGTTCACATTAAGCCACATGACTGATGATATGACAATTTGGATTAAAATGTCTGTTTTAAAGTTCATTCTGACCATGTGAAATAACAAAATAAGTTTAAACTGTGTTACAGGAAGCCATCCAAAGCATTAGAAAGCTAGAGAAATCAGTATGTATTTAACAGTGAATCAGCATTTGAGGCCTATGCATTATCCATGTTATATTCTCCAGTGTCTGTATTTGGCAAATGTTTTAGGATAGCTCCCCCTTTTGTAGATCTCTTCATGCAATTACTCAATATTTACTGGCACAAGACATTACTAAGCCTGTGCGATTTACAGAAATTTGTCTCTTCCACAAAAAGCTCAGTCAGACAGCAAATAATTAAGAGCAATCAGCTTTTGAATTCTTTAGGCTTGAACAAGACCATTTCACCAGGGACTCCTTCGTTAATGAGAGCATCTGAGCTTCATCTCTGTTCATTTTTATTCAAAGCATAAATGCCAAATAGCAAAAAAAGAAAAAAGTTACATCCTGCATGTGCACTCTGCAATTAACTAGAATCTCTGCTCACATAAATGTCAGTGGAAATATTCCAATAATTAGTCCTCTAAGCAGTAAATTAAAAATGAAATAAAAGAAAAAAAATTAAAGTAAGAAGCTGGATGCAATTCCTCTGGCAATGACAACCTTTCCAATCAGAGAATCCATTTTGACAATGATCATCAAATGTTTCTGAAGATATTGAGTAATTCCTTGATCATTCCCAAATCTCATACATTGGATTGGTGTTAAAAGCACTTTCTTCCTTTTAATGGTAAGACTTAGAAAAACTCTTGGGTATTTACAAGTGAAGCCTCATTTCACCATGCCTTTTCTACCAGGCATAATTCTACATGGCCCCCCTTTGGTGTATCTTCATAAAGCTGTTCATTCCTCCAAGTCCTTTTACTACACACAGCTGAAGTGTATGCTACAGCATAGTGACTGTCCAAAATTCAGTGCTGAGGGGCAGCTGTAAAAAAAAGTACTTTTCTTCTTGTTAACTGGTGATTTGCCTGAAATCTCAGATGATTTGTCCAATCTAGACCTCCATCTTGGCCATTATCATTGCATAAACAGTACATTCCATATATTCTGTCTCACAGTTCATTAATTTAAAAAGCCTCTTGGCTTGGCTACATGAGTCAAAATACATGTAGGAACCTAAATAATTAATTAATGAATTGTATTGAAATGTAGTGATTCTAAGATTATAAAGGGCACAATAACAAGCAATATTATAAAACCTTTTGTATGTGATACCTTTATGTATGTGATAGATTACACATCTTTATTGAGCTTGAAACCTTATTTAAATCTGCGAGGCTTGTAAATTAAGTCTTTCAGCTCTTCAGTAAAGCACATTTAAAAATCTGCATTAACTCTTTACATCAATAAATGTAAACTGTTAACATCACAAGCATCAGAGAAGACTACCATTACATTACCCTGATGTGCACTACTGTGATTCGTACAGATGCAGCCATTCAAAGTGCGCGTCACAGACACGTACCGGATGTAATTGGCTACGGCCTCGCACGTCACGATGTCTCGGTACTTTAAAGGAAACATACACACCAGTATTCCATTTCTCCCTAAACATTTTAAGCATCGAAGTCTTTAACTAACGTGATACCGGAGTCAACAAGCATACTTTTAGAATTTGATAAAAAGGGAACATAATATGGAATCGCGTATCTAAAGAAATTAATAACGATATAATTATACTCATGTGATTCATACTGTATGCCTTTTCAGATTATCAGCTATCTTTATTTTTTAATAATACTAATACAACCAAAATATCCATAACAGTTTAGTGTTTGCACCTATCTTAAAAATATGAAAAAACATTTCAAGTGTAATTGAGATAACAGCAAGGCATACTGAGAGTTCTCCATATTTTTTTCTGCAACCCAGTGGTCACAAATGTAGGCATATAACCCAGCAGAAACAAGATGACCAAGTAAGAAACCCCCAGTAATATAATTTGTTACAGTATTTTTTATCTGTAAGCCTAACCAACAGACTATTTTCCAGTGAACTATTCATCAGTGAGCTTTTTCCCTAGACATCACAAACTACAAAAGCTTAGTGCTTTTTCCTAGACTAAAACTAAGTAATCAGATTAAAAGTAATTCAGCGTTAAATTGAGTTCCTCTTTCATAGTGTAGCGCAGGTATTCACATTATTAGCACTTTCAGTTTTTACACATTTCTGGAGGTTTAGTATTTGATACTTTCTGTCATACAGAACCCTTTGACAGCTCCTTGAGGATATAAAGAATTTCAAATGAATGCAGTGTGACAAAAGTTGCCTTTGCTCTGTCACGGACAATGCAGCAATAGTATTTAAACACAAAGATTTCAGGTGCCAGAATCTAAAGCAGATGGTTTTCAGCTGCTGCTTGCTTCCTTTAAACGTGGTCCAGATCAACAGGGGGGCGGTTTTTATAGAGATGAAAAGGTGAATGTAAGTCTAGGTATACAAGTGGAGAGCTGCGTCATCACAAGGTGCAAAGGAACAAGTAGAGGTTAATTGGCTTTGTGACTGACAGGGCACTTTCTGCAAGTGATGCAATAAATGAGATTGTTGGACAGGTGTAAGACATGTCTGAACAACAGGCAACTAATAACATCCAGCAAGAGCAAACAGAGCCCAGTTAGAACCCTAGTTGGTATATAAACAGAAGACTACCAATTATATAGTGCAAAGGTCTGCTGCTAAACCTGCTAGGCATA
Organism: Lepisosteus oculatus; assembly: GCF_040954835.1. Taxonomy (NCBI): domain Eukaryota; kingdom Metazoa; phylum Chordata; class Actinopteri; order Semionotiformes; family Lepisosteidae; genus Lepisosteus; species Lepisosteus oculatus. The sequence continues at coordinate 9,498,924 of NC_090719.1, read as the reverse complement.
TATTATAGGCAAGTGATAGGTCTAGATCCTAGAGAAGTCAGCCAGTGCACGTTCTACGGAGGATGACAATTGGAAGTGATGCTAATATTTCTCTCCTATTGTTTAGCATAGACATAAGTGGCCTAAAAATCACTTTACAAGTGTACTTATTCCATTTCTAATTGGAGAAATACAAAAAGCCTATTACAGTCTGGAGGGACAAGATGGCTCTAAAGACAATTTACTGATAAAGTGTACAGTATGCATAACCTTCTGGTTCAAAACTTCAATGCATAAGGTGTCTCAGCATGATCATAAATGCTGAACCTAATCTGACCAACTAACTAGAAAATGGTCAAAACCCATATTCAACATTGCAAGAAAGGTGGTTGAAATGTTAAAAATGTACTTAAGGATCTACTTTAGGACTGGATCTAATGTAATTATCTTAGACCTCTTTTTATCCAAAAGGTAAAATCTATATCATGAAACCTTGCAGTAAAAGTGGGAATGGTGAACAAAAAAAGTGAACAAATGTAATACTGCTATACATAGGGGAAGCAGGGACAGATTCCTGCAAGAATTCCCACAAGGGTAGTAACAACAGAGCCCAGAGACTAACAAAGAGAACTGTCTGCCAAATGAACGGACTATTATAAAAAACAGCAATATCTCTTTACCAATCATGACCATCAAAAGAATGATAATGAGACATCTCTTGCTCTGGATAGGTGCTGTCATAGATCCTACTGGTCCTTATCTTCACAGACTTGAGCTGCCTATCATAGGGGAGAGAAGTATACAGACATTGGACAGGGTATGAGGGTTTGGTGAGGATCTTTAGGGCTTTGGGTTTCAATCTAGAGAAGAGTGAGTCCACAGAGGAAATAGGGTAACCTACGGGTTTGGAGGTGATATACTGTACACTATTCTCTCTAGCTGTTTCTTGTCCAGGGCAGAGGGGTTTCCAAAGCACATAGTGATGGAGAAGGTCAAAACACTCTTAATGAGAGATCTGTAGAAAAGGACATTACTTCCTGTGACACTCCAATGTCTGGTGAGCTTCCTTGACCATAATGGATTTTGTTGATCTTCCATTTTGCTGGAGTGCTGGATATGGTGGTACACAGGAGCTTATAATTTTCCACCATCTCTACAGCCTGACCATTCATATAGGGGGGGAGTGCTCCCTTGCTTTGCCTAAAGGCCATCAAAGATTCTCTAGTTTTACTGACATTTAGTTCCTGGATGTTTAGGATACACCATTCAACTAATTCAGCTACTTCATTCCTCTATACTGACTCATTGTTTGTGATGAGCCTTATGAGTAATTTGAGTATCAGTGAACTTGAACATTTTGACTGAATCTGAAAGTGAAATACATCAATGTGCAGGCAGCTAAGGAGCAGTGACAAGACACAACCCTGAGGAGCTCCCGTGCTCATGGTGACAGGCTTAGAGATAGTATCCTTCAGCTTTACCATTGGATTCCTATTAGTAATTAGGTGGAATGATTAATGGAAAAAGATACAATATTCCTGGGCTTCTAGACAAAATGCTCACACGTTTCTTTTTCTGAAGGGAACATCTTCATACGTTGTTGAATGAAATATGCAATTCCTGTAAAATACTGCAAACCTCATAGACCAATATAACCAATAAACAATGACTAATTGCTTTGCATTATATATTTTAGAATGCAACTTAAGTAAATAAATGTAAATCACTTCATGAAAGTGTCCATTAATAAAGGAGCTTGTTTGCTATTTGTGCCTGAAGTCCCACATCCAACTTCATTTTCTTGTAACCAACCTCCTCATCATTGTCAGTCCCTGGTTTACAGAAGGCTTTATACAGGACTTTAACATATCCATTCAGAACGATTTATATAAAATAGAGAGAGGATTATTCATGTATTTTTAATTTTAAAAGTCTCACAGTTTTGTATTAACAAAAGATTTTTAAAAGCTTTTCATGCCACCCAAAAATGGCATCTCCAAGCAAAACCTTTTCAAAACATGTCCAAACATGTCTTGCTAAATCAGCAGAACCATTATCCAAGCTAATGAAAGTACCACTTTTCTCACTGAGACGCCAGAGCAAAGCAGTTACATTAAGGCAAGAAAAAACACAAAACCATACATTTTCTTTTTCTAGAGCTAAAATACAAATTCAAATTTACATCAGCAAGTACTATTTTTACAAGGCAGACAGGCCAGAACATCTTTAAGATACAGCATGTTGTATTGATTGCTCAAGGTTTTTATACAGAGCTATTGAAATGCATTACTGGTGAGACATTTTTCTCTTATGTGTTTTTGGGAATCGTGAAATATGTGTTAATTACTCCAAAAAAATGAGGGATCTTCATCTGTAAAGAAGAGTAAAAAAGACAGCAGTTGGATTGCACCACTGCAAATTCAAATCCTCATTTTTTTCTGTTTTGTGTTCTGAATATAACTTTTGTAGATAAATGCAAAATGTCTGCATATAGATTAGGAAGTAAAATACATAATAACCAGAAAGAACTCCATGGAATCAGTCTTGACAGATTTGTTTAAATGGTTCAGAGAGCAATTATAATACAAAAAACTGGGTTTGAGAGTCATGGAAATGGATAAATTTACTCTGTTGGAAATCACTTCTTTGCACCAGTCTGTACCACCATAAGAAAAAGCTGGCACCAGGTATTTTTTGCTATTGAAAACATTCCTGTAGCGCATAAAGAATTAGATTTTCCTGTTTTATCTGGCTGTCAGTGTCTATCTTGCACTGGTTATGCACATAGGAGATGTCAGAACAGTCTTCTTGTCTAAGTCTTATATTTCTGAATTCAGAAATAAAGTCTTGGGTTCTGTGTCTTTGTTCTTCCATGTCTTAGTGTCAGTTTTCGCCAAATGTCTATTTTGCATGTACTGCACCACTTTTATCCACAAACCTGCAGGTGCATATCACTTGCATATCACAGGGAAAAAAATCCAATGATATTTAGTGAATAATAAAATTAAAGCTCATTGCTGTGTCTGCACAGAAGTGACACAAATGTCAGTCAGTAATAGCAGGATCCGTATATTTTGCTGTATCTTTGCTTTGCATTTATTGAGTTTACTCTGCTACTATTCAGATAAGGAAAACAGCTTGAGTAGGACTGCGCTTAGATAGTAAGCCTGCTGATGAAGGCTTTCTCCTTGCACTTTTCTTCCCATTGAAGAAATGCTCTTCACTGAAACACACAAACCTATGGGAAATTGAATGAATAAAAAATCCAGCTACTGGAAATATTTACTGTTTGGAGTGACTCTGTTTTATACACTCTGTGTACTTGTGTCTTTATTTACATGAATCAGAAATGATTATGAATATTAACACAAATAGCTCTGGCATGTTCCCAGCAGCTTTTAAAACTGCTGCAGTTATACCACTGCCGAAGAATCTAATATGGATAACCTGAATAATGTTCAGTCCATATCTGTCTGTGTTGTGTAAATATTAGAAAATGTGGTTGTGATGATACTAAATGGTCTTCTAATTGTACACGTTCTTATTAGTTTGCTTGATTAGATTTTAGGTCTGAGATTGGTTTGGTTACATCTGCTGTTCCAATACTGGGCTCAATACTGGACTCTCTGTTATTTAGTCTTGGTCAAGACCTAAAAATGACATGGTTTGAGTTTCTATGCTGATGATGTTCAATTCTTTGTCCGCACTAAACCTTATAGCATGGTAACTGTATCAGTACTCTGATTGCACTTCTGATGTAAAGGTGTAGATGACCCAATTTATTTTGCATCTTAAAAGCGATGAGTTCAAGTTAATGGGTTCCTCCAATTAGTTACGTAGGTATGTAAAATCAATGCATTAAGCTTCTCATATAACAGCGTTACTTGAATTTTATTGAGAATAAAGAATGTGATCTTCAACCCTGGATTGACATTTGAATTTTGCAAAATATTTTCAAAACATTGATTTTCCTTAGAAATTTTAGAAATATTATCAGGTTGTGTCCTGTGCTGTTTGTATCCAAACGGGAAAAACTGGTTTCGTTTCTTCAAAACTGATCAGTGTATTGCTCTATCTGTAGGGTCAATATGTTCATAATTCAGCAGCTATGATAGTAGCTAAGTAGATAATGTGCAAGTCCCATAGAAAGTGCACAGTAGATAATGCACATTAGTCCCGTCTTGGAGTCCTTGAACTGGATTTCTGTCAGGTTTTGACTGATTTTAAAATCATTCTGCTTATATTCAAGGCTCTACCTTAGGGTTCCACAATCCTGGTCCTGTGGGGACAGTGTATCTGCAAGTTTTATATAGCTATTTAAAGCAGCACCACCTGAAGCGATGGAACTGTTTTAAATGATTCAGTTAAGCCCATAATGATTCAGGCTAATATGAGCATAGCTGGACCTAAAACATGTAGACACATGACCTTCTAGAGCCACTTACAATGCATTTATTTTTTTATAACCTGCTATAGCCCTCAAGTACTATGGGGCATACTGTGTACTGGGACATTCACATTACCCTGCAACAGGGTGGGTCTGTTTGTGGAGCATGTAGTTCTACAACATTTTGATAAGATGTGTATGATGCAGTTGCAAGGTGTATGCATTCAAAAATACAGTACAATACAGTCTGTGGGATGAAAGAGAGTAGAGCTGTTTAACAGTCATTATGCTCTAGGACCCACAGGTATAGTCTGTTGCGGTTTATGTGTATGCTTTTGCTTGTTCATTATGTTTACATCAATGGGATTTTTAGGGTAACCATGGGTCTATTGCATGTATTCATCATGGACCTGTTTATTATTCCCTATATGGGATGCAGTGGCATAGTGGTTAGCATTGCTGCCAGGCTTTGTGATGTCAATTTCAGCTGTAAAACTGACAGAACCCCCAAAAGGTAAACATTCTACAACTTCTAAAGTTCTTATAGTATGGTAACCAATAATTCCAAAAATACTTTTTAAAAGTTAGAAAATCTTTACAACCCCTTTATTGAGCTTTTGCTCTCAGTAGTGTTAGTGTTATAATATTATATATATTCTAATATAATGCAGTATAAAAGGTATTATTTGCTGTACATTATGTGCTTTTATACCAAGTGGTAGATTACTTCGACTGTGGGTAAGCCTGGAAACTATTTTTGATTTTGAATGGAACTGATAAAGGCTCATTTTGATTCCATCTTATCCTGCATTTTAATAATCAGATTTGGTTCATGGGAAACTGCGCCTGTCAGATTCCTGGTGAGGACGAGTGTGTGGGTGAATGTGTCTTGAAAAAGGGCAGCAGGGTAATAAAATGACAAATGTGTTTACGTTTAAAGCAGCAAGTCCATAAAAATGCTATGTAATCACGCCACCTCATCTAATCGGCATATCAAAACTCTCAGAGGCATTATGCTTGCATTATGCTTTTGCCCTTACTCATTTTTATTTTCCATTTACTGACGCATTTCCATCTGCACTAGTCAAACAGTTATAGTCAATAATTTAGACAGACCTCAGTCAGTCAAGTTGGCTGGCTTCATTTGCCCAAAATTATGTGTTGGCAGTTATTGTAACATTATTTTAATGTAGTATGGTTTCCTTGCTGTTAGCACTGAACATTTTCCCAAAATGTGCAGGAATTAACATAAATTCTTTCATTAAAAATCTAATTTGTATAACATTCCTATCTGTAATATCGGTGAGTTTTGAGATGGTCCTTCTGTTCAGACTCAAAACCCGACCCCAAGCCTCAGACATTACATGAAAATAAGACGATTTCTTATTTCTGAACATCACATCTGTTTTCATCTTGGGATGCTAATTTAGAATCCCGCCTACACTCTAAAATTAGTCGGTTCTTAACCCTGGATCTGTGCAAAGTTTAATTTCTCAACTAATTGCCAGTTTTTTCCAGGCAGTAATTAGCTAATCCCTAAGTGGCAACTGATTATTATAAGTTTGCAATGGCTGTAATGCAATTCCTTTGCTAACATTTTTCTCTGATGTTCACAGTTTTATTCCAACAGTAGACGAACAACACATGAGGACCCATAAAAGAATTTAACCTATAAATTTGTTTTATGAAACTGCCCTTAAAACATCCACTTTACTTTAAATTTAAGTGCTTCTTCATCTCTGTACAGTAACTCAACATGAATTGTACATGAAACTGGGTTACAGAAACACAGGAAACAGTACATGCTTCAGTGACACACAAGTGTTTTTTTACACTGCCAGGAGCATTGGCTACCAATTATTCTTAGTCTCCTTGGTTTTGACCTTTTAGAATCCTGATGGCACTTTTACTCTAGTCTTGCACACTTGTGTTGAAAGTACAAGGTCAGAACGAATAACAAATCTTTAACATCAAGTTACTTCACACAAAGTGCAACCTCTAACCATTTCAATTGAGTCATGGATTTCTTGCATTATTTTTCAATTATAATGAAGTAAAGGTTAGGGATCTGAATCTATTTATGGAGAATTGTAGGTTCAAGTTCCCAGTGTAGATACTGCACTTGTACCCTTGAGAAGGTACTTTACCCTCATGATTCCATGTTACCCTACTGGTATAAATGTGTAATAGCATTCTTGTGCTTAAATATTTTTGCTCAATTCTATAAAAACTAGTAAGCTCTGGAAGAAGAGTGAATATTGAAGACATGTCATTTTATTTGGCCATTAGACAATATTCAAACTGTTAAAAACACAAATTAAAACCCCAAAGGTTGATGGCTGATTTCTGAATGACCAATACAAGAAAACCCGGGCAAAATACCACTCTCAAATTAAGATTTTTAATTAATGTAGATGGAGCAGAGATGTTTTTATAGGCTCTGACTGCAAATGGAAACAAAGCAATATTTATAGAGAGGACAATTCACAGACAAATGCCTAATGTTTGTGGCAATGTGTTCTTATCTCTTTTTCTCTACTTAACATTTGAAAGCACAGTTTTGAAAGACAGAAATATGCAAATATGCCTGTATCAGTTTTAGGCTGTCCTGTAATCCTGTCAGACATGAGATGAGCTATCAAGTGTCACTTGCAAGGGAAGAGATCAGAATGAAGAGAGCACTTTACAGATTGCTTAAAAGGGTGCAGGATTCAAAGACAGAAAAATAGTATTTTGAGATACAGGTACAGGGAAAAAAAGTTATTAAAACTGCCAAGAGAAAGACAGAAAAGAATATTTCATATCTTAATGAAAACCATTTCATTTTTGTGATATAACAGAAAAAGAATAGTAAATGTTGGAGTAAAAAGCTTGAATTGATAATTGAGGATAAGCAATAGCAAAACAACAATGAAATAGTAAATGTAATTAATAATTCATGCTTGTTTTCACAATAGAGGACATCAATAATGCTCAATGTTAAAAAAAGGAACGTTTTTTATAAAAAGCATTGAATAAGTTCAGGATTAATGACAAGAACCTCAAGGTAAGCTTAAAACTAATAAATAGAGATAGCACTGTACCAGTGGTACTTGAAAATACCCTGGTATGGTAGTGGGGATGCAGTGGCATAGTGGTTAGCATTGCTGCTTTGCAGTGCTGTGTGTGTATCTGTGTTTCTGTTTATGTTTGCCCTGTGATGGATTGGCATCCTGTCCAAGGTGTATACTATATTGTGCCCACTGCTTGCTAGGATAGGCTCCAGCTGCTCTGTGACCCTGAATTGGGAAAAGCAGTTAGAGAATGGGTGGATGGATGGAGGAATGGTTATAATAAACTCCTAACTACTGTAGCATCTTCCAATTCTTGGTATGTAAGCTCTACTCAATGATTTGAGAATTATAAATTTAACATCAATTCATAAATAGGGGACAAAACTTGGCAGTCTTTCAGTTAGCACCTGATTACAACAGGTCTAAAATTTTAGCCACTGAAATGGATCAACTAAGTCATTAAGGTTAAGACATATCTAGATTTCCAGAAACGTTTTGAGATGGTTCCTTAACAAAAGATGAAGAAACGTCATCTTAAGAGCATAGTCTCTGACTGGATAGACTTAAACAGAGGTGTACTGCAAGGATCGTTATCCTGTTTTTATATGCAGTATACAAATGAATAATCCTTTGATATACAGTACAGTAGGATCACGACATTCGAGAGGTTTGGTTCGGACACCTGTCAGACATTGCCAAAATCACATATAACCAAGTCTACCCCTGTGCTGTTGAATAATGTACTACAGTATATAGCTTGTATTGTAGGATTAAAAATTATATGATAATTAAAGCACTTTTCATTTTGAGAATCAATCTTTTAAGATAGACCTTATCAAAACCTTTATTGAAACCTAAAATATATTGTGCTTTGTGTTTTATCTGCTGTCCTTATTGCTTTATAAAGAATACTAGTCAATTAATTAACCTTCCATTTCTAAAATCCTGTCAAAATGACATTTTTTCAAACCATTCTTCTAATTTAGCTCTAACAATCATCTCTAAAACTGATTTACATGAGTGATATGTGATTTCCTGGTTTAATTCTGCCCTCCTTTTCATACAGTGGTGTTACGTTTGCAATTCTACAATACAAAGGAACTACAAAGGAGATGCAATATTCTAGCAAGCAGTTAATGAATATCATCTCTCATTTCCTTAAGTATAACGTGTAAAATACAAATCAAGGCCTCTCGACCAATGTCCTAAACCCTGGTGTCTTCTTTTTCAACCTTTCAGTCTTGTGCTCTTTCACAAAGTCTATCCTTTGACTTCTGTCTCTTTATCTTTAAACCAATCACCATTAAACCAATAGGCATTTTTATAGAGCTTGAATTTTAGATAAAAGCATCAGCAAAATCATTTCAATTGTAAAATAATTTAATTTGGCTGTCATATCTTTTTCAATATTTTGCCAGGCTTGTTTTTTTTACAGTACATTAGGATGCACTCTGGAAAGGCTATTGACTCTGTCCCCTCAGATTATTACAAATGAAATTTAACTCAATAGAAGCTAATTGTTATTGCTAAATGTTGTTCAAGGCTAGCATTTAAATGTACAACAAAGCCATTTTCATAAATTGATTAGTTTCAGCCTGATCAATGTGCAATGTGAAATAATAAATAAGCCTATAATTCATCATGAACAAGCAGCACTGGAATTATGATTAAAATTTTGAATTTTTTATAGCTTGCCAGGCCATAAACAATATTATTAAGAAACTAGGCTTTGTTCCAAATTCAGGAATGACTAAATACAGTGTGCACCTGCCAACTATTCCATTTCTTACCATTTACAGACAAGGTTACACTGCCTGTTTGTTTGCTTCCTATGTCAAAGTGCATATTCACCAACCATAAAGGGGAGAACGGATATAATGGGGAGAGGGAAAATTAAATTACCTCCAATTCTGAAAGAAGTCAGTAAGATATAAAATCTCTTACACTGACTGTAGAAAATCATGCAGAATTATTAAATCATGAAAGTATGTAATTTCATTGGGACAAAAACTGTTAACCTGCAACCATTATGGATTATTCTAATTTGTGTCAAATACTCGTGAAACTGCAGATACGAATCCATGCTTTATGCGGGTGAGTGTTTTTAAAGTTGAGTTTTTTCATCAAAACAGTCGCGTTTATTGCCTCTCTGAAATATTCATAAGGTCCTGTCTTTATGTTCTGCATGTTGCCCGAGATTGATTGTGCTGCTGTTGCGCCTTGCTGCCATCAGTGTCTGTATGAAGTATCCACATGAACAATTAGGCTACAGTCAAATGTGCTGAGCTTGAAATGCATAAATAGACCAATAAATTATTTCTGAAGGTTCTCGGAGTTGAGGAATCGTTCTCAACTTTGAAATCTGTTTAAAAATGAATGCTAACTGGGGATTAGGATGCCTTTCTCTAATAACCACGATGAGTTGTTATGGATCTCATTTTCATAGCAGTGCTCTGTCATTGTTTTACTTTGTCAGATCATTATAGAGTTTCACCCAACATATTAATGCAGTGATATGATTTTTCATTATTTTATTATTTCAAAGAGAAATGACTCTCCATTTCAGTGCTAGTACTGCATTGTTTGTTTCAATTTTTTTCCACATGCATAACATCTCATTTCAATGTATCTTCTTTGCTTCATATTTGAAGGCCTGTGCTGCGTTTAAGCTCACAGTTAATGAGCTTAAACAGTCAATATTATACATTTCATGAACAAAACAAACAATAAGACTCAGTGTCACCATGTTTCAGTGAACATTTTCCATTTCAGATACTAAGTAAATGACCAGAAAAAAAGATTAAGCCATCTGTTCCTCAACATCCTGATACATAGTGAGGATTAGGTGGACACTTTGCCCAAAGCTTGCCCTAAGGAAAGAATGTTACTGAATGTGACTCAGTAAAATGCCTCTACAGAATTGTCACCAGGCACCCACCTTGTTTCACAGTTAAAGGTGTATGTGACAATAACTTGGGATGACTTTCTTAAACTAATGAGGGATTGAGGGATTTTGGACAGCTTTAGAAAAGTAACTTTTGTATATACTTCAGGCAATGGAACAGTGTTTTAAACATTAGAAAATATGATCATTTAGTAATTTTACAGAGCTTTGGTTGCCTGTGCAAAGCTTGCACATGCTCCTTCAAAGCATCTAAACTTACAGAGATACAGAAAGAGCCAAAAGTTTCTCATTTTAGAGCATTAAGGGTGAATAATAGCCAAGGGATTCCTACTACCCTCTTGGAAAACTTGGTTAAGTCCAGACTTTATAGATTTTTATTTCTGAATTAATTATAATTGACTGCAGCAGGCCTTCATTTACTATATGGCTCTTCACAACCTCACCAACAAGAATATGACATCCGTATAGTAAACATTTTCTATCCGCTTTTCAAAGAAAAAAAAATAGTCTCTCTTAGGATTTTTGTATAGTGCTCGTTCAAGACATTTAAAAGGAGCCATTGCCTGAAGCGAATAAGCAAAATGATTAAATGCAATAACGAGTTGCATCACCTAACATCTGCTCTCAAGTGGCCACCCTTGGGTCAAAATGTCAGCTGTTTGTACTGGAACACTGCATCTCTATTTCAAAAATGTTTGTTATAATGAATATTTCTTGACTTTAGTAGCAAACACATTTACTATTTATTATTTCACATTGGGGAAACTCATCAGATTCAAACATGATCTCTTCTGAAGTCATAGCACTGCAACAGAAATTAACAAAACACCTGTTAAGATCAGGCTCCATATTGCGCACGGACCAAGTCACCGTAATGTATTAGTTCCAGACATGAAGGGATTTAATGTTGTTTAATAAAGTGTGTTGTTAATTAACATAGTAAAGATAGAATCTGCTAAATTAAGCATAATGTCTCAGATTTTATACTGCCTGTACTTGAGGCTATAGATGGGACCTATAGAAGGTTTGCTTTTTCCTGAATATAAAGATATGCTTTACTCTACTGTATGTACCCAGTAATCATGCTAAATAATAGTTATAAATTTAGTCACTGCAGAAATCTGTCTTGATCAATAAGCCAGTAAATCAAAAGTAGAGGCCTTGAGGAGGGGAATGAATTAAAAAGTTTATTTGTAGATGTTATTTACATTTTTTTTTAGCAGAAAAGTCTTTTTACAAGACATCATGTGTTATCATATAATAATAACATTTCTCTTGCTTTTGAGAAAACCTGCCATAAAAGTCAAAGATCCCTAAAATGCAAAGAACTGTTTTGCTGAAAGTACATTAGCTAAGATTCAAGCAATCTTAAATAATCTTGCAGTATACCCACTCAGCTATTTGAATTTTTTTGTTCTAAAAAAGGCTGTGTAGTATAATATGAATTAAAAATGTGTTTTATAAAGGTATGCAGCATGATAATACAAGCAATTCTGACAGTAAGATGCATCAGTTTACGTTCTAAAATATGAATTGATTAATGTGGAATTATTATTAGTGATTACAAAATCTGACTTACGAACTTTGGAGGAGCCATGTAAGAATTTAATGCTTAAGACAGATGCACACAAATATTATTAGTAGTATTACACAGTACTCCTAAGATTACCCAGTTAAACTATGTATATAAGGAGAAAAACATCCACAAACGACAACATTCTTTGAATGTATTCTTAATTTATTACCTTGGAGTAATATGATTTAGATCTATGATCTAGATTCCCACAAAATATGAAAGTGTGAAGAGGTGTTAGCCCAGTGCCCAGATATGACATAGAGCCTTGCAAATACAGTAAATGCAGACCCTAGTCGTTCATGTTTGTTATTTACGCAACCTACTCCACACATGCACAACAGCAAAAGAAAGAAATATATATTACAGAAAAATTGAAAACTCATGATCGCATAAATATTCAAACTCTAAATGTGGGGCAACAATTAAATTTCCTGCAGGACAATGATCAATATGCAAAGCTATACTGAATACGAATAAGATAGTGATTGTCCAATTCAGAGCACTGACATGAATCATATCGAGATTCTGTGGAATACTTGAAAACTACTGTCTAGAAATGATTCTCGAGCAACTACAGAGTGCTTGAGCAAATTTACAAATTTACCAAACCTATCAAAAAGAATGGACAAGCACTGCAACATGCAAAGTTGGTAGAAATTAAGCCAAAAAGTCTTGCAGCCAACAATAATAAATATTGAGTTCATAGGGCTGAATACTAGTTCACGTTCCTGAGTACAATGAAATGCTGATTTGCATGGTTTCTTCAGATGACAAATGACATAACAGGTGACATAAAAAATGACATAACATTGACATGGAAAATGACATCACAATTCTTGGAGACAGGAACAGGGTAGCAGCAGTCATTTTAACCAGCATTTAGATAGCAGCTCATTGGAAAATTCAGCAGTGGCAGTATTTTGAGTTCAGTGCAAAACAGAGGGGTGTACGTAGGAATAGAAGGATTTAAGAGGTGGAGTTTAGGAGTTTTATGGCTCTGGGGTAGAAACTTTCTTTTTAACCTAGAGGTCCGGGCTTTTATACTCCTAAATCTTCTGCCAGAAGGAAGAAGAGAGAAAATTGCATTCCCAGGATGGTTTTGGTCTCTGATTATATTATTCGCCGTTCTGAGGCAGCATGTGGTGGTATGCATATTGATTGCAAATCTATGCCATCAATATATTTAAATTGTTTTCTTGTGTCTTTGTTGGCATTTACTATAACTTTTCTTACCCTTGGAAGTATATAGTTGGAGCGTTAAGACTTGGAAAAAAAATATTTAGGTTAAAAAAATGTGTATGCATCATTCTATAATTTCACAAAGTGGGACACCATAGGATAAGATGGAATGCTTTTGCATGGCACTGTAACTGATTTCAATAATATATTTGTTTTGGCTGTAGCTAAGATATCACAAGGGATCTCTAAAGCAGTCGAGAGAAACTATTGCTATATCATTTGAGTTGCAATTTTAGAGTTTCTGAGAAAATAGAGAAAAGGGTAAGAGACTTCAACAGGAATGGCTCTGTATAAACCTGCCAGGGTGATTCTGCCAATGAAACAGAAAGCTACAGAAAATCCCAAATTTGAACAAGTCGACAGAGTTCACAAGCAGGTTAAATGTGCAAAAGAGAATTAGCAGAAAGCTGAGTGTGAGGGAAAAAAAGAGCCCTGTGAAAGCAGCTTTCCTCTTACTGTTCTTTCTGTTGTTTCTGTAGCCTTTGATTGTGAGCTATACTTGATTATCAGACACACTGGCTTTCCTTGCAGTGCCCCGCACACAATAATCTTCCTGTTGAAAGGCAGTATACAAAACAGATCATTATACAGGCTTTTTATCTCCTTGCTTGGTAAATGAAAGTAGTCTATGCCCTTTTAACTCTACTGCTCAACACTTATTAGGGATACTCAAGCAACCACTACTTTAAGTAAGAGATACTGTATTTTAGATCACTATTCTCTGGTTGCCACTACTTCTTTGCTGAATACCATTTGCATGCATAATCAAATAACTCTTAGATGCAATTAAAAAAGCCCACCCATACCCAACCACACAATTTCTCCATGTTGTCCTAACCAGTAATGAATACACTGCATTATGAGGCATATAATAATAGGAATAACCAAGGAAAAGCAGTGAAATGTATTCTATAGCATTTTCTTTTCTGCACTTTTGCAAATCTCCACAGCTGATGTTTAGTTTTTCCTTACCATGATTGAAGAAAGTATGAAGGGTGCTCAAGATATCTTGTCCACCAGCTACCTAATCATATTCTGAAAAGGGAACAAAAGCTGCAGGGGCTAATTAAGTCTTTTTTTTCCTGCACATTTATCATATTGTTTAATAATGATCTTACCACCCCTGCTGTTCATGATTCTTAATAAGGACTGTGTCTAATTAAATAATTGAGCATGGCCATTAATAAAATATCTTATTACATAAGGGGAAAATATATTTTATGCTGAAAAGTTCACTTGAAAAGTGGAAAACCCGGATTGATATCAATAGCATGCACTGGAAGAAACTGTAAACACTAACACTTGAGACTGGTAATCAAAAATATTGTCCCTGGAGGGTCTAATTAGTTTATTCCCCCAGCTGTCTGAGAAAAGAAATAAAGTTGCCAAATGCTTATGTACTCTTGCTTTGGATTAATATTCAAAGATTATTTATTCGTCCTTTCAGATATGACATGACAGTGACATAGAGTGTCTGTTATGCAGATTATTTTTGTTTGGCTACAGGTTGAAAGGGTTTAATTTAAAGATGAGTAATTACATGCAAACTGGATCACAAGTCTAAAAATAACCAATTTACAAATCCTTCAACAAATATTGAACAAATCTACATAGACTAATGATATATTAACTCAACTATTATTTATGGTCTCTAAACAATCTTTCTCTAGAGATATAAACCTGGATATACTGCAGGTTTGAAATAACCATTTATCTGTAGCATTTGATTAATTGGATGTTAAAGACAGGTGGAGAGGCAAAAGAAAATGAATTTGGTACAAGCCCATAGTTTTATAGCATGATAAGTAATATGACTACTATGCTGCTATGATAACTTTGGAGTTAAACCTCAGTTTTGCTTGTTTCTCTTTCTCTTTTTTCCTTCTTTGATTTGTACTCATTAAATATCGAATTTGGCAGTAACACAGAAAAGGGCTGATTCTGTGCCTATTATTTTCCCCTGCTAAAAGGAATTAAAAGGATTTAATTCTCATGAAGCAGCCAGAATGGCACTCTGCTGGACAGCACAATGAAAAAGCAGGCAGAGTGTGTATGAACTGCAGTGGAGGCTAACTGCTGTGAAAGTTGTGGACTTAAACATACTGCAGATGTCGTCTATTCACTAAACATTCCTGAAACTGGACTTTGTTTTAAGGTTAAGTACTGAATACTCTGGAGCTTTTTGTTATTGACCTGTATGACCACTCCCACCATATGGCCAGCAGCCATATCACTCCGCAACTCCCAACTGGCAGCCCACTGAAGCTCAGCAGGTGTGAGCCTGGTCAGTACCTGGAAGGGAGACCTCCTGGGAAAAACTAAGGTTGCTGCTGGAAGAGGTGTTAGTGGGGCCAGCAGGGGGCGCTCACCTAATGCCCCAGTATAGTGATGGGGACATTATACTGTAAACAGGTTGTCATCCTTCAGATGAGACATAAAACCGAGGTCCTGACTGTGTGGTCATTAAAAATCCCAGGGTGTTTCTTGAAAAGAGTAGGGGTATTACCCCGGTGTCCTGGCCAAATTTCCCATTGGCCCTTACCAATCATGGACTCCTAATAATCCCCATCTGTGAACTGGCTTCATTACTCTGCTCTCCTCCCCACTAATAGCTGATGTGTGATGAGCGTTCTGGCGCACTATGGCTGCTGTCGCATCATTGGTGGTGGTGGAGGGGAGTCCCCACTACCTGTAAAGCGCTTTGAGTGGAGTGTACAGAAAAGCAATTATTATTATTATAATCTGGTTTTCCAGAGGGAAGTGAGCATGACAATAAAGATGGTTTCCTGAAAGCACCAATCCCTTCATGGCTTTCAAATTCAGCACTTAGGAACAAAGTGTGGAAACACTGTATTTCTGGAGATTGTTCTCCCAGAAGCTACGATAAGCCCTGAGTGCTCAACTTCAAATTCTACACTATCTTGATAGACAGCTCATTTTGAAAGAAAGCAGGCAAACTGCTCTGTTCACTTAGCTAAAGGAACTGTAACGTTTTACCTGAATTACAGCTAAGTGACAGCCCAGCAAAGACACACCTTTGCAGGAGTGAAGAGATCACTGAGGGAAGCAGGTATCCAGTCTTTTTTTTTTCCTGTATCCCACTGTGCTTAAAGCCCTCTAGGCTGGCAGTCAGTGTCAGTTTACTGTACATCCGCGCAGGAGGCAGAGGAGTTCATCTGATCCGAAGGGACTGCCTCTTCAAATTTTATGCGGTGACAGTTTTTTTAAAGACAGGCATGCAAGTCAGATCAGACATTTTTTTGCCATTCTCTAACATTTATTTTAATTTTCTTCTGTGCCGCGCGCTGCGTCTTGTTGAAAGTGACTTTTGGCTGTACGCCGTGTGTCAAAGGAGTGACATTTCCTTCTGCATTTACTATTTCATCCACAGCCACACCTGACCCCTTGCATTTGTACTAATACTGTTTCTATATATTTTAAAACCCTTTTCTAGATTAACTAATATGTATTCTTTCTAGTAGCTTTGATGAGCTATAATTCATTACTGAAGGGGGTCTTAGCTCCAGCTGGAAGAAAAGCACACCCCATTCAGGCTGCAACATACTGTATGCTCAGGAGGCCACAGGGGTAGATGTATCATTGAGAACAGCCAGCTAATCTCTCTCCACTCTGGCACCCAGCCAGTTTCTCTTCATTTACAATTCAATATTTATTATGAAAATAGGAAACATTGGTTAAAAGAGGAGCCCATTTGGTCCATCTAGTCTGATTGGTAGTTTATAGTTAATTGATAGAAAGACCTCATCCACTTGTTTCTGTGAAGATGCCAGGGTATCAGGTTCAACATGGCTGGCTAGCTTGTTCCGGATTCCCCAACACTTTGAATACAGAACTGCCTCCTTTTCTCTGTTTTAATGTAACTCCACATAGTGTCATCTAGTTTGTGTTTAACTGTTTATTCTAGACTGACACTGAGGATTTTTTAAAAAAAGTTATTAATCATGTTTATCTTTTTTTTTCTCCTGTTCACATTTCCGTGGTTTCTTCCCAATCAATGCAGGGAAAGTTGATGCCTCCCATAGAACCTATTCTTGTGCATATCCAGTATATTCTTAATTACATTACACAGTATAGTGTTCAATTACAATACCATTAAAAGCAGTATTTATTATCATCTGCATATGGTGGTACTATAATTACCATCTGTATTTGGTGTTTAAAATTAGACCAGTGTTCCCTTTACACATTGAAAATTGCATTGTAGCCTCACAAATATGCAATAAATTATGACATAAAGTTTAGAAGAGAGGCTCTTCCCAAAAAACATGGCATTTTCCCTCTTTTGTTTTCCCTAATCTTCCCCTCACAGGTAATTCCCCCTTTTCTGCTTCGCTTCGGAATGATAAAGTGATTTATACTCAAGCAGATACTTTAATGAAGAAGTTTTCACTTGTGCCAGGATTTCCTCTCAGTTCCCTGGCACATTTGTTTTTAACTTGCAGCTTTGTTCTGCCTATGGTGTACCCTTGGGTGAGGGGAAGAGGCCAAAATGTCCTCCTATCATTTGTATCCTTTCTTATGCTCTTATGAGAGTTTTGCTACCCACACCATGCACAATCCATCATCTGCTGAACTTGAGGGGCAAACCAAAGTGTTTAGCTTTCTCTATTTCTGCTTTTAATACAGGATTCACGCGATCATTTAGCACCTGTCAGCATGTTACAGATGAAAGAATGTCCTGGGGCAACATTTGGCATCCAAAATCATGGTATTGTCCTGAGGTTGTCGATTTTTGGATACAGATCCCTTTCTGTTTGTCCATTATTCTAAGTAGGAATATTCCCTGTTGACATGTAGCACTCTTGATGGATGATATCTCTAAACTTGGCCTCTCCCAGTTGGTAGAGGTGTATCTGCCTGGTTGGTCTCATCACAGTTAACAATATGTCACTGTTGTCCTGGCTTCATAGGATCCTTCCCTATCACAATATCATGATATCATTTACATGGAGCTTTCTACTGCTTGGTTCCATTTTGCTTGGTTGGGGAGACGGTGGAGATTTGATGCAAGTTGAGTAGAATCTTTTCTATATTGTACTCCTTCCTTTCAATTTTTTGTTTATGTACTTGTATCACTTGAACCTGGAGTAGGATGCCACCATGGTCAGGACTTTTAGGAGATACTGATATTTTGTTCTCTAACAAAGGTTTAAGTGAATAAATACTGGATCACTTAATACCCCTTATAGCTCCATATGCACATATACATATGAATGACAGGAGTTTGTAATGACAGGAGAATGTAAACCACAAACTGAGAATGCCTGCTTCCACTTGCAGCCCTGCAAATAATCTTGCCATGCAAATGTAGTTTACAAATAACAGAGTCAAAATGAAGACTGCAGAAATCCAGGAGGGCTGGAGGAAATAATCTGGGGAGGGAGAATTTGTTTAGCAAAAACAAATCCGATGATATAGGCAGTTTGCTGGAGCCCTGTGTGTCTAGAAATAAGAATCTCAGCCCTCTCCTCCCAGTGAGATGTGCTACCGAGATCCTTTTTTTTTTCCTTATTTGTACAACCTTGTCAGACATGTGGGTAAGATAAAAAAAACGGAGGTGGGGGATAATAATTTGAATCCTTGCTGACTGTTCTTCCTTGGGCTTCTGTCCTTCAATAATTTAATATACATAATCCCTTCGGCTCTGTCTTTGTAAATAGGTGGAGAGCACTGAACACTGGAAATCTGTAATCCTTTTATTAATAGAATGTCTCTTCAAACATGAGCTCATATAATTATGATGGTGCCACGGCAGTGATTCTGACAATATTAAACGATTTCTGAAGATCATTGCATTGTATCTAGTTATAACTCCAGGTATGATGGTCAGCTAGTTAAGAGCAGCATGTCAAAAGATCACACAAGTTCCTGGCAAGCATTCAAAAAATTATTTAACAGGTTCCAACTATTACAAATAAATCATACCAGATATTATTTCTTAGCTTTTATTGTGAAAAATAAAAAAATAATAATACAGAAGACAGGAATTAATCAGCTTTGTGAACTTTGTTAAATCTTCATTATATTATCTTCATCATATCTTTGTATGTTTTCTAATCATACACCTGGACAAATAGAGGTTTAACTGAAGAAAAGCAGATACTTTGCATGATGGATTTGAGATTTTGATTCCAAACTTGCAAATGCAATGCAACAGAAATAAAACTACTGAATCAAATGCCTACAGATTTATCACAAAGAGCAAATATAATCCTGGACATGGTAGTGAACCTATGTTGAGTATTAGTCATTACTCCTTGTATTGATCATTTCAGATTCAGCCTAATGTTGTCCAGAGTCCCCAAAAAAACTTTGGAAACTGAAGCCTAGAAGAGGTGAATTTATACCTTAAACGTCTTGCTTATAAATTTGTCTGAAAACAAAATTACTGAAAACAAAAATGTTAAATTACATGGCAAAAATAAAATCCATCACTGCTACAAAACTTAATACAGGACTCAGCTTTAAAATGTTTACTTCTGGCCAGTTGGGCTTATTTCACCTGGCAAATAATTGAGTTTGTAGAAGGCTTCAAAAAAGATTTAGATATGTCACGAAGGCTTTTGAGAATTAATGTAAGTCTAATTGGTTTTCATGACAAAAGGTGAAAAATTAATATATAAGAAGATTTTCTGGAAGATGTTCTTCTTTTGAAACTGTATTTATGTCCCCCTTTTTTGTTTTTGTAGCAACAGCAAATAGAATCAGATGATAACAGTGCTTTTAGTTGTTTGCTTCTGAATAGGTGGACTAAAGGCTTCAGGAAAGAGAAAGAGCCCAGTAATGTGAATGGTAATAGGATTTAAAAATAAGCAAATGCTTTGTCCATTTTAACACTGCATGCTGTAATAAGGGATTTGACCTTCTAATGGATACAACTAAGAAAATGTAATAAGATTCTCCAAGGAAAAACACTGTGCAGATAGTAATAAAAATCTTCTTGTTAGAAAGCATGGGAATATAAGGACACTCCACAAAACCATTAACCAGAATACTCCTGTTTAACAAAGACACAACATCAGGTTTTTAAGCAAGAGCTGGATCAAATGTCCAGCCAGGAAATGAAATATTATAATATTCTCTCAACGTATAATGAAAACTTAAGGATTATCTCAAAATTAGAACCAATTTTGCAACAGAGCTCTCCTCAGTCTTAATGGTTTCCTAGTAAACTTCATTATAAGTTTTTATAAAACCCCATTAATGATAGTCATATGAAATAATGGAATGAAAACACTGCTTTAATTTTTTTAAAGCAAACACTTACCTATAGATTTTGTATCTGGTTGTAAATCCTTGACGAAATCTTTCCACAAAGGAGAGATAACCCCGAGAGTGGTGGAAAGGCCCGCGGTCAGAGATGAGCCAATCAAATTGCTTGGAGACATGTTGCTCGGCAACGGATGGATCCTGGCGGGAAGACTGAACTGTTATATGGTCCCATATAAACAGGAAGTAGATGAACTCAATAAACCTCCAGTTCATGCTTTTCTTTCAGCCGCTCTCTGTTCATTCTTGCTCCATTCTGTGGAGACCTGAGAACGAGAAGAAAGACAGAAATACAAGACTTCAGTGCTCAGTGAATTAAACTGCAAGAACACTGCTTCACAAAAGTATCTAACCCTGTTGAGCTTTAACACAGGTTTAAGCATGAAGTCAGGCTTTACATTCTAATGACTATACAGTTTAAATGACCTATAAAGGTGGCTATTATTTTAATGTAGATAAACTGATTGGTATCAAAATAGGTTTAGGCACTGTGTTTTATATTTTGCATTTATATGTTTTTTAGAAAAAAGTGAAGAAAATTAATGGAAAGATAATGGGACAATTCAAGTCTAGTATATAATCTATATTACCCAATTTGGTTTGGTGGTTTTTACTGAAATATTTTCTAGTTATCCCACTGTATTTTTCCATCAGTCTCAGATGAACACCACGGACCAACATGGAACAAATGCAACCTTTCTAAAGTTCTTGGTTACAAGTATCAAGATAGTTGAGACAGGCGGTTAAACAGAAATTCTACTGAAAAATAATTACTTTCTTCACTTTGGATCTTTTGATGAACTAATATGATAAAATGCTCTGCTCCTTAGTTTTAATTTTTGCAGCTTGTCAACTCTTATTCCAATGAGCACATTACTGTGTTCTCAATAGCCACATTTTGCATGTACTGTATAGGTACCAAAGCCTAAATGGAGGAGCACTACTGTAGATCACAGAATATTCCAGTGTTACTCCACAAGGCCTCAGGAACCATATAATTTGCTGATAAGTGAACCATTTGCTACTGTAATTGCATTTAAGAACTTTGGCCTCCAGCTTTTGGAACACCAATACTATGTCACTGCATCAGTGTGAATGAAAAAAATATTTCTTTTAATGCTTTGCTAGACAATGCTGAATTTGGAACAAGACAGATTAATCAGCAAAAAAAAAAAGCCAAAGCTAACTCCAATAGGCAGAGGAGTCTTACTGGATCAAAGCTACAGACATTAAATGCAAGCACTTAGCAGACGTCAGCATTTCGGTTCATATCTAGGATTTTGGGCTTTCAGAAAGTCATACAGTACATTTTGTACATACAGTGCATACACTGTATATTCTTGATAGATAATTGACGTTGAATTATGCTAAAATAATTTAAATTGCTAAATAATTTAAATAATGATATAGATCAAATCAGATACTGTACTGGTACAGACAATTTATAAGAGTACAAATACAGTAATCCCTTGCAATATGCAAATTTACCTTGCACTGCTTTGAGAATTGGTGCAGAATTTTCTGTATACTATTTTGCCTCGCACGAGTTTTGAGTATTCGTGAGTTCAAGATGCATCTTTGAGCTGCAATGCGCACTAGCTCGAGAATTCTTTTCACAAGAGGAGAGAAAACAACCCAGCAGCTGATTTAATTATTTCTCAGTCAGCCTTCTGTAGGAGTAGATGTGTTCGCAATTTCTCTCACATTCTTCAGTGTTCTGTGCATATTGGTGTACATTATTCCATTGGTTCTTGATAGTTATTAATATTTGATTGCACAAACAAGTAGTAGTGATAGTGATTTTCTAAATAAAAGTGACAGTCATTAGTTACATGATAATTAAATTAGTATAAATTAAAAATGGCTCCTAAGTGTTTGAAAAATGATGAAGAGTCCAGTGTTGCTAAGTGATCTAGATATGTGACGAGCTTAGAAGAAAAAACTAAAGCACTTGATAAGCTGCGTGAAGAACTAAGTAATGGTGCTGTTGGTTGGCTGCTTGGTGTTAATGTATCTAGAATTTGTACTATGAACAAAAGTGAGGAAACTACAGATATCAGAGCAAGTGTAAGAACAAGTTCTGGTACATGCCAATGCCTGATCAACATAGGTGTCATCACAGCAATAAAGAATTATGGCAAAAACACATTTAAAAACTATCTATACAATATTATTTTCAGAATACATTGGGGTTTTTTTTCTTTACTTTTGTACACTCTTAGGTGAACAAATATTTGAAGGATTTTAAAAGGTTGAATTGTTACTTCAGTTGCCCTAACCGTCTTTTCCCCATAAGGTCTTAAGTTTACCAACCACATATTTATCTACCACTATTGCTTTCAGGAACAGAGCACTCATGTTTGCAAGGGATTACTGTATAACTGAAGAAAGTCACAAGCCTTCTTCAGTTTTGTGAACAATTTGCTGGTAAGGAAACAAATAGGAAATAACTTAGAATGATGTATTACTAAATATGTCACAAACGAAACTAATATTTATAGACTGTACATTCCAAGTGAGTTCCAGAGCCCAAAACACCACCTCACACATTTTCACCCTGAATTTCTAACAGACTCTACTTACAGGCAGATGTGGATGTTTGTCTTTATCTGGAAAAGTAAACCTACCTTTCACAAAAAAAAAATGGTCCTCCAAAGCTAAGCCTACACTCTTGACTAATGTTAAAGTCCCTGCTGTATCTCTTCTCTCTCCTTTTCTTTGCTTCTCTCATTCTCCTATCACTTCTAGAAAGCTTCAGGCTCAAAACTATTCAATTGTCACCAAACTGACAGCCTGGAAGAAAATGGCAGGACCACATTGGCCCCAGAACACCCAGGAACCTGCTCTTCCATTAAGTGGAGTTACTGATAGAGTGCACTCAATTATTACAGGTACAAACATTATCATGTTCACAAGTAATAGGAAGTCTCGTATCAGCTGTTGTTTGCCTGGTGCCCAGGATGCTGGAACAAATGATATAGGAAAACATTGGTTGATGAATTTGTAAAGACAAACCTTCTCAGGAATTCTACAAGTGCCAAGGGCAACAGTAACAAAAAATCTGAAACAAAAAATGCATCCATTTGTAAATGCTAATATCACATTACTAGAATCAGAAGAAAAACATCTATTCATGACTACTGCATTAACTGAAGTAAGACATTTTAGGAGTATCAGAAATTTGGCTAGGGGAGTGTGAGGGGAAATAGCAGAAAATTGATGGGTGTTTGTTTAAACGCAGGTAGGATGGTGGTACTGTATAGCACTATTTGTCAAAAACCTTGAAATTATATATAGCTGAAGATCTGAAGCAGGACAGCGCAGGCAGTTTAGAATAAGATCCTAACAATAGGTGTTATAAACCACCTAATGCATACAAAAACACATATAGCTTACTTTTCGATGTGATGGAAAGTATGTACATTAGCAAAGGAAAAGTTATATTGTTGGGATTTTTTTTTAACTTTCCACTCTTAAATTGGGATTTGCAGAGATCACAAAGCCAAAAAAGATACAGCTGAAATGGCATGATTGCTTCTTTATCCAGTTTGTAAAAACTGGAAAGATAATATTAAGCTTATCTTTTCCAACAGCCACGATGCAGTGAAAGAATAGATATCATAGTGTCATTGGGAAATTGTGACCATAATATCTGTTGATGTAGAGTTTCAATGTATATAACTTGAGTCAATCATTAGAGTGTATAATTTTAGGAAAGCAAATGGAATAAATAATTAATAATAATAATAATAATAATTGCTTACACTTATATAGCGCTTTTCTGGACACTCCACTCAAAGTGGTTTACAGGTAATGGGGACTCCCCTCCACTGCCACCAATGTGCAGCATCCACCTGGATGATGCGAAAGCAGCCATAGTGCGCCAGAACACTCACCCCACATCAGCTGTAAGTGGGGAGGAGAGCAGAGTAATGAAGCCAATTCATAGATGGGGATTATTAGGATGCCATGATTAGTAAAGGCCAATTGGAAATTCAAGCCAGGATGCCAGGGTTATATCCCTACTATTTTCAAGAAACACCCTGGGATTTTTAATGACTACACAGTGTCAGGACTTTGGTTTTATGTCTCATCTGGAGGACATCATCTGTTTATAGTATAGTGTCCCCGTCACTATACTGAGGCTTTAGGACCCACATGGACTACAGGGTGAGCACCCCCTGCTGGCCCCACTAACACCTCTTCCAGCAGCAACCTTTAGTTTTTCCCAGGAGGTCTCCCACCTACATACTGACCAGGCTCACATCTGCTTAGCTTCAGTGGGTTGCCATTTGTGAGTTGCAGAGTGATATGGCTGCTGGCCATATCAAAGAAAGAGATTACAGACAGTGAACTGGGAAAATTCAAAGCAACAGAATGTTTCACAGACTACATAAAAAGGCACAAGTATCAAAGCTAGAAAAAGAATATACTAAGCTCCAGGCACATCTGAGAATGGCATTAGAATTGCCAAGTAGGAGACGAAAAAGAATATTGCATTAGAGACTAAAATAAAGCAAAGCATTTTTATATTGCAACAACAGTAATATAAACTCCATAAGCCGGAGTTAATAGTTTGGGGGGTAACACAGATTAATAAGTCATTAACCTAGATGTCTTCTTCAGAATTAACAATGAAACACAACCCGTAGGAGACCAGTGGAAACTATGGGGAACTGCATTTAAAACAGAGATCAAGAAAAGGGTAATCCAGAAAAAGCTTCATGGCCATTTTGTTGAATCCAATACCCAAACTTTCAATCAATAACTGGGTGATATCTTCAGATCAATCAGCTAGATACTATATATGGCCTCCTCTCATTTGAAACCTTTCTTACATTCCTGGAAAACTGGTCACTCTAACTCAGTTTTTCTTTTATTTGCCATAGTTTATTCACTTTTGTTAAATTCAATTTTAGTTTCACTATTTACTAAACTACTACGCTACCATATGAGTATGATGTGCCAAAAAGCCTCCTCTTCTATGCCTCATTTCCTATTTTCCTAGTTAACTGTGAGCTTTGTTATAATAATATAATGTTTCTTTATTAGCCCTATACAATTTCTTGCATTAGGAATTCGTCTTTTCGCATACCCCAGCTTTTCTCCATGGAGACACAGACAGGGAGAGAAGCTTGGGGTCAGAGCACAGGGTCTGCCATTGTACGGCACCCCTGGAGCAGTTGGGGTTAAGGGCCTTGCTCAGGGGCCCAACGGAGTAGGATTCCTCTGCCGGCTGCGGGATTTGAACCGGTAACCTTCCGGTCACAGGCACAGATCCTGAGCCACAGAGCCACCGCAAGTACATCAACATATTTATCTTATATATCTATATATAGGAATCCTGATACTATGCCAGATCAGCAATAAGATAATCAATATTGACATCCAAGATACAGCCAGGACACAGCTACAGTATATACAGTATAGAGTTAGTGTAAATATGTTCTTATCTGTTGAGGTTGCCATAGTGGCCAGAAGCCAATAGTCCAGGAAATTAAGAACACCCAGAAATGACCAGACCAACCTTTGGATGACAGTAATTCAGCCCTTTCTGGCAATGGCACGGTTAAGAGTAAGTACTTCAGTAAAGTAAAATAAAGTATTTAAAATAAAGTAAAATAACACTTGAATCTACTCTGGTCCATGGCTGACTGACAGAGAAGAAGCACCATTATGGGTTTTCCATGTTTCTTTCCACAGACTGCAATCATCGTGTACTTTCATTTGGTGTAACAAAAATTCACTAAGTAATCTGAGTGCTGAAAAGCCAGATGCTATTCATTTCAAGAAAAACGGTTATCTTATAGTTGTGGGAATATTTATTTCTTTTGGCATAAGGTGAAAAGTTCTCCTTTGGTTTGTGTCTTTTTAAGTTACTTTGTTCAGATTAGGGCTTTTAATTTAGAAGAAAAAGGATACCCTTTCGTTATCTGTAGGGATAATATCGGTTTTCTAATTCTGTTAAAAAATGTGTCAGTCCTTGTAAATAAGTTTGTAAATACTGCGGTACTTTGTCATTACACCATTACCTCACTGTGCTGAGAACAAAGAAAGCACATGCATACATGTGAAAGTACTCTTTATTTTCTGACAAAGGGGTATGCAATTGTTGACTTTTATAATCTGGTGTCAGCACCTAATTTTATCACTGAAATGTTATCTTATATAATCAAATGTCGGTAACCTACAGCACGTGTGCCATTATTGGCAACAAGGGTGTTTTAAAAACACGTGTATTGAAAGCTGCACTTGCAACAATAGTATAATGAGCCGCGAAGACCCTAAGTGACAACAAACAATACAAAACTACGTTTGACTGTTCTGAAAATCTCTGCAACATTCTACCTGCAAAAAAAGAACGATTCACTTATTTTACTGCTTTTTTTAGCGGAGCCAGCCTACTGTTTTCGCAGGAAATTCGCAATCTGTGGCGCTGACAACATTGATCACGTTTAAGTTTAAGTCAAACATTTTAGACAAAATGGCAGTTGCTAAGAAAGCAAAGTTCACTCATTTCAGACCGGTAGCTGAGAAGAATACGGTTTTGTTCAACATAAAGACCTGTTTGTGCTCTATGTTAGATGTGTCTACGATAGAGTGTCTCTATCATGACCTGTTTGATGTCCCTGCTTCTTAAATTGGACTGTTTGAAGAAAGTGGCATTTTCACTGCTCCCGGCATTTGGATCAATATAGCCCCGTTCACATAATATCTTATTCTTGTATTTTCACACAAGAAAGTTAATTTCACCTCCTGCAGCAACTTAGCTTTGAGGGAGCTGCATACAGTGTCAACGAGCCCGAGACTAAACTCATCAACGATAACACTAAACGGTAAGACGTGCGTATTAATGTTAGATATTATTCAACTTTAATATTATTTTTCTTAATAAACATGTAAGTAGAGCTATTATTGACATTAATAAAAGTATAAAAAACATGCTTAAAAACAATTGCATGGGCTAACAGTTGGCAAACCCCTACTGAAAAGCCGCTAACCTCTGATCTATATATACAGTATGTTAGCTAGAGGATATCTGTCCTAAATTTGTAATATTAAATGTGTAAAATTAAAATACCAGATATCTGAAACACATTTAAATTGTGTGTTCAATGTCTTTTTCCCCTTTACATTATGTGGCTAATGCCCTGCATTACACTCTATTTTAGTAGGTGAGATTGTAATCCTTTTAACTGCAGCTTCAAATGGGACAATTGTGATCTCCATTTATTATGAAGAAGACAAACAGAACGCCCACTGTATTAAACAGGTTTTCAGCTGCATTAGTAGGATCAAATGCAAGTGGATTATGTAAAAGATAACCAGCAGTTACAGTAAATTTTCTCCCTGATGAGCTTCAATGGGGCTTATCTGTCAGTCTCCATTAGAGATAAAGGTGGAGTGACATTAGGTGTTACTGTTTAGATGATAATAATATTGTTGATTACCAATAGTAGTACTAATGCTGTATATGTATGGTAAATTTTACATTTTAGCAAACATTTTAAAGAGGTTGCTGTCCTCACTCTCTCAAGTGAAGTTTCTTGCTTGGTTGCAGAACAGAATCTAGAGCCAATCATGAACAGAGATGCTGTGCTGCTAACCTAGAATTCAGTGGCAATGACAAATATTCAGTACACTTAAAATAATTAGCTTAGACTAATTTGAAGGTAGCTGTCACAGTGCAGTAATGTATTATTGTACACAAAGAGATAGCTATTCATGGAACATTTCTCTGTTAGCAAAACCAAGGGGCATTACAAGTGCAACATTCATATACTTAGGGGCTTCTTTTGCTCTATTTTAATTAATATTCTACCATATATCATTACTTTTTAAAGAATAACAGTGATAGATGTCAAGTAAACTGGGAAAGAAGTTAAAAAAACAAATAGGGAAAACTCTTCATTATCACTCTATTAAAATCTTGGAAAGATAAACTATTGCGTGAACTGACAGTCAGTCAAACCAAACTTAATTTGGAATTTCCCCCTAGGAAATGAAATATGTGGAATTCTTTTATAATATGTCTTGATAAGTCACTTTGGCAGCGAATACTTCATTGAAATGAGCGAAAGGAAGAATGATTTTCAGTTATTACTTTATAATCAATTTTTACAGCACTAAGGGCAGGATGTTCTCTTTCGATATGTTACAATATTCAGAAACTGAACACAGGGTTGTCTGTGATGTGAGTCTTGTTCTTTGCCCAGTATTGTGTGCTTGAAACAGATGAATTTTCATAAGACATGCCTAAAAATTGAGTGTGAAACCTATTTATTTATAATTGAATTATCCGAGAACACACATTTACGTTCACTTTAGAGGCATAAAGTAATTGTTTGAATTCAAGGGGTGAGGAAGAGGGGGGCAGACAACAGCTTTTTAATGCAGGATGTTTATATCAGCTGGAAATATCTGACTTGGCAACTTCCCACTAAGAAAAGGAAGATTAAATGGGTTTCCACTTTCTCCCACTCTTGTGCTTTTCACTCCTTTCAGGCAAGTGCGTGCATCACAAATATTCAGGCAAACTGCCATTCATTTTTCAGATTTTCTTTTACTTTTGATTTGTGTTACATTGTCCTCATAACTGTGATGAGGGAGGGATAACAATTTTTTTATGTAACTTGGAACAAATTTCCTCTCTTCTGAGATCTGTGTTTCTATCACATGGGAAAACAAACCCTAAGGAACTCGTATATAGTGTCTTGTCACAAAATACCATTTATTTTCCATTAAGAACCTAAAATGAAGGAGTTGTATCAATACAGTACTACCTCTATATGTGTGAGTAGTATCAATAAATGACATTTGGGTTAACAACTTTGGAAACTTTGGATTTTTATCATTCTAAAAGCTAAAAATATTGCAAAATAAATACACTGAAATCATTAATTTATCATGCAAATAAGAATTATGATAAAATACTGTACAGTACATTGCACATCATGATTGTTGCAGAATATTTCTTTTTATTGTTCTCAGTTGCCTTCCCATTGCTGTTTTCCTTAAGTAAATGGTTGTATCACTGCTGTTTTTCACTTTAATAGAGTGATTAACTCTTATAAAATACACTACTATTTTCAGCAGAAATTCTTTGTTTACAGTATAAATAGTAAATTATGAAGTGTTTATAGTATGGAATTGTACGTTATGAAGGCTCAGAATGCTTCCTCATAGTACAATGTTTCTCAATACACCAAGTTTAAACATACAAACAAATCTACTTCAAACCATACACGAAGCCATTATTGTAAAAACAAAATCAACTGCCAAGGAACTTCAGTTTATTGGTGGTAGCATAGTTCTCAGTTATGAGATGGACAAAATGTACAAACATTTACAAAATAGAGGTTTTAGTCTGGTGTAGCATGATCCACAGTAAAACAAATGGCTTTATCACCAGGGTGTTCCCAGTTTAAGTCCTCGCACTTTCTCAATATAAATTAGTTACTGTATCCTCTTGATTAAATGAAGTGTAGTGAATGGGTAGCTCTCTGCTCTGAAGACACTTTACTTCCGTTAAAACAAGATATCATCCAGTAAAAGTTTATATTCAGGGGTTTTCAAGATATGGCATTTTCAGCTGGCAGGAGTCATCTGCTGATAGATGTCAAATTTGAACAGTTGTCAAGTCAGCAATTACTTATCTGATATGTTGTGCAGTCTTTGCAAGCCCTTAATGGTGCTGTTGAAGGAAGGAGCCAACAAGCAAAGGAACAGGCACAGGCCAGAATGCACCGCTTTGGGGAGCATTCACAAATCCTGTACCTTCATTAATCCTGCTCCCCAGCTCTGTGCCCTAGAAACATCATGCTAGCTCAATATAATTGTTTTTAAAATGTCAGCCCCATCTATTTGCTTTTGACAGTTGCAAAAGTGCTCCAAACTTTCTGTGTTCGAGACACTCCCTACGACAGCCAGAGGCAGCAAAGTATTGCCACAGAGGAAGGCAGGAAAGGCTAATTATAAGTCGATGTTAAGTTCCTCACAGAAAGCTAAACATTGTTATTTTTCTTAAGGCAGCTGGTGATGTGAATTTCAGCCACCACGACCTCCAGCAATATTCAAATCCCCCTGTCCACCCACAGCTTTCTAAAGGGCATCGAGTGAGACAGCTGAGTAATAAGAAGGTTGATGCTGCAAATTACTTGCAGAGCCAAATTACCAACCACAGTTCTCTTCTGTAAGTTACCCACTTTGTGTTGTACTGTAAAACCTTTTTTTTTTTCTTTTGGCTGGAATATAGAACATTTCTTTGTTTCTGATTGCTTATGGAGAACAATTTACTGCTCTCTGGATGGGCCATGAAGCAGAGGCTTAGAGATTGTCGTTCACTGTATTTTCATTCAAAGAAATTTACTACATTAACACACTACAGTAAATCTGAACATACCTTAAAGGTTGTATTGATGTCCTTTAAAGAAGAATAAGAATATTATATTTGTTGTTATAAGGTGGTCCAGTGATTAATATCAATCCTTGCAGCAATGGGGCCCTGGGTTCAGTTCTGGACCTGAGGTGCTTTCTGTTAGGAGTTTGTATGTTAACCAAACCATACTGGTTGGTTTACTGGCTTCTGGGAAATCTACCCTAGATGTGTGTGTTTACATCTGTGTGTCTGCTCTGTGATAGACTGGCATCCCATCCAGTGTACCCCGCTTTGTGCCCAAATCTTGTTGGAATAGACTCTAGCTTCCCTGTGACCCACAAATGGAAGAAGAGGTTAGAAAATGGATGGATATATGGTATTTCTCCATCTGGGCCAGAATTTCCCAAAAAATGTCTCGGTATGGTGCTCGTTGTCTGAGGATACTACGCAATAGGGGGTACAGACCTTCAAATGAGTCATTAACCTGAGAACCTGACACATTGGTCATTAAAGACCCCATGACACTATTTGCAAGAACAGGGGCATTACTCCCAGTACCCTGGCTAAACCCCACTTGACAGGCTGGCTTCCTTAAGGGCCCTCTTTAATTCAACTAGTGGTGATATTGTAGTGGTACTGTAGATGAAGTGGGACCTTACTACAGTATGTGTAAATTGCTTTGGGATCTTTTCACTATAGAAATGCAAGCTGCTACTCTTATTATTAGTATTCTTATTTTTTCCTTTTCTCATCATTTAACACATATTTAGCATACAACTAAATTCCTGCTCCTTTCTGTTAGGAATAAATTAGTTCTGCCCATTGGGAAATTATGGGATCTGCCTCCACTCCACAGCAATGCAGCTGAAGAGATTGGGACACAAGGAGCTCTAGAAAGATCCACGATCCTTACATCAGACATTGTTCTGATATTAAAGAAAGAAATATGATGTATTTAAAAACTCAGATGACAACAATGTAGCTGGTCTATAAATCTACTGCACTAATTAATAATTAAACTGGTTAAAAAAACTTCTACATTTCCATTATCTTTCTGTTAAGTGGGTGAAATCCAATAGCTTCCCTACAGCTCTTTGAGGCACAGTGCACCATTATGTGCAGAATGTGCTCCGGAGGGCAGGTATTTTGGATTACAGTGCAATTCAGGGTTTACAATGATGGGAGCAGACAGAGGATGAAGTGTGTATCAAATGCCAAATACATGATGCATATTGATCCAGTGTTGGAATGTTTCTATAGACGTTGTTTGTCCTGTATTTTGTATTTCCTGCAGGAAAGTAAAAGATGGTGCCGTGGTACTGTAGGTCAAGAGAAGCCGTGATTTTTTTAATACCCCACTCCTTTCATTGTTCCTGTGCTGAGCTCAGTGTTTCTGTACACGCATGTAGCTTTCACAGCTTTTGCAGACCTCACCCCGTTTCTTGCAGTAAGCAGAAGACTAATGGGTTAAAAACGACTTCCTAAGTATTTCCCTCTGCAAGAGAAACAAAAAATCCTCCCAGCCTGCTTCTCTTCTAAATCCTAGGCCAAGTTAGAGTGTTTGACTTCTGAAGACCCCTGTCCCATATCATGGGAATGCAATGATCTGCAGTAATAGGATGTTATTATTATTATTTTATTATTATTATAATCAATAATAATAATATTTATATTCAAAAGGCAAGATAAATGCTTATCTTCATCCATTTCATGCTTTAAAACTATATTTAGGTTTTATTACGAAGTTTTGAATTTGAAAACTGTCATCAACTTGAAAACGTCCAGGAAAGATCTGTTTATTTCTTGTTTATCTCTTCTCTGGGATGCAGGATAAGAAAAATACATTACTGACCATGCAAGAAAAGTACGTCTATCCAATAAAAACCTACAAAAAATAAGGGGATTGTGCTCCATGAGCTAATCTATCATTCCATTCAGATTAACATGATCATTCAGGTTATTGTTTTCCAATCGAAAATTAGAAGAGACCTGAGGTGTTTAACAAAAAATGAATGTTAAAGATGTGTATTTTTGATTTTGTATTACAGTACTTGATTGACCTCCAAACTGGCATTTTTCATGTCAAAAAATGGTATACCAACACCAAAAAAAGGTTTTACCAAAATTCAGATCATATCACTGCTAAAGAAAATGGTGACGATATTAGGGGTGAAAATGCTGTGTAGCATTTAAAATGAGTGTTCCTTTTATTCTTCAAAGAATTGAATAGTGTAATAACCCAGTTTTAGCCTTTCCACAGAGTTCAACTTCTGTTGCATGAAAGTTAAACTTCATCAGTTCACACAAACCTGAAAGGTAGATGAGGAGTTTAGGTGACACTCATCTGTGTTGTAACACCCTGTGCCCTGATTTGAGTTCAGATTTATAAGAGATCAAATGCATGATGGAGCCCTCATAGTTATATTAAAGACTAAGGACAGCTTGTACTTTTACAGCTATAAAGCCTCACTTATCCAGTTGTGTAGGTTTTCCTCTCTGGAGCACCTTTCTGTGGTTTGAATTGCAGCAGACACAATTCTGCTCTTCCAGGCTCTCCGTCCTGGCTTTTTTTTTATTCACGTAGCTTTCAGACTTTTTACTTGGTTTTAAGATTTGTGCTTGAGTGATAATGCCAGCTTTAGATTTGTGTCAGTCAAACAATGATTCTGTGTCCTTTGGGAAGTGGTTAGCACTGCTGGCTAGCGTTCACAGATTCTTCCTGTCAGTGATATTTCCAAAGATCAATGGAGGAGGTGAAGGCTGCAGGAGTCAGGGTGTGTTCTAAATGCAGTGTTCAGGGAGAAAACGACTGACTATACCCTCCCCCACCTTCCCCTCAGCCACTTCAGGATGGAGTGTTAATGGGCCTGCCATCAGAAATGCTGGATCACCGCAGAAGGCGAACCTCCCAGCCTGATTTATACCTATTTGTTGTGCATTATTTAGAACTGCAGCTCTGACCTCCTGAATCCATGGCTCAGCACAGCAGTTCAGTAATGAAATGCCTTCACCTATACAGTACCAATCAAGAGGCAGATCAATTGGAGACTTAAAATACACACTAATGCACTAATGGGTTGAGTTATTGTTCCAATTTACCTGTGCTTCTGTGATCTATTATTGTGCATCCCATATACGTTTGGACAGAAATCAATTTGAGCTCTGACAAATTCACTGCAAACCCAAGGCCACAGTGCAATTAGAAATAGGGGATATCAAGTTGATTACAGGTGATGTTAGCAGTAGCCAATACTCTGGGAAGGATGATGAGTTCAAACAGCAGTTTTGATAATTAACCCACACAGTGACCATATTAATAAAATAAAGCAGTTAAAAGTGAAAGTAAAGCTATTAACCTGTTACAAACACACAAAAAAAAACCATTGTGCCTTTCACAAAAATAACAAAAGTGAAAGCAATGCTCTTTTTTGGAACTACTTAGGATAACGTATGAAAACAGAAATAGCATACAATTCTTCACTCTTCATTGTAAATTATCATTCGAATAATGTTTGAATCATACTTCCTTGTATAGTGTTTTTCATCCCAAAGGATCTCAAAGCATTTTATATACAGATATAAATTGACTTAAATCAAAAACTGGGTTATTGGCACCAGTTTTTGAGTACCAACAGCCTCGATAATCAGTAGATTAGGAGGAAAAGTGAGAACTCTTTGGTGGAATTAAGGCAGGACACTGGAATAAACACCCCTCCACTTTCAAACAGTGCTAATGGTCAAAGGCACAACTTCAACTTACCTGAACAGCAGAGCGACTGTATTAACTGTTCGAAATTCTGATTCAGAGGAAAGAGCACTGGCTATGGTTCACCATCTCCAGTTAGAAAGCAACCTGGTTTTTGGAGCCCAACCATCTATTTATAAAAATGCAAATAAGTTCACTGTTGAACCCATTAACTACGTGACCCGCTCTACTAAAAATGGATTATTCCCAGTTTATTTTGTCAACCAGTCAATACAGTATATATCTCTTCAGTAATATACTGTATGTATACATTACATTAATAAACAGTCTAATAGTATATTATAACATACTCTGTAATTGTATATGGCAATGGAAATCAGGGTAATCTCTGGCCTGATAACCCAGTATGGCTCAGATATGGAAATTACCTATTTTACAGTTCGATAACTAAGTAATTTTAATGTGTTCATTAATTACTCACGTGAGGGGCTTTGTCTTGAATAGAAGAGTTGGGAATAGTGTAGTACAGGTACAGCACATGATTCACAAAGTTTCAGATACAGACTAAATCCTCGTCTTTAACCTTACTCGCAATCACCATCATGAGTCTGTTGAGACAATAAACTACCAGAAGAATGTTTTTTTGTTATTGTTTACTTTTGGTAATGTGACCATTATGGCAGATAATACAGTACATAATGGTTGAAGGTGAATGAAATATAGTAAACGGAGGAATGAAACTAAAAGCATTGTACAGCACAAAAGGATAAGACACATCGCAAGAAAGGGAAAACCACAAGAAGCCAAAATAAACAAATGGAGCAAGCATTATGGTATACTGTAATTATGGGAAACTTGAAAAAAAGTATTGAAAATGACAAATGGAAAGATGACTCTTACATGGTAAACAAATAAGAAACTGAACTCTCAGCATAACTCATAAAGCAGGCTGGAATTTGTAAGTGTATTAGAGGGTCATAGACACAAGAACAAAACCAGTGCCTCTGCTTCTGACCAGTTTTAATGGCTTAACCCCATATACTGTAAGTTATGCCTCACACAGATTTGCAGCTTCCCTCCACGGAACTGTTTAAATGTGGTATGATGTTGTAGTAAAACTGCATAAATTGCTTAAGCAACTATCACACACAGTTCTTGGCTCACTGATAATGTAGAAAAGGATGTCAAACTGAGGTGTGATTTTGGTCACTCTTGTGTTGGTTATGATAAACATGTCTTCAAGGTTATACAATCCTGATAGGTATTTGAACAGAGACAGTTGCTGCTGTGTGAATTGTTTCAATTGGGTTTTTTTCACATATCTTACAAGAGCTGAATTTCTGAGCAAGAGCTGAAAACCAAGATTAAATTTGAATTAAATACACAGTAGATTAAAATGATCATCAAATGGCACATCTCTTATTTTTCCCAGTCAGATGTATTACTCTACCTGAAAGGGCTAAAGAGTCTTGTTAACGTAGTTGGTGAAAAAGTACTGTATAAGATGATAACTTTATTTGATTAATGGTTGAATCTGCAACATTGTCTTCCTGCAGGCTGTCAAAATGTGAGTCACACCTTGCAGTTATAGCCGCTCATTGAACAATCACAGCAGCAGTACATCACATATTGCTAAGAGCAACAATCTTATGTACTTTCCACCCTTCTTACATAATTTTATTTTAAATTGGTCATTATGATGTAAATTTACAAAATGCAAAATGAAGCTAAATTCTCCATATACAGTACTGCTGGGTTACAATATTACCCCTGCCTTTCTTAATGTTAGTACAGTAAAACTGGCTCTCAGCCTACATTTTTCCCATGTCTTAAGCCAGAAATTTGACATTTTTGCACCTCAAAGTCATCCCAGCCAAAAATCACAAGAACTACTACAACTAATTGAAAATGACCTCCAATTAAACAACACTTCTCACCACAAAGCAGTTGCATCTTTAGAGCTGTAATATGGCTACATCACCCTGAGAAATAGTTAAGAATCAAGCCACTGAATCCCCAATTGATCATTTAGAATAAAATCTCACAATTTTGTTTCTTTTGTTTGCATTTGTTTTTTAGAAATATCCTGCAGTCCTGTATAGGAACTGAAACTCAAAGGTGTCTAAATGGTTTGTAGAAATCCATTTAAACATACAGTGGAATGAAAGAACAGTAGATTTTGTTTTACTGAAATCATTGGCCTGTAAACAGGTCATAAACGTTTGCTGTATGCTTACAAAGTACACAGCGAACCCTTTTGAAAGATATTACTCTCGACTCATCATTAGAAAAGGCGTGTCTTAATAATTTATCTTTTCAGTGCACTTAACATTCATGACTCTTATTCATGATGATGATGATGATGATGACTTGTAATCCATCGCATTAAATATGGCAGAAGTTATTAAGACTATGTTAAAAAGGTAAAAATTATAGTTATAGTTATAGCAGCATATTAGAGATATAACCACGAACCTAGCAAAACCGAATGTGAGTAAGCTAGATTTTTGTATGATTTTGAAAGTATAATCAGACATTCTTCTGTGATAGTTCAGGTGGGTAGCTGCGTCAGCATGCGTAGGCTGCAAAGGAACAAGTAATAGGTTTATTCCAACGTTTCGTTGTGTTTTCTTTCTTCTTTTTTTTCAGCATGGAATAAACCTATTACTTATTCTTCTTTGATGTTGTCTGTTTGAATATATAAACTCCATATGGAAAATTAAAACTGAATCAGTGTCAGCCGCTGACTCAGCTGGCCAAAAGCACCGCAGCTCTCACTCATAAAGTCTTCCTTGAACTTCAGAAACCTGCTCTGATTATGTCACAACTTGTTTTCTTCCTCTTAAAAAAACAGAAACACAACGAGCTATAAAAATCTCATTCACTCCCTGATGGTGAAATACTGTGGATTGTATCCATTCATTTTTCTCTGAAAAGAGAACCTTTCAGGATGTCCCTTGCAGTTTTCCTTTCAATATCTTTTTTTATAAACAAAGATTTTTCACTCAAAAATGTCCTGAGAACAATGAAAGTAATGCAGTAAATCATGAAAGTGGGTTGCCTGTTTAAGCTGAAGAGCACAGTTTTTCAAACCTGGTCCTCATTTCTTCAATGTCTGCTGATTTTCCATTCATATTGAGTGCTCAGTTACTTAATCAAAAGCCTTAATTAATCCAGCTATTTATTTAATTAGATCTTTTTCAGATCTATTTTCAGTGCTTTGACTGATAGAAAGTGAAGAGTGCAAGTAAAAGTTTCTTATAGACTTAATCTACAACTTTTTGGAAGTGTTAATACATCACTAAGATGATGGTTGGTGCAATTCAAGGTTTAATTATGTAACTTGGAGCTCAGCTATAGCAAGACCTCTGCTTGATAAACCATACAAAAAAGTTTTGTAAGACACTTCAACTACTGTACATGATGTGCATTATTTCAATTTTATTTTTCTTCCCTTATCTATCACGAGTAACATTAAAATTGGCTTAGTTTAGTGAAACGACATGCGTAGGGCCTTCACGTGGTTCACTGAACTAAAACGGTGGAGCGGCTTAGCTCCTGGCTTGCCTGTCAGAGACAATGCATTGCGAGTAACTGCTTAAGTCCAACAAACTGAACCAGGCGGAAGGGTACGTATGCTGTCAATTTCCTGGATTCCTGAAGTACACATTTGCAGTGCAGGCTGCCAGAGAACATAACTCCACATTCCAAGGGCATAAAATGCAGACTCCATTTGCCTTTTCCATTTTGTTTAACTTTGATATTCATTGTGGCCAAGGCAAAAATAGCCTTGCTCTGGACAGAGAGTGCTACGGCACTAAACCATCAGTTACAGAGCGTGCTTGTGAATTCCTGTGTAATGTTAAATACCAATTAGCACCTTAAGAAAAATCCAGTAGACGACATCAGTTGATTTTCACCCTTACACCCTTCATTTAAAAAGGATGCACAGCTTGTCTTGTTTCAGTGACCTTTTTATTCTCTTAATAACATGACAAAATGCCCATAAAGCAACACTCCAGGTTTAATGTCTTTCGGCTTCTCATTCTTTTTTAAACATGCACTTGTTCTGTCTGCAGGATTTTGTTTTGCAAAGTTTGCTAGGAGTCCAGACCTCTCTAGTGGAAACCTGATTTTGGAATGAGTTTCACAAGCTGTGCTGCAAGGAACTGTTACACAGTGCTCTTATTCTTTTTAGTGAACCAGTGTCCATTAATATGGTTCCCTATCTTATTGCTTATTGTCTTGTAATGTTGTAAGGAATAAAGAAAACACAAAATCATAAAAAAAGCAGTAAGGGGGAAATGATATAGATTACTGCATAGCAGGTTACTGCACATAAACCCATAATGAAATGCATGAGCTGGAAGTAACAACAAAAAGAAGCCTTTTCTTCCTCCATATTTAAGTTCTTTAGACAGAAGGTGAAAATGAAATTGTGTTTTGCAGTAGAGCCTGCACTGATCTGACATTGTTCCTTTTTGTTCTCCATGTTGATGCAAGGTGACGCAGCCCACTGAAAAGTGAGAACTCCAGCTTTTTTGATGACTCAGAGGAAAGGACATACTGTAGGTGTACAAGGAATGTGGAGCAACAGATGAGTGACTACACTTTTTAAACACAAAACACATTAAAAATGTCTCTGTCTCCTGGCAGGTAATTCCTTTAATTACCTGTCTAATTATATTGATGAATATATCATTAACTACTGTAGTTCCACCTTGTATGCACTCATCATAATTGTTAAAATCTATTAAAAAAAACTGATTTCCGCCTCTAAACCTGGGGGGGGGGGGGTGTTCAGTGTTTGCCAGGCAGCACCTCGATTGCAAGTTTTCTAGTTTATAACCAAACTAGAAAAAGTTACAAAACTATGATACAAAAGCCTTAAATAGCACTGCAGCAGGAAGACAAACACTTAGTCATCAAGTCAGTCCTAATTTTGGAAGTAATTCAATAATATTTGTTTACATATATATTACATATACTTATATTTGAACAAAGCCTGTTTTGTGCGTCTCAGATAGTGGCCTCAGTGAAATTAACAAATCATAAACAAGGATAATATATGAATAACTACATGTTTAAAAGTAAATAACACATTTTCTAGCCAAATGTCTATTTGTTTTAAATAGACTTACCTATTGTTATATTATAGTTTTTTTTTCTTAATTAATGTAACAGAGATAACGGTGTTGTAAAGGTGTCAGACCTGATTTGCCCACTGGGCAAACTGCCTACTCCATAGTGTGTGGATCACCTGCACACTTTATATAACGTTTGCCCACAGAGAAAGTAAGATCATTTATGCCTTTAGTAGTACCTGTATTGTTTTTTGTCTATAAAAACTCATTATTTTTTAATGTCACAGACAAAGAATTAATTCTTTTAAATGAAACTTTTGCTACTTATTCTAATTTTAGTATGTTTTTTTTGTGGTTGGATAGATTTTAGGGATTCAAACCTAAACAAATCTTTGCCATCTATCAAGGATTGTTTGCCGTTTTCAAATTGCACTCATGACTTAGGTTTCACTCAGTCTGCTTTGCACTTCCTTCACTTCAAAATCTCCTGTTTTTAGTAGACTTCCAAAGTCTCCTGTTTATCATACTTTATGAACATTTATTTTTCTCCCTCTGTTGGTTTGTGGTCAACAGAATCAGTTTTGTTGTCCCGCATTCTGGAATTCTCAATCGCATAGTTTTGGGTTTGTTCCGATTGGATCCTGCTGAGATTCAGACTGGATAAATCCTCCTTTTGAAGGCGAAATGTCCCGGAAATTATTGCCTTTCATCTTGTGTTTGTTCTCCCTATGGTCTAATATTACCGCTGTTGAATTACAAGCAATGACAAAAGCTAAGTTTGAGCAATGTTCTATCAAGCTAGAGCAAGCCACAAGCTTGTGGAGTATAGTAAATTATCATAGCAATGGAAAATGAGCAATAAAATCATGTAGGAAAGAGATAAGCTGATATGTATGGTTTAGCACTGGGAAATAATCGACGTCTGCGGAGGAACTTTTATATTGAAAAATTCCAACCACGGTGCTTAGACATTACACAATGGAATGTCTTTCTTTAATCTGAGTAAGATCCAAGTATATTTTCCAAAAGGACAATGTATAATATACTGTACACTTTTTCAGTGCCAAAGGAGACTCATTTGAAGCTTCTTAAGAAGAAGCAGGAAAGAAAACCTCTTGACAACTTACAATTATCCCTTTCATCCAAACATAGTAAAGATCCCTCATGTATGCTCCTGTAATACTGGTACACCACAAACAAGCTCCTGTTGCTTTACCTGTAGGCTAAGCTGAACTTGGCAGTGTGTGATAAGCCAGTTGTGACCCTCCCTGCACTGGCATTCCCCTATCCACTAAAAAATGACTGAGAGAACGCTGGAAGTTAACTGTTGATATCACTTATTGACTCCTCATGAGAGGTTATTGTTTAAAAATAAATTGAGCTTTATAAATATCACCTATGGTAGGTTACACCCATTTACCTCTTCAGGTTTTTCCTTCTAATAAGTTAAATTGTTATCATTAATTCGATTTTAAGAAGTTGATTCTACCTGTTTTTTTTATTGTTATGCCTCCCTAACATGGTAACAGCTTCAATTAATTAAACAAGTTTTGAATGCATTTCTTTCTATAGATTTTTACATTGGCATTTAATTTAGTTTAGAAATCCAAATTGTTGACTTGTTTTGTCTTATCAAGCCACCAATGTTCATTGAGATCTAAGTTAATGTACGTTTTTTAAGCTTTGAAAGCCTACAAACTGTCTCCTGAAATAGACTTTGTATGCAAAACCAAAATTGTGTAAAGCGATTGGAAACTGAAAGCTTAAAGGCAAAAATGTATTTGTATACCAGAAACAAATGGGAAAAGCTTATTAAAATTCAATACAAAGCAACTTTCTTTCCTTCGTCAACTGTGCCTACACTCCCAATTGAAACTCCCTGGGGAATCATAAGCCTATAACGTGATGTGCACAATAAACTGTCACTTAGAGTGTCAGTTAAAATGTCCTTTGGCCCAAAACCTAGACTATTTTTATTTTGTTCATATTAAAGAATGAATAACAGACAAGGGTGAAGATGTAAATAAACAAGGATACAGATTTAATTAAAAAAACAAAAGGCTTTTCTGCAGCAATCACAAGTAAGGTTAGCAATGAGACTGTGGAGATGCAAGTTGATAGTTAGGGAGCTGCCTGCCTAACAAACAAAATGTCCAGCTGGTATTCACACAGTGCAATATCTGAACGGGAGACCCGAGATATTCTGTTGGTTCTCTATACAAGTTAAGGGCATTATAAAAATGGAGATGAAATGGTAGAATCTCTGAGTGGTTGTATAAATGCGTAATAATTCTTTATTTTTTAATCTGGCTAGACCACACTGACTAGCTACTCTGCATTGTCTAACCATATTAATCATTAAGATTCATCTATTAATGGTTTAAGTCTTTAGGTTCTGATGCTTGGATGGTGGATTTCTCCTTCTCTATCATTTCATTTCCTAAAGCAGAGAAATCGTTCATGTGGGCGTCAGAATGGATAGCTCCAAAGGGTAATCATTAATAAAGAAAATGCCAGACCTCTCACATCCAGAGACTCCTCAGCG
Organism: Lepisosteus oculatus; assembly: GCF_040954835.1. Taxonomy (NCBI): domain Eukaryota; kingdom Metazoa; phylum Chordata; class Actinopteri; order Semionotiformes; family Lepisosteidae; genus Lepisosteus; species Lepisosteus oculatus. The sequence continues at coordinate 9,456,782 of NC_090719.1, read as the reverse complement.
TTGTGCTCCTTAATCACAGAAATGCTGCAATCACGTGCTGGGTGGTGATAAAAGTCAGACAAGTATGTTGTATTTTCTTTGCCCTCAATTATCCTGCAAAGTAACTTGAAGGCAGTTAAAACATGCTTTTTCTTTCTGCTGTAATTAAGAAGAATTGCTCTGACACCCTTAGGTCCACAGTTGTGTTAATCATAAGAAGCCACGGAAACAGTCTTAGATGCATGATCAAATAACAAGACTAAGTTTGTGCATTCGAATGGAGTCATGGCCAGGCCTTTAGTGCATTAATATTAATTGCTGATGTTTTTTAAGTGTATTCCAATATCATCTAATTATACAATGCACTTAGACTGGGTTATAATTTGGAAAACCAACACTTTATAGGCTTTCCACAAAATGTAGGCAGGAAAAAGTGTAGCTGTTTAATATTATCAAAAGGCATTTGTATTAGAATTCCAGCAATTTTAGTTGGCATTGATTCTGTGTCCCAGCAACAGTTGTTGTTGGTAATAAGTGCACATCATAAACAACACAACCATCATAGTGATTTTTTTTAAATACACTATGGCACATTAAAGAACACGAGAAATATCATTTTCCTCATTTAATTTATTTTTTTCTCCATCCTCTGTTTTTTTTCACAACATGGAACAATACTTCAGATTCTCAAAAGTGAGTCTGCAGAGTACAGTATTGAACATTATTTAAAACCACTACAAGTGTTTGTATAATTCACCACTTCTCATAAAGAGGAACTTAAAACTATAAATTGCACATAACAGTTTGTATTTTGAAAAATAGGTAAAGACATGTCTGAGAAAAATTAGATTACATTTTCCTTTACTTTTTCCAATGACGAGAGAGGGTTACAAACTGCAAAGTCAAGATAAGAACCCCCAAATCTTCATCCTTAGGGTTCGTAACCTAAAAGTGTTTCTAGGTCTCCCTAAGCATTCAACATCTTAGAAGCCATGAAGAAGTGTTAAATAGCTCCCATTAAATCTCAATCAAGCAGATGCAAGCCAATTAAATTGACTAAGAAAATCTACTAGCCCTTGAGGGCTGAGATTTGGGATCACATTTGAGAAAGGTTAATGAGAATGTCCTATTCTAAAAGAGATGAACATACTCCATTATGACTGATTCAATCAGCAAACAATGTATTCTTGAAAAGTGCTTAAATAACTAACTACAGTATAAGACTCTTCAACTTTGACAAAATTCTGAATACAGAGTCTCATTCCTTCAATAAGTTTAATATTCTGTCAATGTTTTTTTAATGAATGTCTGTTAAGCAGACGCATCAACCAACATCTAGTGTGATCATAAGTTACTTTTAGGTTTAACTTATAAAACATTATATATGTATAGCACATACATATATCATAGCTATAGATTATAGTACAATTAAATAGAATACAACCCCCCTTTTATAATAGTACATTGTCCAAGTTAAATTCACAAGGATAACTGCTTGCTGCCACTTCAGTTTTGTTGTAAGCATGCCCATTGTGATATCAAGATCTCATATTTCTCACCCTGTGTGCTAACTGCCCATTTTGGTAAATTAAGTCTAAAGAAAAAAGACAGGAAACATAAGGAATGAATAAAGAATGGATGGTGATGGTAACAGTTTAAACATTTCTAAAGCACTGATTTATCCTTTGATTAATTAAAGACAAGGCTAAACTGCAGTCTCCCAAACAGTTAAATAAATCAGTAAAGTTAAAAAAATGGATGAAGTTAAAGAAAATAAATACAATGTACAGTACTACAAACCCAGGCTAATAATTTTAGAAAAAAATTGAAAGTGATATCATTGTTATTGTTTCAGCGTTACAATTGCGAAAAATGGGATGAAATGTCTCTGTGATAATAATGGGAAATATTTTGATGATAAAAATAGAAGTAGCTGATTATTAATTAATATTTCACTTCTTCACTGAAGGAAGATTTCAGGAAAATGTTTTAAGACAAACAGATCTCCAGTGCTTGACGTTCTTCTAATTGTACTAAACGGAAGAAGAGATGTTATTCATAGACAATTAAGAAAACTTCCAACATTACTCAAGACGGAGATCTATACTCACTTAATGGGAAATTGCTAATGTAGCACCCATCCATAAAAAAGGGTGATAAAAATGAGCCAAGTAATTATAGAACAATAAGTCTTACTTCTAGTACATGTAAGGTTATAAAAATGTAATTAGAAATAAACTACAGCATCATCTGTATGGCAGTAAGGTTCTAGGGAACAGTCAGCATGTATTTGGAAAAGGTAGTTTTCTCTTAACTCTTTTCAACTTCTTTGAACAAGCAACAGGAGTAATGGATATAGATAGAGCATATCATACCTTACATCTAGTTTTCATATTAAACATTCAGATTTAGATTTTGGTATATTTTGCTTTTCAGAACACTTCTGATAACTTTCCAGAATTCAATAAGACTTGGAAGAAATTCAAGACGGACAATTGGCAAACAGCTTTACTGTATGAAGACAGGTGAAGATTAAAGGTAGACAGCATAAATATAAATTATAATAATATATAATGTAAGATGTAAAATGCTGAAACTGAAAAAGGTACCTAAAGAAAATTTAGATTTACGCGTTGAAGCCGATACATCAAAGTATGGAAGGAATAAAAAGTAAACAGAATGTTAGAACACATAGTTAATAGTGTAGAATTGAAATCGAGGGGTACAACCTTAAAATTGTGCTTCATTTAGAATACTGTGTACAGTTTTTGTCATAACATTATAACAATGATATTAGGTATCTTTTTAGGCTTAAAGGAATGTTTTACTCTGACAGACAAACGGAACCGAACATGACAAGCAGTCCTGATTGAATATTCAAATCCTCAAGATCACTGACAAAATCACCTCATTGGATATCATAAGAACCAAAAGGGAAACATTAACCTGATTAGATTAGCCTCAGACAATAAGCCACCTCAACATGCCCATTTCACTCAACTGGGGCATAAGCAAAATACCAAAATCATAGTAAAATGTTAGATCTCTGCTTCAGGCAGTTGTATCATTAGACTGTTTTCTCTAAAGTTCTTCTTAGAATTAAAACTATTCTAACGTTTCTCACAAGTACAAAGTGTGCATTTTCTAACAACCAGCCCCTTCAGCAGCATAAATGTATCAGTCAATCCAAAATGTCATATTCATCTAAATAACACATTTGCACTTACAGTACATATAGTATAAGAAATTAATTCTGCCCAAATGAAGCAAGAACTGTTCTCATTTTCATCTAATTAACTGTAGCATTACAAAAAAAAACAGATAATGTACATTTTCATTTCAGGCACAACTTTTAGTTCCAATATCATCTCTGGACATTGTCAAAATCCTCATTGTGTTGTGGCTAATGAATTCTGAATTGAATGAATGACAACCACATTTTTGCAAAATGTAGTTGTCTTGCTAATATGAATTAGGTGTTGTAGGGCTGTTTGTGGAAGCACATAGGTGAGTTTCATTCTGAATCAATTGATTTTATGAGAATAAAGAAAGTTAAAATTTGAATTTAATTTTTCATTCTACAAATGAAAACTTTCTTATGTACTGAAAGACCAAAAGGGTATTTCAAATGCTCAGACTTTTACGCTATACAAGATAGATTTCCAAAGTTAAATTATGTAATGTTTCCAATAATATGAAATACAGAAATCATTTATAAAATTAAAATTCTGCACATTCAAACTGTGGCCTTCTGGTGTTAAGACTCCCACTAGTAAAATACTCGGATTACTCACTTTGTGCCTAGGAAAATACTTCTTTGAGATGCAAAGATAAAAGTACTCTACTTTTATCTTTGCCTGAAATGAAGTCTATTTTGGAAATGTTCAGTATGTAAAAAGAGCTGCTTCTTTCAGGATTAACTGGTTTTGGAACTGTATATAACCTATACAGTACTGTATATAGTAAAAGCAGCAGTGGATAAAACCTTTCTACTGAAGTTCATTAATTGCAATCATTGTAAAACTTGTATCATTAAGTACTTTAAGTAATGCCACAACTTTGTAAGTTACTTTAGTCAATGCCAACTGGCAAAATAATAGCTGTAAAATGATTACTACGATTACTGTGATCTCTTAGTCATCCTATCAGGAAAAATACTTTTTGGAAAGATGCAAATGTGTCACAGAAAACATTCTATGCCAAAAAAAAGAAAAGGGAGATAGAAACAAAAGAAAAATGAGGAGAAACATGGAAAAAAATAAGGAAAGCAAGCCTATTGAATACATTTCATTAAGAATTCTGCTTAGACCGAGACAGAGCTGAAGGATGTAATTTAGCTGTGCTTCTCTCTACAATATCGACAAATGGATATAACCATATAAGATTTACTAGATGTTCTAGTGGAAAATCGCAGTAATCGCAGTTTCCTGGCTAAATTCCACTCTGGACTTGTACAATCTGACCTCCCTAAAGTTCCCTGTTAATTAAACTGTTGTGCAGTTAGGCTGCTTCCACTGGGTGGCTGCTACACTGCAGTGTTGGATGAAGTGGGTCTTCCTACTCTGCAATTTGGGATTTTGAGAATCAACATTAATGACTAATTAATGGGATCACCCAGATGGCATATTGTACCTCCAGCAACCTTATTTACTGTATCTCTTGCAGTAAATGCCCAGCCATCCACATTGGAGAAACAGGAAAGAGACTAAGAGTTAGGTCTGTGAAGATTAAAGATCTCTCCAAGCCCACTGTTTCTCATTTCACCCCTGACGGCCATGACCACTCTAATCTCTCCGTCTCTGTTCTCAAAGATGGTTTTCCAAACTCATACGTCAGAAAGACTACAGAAACCAAAATTATCCTGCAGCTAGGATCACACCTTCCCCCTTCTGTTAACGACAGACTACTTTTCTTCTAAATTTTCTCCATTCATTGGAGGTTTCATATTCACACCTCTCTACACCTATTCTGACTTCACACCTCTTGATTGGCCTCTCTTTCTGTCCCCTGCTCCCGCCCCTCCTTCCTCCTCTCTCCCAGCTTTTGTTCTCCCACAACATTACCTTTGCTTACTGCCTTGTCTTTCTCCCACCTGAAGAAGGCTCCACGGCCGAAACATTGTGTTTGCTTTCCTCTTTTTTCCACATGGAATAAACCTATTACTTGTTCCTTTGCAGCCTACTCATGCAGTTACCCACCTGAGCTATTAATGACTACTGAATGCCAAGAAGGTATGGAAAGAGGTGTCAATCAAACCCTGAGTACATCTGTGACAGAGAACTAGAATCAATACATCAGGAATCTATGTTGTTGGATAGATGATTTTTTTAATGGATTAACTGGTCTGTGAACTTTTTAGAAAAATAAAAACATTTCCTCAAACTGCAGTCTATTTAGGATTAAGGAGCACCCAATTAAGTTCTCTATCCCTCATATACTGTAAGTGACAGGGAGATACACTTATTATATATGTAAGAAAAACATGTGTCAGAATGAGACCAGACCCCGTGAAGAGGGATTGTTGAATACAATTAAGTCAGTCATTGAATACAAAAACAGGTCCACGTCTCTGTCTCAGTGCAAAGGGCTGAGGTGCGAAGAGTCTGAAATATAAAAATGGGACAGCACCTGATGTGGGATTTTTGTCATTTGACCAAAAAAACAACTACTTTATATTTGACTGCTAATATTCATGTTCATAAGCAAAAAACTTTATTAGGCATTATAGCCATCATGAAAGATGCCCCGTGTTCTCTGGGCATTATTATTAGCCGAGTGTGATGCAACCAAGATTGCCGAAGGGGGGATGCACAACTGGCCAGGCGCCAATAAGGCTATGTAGGTAAAAGTAGGCCAAGGAGTTTTTCTCTGGCTGGATGTCAGTGCTGCCACTGCGAGCTGTGTTAGTCCTCCATCAGATGCCACACAGCCGCTCGCACTGATGTTGAATAAATGAAAGAGAGTATATTATGATGGTGTTCAGTTTTTCAGAGGACATTTCAGCTGTGTCTGCAACCCTCACCAAGGCCAGTAGAATGAAAATAGAGGGCTGGGTCTATCTGGATGGATACTGGCTCGACGATTGTGACAGTTCGCCAAGTTTTACATTAACAGATGGTAATTCCATAAATCCACCCATCTATTTTCAGAACCCTGAATTTACTGGTGAAGGTTGGTGTCGTAAACGTAGAAACAAATATTTCTGTCTTTAGACAGATTAGCAAAGAGACTGGTTAGATGGTTATTTTAAAGACCTAAACAGCATATACACAGTTCTGTTTCTTAGTGCTTTGTGGACTGAGAGTAAATAGTGCCTTAAGTCCATTTATAAAACTATACGCGTGGAGTAACTGAGGTGAATTGTTTTGCTCAAGGATAATAGTGTCGTCATTCGGATTTGAACCCATAACATTCTTGTTATGCATCCTATCCTACTTTTTTGCATTACTCCATGCAGCCCCTCTCACTAAAGATAAAATAGTAGTATACCCCATATTCTCTTTAACATGTGTGATGGGTGTTATTAGCGATTGATATTTTTTTTCCTTTGTGTCTGACTAAACGCAGTCTGTGCTGCATGCCAAGTACACCGGACTAGTACACAAGGAGAAAGGTCAGATAAGAATGCATCTTCTACACCATCAGCATAACAAAAACACTGACACTTGCCTACAGTCCATGGGTTTGCACAAATCATGCATGCAAATTCACCACTATTGCATAATGCCTAACAGGATAGGCACCAGGGGCTACTGTTTTTTTGTTTCAAAGCTTTCTGTTCCTCTTCATCACAGCAGGGAAGATGAATCTGACATTATTTCATGTTGTCATCACTCAGCTTCTAAGCGTTAATGTGGAAGGACTGAGACAAACACTGGAAGCCATGCTCTAAAACATTTTTATTAAGGTATGATATTTAAGAATATTTTCAAAGTACTGCAGTACTTTAGGAATTACATCTAAAATACATTTACAAACAATTCTTTTACACTTGAGATCAAAGACCAACAATAAGCAAGTCAGAAATTGCCTATATATGCATGGATTTATACTTCCTTACAAAAGAGCTGAGAGAGGCTACGTTTTTTTTATTTAGGAGATACTTGAGTCATGTAGATGGCTGGATAAGATCCTCATCACTTACCAACTAAAAATCAATCTACAAAATCAAAGTTAAGACAAGAAACGAGCATCAAAAAACAAATTATTTAACTTGAAATTATTGTACTTCTGAATTGCACAAAAATTGATTCACATAACAATGTATAACAATTGTATTTTAATTTTGGGATGCAAGAGATACAGTACAAAATGTCTCCCATCTTTGCTGTTTCACAACTTAAATATGGAAAAGCTCCTCACAAATGTTTTAGTAATTAAAGAAAAATACAATTATTATTAAAAAAATAGATTACTATCCTGATAAGCCATCAGTCTATACGAATGAAGAATTAAAAGTAATTATTTTTAACAAATGAGCTAATGCCTGACTTCACTTGCAAACCTTTCCTGTCAATGTAAAGGTTTGTGGTTATGAAAGAGGAACATTTTTACAATACGGTAGGAAAAAAAACTCCAATGCACTGTATTCCCTGAGTTTCGATTTGGAACCGAAAGTATTACCTGGAATAATTTGTGGAGTGTAAGTAGTTCCCAAAACCCCCATCACCACTACCAGAAATAAACTGGCTAAAACCCAACAGCTGTAACAGGCAGGTCTCAGTTGCATGATCGTGTATGATGAGATTATAGCCGCTGCATTTCTGTGCAAAGCAGCAGCTATAAGGAGTCAGAGAAATGAATGTTGTTAATAACTGTTAAGCCAACCAATCAGCTGAAACCTTAGTCTGGTCAAATCTCATTCTAATTCCCAGCAGGCTCTGGGTACATTTTAAGGCATGCCACACGTTGTATGTTCTAACTGCAGAGCCTGCTGTTTATTAAATCCCTGTCTGTTGGTGAACAGGGCTTTAATGACAAAGTGAGGTTTTAGGCTTCTCAGTTCAGAAGCCACTTTGAAGTGCAGTGTACATGAAGCTGAAAAGCAATGGAACTACATACTCCTCCATTTTAAGTCCAAGGTCAGGAGCTTATCTCTGAGAGTAGATATACAGTATACGGTATAGTCTTTGGGATAGCTGAGCCTTAGTGTTTAAAAGTTTGGAAGAGCAATACAAACAATAAATACTGACGATTTTTAGACATAAGGTAAGTCTGAGCAGCTGCTATTGGAAATCACAGGTTTTTCCTTTTTGTCTGGGTATGAAGAAAATGTGGATTCAGCCTTTCAGGAAAAAAAATGTAATGGGAGATGAGGAATGAAAAAAAGGAAGGGAGATCACTACTGTGTAGGGAAACACACATGGTCACATACTCAAGACTCTAGACCTTGAATTGTTGCTGCATTGCATTTTGCTTTGCATGTAATTGTGGGAATGGATTTAAAACACAAGTCCTTGTTCTTAAGCCAGTGCAAAGGCACGAGTCTCGTCAGGAATAAAAAATAAAAACATAAAAATATTATGCACCCTCGTCTGCCCTTGGCTGAAAGTGAGAGGCTGAAAGGTCTATCTGAGTCATAAAGGTTAATGCCAGTCAGGGGATTGAGCACAAGGGCTTGTGCTCTGGTGGCAGCACAGAGATGGCTGAGGGAGAGAAAAAGAACTAACAGTGCTGTAGTGATCAAGACTTGGAAGGCAGCAAAAGATTTACAAATGAAAAGAAGCTTTGGAAATACGGTGTATTCTTGTTCTGTATTTGTACCCTCCCAAATGACTTACTGACTGACATTCCCTGATAATTATCGCTTCTTATATAAGCACTGTATAGAACCTTTAGTCAGATTTTTTCTCAAGGCACTTTATAAGATCAAATGTCAGATCAAACAAGCATGTCTTAAGCCAGGACTTTATTACAAAAATATATTCACTCTCTGCTAGACAAGAAATCCTCATAAAAAGAGGACCTGGCAGCTTAAAGACCTGTTACCTGTAGTTTAAAATCATACCCTGTAGAGTCCAGCATTTTGTAAAGAGAGATCATGTGCAAAAATAGGGTGACCTGAGCCACAAGTCACTAAAATAATTTTGTAATCAAGGTAAAAAGAAACCAGAAGCCTGTGCAACCAGCAAAGAACACAGGTGATAGGTTAGTTTTAATAAGCAGTCAAGCAGAGGAATGATGGGATTAACTGGAATGTATAGTTTGAGGGCATCAGCATAAAACAAAAAGTAAAGTCATACTGATTAATAATAATTAAGTAATACTATGGACTAAACTATAAAAGGGCAAAAACTGAACTTTGTGTCTCACTGCCATCTTCTAGGAACTTTGAAAAGTGGTATATACTGCATGACACATGTGTGATGTGTATATTTTTTAACATATTATGTTAAAGTATGTAAATAACTTGCCCCAGTGTTCTGGTAAGAGCTCATAGTAATGCATTTAATCTGTGCCGCTATTGTTAACATTTCTCTGTATCCCTCCTTTGATCAAAACTAACAGAAGAAACAACAGAATGGTCAAACCTCCATCAGTTATTTTATTAATATTCTGGAGAGAACAAATTTTCTGGGGAGATGTTGACAATTGACCAACAAGAGAAAGACAATAAGAACATAACAATTGACTTTCATTCCAATATTTTCAAAGAGGCAAATATTAACATATTATCAGTAAAAAAAAACAAATCACTTAATTTCAGAACAATCAATTCACCAAACATGACACTCCAAATATGGTAGAATAGGTTATAAATGTGCAGATATAGATGTAATCCTGGTGATGTTCACACCTTACTGCACCTGTGAATATGGGTACAAAGTTCCAGTGAAAATGAGCGCTGGTCTTGGCTGAATAAAATGACATTCGCAAAAAAACAGTCTTTTTGTTTAACAACTTTAATTTACTCTGATGATAATCATATCCTGATCATCAAATGAATCAAATGTAATTGGCTCATTGTCAAATTAACATGATTTATTCCTCTCTATACTGTATATCTGTGAAGCTAAAGTTATATTTTTTGTACTACAAAATACACATCTATCACGATTAACAGTTATCTTTAAACAAAATAGTTGACATTTCACTGAATCTCTAAAGAATTGTGTTTTTGTGTAAAGAAAGAAGAAAATTCTGTGAAAAGACTAGATTGATGCAAAATATCTAAGACATTAACAGAGTAGCGTACAGGATACTGCTAAAAATTTAACAGACAGTGACAAATAAAAATTACATAGAGCAAGAATCACTTCAAACTGTTAAAACACATTTACTTGAAGGACGAGATTTTTCTCATTAAAGTCTCTTGTGTATTTTTAAATAGCAGATGGCTATTAAGTCGACATGTTTGCCGGTCTGTTTTATAAGTCAAAATATATAAGCTATACATTCCCTCCAACCTCCAGAGATGTACATTACAAAGGACTAACACTTTCTACATACTGTGTTTGCACTTGTGTTGATATACAGTACGTGTTTAGATATATATTTTGGTTTTTAGCATTGACCTATTGGTTCTTAGTGTTTAGCACTGACATATGTGTTCGTAAACCAAGAATGTCACCCCTGCTCCAGCACACACACGTATCTTGCCAGGGGGCATCACAATAGCATTTTGAGATGTTAAAAGGCAATTTCTACCATTCTTTAGGGATGACATAAGTGCCAAACAGTCTGACAATGCAATGATCTAGAATGAATCCTTACCTACACAGCTAAATGGATATTACTGCTCATGACCCAAGACTTTGCTATGTCTGCACAAATACCTATCCAAGTTCACCATCTGCAGGATGACCATATGCGAAGAAAATGTCAGTCACAGACTTCAGCAACTGCATAGCTGAGTAGATTCATGACAGCAACGCAGCAGATGACTGTATGGAGGTGTGTAGACAATCAAATCCTCAGACAATATGAATTTCGGGTCATTCTCTACCTGCATTCTAGATATGGCAAAGTTATGTAAAGACATTTCTTTAATTCTGAAAAGCTCAATAACAAAATACTATGCATGGATATTTTATGGACTTATACATAATAAATTCATTATATATAATGGCATATCATATTGCATCTTTGTTCTATAAACTACAGAACTATATTGTGAGACTACATAGTCTTACAATATAACATTATATTTACTGCATGGTTTGTATACCTATTGTACATTTTTCTATAAAAAAGGGTCTGCCTGAATCTTGCTGGATTTGGTATTGAACAAGCCATGGTGTTGCCAGAACACTTTATTCTGTAATTAAATGTCTTGCAAGAAGAATTCTCCTTATTCCATTGTAATTAACACTGCAAACCAAACAAGTTTCTTTTGACTTGTTTATTACTGCTTATAAAAGCATAAAGAAATACCAAGTTATTTATTATTATTATTTTCCCATCTTATGTGATAAGGTGAAAATGGGCTTCAAAGATTAGTTTATGACTCTACCTCATGTGTTTACTTTATGATGCTGTGGTTTAAACAGGAGTATTCCTTTTCCCACAGTAAGCTGTACCATTAAGATGTAGTGGTTTGGAAAGATGGAATGAAGCTGAACACATAAATATTGACACCGTGCATCTTAAATGAGTCAATTCCCTGGAACAGCTTGATTACCTCTTGCTAGGATGAATACTTATTCAATAAATAAAGGAGAGCATTTCCCAACAGATGTGCAGTTTAACAAACAATAATTCGTATACAAAGTAAAGGTTTGAAAAATATTGTTAAGATGCATGCAGAACTTAAGTCTGTAGCTGTACTGGACAAGTTAAATACCATGATTCTGAGAATCTTCCTGAGATAGCAAATCGCAGCTCTGAACTACTGTATGTTCTTAGGAATTCTGCCTATACTGTACTGTATATGACACTGCTGCCCAACCTCAAGAACAGCACTGGATACCATGTAAACAGGTGTTGTTCTATTTTATCCCCTAGCAACACATGAAAGACATCACAAAAGTATGTCTTTGACACACAGCCTTTGAGGCTTGAGGTGTTTCAAACTTGCATGAACTCAGAGAAACACAAATAAATCATGGGTCATGGGTCACATTGTCACTAAGACACCTGTATGGATAATTACAGGAGCATGCTTTCCTAAGGAGAAGCATGTTTGATCAGTTGTGTTGAAGGGTGAACTCTTGAACCACAAGTCACATAAGTGATTCAGAATGCAAACATTTCAATGGGGAGATTTCACAAGGTAGAAAAACAGCATTTAAAGAGTTATCTGAAGTCCATGGCTGTGATATTAAACATAGGCTGCTATTCTTTTTTTATCTTTTGAAGGCCAAAATGAATTGCAAGCTCTTCCCACTTAATTTTTACTGAAAAAAGAGGTTCAAGGGATTCAATAGAACAAGAACATAAAGACAAACTATTCAGAAATAGTCAGCATTCTCCCTTCCCAGGCGTAGTATTGTGTTTATCCGGAGGAACTGTTATTTTATTGTGCAGGAGAGCATGTGTGAGAACATTGTGATTTCTTATAAAGCTTTTTCAACCTCCTGGCACTTACATGGGTTGTGAGAAAAGCTACCAGTCATGGATTCAAGCCAACAGCTACTGTCTCTCCTGTATGGCTCCTTTGTCTATTGACATTTATCTATAAATAATAATAGCAATTGCAGACAGAATCCAGTGAGTGCCACTCAGGCAACTTCTTGGTTGACTTTGCCAATTGTAGAAGGTACACAGTCATTCCAGTGTAATGAACTGTACTGTACTGGTTGAACTGTACTGGTTTCCATTTTTTTAACAGAAAGCATTCATTTAAAAACTAATGTAACTGAATCTACATGTATGGAAAGTAGACACCCTTTTATCTGAAATCAATTTGAGCTGAGGAATTGTCCTTGTTCCCTTTCATCAGACTTAAACTTCAATAGCTCCTCCAGTTTGTGGGGGAAAGAAAACACTTTTTTTTGTTGTTTTTGTTGAGCCCCTAGCTGGGAGAACGTCCTCCCAACTGTACATCTTACACACAGATTCCCAGAGAGTGAAGAAAGAAGATGTTTTGTTTCATTTATGGTTCCTGAAAGTAAAGTTGGATAAATGTGCAAAAACAGAAAAATAGCATTTGTGACCAGGGAAATACATAAATACATGCTAGTTAGTAAGAATGTATTTGATTCTTTCTTTAATAATTTAGAAAGTCATCAAAACTGGAAAAGACAAATAACTGTGCTGTTAGACTCCTCCATGTTTTATGTTATAATTAGAAAGGGCAGACAGCAGCCCCAGGGGATGTTTTAATGTTTTTTGGAATAGTTATGGCTGCAACTCGCTTGTGTCAACTGTGCAGTTTTACAACCTGGAATTCCATCTTTTGCAGGGCTTGCTTGTAAAACTTTATTGTGCCTTTCAATTCACCAGCTCCTGAAACAGTGGAGGCTGTTTTACAAATAACCAAACATATAAGATAAGATCACTTTATTGACCATATACAATTTCTTGCATTAGGAATTTGTCTTTTTGCAGACCCCAACTTGCTTTCCATGAGACACACAGACAGGGAGAGAGAAGCTTGGGGTCAGAGCGCAGGGTCAGCCATTTCTACAGCGCCCCTGGAGCAGTTGGGGTTAAGGGCCTTGCTCAGGGGCCCAACAGAGTAGGATTCCTCTGCCAGCCATGGGATTTGAACCGACAACCTTCCAGCCACAGGCACAGATCCTATATATACTGTATATAATCCTTGTTAAATTAACAAGGTGAGGATCAAGTCCAAACAGCTTGAGTATCATACAGTATGCCCCTTTTGGATACTCTTTCTTATAAAACAAAGGCAACAGACATATAATTTAAATAAACATGCATTAAATGTCTCCCTTTACAATCAACATCTAGATGTATTTAGCTATCTAAAAAATCAATTATTGATTCTTGTGTCTTTTCATTTTGGATGCATAGAATACTCATTTATAAATCAATTTGCTTCACTGAAACTTCATTAGAAACCCACTGCTGCCAGTGTTTCTATATGCTTTTCTCTTCCCAGATTATAATTAAACTGGCTTTCTGAAGAACACTGCTGTTATACACGATACTGTATATCCAGTACTATTAAAAAAAACTTCTATTAATACAATATCGACTAGTATCACTAGATACTAAGAATAACTATTTTAGTTTGCTGATTTAATGTTTAGGTACCTACAGCATGAAAGACACGTTATCATGGATTCTTTATTTTGTGCAATAGTGTAACATTGGCATTTGTCTTACAAGTGCTTTGAAACAGACTTTAACTTTTGGCTACTGAACTCTTAAAAAGAGTAAAACAGGTAAATTCAAACAATGATCATGCTCCAGGCTGCTGAATTCACCATATTGTAAAGAAAGTTTCAGTTGTTGCTCTCTAAGGAAAGCCAGACAACTTTCTCATTCTTTGCAAATGCAGTAACTCGTATTCTTATCTAGGTACTGCAAAGACTTGTACTCCCCAAGTGTGTCTTTGAATCCCCTCGAAAGAGTCAGTGTAGTTAGTACATATTGCTTTAAAAAACAAGCCCTTAATTTGTCTTTGTGATCCAGACACCATAACCTATCAGGCAAATTCATCACATTGGATCCAACCTCTCATAAAAATCATTAAGATTTTTTTCAGCCTTGACTCACAAACTATGAGATAATCTTTGAAATCATGGTCAGTGTTTTTCAGAGGCATTGTTGTCTTTTCAGTAATGTGCCTGTATCTGCTTGAGAAGATGGACTCATCAGAACACACAGATATTTTTTCTAGACCTCTTCAATATTATCCTCTTGATATTTATTATAGCGTTATTAAGAAGCATACCAGTCTTGTAATGTGAAAATAACAAACTCCTTTCCCTCACATAATGCATTACTAATCCAAACTGTACAATACTAAATTTACATGATACCTGGAATGCTAATAAATACCAGGACTCCGGTTGCAGCGTGCGTTCTCGCATATTCATCAGTCTCTCAGACATACCATACTACATCACAAGACACTGTGAGAAAGCTATTATAAATCTAACACATTTCAGACCTACACACAAATGCCAATGCATCCAACGAGATGTTAGAATATTTTCAAAATATTTCATTTTAAAGAAGATCTGCATAGATAGCAAAAAAAATTAAAATGTCTCAGAACAGCGCTCCGAAATAGATCGTGACGGAGACGCACTGCTCGGTGCCGGCACATTTATTGTAGTAACGTGTCCTTAACTGTATCTAAGAGTAAATTGAATTATCCATTAAGTCGTTTATAGTCTCTACCGTCTTACAAAATGGCTAAAATGAGATCTACAGTAGATGTTCAACTGACAACAGTCTGGATAACACTGGCTGTGAGCAAAAAAAGATTGGGTGATTTATCCTGCAGAAATGAAACAAACACGAGTCTATCCCAAGTCATGCCTTTATGTGTCATTATATGCAATTATAAAATAACCAAGTATTTTGAAACACTGTCCTCGTGTGCCCTTTTCTGAAACGCAATTAGAATTTCACCCATCTGTCAACGCCTGTGGATAACTTCGTGAAGCTGCAAAGATGAGTAGAGCAATACAATTGTAGCCTTTGAGAGATTTGAAACGGGAAGACTACTGTAAGCCTTTCGTCTCCATCCAGATGTGCAGTAAACTGTATATTTCAGTTTTCAGTTGCTTTATATCCCCTGTAAAACAGCACTCGCGTGCAGGTGGTTACAACTACATTTTAATCAGGAACTCGCACAATAGGGTTTAAGGTATTGCAAACATGTGATAGTGACAAAACAAAACTATCCAGAAAAGGCCACGGAATAAAAGAGTTCATACATCCTGTGCAATACCTGGTCTGTCAATAATTTGGAATAATTGTCTTTAATCACTCGCACAAGGATATTTTCTGTTTTAATAAGTATCCTCAGACATAAGAGTAATCACTAAAACCACAATGTGTTGTATAATCAGATTGAGTATTCATCGTTCACCTGATAAGCGTAATACTAACACGGCTAAACACTAAAATCGCAGAGAAATTGATGTTTCCAGGATCGGCAGTAAAAGTATTTATAATTAAATGCTATAATACTTTATTTTGCATTCAACAAGAATCCTTAAAAAGAAGTGGCACACTTCCAGTCTCTACGATATTTAAATTACACAATTTACTTTACGAGGCGCAGTACATACATACGCAAAAAGCGTTTTTGTAATACTCAAGATCTTCGTGTATTAGTAATTACAATCACAGATATCTGTTACGATGACAACTACTGTACTTCACTGTTTCACTCAAAGCAAGAAGATTTAATTAGGGACCTGAGCTCATACTGATATTCTAAAGAAACGTAAGCCATTAAAATAATTTTACATACCTCCAAACTTTAAGTACACGAACTAGAAGTTATATTTCTTGTTTTTCTGTCAGCAGTAATTTCACAGTTTTGAATTCCTTGACTTGCACTAATATAAACCTGCCTAAAATGCAGCTCAAATCTGTTAATAAAGAGCATGAGCGCCACCTACTGCCATGGTAAAGAAACACCAGTTCAAACAAAACCACGGAATGCGTGCTGTAAATATCGCTTAAAACACTTTATATACATGTTCATAAAATTAATACTTGGTTCACTTTCACTGAAAATATAACATAGCATTGAAACACTTAAAATACTATTACAATGCACTTGTTTTACTCACTAATATATTTAATGTCTTACACTTTTGAAAAATAGATGTGGCGTAATACTTTTTGACCTTTAATGTGAATAAAGGTGTTATTTTTTAATTGTATCAAGGTCAGACACGTAGGAATCGTAATAAAATAATTGGTTTAACACCGCGTAATGACCTCGGTTCTGGCTGTTGTCAACCAGTGCCACTGGTTAGATGAAACACAAGCTTGGACAGCCCGGCAAAAGGTCGTGACGGTTAATGAATGAAGAGTGTTCCAACAAGGACGTGCCGAGATCTAACCTAAATTACACTTCAATTAGAATTAGCCAGTGCATCACATGTGATCGTACCGCTCTTCAAACATGCTATCAAATGTCTAGCTCAAAACGCACAACTGCAAGACAGGACAGTAGACTCCGTTTCCACTGATTTTCTTTCAAAGACATTTACTCCAAAAATTTTCGTTCGAGAAAGAATGTATCCTCTGGTGCAATAGTTACATACGTGCTGGTTGTCATTAGACAACTGTTAAATAGACACTGGCACATGTGAAATGAACTCGCCACCTCTTCTTTACCCTGAAGGCTAATTCAGTATTCAGGGCTGTATCTAGCCCTCGCACTTCAACAGGCACAGTAACGGGATTTATATAGTCAGCAAATTGAGTCCAGCTTTCTGCATCCTATTGCAAAAGAGATATAGAAGTATCATTGTCTCAGTTGTGTTTATATCATTATCCGAAACGAATTCACACACCAAAGGACGCTGGTTGAAATGTTCATAAAAAAAGAGAAATGACAAACAGGATCAGTTCCCATAGCCCAAATTCACTCGCATCAGTTCAAAGGAAATGAGCTACTCGACCGACTAAAGTAAAATTAAACTGGAATAAAATGCTTCAATGATAATTCTGCATAACCTAATTTCATGCCTTGTTATTTTGAAACCGAGAGTCTGTTTGTGTAAGGGCACAAGGGCAATTTTGAAAGCTCCCAGAGATGTTTCTTCCCTTCGTATTCAATAAGAGGAGACCGTGCACGGACTGTTAACAGATCCGGACTGCTCTCAGGGAATGCGATGCGCCCGAACTGGTGATCGCTCTGAGCCCCCTTTTCGTTGCGTAGTGATCTACAATGACTAACAATGATCAAATCTTTGCTTTAAAAATGTGTATAACAATTGTGTGCTTTACACAAGGCGTGAGATAAATGCTCTGCATTCGGTCATGTATTTTCAAAACTAGTTAAGGATTCCAACTGCTCATACACATGCAAAACAGAAGGCACAACCACAACAAAACGTGCCAACTAATATGCCAGCCACTGTGCCCTTCTTCCCAAAATGATCGGATTTTTGCTAGGACTGCACAGCCTTCTGGAGCAGAGCTTCCTCGGCTAAATGTCACCTCTGTACCGTTTAAAACATAGGCGGCTTACCTAAAATTGATTCTCCTCTATGACTGGGATCTGTAGTCCCCGATGTTTTATTCTGTTGGAGGAAAACTTCTGGTGCTGGAGTCTGTGTATCCAGTACTCATGCTGGGAGCCCGATCTTTGATGCTGGATTGCGGAAGATTTGGCAGTCCTTCTCATGCTCAAGAGAGAAAAATCCTCTTCTGTCTGATTAGGTTGTAGGCATCGGTAAAGAGAGAGAGAGATACCAGTGAGGAAAGAAAAAAAAATATCCTATTTGTTTTAAAGCGAGACGAGCAGGAGCAGGATAACGCTATACGCGACCAGGGTGTAAGAAGTACAGGGTAGATCACAAGGAAGGTGGAAATGAATCCGCGTGGATAGAGTGAACGCGAAAAAGGACAGAGACTAGGGGGAGGTACTGAGATTGCAGTTTGTGTTAAAAGAGGATGGTTATGTTAGACGGCAAGGGGGTGGGACTGAATCACATAAGTGAATGGGAGAGGAAAGGGTGGAAATAGAGGGGGGGGGGGGGACCTTCTTAAGTTTTTTTTTCTCTCTGTTGATAAATTGTAAGTTTATTCATGTCCCTGGGGTGCAGCACGAGTGGGAATGGCGATAGATTTTTGGAAGAAATAAATGAAAATACGAAAAACCGTAAAACTTAGAAGGCGGCACAACCTAACTAATACGAATAAGGACTACCACCCCTGAACGAGGACGAATAGCGATTGCTAGCGAGAATGCATTAATCAACCGCAGGCTACACGTTTGAAATCGCTAAACAACACATTAAAGAATGCGAAAGCCATTTCCTGGGAACCGGTACCGTATGAGGATGGGGTATAAAAAAGTCGAAGGTATAAAAATCAGACAAGGTCTGGAGGAGCCAGGGTTAATACACGGGTCTTTAAAACAAGTCATTAACCACTTCTCTAGGAAGATTAAAATTGAACCACGCCGCTACAGATAAAGATACCTTGCAGACGAAAATATGGTAGTTTGCTCAGTGTATTTCAGTCAAAAGGCTCCCCCGCCGGCTATTAGCTAGATTGTAAACTGCAACCGTTCCCTGCACGAAACGCCAGAGTCTGCAGGTAGTCAAATTGATTTCAAGAGCGGTTCTACTTGCGCGATTGATTAAGCTATCCCTTCCGCAAAGAAATCGATTGAATGGGTTCAAAAATTCATCAACGTCTCAGAGGAATTTGCAAAAATGAACAGCTTCCAATACAAAAAAATCAATCCAAGTGGAATATGCCAAACCTAGGATCCATCTGACTGAAACCCAACTGTATGTACTTAACATTATTATAACGTCAACAATTATGTGTTTAATTATGATGCATTATTTAAGCATAGCCCTCTAACAGTTTACGACGGAGAGTTCTAAGAATCTTCTAATATGCACTAAGAAGTCTGCCCAGAGAGATAAAGGTGACTTCTTGAAGCCCAGGTCCTCGTTAGCTTTCAGCTTAGCAAATGAAAGGTTTTCACTGGGTGTCTTCGGGAATTCTATACAATATTAAGAACTGCAGAGCAGGCTGAGAAAAAAAATCGATTCTAATGCTAAACTCAATAGTACAGAGCGGTTACGTAAAAGCATTTGGAGGACATTTTAGAAGGATGTCTTTTCTCGTAGCATATGGCGTGTAAGGGGTTTTCTGTCATTTAGAATGCTATGTACTGTAAGGCGTCATTTTGAAACTAATTGAAGCATCGGATTTAACAAGTGGGTAAGAAAAGAAAAATTTGTATTCTTAAGTGAATTTCTAAATGGAAACGAGTTAAATGTTGGAAATCTCCAGAGTTTCATTTATTTCGCTTATTGATCATCATGTTAAACCACGTTTTATTGTATGTATCGCTATAGCATGATTACCAGGAGACTGGTAAAGTCGAGTATATTCTAAACCTAATCTTTACCATGACTCTATAACTGACCGTAGCCTACAGTACATCTGGATATCAATTAATCCAACTGCATAATGATGGTTCTTGCCTCGACAGCGACACGTGGAATTAATTTGTCAAAGTTTGCCGCTGACACAAGCACGTGGAAAATCAACTGTTGTTTTTTCGGGACTCAATAATTCCAGCCGTGTGTAAGGCATTTGTTTGAGTGAAATTTAATTTATCACGAGGTTTTGAAACCGCTTTAAAGTTTCAACCAAGATCCTTATTAAAATCTTAATTAATTTACGAAGTACGTATTTTGACCATTGTAGTGTTCTCTCTTGACCTCCTACCGCAGTTTAATCAGAAAGTACGGATAGCTCTTTTCTGTTTTATTCATTGTAACCAGACATAAGTCAAAAAGAAAAATGGTGATATAGATGTGACACTTCATAAATCAGAAAGAAAAATGCTAACATACCCTGCCTAAGGCTTAGAGTATAACACACATGTAAGCAGAGACCCAAAGAAAGCTGACAGGTGCATAATGCTGTGAAAGGATCTACAACATTGTAATAGCTTTGGGAATAAGTCAGTTTTGGTACCAGACAGTATCCACAGTGAACTCATTCTCTCCTGTAGCACTTTACGCCTGTGAAAGTTGGAGAGGTAAGAAAAACCACCATAAAGGCATATTTAAAGTGAGGAAATAAAAATGGAGTTATAACATAATAACCTCTAGACAATACTGTTAGAAACTGACAAAAGTTCTACATTTTACTTTACAATGTACATTATACATAGATCCTATCTCTGTGTTGTTTTTCAGTTGGAGAGAAAGGAATGGACATTAATGGGATTAAGAAGGGCTCACGTTGGGTCCCTGTATTTTAAGTCAATAGTTTTATAGTTAGACTACAATAACTAAAGGTTTTGTTTAAAGAAATTTACTTTCCAAACTGTAGTAATGCTCCCTCATGTTCTTTACAAAGACACAGCCAGGCAGAAGACCCCAGTCCAGACAAACACAGAGCTGAAGCTGCTGTCCAAGGTCCTGACCTCCGCTCTGTGCCTGATGAAGCCAATCGAACTCATGTTACCCCAGGTTTCCAGGCTGTTGTTTATTCAGAAAAGAGACAGGAAGGGGGTATCATACACACAACTGTTTTCCCTAAACCTAAATCCTAAACCTTGGGCACATAACTAAAGAAGGTTCTCAGTTAATCACAAGCACATCTCAGGTGAAAACCAGAATGATCTCCACATGCTGCATCAGTAGAGTGATTGATTTAACATTGATAACACCTCAGCTTTGTCAGTTGTTGTTAAAGTCAAAGCAACAGGAACTCACTTAAGGAGAATAGTGCAGATTTAGCTTTTGGAAAAGGGATGAAATGATGCTCATTGAAGTGAATTTGACTGTTAATGGATAAAACATCTACAATATTTAGCATGAATTCTTATTTTATGTATTAATTTAGCTGACCCTTTCATCCAAAACGACTCACATTTGTGCTGAGTTATACAGCTGGACATTTTACTGAGGCAATTTAAATGAAGTACCTTTCTCAAGGGTACCACAACAGTGCAGTATTTGAAATTTGAGCCCACAGCCTTCCAGTTACAAGCACACAGCCAAAACAATGAAGCTAGCACCTATGTACTGTAGAAATACATTTGAAAAATTTGCATATCGTGGGGGTTTTGTGTTTATTAAAAGTAAAGCTGCTTATAAGTGACAGAATTTAATTATATAATTAGAACAACTTGACAACACGTGACACAGGATAGTCAATACAAATTAAAGCTCCTGCACTTTAAGTGACATCCTAAATTCAATCACTTTAACGTCTTCTAGAAATTCAATCCAGACAATCAAGTTGTAGTTTCATGCAGTTCTAATAATAGCACACCGTTCTAACAACTGAGCAAGAATGTTGACAACAGCCTTCAACTGACAAGCTTCTGCTGACTCTGTAGGTGGGTAGAGGCAGAAACAAAAAATGACAAAAAGCTATTCTTATTTCAGGTTTGCGTGGTTGGCCTTGGAATTGTCCCTCGCAAGATATGATGTGAAAGCAGACGACAGATGTGGTCAAAATGCCAACAGCTGTACCAAATTATCAACGCACATTAGACATCCCACACAGAATGTACATGTGGCTTTTATTTTAGTAGATGTTGCAAAAAAGTCATTATGACTGTACTTGCAAAGTTGGAACCCTAGTGCTTCTTAAAAAGGTATCAGTAGGTTCATAATATATTTCACTGAATTTCTACAACATTTCAGAGTAGATAACCGATACTTTCTGAGCTGTTTTACGGGATAAAATTAACCCATGAGAAACACAGGGGACTGCATTTGTAGAACTATTACCTAATACCTTCATTAACTCCGTTTTGATTGTTTTATTTTTTACCTGAAAAGTGTCTAAAATGCCTGGCTTTCCCCTTTAATTAAGAAGGAATTTGCAATAAACTTTCTGTAACTTAAAATTATTTAGTACTACAGACCACATCTGAGTGGAAATGGGAATTGAACAGGTACTGATGCAGGTACCCAGGTCTGTTATAATGTGCTTATCAGAGTTCTGATCCTCAGATTCAATAGGAGGATTTAGGCAGAGACAGAATGGTGTCCCAGGAATACGTATTGTTCCTTGGCAGCATTCAGGCCCTTGATTCAGTACCTGGGCTGCTATAAGTATGGAATTTGTGTGTTCTCCCTGTGTGGGTTTCCTCTGGGTGCTCTCGTTTCATCCCACACTCCAAAGGTAGGTGGAAGGGCTTCTGGGAAAATTGGCTCTGGTGTGAACATGTGTACATTTGTGTTTTGTATGTGCCCTGCAGTGGACTGGTTTCCCATTCAGGGTCTATCCTGCTTTGCACCCATTGGTTTCCAGGGTAGGCTCCAGATCCCCATGACCCTGATTTGGATAAAATGGTTAGAAAATGAATGGATGAATGGATTTGAGCAGATGCTGACATCCCTCTAGAAATTTAGATATGGAATGATCTCCCTACATGGGGGCTTTGAAAGCAGGTTTTCGGTTAGTTCTGGGTGAGTGAAGGTAATGGGCAAGTTGGTCTGCAGAGAGCCACAGCAGTAAGGAATCAAAGTGAAAGAAACTGTGTGTCAAAAAGATTTCAGTGGCAGATGGCATCAAAATAGGTTCATACTGGATTATTAAGTGTGTACTTTTTGGCACACATAATAAGCAAAGTACTGCAAGACATTTAAGACTTAAGCAAGAGTTAAAGACAAAATTAAAAAAAAATATTCTGCTTTTCAAGTTTCTGTGTACTGCTGTGCTTGCAAAAAATCAATAACACATCGAAACAATTTAAAATACATTTCTCAGCTCCAGAATTTTAAGAAAGGTAGAAAATATACTTTGAGTCCTGCCAAATAGTTAATATTTCCAAACCTGCTGCCTGACACCTCACAGCCTTTTCTGATTCCAATACATTCATTGCGTTTACAACTGCTCTTCCAGATATCATTATAATTATATTCAGTTATACATGGTTAAAACTTGGCAAAGTATGGAGAAGTAGGGTAAATATAAACTAATGCGAAACCTTGCATATCTTCAAAAGCAAACAAAATCCACAGCATGGTAAAATAATTTCATGTGAAATAACTCCTTCCATTAATCAAATGCATTGCAAATATTAATTAAGTCTATTGCATTTTGGCTTAATCCACTTGGTTAAAAGGTAGCTTCACAGGATGAGGAGGCTTCACTCTCCATTTGAAGAGAGGAGTGAACAAAGTTGAAGATATAAAGGTTGAGATGAGGTGGAAACAGGATGAATAAGAAGATTGCTGGATGAGGTGTGAGCCAGAGTTATATACTGTACAAAAGTCGGCAATGATTGTGATTTTATACAGCAGTGTGAGATTAGCTTGTCTGCTGTTATCCCTTCAGCTAAGAACTTCCTTTTAAAACCTATGAAAGTCCTGTGCACGGTTAGCATTTTCATAAGGATATCCTGGATGACATTGTCATGTGAATAGAAAGAGGGACAGCTCTAGCAGAAATAGTGTAGTTTCTAAACTGAATCAGTGAAAGAATCTATACAATCACGTTTGGTGTCATAAAGATGTGAAAATGTGTTTTGTTTAATTCAGTTTAACGGAACTGTTAGTAGTGCTGAAGAGAAAGAATAATTAAACAATATATGTAATACTGTATACAGTATACACCACACCAACAGCAAGATGGTAAGAAGCAGAACATGCAAAATGTTCAAGTACCATGGCTGAGTTTAATATTACATGGCTAAAAAAGGCTTTAGTGAATCTTCCATATTTACAGATAAATCACCCTCTTTTGTTTTTACTGCATAATACTAGGTCATTATTTTTAGATATCCCTTTAAATCTCTTCACTATTGCTAAAGTACTGTATGTTCAACGCACAGTGCTGTGATGATATTCTAGTCAACAAGTTGACAATAATTCTATCTCCATTAAGGATTAAGTTTATAGGAAAAGTATAAAAATGAAAAAATAAATAGCTTGCCCTTCCCGGGTTAACATGAATCAGATGGATTACCCTGAATGATTTTAACAAGGAGCAAGGCCTCCAGTTTTGTCAGTGAATTATATTATACATCATGATTGATGTAGGAGTGTGGGTAGCTTTACAGGGAAAGATAATGGTCTTTGGCAAGACTGCACCATAGCTGATTAGTCTAAACTACAGTCACTGAAACTCTTTGGTCACTGCAAAATCGTAAGGGCAGTGCTGAGTATTAGGATTGTAGTTCTAGTCTAGTTTAAAAAACATCACTTAGGAATAAGCAACTCCTTTTTGTGGTTGTCCAAGATTCCTTCATAGGATGTTGGAGAAGATTTCTAATGCATTCAGTAGACATTAAGTACAAAAAAATCCAATTGAAGAGTCATTTATTTACGAATATGTCTTAAATAGCACAATAGTAAGATAAGCAAACTTGGAAGGAGCTACAATTTTCTCATTGGATTAAACTATGAAGCATTTTTGCAGGTTTTTCCCCAGAGGAATAAAAAGATCTGCAAAAGTACAAACAAGGGAAGTATTCCTTATAATGTCACATTCTGAATATACTGGAATTTGCTGAGACCATTTTTGTCAATAAGGATAAAATATTGACAATTGTTTTGCTATTAGTATGAGAGGCTTGTAGGCCCCATTTTATATAGGGTTTGGACACTACCCCAGCTTCATCCCACTTTTCAATTATATTTTATATTGTTTTTGCCTCATATGTTATTTGATCTTGTACAGTCTAATACAGGTTTGGCAAACAGCCTTCCCTTACATGAAATAGAGGTTTTGTTTGCACTTCTCCTTGTCAAATCTTTGGCAGAATCATTAAAGTAAAAGCAGAAAGCAGGACTCAACTTGAGAACTGTCATAAAACATCCTGATATGTTTGTTAGGTATCCGTATGGCATTTTTGTCGTGAAATCATTAAGTACCTTACAGTATAACAACTACTCTGAGACACCACAGCAGAAGCTGAGTTCATGCAGAGAAATTATTATAAAAGTCTGATACAGCACATAGAATTGCAAAGCATGATAATGCAGTGTAATCGTCATACAGTAGTACTGTGTATTGCATAAGAACTTACAGTATCTTGGCAAATTTTCCTAAGGGAAATTCCATGGGCTCCATCATTCCTCTGTTTATTTCTGTTATAAATCAGCAAGTACCTTTACTCTTTAATTAAGTACTGCATTTCTTCAGTCACTGAGGTTTGCAGTCATCTTGGTTTTGTTATTTGGATTTTTGTGCATTTTACAGTATCTGAATTCTGTTTGAATGGATATAACAGTAATGGATTATATCTGTGTCATTTGCTGTGGATGTTTAATTTCATGCTCATGTTTCTAATGTACAGTATTTTATATGATTTTCTTCACAATGGATGTTTCCCCTGTCTTTGATCTGTTCAGACCTAATAAACTTCCCCATGACTGTTTAGAAAGAGATTTTTTTGGGGAAGAGTGAGTTCTGTATTAAATAAATGGGAAAAAAATTCTTGTGAATAAAGGAACAAATAATTAATAAAAACATGGAGTAACTTAACTACATATTTGAAGCTGGTTATATTAAATCATTAATTAGGCCATGCATGCGGTAAAAATGTCTCAGAAAATAGCTGTGCCTTGGGCTGCAGACAAAGAGTGTACTGAACTTCCTCTTGCAAAAAAACATAGAAGCAGTGGTAAGTTTCATATTTGGTGAAGCTTATAAATTGACAGAGATGTGTACGTTTTGATAACACTTTTAGTTCTTTTAGCAAGAACATGTTTTCTACTACATGCAACATGGGGTTCATTGTGTGGTAAAATACTTCAAAATGTTTGCTCTTCATTCAGAGGTACTGTAGAATGAATCCATGTGTGGAGCTGTCCATTGTGCTGAACTTGTATCTTGCAGATTGGATTGTTTTAACTAGGCTAATAAGGCTAAGATATTGTCACTGTGTCAAAGCATTTGATGCAGCCAAATTAGCATGAATCAAGCATGGTATTATATTTTAGTGCTTATGGACATGCGGTTAACTCAAAGGTACAATTCAGTAGAGTACTTAGAAGGTTACTGTATCAACAAATACAAAAGGGGTTTATCAAATTATTCTTGTTTGATCTTTTCAATGAGCAAAGAGGACACATAATTTAATAGTTCAAAACAATGTTATACAATGTAGGTCTAATTGACCTTCAACAATGTTCTCAGCTGGTGTGTGTACAGTATGTATAGGCTGAGGTCTTTTTTGTCCCTTATTTTGCTCTTATGTGGCTGCTGAGGGAGAGAGTATCTGTTGAGTTTTGTAAACAGGCTTTAGTTAAATAGTAGACCCTAATCTAAGTGGAGATCAGATGATTGGAGTATTTATTGGGCTCAAATGTTCCTCTAATTTATGGGGTTGGATTTTCGAGGAGTTGACTTGAAGCTCAAAAAGGGAAGATAGAAATAAAAAGACAACAGGTGAACTGATAAGGAGGATAAGGATGTATGAGAACATTACATCTTATAACACATTTTCATTTCTGGTTTCTTCTTTGATCAAACAAAGCCAGTCTAAAACTCAAAGTTGTCTCCTTTTTATCATTAGTTCAGAGGGCAGGCTCAACTGCATATAATTAGTCCTTTTATGACCTTATAGGCACTATGAACTCAGTTTAAAAAATTAGTTTTGTTTTTTGTCTTGTGTGCTTTTGGTTGTTGCCTGTTTATTTCAACCTCAAATTGTTCTCAGAAAAAACTAATACAAAAAGTGACTTTACTTAGTATTCCTGTCAAATAAGGGTGTATTATGACTTTTCAAAATTATTTTTGTCAAGCAGAGGTCAAAACACACTGAGTTATTAGACTAAAACATAAACGTTTTACTCAGTTAACTGTTATGTCAATTTTATAAACGTTTACCATTAGAAGCAGAAGTAGAAGATATTGCAGAAACATTAAAATGTCAGAGTCCGGGTGTTGGTGAAAGAAGAGCTGTTTATTCGCATGCATACAGGAGATCAGCTTGCAAAAGCTAGTCTCCCCGATAGTCTTTGCTCAGTGGTTTTTATACACTGTAACAGACAAACTTTCTACCTTTAACATAGATTACCTAATCCCTAAAACGAACCATCAGTTTTTTTAGTCAGGCTTGGGTAGCGGAAAACAACTCCTTATTAAGACTTTCGTTATTGCTTACTTTTGCAAAACACAACATTCGACTTCCCTTTTTACTATATTTTAAGACATGAGCTATTTTAACATTTATTTATTCTTAAACGATGCAACATCAATATCCATGTGTGACAAAGTATGTTTATCTTTTATACTGAATTCAGTAACTGGTGGCACCACCTCGTGAAAACGTTTCCTTTACCCATTACCCATTGATCAGTCTCTCATGTTACTTTTGAGGAATTATGGACCATTTCACTTTACGGAATTCCTTCAACTCTTAAATTTGAGGTCGGCCTTTTATGGACAGCTCACTTCAGGTCCAGCTCCAACATTTGAATTGGGTTTGGGGTCAGACTTTGCCTAGGCCATTAGAAAATGTGGACTTTCTTATTTTGCACCCTTTCCTTTGTAGATCTGCTTGTATGTTTAGGATTATAGCCTTGCTGCAAGACCTACATTCGGTTCAGCATCATGTGACGAACAGAAGACCTGACATTCATCTAAAGAAGTTTCTAGAATTCATGGTTATGTCAACGGTGGTAAGCTGTCCAGGTCCTGAGGCATAAAGCAGACCTAAACCACATCGCCAAATCACATTGCCACCACCATGCTTGGCTTTTGGGTGAGGTTCTTCTGTTCTAAAGCAGTGATTGGTTTTCTCTAAACATGTGTCTCACTGAGCCCGGAGAGTTCAGCTTTTGACTCATCTGTCCAGAGAACATTGTTCCAGAAGCCTTGTGGATCATTTAAGAGCTCTTTGGCAAACTTCAGATGGCCAGCAATATTCTTTTTGAAGAGCAGTGGTTTTCTCCTTGCTATCCTTAGTTGAACACCATTCTTGTTCAGTTGTTTTTTGATAGCTGAGTAATGAAATCCTGTATTTTATCATTTTATTATTAGGTGGGCTATAAAAGTGCAGTATGAATATGTTATATTTATGTTGATGTTACTCTGGGGTTCTTTTGTAACCTCCTTGATGATTTTCCAGTTTGTTCTTGGAAAGATTTTGGTAGGACTACTGCTCCTGGGTAGAGTGACTGTGTCTTTCTCTATATGTAGACTATCTAGATTGTTGGAGCCCCAAATCCTTAGAAATGGTTTTTCAGCCCTTTTCCAGGAAGATCTATAACTCTATAACTCCTTAGATCTTCATATGACTTGTTTCCATAAACCTGTAATGTGAAGACCAAACTCACAAGGTTTCTAATCTTTAAATAGGGTAGAGCTTTCATTCCCTTAATTGAATTAATGAAGATTGGGGTTCACTTTCTTTTTATGATACAGTTCACTTTAATTATTCATTGTTTCTTTAATTCATACATTAGTGTGTTTCAAGAGACCTGGAATTTTTTACTATATACAGTACCCTATAAAAATATTTAAAAAGCTGGTTTTGATTCAACAAGGCTATCATGGTAAAATTATAAATTGATGATTGATTGGTAAAATTATGATTATGAACCTTGGCACTACTGTATATGTGAATAACATCCCCTCTCAAATCCTTTTTTTTCTAGACAAAACACATTATTTCTGACATCCATCCTCATCACTTGTGATAATATAAATGAGTTCATTAGAACGTGATGTGTTTTACACTCCCAGTAAAGCTCATTCCTTAATGGTGGATTATTCCTGGGCAGAAGGAAAGTGTATTCTGCAGACAAAAGTCCGATTTAAGAACTGGTGTGTAATGCATAGCTGAGAAGTGGGTTTTATTTTCACTTTGCTCCATGCTTTCATCACGTATTTACACTATGAGAACACCTGTGTATATTGTTTGCTCTTGTTAAGACTTTGTTGAGCTGGAGGACATGCTGGAAGTGTTGAGTAGAGGACTATTCATGTCAGGCAAGATCTGCCACAGTATAAAATTATTATGAGTAAGAAAACCTGTGGGCAATCCCCCAATGTGGACAGATTCTTCAAAAAGCAGCCAAAGTGTGTAATATTTATGAGTGGAATCCAACAAAGCTCAACCATACCTGCTTAGAATTTTAAATAACAGAACGGAGCTCAAAATATAGTCCTCCATGATGATTTTACTTACACGTTTTCAGAGATAACTACAGACTATCTGTAGCTTAGAATGCATCTGGCATGCATCTCTTTGTTGAAACATTTACTGTAACTCTACAGCAAGGATGAACACTTGCACTGCTGCATTCCTATATCACTTTATTGTTCCTGTTTCTTTCTGAAACACTGGGGATGGCATAGAGTAGTGGGAAGTCCTTTGCACTCACATTGTTATTGTACACTTGAGCAAGCGACTTAACTCCAGTTGCTCCAGTCCACCCAACTGTATAAATGGGGACTCAGGGTAACCCCTGTGATGGATTGGTGTCCCATCCAGAAAGGGAGTCACATGCTCAGTCTGTTTGACACTTTAATAACCAGGACGAACTTTGACTTTGCTTTCCTACTACAGTATTTTAAAAGTGAGGTAAAATCGTTTTGATTGTATAATAGCAGGTTGTGAATCCATTTATTATAAATATATTTATGGCTCATGCTGCTGTGTATGTAAAGCAAAGAGAGAAATATTTTAATTCTAGAAAGAAAGTAGT
Source organism: Lepisosteus oculatus (assembly GCF_040954835.1). Lineage (NCBI taxonomy): Eukaryota > Metazoa > Chordata > Actinopteri > Semionotiformes > Lepisosteidae > Lepisosteus > Lepisosteus oculatus. The sequence continues at coordinate 9,426,600 of NC_090719.1, read as the reverse complement.
CACAGTAGCTGCAGTTTCTACTTTATTTTGTGTCGAAAATGTGAGAGAACCTCTTTACTAAAAGTCTAGTGCCATACTTTGCAGAGATCAAGGGCACTTTCCTAGCCCTAGAGACACAGTGATTGAGAATAAAAGAACCTGAAAGCTCAGTGCACTTTAGAACTGCTGATTAAGATAGGTAAAAGTGTGCCCTTGTCTATGTCTCAGAACTAGCAGTTAAAAAACAATGAGAATAAATTCAAAAATAATCTAGATTATTGGTCATGATTAAGATATTATTATATTATTAATATTATTGTTTTGCAGTTATATCATAAACTGCTTAAACTGCTGTCATTGCTTAAAATGATTGTAATTTCAAGAAAATAATGTTGTTGTAGTTGTCAGCAGCAGATAATCAGTAGTTCTCATGCTATGAAAATCTAAAAAAAATAACACAACAAATCAATGAAATGTTTACTTTTGCCATTACATAAACCAAGGTGTGACCAGGCTGAGTTAAAATTGGACTCAAAAATATAAAAAATATATTTTAAATATTACTGACCCCAAGCCTCTTGATAAGTAATTAAATAAGTAACTACTTCAACCCAATTTAAGTAAAACGTTTCATTTCAAGCGTTCTGAATTTTCCTGTGATAGATGGAATCAATATCTCCATTCCGTTTACAACTGAAGGTCTTGCTCTTCAAACTACAAAATATAATACCATGGAAGTTATGGGTGAATTTGGCCTTGAGTCTAGTAGTGTTATTTATTTATTTTCTACAATATATTTGGTTTTCATCAGATATTTCCTTTGTTGGACTAGGGTAAAACATGGTGGTGCTTCAGGCGAATGTCAGCATAATTTGGCTTTTGAGGAAGAAAAACTGGCTTAAAAGGATTTGTGTTTCACAGTCAAGGCCCAACTAGAAACTACATATTAAAAATAGACAAAACAAACAATATTTGTATTTTTAACATCATATGAGCAGAACCTTCTTATACTAGCATCTTATGTGTTGGGTATACTTTAACAATTGTTTTCCAAGAGGAAGTACTGTAAAATAATGGCTAACAAATAAACAAGTTCTATCAAAAGTATTAGTATTAGAAAGTATTAGAAGCAATTATAGCCTCAAACATCACTTGAAAATATTCATTAGATTAAAGTGGTCTAGTTGGGCTATTGTAAATATATTAACCTGTGTAAGCTCAATGGTTTAAACCACTGTGTACTAAGTATTTGTGATTTCCCTCATGAGCAGTTTTCTAAATAAATGTGATATTTATACATCCTTATTGGATATCTTCAAAATATTTTAAAAGTAATCTAACATTATATTGACCATATAAATGTAAAAAAAAACTCTTATACTTCAATTAGGATGCTAATTCAACTACATAGTTCAATAGATATTAAGAAAATAAGAAACTTTCAAATGAGAGGAGGGCCTGGGTAACTTCCACGTACATATTTTTCTAACTCATACTCTAAAATCATCAGGCTTAGTGTCTTTTCTTTTTAACATGCAGTACTAGTAAATAATTAATATAGACTGTGTGGGATAAGTAAAGGAGTATTTTAAATTATGAAATGGTTATAATGATATAACAATTAACAATTAGAAACAGGATGGAAACATTTCTAATTAATATAGCAAGCATCGGATGGTGAGCCTTAAATGCAGAAATTCCTTGTGCTTTGTAGCTGATTACGCAATCTAGCAATAATAAGCGGGCTAGAACTCTTTTTCCTCCACGACTAGTTTTTTTTGTCTTTCAGAACTACCAGTGCACTGACAAACCAGTCGTTATTCTACAGTACATCATTTCCCATGTTATTACAGTATTTCAATCCACCTATTACACAGCAATTTCTATCACTACTCACCCAACACACAGAACTGATGAGGCAAATTATTATCTCACAAATCAGTCCAAGAACCCCATGGACCACAGCTACAGAAACCAATGTCCCAATGGAAAAGTCTAGGACCATTATTTTCTCAATTCAGCTCTGGACAGTGATTTGGCAGGCCTCCTTCTGCCACAGTGAAGAAACAGTGTAGTCTTTGGCATCCTCTCTTTCCTTGGCTGGCAAGAACAAGTGGTTCCCCTACAACTTGTCTGTCTCTGTATGTTATCTCTGACTGCTGACTGGGGCCATGAAGCCCTTATCTAGCCATAGCTCATGGCCCATTATTGGGTGGGAGAGAGGGTGGTAAGGTCCTTGCGATGTCTGGGGTGTGGGGAGAACTAACTGTTCAGGGATCATTGATTAACTGGCTGTATACAGATGGCCAGGTGTAATGATACATTTGCGTATTTGGACTAGAGCCTCTTCTCAGTCTCAGGCCAAGTTAGAAAGTGTCTTGCAATCCCTCATGTCATTTCTGAACTGTGTGCTAATTAACAAGTATCTGAACAAGGACTTGGTGATCAATGGGAAACGTAAAACCAATGGAGACCAGACACTGTATGGAGACATGGACAATCTATGCAACTTTTCCTGTGTGGTTCCTAATACCCATTGTGCCACACCCAAGTTCTCAGTATTAACTATTTTAGATGCATTCTCCACCACAGGCTTTGTTTACACGTTTCAGTAACGTTTGAGAAGGTTGGAGTTTCTTGCAAAAGAATGCACATTCAACCAACTTTGCAAGAATAAAACCATAATCCAAAAACAAATGTGTTAGCAGTCTCCATTAGTACTGTATTTAAAGAGGTGGATTGCTGAAGTTTGTCATTAATTTCTGGAGTTGCAATGACATTACCTTGGCCTATCTTATCTGCTTTGCTGTTTTTAGCTTGTATAATGAATGACTATCTATTTTTTCTTTATGAATCTTTTACCATAACTGTGCTGACTTTACTTTTCTATATTACAGTTAACTTCTATAAAATAAGAGTAATACCATTGTTATGTTTACTTGCTTGTATAAAAAATTCATTGGGCAAAGAGTGAATTCCATAAGCTTAATTTATCAACAGTGCTTGCTAAACTAGACTTTCAAAATATTATAGAAAAGAAAACTAAATTATTGAACTGATTGTATTTTTTTCCTGATTATTACATCATGAGGTATCTCGAAGATAGATATTCGAGGACAAAAACAAAACATTCAGATTTTCAAACTGTAATGATACATTATTCATGATGTACATGATCTACATATTATCATTGTCTGGATAACCCCAGTGTGGGGTCAACCTGACAGGAGTCTTATTTTATGCAGAGAAAAAAGATGAGAGCAAAGCTGATAAGTATATACATTTCTCTTTGAAACAGATCAGGATGTGTGGTTAAATAATCAAAACCGTCAATGCTAAGTTTAGTTAATGTACACGTGGTGCCTATAGCAGGTCATGCACACTGGAGATGTATTCCCACCAAATCAAATTATGAGACACAGGTAAAATATAAAACATGTTTCAGACCCAGATGGCAGACAATGAAGCTTACACAGCTATGAAGCACCAATTTACACCTTTCAGAAATACACTAGAAACATCTGCCTTAAAAACGTGCAATGTATTTATCACTTTTTTAAAGATGGTCAAGAATACCAGATAATTACATCTGTTGTCAAAAGTTCATGACCCCTGGAGATACAGCGCTAATCTGATTCCTCCTAGGTGATGAAGACAGGAAAATCATTTTGGAGCAGCAACTTACCTAATATATCAAAGGACAGACCCTTGTGGGAGATACTGGGACTTCTAACATCCTGATAGATTCAATTCTGTTTGACTGTTTAATGCATGTTAAAACACTCTGTAGTATGCCATGTATTGGTACCACAAAAGTGGGAAATCAAATGTTTTTCACACCTTTTGTTCTTTTTTATTTATTTTTTTTTATTTGAAGAGACACTGAACATGTAAAGAATGATGCATATTGCATGAAGCTGTGGGCCTGCTGGATGTACAGTATGTTGAAAGTGGCCCAGAAATTTATTGAACTTTTCACACTTACAATTTCTATCTTAGCACGTCTTCCACCTTTTTTAATCAGACAAAAGACGTTTCAATCCCAATAGTGATAAAAATAAGAATGACACAAATCATTTCTAGTAGTTTTGTAATAAGATGTATAGATTTACTTATCTCTTTTCATATCAAATTCAATGTGGACAATTAAGATGTATAAGATTTTACAATTTCAACAAAATTGTTTGGTTGTATATCTATTATGACAACATACAGTACTGTATCTCACATATTGGATGTTATACAATAAATTAACAATTTTGTGGTGTTTCATGCGGTATTAGTTGTTGACTAGGGACTACAATATGCCAGCACATCAACTGCAACTCTCAGCTCTTTGGCAAATTGAATAAGTTAATAAACATTATGAGGTTTTCTATAATTTATTTTTATTATAAACAACTTGGGAACATAAGCATACATAAGCAGAGATCCTTGGATATGATTTAGGTTTCCTTAAGATCTTTGAGAAATAAAATATGTCTGACACAATCCCCCACATGTCTTACTTTCACTTGTAAGTTTTCTGTTTTTTATATATTTTTTTAAAAAGTAACAGAATACTTTTTAGAAAACAGTTGGTATTGAATTGGTTTTACCACAACTTTCTGGGGAAATGGGTAAAAAAAAGACTGCAAAAGGAAAAATACATTAAATGTGAACTAAAAGCTTTCAATATATCCCTGTAGTACACTAATGTAAAACTGATCCCACAGTTCACTGAGGCTGTTACAATAATGTATTTTTACAGCATAAAGGAGGCTGTCACAGTGATACTGTTTACCTTGACCCCTAGAGGTTAAAAGCATCAGCATTTCCTTTATCATTTTACCTTTGACTGATAGCATCCAAGCAGAGGATACTTTATGAATGCAACTCACAAGATCGCTAGTCAACCGTGGCCAAAGACAACCTGCATACATGAAAACTGACGAATGTTTTAAATCACATATTGATTTAGCTCTGACAAATCCTGCGCCAAAGCCTCTGATGTGGAATACTGATAACTTTCAGCAACCTTGTTCTACATCAGTCTTCAGCCTGAATTAATCTGACCCCTCAGGCGTGGAGCACAATTAAAAGTAGCCAAGGTCTAGTGACTCGGGCCATCATTTAGACTGTGGATTAACTTTAACCTGCAGTACTTCACTGTATCAAAATGACATATGAAGAACTAAGCTGGGTGCAGGGGGTGTTGTATTAAACCACAAACTTTATTCATCTGGAAATTGTAACAATCCGTGTATCGCCAGTACACATTTAATTTAAATAAAGTGGAAACTTAAATGTACAAATTCAACAACTGATGAGGAGAACAAAAAAATTGACTGGAGAACAGGCGTCTAGAAATGGCTTATTGAGACAGATCCATGTACAGTATAAAGTTCTGAAGGGAAGGAGGTGGACAGGCTTTTGTGGTCTCCACTATTTGATAATTGTGGAGTGAAATCTACTGAGATTTTATGGATGGTAAAACTTGTAGAGTTCAAGAAGAGGAAGCACTTCTTCACACATAGATTTATGGGAGTCTAGAGCAAGCTACAGTACACAGCCATATTTTTGAGGCTGATAATATCAGTTTTCAATGAGATCCTCAAATCACTTAGCTATTAAAAAATAAACAAAACTGGACAGAATTGTTTGCAACGTTCTTAATTTCTTATACAAGGCACTAAGCATTTATGCTTGTTTGAAAGTCCATTTTAGCATAGAGGTGGTGCCAATGAGTAACAGCATTTGGTGTAGTTTTTTTCTGAGCAGAAGGGAATAGATACATACTCACCCAGGAAAAGGGACATGCATCCCAGTTAAAAAAAGTGATTATTGCTACAGTATATCATCCCTTGAATATGTTAAATATGTAAACAGTCATAGAGTCAGTTAATTTTGTATCCATTCAAAATCAAACAAATATGAGATGTTGAAACCCACAAATCTTAGCTGTAGTTATTTATGTGTCCAGTTTCAATTTACTTTATTATTTATATTAACAGCCTGTGTGTTTGTGTGTTAGCCTGTTTTTATGCCTGTGAGTCTATGTGTCTTTGTACGTGTGTGTGTGTGCTCCAGTATTTGTTTGTGTGCCGTCTGATGGGAAATTTCAAGTGGAGTTGTCTTTAAGATTCTGTGAAAGTAAAGCAGAATGTATTTTGTTGCTTTTATGAATAATTCACTACATTCTAATGCATACTTGTTTTGTTTCACTTATCCTGTCTTGTACTTACTCTTCAGATACTAAGGGACTGTTTCTTAAATCAGAATCTATCAATTTTCCCTGGGCATTCCAGTAAATCCCTTAGATTTCAATGCATATATGATATGCTAATAAGGCACTTTGTGAATGCTTAAAAATGTGCCTGACAGTATGGAAATATTTAACTCATGCCTACAGTTTTATTAGGTTTTCCTGATATTTTTTTAGTGACTCGTAGATAATTAGGGGTAAAAATCAATTATCGTTTGGTCTCTTTCCACTAAAGAAAATACACTTTCAAACTCTACAACTCTACACTTTTAAACTCTGGTGAGTTACCAAAGTGATGATGCCAGATGATTAACTTCACCATTACATTTAGGCTTGGATAATGTGTAATGTGGGCAATGGGAATTTGTTGAATAGCTGTATCCCTGGCATTTACAGTAGCTGTACTTCAAATCAGTAAAATATTTGAGAGTGCCAAACTAAAAACTGCCAATTGCCAACTTTCAGATGGCAGCAGTCAGTGGGTCATTTACTTTTGGAGAGCCGGCTCTCAAGGTTTAAGTCACCTCAAATCCTGAACTTCATCTTCACGAGTTCTACAAGTAAAAGCTTTGTTCGGCACAAGTTAACATTTTATCTGAACTGCTTAGCAGAAGTCCATTGTTCTCGGAAAACACCAACCTTCAGCCTCTATCTCTACCAAAACTGCTGAATGCCTGCTAAAGGCAGGGAAAATTTCATTAATCACATGTACACCAGTCTGCACTTTGTAGCATGTCAATATTGAGATACAATGCCTACAGAATGTCTCACATATTAAGCTAATTTTCATTAAGGTCTCAGTGTGACTGTGACAAGCCACTTTCCCATTGGTGATGACTGTATTCCTTGTCTGTATACCCTTCATTTTCCTTCTCAATTTTTTCTGTAGTGACAACAATTCCAGTTTCATGAACCTTACTCAGAGTCCTCAGAGTGCTGCAATCATTCTTTAGGACTAGCCTTAATCAGCCAAAACATTTATTTGTTGCTCTTGTGTTGTGAGAATTCCTTTCATAAAGCCATTTAGTTGAGAGTTTAGTTAAAACTGCAATGAAGTAACTACCTACAGTTTACTATGGCCTTGACTGTTTTAGGAAACACTTGTTACATGCCCTCCTCCCACCCCTGTATAAACCAAGGAAGAGAAACTAGGCAGAAGCACTGAACATAATGAGAGCAGGTGTGCAGTGATGATTCACTAAATATGTGTGTATGGTACAAGAGGCAGTCACACTAGAACAACTGACAGAATCAGGATTTTATGAACAAAGGTGGACTTAACCCCTGTCTTCAGCGCTGTCTTTTATGGAGTTGCAGTATTGAATACGTTCTATGAAGTTATATAAAATGTCCAAAAGGGGAAAATATTTGAATTCTCCAATTCCAATAACAATAATCCATTTAAATCCATGTCCAGACCAGGTTCATGTAAATCCAAATGGGTATTCTTGAAATCAGAGCTGTCCTATAAGCTCTGCAAAAAGTGAAATCCTTTGTACAACATACCTCCAAAATGTCCTCGGGTAGGCAAGGTTTGTAAAAACAGGTGATCACTTCCCATTTCTGACTTTCGTTTCGTAACTCCCTTTCTGTTTCTTAATAGCTGCGTCCACACCTGTGACTTCCCCCTTGGATGTTTAGAATATTAAAAGGTGGCTAAATGAAAAGTATGGTGCATAGCAGCTGTAAGTACAATAGTAATATTGTAGCACATTTCATACAATCTATGAATCTGTAATACATACAGCAACACACATTTCCAATGCTGTGCATTTTAACCAACAATGCAGCATACAGTATTGGTTACCTTTGTAATTTCACCTTGAGTAAATCTCATTGACTTGTAAGAAGTTATACAAATGACTCCTTCTTGGGTTAGACTGGTTATTTGTGGATATTGACACAATGCTTCAAAGTGAAAAGGCTGTCCTGATCGTCAACTCCCTGTCATTTTGACAGTCAAGTCATGCATTGTTGATTTCTTTGCATTGGATTGGGTCCTGTGTCTAACCTGATCCATCTTAAAAGGTTCTGTGTAACATACAGTACAGCTTGGGAACAAAGCATGACTATCCACAGTTCTTTTAGATGTTGCTGATGTCTAAAAACATTTATAACAACAGTGACAAACAGCACCACGTCAGGTTTTGCTACTCTAGGTGAATTACACATTGTATAACCCATTCATATTTTAGTGGATTTAATTTTATTATTTTAAATAATCAATTTGTACATTTGAGTTGTATTTGCTGTATTTTACTGGAGTAATATCTTAAATGTGCACCAAAGTTCAGGTTTCTGGCATCATCCATTAGGTACTGTATTATATAACAATTGTTTTTATTGTAACATAGCAATACTAGCAGTTTAAGGAGAGGAATTCCAGCCAGTTCACCTTCAGCCGCAGGGACCAATAACTTCTTGTTTCATCTTGTCAATTTGCATCCCATTCAAGTGTTAATTCCCCACTCGTTTACGTCGGGCACCTTGCCAGCAGTTTTCTTCAAGGTATAGATGTCTGTATTCTTCAGATAGACCTTTTAGAGGACAGTCTTAAAATACAAAAATGTGCATTCTATAAATCTGCAAGCTGGGTTTTTCCCCTGAACATCCCAATTTCCTTATATTAATTAACCAGTAGAGTGGCTGCTGTGAAACTTTTTAAGGTGCCCTACTGTATATTAAGTTCTCCCATCCACACACAAGAATATTATATCATTGTGCCGTTTCAGGTTTCATGTCCTCAGGCTCTAGCAATATCATGCTATGAAAACCAGAGGAGTGCCAGATTATATACAGTATACACAATTCAGTTTTGCATAAAGATCCCAGTCAACCAGTGCACACAGTCAGAAAAGACAGACATACAGCAGGAAAGAGTAAAGATCTATAACTTTATACATTGTAGCCAAATATTTGTTATAGTTCTACTTGTTCAGACTCAGCATGAATAGATGTTATTTTATCACAAGACAACATAGTAACGTGCATAATGACAGTGGGAACAATAAACCCTTATTGTAGAACTTTACATTAGAGGACTTTTATATTGAATGATAGTGTCGCTGATTTTAGATTATGAAGATACAGAATGACAGCACCAGAAACAGCAGGGACCTGGGTGTTTGTCACCGGCTCCTACAAAGGTGCTAGTTCATCCTCCTCTGATTTTGACACTTACACTTGTCATGTGGAGCTTGAAATCTTGTGTTGTTCTTAACCTTCTATTTTATAGGATTTTTTTTTAAAGCCATAATTACATCAGCTTGTTAGAGATTTCAGAGGCCAAATATACAATTTAACTTTTTATTTTTTGGCTAAGATATCCATTGTTACTATTCGTGATGTTCAATAAATTAGAGAATGTGACCGTGATCTAGGTCAGAATCAACACAGATTTTACATGTTAATTCAGCCTAAACAAACAGAAACTGTAGAAAGATATTAGCAGATCCTTTATCCCTTCTGGATATTGCTTGCTTTCTGATGGTCTGCTATGGTAAACTGACCACTCAGAAGGGTGAATTGTGTCTGCAAGCATATTTGTAAACTGCCAGAATAAGAAATGACACATTAGATTACAGGGGTAGGAGTAATCATTTAAGGTAATTGTTTCCTTGGAGACAGACTGGGCCAAAACAGATCCAGATCACAGTGTCCATCAACAAAGCAGTTCCCAAAAGGAAATGGGAAGGTGACCGGACCATGACCACCCAGATACCTATCAAATGGATTCAGAAATATCCTTCTGAGACCAGTATTCCATTAGATCGTACCGTATGATATTATAACTGTGTCCACATACTGCAGCTTTCTACTTCTGTCACCAATAGCTTGGCCTACAAAAAACTTGTAGAATGTATTGGTAGTGGAACCTGGATGCAAATGACTTTTTTGTGGAGAAACCATTGTTTTTTAGCTTCCGTGCATATTTTGTGACCTCAATCCGATGGTATGGAGACAAAAATAACGGTCCTTGTACTGCTTCCTATCCTTCATCTGATAGAATTGACAACAGTACACGTTCTTCCTCCTGTTCAGCCTTTGTTGACTTGGTTTTCAGAGCCCCCTTTCAGAGTGGTGGCTGTAAAAATTCTAACATACCTTTATGGTAAATTAACCAGCTAGAGACCATGAGTGGCTCCATTGTTAACATTGTTAATGTCCATTGCAAGGACAAAGTGGTGGGCTTTGGACCTTTTTTAAAACTACTTTTCATGCAGTTCACCTATGTATGTCCACTTTTGCCAGATTGTGTAACCTTAATATGTTGGTTGCTGCAAGTCCCTCTTTCAGAGAGTAAAGATAGTTTCTCCAAACTATTCCCTTCAAGTCATGACTGATAAGTATAGTTAGTTGCCTTCTTAAGAATTCTTAAGAATTTTATCCTAATTGGTAGTTACTGTAGTCCTTATCAATGATAAAATATAGATGTTCTCCACAACATTTTTGTTCCTGAAGAAAAATGCAGTCTTTTTCAAGGCCCTCTCAGCTATCCTCCCTGCCAAAAAACAGAGTAGTTCCTCGCATCCTAATTTCAGGACAAGTTGCAGACCAATTGGGATGAACTGGCTGCATATCAATGGGACTAGTTTGGAATAAGGTCTGTCAGTATGATGTCAGAGTGAGATACTTCCCCACTGTTGATGACTGTATTTCAGAGATCCAAGGCTGTAAAAGCAACCCATCATTTGTCAAAAACCTGGTCTGAATTGTTGCTTCAATGCTCACACAGTATCTACCTTCTGAACTCCCAACAGCAGATGAGTCAACTGACTCAGAAAGCCTCTGCTTCCTGGTATTTAAACATTCACCTGACCAATTGTCTTCCTATACAGTAGCTGGTCAGGTGATGGAAGGCAACAACCCTAAGTTTCTGTGAATGTGTTCCAGACAAGGCACCTATTTTGCCTGGTTGTGCCTTTATTAAAAAATAAAGTGTTTTTTCTTAGATTTTCCTCAACTATTTTACTTTCATAATAGTCACAAACATTAATGAAAATACCTTATAGAATTAACTAACCCAATAATTTATTAGGTCTGTTTAAACTGGTGTGCAGATGTGTGTTTTAGTCATTGGCTGAAAATGCTTTATGCATCATCCTGTATAGAAAGACACCTGCATATGAGCATTTTTTATCTGTTTTTGTATTTGAGTTTTCCTTTATATTTTCAATATTTTATGCTTCTAACTACATAAGCCCTAAAAGGTCAGAAGGTATCTGTCAGACTCAAGAGCTGATGGCCTCCTCAATATAAATGAGCTACCTTCCAATTCTTCATTAGGATGTTGGCCTTCAACTTTTCTGACATGGCATTTGCAATTAATGTCCTTTGTCACTTCACAATGAAATCAGACAACATTCTGTAAGATAAAGGCAGCTCTGTGCTGTTTTAGCATGGGCTTATGTTAGTGTGCCTGTGGCTTGGTGATGATAGGATGAAAGCTCAACAATTTGCATATTTATTGTGGACACTGTCCATCCATTAATATATTTTATATGACAGGGCAATTATAGTTCCATTGTATTCTTTCTGATACATAAGATGCTGAACTATATCCAAACAGAGTGTAAAAATATTCAGTACACATTTATTTTCTCTCAGGGATCTTTTTTTCCACATCCACACTGATAGAGTATGCATTTCACAGCCTAAACATTGGACACCAGTGAAAAAATGCCAAGCCATCTTTGAACAGGGCTGTCAAGGAAGCCCAACGATATACTTCAGATATATTTGTTTTATGTTGCCCAGAGGTCTTGTAACCACTGAACACTCAGCATGCCTTGACTTCTCTAATGTTCAAGGTCATATACAGTACATACAAAAAATCAGTCATCTTAAATGTCCAGCAAGCTCAAAGGACACAAATACAGATGCATATGTACATGCATGCAAACGCAAACATAAACATAAACAAGCAATATGAAAACAGAACCACAAGACAATATTTTTTGGCTTTACCTACCACTTCTTGAAAATTGAAATTTTGACTGTATTTTTCTGGACTAACAAGGCTTGTTCAAAGACAATTATAGTATTTATATTTATATGAATTTACATAAATTACATATATATATTTGAAGAGCGCGTGCCGTAATTAAAAGTCCTGGCTTATATTTATTACATGATCGATAAATGATATTTGAATCTTTGAAGTTGCAGGAGTTTAGACTCTTTTTTCTTAATGTCATCTCTGTTTTGGACCAGCAGAAAACCTAGGTCTTTGAATGGACCTCTCTGAAAGAAAAAAGAATGGTAGCTTACATTTTACATGAATCATAAGACTATAAGAAAATAATAAAGGTTACCAACAAGAGGCCCATCTAGTCCAATTGGTAGTAACGAATTGATTAAAGGATCTTATCAAACAGTTTCATGAAATAATTCAGGGTATCAACCTCAGCAACATGACTGAGATGCTTGTTTAATCCTCATAGAATGAGAAATGATTGTCATGCAAGTTACTCAACCAAAAGCTGTCAAAATTGCAGAAGTTATTATTATTCATAATATTTTCATGATCACAAATACAAATTGCTTAACTGGAAAGCAAAAATATCATTTTGACTTTGCTATCCCAATTCATTTCCTTTAGTAGGCAAGCTTATGTACGTAAGATTCATTGATCATCGTTTGATGATCTTTTGTTTCTGCAATATCTTAAAAGTTCTGATGGCGTTTTGAGCTTGCCTTATGACAGACATTTTGTCATGTTGTGCAATTCTTTATCAGGATCCAATTTCTGGCATCTACAACACTGTCGTTAGCTTGATGAAGATCTGCAGTATACCTGTGCATGAAACATCAATTTGGAAAGACCAGAATTTAAAAAATGCCTTTCATGCTCTGTACACATTCTAAAGCAACCTTCTAAAGTAAAAGAGTGAAACAGCATGGGCCCCTACTGTGTGACATAATCACAGACATAATGTTTCTGCAAAGCACAGTCTCCATTTACACTCAATGAATTGATCATTTAAGGTTTGATGATGTCTGAAGTACCACTTTGGCATGAAGTTGCATCCATAAGACATGTTTGTTTTCTTTTTTTACTTGCAATAGTGCTTATAAAATGGGAAACTGACAAACGTGTTCAAAGTAGAAACAAAAGTTTGAAAACTTGTAAATACAAATAATATGCAACAATGTGATTGATTAAAAAAAGCAGTTCCGTGTTTTTATCTAATTTCAGTTTTCATTTGGCATATATTTTGAGAGTAATACCCAGAGCATTATTCCTAATATAATCTCAAGGAGAGAATATATTTCCATATTTACAGTACTTGCATCCTTTCAAAAACATTTCTGTTGCATGTTATTAAGTATAGGGTGAGTTGAGGTCAGCACAAAAAAAATCAAAACAAATTAGTTCTCTACTTCACTCTGAGAATATAGCCACTTATCAGCCATAAGTAACAGCTAATTATTATTGCTATTTTAAAAAAAAAATCAGTTTAAAGCTTAAAACTGTTCTGAGATTTTCTTATGCCTGGAGTGAGTGTAGCCTCTTTTAATTGCTGTTTGATAAGATGCAAGGAGATTAATGGTTTGGTCTGTTGCAATAAAAAGATTTTTATAAATTAGATCCCGAGGGTTGATTAGTTCTTATTAGGTTAAAAGCATTGTTTGAAGTGCAATTCAGCTTCACAAAGCTTTTGCTCTTTCTGATAAGACTGAAGGAGATAAGGCCCTTAAATAATATCTTCACTATAAAAAAAGAGGTAAAATTAATTAAATCTGGTGCTTTTGACTGTAAAACACAATCAATGCTGTTCGGATTTGAGTGAATTGACTGTAGTGAATTCAATTCAGCAGCTTTCTGACATAGGGTGGGTGCACCATGATCCAAGGTTGATCAATGCTAACCTCGGTGCTTTTAAGAAAATAAAGCATCAATAAGTCACGATTTGGTTTCTAAAGAGCAGAAGTTGATTGATATTAAAGGACTCCAGTGAAGAAGACAGAATCTAAAACAGAAGATTCTGTTTTACTGAGGTTTAAATCATTAGTTGCTTTAGGTATCTTTACTGAATAATGCAGAATAATATGGTATAATATAATAATCAGAATTTCTATACATTCTAGTTATGGCTTCTTATGACTTACAGTATATTCTTTTGTGCTTACATTTCTTGCCTAAAATGCATGATCAAAATGAAAAAAGGCTTAGAGGTCATTTTTAAAAGGTTTCAAACACAAACCTGCCGGGAAATACTAAGATAATGCACTAATGGGTTTTGACCTACAGCTACCTTTGGTTTTTTATATAACAATTAAATACACAAGATAATACTACTGAGAGATATATTAATATTGCATTTATTTATTTAGTTCACTGTCCAAAGGATTATACAGTATGTGTATGAAACCTAAGTTAAGTACAAAATCGCTATTTATTGATGTTGAATTAATGCTGTAACAAAATCAAAACACTTACTACATTTTAATTATTGGGAACATAATTTCAAAAGCTAGGAGTGCTGTTTTTTATTCATAGTTCATACTGTACATATTTATAAAACATAAAGAACAGTAGCATTTTTAGATCTACATCCAGTATGTGAAGCTAGAAAACAATGCTCAGATTGCAACAATTCAGAATCTCCTTCTATTAGAATTAATAGTTAAGACAAAGCATTACAGTCTTCTCCATTATATCTGGTTTGGTAATTTCTTATACTGCTGACAGCTGCATCCCAAGTGTCCCAAGAAATAAAATGTACTTATTTCCAAAGGGTTCTACTCTCCACTTTGACTGAATGAATTGTTAAAGTGCATTTCTGTGACAGAACCACTGTTCTACAAGTTAATATTGAACTTTAAAAATATCATGGGAGGGACCCTAGGAAACTAGGATCCATTTCATGTATTCATTTTTATATCAATATTTACTTTTACATCAACAGGTTATTTTTGTCTCATAACTTAAAGTTTATTAAGAAATATAACGGTTATTTTAACTATAAAAAGAAACTAGAGTTTACTATAATTTCTGTCCAGTTTAATTTATGAATTATACTGCACCCCTTATACAATGTCTTCCAAATTTATTCATAATCCAGGTGAAATAGGAACAAAAACATCCATCATATAATGGAGGGATTCATGGGCTGCAGTTTATATAAAAGACTGAAAAAATATTCTACATTTATTTCACACCCTGAAGTCAGTATCTTGTTGAATGTTCTGTAGTTACATTTTGAATGAGGTCTCCGAGTATTGCCTTTGGATGTATGATTGCATCCCAGTCTTTGTTTTCTGACACCCCTTATTGGCAAGATACAGTTGGGATCCTGGCAGGGTTGCTACTATACCAGAAACATTGATCATTATTTACATTATTCATAATAATTTATTAAATCATGATTGATTTATTAATAATAAAGTAATAAGATAAGATCACTTTATTGGCCACATACAATTTCCTGTATTAGGAATTTGTCTTTTCACATACCCCAATTTGCTCTCCATGAGACACACAGACAGGGAGAGAAGCTTGGGGGTCAGAACGCAGGGTCAGCCATTTATGCAGTGTCCCTGCAGCACTTGGGGTTAAGGGCATTGCTCAGGGGTCCAAAGGAGTGGGATTCCTCTGCCGGCCACAGGATACGAACCAGCAACCTTCCAGCCACAGGCATAGATCCTTAGCTACAAGGCCACGATACCACCATCAAAAAGCAGATATGGCCCATATGGGGATTGTACCCCCAACCTTAGCATTATTAGCACCAAGCACTAACCAACTGAGCTAACAGGCCTTATAAGATAAGATCACTTTATTGGTCATATACAATTTCTTGTATTAGGAATTTGTCTTTTCGCATACCCCAACTTGCTCTCCATGAGGCTAATAAAGTAATAAATAATAAAGTATGCCTTAATAATGAAAACTACAGCAGAAAGTAATAGATTCAGCTTTTGAAGGATTCTTTTATTTATCTCCCTAACCTTGTGGAGGCTAATGAGTATTTGCCCACAGTCTTTGGAGAGCTCTCTGACCTTAACTATGATGATGCATTCCAATACCGAATGTCTTGTGTGTGTTACATTTTTATACTATAAGTAAAAAGGAAACCCCTTCAAGACCTCTATGTAGTTCCAGAGGCTTTCATTATAGATGTTTTCCATCTTCTAAAGAGCAAAACATTGTGTTTGTTTTAGTTTTTAAATAATTTAAATATTTAAATAATGAATTAGAAATGTGGATCAATGTAACCCTCATGCTTTCTGGAATGAATTGCTATGCTATTACAATTTAAGTATAACATTTTTATAATTATTTTAAGCAAGGCGTATAATGCAATCTGTAACATATTCTATTTTTCCTATTTCATCAGTGGGTTGAATAAATCTGGAGGACACTGTATGTATCTGTTAGGGACATACATATTAATTAGTGGTTATCCAATCACAAGGTTTCAATGTTTTCAATGTTAGAATCTATATACAGTACAGTTGTATGCAAACGTTTGGGCACCCCTGGTTAAATTACATGTTTTGTTTATTTTCTAAGTGAAAAAAAGTTAACACTTGACATATTTCTCAAATATTAATGTACAGTTACTATTTCTTTGCTAAATTTAACAGATTGAAAAAAATAAAACAGTAAATGTGGCATGTGCAAAAGTTGATCCACTAGTGTTATTTTTTTGTTAGGTCTCAGAACTTAATTGACTCATTAGGCCTTAATCTAAGTCAGGTTATGACAATTCCAGAGCTTCATAAATTCTCTGACTCTTCTTACCTCTCAGGGTGTTGTGCTTACACTCAACAACCATGGACTCCTCTAAGCAGCTGACTGAGGATCAGAAAATAAAGATAATTGACTCTTATAAAGCAGGGGAAGGCTATAAAAAGATATCTAAACACTTCCTGCTTGCAATTTCCACTGTCCGAAATGTCGTTAAGACATGAAAGTTAATGGGAACTGTTGAAGTAAAGACAAGATCTGGAAAACAGAGAAAAATCTCAGATAGAACTGCTTGTAGACTGGTCAGGAAAGCAAAGAACCCCCATATTACTGTAAAGGACCTGCAGGAAGGTTTAGCTGGCACAGGAGTAGTGGTGCACCGGTCCACTGTGCAGCGTTGCTTGCACAAACATGATCTGCATGGAAGACTCAACAGTAGGAAATCTTACCTGCGATCTCATCACAAAAGTCAACATCTGAAAGTATGCAACACAACACTTAGATAAGCCAGAGGTGTTTTGGAACCAAGTGCTATGGTCTGATGAAGTAAAAATTGAACTTTTTGGCTACAATCACCAAAGGTATGTTTGGAGAATAAAAGGAGAAGCATTTGAAGAAAAGAACATCTTGCCAACTGTTAAGCATGGGGGTGGATCTATTATGCTTTGGGGTTGTGTGGCAGCCAGTGGCACAGGAAATATTGTGCAGGTAGAGGAGAGAATGGATTCTATTTATCAACAAATCCTGGATGTCCCTCAGTCAGTGAAGAAACTGAAGCTGAAAAGAGGTTAGATATTCCACCCAGACAATGATCCAAAACATACTGTACCTCAAATCAGTCATGAACTACTTAAAGAAATTAAAGATTAAGGTTTTGGAATGGCCTTCACAGTCCCCAGACTTGAATATTATTGAAAATCTGTGGGTAGATCTCAAACACGCAGTGCATGCAAGACGACCTAAGAATATTTCTGAACTAGAAGCATTCTGCAAGGAAGAGTGCGGGACAAAACCCTAAAACAAGAATAGAAAGAATGTTAGCTGGTTACAAGAAACGTTTGGAGGCTGTGGTTTCTGCCAAAGGGAGTGTTACTAAGTACTGGCTGAATGGGTGCCCAAACATTTGCAAATGTCACATTTACTGTTTTATTTTTTCCAATCTGTTAAATCCAGCAAATAAATAGTAACAGTGCATTAAAATTTGCAGAAATATATCATGTTTAAGTTTGTTCGCTGCAGAGGTTTTGTTAACTTCTTTTAACTTAGAAAATCAACAAAACATGTAATTTGACCAGGGGTGCCCAAACTTTTGCATACAACTGTACAGTGTGTGTCTACTTCATGTACACATATAGTGCTGTCTCTTAGTGTTGTGACAGGACATAAAGTTAATTAATATTGAATTATATACAATTTCCATGATGCTGAAGCTGATAGCCTAATTTCTTTTAAAAAATGGCCATCTAAAATTCACACTTATCATTCATTGTGGCTGCACGCTCTTAAATAATCACCAGAGCCCTGGAGAGTGTTCGGTGCACAATATCTATCAATCATATACTGTATATTCCTTATCATTACTCACTGTGTATCTTTCAGACTTATCTTATTTTAAAGACTTGTGGTAAACCAATTAAGGTTAACTTAAATTTAAATATAATAAAATTATATAAAATAAATTAAAATTAAATATTAAATAAAATACAAATGTTTATGTTCTGACTTTTGCACACATTATGTGGCTGGATTAATTACATTTTCTGATTAAAACTTCTGTTTATATGTAAGGTGAATGCAATTTTACTTTGTATGGAAGATAACCATAGGAACACATATGCACAATGTTAAGTAATAATGATCTGCATTTTATTTGTCTTCTAAAAAGAACAAAAAGTGATCTTTAAGTAAGCTTAGTGATAATGAGGAAGCACCAGGGCAAACCTGTGAAAAAAGTGCACATGAACAATCACGTGGCTCATCACGAATGACAATACGGGAAACATTTGCAAAACTTGCCAAAATACAAATAATGAAATCTAAAAAGAAGTTGTGTGCAGAGGCAAAAATTGAGAACGGATTTGACGGATGTCAAAGTGCCAATGAAAACACGCCCAACCTTCACTGCAAAGCTTCTTCTGCTGCAAAATAATGGCAAAATAATGACATGCAAAACGTGCGTATGATGACATGTTCTGTCAAGGAAAACGACATGTTTCAGTGTTCCATATTTATAGAGATTACATGACGCTCAGTTGACATTGAAGACGCTGTGAATAACTTCATCTGCAGAAATGACATGTGAACAGATTCTCCTTAACAACAGCCTTCAGTGATGGCAAGAAATGCTTTTTTATCTCTTAAGGTGAAGTGGGGGAGTGTGGTCTAGGAATGTTTTGTTAATTTGAACACATTTAAATATGATCACCTCCAATAATTTATTTGGTGACTGTGGGACACCCAGATCCTTTCTGGTCTGCCTTGCCACTGCTCAAAATAACCCATTTGATGCCTATGTTCCTACTTCCGGTGTGGATCACTTTGTACTTTGCAATGTGAAATTTATGTGGTTGTCCAGTTCTTGACCTTGTCTTAGTGTGTTTGTAAATCCATTGCTGCTTTTTCTGTTTGCCACACCTCCCCACACACATTTTTGTATCATCTCCATATTTAACTTTCCATTCTTATGAAGTGCCGTATAGACATTTTGCCTTACTTAGAGAGATATAGTTTAATAATTCATTCTTAAAGTACACATATTCTCATTCTTAAAGTATGCGTATTAGAAAAAATTGAAATAAAATAGCTCCTTAAATAATGCATGAAATAAACTTGATACAAGTGGATATAGGATGGTGACCAGCAGGAGTCATGAAATTAGAGCACATTTACTTACTGCCTGCCGTGTACTAGGCTGATGGAAATATGCCAGCTGACTCCTTCCTTCTTAAATTGCTCACTCCTAAAATCCATGAAATGCAGTGCAAAGCAGTTTGACTTTTTTTTTTTTACTTTATATATTGGAATATAAGTAATTCCATTCTTTCTAATTGCTACCGACAGTTTTCTGTGCTAATGCAGTTAACTTCTTTATTCCTTGGCATTGTTCAAATAAGAACAGCTGCTGTTCTGTAATGCCACTTACAGATTTGAAGAGCAACTAGTTCATGGTCATGTACAATTTCATCCTGACTTTAATGAGAAAGAAAAGCAAAAGAACAAATGATGCCCAGTTTGCGTTCAGACATCCACAGTAGCGGCTTACCACTCTTTAATTTCATATCAGGATTTTAGGATCTGGGGGCAGCTTTTCATGAAGAGCCGTGAGAATGGTACGGGGGTTTATAAAGATGGACTGATTATGAGACAAAAGCGGGGGGGAGTTTTTGCCGGAGTTCTTTCATTATGCCCTTTGAAGCAAGGCCTGTCATTTCTGACAAAAACCTTACTTGCCATTTGTCAGAATCCCAGACCCCATCATTCATCTCCTTTTACACCCCTGGAATGTAATCTGCTTTACATTGTGAAATATTTATAAACCTGCCTTGTAAGGTGCCATGGTAATTAGAGTACACTGGTTCGAAAGGAAGTCCGTATGCTAAAACATGTCATTCAGTTCACACAGTTGGAGGGCTATCTGACTGTGAAATCTGTACTGATAATTAAAAAAATGTAAATCTGCCATGATAAAATAACATATTAATACTGGCCTCAGGCTTAACTTCTCTTTCCACTTTTCACTTGCATGCAGTGGGAGATGAGTTTGAAATGGTGTTCCAGTGTGTAGGTAAATACTAACAATCCCAATTTTCTTTTGCTATATATTTCAATTTCTCCCTTTTTTTTTACTCTGTGGCTCTCTTCTTTCACAGATATTATTTATATTTATTGTGTAGTAATACGTAATACATTAACTACTGTATACAGAGGAGAAAAAGAAATGTCACTTTTAACTGCAACAAATTCACAACGTTATCAGAAAAACTACATTTTTGACCCATGTGCACTGACATTTTACTGAACAGACGTGACAAAAGTAAAACTCATCATGCTGACTAAAATTTTGTCATCAACAGGGATGATCACCAGGAGGTCTACTGTGAAAGTCACAAGCTTGCAATGTTTCTGGCCGGTGTTGGGAGTAATACTAATTGTACATCTGTGATACATGTATTGCAACAGGGTGAAGATACTGTCTTGTGGGCTTCTGTCCAATTTCCTCTTTAAGAATTGAATATTCTATTCACTGGTCTCTGATTCCCAGATGCCAAACATTATCCCAGCTCACCCCAAAAAAGGAACAGTGTGAGGACATGTTAAAATGCCTGGCATGCTGGCAGGAAGACAGAAAGTGATGTCCCACGACTTGACAGATGTACAACCATACATTTATGTTGCCGTTCCGACAACTTGGTGAGAACATAGCCTGTTTATTATGTACAGTTTTCTTTTGCAGGATAAAGATCCACAAAGCATAAATAAGCAAAATATTGCCAAAGTACATGGACATCACATTTTGATTTGATAACAATGGAATAAATTGTTAATGAAGAACTAAGAAAACTAACAAGATTTTGTTTTAATTCTTATTAACACAACAGATCAGTCTTTATAAGGTTATCATCTACATTGTTAACTATGGAATGATAATGGAAAATTAAATAACACAGCAAAATGACATCACATTTTATTTACCTACAATAGAACACATTTGCATTTACAGCTGAAAAAGTGTATGCATTATTGAAATTAATTTTAAAACAAACAATTATGCACTCTATTAGGTATAGCCAGTGTTTTAAGTCTGATGTAATTTTGGAAGTTTTGAAATGCTGAATCATTATAACCATTTAAAATAAACAGCAAAATACACCTTTTATGCCCAGCCCTCAAATCCATGCCCTTTATTTTTATAAGGGTTTGAGTTTGACTATTTACGATAACGTCATATTTATTGTATTACATTTGACAGGCATTACCAAGTTTCTTCCAATATTCTGCAAGCTTTGACACTGAAACAGCATTATTTCCTTCATTGGCATGATGATCAATTTGTCGCACTGAGCCAAAAGATTGAATGAAATGAACAAATCTCCTGTTGGACTCTTGAATTGATTTACTGTATATGAGTTACTGAAATGATTTATTTTAAATGAACGCATCTTTCACATACTGCACAGCTGTATTTGCCAACATAATCTACGGTAAAATGAATTCCTAAAGTGTTGCTCTACTTAGAATGTTGTGTGTGCAGGACCATCAAGGTTACTGCTTGGCCATGTAAGCACAGAGTAATGGGAACACAGCACAAAACCCCAACTTATCACTAAATAGCAATTAGCTCCTGTTACGTCCCAGTGTGTGTTCTGTGTGTGTTTTTTCTGTTATGTCCACACTGTTGACCCTTGATTGTTCTCCCTTCCCCATTGGCCAACCATCACACCACTGTTTCAATATGATGTCATCATCAATCAGCCCTCAGCCAATCAGAACACATTTTATTCACTATATAACATGGAGTTTTTCAGCAAGGAGAGGCCTTTCGTTTGACTTCGGTCCCGTTCGGTTTTGGTTACCGCTTCATTTTGCTTCGCTCCTGGTTATTGCTTCGGCTTCGTTTGTTGGTTGGTTTGCTTTGTGTGTGTATTTTCGTATAGCTTCGGCTTTGTTGTTTTGTTGGATTTACGTGAGTTTCTTTGTACTTTCGTTTGTTTGTGTGTTCATCCTTGTTTTGTCATTACCTTGCCCCAGTGTTACATGTTCAACTTTTGTGTTCTTTTTGTACCCTGCTCCTATTTATTACTCTTGTTTTCCCTTATTTGTCTTCCTGGTTCACTTGTGTTTTTGTGTGAACTTTTGTATATAAGGTTAGTTTAGGTTGTTGGGTACACTTTACACACTTAGTTGATTTTGTATTAGTACACTAGTTTAGTACGGGTGAGTGCCGTTTGTCTTGTATGGTTTTGGGTAGTCAGTGCAGGTTAGCTAGGGTGTTGAAGACGCCGAAGACTGTGTGTTTCGGGTTTTCTTTTGTAGTCAGATTAGCTTTCCCTCACTGTCCTAGCCAGCTCCATTTTGTTTGTTTTCTTTCCTTTGGCACCACTCTAGTTCCTTACCCTTGTTATCATACTTCCTAGTCCCTCACCAAAACCCCCCCTGCTTCCAAAAGAATTATCCTAAATGTTACACCCCTTTTCCCCTAGACACTTGGGGTCGTAACAGCTCCTCTGCTGTGAAGGGACATGAGCAGTGAATAGTGGCAAGTGAAGATTTAGCCACCTCTTTACAGTTGACCTGGCATTTCTGATGTAGTGGAACCAGCAGTGCAAAAACACTTGTGAAGATGGAATGTGTCAATCTTCGTAAGCCACTACTGGATTGTTGTCTCTGTGCTGTTGTCGTCACACTCATTAAATGACTGACACTACCAGGTTGTTATTCGTTTTTAATTTAGATAATTAAGTCATTTTCTTAAAGACACCCTCTGGTAACTTCGATCTACACAGTGGACTCCTGAGAAGTCTGAATGTTGGTTGCTTTTCTGACTGTCATTATTACGTCTTATTCAAATAAGATTTAAATTCACCATAAGACACTGAGCTTCTCAGTCTTCAGAAAATGTTAGTTGAATCAGCAGGTACTCAACTCCAAATCACTTACAATATTTGCAATGTTCACTAAAATTACCAATAACTCAAAGAGGCATCAATGCAGTGAACTCGGCTTAACACTTAACACCCGGTTCTCCATCTTCACTAATCACAATTGACTTAATGTGAAGATGCAGAACTGGTATAAACTATTAATAAGCACAAGATCTTGATTAAAACCACTAGTTTTGTTTTCCACCCCCAACACTAATGTCAGTTTGGCTGATCCTGTTTGGCCAGAGACGCCACTCAGCAACAGCTGTCAGTTTGATGTTCTCTATTTCCACAACTTAAGGGCACCTATTAATCTGTTAATGTTGATGTATTTCCTTATTTGTTTCATAATTATCTATCACTCACTGAGTCTCACAGGCCTGTAAGCTAGAAATAGCCATAAGTGTACAATGTATTGCCAAGTCCACCCTCCAATATGTTGAAGATGAAATGTTTGTTCTCTGAATAGTGGGTTATATTGCTTACTTTATATGTTTTATTTCCTGATTTTCTGCAGGCTTGTCATGGAACAGGTTTAAAAAAAATTGAATCACCTTAATCACTAATATGATATTCTTGTGTAACATTTAAAGTCATTCAAATGTCTCATGGACCCAAATGATAAAGTAATCAAAATGAACAAAAAAAATAAATCACCATCCAAAACTATATACTTTATTTTTTTTAATATGCATGCATACATTGAGTGATAAGTTCACTATATTAAAATTTTCCATTGCTCTTTAGCTCAACTGAGTAGTATTTAAACAACCATCTTATGTGCAATGTTTAAAGTTGTGCCTGATTAGATCTTTAAAATGAAGTTTGACATTTGCCTTTCTGACACTCTTCGCCGGGCATCTCATCTTTATCAACTGAAACCCAGCTGCCCCTTCATCCTATGAATTATAGCACAGATATATTTTTTATTAACCTATCTTTTATTAAAATTAAATTGTTCCAGAAGCAGAACCCTTCTTGTGTGAATTGAAAATACATACGTTTTGAGAAACATACAAATGTGTCAGAGCTTTTTAATTGTCTTTGAATTCTGTATTTTAACTAAATTCCTATTCTTCTCCATCTAGTACTGAACTAAGGAATAATGTACTTTTGTGCTTTTCCTAAAGGAGAAACAATTATGTAATACTGTTGTCTGGGTATGTTGAGAGGTTATTTAGACCGATGACCAATAAAAAAAAATTCCACCTAGATTCTGGTAGCGTGTAAAGTTAAGCCAAGGGTGTGTTCTGTTGAAGTCTTTATCTTTTCAAATAGCACTTTTAAATAATAATGTAGTGGATTTGGGTTCTTTTGGCTTGTGCCCTCACCGCTCCAGGTCCAGTTCATCCCTCACCACATGGACACGAACCGGTCTCCGGCGTCGCTCAACAGGGGTCTCGCCGGCTGAGCTAAAGAAGACTTTCTTCAGCCCAAGGCAGCCAAGATCCCTGTTATGTGAAGGGGCGTATTTTTTACAATAACAGGCAGTGGCAGTGGCAGGCAGCCTAAAACTGAAAACATGAAGACTGACCTGAAAGTAATAATAATTGCTTACACTTATATAGCGCTTCTCTGAACACTCCACTCAAAGCGCTTTACAGGCAATGGGGACTCCCCTCCACCACCACCAATATGCAGCATCCACTTGGATGATGCGACGGCAGCCGTCGTGCTCCAGAACGCTCACCACACATCAGCTAGCAGTGGGGAGGAGAGCAGAGTGATGAAGCCAATTCATAGATGGGGATTATTAGAAGGTCATGGATTGGTAAGGGCCAATGGGAAATTTGGCCAGGATTATACTCCTACTCTTTTTGAGAAATGCCCTGGGAATTTTAATTACTACACAGAGTCAGGACCTAGGTTTTACGTGTCATCCGAAGGACAGCGAGGCTTTAAAACAAGTAGAGGCTGCTATAAGGCCTCTAACTGTTTTAATAAGCCACATTGGGTATTCATTATCAGATTAGTGGAGAAGGGTGTTCTGGTACACTTGCTCATATGTTCATAACATCATACTGGGAACCGGAAGATGGCCAGTGTCAGAAGATATGTACAGTAGGGGGTTACTGAACTAATAGAGCAGCAGTATTTATTCACAAATCTCCAAGAAGCTTAAGGTGATAAGGTGGATAGAAAGGGGTATATGTTCTTGTATTTTAGCATAGTTATAGATCCAAGCAGCTTTTGAGGAGAACAGTTCTGAATATGTTGAATCTTGGTAAGACGCTGTTTCAATATAACAGCAATCGCTGCAGTGCAATAATCAGTCCTTGAAAAGACTGAAGGATGCCTTAGCTTTGTTGCTCAAGATTGAAAGAGACATGAATGGATACAAACAATGTTACAAAGATGAAAGCAGATACCTTCACAACAATTTGAATATAAACTTCAAATGCAAGTCTGTGATCAAAGATGACACCAAAATTCCTGACCTGAGTTTTTGGACTGATGCCAATACCATGAATAGTCAAACTGAATTTAACAAACGTTTCACAGTTGATAGGGAGATCTAATTAGCATACTTTCAGATTGTCATAGTTCAAATGTTAAATTGTTGCATCTATTCCTCCCACCCCCACCCCACCTAATCTTCTATACAGTGTAACAAGGCTTAAAAAGCTTGGCCCAAAGGTAAAAATACAACATAACTTTGACTTCTGGGCTGAAGGTCTTGAAATTGAATGTTTGATTGAGTTTAGAAACTGTAATGTTATGTTTGAGACATAGAACAGAGATCAGGGTAAGGCACTGACTGGAATATCTCTGGATATGAGCCGGTCTGATTCATTAGTACTGCATTTGTGCCGTTAAAAGTAGCTTCCCAGCTGCTTGTGTTGTTAAGATAAAACACTTTTTTCAGGTAATCACATGACCATGTTTGCAAATGAGACCACCGGTAGCCCCATCTGGGAAGTTCAAGCACTATTTTGTTTCTCCGTTTTCCCGGTAGCAGGGGGCAGTAGTTCGTTTTGCTTTTGATACTACTGTTTGTGTGAACAATTACTGTTAGTTTGTCTCCGATATACTGTAATCACAAGAATTGCAAGTTTAATCTTAAAAAGTGAACATTAGCAAACAATTACATGTTCTTAAAAAAAAAAAGAATACCGCTCAGCTGTTTTTTTTAAATCTGAAGTAATCTGTTTCTCATTGTGTCCATTTTAAATATGCAAATCAAGGAACATTCAAAGATTCAACCCATCTTTCGAGCCATGCATTTAAAAATTCTAGAATTTGCAAATTCCTGCCTTAGAAGACCATTGTTTCACTATTTTATGCAAAACAAATTCAGAAATATGAAGAGCCAGGAAATTGAGGGGCATTATACATGAAGATGAACTTTGCAGATTCTTACCATCTACTGCCTCAGAAATAATTGATTTTTCTTTTGACTAAATTGAACATTTAAAAAAAAAAATCATGCTTCAAGTGGTGGGCAATTGCGGACATTAAATTTGTCAATTAACGACACTAGCATAAAAATGCTAGTGAATTTCACAACTTGTAAATGACACTTTACTTAGTTTTCACTGCAATAATGTGACTTATAGCCATTAAAAATATCTCCTGCTTCAGTGAGCACAGTAAAACCAAGTCCTACACTAAAGTTATGCACTATACTGTATGTACCCACTATGGTGACCACACCTCAAGGCTCTTTTAGTAGGAAAGAGAAAACTGACGTGTTTGCACAAAAACAAACTTCCACAGCAGTAGGAATAAACATACAGTACAAGATATATATGAGAAACTTTATATCAATCTCTCTCTCTACATGCCTCTACATACAGTTCTGTTGTCAAAGATGATACTTAAGAACATTTATCATTATAATTCTAAGTATTTATGAGGATGTAAAAACAATTCAGGTTAGCATGTTGTCTATTTAATTTAAACAAAACATCTCAGTAATCCTGTCAGTTCTACATTTTCAAGATCTTCAAACATACAGTACAGTATGTTTTTATCAGAGCTGTGTATGAAGATTACCACCTAGAGTTGTCACTGGCTACTTAGAAAGTGATACAATTGGCAGCTCAGCTCCTTATGTAAGGCCAATAGAAATTGAATAGACATGTGTATCCAATAGAAACGGCTCCTCTGTGTAAGAGCAACTGAACAATAGGAAATAAAGGTACTCATCTTCCAGTTTCTGGAGGGTTTCTACATTTTGTCCAAGAAAAACTCCACACCACATCAGTCTGGAAGCAGATCTGGAAAAATAAAAGCAACAGTATTACTACCTCGTAATCGGATATCATATTGATGAAGTCTGAGCCTGCTGGGACTTACTGCATTTCCATGACCGATTAAATCAATTCAGACAATATGTAAAGTGCATCAGGATGGAAAACTTATCTACACAAAATAAGTTCATTTTGTACTTCTGTTTTTGTGCAGTAGTGAAATGCGTACAGTGGGCTACAACCCTTCTACCCATTAAGATGAGACTATTAGGTCCTGAAAGGTCCAGTTCTGGTCTTTCAGTCTAAGTATTTCCAAGCAATGTCTGCATATGAGACACTAATATACTGTACACTTTGTGAAATCCTCTGCATTCTGTATTAATATTACATTACCAAGTAATTACATGCCTGTCCCCACCTCCCCTCCACAATGCCATATGTGTAGTTAGTACAAAATATGCAAGGAAGAATGGTAACTTCTGCCATGTGCCAGACAGCAATTAAATCTAATAGGTTACTAAAATAGATGTGCTCTATCACTACACGTTAGTAACAAAGCTGTACATGCTCTAGATTAAGCAGAGACTCTCTCAACCATGCTTTTGGAGAGCCTGAGCTCAGCACATTCTATACTTAACTACTAAATTACTTTTAATGACCCAGCTGATGTAAAATTCTGAAAGGGCTGCAACAAAAACCTGAAGGGTCTTCTAGGTACAGAATACTTTTTAGTGAGAATTACTTAACAGCACAATAACTTCCCCCAGTGATCATAGTTAAATAGCATGTGACTTCTAAAACCCAAATCAATTGGCATTTTTCAGGATGAGGTATGGAGATCCCTGCTCTAGTCCAGCCGTTTGCAACAAAGGTATTGTCAAAGGGTTAAAGGTTCCTGGCCAGGAAATTTGTCCAGGACACAGGGGTAACTCCCCCTACACTGTTCTGAAACGCCTTGGGATTTTTAATGACCACAGAGTCAGGACTTCATTTTTATATCCCATGCAAAGAAAAGCACCTTTCTACAGTATGGTGTCCCCCCTCACTATACTGGAGCATTAGGACTCACACAGACTGCAGGAAGAGCACCTCCTACTGGTGTCACTACCACCTCTTCCAGCAGCAAGTTTTTCTCCCCCAGGAGGTTTCCCCATCCATGTACTGACAAGGCTCATACCGGTCATCAGCAGTGAGTTGCAGGGCAATATGGCTTAGGATCCAACCAATACATATCCCCAACTTTCTCATTATACATGTTAAGATATAGCACTCTTCCCTCCAGGTGGCATTGTTGCCTAAGAAAAGCTAACCCTGAAGGTACAGTTATCAATTAATGTCCTCTCACTGATCTTCAGATAAGTGCAGCACCAGAGAATATCCAGTGGTACCACAACACCAGAGGACAGACTTCATAGACGTTAATGGTTATATACAAAAGAGGCTTCCTTAACTTTATTACACAGACATTACAAGATCAGGGTCAATGATGACCATACATACCAAATAGGTTTGTTAAACTTTCCAGATGCAGAGTTGAGGATGTCCAATTCCTGTTGTAGAGCTTTAGGTGCCCATCTCTATTGGAAAAAAAACAGCACCTCTCCTATTCTTGAAAGGAAAGATGCATGACCAAGTCCTGAGACTTTGTTGGTCATTGCAGCATTGTCTCAATAGCCATTCAACACCAGCAACATCCCAAGCTGAGTCAGTCACACTTTGGACTCCTAAGCATGGGGAAAATAAGATCCTCAACCTTACCCAGATCATGAACCATCAGTGAAAGACTTCCACACCATCCACAGACTTGACTGGATACAATACTGCTGTGAAGAAGCTCACTTTAGCACAAAAGGGCCAAGTCATTAGACTGATGCTTTTCTCTAGACTACCTTCAATTTCTATCCATTTCAAAAGCCAAGTATATCAGTATCTTGGGTTTTTAGTGTAGGGATCTCTCCCCACTTACTATGCAGCAGCAGCAGCATCATCATGTTGCATTTCTCTAACCCAAGGATGGGGACACAGTTGGGCTCTTTCTGATATACAGCATTCCTCAAAAGCCTACAAACCTAGTCCGTGGAATAAGACCCTTGTGGAATCTGTAGTACAAGACTGTACTACCTTCAGTAATCAGTACAGAAGAGCAGCCAGCTAATCCTCATCTAGAGCAAGTCTTTAAAATACTGAGATGTTGAGCAATGTTGACAAGATGTCCATTTTGCATGCAATACCCTGAACATCTACATTCAGCCGCACTGACTAGGAGTTCTGTAATAGCCATTTACTTTACAACAAAAGTGACCCAAATGAGCTGGTACACATACCATCT
This sequence comes from Lepisosteus oculatus, assembly GCF_040954835.1. Taxonomy (NCBI): domain Eukaryota; kingdom Metazoa; phylum Chordata; class Actinopteri; order Semionotiformes; family Lepisosteidae; genus Lepisosteus; species Lepisosteus oculatus. The sequence continues at coordinate 9,396,518 of NC_090719.1, read as the reverse complement.
CAGCACAACACTCTACTGGACAGAATCATTTACTGCATTTCCAAGCCACAGCATAATGTATGAAGTCCCACAGATTGGCTGGCTTCAGTAACTGTTTGGTTTGAGCTTTCCCAAACCATTGACATCTTGCTCTTCTCACCAAACAGATCTCAGAGCCACAGTAACATTGGCAATACAACTCACAAGACATAATTCTCATGTTCCTCTCCACCTCAAAGCACAATCTAAATGTTTTCCTCCAAGGCTTCACTTTTATAACCCTTTTCATTAATTACAGAGGCTTGGCTAATTCCATGGGAACCTATCCCAAATGCCCTAAAATCCTCATGTGGAATGCCCAGGTGTGTTTAGCTCAATAATGCACACCTGCTTCCAAATCCCTGCCTGCTCAGAAGCTTTCTTGGATCAGAGTAACACTATAACCTGGACTTGAGCCAAAAAGCACGGTTCCTATAGGGACCCTATGATGTTGCTTCAATATTTCTTCTACAAGATTATTAGAAGTGTGCTTTTTAAAAAAAAAAAACATTCAACATACAATACCTCAATCTCTTTCAAAGATAAATTAAAACAGAAAGATATTGATTTGATTAGGGTTTGTATGTATTTTCCTTTATACATATACAGATTTGTATATTTGTATCTCCCTAAAATGTTAACTCTTAAATCATTTCAGCACCCAATATCATTTCTCTTGCTATGTCAGAACACTTGTCAATGCTTGCTTTGATTGGAATGGTGTTCTCAGTTGATGTATCACAAAGGAGAAAGTCACTGCTGCAGATCCATTATAAAAAATGTGTTGCTAATAGATTCATCTGTGTTTAAACAAATAATAAAGATTGATGAGAATGTTGTAATTCCAGTTAACTAAGGTGATTGAGGCATTACTTTGAGACACTGAATTTGCCTTTTTTTGATGCCGTGTAATGACTGATGATTATGAACTGCTTTTTTCTTGATGAACAGCCTCCTTCCATTTTCACTGACACTTGGTCTGGTGGTTTGCTGAGTAAACATTGAAATAAACTAGCAGGGTGACTTTTTTGAATCATCAGTAGAGTCTGAAATAAGATTTTATTTGTTTCTGCTTACGGCTTCGTTTTTTCCTCATGTACTCAAACAACCACGAGTTATGTGAGACCAAATCAGTGGTGTTGGGAGATGATGTCAGTGGCTGGAGGCATACCTGGAAGTCCAAGGGCTGGCTGTTCACGAGAGGACAAGTGGCTACAGTGAAGGAGCAAGAGGCTCCAGAAAGGGGGTGGGGGTAGGACTCTCCTGAAGGGGTGGCTAAGAGCAGGGAGGTTCCTTGAGATCAAGTAGTGACATTGAGGTGCAACGATAGCCCTGAAGAGTAGCAGCCTCAGTTTTTGCCATGTCACCCTGCCAGTAAGACAAAGAAGGTGGTAGAGTGGGTCTGGACAAAAGGGATCAACCAATTCAAGGGCTTCCACTGCTGCTCCCTAAAAAGCACTAGCCAGAGAGTGAGAACAAGAGGTCAAGCCCATCAAGCTCAGGAAACCACGATTGAAGGGCTCGATGATGTGAGGAAGTCATGATCTCGGAGAAGATCAGATAGGACAGAGGCGTAGGCAAATTGTAGAGTTTGGGTCCAAGAGTACATGAGCTGGGGGTCCAGACATTTTGGCGTAAGCATACAGTATGTGCTCCACATATCCAGGTTGCCCACATAAGTGAGTCATGATTATCACCACACTCAAAGGAGTGTGCGTCTAAAGAAGGACAAAATAGGAAAAAGTTCCCTAGCACGCTGTGGGGGTGTGTGTCCGGAGTGTCAGATATCTGTTGATGCCCAAAGTAGCAGCCACTACCCCCATGGCATCAAAACACCTCTTTGCAATCAGCCAGCTTTCTTTGAGTTAGTTCTTCCTCCCTGCTGCTTTCAACACCTTCTAGAGTCTCTGCCTGAGCCTCTCACAGTATTTGTGACCCCTGTATGTGAATTCATTTAGCTCTGGTGCTGATCCTGCTCTAGACCTTTTTAACCACCTGTGTTACACAGACTACGTGTGTATTTCTTTTACATCAAAGAAAAGGTCTGTTGTAGCAGCAGACACTGCTGTATTGGCAGAATGAAAACGTCGTATTCCATATGTTTCTTTATCTTAATCTTTCTTTATCAAACACTTTGTAAACTTTGTTCACAAAATCAAGCGTGTGCTTATCCAAACCTGCAATTGTCTATCTAGAACTGTAAAGTTTTTTTTCATTATTTTCCAGAGAATGTTGTGTGCTTACAGCATCTGTGGTATAATCTTCGATTGTAACTAATACATTTTAGTTTAAATGGTCTTTAAATTCTATTCTGTTGTTCTGTTTTTTCAGTTTAGTGTTCTCCGACAGGACACAATTCTCACAAAACAAAGGGAGTATATAAACGTAAAGTAAGAATAAACATTTTATTCATTTAATTACATGTATCTAATTGAAATATATTCTGCGCTTTCTGCACAGGTCACCTGGAGAGGAGACAAGCTGTGACTGATAGGCTGGCTCCACCCTGGGTGACTCTTCTCTCTGTAGGGACCAAAGCCATCACCAGCCTGCCTTCCTCTCCTGCTGGGAGTGAGGGGGCTTGGCTAGAGCTATCTTCAGTTCTCCTCCCCATGGGGCTGTACCTGGGCTCACTGCTAGGGACCCTAAATCCCCCAGAGACTATCTAAAAAGGCGGGGAAATCTGGAGCTGTTTAAAAAGGGGGTAGCCCCCGCAGTTCCCAAGAAAAAATGCAACAGGGTGTCCCCTTGCGCTGCGTGGCGCAAAGTACAAAACAACCCATTGCATTGTTTCTTGGAAACTGCTTGTGATCACTCCAGAATCTCCAGCCAACCACTTACAGTACAGAGACATTAGCCCAGAGCAAACCCTTCCAACACCCCTTCAAAAAATAGAAGACAATTCAGAAAATGTGCTTAATAGCTTTTTTTGTACATGCACAGCACATAGAAGCAGTCAACAGGAAAACATGTGTTAAGAACTTCACTACATGAAGAACAAGATACATCACTCAGTCGATGCATTGCAGATCAAGCCACTGATGTCAATAACGAAAATTTAGGAAAAGTACACATTGCCAAGAAGAACTTGCCAACGCACGAAGAGTTGCTGGAAAGGAGATCGTCGGAGCGCTGAGGACCAGAAGCAGCAGAACTGAAGGCAAAAGAAAAGGGATCAAGTTAACAAGATATCGGACGGATTTACAGAATCGATTCGCTTGACGTTCTCAAGTCTCTTAACTTTTGAAACAAGCTGACTGAATAAAGAAATATACAAACGCGCTCAAATTCAATAAAAAACGAATAGGTAATTTAATGAGAAGTCACAGATACACCCCAGTACCATTACACCAAATTTTAGAAAATACGTTCACCGACATAGAAATGTAATGCTACAGTACGTATACATTTAAGATCAAGTAATACAGCGTGTATCGTATTTGATTTGACTCCCTGCTTTGAAAACATCGTTACAATTTGTAGTATCAATCTTTACCAAACTGATGAATAAAACTCTAGACCCCTCTTCAAATTCTTTCGTCACCTGGAGAAAAAAAAAACTATCAAGCAGTACATTTACTTTTTACAATATTCTATCATTTCTGCGCGGAAAGCGTTGTTATAGCCCAAATCTGAAAAGGAGAGCACACAGCTACAACTTGTTAATTAGGAAATTGTTACATCTGAAATGTTGGTAAACTACAGCCTTTTTTGTTAAAAGAAACTAACCTAGAGATACCACATCTTAAAAACAATGTTTTTAAAACACTAAAAAAAGATACTAAAAGAAGGCTAAATGCAGACTTTTAAAGCTTCGAGAGCACACTCAAACGGACACAACTCTAATTTCGGCGTCGTAAAAAGCAAATTAAACCGAAACAAATGCAATTCACAAAAGTAGCAACAAAAATAGCGTTTGCCTAGAGCTTTTCAAAGTGGAATTTGTTGGGGGGTGTTTGCACTTAAAATAAGAAAATTAGATATAAAACGCAAACGCACCTGAAGCCGCAGAAATTCACCCAACCGCCATCTTGCCGGGCGCACCTGTGGAACAGGTGGACGGGGCGTGTCCGCTGAGGCCGGCGTACAGTAGCTTGCAGCCGGACGATCGAATTAAGAGAAATGTGCTGGAGAGAGACCCCTGTCGCTCCTACAGTAGTTAGGACGGCACCTCTTTCTCTGCTAATGCCACACCTGTCCTGAAGGTGTCTTGTGGTATAGGGGGCTGCTTTTTAGAATTGAATTAAGAACTACTAATTCATAAAGGACTTGGAGCCCCCCGCCAAAACAGCCAGCGTGGTAGAGAACAGCCGTCTCCACAAACAGCACAAGAGCTGAACCCGGGGCTCAGATCTCAGTTTGACAGGGACTTGGGGCTCGTCTACAACTCACAAGACTCTTTGAAAGTCGATCTGCATTTCTGACCTTCAGACGTATCCAATGGTTCAGCCCTCGGAGCCACCAGGCCAGCCATGCAAAAGATCGGGTATGTAGTCTTTTATTCAGTCTAAAGCCAAGTCAAAGCTACGAGAAACGGTTCCCCCGTTTGCTCGCTTTTCAATCATTAAGGCTACTGACACGGGTTTTAATATGCTTTCCAGTCTTTTTTGCGACTGGACTTGACTTATCCCTTTAGTTCCTTTATACCAATAGCTGTCATACCATAATATAATTCCCCATGGCTATTTAACAAGATTCCACATAAAACTTTAATAATTCAAATAAAAGAATTAAAAATCAAAAGCAATGCATGTAAATATAATGTGAACTTATGTATGCATAGAAAACAGAACAGCATGTAATAACTAGTTTTCTAATCAATGAAGCATCTCATCAATGCTTACTATTGCTATTAGAGAAACTATTATTTTATATACCAGTTACTGTAGTCAAGTGCAAAGAGTGCAGGTGGTAAAAATATTGTCTATGAATATCAGGTAGCTGGCAATGAACTAGTGAAGCAGTGTGCAAGAGGTATTTAGGAGCTTTATACAGTATTAGTTCACAATTGTCATCTCTAAGAGAAAGATACAAATTCATTTTGAAGAATTACAAAACAAAGTCATAAAAATCTGATGTTGTGTTATGCACAGTATACACAGGTTATACAGTGAAAAGTGCTTGGAAACCACCGTCGATGAGTGATGTACAATAATCTCAGGTTCTTAACCTCCCATCCAGTAATAGAGTTGTTGAACTTTCCAGGCAGGGTTACTAGCGGTCGAAGTTGTTGTACATGGTGATGTCAACGCTCAAAAAACAAGACACTATATTTCGGGAACAAAAGCAGTTGAGAACCTACCTTAACAGCACAAACCGGCACAAACACACCACTAACAAATGCGTCGGGTTTGAATGTTTGTGCCATTTGTGTGTGTGGGGTGGGTTCACGGAACTGTAGAGTCAATTTATTAATCTTGTACAGTATCTGCTGACTAACCATCTTACTAAGGTAAAAACCAAACAATGAGCAAACAAAAGAGCCTTTTCATGTGCAGCACCACAAAAGTGGAACTCACTGTCCATATACATTAGGAATTCTGCTAACTGTGTACACTTTTAAACCTTTTTCATTTTCTTTTTTCCATTGTTGTGTTTTATGTGTCCTATATATCAGTAAATCGAGTTTCTTGAAAAGTGCTTATGTATTATAAAAAGGAAAAGACCAAGACCAAGAACAGAACTCTTCAGGACCTCAGATGTGACCATGTTTGTCATGGAGGAGCTCTAAGGGAGAGGCAAAATGTCCAATTGGCACAAATTGTTTTATATCAGATATTTCTTAAACCACAGTAACAGTTACAAGATTACTAACACGATTATGTGATAAACAGTACCAAAGGCATCATTGAGGTCCAGCAGGACAAGCACGAATAAAATAGTCATCAGTAAATCCTTTGTAACTCTAACAAAAGCTTAAAGCAATACTGTCAGAATCTTATTTTAAAACACTTGCTGGTCTTCATCACTTTCAATGACTACCAGACAATTGAGTTGTTTGTTTTAGGTTTTACATTGGATTTGTATATTCTATTACCCTTTATTTCTTGCTGTGAAAAAAAAGCAACTGTGAAGGAGAAAATCCCCCTACCCAAAAAAATCTGTTCAGCTAATTACAAAAATACCTCTCGCAATGTTAATAAATCAGCCACATATGGTTTTATGAGAAACATTTTATTCACTCATACGGATGTATATGCATAATGTTTGAAGCCTTAGAATTCCCAGGGCTAATTAAAAATTGCAATTGTAGATTAGCCTCTTACATCTACAACCTCATAGTTCCACAACTAATATTATCCATTTTAGAATCAAGGATAGAGTTTTGGGGATGTGAGCACTGTTATGATTAATGATTAGATGCGACTGTATTGATGTCTCTGTGTGAATCAATCACTTGTATGAAGTTGTTCTCTTTTTGCCAGCCCCCATGCAATGCACAATAGATTCTACGTAAGTGAAATGCTCATTCCCTGTCTGAACAACCCTGTCCTGTGCTCAAATCATGGCTCTTTGTTGCTAAAAATGCTTTAGTTAATTATTTTAGAGCTGGTTTAGTAAACCACTTTTGACTGGTTTTGGAAGAAGGCCACAGTCCAAAGTATATTCGTAGTACTATAGCTGTCTGGTGTCTCACTATCATGAAAGTAGGCTAAGTTCTGCTTTTTCCATTAGTCCATATGTTGACAGGAGACTAAAAAGTCCAAAGTTGCACATGCATTATTCAGTAACAATGCTTAACTGCTTAAGATTACTGTGCTGTAATCCTGATCCTATTGTCCTGTGGTTGCCTGTAGGTCATCTCCTTTTTTACGTTGTATATTGCTTTTAATTTATCCTGCAGTTTTTTAGTCCACTCTACTTAATGTGACACTTATTCATTTAACTCTACAATGTGTCCTTACATATTTAGTGCAATTGTATTAGCAACGGTACAAATATAATTTAAAGAGAGCCACATCATTAAGAATAACAATAAAGATTTTGAACAATACAGTGTCAGAAAAACCAATAATTCTTAAATCCAATTTTATTTTTATAATAGTGGATTGGTGAATGTGACAATGTCAAACAAATTTGTTTTTTATTGTACATCTTGCTTGTAATGCTTGAAGGTTGAATGATATTGAACTACTATAGAGAGACTTAGGTAAGCCTCCCATTTATAGATATTTCAGGCTAAGAAGTGCATTCTTATACTCAGAATTGTACTTCTGAGGCAGGAGAGTAAATACATTTCTCATACTTTAGCTTCATGTCTGTCTGCACCATTGTACTCAAAAGACAACAGTGGAGAAGCAAATATCCAGCACTTGCAGTGAGCTGGCAGTAAACAGATGCAGCTCTTAAACCCTGAAATGGCTTTCACTTGCTGTGCAGTCCCTATCTGTATCCCATGCATGTTGATGTCAGCAGTTGGACACAAAACAGCAGCCTTCTGTTTCCCAAAACTCTGCTTCTCTCAAGCTCTGTAATTTACACTGTGTTATAAACAAGCCAGCCATCTTCACACAGTCAGTGTGTGGCTCATATCTGCACTCTGGGTAGAAAGATTATTGCTTTCTAGAATGGACACGGAATGCTAAAATTATAGTTTAACGCAGTGACACCTTTCCTCTTCTTATAGTCTAAAGACAGGCAAGCCATTCAGAAATATACCATGCGATTCCTGGATCCCTATTTCTGAAATGACAATCTCCCCCTGGGTGTCCATATTTATAAACTGACAAAGAAGAGAACAAGATATTCAAGATGTTGTAAGCTAATCATTTTTGTTCTTGTATATCTATTTTATATTGTTTGTTAAAAGTTAAAATAGCTACCTGTTTCTAACCCTTCACATGATTTCATGTTGCCATTTGCAAATGTAAACTTTATTTGTTTACTATGTTTTAGATTTTGTTGCTCACAGGATTAAATACCTAGTGGTTCTAACATGAGTGACTAGTAGTTACTTCCCAGCATTCATGTAAGATGCATGCATAGTGTAGCACAAAGTCTACTTGTCAAGCCCTCTGTAGCCAGAGGGCGCTCCTTCTCTGTCCTGTCCCTAGTTTCCTGTGCTTGCTCTCCTTCCGGTGTCTCTCTCTCTCTCGGGCTAGATATTTCCAGGTCACTTATTCTGCTTCGCTCAGCATTGGCGTTCAGATGTCCTGAGACCCGCCTAGCACCAGGTCGCCACTCCATCTGTGGCCTGCGGCACTCCAGAACTCTTTGCACTGCTGAGACCGAGCTAACTCCCTGTTTCGTCGCTTCGCATAGGGTCTTTTTTGCTCTTGAATGATGAGATTAAATTAAGGGCAAATAGTTAAATTACAGAAATCACTTTCATCCTCTTCTTGATCTTATTTTATATCAGAAGATAGAGTGAGCGTATCTGATAATATCTTAATATTATTATCTTATTTTTTTAGATAAATTGGGAATTTCTTAATTATATTTGAGATGCATTTAAGTGATCGAAGTAATAGGAATTGTTATATGTTGTACAGTATATACTTTAAGTTGAGTATGTTTCATGGTTTGAGGTGCAGCTCCATCCAAAAGGATAAAATGATCTTTCGTTTGTTAGTTTATGATAGCCACCTATGGAAAAAAGGATATGCATTGTAATCTCAAATTAAACTGATTAGGAAATTAAAAAAAAAAACTGGCATATCAGAATTTCAAAGAAGCTTCCATGATGTCAGTAACAAAGAAAACAATGTTAAAAAATAAAGTAGAAAATCATACTTGGGATCTCCGTAGATGGTCATACTGTATTCTGTTAAAACTATTTTTTTTCAAACAAAATAAAATCTTCAATAGAAGAAATGACTGTGGCAATCGTGGCATAAAGCTGAAGAATGGGAAGAACAAATGAAGCAAATTATACATTCCCATGTTTTGCTGTGATCATTTTTATTGTTAAGCCAAGAAAATCCAATTAAACCATTGAAAATTGTATTTTTATTGACCCAGCTGCAGGAATAGAGCAGACAGGGCAGGAGCCATAAAGCACCACTGTTCTGAATTTGAATGGAGATGGAAATAAGGAGAAATGACTGAAGCAATCATGGCATAAACAACTAACTTGTAATTCGAAGTCATAACTATAGTCTTTCAGGGTACCTGCAAAAACATCAGAAGATAGAGTGAGCGTATCTGATAATCATAATTGCACTTTTGATTTCTTGTGAAGAATTCTATTAAACATCAATATTCTCTGCCATAGTTGAATAGTTTAAGATCATTTTCCCCTCTACCATTGGCTATTATAAAAAATGGAATTCACTGCTCAATTTAATCAAATGCTCCAACTAAGCAGTAGGAAGGCCATTGCAAAACATTTTTTTTTCTTTTTCTGTTAGAGCTTTGTGATGTTTTGAATTACAGCATGAATTTTGCAGCTCTAAATAAGAATTGTGAGAAAGGACATCTTTTCTATTACACTCCAGACAAAGCCGTTTCAATTAACTTCACAGTAACCAACTTTCTTTTTACAGTTCAAAAGCAGCAACATAGTTCTATCATATCCATTCTTTTAACTAATTGGTGGTGTACATAATTCTTCTGGACAGGAGAAGCATGTTTGAAAGGGTTTGTTTTGCCCCATGTGAGAATTTGAGAGAAATCTGATGTGTTAATAAATGAGAAAAGCTTGGATTGCTTTCATGGATAGCTTAGCAAGTTATTTTCAGGTGACTGCCTACTTTTGAACTGCAAACATTATAGGCAACAATATCGAAAATTACAAATTGTTTTACACAACAAGGAGGTTCCATTTCTGACACATTTACACATCTAGTGACACTAAGGCTTTTGTTAGTAATAATTGCAGATTATATACAGTATAAGTATGATTTGTTGCAAATGGAAACTTGGAATATTGTTGTAAGTATGATATTCATACAGTATCTACTGTAGCTTTACTAGTTTTCATTGCAGTTACTGAATTGAATCTGGAATTAATCTAATAAATAACTTGAAACTTTTTGTTTTCAGCACCCTTCTTATAAAAATCCGCAACTGAAATGCACACTACAAGTTTAAGAATGCCAATATTTAAAACTACTTAGTCTATTTTGTTTTTTCCATTAAAGTTACAGAGCTCAGAAGAAATTAAAATGTGCAGAGACTAAGGTTGACCAGTTTAAAGTGTGGGTTGATATGAACAGTGTTTCTTGCATTCACCCTTTTCATATTGACGCTAGGAAGAAATAATGATTAATCTGAATAATATTAAATGTCAAGCTGGATGCTGGGGTGGAGGAAACACGATCTTCTGTTTGGTTGAAATCCAGCACTGCTCAGAGGTGTGAAAAGGAAAAGAACAGACAGCAATGTTTGAGGACATGTAATGTAACTCCAGGTGATGCCTTTGTCAAGCACAAGTGTGCAGAAACGTGTCAGCGTTTGCCATATTCTCAGATACATCAACAAGGAATAAACCCAGGCGGTGTCCTTCCTGTGTCCCATTTCATTTGCACTTTAAAGCAGATTCCATCAGCATCTGTGAACTTTAAAGCCTGCAGGCTCAGGTGACACTTGCAGATACATACTGTTAGTACAAAGGTAGTAAGGAAAGGTGCTGGAATCCAAGCCAAACCACAGCATTCTTGTAATCCTGTTGGTAATGGCAAAAATATGTATATATTCAGTGATCTTTATGTTGCTGTATATTCTGAGAGGCACTAAAAACAAATGTGTTTAGCATAATTGCTTTGTTCCTAACAAGAAAAAAATACAGCTTAATTTATATTTTAGAAAAAATTGACTTTATATAATACTGGGACACGTATAACATATCAATACTCAAATCTGTATTTAAGGAGGTTAAATACTAATGGGGTCCATTTTTACAATGAATAGTTCAATATTCCATGGTCCCCTGTTTGCTGCTATCAACATATAAAATGTACCACTGATGGTACTTCTCTTTGGAAAATCATTTTCCACATGGCAAGATGTGGTGTACACACACTTCAAGAGATTGTGGCTATGAGGGCACAGTTTTTCTCTATTGAAGGAGTAATGTGTTAAGCAACAATTGGTTCTGTAGCTTTGTGCAGCCAAGGAGCAATCAATCAACACTTGGGAAATAATTATGATAACATTAGACTTCCACCTCCAGGCCAATCTATGTGTGCAACATAATGTGTATGAACAGATTGAACCACTTTGAGGGCATATTTCCCCTTATCTCTGGAACCCATCGATGCAAACCAAAATAAAATCATAAAAATCCCCTGTCACAATGGTCAGTAGTATTTTTCCAACATGAACTTCACCTTTTCACACTAAACATAACCCCGATAAGCCTGTCTTTAAGATCAATTTTCATTTTGCCTGACCCTAAGACATGGGTCCAATTGTCATTCAACTGTAGTCCTCTTTTTTTCTCTTCTCCGCAGCTCAGTCATGAATGCCACATTCATTCAGGCAGCTTTGAATTGTAGTTGCTGACACTATATATCCTACAGATGTGAGAGCTCCAACAATTGTCTTTGGATTTACAGTTGCCTCCTGAATAAATTGTCTCACAGGCCTTGTGTCCACTTGCTGGCAGTTTTGCCACTATACCAATAACTGTACATATCTTAATAATGGACACTATAATGATGGGTATAGATTCAGCATTTGTAGCCATGCTGCAACATGTGGAGGTCAGTAAGAATTTCTCTGCAGTCTTCAGAGAGCTCTCTGACTTTAAACATGATGTTGAATGTTCCTACTGAATATCTGTCTTTCATTACCTCATTTTAAACACCAGGACACACGGGCTAGATTGTGTTTACAATACAGAAGCCTCCATATTTTTCTTTTCCACTTCAAAACAGCAGAATGTTTTTGTGTTTTGTATTTTTTTTGTTGTTGAGATTTTACAAGGAATACTTAGATTTGTGAAGAAATGTGAACCATTGGAATTTAATAATTTAGCACAAACATGACTTTGTTGTAAGCACTGCTATAATTATAGTATAATATCTTTAGAATTATTTTGAGCAAGACTAATGATCCATTTCATAATTAATTTTGTTTTGATTTTGTTTCTATTCAATTGGGAATATTTATAAATCAGGAGGGTACAGTACATATGATGTATATATTTATAAATAATTTTTCTCATAACATTGCAAAAGCTTCAAGAAAAGGCAGGTTAGAAGAAACTCTGATGTGTTAACCCTAACTTCTCTGTGAAATTCCTCTTAGTTCACTAGATTAAAAAAGGCATACCTATCTGACTTTGTCATTCCTGGATAATATCCAAAATCAAAAGAAAAAAGAGGAATCAAATTCTCATTCTTTTTTCCCACAAAGTCAGACTTGTACATCAAACGATGTAATTAAAAAAAATTGTTTAACAACACCTGAATAGTTACCATGTCATTATTTTCTTCTGGTATGTTTTGTCATTTTAATTTAATGTCGGTCCCTTTCTTTTCTACTAAACTCCCAATCCAATTTTCACTTCACTGCCACAGTGGTATACACTGTATACTGTATACAGTATACTGTAGTGCCTATTTTAAGTCTACACATCAGCATCAAAGTAACACATTTTGTGGCCTTACAGCCTGAAATCAAGAAACATTAAATCTGAATTTAACTTTATTTACACATTGTAACACAGAACTCCCAAGTGAAAAAAACAAATGCTCAAGCAAATAAAAGCTTAAAAAAATGGGTTGCATAAGTGTACACACTTCTGATTTAGTGCTTTTTTGGAAGCATCGTTTGCTTGAATTATGGCCATAATTCTGCTTAGATAGGTCTGTGCCAATGTAGCACACCGAGATTTGGCTATGTTGCTCATTCCTCTATACAGAACTGTCCAAGCTCAGTCAAATTGCATGGGGACTGTTGACGGACTGCAACCATCAGTCATTCCACAGGTTGTCACTTGGATTGACATTAAGGCTCTAACTGGGCCACTTGAGGATGTTCACATATTTCTTCTTTAGCAACTCCACTGTTGCTTTGGCTGTGTTTTAGGGGTTGTTGAAAAGTAAAATTACTTTCCATTTTAGCTTCCTTGGGGAGGGCAGCAGGTCTTCTTAAAAAATCTGTCTTTTGTTTGCTTCAAACAGTTTTCTTTCAATGCTGACTGGTACACCAATCCCTTCTGCAGAGAATATCTCCCGTAACAGACTGCTGCCTCCACCATGCTTTACAGTAGGGATCGTATTCTGTGGTTGATGTGCTCTATTGGTTTTCTGCCAAATGAAACATTTGCTTCAGAAACTCCACCATGTTGTTTTTCATACCTCCACCAAGACTCAATGTGGGCTTTTCTGAATAGTGGCTTTCTTCATGCCTCCCTCCCAAACACCCCGGACTTGTGCAGAGCTTGGAAAACTGTGGTCAGTGTGCACACATCACAGGTATTTGGCATCAAGGCCTGCAAGTCCTTCCAAATTGCATTTCGATTCTTGGTTGTCTGTCTTATCAGTCTTCACCTTGCTTGGTCATCCATTTCTGAGGGATGACCTGATCTTGGCAAGATATTGGTGGTGCCATATACCTTTCATTTCCTAATGACGGTCTTGACTGTGTTCCAGATGATTTTTAAGGGCTTTGAAATCTTTGAAATATCCATAATCTGCTCTGTGTGTCACGAAGCGTTTTTCAGGACCCTGTGCAGACAGCAGAATCCAGAAGGGAGTGAAACAGATACAGGAAGGAGACAGTGAGGAACCGGGCTGGTAGACGAACAGGGGAACGTGGCTAGTGGGGGGGGCGTGTTCCAGGCAAACAAATCTGAAGGAGTCCAGAGGGGAAATCTGGGGCGAAGTCCAAGAGTCATAAAACCAGGAAATCCAGATGAGACGAAAACAAAACACAGTTAAAACCAGAACAGGATTCAGTGCAGGGAGAGGGAATAAAATGGGGTGTGACGAGGCCAGGCGCTCTGAACCCCTGACTCGGCTAGGTCAGGATGCCGATATGAGGCCTATGACGTCAAGCCGTGGGCTTAGGGCGACTTGGTGGTAGGCAGGCCTCCGGGCATCCATCTTCCAATGCAGAGCCAAGAATAGAGTGAGCGTCTGGCTTTTAAGGAGGGGCAGGTTAAGAGACAGGTGCACATAATTGACTAAAATGTGAAAGAGCCGAAGCATCCTTAAGAGGAGGGATTGCAATCGTGACACTGTGCCTTTGCAAAACTTTGTCCTGGTGGTCGTTTGATCGTTCCTTGTTGCCCATAGCTGACTCTTTACTTTGAGATGCACTGTGCCTCAGGAGAGATCTACAGGAACCACTGATTTTTTTCTGAAATCATTACAGTTGAATATAGATGGATGATTACTAGCTTGCTGTCTGATTTGGAAGCAACTGGTTACACCAGAGCAAATTACAATTGCTGTTATGAAGAGTTGTGTACATTTACACAATCCACTTTTTTTCCCAGCTGTAATTACTGTTCAGAATGTTTGAGCTTTTATTTTTCCCTTGCAGGTTCTGTGTTAAAATTCAGATTTAAAGTGTCTTGATTTCTGGCTGGTAGACCACTAAATCTTGTTGCTTTTTAAAAGGTTGTGCAAAATTTCTATAGGCACCGAAAATGTTCTGAATCTTTTCCAAGCTTACATCACTGACAAAGAAGTGTGATGTGTGTGAATCAGTTGCATTTGGTCTCCTCCAGCCATCAAAGACGGTGCCAACATACAGCCTCGACAGTGCTTTTTTTATGGTTCATGTTTTCTCATGAACTTTAGAAAATAGCTCCTCACCCCTAAGCTCTGAGTAAACCTTGGCGTGCGAGCACATAAAGAATCTTAAGTCTTGATAATCTTAGCTGGTAACATTTTCTTAGAGCACAAGTTGAACTCTGTGATCCTATAGCGGCATTTTATTACACTTAGAATTTGATATTATTTGTTATATGATTTTCCCTGTGTGGGTACAAGGGTGTCTGTGAGCCGTGATGTAGAAACAGACTTATATTATATAACAATTAAAAATGACACAAATGTTATGATGACATGTTCACTTTCAGCTGTGAATCCAGACATGAAGACTGTTTCAGTAAACTGTGATCAGATGAAGAATGCTCTTTTGCACTGCTAATTTACAATCTGTTTGTTTTTCTTATTGAAGCAGAATGTTCCTTTCTATATTTTTTTTCCAGATTTCAGGGTATGTTATAGCTGGGGCCCACAACATAGCCAGGGGCATTCACTGTAAAGAAAAGCAATGCACACCATGTCTGTATAGAAATATTTCCATTTTCATAGTGTCATGTTTCTTAACAGATTTGGTGAATAGGAAAAATGATGCACTAATTTCCAACTTTAATCTATTTGTCAATTTGAAGGGGCTAAATTATCATCCAAAGTTAATTAAGCTATTACTCATTCCTATGAGATCCTAGCCAGTTTTACAAAGGGGTAAATAATTCATGAGTTTGGAGAACAAATGGTCTTATATGCAGCATCCATCCATGTTCAGATGATTTGCATTCAGATGTGGAGATGTTTAATTGTATTTGACAAAGCACTTTTCCAACAACAAACCTCGTCAAACGTAAATCGTTTGCAGTAGAATTAATTTATTTGAAAAGAGATGTTGAATGGAACAATGATTTCTTGTATTAAAACTGCCATCAGAATTTCATTTGCTTCTCCAAACATTACAATAGAGTCACTCAGTTGATATCTGTTCCAACACAATTGTCTTTACTGTGTTTTATAATGTGCATAAGACAGTTTATACTAGTAATTATATTTTACTTCTTTCTTATGTTCAGGGCATTGCAATTATATGAAACATATGTTGTATGTTGTTATTTTTAGGAGTTACTTTTTAAAAATATTATCTGTCAAAGGGTGTATTGATTGGGTTAACATTTTTGTAAGACAGCATATTTTTGTTAATAAGTATGCAAAAAAATATTTAAAAATTGGTTGATTGGCTTCTGGAAAACTGTGTCTAGTGTGACTGTATGCACATTTGTGTCTGTGTGCACCTTGTGATGAACTGGCATCCCATCCAGGGTGTATCCAGCCCTGTGCCCAATGCTTGCAAGAATTGACGTGAAACTGTATTGGATAAAGTGGTTAGAAAATGGATGGATGATTTCTTTATTTTGTTCTATTAAGTATATATCTCATCAATATTTACAATTTTTAAGCACGTGTTTTCTTGAATCATTGGCATTTTTGTTTTGATGGAGACGTGTTTGATACCAGTATGTCTTTAAGCGTCTTTTGCTCAGACATATACTGTAATATTCAACTAAAAATTCCATTCTAACTACAATACAATAGGACTTATATTTTATTAAAGAGAAATATAAAGCAGCTAGTGGGAACCAGAATCTTATATGTAGTTAGTTCTCCTCTTACACACGTACTGTATTTGATATTTTTTCTTAAATACTATCATTAAAGTATCACATACAAATGTACAATAAAGAAATAATAATTAAACTTAAAGCAAGTAATTAAAGTAAAATAATAATTATAAAAATCCTTAGGTTATTGGAGTGCTAGTTAAGAACAGAAATTGCAATGGATTATGGACACAAATAATTCACGTGTTGATTTAGAGGTCCTTCAGTTTCAGACTGGAAAAAAATGAATGCATAGGCATCCGCAGTAAGATGTTGCACTACCTGCAAGACACAGGATGTCAAAAAGTGATTCAGAGGACCAGGCACAAATAAGCGTGCAGTTAGCCATAGTGCCAAATTAGGATAAAGAAGTATTGCTTCAACTGATCAAACAGCCTTAAATATCTCGTATGTTATACCTACATAAAAGTGCAATACCTACATCAGGCTTCATATTCAGATGCTTGTCTTCATCCAAGGTTAGGGGTTGGAATACCATCAACTTCTTGGTTGATTTCATTTAAAAGGTTGTGATAAACAATTTAGCTTGATGGGCTCAATAGCCCCCCATTACATGTAACTCCTCTTAAGATCTTTGGGAGGAATGAGGGATTACTGAGTAACAACAAAAGTGCAGAAGTAATAACCTGTAAAAGCACTGTCTTTATAGACAAGAACAAAAAAGCTGTTTTTGCCTGCAGAGGCTCACACTGCACCTGTGTGAGGGTATCAAGCATATCAAAGTTTCATGTTGGAAGAATAAGCATCCTCAGAAGAGGGAGGTGTCTATTACCTTTAAGGTGAGTTCTTATGACTATCCACTTAATTCTGAAATGGCACATACAAATAGTAAAATGGTATACCTTCAGGTTGGATGGTAATCACCCCACATTTCTGTACTAAAAGTTGGGAAAGGCTAGTATGAGGAAATCTCATCTCATCTCACCTAACGTTCTGAACAGAGGCTGAATAGAGCAGACCAACAAATAATTCTCCTCCTAAGGGACTCCCAGTGGAGAGTTATAATCCCTCCAGCATCAGGAGAGGTAGGCAACTATTACCTGGGTCTGTCCCAGAGTCTCTCCCCAATGGCCTGTGTCCGATACAACTTCAGTGGGAGGTACCCAGAGTGCTTCCAGTCACCCCAACTGACACCTCTCAATAAAAAGGAGCAGTGACTCTACCAGACTGTGGAGCTCCTCATCCTCTCATGGAAGGTAAGCCCAGAAACACTATGGAGAAGCCTCATTTTCTCCATTTGTACCCATGATCTAGTTCTTATGGTCACTACCCAAAGCTTCATCAAAAAGCTTTGCTCCTGCTTCACCACCAAGGTTAGGCACAGCATGTGCATTACTGTAGCCACTGCATTAATCTGCTGGTCAGCTTCATTATTGCCTCTACCCTCACTCTTCAGCAAGACCCCAAGGTACCTCGTCCTTTTGTTCCGTCCTCCCCTGGAAGGAGCAAGCCACTCTTTTCCAGGAGAGAATCATGAGCTCAGATTTGGAGGTGCTGATCCTTATCCTGACTGCATCACATTTGGCTGTAAACCTCTCCAGTCCACGTTAGAGATCACAGTCGGAGAACACAAAGTTGACAGTATCATCCAAAAATGGGAGATCTGTAACCCTCAGTTAGCCAAAATGGATATACTTCAAACCTTGATATCCTGTCCATGCAATGTGCTTTTAAATGGCTTTTGAAGACACATAAGGATGTGGAGGATCATACAGTCTTAAGTAGACGATTTCATAGTTTAGGTTTATCTTTTGAAAGACCTATTGCCAAATGTATGGCATCTTGTCATCGGGATTCACAGCAAACCATAATTTAAAGAATAAAGCTGATAATGCGAAGTATAGGACCTCAGCAAATCTTTGAGACGGGACAAAACACTGGTTAGTGTTTCGTTGGTCAGGAAAATGATTTCTGATTGTTTTAATCTTCTGTATTGACTGCCCTATCCTACATGAAATTCCCTTCCTTTTTTTAGAAAATTTCATTACGGTGGTTGTCTTCGAAAGCGTTCATTCGAAGATGATCGCCAGAAAGTAAAACGAGTGAAGTAAATAAATGTCATACAAGTCAAAAAAATGTTCATGAACTGAGACTTTCAAATCAATGACAAAATGACAAAAAATGTCATTTTTTTAATGTCACTGTTTGATGATGTTATTTTTATCTTTCAACATGAATGTGCAGTGAACATGGTAAACAATCCAATCCATTCATTATCTAGGATATTATACATTACATAACATAGGATCGTACTGACCTAGTGCCTAACTTGGAAGATAAAGGGCACCAGACGGTTGACACCTTAGACCCCAGTAAATTACTGGGTAAACACACACATATGCTTGATTACAGGGGACAATTTAGAAATTGCCAGTTAACACACAATCTGCTTTTGAATTGTGAGAGAATATCCAAGAACGTGGTGAAAACCACAAAGGTGAACATACAAATTCTAAATAGTGTGTTTTATGAAGGAATTGAAAGACCCAAGAGCTATGAAATAATAATGTTAATCCCCACAGCACCAGCAACTGCCCACAAGCCAATCCCAAACTACTAAACAAAGAGACAATGAAACTGGAACCACATATTATCCAATACAATGAGACCTATAAAAAGACACGCCAATTACAGGAAAAATGGAAATGATGTACAGTATATAAATGACTTTAACTTTGCTCTAATAGATTGCTGTTGTGTAGCCTTGCATGTTCCGTGGTAGGTTGTTCAATTGCAGTTGGTCAGCCTAAGATTCTGCACTTGATTTTTGTTTTTTGGCTAAAGAATGATAAATGTGGTTACATGGAATAAATGGCTAAAAGACTAAGTGGAAAGAAAGCTGCAGGCGTGTTAAATCCTGTCTGTCCCATTATAGGGCAGCACTGCCCAGATAATAATTGCTGGAGTAATGACAAAGACTGGGACACAAAACAACACTTTTCTATCACACTGGTAGTCAGACAATGGGCGTTTGTGATTTTAACTGCAACAGATTATTTTCTGAGGGATTAGTGCAGCTGTGTATTGAAGAGCTTTTAATAAACACTGTACTTTTCTGAAGCATACATTCAAAGCATTCCTTGCGAGCTCTGTTTTATTACCCTGGCTTTTCACATGAAGTACAACTGACACTACGGAGACTGGAGAAGGCACTTTTTTTCGGTTAAGTGTGCTTGTTTTTACATGTGCTTCACTGCTCATATAATGACAGAGCAACTGATTACTGCTGGCAGAAATGGATTACATGAAAAGATGTACAGTCAGTCAAACAAGAGGGCAGACAAGAGACCAGCACAAAAAGATAAAGGTGCCTTGTGCCAAGGAGAATAAAAATTGCTCAAAGAGAGAAAGGGCTTAATATCCACATAAATAGCATTGTGTGACGATCAAGATAAGTCTTTACAAATTTAAATACATTTTCAATCTCTACAACAACCTTAAATATTGTAACTGCTGTTCAGATCAAATGCTTCATTTGCTTGTACTTGGGTCTGATGGATGGAAATTTTGTGAAAAATTGGAAAAACAATCTAAATTAAATCAGCTCATTTTTTTATTTTGTTACCCTCTGAGATCATAGATAATCATCTGCTTTTCAGACACATGGAAATTACAGTATTTTACCTAACAAGCATTTGGAGAACAACATCTTACAATCTCTTGAGCCTTAAATGAATGTTTTGACAAGTGATTTCCAATATGTAAATGCTTTATGAGTCTTATTGAATGTTGACTCTTCACTGGGGAAGTGGAGTGTGTGTGGAAGGTTAATAACTAGCTGGATGTGGGTGTGAAACTGATGTTTTGAGAGTCAAACTCTCATCTTGCCTGTATTCCTCATAATGTTTCAAACATTTCTCGTGTCAACAGCTTTCCTCCTTTTGATTTGGTGTCTGTTGTCTGTTTCAGTTTATTTTATCTTTCAGTTTTTTTAAGCATTGTATTAAAATGAGCTAATACACTCATGGGTAAGAATAGGGAGATTTTACAGAGGTATTTAAAGTATTGGTATGCCTACAGGTAAAATTATATTTGTCAGTGAAGCTTTCAAAGGCAGGGAGTCATACTAGATGTCATGTAGTCATGTAGATAACTCTACAATTACCTATATCATCTCGAGTAATAAGGGTCCCATTCTGATCCAGAAAGATGAGAAAAAGACCTGAAAGGTATAATATTAAATCCAGGAGACAGTATACATTTTTTGCTGTAATGTGTAGTGTCACATCTCTATAACTCTGGAATAAGACGTGTGGAATTCAGAATTGAACTGGAATCAGATATGACACTCTCTCACCTCTCAAGGTCTTAATACAGTGTTTAACATTGCTGCCTAACAGCTCTTGAAAAATTGTTGTGGAGGGCATAAGAATGTCTGACCACCATCTAGTTAATGGTTGAGGGGTTTCCTACTCCTCAATTTAAGCGCAACTTTATCAGAGGCAGAACTATTTAGTGAGTGTTTGAGGAGAGCTAATTAGATTCCAGTTCTTACTTTTGCACAAACAAAAATAGTTGAGACTGGAGGCACATAGTGTGTAATACTTACAGTATGATGAAGTTCTTTATTGTGTTCCATGAGATGGTATGAAAGTTCACTAAGGCACAACTAAAAAGTGAAAATCTTTGAAAATTAGAGACTACAGCTGAAAAAGCCACTCCAAGAGGAAGGAAACATCATTTGTACTATGAAAAAAGAAATCACTGAAAAGAAAAACAAACATCACTGTGGATAACCAATACAAGATTCACAGCCTAAATGTAGAACACAGAACATGTTTAGAACATAAACTCTATCCGTCTAACAAAAACTGGCCAGCTTTGATATCAGTATAAATAATTATACTGATGTCTATGAAGGATAAGAACATAAGAATTGTGACAAATGAGAGGGGGTCATTTGGCTCAAATAACACATTTGGATTTTCAATAGCTAACTAGTCCAAGAATCCTATCCAGACAGTGAGAGAAGCCAGGGTATCAGGTTTAACAACACGGTTGGCTGTTTGTTCCATATCAGGTTTAACAACACGGTTGGCTGTTTGTTCCAGAGTCCCACAAGTGAGGTCTTACTAGTGGGCATTGTGGTGTTTAACGTTGCAGCCTCACAGCTCTTGGACCCTGGGCTAAAGCTGTGGGATACTATCTGTCATCTCTGTGTAGTTTAAATGTTCTCCCCATATTTACGTTTCCTCCAGGTGCTCTGGTTTCCTCTCACAGTTCAAAAACATAGGTAGGTAGGTCCCTTCAGGCCATGAAGGCCCCATGGGGAATGGGGGGCAAGGGCCACCATTGTTCTTTGACCATCCGACACTAAAGGTGGAGGTGATGTGGTCAGCATCGCGTTCCGGCCGGCCTTTAACCCCCAGAAGGATTAACCCCTGGTACTCCCTTGAAAAGCAGGCTGAGTGGACCTGGGAGCCATCTGGAAGGAATTAGAGCAAGTGAAATCAGTTGCCCCTACCTGGCATTGAACCCAGGACCTTCCAATCAGGAGCTAGACACCATTGACATCCGAGTTACCACATGCTCATAGGTTTATTGGCTTCTGGGAAACTTGCGTCTGTGTGAATGTTTGTGTCTGTGTGTCCCCTGCGATAGACTAGCGTCCCATCCAGGGTGTATCCTGCCTTGTACCAGTTGCTTGCCAGGTTAGACTATGGCTCCCCCCTGTGATCCCGTATTGGATAAAGCAGTGAGAAAATGAATAGATGGTTACTATTGTATTTATAACTTAAAATATTTTTTAACCATTTAGTTAGAATTATTACAAATATATTGCTACAAATGGGAGTTACAAAAATTGAGAAAATCAGGAACTGACCAAGCAACTAAATCAATAGGTAAATTTAATAATCATGACCTCCAGCATGTAAAGATTTTGCCAAGAATATACTGTACCCGAGCGGTTGGTGTAGCTAGAGACATGTGAATTCTTTGTTCTCTCACACAGCTTTGGTGACAAGAGTAATAATTCAGGCACACACGTTACATTTAACTGCAGCCCAGATATATAGTACATGATTTAATCATGATGCCAGCACTGAGAGTAAATTTCTGTATTATTCAGCAGTTCGAGATCTTGAAAACTGGTCAGGTTCTTTGGAAAGCTCATCTGTCTGCCTTTTATTAAAGCTATAGAGCACGAGCCACTCATACATCCTTCCCCATTACAATGAAATTATGGTTCAGTAGGCCTCATTTTTCTTTTCTCGCTGAAGACTTTCCTTTAGTATGCAGCAGTCCCCCATCTTAAACAGTGCCAGCATTATGCCTGCTCCCCAAAATAAGGCATTCATTTTGCTTATCTCTACATTCCTCTCTTTAACAGTTCCATTAGACATTAGGTGAGGTTTGGAGACTCAGAAAAATAATACAAAATGCATTTAACAGATCTGAGCTTGAAATTTGTTTTGGTTCAATTTATTTTAAGGGTGTGCATCTAGTCAAATGTTTTCATTTTTTAAAGCCATAAGCAACACATGCTACAATTATGTCATAAATCCCCTTGACAGCCAAAATACATAGTGGTGCCTCCAACCAAACAAGATTATTTTCTTTTAATATCAGTCCTGATGATTACCACCTGTCTGCAACATAAAATACTTTGGGGAAAAAAAGATTTCTGAAGAGCAAAACTAGACGTTGACATGTTGATTACCGCACTCCACTTTCTTTTGATGTTTTTAAATGGCAGAAAAAGATCAGCACTCTGTAAAATGAATTTGGGCCTCACAATACATTTCAGTGCTGGGGACAGTTACAAAATGAAATGTACTTACGGTATTGAGTACTACTGTAACAGAAATAACCATTACATTCCCCAAACTGTTGGGTTAAAAATCTCAGAATCAGCAAACGATTTGTTTGTCATTTTCCGTCTCTTTTTGTCTGTTTTCCTTTTTCACCTCATCCTTTATGCTCTTTATTCCTACTGTGCGTCACTGACTTCATAGTTAACAACCACCATTTGGTCTATTTGCTTAATACTAGTTAATTGATCCAAAGATCTCATCCTGCCATTTCTCAAGGGATACCTAGGTATCAGCTTTGCCAGCATTATAATAATAATTGCTTACAGTTATGTAGTGCTTTTTCTGGACACTCCACTCAAAGCGCTTTCAGGTAATGGGGACTCCCCTCCACCACCACCATGTGCAGCATCCACCTGGATGATGTGACGGCAGCCATAGTGCGCCAGAATGCTCACCACACATCAGCTATTAGTGGAGAGGAGAGCAGAGTAATGAAGCCAATTCATAGATGGGGATTATTAGGCGGCCATGATTGGTAAGGGCCAATGGGAAATTTGGCCAGGATGCCGGGGTTGCACCCTTACTCTTTTCGAGAAATGCCCTGGGATTTTTAATGACCACAGAGAGTCAGGACCTCGGTTTTTCATCTCATCCGAAGGACGGCACCTGTTTACAGTACAGTGTCCCCGTCACTATACTGGGGCATTAGGACCCACATGGACCACAGGGTGAGTGTCCCCTGCTGGGCCCCCTAACACCTCCTCCAGCAGCAACCTTAGTTTTTCCCAGTCTCTCATCCAGGTACTGACCAGGCTCACACCTGCTGAGCTTCAGTGGGGTGCCAGTTGTGAGTTGCCGAGTGATATGGCTGCTGGTATTGCTGCATTGGCATTGCAGCATTGTTGTTCAGCTTGTTTCAAACTCCCTGTGTAACACCATATAATCAGATTGCCATCAGTCACTACAAGTGTAGCTCTGCAGCCACTAGATACTGTGCTCCTATTCAGAACATCACACTTGAACCACCTCAGAGATCATTTCAATGTGTTGTGACTTGAAGTCTTCCAGATTGTGGCCTGTTGTTGGTGGACTGTGTTTGGTTTATATATCATTTTCCAGGTTAGATATTACAGGTATTGTGTGTGACAGTGCACTTAATCCACTCTCTACCATGCTGATGATGCAAAGGCATTGTGCTCTAGATAGGTGGAACAATTATTTTTCTTTCTTGATTTCCTTTAGGTTTGATATTCAGCAGGTTAAATCAACTATTTGTGGTGTGTGGTTTGCTGAAGCTTGATGTCTGGGCAGATTTCTAAATGTCACTTTGTTTGCTATTATTTACAACGTAGCTATTGAGAACTGTAGAAGGGTTAACTTCTGTTCTAGGAACAATATTACATTTATAACATGCATCAATTGTGCCTTAGTGAGGACTCTCACTAAGGTGATTTATTGCTTATACAGCAGTCAAATTTACTTGAGTGTACCTACGATTAGCTATAAATGATCAATTAATGAAAGTGGCACTAAATCTATTTAACAACATCCAAAACCTATATAATTCATTTTTCATAAAGCATGCATGCACAAATAAAGTGAGATCTTTAATTTGATTGGTGTGTACACTAAAGTTTGGTTTGCCTCTGATTTCCCCACATTGTCTGATGTTGAGTAGGGCAATAGTGTGTTAACGTAAATTAACACCCACTTATAAATTTCCTCTGTAAACTTGCCGTCAATTTTTTTTCTCTCCTCCCACAGCCGCGTGAGAATGCAAATGTAGCTGCATTAGCAGATACAACTGAGCCCGGTCGCGGTTTGGCTACAAAAGCTTCTCCCGCTTGTATGTGGGGGTTCGCTAGCGGAACCTGTGCTACTAGCCTAGAGTTAAAGTGCCTTTCCCTTCCAATACGCCACCAGACCCAATTTTCTCTCGCTCTCTGACGCGACCTTAAATACAAATGTTCTTCGGTGTTTTTTTCACCTCCACTCCTGGACTGGATTATTTTTGTTTTCCTGTTCTCTCTAGGAGCGCGTTTTTTTATGTTTCTTTTGCTCTCGGAGCACATTTTTAAAGCACCTGCTCTACCAATGGCACTTAAAAAGAAGCCCTTAACCCCTGCCACGCTGGTCTTATTAAGGTGCTGGCAGACATCAACTCGAACCGTAACTCCAAGAACAGCATTGTTACAATACATATCCTATAGGGTTTTATCTAGTTGTGTGCAATTTGGTGTTGTCCAAATTAAATGTATCCTGTGTCCACTACATTCAGTCCTTTTCTGGATTTGAACAGGTCTACTACAAATATGTGAACTGCTTTTGCTGTAATGCAAACATTGCTAAATCCCTGAATCACTATAGCTTTCAGCTTTAGTAGATGTTTTTCAACTTTTCCTGTTCTGGATAAAATGATTTCAGAAAAGTCTGAATTCTGCTCTGCTGTCCATGTTCTTTTCCTGCAACTTGTGATGAGGAAGTGTAGTCTGAATGCTTTCAGGGATTTTTACATCAGTGTGCAATCATGCTGTAATGCCTGGATCTGCTGTGATATATTAAACATTCCCTGTGCTTTTTTTGAATCTGGACACCATGTATTTCAAAGAACTGGAATTAGACATTTGGACCATTCAGGTGCCATTTTCTGACTGTTTGCATATGCTGGATATATGAAATGTTGTGTTCATGTATTTAAAATTCTTACAGGCTCAAGAGGTATGTCTAGAGTAGGTCATATTACAGCCTTTCCACTCAGAAAGCCTGGATATTCAGGATGATATAAATCATAACATTTCCAAACCCATCTCTTGAGGGAAAAAAAAAAAGCACCTGCTGCAATAACAGACTGCATATCTGACAGCTGAAACTGTTTCTTTGTCTCAAGAAGTGTTGTACGTTATAAAGTGTCAGGCCAGTTTTGGGACCAAGCATGACTCAATGAGTTCATAAACAGTATGATTCAGAAACGGTTTAATTGATAACAGCGTTTTACACGGAAGCCTGTACACTAGGTAGTATTTATACATAATAGTTTGTATCTCGGTTTTAAGCTGAGATATATTAAATCTTGTTGATGCACTTATGTGGACAAAAATGAACCTTGCTGACGTTGTCATAGCATTTCCTGTATTATGGCTCCATCTTTGTTTTTCTCATCTTTGGTTTCCAACGGTTTCAAAGTACCTTAATTGTGCTTTACTGCACTGTACCATGTGCAAGATTGGTGTGGAAGTAAGTGTTCCATGCATTATTCCATGCATTATTTCTGATTCTTGTAGTTTTATGATGGTCAAGTATAATAAAGTACATTAAAGACATAACAAACCATAACAAAGAAGAAAATCTATGAAAAGGCACAGAATTTAATAAATGTACCCATCTTTATTGAGCAACATATTACCACTATTATATTCCACTTTTGCTTAGTAAGGATGACTTTTATTTAACATGCAGGTGCAATGATAATTTTATTATACTGACTGTATTTGTCATACATCAAAGTTTTAATACATCCCCACTCCTTAAGTACGACCCTGAAAACTACATGAGGGGTTTATTGTTTTTGTTTTTTTGTAGTGTTTCTTTTAACAGATCGCCTCATGTTCTTTTAACATGTCTCTTCTTTGAGTTGTATGTGCAGTTATAATCCCGGGAAGCTTTAAGCTTTCAAGTCATAGAGGTTTTCAAAAAAGAGCTCTTGACAAAAGTACGAGAATTAAAAAAGAAAAATCGATACGGGTGTATTGACCTCTGTGGCTCAGCTCTTCATTTCTCATGAACTCTGTAAAAAAAATGATTACTGCATTGGAAGAACTTTATCTCCCCTGCTGTGAGTTCTCTTCCCTCGTTATAATGAGATCAATTATTTGCATTTGCTTTAGAGCTGGTTAGAGCAGGTGTCTGCTCTACAAAGCTTGTCATGATTGGCAAGCAGCTTCTATTTACAAAAGTTCATTTTTTAACCAGTAGCTATCTCTTTCATGTTTTCTGCCAGCGTGTGTCACAGTCATTTTGATAAAAAAACACCAATGTGTACCTGCATAATGTTGCAGCTATTTTGTTCATGCACAAAAGTCACTGCATGAGGAGTTAGCTGACATGTTGATAGTAAACTGCAGAATGTATAAAGGGTTGAGATACTGTACCACAGATGCTTATTTGAATTGAATTAATAATATTGTAGTAGTTGAATGACCAGGCCGTGACCCGTGAGTTTCATGGGTTAAATGTGCTATTGGGATGTCATGTAGACAGAATGGCATAATGGGAGTTCCTAAATGGGAATGGGAATATGTCTCTACCACATGTCTTCCCTGTCCCCAACATAGGATAAGTCTTCTAATTAGTGGCCTGTGTTACTGTACACATTTCTTAAATGCTCTATTCATTTGCATTGAGTCTCCTGGTTTTCTCTCTGATCTTGAAGTTGTGCTAAACTAATTCCTCTCACAACTGTCATCTGTGAGTAGCTTTGAAATGGCATATTTGTATACAAGTAATTCACACTTGTTAGAACGTCATCTAGGGAGAAGATCACAGGTCCAGTCCAAGACAGACCACTCAGAGGTATCATTTCTTACATTTTCTAGATGTTGTAATGTAATTTGTTGGGTGCGATTTCAACCAACCATTCAATCTGCTCATTCTCAAATAATCACCAAATTTTCTCTGACAGAAGACTGGTGACCAGAGCATAAATCTGAAAGTTAAGAGCCTCTGAGGGTGACGTAGCTGTAACAGGAAGATTATACACCAAGTCTATCTGGACAGAAATACCACAGAGAAAACAATGCAAACTGTATCCCTGCACTGGTGCTAATTTAAGTGGTGCTTCTCAGCTGTGGTTGATAATACAGTTTAAATTCATACCTGAGCTTAAACAAATGCTTTCAAGCAAGAAATGCTAAATACTTCGTTTCAACTACACCATTTTCAAATGTTTTTTTTATTTATAATGCATCATGCCTTCATAACTGACCTGCTTCAGACTGTTCAGATTCATTGCTTTCACTGACGAACATGCCCTTGGGATAGACATGGAAATAAATCTCACAATTATATCCCGCTATCATTAATCTTTTACCTAATTTTGTTTTTAATTACTTGATCCTGTATTCATCATAAAACATACCAGTGACCAAACATCAATTCATCGATGTGACAAAATATCACACAGCAACAATACTCACAGCTTTATATTATTGTTTTTAATATTTATATTAGGGGGTTTACAAAAATGGAGAAATCAAGAAATCAAATAAATTATCATAACTTATAATTGCTAACTGCTAACTTGTAAAGACTTTTCTAAGTATATCCTGGAGAGGTTGGTATAGTTAGAGACAGGTGAATTCTTTGTTCACCGGCACAGTTTTGGTGACAAGTAATAATTCAGGGACTTCTGGCTAAACAAATATGGATTAAAAATGACATTGACGCACACTACTGTACACACAACATAAACACACAACATTAGAGGTTTACAAACAAAATGTCCCAGAGGCATCCTAACATCCTAACTACCCAGAAAAATCCTAGACTCTTACCAAGTATACTACTCTTAATGCCTATAAAGGCCAGAAAAAGAGAGAAACTGCCTTCTAAACTCAATAGAATACAGCCTATGATTAAATATCTCTTTTGCAATCCCAGTTACCGCAAAAGAAACATGAATCTTTCTTCCTTTTCTAAAATGCACCCACTAAGCAGGAGAGGCACTTTTAACTGAGGGACAGAGGGATTTTGTTTTCACTCAGTAAATCTGAGTTTCCTAAAAAAGCAAGCGCTCTTCGAAAGGTTCAAATACTTATCTCCAATCCACTGTTTTATGGATGATCTGGACAGGCCTGGCACATGCTTTATGTTCTGTCCTCCTGTCTCTCCTTTGTGGTCTGTTCCTTGTCTTACTCTGTTCTCTGTCTTTTATCCTACACCTTGGACACTCTTAATCATGTACCCAGAACTTAATTAACTAAAGTAAACCAGGATATTCTTTTGATCAGTGTGTCTTACATCCAGAAAAACTACTGTAAGTAAACATCCCTTGGTTTGAAGGTCTAGGAAGCAGAAATAAAAATGGTAATGGAAAAGTGGAAATTGACACTAGTTAGGTATTATCAATTGTGTCTAGATTCTTAGAGACAACTCCATTGTCACCGATCTCAGCCTGCAACATTCATTTACTGACTTTGAATACATAGCCAAAGTTTACAGCTACAGCCCGCTGAATAACCCTCATTAGGGCCTCATCAGCAGGGCACATTTAACTTTCACCAGTAAAATAGGCAGAAATTGCACATCTTATAAGGAACAACTGTTTTGGTAATGGTATATTTTGAAAATGTGCAGTCACTATAAATTAACTGTGAATATTACCAGCTCTGGCACTTTTCGAGCACTGAAAGCAAAAGTCTGTCTGAATATAATTCTAATTATGCTTTGCATGTTCGTTGAGCAAATACTGTATAAAAGCATGAAATTGAATTAGAAGTTTGTTTAGTCAGTTCTGCTTTCCATTGAGAATTGCTAGAAATTGCTTCTGATATATGGCCATAACATAATCTGATATAGTTGTGTTGGGTACATTGCGGATGTGCAGGCACTTATTCCATCGTCCCTTGTCTTGAAGAGCCATTCTGGCATCAAAGTAATCAGGATTCAGATAAAAGAGAAAGTGTTGAATAAAGTGTTGGAATCCCTTAATTCTGGGTTGAGTTCTGGGTTGAACCAAACTTAAGAATCAATGACAATTTCCAGGCTCTACTACATCAAGACCACATGACAGCCATTCCCTGTTTTGCTGTGGATGCTAAGTTTTCAATTTCAATTCAAACAGCAAAGTACCAACACTTCCTAAATTGAACCGGAAAAGTGAATGGTCCATTTATCTCACACAATTGGAACTTGTGTTTTTATGAAGTTCATAGAAAGGTTTTAAATGTGTATTGGA
The DNA here is from genome assembly GCF_040954835.1 of Lepisosteus oculatus. NCBI lineage: Eukaryota > Metazoa > Chordata > Actinopteri > Semionotiformes > Lepisosteidae > Lepisosteus > Lepisosteus oculatus. Next base: position 9,366,460 of record NC_090719.1, on the reverse strand, counting down.
TTGTAAGGAGATGCTGTATGAGTTCTCGTTATACAACTTAAAGAGTCACTGATTGAAACATGGGTAGAATCAGTACAAACATTACATTATAAAGACCTTGAACAGCAATAGTTTAAAGAAAAGTGTTGAAAGTTCTGATCTCAATCACATTTTCCAAAGACTATTTAAAATTCCACACAGGAAGGTTGTGGACAGTTGTAGTGATGTGCAATGAACAAAACAGATTTATGAATGCATTAACTGATGTGGGCATCACAAATGGAAGCACAATTTGACATGAAACACAAATGGTTCGATTACTGTAAGTAGGCATTTTTAGTTTGTGCATAAAATGTGTCACAGTACTAATCAGTGTAACAAACTAAATGATCAAGACATGAAAAATAGTGATGTAACAATAGTGCCAAAAACAGGAATGTCACAAGAGAAATCAACATTTTCAGCAGTATTGGAAAACTAAGTTCCTTTCAGTTGAGAAGACACATTTTGAGAAAGATGATACCTTGTTTTAAGCCAAAATATATGGAAGTTATTATCTTGAAGTTGGGGTTTGATAACAAAGACAAGTCAATCTCACACAGCTATAACTAAGCACCTGTCACAATTGTAGTCCCTCCCCCATAAGGGCGCTCTGGCTCTTTCACTTCTGAGTTGATTTTGTGCACCTGCCCCCCAGTTCCAGCCTCCTGTCCAGCCCATCTTAAAAGCCAGACGCTCGCTCTGTTCCGGGCCCTGCACTGGTTCCCGTACCAAGCGAGTCCGGGATCTGGAGCGTCTGGTCCCATTCCCCCTTCCCCCCCCCCCGACCCTCCACTGGATCCCACTCCGGTTCTTAATCCTGTTTGTCTTCGTCTCGGATGGACTGCCCAGCTTTGGACTTTTGCCTTGTCTTGGATTTCCCATTGGACTCTGTTTTGAATTGTTTGCCCAGGACTCACCCCCCAGAACACCTGCGCACCATGGACACGCCCCCTGTTTTCATTCCCGACTCCTGCATGCCTTTTTCCCCGTTTTCCTCACTCATCCCCGGATTGTGTTGTCTGCATAGGGTCTGGAAAGAACGCTTTCGTTACAGCACCATCATTACGAAATTAGCTACATATTGAACTTGAATGCCTCCCTTCTCATTCATCTCAAACATTCCTCCTCCTCCTCATCTCCACCTTACATCTGCCCCTTGGTTAACTCGCCCTGAATGGGGGTTTGAGTCTCCTCCTGCTGTGGCCAGGAGGCTACCCATTAACCAAGTGGGTTAAGCCAAACGTTTCTCACCAAGTATTCCAAGCATTCATTTGATTCTTGGATGATGTTTTCCCTACTGAAATAATTTCAATAAACCTAAAATAATCAGAGAGGAGAAATCCCTTCTCAGCAAAGGCATCACCTGACAGAGTCATTTTTTTCTTAGCTGTTTTGAAGTTTCATCTTGTATGACACTTGTTGAATGAGAATCCCTCATAAAGAGCCCAGTTATTGACACAATTAACAAAATTAATCCCAAAAGAGCTAGTGGACTCCCCCCCAAGGTCGTTTTGCTACAATTAATTACTTCATTCACAAATGCAATAACCAGGATCCCAAAATCTTCTCTACTCCCAGGAACTTTAATCACTTTGCAATAGGGATGATTTGGTTATCAAAGCAGCTGTCAAGGGTGGTGTCGTTGTGAGACACCTCTATAGTATTTAAGCCTCATGACAACTAACACTTTTACTTAATATCCTTTTTAACAGGATCTAACCATGTCCCATGTTAGAGTCTTCTTTCATACAGCAAGGATACTAACTGACCTCTTCAGGGGATTTTTTATAAGTTGTTTTAGTTTCAGGGACTAGAATATTCATGGTGAAGATGAAAGATCAACTCTCTATATAGTCAATATCAAACATACAGTCCTAGATCACTCTACCCACACATCTGCCAGATCAGGTGAATTGGGTTTAATCTCCAATGCATTTTGTTTTAATAATCTTTTTCAAAACTAATTGAATTGAATTGACATGGGTATCAGACATGGGACAATATATAACAACATTTTTATTGGCTGGGTAGAAAAACGTTTCTTCTCTTCCCAATTCCTTCTTGAATTGATTTATTGATTTATGATTATTCATAAATGAATTGATTATTCACAAAATATCCAAGAGTACAATGCTATAATCCAAGTGTTTGCCCTGGATTATAATTTTGTAAATTGGGATATCTTTGAATATTGTTGCACCTTTAAATTGATGTGTATGTATTGTGAGTCAAGGGGAGCAATAATCTTAATGCATTCAAAATTCTCGATGAAACACAACAATATTTGCAACCATTTTTTATGGTGGTGAATACTTACTGAAGGTACTATGATACACTCATGTGTACAGTATCACAAATTGACAGGGAGAATAAGGTTGTGTGTTGGATATATAAGTACAGTAGTTTGGATGTGCAAGGTGGTCATTTTCATTGTCCTCAGATAGCTGTTCTGGCACAGATGTGATGTGACTTGCTAGATAGAGGAAGGGGTAGGAACTGTTGATGTGTTTGCACAGTCATGTGTTATCTAATCGGTAAGCAGCCTGCAGCTGAGTAGAGACACCAGCTGGTTTGATTGGAACTTCTTGTAACTGGAAAGGAGATTTAAAGTGACCTATGTTGGATTTAAAATGTAGATTTAAGAGAAAAAGAGAGAACAGGTATATTAGAGTGAGAGAGGTCTGACCTAACACATCTTCACCCTGGTAACAGGACTGATTATTACTTAACCTCAATTAAGTAAAAAGACCCCCTTTACATAACTACTCATAAAACTCAGGCTGACCACTATACCTTTCTATCAGACAGGAAACACTTTAAACAATGACAAAACAATCTCTAGTGGACTGCAGAGTGTATTTATTATTCAAGCAGCTCACACCCCTGGCTGATTTGGCAAGAAATGATCAATATTTATTGCAAATGAACAGCAATGTTTTAATCTGGGTTTAAGAAACTGTAAAACACAGTCAGACTTAATTGATCCTTGGCCTGTAGCAGGCGCTGATCTGGGCCCAATAAATCTGTCATTACCAGCATTGAAGTATTTAAAGGAATTGCTGACTGATGCCTTAACTGCAGCCAATATGTCATTCTTTAATGTGAAACTCTAAGGCCCTGTTAGATGACCTACAGTACCATAGTTAAACATAGACAAACTAAAATCTTTCTCAACCTACCTATAAAACAATAGGTAACTAATTTAAACTAATTAAACATAATGGGGTAATGAATTTATTAATTATACAAGTACAAAAATGCATATACTTTGATATTTATAAGACTGCCATGGAAGGTCTTGAATGACAAGTTCTTTGATGAGAAATTATCTTTTTTTGAATGTATTAAATACATATTTCTTGCCATAAATCTAAACAAAGTAGAATGAGACTGTTAAATGTAATACCAAACTGTGATATAAAATTTAATCATTAGTGATTGTAAGTGATTATTCACTTAGTCCAAAGTTTAACATATCTCCTGCAGAAAAGACATCTCTCAGTACATTTTAATCATCTAATTTCTTTGAATTGTTCCATAACAGCTCCAGCTTTCAAAGTCTTAATTTTAGAGAAGAATATCCAAGAGGAAATATTTAAAGAGACTGTTAGACGTTTTAATGAATGTAAAACTGAGAAGTGAAATCTGTGTGGTGGGATTATTATTAGCAGACTCTGTCCTGCCACAAGGAAACATATCCCATTTACATTTATTACTGTCCTGCAATGGCTGTGCAGGCTTTATAATATAAACAAATGACCATCATATCTTTCTACAAACATTCTGAATGGAAATGTCAGAGCAATTTGCTTAAACCTCTTGGTTGTTGTTGTAGATGGTAGATCATCAGAGTAGAATAGGTTTCTGCTGCTTCAGAAAAGTTGCACCTACTGTACTAGTTCAAGTAATCTGTTGCCATCTGGGTAGGCATAATAATAGATTATTCTGGTTTTAATTCATACCACCATTTGTGTCTACACAGATATCTTATAGTGTTCTGCATGTGCCATGGTTTTTCATCTTAGTGTTTCAGTAGTTTTCTTCATTTTCGCATATGTAACTTAATAAAATAACAGATTTCTAGTGCTACAATTCTTAAGGTTAATTGATTGCTCATTTAATAATTATCATCATATTTCTCCACACTGCCCCTTTGTCCCGTACTAAGACTTAGGTAGAAGGGCACTGGAAATATTGCATTTAAAATATTTATGATAAGTGATATTGATACTGGTTTCACATTTGTGGAAATTGTACTAATAATGATGATGGTAAAAAAGCAATTTGTGAACTCCATTTATTAAAATGTAAGCAACACCTTGATCCAATTTGTTATATCTGAATATGACAGTTTGTTAATAACTTCTGTCAAAGCCCCTGAAATTGAGTTGTAGGGAAAACTGCACTGAGTTGAAAAAAGGGAGGAAGGTGAGGAAGACTGCTTGAGGTCATTGTTTTGACCCCTGCATGTAATTGGGTTCCACATTGAGAAGCTTTTAAGAATCTCACACCATATTTTACTCCGAATCACATGGACTACTACAGTTTAATTGCTTAGTTCTTCACTATATTGGTAAACAAACTTTAAAGTCATTAAATATAGAGAATGAATTGATTATGCATAAATGGAAATGTAATGTATGCATGCTGCATTTCATTTACAGCAATAATGCAGTTCAACAAGGTGCCTGCATTACTCCTCTGAATCCACACTACCTGCACATAATGTTGGATACAGTTTAAGTGAAATGTTTTTTGGTTTAAATTTTACAGGAAAATTGGGTTACAATTCCATTATTTTTGGTGCTTTCTTCATCCACCCATTTTATAACCACTTTATTATCTAATACAAAGTTGCAAGGGAGCTGGAACCTATCCAAGCAAGCACATAGGCAGGATACACCCTAGCTGGGATTCCAGTCCCTAATGCTGAATAACATATTTCGGTGTTTTTGATGACACTTCTGTCTAGTTTAACTGAAACTGTTACTTAACACTCACTGTCGTCTCTGAACAGAAAGTTTGAAGAACCATATGCAATGCCTTCAGAAAATATTCTGTCTCCTTAGGTTTTTTCACAGTTTGGTATGTTGCAAACTCAACCAGACCTACATTTATACAGTATGTGATTTATTTTTGTGAGTGATCAACACAAAAAAAATGTACTGTAAATAAATCCATCCACTGCTTTATCCAATCCAGGTGACTGGGGAGCTGGGTCCTAGTTTCGACAAGCAACAGGAGCAAGGCAGAGTACACCTTGGACAGGACACCAGTCCACTGCAGGGCATACATAAACCACACACTCACAACAGGGTCCATTCTCCCAGAAGCCAATTAATCTACCAGTATGTTTCCAGACTGTGGGAGGAAACCAGTGCATCCATTTTAAAAAATCCAAACCAAACCAAATCCATAGCACCCTAGGAACTGACTCCAGAGCTGCACTCAAGGCAGCAATGCTAACCACTGTACTGTCATGGCACTCTTCCAGATTATCTTTTAATTACTTTTATTTTAACACATTTGCTCGTAATGTTTTTTTTTTCTGTATAATTAAAGTAAAGTGCACTACATGGTTTTGGATAAGAGTCTGTGCTGAGGAAGCAATATGTTTAACAACAAAATATACAGTAACAAAAAATAATACAGGACATTTACATCCCAAAGCAAGAAATGTTCTTACTACAAAAGATTTTTAATTCCTTATTTAGGTTTGATTCCATTATGTTAACAGCAGGGAAATGTTTAATACCCTTAATCTTTTAGCCCGTTTGGGTAGTTCTATGAAGACTGTTCTTCAAAAAACAATTCAAAGCAGGGATGATAGAACTTTATTCTTAGAGATTTGTAACCATGCAGGTATTTCAATTTCTTATGTTTGTATTTAAGATAGGAAATTTGTTTTGTGATTTGCTCATTGTGTTATGGTTTTAGTGCATGTGAAGAAAGCCAAAAACATGTAACAAATGCAGCAGGGGATTATGCTATGAATATAATCATTAAATGGAATTTCCTATCCTTTGAGTAGCTGGTGGGATGCCTTGTATTGCAAACCCACACGTGTAACAAAAAGTGTTGTAAATAAACTAACGCTACTCCCAAAGAATTGCAAAATTGCCCAAAAGTACTGGCAGTTATTTTACAGTACTTTATTTTCTATTCTTTTCATAATTTTCTTCCAGATCCATGCTTGTAATATGAGGATGTGAAACAGGTTACCGATTACAGGAACTATGTTACTTGAAAGTTGATATCTCCCGACAACATTTATAAGCAAAATATCCATATCTTTACAAGGATGATTGCCTGGGGTTAGTTGATTGATTTTTTTAACATAATGAAAAAATTACAATATACCTTTTTACAGCTAGAGCTGGCTATTCCCATGAGGAAGCATTCTCACCTAGGTTCCAGCAGTGTATTGAATTTCCCAAAGGGTTACTTAATAAGAGAACGTGTCAATTAAATTTTAATTTGCTTTTCTTGCCACTACCTACTCATCACTGTAAATATATTACTTCTGACTCGAAGCCCACACTTTTGTGAGTTACTTTTTTTTAAGCACAGAGCATTAAACATTTAATTTGCCTGGAGTTCAGCCTGGGCATTTTTCATTATTCTTGTTTTGAGCACATAGAACACTGGAGCTCCTTGTGAGCAAAGGGACTGTCAGAATTTTAAAAAGTAGAAAGTTTTGCAGAGTTCAATTATTTATTAAAAAACAAGGAAAATGAGGACACAAAAATTACCCCTTTTGCAGTTTTTTTAGCGGCTTGTATTTTCAGAAAGAAACTATTCGGTGTTCTCAATGATGCTGAAGTTTGTCTTAAATGATCGAGCCCATTATTCTTTGAACCCTGATGCTTTATTGGACTTCATCTGTCTGCAAAAGGCTTCACTGCAAACTGCAAAGAAGGTTGTTTTCTGGGCTGTCACATTATTGGCAAATGAAATAATTACTATCAGATTTCTTAAAAAGAAAAAAAAATTACAGATGGTACAGAAATTCTTGTGAAATGGCTGTTTGAACTGTGCACTGTAGGTATGAAGTCAACCCCCATCCAAAATCTGTTAAATGTTAATTTAGCAATGAATATTTTTCCATCTGTCACACTTAGTCTTATTATTCATTAAGGTAGTAGCTATCAGTGGATAGAAATTTCAAATCTGTTTTCCCTTTGATATTGAAATATTTGTATTGATTAAAGCAGTATTTTTAGAATTTAACCTAATGTACATTTTTCTAAATGACCCATTCCTTATAAACAATTGGGATTTCCTCTGTTTTCTTCAGCCCGTGTTGTTTTTTTTATGTGCACAGGTGTTCTAGCATTTGAAAAGGTATCAGGACAGATGTATATTGTGATGCCATGAGGCATGGCTTTTACTGTGGCTTATATCTTTGTTTTTCAAACCTTCCTCCTGTCCAACATGGCAGCACTCGAATTACTGGCCATTTGACCGGACACCAGCAATCATTGGTGCCGGATCAGCTGCGCATCCTCCTCCAGACAGGATAAAGTGATCCAGAACCAGGACAAGATGGTGATGGTGGCAGCCAGAAGAGCCATATTTGGCTACTGTGAAAGGCTGCTTGTTTATTTTCCCCCAGTGTATTGCTATAGGAGGCATTTTTGCTCATTTTACTTTTGCTCTCCAGCTCAGACTGAAAGGCATTTCCACTTCTAGCTGCTATTTTTTCCCCAGAGCAGGCTGTTCATTTTTCCTCTGAGACTTATATTTTCCCTAGTGTGGGTGGTTTATTTTTCATATGGGTCCTGTAGGAAGGAGCCTATTTTTTTAACCACAGAACAAGATTACTAAAAATGAACTGTAAGTGTGTGGGGTGTGTGTTCTCGGAAACCTGTGCCCCTGTTGTGGACTGCCCCCAGTGGCATCACAATATGGAAACAAAAGCTGTGCAGATAAGTTCATTATGAGTGGTACTGTATATAGCTCTCTAAATATATAAAAAGGTTCTGAGTTTAGTTTGTATACAACAGATCATCTGTTTACTTATTACAGAATTAAAGGCTCCTAAACATACTAGGAGCTCCACAAACATGGCACATGTGACATCTAACATTCATTTCCATAATTTCTTGCCATTCAGTGCCGAAAAACCCAGAATCTATAGCTTGTATCAATGTTTGTGTAATAAAGCATGGAGAAAACAAGAAATATTTTGTCACTAGAATGTCAAATTTGTGAATGTTTTTGAATTATACAAAGCAGATTGCACATTTTAATCTTATGGTAAAAGTAATTCATGGAATTTCTGTGAATATTGACTTTTTTGTAAGTCAATTATATATGCATGTTTACATTTAGGATTTTTTCTATGCTTTACACAACTTTTAATTGCCTGTCCTATGGATGGTTGGAGAGGATAACCATCTTGAGAGGGGGGTATATAAAAACAGTAACAGTTTTTTTTTCTCTTTAGTCTAATCTGTTTTGGAAATTTTGAATTCATTTAGGTTGAATGAAACATACAGTACTCATGCAAGTGGATAGGGAACACTACCTGTTTATTTCAGCTAGAGCTCATTATCTACGCAACTCCTCTGACATATTACAATTCTGCCTATTAACCACCTGTGCTGCCTGCACTCGTCTCCCTCTAGTGCCACATTCAGAGTCATTAAGCAGGATTAACGGGCACCAATAGTTATACTCAGCCTAGGGCAACTGTTTCAAAAAGTAAATGTTGAAAACAAGGACAAAGTAATGATGGCGGCCTAACAAATAAAAGTGTCAACAAGGCAAGAGCATAATTCAGCAAAATGAACTTGGTTTACACGACAAACACTCCTGACTTCCACCTCAAACTTGTTTTATAGCCTGTGCCATAATTATTTCCTCTACAGTTTATAAATCGTAAGCTGGGAGATGAGGACACAACACTTGACTGAATCCCAAAGACAAAACACGGCTACGTTATTTATATAAAGCATCTTTAGCAACACAAAAGAGACTACAGCAGCCATAGTACACATCTCGATTGCACACTGTGTAAATTACCTACCTACAGCAGACATTGAATTTAGGCCCTGAAGCAATTTGATCTTGTTTTTTCACACTAGTGACAAAACAAGACAGTACTTTACAATGTATGAATTCTTGATCTAAACACCATTCCGCTGATGCTCAATTGCCATTCAGTACCATCAAGCAGAGGTCTCTCATTTTCTTTTTGATCTTGTTTGTGTCTGGCTATTTTCCTCCAGAAGCCTTTGAAATAGCTTATCAGCAGCACATGCTGGGGATGAGTCAGCTTTGATTCTCAGGTGACCACAAGAGGGCCACCTTTGCTTTTCCCAATAAAGAAGTAGATTTTCTTTCATTTTTATTTGAAATATTAGTATTAATTTAATGTTTACTATCTAGGAATAGAAATGTTACTTCAACTCAATTTTGGAGCCAGATTTTTTCTGAACAGGCAGGTGTTTGAAATATTGTTTTGGAGCAGCAAAATGGATTAGTGTTAATTAATTGTGAAACCTTTTTCAAATATAAGAATATAGTTTACTCACGTAACAACTATAATATGCATCTTAGGTTCCTTCAAAGCCTTATGATAAGACTGTGATTTTTTTTTTAATTGAACTCCCTGAACATTCGTTTTAATTGAACTCCCTGATCAACTAATCAATGAAACGCTTGCAGCAGTATACTTTATGTTTTTAGCCTTATACTTTATGCAGGGTGTTTTTGTAGTTAGTGTTAGTTCTAAAGCATTTCACAAAAGGGTCACCCTGATTTACATTTGATTTATTTCTCATTGATTTGATGTTTAAATCAAATTTAGAAAAAAATATATTAGTGTTTTCACATCTCATCCCCCCCTGAGCTTATTTTTGAGCAGGTGGCCTCCTTTAGGAGTATGCATACATCCAAAGAAAACATGCAGTGTCAATATGGAAAATCTTTCATTGTCTTTCTAGACAATGCCCCTTACCACACAGTGCGTGTGTCTTAACGAAGCACTGCAGTCAGACTGCTGTAACATCAGTCAAGGCTGAAAGGAAAATTGTCTCACCAGAATTTATCTTGTCAATGAGGTGGTGGAAGAAATAAGGCAGCAGTGTTTGCTTGCATGTGGATGAAAACAAAATAAGCAAAAAGTATTCTTATGAGTGAATATGATGTCTTTAGTTTGTACTTTAATCTTAGGATGTAAATATACAGTATTACCTTTTATAATCAGACATCCCATGTTCCCTGTTGATTGTTCCTTGTTATTTTTTTTTCTTACAAAACATTTTGTTCACAAAAACATTCCCTGTCATAGTTTCTGTCTTCATAGTAGCATGTTTGACCTTCGCAAAAGGTCATTTCTTGTTCTTCAGTTAGAATCCTTTTGTTTTTTAATGAGACGTGTCACACAGTGTACGATAGTGAAATAAAAAGTGCATCGCATTGTGGAGTAATTCTCAGTTGCACCAAATTAAACATTGTATAAATTATGTGAGTACTGTATATGCATTATTATATTTCGTTGAGTATATTAAGATAGTTTTTTATGACTAAATTAATTAGCTCTACTTTAGTTTAATAACAAAGTAGCAATACGTTTTACAATTGAATTAAGTACTACATTTGCAAAAAATCATGTCCTTTATACGGTATGGTTGCATCCTTAAGCAATGTTTAAAATGAAAGGTTAAGTTTAAAAATCCATTTTTAGTAATGACAACTATAATTTCATTGGACAAGAACATGTTACCCTTTATTCCAAATAATTGCCCCAGACTGCAATTTGTCACATTAATAACTAAATGCTTTCTGAATGTTATGTCAATTGCTACCTGGCTAAAGTGCAGCCCCATATTAAAAAAAAACAAACTTGAGTGATTAAATCCCCACCGTACCTTGCAAAATATTCAGACGCTTGCACAGTTTTCAGATAAAACTTGCAGTCATGAGACTTTGTACAAGCAATAAATATTTGTTGTGTACACAACCTTCAAAGTACAAAACAAAAAGAACGAAATAGATAGTATGAAAACGTTATGAATGCAGATGTATTCAAACCCTTTGCTGGGGCAAACCTAAATTAGGTTTAACTTAGCTGCGACAAACATTGGCAGAATCCACCACAAGCCCAACACTGCCCACATGCCACCATCGTTTTATGTGGCCAGTCCGACCCCTCAGGAACCCCAGTTCTTACTCAAGGTTCCCCTCTTATTGCTCAGGTAAGGCTGCATGGATATCTGTCTTCTATGCTGCTTCCACTCAGTATGTCTTCTTACCAACTTTTCACTCTCAGTCTTCATTTGTCACCAGGAAATACTATAAACACATTTCATTTCTGATCCAGCCCACCCGCCCCACATTAAAAGTAGCACACCAGCAGCCTGCATCTCAGGATTAAGGTCCCTCTGTGTATACCCATGTGTGTCTGCACAGACATTCATGCATGGCTTGCAATGCATAACCTGATACTGACCTTACTGTTCAGTGCCAAGTAGAGCCTAATGTCTATCAAACTGGCTGATCATAAAAAATCCCCTTATCAAGTGTAAAATTCACAGGCATATATGGAGTGCTGTCCACAGTCCTCTGTAGAAAAGGGGTGTCATAGCCCATTTACGATTGTTTTTTTGAACATCCATTAGAAAACTATCAACTCTATCAGAATAACAAATTGTTTAGCCATTATTTTTACCAATAATTAAGAGCAACAACCAGGTAGCCCTATTCTTTCAGTAAATTCCAGTGTCAGAAGATTTTTTGCCGCTGTTATTATCAAGTATTTCTCACAGACACTTTTCCTTTTTGTTGTCATGATTTTTTATTAACAATGGCATATGGTAATTATTGACAAAGAATGTAGTAAAATGACAGTCACATTTCACCAATTTAAACCAATAGGTAACGCTTACCAGGAGGAGAATCCTGCCCATAGTGTGGTCTATTGAAAACAAAATTAATTGCCAATCAGACGTCCTCCACTCCAGGACTTAGAAACATGTAAGCTTACACCAGTCACAACACCTTCACTGAGGATCTGTGTGTCAGTCTAAGATTCACTGTCTTCCTGGAGCCAAAGTGGATAACATCCAATGTTTGAGAGAGACTCTAAAAAAATAGCAGATAAAGACCTAGTTATTCATGTTGGGACAAACATCCCTTACAAATTAGAGGGGACTGATTAACAAAAAATGTAGTTGAGAGGTAGATCAAATTTGAGACATACAGTATGAGTTATTTTTGTTCTCTGGCATGGCTCTGGTGAAAGAGTAATAAATCTGAATTAAAAATCTGGACAAATATTAACAGAAAAATAACACAACTAGAAGACACATAACATTAAACAAAAACACATATATACATGAAACTGCCAATTTCAGAAGCTTACATTCTACAGACCCCAAATCACTGTAAATATAGAATTCTACCCTTGTAACTGAGATCTTATACAACACCTTTACAGGACACAAAAAGACATAAAACCTGTATTTTAAAATAAAAGAATACAATTCAGCACCAAATCTTCCTTCCTAAACATAGGTGCCAAAAAATAAAAAAATAATGGAAATCAATCACCCTATTCTAAAATGCATCACGGAGCTAGGAGAGAACATTTTAGTCTGAGGATTCCACAATACGTGAAATCATAATTTCCTAAAATAAATAGGACAAGCAAACTCAGGCAATATATCACTATAACAGCAGTATAACAAGGTTCAGATAACTTAGCTAGAATCTCCAAGTCTTATCAGAACAAGGCACTCTGCATGGCATTTGAGGAAGAGAAAGAGGGGGGTGATGTCTTCTTCTATGTCTCTATTTTTCTGTTTCCTTTCTACTTCTCTAAAGTTTCTATCTGCTGTCACTGTCTTTGTATACAGTGCTCCTGCTGAAGGCTCTAATGATATACTATGATGTTTAATTAAGCAAAGTAATTCACAAAAAAACTCTTTGATCATCTGTGTTTACCTCCTTTGGCTCACCTGCAGTCAGGGATAGACCATAGCCAATCCCCATTGGTTTTTGAATAAGGCCTTGAATATTGAGATCTAGACCGAGATTGTAATGTAATATGAATTGGTATAAATGCAAACAAACTGAAAAGTAAAACCAAATATTTGTTAGAGTACAATTTATTATTTGGTATAATGATAGAACAGATATGGAATCAGTAGAAAATGGAGGCTATAGTTTATGGATACTCTATGTGAAGCACAAAACAGCTTTCTTCCAAGGATAAAAAAATTAAAGGCTAGAAAAAAAATGGTTCTAAAGATTGAACATTCAAGGATAACAAGAGAATTAAAGCACTTGATGATAAAAAAACATTATCCAGCAGAAGATGTGTATATTGAACTGCAAATGGTAAACATTTTAGAAAAAATATACACAGAAGTGTCTGAAAGATAAAAAACAGAAATATTTAGACAATGAAAGGGAAATGGCAGAAGCATTAAAATTTTACTCAGCTGTCAAGATTTCAACTACATGCCTCAGGCTGAGGAAATACAAAGTTCTATGTTAAATATTATAGAACTATAGAGCAGGGACAGAAGAGTTCACCTCCGGGGTCTGGTGATATCTTACCAATTCTACTTTAAGAACCTGGAATGTAGTTTATAACCTATTGGCAAAATGCTCCAGCACTTGCTTAATTTTTGGTACTGTACACACACACACATCGGTTGGTTATAGTAGTTCCCATCCAAAAAATGGCTGACAACACCAAGTCCAGCATTTATTGACCAAAAAAAGTTTTACTCCTATTACAAGTAATGTTATGGAGACAATAATTAGGACTAAAATAGAAGAGACTCTACATGGCTACATGATTCTTGGAGATATTTCTTGTTTAACTTGTTAGAGTTCCTTGAATAAACAATACCAGTAAAGAACATTGTCAGGAAAAGTTCTTTCCGGGCCCTATGCGGACAACAGGTGAAAGGTGAAGAAACAATAGGGAAAAATATCATGCAGGAGTGGGTCAGGAGACAGGGGGGCGTGTCCGAGGTGAGCAGGTGTCCAGGGGAAGTGAGTCCCAGCAAACAATCCAAGCATAAATCCAACAGGGAAATCCAAAATGGGAGGCAGAGTCCAAGACCAGGGGATCCATCCAAAGTAGTTAAAAACCAGAACCGGGTCGGGACCGGCGGGACAGGGAATCAGGAACAGGAAACTAAAACCATAACGCAGCAGGATCCCGGGCTCTCACAAAACGGGATTCAATGAGAAGCTCCGGGCAAACGCCTGCATCTGGCTTTAAAGGTGGAACTAAAGAGGGGCTGGAATAAAGAACAGGTGTGGGGAATGGGACAGAACGAGGAAGGGCTGGAGCGCCCTTAAGAGGAGGAGTAACGATCGTGACAAACATAACTTCAGTTATATGAGACTATTATTGAGACTTGAGTCTAACATCATATAGTATAATTTTGCAGAAGGCTTTTTATCAAATTCTTTTAAAAGGTTGGTGTATAAATTGCAAATGCAAGGCATTAAGGGGAATGCATTTGCCTTTGGATTAAGAGCTGGTTAATTGATAGAAAACCAATTACAGACAAGGGCTTCTTACTCAAATTGCAGTAGTGCATTACCACTGCTCTTCCTAATTTAAATCAATTATGTACACTAGCTAGAAATTAAGTCACGTTCATAGCTCATACTGATATGATTCAAGACTAGGAACATCACTAATAGAAGACTGTAGCAGGCTGAAGGATGAAGGACTACAGGAAACCTAAACAGTGCATGAACACTCCTTTTATTTTTAGTCCAGGTTTCCAGGCAACATTTTTCACAGAGAAAAATCAAATAAAACAAGACAAACAGTACATAGAGATCCAAGTCTAAGTCCTGGATACTTATACCATGGCTAATACAGTAAGTGTCTTTACCCTCCCTCAGCACAGCAATAACCAATTTCCCCTCAACTCTTCACTCCCTACTGGATGGAGAATAGTGTTTGAATATTGAAAACCACAGCCTGTATTGGGGCTTTAATCCCTTCAGTCAATTCTGAAACTGACACCTGTTACAATGACATTTAAAATAAAAAACAGAGTAGTGTTCCAAGCATGTAGCAGAGACATACACAACAAATATAAGTCAGGAAACACTGAGCTTGAAGAAGCTACCAATGACTTGGAAGCAACACACAAGGAAATAGAACGTCACAGACTAAAAACAGGGATGTCAGGAGCTACAGTACACTGACTTCAAAATGGACAGTGTCTCCGTAAGGGCTTACTTGTTTTTGTCCTTTGAGCTTACCCACATAGCAAATGTTTTCCTAGCCTGAGGCAGGTGCCAATTAAGGATTGAAGGACAAACTGTTTGATCAGACATACAGTTAGTCAACTATTACACACTAAGGGAGTGCACGCTGAGGTGTGTGGTACCGAGCTAGTGCAGACTAGATCTGTGCAAGAGGGAAGAGAAAAATAGCCAATGCACCTTCACACCCAGCCATCTGTATAACAACCCAAGTCAAAGGACTCAGAGGGGAAAAAACAGAGAGTAAAGAAAATGGCGGAATACATACAATGAGTGCAGATACAGGTGTGAATGACAGTCTCTCTGAATCCAGCAGAAGACTCAGAAACCAGTGACTCTACAGTTAGGAATAGAGAGAAAATGGTGTACTTGGGACCATAAGGGATCATATTGTTTGAGATGACAAGAACTGGAGATGATGCCAAAGAACACCAAAGGACTGCATGCTGTGGTGGACGAAAGCATGCCAGGTCATCAAATGCCAATGGAACAAGTAATAGGTTTATTCCATGCTGAAAAAAAGAAAAGAGAAAACACAACGTTTCGGCCGTGGAGCCTTCTTCAGGTGTACCCACCTGAACTATCAAATGGCAATAATGGACCCATCCTTTGGGATAGAGGTGTGTGTCCCCTTTGTATAATTTGTGAAATTGTGTAATTAGAGCTGTGTGATAAGTAGATTGGTAAATTGTAATAAAAAGGGAAATTATTAAGGATAGGTGTATTGTATAATAAGAACCTGCAGGGAGATAAATAATCCTACCCCAAAAAATTTGCTAGGTGGCATAGTCATCAATAAAGATTAAAATAATTTCCTACATTTAGGAGTCACCAACCGTAACATATAAAGTGTAAAATGCAGAACTGAAATCAAGAGATGCATTGTAATATTAAAATTGTAAAATTCACCATTGTGGTATTTCCTGATCCTGACCTTTGAGTAATCAGAAAACCTTTTAATTCTTTAAATGACTTGGTTGAATTTGACTAATATGTCCTTACATCACTAAGAGTGCTTATTATTAGAGTGTTAGAGACTGTCATTTATACATGTATCTGCACTCATTAACTGATAAACTAAAAAGTGATAGAAATTATTTGAATAATTAATAAACTTTTCTGTTTAGAAAGCTATGAAGGAGCAAGAATTCTAAATATAGTACACATATCTATAAACGTGCTTTAGTGTACTATATTTGTACTGTACTTTGGAAGTAACACACATATAGAAAAGTATTATTTGATTAAAGAAAACTATAAAAATAATTTGGTTTAACTAAGGTTTCAATAATCTGAAGTATCGACAGGTACTCATAAGACACCAGTGTATTCCAAGATCAAGACTGGGAAAGACTGTCAAAATAAGAACATATTTAGAATATTGTGAACAATTTTTGTCACTCTGTTACAAAAAAGAACTATGAAATCAGTCCAGCAAGTAATTTGATATATTCCTGGTCTTGATGGAACATCATGTTCAATCTTTTTAGTTTGGAACAGGGAACACTAAAAACACACCTGAACCACGTATTTGAATCCTCAAAGATGCTGACACAGCAAGTCGCTGGAGTTCTTCAGACTCAAACATAAGAGTATGAATGGATATTAGGCGAAAGAGCAGCTTAGAGAACTTTAGCAGTTATGCTATAGCTACAAAAGGTAAAAAGAAGGGAAATGTGAACGCCATCTGGTATTACACAAGACTGGGACCTACAGTATCAATTCTAGTCTGGAGGTTCCCAAAGTACCGAGTATTTTTAATTGGGTGAACAACTATGGAGTCAGGAAGAACATAGCATTCAAACCTACGGTACCTATGCTGTCTAGGCAACCACAACCGAGCAGAGTTTAAGGTAATGAGACTCAGCTGTGGGAGAACTTGAAGACCAGGATTATTACTTCCCTGAGAGGGAACCAAACCAGAACTTCAGTCCTGAGGTAGCTGCAGCCTGGAGTAGACGCGTGATCAGGTGCCCCATGTCCTGTGGCTCAGGAGTGAGAAGGCTGGGTGGAAGCAGAGTTTGCAGCCGATGTGAGAAGCTGCTAGTGTACGGGTTTTTCGCGAGAGAGTCTACATTATGAGCGAGAGACAGAGAGAAAGCAGACTAGTGCCTGCAGCTGAAACCCCATTAAGGGCAGCGAAAGGTGAGTGTCAATCTTGCAGGAAATTGAGAAGGAATAAATGAGCTAGTGAATGCTGGAAGAGATCGGGAAGAGACACATTTTAGCTGATCTGGGGCTCAAAGCTTTCATCTATGATTTGGGGGCTTTGTGGCTCCTGAACACTCTAACACATAGTCCCCTATTCCACTGGCAAAGAGCCACACTACACTTCAGGACCTTAAGAAACAACCTGAATTTCATCGCATCCTAAGGGAGGATTTTTGTTTCTCACTGGCCTGTTATTACCCTTCATAACAATTTTTTCTCTCCTTAAAACGTTAAGATTTGTTTTTCTCTCTGCGTAAGCAAAAACTGTTTTCTCTCTTTATCACTTACTGAATTTCGCCTCCTGGGAAGATTTCTCAGTGCTCACTCTGAGCAATGGGCTTCTTATCTCCAGGCTGACTTCTTGCTCAGCTCTGATTACTGGAAGTGCTCCCTGGCTACCACCTCTCTTATAATGAGCAAATGTAGGTGCTGCAGGGCCCCTTTTTTGCTGCCACTTCTTTTATAACCAGCAGATTTATTACTTAAAGGTGCATTAGTTCTTTTTTCAGCCAGCCACAGTTTCTTGAAACCCCAAATCCCAAACTTCCTCTGGGATTTGTGAAACAACAAACTATCCCCTTTTGGGGGAGTGTAAATTCCTAACCTTGTCTCTTGTCTTCCTTGTTCCTCTTTATTTTTTTTTCTAATGTAAGTCTGCCTAGCTGATCCTGTTTGGTTTCTCAGGAACCAACACCAGTACTCCTAATGTAGCAACAGTCAGATTGTCTGTTACTTTCCTCAAGCCCTAGTCAACTCAGTTTATTTGTCTAATCATGATAGGATCCCTTCCACCTTACCTAGAGGCCACAGCCACTACTCCTACTCCAAAAAAAAACTGATCTCTAACCCTTATTAAGGGTCATAAATCCTTGTAAATCCTAATCATGGAACACACATTTCTGAGAGCTAACCATGCTCTTCTCCATGTTAATCTGGTCTTCTCTTCCATAACACTGAGTCAAACCAGCTCATCGAAAAAGGGGTTTCTGGGTAGTGGCTAGTTGTAACCACAGGGAGAAGTATAGGTGCTTCTCTACTCTCACCACTAATGCCCAGCCACCAGTCTCTAAAATCCCAGATCCTTCTAAAACTACAGGAAAATACTATGCTCCTAACCATAGGACATCCAAAGAGATCCATAGAGATAGCTAATTCCTTACACTTATATAGCACTTTTCTGGACACTCCACTCAGAGTACTTTACAGGTAATAGCGACTCCATTCCACCACCACTAAAGTGCAGCACCCACTTGGATAATGCAAGGGCAGCCATAGTGCACCAGTATGCTCACGACACATCAGCTATCAGTGGGGAGGAGAACAGAGTGATGAAGCCAATTCATAGATGGGGAGGCCATGATTGGTAAAGGCCAGGGGGATATTTGACCAGGACGCTGAGGTAACACCCCTGCTCTTTTTGAAAAATGCCGGGGGATTTTCAATGACCACAGAGAGTCAGGACATTAGTGTTACATCACATCCAAAAGGATAGCACCTTTTTACAGTATAGTGTCTTCATCCTTATACTGGGGAGTTAGGGTCAACACAGAACACAGGGAGAGCACCCCCTACTGTGCCCACTAACACCTCTTCAAATTACCACAATTACCAAGATACTAGCTCTAATCATAATCTGACCAGCAGACTCCTTTTGACAAAAGTAATCACCACAACAAGAGTAACAAAAACACTTATCTACCCTATTTACAGTAGGTCTCAATGAATTTGGATGGAAATCAGCTTTTTTAAGTAATTACAAAGGTCTTTGATATTTGGTAAGGCAGTGGTTCTCAAACTAAGGTACGATTTTAACTTCTGAGATGGACTCCTGAAACGGAAATGGGGAAAAATGCAACCCTGCGGATTGCTAAAACAGGGAAGCCCAACACTATTTTTCTGAATAACTTGGTTTAGCGTTGGCAAAAGAGCTGACACATATTATGTGTGTTGAAAAAGCTGCTAAACAGTTCAACCTGCTGCCCCATTCGAAAGACACAGTCACTCGTAGAACTATTGATATGGCAGATGATGTCAAAAGTACGCTGATAGAGCGCGTTAAGATGAGCAGATGCTTTTCACTGCAATTAGATTAATCTTTAGACGCCTTTGATTTCGCCAAATACGAGTTTGAGGGTATGTCCCATGAGGACTTTCTGTTCTGTAAGCCGCTACCAACAAGAACTACAGGACAGCACATATTTCAGCTTCTGAATGAATTTATCGACTGGATAAAATGCGTTGAAGTTTGTACAGACGGTGCTAGAGCGATGACAAGCCGACACATTGGTGTAGTTGCACGAATTAGAGAGGTTGCTCTAGATATGAAGTGGATGCACTGGTAGCATCCACCGCAAGGCCTTGGCCGTCA
The DNA here is from genome assembly GCF_040954835.1 of Lepisosteus oculatus. Classification (NCBI taxonomy): domain Eukaryota; kingdom Metazoa; phylum Chordata; class Actinopteri; order Semionotiformes; family Lepisosteidae; genus Lepisosteus; species Lepisosteus oculatus. Next base: position 9,346,608 of record NC_090719.1, on the reverse strand, counting down.
AGAAAATGCCTGAGGATTTAAGATCTGTTAGACTGTGTTGTGAATTGTATCAAGGCTCGAAAAATTAATTCACCTCTGCTTTGCCCGGCTAAACAGGCTCACCCCTCTCACTGAAATGCTTTTTTATTGTTTATTGTTTTATTTTATTGTTTCTGTTATCATTCCTTAAAACACTTTGAGAAGCCACCTTTAAAGGATCTATATCAAATAAAGTTTATTATTATAATTTTTATTATATGTGTGTGTGCGTGCGCGCTCATGTTGGTCATTGAGATTTTCTGGGGTTCCTATGAGAAGATTACTTGTAGGTGGTACTTGGATGCTTTGGTTTGATCAGTGGTGGTACTTGGTCCAAAACGTATGAGAACCACTGGGATAAGGCATTTGCTGCTGCTTTCGTTTTACTTTTGCTCATCAAACTCTCTATTAGTTTAGAGATATTACAAACTAACCGTCACCCTTGAAGCAAATCATTCTATTTAAGTATGTGAAATAAAAATACTTTAAAATACAGCACAATACATTAATTCCCCTTTTTACAGGATTCATGTATGGATCAAATAGTATTACTATATTTTTATTATTTAATCTATAAAGTACTATAAATATTTTGTTACATTGAATATGTACTGTGTATCAATAATCACAACAATGTACTGTACATCAACACACATTATATCATGTGTGTCTGATTATTTTGTGCATATGCATTTTCTTTACAGAAATAATTAAAGGTTAACACTACCATTAGTATCTCATGTAAATAGAAATCTGTCAATATTATAAGAATATACAGTACTAATCACTGGTGTCAACATCAATTAAGTTTTTTGTTTGATCTTTTAGTCTCACGTCCTTAGAAATTAGAAAGGATGAAGAAGCGACAGATATGAAAGAAAATCTAATGAAGTGCATTATTTTTTTCCCAACATTTCAAGTGTTGTGCATTAGTTTCTGCTTTTTTGCTTCCTTTTGATACACTCCTGATCTGGATATGATATGTAAGAATACATGAATGCATGCCTGTTACAGACATTGGTGATTTGACATGTTGCATACTTATTTGAGTTGACACAAATTGGAAATTCGATGCATCTCTCACTGACATTAATACAACCTCTGAATTGTCCAACGCAGGGACTACTGTTGGGCAGCAAAGTGAGGAAACGTTGACAGATTCATGGCCACCTTACCCCAATGGTGTCACAACCTTTGGAAAGCTGACTTGTCACAGTCAGATAATGATACAGCTCAGGGTTGTACTGGTGATGTCTGAGCTCAACCTGTGTACCATGTATGTAAGTGTATCTTTATAAGTTGAACAGTTTGGAAGCCTTCTTGTTTTTGTTCTTTAAGTGTGTCTTAAACTGCATCAAAAAATCTGTGAAGCCTCTATATTTTCTTTACAAAAATAATTAAAGGTTAACACTACCATTTTATAAAACCTGTAATTCAGTGGAAAGCTTGGATGTCAGGACATCCTATGATTAGTTTGAACATAGTGTAAAGGCATTCAGATGTCATTTACTTGTAGTTCTTCAAATTATACATCCCTAATGATCTATCTGTATTCATAAAATACTCTTGTGGTCTCTCTGGGAGTGATGCGAAAGAGATATGTAATTAGAAAAAGAAAGCAGAAAAGAAAAACAGGAGAGAAACTTTGTTTCAAGATGCTAACACATTTTATCATTGGAGAAACTGAGCAGGACTTGCAAGTGGAACAAAGGTAGCTGGATAGTGAGGATAAAGAAATAATAATTTACGAAAGAGAGAGGTGCAAATGCATTTTAAAAAACTAATTGCAAGAATCAATTGCACCCACTAAGACACTGCTGAAGCCAAAAACCAAAACTCACATATTATTCATGTTCCTTTTTTAAGATATCCAGAAGTTCTAGAAAATGTTATACTGTACAATAAAATGACAATAGCACTATTATTGAGCTGCTATATACTTTCACCCAGAGATGTGTTTCTGATTGGATAGTTGATGGTGAGTTATAGCTCATAAGACAGTTGTAAAAGCACTATAGCTTCACTCAAATGATGAATAAGCTACTCTGCTGGGGATAAAAAGAGCAGATGGAGAAATGTGATTAATAAAATTCAATGTGACTTCTTGTTAGTAGGTAGGGAGAGACAAAGCTCCTTTTGGAGTGAAGAATGACTCCAGCAGATTGTAATGTAGTTATGGCAGCCAAGATGAGACAGGAACTCTTTTGGCAGTGCCAGAAAAACATATGACTCAAGAAAGGAGAGGCATGCCAGAGCTAGCTGCTGAGAAACAGCAGAACAACACCCGTTTCATCATATCGATGTCTCAGCTCGCTTCAAAAGCATCATCAGCCATTAAATTTCAAGGTGTCAAAGTCTGATATATAGCTATGAGCCACCCACAGAGAGGGGCCACTAAACAAGCATGAGCAGAGAGTCACACCAAGGATGAAGAACAGGCTTCGAGTAACTGAGCCTTTAATTTTGAGCCCTGTATCTTAACTTGATATTCTAACTGCCAGGAAGACTATAGTGCAAATATCTTATAAGCTAAACTCAATGGCGTGGCAATTTTAGTTTTGCTCTGGGCTAATCCAGTTTCACCAAGGACTTTGGAGCAAAACCTGAAGTTACTACATTTATGTAGCACTCACTCTTATGAACACCAATAATACAAACTCAAGATGATTGAGCAAAAGTTACTTCTTAACAGTGTTCTGTCAATTTCTGTTTTGTGTTTTCCTGGAATAGTTCTGGAAGCCAAGCTTTGTCCAATGCTTCAGAACACTGCTGGTTGAACCTGGTTTGTCCAAGCTAATCATGTGGGCGAGACATTTGTGTGTCAGGAGACTGCAGACCAGGCAGATGGCTGTAGCCAATCATGGATTGACTAGCGTACCTACTGTAGGGTTTCATGCTTCCTCTCCTTAACCATATATAAACTCTGTCCTCAGTCCTTTCAGTGCTTAGTATTGTACATTGTACCGCTCCTTTGAACTCACGACCTCTACTTACCTGTTTTTGTGTCCCTGTTCCTGGTATTCTGCTAATAACTTCAGAATTAAAATACCTTGATTGTAACTTACTGTATATAGTTTACCTTGTAGATTTTATCAGTTTCATATAGTTAAATCACATTTATATTCTCACATACATGTATGTAATCATGCATGTACTATCAAGAACCAATCAATCTAACGTGTTTGGAATAATAGTTCAACTCTCAAGAATTATAACGTGAATAAAAACAAATTATACTCAAAGACCCACTGACTCTGTGATGAGTTCAAACCACACTGAGAAGACAGAGCTGGGCTGGTTTGGTTTGTTGTCCAATTTGGCAGCTGTTTTCTCTGTGCTGGGAGTATGTTGGTACAAAAAGAGAGAAAGAGAGCTTTGCCTAGCGTTGCTGAGACATTAATGTCTTGAATATTGGTCTTTATAACAAGTTTGTGCACAGGTGTCTGCTTAGGTTTTGTCATAAATTAGATGGGTGGGAGAGACTCTGGTTCATCCAGGCTATAGATTTTTGTAAACAAACAAGTAATAGATTTTTTCCATGCTGAAAAGAGAAGAAAGAAACACAACGTTTTGGCCGTGGAGCCCAAGGCCTAAGGCTCCACGGCCAAAACGTTGTGTTTTCTTTCTTCTCTTTTCAGCATGGAATAAACCTTTTATTTCTTCCTTTGCAGCCTACGCATGCTGACGCAGCTTCCCACCTGAACTACTATAGATTTTTGTGCTGGATTAACCTGGATATCAAGGATGTCAACAAAATAGTCCTATGGTCTTATTTCATTGATCAGGCAAAAATAGAGAGTTCACAACCACAAGATTTATTCTGTTGTAGGAAAAGTATCTTGGACACAAGTCTATTATAATGACAGTTTCAGTCTGGTGTCTTGCAGAATTGTTTAAATCTTGACTGCCTGCTGACAAGCGGTTGATTAAGTCAAAGGGCTAGGTTGGCAGAAGAAAGGAGATGAGCAAAGAGTTAACCAAAGAAAATGAGTTGGGTGCTAACTTTTAAAGGTATGATATCACAGGTACCCACTCTGCAGGTCCCTCATTGGTGGATCATCTTTTGGGTGATGGACAGTGACCTCTGACCCAAGGTCTTAGCAGAAAGAGACTAGCAGAATCAATGGAGCTAATCGGCACCGTATATCATTAGGGTGTTTCATATCAGATGAGGCCCCATTTAGCTGCATCCCTTTGCTTTTACACAAAGACCCAAGCTGCTTTGCCAAGGCCACAGAAAGATTATTAAACTAATAATAAGTGCAATAATCTGCCTTCTCAATACACTATTATAGGATTTAAATCATGGGATGTAATGTAAAATTGTACAATGCTCTAATAGGACTTCATTCAGAAAATTGTGTACAATCTGGAAAAAGACAGAGAAGAGTGACTGGTTACTGTCCCAGACTTATAAGAAATCCAACACTGTCAAGCTAAAATAACTCAATTTATTTAGTCTTTGATACAATAATGAACGGAATTGATTCAGGTATTCAAAATTCTCAAAGGCAATGGCAAAGTTAATCCTATGGATACCTATGGATGCCTTTCAGATCAATAGCACAAAATGGACCAAAGGATACAAATGGAAACTAAAAGGAAGTGCATTTTTATCACTGACAACAGGCGGCACTTCTGTATACAACGTGTTGTGATCCTGGAACACGCTATCTGCCATGTTGTTGAAGCTAACACAATTGCTTCTTTCAAGAAATGATTGGATGAGATCCTCAGATTAATTAGCAGATAACAACTAAATGAACAAGACTTGTGAAATGGCAAGTCTTGTTTGTAATCTTCTTCGTGGGTAGAAATATGGAGGAAAGGAACTAAAGACACACCTTGACGAAAAAACAGATTTTAATGATTATTTCAAAGGTGAACTAGCAAGACTGTAATAGACTTTTAATATGATCTCTTGTTAAATATCCTTGAGCCTCACTGTTTTTTTGTCAATAGGGCTATAAAAGATTATGTAAAAACAATCACTAGCCCAAACAGCATACAAAATTGCACATTTTACCCGAGGAAAAGGGTGGATTATGGTTAAAGAGAAGAGGAAGAAAAACTTGGTACATCTTTTAAGATGTTTTATTTCTTTAAAAGAAAAACATATGTATAGATTATTTAGCAAGTGTCCGTTACAATTCCACCTGTTTCAGCTAAAGGCATTTTATTAAGTCTGAGATTTTCTTACAGAACTGAAAAGCGTCCTTTCATTGGATGCCTGGCTTGGTGTTGACTTGATAAGGGCACTAAGTATCTTGCAGGAGAGAAATCACAACAGGTTCCCTCGTGTAGGTACAACACAGTCAGACTTTGCCAGCTCTGTTTAGCAAAAACAGGTCAGGAAATAATTAAACCTTTACAGGAGAATGTTTTTAATGATTTGTTCTTTCCATCTTACTCACTATGTAGACCCTTTGCAAAATGCTTTGGGATACCTTCTTTTTTTGGTTGATCAGTGGAGCTTTTCTCATGCCACATATTAGACTGAGCCACACAATATGATTGCCTTCACTGTTACAATTATTTGATCGACATGGGTCAGTTTCTTATTAATTTTTCCATCTACAGTAAAATAACATACATACATATATGAGTAATTTTCACACTGAATGCAACAAAGACTATTAATAATAACGCCCATTTATGTTCTGGGCACTTTTACCACAGTTTGAGTCACTTCAGCAGTCTTATTCAAAGAATAACTTTGAGGCTAATGGCTGACAATGCACCATCTGTTTGGTTTTTTTAAAAGTGCTGTAAATGGGACATGACCATCTTAATTGCCTATACTGTATGTGAGGGAATATTTTATAAAAGGAAAACATACTATTCTACTTATTTTTATATTATGGTGCAGCTTTGAAATGTATAGATTGGCATGAAAAAAATAAGAAACAAGTTCAATATTGTATATTGTTTGAGAAGCTGAACATTTTGAAATGCCTATTTTGTGGACACATGGAAAGTGGTAAGCAGCATTTAAGCTTTTGTCCAAGAAGAGAAATTATTTGTTATTTGTCAGGTATTGGCAATAGACAAAGGTGAACACAGAAGCTTGACAGCTGTCAACTTTTTTATTTCTTTGAGAGTATCACAAATTCAAAGCTTCCTGCGAACTGCAGAAGAAAGGACAGAAATGTCTTTCATGCTTCAGATGAGCTGTTCTTTAAAAAGAAACAAAACCCTAACTCTCTTATGGTCTTATCTTATGGTCTTAAAGAAAATAAAAAAGATCTGCAACAACACTTCATGCTCCTGCGAAGTATAAAATGAAATAAAGTGTACTTGAAATATGTTCAAGTATGAGAATAATGTCCATAAGTAAAATAAATTAGATTTGAACTTCAGGACAAACTGGAAAGGTTTTATGAAAATATAAATGTTTTGGATGTGACACTCACCAAAAAAGAATGAAAATAGATTAATAGGTTTTTTGACTAGTGATTTTAAACCTTGATCATTTTCAAAATTGACAACTAATGTCTAAGAGCTTAATAGAAGAGATACATATTTCATTACCTTATTTAAATGTGATCATTATTCAAAAACTCCACCCTTCCTTGTTTAAGCATATAACAAGCTTACAGTATATTTTAAATCAATTTTCTTGTGATTGCATTCCCTGTGTGTTTGTATTCCATGTTACTTTGTCATATTCTGCAATGCAAATAAGGTTCTGAATCCCAAATATAATGTGATTGACATCTCCTAACTATTATACCGTTGTTTAATTGAAGCAAATTATTCATTTTTAATTATCAGTTCATTATATAATCAAAATATGTCATGTATATAAAAATATGTGTCTTTGTGTTACACCTTTATCCTTTTAACACAATTTTATCATCTTAACATTTAATAAGGTTATCTCCATCTTTTCTTTCACAAACATTTTTCTCAGCACTGTATATGACATACAGTATACATTATAGAGTATATGTACAGGTAGTAGCAGTTTAAAATGTATTATGAACAGCATGTATAATACTCCACTCCATCAGCATCTCCAGGGGAGTTTTAGAATATTTTAGCACCTGGTGTGTATAGCAAGAAACCCAGTTTGAAAACTTCTGACAGTGTTCTTATTTTTCATTAAAATGCTCTGTGATTACCATATAATTTAAAAAGACACAACAGATGCTTTAATAATTTTGGCAAGGATCTTATAAAACACCATCTGGAGCAATTTGTATATCAGTGTCTACTGAAATTCTTTTCACAAAACAGTGTTTTATATATAAATATGTATATGTATAATGCATGTGCACTAGAATAGTCATTTAAACTACTAAAGTGTTGTTCATGTTTTTACACAATAACTTGTATCTCCCATTGTTCTTGCAATCACTTCTTTATGATTTAGGAGCAAAGTTTTGAACTGGAAGAAAAAAACAGGAAAAAAACAGCTTTCTGTTAATGGACAAATGTGTAACAATGTTCACGGCGCTTATAAACTTTCTGAAGTCATAAACACGGGCCATATACACAGGTGTATATATAAATAAATATATAAAGTATATTATTGTTGATAATGTAATTCAGAAAATGAATTCCCTAAACATAGTGGAATTAAAGAAGAAAAATAAAGTATGCTTTGAATTTTAATATGTTTCATTAAATAACCTGTACAGTATTCTCTCATACTTCTTTAAAATTAAATAAGCCTTCAGCTGGGCTGCACAAACAACTGTCTCTTCTTAGTTATGCTATTCATGGCATCCTGCTATTACTATATTTTGTTACGGAGGTGTATATTAAAGATTAACAAAGGTATAATAAAATATATTGGGTATTTAATATACCACACTTTTGAAAAAAAAAACAGTAAAATATGCCTGTTCTCTATGCAGTGGTGGAAGGCCAGTCCAAGGCTTGGTCTGTAAGGATAGGCGGGTGAGGTTCCCATGGAAAGAGTATTTTAAGACCCTATGAGAGGTGGTAAATCCAGAAAGAAATAGGGAATGGAGTTGAGGGAAGAAATACATGGTGCTCCCAGTGATGATAGGGAAGTCAGTGCAGAAGGGGTAGGTATCCATTGCAACAAATCCAGGGAGGTCCACAGGAGAATCAGGAAACAGTCCATATGTCCATCATATGGAAATCCATCCGGAGAAAAAACAGGAAAAGACACATTAAAAAACAAGAACCAGGAATACAGGGCTTTACCCCAGGTGCCGGGCTCAGAAGGTCAGGGTGACTATTACTGGCCTAAGCCCTCAGACTTCCCCGTGAACCTTGGTGGAATGAGACAACCATTTTCCAAAGCTAGACACACCAGGAAGTAATAATTAAAAGGACTATCTAGAGAGGATAAGAGCACCCTCTGGAGGGGGGGACGTCGACTGTGACAGGTCAAGTGCGTGTACAGCCATTACAAGGACTCTGCATTGTACTGGAGGGTCCCACCCCTCTTTTACTTAGTAATTAGAGTACTTTTATTTAGGAGATTTAACAAAACCGACAAAAGTGACTGGCCCTATGAGATATTTGCACAAGTGTAATTTTTATTAAACCAATAATTTGGTTAATGCTGGCATAGTTTGATTTTACTGAAATTTAATGAGTGTAGAAGGCATGATTTGTTTGTATATCCCTTTAAGGCAATAAATAATTGAACCCTGCAACCCACTGAGCTCACCAAGTGCTTTGGATAATTATTTGCGAAACTTCGCAAACCACTTTGAGTTCATGTCTGTTCTGCTGCGTTTTGACTTCAGTTGGTTTTGCTGCTGCCATTATTAGTTATGTCATCAGTAAAGATGAGAAAGCTGCTTCCAGAGACTGTATGACATGCCCAGGCCATGCTTCACAGATGAAGTGGTGTTCTTAAGAGTATCTTAAGTTCCTTTCTTTCTCCACCTTTTAGCCTTTCTACCATTTTGGTAATCTCTCTTGTCCATAACACAGTGGTTTAAAACTCAATCTTTATAATTCTAAGTAAATTCCAAAGCATAGTGGAGGTATTGTCATATGCCAGGCCTGAATGACTCTGGAACTCTGAAACTGATTCAGTCATCTTTATTAATGATGTAGATAATTGGGGCTACAGCTGAATGAGTTTTATAGAAGCAAATTGTGTGCTTATGGAGAAGAAAATGCTTCCATATTTATTAGGCGGCTCTCACTATGCAGCATAACAGAGCCAAAACATACAGCCAGTGCAAGCAAGAAGCTAATCAGGAGAAAACCATGGAAAATCTTTCACTGGCTAAGCCAATCTTCAGATTGAAATCTGTCTGGGCTCGGATTTTACACGCTGAAGAGTACATCGAAGTCCGAAATCAAAGTGCCTGCAGAACAGGCTTTGTAAACTGCCTGAAGTGATTACAAAAAGAGTTTGGTGGATCACTCACTTCATTCAGTTATTGTCTCAAAGGGACATGCAACCAAATACTGACATTTACACATTTAAATTTACTCACGTTACTGCAGGTGAATGTGTCTCAGTATTTATATTTACTTGGAATCAGTTGAATCCAAAGTACTGAATGCTTTTGGATCAGTATGATCAAACATATGGACGTATTCTCCAAAAATCATTAGCACATTATACTTATCATTTGCATTAATTTCACAATCATAAATACAAATTGCTTGATTGTCAAGCAAAAGCAACACATTCTGACCCAAAACTCTTGGAGGCCACTGTACAGTATACGGGTCTCCTGGAGACGAATTGGTGAAATCTGGAATAATCAGAGAAGATCACTGTCCTTCAGAACTCTATAGGAAAGTGACACAATTCAGCATGATAGAGCCCACTGCTGTTTTATATGATCTTCTGTTTTAGAAGAATGAAAGCTTTTGTCAATAAAAGCTTACTCATAATTACACACTTCTGGTTGTTAATCTTGTGAAATATCCTATGGGCTGTATTTGTGCTTCTGCCTGCTGTTTTGCAACATATAAAAGGCCATGAAGATGGGTTTTTTTAACTTTCTTTATTAGTGTCCTTTTATTGGATGGTTTAATATCTAATGGGTGTCTGTAGTGAGGCTTGGTAGCTGTAATACCATTACAATGAAATAGGTGCATGCATCCATTTGACAGGGCAAGAGTTTGTGCAATGATGCATTCACTCTGGCCACATTCAAAACAGCCTACTGTATGACTTGTGGTAAAGGGCAAAATATCTTGGGCACCAATTGCACATGACATTGTAATCAGATACTGTATTTTTACATTTATATTATTTAATTCCAGGCTGGCGGTTCCATTATTTTCAGGGGTGCTCATTTTGTTTTACACAGAGACTGTACATATTGCGTACTGTATATTATACATATACTGTAAATAAAAATAGCAAAAAGTGACCAAATTTAAACCTGAATACTAAGAGGCTCTTTGAAAGATGCAATTAACAAGTTATCCCATTTTCAGTGAGAAATGTGCCCTGACAGTAAAATGTATACAAAGGGTGTATGTTTTTTCCTCTGGTATTTGTTCATGATGCAGAAAGTTTTAGAAATGGCTAATATGTTACATCTGTAGACTATATAATATATATATATTTTTCAAAGCTACCACTGTGCTCACATGGATTAGATACTGTGGAAAAAAACAGATTCTTACATAGTTTAATTCTGAGTGTATATTTCAGCGCATTGTTTCAGTTTTCAATTTTCCAAAGGATTTCTTAAATTCTTAATGCATGTATTCTTATTTTGGTATCCATAGCTTAAACCATTGCTATAAAAGGTTAGGGCCTGTTTTGGAAATGCCCTGCGGCCAAGTAGATCACATTAGGGATGAGAGAGTGTGAAAGCACTAATCTAGAGGAAGTAGATACAAGCAGAGCCTTTAGTAAAGGGATCAAAAGAACATCACATCTTCTCAACAGGATTTAGTAAGAAAAAGCCAGAATTAACAATGTAATTCACCTAAAACGTTACTTCCTGCTAATTACATGTTGCTTTGCTCTCAGTCTGCTTTGTAGAGCTGCTCTTAAAAACAGTACATACTGTATACAGTACAATAATAAATTTAGGATTATGCTCAGATAACCTTTTTTTGGAACAGGTAGTTTACACACATTCATCAATAGTGATCACTCATAACTTATGTATTACACTGAAGAAATAGATTGTTTAAATCTTCAATTCATATATTAAAATTACAATGCTATTAAGGCAATAAAAAAGCTAATGAAACTGCAATCTCTGGCTTATTTTTCTCAATAAAGTCTAGCAATTACAGCTGTGCCCTAGTGAATCACTTTGAATTTGCAAGCTGTTCGACAGTATAAAGGTACTCATGGTTAAATAATTAAATTAAGTGCCTAAATGAAGAATTATCCCTAAAAGATTAACATGATTATTTTACATTAAGAGAGGACATTTCAATATTAGCCCAGCACTTCTGAGATGGTACGGTGCAAAGACCGCTACCAGATTTGTTCTATGCATATATAGTATGGAGATTACCCTCAGGGTGAAAAAATTATTTGTCTGCCTAACTTGGACAAGCAGACAATGCCTGATATTTAGTCATTCAATAGCAAGACATGGTATTTTTTTTTTCTTTAAGGATACCACCATGAAATAAATTACTCCACTGTATGTCAAATAACCTTTGAAAGACAAAGACTAAAGATTATGACTTTTTTGAGACACAACAGGATTTTCTAAACATAAATGATAGCTAATTTTCCTGCTGTCTTCTGATTGACATGCTGTTTTGAAAAGAGCGATGAATTATCTGTGGTACTTTAAGTATTCATTCTTTTGAAACCCTAATACTGCCGTTAAATGTAATACTCAAATTGGTGATTAAATAATTAATGCTTCCTTGTCACGTTCAAGAACATGCTGCAAACCTCAGCATGCCAGCTGAGAATGTAGCTGTTTGCTGGGCCAAAGGATTAAAACTGAGCCCTTACTGAACTACTTTGATTTAGTTATAAGAAACCAATCTGGCTATAAAGAATAAGAAAGAATACTGATATTTACAACCACAAACTCCACCTAGAACACAGATGATTGCAAATGCATAAGTTGAGATCTATCACAAACCTTGTGCGGAGGGAATTGCTGATATCTGCAATACAGATACAGAAAGAGTGAAATTATATTTGGTCTACAAAGACACCCAGAGTACACGATCTGCAGGAAGATTATGCCTCTGAAAGATTACTCAACAATTTCTTATGTGAAATTGTTGAGTAACATTTGAGATAACCTTAGACTTTTTTTAAATAAAAACAATTTTTCACCTTGAAGTTCAATTAGTATCACAGTTATGTAGCCAGAAACTAGGGCAGGTGGGAGCCTACTGTGTGAATATCTTGGTGAGTGATTATTCAAAGGTATTTGATGGAGAAGAGCAGTAAGCAGAAATGTCCCAGTCTTAATTGAAAGCCTATTGGTTCAGAATTGCTCTTTCTGCAAACTCTGTGTGCCACAGGTGAAGATCTAGCCCCTTAAATTGACATTCACTTTGGAATCTTTTCTCATACTCAGTTTCTCATTACTATTAGTTTAATTCACTATACTTGATTAATTAGTATTTGGATGAATGGTACTTATTACAAAACTATTCCTATTCCTGCTAAGCAGATTATACAGCATCACCAGAACCCCTTATGGTTCTCCTGGGACATGCTTCCAAATCCTAGGTGACAAATGTAAAACGCAACAGAATGTGTTTATGATACAGGATCTCTGTTCTGATAAAGGAGATGAGATAAAGAGGCAGGAAGAAAAAAGGAATCCCAGGATGAAAACACAATTTTCTCTTTAATTATCAACAAAATGGACATGCATTGTTGCAGAGGTCCAGAATATAACAGAAACAGGTCAAACCAAATGGTATTGCATGCACTTGGTTTCACTTTCAGAGCAGCATGATGGTGTGGCACTTAGCTCTACTAAGAGATAACATGCAATGTACAGGATGTAGTCATGCATTTTGCCATGTGGGGATAGGCTCTGAGTTTCCATGATTCTATCAGGAATGAGTGGCTTTTCTGATAATGAGCAGATGTATAGATTCAATTTCTGTAACTGAGAAACAGCATTTGATCCCTCATTTGTTTTTAATGTTATTTTATTGATTATGAATATATTAAAATAATTCTCATACGTTCTGTAAAGGTGACCAAAAAAGATCCAGGTATTAAGAATAATTGGTGACTAATTGTAATTTGACCTTACGAAATGTACGGGTAAACATTGCTGCTTGCATAACATCCTAGCCTTTGACTGTAACATGTTCACACACACAGATTTAGTCACTGCAGTCAGGGACACAGTTTTGTGCCTGCAATTCCAGCAATTGTTAACTGGAATATTAGTGTACCAGCCCTGATGCGTGGAGTAGGTCTATTGGATAAGGAGTGCTAAATGTTACTGAGACTCCTCTCTCACTCTTTTTGTGTACGAACACCTCAGATTGAGGTGAAGATATAAAGTCACGCATTCAGTTTAAGATCATGCTCAGTTGTACATTTCTGAACTCCTCCATGGTTACACTCCATCCCATTGTGTCCATTCAGTTGAGGCTGGTCCTTCGCTCATTATATCTGGGACTACATGTTGTGACTATTATTCTTACAGTTTTTTCCTATTATGGTCTTGTTTTATTTTACAGTTATTATTATTGTTGTTGTTGTGGTGGTGAAAACACTACTGTGTCTACGCTGGTACACAGGGGCTTTAAACCCTTGGGGCTAGAAACAATTATCTTCTGTTATAATGCATTATAAACAAAAGGGAATAGACAGTCTATGGACAAATCTGCTATTTAGTTCTGTATAAGATGGTTTAATTGCTAGGAATTATTTCATATTTTGCATTTTGTATTTGTGTGCGCTTGAAATAAGATTCAGTAAGGAAGGAAAGTGCTGTAATTCCTTTATCTCACGATAAGGACAATGGAACACATGTTGAAGGAACACAGTGAAATTCATGTCTGTTGAGTCAACACACTTCTCACAGCTGGGTGTTGGCTCTGGTACCAGTCCATAAATGGATCTAGTAAAGCATTTACTAAACATAGTTTCTCCTTGAGATATCTAGATTGTTGATGCATATCTAAACAATGAAGTCCACATTTTTATGACTTTGGTATGAGGATTTCCAACACTAGAATTAAACTAGACTGGTTGTGGAATTTAAATATAAAAAATCACCAGCCCCTTAAATTTGTATGGAATAAGATATTTAATTTCCTGTTTAGGATTTTACCACTGAGTCTTGTACTATATATAAGGGAATAATGCTTCATTAGCCTAAATTAATATGAACTGAACTATTAATTTGCATGGTTTACTTTAGTCATTCAAAAAGCTTTCCACTGTCACAATGGATGGTTTTATAATGAGCTATTCTGCCAGAGCAATGATTTGCAGAGGAATGCCATACTGTAAATTCTTGCACATACACTGATTTTCAAAAGTGATTTTATACATCAGATAAAACATAAAGCCTGAATATATATCTTTCTATCTCATTTTAGGTTTTGCAAAAGCAAAATCAATGGTTTAATTTTAAAAAAAGCATAAACAAAAAAGCAATATGCTTATTTCTCTGTTTTAAAACCAATAAACATAAAAGTAAATTGAGAAATCAGGCTATCAACAAAGCTGTTTAGCTGGTCTTTTTTATGAGACACTGCATCATCTCCACTGCCCTCTGCCTGACCTTGTACTTTGATAATGCTCTGAATTCAAATCTTTTATATTTCGCTGAACACTTGTGAAAACAGGTCTGCTGTAAATAGTGGTGATTAAGAACTTTTAACTTCAAAGGGTAAGTAAGACACATTTGCAGATATGAAAATGCTTACACTAAATTATTGTAGGATAAATTAGTACTGGGATTTAAATACTTCAGAAAAACAATCACAGATAGAATGTTAGCTGTATTTGCAATATGAATGTGATCTACATGCAATATGCTCTATAGATTGGAACAATGGCATATTTTCTTTCTTTTATTCAGCAATATCTAACCCTTTAAAACATAATACTTTATCCGAAAATGTGATTTTAAGTTTCATATAGCTACTTGGGCAATCTAGACCACACAAGTGACTACCTGTCTTATGCAATCTGTGCAATATTTTTAAGCTTGGGTTTCATTTTTTTTCAATTACCTTTTTATAACCACCAGTGAGTCATAACCACAAGCACAAAGCTCAGCATACTTGTGGTTTAAGTTTTGTCGATAGCCAAGGGGGAAGGAGACGGGTCAGGGCACCTGCAATAACCTGACTTGAATGCTTGTTTTAACCCTTTGAGAACCTGAGTCTTCAATGAGTCCTCACAGTTTTCACAATTAAAGGTTGAATCACCCTTGCTGTAAAAATGCTCCTTTAACAGTACATGTCAATTGGCAAATCATTGAATTATCCGAATATAATTTTTAAACAGTAAAATTGTCAAATACTTTTAAGATTCACATTATATAAAAATAATCAACTTTATTTTATAAAGCATTTTTAATGGTGGATCCTCAAACCGTTTTACATAATAATAAGAAATACCCAATATATACACAATTAAAATACACAATGAGAGGAGACAGTAAATGGGGGTATGAAATATGATAGGTCCAAAATGGTATTTAATGGAACCAGTTAAGTTAAAGTCCTTCTAAAGAAGGTTTTGAGTCTAGAATACGTTAAAATGGGTCTTCTAATTGTATTCTTGTAATCAGGTCTATAAAACAATTTCCATAAATGTTGTGGAAAAACTGATTACTTACAGAGACACAATCTGTATACACTTTCCAAATTAAGAAAACTAGACTGAGACATACTGTGTTAATGGTGTTGTCCATTTTTCTCCAGAATATACAAAATGATATTCCACCTCTTAAATGTTTCAGATAAAATGTTGCCTCTAAATAGGCCACGTTGTTACCATTTCACCTACATAAAGACATAAGGAATGTTGCAAACAAGAAAAGCCTATTCTAACAATTCAGCTGTATCCAACCCAAGAGTTATCACATTAATTGTAGTTTTGCAAAATATCACATTAATGTAAATTAACATAACAGAATAAATCATGTTAATTAAAGACATATTCAGAAAGGTATTTATTCAAATATTAAAATAGGATGCAAACTTGATAAAATATCCATCTGTCAAACATTCCTCAGAAGCCTAGTCGGTTTAAACAAAACATCTTTTACAACAGGCAGTCTGCCTGCTTTTCTTAAGCATGAAGGAAATAAACTAAATCCCACACAAACTAAGTGTAACTAAATTCTAGCCTTCCATGTTGCTTGAAATTTTGATTATTAACTCACTTCACCATCTGTAATTAAAGTAGATGAGTACTAGAAGGCAGTGGCATTTACAATATCTGGTAGCACTTACAAAGAGCTGGAGAAATCATTCAGCTCCCAGATTTGCTGCTGTTGGCTGTCATATTTTTCCTTACACAGTTTCTATCACAGTTTAGATGATTTCATCTCTATTAAATAGTTTTCTCCATAATTACACAATTTTTCAAACATAAAATATTTATGTTCATTTATAGCTCTCAACAGCAGGCCAATTTATTTTTAAATCCTCTCCATTGACTTACAGATTTGAACTTTTCATACTCCTCCCCCTTATCTCCATAGCTGTAGATACTCTTTCTCACCTGTAAGCCCATTGTCACTTACTCTGTCCTTTGTTCTCCTTTGCTTTATATTTTTGCCACCTTACCATCCCTCCCTCTCACACACACACACCTGAAGAAGGCTCAACAGCTGATATGTTGTGGTTTTCATTTCTATTTTTCAGCATGGAATTAACCTTTACTTCTTCCTTTGCAACCAATGCTCACTGATACAGCTTCCCACTCAACCATATGCTGTAGTTAACCATGTATTGACTGTCTCCACCTGTTTCCAGCGCACGCAAGCTCTGC
Organism: Lepisosteus oculatus; assembly: GCF_040954835.1. Classification (NCBI taxonomy): domain Eukaryota; kingdom Metazoa; phylum Chordata; class Actinopteri; order Semionotiformes; family Lepisosteidae; genus Lepisosteus; species Lepisosteus oculatus. The sequence continues at coordinate 9,329,714 of NC_090719.1, read as the reverse complement.
CTAATTCCCTTGCATTCTTCTTTTCTAGAATTCTACAGTTCAATTTAATTGTATTGAATAACTAACAAACTTAACTAATAAATTATAAACCATATTTCTGACAAATGTCATTATATATATATAAAATAATAACAAAGTTTCAGGACCACCTGCTGCTGGCCCAATAGTTAACATGAGTATGCTAGAACTGGATGAAAAGCTGTTCCCTGTAGCATTAATTGCCTGTTAACGCTTAGTTGCTGGCGTCCTCTTGTGGCCAGCCTAGTTTGGACAAACATATCCACAACCTGCATGATACCTTAGGGAAAGTATCATCCTCAAGGACAACGCCCCCAGCAGCATCACAATGTATGTCATATATACAATTATATATACTCTTTATTGTGTCTAAGGTGTCTAATACTTTCCATTAAAATAACTGTCAATACGTTTAGAAAATATCGTAAATAATATAATATTAAGCCAATTTTGACATAAATCAGAAAAAAGGTCTCAAAGAAAATTGTTTTCTTTGGGATCATTGGGTTTTGGCTTTGACTAAACTTGCTGTAGATTATGTAAGTGGGGCATGAAGAAGGTCAACCAATTTAGTCCTGGTTGATTTGTTTTATTACCTGGGGAGAACACATTTAAACACAATTCACCTCAGCCCAGTGATCCCAGCTCAACCAGGTCCCTGAGAGTATAGCACAGCCAGGCTCTGCTGACCTCTTCCTCTCCAGTTCATTGACCTGGCCTCTCCTGTTCTATCAGATGAAAGCAAGGTCTGTCTGCAATTGTAAATCTCTACTTTCTCAGCATGCACCTTTGCAGTAATTACATGACTGGATTTGAACAATAAATGTCTAAGAAATGAAAAAGAACCCTTTAAATAATTAGAAAATATTGTTTCTCACGTTGCCTAAAATATAGTGATGCACAATAAAATCCCAATAGCCTATATTTTGCATCAGTAGCTCATTGGGGATGGACATAATCTTATCTACATTTTATACAATGAGCAGATGGATTTGTTTAGTGTTGAATAGTATTGTTTGTTCGGATAAGAAAATGCTGAGTCATCTGATTTCATGACAACACCAGGTGCTCAGTGTTTAGTAACTGAGTTGAGTTAAAATTAACAAAATGACTTGAGTAAGAATATGAAAATACAGCTATTCATAAAACCACAATTTAATCAATGTAATAACAACAAAGGATATGGCCATGCCCTTTCTGAGTAATGAAGATCACCTTGTTACCATTGGCATAATTGAATGACACTATGACAGAAGTTGCCCCGGTAATGAGATATTTTACTTCAACAATCAGCAGACTCATCAAGAGAAACAAGGAGCATGACTAGGTGACAGGCCACATCCTGGAAGGCAGCCCAGGAATGTCATAACCATCTGATCCATCTGCGTAATCAATTTCAGACTCCAGTCACTAAAGTCTAAGAAATGCTATGAAGAAATAATTTGTTCATCAGCAGAATGACTGTAGCTAACAGTTTGCAGGTTATTCCATCATTCTGCATACTCAGAGGACATTCAGAAGTAACATTGACAGCTGAGAGACAAAATTACCAGCCGGAGAATCTCAGGTACTGGCAGAGAGAGTGGTTGGGTGTTTTATTCACAGATGAATGCTGATTTGTCCTTGCCAGACCTGACAGAAAATGTGTCTAAAGAAATCATAGTGAGTTTAATGCTGACTGTTGCTTTGTTCAAGATTAAATGGTGGGATGGTGAAAGTATGAGGTTTTGAAGAAAAATCTAATTTCACACAAGATCGCTTCTGGTGTAGATTGAGAGTGACAATATACAATATTTCAATGATAAATTGATAAGTTTACAGGACATGTCTGAAATGTGTGTTATGAAAAATAAAAAAGGACACTCACTCTATCATTGTCTGATCACACATATTTGCAACTAGAAGGATAACTGGTAATCATGCAAAAACCTAAGGTACAATATTGTAAATATTGCATTTTCTTATTTATTTTTAATTTTCAGTGTAAAATAGACTTATTTACAAAGATTTACAAGTAATGCTTAACATTCAAAAACACATTTCTTGTGTAAAGGGTCCAAAAAACAAATTATATGTGTCACAATAATGCATAACACTAATAGAATTATCAGTTTTTAATTACATGATAAAGATACTGTATCACTCATGCAGTTTAACAATTTTTTGCCATTCAATGGGAAAGTTCTGGAGATGAGTCAGAAAAATGAACACAAATCCTCTCTCTAGACCTGCTGGGTGATTCTACGATTGCAGTACATTTTGCATGAAGCATGAAAAGTAAAACAACAGTAGGCAATACTTTTTCAAACATATTTTTTTTTTTGTTTTATGATAACATGGTTTCAAGTATATAGAAAAAACACTTGGTGCAGCTACTGTTGTCAATTCTGTTACAGAAATACTGTACAAGGACATAATATAGAAAATTGTTTGGGTCACTAAAAACAACAATTCATGGACATACTGTACAGCACTTCATAGATCTCTAGACTCATTTTTATTTTGTTTGTTTTTGTTTTTTTATCTAAGGATGAAGGCACTATATTTTCCTTACAAAAATCTTCACCGATCTGTGAAAGCTAGATAATATCCCTCTTTTTGTGAAGTACAAACCATCAAAATAAATGCAATTAAAATACTATTTATTTTTGACAAATACACAGTTGACAACAATACTGTTGTCAACATACAGTAATTGACAACAGTAACAATATATTTCAAATGAATTAAAATTAATATACAGTAATAATTGAATTTTAAAATATGTGAAAAAAGAACAAATCATATTTGCAAGGGTGTATGTTATTACACCTTCAGAAAATCTACCATTCTGCTGTCTTGGGTCCTGCAGGTCTTCCCAGCCTTGGTGGTTTATACAGTGCCTTGCGAAAGTATTCGGCCCCCTTGAACTTTTCAACCTTTTGCCACATTTCAGGCTTCAAACATAAAGATATAAATTTTTTATTTTATGTGAAGAATCACCAACAAATGGGACACAATTGTGAAGTGGAACGAAATCTATTGGATTTTTGAAACTTTTTTAACTAATAAAAAAATGAAAAGTGGGGCGTGCAAAATTATTCGGCCCCCTTGCGTTAATACTTTGTAGAGCCACCTTTTGCTGCGATTACAGCTGCAAGTCGCTTGGGGTATGTCTCTATCAGTTTTGCACATCGAGAGACTGAAATTCTTGCCCATTCTTCCTTGCAAAACAGCTCGAGCTCAGTGAGGTTGGATGGAGAGCGTTTGTGAACAGCAGTTTTCAGCTCTTTCCACAGATTCTCGATTGGATTCAGGTCTGGACTTTGACTTGGCCATTCAAACACCTGGATACGTTTATTTGTGAACCATTCCTTTGTAGATTTTGCTGTATGTTTGGGATCATTGTCTTGTTGGAAGATAAATCTCCGTCCCAGTTTCAGGTCTTTTGCAGACTCCAACAGGTTTTCATCCAGAATGGTCCTGTATTTGGCTGCATCCATCTTCCCCTCAATTTTAACCATCTTCCCTGTCCCTGCTGAAGAAAAGCAGGCCCAAACCATGATGCTTCCACCACCATGTTTGACAGTGGGGATGGTGTGTTGAGGGTGATGAGCTGTGTTGCTTTTACGCCAAACATATCATTTTGCATTGTGGCCAAAAAGTTCGATTTTGGTTTCATCTGACCAGAGCACCTTCTTCCACATGTTTGGGGTGTCTCCCAGGTGGCTTGTGGCAAACTTTAGACGAGACTTTTTATGGATATCTTTGAGAAATGGCTTTCTTCTTGCCACTCTTCCATAAAGGCCAGATTTGTGCAGTGTAAGACTGATTGTTGTCCTATGGACAGACTCTCCCACCTCAGCTGTAGTTCTCTGCAGTTCATCCAGAGTGATCATGGGCCTCTTGGCTGCATCTCTGATCAGTCTTCTCCTTGTCTGAGCTGAAAGTTTAGAGGGACGGCCAGGTCTTGGTAGATTTGCAGTGGTCTGATACTCCTTCCATTTCAAGATGATCGCTTGCACAGTGCTCCTTGGGATGTTTGAAGCTTGGGAAATCTTTTTGTATCCAAATCCGGCTTTAAACTTCTCCACAACAGTATTACAGACCTGCCTGGTGTGTTCCTTGGTCTTCATGATGCTCTCTGCGCTTTCAACAGAACCTTGAGACTATCACAGAGCAGGTGCATTTATACAGAGACTTGATTACACACAGGTGGATTCTATTTATCACCATCAGTCATTTAGGACAACATTGGATCATTCAGAGATCCTCGCTGAACTTCTGGAGTGAGTTTGCTGCACTGAAAGTAAAGGGGCCGAATAATTTTGCACGCCCCACTTTTCATTTTTTTATTAGTTAAAAAAGTTTCAAAAATCCAATAGATTTCGTTCCACTTCACAATTGTGTCCCACTTGTTGGTGATTCTTCACATAAAATAAAAAATGTATATCTTTATGTTTGAAGCCTGAAATGTGGCAAAAGGTTGAAAAGTTCAAGGGGGCCGAATACTTTCGCAAGGCACTGTAAGCCCTTAAATAATTATCATCTGTAGTTTATTGTTTTTAATTTCAACCTTGCAAGTGTTCATGTGAAGTGTAGTTAAAACGAGCACATCAAATCTCTCCCAAAATAAGCAGAGCAAGTGTCTATGAATTCAATGGAGAAAATGTTTATGTAGCTAACACTACAAACTTGTATAAATATATAATATTTATTATTAATATTTTAATAACGTTAGGAAACATTATTATACTTGGATGTTTTTTTTTCATCAACCAAAATATTCCTTTAGATACATGATTCCATATTAAGTGGATTTAATGAAGAAGGTTTCTAGTGCATTGATGTGTGTACAACATGAAAGTGCACAGTTCACAACTGATGCCTACTCTGGAAATTGTTGGTTTCCAGTTTCCTGTGAGCTGTGCGTCATCATCTTTGATAGGAGGAAAGCTTCATAAAATATAGGGGTATAATATGATAGATTAAAGGCTAGTATGCTCTTTGAAAAGTCTGTCCTGGAACCCAATGAATTTATGTTTTGTCTTAAGCTCTAATGTCTCTATCAAACAATTAAACAAAATCTTCAATCCAATACTTGAATAACCTCGGGGTTATTCAGACTCCTAGACATTAACTTTCACCTCAGCAACAATTGCAGACAACTCTAATTTCAAAGCAACTCCCACTACTACCCCCATCAATTTCAACTGTATTTGTACTGTAGGTCCCTGCTGACCTCATGAGTCATTCATGAGCTTGTATCAGTATATTCACTTTAAAGTAGCTACAGTACAATGTTATTATACTCTTTTTTTGTCTGTGAATTTTTGAGTTTCTGTCACATCATTTGCAGCACAGAGAAGAAAATCTCAGGATCAGCGTTGATTAGCATACAATCCAGGTTTAGTAGAAATATTAATTCCTTTCATTTATATAGTATTTGCATGCCAAAGGATTTCAAAACACTTCACACATACAAGGGGACCCGCCTCATCCACCACTTAAATACAGAACCTACCACCAACAGGAAGAAGAGAGAAATTATAAAACCATTTGAAATAAGGTAGAACTTTAGCAAGGACAGACTCAGAGTAGAATTTAGCCAAGACACAAACCACTCTTTCAAAACGTGTCATGATTGTTAATGCCCAAGTACTTAGGACCTTGGTTAAAAACATCTTCCAAAGGACAACGGCTCCCACATTAAAGTGTCCTGAGTCTCCATACTGGGATGTCTTTTCGAAGTTCTGGTCCATAGGGAAGAGCACAAACTACTGGTCTACTGTACCAGCAGCACTTGCAGCAGCAGCCAGGGGTTTTTGAAGTCAGTTCTCTCTGCTTAGTTTCTCAGATATGGCAAGGTCAGAAAACAAGGTAGTAATGCTGCAGTTTGTTAACTGAGAATAAACAGAGCAGATTAATTTATATGGTTAAATTTAATACTTATACTCTTCGAGATTGCTGTTTTAATGGATTAATTAATGTGGGTACTCATATGTTTGTTTAACTGCTTTGTATTTATGGCAAATTAATATAAAAATGTGATTCTAAAACAAGTAGAAGATTGAAAGCCTATTCAGATCATATAGTATTTTCATAGACAGTCATAGCACAAAAAATAAAGACAAACACAGTCTACTTATTTTAATGATTTCGTTTTCAAACTATGTGAATAATTGACTGAATTTGTGAGGTCAACCAGAGTGAGCCTATGAGTTAAAAAATGCTGAGAGAGAATAATTATTATAAAAACTGTAAATGATCTGAATTTGCTTCTTATTAAAACATCTTCACAAATTCTGAATTGAGTGTGCCTTGAGCTGAAATGTTGTGTAGCAGGATATTAGGGGATGACTCGTGCTATCCCTAAAAATATTATTGTAGGAAATGCTTAATGATTTCTTAATTTGTTTCTTAATTATTGTTATTTTTGTGACATTCCAAAATGAAATGAATATTTAAAAAGAAAGGTAGAAATATGCCAAAAACTCATTAGAGGAGTTTAAGTGTACAGTTTAACCATTTTTATTGCATTATGATAACTGTTCATAATGAGTTTTTTTTGTTTGCTCCTCATATGATATGAGGAGACAAAAATACCCTCCAATTCTTCATTAAATTTGTTGCAATGTTATTATTTTCAAGTTTATTCCATGAGGAAATCAGTTTAATTGAATTTTTGGTGGGTTCCTAGCTTGTCATGAAACACCTCCAGTTCCAACTGAAAGGCCACATTCTATTAAAGTCAGAGTACCTTGATTTATACTACACTGATTCCCATTTGTCAGTGGGGAGTTGCCAATGCATAATGAAAAAGATGGATATAAATGCCACAGTCATTTGGGAACATAGTTCTAAAGCAATGAAGATATTTTCTGGCCTGTAGGGAAACCTTCTGTGACAGAACGTTTTACATAAGCTGCAAGTGCAAATTTGGTTGTCCATTTCCAAGATGCCACTGAATTGTGCTCTTTGTAGATACTCTTTAAAACCCGTGAGGTTCACTGGATACATAATTAAACACTAGAACTTGAAAAGGATGTGTTTTCTTTTGGTGGTGGAAGGGGGTGATGTGGCAGACTTTTCAACTGCCACAATTATCCTATGGAGAAGCTCCCCTCACAGACACACACATACTGTACAAAGACCTGCATCTATTTCTTGAGTTTGCCATTCAGCCAACAAAAAACTACTCTAAGCTCCAGTGAATTGTACATTTCCGAAATTAGATCCTTCTCAAAAATAGTATTTTACCTTCATACGGTACAAAGAAAAAAATCCAAAGACCCCTGGCACAGCTTTATGGCCAACAGATCCTGAGGAAGACCTTTGCCATCTTTGAATATCAATGTGTTTAAAATTTTGGAGCTAAAAACTTTAGCTAAAAATAAAACCTTAAAAAAATCTTCATTGGACAAGTATTCACCCCCTTAGCATTAACACTCCTTAATAAGCTCTGTCTCTACCAATTGCCTTCAAAATTTGCACAATATATTAATTGGAATTAACTTGTGTACAATTAAAGTGGTTAACTATTCAGATTGAACACACCTGTCTTTGTAAGGTTAAATACACTTGTCTGAAGTTATCAATATTGGACATTGCATACAAAGCAATATGAAGACAAAGGAGCTTCTGCAACAATCAAAGAACAGAGTTATGGACAGGCAAGGGATATAAAGAGATTTGAAAGGCACTGAGTATCTCACAGAGCACTGTTAAATCAACTATCAGGAAGTGGAGGGCACATAAAACTACACAGAATCTTTAACAATCCTGTCGTTCTCCATAACTCTGCAGCTGGGCAAGAAGGACATTAGTTAGAGAAGCAGTCAAGAGGCCTAAAAACAACCCTCAATGACCTACAATGTCTCATATTTGAGACAGGAGAAACTGAGTGAGTCAGCAATAGCTCAGGTACTCCAGAAATCTAGGCCATATGATAATAGTGTTGAGGAGGAACTCATATTTGAAAAAAACTCACATGAAGTCTTGTCTTAAATATGCAAAATGTAGGAACCTCTGAAATGATGTGGAAAAAATGTTGGTCTGATGAGACAAAAATTAAGTTATTTGGCCTTTACCCAAGCATTAGGTCTGGCAAAAGAAGAGCACTGCTCATCACTTGCAAAAACACCATCCCCACACCAAATGTCAAGATTCTGAATTGTCCAACTAAAAAAGTCCAAAATCAATCAGTAAGAATCTGGGGGCTTGGTCAAATTAAAATATATGAGCTTGTTTTTCCACATGCAATGTTGATTTAAACTTAAGAACTGATTTGGTTGTTTTAAGAAAAATCATTCTGCAGGACAATTTTGACCAATTTATATATACAGTATATGAATGCAAATGAGCTCTCTCTTTGGAGAGGTTACACTTTATGTAGGCTTTTCCTGAAAAGCCTAGTTGTATCTAACAGATACTTTATGCATCCATGATCATTGAGTAGTTTTAATAAAAAATAACTTTTACATTAGAACAAAACATTTCTGCTGGGGTTTAGGAAAGCTAAGAGCCACTAAGTCAACAATCAACCAATCTTTTTTGCCAGTCAAACATAGAAGAGGGATTTTAAATAAGATATTTGAAGTCAGTGACCAAAAACTTGAGATTTGTAGATGCAACATCGTTTATAAAACTCAGACAGAAAGCTAAAGAGTAATCAGTCTTACTTTTGTTACATTTAACGTTTGGAAAGTAATATTTACTGCCATCCATCAAGGGTTTAGAAAACCCTTAGATTAGGTTTTGTTAACCTAATTTTCTGGAATTCTCTGAACAAGCAGCAAGAAGCAAGAACAGTAAATACAAATATAGCGTACAATATAACACATTTAGATGTCCAGGAAGCTTACCTACTATACTACAAAATGAAAGTAGGTCTGAATGAATTCCTCTTGTTAGCAGATTTTCTAAAATACATAATTTAGCTGCTTTAAAAGCAATATACAGTACATGTTATAGATGAAAAAAGCAAGTGGCACCACAACTGAACAGACAATGAATACAGAGGTATATTTTGAAAGTAAAATAATACCAAGGTTGTGTCCTGAGATGCAGTCTGGACCTTTTAAGACAGGCAAATGTGTTTCACTTCTGAGATGACAAATGCACGGCTGCATTTATGATCATTAAAGCCGCACTCCCGAATGCAAATGTTTGGAAAATGACTAAATAAGATAACACCAGTTTGGGTTTCTCATCTGCAAGTTCGGCAAACGAACAAAATCGAGAGAGGAGTAAACAAAAGTCCTTGGATATTAGGAACTTATCACCTGACCTGCTACCATGCAAAAAAAAATAAATAATTAATCTCAGTTGTCAAAGCAGTGTGTGTGTGTGTGTGATTACTTTTAGTGAAGAAAAATTAAAATAATTTATAACAAATGCAATGGACTTCATTTCTTAGATTTCTTTTTTTCTTAGTTTCAAGTCAGGATTAATTTCTAAAGTATTTCTCTATTAAAACAGAATATTCATTTTGTTAAGTGACAGCCAGATATTTTTATTCACATGAAGAAAGATCTCAGGCCTGGCTGTCCCAGTGGTGAAACACACTAACGGTGTTCTCTTGTTTTTTTTTACATTGATGTCATGTAACATATTCTATTTCTCACTTTTGACAGCTCCACACAGCCCAGGGACACACACTCACTATGTAGAAAAGGGATGTGTGATGGAATTTCTTAGTATATGTTGTTTTTATTTGGTAGATCTTACTGCCATTTCCCAGCTGATGAGTAGTAATATTTATTTTCCTTTTAAGAAAACAAACTGAAAACCACAGGACCATAGAAATGGTATTAGCTTCTGTAAACGCGGAATTGGGAGTCTGTTCAACTCTATGAGGAGTGCATAAAGAGAAAACAATGTTTTTCACAGAAAGCCTTTTTGCTTCTTGTTGTCGCTCCTCAACTTGGGTATTGTAGACTGTATACTATAATACAGTATATGCTTTATAAAACATAAGAGAGAGCATACAACTTGACCCAGGTTTTGTCTTACAAATATTCAATGGTATAGAACATTAATGTTAAGCATTCATTTGAAATGGGACTGATGACAAACCTTGAGCTTCATTTTGTCATTGAAAGCTGTCCAGTACTTTTGTATGTGGAGAAACTGTAACCATTTGTATGAGAGATGCTTTAGACTAAATCTCTTAGAGCAGTGTTTCTCAAATTGTGATATGTGTAGCCCCAGGGATATACAGTACATTCTGTGATGGCAGATTTTATTTAATATTGGATTTTTTAAATTTCCTTATTTATTAGCCAGATGGTTTTTTTTTAACTGTAAGTCATAGTTTTCAACTCGCCACAGTTAACCTTTTAAAATGGATATAGCTCATTTACAACATGTGAGTGATAATACTGTACCTCACTCACAGAAAATAATTATGCGCACTGTTTACTTCCAATCCTTTAACAACATAGCATCCAACAGATCATCCCCATTCAAACCACTTCAGTTAAAGCTTGTTTATAATGAAGTAATTACATTGAATGTCAAACTGCAAGATGGATAGGTGGTTAAAGACAGGGAATATTAAAAACACACAAACAGTCAATATACTACAAACATTTAAACAAACAATGAAACTGCAAGTAATAGTATACCTGGGGTGGACATCACAAAACATTGATTCAGCAAGTGAGTTTTGCCCTCCACACGAGAAGCAAAAGGTACTCCCGGATATACTGTATACCAAAAAAAATGGAAATAGATATATATGATATAATGGAAATACATATACATAGATATGACTCACATGAATGGGTTCCAATGTTTTTTCTCAGCTACAGGGTTATGCGCTGAAGTGCTTTCAAATGACAGGTTAAAAAGCTATGTCTTTTATAGAGACATTTGGAAACAAAACATGAGTAGCACAAAGACAAATCATGAGGGGGTTTTAAAAAAGCATTATCACAGCTTTCAGCAAGCAAGAAGAAACGTACTCTTTCCAGACTGCAGCATAAAGACTCTTGAAGCATAATACTTGGTGAGATACAGATTGGCAAGGTCAGGAAAGTCTCACACAAACTGTAAATGGATGCTTTAGAGAAAGAGTCTTTATTCTCAAAGGGAAATTTGTTTTAGAATAGCAGACAATAAAAACAAATTCCACAAACAATACACATGTACACATATGTACTGTATATGAACCTTTTAGTTCAATTTCATGGAGTCAGTACTGCACAATTCACACATATGGGTATTTTTGCCCTTTGGTACTTAAAAAACTCTAAACAACTGCAAAACAGAAGGAGGTCGTACAGTACAACAAAACAAATTAACCTTGGAAGGCAAGAAAAAGCAAAAGCATTTTTATACTCAAAGTGAACATCATGCAGTAAGAGCATGGTACAAGTCTTTATGTGTCTAAGGCTGAACAAAAAAGAATGTGACACACCTGATTCATTTCTCTGTGAATGTATCATGCTACATAATGCTTGATTAATGGATGTGAAAAGCTTCCTGTCAAGTAGCAGTGAAGTACAGGCTGGTGGGATCCATCTTGTCATAGCTCTGGCAGTCCTACAGGGCCCCACAAAAGAAAGATCAGGAACGATGCCACATTATGAAGCACATGTGCCTCACCAGTCTCAGAACAGCAATGGAAGCTACTGTAGCAAATGAATGTTCAGATTGAAGGTGAAATGAAAGCATTTCCCGATTATGTGACAAATGACATTTAATAAACAGGGTAGTTTGTATCATTGGAACATGATAATAATAATAATTGCCTACACTTATATAGCGCTTTTCTGGACACTCCACTCAAAGCACTTTACAGGTAATGGGGATCCCCTCCACCACCACCAGTGTGCAGCATCCGCCTGGATGAATCAGAACTCTCACTATACACCAGCTATCAGTGGCGAGGAGAGCAGTCAAGAGGTCCAGTTCCAGAGCCAATGCTGTGCACCCTATGTAGTTGATTTTCAATCTTTGGCTCCTTTGCAGGGCGTAAGCTCACACAATGGCTAAACGTAGCCAGTTGGGGCTGTCTGGCCTGGTTAGTGGGTGGCCCAGCCTGGTTATCTGGGGGCTACCAGCAAGCCTCTAGGCCTGGCTCTAGGGGTGGGTCTTGGTGTCCCGGATCCAGGCAGAACTCCTGTCAGGCTTCTTTCATTTTTTAAAGAAACCACTTTTCAAGCTTTGACCATGTGTCCTTTGATATGGCTATACCTTGTTGTAGCTATTGATTGAGTGGCTGTGGATTTCAGCTCAACCTGGTCAATTCCATTTGGCTGGTCTTGCTCCAACCCCGTCTTCTCTTTCCCGGCAAGCCGACACAGAAACAACCGAAGGTGTTACTCTTGTGCGCTTCCCTGCTCTCAATAATCACATCGGTCTAGGAATCTCAGTACTCCTAGAGCACTCACTCCTGACCTGGGGAGCTCCCAGCCTTCCACTACTGACCAAGTGACTCACCACGAGATTCGCAACATGTCCCGCTCGACTGGAGTGGACGCAGTCCAATATCTCACCGCTTCTCACTGTCCCCATAACAGCAAGGAATGCACTTGCCTGGCTTCTCACTGTCCCAGTGTCCCTTCACAAGCTGTGCTACTCACCGAATACTGGCCAGCAATGGTCTGCCTTCTCTGAGCCAACGAGGACTGTTCACTTACTATAACTTTATACCGAAAGTCTGGCTTCACACAGGTGAGGCTACTTCTCTCAAAACCTTGTGCTTATGCGATCTTAAGGTATTTCTCCAAGTCTCTGGATTGTCTCACCAGAGACCTCGGGTGGCTAAACACTCCAGATCGAGTAGCCCTCTTACACATACTGTAACAAAAAGGCACTTAATCCAAAAGCCATGTCAGATGCAGAATATCAAAACTGTCTTCAAAAGGCAGAGTATTCCTTAGTAAAGAAGATGTAGAAATTCTCACAGCTCTACATCTGAAATATGAAATGAAAAATGTTGCCAGCTCTTATGAATAATTTTCTCCAATATAGCTTGAATCTCATTTGAGAAATGGTGACTTCTGGGGCTTTACTGACGCAAAGCTTTATTAAATTCAGACTTCAGGACAGACAAGAGATTTTAGAGAATTGTTTCTAACACATTTTTCTTCAATGTTCGATGCTTTTTTGAAACTTTATGGGTTCTGAGATACCCATCTTATGTCCCTCATTGTTTTAACTTCACCAAAAATTGTGCTTCTAGTTTCATACATAATTTTGTTAAAGTAGAATAAAATAAACACCTAAACATACCTATATTATAAAAATTAGATTGATTTATACTTTTTTTTCAGGGACTTCGGTTCTCGGAATTACAGAAGAACACTGCCACCATCTGATAACAGATATACTTATTTGTCCTTTACACCCAGTCATGTCAAAATGAAAAACACTAATTAAAACTAGAAAAACAAGTTAGGAATATTGAATCTGTATCAAGTGACTCCTTGCTTTGTCATCTGAGTGTTCTGCAGGCTTACTAATTGTCCCACGTTCCAGATGGTCCCAGCTTGACATTGCACTTCTAATAAGATCAGACCAGCTTTGCTTCAACTAGTTTTAGTAACTGTGCTATCTCAACCATCAAATATTTACCTCCACCATCAATATTTTGTGAAATGAGGGGATGTGAAATGAAATCTAGTGTATTGATTTGAATGTTTATATTATATCACAGAAAGAAATACCCTTTTGCCTTTCTTCTCTCTTGGTTGTGTTGCACTAATTAGTGTAAATTAAACATATTTGAGTACTAGTATTATTTGGAGTAGTAATAGTTATCAGACATGCTATTTTCAGGGTATCTTACTTAGGACAAATTTTACAAACATGTAAGCACAAGGAACAATTGGCAAAATACAAAAAATAAAAAAGGGTATTGTGAAGTTTAACAACTTGAGGTTGTCAAGCATCCCTTGTGAGTAACATATATACAGTATATGAAGACAGACAAGCTGGTTTATTTGTGTAAAACTGGAAGAGGATCTGAGAGATACAATTGACCTAGTATCTACTGTCAGTGTTTAGAAATGTTAAGATAGGGTTACACAATCAAAAAGTAAGAATATACTGTACTTTACCCATAAAGCTGCCTCCTGGACTTATACACAACACAGCCCTTTGTATTCTGCCCTCCAAATAAATTACATTTTACCAAAGCAGAGTAGTGTTAAAGGACCTGAAAAAAATGCTGAAGGATATATAGTATCAGATTTGATGGCAAAGAGAGAGTCTGGTTGATGTAATACAGTGGTTTGAGAGTTAAAAAGTCCAGAAATAAAATAAAATTGAGCAATTAAGAAAACAGATGCCAAGCATTGGTACAGCAGCGGCACAGCACAATAAATAGTGTTAGAACCTTAAGTTAATAATAAAAATAATAATAATAAACTTTAGTTCAGGTGGGTAGCTGCATCAGCATGAGTAGACTGCAAAAAGGTGTTTTCTCTCTTCTCTTTTCAGCATGGAATAAACCTATTGTTCCTTTGCAGACTACTTTATTTTATATAGCTCCTCTCAAAGCGCTATACAGAATGACAACAACAGTAAAAATAAAAAAATTACACAAGATAAACACGATCAGAATACACAGAGGAGACAATAGAAGGGGGTACTAAATACAGTAGAAGCAGAGGGGTAAAGAAAAGAACCAGTTAAGTAAAGGCTCTTCTAAAGAAGAAGGTTTTGAGTCTGGATTTGAGGGAATTTAGAGAAGGTGACTCTCTGATGTCCTTGTGGAGAGAGTTCCAGAGCTTTGGGGCATAAGAGGAGAAGGCCCTGTCACCCATAGAGTGTTAAGTTACTGAAAAACTGCCTGTGTACTTTAACTCTGTTCAGTTGAAGAAAATACGGCTCCTTCCACCAGCACACAATTTCTCAAGACAGTCAGGACATTCATCACAAAATAATTCAATTCAGTTTGATTCTTTTAGATTCAAAATACTTTATTCAATCTCCAGGGGGCACTCATTTTCTGATTTAAGTATTTTATATCTGAACAAAAAAGGAAAACTATTCAGTTCCTGTATATTCCTGAAGATCATTTTAATTTATTGCCGTTATCTGGAATATTAT
Organism: Lepisosteus oculatus; assembly: GCF_040954835.1. Taxonomy (NCBI): domain Eukaryota; kingdom Metazoa; phylum Chordata; class Actinopteri; order Semionotiformes; family Lepisosteidae; genus Lepisosteus; species Lepisosteus oculatus. Next base: position 9,314,654 of record NC_090719.1, on the reverse strand, counting down.
AGAATAAAACATAAAACACTCTCCCATTAGATTTTATTCCAGGCTTCGATTGTTGTTTAACTGAAGACAAGGCTAGAGGAATGTTTTGGAGGAATTTTGGAATGTGGCTGAAAAATGATTTCCCACACAATCATTTCAGTTGTTACAATTTCCTTGATTCAATGAACTGCAACTTACAATTACATGCTTCTTGCAAACTGCCTTTCACTTAAAACTATATTTATATGGGCTACTGCAACTTACTTTCTGGCACTCATTTTCTGATTTCAGTATTTTGCATCTGAGCAAAAAAGAAAACTATTCTGTTTGGGCACATTCCTGAAGATCATTTTAATTTATTGCTATATGGTATATTGCTGTTAATTTACATGCTTACGGACATACTTTCCATTAATTTGAGATATCATAAACTCCACTAACTGAGGTTAAGGTACCACAATGGGATGATTGTTTCATAAGTGATTTTTATACTAGTGGCATCTCATTTCAGTGGCTTGCTTAGTTTCTGAGACCTGGCTAGAAGGTGGTAACAGTGCGGTCAGAAATTGCAGTGTATTTGTAGAGTGATTTTCATCCTAGATGTGCTTTATAACTTCATCCCTAAAGTTGCTTATTAACTGAACATTGCAGACGGAGTCTAATTAGTCTGGGCTGATGTTGGATCACACGGGCGGTTTAAATGGAATGAGAATGTTGGCGTGTGCCTTACTCTGATTGGCTGAGCAATCAGCAAGCAGCTGCTCAAATCACATCATAACACTTTAGTGTATAACCTGTATAACCAGGTTATACACAGTATAACCTGTGTATCCAGTGTATAACACGATACTGCATTTTGATTACTTTTTTTTAAATTATTCAAAAATAATTTGCATATCCCTCATAGAGATGACAATTTTAAGTCAATATAAAGCTCCTAAACACCTGTCGCACTCTGCTTCACTAGTTCATTGCCTGATATTCATAGAGAACATTTTTACCACCTGCACTCGACTACAGTAACTGGTATATGAAATAATAGCTTCTCTAATAGTAATAATAAGAAACAATGTGATGCTCCATTGATTGCACAACTAGTTATTACATCCTTATCACTATTCTGTTTTCTATGCGTACACTAGTTCACATTCTATTTACATGCATTGCCTTTGATTTTTAACATATTAAATCTGAAAGATAAAACTTCTATGTGGAATTTTGTCAAAAGCCCATGGAAATATATCGTCGTGACAGCTACTGGTAGAAACTGAAGGGATACTGACACCAGCAGGGCTATAAAATGTGTAGATGGATTTAATCATTCATTTAGTTGTTTTTTGTCTTTAGAATGATTTCATACATTATGTGTAAAAAATAAAAAAAACATTTAAACTTTAGAGAATTTTTGATACTTTGTTTTTCACTGTCATTCGAAAAGATGAACAAGTCATGTCCAGTCGCATCAAAATGCTAGAAAAACGCATTACAAAGGCGTCTCAGCAGCCTAAATACTTGAAATGGGAGCAAACTCTCGTGCTGAGGTTCAGCTCTCGTGCTGTCGGGGTGAGTTTGTGGAGGTGGCTGTTCTCTACCACGCCGGCCGTTTTGGGGGGCTCCATTTTCGGGGCCCTCCAAAACCGGGCAAAATGGGGGATTTAAGTCCTTTATGAATTAGTAGTTATTAATTCAATTCTAAAAAGCAGCCCCTTATACCACCGAGACACCTTCAGGACAGGTGTGTCATTAGCAGAGAAAGAGAGGTGCCGTCCTAACTAGGAGCAACAGGGGTCTCTCTCCAGCACATTTCTCTTAATTCGATCGTCCGACCGCAAGTTATACGATCCCGGCGAGCGGCCTCGTTGGGGAATGCCACTGTGTTAGGTTGTCTGAAAATCCTTAGCCGTTATAGTGTATACTTTATTTACGATCTGGTGAGTTAAAGTTTCTATTTATCTTCAGCATGGTCAGTGTTGAACCCTTGTGACAGAATTCACAGCTGTCATTCAGGAGCCGAGCCCGCCTCCAGAGTGGCCTTCCTCAGCGGACACGCCCCGTCCACCTGTTCCACAGGTGCGCCCGGCAAGATGGCGGTTGGATGAGTTTCTGCGGCTTTAGGTGCGTTCGCGTTTTATTTCTAATTTTCTTATTTTATGTGCAAAAAAAAATCAAATCTCACTTTGAGGGAAGCTAGACAAAATTGTATTGTTGTTGCTACTTTTTTAATTGCATTTGTTTCGGTTTAATTTGTGTTTTAAGACGCCGAAATTGGAGTTGTGTCCGTTTGAGCGTGCTCCCGAAGCTTTAAAAGTCTGCATTTAGCGTTCTTTTAGTGTCTTTTTTAAAGTTTTAAAAAACATTATGTTTGTTTTTAATATATGGTATCTCTTTGTCAGTTTCTTTTAACAAAAAAAAGCTATAGTTTACCAACGTATCAAGCGTTACAAATTCCTAGTTTACTTTATAAAGTCAGTAGCTGTGTGATCTCTCCTTTTCAGATTCGGGCTATAAAAATGCTTTCCGCTCCGAAATGATGAAATATTGAGTATTAAATGTAGCAATTCATAATCTTTTATTAACCCAGGTGACAAAAGGATTTCAAGAGGGGATCTCCAGTTATGGAAAAACTGTTTTTTCCAGGGTAAGTTAAATTCCTACAGTACATTCAGCTTATACTATATATATATTTCTGTAACTCGATAAGACACGTATTTTCCAGCATTTAAACACCAGGACGGTTTTATAGTATGTAACTTCTTTTCGTTTCGTTGTTGAATAGAAAGGGGAAACTGGCGCTGATTTTTTTATTCATCAGTTTGGCATAGGTTGATACTACAAATTTGAACGATGTTTTCAACGCAGGGAGTCAAATCAAATATGATACACGCCGTAAATGGTACTTGATCTTAAATGTCTACGTAGCATTGCATTTCTATGTAGATGAGCGTATTTTCTAAATATTGGAGTAATGGTAGTGGGGTCTATCCGTGATTTCTCATGAAATTACATATTGGGTTTGGGGGAATTTGAGCGCGTTTGTGCATTTCTTTATTCAGTCAGATTATTTCAAAAGTTAATAGACTTGAGAACGTCAAGTGAATCGATTCTGTAAATCCGTCCGATATCTTGTTAACTTGATCCCTTTTCTTTTGCCTTCAGTTCTGCTGCTCTTGGTCCTCAGCGCTCCGACGATCTCCTTTCCAGCAACTCTTCGTGCGTTGGCAAGTTCTTCTTGGCAATGTGTATTTCTCCTTAAATTTCGTTATTGACACCAGTGGCTTGATCTGCAATGCACCGATTTAGTGATGTATCTTGCTCTTCATGTAGTGACGTTCTTAACCTGTGTTTTCCTGTTGACTGCTGGTATGTGCTGTGCATTGTACAATAAAAGCTGTTGATCGCATTTTCTGAATTGTCTTCTATTTTTTGAAGGGGTGTTGGAAGGGTTTGCTCTGGGCTAATGTCTCAGTACTGTAAGTGTTTGGCTGGAGATTCTGGAGCGATCACAAGCAGTTTCCAAGAAACAATGCATTGGGTTGTTTTGTACTTTGCGCCACGCACCGCAAGGGGACACCCTGTCGCATTTTTTTCTTGGGAACTGTGGGGGCTACCCCCTTTTTAAACGGCTCCAGATTTTCCCACCTTTTTAGATAGTCTCTGGGGGGTTTAGGGTCCCTAGACCAAAGCCATCACCAGCCTCCCTTCCTCTGCTGCTGGGAGTGAGGGGGCTTGGCTTGATTGATGGGTGGATACCACGCCCTGAAAAATCCCCAACATACAGTATACTAAGTTTTTTGGCGGGAAAATCTGGCCACACTTAAAAAGGGGGTAGCCTCTGCAGTTTCCAAGTCAAAGTGCGATAGGGTGTCCCTTTGCTGTGCGTGGCGCAAAACAACCCATCGCATCTTTTCTCAGAAACTGTTCGCAAAATCTCTCCGCCAAAAAACTCACCAACATCAAGGTTTTTCGGGACCTAGGGGGTACAGACCTCTGCACGAGAAATTAAAGAACACAAACGTCAATTAACCATTTATTGAGCTAAACGTGCATGCAAAACAAAGCATTCCAGTACGACACATACAAAGGCTTTGAAGTGAAAATTATCGTTTTTAAATGACAAAATCTCAAAACACGGCTACATTAACACTATATACTGTTACAAGTAAACGGAGTATGAAAAGATTTGCAAGCAACTACATGGTAAAACGCAGAAACATACAGCACGTTACTGGTTCTCCAAGGCATCTGTCGAGACAGCGACCAGAATGAAGATAAACGTTGTTGCATTTCCTGCAAAACAACAGAAATCCGTATTAGCTGTGCCTTCTGTTACACGCAGGATCTCGATATTGAAGATCAAACAGTTTACGAAGATTTACAGCTGGAATAAAACCCCTAGCCTGGTGTAAATATGTTTCTGTTCAACAGATTTTTGAAGTACAGTTCTCAGGCTTACATTTCAATTGTGAATACCGAAGGCACGACACAATCAATGCAGCTACAGTGTTTCGATTAGATTATTTTTCTGAAACAATTTAGTCAACACATGAATAAATAATCCAAATCTTTTATAGGATCTGTTGGTTTAATTGTTGTGATGCAATCTGTAACCCAAAACCGTTTCTTACGAACCTGTATGATCAAAACGCATAAAAAAAGCTGAAGTGATTGCAATTTTAGAAGATGTGCTCTATAAACAGCAGGCCTACCGTGCTATCGGGTCAGAACCATTTCTGCCGTGTAGAAATCTAGCATCTAGTTTGAATCTTCTTTAGTCAAGGTGCATCACGTTTTCCAACAACATTTTTCGGGAAGTAAAGTATATACCGTGTATGAACGAATACAAAAGTTTATACTTACATAGATAATTCCAGGACCTGAGCCAAGCATGTCCTGCCCGAAGACACTAAACTGGAAACAAATGAACAGATGTATTTAGACGATAATTTAAAGGTAATATAAACCAAGATTTCTTAAGTAGAGAGCGGCGTTTTCACCAGGGTACATAGCGCAGAATACATTTCAATAAGATAAGTGTAAAGAAAATAATAAAATGTTTATACTCACGTTTATACGTTTATTTAGTGCGAATCATGTCCTACCCGAAGACACTAAACTGAAAACACAAAAACTGCAGAATACAGAATTTAAAGACCATTTAAACTTAAAACTATTTGCAATCCAAAAATTTTACCTCAAATATAGGAACGCAAGCACACAACATACACTGGAAAACAATGAAAAAACTTTACAATTCTAGAAAGGCTACTTTGGGTTTGGAAAAATGCAGAAGCTTGATTTTGTGAACAAAGTTCACGAAATGTTTGAGAAAGATTTAGATCAAGAAAAAAATGGAAAGCGACGTTTTCATTGTCAATACAGCAGTCTTTAACACTACAACAGAGCTTTTCTTCGATGAAAAAGAAATACACACGCTGTGTCACACAAGTGGCTTGTTAAAAATAAGATTAGCGTTGGAAAAGTAAGGCTTACATTAAAATGCAATTTAGCTCCCAACGAATATACGTTTCCTTTCCTCTGAGAGAGTTAGACTACATAATCACATGAGTTCAATTTTATCTACATTCAAATAAAGGAAAACTAAAATTAATCGTAAAAAGATGCAGAACAAACTCACTCGGCTCCCTTCGCTCTAGCAAAACCAAGCGGACAGGTGCGTGGGGCGTGGCCTGTGAGTGATGTCATTCGAGTGGGCGTGGTTACAGACTGACGCTGCAGGTAGCTTTTTTTCTGCCACCTGAAGACTTGTGGAAGAAAACGAGCATGGTCTCAGAAGCGCCCATGAATTACAAGTTTAAACATCTTTTTTCCCATGGCCATCTAAGCAATCACAGTAGATTTAATCCTTATTAGTATTTGAAAGCGACAGGAAAGTTTTTTGCATGACACTGCAATCTATAACCTGATTGATCTTAACGTTGGAGCAAGAAGTCATCAATTTTTCATCTGTAAACGTTTATCATATACCCAGTTTACTACCTTTGTACTTCATATAAGTCAGGCAGCTTATGTGTTCATTTAAGAGGTTACTAGAACATTACAAAGTTCAAATAAGAGGACAGTATTCGATCCATGTAGTCTTTTCATTTATAAAGGTCTACATGGATAGAATACCGTTGTTTAATGGTATCGGTTGCATTCAATAATCTCATGCAGGCATTGCTTGAAAGGCTGCTGGTTTTAACAAAATGGCTGGATTGCCTGTTTCATTCTCCCACAACTCTTTGTGTAAAGAACTTTTAAATACACTTCCCCATGACATCCTTTCATTTCCCTTGGTTCACGTCAAAGTAGTTCACACTGTATTACTGCAATTTTCTTAACTGGTCAACTGGAGTAACTACTTAAGTCATTAGCATAATTTTCAACACTAGTGCACTCTACTGAAGTACATATTATATTCAAATCAGTTCAAATTTCTCAGTCTCAGTGCAACCCCAATTCTAAACTTTAATCCTTACCCTAAGTATTATATATGGATAAAAGATCAGGAAAGCTGGAGTTTACAATAGAGGAGGTGGAAGAATATTCGTAAGAACCCACAGTGACCCCAGAGCCAAACAGTATCTCATACAAATAACACTAATACTGCGAGAGGCTCAGGCAGAGACTCTGGAAGCTGTTGAAAGCAGCAGGGAGGAAGAACTAACTCAAAGAAAGCTGGCTGATTCCAAGGATGTGTGTGATGCCACGGGGGTAGAGGCTGCCAAAAGTGGCACCAACAGGTACCTGACGCTCCAGACACACCCCTCACAGCCTGCGGGGGAACTTTTTTGTCCACTTTTTCTTTCTTAACATGCACTCTCCTCCGAGTGTGGTGATGATTACGGCCCCCATCATCCAGGCAACCAGGACCCGAGGCGCGCATACGTCTACTCCAAGATTTCTGGGCCCCCAGCTCGTGGACTCTTGGGCCCAGAGGCTACAATTAGCCTATGCCCCTGTCCTCTCTGAACTCCTCCGAGACCACACCTTAGGTTTCTCGCATCTCTGATACCTTAACTCGTGGTGTCCTGAGCTCGATGTGTTTCACCTCTAGCTCTCACTAGTCCCTTTCAGGGAGCAGCAGTGAAACACCCTCGAATCTGTCAATCCTTTTTGACTCGACCCCCTCTACTGCCTTCTTTGTCTTACTGGCAGGCCAACACAGCAACAGAAAAAGCTGCTTCTCTTCAGGGTCATTCTTGCACCTCCAGATCACTACTCGATCTCTCGAGGAACCTCCCTCCTCTTAGCCATCCCTCCAGGAGAGTCCTACTTCCTTCCTGATCTGGTCCTCTCGTGACCAGCCAGCTCTTGAACTTCTAGGTCCACCTTCAGCCGCTGATATCATCTCCCAACACCAGTGGGCTCACACAACTCTGAGTCTCCAGTATCTCATCCTTACACTCAGACCCAACTCACTCATTACACCAAATCTCCAGCGCCTCACTCTCGGGCTGAGACTCGACACACTCATGTTAAAACCCACACAACCTCTCACCTTCCCATTGCCCAGCCACTACTCTTCACTAACTCCACATCTCAATGGAGCTTTAACTCACTCTCATTCTCCGTCACAGCAGAATTACTGCACAGCCCTGTTCTCACACTCAACAGGCTGCTCTCTTTTTAAACAATCACGTCTTTCACACTGGACAATCCCCTCTGGAATAGCTGCTCTTACTCGGTACCTTCCAGGATTCTTACGATATTCTCCGTTGTCTCCTCTGAGACTGTTGCTCTCATGTCTCTCCCCTTACCAGGGGTTTCTTGAGCTGCAGCCGCTAGTCTGCTCTTACGTACATCTGGCAAACCTGCTCTTTCTTTCTCCTATTATTAGACACAGCTTTGGCCCGCCAACTCTCACTGCCTTGCCTCAGCCTGAATGCACAAACACGGCACTAATGAATCAGATCAGTTCAGTTCTCCTGCGCCTTTGCAGGGGGACAGAGTGACGTCACGCCCCCAAAGAAATAAGTCATTATATCTCAGAAACGAAAGCAGCACAGGCTACTTTCAATGACACAAATTGGCACAAATGCAGCACTGACAAATGTGGTGGGTTTCAGCATTTGTGCCATTTCTATGGGGGGCACCTTCACAGAGCTGATGTAGATAACTTTATTTTTTAATGTATGTTTATCCTATATAAATGTCGTATATTGTACTATATATAGAAGATCATAGTACTTATTTTAGCACCACCATCAAAAAAATGACCTACACATTAATTTTCTATTTATTTTTGGTAAATGTTTCTAGATAGCACACATACTGTATAGATTTCTTTATGAAGTACTTTGTTGACTTATCATCTGACAGCAAAATATTAAAATAAATCATGCTACAATTCAAGGCAGAGGTTTTTAGATACTTTAGGGCTTCTTAAATGTTTAAATTAAATTTCATTAATGGTGCTAGTTTATATAATTGTAATTACAGACAGAGCTCCTTGTTTTTGGAGAAGGGTATCAGGATTCTATTTGTTTTTGCGATAGGAGATAGGTGTAGAGTTTGTATGAAGCTTTTCTGATATTTAAGTAAAGCTACTGTAGTACTGTTTTTAATTATTGATTCAGTAGCACTGTATGAGCTCCTGAGAGAAACCGTTCTCCTGAAATGGGTTCTGCTCATTAAATTAACACATTTTCACATTTTGACTGTCAAATTATTTAGGAGTTGCACTGCCTTGAACAGTATCCACAGATGACTAGCATTTATATGTACTTTTTTCTAGTCAACTCATGTCAGACCTGAGAGAGTGATTTCTTGAAATTGATATTAAAGATGATTCTCCTCAAGATAAGCTCATTCAACCAAACACCCTTTTCATGCCTTCAATTAAAAACAGACATAGAAGCATCTAAGTTAACTGGATACACAGGAAACATTACAGGTGACCTGAAATGTCACCTGTGACCAAAAGTGAACACAAAGATCTCTCATCACTTAATTTCTCTCCATCTTTGTGGATATGGACAGGCTGAGGTGGAAGCCGATGCTTATTCATCAAAGAAATTGATACAGTACTGGTTGAAAAATATATTTCTAGGTCAATCAAAATGTTTCCCTCTTTGTTGATAATAAAAAAAGTGCTCAGTACTGATTACCAAGAGCATCATGAGCCTGGGATGAACACAGTTATATCAACCTAATCAGGGAAACACACAGGTCGGGCTGACAAACACTGGTTATCTGACACAGAGGAAGAGCTGTGTCCATTATGCCAATGTACATCAGCGTAAAAAGACTATTTTTTGTCCCATGAGCTAAATAAACTAAAGAAATTCTGTGCTACAGCTATCACTTTGGAATTTGTGCATGTACAGTACATTTCCTGTAATCACAATTATAGTGACTTTCATCTGGTCAATCCTAGACTGCATCCCTTTGCAATTAATTGGTTCGTCACCTTAACATAGAGAAGCTGGGCAGTTAAACAACACATGAGCTCTAACGAGGAGCAGTAAATCCCTTTGAGAATGTAATGTAGCAAGAACACAGTGGATTAAATAGAACTTGGAAGAGATAGCAATCCTGTCATGTACAATTTGGGCCTCTCACTGTGTGTGTGTCTAATTAATATGGTTGCAGAGACAGGCCTGAGCTGTGAACTGCAGGGAGCTTTAACAAGTTTAATTCATGCAAGATTTTGCACAGACCTTCTGAGTGTGCACAACACAGCTACTGTTTTTGTCTGTTCTGTTTACTGTTTCTTTGTTTGGTTTTCACGAGTTCTATATTGCTAATTTTGGAGCCACAGAATGTTTTCATTGCTGTAAACAGAAATTGGCAGACTTCACAAAAACTCCACAATACTTTTATTATAATGTCCCTAATCCCGCTTTTATTGTTGGGCATAGAAAAAACGTATTGTTCTGCTACTCGTATTGTTTGTAATTGAACGCCCAAAATGCCCCAAAATGTCAAATTTTGTCATATTTCCAGTGATGTTTTATAAATGTTTACTACATAACAAAAATGTAATTGCTTTGTGGAATACTTATTGCTCAATCATATTTCTTAATGATTTTTATATTGTTTTACCCTCTCCTGCCATTTTAATCTGATATATTCTCATTCTCAACCCACTGCAAAGAACAATTTATTGAAAGTACATTCTGCTATACAGTACATTTTATTTTTACAGTGGTCCAGAATTAGTATTGTTTGTTCAGGACTCACCCCAATAATTAAAGTACAACTAAAGACCCTTTTAGGTCTGTTAATTAAACATTTGCTTAATTCCCAGGGTGTTAATATTGCTACTTTCAGCCTAGGATGAAGCACAGTGATCTTTTACTTCATTTGCTATGCTTGGCTCAAGGTGACAACATGAGAGAATCATATCTGATCCCAGGATGAATCGTTTCCCTTATTTTACTGAATAAAACAAACAAAATGTGAACAGGGGTGTGTCCACATCCAATCCTGGACTATAAAACCAAATGTGAAAGTGCTTGAGGAACAGATGGCAGATGCAGACTGTGATAATAGTAGCTAATGTCCTACAGCCAAATGTTGCCTAAAACGTGATGCATGAAAATGTGTGTTTTAAAAATATGACCAAAAGCACAATTACGTACAGTTCTAGAAAATCACGGCCTTCAGCTGATTGTAACCCAGATGCTTCAGAGAATATTCCTTAGTAAGCCATATTAAAAGCTGCTAGCAACTTGTCAAAAGGCAAGAGGACCACTGAACAGAAAGGCAAACACTCAAAGACAACCAGGCATAAAGTCTCAAACAGGTTACCGTTCCAGAAAAATCGTAAACCAAAATCAGCCTGCCAGAAAATCATTCGACTCTTCTAACTTCTTGGCATTTGGATGACTTTGAAATTCAAGAGGATATGAGGATATGTTAGCATGGACAGTATAAAATTCCAATTCATTGCTCCTGTTATTCACTTACTTCTACGGTGCTTATTCATTCACCTGACATAATTATTCCTGATAAGGAATTTACAGTTATGGAAAATAGAAGAAAATAAGTACTATGAAGTCCTTGATTTAATTATAAGACCAAAGCAGGGTCCAATAAGACACTAGTATAACTTAAAGTCAATATGGATAGACCTGATTGTCCTTAACTGGATGTTCAAATCATGGGAGATTTTTGTTTTCCTTACACAGATTGATAAAATCTAAAAGGGATATCAGCAAGTAAAAGTGAAACAGTGGACATAGCTCTGGGCCGCATACTCACTCAATTCTCAGAGGCAGGATGGGGGAAAAGATCAGAAAGGAAAACAGGGTGACAAACTGATCATGTGGCTTCCTCTGAAATTAGATTGAAACTCTCTTTTGTTTTAGACTCCATCTAAAACTTTAGCAAAACCCTGACTGCATTAGAAAGTTTAAAAGTTGGGGTAGGGAATTAGCAGATATCCAATGGAAATAACGACTTACAGATATTCTGATTGAGGTACAGAAAGCAGCTTCCATGGCATCCTGTCCAGGATGTATCCTGTCTTGTGCCCCTTGTTTGCCAGGATAGGCTCTGGCTCCCCTGCATCCCTGAATTGGATGAAGCACTTGGATGGATAATGGATGGATAGATACACAATGGAGAGGACCTCACTCCATTACAGGGCATACACATACACAAACACACATACTCATACCAGGGCCAATTGTCCTAGAAGCCAATTGATTAATGTGTCAATGTGTTAGAGTATCTACTTGTTTAAAAATGGTATTAAAGCTGTTTACTATGAGATCATGTAAAGATGCTTTAATACTAAGGCATATAGCTTTGACCAATGCAATGGTAGGACGTAGGACAGCTTTCTCCATTACAACAGCTAACAGACGTAATGCAGATCTGTTAGAATAATTGGTTTTATACCATGATAGAGAAATTGTTTAACTACATTAGGAGAGGCAGGGAATGAGAGACACTATATCATATCTGCAAAGAGAAATATTCAACGCTTATAATTGTTATTTGGCAATGGGAGCAGAGATAGTACATTGATGGATGATTTGAATTAGTAGTTCCAAAGACAAGGTAAACTATAGAATTGAAATGTAGCCTCATTGCCTTCAAATACAGAAAAACGTACACTTGTGTTTAAGAAATCTTTCTTTAACATCTGAGTGTTAGATTGATTAAAAAAAAATCTTTTGCAGTTTTGTATCAAATCTACTTCGTATAAAAAACATTACTTGAATTAAAGAAGTGTGATCCACATTCCAGCAGTGCACTGTGTTCTACTTCCCTACTGTAACTTGCATGGGGACTCTGTGAATACAAATCTTAGAGTTCAAATAAAAATATGTGAAAAGAACAGAATATCTGCTCACGAGATAAAGCGCTTTCTGAAAGTAGACTCTTCCCCAAAGAGGCCATAGATGCTTAGTTACACATATTGTTTCCCATCAAAAACCCACCCTAAAGCCTTTTTTCGGCATCTCTTTCTCAAGTGTGCTCTTTCCATTTGGTCAATAAATAAATGCCAAACTTTGGAACAAAAAGTGCCTGTCCAATTTGTTTATTAATTAATGCTGGCATGATCTTATCTCCTGGATAATTCTTTTTGAATGAGCCTTCTGGTTATTAATCAGTTTCTGAACAAATGAGGCTTTTAAGCATTTAAATACGTCATAAACTTGAGGGGATTTTGTAATCCCACTATGGAACTAATTAGTTTATGAAGTGTAAATGTGGAAGCTTGGATTTTTTCAGCTGAGAGCTTTCAAATGAAAAACCCTCTATGCCTTATTAACAAAGAAAGGCCTTTTTTTTGCAATGGTAAACATGAACAAAAGCAGAGATAAAAACAAAAATCACTGTGCAAATAAACATTTCGGAGCTCAGCAGGCCATCGGCACTGTCAGGACTTCTGCACAGCTGGAGATGTCTGCTGGGACAAAAATTCTTAGTATCAGGCTTCAAACCTCCCACATCACACCAAACCTCCATGGGTAACTTGCGGATCCTTAGATGTGTCACAAATTTACATTTAAAGGAGAATGCAAAATAAAGCTTCAATATACAGCAACAAAAAACAGGAGCACTTAGGAGCTACTTATTATAGACTCTGTTCTTATTAAACATATTATGTTAGCTTAAATGTACTTATCTACTGTATAAGTAGAAAGATGTCCAGGGTACATTGGACACAAATGAAATTCCTAACTATTTATTTATTTGCTTTTCAGCTTCATACCCAGTATATGTTAGTATAACAAAAACAATTATTAAACACAATCATCCATCCATAAATTTTCTAACCGCTTCTTCAAATGCGGGGTTACGGCACAACCTGAATGGGATGCCAGTCCATCATAGGGCAGACACACAAACAAATACAGACATGCCTACACTCACACCTAGGACCAATTTTTCCAGAAGCCAGTTGGCCTACCAGTATGTTTTTAAACTGTGAAAGGAAACAGAATTGAACCCAGGGCCCCAGCACTGCAAGGCAGCAATGCTACAGTAACTACAGCACCTCCATGCTGACCTAAACACAATCAGTAACTCCACATTGCAGCTTAACAATTAGCAAAAATATTGTAGACCACAAATTTTAGTATGAAAAAGCTCAGATGTCTACTTTTCAATTCATCTTCAATTATTTGGTCAATTTACCCTTTGTCTGCCGTATTGTGCGAAAGCTGCAGCATGTCTAGCAGTTTTGATTGCGCTTGCTAGATGAAATTTACAGTGTGACAGTCCTGATTTATTTCTGTCACACGAAAACTAACATATCCGGAGACTCCTGTTGTGACACACCTAGTACTTGCTATTAGGCCATTTCTATTTCTGTCCAGAGTGTTATAATTCATGTTCTGCAGATACTATGTAACGATCTGTACTTTCATTGTAAAGACAGCAGAAATGAATGTGTGAACAATATGTTGGAAAAAGAATTAACGCTGAAGAAATTGTATGCAGTTAGCCAATGTACAGTAGCTAGTGCAATAGGGCTCAGGGAACAAGAAGCTATTCTGTAGATATCTGATCAAAAATGACTGGCTGGGATGTTTGGCAATGGCATAGTGAAACAGATTTGGAACGCACCTGTTCCTCTTACAAGACTAAACAAACAGCCTTTACATCAGGGCTCATGGGATTGTGAGCTGCATTTAAGCAGTAATGTTTAGGAATGTTTCAAACAGTGTCCTCTGTTCCTTTCTCTGTCATTTCTCTTTTATGTGCCTCAAGTCTGTAATCTGTTTTGAGGTCAATCTATGGATAAGATTTGAGGATTCTAGGTTCCTCCCTAGAGAAACTTCTTTGTATGAGTCAGGAGTGGATTTCTCTGCAGTTGTTACTGTCCTCCGAAATGCTTGAAATCTCAGGTGAGTACTGTTGTGCTCTGACAAAAAAGCTTTGTAGATTCCATTTGATCACTTGTCAGTTTTGTACTGATTTTAAGGAAAAAGCTGCAGTTAAGTCATGTCATTTGCCATACTGCTTTATACCATACAGTGTCATGAGAAGCCCGGCAAGCAACGAGCGCAAGGCAGGGTACACCCTGGACAGGACTCCAGTCCATCACAGGGCCAGTGCAAGCCAATCATACATGGGGACAATTTGGAAGCCATGGTAAAGGCCGAGTGGGGAAATTTGGCCCGGACACTGGGATAACTCCCTACTGTTATCGAGAAATGCCCGGGGATCTTAAATGACCACTGAGAGTCAGGACCTTGGTTTAACGTCTCATCCGAAAGATGGCGCCCACTACAGTATAGTGTCCCTGCCACTATACCAGGGCATTAGGACCCACACAGACAGCAGGGTGGGTCGGCCCCTGCTGTTCCCACTAACACCACTTCCAGCAGCAACCAGAGCTTCACAGGAGGTCTCCCATCCAGGTACTGACCAGGCTCAACCCTGCTGAGCTTCAGTGGGTAGCCAGTTGAGAGCTGCAGAGTGATATGGCTGCTGGCAGCTGCAGTTAAGTGATGTTCCCAAACTAACAAATTTTGTCCGTTGTGGATTGATCACCTCTGCCTCTCTCTAATTCTAAATGTTGACAAGTGGCAGTGAAGCTGAAACTCAACAACTAGGGGACCCTTACTATGGAAGCTGTAGCCTCATTAGTATGTCATGCTTGCTCCTGCTTTAGGTGATTGCTCAGGTTGACTAATTATTTCAATTAGTTTTCCCTGACAGGTGAATATTGCCTTCCTCCACTAGGAACACAATACCTTAAAAATCTTTGACAGGAGCTCCTGACTTCACTCAGCTATAGGATGCACTCAGTTATTCCCCCTGAGAACTCAGTAAGTTCCTAGTCCAATCCTAAGAAAGAGACATTTTGTAACCTTTCTTACTGTATATAGTCACCTGTATCAGGGATCCAGAATCAATCACAGTTTATTAACAAATTGGATCAATTAAACATTTATGGAAATGTAGAAAACCACTTGGATTCCAGACTTTAATGGCAAGAGCTGGGATCCAGTGATCTGTACAAAACTCACTTACTGTAGTTAAGTGTTTGCGTTTCTCATCAAAGTTTAGAATTCGATTTTTTTTCTCCAAAAAGTGGCTGTATAAGTGGCTACCCACTGAATAAATAGAAAGAAATACCAAGAACCTTACTTTGATACCTAATGTAATTTCTCAGGATAGCAGCTGGAATATTAATGGAGTGCAAAAAATGATTCCAGATAATTACACAATTACTATATCAAAATTCACTTTGTTTTCAAACCCATTGAACTTCTGAGCTAGTGGATTTTTTTACGCTCATAAATAACTTATTGGAATGTCCAGCTTCAATCTGTTTATTACACATTCCGTTGTACTCAGTTGTAACAATCTCATTTATTTTAATTAAAGCAAGTGAAACTGAATGAGAACAGCTTGTTGGGGCACTGTTTAACATTCTGAAAGCAACACGCAAACAAAAGTGAGCTTCAGTTTACCTGAAGGTATTTTTCACGCACCTTAGTTGACTTCCATTTCATTGCTTTGGGGAAATGTAGTTGGTAAAATGTATTAATCAGTTTCAGATAAGTAACAAGAATGGCGGGCTTAATGAATAAAAGGGTGTTTCACTAATTAGAATGACTCCTGGCTGCAAAAAAAAACAACAACTCTGCAGTAGAGTGAACTAAATGTACTGCCAACAGATGTAATTAAGAAATAATCTTAAGCATTACAGATATTGTAGATGTTATAAAAAAAAAACGTTTATTATGGAAGGTTCCTCCTAAGGTCAAATTGTTTTTCAAATGCTACATCACGACTCCATAAAATCAAGCAAACTAAAATTTCTGACATAAAGACCATCACAGTAATACAGTAAAAAAGTTAATTACATTTTACTCATTTGTTAAACGTTTCCGTTCATTTATGACTTATCCTTTATGTTTCTTTTACAAAGAAAGAGTTCTGCAAAAAAAAAATGACACAAACCCAGATTAGAGTTGCAACAATAAAGATGTTACTCCTTCTAAAAAAATGCCCTAGGGACAGCTTTTATAGCATGTGACTTTCAAAACATTTCCATTATTTTATGTCCATATTTCAGACACTAAAGTAGCATTATACATTTTATTTTTTTGGATTATTTAAATGGTAGTCCCATAGCTGCATATATTATGTTATATGCACATATTATGTATTTTTATGTTTGTATTTTTATGTATGGAGTGTATAGATTAACAAACTATTTTCTATGCTCTAGAGACTACTTTTTCTTCCACAGAGATTAAAATTATAAGTGTAAGCAATAGGCATTGCTGTATTTCACATGATTAATAATACCATGCTTTTCCCATTCCTACATTTGTAAGAATTCCCTTCTCCAATAATCCTGTGACAGATTATGCATTTTATCACATTAACTGCATACTGTGTAATATCATTGCCCAATGTTTCATTGATTGTGCTAGAGAACGCACAATCAAATAAACACAGGGCAGTGGATCCTTCACTTTGGTTTTCAAAATTGAATGAAATTCAATTTATTGGCATTACAGATGAATTACATTGTTACCAAAGAATGCACAAGGATCTACAGACATCAACAGCACAAAATGTATTTTTTCTTTGACTTGTTTTGTAGCAATGAGAAATTATAACAGCAGAGGGCAGCAGATTAAATAAATGCTAAAGTAGTCCTCAGTTCTTTAACAGTCCATCAATCAGTGTGGGATAGGGTTAGTATTAACAGTTAGCAGTGACATCAGTTTAACAGTTTTATCTATTGCAATAAAGTAAGTATTTGAACACGCCTAAAACTATGCACTGTACTGTCAGAAGGTTTATCCATATTGAACATTCCAGCATCAGAGATATTGTTTCACATCTAACAGTCTTTTTTCTCATTTTGATTACAGCATTACAAGGCTTTTTGATGTAGTTTTATGTTGGAAATCTAATCTTTCCCACATAAAGGGATAAAATAGAATACATTCTAGGAAGACAATACACACTAAAGTCATATTTCTGTTTTACACAATCCTTGCGATACACAATAAATACAACTTACATGCCAATAATCATTGTTGCAAACACAGCAAAGCAGTGTATTTTAAAGAGTCATATTTTTATGAGTCTGTATTTGTAAAGCAAACTGCTGTACAGTATGTATATATATGTGTGTGTCTGTCTTTGAGATTTAAAATTTTAAGATTAATGATATTAAGAAAATGCATGAAAAGACAAGAAAATGCATAAAGACAGACAATTTAAAGGCTCATACTCTTTGTGCAAGACAACCCAAGCCTGCACCATCTGCAGTCAGTCATTTTTTATATTTATTTTGTAGAGATGCCTGTTAATGATAAGGACATCATGTACTACATAGAGGATTGTGAGGCAAACTACAAGTCAGATTAAATGAACATTCACTACAAGGCAGTTTAAGGGGGTGGTAAGTTCAGACAAGATGGCAAACACAGAAAAAATATTTTTAAAAAGTTTCTACTGCACCATCAGGCACAGAGAGGTCACAAAAATGTCTATAGACTGCAGGGGATCCAGAGAGAATGTATCTTAAACGTTTGTTTAAACATAGGGAGTGATAGGCTCTTGTATCAGAGAGATTGTAGAGTCCAGTATTTGATTGACTTCCAGCTGTTCTTTCTTCGCACCAATTGCCATATTGGTTAGGTACATTACAACAGGATATTTCCAGTAACTGCTATAGGAGAAAGTCTCAACTGTAACACTTTTCAGAAAATCACCAGTACATCATTGCATTGTCCTAAGAATCTTTCTGTTGCCTTGACAAACCATTATTTTAGTAGGCCTCTCCATGAAAAGATCTTTCCTCCTAAGTTGAATATCCATGTCTGTGACACATCATACTGCATTCATTCTCAAACTCTCTAATGATTCATTGTACAACATGGCTTTCCTCAGTCTGGGACTCACAAGAGGATATTCTTTTCATCCAGACAATAGGTCACAGGTCACTTCAATCAGCCAAAGGATGACCAACCCAATGAGGAACCTGCAGAGTGGACAGGAAACGTACACCTGATGAAATCATAAACAATCACCAACTGTGATCCCACGCTTTAAAAACTGCTGCACATTTGACATGGATGTCAGAAGGGCAAGCCGTGGAATGGCCAGGAGAGCAGTAGAGACCCTATGCGTAGAAAAAAGGGGGCAACAAGGAGGTTAGTCCAGGCTCAGGGGGTCAGACGATGTCAGTATAGAAACCTATGGCCTCAGGCCACGGACGTGGGGTGACCTGGTGCTAGGCGGGTCTCACGACATCCGTACCCTCAATGCTGAGCCAGGAGCAGAGCAGACACAGGAATAAATAAGCTACACAACAAGACACAACGGAAAGACATGAATAATCACAGGGAACTAGGAACAGGACAGAAGAGCAGCGCCCTCTAGGTGGACAGAGCATGACAACAGTAGTTTTAATTTTCTTGTTCCCTCTTCATTTCTTTTCTCTCTTCATCTAACCTAGCAATATGAGAACATTACCAATCTTGTGACTACATTTCGTCTACATGTAGTCAGGACTTTTAAGTTTATTCAAGACGCCAGGACAAGAGATTGAATCAGTAAACAACAAAATTCTGCCCAGAATTCTTTCTGCAGCAGAAGAAATCTTGTGTTTCGCCAACCATTTTTTATTTTCACCTGACCACCAAATAAGACAGCTGGACTGTTTTTGTTGATATTCTGAATGCCTGAATGCGTATTCAGGAAAGTGCTTCAGCCAGGAAGAATATGATCTTCACCAATCTCATGTGTGCTGCACCTGAGCCAGCCTTCTGTTCACATATTGTGTTAACAATAGTTCTGCAAGGTACTAACTTCCTTTCAAAGCCAACATCAGCAGAAGCTAAGCAATGCTCTACCTCCCTATCAAAACTCTTTTAGAATTGTTATCCAATGTACATCTGAATATACCGTAGAACTATTCCAAATACCTTTGTTAAAATTTACTTCATGATAGTAGATGCATTTTTACTTGTTTCTGAGAATATAAACGTGATTAAAGATGTCATAGATGAGGAGCAGACATCGGCCCCGTGTTAAGATACGATTTTTCTTTTCCCCTGAGGGAAATTTTTTGTGGACTACTGTACATATAAATAGAATGCAATCAAAAAGGAAGAGAAGAAAAGAAAAACATAGCACATTATACTCTTACAATAAATAAGAAAACATTGCACATCATTCTATTGCACATGTACAGTATAACACATAACAACATGTAACATTTATAGCTCATCACCTAAACATATTGCACTCACGTGGGTTGTAAAAGTAAAAATGGTGTCTATCCTTGAGATTTGCAGTGACAGCTTTAATGGATAGTGGAACAAAGGAATGTTTGTATCTGAATTTATTTAGAAGTGGTTATTACAACACCACTCATTAAGACCCCAGAGTGAACACTTACCATTTTGAAAGAAACACACTTATTGGAATAAAGTAACAATTTAAATTCAAATCAGACCTATGTACTGTATCATCTTTCTTCATAAAACAAGAAATACAATTAACTCCCACATATAACCAATACAAACGCCATGAACTCCTGTAAATAGAGCTCATAAGTTTTTTACAATAGCAACCAAAAAAGTGAAGGATGGTACAGACCCACTTTTAGAAATTTGTATTGCTTGTCACTTGTCCCTTGAGCATTTTCCTGACATAGGGCTATATCAGAAGAATTTCCTTCATGGTCATCTGTTTGATTCTATCAAAGAAAAAGGAGTTTTGACATAAACTTTAATTTGTTATCGAAGCACAAATTATTAAATACTGAAGACAATTATATTATTCTACTTTTTTCAAATTTTTTAAAAGGCTAAATGAGAGCAAATTCAAATATATATACAGTATGTCTTCCTACAGTAGGTGCAATCTATTCCTTAGGGAAATACAACAAATAGAAAAGAAAACTACAGCAGCCAGAGTCTCTGTCCCACATTTTGATAAACTCTTCAGAGAATCGGCTTTGTAGACTTTTCAAATAGAAGTGCATGCACAGGAAGCTCAAGTCTTTGAAAAATGTTTTAAACAATCTATAGATGTAAGTTCTGAGATTCAATGTCTGTGTTGTAACAAGCAACGGGAGAGTTCTTAAGCCCTAAATGCTGCATGCTGTGTAGAGCTCTAAACCATTTCCACTTACTGAGGTTGTGGTCCATCAGTCAGTATATTGTATTTGTATCTGTCAGAAGATGACTGAAAATAAAACAAATTCTAAGATCAGATAATCCTCTTCCTGAAAGTCTCAGATGGTTCCTTTTTTACCACAGGAATATTTTTTCTGCCCTACTCTACAGCATTTTACAGCATCTGCAATCTACACTGAATGCCACAGTAATCATTTGTTACAGTATGTTGATTTAGTAGTTCACTCAGGTAATTTTTAAATCTATAAGATTTTCAAACTAAAATATCTAAAAAGGCAATTATTGACACCCTGAAGAATTCTTTGCTCAAAGTTGCAAATGTTCAGTCGAGAGACAAGACTATAATTTTTGCTTTGTATAATGCCTCATCCCATACTGACTCATTGCTCTGATATTATTCTTGTGGATCTGGAGAGCTAACATCTTTTTTGTGAGCAAAAAGCCATTTACTCACTATGAAACTAAGGCTTTTCTTGAAGAACAAAACTAAAAAAAAATTCAGATAAAGATGTGGATTGTTTTACTCTAACACCCAGAAATATAATTTCCCAAATCATCTTCTCTTTTCAGGTAGACATCTAATGCTTTAGAGAACACGTTTGTATGTGATAAGCACAGATCTCTACAGTATTTCTTTGCCAGGATTTGACACAGCTATTTTCAAGCTCCAAATACTCCCGCACACCAAAAGGCCACTGTAGAGTTTTTTTAGTGTCTAGGTTTAAGAGGGGATGGCATACTTTGACTGCACCATTGTGACAAGTATAATTATGTTGCCCCTGTCAAGAATTGATCCCAGTCACTCATTGGCTTTCAAACATGCACAGCGCCACTCCCTAGACAGCAGATAATTTTGTAGAAGACAGACCAAAGATCAGTCACAAGAAGACAAATATATCGGGTCTTCTGCTGCAACAGAGTTCTACACTGCCTAGATACACTGCTGGAAGCAAGTGGCTTCTGTAACTTGCTCACCTCACTAAGGTCTTACACTTTTATAGGCATATGAAAATAGACATTTTTTTCATCTTCTGTCATTGGCTGGTCACAAGCTAATTTCATATTATAATATAACTGGTTTAAACTGGCTTTAAAATGACTTGCAAAAGGTTGCAAATCAGAGACTGCCAGCCTATTCAGTTCCGGTAAAAAAAGTAAAAGTTCCCTGTCATATGTACAGTATGTGAAAACTTTCTCTGCCCTTTGTCTTTTCATAATTAATAACTGGTTATGAAGAGCCACTGCCTAGTCATTAACAGTCACAGGCACTAAAGAGAGCAAAGGTTCGATGACCCCAAGCTGAGGAGGCTTCAGTGCACTCTGTAATTTATCAAGAAGTTCACAGCAGCACTTTCTCATTCAGACAGCTTTGTGACATTTAAACAGGAAAAATGATCCATCTCTAGGCCCTAGCTTATCAGGGGGCTGTTTCTTCCGCTGGCAGGATGGTGATCTAAATGACACCTACTCTGCTTAATAGCTGCAGAGAGAGTGGCAGAGATTTAGGTGTGCAGCAGCCCTTCATGATTTCTTTTTCTCCCTGCGGTATTCTTTCCTCTTCTCCTCAGTCCGGATTTTGTCTCTGACTCTCATTGTCAGGCCTGCATTGGCAATTGGATTAGACGTGCCGTACAGTGGCTTGCAAAAGTATCCCGACACTGGCAGAGTTGTCGCATTTTGAGGCTTTAAAGCTTGCCTTACCGGCACTTTGAAGTGTGAATGTGAAAGAAACAACCTTTCACATGAAACAATGGAAAACTCAAACCCTTTTACTGCGGAGAAAAAACAAATACACTTAGGTGCAAAAATCACCTTAACAAGCCGTTAGCTGAATGGCCTGTGTCTGTAATAATGCGTCTTCTTGTGATTTCAGAAAAAAGACATCTGTCCTTGTGAGGTTCCTTGTTCAGGTTGAATTTAAAGCAAATATTCAATGAAGAAGACTTAGGGGCTTTCAAATCAGGTCAGGGATAAAATATATGAAAAGCATGTATCAGAAGAAGGGAATGAAAAACATTCTAAAGATCCTTTGAGCATGGTGAAGGTGATCATTAAGAAACGGAAGGAAAACAGACAGTGCCAGGCTGTCAGTTGAACAAGGAACTGGTGAGAGTTGCCACTACTGTGAAGTTAATGACAACGTTGAAAGCGGCACTGAGTTCAATGGCTGAAATTGGAGACTATATGCGACAGTCAACCATATCCAGAATGTTTCACAAAATGGCCCGTTTGGCAAATTGAAACCCATTTAAAATCTTAGAACTTGCAGCGATGCCTTTAAGTAAATTGTTTTGCAATCTGCATCTTGTTACAGCTACAGTAGAGCAATAAAGCACATAAAGCATTTGACTGAATTTTCTATCCCAGTTGTTAATTTTCTCTCAATTTGTTCTACGTGATGTACTGTTATCGATTAAACTATGTTTTTATCATTCTCAGTAGCAGTTTTAAAGGAGAAAAAAGACCGAGTTTCAAGCATTCTGAGTAAAATAAAATACCGCACAAACTTCTTAATACAGACTACCCTCGTTCGTATTGGTGCAAGCACAATTCCGAAAATGTCTGCTCGTAGACGAAACTACGGTGGCCCAGAAGTGCAAAGCAGTAAAACAAAAAATGAGTACACACGACAAAAAACGAAACAACATAAACAAAAAGAGTGCACAAACAAAAACCGGCAACACAAACATAAATGGGTGCACACACAAGAAAGTGCACAAATTAAATGTGCTCAAAATGGAAATAGTTCTCACAAAGGACATACCGTAACATGTTGTTAGCTGAGAGGGCAGCGTTAAGTGGAGTGCACAGGTGAGACGTTTTTGCGAATTGTCTAAAATCTTATAAACACTGCGACAGTAGAATGTTGTGTCCGTTTTGTGGAGGGCACCTTAGTGAAAACCATTTGTTTTGTCCACATTACGTAAGGTTTCTTTTAAAACTTTTTATTTACTTTTCTGTTACGTTTAAATGTTTTAGAAAGTAGTTATGTGAAGAAATAAATTTGCATTATCTCTATAAAATATTTGTACAATAGATTTGACTCGACCTAATCAAAATGTCTTACTTAAAAATTATGTTAGTTAATCTTGTGGAGAGACAGAATAAAACCCTTTGTGCACACACCTTATTGATATCAATAACGTGTGTGCGTAATGCGCATCAAATGTTACAAATTCTCAATGTTATTTTTACAAATTATGCATTCAAAATATTATTCTACACCATAACCCCCTTATAACTTCTGTTAAGACAATATGAAAATCGAAGAACGAGCAACAAGCTTGGAGATCATTTTAGCTGGCTCATACACATAGCTATTTTTGTTATATACAGTATATCGATCATTTTAGCGAGTACTGGTAACTAAAGTGGTTGTTTAATGAGGGACGAGGCTACTAATTCTGAATATGTCTGGTACTAGATCAGCTCCCAGCGAGGTACTGTATATACAAACGTATTTGTTAAGGACCTTTAACAATTTACATTGCTATGCCTGTAGTTAGAAGTTAGATTTCTGGTCAATCAGCTTGCACAATTTGTACAGTATGAAATACTTTTTTTATTATCACCCAACATTTTCACGTGGTAATTCATTTAAAAAAAACAAATAGGATTATAGAACAGGATAAGCTTGAAGGCCTGAATTATCTATGTGCCACAACATTTTAGTGTAGGGTGAAGGCAAAGGATTAAAAAAACATATTTGCACTGCTTAGTACTATTTCTGCTAATAAAAGATGCATTATATTTTAGAATAAAAACAGCTAAAATGTCACTGTATTTCAGCATCTATGATGTGTCCGTAAGCAGGAAGGAAGTCTATTAAAATAAATTCAGGGTCACTTCCTGGCAGTGCGACTTTGCTAATGTGAGTATGCAGTCACTCTGCTTTATTTTCCAGCTTTATACACTGTGTCCTTTTTAAATGCTGTAGACCTTGAGCTGACAGCTTTATAAATACATTCTTTACACCTTTATGTGCTGAGTATATTGTGAAAATGAAGGGGGGGCAGCCCCCCACTTATGCACTGCAGTGCGTTCGTGGTGATTATGGCTCTCTATAGCTGGTGATGAATTGATGGTCCATGTTCTGGACAGACTGGGGCCATGAAGGTGACTTTCCCAGCACCTGACAGTTTTACCAGCCTTTGGTGACTGAGCCTCGTGAGCGATTATAAATCATTTGCAATGTAATGAGGAGTATTATGTTTTACGGCTTGGGTGCAGGCTGTTGTTATCTGTTATTTCAGGGTTTTCAAGACAGTAGATACAATTATTGAGCTGCGACAACTTGCTTCTGTGCGTGTTCTGAAGGCACGTACAGACAAAAGGCTGAAAAAAGTAATATGGGTGGTGTCCTCATCAGAAAACCAAAGCTACGCTTTGCAGGTAGGAATTTCCCAGAAATAAAAATACTGTAAAAAGGCAGTATTTCTAAGTAAACACATTCTGCTAGAGCAATACACACTTGAACATTAGGTCTATGTCAAAATTAAATCAAATCCATTCAACTTTCGTGGAAAATATTTTAGTAAAAATGTATATGTTTCTCTTCTCTGGGTGGATTTTAGAACAGCAATGTCTTTTTTGTATCATGGTGGCCAAAATTGTACACAACATCCTAAACAAAGCCTTACGTCTACATTACACAATTCTGTAAGTATACAGAATATCATAATATTTTGTTTATGTTTTTAATTGCTTCTGCACATTGTTTAGGATGAATTGAATAAAGATGAGCATTGCCTGTATTTATAGCTTGTTTTTTCTTTGTGCATGCAAAACCCTGCACTTTTCTACATAAAATGTCATCAGGCTTAAATTTGATCTATTTTAAATTTTTGCTGCTTCTAGAGTGTTTTTCCTAATCCTGCTAATTTGGTCTCTGCACCCCTAACTAGTTTATTTAATATGCCAGAATAGAGATCATTGATATAAATGAAGAAGAGCACTAGCCCTATTACAGATCCCTGTGGTATTCTATTAAAGTACATTACCCTCATCTGAGTATTCAACACTTATCTGCATCCTCCATTTTCTGTTTAGTTATTATTTCTCAATCCAAATATTTGCATGTCTCAATACAATACAATTTGAGAATGAATCGTTTACAAGGAAACTCACCAAAATCCTTCTGAAAATGTAAATACACAGTTTCATATGCCTTGTGTGTCTTGTTTACTGATGTTGCTTGTTCAAAGAAATATAACATGTTCATTACTCAAGACCTACAGTACAATTGAACAATTCCATTTTGACTTCTCTCCTAGGATATTAGGATATATATACTGTATATTATCTATATACCGATATAGGCAGTCCTCTTACTTCTAATAGTTGTTCCCATAATCCAGAATAAAACATAGATAAAAACGTCAATAAAACATAGACCCTTTCATTCAACAGGAGTCAGGCTTATTGGCCTGTTATTATGGACCCTTTTATGGATGAGTATAACAATAGAAGTTCTTCAGCCTCTGGGTACTACACTTGTCTGAAGCGATTGCTGGAAAAAGCCATGGACAAAAAGTACAGTATTTGCTACTGTACTCTACTACTTCTCATGTTTCACTACCGGACCTGGCAGTAATACAGGTCTTACACTGGCAGTATGTGTAAGCATTTATTAACATCACTTTATTAACCCTATACAATTTCTTGCATTAGGAATTTGTCTTTTCGCATACGCCAGCTTGCTCTCCATGAGACATACAGACAGGGAGAGAGCCTGGGGTCAGAGCGCAGGGCCAGCCATTGTACAGCACACCTGGAGCAGCTGGGGTTAAGGGCCTTGCTCAGGGGTCCAACGGAGTAGGACTCCTCTGGCAGCTGCAGGATTTGAACCGGCAACCTTCCAGCCACAGGTGCAGATCCTTAGCCACAGAGCCACCGATTATTAGTAATATCAGAGATTCTCAAGGCATGCCAAAATGGCATAAACACTTCTTCCCTGCTCTTCTTTTTATTTCTGATAAAAACACTTCTCAGAATGACTCTCAGCTCAGAAGATCAGAAAAACCAGGGCTTGCACACTTCTGGAGAATACCCATACTTTTTAAAACCTGTGCCTGAGACCTAGAGGTTTCTACAAAATGAGGACACAGTTTTTGTGAACTGTGCAACGAGGTCCTGACTCCTCTACATTTTCCTTTTTTTTTTCAAGTATTAATTTGAGTATTTTTCGGATTACTTTTGTTTTATGCACTTTGCATAAACGCTTGTGTAAACTTACTGGATAATTGCTGTTGTTTTGTTACTAGTTGAGAGGTGGCTGCTTCCAGCACAGAGCACAGAGTGAGTAAGACAGGGCAGGACACATGCTACTAACATTTAATGAAGGGCTATCGTGGTTCCAACAACAAAAAAAAAAATGATTTAGTGCTGGTATACGCTGCTGGATAATTGTGTTTTATGTTTTTTTGTAAAATGTTTTAAGTTGCATCTTGCCTGTTTCCTTCAACACTTCAGCTGCTTATGTGTAGTTTACCTTGAGTGGCTGTTCATGTGAATTAGGTAGTGCTACATGTACGCAAAAAGCTTGGTTTATTCACACCCAATCTATGTTGTATAAGTAACATTCATGTTACAAGTAACATTCAAAGTGGTTGTTATAAAAGTAGAAAACACTGATGCAGTCTTTGAATAAATTGTTTATGTTTTTATTTAGAGGGAATTACAAGCACTTCCACATAGTACTGTAATTTGAGCTTCACTGTTTTGTTTTCTGAAGAAATCCAATAATTGGACTTTGAAACACTAATTATTGATACATTTCTCGTGTGTGACAATTGAAATATACAAAGTATACTGTTTATACTCACTAGATCAACATGACCACAAGATGGCAGACAAGACCACAGAAAAGCTGTGCACAAGCCTGTATCTTCACACAAATGGCTCTGTAAATCACCGAAACTATTCAAACTCAAAATTGTTCATTGGTATGAACCAGCACTGTAATTCTGAAAAACAGTTCTTTGCAGTATTTTCTGAAAAAAATCAGTTTCAGTTATTTACAGTACATAGAACACTGAGACTGATCATCAAAGGGGTAAAGGTCTTGTTTCTTAATTGTTACTGAAGTGCACATTTGTTTAGGGTTAATTCCTGATGAAAATGATAATAAGGTTATTACTATAGTTTAAGTATCATCATAATAGATCAATTACTATCTACAGTATGTATCAATGATACCTTATACAGTATGTGCTTCATTTTCTTTTATTAAGATTCTGAGTTCTTTGTTTGCATAGATTCTGTTAATAAACCATTGTTTTGTGTAATTATTGTTTTTTTAATCCCCATAGTGCTGGTGAGTGCTGATTCAGCATGTGTAGGCTGCAAAGGAACAAGTTAAAAGTTTATTCCATGTTGAAAAGAGAAGAAAGGAAACACAACATTTTGGCTGTGGAGTCTTCTTCATGGTGTGAGAACACTTTTATATGGGTTCTTTGTAATGTCTTTATTTATACGTTATTTTATATTAACCTCTAAAGCTATTTATGTTATGAAACTACAAAAGAGAATATGAATGTGGAATTCAATCTCTTTTTTTATATATACAGTATAATATTTTTATACAATTAGATTTCTATAAAGACTAAGTGCTCTACTACAAAATATCTATGATAATATATAAATAACTTGCAGAGGACTGCAGGAGAACACTGGGAACAAGTTATCAAAACATTTGTTGAACCTGATACGCTGATGTGTTTTAAGAATCAGCTGAATGAGATAATGCGATTAATTATCTAGATACCAGACAGGCAAACTGGGCCAATCAGCCTTCTCAAATTTGTGACTGTTAGTTTTTATAATGACTGGTATTTTTCTTTTTTTCCTCCTCCACCCCCAAGCGTGGATAATTCCTTCATACTTTTGTGTTGCTACTGTCTCTCTTATATATTTTTTCATTACTTTTTCCATTCATTTCCATATACGGTATTTATTTTCCTCTCTCCTCTTCATTTACGTTCCCTCTTTGGTATGATTTGTGTGAGCCGCCTTCCAATACACGTAAAAGGGACACTAAAAAAGGGACATACTGTATAGTGAAAAAAAGATTTTGCCAAAGCAAGGATAAGAGGTGAAGAAAAAATATCAGTCTCCTACATATTACTGAGATCCGGTGCGATTCAAATATTTGTCTAATGGGCCTCATACAGTACATGCTTATATAATTTTTTCCTCTTTTCAGATTTAACCTATGATAAAATTAATCCATTCTTTGCGAGAGGGTCCTGTACTATCCAGGCATTTTTGCGAGATTATTTTTTTTTAGCAATGATACAAAAGGTCAGAAAAGTATTTGGTATATTGAATGATGATTTAACCTTTGACATTTAACATTTTGCACACATTCCTGTGCTATGTTACTCTATTTTTTTTCCGGTTGTGTTTTTCTTTCCCCTGTAATTACTGGCATTGACATAAGCATTTTTTTAAATACTGCTCTGTGTTCTGAAAAGTGAAGTTTTTGGGATTATTTTGTTTCCTGAAGACTGATTCTCTTAATTATTGATCTGACTAGTACATTACTGTTCACAGGTTCAAAAAAAGGAACTTATTCTTAGTATAAACATATTTTACTGATTAATTAGTAAAACTATACTTTCAAAATATCAAGTTCATTATTGCTCTTTTCTATTAATTAAAAAACCCTACATTTATTGTTTTATTTATATAATTTCAAGCCTCCCATCAGTTCACATTAATGTAATTCAATTTTGTTCCGTTAATAGAGGGCAGTATTGTCTTTTCATTAACTGGGATTTACAAACTGGTTATATGATTGTGATTCTATAGACTTGTTTTTCATTTTTACAAGTATGTAATATGAGAATTTCTGAAACCAATGGCATTTGTGAATATTTTTTAGTAATTACAGAAAAAAATAAGAATGGAGGCCAATCAAATTATAATAATTTTTGTCTCAAAGTGCTTCACATATAGTAGAGGATCCCCCTTCATCCACTATTGAAATTCAGCACCCACTTTGGTGATATGTACTGTGGCAGTTATAACACACCAGCAGCCTCACGCTAGATCAGCTGAAGGAGTGCAAAACTGCTCACCATTTTCAATTAAGGGGAAACTCCAGTGAGGCCACATTGTACAAGCCCACAATGTAATTTAGCCAAGATTCAGGGTTACCAGCAGCCATATCACCCTGCAACTCAGAACTGGCAACCCACTGAAGCTAAGCAGGTGTGAGCCTGGTCAGTACCTGGATGGGAGACCTCCTGGGAAAAAGTAAGGTTGCTGCTGGAAGAGGTGTTAGTAGGGCCAGCAGGGGGCGTTCATCCTGCGGTCTGTGTGGGTCCTAATGCCCCAGTATAGTGACAGGGACACTATACTGTAAACAGGCGCCGTCCTTCGGATGAGATGTAAAACCGAGGTCCTGACACTCTGTGGTCATTTAAAATCCCAGGGAGTTTCTCGAAAAGAGTAGGGGTGTAACCCAGGCGTCCTGGTCAAATTTCCCATTGGCCCTTACCAATCATGGCATCCTAATACTCCCCATCTGTGAATTGGCTTCATTACTCTGCTTTCCTCCCCACTGATAGGTGATGTGTGGTGAGCGGTTTGGCGCACTATGGCTGCCGTCGCATCATCCAGGTGGGGCTGCACATTGGTGGTGGTGGAGGGGAGTCCCCATTACCTGTAAAGCGCTTTGAGTGGAGTGTCCAGAAAAGCGCTATATAAGTGTAAGCAATTATTATTATTACCTGTAAATCTCCTGATTTAATGAACAGTACAGTACTTCCCAGTACTGATCAGGCCCAGCCTTGCTTACCATTCTAGATACAATGAGATCAGGTGACAAGGTGTAGATGTGACTGCTGTCATGTCTTGAAAAAAGTTCCACACCCTTTTATGTGTTATACCAAGTTCTTTTTATTTAACTGTTAATATACAAATCTATATAAGAGAGATTTAAAATAGAAAGTGTTTTGAAATAGGACTACTTGTGAGATTACAAATGACACAAAGAAAACATATCACACTCAGTGTGGCTCTCATAATGAAAGGTACTGTACTATATTCCAGAACAAATATTTGACTTAATGGATACAGTCAAAGCTAGAAATGATGTAGCAAATAAATTTTCACTTGCAGTTTCTAGTTGTCTTCCTATTGTAGATATTTAAAAGACTCTGGTTAAATTCATGACACAATTCCCCAAAAAGTGATATCTTAAAATTACCTTTCAATAATTTCATAGATTACCGACATTTCACTTGTACTGTATTCTATTGGATTGTACTGTAATCCTTTCTGTTGAAAATTCCCTTTAATTAGATTATTTAACAGGGGCTTTAGAGAACTTCTGTTTTGTGTTACAATGAATAAATTCCTAACCTGTGTAGGCTACAGTATATTAGTAGGCAGTAGTCTACTAATATACTGTAGTTAAAAAAAGTAAAATATATTGGTGCTATATCAAGTTACTGATCTCTTCAGCTATTTAAAAACAACTTTCTGGGGCTGCTTAAAACATGAGATCAGACACTCATATTTGATCCTGGGGACTCCAGAATAGCACTGGACAGGTAAAAAAGCTTACTTTGTGTATAGCCTCACTCTTCCCAAAGCAGGCTCTTTCAGATTAAGCCTCAAGATGTCAATTTTAGTTGGGAAAAAACCTGAGTTCAAAAGTTGCAATTCAATGCAAAAGTACTAAAGATAAAAATATTGACTGTGGCTCCCTTAATGGTTGAGATATGTCAGTAACATTAGCAGTTCAATGTGAAGAATTAATCTGCAAAGAACCTGGTTTTGGTAGAGTGAATAACATTTGCATTCCCCTGTTGACAATTGCTCTCAGTACTACAGAGCTTCAGTGCTGCATTATTTCTGCTGTGTATTGAGGTCACTGCATCACAGTTCTCACAGTATGACATTTACTCACAGTGAGAACAGCATTTCAGTGCTGCAACAGACTGAATATTCTCAATTTTGCACAGGTTACTGGCAGGTTCTTACAGTGCCACACAGCTATGAAATTGCATGGAAAACTATAATCAGGCAACAAGCCGATCTTGATTAAAGCACTTTGAAAATGATTGTCCTACCAGCATGCACAAGCACAGCATTTCATTTATGGCACTATGATGATACTGGGAAACAAGCATCAGCGAGAGCCTTTCATTTAAGATAAGCATGTCTCGTGTTTAATAAAACGTCTGCCTTCAAATTTTGCAAGACCTGCCAAGTGCAGAAGATACAGCAGGGATACAGGACCAGTTTCTGCAATTTCAGCCAAAAGATATAAAGAGGGCCTTTTAAGAACAGCTTTGTTGTTTTCTCTGCATTCTTTCCTATCATGATGGTAAATTTCTGCTTGTGTTGCTTGAGAAAACAACTGATAGAATAAGGGATAAGGCCACATTTACAAACTCCAGATTCTCTGACATACTTTCCCTATGAGTCGTACGCACTCTCACGATATTCCAGTCACACAGACCCCTCTTTTTTGTTTGTTTTATCCCAACAGATTTCAACCTACTCAAAAGAAAAGCAACACAACCCAAAGCAGTAAAAGTCAACCTTTTATCGTCTGTAAAAACATACTGAAAAGGTCGTCATCATGTACAACATGAGAGAAGTATCCAGAATGCTCTGTGCCTCACTTGACTCACAAAACTGTTGGTTGCTGTATTACAGGTCCTGTTCCCTGCTAATCAAGAAGAATGTTAGCTCTAACAAGATAGCTACATCTCCAGTTGTGGTCTGCTACAGTGCCTTCCCATTTTCATTCCACTAAACTGAAATAATGATCAGCTTAACGGGAACACTTTCAAACTTCCAGAAAAGAATTGGCCTCTTTATGATTTAAAGAGGACTATAAACCTTCCTGGATTTCGGCCTTTGAGGACCTGTGTCATGCACCACTAAGTTAAGAGATACTGCTACATTCCCTTGTGCAGTGAGACTGAGTTTAGGAGGAAGTTCTCATGAGATATTTGTGCCAAACCCCATGTGCTAAACTCAAGGATCCCTGAATGAAGATACCCATTTGTTTACTAAAGCATATGAAAGGTCACAGTTAAATTTACTGCATCCTTTGATAGCATTTCAAGAGAACAAAATGCAAGACTGAAATGTCGTTTTTTTGGAATAACTGAGACGTATTAACAAATCCAAAACTGTATTTTCCTAGGCCATGTCACTTTCGTATGAAAACTTTATAAGGAGGAAACAGAAACATCATAGACTTTAACATGCATTGTATGGACAAAGCACAAACATAAGAGTACATATTAAAGATATTGCACAGAATCAAGTGGTATTTTCCCGCTTGCCTGTTCACCTACAATGTGCTCTGTTTCTCTCTCTCATTCACACTCGCACACACACAAGCACATGAATTTCGTTAAGACACCCAACACAAAAACATGACATTAGGAAATGTCATATTAAATACAAAAGTAGCTACATTTATTTTTTAATTCATTGATTCTATATGTCATTTTCACACTACATATACAGTACTTGGCTAGGATTGTTTTTTAAAAAGAAGAAAATTTTGGTTCAGGAGCATTGTTTCTGCTATATACTGTATTTTCTATATATGTATTAACTGGTCTGAGTAAAACGTGTTTTCACATCAAAACTGTGTTTTATGCATTTAAAATAATTTATTTACAATTGCGCCGCCCCACCAATACACTATCATACAGTATATTCTTTTCTAAAATAAAAAAGAATAAATTATGCCATTTGTAATAAATTATCATAAAGGTCAATTGAAAAGCTTATTTGGAAATGTTTATGAATAATTCACTATAAGAGTTTTGTTCTTTTCTTTAAAAAAATGTTGTACATATAACATTAGAGGGGGAAGAATAATATATTGGTAATGATTCTGAAACAGAGACAAAGGGGCAAATGTCATTTGTAAAAGGACTCCTACTTTTCCAGGTCCACTGCCTTTCAGATTGCAGGATCACTTTGCAAATAACTTAATCTTCAAGTGGCCTCTACATTTTGGAACAATAGCCGGAGTTTTCTGCATCACCAGAACTACACCCAGTCTAAATCTCATTCCTGTGCAAATAATTTGATTTAAATACAACAAGCTACACATTTATGCAGAGATGTACGTTTTTACTTGGTTCAGATAAATCAAGAAGCTTTAACAGTTCCTTTAACGCAACTGCAGAGTCGGTCTTCTACTTCAAATCTCCTACATTCACTGGAACATAGACCTCTGGTAAAATGAATTGGCCCCAACCCAATTGCATATTATTCCAATGACGACAGTTCACTTAGGAAGTGATGCGCCATTTCTTGAGAATATTGCACTAATTTCCACTGAAGGAACTGACAAACTTGAGGATTTAAATGGTCAAATGCTTAAGAAGGTTAAGATGTTATCCAACTTGCATGAAATGCACAAAAAGATGATTCGGCCACAGAAGAGAAATTTTACTTGTCAACAAGGCCTGCATTCTGACCTAGTGTTACAGTCAAAGCCAAATGTATGCTTTACATTAAATGTAGGTAAATTCCACGAATATAGAGGTAGCCATTTCTAAACATTTCTAAACTCAAAGTCAGATTCGCTTTTGCTTCTTATTAAAATAAACATACAACAATTAGCTGAGGGGTGATTCAAAACTCTATTGTAGGTGTGGCTATCACTCATCTTATCTTTTATACTCTTTCATAAAAAGATATGGAGGTCTTCTGTTGTAAGATAAAAAAAACTGGCAGCCGAAGCTGACTTCCTGTTAGGCAGCTTTAAAAATTTGGTGCTTATACTGCAGAAGTACTGCTATTGCGGCCAACAAGGCAAACAAAGTCTCTAATAATGTTCTAAAAAGCATATCTTTTGTCTTTTCTGGATCATTACAGTGCTGTTGTTGGTGCTAGACAGTTTATTGAAAGAATGCGATGAATTTCCTGTTAGTGCTTGAGGGATATGCTTTGTTTTTCCTGTTGCTGTAAGCTGAGTCTCCATTGAATTCAGACTCTGCTTTCCCCAGAGTGGCACGCGGATGCTGGGAAGTAACAGTCTGGATTATCCTGTCTTCTCTTTGGTCCCTCCCTCCCCCTCACCAGTAGGTTCAGGGAGGTGGTTAACTGTGAAGCTCTTTACACTGTCACAAAGATAAAAAGAAAGCCACCATTTCAGAACCTTCTTGTGCTTGCAAATGTTGGTCCTGAGTTTCTCCTAAGCCATGCTGCTGGTGGGGGTGCTCTGGGTGCTGCCGATACTGGGGTTCGCACTGCTGTTCTCCGAAGGCAATGTGTTGGTGGGAACTGGCTGCCGTTTGACCAGAGAACAAGGACAACCTGTGAGGGGGAAAAAAAAGAAGCCCCAATTGTTTTTACAGACTTACCCTGGCTTACATCTCCTCCTATAAAAACAGTTGTTGTGTAGTCTGCGTTGTGAGTAAGTGTACCAGCAATGGATTTGGAAAGTGTGAACAAAAATGAACAAGTTATTACCTGAAAGATGGGTTGATCCAACATCAAGCCCAGAGGAGTATCCTAGGGGGAAAAAAAAAACATTACATTTGATCCATATTAAAAATGTGTCTTTTAGACAGAGGCATAATAGCTTTACCAATTCTGACCATTCTCCCTAAACCATAGCCTTCTAATTAATCTTCTAATGTAGTAAAACAATTCTAATGAAGATACAACTTTTGGCTACATTTCCTTTTAAACTCTCCTTAAAAGTATGTTCATAATTGAAGCTGGGTCCTCAAACATCCCAGCTCATCCTAGCAAGCGAAATGTATTAATTAATCCAATTCAATCTTAAAATGTAATTCACAGTCTGTCACTTTTAAAGGACAAAAAAGGCAACTTCATTTGAATTCAGTAAAACAGAAAAATGCAGAAGACAAAAGAAAATAGCAAAATGTTAGAATATTGCTACTATATATGTTGCGCACCGACATAGTAACTTGAAATAAGGCTTTGTGATGAAAGTGAACTGAAAGAGATATACAGTACACGGGATAAAAGTGATTCTCACCAGTGTGCGTCTTGATGAACCACAGAGCCCCAATGAGAAGAACACCAATGAGGAAACCTCCAAAGGCTATTCCCAGGACAGCTGATAGCTCAAATTCATAGCACAGCTCTGAAACACAGACACAAGCAGGTGAATTAGGAGAGAGCCACGCAGGCCCCGTTTACATACAGCACAGCACTTCATTTAAAAGTTCGAGCTTTTATTATGTACTGTCAGATTTGTCATGAACCCCCCCCAAACAGGCCTTGATGAATGTTCTCAGTGCAAAGATGTCTAAATTCTTGTACAAGAAGCCCGAGAAAGGGAGTTGAACTGACCGGATACACTACATGTGAGCTACAAAATTTCCTGGCAAACAATATGTGCTTTCATCCGTCTCCTAGCATTTATTACTAATGAACATGCTCAAACAATTTCATCAGCACTGCTTCAGTTCATTCTTGTGCGCATATTCCACAGATCGACCAAGACTCTATAGGATTTCATTGATTTTGGTACAGTACAAGCTCTGTAAAAAGTAAAAATCAAAGCATTTCAAAGTGTAGAGTGCCAAACTGAAAGCTGCAAAAAACAGGAATGCTGACATGTCGACAAGCATCATTTCTATTCAATCGCGCACAGATTTACTGGCACAAGAACAGTCCACTTGAAAGCTGTCTTTAGGAAACCAGTCAGGCACTGGGCATCCTGTAGTCTTTCTCAATGGCGACGTTAATTAAAATGTTTACACCTTTTATACTGGCCTCATGACCTCCCTCCTATCTTATGCCAGTAATGCACTACTCCATGTTTTTCTCTAAACATGAGGGAAAACTGTTTTTCTTGGAGTGCTTTTTGCAGACTTTTAGGTTTTACTTCAGATGTCATATTTAAGAAATAAGAATTGTTTTTTTTTTGTTGTTGTTGTTGTTGTTTCCTGCAGCATGAACTGGATCATCGCTGTTGACAAACAGGGATTAAATCTATCAAGAAATGGTGGTGTGGTACAACCAAATTGTCACAGAATAGCAAACAATCAAATTCTTTCCTTTCATTTTTTTCCTTCTTGAAGTCTCTCCTTTAGACTCACTGGCTTAATTTGCAAAGCTTTGATTGTTCATTTAAGTTCTCACATCTAACAATTAACAAGCGTGTGCAAATCAATGTTTTATTCACAATAGGGTTTGAACCCCCCGTTAACATTGGATAAGTCTCCAGCGCTGGGTTGAATTTAGAACATAACTATAGTGCTTCAGTCAGCCTTTCAGTCACGCCTTTGATGTGCTTTGAATTTCACAATGGTCCGCCAAAAACAAATTTGATAAACGGATGTTCATGTTTGCTCCAACAATCGGCGCACTCTGACACAGCCATGCAGCCTGACTTTCTCCCCGTCTGCAAGATCAGGATGTACCCTGTGGCTCAGTCTCTCTGTGCTCCAGAGGAGCCCATTTCAAAATGAGCCAAAAAAACAGTTTTTAATTTCTTTGTTTTCGTGCACCGTCACTGAAGCTGAGCAAACAGAAGCAGGATGTACAATAACCCAGGTGGGAGGAAGTACAGCGCAGTGTCAGGGGGAAGGAAAATAGATATGGACTGAAAACCTGAACCCCAGGCCCCAGAGAGACATCCCAAACAGGAAGGAAAGTAGAGTGGTGCCGGAGCTCCTGAAAATCAAAGCTACAGACACCACAATCCAAACAGTGCACGCAGGCCTGTGGCCTTCGGTCATTCCAGCTGCTGCTGCTGCCTCCACACTTTTGTTGTCACAGACAAGCCTTTAAACACCTTCAATGGAAAATATTCTAATTCAAACTGATAGTAACTCCTCTTGGAAAAGCTGAGTACTCTACATGCCACTGTATTTGAAATGAATTCTCAGCAACAGCAGGACGGTATTACAGTAAAGCATGCCGTGAAAATTCCATGAAAATTGGACAAATGGAAAAGGATAAGACAAAAATACTACCTAAATAGTACTTCAAAACAGTAATTAGTTAAGAGACCGGCCCTTTTTTTATTTCTTTAATCATGATTTCATAGTTTTTTAAATTAAAGCCCAAGCAAAATGCGCTAATAATAAAGTTTTTAAAGCTAATATAATCATTTTCTTTTAAAAAACTCTTATGATAATAGTGGGGTTGAATGAAAAAATGTTGTCCACCTCTCCGTTTCAATTCAACCAAAATAATTTGAAATGTTTTTTTTCTGGTCTTTTCAGAGTGAGGGAACTCATTGGTTTGAAAGAATCTGATTTGATACTACCTCGTTTGAATTTTTTTTTAAAAAGCCAACAGGCCTCTGTGTTTTTTTTACTATTTTGCATATTTTAGTGATTTTTTCTTTCAGCTGAGCATTTTGATATTAGATTAACACAGTCTTAAAGTGTTCAGTTTAAATAAGTGAAACTGAGGCTTTGTGATTAGTCTCACACGGAAGTGAACTTTCCAAAAAAAAAACTGCCCACGCAATCAGGAGAAAATTGGCTCTGCTTAGCAGTGTAACTTGGCAGACCTTACATTAACTTGGGCAGAACAGCAAAGGGTTATTGATGTCAATATTAAGTTGCCTGCCATGTAATGACAGGAAACTCTTTCTGTTCGTGTTGGCATCAGTCTCCACTTCTGCCAATACCCATGCCCCTCAGCTACTCTCTTTAGTAATTATGTAAGATAACATGAAAAATTATTTTACTGCTACATTTCTCCTGCCCTGGTCTTTGTTAACATATTTTGTCCAGGGGGAGGTAAAGATGATTGGTCTGTATCACCCTGGCTGTGTTTTGTTGTACGTTTAATGAATCAGGATCACATTTGTGAATTTTCAATCATAAGGCATACAAACTTTCAATAGTATTTAGATCTTTGAACAGGATTTTGTTGCTTAAAAGCAAGCAGTCATGACACATTGAAGTAGTATTTAATACTTGTTATATTAACAACCTACGCCACACAAAACCAAAAAAGAAAGATGTAAATAATTAACATGAAATAAAATGGAACAGACAGTATTGCATAAGTAATCAAACTCTTTGCTGTGGCAAAACTAAAATATTTAAATGCACAAAATTACATTACACATTAATCCCCACACAACTTGAAAACTTTAGAAAATCTGCCAAGATGAATGGGTATAAATCGCACCATAAGCTGTACCAAATTGGTAGAGATTTACCCGAAAAGACCTTTGGCTGAAATTGCTGTCAATGGTGCTTTCTCCATACAGTATAGTCCTGTAAACTCATGATTTGGAATGCCTATGTAATTAACATAGTTCAGATTTTTTTTCTCCATAGGTTTTGCTGACATTTATTGCAATTTATCTTGCCCTTAGAATTCTTTAGTAAGATCATTCAATGTTTTAATAATATATTAAGTTTTAAACAATTTCACAAAATGGGATGCCATAGGAAGAGTCCGAAAACTTTTGCAAGGCACTGTATCTGAAAAGACACATCTTTCTGATATACTATGTAATGTTATTGCAAATGGTAGAAAAGTCTTAAATCTGATATGGAATTGCTTTGTATTTATTTAATTTACAATTTATTTGTGATTTATCAATGACTAACTAATTTTTAACTAATTGAGCAAGAGTGTCTAGATAGTGTGTCCTGTTATGGCAATAATTTATTTGCCTTGTTCCTTTGATGCCTTAACTCTGACATGCTGAAACTGAGAATGTTTTTTATTTTATTTTACGTGTACCATTTCACTTGAAAAGATTAGATCAATTCAGTCACATTCCGTCTTTGTTCTAAGAAGCTGGGCATGAATGCACTCATTCACAATATCTTCCATTTCAATCTCAAGTCCCCTTAAATATTTTTTTTAATACCAATACCAATTGCAGTACAATGTTAATCTTATTCCTGAAGTTTCCTCAGGTGTTGCAGCATACTGACTGATATAAGAGGTAGGAAGACAGAAAAAAAAGAAATTCCTGAAGACGACTGCCAAATATTCTTGGACTTATTCAGAAAAAATAAGATCACTAGAGCACAAACAGCCCTTCCTATTGGCCCTGTTTGACATTTCAGAGGAATGTAGTGTCGTGCTGCTTGTCTGATAGTTGAGATAACTTGCCTTTGAAGAACAACACCTTCCCCTCTTTGTGTAGCGGTGACAATAGTGCGGAGGTCTGTGTTTGGGCTGGCTATATTCCAGGCTTCAGATACAATAAATCCCCCACAGGCTCATCATTGCTGATTGCAGCCATGAGGTCAGGCCACAGACCTTCCTCAGGGTCAGGCCCCACCTTGTCCCTGCCTCCCCCCCCCCAGTAAAAACTCCCGACAAGACCTCCCAACCTCATTACTATGGCAACATGGCTCCCTCCACCATATTCTGTAGGCGTAGTCAAGGCCGGACTGAGCGAGCAGCCTGACAGAGACTGACTTCCAGGACTTTGTCATGTGCTTTCTGCGGTTACGTGCATTTCTTGCCATCCAAAGAGGCAAAACAAAGACATAAAATTAAAAAGGTAAAAAACAGGAAAACAGGAATCGGCTTTCAAAGTAAAGATGTCAAAGCCATGTTTACATGCACGTGTATTTTTTTCCCCTTTTTCAGTGACAGTTCAAATGGAGCTTG
Source organism: Lepisosteus oculatus (assembly GCF_040954835.1). NCBI lineage: Eukaryota > Metazoa > Chordata > Actinopteri > Semionotiformes > Lepisosteidae > Lepisosteus > Lepisosteus oculatus. The sequence goes on along the minus strand of NC_090719.1, from coordinate 9,274,518 downwards.
ACTTGTCTGCGATCAGAACCCGTTGTTGCAAAGTTCCTACACTACAAATCTTACTTACTAGATTGTGAACACGATTTTCTAACTTCCAGGCTTGTCTTCACACTGCCTCCTTCGGCACAATGCTAGTTGACAAAAGAGGTAAAGGTTACAGTATATCATCAATGTGAAAGGATACTTTAATTCTCTCTCAGTTACCAACTGACCTCCCCAAATAAAACAAACCTTGTCCTCAACATTTGCACTATAGAATGCAATGTACTGGCTGCTTATGAAATTAGCAGGCCTGTTCAAACACTTTTGAAAATGCCAGCAGTTCTGCTAGAGAATACATTCAAGACATCATGGAACCAAATAAGGGCAAACTGATACATCTCCAATATGCAATAAAACAGAATTATGAGTGAGAAAGGGATGTACTGTAGGCAAAATAAACAGTTTTAAGGAGCATAATTGTGATTACTATAAATATCAATACTTTTGATTCCAAGTCTTAGAATTTCTAGCAATGTATTGAATTTTATGGTGCATTTAACATACCAAGACAGTGTGAGCTGAAACAACTGCAATGTAAAGAAGACAGTAGAAAGAGTGGGCTCTTAACCACACAGGTATGCTGCTCCCACAATTGTGTGTGGAGAAAAAAAGTACATTTTGTAACTATTTTTAGTTTGAAATGGTTCTCTGAACAATTTTAATTGGTTCTCTGAGTGTCATGCCAGATAGCTCAAAGCTCAGAAAATAACCCTATATATATACAGTACAGTAAGATATACTGTAGATAAAACTACCCTACACTTAGTAGATCTGAAAAATAGGAACTGCTTTATTTCACAATACTGTAAATTTCACACTTATTTTTACCACATATAAAACCTCGTTTGGTTATCAAGCCCACCCAAAACAAAAAAGAGCCAGCATACCAGTAAAAAGCTAACAAACAGAGGTGAGGTTAAACTGAAAAAAGGACACTCAACCAACTGAAATGTAATCACAGGGTATTGTGCACACATTGCAAGGTGTAAGCTACAAACCTGTTCAGAACACAGTTTTGTAAAACACTCCAGCTCCAAGTTGACTTCAGGCAGATTTGGAATTTCATGTAAACTGAAGCTGATCCTTGTCTTGTTTATGGGACAGATATATGAGGGACAGCTCTCATTCTGATAGGGTATTCTTCTGTCCACATTCCAGGAAACTTTTGCACGGACTGAGCACTTATAAACTGATACCTTCATCGAAACAACCCCCAGCTGCACACTTGTTACCTAGAAAAGACAACGAGAGAAGCAGGTCAGTTTTTTTTGTTTAGATAAATGTTTACGTCTTACTGTCAAAATACTATTTCATGATAAAACGGGAGACTCAAGGAATGCCTGCACACAAACCCAACATAACACCATTTTGATAACAAAACATCATTTCCCAGGAAAACACTGTCCTAATAGAATACCCCTTTAAAACTAGACTAAAATAGACTTTTATACCAAACTCAAACAAACCTAAAACCTTTATCAAATAATGTATAGTGGCTATGCAGTAATAGTGCCAGAGCAATTCTTCAAAAGGCCACCTTCTTTAAACTGTATGAAACATTTAATTATTATCAATAATATATCAAATATAAAGAATAAACTTCTTCTGATCCAGCTATCTGCATTTTTATGCTTTGTAGTCAGTGTGCTTGAGATTTTTCCACTCTCTCAGCTATCAATGTATTTTTGTAATTCTACAGAATGTACCAACAGCATACCTCAGCATATATCCTCTTGTCACTCCAAACTTTCTCTGTTGGATCAATGGGACAGCAGTAATCTGGAGAGCTGTACAGCTGCATCAATAAAGATTTTCTTTGATCATTAGTGTTCTTAGTAGCAGCAGAGGTAGTCTTCACGGTTGTAGTTGGTGATGTTGTCTCTGCGTACACAGAAAGTACTGTTTAGAAAGATCTAAGGCCAAACCCCATAGTAAGCACTCCACTAAATAACAGCATAATACGATAAAATAAGAATGCTGAATGGTTTTAAGTCTTTTAATTATTATTACCTTCAGAAATAAAAGAACTATCAGAACAAGACTGTATTTTTATGTGAAGTGATATTTTCATTAGGTATCAAAAATATTCACAGCATTCAGTATGAATTCTCAAAAATACAGTACATTAAAAATAATAATGAAAAAATAAGCTTTTTAGAAAAAGGCACCCCTCCTGAGTTTTTATGGAGATATACAGTACATTAAACAAATGTTCACAAGTTTCCTACTGAATAACTAAAATCACAAATACAGTCTATTATTCTAATCACAGTAGAGAAAATGCTGCACATGTGTCACATACAGTATATGTAATTATGGCAACAAACCACAAGAACAGATTTCTCACCGACAGTAACATCAGTGCAGCATGGGCGCTAGCTACAGTATCCTGTGTTTTGCACGAATACAATACCTGTCTTTCCAGAACAAGAAAATTACAAAACTATGTTCATATGCCAGATTTGTTGCTTTGTTTCTGTTTTCAAAATCTTCAATTATATGGATTTTTACTAACAAAGAAGCCACGTTTCATACAGATGTTTCCACATTATCACTTTTAGAGCCGCAAGAATGGTAAACTAACTGAAATTGAGTGCAATGAAATTAAGATACATACTGTAGGAAGACTGGTGTGATCTGACGAATGATTGGAGTGGAGTAGATCAAAGATTTAGACTATGTCATTAACTACGTGGTATGTCTAAACACCGCGTTGTAGCATGTTGCTGAAATTGCATGAGTCTGTTAATGTATATGGTATCAAATCAATCACTCATGATAACTTGTTTTGCACTCAACTGTATATTAGCTTTATTGATTGAATTATAATAAGTCTCCAAATCATTAATGTACTTTATAGAACAGAGTATTTATCGAGTTAGAATGGATTCAGTTGTCATTTCCTATTGTCTGTTACTGCTATCTTATGGGTCCCTTATCTATTAAAAATCCCAGTTCCACACAGTCCCTTTCCTTCTACATTAACCACTTTTGGTATTTACCAGTTTTGCCCAAGAGAATTCTTATATGGGTTCCACTTCCAGCTCCAATTTCACTGTAGGAGGCAATAGAGCTTGAATCCAATCTTTTTTTGGCAACTCCTACAATCTCTTCATAGGTATCTGTGAGGTTCGGATCAGAGGGTGGAAATAGGAACCAGGCACTTTCAACGTACATGCTAATATTGTTGTTAGACTGAAAAAAAGAAGTTAAACTTTAATTAGTGTGACATATTTCTTCTGTTTTGCCAAAATGGACATAGAAAATATATATATTTTAATTTTAAGACTGAGAAGCATGGTGACAGGGAACTTAAGGGGACAATAAGGAAAATAAATGAATAAGATAATGCATGGATTTCCTTAATATGACCGTCTGCACAAGGTTAATGAGTCATCCACAGTGCAGGCTTTGGTAGAGCAAAATCCATGAAGGTCTTGCACTAACAATGAGGGCAGCAAAACACACGACTTTAGTTTTAATGATACAGTCATTAGCAAGACTCGAAATTCCTGATTTCAGAAATGTTTACAACCATTGTAAAGCAATGTAAAATAAAAGAAATTAGGGAAACTACATTAACAGAATTCAGCTGCAATCAGTGACACATTTTTAATGGCTGATGTTTTTGCTTCAGAATCTCCTTACCAAAGTTTTATATGCCCCTCTGACATTCCACACTGTACCAACAGGACCTCTCAGGAGTACTTCATAACCCTCCTTTAAGATTTGCAGGTCAATCTGTCTATAAAAGAGTAAATAAATACCGCATTATCTAAACTATCCTCCTAGAGCACAAAAACAAAGCATTTCCAGAAACAAAACATTTGAATTCCCCAATAAATACAATGATTTGGAGTGCAGACCAAGGCCTATATTTTCCAGACATTACCAGTTCAACTCTAAAATACTGTATGTTCTTAGAGGACTGTGACCAGAAATCTGCCACTGTACGTCTGTGCTGATAAGTAAATCATGTCACAGGGTGATAGAAATAGGAGTAGGGTAACAGCTTGGTTTACTTTTCTTAGGTTTGGTGTGTATTTTATTTCTCATTTGCACCTGTGTCTCTCTCCTTTAAGATCTTCCTGCTGCCCTAGTGCAAACAGCAGAAAACAATCATCATAGACTGACTGGCATGCTCTTTGACTGGACACTAATCACCACACAGTCGCAGGTGACACACCTGGAACAGACAGGGAAGGGAAAGGAAGGAGAGGAAGGAGAAATCTGTGTACAGTCAGTTGTGCAGGTAGCCACCGGGAGTTTACAATACATCCGCATCACGGTACATCTCCTATGATCACCTAGACATTCCTGCCTTTTATTCAAGTTCTGAATGGAGTTTTGGCCAGAAAAGGATAAAACACCCAGCCAGCAGAGTCAGGAGATTCGGTCTCTCTCATCTCCGCCAGCCTTTGATGCACATGGCCAGGGCAGGACTGTGTCTGCTGGCGAGACAACTGAAGGAGTGTGTTGTGTTTTTGTTTTCTATCAGTATGACTGAAGGAAGCGTGTCTAGATGGCTGGACTAAGCAGATTACATACTCCTGGGGAGTACACAGAATCCTAGAGCAGGCATTTTTGTGTTTTTGATATGAGAATGACTTGTGGGATTTTCTTGAGCAGCCTTTGCAGAAAAAAGCACAGAGAACCACAGCAATCTGTTGGATAAATTTAGAATAACAGACACACACTCATCCAACAACAAAAGATGCAATCCATTAACTATTTAATCATGCAATCACTTTGAAAAGGGGACAAATTAAAAATCAGGATGTTGTACAGTAAGTCTTGCTAATAGACATGGGATTTAAAAACAGAGCATAACGCGGAATCTGAAAGTGAGGGTTTTGGTAGACAAAGAATAATGTGTAGTGAGAGATGAGATAGGTAGTTGAATAGAGAATAATGAAAATAGGGGGTCTTGCATATGTGAACTAGCTGTGCAGAAACAACACTTAAAGAAGGGGACCTGGGCACCTGTCACTGCCAGAGCCACATTTAGTTTGGATGCCCGGAAGGGACCACTAAGTGTGAATCTGGTGCTACTGGGGAAAACATTGAGTGGTGAGGGTTATGATGCTGAGGGCTTGAGGAATTGTCTCTATGCTTGTATGGGCACCAGCCACACTGGGAATTGGGATCAGAGAGAGATCACTTGAGGCTTGATAGGCTTGATGAGGCTCTAGGCATCTCTAGGTAAGACATCAGTAGTGGAAACTGAGTCCAAAACTGAGGTCCTGTCAGGAAGACAGAACTACCAGGGATCTGGAATAGAGAAACATAAGCTGGAGGCTAGAGCTTTTGGTATGCTGAACCAGAATTGAAGCAGAGTAAACAGCACTTAAGCTGGCCAGAAAGAAAGGAAGAGGATTGGGCGTGTAGGTGGTAGTCCAGTTGGACTCACAGGTTAAAGAGAAAATAGCATTCTGGAAGTCTCGAAGAGGAGGAAACTCCTTGGAAGCTAATGTAATTTCCAGTAGAGGCAGTGGTATTTCTTGATTTATGATAAATTGCAAACAAAAGACTTCTTGCTTGGAAACTTGAAGTATCACAGTGGATTGAAACAAACTGGGGGATCTGAGAGAGAAAATGCAACACCAATAGTAGCTGCAAAACAGAAATGCTTCAACACTGGAAACAGAGATATCTCTTAATAATAAAGTAAAATTCATTAGTACAGAATGTCAGCTGAAGGCTAGAACGTGATGTTCAATAAATTGTGGAATGTGTTCCATGGACAAAACACCATGGAACATCAATTTGAAATTGCAAACAGAAGGATATTTAAATAAGCAACACAGCAGCTGGCTCGCAAAGATGAACTGACATAATTTCAAGACAACAGTACGCCACTTTCAAACCTATTTGCTATGAACCTTTCAGTCCTGTTTTTCCTATATTTGAAATGAGCAGTTATCAGTGGCTTCCAAGCAGTAATTAACTCTTTTTAGGGAACAAAAGTAGAGAAACATAGCCTTACCTGGTATTTGCGCTATCCAGTACATTAATAATGTGTACTTTCTTTATTGAAGCCTGATAGCTGCAAAACCGCTGCAGCACTTTATTTTCAAAGGTGAACTCAAGGAATTTTTCAGGGTAAAAGGAGGAATTGGGCACACATTCTGAATCACCGTTTTTGTCTGAGAAAGGACAAAAAATGGAAAATACAGCAATGACAAGGATATTATGTAGAGAGCTTATAAATGAAAGCTAAACTTATAATGCTGTCTTAGATATGAGAATCACTGATTTCTGAGTTTTTCAGAGCAGCACTGAAGTTCTACATGTATTTTTTGTACATAAAATGAAGATTGTAAAGTTATCTTGCACCATTAAGTCTTAAATGACTTCTCGCTGCTTAAAGCTTTTAATTCATTTTAATTTTCACTCTGTTTCAACATTTTGATCAGTACACAGCAAAAACCCACTAATAAAAACTGTTCTCAGGATATTAATCATAATGTTTCAATAACTCATAGATGCTTTTAGTCAGGTGTACCAAAGTTTTCATACCAGTTATGTGGCTCTATATCTTGATTCGTCTAATTTGCCTTGGTACTTTTCAATGTTTCTTTTTTAGAATGAAAACTATTAGTGTATATATATAAAAGTTTAGTGTTTTATAAGTTTATTCTGATACATTTTGATGGAATATTCTGCCCAATTAGAGGTGTTTCATGTCTAATTTATGCTATACCACCTTGTTCATGTTTTGTATTAAATTTGCATTTTTTGTATTTGCTCTTTTACGTTAGTGCAAAATTGATCTTCATTTAAACAGATGAAGCCTTGGCCAATTCAGTGTCCTTATCTGGAGCTGTGCTGTTTTCTTTCGATACCTGGATGACACACCTCATTGTTTAGTTCTGGTCTCCTAACTGTCCCCCAAGCCCGTCTACATTGTATGGGTGACAGGGCCTTCTCCTGTTATGCCCCCAAGCTCTGGAACTCTCTGCCCAAGGATATCAGAGAGTCACCTTCTCTAAACTCCTTCAAATCCAGATTCAAAACCTTCTTCTTTAGAAGAGCCTTTACTTAACTGGTTCCATTCTTCACCCCTCTGCTTTTCCTAGTACCACCCCCCACGGTCTCCTCTGTATATTGTAATTGTGTTTTATCTTGTGTAATTCTTTTTATTTATTGTTGTTCTCATTCTGTGAAGAACTTTGAGAAGCCACCTTTAAAGGCGCTATATAAAATAAAGTTTATTATTATATTATTATTCAGTACACTGAAATGCTGAATAATTAAATTTAAATGAACAATTCAAGAAAAATATTTCACTACTTAATACTATATGTTGTGCATTGTAGCTTTTCTAAATGAAACTTGAGAGTATCTGTACTTTGCACTACTGATACACAGGCAATTCAAGGTCAGTTTAAATTTGTTATGTAAAATGCTGATGATTTTTATTGTATGTGTTTCTGTGCCCTGTCTGGTTGGTACTCACCTCTCCCACCAGTAAAACTGATGTTAACAGGGTCTCGAAGCACTGTAAAAGAGGTGACACCTCCAAACTCCTGCTTCGCCCACTTTAAAAGATCACTGATATCTGATGGCAGGTCCTTGATACCTAAAGGTTCCCCCGGAAAAAATTTAATTTGGGATGGATTTCTCTGTGAAAAATAAAAATAAATTAGTCTCCCTTGTCTAAAACACCAGCGTTTCTTTTCAATTGGCTTTTTAAAATGCTGATGCTTTTTCTGTTTGTAGTTTGTATCTCATTTGTTCAACCTTCCTACAATATCACTGATGAAGAACAGCTCTAAACAGTAGTTCCTTAGAAATCCAACTCTCAGTCACTTTAAGCTCTCATATGCTCAAGGCTTATTAAGTTAATGGATTTTCCAGTCAGCTCCTCTGTATCACTTAAATAGAAACACCATTCTATTACGTTTCTAATCATCAACTAAAAATAAGGATCTGTTTTAGTGACATTCCCCAATGCAGTGCTGTAATTAGGCTACAATCCTTAGAGACCAGACTTACACGTTCTTACAAAAAAGATAACGACACATATACTCAGAATCCCCACTAAGACACTGCTTGCATCGTTATTGATGACAGGTATCTGTGCAGTTTCACCATGGCCATCTTGCAAAGCTGACTGAGCTGGCCTCTTTATTCAGTGCTCTGATCAAGCAGCGCCCTCCCGGCAGGCTTTCAGGTTCTTTCTTTTTATTCTTGAACCAAACCGATTTGAAAAGGAATGTTTATTATCCTGAAGTGTAGAGAGCTCCCTGCACGACCCTCTTGGAGCCAAGGTCTTTCCTGAGCTTCCTGTCCGGGGACAGGAAATGAGACCTTTTTAAACTCTGTGCGTCAGTGGAGTTTGCAGCCTAGCAGAAACGAAGTGTCTCTTTTATTTCTAGGCTCTGTGCTGGGCCGGGAGAGGAATATGGAAAACTCAGAAAGTAAGAGACTGATCTGATACATCTTTTAATGTTCAGTTTGGGTGGGTTCTTGTTTTTTGTATATAAACTTCTGAGTCTCTGGTTTCAAACCTGTATTTAATTCCAGACCTCTCACACACCAGACCTGCTTTATAGATCGCAGTGTAAAAGATCTAATAGGTTGAGCCATTGGATAAATAAGTCTAGTGGCATTAGTATTGCTGGGGAGTAACAGTGCCTACATGGACCTGTTCCTGTGATCTACAGGTAGTGTAACAAGTTTTTGAAAATTACTGCATGTTTTTTTATCTTTGATCAACAACAATACCACAGGTGGGATGGACTTTGAGTTTCTTGCGATTTTCCTTAATAGGTCCTTAATAGATTTGACAGAAACCATTAAAAAGTATTCACTGAAACCTTTTAAAGAATTAAAGAATATTCTTCACATACTCTATACAGTGTGGATGGAACTTGTGTTGATTTCTCTGTGTCCTCATGTGTCTCGAATTTGTCTTAATCTTTTTTTTTACATTTTTCACTATTTCCCAGTTTTTATTTCAGCTCAGTTTTTACTGACTTCCTTTGTTTACTGCTGCACCTTGTGCTCAGAATCCTACCACAAACCTTTATTCTGGTTTTCAGGGGTTTTATATTAATTTCTACAGTGTACGCTCAAAAGCATGTAGAAAAATGATGTACATGATATGAAATGTGTATATACAGTACTCTTTCAACAGAATACCTTTGCTTAGTTTACATAGACTACAAATACTGAATAAAAAAAAACTGATGTAACATAAGTAGTATATAAAAAATAAGAAATATAGCCAGTTTACAAGGAGCACATAAGATGTTACTTACAGTTAACTGAAAGAAAGTGTCCAGTGTACTACATTTTTTCTGTTAAATGCAGCCACTGTCCATTGACATATGTTTCCATCAATCATAGATTGTGCAGCCCAGCAATGTCATTCTTTATCGAAACCTGAAATAGAATCTGTTGGGAGGGTATCCACACCCAAACTACACACCTGGTTCAGATTGTGTATCCTGACTAGCTAGATAAATTAATGTGCTAGTGGACTGAACCATGTTCTCATTTTTTATTGATTGACTAAAGCAATCATTCTGTTGGTTGAAGTATGACATCTGCTTTTCAGCAACTCCACTGTAGGTTTTAAAGCTGTCTGATTATAGTGCTGTCTATGATGGGCATTTGTTGTGCCTGTGTTTGGTATGTACAATATACAGTATATTAATTGTACCGAGTGTTGTGGACGCTAAGTTCATGACATTCAAACCACCATTGCAGATCAAAAAGATTATTGCCATGAAACAGACAGAAAGAGATGAGTTTTCAAACTTTATCCTTTAACAGGGTTTTTAACGCTAATGTATTTGTTGAAATGTTGATTTCTATTTCCACAGAGCAGCCTGGGCACAAAACAAATATTTTTGGAATGATATTCTGCAGCTGAATGGTGTTGTACATGGCTCAGAGAATTATGTGTAGATTACAGCTCTTCAGTTGTATCTCTGAGATGTTTAAACCAATTTCCCTGCTTGGACAATGTTTAAAATCTGATTGGAACAGATTTCTCACAATTCCCAGCACACATTTACAATCCTAATGAAATAATAACAAATGCCATCATATAACGGAATGAGTTACAGTTAGTTCATGTTTCTTTCTTAAAACAGTTTTAAAAAACTTATATTGCACCATAGCATTGCACAAAGTCATATTTATCTATAAAATAAAAATAAGTAATTGAATTATAGGAAACACAGCCATCATACAGTACCTATAATACTGTATGATGGGTTTTGTTCCTATACGATCGAGGGTATGAATAATTGTAGTTGACACTGTATCTTGGGATGGCTGACTATGTTGGGATGTTTGTAGAGGTTCAACAAAAAGTTAGTGTGGTGTCTGATGTGTGAGTGCAATGTGACTGAGATCACCAAAAGAGTGGTTGTAGCTGGTGAGTACTGTGGAGGTGGAAGAGATGTACTGTACTGCAGCTGGAATGAAGTCCACACTGCCCACTGGGGCTCTGAGAGTGAGACTGGTGAACGCGGAGTTAAGCAGTAGAGGCTACTGGCTGTAGTGACTGCATGCGTAGTAGGAAGACGCCAAAGAAGAAGCATGGCCTAGATAGCTGAAGGCTGTCGGTCGCACATGCTTGAAGGTGTGTGAGAGTAGGAATGGTGTGAGGGGACACAGTAGGCACAGAAGATAACAGCCTTCCCCAGAAGGGGAACAATGTGTGAGACCTAGAAAGAACACAGTAAGGGAATACGTTGGAGGGGTCTGGCCTGTGGCACACCTTGGAGTGCTTTTCCTGGTGGCCTGTCAGGCTGGAACAGCTCTTCTCTCCTTGTCTTGTCATGCACAAGTGAGTGAAAACAGGAAGGCACATGCAATGCTCAAGTGAAAGAGTACAAAGATGGTGCGACCGTATGACTGAATGGTGGTCACTGAGCTGGAAAGGTCCAAGAGGTTAGAAAACCTGGGACTGTGAGACCAAAGAGCAAGAGAAGATCTGTAGTTCCCTAGTCCTGAAGTGTCAAGGGTGGGGTGGGGCTTTGTAGGCTCTAGGCTTGGCCAATAAACAGTGGGTTGTTTGCGTAGTTGATGACTAGAAAGCAGGAAGTGCAGCCGGAAGGACGCTGGCTCTGTGTCATGAAGGTAGTGGAGATGGCCTGTTTGCATCCCGGCTCTCTGGTAATGAGTCATGTCTGGCTTGTCTGTATTACAGGGGGGCAGAGACAGACCCCAGCAGTGCATACTAGAAAGTGGGTTGTTGTGTGTACAGTATATGTGTAAAAAGAAAGTTTCCCTTTTTTAGGGGATGGCTGTTTGTTATGTACTGTGGAAGAAGAAAAAGACTCACTGAAGTGAGTAGTAAGAGGAATGATTATGCAGAAACAGGTCCATAAATCAAAATAAGAAAGCGAAACAGACAGAGATACAGGCTCCACTGAAAGGTCTTTGTCGCAAGAGGTTAAGACAGCAATACAGTAATAGGACAATGGCATGTGCTGGGAAGGGGAAAGATCAGGATCGTCTTCCAAGAGCTGTTCTGGGCTTCCCATTTCGCAGAGATGAAATGGCCCATAGAAAGAGGTCCATCCCTCCCTTCTTCACTTACTAATTTCATTAACCCCACACAGACCTTTGGCAAAAGCAGCTTGCTGAGGTCAGTTTCAATGCTCAATGGCACTCCCTGACCACACTGGCTGTGTCCAACATCTATCAGTGGGGAGAAAAAAACCTCAAAGATAAGGTCAGAGTTGCTGAGTAGATTTCCTTGTTTATGAAAGAATTTGCTCTATGATAAAGAAAGAGGTCACTCAAACAATCAAAGCTTGATCATTTTTCATGAGACAATTGTATCCTAGAATACTTTTGACCTTTCCTAAGGAAGTGTAGATTGCGAAAGAAGACAGTTGCTGTGTCTTCCAGCATTTGCTATCTTTAGCAGACAAAAAGCAATTTTTCTAAAATTCTAAAAAACTGGCACCTATAGGAATAGGTCTCCTATATGTTTCCAGCAGTACCACAAATATCATTGCTGTAGGAATTTGTGGCACCGGTGTTAGAAAGAAATTGTCCTTAAGCTATTTCCGAACAGATTTTTTGTGAAGCTCCGGGCCTACTAAACACTCTCAAACACACCCATACAAATTACACTCATATTGCAATCATATTGCACCCATTCACAGCTGTAGTACACCTATCACACCTGCATTCTCAGCACATCTGCCCAAGAACACCTTCACTACGCCCACAATGCCAGACAGTTTGGAGGTGCTTCAAAATATTTTTCACAGAAAAGGTCTTACTCAAAATGTACTGGGACATAAAAGCTGGGTTACAATCCGTTTTACATATTTTGTGTCGTGTCCCATTAATTTGGCACTTTAGACAAATCATCCTGCTGTTGTGTGGGATAACTGTTTTGTCCGATATAACAGTGCTGCAAAGATTTATCAGTCCCTAGTCCTCCCCCCCCCCCAGGCTAAACTAGGAGAAAATTGTCCACCTCATAGTTAACGAAAAACATGCACTAATTGCTTATCGTGCACATGGAAAACACAAGGCCCTCATTTTTATCTTCTAGATTACATCAGGAATGAACAGTAAAGGATATGAAAAACGGGGAGGAATGCTTCTCCTGCCATCACTGGGGAGGCAAACAGTTTCAACCACTGACATTTCTTTGAAACTAACCATGTGTCTCAGATTATTTTGCACAGAAACAGCTGACTGATTCAGTGCTGTTCTCTGTCACAGTGGCTGTCATCCTCCCCAACATGTTTTCTAAAACATTTATTTTTTTACATTTTCATCGAAAAAAAAAAAACATCTGTTCTTTGTCAACATTATTCAGACATCTTCCCAATAAGTCTCCATCTTGTGCTAATAAACCACTGACCAAATAAATTGTATACTATAGTACATGGCATAGTGTTAAAAGTACAAAATGCAAGACCCTGGAAACTTAAAGCGATACAGCTACAAAAAGTATTGAATATTTAAATACAAATTAAAGATATACTACACACATTTCCAATCTTCTGCTATAGCTGCTTTTGCATAGAAAGAGCAAAGTCACCAACAAATGGCACTTCTTGCATGACTCCTAACTATGGGAATACAGTATACATGCTGTGGCTCAGATAAACACTTGGTTTATTTGCTTTTCCATTAAAATATTTAGCAAAATTGGCAATGCAGAAACACAAATATGAAGGCATTATAAATTAAAACCTTGACAGAGCTTATAACTTGTTTTGGTAAAAAAAAAATTAAGCTTTTGATGATGTTCAGAGAGTGTTCATTCAGAAAGCGGAGTTAACCAAGCTGCAGTGTGGAGATGGAGTGGAGGAGGAATGCTTGAGACAAATTTGTGTTAGAAATATAAATAGCAGATTTTGGCAATGATTAGGATTTGGAACAGCTGGGTGAGATTCACTTGCTGTTGTTATCCCTCCCGAACTTCAGTTAACAATGGCCGTCTGACATAGTGCCACCAGCTTAGGGTGGATATTAGTGGGCCACGATATTACTGCTTTTGGCAAAAAACAGACTCTTGCAACTTTCTGGGCTTCTCTAGGCTCTTAGCGATATCACTTGACAGTCCCGTAAAGCACAGTGGGGTTTTAGGTGTGTCGAAGATGCAGGACTCTGACGTGTGTGTGTGCCAGTGTAGCAGGCCTGCAGATGTAGGAGTCATTGAAAAGTCTCAAACACAGTGAATTGCACAAACCCTTAATATGGTTTACAATGTCCGAAAAGTACTTTACAAATGTTTAATATTGTGTTTTTAATGTATATATTACAAAATGTTCAGGTGGGTAGCTGCGTCAGCATGCATAGGCTGCAAAGGAACAAGTAATACGTTTATTCCATTGCTCACACCTGAAGAAGGCTCCATGGCCGAAATGTTGTGTTTGCTTTCTTCTTTTTTTCAGCATGGAATAAACCCTTCTTGTTCCTTTACTACAAAATTGCACATAGGTTTTATCTCAAAAACAAACAGAATACAATTTACTTTATAATGACACTGAACTGTGTTTTATACCACAAGGAAAGCTCATCAAAAACCTAAATAATAGGGATAATGAATATAGTCTATACTCACATAGATTTGTACTTTTGGATCCGCTGTGAGGATGTAAAGATTTGTGGTTACGCTGGCATTCAGAATCAGAACCGTTTGCTTTGTAGTCATCAGATCTAGTAATACAACCTAAAGAACCACAAACAGGAAAAAAAACATTTTTGTTGACACAGACATGCCATGTAGATAATCGTTACAGTGATTACATTTCAGTAAGTAATTAATTGAACATTTGATACACAAAAGTAAAATATCATTCAATCCTAAAAAAGAACATCAGGCATAACATGATCAGAATTAGAACCCAATTTATCTGAAAATCCCAAGACACACTAACCAATCTCTTACAAAACAAATGTGATTTGCATGGGGCATACTGTATAATAGATTAAACACGCAAGTTGGACATGACAAAAGAATAGCAAAAATGATTAATGATACACTTTAATTTTACAGCTTTTAAATATATTTCTGAAAGAATCAATTTTATTGCATTGTGCTTTCAACCTTTCTAAAATAATAGCTTATAGGCAAAAAAAAATGGGAATAGTTGTTTCAACTGTCGCAAGCATGACCATTGCTGATATAGACATTAAAAAAATACATCAGAGTTTTACATTTTATAGGTGAAGTTTATGTCCTGTAAAAAAGAATAGAAAACCCTTGAAAACATTATCTGGGATAAAACGAAATGGTCCATTTGCACAGGATCAGGTTCGACCTCCTTGTTGATGTGAACATGAGTAAAAACATAAGACTGCAAACTCAGGGCATATAAACACTGAAAAAAGAGCCAGGCGAAACCACGGCAGAGTTTCCCCCAATGTGAGCTTCCTCCTGCAAGGAGGAAGAAGTCGTGCAGTCGTGTTTTTCCAGTCCACTCTCTTTCTTTGAGGCAGTTCCTTCAACGATCGACTCCCGCAACAGACACGTAGTCTGGCATTGTAAAGGAAGTCTGATGGCTAACAATTCAAATGTGTGAAAACCCACAGGAAATAAATTTGTTGTGATTAAAAAAGAAAAAGTGGGATTTTTTTTTCTTATCCTGCAGTGGGTCGCTCTGGGGTGAACGGGAGGCCACAGTAATGCTGAGTGAATGCCAGGGAGCCAGAAATCTGGCTGGCTCCTCAACCCAGCCATCTGAGGACTTGAGTCCTGATAGAAGGAGCACTTCACGGCAATATCTCAGACTGTGAAGACAGACTGAGAGATTACGACCGAGGTCCAGGAGCCAGGAATAGCTGTGCTGGAGTGTGCTGGACTGCTGTGTCAATTCTGAAGCCCTGATGACCTGAGCTAATACAATTATTCTGGAATGCCCCTAATTGACCAGTCAGATTTAACTAATGGACTTCACTCTGGTCACTCATTTTCATCTTTAGTTCCTTAAGACAAAACACGTTCTGTTACTAATACTGCGGTCACACTACTGTATGCACAGAGAGTGGTGTACTGACTGATCATGATGCAGTTTGAACCTTCATCTTCAGAAGAAGGGTCCACTTTCAGAGCTGTTATTATTTGTATCGCATGTTTATCATTTTTTTTCCAAACAACAAAGAGTCACTTTAGCTTGGATTTAGTCAAATCTATAAACAATGCATTTCCATCAGTTCAAATCTCCCTCTCTTTTCCTTCCTCTGCTACAAACATCTCCTCCAGTATCTCTGCTTGTCTCACAGCCATGTCCTCCTGGATGCACTCTCACTAAAATAATAATAATAATAATTATAATAATAATAATATCTTCTGCTGAGCCTTTCAATCTCTGTCTGCCTGGCCTCTCTGGCATCTCCAGCAATTCAACATAACTGCCAGTCCAAGCCCTGATATTGTTCCACTTAGATTATTGTAACTCCATCTTGCTAAAACTATCCATCAACTCCATCTCAACCACAATTCTGTTGCTCAACCTTTTTTACAATGCTAGCCCTTCGGTAGTTAGCAGGTGATTGATCCAATGATCTCATATAACTGTTTCTTGAAAGAATCCAGGGTATCATATTCAATAGCCCTGCTGGGTATCATATTCAATAGCCCTGCTGGGTATCATATTCATTACCCCCACAACCTTCTGAATATAAAAAAATTGTCTCCTTTCTCCACTTCTAAATGTACATCCACATAGTAAACACCTGTGCCTTCTGTTTCCTGTTTCAATTACTTTTGAAACAGGAATCAGAAGGCACAGGTCATTCTGAAGAAATCCAATGCTCATTCTGAAGAAATCAACTAGGTTGACTTTTATCTTTTTTAACTTTGAGGATTTTGAATGCTTGATTCAGTTCCCCTTCTAGTCATCTCTGAACAGAAGACCATAAAGATGATGAGAGTATGGATCCAGGCAACTTTGCTGAAGCTAATTTACTGGCTTCTTTCAAGAAATGATTGGAAGAAATCAATTACCGTAGCTGCTAAGTTATGAAACAGGCTAGGTGGGCTGAATGCCCTCCTCTCTTTTCTTTACTTTTCTTGTGTTTTTAAAAAATGAACATTTGTTTCTTTCTTCTAGAATAAGATATTGGTTCTAGTGAGCTAGTCAGTTTCGCTTTTTCAGAAGATGTAATCCTGTCAAAGTGCAAAGAGAAATGCTGCAATCGTTTCCTCTGCTGAAGCACTTTGTCCACACTCTCTACTTGCCATTCTGTACAGACAAGGTGCTGTTTATATTTTGCTATCCTGTGACAGTCCAAAAAAGCACTATTTGTTGTAACCAGGAGACCAAATATTGCAGCTCACAATGAACAAAGGCTCTTAACCAGCAGCGCACCTGGTCAAGGCAAACTAGAGCGTGCCGCTTTTCAATGAAGGAGCTAAGTTTAGCTTCTCTTGGTCTCAGTCAGTGGGGATTCCCTATTGTCTTTCAGTACAGAACGTCCCCCTTCCAACTTGCACTGGGTAGGGCTGATGACAGCTCGCTACCTTGACCGTGTTGTGTTGTGTAATTGCCCCGCTTAACTGAAGAATTTCTTTTTCCATGACTCATTGCCCATTTTTGTGCATGTGTGTGTTTTCACTGTAAATCTGGATCATTTGACCCATCACCCAAATGGTCTGAGGAAATATCACTCATGGCCACACACACACGAAACAGCACAATCCTGGCATCTAGCCCTGTCTCTGGGGTGCATATGTCACTAATTTCACCTCATGACTAAAGTGCGATTGGCGCCAAATGATTGGTCTTGCCCTGTCCTTGAATAGAACAGGAACCAAGCTAACCCACAGAGTGAATCTCTTACAGTAATGACAGCAGAGAGAGAGAGACTAGTGGCTATCATTTCTAGATCCACAGCATATTTCACAATATAATATTATATTATATAATTCACAAGCAACCCACAGAAAATCTTGTTTTCTGTGATGTGCTGCTCCACACGTGTAAACGTCATAGGCCTTTTGTTGAAACCACGAATGCTTGTGTGGTCAGGCTGGTGAACACCATTTCTAATGTACCAACAATAGACAGGAATGTAAACTTTTCTAACTCACCACTATATGAAAAACCACAAGTGCCCTGTTCAGAAGATGCTCCACATTCCCACTGTGGAAAACTGTGTGTGGTGATCTCTTGGGAAGGGGCAAGACAGTGACTATGTGTGACTGTTGAGGTTCCGCGCGGGCTCGTGCCCTTTGCCACCCGTTTCGTCCCGCAACACCTGGGGCACAAACCCGGGTCTCCGGTGTAACGCAACAGGGAACCTGCCGCATGAGCTAAAGGAGACCTCCCCCAGTCCAGGCAGCTGAGGTCTCTGCTACGTGCAGGGAGGGCGATGACGTCACCATATCCGAACTAGCTCCGCTACATATGCACAGGAGAGGTTTTCTGTTTGCACCTAAGACAAGTGTCTTCCTGCAACTAAGGCCTGTGGTTTTATCAGAAAGAAATAAAACAGATTGCAGGATGCTTGATGTGCTGGATGTTTCTGTCCTGTTTTGAGTGTGTCTGAAAGACTTCTGTGAGTGTCCTGTGCCTTGTGTGTTCCTTTGATATGTTAAAAGTCTCACCTACATTTTATGTACTATATAAAAGGAAAAGTGTAACTTCACTGTGTGCTAGGGGAAAAACGTTCTCTGTGTTACGCTCCCCTTCAGCTGATTGAATAAAAGATCTCCATTGGCTGAATCTCCTAACCCAAGTAAAGACCCAAGTCTTCGACACCTCCAAATATTCCCCTTCCTTGCTCTGTGCCTCTACGGCTTTATAACCCTTGGCCTTACGACCTTAGGCCATGCTAATGCTGCCCAAGCACTTCAAAATGAGAAGTAGATTTTGTATAGCTGTTCCTTATTTCAACATCAAAATTACTAATTAAATCATTTACAGGCAATTTGTCAGATCTAACTTTGTAACTGTGACAAATATTGTCTCATCGCTTCTTTTTTTAATGTAAAATGCCTGTTCACAAAGGATTCATATGAAATGAAAACTATGCAAGAATAATTTTTCATTTCCATGTTAATATTATACTATTTACAGTATATACTATATTATTGTTCTAATGTTCGATTAAAAACATAAATTATATCACAATGGTGCAATAACATTACAGATATTTTAGGGCAGCACATATTCTCCCAAAACTACATTCCCTATCAAAATATTAGAGATTCTCATGCATCACAGAAGCAAAGTGTCCTGTCTAAAGTAAAGTTGTAGTAATTGCCCAGAGTCTGCACAGATTGACATTTGACTCAACTCAATCAGAAACTACATTGTGTCAATCACATAATCTTTAGTAATTACATATGGAAGCACAACAGTAAATCAGTTCATTCTGCTTTAAATGGATCTTCAGCCCCAATTTCTCAGATCGGTTATTAAATATCGGTAACAAAATAAATTCATTGACAGTGTAGCAGACATTTCACTGAAGAAAGTTTCCAATGTGATCTGCATGCAGAGTTAACTACTAAGTTACATTTATCAGTAAAACTATTTCTGAAGTCAGAAACAATATTTCCATTGGATTAAAAATGAAAATCACAATGTAATAGGGCCGTTTCATGTCACTGGAAGTTTTGTTGCCTCGTTCTGGATCGCAGAATATGGCACTGCTCATACCTGGAAATTTCATCTATTTTATAATGTACAGTAAATTGGAAGTTTTACATGTTACTGTGTACATTTTACTTTAATTGTGGTTTGAAATCCTCTCATCAATTCAGATCTTCCCAGCCCCGAAATATAAAAATAGTGTTGCAGTTCCCCTATATACAGTATGTGTAAGAATAGCATACTTTTTGTGTTTGGCTCCACATATGTCAGTTTAGAGAGAATGTACTTCCAAACCAATTTTCTGCAATCACAGCTGCGATTAAGACATTCTGTTGTTCTGTTGGAGAAATGCTCTTGCACTGATTTAGGAAGTCACGTTGTTGTATTTTTTGCCAAGTTAACTTTTCCCTTTTATTTCTTGCAGCTTGTGGTTAGGCATTTTTCTGCTCTCAGCCTTTTTTTTGTTTCATTTTAGTCTCAGTGTTTTAAGTTTGTTAGAACTACTTCAGTAAGGTAATGAGTGATTGAGATTGTTAGCAGTAGTAAATGTACAAATCTATCACAAAAGGCCTGGGCACAGACAGGTGTATTTCTGGTTAGACCAAGACACTTTCAGTGATATATCTGTGTTAGTTATACAGATAGATGGCTGTGGCTTTGCTAACTCAAAAATGTTTTTATTATGAAGTGTAAGAGTACAGGAATTAAAAAAACATTAACACAAACTTGAAGCATACATTAAATTATAAAAATATAATTTAATGTAAATCCCCATATTCACAAATAACTTTGAGTGGATTTATAGTTTACTTTTTTAACTAAAATCTTTATTGTATAATCCTGGATGGATAACACTGTTAAGCTGAACATTTTTTGTTCCAATAGTTCAATCAGAACTTACAAACTCAGCCCTCAACAGTAATTCCAGAAAGCTAGCGAGCATTAATACTGTAGTTTTGCAACAGTGTTGTGTGTGGGTTGAATTTTGAAAGCCTGCTTCTTTGATGCACTTATATTAAAACAATATCTTGGCTAGATGTCTTTCTCTGCATGTGAAAGCATTTAAACAAACTGCAGGCAGACTGTCTTTGAATTAGACTCAGAGACAGGAAACTGACAAATGTTGAGACCATCATCGCTGATTCAGAGGAAGGGGAAAACCAAAGTCTAACTTATATCCTGAAATTTCTTGGGAAATTAAAAGTCTAAAAGGTTAGTTATTTGAGCAATATTTGATAACTAATAAAGAAAGAAGATGACTAGATGATTGCTAAACTATTGATCATCTAGACTGAAATGAGTGAAGATGACCAAAGAACTCAAAAGACTAAAAGAAAGCTCCAGCTGCATTTATGGGCCTCAACAGGACTGAACCAATTTCTGTGTTTAATATTCAAAATCTATTCAAATACCAAATTCCTCAAGAACAGAGGAAGGAAAAAAAGAAGGAATTGCTCATTACAACCACACAGTGTTTACAGAAAACAGATTCCCCTCCCAGTTTTCATCTCTCTCTCCTGCTCCTCTAACTCTCTTCATTTGAACAATGAAAGTAGCAGGCCCTTGCTCACTCACCCTTGCTATTTTTGTTCCTGTGTTTTCAAGATACAATTGTTTTCCTTTTGACTGACTTTTTTTTCCTCTTGAGTGCCTTTTTTTTTCTTTTTCTTTTTGCTGGCTCTGCTGATGTAAACTGGCTTCCCGTAATTCTTCTCTGTCCCCTAACCCAAGACGGCTCCAGTCTCTGGTCTAGGATCCAGGCCAAGGAGTCAGCTGCGTGCCAAACGATGACATCAAACTGGACTTTAACAACTCCCCCTTTGAACCGCAAAGCCAGCCCCTAACTCTCCCTTCCATCCTCTCCCGCTTTCTCAGAAAATCCACATTCCATCTGTCTTGTTTACAGCTTTGGCCACAGAGGGAAATGTTCAATTTCTGGAGTCAGGTCTGGGGAAGCAGTCAGCACTGCCCCGTTGTTCAGATATCATTTGTCTCCCTGTCTGCAAAGTGCGTGCAGTTTAAGACAGCATTTTTGGCAAGATCTTAAACTGGAGCAGCAAAGAGACAGGATGGTTCAAAGAATCATATTTAAAATTCCAGCTGGACGTTCACTCTCAGTGATCCACACAGAATGCAGTTGTGGTATCTAATATTTCACTTTAACTGGATGACTCCCTTTCGAGTAGTGTAAAAAAAAAGATTTGAATCGACACACTAGTGTAGCTAAAAATTCAACTAAAAATGCCAACAATACCCAGAGAGAAAAAATTACAAACGTACTTCAGTTCGTAAATGTATTTCATTGTTTTAGAAACTCTGCTTAGAGAAATTATAATGACAATTTTAAATGGGAGTTTTTTAAATCTAAATGTAAAGGGGGTTTTTCAACTAATGCACTTTTTAAAACATGTAACGTTTTTAATATTAAATGCAGTAAAAATAACACAGGAGCAAAATAGCATTAATAACCAACAAAACATTAAGAGGTATGTTAAACAGCAATGCATTCATAGGAACTTTAGTTTTATGGCTTGCCTGGTAGTTATATTTATATTATATTTGAATCTTTTTACTTAGAGATGTAGTAATTCCTGTTTTTTTCCCCGTTTAACAGGCAGATTTTCACTAATGAGCTGGACTCATAAAGTAGTGCCAAGATCCTTGATTTTGTGCATCTTCCAGGATGATGAATATTTTTTCATTTTTGAACCAATCACAGATTATAACACGGGACGTAATGGGTATTTAACTTCCATTTTATGTATTTTCACCTTATGAGTGGTTTTAGAAGAACAAAATAATAATAATAGTTTTATAAGGAGGGATAATTGTATCAGCACGTGGTTGATGTGCCTTGAAAAATGTGTGTCCTACAGAGTCTGCCTCTGTAGGACACACATAACAACCAAACACGCAGTGTAGCCTCCTCTTACTTGTAATCTCTCTTGTGCTCTTCAGTTGTGACATACTGTACTGCCAGATGGTGCATGAACAGTGACTCCATGATCATTCCAATGCAATGTTTAAAGAAAATCCAGAAATGTCTATGCAGTTAGTTGGCTGAAAATTCCACTAAGTCAACAAGGGTTTGTGAAAAACACTAGAAGTATCACGTCTCCTGAAACTGGGAGGTCCTGATAACTGATATTTTGTTGTATGGTATCTACTGTGGAAAAGTACTAAAACCTTATTCACAGTCAGCAAAATAATTCTGCTTCCCATCAAACAGCTGTCAACAAACTTCCAAGTAAAACACTTTTGTTTAGGTTGGAAAAGCGATTTTACTCTTGTTGTTTTAGTTGTATAAAAAAAAAGGCAAGAGTGGTTGACTTTATTCTTTATCACTTCTCATACCTCGGGATTTCCAGATTGCATGATAATAGTCATATGGTAACTGTTAGCTCTTGCCCTGGAGAAGAAGGAACAATCTTCAAGCAGCTGTTGTCAAGGATACAGCGCATGACCACATGTTTCTACTTGTCAAAGACAACAGCATAAAAGCTACTGTGAAGTGCCATAAAACGGGTGTCTTGGTCAATTGTGCATCATCTGGTATCAATTTAAATGGATAAACGTACTCTGAGAGCAGTCTTTGCAGTTCTGACTGTTTACATACAGTAATTTGTGATTTTGCCCTGTGAATGTATTTTATTTACAGGGTCTGTACCCACTTGAAGGTTTAGTGACTTGTGTACAGTTCCTTATGTGTTACAACTGCCCCATATAGAAGTGTAGAAAGGTATGCTTTACTTTGAGGCACTAGAAATCTCCATTATGTCGAAGCATAAGAAAAAATGGGGAAAGCACTGAAAAACATGGAAACCAACAAGGCTCCACAAGACCAGCGTGTCACTATGTACTCCAGCACTCCAGGAGTTTGAGGGACACAAGGTAACTGGAAATTCCCGAGAGAAGTCTGTTGGAGAAAGTTAGATGACAACTTACCTTCTGATCAAAATTCTGAATTTCCAAGTTCAGGATGTGCACTTCTGTGTCATTGTTGGCGTATGAGCTCCAACAACCCACTGAAGCTTCGGTGACACTGATGAAGTCATTTTCCTTTCCTGTCACCTCCCTTGGTGTGCAAGCAGTCAGCAATCCTGTAAAAGTGTAAAATGAATACTTATTTAATGAGCTGTATTGTTGTATACACTGTACAAACATTGTTCTATACTTGGCCTCATATCTGACCCTTTTACAGGGAGATTTTGTTATAAACCATGCTTACAACAATACCACATTTTTAAACGGACTAATCAGCAAGAATACATCCATCTTTATTGATTATGTCACCCTCGCAGTCATCATTTTAAATCAACTCTATAATCACCTCTTATCAAGAGCTGAATATAGCTCTGAATATCCAGCCTAGGAGGAAACTGGTTAGGGAAGACATTGTGTAGACAATGTTAACTTTAAAAGACTCATAAAAATCATTTTCTGAGATGGAATAAAACGTTCATGGGTCAGCAATATACTGTATGTGGTCACTCCAAACAACAGGCTTATATGGAACTAGAAAAGTATTTAAAATCCCACATGGAACGTCCAACAAAGCATTTAGGTTATACTACAAACATTTGGCCAACACAGGGACTGGGACTCTCGGCTGTTTTGAGGAGGCATTGGATAGAGCAAACTACCGGCAAAACCAAAGAGGATAATTTTCTTCAGTCTTATAAAGATCTAAAACTGGGATGGAAATTCAACTTTCAGCTGGACAATGACCCAAAGCTATACTGCACTAGTATACAAAGTTGGTAGAGACTTACCCAAAAATATTTAATATAATAACTATTACGCCTATAATACGGTACAGTAATGTGGATCTTATGGTAATACTGCAATCGTTTTTCCACCAATTAATGAATTCAGGGGTCTAAATACTTATTAATTAACACAATTCAGTTTTTCTCTTTAGTTTTGCTGATATTTGCTGAAACCTATCTTATCCTTACAAGTCCTAACTTTCAGCATTCATATGTTAAAGACTCTTTCATCTCACCCCAAAATGATGCTTTCTTGGCTCTCAACTTAATAGCAATCCTCAAGTGACACAACAGCTACTGCTACAATTCAAAGGTGACAAAAACACACTGGCAATTTTGCTTGATAGTCAAATAAAAAGGCCACCAATGGCGTAAGCTTCCAGGGGGATGAAGGTTTCTACTATTTATGGGTGTTTGTTCGTGTTGTGAAAATGTACAGGGAAGGGGGGCTGTCTGGCCCTATTGTTGAAACCCGAGGGGAAACAGTTGAATTTTTTTCTGATGAAAGCTGCCAACATCTTTTAATCGCTCCCTGCAAGGACTGCCGTCTGCCGAGAGCTCCGTTAGCCTATAGGGAGTTTCCTGTTGGCGGTCAATAAATATTCCCCAAGAAGTAAACAGTGTCCTTCCTTAGGAAATGAGGGTCAGGTGTCGTTTCCTACACTATCCCTGGCTCAGTGACTGCCTCCCTTCTAGACTGAGTGCTGAGAGAGATAGAGCGCCCTATTGCTCTTTCTATAGGACAGGTGGCGTCACAAGCTCTCAGCAAGTGGACCTGAACGCCTGTCATGATTCAATGGTTGTGACCTTGGAAAGCAGGCCCTAGACAACAGCCTTAACTAATGTACTTCCAGACAGGACAAAGCAGAGATGTAAAACGGTATTATTGGCAAACAAGTGGTTCTTGTTGATTAGCATTACTTAGGTTTGTGAGATACAGCACTTAACACATTTCTTACGGAAATATTGCTTAAAGCAGAGGAATAGAACAGTCCATGAAATTTGGATTTATTTTCAAGACAAGGGGCTTGGTAATCATTTAATAAGTTCCATTCTGGGGATGTGTTCAGCCAGTTGGTTATATGTTTAGATAAAGAATAAAGGTTTGATTAGCAGAATTGTGTGATATTGTAGGCAGTAACTTCCATCAATAAAATGCAATTAAATATTTTGATCTTCAATACTCTCAATTACTGCTACGTGTAAATGTAGTCAGAAGACACTTTGTGATATTGAAGGTGATGCGGAAGCAGATATCTCTTGAGAATTAGTCGACGAAAACCTTGCCTTCTTTTAAGTCTATCCATTTTCTAAACCACTTTATCCCGTATAGGGTCGCACAGGATGCTGGTCCCTAACCCAGTAAAAAAAAAAGTCACAAGGCAGAGATCATCCTGAACGGAACATTCACATGGACACACACACTCACATCAGAGCCAATTTTTACAGAAGCCAAATAATCTGTCAGAATTGCTTTGGACTGTGGGGTGCAACCCATATGAGCACAGCGAGAATGTATAAACTACATGCAGAGAGGCCCCCAGGAACTGAACCCAGGGCCCAAGCTCTGGTAAATGAGGTAGTAATGATAACCACTGTGCCACCACATCAGCTCATATGTCAATGCATGTAGTATTTGTTTCTTATGCTATCTTGATTTTACATTGTTTTTACATAGCAGGACGTTATCATCAAAAGTGTGTTTTTTTGTATGCATTGTGTTTTTATTTTGGTTTCTAAAACTATATAGATAATATAAATGTAAAAGGCAATACATTGCTCATTTGCAGTTGAACAAAATGTATTCATCTTTATGAACAGATACTGTAAGATAGATCTGATACAAAGCCAAATTCCAATTTCCTATCTTGGCTTCAGGAGCTGGCTTTTTAGCCCTGATCTCTATGTTTCTGTTTGACTTTGATGCTGGAAGGAGTTAGTCCCTGATGTATCCTCTTTTTAGCCAGACTTCCTTGTGGATTCCTGCTCAGAAGTTTTAAACATTCCACTCTACCACGACTACAAAAGACAAAATTCTAGTTTCAGTATTTAGATTGCTTTCTGTAAAAGTGTCAGTCTGTTCAATGATGAAATCTGATTTCGTTTCCAACAATAACATTCTCAAATTTCTGTAACAAGTGCAGTAAAGCTATTACTGTTTCAGAAAAGAGGTTTTGTGCCATAAGCACAAGATTCAGAGAAATACACTAAAAAGCAGACTATACAACATGAAGTCATACATAACTACATACATAATTATCATGTAGTCAAACATAGTGTCAGTTATTGTATGTAATGTTGTGGTTGGAAATGTTGCTGTTAAAGATTTAGGAGCTTTATCCCATTGTGACAAGAGCTGGGAATGAGACAGAGCTCTGTTCTGAAGTCAGTTCTAAAGCAAAGCTCGTCCTGCTCCCAGGCCAGCCCCCTGCCTCCACTGCAGCTTCCTGTCTCCAGGGGCAACAGGAAATGCCCTGTTTAGACGGCATGCCCAATGATGGCACCCTCTGAAAGGCTCTGGCGTGACAAAAGGGACATAAACAAGTCATGTCGCCAATCTGGTACTGTCCAGGAAACTTTGGCTCCCGAAAATGGAGTGGCAAAACTTGCAGGCAGTTGTTAATTAACAGCCACTTAATTTCTTCCAGGAAGCTCACCCAGCTCTTCACCTGTTGTTGCAGAAAATATGTCCTGTTTGTGTTTTTATATCCAGTATCAAGACTGCATATGAGCCGAAACCTTATCTAATGCAGTTCTGAATTAATAATGTTCACAGAGGCTGCTGATTAAAGGCTTTGGCTTGGTGGTCTTATCAACAGGGTATTGTCCTAATGGGGCACTTTATGCTAAAGTATAATGTCCAGAGGCACAAGTGGAATGACAGTGTTATATATGCTCATTCTGTTTGTATAAATTAAAGACAAAGTAAAGCATGAAGTCTTTTTGTGCTGGCTATTTAAAACCCTGTCACTCAATGGCACTGTGACTTTAAGGAAATGCCAACAAGCCTGCTGAGTGATTTCCAGTTAATTGAGCTATGAATGCCGTAAGATTCCATTCATCTATTTTTATCTGTTCCTTCAATTTTCTATTCCATGAATACATTGTTTACACAGAAGCATTCCAACCAAACTCAGGTCTGGGGAGAAGTAAATATTTATATAGTCACTGAAGACATATAGAACATGATATCAATCACACGTGGGTCTAGACTCAAGTGAAAAGTTTGTGGCACCTACAGTACCATTCGTAAATTAAAATCTTGTCAGTTTATGGCAGCTTCTTGTTTGCCAGTTATACTAAGCAGAAGTGCACTTAAAATCAAGAACAGGATGCACTTATTTGCACAAAAGCTTATATGAAGTATGGAATTTTCAAGGAACAGGTATATGAGCTCTTTGGATCAATTAGCAACTGACTTCTTAGGGTTATGCTCTTAAGTCATAAGTGCCCTCTAGGCAAATTGTCAAACAAGGGAACAAGTAATAGGTTTATTCCATGCTGAAAAAAAGAAGAAAGAGAACACAACGTTTCGGCCGTGGAGCCTTCTTCAGGTGTGAGAGAGACAGGGCAGTAGGCAAAGGTAAAGTAGCGGGAGAACAAAGGTTGGGAGGGAGGAGGAGTGAGAGGCGGGAGCCAAATTGTCAAACAACCAATTAGAGTTATTAGTTTTATGTTATGAAATCTGTGATTGACCTGAAAGTAGAATTTTTGATTTATCTGAACCACAGTCATATTACCACAAACACAGACATTTCACATTGGCCAAACAGTGCAAGATCCCCACATTCTGGCAGTATCTGCAGAACTGCACCCTTTTTAGGTTTGCAGAGTTTGTTTTATTTTTAATTTAGCTGCTTTTCCCTGCAGTTGTTTTAATTTATTTTGGTGTATACTTCTGGGGATCCAGCCATATCACTCTGCAGCTCTCAACTGGATTCTCACTGAAGCTCAGCAGGGTGGAGCCTGGTCAGTACCTGGGTGACTCCTGGGAAGCTATGGTTGCTGCTGGAAGAGGTGTCAGTGGGACCAGCAGGGGGCACGCACCCTGTGGTCTGTGCAGGTCCTAATGCCCCGTGTAATGTATGGTGGTGAGGACACTATACTGTAGTGGGCGCCATATTTTGGATAAGTCATTTAACCGAGGTCCTGACTCTCAGTGGTCATTAAAGATCCCTGGGTGTTTCTCAATAAGAATAGGGAGTTACCCCGTGTCTGGGCCAAATTTCCCCCTCAGCCCTTACAGTGGCCTCTAAATTGTCCAGGGTGTACCCTGCCTTGTGCTTGTTGCTTGCTGGGTAGGCTCCGGCTTCCCGCGACACCATATGGTATAAAGCGGTTTGGCGAATTATATGGCATGACTACTGGGTATCTGTTTTTAAAACATATGCTATTTGTTGAGCTGGCCAGCTATCGTAGTACAAGAAACAACAATCCCCAAGTGACAATTCTGAATGGCTATCTAAAGAGTTCAGAGTATTCAAGTACTGCCTGGTGCTCCACAAAGTATTACCGTGATGTCACATGGCAAACATATTCCCAAGGCATTCTTTACTGACATGGCAAGAACATCAACATTCACCATTGTAATACTCAGCATCACCTGCCCAAGAGAGACCCCTCGTCATTTGATTGCAGGTGGTCACACAGATAGTTGTGCTATTGGAGAGGTCAGACTGTTTACAGAGAATACCACAATTCCTTTGTGTCTTAACTTAGGAAGCTCATATACCTTTATCTCCAATCAATGTTTCTTACAAAGCTCTAAATGGAAAAAAATGCTTACTTAAAAAAAATCTCTCTAATCAATGGCATAAAACAAATATAATTTGTGATCTTTTTAAGGGATCATTTTCAAAACAATATCCCTTAAAACAAAGTTGTTTTTTTCCCCATGGTAGATGCAAATATAATGTCTAAAATTCTAGTTTGCCTAAATTTCAAATTATCCTGGGCAAAAAGTGGTACAACAAAAAGTGCATCCACTCGACTGAATTAAGCAAAACAGGAAAATAAGCTCAGCTGTCCGGGGACAATTTTTAATAAAGCAAGTCATCCCACAGCATATAACAGATGCTCTTTGCACAGAGGAAATTTATTGAAAGAAACAGATCTCTTTGAATTACTTTTTTTCTGATCTTAATGAGATCTCATTTTTAACTCCGAGACAGTACAATGGGCAAGTAAATTATATTTGCAATAAGAATTGTTTCATTTTCAGATGAATTTGATAAATAACTGGGAGACCAGAAACAACGTGATTATAAGCGATGTTTTCTCAACAGAAAAAAGACGGTTTCTATGCAGGACACACGTTTTAGTAACTCAAACAAAAGCACGGCTTGCAAAGTATTCAAGGGAATGTGACAAAACACTGTGGTTCTTCTAAACTGCATTTTTTTTTCTTTAGACGATCTTCATTCAACATAAAACAATCCCCATGTGCAAAGTTGACACTTTAAACGTAGGCAGCTATCCATATGCTGGAAATTGTGACTTCCTTTATTGAGCTGCTTTCCACATCACCCAAGCAGGCAGGCCGATACCCACAACCACTCACAGAGAGCCTTGCCAAGGAAGTGCATTATTGTTTGTGCTTCTCTTAGATTAAAAACACAAGCCTGCTGTCTAATTCTGATAGGGAAATGCAAAAAAAAAAACTCACGTCCTGAATAGAAGACCTAACTTTTTCTTAATGAAAGCTTTCTGTAAATATAACAGACTGCAAAAACTGCAACTAAATACACATTTAAATATTGAAACAATGAAAATCTTCTGATTTCACCATTAATATTGGAAGCCTGGCTTCCTATTCTTGGCAAGCCCAATGGGTATCAATATATAATTTTAATTAAAATGTATATTAAAAAGCAAGACTGCCATCTTTTTTACCACAGAATGGTAGAAATAATCATATCAGTTACAAACATGAACACGTGGCAAGGACTGTCATTTTTCCAACACACCTGTTTGCCTTCTAGCAGTCTGGACTGAGTACCAGACTCAGTAAACTGTATTGTAAAGTGTGCAAATTTGATTTTAACACAGTTACAATCACAAACCTACTTTTCTGTAATGTCAAGTCACACAAAAATGGACAATAAAGTGCATAAAGATAGCAGCTACATTTGTTTAAGTAGACACTGAATAAACAAATCTTTGTTAATTGCATTTTTAAGGTTATTTTTTATATGACTTTTTGGTATGAGTTTTCCATTAACTCCGGCATTATATGATCCAACAGAGATAGTAAGTGACTTTCTACTTTATCTGGTAACAGTTTTATTACTATACTTAACTTAATTATAAATACAATACATCATGACACATCAGTTCCAATAACCACTTATCCAATTCAGGGTCATGGCTGCACACAGCCTATTCCGGGAAGCACCGGGCTCAAGGAAGGATACACCCTGGACAGGACGCCAGTCCATCGCAGGGCACACACAGAGACAAACGCCCACACACTCACTCCAAGGCCAATTTTTACAGAAGCCAATTAACCTACCAGCATGTCTTTGAACAGTGGTGTGGGGGGGGTTAAATCTATTTTGTACTGATATGTGTACTGTCGTACAAATCGGGTACAAACATCCATTCATGTTAAAAAGGTAACGATACTGCAGCCAGACAGTTATTACCAAAGACCGATCAGCAAGAGCAAGACCGAGTGTCAGTCAGGGAGACTGAATAAATTCCCTGAATCCAAGGTCAAGCTGGGGAGTGGGAGGGTGGGGTCTAGTTTGCCTCTACTATGCACACCTATTGTCCCAGAGTTTCCTTGGCCGAACACTGAGCTTGCACTATCCACAGGAAGGTAAACAAGTTCTTATCAGAGCTTGACAGAGGGCATGAGTGTCCCCAAGCAGTCCCACTGCTATGACGCCTCTCTTCCCCAGTAACACACAGACATTCTTTCAGAGGAAGGATTTGATCGAAAGAGTCCGATTCAAGTCATTTCAACAAAATCACAATCTAAGTTTGAAATGGTCATTACGGAGCCCTGGACAAAAAGTAAAAAGCTGACCTTCAGTTTTTTTCTCTTAAATCATTTTAAAATGCATCGTAGGTATTCCTGGAGTAGTGTGCTTCTGTTGGCATATGGAAAGATTAAATTCATTTGAGCAGATCATTCTAGTTTTTATGGTGTTTGTGGCTGGTAAAGTGGATAATGGGTTGAATTACCTCCTCTTATTTGTAACATTATTGCAACTAAAGAGTTCTCTTTCATTCATCCATTCATAGAGTACAGTATATCTCTGTGAATCATGTGTTCAGCACCTGCTTTCACTTCATTTAAATAAGAAATTCACCAAACAGAATGGACCAAATGGTTTATGAAATGGAAAAGGTTATTAAAATCTCACAGAATATTTCGACAATTCCCTGTAAGATCCATGCTTCTGAAGCACATCTCTAAGAGGAATAACAATTGGACATTTAACCCCAAAACATCTGAAACTGAAGAATTTGTTTCCTTTGTTTCCTACTGTATCTCAGCCCTTTGAACGTCTTGCTGGATGCCTTTATAAGATAACAACTGTAAATTGCATTGCTTATCCAAGCAGATGGCGGCTGCTGACACTGGTGTGTTTGGGAATATTCTGCTGGGTTTATCAAACACAGTGCTAATGAGGCATTTGGAACGCGCTGCTATGACAAATTAGAATTAGAAAACTATATCTTATGTACTGGAAAAAGTTCCAGTTGGCAAGCCTCATGTCACTCTGTTTTATACAATTTGTAAAAACAACCTTGAGCTACAAGTTTGATTTAAAAAGTTTAGTGTTCTTACGCCAAAATTCGATAAGGCAATTCCTTTACGAAAAATACACTTAAAGATTTCTCTAACTACAAATACATTAAAAGAGACAAAGTTTATTTTATTAAAACATTCTAACATTTTAAATCAAACAAAAGACACCTGTCCATGTGCCTGCGTCCATCCAGGAAAATACAAGTTTTTAAAAGGGAAAAATCAGAATTTCCCTCTACTTCCCAGGGAGAAGGCACTGCCCTGCTGAAATAATTTGATCACTGGCTGTCAAACCTTTCTTTATTATTATCACTGAAAATGTTATCTACAGTATATAGAATTGGTGTACTGCACACACCTAAAGTTTTCTCTCTACTATATCCTTGACCACCAATGAGCTGTCTGTATTTGCAAGTTTGTATTTGTAATTTTCCACAGTTTGGGTGACATTCATCAATGGCTTTTTCACTTGTTGTGTTCTTCCTGTGTCAGCGAGCTAAATAGGAAGCCTGTTAATTTTGTGGCTAAATTTAGCGTCAGCTTCCTTTTAATGTTAAAAAATATATTGACCTTCCCTGAAGGCTGGAAGGTTGCAAAATTTTTCTTTTCTTCAGTAAATCACATTCTGAACTTGTTTCAGAACTCCACGGACGTATTTGTAGAAGTTGTATTGTACAAATATTTAACTATAAATATTATATCTATATTTATTATATAAATAATACATATTTATATTTAACTGAAAATGTTCTCACACATCTTTTTTTACAATCAAACAAATTTTGATTTCCATGTCATTAGTAACACATACAAGCAGACTTGTGAGCTTACCTGTCTCCTGCTAGTGCAGCATGCTAAGATGGTTGCACAAGTTCTAACTCATTCATTGTTGCTGCTTGCTAGAGCAAAAAATTCACACTGCCCTGGGTAAAACCGCTAACTTTGGGCTACCCCTAACAAAGTCTCTTTCAGGAGAACCAAAGTGCAAACGTAAAAAAAAAAGAAAAAATTAAGAAGTTACTGACTGAATCATTGAGAAATGTTCATTACAGAAAGGAACTAGGACATCTGTGACTGTAGAATTCTTAAACTTAAATAAACTCCAGGAAGACTTTGAGTTAAAAAATGTATTCCATCCAATACAAGGTCACAAGTAGAACAAGAACATATCCCAGCAAGCAAAACGCACAAGGCAGGATACACTTTGGATGGGACACCAGTCCATCGCATGGCACACACAGCTGTAGAATGTTTAAAATAGCTCTTCAACCTCTCAGAATGAGGAGACATTAGCAATGACCAGACACAAGGCAGGTCTCAGGGACACATATGGACTCCTGACTTTGAATGTCCACAACATCTCTAGCTGAAACTGAAGGCATCATTAGCAGCTGACACTAGCGTTCTTGGATTCTGATAGAGTTGAATTCAATTCAAAATACTTTATTCATCCCCAGGGGAGCAATTTCACCACAAGAAAAGAAACACACAAGGTGTTTTAAAAGTGTATACAAAAAATGTGTATATAATCCATCTGTTTTGCAATTATTGTATTGCATTTAAATTGTATCACAAAAATGTCCTCATTTTGTCCTCATTCCTCAATTGTTTCGCTAACAGTAATGTAAGGTTACATCATTGCTTGAGCTCTGGCCTGATGGGTTTATTTCAAAGTGGAGCACGAAAGGAGTTATGAGAAAACAATGTTTGATCACAAGACTACAACGTGAGATAATTAGCTGTAGAGGCTAACATACTCTATTCCCACCTTTGAGTGTTTTAAAAAATGTATTTGTTTTACAACAGGGGGAAGAGGGGACAATGTACCTGTTTGTCTACTGTAAGATCCACAAATGGGTTCGGGCTGGTCAAACCAGACCAGATGATCAGTGAAAATCCAGAGCTTTAAACACTCTCCAGGCATAAACAAAAAACAGATACTTTTTAATTTAATATTGCTAATATGAATCATACATTTCTAATTATTAATGGCCTTCTCATTGTATTTTCAGCTGCTAAATTTCACATTCCTACCTCTGCATATCAGTTAGCCCACTTTCTCAAAGCAGTACACATATAGTACCTCAATGCCTATCATTACACCTCTGGCCCTTACTTTCCCCAAGGAACCCAACATCACCAGTTGCCTTATATATCAGTGAAAAACGCAGGGGACTGGCTGCTTAAAAAAAAAAACAGACGAGAGAGCAGATTGTTAATTGCAAGGCGATAGAGATAGAGATCAGTCTCCATGGGCGACAACTGGTCGCGTCGGTAGGTCTCACTGCCACCCAGTCTGGACAACCAGTGTGGTGTTCTGTGAAGGGGGGGGATGCTTATTTAGACTCCAGACACCATATTTAGTAGGGAAATTCTTTTTTTTCCCAAACTTTCTAAGAAGCCGTCGTCTCTCCCTGTCAGCCTTGTGTTGTGTTATCTGATGGTGACATAATGCCCCCGTCCAGTCTAGCTTCCTGAGGATGGAGGGCCTCTATGGCTCCTAAGCTGGATCGCTTGCTCCTTGTTCTGTCTTCTCCCCTCCCACTCTGCTAAATGCTTTGTAGTTTTCTTTTGGCCTGCGCATTTTGAACTCTGTGGGGAGGTGAAGACAGCGGCCTTGTGGCCAGCCAGGGAGCAAGGCTGGAGATCGGAGAGACTGACAACGTCAAGTGCCATGTTTGGTATTGGTTTTCATTCCATCGCAGACCTTAATGACTTAATTGAACCAATTAAGTGGATAAGATCCAGTCAGATCCAGGTCTTAATAGGGAGGTAATTGAAAGGTGCCCCTAAAACCTGCAGGAAATCATCACTTGAGGACCCGAGTTGCCCACCCTTGTCTTAGAGAATCACCCTAAAGCTGGGAGGAGGCAAGACAGGATTTTCCAGCAAACAGTTTTACCCCCAGGTCTACCCTAACTCAATCCATCACTCTCAGTTCCAATGTAGTCACATAGGAAGCTGAAAGCATCAGGCTGTAGTACACAGCCTCACAGTCCTGCTTCTCTGAGCCACACTGTCTTCCGGCTTACATTCTAAACGACCCCCAAAGTGATCCTTTGATTTCCGTAACCAGACGCTTTCATTGTCTTCAGGTTTTAGAAAGATATTTTGAGATGCTTGAAAAAAAATGTTCAACAACTATGCTAAATCTGCACCATGTTCAGGAGCAAAAAAGTAAATAATTTAAATAAGGTAATAGCTAGTACAGTTCATGAAGGCTCAGATTGGTAACAGAAAGCTCAGTTTAGATGATCAAATAACAACAGGTCCTGTGAACCAAAAATAGGCAGCTCTGTTTTACTAGTTAATCAAGTCCTGGAATTATAGAAAAACATTAATTGTGACTAAATTGTTCTAGTGCTCCGAGCTCAGAGCATTAATGAAAATGATTCTCAGTATGAATACTTCCAAGTAGCACAGCTAAATGGCACCGATTGCCCTAATTGGGAGAGATAAAATATATACACATTACAGATCCAAAAGACCGGAACACCGATTCAACGAGCCCAGTCATAGAGACTGAGTGTCGAGCGAGCATGAGCAGTGAGGTACGAGACTACGAGAGCATAGATATCGATGATCGAGTCACAATAATAACGCACACAGCCAAGTTGGGCCTCTCGCAGCCAGTCTCATTGCTCAATTTATCATTCTTCAATTGACGACCATGTTTGTTTTATTATTATCATATTTTTGGGGGAATTTCATTTTTTATGCGCAGTTCAGTTTCCCATGTGCGCTGGTTTCATAACCTGTGTGTGCGCGTGCACATGCGCACAGTTTAGAGGGAACATTGCTTCTGAATTGCAGATTTGGGGTGAATGTTTTCAGCCTACAGGCTTCTTGCATTGTTACAGGAAAGTGTCTGTGTAACAAGTTTTACTTCATAGATGTTGGTTATTTGATATCGAGACTGAATCATTTTTCTTCTTCACTGACACCACATTCTTTTACTTCTATTTATTCTTCATCAAATCTGTTGAAATTAAATGTTTTGTTCACGTGTCTTTATCTTTAGCACATGCAGTATCAGAGCAAAGAAAAACTAGACAATAATGTGTTTTTTTTCTCCTTCAGCTTTAACACTTTGAGGAATCCTGGAGAGAAATCTTCTGTCCCGTTATATAAGGGAGCTTTTTATATTCATATTATAACTCACTGCACAGAAAAGTCAATAAAATTTTGTAGCAAAGCAGAATAAAAACCTTTACAAACTATGAGGACCCACATTAGGGTGGCATGCTGGAGCAATGGTTAGCATTGCTGCCTCACACCGCTGGGGTCCTGGGTTCAATTGCTGGGGTCCTATCTGTGTGGAGTTTGTATGTTCTCCCTGTGTTCACATGGGTATTCACCAGGTTTTCTGGTTTCCTCCCAAAGTCCAAAGACATGCTGGTAGGTTTATTGGCTTCTGGGGAAAATGGCCCTGGTGTGAGTGTGTGTCACCTGTGATGGACTGGCGTCCCATCCAGGGTGTATCCTGCATTGTGCCTTTTTCTTGCCGGGATCGCAACTGTACACTGTATTGGATAAAATAATTTAAAAAATGGATGGATGCAAAAGCAGATTAAAACTGTGCGGCTGCTATATAAACACCAACTACATTTTATTGTTGCCCAGTGTTGTGAGGTTTGCGAGAGAATTTAGCAGGAAGACCGCCAGCACATGTACCTGTCTGCAGCACTATGATGAGAAGGAGCAGGGTGGCTCTCTCCATGACTGAGGACTCCAGATGACTTTTCTCTACCCAGTGTCAAGAAGTTCAGGCCAACTCGTCCCCGTCTGATGACAGTGTCGCTGTGGGTTTCTGAAAGGGTCCGTGAGACAAGATTGTCCACAC
Organism: Lepisosteus oculatus; assembly: GCF_040954835.1. NCBI lineage: Eukaryota > Metazoa > Chordata > Actinopteri > Semionotiformes > Lepisosteidae > Lepisosteus > Lepisosteus oculatus. The sequence goes on along the minus strand of NC_090719.1, from coordinate 9,238,077 downwards.
CAATCCAGCCTTGATGTGTCTTAAATTGCTGGGGAAGAAGACAAGGGAATTATTCCAAAACTCTTATGTGAAGATTTATGTTTCTGGGGATCTTGCAATAAAATACAAATATATAATGCCAAAATATGTCTACAAAGTATTGCTTCAATTAATGTGTAACAAAAATAGCGTGTGTTATTAATAATTTTGTGTGCAGATTTTTTATTTTCTCTACACGAGACTCTCTGGAATGTAAATTATTATTCTGTTTTACAATGAGTATGATAGGATTTTATTATGCCATACAATGCCTTATAAGAAGTACGTCTGTAATGATCAGGACCAAAAACTGCTACAGAACTCCAATTATTCCATCTGTCTAAAAAAATATATCTTTAAAAGTCTGTAAAAGTCACTACAAATATTCTATATACTGTACACAGTTCACTTCACAGGTATTTGTACAGTTTTCGTTTATGTGTTTTTTAGTTAACACACTATATATATACTGTATAATATTTTACACACAATTTGTGTGTAGGGGAGGCATTTTGTTAATAAAACTATAAAATGTGTGTATGAGATTTTGTTTCGAATGAGAAATGTCATGCGATTCATGAAACAAAACTATAATATTGAGGATTCAGCTGAACCGAACTGTGGTTTGTATTAAATGACAATCACACTGTTAGCTAGAATTTAAAATGTTTTGTTTATTCTTCTAATTTTGTGGTTAATGTTACAGAGCCAAACAATGTACATAATTTGATGACTAGGGATGGCATAAATTACAAAAGCACTTTTTTTTTTCTACTGGCAGATTTGTCAAAGTCTGTCAAATGCACAACTACTGTATACCCTAGTAGTACACTTTTAAATTGCTTGCGTCTGAGAAAATACTGGAAATAGCCTAATTCCTTTATAAAAAGTCGGAAATTGTCCCGCTGTAAACAAAGGATATCTTGATTAACAACATTAGGAAATTAAAAAGGAGGCTAATGAACACAACAGATGTTAGGTAGCTAAGTGCACCTCAAGGATTATTTTAAGTGTTCCAGTTAACAAAAGATTAATTCTCACAGTTTATATTATAACTTCACTTTTTAAATTGTCGCATACGCATCAGAGGCGAATCTGCATTACGAAATATCTAGCTAAAGCAAAGCCTTACACAATCAGTAAATGCAAATACCCACTGTAAAACGTTACTGCACCCGAACGCATTTTTCAGCTACGCCTTTGCAAAAACTATTAACCTGTCTTTAAATTAAATAAATCATCGCATTGGAAAAGATAGTACTCAATTAATGCATTATATAAATATGATACAATGATATTCTACATGCTATAAACTATAGATACAGAAAAAATATTGGCAATTCGAAAACATATCAAAATCTTTCTGAATGCTGAACTGGTGCTAACTTCGCAGAAGTTCCAAAGGGTAAAGTATTTGTACTGATATTTTGACGAAAGTTTAATTGAATCCAGATGACAACGTAAAATGTACCGTGAAAACATCTATTTACGTTCATTTTTCACTGTTATAAATGATAACAAATATATTTTACTTTTGAGATTTGAATTCTAGGACTTTTTAGTGCACTATTTAAAAAAGGTGCAACAAAATTAGATAGCTAGAGGTGACTTTACAACAGAAATGTTTTTTCCTCATTTGTTCTCCAGTTTATGGAAACAGTAGCCTAGCTGTCTAGCACAGTACTATACCTCAGCACATAAGAATCCCAAAACAATTCTACAGAGTGTAAAATGGGTTTAGCGGTAACTCTGTGGTCAGTGACTCTTGGCCGACTTTATCCGGAAACTGTAAGGCGTCCTTTTCTTTAAATAATATTACAATGAGTGATCTGATAAGGGGAGACTATTCTAATTATATTGAGTAATGTAACGGAAAAAAATATTAACTATTTTAAAGTCGGGCAACATACAGTACTTTCTCCCAAAATAATTACAAAGTACATAGGCAAAATCAGAAAAAAAATACTTACGAGGAATAAAGAGAAATACAGTACAGTAGCATCCAATCATTCACGTATGACTTCTAGAACCCGTCATATTTTTCAGTGTAGGGACATTTTAAAGATTTTATTTAATAAATTAAACCAATATATATATATACTGTGCATGTTGTCCGTAAGAAAATGGTCAACAGAAAAAAAAATATTAGCGTACAAGAAAGGCGTCTAAAATGTAAATAAAATCTAACACGCTTCTTCGTAATTAGACTTAGCACCAGATACCGTAGGGTAACACCAGTAATGAAAGTACATCTGTTAAAATAGGGTTAGCAGTTCATAACAATGCTGACAAAGAACACGTGAAAGAAAGTAGTAAAAAGGTGATAAACTCACAGAGTAATGATGAACTCCTCTCAAAGCTTTTCAAAACCCCCGATGAATCTGTCCCACTCCTCTCAGACACTGAAAGTTAGTGAGTTTCCTTCCATACAAAGCCGAACCTTTGTACCACTCCCACCTCGGCCGGCTGAGATCCCCGTCACTCAGGCAGGCTGACAGCGGAACTAGCGAACAGGAGACGAGAAATACAGGCGGCGGCCAATCTCTTACAACCTCGGTTTGCCTGACCAGCAGAACAGCTGGTAAATTTCCAGATTTTTTACACAGTGACCTCATATGTTCATCACTGAGGCTTGCCTTATTACTGTTCAGACAGCAAAAAATAGAAAACACTGACATTCACAAAAATCGCATTTCATATAAATGCAAAATCCACAGTCAGACTTGTGATACTATACTGCACCTCAAATGGATAATATTGCCACAGTCCACTCCTTAAATAGCTGTTAATAATTTATTTAAACTTATATTCGCTGGTAAAGACACGGTGTATGTGAAACGGTTATCTGTACCCACGGGTTTTTGGTAACCTAAAAGCAACTGGAATAAAATGTTCGTTTGCTGTAACAGTCTCCTTTTCAATTTAATAATTCCTGTTTTCTAAAAAAAGCCAGCAGGCGTTTCAGACATTCTCAGAATTGTACTTATATCTTTGTTACCAGGCTTTTCTTGATAAAGTGGTATCTTTTACATAACAGAAACAGAAATTTGATGGCCTGTTTTCAAATGTTATTTGTGGAAAAACCCAACTTAAAAATACAGCAAACAAACTAATAAACAAGTTAATATATACACTTTTTAAATAATACAACGGGATGGAATTTTATATCTTATATTCAATTAATACAACTGGCAATTCATCTACAGTATAGTATTGAAAAATACTGAAAATATTGAAAAAAATATTTGAAATATATTTTTTTGCCCCAAACTCTTTCAAAAAGGCGGAAAAGGGTGAAAATAAAATGTTGTAAGCAATTGCTAAATACTGTGTGTACTTTATAGTGCTACTTATTTGCAGTTTCCAGTGACAAACGCTACACGCTCCATTACTGCAAAATATTTATTAGGTTTAGTTGCAATCAAATAATAAAAAATAGTATATCTTATTTAACCAAATAAGTTAATTGAGATCATTTTGTTAGCCACAATGGCGAGCTGACGTTCAGCCGCACCAGGCCCTACCGGGAAAATGAACCCACGACAGTCCGGAGTCCTATACGCTTCTCAAAAACAAAACCAAGGGCCCGAAACTGACTTTGGTCCGTTTTTAACAACACGACACCCCCTTGAGGCAAAATGATGACCATACAGTCCGTACGGTTGTTTAAGGGGAATCTGCACCATAGAGAGCATGTACATAAAGTTTCGTGTTTCACTCAATTGGATCTCCTGTATTATCTGAATGCGTATCACAATCAATTGCTCCTGAGATTATTTGTCTTTCCCGAGACAAACAAGTACTTATTGTACAACAACAGTAAGAAGAAGATCAAACAAACATTTAGCAGTTTATTTTCCTTTTTACTCCAGTTTTACTCCAGGAGCTCAATAATAACAATAATAATAATTCACAGCTTTCCTGAGAATGGCTACATTATATGACAAAACTAAAACAAATAAAATTTGTTAAATAAATAAAATAAATAGATAAATAAAATGTAATTTCCTGTTTATCACAACAAGAAAAACTGAGTGTGTTTTAAAACGAATATTTAAGTCCCTGCTTCTTTATCCTAGTCCTGGAGTTCTACAGCACTGAATCATTGTGTGTTGACATTGTGGTAGGTCTTAAGTAGGTTTTCCTCTGCGATTTGCCAGTACTTCGATCCATCTGTGTTCCTATCGGTCGTGACCAGCTTCTCAGTCCATGCTGAGAAGAATGAACCGAAGGCAGGGATAGTGTTAACTAGTGATAGCATGTTATGTTTGTGTCAGATGTACAGTAATGTTTCACATTTAGGCTGAAAATGTTCCTATTTTGGCTTGTTTGACAGTGACTGCAAAAAGCTTTTGCCACATGTTTGCAATATCACTTAAATGCTTTCTTGAGAACCCATGTGGGATTTGAGAAGTTTTTAATGCTCCATTTAAGCTGCCTTGTGGAGTATTGTTAACCCACAGAACAAAACGATGCACGGGACACAAGGGACCCATGAAAAAATCCAAAAATAACCCCCCATTAACCAGAAGAGGAAAATAATCCTCTTAAAAACATAAAGGAGCACTTCACTCCTTCCTGCACAGTTCCATCTCTCCATCACCCGCAAGCTGTAATCCTTAATTACAAAATCCCCCAAAAGCACCATTTTCCAGAATCATTTCAGACTTCCAGGCATACTTCTTCCTGGAGAATGGAATAAGGAGAGAACACTCCAGCAGGGACTCCTCTTTAACTCTCTCCTGGTCACATTCCTGGCTAGTGCTACTCGTACTCTTCAAATCAGACTTGCTCTGCCTTGTTTCTCTCATCCCACACTATTACTCCAGCCTTCCCTTGAAGTGGCCAATCTTGCCTGTCACTGTCTTGACCATTCAGCCCAGGGTATCTCTAGTGTCTCAACTCTCTCGATCCCCCCTCTTGACCTCCCTACCTCTCCTCTTCTGCCAGGCTTTCTGCTCCTCTTCTACATTGCAGATCTGGTTTAAAGTTGTAGCTCCAACTTTAAACCAGATCTGCTCAGTCTCTCTACAAAGCTCGTCTGTGGTCTCACTCACTGATACTGCACTTTGCTCAATGGCATTGGCTTTCTTTGCTGTGATCAATAATTCAGTGTTGTTAACCACTCACTGGATATTTGATGTCTCTGTGCTGTGTGATGAGCATTTCCCCTCTAACATGCGTCTCACTATTTTTTATTGTTTTCTCATTGTTTTATTGCATTTTAAAGGTTTCTTTTTTTATTTACTTCACAATTTGTCAATTGTAAACAATTCGTACAATTTTACCATTTATAAATTGTAATTTTATAATGGTGTCTGTGCCACGCAAATAATAATACGTCATCCCAGCCTGAAACAGGACCCTGTCTATTGCCTTTGTCCTGTAGCCCTGTAATGTAAGACTCCGCACCTATCTAGATTCTCAGGGTTTCTGACTGTGCAAGCAAAGCTGGGAAACCCAAAATAACCTATCCACATTTTTAAAAAATAATGCGCTACACGTTAAATGACAATTAGAAAGGTAGTGCTACAGCTTTCCTTTGCTGACGTGAACACTTCAGAACAAGCCTTAGATTGTTTCAATAACAGGAAACAATTCATGGTCTGTTTCAATGTCTGTTGAGACAAAAACATTTTCCAGTTGAGAGCATCATTAGTTTCTACAGTCCCACTTGGCCTAAACAAAAAAGCAGATTTTGAGGTTTTCAGCAGATGACCTCATTAACACCCAGCCCCCACAAAGGTAAATTTTGCCTATTATCGTGGAAAGTACAGACAGTACAGGCCTGGTTCAGGGATTAAATCCAAGGTCGCTACTTGGGCATCGAGTCTGAAACAAATAAAACAGTAAACAGATCACATCTGTTTCCTTCAAAAGTCTTTTTTTTCAGGTTCCAGCACATATACAGTAGGTACCCATTTTTCTGGGCCTTTTCCAGTATGTACTGTATCTACTACTTTGGATACAAATCTGGCACTGATAGAACAAAGACAAAAAATCTGTATGAGGCCTCATAAAACCAGGTCCGGACGTGGTTTTCATAGCATTTCAAAAAAATAAATCAAGATTAGAAAACATTATAACAAGTTAAAAAAAAGATGATGATCATTATTATTATGGAGCTCCGGGGACTTAAAAAGATAAGAAAGTAATAAAGGTGTGTTTGATTTTCACCTGATTTACAGCCAGACAAACAAAGGAGAGCTATTAAAACCTGCTTTTACTCAAACCTGTATAAACCCTGCCTTAAATCTCTCAATGGACAGATTTCACCTATTGACAGCTAGTTTTAACTATTAGAGTTAATATTAATGTTAATGTTCATTCCGGTGTAAACAAGTTTAATGGTAGAATTGAGAGGATATTGGAGATGTGCAAGGATTTGTTAACCGGTTACAAAATATGTTGTTGATCACGGCAGAAGCTTAACTTGAATGTGTTGTAACTGTACTTATACCCCGACCAGACGTCCTGAACTTCCGGTTAAGGGTTTTAAACAAGATTCGGCATAATTCCCTATGCATACACATATGCATACAGTATGCATGCAAGTTGAAATGTGCTATTCTCTAAAACTGAAACAAACCCATTTTCCATTGGAGAAAATGGAAAAATGAACATTTTAGAAATGCTTTTAATGCAGAGAAATGCACTTATGACTCTACGTAATTGTTTATAAACTTGTATATATAACATATAACATTATTTTTTAGTAATTTAATGTAAAACCCCACCTCGAACCTCTATATACAGCCGTTACAAAACATGTGAAGTATTCTTTGTAAGAAAAAGAACTATAAACCAGTTTAAACTTTTTTAGAAAAGATTTTTATTAAGGCAAAACAAATAGCTCTGACTGTTGTAAATCAGCATTTTTTTATTTGCTCCACATGAGGTCATGTTAGTCAACAAATCATGCCGAATAGTTCCAAACCTCCAGCTATTTTTGACTACAGCAGCAGGACTTGTGTGCTTTTTCTCTAATGTACAGTAGTTTCATAAATAATGTAGGATTTAATGAAAGCAATGTGAGCACGGGCTAAGATAATGAGCTTTTATTTGTTCTGTTCTTTTCCTTGAGTACATTTTCTGCATCTTGATCCAAAAAAGCCAATCTCATATGCACCATTGGCATCCAGGCAGAATCATGTGTTTGTCTGTGTTTCCAAGATGTCTTAGCGTAGTAAATATTTTTCAGACCAACATGGCTGTCCCATGTGGCACACACAGCTCTTTTCTGCTGAAGAACGCCCTTTGCCAAGAAGATTGCATACTCCAGGCGTGGTTTCTTCAACCGCCCTCCTCTCCCACTGTCCTGTTTTCCTAGCTTCGGCCTCATCACATCAGATGCTCTGTGAACGTCATTATTCTCCTGTGTTTCAGAGGCACTTACAGGTTTCCGATCTTCATTTATCATCCAGTTATTTCCAAGGGCACCTTTCCTGTTACTCATTACCACATCGTGCATTGAGTATCCCTCAGAGGGCAGCCTGGATTCCTGCTGAATACACTTCCAGAACTAATAAAGAGAAAAGCCCCCAATGCAATATTGAGCAACAAATCTAACCCTGGACTGAAGGCTTACATTTGTTGCAAGGTTCACTTAAGATCTACTTCATTACAAAAGGAACAGCGTGTTTTCCTCCGACATTTCACTGGAGAAAATACTGGCAGGACTGGTCTTCCAGGTGTGTTCTCTTGGTGACTTCCAGGACCTCTTGTTGAAATTTGCTTTCATTAAGGCTTGGCAGTATTGTTATTTGAACATTTATGAGAACAATAGGTTGCATCAGGTGTGGAATCTTAACCTTTTTTTTGGCCATAAAACAGTATGCGGTGCTTTTCCTCCAAACAGCTAAAAAAATATTCCAAAATTAATATGGGGTAAGAATGAGTATTTTAAAGTGTGTAAGAATAAGAGAATCTAAGTGTCAGTGGAAAATGTTATTAGGTCTCAGTTAACAGAAACAGAAACGGCAAAATCTCCCTTTGCAAACCCCTGCTTTGTTTGGAAATTGATTGGAAGGTGATACTCACCTGTTTTCAAAATCAGAATACTCCTTTACCAAGTTAATTTGTCACGTACCTGAATGATGAAGACTCAGTGTAATACATTAGGCAGTGAGATCAGCTCCAGGCTTTCACTAAACTTTTTGAAATGATATCCCAGATTTGGTGCTGTATGACAAGTATCTTAATGCCAGTAATCTTTTTGACATCTAACACTGGTAACCTTTTAAATGTATTTACTAAAGGAATACTTTGATATCAGCAGCAACACAAGGACCCAAATATAGGAGTAGGAATTCAGTTTAGGGCCATTTAAGATGGAAGAACAGCAGGCACTAAAGAGTAAGTCTGGATCCAGCTCATGTGGGTGATCTATTGTATCCTTTAGGAAAGGATTGAAAAGAACTCTTTAAACATTATGCTATTAGCAACTTAACAAGCCAAATGGATGGAATGACCTCCTGTTATTTGTAGCCTTTCTTATTTTCCTGTGAAGACCTTAGTTCTGCATATCTCTGTTGATATGTATACTTCTCCCACTAGATGGCAGGGTTTTCATTGTCAACGTCTTTCAGCTGCACACGAATTCCCACCGGCCGCTATAACTTCATATCCTTTCGCACGGTCTCCAGAAGAGGAGACACACGTAAACAGAATGAACGAACGTAGGTGCAATAATAATGCCATTGTTTTCATTTGGTATTGTTTGTTTGCTTAAAAACAAGTGCCAATCGTGCCAGGAACGGTACTCGAAACACCTGATTTCAGTGGAACCGTGACAAGAACCACATCGCATGTAGTTTTTGCCAGTTGTTGAGTGACTCTTATGAACAGAAGGCATGAATAATGATCAAAAAGGTATTTTAAACGTTTATAGTTAATGAAAAAAATCTGATGTCAAATTGTCAGATAACAATGAATAGCTCTCTCTAACTGGCAGTGAAAATGCCAGTCGCTAGTTCCATTTTAAAGTGGAATTATTACGTGATTGTACAGGAAACGTCAAAACGCAGAATACTATAAACCTGAGAGATGCATGTTTGAAGTGGATAGCAATAAACTTGCAAATAAAGCTCTTTGAAACAGAATGTAAGAAAAAAATAATGTAGTTAAGACCCTTTTTAACAGTGTGTAGTCAAATCACAAAGTGTGAGCTGAACTGAGGGTGTGCAGACTGTTCCCTTCACTATGATAATTAAGAACTGCTCTGGAGTGCTCTCACAGAGAAGGTAAATGACCACCCCCACGGATGAATAGGTGATAAAGAGATGCTCCCACATGCAGCAGACAGTACTGGAGTTTCATCTTTGCTCAGCCCCTTCATTAGTCCACTTGTTGACTCCCATCCAGTCAGATCTCTGGCTCTCTTGAGTGCAGCAGAGGCAGGTTGTTTCCATGGATACCTCAATGCATGTACCTTCAGTCTCCACTCCAACCCTCAAGCAGACATTCAAGAAACATCAGAGAACACTGCCTGTTGAGATTGCTCATCCAAGCGCCACTCAAAACAGGCTGATGAGATGGCACCAGTGAAGTCACAAGTTCACAGAAGCACCCAACTCAACACCATCAATAGCAGGGTGTCAGAACATCCTTGTCTCTACCAGTAGTTTCCTGGCTTTTATTTTGACTCTAATCAATGTGAGATGAGCAGCCTCACAGTGACTAATATAAACATACTTTGAAAAATGGAGGAGTGATGAGCACTGCAGTTGAACTTGAACTCAATCATGAGGCTTAATTGCAGACAGAAAATGACAGAATCCTTTATCAATTACTATTCCTCTTTTGATACAGATATTCAAGCCTTTACATTTACAGTATATGCTTATTTAATCATTTTTACTGAGTATTCATGCAGCCATCCAAAGATATAGATATTTTTTTCAGTCTTGAGGCTTAATGATAATATGGTTTACATAAGAACTTAAAAGTTTCAATGAACAAAACAAGACCATTAGGCCTACTTAGTCTATTCTGTAATTAATAATGTATGTATTTCTGTAGTATAGAAGAAAATGCTGCACATGTGTCACATACAGTATATGTAATTATGGCAACAAACCACAAGAACAGATTTCTCACCGACAGTAACATCAGTGTAGCAGGGGCGCTAGCTACAGTATCCTGTGTTTTGCACAAATACAATACCTGTCTTTCCAGAACAAGAAAATTACAAAACTATGTTCATATGCCAGATTTGTTCCTTTGTTTCTGTTTTCAAAATCTTCAATTATATGGATTTTTACTAACAAAGAAGCCACGTTTCATACAGATGTTTCCACATTATCACTTTTAGTGCCGCAAGAATGGTAAACTAACTGAAATTGAGTGCAATGAAATTAAGATACATACTGTAGGAAGACAGGTGTGATCTGACGAATGATTGGAGTGGAGTAGATCAAAGATTTAGACTATGTCATTAACTACGTGGTATGTCTAAACACCGCGTTGTAGCATGTTGCTGAAATTGCATGAGTCTGTTAATGTATATGGTATCAAATCAATCACTCATGATAACTTGTTTTGCTCTCAACTGTATATTAGCTTTATTGATTGAAATATAATAAGTCTCCACATCATTAATGTACTTTATAGAACAGAGTATTTATCGAGTTAGAATGGATTCAGCTGTCATTTCCTATTGTCTGTTACTGCTATCTTATGGGTCCCTTATCTATTAAAAATCCCAGTTCCACACAGTCCCTTTCCTTCTACATTAACCACTTTTGGTATTTACCAGTTTTGCCCAAGAGAATTCTTATATGGGTTCCACTTCCAGCTCCAATTTCACTGTAGGAGGCAATAGAGCTTGATTCCAATCTTTTTTTGGCAACTCCTACAATCTCTTCATAGGTATCTGTGAGGTTCGGATCAGAGGGTGGAAATAGGAACCAGGCACCTTCAACGTACATGCTAATATTGTTGTTAGACTGAAAAAAAGAAGTTAAACTTTAATTAGTGTGACATATTTCTTCTGTTTTGCCAAAATGGACATAGAAAATATATATATTTTAATTTTAAGACTGAGAAGCATGGTGACAGGGAACTTAAGGGGACAATAAGGAAAATAAATGAATAAGATAATGCATGGATTTCCTTAATATGACCGTCTGCACAAGGTTAATGAGTCATCCACAGTGCAGGCTTTGGTAGAGCAAAATCCATGAAGGTCTTGCACTAACAATGAGGGCAGCAAAACACACGACTTTAGTTTTAATGATACAGTCATTAGCAAGACTCGAAATTCCTGATTTCAGAAATGTTTACAACCATTGTAAAGCAATGTAAAATAAAAGAAATTAGGGAAACTACATTAACAGAATTCAGCTGCAATCAGTGACACATTTTTAATGGCTGATGTTTTTGCTTCAGAATCTCCTTACCAAAGTTTTATATGCCCCTCTGACATTCCACACTGTACCAACAGGACCTCTCAGGAGTACTTCATAACCCTCCTTTAAGATTTGCAGGTCAATCTGTCTATAAAAGAGTAAATAAATACCGCATTATCTAAACTATCCTCCTAGAGCACAAAAACAAAGCATTTCCAGAAACAAAACATTTGAATTCCCCAATAAATACAATGATTTGGAGTGCAGACCAAGGCCTATATTTTCCAGACATTACCAGTTCAACTCTAAAATACTGTATGTTCTTAGCGGACTGTGACCAGAAATCTGCCACTGTACGTCTGTGCTGATAAGTAAATCATGTCACAGGGTGATAGAAATAGGAGTAGGGTAACAGCTTGGTTTACTTTTCTTAGGTTTGGTGTGTATTTTATTTCTCATTTGCACCTGTGTCTCTCTCCTTTAAGATCTTCCTGCTGCCCTAGTGCAAACAGCAGAAAACAATCATCATAGACTGACTGGCATGCTCTTTGACTGGACACTAATCACCACACAGTCGCAGGTGACACACCTGGAACAGACAGGGAAGGGAAAGGAAGGAGAGGAAGGAGAAATCTGTGTACAGTCAGTTGTGCAGGTAGCCACCGGGAGTTTACAATACATCCGCATCACGGTACATCTCCTATGATCACCTAGACATTCCTGCCCTTTATTCAAGTTCTGAATGGAGTTTTGGCCAGAAAAGGATAAAACACCCAGCCAGCAGAGTCAGGAGATTCGGTCTCTCTCATCTCCGCCAGCCTTTGATGCACATGGCCAGGGCAGGACTGTGTCTGCTGGCGAGACAACTGAAGGAGTGTGTTGTGTTTTTGTTTTCTATCAGTATGACTGAAGGAAGCGTGTCTAGATGGCTGGACTAAGCAGATTACATACTCCTGAGGAGTACACAGAATCCTAGAGCAGGCGTTTTTGTGTTTTTGATTTGAGAATGACTTGTGGGATTTTCTTGAGCAGCCTTTGCAGAAAAAAGCACAGAGAACCACAGCAATCTGTTGGATAAATTTAGAATGACAGACACACACTCATCCAACAACAAAAGATGCAATCCATTAACTATTTAATCATGCAATCACTTTGAAAAGGGGACAAATTAAAAATCAGGATGTTGTACAGTAAGTCTTGCTAATAGACATGGGATTTAAAAACAGAGCATAACGCGGAATCTGAAAGTGAGGGTTTTGGTAGACAAAGAATAATGTGTAGTGAGAGATGAGATAGGTAGTTGAATAGAGAATAATGAAAATAGGGGGTCTTGCATATGTGAACTAGCTGTGCAGAAACAACACTTAAAGAAGGGGACCTGAGCACCTGTCACTGCCAGAGCCACATTTAGTTTGGATGCCCGGAAGGGACCACTAAGTGTGAATCTGGTGCTACTGGGGAAAACATTGAGTGGTGAGGGTTATGATGCTGAGGGCTTGAGGAATTGTCTCTATGCTTGTATGGGCACCAGCCACACTGGGAATTGGGATCAGAGAGAGATCACTTGAGGCTTGATAGGCTTGATGAGGCTCTAGGCATCTCTAGGTAAGACATCAGTAGTGGAAACTGAGTCCAAAACTGAGGTCCTGTCAGGAACACAGAACTACCAGGGATCTGGAATAGAGAAATATGAGCTGGAGGCTAGAGCTTTTGGTATGCTGAACCAGAATTGAAGCAGAGTAAACAGCACTTAAGCTGGCCAGAAAGAAAGGAAGAGGATTGGGCGTGTAGGTGGTAGTCCAGTTGGACTCACAGGTTAAAGAGAAAATAGCATTCTGGAAGTCTCGAAGAGGAGGAAACTCCTTGGAAGCTAATGTAATTTCCAGTAGAGGCAGTGGTATTTCTTGATTTATGATAAATTGCAAACAAAAGACTTCTTGCTTGGAAACTTGCAGTATCACAGTGGATTGAAACAAACTGGGGGATCTGAGAGAGAAAATGCAACACCAATAGTAGCTGCAAAACAGAAATGCTTCAACACTGGAACAGAGATATCTCTTAATAATAAAGTAAAATTCATTAGTACAGAATGTCAGCTGAAGGCTAGAACGTGATGTTCAATAAATTGTGGAATGTGTTCCATGGACAAAACACCATGGAACATCAATCTGAAATTGCAAACAGAAGGATATTTAAATAAGCAACACAGCAGCTGGCTCGCAAAGATGAACTGACATAATTTCAAGACAACAGTACGCCACTTTCAAACCTATTTGCTATGAACCTTTCAGTCCTGTTTTTCCTATATTTGAAATGAGCAGTTATCAGTGGCTTCCAAGCAGTAATTAACTCTTTTTAGGGAACAAAAGTAGAGAAACATAGCCTTACCTGGTATTTGCGCTATCCAGTACATTAATAATGTGTACTTTCTTTATTGAAGCCTGATAGCTGCAAAACCGCTGCAGCACTTTATTTTCAAAGGTGAACTCAAGGAATTTTTCAGGGTAAAAGGAGGAATTGGGCACACATTCTGAATCACCGTTTTTGTCTGAGAAAGGACAAAAAATGGAAAATACAGCAATGACAAGGATATTATGTAGAGAGCTTATAAATGAAAGCTAAACTTATAATGCTGTCTTAGATATGAGAATCACTGATTTCTGAGTTTTTCAGAGCAGCACTGAAGTTCTACATGTATTTTTTGTACATAAAATGAAGATTGTAAAGTTATCTTGCACCATTAAGTCTTAAATGACTTCTCGCTGCTTAAAGCTTTTAATTCAATTTAATTTTCACTCTGTTTCAACATTTTGATCAGTACACAGCAAAAACCCACTAATAAAAACTGTTCTCAGGATATTAATCATAATGTTTCAATAACTCATAGATGCTTTTAGTCAGGTGTACCAAAGTTTTCATACCAGTTATGTGGCTCTATATCTTGATTTGTCTAATTTGCCTTGGTACTTTTCAATGTTTCTTTTTTAGAATGAAAACTATTAGTGTATATATATAAAAGTTTAGTGTTTTATAAGTTTATTCTGATACATTTTGATGGAATATTCTGCCCAATTAGAGGTGTTTCATGTCTAATTTATGCTATACCACCTTGTTAATGTTTTGTATTAAATTTGCATTTTTCGTATTTGGTCTTTTACGTTAGTGCAAAATTGATCTTCATTTAAACAGATGAAGCCTTGGCCAATTCAGTGTCCTTATCTGGAGTTGTGCTGTTTTCTTTCGATACCTGGATGACACACCTCATTGTTTAGTTCTGGTCTCCTAACTGTCCCCCAAGCCCGTCTACATTGTATGGGTGACAGGGCCTTCTCCTGTTATGCCCCCAAGCTCTGGAACTCTCTGCCCAAGGATATCAGAGAGTCACCTTCTCTAAACTCCTTCAAATCCAGATTCAAAACCTTCTTCTTTAGAAGAGCCTTTACTTAACTGGTTCCATTTTTACCCCTCTGCTTTTCCTAGTACCACCCCCCACGGTCTCCTCTGTATATTGTAATTGTGTTTTATCTTGTGAAATTCTTTTTATTTATTGTTGTTCTCATTCTGTAAAGAACTTTGAGAAGCCACCTTTAAAGGCGCTATATAAAATAAAGTTTATTATTATATTATTATTCAGTACACTGAAATGCTGAATAATTAAATTTAAATGAACAATTCAAGAAAAATATTTCACTACTTAATACTATATGTTGTGCATTGTAGCTTTTCTAAATGAAACTTGAGAGTATCTGTACTTTGCACTACTGATACACAGGCAATTCAAGGTCAGTTTAAATTTGTTCCGTTATGTAAAATGCTGATGATTTTTATTGTATGTGTTTCTGTGCCCTGTCTGGTTGGTACTCACCTCTCCCACCAGTAAAACTGATGTTAACAGGGTCTTGAAGCACTGTAAAAGAGGTGACACCTCCAAACTCCTGCTTCGCCCACTTTAAAAGATCACTGATATCTGATGGCAGGTCCTTGATACCTAAAGGTTCCCCCGGAAAAAATTTAATTTGGGATGGATTTCTCTGTGAAAAATAAAAATAAATTAGTCTCCCTTGTCTAAAACACCAGCGTTTCTTTTCAATTGGCTTTTTAAAATGCTGATGCTTTTTCTGTTTGTAGTTTGTATCTCATTTGTTCAACCTTCCTACAATATCACTGATGAAGAACAGCTCTAAACAGTAGTTCCTTAGAAATCCAACTCTCAGTCACTTTAAGCTCTCATATGCTCAAGGCTTATTAAGTTAATGGATTTTCCAGTCAGCTCCTCTGTATCACTTAAATAGAAACACCATTCTATTACGTTTCTAATCATCAACTAAAAATAAGGATCTGTTTTAGTGACATTCCCCAATGCAGTGCTGTAATTAGGCTACAATCCTTAGAGACCAGACTTACACGTTCTTACAAAAAAGATAACGACACATATACTCAGAATCCCCACTAAGACACTGCTTGCATCGTTATTGATGACAGGTATCTGTGCAGTTTCACCATGGCCATCTTGCAAAGCTGACTGAGCTGGCCTCTTTATTCAGTGCTCTGATCAAGCAGCGCCCTCCCGGCAGGCTTTCAGGTTCTTTCTTTTTATTCTTGAACCAAACCGATTTGAAAAGGAATGTTTATTATCCTGAAGTGTAGAGAGCTCCCTGCACGACCCTCTTGGAGCCAAGGTCTTTCCTGAGCTTCCTGTCCGGGGACAGGAAATGAGACCTTTTTAAACTCTGTGCGTCAGTGGAGTTTGCAGCCTAGCAGAAACGAAGTGTCTCTTTTATTTCTAGGCTCTGTGCTGGGCCGGGAGAGGAATATGGAAAACTCAGAAAGTAAGAGACTGATCTGATACATCTTTTAATGTTCAGTTTGGGTGGGTTCTTGTTTTTTGTATATAAACTTCTGAGTCTCTGGTTTCAAACCTGTATTTAATTCCAGACCTCTCACACACCAGACCTGCTTTATAGATCGCAGTGTAAAAGATCTAATAGGTTGAGCCATTGGATAAATAAGTCTAGTGGCATTAGTATTGCTGGGGAGTAACAGTGCCTACATGGACCTGTTCCTGTGATCTACAGGTAGTGTAACAAGTTTTTGAAAATTACTGCATGTTTTTTTATCTTTGATCAACAACAATACCACAGGTGGGATGGACTTTGAGTTTCTTGCGATTTTCCTTAATAGGTCCTTAATAGATTTGACAGAAACCATTAAAAAGTATTCACTGAAACCTTTTAAAGAATTAAAGAATATTCTTCACATACTCTATACAGTGTGGATGGAACTTGTGTTGATTTCTCTGTGTCCTCATGTGTCTCGAATTTGTCTTAATCTTTTTTTTTACATTTTTCACTATTTCCCAGTTTTTATTTCAGCTCAGTTTTTACTGACTTCCTTTGTTTACTGCTGCACCTTGTGCTCAGAATCCTACCACAAACCTTTATTCTGGTTTTCAGGGGTTTTATATTAATTTCTACAGTGTACGCTCAAAAGCATGTAGAAAAATGATGTACATGATATGAAATGTGTATATACAGTACTCTTTCAACAGAATACCTTTGCTTAGTTTACATAGACTACAAATACTGAATAAAAAAAACTGATGTAACATAAGTAGTATATAAAAAATAAGAAATATAGCCAGTTTACAAGGAGCACATAAGATGTTACTTACAGTTAACTGAAAGAAAGTGTCCAGTGTACTACATTTTTTCTGTTAAATGCAGCCACTGTCCATTGACATATGTTTCCATCAATCATAGATTGTGCAGCCCAGCAATGTCATTCTTTATCGAAACCTGAAATAGAATCTGTTGGGAGGGTATCCACACCCAAACTACACACCTGGTTCAGATTGTGTATCCTGACTAGCTAGATAAATTAATGTGCTAGTGGACTGAACCATGTTCTCATTTTTTATTGATTGACTAAAGCAATCATTCTGTTGGTTGAAGTATGACATCTGCTTTTCAGCAACTCCACTGTAGGTTTTAAAGCTGTCTGATTATAGTGCTGTCTATGATGGGCATTTGTTGTGCCTGTGTTTGGTATGTACAATATACAGTATATTAATTGTACCGAGTGTTGTGGACGCTAAGTTCATGACATTCAAACCACCATTGCAGATCAAAAAGATTATTGCCATGAAACAGACAGAAAGAGATGAGTTTTCAAACTTTATCCTTTAACAGGGTTTTTAACGCTAATGTATTTGTTGAAATGTTGATTTCTATTTCCACAGAGCAGCCTGGGCACAAAAAAAATATTTTTGGAATGATATTCTGCAGCTGAATGGTGTTGTACATGGCTCAGAGAATTATGTGTAGATTACAGCTCTTCAGTTGTATCTCTGAGATGTTTAAACCAATTTCCCTGCTTGGACAATGTTTAAAATCTGATTGGAACAGATTTCTCACAATTCCCAGCACACATTTACAATCCTAATGAAATAATAACAAATGCCATCATATAACGGAATGAGTTACAGTTAGTTCATGTTTCTTTCTTAAAACAGTTTTAAAAAACTTATATTGCACCATAGCATTGCACAAAGTCATATTTATCTATAAAATAAAAATAAGTAATTGAATTATAGGAAACACAGCCATCATACAGTACCTATAATACTGTATGATGGGTTTTGTTCCTATGCGATCGAGGGTATGAATAATTGTAGTTGACACTGTATCTTGGGATGGCTGACTATGTTGGGATGTTTGTAGAGGTTCAACAAAAAGTTAGTGTGGTGTCTGATGTGTGAGTGCAATGTGACTGAGATCACCAAAAGAGTGGTTGTAGCTGGTGAGTACTGTGGAGGTGGAAGAGATGTACTGTACTGCAGCTGGAATGAAGTCCACACTGCCCACTGGGGCTCTGAGAGTGAGACTGGTGAACGCGGAGTTAAGCAGTAGAGGCTACTGGCTGTAGTGACTGCATGCGTAGTAGGAAGACGCCAAAGAAGAAGCATGGCCTAGATAGCTGAAGGCTGTCGGTCGCACATGCTTGAAGGTGTGTGAGAGTAGGAATGGTGTGAGGGGACACAGTAGGCACAGAAGATAACAGCCTTCCCCAGAAGGGGAACAATGTGTGAGACCTAGAAAGAACACAGTAAGGGAATACGTTGGAGGGGTCTGGCCTGTGGCACACCTTGGAGTGCTTTTCCTGGTGGCCTGTCAGGCTGGAACAGCTCTTCTCTCCTTGTCTTGTCATGCACAAGTGAGTGAAAACAGGAAGGCACATGCAATGCTCAAGTGAAAGAGTACAAAGATGGTGCGACCGTATGACTGAATGGTGGTCACTGAGCTGGAAAGGTCCAAGAGGTTAGAAAACCTGGGACTGTGAGACCAAAGAGCAAGAGAAGATCTGTAGTTCCCTAGTCCTGAAGTTTCAAGGGTGAGGTGGGGCTTTGTAGGCTCTAGGCTTGGCCAATAAACAGTGGGTTGTTTGCGTAGTTGATGACTAGAAAGCAGGAAGTGCAGCCGGAAGGACGCTGGCTCTGTGTCATGAAGGTAGTGGAGATGGCCTGTTTGCATCCCGGCTCTCTGGTAATGAGTCATGTCTGGCTTGTCTGTATTACAGGGGGGCAGAGACAGACCCCAGCAGTGCATACTAGAAAGTGGGTTGTTGTGTGTACAGTATATGTGTAAAAAGAAAGTTTCCCTTTTTTAGGGGATGGCTGTTTGTTATGTACTGTGGAAGAAGAAAAAGACTCACTGAAGTGAGTAGTAAGAGGAATGATTATGCAGAAACAGGTCCATAAATCAAAATAAGAAAGCGAAACAGACAGAGATACAGGCTCCACTGAAAGGTCTTTGTCGCAAGAGGTTAAGACAGCAATACAGTAATAGGACAATGGCATGTGCTGGGAAGGGGAAAGATCAGGATCGTCTTCCAAGAGCTGTTCTGGGCTTCCCATTTC
Source organism: Lepisosteus oculatus (assembly GCF_040954835.1). Lineage (NCBI taxonomy): Eukaryota > Metazoa > Chordata > Actinopteri > Semionotiformes > Lepisosteidae > Lepisosteus > Lepisosteus oculatus. Next base: position 9,218,796 of record NC_090719.1, on the reverse strand, counting down.
GCAGAGATGAAATGGCCCATAGAAAGAGGTCCATCCCTCCCTTCTTCACTTACTAATTTCATTAACCCCACACAGACCTTTGGCAAAAGCAGCTTGCTGAGGTCAGTTTCAATGCTCAATGGCACTCCCTGACCACACTGGCTGTGTCCAACATCTATCAGTGGGGAGAAAAAAACCTCAAAGATAAGGTCAGAGTTGCTGAGTAGATTTCCTTGTTTATGAAAGAATTTGCTCTATGATAAAGAAAGAGGTCACTCAAACAATCAAAGCTTGATCATTTTTCATGAGACAATTGTATCCTAGAATACTTTTGACCTTTCCTAAGGAAGTGTAGATTGCGAAAGAAGACAGTTGCTGTGTCTTCCAGCATTTGCTATCTTTAGCAGACAAAAAGCAATTTTTCTAAAGTTCTAAAAAACTGGCACCTATAGGAATAGGTCTCCTATATGTTTCCAGCAGTACCACAAATATCATTGCTGTAGGAATTTGTGGCACCGGTGTTAGAAAGAAATTGTCCTTAAGCTATTTCCGAACAGATTTTTTGTGAAGCTCCGGGCCTACTTAACACTCTCAAACACACCCATACAAATTACACTCATATTGCAATCATATTGCACCCATTCACAGCTGTAGTACACCTATCACACCTGCATTCTCAGCACATCTGCCCAAGAACACCTTCACTACGCCCACAATGCCAGACAGTTTGGAGGTGCTTCAAAATATTTTTCACAGAAAAGGTCTTACTCAAAATGTACTGGGACATAAAAGCTGGGTTACAATCCGTTTTACATATTTTGTGTCGTGTCCCATTAATTTGGCACTTTAGACAAATCATCCTGCTGTTGTGTGGGATAACTGTTTTGTCCAATATAACAGTGCTGCAAAGATTTATCAGTCCCTAGTCCTCCCCCCCCCCCCAGGCTAAACTAGGAGAAAATTGTCCACCTCATAGTTAACGAAAAACATGCACTAATTGCTTATCGTGCACATGGAAAACACAAGGCCCTCATTTTTATCTTCTAGATTACATCAGGAATGAACAGTAAAGGATATGAAAAACGGGGAGGAATGCTTCTCCTGCCATCACTGGGGAGGCAAACAGTTTCAACCACTGACATTTCTTTGAAACTAACCATGCGTCTCAGATTATTTTGCACAGAAACAGCTGACTGATTCAGTGCTGTTCTCTGTCACAGTGGCGGTCATCCTCCTCAACATGTTTTCTAAAACATTTATTTTTTTACATTTTCATAAAAAAAAACATCTGTTCTTTGTCAACATTATTCAGACATCTTCCCAATAAGTCTCCATCTTGTGCTAATAAACCACTGACCAAATAAATTGTATACTATAGTACATGGCATAGTGTTAAAAGTACAAAATGCAAGACCCTGGAAACTTAAAGCGATACAGCTACAAAAAGTATTGAATATTTAAATACAAATTAAAGATATACTACACACATTTCCAATCTTCTGCTATAGCTGCTTTTGCATAGAAAGAGCAAAGTCACCAACAAATGGCACTTCTTGCATGACTCCTAACTATGGGAATACAGTATACATGCTGTGGCTCAGATAAACACTTGGTTTATTTGCTTTTCCATTAAAATATTTAGCAAAATTGGCAATGCAGAAACACAAATATGAAGGCATTATAAATTAAAACCTTGACAGAGCTTATAACTTGTTTTGGTAAAAAAAAAATTAAGCTTTTGATGATGTTCAGAGAGTGTTCATTCAGAAAGCGGAGTTAACCAAGCTGCAGTGTGGAGATGGAGTGGAGGAGGAATGCTTGAGACAAATTTGTGTTAGAAATATAAATAGCAGATTTTGGCAATGATTAGGATTTGGAACAGCTGGGTGAGATTCACTTGCTGTTGTTATCCCTCCCGAACTTCAGTTAACAATGGCCGTCTGACATAGTGCCACCAGCTTAGGGTGGATATTAGTGGGCCACGATATTACTGCTTTTGGCAAAAAACAGACTCTTGCAACTTCCTGGGCTTCTCTAGGCTCTTAGCGATATCACTTGACAGTCCCGTAAAGCACAGTGGGGTTTTAGGTGTGTCGAAGATGCAGGACTCTGACGTGTGTGTGTGCCAGTGTAGCAGGCCTGCAGATGTAGGAGTCATTGAAAAGTCTCAAACACAGTGAATTGCACAAACCCTTAATATGGTTTACAATGTCTGAAAAGTACTTTACAAATGTTTAATATTGTGTTTTTAATGTATATATTACAAAATGTTCAGGTGGGTAGCTGCGTCAGCATGCATAGGCTGCAAAGGAACAAGTAATACGTTTATTCCATTGCTCACACCTGAAGAAGGCTCCATGGCCGAAATGTTGTGTTTGCTTTCTTCTTTTTTTCAGCATGGAATAAACCCTTCTTGTTCCTATACTACAAAATTGCACATAGGTTTTATCTCAAAAACAAACAGAATACAATTTACTTTATAAAGACACTGAACTGTGTTTTATACCACAAGGAAAGCTCATCAAAAACCTAAATAATAGGGATAATGAATATAGTCTATACTCACATAGATTTGTACTTTTGGATCCGCTGTGAGGATGTAAAGATTTGTGGTTACGCTGGCATTCAGAATCAGAACCGTTTGGTTTGTAGTCATCAGATCTAGTAATACAACCTAAAGAACCACAAACAGGAAAAAAAACACTTTTGTTGACACAGACATGCCATGTAGATAATCGTTACAGTGATTACATTTCAGTAAGTAATTAATTGAACATTTGATACACAAAAGTAAAATATCATTCAATCCTAAAAAAGAACATCAGGCATAACATGATCAGAATTAGAACCCAATTTATCTGAAAATCCCAAGACACACTAACCAATCTCTTACAAAACAAATGTGATTTGCATGGGGCATACTGTATAATAGATTAAACACGCAAGTTGGACATGACAAAAGAATAGCAAAAATGATTAATGATACACTTTAATTTTACAGCTTTTAAATATATTTCTGAAAGAATCAATTTCATTGCATTGTGCTTTCAACCTTTCTAAAATAATAGCTTATAGGCAAAAAAAAATGGGAATAGTTGTTTCAACTGTCGCAAGCATGACCATTGCTGATATAGACATTAAAAAAATACATCAGAGTTTTACATTTTATAGGTGAAGTTTATGTCCTGTAAAAAAGAATAGAAAACCCTTGAAAACATTATCTGGGATAAAACGAAATGGTCCATTTGCACAGGATCAGGTTCGACCTCCTTGTTGATGTGAACATGAGTAAAAACATAAGACTGCAAACTCAGGGCATATAAACACTGAAAAAAGAGCCAGGCGAAACCACGGCAGAGTTTCCCCCAATGTGAGCTTCCGCCTGCAAGGAGGAAGAAGTCGTGCAGTCGTGTTTTTCCAGTCCACTCTCTTTCTTTGAGGCAGTTCCTTCAACGATCGACTCCCGCAACAGACACGTAGTCTGGCATTGTAAAAGAAGTCTGATGGCTAACAATTCAAATGTGTGAAAACCCACAGGAAATAAATTTGTTGTGATTAAAAAAGAAAAAGTGGGATTTTTTTTTCTTATCCTGCAGTGGGTCGCTCTGGGGTGAACGGGAGGCCACAGTAATGCTGAGTGAATGCCAGGGAGCCAGAAATCTGGCTGGCTCCTCAACCCAGCCATCTGAGGACTTGAGTCCTGATAGAATGAGCACTTCACGGCAATATCTCAGACTGTGAAGACAGACTGAGAGATTACGACCGAGGTCCAGGAGCCAGGAATAGCTGTGCTGGAGTGTGCTGGACTGCTGCGTCAATTCTGAAGCCCTGATGACCTGAGCTAATACAATTATTCTGGAATGCCCCTAATTGACCAGTCAGATTTAACTAATGGACTTCACTCTGGTCACTCATTTTCATCTTTAGTTCCTTAAGACAAAACACGTTCTGTTACTAATACTGCGGTCACACTACTGTATGCACAGAGAGTGGTGTACTGACTGATCATGATGCAGTTTGAACCTTCATCTTCAGAAGAAGGGTCCACTTTCAGAGCTGTTATTATTTGTATCGCATGTTTATCATTTTTTTTCCAAACAACAAAGAGTCACTTTAGCTTGGATTTAGTCAAATCTATAAACAATGCATTTCCATCAGTTCAAATCTCCCTCTCTTTTCCTTCCTCTGCTACAAACATCTCCTCCAGTATCTCTGCTTGTCTCACAGCCATGTCCTCCTGGATGCACTCTCACTAAAATAATAATAATAATAATAATAATTATAATTATAATAATAATAATATCTTCTGCTGAGCCTTTCAATCTCTGTCTGCCTGGCCTCTCTGGCATCTCCAGCAATTCAACATAACTGCCAGTCCAAGCCCTGATATTGTTCCACTTAGATTATTGTAACTCCATCTTGCTAAAACTATCCATCAACTCCATCTCAACCACAATTCTGTTGCTCAACCTTTTTTACAATGCTAGCCCTTCGGTAGTTAGCAGGTGATTGATCCAATGATCTCATATAACTGTTTCTTGAAAGAATCCAGGGTATCATATTCAATAGCCCTGCTGGGTATCATATTCATTACCCCCACAACCTTCTGAATAAAAAAAAGGATTTTGAATGCTTGATTCAGTTCCCCTTCTAGTCATCTCTGAACAGAAGACCATAAAGATGATGAGAGTATGGATCCAGGCAACTTTGCTGAAGCTAATTTACTGGCTTCTTTCAAGAAATGATTGGAAGAAATCAATTACCGTACCTGCTAAGTTATGAAACAGGCTAGGTGGGCTGAATGCCCTCCTCTCTTTTCTTTACTTTTCTTGTGTTTTTAAAAAATGAACATTTGTTTCTTTCTTCTAGAATAAGATATTGGTTCTAGTGAGCTAGTCAGTTTCGCTTTTTCAGAAGATGTAATCCTGTCAAAGTGCAAAGAGAAATGCTGCAATCGTTTCCTCTGCTGAAGCACTTTGTCCACACTCTCTACTTGCCATTCTGTACAGACAAGGTGCTGTTTATATTTTGCTATCCTGTGACAGTCCAAAAAAGCACTATTTGTTGTAACCAGGGAGACCAGATATTGCAGCTCACAATGAACAAAGGCTCTTAACCAGCAGCGCACCTGGTCAAGGCAAACTAGAGCGTGCCGCTTTTCAATGAAGGAGCTAAGTTTAGCTTCTCTTGGTCTCAGTCAGTGGGGATTCCCTATTGTCTTTCAGTACAGAACGTCCCCCTTCCAACTTGCACTGGGTAGGGCTGATGACAGCTCGCTACCTTGACCGTGTTGTGTTGTGTTGTGTAATTGCCCCGCTTAACTGAAGAATTTCTTTTTCCATGACTCATTGCCCATTTTTGTGCATGTGTGTGTTTTCACTGTAAATCTGGATCATTTGACCCATCACCCAAATGGTCTGAGGAAATATCACTCATGGCCACACACACACGAAACAGCACAATCCTGGCATCTAGCCCTGTCTCTGGGGTGCATATGTCACTAATTTCACCTCATGACTAAAGTGCGATTGGCGCCAAATGATTGGTCTTGCCCTGTCCTTGAATAGAACAGGAACCAAGCTAACCCACAGAGTGAATCTCTTACAGTAATGACAGCAGAGAGAGAGAGACTAGTGGCTATCATTTCTAGATCCACAGCATATTTCACAATATAATATTATATTATATAATTCACAAGCAACCCACAGAAAATCTTGTTTTCTGTGATGTGCTGCTCCACACGTGTAAACGTCCTAGGCCTTTTGTTGAAACCACGAATGCTTGTGTGGTCAGGCTGGCGAACACCATTTCTAATGTACCAACAATAGACAGGAATGTAAACTTTTCTAACTCACCACTATATGAAAAACCACAAGTGCCCTGTTCAGAAGATGCTCCACATTCCCACTGTGGAAAACTGTGTGTGGTGATCTCTTGGGAAGGGGCAAGACAGTGACTATGTGTGACTGTTGAGGTTCCGCGCGGGCTCGTGCCCTTTGCCACCCGTTTCGTCCCGCAACACCTGGGGCACAAACCCGGGTCTCCGGTGTAACGCAACAGGGAACCTGCCGCATGAGCTAAAGGAGACCTCCCCCAGTCCAGGCAGCTGAGGTCTCCGCTACGTGCAGGGAGGGCGATGACGTCACCATATCCGAACTAGCTCCGCTACATATGCACAGGAGAGGTTTTCTGTTTGCACCTAAGACAAGTGTCTTCCTGCAACTAAGGCCTGTGGTTTTATCAGAAAGAAATAAAACACATTGCAGGATGCTTGATGTGCTGGATGTTTCTGTCCTGTTTTGAGTGTGTCTGAAAGACTTCTGTGAGTGTCCTGTGCCTTGTGTGTTCCTTTGATATGTTAAAAGTCTCACCTACATTTTATGTACTATATAAAAGGAAAAGTGTAACTTCACTGTGTGCTAGGGGAAAAACGTTCTCTGTGTTACGCTCCCCTTCAGCTGATATAAATATCTCTGAATAAAAGATCTCCATTGGCTGAATCTCCTAACCCAAGTAAAGACCCAAGTCTTCGACACCTCCAAATATTCCCCTTCCTTGCTCTGTGCCTCTACGGCTTAATAACCCTTGGCCTTACGACCTTAGGCCATGCTAATGCTGCCCAAGCACTTCAAAATGAGAAGTAGATTTTGTATAGCTGTTCCTTATTTCAACATCAAAATTACTAATTAAATCATTTACAGGCAATTTGTCAGATCTAACTTTGTAACTGTGACAAATATTGTCTCATCGCTTCTTTTTTTACTGTAAAATGCCTGTTCACAAAGGATTCATATGAAATGAAAACTATGCAAGAATAATTTTTCATTTCCATGTTAATATTATACTATTTACTGTATATACTATATTATTGTTCTAATGTTCGATTAAAAACATAAATTATATCACAATGGTGCAATAACATTACAGATATTTTAGGGCAGCACATATTCTCCCAAAACTACATTCCCTATCAAAATATTAGAGATTCTCATGCATCACAGAAGCAAAGTGTCCTGTCTAAAGTAAAGTTGTAGTAATTGCCCAGAGTCTGCACAGATTGACATTTGACTCAACTCAATCAGAAACTACATTGTGTCAATCACATAATCTTTAGTAATTACATATGGAAGCACAACAGTAAATCAGTTCATTCTGCTTTAAATGGATCTTCAGCCCCAATTTCTCAGATCGGTTATTAAATATCGGTAACAAAATAAATTCATTGACAGTGTGGAAAAAATGGACTAATTTAGCACCGACTGTGTAGCAGACATTTCACTGAAGAAAGTTTCCAATGTGATCTGCATGCAGAGTTAACTACTAAGTTACATTTATCAGTAAAACTATTTCTGAAGTCAGAAACAATATTTCCATTGGATTAAAAATGAAAATCACAATGTAATAGGGCCGTTTCATGTCACTGGAAGTTTTGTTGCCTCATTCTGGATCGCAGAATATGGCACTGCTCATACCTGGAAATTTCATCTATTTTATAATGTACAGTAAATTGGAAGTTTTACATGTTACTGTGTACATTTTACTTTAATTGTGGTTTGAAATCCTCTCATCAATTCAGATCTTCCCAGCCCCGAAATATAAAAATAGTGTTGCAGTTCCCCTATATACAGTATGTGTAAGAATAGCATACTTTTTGTGTTTGGCTCCACATATGTCAGTTTAGAGAGAATGTACTTCCAAACCAATTTTCTGCAATCACAGCTGCGATTAAGACATTCTGTTGTTCTGTTGGAGAAATGCTTTTGCACTGATTTAGGAAGTCACGTTGTTGTATTTTTTGCCAAGTTAACTTTTCCCTTTTATTTCTTGCAGCTTGTGGTTAGGCATTTTTCTGCTCTCAGCCTTTTTTTTGTTTCATTTTAGTCTCAGTGTTTTAAGTTTGTTAGAACTACTTCAGTAAGGTAATGAGTGATTGAGATTGTTAGCAGTAGTAAATGTACAAATCTATCACAAAAGGCCTGGGCAAAGACAGGTGTATTTCTGGTTAGACCAAGACACTTTCAGTGATATATCTGTGTTAGTTATACAGATAGATGGCTGTGGTTTTGCTAACTCAAAAATGATTTTATTATGAAGTGTAAGAGTACAGGAATTAAAAAAACATTAACACAAACTTGAAGCATACATTAAATTATAAAAATATAATTTAATGTAAATCCCCATATTCACAAATAACTTTGAGTGGATTTATAGTTTACTTTTTTTAACTAAAATCTTTATTGTATAATCCTGGATGGATAACACTGTTAAGCTAAACATTTTTTGTTCCAATAGTTCAATCAGAACTTACAAACTCAGCCCTCAACAGTAATTCCAGAAAGCTAGCGAGCATTAATACTGTAGTTTTGCAACAGTGTTGTGTGTGGGTTGAATTTTGAAAGCCTGCTTCTTTGATGCACTTATATTAAAACAATATCTTGGCTAGATGTCTTTCTCTGCATGTGAAAGCATTTAAACAAACTGCAGGCAGACTGTCTTTGAATTAGACTCAGAGACAGGAAACTGACAAATGTTGAGACCATCATCACTGATTCAGAGGAAGGGGAAAACCAAAGTCTAACTTATATCCTGAAATTTCTTGGGAAATTAAAAGTCTAAAAGGTTAGTTATTTGAAAAATATTTGATAACTAATAAAGAAAGAAGGTGACTAGATGATTGCTAAACTATTGATCATCTAGACTGAAATGAGTGAAGATGACCAAAGAACTCAAAAGACTAAAAGAAAGCTCCAGCTGAATTTATGGGCCTCAACAGGACTGAACCAATTTCTGTGTTTAATATTCAAAATCTATTCAAATACCAAATTCCTCAAGAACAGAGGAAGAAAAAAAAGAAGGAATTGCTCATTACAACCACACACTGTTTACAGAAAACAGATTCCCCTCCCAGTTTTCATCTCTCTCTCCTGCTCCTCTAACTCTCTTCATTCGAACAATGAAAGTAGCAGGCCCTTGCTCACTCACCCTTGCTATTTTTGTTCCTGTGTTTTCAAGATACAATTGTTTTCCTTTTGACTGACTTTTTTTTCCTCTTGAGTGCCTTTTTTTTTTCTTTTTCTTTTTCTTTTTGCTGGCTCTGCTGATGTAAACTGGCTTCCCGTAATTCTTCTCTGTCCCCTAACCCAAGACGGCTCCAGTCTCTGGTCTAGGATCCAGGCCAAGGAGCCAGCTGCGTGCCAAACGATGACATCAAACTGGACTTTAACAACTCCCCCTTTGAACCGCAAAGCCAGCCCCTAACTCTCCTTTCCATCCTCTCCCGCTTTCTCAGAAAATCCACATTCCATCTGTCTTGTTTACAGCTTTGGCCACAGAGGGAAATGTTCAATTTCTGGAGTCAGGTCTGGGGAAGCAGTCAGCACTGCCCCGTTGTTCAGATATCATTTGTCTCCCTGTCTGCAAAGTGCGTGCAGTTTAAGACAGCATTTTTGGCAAGATCTTAAACTGGAGCAGCAAAGAGACAGGATGGTTCAAAGAATCATATTTAAAATTCCAGCTGGACGTTCACTCTCAGTGATCCACACAGAATGCAGTTGTGGTATCTAATATTTCACTTTAACTGGATGACTCCCTTTCGAGTAGTGTAAAAAAAAAGATTTGAATCAACACACTAGTGTAGCTAAAAATTCAACTAAAAATGCCAACAATACCCAGAGAGAAAAAATTACAAACGTACTTCAGTTCGTAAATGTATTTCATTGTTTTAGAAACTCTGCTTAGAGAAATTATAATGACAATTTTAAATGGGAGTTTTTTAAATCTAAATGTAAAGGGGGGTTTTCAACTAATGCACTTTTTAAAACATGTAACGTTTTTAATATTAAATGCAGTAAAAATAACACAGGAGCAAAATAGCATTAATAACCAACAAAACATTAAGAGGTATGTTAAACAGCAATGCATTCATAGGAACTTTAGTTTTATGGCTTGCCTGGTAGTTATATTCATATTATATTTGAATCTTTTTACTTAGAGATGTAGTAATTCCTGTTTTTTTCCCCGTTTAACAGGTAGATTTTCACTAATGAGCTGGACTCATAAAGTAGTGCCAAGATCCTTGATTTTGTGCATCTTTCAGGATGATTAATATTTTTTCATTTTTGAACCAATCACAGATTATAACACGGGACGTAATGGGTATTTAACTTACATTTTATGTATTTTCACCTTATGAGTGGTTTTAGAAGAACAAAATAATAATAATAGTTTTATAAGGAGGGATAATTGTATCAGCATGTAGGTGATGTGCCTTGAAAAATGTGTGTCCTACAGAGTCTGCCTCTGTAGGACACACATAACAACCAAACACGCAGAGTAGCCTCCTCTTACTTGTAATCTCTCTTGTGCTCTTCAGTTGTGACATACTGTACTGCCAGATGGTGCATGAACAGTGACTCCATGATCATTCCAATGCAATGTTTAAAGAAAATCCAGAAATGTCTATGCAGTTAGTTGGCTGAAAATTCCACTAAGTCAACAAGGGTTTGTGAAAAACACTAGAAGTATCACGTCTCCTGAAACTGGGAGGTCCTGATAACTGATATTTTGTTGTATGGTATCTACTGTGGAAAAGTACTAAAACCTTATTCACAGTCAGCAAAATAATTCTGCTTCCCATCAAACAGCTGTCAACAAACTTCCAAGTAAAACACTTTTGTTTAGGTTGGAAAAGCGATTTTACTCTTGTTGTTTTAGTTGTATAAAAAAAAGGCAAGAGTGGTTGACTTTATTCTTTATCACTTCTCATACCTCGGGATTTCCAGATTGCATGATAATAGTCATATGGTAACTGTTAGCTCTTGCCCTGGAGAAGAAGCAACAATCTTCAAGCAGCTGTTGTCAAGGATACAGCGCATGACCACATGTTTCTACTTGTCAAAGACAACAGCATAAAAGCTACTGTGAAGTGCCATAAAACGGGTGTCTTGGCCAATTGTGCATCATCTGGTATCAATTTAAATGGATAAACGTACCCTGAGAGCAGTCTTTGCAGTTCTGACTGTTTACATACAGTAATTTGTGATTTCGCCCTGTGAATGTATTTTATTTACAGGGTCTGTACCCACTTGAAGGTTTAGTGACTTGTGTACAGTTCCTTATGTGTTACAACTGCCCCATATAGAAGTGTAGAAAGGTATGCTTTACTTTGAGGCACTAGAAATCTCCATTATGTCGAAGCATAAGAAAAAATGGGGAAAGCACTGAAAAACATGGAAACCAACAAGGCTCCACAAGACCAGCGTGTCACTATGTACTCCAGCACTCCAGGAGTTTGAGGGACACAAGGTAACTGGAAACTCCAGAGAGAAGTCTGTTGGAGAAAGTTAGATGACAACTTACATTCTGATCAGAATTCTGAATTTCCAAGTTCAGGATGTGCACTTCTGTGTCATTGTTGGCGTATGAGCTCCAACAACCCACTGAAGCTTCGGTGACACTGATGAAGTCATTTTCATTTCCTGTCACCTCCCTTGGTGTGCAAGCAGTCAGCAATCCTGTAAAAGTGTAAAATGAATACTTATTTAATGAGCTGTATTGTTGTATACACTGTACAAACATTGTTCTATACTTGGCCTCATATCTGACCCTTTTACAGGGAGATTTTGTTATAAACCATGCTTACAACAATACCACATTTTTAAACGGACTAATCAGCAAGAATACATCCATCTTTATTGATTATGTCACCCTCGCAGTCATCATTTTAAATCAACTCTATAATCACCTCTTATCAAGAGCTGAATATAGCTCTGAATATCCAGCCTAGGAGGAAACTGGTTAGGGAAGACATTGTGTAGACAATGTTAACTTTAAAAGACTCATAAAAATCATTTTCTGAGATGGAATAAAACGTTCATGGGTCAGCAATATACTGTATGTGGTCACTCCAAACAACAGGCTTATATGGAACTAGAAAAGTATTTAAAATCCCACATGGAACGTCCAACAAAGCATTTAGGTTATACTACAAACATTTGGCCAACACAGGGACTGGGACTCTCGGCTGTTTTGAGGAGGCATTGGATAGAGCAAACTACCGGCAAAACCAAAGAGGATAATTTTCTTCAGTCTTATAAAGATCTAAAACTGGGATGGAAATTCAACTTTCAGCTGGACAATGACCCAAAGCTATACTGCACTAGTATACAAAGTTGGTAGAGACTTACCCAAAAAGATTGAATATAATAACTATTACGCCTATAATACGGTACAGTAATGTGGATCTTATGGTAATACTGCAATTAATGAATTCAGGGGTCTAAATACTTATTAATTAACACAATTCAGTTTTTCTCTTTAGTTTTGCTGATATTTGCTGAAACCTATCTTATCCTTACAAGTCCTAACTTTCAGCATTCATATGTTAAAGACTCTTTCATCTCACCCCAAAATGATGCTTTCTTGGCTCTCAACTTAATTGCAATCCTCAAGTGACACAACAGCTACTGCTACAATTCAAAGGTGACAAAAACACACTGGCAATTTTGCTTGATAGTCAAATAAAAAGGCCACCAGTGGCGTAAGCTTCCACTGTCTTACCATTGTCAGGGGGATGAAGGTTTCTACTATTTATGGGTGTTTGTGCGTGTTGTGAAAATGTACAGGGAAGGGGGGCTGTCTGGCCCTATTGTTGAAACCCGAGGGGAAACAGTTGAATTTTTTTCTGATGAAAGCTGCCAACATCTTTTAATCGCTCCCTGCAAGGACTGCCGTCTGCCGAGAGCTCCGTTAGCCTATAGGGAGTTTCCTGTTGGCGGTCAATAAATATTCCCCAAGAAGTAAACAGTGTCCTTCCTTAGGAAATGAGGGTCAGGTGTCGTTTCCTACACTATCCCTGGCTCAGTGACTGCCTCCCTTCTAGACTGAGTGCTGAGAGAGATAGAGCGCCCTATTGCTCTTTCTATAGGACAGGTGGCGTCACAAGCTCTCAGCAAGTGGACCTGAACGCCTGTCATGATTCAATGGTTGTGACCTTGGAAAGCAGGCCCTAGACAACAGCCTTAACTAATATACTTCCAGACAGGACAAAGCAGAGATGTAAAACGGTATTATTGGCAAACAAGTGGTTCTTGTTGATTCGCGTTACTTAGGTTTGTGAGATACAGCACTTAACACATTTCTTATGGACATATTGCTTAAAGCAGAGGAATAGAACAGTCCATGGAATTTGGATTTATTTTCAAGACAAGGGGCTTGGTAATCATTTAATAAGTTCCATTCAGGGGATGTGTTCAGCCAGTTGGTTATATGTTTAGATAAAGAATAAAGCTTTGAATAGCAGAATTGTGTGATATTGTAGGCAGTAACTTCCATCAATAAAATGCAATTAAATATTTTGATCTTCAATACTCTCAATTACTGCTACGTGTAAATGTAGTCAGAAGACACTTTGTGATATTGAAGGTGATGCGGAAGCAGATATCTCTTGAGAATTAGTCGACGAAAACCTTGCCTTCTTTTAAGTCTATCCATTTTCTAAACCACATTATCCCGTATAGGGTCGCACAGGATGCTGGTCCCTAACCCAGTAAAAAAAAAAAGTCACAAGGCAGAGATCATCCTGAAGGGAACATTCACATGGACACACACACTCACATCAGAGCCAATTTTTACAGAAGCCAAATAATCTGTCAGAATGGCTTTGGACTGTGGGGTGCAACCCATATGAGCACAGCGAGAATGTATAAACTACATGCAGAGAGGCCCCCAGGAACTGAACCCAGGGCCCAAGCTCTGGTAAATGAGGTAGTAATGATAACCACTGTGCCACCACATCAGCTCATATGTCAATGCATGTAGTATTTGTTTCTTATGCCATCTTGATTTTACATTGTTTTTACATAGCAGGATGTTATCATCAAAAGTGTGTTTTTTTGTATGCATTGTGTTTTTATTTTGGTTTCTAAAACTATATAGATAATATAAATGTAAAAGGCAATACACTGCTCATTTGCAGTTGAACAAAATGTATTCATCTTTATGAACAGATACTGTAAGATCTGTTTGGCTGATACAAAGCCAAATTCCAATTTCCTATCTTGGCTTCAGGAGCTGGCTTTTTAGCCCTGATCTCTATGTTTCTGTTTGACTTTGATGCTGGAAGGAGTTAGTCCCTGATGTATCCTCTTTTTAGCCAGACTTCCTTGTGGATTCCTGCTCAGAAGTTTTAAACATTCCACTCTACCACGACTACAAAAGACAAAATTCTAGTTTCAGTATTTAGATTGCTTTCTGTAAAAGTGTCAGTCTGTTCAATGATGAAATCTGATTTAGTTTCCAACAAAAACATTCTCAAATTTCTGTAACAAGTGCAGTAAAGCTATTACTGAGGTTTTGTGCCATAAGCACAAGATTCAGAGGAATACACTAAAAAGCAGACTATACAACATGAAGTCATACATAACTACATACATAATTATCATGTAGTCAAACATAGTGTCAGTTATTGTATGTAATGTTTTGGTTGGAAATGTTGCTGTTAAAGATTTAGGAGCTTTATCCCATTGTGACAAGAGCTGGGAATGAGACAGAGCTCTGTTCTGAAGTCAGTTCTAAAGCAAAGCTCGTCCTGCTCCCAGGCCAGCCCCCTGCCTCCACTGCAGCTTCCTGTCTCCAGGGGCAACAGGAAATGCCCTGTTTAGACGGCATGCCCAATGATGGCACCCTCTGAAAGGCTCTGGCGTGACAAAAGGGACATAAACAAGTCATGTCGCCAATCTGGTACTGTCCAGGAAACTTTGGCTCCCGAAAATGGAGTGGCAAAACTTGCAGGCAGTTGTTAATTAACAGCCACTTAATTTCTTCCAGGAAGCTCACCCAGCTCTTCACCTGTTGTTGCAGAAAATATGTCCTGTTTGTGTTTTTATATCCAGTATCAAGACTGCATATGAGCCAAAACCTTATCTAATGCAGTTCTGAATTAATAATGTTCACAGAGGCTGCTGATTAAAGGCTTTGGCTTGGTGGTCTTATCAACAGGGTATTGTCCTAATGGGGCACTTTATGCTAAAGTATAATGTCCAGAGGCACAAGTGGAATGACAGTGTTATATATGCTCATTCTGTTTGTATAAATTAAAGACAAAGTAAAGCATGAAGTCTTTTTGTGCTGGCTATTTAAAACCCTGTCACTCAATGGCACTGTGACTTTAAGGAAATGCCAACAAGCCTGCTGAGTGATTTCCAGTTAATTGAGCTATGAATGCCGTAAGATTCCATTCATCTATTTTTATCTGTTCCTTCAATTTTCTATTCCATGAATACATTGTTTACACAGAAGCATTCCAACCAAACTCAGGTCTGGGGAGAAGTAAATATTTATATAGTCACTGAAGACATATAGAACATGATATCAATCACACGTGGGTCTAGACTCAAGTGAAAAGTTTGTGGCACCTACAGTACCATTCGTAAATTAAAATCTTGTCAGTTTATGGCAGCTTCTTGTTTGCCAGTTATACTAAGAAGAAGTGCATTTAAAATCAAGAACAGGATGCACTTATTTGCACAAAAGCTTATGTTAAGTATGGAATTTTCAAGAAACAGGTATATGAGCTCTTTGGATCAATTAGCAACTGACTTCTTAGGGTTATGCTCTTAAGTCATTAGTGCCCTCTAGGCAAATTGTCAAACAACCAATTAGAGTTATTAGTTTTATGTTATGAAATCTGTGATTGACCTGAAAGTAGAATTTTTGATTTATCTGAACCACAGTCATATTACCACAAACACAGACATTTCACATTGGCCAAACAGTGCAAGATCCCCACATTCTGGCAGTATCTGCAGAACTGCACCCTTTTTAGGTTTGCTGAGTTTGTTTTATTTTTAATTTAGCTGCTTTTCCCTGCAGTTGTTTTAATTTATTTTGGTGTATACTTCTGGGGATCCAGCCATATCACCCTGCAGCTCTCAACTGGATTCTCACTAAAGCTCAGCAGGGTTGAGCCTAGTCAGTACCTGGGTGACTCCTGGGAAGCTATGGTTGCTGCTGGAAGAGGTGTCAGTGGGACCAGCAGGGGGCACGCACCCTGTGGTCTGTGCAGGTCCTAATGCCCTGTGTAATGTATGGTGGTGAGGACACTATACTGTAGTGGGCGCCATATTTTGGATAAGTCATTTAACCGAGGTCCTGACTCTCAGTGGTCATTAAAGATCCCTGGGTGTTTCTCAATAAGAATAGGGAGTTACCCCGTGTCTGGGCCAAATTTCCCCCTCAGCCCTTACGGTGGCCTCTAAATTGTCCAGGGTGTACCCTGCCTTGTGCTTGTTGCTTGCTGGGTAGGCTCCGGCTTCCCGCGACACCGTATGGTATAAAGCGGTATGGCGAATGATATGGCATGACTACTGGGTATCTGTTTTTAAAACATATGCTATTTGTTGAGCTGGCCAGCTATCGTAGTAGAAGAAACAACAATCCCCAAGTGACAATTCTGAATGGCTATCTAAAGAGTTCAGAGTATTCAAGTACTGCCTGGTGCTCCACAAAGTATTACCGTGATGTCACATGGCAAACATATTCCCAAGGCATTCTTTACTGACATGGCAAGAACATTCACCATTGTAATACTCAGCATCACCTGCCCAAGAGAGACCCCTCGTCATTTGATTGCAGGTGGTCACACAGATAGTTGTGCTATTGGAGAGGTCAGACTGTTTACAGAGAATACCACAATTCCTTTGTGTCTTAACTTAGGAAGCTCATATACCTTTATCTCCAATCAATGTTTCTTACAAAGCTCTAAATGGAAACAAATGCTTACTTAAAAAAAATCTCTCTAATCAATGGCATAAAACAAATATAATTTGTGATCTTTTTAAGGGATCATTTTCAAAACAATATCCCTTAAAACAAAGTTGTTTTTTTCCCCATGGTAGATGCAAATATAATGTCTAAAATTCTAGTTTGCCTAAATTTCAAATTATCCTGGGCAAAAAGTGGTACAACAAAAAGTGCATCCACTCGACTGAATTAAGCAAAACAGGAAAATAAGCTCAGCTGTCCGGGGACAATTTTTAATAAAGCAAGTCATCCCACAGCATATAACAGATGCTCTTTGCACAGAGGAAATTTATTGAAAGAAACAGATCTCTTTGAATTACTTTTTTTCTGATCTTAATGAGATCTCATTTTTAACTCCGAGACAGTACAATGGGCAAGTAAATTATATTTGCAATAAGAATTGTTTCATTTTCAGATGAATTTGATAAATAACTGGGAGACCAGAAACAACGTGATTATAAGCGATGTTTTCTCAACAGAAAAAAGACGGTTTCTATACAGGACACACGTTTTAGTAACTCAAACAAAAGCACGGCTTGCAAAGTATTCAAGGGAATGTGACAAAACACTGTGGTTCTTCTAAACTGCATTTTTTTTTCTTTAGACGATCTTCATTCAACATAAAACAATCCCCATGTGCAAAGTTGACACTTTAAACGTAGGCAGCTATCCATATGCTGGAAATTGTGACTTCCTTTATTGAGCTGCTTTCCACATCACCCAAGCAGGCAGGCTGATACCCACAACCACTCACAGAGAGCCTTGCCAAGGAAGTGCATTATTGTTTGTGCTTCTCTTAGATTAAAAACACAAGCCTGCTGTCTAATTCTGATAGGGAAATGCAAAAAAAAAAAACTCACGTCCTGAATAGAAGACCTAACTTTTTCTTAATGAAAGCTTTCTGTAAATATAACAGACTGCAAAAACTGCAACTAAATACACATTTAAATATTGAAACAATGAAAATCTTCTGATTTCACCATTAATATTGGAAGCCTGGCTTCCTATTCTTGGCAAGCCCAATGGGTATCAATATATAATTTTAATTAAAATTTATATTAAAAAGCAAGGCTGCCATCTTTTTTACCACAGAATGGTAGAAATAATCATAACAGTTACAAACATGAACACCTGGCAAGTACTGTCATTTTTCCAACACACCTGTTTGCCTTCTAGCAGTCTGGACTGAGTACCAGACTCGGTAAACTGTATTGTAAAATGTGCAAATTTGATTTTAACACAGTTACAATCACAAACCTACTTTTCTGTAATGTCAAGTCACACAAAAATGGACAATAAAGTGCATAAAGATAGCAGCTACATTTGTTTAAGTAGACACTGAATAAACAAATCTTTGTTAATTGCATTTTTAAGGTTATTTTTTATATGACTTTTTGGTATGAGTTTTCCATTAACTCCGGCATTATATGATCCAACAGAGATAGTAAGTGACTTTCTACTTTATCTGGTAACAGTTTTATTACTATACTTAACTTAATTATAAATACAATACATCATGACACATCAGTTCCAATAACCACTTATCCAATTCAGGGTCATGGCTGCACACAGCCTATTCCGGGAAGCACTGGGCTCAAGGAAGGATACACCCTGGACAGGACGCCAGTCCATCGCAGGGCACACACAGAGACAAACGCCCACACACTCACTCCAAGGCCAATTTTTACAGAAGCCAATTAACATACCAGCATGTCTTTGAACAGTGGTGTGGGGGGGGGTTAATTCTATTTTGTACTGATATGTGTACGGTCGTACAAATCGGGTACAAACATCCATTCATGTTAAAAAGGTAACGATACTGCAGCCAGACAGTTATTACCAAAGACCGATCAGCAAGAGCAAGACCGAGTGTCAGTCAGGGAGACTGAATAAATTCCCTGAATCCAAGGTCAAGCTGGGGAGTGGGAGGGTGGGGTCTAGTTTGCCTCTACTATGCACACCTATTGTCCCAGAGTTTCCTTGGCCGAACACTGAGCTTGCACTATCCACAGGAAGGTAAACAAGTTCTTATCAGAGCTTGACAGAGGGCATGAGTGTCCCCAAGCAGTCCCACTGCTATGACGCCTCTCTTCCCCAGTAACACACAGACATTCTTTCAGAGGAAGGATTTGATCGAAAGAGTCCGATTCAAGTCATTTCAACAAAATCACAATCTAAGTTTGAAATGGTCATTACGGAGCCCTGGACAAAAAGTAAAAAGCTGACCTTCAGTTTTTTTCTCTTAAATCGTTTTAAAATGCATCGTAGGTATTCCTGGAGTAGTGTGCTTCTGTTGGCATATGGAAAGATTAAATTCATTTGAGCAGATCATTCTAGTTTTTATGGTGTTTGTGGCTGGTAAAGTGGATAATGGGTTGAATTACCTCCTCTTATTTGTAACATTTTTGCAACTAAAGAGTTCTCTTTCATTCATCCATTCATAGAGTACAGTATATCTCTGTGAATCATGTGTTCAGCACCTGCTTTCACTTCATTTAAATAAGAAATTCACCAAACAGAATGGACCAAATGGTTTATGAAATGGAAAAGGTTATTAAAATCTCACAGAATATTTCGACAATTCCCTGTAAGATCCATGCTTCTGAAGCACATCTCTAAGAGGAATAACAATTGGACATTTAACCCCAAAACATCTGAAACTGAAGAATTTGTTTCCTTTGTTTCCTACTGTATCTCAGCCCTTTGAACGTCTTGCTGGATGCCTTTATAAGATAACAACTGTAAATTGCATTGCTTATCCAAGCAGATGGCGGCTGCTGACACTGGTGTGTTTGGGAATATTCTGCTGGGTTTATCAAACACAGTGCTAATGAGGCATTTGGAACGCGCTGCTATGACAAATTAGAATTAGAAAACTATATCTTATGTACTGGAAAAAGTTCCAGTTGGCAAGCCTCATGTCACTCTGTTTTATACAATTTGTAAAAACAACCTTGAGCTACAAGTTTGATTTAAAAAGTTTAGTGTTCTTACGCCAAAATTCGATAAGGCAATTCCTTTACGAAAAATACACTTAAAGATTTCTCTAACTACAAATACATTAAAAGAGACAAAGTTTATTTTATTAAAACATTCTAACATTTTAAATCAAACAAAAGACACCTGTCCATGTGCCTGCGTCCATCCAGGAAAATACAAGTTTTTAAAAGGGAAAAATCAGAATTTCCCTCTACTTCCCAGGGAGAAGGCACTGCCCTGCTGAAATAATTTGATCACTGGCTGTCAAACCTTTCTTTATTATTATCACTGAAAATGTTATCTACAGTATATAGAATTGGTGTACTGCACACACCTAAAGTTTTCTCTCTACTATATCCTTGACCACCAATGAGCTGTCTGTATTTGCAAGTTTGTATTTGTAATTTTCCACAGTTTGGGTGACATTCATCAATGGCTTTTTCACTTGTTGTGTTCTTCCTGTGTCAGCGAGCTAAATAGGAAGCCTGTTAATTTTGTGGCTAAATTTAGCGTCAGCTTCCTTTTAATGTTAAAAAATATATTGACCTTCCCTGAAGGCTGGAAGGTTGCAAAATTTTTCTTTTCTTCAGTAAATCACATTCTGAACTTGTTTCAGAACTCCACGGACGTATTTGTAGAAGTTGTATTGTACAAATATTTAACTATAAATATTATATCTATATTTATTATATAAATAATACATATTTATATTTAACTGAAAATGTTCTCACACATCTTTTTTTACAATCAAACAAATTTTGATTTCCATGTCATTAGTAACACATACAAGCAGACTTGTGAGCTTACCTGTCTCCTGCTAGTGCAGCATGCTAAGATGGTTGCACAAGTTCTAACTCATTCATTGTTGCTGCTTGCTAGAGCAAAAAATTCACACTGCCCTGGGTAAAACCGCTAACTTTGGGCTACCCCTAACAAAGTCTCTTTCAGGAGAACCAAAGTGCAAACGTTAAAAAAAAAGAAAAAATTAAGAAGTTACTGACTGAATCATTGAGAAATGTTCATTACAGAAAGGAACTAGGACATCTGTGACTGTAGAATTCTTAAACTTTAATAAACTCCAGGAAGAATTTGAGTTAAAAAATGTATTCCATCCAATACAAGGTCACAAGTAGAACAAGAACATATCCCAGCAAGCAAAACGCACAAGGCAGGATACACTTTGGATGGGACACCAGTCCATCGCATGGCACACACAGCTGTAGAATGTTTAAAATAGCTCTTCAACCTCTCAGAATGAGGAGACATTAGCAATGACCAGACACAAGGCAGGTCTCAGGGACACTTATGGACTCCTGACTTTGAATGTCCACAACATCTCTAGCTGAAACTGAATGCATCATTAGCAGCTGACACTAGCGTTCTTGGATTCTGATAGAGTTGAATTCAATTCAAAATACTTTATTCATCCCCAGGGGAGCAATTTCACCACAAGAAAAGAAACACACAAGGTGTTTTAAAAGTGTATACAAAAAATGTGTATATAATCCATCTGTTTTGCAATTATTGTATTGCATTTAAATTGTATCACAAAAATGTCCTCATTTTGTCCTCATTCCTCAATTGTTTCGCTAACAGTAATGTAAGGTTACATCATTGCTTGAGCTCTGGCCTGATGGGTTTATTTCAAAGTGGAGCACGAAAGGAGTTATGAGAAAACAATGTTTGATCACAAGACTACAACGTGAGATAATTAGCTGTAGAGGCTAACATACTCTATTCCCACCTTTGAGTGTTTTAAAAAATGTATTTGTTTTACAACAGGGGGAAGAGGGGACAATGTACCTGTTTGTCTACTGTAAGATCCACAAATGGGTTCGGGCTGGTCAAACCAGACCAGATGATCAGTGAAAATCCAGAGCTTTAAACACTCTCCAGGCATAAACAAAAAACAGATACTTTTTAATTTAATATTGCTAATATGAATCATACATTTCTAATTATTAATGGCCTTCTCATTGTATTTTCAGCTGCTAAATTTCACATTCCTACCTCTGCATATCAGTTAGCCCACTTTCTCAAAGCAGTACACATATAGTACCTCAATGCCTATCATTACACCTCTGGCCCTTACTTTCCCCAAGGAACCCAACATCACCAGTTGCCTTATATATCAGTGAAAAACGCAGGGGACTGGCTGCTTAAAAAAAAAAACAGACGAGAGAGCAGATTGTTAATTGCAAGGCGATAGAGATAGAGATCAGTCTCCATGGGCGACAACTGGTCGCGTCGGTAGGTCTCACTGCCACCCAGTCTGGACAACCAGTGTGGTGTTCTGTGAAGGGGGGGGATGCTTATTTAGACTCCAGACACCATATTTAGTAGGGAAATTCTTTTTTTTCCCAAACTTTCTAAGAAGCCGTCGTCTCTCCCTGTCAGCCTTGTGTTGTGTTATCTGATGGTGACATAATGCCCCCGTCCAGTCTAGCTTCCTGAGGATGGAGGGCCTCTATGGCTCCTAAGCTGGATCGCTTGCTCCTTGTTCTGTCTTCTCCCCTCCCACTCTGCTAAATGCTTTGTAGTTTTCTTTTGGCCTGCGCATTTTGAACTCTGTGGGGAGGTGAAGACAGCGGCCTTGTGGCCAGCCAGGGAGCAAGGCTGGAGATCGGAGAGACTGACAACGTCAAGTGCCATGTTTGGTATTGGTTTTCATTCCATCGCAGACCTTAATGACTTAATTGAACCAATTAAGTGGATAAGATCCAGTCAGATCCAGGTCTTAATAGGGAGGTAATTGAAAGGTGCCCCTAAAACCTGCAGGAAATCATCACTTGAGGACCCGAGTTGCCCACCCTTGTCTTAGAGAATCACCCTAAAGCTGGGAGGAGGCAAGACAGGATTTTCCAGCAAACAGTTTTACCCCCAGGTCTACCCTAACTCAATCCATCACTCTCAGTTCCAATGTAGTCACATAGGAAGCTGAAAGCATCAGGCTGTAGTACACAGCCTCACAGTCCTGCTTCTCTGAGCCACACTGTCTTCCGGCTTACATTCTAAACGACCCCCAAAGTGATCCTTTGATTTCCGTAACCAGACGCTTTCATTGTCTTCAGGTTTTAGAAAGATATTTTGAGATGCTTGAAAAAAAATGTTCAACAACGATGCTAAATCTGCACCATGTTCAGGAGCAAAAAAGTAAATAATTTAAATAAGGTAAAACTAGTACAGTTCCTGAAGGCTCAGATTGGTAACAGAAAGCTCAGTTTAGATGATATAATAACAACAGGTCCTGTGAACCAAAAATAGGCAGCTCTGTTTTACTAGTTAATCAAGTCCTGGAATTATAGAAAAACATTAATTGTGACTAAATTGTTCTAGTGCTCCGAGCTCAGAGCATTAATGAAAATGATTCTCAGTATGAATACTTCCAAGTAGCACAGCTAAATGGCACCGATTGCCCTAATTGGGAGAGATAAAATATATACACATTACAGATCCAAAAGACCGGAACATCGATTCAACGAGCCCAGTCATAGAGACTGAGTGTCGAGCGAGCATGAGCAGTGAGGTACGAGACTACGAGAGCATAGATATCGATGATCGAGTCACAATAATAACGCACACAGCCAAGTTGGGCCTCTCGCAGCCAGTCTCATTGCTCAATTTATCATTCTTCAATTGACGACCATGTTTGTTTTATTATTATCATATTTTTGGGGGAATTTCATTTTTTATGCGCAGTTCAGTTTCCCATGTGCGCTGGTTTCATAACCTGTGTGTGCGCGTGCACATGCGCACAGTTTAGAGGGAACATTGCTTCTGAATTGCGTATTTGGGGTGAATGTTTTCAGCCTACAGGCTTCTTGCATTGTTACAGGAAAGTGTCTGTGTAACAAGTTTTACTTCATAGATGTTGGTTATTTGATATCGAGACTGAATCATTTTTCTTCCTCACTGACACCACATTCTTTTACTTCTATTTATTCTTCATCCAATCTGTTGAAATTAAATGTTTTGTTCACGTGTCTTTATCTTTAGCACATGCAGTATCAGAGCAAAGAAAAACTAGACAATAATGTGTTTTTTTCTCCTTCAGCTTTAACACTTTGAGGAATCCTGGAGAGAAATCTTCTGTCCCGTTATATAAGGGAGCTTTTTATATTCATATTATAACTCACTGCAGAGAAAAGTCAATACAATTTTGTAGCAAAGCAGAATAAAAACCTTTACAAACTATGAGGACCCACATTAGGGTGGCATGCTGGAGCAATGGTTAGCATTGCTGCCTCACACCGCTGGGGTCCTGGGTTCAATTGCTGGGGTCCTATCTGTGTGGAGTTTGTATGTTCTCCCTGTGTTCACATGGGTATTCACCAGGTTTTCTGGTTTCCTCCCAAAGTCCAAAGACATGCTGGTAGGTTTATTGGCTTCTGGGGAAAATGGCCCTGGTGTGAGTGTGTGTCACCTGTGATGGACTGGCGTCCCATCCAGGGTGTATCCTGCATTGTGCCTTTTTCTTGCCGGGATCGCAACTGTACACTGTATTGGATAAAATAATTTTAAAATGGATGGATGCAAAAGCAGATTAAAACTGTGCGGCTGCTATATAAACACCAACTACATTTTATTGTTGCCCAGTGTTGTGAGGTTTGCGAGAGAATTTAGCAGGAAGACCGCCAGCACATGTACCTGTCTGCAGCACTATGATGAGAAGGAGCAGGGTGGCTCTCTCCATGACTGAGGACTCCAGATGACTTTTCTCTACCCAGTGTCAAGAAGTTCAGGCCAACTCGTCCCCGTCTGATGACAGTGTCGCTGTGGGTTTCTGAAAGGGTCCGTGAGACAAGATTGTCCACACCAATCCAGCCTTGATGTGTCTTAAATTGCTGGGGAAGAAGACAAGGGAATTATTCCAAAACTCTTATGTGAAGATTTATGTTTCTGGGGATCTTGCAATAAAATACAAATATATAATGCCAAAATATGTCTACAAAGTATTGCTTCAATTAATGTGTAACAAAAATAGCGTGTGTTATTAATAATTTTGTGTGCAGATTTTTTATTTTCTCTACACGAGACTCTCTGGAATGTAAATTATTATTCTGTTTTACAATGAGTATGATAGGATTTTTTTATGCCATACAATGCCTTATAAGAAGTAGGTCTGTAATGATCAGGACCAAAAACTGCTACAGAACTCCAATTATTCCATCTGTCTAAAAAATATATATCTTTAAAAGTCTGTAAAAGTCACTACAAATATTCTATATACTGTACACAGTTCACTTCACAGGTATTTGTACAGTTTTCGTTTATGTGTTTTTTAGTTAACACACTATATATATACTGTATAATATTTTACACACAATTTGTGTGTAGGGGAGGCATTTTGTTAATAAAACTATAAAATGTGTGTATGAGATTTTGTTTCGAATGAGAAATGTCATGCGATTCATGAAACAAAACTATAATATTGAGGATTCAGCTGAACCGAACTGTGGTTTGTATTAAATGACAATCACACTGTTAGCTAGAATTTAAAATGTTTTGTTTATTCTTCTAATTTTGTGGTTAATGTTACAGAGCCAAACAATGTACATAATTTGATGACTAGGGATGGCATAAATTACAAAAGCACTTTTTTTTTTCTACTGGCAGATTTGTCAAAGTCTGTCAAATGCACAACTACTGTATACCCTAGTAGTACACTTTTAAATTGCTTGCGTCTGAGAAAATACTGGAAATAGCCTAATTCCTTTATAAAAAGTCGGAAATTGTCCCGCTGTAAACAAAGGATATCTTGATTAACAACATTAGGAAATTAAAAAGGAGGCTAATGAACACAACAGATGTTAGGTAGCTAAGTGCACCTCAAGGATTATTTTAAGTGTTCCAGTTAACAAAAGATTAATTCTCACAGTTTATATTATAACTTCACTTTTTAAATTGTCGCATACGCATCAGAGGCGAATCTGCATTACGAAATATCTAGCTAAAGCAAAGCCTTACACAATCAGTAAATGCAAATACCCACTGTAAAACGTTACTGCACCCGAACGCATTTTTCAGCTACGCCTTTGCAAAAACTATTAACCTGTCTTTAAATTAAATAAATCATCGCATTGGAAAAGATAGTACTCAATTAATGCATTATATAAATATGATACAATGATATTCTACATGCTATAAACTATAGATACAGAAAAAATATTGGCAATTCGAAAACATATCAAAATCTTTCTGAATGCTGAACTGGTGCTAACTTCGCAGAAGTTCCAAAGGGTAAAGTATTTGTACTGATATTTTGACGAAAGTTTAATTGAATCCAGATGACAACGTAAAATGTACCGTGAAAACATCTATTTACGTTCATTTTTCACTGTTATAAATGATAACAAATATATTTTACTTTTGAGATTTGAATTCTAGGACTTTTTAGTGCACTATTTAAAAAAGGTGCAACAAGATTAGATAGCTAGAGGTGACTTTACAACAGAAATGTTTTTTCCTCATTTGTTCTCCAGTTTATGGAAACAGTAGCCTAGCTGTCTAGCACAGTACTATACCTCAGCACATAAGAATCCCAAAACAATTCTACAGAGTGTAAAATGGGTTTAGCGGTAACTCTGTGGTCAGTGACTCTTGGCCGACTTTATCCGGAAACTGTAAGGCGTCCTTTTCTTTAAATAATATTACAATGAGTGATCTGATAAGGGGAGACTATTCTAATTATATTGAGTAATGTAACGGAAAAAAATATTAACTATTTTAAAGTCGGGCAACATACAGTACTTTCTCCCAAAATAATTACAAAGTACATAGGCAAAATCAGAAAATGAGAAAAAAATACTTACGAGGAATAAAGAGAAATACAGTACAGTAGCATCCAATCATTCACTTATGACTTCTAGAACCCGTCATATTTTTCAGTGTAGGGACATTTTAAAGATTTTATTTCATAAATTAAACCAATATATATATACTGTGCATGTTGTCCGTAAGAAAATGGTCAACAGAAAAAAAAAATATTAGCGTACAAGAAAGGCGTCTAAAATGTAAATAAAATCTAACACGCTTCTTCGTAATTAGACTTAGCACCAGATACCGTAGTGTAACACCAGTAATGAAAGTACATCTGTTAAAATAGGGTTAGCAGTTCATAACAATGCTGACAAAGAACACGTGAAAGAAAGTAGTAAAAAGGTGATAAACTCACAGAGTAATAATGAACTCCTCTCAAAGCTTTTCAAAACCCCCGATGAATCTGTCCCACTCCTCTCAGACACTGAAAGTTAGTGAGTTTCCTTCCATACAAAGCCGAACCTTTGTACCACTCCCACCTCGGCCGGCTGAGATCCCCGTCACTCAGGCAGGCTGACAGCGGAACTAGCGAACAGGAGACGAGAAATACAGGCGGCGGCCAATCTCTTACAACCTCGGTTTGCCTGACCAGCAGAACAGCTGGTAAATTTCCAGATTTTTTACACAGTGACCTCATATGTTCATCACTGAGGCTTGCCTTATTACTGTTCAGACAGCAAAAAATAGAAAACACTGACATTCACAAAAATCGCATTTCATATAAATGCAAAATCCACAGTCAGACTTGTGATACTATACTGCACCTCAAATGGATAATATTGCCACAGTCCACTCTTTAAATAGCTGTTAATAATTTATTTAAACTTATATTCGCTGGTAAAGACACGGTGTATGTGAAACGGTTATCTGTACCCACGGGTTTTTGGTAACCTAAAAGCAACTGGAATAAAATGTTCGTTTGCTGTAACAGTCTCCTTTTCAATTTAATAATTCCTGTTTTCTAAAAAAAGCCAGCAGGCGTTTCAGACATTCTCAGAATTGTACTTATATCTTTGTTACCAGGCTTTTCTTGATAAAGTGGTATCTTTTACATAACAGAAACAGAAATTTGATGGCCTGTTTTCAAATGTTATTTGTGGAAAAACCCAACTTAAAAATACAGCAAACAAACTAATAAACAAGTTAATATATACACTTTTTAAATAATACAACGGGATGGAATTTTATATCTTATATTCAATTAATACAACTGGCAATTCATCTACAGTATAGTATTGAAAAATACTGAAAATATTGAAAAAAATATTTGAAATATATTTTTTTGCCCCAAACTCTTTCAAAAAGGCGGAAAAGGGTGAAAATAAAATGTTGTAAGCAATTGCTAAATACTGTGTGTACTTTATAGTGCTACTTATTTGCAGTTTCCAGTGACAAACGCTACACGCTCCATTACTGCAAAATATTTATTAGGTTTAGTTGCAATCAAATAATAAAAAATAGTATCTCTTATTTAACCAATTAAGTTAATTGAGATCATTTTGTCAGCCACAATGGCGAGCTGACGTTAAGCCGCACCAGGCCCTACCGGGAAAATGAACCCACGACAGTCCGGAGTCCTATACGCTTCTCAAAAACAAAACCAAGGGCCCGAAACTGACTTTGGTCCGTTTTTAACAACACGACACCCCCTTGAGGCAAAATGATGACCATACAGTCCGTACGGTTGTTTAAGGGGAATCTGCACCATAGAGAGCATGTACATAAAGTTTCGTGTTTCACTCAATTGGATCTCCTGTATTATCTGAATGCGTATCACAATCAATTGCTCCTGAGATTATTTGTCTTTCCCGAGACAAACAAGTACTTATTGTACAACAACAGTAAGAAGAAGATCAAACAAACATTTAGCAGTTTATTTTCCTTTTTACTCCAGTTTTACTCCAGGAGCTCAATAATAACAATAATAATAATTCACAGCTTTCCTGAGAATGGCTACATTATATGACAAAACTAAAACAAATAAAATTTGTTAAATAAATAAAATAAATAGATAAATAAAATGTAATTTCCTGTTTATCACAACAAGAAAAACTGAGTGTGTTTTAAAACGAATATTTAAGTCCCTGCTTCTTTATCCTAGTCCTGGAGTTCTACAGCACTGAATCATTGTGTGTTGACATTGTGGTAGGTCTTAAGTAGGTTTTCCTCTGCGATTTGCCAGTACTTCGATCCATCTGTGTTCCTATCGGTCGTGACCAGCTTCTCAGTCCATGCTGAGAAGAATGAACCGAAGGCAGGGATAGTGTTAACTAGTGATAGCATGTTATGTTTGTGTCAGATGTACAGTAATGTTTCACATTTAGGCTGAAAATGTTCCTATTTTGGCTTGTTTGACAGTGACTGCAAAAAGCTTTTGCCACATGTTTGCAATATCACTTAAATGCTTTCTTGAGAACCCATGTGGGATTTGAGAAGTTTTTAATGCTCCATTTAAGCTGCCTTGTGGAGTATTGTTAACCCACAGAACAAAACGATGCACGGGACACAAGGGACCCATGAAAAAATCCAAAAATAACCCCCCATTAACCAGAAGAGGAAAATAATCCTCTTAAAAACATAAAGGAGCACTTCACTCCTTCCTGCACAGTTCCATCTCTCCATCACCCGCAAGCTGTAATCCTTAATTACAAAATCCCCCAAAAGCACCATTTTCCAGAATCATTTCAGACTTCCAGGCATACTTCTTCCTGGAGAATGGAATAAGGAGAGAACACTCCAGCAGGGACTCCTCTTTAACTCTCTCCTGGTCACATTCCTGGCTAGTGCTACTCGTACTCTTCAAATCAGACTTGCTCTGCCTTGTTTCTCTCATCCCACACTATTACTCCAGCCTTCCCTTGAAGTGGCCAATCTTGCCTGTCACTGTCTTGACCATTCAGCCCAGGGTATCTCTAGTGTCTCAACTCTCTCGATCCCCCCTCTTGACCTCCCTACCTCTCCTCTTCTGCCAGGCTTTCTGCTCCTATTCTACATTGCAGATCTGGTTTAAAGTTGTAGCTCCAACTTTTCCAGAATCATTTCACCATTGTAGCTCCAACTTTAAACCAGATCTGCTCAGTCTCTCTACAAAGCTCGTCTGTGGTCTCACTCACACTGATACTGCACTTTGCTCAATGGCATTGGCTTTCTTTGCTGTGATCAATAATTCAGTGTTGTTAACCACTCACTGGATATTTGATGTCTCTGTGCTGTGTGATGAGCATTTCCCCTCTAACA
This sequence comes from Lepisosteus oculatus, assembly GCF_040954835.1. Lineage (NCBI taxonomy): Eukaryota > Metazoa > Chordata > Actinopteri > Semionotiformes > Lepisosteidae > Lepisosteus > Lepisosteus oculatus. Next base: position 9,188,982 of record NC_090719.1, on the reverse strand, counting down.
TGTGTCTCACTATTTTTTATCGTTTTCACATTGTTTTATTGCATTTTAAAGGTTTCTTTTTGTATTTACTTCACAATTTGTCAATTGTAAACAATTCGTACAATTTTACCATTTATAAATTGTAATTTTATAATGGTGTCTGTGCCACGCAAATAATAATACGTCATCCCAGCCTGAAACAGGACCCTGTCTATTGCCTTTGTCCTGTAGCCCTGTAGTGTAAGACTCCGCACCTATCTAGAATCTCGGGGTTTCTGACTGTGCAAGCAAAGCTGGGAAACCCAAAATAACCTATCCACATTTTTAAAAAATAATGCGCTACACGTTAAATGACAATTAGAAAGGTAGTGCTACAGCTTTCCTTTGCTGACGTGAACACTTCAGAACAAGCCTTAGATTGTTTCAATAACAGGAAACAATTCATGGTCTGTTTCAATGTCTGTTGAGACAAAAACATTTTCCAGTTGAGAGCATCATTAGTTTCTACAGTCCCACTTGGCCTAAACAAAAAAGCAGATTTTGAGGTTTTCAGCAGATGACCTCATTAACACCCAGCCCCCACAAAGGTAAATTTTGCCTATTATCGTGGAAAGTAGAGACAGTACAGGCCTGGTTCAGGGATTAAATCCAAGGTCGCTACTTGGGCATCGAGTCTGAAACAAATAAAACAGTAAACAGATCACATCTGTTTCCTTCAAAAGTCTTTTTTTTTTCAGGTTCCAGCACATATACAGTAGGTACCCATTTTTCTGGGCCTTTTCCAGTATGTACTGTATCTACTACTTTGGATACAAATCTGGCACTGACAGAACAAAGACAAAAAATCTGTATGAGGCCTCATAAAACCAGGTCCAGACGTGGTTTTCTTATCATTTCAAAAAATAAATTAAGATTAGAAAACATTATAACAAGTTAAAAAAAAGATGATGATCATTATTATTATGAAGCTCCGGGGACTTAAAAAGATAAGAAAGTAATAAAGGTGTGTTTGATTTTCACCTGATTTACAGCCAGACAAACAAAGGAGAGCTATAAAAACCTGCGTTCACTCAAACCTGTATAAACCCTGCCTTAAATCTCTCAATGGTCAGATTTCACCTATTGACAGCTAGTTTTAACTATTAGAGAAGCGAAAAGCTAAACTTCTGAAGTCGGTCTGAAGAATTTTTCTGTTGTTTTTCTGTTTTGTTTGGTTTCTGTGTATGTTGTTGTTTGAAAGGAAAACTTTGGATCTTTGCATGTTTAAAAGTGAATCTGATGGCTTTCCTATATTGCGGGAAGGTTTTGCTTTTGCAAATATATTTTGCTGTAAAAATGGCAGATTAGCCGTATGTGGGCTTTGAATATCGAGTTTTTATTCTGCATCGCCTGGAAAAACGGTTTTAGATAAGATGAAAGCGTGGCTGAATTGGACTTTTTAAAAGTGTTTTAAAAGCTAAATTGTCAATGTTCTTACATATAAAGATTGCTGTGACATGTTTTTATCTGACTGGTCGAATATTTGGAAAATGGGACAAAGGCTTTTTTTTCCGTGAATGGCCTTTTGTATATTGCCTTATGGTCGGTACAGTGTTATTAATATGTTAATTTTTATTTTTTTAATAGTTTCATTCTGGTGTAAACAAGTTCAATGGTAGAATTGAGAGGATATTAATTAATAATAATAATAATTGCTTACACTTATATAGCTGGACACTTTCTGGACACTCCACTCAAAGCGCTTTACAGGTAATGGGGACTCCCCTCCACCACCACCAATGTGCAGCATCCACCTGGATGATGCGACGGCAGCCATAGTGCGCCAGAACACTCACCACACATCAGCAATCAGTGGGGAGGAGAGCAGATTAATGAAGCCAATTTATAGAGGGGGATTGTTAGGAGGCCATGATTGATAAAGGCCGATGAGAAATTTGGCCAGGATGCTGGGGTACACCCCTACTCTTTTCGAGAAACGGCCTGGGATTTTTAATGACCACAGAGAGTCAGGACCTCGGTTTTACGTCTCATCCGAAGGACGGCACCTGTTTACAGTATAGTGTCCCCGTCACTACACTGGGGCATTAGGACCCACATGAGCAGCAGGGTGAGCACCCCCTGCTGGCCCCACTAACACCTCTTCCAGCAGCAACCTTAGTTTTTCCCAGGAGGTCTCTTATCCAGGTACTGACCAGGCTCACACCTGCTTAGCTTCAGTGGGTTGCCAGTTGTGAATTGCAAGGTGATATGGCTGATCACTTGTATGATATTGTGATCAGCCATATCACAATATTGGTGATATTGGAGATCACTTGTATGTGCAAGGATTTGTTAACCGGTTACAAAATATGTTGTTGATCACGGCGGAAGCTTAACTTGAAGGTGTTGTAACTGTGCTTATACCCAGACCAGACGTCCTGAACTTCCGGTTAAGGGTTTTAAACAAGATTCGGCATAATTCTCTATGCATACACATATGCATACAGTATGCATGCAAGTTGAAATGTGCTATTCTCTAAAACTGAAACAAACCCATTTTCCATTGGAGAAAATGGAAAAATGAACATTTTAGAAATGCTTTTAATGCAGAGAAATGCACTTATGACTCTACGTAATTGTTTATAAACTTGTATATATAACATATACCATTATTTCTTAGTAATTTAATGTAAAACCCCACCTCAAACCTCTATATACAGCCATGTTACAAAACACGTGAAGTATTCTGTGTAAGAATAAGAACTATAAACCAGTGTTTAAACTTTTTTAGAAAAGATTTGTATTAAGGCAAAACAAATAGCTCTGACTGTTGAAGATCAGCATTTTTTTATTTGCTCCACATGAGGTCATGTTAGTCAACGAATCATGCCGAATAGTTCCAAACCTCCAGCTATTTTTGACTACAGCACCAGGACTTGTGTGCTTTTTCTCTAATGTACAGTAGTTTCATAAATAATGTAGGATTTAATGAAAGCAATGTGAGCACGGGCTAAGATAATGAGCTTTTATTTGTTCTGTTCTTTTCCTTGAGTACATTTTCTGCATCTTGATCCAAAAAAGCCAATCTCATATGCACCTTTGGCATTCAGGCGGAATCATATGTCTGTCTATGTTTCCAAGATGTCTTAGTGTACTCAATATTTTTCAGACCAACATGGCTGTCCCATGTGGCGCACACAGCTCTTTTCTAATGAAGAACGCCCTTTGCCAAGAAGATTGCATACTCCAGGCGTGGTTTCTTCAACCGCCCTCCTCTCCCACTGTCCTGTTTTCCTAGCTTTGGCCTCATCACATCAGATGCTCTGTGAACGTCATTATTCCCCTGTGTTTCAGAGGCACTTACAGGTTTCCGATCTTCATTTACCATCCAGTTATTTCCAAGGGCACCTTTCCTGTTACTCATTACCACATCGTGCGTCTCGTGCGTCGAGTATCCCTCAGAGGGCAGCCTGGATTCCTGCTGAATACACTTCCAGAACTAATAAAGAGAAAAGCTCCCAATGCAATATTGAGCAACAAATCTAACCCTGGACTGAAGGCTTACATTTGTTGTAGGGTTCACTTAAGGTCTACTTCATTGCAAAAGGAACAGCGTGTTTTCCTCCGACATTTCACTGGAGAAAATATTGGCAGGACTGGTCTTCCAGGTGTGTTCTCTTGGTGACTTCCAGGACCTCTTGTTGAAATTTGCTTTCATTAAGGCTTGGCAGTATTGTTATTTGAACATTTATGAGAACAATAGATTGCATCAGGTGTGGAATCTTAACCTTTTTTTTGGCCATAAAACAGTACGCGGTGCTTTTCCCCCAAACGGATAAAAAAATATTCCAAAATTAATATGGGGTAAGAATGAGTATTTTAAAGTGTGTAAGAATAAGAGAATCTAAGTGTCAGTGGAAAATGTTATTAGGTCTCAGTTAACAGAAACAGAAACGGCAAAATCTCCCTTTGCAAACCCCTGCTTTGTTTGGAAATTGATTGGAAGGTGATACTCACCTATCAAAGGAAGACTTTGATATCAGCAGCAACACAAGGACCCAAATATAGGAGTAGGAATTCAGTTTAGGGCCATTTAAGATGGAAGAACAGGAGGCACTAAAGAGTAAGTCTGGATCCAGCTCATGTGGGTGATCTATTGTATCCTTTAGGAAAGGATTGAAAAGAATTCTATAAACATTATGCTATTAGCAACTTAACAAGCCAAATGGATGGAATGACCTCCTGTTATTTGTAGCCTTTCTTATTTTCCTGTGAAGACCTTAGTTCTGCATATCTCTGTTGATATGTATACTTCTCCCACTAGATGGCAGGGTTTTCATTGTCAACGTCTTTCAGCTGCACACGAATTCCCACCGGCCGCTATAACTTCATATCCTTTCGCACGGTCTCCAGAAGAGGAGACACACGTAAACAGAATGAACGAACGTAGGTGCAATAATAATGCCATTGTTTTCATTTGGTATTGTTTGTTTGCTGAAAAACAAGTGCCAATCGTGCCAGGAACGGTACTCGAAACACCTGATTTCAGTGGAACCGTGACAAGAACCACATCGCATGTAGTTTTTGCCAGTTGTTGAGTGACTCTTATGAACAGAAGGCATGAATAATGATCAAAAAGGTATTTTAAACGTTTATAGTTAATGAAAAAAATCTGATGTCAAATTGTCAGATAACAATGAATAGCTCTCTCTAACTGGCAGTGAAAATGCCACTGTCGCTAGTTCCATTTTAAAGTGGAATTATTACGTGATTGTACAGGAAACGTCAAAACGCAGAATACTATAAACCTGAGAGATGCATGTTTGAACTGGATAGCAATAAACTTGCAAATAAAGCTCTTTGAAACAGAATGTAAGAAAAAATAATGTAGTTAAGACCCTTTTTAACAGTGTGTAGTCAAATCACAAAGTGTGAGCTGAACTGAGGGTTTGCAGACTGTTCCCTTCACTATGATAATTAAGAACTGCTCTGGAGTGCTCTCACAGAGAAGGTAAATGACCACCCCCACGGATGAATAGGTGATAAAGAGATGCTCCCACATGCAGCAGACAGTACTGGAGTTTCATCTTTGCTCAGCCCCTTCATTAGTCCACTTGTTGACTCCCATCCAGTCAGATCTCTGGCTCTCTTGAGTGCAGCAGAGGCAGGTTGTTTCCATGGATACCTCAATGCATGTACCTTCAGTCTCCACTCCAACCCTCAAGCAGACATTCAAGAAAGCCCACATCAGAGAACACTGCCTGTTGAGATTGCTCATCCAAGCGCCACTCAAAACAGGCTGATGAGATGGCACCAGTGAAGTCACAAGTTCACAGAAGCACCCAACTCAACACCATCAATAGCAGGGTGTCAGAACATCCTTGTCTCTACCAGTAGTTTCCCGGCTTTTATTTTGACTCTAATCAATGTGAGATGAGCAGCCTCACAGTGACTAATATAAACATACTTTGAAAAATGGAGGAGTGATGAGCACTGCCGTTGAACTTGAACTCAATCATGAGGCTTAATTGCAGACAGAAAATGACAGAATCCTTTATCAATTACTATTCCTCTTTTGATACAGATATTCAAGCCTTTACATTTACAGTATATGCTTATTTAATCATTATTCAGTATTCATGCAGCCATCCAAAGATATAGATATTTTTTTCAGTCTTGAGGCTTAATGATAATATGGTTTACATAAGAACTTAAAAGTTTCAATGAACAAAACAAGACCATTAGGCCTACTTAGTCTGTTTTGTAATTAATAATGTATGTATTTCTGTAGTATAGAAGTATACTTTACATAATCTTTTTTAAGATACATACGGTAAAAGAGCTAATGAAAATCAATATTGGATGTTAATATACTGTACTACAGAATAAGGTGACTATAAACTCTTTTTGAATGGTTGTATTTGTTTTTGGTTTGTATATATCTCATACTGTATAGTTATTTCATAATTATACTTTTCTTTCACAACACTCAATGTACTAAACATGTCTTTAAAACTGAACCTCAGCATAGTGCAACACATACCATCATGCAAAGGAATGATATACTGTATATACAATATTTTATTCTTGGCTTATCTATTGAACAAGTGACATTCTTCCATTGAGAATCCCGCTGGTGAAAAGTACAGAACAACAGGAAAAGGGAAATTGTACATTTTACTGTTATGTTTCTTTGTTTGGCTATTATTTTATAACCTGAGCTTGGGACCTTATTTCAGGTTATTGGTTGGAACAGAACTTTATTTCTATTATAATGCTGAATTTGAGAAATAAGGTTTTTCAGTTTGGAGTAGACTGCCTAAAAATCCAAACATGAAAAACGTGAGGTAAAAACATGAGACCTTTTCAAAGGTTAAAATAATATTAAATCACAGTAAAAATTATGTTGTTTTACATCATTCACTCCTAACACCCTAAATGTCGATACCATTAAAGCATCGTGACTGCTAGTGCTCTTCAAGGAAAAACATTTGTTCTTTTCTTGTCGTGCACCTACAAGCTTTTATTCAGACAAATTAGACATTTTATTAAGACACATTATTCAGAAAACATGTAAAAACATTTGTGAAAATAATACATTTTGTAAACTTAATCATCCAACTTACCTTCTTTCCATTATTTCAAGTTGATACTGAATTGTTGATGAGCTTCTCCTTTTTTCAGCATGCATAGGTTTTCTAAATTACTATTAAAATGGAATAAACCTGCAATTAACATATACAAGAAACCAGTAGAAATCATGACATTTATTGATTGCCAAACCATTTCTGAATAAATGAAACTACAAGTAAGGAGTTTTTTCTCAGTTACATTTTTGTCTCTTTAAAAACAATATTTGATAGTATAATATAAATATAAAAAATAAGTATATTGCTAGCCTATTCAAATATTCAGCTTTTACTTCTTTCGTTTCAAACCTACAGTATCTTAAACTCCTCTTAAGAAGTGGGTGGGAAGGACTTCATATTGAATACAGTGAGAATCTATTGTTTACAGATGTATTGGGTTTTCACAAAAAGGATTTTATGTGTATAATAAGTAACTTGCATAACCCCTGATGCACAGCTTTAACCTACACTTTATGTGTAGTACTTAAACATGTGGCATTCAAGGATAGTGATCAGACAAGATGCTAAATTTATATCACAAGTGACACAAGGAAGCCTACATACTGTATAAAAGTATGGTGTTGAGCCATGGAAAAAAGGCTGGTTCAGACAACCAGCTGTGTTGCAATGACCCCCTTTTTATATATATAAATCGTTCATCCATTTTCGAACTGCTTCTTCTAATTCTGGATAACAGGGGAGCTGGAGCCTATCCCAGCAAGCAACGGGCACAAGGCAGGATACACCCTGGATGGGAGGCCAGTCTTGGACACACATGGTCCCGCCAGGAACATGTTCCCAGAAGCCAATTAACTTACCAGTACGTGTTTGGACTGTGGGAGCAAACCAGAACACCTGGTGAAAAGCCCACATGAACACGGGGAGAACATACAAATGCCATGCCGATAGCACCCCAGGTACAAGGCAGCAATGTTAACCAATGCACCACCATGCCACCAATATTATAAATCAGACCTCTCCTATATCATCACAGAAGCATGTGGCAAGGCTACAGGAGTTTTACATTTGAAATAACTAAATTTGTGTATTATTTGGGGGTATGGTATGATATTGTGGTTATTTTAGATACTGTGTTATCATAACATAAATATGTCTTTAATTACTCTGTCATTCTCATGGATTACAACTGGTTAACAAGCAGGTAAAGTTATCTTAAGGAGCACAATTTCTGATATAAGCAATAGCATGGTGCAAGGATTTTTTTTAAGATTTATTGGTCTTTCTGAGCCATATCTACTATTTAGACTCTGCTATCTGAGCAATCTAGTTAAACTGGAAGATGGCTTTAGAAATGTATCATAGTATCATGTTTTTGGAGGAGTAACGAAGTACAGAAGTTACGAAATTTCAGAAATTCAGAAAATAAATTACAAATTGGGCAAACACATGACAAATGAAACATCAGTAAGGGCAAAGTGATCGAAGTGGTAGCAGGAACACAGTAGATATAAACTAGACATCTTGCATTAGGGATCAGGACCTGCAGGTGCTACTCATGAAAGGGTGTTTTTATAGATAGATATAGTCTCATCATCACAACATGGTTAAGCAATGAAATAAGCAAGGAGAATGCTTGACTATATAGTATAGCAGAATTTAAATTCAGAAATGTTATGTTAAATCAATACAATATACTAGTAAGATCACCTTTAATTTGTGCGGTTTTGGACACCACACCTCCAGGGATTATAACCTTAGGAAGAGGTCAATGAAGAATTAAGATTTATTGCGGGTCTCGGGGGATACATACAGTACATGTACAGTGTAATGAAGCTAAGTCTGTTCAGTGGAGAACAAAGTATTTAAGATTGTAAGAAGTACTAACCGGACTATTTCACATTCGGTAGCGAAATAAGGATACGGGGTAACAACTGAAAACTTTAAGAAAATTAATCTGGAATGGAGAACAGGAAATGCTTCTTTATACAAAAGATGTGGGTGCCTGGAATAGATGTCCCAGCCAGGTGGTTGAAGCTCAAATTACGAACAATTAAGAAATGGACAGTTTTTATTTATCCACTGAACTACAAAACAAGAGGAGATCCCAATGGTTCTCCTTTGCATCCTTTGTTCCTACTCAAAGCAATAAAACCCAGTTCTCTCCAGAAATAACACATATTTTAAGTTTTATGTAGCTGAATGTAGATGCCAGTGGCAAACAGGATTCTGTGATTAAGATTACATCATCCCATTAAAAAAAACATATTTGTATATATAATATACAGTATTCATCCAAGCCTCGATTCAACTACAGCATCTGGTGGAGCAATGACCTTGTCTGCTGAGACATGTGGATGCTTTGATTGACAAACCCATATGTGCTACAGTTTCCCAAGCAATCTATCAGTCAAACAGGCCAGGAGAGGCAGGAGTTTGGTCATCATTGAAGGTGATATTTAATGGCAGCAGAACAGTGCGACTTTCAGATAAACATGAAGACCAACAAAATGAGAAACAGATAAACCGACAGAACAACAATGATGGTAACGTGGGTGGTGAGAAATGGACAGGTGCCTGTTGTAATGTGCACTATTAGTCGGAGCAGCAGACCGGGTTGGTTGGTTTGATGTGATGTGACTACAAAGGTTTTTCAAACTGAAATATACATCCTTTTTCTTTCACAGTTGCACTGTTCGGCTTTGTGAAGCAGCTCTCCCAAGTCAAATAATTTAAAGTCCAGAAATGATCGGATTAAAAAAAACAACAACTTTATACACGTGTTTACCTCACAGGGATGTTTCCAAGAAGATGAAATCTACAAAAAACAGCAAAGATGAGAAGAGGAATACACAGTAAGGCAGATCTCTTCAAGATCTCTTAAGGGGTTTGTTACTGAACTGAGCGCGACTCAGCAGTTTGATTGCTCCTGGAGGTGTCAGTTCTTCCGTTTGTCTTGATTTACTTCAAGGCATCCAGAGCAGTGCACACCTGCTTGAAGACATCATCGACAGTGCCTTCTGCGTGTATCTAAGGAGAGAGAAGTTACACAGGTCTGAGAGATGGACCCTGACTTTAGAACTGTAAAGAACACTGGAGAAATTAATTTCAGACAATTTATACTTCAGACACTCAAAATGATGTGCCAATCACAAGCATGGCCATTTCACTGCAGTGACCTTGATGTATTGAATCAGATGCATAACAGCACAGCACAAGGTCAGGCTGAGAGGTTAGGATCCAGTATTTTTGATTGCCAGCTCCTATGTGTGTGTAGATTAAATCAGCTGCAACTACCCACATCAACACAAAATAGCACAGGGGTGTTTGGCTCACATTTAAATGCATTTGCAGTGCCTTGCAAAAGTATTCCGACCTTCTGCTTTGTGAAATTACAAAATCCATCCATTTCTTATTGTTTCTTCCCTTTCAGGTCGCAAGGGTGCCAAGGCCTGATCCCACAAGTAACAGGCACAAGCCAGTGTACACTCCGGATGGGACTTCAGTCCATAGCAGGGCAGACAGACACAAACAGACACACGCACTCCAGCCAGGGCCAGTTTCTCAGAAGCCAGTATGTTTTTGGACTTTGGGAATCAAACACCTGAGGAAACCCATATGCGAACACGGGGAGAAAATACAAAGTCCACATGGATTGCACCCCCAGATCCGGAACTGAACCCAGGCGCCCAGCACTGCAAGGCAGCATTGCGCCACCGTGCAACCCGAAATGACAAAATCACCCATACAGTTTTTTCTTAACTATTTTTCTTAACTATTCTTAACATCAGAACCTGAATGATCAAACTGAAGACGTCAAAAGATATTGTATAGTAAAAAAAAGTGAAATGTGTAGATTGCTTAAGTATTACTAAAAGCACCTTTGGCACCAATTACAGCTTCAAGTCATTCCCGGTCTTTACCAACTTTCTACACTGGTTTAGTGCTACTTTTGCCCATTCTTCTTCAAATCAGGACTTTGACTGGGCTCATCAAGGATATCCACTACCTTATTCTTAAACCACTCCAGTGCAGACTTTTCTTTGTACTTTGGGTTATTGTCCTGCTAAAAAGTAATTTTTTTCCCCTGTTTTAGCAGACTGAAAACAGGTTTTCCTCTGATTTGCCTATATTTTGCCCCATCTTTTTATCCTCAGTCTTGATCCTGCTAATAGGAACCAGCTTCATAATCTAATGCTGCCGATACTGTGCTTGACAGTAGGGATAATGTTGACACAGTGATGTTCTATTGCTGTGTTGTTAGCACTAGATATAATGTTATGCATTTACACCAAAATGTTATCCCATTTAACCACAAAACCAATTTTTCAAAGTCACTGTTGGCCTTACAGTGGCTTCCTAATACATTTTCCTCCTTTCCTGGTGCTCAGTTTGGAGGGATCCCGATCTAGGCAGCGTCTGGAGAGAACAACACAACTCCCACTTCTTCATGATCGAAGAAACCAAGCTCAAAGGGATATATATTCAGTGTGCCTGAATTTTTTTTTTATACCTGTCTCTTGGTATGTGTTTTTCTACATCCTGGGGCTTGTTTTTAAAGCCCCTTTGTCCTTACAGTTGAATTTATGCATGAAATTCACTACCTTCCCAAAGGACCTTACTGAAACAGATGTGTTTATGTGAACGACTATTATTGCAAACAGGCAGAAGCCACCTGACTAATCCTGCAGGTAATTTTGTGTAACTAAATTAATTTTGATTTCCAACAGCACAGGGTACCATTAATGTACAATGCTTTTCCATTTTTCTTTCTTATGAATTACGTATATTATTATTTGATTATAACAAAATTCGATATTTATGTTGTATATACTGTATAACAAATATCCATGGATACTTTGAAGTGTCATGATTCCAAGCTAAAACAACAAAATACGAAAACTGCAAGGATCTAAATACTTCTGCAAGACACTGTAATTTATTTAACCACCAAACTCTTAAACAAATATTTGCTCAAGAATTGCCAGCAGACAGTAGTAGCTGTAGCTGACACCAGACAGAAATGTTTAGGAGGAAACAAGAAAACAAGAACGAAGAAGAAAACGTTCACACTGTCTGAATCCCAGCACATTAGGATGGCGCAGTGGTTCTGTGGGTAAGGATCTGTGCCTGTGGCTGGAAGGTTGCCGGTTCGTATCCTGCGGGCTGGCAGAGGAATCCTACTACTAAGCAAGGCCCTTAACCCCAACTGCTCCAGGGGTGCCTTATAAATGGCTGACCCTGCACTCTAACCCCGAGCTTCTCTCCCTGTCTGTGTGTCTCATGGAGAGCAAGCTGGGGTATGTGAAAAGACAAATTTCTAATACAAGAAATTGTATATGGCCAAAAAAGTAATCTTATCTTATCTTCCATGTGCTGTACACATTGTTGTCTGTTCCCCTACAGTACCTTTCTGACAATGCCACGGCCCTCGTAGAAGGCGATGACGGGCTCGGTGGCCTTGTAGTAGGTGTCCAGGCGCTTCTTGATGGTCTCCTCGTTGTCGTCGACTCTCCCGCTGGTCTCGCCACGCTTCAGCAGCCTCTTCACCATGGTGTCTGCGCCTGCATCGACGTACAGCAGCAGGGTAGGGGGCCCAATCTGCCGGAGGAACAGCAGCAGCACGTTTAATACAGCACCGTTCACCCTCATGAAATACAGCACAACACAAGTTCACCTAATACGCAAGCTCATTTAATTCTGGCACTACACAAGCTTGCTCAAGCCCGTTTAATATAATATTTGCTTACATTTACAGTATATAGCGTTTTTCTGGACACTCCACTCAAAGCGCTTTACAGGTAATGGGGACTCCCCTCCACCACCATTGTGCAGCACCCACATGGATAATGCGACCGCAGCCATAGTGCGTCAGTACGCTTACCATACATCAGCTTTGAGTGAGAAGGAGAACAGAGTAATGAAGCCAATTCATAGATGGGGATTATTAGGAGGCCATGATTGGTAAGGGCCAATGGGAAATTTGGCCAGGACGCCGGGGTTACACCCCTACTCTTCTAGAGAAACGCCCTGGGATTTTAATGACAACAGAGAGTCAGGACTTTGGTTTTACGTCTCATCTGAAGGACGGCGCCTGTTTACAGTATAGTGTCCCCCTCACTACCCACACAGAACATGGGGTGGGCGCCCTCTACTGGCCCCACTAACACCTCTTCCAGCAGCACCCTTAGATTTCCTAAGAAGTCTCCCATCCAGGTACTGGCCAGGCTCACACCTGCTGAGCTTCAGTGGGTTGCCAGTTGTGAGTTGCAGGGTGATATGGCTGCTGGTAAACGAGCACGAAAGGCCCCAGCGAGATATTAACCTGCGACCCCTGGTTTCCAGAGCCAGTGCTCTAAGCCCTGAGCTATGGAGCCACATATAGAACTAAACAAGCTCTATAACTAAGCTCATTTAATGCAGCCCTTACACGCTCATTTAATACAACACTATACAAGCTCAATAGAGCACTACACAAGCTCATATAGCTAAGCTCTTTACAGGCTCATTTAATACAGTACTACACAAGCGCATTTACTGCATCACCAGATTCTGTGGCGCACAAATAAAGGTGTTGTTTCCTACAGGGATTTCAAACAACTACAGTAGGAGAAGAGGGTGAATGAGCTCAATCTTTTGGGGTTTTGAAATTCTTAACCTTAGACTCTTCCCAGATTGGACAAACACACATAAAAAGAACTGCTGAAATGAATTCTTGTCATGAACTTTTAATGTCTCTTCTTGAACCCTGTTATATTTTATGTGTCTCATGGTAAAAATATCACACTACTCAGCATGACCATCAACATCAGTTCCTGCATGATGAAAAAAAGCTGCCGAGCTTCCAGATACTGGTTCTTAATGTGGCTAGTAAAGTTTTTCATTTGTATGACCTCTATGCCAGAGAGACTCAGCTTCCTCTGACAAGGATTTGCACAGACTATAAAGAGCGTTTGTGCTGACTGTACTTTAAATGATCACAATCATTTTTTTGTTACTTTTCACACTACGACAGTTGTTTAAGGTCTCAAAATTGTTGTAAAGTGATGCCAGAGTTTAAACAGACACCGTTTCATAAAGCATTTGCATTGAAGAATTGGTTGGCACTATTCACAGTAAAACCGCCGTAGAGATATAGACTTCCCCATGCTGATAGGAGAAGGTCAGCACATACTGTATAATAAAATAATATGTGAAATTTCATTAGTCTGACTGGAATAAAACAGTTTATCCCAAAGAATCAAATAATATTAGATGACTGGATTAAGCAATTCAAGGGGAATATTAATAATGATGTTTCTAATTTTATAACACCTCTAACAGTCCTGAAATTATATTAACCTCAGAAATACAGGTAACACCTTTAAAACCTGAATACATAAACTTTTATATATAATGATATAGTGACATGAAACATTGGTTAACAGCCTCCAAATATCTTTATCATCAAATTAAAAAAATGTCAAAGGTAGCTACTGTAGTTAATGCTACTGTGGGAATTACTTTTTTACAAAAAACGTTCAAGTGATTTTAAAATAGTTCTTAAGAATATTAGGCTGATGTTTTTTTTTCTTTGAGAGTACCTATAATGGAATTAAAAATTCATAACATGGGCTTTAAATAGTTCTCTCAGAAATTATGTTGCTATGTTTCAGTGTAAGCAAATGAAGGAATTAAAGCTGGTTAGCAGCTGTTTGTTCGGCTTTATAAAACTGTTCTTCCTCAATTTCCTGACTTCTGTGACTTCTGTTTCTGTGGGCCGTGGCACAGAGTAGAGTTTTGATGAATTGGACCATGTCTTGCTGTTATGTTTGAAGAAGAAAATTAGAGAGGCTGTAAAAATCACACATTATGACAATTGCTCTCCTGTTCGGCCGACAAACTTTTAAATTGCTTTGACATTTTTGTTTCTTTTCACAACTTTTCTTTAAATAACAGACCTCTCAAGGAACTTAAATAATGAAGACAACAGCCTAAATACAGAGACTACTCAATTTGCCACTCTGTCACAAAAATGTCTGTGACTTTCTTTTTTTGTTTCACAATGTTATTCACCTCCAGCAACAGAAAGCGTGTGAAGTGCAGTCAGCACTGTAGGAGGCTCTGAATTTACCATTTTAGACTGTAAACGTATACATAAACATGAGCCTTCGCACGACAAAAATAATTATTATTACTGAATAATGAAATTTATATTTAACTATCAAAATGTATGACTGTGATTCATCGGAAGTATTCACTGTGGAAATACTTCCTCGTGTGGAAATACATCGTTCTGTGTTTTCATTTACTGTAGATGTTTGTTAATATATTTTGTCACTAAACAGACCTGTTCAAATGAAAATAGGTACAGTACAGTGGGATTTAAAGAGTGATTACATTTTTAAACTGTTCAAATTTTTTCTCTTGAATAAAAAATAAATATTGCCTGAGAATCAGTGTGCTACCGAGTTGTCCCCTAAGATCAGGTTTTTTAAAGATTTTTTAAAAAACTGCCCCCACTCTCCATGACACTGGTTTTGTAGAAAAGGAGTTAAATCCCGCAGAAGAGCCACACATTGCTAATAGACTGTGCCTGGTCCTAGTCTCCACACCTTCTTCTCAAACTCCTCTCCCTGTTTGACCTCCCGAGGGTAGCCATCAATCAGGAAGCCCTTTGAGACATCGGCCTTGGCAATCATGGCGTCTTTCAGCATGTCCAGAACTGTGTCCTGCAGAGAGAGACATCCGGGTCAGAGGTCATCTTCAAGAAAAGGGCACCACACAAGCATGAAAACAATTTACAGCTCCCCGTGGGTTTGTCTGGGAGGGCAGCACAACCAGCTGAAAAGCACAGCTCATCTCTCTTATTAACTTTCTGTCATCTGGCATTTCTAGTTGCAACCTCCAGCAGCAAACATGGTAACTTCTGTGGCCAAAACATTGATCTGTTTTTGTTTCTGTTCTAATTGCTTATCCTTTAAGTGCCCTGTTCCAAAAGTGGGTTGTTTTTTGTTATCCATGTTAAACTCCTGTCACTCGCTTACACTGTGAAAACTCACAAAGGTTAAATTCACATGTTTAAGCGAAAAACAATATTTCCCGACCATACACTCTTAATATTGCTTAGTTTCTTTACTAACTCAAAATGAAAGAAGCAATAAGCATCTGGACTGGCAGCTGAGAAAGATAGGCTTAGATGACACCCTAATAACTAACAATATGTGAACTAATACCAGCTAGAGTACAATACTTGTGATCTAGGCTCGTATTGTGCATTTAGACCAGCACTGTCCTCACCGGTTTTCAAACCTCGCCTCTGTTGAAAATGCAGACTCGGAGTGATAAGTGTGCTCACCAAGGGGACCAGCTCTCCCTTCTCCATGATTGCAGACAACTTCTTGCCTCTCTCTGACCCCGAGCCAACCTCTGCCCTGAGCAGGTCTCCGGTGGACAGGTGAGTGTAGCCATACTTGGCCACGATCTTTTCGCACTGGGTGCCCTTCCCAGAACCAGGACCGCCTGGGGAGGCAAAAGGGAATCTGTTCCTAACTCACTGTGGCCAACAGGAATGGGAAATGCCCTAATTTTCCACCAACTTTTCCGTGAAGTCATTCACCTACTGCAGCTAACAAGGACCCAGGCCTTTGTCATCAAAAGTTACATTTTGGCACTTTCTTTGTTCTGTTTAGCTCAACATGTTTCTTGCAGAAGAACGAGCAGTGCGGTGCAGAATAACTCAAAACACTATAAACACTATAATACTGTATGTTGATTGCAGAAGTGCTCGCCCCCTGAGCCTTTGCACACCGGGATGGTGCAGTCGTCTTCATCTTACCACAGATTGTCCACATTCAAGTAGGAACTTTGACTGGGCCCCACTCAGACATTTTGCTTTCTCCTCGTTAAGCAAATACCAGTATCACGAAGGAAGCACAGCAGGGAACGTACTTTTTGTGCCAATTGAAAAACTCTGGCGTCTCTCGAATACGTTCTGATACAGTTTTACAGAGCCATTATTGAGAGCATTCTGTCTGCCGGTGTAACTGCTGGGTTTGGCGACATGTCTGATTGCTTCAAAGGCAAACTGCAGTGTGTTGTTTGTGCTATGGAGAGGGTCATTGGCCCTTCATTGATGATTTGTACTATTTCAAAGTAAAGGAGCAGACAGGAATGATTGTTGATGACCCCTCCCACGCAGATTACCACCTGTTTCATAAACTTCCCTCAGGAAGACACTACCAATCTATTAAAACCAGAGCCACTTTGTATTTGAACAGCTTCTTTCTGGACACTGGAAAGAAGGCTCTGGCTTTTCCTCAACGCTGAATTTGATTAAGTGGTAAGAAAATGTATGGATGTATTTGTGAGGCAGGGGTGGTTCATTATTGTCTTAAATTATTTCCAGCTAAGGGAATCTTTCCTAGGGCTGTATTTTGTTTAACCAGAATTCCCAGTTATACAGTATGTGCACTCTAACGATATCTTAATGACGTCTATTAGTCGTTTTTGTGTATGGAATCTGTAGAATGTTTTTGCCACCAAGTAAATTCCTTGTACATGAAATGTATTTGGTGATTAAAGGTGATTCTGATTCTGATACTATCATAGTATTGTAGTATTGCACACAGACAATTCAGCTAACTTAGGCTAGGTTTAGGGTTAGGGAAAGCTGGCCCTGGAGTGAGTTTGTATCTGTGTTTGCCCTGCAGTGACTGGCGTCCTGTCCAAGGTGTATCCTGCCTTGAGCCTGTTGCTTGCCAGGACAGACTCCAGCTCTTTCTCAACCCTGAATTTGATTAAGTGGTAAGAAATTGGATGGATGTATTTGTAGGGGGGGGGGTGCTTCATTCTTTCATTCTTTCATTCAAATTATTTCCAGCTAGGGGAATGTGGTAGCCCCACACTAGTCCCTGGTCATCCTTATATAAAAGAAGCTGTGTTTAGATTTTATAATTTTATCCATGACAGCCTACTGGCAGCTGGGCTGCCCAGCTCTGCAACTGGCACAACTCTCAAATACAATAATCTAACTGTCCACCTGTCATGCCATCTGTGCCGCGTTCAGAGTGGATGAAAACCAGCCTCTGGAGTGCTTTGCCTGCATCGTCCAGTGTAAACTGGCCTAAACTGTCTTTCTCCTGTTGTTCAATGCAAATAGTTACTATTCCCAAATTAACAAAGCAAGAGCAAAAAGCATTTTCTTGGCATGGATTATCCTAGTTATTTATGTTGTCTCAGCATGTTTTGCTTGTCACAGCCTGCTAAATAATCACCTCCCAAGGAGCCCATATATTCAGCAGGAAAAAGGCAATTCAATTAATTTCAAAAGCTTTTCCATATGAAGCTTTTGAAGACTATTAAGATGAGCCCTGTGTGAGCCCTGTGATAGTCCAGCAGACTATCATTATACTGTCTCTTTAAAACACAAGACAGAGCATGTGTCCATCCTGCAAAAACCATAACAAATCTAGAATCCAGATAAAGGATTACTTCATAGCAGTTGCTTTGTTCATGTCTTCCTCAGTAAAAGTTGGAGCATAATTTCTGCTTTTATTATAATATTATTTAAATAAACATTAAAGGTATTTCTTAAGAAGTTTAATAATTTTAATGAGAATAACTCTGGTTATAAAGCACACCTATTAAAATTTGTAAAACATTACTTTCTTGCAGGTAAACAAAAACTTGGACAAATTGTCTGAAGCAACAATAGGACGTCTTCTCAGGGTCACCTAGCCTAAACCTGAGATTGTTTAAAGGACATTAAAGGCCACATTTTCAGAGCTTTGCCACCTTAAGCTTGCTTTGTTAGCTCGTTTTGACAGTGGTTTGTTATGCTACAGATGCTCAAGCAGTGAAACTCTTCACAATATCTGCCATGATTTTAAAGTGTACTACATATTAAAAATACCACCTTTAATAAATCTGTGTAAAAATAAACCTGCCTCACTTTATCAACAATATGTATGTTGTAGGGGCCTTTATTTGTGGTTATAGCATGCAAAATACAATTGGGGTACAGATTGGCATGCAGATTTACAAAACTTTCAGTGGAATCTTTGCATCTTCTGTAGAGTTGAATTAATTATATCAGTGTTGAGAACAGGTAATTTACTATTGCTTCTCCTAAACCTTAGGTTAATTTAAATCTCTCATTTATTCTATGTAAAGTGAGACTGCCTATAGAGTCTGCCCAAAGATGGGTTACATTGGATGAAGAAGGAAGATTATGAAAATGTCCAGACTTACCGACAACAAAGATGATCTTGCTGTCCTTCAGTTTATCTAAAGGAAAGCACAGAACAAAACATAACCAAGATGCAATTTCTGCCCAAGCAACACTCAAGTTCACATACTGTAGTTAAGGTTTAAAGACAAAAACACTGCCTTTTGACAGTGACATTTTATCCTGCCACTAGGAAAGACAAGTGGATCTCACCCTGACAGTGAACAGCAGCAAGGCCTTGTTGGCAGCAGGAATGTGACTAACTCAATCCCAGCACTCCCACTCCTGACAATACCTGGGTGAGAGCTGAGCCGCACTCCGGTGGCCTGCTCAGAGGAACAACTGCTTCCCATTGCGCCCGTTTCTGTCTTCGTCTTCTACTAGATTCCTTCTGTCCCCCTGATCGAGTTTTTTTCTTTTAAACACACTTTGTTAAAGTGCTGCTCTCACTTCCCTTAACTTTTCTCCCTCTTTCTGTGGCCAGTTAAATATACAGTATGTTGCCATGGCAACTGTTGCTAGCCTAACTGCCAGCCCCAGACCACTTCAAAGAAAGCACTTTTGGCAGCTCAGCTTCGCCTTGTATGCTCTTTGGAAGGTTGTTTAAACTCTGTTTTAACCAATATATTAAAGGGAAATTAGCCTTTTTAGAAATCTAAGTGTTTGTTTTGTTCAGATTTAAACATTTAAAGGATAAAATTTCACTGCCTTTTTGAAATTTTTTGAAAAACTGTCTTAATGAAGGAATCACTGCCTAGTTAACAATTAAATCAAATGATTACTATAGGAAGAGATTTCTTGAATTCTTCTGTTATTTTGCAATCCTATATAATTAATTTCAAAATGCAGGTTTAAAAAATCCAGTATATTTAGTGGACCTAATGAATAATTAAATGATATAAATATATATATCAAGTTTAAAACCTGAATTTTTGTCAAAGCGTCTATACCAGGTTTCACTATGTGGAATATGTTCAATGGCTTTGCTGTACCGGCATCTTATTTTAAAATGACTGTCTTGCACATAAATCTCAGACAACTCCAGTACACTGCATATCCTGAAACTCAACGCCACAGCCTTGGGAGGTAATTATAGGCGTCCCCAGTACATACCATAGTAGGTACTGTGTGTCTAATATTACCTCCCCTTCGCAACACCACACCCTTCTCTCCACTGTATGCTTAAATGGTGGAAGGCCTAATTAAAGATCAGCCCTACATTTGTACGGAGGATGTGTAGTCTTTTTTGCTTTTTCTGTTGGACTGCCCATACCACACTGCCAGGCAAAACACAGTACAGCTCTGGTAAGAGCACTTCAAGGGACTTGGAGAATATTGACCTTTAAGGCCATTCGTCACACAATAGAATCATTTAAAATGTGCTACGTACTGTAGCTGTTGTTCCATTTCCATGGACAGCAACACCAGAGTGCTAATTAAATATTTACACTTCGCATTGGTGGAGACTGAGAGGCAAGGCTGCTGTGCTGGCTCCAGATTAATTATCGAACAGAAGCCGAAGAGTGTGTTGTGTGGCCAAGCGAGGCCTGACCTGGTCATTTGTTTTCAACCCTGACCTCACCACTGAACTAACCATTTAGCTATTCACTACCAGGAGGAGGCGCTGTGACAAGGCTACTTGTGTTGACAGCTGGAGGAAACACAGAAACAACACCTATTCATTTTCCAACCACTTCTTCCAACTCAGGGTGATAGGGGAACCAGTGCTTAACCTGGCAAGCAACAGGTACAACCCGGACAGGATGCCAGCTCATCACTGGGCACACACACGCCAGGGCCAGTTTACCTGTCTTAGGGCTGTGGGATGAAACCAGAGCACCCAGAGGAATCCCATGCAAACAGTGCTAACAACTGTGCTACCATGCCACCACACAGAAACAAAAGCTTTTTATCTATAATTATTTCAGGTCAGCCTTTCCATTTCTGTCTGAATATATTTATTAATTCAAAAGGGAAGTAAGGTTGACATCTAAGCTATGCTGGGTATAATGACCACTACTTGTGATGCTTTTTCTTTAGTCAGTTGTTTTGATCCAAAGAGCTTTACAGTTATGTGCAGATAATAAAGTTTTAACTATGGTTTCATTTGAGTGCTTTATTCTAACCTTACCCCAGTTACACCAGTATTGAAACAGCAATTCATTTCTTAAAGAGCACACATATCTGGTTCAGTTTATACTAATTTCATACAGGGATACTACACTGTTTCCAGCATTAGGGTGGCACTATTTTACTTCTTACACGTATAAGGTCGCTAGAATTTCCAGCAAACTAAAATTACATTGCAGGGGAACCAGAACATGGCAACCCAGTGTTACTATCAGATTTACATTTTTATTAGCCAACCATATCTGGGTTTGAGTAGTTCAAGTAAGTAGTTGTGTCAGCATGTGTAGGCTGCAAAGGAACAAGTAAAGGTTTATTCCATGCTGAAAAGAAAAGAAAGGAAACACAATGTTTCGGCTGTGGAGCCTTCTTCAGGTGTGAAGTTAAGTGGGAGAAAGAAGTCGAGCCTTGTAATAACAGTAATAATAGTGTAATAGAAACATACAGTATGGTGTAACATAGCCCTAAATACAGTAAAGTACTGTAAGTACATTACTGTAAGTATAGGCATATTAACAAATAAGGCCAACATATATGAGGTGTTTCTGACTCTAACGCCATTTAAGCCCGGACCCTTACTCATTTAGGACTCCATTCAACACAAGATTTCCAATAAAAGAACACTTGTCAAAAATTAATGTTACCTTTCTTGATACATTCTCTTTGTTTCGGTGAGGTTGCTTAGGCTTTTCAGACAAATATTTTGATTCAGTGAAGTAAATTCTCCAATCCAATGAATGGAAGATTGTGGTCTTTGACAAAACCCTGAACCCTATCCCTAACCTAAGCCAAACCCTGAGCTAGGGTTAGGGTTATGATTCCCACAAAACGTAGACAATTTTTGATGGCATGGCTGTGTTTTAGGACAGAAATGATATTTAGGACAACAGTTATTTCAATTATTTCTATTGACACCTGAAGAAGGCTCCACAGCCGAATTGTTGTGTTTCCTTTCTTCTCTTTTCAGCCTGGAATAATTCTTTGCTTGTTCCTTCATATCTGGGTTTGTTTGTGGAGTGAAGTCAAATGTACTTTTCTTAAGGTGAAGTAATGTGTCGGTATTTGCATGGCTGTTACAGCTCCTAGCAGTAATGAAGATTGACACTTCTAGGCTGAATAACAGATTTAGCTCAGCCTTAAATGACCTACAGATAAGACATGGACCTTGCAGCTGAAATAGCCACACAGTGAAACTCCAAGGCAGAAAGAAGGTTCTTAATAGAAGACACAGAAAGTCCTAGAACATGCCACAACTTGTAATGTAAAGATGTCAGTGTCCTGTAACTACAGTACTAATGAAAAAAGCAGAGCAAGGAGGGTAAATTGTGAACTCTTGCTGCCTGAAATCCAGAAGTTTTAAAGGTGCTTTTTACCTACAAAATGCTTCTCTTCCAACTCTTTTAATTCTGCTGCCTTTGTCTGCAGCCTGATTAATGTGCAACGACTAAGATCTTTTCCAATGTAAAACAAATAATCCAGATCTGTCCTTTGGTAAATAGACACGTGTATGAATGAGGAGAAAAGTCATCATGCAAGTTCTCTGTCTGTAGATAGTGCTTTATTATAGTAGTATAATAAAGTGCTCAATTCACTGCTCTCACCTCCAAGTTATATACAGCAAGGCTTCACAGTCACATTTATTCTTTCAAGATACAAAATGGTTAAGTGGCCAAATGTATTACCTGCCATGGTGATGTGTTCAGTGTTCTGAAATCCTTCGATCTGCCAAACCAAGAAACAAAGAAAAGGAATATTATATGCATGTTATCTCGCTTAATTCAAACCACTTTACAATACTGGTTCAATGGAGTTTAACATTCTGTTAATAACCTTGTGCTACTGGAGCTACCAAAGTGCACAATATCAAGATGGGGATTTCGATAAGATCACCCTTTGGCAGAGTGGGACTTCATTTTAAGTCACACTTACCAGGATCTGCCATGGGAAAAAAAATAATTTCACAGAGTGGTTCTGTTTTTTCCTTACTATACTGTATTCTCTTTTGTTCTACAGACAGTAAGACAACAGTCAGAGCAGACAAACAGGTTAAACAGGGTGTTCCCTGACTCCATATTAATAATTGTGTAATTATTGCAATCTAATTTAACCCTATATATGTAACTGTTGTCTATCAAAATGGACTTCAATACTTTCCAACAAAACTTATAAATTTACATGATAATTTATTCAATATTTTATTCTGAGGACCCACATCACCATGAATGATCAAAATTAACAGGTCTATCAACAAGAGAGCGTAATATTTACTCACATTGCAAAGTTTCTTGTAAAACGTATATAACTTGCATTCAGGTTAAATGATAATTTTTTTAGCCAATCAACAATGAAAAAGGAATTTCAGAAAATTTGTTTTTATGTTTGACCTAAAGGATGCGACGTCAGTGTCAGTGCACATGAGCAGTTCCAGTTTTTGTCTTGTTTTGAATAGCACTCAACCTGCACTGACCAAGACAAACATTCCTAGAATGATATCTAAGGAAACACTTTTATTAGTGTGAGAGACCTGCTGTTTTCTAAGGGACGAGTGTGTTTGCAGTAAAAATAGTCTTTCCATTTCTCTGCTTCTTTGCCAAGACTCAAGTTTTAGTTTGGGGGAAAATGCATCAAACCTTTGAAACAAACAATAATCTTCAGGGTATATTGGAAGTAAAGTGTATTTGACTAGCTCATTAAATGACACTGTAACCTTGAAAGTGAGTTAGCCAGGACACTATGGTTATAGAGACTGATTCTTAATAACGATAGCAATATAGTTTTAGAAACTATAGCAATAACACAATGCATTAATACAGGTGCAGTGCTAACTGAAATCTATATTGTAGTGGAGCATTAAATGTAATTCTGTTTTTTTCTTTTCAATAATTGATGATTTCAGTTTGGTTGTGCTCCGTTGCTCACAAACCTTATTTATAACAGGGAATTTGCTATGTTTTAGTTTTCATCCAATAACTAAGGCAATGAACTGGCTAGGAGTGTTAGTTGTTAAATGCTGCACTCAAAGAATAAAATATATTTTAGCACTTTTTCTTGCAGTCTTTCTAACATTAAAAAAAGGATGTTTGCATACTAGCAGGTTCCTAACAATCATATTCATGATCAGTTTACTAGAAATGACAAAGAATGTGTTAAATGTCTGCCACTAAACTGTGTTTATTACATTATGTACATGCTGACCTTTCAATTAATTCATAACATAAACTAAACAGAGGTACATCTGAGAGAGCACAAGCTTTTGGTGCCACTGGGGATCACAACATTTTGAAAGAGTTTTCAGCATAAGATGTACAAATGTGTGTTTGCACACACTGCAGATCAAATAATATACAGGTTCAGTAATCATTTGGGAAGTCTAGCACATTGTATACGGTACAAAGAATTAGTTTAGGCTCACTTGGTATTGTGTTTTACAATTAAATTTTTTTGCTACAGGATATTAAACTTGTCTGTCTTTTCAGGAGAGGACCATTCCCTTAAATGTATAAAAAGTGAAAGATATGAATGATAAGAACAAAGAGAAATTATTTCACTGCTGCTTTTCCAGCAATCAGTGTAGAAGGAACAGAATCTGTAACAACTGTAACAGTAGTAGGGTGTCTCAGGAATGCTGGAACTGGAACCAGAGATATCTAAGCCCAGCCTGGCCAGTTGATTCAGCTGATATCCCTACACACAGTACTATACAAGCCTCAGCCTGTCTGAACACAGTGAAAGAGCAGCACAGCCAGTTGTAAAAACTCTAAAAAAGAGCACCATCCTACTTGAGCTTCAACAAAAATGCAGCATCCTCTATCCCCTGAATAATAGGAAACAGAGAAAAATTCTAGTATAAGTACTATTATTATTTATTTGACTGAACCTTTTATACAAAGACATTTCTACCCCTTTATGCAATTAAGAATCTTACTGAAACAATCCTGAAAACCAGGATTTGAACTTGCAGCCTTCAAAATGAAAGGTAGTCTTTCATGGCTGTTTCCCTGTGCCTGAGCAGACAGTGCCTAAACTAGGTGATCTTTTGAAAACTAGCCATTGGTTTTTAAAACCCTATTTTTCCAGAATAATTCAATTTATTTTGTAAAGAACACGACACAATAAAAAGTACCTGCTGTACAGCAATAACGACAGAGAGAGTAATAGTAAGAAGTGTGATTTCAAGGTGAACATTACAGTGGACTGTATTGGGCTTTTAAAAAAGAAGAAATCAGAAGATTGTGATATTTATTCTAGACCTTCATAATGGGAACAAATGGCATAATCGTAGAGTTCTATATATAGTGTACAGTATGTAAAATGTTTAATGTTGACGTTCAATGGATGCAATGCTTCTTACTTACAAATTCTTCATCCAAAGTATGGCCAGAGTATGGAACAAGCTACCCATCCATGCTGTTAAAACCAATTCTCTGGTTTCTTTCAAGAAATGTCAGCATACAACAGCTGGATCACTAAGCTCCCAACCACCAAACAAGCTAGATGA
This sequence comes from Lepisosteus oculatus, assembly GCF_040954835.1. Taxonomy (NCBI): domain Eukaryota; kingdom Metazoa; phylum Chordata; class Actinopteri; order Semionotiformes; family Lepisosteidae; genus Lepisosteus; species Lepisosteus oculatus. The sequence goes on along the minus strand of NC_090719.1, from coordinate 9,163,604 downwards.
GCCAATTGAGCTCCTCTAATATGTCAACTTTCTTCTATTCTTACTTTATTTTATTACATGCCAGCATTCTCTATTTTCATGGGATTCATGTTGTGTATTTTTATAACAGGCAAGTACAGTAGATAAACCTTCTTTGCTCATAAGGGAAGCTCTTTTGCAAATGCAAGCAGATGTGCCTGAATATTTTTACATATTTTCTCAAAATCAGCTAGCTGATGAGGTTGCAGCTTTTTGGCATTAACTTAAGTACCTGTAGCCTGAGATCTCAGAGGCAAAGATGGGACTGGTTAATACTGGGATGAAAGCAATCCCAGGAAAACCATGTTGCTGCGAATGGTGTTGGTGGACTAGCAAGAAGCACTCTTTTCTCTGGAACAGAATTTCAAACCTAATGTCCTGTTTGCGACACTGTGCTCTGGGACAGTGTCACCCTTAGAACAAGACTTTAAACCAAGATCCTTGCTCTTTGGCCATTAAAGAATCCACAGCATGGTTTATAAGAGTAGGAGTCTCATCCCTGGTGACCTGGCTAATTTCCACTCTGACCTCTTCTCTTTCCCCCATAACCTTCTGTTCTTGTGCTTGTACAATCTAATTTCCTTAAAGTTCCCCCTGAACTGGAGAAAAAAATTCAATTCCTCTCTTCGCCACCTGACTGCCATGTGTTGCAGGTCACCCAGGAAGGTGGCTGTGAATGATGTAGCCCTCCTCCTATTTCTAAAGAAAGCACTTTAGTGTCCTTTGGAAAAGCATTATAACAATTTAAGGAATTATTTTTATTACCTAGCAACTTTCTAATTCAAGTTGGCACCCTTGACCACACTACAGGTTTTGGTAAGATTTCTACAAATGCACATGATGTCAACTAATTGTTTTATCCACAGAAAATAACTGACATGGTGTGACTATAACTACAGTACATACTGTACCTACAAATAAAGTATAACTTCATTTCTAGTCCCCTTTAAAAGTGTCAGATTTGTATAAAAGACACTGCTGCTTTATCAAAGTAGTATTTGCTGTAACCTTAAAAAACTCTATAAAGGATTACCATGATAACCAGCAAATGCTGTCCAAAGTTGGTTTTGTTGGCAGTTATCTAATAGTAAACAAGTCATTCTAGGCTCTCAAGCTGACTCATTGTGGTTAAAAAGTGCGGGAGTGTGGCAAACTTGCTCTGCATCACACTGTTAAGAAAGCACACACCATTTATTAACAATATTGGTACATAAAGCTCAAAAGAAATACCCGTACATTTTATGCTGAATGCAGTGGATCATTTCAGAAGAAAAGTATATCTATCTAAAGATACTATTATAATACTATCATATTTTAAAATAAAACAAATGAGAATAAAGCAATAAGTTTAATTAAGAGTTATTCATTATTTATAACTGCCAGGCTTAAGGGGCAGTTTTGCACAAATAAATCTAAGTCCCACATTTCACCCTTGCTCACAAGTGCTCTCTTTGTGCCTAGCGACCTTTGCCCTTTCCAAGTAAATGTCACCCAAAGCCCTGAGTCAGGATTGGGCTTCACTGTGGCTGAATGGCTTCTCCAATTAAGGCATCCTAACCAGAGATAGACAACCCATTGGCATTCTAAACATGTCACCCATATAAACTGACTCTGATAGTATGACCTAGTCCCTAGGGCTCGTATATACAGTAGAAAGGTTTGAGGTCTATTTTCAAACTTAATTGCAATATATGAACAATTAATCTTGCGTTTTTGTGAACTTTCCAATGTTAAAAGTTTTTTAATTGCCAAAAAGTACATTTTTTCTGTATGATGGATTAAAGCCAGGATGTCCCGTGCACTGGAAAGAGTATACAGTTACTGGACAAGTGAACCACATGTTACTACAATTTTAGATTTTGTTGTTGAAACCTTTTGGTATTTAGAATCATTTTGTATATATGCTGCATACTGTACACACTCTTACAGTCTTGGGTGAAGAGACAGTTTCTCAGATACTGGCTGTGAAGATCATCACTTCTGTGTGGCAGAACTTGACACTGGTGATTGAAATTCTAGAAACAGCAGTAATTAGAGATATACATTGTTTCCTGTACATGTATGTAGATAAACCAGACCTCTGTAGGTATTAAAGTGCACATGTTTATAAAGACACATGCTCAGTTGGCTATGCAAGATGAATTGTGGAGAGCTGCATAATTTGTTTCAGATGTGATACAGTGGATGTGTTTCTTTCACATGCACAGTACAACACTCACAAATTCACACACACATATTCAAATATGACCACTTACCCAGGGTGGAAGTGTGATACCAGATAAATCTCACCAAAACAGCCTATCACACATACAGTACTGTATGTGCACATTGCAAGTCACTCAGTAAACAAACATATTGAGAGCTTTTAAAAGCTCGTTTGCAGTTGTGCACACAGCACTCTAAGGAGACATTAATTTACTTGCTAACCCTTCCTTCTAGGGCTTCTACCAATAGAAGAAGTAATTCTTGTCATTTAACATTCTTATGCAATTATCTCTGAGTTTTGCAATGTGAAGTGTAGACAATATTTGTAAGGTAGCAAAGTGGAGCAGAAGTTAGGGACCTGGAGCAGGCCATGTACAGTATAAAGGTATAAAAACATATAAAGTATAAAAACCTTAATGCCCTGCTACTGTACGTAACCGGTTCTGCAGGCAATCATTGCAAATGAGAATTTGTTCTTAACTGGCTTACCTGATAAAATAAAAGAATAAAAAGCATGTTTCCATATGCAAAGAGTAATTCGTTCTAGTTCTAGTTGTGTATATTTAGAAATCATACAGTTCAGTTTATTTGTCATATGCACAAGTGCAATTAAAAATACTTATCAAGATCAAGAGGCTATTAAAAATAAATAAACGAGATGCATTGTAGACTTGAAACTGTGCATCCAGGTGTGTAAAAAGGTTTGCAAACAGGTTAATCTTCCCAGTATTGCTCTCTTTCCTGTCAGAGGTGCTGTTATGGACTTTTTGTGCCTGCCGGGGAAAGGCCATTGATCAAAACTTCCCATACTGAAAATATGCAGAAGAACTTCATCAGTGTCTCAGTCCAGACCAGCAAAGAGTCCGTGTGTCACAGATTCTGCAATCTGTATTTTTGCAAAATGTCAAGTAGTTTTGCAACAGACTACCTTCTGACACCGCGTATTCACCTTGATACAATATTAAATTATTTTATAAAAAATTCAATTACATTATGTTTGTCAAGTGACTGTATACAAGGAATAACTCAGAGAACAGAGCCACAATTCAATTGTTAAGCTGGTAAACTGGTGCTTATCTCTTTGTCTGATGATACTCTTAATACTGTCAGGAATGGCGAACAAGGGAGAAATTTGAAAGGATTCAAATAGTTATCTTTGCCTCTCAGAGCTGAAGATAGTAGCTGGCCACCTGTCTTGCTTATTCACTGCCACCTTTCCATCATGCACAAACAGTCAAAATGACTGCTGACAGGGACTTCATGGGAAAGGAGGAGGTGGGGGGGGGGTATATTTTGCACCCCCTCCACACTATTGCAATAGCGAGGCTCAGGTCACCCTAAGTTAGCCACAAGGCCCTCCTTGCTTCCTCTTAGTGCCCTGCAGTTCTCCACACACCCAGCTCAGTGCAGTCACAATACGCCAACCACAACACAGTATTTCCTCCTTCACCTCTATCTGTTTATTCTCTGCTCAGTACTGACCTCTCTGCGAAGTGCCGGCTCCTGTCCAGCAAGCGAGGCTGTTCTTGTCTGTCTAAGCTGTCTCCCTGCTGCACGCACCCTCCCTCTTCTCTCTGCTGGCTTTATATAGAACTCCAGCACTTGGGCCCCGTTGCATTGTGGGAGGAGGGGGGAGGCTGTGCGAGTCTGTCCTTGTCTGGTGAATAGGCTGTTCCTGCATGCCTGCTTTGCATATCAACCAGCTTGTGCACTAAGTACAGCTGAAGGAAGGCTAACTTCCCTCAGCTCAGGCATAACAGTTACATTCACAGAGCAAGGAGGCAGTCAAAGATAGGAGACTCCTGCATAACGAGTGAGATAACTGAAGCAATAATTCTGTATTGAACTGGGACTTTTAAATGACTGTTTCCCTTCAGCGTTATGGGCACCCACTAGTCAATTAAATACAGCTTCCAACTGTGAGGTAACAGGGATTGTCTTTTTTGTAAACCAGTTTTTTTTATTAGTTTGAATTTTCAGAAACGGAGAACGATATCAAAACAACTATAACATTCCCTCCGAACATCGATCTGCACCCTCACTCAGAGGCTCCAAACTGGAATCAGTGAGCTTTGAAAGAAGCACTGCACAATACTGATTCTGACTGCTGCAGGTGCACTCCAGGAACTGTGAACCCGAGCAGTGCAGAGCTCTTCAGACACTACATCAGGATGAGACAAAATCTCATCAGGAGGGGAATTTGCAATTTGCCAATCCAACACCAGTAACTTTTTAGTTTTGTGGAAAAAAAAAACCCAGCCAGATTGTGAGGTGTGTGACCAGGATTAGAATAATCTTTTAGAAAGAGCAGTGGGCGATATTTGGGAGTTACAGATATTTTCAAAAATGTTTTCATCCAGAGCAAAAGGTGCTTCAATTTCACTGAAAGCAACTGAACATCTGCACAACTCCTCCTTTGTTGAAAATCACTGAGTGAGAAAATAACTGGATAACCTGAATGCAAATAAGCATGCAAAATATTTGTTTCATAATAATGGAGTTATGTTTCACTTTAAGATAAGACATAAAAGGAGTGTATTTTGTGGCTAGAAAAAATGGAGCATCTTGTATGTGGTAAGAGAAAGAAATTGGAAGTCATCATGAAAATGTGATCTTTAAATTCGGCAAGGGGAAATTCGTTTCCACCATATGAATAAATGAAACTGTGCATATTTTCCCCAAAATCTATTCAAGTTATAAGTTATTCCTCCTATTATAAGCAGCAGTTCTTACCTCCACCATAGCACTAGAGGGCTCTGCATCTTCGTTGTCTTCCAGAAGATCAGGGTCAGTGTATCCTGCACCAGGCACACAGAAAACAACACGATAGCACCTGAAAGGATGAAACCTCCATATGCTAGCTGAGAAGTTATATTTGGCTATTGCACTAGAGTATGTAGGAAATAATGAAAAAACACAGTCTAATGTGCGCTGCACTCATTCACTGGAGAGAATGACTACAAAGTAGACTGTTATTTAGCACATGTAGCTGCCCAGAAACGGAACAGACAATTCTGTAAACACTGAAAATTCAGAAATGTATTCTCCCTACCAGAACTGGACAGGCCTACACTACTTTTTTGATTTGTGGTATACTATAATCGAAAAAAGAACAAGGTAATTTTTTCACAAGTATTTTTTTTTAACTACAAGCTGGGCAGATGATATGTATTTTAGAATTAGAAGGTGATTTGTCAAATCTTGAGTGTATCATGTTTTCAGAATACTGACAAGAGAACAAAATAATTAATATTTTGTTTTTGTTTTTGAAGCTGCCATTTGTTTTATACATAACAGTTTCCCATATATTGACACACACAAGTATATATACAGTATATCATCTAAATTGATTAATCTACAATTAGTCCTTGTATTTTTTCTGAATTTAACTATATTCTTATAATGACTGATGACCAAATAAAAAACTCACATACCTCCAGAGGTATAAATCATTGAAGCTACATACTGTACAGTATGCCAACGCACAATGAAAATGCAACAGTCTAAAGTTTACTTCGGTAGTTCACTAGGCACAGACATAATGGTTTTGTAGTGTGATGTTATGGAAACTTTAAAAAACACTGGTGTGTAGAAAATGAAATTTGAATGCCTTTAACTAATACAAGGAGGGCTAATCCCACAATGAACGGCCAAATTATTAGGAAATAAATGCAGGACAAAGTCTGTTTCTCTTAAGTGTTGGGGAATATAGGCGCAAAAACAGTACTTTTCACTGCTTTTGCCCATCCATATCCCCTGTTCCTAAATTAAAGTGCACTTTCACCCCCAGTCAGTCTTCTTATGCAGTCTCCAATCTGCAGCTCCACTAGGGGGCGTCTCCCCCAGGCAGAGCGCAGTCCAGCTCTTCTGAATACCCACACCTGATCTCCTGGTCTAAAGGGCTAGCCCTGAGCCCTGAGGGCACAGTACCTCTTGTGTTGGGTTTTGGCTGTAGTCAAGTGCTTTCTTGTGAACTGATGGGCTGATTCTGATACAAGCTTTGTGGTTCCATCTCACCAATGCCATTAACAGTAAATAGTTACAACTACTCATCCTGGTTTACAACCCAGCTGCAGATGCACAGGGAGAATAGCAGAACTCCCCATAGCAACACAGCCAGAGGCTGATCAGGTCTATAGTCACAATACATTGCAAAGGTTTAATTTGAGCAGAATTTTGTCGGTAAAGCTGTTTTTTTATTTACATTTTTTGTATTTTCATATCTACAGTACATTTAACATATTTAAATAATCGATGACAGCTGAGTGCTGCTTTTGTGTATCAGTATTTTTAATGTTTTCTCTTTTGCAGCACGAGAGCACTTTATAACTTGCAAAACACATGGTTAGCATTCATAAGAACTATATGAGAGCAGCACAAATATTTATATTGGCCTGTCAGTTGCTGTAGCGACATAAAAACCCTCTACAATTTACACATTAAAAATGTTTCAATACCTTTTTGTCGTGATTTGACACCTACAGGCCCAGAAGCAAGAATAATAGCACATGTATTTTTCCCCCAGTGGTGACTTAACAGTAATCGGAGCAAGAAAGTATCAACAGGGCAGTGGCACTCTCTCTAGGTGAGGGCAGTGTGATGCCACCGCTAGAACTGTAGCTCCCTCTACTGTTCAATGACCTGCAAACATTTTTCTTTCCATTCTAGTTGAACTCTTCATAGGTTAATTGAATTAATTATTGACCTTAATTGGTCTTCAGCAGGATTGTGGTTCTCTAGGGCCTGGAGTAAGTCCACATATCCATTTCTTCAGTTTCTTCTTAATCATTTGTATACCTCATGTACAGTAGCTCATATGTCTTTGCTTGCTTTCGGTTTCTTATCAGCTGTTGTTCCTTTGAGCTACTGAGTGGCACTGGATTTCTGGTTTTTGTCACTTTTGTCTTAGTATGTCACAATGATCTAATTATTAATCAGGGAAAAATGCATGTGGTCTGAAGAGATGTTTTTCAGCTTCATCACAGGCACAGAGGCTCAGCCTACGAGAAACCCCATTAGTGTGAGAAAATGGAGAAATGATGTCAACATCCTGCACATTGCATTACACCCCCCTCTCTGACCTTCAGTCTCCAGGCCCTTGGGAAACAGCCTCTCCTCCACTACTGCACTTATGTCAGCAAAAATATCATCCTCTTCCCGATCAGCATCAATCTGGAAGAGTGAAGCAGGTAAACAGTGAGACAAAAACAGATGTACAGAGGGTCACAGAATTCCTTTAGCAGCCTAAAGCAGCATAACCAGGTACCATAGGGTAACAAAGGTGATATTGCCCTGCATTAAGTAGTCAATAGAAAAATAAGGGCACAAATGTACAGTATATCCTGGCTTAAGTAAAAAAGCACAGACTGTAAAGGCAAAATATTGAAAACTGAGTTTACACCGAGTTAGAATTCCTCCATATGATACGATAATCCTGACACAATTAAAAAACAATAATTGTCTTTTGCAAAAATGTGAAGCTTCAGAACTTCTCTCTACAGTACCATGATCCAAATTCAATCGTTTTAAGTTCTAAATCTACTCGCACCCCTTCACTCTCTTTAAGTAGCAGAAAATGAATAGTGAAAGAGCTCTTTCAGACAAAATGAGAGAAAATTGCCTGGAATTGACAAGACGGGTGATAAAGCTTTGAATTCAAAACATGAAGGTTAGTTGTTCTGGCACAATAAAATAAGGAACTTCACTTACTTTATTTAGAAGTGTAAAGTCTAATGTATTTAAGAATTTAACATTCTTATGGAATTAATATCAGATTTAAATGAAAGTATCCAATGCTTTTGAAGAACATGTCTGAACTATCAAAGACAAGGTGTTTTCTGGGCTGTAGGGGTTTGGGAGACATTGATAAAAAGGCATGTCTGGTTAACCTTAATTAAGTTCTTTGTAAATCCTCAAGAGTTGTTAACAGTTCAGAAACACAGTATAAGAGACAAGTAGGCAGAGGCAGAGAAACACCAGGAGTTAAGAAGGAGTAGAAAATAGAGAGAGGACAAGAAGCATGCCAGGTGAGAGGACATTTTCCAAATCAAACATGAAGACCTAATTCTAGTTAAGTATGAGAAGCTTGTTTGAGAGAGCTTGCCATGTGTTATTTTAAACTCAGATTTCCTTTATAAGGAATTCCCAGGCTAAAGACATTCTCTTCAGGTTTGTGAAGCATTTTTAGAAGGTAGAGATAGAGTCCTATTCAATTTGGAGTATCCAGATTTATTGGAAGAAATATGTAGCTCTGGGTTATACAGTATTCTGTTTTATTTAGGATGCAGGTTTAATCTCTCATGTACTGTAGATGTCATCATAGCTGTGCCAGAGAAAGAACTATTGTGCCTCCAACTCTACCGACCACTTGGGCATATTCTTGGCAAAACTTTAGACAATTTGGGGGTGATACAGTAAGTGTTTTCATTATTGATTATTCTTCTTGGTATTCTATATTTTCTGTAACCCCCTATACTGTATATGTAACAGCAACTTTAAAAAGATTTAATGTTTTTTAACTTATTCATTTGAAATCTTTTCTTTTACATATTGTTTTTTTATAAAATAAAATATAGGGAGAATTGTTGTTTTCAGACTCACCCATCCATCAAAACTTCACATTTTTTTAAGACACAGAAACTCCACTGTGTCTTACAGAAAGTTCTGCTCTAACTGGAGGACAAAACATCTCTCACTAACATCACTGCATGTGTGCAGACATCTGGAAACTCAGAGAAACAACTGTTTCATTGCATAACGAGTTAGACCTTGTTGACTAATCCCAACCCTCCTTCACCAGTTGTACATCACAGCTTTGAGAATCTCATTTACAACTGGCTAGTCATGACTCAGGTTCAAATTACGCATGTCTGGGCCATGGAGTTCAGTCAACACTTGAAGGAAGCATTTTTAATGATTGAACCACTTCAGGGACTCCACATGGCGTAAGTTATTCAGAGCTCCTGGTTACATGGCTTGAGACTGTACCTAATACATTTTGTTTCTTAGTATGAAAAAGACCAATTGAAGTGAAATGACAAATTTAATATGCTGCTTTGCAGAATACATAGTTTTGCAGAAACGTATTGCACATAATTATATTAAAAAATGTTTTTTTTTAAATGTACTGTACATAAGAAAGCTAACAAACCAGAGGGGGACACTCAGTCTGTCTAGCTTGTTTTGTAGCCAGGAGCTGAGTTGAGGATCATATCTACCTGATTCTTGAAAGAGGCCAAGTAATGGCTTCAACAACATGGTAAAGAAGTACCTATTGTTTTCAGTTCTAAACGTACTGCTCTATATTATCTGTCACTTTCTATTAAAGATATTTTAGACTTTATTTTGTCAAATAAGGAGATTTGTAACCACCTTCTCATATCGAAGTGATAGGTAACAGACTGAAAAACAGCCTGGGTAACAGACAAAAAAATACAATAATAAATAATAAAATATTAGTTATATAGTCTGTCCTTTCAAAATAATTTGCTTTGAGTTCAGTTAAAAACAAGAAAGATTACAACTTCCAACAAGAATGAAACAAGATTATCGAGAAATATTTTAATTCTTGAATATCACAGTTATCTATAGTCGTTTGATGCTGCTGTAGCTAGAATCTGCAGAAGAACAAACAGACCCAAATTAGGTTTGTGTAAAGGTTAATGACAAGTGCATGTCAAAACTGTTACAGGGGGTCATGAAATCAGAAAAATGTAACTCAGAGGAGTTCACCCAGCCCAACACTGTTCTCCTACCCTCACAATGAGCGCTCTTTCTTGGTAGTATTTGGCAATGAGGTTGATGTTTTGTTTGAAGGTTTCCAGCCGTCTCTCAATGGCATGGGCATTGTCATCAGGGCGTCCCTGCTGGGCAGCTCGTTTCTCCAGACGCTGACGGAGTTGCTGATTGGAGCACGCAAGTAGGACCACCAAATCAGGTGATCCAATCTGGGAAGAGAAGAACCATGTCAGCAAACGTAATATACCCAGAATCAACATGGTCATCTCCTCTGATTTAACACTGAAGTAAAGTATTATGGGATCCAAAGAGTTTTGACAATGACTTTGTCCCTGACTGACACATAATGTAAAATGTTACTTGTCCCAATCTTTACCTTCTCATTTCAAAGAACTGCATTTTATAACATGACATCCCTCTTGGACACATACATTTTTTTATTTCTCATATTTTTATTTCAATGTTTTCATCTGGCCTGACAGGGGATCTTTATAGACAAAGACAAAGATAGTGGTTGCCTATAGTATGTCACACTTACAGTAAAGAGTGGAATATCAAACCAACTAGTGAATTCTGCTGTTGCTTCATCCTTTGAAAAAGTGGTCAAATGAGGTATTTGGATGCGTGTAAGCTTCAATGGACTGAAAGCATTTATTTTCTCTGTCCCTTTAACTTATATTACATTCACAAAAATTATATGATATTAACATTGATAAATATAAAGTCATTAACTGTATCCAAGACAAATTAGTAAGGTCATGAAAAAAATCAGAATAAGAAACCAGTCTGTACCTCAGCACTACTCGTACAGTAGGAGACCATGACAGCTAATTATTGAAGGGACTTGGTAAACAACTATTCAGTTAAAAAATAATACTGAGAGGGTATTACTGTAATGGTTGATAACAGAAGATCCACATTAACATGATCACAGAGCATATTCTGTGTGACACTTAAAAGATAAAGATCCAGCCTCTGGTCCAAGTTATTTGACTACAGTATGTATGCATAACCATATGATTGCAATAAAACCTTAATAGCTTCCTGTAAAGCATCTTATAGGCCATTAGAACCTCAAGGTCTCCTGATGTACAATAGCCTGTAAGAGCACACCAGGTTCACGAAGATAGATTCCCCAGAAACCTTTGAAGACTGAGCTGCTGTTCTCAGTCACTTGACCAGTTGCTGGAAGACAATTGGTCAGGTGACGGTTTAAAAAGTAGAAAGCCAAGGTTCTTGTTCAATCAACAACAGGAGAAATAAAAATAAAAAAGTGAAAAACAAAAACAAAAAAAAAATAAAAATCTTCCAGTGATACCATAACAAAATTACCAAAGGGAGAAGGACTGACCGTCCAAAGAACTATGAAACTGTGACTTTTTGTGTATTTTTGGAAGAATAGAAAGTTGTCTCAGAGACCTCTGCGTTTGGAATAGTTTTTGTCAAGAGCCTCAGGGAGGGACTGAATGTTTCTGAAGTCCGTAAAAAGCTCAGCTGCTCAATATCATAATGAGGGACTTTTATGAAGTCAGTCAGGAGATCTAAAAGGATCTTAGGCTTTTTTTTTGGTGTTTTAACTGATTTTTATTTACCCTGCACTAAATAAAGAACACTAGTTTGTACTTTATAGTTTGTGTGTGTGTGTTGTTCTGGACCCACCAATTTTAATGATCCCCACAGCACTGAGGTATCACAAAACTCTATAGCACATTTGGTTGCATATGATATAAATAACAGCTTAAAAACTACACAACTCCCTTGCTGTAGAATACTCTATTCTCTGAAAGATAATAAGATAACTAATCAAGAAGGCTGAGAGGTGAGAGTCACAGAAAAAATGAATTTATGCTTTACTAGGAAAATACCACTGAGATTTGTATTTATTTTACTGGGACTGTATTTATTAACAGAATCTTTTGAAAAGAAAATCAATGCTGAATTGTCCAGTTTTCCGGAAGCACTTCAAAAATTGCGACATAAATATCAGCCTTCTGCATAAGTACTCAGACCAGAGCCTTCAAGGCCAAGCTAAAAACATATTAGAGAATGTATGTGCATTCTGTTCTTTGCCATGTGTTGCTAGGATGCTCTCTCTGTTTCAATAATACTTCAGTGCAGCAGGAATATGGTGAATTTCCTGTTTTAGCATTACAGGGGAGGGGAGCGTATTGACTTCACCTGCTCTTCAAAGGTGAAAGCTTGGGCAATCTCTCGGGGGAAGCCATCAACAATAAAGCCCTTGGCGTCCTGTTGCTTGATGAACTGGTGTTTCAGCTCCTCAATGGTGGTCTCCTGGAGTAGAAGAAACGCCAGTGCTTCTAAACAAGAAGACACTCGGAAGGACACCTTTAGCCAGCGATATTCATCTACATTCATTTAAGCTCCCATCTCAGCCAAAGCAAAAACTTGATTTTAGGTTTTCATTGCGCCCTGGGACTGAGATTATACCACCAAATCAAAAGAAGTCAATAACAGTAAATAACAATAAAATGCTTTGCTCAGTGAAATTCAGGTACTCAGTGGCTATTCTAAGAGGGGAAAAGTGGTCAAAATGTGTTAACTCCAGGCCTGAAACAAAGAACTAAACATTCCTGGGCTCAGACCAGATGTAATTTGTGCGTACGATCACTACAGCTTCTACTTTACTATGTAAAAAAATTCTGAATCAACAGGTTAGTTTCCAATTTTGTACCGTTCTTGTTTCAAACCGCTCATGTACAACGTTGTACAAAACATTAATGTACAACACTATCCACCCAATTCTCTCTTGTCTTCCTTGTGTGCATGTGGTTGGTGGTACCTGAGGTGCCAGCTCTCCATTGGCGATGATCTGTGCAATGAGTTCCCACTTCCGGTCACTAGGCGCATGATGAAGCAGCTGGTTGCGCAGGATCTCCCCTACGGAGATGCAGACATACCCATAGCGACATGCCATTTTCGTGGACTGTGTGCCTTTCCCACTGCCTGGTCCTCCTGGGCCAAAGAGAAAGGGGAAGTGTCCTATGACAGGTGCTCTCACATTGCAATCTGAATAATCAACAACATTTAAGAGTCATTGGAACTAGCTGAGAGTTTTTTTTTTGTTATTAATTGATTGCCTAGGAATAACTGCATAGCTCTGGTGAGCTTCTGAACACTTTGGTGAATTATTGTCCCTTTCCTTATTGCTAAAATACAACAACTGGGTCTTTTTCATGCAGTTTCATAATCTCAAGGACAGTGTAAATTTTATATTATTTAACTATAAGGAAAATTTAAGTGTCATACAGTATGTATAGCAGGGCTCAATGCCCTGAGCCAGTTACAGAAGTAACGTGACCCTCTGAGACAGAAGAGCAACTCTGTTGTGGAAGAGGACCCTTTGATTGGTGTAGAGGAGTTATCCTCTGTCTAGAGAGACTGGGATCGAACCCCAGCAGGGACAGGGAGAGCTGCACACCCCACTCTGGTGCTGTGACTCAAATTTCTCATTCTCTGAGGCTGCTGTGGAGTAATGAAGAATTTAGAAGGGGGGAATTTAACAGGGCTCGTGCAGAGCTGCACTCACCACACATGAAAGAAATAGATGGGACATGTTGGATTAGCCACAGTGTTCTTAATTGACCTGACCCCTTATGTGCTGCCTACTCCACTCCTCCTGTCTAGGACAGCCTGAATACCTCTCCTCCCCACTGGTGATGACAGCACCACTCATGAAAGGGAATGTGGGGTTGTTGTGATGCTGGTTCTCTGAAAGGGAATGTAACCATCACCCTTCCATGTTGCAGCCCTCAGTCTCAAAGGGTTTAGCTGAAGCATGATGATGAGGGCAGGTGGGACAGGATACTGATGTGGGCCTTGCCCACTGTCTACATTCTTTTTTCACTACAACAAGGTTTCACATGCCAAAACCCAATTAATAGTTAGAATATTTTCTCTGATAACTACTTCTGTTATTCATAGTGGATAACTGGGAAGTTATTTTGTTTACAAATTTGTTTAAAAAGGGTCAGCAGTAGTTCTCCATATTTTTGTCACGGCTTCCCAATATTCTGACGTCATACCAATGACAAAGATGATATGCGGCCGGGATTTGGAAGGATCAAAGACATCATACTCCTGGATTAATCCAGACGATTCGGTCATGTCGGAGTCGCTCTCGATGGAAAACTGGGCCTGGATGGGAGGAAGACGGTCATACCGTCGATAAGGGCCTGGGCCTGGGCCTGGCCCAGGATCTGTAAGGAAAACAGAAGAGCTCAGTACAAAAGTGGGTTTGCTTCTTGTGGGTTCTAAATTACAAGGCGATATTGATGGGTCACAGTTCTCAGTTAACAAGTCAATCTTCGATATTGGTTGACTGATAATATTGAATAACATTTGATGGACCTACACAACTTTAAAGGGATGGAATTCACAGGCAATGCCAAACAAAATAGAGCCATCTTCTCCCTGCTCCGATTTATTTAATTTCAGTCCAATTTTCAATGTGAACACAATATCAAATATTCTGTGTAGGAACAAGTAAAGGTTTATTCCATGCTGAAAAGAAAAGAGACACAATGTTACGGCTGTGGAGCCTTTTTGGAAGGTTGAAAGGAAAAGAAGAAAGGCTTGACAGCTGAAATGTTGTGTCTCTTTTCCTCTCCCTACAGCGTGGAATAAACCTTTACTTGTTCCTTTGCAGCCTACGCATGCTGACGCAGCTCCCTACTTGAATTTAAATTCAGTGTATTTACCTACCTCAAGACGGGCATCTAGAAACATAATTATAACAAAAAACTTATTATGTTTTTGCTTTATAACAAAAATTCTTCTGAAATGCAGCTGTAGACTTTTAAATGCAATTTCAGCTGCCATAACAAATATTTGGAATGATACCAACTTTCCTAGTGCAAGCATTATTACTTGTTCTCTTATAAAAATGATATTGACTCATTAGAACACATGACTTAATCAAAAACAAATTGCATTGCAATTTAAAAGCCAATAGAGTATTATTAGGGGGCATCACAGAATAAAGGTACTTTGTAGCAGAGTGATAATGCACAATTAAAAATCAATGGCATAATTTTATAATCGGGTAATCATATCAAGGAACCATACAGTGCCTTGCAAAATTATCCATTCCCTTCCGAGACAAGACTTGCAAATTGCCGTCCATCAGTGAT
Source organism: Lepisosteus oculatus (assembly GCF_040954835.1). Classification (NCBI taxonomy): domain Eukaryota; kingdom Metazoa; phylum Chordata; class Actinopteri; order Semionotiformes; family Lepisosteidae; genus Lepisosteus; species Lepisosteus oculatus. The sequence continues at coordinate 9,148,494 of NC_090719.1, read as the reverse complement.
TACCAACCAACTTGACAGCTTAGGCAAGTTTGAAAGGAAGAATAGGCAAACATTTACCATGATGGTCTGCAAAGACTTCAAACTGAAACGGGTAATTAAGTAATGACTCAGTGAAGTGTCATCAATACTTAAGCAATCAACGTATTTTTAGTTTTTCATTTTGCATTGGAGTTTCTGATGACCTCTTTCATTCAAGTGCTCAGTTTGAACATTCAAGGCCTCGTTACAATACTCCGTTTTAAAAAAATGTGTATACACTAAATCATTAGCAATTCAACTAAATGGAACATCATGGAAGTGGGTGATACCGCTCTTTTCTGAGTCATTTCAAAGCTGCAGACCTGCGCACGAGCCACACACTGCAGTGGCTGATCATTCTCTGCAGTACTTGTGCTAAAAAGCTGTATCCGCTGGATTTGGGATTTAAGACTGGCGGGTGTTTGACGTTTTGAGTGGATTGACTTAATCTTGGCCCCTGGCAGTAAGCAGTCCTGAGGGGAGGGCCCTGTTTAGAAAAACGATTCAACCACATGCTGTTTAATAATAACACCACCAACTGGCAGGATCTGTAGACCTTATGAAGACTGCTTGTGAAGAGCTCTGTCTTACCAGCTCTGGAGACTGTTTTCTTGCCTTGTCCTCCATTGATGGGGGGCAGTGGCCGGCGGTCTGGGCTGATGAATGTGTCCCAGCGGACGCGCTCAGGGCCGCCCAGTTCCCGGGCTTTCTGCAGGCAGTTCTCTAGATACATTAAGGGGTCCTCGGGCCGGTGATACATCAGTCCAGTCAGCATGCTCTAAAGTGCAAACGCACTGCGGTCAAGCCACTGGCATTTCAATGAGGGAAAACAGAGAAAATTTTTTTTGGGAAAACTAAAAGTAAAGCACAGCATGGGATGGGAATCAGGGCTGGGAATGGGAATCAAGAAATTCTGGTTCAAATGAAGGAAGCTATGCAAAGACCAACATGGAGACACAGCTCATTCGAAACAGAAGTCATGAAAGCTAGAGTTTAAGGGCAGGGGCATCTGATCACTACACACAGACTACACACAAATCTGTGGATTAAGGTGAGACTCTGTAACTCATTTTGACACTTTGTCACCTGCACTCCTGTTCTGAAATTTGCAGCACACGTCACAGCAAATGTGCAAAAAGCAGGCTGAAGAGAGTCCTACCCATTAGGCAGGGTAACATTTCAAACGGTTAGAAAAAACTACATTTTCTCCTCATTCTCCTAAAGACCACCCTTTCCCCATTGTTAATTTTGATAATGCTTCTTAGAACCCTGAGCTATATTAAGTATGAAGAGAAAATATGATTGTATCTTGCAGTTTTCTTTCAAAGCTCTATGGATTTTCTGTCTGTGCCAGTAACAACTACACAGCACATCAACTCTGAAAGGCACAACAGAATCGTAGGACTGAGGGGAGTAACTGTTCGTGTTTGTGGAGGCGTCCAGTACAGCAAGTGTCCAACAGTTTTCCACTTCCATTACAGCTACATCGGCAGAATACCTGCCAAATCATGAAACAATTAGCTTTGGCAACTGTATTAAACCAAGTCGCAGTGTCTACATTTCAGGTTTAAGTTTATTGTCATGTGTACAATGAAATGTTTACTTGCGTGTTTTCCCTCACATGACAAATGACATACTGTAAAGGAAGACATACATGATGACACACCGCAACACTGACATATAAAATGATGTAACAAGTGACATAACAATTCTTGGAGCTGTGTGAAACATTCAGCATAGCAGTATTTTGAGTTCGGTGCAAAAACAGAGAGGAGAATTTAAGAGGATGATCCATTTTCATATGAGTTTGAGATGATTTTTCAAAGAAAAGAAACATGTATTTTGAATTTGACAAAGCCCTGTTTGGCTCTCAATTTTACTGCTTATTCCAAAGCCTTCAGAAACAGGAGGGATCTTAGGTATAATGCTTTCTGGATACCATATGACCAACAATCTGGCAATCGGATAACAGTCCAGAATCATATACTCCCCAACATTTGCAACACTCCTTATATTTGTGTATATACTGTAAAGGCCAAAACCTTTCCTGTCAAAAAAGGCTGAAAAAGGGGAATACAGAACAGTTAAATATATTCATTTACAGTATATTCATATTAAGAATGAGATTTTCCTTAGTCATTGCATGCTGCTATTAATATAAACCATGGCACAGAATGATCTGATTCTCCCACAAAAAACAACAGATATTGAATGTGGTGAAACAACATTTTTGTGGGAAACGTATTGCGACAGGCATAAAATGATTCTAAATGGTTTGGAAAGAGATTTCTAGAGAAATCAGAGATGTTTACAAACCGTAAAGGCACTGGCAGCCTGACATATTCTTACATACTGTATGCCATCAGTGAAAATCACACTGCTCCCTCACTCAACACCAATTCTCCTTTAAGGCAGCAAGTAATGTAAATGACTTTAATAAGTACGGAATTTTGAGGAAAGAACTGTCCTTATTCCAGCTGTGCTTCACAAAAGGTTTTGCAATTTTGGCTAACAATTCCAAAAATGAAACTTGAAATTGATAAGACTAAAAATAATTTATTTGAAATTTTAATTAATTTAAAAAAGCAGGTATTAGTGTATTCAAACAAAGTAATTCAGATCTGACAGATATGCTATGTGTGCAAGGAGGGGGTTCAATTGGTAATGTTAGCAAATCATTATTCAATCAATAAGATTTATACATGTTTATAAACGTAATTATTTTAATTAATTCTGGCACTGGGCATATTATTGCTATGTTGCTATCAATATTTACATTAATTAATGTATGTACTAATGGTAGGAAAACTATCTTGGCTACTGTCATGAGTTTAATACTTTCAATTCATTGGTCAGTCATTTTCAAGGAGCAAATACTTAAAATAGCATATAAACAGATAAGTATGGGAATAATATCTAGATATTTCAATATGTGGAGCTGAAAATGGTAAAGATATCTCACTGAACCCAGCTGTTGTTATGGATTAAATGTATTTCCTGGTATTATTTGCCAAACTGGAACAACACATCATTTGTGTCTCTAATTGTACTATACTATTAATCACTGTAAATACAGTATTCCTTTACTACATGAACTGCATATGTATTGTACACAGTACATGGTGACCTCTCCTATAGGGTGCCTTGTCTACATATAAAAATGAGAATACAAATAAATATTCTAATTGAAAAGGGCATTGTTGTGAAATTATTACATTCTGATAGCCCATCTTATTAAGTATGAGATAACTTTACAATGCAGATACAGCAGAATCAATCCCTGTGCTTTCAATGCTTCTACTGTACATGACACTTGCAAAATATTGAAAGTCAATCTGAAGAAAGCTCAGTACATTAACAATAATGAAATGTGTACTTACAAATGATAACAGATTTGACATTTTTTGCAAACCTATTTGTCAGTACATTCATTTCCTCAACTCCAAACTGAATAAATATCCCAGATTAATATTAATATGTAGTCAGTAACCACTTCTAATAATATTGAATTGTTCTGTCATGGCTGTCCAGCTACAGCATGTGCTGAGTGAGAGAAAAACCCTTAATTATGATCCCATTTCTGTTATACATTTATTCAGTCATTCATAAAGGTCATAATGCAGGACCTGTGAAAATCAAGCTTTGGTTTCCATAAAATGTATTCCGTAAAAACCCAAAGGACTTGATTTTGCAGAATTATTGAATTTGTCTGAAAATACAGTAGGTGCTAAAGCGGCCATTGCTACAGTATATAACGTCTTCTACATTAGCAATAATTTATTAAAGTGCACCAGTAATTGGATGTCTAACACCCCCCCCCCATCAGATGTCTAAAAGCAGAATTAATTACTCAATTTTTTAAGACTTTGTAGGTATAAATATTATACATGCTGTACATAATCTGATTGGCACTTTTTTGTTTTACCACAGCAAATGAAACACAGTTAAGTCAAAGCAAGCAGTTAACAGGGATTACTGCAAGATACATTGTACGCTGCAAATATCAATAGATAATGGAGAAGGAGTTAAAAAGCTTATGACAGGAAAAGAACAGCTTTAAGTTAACAGCCACACAACCTTCTCTCACTGCAGTCCCCAGAAAATTACATGATATCAAACATGGCATGTTGTTGACCCAAAACACAGAAGAAAATTTCTTTTTGTATTTGTATTGTATTTGTATTGTGCTGCTTTATGTAAATAGAAAGGAGACATTAGACATTATAATGGTTGACCAGGCGACCACAATAGTGTCTTCTCTTGGTCTCCTAGTGACTCAGTACCTTTTGCTAGCTGCAAAAAAAATGTTGAAGTCTACTGAATATTCATAAAGACGAAGTTGTTATGGTTTCCTCTGGAGCTGACCGAGATTCTTAATTAAAACATTCAGGAAGTCTGTTAATTTTGCACTGGGTTTTCGGTCTCTGCATAATATTGCTAATTGATTCTTTTGCAAACTCCATTTACAGCTTTGTGCCTACACTGCTCTCCTCCACATCATAAAAGGACTTTCAATTGCATTTGCCACACTATGATTGGTACAAAACGCTTATTGTGTTTTCAGATCTTCTTTTCAAATTATGCTTTTATTAATACTCTATTTACCCAGTTAGGCAGAGTTTCCATGTAGACAGAGTACAGAACTTCATAAAACAGCACTGCAATATAAAAACAGGACAAATAAGTCTCAACTTCAGAAACAGAGGAAAAAATGACAAAAAAAGTTCAAATTATTTTAGGTTTTCCAAGTTGGGGTGGGAGTGTATGGTTGTTACATGCTATTACTTTTATAATTTATATGTTTCTTCTAAAATAAATGCAATGAATTTGTGTGAAAGTCAATGTATTTTATTGTTGCAAATATTGTGGGACAACTGTATTGTTACAGATGGGGGGTTACGAAAAGGGTGAATTACAGGAACGGACTGAATGGTTCAGTCAATAAGTAAAATAATTATTCATAACCCCCAACTTGTAAGTGGTTTTGCTAGAATACACCCAAGTCTCTATACTTAGAGGCATGTGAATTCTTTGTTCTCTGGCACAGCTTTGGTGAAAAGAATTTTGTTAAACATGGTTAAAAAAATATTTATTATAATGAGAAGTCACAAGCTACACTGCACACAACAAAACAAACAACACACAAGTTATTCTGTGTACAGTATTTACAAACAAGGAGTTTCAGAGGCCTAACATTCTAATCACCCAGAAAACCCCCCAGACTCCTACTAAGCATGAAACTCTTAATGCCTACAGAGGCCAAATAAGAGATATCTGCCTTCTAAATAAAGGCTATTCGCGAAACTAAAAATGCTTAAAAGCATAAGAAATGCGAAAAATAAAAATAATAAAATAATAAAAATAAAATCTAGACTCACAATATAAAGAAAAACAGATCATTCTGCTTTAAAAATAACAATATACTAAAATTCATTGTAAAATCCATTCATCCACCCATTTTCTAACCACTGTAACCAATACAGGATTGCAGGGGAGCCAGAGACTATTCTGGCAAACAACAGACACAAGGCAGAACCAATGTTCCCTCTAATTTTTAATGGCCTTTTTAATTTTGTGTGCAAAAATGTCAAGTTTTTTCCAGTGACAAAAACTTGTGCTCACTAAATTGAGTGTATGTAAAATTGTAAACCTGAATTATTTTTTGTTAATACAGTCATTCTCATAGAAGCATAGAGATCCAAAAGACCGGGACAGCGATTCAACGAGCCCAGTCATAGAGACTGAGTGTCGAGCGAGCATGAGCAATGAGGTACGAGACTACGAGAGCATAGATATCGATGATCGAGTCACAATAATAATGCACACAGCCAAGTTGGGCCTCTTGCAGCCAGTTTTGTGTGGTCAGTTTAGCATTTTCAATTGACGACCATGTCTGTTTCATTATTATCATTTGGGGGGGGGGGATTTATTTTTTTGTGCGCAGTTCAATTTCCTATGTGCACTGATTTCATAACCTGTGTGCACGCACATGTGCACCGTTTAGAGGGAACAATGGGCAGGACATAACCTGGACAGAATGCCAGTTCATTACAGGGCACACACTCGAATAAGAGCCAGTAGTCCTAGAAGCCAATTAATCTACCGCTAAGATTTTGGACTGTAGGGATAAACCCCGACACCTGGAGAAAAGCCTTATGAACACAGGGATCCATAATGCTGGACAAACTTAAATACTGTACTGTACAAACTTCGCAAGATGCACAAATTTAAAAGAAATGGTAGAATCAGAAGTGAAAACACAACAGAACAAATACAGTATACAGTAAATCACAATTATATCAATAACTTTTACAAACTACATAAATTACTGAAGTAACTTTACAACTCAGTGGCCTGTGTAGCATTATAAGCCCAGTCACATCCGTTCCTCTGTGCTATCATGATCTTCTGTAAACGTTCAGCTGAAAACCAGGAACATCTCCAGCCCCTGAACTTCTCTTTACCACGCAGGCAGTGAAGTTAACCACAATATTACAGCAATCATACAACACTGCATCTTCAGAGAATAATGACATTCTCTGACTCCCCTCATACAGTACGTCTTTCAGACCACCCTGTTTTAAAGTGGAGCACAGAACACACAAAATGGTTTCCCATGGCACAGGTATAAAACGCATTCATTTCTAAAATTCTGTTGCTTCTGTGCCATTTGTCTGGTGGAGAATGTTTTCTCTCGTGCTCCACTGTGCCTCCTTTTTGTCACTGAACAGACGATTTACAGCTACTGTACCTCACCCTATATAAGGCATCACGACATTATAATTCTTCGTAGGTAGACTGACACCCTGAACAAGTCTGACATCATTTAAAGCAACTATTGTTTACTCCATTTTACATATTTAAGTTTTTATGAATGACAACGATTAGCATTTCTATTCAAACCACCTATATAACTATCTATAAACCTTATCAGTTCTGCCCTCTGCATAGACTTAACCTGTAATAAATCACCTGTATCTGCTGTCAGGTGTGATCATCCTGAGGAGCTAGACTGCCAGTAGTTTCATTTGGTAAGACTGCTCTCCCTGTCACAATACTGGATCCCTTCACTTTCTCACTCCAGCATTATGAATGCAAGTAGGTGAACTGCAGTCAGTAAGGGAGAGAGCCGCAAATTAACCACAAACTATATCTATGGAATGGTCAGTGCCTTTCTTTCAAGACAGTGAATAGGATTATAGGGGTTCTTGTGGTGCTTGTTAACAACAGATGGTGTAATCCTAGACATATTCATGTTAAGGAGCGCTTCTGTAGCCTGGACATTGATTTGACTGCAACCAGACTGCATCTATATCATCTGCCGTGGGAGTTTATATGCGCCATCTTTGTTACTGTTTACATTCTGCCTACGGCAAATGCAGAGGCAGCGTGTGACGTCATACACACAGTCACAGCCAGGCTACAAACGCAACACCCTAGCACTTTCATGGCTATTTCAGGGGACTTTAGTCACTTTTCTCTTTCCACCACTTTGCCTACTTTCCACCAGTTTATTAAGTGCCCAACCAGAGAACATAAAGCACTGGACTTACTATATGCTAATGTTAAGGACATTTATAGCTCCACTGCCCTTCCCTCCTTGGCAGATCAGATCACAACTTTGTCCTGCTTACACCACTATACAAGCCTATAGTCCAGTGCCAAGCTGTGACCATGAGGACTGTGAGGAGGTGGTCTCAGGAGGCTATGGAGGACCTATGTGGCGCTATATAGGGATCTATACGGTGGTGCGGTGTCTCTGTGGCTAAGGATCTGTGTCAGTGGCATGGAAGTTGCCAGTTCGTATCTTGCAGCCGGCAGAGGAATTCTACTCAGTTGGGCCCCTGAGCAAGGCCCTTAACCCCAACTGCTCCAGGAATGCCATGTAAATGACTGACCCTGCGCTCTGACCCCAAGCTTCTCTCCCTGTCTGTGTGTCTCATGGAGAGCAAGTTGGGGTACCCGAAAAGACAAACTTCTTATACAATATATATCTATACATCATATCTCTGGAAGCTACCGACTGGGATGTGCTATGTGAGGCGCATGGGGACGACATTGACAGCATGGTGGACTGTGTTACCGATCACATCAACTTCTGTGTGGATAACACCATTCCCACCACAGAAGTACACTGCTTTCCCAATAACAAACCCTGGATCACCAGCAACCTCAAGGTTGCTTCTGAATGACAAGAAGAAAGCCTTTAGGAGGGGGGACAGGGAGGACGTTAAGCGTGTACAAAGGGAACTAAAGCAGAAGTTAAGGGTGAGCAAGGACTCATATAGGTTGAAGGTAGAGGACAAGCTACAAAGGAACATGGTGAGGGACGCATGGAGCAATATGAGAGGGATCACTCGTATCAAACAGATTGGAGGTGTAACTGAGGGGAACCTGGAGATGGCAAACAAGCTGAACCAGTTCTTTAGCAGGCTTGATTCGGGGCCCTCTGTGATTAACCACCCATCCCCTCCACGGCGACTCACTCCCTAAGCCCTCATAGCTGCGACTGCCCTACACCTCCTACATCCCCCCACAATCACGGCCACTTACAGCTACAACCCCCAACAGCTACTCACTCCCTCATCCCCCATCGCTGCCACTCTCCAAAACCTCCCCCATTAACATCTGCATCACTCACAGCACTATGAGCATCATCCATCAGTACAGTATTTCATCCATCAGGCCAGGCTGACCATCACGGCCGATCAGGTGGAGAGGGAGTTGAAGAGGCTTCACCAGGGTAAGGCTACAGGAACAGATGACGTCTGTCCCAGAGTTTTGAGGGCTTGTGCTGATCAGCTGAGTGGAGTGCTCCAGCTCCTGTTCAACCTGAGTCTGTGCCTGGAGAGAGTCCATGTGCTCTGGAAAACATCATGCCTGGTCCTGGTACCAAAGAAAGGGCGCCCCACCGTTCTCAATGACTATATGACTACAGGTCTGACTTCTCACATCATGAAGACACTGGAGAGGCTGGTCTTGGCCCACCTGAGACCTGGTTAGTTCATCATTGGACACCCTGCAGTTCGCCTACCAGCCCAATATTGGTGTGGAAGATGCAATCATTACAAGGGAACAGGTAACGTGTTTATTCCATGCTGAAAAAAAAAGAAAGGAAACACAACGTTTTGGCTGTGGAGCTTCACAGCCAAAATGTTGTGTTTTCTCTCTTCTCTTTTGAGCATGGAATAAACCTATTACTTGTTCCCATCTACTGTATAGCTATGCTTTGCGAATATATTTGTTGATGTAATGAATAACAATTTCACATAACTTAAGGTGTGCTGTTACAGATGATTACTGAGTGCAGATTAATAACTTATTACATTAGATTTCAATATATAAAAATGTAGTCTGATGACTGTAAAAAAAACAACTAACAGCATGGGGTGGGATTTAAAATGTTTGGAAATTTGAAGAGTTTGCACACTCAAAAAAAAAAGGAAACCACTGCTCTAGACTGAAGCGCTTTAACTCCCTTTAACCTGTTTGTATACATCTCATGAGATCAAGACTCACTCTTACTGCTCTTCCCTGAACTCTTCCTAAGGTCATAATATCATTTTTTTGTGAGATGGTGACCACAACTGAATACAATTTTCTAAACAGGGTCTTGATACCACATTGTTAAATTCAAGTATAACTTCCTTGTATTGAAATCCAACAATTCTTGCTATAAGCAAAGCATTCCATTTGTTTTTTTATTGGTTCCTGACATTGTCTTGAGAAGGATATAGAAGAATAAATCTACTTACTTTCATGAATAGCTTCCTGGAACTCCCAGGTGATACATTTAAGTCGTGTATAGTATATCTATATACTATCACTACCAGTGAGGATCACTTAGCACTTATTAAATAACATGTAAAATTGTACACAGTTTGCCTTAGATTCATATAGCTTAAGAGGGATCTTATCTAAAATATATGGACGGCTAAACACATCATGTCATATCCCTTAGTGTGATTTACTATTCCTATCATTAGCTCTATCAAACTTTAGCTGTAACAGAAGAAAGACTAATTGGTCTATACTTTCCCTATTCAGTTCAGATTGGTGTAACACAAATTATGAGTGAGAAAATACCATCAGCACCTGGTGATTTATGTAATGTTAGTGTCACCCTAGCCCCTGTAGAATGGGAGGCTTAGTATTAGAGCAATAAAACAGAAAGATCAGTCTCCCCAAGTCTCCCAGTGTTCAGAAGAGCACAAACAGCATCTACAGTATGTGTGGAGGGAGTAAAAAAAGTTAATCACTGTAGTTAGAAGCTAAAGCATTCAAGCACTTAAAGAACCAAATTGATTAAAGTTATATGCATTGCACTGAGTCTAGCTTTTCAGTAATCCATTATTTCAAGTGAATTGAAGAGAGAAGGTAGGGCAAGAATTAAACAGCAGTCTTGAAACATTTGCTCACTGTGACAGAGCACCTGTTTTCTTTTTTCCTTTGATGAATATGAAATACTCCAATATTTTCCAACCCCCTATTACCCTCCTGGTATGTCTGTGAGTGTGTATGTGATATGAATGAAGTATGAATGATACTCACCTGTACCTTTTTTTGTTTCCCCAGTGGAGTATTGTATTGTGTTAGTCAAGATGGCCACCACCATTGTAGTATCCCACAATGCTCCTACAAATTATCTTAAAGGGAAAGGTTACTGGTGAGCCATCCATAAATAACAGATGCAAGATTATTTGTTTTGTTTAAGTGAATATATAACTGTTGCATGACTCTGTTAAAATGTAAAAGTTTGTATGGATGGTTAAATACTTTATTTTTATCAAAGTGCCCATCTCTGTTAAAGGTCTGTGGAAAAAATGTGAGGGAATCCCTTTAAGAAAGGATGGTCCTTGGAGAGGAGGGGCTATAAAATGGACTGGGAGAGCTCCCTCAAGAGAGGGTGCCTTGGGTTGAGGTGTGCAGAGAGTACTCCTGTGAGGGGTGGTTTTTTTGTTATCCCTATTTTGATGGCAATAAACCCAGTTTTACTGGCATTTGAAGACTGCTGTTTGGGAGTTTCTTTTCTTTAGAGCCAAACCTGGGCGCTTGGCCAGCGACACTCAGGTACAAAGCAAACCACTTACACACATATGAAGACCAAACTAATTCTGCAATGGGGTGCAGTAGCAACAAACGCCTGGTGTGTTGTTAATCTCAAAATCATTGTGTTTGGGCAGAAACAAAAAATAGGTCTAGAAGAACAATTCCTATTGGTAGGTACTTAGGAAAAAATGTCCTTGAATTAAAGGATGCAGCAATCATTGTGCAGTACCTAGCTAAATTTGTACGCTTCCAAGAAGCAGAGGTAACTAATGTAGATGTTTAGGCTCTTAGGCAGTGTGTGAAAGCCTATTGTGATTCTTTTTTTTCACCTTTATAATTGTTTGTGCTTAAAGACCACACATATACTACCACTATGATACTGTAGTGGGCTATGAATATTGTTGGTGGTGTTAGTGTTAGAATTTCCAAACGAATGCCTCAATAGAGTGACCAGGGACACTGAATTGGTTGCTGATACCATTCTTCACATGAAATATTAAAAATAAGATCTTGACAACATTGTCATTAAAGATCCCTTGACATTCTTCTTAAGAGTAGAACCATAAATTCCAGTATCCTGGATAAATTCAAGCTTTAACAATCAGGCTGAACTACATTTCTCTGCATAACACCTTAATTCAATTAAGATGTGAGAAATGCATAAAGATGTGCCTCAGGGGTAAGTGTAAGAATTGCTGTTGCTTCTTATCTTTATAAAAGACTACACATTTGTTAGATGCAAAGCTCAAGGGAATACCAAGCAGCCGCTATGGAATGAAGTAAATCGAAAATGGCTGAAAAGAAAGAATTCCTAACCTGAGCACTGACACAGCCAATGAACCCGATGAAAAATGGCATGCTTGCAACAAGATTGTAAAGGAATTATTTCAGGAATGAAGGAAAAGTCAAGTCTACACAGGTTAGAAACTGAGAAGACTTTTGGAGGTGTGGGAGGAAGAGTCTAAGAAATGGAAAAGATTAGTAAAAGTCAGCTCAAATGACAAACCCGAACTACAAGACAAAAACAGAAATTGATGTGCTGTAGCAGTGAGACAGCATTTATTTTTTACATGAAACAGTATTTACGTAGAACAAAATGCCAAGTGACTGAATGACTTTGTCTTATTTGCAAGCCTTCTTGTGTTCCAAATAACATTTGTAATGCTTATTTCTCAAATGATCCAGGCAATGGTTTGATGAGGCTTTAAAATGAGTTAAATATCCTTCATCTTATTTCTTGCTTTTTTCCTGTCTCATAGGCTTCTTGCAGACTGTGTTGAAACCAAATGATACCATCAAATTCATATTTAAAAAAGAAGCGAGAAACTATAAAGTGTGCAGAGTTTGACATGAGCTCTCTCCTGCCCTTCACCTCGGTATCTTCACTATGTCCTGCTTACTTTGGCCAATTGTAGACCTATTGTAGGAGATCAGGGATGCCATGAAAACAGGAAGCAGTGCTGGGAGACGTTGTGGAGATGTGATTGTTGCAACAGGTCAGTAAGATAAGCTGCTACAGAAAACAGACAGAAGGGTGTTTAGAAAGACAGCCAGATAACTTCAGTTTCCGCACTCTGAACTTCAGAAACATAGCTGTTGCCATGGTGTCTGAAGTCCCAGCCCCCAGTCTTACATAAGCAGTCTCATGTGCCATTTCACTCTGTTTGCAAGACAGCAGAGTGTCTACAGAAAGGTCTCCATTTTGGTTTTCTTGGGTGAAAATGGAGACTATTCAAAGAAACATTGTCACTAAACAGTGTATACCACATGGCTTAGTTATTTCAGCTTTGTGAGTAAAGTTAAATGCACACATTTTGTAAGCAATTATCATTGTTGAAATTAGTTAAAAATATTTCTATTGTACATGAAAACATGTCTTCATATAGTGAGTTACAGTACTGACCCAACATTGATGGTTATTGGTGTCAGATAGCCACATTTGGTTTCTTGCTTAAAGCAAAATAAGAATGGATGACAGTGAAACAGTGTGCTGCTTGTACTAAAGGCATAGTCTGACTCACTGATCAGTTTTGTGCTGATGGGCTAATGATTCATCTTCTCAGGCAAAGCTCTGCAATGTTATTTTACCAGTGAATGGGAGCAGACAATTTTAATTTTATTTCCAGCTCCAAACCAGATTTTCACATTGATAATGTGACACAGTCATCATGATACAGAATATAAATTCTCTATTCATCCATCTGATAAGAATCACTGTAAGAGTAGCTTGACCCAGTCACAAGGGAGCAAAGTATAACTGAGACCACATGACTGGTCTATCCCTAGATTGGACAGCTCTCTTTTGCAGAGGCACAGAGAAATGTAGCATTTAGACATGAACATGGAAAAAACATGCAAACACTACAGAAGCAGGTGTCCAAGGCTGGAGTCCAACCAGAACCATAAAGTGTTGAGACATCAGCACTGACTGCCATTCCACTGGGCCCTGCAAACAAGTACTGTACTGTGGGTAATTTTCTGTAGAGCTACAAGTCAGCCTGCGTCAACAGCAGCCCTCCTGAATTTAACTAAATGACCTTAGAAAATAAATAACTTCAAGATTCAATCACATGCCCTATACAGAAGGTTCAGAAAAATAAAAACTCTCAAAACAATGTGTGAGCATAAAGAGTACACATTTATACTTTCAGAATACACAATATATTGTGATTTCACTAATGCCTGTCCTGTAACTGTGACTTATGATATTATTATAATCTATATAATCCTCAGTCCATGTAGCCAAGAGAATAATGAAAAAAGGAAAAACAAGGTATAACAGTCAACAGAATGGCTGACTATATAGTGAAAGGCAAATAATTTAAAATGAAAGAATTAATTGTTAAAATAAGCATGCATTAGGAAGACATAATTTTAGACTGCTGCACTCCATTTTGATTATGTTGCAAAAATAATTTTGCCAACTTACAAAGATTTTTGACAAGAGTAAGAGTGACGAGAATACTTATTTCAAAGGAATCATGTGCAGACTGTTTAAATAGACTAACTTTACTCTTGAATAGGGTGTGGAAGGAGTTTTGAATCCTTCACTCAAGTCTTGAAGTATTCTTTTCAAAATCTGCCTGAGGGAATATTAAAAACCACAACAAGTCTGAAGATCCCTGCGTTCCAAGAAAAACAATGCATCAGAAATGCATTAAGAACTGAAAGCACAAGCACCTTCAAAACATCCTGCCTATTACTCATTTGGATACGTTTATCTTATTGATTGCAGGAGATTATCAAGATGCTTTTTGTAGAATCTCAATCAGCCTACATTTTCGACCTGGTAAAGTAGTTTCTTTGAAATACCCACAGCTTTCTGAAGTACAGTACCTCAGATTTAGGTTTGGATTCTTCTTGACAAATACTTATAACGCTGAACTGGGACCAAGGCCTTCATAGCAAAGAAAGGTAAGATTAATTGCGATTGATTCCTTATCAAAAGCATGACCGTTTTTCTGTGAAGGAAACAATTAAAGTAGCACATCGCTGTAAAAGCTTCTTTTTCAGGCTGGCATGTTAATTACAGAATAATTAATTCCTCTATTTCTTCACTCCTTTTCTCTCCTTCTTTCTGTCGAGAACGCTCAAGATTTCCGGTGCTTTTCTGTGCTCGGAAGCCATGGAATGGATCCTGCCTGTAAATAAGTGTCCGGTTGCCATGGTTCCAGTCAGGATGTAACACGTGGCCGTGATTTAACTCGGGCTCTCTCAAAACAGTGGTAAGCTCCACAGTATCTCTTCCCACCAGGAAACCGAACAGCTTTTTGTGTGATGAATAAACGCAATTATCTCCACGTTGAAGGAGCAGCTTGAGATCAATGAGATAACCCCAGCACATAATTAAGCAAAATAACAAAGCGGATGATTTGTATGATTTATATAGTATGATTACGCATTGCCCATTGTCCAAGAAATGCATGCTGGTCCAGTAAGAAAAGGGGAGCACAGATGAATCTGCCTGGGAATGGCTACAACAGAGAAAACACAACTAGAAGGAGTAATTTGTATCATATTCACTTGTTGAATATTTTCTCTCACTTTTTGCCTATTGTGTCATACAGTTTGTGTTACATTAAATCTCTAAGTTTCCCTCTGCTTGGACCACAATAATCCAACCCCAGTCACAGATAGCCCAAATCCAACAAGCCTAAATCGGTCACCCTAAATCAGCAGTTCCCAGTCCTGTTCATGCGAGACACCTGTGTCTTCTTGTGTCTACTCCAGACGGGTTAATCGGAAGGTAATCACAGGCTTATTGATTTCAGTCTTCTGTTTAATTTTGATTTCAGCTTTTTAAAGGTTGAACAGGATTTCAGAAGTTTCAGAACTGATCTTATTCAGGTACTGTATGTTAGCTGAAAGGTAACCAATTGGACATAAGCAACTGGACATCGGGAGAAAGAAAAATGCTCATTTATGAATGTCTGGTACAGTGTCATTTCTGCCTGCCTGTTCATCAGGAACTGATCATCTGTGAAGAGCTGTTTAGACACAAATAAATATAAGCAAGTTGAGGAGAGGCTGCTTAAAGTTCTATATGCTGAGACTGTGGGACTGTTTTTTTTTAAACTCAGGACTGATTACAGCAATAAGTAAGCAAAAAGCCTAAATGAAGTTAGCAGATAAAGTTCTCCATAAGCACTGGTAAGCCCGAGCTAAGTTAGAACAAAAATCAGCAGACATAGAGGTCCCACAGGAACAGTTGGGAATTGTATTAGGAACAGCCCTAATGCACCTATTTCTAATGATCTGGAACACTTATTAATTATTAATGAATAACACAAACATTGTTCAATTAAGGGAGCAATTGTCAAAGACTCAAGAATTCAAATTTCCGATAAGATAGTAAAATACACTAGTAAGAATGCATTTAGTTCAGAAAATTTCATTTCGAATTCTGTGTACAATTTTGGTCACCAAGATCTAAAAAAAGATATCGCTGCTCTGGAATCAGTCCAGAGGAGAGCAAACAGATATATTAGCCTACACTTACAGGGTAAAGAACTCAACCTTTTTAGTCCACTAGAGAGGATCTGATTGAAAATATTTTAAGTCAAGCCCATGGACTTTTTCCAGAGCCAGTATTGAAGACTGGACAAATGATATACAGTAAGTGGAAACTGCAGGCATGTACAGTACATTTAATGCTGAAAACAGAAGGCACTCTATTTTACACATAAGGTTTTAGGAGCCTGGAACAAGCTGTCCAGCCATATTATTGAGGCTAATACATGTATAGTGGCTTCTTTTAAAAGACTGAAAGATGAGTTCCTTGGAGTACTTACAGTAGCTACAAAATCATCTTATTCTACAACTGCTACTGTCGACACCTGAAGAAGGCTCCTCGGCCGAAACGTTGTGTTCTCTTTCTTCTTTTTTTCAGCATGGAATAAACCTATTACTTGTTCCTTTGCAGCCTACGCATGCTGACGCAGCTACCCACCTGAACTGCTACTGTATGCTGCTTTATGTTCTGAAACCAGTAAACCACTGACAAGGGGTCAGCACCAGCGTCCATTTTGCAAAATAAACATTAGTAATGAGATTCAATTGATTTCTATCCGAATGTAGCAATACTAATAACAACAACTGTTGCAAGTGACATGGCTGGTGCTCAAATGATTTACAGTACTTCCACTTCATCATAAACTGATCTCCTCCTGCTGGCACTGAGGATTGGTAATACTGATAAGATTAAGATCAGATCATTTTATCAGCCATATACAATTTCTTTCATGAGGAATTTGTCTTTTTGTGTACCCCAGCTTACTCTCCATGAGACACACAGACAGGGAGAGAAGCTTGGGGTCAGAGCACAGGGTCAGCCATTGTACAGCGCCCCTGGAGCAGCTGGGGTTAAGGGCCTTGCTCAGGAGTCCAACGGCATAGAGTTCCTCTGCCGGCCACGGGATTTGAACCAGCAACCTTCCAGCCACAGACACAGATCCTTAGCCACAGAGCCACCGCACCGCTGACCCAAAATATGGAACGCTTCACAAATGTGGGACAAATGTTCTTACACAAGTGTGGGAGAGAATTACGAGCTCCCTGTTTGTGATTAATATTGGTAAACCTAGTCAACTCCAGCACACTTTGAGACTCCAGGAATATGCCATGTGGGCAGAATAGATTGATTAGAAAGAGGTGATATTCAGAAAAATGACATTTTCTATGCTGTGTTACTATTTCCCATCCTTTCCTGTTCTTTTCCCCTCCCAAAAATGACTACACAAAAACAGCAGAAATATTGTATTAACAGCCCTGCAACTGCAAATCAAAAAGAATCACAGGAAGATGATTACATATTTTCTAACAATGAGCAATAATCTCTCAATGAACAATAATCGTTTTCTGTAACTATCTGAGAATGAAAGTTACCTTATTGCTGTATGGAGTGAAGTTCAACTTCACAGCAAATAAACGCTAATGTAGGTCACTCAACCCGATTCGATTCAATTAAAACAGGCTTAGGCACCGTGATAAGACATTCTTGCTGCCTTTTAGTGCATCTCGGCAGGATTTACTGACATAATAACTGCTATTGTTTTCTTAAATAGCTCCCATTAACCTGCATAGGTGGACTCGCATAGCTTGGCTCCTTCAACAAAGATTGTACAATTTTATAACGCTTTAAAATGTCTCTATGCAACTCCCTCAAACTATAACACTTTCCATAAATTAATAATGAATATATTCCATGCAAACTTGGTGTATATGAGCCTATTGTGCATTAAATAAAATTAGAAACTATAAAGAGTACAGAGCTTGGGTAGGTATTTTACAAGCAGGAATTTCCAACTATTTACAGGAAATAAAGGGTGTGCTAAAAGTTGTTCCACTGCATTCTAGCAGGTTATTAATGGTTTTCCTGTATGAACTTGGCAGCCCAGCTAGGGTTCTGTGTCTTTCAGTTTGGTGTTTAGGATAAAAAAAAGAATCTCATGTCAAGACCTGCCTTAACATCTGAGAAGAGTCTGCACACTTCACCCTCTCACTTACAGTACATCTAATACATTGGTTTGGACAATAAAGGCTGAGTATTTTATGTAACATTCACACCCAATATTCAGTCTTCAGGCTCAGATATTCTTGATATTCTACATTTTACTTACAAGCTCTAAATGGAATCTTCAAAGGAGACATAGCTAACAATTTAGCTTATTTTTTAAAAAATTGCATCCTTTTAAAATGCGTCAGGGTATTTGCAAGAACTTGATACTTTGCAGACATAGAGCATCTACCTATGCAAATCTATTTCAGACGTTTATAAAGAGAACTTAGAGTAAACTTTGTAGAGAAGCAAGGGCTCAGTTTATAATGCTTTAAATGTGATCATTTTACACATTTATTTTTACCATTTTAAAATTGTTTTTGATTTTTTTTTATATCAAAGCTCACAAAGTAGTGGATGCGGACATCCATATCTATTGACAACTGCTTTCCTACTGTAGCTAACAACATTTGCTTGGTGAAAAGACACTCGCAAACCGCATTAAACAATAAGACAGACCTGAAATCAGTTCAGAGAAGAGCAACAAGATATAGTCCTGGGCTCAAAGGACTGAGAGGCTAAAAGAACGAAATATTTTTATTGTTAAATGGAGGCGGCAATCTTATATAAATATTCAAACTCTCCAAAGGCATCAAAAAAATTAACCCAGTGGGCATAAAGGAGTATATTAATAAAGGAATAGTAGTATGGTCTAGCCAAGTAGCCACTACACAGAACCAGATTCTTCAGCCATTTAAAAAATATACATGATCTAGGATTCTAATGGAGCAAGCTGGGGCTTAGTTAAAGCCTCTTCCTTCACTGAAGTAAACTGGACACACCTGCCTTGTCTGACTGATTGGACTCTCTCGGAATTTATTTCCACAGGCAGAATAGGGATCAACTGATATGCCCTGTGCTGAACTGGACACTCCTCAGGAGTAGCAGCAGTCATCATAACAGCAGTTAGGTGCAGAGGGAAGGGCTGTGTTCAGGGAGGGAAAGTGTGTTAGAGGATTTCTGCAGCGAGTTTAGATAGCACAGGAGTTAAACACTCCTGTGACGATAATGACTGCTAGCTAGCCAGCAGTCCTTTGTCCAGTTTATGTTTGAGACAATGAATTTGTTAGGCATGGGATTTAGTAAAGATAGGGAGAATTAGTCTTTCTTGTGTGTACTGTATTCTGGGTTAGTTTGAATTTACTGTAATCTTTATAGTGTTGTAAATTAATAGTCTTTATAGTTGAAAACTGGGGACCAGAGGGTAAGGTATTTCAGTAGGTCTTGGAAGGGTGAGCCCAATGGATTATGCTGGGGTTCTAGGGAATGAGTAATGAGTTTATATTTTGGAAGGAAGAGAGAATGTTGGAGAGAATCAGGAATGGGTCTGCTCCAGCTCTCTCGGTGGAATAGAGGACTGAAGAGCTCCTCCATGTGTGAAGAGGAGCTGAAGATGTTTTTGGGAACCAATACCTCTTTGAAGCACAGGTTTTTGGGACTATGCAGGCTTCTCTGAAAGGGCATAAAAGGCACAAATTTGGAGCCCAGAGGGGTTCTACAAGCCAACAATGACAGATCACTGATCTTTATATCAGTCACAGCATCCCTCTGTGTTACAAAAATACGCACCAGTTCTTGTGATGCAGTCTGTTATGTTTTAAGCACTCAACAAAAAAACAAATAGGACATGCTTAGTACTGTACATGCTTAACCCTAAACCCAGGGTTATCTGGGGGAAAAAAGACAGATACTGTACTATGACTGTGACCGTAATGTTGCCCTGCTTGGATTTATCTGTTATGAGACAGTTTTCTATTGTCCACATTATCTATACTGTACTTTTCCATTTAGAAATTGTGACTTGTTAAGCTTGTTTGAGCCCTTATCTACAAATTGGTCCTGGATATTTTGGACAAGGAAAATAACACTACATATCTTATACAAATTGTCTGTTTACTGGGTATTTCAAATGGCATGAAGGTTACCAAATATTGTTTTTACTTATTGGGTAGTAGTACTATACTCAGCCTAATGTCTATTTATTTTTGAACAAATCAATGTTATTTCATCAGTATGTATTTCAAAATGATTGTTAAAAATGCAATAACATGAATACTCAACAACAGAAATAAGAAAAACCCTATGAAGCAAAAAGTATTTCAGTTTTAAATATCCATCCATCCATTTTCCAACCACTTTATCCAGTACAGGGTTGCAGGGGAGCCAGAGCCTATCCTGGCAAGCAACAGGTGCAAGTTAGGACACACCCTGGACTGGATACATTTCATGGCGTATACAGACACAAACACGCCCACACTCACACTAGGGCCAGTATTCCCAGAAACCAGTTAACCTACAAATACGTCTTTAAACTTTCCGAACATGGGGAGAGAATAAAATTCCATGAAGATAGCACATCATGCATTAAACACAGGGCCCCAGAGCTGCAAGGCAAAAATACTACCCACTGCACAACACCCCTTTTAAAATAGAATTATCACTGAAAGCTTGGTTGAAGCCTTTATTCCAAACAAGGTATTAGTTTTACATCTAAAAAAAAAAAACAGGCATAAAAACAACCACGAACGTGTAAGAAGCTGAAAAGTACTGCAATCAACAAAAGGCAATTCAGGAGTTTAACGATTCAAGAAAAAATACGATACATGAATACCTAATAACAGAAAATGATAGGCAACCTCATCGTGTGATTCCTAAAATATGTAGTTTTTAAGTCTCATCTGTTTTAGATCTTTAATTAGACTAGACATGTTGTTCATGAACAGAAGTAGAACAGCTTTCTATGTACAACTGTGCTGTGGTAAACAATTTAATATATCTAAATCTCTAGAAGCTCCAAGAGCTGGTTTCTCTTTTGAATGGTTACTTCACCTCACTTATTACATGAATACATAAGATGGGTTTTCTATATTTTTTCATTTTTATCTGTAATGTTAGCTCCAAGGGTAGTAACAAACTAAGATGCATCAGGACCAATAACGAAATAGAGGACGCAAGAGCAAACTAAGTCAGTTTCAGGACTGAAAAAGGAGGCATATGCATACTGTACATATATGGTTATGAGAGTCTGGAACAAACTGCCCAGCCATTTTATGAAAGCACATTTCCTTCAAGAAACAAGGGAACAAGATGCTTAGACTCAAGATCAATATTATGAAGCAACTAAAAGAGGAAGACAGCCTAAATGTCTCCCACCTAAGTTATTGGCAATGTTTATGTTATGTCATATAGAATGACTAGGGTTGAGAAGATGTCATTAAGCTCCCCAAGACCCAGTCCTGACCAGCACCCCTCCAGCAATAAGCAGTACAGTTTTTTTTATTACTCTAGAGACGAAGACATCTTCAAATTTGTAAATGCTAACACATACTACAAATTCATATTGTTACCTTTCAATGTAACTTTGCTCCTGAGCAGTGTTTTTGTTGTACTTAAGTGAAGTAAGTTAGCACTAAAACTAAAACTAAAGCAACAATTTCACCAATAATCCAAGGCAGCACGTCTTTGGGAGGCAGAAGGGAAATAGAGCACCCTGTGAAGACTCCTACCAACACAGGTCGAACCTGCAAACTCCACAGAGAAGGCCTGGTCCAGAATTCAAACCAAGACCCACGGTACTGGGTGCAATATTTCTTATTTCCTGCAGCATTTTTGCTACACGCTGGTGATCAAGATGATGAGAAGTTGGGAAATCTCAATGAAAAAAAAATGTTTTGAATTTCATTCATTTCACAATAAGCATTATTTGCTTATTATTTAACTCCTTGTCTTTCAAGAAAATGTTGCAGGGTTACGTCAGGTGTTAATACTTAATGCGTCCCTGTAACGATTATTATCATAAATAATAACACCGAGAGCCAAATGAATACCTTAAATGTACTGTATATACAGTACAATATACTAGATGACATTGTATTAATAACTTTTTTTCTCTGTACTGCAACACTAATTATTTTTACGCCGTCGTTTCTTAATCGTAAAGACTGTTACTGAAAAGCTATCGATGTGTGTAACAAGTACAGTACCATATGAAAGCCAGGTTTTTAAGTCTTACCTCGAAAAGCTGCGGGATCTCTCGTTTTGAAAGATAATCTTTGGCATCATTTGTATTCATTTTCTCAATACTCCAGCAGGTCCCCGCCGTTGAAAACAAAGGAAATTGGCCAAACAAACTTTTTTTTTTAGAAAAAAGAGAGAACTACAATTGTGCAGTCACTTGTCAAACGCATATCCTGCGAGAAAATCTGAGCTCAGCTCCAGTCATTCATCGCTGCTACACACACAACCCCTCGCTGTGGCTGCGATGCGCGGCGTCTAACTGTCTTGTGTCTTTTCAATGGTTTAAAGTGCCTGCTCATGGAGGGGGGATGGATCTCTGCATGCTTACGATTTGTTGTCTCAGTTTGCTGCGTTGAAGGCAAGCAACCATTACCGACACTTAAATCGGTTAGGCGCCAATGTCGTTTACAGGCAACTTAAAGTCTGTTCCCGTATTTTTTGGTGGGGATTGTGTGAGACAGGAAATTCGAGGTTAAGGTTTTAAACAAATACGCCCCCGAGACGCCTGTATTGTATCTTGGCAGGAAAAAAAAAGTAAAAAGTTAGGGGCATAAAAAACATGGAAGGCTTTAAAAATATCTCCTGAAACTGTCAGCAGCCTGAAAACTGCAGACTTGCGGCAGCACAGCCGTCTCTCTTCAAGATGCGGGTCTTACCTGTGCACTACCAGAAACTGCGTCCTTTAAAACAGCCAGTCTGGGAAGGAATAGATTAGCACTAAAGTCGCATCTGTACAACTAATGGGTTTCCGGTGAGATGGGTACTGGATTTTAACTGGTTATCACATTAAAAGCAGAATCAACTTTCCCTACAGCCAGACCCTGAATTTATCTTTCTCACCGATCTGAAGTTGTTTAAAGATTGGCAGACAGGAGGACTGTAGTGGAGTTGGTTTTGTTACAAACGGACAGCGGAAAAGGACTTCCTGTGTTGTCCTCTCAAGAGAACTAAGTGATACCTTTTTGCTGAATAAATGTCTCACCTAAGTGGCTGGGACCTTGTTTTGCCTTTCAGGAACCCCTTAATTACTCTGTAATTTTAGATGTTCTCAAACATTCTTAACTTCAAACAGCCTGCATAGTTTGTAGAGTAATGTGGTATTAAATGTTAGAAGGTGAGAACATAAGAAACTGGGCCATTCAACCCATTTTGTTGATTTGGTCAGATTTCTTCCAGGTGTTTCTTTCCTTATTTCTTTTCACTATATTCTAGATAAGGCCTTGCTACAGCTGTACAGCTTAAGCAGAGCTTCCCTGGATTTCAATTCTGTGCTTTTTGCTCTCCTGTATATTCAAGCTTTCTATTTGCTTTTTTTATTGTTGCACCACATTGTGTTGATGAGAACATAGAGGAATCTACATAAACATTCAGATCCCTTTCATGTGAAACATCCCCCTCAGCTCAGAAGAATCCATGTGAATGTTCCTGCTGCCAGTATGGACCACTTTGCACTTAACAGTGTTGAATGTTATTTGCCAAGTATCTTGATATTATCTCAAAGTCTTCTAATAACACCCTTGCTGATATCGATGTGTTTGCTAATCCCCCTATTTGAGTGTCATCAGCAAATTTGACTAGGTTATAAGCTCTTCTAGATTGTTGATCCAGTATAGATCAGGAAGAGCTAGGCGCCTAGTATGGATCCCTGTGGCACACCAATTCCTGTGGTCACTAAGAGGACAACTTAAGATAAGTACTGCAATCCACAAAAGGCAAAGGTTTCCTGTTCGCTAACCACTCCTCGATTTATATATCTGTGGCTAGTGCTCCTTTTCCAAGTGAGAGCTGAAGTATTCTTTATAGGATCTATGAACAACATATCTTATTTACTTGTGTATTAGCTGTTCAAGCCTCTCTAGAGTCTCAGCATCAGTTATGCTAAAATGACCAAGTACTATAGGAGCTTGATCTGTGACACGGAGCCAATGTTCCCTCTAAGCTGTGTGCATGTGCGCACGCAGACAAGTTAGGAAATCAGCGCACATAGGAAATTCCAAAACATTTTGAGAAGGATAAAACAAACACGGTCCTCAATTGAAAAATGCTAAATTGACCATGAGACTGGCTGTGAGAAGCCCAACTTGGCTGTGTGCATTATTATTGCGCCTCGATCATTGATATCTATGCTCTCGTAGTCTCATACCTCACTGCTGATGCTCGCTCGACACTCAGTCTCTATGACTGGGCTCATTGAATCGCTGTCCCGGTCTTTTGGATCTCTATGCTTCTATGAGAATGACTATATTACCAAAAAATTTCAGGTTTACAATTTTACATACACTCAATTAAGTGCGCACACATTTTTGTCACTGGGGAACAAAAATTTCCCCATGAAATTTTTGCATACAAAGGCCATTAAAAATTAAAGGGAACATTGCGTGCGGCATGTTATTTATGTCTTCTACCCATGTAGAAAAAAATCCAGTTGGTCCCCACCCCCTATAGTAATTACTACACGAATATACCTGCAACAAAGTAAACTGTGGATATCATAGTGTTTATCATGGTAGGATGTAATCATTTCCTTTTCAAAGTCTGACATGCCCTAGTATTTTTATTCTGATTTATCTTACAGAGGTAACTGCAGAAAGAGAAAGTCAGAAGGCATATTGCAGCAAGTCACAGTAAACATATAGTAAACCAGACCATAGCAGTGGTAGATGAGATACAGAAGGTCCTCCCAAATGTGTAAAGTACTTTGAGAGCCTTTGGGAAGAAAAGTGCTACATAAATGCAAGTAGGAATAATGAATATGATGAAGGACAAAAATGATAACATTTGGAAAGAATAGGAGATGAATGGGAGCCAAGTGGATGGAAAAGAATAATGGATTAGTCAGAGCATCAGGGAAAAAATGAAGGCTGTATAATCCAAAGCCAGTAACAATTTTTTGTTCGGTTTAAAATATCTTTGAATGGGATCGTGAGTGACATTAATCTTGTGATCTTATATGATCTATTATTTTTAGTAGGAGTCTTGCTGACTTGCTCTGAACTACCTTTTCTGTGTAAATTTACAATTTGCCCTTTAACTGAAAAACATGAGTAATTTTCTCTATCATTTTTTACTTCGGATTCAGCTTTTTAAGTGAGAATTTATTTGCCTTATTTTATTTAGGCAAATACATTTTATTGAAATGCCTAACATTTTAATGTGTTCTATTTCCTGACTGGTGCTAAAAATGCAAATTAATGTTTTGGGGATGAAACATCATTCTCCAGTACAGGGCGGTGTGCACATCTGTGATATTATATCCCAGCAATTCAAAATGGGATTGTTCAATTATTTTAAAGCTTGACATAAACTGATTTGTTATAACCCAGTAGCCGAAACTTGAATAGAAAAACATATTGCTGCAAATATTAGTGGATCAATATTTGGAATTTCCTAACTAGCACTTCAGCATAGTAACAGAGGACACTGCACTGTCTTTCAGATGAGATGTTAAAGCAAGGTTCTGAATACTTTGTCCTGAAAAACACATTACGTTTAGTAAGAGTAGGTAAGAATTATATGCAAAGATTCTTCATTTGTTCTTGATTCTTCCTGTGCTGGACAGTACAGGCATCTGTCAAATGATTGAAGTGTATGTGTATCCCACTTCAACACTGGGTTGTGCATGAAGACTGGGGGCAAGCTGTTGTCTTTTTTCATGACGGTTGGCAGAACTAGTAAACGTGCCCCAAACAAAATTTAAATACATTTTCGCCATCTTTTCAATCTGCTTAATCCTGCAGCATTTTAGTTCCTCTTAAAGCTCAAAAGCTAATGCATGTTTTATATCGGAAAAACAGAACATTTAAGAATGTAGTCAATCAAGCATATAGTGATTCATTTAAAGAAAACATATAAGTATGTTGTCTCACTGTAACAGAAAATGTGTACACTAATGTGCTAATAATGACCACATTCCCTCCTTGCTTGTGGGCAAGCAGGCTGACTAACTGAACTGTGATTCCATCTAGAGGCCAAAAGTAGTACAACAATACCTTATGCCTACATTCCTTTGGTTCTGTGGTTCCAAATCTTCGTTAGGAAGGGCTGATGTATGCAGAGGTTTTCAGTCCCAGAACAATAATCAACTCATGACTGATTCTGCTTAATGTAGTGAGGTAAACAGTCCTCTAGGGGCTTTATCATAGTCTGTCATTATTAGTCAGTACAGACATTCATCAATTCAGTGGTTGTTACTCAGTTTTCATCAATTGGCTTAGATAAAGCTTCAACAGTCCTGAAAAGCCTGCAGACACATCAGCCCTCCAGAACCAGGATTGGAGACCCCTGTCGTAATTGTGTTTTGTGCTTTTTCATTCTCTTCGATTCTGTATAGTTCTCCTAACTGTTTTAGTGCACAGTGTATAAAACCTTTAAAAAGTAAGAAAGACGTAGTTACGCTTGGAATGCTACTGTATATGCAAGCCCTTAGCCATTTACCTAAGTAATATACATAAATTAGGCATACAAAACTTTAAGATGGGAGAATACATGTTACACATCCGAATTGAACGCATTGTGAATTTAATGTGCATGATAATGTAAACAACGTGCTAGACTCCTGCTTAGCAAGAGGAATACAAAAAGTTGCAGGATACTTCTGGTCAAATGTTTTATTAAAAGCTGAGCCATTTTTGTAACAGAGGACAATTCCTCATGTCCGGAAATTGAACAGAAGTACAAAGCATTATATACAATTGGCAGAAAGCTTTAAAAGCACCCCGGTTTTTTTTTTCTAACCAAGCCAGTTCCACTTGAGAGATTCCTTGAAACACTTTCCAATGTTCCAATGTGTTGTCCCAGGAGAAAGAAGCAAAGATTGCCTTACTGTCCCTCACAACTGATGTGCTGACTGATTTGTTTAAACATCTGGTACAGTAATGTTCATATATCAGGGTATCTTTTGCATTTCAAGTGATTTTAAAGGGATACTATACGGCACATGTATGGGTCTTTTCACACAATGATCTCTGGATTCCATGGTGTACTATGGTAATCATTCCCTAGTAACATTTATAATGGCAGATTTACTGAGGTGCTCTCTTGTAAGAGCTTTATTTTTTCCTAAGGGGACTCCCCCTCATATTTTAACCATTCCCTCTTGCCAGCAGTCATATCACCCAGCAACTCACAACTGGCAACTAATCAGGTGTGGGCCTGGTCAGTACTTGGATGGGAGACCTCCTGAGAAAAACTCAGGTTGCTGCTGGAAGAGATATTAGAGGGGCCAGAAGGGGGCGCTCACCCTGCAATCTGTGTGGGTCCTAATGCCTCAGTATAGTGAGGGGGACACTATACTGTAAAAAGGTGCCATCCTGTGGGTGATATGTAAAACTGAGGTCGTCACTCACTGTGGTCATTAAAAATCGCAGGGTGTTTCTCGAAAAGAGTAGGGTGTTACCCTAGTGTCCTGGCCAAATTTCCCACTGGCCTTTACCACTCATGGCCTCCTAATAATCCCCGTCTATGAATTGGCTTCATCTCTCTGTTCTCCTCCCCACTGATAGCTGGTGTGTGGGGAGTGTACTGGCGCACTATGGCCGCCGTTGCATCATCCAGGTTAGGGCTACAAACTAGTGGTGGTGGAGGGGAGTCCCCATTACCAGTAAAGCGCCTTGAGTGGAGTGTCCAGAAAAGCGCTATATAAGTGGAGGTAATTATTGTTATAAATTATTATTATTATTATTTTGTCAGTAGCCATATCTTTCATGTCACTAGTTGTTTCTCAGTTTCCATCATGTGATTTCTGAGGAATGTCCATCCATGAAGATGGCCCCTTATGTTGGTGTCGCACCAACTCAGAGCATATCCCAGCAGCATACTGTAGGGTGCAAGGCAGAATGGGGCACACCTGAATGCTCTCCCCTGGAATGTGATGCCAGTTCATTGCAGCCCCCCAGCGAAAAGGAGCGATTGGAAATAACCAATCAAAGCCTGACCAGCACTTGTTTGAGAAGTAGGAGAATACTGGCAAACTTTGCAGAAATCCAGCTGAACAAGAGGAGAACATACAAACTTTCAATCCAACCCAAGACCCTTAACCAACACTGACTGATACAAGGAGTCACCCCTAGTGAAAACTATATTTTGGTTCAAAACAGAGCTTGTAAATAAGATTATAAATATACTACAACTTCAAATGATGCCCCTGGCCTTCCTTCTGAACTGATACAGACCCAGTTAACCTGGTGTTCCTCCAGCCTCGGCTTTCTGTTTTGGCTGTGTTAGCCAGCACTGCCTGGTTCCCTTCGCCTCTGTGATTTCAGCTGCCATCCATCATCCAACGTGGATTTGAGCTGAGGGCTGACTTGTAGCCAGTGACACCTACTGTAGATTCAAATCACTTTTCATAACCTGACACATACAGTATAAACATTGCACAAACATCCATATTTAAAGACTGAAATATATTCCGCATTTTATGTTAGATATAATGCCTTGTGTGTATAACTTTGCATACCATTTCATTACAACAGGACAGCTATTAATTCCTTCTAAATGAGAAAATAGATGAAAACACACCTGTCATATTGAATTTTTTTCAGGATTATCAAGACTTACTATGATTAGAGAAGTCTTACCAGAGAGCTATTAATTTAGGCTGCTTCAGGTTCTTTAATTTTATTCACTAGATGGCACTCCTGATTTGTTCCACAGTTACTACCATTCAACTGATTTTTTTCTTGTTTGAAGTCAAATATGGTGACTGCTCCATTCCCGTTCAGAATCAGATAACTGAACCACTAAGATTAAACTAATCCTAACTTGATATTTTTCTCAACCAAGTAATCTTTTGATACGTGACTGCTTTAAAAAAAACGTTCCTTCCTAATTTACTATAAAAGGAGCAAAATGGGCACGGTAACTTCCATATAACAATAAAGTATCAATAACAGTAGATGTTATCATTTCTTAACCCATAAAATGTTTGAGGGCATTAAAAAAAGAGTAAACGTTCATCGCTAACACAGTACTGTAGCATACTGTGTTACTTGCACAAAGTTAAAATTCTAATTACATTGGAAGTTAAAAAATATATTTTGATTTAATCTCCAATCCCAGTAGTGCAGTAATTTGTTTTGAAACCCTGCCACCTCCTCAGAAGACAAAATGGCAGGACAAAACCTCTTAAAACACTTTTATTGCCGACTAAGAAAAAAACAATTGTGAATCCTGCTGCGTTTGACACTGTTGAAATAACTGCAATGTGCACCCACCTAATATCATTACCTTGTAATCAATATAACATTTTTCACGTCTAGAATCTGAAACAGATCCAGCGAACACTTCTTAACAACTGCAAGTGCAGTCGGTGCATTCTGGAAAGCAAGCGGCTGAAGAAATTCAGATACAACAAAAAAGTCGATGATAACAAAGGCAACTAGTAGAAAGCTCAGTCTTCATTCCCCACTTTTACCAGCTGGAGCCATTCCTCTGACAGTGGAGTTGTAAATTGGATCTTGTCACAGCAGACGTACCAAGTTGTCCGCTTAAGTCAGCTGTGTGTATGAGGTCTAGTTTGACTGTAATCAAATCTCTCCAACACTGGATCTGGGCATTTTAAGATGGGTGCAGATTCTTCTTTTTAGAGAAGTCAGCTCTGCTCTGTGATTTTCCAGTGCTGGTCTGTTTCCACCCTGTGTGGAAAAGGAGGATGGATCGGCTGGTTTTGTCAGGTTCCTGCACCGCAGATCGATCTACCAGCCAGGCCCTAGCTGGATTCCCCGAGGGGTGGCGAAGGAGAATCTGTCCCAGGATCGTCCTGGTCTTCTGAGGGCAGGCGGACACGTTGCTCGTCCATCCGCTTGGCCTGGACCCTCTGAATCAGGCTGAAAAAGTCCTCGTCTGGGACAGTTGGTGCCCGGGGACCTGGATCCGGTGGAGAACACCTCTGATCGTCAATCCTGGAGGACTGCAAGAAGAGAGGTGCCGAGGCCAAGAGTGAAACCAAGAGTAAATACATTTGGGATAAAAAGGAGTGGAAGGAGAAGGTTCAGGGAGGGAGGCAGAGAAACAGAAAGGAATAATCAAGGGATGAAGATTATGTGAATGCCGTATAAAGTACAACTATTCCTTGTGTATTTGGAAGCATCCTTTTAGAAATGTTATTATTTTTGCTTCAAATGAACACGTAGTTTTGTTCCATGCTGCAAAGGGAAGAAACACTACATTTCGGCTGTGGAGCCTTCTTCGAAGCTTGGGTTCTGAAAGAGGTTTAAGCAGCTTCAGTCTGAAAAGAAAGAAGAATAGTTAAACGGGAAGCCTGGGAAGGAGAAGGTATGTTGGGCCCTTACCTGGCACTTCATTAGCATGTTGAAGAAGTCGTCACTGGGCTCCTGGGGGTCTGAATCCCCACATAGGTGTCCCAGGTTGTTCTGGGTGATCCTCAGCCCTGGCAGGTTGCTAACATTGGCACGCTGGTCATCAAGACGCCTGCTCTGTGAACTGGCGATAAGGTCAAAGAATTCCTCTGTCTGTGGTGAAGTCATGAGTGAGGACGGGTCTGCAGGTGGTACAAAATGACAGCATGCTTCCACATTCCAGACACAAAGTACACAGCCACTTCGAAGGCAACGTCAACAAGAAAAAAACAATGATGACATTCGGTTTCAAGCCATGGACACTAACAACAAAAGTAGTACGGTGCTGATTAAAGAACTCTAACAGACCTTACTCATAGAGATCACATGAAGTTGAGTGAGGTACCATGAAACACAGTCCCGCATTTACAGATGTAACCATTCAGAATGTGCAGTAAAACCCTGTAACGGATTGGGGCTGCACGTGTTTCACTGGCCAAAGACGATTGACAGGTGGCACTTGTGATGCATTTGATGCTAGTGAAACGATTGCTTCATTTAATCTGTCTACTGTGCATGTTTAAATCTGCTTAATATGGAATATTAATATGGAATTTTACAACTAAAGGGAACTTTTGGCAGCAGAGCATAAAAATAACAGGAGCAG
Source organism: Lepisosteus oculatus (assembly GCF_040954835.1). Taxonomy (NCBI): domain Eukaryota; kingdom Metazoa; phylum Chordata; class Actinopteri; order Semionotiformes; family Lepisosteidae; genus Lepisosteus; species Lepisosteus oculatus. The sequence continues at coordinate 9,117,392 of NC_090719.1, read as the reverse complement.
AACGTCTCTGAACACCATAAACAATATTAATTTAGGAATATAAATATATTATACATACTGTATATGGCTTGTAGTGGTACTTAAAAAAATACACAACAGTATTCCACCTTCTTCGCAAACATTTTATGCATCAAGGTCTTTAATTCGATCATGTATTTATTTTGGAAAGGTTTTGATGTGCTCGTTCTGACATTAAGTTGATATACTTTTTAAAAAGCTATATATGTTTTAACATTTTCTATGCATACTTGCTGTTGTTCTTTCTTTAAATAGATGTGTACTTTTTAGAATATGCTTAATGGGGATTATGTGTACTGGTAACTGTAAAACATTTTTAAACTTTTTTCCTATTAGTCTCTCTGACATTTTATTAATTAATTTAATTTAATTAACAAAAACAGAAACATAACAAAAAGGGTTCAAACAATTCTTTATGCCAAATACAAGTGATTACCATCAATTAAGTAAATGAAAGTTGTCTGTGTCGATCAACTTCATGTAAAGTCTCTAAAGGTAAGATTTCTTCAGGTTATGTTAGATATTATACAGTATACCTGATAGAAACATGCTTCTGTAAGGATACTATGACGTTAAGAAACAAGAGTAGGAGATTCAAAGTGTTTTTTAGTGCCTAGAACATTTTCTGTGGTTCTGAATATACATTGTAAAACTGAAGTGACCTTCTGTGTCATCACGTTAAGAGAAAGAATGTCACACATCTGGACGAAAGAAACAGAAAGGGGCAACAGTTGAAGTGGTGACTGACCGATTCGTTCATCCAGTGGAGATTCGGGACCAGAGCTTGCTCCTTCAATGCCATTCTGCTGGTCATCTAGCTGGCAGCGCTGGTCGTCCATTCTGCTGCTCTGGAACTTGCTGAGCAGGTCGAAAAAGCAGTCTTCATCAGAGGGGTCGCGGCCTATCTTCTGAAACAGAAAAAAACAGATGTTTTCACCTGCTGACTCAGAGACGCACAGAGTTAGACCCTGGAAGGTTTGATTGGGTCCTGCTATGGTCCTGGCTTCCGGACGCAAGAGGTCGTCCCGTTCACTCAAAGAGGGAAGGCGTAGACCACGCAGTAGTACTTAACCAATCAGATCTCTTACTCGCACTCACACCTCCACCACTTAGTATACTTTAGCACAGTTTACCCTAACCACCTCGCTCAGTATTGGTTCAACCCTAGTGAGCTACCCTTCCAGTTTGCACCTCCCTTTCATCTAGAGTATTTTTCTGGCTTCGGATTGAGTTTACTTTTGGATTAAGATTTCTGGATTTCGGCTTGGACTTGACTAAATCACTTCCTTGGCTTCTTTGATTTCTGTTTTTTTCTTTTGACTACGTTTTCAGATTCATACTTTTGATTCCTCTCCCACATAGGGTCTTTATCACCACCTCTCTCTCGACTACCAAAGCCGACTCTGTAACAGCTGAACCAACTTGTATTGTCAGCAAAGGAACCATTAATTCCATGTTGAAAAGTTGAAAAAAAAACACAGCATGCATGTCATATTTTGAGCCATCTTCAGGTGTAATACTTTTTCCACTGAGCTTAACAGTTATCTGTTATACAATACTGAGGTGCTTAATGATATTAATTAAAGTAATTAAATGTCACACTATAAAATATATTTCTTTACACAGTTTCAGAAAAAGATTACATGTACTTAATTTCCCCTAAGTAATAGGTTATATTAAAGAGTTTCTCATACCTTACTTGAAGAAGCAGAAATGTCAAAGCAATAACCTTTCTGTCCTCTCTATAACCTCTCTATAACTGTCCGAAGCAACTCATAGTCCAGCATAAATCTCGTAGAACAGTCCAGTCAGTTACAGGTGGAAATGAACTGATAACTACTTTGTTGGGGGTCACATTATCCCATAACATAAGAATCTGCTGCACATGCTCCATTTCTTTTTACATCCACAGTATAAAATATTAATTTGAGAGTTAATATGGTCACTCACTGTACTTATTTATTATGTGAACTCAGTGGTCCATGAAAGTATATAAAATTGAACAATATTTTATGATCAGCTCTTTTTCCAGGTAAATGCTCTTTCAAAAGGGGCCCACTATTATGAAGACAGATTTGTGTTGAGAACTATGCTTTTCTTTACATTTGTAAGTTAATTAACAACAGGATTTTGCATTCTACATTTTTTTAAAACTTTATTTTTCACTACTTTAGGGGACTCGTATGTCATATACTCACAAACTGTTGTACCAGCAGTTACAATACATTAGATGAATGTATAATGTACTACTGAAATAGAAGGGTATCATTGACTCCTAATGAGGGTCCATTAGATTCCATGGAGCCTAATTTATGTGACTTTCTAAAAGAGAATTTTGCTTAAAAGAATCATGCGTCAGTACTGATTGTAGAAAATAAAATGTACCTAGTTTCATGTTTTTAAAGATTGACATGTTTATTAGAATTTGCCTCCTATTGATTTATACTTGCCCTAACCAGCATGGTCATTGATCAGACATGGAAGTTTCCAGCAGCCTGACTCCCTCTCTCACATGTCCTAGACCCGTATCCTGGCTGTCAGATCTCCTATAGACACAGATGAAGGTCAGAGTGACCACTGATAGCCTTGGTTTTTTATGAGAGTTGTCACTTTTATATATGGGAGCAAAGCCTCCCACACCTGATCACAGCAGTGTAAAGCTGCTTTTGCAGTTATCGCCTCTACTATTTCAGTTCCAGGAGCATTGTGGATGACGCATTCAATCAATCAGACTTTATATTCATTAATTAGGATTGTGCAGAGTTTGTCTAAAGTTCCATGACCAGGAAACACATTCCCAAGAAAGACTATAAAACATTACATTATGCCAATTGTAAAATAAACGCATACAGTACATTTGCAAATAGAGATTTTCTCCTAAGAGATTCTGAGTCACCATTTCAGTGCATCTCAACAGCATTCTCGGATGCTCTGTGTTATATTTCCAGATTATTACATTATGTTTCTTAAATGGGTCCTGTATTCAGTTTAAGTAGGTAGCTGTGTAAAGGATTATTCCATGCTGAAAGGTAAAGAACAGAAGAATTTTGGCTGTGGAGCCTTCTTCAGATGTCAATGTCTTCTTTGCTGAAGGCTGAATGATTGATGGCTGTTAGAGCTATACAATGTTTGGTAAACCAAAGGTTAGAAATCCAGGTAGATGCTGTCTAAGAGGAGAGCAGGCAGGGTTCATAGCAGGGAGACGATGCATTGATCAAATCTTCACTTTCAGAAGGATCCTATATATTCAAAAACTTAATGATATCAAGGAAGCTCAAGAGGTATCTACTGTATATAGATTAACAGCACAGTTGGACCTGCTCTGCTGTACAGTGTAGTGCCCTCAGCCACAACAAAGATAAGTTGCCAGACTGGATCTCTTTACCTCTTGCTGTCTCCTCTACGTCTTACAAAATCAACAACAGCGCTGTATGCCAGAACACAATCCAGACACCTGGCAGCAAAATTTAGCAGAAGAACAGAGTTAAATAATTTGGTCACATTTTGAGAATGGACAACTGCTGAAATGTCAAACAATGTCAAGCGTCAACATGACACCGACTCAAACCTCAAGATAACACAATGCAATCCAGGAACTACCTGAGTGCAAGTCATCAACAAAAACCTACAGCAGGTAACTTACGACTAGATGCACCAAGTGGCCCAAGACAGAGCTGTGTGGCAGGGCAAGGTGTCTGCCTTATGTGAATCAAGCATCAGTAGATATACTGTAGGTAAGTGTAGACTTTTATACTAACATTTTCAGTTTTTAACTGGTCCTGAAAAATTACAATCCAGCTCATAAAACATCCATTAAAAGTTGAATGTATTCTGAAAATTTTTATTAACTGGTACTCATTGTATCCTACTGTATATATGATTCATTTTGTCCTGGCGTACTAAAAGCTAAAAAGTCCTTTGTATCCAAAGTCCCACTGAAATTCATGCTGATTAGCGGACTTCATAATTTAAGAGGCTGTATCTCTTCAGGTTTGTGTCAGACACCACCTTTGTTTAGGAAGGTCGCAAGAATCTGCACAAACACTCACAAAGGTCACATTTTAAGGTGCAGAAGCTTTTATTTCAGATTCCTTTTCCTCTACCCTTTCAAAACTCTGCACACTAAAAATTATTTGATGGTAACAATCAGTGTTCGAGAGATGAGCCAAAACTAGAACCTTTTTGGCCGACAGGGAACCTGTTATGTCTGGCAAAAACCAAACACTGCATTCCACAGTAAGACTCTCATACCAATGGGGGTGGTGGTGGTGTCGTGGTTTGGGGATGCTTTGCTACATCAGGACCTGGATGACTCGATGGCCCCTGCTCTGGATCAGAGAATTATATAGGAGAAGCTGTTGAGCTGTCTGTGAGCTGAGGTTGAAGCAGAGCTGTGTCGATGATGCAAAACGCACAAGCGAGTCTACGTTAGAATGGTTGAAGATCAAGAAATTTGGAGGTTGGGAATGGCTTAGTCAAAGTCCTGACCTAAACCTAAGCTGTGTAGCAGGACCTGAAAGGAGCATCTCATGCTTGGAAAACCACAAATATAACTGAGTTGAAGCAGGTCTGCATGGAGGAGTGCACCAAAACTCCTCTACAGCGCTGTGAGAGACTGATCAATAATTACAGGAAAAGTCTGGTACCTATTATTGAGATTAAGGGGGCAATTCCTTTTTCAGACAGGGCATTAAGTGTTGCATAACTTTAATAAACACATGACATAAGTTCTGAAATATTATTTCTTCACTCATCTAATATTAGGCTTTGGTGGAAGATCTGATAACATTCACAGTGGAAAAAATATGCTGGAAATCAGATGGGGGCAAATACGTTTTTCACAGCACTGTACAGTATGTAAGTGTGTCAGTTTTGGTTATATTTATTACTATTAACTACAGTATGTTTTTCTTCTTTATCTACATGTGTGATCAGCCAACAATAAACCTTGTGATGATGATGTGGGACTGGGGTATCAGGCTACCTTGGGTATCTTGAGTAGCCCTGACTCTGTTATCAGAATAAAACTATAAAAAGGCTGTTTTTGTTTTCAAATTACCTAAATAGTAATTAGATTTGTAGTTTTTTCAAATTACCTAAACACTAGTCTGCATGTTTATGTGTTGGTTTGTTATTAATTGCTGTAAATAAAAACATATTTAATTTTAAGTTAGTCTTCAATCATTACACTGTTGTCAAATTATGCCAGTGAGCAAAAAACCACATGATACAAATGGTTGATTTTCATTTATGACTATAGGGGATGTTTTATCTGCATTTTAACTCGGTGTCAGGATTTTAAAAATATTTTTATATTTGCATTTACACGACAGCCTCCAATTTATTGCAGCATTAATGTGAGATATATTTTAAACTCTTAAAACACCATCCATACCTAGTTTAAAATAATATAACTTTTTAAAACTTTAAAACTTTATCAAACAAATTAAAATGTACTTGTCAATTTTGTTAATATTTTGTTTATTGACATTTGCTCTATTTTGCCATTTTAATTCAAATCAAGATTATAGATAATTAAAAAGGATTCCTAGACATAAAATTGTCATACTACACGTTAATACTTGTAAATTGAGATAATGTTGTAGCAGTATAAACTATATGAAATAATGATTATATAAATAATTTAAGAAGAAATTAAGAAGAGAACTTGTAACTTTATCTGATTCTGGATTTCCTTTGTACATAAATTGTAATGTAATAATTTAATTTGGATGATAATCTGGAAACCATGTGAATCAAAGCTAAAGAAGCAAGAAACCGACTGTATGGGTATTTGACATTTGCACAAAATATGTAGGTCATGGAGCATAATTGAATTAACACAAACACAAAAACTTATGCACTCTCACCACCACCATCACCACATAAGATCCATTTAAAAGTTTTCATCATCTCTCTCAGCCGAAGCGCAATGTTGTTGTTTTTTTCAAAACCACACTCACGTCTGGGTATTTCCTTCAACAGCACGGCTATAAGCCAAACCGTTCATTTCTATCTATCTATGTATTTGTTCAAACAGGTGTTTGAAACAAGGTTGTGAAATAATGAATTCTACAATGCAACTAAACACAAGTAAAAGATTTGAGATGGGAGCTGCATTGGTTTGCAAGATACACTGGAACAGGTTTAAGTTCATCACAAAATAGAAAAGTAAAACTATACATGAAGAGGCTCCACAGCCTAAAAACATAGTTTTTTACAATTATCCTCTACCTGTTCCCAGTAAACAGATAATCAATTTCACAGTCTGTTGCCTTAATACACCAACTTTCCCTGCCAGTGCTCAAGTGCCCACCCTCTCCACAAGATGCCTTTGCCCATACGGTAGCTTGTGCTGCTGCTGTGGGAAAAAAAGGTTTGTTATCAATAGAGATTCTCACACTTTCGGGTCAATCCTTAAACTGGGTGGGGTGGTGAGGCTGAGCTGCTAGAGAGTGGAGCAACACAATTAGTACACAACTAAGACAAATTAAGCGGAAACACAACACGGTGAATTAGACCTGTAGATAAGTCTATATAAGTCATGTAAGCTCACACTAAATAGTCCAGCTTCAGCTAAATGGCTTAGGTAGCTGGTGCATTTTGTGCAGTCAGCCTAGCACTGTGCTTACCTCTTCTGAGGATGAAAAGCCCTTTTATTCAAGTTTTCCCTTCCACTTCAGCGACAGCTGCACCCTTCTGTACTGTCCGGGGCTGGATCCTAATAGGGTTTGTATTGTTCCATTTGAGAAAGAACAGGGCAAAGTTGCTCCCCTCAGCTTACATCACAGTAGCTATAGAAACCAAACTCCACTTCCAGACTGCATTGCTCCGCTGTTTTTCTGCCTGCAGTTCTGTTAGAGCTGCTTTGACACAGAGAGAGGCATTCCTCTGCTCTGCGTCTCCCGGTGCTCCGTTCCCACAGGGAAACCACCTCCCTTCTTTGGCTTTTATCAGGATAATTGGGACTAGATGGATACCCAGTGCTATGGCTGGGTCCCAGCTCTGAGTGAGCTTTTAATCCCCTGCTGGGATGGAGTGGGGAGAGGAGGGGTGTGTTGGGGGAGGTGTGCTTTCTGGTAGCCATGTGCCAATCCTTTCAGAATGCTCATGAATAAAGCATGAGAGTTTCTCTGGATTTCCAAACAGCAAAAGGCGTTTCGCTCTCGTGCTCATCCCTAAAAGTGGATAAATATTTGTCTTTAACTGAGGGCAAGTGAAGCACCTGACATACCACTGAAAATCCCACATTATCTAAATGGCTTTGTGAGAGAATTGAACAAATTTGCTACTTTTAATAAATCGGAAGACTGAAGTGTAAAGGATACATGGTAATTCATCATGCATATTAGAAAATATTTCTCCCTGTATGAATACATTCTTATTTTCCTGTGTTTCTGTGTAAAAGTAGGCAAGAAGGAAAAGAAGAGTAGGCTATTTTCAAAAGCGTATGCCTTTGACACTTGTTCGACCTGAGGTGAAGGAGATGAAGATGAGCTCTTCCAATTATTAAAAAAAACACTGAGAAAGTTTCCCTGTCCAGAAATTCCATCCTTGGGGACTGCAGGTTCTTCGATAAGTCTAATTGGGCTTTTTTCTATATGTAGTTGTGCCGTTTTAGCATTTGTTACTTGTTCCAGATCTTCTACTGTTGATACGTTTAAATATGCATTATACACCCATACAGCAACATTTAATTTTCCACATTAATCAAACAGGAAGGTTAAAAATTAGTAAGAAACACTAAGTCCCTTAATTTGATCGGGTTATACTCAGTTTGCGTTTAAGTAAACTACAAACCTTAGTGAGGTGTTAAAAGCACCTAGTTTAGATCAAACAGTCAGCAGATAATATCAAATTTAGAAAATTTAGAGAAAGATCAAATTTATTAACTTAAAAGGGAAATTCTTTTGCAGCTGCAGATTAATCAAGGCATGCAGACAGCAAGTTGGCTGGCCTGCATTCACTTAGTGTAGGTATAGAGATTGAACTGGAATGAACTTGAATCCAAAACAAGTATGCTGCAACTTTCAAACCATACCATAATGCGTATTGTAGTTCTCTGAAATCTTACAGCTGTACATACAGTAATGCACGATCCAGTTTTAGATGACTTCTGTTTTTGTCAGAATAAGTTCTACTTATATTCAAAACACTTTTTATCCATTGACCTGTCTGTTTAGCTCTAATCGTGTTCTGAAGCAGTTGTCCAGGCACATAAACTGTGCAAAACACAGTTTTACAGGAATTAGTGGTTTGGCATAATACATATTTTTCATTTGGTTATATGCCAATCAAATATAAAATAATGCAGATTTATACATTGCTTTTTCTGTCAGAATTATCATTTTAATAAATGAAGAATGTATTGGAAGAAGTCAATACATTCTGATCAGCAGGGGGAGGTACGAGATAGTATCTTCCCAATCACAGAATTGGGAAATCACCCAGACTCTGAAGATTGTGACCACAATCTACAACAGGATTTATATCCTATTCAAAGCATCTTAGGCAGACATTCCACTGTTATTCAGACAGAAATATTGAAGACTAGGTAACATTATGAAAACAGTAAGATTGGTAAAAAGCTGCAATGTATTCCTTTGGATACAGACTATTGTGCGAGCAACTACAGTATATGGATGAAAGACTATCCATTTGGATTGTGTAACATTATTCATTTACATATTTACATTGTATTAACCATCTAATCAAATATTTGAGACAGCAAGTAAAATACAGCATACAGAGCTATGTCAAAGTCTTCCACATGAATCACACTCTGATTCTGGTAGTCGTGACCTACTGTATTAATCACTATGACCTGTAAGAAAGGAGCTGCTGAGGTTGTACAGATACAATCAGCTGTCAAACAGGTTGGCTGTAACAGAGCACTTGACTTTATATCATCTGTTTCTCCCTGTTATGCTGTCTCTTGTTTGCATAGTCAGATTTGTTTGATGTACTGCCACACTGTTACTGCTAGTCCGATTATTTTCCACACTCACTCTAATAATCCTCCTGCACAAACAGCTGTTGAAAAGCGGGTCTCACAACTAGCTGCAAGACAGCACATTCTCTTGAGAGGTCTGGATTCAAGGCAGCTTTACCGTTGACAATTTGTTTTCTAAATTAGAACAGTGCACGAAAACTCACAGGAAAAATCTGGGGGAGTACAGATGTTACTGTACGAATTCCTCTAGTGAACCCGGAGATGCCAACCATGAGCCAAACCAAAAGATAAACCAACCATGAAGGCAGTTAAGCCTTGCAACACATTATTAATCTCTCAAATTAGTCAAGTACAGCAGTCCCAAATTTTGGTTTTCTCAGTTTGATCTGTCCATTAGTAGATGTTTATGCAGTTTTGGACTTGTAAGGTTCTGCCCATTGAATGAACTTGGAAGATCTCTTCCATTAGAGGGTTACAGAATCGTCTGATGACTTCAGTGGAAATGTGTGAGAAGACTTTTTCTGAAAAGTGAAAAATCTCTCTTTCCTTTTAAAATAAAGAACCATGTATATATTGACTTTATCATAATATATTCCAAAGAAACAGACAGCTAGTTGGCCATTAAAATACTCTCACACAGTAGTGACAGGAATTGCAACTAACAAACAGATTTACTGGCTTTAAATCTGTGCTGATCATCCGCTACTTTCACTTCATAAATCCCAGGAATTGTCCATCATTGTCGATGTTCTATTTGCATTACCAGAAGGAAACTCTCTGCTGTGCAAGTGCTTAACCAGATCAAAAAGCCAGAACATTGGAAAGCATGCTGACAGATCAAAGCCCAAGGCAGCCGCTGGGCCTTACAGAAAATCAATACCATGATTGCACTGCTGGAAGTCAAAAGGCACCAGTCAAAACCTGCTGAAAAAGCAACCACAAAGCATTCAACACCATATTATGGCACTCTCAAATAAGTGCATAACTAAAGCCGATTTTGACTTGCTGCTAATCCTCCCCTAATAGTTGTTGCTCTGAACTTTGGAACTTAATGTCTTCAGTAACTTGAAAAGAGCATTAATGTGCTATTATGTCTAATCAGTGACCTTTATTGCTGATTAATGCAGTAAGGTACCTCTTTGAAAAGATGTCTAGGAATATCTGCTCTCCTTTTCAAACATGTTTTTCATATTTGATGTGGGCACATCGTTGCAAGTTGAACTTAAATTACATTGTATATACTATAGGATTTCACTTTATCGGAGAATATTGAAAACACACTGCTTTCCAACAGCAATTATTTGTGAAAGATCATCTGCTGCTTGGGTTCTCCCAACTCCTCTAATACAGCTGTGGAGATAAAGCTTCTTCTTTTTATTGGACTCCCAGCAAATAATGGAACAACCTTGAGTTCTTTGGAGCTTCTCAGAGATAATTCAAAGAAAAACTGATTGGTACACAAATCCCTTCACTGGTCAATACTGATATTCATTGACTGAATTCATTTGTCTTCGACATAAGTAGAAATGAGCTAAATGGTCTGCTCTCATTTGTAACCCTTCTCTCCTAGTTATACCGTATGTATGTATTTTAATGCAATAATGTGTGCTTTGGTTTTGGTGTGGGTTAGAGGTTGTATAATTTAAATTTAAAGCATTTTAAAAGTTACTGAACTCTCCCAACCAAAATATCACTAGTCCATGTCTGATAAATGCCAAATGTTTTAAGGCAAAGTTACCTTACAGTTACATTTGAAATCGCAAGAAAATTAACATCTAGACATCACTGTTAGAGAAGATATTTAACAGTAGTCTTCTTTTGTGGGAAGGGTGGAAAAATTCTAGTGTCTAGTTTCATTTCACCCAATTCATCCTGCATTTCAGCTTCCTAACGCAGCATTTTGATCCTCCGTTCTCTGAAGAGTGTTCCGACTGCTGAATGGGTTATATAATCTAGAAATACAACATCACCTCTCATAACTAATGACACTGAAAACTGTGTCTGTGCTGGAAATTTATGTTGATGTTTCTATAAGGATAAAGGTCTGAAAAAGACTTTTAAAAACAATGTATACAATGAAATATTACTCTATATATATTATGTGTATATTCCTATTTGCAGTTAAAGGGCCACATGGTAAGAATCTTCTCATTTTACTGTAAAATAATCATAATTATTTACTTCATAATTCATAGAATTAAGTATATAACAACTTTTTTAAGAAAATCGTAGCTGGATTGCATCGTCCTGCTGTCGTTCTCCATCCCAGTAATAAAGCTGGTATCTGCAGTATCTCAGAGAAAAGAGCCGGCTTGCTTACAGGCTGGGTTACTTGCACCCTGATGTCATTCGTGTCAACTGGCGAGGCGTGGAAATCTAGCCAGTGCCTCTCCTCTGCTGACTGGCTGTCGGCAAACTCCCTTCTTCTGACTGGCCCAGACAAATGGTTCTTGGTTCTTTGCAGGTCGTCCAAGTGGTAACTGTCCCCATTCTGCTCCTGACCCAAGAGACACAAATATGAGTAACATCATTTTGCAAGAGTAGCTCACTTATGTGTACAGGTTGCATGCTTTACCCATTTTCCTTGTGGGATTCCTTCAGGTTCTAACATTTCTAGTATAAAGACATGCTGGCCAGATTAATTGGTATTTCATAATTGTGCCTGTGTGCTTGTGTCCAGTCCAGGGTATTGTCCCACTTCTCACCCTATACTTTCTGGATAGGCTCAGGTTCTGCAACCTTTACCAGGAATATCTAAGTTTCTGTTAATGGTTAGAAATTGGCTGGACACATATGGACATGAAACTGCTACTGAAAGATTTTTTTTTCTCGTGGAAAAACCATATTCTAGCATATCAACCATATTAATGAAAGAGTGACTGTTTGAAATGCTCAAAATGACAAAATGCTCAACCTCTAAATATTAAGCACAATTTCAAAATGGAAAAAAAAAGATGGTACCTTTTCTGACAAATATTTCCACAGATCTACACTGTCCATGCTATTTCTTTTACTGTTCTTGGGTCTGGCTCCTGCAAAAAGAAATATTGAATATATTATGACATAATATATTGTTACAAATGGGGGAGGGGGAGGGGTTAAGAAAAATACAGAATTACGGAAAATACCAAGTTAAAATAAATAATCAAACCTCCAAAGTGTCAGGATATGCCAAGAATACATCTGAGCAATTGGTATAGTTAGGCACCTTAGTTTGGTGTTCAGTGGCAAGGCTTTTTTGAAAGAGTTATAAATAAAGCATACAGAGTTAAACAAATATTTAATGAAGTCAGTAACATGCACACAACATACAAGTTACTTTATTTACAAAGAAGACATTTCAGAGGACTACATCCTGACCAACTAGAAAAACCCCAGATTGTTACCAAGCCTTCAAAACTGTACTGTACAATACCTGACAGGCCAACAGAGAGATAAGCCTCTCCTCCAATTTCTCTCCCTCCTCTCCTCTACCTCCTCGTCTCTGTGTCTTTCCCCATTTTTATTCCTTGACCTGTCATTCCATCCCATTTTCCTGGACTGTTGTTGACTCTTAAAGATTTGCCAATAACGTAATTAACTATGGTAAACAAGCAAGTTCTTTTTGATCACCATGTCTCAAACTATGTGCCCCTTTCAGCTCAGCAAACACCAAACAGCTCCTACGTCTTGCTTTTTGTGAAGCAAATGGCCAAGTAGCAACTTTCTTCTTAAACTATCAAGACAGCAGATGGCCACAATGTTTAATAACCATTAATGTTTCTTACCTCCATCAGTTCATTAGGCCCTGTTCCTAACAATATTTAGTAGTGCACATTTAATCCACAGGCAGCTTAGAAAGCATTTAGAAACTGTGCTACTGTGTAATATGACACTGCTTTAAAATACAAATTCTGAAAATACTGTATACTGTATCTCTCACCTAAGAAGCTACAGTACATATTGGCCTCTGTTAGGGATAGTTCACTAGGCTGCGTAACAGTGCCAGTATTCGTCTGCCTCAAATAATGTTCCATTTTATTGAATGGTTTTGGTATGGTACATATAATTTTATTGAATGATATTACATATCATAAATACATATATTTACAGGTAAAAGTTGTTAAATGACAACAAAATCTACAAAAAAGTGAAAACAATATGATTACATAGGTATTCACACACCTGAGTATTTGTTGAAAGCACAAGTTTTTTTGTGTTAATGATCGGTGAGTTGTTCCATACACATACTGTATGAACACACTGTATGTGAGCCAAGACAGATTTGATCAATATTCCAATAACCTTGCTATTACAACTGCAAGTGTAACTGGATAAATCTCTAGCTCCTTTGCACTTTATGCCACTGGTGAAATTTATACCACTTCTTGCTCAAGCTCTGTCAGGCTGGTTGGAGATTGTTGATGGACAGTAATTGAAGCCTGTCATAGATTTTCTATCAGATTCAAATCAGGACTGGACCACACAAGGACATTCACTGCCTTCTTGTTAAATCACTCCAAAGTGATTTTGATCTTGTGTTATACATCACTGGGCTGCAGGAAGTGAACTGTCATCCCACTTTTAGGTTTTTAGCAGACCTAAGCATGTTTTCCTTTAAGATTTCCCTGTACTTTTTCCCTGTGCTTTTCCCCCTCAAAATTGACAAGTTTCCCAGTCCCTGCTAGTGAGATGTAGCTCTCTACCATAATGCTGCCACAAACATGCTTGACAGCAGGCATGCTTTTGACTGGGTGATGCACTGCACTGGGTTTGCTCCAGTATAATGCTTTTCACTTGGACTAAAAAGTTCTATATTTGCCTTGTCTGACCACAAAACCATTTGTTATTTGATTGTGGTATCATTTAGATGTTGTGTTGCAAACCACATATGGGATTTGAGATGAGTTTGCCATTCTGTCGCACAGACCAGATTTATGGAATGACCCAGATGTTATTACCTTTTGGAAAATGTCATCCATCTCGGTTATTAATTTCTGTAGCTCTTTCAAAGTCATTGTTGGCCTCAAAGTAGCAATCCTACTGTAACATGTTTCCTCCTTGCCCATCTGCTCACCTTAGGGGGACAGCCTGATCTAGGCAGTGTCCGGGTGATATGAAACACCTTCCACTTTTAATAATCAACTTCTCTATGTTCAAAGGGATATTCCGTATCTGTGAAATTTCTTATAACTTTTATTAATCTTTCAACAGCTTCATCCCTGAGATGTTTTGAAAGCCCCTTGCTTTTCATGGTTGAATATTTGCTACCTAACTAATGGAACTGACAGGTGTATTTACTGTATTTGGCAACACAAACTACTATTACTGCGCGGAGACAGAGGCCACTGAACTAATTGTGTGACATTGAAGACTAGATTTTTGTACTTGAACTAATTTAGCTTTGTCGTAGCAAAGGGGAAGGAATACGTATCCAAAAACAATATTTAGGTGTTGATTTTTCTTTGCAGTTTTTTCTTGACATTTAGCTTCTTTCAGCCATGAAAGTGTTTAGTTTGAGCATTCCAGGTTTTTTAAATGTGAACAAATAATTTATAATTCAACAAAATAATCAGAAAGGGGTAAATAATTTTGCAAATCCCTTTAAATGTTGTCCTTTGGTTCTGTTTTCCTGACCATGGGTTTGATCTGTTTGTTCTTGACTTCCTCCTCCCTTGTTTATTTTGATTTGAGACCATGAGATGGTGAAACACAGCCAGATATTAGAAAGAACACCCTTTACCGCATTTAGCTCCTGGGAGAAGGAATCTAACTAGGTAGTGTAAACTTCAGATGGATGGTAAAAGAGACTGCATTAATCCTTGTTTTGTTTAAAAGTCTGATTCACTGGAAAAGATGTGTGCCTTTCCCTCTTCATTTTTAATTTCAGATCCTGTTTACAAAATGTGGTATATCCGTTATAGCTTTTGCCCGGAAAACATTTAGAAAAGGTATTTGTTTCAATATAATTTTTCAAAGGGTGTCTGTCACACACAGGAAATCTGAGATTTTATTTTATTTTCTATTTTATTCAATTAAAAATTATAAGATATGCATTTTCTGGTAAAACTGTACAAATGCAAGACAAAGTTTAATAAGAACACAGAGAATACAATTTGTAAAGAAATCAATATGGGACCAACTTGCTATGTTACATGTTTTGACTAATTTGTTATGCTAGTTTTGTTTGTCTTGAAGTTGTGAGTTATGAACCTGTTTTTATTTTTGGTTCTTTTCAGTTCAAGTTTTTATATACTTGTTTCTTTTTATAAGTCCATCCATAAAAAACATAGAACACACACCTAGTAGATGACTATAATTAGGAGTCTTTATGGGTGTAGAAACGCTGAATATTATGGAGCTTTAGTAAACTTACTTGATGACTCATCTCTATATTAAAGTATTATGAGAATAAGGCCAAACATATCTTACTATTTCTATTGTAGCTTTATGCATGGCAGATCATAGGTGATGATAACCAGTAGTAGGGAAAGAAACAGTATCTCAAGATGGTATTTTCTTTTGACTGTGCGTATATGTTAAAGGGTTTAGGTAAAGATTAACTTACTGTCACTCAGAAGCATGCTAAAAGGACCTAATAGAAAATAAGTGGCAGGAAAAGCACATTATTGGTAAACACTGTCCAGCAATTCTGAGGTATTAAAAACCATTATCAGATATTGACAAGGTGTGAACATATACTGTACCATTCAACATTCCAATAATAACTACCCGCTTGATGACTTCACAGTTTTGCTGCAATTTTAAAGGAATGGTTATTTCAGATAAGTGTTTTCCCATTGAGTGGAATATTAAGAATATAGCTAAGTGAAATTCTTACTCATGGTTTCAGTCAGTGGGCCCTTTTTCTCAGCTGTTTGTATACTGACAACCAAATCAAAAATGACGTCACAGAAGACCATAAAAACAAAGTAATTCTGCCAGCAACACTTTTTTTTCTTAGACAAAAATGCCGGATAAAATTGTACCATATTTCTAACAAGAATGTACCTCAGTATAAAGCAACACCTTAATGCTAAAATGTACATGATATATTTCAGCTCCCTCTCTGTCTCCTTAAATTTCAAAGCAGCTTATCACTCTATACATTTCAATTCTTTCCTTTGTGCTATAATGTCCTAAAGCACTTCCCAAATCTGGTCCTCAGATTATAAAGTCCGGCAAGTTTTCTAGGCATATTGTTATAAACAATTCTGCACCTGGAAAAGGGTTAGACTCATCCATTCAAGGTTTATCTAGGTCTATGTATCCTTTTACATAGTCTCCAACTGTTGATGATTTTAAAAAGGTCTAAAACACCTGCTGAATTCCGGATTCAGAGAACCTGCGTTGGGAATCTTATGCCCTGAAGTGTCTACCTCTGGATGCGAGCTGAGTAATTTTCACACACTCACCACCTTCTTCAAAGGGAATCCAGAACCGTTAATCCATTAAGACTGTGAACACTACAATGCTACAGCACAACCCAGGGGTCTGTTCTTATCCAGACACTGTCTCACACTGTTAGTTCTGCTCTTTCTCCATCGCAGTCAGGCTCAGGAATGTTTCACATTGACTTTTCTTGAGTGGGCGGGAAGGTAAGAGAAGGAAGGAATGAGACAGGGGAACTGAAGTCCCATCCCACCTTCTAAAAACTCCTTTAAATGCTCAGAGGTTAGCTGTTTGCTTTTTCATGCCAGCTCCATTTTTTGGCTCCTTTTTGCTTTAAGTCAACAAAACAGGACATTAAACAAACCAGAGAAGTGGGATGGATGTGTTAACTGTTTCCCTGTCACAAGAGATCTAATGTACTTTCAGGCTTTTCGAAAGGGGGAATTTTAATAATGATGGCCAGTTGATGTACATACAGTTTATCATGTGCCCAAAATAACAACCCTGTTAAACCTGACGAACTGACTTGCTTTATCAGATTTTCTAAGACAAAATTGCCAAACGAATTACAGAAATATTATTGAGAAACCTTCAAAATCTTCAGGTTCTTGTTTTAACTAAAAGCAAATTGAATGTGTCTCCGTTGCTTGTACGATACATGTTCATCAGTGTACAGAAAAAAAAAACTTGAACCAGAATCCAAATAATACTGGAGTACTAACGGAAACAAAAGATCTCTTCCTGTTTTATGGCAAGTCCAGGAAAAATAGTTAGATCAAACTTCATTTTACCTGCTTTTAACAAAATTAAATGTCAAAGTCAAAGACCAGAATTTTCGAGCCCCGTGGACAAAGCACTGCTTTGTAGTGGTATAGTCAATGTGTTCGTTAGCTCAGGAACTGAAGGAGTTCTATAAGGCTGGTGAAAAAGCCTCCCCAGTTTTCCCATTTGTTCACTTTGGGAAACCAGGATGAACTTGCTCTGAGGCAAGTGCCCTCTGCTTCCACGGACAGGCTGCTGCTTTTCCACAAGGTCATGAATCAGCAGGGACAGAGGCAATGTCAATATAAGCAGACAGGGCAAAGAGTTAACTTCCTCCACAGAAACTGGGCCGCTGTGCTGGCCATCTCAATGCTGCCACTGTCTGGGAGCTCTCCAGCACCCTGAGCACAGAGCCTGATTTATAGGAGAGGAAAGGTGTGTGTGTGTGTTTGCGTGTGGTTAGAAACGACTTCAGTAACATGCTCAGGAATTAAAAGTGAAAAACAAACAACTAAGGGAAACCATTATAAGCTCATCTTTGTTTTGTATGGAACCGGACATTTTTCTTCTTCTTCCCACTTGTGTTGTAAATTGGAACAGCATTAAAAAACAATACGGGGTGAACCAAACGTCGAATGCTCTAGAACACAGTGAACCACTCAACCAGTACCTGATTAGTCAACTTGCTCCGGAATTGATCCTGAAAGTGTTTCTTGCCAGAGCTACCAAGTATTCACCCAGAACAGCAGTGTTCTCTTCCCCACAAGCACAGGAGTGCAATGACAGGATGTTAACATTAAACAAGGAAGTACTATAAGTGTAACCTGGCAGGTGTTTGTGCATTATCTTGATAAGCGTTTCAAGCCCTGACTGAGCTTCACACCTAATACCCCCACCCCCTCCTCAGTCAACAAGCATAATCCCAGAGCACCTATTACAAATGTGTAAACAACCCAGCAGGACTGTGCCTGTTTTTGTGTCACAATGGTGATAGCAAGGACATAATAGCAACCCTAGATTGTTAAACAGGGCAGAAGCAAATCATTCACATGGCACTGGCAGAAATGTGACATTTGTCCAATAAGTGACAAACAATATGATGGGCTGGAGAACCTGATGTGAATACTTAAGGCAACAAACCAGCATTTTAAGGTTTAAGTAGACTCTTTTCTACAGTTTTGACTTTTGAATTTCTTCCAATTATTCCCACAGGTCTGAGCAATACATTTTTAGTCCTTCTTGGCAATTTGTTTCAACTTTTTTCAGCCCAAAACAGTTTTTTAGACATAGTGCATTGTTCTGTTAAAACTCAGAGTAAAATGGTCTGCAGTTATGTGCAGAGAAAGTTCTAAATGTTATCTCAAATCAGCTTTAACTTTTCAATTCTTTACAGCTCAGGATTTCTATAAGACACAAGTGGTAGAAGCCAACTTCCCTGACAACCTCATAAATAAGGATTAAAATAAATGTATTTAATAATTTAAAGAAATAAAGTGATCGATGCATGAAATATGTTTGTTAATCTAACACATTTGATGGATTATACTGATGTAGTGCAAGCAAGGTTTGAGGTTGCAGGGTAATGCAGTGCATTGCCACAGAGAGAGCACACAGCAGATGCTTGTTTCAGTATTACCTTGTGCCTCGAACTCCGATCCACACGGCGAAAGATCACCCTCGCACATTCCCAAAGCTTCCATCAACTGCTCCAGATTCATCCGAGCTGTCAGCTCACCATTCCGGTCACCAATCTGCAGAAAAAAGACCAGCTCATAGTATGGGAAGACTAGGTCCTGAAGTCCTCTCTTAGGATCTACTGACCCATGTTCAACTGCTGTTCACAGGGAACCCTTCTCCACTTCGTTCAGGAGTCTCTGTAAAGTGCAGACTCTTTGGATATTTGGAAGTCTTTAAAAGTGTGGACAATAAAGTCCCCAATCCTCCACTTCTCAGCTAATCTAATCTTAGATATATACCATTTGCTTGTTCTGCATACTAAAGCACTGTGTGATGGAAGATGTATTGCAGCTCTTCCCTTTCCTTACTTTTGTAGTAAGCAATCTAAAAATAATAATAATTGCTTACACTTATATAGCGCTTTTCTGGACACTCCACTCAAAGTGCTTTACAGGTAATGGGGACTCCCCTCCACCACCACCAATGTGCAGCATCCACCTGGATGATGTGACGGCAGCCATAGTGCGCCAGAACGCTCCCCACACATCAGCTATCAGTGGGGAGGAGAGCAGAGTGATGAAGCCAATTCATAGAGGGGGATTATCACGCCCGACATCCCTCCCTAGAGGGCGCTCCACTGCTCCCATTATTGTTTGTGTGATTAAGCTCTCCAGGTGTACCCTTTTAGTGTTATTATTTTAGACCAGTCTTTGGGGCTCATCATTAGGGTAAGATGTCGCGAGGCCCGCCTAGCACCAGGAAACCCTATGTCCGTCTCCTGAGGGCATAGGCCTCATCCCCGACACCTCCTGCTTCCTGAGCCCGGGGTCTGGAGGATCTCGCCCAGTCACCCTTGGACCTCCATGCTTTGTCTGTCCGTGTGTTCCCCCCTCCCGGGGATTTTAACTTTGTCGCGTCCCAGGATGGATTCCTTGTTGATGGACTCTCGGACTGTGCTTTGACCTGCCCTTGGACCTGTTTGGATTTGGATGCCGTTTTGTCTTCCCCGTACACTGTCTCACGGACGGTCACTATTATTTTGTGCACTATTAAACCCCTGTGTGTTCCTTTTTACCATGCCTCCTGTTTTCTCCAGCTCTTACCGTATCGCATAGGGTCTTCTACAAGATCTGACACGGATTTCAGTCCGTGTTCGTGACAGATTATTAGGAGGCCATGATTGGTAAGGGCCAATGGGAAATTTGGCCAGGACGCCGGGGTTACACCCCTACTCTTTTCGAGAAACTAAAAGAATACTACTTCAGTATTCACAGCTCAGGAGGCTACAAGTCAACATATTCCACATAAGTTAACAAATATATGGAAAAAAGGAGTGGGTGATTGTGGATTCAGTGAGTGTCAAAGTGGGTAATTCTCACTTCAAATGTTATCCATGTTAAGGATCAAAATCTGATTGGTGCCACATACCAGGAAGTTTTTAATGCAAGTGCGTACAAGGACAACTTACTTGACTTGCTTTTTGTTCCCAGCAAACAAGTTTTGTCATTCCCCGAGAAAGCTGAGTCATGACTCAGAATCCAAAAATGAATACAAATATTAAAAAATAAGCAAATTAGGAACCTCTGGTCTTGGCACGAAGATCACAAGAATTAATGTGATACCAATCATTAAACCAAGGGGTTAGTCACATTAGGCTGTGTGTTTTGTGAAATATGTAGTGAGACTATCCGTCTCACACCAGCGTAGTATTTGAAACGAGACGACAGCAATAGTAGCCTTCAGTGTGTTTACCATTACTAAGTGCATGAAAACAATGATCATTACTGAGTGAACCTTTCTGTAAAGTGGAGATTAAAATCCATTATTATATACTGTAATTGTAATTCAATGTATTCACTTCTCAGAACTAAAACCTTTTGTAGCAGATGCACTGACATTTTATTGAATAAATCTGACATGGGTAAATTTGTTATGTTGATTAACATTTTTGGGATAGAGGGGTCTAGTGAAAGGCACAGGGTTTCAGTGTAGCTGTAGCATACTGTACGTGGTCACAGCTGGAAGAAACACAAGCTGTATACAGCAACACCTGCTTGGATCTGGTTACAGATGCTGTTTAGTGGGATTTTGTTTTATTCCTCTCATGGAGCCTGGACAAATATCGTGCCTGTTCACTGGATGCCAAACACTGTCTCTGCTCATCCCACAAAAGTAGGTGAGTAGGGCATAAAAAGCAAGCAGTACATTTTCATCTTCCAAGAAAGCCACCGTTACACACGTACTGTCCTACTGAAAAGCAATCACATCAGGATGAGCCTGCAGGACTGCAAGACTTGATAATTGTCTCACCTTTGCTACAATTCACCTTCACCTTGTAGACTTGCGTAATGACTAGACACTACTACCTAGACCTTGCCTTTTTGTGATGTGTTGATTTTGGAAAGGTGTTGTGAGAAATAGTCTCCCAGACCTGTCATTGAGGAATTGTATTTGGCTTGTACTTGGCTGTAATATCTTGATGTCAACAGCAGCATCCTATAAACAATGGGGTTTGTAAAGCTCCATCATACTAAAAATAAGAAAAAGAAGATTCTAAAGGCTGAAGTTGACCATTGAGTTCTAAAAAGCTTCTGTGTTAGGTGTTTTGTTAGCAACAGCAGGAGACCTTGAGCTTTGTCTAATTGCTATAGGAAGTGAATTTTGGATTGATGGACAATCCCATTCTATCAATCGCTCATCCTGCACTTAAAGCACTTTGACTGCTTAATCTGGAGTATAAATTAGATTAAAAAATAAAGTAAAAGGGTATTACATTTAAGGAGAGGGATGTGATGTGCATTACTGCAAATGATAATTAGATTTGCTGGAGAAATCCTGCTCTGTTGCTGGATAATCTGAAGCAGAGCGGGCTTGAGTGAAGATCAGGTAGCAAATTTCTCAGTCCTGTCCAAAGTTAATCACATGCCTGTGGATTGTAACAAAGTTACAGGGAACAAACCAAGCTTTTGAAATGGTGCAAACTCCACAGTGTGTTATGGGAGAGGTAGTGTCAATTAGAGTACAATCATTCTGATCCAGCATCCCACTGCAGTTCAGGCAGTGAAGAATTAAATTGTTTCACTACAGGACACCTGGGTTATTACCTATACTCTTACAGCAAAAAACATGTTTTTTTATACTCAGTTTATTGTCTCATTCAAAGGACAGCACCCCCATAACACCCCCTGGTCACCACACTAGGACATTGGGTTTGGAAATTCCGATCTAGAGGGAAGAATACAAATTACTACAGCAATTTGGTTTTCTTGGAGATTCCCATCCCAGTACCAATGTGGCCCAGACCTACTGAGTTTCTGAAAGCTGATGACATCAAATTTAGAGTGTCATCCATGTCTGTTCCATTACTGCTTGAGCCAACCCGAACAATAAATTTTTAATTTTTAAAAAGGCTTGCATGGCATGCTGTTTGTCAGAACAGTATTAAGCTGAAGCTTTTAATCCAGTTCAAGCAATGATTGGATCACTGTGGCTTGGAGCTTTTTAGGTATTATTATACCAGAAATAAAGTATTGCAACTTGACCATGTGATGGTTACAGTACTTCACTCTTAAAGTGACCAAACCTTCGTCTTACCTCAACAGAGATTTCCAGGTGCTTTCTAACAAAGTGCAGAGCCTGTCGGTGATTGCCCAGAGACACATATGCGTTACCAAGGCTCCAGCAGGCCCGGCCTTCTCCCACCCTGCAAACAAAAAAGAGAGTCACCTGTAGAATCCACCCATCTCAAATCAAGAACTCAACCGGAGCTGTAAAAGGCAATGTTCCTATCATTGCTTTGCTATCGCATTTCATTAAGAAACAGTGATGCCTTGGAAAACTACAACTGTACAACTCATCCACTTTGTGTTTGGGCAGGGGCAACATTGACATTGACCTGTTTGTGGACTAAACAGTAAACTCTCCACTTACATCTGGCATTTCCCATTTACAACTGTTTTTTTGTGCAATATATGCCAGGGACTTGTGTAATATATTTATAATGTGCAATACAACTTTTTGTGTACTGTTCTGGTTTGTTCTTTGTATATTATGGACTGTGAGCAACTCTTCTTAGTGCACTTCTCACTGACTGTACTGATTGTATTGTATAAAATCACTTTATTAGCCATATACAACTTCTTGCATTAGGAATTTGCCTTTTTCACATAGCCCAGCTTGCTCTCCATGAGACACACAGACAGGGAGAGAAGCTTGGGGTCAGAGCACAGGGTCAGCCATTGTACAGCACCCCTGGAGCAGATGGGGTTAAGGGCCTTGCTCAGGAGCCCAACGGAGTGGGATTCCTCTACCAGCCATGGGATTTGAACCAGCAACCTTCCAGCCACAGGCCCAGATCCTTAGCCACAGAACCACCACTCCACCCCTTGTATGTATTGTATTATGGTATCATTTTGTTACACTGTGCTGTGTTTACTGTGCTAAACTGCTGTTGCACTGCAATTTCCCTCACAGGATCAATAAAGTATCTATCTATCATATCTATCTACAAATAAATTCCTGTTAAGGAGTTTACAGTGCTCCATTCCACCAGCCTGGGTAGCACACACTGTGATTACTCTTGAGTACCTCTTTGTCATCGTTTTACTCAGGAGTCATCAATGATGTTGGCTGATGACCTGTCATTAGATCTAAACAGAGCCCTCAATTAGCCTGACAAAAGCAGGCTCAATTTATGATCATCAGACGCATTATGCTCCTCTTCTTTTTATGCTCAGCTACTAAAATTTCCCTTTAGTTGTAAAATTCCATATAAATATTCAATACTAAGCGGATTAAAACCTGCACAGTTAAGAGATTAACTGATTAAATCTTTTTGCTACCGACCAATGCACCACGAGTGCCCCTGTCGGTAATTTTGGCCAACTAATCACAAACCACAGTATAACATGAGTAGTTGCATGTGGTAGGGGTTTGTACCGCGCATTTTGAATGGCTGCATCTGTATTCATATTTCTCTTTGGAACAGCTTTTGCTGAAGTTAGCTGGCAAATGATCTTAGCAGAAATAACACAATATAATTTACAGTACATGTGAAACAGACTGGAAATCCAAAATCAGGGAAATTAACAAAGAAAATAATAGATGAAATATCCTCTATGTGTATATGTCTTACACGGAATATTGGAAGCTGTCTCACAATAATCTTATGAACTGAAAGGAAATTGGTTTTACTTCTGTGGGAAACGATATTAATTTAGGAACATAAACATAGTATGTAAATTGTACTGTATATGGCTGATGTTGGTATTTTAAAGAAAAAATACACACCAGTATTCCACTTTCTTCCTAAACATTTTAAGCATCAAAGTCTTACATGGGGTTACTTTGGAAACGTTTTTACGTGCTCCTTCTGACCATATTAAGTTTATATACTTTGTGAAAAGTGACAATGTTTAAACCTTTTCTGCAAATACGCTCGTTATTGGAGTAAACAAAAGCATACATTTAGAATTTGATTAATAGGGAATATTATATGGAATCGCGTATCTAACGAAATTAATAACTATATAATTATATTCATTTTTTTATATTTGTTAACCATACAGACAAAAAAAACAAAGCAGACTGATTCTTGCATGACATAATCATTCTTACAGTTAATAATTGAAAATGTACAGTAGGAAGGACCGAAAGCATAAGATTATGTTAAGGGTGGAGAGCATATTATTGTGTAAGGAATGACTGTGGTGATTATGTCAATTTATTTTCCCATTGCATAAGTTAAATATGGATGCATGTATTGTAAATTTATTTTACACATATCGGTTTTCTTGGGATTTTAATTAGATTTATATTAATTGATTTAAAAAGTGCCAAATGTGGAATTAATTTCTTCTGGAATGTTTGCTACCTTTCCCATATCGTTTCTTATTGCTGGGACAATTAATTTTTCTCTTTGTTATTTAAGTTGTTTTGTTAAAAATGTACTCGTAGTCTCTGTCTCTGGAACTGTGTTTTGTTATTAATAATATTATCAAGTCTTAATTTGGTTTCTCAAAGTTCTTTTTTGGTTTGCTCAATGGAATTGAGTATCGAGTTTAGTTAAAGTATTCTAGGTTCTGTTCTAGTGATTCTTCAATTTCCTGATCCATCTTTATCTTGTGTGATGAATATAAAATAATTTCCCCTTGTAGAACTATTTTAGTCATTTCCCAGAGTAGAGTGGATGAGATTCATTGAACTCAATAAAGGCTGCCCACTCTCTCTTAAAAAATAAGTCAAAGTTGACATTTTTAGGTAGTGATACATTGAAACACCACCTAGATGATAGTTTCCTAAAGTGTTTGCTATGTAAATTGAAGCAAACTGGTGCATGACCTGAAATAATTATTTGTTTCTGTTTCAATATAAATTAGTACTAATAGAGTTCCTTGAAAGGAAGAAGTCAATGAGAGAGTATGAATGATGTAAGAGTGAGTAATAGGTGTATTCTCTTGTTAAGAGGTTTTATATTCCAATTTGAATATTCTTGGTGTGTATTTTATTCTGATATCTCACAACATCATACCTTTTTACATATGTGGTGTAATTCAAAACCACATATGTGTATATTCTAAAGTCTTATACAGCAGATGTTCTGGTGAGGAGCATTTTCTCTTGTATAATGGCATGTGCACGGTATTCTTTCCAAGGACTCAGCAAAACAATACTAAGGCAGCTGGGCTGAAGCTCAACAATGCTGCACACATGTAAGAGTGCCTACAGAAATTGGGTTACAACTCTTCTCCAGCAAGGAAGACAAGGATAAAAGCCTGCATGGTCTGGGTCTTTCACTTTAAGGAATGCGTTTGGAAGAGGAGAGTGAGACACACAGATTTTTGCCAAGGTTTAACTTTAACGCTGGATGAAATTGAGCAAAACAGTCATTCAGGCTGGCAAGAATGCTGTCAGGATCACTCATCCTGTTGATGAGTGACCAAGCTGAGTGTGTGGCTTGAAGGTTCTGTTCAGATTGAGCTGGCTGCTGTAACATTTGCTTACTTGCAGATATATACACAACACTTTGTGTTAAAAGGTATTTTAATAATGCTATAATTACTGCTTACATGAGATGTGCAGAGCATTTTGGATTCCACTTCATACTCCATCTGGCGATCCCCCTTCTATCTAGTGACTGCTGTCAGTCTGACATGCTGATAAGGTGCTTTAGGGGCAGGGGTACGTTAAAGATTGAGGTTGAAAGGCATATTTTACAAAGTAACCAATTACACTATGTTTATTAGCAAGAAATCTCTCCTGACTGAAACTGAGATTAAACTAAGGATACAGGTTAACGTCATTAAAGTTTCCTGTCACAACCGCAATTAGCCTTAACCTTTACACCCCCTGCTATATTCATTATTATATATCCCAGTATTAGCCATTTGTTTCCCAAATCCTGTTTAATCTTACCCGTAATGCACTTTACTCCATGTGGTGAAATTATTCCTCACTCAAGACCTCAATCGTAGCTACCCCACTACTTGGCACTAAAGTTTATCTGTTCCTGCCTAATATTGCTTATTGCTGTTATATTGTAAATTTGGAGTTCAATGTCTTTTCTTCAATTTATGTTTTTATTTTGTTTACTTATATTTAAAGCTAAATGTTTGCTACTAATAATATAGTATAAAGTCAGGATTTCAACTCTTGGTGCAATCTGTCTTAAGACATGGTATATCAAGAGAGTTTGTGGGAGAAGCCTGTCCCATTTTGAATTTCATTTGATAAAGACCCCTGATGACAAAAAACAATCAATCCACAAACCATGGAACCTCTCCGAACGTCACCCACGGTGAACACAATACTGTTGAGCACAAATTAATTAGGACGCTGGCATTGAAGAAACACGGGGCGTGAGACGGAGACCTGCTGACCTGTCAGTGAGCTCCTGGGCAATCAGCAGGTGTTTGAGGTGATAGTCTATGGCCCTCTCATACTCCTGCAGGAGCGTGTAGGTGTTGCCAAGGCTGTAGCAGGCTTGTGCCTCCATCACCTGATCCTTCAGCTGCCGAGAGAGCTGTAGGGTCTTTCTGGATGAAAAGAGAGATAGATTACAGCTGAAACAGGCTGCTTCCAGTCATCAGAAACTCTAAACCTAGTTGACCTGTTTAAATATTGACCTTTTCCTTACAGCATTGTAGAATAGTACAGTACTCGAGCCTCTGGGCTCCTGACTAAAGGTGTGAGAGTTGAAGTCTGAGTTGTGGATAATATATGGGTTTTTGGGCAGCCATATTATCATGATTGATCTAGTCCAACAACTTGTATTAATGGGTGCCAGTATTGCTGATGTTATCTGTGTGATGGACAAAAATCCCTGGTACAGGGGAACTGTGCAGACTAAATCTGTTTAACCAGGAAGCACAATAAGCTCTGGCTTGATGAGCCTTTAAATGTTGAGGCAGGTCTGGAGCTCTCACTAAGGAAACATTTTTTTGTTTGTTTGTTTGCAATGACTTTGCTATACCATGTGGGACTTTAAAAAAGTCAAACTTTCTTTCAATGCGGTGTTGTATGAATGTAAAAGCCCAGTTTCAGACTAACATCATGCATGCATGTAAGCAAAAGGAAAAAAAGTTATTTTTTAAATTCTATATTCAATACAATATCTTATTACTGAGTTTTAAGGCTTTCAATAATCTGGATATGCCATACATACATCTGAGGAAGGCTCCACAACCGAAATAATGTGGATAATTTACAGTACTTGGGATGGAATTATGGAATAAACGTTTACCTGTTCCTTTGCAAGGCTACACATGCTGACACAGCTACCTACTTGAATTACATCATACATCGACTGAACTCTTCCATATGTAAATTCCCTCCCATAGGCTCCACTCATTTGAGGCTGGTCCTTTGTTAACAATATCTAGGACTAGAAAAGGCACAGACTTTTTTTTGTGATCGTGCTTTTTCTGACACTGCTCCTTTGTTATGGAATCCCCTTACCTCCGACTCTTTGAGAGATAGTCTTTTTTACTAGGGCCGGAGTTTGATTGCACTGCATTCTATCCTGTATATATTTGTTTAATTTTTTTTTTCTGTGACCGTTGTGAATTCAGGTGTCCTTTATTTAATGTGAGCAGTGCGTGTAGACCCTTAAACTTACCTGTAATACTCTGTGGCTGTGTTAAACTGGCCCAGGAATATGAAAGCATTACCCAGGTTACTGTAGGCTCTGCGCTCTGCTGCTTTGTCACCAAATTCCTTGGCAATGGAGAGACGCTGCAAGACACACAGCATAATCTGTTCATTGGTCCCTCAGAGAAGCAACAGTGATGACATTGTCTTAAACACATTAAAAAATCTCAGGCTACTGATTGTTATTCTGAGTGTTCATATTCTACTAAGAAGGGAACATTTGTTTTTCACTGCCATTTGGTCAAATGACTTGTTACATTGCACAGCTGTCAGAAAAGACTGCTGTTCCTTGAGAGGTCTGTCTTTAAAAATACAAAAGAAATCAATGCAAAGGCTAAAAAGATTACTTTGATCCTTTATTTGCTTATAGTATTTTCAAAGGTTATTTTGCAGTGCCACATCTGCTGTTGAGCACAGCTGGAGAGCAAAGTTAAACTGTGAAATTATCCCAATTTTTACATGTTTAATGCATAATGAATATCAGTTCCCATTATGTAATGATAATGTTTCTTTATTAGCCCTATACAATTTCTTGCATTAGGAATGCGTCTTTTCGCATACCCCAGCTTTTTCTCCAGGGAGACACAGACACAGAGACAGGGAGAGAAGCTTGGGGTCAGAGCGCAGGGTCTGCCATTGTACGGCACCCCTGGAGCAGTTGGGGTTAAGGGCCTTGCTCAGGGGCCCAACGGAGTAGGATTCCTCTGCCGGCCGCGGGATTTGAACCGGCAACCTTCCGGTCACAGGCGCAGATCCTTAGCCACAGAGCCACCGCTCCGCATATGTGTAGTACATATGAATACCCTGCACCGCAAGTGACTGCCTTACCTCTTTATGGAATTTGATGGCATCTACGAAGTTGCCCAGCAGGTAGTGGGTGTTGCCCAGGTTCCCAAAGGCTCTTCCCTGTGCTGCCCGGTCACCCAGCTCCTTTACTAGAGACAAGTTCATCCTGGCAACCAAATACCACAGGCGAGATGGGAAGAGATCATTATCAAGCTGAACAGTCCTCCTTGAACATAATGCCTTTACAAAGGTTCATAGAAGTATTTAAGTATAGAATAGTCTTTTCCTGGTCACTGATATTTTACTGCTGACACATTCATATTTATTATCAGCAAATCTTCCGTAATATTTGTGTTACTAATTTTCACCGAGCCTGTTTGTCGGGCCCGGCAAAAATTAGTCAATGAGCCAAGATACGCGACAATCAAGATAATTTATTCAATGACATCACTGAAGAGGACAAACAGAGCTGAGCCTGAGGAAACGGCTGAGGCAGTAGCTACACAGCTGAAGCAGGCAGGTCTGAGGTGATGGAGATGATTAGTGGCAATGATGACTGAGGAACTGGAAACTGAGGATTAAGAAACACTGAGAAATACTTCTGAGAACCTGAAACTGAGACAAACTCAGAGCAGAGCTAGTGACTCAATGTCTGAGGCCTGAGGAATGGTTCCTCAGGGCTTAAATACTGTGCGAGGTTCCCTAATTGGCCCCAATGAGTCTCCAGCATGTGTGGAATGTGCATTGGTAGTTGGTGGAGCTAATGCGGTGGTGCTGGAGCTCGTCGGGGCGTAACAATTTGTGCATATTAATGTATACATTATAATATAAGCATACTATATTTTGCTTCATACAAAAATATTGGAATCTGTGACAGCCTTAAATGAGCACCCCAAAATCGTAAATGTTTCATTTCACTACGTTAATTCTGTATCCATGTTTAAATGCATTTTTCTGCATGATAATGGTGTACAACACCAAGTCAAATGTGTTTTTCCCTCTGGAGTTCCCTTCTTAGTGTTGTTTCTGTTTCTATTATCACTTTGCAAAGGCTGCTCATTATCTGAGAGCAAATGACTAATGACCTAGAAAACCCAGCTCGGGTTTCTGAAAAGGCTGCTACTCAGGAAGAAAGTTTAAAGTCACATCTGAGCATCGTTTCCTCTAGATTCACTGGGGAAATTCTAGAGGTTGGTCTCTTTTCTCCCATCTACATTTCAACACCACACAGAATGTTTTATTATTATCCATCCATGCAATTTCTAACCGCTTTATCTAATAAAGTGTCTCGGGAGAGCCGGTGCCTATCTTGGCAAACAACGGGCACAGGACAGGATACAAGATGGAAGGACACACACGGACAAACACACATTTACTCACACCATGTCCAATTTTCCCCAAAAGCCATTTAACTTATTGTCACTTCTTTGGATGGAGGGTGGAAGAGCACCCGGAGGAAATGTGAACATGGAGAAAACATACAAACTCCACACAGAGAGCACCCTAGGAACTGTGACCAGGAACTTTGTGCTGCAAGGCAGCAATGCTAACCACTGCACAACCATTCCACCCTTAATTATTTAAGTAATATTATTAAATTAAATTTTTATTTATTATTTACCTCATGAAATAAAAATCTGTTGTTCATGTGAATGCCAGTGACAATGTAGTGAAAAAGCAAACAGTGCTGTCCAAAGATGTGGTTAGTCTCTCGGAAAACTGCTGCAAAATATACT
This sequence comes from Lepisosteus oculatus, assembly GCF_040954835.1. Lineage (NCBI taxonomy): Eukaryota > Metazoa > Chordata > Actinopteri > Semionotiformes > Lepisosteidae > Lepisosteus > Lepisosteus oculatus. The sequence continues at coordinate 9,086,942 of NC_090719.1, read as the reverse complement.
TCAGGTGATCTGTGAATTTAAGCAGCACCTGTATGATCGGCGTATGGAAAACATTGCTTGTTTCATAAATGAAATACAAATAAAATTGTTCTGAAGTTCTTGTTTTGAAACTACACAGTGAATTCCGCTGACTTGTCCTCTGTAAATGTGATAATTGCTTGATGTTTCCAAGGGAGAAGGTAACAAACATCAGACACTGTCACATTGCAGTTAAATAGCTCTCAGTGGGAGTAATTTCTTGTTAGGTTCATTGCTAATATGGCAGAAAACTCCAAATAATATAAGTGAAGTGAAAATCACAAGATAAGTAGAAAGGAAGGAAATCTTGATCAGTAAAAAAAAAAGATGATTTCATTTTCATTGCATTTTCTGTAATGTCTTTTGTAATGTACAGCACTTTGAGATAATTGTTTTTATAGGCTCTATATAGTCTGATTATTATGATATATAAGCATTTGTGAATATATATATATAAAACCGTTTGTGAATATCTGCAATGGACCAGCATCCCATCCAGTGTGCATCTTGCCTTATTCCCATTGGTTGCTGGGATAGCCTCCAGCTCGCCTGTGACACTGATTTGGATAAAGCTGTTAGACAATTTGTGGATGGATGTTTTTGGATGTAGTGGAATTGAACTACACAGCTTTGAATGCACACTCAGTTATGAAGACCATCAAATAACCATTGCTAGTTTCAGCTAGTCCTGCAGCTGGACTGGCAGTGTACTGTATGATATAATACATATTGGGAAGGATCTATAACATGGGATAAATGCTGGTATTAGTATAAAGATATCAGTATGTTTCCTAGTTAATTGCCAAAAAGTCAGAACATGGGTTTCTGGGACCACAGTAATATAATATCAACCAATCTTGGTCATTTGGTTACGTGTAGCGAATTAATCCAAGGATCTCATCAGTTGTTTCTTGAAAGAAGCCAGGGTATCTGCATCGAACACATGGATGGATAACATGTTCCTTTGCTCAGTCTCAAATGCCTTTTCACTTGTGTACTCTGGTTTGCGTTTCATTGTTGATTGCAAAGTACAGTTGGTTAACTACTGGAACGCCACAACTTAATGTGTATGTAAAAGTCAGTTCAGGAGCTCATGGCATATGGAACCAGAGTGAGGTGACGCTCTTTATAAAATTACTAATGAAGCATAAAAAACATTTGATTCTAATGAATTAAATGAGATAAGTTGAAGTCTACAGTCTGCCCACAAACTTGTATCAGCATCTGGTACTATATTTTATTAGTAAACGCACGATCAGAACTTACAGTGCCATCTGCTGTCGAATAACATAAAATATATGCTAAGTAACAAAAGCAAAATCTTGACAATACCCATGAGCAGACACACAGACCTTTTAGATATGCTCTGTAGAATATCACACATCGCTTTTTCCTGTCGTGACAAAAAGCCAGACAACCTATTGATAATCAAGTTGTTTTTGGAAAGCAGTGGCCCTGTTCATCCTCTATGCTTAGAGCGTTTAAGATGTGTTTGAGTTAGACTCACTCATAGAACTCAGTGGCTTTTTGCAGAGTTTCTCGTACATCTGATGGCAGGTCTCCAGGATCCTGGGCACAGTTCCAGGACTGCTGCTTGCCCTTGGCATGGAAAACATTTCCAATGTTGTACAGGGCTCTGGCTTCCCCAACCTGGAGGAATAATAAAATCACCTTTTGCCATCACATTTTACACTCACAGCAAGAACTACAGATGAGGGGTCTTCTGAATGCTTGCTATTTCTGTTGAACGGTTTTCAGTGATGAAAAGAATTGCTACAGAGCTTATATTGACCTCTTTTGTCCTACAATGAATGTTCACCCAAAATGTTTTTTGTTCCAATAAATGAAAGGTAGCTCAGTGATAATCAGATCCTGAAAAGGATGGAGATCCCCAAGCAGACCTGGCGCCATGGGGGGGGGGGGGGGGTTGACAAAAGGGGCCCATCACCCCCTCAACTGAATTGTCCTGCCCCTCAGTTTTGGACAAAAGGATTTTTGAACACTTTAGGTTACTTAACTTGCGCCCTAAAAAATAGTTGTACTTTGTCAATGGTCAGTTAACTACACTAACCCCGAATTCACCGTTATTACTGTACATCGGACTGTTTGACGTGCAGGAGGGCTATCCATCCAGGAACGCACCTATTACATAGTGTCTACGTTATTGGGTGTCAACATTATTACGATCTTGTTGCTCAGGGGGACCGATTCCTTGCAGTAGTTTATACTTATACTTCCAAACGTTATATAATTAGGACCGTAGTTATATAAGTCTGTGCTTTCTGTTGGTTTTACAACTAGATTTTCTTAACGATTCAGAACCTCGTCACCTCCGATGTAGCTACACAAATGAACGTGTGTGGTATTTTGTGGATCCAGGCAATAATAATCGCGAGAGGGCTGATGAACGTGAAACAGTACTTCATCGCTAAATACCAGATTGCTCGTCATCATCTTCTATCATGAAGCACTAGTCAGTGGCATAGTTGCGAAATTTCACTTGGGGAGTTGCAACAGCTCTGTTTCAACTGAAATATCACTGCCACCCCTCAGAATTTCAGACGCCCCCCAATTTTTCCCCTGGTGCCGGCCCTATCCCTCAGTTTACCAGAAATCACGAGTGCTCAGATGCTCTGCTAGATCTACCTTGTCTCCCTGCTCTCGAGAGATCTCCAGGTGTCTCTGGCAGCAGACCACTGCCTCATCGAAACGTCCCAGAACCTTCAATGTGTTCCCAAGGTTACCACTGGCCTTTCCTTCCCCAATCCGGTCCCCGATTGTCCTGGGAATAAATAAGATGCAATGAGCTGCAGCTGCCTGTGAATATTCATTCAAACAGGAAAAAAAAATTAAGCTAATAAAATGATCAGGCTTTGTTTTCCAGTGAGTGACATGTAAAGCAAGATTTAACAATGGTTTAAACTTGGAATAAATGCAACATGAAATTAAGTGTTTTAATAGGCCATAGAATAGACATACATGGCTCAAGGAAAAACTGTCAAATTTAATTGCAATTCACAAAGTGTGTTTAGCACAGTAAACTCATATAATAATTAGACAACATGGAACAATTCATTAGTGAGGAAATGCTTTTTGATCTATATGGTATTTTTTTCTTAAGGTCTGTCTGGAACAAAAGTTCCTGTCTGAGCCACAGAGTAAAAGTTAATGGTAAAATATATAATTTTTACTAACTTACAAATATAAATACCTTCTAACAGAATGCCATAATATTCACGCCCTTCCAGTGATGTCGCATTAAATTTAATTACTGATAATGTATACACATTTTTAGTGGATGTTTTAATCAAAACTTCAATGCTGAAATCATTTTTTGCTTTATGAGTGAAAAAACTGCAAAGAAAAACAAAACTATGGTTTCTAAATATCTGTTGACAAATTCTTTTACCTCCCTCCTTTTTTAGTTTTATAATAATTCCATTATTGTGAAAAAAGAGACTCTTTCTACTCCTTTAGTTATACTGAAAGATATTAAAAACACAACAGATGATTTTTGAAGCCAATCATTGAAACCAATAGTAAGTTGTGTTTTTTTAATTTTTTGAACTCATCCACACCCGAGTTCAGCAAACTCGTGTCCTCATGTAACTGACACAAAGTGGCAACGCGCCTTTGTATCAGTATCAAAAACTGCAGTTTTAATTGTGGGATGTTTTATTTTGTTTTACATTCAGATACCTGACAGGAAAAGAAGGTTTCAGCAGTAGAAGTAGGTAAAGTGAGGATATCTGCCAGTACCTGGCAAGGGTGAGGTCGTGGCGGTGGTATTCCAGGGCCTTGGCATACTCTTTCAGGTAGAAGTAGGCGTTGCCCAGTTGACTGTAAATGGCACTCAGGGTCTTCAGGTCCTCAGTGCCCACCTGAACTGCAGCCTCAAAGAACGCTGTTCCTCCCTTGAAGTCTCCTGTCTTGCAGAGTCGCTCCCCCTCCAGCGCAAGCTCCAGACAGGAGGCCTCCATCCTGTAGCACACAATGAGACACACAACTTAGCATATCCCACTAAATCCATGATGTACGCATAGGCCGTCACAGAAAGGGCGTGAACCAAGTGGTTCCACGGTGACTGACATGACCGTCACAGCCTTCCGGGGAACTTTATCGCAATGTTTTCCCCTTGCACACACACTCTCCTCCAAGATTGGTGCTCTGAAATATCCCCTCATCAGGATAACTACAATTTTACGGTTTTCTCATGATTACTCTGTCCAACTGTCAGAGCACATTTGCTCTTAATGGATCTCTGGGCCCTCAGCTCTCAGGCTCCAAGTCCTGTTCTGCACTCTCAGTGTCATGACATATGTCCTCAGTAGACCACACACTTGGGTCCCTTCATGACCTCCTTCATCTTCGAGGTTAATGCCCATCACTGAACCCTTCTCTCAAGGAACCCCAGGCTCAGTGAATCTCACCCCTCTGCTCTCAGTCCCTTGCTAATCCCTGGAAGTAACAGTTGAAGACTCTCGACTCTCGACTCTCGACTCTCGACTCTCGACTCTCGACTCTCGACTCCTCTTCGACAGTTTTCCTTGCACCTTGATGACACTTTTCTATAGGAGCCACCCTGCTCCTAAACACCTCACATGACCTACTCTTGTTCCAGGATATCACACCTCTGCTGGACTCTTCTGCTCCCTGAAGTAACTCACTCTCAATGACCACTGGCTCACTCATTCTCCACCAGTCAGTCCTCAGACTTTGTGTCCATCTCCAACTGCTGACGTCTCCACCTTACGCCACCAGGCTGGGTCACCCTCATCACGCTCAGAGTTGCTGATGGCTCAATCTTTGCATCCCAGACTCGCATCATAACTGACAACACCCTGGTCAGTGCCTCCACTTTGTGCCCCAGGTTGTACACTTGCAGCTGCCAGCACATCTCTCTCACATACTCAACCATGACTGCCTGTGGTTCACATTACTCACAGCTTTTGGCACATCTCTCTCCCAGATTTCTCCGTTTCATTCATCTTATGGCTTCTAAAGGAAGTGCAATTCCTTAATGCCCAGACCTCAATGTCTTCACTTTAGCCTAATGCCAGAGGTCAGTATTCCATACTTCTTATTCTTAAAGTGAGGGACCTTCTGCTGCACTCCTGCTCTCTGGTGTTCATTTATCAACATACAGCAGACATCTCATTCCTACAGCTCTGTTCTCTTGACTCCTCCACAACAAGTTATCTTCTTTAATCCTCAATCCCCTCTGGAATTGCTGCTCTCAATTGGCTCCCTTTCTAGGGTAACAAACATTTTTGAACACACCAGTTCAACAATTAATACAATGAATTTCCTAACTAATACCCAGTTTCCCTCTGGAACTATAGCTCTTAACACTCCCCTTGCAGAGCATACATGAACATTAACACAGCACCACTCAGAAAAAAGTACCCATCTTTCCCCCACCAAAACCACCACAGGAGCCGCCAGCCTGCTGTTTGTAAAGCTTTCACTGGCTCAGGCATGCAGATCGTCTCACTTGCAGTGCAGAACCTACTCTTTCACTGTGCAGACACTGGCAACACCACTAGGGCTGGTGCTGCTCTCACAGACACAGATACATTTACACTCCCTCATCTTCAGTCCGGCCACTCTCACTGCCTCTCTGCAGCCTGAGCTGGCAGACAGAGAACACTCACACACTGGTGCCTCACTCACTCTGCTCATCCAGCCCTTCTGCCTTACCCTTGTGCCAGGTGAACTACACACAGACCTACACCTAACATGACAGCACCAGTCTCCCTTCTTCGCTGGTCAGAGGCTGGCTCAGACTGACTCCCTAGAAGTTTCTCCTCCCAGGGAAGTACACAGGTAGTATTTATAAGACCACCCACAGCTGTTACTCATTAGATCACCACGTCTCTACAGCTGTAGTCGCTTACCAACACACGTCTCTCTGACATGAAGCTATACTTCTCTAGAATTTTACTCCATATTTTATCATAATCATTATTGTATCTAATTATTTGTGGATACAGAGATGGGAAACCTGCTTCAGATATCCAAAAAGTGAATGTAAAAACAAATACATATTTTTTACATTTTGAATTGCTCATTCAGTGTCCTAGTCTGTTAATATTGAACATGTGCCATTTGGATTTTATGCAAGTTTTCTGGGTGACTGACAATTTCTGTAGGAGCTCCCACAACATTCACAGCTGCCTCCCTATAGCCTCTTTCTGACCAAAACTTCATTCCATCTCATTTTTTTAATATGTAACAATGCTGAAAATTGCAAATTGAAAGCACCCACATTTACTTGAATTAATGTCTTTTAATGTGGTTTAAAGACTCAGCAAAAGAATAAAAGAATAAATACAAGATTTTTATGGTGAACTTCCAGACGAAATTTTGTTTGAATAATGAGAAGCAGATTTCATGTTTTTTTTTAGTTTGAGTAAACATCTTACTTTCAGCCTTGCTTTTATATTGTAGCAACACCTTTTCCTATCCACTGCAGAAAATCACAGCTGTATCCTCGATGCCCTTGCTGAGCTTAGCTGCTCAGCTGTACAAAAAGATGTTTCCTTCCATCTGCTCTGATATCTGCTAATTTTCAGAATGTTTTTTTAAACGGTAACTTTTAGCTGTTCTAGTGAACCTATAGTTTTAAATACAGGATGGTGTCTGACAAAGCCTGTCTTTATGAATGGTATTACAGTCAGCCAGGGTTTACAGTTTCCCCTGTCACTGGAGATAGAACAGGTCAGAACACTCCTTTCCTTCAGCTTTACTTTTTCTCTCCAGCTCATGGGAGGAGAAAACAGCAAATCCTATTGCAGTGAGCATTGCCTGATATAAACACCAAGGTGCTGTCATAGTAACAGCACTAGTAAGAGCAGCCTGGTATTTTGCTGTTCCCTAAATGTCAGATAACAACTGCCTGTTTTTGGCTTGTACTATTTTTGTCCTTTTAAAAATGTTATCCTGAGAAGAGATACAGTATCCTGAAAAAATATGGAACGTAATTAAAAGCATTAAAAAAGTAAATTATAAATGCGATAGGTCTTTAAAAGCTTCTCTTCAACAAACCATATTACATCTGTACATTTTCTGAAAGCAAACAATTACTGGAAAGAATATCTACATAACTACATTTTCATAGATGTTAAAAATGACTGCAATGAAAAAGGTTAATTAGGAATAAACAATCAGTTACACATAATGTTAAAATAGATAAATAAGCCATTTTGGCCACTTCCACTATCCTGCTCTACTGGAAACTGATTTGCTCCAAAGGCTGAGAAAATACCAGACAATCCCGACTAAATGAAACAAATCATATTAGTGAACATAACAGGACAGGAAAACAAACCTGCCTGGAATTATTTTTAAGAGGAAATCCACAATGAAGAGTCCAATTTTACAGCACCTTTATCAATTTACTTAATTATTCTGCACAAAAGTAATGACAAGCTTGTTTTCAAATGAATTGCATTCATCTCATGTCTTTCTCACACAATCCATGTTTTAATGGAGTTGAAAGAAGCAATGCTTTGCTCAATGTCTGAATTCATAATGATACAATCCAACCAGGGAACGAAGTTGCCATTTACAGTACCTGCTTTGAGTTGAGCTTACATTACCTCTTCTTGTGTTTGTTGCGAGTCTTTCGTACATAGATCCAAAGCTCCAAATCCAGGGGCCGCAGGAGAGGCCTGGGTCGAGGCCCAGAGTGTGCCAGCCTGCAAATAGCCCTCTCTGCCATACTGAGGGGACATTCTGTAGGCATCCCAAAAAGTTCCCTTGAATTAGATTCAGTGTTCCTGTGACCCTTCCTCAAATGAAAGTCTTGTTATCAATTGTCTTCTTGCTTTGCCCACTTTTCTGAACCAAGTGATAAGACCCTGTCCTAAGACATCAACAACAGTTACGACCCAGACAGCTTCATTAAACTGATTCAGAAAGCGAATGCTGCCACCACCACTGTCTGGATGGGCTTTTAGGCAACACGACAGAAAACCTAAGGCCTGATCTCCTTGTGCACTCTCTTTAATCGCCCAAGAGGAGAGCTACAGTAGATCCCTGACTGGTCTATCTCAAATCTTCTCTGATAAATAACAAGGAAAGTGACAATGTTTTCTTATGAAGTAATTCCTAAAACAGCAATTCTTTATTAAAGGACAGTCGAAATCCATTCAAAATGTTTTTTTCTTTCAACAAATATCATATCTGCTTCTAAATGCGACCCAAGAAAAATGCCTGACTTCTCCAGGCTGCAAAAAAAAAAATTATCATGCAATTCCAATATACAGTAAGTACATTTTTAAATTAATCACTTTTAATGGCAATGCATAGCCACCTATATGATACGTTGTACTGACAATACTGACAATGCCAAAACATAAATCAAGAGGTTGGTGAGTTCCTCAAAAGATGTCCCTGATAATAAAGAAGGAAGCCAAGTAAAATATCCAAAGCTTGCACCCAACTTTCCACAGTCTTGAAATTCATCTTTAACTATCAGATCCGAAATACACTAAAAAAAAACGTGTCCAATATTACTGATCTGCAAACATCTGAACAGCAGAATCCGAAATGTCCATGCCTGTGTGCATCTTGTTAGTCGTACAGTAGTCTTTCCCCTTGCTTCCCCGCTGTGTCTCTGCAGCTAATACTTTAGTGAGAGTCTCAATCTGCTCTAATTCTACAATCTGCCTGCCTCAGCAAGAACACAATAGAGACGTGCTTAATAATCCTGCACGCAGCTGACCCCAGTATAAATTCATGCCTGTGAAGGTCAAAGCAAATCAGGGTAACAGTCAGCATAATAAATAATGTCATAAGTCTAAATGACATTCATCGCTGGCTTTTAAGTTGAAATACTATGAGTCAGTTGTACTAAAGAAGGGCTGTCACAGCACAAACATAAGGTGATTTCCAGTATGTTGCAACAATTTACAAAGTAGACATGGTGCTCAATGTATTGAGAACAAATGAGTTATTGAAAAGAACTAACATATACAGTACTAATTTAAATATTGGTTGTGGCACTTTAGTGATTCAAGCATTTGTACAAACCTCACCCCACATTTGTGATTTATACAAGACTGACCATAATTAAAAACCCATCAAAGGCATAACCTCAAAGAAAAAATACCTCAACAAACTATTTTGGAAAACTTCTCTCATACCATAGAGCATGATTCACAAATCACCTGATTTCTGAACTGATGGTGATAGATTTCTAATACTTTAAACATTTACAATTCTTTAGGACATTGCAACAAGGTAAGCAACAGGATTACAAATGGTGACATAAAATTCCACGTATTAAAAAGTTAGACTGCCAGTATAAACCTCTGGTTTTCGTATGAAACTTAACATGAGGGTGGTCATGTTACCAAAGGATTTTATATGTGTATAAATAAAGTATTTGTAAAGTACAGTTCGCTTACAAATACACACTGAAACATTGTTTTTGTATTAACTATCTTAACAGAAATGGTACAATTTTGATTATGTTCTGTGACAAAGTAGTATTAGTAATACTAATAATACTAATACTACTACTACTACTAATAATAATAATATAAAAGTTAAATAGTGCTTTTCTGGACACTCAAAGCTCTTTACAGGTAATGGGCAATCCCCTCCACCACCAATTTACAGAGCCCACCTGGATGATGCAATGGTACATAGTGCAACAGTATCACTGGGGAGGAGAACAGACTGATGAAGCCAGTTCAGAGATGGGAATTATTAGGAGGTCATGATTAGTAAAGACCAGGGGGAAATTTGACCAGGACGCTGGGGTTATCCCCCTACTCTTTTCAAGAAGTGCCCTGTGATTTTTGATGACCACAGATAGGTCAGGACCTTGGTTTTACGTCTCGTCTGAAAGACAATGCCTTTTTACTATACAGTGTCCCCATCACTATAATGGGGCAGGGTGGGCACCCCCTACCTGTCACACTAACACCACTTTTAGCAGCAACCTTAGTTTTTCCCAGTTTACTCCATGCAGGTGTTGCTTCAGAACCAGAATTGAAACCAGGGCCACAATTCAAGGCAGCAATATAAAATACCGTATCACTGAGCTGCCCGCAAGAGAAAATAATACACAAAAATCAATAAGAGACAAAAGCAGATATAGCAATACCTGGAAAATAAAGACAATTTAAAGTTGTGCCTTGAGATCAGTTGCTTAACACCCCCTTCAAAACCAGTCTTGTCTAATTTTAGTTTTTGAACAGACCTGTTTGTGCTTGTGTTTCTGGTATACATTTACCAGAAAATAAGCAAATCTATCCCAAAGGAAAATCACACCATCAAATGACACGTTCTTCCAATATATTTGTTATGCTTTCCCCTGGGATGAGGAATGTATCAGCCTCCAGTGTGTAGTTCCTTACTGATCAGAGACACTGTTGAAAGCATTTAAACTCTGTGTGTGTTCTGAGTCCCCCAAAGGGAGTGTGACAACAGATCGGCAGTCTGTAGCAGTTAAACTGATTTGCTGTGTTTCACAGCTCTGATCCGCCATCAATTATGCATGCTTCCCATACATTTTTAATGGAAAACAGTTAAACTGGAGCCAGAAAATCAAGTGAGTGTTTAAGTGCTGATGTTTTATTTAAAACGACACAACCATAATAGGAAACTGCCATGTTCAAAGATCACTGAGTGGCTGTAAGCATTATAAGCAGGCCTGGCTGGCTGCCAGACTTTCCCGAAACAAACTTTTCCACTGTGGCTGAAATTGAATTATAAAACATTTGGTAATAATAGTACATTCGAGTCAGGACATTTTAAGCAGTTTACAAGGAGTTTATAACGAAGGTCTGGGAGGGACGACAACAGCCAAGTTCAATCAGATTCAGCTGTCAGTAATTCTTCGTCATTCTTGATGTCATTTCCTCACCTAAAACACTATATATACTGTACTCTCCCCTTCTCTCCCTCTCATACATCTTCTTGCATCCCACCTCCACCCCATGTCCACCTCTACAGCTGCCACTTGGTCACTCCTCACTCTGAATGAGGGTCTCAGCTTCAGCTTCAACTGGGGCAGTGTGGTGGCAGTGTGGTGGCTCTGTGGCTAAGGATCTGTGCCTGTGGCTAGAAGGTTGCTGGTTCGTAGAGGAGTCCTATTCTGTTGGGCCCTTGAGCAAATTGTATTCACTAAAAAAAAATCCGCAATTCTTTCAGCACACTTAATTCTTGAGTGTTGATATTCCTATGGAGGAGGAGAATGTGCAGATCTGGTGACTTGAGATCAAGAAGTTGCTGGAACCCAAATGAAGGGTTTAACGTACTTCAAAGAGGCACAATTGCTAAGGAAAGCCAAGGTAGAAATTCAAAGCAAGAGGTTTGCTCTCACCAAATGAATGGAACACAGAGACCCAGTTCCCTCACCTTACATGATATTGTTTTTTACATTTTATCCTAACTCATTAGTCATATTTCAGCACCAATGTAGCTCTCTGTGATGGTCAATCAACTCATGTCTGTGTTGAGCTATGACACAAAATAAAATGGATGGTGCAAGTTAAAGGAATTTTAGAGAGAAAAATCTGTCCAGAAATGTTTCTTGACAGCCCAGGAGATATATTGGTATCAAATTTGCTGAGAGGACTAGCACTCGCCATCTCTCAGAGGTACTTACCAGTGCCTGAGCCACACTGCAAGATATTCCATCTGCCAAACCTCCAGCCAATTGGTCTGGGAGATTGAGGTGCTGTCAGAGTGTGTTTTTACAAAATATGAGACTTGCTACACATGGCAATTTTAATGTCACTCTTGAATAAACAAAATGATATGATTTGCCAAAGCGTCCATGAATATTTTACCACTCTGCCTCACTTTTCAGTCTTAATCTGTTCTGCTGTGCATGTAATGGGCATCTTCAGATCAAGTTTATTGTAAAAAAGTTTCCATGGAACGTACCCAGTTTTCTTTCAATACACTGATTAATAACAAGACTGGGTCCTGTGCAGCTGCACAGAGGCATCTTGTCAGCTGCCTCTACAAGGATTAAGTTCCCAAGCAGTCTAATCTGGAATTACAGTAAAGATGAGCCCTGGAAACCAATGGGATTAAAAGGGAGAAGGCCAGTTTATTAAGATGAGAGCAAAGGCTTTTCCTGTGGGTTAGTGACTTCACTCATTTCTCCTGTTTTATCTCCTGGCACTGAAATACAAAAAGGGAATCTAAAGATTTGACTCTAACTCAGCCCCTGCTGTGCTGTGAGCAGAACTGATGTCCTTTTTTTCTTTTTCTCTCTTTGTCCTTTTTTCAAATCCTCTAAAAATAACCAAAGAGCTGTGATTTTTTTTTGTCTTAAGTTTCTTATGTAATTGTTCTGCCCCTGTTAAGTAGCAGAATGATCTGTCTTCCTACTCAAACCATGATGCTGGGAACTCATCAAAACACAAAAACATACGCAAAAAACACAGGCAGGTTTTTTGTACCTGCAAACTGATGGAAACTCAGTGTAAAGGTATTATTCACAAGTAAAGTTAGAGGTGGAGTGTAGGATTTGTGGTGCTGTTTGGCATTAAGATTAGAGACTATATAGGGATTTTGTTTTAATTTTAAAGATTTGAACTCAAACGCAATCATTACATTCCACACAGTTTAGCTTTGCAACACAATACCATTATGAATGCTGCTACCATGGCCATTGGAATATGTCAACACTGCTATTTGTGACCTTGAAGGGCAATGGGTTTCACACAGGACTCAATGCTCTACCCATTTATATCTGCTGTTCTTTTAAAGCCATAAATCGCAGGTTAAGTGACAAAATCACACTGTGAATTTCGCTGTTACAGGAAGCACAATTTAGAAATTTCCGTTCTTCTATTAAATGTCTTTCCCACAGTGTTAGGTGTTTTAAGTGTCCTCCCAAACAAAACCACATCTATGTCTTTTTTGTTCTCGCAGTACTTCAGAGAGCACTAGGCAAATTTGATTCTTTTGCAAATCTAAGATATAAAGAGGATCATATAAATGCTGTAAAATTGAAAGTAGTCTTGTGAGGTCTTATTGGAGTGGACAAAATACAGCACTTTAGGCCTAAATTTGTCTGTGCCTCTTCTAATCTGTAATACATCCAGTGCAGTAATTACCCCTTAATTGCCATATTGTGTTACCGAATGTCTTCTTTAAAAATATGAGAGCAACTTAACTAAGAATTATTTTCTGTTGTAGCTGTCTGGTGGCCAGCATGTAATTGATATCTGTAATGTCAAGTTATTGACTGCTCTGCCGATATGCTATGTTAATAAAGGTTTGGATTTTTAGCTTCTTTTTTGAGAGCTTCATTTTATGTGTTATGATATAATGCCAGCTTTGGACTGTCTAGCCAATGAACCCAATAAATGATTTAAGACACACCACTGTGCTTTATTATCTAATTGTAGACAGAAAGCTCTATCCATCCTTCACCAAATTTCCAAACCCTCTTCTTTTCAGCGCTTGGTTTGTAATGTATTTTTAACTGAATTCTGAAAAAACAGGAGTGCTGGTTACAGCTGTTGAAATTATTTCTAACTTACACAGAAATAAATAGCAGAAGTACAAGAAGTAGGAGGCATCTTTGAAATATGGGCCAAGAGCACTGTGGTGTACCAGAAGTGTTGCCCTCCAGAAAGTTTATATTCTTTCCTTTGCTTTTAGCCTCTATAGCAACACAGTCAACAGAGCCTGGCTGGCACACAGGTAGAGTGTGGCCTTAGTTTAACTGAAAAGGGAGAAGAACAGATTATACAGTACCCGGTGAGTTCATTTATATTATATAAATAGATTACCCTTTTTATTTATAAAAGATAAAAGTTTTATAATTTCATGTTTTCATAAAAAGTTGTGCTCCAGTAATTTCACATTTTAATTACTATTGCTCTGAATTTCCTACTGTGAGCTTTCTAAATATCTCTTCAACCATTGCTACTGGGGCTTTAAAGAAAACACATTTGTGGTACTTGAAGCCGCACATGGAAAGAGAATGACAAATCTGGAACAGCGCTTAGCCAAGTACAGGGAAAATATAGTCCAACACATATCATAGTGCAGAATTAAAGGCAAATATTTCCTTGTGGATCACAAAACATATTTTGAGAAGTAAACCCAAATGGTATAACATTGGCAGTTTCTGGCCCTTAGTAATACAGTCACAGTACTTTAGCCTGAAGACGTATTAATCTTTTAACATAGTATCTTTATATTATTGAAATCTTTGACCGAAGAAATCATCAAGAACACTAAAAGAAAACTGCCCGTGAGCTTGACTGTGCATCTCAGTATTGCCAGGATAATAGACGAGGGTACAGAGGCAAGTTTCCCAACACGTCTCCGACTGAGGTTAGAAAGAGAATGAATGCCTGCGGCTCAGCTCTTTCCTTTCAGTATCGGCTCCAGCTTTAATTTGACTGTTTGGAGACAATTGGGCTATAATTACATGCCTGTGGTCATAGGAGACAGTGTATTTCTGCCTTTTGAATAAAACTTGTTGGCTGCCTAAATGACTGTACTGTAAGTGTGTTTCATTGGATCGCCCAGTAACCGGTCCATAAGAAAAATAGAACGCTTACAAAGGAGGACGTCGTTTAATCTGTTTTGCTCATTTGATTGGTAATAACTTGTTAATCGGAAACTATAATTCAGTCGTTTCTTAAAGATCTGGCTTTGATTATGTCTGGATTGTTTGTCTCTGGCTCCCATGGCTGTTTAAATAATTACCTTCGCATTTGGTGCTTCTTCCAGGACATGCTCAGTAGAACATTTTTAAACACGTTTAACCTTGAAAAACAATGAAAAGGTGCACTCCTGCCCTTTTGTCTTTATCAGCCCTTCTCTGTGCTACTGTGCATATCCTGTGCTCTCTTACCTTGAATTGTAAACTCCTTTTTGTGTCGCGGCGTCACACAAAGATACATTCCTCTGGTTTGTTTCTTGGTGATTCACATGTGGTCATCGGGAACTCAGCATCTTCCATTCCTCGGCATTATTGTTTCACTGTCTTGCTTGCACTACTACGGCTCCTTCTCTCACAGTCGCTGCTCTGAAAATATCCAAGTTCCACCAATCCACAGTCCACTCCCCCAACCTCTCTCTCTTGCTGCTCTGCCATTGTCGTGAGTCCAAAACCTCTATTCAATCCCCCGACTCTCACCCTTAGGCTCTTTCAGACTTTCCTCTTAATACCAGGCTAGAAATATTTTGCTCCTAACTATGAGAGAACTGTGGTCACGTTGGCACCAATTGCATTCAGACAGAGGACTGTAATTAGACAATGCTAATCCACAGTAAATTAGAGGGATGCAGGTCTGGTTGCCGTGGCAACAAACCAAGGCCCCAGAACAACCTGGACCCAAGAATCTCTCTCCGCCTTTCTCCGTTGCACTTCTTAAACTTCCAGCCATGTCTCCCTGCTTTCTTTCTTTCACTTTCTTCGAAGTTTTATCTCCCTCATCTTTCTGTTACTGTATGTCAGTATTTTCTTGTCTCTCTTTTCTTTCTGTGTATCCTCTGAAGAGTAGCCCAGCTCATTCCAACACAGCTGGAATACATTAGCCTGCTCATTGAGGCTTGGCTGGGGTGATTTTTGAAGGAGACTAACTGCATATATGAGACTACAGAGTGAGTAGTCTGGAAGACAGGGACTGAGATGTGTTTAAATCTGATGAAGTCTGAGTACATGTCAAGTTGTATATGAAAGAATTATCTTTGCACTGTTGCAAGGATTGAGTGGAGGAAAATGGTAGGCTTAAACATCTTTAAGTTTTACGTCCACATACTGTACTATACCAAAGTCTTTTTAGAGTATTTAAGTGTTTTGAATGAGTGATCTGTGGTCATATTGTCTCTAAGTTATTCAGCTCTATCAACAAGCACACATTGACTCTTAAGTCTTTCAGCCCAAAGCACAGCTTCTGCAAAAGCTCTTTACGATTTTGACAAAGACAGCTGAATCTGGAACCAAATGGGGAGGAGTTTGCCTCAAATCCAACCTGTGTTCTAGGCCAAACCCCTGTTGCCATTTCAAGATAATTAACTCATAAATTGTGGTAGAAAAGTCACAAACTGAATTAAGCTATCTTACAAAGAGGGTTCTGGAGAGATAGTTTTAGTTTAAATGAAGAGATTTTTTTAAAGTAAACATTCAAATTGCAGAAGAGGGGACAAGGTGCCGAGACAAATTAATAGTGGGTCTCCTCACCTCTCCATTCTGCTCAGACAAGGGGTGCTTCTCTGCTCCGTGGGCTCTGCAACATACTGTAGCACGCTGATTGATTCAATGCAATGGTATGCTTCAAGTACCGCCATAGGCAAACACTTTATTGATCATTATAGTTTCATAATCCTCAGACAGAAAAGGGATACATAGATAGCTCTAAGCAAAAAGCTTCATGGAATCTAATGGAATTTAAATCCTATGAATCTGTATTATTAATGCCATTCAGGTCTGCCATGTCTACTAAGATCCTGGTGTTGGTGGTGGCAATAGCAGGAGAGGTCACGGAGGACCAGAAAGCAAACAGAGCTCACATGTGCTGGCTTGTGCCAGGGGGTAGCAATTTGTGTGTGTTGCCTGGCTTTGACACTACGCACAATGAGATTGAAATTGCCATTTCAAACACACATGTTTTGATACCACTGGAGCAACAAATGCTGCAACACTAGCACAAAAGAAGCCTCACATAAAAGCACATCTGGGCAGAGAACTGAAACAGATAACAACATTAATTAAAAGTCACCCATTGATGTTAAACAACATTGTTCAATGTGCTTTTTCCACAGGGATTGGCTAACTGTATAAGTATCTTGCTGCAATATTTAGACTGTACAAAAAATATCAGAAGCAATGTTTATCCGTCTGGCAGGAATACATTTTATGTGCATTTACTCAGTATCATTACATTGCTACACTGAGTAAACATTGCATCATGCAATACAGACTTGTCTTTCAAATTCAAACCCTTAAATTAACACATCTTAAAAGTCAGCCTGAGACAACTGGAATTTATTGACACAAAGACAAAAGAGACAAAATCGGGTGTGGTCATTTCACCCAGTTTTTTTCAAATCAAGTTTTGATGGCCAAATGTATCATTTCAGTGTGAATCATGACAGATGACTTAGTGTTTTTCTCTGACAGATGTACATTACAAAATGCTTTCTATGACTGATGCTATACTATGAATGTATCTCCTTTTACATTCTGTATGGAAATATATGTTTTAATCTCTTTCTTGACAATTATGGTAACACTTAACTTTGGCCAGGGCTGCATTTTGTTTATAAAAGGCCTTCAGAATTACTGTACTCAGAGCATAGCAGGAAAATATACATTTTTGTGGGTGCCTATTTTGTTTACTGGAAGAGGGCCTTATCTGTTAGTTAAAACTCATTTCAAAATATCACTGAGCTGTGCTGTGACCCTTGTCAACTACAGACACTTGCCAACCTGGGATTTATGCAGTGAATGGGTTTATTAATGAGGTGAAAAAGCTGTCATGGTGTTTTAATGTGAAAATATGAATTTAACATCTATTTTTATGAAAGCCCCTCATTGACTGAAAATGGCTAATGTCACGTATGTCCACAAATAGAATCACAATACTGAAACAAGTAATTACAGACCAACAAATCTTAAATCTATCAAATGTAAGGTTGTGGAGATGATAAATTGGACTAAACTGGAAAATCAGCTCTATGGTAATAGTATTATAGGAAACGGTCAAAAGGGATTTAGAAAAGAAAGGTGATAGTTCTTTGAGCCCAGGAATATACAGAACATGGCTGCTCTTTTCTGAGCATATACAAACACGCTCATTCCAGACCAACAAGTAATGTAATAATCAATATCTTAAATGAGTTCTTACAGCTGAGAAATATGCCATATAAATACTGTTTTTATTTCCAGGAATCATCCAAATGCATGCATTTATTGGAAGTCCTACCACAGTTAGGAATTCATCTTTTATGTGGAGCTTTTCAAAAACCTTTTAGTAATGAACATACTGTACACCATATCGATAGGCTCTGTTTGAATCCGTTACTGCATTACAGACCTGGAAATGTAGGCCTGAGGTCTCAACTTCAAGTACTGCTAGTGCTAAAACAGAAACAGTGATTGTTCTCAGTAACTCTGCACCTCAGCTATGCATCGATGATCATGAGTTAAGGTATGCAGTGTCCCTGGAGCTCAGGTGTCAGCCTCCAGGCAAAGGCAGATATTGGGATAAATGACATCGGCATAAAGAGCACACTTTCTGTCCGTGATAAATGGAAATCCGTTGTGAACAAATCATTTGTGTTTACCTGCACCATACTAAGATGAACAACTATGCAAATGTTTAGCCGTCAACACAAGAGCTTGAGCACATGTTGCACTGTAGAAGGCTTCAGCTTTTTAAATCACAGGAAACATTTCCATAGCAAAGGCAGTTTGTACAGAAGAGATGGATAACATCAAACTGAGGTGCAGCATTTGTCTTGGCTTATCCACAAACAAAATTACAAGAAATCTTAAATAGCATGGAATGGCAGAGAATCTAAAGAAAATGTCAAGGGAGATACACAAGCAGCAAAGTCAAAGACAGGACCCAAGGGAAAAATGAAACATCAAAGTACTGACATAATTTAAGTATTTATGCATAATGCTTAGATCATTAGAAAATAAATACATAATATTGAGGTGATCACGTTAACAATTGATTAGGACGTACTGTAAATGGATACAACATTTGTGGATACACAGTGTCCTGGACAAACAAGAGAGAGATGAAAGAGAAGGACATGTACTGTAGCACTACTGTATATTATAAAAAAGCACAGTTACAAGTATGCCACAGGTCCCCAAATCCACATATAGTACTAATATTATATTGCATAATGTAATGTATTTTATATTATGTAATTGTATTGTGTAAATGTGGAAAAGAAGAAAACGATTTAATGGAGGACATCAACTTTCCTCATTTAGTCTGTGACAAAACGATATGAATGGATGTTGATGTTAATGTAAGTTCATTAATGATTGCTTTCATACTCAGTTTGCCAGAGGACCTATAAGAAGGAATCCTAATATTATTCTTTAAAAAAAAAAAAGCCCAGAATGAGAAAAGATACCCCATTACAGAACCGTGATCATTTGCTGTATATTGCTTGATTTGACATGATTGTCAAAACTGTACAGGTAGACTTTAAATTAAATATTATGAATTTCAGGAAAGTGAATGATAATGAGATATAACTGTAGAATGGGACACAGTGGATATGTGATCAGTAGAAAATTAATGGAAACAGTTTAAAAGTACTATACTAGAAGCACAGGAAAACTGTATTCCAAGTGTCATTAAATCATAAATATAGAAAGCAGTGACACAAAAGGATTAATAAATTAATATATAAGGAGAAAAAAAACAATTAATGGGAATATACTACACTTACACTTACAGACTAAAAGATTTTTACAGTCTGGATTGGAAAAGACTGCGAGTGAGTTTGATACAAGTATTCAAAATCCACAAAGGCATTTACAATGTCAAACCAATGATCTGCTTCAGACTCAACTCAAGTGAAAACAACAGGAAAGAGCATTTCATACAGAACAGGAGGCACTTTTTTACTCAAAGGGTTGTGGGGGTTGTAACAAGCTACCCAGACATGCTGATGAAGATGATACCCTGATCTCTTCCACGAAACAACGTAATTAGATCCTCAGATTAATTAGCTACTAAAAACCCAAAAAACACTTCTTGTTTGCAAGTACAGTAGTCCTATATTAATTTATATGCATTTTTATATAATTTCAGATACAGTGCAATGGAAGGATAGTCAAAGTACAGAGAATTAGCACTGTACTCAATAGTGCACAAGCCATAAATAACACTATATGAAGAATCATATTAATCATATGACTCTATATGAAGATCATATACTATATGAAGATCAAATAATCTATTTTCTATGCAATGTTCTGTAATGTTGATATCCTGTGTGTACCCAAAATGAGACTCGTACTGTACATAGGGGATGAATTCTGCTGTGTGGCTCAGTGAATGTGGTACACAGTTAATAAGACTATCACAAATTCTGTTTCTATTGATGCATTTAAATTGGGTCTGAAAACATTGCACAATGCTGTTTAATATTTAATTTTCCTGTGTCTTACTGTGTATCGTTTTTTTTTTCTGTTTGGTGCTTTCGATATGTCATATACAATACATTACAGTTTTTTATTACTATTGTAAGTTTCAACAAGTAGCGATAAGAGCCGTGCCAATTTTGAACTGCTCCTTTGAGTCAGGCATTATAAGAAATGTAACAGTCAGCTGTATCTTTTACTCCAAGAGTGAACTAAAAATGAAGGCAACGAATTACACAGATTTGTACAAGAATAGAAAATAAAATTTAAACGGCTAACTCAAGGTTTGTGCTCTATAAAAGAACATACAGTATTAAACTTTTCTTAGTTGTCTGGGGGGTGATATACAGTCCTCCTTGAAGCCTTGTTGTGGCACATAACTGAAATAACAGCTGAAAAAGAGTATACTGTAGCACTGTACATGCAGCCTCAGAGCTGTAGCCTGTGAATAGCCCGTGGATGTCAATTCACACCTCCATCTCATTAGCATTCCCATTTTCCTCTCAGAGCACCCTGAAACAGCTGAGTGTGGAGGCTGCTGGGCTGGAGGAGGAGTGGGCATACTGTGATTAAGTCAGTCGTTTCCTTTGAGAATTATCTCAGTCTTCACCCTTTCATTTTGCTACCTTCTTTAGTACAGCTACCCCAAGCTGGAGCAAAGTATTGTGGGTGTCCAGAACAAGCTTTACCGGTTGTGTTGTTGAAACAGATTGCCGGAGGTCCTTTATTAACTTGCTAGATATGACACTTCGATCGATCAGTTACCCAAAACCAAGCAAGCACGCTTCATGATCGCTTGCTTCTAACTAGTCTTATGCATTCTTGTGAGCTGTAATGGAAAGTACCCAGAGATCAGCTGGCAGTCTGCAAGACTCAGGAGTCCGTGTGGCCAATTGTTAAAATAATTGATTTTTGCGCCCTTGTCAAAGTAAGCCCACTTTAGAGAAGTACTGTAAATGTTGTACTAATACACGTCTGACTGTGTATGCAAAACCACAGAGGATTAAATTCCATTTGTTTTCTAACTTTCATTTTGAATCATGCATTTCATTTCAGAACTTGTTTTCATGGAACAAAGTACAGCACATGGGTATTAGTGTAAGTTTCTGGTATAGATGCATATTTACATTACACTATTATATATACATCAGTATTTGCATACATTTCCATTTGAGTTTTCTGATATCTCCTTATGTACTGAGACATTGTTTCATAAACCTAGCAGTAATAAATGGTGTTAATTTATATCTAACTTCCCCAGTAAATATTTACAGATAAAAAACCATTTAGTCAATTTGCCTAGAACCATTCTAATTTATAAATTTGAGTGCTACCTGTATGTGCAATCTTAATTGTAATATTATTTTAAGCCAAAAAAAATCTTTACTAAAGTAACTTTTGCACTAATGTGGTCTATGGTCACCAATATCGTTACTGTATTTTGTTTTTGTTACAGTGCATAATTAGTTACTTATTTAGCCAATGATTGAGTCTCAATTATATACCTCTTGAAGTTTTTGATTTAAACAATTATGATACTTTAGGCTGCTGTGTATTAATCTATTCTTGCTGCTGTCCTCTATTTACGATCATCAGCAAATTCACAAATTTTATATATAAGGACACAACTCTTGTACTTGCACACAGAGGTGAAACAGCACAAACCCGAGCTTCAGCAAAGTACCTCTTAGATTGTAGAAAACAAGTTATTTTCTCCTGTATAGTATGTGACCTCTCAACTTCCACAAGAGCAGCAGTGAGATGTTGGATAAATTGTAGGGCAATCTTCAGATTCCCACTGACAAAAGGGAGTGTGGTGCAGTGCAACTTCTCCCACTAGTCATGTTTCTTTGACACGCTGCCTTCAAACCCTGTCACCTCCTCTCAAGGAAATTCCACATCACACACACATTCTGCTGCACAGGCAGCACAAACACGAGCAGAAGCGCACACAGCTCTCTGAACGAGCCTGACACTGCGCTGTGTGTGAACTCAGTAAAGCACGAGGGGAACTACAGAGGAAGCACAGCAGAGCACTGAAAGTGTGGTGGCGTAGAGTATGTAAATAGTGCAGCGGTAAAGAATACAAATTTACCACAGGTGAAAGGTACACACAGCATTGCCAGAGATTTGTCCCCTCTATAGATCCACCTTCATATTTTGAAGCATTTAAGGTGGTTTGGTCACAAAACCCCAGCTCCTTCTCTACATTTACCAGTTAACAGCCTCATAAACATTTAAACATTCCTGCCAGCTACAGCAGTTGTCCCCTTTTCGCAATTTTGTAGCCCATTTGAATGCATTACTTGTGGTATTTTAGAGAAAACAGTGTCCAAGAATTGGTTCAGTGTACTACCACACCAATCCACACACTCCCTGCTTAACTCCTCCTGTGTTCAGACAGCTTGCCGGCTAACTGTAATCAGCTCATTTCTCCCCCACCAGGCTCTGTGCCTGCCCCCTCCCTCACCCTCCCTCAGGTCCTACCTGGAGTGTAGCCTTTTGCTGGCTGGTTCCTGGTCCACACCATTAGGAGACAGAGCCATGAGCTCTGCAGAGCAAGTCCCCGGTGTGGTGCTGTTTTGTCAGCTTCTTCCTTGGTGCACTAACAGCAGTTCTGTGGCAATGGCAGCCGTCAGGAAGTGATGTATTGTACAAATAAACCATAAAGGCAGGCCCCACCTCCGGCCGTGACATCACCCAGAGGGAGCTGGGCTAGAGAAGGCTGCTACAGTAGCTGCTCACTCTGAATACAGATTTCCCCCTAGGCTAAGACATGCACACGCTGTGCTCTCTCTCTCTCTGCCTTGATTACTGTGCTTTCTCTTTCTTTATCAGTCACATTTCTTCACTTTTGTGTGTGTGTGTGGGGGGGGTTGTTTTGTTGTTTCTTCATTCTCTATCTATGTTTTTTTGGTGTCCTTGCTAAAGCTAAAAACATTTCTCTCATAACTCTTCTTTTTCTCCACTTTGTTTTCTGCCTCCTTATCTGAGCAAGTATCTCTTATTCCAATAGCAACAACGTCTGAAATAACAGATTTCGGTTTTATCCCATTTGTAAATAATTTAGAAACTGATGCCCGGCACTACCTTTGTTTCCCATTTTTTGGTATTATTATTGCAATTCTTTCTTAGCCAAAGAAAGCGTGCATTCTCCAGTTGTTTATCTTTTTAAATTATTTTTGAAGAGGCTAAGGAGGAGGTGAATGATGTGCCTAGAAAAAAAATCAAATAATTAATTCAGGCTATAAATGGGTACTTTTTAATGTGATTTTGTGTAGCATACAGAATGTACACAGCATGCCTCTTTTACTGTATTCACTGTATATTTGGTGTGGTTAAGATGTCTGTGTGTTCCATGAAAATCAACACAAGTACACTGGAATTAAAAACAGGTGAGCTGGTTCACTGATTGGTTGAGTTCACATCTTTGGGGACATTATTTTGTGTTTTTTAGCACATGTAGTGTCATCCATACAATGTTTTTATATAATTTCTTCTTCTTCTATAAACAGCTTCTATATTTCAATCTATTTAAAAATACAAACTTCTGACTGTACCTGCACGTTCAGTGTTACCAATCAGAGAAGTAACTAGTTTTTAAAATACTGTAAATACCATATTCCTGGAATTTCACATTTCTAATGTTTCTAATTCCAAGCTTCTTCAGCACTTTTCCTTTTGGATATAAAGCACAATGATCATCATAACTCGGGGAATCAGTGGAAATGCAAATGTGTTTAACACAGAAAACAGGGAGATGACTCGTCAAACAAAGCTATTGAACCAACCCGTGAAAGCTAAATCACTTGAACGATTTGCAGTCTAGCTTGATGAGATCCTTGAATTAATGTGCAGTATTCAACAAAGTGTAATGAGTTTGACAGGTCGAACAGCTTGATCTCATTCATAACATTTACTTTCCTTTCTTTGTGAACGGAGATCAAGGACTGCAATGCCTTCCTTATTGGGCCTGTTGAGGTTCTACATAGACTTCACTATGTCAGGATTCTGTTGCTTGAAAATAACTGCAACTCCTCTGCAGTGCCACCTGCACTGACACACTGTACAACAGGCTGGAGCTTAAGGTTCTCATTGGTCCAGGCACCACCGAAACCTGCAATTTCAGCCAACCTGCTTCTAGAGTCCTCTAGGCTCACAAGATGGTGATTGTGAATGGATGAGGTTATTGGTGAGTGGTGTTTGTGAAAATCATGTTAATCAAGGGTTAGTTTTTATAGCATGCACAGTGCTAGTGGGAGTTGGATCTGTGATTTTGGACAAACCCCTCTCACCAGCAATATACTGTAATCAGTTAACATTCTCATATGGGGCTAATTAAGGAATTAGTGAGGGTTAGGTGGTAACTCCCACTTGAATGTCTGACCTGGTGGCTCTCTGTTCAGATTGCCTGTCAAGGGTGATAGAGCTTTTTCTAGTACAATGTCACGCTTGTGCGATTCATTGTCCAAACCCGTCAGAAATTTGCTTGAACACATTTTTATCATTGCTTTTAACATGCAGTTTTGTTTATCCTTGGTTTCATTTGGAAAGTGCTTAAAAAATCTGTATTTGCAAGCAGGTCTCTATTAAAGTTCTACTGTCGATTTATTCGGACAGCGGAGCAGGTGAGGCATTAAAAGAACGCCCCGCATGTGACGCCTGGAAAATTGCTACAATTGCGTCAAAAATGTCCGCAGGTTCAACAGTGACGTCGTGCAGCACTACATTCGGAATATCAGCACAAAAGATCATGAAACTGCACAGAGACGGAGAGCCTCAACAATAAAACACACCTTGCAGAAATGGTGCTTTCTGGGATGCAGCACTCAACGGATTGGACACCTAAACCGAACATGATAGTAAAATAAAAGCAATTAAAGTTGCCGTTGCATATCCAAGAATAGAAGGAAACAGATTGATTAAATTTCCTTGAGTCTGACATGCTTAGATTGACATTGTGTATGATAAAATAATTTAATAACTTTTATACGAGAACATACGTTCTGTTAAAAGAATTAGAGGATTGTGATGAACTGTTCTTTTGTCATTTACATGTCTTGTTTTCTGTAGTGTCAATGCAAATAAAAACTGGGACACTGGGTCTTATTCAATAGCAATTATTCAAGCTACTGCAACAGCAAGGCGACCTGCAAGCGCCTTAGATTTCCTAAAGCGTTGTTACTTTTTAATTTTACAGTCCTTCGATCATTTTTGCATAGTTGAGCGAATGCAATGCATTCCTTTAGGCTTTAACAGAAATGGCCCTTTTTTTTGGCGCTGCTTAGAGCGCCAATAGCTGTTACACTCGCTGAAGTCAGGCGGGGCCACAGCAGTACAGTACATGTTATCATTACCTCTGCAGTTGATTCTGTTGAGTTCAAACGCCTTAACAGAGGAAAGGTATCGCTAGAAACATTTTAACAGGTAAATAAACTGTAATGGGGTTATTCTACGAAGAGTGATGGTAAACCAGTAGTGGAAGTAGTTTTTCTTGAATAATAACTATGGTAACGATGGTTTGTGACTGACATTTATTAAAGAGCATTTTATTAGTTTGTTCAGAAACGTTTGCGGAGCGGTTGCAGAAATGATTTGGATATACAAAGAACGTCGCTGTAAACCGTTTAGGAACGTTTTCAAATAACTGGAAATTTCAATCTATTTTTTCTATGCATTTAATTAGAATTTGTTAGCAATTAAATTACTTTGAAAATGCTTCTCTTATTCAGCTTTTTCCAGTGGTCTGTCTGACCCTGAATGCCATGATAGTTGATGTTCAGTTTTTTATGTACTATGCTAAAATATTTACAGCCTGCTGTTGTTACGACCACAAACCGTACCTTAAGAAACAGTAAAGAACTGAACTTTTAAACGGCCGAAAAGCTATGGGCTCTCACTCCATCTAGCGGTGTAGTTTGTACACCGCAATCCTCTCTTTTATTGACGAGAGCGATGTGGAACTTTAATTTGTCAAATAAGAAACTTGAGTTTTGCAGAAGTATGTTTTTGTGCTGAAGTTTTAAGATATATAATTTTCAGCCACGACAAACAAGTAATGTTTGTCATCCATTTGCAACAGCAACAGAATGCTGTTTTTTCTATTTTCTTTAGTTATACAGGCTTAGAAAAAAACACTTGAAGATCAGAAGAACGTCATAATCAGATTGGGTTTTTGGATATGGCAGGCTCATCTAAAATGGAGGGTGAGTGTTATATACACGCCTGAATCAAAATGATGTGAAAATACATTTTTTTTTTCTGGGCAGTTTGAATCCTGCTTTTAAAGTATAATTTTCTTTCCTAGATCCACGTGTGCTTTAACGAATCATCACTCCTTCAATGCTTAGTGAAATGTCATCTCCCTGCAGCTCTGCAGACTTGGCTTTTCTTGTGCAGTTTGTAAAAACCTCAGAGGTCTTGGAAATCCCCTTCTCTGCTCTCTTGATCACAGTAAGAAAACAAGTACAACTCCCTTCTGCTTCCTGTGTGTTTATATTTCCCATCATGATCCACCATGATTTAAATTATTTATTTAAATTGGTAATTTAATTACACAGCTAAATATTCAGATTGACTGAAGAATCTTTAGCCTTCAGCTCTAGAGCAGGTAGTGGTTTAAATAGATGTGGGAAAACACGTTGGGCTGAGTAATGCAATGTGTGTGTTGGAAATATTTTGTTTAGTGCCGTGAGGGGAATTTTCTAAAAGAGGTGTTTATTTTCCCTTAGATGTGGAATGTGCATGGGAGATGCTGAAGGAAGCAAGGATCAAGGTGAGCTCAGTGTTTATTCACCAAGTGATCTAAATACAGCAGAGAACCCGTCTTTCCTCGTGCTCTCAGAGTCTATATGGATCGTGCTTTGCTGGTCTGTATTCTTCTGCAACAATCAGCCGAACACTAGCTCTCTCTTCTTCTGTTCTGGTTTCTTTCCTTGGGGTACTCCAGAGTATGCTGTAAGTCTAGAAACAAATGTGACAGGCCCCAGACAAAACAAGGTGCTGGGTCACTCCATGTCAAATCACATACTATGACACCCACCATCTTAGATTGGTCAGAAATAATTTGTTTAGTTAGAGACAGAGAAGTTTATGACTGCTCTTCGTAGTGTGATAGAGGATGCCCTGAAGAGAAAAAAAGTAAAACAAAGAGTAGCCATGAAAAAAAGTTTGTTTTCCCCAAATTGTCAAATTTTACATCACTAGCTGACAAAATCAAATTCCTGACCTTCTTTACTCTACATGTCAAAGTCATCATCTCTTGAAGGTAAAGCTTTAAAAACATTTGAGGACATTTTTTATCTTTCACCTTTTCTCACTTAGGAACAGTGGCACCCCATGGTCAGAAATTGGTATTATCTCTATAATGTGACATTTCACAACATTTTCATAAATCTGTGCTGGAGAAAAAGAAAAAGACCATCAACGTTTTTTCTGGGAGTAAATGAGAAAGGTTGAAGACACAATCATCCAAGCTGCAGCTCTACTGCTTGTCCTTCATAGAAACTGATGTTACAAGATGTTCATTTGGATGGGTGAGGGGTGGGGTGGGGGGTCCCATGGGTGACGTTTGACCATTTATTTGTATTCCTCGTGTCCTAATCATTTTCAGGGAAGAGCGTGGTACAAATTGGATGCTGGAAATTATACTGAATATTTTGTGAATCCAACCATTTTCGGTGCCATCAACTAGCTACATTTTCCACAGACCAAACTGAACAGACCACATTTTTACACAAAAACATTACAGGGATGCTTCTCTCTCTCTCCAACTATATAAATCATTTCAGAGCAATCCGAGATGGTGAGTGTCAAAATCCAAATTTCACCATTATTTCAGAGGGGATGACCCTGGTTCAAGGGGTCTGGACACATTAAAAAATTCAAAATTCCTTGAATACGTAATGTAAAAGGAGACTTTACTGCAATACCGCTGCTGTAATAATACAAATACTGTATCTTCTATTTGAAAGGCTTTTACTGTTTGTATCAAACATTCCTTTAATCACATACATGTGAGAATGACTGCCAATTTCACCAATTAGCCAGTGTATTACTGTTCACCCTGTGTGTCTATTTACAGATATCAGAGGTCTTAAAAGCCTCGTGTGATTTTTTTTTTCTGATGCAGCCAACTGATCTCCTCTCCCTCTACTGCTTTCAGCTCCATTTAGTTGAGGACGGTCTGGGTTTACAGGACAGGGTGACAGAGGAGCCCAGAGCACTGATGGGAGCAAGAGAACTGGAGACACAGAAAGGTATTCCAAGGTTATTCTGATCTGATCCAAAAATGCATTTGAAATACAATCGTTTCTTAATATATCAATTAAATACATGTTCTGGAACACTTCACTACGGTTGCACTCCTAATAATCAAGAAATGATAAAGTAACATCTTAAGTTATGAAGCTATATTGGGGTGGTGCGGTGGCTCTGTCACTGGAAGGTTTCCAGTTTGTATCCCGCGGTTATTAATAATAACAATAGTATTAGTAATAATAAGAACAATATAATAACGATAATATTTGTCAATGCAGGAGTGAGTGTATACAGGAGAAAAATGATAATTGAGTTTAGAGTAAGGGAATAATAGTTATTTTGGTAAAAATACAATGGTTTAAAGTGATGAAGACCACCTTAAGGGAGTGATATACTGTTGTGGTGACAGTCTAAGACCTGTGTTTCAATCATTTTTACACCACCAAATGAAACCAAATACCTTGCTCTTTCAACATAGAAAACGTGGAAATACCTGAAGATCCCTGTGTGTGATATCTAACCAGTAATGAGATTCCTTATGTGTGTCATTATCTTTGTGTTAATGGTACTTAAAATGTGACTTGAGAATAAATCTGTTTAATTGTTAGTCAGTCCTGTTTAATTGTTAGTCAGACCTGTTGGATTCCAATTAGGAACACACCATTTCACTTTCACACAACCCTAGCACAGTTTTTAATGCTGCGTATTGTATTTGTGTGACACTGGAAAAAGGTTTCAGCAACAGAGGTGCTGAAGATTGTTTTACATTCCATTCAGAAAGTTCCCCAGAGATGGATGGATATCTTGGCGCAGAAAGGAGTAGCCTGGATATTGCTACAAATCCAGAAACAGCAGACTGGTCTTTTCTCAGGTAAAGAATTTCTTCCTTGGCCTCGGCTGTAGATGTTGGTGCTGTTTGCTCATATCATGAGTTCAGTTCCCACAATGCTGTGCACCTGTGTCTACTCTCTTTCTGTTTTTATAGAAAAGGTCATGGCAGACTTCAAAACTTACAACAACAATAGTAATTTCTTGCATTTGCATTTTAATTTCCAAGTACTTATACATACAGTAGGAGGGACCCACTTCACCCACCACTAAAGTACAGCACAAGACAGGTGTCAAGCACCAGCAGCCCCACTACAGAGCACATCAGGTGGAGAAGTGAGAAACTGTTTCTCCTATTACCTCTACATTCCCCTCATGGATAACTGCAGGACAATGCTGATCTCCCATATCATCTAATTCCAGCTGCTAAATTTGTTTTCACAGCAGTGAAACTAGTATTTAAAAATATGAATGAAGCGGAAACTGACCACAAGAATGTGAAAATATACTGCCCTGCCAGTCGCTTTCATAAAGGTTTAGCAGCCAAATCAAAATGCAGCGCAACAAACAGACTGCAGGAACTGTGCACTGACCTGGTAAGTAGACCAGAGGCTGAATCCAAACACAGGCTCGAGCCCAGCAAGGTGCAGCAAGTTGGTGGTAGTGAAGAAGATACGAAGCGTCTTTCAGGACCCTATGCAGATGACACAATCCGGAAAGGATTGAACACACACAGGGAAGAGACGAGGAACAGGGCTGGTAGACGAATAGGGCGGGGTGTGTGTGGTCCAGGGCAAACAGTCCAAAAGGGAGTCCACAGGGAAATCCGTGGTGAGGCAAATGTCCAGAGCCGGGTGATCAATCCAAGACGAACAAGACAAAGTTAAAAGCCGGAGCGGGATCCGGGAAGGGGGAATGGAACCAAGTGCTCCAGGTCCCGGACTTGGATGGTTCAGGAAACCAATGCAGATCCCGGAACAGAGTGAGCGTCTGGATTTTGTGGGGAGACAGGAAGAGGGAGTAGGTGCACAAAATCAACTAAAAAGTGAACGAGCTGGAGCGCCCTTAAGGGCACAATCTGATAACAAATCGAAAGGGATCGGAGCAGAAAAAAGTCAGTCAAAGCATGGTCAAACAAGCAGTGTTGGTACACAGGATGGCAGGCAAAAAAACAGGTGTCATCCAGAGATGTAGTCCGAGTAAAGAGGAGTCGAAGCTGAGGGAGAACAGCAAAGCAAGCATGGAGCCAGGGAACACTAGAGACAACAGAGAAGACTTGATGACTGAGCAGGGAGCACAGTCATCTCGTGTCCTAAATCTCATAAGAGGTGGATAACCGAACATGGGTGGGATAGATTTTCATCCTGATCTTTTTGTTATGGTAATAGATGAGTTTAGAGGACAGGTGGAGGCTTATCCGGTTGCATCAGTAGAATGGGTTATGATACAAACTATATATCATAAGTCACAAAATAACCTCTACTTCAATATGTAATTACGTAATGTAAATTATATACGTTTTCTGATGGTGCAGTATGCACAATGTTGTTAATGAACAAATGATTGCGAGTTTGTGTTTTTTACAGGGAAAATATTACAATAGCACAAACTTATCAAAATATCCAAAACCCCCCATCCTTACTGTGGAAAAACAAGTGTTGTAACAGAAGAAATAAGGTTCTTGATCCCGAGATGAAGTGAAACAGATGAGTTTATTGCATGCAAGGAACAATAAAGCCGAAGTCTTGTTTCCCGCAAGAAACAACAAAACCGAAGTATTGTTCAACGTACTGTTACAAACTTTTGGGTTATATAGTGTTTTCTTCTCCGTTTCTGACGTCACTCGGTCTGATGGTAGAGAGGGGGGTTCATGGTATTTGGCCAGTTTACGATGTTCTGGGCAAATGGTCAGTTTAACATTACACCCAGGGGGGTTCCTAGCTGGCATCTGCAATCCTTATCAGTTAACCCTCTTTCCTGCCATAAACCCCAGCTTGTGACTTGGAAGTCTAAACCCCCTACAGAAAAGATTAAATTCAAACCCCCGTCTTCACATCTTTCTTCATTCCCCCCTTATAAAATATGGCATACGTCAGTGTAGCCTATTTTTATACATACAATGTCAGGGCAGATCTTTCCTTTCTTGGCGAACAGGTATGTATTGCCATGACATTGTACGTTCCACGGTTATGGCAAGATGTGATACATGTTTTTGTGCACGTGATGATTACAATTATACATATAAACAATACTACTCCTACAGATAAACACTATAAAAAGGTTCCACCCCAGGCCCCAAACACAGACTTTACCCAAAACCCAATTCCCCAATTTTCAGTATAATAGTCCTGATATTTCTGTCCCTCATTGTAAATGTGTTGGGCCAGATCTGAGATGTGCTCAGAATTATCAGGAATATATGTGCAGCATTCAGTGCCAATTACTGCACAAGTTCCTCCTTGGGCCGCCAGTACATAATCTAAAGCTAGTCGGTTCTGCATGGCCACTGTTCTGAGGGCTACCATCTCATCATTAACAGCCTTCAGACTAGATGAGGTAGACTTTGCTAATTCTTCTAAAGTCGAGGCCATTTGAATTAACTCTCGACTCAGAAAGTTCATGCCGGCTTGTGGAAATATTATACCTAAATAATATTCCCAATCAGCCAATTTTCTTTGTGGTCTGTGTTTAGGTCCGAAGGGGCTGTGGGTTTGAACACGGATATGAGGAACCACATATCCTAAATAACATGAGCCAGACCACTGGGCTGGCAACCATGGGTAGGCTCGTTTTCCACAAATGAAATATGTTCCGTTTGGCGCTCCCCATGCCTCTGAAAATAAGAAGCTTATACCGAATTGTGGGGTGTGCCGATCCCATCCTGGAATTTGGGAGGTAGAGGTGGATATATTTGCAGCGCTGGTAAGGTTGCAACGACTCCATCCAACCAAGTGCAGACCAATTAGTGTGCTGAAAACATATGTTTCCCTCACGTTCCTTATTGAGAGTCAGGTATGGTGGTGTATGGCTTCTGTTATATTTAGGAGCGTAAGAGCCT
This sequence comes from Lepisosteus oculatus, assembly GCF_040954835.1. Taxonomy (NCBI): domain Eukaryota; kingdom Metazoa; phylum Chordata; class Actinopteri; order Semionotiformes; family Lepisosteidae; genus Lepisosteus; species Lepisosteus oculatus. The sequence goes on along the minus strand of NC_090719.1, from coordinate 9,054,669 downwards.
GTGAAACTCGTGGGCTCTAAGCCTCGCTCCTGTAGATATTGTAATGTTGTGCAGGTTAAAGTCGTATTATGGCAACCCCCCATAGTTTGTCATATTAAAATCTCCTAAATTATCCCTCCAAATGATCATGCCTATGACTTCCTCGCGACGCCAAGTAATGGCTCCCATAGGAAGTCCTCCCTGTACATATTTGGGTAATGCGGCACACACCCAGCAGGCACTTTGGTTGGTTTTCTTAGCTGTCAGATAGGAGAGGCCTAAAAAGGAATTAATTCCATGTTCTCCTTTGTGGGAGAGATGATCATTAATCCCTGCGGAACATAGTTCTACAGCAACAATTATCATTATTGACAGAAATTATTTCATTCTGGGTCTGTAAATGGGGATGAGGCTCGTCGGCAGTGTGGCGCGTGGATCCAGCGATCTTTTCCTTCCACTCGAACCGCAGACTCGGTTGTCAACAGGATCTGGTAGGGTCCGTCCCACCTGGGCTGGAGAACCTGTGAAGGAAATTTCCTGATCCACACCCACTCTCCTGGGATGAGGTCGTGCCCTCCTTCAGGTGGTGGTCCCCACGCCTCCAGGACCTGCTCGCGGGCTCCTTGGGTGGCCTCTGTCAGCTACTTGCAATAATACAAAGGAATGGTTGATCCCTCTGAGGAAACCCCAGTCTCAGCACCTGTAAGAGAACTTGTTTCAAATTATTAAAGGCGGCTTTTGCTGCAGGAACCAAGGCAATCTTGTCCTTGTACTGCACTCCCCCCTTAAGCAGATCTGTTAAGAGTTGTGCTCACCCTGCAAAAAACATATTACCCAGGCCCTGTTAAAATTCCACAATGCTAGACACAAAAGGGCCTTATCATAACTGCTTCTATTAGACACTCTAAAGCTGAAGCAACTCAGACTTGTGGGTTTCCTCGTCAGGGGAAGCACTCAGAATACCATCAACATACTGAGTGATCACAGCCAGTTGAAGCCACGTGATACCCTGTTCTGCATAGTCATTCTTTGTAATGCATAATATTTCAACCCAATAGATCTGGGATCAAACCACCCATTAAAATCTGGTACTCGGCAAGTAAAACTTGCTGTCCCAATACTCCTGTGGCCTCCTGCCATCTTCCCATATACATTGCTCTATAGTACACTGTTGAACAGAGGAGTGAAACAAGCAGGACAGTAGTGCTCCAGTATCCCCTAACAGAGAAACCAACACTCCATTAACAGTACATTTTTATCCACTGGACTGGGACAGACTTAGGGAGGCTACAAGGGATTTACAGGATCTAATCGTTAGGTAAACAGATTTTCTCACAAGACGTTATTCTCCCCAGTCTCGATTCTAAACCTACAGCGTTTCAGCATGTCTGGTCTCGAGACATTCGAATAAAACCAAATTGTTTCCACTATTACAACTAATTGTATAAATTACAATTTATAATAATTTATAATAATACAAAAACTGTTTAACTACTTTTACGTCCACCTGTACTGTACTTATACGCTCTTATATTTTCCAATCTCCTTAAGTTGATTTTCGTCAAGTCTCTTTAGTTACGTCTCTAGCCAGTCCCGCTGGCTAAACACACTCACACCGTCATTTAGTAGACCAAAACTCACAGTTACACACATACATGCCGGCACACAAATTCATAAAACACACATACACATCGAGAATATATTTTTCTCTTCGTAATACAATGTGCTATATTCTTGTTTTACTTTTACATGAATCCTTTTAATTCCTGAAGCGCACTCCAGGTTCGCTGCATTTCTAATTTCGGGTGCGGTACTTTAGCCCACCGGTCAATATCTTACGGTTTTGGATTTGATCGTATGGGGGAAATCAGGGAAGGTAGGTGCGATTGCAGACCCCCTCGACGGGGTGCGAGACAGTGTTAGAGTGGCGCCGTCATCAACGGCACCAGCCCCTGCTACATCAAGTCCTTTCCCACTTCGAGTGAGAGTACAGACCTGCGGGCGCCCTCCCTCTAACAGGGGAGACCCTGATCCGTCTTTATCACACTCATACCAAGTGTTATCCCAATCAGACCCCCCTTCTCCATATGGCCACTGAGGGAATTGATCCCAATTATTTTCGTTTCCTGCCTGTTTGTTCCCCTGTGGGAGAGCAGGACATAACTTAGCCGCTAGCTGCAGCACATTTACCAGTGCAGCGTGACCAGGAGTTAATTCCTAATTCGTTTCTCATTCTCCTGTACTGCCTCTTTTAGCTTTTTTTTCCCATACTCTTTCGTAGTGAGTAAAGTATTTTTTTTTTTCGGGTATTTATTTTCCCCGTAAACACACTTTTAAGTCACATCCCAATTTCTTTCTTTTTCGTCATGTATCTGCCACCACTGGTGCCGGCCGTGCACCAGGGTGGGAGCTACATGCTTGTGCTTTTGCCAATCAATACTCATATATGCTTTCTTTACAGGCGTCTTCGCCCCAAATTCCCTCTGACAAACTCAGCTTTTTCCATATTTTTCTCCTTCTTTTCCGTCAACTTACACTTTTCCGATATTTAAACGGACCCTTCCACCACTTTCTCAAACCATCAGTTAGCGCACATGTTCAGTCTCTTTAAGATTTACTTTTGTCGTGTGTGAGGTAACAGCTCATTCAGTAGGGGGATGTTTTCACTTGGAAAAACCTGTGCATTACTGCACTCATTCAGCCAAGGGCGTCTGTTACCTCCGGATCTAAATACCTCTCAGAGACTTTAGAGAGGATTTACACCGCACTGTTCACAGGTAAGAAACGAGACCTCGAAAACCCCCTTTCTTGATCAGTAATTCACCATCCCCAGAACGCCAGCATCGCTGCTTTTGCCCCGGGGTGGACTTACGCACTGAGCTCAATCAGGGCGATTCTCGGGTCTCAACGTCCTTTAAATCCTGCTACTTAATGCTTTGCTCTTTTATTATGAGGTGTGTTTATGTTAGTGTCGTGCGTGTGTATATGTATTTCACAAACAAGGAAAACACCAAAAACATACATACATATATCTCCTCCACTCCTGCTTCCTTTAAAACAAAAAAAAACCACGCCACGCCAATCTGTGCACGATCAAGGCGTAGCTAATCTCAGGACCCCGGGCGTAATTAAAGCCCACACCAATCCTGGATTATACGTGCATTTAATGCACCACTCAGCTCCAGAACCCCGGGCGCAATTAAGGCCCACACCGATCCCGAGCCACAGAACTCCGGGTGCAATTAAGACCCACACCAGTTCTGACCTTCAGAACTCCGGGTGCAACTAAGACCCACACCAGTCCTGAACTACGTGCATTTAATGCACCACTTGCTCTAGAACCCCGGGCGCAATTAAGGCCCACACCGATTCAGAGCCTCAGAACTCCGGGTGCAATTAAGACCCAAACCAGTTCTGAGCTTCAGAACTCCGGGTGCAATTAAGACCCACACCAGTCCTGACTTCACGGTAAGGGTCCAAAACCCGTTCAAAACTCCACGCGCAATTAAGGCATACACCAGCTTCGAACGCCTGTACACAATACCGCGGAACCCCTGCCAGACCAAATTCTGGGCTTACAGCAAACAACCCATTACATACACCGGTGCCTTCCCCGGGCCAGAGGAATTCAGAAACTCACGTTTACTCCGTCATCTCGGGCGATTCTCGCAGGGAGCAGAGATTTCCCAATCGGTCAGAGAGAGTCGGGACTTTTAAATAAAAGAGGAGTCCTTACCTCTTAGTTATGTGCGCGCTGACCGTCTCTCCTGCCGATGGGAAGTTCTGCGCCTTCTGGAGCATCCTGCCGACTACGCCAAATTTGTTGTAACAGAAGAAATAAGGTTCTTGATCCCGAGATGAAGTGAAACAGATGAGTTTATTGCATGCAAGGAACAATAAAGCCGAAGTCTTGTTTCCCGCAAGAAACAACAAAACCGAAGTATTGTTCAACGTACTGTTACAAACTTTTGGGTTATATAGTGTTTTCTTCTCCGTTTCTGACGTCACTCGGTCTGATGGTAGAGAGGGGGGTTCATGGTATTTGGCCAGTTTACGATGTTCTGGGCAAATGGTCAGTTTAACATTACACCCAGGGGGGTTCCTAGCTGGCATCTGCAATCCTTATCAGTTAACCCTCTTTCCTGCCATAAACCCCAGCTTGTGACTTGGAAGTCTAAACCCCCTACAGAAAAGATTAAATTCAAACCCCCGTCTTCACATCTTTCTTCACAAGGAATTTGTCAAGTGCACAATACTGTTGCTGAGACATAGCGACTTTTCAGTGATCACAGTCAGGTCCAAAAAAAACTCCAATAGATTAGCTGAGTGTTTTGCTCCCTCAGTGAAATCTGACCATTAGAAATTTAGTGGATGTTTAATGCTGCCTAAAGGCGATGTCTCTTCCTTTGTTTGTCTATATGTCTATCAAGTGGAGATCAAAGAAACTACCAGACAGAGTTAGAGAACCTATGATAATAATGGAAAATGTATTCCTTTGTCATATTTTTCTGGTTTTTAGCTAGGAAAACTGTGAGGAACTGTATTAATCCTCTTGCAGAATTTTGTTTTTTAGTAGTAAACATATTGGAAAAGCACTGAAAAAAATTTGACTTGTAATGAAAGAAAATGATGAGCATTTGTTATTTGTTTCATTGTTTTGGATACTTTTTCTGTTCTGCACTGAAAAGGATGTGTAAAAAATCTAATGTTTAAGGTATGATGCCCAAAGGTTAACCTTGAATTTGAACCCTGGAACAGGCCTATATTGTCTATATTTTCCAAGATTGTACAAGACGTTTAAGGGCATGTCCATCCCAGGCACAAAAGGCCTGTGGAGGGCTGGGGGTTATTTAAATTTAAATTTGGGGGACCAGCTTGTAAATGCCCAACTTGGAATGTATCCTAGATACTGGGCTTAGCACACTTGCTCTTATGAACAGTGCTATAGGTGCTATAATACACAAGTACAGTAGTCAGGACCACTGTTCCACGTCTTATCCAAAGGACAGAGCTTCTACAGCATGGAGTCAAAGGTCACCTTACAAAGACATTGATTTGGAAATTCTGGTCATGAGGCAAGACTGCCACCCAGTGGTCCATCAACAGACAATACATTGCTCAGTGGAATGTTTCACATAGCAAAAAATGGATTAAGCTAACCCAGGACCTTAAATGTTATGAAAATAAATGAATAATTGTTAATGGTTTGATATTTCCAAGCTTTTGGAAGCCGGTATACCCATGCAGCTTGTCAATGCTATCCCAGCTGCTGTACTTTTACTTACATCCTGGTATGATGTCTCACTTCTTGACAGCGGTGAGATCTTACACAAGAACCAGGCGCAGAAATCCAGGGAGAGCCAGGGCAGCCAGGGCCCAAGCCTGGGACAGGAATCATGGAATCCAAGGAATAGCGCCTTGTCCCTCTCCTCGCTCACACAAGACCGCCGCAGACAGCTCCTGAAGGCAGGGTCACCCAGAGGTCGCACTCTTGACCGCCTCCAGCAGCGGATCTGCCAACAGAAGCTGAAGCACCGGAATGGGGAGGGAGATGAAGGCCCAATTCATACACCTGTGGTCACCCAGAGAGGCCCTCTTGTTAGGAAAGTCCGGAAGGTCGCTTTTGCGCCTCGTCTGCCAGCCTATAGAGGTCAGTAAGCAGCCTGGATGTCACAGGGGTCAGAAAAACACTAGGAAATGGAGTAATGCCAGGAAAGCCAGTGAGAAAGGAAGATGTTGACAATTTATCTGTCTTCAAGAACAGGAAGCAGGCTTCCAGAAAACTACAGTGTCATATTGTGCCTTTTATTGCAAAAGCTGTTTAATTAAAAAAAAGGCGGTGGCTTTCTTTTGTATGATTAGCCTTCAGTCTTCATTCACACACTGTGATATTTGGATTGAGGGCATTGCAAAGGTGAAAAATGATAAAAAAACAGCTGTAGCTATAGTTACCCCATAAACATCTGGAATTATGGGTAGTTGTTGTGTATGACCAGTCAAAGTGTTTGGGCAGGAGCCGTTTACTACAATTTTTTTGTAGCTTTTTGTTTTATCAGTTTTATTTCTGAAAGAGACTACACCAGAAGACAATAAAACGCACTGTCTTAGAAAATATATCTATCTTTCATCATATGTTTTTCACTAACATTAAGTTACAGTAGTGCTGTTCCCAGTTGGGTCTTGAGTCTTCAGAGGAGAGCTATTAATCAAGCATCTAAATAAATACAATACTAACACAGGAGTAATAACATTTACAAAGACAGGAGGTTCTTAAACAAAAACAAGTAAAAAAAAACGTTTACAATTAGATGCCTAATCTGTGTTGGTGCAAATCAAATGATAATGTAGATCAGAAAGCATTTTCTTTTGGAAGATTCTGAGCCTTTTCATGAAATGTGAGTCATAAACATAAATGCAATTACACCGTCCAATTGTTAGATTTCTACTTGGAAACTTTCACAATTTACTTGGATAACTAGAGTTGTGGAGGATAACTGTAGCTTTAGAGCACAACATTCTCAGATGGCCTCATTTTACTTTTCATGGTTCATTTGCTGTCTCATCAGGATTAAGTACAGGGAGGGAGAAAACGGACAGATTGGAGAAACCTCTATTTAGTGATAAGTTGTCTACACTGAAATATGGACCTCGCAGATTGACAGGTCATTGCTGAGCTAGCTAGCTTTTTAGCCACGGAGTTCCAATCAATTCTTAGGCCAGTATTGATTGTTTCTAGAAAAGGTGATGCATTTATAAGGCAGTATTAATATAGTTTGATGTAGGGTTAAGAGATGATGGATTACTTGCAAGAAGAATTAGTAATGCTAAACTATGCTATGTGGCATTTTCTAGTACTAGTATACAATTTATTGAGACATGGAACAAAACAGAAAACCACTTTGTATGCTTAAAAGACTACCAGGAAAGACTTTTCAATATCTGTACTGTTACTTCAAGACAAACACAGTGTCTAATAATCAGACGTGAACTATTTCTGAACTAACCTGAGCTTATAATTAGTACTACAAAAATAAAACAGCTTCTTTTGGCAACATCTTGTTGAAAGTAAGTGTTCATGCCCTAGAATCATGCCTTCATTGCTTTAAATCCTTGAACTGCACTTAATGCCATTTTATAATGTCCAGTTTCCAAGTAGCTTCTATTGTAATACCACAAGCCTGATAGAATAGTAATTATACTGTTGAAATATATTCACTAAGCAGATAATTGCTAAAGAGTCATGCAGAGCAGAACCTTGGTTTGGCATCTCATCCAAAAGAAGGAAATCTTTTACAGTCACTGACAGAGGATCAGAAGGAACTTTCTAATAACCTGCTCATTTCCTGAACTGCTGGACCTGCTAGACATCTGTATGGCTTGTACAGTATGTCTCTCACTTATGCCTCTCTGTCTCCAGGGGGTCAGGAGACAGCAGACAAAACTGTGGGACCTGTGCCTCTAAAAAAGAATGCTATCACAAATCCTTCCTGTTTGAGGATCAGCAATGCAAAGCCAGGTACTGTTTCATCTTTACTCTAAAAAGTATATTCCCTCAACAGAAATAGTCCTAATAGCCCTCGTGAAAGCAGTGTATTATTTCTCCACTGTTACAAATTTTGCTGAAAGACTAGGCTTTTAACGAAGCAAACATGTTCAATCTTGACAATCCACTGCAACAGAACACATTTATTTTCGATCCGTAATGAAAAGAAAGAGAATAATATAAATCGATGATTCCATGTTCGCAAATGTGGAATACCGTCGTCACAGTATTCCAATAAGTTTAATATCAGTGGTAAGCAGCATCTCCTGATGTGTACTGTACCGTTTCCTGATTTTTAACAGATAGATCAGTATTTTAGAGAAAATGCAAATAGCACTCTGCTGAGCAAAGCCACACTTATGATACTTCTTTATCCTCATTTCGTAGTCTGTAGTAGAATTCTGTAAAGATGTGTTCTTATTCATTTTACCCTTTTACATCAATCTGTGACAACTGTTCATTTGGCAACTAGGCACCAAGAGGCAGTCCAAGGTGAGGCCTATTTTGATGAATACTGTGTTTTATCATATATCATAGGAACTGGGTGCAAGAGCATTGAATATTTGACAAACTATCACAGTGACCCCATGTAGGCTCAGGCAGTAGGGTGGAGCTCATTGAATCTCCTGAGATCACCCATCATTCATGTCCTCCAAGCAGGGTCAGTCAGGGCTGGAGGAGATGGATGAATTCAAAGGTCACCTCTGACGTTCTTCAGTTAGTCATAATGTCTTCATGTCACCACCAGGCAAAACAGATGTCTTGCATTAGTGTAAAATATCTGTATTAATACTTGTCAAGGGTGTCAACAGGGAATCCTTATCTGGCTATTTTAATAATCATCACCATTTTTAGAAAAATCCCACTGCGATATTGTTTAGTAGAAGCCCAGGCTGTTTATTTGATACCATTACATAATAATCTGTTTAGCAGATAAGTCATTTCAGAATACATTCTATTCTACAATAATGACCTAGTCAACAGGCTATATCTGTTTTGCACAGAAGACCAGAGAACTAATAGAATAATAATAAAAATAATGCATAACAGCTCATAATATAAAGAGAGGTGGCATACGGAAAATTATTCTCTAATTTTCCTTAATGCAGTGTTTGTGATCAGTCCAAAGCACGGATTACAGTTAGATGGCCACTGTGCTTAGAAAATCTCTATGCATATGTTTTGAGTACCTGTGACTTATGACACTGTCATAAGTATGACTTATGACACTGTCATAAGTACACTGAAGTATTGATGGAAATATTTTCAAATTTCAAGTTGTACTGTTTACAGTACCTTCATACTATAAATGACTCACCCCCTTTCACATTTTGTGATGTTACAAACTCAAATAGAAATACATTTATGTGATTGTTAATGTTTAACAAAATGTTTTTTTATATGTTTTGTAAAATACGTGATTGATCAATATTCGGCCTTTTTGCTATACCAGTCCAAATTGATCCAAGGCACATCTCATTTTCCTTGTGAAACCACTCCAAAACTTGAATGGAGACCACCTGTGGTCAGTGCAATTGGTTGACATGATTTCAGAAGAAATACACTTGTCTATATACACCTGTCCCTCAGTTGACAGAGCAGAAACTCGACCAGGGGCTGTCTGTACAAGAATTATGAAGAGGCACAGATCCTGGGGAGTATAAAAATATATCCCCAGTGTTGAAAGTTCCCAGGGGTGCAGTCAGGTTCATCATAAGGCAATGGAATATGGAACCACCCAAACTCTTCCTAGAAGTGCCTTAGTCAGAAAAGTGACCAAGTACCCAATCACCCTGACAGAACTACAGAGGTCCATGGCTGTGTGGCTCCCGAAGGTCTGATGTCGTAGGGGTAGAATGTAAGTTCACAGCTGGGATTCCACAGGCAAGCAGTGCACTGCAGACGTCTCCATGTGTCTCCGCACAGCAAGCCGCGCTCCGGGGGTGTCGGCCTGGAAGGACGCCCAGCGTCTGGTGATGCAGATCCTCGGACCCCCTCGACAGCACCCTGAAACACAGCGAGAAAACAGCGCCCCTCCCTGGACAAGAGGCAAGTGATCCCTCCGTGTCACTGCATGGCAAAATGTAATTAATAATTAGCGTTATTGTAAACAGCAGTTGTAGCTGTAAATACTGTAGCAGTAGTTGTGGTAGCAACACTAAGCTCTCTGAACTGCCATTCCTCATTATTAGTCAGTAAAAGTAATTGTAGGCCAGAAAAGTGTTGCTTCAATGCAGAACTAATTTTTTGTTCAAAATATGTTCTGCTATGATATGCAGGTATGTTTTACATTGCTGACATTGACATTTTCAGTCTAACATGGTTGCTTTTCTTTTTTTTTTCCAGACGCTCAGTTCCCATGTGGAAAAACGCAAGGGGTGAAGTTTCCAGGAGAACAAAAACGTAGCCCATTTGATGTCATTTCCAATGGAAAACTTTCGGCTCCCCCAAATAGTCAAACGTTCGGTAGAGAAGGCCACACCCCTTCAGAAAATCTCAACTCAAAGACCCTCTTGGAAAAGTGCCCCTCCCCCTCCGGCAGGACCTCTTCTATCTCCAAGGAGAGACCAGCACCTCTAAAGAGTGTTCCCAAATCATCAAGCGCCTCCTCTTTACACACACGTCATGGCATCTCCAACAGCTCCTCCTCTCCCCAAGGAAGCACTTTTTCTGCTGGTCCCACCTCCCTCAGTAATGACCCCCTCACCCCACTGAGAACCCTGAGGAGCCCTGACTCGGCGTCACCCACCTCTGCCCTTTGTAGGAACCTATCTGGTGGAAAGGAAAATGTGGGCGTACGGCGCCCCGCGGTATCCGGGAGCCGCAGGGCAGAGGAAGTGCAGGCCTTCATGGGGCAGCAGGAGAGAGCGCGGAGGAGGAAGGCACAGCAGGAGAAACAGGAAGCTCTGAGAGAAAAGGAGAGGAGGAAGAATATGATGCAGGAGGTACTGAGGAAGCAGCAGGAAGCCTTGCACAAGGCTCAAAGAAGCCACCGGGATCGTGGAGTAAAGGAGAGAAACAGGCCCACAAGCTCCTGCAAGGTCTGTGAACACAGGGCAGTGTGTTTGACACAACCTGAAATTAACATCACACCTTCCCCCTTCTTTAAACGACAAATTCATTTCCTTCTAATCCTCTCTATTCACTTGCCCGTTGTACCTCTCTTCACCTCTTGACCTCACACCGCCCGAGTGTCGATACTGCTTCTCTCCTGCTCCCGCCTTCTCCCCACTCCTATCTTTGCCCTCCCATGGTCTGTCAACTGCCTGTTTTCCTCTCTCCCTCACACCTGAAGAGGGCCGAAACGTTGCGGCTCTTTTCTTTTCTTTACAGCATGGAATAAACCTTTAGTTGTTCCTTTGCAGCCTGTTAAAGCTAATGCAGCTACTGTACCTACTTGAACTTCTACTGCCTGGTTAGCAGCGTTCCTGTCCATCCTTATCCAACAATATTTCTAGTAGCAATCATACATCGCAGACCTGTCAAAGAACTCTTATTTTGTTCTATGGATGATTAGTGATACCTTATTATTATGACATCTTGACACAGAAGCTTCAGTTAATGATGAGTGGTCCTGATGGTATTGATTTATCTACTGATATATTTGATACATTTTCACTTATTCACCTTTATTATATTTATTATATGATCATTGCTCTTACTGTGAAGTAATTGTTATATTTGGAGACTTCAATGGGATACAAAAATGCAGTAAATACAGAAATCGTAATGGAATTAAGATATAGAGTGTCTATATAATGCCCTGTAAATTAAAAAAGTGGAGTTTGAGTAAGAATTTGGAATTAACTAGAATGTTGTGGGTTTAAATACCATATGGGATGTTGCTATTGTACACTAGAGCAATGTGCTTCACCCAGGATGTTCCATTAAAATGTACTAATGAGTGCAAATGTAAGTTGCTTTTGGATAAAAGCATTTGCCAAGTCACGTAACAACAGCTTTTGTGTAAAAATGAAATGTTACTTAATACAGTATTGGCATTCTACAATAACCTTCAGCGTTATACATATATACAGTACTTACTGTACTGTTGTCATATTTCATCATTACTTTTAACTGGCCCCGTCAAGACTGAGCAGGCTTTGATAGAGGTTTCAGTCTTTGCAGAAATACAGGACCTAGGCATTTCTATTTTGTTTTTCAGAAAGAAGAGCCTGCTTCTTTGGGTCCAGGTGAGAGAGAGCAGAACGTGAAGAAATCCGGAGAGCCACAGCAGAAAAGAAGGTGAGAGCTTACTGTCCTGTTTTATTTTCATCTCTCCAGGAAAGAAAGGCCGTTCAAATCCAGTCTTTCACAGGCACAGCTCTCCAGGTTTCATCTGTACCTTTAAATCAGGGGTGTGTGACTGCAGTCCTGGGGGCTCACTAGTCCGGTAGTGGAAAAATGTGTTAAGCCACTTCAGTTAGGCCAATATATATATATATTATATGGCTCTCCATACAGATTCAATCGTGTTGACTATGGCAGTGCCCTAATGCCATGATTTCATGCCATTTTAGGAGACTTGATCACAGTATTCAAAATCCTGAAAGGCAATTGCAAACTCAGTTCAGTGTTCCTCTTCAGAATTAATCGCAAACCAAGGGACACAAGTGCAAACGATGGGAAAGTGTATTTAAACCATAGAATAGGAGGTACTGTACTTCTTTACCCAAGGGTTTGTGGGTGTATGAAACAAGCTCTTCAGCTTTGAAGCCTGTTCGCTAGATTCTGTTGAGAAACAGCTGGATGAGACCGTTTGATCACGTGCTGTAGGTACTGTACCATCTACTGAATAGGCTGGAATGGCCGAATTGCCTTCTATAATTGGTAACAATTTTTATGTTCTTATCCCTGCTTTAGTATTAGTTAAATCATTAGCTGCTCCAGGGAAACACTATTTAGCATGACCAGTTAAGCTAAATATTTGTTTAGTTAAAGGACCAAGAACTAAACTAGAATAAACGCCAGTGCCTCAGAAAATTGAACACTGCCAGATAAAAGTAAAGATAAAATGTGAAAGAAACACCAAGCGTGGTTATAACATTTTTTTTATTGCAAGTAGTTGTCACCGTGAATTATGGAATGTATCGATATTATTCATTTTCATTGCTCTGAATGTCATGGCAGTTGTGATATCATTCATAGCTGCTGCTGCTTTCTTTGGAAAACTCCATGATCCTGAATGGGTTTTTTTACCAGGTGCATATTAACAACTTTCAGTGACCAGCATAGAACTATGCAATGATGATGAAGCCCAGTAAGGGTCAACAAGTCGGTTTGTATGAGTGATTAATAAAGAATGTCAAGGGCTACGTACAAAGTCACAGTTAAGTCCAATGATTGCAGTAGCAATGATTAAGTAGCAGTAACTTAATTTGTGTTTCGTAATATAAGTTACCAAATGCATATAGCAAGTATTCCACTAAGCTGATGTACAGTCTAATCTAAATCAATTCTACCCATTACCTTAGAATGTCTTTGTGGGTTTTACAGTATGATAAAAATGCATGGCTCACACAAGGACAAGGAAGCTGTGCAAAGTAGTTCAGTTGCTGCTCCTGTACTTAAATAATTAAATAATCCTGTCCATCTGGGTCCCCTCCTATGTGTTAAATGCTTTGGGATCCCTTGTGATGAAAAACTTTATATAATAGCAATTAATCATTTTTATTGTTTGTGAACACCAGCGTTGATGATGACACTGAATCTAAAATTCAATCAGAGCTTTATTTACTGTTTTACAATCAAACAGCTGAAGGCATGTGAATCATGTCCAACTAAACAGTACATTCCTTCCCAGTTTCTCTTATTGGCACGTAAATGCAAAAGGGTGTCACAAATCCATATTTATTTCACAAGAAATAAAATTCTTGAGTAATGGGTAAGCACATGGCCCAAGTCTTTGTTCTGTTATAGAACAAAGAGTTCTATAACAGGGCTATCTCCCCCTGCAACTCACAACTGGCAACCTGCTGAAGCTAAGTACTGTAGGTGAGCCTGGTCAGTACCTGGATGGGAGACCACCTGGGAACAACTGAGGTTGCTGCTGGAAGAGGTGTTAGTGAGGCCAGTAGAGGGCACTCACCCTGTGTTCTGTGTGGGTCCTAATGCCTCAGTATAGTAACGGGGACACTATACTGTAAAGAGGCGCCATCCTTCAAATGAGATATAAAACCAAGGTCATAAATCTCTATGGTCAGTAAAAATCCCAGGGCGTTTCTCAAAAAGAGTAGGGGTGTTACACTGGTGTCCTGGTCAAATTTCCCATTGGCCTTTATCAATTATGGCCTCCTAATAATCCCCATCTCTGAATTGGCTTTATCATTCTGTTTTCCTCCACGCTGATAGCTGGTGTGTGGTGAGTGTACCGGCGCACTCTGGCTACTGTCACAAGTAGATGGTGCACATTGGTGGTGGTGGAGGGGAGTCCCCATTACTATAAAGTCTTTGAGTGTCCAGAAAAGTGCTATATAAGTCTAAGCAATTATTATCATACTGTGTAGACGAGTGAACGGCGGAAACCTGCACATTTTACTGGATTATATCATGAATGGCCAGAAGAGGGCAGCATATCCTATGAAATAAAAATGCCCTTCTATTATACCACTCAGAAGTCCCCAGCTCTTTCTGCAAGATCAGAACTTGTGATCTAATAATTACACGATAACACTTTTTAATGTTTATCCATAAATACTTCCTCCCTCATTAAAAGCTAAGTTGTTTTTTATCAAGGATGTATTATTCACCTCACAGAAAAGCCGGTTATTATATAATGAAGGAAGTGGATTTTAATTGACTTTTTCCTAATATTGGCTCATATAAAACTAAGAGGCAGTAATGGCCATAATGCTCAAGATGCTAGAAGTATTGTACCAATTGCACTTAGGGAAACAGTGTTCTTTCTGAGACATTAATTCTTCCAGCTGTTACTCAAAAGAGTTTTATGACTTGAAACTGTTGCAGTTCCAATTCACATGTTAACGTAGTGTCCAATTAAGTCATGAATACTTCCCTTTTCCCAGACCTGCAGTGAAAAAGCTGAAGATAAGCGGTCAGCCTATGGAGGGAGGCAGCCCCCTGAAACTGGTAGACCTGGCCTCCTCCCCGAGGAAGGCACAGGCCAGGCGAGTGGAGGCCCTCAGACAGGCGGCGGCAGCCCTGGGCAGCCGGGTGGAGATGCAGGCTGCGCTCCTCGGCGCAGGGAGCGGCCTGACAGGACGCCCAGTGGCAGAGCCCACTGGGCCCCTGAACAACAGGAGTCTCGCCTTGGCACTGGGAGGGACGTCGGCACAACCAAGAGACCGGGATTCCACCTCCATCAGCGAGGACCTGCCCTGGAGCGAAGAGGCCCCAGAGTGTATAGCGGCACAGCCAGGTACACACTATAGTATGATTTAGTATTTGTTTTGGTGAAGCATCTCTATCTTTCTAACCTCTTTCTCCAGTACAGGGTTGCAAGGGTACCAGAGCCTGTCCTGGCGCTGGCAATCATTAGTGACGAGTGAAGCTACTGTTCCAGGAACTGAAGCCACAGTCTTTATTCAGTTCTGTTCTGGTTTAGAACTCATTTTGGGTCGCTAATAAAATGAGTGGCTCACCAAAATGGGTGGCATGGTGCAGTGGGTGGTTGCTGACCTGGGTTCAGTTCCAAACCTCGGGTGCTATCTGTCTGGAGTTTGTTCTCCCCATGTTTGTGTGAGTTTTTGCCGGGTGCTCTGTTTTTCTGTGTTTCCTCCAGTCCTCCAGTCCAAAGTTATACTGGTTGGTTAACTGGCTTCTGGGAAAATTGGCCCAAGGTGTGAGTGTGTGCGCATCTGTGTTTGTGGCTATGTGTCTGCCCTGCGATGGACTGGTGTCCCATCCAGGGTGTACTCTGCCTGGTGGTTGTTTTTTGCCAGGATAGTCTCCAGTTCCCATGTGACCCTCAATTAAAAGAAAATTGGAGAATGCCTGAATGATTTTACTGTGATTTACTTCGCTTTCCTGTGTTGCTACTGTGTTATATCACAGTAAATTGAAAGTTATGGATGGATGGATGTTTGCCCATTATGCCTTCCAGCATGAAGGGGCAGCAACATCCTGTTGCTGTTTCCATAACGTTAGTTTTTTTCGGGACAGGGTTGTTAGCCTTGTGCCCAACCTCCAACATGGAGGACCTGGTGCCTGACGTTGGACACAATCCCGCTACCCTGAGATTATAAATCTCATGCTCTACCAATAGAGCTGGTCGGGGCCAAATTGAAAGTTATAAGGATGGTAAAATCGCAGTTGTTTCTTTACTTAATTGTATTATTCTGTACCTTGACTGGTTTCTGACATACAGGCCTCTTTCTGATCTTTTCAAACTTTTTCAAACAACAAGCCAGCTGTAAATTTTTCCTCCTGTGTTTCAAGTACCTGATGCTTTCATCACACTATTATCACAATACTTAGATGTGGACACATATAATGTCAAGACCTGAAGTGATCCAATATATCATGAAATAGGTTATCTACTCTTGAAGTACAAAAGAAAAATGCAAACCTTATAAGATAGGCATCCATTTTGTCATGGTTTTTGAATGATAGTTCAGTTCTTCTTGTAATATTACTCCGGAAGGGTCCTGAGTTGTGTTTACAATCTTTCCACAGGTTTCCTTCAACAGACTGCTACTGTCAGAGGGGCAGAAAGTCGAGGGGGGAAATCCACCGAAAATGCAGGACCAGCAATACTCAGCATCTGGAAGCCATCAAGGTATGTTAAAGTACTCAGCTTCACTGTGTACTAATTCAGTCTTCAGTGAAAGCTCACATTTGAGAGTTTTTAATATTGCTGAGGTATGAATTCAAGTAAAAGCCGTATCACAATTCATCTTTGCACTTTAAACCCTGCATGTAAGAATATTGCAACATAGAAATACATAATATCACTTTTTTGGGAGGGGGGGTTTGTTTTCTTTTGGTACAGTATATTACAGTAGGTAAGGGGAGATTATATTGAAAACAAGTGTCTTGTATTGAGGCAAGTGTTTTCGTATTGACTTTTCTTGAAGTCACTAGATCAAGTTAAGCTAAAGTTATACATGTAACGCAGGTCAGCATAAAATTATATCAAATACTTCTTAGGCTTCATAATAGTCGTTTGCTCTTATTGACCTAGTTAGTACAGTATGTTGTATTTTGGGTCACATACAATTTATGTAAAGGAATGTTACAATATTAAAAGTTAAATTAATCAGAATTTCTATATAGTGATTATAAGAGATGTATATTTTGCCTCGATTGTAATTTAGCAAAATTACAGTAGCTTGTAGGCTACTTCTCTTTGGAGTGCTCGGGGATGAGAAAAAATATTTGCCTCAGTAAACCTTAATTTTAATAAAGATGACCTATTCTGTCTCATTTATTTAATTTACAGCAAATGCTTCCTGCGCATATATTATTGCAGCCTTAAGTCTGGCTGGCTGTTTTAAAAAAATTGCTTGCCTCTTGCACAATCCCGACAATTGAGTTTCAGTCTGTTGTAGTCCTGTCAATTCTATTTTGGTGCTATTGTTTCCACCTGCTACATGCTTTTTGTAGTGGGTTTGCTCTCTGGCATTAAATTACAAGTAAGTAATTACTAGAAGTTTTAAAAGCTGCATTAGTTTATGAGGTGACACAAGCACAGCAGGAGTGGGTATTAGAAGTGTTTATTAAATGAAACACAAATCTTAAAAATTCCATGGTTAATAAAAAGAGAAGGGTCGGCTTTAAGCATTGGTGGATTAAAGTGAATTTTGATACGTTAATGCCCCCCTTAAAAAATAAAAAATGGCTTATGGGATTAGTACTTTGTTTGGCTCATGTAAGTGCTGAGCTTTGCTTTATTAAAAACGGTAGACATATAGACGCTGTCCTACATTCTGTTTTAGTAATTTAATAAAAACACAAGTTTTTGATTTCCTTGTTTCTATCCTTTCCTTGAGAGCAGTTAGCTTTCTCTTTTAAAACATTTCATTCTGGTTCCGCACACATTTCTTTTGGGATGTTACCTAGTTCTCTTTGTACCCGACCTTTTCACTTGGTTCAAATAACTTTCTGGGGGTCAGGCAGACGATGAAATACAGTATCTTAATTAAAATTCCTGCAAGACAGGGAGAAACGATTTGTGGAGAACTGCTGCTGTTCGATCCGAAGCATGGCGGTGCAGTGGTTAGCCCAGGAGCACTGGTACCCCGACTTCAGTTTCAGTTATATGTTCCCCCTGTGTTCAGATGTGTTTTCTCCAGATGCTCTGTTTTCCTTCCACTGTCCAAAGACAAACGCGTAGGTTAATGGACATCTGGGAAAATTGGTCCTGTTGTATATGTGTGTGCCCTGCAATGGACTGCCACCCTTTCCAGGTATACCTGGGAAAAACTAAGGTTGCTGCTGGAAGATGTGTTAGTGGGGCCAGCAGGGGGCGCTCAACCTGCGGTCTATGTGGGTCCTAATGCCCCAGTATAGTGGTGGGGACACTATACTGTAAACAGGCGCCGTCCTTTGGATGAGACGTAAAACCGAGGTCCTGACTCTCTGTGGTCATTAAAAATCCCAGGGCGCTTCTCGAAAAGAGTAGGGGTGTAACCCCGGCGTCCTGGCCAAATTTCCAATTGGCCCTTACCAATCATGGCCTCCTAATAATCCCCATCTATGAATTGGCTACATTACTCTGCTTTCCTCCCCACTGATAGCTGATGTGTGGTGAGCGTTCTGGCGCACTATGGCTGCCGTCGCATCATCCAGGTGGATGCTGCACATTGGTGGTGGTGGAGGGGAGTCCCCATTACCTGTAAAGTACTTTGAGTGGAGTGTCCAGAAAAGCGCTATATAAGTGTAAGCAATTATAATTATTATTATTATTACCTCTGTCTTAAGGTACTGTTGGAAGAGTTATATCAATGACTTCTGAATTATATCTGTCATTTCCTTGAGCACAATTGGTAAGATACCATCAGGCCCTGGGAATGTCTTAATCTTGAGATTATTTATTATCTATTTCTAATACTCAAAACGCTTCTGCCTCTTCTATACTAATTCTGTCTAATAAGCAACCTCTGTTCCTTAGTAAACACCTGTTAACTGAAATACTTGTTTAGTAAATCAGTCAGTACCCTGTCTTTGTCTAGAAGGTTGCCATTTTTGTTTCATATGCTTTTTATTTCATCCTTGATGGTTATTGTACTGGAAAAAAGGTTTGTTATTTAAGCCTCAATTTCCTTTGCCTTTGTGAGGCAAGGCAGTGTCTGCAAAGTGCAAAGTGATTCAAGAGACATACAATAAGGCCAAAGAGTTAAGGGAAGTGCACTTGGCTTGGTAAAGAAGTTTCTGAGTTGATATAATGAGAAAAATAAGAAAATAGACAGATGGAAAAAAACACTAGAAACTATGGGTGTCTTTTTCCAGAGTTACTTGCTAGAGAATGTAAAGCTTATGCTGAAGCTAATATGGATCTGCTGAGATGTCATAAAGGAGCTGGGAACTTGATAACCACTAGAGAGAGCAGTGAGCCATGATTTCAGCCTGAATAAAAAAAAGATATTTAAAACACAGCATCTAGACCCTCAGACGTAAACTCCCTCCCCTTTCTTCTCGGTTTTTTGGGGAAAATATTTTTTATGAATTTCACTTTTTTCCAAACAGAGCAGTTAAAAATAGGGCAATATTTCCACCCCTCTCACATTCCCACCAAAGTGATGCTTTGGGTATGTTGGCAATGCTGTACCACCTTCATGGGGCCATGCTTTGCAGAACAGAGAAATTACAGAAAAAAAGAGCCAGGTAGTTCATATTGAGATATCCTAATATGATAAATCCTAGAATGAAAAAAACGTATCTGTATGACGTTTATGATTATGGAGAATGAGTATTGTGTTTTCACACAAAGGTTTTCAAGAATCTACTGAACATCAAATGCAAGTACATAATTACAGAACCCAAATGCAGTGTACAGTGAATCAGGCAAAATAGAGCAGACTACCCCTAATTGTCACAAAACACGGGGGTAGAATTGATTTGTTTTAATTTGGCATCCTCTGGAGATCATTCACACAGTGAAATGAAGTAAATACACACTTTCTTTCCATGTCAATTTAGAATTGTCGGTATGCGGTTTTTCCCATCATATAGTGAGGGAGAGAGACAGTTATAAAACGAGAATGATTCAGGAGAAAACACGCATTGATTTGTATTATGCAAATATGAGTGGGAAGAGAATTGAGTGTTTTTATCTGGTCATGTCTATGTCTTTGTTTTTCAAAATGTTACTTAAACTGTTTACTGTAAAAGCACATACAGAAAACTACATCTCAGTTCCAAAACCCTTTCTCCATGAAAAGGTTTAA
Organism: Lepisosteus oculatus; assembly: GCF_040954835.1. Lineage (NCBI taxonomy): Eukaryota > Metazoa > Chordata > Actinopteri > Semionotiformes > Lepisosteidae > Lepisosteus > Lepisosteus oculatus. The sequence goes on along the minus strand of NC_090719.1, from coordinate 9,034,800 downwards.
CCGGCAGTAATGATGTCTTGCACTTGTATTTTACAACCCGATGGCGTGCTAAAATCATCAAAAATAGCAGAGGGGAAAGGCCCTGGGAAATGTAACATGTTTTCAGGCTAGAGAGATGTGCAATGTTGAGTATTGTTAAAGGAAATGGGGGCAGAGGGAGTCAATTGACAGACACCTTAAAGAAAGGGTGCTTTAAACAAGGCACACAGGGGTTAAAGTGGGAATCCCTGACAAATGCCCCTGGAGGCACTTTCTGCCTCTAAACGCCTTTGCTTGAAGGGCTGGTGTATAAAATTTTAATTGTATTAATGAAACCTGATCTCAAGCTCGTATAATCTTGAGCTAGCACTTGATATTCCCACTGCGACCAATCAAAAGTGTTCTGGGCATCCAGTGAGGTAAGGGCATGTACAGTATAAAGTGTAGGCAGAGGTGAGCTTTAGTAGAAGCTCTGTGATACAGCCTGCTTGATTGTGATGTAGGGCTTCAGCCAGAATGAAAGAAAAAAAAACGATTTTATAATAGAATCATTTTGACTTTGCAGTCCCAATATTTTTGGAGGGCACTCTAAAACGGAACTGCTAACATCACTAAAAATATATATTATTTTTTTTACGTAATCCCCTGCAAGACCCCTTACTGTTCAGTTCACTGAACCTTTTGTAGGCATCTCCAGTACAGCCGCCTCTGAAGAAGACAAGGTCCATGAAGACTTCACAAAATGCCCATTCAAATCTCTGAACTGTATAATGTAGAATACAAAGGGCAAAATGTGAAGATTCTGGTGGGATTAGACAGAAGCATCCTCTGGTTCAATATATGTTAAAATGAAAAGGATTGCCTCATATTTTGTATATGAAATTTGGCAATTAATTGTCTAACGAGGGTAATTTTTAATGCAGTAGCATCAAAAACACATGCTGAGTTTAGTTTCCAAATCAGTAATTTTACCCAAATGAGATTAATGCAGGTGTGTAGTAAATACAGTGGAATTGCCTGTAATGAAGAATAGTAAATTCGTACAAATTTGCAGAAATCGGCAAGGTCATCTAACAGCTTCATGGGTAGTACTTCACTGTGTAACAGAACCCATAGCTCGAATGGCAGATTAAAGATAACTTCCTCTGGAGCAAAAAAAAATAGTCTTCAACTGAGGACAAACAGGTACCATATATTTATCAAACCCACATTAGAGACAGTTTCTCAGCGCAGAACGTGACACACCACGATATTTGTCTCTTTTGCCTTCGATCAGTTGAGTCTGTCATTCATTGATTGCATTCATCTGGTCCCAGAATAACCTCATAGACAACAAGTTCTAATGGGGATTTGGTCAGGAGATGAAAGAAATTAGGTCAGGCGTGAAGTAAAATACTTTTTTCCAAAATATTGGTTGGTCACACCCTGATTAAAATACAGGACACAAATTACTTCATAGTACAATTTAAAGCGCTCTTTGCCTTTTTTCTGCACAGATTTCTTTATCGTTGCAACATGTTTTCACCTTTTATAATAGATCTAAGCAGTATTGTTCTTAGAAGTTGACCCTGCATATGTTTCAGTATAAAATAGAAATACTGGCCATGGGTATTGGAGATCACATCCAGTGTCTTGAGACCTAAGGATGTGGCTTGAGTATGTACAGGGTAGTGTATACTAATCCTTACCATGCCCCTTAACAGTGTACCACCCTGCCTCCATTAAAAAAACATCCTCAGAACCCCACCCCCAAAAGACCTCAATATAAGTCAAGGCACCCCATCTCGGAACTCCTCTCAGTTCAACCCCATCTGCTTGTCAGATCTGTCACTCTTTTACTGCTATAAAACAAAATTGGATTTATGTGATTACACATAATCTGCGATGTGCCAACTTTCTGTCAACAGCCTTTGGAAGAGAAAAAAAATGTTTTGGAAGCATTCAAATCTATAACAAACGTTGCAAGAAAAAAATCTAGACCACATCAGAACAAATGTATATTTTTATATATTACACTGTGTAGAGGGGTGTACAGGAAAAAGGATTGGACACCTGCCTCCTTCATTTCTTCTTACTAAGCATGTCCTCAGAAATATCAGAGCTGTCAAGGAAAGCCCTGAAAATCTTCGAAGATTATATAAAGTTAAGGTTCATGTTAATATACTGATAACTGTTTTACGTTTGTGCTGTTTCTAATAATTGTGCTTTTGCAAAACCTTTGTGTACTACCAAATAATTAATTATTGATTATATTTTCCTATTTTCTGGACAAGTACCTAATTTACTAAGTGTTCAATATATTTTAATAACAATAATGCTCTTGAATTGCCAACAGCAGAAAAGTAATTAAAAGGAAATTAATTCAAAATTGAATAATGGGTCTCAAGGCTGATTCCCATACTTAATCTGGGTCCCTGCTGGAGAAGGTTTAGAAGCCCTGTTATAGGAATGTATAGCAGAGAAAGAGAAATGCTTCTTACACAGGGTTGTATATAAAGTATCTGGCTCAAGCTTCTTAGTCAGGTGGCTTAGTGCAAACATGGGGCTCTTTTAAGAAATGCTTCAATAGCATTTGAGATTTAGAAATTTCAGACTAAGCTCGTAAATCTCAAAACAAGCAAGACTGGTCAAAAGCCTTCCTGTTGTTTGCTACCTTCTTACGTTTCTATGCTCATTGTGGTAAAACAGTACTATTTGTAATAGTGATTTGTAAATCCAGTGGGGTGTATGAATACAGTTTCAGAATGGAGGTATAAAGAAGAAGAAATCCCATTAGCAAGTCTTGTTTACACCAACATAATTCACAAGTCTGATTGTATACTGTATCTGTAATGAAATTTGAAAATTTTTGAGTGCCCCTTGGTAACATTGAAAACATATAAGTATCCTCAAGTGGTTTTAGCTGAAGTGTACTGTTTCTTGTCACTTGGCAGTACATGAGATGTTTCAGTCTGCTGAGGTTGTTTTTGTTGGTAATTTCCATGTTTAGTTCTGTTTTTCATTTTTTTTTTGGTGCGTGTTAGGCACGTCATCTCAAGGTAGTGGATCAGAACAATAGCCTTTTCAGAAAGACGGTCATTTCTTTAAGTTGTTTACTACAGGAACACGGATAAATAGAATGAAGAAGAAGGCAATCTGTTTTTGAAAGGAAAACCTCTTTTGCTAAGCTGGGAGTAGGGGCTCTAAGGCAGACCTCTTGCTGTCTGAAACAGAAATGAACAGCTTATTACTGTGTGAAGAAAAACAGATGAAATGAGATTTGAGTAAGCTGATTGCAGATTAAATGCCAATTGACATCTAATTCATTTTTTTCTTCTCACATAAACAAAAAACCATCTGTCCTCATTTCTCAGTTATTATTTTTTTCCACTCTGTATAACTGTTGTTATTGACTTCCATACTGGCTTGGGTTTCAGTCTTTATGAACCTTTTGGGTTCTTAGAATATGGGTTATGGTGCCCTCTTAGATCTGCATGCTAATGGAAAACCTTAAAATTAGTTTTGCCCCTAGATCTGTGATATTTTAACCATAATAGCTGAACTTATCCCGTTCCAATGATGAGGTTCACTTCTGAGATAAGAAAGCTTGAGATTAAGACTATTAAAGAACTCTGCAGCCCAAGCAGGGTATCTAAGAAGACATCAGAAGCCCAAACTATGCTTAAAGTAGGATCACACCTTTCCACAGTTCTTAATTAAATCTTTCTAAATCTCCCCATTTATTTACCAGTTTAAGAATGTCACACCTCCTCTGGAAGTTGTCTCCTAGATATCCCTCATTTTAGGCCTCATTTCTCACCTTATCGATCTTACCCATTTTCAGATTCTTTCTTTTATCCTCTTTGCTCAGTTCTTTCCTTCACATTCCTGTTCATTTTCTCTCCTTTACACCTCATGTGGCTGCACAGCCAAAAGTTTTGGATCTGCTTTTCACAAGCTTACCTTCTTGTTGCTTTTGATTGATTCGTTTTTGCATCTATAACTCTCTCTCCTAAAATACTGCTTTTCAAATTTAAAGATCATTATAAACATTAATTCAGACTCACTTGAAGTTTAATAATTAAGGTCCATCCGAGCTGATTATAATGATTCCTTGACAAATGAGGCCTGTATTAATGGGTTGCAAACCTTATAATAGATGAATAAACAACCAAAGACGTGTCTGATAAACACAGTTCTCCTATATATTCTTCAATTAACATATGCATTATCGGAAATTTTATATTCAGCTGATGTTCATTCTTACCATCATTACATTTTAGTAAATGTAGGCTTTGCAGCATCTTCAAAATTGGTTTGAGGGAAAGCAGTAGCTTTTAATTTTTGTCTTATCTTTTTGGTTATTTTGGTGTTCTGCATTTCACAATTTCCGAAACCTACCTGTATTTGCACCAAAATTGACATATTTAATTTCAGTCTTTGAAAATTGACCATCAGATTGTAATGTTTATTTTTTGGCGAATTCTCAAATTCTGTAATTTTACATACAGTACAGAAATGTTATGTATATACATTTTTTTTTTATTTTAGTGGGTGGTTGCACAGTGGTGGTGGTTATCGTTGCTGCCTCACAGCACTTGGGCCCTGGGTTCAATGTCTGGGTTACTATCTGTGTGGAGTTTGTGTGTTCTCCCCTTGTTTGCATGGGTTTCCTCTGGGTGCTCCAGTTTCCTCTCACAATTCAAAGACATTGGTAGGTAGTGTGTACCCTCTGACGGACTGGCGTCCTGTCTAGGGCATATCTTGCCTTGTTGCTAGGGTAGGCTTCAGCTCCCCTGTGATCCTGTATTGGATAAATATATCAGCAGCCATATCACCCTACAACTCGCAACTGGCAGCCCACTGAAGCTCAGCAGGTGTGAGCCTAGGCAGTGCCTGGATGGGAGACCTCCTGGGAAAAACTAAGTTTGCTGCTGGAAGAGGTGTTAGAGGGGCCAGTAGGGGGCGCCCACCCTGTGGTCTGTGTGGCTCCTAATGCCCCAGTATAGTGATGGGGACACTCTACTGTAAAAAGGAAAAGGTGCCGTCCTTCAGATGAGACATAAAACCCAGGTCCTGACTCTCTGTGGTCATTAAAAATCCCAGGGCATTTCAAAAAAGCTCTTTATAAGTCTAAGGAATTATTATTAATTATAAACCACTAAGAAAATGTTTATTTTAGTTAGGAAAGTTGAGAAAAAAACAATTTACATTTTTGTATACTTCCCACAATTTTTGGAATCGCCACTTCTGTGTGCTTCATGCCTGAGCTCTCCACAGATACACAAGGGGACCAAAAGCCGTGTGACTGCATACAGGGGAAAATGTGGGCAAATTCTTCCGATCATTTCACCTTTAACCCACTTGTCTTTTAACATGTACTGGGTATCAGAGCCCTGTACAGGACTTTCAGTGCCAACTAGAGGAGAGGCACACGCCTCATTGCCAGCACTGTATTCCTGCCAGATCGACTAATCCCCCCCTCAGTAGTGTGTAGCCAATCTTGCTCACAGCTGGCAAGGACATGACCTGGACTCAAACTTGCAAACCCCAGGGATCATATAGCACTCAGGCAAGCACCTTCAGTATTTGATCCACTGGAGAGATCCATCTTTTGTTCAGTCTTATATTTGACAGCTCCAGTCTGACCCTGCAGAGTCATAGTCCACCCGTTCGTTTGACTCCCCAGCACATGATTAAAGAGCTCAGAGGACAGTGTGGCCCTGGAGGACTGGAGCTAAATGGGTCTACTGATCCAGATCTTTATTCTCCAGCTAAGTAATATTATACCAACAAGTCAGGGGAAAATCGACAGTGTACCAACCAGTACTGTCCTGTAAGTCAGGATCTCTATCCCCAGGCACAGTACTTGTTTGTCTCTCTGTACAGATTTAAATTACGTGTTTCTTAGACTCCTGAACGAAGATGACTTTGGCCTGTCTTGAAATGGGAGCCTCTTTTTTTTCCCATTTCTTTTCACTTAAGCCTCAGTTACAGCCAGGAACATGGGCACTGACTAACCTGTTTGTAATCTGTTTACAGGACCCGAAAAGGAAGTCGCAGACGGGAAGAGGTTATTGACAAAAACCAAGCAGGAGCTCATGCCAGGAGGGAAAAGGATCAGAAGACCTCAGGTACACACTGTACACCAGGGGCTTGGTAAATTTCACAAGCAGCCTGCAACTTATTCACTTCTCTTTACACACCTAAATGCCGTTGATACTTTAAACATCATTAATAGTCCAACTGACAACTTGATTAGTTAGTAAAAGTGCAGATCTTAACATGTGGTGTGGTCCCTGCCCTTGTTTTCCCCTTGCTAAGGTCTCCGAAACACTAGCTCATTGTTTGATACTTTAAGCAGTACACAAGCTTATTATGAATGCTTTCTGAAGAACTGAGCAGAGTGACACCAGTGGTCTCATTCCTACGGCTCCAAAATTCGACCATTCCTCAGTCTTTTTCATACCCTAGACATAGCTACTGTATGTACAGACTCAGATGGTACCATAACTCTTGTGTTAAGAAAATCAACAGACTTAAATATATTTAAATTTCAAACCAAAATTCACCCCCCCCCCCCCAAATAAAGACCCAAAGTTACAGCAGGTACTTTGCGTTTTAAGCATGTAGGAAATTAGGCATTCTAAATTGGCTCCAGGAGTCTAATGTGAAACAATCTGGTTACATAGTTTTGCAGTTGCTAAAAAAAGTCAAATTTCACAAGCAGAAGCTTACTGAACAACAGGACCCCATAAAGACTACATGATCTGGTTTGATTAAAGGAAAACATCAGGTAAAATTGTTGGAAATCTTGGGGGAAAAAATTATTTCAATTCAACTGCATTCTCTACCTTTTTTTTATTAAAATATGTATACAAGTGTTTAAGATTAATTATGTTAGCAAGGCCCCTTTCTTTACCCTCTTAAGTGCACATCAGAGTTCAGTTGAGATCAGGTTGATATGCACCCCCCTGCTGGCGCTATAACTGAAATCCTGATTTGTCCACTTTGCTGTTTTGTTATCTCCGTTGTAGTAATTAAAAATTGCAACAAATGATGAAAGTCCAGAAAATGTGACTTTGAAACCGTAGCACTTAGCAAGGCTTTTAGGGGGATTTGTCCCTTTGGCTTGTGGGTAATGCCCAGGCTGAGGCCCTTAATGGGTGTGAGAGAGTGAGAGGAGACTCAGGAGGCCCGAGTAACTGAGAAAAACAACATCCCTTTAAACTGCTCGTAAAGGATCATACAACAGGAAAACAAGGAGATTTCTTTATGAAACCAGAGGCTTTCCTTCAAAAGTCAACAGGCACTGAAGTTTTCTCTCATGATAATTACTTTATTTCCATGTTATATATATTATTTAGATTTCCTTTTTGTGTACTTTTAGGTAGAGATGACATACAGTGACATGCAGAGTGGGGTCGTGTTGTTTTACTAGATTTTGGACAATACTGCCAAATGCAGTTCTCTTCCTCACCAGTACACTTCTAGTACCTTGCTAGTGTGATAGAGAGTCCTCAAGAGTGCTGTTCTAATGATATGCTTCTTATAAAGTATCTCCTACTACTACTGTATCTCCATTTTCTTGGCACAGCAACAATGCAACCAGTTTTAGAAGCAGATTTCTACAGTCTTTTCTTAAAATGTCCAGAAACCCTCCCTTTCTATTGCTCATTTATTATTCTGTCTGTTAAGCTGACACATCTGATACACACTTATTGTACAATAGCGTATAATATTTGAGCAGTAACACATGTAGGCGTGCAATGTATTCCTGCCACGGTGAGCTTGCAGAGCAATGAAAATATCTGAAGGACAAATATTTATTTAAAGTTTATCATTGTTAATGACGCACAGAAATACATAATATTTACTTTTATTCCGGGTTTGAATTCATCCAATTCAGGGTTTGTGAGGGAGCCAGAGCCTATCTCAGGTAGTAATGGGTGCACACAGACACATATACTGTAAGCCCACACTCACACCGGGTCCAGTTTTCCCAGAAGTTAATAAACCTACTGGTATGGCTGTGGACTGCAGAAGGAAATCAAAGAACCCAGGAGGACCCCCACATGTACACAAGGAGAATGTACAAACTCCACACAGATAGCACCCCAACTCTGGAACTGAACCCAGGGCCCCAGCACTTTGAGTCAGCAATGCCAACCTCTGTTGCCACTATGCCACCCTGTTCACTACCGTTACAACTATAAGTACCTGGTCCAGCTTTTTACAAAACCAGGAAGCAGATCTCAACCCTGCAGACACAATGGAGGACAAAATCATTTTCAATTGGTCAATTATTCACCATAACTTGTATCCATACCCTTCCAATTTAAAATCATGCGTTCAAATGATAACAGCTCAGAGGAGCAAAAAATAAAAATGATAGAACGAGAGACACCCTGAGCTGCTATTAACAGGGAAAGTTCACTCATCTAAGTAAGTACAGTATGTATGTGTGTTGCTTGTACATGTAAGTAATGTATACAATTTGTTTAATGAGGGATGAATGTATTGACTTTTTTCTAAAATGAGAATCGCCAGTTATTTTCTTTACTCCCAATACAACTGAGACAAGCAAATTGCATCTTTCACATATCTGTTCATGGCTACAAACCCCACAGCCCCCCAGGGGGGAGAATGAGAACGTGGAGCCGGTCTCCTCCAGTCCACCCACCTCTGAGCCACTCATCCTTTAACATCACAGTTCACCTGACTGAACTATTATCGCCCTACTCCCCACCTCGCAACCTTCGCTCTTCTAATTCTGCTCTCCAAACTGTCCCCCAAGCCCGTCTACATTGTATGGGTGACAGGGCCTTCTCCTGTTATGCCCCCAAGCTCAGGAACTCTCTGCCCAAGGATATCAGAAAGTCCCTTCTCTAAACTCCTTCAAATTAAGACTCAAATCCTTCTTCTTTAGAAGAGCCTTTACTTAACTGGTTCCATTCTTCACACCTCTGTTTTTCTTAGTACCGCCACCCACGGTCTCCTCTGTATATTGTAATTGGGTTTTATCTTGTGTTTTCTTTTAATTTATTGTTGTTGTCATTCTTTGAGAAGCCACCTTTAAAGGCGCTATATAAATATAAATAAGTTTATTATTACGTTTATTATCACAGGCAACACAGGCCCTGTACTGGCCAGTGGAAAAGATGTACAACCTCACTAATAGCACTGAACACCTGCACATGTCTGGAAGGGGGCCCTGGCCAGCTATTCCATCCTTGCGTTTCTCTGATTAGGAACTTCCAGTTAGGTTACAGTCAGTTAATGTCTTGACCCAGGCTCAAGTACATGATCATAGAGCTCAAACTGCACTCAAAGAAGCGTCTTTAACGATCCAGACAATTGTGAGGCCCTAACTATTGATTTCTGCTTGGAAAGGATCACTGCCTGACCTTGTATGTCATAGCCCTGCCGCTCTTAAGCCTATTCTGCTGAAAACATACTGCATGTGTCAAAACGGACAGAGCAAGAGAGGAAGGTGGGGGTTGGAGGAAGTTGGTGGCAAAAACCAATTTGACTAATGAAGGAGCAGTAGGAAAAAGTATGGGCAAATCTTCCCAAAGCCTGCCCGGAGATCCCAAGCTGGTCAGGGGATCAGCCTTAAATCCAGGACATTGTCTTCATTGCATTCGGCAATATCTTAGGGTTACAGTGGGGCTGAAGTCTCTTAGCCCTCATCTAAAACCTCTTAAAACTCCAGCACTGCACTGCAATCCCAAGACAATGCCCGTAGCTCTCCCAATCTCCTTACACTAATGGCCATTTTGCTTTGTATTCTGCCTGATTTAGCTGCTCTGTAATGCTTTTTTTTGTTTTATAAGCTGCTCACAGCAGTTTTGGCTTAGCCTCGGGATTGAAGAAATTAGAGTATCTTCCTTACGATTCGACACTAGAGGAAGACCTGGGTATAAAGTGCTGTGAAATAAATAATCGAAGTGTCATTGTCCTGATTGTCTCTTTAAGTGCTCGCGCCTGAAGGATGTTACAGCTTTATTTTTTTAAGGAGTTTAACTTGTTTGTTTTTTTCTTTATGACTTGGCTTGAGCTGAATATTATTGTGCAGCACTGTGCCTGTGTTATGGCCTACATGCACTTTTTTTAGTGAGTAGTTTAAAAAAAAAAAAACCTTTTGTGAGACTCTGGTGCTGTTTCCTGTTTACTCTATCATGGTCTCCCATGTTTGTATTGTGCTTTACCATATGTGCTTTTTGTTATGACAGTTTCATTACTACATTTAACTCTGCTTGCTGTGGAACAGCACAGTACCATTTCATAGTTATCAGACAGATTAATCTAAAAAGAATGGTGTCTTTTCAATTTTTGTTTGTGCAACCTCTCCAAACCAACGTATAAATATCATACTTGTGTATGATTGTTGGGGTTCTGCCTTTAATCGTATTCAGATTGTCTGAAACTATATGTTACAATTATCAAACTGCGAAGCGGGCTAAAATTTCCATGGCAACCAGCCGAGCCTCAGGTAGAGGCTAAAACTACAGAATACAATTTGGTAAATTCTTCAGATCATGCTGAATGGTTTTTAACCCTCTCATATTGTCTGGACAAATAAATTCAACATTGATAGAAGTAGCAACTGAGTGCATATCTTAACGTAGTATACAGTATGTTTTCATCCCAGGGGGATAGCAAAACTTCTAGAAAAAAGTCAAATCCAGGCTGTCTTCTACACCATGGCCTACAGTGGTCAGTTAGGCGCAGTGCTGAGGGATGGATTCTGATGTAGCTGTATTGTAAACTTCACAATGTATGCATCCATCTTTCTGCTAGTAGTGGCACCTTTACATATGCCTGTATGCGATCTTGTCAGGATTCTGGCTGCCAAATTCTGGACATACAGTACCAAACGTTGTTTTGTATGGATAATGCAATCAAATTACCTGCTTGCTTGTCATTTTTAATACACGACTGAACTGCAGAGTTTGAATATTTTACATACAAATGACACATTTAATACCATCATAGTTGGGATATCTAGCAAGCAATAAATCATAGTGCTTTACAGTAGTAGTGTGTTACAGTAGTAATGTTAACATGTAATATGAACTGTAAAACAGATGAAACTTTGTGAAGTGGGGAATTATTTCCCATAATAAATAATGGAAGTAGGGGTTAATGGGGACAGGGAGGACAGAAATATTCTCCAGAGGATAAATAGGAGTTCAACATATTCCTCCATAAGAATCAATGTATTTCAAGAGCAATAGGGATCAGGACATGACGATGAAAGACTGCTGTAGTGTACATTCATGAGTGACGAACAACATTTTTAAACATTACACTCATTTAAGCATAAAACTTAAAATTCTGATATTGCGTACATACTGTACACTACACACAAAGATGAAAGCAACACGCAGAAAAATACTTTTAAATTCAGCTTTTATGTACAGTATAAATATTATTATTTTTAGTATTATCATACTACATAACATTACATACTGTACATATGATAAGTAGGGAAATGTAATGATGGATAGAGTAAAAATACTCAATTTTAACTTCTAGTAATGTGTTTTGCTTACTCTTGTTCGGGGCATGGACACGCATCTCAAACACTTACATTTATATAATAACATTTGTCATGATGTTACTAGAAGTTTACTAGAGATGTGGCATTTGTTATCATCCTTTGGATGTATTTTGGGGAATTTTTACATCCACACACCACACACATCCACGGTCACAAAACATCAATTACATAAAGTGGAGTGTTCAGCAGGGAACCCTTGTGCAACATTTGTTTTCAGTAAATTAGACCTGTGTGGTTGCCTTTCCTCCAGGAAAAGATTCTTGTCATATACCATATACTATAAAAGGAGGTTCCTGATTGTGGTAAGTCCTTAGATATCCAGGGTGCCACAGATCAAAGAGTGATTAATCTGGTGTAAAATCTGAGCATGCAATCGAAGGTCTAGCTAAAGTTGTCTTTCATCAGTGATCTGTCATCATTATCATTTTGGGTCTTATATCTCCGTTTCCTGAGTCTAGTGTGACCAGTCACCTGACCCACATTGTGAGCTGTTGGCCTTACTCCCAGAATCCAATATATACCTGTAGATCTTGCTTGTTCTCAAAGGTGCACTGGACCCTGCATGGGACAATAGTCCACTGCAACACACTCGCCAAATTTTTCCCGAAACCAATTGATCTACAGTACCAGTATGACTTTGGGCTGTGGGAGGAAACTGGAGCAGGAAGCATCAAAAGTAAAAACTTTTGGTGTAGAAAGAGGGGAAAAATCCATTTTCCATTGAATGGGTGAGAATTATGGACAGGCTGTGTAAACAGCGGGATGACGACTCTGTCTGAAAGTGAATTGCTGGTACACATAACTTATTTTCAGAGTTACTAAAGCAAATAGCAAATAGCCTTAAAGGCATGCTGGTGTGCATGAGAGGAACGGGGTCTTTACATCGATGTGATAGTGGCACCTGGTGTTGCAGGTCCCCTGGGCAACAGTGCCAAGACCTCACAGGAATGGGGGCAGGATGGTGCACGTTCTTCTCAAGTGATGGGTAACACCAGCCCTGAGTCCAGCAGCAGTGAGGCCCACACTGACTCCACTAGTAAGGTAATGTTGTCCTTTGGTTTTCATTACACTGTAGAAATCGGAGTGGAGCCATCCAGTCAGCTAATATCGGTCCATCTCAAGACCTTTTTCCTGTTAAGGTATTCATCAATATCTGTCAGCAGATGTTCATTTTTTTCCATTACCATACACCTCTTGTTTTTATCCATGTACCTTATGTTCATTATTTCTTAAAAGTGACAATACAACTTTCGGCAGATGTTTTTTCGAAGGGATGTATGCGCCTTGTTTATCTGTCGGAAACTGCAGAACCATATTCTGCAGTGTAAAACACTATCGGAGGTTTTAAGTCCAAATAAAAGTTTACAAAACATGCCAAGAGCTATAGCATGCATAGGATGGTTTTGCTGCCTTTTGCCCAGTGCCTCACTACCTGAGGCAGTCTGAATATGATTATAGGATCTGTTAACTGATAAATAACTAAAATCACATTTTAAAAGGTAACTACAGTCCAGTGAACAGCAATGTATTATAATAATTGGTAATTTCTTACACTTACAGTATATAGCACTTTTCTGGACACTCCGCTCAAAGCACTTTACAGGGGATCCCCTCCACCACTACCAATGTGTAGCCCCACCTGGATGATGCGACAGCAGCCATAGTGTGCCAATATTCTCACCGCACACCAGCTATCAGAGTGATGAAGCCAATTCATAGATGGAGATTATTAGGAGGCCGTGATTGATAAAGGCCAATGGATAAATTTGGCCAGGATGCCAGGGTAACATCCCTACTCTTTTCAAGAAACACCCTGGGATTTTCGTGTATAATGCTTGGCGAGGAGTGTATAATGCTTGGCGAGGAGTTCAGTTTAGCCACAGGGCTGAGGTCTGTTGTGCTTGCTTTCAGTGGAGTGAGGTGAGCCAGTTCTTTGGCTGTGGGGACATGCTGAATCGCCTGTCTCTGGAGCTATCCCAGCAGTCCCTGCGCGATGCGGAGCTCCGGGACCGTCAACATGTTGCCCTCTTCAGGTTACGGGAGGAGGCGCTGAAAGAGAAGACACAAGCCGAGCTGGCCTGGCTGGAGCATCAGAAAATGTGAGTCTGGCTTCTGAAGTATTGATCTTGTTTAAAGGACAGGACTGGGGCTAACATTGTAGATTTTATCTGAAAGATAGAGGACAACTGCGACAGGGAATGTTTCAGCTGCTTTATTTTTAGGAAGCTGGAGCTGAAGACTAGAAGACAATAAGGTTAATATTACATGCTGAGCTGAAAACAGAAATGCAGTGTTGGAATACATTTTGGAAAGAATGGACACTACTGAGCTTCATTGACAGAGGCACATTAGAACTGTGTTTACGTGCCAAGTAACTCGTCTCTAAGATGGCCTTTTATATAAAAGGTATTGCCTTCAGCTGATTAATTATGCAGTGTAAAATTGTCAATAGATTCTATTTCAGGTCAAAGGAGGAGAAGAAGTCCTAGCAACCTATATTATTCAGCAGGAGCGCACTGCACAGTACACATTATGGAGCAGCTACAGAAACTAGGAGTATGCAATCACTGTGTTTAATTAATTTTTTCTGCAGTGTAACATGGGGTAAATCTTATCTTGGTGCTCAATTTAAACTTCATTAGTTTTCAATAAAATAAAACAGGCTATTTCTTCTTCTTTGAAAATGATAAGTTGTGACAAGAGCCTATCTTAGACAATTTGGTTCCAGGCATCTGGGCACATAGAAACTCCCAAGGACCTCTTATAAGGTGCTTTATTGCTGAATTTGAGTTGGTTTTAGACATGAAAGTCACTGGGCCTCCCCATCCTACTACATCGCAGAGACATTTTACAGTCTCCCTTCCCACTTCTAAAAACCCAACCACTCTAACACTGTGAAAGCTCTTTAAATACAGTACTTTCTAATACTTTTAAATACTGTCAATCTCACTTATTACATTGTGTGGAATGTAACACTTTGTCAATAATATGATTAACTAAGTGACACCTAGCAAGTTCACTCCTTCCATGCCAGATCTTAATGCCATCCCTCCAAAGTTCAGCCTGCCACAGGTACTGTATTATAAATCAGGAAATTTCCCTCTTGCACATATCCTGTTTGGTCTCACTTGTTTGTTTTTTTTTGCTACTATGCGGTATTGCCTCCAACAACATGACAGGGTGATTTGCTCCATGCCCCTCAACTCTTTGTGTAAAGGGGTGTCTCCTATTCTCAGTTTTCAGCACACGCAATCAACAATTCCACACAGCACTCAATCTTCACACCGTCCTGACCAGCAGGGAAAGGGGTTGATCAATCAGCCTGCCCCTCCCTTCTTCCTTACAGCTCAGGGGAGCAGCTGAGTCTCCATCTGTCTCTTCTCTCACTCTCACTGTGATGGGTGGCCCCTCCGGCTCACTCAGAGCCATTCACTCATTCAGTGTGAATAAATGTGACACTTGTGTTTTCTGGCATTCAATTAATTACATATGAGAAATATGAGTTTGATCTTTCCTATAATATTAACTTAAAATTACAGTATAACATTTTATAATTCTTTTAAGCAAGAATGATTCCATAATCCAATCCATTACCCAGTGATAGAATGGATAGATCTGGAGTGCACTGTAAACTTTTTAGAATACTGTATACTACTCTGAAATTAACATTTGAATGCTTTCCTTCTCTGAATGTGTATATAATGACCCAATCTCAGCAAATGACAGTAATCTACTATATACTGTATGCTATCTCAGAATGCATGAAAAATTATAACAATGTAATCAATTGATTGTCATGTAGTTTACATATGAAGAAAACAATAGAAAAAAGGGTACATTATTTTAAAAGCCTTTCCTTAGCCCTACCACAACTATATTAAAATTGTAATTGGCACCTTTGTCTTTTGAATCTTATTTGCTTCTTCTCCTATTCAGGTATCATTAGTAAATTTGAGTAATAAAAATGTGACTAGTCAGATTACCAGTACTAGTTCTGATTTACACTAACTATAATGTAACTTAGCTGGAATGAAAGCCTGCAAATATATCAGCCCTCCAGGACCAGGTCTGGGGACATCTGTTTTAGATTTAAAGAAATTAAGAATTGATGTGAGTCTAATGCATATTCACGTGGTGCTCTACACGTTACTCCAACTACAGTATGGTTTTCTTAATGCTGGATAAGTGATCCAGACTCTGTTTTCTGGCAGGTCTCTTAAGAAAGGTGACGAAGCTGCTCTGCTGGACATCACCAGGAGGCAGAAAGAAGTGGTTAACAGGCTGCAGCAGGAACAGGTGATTCTGGATTTAGATAATAAGATAAAGCCATAAACAATTTCTTGCATTAGGAATTTGTCTTTTCGCATACCCCAGCTTGCTCTCCATGAGGCACACAGGCAGGGAGAGAGAAGCTTGGGGCCAGAGTGCAGGGTCAGCCATTTATACAGTGCCCCTGGAGCAGCTGGGGTTAAGGGCCTTGCTTAGGGGCCCAATGGAGAAGGATTCCTCTGCCAGCTGCAGGATTTGAACCAGCAACCTTCCACCCACAGGCCCAGGCACAGATCTTTAGCCACAGTGCCACTACTCCACCCTGCTTTGTCTCTCCAGGGATATGATTTTCATGCAGCAAACAGTAACAGCCACTCCCCTGTTAATACCTGTGTGTCATAGTGAAATGTGCCACCAGGGTTGCACCTTGTATCTAAAACCTTATTATTTGCATATTTGTTGAGTATAACTGTTTATTCCGCTATGATTGTTTTAAAATGATTTCTCATTTTCCTTCAATGACATTTAAGATGATGTAGTAAGGTTAAGAACTAATTCATGATACGGGGTTCCAGAACTCAGATCTGCAACTACATCTGCATGTAGGATTGAATATATTCTCCAGCTTATTTTGGATGTTTTTTTCCAGCCACAGAAAGGAACATTTCATAGCATGTCTACTGACCACTCATCCTTTGGATGAGACGTAAAACCGAGGTCCTGACTCTCTGTGGTCATTAAAAATCCCAGGGTGTTTCTCGAAAAGAGTATGGGTGTTACCCTGGCATCCTGGCCAAGTTTCCCATTGGCTCTTACCCATTATGGCCTCCTAATAATCCCCATCTATGAAATGGCTTCATCACTGTGTTCTCCTCCTCACTGATAGCTGGTGTGTGGTGAGCATGCTGCCGCATCATCCAGGTGGTTGAGGGGAGTCCCCATTACCTGTAAAGTACTTTGAGTGGAGTGTCCAGAAAAGCACTATATAAGTGTAAGGGTTTTTTTTTTTGCTCAGCAAAAGATTTAAGTACTCTCTCATCCTGTATCCCTCGGTGTTTCTCTGTTTACACAGGCAGAAATCTGGCACCTGAGGAATGTGTACAAGGCCGCACGGAGGCAGAGAAAACTCCTGCTGCAGCACCAGAGGGAAATTCTGGGAATCAAGAGAGAGACTGCCCAAGTCCAAAATGACCTCCAGGTGTGTAGGGCAGCTGTTCACCCCAGTAAACAAGTGGACAGCACTGCGAGCCCTGCTCTGCTCCCCACTGGAGGAAATCTGAATGAATGCAGCATTTCACAACAAAATACTAATAACAAACCTACGGTGCTACTGAGGGATCCAGGCCAGTATGACACTGCACCAGTTTTGCAAGGGCATTATAGCAAAGATACAAACCTGCAAAAGAGTCATCCTGGCGCTGATCCTCCTCAAAAGAAAGTGCCAAAGCTCCACGTAGGAGAAGGTGGCACACGACACCAGACACAGGGGATGCCTGAGGAAGATGCCCTTCCATCAGAGAGAGGAGGCCAAGGACCTGCTACTGAAGCCCAATTATGCAGTGCACCACAGGAAGGTGCTAATGGGGATGATGGGATTTCTAAGAGAGAAATCAATCCACACCCATTAAAAAGCAACACCACAGGAGATACTTCTATGAATCTGATTTTGGAGATTGGGAAGAAAGATACCACTGAGCCGGGTTTGGAATGCCAGAGGGACCATTCAGATCCCCAGGTAAAGAACCATGTTCCGACCTATGAAGTGTTGCAATTTGTATCAGTTCTACTAGCATCTATTCTGTTGTGAATCGTTAAACACATATATTAATTTGAAATATTTCAAACAATTCAGAACTGGGACGTTTCTGTATTGGCACTGTGGTCTGGGTTGTGGCTATGAACTCCTGTGTTTACATTTCTTGATCTGACAGAAATACTGACACTTTCGGAGTTATTCTGAAAACCAACAGTCAGTGAAGGGATATTTACTGTATTTTTACTCTTAATATACACACACAATTTACTGAGCACCATCAAGTGTCGGTCAAGGTACCTGGTCATGGGTGGTAATTTCCCTTTGACATGGTTAACCCCAGGCAGGGCTGTGTGGTCTATGGTGTGTTAATGGACAAATGGCTTGAGAACTGGGTGGGTTTGGAGTCTACCTATATTTTCTCTTTCTCCCCTCTGTGTGGTCACAGTGTTCATTGCCACAAGCCAAGATATGAAAAACAGTACTAGTGATTCCAAATCGTGTGGATTTAAAATAATTGGCAACTCTGAATTTCTAAAAAACTGTTATAAAGCTGTGACAGTGCTGCAATGCTGCTGTTTGAACAAAAAGTAAAGACTATTCCTCAAAGACTAATTTTTGAAATAGCTCTGTAATTAAAACGTTTAAACTGATGGGGCTCCTCATATTAAGTAGAAAGCTTTTGGGAAATTAATAAGCCGCGATTTCTTAATCTAACACAGCCTTTTATTTAACACACTTCCCTGTAGAGATATGTACTTGTCTAGTCTGTCTTTATATTGTCCTCCCACTCCTCTGAATCTGGCTAAGTTGCTTTTTATACATTGAGCAAAATGAGTCATGTCTTGTGCAGTGTCCACACAGGAGCGGAGAGGTGCTGGGTGAATCACTTGATGAAGGAGTACCAGAGAAGCAGGGTCAGATTTCGGCCAGCATGCCACAGGAAAGCCCAGAGGAGCTACAGGACAGGTGAGTGACGGGGTTGCTTGTCCGTGAAGGGAGAACTGACTCACATTGCTGTACAAAAAGAACCCAAGGACATTTAAACTGAGACCAGACAGAGTTAGAAGCTCCTTGTCTGGGATTTTATATCCTTCACTTTTACACAAGGTCCCGAATCAATATTGATGAAAGATGAAAAGTAATTATTTTTGCATGCATCATGTGTCCGTGAGCTCAGCATACCCATACTAGAACGTAATTATCTGACATCATCATGCATAACTTTAATTACTATTATTAAGTGAATTAGTACTTCAGATGGGCCATGCATATCATATATTATAGACATACTAGACACAATCATTGCATTAATTTTTTTTGTAGTGTTTTGTGTTTTTGGTGTCTATTTAACAATGATGTGTAGTTAAAATGCAACCAGCACTCAAACTTATTTCCACCATTTTTGTGCATATAAAATGGGGGAACTGCAATTGAATCAGGTACAAGCACATGGAGTGCTGTATTTGTGTAAGAGCTGTGTAATAATAATAATAATAATAATGATAATAATAATAATTGCTTACACTTATATAGTGCTTCTCTGGACACTCCACTCAAAGTGCTTTACAGGTAATGGGGTCTCCCCTCCACCACCACCAATGTGCAGCCCCACCTGGATGATGCGACAGCAGCTATAGTGCACCAGTACTCTCACTACACACCAGCTATCAGTGGGGAGGAGAGCAGAGTGATGAAGCCAGTTTAGAGATGGGGTTTATTAGGAGGCCATGATTGGTAAAGGCAAGGGGAAAATGTGGCTAGGATACCATGGTAACACCCCTATTCTTTTCAAGAAATGCCCTGGGATTTTAATGACCAACAAAGAGCCAGGACTTCGGTTTTATGTCTCATCTGAAGAACAGCCCTTTTTACAGTATAGTGTTCCCGTTGCTATAATTGGGCATTAGGACCCACACACCGCAGAGAGAGCACTCTCTACTGACGCCATTGTGAGTTGTATTTGTGATTTGGCTGCTGGCGTACACATGAACTCTTTCGGCTGCATGGCATGATCCCAAGTACTCTTTGTAGTATGCAGATCTTGTATTCGTCGTGTGACCCTGCTGTATCTGAGGTAGCAAACTGCGTGGAGCAACGGTTTCAAAAGTGTTACTATCTTCTGGACTGATATGATCAGGTGCTAAGAAGTCTGCCCTGGTCAGCGCTAAAATAGACCCTCAAAAAAACAAAGCTGTACATGGTGTTAGTGGACCAAAGCCTTCCATTGGGGCCCTGATTTCCAAACCAGTGTCACCATATGAGACTTTAAAGAGATGCTTTTAGATGCTTGTGTATGTTAGAGGTTATGACTATTAAAGCTAATTAAAGATCTTTATCAGAGTAGGGGTCTGTGGAAGAGCCCTCTTTTATTGGGTAGGCTGGCCAGGGGGTTTCCACATGAACTGTAACCTTATCTTTCCATAACCTCTGAAGTCTCAACCCTCAAATAGGTCTCAAAGTGGCAGTAACCTCTCTCGGTCTATTCCAGTTGGCCAGGTGTGCTCGTTAACTGTCTTCCTACTTACCGGCGTCCCAACCCAGAAAACAACCGAAGCCACTATCATAACCTAATCCCACTACACCTGCTTCCTGCTCCATAATCTTGAGGGCTCTGTGGAAAGACAACGACTCTGGCCCTTGAAGACTCACCCATGCTTCCAATCTCAGCTTTGCTACAGGGTCTTAACCCTGATCTGACTAAATTTCTCACTTCCCCACCTGATCCACTATGTAGTGGGATTCCTGTGTTGATGCCTTATGAGTGTTTTAAGTTTTGTTCTTAATCAGTCTAAAGAAGACTGTCAGCAAAAAGTAGAAGGTTGAAGTGATCTGTTCACTGAGATTTACTAGTATTCTTGCATTGCATTGTGTTTTAATTAGTCATTGCTGAGATGCAGCATTCAAAGTAAAGCAGATGTTGAATGGAGAGTTAATATATGTCTACTGTATGTAAATGCTCACAGAGTGTGCAACACTGGATCTAATAATACATTGACCCATAAGAGGAGGAATATGCCCAGGCAGAAAGCACAATAGGCCTCTAAAATAAGGAATGCGTTCCTCCAGGCCTAAGGGAAATGTGCAGCAGCCTGCTGTGAGATGTCTTAATAGTAATGTGACAGTCAAAGCAGCTACTCAGGGAAGGAGTTAGACGGTAGAGGGAGGGAGTGGGGCTGAGACAGAGGCTGGCATCAAGATGAGGATGCACAGATCTCCTTTCATCTCTCAGACTTGGGTTCTTAGATGGGGCAGAGAGCTGCAGATATTGAAGGGATCTCATTCTGGATTAGGAGTTTATCGAGGGAGCCAAAAGTCGCATGTCCTGCTTGTGAATTGGAGCTGAGTCAGAGTTAGCAGCACTTGCTAATATGCCGATCATGAGCAGATCTGGGTAGGTACGGAACACTTTTCTGAGATTTCTCATGCATTTTTTGGTTTCATTGCATATTCATTTCTGAGGATGTCTTTAAATGTAAAACAATACTTCATTGCCGTTTTACCCTAGGAAAACTGCAGACTGCTGATGCAACAACAATACAAATTCTCTCTGGCTAGACTTACATAAGCATTTTGTTTTATATAGTCTAACCTGTAATTGCTTTAACACGATTAGGGAAGGAACAGGGAACATAGACACATAATTTAGAATAAGATATCTCAAGGGATTAGAACTGTTTCGTTTATAGGTAACTATTGAGGAATATTTTCATGTAATATTATTATTTTGACTTTTTAGTGTTGACTTTTAGTTCATGAGTGTGCATGTGTGCAGTGCCAGTTTTCATTTTGTTGTTGTCATGATAATCGTGCACTAATTCAAAGCAACATCTGTTTGATTCATATTTTTGGACTATTAAAAATACACCTGGCAATTGAAATGTTTTGAAGTGATCAATCTGTGAAATAACTTGCAAAAAAAGTTCTGCAGGTATTATTTGTAGTTCAGTGATTTGTCCAAATTTTCAGCTGTAATTTTAGCCTTTGATTTACAGAATTCTTCTCAGAGCAAGCATATGGACGGCTTGTACTATAGTATGAAAAAGGTTAATTAAAAAGAAATAGTAGATATTGGTTGTGTCCTACCGATTAAAGGTAGAAGTAAATAAAACTGGATTTTGACCAAGTTAAAACTCTAACCTTGGTGGCCTGATGCAGTTTCGGAACTTTAGATGGGAATTGACACACCCACTGCTGCCCTGGGAGACACAACATTCCCCCGAGCGAGCACATTTCTCCAGGTGCTCAATTCAACTATCCCCCTATCAAGCTGGCACGCTATAATCTTATTAATCCAGATTTTTTATTTAATTCCTGAAATGCTACAGGAATGGTGCCCTGTCATTGAGATAACTGTGCCAGTACAGCACTCTGCTGTGCTGAGTTACTAAAGACGTACAAACCAGCAAACGTGACACCCCAGACTCTAAGACCAGAGATCCAAGATCTGAGACGTGGATTCTGCCTGCCTCTATTCTGAGGGGCATCCTTACCCTGCTTGTTTCTGTCTGCCCCAGTTCCCCTTTGTCTCTTGGTTAGTCATTCCAGATTCTCCTTGGCTAACTCCGCCAGCCTCCGGAAAATACAGAGCCCCTGCAATTGGATCTACACAGACTACCTGGAATATGTCCAAAAGGCAAAACGACTCAAGCCCTCGACAGGTGCGCTGGGTAATGTTCTTCTCCCAGTTCAACTTCACATTCTTGTACCATCCGGGAATCGAGAACAGGGAAGGAGATACCTGTAGAAGATCTATGCCCTGGACAAGGCTCTGTTGTAACCCACAACCATGATCCCACAACACCAGTTTGGGGGGGGCAACTTGCTAGAAGTAGACGAGGCTATGTTGGCAGCACTGGCCTCCAACCCAGCTCGCCCAGGCACTCTGCTGGACGAACAATTTGTGCCGCAGCAAACCAGGCAAGAGTTACGAAAATGAGGCATTCCTCCATACTGGCAAGACACCCCGGAAGCCAGAGATCTCTGGAGCTCATCCGCCACCGCTTCTGGTGGCCATCCAAGAGGGCCAATGTGGACATGTACAGTATTTGACAGCATGGCATATCTGCAGCTGGGATGAGAACTCTCGCACAGCCTTAGCTGGTCTGTTACTTTCCCTGCCAGTACCCGATCGTCTGTGGTAGGACATCTCCAGCTTCACGGGTTTCCGACCTCTGTCATCTCCAATCAAGGCCCCCAGTTCATCTTCACATTCTCACAGTCAGAGACATGGTATCCAGATTGATATCTCCCCACGGTACCACCCTGAGACTAATGCCCAGATGGAGTTTGGGAATCAAGACTTGGAGACATACTGTACCTGCACTGCTGCATATCAGCTTTCCAGGACGAATGGGCTCCTCTGCTCCCGACAGCTGACTGGTCAGCTCACAATAGGTATTAGTGAGCTTTGAATGCCAGTATAGGTTTCAACCCCTTCTCCTCGGGTGGCCTCGGACCCCACGGATGTCCCTGCTTCCTGCAGGGCTGTGCGAGATCTGAAGGGGGGTCTTGTGAGTTGTATGGGCCAATCTGTGCAAAGCCACACAGTGCCAGGAAAGGATAGCCAACCACCACCAGAGACTTGCCCCTCATCAGAGACCAGGACAGTGTGTGGCTTTCCACCAACCCCCTCTGTCTCCTCCTGCCATCGTGGAAGTAGGCCTCTTACAAAGTGGTGAAGTGCATGATCCTAGAATACTCAAGCCCCTTTGGATCCTGAGTTCACTCTGGGTCTGAAACAGCCTACAGTACCTGGTTCACTGGGGGGCTGTGATATTATCAACAGTAATGTTGACAGTGGCATTATCGACAATCAATTTATTACAGTTTTGACTACAGTTTACACTCCTCAACAACTTTAAAGATCAAAATGTGGTTCGTATGGATTTGATCACGACTCGGGACATCTGACATTATGTGCTATTTATATGAAAATTCTTCTCAGTATCTGTGGTCTTTAGCTTCTTTAAGAACTATTTGACAGGATATTCAAAAGTAAAACATTTGAACATTTGAAAGTTGAATGTCGCTTTCATTTCTGTCACATTTTGTTTTGTTCATCTCTTCAGATTCTAATATTTTTCACAGAATATTATTATAGGAGAAGTGTTAAGAGGAATTTCTTGCACAAATATTTCCACATTTACAGACCTACATAACGTGAAGTTTTGCTGGTTTCTTCAGATGTTTGACAGAGACAGAAAGGCACCTAAAAGGACTCCTTCCCTTACAAGAGATGTGGAGCTGGAAGAGGAAGAGAACTGTCCCTGAGATCCGGGTCAGAGGAATGACGTTGGAAGGGGCAGAGGCTGATTTCACCAGTTTGCATCACGAATGTCAGACTTCAGAACTGGAACAAAGCGTCTCTGAAATGCAGGATAGAAACAGACAGAACACTGACAAGAGCCCTGAGTCATCGACCAAGTGCAGCCCTGAACAAGGTAGGTTGGAACATGTGTTATGTTGAGTTACTTTACAACCAGAACCACTGGAGCAGCTCTTGTATGTATTCGCAGTATTCTGAATGTTGAAAACAGTCTCCGTTACTTGCAGCTTTATGTGTAAAGTGGTTTTATTAGCTAATATCTTACCGTATTCTCCATAGTAAGCTAGTAACCACTAGTCTTGATTTTTCATGACAGTTTTCTGGGGATTCTAATAATTAATTTAATAAAATATATATTTTTTACCAAATGCTGCCAATAATATTCATGTTTTTTATTTTATTCGTTTCTAGAGAACAGTTGCTTTTAGTTGTAGGACCACATGAAAGACAGGCCATTGTACTCATTTGGTAGTTTAGGAGCCAAATGATTCAAAACTTTTGTTTAGCCAGTTCTTGAAGAAGTGTAGTTTCTCAACCATTTCACTGGTACCATAAAGACATAGGAAAACTTATAAACAAGAGGTAAAATGGATCAAGTGGCCTCTTTGGTTGTTAGTAGCTACAGTAGTTTATTAATTTCTTGAAAGAACCCAGAACAACATGCTTGGTTCTTTATCCATACTCTTACAACACTTTGGGTAAAGAAGTGAATGTAGCATAAAATCTATATTTGATTCATTTTTTCTGAATTATTGAAACAGTAGCAGTTTCCTGTCTTAAAATTGTACACACTACTATATTGTAAATGCACAAGTAAGGCCTTGAGCCATGACGTTTAGTACATTAATTTAAAATCTACACTTTTAACTTTATCCTGGAATAGTATGTTTCAGCATAAACCCTTAACACATAAACATATCACTATCTTGTTTAAAATTAACTTTTTTAAGCCTTTCATTGTGGTTTTCAAACAATTACATAGCATTAAGACATTATGTTTCGGTTGGTGTTTCCGAGATTGAGTTGATTACATCTGGTGTTCCCCAAGGCTCATTACTGGGGCCTTTGCTACATAGCATTTATTTGCTTCCTACTGCCCAAAAACATCATGGCATTGTTTCAGTTCGGCCGCAACCCAGTTTGATAGAGAGGAGGGTGACAGAGGACAGGCAGAAGGCAGTTAGGCAGTTTCACAAAGATAGGTGTGTATTGCCCTTCTTGGTTCCATTTACCAAGAGGAGATAAGGAGAGAGAGATACTGTAGGTGTGGACAAAACGGGAATGCAGTTTCCCACAGCTCTCCAGCTCTCACTCTGAAAGAGAGTGAGTGCTCATGGGACCCCCTTTTATAGAGTACAGTAGGCGAGGGGAGGCTGCTGTTCAAAGCCATGGGGCAAGAGTACAATCCACATCTCCAGGGGGAAGAGGAATGCTACTTAGCCCCTCCCTCCGATTCCTCATCCCCGAGGAACATTTGGAAGTCCCGGAGATGGATGGATTAGTGACAACTGTGTGTAGAGGCACAGTCTATAACTCCAGGGGAGAGTGGAATGCTACAGTAAGATTGATAATTTCCATGGAGTTGATATTTAAATTTAAGTCCACAGTAAACCAGAAATTGAGTTTGTTGTACTAGTACTTCTTGATTACACTTTTAATAGAATATAAATACTCAAAATACTTTGTGTTTTAATAATAGGCATGTTATAAGTTTCTTCCACTGAGTTAATAAACCAGTTGCTGTAATCTACTGATGCTCCATGCTCATGTTTCAATCCAAAATGAAGAAAGTGGGGTGATCTTCCATTTTGATGATCCCTAATTAGTTTTGAGCCTCATGTTCAGAATCCTGACTTAAGGACTTAAGGTCATCACTACTACACTTTATATTGACTTCCTAATGGGTTTTATGTTAATTTTAAATAAGATGCTTTTGCTTAGATTCATACAACATGTATATTTGTTGTATGGGTTCTTGGTATGTTGCTAATATGTTAGCTGTTTACACCTCTACTTGTGACCTTCACTTGACTGATCCTGGTTTATTCTGACTTCCCTGTTATCGACACTTTGTGGGTGATGACCTTGTGTTGCTGTGGTCCAAAGCTCTGGAACACCATCCCAAGGGAAGTCAGAGACTAAGTCACATTGTATGCTTTTAAATCTAACCTGGCTTTTTAGGAAAACAAAGTGCATATTTTATATTTTGAGTTTGCTTTTTTAGCTTTGTAATATTCTTTAATTATAATTTTTCATGAAATGGGGTTTTGTGTATCATAAATTGCTTACAGATTTTGTTTCATGGAGCTATATTTATTCTTTACTCTTAGCCTTGCCCTGTGCTTTACAGATCTGCTTTAATATTAACGGGATGTGCAGGTTTTTCAAGCCCTAGTGCCAGCACTCCTGCTGAGTCACCAGATCTGTTAGATGAGGCTGCTGACTCATGCTTCCCTTCAGCAACTAGACACACTATACAGTCAAGTGATATAAATAAAACGGACTTCTCCCTGCCCTTTAGAAAATGTCACTGTCACAGTAAGCACTGGGATCCATGTGTGAAACTGTTGCTTTACAGTTTAAAATGTCATTTTAAGCTCTTGATCAGTTTTACATGCTATCAAAAAAATGTCTGGAGTGCAGAAACCTCTGTACAATAGGTAGTTGTAAAGATGGGAGATAATGATTATTATTATAAACATAACTTCTCATGCCTAATGAGACATAAAAGAGGCCTTTTCTGTTAGATTTTATATTTAAATGTGAGGCACACAGGGGTTGTGTGACCTGCATGTTCTCACTCCCTTGACTATATTAAAACATGTTAGTGTGGTGAGACTAAAAAAAAATTCATTCATCTTGTTTATTTTTGTGAATTTATTGTTAGATTTGTGTTTGTACTTTGCCGTGTGATCTGGACTGTCTTGCTGGAAAGCCATATCTGTTGATTTTATGTTTCACACACGCTCTGATGTGGCTTTTTAGTAGGGCCACTGCCTGAACTGTATCGTGAGGTAGGGGAGTGTGTCATGATCTGAATCATTCATTTGTATTAATAGTGCTCAATTTTACTTCCACTTGTTTATTCTGAAATCCTGTCCTATCTGTATTTAATTTTGTTATTTTTGTTTCTGGGAAAGGTTGTGTAACTATATTGATGTTTGCTGTGAATCCCTTTGTGGATCATTGTTGAGGAAAGTTATGGTTATTGCAGCTTAAACTCAATTTTCTCCCAAGATGTCATCTTGCTATGGTTTAATAGACGGGTCTCAGGAAAACAGACACAAAAGGCACCTGTAACTCACATTACGAGTGCTACATTTATTTATTTTGCGAGAAAACATAGCAAACCAACAAAGAAAACAAAAGCTTAAGCTCTTCTTTCAGATTCTGCCTAGACATCATCCTTCTCTGCCTCTCTGTCATTACTTGAGCAGCTGAGCTGCTTACCAGCTTCAAAGCAAACTCTCAGAATGAAACCTCAAAGCTCAGACTACACAAACTCCCAGTCCTCCACAGAATCCTTTTCTTCTCTTTCTAATCTTCTCTTTCTTCTGGAAGCCTCAGCTTCCTGGTTTTTAAATTATCATCTGACCTTTGTCTTTCAGGAATTTGTTAGAACACTAGGGGTGGCAGGACATTTCCCTCAGCTTTGTGGGAAATGTAATAGTTCAGGCCAGAGCTGAACTATTAAGCCTTCTTGCCTGAACCTGCTGTCCTCTCACTAAGGTTGGAAATTGTTCTTTTTTTCTACAACAGGTTGAAATATCATCATCCTAAGATCAGTAATATTGAAACAGTATTCTAAATGAGGTTTCACTAGTACAGTATATTGTTATTATTTAAAAAATAAAATTCCACATTTTTTTAAAATTTTGAATTTCTATGACAATAACCTTTCTTATTGCTTCTCTGCATTGTCTTGATGAGACCATAGAAGCATCTATATAAACACCCAGAATCTTTTCATGTATAGCTACCTGTATCTCTGGATCAAACATGTGATATGTACTGTACAGTACAATACATGTTCATATTATTAGTGCAGATCACTTAGTATTTATTAATGTTAATAATAATTAATCTTTAATTTTTCATTTGATTTTGTACTTTATTTCTTGCTTCAATTTCTTTGCCACTCCCTCTATTTTTGTTACAAGCAAAATTAACTACCATTCTAGCTTTATCAGAATGTAGATTGTTAATATAGAGCAACAAAACAAAGCAGATCCCCACAGCATGCCAGTACTTACATCTATCCAATTTCAAATTGTTCCGTTAAGGTGACCTGGTGTTTCATATTTATTTACCTGGATCCACATACGTTTGTGTTCCTATATTTATAATTTAATAATCAGCCTTTCATGGGGTATATACTTCTTCCAATACATAGAAGAGTTAGAAATATGCAAGCTAGGAGTATGTACAGTAAATAACATCCCCTGTTTCTTTATGTACAGTATAACTGTGAAAATACAATTGGTTTATAGTGATTTAATGTTTTAAGGACCCAGCTCCTTAGAACACAGTGTCAGATACAGTATGTGAAATTATGGGACATGTTATTGACATCTTATTTTGTAGAAACCTATGTGAATTATTTACTAGTATGTTGATCAATTTTTTAAATCATTTTCTTTATTAACCATCTATCATTTCCTAACTTATTAAATCAAATTTTTACAGTTTGCTTACTGTTGTAGTATTGGACAAAGGTTTTCGTTGTTTTGTGTCTCTAATACTGGATTTGTATTATTTTCTGTCTCAAAATATCTCCTGTCCATCTCTTTATACTTTATGCTCTGCTTTTCTACAATTCCAAACCCCAGTGTTTAACTCATATTTTAGAGATTGAAAGTATGAATCAAAACATACTAAATTGTGACTATTTGTACGAGTGTATCTACATTGAAAAGATGTCTATAGGTCAATAAGATTATTTTCCTACTTGATGCTGTTGGGGAAAAAATACCTGAAAGGGTACAGTAGGAAACTTAAAATTAGATATAGTCTATGTGTGCAGAGGTTAATGATGGAGGTACTATATCAGCAAGTCTGTCCCTAACTCCTCAATAATACAAGCCTATTAATAGATGTTTCGGTATCTCCTTAAGGACACTTTCCATTGCAGCAGGAAAAGGGTTGTGCCTTGATTGATGTCTTCTTTCCATCTTAAACTTTAAACAGCAGTTGCTGTAACGAGGCTCTTTAAAAGATTCTCAAATGAAATAAATGTGCCATAATCATGAAATGTTTTTTTTTTCTGGTAGTCTTGCATTACTACAGTACAACAAGCCCATGCAATAACATCACTTGCACATGCTTTGCCAAAAACTGTTCAGAGTATTGAGATGAATACCCCGTATATACTGAAAGACTTACCCGGGCATTTAGACATCAGGACCTACTCAGATATTAAGATGGACCATGTGTTTTAAGAAAACGTCCTTACTACATGTTGTTTTCTTTATGACAGATGATCAGAAAACTGCGGGTTCACAAAAGACAATAACAATGAGCCCTCAAAAGAGGAAGACTCGTCTTCTACAGCAGCTTTGAAGGCTTATCACTTATCACTTCCTATAAAACATTTCTGTGAGAATTCCTATCTTTCTTTTCCAGAATTCCAGAGAGCATCTGCAGTCCGTGTCAATATCTCTGATGTAACTGTTTCAGCTCCAGAAATTGAGAAGGATCTTCCCTTGGACTTGGAGAACAGTAATTGGGAAATAATGCAGTTTGGTAGCCCAGAATATCAGAATACAGTCAATACTGGTTCACGATTGCTCTCTGCTAGATATCCTGTAGGCTGTAAAGAGAGTCACACATTAATTAACAGGGCAGTACAAGATTCAGTGTGGTACAAAGCTCAAATTGGCCAACAAGCAAAATGTTTGCTTACAGTTAACAGCAACCCTGAGACGATACCATCTTCAGATGATACTGGAGTGAAAAATAATCAATCTGTGTCCCTCCAGGCTTGTACTGAGGTAGAAAAGAATGAGAGAGAGTACCAGCTTATTAATCAACCCGCATATACTACTGAAAGCTCTCTTATTGAAATCACAGCTCCAGTTAAAGAAATTGCTACAGACAACCTGAGCAAGGATAGTCTGCCCCTTGCTGCTGACAGTGGAAAGGCAGACAGCAGAGGTTTTGGAGATGAACCTTTAGAGAATTATGGTAAGTTGACTTACCCCCTGAGTTGTGAAGGTCAGAAATCCACAGAAAAGGACCACCTGCCAGAGAAAATACTTGGAAGTATGATGTCTTTAGCTGCTGAAGACCAAAAAAGTTCAAAGGTTTTAGATGATGCAAAAGCCAAAATACACACCACCTCACAATCTAATAAAACAGGAATCCTTGAAACTTGTCCAGAATTTTGTTCTGCAAACCTAGAGGTGCAAATGCTACACAAAGAAAAGCATATCACACAGAAAGCCGAGGCTTTTACAGCCTTAAAAGTCTTAGCCTATGAGGAGACTTTATCTGAAATATTGTCCCCTGTAGATGAGGTTCTTTCATATGGGAGTGCTGAACTCCCATCCATAGCAGGAGCGCCTAAATTTTGGTACACTGAAGCTTCTCTTACACCTCCTCCTTCTACGGATAATATTACAATGACTAGTGAAGATGATTTCCCTCCACCTCCAGCAGAAATAGTTCAGCTCCAAGTGGGCAATAACTCCACTGAAGATGACAGATCTATCAAGAGCGAAGACTTACCTTCTCTCTCAGAAGATCTGTCCGTGCCTGTGGTTGTGTGTGACGCTAGTGAGAAAAAGGCTATCCCTTGTGTGGGAGAAACTGCAGGGTCAACAGAGAGAGAGACTATGAGAGTGAACTCTGCCAAAATAAAAGGTCACTTCCTGCTGGACAAAGATGAAGTATCCTCCTCTCTAAATAATAATAAGATATTAAGTGAAGAGCAAAATAACAATGAAGACCAAAAATCTAAGCTTTTTGTCTCTGTTTCTGCAGAAGATGACAGTGATGAAAGCTCTGACCCATTGTCTTCCTTTGAAATTGGCCATCGAGTGTTAGTTTGCCACACCAAGCCTGGTGTATTGAAATATAAGGGTCCTACCAGTTTTTCAGCTGGTTATTGGGCTGGTGTGGCCCTGGACAGCCCAAATGGACACCACAATGGGACATTCAGAGGTGTCCAATACTTTGAATGTGCAAAGAACTGTGGTGTGCTGGTCAGAGCTGAAGATATTTCACATCCGCTTGGGGAACAAGACAGTGACTTGGACACCAAAGCAGATGACGATCCCTTCTCAGATGATGAGCCACCAAAGAATCTCAAATCAAACCAAGAAAGGAGTAAATGTACCACATTGTCTGAAAAAACATCAGATGGAAATACAGACAGAAATCAATACCATGGTATGGATGGGTCAACAGCCCCAAAAATGTATAGTAATAGCCTTTATATGGTGGAGATGAGGAAGACACATCTTCAGATGTCTGCAGACCTTATTGAAGAGGAGTCTATCTACGAGGCATCTACATGCTCAGTATCTAAATCCAGTTTAATAGAGATAAACCCCCTCCAGCAGGTAATTTATGAAGCTGCCAGGGCAGTGGAGGAATTTGCACAGTCCAACTCCCCACTAGAACATGGTCCAGGCCTGGATAATGTTGATCAAACCACAAAAGCTGTTTGTGACCCTTCCTTGTTTTCAGCCAAAACTCCAACAGAAAGATGTGGTAATAAAGGTCCCTGTGATGACTGGATTGATACCAATCTCATCCAGTCAGACAGTCATGAAATTCCAATGATGGGACTTTCCAAGTTGAGAGACTCAGAAAGAGGACTGGCTGTCTTCTTGCCACAGCATACAAAGAATGTGGAATCTACCAATGGTCGTGATCTGGATCTTCTTGTGGACAGACTTGCTGAGAATCTGGTAAATGAGGCTGTAAGAGATGCTCTGGAGATTAAGAAAATGCAAGACACCAGTGACAATCTGAAGGATAATCCATCCAGCAAAGATCCAGTAAGTATGAAAGCCATTTTTTTCCACATTGAGCTATATGTATTATATGTGTTATAAGAAATGTTGCAATTGGTAATTGTGCAACACCAAACATGACACATTCAGTGTAGTCTTAAAATACTCTTTATTTTAAGATTTTTGCATTCTTTACTCTCCTGTAAAGAGTATCCTTTCTCACATACTAAAACAAGGGCTAGAATGGAAAATGCAGAAGACTGGCAAATAGAAGTCAAAAGGTTTATTGATTAACCTTTCTGGCCTTCATTTGCATGCTGTAAAATTGATTTTGTTTACTGTGGCATGACCAGAATGACCTAATAGTGATCCTTTTATAAGGGAGTCTTGCTAAACAGACACACTAGCACAGCCATGAGGTAGAAATAGTGTTCTATTATTTACAGTGCTATTAACAGAAAAAACTACAAAAAACCTAGCTCTCTTCAAGCTCTAGTTGCACTTATTCTCTGAAATCCTTCTCCATCCATCCAGGCAGCTACGGTGCTTATTAATTTCCAAACACAGAATTCTCTTCCAAAGATTTCACACTTCAAAAACACTCATTCCACCCATGTCCAGTTGCCTCCCTCTAAGAAATGAGATATCTGAGGATGGCAAGTAATTCTCCATTACTTTCTAGGGAATGTGGTTTAGACAAGAACCTGTATCTTGTCTCCAACAACCATTGTATTAGATAAAACTTTGACTGGAAGGAGTAAACTTCAGAAACAGGTAGATCAAAAATAATCAAAGTATATTCACCCTCCAGGGGAGCATCGTGCTTGGTAAGATCGAGGAGAATCAGAAGAGAATAAACCAGCTGTGCTTCAGGGACGTCTGGTCTTGTGCGATATCTCCAGAGCCTGTATTGGAGAGTAGCGTCCCACCCCACAGCCCTGAGATTGTGCTCAGTTTGGTGGGGGCTGCTGTGGAACAGCTGTGGAATCACAGAGAGGGTCCGGGACTCAAGAAGTACCAAGTGCCTGACATGGGCAGAGTGCCACCCCACCTGGTGAACGAGGAAAGCCGCAGAGTCTACAGACAGGTATGTGTGCTACCCCTTGAGACTGACAACGAAAAGCAATTTCACAGACATATAACCAAATAAATCCATGTGATATACTGTAGGTTTTAAGTGTACAGTATGCTTCAATTATGAATGCCCCACACTTTCCAAGACTTACAAACCTTAATTTTAACAGAACATCCCTTGATTTGAATTCTGTGCTTTTAACTTATCTGTTCTAGCATTTTGTTTACCCTTTTAATCACTTCCCCATATTGTCTAGTAAATAACATGTCAACATAAACACCTTCTTTATATGTAGCCTCTTCTAGCTGAGCATTTTCCATTTTGTATTTATAGTTTGCTTTTACTGTACTACCCAGCACTTGTCTACATTAAACATCATCTGCCCGGTGCTTACCCAGGCAGGTAATCCTCCTAATTTGGTATCATCTGCATACTTGACTAGTTTACTAACTATTCTAGAAAATAGATCATTGACATAATCTAAGAGCTGTAATAGTTGTAGTATAGATCCCTGTGGTACTCCACTAGTTGCATAACTCAAATTTGAATGCCCATCACCTGCAATTTGAGAATTAATCTCTTATGGGGAACTTGATCGAATGCCTTCCGAAAATCTAAATACACCATATCTTATGCCATATGTGTATTTATTACTGTTGTTGCTTGTTCAGAGAACTCGAGCATGCTGGTTAGGCAAGACCTACAGTACCTTTTTTAAATCCTTGCTAGCTATTTCCTTAGGATAACATTTCCATATAGGGTGATCCTCTAGTTTAGTTCTTATAATCATTTCCATTAACTTTCAGAAGTCATCTTTTTTAATCTATAATCACGTGGTTCAGTTTTCACACTCTTTTTATGAAAGGGCACTATATTAGCAATTCTCCAGTCCCTAGGCTCTAATCCTGTCTTAAACGACTGTTGGAAGAGTTGAATGAATGGTCCCTCATTTCCTTGAGTACAATTGGTAAGATACCACCAGACCCAGAGAATTTATTCGTCTTGAGTGAATCTAGTACCTGAAACACTTTTACGTCTTCTATGGAGGATGATTGAACTAGTATGCAGAAGATACCAAATTGAAGTTCCCCAGGCATCTCTGATCAGTACAACAAGACCATAAACAAGTCTCTCTTTTCAGGTCATATTCGATCTCACCTCGGACTTATTCCACAGTGCCTTTAAAAGTGACCAGGTACCCAGTTATCCATTTCCTGGGAAAGGAGGCTCTCCATTCTCGGCAGTCCTGTACGCCAAGACTTCTCTCTCGGATATCAAGGTAATATTAAAGGAAATTAACTCTTCCATCCATTTTCCATCCGCTTCTTCCACTTCAGGGTCGGAGTGGACCCGGCAAGTATCAGGCACAGGGCAGGGTCCACCTTGGACAGGACGCCAGTGTGACTGTCGCGGTTCCGCGTGGGCTCGTGCCCTCGCCGCTCCACCCCGCGGGCTCGTCCCGCAACACCTGGGCGTAAACCCGGGTCTCCGGCATAACGCAACAGGGAACCAGCCGAGTGAGCCAAAGGAGACTTCTCTCCCTCAGCCCAGGCAATGACGTCACCATGCCCAAACTAGCTCCGCTACACCAGTCTATCGCAGGGCATACACACACAAACACACACACACACTCGCACAGTTTTTCCCAGAAGGCATTTACCCTACCAGTATGTCTTTGGGAGGAAACCCCTTCAAACACAAGTAGAATATACAAACTCCACACAGACAACACCCCAGGTCAGGAATTGAACCCAGAGCCCCTGCGCTGTGAGGCACCAATGCTAACTACTGCACCACTGTGCCGCCAGGAAAATATCCTTCAGGCCTTCAAGGGAAAATCATTCACTACTTGATGGATTCAAGGAATTTAAGAATAAAACAGTGTAAAAATAATGGTGACGCTGAGCGGGAGGTGATTTAAAACATTGACAAAAAATTGTATTTTGCCGCCTTATGTTGAGGTTGAGTAGTTTCATGTGAGTACAAAGCCATTCTTTTACAAGTAGCCATGTCTTAGAGATGAACATTCAGTTATTAAGCGTAAAAATTGGCCTGGGTATTAATCTTGTATCTTCCCTTCTGAAAAGGGTTGAGGTTTGTATCGTCGATTACCATCAAATCATTGAAGAGCAGTCATACAATTTCCTGGGTCAAATCTTGCGAACTGGAAGGCCAAGACTATTTGTTTATATAAAATAAATTAAAAGACAAAAACACCTGTCTTTCCATACACAACAAACAAGCCATCAGGTGTCTTGTGAAGCTTATTCTTTTTCTTTAGAGCACCTACACTATAGTTAAGTATTCTAGGACAAGCTGTGTTGGCAGATTTTTCAGTATCCCAAATTCTCATACATTGTGGTTGTAAAATAGTGATGCGTCCCAGAATGTTTGCTTTCAAACACATATTTCATTTGTTTTGTACCATCAACATCACTGGCAGCAGGTAAATACTATTTCATGAGATCAGCAGCTCATTCTGAAATGCTTTTCTTTGTCTGCTAAGACAACTTAGAACCAAATACATGCCACAATGTCTCGATACTGCTGAACAATGCAAAAGAAACTCACCTTTATTTCAAAAATCAATAAAGCATTAATGCAACTCAACCAATGGGTTTCCAGTTAATTCATCTGCAGCAATGCCATGAAACCACAACCTTCATTGCTGTGTTGATCCTGTACAGTATATTACAAATTATTACTTAATTGCAACATTCTGCAGTGTGCTTGAATCACAGGTGGACCAGAGCTGGAGTATCTGAGCAATTTCTTGGATTATAGGGGAATTGTCTCGTCTCTCTCAGGGCTTCATCCAGTGTGAAGTGCAGAGGCAGCTGAACCTGGGGCGTAGTGAACATCAGATGAAGAGGCTCTTGCAGACAGGCTCCACGTATGGGAAGGTACAGAGGGACATGGTGGATTGCATTCTGGTAAGCAGGAAAGGGCAGGATATCTGGTGAAAAGCTGGTTCGCAACATGTGTACAATGTGCTGCAGTGTGAAAGACTGCTTCAGTGAGCTTGTCCAGCAGCGAGACTGGGTGTTTGTTTTAATGTAAGCTTCTCCTTCTAGGACAGAAATTAATGTTCAAAGGCTTCCTCAATTACAGTGAATTAATTTAGCATTCTTCCTGTTTGTACTGTATAACAAGCATAACACAGTCCTCTCTGTGCTTTGTAAAGAAATGTATGGAATTTCAATGCAGACTGAGTGGCAGACAAATGCACTTGAAGTTGTCCATCTTCCAGCAGATGTAAGGAGAAAAAAAGAGTATAGTTTTGCTTCCAGCTGGAAAACACTGAGCCCCTTTCTGTCATTTGGGTTTGCTTTCTGTGGTGCAAAACGATTTCAGTTATAGAAGTGGAAGATTGTTCCCGAGCTGAGGTCTTCAGAGAATATGGGGTTGATTTTTTTCTTAGCCTGGGTCGACTGAGTGAGTGTGTTTGAAATGATGTGGGAGACTGGAGGAGGGAGTTCCATTCACAGGGGACTGTTCAGAGGAAGGGGGGGTAGAAATTAAAAGGATGCTTGTCCTCACTTCTCCCACATCTGACTGCTGCCCCAGATACAGGAGCTGCGAGAGGAGGAGCCAGAGTGGCTGGACTACAGCTCGGACGAGCTCAGTGTGAAGATGAAACTGACGGAAGAAATCTTCGACGCGCTCCTCCAGGATACCATCCACATACTTGACCACATCTACACAGGTCCCCTTGGTGTCACCTCACCAGAACCCTTTCAACCAGAATAAACACATCTTTCTGTCCTGTCAGTGAAAACACAAACACTTTTCTCATGTGTTGATGTATATGTTCCGGTGGCTTAGCCTTTGTTTGCCTACTGAGTGGGAGATTTTGATATTTTAAATTGACACAACTTCAGATTGCCTGTGAGACTTGCGATCATGTACCAGATTTTAAAATAAATAACATTTACATGTTATAATGGATTTTTTAATGAAAAGAAGGCAACTGAATAAGGTACAAATGTGAAGATTTAGCTGTCTGCGAAGATTGTAAGAAAGAGGCATTGCTTATTATATCAGGGAGTGAAAATTATGTTTGTATTTTTACAGGTTATTTTTGTGAGAGGAATACTATAATTCTTTAACAATTAATAGTGTAAAATGAAGACCTATCCCTATACCTGCTAATATTTCACAGCATCTTTCAAGTCTTCCATGTTTCTGAATTGTTCCCTGAATTGTTTGACAATCTATATTGTTCATATGATAATAGCCACCTCAGGCTAATTTTATATGTTTGTACCAAGGTATGCACTATTTCTTCACTAAGCAAAATGATGCATACATATTTTTCAACTTAACAGCTCATTTAAAACCTGAGCAATCCCACTGAAGACTTTAAAGAGTAGGCAGAGTTGCAGTCAATGCTGGCAAAATGTGTACTGAAATATGTTGATTGCATAAGTATTCAGACCCATGAGCTCAATATGTGACCTTTGGCAGCAATTACAACCTCACATCTTTTTGGGCAAGTCTCAACCAGCGTTGCACATTGGTTTGGTGCAAGTTTAGAACATAAAAACAAGAGATTTTGCAAATCAGAAGAGTGCTCTTCTCTCCTCTAACTTGTATTGCTGTAGTTCTCAGGGTGCCATCCCTAACCACATTCCTCCTTACCCTGCTCTCCAGTTCGATGGACAGTCTGATCTAAGCACTGTCTGTGTGCCTTCTTGATGATAATGATAACTACACCATGCTAAAGGAAATATTATATATACTGTAAAATCCCTTCAGATGTTTTTATACCCTTCTCCTAATCTGTGTTTATACAGCTTTACCCCTGAGTTTTTTTGTAAACTCCTGTCTTTTTCTGAATGAATCTTTGCTTGAAATGTACAACCTGACAGTGGAACCCTACAAATATAAGTGCATTTATTAAGAAATCATGTGAACCTCTATTATTGCACATAAACACAAGCCACTCAACTAATTAAACTCATTAAAGTAATTGTGTGCACCTACATTAATTTAGGTTGACCAAAGCAAAGGGTTTAAATACTTATGCAATCTTGATTTTTATTTTTTTCTTCCATATTTACTTTTACTTTTGTTACTTTGCTTTGAATATGTGGAGTAGGATGGATATATAGCATATTGTAACAAGTTAATTGCTACTTTAAAATGTTATGACTGAAAGCTTTAAAGCAACAGAATGTGAAACAAAAGTGTAAGGGTATGAATGCTTTGAAAGGCACTTTACATTTTATAATCTGAAGGAAGTTATTGAATTAGCCCAGTTAAGGTTTAAATGGACTATTTAGATATTGTCTGTGGCCTTACATTTTAATGATCTGCAGAGGAATATAAAATAGCTTGGATACAGATCTAGATCTATAAATATATAGATATAAATAATGCATTTGAGTGCTTATTTTCCAATACTATTTTCTAATCTGCTATGTTTTTGAAACACTATAGAATTGGTGATTTAAAAAGCATGTGTAACAACTATGTGTTTTTCGGTACAGCTGGATGTGGGATTTGATTTAACAAGACAGCGTGGCCATCTCCTTATGTAACACCGAGTCTGTGTTCATTTCACGTAGAGCTAATTTAGTGTGACTGCACTGTATTATGGGGACACTGTAACAGCTGTTAAGGGGCTACATACCTTAACTGTGAAAGCAATAATGCATCTCTACAGCGGCAGCTACTGTAATACCCGCGTAGCATTCAGCAATGGGTCAGCAAGAGCACTCATCGGTGTACACTGTAGTTGGTGAGCTGTATTGGAGTCAGGGGTAGTCCACTGACTCCAATAATTCGCAATAATTCTGAGCCCCATAACTATGTTCAATTGAAATTACTCCTACGTCAGTTTCTTTTTCATATCTGTTTATAATGAGATTGCTGTGTCTAAAAAGTGATATGATAAAAAATGCACGTCATAGGTGAAACTGAAGTGAATTTTGCAGTGGAACCATTTTTTTTAAAAACGGGTTGTCTCCATCTTCTCGTATATATTAATATATATATATATGTGTGTGTGTTAGTTATCAGAAAGCCGGTTTGTCCAATAATTGGAATGAATATACATGATGGCTGCAAAACAAGACGTTAAAAAATTTATACAATTTTAAAATTAATCGATTTACTGTACTCTCAGCCTAAGACATCACTTTAGCTACCTATTCAGAGATTACATTTATTGACCATTTAGAATCTTTTACGTGTGCACTTTTCTGCTTTTTTGTTAAATGTATGACTGTACACTGTAACTTCTATTTTGAGAATGTATGAAATTATATTTTTTTAATAAAGTTTGCTGTGTTTTACACAAGGGTGAAGATCTTTTGCTATCTTCTTGTCTCGGGAATTGAGCATTTGAAAATGCAACATCATTCCCTCGCCTTCACTGTTTTTAGCTTTAATCATCTCATTTGGACGTTCCCGCGACGTAACTCATTGGCCGCTGTTGCGTGCGGTCGCTCGCCTGTTCACGTCGTCCTGCGTGCCGCCTGCGTTGCTAAGCAGGCCGTTGCCATGGCCGTTTCCTGGGGAGTTTGAGGCCGCCCACGTCCAGCTCCGCCTCCTTCGCGGTTTCGTTCCTGTCTGTCAGAGGCGACATGGCGACTTGTGTCTCCGGCAGCTGTTCCGCACTTCGCTTACCGGCTTGGCTCGTCGCTGTTATAAGCTTTCTGGGTGCGTGTATCCTATGTCGGGCCCAGGCCACTCGGCTGTACTCGGCTGGGGACCCCCTCACCATCCTCGCCAGCGACAGTCTGAAGGAGACCTTGCACAACTCCTCTACAGCCTGGCTGGTGGAATTCTACTCGTCGTGGTGCGGGCATTGTATCCAGTACTCTCCGACCTGGAAAGCGCTGGCCGGGGACGTGAAAGGTACTGTGCACATTCTCCGATCAGCCAGTCTTGTCCGATATTCGTTGGCTTTACAGTCCCGTTTTGTCTTGTGAAGCCCTGGTGGTGCAAAAACGATTGCAGCGCTCTCAGAAGCGCAGGGCTGTGACAGTTCCCCGCGAGTTCGTGCTTACAGCCACGCTGCTCCACAGCGAAAACTTGAGCCCCTCAGCCTTGTTTTTAACAAATCTGTTCACCCCGTTACCTGAATCGACGTTGTATAACTTAAAGTAGGCAGTCGAACAGTAAAACCGTGTCTTTCGACACTAATGTTCCCGATTCCGCTTCTGTAGTCTGGACAGAGTGGTATTTGGTTCATTTCAATTCAGTTCATTTCAGTAGAAGCGCCCTTGAGTTTTCAATACGTACTGTGTACGTGCAGAACATTTGAATCCACCCAGGACTTCTTCCAGAGTTCTTACAGAGGGTCAAAATCATTAAAAAGTGTGTTGAACAAGTATTTAGAGCCATGAACTCAATCTTTAGTGGAAACACCTGTGGCAGCACATAGTAGCAGATCTTTCCAGGTAAGGCTCTGTCAGCTTAGCCTGGTATACTTCGTGCTTGTTCTGGGCAGATCTCCTCAAACACTCTCAAGATGATTGGGGATCATGTCAGTCTTTCATTCGTTTTCTTGTTCTTGAGCCACTCCAGTGTCGCTTTGGGTCTGAAAGCTGAATATTTAGACTGGTTTTACAGTAGGTCTTCAGCAGGTTATCCTTGAGGATTGGCCTGTACTTTGCTCTTCCATCCTTTTTCCCCTTTTGTCTCGACAAGCTTCTCGGTCTCTGCTGATGAAATAACGCTGCCATTGTGCTTGATCGTAGGGATGGTGTTGGCAGGGTTATTTGCTGCATTGTCTGCACTCGATGCACCGTTTTGCATTTAGACCAAAATGTTCCAGTTTTGTCATGTCTGACCACAACACAAATTTTGCTGTCTCTTTTGTGCTATGGCTTGAATATGTTTAAGAAGTGTTTCTGAGCATTATCCCCTGTTATTTGTGCAATAATCATGTATTCCTGTCCACTTAATGAATTTCTCCACAGCTGAAAGTGGCTGAAATTGCCCAACTCTGGAAAATGCCTTGCCGAATCAGTCAGATGTTTCCATTTTTAGGCCTGTTTCAAAGTTGCCGTTTGTAGCGAAACTACTGGAATGCGCAGTAACATCTTAACTGGTTACATATTTAAAGTCTTTATTTATTTGGCACCTTTTACTGCCAGGTGAAAGTTGTTAATGACCTTCTCATTGCTGCAGATGCTTGCTTTCCCACAGTTATCATACTGTTAGACCTTTTAAGCAGCCTTTGATCCTGTAAATTATAACATTCTGGTTAATCGACTGGAGCGCTGTACAGGTTTAAGGGCCATGTTGTTGTTTCTCTCTTATTTTTCTGACAGACAATTTGTTAGCTTTGGCGATTTTAAATCCGATCCTAACCCTGTCTTCTCTGGTGTACCCCAGGGCTCAATCCTTGGCCTTTCCCTTTTAAGTTTTTGTATGTTGGTAGGCCAGGCTATAAGAAAATAAGGTGTCAGCTTGCAATGTTACGCTGCTGATAATCGCCTCATAACGTACCTGTTTTCAGTGGCCTTCAATGCATAATCTGTCTTTTAAGCTTACAGTTATATGGGGTTTTATTGAATTTTTTTTTGTTCACTGTATTTTTAAACTGTAAAGGAACAAGTAAAGGTTTATTCCGTGCTGAAAAGAAGAAAAGAAACAGAACGTTTCGGCTGTGGAACCTTGGTGTCATCCAAACATACTATATGTTTTATTTATGTAAAGTGCCTTGAGATTGCTCTTTATTGAAAGTAACTAAGAAAAACACTAAATGTTTTATTACAAACTCCATGCAGGAGTTGAGATGGGTTTTTTTTTTTTCAATAATGGTATCCTTTTGTGTGTCTAATGGAGAGAAAGCTGGGGTATGTGAAAAGACAAATTCCTACTGCAAGAAATTGTATATGGCTAATCAAGTGATCTTATATTACCTAATCTTTAGCCACCCCGTCATATAGGCTAGCTTTGAGACATTTTCTCCCATCTCAGCCACTGAACTTTTCAAAGAGACTGCTGACCTCGCAGTGACTTCTCTGACCATCTTCCCTCCTTTCCTGGTGCTCAGTTTGGAGGGATCCTGACCTAGAACGACACAACTCCCACTTCTTCAGGATCGAAGAAGCCAAGCTCCAAGGGATATTCACTGTCTGTGATTTTTTTTTCTTTCTCTCGGAGAGAGATTTTTTCTATATCCTGGAGCTTGTTTGAAACCTCCTTTGTCTTTATGGTTTGAATCTTTGCTTGAAGTTCCCTACCTGACTGAAAGACCTTGCAGAGACAGGTGGCGTTATTCAGAAAACACGTGAACCACTATTTTTCTACACAGAAAGACGCCACTCGACTAATGTGGACTAGTTTATATGTGTTTTACAGATATTAACTTTAAAGAATCATGAAAGCCAACTTTAAAGCCACAAAATGGGAAAACGTAATACTTTTGCACGGCATTGAATGCAATTTAAATTCTGTACGTCAAATGTCCTGCATGTGATTAGGACTTCGTGCACTGGATGTTTTTATTTAACTCAATCTTCAGAGATGATGTTGTTTGCTGTTTCTGAAGACCTTGAACTATGAATATTTTTAAAGACTATTCTCGTCACCTTTACACCCATGTCTGTTGTAAAAAATACCCTGGACTCTAGTACGTATTTAATTCCCATTGGAAAGTAGTGGTTGTGAAATATATCAGTTAAGTCATTTCATGTATCTTCAGGAGGGACCCTGATGT
Source organism: Lepisosteus oculatus (assembly GCF_040954835.1). Lineage (NCBI taxonomy): Eukaryota > Metazoa > Chordata > Actinopteri > Semionotiformes > Lepisosteidae > Lepisosteus > Lepisosteus oculatus. The sequence goes on along the minus strand of NC_090719.1, from coordinate 8,992,214 downwards.
GTACCTGCCTTTCCACTCCTGGCTGTCTATATTTGTACAGCTCTTAATCCGCCTGTTGATTTAAACACAGAGCGTCTGTAAGCACAGCTGTGTGTGGCTGAGCTCTACCAGCTGCTGTGTATATTGGTGCCTTCAGTTCCTCAGGGCCTCACATTCAGTGTGAGCGCCACGTGGCTTTGTAAACAGAAGAATACTAGTGTGGTTTAGTTTCAAAGGGTGCACTTTCACAGGAGATAAACTTGTTTCCGTGCTCTTCAGTCAGTGATGGGGGTAATTTAGATGACTGTGTTTTTAATAATAGATAAAATAGTCATATAGCTGTCTTTTTGCATTTCTGCATTTTGCAAAAGGTGCACTTGAACTTTTTCTTCTCTCCCTCACACTTTTGTAGTTTACCCTGATTGATTTTTTTGTCCCCTGAGGGAATTTTTTTGTGGATACATAGAACTTCTGTACATTTAAATATAATGCAAATATAAGGAAAAAAACATTTCACATCACTCTGTTGCACATGTATAACACATAACAACAGGTAACATTTATAACACATTACCAGACAAATTGCACACAAGTGGATTGTAAAGGTCAAAAATTGTGTTTATCCTTGCCGTTTGCATTGATAGCTTTAATGGGTAGTGGAATGTTTGTATCTGTTTGACTTACATTTGGGAACCCTAAAACATTTGCCAGAAGGAAGACGTTGGTATTCAGAATGGAGGATGTGGGAAGGATCTGATATAATTTTGAAGTTAAGGATATATGCTTCAGATCAACTGCTCCATAGAATAATTCACTGTATTAACAAGGCACAAACAGCTAACTTATTGTTTGACCATCAGTTGGTTGATGATTGTTTCAGATGTGTTTGAACTGGAATCAATTTAAAGGACTGTCAGTGAACTTTTCGAGTGAGTTTAGCACATAGCTGAATCCAGATGTGTAAAGTTTTCATTTAGGTAGGCATCGTCATGCTTGGAATTAAGCCGTTGTTGTGGTTTTTACCACAAGGCATTTTCCTAAAGGATGTTGAAGAATCCTTTCTTGAAAAGTTCACTTCTTTGCATTGTCCAATGATAATATGAATCAAATGAGACAAACGCGATTAATCCGTTTATTTGCCTTTTTAAATAGTAAGTATATGGTAGGTTGTTGTCCATTTAGCTATTTTTCTGGGAGGTTTTAAGACGGCTATAGTTGTTCAGGAAAGGCCCCTGATGAGAAGAGGCCATTTCGTCCATCAGGTCCATCGGTTTCCTCTTTCTCTAAAGTCCCGTAGGTGGAACTGACCGATCTAGAAATAAATCCCCAAGTATGAAATCAGCCCTCACCTGAATGTCTTTGGGAGGTGGGAAGAAACACAGAGAAATGGGAAGAAAAGTCTCCTCCCCACAGACAGGAACCCTAGCCTGGAATCACACTGTGGCCCATGGTAGAGGTCACCAGCATGCTGCTACAGTATGCCACTGTTTTGTGTATTCAGACACTGATAGGGGCCGTAGGTACAGTAAATTCTCCCTCTAAGCCTTGGTGGAACTTCTCTCCACCACAACCAGTTTGTGGGGGCTGCACATTGGTGGTGGTGGAGGGGAGTCCCCATTACCTGTAAAGCACTTTGAGTGGAGTACCCAGAAAAGCGCTATATAAGTATAAGGAATTGTTATCGTAATAATAATTATTATTAATTTTTTAAACTATATGGAAGTATTGATGAAGCTACAAAAACTCACAACACACTTTTATCCTTCCTGTCATTCCATAAAATCAAAATGCCGGTAGGCTTTTTCAGGATCAGGCCGGCTGGCCAGCCTCATTCATGACACAGCAACACATGAGGAACATTGGCAGGGGAAGGAACGAGTTAAGGTTTGTGCCAACAGAAAAGAGAAGAAAGGAAACGCAACTTTTCTTCTCTTTTCTTCTCCTCTCAGCCTGGAATAAACCTTTACTTGTTCATTTGCAGCCTACGCCTGCTGACGCAGCTCCCTACTTGAACTGCTGTTGACAGGGGAATGTGTGAAGACATGCTGCCATATTAGCCAGCAGCCATATCACTCTGCAACTCACAACTGGCAGCCCACTGCAGCTCAGCAGGTGTGAGCCTGGTCAGTACCTGGAAGGAAGACCTCCTGGGAAAAACTAAGGTTGCTGCTGGAAGAGGTGTTAGTGGGGCCAGCAGGGGGGCGCTCACCCTGCGGTCCATTTGGGTCCTAATGCCCCAGTATAGTGACGGGGACACTATACTGTAAACAGGCACTGTCCTTTGGATGAAACGTAAAACCGATGTCATTAAAAAACTCAGGGTGTTTCTCGAAAAGAGTAGGGGTGTAACCCTGGCATCCTGGCCAAATTTCCCATTGGCCCTTACCAATCATGGCCTCCTTCATTACTCTGCTCTCCTCCCCACTGATAGCTGGTGTGTGGTGAGCATTCTGGCGCACTATGGCTGCCGTCACATCATCCAGGTGGATGCTACACACTGGTGGTGGTGGAGGGGAGTCCTCATTACCTGTAAAGCACTTTGAGTGGAGTGTCTAGAAAAGCACTATATAAGCGTAAGCAATTATTATTATTATATTGAGGCCATAGGGAATTAAACATCTTCAAGGTTTCTGTCTGTGCTTTTTTAGCGTTCATTCTTTCAGTGAATGAGACGCAAGTTGCTCTACAAACAACCTTGCTTTCAGTAAACCATAAACTTGAAGTGTGACTCCATCAACATGAGCTGCTGTCATGTAAAAATATGTTTTGTGTGTCTGAATTCTGCATGGGGATGTATATACTGTAGGATTTTTTTTCTCCTTTGTTTTAACCCCTTCTTTGAAAAGCCAACGTTGCTCTGGAATATTAGACTGGAATATTTACAGTGTGAACAGTGAAAACATTGTCAGGATACTAAACAGGCAGTGTAGATTTATGGTACTTCTCTGCCAGGGAATGTAGGAGGTGCAAACAATGATAAGACCTATTTCTGGAAGCGTCTGGTATTCAATTTATAGTGTTTGCACTGTGAATCCAGTTTTTTACGACAGTTAACCTAATTATGTTATGACCTGATTGTGATTTAGCACAATATTCTTGGCAGACAGAAGCTCATAAATAACACAAGTGGAAACTCTTATTACTGTACCTAACATGTTAAAGCTGATGGACCTAAATATGACGAGTACTAAATTCAAATGAAAATATCAGAACATTTGGTTGTTTACATTTAAGTGCAGTATCCATGAGTAGTAGCATACTTAAAGGCTCATTTAAATTGTTGTTTTTCTTTTGCTAGAAGATAATTCACTGGTCCTTCCATACCTTGAGAAGCAAAGAAATTTCATAATGACCCTTTCCTTGTTTTTGCCGGAATTACAGGCCTTAAATGTCGGAAAGCTTCTTATAAAACAAGCATTGGAACTCTTTTGTCCTCTGTGTATTGATATGATGAAATGACCATCCTTTTTATAGCAGTTGCACAGACAATGTAGTTAACAGAACAACACACAGTATGTAAAATCATTATTTCTGCTTCATATTTGTCCTCAACAGAGCTGTTCAGCAAGAGTTCGGCTGTAAACGTCATAGGCTAGTCGCAAGTGTGATCAATACTAGAAGCAATGCAAGCCGTGTGACTGTGGCTCACGCTTTGAACAAGGTTACAGATGCAGTCTTGTGGTATTCTGTCCTGTTCCTCTCCTACAGCCTGGGCAGGCTTGTATCGGTTCACTGGTCCCTCAGCCCTAGATACATCAGCAGCATCCCAGCCCATCTCTCAAGTGTTTGACCTTGAGTCTAATTTGGCATATAGCATTGTTATCAGTCAGAGCGCTTTACAGGTAATGGGGTCTCCCCTCCACCACCACCAGTGTGCAGCCCCCACCTGGATGATGCGACGGCAGCCAGAGTATGCCAGAACGATCCCCACACATCAGCTATTAGTGGGGAGGAGAAATAAATATTAGAACATTCAATTATTCATATCCTGACAGGAGAAGTTTTCACCAGCAGGGAGCAAGACTTAATTTGCTTTTTAAAGCCATTGAATGTTTTCTGAGCCACAGAGCCAGTATGAAGGCAGGAAAAAATCATTTTAGTTCCTTTATTATGTTCATATTAAGGATCATATTTCATATCAAGGATCAAAAAACAACCTTAAGGCCGATATTAATTCTGAAAGGCCTTGACGTTAACCAGGTTTAGAGTATTGTAGAATCTGCTGTACCTCCATGAACAATGTCTCTTAGTAGGGCTGGGCGATATGGCCAAAAACATTATCACGATAAACAATTTCATATCAGTCGATATCGATAATTATCACGATAAATGTCAAATCATTTTTTCTTTCAAGTTTAAAGGCAGACTTTTTCTCCTGAGTGAAAGTTGAAGAAACCAGACAGTTATTTGGTAAATTAAACAACTCTTTATTTTAAGAACACAACAAACACTTGCCAAACAGCAGAAACATTAAACAAATCTGTTAGCTGCCCGGTCTGCAACACGCACGCGCACTCGCACAGTATTTTGTGCACATGCGCAAAGCATAAACATATTCATCGAACTTTTGTTAAAATTATAACGAGGAAAATTATATCGCGATAATTATCGTTATCGAATTATAGCCCAGCTCTATCTCTTAGCATCCAAAAATGCTTACTTATCATCATCTCTATCTAGTGTGGAAACTGCCACGGTAAAATAAGCCTTTCAGAATAATGTTTTTTTTTATCAAAGGGGACTGTTGTTCATTTGTATTTAAGTTTGTATAGCAAATACTGATTAAATTCAGTTTAGTTTTGGATGTGCTTGTGGTTTTTCAAACATTCAATGAAAGCCAAAGCCAGTTACTTGCCTTAGATTTTTAATGCCTTTATGGGTGTTACTTTGAGCTAGTTATTCTGAGAAGAAATCATCCTTTCTGATGCCTGAAGCTTGTTGGAAGCCTGAAAATGTTTTTTTGAGCAGCAGCTGTAGAATTAGCACAACTGTTTTCTTTATGCTGACTTAACCTATGGCATCAATAAATGGCTTCAATGCATTAAAAACTGTCTAATCTTAAAGTGCTCCCCAAATCTGCACAGGTGGTAAATCAGTTGTTGTATTACTGGTAGTGCAGTGTAAGTACATCATAATAAGCAAAGTTTTTAGGTTACTGTTATTAATGTTGGCTTGTCATTGTTTTACATATTAAAGCTTTACTGTATTTAGTTTTCATGAGTAAAAGACTGAGTAAAAGAAATAATTGTTGTATTTCCACATGGATTCAGTCTTCTACAGAAAGTGCTGTAGGTGAGGATAGACTTTTAATGTGCTGAATTACCTCTTGGGGAAATGATGACATTGTTATTTCATATGGGCCTACAGAAAGGCATCCATAAAGAATTGTCTGTGTCATAAGCAGAATGAACATCCGCTTGGCTATAAATAGAAAAATAGATACAAACCAAAACTTGGGTAAGTCTGTAAAATACAATATTTCTACATGAGGATTCAATTAAGTGAAAACTGCAGGACGGATCAGAATTGATTTTTGACATTTGTGATGGATGTCAGCATAAAGAATGCTAGCTGGAATACAGTGCCAGCCCTGCAGCAGTTGGCATTCTCTCAGAGAGTGCAGCTATGCTTTCCTGAAGCTCTGCTGTCCACGCACTGCTGAAAACATTCCTGTCGGATCAGTCACATATTTGAAGAATCACAAGATGGAAAGCCACCTGCCTTACACCTGGTGTAATAAGAACTTTAAACACACTGAGGTCATATTAGTTATTCAATAACTACATATAGAAGGGTAAAATGTAGTTTTAGTTCTGAATGTGACTCAGTGCAGCATGTGTTATCCAATGCATGCTGATGGTGTTTAAGCAGTGGGATTTTGTAATGGTTGCTGGTTTATTGCACATCGGCATATTTGGCAAGAATCCTGTAAGAAGACAACTGTAGCAGGTCAGGATGAAAGTGTGACAGGGCAGAGAATCCAGGAGAGCCAGAGAACTGAGCTGCAAGATCACAACAGCAAGAGGATCTGTGACTTTGATCTGCCTGTATCCCACTTTTCCACTTTAGCAGAATTATTTATGTCTTCAGATTATGGATACTGTCCGATACAGAGAAATATGCTATGCCTTTTAAATCTTTAGCCTCTTATTTTTACAGTCTCCATCATTGGTTGTGTGTCCCCAGTGTCAATTCATTTGATGATAATCTCCCATTTTACAGCACCGGTCACAAAACCAGGCGCGCGGGTTTTGTAACATTTCTAAATGTTTCTTCATTTTCAGATACGATCTCTTGTTGTTAGAACAGCTTTCATTATGTTCCAATTAATTCGTTTTTTTCCCCATTTACAAATAGTAGTAACACATCAGCAGTTTGAGTTTTACCGATGAAGTTTGTGCTCTAAATGTGGTCTACAATTTATTTTAGTCTGATTTGTTTAGGAATAAAATATTATTCTGCGTACTGTTCAAAATGTATTTACGCCGTGAAGACACCCAAGATAAAGATGTTATTGTACAATATAATGTGGAAAAGAAGGAGTATCATGGTTTAATAAACACAGACTTGTTAAACTGTGCAGGTTTCCATAATTGTATGTTGTTGAGTAAATAAATTCAGCAAAGACAGAAGCACACAGTGGATGTCTCAGCTCGGCGCAGTGTTCTAGTGTTCTAGTGTCAAGATCGTCTCTCAGTTGTTCATTTATATAGGAGCAGCTGTTAAAAGGCTGCCTTGTGAGGAGTCACCTCCCATCTGCTGCATTCTCAATGGGAGGCAGTGAGGCCTCATTGTCTGTCCATGCCCTGGCTCACATTTCCATCACAGAGCCCGGTCTCATTGTTTGCCTGCGGAGAAACGAAGAGACAGACAGGTGGGAGGCAGGAATGACACGGTTCCCGAAAAACCGTGCCCTCCACCCCACACCCTTTTTGTTCCCGAGTTTGTCCTAGACGGAGAAGAAGACCACCCTCGCTCATTGTCCTCTCCTGAAAGCCCGTCCATCTGTTCCCTCGCATGCTTGCAGTGGGCTGGGTGGCTGGCCAAGGAGGCCAGTGAGAATTCATCACAGTGTTCAGCCTTCTTCTAGTTCTAGCAGGGAGTTCTCCCTGTTTGTCCTCATGTGGTGGAACGAGAAGCTCCATGTCCATTCTGACTTGAATTCTGTTTTTCTTACCTGGCTTACCGAAGAAGTAAATTCAGCAGGTGTCCACTTACGGGGTCTGCTGAGATGGTACTGATTTATATCTGAAGGGAGCTGGAGCCATTGAAGAAAACCACCAAGGGTAGCAGTGTCTCACGTGGGATTTGAACCCTGTCCTAACCACCCATCCACACTGCTGCTGAAGGGGTTACCTCAGCCATTCTTCATTGTGTGAACTTGTGTGTTATTTCCATGTCCTGTTCTCTAAACCACAAAATAATATTTAAGTAGAGTTATTAAGTTCTATTTTTTATTAACAGCCACTGACCCGTGTTTTGAAATAAACCAATATCTCTTTCAGAAAGAATGATTTGGATCTGTACTGTGATTTCATCAGACATCCTAGTATATTATGGAATAATGTCACTCACTATAATATTTCAATGGAAGGCATATTGAAGGCCTATCTGTCCTTTGAGCTGCATTATCTGTTTTATTGTGGTCCTCTAACTCCATAACTGAATATCAACTCCATTGTGTTAAATCATAAAATGTCCAGACTTTAAAAAAATTGTGCCCTGAAAGTCATAATATGAAGTTGCCTCTCATCCAGTGTACAAACTAACAATGCTGTGAGATATAAAGAAAATTCAGAAACTGCCTTTTCAAACAGACCTATTTACAACATTCTGAAGTACATTTCCGTTCTTTGCAGCAACTTAATTAAAGTAAATATTAAGCTTTTTAATAGTGTATTTGTTCATTTATTTACGTACTATGATGGTTTATGGACTCTAGCATTAACTTTATTTCCAATATTAAATAGTCACTCTAGGAAACAGTTTTAGCTCCTGTAGATTTTCTGAGGGTTGTACTATACTGCCTCTCTCTGACTAAACTATTTTGTTTTGTTTTTTTCAGACTGGGACCAGGGTATCAAATTGGGAGTGCTAGACTGTGCATTTGAGAAGAACTTTGATATCTGCAAAGAGTTTGGAATCCATTTCTACCCCACATTTAGAGTACGTGTGTTCCCAAATGGCAATTCTATGTATGACGTGTACATACTGTATGTATAATGCTTCTAGTAGCATCAACTTGAATATGGATCATGACTGTATTTGTAAACAGTGTAAAATTGTTCACTTTCAGGTGTCATAACATGCAGCTGGAGATGTAAAGATGTTTTCTGTTTAAAGTTATCACTCATTTGTATTTGGCTCTACATTATTAAGATGTAACTTATGTTTACGCTTGTTTTGTGGGTTCGTCATGACAGCTTGTAACTAATGAGCTGTTTATTTTAATATTTAAAACTTTTTTTCATTAATACTTAATGGCAAGGCAGGTTTAATGCAGAATAGGCACTCTTGTACAAAGGATATATTGGGCGCGGAGATTATCATTGCCATTTTTTAGTCATCCTTTTGATGTGCTTAAAAGCACTTCTTTCAGTGATGGGAAGCTCCATTGTTTCACCATCAAATGGGATTTTGAAATAGTACATTTGTTATGACTTACTGGCTGTTAGGTAAATGCATAAATCTGTTACATTTTTTATGGCACTTTTTTTTTTACAGTGAGGGTAAGTCTGCATATTGACGGGTATACTGATTATGCCAATGTATTCTGAGTGGTTATGCCAATATAATGTGAAACAGCCATTTTGCATTCAGTAGCATTTATCCAGAACAGGCAAGAAAACAATAGCGGGCACACAGATGGCTTGTTAAAGCCATCTGTTCAGAGCTTCCACTTTGTATGGAGAGTTTTGCTGTTAAAGAGTCAAGCTTGGAGGGTGGCTTCTCCAGGTTTTTTTGAGTGATCCCTGAGAAAAAAAATTTTTATCCCTGAGTGAGGGAGCTAACTCACTGATAACAAGAGCTAAGTGATACAGACTTAAATATGTTGATCATAATACTCAGGTGAGGGTTAGTCAACTTCGTAAAATCATCTCAAAATGCCAACATCGACACATGGTTGAAGATCACAAGTACAAATTCAGTTATCACGAGTTAACATATTGTCAAAAGTAATTAAGATTTGTTCTCGGTTGTTAAAATATGAAGATTGAATGTTCAGTAAATGATCATGCTTCTGTGACAAGCACTTCTAAAATGCAGCTTAAAAAAAATAAAAGGTTCAGTTGTCATTAATCTGACCTTCATTAGTAAACCGCATGCTATTTTAGTTATCTGCCAGCAGGTGGTGATAGAAATGCTGCTTTTCACCCAAACACACAAGCGTCACTCAAGAGGCAACTTAAAGTAAATCATTGTATATGTACAGAACCATTATACAATATATGATGCACATGTCGAATACCAATGAGACACTCCTTGTCCCACACAGTTATGGATCAGGCTGCACAGCCATGCCATTTAAACAGATAGTCTAACTTCTTTCAAGAACTGGCTAGAAGAGATCCTTGGATCAATTAGTTATTAACTACCAAATGAGCTACATGGGCTGATTGGCCTCCTGTCATTTATAACATGTATATTTTATATTTGAACATTTTTACAACTGTTTCCTCCTTGACAGTAAATAACTTCCACCATCAAGGAACTCTACTCATAACAGCATAATCACATCTGATCATGTGCTCCTGATTTTCCAGCTGAGCTTCAATAATTGATCTCAATCTCTGCACTTCAGTAATTACCTTATTCTCTAGCAGAGACTAGGGGACTTTGTGGAGTTTATGAATAAGAAGATTAAGTCGTTATTAGATACTAATAGCACCCCTGATATTTACCTCTGCTTGCTTTGGGAGTCCATAACAGCTTACCTCGATATCAAATTATTTTGTTGCAAAGCCTGACTTAATAATGGTTGAGGCCCAACCTCTGGGGACTTTGAAGAAAGGGCTGGACAAAATTTAAGTTTCACTTTGTGTTTTCAAGATAGCAAGTTAGGCAGAATGGTTCCCTTTCATTATTATCCTTTCTTATGCTCATTTGTGTGAAATAGGGGCACATCCATCCACAATGTCATGTTGTGTGTAATCATATGGACATTAGGACCATTAGATCCATATGTAATGCATATAGCATTTTCATTTGCTACATTTATAATCTGTATAGGCTCATTAGTATAGTCTGAATCGTATTGCTGGTGTGAAGACTTCAGCTCTTGGTTGTAATAAGTCTGATCCCACACTCCTGATGCTGTCCTGTTTTTCCTTTGTAGTTCTTCAAAGCACACAGCACCACATTCGATGTTGGAAAAACATATGGAGGTGGGTATTATCCACTAAGGATGCACCTAGTATTGTCATTGTATGAGTAATTAATGATAGATGTATGATTTCCATTTACACTTCAGTGTCTTGTCTCAATAAGATTATTGCCCCCTTTTACTTTGTACACTCCTGGCAATTCACATTTTGTGTTAGTAAAAATACACATTTTTTAAGGTAAACAATATTCCATTCCAGCAGCTATATCACCCTGCAGCTCTCAACTGGTTACCCAGTGAAGCTCAGCAGGGTTGAGCCTGGTCAGTACCTGGATGGGTGACTCCTGGGAAGCTGTGGTTGCTGCTGGAAGTGGTGTTAGTGGGACCGACCAGTAGGGGGCTCACCCTGCGGTCTGTGCGAGTCATAATGCCCTGGTATAATGGTGGGGACACTATACTGTAGTGGGCGCCATCCTTCGGATGAGACGTTAAACCAAGGTCCTGACACTCAGTGGTCATTAAAGATTTCTCAAGAAGAGGACGGAGTTATCCCTGTGTCCGGGCCAAATTCCCCCCCTCGGCCTTTACCGTGGCCTCATGTATGATTGGCTTGCACTTGCCCTGCGATGGACTGGCACCCTGTCCAGGTTGTACCCTGCCTTGCGCTCGTTGCTTGCTGGGTAGGCTCCGGCTTCCTGCAGCACCATATGGTGTAAAGTGTAAATGACTTGACATGATGATGACGACAATATTCCATCTTCAATTTTTACAAAACTGGGGTATGTTTTCAAGCACAGACTACTTTAATCCCTACATCAGCTGCATCACTAACAAGTTTTGTTTGCTCGTGCATGAAGAGTGGTCGTAACAGTGCCTCCTTTTGCAAACAGGGGCCGACAGGGAGCTGCAGACCATGAGGCAGCTGATGGTGAGCTTCCTTCAGAACCACAGCAGAGAGGAATGGCCAAGCAAATGCCCCCAACTGGAGCCTTCTGGGTACTGAACCTCCTCCCACCTCAAATATGCTTAACAGTGTTGTGCATTCTGCAAGCTAGAGTTTTAAATAGCACATGTCCGTGGATTATTTGGTTGTAACTTTTGTTGTAACTAAAACAAATAGTTACAACTTTTACAATTTATGTAACAAGCTTGTGTAACTTTTGCTACAGCTTTTGTGGCAACTATTTTGTTGTAACTAACAACAACTTTTTTCGTTGCTTAAATCAAGTGATCAACTGTTCCGTAATTGGATTGTTGCACTAGAATCCAGCAATTAGCTTTTGTCTATTTTAAAGGCCTTGGTTTCTTTTCTACTGAATGCAAAAGTATTTTTGGCATTTTGAAATGATTAAGTGCTCTGAATGGTAGTATGGGTGGAATAGTATTATAAATCATTAAATTGTGCCAACAATGTTTGAGATTGGAGTTGGGTACCAAAAATTGAAACAATAATTTATTGTTAAGCAGAACAATTTTAAGAATCTGCAATCAGATTCCTAAATAGCAAAAGAAATATAAATAATAACTAAATCACTAAAAAGTGCATAAAATGCAGAACATAACTTGCATAAAAATATAATTCTTAATACTACATACTAATGTGTAATACAGTGCACTGTCGTTAGCTGTCATGTGTACAGTGCACAGTGCCATACTTCTATAACAATTCTAAAAGTGTAAAAGGTAATAGCATCATGATAGATTTGTGGTGAGCCTTGTGGCTGCACATACACAATGTATAAACATTTTATGGGTCACATATTAGTAATTTTATCATGCAAAACATTGCTCATCAGCATGGATCAACCATGAAACTCCCAGGTTGCAGATGTTGTCTTGGGGTTGTATTCCATTCCTATGATAGTGCCTGGACAAGCTTGTCCACTGGCTTCTGACTTCTCAATGTTTTCAGCCATCCCTGCTCATCCCACAAATATTCAGTAAGCTTTAGTCGGACATATAGGGCTTCCATGGCATAAACGTCACATTCTCATTTCACAAGAAAGGCTTTGTTACTTGAGCAGCATGAGGGTTTTCATCCTTCTGGAATGTTGTCACACCAGAATGAACCTGCAGGCAAAGCAGCAAGCATTTGTACCTTCCTATCACAATAATTAATATACTGTTCTGCATGCTTGCACTTGGCTCACATCCATCAGGGTGGACAAAGCCAAACCTTTCTTCCTCACTAAAGACAACTTGCCTCTGATGCTATCAGGTTCACTTAACCCAATCTCAAACACTCATGTTGTTTGGATAAGCAGAGCATATTACTTCATTTCTGTGCTTGAGCCCAGACTCTTCCAGAGTGAAGTTATGTCCATCATGTTCTAATAGCCTAGTAGAAAATACAGTTGTTACTATTGCCTCTAGAATATTAAGAAATACTTTAGTGCAAGGTGATGTCAGTGGATGTTTCATTTCAGCTCTTCTGTGTGGTTATATATCTTCAGCAACAGGCATCTGCACACCCATTGAGACCACAGATTTTCTTTTCTTTGTTCACATCCTCATTTTTTATAAACCTGTAGGTCCTTTGGGCTCACTTGTAAGGAATTAGAATTTTAAGCTGGTGTGGTTACTGCCTGTCAACTGCATTATAGAGAAATGCCATTCTCTAAGGCTTGATGTGACCAGCAGACCTATATCCTGCGGTTGAAATTGAGTCCAAAACCCCAGTGACACTATCGCTCTTTCTCTAAGGTCTGCTGACGTGCTTGCCCAGCTTGGCCAGAAGGCTGAAGAGTACACTGCTATCATTATTGAGGAAGAAGACTCTTACGTGGGACGAGAGGTAAGATGCTAGAGCAAGTGTTTCCAGCCTTGTTCCTGGAGACTTTCAATTTAATAAGTATTATGCCGTAGTTCACAATAAATCAACTAGTTATGATGTTTGGAAACATTCAGAAGTTCTGAATTGATCAAGAAAGTAATCTGTTTAATTAAGAGATTTTCATTCAACCTTGAGAGTTGAAGGGTGTTCTAACTATTGTTCCAGTCAATCTGTAAATTAATCAAACACATGACCTGCATATTTGACCGTTAAAAATAAAGATGTGGAACAGTTCAATTGTTCTGCATCTTAAGAAACGGGGATAGTGGTTATCTAGAAAACCTGGAGGACCTGGGTTTTCTAGTAGCAATTCGTTGTTTTTATCTTCATTTGATCTCAGCAAGTTGTTGAGTTGAAAGCATGGGCTTTAAGCTGCTCCTGTCTCTCAGGTGATTCTGGACCTGATGAAGTATGAGGGTGTGACTGTGAAGAGAGCCTTGGGCTCAGAAAAGCTCCTTTTGGAGAAGCTGGGGATCGCTGCTCTGCCCTCTGCTTATCTCTTAGAGCCCAGTGGAAAGCATGGGCTCATGAATGTGTAAGTGTTGGACTCAAAAGGCACACTCCCCATATATCATTCCTGTTGTCGTTTTTCTAGAAGGATATGTGGCCTCCTTTACAGTATACCTACATTCCTTATCTTAGGCTCATTTGCTTAGTAGAGCCAAAAATGATTTAAGATAGACGCGGCACACAAGAAGATGGTAGTCATGGAGGAAGGGGAAGGGTTTCACACTAGTTAAAAGAGAGATTGTTGCAAGGGAACATTGATATGTGTGAATTGATGGTTATAAGGGAAGCAGCTGCAGGAACTGAAGCCGAATAAGGGATAGCTCTTGGAAGGCAACCTGGGGAAAGGAAAACCCTGTTTCATAAGGGAATTAAGACCTTTTCACCACAGTTATCAATAATCCCAGAAATTCCCCTAGAACCCAGTGAAACTCAGGTGTCATCAAATGCTTAATGCCCAGTGTTGGAAGTACAGTAGCATTACTCTGTCTTAGAGTCTTAGAGAAGTATAATGAACAAGTACAGCAGCAATAAAGCCTCAGGCGGTGGAAGGAACAGTCTAGCCCTCAGATCAGCTAAAATGCCACATACAAATTTGCATAGCTGGAAAACCATGACTTGAAGGCAGTGGGTAACAGGTGGAAGGTCGCCAAAGCCTTCACCCCCGAGACGTGCAGCACGCCCTGCCGCCGAAGGCCTTGGGAAAAGACAGTTCATTAAAGAAGTGTCTGATCGTCTGCTCTCGCAGGGAGAAGCGCCTGCGATTCTTCTTCTCGTCCTATCTCAAGCTGCTCCCTGGAGTCCGGAGGAAGCAGGCCCTCTCCGCCAGGGCCCTTGGACCTGCCAGGATGTCGGGGAGTGCTGTCGCTGTGGTTTGGAAGGACTTCGACAAGTGCGTCTTTTCTTGTTCAGCAATAATTATACCGGAGAACGCATTATCGAATACACATTTAAATCAGCACCTGACAAAATGCACTGTTAAGTGTAATTATTTTAGGAATGCACTACAAAATCCAAAGAAATGAGACTGCAGAGAGATATGATCTGATTTGAATTTCAAAATGTTGAATTCTTCATAATTGGAGAAAGCCATCGCTGGTAATCTTTTTTTCAATGAAGTCAAGAGCTTGTTCAGGTGCCAGAAGATCTGTTTCTTCAGCAGCTCCCATCAGATCTGTATTTTAAATTTCCCTTGTGATGCACTCTGTAAGGTACGATTTAGTGATTTGGTACTCTCCTTTTTTGATAGTTTATTAAGAATTCTGTCTGTGAAACAGAAATTACATGGTAGAAATGCTACTATCATAGCACTGTTATGCTATTATCATACCATAATTCCTTGCATTTGTGTAGTGCTGTACATTCCTAAGAATGAAAGGGTGATGTCCTGTAGCCATAACAGCCTTAGTAGACAGCTGGAGGAAAGAGAAGAATTTACTGACTTGGCCTTCTAAGCACTTACAGTACAAGAGTATGGAGTTTTCAGACACTTGTGGATCGTTAAACATTTTTTGAGACAGTGGTTTCAAATAGCACATAGAAAGAATTATATGGTTAGTTTTGAATTAGAGAGGTTCATTATTGTGTCACGTTTCTGTATTTGTGCATATTGACGGTTTCACAAAATTGTAAGCAGTCCTTATGCCGTTTATGTGCGTGATATGTATAAATATTAAGTTAGCCATTGAAGAAAAGGTAAGCTGTCTGTTAAACTAAGACCTGGAGTTTTTCTGGATAGATTTTCGAACCTGTGTCTCCAGCAGCAAGCACAGATTAACTATTCGCTTGAATAACTGTCAGTGCACCAGTAGTTTATTGTCCTTGTGAAACAAAATTGCAAATTATAGAACTTTTTTGCTTTTAAATTGCTTCTGTAATTTATCTGTAACTGTACATACACTATTAGGTGTTTTGATCAGTACTGTAATTTTGATTTTGTGCAAGTTAGAAGTCTGCTATAAATACTTATTTCGCTGCTGGCTTGAAAAAAAATGCACATACTTGGGTTGGCTGTCTTTTCCAAATATGCCAGTTTTCCAAATTTTATTTTCCTTTGCTCATTCTGAACCTTTTGCTTTACGTTTTTAGGTATTTTAAATGTTGGTCTGTTGCAAGCCTAGATATTGTTGTATTAATTTGTTCATTTGGTGAAAGGCTTTTAATATAATATGCAAGTCCATTTTCATTATGCTTCTCTTTAATTGCATCATTTATTGATTTCCACCAATAAACTCATTTAATTTCTAATTAGATAATTAATCACAGTTACGATGGGATGCTTAAAACAAAATGGCTTTAAATTCATTGAGAGATCATTACAGAATTGTAATGGAACAAGTGGAGCAATATCAAATGTCTTAAAACTTTTACACAGTAGTATTATGAAGCTGTGCCACACAAAAAAAACGTTTTAATTGCTGCTTTCCTTTCCCTGTTGGAGTTGTGATGCCATCTGCTGGGGTTCTTTGGCTTTAGTCCAGTTTTGATGATCTTGGCTTTTCAAGTTACTTTGAGCAACAGTCACAGATCTTTGCTTCCTTACAGCTAGGAATGATTCTTTTTCTGTGACTTCTTTTAAATTTTTGGCTTCTACTTTGAAGCCAAAATGCTTTTTTTTATGTTTTACTGTCTAAGAGCATCTGCTAAGCAAATTGCAGTGGCTTCTTATCCTGTTTACTGGTGCAAGGCTGCCTGTTCTAACATCAACTTTATGTTCCAAAGGCCGTGTGAACATTCAACAGCTGAACTGTGCCGTCACACACCACAGCTTGCCACCAGGGGGCTCTCTTAGTAGTATTTTTTTTCGCCTGACAGGTGTTACGTCTGAACTAGCAGTATAAACTGTGGGTATTAACTCTTCCACAGCCATGACTTAGCTGAACAGTTGTTAGTCTTCAGAACAGTTAGTGGCGTATAGCAAAGCAGTAAAGACGTGATCTAAAATTTATTCTACTGCAAGTCAAATAGGATGTCGGCACCTTTTAAGTAAAAAAGGTTTTTTTTTCCCAATCTGATGGATAATATAGTTTTTCCTTTAACTGCTAAATATTGTGTTATCTGGCAATACATTTTTTCAAAGTACAATGAATATCAATTGCGAATTGAAGTTTTCAACGGATGAAAAAAGCAGTGTTTTTTCTTTAATGAGGCGAAAACAAATGAATGTGAAGGAGGATGACATGAAAGCTTTCCTTTTTATGAACAGATTTGGCAACTTTATGTGATTATCACGTCAGCTTTGCCTCACACCACCAGAGTTTGCGAACCTTGTCACAAGGACGTTCCCTGTAGTTTTGAGACGTGTGTTTTCGCTCTGTGTATTTCAGGTCCAAAGTGTACATGGCCGACCTGGAGTCGGGATTGCATTACCTGCTGAGGGTGGAGCTGGCCAGCCACCAGACACTTGAGGGAGAGGAGCTCAAGACATTTAAGGATTTTGTTACAGTCGTTGCTAAGGTAAATCCAAAGGCTCATGTTTCTCGGGCAGCTCCCTTCCCCTGCAGGACAGAAGTGTCCTCTCATTCCCACCTCACTCCTGCTGCACAGGGATCATTTAAGTGTTATTGAGAAGCCTTGAACTTAAAACTATACAATAAGGACCAGGTGGCAGGTCCATTAAACTGACTGTCTGCTCCATGATGACTAATGTTGTGTATGTGAATCTCATGACTTGCGTAATTTTATAGTATATAAAAGTTTATAGTATAGTAGGTTATTTTTTATTTTGTTTTTAAAAAGACAACTAATGTGGCTGTGTTTAAATTTAATCCGTATCTGAATTGTTCCTTAACTGAATCCCTTATGTTCTTATTTTGTCTGTTTTTGAAAGGCTTTTGGCAGCAGGGCCAAAAGTTACATCTTCCTTTGTTCAGGGAAATACACTAATTGATCTATACTGTAAGAGTAAACAATCTTAATATAATCAAGTTGAAAGGTAGTATATAATTAGTTTGAATAATCTCTTTTTGAGAATGAAGCAATGGATCACTGCAATCTGATCCCCCTTCTGTCATTTAGATTTGGTTGTTTATAATGCATATACTGTATATAGCTGAAGATATTCATAAAGAAAGAAAGCCCACCTGCAGTGGCTGATGGAAGAAAGAACAAATTATCATAAATCAGAGTAAAAGGGTCTGATCCCTAGAAGCAATAATCTGTTGCTGGCCTCTTTTCCTTAAAGAAAGTGCCCTGCCTAATCTGTCCGGGCCATTAACCTGGAAAGGCTGTGCATGGTAGCCACCTCATAGGGCACCAGGATCAGGAAAGTGGAAAACCCAACTGGTGTGATGCTGAGGGGATAATGCTACAGGCACAGCAAGGTTTAGCCATTGGGCTTGCTTCCCTGGTTCTTGGCCTACTTTGGGGTGGGTGAAATGAGGCCGTCCGGAGTCTAAGGCATGGATTAAGAGCCTCTCGCTCTCTGGTTTGGGATTTTGCTCTAATGCCAGACACTTTAAACTCTGCCAGGGATTAAATGGAAGGGGGAAGTAAGAATAGCATGTGTGTAATGAAAACATAATAATGATAATAGGAGCTGATGTCTTGTTGCACAGCCCATCTATATTGTCTGAGCAGCATCTTAATAATGGACAGCCAAGACAATGGATTTTTTTTTTTTGTTCGTTTTGCGTGTTTGATCTGGGGTTCACCCGATTTTCTGGATTGTGACTACTTAGACGTTTTTTCTAAAGGACCCACCCAGTCATCTTACCTTGTGTCTTTTTATATTAAAGACAATAAATCCTGCAATGTAACTGGTAGACGTCGTTGGTGACGTGCTTTTTTATTTTCCTGGGTTTTCGTGATTTTGTTTAAGTATTTGACTTTGGGTTCAGTTATGCAGACATGGTTCTGTGAGGGACTCTCCACATGACTCGCTTCATTTTGGTACTAATTGAATAGTTATGGAACGAGAGCAAGTCATCGTGCAAAGACGGAACGGGTTGTAGGCAGTTATAAGTAATTCTGTAGGATCCATTACTGAAGAGCAGCATTGTTTGTACAAGTCTCTGCTTAAGGAGAATCCATGTCCGCTTAGTCTCTTTCTCTGTTAAGTTGCTGGGACCTGTTGTCAGTTATGAGGCGTCAGTACAAATTGACGCTAAGACGACTAGTTGTCCATTGCATGTAGCTGAGTGTTGGGGGATTCTCTGTCCTCAGCTCTTCCCAGGGCGGCAGTCTGTCGTCAAGCTGCTGGAGACTCTGCTGGAGTGGTTGGTCAGCCTGCCCCTGGAGCGAATCCCTTATGATGCCATCCTGGATCTTGTTAACAATAAAATGAGGGTGAGTCCACCACTCATAACCATAAGGAGGGTTACAGCTCAAATGTAGGCCACTGAGCCTGTTCCAGATACCCACTGCTCTCTGAGTACACATGTGTTGCCTGTTCTGTGTCCTTAATTCCATTTTGTTTTCCAATTCTTACCCCATGTCCTTGTTTCACTATTGAGGGTGGAACAGTCCCCCAGATTGATCCTATCTATACCCTTAAGGATTAGGTATACTTGGATCAAATCTTTCAGTCTTCTCTGTTCTAGACTGAAGACATTTAGGTCCCTCAACCTGTCTGTTTACAACTATACCCTGAGACGAGAAATCATTTCTGTTGTTCTTTGAACTCTTTCTAAACTTTAATATCTTTTCTGTGTTACACTGACCAAAACTGCACACAGTATTCCAGATCTAGTTTCCTACTGTAGAATTTAGGCATAGCTTTTTCTGATTTAAATCACTCAAAAATCTTTATTCCAAATCCTTGGACACACTTTCTACTATGTACCCAAGCCTTTTATTTTAATTTTTATTGCTTTTTATTCCATGTCACTTGTTTGAACAATTCTAGCATTTTAATTAGACAAGATCTTCCTTTTCTAGCCCATGTTGGCTGTAAATTAAAATGTCCTTGTTTTCTAAGGATTCTTCTACTTTCGTTGTAGCTATCCATGATTTTAAGTAATCCATAAATGTATTTCCATAACTGTACAAGTAACAGAAGTAAGACTGGTGTTTTTCCTGGTTGAATTCTGTCACCCTCAGTGGGCTTCCATGATCATCGCACTTGCCAGGTTCCAGACCAATGTTAGATGAATGGGTCCCTTCAGTGACGTTTTAGATTGTATTGTT
Source organism: Lepisosteus oculatus (assembly GCF_040954835.1). Taxonomy (NCBI): domain Eukaryota; kingdom Metazoa; phylum Chordata; class Actinopteri; order Semionotiformes; family Lepisosteidae; genus Lepisosteus; species Lepisosteus oculatus. The sequence goes on along the minus strand of NC_090719.1, from coordinate 8,972,445 downwards.
CAATAAGGTCTTCTGTAACAGCTGTGTTGCATAGAGCCATTCGTGGTGGTAACATTTTGCAATTGAAAGGGACATGCATTACTTTTCATAGCCCTGATCCTGTGAAATGTAAATGTTACCACAACTCTTAGAGGTTACTACGTACACTAGAGCATACATTGAAAAAGACAGGAATTTGAATATACTAACCTTTGATTTCAAGGTGGTAGGTTCATAACCTGTTTGTCATGATGCTGTTGCTATCTTAGGAAAACCAGGGTTGATGAAACAATGGTAAGACGCTTCGTAGCTTTGATTGGGTGCATTACACATTGTTTGAATCCCATTATCATCGGTCTTTGCTGTATAACTGCAGATTTCGGGGATGTTCCTGAGCGATCAGCTTCAATGGGTGGGCTGTCAGGGCAGTCGGCCCGAGCTGCGTGGGTACCCATGCTCTCTCTGGACACTCTTCCATGCTCTGACAGTGCAGGCTGCTCAGAGACCTGACGCCCTGGCCAATACTGGTAAGTCCACTATAACGCCTGCATTGGTCGCTATGTCCCTGAGCTCTCACAAATATACTGAGAATGTGGAATTCTATTCGGAAGCTAAGCAGGGTCGGGTCTGGTTAGTACTTAAATGGGAGACCACCTGGGAATACCAGGTATTTTAAGCTTTGGGGCGGAGTGGTGGCACTATGGCTAAGGATCTGCGCCTGTGGCTGGGAGGTTGCTGGTTCAAATCCCGCGGCCAGCAGACGAATCCTACTCCGTTGGGGTCCTGAGCAAGGCTCTTAACCCCAACTGCTCTGTATAAATGGCTGACCCTGCACTCTGACCCCAAGCTTCTCTCCCTGTCTGTGTGTCTCATGGAGAGCAAGCTGGAGTATGCAAAAAGACAAATTCCTAATACAAGAAAATTGTATATCGCCAGCAAAGTGATCTTATCTTATCTTATATTAGAGTGGCTCAGTTTTTTCAATGTACAAAACTTGTTTTCGCCGAAACCGATGAAAATGCAGCTCTGAAACTGCATTTGTGATTTTTTTTTTCAGGACTGTTCCTTTGGTCAGCACAATATAGGAACTATCAAAAATGACATTCTCTTTGTATACGTGGCGGACAAAAACTATTTGGTGTGTGCAGGTTAGAATACATTCCCGCTAAACTTTGCTCCAAACACGTTTCTACATGAAAACATGTGGCTGCCATGAGTTAAAGGGTGTGTTTGATATGGATGTCTTGTGACATCTTTCAGAGACATTTTGGGAAAATATAAATGTTCACAAGTATATTGTATATATGTGGGAAGGCTGTTGAAGGCTGTCGACTATTTTTCTATTCCGCAACTGAATATAGCTGATTGGCCGCATTATTGTATCAGCCATTAATGACATTTGATCTTTCCTTCCGTTGAAATAGAAAAATATGGAGTATAAAATTCGAATATGAAATTATGCACAAGCTAATAAGTGCTTACTTGTGTTTGCTTTGGAATTTGCTAAATAAATAGGAATCCTTACGCATTGTATCAAAAGAAACTATCTGCCTTCAACATTTCCTCACAGGCAAAATCTTTTTATAACACTTACATAGTGCACTAGAAATACATATAAACATTGCTTTCACTTCTATAGTGCTTTTCTGGCACTCAAAGTGCTAGACTCCCCTCCACCACCACCAGTGTGCAGCCCCACCTGGATGATGCAACGGCAGCCATAGTGCACCAGAACGCTCACCACACATCAGCTATCAGTGGAGTGGAGAGCAGAGTGAGGAAGCCAATTCATAGAAGAGGATTATTTGGAGTGCATGATTGGTTAAGGCCAGTCAGAGATTTGGCCTGGATGCCAGGGTAACACCCCTACTCATACACTATAAGAAGACATATGTACAGTATGTCACACTTATAATACTTGTCATGAGTGAATGTTTTTGACACTGTTGATCTCACAGTGGTGCATATTTGGTTTGGTTATTTTTAATATCTACTATTCTACTTAGTATCTATTTTTAGTATGTTGCTATGGGTTCAGATTCTTTATCATAGTGGCATCAGCATTCCATGCTAATAACACAAATTTGTGATCTGTCTTGTTGCACAATATAAAATGAAAATTATTATTTTATCCTGTATCGATCAATGTTTTTGCTGAGGAAGAAAGTGGCTTGGCATGCAAACATCATTGCTTGCAACTACAGTTTCTTTGTTTTAAGCAGCCTAGCAATTATTAACAAGTCAACAGAGGGAAAATAAAGTCTTGTATTTTTCTCAACATTTTTCTTTGATATAAGAAGTCATGCATAATTGTAATGTCTGGTTATAATACAGATATTCTATAACTACAGAAATCAAATTTATATTTATAAAAATATCCTTTTAGCATATATTTATAACTGTGCATTTTTCTAAATTTTTGCCTGTAGTCGTTTTTTGACAGGTAATAAATCCCACTCATATTCATTTCTCTCTGAAGTTAAGAGTTAGAATTTCAGAACAACAATTTCTAGAGAAACATTTTATTCCTTGATGTTTATTTTGGTGATTTTACAAAAATACAAAGACATAAAATGTGCTCATTAGATCAATAGATAATAACAGACATGCCATGTTTAGACCCAGTTCCCTTGTTTGCCAGACTGGTAGATGAATTGTTTTCTAATTTATTGAATCAAGACCAGCTCAGCAATAATGACATATAATAATGACACAATGATAAATGCAGGCTTTTAAACATGTGACCTTTGTGCTCTCAGTCGGAAGCCCATTGGAACAGCACATTCTGACAGAGTATGATTAATAAGTAAATACATTATAAATAATAAATTAATTAATTTTGGAGTTGAGTGATTACATCCATCAGTGAAATAGATTTCAGTATTTATACTATTCCATTCCCCTCTGTGAACAACTTTCTCTCATGAGATGCATTAAGCTGAGGTGCTATCAACACACCATAGCAAAGAGCCTTTTTCATTTGGCATGGGAGCTCGGTAACACAGCATACAGAGAGTTTACGTTCATTTTCAGTTTATTGCGTGTTACCGCATCTTATTTTGCTGTTCAATAATGCAATGCGCTGATGTCTTACGAATATAAAATTGTCTGCGGCAGATTGTAGAGATTATAAGCAACCAGAACTTGGTTGCAGATGAGGTCAGGTTTTGTATTGTCTGTGTGCCTCATTGTGGCCTTTTCTCTTTTGTACAGGACTCGAGGAGGACCCGCAGGCAGTCCTACAGACCATGAGGCGCTACGTGCACACCTTCTTTGGGTGCCAGGAATGTGGCCGGCACTTCGAGGAGATGGCCAAGGAGTCTCTAGACCAGGTGAAGTCTCTCCAAGAGGCTGTGCTGTGGCTGTGGAGGAAACACAACCAGGTCAACAATCGACTTGCAGGTCTGTCCCAGCACTCATCCCTCTACAAACCTTCATAACCTCTGACTTCTCAATGCTTAGCATACTGTATATGATCACTTCACTACGTTTAGATTAGCATAATGCTAACCCACTGTCAAGATCTCAAAGCACCTTTAGAGACACATTTATGAGAAAGCTAAAATGAAACGTACAGAAATAAAGGTGTTATATATTACCTGGAACAAGCTAACATAGCTCAGGAAACCCCTATGTTCCCATATGGCTTTGAGGTACCTCCAGTGCCCATATCCATTCAAGGATTAGACTAGGGGAAGAGAGCATTTTCTCCTCTTGTCTTGACCTGTAATTTATTGCTGAGTTTGTGTCGAACCCTACACAGCACATTGCTGTTACAGTACATGTTGAGACTTCATTCAAGTCTGCCTAATAAGCATTTCATTGCACTTGTGCATATGATAAATAAACTGGATTCTGAACCTAGATTTGGTAGATCTGCTCCTTAAAAAGCAAAAGGGGAAAGGATCCCCAGATGTAAGACATTCACATTCCTAAGGTAAGCTGCTGCTCTATCAACTCCAGAACCTGACTTCCTCCAGCTCCCAGCAGTCAGTTAGGGCAAATACATTCTGGGCTTTCCTCTCCCTAGTGTAGGTCTACCACAGTATTAGGTTTAAAATCTCAGATGTTTTGTTCTAATGTTTAATTTATATGTCCAGTTATTACTTTAAATAATGTGTTTTCCCCAGTTTCAAGGCTTTCAATTTCCTCCATTTTTCTTGTCACTTATTCAATCTAATCCTTCTGCAAGTGATTTCTTTGTACCATGTTTGATTAGAGAGTGGTTTGTTCCACTATTTTTTAGCATCCAAAGGTTACTGTTGGTTCAGATTCTTCAATGATGTGGCATCAGCTTTCATTTCCATGCTAATGACACAAATTCGGAAACTTGACATTTATTAAGCATAATCCTATTCATAAGCACAAGCCTTGCCACACTGCTTAGATCTTTTAAAAAAATGAATGCAACTTTTTTTTTTCTTTACATAGCTCTTTGATTTCTTTGTAACGTTTCTGAAACTTTGTGTTTGTGTTAGTGAGGGTTCCATCTTTGGTCTTATTCACAGTTCATGAATGGTTCTTGACAAATGGCACACCCGTCAGCTTAGATGTGTTAAGGTGTGACTCAAGTTGCCATCTTTATGTTGATGTTTTTCTCTGAGTTGAGAAGGGTGACCTCAAGGGCTGACCTGTGACCTCTCTCACCCTTCTCTGAAAGCTTCATCAGATGTCACAGAGAAGGTATCAGGGGCAGAAACATGCCATGATTTAACAACAAAGCATTGTTCCTTAAGGTCATTATTGGTGATGGCAGAAAACTGAAGAGAGCAGAAGATAATGTCACTGTCCTTTGAGGTGGACAGTTGCGATTCCTCATTGTCCCTCTTCGAGAAACAGGAGAGCGCTGAAGCAACACATGTTAAGCTGTAAAAGTGTCGGCATGAGTTAAGACCCATTGTGGTAGGGTTCACTTTTGTGTTGCTTTTGTCTCCAATGTTGTACCTCATTAGCATCTGAATACACTCAAGTTGTTGCTTATTGCAGGAAGCAGCTCCTTTAAATCCTAAGGACTGATCCTACACAATTCTGGGACCTGTGCTCAACTCTAAAGGGGCCTGCTGTTGATTTAATACGAGACCCTTTGTAGCTGAGAGGAAACACAAATCTGTTACACTATGATACACTACTGTTGTTTCTTAGATCTTGTTGCCACACATATTATTATGTTTATGTATTAAGCATTGAAATTATTTCAGCTAAGATACATTCTTTGGACTGAACATGATGCTTTTCACTTTAATTGGAGTTTATGTACATCCCAAAAAAACTTTTAGCAGTTGAGTTTATTAATCAGTTTAGAAAAATTATAAAAGTCAGCCTTATTAAAATCCATACCCCCCTCAAACATAGTAGAATTGCCTAGCTTTCTGGTTACGTTTGTGTCCACAATCTGGTTTATATGCCTTTGGCATAACTGTGACTCAGGACCTACACAAATAACACAGAGGGAGAATCACTTCAGAGTTTGTGTTTTCCCTGTTTTGGTCTGTTCATGAAACAAGTCATGTTATGTTCAGCAAAAAATAGTCTTAGCCTCGACTCCTTATAGTTTTATAACTAGATATATCTTGCTATTCTTTAATTTTCTTTACCACTCCTGCCTCACAATTCTTAGATGTTGGGTTAGCTTCTGACACAGGGCGTCTTCTTTTTGGAGTTTAATTGTTCTCCCTGTGTTTGTGTAGGGTTTCTTGAAGTTGTAGTTTCTTTCCATGTCCCACAGATACACTGTTTATGTTTGATCAGGGTGAGACTATCATTTGCTCTCAGTACTGTCTATTCCTTCTTCAGGGATAGGCTCTGAATCTGCAGCTTTTTAGTGGCTTTTCTGACCATGGATCTATGAACAGTTGAATGTCTGCTTCATTAATTATATTAATATAATTAAGTAGTTCAGGTGGGTATCTGCGTCAGCATGCGTAGTCTGCAAAGGAACAAGTAATAGGTTTATTCCATGCTGGAAAGAGGAGAGAAAACACAACGTTAGGTTCTTCTTCAGGTTAGGGACAGTGGTCATTAGCTACCGCCGTACCTCACACCTCAAGAAGGCTTCACAGCCGAAACGTTGTGTTTTCTCTCTTCTCTTTTCAGCATGGAATAAACCTCTTACTTGTTCCTTATTATAATGAAGCAATAGAATCATATTAATCTCTACTCAGTTATAAGATTTGCCTGTTTCATCACTTCATTCTCAGAAAACAATAAAAGAGTCTATGGCATGATAGTTCATGGTTTTTTCTTCAGTCCTCATTGATGTTTTGAAAGTAAGGCTGTAAACAGTCCGTTTTGACAGGCCTACTAAAGAATCAGTTGAACAGTTTGCCCTGCTGTTGTGGAAGCAATTCTGAGTTAAACCTGGCAGATGGGGTTTAAAGTGCTGACACTGATCAGGACACTGGCTAAGCTTGACGTAGCAGCTCCAGTTCAGAATGAATAAATGCCTAATTATGCTGTTGGGTTAACTTTTGTTGTTACAGTATTTGTGGATACTGATAGAAATGTAGGTGCCACACGTTAAAGGAGTTTTGCTTAAAGACTTTGTCTTGGGACATTTTGTGAAGAATCGCGTAGTGCAAGCATCTTTTCTGGAATTGTTTTTTGTGTCATGGACTGCCCTTGTAATTGTGTGAAGCACTTGTTATAGGACTGAGCTTGAAATGGTCATGATAACTGATGGTCCACTTTTTCCCCACAAACTACCGATGAAGACTTTTTGATATTTCAGTTTCCTTCTGTTTTATGGGAAGTGGGTACAAAATGTAATAGCCTCCCATTCAAGCCAGCATGGGCTTTGAGGTAGCAGGAATTTTATTTATTTTTTAATAAAACACTTCCAACTGCAAAGAAAATTATTTATTGCATTGTTAAGAGGACAGTGGTCATTAGCTATCAGACATTGAATACCTAATGAAGACGACTTCTGGTAGTGTCTAAAATATTTTAAAAAGAAACCATATAGGCATTACTAGTTGTATTCATGTTCCCTCCTCAAAGGAGCATACTTTTTAGAGTGATTCACCTGTAGATGTTATTCATGGTCAATGGTGCCACTTTAAAACCTAGCAGATAACTGTTTTTAGGTCTCAGCCTGAGCTAAAGCATTGGTCTGGAAGGTAAACGGCTCTTTGCATAGCATGTCTGAACCACCAACCTTTCATTTGAGACCAATGGCTTATCCTTAGACAACCCTACACTGAATAACCAAGCTTGTGTAATGAGGCAGATAATTGGTGTCCCTTCTCCCAGCACAAGACTGAGCTTTTAGTGCAGTGATTGATCATGACAGCCATACAATTGGGCCTGTTTTTTTTTTTCAGTGGGGTGGCGTGGTCTCCTCTCTGACTCAATGCACATACTCAGGAACTCAGATGGACCCACAACCAGGCTGTAGCAGCAGCTGTGTGGGACTTTGTAACTGACACTTCTGTTGGGAGATTTCTGCAATCAATGGACTCTACATGCTTAAGACGAGGTCGTCTTGAATGTGACACCTGTTCTAAGTTACAGTAGCTTCCGCGGTGTCACAGAACATTGCAAACAGTTCTTTCTTGCATTTATGAGGTCCTTGGTTGGAATTTGTGACTTAATGTTAATACAGGAGAGATGTGTATTAAACACTATTTAAACATCTAATAAACACTAAAAAACACCATATCTTCAATGCCATGCAGTTTTGAACATTGCCCTGTATTTAAATCATAACGCCAATTTGAAGTGGATATATATTCATTCACTGTTCTAGTTTTGGGACTGAAATTTTAACAGCACCTTCACAATACTGTGACAAGACAAATGGTCTTATTCCTAATTCAGTAATATCTTTTGTCATATAAGGTGCAAGATTCCAACAAGTTATTCATCACATCCCTTGAATTTTTTTGTTCAGCTCTTGCAGTTTAAGTGATTTCTGTTTAGAGTCATGGCTGACAACAGCATTTTAAGCTTACTCAGCCCAAAAAGAGATACAGTAGCTACACTTTGCAGCTGATAGATGTTCTTAGTTGCACTGGTCAAGTCTTGAGGGATAAACATTAATTTTCCTTTTGCAGAGAACTTTAATCCAGTCTGTCTAGTTTCTTGTTTATCTGATTTTACGTAGCACTTATTAATAGTGCCTTTCACTTTTTGTTGCAGTCATTACACTTTGAAGAGACAATTATTGTTATGCACAGTACACAACCTACTCCAAACTTTCAAAGCAAAAAAGCAAAACAGAAGTAAATAGATATAAATAAAAAAACGGGAAAGTTGTACATGTATTTAGACCCTTTACTGGGGTAAACCTCAATGCATTTAGGAGCATAAAATGAACCCACAAATATTTGAGTGACCTACAGGTATGTCTGTGTACCGTAGTAGTAGTTCTCATGATTTTTGTAAATACACTTATTTCTGTAAGGTCCCTCAATGAATTTCAAGTATACATTAAACTTTCCAAACATCTCAGAGATAAAGGCATAAGTAAAATGGCATAAGCACATATCAGAGACCATTAATATCTCTTTTACCGTGGTAGAGTCAATCATTAAGATGCAGGAAACACCCAGAACTGCCTAGATCAAGATGTCCCTCCAAACTGAGCAGTCAGGCAAGAAGGAAACTGGTTAGGGATGCCAGTGTGAGGCCAGCTACAACTTTGAAAGATATTAAGAAAAACCATCAAAGGAGCTTCTGGCATAGTAAATCTGAAAAGAGAGAGACAAACAAGAATTTTATATTAGAGGAAAAAACTTGGGAGAAAGTACACATACGTGATTGCACCTTATGGCTTTAATTTGATGACATAACCAAGATCGACTTCTTCATAAAGTTCTTGGGTGACAGATGTATTCTGTTTGGATAATTGGCGAATAAGTCCAGTGTGAGTCCAAAAGGGAAAGACAGGGTGCAATCCAAAGTCCAGGTAGCAGGGAGATCAATCCAAGACAAACCAGGAACCGGCTCAGAACCAGAACAGGAACGGGAGCAGGAAAGTTAAAAACACAATGACGAGGCCAGGCGCTTCAAGCCCCGGACCCAGACGGTCAGGACGCCGGGGAATAAGACCTGCCCTTAGGGCTACCTGCAAGCCCGGGCAATGGGCAAGCCTTGTGGCGTCCATCTTCCAATACTATGCCAGGAATAGCAAGAGTGCCAGGCTTAAATAATGTAAAATACGAAAGGGTCGGAGCGCCCTTCAGAGGAGGAATGACAATCGTGACAATTGGAAACTGTGCAGTCATATTTTCTACTTTACAGTCCAGAGCAGAAGCATGAACTGTAAACAGGAGACACTTTAAATGGCCAGAGTCCAATGGTGTATGCAGAAGGTTTTATGTATCAAGTGCGAGGACAGATCCACCAACATTAGTGTTCACTCTAAAGCAAGCACCACAATCATTGAAGCTATGATTGTCTGCCGTCAGTCCTGCTGGGCTGTTCATGTTGTCTGATATTGGACTCCAGGGCCCCAAAGAAGGTTATCTTCTCCAAGTTAGGCTTAGGCATTTTCACCAGAGGAAACCAGAAGAAGCTTTTCAAAGATATAGTCAAGTCAAACATGAAGAAATGCAACATTGTTATCAACTCCTGGGAGATTATTGCCGTTGTTCAAACCAGATGGAAGGATATCTGAGAAACTGAGAAACCCAGCACTTTGAGACCTTGCTGGAGCAAAAAAGCAAAGCAAAAATTTTGAAAGAACAAAAACAGCTCAACCTGCCAAAGTGAGCTAATCCTGCATCTTCTACATTATCAGTTGCCTTCATGTTGGTGAAAGACTTCAACCTCAACACTGAGGGACAGCCAATGAGAACAGAGGCCAGGACAACTCTAAAACAATAACTACCCTGGTCAAATTCCCATTCGTACAGAAGAAAATTAGGGGTATTTTTCCATAGGATATTTCAACTCTCACTTACCATGAATAGTAAACATAGTTTGAGCTCTATGATCGCGGTTCAAGGCTGAAACATTTCACTTGCAAGCTGTGACAGAGTGGTGATGCAGACGGATTAGTTGTTCAGCTTTCAGTGACACAGTGGCCTCTGTAGTCTCCCAGGCACTTACAAGCATATAGTGTTGCCACAGGGGAATGAACACGTCCTCCAGCTGATGGTGAGGCTCTGGTAATGGGTTGTGTATGGCATTTGACATTAAAATAGTGGCTCATTCACCTCTGTGTGCAGTTGTGGGGTATGTGGTGGTGATCCAAAATGGGAAAGCCACACCCGATGGCCGAAACGAGAGGGTATAACAGAAATAAATTTTATGGTGCAGAATATACAGATCTAGCATAGAGGGAGGTTGATGTAGAAATGTTTTTTTTTCACTTGATTTCTTGTTTATTCTTCATCACTTTATTCAGCATCAATCATAACTGCCAAGTTTCTAGCAACAGAAAGTATCTTTTTTACAGACATGTTATTGGTGTAGTTGTCGATTACAATGGATGGCTTTCAGCATCTGTGATATTGCTCCAATACCCATTAATTTTTTCAATAGCACAAAGTTTGAGGAGGAATTGTCTCTTGTCAACAACAAATAATACTCATGGTCCTGTCTGCTAAAACTGTTCCTTCACAGTTTCACTCGACATAGATTGTCAAGAGATGTGTTTCGTACAGAAAATGAAATGTTAATTTAACACTTCTTATCAATGACTGAGTATATTATTCACCAGGAAGTCCCATGGCAACCAAAGGTTATAGTTGATCTTTGGGAAAGTATCATTCAAAGCGAAGGGGCCATGTTTCAGGCTGACATTCAATCCTATGAGCTCTTTTATTTTGCTACTTGGATGGTTTGGCACCATCTGCTGGAAAGAAACATGATGCATCTCTGCCTTTTTTCTGTTTTTGAATAAGCTTGTCACCACAATTAGTGAGCGCTTACTCGCCAAATTTAGCACAGTAGAAGTCCTTTCCCATTTCACAAACAAATTATTTTTTTATGAAACCAAGAAGGGAGTGATTGTCAGTAATTAATTAACTTGGGTAAACAGATGAGAAGATCAGAAGATGTTGTCTGATCTGCTACCAGTGTTGTTTAAAAGTGCAGTCCTGAACTTGAAACAACTGGCTTTTTGGCAGTGTCCTGTTTGGATCGACAGGCCATGCTTTTCAAAGAGTGAGAGTCCATAGCAGAACAAATAACGAACGCATTGCACAGGCTCTTGGCAGTGCTACTACAGTCTATACCACTGACTCAAATGGCGATTTCACACAAAGGTGTTATTTACTACTACTCTCTATTTCAAAACAAGCAAAACAAATTAAAATATTTAAGTTTATTTACTTTTTTATATGACTTTTCTCATGTTTGTAAATGCAGAAAGAAAGCTTTTTTCTTCTAGACTCTCACCTACAGACTACATAAAAGAGCCCAAAAATACAGAACAGGTTGCTTGCTGCCAGATGCAACTGAAAAATTATATTAGAATCTCAAAGATGCAGAAATGAAAACTGCAGTTGAAGCTAACATGTTTTCAATGCTAGAACAGTAAAAAAGAACAGAAAAAAGCTATTTAAAAATTCATGTGGAATGAATACTCAATTTAAAACATAACCAGGAGACTATACACCCATCTTACTTTGGTTAATGATATAATCATGCACAATATTAGTCTTAAAAGAATAAATAAGGAACTCTGATCAGTGTTTAACTAGAAAACTGCAATGGTGCTTTATCTTCTCATCCTTTCTACCCTCAGGTGCTCTCAGTGATGACCCCCACTTCCCCAAGACACAGTGGCCCACCCCCAATCTGTGCCCAGCGTGTCACGAGGAGAAAGATGGGCTGCACCTGTGGAATGAAGAAAAAGTGTTTCATTTCTTGATGGATTATTACGGGGCAGCCAACATCTCGCCCAAATATACCCTTAGTCAAGAGGGACCAGCGCCCGGCAGAGATGGCCCCTCTTATAAGGACAAGGGCCAGCAAGACCAGCAAGATATCCCCACCACCAACCCCTCTGATCCGTCAAACCAGCGCAGCCTGGTGGGTCAGGAACAGGGGGGCATTGGGGTCTACAAGGAGGCCAAGCCAGGGGTGACTTTCCTGGGCCTTGGCTTCTCCAACATTGACATGAGCCTTTGTGTGCTGCTCTACGCAGCCTCCTGTGTCTTCATCATGGTCATGTTCTTCTTCTTCCGGATGCGCTCCAGGAGGTGGAAGATCAAGCACAATCGACCCTACGTATAGTCGACAACCGCTAGACCTTTGGGATGCCTCCCCTTTGTACGGTGGTTAAACACATGAACCGATTGGAGAAAACTGCTCGATTTTTGGGAAAAGGCCCATGTTTACAGATGAAGGAACTTTCAGAAACCCAGATGTCATTTACCGTAGTGTGATCCTTGTTTTGGAGTCAACCGTCAGGCTCAGCTTCGCGTTTTACCCCTCAGAATGTCGGCACCTTCCCCACCATGGCGATCCCAGGAAAAGATTTGTCCAAGGGTAAAGACGTTTCCACATCACTGGACGTTAAATTGGGAAAGCAGATCTACAGAAGCAAACCTTTCCTGACATTTTCTGGGAAGCCTCAGTGGTTTATTTAAATCTCTGAATTTAGGTTTCTCTCTACTAGAAGTGATCACTTCCTGGTTTTAGTCCTGGTGGGCAAGCTTATTACTTGCCCGTTCTTCATCCTTGTGATTTTTGTTGTCTGCGGCATTTGGAACAGTATTACCACAGTAACCAGTCTAATCATATAAATTCCCACTACAGCCTCCCTGCTCCTGCCATAATGTTCTTTATCCACTGTTTATTGTGACTTGCAACACACTTCACATTGATTCGTGAAAAGCAGCAGGTCCCTCACCTAACATGCAGAATGAAAAACACTGAAACTGAAGGAATATGCCCACTTTGTGTGAATCCTACCAGTTCTCCATAGAATTGTGTGGGATTTTGTTTTTATTTCAATATCATATATTTGAAGATGTTTCCCACGTTTTTGAGTGTCTGTGCTCTAACAATGATCTGAATACAGTGAGTTCGCTTACAATCTGGTTAATTCTTTTAGGAGTACTGTTAAATGCCCAGGACGGGGCCTACAACAGTAATACAGTAATAGGTGATTTTTTAAAAAAATGTATAGGAGAAATGGCTCCGTCTTGTTTTCTGAGCTCAGATGTTATGGCCATTCATTGGACTTTGGAGAACTGTCTTTTTAATCAAAACGAAACAATTCTATGTCTCATCCTGTCTGACATTAAATAGTCAGAATAACCAGATATCCAATCAATTTAAAATAACGAAAAGGAGGAGGGTGCTAAAAAGTCCTTCTTTTTCAAGGATCTTATAGATTTCAAGTTAATATCGAGCAGTTCAAGCCTTTAGGAGGGTACAGTGTTGAGCTGGTTTTCTTATTTAGTTCAAAATGATTACGATGAAGACTGACAGCAGAGGAGTGAAATCTGCCGATACAGACATTTCCACAGCTATGGACTGTATGTGAAACATCATAACAAAGCGTCTAGTTGTGTATTGTTATTTTTCTAGCTCAACAAAGGTAAAAATATTTCCATGGAATAAAGCGCGACATCTCTTACGCTAGGCACAAAAGGAATTGTGTGCTGTGCATGCAAAAACAAATCCTTATGAAGTATTTTATTTTCATTGTAATTTTAATGGTTGTTTAGGAGGTGCAATTATAGTTTTTAACTGACTTTAGGGTTGAATTTTGTGCATCCTGTTTGTGTGTGTGACTTGGACACATTGTTGACTGTGTCTGTTTCTATGTAACTCTCACAAACTACAGTACTCTACTGGTTTGATCATGTTTCTTATTCTTCAGCTGTGTTTGTCGCTTGAGTTTTTTAAGATGGTTTCTTGGATCATGGGACAATTAGATGGAAGCTGCCTTCTTTTCTCATTCCAAATCCTTTCAGACATAATTTTATGCTGCTTATTATGTTGGATTGTCAAAGCTTCATTTTAAGATTTACATAATACCACTGTCACTTAAAAGATGGTTTATGTTCTTTTCATCAGTGTGGAAGTTCATCTTAAAGCAGTTTGGTAAGGGGCCTGTTTAGACATTGTCATGAAAGCTTATTAGGCATGTGTATACACAGGTTTCCTGTTGAAAGAATTGAAAGGTTCTCCGATCTGAATCCAAACCGTGCGTCTCCCCTATTCTATGGAATTAGATTTCTGAAACCTGGAGTGGAGTGAGCGATTAAGATCTCAGGTTTGAGCCCCGAGTTGTTGGGACAATTTTTTATTCCTGTCTTTGAAAATCCCACCTGGAACTCATGTAGTGACTGCCCAAGATTAAAGAGATTATTGTTATCTTGTAAGATTATTGGGAATTATTGTTAGTACACATATAAAGGTGGTCTCTACACTTTTTGAAGTATTTACACGCTGAAGCTATAAAGCAAAGTATAAAAAAGAGTGGAGGTTGACTATAACTTCCATTGATCTGTTCCTTATAAGGAGAGGGTTAATTATTCTTTGTCAGTCTGAAGAGAAAAACGAATTTCATTTTACTAGTGGAATTTGTAAGGGGCCACATTAAAGTGGCCTGTTGTGCTGCTGAAAATAGCTGTATTGGAATTCATTTCTGTTTTTTTTTGTTTGTTTTGTTTTGTTTTTCAAATTTAGAATTCAGCATTATATACTGTATGTGAAAACTATATTTTTGACACTGTCACAGTTTGGTTTCAGAATTAAAAGCAATGTGAACATTAGTGGTCTCTCCACTTATTTTTGCTTCCAGGCTTCGCAAACAAAAGCTAGTGGAGTGAGATTTCCCAGTTTCTTGTAGGTAACTTCATTAACTGCAATTTTTCTAAACATTTGCAGTGTTTCAGTCTGCTGATTATGGATTCCTTTAGTTAGCATCTTCCTCTGCAAATAAAGCATTCTGTATAAAGGATCAATTAAGTGAACTATCAAGTAAATTTTCCTGCCATAGAAAATCTAATGCTGTTATACTCTTATGTAGCAGCATAAATATTTGATGTGTTTACTTTAAGACTATCTAATGGTAACACCAACAGTAAAATCCTTTTACTACAGAATGATGTGAATGCTTCATATTCCACAACAAAGCCTTACTGTGATTATTGCCATCAAAAGTAATTCATTTGCCGGCTTAATATCAATTGTTAAAATTATTTCCACGACTATGAAAAGTCAGGGTTT
This sequence comes from Lepisosteus oculatus, assembly GCF_040954835.1. Lineage (NCBI taxonomy): Eukaryota > Metazoa > Chordata > Actinopteri > Semionotiformes > Lepisosteidae > Lepisosteus > Lepisosteus oculatus. The sequence continues at coordinate 8,957,331 of NC_090719.1, read as the reverse complement.
TGTGCCTAATTATGAACATACGGGCAGCATGTTGGGTTGCATCCAATCAAACGTCTGTGGGTGTCAGATTCCATTTCTGCTCATTTGAAAGCACAGCAGCCCTATTGTAATACAGGCTCCTGCGGTCTTGATATGTCATGGCAAAGGTGTCTACCTGAAGCTATGAGTGGCGGAATTGAGTGAATCTTAGCTGCAAGTGTGGAAGTTCTCAGGAAAGAAGACATTTTCTTTGGGAACAGCTGTCATTTTTTGAAAAACCATTACTTTAAAACCACAGACGCTAAGAGTGCACTTGTGTCAATGCAAAGCGGAGCAGTATGCCCAATCAGGTAGAAGGATGAAAACAGATGACACATATGGAAGCTGCACTTTGAAAACCTGCTTGTGTCACGATCCAGCTTGAAACTTTGTCTCTTAGTAACACGGAGAGTGCAGAACAAGAACAAGGGGCTTTTAAAACTCTCTGCTCCTTTCACTGGAACTGGCAAATGCCTATTAGATGCAAACTGCAAATGAGTCTTAAAAGCTTTGCAGTCCATGTAGGTACTGCTAGCCACTCTGGCATAAATATTCATTGTGTTGAATGTCAATAACACTTTCAAGAAAAGCCAAGGAGACAGAAAGCTTATATTTGCTCTGGACTGCAGAGCTGTAGAGATGAAAAGAGACCTTCAAGCAAACGAACAAAACTCTTCAATGGAGTATAAAAATGAGCCTCAAGTGACACTTGGATTTCAAGAGCCACATGCGTCAATGTTTTTGTCCCCACTTCCCAAATCGTCTCTCTGAAGTTAGACCTTCCACTCTGAAGACTCACATGCGGGTTTAAATGCCATAGGCTTTGTTAGCAACTATTTCAACCTGATTGCAATGGGTCTCTGAAGTGGGCCCCAGATGTGTCAACACTTAACCAATCTTCTCAAGTGGCAAGAACAGTATAGCTGCCCGCACAATTTGAAAGACCCAAAAATTGAGGGCAGATTACATTTTTTTTTTAATGTTAGTGCTTATTAGCACTGAATTTCTGGTAAACGTTGCTTGTTTTTTTTTTCTTTTTAGATTGTCATTTTAAAACTAACGAAAGACAGAATTTCTTCCTTACTTTTTAAAATGAGAATTGAAAGAATTATTTGTAATATAACAATTACCATTCCTTCTCACTAGCTGTCCCTAATTCGCAAACAAGTGAGTTTGTTCCGTGCACTGCACTGCTTTATCCGGGATGGAGGCCTTGTATTTATCCAAGAAGCTGGAATGGGGGAATCTTCATGTTTCATGGGTGTTCGGAGTTCGTCAGAGACCGCGAGAAACATCTGTAGGAAAACAGACTACAGTGCGCTTGCAGTCCTGTCACTTAAACCGCGTGGTGGTTGTAAATGAATCTCTGCGCAATTCAGAGAAACACAACACAATAAATGCTGAGCCGAAAGAAGGTATTGTACGGCGCTAAAATTAAGAAAAAATAATGTTTTCAGATGATGGTTGATGTCTGCTCGTATACAGGTGCCTCAAAAATAATCGAAAAATTGATTTCATTATTGAAATCTGTGAAGATTGGCACAGAAACTTAGTTAATATTTACAGATTTCAATTAGTATTCTTACGGAACAAGTCCTCAAGAGGATAAAAATACTGTACATCAATATCAAAGAACAGCATTTATAACAACACATACAGTCCTACTTCAGAGAAAGCGGTGTTCTAGAGCGATCCTGGAGTCTGTTTTTGTCTATAAGCTCCTTTGAGGCTGTTTGGTTTTAGAATCCTAGTTATGTGGTTCCTTCCAGACTTGTCGTTTGTCCTTATAATCTTTATCAAAGAGATCAGACTGACTTATTGATGGAGGATTAAGGCTAATAGCCACATCGTCTTCAGTGATGAAAACAAGTTTCACAATAAATTCGGACATCTATGCTAGAAATCTATTGTAATCATTCGACGGTATCCGAGTTGTTTAGGATCCTAACGCGTACATATCTTCTTATATTAGTCTTTTTTTTCTTTGTTAGGCATTACAAATTTAAAATTCCCCAAATGCAAAAAACTGCAATCAGGAGACTTTTGTTCGGCATATTTTTCTCGTTATTCTTATTATTGTTATAATCGTTGTTGTTGTTGTTTGTACTACAGGCAAGAAGCGATGACTAATGAACGAGAAAAATGCACGAATTTAAGTCTTTTGATGTTCACATTAATTTATAGACCCAGTGAAATAGCATTATTTTCACGTATTTAGCTCAACTAATTAAATTACTTGTAAAATCAAGTTCTATACAATTTGAATGTTTTTTCAAACCCAAGAAACAAGTACTTGCAAATAAGGTTGATTGTGTTAGAACACTATTATTGTTTTTTTTGTCTTCACGTTGCTAAACTATTACACTATGTACATTATTTTTGCAAATGACTTAATATCAGGCGAGTTTGTATAACATACAGTGTATGTTCACTTTAACAAGGATGGTGTACTGTATGCACTAGTATTATACAGTTTACTATAATGTTATTAAAAAGGTAGCAAACTACATCTTTGTGAGAAAATAGAAAGTGGTTAATAAAAGTGAAAACTATTTTCCCTAAAAAGTGAAAACTGTCCCTCCACGCCTCCAGGCCAATTAAAGAAATTATTCCTCATAAATATGAACTAGTGGTAGCCTCAATAAAAACAAAATAACGCTAGGTAGGGTATTTCATTTATTGCAATTTATGATTTTAACCCCTAACGTTAATTGTATAAAATGTCATAATGAGGAAAAAAATGAAAGAATACGCTTTTTACGGCATTTATTTCTATTATAAACGTAACGTAGGAATGCTATACACTGCACATACAGTAGCACAGTAGCTAGAAGATGTTTCCTTCTATGTTTAGGTCTATATCTGTTCTAAAATAAATTTTAGGCATCAAATCTGATAAAAACGATACGGAAAACAAGGCAGTGACGATGATTACGTTTGAGAAATAAAATGCATATAAAATGTATAAAAAATGAATTAGTTCAACTGAAGTACGCATATGCTTCGGCTGTTCCGCGTCCTGAAGGTGCGACGTTGCTCTGTTATTTTCCAACAAGTGAAAATTCGGTCACCTTACTTTTGTAAAGTGATTTAGACATATGTGCTGACAGTCCGTCTTTAAAGTGCTTTTATTAATTTGTAATCCTCTCGGATTAGGTTTAACCGGATTCATTCCGATTAGTGGCTCGCAGTAACTAACATTAATTATCGCCTGAAACGGAGATTTGGATTTCCTTCCTCTGGCAGGCAAACTTCCAGGATTCCTGTCCGAAATCACAGTCTGTAAAATGTTGGGTGAAACGTCTTAAATATTAGAGGAACCACAAGCTCGGCGCCGCTTTGCAAACACTTTGCTCATAGACAAGTGTATGCAATTGCACGCTGTATGTGTTTGGGGTAAATTGTAAAACCCTACATTGGCTTCATAAATGAATCGTTTCTTCTGTACCGGTTTGTCGATATACTACTGTATGCCCTCGCCCGGCCATCATTCTTGTATACAGCAGATGTAAATTATTGTACAGTATGTAGCGTGTATCTGCCGCATCTGCAGTGTCTTTTTAACGAAGAATGCCCAATATCCATCCCCACTGCAGTCAGATGAAGATGTTATTCTAAAGGAAGATTTATAATAATTGTGTAATGACCATTTAAAACTGCAGATTGACGTAACCCTGATTTTTAGGAGGATTATACGTATGAATACGTTGTCTTACTCAATGCTATAGCGCTCTGAATTCTCACACCCCAGTAATTAACCCACCAGCCAGAGCCCTCCAGTGACCAAAGAGCACCCTGCCGCGGGCAATCGTTATTCGAGCGGTAAGTTTGGCTATAACAACCAATAGATCAATTCCATGTTTCCCGCTTTATTTTTTACGTAGCTGATGAGTTGAAAACTAATGCCAAATGTATAAACGCAGTCATTTTCATCCATTATCCCGACGCGTAAAGTTCGACAACCCAGAAACAGACCTTCAAGAGCCGGTCGCAAGGCGTGACGTAAAACGCCTCAATACACTCAAGTATTTACACATTTCAGAACATTTAAATATTTACATTCCACTTCACGTAACTCTTTTTGTCCGCATGCAATGTATTTAAAACTGGTATGAGCCCTTGTGTTCATCAGTCTTGAACAAGTTTACCATTTAATTCTGCTATGGTGATCAAACAAATCGAGTCCAAACATTGAGAAAGCGAGGTAATAGTCAATTACTGTATAATAGCACGATGTTTACTAGTTTAAGCATTAATATATATATATATTAATGCGTCATCAAAATCCCTGGCGGTTTTGTTTTGAATCCATGTAATCTTTTAACTGATAAGAGGACAGAACATTTCGGTCCTGAAAGATTCTGATATTAGGTAAAAAACTAAACGTCTTTCTTTAAAATCTTTGTAGCAGTTACTTCCACAAATAAGCTTCATTTTTACTCTCCCCCCTCCATCCACCCAACCCCCCCAACTCGGTGGCAAATTTTACTTTTGTTATAGGGAACAAAAGGAGAACGGGGGTGTTAAACGATTTTTTTTTCCTTTTTCTCATGACTACAATGTCTGGACGCGGGCTGCCTAGTATCCTATTGTGTACGGTGAAAGACAGACACGTGTATATTATATGTATTGGGGCACGGCAGGGAACAAAACAGCATAAACACGCCTCCGGCATCGCGTCTAGCTACTCCCCTTCAGCACCACGGACAGGGCAAAATGTCAACAGCGCCGCATCCCCGCTCGCCGCTTTTGTTATGTTAAAGACCGGTACTCCTAGCAACTCTAGGTCAGCTGACGGTATTAATTGTCGCTGTAGGAATCCCCGTCTTCACCCACGGAACAAAACAGCTAGTTACACTGTAGCTTTCTAAAAGTTGACATCTCACCAGGAAGCGGCGACTTTGACGTCTGTTGTGTACACTGATTTTAATTCGCCGATTCGAAAAATCTGAGGCAAACCCTGCCTTTCCTTTTCGTTATCGCCCGCGAAGCCGCTTTGAAAATTAGCGCTACAGTTTGTTTTGTTTGGTTGTGTTTTTTTTTTTTTACAGTTAGTGTATAAAAGGCGCGTTAGTCTTTTTTCTCCTACAAGACGTGCCTTTTGTTTCAAAATACCTTTTACGGTTGATCACAGAACACCTTCCGTATGCATTAATTTCCATTTAAAACCTTGCCACTTCGACTAAACATGTTGCTTGAACACTCGGGATCAAGCTGTCAGAATCACAGTAATTTATCCAGATACAATTCCAGCCAAGGTAAGAAATATTATTTTATTTCTTAGGTTTGACATTGCTTTTGAATTGTGCTTGAGTCCTGTTAACCGTTGCTTCCTTTACTTTGAGTGTCTAATTGCTGATTTCACGCTCTTTAACTACCTTATGTTCGTCTGCTGGGCATAATTCGCTGTGGAACAGTACCTGTTACACTCCCTACATCGAATAGTCTTTATAGGGATTAATTTCAAAGCCATATAAACACAACTTATTTTAAACGGTAGTATCTGAAGTGCTACTTATAGGGATTATTTTTAGTGCCGTATAAACACAGCTTTCTTGAAACTATCTGGTCAACTTGTTTTAAATGGTAGTCTCTGAAGTGCACCACGGTGAAAATAATGTGTTTCATGTGATTTATATATGAAGCCATTTTACTAGTCTAATGGGAAAAAAAATGTTGTAATAATGTCTAGACACTTCAATTATTTCTTTAGATTTCACAATGGCAAAAAGGTCTCATTGCTTAAGGTTATAATTTCTTTAAATACTGGTACGGTAGATGTCGAATTATTTTAAAAGCGATGAAAGCAAAAGACCAAGCGGTTTACGACTTGCTAACGAGACGCATTGGTCCGACAGAGGGGCAGCTACGTTTTCTTTTCTTTCTTGCCCAGTTTGTAGCGGACGTTATGAATATGTAATGAGCTGCATTGTTAGTAAATGATATGAACAGATGTTAAGCGCGTGCTGTCATTTCACACCATTATTCATCGCTATTGTGAGACCACCGGTACACTCCGGGCCCCCGGAGTAAGACTGCACTCCGGCGGGACCACAGCGCAACAGCCTGCCTGCCCTGAGATGTGCACCATACACTTCATTGCAAAACTTCCAGATCTCGTCTTCTCACGACAGGTGCTGCACCTGAGATATTTGAACATAAAGGACGTCCCCGTGGATCGGTCACAAACAGTCACCGAGAATGCAGGGGTGAAAAGCATGTTGTATGTACATTAGCAGGCATGTTAAAAAAATAAAACATTCCTGCTAATGTACATACAGTAGGTACTTGCAATCCGAAATGAATTGGGAGGAACTGTAAAAGCAATTTAAAGGTTCTCTGGTAAAGCGCTGACTTTTAGTGGTAGGAAACAAATACACTTCAATAAGTAACGGTGTTCCTGAACGCAAAGCACCATGAAAAGGGTTAATCAGTAATAGTATACAATTTCCATTCTTTTTTCGAGCAACAAATTTAATATTTACTTAAATATAACTTAGATACATTCAAGCTATTAACCCAAATCGATTTTAGTACTCATTGCTGGGTCCTGGTAATCATTTCAGTGCATTGAAATATTCATTTTTGCATCAAACCATTAAAATGTCTTTTAAACTCAGTTTCCAAACTGGAGGACGTCCTGCGGTGGACTATGATTCGCTTACCGCTTTGTTAAATCGAAGATGATTGTAGTTTTCCAACAGGCAGTTAATTCAAGAACATTAGTTATTCATTATTTAACATCATCAACCCTGGAGCACTAACTTGCAGCTTGGTATATATTGGTTTATTTACCCACGGTTCACAGTGGTCTTAATGAACTCAAGGTGAATTATGACAGCAACAACAACCGATTGATAATATAGGTGAGAATTATTTGAAAATATTAATTTCTTAAAATCATGATAACACGATATACTGTATTTATACAGAAAACGTAGTATACAGACCTCCGTGTTTCAATTCGATTTTCTAGTTCAAAGTAACGTAAAATAGTAATTTACAATATTCAGTATCCAGATATAGATATTGCTTGAGCTAATAGGATAAAAATGGAAAATGAACAGTTTCCGCCTGATGAGTCAATTTGTGAAAAGCCCGTTAAGACCCAGCAGTTTCTCTGTGGATGTCCCTCACTTTTTTTTCAAGGCCATAGGCGCCGCTCATTTTATTGCGCTTCTGTCGCCCGGCCACTCAAAAGTGCCCGATCAATAACGCATAAAAAAATATTATTAAAGCTTAAAAGTAAGGAAGAACATTGAAACATTACGCACCTTTCACCAAAATGTGTTTCGCCTGCTCTGAAAACGCAGGCAAATGGGGCATTGATTCTGAATTCATCAGAGAACCCGGCAGCGGTACCACTACGCCTGATTTCCCAAGGCGCCCTTTTGCACTAAGGATCAGTGTCAATAAAATTTATCTGGGTGTTGCCTCGCTTAACATTTTATTGAGCGGCCCATCTTTCCCAAAGCAAACAGTTGTCTTTGAGAAGTCATTGCATAGACCTAGCGACGCGCCTTCATTCTGACCCTCACGACTTCTCTTACTAAAACCTATTTACCGATCCTACAAATGCGACCTGTTCTGGCTGCTGCTCTTGTGACGCCTGTCGTGAGCGCCTTTTATTTCTTGATCTTTGTTTCTAGACACAATTGCTATTGTGCATTGCCTCGCAATGTTTGTAACATGAAGACTTTGATACGGAATACGCCTTTTTATTGAGAATGAAGTTTCTTACCTCACGAACAATTTAAATAATGTATGCCTATATCACTCGGCAAAATCACTCGGCAAGAATCCCTCGACTAGAATCTGCAAGCGTGTAGAATGTTTCTGATGATTACTGCTTTCGCCTTTCTTAAGTTATTCAAATATATATATTGATCTATACTGTATTTTCGTTGCGATCTGGAAAGAAAACAAGTATTTAAATATAGGACTTTTCTGAAGACCAGTTAATCCTACATATCTGGTCTCTTGCTCTTTGGAAAAGTGATTAAAACAGAGTTGTATCTTTCAATGTAAAAATAAAATGTACCTCAGCAAACATAAGGACATGTGGAAGAGCGCTACAGTTATCCCCAGACCCAATAACACCTCAAGCATATACGGACTTGACAAAAATTCGGTTTTCTAAAATGCATGGCGAAGAACAATGTTCATCCCATTATTTTTTGGATGAAATAGATCGGTAGTAATCAAATAATAACGATATTGCCTCGTGTATATTTCTAAAATGAATTTAAAAATGGAATGAGAATTTAAAAGCGACGCTTTAATAATGTATACTGTACATCATTCCCTTTTTGTCAAATGACTTTTTTTGATCAATTAACAGATATTAAAGACATTTTAACTGTATAACGGCGGCTTATCAGCAGGTACATTTTGAAAATTATATTTCTCCTCCATATTAAATGTACACACACCGTTCGTTTTAAAGCATTTCGATTTTTGAACGTCCTGAGATGTTTGTGTGTACTCGGGTGTAGCACTACATACTTTTTATTGCATTCCAAGACAGCTCCGCATTATTTGTGATATGGGTCTTCGGCTTCTCGTGTTTACTGAAATACTAAAGGATTTAGATGTTTTAAAATTACTTACTTGTCACATTTAGCTTAATTATCCTCAAAGAGTTATATAAATCCTGGACCCAGTTCAACGGAAAAAGTAATTTGGTACAGAAGAAAAGTGTTTATTTACAGAGCGGCACTCTGAGCTACTCTGAAAAGCACCGAATTTATACTACCTTGTGGGTAACTACAATTAAAATGAATTACTTGTCAATATAAGTAGATAATTTATTCTCACCATAACGTAGTCTGACACAAATCTCATTTACCTGTAGGAGTAGTGCTTGGGGCACAAACTAAAACTTTAGAAGTGTTTTGGAGGAACTATTGCGATTTTAAAAACGCGAACATTAGAAACTGAAATTAAATTAAGGGAAATTTACTTTTTAAGTCAACGAATCAAAAGTGTAATAATATTTTCGATTCATATTCTAAACCCTACAATAGTTATCAAGATCTTTCTGCTACTACTAACCCTAAGATCCTGCTGGCTTTTTTTCCCCCCGGAGAACCGTATATTTTAAAATATTTTAATAGTTTTATTTAACGTTATACAGCTCCTAACCGTCCACGGGTGCATGCCTTTCAATCTGGTTTTTATTTGCGTTATGTGTTTTTGATCCGTGATAACGAGTCTATTATAAAATCAGAGAAATATATTCAATGACTGTATTTTTGCCTAATCTTTATGCAGCCTAAATAATGGGTTTTTTTTTTGTTAGTGAAACACCCTACGTGTAAGTGAGCGTTAAAGAATAACGAAATCTCAAGTTGTTTAAAAGACTTTCACACAGGAGTCAACATTAGAACACGCGAATTTTTTTTTTAAATACCTAGGTTTCTGTGTATCTTCTTACTGGGAAAAATCGCTTGGTGACCCGTTATTAAACTATTCGCTTAACCATAACAGTATTCCCGGCATCATACTGGTTGCATTTTAGCCAAATGTGCTCCCGAGAGTCGTCTGGGAGCGCTCAAGGTGATAACAGTACACCTGCACCGCCTCGCCCTCACTGCCCGGTCTCTAGGGCAACCAGGCGGCGCTCTCCGCTCCTGCGCACTCGGGTTTCTGTACTCGAAGCACCAAAACGCTCCACAGCTCGGAGCCCTTCGCGTTTCCAGAACGTCTGGCGCGCCGTTGTGAATCACACATTAATGTGAAGCTAGAAGACACCACAGAAGTTTTTTTTTTAATTCTTCTTCTCAACTGGCCCTGATTTTTTTTTTTTGTTTCTGCCCTGGAAGTGGATATAATGCGAAATGGATGTGCTTAACGACTTGAACGCTCCAAAAGAAGCCCCCGGTAATACGGATATGCTGTTTGCCTTGTTAGCACAGAACGAAGAACTACGTAAAGGTATATAATAAGACAGTGATTTGTTTGAAAATAGTCCGAGGCTCTTCGCAGGATGAAATGTCAGAAAACCTCTTTTCTTACAAAAGATGCCAAGCCCGAAAAGTGAACGTGTTCGAATCTTGTTTCTTTGGTGATGGGAATATATGCATACATACCAAACTATAACAGATTTGGAGGCGCTTCCGTAGAATTAAAAAAAAAACTCTAACTCTTCTAGATTATATTCTCTCACGGATGGTTACGAAACCCAGTGTTTTGGATGCCTTCACTTTGTTGTTAAGTAAAATGCTTCATATACAGTACATATTTAGTGTTTCTTGAAGTAAATTTGTAAAGGATGCGTGTCTGCAATTGTTATCATCTGAGTAGTTATTGATCAGTTTACATTAAAAATTGCAATGGGACTTTTTATTAACAGTGGAAGCTGCAGTCTAAGTACACTAACGTCGTTATCTACAGTACCATCACCCGAGTGAGCTCCGTTTTACTCGATGGGTACCTACACTGCGTGTCTGATGATTCTTCTACAGATTTCCTTGCCTCTAATACTCTTCGCTCTCTTATCTCTGCTATACACTGGATTACGGATAAGATTGAAAGGCGCAGGATTAGGGACAAGGATGGTAGATCTGCGAATTGACATATGTCTCATCTTTTTATTCTTGTACTTCTGCTGCTTGCTTAAAAATGATTTTCAGTCTTTTCAGCTGATAACCCACAACTACCCACTGACATTGCATGAACAAGGGTGTGTTTCTTCAGTCAATTTAATAGGATATATACCCGTTGAGTTCAAGCACGACCATGTGAACATAAGTGGATTGATCAAGGGACATGACGTCTGATTTTCAAAGGTTTATTACTGTTTGTGTTTGACCATTTAAGTAAATAAACACAAACACATTCCAAGTAAATAAACACACCAAAAAAAATTAAAACCGCTTAAGCACACAATTGTACACGCGCATGTTGGAAACACATAGTAAGAGCTCATGTCTGCTTCATTCAACATACGTAACATTGAGTGATGTTTAAAACTTTCTTTCGTGAGTTTCGAACATTATATTCTAGTTTTACAAGGTGCTCTGAATAAATTATAAGAGCTCACGGCACCTGTTCATGACGTGGCTTTAGTAGCTATTTGTAGCTGGGTCGATAGGCCTGCCACAGAAAACTTCGCATTCATTTTTTATTGAAGGCCCACAAAACGAACAAAAGGAGAACCATTCCTTCATTAGACGAAGAGCTGAGGGCCCGAGTTCATTAATCAATTATTTACAGGTAATACCTGTAGGCTGCTCCTGCATGGCGCCCTGCGGCTAGTCTTAAGAGATCCACAGGCCAAGTCGTTGTTTAAAACAACCAAACGCCATTCTAACATTATAAATTGTCGAAGAAGTGCTACAGTAACATCCATTAGGTTTGACACAAAGTATATGTAACGTGAGTTATAACGTGAAGAGTACGTCTACAAGAGATTTGGGTTATTTGACGTTTGCATTAATTTAAATAATCTAGAAACCTTAAAAACCTTTCATGCTCTATACATTTGGGCTATTGCATAACAAAAACAGTAAGAGTCGCGATAGTGTTGGTATTAACAGTAGCAGTGATCGAGCAAAGCAGAAATAGCTTATTGTGTCTATTGCACAAAGTGACATTATATTTAATTCATTGCTCTATTTTAATATTTTTATAGTCTGTGTCCTGTGGAGAAACTGTTTCCAATAATAAAAAAAAACAAATGAATTTTGTTTTATAGATGTTACAGCTGTTTTTAAGCTTAAAACACATGCAGAAACCTGCACTGAAAAGTCTGTAGATCCCGAAGTGAACTGAAAAGCTTGGGCGAATGTTTTCAACATGATTCAACAACATGCAACACAATATGCGTGTCTTTGCAGCAACAATATATGTAACATATATATAATACATGTTTTCAGACAAAAACGTCTGAAATACGCAGGTCTCTTCCGTTTTTAGGATGCACATCCTACTTTTTTTCAAAATTATATATATACTTGAATTTAAATGTAAAATGGGTATTATTCCATGTAGAGCCTCTTTAAAAATAAAAATAGATGCTACAGATTAGGAAGCGGATGGATGGTTATTATTATTTCCTGGAACAGCATAATTCACTCAGGGGTGTTCAGCAGAATAAAGTCGCTTATTACCTGGGTTTTTAAGTTTCACGAAATAAGATTGTTTAAACAACAGATCAAGCACCTTGTACTTCCTTGTTCTATCCTACACGCCTATTCTATGGAGATGAAATGTAAAATATAAGCAAGCGGCAGGCTTTGGCCGATAATGATTGGCCGAGGAACTGCTGACTTAAGTCATTATAGGCTCTTCAGTCGTGTGGGGATTTGTCTGGTTCGGTTCCAGAAGGCACTAAAAGCACGACCGTGCTTGATCCTCAAGTTCTTGGGCAGCCTGGAAGCGTGCATGTGGAGGAAGAAGATCGCGCCATTTTACAATTGGCCCCGAAGGGGTGGTCTTCCGGCACGGGAATTAATGGAGACTCGGGCCATCTTATAATCAGGAGAGGAGAGCGGCTCTCGAGTCACGATTGCTTGGATTTCAGGATTTCAGATCACCTGCCGCTGGTCACTATGCAGAGTAAGAGCCATGTTCTTAAGAGTCTGCTCAAGAGAGTCGGACTAATTGGGGCAGAAGTGGGAGGGTAGAAGGGGGGGGGTGGGTGTTCCGTGTGACATTGATTTTTTGGGGGTAGTAGATGTTGACATTAAATTAAGAGATTATACCACAGCGTGTTGTGATTGATACATCGCGATTCGCAAATATTCCTGGAGATTTATTTGTGTCGGAATTGTAGAACGGCGGAAAGGGGTGGTGGTTTTGTCTGGTTGTAGGGTGTCGGAGAAAGCGCCGTGTGTCCGGTCTTGACACATGTTCTGAAACTCTTGTAGACCAGTATGGGTTGCCTTCCTTGGAATCTCACAATAGTGGGCAAGTCTTTTGTCTCTTTGTTTTTGAAGTAATTCGCAGAACCAGTATTTGAAAACGAAATGAACTCGATGTATATTGATCTAAACTGATGTATCTGATATTATCTGTACTAATCCGGCTCTGGACATCTAAGTTTCAGTTTTGTGGGTGTTTCGTATTTACTTCTACAACTACTTCTGCAACAAAAGCAGCAACAACAACAAAGGCAACTGCCACTACTTATACTACTACCAATAAAAACAAAAACAAGAATTGTATTATAAACAAACACACGTATTACTTAAAATGTATTACATGGCTTTGTAGTGATTTAAAGTTTTGTATTTACATTATAAATTCGAGTCAATAATTGTTCCCGATGTTATATAAACTACAGTAATAGTATACTTAAATATACTGTAAGACGTTCAACCATGTATCACCTGTACTAAAACGAATACTTCCCACACAAGCACCACAGGTTTCCAGTTACAGGTGAACGCATGAAAAAGCATTTTGGCCAAAAATTAACAGTCACATATTTTCAATGTATGGAAAACCTTTAGATACACACCAAGAATTCCTATTCTTTCAATGTGGATGTGATGAATATGGTGTATTGTGTTTAACAAGTTTGTTCACTTATTGCAAACCTTACTATTCTTGTTTTAATATATACGATATAATATTGTAAATACTAATAATAAGAAAGACTGTATTTCAGGTAGTACTACTGTACTACCGACTAGCAGTAGTTGTCATAGATACCCCCGCAATTCTGTATTTTAAAATGACAGTACATGCGGCATATATCAGTTCTGCAAGTGCACGTATTTGTATTTCATTGTTAACAAGTATCATCTAACAGATACCGATAAAAAAATCTGTATTGTTTTAGTTGTGAAAATCCGAAATGCAGTAAAAATATTTTGTTTTTCTTTCACTAACGTCCTGAAGGTATATGAGTTATGATGTTTTTATGCAATCAACCTTAGTTTTTTTTACAATATGTACTGTATTTAGTAACTGGAGATGTTATGATTTTTTTATGCTTTTATGAGATTTTAATTCTAGGTGAGATAGTTTAGAATTTTTAACGAGGCAGAAAGGATAACATGAATACGTAAAACGGCACTTTAATTTCTCGTTACCCAGAGCTCGTTTACTTTATAGTGATTTGCAGCAAACTGCAGCCTAATCCGGCAGGCACAGGGCGCAGACGGGACTATTCCAGTCCAGTACAGGGCAAACGCAAACAGGACACTTCAGATACCAATTAACCTTTAAAATGGAAACTTAAACGAAGCCGTTTGTGCTCCTCAACGAGTAAAACGAGATGGCTAAACTGAATGTGCGTTGCTTTGTTTTCTTACAGAGATCCCAGTGTGTGCGGGCTGCAATCAGCACATTGTGGACCGCTTCATTCTAAAAGTACTGGACAGACATTGGCACAGCAAGTGCTTGAAATGCAGCGATTGCCAAACGCAGCTGGCGGATAAGTGTTTTAGCAGAGGCGAGAGCGTCTACTGCAAAGAAGACTTCTTCAAGTGAGTGTTCTTCGATCTACAACAGCAGCTTCTCCGACTGCTTCTTGCGCACCTGATACATTCATTCTGTCAGCTGAGCACTGTTTAAGTGTCCCTTCAACAGCTCAGTATATAAAAAGCGCCAAAAATGTACCGTAAATTCACGATTTAGAAAAAGGCTATCACGTTTTGTTCACATTTTAGAAGAAATGTGTATTCTGGTCGAGATGATTTAATTAGAAAGTAGTGCATACATTTAATAAACTCGTATTTTAAAGTTACTTAACGAGTATTTTGTTCGGCAAGATAGCACTCTGCTGGATGTCTCTACAGATGTTGGTTTATTATATTTTAAAAGAGGGAGAACGTTTCTGGGATACCCTCATGGCGTCATAATATCTCCTCACCTCTGCACTTATGATTCGTAAATAATGTAAATTACTAATGTAGTTGGAATGTCTTTTCTGAAATGCAGATTTATTATTATTATTATTATTATTATTATTATTATTATTATTATTATTATTTCCCCCCACGCTGATAGGTTAATTGGCATCTAGGAAGATTGGCCCTGTGATGGACTGGTGTCCCGTCCAGGGTGTACCCTGCCTTGTGTTCGTTGCTTGCCGGGATAGGCTCCGGTTCCCCCGCGACCCTGAATTGGAAGAAGCAGTTTGAAGATTATTATATTATATATATTATATTATATATTTTCCAGGATTCACCTCTAATAACAGCAACATGGTATATGACCTGGGTATATCCTTATTTTTATTGTTATTTCTAAAAGGAGATTTGGGACTAAATGTGCCGCCTGCCAACAAGGTATTCCGCCGACTCAGGTCGTACGAAGGGCGCAGGACTTTGTCTATCATCTCCACTGCTTCGCCTGTATAGTGTGCAAGAGACAGCTCGCCACCGGTGACGAATACTACCTAATGGAGGATAGTCGGCTAGTGTGCAAGGCCGACTATGAAACCGCTAAACAGAGAGGTGAGAGGCCGGCGCTCTTTCAATACCATCAATATGCAGTCACACCGCTGTATTACTCACAATCAATATCGGTGCAGAGCTGCCTGAGGACATCGAAATGCAAAAAGGAATGGTCTGCTATTTTGTTCTTTAGCTGCTTTCAGTTTGAAACCGTTAGGATATCTATACGTCAATAAAAATCATTAAGTACCTTGCAATCCGCAGCTTCAGCTAAAACAGCGTTTGTTTAAAAAATCTGCAAATTACTAATCCTTTTAAAGGTCCAATTGAGAAAAGTAAGAGCGTAATTGAAACAAAAATCCGGCGGTGAAAAAAAACGAAATATTTGCTGAGAAGTTACAAATTAGAGGCCGTGGTGCATATTATTCTGTCTTATTATTTGTAGAGTCCACTAGAGGTACTCAGCAGTGTGAGGCGAAACTGAAATTGACTTTGTATTTTATCATATTCAAAAGATAATGTTTAAGCGACGTGGGGAAGAGATAGAAATTGGAATATCGCAGAGTGTCTACAAATGAAACGCGTAACATTAACGCATCACAAACTTCAGCACGAAATACAAATACGATGTTTCCTTTCCAAAACCCTGTATTCGCTCTTTTAAAGCAATCGGTTACATACTGTGAGTGGTTCACCGAAAGGCCACAAGTGCTTCTTCATGAACAGGGCAACACCAGCGCGTTGTGCTTTTCATGAGCCTTGCTTTCGTTTAATCGAAACCTGTGATTAATACATGTGATAATACATGTTCATTAATGTATGTGATTGACCCCAAGGAGGAAATGGTCTTCTTATTCACATAATTTTTCACATTGACTAACATTTAGGTCAACAGCTCTGAGTGAGCAGTGACCGTATGTGGATAAGTAGTTTTATTTATATTATTATGTAATATTAGAAAGAGCTTGTTTGCAATCTAAAATATTATCACTCCAAAGTAAATGCAACATCGTATTAATTCACAGCAGAACATGTAACACATTTACATCAGACCTAAATCGTCCTTTGGATATATTTGCGCTGCTTCCTTAAAATGAAAGAAAACAAAGCCCGTATATAATGTATTATAGTGTGATACAGTATATTGCACCGCTCGACAAAGCAATTTGTACTCATACAGTATATCCTCAATGCATATTTCTGGTGAGTGTTGAAGAGTGTAGTCAATAATGCTGTGATATGATAGATCAGTTTCATGGATATTTCGGATATTTCAGTGACCCTGGCTGTGTCTGGTAAGTGTTGTACTTCTCCTCTGCCTCTGATATCAACATGTCTGTGGTTGACAATAGACATGGAGAAGGGGAATATTTTTCCTACTGCAATCACCGGTACACATTGAAGATTCTGTGCCTTCTAATGGCTTTTGTGACACATGGAACCTGGGCATTTTACAGTTTGTAATTATTAGTTTGGGTGTGAAGGTAATTTGGACATTTAATGGATGATAAGATGTAATTTTCGACGCGTATAATAGTTGCCTATTCATTACTCTTTGGTGCACTTAACTGCATTTACGCCGTGCACTGCTCCAAACAGCGTTCGGAAAATAGCTTACGGTTACAGCTTATTGCTGGAGTGCAGCTATCTTACAGTAGGCGTTTAATGTATGGTGTACAATTTTTAAAAGCAGTGCTTTCATTTAAAACCCATCGGCACACTGATGCTTTGATCATTGTCAATGTGCCGCTAAATACATTTGGAAATTAACTACGGGCGATGAATCTCAGGGTAAGTCATGTCTTGAGCTCCGCGCACACAGTGTGACGTTTGTCTGCCCATAAACAGCCGTTGGATATACAGTATCCCCTGTTTAAATGGTACTTCACTATTTTTACTAGGTTTTGAAATTTGTACTACCTCCCTGGTTGTGTATGGCTACTGTATAGTTTTATGAGTTAAAGCCAAAAAAGACAAGCCACTGTCTTTGTTTATATGCCAAAACCGAGCTCGTAAAAATAGAGCAGGAAAGATGATAAAATTTTGTCAACAACGTTATTTGGACATTTTTCCCATTTCTTACTATCAGGTATTGGTCCTGTCCTAAGTCATTGGCATTGTTAAACTGTCATATCCCAACGATACACTGCATTTCATTGTTGTTTCTCTACACAGTGTTTCTAAAATAATTATTAGATTTGACGGAATCATCTCAGAGACATGAACCACTTCTGTCGAATAATTAGTAAGAGGTCCTCTCTTCAGGAGCAAAACAACTGTTTTGCGTAACAGATGTTTCACGGGTATTTTCGTTCCTCATAATATCATATTACCATCATCACGTAAAGGGATTTAACCAAAGGGATGTTTCCCGGTAAAAAATAAGGAAATTAAAAAATTATGTTCCTCTTATCACAAATAAAAGGGCATTTCCTGTTTGGGGGGGGGGGGGTGTTGTTTTATTTTAGATTTTATACAACGATGAGAAACCTTATAAATATTACAGTGGCGTTGCCAAAGCAACAACATTGTTTAATGTTAAAGATGCTCATGATTTCCAAGAGGAATCTGACTGAATTATATTCATTGCCTGGCTGCAGAGTTCCTACCCATAAAGCACTACTGTATCTTCATACATACTTCTTCCACAAAGGCACTTTCATTATATATACAGTACATTATACACACAATTGATGCTGTAGTTAAATTGGAATAATTCAAATCAAGCATTCTAGTTAATACTTCATATCTGTTTTTTTTTTCCCCTGAAACCAGAGAAAATCCCTCCCCTTCTATCTGTGCGCATTGGATCACTGTGTACATCTTGCAATTTATATAATTAATAGAAATGAAGGATTAGTCTCGGTGTTGAGATCGCCGATGCGTTCTCTATTTTTACTCAATAACCTTTCATTAAACAGCCGCTTTGAACGGTGAACTTCATCCCGGAGGTCAACAGGTCATGCATAAACATTTGACCCACCTGCACTTATAACGCAGCCCAGGAATCGACAGTGCGCCTTATATGTACTGCAAATCCAAGTGCAGTCGAGAAAGAGAAATGGGCATCCCCCGCCGAATACCTAATATCACTTCACTTGGCAGGGCTGAGAGTCAGCACAATGCACAGCTGATTAAACTGTGGGCCGGCTATATCGTGCGCTTCAGCAAGCTTCTTCAAAAGATATAGAATCGCCATTAGCTTATATAAAGCAGTTTTACATTTTCTTGCTGACTGTAAAGCTGATAATTGCTTCGCTGATGAACCGTCGGCGATATAAAATTGTTCCGACTGCCTGATTAGGTCTGTCCTTTTCACAGAGCTAGAAAGGAGGGCCGAGCCTCCAATTCTACTTCGCTTATAAAGTCAGTCTTTAGAATGACGTAAACAATTAGTCGTAGGGTAAAAACAAATTGCAATGACAAATCATCAGTATAAGAGAAGGACAAATGAATATTAACTCGGGTCCGTTTTTACCTATGTATTTATCTGTGCGTGCGTATGTATCCATTTAGAACTTTGTACAAGTAAATGTGTTCTACTGAAAACTACAGAACAACAGTCTTGTAGCACATTGGAGATGTCAACTGTAATTGAAATATGCGCACTAAGCCTTAGAGATATACCGTATCATTTGAGAAATAAAGTGTTTTTTTTCCCCCAATGTATTGACTAACATGAGCATATTGTCCAAAAAAAATCTGAATTTTACGAAAAGACTGCTGGCAGCGA
The DNA here is from genome assembly GCF_040954835.1 of Lepisosteus oculatus. Lineage (NCBI taxonomy): Eukaryota > Metazoa > Chordata > Actinopteri > Semionotiformes > Lepisosteidae > Lepisosteus > Lepisosteus oculatus. The sequence continues at coordinate 8,938,230 of NC_090719.1, read as the reverse complement.
TAACATTGTGTTGGTTTTCATTTCTTTTGTTTGTTTTAGCTTTAGTAAAGAATAGGAAGAACAGGATGAAATCTCGTTTTTCCCTCAGTGTCATAAACGTATATGAGGGAATTCGTTATTATAAAATAGTCAAATTAAATCAATTTACTTTATTAGTCCAAAAGTAACATTGGCCAGACATTGTCAGCGGATGAATTTGTGCAACACGCTGGGCACAGTCTACAAAAGTACATTTAGCGCCTGTGTGAATTTACAGCGCTCGTGTGCACTTGATTAACTCAATTTGATGAATTATCATAACAGTTTTCAGGAAAACACACAAGTTTGTTTTTTCTTATGAAGAGGGCGCCATTAGTTATGAGCAGTGTAGTAGCCACAGCAGGCGAGAGCTTTATTGCCGCATCTTTTTGCAGAAACCGATAAAGATGACTAGCAACATATTGCTGGCCCATTTCAACAACGTTTTTAAACAGGCGTCTTTGCTGCATCGAAATAATTATTTTCTTCCCCATTTCATATCCGTTTTTTAGAACGTCCAATTTATTGACGCTCTCAGCATGCTTGTTAAAACTCAAACATTTCGTTGATATACCAGAAATTATTCATAAGGTTTGAGTTTTCAACTACGTTATATTATTGTGTTCTAACCACATTACTTTTATTAGTTTTCTGCAATATAATATAATTATTCCCTGTCTGTATTTATAAATAGCAATTTATAATTAACATTTATAAATTAATATATATTAATTAATTAATTTATATACAGTATATATATATAAGTGGTTGGGGTCCAGACAATATTTTAAACGACTCAGACGTCTCAAATTGTATTGTTGGTTATACTGTACATGCAAAAAGTGGAATAGTCAATGTATTTTAGTAGAACAGAAATATGGGTGATTTTAAAAGAAAACGAATTCATACAAAATTCACAACAAAACAATCGTGCTCTAAATTAGTCTCTTATGTCTGTGCACGTTGGGCGTGATCTTTCAGTTTGCATGTACAGTATATTTACATTTTGTCAGTTCTGGATTATAAGTGGACTGATTTTACAAATGACTTTTCTAACAGTACCGTTAGGTTTCGGCTTTTCTAGGTGTCTACTAGACACTTGTCTACTACTACAAGGAGATGGCAAGGAGAAACCGACTTTCAGCTGAAACTCAATTGTTCGGGAGAAATGGCTGGTACTGAATGGAGCGGAGTTGTGCCCAGATCCGCGCCACACCGTTGACCTCAATCATTCCTCATTTCTTCCAGAGGCAGATTCGACTGCGAAGAGACCACGTACCACCATCACAGCCAAACAGCTTGAAACCCTGAAGAACGCCTACAACAATTCTCCTAAACCGGCCAGACATGTTAGGGAGCAGTTGTCTTCGGAGACCGGTCTGGATATGAGAGTCGTGCAGGTAGCGTACGCACGTTTTCAAACCCAGGCTACAGTGAGACAGGAGCACATTACTGGGACCAGTGCGGAGTGTTTCACATGCAGGGCTGGTATAATGGGCTTAATTTACGGAGTGAAACGAAGACCACGTTTGAAAGTCAGGGGTCATAAGAACGAGGTTTGGAGAAGCTCATTAACGGATGTACTTGTGGGAGTTTTCGCGCTGTCTCCAGATACAGGGGCTGACTGCTGCTATATATATTTTTTATGGATATGCTGTTTTTGCAAGGACAATAGGACTTCCCTCTGTATTTTATTTTACAGCCACCAGAAAAGGCATGTCTGTCCCCTTCATTGCATACCGAACGTCCAATTGTAAACGATAAACGTGTGACATTAAAAAACAAATTTACTAAATTCACTCAGGTGGCGCTGCGGGTAGACACAGTACATGGCTTCACAGAACTGTTGTCTTTAAAAACGGGAATGGGTTTCAAGAGAGCGCGACGCAGTAAAAAGTGAAATTTAATATCGGCTGACAGGGCCTTATAATCGACATTGCGGGAAAAGGGTCATCTCTTGGAAAATAACATACCGTTTCCACAGGTTGAGGACAACTTGCAGGCTTTGCGTTCTGAAAGATAATTACTTCAAATAAATCTCCTTTTGCTTACTGCAAGGGGGAGTAGGGTGTGTATGCTTTTAATAATTCTCCTAACCTTATATATTATATAACCCCCTATAAAGTTTAGATTTAGTCTATTTGTAGCTTAAACTGAATATAGTGAATTTAAAATGCAATTAAAAGCGTTTTATAAGACCCTTGGACAGTTATAACATGTGTCAATGAAAAGTAGGTCGCATCTTGAGAACGACATCTGCGTGTTTTAAATCGCATGACACTAAAATATCGCAGAAAAGATCCATTTGCTCAAGGTTGTTCGCTTGTCGTGGGAGAAAAGACCTTTGCCCTTAGACGTTTTTAGCATCACTACAAAACGTTTGCTTGTTCTTCTTTTGAAGCACATCGATGTCCATACCAATTATTTAATTAGACCAGTCAATATAATATAAAGTAATGCAACAAAAATAAATATTGTACGGCGGTCGCCATTTAGTTGCCTGTAATGAAATTTATTTCTATGTTTTTTTTCTAACAAATTCAAAAAAACACAAATTAAAATATAGAAACATATTGAGGAAACGTTGTATGACATACTGTATGTCTTAAACATTTCAGTTAGATTTTGCGATCCATCTACAATAGCGATGTAACACATTTAAATGTTTGAACAACAGGTGTTAGTAGACACACCTTTAATAGAAAAAAGTAAATGGTTCTGTCAAATTACACGGCATGTCCTTAATGATATTGCCAAAAAACGCATTTGTTGTGTTGTATTTTAATCCCGATTTCGTTGGTTCAGCTAGATTCTGTCCTCTGAAGGCTATTTACTATGTCAGTAAGCCTGACATTCTGGTCTCGAATGTTGTTTTGTCTATATATTCGCTAGAAAAGACAGAGTTAGAATCCAGATTGAAAACACGGAATTTCTAGTCATTAAAAAAACAACATGATCAAATAATTATGTTATGCATTTTCAATCCAGAAGTGATCATGCTTGGATCAGCTCCTAAAGGGGAAATCGGGCATTGTTAAATACTGTGGCATAAGAGGCTTTTTATGTTTATGTTTATACCACATATATTGTATGTTTTTAATGCAGAATTGCAGACCTTACATTTAGTAGCAGAGAAGAAAAAGTAGAATAGCTATATAAATTGTGTTGAGGCTAAAAAGGAAATGAACAAAACGAAATACATTTCATTGTATTTTGTGGGGCTTTTTAAACACTAGTGGTGGAAATGTCAGTGGTGGATCTTATTGTAGTTGGTGAGCAAAGGAGAAGGTAGCAAAAGAAAAAAAAACAGAATGTCTGCATCTCTTACCGCACTATCTTTTAGAAGTCCATTTCTTTTACTATCCAGCCTTTCCGTGCAAGAAATTATCAAAAGTCTGGGCAAAAGAGAAACTAAGCTAACCCACAACAAATTGTGCTGCTGCAATCAAATGAACATACTGTATGCTGCATAAAGAACTAAAGAAACAATTACATCAGGCAATAAGAATAAGAATAAGAATAATTATTTTTTCCAATTCACAGAGAGAAAGCCGTCTGTTTGAAGATGAAGCATCGTCTATTTATATAATAAAACATCTTTTGATGTAGTAGTTTACATTGATTCCCTGTTCTCCATGAAGGTGTGGTTCCAGAACAGAAGAGCAAAAGAAAAGAGGTTGAAAAAGGACGCGGGCCGGCAGAGGTGGGGCCAATACTTCCGCAACATGAAGAGATCCAGAGGAAGTGCCAAATCGGACAAGGACAGCATACAGGAGGAAGGGGTGGATAGCGATGCTGAGGTCTCCTTTACAGGTACAGCTGGGAAGAACACGTTTTTAGAACAATTTATTAAAGTATATTACTGGACACTGATGCAAATTCCAAGCAAAAAAATAAACAAAGTGAACTGCCAATATTTTAATAAGACACTAATCATCTCCATAATGGTATTTGCCTTTAAGGAAAGCAAAACCTGAATTTGATTCATGTTACATTCATCAATTTGGAGAATATATCATATTTCTTGTTCATGTCCTGTGACATTCCTTTTATCATAGATGTTGTTGTCTGCTCTTGTTCTTCCCATCGTCTTTCAGGTCTCAGAAATGGAACCAAAATTTAAATAACTGAATTTTTTCCCCTATATGCATGATAAGTCAATAAAGATCTTTTAAAGTGGTGGCTTGAAATAACCCATTTACATACAGTACCTTCCTACCTTTTTGCAGCAAAAAAAAAATCTGAAGTCATTATAGAAATGTGAGAGAGTATCCTGTAAACTGACATGATTTTATCAGTTGTGGTAGGCTTATCATTCTAACTGGGAATGATGAGTAATGACTAAAATTAAATTACAGTGCTTTCTACGCCAGAAAAGAGCAAGGGCAAAGCTCCACTAATATTTCAACCGTACAACTTGCACATAAAGGAAAATGTTGTCCCTGCTTTAGAAGAGAACATGTAGGTTGATTATGGATTCTCTCCCCTATTTCAGATGAGCCGTCCATGTCAGAAGTCAGCCACTCCAATGGGATATACAGCGGGTTGAACGAGACCACCTCTTCGATTGGCAGGCAGACTGGGACCCATGGTCCGTTCCCTCTAGAGCATGGCGTGATCCAGGCCCAGGACCAATACCATGACATCCGTTCCAGCAGTCCCTATGGCGTGCCCCAGTCTCCAACCTCCCTTCAGGCCCTGCCTGGACACCAGCCTCTCATCTCCAGCCTGGTGTATCCAGACTCTGGCTTGGCCATAATGGCCCAGGGTGCACCAGGTATGACGCAGGCCATGCGTGTATTAGGTGGTAACGGACCCAGCTCAGACCTGTCGACTGGCAGCAGTGGAGGCTATCCGGACTTTCCTGCCAGTCCGGCCTCATGGCTGGACGAGGTGGACCATACCCAGTTTTGATGAAGCCTCAGAGGTCTTGGTTTAGTCTTTCAAGTTATTTTTGGACATTCTTCTGAAGATCTACAGGGTTAGAAGGGCAATTTGTCCCAACATACTAGAAGAAAAGCAGAGCGAAGGGTTTCAGGTCTGTTGTTGTTTTTTTCCTCTCTGAGACTCTGCGCAAGCTGAACTTTGAACAATTCCGAAACTTTAAAAAACCAGAAAGGACTGATCGGTCTAGGATGGGAGCTAGATTCTTTTAAATTTTTTATTATCCTACCGCGAGAGTTTATCCACGATATGAAAGATTGCCAAGAGGCTTTAACGTATATGTTTTGATATAATCTCAGTTTAAAATCTGGACGACTAACATGAAGCTGAAGGACACAGATGTTACTCTGAGGTCTGAAGTTTGTGCATTTCAGAGATGGACAGTGACTTTTAACCTGGTGTCTGCTTGCCTTTGGATGTTCATTAAACAGTAATGCCCCCCCACCCCCAACACACACCTCCATTATGTTTGCAGGCAAGTTTTACTGGAACTATGATATTGGTCCCTGCCAAAACGTGGGATATTAGTGAAATGACTTTGTGAGACTCCACGTGTGGCATCCATATCTGAACAAACATCGGGAAACGAACTAAAAAACAGTGAGAACCTCTCACGACAAATTTCAGATTTGTAGAACCTTTCCTCTCCCAGAAGTCCATCAGTGCCATGTTTGCACTAAAGAGGCAAATTCATTTCATGTTACAGTATATTGCTGCCATGGCTTTTGAAGCACAGGGAAACCACGACATAGTGATAAAACTCCATCAAAGTAAACAATGACATATATATTTGATTTGAAGGATTTTTTGCAGAGTTTCTTTTGTTGTACTCAGTATAGTTCATTATCTGTGCTTCATAACCCACTGCAGTGTTGTGACAAGAAAACTGAAAGCAATTTAGTGTCAAATATATAGGGCCCCTTATTTTTGGTATTTCCAGATAAATAATTTGCAGGGTAAAACAGTATAAATTTATTCATTATCAAATAAGTCCATTTGCTTTTCATGTATGTAACATCATAGTGATACTAACGCCACTGCCCTCTCTCAGTTTCCCTCTGGTCTTGCACAAGCAGTTTCTCACGTCTCCACCTGATCACTCGTGTATGGGTGTACAGTGACAGCCACACATGACCTAAATGGGGGTTGTATTCCGTGGTGGATGAAGTGGTTTCCCCTTATATGTCGTGCACTTTGGGATCTTTTGGGATGAAAGACACCACACAAATGGCAGGAATTACTATGATTGTAATCATCATCACAGCCACTGAGCAGTTTCTTAAGCACAGTTGACAAACTAATCCCAGAGCCTGTTTAACACACATTTCAGTCCTGCAATTTCAAAACTGAGACTCGTGTGAGATCTTTATGGTTGCCTATTTATTTTTAACCAGATTTTAATTAAGGCATCTATACCAATAATCCTTCCAATAAAATGGCGATGTTCTGCAGTATTTTTTCACATGCACCATTTAAATTGCATGGAGTTATTAATAAGAAGAATCAAGGGCAAACTTCTCATTGGAGTCAGTCACCAATCTGCTTTCCTAAAGTAGGAATGGTTGGAGCAACCTGGAGCCTGTCCAGCAGAACTATATCTTGAACTGGGTGGTAGTCCACTGCAGAGCACACAAACACAAGCACACAGGTACAGTTCAGAAACACAGATTAACTCATCCAGCACGTCTAAGAACATAAGACCAGTTAAGAAGAGGGGAGGCCGTTTGACCCATTGAGCCCATGTGGAAGTTAGTAGATAATTGTTCTGAAGATCTCACCCAGCCACATCCCAAAGGAAGGCAGGTTATCGGCTTCAACAACATCGATGGGTAGCATGATCTACCATGAAACTATAAATCCAGAGAATAACTTTCAGTAATTTGAGATTTAGTAAAGCCTTCAGGTAGGCAACAAGACAATAAACACTTAAAAGAAAGAGCCATACAAATGGAAGCCCCATGGTTGTGATCCAATGCTAGCCTTTCTGTTTCTGCTTTTTCCATGTGGAACACTGCAGAGCTTCTTTGTCAGTGTCTCTGTTTTACAGTGTCTGGTTGTTGCCAAATGTCAAATACGACTTTATATTGTGGAGAGTATTTTATGACTAAGTCCTCTGTGAGCTGAATTTCCTATGTGAACACAGATGGTGGACTTTATCTCAGAACTAACTTGACAGACTAGTGGTAAATTTTGACTCCCCTGCTTATTAATGGTTGTTCTATGCATTTGTGTGTTTTCAAATGTATCTTGTATGTTTCATTATACTGAATCACCTGGGTGTGCTGGACCCAGCGTGGTGTAGTTGTTTGTTTCTGTGAAAATGTTTTATGTCTCTTATTTATTCTCTCTGATAATGAAGCAGTGCAGAACTTTAATAAATTTCTCCCCTAAATTGAACGTGCAGTGATTCTCAGTGGAACCAAAAGGTCCTATGCTTTTGCTGTTGAATTTAAACCTGCTTTCGTGGAGAAAACCCTCTACAGATACTAAGTGGATTTTCTCACTTAGTTTAAATTTGAAGTTGAATTGAAGGTTAAATAGACTACAGTTATTTAATGTAGACATATTCCTGATTGTGTATCTAATTATTAAGAGGTTTTATAAGATGGTTGCTGCATCATGTGCTTCACCAGAATGCCCTGAGACTAGAATCAGGGAAAGAGAGTATCACAGAAGTGTGGTGCAAGATCAGAGATAGATTCATTTACACAAAGGGCGAAGTTTAGAACTACTCTGACATGTTGCTCTTGTTTCATATCACTGTCCTATGGGCATTTTGGTGGCTTATTCTCATTCACAGACCTGTTGCAGCTGCTGCATTTTCGAGCTCATCGGTGAGTGCAAACGTTCGCCGTTTGACCTCTTGAAAAAAAATACATTAACAATGTATGTGTTTCTCCAGTTTCACCCTTCAGCTTTCTGTCTCTGTGCTTTTGTTTAAGATTTTTAACCAATTATTTTAATCATTTGTGAAAAGCAAGAATGCTTGAGCTGCAAATTAAATTTAATACATGTTAATGTTCAAAGGGTGAGAAAAGGTTGACTATATTTATGTATAACATAAATGTTAGAAATGCATGTCTACAGTGATACAATCTATATCTAGTACAATATGTCCTAGTGAAAAACAAATAATACCATATTACATATGGTTATGGCTCTGAATCAGAATCCTAAGAAATTGAATTATCATTTTGTAGAATGTGCAGAAAAGAAGACAGTTACAGTTGCAAATGTCCATGTCATAGCAATACTTAACCAACATTTCCTATATTTGCATATTAAACAGATAAAAAATAACTCCACATTCCTGATCTTTGACATTACTGTGATTTTTATTTGTTGCTGGTATCTGTTACACAAATACTGTACATTTGTGGTTAATAAAGTAGATGGATACCTGAAAGCATAAATATAAATATAAGTATAAATGGTCAGTTTATTAGGTATACCTGCTTTCCTATGTAATTGATTGCTCTATTATTGACAGCATCAAATGTGCACAAAATGTTACTTAAACCAAATTTTAATTGGTATTATTACCCAGGGTATACAGTAGCTGTTTTATATACAGTATAGCTTCTGCCAGTGATCTATCACCCAAAACATTCTATATTGGAAATTCATCTATAATCAGAGACTCCATCTACTCCCACTTTGCACTATAATCATGATCACATCAAGATTTTAGATCCTTCTCCTGGGCTAAGTGGAGTGGAGTATTCCAAATAACTGTCAATCTTGAAATCAACTTACCCCATTCATTACATTGTTCTGTAGAGATCTCTACTGGAAGAGATTGAAAAAGGTATACGAATCGTGGTAGAACATTGTCAGATTCATTTGAATAACTTCCACTCTAGATCCCGATGAGAGATGTAGCAAACAGCCAGCCAGCCAGGTCCTCTTTTATTATACAGGTTGCAGGGTTAAAGTGGGTATGGTAGCACACACTACCGATCGCGTGAGGATGCAAGACAAAAGATCGAAGTGACTTTGAACGTGGCATGGTAGTGGGTGCCAGAGACACCAGCATGAGTGAATCGGGACCAGCAGCCCTGCTGGGGTTTTCACACGCGACAGAGTCAGCGGTGTATCAGCAATGGGCCACCACTCAAATGGGCCCACTCAATGGGCTCACCACTCAGCTGTCCCGTGGTGAGAAACAGACCACTGATGGAAGGTGCAGAAGGAGGCTGACATGCTTCTGAGTACCGAGTACAACAGTGGTGCTGTAAGAGGCATATCGGACCGCACAACTCATTGTGCCTTGTCACAGACAGGGTATGGCAGCCGACAACCCAACCCAACTCCTGTTAATGAAAAACAAGAAGGTACAGTTGCAGTGGGCTAAGGGACGCAAACACTGGACGACGGAGGATTGGGAAAACATCGCCTGCTCTGAAGAATTCACTTTCCTCGCAGATGAGAGGACTAGGACTTGGCAAAAACAGCACAAATCCATGGATCCGTCCTGCTGGGTGTTCACAATGCAGGCTGGTGGCGGCGTTGTGATGGTGTGGGGGGGGTGTTGTCACGGCACACAGTGGGTCATGGCAATCAGTGTGGCCAATCTGTGAATGAACTTTTTCAGCAGGATCTGGCTCCATGCCACAGGGATAGGCAGATCTTAGTATTTGGAAAAATTTAGCTTGCCATGCTTTGCAAGCAGACATCAAGGTAGGCAGAATCATCATCATCATCATTCTAATTTTACTACAGTGTACCAAGCTTTTGTTTTCTATGGATATTTATACTCATAGAATCCTAAGTATCACTACTCTACAGTAGAGTATCACTACCGCTATGGCCTTTGCTTAGAAAACCTGTGCACAAGATGCTTCATATAGTACTTTGTGCCATGGCTGAAACATGTTTAAATTGTGGTTGCAGGTTATTCAGTTGTTTTTTTTGTCATGGAAGTATGTGCGTTATGTCTGTCTTTCTGTGCTTACACCACTTCTAATAATTGCTTTAGAGCACCACGTACAGTACAGATTTGTTTTGTATGGTGGCTAAATGCATGGTCCTTTTAAAAAGATTTATTGAAAAAACCCACCTATATACTGCTGTGAGAAAAAATAGATAAGGTAGCAGCATATACAGTAGATAGGACATCTTGCTCTTCAGGAAAGGGAATGTTCAGATTTTGTGTGATTCCTGAGACCTAGGTTCTGCAATCCATATAACCCAGACCCTGTTGTTGTGTCATAAAAGTAATATTTTTCTATCAACAGATGCACACACACACATAAACACTCCTGCCAGGCCAACAATTACCACGAGAGACTGTGGATGTATGATTAGCTTTTCATTGCCATCATTCTTCTTTAAACAGCACCTGCAAATTTGTTCTTCACAATAAATGGCAATTTAAGGTCTTATACTTGTGAACATTTAGTGATTAGAGTTGTGAAAACCACTGCAAAAACAAATGTAAAATAACCTGAGAGACATATGACAGAAGCTTCTGGAGACTGGTCTTAATTAGCCAAATAGGATGTCTGGTAGATTTGTTTTCAGTTTTGTGCAGAATACCTCCAGGTTGTTTTACACCTTTCTGTGAGTTCCTGCCTCTCTTTCAGCTGATTCCCAGGAACATCCCAAATTGAGTTATTCCACTTTACTGAGCACCAACACTGAGACCTGTCGGCCTCTGGGACAGGTGAGAGACAAGAGGCGTGTGAACGCTGGTGAAAACCAGAGCAGCACCCACAGAATGAGGGACACATCGACAGTGCTACTAATCCCAACAGATCCCCTTCTGCTCAGCAAGCAAGCAGTTTCCTAGTGAGTTAATCTCACCAACTGCCAGTAGGATGTAAACACAGAGCATGTTTCCACAAATCTAACATGCAAGAACTGTTTTCTTTTCTTTCACCTGTTATTGTTCCCACAGGCCCACAGAGGAACAATGAGAAAATGTAGGATCTAAGTAGACAGCAGCCTGGGTGAACTGTATGACTGTGCCAGGTGAGCTCATTTAACACAGCTTTTCTTCTTCTAAGTGTACTCCAGCACTCCAAGGTAATTTCCGCCTGGAATATACAGTATGTACCCTTAACATCTTGAAATATCTTGGGAAATATAGACAGTACAGGCTGGTTCAGGGTTTCAATTCAATGTAAACACTTGGGTATCAAGTCTGCAATATCAGATTTTTATGTCTTTCTCAATAAGCCCCCCCAGCACCCCTCAAAAAAACCCCAATAAACACTCATTGTCATTCTTCAAAGTATTTTTTTTTCAAGATGTACCGTAGGTACAATTTTTTTCCAGGCCCTCCTCACCAATGTATCTACAGTACTGCACTTGAGATAAAAATCTGAGACTGATGGAACAACGACAAAAAAAAAATCCACACGAGGGTTCATAAAGCCAGGTTCTGACATGGTTTTCATAGCCTTTCACAAAAAGATTAAAATTAGGAAAAAATATAGAAGTTCCATTATTATTATTATTATTATTATTATTATTATTATTATTATTACTATTATTATTATTGAGTCATGGGGAATGCTAGAGAAACTATTTATACTGGTTAGGCTCATTTTTACAGCACCTCTTTCAAGGCTCCAGGAGTCAAAAAGACGAGTCCTGGAGAAAGAAGGTGATAAGAATCGCTTTGATCTTCACTTCATTGACAGGCAGACAAACAGTACAAAGTAGAGGTATTAAACCCGTCATCAACTCTAAACTTCTATAAGCCCTGCCCTATATCTCTCAATGGTCAGATTTCACTGATAGACAGCTAGATGTACCTATCAGAGAAGCGAAAAGCTAAACTTTCATAGTCTGAACTCAGGGTGAGGAACTTCTTTTATCGTCTTTTTTTGTTTGAATGGAATACTTTGGATATTTCTTTCCATCTTCAAAGTAAGCATGATGGGTTTCTTATATTTCAACAAGGTTTTACTTTGCAATTATATTTTCCTGTAAAAATGGCAAAATATTAGTTTGCAGACTTGGGACACAGCAGAAAAAGGTTCTTCGATAAGACAAATGCGTCCCTGAATTGTGATTTGGAATACACCGTTTTTACAATATATACAGTAGGCTGATGTGTTGTGAATTTGCTGCTTGAAGTTTTTGAAAACCGGTGAGAGGGCTGTAGTTTCCATTGCGGTTTTCTGAATAATTTGCATTATTATTGTTGGTTCTGTGTTCTCAATATGTCAGTTTTAAAAAAAATATTTTCGTTGCTTTGAAAACAAGTTTAATCCTTGTATTCATATACGGTTATGAGTGAGGATATTAATGATCACTTGCATGTGCACTATTTTGTGAAACAATGACATAATATCTTGTTTATCACGATGCAGGCTTAATTTGAGGGTGCAAAGGAACAAGTAAGAGGTTTATTCCATGATGAAAAGAGAAGAAAGAAAACAGCGTTTCTGCTGTGGCGCCTTCTTCGAGTGTAAGAAGGCTCCACAGCCGAAACATTGTTTTCTCTTTCTTCTCTTTTCTGCATGGAATAAACCTATTACTTGTTCCTTTGCAGCCTGCGCATGCTGACGCAGCTACCCACCTGAACTACTTAATTTGAGGGTGTTGTGTGCTTGTACCTCAGACAGACGCCGGCGTCCGGATGTTTTCATCTTAACACCCTATGAGCTAGATGGCTTCTTGTTTGCAATTTTTATTACGTCCATAAGCCTCTGACTGGGCACTTGAAATATGTCAGTGGTTGACGCTGATGATCAAGGAGTACAGTAACTATCAATATTATTACTGAAATTAAAAAGTGAGTTCCACATGCATGGTGCAGAACCTGAGAGTCTCTGTTGTTCCTTGCTTGGAGTCTGCTCTTCAGCTGAATAAGAAGGCCTGAATTTATCAATATTTAATTAATTCCAATCAATTTAATTCAAAATACTTTTGAAAGTGCGGTGGCTCTGTGGCTAAGGATCTGTGTCTGTGGCTGGAAGGTTGCCGGTTCGTTTCCCGTGGCCAGCAGAGGAATCCTACTCCGTTGGGCCCCTGAGCAAGGCCCTTAACCCCAACTGCTACAGGGGCGCCATATAAATGGCTGACCCTGCGCTCTGATCCCAAGCTTCTCTCCCTGTCTGTGTGTCTCATGGAGAGCCAGTTTGGGTATGTGAAAAGACAAATTCCTAACACAAGAAATTGTTTATGGCTAATAAAGTGATCTTATCTTATCTCTTTATTCATCACCAGGAGGGCAAATAAGTATTTTGAGTTGAATGAATGGGGTGCACTATACTCATGCAATAGTGCAATCTGTAGCTGGACCTTTCTGTGCCTTATATAGTATGTGAACTGGATAACCTTTGAAGTATTGCAATAGTCCAGTCTTAATGAAATAAAGAAAATATTTCAACATTTGGAAGAGGAAGCATCTCAACTGACCAATATTACAAGCATGCGAGAAAGAAATCCTTGTAATGTCCCTAACATGAACAGCACATAAAAATGTGGAATCAGCAACACTAAGGTTTCTAACTTCCGTCAAAGGTTGGATTTCAGCACTGGAGTCACCAACTTTGTGAAGCAGATATCGGAAGGCTATCGGCTCAGTCAGAACATAAGCCTTGTCACTGTATCGTTCCTCTCTGAATTTTAAAATATTTCTGTTGCATTTATTTCATAGGTAGCCAACATCTTTGCTCAAAATACTGTGTGTCTTTGAATGGAGATGGAGTGTAGAGGAATTGGAAGCATACTGTATATTGAATAGGAGACATCTGGTCTTTGTTTGCCTCCTTATATCTACCCAAGAGCATACTTTTCACTAGGGCTGGGTGATATGACCTCAAATCAATATTGTGATAATTTCCCACATTTACCTCAATAACGATAAATTAACGATAATTTTTTTAAGCCCTTGAAATTATATGATTACATGATATGCTGAAAGATCACGTTTTAAATATGTGAAACTATTAACCTTTGTAAATGTCAGGCACCACAGTGAGAAAAATATTTTCTTGAAGGCACCACGTATCTCTTGTCAAGGGCTTGAACGAGTCTTTTGAAGCCACTATGCTCCACTGTAGCTATGGGGACCATGTACTTCGCTATGTAGTATGTAATGGCGTTAGCTGTCTTGTTACTTCTGCATAAATCTTTTGCATATTGAGTGGCATTAGTAAATGTTTGTGTTAGAGACAGCTGTTTGGGGGGAATCACTTCGGCCATGAGTGCGTTTGTCAGTCTCTTTTTTTTGGCTGTGCACTCTTCGTATTCCACTCACGTTACTTTTTGGCGCAGAAACGGTTTTCCGACAGAGTTTCATCTGACTTCTCTTTGTTCAGTATCCGATTTGCTGAAGCCAAAATATGACCAAATGATCGACACCCCATCTTCTTTAGATACCAGCTCGTCTTCATTTGTACTTGAGTCATCCCTGCCTGACTGGGGTTCAGCATGAACCGTTGTCTCACACCCGGCATGCTTCTTTGTGTTTTGAATGAAGAACGATGGTTGGACGAGGCAGAAGCATGTGACTGGATATGACGACTGGGTGTTGTAGTTTTTTAAGGGGACCGCTCATGAAAACACACAGTGGGGAAAGCGTTTACCGAACATACCAACATAAATAAGCAAAATAAGGTCAGTGAGAGATTCTTAACGTCAGTATCGATACATTTTCGATATATCACCCAACCCTACTTTTAAGAGTGAGAAGAGAGAGAATTTACACTGTAGTGCAGGCAACGCAGAGTAAATCATCCTTTCTCTTGGGCTTCAGCAGTGAAACCCAAGTGCATGAAGTTAAGTGATCAGACCAAGAGGCAACTTCTAAATACTTTAAAAGGTTCCAACACAGAACCATGTGGAACAACATCAGATGTAAAATAAATTTAAGAAATGGCTCCAGATAGGAGCAAAACAAATGAAAGATATTACCAGTGATCCCAGGATAATTTGCCATGTAATCCAGTAGAATACCATGATTGACCTATCAAAACCGCACTTAAATCATGAAGCATAAGAATATTATGTAGCCCAGAGTCAGAAGTCATCAGCAAATCATTACTTATCTTAACAAGGGCTTTTGCAGTGCTATATCTCTGTCTAAACTAAGGGTGTTAAACTCATTTCTTGTGGCAGGTTAGATTTGATTTAAAAGTACTTGCAGCTGGCCATACCTGCCATAAATTATCAAAATACTAAGCACAGCCGTCATATAGTATTATTTATTTGTTTATTTATTATTTATGTCATAGTGTTTTGTGTTTTCAGTGTTTATTTTCCAATAATGTACAGTACCTCCAAATATTTTTCAAGACCTTCTGAGCATACAATGTTTTTTAGCATTATTAACTGTTGTTGTTTATAATTACGTAGTTATGATTTTTGTGCACTTCATCAATCTCTGTTCTGTTGAATAGAATCTTGACAGGAAATCTTGTTCACAAAGTGGTGAAAATTAAGGGAGTGACTATATACTGGACAACCACACTCTCATTACAAATGCTCTATCTAGACATGTTTTTGCTATTACAAAACTTGCATTTTTTACCTGTTTTTCACTGTGTGAAACCATTTTCACTATGAGAAAGGAGCTTCCTTTGTCACTTACTTAATGATCTTTTTCCTTCTTATTTTTAACATAATGTTGGCAAAATGTGTTGCCCATCCTTCAAGTGTTGGAAAAGCAAAGGAAACTAGGAAAACATTTCCCCTGGCAGTAGAATTTGAAGTGAGAAACGATAGTTGCTTGAAGATATTTTCATAGTCTTGAACTTTAGCTGCACTGTGCGCGTTTTCACTGCTTTATGACTTTTTTTAATCTATTTTATCTCTTTTGTGAACTTCTCCTCAAAGTTAAATGGACTCATTTAATAAACATATAATAGTGTTCTTGTTATAAAAAAACAGTACTCTTTAAGTAGTACAAATTTGTCATATTAGGTGCTTTTCTAGACCATGAGAATGAGTTGAGAATTTTATACATAAAGTAATAGGAATTTAATTTTTCATTCTGTGACATTTCACGTTATGAACTGTTGTTGAGGAATGAATTACTGTACCTCTACGAACCAATAGGATGGGTAACTGGTAAACTGCAGGTTTGAAACATGAGTTCTACAGGGTTTGGGATTAGTGATTTACCTGTAAGATTAGTGTCTTACCTGTAATTTCTATTTGAGGGGCTGGTAACACTAACAGCCCCTGTCATAAGTGAGAAGCAACTCACCTTGTTGAATATTTAGAGGAGTTTTATTGTTTTGATTTGTTAAACAGAATTGGTAAAAGGCAACGTTAAATGTCTGTCACACGGTACAATATAAATGCCTATTAATTGCTAGAATGCTAATTATTTGCTTGAGTTCAGTGATAAAATGGCAAAGAAAATTACTGCTACAACTACTGCTATTGCTCTTGGGCGACAGTATTATCCACATCAAGCATGGGTTTCCATATACTTACAAAAATAAATTTCTTCACTCTTAAACTGCTCAATTTTTTTTTCAGCTTATGAGTATCTTGATTTTAACTATGATATCAGATGATCTTATATTCAATTAGCAATCAGAAAAAATATGCATCAACATAGAGGATTCTATGTTGGATTCTAAGTAAACCACTACTTAAAATATTGTTTAAAACGGTGTCTACCCTGTGCAGAATAGTATAAGTAAGTGTACATACTGTAGGTTATCCCTAACATGATTCCAGACGAGAATGTGTTCTGTTACTCATAAATGTTAAGAACACCTAATACCAAATGGATTCCATTCATAAGAGCTAGACTTTATCTAAAGGCTACAGTAATATAAACCAACAAAGCTTTTCTTCTGAAAGAAGAACCAATGGAATGAGATGCTGACGAAAGGTTTTGTGTGCTTGGAGAAAATTACAAAAGGCAAGTGATAAGTGTTCAGAAGTCTAAATCAGTGAGACACTTTTGTTCAAACAAAAGCCTTATTAGAGCTAATACTTGCTGTTTCTTATTTATTGTTGCATAAGTAAAATTAGACAACCATTATGTAGTTTATGGCCAGCAGCCACATCACTCTGCAACTCACAACTGGCAACCCACTGAAGCTAAGCAGCTGTGAGCCTGGTCAGTACCTGGATAGGAGACCTCCTGGGAAAACTAAGGTTGCTGCTGGAAGAGGTGTTAGTGGGGCCAGCAGGGGGCGCTCACCCTGCGGTCCATGTGGGTCCTAATGCCCCAGTATAGTGACGGGGACACTATACTGTAAACAGGCGCCGTCCTTCGGATGAGATGTAAAACCGAGGTCCTGACTCTCTGTGGTCATTAAAAATCCCAGGGTATTTCTCGAAAAGAGTAGGGGTGTTACACTAGTGTCCTGGTCAAATTTCCCACTGGCCTTTACCAATCATGGCCTCCTAATAATCCCCCTCTATGAATTGGCTACATTACTCTGCTCTCCTCCCCACTGATAGCTGATGTGTGGTGAGCGTTCTGGCGCACTATGGTTGCTGTCGCATCATCCAGGTGGGGCTGCACACTGGTGGTGGTGGAGGGGAGTCCCCATTACCTGTAAAGCGCTTTGAGTGGAGTGTCCAGAAATATATATATATATTTATATTTATATTCTACAGATATATAAGTGTAAGCAATTATTAATTATTAATTAATACAGTAATATACTGTAACTATAATCTATTTAATATACTGTAACTAATGCCACACTGCCCATGTTTGTCAGACAGCCCATCTTCATCAGCCCATATTTGTATAACTAATGTGCTTTGAATGCCAACTTTATTTTCTTTTATCCCTCAGTTATTTCCCTTAATTAATTCCCTTACTTATCTCCAGTGCTGTATATAGACACAGTACCTCCCATTCTTAGGTCTTCATGGTTTCCACTGTGTGATGCTAGAGGGAGTGTGCCTGTCTGCCTGTCTCTATTCATCCCAGAGCAGGCAGTCTGTGTCAGCTGGCCAGAGTAAATCAGCCCTGACAGCAACACCTCCCTTGGGTGCCACATGTTAGAGCTCCAATTCAGCGGTATTGGAGCAGGAAAGAGTCCCACTCATAGTGTATGTGAGGTTTGAGGAGAATGGGGAGAGTCCAAGCAAAAGATAGGAGTGCAAGACCTGATTGGTAAACACACCCCGTCATTTACTGTGGCATGTTAATGAATAACTTCCTTTGTCCGGCACCGATTGTTATGCAGAGATGGGCAGATGCATTGTCTTAGAGCTGAGGGACTGGGGAGGTTAGCTATGTGGTATAGCTGTTGTTTGGAGCTGAAGGCCTGGAAGAGATAGTCAGGTTTGATGGAGCTACCTGTGTGGAGTTTGGATTTTGGATGTTCACCCTGTGTGTGTGGGTTTCCTCCAGGTGCCCCAGTCTTCTCCCATTGTCCTAAGATAGGTTAATAGGTTTCTGGGAAAATGGGCCCGGGTGTGATTGTAAAGTATGTGCCTGTGTGTGACCTGTGGTGGACTGGCATCCTGTCCAGGGTGTATCCTGCCATGCTGCTGTTGCTTGCTGGGATAGGCTTTGGCTTCCCTCTCACCCTGTATTGGATAAAGAGGTTAGAAGAAGGATGAAAGTAACTTTAATGAAGTTAATGTCTTGTTTAATCGACTGTAAAAGGAAGAAAAAATGTGCATATGTCTAATTTAGAAAATCATGTAGACAATGTATAATTGCTTGTTTCCTATTCAAGAAGGTTCAGAAACCAGAACGATCATGTCCTACACCAAATGAGTTTCAGACCCCTGTTCTCTACAATGTGTACAACCAAGATAAAAGGCAATTGTAATTTTAGGATATCTAGTCAGAAGTAATAAAAAAAAACAAAACAAGATCTGTTCTGTTAAAATTGTATAATGCTCAAGTAAGTGCAACCAGATTTTCCTTCCTCTGACTGGTTGAAGGAACCAAACATTTTAGTGTTGAACTGACAAGACTACAAGGTGACCTAATCCAAATATTCAAAATCCTCACAAGCATTGATAGTTAACCCAGTGGACTTTTTCAAACTGACGCACAGACCAGGGGACACGTGGGAACTATAAGGGAATGCTTTTAAAAACAAGAACGAGTAGCTCCTTTGCTCCAAGGGTTGTGAGAGTATGGAACAAAACGCACAGCCATGTCATTAAAGATGTTTCTCTGTCCACTTTCACAAAATGTCTGGAAGAGATTCATGGATCTATTAGCCACAGAAGAGCAACAGAATCTTACACATTTTCCAAACTTATTCTGTACATTACGGAGACCATAAAATTCATGTCAAAAGGCAGCCATCATTATCTGCAAGTATATTAATTGAAAACGGGTAACAATGGCAAATCGTTTTCTCTCCTACTGTCTGGTAAACGGTATTGAAGCGTTTGGTGAAAGTCCAACAGATTACGGAACAGCTTCTACCTCCAGGCAATAAGACTGCTAAATAGCCAACCTGCAGCTCCTTCAGCAAATCACCCGTAATGGCTACATGGACATACAGTTTTCATTGTATTCAGCATACTGCACTACTTGGACATAATGTATTGCAGACACCCTGGACACATAGCAGCTCTATTTATATAGAGTTTTGTCCGAGTTTATCTTATTCAATTTTTATTGCACTATTATCTATCTTTATGTAACCTTATTTTGTAACTTATGTTTATCCCCCCCGGTGAGCTCGTAGAAAAGACATTTCATTGCCAACAACTACTGCTGCACGCCGTATTGTTGTGCATTTGATAAATAAATGATTTATCAATAAATGATTGATGGATTGAACTGATTTTGGTGTTTTTTTTAATGCTGTTGTTATTTTTAGTAACTCAAGTTATGCTTTCATCTGCCAAGGAGAAACTGAAAATACACACACTCTGAAACAGAAGTTTTACCTTTCTAGTCAGGAATTTTCAGTCTGTTTGTTAGAACCACGCAGTATGAACTAAGCTTTTCTGGTAACATTTTCCTGTGTCTTGAGAAAGCACTGCAGTCAGAATCTGGCAGACAAATATATAGAATACAATATGCAGTCTTTTGGAATATTGTTGCCTGACATCATTGTCTTTATGCCATCTGAATTTTGAATACCGTCAAACGTTGATACTTGATGTTTTATGAAATTGATTAACTGTGAACTGACACAGGTGGAAAAAATAACTAGTCATTGGCTATTGTAAGTTATCCTTTGACAGAATAATGAGATTTTGGTCAATTGGGATACTTTTGTAAGTGAGTTTTCTGAAATAATACAATGATTGGGACCATCGTTCTGGTTTGCCAAATCTATCCCCAACCCATGTAACCCCCCTCTTTCTTTCCTTTCCATGCAATTCCCAAAGGCTTCTCATGTCTACAAAGTGTTAACAGCTCTCCTGAGACCCTGTCTGGTCTTATAAAGCTATAGAAAGCCCACAGACCCAGATGGTTGCTTGAAACATCAGACTTTTCAATTAGACTGTGAGAAGAGGCAATCCTTCATAGCTCAATAGTGTGTCAGCGAGGAGAAAGGAGATGGAGTAAAGTGAGAGTCGGAAAAGAGGAGTTAAGAAACAAGGAATGTTCTTTCATTGTCAAAATGATAACTTGTTGGCGTCTCAACATTTACTGTAGCTCACGGTTACATATATTAAAGTTACTGAAAATGCAGGGCTCTCAGATTTAAGAGGGATACTGAGCTATTCTAATAGAATATTTTACATTCTCTAAAGTCACAAGAGATTTTAGCAAATGCATACATTCTAAACTACAAAACGAACAAATTCAGAGATGAGGTCAGCTGGGACAGACAAATATCATTGCATTGTGTTTCTTTTTACTCTTTCTGCATCTGAGCATATTTCTGCACTATCTATCCTATTTGGTTGCTTGGCTGTAAAGGAAGGACTTGAGCTTATTTTAGTTATAACAATACTGTCCGTCCTAAATAATTTTTTGCTTTCATTTCCGGCCTCTCTGTTGAGGAGCAGAGCTGTTGCTCTTGAAGGAGATGGAGAGGCAGGATGGTGCCCCAGTGCACGCTTAGCTGATACCCCCATGTGTGCTCGTTAGGATTTAATTTAAATATGGCTTTATGAGGCTCAGGGGTGTTAAATCTCCTTAAGAGTCTTATTTATTCTGCCTCCACATGATTTACGGGTTTTGTTATTTGTGACTACACTGCAAGCTGTTTGGCAAGTAAATGCAGTGCAGTTGTGAGGAAGGCTGTGCTAAAGGCCAACCAGAAAAATAAATACCGTTGTTGTGTTTCTCAGTGGCAGTTTTTACAGTTGAATATTTATCCCAGTTGCAAGGTTTTTTTTGGACAGATTTTTACTGAAAGTGTATTTATTAAAACCATTTTTTTTTCTGTGCAGAGTATTTACACAGACACACAACAGGTTTTTCGTAAGTATCCCACAAAAAATTAACAACAGAAAAATGCTCAGAAAGCAAAAATAAATGTGTGCTTATTATTTGTATTTTTTGATGGATCATATGTAAAACATAAGTTACAATGACCCTCCTGACATTGGTCAGCTGTCCCTTTGGTCTGATCGTTTGCAGGGGAGTTTTATGAGTTTAATGCACATAACTACTAAAAGCGCCGATATTCTCCTCAACTGATGTAATGTTGAGCTTGCAAATTTACATCATTCCATTCCACTTGTCCCCGTTAAATGGGCATCCTAAAAGGTGCATAACATTTGCAACACATCGTTTTTTTATTGGATGATCTGGTTTCCTCCCACGAGAGATAGGGTAGGTACAGTAGGT
Organism: Lepisosteus oculatus; assembly: GCF_040954835.1. Classification (NCBI taxonomy): domain Eukaryota; kingdom Metazoa; phylum Chordata; class Actinopteri; order Semionotiformes; family Lepisosteidae; genus Lepisosteus; species Lepisosteus oculatus. The sequence continues at coordinate 8,916,608 of NC_090719.1, read as the reverse complement.
TAATGTGCTTCAGGATTGACTGGCGTTCTGTCCAGGATGTATCCTGCCTTCCACCCATTACTTGCCAGGATAGGCTCTGGGTCCTCTGTTCCCCTGTGGATGTGGACCTACAATGTATGATAAAACATAAAGATCAAAGTGAAGTTCCCACTAGCGATGATTCCAGTGCATTCAGTGTGTGTTTTGAGAGAGCTTACACATCAATACAAATAGACTCATGGAAATAACCATCTCCCAGACAACAGCACATTTGTATTACTGTGTTGTATACCTGGGCTGTGTAGATTATATTTACTTCTGAAACTTTGATCTAATGCAGAGCCACATATCACGAATATAGTCCCCCCTCCTTAAAGGGTGCTCCAGCCCTTTCACTTTAGACTTAATTCTGTGCACCTGATCCCTTTTCCCAGCCCACCTTAAAAGCCAGGCGCTGACGCTCATCCTGGCTCTGCATCTGGTTTCCACACCGTGCGAGTCCGGGACCTGGAAGCGCCTGGTCCCGTTAAGGTTTTAATCTCTGTTCCCGTTCCCTGTCCGCCGGTTCCGACCCGGTTCATGGTTTTAATTCCTTGTTTGGATGGATCACCTGGCTATGGATTTATTTTTGTGTTTTTGGATTCCCTCTATGGATTACTTCTGGATTGTTTGCCTCGGCCACACCTTCCCCGTGCACCAGCGCACTTTGGACACGCCCCCCTGTTTTCTGCCCCGTATCCCTGCATGACCTTTTCCTGTGTTTCCCACTTCTTCGGATTGTGTCGTCCGCATAGGGTCCAGAAAGAACTGTGTGTTATACCACATTTCTTGTGCACCACTAACGCTGCTTGTGTTGCAGTGTTACTTGCAGCTTTACAACATGTGTGCCACATTAACGATGGTGTGTTTTGCTTCATCCATCGCCAAAGACTAATTACACCTCCTTATTGATGATAAATCAGAAGTGTGGAGTTTTTTGCACCTTTAAAAATATCAATTAATCCTGTTCTTTAAAAAAAGCTTACCTTCTCTTTTACCTCCAATGATATCATAAATAATAGTTGTTTCCTTTTTTAAATATAAAGAAAAGAAAAAACAGGGGCATTTTAATGTGAAATACACATAAAGAAGAGCATAGCAGTAATTACATAATTTTGTATGCTGTCCATTTTAAATGGGGGGCAGAGAATATTCTCTTTTGGCCTGGCCACTGGGGGGAGCCAGAGGTGTCTGAGGGTAGAAGGGGCAGGATTTATGGAGATGAGAGCTGCCTAAACCATTTGCTCACAATTAGAGCTCGTAGAGTAATCCAGGAGGCATATGTTAAGCTTGGCAGTGTCTCCCAGTTTCACACCACTGCACTGGATTGCTTAACATGAGCCTGCTCAGGAGACAGCCTCACAGACTCAACTGCTGGCTTGCCTTAGATCTGCACCCCTCCTATTGTGACAGTGTTAAAGTGGATTAGCACAGTCTTCTCCACACAGTTACAGCAATAATAGGCATTGGTGCTCTTTGAGTTATTAGGAAGGTATTCTTTGTTATCCACCCAGACTGTATGGCTATTTGAATAGTGGAGCTACATCTTTTTGAAGCCTGCATTTTATCAGCTGAGATGTTCATGACAAGCGTCTAAGCAACCATTTCACTCTGCAACTCACAACTAGCAGCCCACTGAAGCTCAGCAGGTGTGAGCCTGGCCAGTACCTGGATGGGAAAACTAAGGTTGCTGCTGGACTTAGTGGGGCCAGCAGGGGGCGCTCATGTCCTAATGCCCCAGTATAGTGACAGGGACACTATACTGTAAAAAAAAGGCTCTGTCCTTTGGCTAAAACATAAAACCGAGGCCCTGACTCTCTGTGGTCATTAAACCACAAGGTGTTTCTTGAAAAGAGTAGGGGTGTTACCCCGGCATCCTGGCAAATTTCCCATTGGCCCTTACCAATCATGGCCTCCTAATAATCCCCATTTATGAACTATGAACCATCTATGAACCCCATCTAGGTACTTTGTGTGGAGTTAATAATAATTGCTTACACTTATATAATTATTATTATTATTAATAATTAGATAAAGAGGGATACTCCTGGGCAAGTTGCAGCTGTAGGTGAATAGGTGATATTATTATTAAAACACAAACTTTAAATTCTAGCTTTTTAGAACACTTCATACAGAAAACAACTGTAAAACCAGTTTGATCAGTTATCAGTTTTATTAAATCTACAAAATCAAAAACAAAGTTTGAACAAATGACTAAGAAATAAAAAACGCATAGTTGATTTGGAAAGATTACCACTAGTATAACCTTCTAATATCTTATACAGATCCTCTAAAATCTGAAGTTGATCCTACTGTAAATACCAGCCCTCACCTCAAATTTAAACCGAACCAAACCCCTAGCTTCCTGCTTGTGATGACCATAATTCAGGTAAAGGAGAAAACTTACAATATGTTATTTGAATAAACTTGAGTATGTCTGTATGTGTATTCAGAGTCTCTTCATCTTGGATTTCCCAGGAAGAGCAATTAAAAGTTCATGTGTGACAAATAAACGAGCATCCTCCGAGAGGAGATTGCTTAATTGATGTGAAAAACAATGTCACCTGGCCCATCAAGTCTTTTATTTCTCTACAACACTCTCAGGACCGTTTAGTCATTTAAATTTACCTCGAAACTGCACACGAACAGATTTTTAATCAGTGTTGTAAACTGTTTTACTTTCAGGAGCTGGCCTGCTTAAATTAATTTGTTTAATTTTATCCATCAATGACAGCAAATCGATCAATGGCATGCTCCTCATATCATTCAGGATTATTTGTTTGATTTAGACAGACTGTGCCGTAGGCTGATGTGATGATTAAACTCAGTGGTAAAATAAAAAAAGGCTCACAGGAAAAAAGAAGGAATATTTAGGCTTTCTAAAGGTGCGTCATTTTGGCTGTTTCCCAAATAATTCATCAGTAGTCTAAAAATACCTGTGAAATCTCAAGAGGAGCAACAGCAGACTTAACAATCCCAGAAAATGTTACGCATTGTAAATGAACAATTATGCACCAGAAACCTCACGATACTGCAGTTCTGGTGGAGAAAGAAGAGGATATTTTAACAAATTAAGAAGGAACTTAAGTGGAATTAAGTTAAATTTAACCAGGATGCAGTGTCCCTGGTCACTAGAGTGGGGCATTGATTTTTTGGGAAATTCCGGTCAAGATATAATAGAGTAACCTACTGATCTGATAAGAAATTAGATCAATTGGTCTGTACTTCTCTGGTTCAGTGCAGTGCCTCTTTTCATATATTGGTGTTGAACACGCAGTTCTTTTTTTGGGTCCTGTTCCCATTATAAGTGAGAGTTAAAATATCTTATAAAATCTGTATAATACAATGAGGATGTTTTTTTTGTTGGGTTTATAGCTGCCCAAATGCTCGTAGAACCTCCCTATCAGTTATGAGAAAATGAACCAATACCAATGGAGCTTGTTGTGTAATATGCATTATGTATTTGACGTATCATTGTTTACAGCTCCTGATATTCCACAGGCTGCTATGGGAATTAGTCTCCATCACATTTACCCCTTGCTCCGTTAGTGTCGGACTGATGCAGTGTCGGTCTTTGACTCTTCTCCATCCTGAAGTTGCAAACCCACGAATATAGCTGACATTTATCTTCGTCTTTTGGAGGTTCCACTCGGACTACATCCTCATCCATTCAATTCTAGCAAATGTCAGCAAACAGTAATTCTTTTCTCATTCTTTCCTACTTGTGTGTCAGTACAGTTCACCTCAGGGTGCTCTTCCAGGCCTCTGCAGTGTATTCTAGTGCTCATCACAGAGTAGTTCAAGTAGGTAGCTGCGTCAGCTAGGTAGCAACCTCACACCCGAAGAAGGCTCTACAGCAGAACGTTGTGTTTCCTTTCTTTTCTTTTCAGCATGGAATAAACCCCTCACCACAGAGTTGAAGTTACAAGCTAGATAAAGTCTGGTGACTGTGTTGCCACTCTCATTTTTTCCATTGTCCATCAGTGTTCCTTCAAAACACTGCATAAATGAATATACTCGATCAAACAAGGCTCAAGCCTGCATCATACCCACTTTGCATTCATTCCACTCTAAGTGCAGGTTCTCCTCAGTTCCTTTGCAGCTGAACTGACTGGAAATCTGCATTGATATTTTGGAATTCTTTTGATAATTAATAATAATTCCTTACACTTATGCAGCACTTTTCTGGATGCTCAACTCCCAGGTAATGGAGACTTCACTCCATCAGTGAGCAGCCCCACCTGGATGATGTGACAGCAGCCGTAGCGCGCCAGAACTATCACCGCACATCAGCTCTCAGTGGGGAGGAGAACAGAGTGATGAAGCCAGTTCAGAGATGGGGATTATTAGGAAGCCATGACTGGTAAAGGCCAATGGGAAATTCTTCTCTTTTCGAGAAACACCCTGGAATTTTTAATGACTACAGGGAATCAGGACCTCGGTTTTACATCTCATCTGATGGATGGCACCTTTACAGTATCCCCATATCAATACTGGGGCATTAGGACCCACACACAGTGCAGAGTGGGTGCCCCCTACTGGCCCCACTAACACCACTTCCAGCAGCAAACTCAGTTTTTCCCAGGTGGTCTCCTATCCAGGTACTGACCAGGCTCGCACCTGCTTAGCTTCAGTGGGTTGTCAGTTGAGACTTGCAGGGTGATATGGCTGCTTGTCAGTTGATCTCTGTGGGTCCCGATCTTTTGCCAGCCCTGCCCAGGTGAGATAAAGTCAAAAGTATTACATGTGCTCACCCTTTATATTTGTCAGCTCATTTCATGGTTACTAGGATTTGACTGAGCTTCTAATATGGTTTTATTTAACATAATTTTGAAAAGGGGTTCCAGTTCTAATTTTGCACTTCCACTCCTAAGTATGAATACTCCCTGGGAGTATAAAGGCTGGTACTGTGAAGAGTGAGTCAGTTTGAGATCGAGCAGAGGCCAGAAGGAGCAAAACGTGAACTGCAACAAGCCTTTCAGCTGCTTTAGTCTCGCCAGACATGAGACATGAAAATACAACTTTCCCAGGTTTGAACATTTGTTCTTCCAATCCATTGTTTTATGGCAGTTCATATCAGGAGATTGCCTTATCTGAAGTAGAGAGTGCATGCAGTTAATCCCTCACCAAGATGTATTTATTGAAGATTAATAGTGCAGCAGCAATCTCATCATGCCGTCTATGATTTTATAATTCTGTCTGAGGGGATCAGGGGCAGAGATTCCCTTGTGCTTGTTTGAATAGGTTTAAAGCCAAACTTGTTTTTTATGCAAATGTATATATATTTTAGATGTTTTCTCTGCTGACCATGCGTGACCACGGTGTACAGTATATGTTTGTGTGGGATTGTGAGATACTGGATTTGAGCAAAGTCCTCAAAGACCTTCAGGAGCTAATACAGCTCAGTCTTTTGTGTTATACTGTGGTTTTAGTACACAGCCTTCATTTGAATGTATCGGTAGAAACCTTAATGAAAGTTTTATTTGATTTCAACAAAAAAAACATCCATTCATACATTTTTGGAATATCAAGTATTATTAGGATGAACTTGGAATTTCCATCTTCCTGAAGTATCATCTCATTTTTCATTAGATCCCTGTTATCAAAACAGCATACTGTAGTGCACAACTGAATGTACTTTTTTTCCTGAGGTAAACAAACAGGCAACAAAATTATTTTATTTGTCATTAGATATTCAACATACAGTATTATACATCCATGTGACTTCAATTCCTGCTATTTACATAGTGCTTTTCATCCCAAAGGATCCTAAAAGCTCATGAACTGGACCCACTTCATCACAGAGGTGTGGCATCCATCTTGGTGACACACAGTACCTGTCACGATATTAGTTCCCCCTCCTTAAGGGTGCTCCAGCCCTATCACTCAAGACTTTATTCCATGCACCTGCTCCCTATTCCCTGCCCACCTTAAAAGCCAGGCGCTGACGCTCTTCCGGGCTCTGCATCTGATTTCCGTATCGTGCGAGTCCGGGACCAGGAAGCGCCTGGTCCCGTTAAGGTTTTAATCTCGGTTCCCGTTCCCGTTCCCGTTCCTGTTCCCCGTCCGCCGGTTCCGACCCGGCCTTCGTGGTTTTTAATTCCTTCGTCGGATGGATCTCCTGGTTTTGGACTTACCCTTGCGTTTTGGATACTCTATGGATTACTCTTGGATCGTTCGCCTCGGCCACACCTCCCCCGTGCACCAGCGCACCTTGGACACGCCCCCCTGTCTTCTGCCCCGTTTTCCTGCATGACGTTTCCCCAATGTTTCCCCACTCCGTCGGACTGTGTCGTCCGCATAGGGTCCGGAAAGAACTGTTCGTTACAGTACCGTTCTCCAGTAACAGCCCCACTACACACCTGGTCAGGTGAATTACCTTTCATGCTTCTTCCCACACAACTTTAAACACGCTGAAGGATTTTGTGCTGATATTTCCTGTTAAGATCTTCCTTACACTGAATGCAAGTTACGCAAACTGACACAGTTACGCAGCATCCACACTCAACAGTGCTGATTTGTTTCAAATTCAACCGTCTGCCCATTCCAACCCCTGACATGTTCGAGACCCTATGTCTGCCATAAATAATGGCGAATTAATTTACTCCTGTTGTTGGCTTTTAAAAAAAAAATTAATATTCCTTTCGTCTCATCTCCATAACGAAATTGTATCTGAGATCATTGCATATGTAGAGGGAAAGTGTTCTCATTGTCCTAATGGAATTGCTGTCCCCCAGGCTAGACTGTACACAGGACAAGAAAAAAAAACACTTAACCAGGGGTAAAAGGGGAAAGTTCAAGGTTCAGTTCTCGTACAAATTATTTATATCCTCAATAAGCGAGTGAATTGAATAGATTGGTTGACCATGACCTTGGTGATCAGAAGAAACCCACTCCCAGTATATCAGCCAAACAGCAGTGATGGCTCAGCTTGTCTGCAGGAGGATGGGGAGGGTAAGTGGGGCTGGGGGAGGGAGTTGCTGGGGGGGGGCGCCTTGTTTGCATTCCATATGGAAATGAGACAAACCCAAGGGGACTTCAAGGACACTCCACCGGGGACTACGGACAAGAGAAGCAAGGTGGCTTGTTGTCTGGGAAAGGGGGTTGGAAAATAAAGTAAGGCACAAGGCTTTCTGAGCTTAGCATTTTGATAATAAAAGCTATGAAAGCAGTGGCCTTTGAAGTACTGTATTTGTGTATTGATATGTGTAATGTAAGGGGGAAAAAAAGTAAAATTGCTACATGTATTTCAAACTTAAGTAACCATTCCGTTACTAGCGCTGATATTAATTGTACTTTTCTGTGTGTTGTAATCATTTAATTTCAGTTTTTTTAGTTCCCTTCACAGTATGGATTCTGCTGTGTTTGGAGTCTTCTAGTCTTATTGATGCGGCACTGATGCAGAAAAAAAAACTCGTGTTAACAAAATGTGGATGAGTCAGTTCATACAAACCGGCAGTATTAAGCCAAGACTTCTGGCGTTGTTTTGCTGCTGGGGAAAAAAAACCCAGTTCTGTCAAAGGAAATACTGCCAGGGTTACATAAAAACATAAAATAGCTAACAAACATGAAAATGCTATTTGCCCAATCTCGCCAGTTTGGTAGTTAGTAGTTATTTGTACCAAGGACCTTATCCAGCTATTTCTTTAAAGACATAGGGAATTGGGCTAACAATATGTTTGAATGGAATACATTGTAGTGAATGTGCTGTTCTCTGCATTTTTCAAACATTGTACACATTTGAAACCCCCAAATGTCAGCATCAGTGTCTTGAAGTTCCCTAATCCCTGATCATAACTGGGTTTGTATTTCAACAGCAAAACATCCATCCCATGCTCCATCAGATCAGAGAGCATCACTCCAACTAAAAGAGCATTTCAGTTTACGGTAGACTGGAACACCCACAAATATCCATCCATCCATACACTCATTTTATAACTGCTTTTGCAATTCAGGGTCACAGATGAGCCAGTCCATCGCAGGGCAGACAAACACAAACACAAACACGCACACACTCGCACCTAGGGCTAACTTCCTCTGAAGCCAAATAACCTACCGGAATGTTTTTTTGACTGTGGAAGGAAACCAAAACACCTGGACAAAACCCATGCAGACATGGGGAGAACAGACAAACTCCACACAGATAGCACTCCAGGTCTGGCACTAAACCCGGGGCCACAGTCAGCAATGCTAACCACTAAAAACACCCACATACATCTGATCTCTTGATAGAAACAAGTCTCTGAGAATATGAAACTGGTTAGGGCTACTATCGAGTCCTGATTCTCTTGCCTTCGGAAATAGATAATGTTATTAATTTTGAAAAAAAAACAAACAAAACCATTGCAAAATGTTGAGCTTTTTATAAATAGACATTTGACTCCAGAAATATAACTTGTCTGAGAGCAGCTGGTAAGTTTTGTTTCTACTTACAGTACCTGTACATATTAACCTGACTGATTGTCAGATGGGAGATTTTCTTTTCCTTTACTACTTGCATATGGTCTTGATCTTGTCTTATAAGGACTGTTTTTTGAAGTCAACAGTCTGACAGAATAAAGACTGTCTTATGGGAGTTCAGAGAAAATTTTTAAGAGGTGGCTATGAGCATTATAATATATTTAGATCATACAAACGCACCAGATTTTTGTGTTTTATTTTTAAAATACTCCCATTTGAAAAATTGGGGATTTATGGTCTCATAATCTGTGGGCTCATACCTCCACCTCTGACTGTATTGATCAGTGAGAGTCATAGCATATTCTTGTTGCCAGCTGGGCCTGATCTCTGACCCTTAAATAGCGAATGAATCTCAATCCAATAGACTGGAGTGTCTCTGCCTCTCGCCCACAGGGTTCTAGTGCACTCGAGACGCAAAGCCCGATCGATAGGAAGGGAGAATGATTCACGCGTTATGGATTGGCAGGCTCCTTATTATTAGAATAGGGGGTGTGTGAGATGCAGGCAACATACAGCTTGTTGAGGAGAGGAGAGAGTTTCCAAGCAGTTAGGTGTCTGAGATACATTTTCTTCAAATAAAAGGCGGTGTCTGTGCTGTCGAATGAAACATACAAGCCTAGCCCACATCATCACCAGCTTAATGAAACCAACAGTTCTTGTGAGTTTCCTTAAAAACACTCCTCAATTTTGGGGATTTTTTGGAAATCGTTTCTGTAATACTGGAGGTCCAACTCGCCTTACACAAAAAGACTTTCATGTCATGTGCAGACTGATTTGGGTCGTTGTGTGTTGACAGCAGTTTATACTTAAGTGAGATCAAAAAGATAACTTCCAATGTATTTTTTTTCATCTGAATTAACATCAACTCATGTAGCTGATTATAACGTAGCTATCTGCAGCAGGCAAGATGTATAACTAGACACAGATGGCTTCAGTAATGTTATAAGCATTAATAATTGTAGTGACTGTGCTTCTCATTGTATCTGTGATAACATTTTACAAGTTTGAAACCCAGACGTATGCTAGCATTTGTCTTCTGAAGTTCCCAAATCCCTGATTGTATGTCAGATCATATCTGAACAACAAAATGATCATGTGTTTGACATATCAAAAATCAGTTAAGATATACAGTATCTGCCACATTTCTAAACAAAATCGTGACTTTTGGGATGAGGAAATGAAAATCTTTGACTCATGAACCAGTCCTCAGAATGGACTTGAAAACTATATTTTACCGTTGTTGTAGCATTCCTTGGAAGTTTGTGTAATCCAGAGTTAATTTTGTTACATGTCTTGAAGGTTTCCAAAGAATTTACTCTGAAACATATTTTTCAATAAATCATATTTTGTTGAAATTGTGTGTACTGTATACATTTTGTCAAAGGAAGAATTTACCGTGATGTTGACTGCATGTAAACACAGATTTGTAGAAAGGCGCTCTCCAGAAAGATTCAAGAATGTTTCGTCTTCTCTTTTCTGTTCAGGGTTCAAAGACTAGTCCAGAGGGACACGGCCAAGACAGATGTCAACGTCTTCTCATCATACAAAAAGATCAAATAAAATGCTTTGATTGACAATTAAGAGGTACGACCCATGGAGAAGAAGAAAAGGAAGCATCCCAATGGGATTTTGGGGCAAATTATTTAAAGTAATCTTCAGTACATTACTCCTGGTGAGTTAAAATATTTTTAACTCAGGATACAGATGTCCCATTTCTCACATAGTGTCTATAGTGAGAGAAAGAATGATTTTAACATATTGTGCACAGTGTACTGAGAACACTGGTACATGGGGTGACGCCAGACTCAACTCTGAGCAAATTGCACATTCTCCAGGCATAAAAAAAAAGTTCAACTCTGTAATGCCAAAATAGAAAATACGGCACATGCTTAAAAGGGAAATGGGTGGTTGTTAATAATATTTCAAGTTTTGTAAGGACTTTCAGTAGCACTTTGTCAGCAGAAAGATTTTTTCTCTTTTCACTATCCATAAAAAAGTGGGATGAAAAAGCTCTCTCTTCTCACCTCAGGAAAACCTTGGACTGGCTAGGCTGGTGGTGGGGGTGGTTGGAAGATGTATTGGAAAATGATTGAATTAAAGCCATTCCAATCCCTCATCCCCATTAGGGTTGATTGGGGCTTAAAGTTTCATTTTAAAATAATATTTACTGAAATTATTTTTGTTTAAAGAACATGTGCTGAGCAATCTGAACCCTTAAAACCACAATACGCTGCATCATTTCAATGTTTGTGAAAGCCTGTCTCCCCCTGCTTTTTCTTTTCTTTAATATTTCTGAACATTTTTGAGCCCATAAGGCTCTTTGCAGAGGTCTTAACCACCCTCTCTAGCCTGTATCATTCCACCCCTCCTTTCTTCAGATATACACATCCCCCTGCCTCTGAAAATATTGGACTATATCCCCTTTTATGTAATGAAATTACAAGGAGTCATATGTTCCAGCAAATCCCAGAGTTATGGGTGTGTTTTACATAAAATTCATATTGGGACACTCTCCAGGTTGCATGCATGCATACGGATTTACATTTTCAAGAGGTATTAAAGAAATGAGCAAGGAGCTGTAAAAAAAAAATGCTGGTTTGCTCGTCCAGTCATTTCAGATCCTGGCAGTGATAAATTATCCTGAGCCTGAGATTTCTAACCATTTTTAGGCTGTAAATTAAGGCCTCCTTGATGTTTCTGTATATGTGTGTGTGTGAAGGAAAATGCAGAGTGTGTTGGACAAAACACATAAAACACATAAAACTAACTACAAAATGAATCCCAGTCAGACACATATAAAATAGATCTTTTCATTTAAATCGAGCCATGTTTTGCTTTTGCCCATAAAAGCCCCATGTTTTGAACTTATACTTTGAATGTTTCGGGGGCTTAAACAAACTGCTGATTCCCCCAATATCAGTATAGTAAAGGTTTTTACATTTGATTCGACCCACCCTTTCATCTTAAAAGGTTGTACACACACAAGGAAAATTGCTTCCAATCTTAATTTGAATGCTCCATGCTCCTCTGTACGTTTAATTAGCTTGTGCCTTTTCTCTTTCAGCTGACCATCACAACAATAATTGAGCTGTTAAATATTAATAGGGCAAAAATAAAACGGATGTGTACACAAATTCAGTGAAATAATATAAGGTACAGACATTACAGAAACAATCATTTGGTTCAAAGGTGCAGACTGAACCAGTGAGCCTTGAAGAAGCCGGCAGGTGGCTATACCTGTAGATATTGCAGTTTTAATGCTGGTTCCGCATATTACAGTTTGGACATGGGACAAATGTTATATTCCTATAGAGGTTCTCCCAGTTCAATGGGAGAAACTTTGTGTAATCTCTACATCTAGGAGAAACCAGTGGGCTGGTTTACAAATCAGTGTAGACTGCTGCTTATGCCCTAGAAACTGTAAGATTGTGTGGTCTTCAGGAAAGAACTGAGATTGTGTGAGTGACTCTACACTATACTGCTTAGCTTTGAGATAAGGCACTTGGAGTAATACTGGGTAGTGGTTATTTTTAGGACGTTAGTGCTGGGTCACAATTAGGCCAGTAGTATGAAGTGAGGGACTGACAGTAACTGTGGTAAAGTGTTTAGCCCTTGGGAGTAACTTGGTAATGAAGGATTGTGATACAAATTTAGAGTAACGGAGAGATACAGTATATACTGTAGTTATTCACTGTAGTGACACCTCTGGTTAATCAACTCAGTACATTACATTATAAGGTAATATGAAGAATGTTAAAGGGAGGGGCTTATGACATTGTTCTGAGGTAAGATGGATGAAGAAATAGAGTCTGAATTGTTTAATTTGAGAACTCTTCTATTGTATTCCTGTCAATACCCTGTACTATAGGTGGCGTGAGACTTAGAGGTTTGTGAATTGTTTGGTAATTGGGAATTGTTTTCTTTCCAATTACAGCCCAAGACAAAAGAAACAACATGAACTACTATTTTTCCAATATTCTTCCAATAGGAAGACTATGGTTTAAACCGAAGCCCTAAGTTCCTTATTCCCTGTGAAGGGAGTTTCACTGCCTTTTACATAGGCTGGAGCTGGAGTAAAGATTTCTCATTTTAAAGAGGGAACCAGGAATAGATGACAGAATGAGCAGATTAATACTGAGATCCACAGAGGATTTTGGTATTATCCACAGAGGATGCTAACCTGTTTATTCACCTAACTGCAGCATACCTTAAAGACTGCAACACCTCCCAACACAACCACACACATACAGAGGTTTTGGGAGTCTTGAGCAGTTCATCTGACAGATATAATCCGCGATGCCCCGCCAGATTTGAGCAAGCAAATCTCATATTTTAAACATGGGATTAAACATTTTTTATTACAATACTGAAGGGGGGGGGCAGCTGGAGGGATTACGAGGCAAAGCTCTTACACATGAATTTGAAAAATGGACAAAAAAATTAATAACAAATGGCACAACATTATGTGCCAATAATAACATTTAAACTTTAATGAGGCTGTTCATTTATAGTATAGGAAGATATTTTTTTTCTCTCTTTGCCCTGTATTCTGTTAGCTATTTGGAAGCCTCTTGTATCGAGACACACTATCTCTCTTATTTCAACTTAATATCTCTCTCTTATGGATCTGCGCCTGTGGCTGGAAGGTTGCCAGTTCAAATCCCACGGCGGCAGAAGAATCCTACTCCGTTGGGCCCCTGAGCAAGGCCCTTAACCCCAGCTGCTCCAGGGGCGCTGTACAATGGCTGACCTTCATTCTAACCCAAACTTCTCTCCCTGCCTGTGTGTCTGTGTCTCATGGAAAGCAAGCTGGAGTATGTGAAAAGATGAATTCCAAATGCAAGAAACTGTATATGGCTAATAAAAGTGATCTTATCTACCAAAATGACAAAAACTTTGTGGTCTTACAACACTTCACTCAACCATTCTCCTGTTAATGAAAAAGAGACAAGAACGTGCTTAGAGTTTTGTTTCAGACCAGACCATCATACTTTTTTTAAAATTTGGAAACACGTCTTCCCAGACAACTGCTTAAATAAGAAAATTGTTTATTCTGTGCAGTTTAACACAGGCCTATTTAAAATCTCTACTGCTCTCTGCTGGTGTGTTTTATTCAATGCAGTCCCTATAAAATGTGCTGAAAAATGAGGTAAATCTGGAATGTGTTCTGTATTCTAAACAAAATCTTTTATCTACATTTATTAACATTTTTTCAAACTGTGCCCCATCACCGACTTTTTCCATAATTTCATGTTTTCCCACGTCTGTGTTCTGGTTATAATCATGGGTCATCTCAATGTCGTCCAATTAGTTACTCTCCCTCCTGCAGGCATGTTAATTCTGAGCTGAAATGTGGTACAATCCCATTTGTGGTTCAATTCTAATTCCCCACTTAAAAACTATACCAAATATGTAAGTTAAATTAATGGAGCTCTCTTCCAAAACTGACAGACTGTTCATGTGAAATAAATGTCCTCCTGTTTTATTTACATTTCACTGATGATGTAGCAATGGTTACCGTTTTTATGCCTCTTGTATGCTCTTGGCAACTCGAATTGAATGTGTCAGAATTGCAACAGCGTCTTGTGAAGTATGATTCAAAGGGGTTTCTTGAATGTTTTTAAAATCATCAAGTTATTTGACCTGAAATATGACATTTTCAGATGGAATTCCGACGTCCTCTAATGTGCCCTTATATTCAGGGATGCAAGATTCCATACAAAATAATTAAAATAATGAAAAATGAGACAAGGAATCCACTCCTTCATATTTTAGAACATCACAATAGTTTTTTAAGCTGTCAGACAATATTGTTGATATCAAAGAACTCTCAGCTTAATCTTGTATCCGAATCAAAATGGAGCTATGTTGGGGTTCTGTCTGCTGTACAGTACATTTCCCTATAAAATCTCTAAAAGCAACAGAAATTCTTTAGATATGTCAAATACTCGTGTTTTGTCTTGTTGTGAACTTTGTTATGCATTGTGTTCGCCTGTTGAGTTACTGTTTGAGGTTCTTCACCTGTTTAATGCAGAAGGTATAGGTAAGTGGTACAGTAGATGCTCAGAATAGGCAATATAATTAGGTGAGTGTTGTACACTAGGTATCAGTGTTGGTACTGCTGCTGCTCTGAATCTATTGTATACAGTATCAATGATCTAGATAATGGTATAGTTAGTAAAACAGTCAAGTTGGAACCAGCAATTAAATTAAAAAAGAGCTGGGTAAAGGTAAACACTGGACAAAAACCCAGAAAATAAAATTTAATGTAGATAGATGCAGGATTTAGCTAGTAGGTAGTAAAAACATAAGATACAAAATGGAAGGTGCTGAGCAAACTAGACTCAGGAGTACATTTACTGAGCATCTTCTAGACCACGAGAACCAGTGATATTTAGTGCTTCTCCTGGAATTTCCCCATGTTTTGTGTTTTTTTTGATGGGCCCTTAATCATCAGTGCTAACTGATGTATGTAACTCTGTTATCTGTTTGCTGTTTTTTACATTTTATTCTGCACTTAGTTCTTGATTTAAAAATACACTGGAGTGTTATTCCAGAACTTTCAGCACACAACTTTGTGCTGTTCCGAACGTGCTCTTTAAAAATGTGCTTGCTTATTTCTGGCCAAATAGCTCTTGATAGCTGATATATTGATGTCAGGTGGAAATCATAGTGTATCAGATAACTTCCACAGTGAGTCAGTGTTTTTCCTTCTCAGTCTTACAGTAAGTCATACTGGTTATAGTTCAAGCACAACAGAATGATGGCTGTCCTGTATTTAACTAATTCGTAAAGAGGTCATGCCAATTACAAATCTTATTATAAAAATACAAAATTCAAATAAATTAGCCTGTGACTAAGAACATAGCTAAAGTAAATCGAAAAAACATGGGGTTAATCAGGTTGAAAACTAAGAATCACTGTCACCACTAGACAATGTGGATATTTAATAAAACAGGCAATCAGAATGTTACAATATATAGGTAAAAGCATAGATCAAGGGATATTATGTTGAAATAGTGCAGTGTACTAGTAAGATAGTATTTAGAATGTTCTGTGTACAATTTTGATCACAACATTACAAAAACACAGATATCAGCTCAGAGCAAAAGGACCAGAAATGTTCCCAGGTTCAGAGGAATGTCCTACACCCACAGCCTAAAAAAACTGAGTCTTTTCAGTCTTGAACAAAGACAATTACAATGGTATATAACTGGAGTATTCAGAAGTCTCAGGGGTATTAACAATGTCTAACCAGTGGACTTCTTCAGTATCACCAGTGCAGCAAGGACTAGAACACACAAGTGGATAGTATTAACACCTTTTTTTTTCTATTAAGAAATGGTATTCTCAAATCATACCTTATCTTGGCATTCCTTGCCTATCTGTTTCCTCTGTACCTCTCAACTTCCCACCTCCCTCCTCATCCAAAAGCACTTAACCTTTTTTTTTATCCCTCTTCCTTTCCCACCCTCAATCCTGGCAAAGCTCGCTCCTCCTCAGCCCCTTTCATCCTCTTCGCCATCCTTTTCTGCCTTCTTCCTTCCATTCCTCCACACTCCAGGACTGTGTAATCCCTGACAGTGCTCCCAGCCTCCTTATTTCAGTCTATGGATGTTAGGCCAAGACTTATTGATCAGGCTATAAATTACCCATGAATACTCACTCTGCCTGGCCTGAAAGAACCTGGAGAGTTTAGAAACAGGTCCACCAAATTGTCAATTAAGTGCAAATCAATCCTCCACCATTTATCAGCGTGTTAATCTGCCACGCGCTCACAGGCACAAAATCGATGGGCTCCTGCCACTGGGGAGCTATCCTGCAGAGTAACAGGATCAACATCTGCTCGACGGGGGCAGACGAAAAATTTATAACCCTTTGCTGAAAAGGCGGCAGTCGCCAAGAGGCATGTCTAACACAAACTTTACCAAGATATTCTGTTCTTAAAAGTCTGGAAGGAGCTCATCCTTTCCTGTAGGATACAAAAGAGCCAGGAGAGATGCAGGAAAACCCTGTCTTTCTCCTACCCGAGCTCAAATGTTGTGCTTTTCCAAAAGAAATAGAATCCTTAGAATTGAAAATACATAGCCGCGTTATAAGATGGATAAACTACATGGACTTTGGGTCTTATTTTTTCAAGTGTGCTCCAGAATGCTTAAAGATAAAATCAGCACAGGGATAGAGTATTTATTTACTGTCGTTCAGTTTTTCCCGGCAAACGCATTTTGCCAACGCGTTGAACTCGGATCAGTCATCGCCACATTTGGGTTGCTGAACTAGTCACAGAACAAAATGCAAAAACTATCGGCCTGCATAAATGAGAATTCTAGAACGCTTCGTTACATTTTTAGCAATTCAGACATTGATTAAGAACAGAAAACTCCATCCGTCTATTTCCTAATTGTTTGTTCAAATTGAGGTTCACAGGGCAGGCAGATCCTATACAGTACATGCCAAGTGCTGGGCGCGAGGCAGGGTACACTCTGGATGGCAGGCCAGTCCGTTGCAGGGCACACACAGAGACACACTCACACATAGGGCTAATTTTCCCAGAAGCCCAGAAACCACTTAACCTGCAGTACCAGTAGGTTTTTGGACTGTGGGAGGAAACTGGAGCATCTGGAGGATACCCATGCACACATGAGAACATACAAACAACAAAAAACTCCATGTGAAATAGCACCCCAGGTCAAGAATTGAACAGAGGTGCTGTGAGGCAGTAATACGAACCTCTGCATGAACCCATGAACATTTTTTTGCACATTACAATTAGGCAAATGTTTTACCTTCACAGAGTTATTTAATTGATACTGCGTTAGTTATGGCTATCACCTTTAATATTGTTTCTTTTTTCAGCACCACGCCTTTTTGGAACAGTTCCCACTTTGATGCCATATGTGGTCACAATATAATCTTTTTATCCCAGAGGTGGCTGTACATCGATGCTCCGTTGTTAGTGGAGTTGAGGTTTCATCAGGAGGTATTTGGGAACTGCTGAATGAATGCATGTATCAATATCTCTGTACTGAAGTGCTTGGTTAAAATGGAGGGCACAAAAGGGCTAGAAAAGTGGGGAAAAAAATTAGAAACACCACGCAAATGAAGACAAAGCATAAAGTTAGTTAAAAGCAAAAATATAAATTGCCATTCTTAATCAAAGTTTACAAGCTGAGCCTTTAAAATACAGCTCCATGTCTCATTGGTTTAATAAATGAAAAACCTTGCACAACAAATAGTCTTCATTCACTATTCATTTGCACTGTTTCATTTTATAGTTTATAGGTTCGTATAGTTGATAGTTCAGTTTATAGCTCTATCCTGTTTAATTTAATAAATTCCAGGAGAGAAAGCTTTAGAGCTGTACTGCATTCAGTTTGCTTAGATTCCTCAAAAGGGAAGGAATTCAGCCCTTTTGGTGTTTGGTTAACCTGAGTTGTGAATGACTTCATGCTTGAAGCTTTGTTTAACCAGGTAACTGAATTATGAGTAAATTCAGATTTACAGTGATGACCTGGAGAGTACCTATATTTATACACCTGGGTACAATGTACAATTGCTCAAAGGTGTTTTAGCATCAGTCCCACCCAAGATGTGAACATACAACGCTCTGGGCAGGAGTCCAGAGCACTAATCGGTATGCCACACTGATATCATACTTGTTTATTTACCAATTTTACATAATCCTATAACTTAGTGTATCAACTTAGTCTTTGAAGTCTTTACTTATTAACTATGTAGGACTGTGGATTTCCAGGATCAGTGAGGCCGACACCTTGCTTTGGGCATAACAGCTGTTGCTGACGGAAAGGTAAAAAAAAAAGTGCTTCTGCATTGAAGAAGCTGCAGTCACAAAAAAGAATAGTTTGCCTTCAATTGCAGACCAGTTGTGTGATTTCCCATGGGAGAGCCTTTTAGGGTTTGCAGTGCTGGAGGAGTTCAAGTGAGCTGTAGACAGTAGTAGATGGAGAGCAAGACTGCTCCAAAGCACAGATTTGTTTTCCATTTTTTTTTAGCAACTGCTGTTTCTGCAAACAACATTTCTACAGTGTTAGCTATCTAGGAATTCTAGAAAAGCAGAACAGGGGAACCACCAAGGCACAGAGACAACTAAACTGAATCATCCTTTCCAGATTGTGGGAATGTGTTCTGTCATTTCTTTCCGCGCTGCAGAAAAGAAATGACAGAACACATTCCTCTTCATCATGAGTGACACCCAGCAGGAACAACCAGGCTCGGCTCCAGCGGTGTCATGAGTTCTCTGTAGCTGTGCCTTGCCTTCTTAGCCCCTAATCCAGCCCACAAGAATGAGGTTAACTGTAATCTGGGCCTGATCTTTATACAGATGGTTTGCTTCTTAAGCCACTGAGAAGAATTTAGCTGGTCTGTAATTCCCTCATGTATAATGAAAGATGTAGTAGCCCAATTCCAAATTCCAGTTTGCCCACATTGCTCCCAAATTCTTGATTTATGGGACAGCTCAGCAAAGCAACAGAGCTGCAGTTGATGCAGGTCCAGAGTACCTTCCATTGATAAAAGCTCTCACACAGAAGTCTGTTCCCCAAAACTTAATGAAATTTACTACATTGGGTTTTCAGCACGTATCACATATACACACAATTAGATTTGCTTTTGAAAAAGTTAAATATCCCCAATACAGACAGCCAGCTTGATCAAAGTTTGTTTAAACCGAACTAGAATAAAACTATTTATACTGATGTGATGTGTGTGATTTATTACTTTGAGTCACATTACAGGATTTCCGTGATACACAACATTTTAAAGTAAGATGTACTGTAGAATTAATATAATGCAAAGGAACAAGTAATAGGTTTATTCCATGCTGAAAAGAGAAGAAAGAAAAAACATTTTGGTGAAGAAGAAGGCTCCTGAAGAAGGTTCCATGGCCGAAATGTTGTGTTTTCTTTCTTCTCTTTTCAGCAGGGAATAAACCTATTGTTCCTTTGCAGCCTACACAAGCTGACGCAGCGACCCACCTGAATTAATATAATGTCTTTGCTAATTAGTGATTGTTATTAAACATGATGTACTGTGGAACTTGTGCCAAAGCAAAGTTTCTTATGCATTTCTATGCCCTCAAGGGGAATCTTTTTCTCCAAGTTCACAGTGTTCCTTTTTCTAAGTTAATGAAGTTTCATGTTATAATGAAAGTGCAGCACAGCTGAACATCAACCATCCTGGCCATACTCAACCTGTTGAGTAAGTGAAGGCCTTGCTTATGTTAATAAAAGTCAGCTTTGTGAGATCTCTTGAAGGAGGGCTAGAGGCAGGCAGGAAGGAAGGTCTGAATCTCCTGTTCATTCTTCCATGCTGCTGTACTGTATATTGAATGAAGCCTTCAGAGATAAACTGTCAGGGATCAATAGTGATCTGTCCAATATCATCAGGTGTTTCATCACAGTTTTCAGTTTCACTATAAGCCTGTTTTCTCTAGAACAGACCAGCTCTCTAAGCCCACAGTTTGTCTTTTTTTTACCAGTGCAGTACGTCATTTTGCCTTTCAGCTTTTTTAGTGTTATTATGACACTTCAGGTATTTACTGTGAACTGCACTCTGTTTTTAAAGCCACAATAAGACTTCCCCTTCTTAATGTTACAGAGACTTTATTTTTTTGACCATACAGTTTTAGAATAATAACTCGGTATTCTGCCATCAGTCCCTAGCTTTTAGACCAGATATCACTTGTGTGACCTCTGTGACTTCCACGAGGTTTAGAAAACTGAAAATTAAATCCGAAACTTTATCAAACGTTTAAATTTGTTGTTCTGTAAAACCCCAAAATATGGTCATGTAACAAGCTCCGTCTGCACCAGCTAAGGGAATAGGGGAATCTATTTGACGTTTTTTAGAATTCTCCATATGCATTTTGAAAACCAGCTGGAACAGCTACTGCCTAAATGCAACATTGTTTGATTGACAGATTGACTAGTTGCTTGAAAAAGCGTGATGAAGAAAAAAGTTCACCCCCAGACAGCTGATCAAAATAAAAGTTAAAACTTCTTTTAGTTCCTTTTTTTTTTATTTTCACCTCCAGCGGCGACATTCATCATGCTGTGATGTGACAAAAACATTTTCTGTTTTGGGCTCTCAAAGTCAAGCTTTCGAGGCGGGAGCCCCCACAAATGAGCTTGTTTCTTTTTTGCCGTTTGCTGCTTCACAAACCCACCCCCCCCTTCACCCCGTCCCGGTATTCAATATTCTCTCCTAGGTTGTGCTGGTTATTTGCGAACAGTTACCCGTTTCGGCGCGATGAATGAGTCTTGTGTGGTCTTTGAGAATGAGAAACAAAATAGAAATAGAGGCCTCTTGTCGGCAGTCAGCGGAGGAGGAGGGAAAACGAGAGCGGAATGGATTGCCTGGCTCAGCGATATTGGGGTTTGGAAGAAGGGGAGGGGAGGGGAAGAGGCAGGGGGATAAGAGTGTGGCACCATTTTTCATAGCAGACAAAACCATTTTCTTGGATATCAATTTGGAGCATGGGAGCAGTCTTCCTTTCCTGCTAGATAATCCATCACTGCACTGTGGAGTTGCAGTGCCCGTCCAGCCCTCTTACCCCTCCTATTCGTTATCAGGGCTGATGCTTGTACAGCGTGTTGGGGCCAGGGAGGGTCTCATGGTCCAGGGCTGGTCTCTTCTCATTAGGTTGTCTGCTGGGCACCGCCCTCGAAGGCCCTCTTATTGGCACCTTTCCCAGGACCCCATCAGTCATCACAGCCACACCATCCATCACCCAATGCGATCAATAGGAGGCCAGGCATTCATCAGAGAAGGGTGATGGGGGGGGGTAAATTGTACGGAGAGAAAGATACAGGAGAGAGGAGGAAAGACAATAAGAGAGATTATAATGAAAGCAAGAAGGAAGTGATGTTGAAAAGCAAAGGGGGAAGACAAGGGGAGGGGAACAGATAAACGCAGATCAGGAGAGAAATACACCAACAATAACAGAGCCCGTTCTGGCTCTGTTAAGGATGCATACAACTGGGAAAAAACGTGGTGACTAGGTTTGAAACAAACGGAGGTACTCGTGATTTCCCACACAAGTTCTGGGGAAGTGCGGAGGTGATATCCCCTCCCTTCTGCTTGTTGATTGAGCTGTCAGAATGATAAGTGAGACTCCTTTTCCGCCAGGCAGAGACCTGGAGAGAGAAGGAGGGGTTTGGGTAACAGAGGAGCGTAATGCATAGAAAAAGATGCAAAAGGATATGTTTCACTTGCCTTCAAGTCCTCAGCTTCCAGTGGACATCGTAACTTTCACTCCAGTCTTTAGTCCACTTATCTGTACTATCTTCCATTTCTCTTTCAAATACCTGTTCGGCACCCTCTCAGACTTTCTGACTTAATCAGCAATGTGAATTCCTAGCAGACAGACCATCCCTTTTGCTCTGTAACTACTGCCTCCTTGTCCTGAAGCTCTAGTGCTTTGACTCCAATTTGGATTTGTCCTCTAGATCTTCTCACTCCGTATCCTTCACATCACACTGTATTTTTACAAGTGTTTCGGTTTTTAAAGATGTAATCAACTGTCATCAACGTTTTCTTATCAGGTTTTTTAGAAGTTAAAGGAGTCATATTGTATTTCTTCTTAGCTTAAAAAAGATTTAATTTCTTTTTTCCTAGCACATTTGATAAGTAAAAACAAACTCTCAATATTTCCTGGGCCTTCTCATAGTGACAGGACAGCACTTCTGTACCCCTGATTGCTCACAGCTGCAGCGTAATGTCTCATCGTTAACTGCTTGACTCACTTGACTCACTGCAGCTGTGCTGTTCTCTGATTTAACTCTCCTTCCCAGTTATTACTGAGCTGCTCAGAAAACACCTGCTGTTGCCTGAGTTTTATAAGCTCTTCACTCATCTTTTTGACCAGGTAGCTAATGAGCCTGCCGGTGTTTTGCTGCTCTGTTCATTTCTGTACTTTATATACATGCTTAGTCATGTTCTAAAGAAGAGAACCAAAGAGAACAAAATTACATTTTACTGGGTTTATATAAAGACTTTTAGTGTATATTAGTATATTTTGCTTTTATTTTGCTTGGAAGCAGGATAGCTTTGGTGGAGTTAATATTTCACTATTATGCTGTCACTCTCTTGCAGGCGTGAGATGCGACCTACACATCAGGCTCTTACTGTGTAACAGGATCCAGCTCAAGATAACATGACCCCCAACTCCCAACTATAGCAGCCTATTAATATTAGAGGTGTTCTGTACCAGATGACTGACGTTTGGCTGTGAGAAGTGAAACCTCATACTCTTTAAGTGTTTCTTTGCACTTGTTTGTAGGTCACTTGGTATGGATCTCACTGTGAACTTCCACTGTGTTAAACTGGAAGAAGCTCTACATTTTCAAGGAGCGATTTTGAGCTGAAATGTCAGCGGAATTTGTTGGTCCAAGGTCATAAAATCCAGCTGAATCCATAGAAAGTAGAAAAGAGAGTGGTTGCTTGAACTACTGTAGTTATTCTTGTGGAAAAGACCAATTTTAAATCTATAGCTTCACGGGTTTGTACCAAAAAGAAGTTCTGCGATAAAAGTATTATTTCTTTTTGTAACTGCATCTTCAGTTTCAATATCTATTTCCATACTATGTGTGCAAATCTACAGTATAATGGAACAGTTCTGTATACAATCATAATTCTGACATCTCCGGATGATGTTTTGCTTTGTTAGCTTTTAGTTTTGGAGGTTATTTTGGTTATTTTTTTGTCATAATTCTCTTCTTTCAGAAAAACAATAGTTTTTCAAAAGTTTTTAAAACCTAAAGCCTAGTGTGTAAGACTAATATGGTGGAAAGTGGTTTATGAATTTTTATGGATAACTTAATCCTTGCTGGAGATTCTAGAAGAAAGTGGGAAAATAATAATAATTTAGATAGATAATGGAAGACCTTCATTGCACTCGTGGTATTGTTATTTATTTAAACTGATTTTGATTAAACCAAAACAAAAATCTTTTGTTATTCATTGTACCGTACAAAATGTTTCTTTTTTTATCAAACACACTTTTAAGAGCAAGGGGATTTTTGTTTGTAAAAAAATCAACACAAATTGTCACACGGCCACAAGTAAACCTGCTGTACTCTGTACTCATCTTTGTGTTCCGTGGTCAACATAAACTTTGTATAAAGGTTTTTTAAATATTTTATATAAAAAGCAAAAGTAGGGAGTGTGGCTGATAATATGCCAGGTTTATTGATATGGTTAATGACCTTTTTTTACACTCTGTCACAATGAAGAGCAGCAGAAATGCACGTGCCTCTGTTCTAGAAAGGAGAGGGAGAGGGCAATTTCTTCTGGGAAGAACAAAGCCTCAGACTTCAAAGCTTCTCCAGCTGAAAAAAAAAAATCAATGAGCTGCAGTTTACTCCATGGCTGACCTTTTAATAAGGACTGGTTGTTAAACGAATTTTGGGAATCCCGTAAACACAAATTGCAGGCAGTAATCTCCTGCCAGGCAGCGGAGAAAAATGGCTCCCCAAGTAATCAATCAGACACTTAGAGCCCTAGGAGCTGGGAGACAGAAAGGAGGAGGCAAGACTTGAACTGTGGCCCATCATTGCAGTAAGTGCCTATAGAACAGGTTAGCTCAGAAGCTGCTCATCACAGCCTTGGTGGTGCAGTAGATTATGTCATGGGTGTTCCAAAGCACCATTCAGGGCAGGACACGTTTCGTCAGGCTGTGACTTGGCGTTTTGAAGGTATAAATATAGAGCTGCACAAGTAATTGCGTGTAACCTCATACAGTATGTATCTGTCTAAATCCTTAAAATTGACCCCAATTTTATTCCCTCTAAGAAGCTAAAAGATAAGATAAGATCACTTTATTGGCCATATACAATTTCTTGTATTAGGAATTTGTCTTTTTTTCCCCATATACCCCAATTTGCTCTCCAACAGACACATAGACAAGAAGAGAAGCTTGGGGTCAGAGCGCAGGGTCAGCCATTTATACAGCACCCCTGGAGCAGTTGGGGTTCAGGGCCTTGCTCAGGGGCCACGGGATATGAAGCGGTAACCTTCCAGCCACAGGCGCAGATCCTTAGCCCTAGAGCCACCACACTGCCCTGCAGCTGCAGTTATTTATTTTTCTCTCAGTCTTTGGCTATTGTTGAATCTGAAGTTGATTGTACAAGTAATCTCACACAACAAGATGGAATCCACCAAATGCGATGTTTTTATTACTTATCTGTATGTTTAATTACTATTGTTTGGTCAACCAGATTTTTGGGACTACAGTGAAGTAGTTATCTGGCTTGGTTGCGATCGAATAGGATAACAGACCTCATTCAAAGATTCGAATTAAAACATTTTACCTTTGAAGGCCAGAGGACTCGGGGGTGAAGATGTGAGGGATCTCCATAGAAAACATGTTTCCTGAAACAGACTTTTTTGTCTTTTGGATTGATTTCTGTTAATATGGCTTGGCCCCAGTACGCACATAACTCAAGGCCGCGCCGAAACCAGGCGATGTGTGGGCAGGACCTCAGCTCAGACAGAAACCAGGACTGACACTGTGATTGTGACCCTAGTGACCCCAGGCCAATCAGGCTAATGGCCTGCGCAGGGTGGGTGACCCAACACTGCACGGCCCTAACCTGGTCTTGATGAAGTGCTCCATTGTAAGTTGACCACATTGGAGTTTCGGTCCATGTGCCCTCATTAGGACTGACCTCTCTCGTTCACTTCACAGGCCAGTAAAACAACCTTGCTGATCGCTATATTGACAGGATGTGGCAGATACTGTAGGTGAGAGACGTAGTAGGGCTTTAGCTTACTGGAATTTCCACAGTATTACAGAATGACGATAGGACTCTGCATTGGATAAAGAGCAATTTAGCATAAAGCTTCAGATATTCAGTAATTGCGATGAGGCAAGTTTTCCCAATATTTCTCACATTTCTTTTGCATGAGTTGTGCATGAATGTGAGAGACTCACATAGATACTACCGATTAGACAAGGTCTTGTTAGTAAAACATGCGCAGGATTTATCTGATAAAAATTTGAAGGAATACAAGCCCAAATTCAACTCACCCAATGGGGTGAGGCCTGTCCTGTACAGCAACATTTTGTAATTTCACAAAATCAGACACCACAGGAAGGGTATGATTACTACTGCAAACTGTTTAATCTTAAATGTGCATTTGTTTTATTGCTTTATTACTAAATCTACCTTTAATTCACAGTTGTTCAGTCCTGTGTTAAGGCTTTTGCATAGCCAATGTGAAACCTGGACTGTGACTGTGACTTTCCATTGTGAAAATGCTTGGGAAGTGAATGTTTTCTTAAACTAATCTGTTTCTGGCTAGGCTTATAGTTAAGTTATCATTCTATATGTCTGAATTCAGATGCTGATGGATGCATGTTTTGACTAGATTCTGCTAAACTTGTAATGTTCTCACAAGCTACTGAAAGCATTTTACACTTAATATTAAAGATATATTTTTTTTACTTTACCACTGATTTGCACACCTGCTTATCAATAAATCTTAATAACTATTTTAAGCACAACGCTTACAGGTTTTGAATTCATGTTGACAAAGCTTATTAGAAGCAAAAATCTCAGGTTATTTCACATGCTTGGAAACAGTTGGTCAAGAAACCATATAGTATGGGAAGATGATGAATTTATGTGCTTGAAATATTATTTTTTTTACTTTTGGATTCGAAACAGCTAACGTAAAGATGGCTGTAGGAAGCAAAATCCTAACAGATGAAACCAAAGGAAAAAGCTAGTTAGGTGATTAGATTGTGAGGTTTGGTGGTTTGATTCTGTGTTACACTGGGGTATATAAATTTGCCTCTTGAACTCTGAAGAGCTAAGATTGAATACTGTTTTCTGGTTAAATCTGAGACTGGGAGAGGTTATGGATTTATGTGGAGGTTTAGGGATTTGGCTGTTCTAAGCTGTACAGTAATGCAGCATAGCTGTCAGGAGACAGAATAAGGCTGGTTAAGAAAGATCTTGTTGGGATTTCAAATTTGGATTGAGAATGCATTAAGGGAGTTTAGAGAGAGCTTAGCTCTGAGTTTCCTAGTCTCTTCTCTTGTGGTTTGACATTGACATTTGCAATAGGAGTGTCAAAGAGCTCTAATCTGAAAATTGTAGCACAGGTCCTTCCTTCGATAGACTGGAATTGAGACAGAAATCAGCTGTTTAACATAACAAAGTGCGCTTTTGTGATCTTAGACTGTATTTCTGTGAAAATAGTGTCAAATAATAAATCAGTGGTAGTTAACAATTAATTGAATAAAGGATCTTATCTAGCCATTTCTTAAATGATGTCAAATGTCTGCTTTAACCAATAAAGGCTAAGTAGCTTATTCCATACTAACAGCTCATTTGGTAAAATGGTATCTTCTATGTTTGCTTTTAAATGCACTTCCACATATTTTCCCCTGGTGTTCTCTAGTTCATGTTTTATGTTCATTTTGAAGGCCTCTGGGATGACCTTGTCAGTGCCTTTGAGGAGTTTGAATACTTGTATCAGGTCCCCTTGTAGTTGTCTGTATCCAAGACTAAAAAGGTTCAGTTCCTTCAGCCTGTCAGTGTATGACATTCCCCAAAGTCTCAGAACACACCCTATGTGTCCCAGAGAAATGGTTTTCAGAGCAGCAATATATTTTTTGTAAACTAAAGAACAAAATTGTGCACCGTATTCTAAATGAGGCCTCATCAGTCCATTGTACAATTGCCATGATTTGAATTTAACCCTTTTAACTATGTACCCTAACATTTTGTTTGCCTTTTTATTGCCTCCCAGCATTGTCTGAAACATGTAAAGTATGTAGCTTCTTTCTTTGATTTTTCTTTGGTTTCATCTGTTTGGATTTTGCTTGCTATATTGTCTATGCATTAACTATTGTCTATGCAACTCACAACTGGTAACCCACTGAAGCTAAGCAGGTGTGAGCCTGGTCAGTACCTGGATGGGAGACCTGGGAAAAACTAAGGTTGCTGCTGGAAGAGGTGTTAGTGGGGCCAGCAGGGGGCGCTCACCCTGTGGTCCACGTGGGTCTTAATGCCCCAGTATAGTGATGGGGACACTATACTGTAAACAGGTGCCGTCCTTCAGATGAGACGTAAAAAAAACCAAGGTCCTGACTCTCTGTGGTCATTAAAAATCCCAGGGTGTTTCTCGTAAAGAGTAGGGGTGTAACCACGGCGTCCTGGCCAAATTTCCCATTGGCCCTTACCAATCATGGCCTCCTAATAATCCCCATCTATGAATTGGCTTCATTACTCTCTGCTCTCCTCTGATGTGTGGTGAGCGTTCTGGTGCACTATGGCTGCACATTGATGGTGGTGGAGGGGAGACCCCATTACCTGTAAAGCGCTTTGAGTGGAGTGTCCAGAAAAGCGCTATATAAGTGTAAGCAATTATTAATTATTATCATTTAGATTTTCTTTGGGGCTTTCGATAAGTTCGTCATAAGTGTTTCGGAAATTGCAGGCAGTAGGTATGCAGGGAAATTTGAGTGTTTTGATTAAGAATTGGTTATTAAATAGAAAACAGATTAGGGGCAAATTAGGGGTGAATACTTAAGTGAATCAGTGGTGTACCACAAGGATCTTGGACCACTACTCTTATAATTCATATCGATGATCTAGATTTACCAGTTGTGTTTGTGGATGACATGGAATTTGGAGAATTAGTAAACACAATTGCAAAAATAAATTAAAATCAAAACTTGAAATTTATGAAAGATTTAGATGAAATTCAAGGCTATGCAAATTTGACATTTAAGGACTTGTGCAGGGTATCGCATGCAGATAGTAAAAACTTCAACTATAAATACAAATTGGGAAATGCTGATGTAGAAGTGGCTACTTATTAAATAGACCTCAGTGATTATGGTGACTCACTATTTCCATCTTCTGCACAATATGGGGAAAGAATTAAAAAGGCGAACAAAATGCTAAGATACTGTATGTAGTTAAAAGCCTCAAAATTAAATCAAGTGATGTTATGTTATAATTGAATAGCACTCTACCAAGCCCTCATTTAGAAGTCTGTGCATAATTTTGGTGACCACATTCTAGAAATAGATATTGCTGCTCTGGAATCAGTCCCGAGAAGAGCAACCAGATTAAGCAACTAACAGGTTGGAAGGAACTGAACCTTTTTAGTCTTGAACAGAGAGACTCAGAGGAGTCTTGATACAAGTATTCCTGAACAGTGAAAGATGAACCAGAGGGGACAAGTGGAAACAATGAGAAAATGCATTTGGAACTGAGAACAGGATGCACTTCTTTTTGTGTTGCGGGAGTATGGAACAAAAACCCAGCCCTGTGTTCAAGCCAATTTTTTGAAGCCGGTTCTTTAAAAAAATAGCTGAATGAAATACTTGTATCATTTAACTACTAACTACCAAAGGCTAATGGGAAAAAAGGCCTCATCTTGTTTCTAACCTTTCTTTCTGCAGTTTTCTTCCTGCCGATCACCTCATCACTCATCATTCTTAATCATGAACTCACTAAATGAGTTATTTTCGCATTTATGCAACAGTCAATTGTGTATATCAAAGTTAGTCATGATAAATTACTCAAAATGTTACCAAAACAATTTAATCCGTGTCAAAAGTTCATGTACTTTATTTATTTAAATATGTCACTGATCATTAGTGCAACAAGCTTCTTTTAATGGTCAGTATATTATAAAAACAGTACAATGAGTGAGGGGAAAGTCATTTTTATAAATTTCTGATTCTGGATAAACTCATGGGTAGGGTTTAGCTGTTGGTGTACAGGTGGACAGTTCGCTCTGCTGTGTCTAGAAATAGCTTCAAGCTTACAGCAATTCATGGCCATATTGAAGTCCAAAGGGCTTCATTTATATTTAAATCTTAAGAATCCAGGATATCTTGGGCTTTTCCTCTCTGCTCCCTGTGATCTGCTGCTCTACAGATGTTTCTGAACACTTTAATCCAGCCACGTCCTCTGCATTAGGGATTAGCAGCAGCGACATGTGTCTGGAGATGAACAATGCCACAGCATGATCTGTTTCTAGTGTCCTTGGGCCCAAGTCCTCAGAGGTGCAAGTTGCTGAGGTCACAGGAGTTCTAAACCTGTAGACCACCTGGCATTGTTTCATAGACTTTTTGAATTCACATGCACTAGTGCTGATGGTCAAGTTCAATTTGCAAACCAGGGTTTTTGTAGTCTATTATTTAAAGTATTTAATTCTGTGTAGCCTGAAGATACAACAATAATACTATTCCTGTTCCCGTTTTAGATGGTTTTAATTACTTTTAACAACTGCAAATATATTTATTCCTCCATTTTCTTACCAATTCTTCCACTTGGTCATGGTGGAGCCAGAATTGTACCCTGCAAGCTATAAGCGCAAGGTTGGACACACCCTGGATGGGATGCCAGTCCATCACAGGACATAGAGACACAAGCACAAAGCCCCACACACTCACACTGGGGCATATTTTCCCAGAAGCCAACTAACCTATCAGTATGTCTTTGGGCTGTGGGAGGAAACTGGAGCACTTGGAGGAAACACACAAATAACAGAGGGAGAACATACAAATTCCACACAGATAACACCCCAGGCCTGGAATTGAACCCAGGGTTTCAGCATTGTAAAGCAGCAAAGATAACCACTATGTCACCATGCTACCCTATATGAATTCAGTCTTCACAATATCTGTGATGCAGAGATAGTTTTACAGTACCAGTTATTAATATATACAGTAAATCACGAAGGTGAAAATTGTTTGTTTGGAGGTGGAATTACAATACATTACTAAAAATGTTCATAACATACCTTTCATCTAAGTAAAAAACACTATAAGTGAATTCACCTTTTTAAAATAATTTGTATTTCTTTTATCAGACATATAAATGTTATCGTTCTGAAGGCCTGAGATCAGAAAATTTGTAGACGACACTTTATTACAAGGAAATACTTTTTCACACATAAACTAGGATACTGTGAAAAGGGAATGCAGAAGCTGAGATGAAGATTGTTGAAATGGTTAATGACTACTTCTTAACAGCCTGTAAAAACACCAACTAGGAAAGATGCTCTTGTTGACAGTCAGGACACAATTAATGCAGCAGATCTAACAACTAGTTAATTGAGACCATAATATGGTCAATTTTGTTGCATGCTTAAAAACCCAAAACATTATGGTCTACAATGTAGAAAATATGAGGATGAAGGAAACAGTTCACCATACTAGAGAAGAGATATTCCTAGTTGATATATAACCTAGTTCAAAGAAGAGGAATAAAAAATTATCCTGAAATAATGTCATATACAGACAGGAAGTAAATGGCTTCAGTCTAGAAAAGAGGAGAATGAAAGCAGGTTTTTTTTTACAGATTTACAGATTCCTAAGAGGTATACAGTAGATAGGTTGACCAGGTTTCGTAGCCAAGTGGTGAGGCACCTTTAAGAAACGGCTTTAAAACGGCCTTTAAATTTTATCCTAGCTACTAAAGTACCAAGTTATGTTATGCGTTTATCTTATTTATTTCTTGTTCTACAAATCATGATGGCACCTCGTGTGGGTATCTGAAGACACAGTTGTGCTCACTTCATAATTATGGCTAATGTGACACTGAGTAGATTAGATTTCTCTGGGAAGTTTTTACGGAAAGAATTAGAAGTAAAGTGTTTTATGCTAATGCTCTAATTTTGTTGCCAAACGGGAAGGAATGTGATGATAGTTTTAAATCTGAAAGGTTAATAGGGAAATGCTTGAAGGTTTTTCAAGAGAAAAGATAGAATGGGCTTTTTGGAAAGTTTTTTTTTTAATGTTTCAGCTAATAAGCCTTTGCTCCAGTCATTTTCAATCTCCTTTCCAGTAAGTGAAATGCATACTCTAAATTAGAAGATTGACTTGGTCAATCTAATACTTTTCACTTTTTCCCCTGAAGAACTCCTTGTTTAAAGTGTGTTGTGTGTCATTGTCTTGCTATGTGATGAAGTGCCAGGCAATGAGTATGAAGGCATTGTCTTGTAGATACAGTAGGCAGATGTTTCTGTACACCTCTGAAGTCGTTCTGAGCTACAGTTATTACTGTAGTTACATCATCAGTAAAGTCAGCCAATTCCAGAAGTGGCCATGCATGTCCAATCCATGACACTATATCACCATGTTTCACAGATAAACTCTACTGGCTCATCTCTGTACATGTTAGCAAGTTGTACCTGACCTTTCTATTTTTGATGCTGAGGAGGGATTTGCATCTTGCAGTGTAGCCTTTATAAGTCTGCTGTTGAAGTCTTCTGCGAACAGTAGATTGTGATACCTTCACCCCTGCATTGTGGAGGTTGTTGGTGATTTTTGGAACAGTTATTTAGAGTTTTTCTCCATTTTGTCACCTGGATCCCACGTTACCATTCAAGGTAGAGGTGGACACATCTCCCACATCCTTTCACACTTCGGATAACCACCCAAGCTCCATCCCATGAGCCTTCTTTCGCCGAAAGCTGTTTGTGGGTTACCAGGCCCTAGAGGATTGGAGAAATCTCCTAGAGGGAGCCTTGCATGCCTTCTTTGTCTCTATGGACTACAGAAACCTGGAGTACATTAAGAAGGCCAGACTACTCAAAGCAATCGACATGCGAGCTGGGCCCTTTTCCCCTACTGGTGCGATTTCGCTATCTCCTATTGGCTGGGAATGAAGAACGGCAAAGCCAATGTTGTTTTAAAGATCTATGGATCCGAGGAACTGTGACCCCGAACACTGGGTCTTAGGGGCCACCTTGCTGGATGTGGGAGAGCCCTTTAGCCCTGCTCCTCCAAGTGCACCGCCAGGACGAAGTGTTGCAGTAGGGACATTCATCCAGACTGGCAGGACACCCCAGAAACTAGCGCTCCCTAGAGGTGATTCGCGTGCATCTTCTGGTGGCTGTCCATGAGGGCAGAGGTGGAGGCATACAGTATGTGGTGGCCTGTTAAACCTTTAGCCAAAGAAAGGATTCCTGGACGGCACCAGCAGGTTAATTACTCTCTTTACCAGTTCCAGAAGGTCTTTAAGAATCCTCAGACTCCATGGACTTCATCACCAGTCTTCCCCACTCTTGAAGACATACAGTTATTCTCACATGCATCGACTGCTTCTCCAAAGCTACACATTTCGTTACACATAAATGTGAATGCTCCCATAAAGATAACATTTAAGGTCTTTTAAATGACTTAAAAGGGAGTTTATTGGGGAGAGCAGCGATAGTCTTAAGAGGGTATTTTAACTGTATAGTAACAGACACAGATTCACCATGCAGCGTTAGAAGTTCACCAAGGGGTGATAATTGGCAAAAGAATATGGAAATATAATTGTTGTTTTGCAGTGGATGCAAGCGTAGAGAGGGAGTGTAGAGAAACATTGAGGTGGGAGTGGATGAAGAAACCAATATGGTGGGTTTTTTAGAGAGAATAGGTTGTGAAAGAAAGGAGGATTGTGGGTAAGCTGCAAAGACGACAAAGATCTGCCGGTGGTTGTGTGTATTTCTTCTGGGTTCTGTGGTTTCCTCCTGCAGTCCAAAGACATGGTGGTAGATTAATTGTCTTCCATAAAACTGCTCCTGGTGTGAGTGTGTTTCTGTTTGGGTGTGTCCTGTGATGGACTTTAGACCTATCCAGAGTGTATCCCACCTTACTCCTGTTGTTTGCTGGTTTAGTCTCCTGTGTCCCCCTCGACGCTGTACTGGATAAAGTGGTTTAGGGGAATGGATGGATGAAACTTAAAATGAAAACCAGAGAATTGGTGGTATTCTGAAAATGAAAGAAAATAAAATCAGAGCCATAACACTAAAATCAACAAACTTAACTGTCAACAGCTTGGAAAAAAGAAACCACAGGTATGATTGCAGATATAGCAATCTGAATAACAGCAAAATAAAGAAAAATATCTTAGAGCACAAGAGCACACGTTCTTTTTCACAGTGGCCTACCTGGAACTGTTTGTTATGCAGGGAGGCTCAGATGTGGTTGCAGTGGTCAGGCCTTTAAAAAGCAGGCCACAGATTAATCTACAGTAGGCAAATTACATTGAGTTGGTCTCTTGGGAGCTTGGGTGAACATCATAATACCACAACCTAACACTGTTTTAATTAAACTTCTTTTAATTAAAGTCCTTCAGGGTCTTATTAGTCTCAGTAATTGATTTATTTTGTCTTTCCCACGTGTTAGCTCCTGCTGTGCCCTGTTTTATTTATTTTTTTGTTTTTTTAAACAGATTCTTGAGTTATCTTTTGTTCCTCTTTAATGGTACGGTGAAGGTCTTCTAATGTCTTTGGTCCATAAAGATATTTTTATGGAACACAGGACCCTACCTGCCATAGCAAGTTCCGCTGATCATTTGAACAATGGAGCCTAAGGTAATGAGCATTTGTGTCTCTTCAAAAGGTTAGATTATGGTTCATGGAAGGGTAATGTAAAATGAATAAACTATCCACTCAGAACTCAGACATTTTCCAGACATACAGTAATGTGAGCCTGTACAATCACTTACTGTATTATAATTTGTTTTGTTCTAATCAAAAGAACAGTGAAGTGTACTTTTACTACTTGAAAATGGATGATATAGCTACACTTCACTGTTTTTTATCAATATACAACCAACTGCAGTATGTTTTACAGCATAATCCAATTGGTTTAATGCAGTAATAGGTATTTTGCCTGTGTGTTTTTTCCTTATCCTCGTCCATGCTGTATAGGAAAAAGATATCGATATTAAAGCATTTATATCTCTATACGCACTACACACAAAATCTATCTGTGCAAGCTGTGAAACTGGTGCTGAATGAAAAATCCCAGAGCACCTGACAACGCTGTCATCTGGGAAGTGAGAATGACACACATCTGTTTTGAGGCTACCTTTTTCTTACTACTCTCTCCAGAACTCTGTTTCATTTTTTTAATTCACTTAAGAAAAATATTAGAATGTTATTTGCACAGCAGCTGGATTTCAAGAAAGTTGACCAAATTGCTACAATGAAGTAAAATGCTTTGAACGTTGTCTTGCTTATTTTAAATAACCAGAGCAACAGAGAAACATCCAGCACGTCTAATTTACAAAGAATAAGAAACTGACTAGTTATTTTTCTGAAAAACTGAATTAACATAGCTTGGCCAAGTGTTATGGCCTTTTGAATATGTATTAGATGGGTTTTTTTCCCTAAAATCTACAACTGAGTCAGGATAATGAATAAATTAACAAATTAACATCCTGACCAAACATATACAGTATATATAAAATATAAAGGGCTAAGGTAACTAAATAGTTTCCAGGCTCTATAGAAGTAGATGTTCTTAATGTATAAATTGGACCTTGTTCAAAAAGACAGCCAGCCTAGAGAAATATTTGTTGCTTTTGCTTCCTTGCCCTTGAGTTACACAAACAGTCCTTCTGTAGTAATTCTTGAAAGGCATGACGGCCATTTGCCATTAGAAAATGGGTCTTTGAGGGCCATGTGATCATGAAATATGTCACCACTCCCACAGTAAAAATGAAGCATTAAGATCAAAATTCATTTTTAGAATTTAGCATTGGGAATGAGCTTGGAAATTTATTACTTAAACAAATCTCTCCTTGTATGCATTTAACAAGCTATTTGGAATAGGATATTTAATTATACAGATCTCTGACAAACCGTGTACATAAAAAACACATGTTCCTGACTGTGTGAAAGATTGTTTCCTGCAGCAATGCCGAGAGCTTCAAACTGAGTATTTATATAGTTGTGTTGAATTACAGAGCTGTTTACAGAATGTGTGGTGGATTTGACATTACAGAAGGAACAAAAAATATTGCATCTGTTGTTGGTATTTTTCTCCATATCTTTACAGTCATTTAGAATATTATTGCTTTTACAACAAACTTGAGGAATCTTTAAGAGGATTAAGTTAGGACAATCAAATGTCATTTGTGGAGAATCGGATAATTTCCTAGGGAGGTCATGTGAAAGAAATTTCAAGTTATGATGTATTCATTTTGAGCAGCCCATTTCCATTTCCCATACCTTTAACATTAATATTGAATTGTACCACATTTGGTATTTTTTAAAAATAATTATATTGATCCAAATAGATTTGTGTCTGTAGATATAAATATAATTAAATATAAATCCTTGCCTTTCTAAAAAATGAACTTTCATGACATAGAGTAACTGAGTCTCAGGCAGGACTGTAGGGGATAAATGGACACATACCTCCCTCTACTGGTCAATAAGCATAATATTACCCACAAATAATCAATTTTTAATTACTTTCAAAGCCATGTAAGACGAATTCCAATAATAACAAATTGTCATTTCACTTTAAAAGACTATTTTTATACACCAAGCATAATTAATGTAACAACCAGAGGTAGACTAAACACTGAAAAGAAAAAAGTTTCTCAATTTCTTTTTTGCTCCAGTGCTTTGGAGCCTTCTTCAGGTGTGGGAAATTATAACTTTTCTCACACCTTAACAGCTATATAAATCCACATTAGTTAAAAGAATAGAGTTCTTGTATAAGTTACACTTTTCATTGCAATAAATGCTACTTCTACATCAAAAGATTACTTCTGTAATTTACTCACTTTTAAAATGTGGTCATGCTTTTTTAACTTTTAAGCAAATATTTACATTTCTAGAATATGATCAGTTCGGAACTTGTCGAGGAAGAGGAATGGTCTTTCTGCTTGTCTGCCTCGCTCCATAGAAGGTAACTACAAAGCACAGCAGAGGCGATGGATGAATGCAGTTCTTGTGGCTCAGAAACAGGCTTATGAGCACTTCCAACTGATACTGACTGTCTGCTGTGAAAAAGGATGAAATATATATTGTTGTGGATTTAGGGTGAAGCTGCTTCCCACCCTAATAATGGTAATCTGCCCTTTTGGGGAATAAGAAAATTGTGGGGTAGTTTAAAGCAATATATTGTATTTTTTATTTTCATGACTTAATCTCTATCCTTGCATCAGTTACTAAGCTGAGCCCTAATGTGGTGTAAATTACGCTGTAGTGCACTCTTTTCTTCTGGAGAACACCACATGTTGTGCAGGGTGTTTATGATGAATTTGGAAGAAGCTGAATTACTTGTATCTCTGTTCATCAGTACAAACACAGCAGGGTATAAAGAAGCAGCACTGTTGTAAGGTCATGCACGTTTGGACAAAACTGCTGTTATCATTAGCTTCAGGAAAAAACATGTTCTAGATTCACAGAATGATCATTACTGACAGCATTCCATGTCAGCTGCCTTTTAAATATTAGCAAGATCACTGAAACATTTTGAAAGGCATTTTCTCAGACAGATTCTAACAAAAATGAAAATGCGAAATCATATATTTTAGGTTTAAAGGAATGTTGGATGGGAAAAGTCATTATGCACATATAAATGTTTACTAATGGCAGAGAGTCATCTGGCTTGTCTTTCTGATTTGATTGTTTATATTCCAAAGTAATTTCTTGAAGGATCTTGGAAAATCTGCTTCACAATTATGGTTTGATCTTCTGCTCAGTCATTAATTTAATGCAAAAAAAAAACTGGCTTCTGCTCTCAGTCCTGACTTGTATTGTATTCAAGTTTGCTTTCAATTTGTCATGTAATTGTCAAGATTTAATATACATACAACTTACAAAATAATTTTAAGCTGTGACTAAAGCTTAGTTCTCTTAGGTGTGAAACTGTGCTCTTTTGGACTGTGCGAGGAAACCGGAGCACCAGGATGATATCCACACGAACACAGGGAAATCATACAAACTCCAGATTTAAAAATGTAGAATTATAACTGAAATAATAGACATCTGGGAACAAGACTAGATCCTAACTAATCTTGCACACGTCTGCTTGCACACATATGTAAGTCTCGCTCCCGGGACCTCCTGTAACACATCTCTCGTATGGTGCACATCCTCCTTAAGCACTCTGTGTCTTGCTTGGTCACAGACAGACAAGTCTCACATTCGATGCTGTCAGGATCTTAACTTCATTGTGTTCATCCAGAACTGGAGTTGCTCTGCAGCTCTGCGCCCACTACACTGGCTGTATTTTTCTTTTAGGTTTTGGGATTGCAGCAAACCCACAGAATCCCCTAGCAGCTGCAGCAGCTGCTCCTGCAGCTGTATTTCCTGTCTTTTCTATCTTTTCTTTCCTGCTCCATTCTCCTCCCTCCTCTCTTCTCTCTCTCCATTTCTGTGGGACCGTCCGGCCTACAGCACCTATGGCCCCAGCCAGTTGTTTTGCTCTCCCCTCTCCCAAATCCTTCTTTTTTCTATCCACTGCCGAGCCCCCAGTCGATAACTCGCACTCCGACTCTCGAGCAAGAGCGAACAGAGCCAATCTGCACCGGATCCAGCCGTCCTCATTAACCCCCATGATGTCCCTAGTGCATGCGTCTAGGCAGCAAGAGCGACGCCCCCTCCCCCTTTGGGCTGGTGTCCAACTGGTTGGTAGCCAGCCTTTGACCCTTCCCTCTCCCACGCCTCTAACCACATACATAGCTAATATTATATTCAAAATTAATTCAAGCTGCATCCCCTGAAAAAAAAAGGAATTCAACAAGTGGCAGCTTTCTTCCATATTCCACCTTGGGATACTTTTCCAGGCCAGCTGCTCTACCAATCGCCAGCGCCTTTGGCTGCCATAGCAGAGCTCCAATTTCAAACAAGTCAGTGCAGCTACAGGACCTGCTAACCAGCGGCTCTCTTCCTGTCGCCCTCCAAGCTTGGCAAGTCACCATGGGAACCGGTACAAACACAATGGCGACACTGTTGTAACTCGCTCATACTGGCCGGAAAACCAGAAAACTAAGAAAATAACATCCTGCTCACCTGCAGGCACCAGCAAGTCTTTTCTACCTCGTTCCTCACAGGTAGCTCCAAGCTGCTCCTTCTAGGTCAGTACCTCGTCTTACTAGTTACAACTCCAGCCCGAGTCAGAAAGTCAGCTAATACACCTAGCTGCCCGGAGGGGGGACAACCATGTGGTTAGGACTCCTAGAAGTTTATTTTCTCCCACCGGGTGATTTTGTTTTCCTCCCCGCTGTGCCCATATAAGATAAGATAAGATCACTTTATTGGCCCTATACAATTTCTTGCATTAGGAATTGTCTTCTTGCATACCCCAGCTTGCTTTCCATGAGACACACAGACAGGGAGAGAGAAGCCTGGGGTCAGAGCGCAGGGTCAGCCATTGTACAGCACCCCTGGAGCAGTTGGGGTTAAGGGCCTTGCTCAGGGGCCCAACGGGGTAGGATTCCTCTGCTGGCCGCAGGATTTGAACCGCCATCCTTCCAGCCACAGGCGCAGATCCTTAGCCAACCGCTTCTGAACCCACTAGCTCATTCAAAGCTGAAACGTCCTGTTTCTTGTCTTCTCTTTTCAGCCTGGAATAAACCTTTACTTGTTACTTTGCAGCCTATGCATGCTGGCACAGCTCCCTACTTGAACTACTTCAGGTTATTTAATGTATTGAATAAGGGACAGAAAAAAAATATTTTAATAAGCTTAGAATTCAAAATATCTTATAAGAAAGATAGAGTCACTGCCCGCATTCATTCATTTTCTAACCAGTTTATCCAATACAGGGTGATGGGCAAGCCAGAGTCCGTTCCACCAAACAACAGGTCCGAGGCCAATTACACCCTACACAGGTGCCAGTCCATCGCAGGGCAAACTGACACGCTCACACCAGGATTGTATATCTTAGGACTGTGGGAAGAAACCCAAAGGGAATGTGAGGAGAACTTAAAAATACGCAGACAGCACCCCAGGAATTGAACCCAGGGCCCCTGTTTTCTGTAAGGTAGAAATGCCAGCCACTGCTCCACTGTGCCACCCTCTGACAACAACTGACAATCCTACACAAGGGAGGACCTGGACTAAGTGACATGGAAAATTCAAAATGTAATATATGAAACCCTTTTAAGCACAAATCTGCTAGCAAACCTGGAGCGAAATATTGACCTCCTGCTACGCATAGGAAGAGAATACATTCTTGTACAAAACTGTCCACACTTTAATCATTTGTGTCCTCTGATATGTTACAGAGTGACTCGTGCAATTCATTACAGGCAGCTTCCAAATTATTATGCTGTTGATTAAATTAGTAAAAGCGATCGCAATCTGAAGCATGTTAATTGGAAGAATTTATTTAGTCCCCTGACAGTTTTACATGTGTTTGATTAAGTATTATAAGGTTTGTTTTTCTGATTTTGCATAATTTACGTTTAAATCCTCAGCAAAGGGAGCTGGTGCCCATTAACGACTGTAATAAACTCTTTTTAAAAACGCCTCTGTTTATAATTTATCTGCCAGTGTTGTGTCTCTCGCTACTGCCTGGCTGCCTGACAAATAGGCTGGATGTAATCTGGTCACCTCATAAATCTGTACAGAAGGCTTAGGGAGCTTTTGAGTAATAAAAACAAGTTTACAGTGCAATACAGAGATGTGTGTACGGGATACTTTTGCTTCATTAGGCAGATGCAAAACTGACTACAAACCATAAAACAGTACAAACCAAAAAAACTAGTTTTGAGAAACCAAAAATACAAGTTATCTTGAAACCAGAATGTAATTTTGGATCACTTTTGTGACTTTTACAATTATTTGCCAGAATAGACGATGTACATTTTAAATGTGTATTGGTTAATTAAATACAACACACGCATTTCTAGTAGTTATTAATTAATATCCCACATTAAAGAAATAAAAAAAAAAATTCTGTATATTTATGTGTCTTTTTTTCACACCACTCCTGTTCTCCTGGTGTTGGGACACTCATTCTCTAGAATGAGTCACCACAATATGTATCACAATTGTATCCCATGCTGGGAGAACTGGAGTGACGTTTATAAGGGTCTTTCAGTGATCCTGTGCCGGTCAATTCGAAAGAAGGATTTAAAAAGAAGTTAAGACATATGACATTTAATTATAAACAAACATAATAAGAACAATGTAAATTAAAAAAATGTTAAGGTTTGATTCATCTTTTAATACAGAGTCTTGTTTTATGTAGTTATAGAGCTGTTGCAAGAATATCAATATTAGTGCATTAAGGTGCTTCCCAGTTACTGTAGTTCTTGTAAACCACGTATTTGTCACCTTGTATTTTATTAATGTTTTCATTTATGTTCACATCTTTTACTGCCGTGCTGCTTTTCTCTTTTTGTTTGTCATAAATATATTTCTTGAATCCAGACTCTTTTTTTTAAGAAATGAAGAATTTAATTTAAATCTGTTAAAAAGGTTCAGTAGTCTGTTACTGAAAAATGCACAAAATGCGCATAAAATTATTTGACACTCCAGTTAACATGAAATTGCTGTCTCAATCACAGTTCATGAATTGGATTTTTCATTTGAATTGTGTTTTTTTTAATCTATAAATGTTTTTTTTTAATAGAACGTAATAACACCTCTGCATATAACATTCACCTTAATATCCTGTCAGTATGAGCTCAATACTACTCCTATATTGTTGCTATAGTAACGCACACATGTCGTTGTTACGGCACGACAAGCCGTAAAATGTTGAGAGACTGTATAATGGAGTGGGAACATACGAGTGAGAAAAGATAGTTCAGTATATCTTACATTTGCATTAATGTATTATGTTACATATTATTTAATATGCAGGTAAACAAATACCACTCGAATTAACAGGGGTCGCTTTTCCTTGATTAACATTAATCTACTGTGTCTTGCCTAATATGTAGAACATTACAAAGAGGACAGTGAAAAGGGGTTGCTTCTTAAATCCAATTCGTTTGTAAATCTTGCCAGTTTTTGCTTGGATGTTTATAGTTTTGAATACTGGAATAATGTGTGAAAAAGGACACTGCATGAAACGAGCATCTTCAACTTTAAATCTTCCGAGGCCAGCTTTCTCTTAACAACCTCCTATACAGGCTGAAACGGTATGGTTTTATTCCAACAATACTGCGTAGGTTGAATAATGCATGCATTTAGCTTCCTGAAAAAAAAAACACGAGAAGACCGAAGGTAGGTAGGCTACAGTTTAGTAGTTTGTACACTTTTTGCTTCAAATGCCTTTAAAAAAGCTCTGTTACGGTGCCAAATAAAGTATTTTATGAAAGAGTTGTTCGTAAAAAGATAAGCGAATTAAGCGACAATTGTCGTTTGAGTACTCTCTGCGGCTCTTGCATCTGTTTTCCGCATTCATGTTTGCTTTGCGCTGTATCAGACAGTGAGGTTTTCCAGTTGATTTGCTCATAAACATTGCAGTCAATTAAAAGATCAGAGAAGACATAAGTGAACCCACATTCCAGAACTACAGTAGGTGTACGTGCTGTCGCACTGTTACAAATGACGGAGGTTAATACTATGGATTCTTACTGTCATGAGATGTTTGTGATTTCATCATGACTGGTGTACAGTAACTTTTAAGGTCATACGGTGAACTGTCATCATCATTATTCTTATTACTATAAGGCTGGATAACACAGTGTTCAAGTGGTTAGCATTGCTGCCTGTGATCTGGGGTGCTATCTGTGTGGAGTTTGTATGTACTCACCCGTGTTTGTGTGGGTTTTCACACAGGACCCACTGTCCTCTTTGAAAACTGGCCTTGGTATGTGTGTGTGTGTGTGTGTGTGTGTGTGTTGCTTCTCTGTGTGCCCTGTGATGGACTGGCCACCTGTCCAGGGTGTATTCTCCCTTGCTCCTGTCGTTTGCCAAGATAGGTCAGGCTCCCCTGCAACCCTGAATTGGATGAAGTAGTTAGAAAATGGATGGATATTTTAATTATTATTAAATTATTGTTTTATCTTTTGTAAGAGGCACTTAAGACATATTTTTTACGGTAATATGTTCATCCACCACACTGGCCTTGCCCTTGTGTTCAACTTGCGGCTTTTTCTTGAGTAAGTACTGTTCGCTGTGGATGTTAAGTAGACATGGCTATTAAAATAATAATTTTAAAAAGTCCGACCAAACCTAAATACCTTGCTGAACTGAAATTATTGTACCTGGGTTTGTCATATCTAGTGTGTTTCATTCTTGTAACCGTAAAAATAACATTAATGGGGTAACCTCTCAGCAGCTGCCTAGTTACAGTTTGATTTTTTACATAAAACTCTCTGAAGTTCTTTACACTACATATGGAATCTGTGTGCTGTGGAATTTTCTGTTTTTTTGTCTTTAGCAAGAAATGTTAGACCCTAATTGATTCATTCATTAAATTAACTATTTTAATAGTTTTTGTCAACTTGGCAACTGAGTCTTAAACCTATTGCTGTTGTGTCAGTGTTGAAATATTTTCTTTACCGCAAGCTGTCTGGACAAAGCCTCATGCCCCATTGGCCTTAGCCAAATTTATCAAATAGGATTTAAATAATGCTGATTTACAAAACAGACTTTAACGTTGCATATCTGCTAATAGCTGGCCATATCTAAAGAGGCTTTCAGGGAAATACATCATGTGATTCTGATGATAAAAATGTCTTGAGAGATTTGTTTTTTCTTGAAGTGTCCTCACTTAGCAACATCTGCACAATCTGCCAAAGCCCATAAAGTTAAGCCTTGCAAAAGCTACAAATGCTAAGGTATCCCTCAATATACCAGTGATAACACTGGGCATGCATACAACAGTCCTTTAAAATATAGTTTATTGGATTTGCAAAGGAAAAAGGCAGCTGTTTGTTATTTGTATGTTAAATACTGCTGCCACGACATCTCTGAGAGGTATTCAATCAAGGTATCTTCAGGGTTAAGGGAGGTATGTTTTTGAACCATGACTTGAATTGGCAGAGTATTGTCACAACATGAACAATAATATAAATACAGTTTGTTAAAACAGAAGTGTTAGGAAACTGTAGCACAAGTGAACAAAGAACCCTTGCCCTCGGTCTTTTGATGTCACAGGTAATACTGTTTTATTTGGCGATTCTCTGTTGTGCTGAGTATAGCGCAATGCTCTTCTTAGCCTCCAGGCAATTCAGTCTAAACAGTGGAAGAAAGATTGTCACCGTTGAAAATTTGCCGCACATTCTCGTAGGGCACCTTCATTTTGCTCTGCATGCAGACGACACCCCTTTATACCCCTGACACCCCCACAGAAACTGCTTCTTTGCCTTTGGGGTGGAGCGGTGTCTCTGTGGCTAAGGATCTGCACCTGTTGCTAGAAGTTTGCCGGTTCAAACCCCACGGCCGGCAGAGAAATCCTACTCCGTTG
Organism: Lepisosteus oculatus; assembly: GCF_040954835.1. Classification (NCBI taxonomy): domain Eukaryota; kingdom Metazoa; phylum Chordata; class Actinopteri; order Semionotiformes; family Lepisosteidae; genus Lepisosteus; species Lepisosteus oculatus. Next base: position 8,872,975 of record NC_090719.1, on the reverse strand, counting down.
GGCCCCTGAGCAAGGCCCTTAACCCCAACTCCTCCAGGGGCGCCGTATAAATGGCTGACCCTGCGCTCTGACCCCAAGGGTCTCTCCCTGTCTTTGTGTCTCATGGAGAGCAAGCTGGGGTATGCGGAAGGACAAATTTTACTGGCCAACAAAGTTATCTTATCTTCATCTTCCTGTGTAGGGCCCCTGTTGTGCTGGAGCGCGGCACAGTCAGCAATGTGGAGCTGTGGTGGCAGGGCCCTGGACCACGCTCGCACGTTCTTGATGGTTGTCGTCACTGGATGATGCAGGACTGCGCCACTGGTAAGGACAGAGCCTGTTTCTGGGACTCCTCACAGCCTGGGGCCCTCCAACCTCGCTCATGCCTGTGATCCCCATACCCCGAAGGGTGCGCTCATTCCATGGCCCCCACACCACCTGCACGCACTCTGCCTGCGGACCCGTGAGGACCACCCAGCTGGTCCGCACCAAGTACAACAACTTTGACCTGTACCTGAAATCGCGCTTGATGTATGGCTTCATCCGCTTCCTCCTCTACTTCAGCTGCAGCCTCTTTACATCCATCCTCTGGGTGGCGCTCTCTGTCCTCTTCTGCCTCCAGTACTTCTGCATCCGAGTCTTCCTACGTTTCCAGTACAAGCTCTCCATCATTCTCCTGCTCCTGGGGCATCGCCGCCTGGACTTCAGCCTGCTCAATGAGCTTTTCATCTACAGCATCCACGTCACCATGTTCCTAGTTGGAGGTCTGGGTTGGTGCTTTATGGTCTTTGTGGACATGTAGCATCTATGGGAGCAGATGGACGCTGTACAGTTTATTGTACATGTACAGTAGGGAAACTCTACATGTCAGGCTGAGGTGCAGTTCTCAGTGGTTGCACAAAGGCCAGCATATTGAGGAGAGGAAGGAATGTGACCTCATTTCAGTCAGATTAACTTCAACATGCAAACCAAAGTCCCTAAAGGCAATCTGCATTATATTTCAGGGGAAAGCAAGTTACTGATAAAAGTTCTCCATAGAGGTCCTTTGTAATAACCGTTTGAACCCCCAGACTCAAAAATAATCTGTGTTTTGCATACATCCTTATGACAAGAAATCAGATTCTTTCTGCTTATTAAACCCCCCTCTGACCTTACTGTGAGTTTACTTGAGCCTTTCTCAACTTGGTAGAAAACTCCTGATGCCTAATCTGAATCATAACTGCTGCAGCTCACATCTCGATCTTAAAACGCTTAGAAGTTTTCTTATTACTGGTAAGTGTGTCCAAGCCATGTAAATGTCAGTTAGATTCTACTGTTCTGTACTGATTTTACTGTTATTGAGTGTGTATGACTGAATGCACAACTGCAGGCCACACTGTATTTTTTTTTGTACCAACAAGACTACGACTCGTGATACCATAAATTGAAATATGGGACCACAGTGAATAAGATGATAGAATAAAGAAGGAAACAGTGACCAAAATAACACATTTTTCTGCCATTGAGAGAACATAACACAAATGCCAGCTATGTCTGGCTATTCTGGTCTGTTATACTGTATATGAAATGTCTGTTGAAACATGGTATAGAGAGATTGTAAGGGAGATTTTAGATATTAAAAAATTATAGTGTTGCCAATTTTTATTGTTTTACAAATGCAAACAGTATAGCATTATTATTAATAATTAAACCTATAATTATTATTCACCCAAAAAAGTTCATCAATGTTACTGTACTCATTATAAATATATTAATTGTTGTTTACAGTATGTGTACAATTTTGAAGTGTTCCCTGAATCTTAAAAATCTTAAAAATGTGGCCAAATAAATAAAATCTTTCGAAATTATGCATTTGTTCTCACCCATTTTCTACACTTAATTACATTATTGTAGTCTAAACATGTTCAATGCATTGCAATGTGAAATGACTCAATTTAATAAAACAAATAGTGCAATTTTGTTTTTGACCATTTTTTTCACCTTACTAGGGAGAACAACACCTACTTTTTTCCTTGTGTATGCATTCTACAGACAAACTGAGCATCATTGGATAAGCTTGAACTAATGAGACCATGCAATGGTACTGTATGGTCTCTGGCCTGCTAGGCTTTTGCCACAAAACTGGTTCCCTTAAAGGGTTTAATAGTTTTATTAATAGTTTATTGGATAGTCACTGTGTACAGCTGGGCAGTACCAGTTAGGCTCCAATATTATGAGTTTTGATTTGCTTGCGGTTTATGCACACAAGGGGTCATGTGCATGTATTCTTCCAATTTTGTGTACTGCATCATTTATATCAGTGGTTCTCAAACGTTTTGGACCAAGTACCACCCCTGATCAAACCAAAGCATCCAAGTTCCAGCTACAAGTCATCTTCTCATAGGAACCCCAGAAAATCTCAATGACCAACATGATTGGCGCACGCACACACACATATAATAAAAATAGCACTGGGCACTTAGATAATTCGGGTTGCACCGCCTTGTAGCCATTTTCCGATGCTTACTAAAACACTAGCAGTGCTGTCTGTGTCAGGTTCAGCAGCAGAGCTAGTGTCGGTGGCTGATGTATAATCCTCCTCGTTCTCTACATGATCTATCGGAGCTGGCGTCAGTACTCTTGGCGTCTGTTCCTTTCAGTCATAATACTTGATTTTTGCGAGGTAGTCATTTTCGATCGCTTGTTCTGTTGGCGAATGTGGCGCTAAGCTGTGTCTCTGAAAGCCCGAGAGGCGTCTGAACACTCGAGTATTCGCACGCGCTGTATCGACGTAGCTGAGTACGTAGCCTGCGTATTTGACGCATAAACTAATTCTATTAAAATAACAAATATTAAAACCTGTCACAAGGTTTCTAAAACCAATTAATTAAATTACAGATGAAAAATGTACATCATTGTGTACATCAAATGTACATCAACACCCAATTTCTCAACAACAAATTTCCAGGGTCATCTGGTATACCACCTGGGGGCGTACCACAGTTTGAGAACCACTGATTTACAGTATATCATTCTGTCTTTGCCTTTTTATTGCTTCAAGAAGGTGAAAATACTGTAACAACAACTACACGTAAGTCTGTTTTGTTGAGATTTTGTTGAAACTTAATATTTCTCATCTTAAATTTGATACTTTCTGCATGTAACACTTTGCACTTCTCTACATTAAATGACATCTGCTAGGTGTTTGCCCAGTCTTAAATTTTGTCCTTTTGAATTACCTTTATAGTACTTTAGAGTTTGGTAATTCCCCTTTTTATATAATTTTGAAATTTGACTGGTTTACTAACTACAGTATATCAGAATCTACTTCATTGATATAAATCAGTAAAACCTGTGGTTCTAATACAGATCACCACAGTGCTCCAATAATTATATTAGCCCATTTTGACTATTTACCTTTTATCTGTATTATTTTTCCTGTCTATTTGGTAGTGAGAAGTGGTTTTGGAACAAAGAGTACTATTAAAGAGAGAACAAGGGTAGAATGAGACACACCTGGCCACAAGGAGTGGGATTCCAAATGAGGGAGAGGAGCAAAAAATAGAACGGTTTCTGTGTGGTAATAACCACTCCCTTGGATCAGTGGGAAGATTAATTAGAATGGCCAGGAAGAAAAAGGTTTCAGTCTGCATCTAGCATGGAAAGAAGGAGGGTGAGAGCTCCAGATGGAGTTGTTAGTAGCTGTGGGTTGATCTGGCTTACAGGCTTGTGAGCAAAGGACACTTGAGAAAATATATCTTAGGTTATACTGAAGGGGATGACGAGTGCTGGACAGTATCTAGGAAGGGGTTTGTTGTTTTCCTGACAGACTAATGAGGATGAGGGAAGCAGTGAAGCCTTGTCTCTCAAGCCCGAAGTTGAGGGAGGAACAGCTACCTGCATTCGTAGTTTGTAGTAGTTCATTTGCCAGGCTCAACAGGGCTGAGGGCTGAGGCTTGAGCACCTGGAGGAGCAGGGCATTGCCTGGCAGGATAGGAGTATAACTAAGGGGAGAAGGGATTCTAGGATAGCAAGGGCGTTGTCCTGAGTACTTCAGGCTTGTACCATCAACAGACTAGTGTGCAGTGTCGGAGGCAGAGAGAGTATGAAAGGTCTAAGAGTGAAAACGACAAACTAGCAGCTGCTGTATCAAGGGTGCGAGCGCTGATTAATAAAGCCTGAGGCGTCCTGGCCAAACAGGATCAGCTGGTATAGTTAGAGATGAAGAGTGATTGGTTGTTCACAACGATCATGTGCTTGGGGAAAACAAGCGAAAGAGGAGAGCTGATTGAGATAAACTGATTATGCGTGAAGAGTATTGTGATTGGGTGAGTCGGGTAGCATATTCCAGTGACTTATTGTATTAGTGAAGACTAATGTTATTGAACTAACGAGAAATATGAAAGTGTGAAACCCCGAAAGAAGAGCTATAAGACTGAAATATAGTACTGTAGGTACAGTAGCTGCGTCAGCATGCGTAGGCTGCAAAGACGAGCTGAAAATGCATGCTGAAAAGAGAAGAAAACCTCCATAGCTGAAATGTTGTGTTTCTTTTCTTCTCTTTTCAGCGTGGAATAAACCTTTACTTGTTCCTTTGAAATATAAGACTGTGGAGACTGATGTCACAGCAGGAAGCCCGAAGGGGTTCTGTCCACATTAATGAATAGCAGACTGCTTAAAATTAAAATGACACTCAGGTAAGGTGGTATTTAGGGTGGTGAATATGCTGGCATTATCACCTTATCCATTAACTTGGTCCCAATCCAAAGAATGTACAGTATTAGATTACTGTTGTTATTATTCAAAGAACTCTAGCAAATTAGCAAAGCAAGATCTTCTGTTTCTTTTCCTTTTCTAAACCTATGTGGACTCTCCCTTAGAATCCTATTGCCATACAGAGATCCTGTAGTTTTGTTCTAATTATTGTTTCCAACACTTTGCATATGATACAATTAAGACTTATCGGTCTATAATTACGTGGGCTGGTTTTGTCTCTATGGATGGGTGTTGCATTAGAGATTTGCAGGTCAATGGGTATCACACCTGTCTTGTGTGGCCCTTGGAGAGCTTTTATTAGGAGTCAGTAAATAAATCTTGTTTCCTCACATAAAATTTGAAAAATACTATCAGGGTCTGGAGACCTGTTTATATTAAGTGCTTCTAGTACCTGTAACAAGTAGTCCTGGACTCTTCAATGCTAATATTTAATATACAGTATTTAACTTTTGTCTGAGGTATTTTTCAGTTTTCTTCTTGGTAAACACCGGAGTGATATTCATTGTATTTATTACACTTTCATCTTCTCTAAATTGAGCATAATTAAATTAGAGACACTTTACTTCATCCTTTACTGTTCTTGTGCTGTTGTAATACTAAAAGAAATTTTCACTAATTTTGTCTCTGTTGCAATTTTCAATATCTCTCCTGAGCTTTTTCTATCTTACTTTGTGTTCTCAAAGTCTACAGTTGCTCTTACAGAGCCTTATTTACAAGCCTCAAGCTAAGAATTGTCTGTTCATGCCCTGAATGAATAGATATTTGATATTATTGTGTGCATTATGGAATCTGTTTTTCCCCAGATGTAGTTTTATCAGATTAAGTCAACAAATACTGTACATTCACAACAGGTAAACCTACTTCCATTTGTATCTCCATTGTAAAAGAGAATTTTGCAGTGGATAAATCAACCACATCTGATATCTAAAATTTAGTTTGGTTCAGCGAGGAGTGACAAAGTTTTTCAGAACCTAAAAGGAGATGCCCTGAAGGCTCATTGGACAAAGCTCTTCAAAATCACTGCCGAGCCGAGCTACACTGAAACAAAATTAATTATCAAGAAATGATCGAGTGCAATCTTACCAAAATGGGTAATTAAATATTCTATGAGGTGACCATTTTTCAGAAACTTTAAAAATTGACATCCTCAAGGGCTTTGTCCAGTTTCTTGAAACTAAGTATTAAAAAATACCAAGGTGTCAGCAGACTTCTTTAAAAAATCTGTCTGGATACTAAGGTATAAATGCAAATCTATCAGTAGTCTATTATTGTTGTTGTCGTAATGTCGTATTGACCACTATGGAAATTTTGTGTGCCTATATTAATTTAGGCTGGCCACAGCAAAGGGTTTGAATACTAATACAGCCATGTCTTTTAATTTATCTATTAACTTTCTTTAAACTTCATTTCTTTGAATGTGTGGAATATGTTTTATATATATATATAGCAAATATTAATTGCTGCTTTAAAGTCTCATGACTTTAAAGCCACAGCTATGAAGACAGTGTAAGGACCTGAATACTTATTCAATGTACTTTATATACAGTAGCAACATCCAATACAGTTTAATTATATTTTGCAGGACATTTTGCAGCAGGGTGACACACAATAGCTTCTGCATGCCACTCCAGTAGTACTGTAGCTATCCTTCTGAGCATATGATTGCTCCTGGGGCACTATGAAAAAGTGTAATATACTTGGCCATATTCTGACTTGACACAGCTGCACCAGATTTGTGAAACAGACTTTTGTTCCATTTCTTAAAAATAACACTGCCATGTAAATGTAGCCATTCATTTTTTTAAAAAAAAAACTGTGTTTCGGATACAATTCTGACCTTGGAGAGGAATCTCAAGTCTCTGAAAATGGGTCAGTACATTACAGAGCCAGAAAATATGCAAAAAAACTCAAAAACTGGTCAGTGATTGGAATTGTTGACTGTTTTAATTTATGTTAATGACCTTTACAGTTAATTTCAGCAGGCCTGTTTGTTGGCAAGTTCTTGGTCTGTCAATAGTTATACACTGAATATACTGGTTGATATGTTTTCTTTTGATGAATGTTAGAAATGGCTTTTTTCAAAGCCGATTGCCAGCTTATGAACTACTGCAGCACACAGACTGAATCTAAATTTGTTTGCATCTATATCTGTACATTTTGCACACGTTCGAAAAATAGCTGTGAGCCAATCAAATCAAATCAAAGCCAAACTGATACAAAAGCACCCATGACACATTCTCAGTTAACCTAGTTTACCTGCTCTCACCAAATGACTGTTTTTAGTTAATATTTGTATAGCATGATGGTGAAAGCTTTCAATATTCATATAATTCATATACAGTGTACTGTAGATGCTAAACCAAAGACACAGGTACATTGCGGTCTTTGTTTATCACAGACACTGCATTTTTGTACAATTTCCCCAGCTGCTGGCTGTATTTGTCACATGATTAATATTCAGTGTCTGATTACTAAAACAGGAGACCAACAAAAAAAGATTTTCAAGGCCCCGGGCTATCCAATTATCAGCTGAATTGGATGTTCTGCAATTTTAATTTTGGTTTTACACACATTAACAAGTGGCTCCGTCCTCACTCAACCTATAAACCTGAGTTGATATTTAGCATCATAGAAAAAGATATCACAGCTCTTTGAATTCCTCCATAGGAGAGCAACAAGATACATTCTGGGACTTAAGGGAATGTCCTACACTGACAGGAACTGAACCTTTTTAGTATTTAGTAACAGAGAAGACTACGAGGGAACCTAATACAACTAATTCTGAATCTTCAAAGGCATCGACAAAGTGGATTTCTTCAGAAGGAACAGTGAAACACGAAGCAGATGGCACCAGTGGAAACTACATGGAAGTGTATTTAAAACAGAGAGAAGACAAGTCTTACCCAAAGGACTGTGGGACTATAGAGCAAGCTGCCCAGACTTTTGTTTCATTCAAAAAACTGACTGGATGAAATTCTTGGCTCAATAATATACAACTACCAAATGGGCTACATAGGCCAAATGTCTGTAACAGTCTGTAACTGTTCTTATGTTAATGTGTTCTTTTATTTTTTGGTAAAATGGCCTCCTCTTCTTTGTAACTTCATGTCCTTGTTTCTAAACTACTGATACTTAAACTTCAAGTTGTCTTGTGTGGTCTCTTTGTACAGGACCATTAGGCAATACAGTGGAGTACAGTAATTGAGTAGGCAATTGTAATTGTTGAGATCAGATTTTTAGTTTATAGTATTTTAAGAAGAAGAGGAAGATCACTTTATTGGCCATATACAATTTCTTGCATTAGGAATTTGTCTTTTCACATACCCCAACTTGCTCTGCATGAGACACACAGACAGGGAGAGAAGCTTGGGGTCAGAGCACAGGGTCAGTCATTTCTACAGCACCAATGGAGTAGTTGGGGTTAAGGGCCTTACTCAGGGGCCCAACAGAGTAGGATTCCTCTGCCGGCCATGGGATATGAACCTGCAACCTTCCAGCCACAGATCCTTACCCACAGAGCCACCACACCGTCCTATGATCTCTTATCTATTATAATATTATAATTTGAGGAATATGGGAAAGATTGCTGAAAAAAAAATATGTTGCTATTAATCAGTGTAACAATGTTCCGTGTAAATTACGTTTATGCAGTTGTACGAGGCATTATTTGCATACGAGAGAATTTCAGACGCTAGCCTTAGCAGTCCTCTGCTTTACTCTTTGGCTTCTGTTCCTACAAAACGCAACGTAAAAGGAATTGTGTACTGTCTCTGCCCTTGACAAAAAAAAATAATTAACAGCTAAGCCCGGTTGAAAGATCTGCAACAACATTCGTTTGTGACAAGCAACTGTCACAGCCCTTAGCAGGTAAGTGAAGTTATAGACTTTGTCTGCCTTGTAGCTCCTCTGCAGAGCACACCGTGTCTCTTTAAAACGCCGGACGGTATGATGTCAGGAGTAGTGCAGTTCAGTTGCAGTGCATGTGAGCCATAATCACTTCCTGGACAGGGAACGAGACAAACAGGAGCGAGTTAGTGATCGCGCAGAGGAAAGGGGCCTGGGTGAATTACAGACCCTGCTAACTTTGCATCCGAAGAAATATCGCACCGCTGACAACTGAAGTGGGCAGCTTTTATGGAGGAGCGACATAGCGGGTAAAATATATATTTTTTTCTTGCTTCTTGTTGTCTGGACGAGCCAGACTAGCGTGTTTTGTATTTTCATTTCGAGTATTTTAAAGAATGCAGTAATTTTATATAAATATCTCAAATGTTTCAAGACTGTTATAGTGGGAGAAGTGTTGCAGAATCAGCTGCTGGTGAGGTCGATGACACAACGAATATATGATTACTGTACTTCTTTCGCTACCGCGGTTTTAAATCTCCTTGCACCGCGTCAATGATTTGATAACCATAAAGCAACTTTCTTTGCTACGATTACAAATGCGCCAGTGAGGAATGCGACTGCTGGACGAGGCATCTTGCACAGGTATGCGATAAAAGATGAAACAGTAGCATTACATTTTGTGCGTACCTCTGTGGAAATGTACTGAAACAATGATTTCTAATATGGACATGACAGGGTATTAGATGTTTAATAGGTCCGTACGTCACAGCATCTCAGCTTTTCCATTTGGGGAGAGTGGCTGTCTGTGTAGACTTAGTTAGGGTAGGTGGTGGGATGTTTTGCAGCAGAGATTTTGTGTTTTAGTACCTTTTGTCCGGTGTCCTCTATGGCATCGAGGTGTCGGTTGTTTTAAGGTAAAGCCTCCCGTATTGAAACACTGTGAAAGCTCGTTATTTTTTTTCATGCGAAGGGAAATACTGTTGCCGTATTACAGGGCTTACTGCACCACTGGACGCCTCCGATAAGTATTTTGGGGGGGATGTCGCACTACACCTTAAGTAACTGAGCGGATGCCACCTAGAAGAAACTAGTTTCTCAGGGTTTTGTGGAACTAGAATGAGACGAAAAGGGTGCGTTATACGTGGTGTACTGTACAGTATGTATTCATGTATCCCGGTCATTACCGGGTACTTTGAACTGTTCTGAAATTAAGCGTGTTGGTCGTACACGTAGGACAGAAGTCGTCTGCACAATTTTTACAGATGCCCAGAATAATATGACAAGTGACACGGCAGTTTACTTACCGTGGTCTGTGAAATGGCAGACACGACCCGCAGTCTGTAGGACGATCCAGGACGTTCACGTTCCAGAAATTAACGTTTTAATGCATCTTAGATATTTCTGACTTTAAGACGCTCGTATTTGTGAGGAATAGAATTGCACATCGTGCTCTGGCCAACAAGTGAACTGACAAATACTTTGAGAAAATCACTCATCATTTTTCTTCAGAGTATAGAACCACTCTCTACATATAAGGTCTAAGCTTAATTAGTAGGATAAATATTAAAAAGTAACACCGTTTATAATATACGTCAGTATACAGTACTTATTATCGTTAATAGACATATTAGTTGTTCATTATTTTCGTCTTCTTAGTAATAACTTGTAAAAGTGGAGTGAATATAGATTTTGGATTTCTGCAAAGCGGCTTGAATCTTCAAAAGAACGACAATACGCGGTGCTGAATATGAGTTATTTTATAAAATCGTCGAAGCTTAATACATGTTTAATTATTTTTAAGTCTAAATATACAAATAAGATAACTTTCATAAGGTGAACAAGTTTCTAGAATGAATTTACATGCTCGTGTTTGTCATGTCTTTGTTTTGATGGGTGCAGATTTTAACACGTCCTAATTTTAGTTGGAATAATATATTTAAATTAACAAAATAATTAAACATATCCATCTATCTGTTATCATAAAGTTGCTTAATCTTGATAAAGGCCACACAACCCTGTAGGCATATGTCCAGATCCATCTTTGAAAAAAAAAATATATGTAATTTTTCAATTTAATTTCAGAGTTTGTAATGGAAAATCCAGCCCAGGAACTCAAGACTAACATTACTGTTCTGCATCAAAAACTAATTATGTGGGTTCTTAAGAAAAACATGCTATGGCAAGTGCTGTCACTCAGCTGTAGACACAGTGTGGATTTGAGACAAAATACAGAACTCAGTGTATAAGAGGTGCCAGTGATGAGAGTCACCCTAAAGAAATCTTCTTGCCCTACAATGTGTAGGGATGCCCCCCTTACTCAGGACTTCATGGTGGGCTGGGAAGGATAACATGGATAAGTGCTTTATGGTGAGAGCCAGCTGCTAGAATTCTAGCGACCTCTAAGAAAGCCGTTATTTGTGCTAAGAAGCATCCATTGCATTATCTTCTACATGTTCGCACCCATGCAACCTGCCCAGCTACAGTGTCACTGAGGTCCAGATGTGCAGGCCTGGCTGCATGGCACCTACCCATGCTTTCAAAATGAGATGAGGCCCAAGCCATCGGACACAACAGTCGTAGGCAGTCACATGCCGGCGGGGCTTTTGAATGCAGTCACTGTGCTTCGGGCTGGGGACTGGTGACATAACTCGCCTGGGTACTGGCAGGCTGTTTTCAGCCATGTCTTTGCCGTCTGGCTCCCTGGACTGGTGAGAGAAGTCCCTCAGGTCCTCTTAAAACGAGTCAGCCTCACCACAGGATGCATACTTGTCCTCGCTTCTAGCCTGTACATGAAACTTAAAGCGTTTGTCAAGTACAAGAGAGGGTCTCACCTTCTTTTTAGGGGCCAAGTCGTAGAGAGAAAATACCCACTCTAGCTCCCCAGGGGACAAGGTTGTGTTCCCAGGAAACAGGTTGCAGAGTCACTTCTGCTTCCAACCTGCTGAATCCCAGCTCTTCACAGGAACAATGCTTACAGATGCCTAGATTAATGTTACAGTTGACACGGCGATTAACTCACCGTGGTCTGTGAAGTGGCAGATATGATCCGCCGGTTCTAGGATGATCCAGGACGTTCACATTCAATAAATTAATGTTTATTAAATCTTCATATGTGTGACATTAAGGCACTCGTTTTTGTGAGGAGTAGAATTGCACGTTGTGCACTGGCTAGCAAGTGGACGGACAAATACTTTGAGAAAATCACTCAGAATTTTTCTTGAGATGATAGAACCACTCTTTACATATAAGGCCTATGTTTGTTAGATTAAGAGGGTGAATATTAATAAGTAACAACTTTTATATTTTACGTCAGTATGCAGTAGTTATTATTATTAATAGACATAATTGTTGTTCATTAGTTTTGTCTTGTCGGTGATAACTTGTGAAAGTGCAGTGAATGTAGATTTTGGTCTTCTGGAAAGAAGCTTGAATCTTTAAAAACCCCTGAAAATGCACAGTGCTGAATATGGGTCATTTTAAACAAGAAAGTGCCTATTTTATTTTTATTAAATCATTAATATGAATACATATTAATGTATCTTTTTATGTCTAAATATACAAGTAAGATAACTTTTATAAGGTGAACAAGTTTATAGTATGAATTTATAGGCAAATATTCTGGTCGGTTATGTCCATGTATTTCTTTGTTTTGGTTGGTTCAGATTTTAAAACACCCTAATTTTAGTTGGCATAATTTCTATATAAATTAACAAAATAATTGGCAATAACTTCAGGTTAGTAAAAACCAGAATGTGTGGCCAAATCATTGCTCCACAAATCTCAGCCCACTTTAGCTGAACCCACTTGTCTATGAGTTCATGCAGGGTAGCAGCCATCTTGAAGAAATCCTTCACAAAACACAAGTAATATGAAGACAACACCAGGAGTCTCTGCTGGTGTTTCACCTTTGTAGAAAACACCCAGGCATGCCCCAGGAATCCCCTTACCCCAGAGGAAGTAATTTCTCTTAGGATGCAGTTATAACCTGAACGTGCCCCTTAACAACTTAACCATTTAATCACTGAACACACCCTTTATATCCCCACGATTTCATAAAAAAATAATGGTATTCATCACAGCATCGCCTCACCTCAGTTGCACAGAGCTCAAGCTCGTCATTAGGCACTTGTATGCAACAGCTGTTAAGAGGGATATCTCAGAACTGCCACAGTCCCTTTCCAGGTGAAAAGGAATTTTTCAGTCTGTCTCCAGGAGTCAGGATTCACCTGCTAATATCCACTCCTGCTAGACCATCAAATGCAAGTAATTTGGTTCAGGGTCTCATTGATGCTACGGAGTGGAGTCACACACTCTAGAAATAAAATGACTAGATTAATTATTACAGGCAGAGAACTGTAATATGTTAAATAATGTCTGAGTGAAAACAATGGAAAATGTTTGGACTATGAAAGGGAAAATGCGTAAAATTTTAAGCAAATTTTACACTCGAGTGTTTGATCAAGCAGGAAATTGACAACACGCTGACCAAAATATGTTTTAAATTACATAGTATCATACGATTAGGGTATTCTAATAATTTTAGTAATGGAAATGAGATGTTATTCATAAGTCATTAACAAAACATCCAAAAGTCACTCAAGACAGGTGTAGTATGTGCTGATGGAAAAGGACTGATATAGTGCCCTTTCATAAAATGGGAGGTAAAACTCAAGCTACGTATTTATAGACCAATGCGTCTTATTCCTCATACAAGTTAAGCTATGTAAATTATAATTAAAATTAGACTTGAGGGTTGACCACAATGTCCCAAATGAGGTCTAACTAATTCATTTGATAATTTAACATAACTTACCTTGATTAACAGTCTGTACCCTTAACAATATAGAAAGAAGAGGGTAGGTTGTTCACCAACACAACGTCACTAGCAGTACTAGAGAAGCAACTGAATGAGGGTTCTCTGTGTAGATCAATTATTGAATTGGATGATTGTGAATTTTAGTTCATAAACTCTAGATTGGATTCCAGGATGAAAAACAAGCAACAACAAAAAAATAAACCTAAGCAAGTCACCCATGTATATTTTTTTGTTTTTCTGTCCTAACCACAAAACCAGTACTGGATCTCAGCATTTGTACTAACCACTAGACCACACTGCTCTCCAGACCTCTTGCATAACCACTGAGCCGTGGTCTAGCAATTTCTAAGCTTTCAGGATACACTGTACACCCTCTCAGCGTCTCATCTCAAGCCGGCAGATTGCTGTCCCTGCCTCCTTCAACTGTTAGCACTAATAACACCACGACTGTCAACATAAACATATAAACCTCAGCTGAAGTAAGTTAGCCTGGCACATTTGACAAGGATAAAAAATTAAGAATGTACTAAAGACACAATTTATACAGCACTAATAATACGACATACTACAACCAAACTAGAGGAAAGAGGGGGTAATTATTATTGGAAACATATTGTATGCCCACAGCTCCACGTTCTCTTAGATGACTGTCCCGTCAATCTAAACCCTAATTAAACTGTATATTTATTCAGTTCATCCTTGTGATACTTGACGTATCGAGTACGTGCTGAAGTAAGTGCTTAAAAGTGTCATCTCAATTTCCAAGGGGACTTTTTGTTGGAGTGAAATGTTTTACAGATTTAATATTAAATAGCGCTGTGCCCATGAGACTATCCCCCACCCCTTTCTGTCTTTTTGTGTCTGTTAAGCTGCATCATGTTGTCTTTTCTTGCATTTCCCTTGTCTAAGTCTCTCTTCAGCTCCCCTTTTCTGTCCCTGCCTCTATCTTACTCTTCTACATGCTTTCTCTTTCTCGCTCTTTGTCCTGCCTAGACTATGACACAAATAGCAGTGTTTAAAAAAACACAGAGAGGTCTTGAGCTGATTGTAAATTTGCCTAGCGCTAGACGGGCATGCTTTGCATAACAAATTGATCTGCAACTCAGACAATTTTCCTCCTGATGCTGGCTGAAGGGTTGGAACAATCACACCCAAAGCTAAGGGGACACTGAGATCTAGCCTGCATGGATAGATTAGCGCTGCCAAATCATGAAACAGTTACTTTACAGATTACAAATATTTTTTTTTTCCTCTAGAGGAAAATGCTTTTCATGTACATTGTAACCTTTCACTTTTGCACTGTTTTCCTCCACTTTTTATGCAAGTGTACTTTTACTAGCTTTGCAGAGGTTTGACACTGTCAATATAATTGCCATTTGGTAAATGTTTATGAGGGGTGAGGGGTTTTATTCCCAGTTGTTAGTATGGGAAATAATGGAGTCCTTTTTTTCTTGGGTATTAACATGCTAAAATTAAAAGTAGTGTAAATTATGGTCACCTGCAGAGGGAAAATGTGAGAAATCCTGCTTAAGTAGACTTTGAGAAGTGTTGATTGAGGTTGTATTGTGTTGGGCAGGAAGGTCACTGATATCTGTGTTACAGGGAATGAGTGCAGAAGTGACAGCCAGTGTGTCAGTGTCTGACCACACGATAGCTGTGACTATAATTAGACTGGAGAAAAGGAGCTGAGAGCTGACAGATTGACAGTCTGCACTCTAGCTGTATTCAAGATGACCTGGGCTGACTAATATGTTCCTGTCTGATCTTCGTGAAACCTGACATGTGACTAAGCACAATGGGTTCATTCCTGAACTGTGCCTTGTGGTGATTTCTTCATTTCCTGTGCTAGCGCAAGGTACTTGAGGTTTTGGATATGCTGCCAGGAAGCCTTTCAGCTGAAACAAGGGCTTTCTTTTAAAGAGGGGACTTGATCAATGGCTTAGCTTTCACATAAGCATGCGGTGGGGGTGTACGGGAGGGGTGGTTAGGCTGTATGCTGCTCATATTAATGTGGCTGATATCCATAAACCTACAGGGCCTTATTCACTACCGACTTACCACTGTGAAATCTAGCTCAGCTGTTATTCTAAACAGACAAAAAGAGCTTTCCTAATAAATGATCTTCTAAAAGCCTCAGGTAGTAAACTTGTGAGCTCCTACCACATTCTTAGTTTTTTTTTCTTTCTTGCTAGTTTACATGATGGAATGCACTTTCGTATGCTAACACATTTATGGAATAGCACTGTTTATGCTGTTTAGATTGCATTTCAAAGGATAAGTTGTGCTCTGTGAGCTGTTCGGTCATTCTCCTAAAGTACTTTTCCTGGAATGGTTTGTGTCTTTCATTTTTAGAGAAGGAAGGCATGCTTATACTGATCTGAGCTTTCTTTCTTCCAATGCAATGAGACTTATGTACTTAAAAATATATAGTAATGTCAGGAAACAACCTATGTTATGCAGAAGGGCTGGTGGTGAACACAGTGCTGTTTGTTCTTCTTCACTTTCTTTTAATTAGAATAACTTGTGAAAAATCATCACTGTCAGGGTGAACGCCACTGATTCATCTTGTCTCTCCAGATCATTCCTGCAATACTCAATTTCAATTCCATCCAGCTCCTTCAGTTACAGTGACAGCTCTTTATGATCAATCTAGTCAGTTCCACTCATGCATTTACAGTATATTCAATCTTGTCATTCCAAATCCTACGCTGAGTCTTTCACTTTCAAATTAAAACTCTGGGCATATAACATATTTTCCTGTTTCATGTTTATTGTCATTTATTTATTGTTAATTTTGTATTACAGTCAAGCAAATTGTATTTGTGATCATGTGATTAATATGAATTAAAAGTACAATCCATATTGGGGGGTTATTCCATTCTTATATTTGATCATTTTAAATCAAATGCATACTTTGTTAAAAACATTGATTTTAAGTGAACATTCATTTTAAGGGAATTTTAGCTATAAATGTCAGTATTGGGTTGCAGATACATTTGCCAGTTGCATAACTAGCCATGCATGCCCAGGCTAGGCCATGATTCACAGATAAGGCTGTGTTCTTTTTTGTGTTCTCTTAACATTTGCATATCCTTTCTTTCTCCACAGTTTCTGGCAAAGGTTTATCTTGGACTCATCTAGTCATAAACACCAAATGAGCTTGATTTGCTGACTGACTTCGTCTCATTTGTAACCATTCTTAATGTTTCTGAAAACCTCAGAATTTATTCAAAAGTTTAAAATGTCTTTTTTTATTTAGAAAAAAAAGGGAAATGGCTCTTTCCCAGCTTTTAATCTGGCTTTCTGTTCTTGGTTGTGGAAGAGAGGTTTACATCTTGCAGAAGGGCCTTTGTACTGCTGTCACAGTCTTCTGCAAAACTATGGGTTTTGCTACCTTCACTCTGGAGGTTGGTGCTTTTATTGACATGTGTTTTAGGGTTTTAGGGTCCTTGTATGTCAACAACACACTGAAATTACAATCCTAGTTTTTGCTCTTGTCCTTTTGTAAAGCAATTGGATCTCCTGAGGCTAGATGTTGACCATGTTCCTTATAAAAATACACAAATACAAAAGGGTAGGATGGAGTACAGAATGATTTTGCTGTCTTACAACTCCAGAATACATGACAGCACATCTCATCTTCCTCATATTTGTCTGCTGTCTACGTTCATTGCTTCCTGTGCACTGCCAGGTCACACCAGTCCACCAAGGCAGGATGGTTAACATTTTTCCACACTTCAATATATTTCCCTGAAAAAAGCCCTCTGACCGGCTATACAGTACCTTCTTCTTGGCCGGCACAAAGGTAAAGTCTTTTTATTAGCCATGTCATTTCCAGTACAGTTTCCCAGTACAATTTCCAGTCATTATAAATGTCTATTTAGATTTGGCAAAACCAAAAAAAACACCATGAGAGGTCAAGGAATTTTCATTACTTTTACTCTTAACCAGGACCCTATTAAAATGTATCAAATAAAATGCTATTGATCGAGCCTGTAAAACCAGATAGAAATGACATATTTAATCATTAATAAACACACCATCAGGTAAGGCAAACCTTTCTGCTCTTTCATCTTACTACAACAAAGGGGGTCCATTTTGATTCTTTCAATCCACCAAAAGGCAATATCATCTTGATCATTTTAGGTCTATCCTTGCCAGGAGTATACCAATGATAGGAAAAATGAAATAGGCAACTTCAAGAATCACAACTTTTCCTTGAAAAGTAACGTTACCTCCCACCCAGCCATTTCTCCTTTGCCTTTCCTTATTTTATGTTACTTTCCTGTTAAAACCCCAGACCCTGTCCTATCAAATTTAATTTCCATTTCATTGATCAAGTTCTTGGCATTCAAACAACAAGTAGACTCATCCTCTTAATGCCCATGATAAATCATGTTAACACTTTCTCATTTCAAATTGGACCCTAATGCCCCAGATTTCTCTACTTCCCTCAAAACCTTCCTAGTGGTCCCTGTGTCAGAACAAAGAAAGGTAACATCATCCATATACAATCCACTTCTCCACTACCTGGGAATAAAAAAACCCTTATCCTGTTATCATAATCCCTTGTTAACTGCGAGGGTTACATTCTTTGGTTTCGGTCATTGTTTGCGATTTAGAGCAAGGCAACAAAACTTCCGCTGAAGCAGCCCTATTACTTTGTAAACAAGGAGGCTAGTGAATAGGTCTTTTAATCCAATCGAATTATTGCTTTTTACTTCGAGAAGCTTTTGCAGAAAAACGACTACTTGCGTGTTAACTCTGCAGGCAGACCACGTGGGAACATTTTTGCAGTGAAAATTTCCCCTGTAGTTATTCAATGTACATGTACATCGCATTACATTAGTCATTACAGTCATTCCATTAGTGAGCAGGAAGGGCCAGTTTAAGTCATAATTCTCGTGAACTCTTGCTTTTGCCCGTGGTGAGACCAGAGGTTTCCAACAACATGGCGACCATACATTACTTTCACCAAGTTCACAATTTTGTGCTTCATTTGGAATTTGTAAAATTTTGCTATACTGTGAATTCATTTATTTTGTTATCGAGATTTAGTAATTGGTCTTGGAAATTGGGACTGCAGTTCCTCTTTAAGACCCTGAAGGAAAATAGGGGTAGGGTAATAGAAGTCACAAATCAAAATGTTAAGTTCCCTAATTCTTTTACTTCTCATAAAGTAAAACAACACCATCAGCATTAAAAAACCCCAACATATTTAGGAAATAATCTTGGAGAGACCGTTTTTAAATGGATTTATGACATAATTCTTGCCTCTGTAGCTGAGATGACACCCATGTAGGTCATGTGGCATCTATAAGACCTTAAGCGACAAAACCGCTCCACTTCTTCCACTCACTCTGACAGCTTCCTTACTTGTCTTTATTGTATGGATTGTAGATTCATTTTGCCAAATAACCGACCAACAGCACTTTTAATCCTTCATTCAGGTCATCACTTTTGCACTTTAATTTTTGTCTTCTAAAATCATCATGAATCGGGATCTCATAGCAACATTGGACGCTTTTCACTTTCTCATACGCTTGTAAATAGAACTTGTGAATAAGTCCACGTGCAAAGGAGGCTGACCAAGGAAGAACAAGATCTGACCACATGGTTGCTCTCTCATCTCCTCTTGTGAAAAGAATTTTCATGCTATCGCACATCTCAGCTCACACACGTTTCTTGACCTGGCAATCCGGGAGTCACACGGGGTAAAATGGTATATGGAAAATTCCGCTAGAGCTAGAGGTTTATTCTTATCCCCTGAAATGTCTAATCACACGTCTATGTCATGTCTACAGCTTGTAGAGGTTTGCTATACCAATATTGGGGGAGAAAAAAGCTTACAGAAATCCATTTTCATCAACCTTATTCTCAGACAAATCCTTTCCTTTTGACTTCTTATGATTCTGAGGCCTAATGTTTTCCCACAGTTTAGGGTCATATTCTATTTAAGGATTTAATGTTGTTTTCCATCTAGCTAAATCATCACCTTAATTGGTAGGTCTACACCATCCTTTATAGACATATCTTCCACAGTATAGGGGGTAACCCCTACGCTAGACACATGGCTTCTTACCAGTTCACTAATTCAGTCATCCTGTATCATTTGCATTCTTCATCAAAATTTTAAAAAGCAAACTTCGCTAAAGCAGAAGAGTTTCAAGCATTGCCTTTTCGCTGCTGATGACGAAGTATCTCCAAAACTATGTTACTGCATCCATAGGAAAAAATGGGGACAAAATCCCTCTGGGAATATATACCTCGGCCTTGGGTGGATCCATATTCATGGTAACCCAGAAGAAGGTTTTAGTAGGTGAGAGAATGCATGAATTTATTGCTTATTTTACCACATAACCTTATATTATCTAGACTACTAGACTGGTATGAAAATCACAACATTCATATTTCAAAGTTGTTTATAATACATAACAGTATGCTTTTGACAGTGTTCCAGCAGACTTTTAGCCATATTTCAAATACTTTTTTTTATGTAAACTCTTGTTACATCATCTTTACACTGTAATAATAATAACTACATTACTTATAGTATGCTGCATGACACTTCAGGCATTTTAAATGGCTGCATCTGTACATTCAAGAAAGGGTTAGGTCCATACATACTTATCTAGAATTCATGACATTATTTCTAGAATTCATGTACATTACGTTCAAACAAATATATACACAATGTGTACTTGACTCAATACAAGGGGTTACATACTGTATGCAGTAATTATGCAAAATAATAAATAACATGCAGCTCACCAGAGTAACATTACACAACGATCAATTCAGTATGATGGAGCTTGCTGTATTTGAAGCACAGAAATTAAGTAAGGGGGGCAGGGAAAGTTGTGATATTACATGTTGTAATTTTTTTCCCCTCAGTTTTATAACTGATATTTGTTTAATTACTTTTTTATGACCTCTGATGGTGAGCACAGTATAGTTGCATGGTTGCCTAAACCTGTCTATTGAGAGCTGAGTGTTTTTAATCTACAAGTGTTATATATTTTAGCTGTGAGTGCTTGTTATTTGTTTATTTTTTGTAGATTGTGGTATGCATGCTGTAATGTGGTTGTCGGATTGTTAGGATGTCAAGGGGTGTATCTGTATTTTGTTAAATGGATAAAATCTTGAATCTGGCATTTCTTCATCCCATTATCTCAAACTGTACAGGATTTGTGTTAGATAATAATGTCCTGTGCATTGCATGTTTGCTTCTACAATGATGATTGAAGGATGTCAATAGAGCAATAGAGCCAACAGCCTTGGCTAGCTGGAGCTACTTATTAATTTATCATTTTGGCTCTTTATTTTCTGCCATTTTAGGAGACATTATTTTACTCTCAGAGTTTCTGCCTCTGGAATGTTTGTGTAAAGGTAGTATTTTAAATTAATCATTATCTGTTGTTTTCTATGCATTCTACATACTCCTTGGGATACCATTTTCTTTTACCTGTCTGAGGTAACAGGGCATGCATTGTGTAGGTGTGTATTCGAGATGGCAAGATTCCTTTTCTTGGTACAGCAAAATTTGTGATTTGATTTCAGCACTGTTCTTCAGCTGTGGTCATGCAGGGCCAGTTATGTCTGGTGTCCATTATGCCTGAGTGCTTTATTAAGTGATTGAGCACACTGCAAGAGAGGTGTGTCCCTCACCAATGGTATCACATGCCTACAACTGCTGTGAGGCCTCTAGGGGTCTCTGTGTTTCTGAGGCCTGAGATAATCCTGCTTGGCTGATCATGTGCTCAACTTGGTTCCCAAAAACAGCTAGCTGGTGATTGGACCTCGGCTCAAACTTGTCACGAACAGTTCTTTCTGGACCGTATGCGGACGACACAGTCTGAAGTAGTGAGGAAACACTGGGGGAAAAGTCATGCAGGAGACGGGAATGAAGACGGGGGGCGTGTCCTTGGTGCGCTGGTGTACGGGGAAGGTGTGGCCGAGGCAAACAATCCAAATAAGTCCATCGCGAATCCAAAATACGGGCAAAAGTCCATGGCCAGTTTATCCATCCAAGTCAGGAGGTTAAAAACAGGAACAGTGTCGGAACCGGCAAGGGGAACAGGAACAGGCATAGAAACTTAAAAACATAACAGAGCCAGGCGCATCCAGGTCCCGGGCTCTCACGATATGGAAATCAAATGCAGAGCGCGGGACTGACCGAGTGTCGGGACGGGAAAGAGGCTGGAACAAGGGGCAGGTGCACAAAATTAGGTCCAAAGTGAAAAGAGCCGGAGCGCCCTTAAGGAGGAGGGACTACAATCGTGACAGAACCCAGGAGTATAGTGGTCAGCCTGCATTTCTGGGAACACCTCTACTGATTGAGCGTCTTGCTCTGCAAAGCTTAGTTTACCCAGAGAAAGGGGAGTAAACAGAGCGGATGATGTGCTCTCTGAGAGACAGGGCAATTGAAGGACGTTCGGAAACTGCATTTGCCACTCTCATTGTAGCAATATAATTTCAAATAAAAGAGAGAAATCAGAATTAACCTTTTCACAAAAGTCCCAGACAGGCCCATATCGATGTTTTGTTTGCTCATGCATTGCTAATTTCGATTCCAGTTCTTGAATAACAAATGATGTATACATTTCTAGGTTATTCTCAAGGTTTTTCCTATCTTTTGTTCCATTCATTGTTCCCTCTATGTTGACTGGGAGAGAATACTTAGTGCCATGAAGTAGAAATTGACATTGAGCTAGCCTTTTAAGAAAATGAGTGTACCCAAACCACGCCAGAGAAATGCCTGGTTTGCATTTTCTTAAACTTTCAGGACCCTTCACTGTCTGAACCTGGCACTTTGTGAGTTCTTTAATGTGCGCTTGTCCATTTGTTGAGAACATGGTGAAGGATAATTCATCAGACCATTTCACATTTCACCACTGCTCAGTAGTTCAGTGCTTGTGCTCTTTGCATCACTAGACTAGCAAACATGCACATGCATTGCCAGGTGTGATAAGTGGGTAGAGCACTGCAGCCCTATTATGGTCTCTAGTTCTGGGACTTTGTGGTACACTGTTTTTAATTAAACTGGCTGCTTGTGCCCCAGGTTGAAAGTTGGAGCCAATTCCAGTCAATTGCTCACCTGTTTTGCCTTGCCTGGCAAATGCATGGCATCGTGATCCTGGAGTATGCCTCTCCACCAATGTTGTCCTTTGTTGGTGATGTCCTGAGTTACATGCAGGCAACAGCTTAGCTCAACTTGCTGATGGCTCATGAGCAATGGTGTCTGTTTTGGTCACTGAAGCACCAGCCAAACTCACTCCAACAATATCCTCTATATCAGTCACTGAGGACTCCTCCTCAAGCCATGCTGGCTGTCATTCCAGGGCCTTGCAGAAGTATTCAGACTGTTCTTATGGTGAAATTGCCAAATGAGGCATATCATTTATTATATTAAATATCTTATTGAAAGACTGAGTGCTCAAACTGAAGACTTCTAAGGGTTAGCTAGGTTACAGCCAATGCCAGCAAAAACTAAAAAGGACAAAAATAAGTATATTGTTTTGTATAGGTATATAGACCTGTGAACTCGGTAAGTTTCTACTAATCGTGTACATGGACACACTGCAATTTCTAACCATCGTTGGTTAATTAAGTTTGCTCAAGTTCTCAAGTTGCTTTTGGATTGCTTATGGGCTGCAGTTTTTTACGTCTTTCACCATAGTCAAGACCTTGGGCCGCTCAAGGCCATTCACGTTCTTGTTCTGAAGACACCTCTGTGTAGCTTTAGTCTTGTACTTTGGCTCATTTTCCTGCTGAAAGGTGAATTTTTCTTCTAGATCTGAAGTAAAAGAAAAATTCACAAGCTTTGCCTGTACTTTGCTCCTACTATATCCCATCAGTCTTGACAAGCGTTGAAGTTGAAGGGAAGCAGAACTATAACGTAACGCCGCCCGCACCATGATTGATGATGGTGTTGACTGAATAAATTTGTGTCAGATGTAATGCTTTCTGTTTAGATCACAAAATTCCCATTTTGATTTGTCTGACAGCAAAACACTTTGCCACATGTTTGCAGTATCACTTAGGTACTATGCCTTGTTGCAAATCCATTGTGGGTTTTGAGATGGGTTTTTTTCAGTCCTGTCCAGGCCTCCTTATTGAGCGACCTGTTGACATTTCACACTGAACTCTGTATGTCTTTCAGAGTCACCATTTGTCATGGCATTTCTACTCAGTTTCCTTCTTACCTGGCATCTCAGTTTGGAAGGATAGCCTGATTTAAGTAGTGTGTCCTGCCTTCTGCTTCTTAATCATTAACATTATCATGCTCAGAGTGATATTAAAATATTTGATACCCTTATTCTGCTCTTTCACATCATACATCTTTATTCCTGAATTGTTTTGAAAGCTCTCTGGTCCTCATGGTTGAATCTTTGTTTGAAAAACCGAGGGACCTTCCAGTATATTTATACTGAAATCATGTGAACTATTAATCCGCATAAACAGAGGCCACTCAACTTATTGTGTGCCTTGCTGAGGTAATTCTGTGCACTTTTGTTTGCCACAGCAAAGGATAAATACTAAGTAATACTTAGTCAGTCCTGACATTATTTGTCCAGATTAGTTACCTATTTACTTCTTAATTTTTGTTTTTTGTTCTTTGTAATTTTGCTGTGAATTTGTGTAATAATGAATAGGAATTAATACGTCATAGTGTCAAGTTTAAAGCAACATGGTGCAAGAGCCCATATACAGTAATCCTGCATTATACAGTATGAGCTTCACTCTTCAAAAAGTGCTCATTAGGTTAAAATGAAATTCCCATAACTTCCCATGGCATAATCTCTGATTGGTTCCAGAACTAAAAAATGGGCCCTTAAACACCCACACTGTCCTGTAGTATATGTGCTTAATGCAAACATGCCTTTATTATAAAAAATGTTACAATATAATAAAAAAGTCCTTGTCCCAGAAGATGCAAGATGTGAAGAATCTCTCCAATGTTTTATGAGAGTGCAGCTTGTAAATGTCAGCTTGTTAAATGAAAAATAAAAACAGGAATTATTACATCTTGTATAACAAAAACAATGGATTACTGTGCTGTTACAAACTGGTTGGATACTGTATGTAGCTAAGCCAGTCCAGCATTGACACTAAGCATTCTGGAAAGTTATTTGCTTAATTAATTCATGAGCCACATCTGTATGGAAGTGCTTGCTTTCATTATACCTGGTGCCTCTCATTTACCCATTTGTTTCTATTTTTTGTCCACTACCGGTACATCATCTTAACTATATTACAGTAGAAACTTTACTTTCACTAGGGATTGTGCAGAGAGCTGTTGCAAATTGCCAAATTCCCATTAACCAAGTCATCCCCTATACCGTCACATAGGGTTCTGCAGTGTATGGCTAAAAAACAAAAGTAACCCTCCCTTATAGAATAATTAAAGTTCTGATGTATTGACTTTACATTAATTAAAGTAACACTGATCAACTAAAACAAACAATGGTAATCATAAATAACAACAGTAATAAAAAACTTACAGTAGTCAGCAAAATTAAACAGCATGAATCCCTCCTCTGCATCCAGTGGATGCCTGCACTTTCTCTCTTTTCCTCTGTGATAAGCGTGCCCCCACTGTTAATGAAAAGGGCTATACAACTGCCAAAGAGTCTGTAAAGTTGTCTCTTCAGCCTGTTATTGTCCGCGCTGCTGACGCAAACAGGAGCATTCGTTACAATATAAAATCGAGAGCACATTGAGATGCAGGTGGTGCCCCTCTATTCCTGTAGGGGGTACTTGGGCGGGGGGAACGAAGGTGCTCCTTCACTAACAAGATTTGTCTGATGATCCTAGTTTGACAATACCGTGTTAGCCAAACCAAACCATGAAAAAGTGAATTTACTAATGTTGAGACCCTATTGTATATTTGAAGTGAGTAAAAACCTGCTGAAATTGTCATGGTGATCTACTAGGAACATGAGTTGTATTTCATTTGTGTGCCAGAAAATAATAGGCTGACAAAAGTACAGTAAATTCTGTTCTACAGTTTGTCTAGCTACGAAAAAATATGTATTCTATATATCTGCTGTAGAGACTATAAACTAGACATTTGTCTCTTCACTGTCTGCCATCCTGAATAACAATATTTAGAAGTCCCTCTTCTAGAAAAAAAAACCCTCTTCCCTCATCTTGTCTCTCAAACCTCATTTTTTCAAGCCACTAGAAAATAAATTGTTGCCCTGTAGAAAACATGTGATTAAATTGTAGCACAATAAATATAAAGGGGTCAGGTGGTGTCACATTTGTATAAACAATATAAATGCTTACATCCAGTCATGATAAAATAGTGTTCAAAAATGTTAGTATCCTTGAAAATAAAATGTTGTGGTGTGATCTGATGTGAAGAGGCCTAAACAATGAACTCTAAACCAAAATAAAGAAATGCTCTCTGCCAGCGAACCAGTGTGCATGATTGAGATCCATGGAGGTACAATAGAAAAGACTGCAGTCTAGCCTTCCTCAATGATTTCTTTAATCCTACAAAAGCCAGTCTCTTCTGGACAGTTGCTTGACTATAGTACAGGTAAAAGAGCAGTGTAAATCCCTCATCTGAATGAAACGAGTTAGATTACCTGTTTTCCTTGAGAAGTACTGTAGCTGTACAGTATATCACAGTAGTACAGAGGTTGAAAATAAATATTTTGGGTTTGTGGTGGCCTCTGGAAGAGTGGTCTCCATAAGTTCTGTGTGTCCTCTCCACATTTCAGTTCCTTTGTCCCAAATTGGAAATCTATGTACAGTAGTTTTTATATTTTTCAGGACTCATCGGACTCATATCCCCTGGGCAAACCCACTTTACGAATGTTGTTGTGGAATGAGCAGTACTCCAGCTTGGTAACCTAACTTTCCAGACACTTCAGCTTGGCTGTGTGAGTATTCAGCACGTTTTTTGTTCTATGTGTTCACCTAAGATTCGGTCCTCTAATTGAAATTAGTTGTTCAATGACATTTGAACATTTGTCCACCCCAGCTGATGCAGTCTTTTAGTTTACCACCATCTCAGTTCTTAGAAGCTATGCCTGCTGCTTCATTGAGTTCTCCAGCAGATCAGCTATCTTACCCAATTAAGGGGGATTGGATTCTTTTTGCATCTAAGCTGAAGATAAGATTTCAGACACCTTTTCCCTGTTTCTGCCATCTCTGTTGGCATCACAAAAATAAAAAGAGGGCTAACAAAACAAAAAGGAGTGGCAGGCACTTAGTGTTCTGGTTTTGTGTTGCCATCACTGAACTCCAGTCCCGTGATCTCCATATTGGATATATTCTTTTGAAGAAATGTATTGTGTTGACGTATTACAATAAATGTGAGGGAAACAGCTAATTGTTAATAACAGAGTCTCTAATTCCCATTTAATGTGAGGGAGGCAATATCAAGTTGGAACAGACTGGTTTCAAAGTACTGACATTGTGAAAAATGATACTTTTATGTATTTGTAAGCATGTGTCATGGTATTTCCCTCTAATAAAGGTGTAATTAAAAAGAATTAGTTTAAGCTGGGAAGAGCTTTCACTTCCCTTTTCAGAGTCTGCTTTAGAGAGGGAGGAGAGCTCTTGCAAGTTTTTTCTTCCTTTTGTTTTTTGCCTCAGTAAGACTTCTGGTAAATGACATGGTCTGGTCTTGGCATGATGCCTGGCAAGATCACATGGCATTAATACATCCAGTGCTTTTGGCCAACTCACTCTGCTTAACTGGAAATGACAGCCAGTCCTAACTGTAACCCTTCACTCTCCACTCCATGATAAATATGTACAGCAGCACAGTACCTGGAACTGGACAGGGATGAGTCTCCATAGTCTAGATATCCTGCTGTAGCAATTCTCAGTTTCACACATCTATGGTCCTAGTAATGGTGTGCAATTTATATAAGAATTTATAAACATATTTATTTTCTTAAGAAGCATTTTGGTAGGCTACAATCTGCACAGTTATACAAGATAAATGGAGGAGATTGATCTACCAATATATTAAATATAGATAATGACTTCTCCAAGGAAAATTTACTTCATAGTACAGCAGATCTTTTCATATCTCTGGTTCTCTTACCACAAATAATATATGTTTAGTAATAATAATTAATAATTGCTTCCACTTATATAGCGCTTTTCTGGACACTCCACACAAAGTGCTTTACAGGTAATGGGGACTCCCTTCCACCACCACCAATGTGCAGCACCCACCTAGATAATGCGACGGCAGCCATAGTGCGCCAGAACGCTCACCACACATCAGCTATCAGTGGGGAGGAGAGCAGAGTAATGAAGCCAATTTATAGATGGGGATTATTAGGAGGCCATGATTGGTAAGGGCCAATGGCAAATTTGGCCAGGATGCCGGGGTTACACCCCCTACTCTTTTTGAGAAACGCCCTGGGATTTTTAATGACCACAGAGAGTCAGGACCTCGGTTTTACATCTCATCCGAAGGACAGCATCTGGTTACAGTATAGTGTCCCCGTCACTATACTGGGGCATTAGGACCCACATGGACTGCAGGGTGAGCGCCCACTAACACCTCTTCCAGCAGCAACCTCAGTTTTTCCCAGGACATCTCTCATCCAGGTACTGACCAGGCTCACACCTGCTTAGCTTCAGTAGGTTGCCAGTTGTGAGTTGCAGAGTGATATGGCTGCTGGCTATTTGGCCTATAATATGTTTGAGGAATCAAGTGTAATTCACAGAAATGGAATAAAAATATAAAATAAAAGTACAGTAGTCAAAATAGAAGATATAGTACTTTCTTTGATGAAATGCACACTCTCAGTGTTGGATATAGATAATATTACATATTTTATTTATAAAGCATCTCAACAAACCCAAGGACGCTATACATAGTGATAAAGAAAAAAGTACATTTAAAAGTAAACAAATATATATAAACAAGCATACAGAAAGGTTTATATAATAAGAATGTAGGACAATTAGTCATAGGCCCTGGATATACAAGTACAGTAGTATACAGTATAGTGCATACTGTATGATAACTGAAATGTGAAACAAGATGTCATGCAGTGCACATGGAACAGCAGAAGCTCCACAGTGGCATAATGGACCTACCTGAGAATCTAGGATGTGAATTTAAAAACATATATTCTGAGAGTGAACTAGATGGTTAAAAACATACAATCATTTCCAAAATTACAAGTGTTTAAAAACAACTGAATGGCCTTTATTGTTCATTCTTTGCTGTTTTGGTCATTATTATTTGTCAGTAGTGATTCACTGTCTTTTGTACTCTGACTGGCTAAGGCAAAGAGAAGTCCTGATGTCTCAAGTTTTGCAATGGTTCTATATTTGCGAGAGGTTTTGTAATGTCACTGTTACTATTACAGTATCAAAGTGCAATTCAAGTAGTACTGCGACTTCTCTTTTCAAACCTGGAAGCGGATATTTTTGCACCAGAGTGTGTTGTTTTGTTCTGGGCCAAAAGAAAACTAATCCTGCTTCAGTTTTGGAAGTGGGGTTAGTAACTTTTATTACATGAAGATAAGCGTAAATAACAAGAAAGAGTCTCAGTGGGCTTCCATACAGTTGATTGGCTTGTTACCTTAGCTTAACTCAGAATTATTTCACCCTGCATCCAGAATTAATGAGAGAGTTTGAAAATCACATTGTTCTGCTGGAGCTCAAGCAAATAAACACTTCGCGTTTAGTTTGTTTTGATTTTGTAGTCCTCATTGCTTGGTCCATGCCATGAAATTCCTCATGTTATAGTAGGGCAGGATGTCACAGAAAATTACCTTGCAAGTACTGCTCGGGATTTTCTGAGAGAGAAATGCATTGAAGCTGAGAGTTTCCGACAGAGATGAATCTGAGTTTTCTCCTCATCTGTATGTCTAATGAGAGGCATTTCAAATAGTCATTTGTTATGTTTTTAATCCTTTTAAACATATACTGGCTGCCACTCGTAATCTCTGACTTGGATTGTTTTTCTCTCTCTTCTCTGTCCCTCCTCTCTCATTCATCTCTGGATCTCTCTTCCTGTGATTATGCTGATTCATAAAGGATTGGCATGTTTGTCCTTAAAAGGCAGCGTATCAATGAATACATCTGCAGGAGAACACTGTAGCTTTGTAAAATGACCCTTTATGGTAGTAACAACCTAGTAGATTAAGTGCCAGAATTCTCCTCTGTTTTCCTCCTCCTTGCCACAGTACATCAAGGCTCTCAGTAAGTTTACATGACAGGAGTGCCATCCAAATCACTCACCAGAACATAGTACACCAATATAGACTGCAGCTTCCACGTGCGTTTTGACATCTACTGTAGCCTTCCACTGAGCTTTTGAATTGCAGGTACAACTGGGGTGAGAATGGTCATTCAGCACTCCATAGCCTCTGAGCATATTCACCTCTAGTTTGATGGCACACAAGCACAACTACTGTATATTGTACATGGAAAGAAGTTCAAATTTAAATGTATTAAAATTAATGAATTAATTAGTTTCAGATCATTGGCTTCATGATTGTGAAATGCATGCATGAACCTTGATTTTATTTTTGTGTTTAGTTGCTGTTCATGAATGATCTAAGAATCTATCCATTCAGTTTCTAACCACTTTGCCCAGTTCAGCGCCATGGGGGAGCGGGAGCCTTTCCCGGCAAGCAGCTGGCACAAGGTGGGGTACACCCTGCATGGAACGCCAGTCCATTGCAGGGCATACACATACTGTACACTCACACCAGGGCCAATTTTCCCAAAAGCCCATTAACCTACCAGTAATGTCTTTGAATTGTGGGACGAGACCAGAAGGGGAGAACAAGGGGAGAACATACAAACACACAGATGGCACCTGAGTCTGGATTTGAACCCAGGGCTTCAGCTGCAGCAAGGTAGCAATGCTGACAATGGTACCACAGTGGAGACGTCAGTGTAACAGTCTATCGGATGTAAAATTGCTCACTTCTTCAACTTTTGATATGCTGAAGCAGCATTTAAATAATATAGTGCAGGACTATAAAATTGCCAGGTGGCACAGTGAATTCTTAACGTTTAAGTTCAAGTTCAAGTTTATTTTGTCATTCTAGCCATATACAAGTATACAGTGGGACAACATATTGTTCCTCCTGGTCCACGGTGCAATTACAGACAAGACACAGACATAGATAATGTAGACAGGACTAGTAATACTAATATTAATAAGATTGTGCAAACTGAGACAGTGTACACCGGAACAGAGTCAGTGTACACAGGATATATACATAGTGTATTTTAACTGTTACAGAATAGTATAAAAAATACATCACAATATACACTGAACACTGGGGGAGTTTAAACCTTGTTTCTGGAATTTGAGTGGGTGCAAGTAGGTACCAGGGTGTTGCACCAACGTGCCCCGTGTCTGACAGTAGAATTCTGGGCTGCCACGCTAAAGGTTCGATTCCTGGCCACTGCCTAACTCCTTGGGAATAATCTTAAGTCAATAATATAATTTAAATTTCATACCATATTGACATTTTTATTCATTTTATGTATCGCAGTATGTTAAATATTAAATTAACATTAAAAATAAAAATTACTCAGCCGGGTATCTTAAAATGCTTAGCCTGTTGTGAACGCAGTGTTTTTTATTCAGGTTTACCTAGGTATTCAAATAATCTATATGTTGTCTTACGTTCTGGGTAAATGATTAAGAGTGTCAAATTGTAGGACAAAAGACAGAGGACAGAGTAAATCAAGGAACAGACCACAAGAGAGAGAGACAGATGAAGGGAGACAGGAGCAAAGAATGTTAGTGCCAGGCGTGAGGTCCTTTTTTGAGATCATCTGAAAAGACCTGATTGGAGCTAAGTATTTGTAACTTGCTAAGAGAGCTTGCAATTCTGTAGTTTTTAGGGATCTTGGATTTCCTAAGTGAAGAATCCTTTGGTTAAAAACAGCCTGTTCTGCTACACGTGTCTTATGTAGCTTATGTAGAAGGTAGCTTATCTCTTCTTTAGTTTGAATGCTTGGTAGCAGCCTGTTGGTTTCCTGTGTGGTTTAGACATAGGTCTCTGGAACGTCTTGTCGGTAAACTGTACATAGGGAAACTGTTGTGTTGTGTGTAGAGTAGTATGTTTTATCCTAATTGTTAATAAATATCTGTTTAACCAAGAGTTCCTGAATCATCACTCTTTTCACCAAAACTGTGCCAGAGAACAAAGAACTCACATGCCTCTAACTATACCAATCACTCAGGTATATTCTTTGCAAAAATTTACAAGTTGGGGGTTTTTGATTATTTATTTGACTTATTGACTAATTCACGCTTTTGTTTTTCTGTTATTCTCTATTTTTCCTAACCCCCATTTGTACCAGTATTGTCTGTCACTACATCTATGACCATTACAGAAACTGGATATACCTTTCTCGTGGTTCCCCTCCTCCTCCCCCTATTATAACTGCTCGATGTTTTAGTTTATATTTTAGACATTTCAGCTACAGACCTGAAGAAAAGGAATACTCAGGTCTGAGTTCACACTCATCTTGCAATGTTAGCCCCCTCCCACCTAGCTACTGTATCTAGCCACTAGATCACAGTACTAGCTTGCAAACTATCTTATTATTGTAACAAAACAATATCATCCTGAACACACATTGTTTGACCAACTAGTTTGATTATATAGGATTAATTAAAGATGTAGGCTTGTCATGATGCTGCCAAAGGAAGAGCTTGAAACACCTTGCTATTTTCCATTTTTGGCACGCATCAAGCCATCGTTGGGTTCTTTTTCTATTGAGGCGTTGTTGGTTATTTTGCACTCTTTTTAGTTCTGTTGTAACTTTGAAAATTAAATGGCTTCCACTCTTGTTTATTTTTCTTTAAAAATAATGTTTCTCAGAAACATTTTCAAGTGACATGGGGACACTGTATTTATCCATGACTCGCTGATTCAGATGTGAGCAAACCCTGTGGGTTTTTTTTATGTCACTCCCCAAGATAGCTCTCTAAAAACCTCATGTGTGAGAGTTTTTCTTAAGAATTGTGATTACATCCTATTTGTATTGATGGTTTTTTATTATTCACATACAAAATCACATTGGTTAAGAAACGGAAGCATGACTCTTCACAGCTATTTCAAAATATTACTTCATCACTACATCGCCAGCAGCCATATCACCCTGCAACTCACAACTGGCATCCCACTGAAGCTCAGCAGGTGTGAGCCTGGTCAGTACCTGGATGGGAGACCTCCTGGGAAAAACTAAGGTTGCTGCTGGAAGAGGTGTTAGTGGGGCCAGCAGGGGGTGCTCCCCCTGCAGTCCATGTGGGTCCTAATGCCCCAGTATCGTGACAGGGACAGTATACTGTAAACAGGCGCCGTCCTTCGGATGAGACATAAAACTGAGGTCCTGACTCTCTGTGGTCATTATAAATCCTAAAAGAGTAAGGGTGTAACCTCGGCGTCCTGGCCAAATTTCCCATTGGCCCTTACCAAACATGGCCTCCTTATAATCCCCATCTATGAATTGGCTTCATTACTCTGCTCTCCTCCCCACTGATAGCTGATGTGGGGTGAGCGTTCTGGCGCACTATGGGTGCCGTCGCATCATCCAGGTGGGGCTGCACATTGGTAGTGGTGGAGGGGAGTCTCCATTACCTGTAAAGCGCTTTGAGTGGAGTGTCCAGAAAAGCGCTATATAAGTGGAAGCAATTATTATTATTTTCATTTTTTTTAAATCAGCTTGATGCAAATGTGTGGGATTTTCAGACCAAGACGTGAGACCTGAGAGCTATGCGATGACATACTGTACCATTGTGGCTGCTGGCTGGCAAATGATCTTGCAGTGTAATAATACAAAACAGTATTTCAATATGGGTTCTTGTGTACATTTTGTTGGTGTTCACGCCTTTCTTTGGTCAGACAGCCCGTCTGGCCTGTATACAACTGTGGGAAACCATGAGGGGTGTAGATGGTGCCAAACCAGAGGACTGTTTATCATTCTGCAGTCAAACAATTCAAATCACTTTTTTTCTGCAAATAGTTCTGATTGCTTACAACAGGATTCCCAACCAGGTGATTTAAGTTCAGACTCTTTGCGTTGTCTACCCATTTTATAAAAATGTACTTAATTTATTCTAGTTTCCAGTAGCAAACCCTTCATTTTTTTTCTCCTCAGATTTTATAACTATAAATTGTATAACTATATTCGTTATAAACAGCTATAACAAAGAGATTTTGTTTCTTTAGCCTCTCTGTATGTAACAGTCCCCTACAATTTTCACAATTCAGGGATTCCAAAATATTCTAAGTTAGATCATACCATCGTGTCCAAGTGTAACTTCACTTGACTTCAATTGCACACGTTTTGTTCTAAATCCTCAACATTTAAAATTGTTTGCTTTTTTATTGCTTCCCACTATATACAGTATGTGGACAAGGACGATTTGTCCTTTAATACATTGAGTTATTCTTGTATCAGATGCAATTTATGATTAAGATTTGAGTCTCTTGTGTTTGCATTGTGGTAGTGATTCAGATTTAAGAATATACGTGTCTCAGGCATCCTATTGACGTCCATTAATAAAACATAAACAGATCAGCTTGTACAAAATGCCAGTAGCATCGAATGTTCCTGTCCAATCCTTGTTGCTGCACCATTGATTTAGACTGTATTCTTTAAGAAAGAATTTAAAAATACTCAGTCATTAGAATACTCAGGTTTCATTTCATGTGGCCAGCTCTCAGACATAGGTTTTCTGTCATTTTCACAATAGTGTCGCATTTGAGCATTTTTTATCCGAAAATCAGATTGAAGGTGACATTTGAAACAATGTGGACATGCATTTCAGACAGGAAGGTGTTTAATTGTTGATCACGTTGAAGTCTTTGCACCTGCACTTCAATTCACTGTTTCATGAACAGTGATACCTTTGCATTTCAGAATTACCTGTGTGGGTGATGCTAAAGCCACAGGAGAAAACGATTTGATGAGACTAGAACAGCAAGTGGCAGGCAAAGTAAATTTGAAGTTCTACTGTACAGAATCTTCTGAAGAGCTCATGTTAATTTAATTAGTGTGTTAATGTGCTTTCCATGATACAGCTGAATCTGTCAGACTAGCACTATCGAGTTGTCCCTCGGAGACTTATGCTGGCGTCACACTTCGCGACTTTTGCTAGGATTTTCAAGTCGTAGCCTTCATTTACCCCCAGCGACTCTAGTGCTCTTAATAGCCCCTACAACTCTCTACGACTCACTACGATGAAATCAAACTGGTTTGATTTTCTCATAGCGAGTCGCAAGTCATAGGGGTGGGCAGTGAGCCAGATGTGTACTTATGAGATAATGTGCCGATTATATTACACATTAATACTACTTTGTTTACAACATTTGTTTTAAAGGTGTTTTATATTTTTAACTGTGTTTTAAAACTCATGTAAAAACAAACAACTTCATTAAGGCTGCTTTACATTTATATACATCCTAGGTACCAAGTGTTGATATAAAGCTATTATTTAGTTTAATAGCTTAACTTATTACCCCATTTCAACTACCGAATATTTGTTTCTCTACTGTGTATTTTGAATATGGGAAGACAAAGTGTTTTAATTGAACGAAGCTTTCAATAAACAGAAAGAGGTATTGCCAATGTTCTTTCTTTATTTTACTTTGCCCATTTTGAGACAAGCCTGCTCAACGCAGATGAACACGTTCTGCTCCTCGTACTGTCACTACTTTTGTGCAGGGGGGGGTCAGACGTGATGACAATTTCATCATACTGTGAGTGGAAAATGAAAAAATCTTCAAAATAATTCTTTGCCACGTGCATTTAGCCAATGAAAAAGAAGGAGACAACAACAGGAGACTTTCGGACCGCGAGTCGGAACCAACGAGTGAGATCATGTCAGGGTGTCCCAGTACCCTTTTTATAATGGTGCCACCATGAATACGTATGTAGCTTAAGTCTACTGTCACCGAAGTGCAGTCCTGGAGGAAGGGCTTAGGGCAACTTTTGGGGCACGGTATTATGAAATGGAGGGATAGTAGATTTTCTGAGCTTCATTGACACCCAAATAATCTAGCAGATGCAAGAGAGATACTGGATTCATGTGCAAAGTAGTAAAAGACATAAATCTCTGGCTACCATTACATAGAACGAGCTGTGTTTAAATTCAGTACAACCTAGTGGTTTAATTTGCAAAGGGACACACAAATGTCATTTTACCTTTCCCTCTCTTCCTGTGGGCCCTCATTGATAAACGGGTATATATACGGTCAGTGTTAAGTCAGTGGAGAGAAACCAGTAATATAGCTCCCACACCAGTGAGTTATTGCTCTTTTCTGTCTGGAGTTTATGAAAGGCTCTGTTCCAATCTCTACAATTGATTTTATTGGCAGAAAATACTAATTTCTTATGTTTAGGATGTACATTTGAGTAAATGATTGCACCAAATCAATGCCTTACAAAATTAATTTCAGTGTGAAAACACAGGCTTCTTCATCTGATCCTCCATCTTGATATGCTGAATAAAGACATTCAAATTAATCAAACAGGAAATGATAACATGCTATCAGAGCCTACTGTGTCTTTCATCTCCCATGCAGTGTCTGTTTCGCTCTCTCCTTCTACCTGTGTGAAATCTTCCTCTGCAGTTGTTTTCTCCTCAATAGTCTTGTTGTCCTTAAATGACTTTCAGACTCCCTCCCATTTCTGTAACAGTATTGCTGTACTGCTGTACTTTGCACCATCCTTCCCTCTCTCTTGCTTTTCTGTTTTTGAGCAACTTACAGATGCTGCATTGAATGCACTTTGCATTCTCCCCTTTCACCATTGATCTGTGCTGTCCAGCTGCAGGACTTGTTGAAAACAGTCCAGAAGAAAGGGGAGACTTTTGTGTTTGTTTGTCTGGCTTTTCTCAGTTGCAGACATGTGCAAGGATAGTTAACCACAAGCCTTTTTTTCCCAAGTTGAAATTCCCTGTTTATGGTGAACCACCTTCATGTGATGAGAGTAGCGACCGTATGTTATTCCTGGATTGCTACTGTAGAAATAAAAAAAAATAGATAAAGTTTAAGGTGAAGGCAAGGCAGTATGAGGATACAAACAATATCCTTTAGTTTCACTTATACTTCCTGCAGTTTAACATGAATTTACATGGTTCAGAAGACCAATGAAACACAGTGATGCTCACAGTGATGTGTTAGCAAATCTCAATAGCCATACAGTAGGAGTCTGTTTCCAGTATTTATTGGATTAAAATAAACTTCTGTCTAATACAGCCAATATGGCGAATGGACTATTGTTGAAATACACATTTTCAAAAGGAAGGAATTAGAGTTTGATGGGGAGATTGGTTACAACACAGGAAATTAGAACTGTTGGCTGACCCACGTTTTTCGTCCGGTAGGAAATCAAATAAAAAATGCTCAAAACAGTCAACATATGTTAAGTTTAAGGAATTCACGTGCATTCAATCCACAAAGATGGGATCTTACTTCCACAGGGCAGCATGCACAACGTTATGCGTAGCTGTTGTCCATTACTATTCCCTCTCAAAAGCTGAGCTGCAGTGAACTCCTCAGTTCTTCTCCTGCCTGACGCCTTTTCTCTCCCTCTCTGTCCATTCAGATGCCGTCCCAACAGGCCCCATTTCTAGTGAAGCTGTGAGAGCAAGCCACCATGTCCCAGCTGCTGCATGTGGAAATTCCCAACTTTGGCAACACGGTGCTGGGATGCTTGAACGAGCAAAGGCTTCTGGGCCAGTACTGCGATGTGTCTATCGTGGTCAAGGGCCAAGCCTTTAAAGCTCACCGGGCTGTGCTCGCTGCCAGCAGCCTCTACTTCCGGGATTTGTTCAGCGGCAGCTCTAAAACCCTTTTTGAGCTTCCCTCCACCGTGGCTCCTGCCTGCTTCCAGCAAATCCTCTCCTTCTGCTACACAGGCAAGCTTACGATGGCAGCCAGCGAGCAGCTCGTAGTTATGTACACGGCCGGCTACCTGCAGATCCAGCACATTGTGGAGCGTGGGATGGACCTCATGTTCAAAGCCAACTCGCCGCACTGTGACTCCCAGACGGCCGCGATGGAAGATCCGGGATCGGAGCCCCAGAGCCCCAGCAACAATCTCCCAGCTACCCAGGCCATGCCGCCCTCCACTGGCTGGTCACCCACCCTGCCTGTGCCTCTGCGTGGCCGCATCAAACAGGAGGGCTCCGACACGACGCTGGTGCTCCAGAGCTTGGCCCACAAGCGGGGCAGTGCCGACATCCTTGGCAGCAGGCTCTCGCGGGGTGGCTCTCTGTACTACACTGGCAGTGGAGGCTCCGCCATTTTTCCAGGGGCTCAGCCGCCGTACCCCATGCTTGGCGCCGAACGCTCCAGCCCCAGTGCATCCAGCCTGCCCACCACTGACAGTCCCACATCCTACCAGAATGAAGATGAGGAATTCGAGGAAGAGGTGTATGACGGAATCGCGGAGGACGGCTATGGGCCCATGTACAGTCGGACACCTGCTGCTTTTGGCTGTAAATATTTTCTCATATCTTTCGGCTGGAGGCAGGTCATTTTCTGCTGTAGTTGTGGTCATTTTGTCAAGCTTCAGCAAAATAGCTTATGCTAAGGGTGTGCTTTAGGACTTT
This sequence comes from Lepisosteus oculatus, assembly GCF_040954835.1. Lineage (NCBI taxonomy): Eukaryota > Metazoa > Chordata > Actinopteri > Semionotiformes > Lepisosteidae > Lepisosteus > Lepisosteus oculatus. The sequence continues at coordinate 8,834,996 of NC_090719.1, read as the reverse complement.
TCAAATAATTACCTTTAGTTACATTTAAAAGCTTAATTTAGTTGGATTATATATAATCTATTAATCATAATTTATAGGGAATTTATAGGGAATTGAAAACTTCTTAAGTACTAGATAATGAAATATGAAAGGAAACATGGGTCATTTTTTTTGTCTTTGGTTGGCATAATACATATTCATAATTTTATAATAATATACATTTGTGTTAACATAAACTATAGAGTAATGTTCTTAAAACAGAAGGTTTGAAGAACATTGGAAGAAGGTTTTAAATCAGGACTATTTTATTCTTGTATGTCTAAATCACTTTACTGCAGCTTTATGAGCTACCCAGCTAAACTGCGAAAGCTCTTTAAAACCCTGAAGCTCTATCTCCTACATGAATGACTTCCTCATCTTAAGAGTCCCACTTAATATGGGAACAGCTGATAATAGCACAGGTGGCTTCTCCTGGATAAAACTGAGCACTGCCTACTTTGTTGTCATTCTACTGGAGAGTACATTCATGGCAGCTCTCAGAACAAGTATCTTAGCTTTTACATTCCTGTGCCTAAAGTATTTTGTCCTGAGTAAGTTGAGTCAAGACTACCAATTCTGATATTTAATGAATTATAGCTTTTACAGTATCTGTCAAGGTGGTATTGCTATTGGACTAAAATAAGGTTTTTGTTTGTGTTTGTTTAAATTAAAAGCAAAAGGACCTTGGAATGTATTTGTCCTGGACTAGGTAGAATTGACTTTCACTGAAATTGCAACTTGTACCATTCTTGCATAATTATGTTTGAGTGAAAGAAAGCTCCAAGTGAAGACTGGGTGACAGACACTAAGAAAACGACTCTGATACCTTATCTTACCTTCAGTGTCAGTCTCCTGCTAACTCTTTTTTTAAATTTGTCTTTCCTGTGTGTTAGCTGTCTCGTGGTGTGCTGAATCACAGTTCCTGTCACATAATACTTCCGGTGAAGGTGAACCTCAATATACACCTGTTTGTTGGCATGAAGTCTCAGGGCTTTGATTCTTATTATAAAGCGTCATTAAAATGTAGACTTGCGTATCTGAATGAAATATAGACAAGAAGAAGAAGGGGTTTTGTTGTCTCGATGTGTTTTTTTCTTTTTGGGCCGTTTTGTCAGAAAACTGGACTTACCCTCGGGTTTCTCTCTCTGTCCGTCTGTCCTGCTGTGTCCAGTGCAAGAGAAGGCAGAGGCAGCTACCATGCCCATCTCTCTGGACAGCCGGTCTTGTGTACTGATCCGCAGAGACCTGGTGGCCCTCCCTGCCAGCCTAATCAGTCAGATCGGGTATCGGTGCCATCCCAAGCTCTACTCTGAGGGAGATCCTGGCGAGAAGCTGGAACTGGTGGCAGGTGCAGTGCTGTCACGTACTCTAATCCAATTCCAACTATGGTTAAATGTAAGGATTCTGTAGCCATGGAAAATTGAGGATTTTTAAAGAGTCATGAATATTTTTCCCTTTAAGCGATGAATTAGGCATTAGTGATAAAGGAAATGATTTTGTGTAATCTATACTTTGCAGTGCTTTTCAATAACACTGAAAAGCATTGTACCATAATGCAATATTCCTGTGTTTCATTTCCAGTCTCATGGGTCCGTCTGTGTGGTGTTTTTCCATGTTCTCTCTGTGTTTGTGGGGAATTTCTCTTGAGTGCTCCCATTTCCTCCCACCTCCTGCTTTTCGGTTCAGTTCAGTTTATTTTTATATAGCACCTTTCACCACAAGGTTGGCCCAAGGCACTTAACAAAGCTGTGTGACAACACATGACATAAGACAGAAAGAGAAAAAGCCAGAAGACAACGGAGGAGAGGATCCAAAAACTCCTCAGTAAGGAGAAAAAAAACCTCTAGGGGTCCAAGGTCAGCAGGCTGCCCAACCCCTCTGGGCAGGCTAACATTATACAATTCTAGATTCGATATGTAATTCTGAATTATCCCACTCTCTTAATTAACTAGGCCTTTTAATTAACTGCCATTAAGTGGGAGAGCAGTTACGTGTTCTCAGTCTTGCTTTGTGAACACTGTGCTTTTGGAATAAACTCCATCTTAACTACTATCTCGTGGTTAGAACACTCTGCAGCATGCTACACTACCAACAACCTCGGGAAACCTTTGAGACAATCTGGAGGTAGATAAGACAACTTTGAGGCCAACATGACATTTTGTTGCTTGAGACTCGTCCCCCAAAATAACCTACTTGCTCACTTTTTGTATGAAAAAAAAAGATCTATCTCTATGTTGAGGTAAGACAGTATGCCACGCTGTTACTAGGAATATTCAAGTTATAACCACATTATACAAAACATTGAGCAGATAAAAAATCTACTTAGATGGTGTTTGATTATGTGTGTAATTGGGATCTTCTGCATTAAAAACGTATCCAAAGAAAATCCTGATTTACCCAGTATTTGTTTTTCTGTATCATGTGTGGCTTATAAAGAAGTCTGTGTGTCATGTTCTTTGTCTCCCCCAGGCACAGGGGTGTACATCACGCGAGGGCAGCTGATGAACTGCCACCTCTGTGCTGGCATTAAACACAAAGTGTTGCTGCGACGTCTACTGGCAACATTCTTTGACAGGTCAGTGGATCCTTCGAGCTCAGACATGAAGTAGGGAAGTGGAGAATAACCTCCAAATACTTTTATTATAAAAGGATATTGGTCATAAAGGAACAGTTTGTTTTTCAAAGTTGAATGCATTAGCCTCATTCAAGAAGAGAAAGCAAAAAAAGGCAAAAAAAAGAATTTCGGAATACTGTGTGAGCAATTCAGAATTCAGCTCTTAATCTCCTAATGGAGGTCTTAACTGATCCACTTGCTTGTTTTTTAATTGATTAATTGAGTCAGTCTTGTCAGTCTTGAGTGTCGAATACTTAAATTCAAGGGTACTGTGTTCAGCACACTTCACTCAGCTTGTCCTCGTGGTGCTTGTCGTTATCTCTGACTAAATGGCTCTTACTAGTTGAGCAAGTGATGATGAACAGATGCGGGTGGGAATTACACAGTATCACACTCCAACAGTGTGCCCTTTACAGAGGCTCAGGGGGTTACGTTTCAGACAGCGCACCTGAATGAGAGTAGTTCTCAAACTCAGAAATTGGTACAGGGTGATACCAATGACAAATCCTATTTGATGTGGTAAGATTTGAAAGGAAATGCACAAATATGGCACAAGTCGTGTAGCTGAATTCGGTTAGCCTGAGATAAAGAATTAGGCTGGAGCAGTCAGAAGACACACCGTTGGAAACCACTGATTTATAGGAAATGTTAAAAAAAAATAGGGACATGGAATAATACCGCAATTTATTTTCATTATAGTTATCAATATTCTGATTTAATAATTTCATTCTGAGGAGTAAAGGTTAATTCTGCACATTCGAAAGAGTTCAATACAATGTTTCACTCATGGAGCAGAAATAGGGAGGAGTAATAGGTAGGCCAACACAAGAGAAGAGGTGGACAGGAGCAGGCAGGTGATTCAGGTAAAAATTACAGGGGTACGTGTAAAATTCTATGAAAATGCGATTAGCACTCATTTAAATACTCGAAAAACCCTGTGTTGTATTTTGCGTTGCGATGTCATTCTGGCGTGCCTTTGAATTCCTGCCAAAGAACACAAAGAGGTGCTGTGATCGTGATCTGGAGAAGTAGAATTGTGGGCTGTCAAGTTTCTTTCAGGATCAAAGAGCTTTCTTAGAGCGATTCCTGCCATTCACGCCTTCCTGTGTAATTTGTGTCCCAGATAGCCACCTAGATATCCTGTATCTAGAAATATCCTATTCTTTAACCTCTTTCTACCTAATCTCACCTCATTTCAATCATATCTGTCTCCCTCTCTTCACTTGAATAAGGCTTCACCCTTAAAGCATGTTGTACTCTTTCTTTATACTCTTGTGAAGGATGCGTTCAGCCTTCAGCTCACTAACCTGGAGGCTATACGGGCCGTGCAGTCCCCGGTATGTGATTGTGGTATTTCTCCTTGTAGGAACACCCTGGCCAACAGCTGCGGGACAGGAATCCGCTCATCCACTAGTGATCCCAGCCGCAAACCCCTGGACAGCCGCGTGCTCAATGCCGTCAAACGTGAGTTTCACAAACCGCTCCAGAGAAACAGATACTCAAGACTGTGTCAAAATTGTGTCACCGTACAGTTGAAGTCAGTTACAACCCTTAAGTTGCGAGTCATTCTCCTCCACAGTTTAAGTAGTTCATGATTATGCATTTGAATATTGAAATGTTGCAAACGTCAATGGCTTTTATATTAAAAGAGGAGATTCTCTGTTTCTTCTGGATGCAAAAGGATGTTTTCTAAATGCCTTGGTCATGCTCTTTATTTATTTTGATACATCATGTTATTGTAGACTATCTTTCATGGCTTTTCCAGCATAGTAACAGTGAAGGCGAATGATAATGCATTTTTATGTATATTGTTTAGTAATTGTAGATGCTTGTGTAATACATTTAAAGTTTTATTTTCTTTTTTTTTCCATTTACACAAAATATGATTGCCTTGCCAGACAGTTATGAGTAAACACAGGCATGGGTGACTATTAGAGATGTCTGAATGACTAAATGTTTACTCAGGACTCATATTGCATTAGCCTATTAGTACAAATGTGATTGTAGGTGTGATATAATGCTGCTCAATTTCCAATGTTGCGCACATGTGATGTACAGATCTGGGGTTCCCAATCCTGTTGAGGACGCTCACACACCTTCTGTGTTTTTGTTCCAGCCAAGCTATCATTCACACAATTTAACCATTAATTGACTTAATAAAGGATTATTTTAAGCTATTTTCAGCTCTTAAACATGTTAGAGTTTACTTTTTATCTTAAGCAAAATTCTATTTTAAATTGTGAGTGAGGAAAAAAAAACATGTCCATGTTCCAGTTAAGTAAAGTGTAAGTTCAGATAATTTGATCATTAAGCTCAGCGAGCCAGCACATGTGCGGACCTTCAGAACCAGGATTGAGAATCTCTGCTCTAGGCTATCTGAGTGCATTCCTAAATGCTTAAATGGGCACATTTCATTTGAATGGGTAATGTTAGGTGATTGCTATATGTGCATCCAACTGAAAAACAGCTTCAGTCAATATAGTTGGTTATGAGCAGAATGTGCAACCCATTCTAAAAGGTACATAACATAGGCCTACACCCCCTGACCTCTTCTGATTCTTTTAAATCTTGTCATTGTTAATAGCAAAAAAAACTCATCTGTGCTGGAAATAATGTTGCCAACAAGTTTTTCTATTTCTTTTTTCATGTTTTCAGTTAATGGGGGCAAATCTGCAAGTGTGAGCCATATGATTTAATTTTAGCCATCTGGACCTATCAGTTTTTTCTAGTTGCAGACATTTTACGTGTTTGATGAATGACCTCTTTTTTTGTTTCAACAAAGCGATGCAACATGCTCCACACTCCTTTTAGATGACTTTATCAAGGATCCGTTTTTAATGCTCCCCAGTTTTGTCAGTTTTCAAAGTCAAAGTGATATAGCAACTTTGGACAAAGAAATTAAGCCTGCTATTGAACAGTTATTTCGTATGCAATACTTACAATGTGGTTTCTTGTCCTTTGTACCCTCTCTTACATTTTAAGGTGAGACTGTAGTAAGACCTGTTCCTAAACAAGATGTACTGTAGCTGGCCAGTTTACAAAATTACTAGAGGTTGCTAGACTGTCTCTAATCTTTGCAGATAGCCTTCACCACTGGGTGAAGTGGTTGAGAATTTCAGACAATTTCAAACATGCTTTAAAACTGTTTGACCTTAAGTATTCCTGTTGCTCCATGTGCTGTATTTGTAATTTGTAATCACAGTCCTAGTAAGGCAGTCCAATTTGTTTGCAGTATTCATTGTTGAAAGATACAGGCTCACGGGTATACGTATACTGGCAAATCGTGACAGCATTTTTCACACATAATGTTTCAGCCTGGGCATCCTGTATTCTGTGACCAGATTCCAGAAAAGATCAAATGCTTGCCTTAAATTCAGCCTTCATTCACACGTGTCAACATTTACATATTATCTCATGCTTTTTTGTTAAAACAATGTGAACCTTTTTATTATTTGCTATGTATTTTAGTTTTGTGTTTAATAAAATCATAATATAACTGTAATATATAAATATAGCTGGTAGTGACAGTGGTAACAAAAAATAAAAAATAAGGTACACAATAGTATTCCACCTTCTTCATTAACATTTCCTGCAACAAAATTTTTATCTCAGTCACTTGCTTCAGTTATTGTGGAAAGGTTTTGACATGCTTTTTTTAACTCTATAATGTTTATATACTTTATAAAATTATATAAAATTTTAACTTTTTCCATGAACACTTGCTGTTGTTATTGTTGTAATGGATAATAATCATTTTTAATTTAGGTTGTCCAGGGAGAGTGATGCATTAGTTCAGTGGTAGAATTCTTGTCTGCCACCTGGAAGGTCTGGGCTGCATTCCTGGCCTATGCACAAGTTGCAATAACAGACGAAAGACTATTTCTCTAATAATAATATATTATATAGCATGTATACTAAATTGACATTTTTATTATTTTTATAAATCACAGTATGTTAAATATTAAAATAATAATAATATTAAATGAAGATGATGTATGAGTTGGCAAAACCTGAATACTGTCAATGACCCAGTTCTACCAGTCAGACCAAAAAGATTGCTCTCCAGATTGTTCAGGGAGAATATGAGAATTTAAAGATACCCTTAAACAGAAGTCACAGTTGAGGTCTTTTTACATTCATATTTTCTTTAAAATACTAATCATTATAACCAGTATGTATAAGATATTTTTATCTAAAATAGGAAAGTGGTATTTATAACACAATAAACTACGAACATTTAAGATAAGTGATGTTATGAAACAATGTGTATCCCTCCTCCCTCTACTTACCCCTTTTGATGATCATGAGAAGTTCAGTGAGCCAGGTCAGGCTGTAGTAATACAGTACTTTACCTGACCATCATGTTCTTCAGCACCAATATACATTTGCAGATTTACAAAGATTAAACTTGAAGAGCAGTGCAGCATTAACATGCTTTAACTTAAACATTCTTGAACCAGGATTGTCAGCTCTGTACAATAGCATCCGGGTGCCATGAGGAAAAAAATAAAAAAATTAAAAACTCATACGTAGGTCTTTTTTCCCCAATGAGGACTTCTTATCTCCTGCTTAGGACTTCATAAACTCCTCTATAGGACATTTTCTTTCTCAATTGCACTACACCTTTGGCTTTTTGTAGGAGCTACTGTAGCTACAAGGACATCTGTTCTCTGAATTTCAACAAATCATTCCATAGTGCTTCACAGAGACATGCTAATCTTTCTTTGCAGGTCCCACTAAGGCCTTATTATATATTTTGACTCCTAGCTAGGACACGAGGGGACAAAGACAAAACATAAATATTTACAATACTTTTGGATTTTGTGAGGTGAGTGGCATTTATTAATTTTGCATTTCTAAAATAATTAAATTTTTTAAAGGATTAGGAAGTGTATGCCTCACCAAGCAAACAATGTAGTTTTATATTAGGCATGTGAGCCAAATGCATTGACTCATAAACTACATTTTTGATGCCCCACACACATACTATAGTGTTACTATTTACAACATGATACAGTTTCATTTAGATCGAGCTACGTCATGTTAAAATGAGGAAGGAAAATTACCAAGTTAAAGAATTCCATAAAGTAATATCCACAGATATCCATACGTCAAGTATTACATCCGTTCTTGCAGACTGCCTTTCTCTAGATGTAATTATTTACACTTAATATTTCCCCTTAGCAGGAAGTAGCAGCTAGTTCATTTTGCCTGCTAGGGCCTATGGATTAATAGGAGTCAGAGTGGGGCTGGGTATTGGAACAGTCTGATCGCTCACAGATGCTGTATTAGTTTAAGATTCCCACAAAACCCCCTTTACAACTTCCTTGCATCTATGTCAGTAGTCCCTGCTGTACTGCCTGGCTGTGGTGATGTCCAGCAAATCTCGCTCAGTGCTAGCACTTCGCTAGTTCTCTGTTGTGAGAATTTCTCTGCAGGAGAAATTGACATGGGACCCCTTTTTTAAAAGTGTATTCCTTAAAATATTTTTTAAAACATAGGAGGGTTTCCAGAGGTATTTACAGATCAGGAGTACTGATCTATACACAATTAAACAACTGCAGCATTGTTTTGGCAAAACTGTGGTTTCCTTAAAGAAAAACATTATTAACATTATTACTGTAACATTATAAGAGATGACAGTGACACACACTACACTACACACAACATAATCATGCAACATACAAGTTACCCTATGCACAGTACAATTAAATTTTCACATATTCAACTCTTAATGCTACAAAGGGGAGTATAAGGTAAAGCTTCCTTTTGAACTAAGTAGAAAACAACCTGGGGTAAAATCTCTCTCTGCAAACCAAGGATGCCACAAAATAAATGGGAACCTATCTCCCGATTCTAAAATGCACCCATTGACTAGTATAGGCTAGTTTTAACTGATGGATTCTTCACTCAGAAAATTCAAGTTCCCTAAAAATGCAGAATGTAAGCTCTCTTGGCAAGGTTCAAATACTTACTGTAGCTCAACTGGTCTTTATGGAATTAGAAGTTCGCTCGCCTGGCACATGCTTTATGTTCTGTGTGCTCCTGTCTTGTTCTGTTCTCTTTATAATAATAATAATTAATAATTGCTTACACTTATGTAGCGCTTTTCTGGACACTCAAAGTGCTTTACAGGTAATGGGGACTCCCCTCCACCACCACCAATATGCAGCATTCACCTTTACTTCTTCATTTTCTTACACAGTATATGTATCTTTTTAGACTGTTGATTGACACTTAATCCTTTAGCCAGGACTTAATTAACTCAGGTAAACCAAGGTAATCTTTACAATTGATCACTGAATCTGGACTCTCTCCATCTCAGCAAATATCCCCTTTGCTTTATAGCTGGAAATATTTACACTGCCTGTTACACACTTTATCTAGATTCTTAGAGACACCCCCTAGTTAGCTGTAACAATATAGTGTAGACATCGATCTGCAACACGACCAGAAACAACCATAAGTCATTCTTTAAAAGTCAATCAAGTCATGACTAACCTCTTTTTTACGTCTTTATTTGCTTTTAAATGTTATATTTGTTTACAGCTACTATGTATAATAAATTGTAGCAATCTATACACAATTAAAAAATAATTCTCTATACTTTATGTAATTGAAAAAGGATGAATTCTGTTGTTGTAACTGTAAAGTATTATTAGCACAGAAAAAGCACTAATGGGCTAACTCACATTTAACTTTTATTATTAAAATAAGATTGACAGTATGTGATAGACACATGCTGACACACAGTACATAAAGGATTCACTGCGCCACCTGGCAGGTTTACTGAGTAGTGCAATCATGCATCAGATTATTTGAAGAGATAAAAAGGGCATTGGGCAGTATCTTTCGGCATACCGCAATATGTTTTTGTGGCACCTTGTGAGTTCTGAATGGCTGCATCTGTAGATGGCAGCCACAGGGAAGAGGATATACACTGCACAGCGTTGACTACCACAGACCTTTCTGTTTCTTAAAGATTGTTACAGAAAAAGAGTGCATTCCTAGTAGAGGAATATTTAAACTCGCAAACTTGGGGGACAGGGTGGTTAAAACAGACCAGTTCTGGAATGATGAAAAGCCACAGGCAATACCAAGAACAAATTTAAAACAAAGCTCATCCATTCTTAAATGCTTATATTATACCTCAAGGCTGCAAGAACATAAGATTACTTCATTAATTGGGAACTATGACATTATAGGAGCGAATGAAACATGGTTAAGTGAAGATGAGGAGGACAAACATAAAATTAGTGGGTCCAGACTATTTTCAAAAAGACAGACAGGACTGAAGAGGTGGTGGTGTGGGGCTACATATAAAAAATAACCTGGAAGCTAGAGATGTGAAGCAAAAAGATATGGGCACTTTAGAATCTACAGACCACCTAACACAGATACAGGCACAAGTAGTTTACTGTTTGATGAGATCGGGAAGGTTTGTAGCAAACTTCACTAGGAGATTTCAACTTTTCACAGAATTTTGATATATGATGATGGAAATAATTGGAACGGTTAATGATTGCTTCTTAAATCACCAACTAGGCAAGATGTCGTTACTGAGTATGTAGAAGAAGGATGTTTGAATGAAGATCCCAATCTACTTAATATGCTGGCTGTTTGAGGAAACGTACTCCGGTGTGTCATTGCTCCAACATTAAGCTGCGACCTATCAGTGCAAACATACACTTCACTCTTTGCTCGCTGTTTTGCTGAATAACTCTCCAACCAATTCTTCATGAGCATTGACTCAGCAGTTTCACTTTTTCCCAGTCTCTGCCAGCACATTTAACCATCCTTAGCTAGCCAATCTGTTTTTTCAGCGGCTGTGTTTTCCGAGGTTTCGGCTCACCAGCTACTCTCCATTTTTTTTCAGCTGCGAGCCTTGCCTCAATCCGATGGGTCTTCCCTATTCAGCTTCCGGAGCGTTTTAAGCCTCACTATTCCCGTGCCTTCACTATCTCTCTCCTGTAACACCCTCACAGCCACTCTCTGGCCTCTCCAGGAAAACATGAAGAAGTGTCCTGCGATCTACATTTGGGCTTCAGCCAATCATCACACACTGCAGCTCTGTCCGACAGCAGCAGCAGCATAACAGTTAATGCCTAAAAACAAATGAATTTCTCAAACGTGAAGTCTTAAGTCCAAGAAAATATGGTCTGAATGGTTTAATGGACATATTAAGAAAGAAATCAGAAGGAAGAAAGTATTCCGCAGAATGCACAAAAGGTTCCATGACTCAGAGTCTATAGAACTGCAGGCACAGCTGAAAAAAATACTTCAAATATTGAGTCACAATAGCAAATTTAAGGATAATTCAGAGAATAGGAATCAGTTCTTTACTTAAAGGGTAGCGAATCTGATTTTCCCAACCAAGTGGCTGAGGTTCAAACTGTGGGCACCTATAAGAAACAACCTGACAAACCTTTAGATTTTCTTAGTTAATAAACTACTACTTGAGCGAGATGAGCCACAGGACGCCCTCTTATTTGGTCTTTTGTATGCATTTATTAGAGAACATCCTGTAATGAATGTACTATGAATTACAGTATAAAGTACACCATTAGAGATGCTAAATGTGCAGTTTTCTAAATGTTAGATGTTGCCATCCTTCATTTAAACAACCTCAGATGCACAGATGTGAACTCTTTAAAAACTAAATGGGATCATACACTATTCACGTCCTACAAGGTCCATCACAGAATTGGATGTTCGAGAGATTGTTTTTGGTAGTCTCAATAAATAAGAAGTGTAATTGCAACAAGTATGTCCTCTGAAGAATGAATTAATGGCAAACATCTCTTGTCTGTGTTTTTCCTCCCCAGTGTACTGTCAGAACTTTGCGCCGAACTTCAAGGAGAGTGAGATGAACGTGATTGCCGCCGACATGTGCACCAACGCTCGGCGTGTGAGAAAACGCTGGCTGCCCAAGATCAAATCCATGTTGCCAGATGGGGTCGAGGTGTACAGGGGGATACCAGGCCAGGCGGCAGGGGTGACGCTGCCCTTCGACGCCGATTTCAAACCTCTCACTCCCACTGCCCTCACTTTTGAGCAACGCATCTACACTGAGCGCAAAGAGACGCTCAGAACTCACCTCCAGCTAGGAGGTAGTCCAGGTGGGGGAGAGGTGCCGGAATCTGAAACAGGAGGTGGCCAAGGAGAAGAGGAGGTAGAGGAGGAGGAGGAAGAGGAAGCCCCACTACAAAGTTCAGATGGGCCTAGTGGGCCAACTCCTCTCGTTCCTGGGGAGGGGGGTGACAACAGCAGCTGTCAGCCCCCAACTACAGAAGGACAGCAGGCAGAGGAGTATGGGGAAGAGTTGCGGATAAATGGGCAGTAAGTGCCCCCACTGACTCCCCGTCCCCTTGAAAGGGAAACTCCCTGTACAAAATGCCACTCTCAACACACAGACCCAAACACACATTCGCACATATACAGTAGTGCTTCACAGAGCATTACAGTCATAGACAGAATCCTAAAGCTCCCGTATACTGGTCCACCAGAGCTGCAGGGACACAGTCGTCAGATTCATGGACTCTGAGGGGCAAACAGGCACAGTTTGTTCAAGAGGCACTAATCTGCTAGTCACAGTAGTTAGCATTTTCTTTTTTTCCCACATATTTGATTAAAAAAAAACAGTCTTTGCATTATCAAAATTGTTTTTCATTAATTTAGATAGATATATAAAATTGTTTTTCTAACTAAAGTTATTAAAAAATCCCTGAAATCTTAAGAATGAGGCGCTTGTCCACTAATACATGCCTAGTTTTCTTAACTATTGCAAAACATGAATTTTTAATACCAGCGTTGAAAGGTATGATAGAGTTTCTTCATTTGTTTACTTGGATGTTTTGATTGATCATACCTGACTATTATCTGTTGTAGTAGCAGGTAAAAGGCAGCAACTCTGGTGTTCATGCAGCAGAAAATGCCTTTATTGCATATGCATATGGGAATCAGGCTTTGTCAAGCAAGACCCAAAGAGTATTACACAGGGTGGTCTTTTTATACAGTAAACAAGTTAAACAGTTACTCCCATAATGGAAGGATTATATATGTCCTGCTGTGCTGTGCACATGAGGAAGGAGTCAAGCAAGTTCCTCACTGTTTTTGTAACTCCGCCAGGAACATATGGCAGTTATGCCTTGCAACATACCATACTGTATGTGACAGTTCAGCATAGACAAAAGCAGAACTACATACTTTTACAACTGATGGAGTGGAAAGTTACAAGACACGAGTGTTTAAGATATAAAAGACGTATCAGACAACAAGGAATTAAGAATGATTCCTTCACCGTCCATGGTACAATATTATTATATTCAGTACCAAAAAGATGACACATTAAATTAATGTTGCAAAAAGCAATATAATCTAAATTTCTAAGTATTCAAATTCATAATCCTTCTCTCACAAATGGAACTACACCCTGCTATGGTTCCAATTCCAATATGGTCACATAACTTCAAGTGTACATATAACAATGCAATACTGTTAAGATAAAATGACTATGAAACTACTGTGAAATGAATGGTTTCATAGTAAGCATTAAAAATTTGCCAATGTTGTCTTCATTACCACTGTACTAAACCCCAATCAGACCAGAACCAGTTTGTACTTCTTAAAAGTTGTCATTATTTATTCATCAAAAAACTCGGCCAACATTCAGTAGCCTTGTGTGAAAAAGTCAGTGCACCCCGTGTTTCGCTATGAAACCCCCTTAGCTGCAATAAGTTGAAGTAAACATTTCCTGTAAGAGTTGATCTGTCTCTTACATCACCTGGGAGGAATTCTGGCCCACTTCTCCTTACCAAACTGCTTGGTGATGTTTGAGAGCATTTGTTTATGCACAGTTCTCTTTAGGTTCTACCACAGCATCCCATTGGCGTTGAGGTCTAGACTCCTGATTCTTTTCTTTTTCAGCTACTCAGTCGTAGATTTAGTGGATTTTTTTGGATTATTGTACTGTTGCATGATCCTCTATTGGGAATCTTTAGCTGTTGGGCAGATGGTCTCACATTTTCCTATAGAATGTGCTGGTAGAGAGATTAATTCATGGTGGACTCAATAATTGTGGGCCGGCCAGGTCCTGCGGCTGCAAAGCAGTCCCAAATCATCATCCCTCCACCTCCATGCCTGATGGTTGGTATGAGGTTCTTGTGGTGATACACAGCATTTGGTTTTCACCAAACATGTCATTTTGCATTACGGCCAAACATCTCTTTGATATCATCTGTCCAAAGGACTTGTGTCTTGTTCAGTCTTGTGGTTGTTCAGGTGCTGCTTTACAAACCTAAGCCATGCAGCAGTGATAATTCCGCAGACCAGGGTATTTCTTCTATCTACCCCTTCACAAAAGCTGTTCTTGTTCAGTCTTTTCCTAATGGTAGAATCATCAGGTCTAATGTTTACCGTATTGACAGAGGCCTGTAGATCCCTGGATGTAGCTTTGGGGTTCTTTGCAATCTCTAGAAGCATCATACGGTCTGATTGTGGGGTGAATTTGCTGGGACGCCCACTCCTGGGTAGATCCTAGGCAACCATCTTGACTTTCTTCATTCGTAAATTATCTTTCTCACTGCAGAATGATGGGACTTCATATTGTTTTGAAATGGCTTTATAACTCTTCCAAGTTATGAGCAGCAACGATTCTTTCTCTGAGACCGTCACAGATATCTTTTGACCTAGGCATGATGCATTACCACAAACCTTAATGACCAGACTGACAAAGTGTTTTATTTTATATACAGGTAGAAGCGCTTTCTGATGAACAACTAACTACATGCACTTTACCAGATTTGAATTACCTTCTTAACTGATATGGAAGCAGTAAGGGTACATTAACATTTTCACACAACGCTTCTGAATGTTGGCTGATTTTTGGGGGGTTGAATAAATAATGACAAAGTAAAATTTTCATGTCATTTGTCACATGAGATCAGATTTATCTACTGTTTAGGACTTAGTGAGGACCAGGTGCAGGTCAAATATGACTTAATATGTAAACCATAGAATCTTAAGAGGGTGTATGTTCTTTTTCACATCACTGTACATAGATCAGTGAAGTTTCTTTTTCAATACCCTCACTTCCAAACACACACATACTGTATATGTATACAGTATAGATGTGCGTCTTCTCATTTCTTCTGTCTTCAGAACTTTCTACGAGAATTTTTTTCTTTCAGGGCAATTCAAAGCACCAAGTAGCTCCCTCTCATCATCCCTTCTCATATTTTAAAACACTAGATTTCTACATTTATGAAAACAGTAATTTATTCATATGCTTACAGAGTAAGACAAAGCCAGCTATACTACTTGGACATTCTTCTGTTCTTGAATGTGCAACAAGCCATTTTAATCAACCAAAGGGATTTTATCTTTGTATTTTTATTAAAGCCGGCTTGAAAAACACATCTACAAAAAAGGAGATCATTTTTAATATATTTTAAAATTGTTGATCCAATTCAGACCCAGTCTGTCTCTTAATACCTGTGCCTGTATGAGTGTTTAATAGATGTTACACGCTGTGCCCCATGGTAGTTGCGGAGCTACCAATACACACAACATTCAGACAAACACACTCCTACACAGCCACAAGCTGCTTGCATGCAAAACAATAATGCATAAACAATTAAAAGCCACTAATTTGCAAAAGCCGCTGCAGTTGCCTGAAGATGTAACATTTTACATTGCAAAGTTTTTTTTTTTGTAAAAATCACAGAAGGGGTGGGAGGAAAGAAGCACTTTCTTAGTGACGGGTGGAGGAGAGAGGAGTGGTCCTGAGGTCCTTCTTCCTTTGACTTTGCTGAGCAGACCCCTCAGGGTTGGGGCGCAGTGCTACTGAAATGCACAGTAGCTAATGCCTCCCCCAATGTTTTTTTGTACTGGATTTAAAAAAAACACAACAAATCCTGCTGACATTTTGCATTTGCACTAGAAAAAAAGACCGCTCCATGCATCGGCAATAGTGAAGAGGTTAAAATCATGTCATGTTGGCACCACCAGTCTGGAATTTTTCCCAAAACCCAGCTTTGTGGATCTTGTTGACTGTTAAAGTGCAGCATGTTCTGAAGAGCAGTGCCCTCCATCACACTTGCTTTTGTATTACCATTCAAAGCCATGTCCTGCTCCTATTAGGCTCCTTGTTAGGACTGGGATTAAATTAGGATTTTGTTGCAGAATCCTGCAGTGTTGTAATTTGGGACAGGTTTTATGATGGTGTCATATTGTACACAGTTTGGGAGAGTCCAAGACACCTGACTACATGAAGAGGCTGTTTAAGTTAAGGCCTTGATTGGGCCTTTTTTAAGCTTCTGAACCCAGGGAGAGGTGTTCATGGAATTTCAAATACACCAGAGTTGTTCTTTGTTTTGCACAGAAAGTCTCCAGTCTTTTGGCCGGGATAGCGTATTGTAATACTGGGGACTAAGCACCTTCTCTTTCTGTCTCTGAGACAAGCAGTTTAACAGAACAATGCTTTTGGGTGTAAACTTATTTTTGCTGACTTTTGTTTTTGCCTGACTTGATCTATAAAATCCACAGAGAACTGAATGAACAGGTCCAGGAAGCTGCTTAAGAACATAAATAGGTTAATCTTTTTCTGTCTTCAAAATGTTCGTGTTCACAAATTAAATTTGTTAAAGCCAGTTTGCCTGTATAATATAGATTGATTTCTCACACATTTTTTAATTAATGCTTGTTTGCGGGGGGACATTGATAGCTTTACTTTCTTAAACAAGCCAAAACCTGTATTTAAGTTAGATTAGTTAATTTTACTTACTCTGTTTTTTTATCTGATTCCTTATAGTGCCCAAATCCAGTGTTCTCCCAGAAATGTTATCCCCCCACAGGCTTATCAAATTAATAATCACAAATTGTTTTTATCTGTCATGGATAGAAATGTCTTGACTATAGAGGTATACAGGCCTTTTGCCATTAGGTTTTCAATATTACAGTATATTATAAACGTGTTACTCTCATTCCCAATGTAAGTTTGTTGACATTGTTGGCTAAGGTGGAGGCGACCATATTGATAATGATTGTTAGTACAGCTAAGATTTTGGAGATCTCTGTTCTAAGCAACAGACGAGAAACAGTTTTTTACAAAGAGAAGTGAACGAGAATCTCAAGAAACAAATCTGCACTGAGGTTTATAAATCATTTGTTGTCAGTAACATTAATCCTGTCGGTATAATACCTCTATGTCTATGACTACCTTTTTCAATTAATCCATTGCAGGGGTTCTGTTAAGCTGCTGTCAACTTTGTGAGTTTGGGAAAGTGGTCAGAGTTGGGGACGGTGTAGAGTCTCCAGAAGGCATTATGGGCATCTTATCCATTTAATCTAAGTGTGGGGAGTGGGCATTATTGCACTAAGGAAATGTGTTAAGTTTACAGGAATGAAGAGTGTACAGTCTGACAAAATGGGGTGCAAGCGAGAGAATGGGGAGCACACTTTTGCAAGCCAGTTACTTTTTAGTAACGTGACAGACGTACTTGTATGTCGGTGCACTGTATGTTGCGGTAATCAGGCTTGGAATTCCTTCTCAGAGACCCTAACTTTCATATCATTAAATAATGTTGACAGTTGATAAAACTGAGTGCTTGCAAAGGTGAAAAGGGGCATTCTCATCTCTCTTCAGATAATATTTGTAACCATGATGACTTGCAGAAAAAACAAAACGTTACAATCCTTCTCAAATTATTGGTTAACAGCAACATTTCCCAACATCACACTTTTTTTTTTACATTCCTCAGCTTTGATATAGTGACTTGTATTTATTAGTGGTATTTCAGTGGTAATTTAGACTGATTTTTTTACCCTTTGTTTTTACATTTCAGTCATTTAATTTGTTTTCACCATAAACATTTAGTTTTTAAGATATGGATTTCTCCACTGATATTCAGTGAATATTATTAGACTTAATACTCCAAAACTGAACGAAAATTATAATAAAAACCGAACAGCGGTGTGCCAGATAGTATTGCTGCCTCACTGCCTCACTTGCGTTTTAATTTAAGGCTGGAGTACTTTTGTTTTCGGAGTGTGCATAATCTTGACACAAGTAAGGATTGATCATCCATCCATTTTCTAACCACTTAATCCAGTTCCAGGTCGCTGGGAAGCCTGGAGTGAGTCCCAGTAAGCAATAGGCACAAGGCAGGCATGATACACCCTGTATGGAATTTCCATCCGTCACAGGGCAGACACAAACAGACTGGCACACACTCAGATCGGTGCCAGTTTTCCCAAAAGCCAATTAACCTACCGGTATGTCCTTGGACTGTGGGAGGAAACTGGAGCACCCAGAGGAAACCCATGCGAACATGGTGGGAACATGCAAACTCCACGCAGACAGAGTCCCAGGTGCAGGATTGAACCCAGGGCCCCTGAGCTGTGAGGCAGCAATGCTAACCACAGGAAAGGTTGTTTAGAAATTAAATTAAGAACTAGATTTTCCATTTTGATAGATAAGTACATTTGGCACTCAAGATTTTGAGTTCGTATGTGAGGGTGTGCAAGCTGGCCCAGACCATGTATACAGTACAGATGAATTAAGCAAAGCCTCGTTGTCAGATGATAGTGATTCGTGTTGCTTGCAACCTTTCATTGGCAAAAGTAAAAGGAAAAAAATTGAACTATTAAAAGTGTTTTGAACTGTGTTAAATAGGTAATTTTTAGTCTTCAGATAAATGCAGGAAATGGCCAAAAAAAGTCGGTAATTCACCAAAGATTTATAACATTATACCTGAAACAGGTAAAGCTCTAGCCAAAATTAACAGTGCCCAAATCTCAACAGGTTGTAAGAGCTGTAGAGAGAGGAATGTCTCTTTTGCACCCCATGTTGTTTATGAGTGAGAGTGGTGGAGAGTATTGTGTATTCTCGTGAGAAAATATGTGTGCCTTAAACCCATTGAATATTGATTGTGGAAGAAGAGGCCTTATTTTTCACATTGTTGCTGACTGCAGTGGGTTTCTTTGATGTCTCATAGCTTTATACTTATTGCTTTAGAAAACATATCTTACTTCCACAACATACAGTACTGTTCCTGCGTTTTTAGAGCAGCCAATTGATTTTAAATATCATTTTAGAACAATTTTTATACCACCAAACAAAATGTTCCATCCCCAAATTCCAGTCTAAAAACCACTTGTAGAACTGTTTATTCAGGTGATGGCTTTGATGGACAAAATAATTTAACATGACTTTTCCTTTTTGGGGGGAGTTCAGAGAGATTTTAGAATACGGGCAATTACCCGTCGTCTTAGTTTCTACACATCAGTATTAAGTGTTCAAATATTTTAAAAAGTTAATCATATTACTGATGATATCCCCTATTTGGGAGTCTAGAATATACCGTTTGGCACAAAGCAGCTGGTTTGTGGCTCAGATCCGAACAGTGAGTGTGGAAATCGGCCATCTCTTCTATACCCACAATCCTGGTGAAACGCCTTAGTTTTGCAAGCCAAAATAAGAGAACTTTGAAAGGAAACTACTGTGACTAATGTTCCATGGACAAACCTATGCAGGTATCATGATTTACAAAGCTGCATATAATGTGGTAATGTCACTAACTTATAATGCTGTTGCAATCCCTTTCATTAGATTTCTCCTGACACCTATTATTTGGACTAATATGAATGTAGTTTCATTTTAACAATAATAGGGTAAGGTGGGCTTTTGAGTCCAAACCTAGCAGTCTTTGCTGGAAAACTGACTGAAAGATTTTCCGTCCACTGGAACTTTTCAGAAGCACTTGTGTAAAAAGAGAAGTTATTTTGTTTCCTTTATTCTTCTGCAGTATATACAGTACATTAGCAGTATATCTGATATTTTCTCCGTTTTTAGAAGGCAAAAACGAAAGTTTCAAAGGTTCTTGTTAGTCAGTAAACCACTTTAAAATCGAGAAACTTTTCATTGATTCAGTTTTAACAAAAGCAATCAGGCTGAGCCACAATCCATTTAAGTATGTCCTGTTTGGAACCAAATTCCTCCATTTATCATGAGTTTTTCTGTATTACAGGTTGTAGAAAAGATAATATCAAAAAGGTTTTTCATTCTTCTGACATCGATTGTAACGATTTAAGTCAGGGAAAAGGCACAGAGACAAGCAGAGAAAAAAACATTTGGATGTTTCGGCATCCAAAACGATTCTATATGATGTTTTAATTTATTAGTATACACATTTGTTGTATATGAAACCCATCAAGTCTTAATGCTACTAAAATTACCCTGGTGATGATGAGTTACACAGATGATAATTCCTTTTTTAAATGTTCCATGATTTTAATTATTTTTTGTCTGTTTTTCTCAAAGTACTAACTGTAAAGCAGGTACTTGATATTTTTGCAGCCCCTGAAGGACATATTTTTAAGGTTGTTCAAGCATTTGCAAACTTCTGCTTTTTTTCATTTTGTTACCAAGGCAACCAGATCATTGAAACCTGCACTGAATTCCATGGTCAGTTGTGCGTAAATCTAGTACTCACTGTTGCAACCTGTAGAGATAAAGCAAAAAGTGAATCAGATGTATATCCCACACCTGAGTGGTCTCTTTCTTTATGTGAATACTACGTGATGGAGTTTGAAATACTCCATGGTAAAAATTACCTTTGCCTCTGATCAAATACTTGACTGTACATCTGCCCTATTCAACTGGGATGTAGTAGTGCCTCTTCCTAACTCTTTAGCTGAAGTAAAATGCACTTGAGTTCCTGTTCATTTTTGGCAATGGGGTAAACGTGGAAGCAAATCTCTCAGAAGACTGCTACAAGCACAAACAAGTCCTTATGAGCTTGAACTGTGGTTGTTTTCCAACACATGGCACATGTTGTGGTTTATTAGTGATGGAGGTGTTATGGAGCTGGAGCAGAGGCAGGGATGGGGACTTCAAGGTGCTTCTAAAGAAAGGTGACCGTTTAGTGAACGCTGGGGTAGAAATATGTGCGCTAACCCCAAAATTCCTACCTTTCAGAAGTGCGAAATGAGTTCTTAGCAGAGCCCCAACTAAGAGGTCTGACCAAGAGACCTTCGTTGTTATCCAGAAGGACAGGAGAGTGTTGGAATGGTAAGGTCCTCATAACATGATCTTTGCATCCCACCACCAACTGCTTGAACTAACACACCTGATCTGGAGCCAAATGTTTGTTTGCACTGAACCCGTGTTGTGTAGGCCAGGTGTTCAAAACTGAATTATTTTCCATCTTAACCCAGTTTGGAGCACCTTGTTAGGTTATGCGTATGGGTTAGTGTCTGGGATGTATGTTGGAAATTCCATGTTATGCCCTATGCGGTCAGATAAACTGCAATATTATTTTTCTTAGTTATGCCAGCACTTTCTTAACAATACCAGTTGGTGTTTGGGGGGGGAGAAGAGGCTCTTGGAATGTGAGCCAGTGCTCGAAGCTTTGACAATCAGTGGAAAGTCCTGTTATACTGGGAAGACCTTTGTGAACTTGACTGACTTGAACTGTTGCACTATAGTGATTCTTACTAGGTGGGGATTGGCAAGACAAGCTAAAGAAAGAGTTTTAATACTCGGGAGCTCAAGTGCTGGGTGATTGCTTGACCGCTGATAAAACACAATGCGCTCTTTAACAAATGCAAGTGGCACTTATTGCGTTGTGTCTCATCTGTTTGTTTTCCTGTTTATTTAAAGAAAATATCCAACACCACCTCTTGTTCTTTACCACTTAATATTGTGGTGGATAAAGAAACAGCATCTTTTTAATGTGATACAGGTTACTGCTTTCTAATAAAACTCCTTACTTTACTGTTAACCAGTTGTAGTTTCTCTTTTGGTATCTTCATTCCTTTCTATATATTTTCAACTATTTACATCAAGAGACTGAACTGAGTTGTTCTTTTTCCGTACTATATGTAAGATGACAAGAAAGTTACAAACGAACGGCCGCTCTTGCCCACTTGGTAGTTTGAACTTAATTGATTCAAGGATCACATCTGGCCATTTCTTGAAACAAGAGCCATGAGTTTGGCTTAGTTGGGCATTCATTCTGGGGAAAAAAATATTTTGCAGGCTTTCATTGTCACCTTGTTTTTTTTTAAATCTGCAACATGCTTATCCAACACGTTTAGACAAATGATAAACTGTCCTGAACTGTCAGGTGGCCTGGTACCACAGACAAAAAAAAAACTTAATACCATTATACGGTACACAGAAGTTAGTCACAACCTTACAAACTCCTTTTTATAAAAAGATCTGACATCATGTCCAGCAATATTTGGCTCTTGAGGGAAGCTAATCATGTATTTGGATATGTTACACACACTTAGACATAAAACAACATAAGATTTGTTTTGATTTCTCATGTCAAACCTGTAAGACACTAGGACGAGAATAAAGTAAAAGTAAATGAAATGATATTTTGCCGATTTCACCTTTGCTAATCTGTGGAACCTTGAACCCGTTACGTATATTCTTTCTTTGGCAGCCTAATTGTTTGAATTGTGCACACTGAGAACATTACAGCTGGTAAAGATCAACTGGGTACATCATCAGCTGTCTGTCCACTAACCATTTCGATCTCTGGTAAGGCCACTCACAAGTGGACTTTCTGTTTGAAAGTTGTGGCATCTAAACCAACCATTGAACTCCAGGAGGCCACTATGTTACAAAATAAACTTCTTTCAAATCTTCACTGAACTGTACCGTGACTCCTTGCATCCCTACAGTTTGTCATAGCCAGCAGGATGGGATATCGCCACTTGATGCCAATTTTAATCTCTGAGCCCAAACTCTGGGGGACAGAGAGTAACAATTTTTGTCACTGTGCTCTACCCTCTTACATTTACAGTCTCATTCAGTGTTGATCAAGGTTGGTAGCAGCAGAGATGAACATTTATAGGGATTATGTTACTGTATACTTCAGTAAGGAGGCAAAATAGGGTGGTAGATTAGAGGAGGAGCCTTCGGGGGAAAAGGTAGGGCAAATAAAGCCCAGGTAAGAAAAGGCCCGTCTGTGGGGAAAAAAGCACGGGAGAAAAAAAAAACACCTGTTCCTTGAAAGAAAGGAAAATTGCATAAGACCTTTCTGAAAGAAGGAAGGCGATGGACATAGTACTACCAATAATATTAAGTGCGAAACTATCTTGGTTTAAAAATGATATAGGTTAAGAAGTCATTTAAAAAAAAGAAACTGAAAAATAGTAAAAACTATCATGTACTGTTATTGTCATTGGTATGAGTGACTCTTGCATTGGTGACTCTTGCATGGAATTGTGAATTGGATTGGAATGCTGTGAGCAGTGGTCCCCAGTCACTTTCCACCTGGATGCAGACAGTGCTGATTGACTGGTTTGATGAATGAGGAGCTTCCATCGAACAGGACTGGCTGGCTGAAGGGATACCAGGAGGCGAGACCTGTTGATGCCCTTCTGTGAGTATTAAAGCCATGCAGTTTGGACAGTGGAAAGAGAGGAGATGCTACAAGCTGTCCTTCTTGAATTTTCTGGAGGCTCATGGATGTTGAAGCAGTTACAAAGGTACAAAGGCAGTGTCCCTGGCTCTGAAAGATTGAATTACTGCTTTGTATTGATTTGATTGATTTCCTGGGTGCACACATGTGAGTAAATCACTTTGGATACACTGCAGTACAAACATTACTCAGCACACCAGCAGCCTCCTCTTCTAAATGTCTCTTCTCCTGACTCTGAGGAGACAGCATGTCGGCTACTGTCGGTTCTCTCGATGGGAGTCGGTACAGGAACTGCTCTCCTCACAGGGGAGGAACTGCACTGGATCCCTGGACTGTGGGTTTTGCCTTTGCTCTCTGCAGGCTGTTTGTCTTGTTGACACGTCCTGGACAGGTGCAGCATTCCAAAAAGTTTGGTTTGGGAGTTGGACTGGTGTTGGTGATGGGAAATGTTTAAAAACAGTCGGGCCAACCAGTGCAGAAGACTCAGGTTAGATCTGTCTCTCCACTGTAGGTTGTAGGAGTGGAGCACAGATGGAGCCAGTCCCTGGAATCTTTCTGTGAAGACCTGCTCAATTTGTCAGGCATGCGAGCCGATGACCGCATCTGAGGAGCCAGAGGGGGGTGAGGTCTTGTGTGGGGCAGTTCTGGGTTTGAAGGAGTGCTCTTAATGGTAAGCTCTAACTGCACAGGTAGGTGAAAGGGGTTGTGAACGTTGCTATTTAGTTATGCAGCTCTGTACATACTTTGCCAGAAAATGTTCTCAAGGACTGAATGTGTACCTTTCTTGTATTTTGAGTGTGTTGGGCACAATAAATTGGAAACTGTATCTCCTAAATATTTAAATCTTTCTATATAAACCTATTATTTTTTTGCATGGGTTTTGTACATCAACAATCATGTACAAAACAGAATCCTATATATTGGAGTACAAACTGGCACTGGATCAGATATGAACTGTAGCCTTTGTTTGTTTTTTTGGACATCATGAGCACTAAATGGTGTGGTTTTGCCATTTCTTGTACTGTAGGTCTAATGACCTCTTAACCCTTCAAATGCTCCTTATTGATGAAAGCATGTATAAACTACCGTGTTTCAGAAGTTTGCTTCTGCCTGCTATTTACGCAGAAAGTAGATGAGCTCAGGCATATTTTGGACACAAGCATTGCTGTGTATTTTTTTTAAACGTGATGGTCTTCGCACGGTTTGCACATTTTATGCAACATGCTGCTACATTTCGCAATAGGTAGGTAGTTGGTTTGTAACAGTTTATTATGCATGCATTTTAAGTATTTTATTTTTCCTGCTTTTTAAGATTCCTTGAACTTTCTTTCAGTGCTGGTCTTGAATAACTGGCTTTTTACCTAACCTTGCACAGTAGGTTAATACCAATGCCAATGAACATGGCTGCTGAAATTAGTTCTCTATCTGTACTACATGGCTGTAGTGCAGCCCACCTGAAGTAACATTTTATGCAGTATGCTATGGATGAAGCAATAGCCGTATTACTGTAAATTTAACACTAGATCACAAAAGTTGCAAATGTAAAGATGTGACTAGGTGGTACTAATGAGATTTAGCATTAGTTGATGTGAAATTGTAATTCTTAGTACTGCATTTGCTCCTGCAGAGCTTGGAGGCAGCTTTGCGGTAAACATCCCGTCTCAAAGCGCTTTGTGTTCTTATATTACAGGCATTTTATTTCTAATGACGTTTCCATATGGAGGGCAGGGAGTTTAAAGCTTTGGAAAATGCATTCGCTGCAAAATACCATTGGAGATCACCCTCTCTTACTAAATATAACGCTTTGCGGATTTTTAAATAAACAGTAACGTTTGTAAAAATTGTGAATTTTGTACCTTGCTAAAAGACTGATTTGTAGGAGCACTGAGCGCATGAGTTCCTTCCAAGCACCGGAGTCTCTGCGGGAGAGATGCAATGAAGTGCTAATGGTAATTCGCTCATCCATTTCTTATCCTACACTGCCCTCTTGTGGTTATTCATAGTAATGTTAAATTTGCTAGAAACTCGGGTTTCTAAACAATTGTGGAAGCTACTTCAACTACTACCCTCCGACCACCTGGGTCGTAGCTAGTGCTCAAACAGGTTTTGGTTTTCACTTTTAGCGATGAAATTGCATCGAGCCAAGATGACTTTATTAAGTAGAGTTTTTTGGTGACGTTAGCAGGTATATACCCAGTGATGGGGAAGGAACTCTAAGAAGCTAAACCCCAAACGTTTTTGGGGGACTAAGTTTAGGATTGACCAAAGAAAGGGTTTGATTTTAAAGTGTAAGAGCCGGAGATACAGCCATCTGCATGATCCTTGGATAAAATATTGGCTGATCCTCATCTTGGTCTGAGTGCATGTTCCAGTCAGTTATGAGACACATTTAAATGTTAAGCGTTAGCAAAGTCTCAGTTTTAGACATTTAAGAGAAATGTCAAAAGTCATTTCATTATGGCATTATTGGTTGTGGCTGGTGGGTTTTTGCCGTCCCAAAAAAGACATTCTCAGTGGTTGAAGAGAACTCAGGGCCATTCACCTCATTGACCAAAATCTTAATAGTTACAGTAAATGTTAAACTTCCTTTTTAAAAAGGTAAGAGCTAAATTTCTATACTAATAGAAGAAAAGTACACTATACATATATTCTATTCAGTGCTAGCAATTTGTGCTTCTTCCTACACTTGCAAAATAAAAGTAGACAGTGAATCAGTGGTGAATTTTGATCTCTGGCACAGCTTTGGTGAAAAAGAGTAATAATCAAGCCACACATGGTTAAACAAATGTTTATTTATGACAAACACTAGACAAAACATACTGTAACTATAGTAACTTGTGTTGTATATACAGACAAGGCATTTCAGAGGCCTAAGATTCAATCACCCAGAGTGCCCAACACAGCTATTAAGTATTAAACTCTTATATAATGCCTTCAGAGGCCAAAATAACCTGCCTTCTAAATAAATGCAATAAAACCTGCAATTAATTCTGCAAACCCAGATGCCACAAATAAATGCTGCCTACTCTAAAAATTCACCCACAAGCTGGAAAAAAAAGCCATTTTTTTTAGCAAACCCCAGAATAGCAAGATCTCTCTAATGAAGTTCTAATACATAGCTCCAATCAGGTTTTGTTTGGATGATTTACTTTAACAGACACTAA
The DNA here is from genome assembly GCF_040954835.1 of Lepisosteus oculatus. Lineage (NCBI taxonomy): Eukaryota > Metazoa > Chordata > Actinopteri > Semionotiformes > Lepisosteidae > Lepisosteus > Lepisosteus oculatus. Next base: position 8,808,762 of record NC_090719.1, on the reverse strand, counting down.
ATTATATTGGTTATATGCAATTTTAAATTTTTGATGACTGTGAATCACAATTTATTATTGCAACTTGCTACACGACTGAGTTATTACAAAAATATCGTTTTTAACATTGGATACTTCGATTGCGGAGATTTCTTTGGATATTAAAGTGAAAACGTAAGAAAGCCCGCAGTGTCAATTAAATCTTTAGAAACAATGACAAGCCTATTGATCGAACAATAGACTATAGTAGAGAGAGTTGATTCCGACACATGCCCGCCAGGCAGCGGTGGTGATACATGAATCTGTGGAGGGCTGTTGCGATATTAAACACCTGGATCATGTGACTGGGGTGTATACTTTCTCGTTTATGAATGAGAAGATCCACAGGCAATCAGATAACTTGAGTCTAGTAATGTCACGATTGGTTAGTGGGGAATTATTGTTGATTGACAGTAAATTGTCCAAATTGTAGACGAGTCTTGGTCCAGTTTGCCCAATAAACTCCGAGATTCATTGGGAGGGGCGGGAATTTTATTTTTCTTATTGTTTCTTCGGTCGGGAGTGTTTTTTTTTAGCAAAAAGGTATACAGCATTTCATTGTTATGGCCTTTCATTGGTAAAAATGAGTCTGCCTTTACAGCCGTAACTACATACTGTTGTTTTTTTTCTATCGTATTCTGTGAATCTGAACGGAAGAAGTCACGGCGCTACGTTACACGATGTGCTGTGGAAATTTTATTTGATGCTAGAAAACTCGAGGCTGATTCAGTGAAGCCCTCGTGTGTCAGAGCGCGTCTTCTGGCTCTTACTGTAGAAACCAAACTGAAGCTCAACCGTTTCTAAAGTCTGAGTCCTTGAGCTTTGAACATCAGGAAAACCAACTGGACAGTCCGCACAGTCTGCGACAGCACCGTCCACTCCACAGCCCTGAGGAAGGAGGTAGGCAGGACAAGAGCTATCTTTAACAGGAGCTGTGAGAATGGATTGTAGTTTTTACTTGATATTTATTGTACTTTTTCTCTTGTCAGTAATATTTTTTTTTATTTGTTAATGGTTTCATGTTGTGTCTTTAACCTACCTTTGGAAAGCAAATGTCCCATCTATGACAGTAAAGTAAGTAAGAGGTGTCCAGTCTTGGGTGGGGTTAATCTGTAGCAGGGGTGTCCACTCCTGGTCTTGGAGGGATCAGTGTGTCTGCAGATGGTCCAGGTGTTTTTATATCAGCAGCACTTTAAGAGCTGGGAAAAGGGTGCTTGTTTGTTTCAGTTAAACCAGTAACCAGCTGGTTTAGCTCCAGTCTCTCTCCCTCTGTAGCTCTGTACTGGGTACATGAGAGATCTAGAAAACAGAGATTACATGTTGATTTGTGTGTATTGAATATTTAGTTGTTACATTATTAATATGTATTTCTGCAAGCCCAGAATTAGACAAAGACAGAATACAGATGCTGGTTTAATCTTTATTTAAAAATATTTTCCCGAACATCATCATTTAGAAGTTCATTTTTCAGTGAATATTTAGAGACAGATATAATGGTTTGAATATCTGTTTTGTAAAGCAATGTGTATTTATATACTTGTACAGATCTTACACTCTGTCTCTGCAGTATCACTTCAGTATGCTGTATTTTATTTTTGTATTGTTTCTGGCTGTTAGAAAGGAGATGACTTCTGTTGCAGTAAACTGTGTTGTGCTCTCTGGTTCCTCTGTCTGAGTTGCTTCTGCACTGCTGTGGGTATTTTTTCAGGGACAGTCTGTACCCAGCCTCAGGACTGGACGCTGATATCAGCTGACTCCTTCACCTTTTCATTCTAATAATCAGTTGAACTATTGTACTGTTTTTTACAAAGTACAACACTACTGATCAAACTTGTAGTCACTTGTTTTTTGGTTTTATTTTCATTCTTTCATTAGACACCTCTTCCACACAAATGGGCTTCATTTCCAGCTTGTGTGGTGGAACTGTAGTCTTTGTGTTGATAAACACATCAGCTGCATGACTAATAAGAAGTACAAAGGTAGTAAATTGAGTGTATAATAACCTTTTTACAGATCAAAAATCAGACTTCTTGGTGCAGCATTAAGATAAGTCAGGTTATAGAACTGTAAGTGCCGTGCAAAGATCTTTAAACCCCACAGCTCGCGTACATATTACTAAATTATTTCATTCACATTCCTGTGGTTCTCAGATACTAATAAGGATTAAATGTACTGTGATTTCTCAGATGGGCATAGAAAAAAAGATTTTGAAACTTGTAACGCATGGGGGCTTCTGAAAACGTGCTGGATTTCTTCCACAAGTCTTCAGGTGGAAGAAAAAAAGCTACCTGCGCCGTCAGTGTGTGGCCACGCCCACTCGAATGACATACCTCGCAGGCCACGCCCCACGCACCTGTCCGCCAGGTTCTGCGGGAGAGAAGGGAGCTGAGTGAGTTTGTTCCGCGTCATTTTATGATTATTTTTTATTTTTCCATTATTTGAATGTAGATAAAGTTTTACTCGTGTAATTATGAAGTCTAAACCTCGCAGGATAAAGGGGTAAAACTCGTATTTTCATTGGCATTTTTTAAATGTATTTTCTTTTCTAACGCTTCTCTTATGGTTAACAAGCCACCTGTGTTTCACAGACAACGTGTGTTTTCCTCTTACATTGAAGAAAAGCTCTGTTGTAGCCGTAAAGACACTGCTGTATCGGCAGAATGAAAACGTCGCTTTCCTTTTGTTTCTTTATCAAACACTTCGTGAATTGTGTTCACAAAATCAAGCGTGTGCATTTATCCAAACCGACACCTAGAATTGTAAAGTTTTTTGTCATGATTTTCAGGAGTATGTTGTGCGGTTGTGTTATTACTGTATATTCGTAGTAAAAACCCGCTTCTAATAGTTTTTCGTTTAAATGGTCTTTAAATTCTAAATTCCGCCCTTTTTGCGTTTTCATTTTAGTGTCTTCGGGCAGGACATGATTCGCACTAAGTAATGGGAGTATAAACGTAAGTTTAAACATTTTATTCATTTCTTTACACTTAAATATTTAAATATATTCTGTCTGCCCTGGTGAACACGCCGTTCGCTACTACGAATCAATTATCTTAAATGATCGTCTAAATACATCTGTTCATTTGTTTCCAGTTTGGTGTCTCTGGGCAGGACAAGCTTGGCTTAGCTGCTGGAATTATCTATGTAAGTAGAAACCTTTTTATTCATACGTATCGTACTGAAGTACACTGTATACTGTACCTGCCGAATATTGTTGTTGGAAAACGTAATGCACCTTGTCAAAAGAAGACTCAAACTAGGCGATACTAGATTTCTCCAGGGCAGAAATGATTTTGACCCGAAAACACTGTGGGCCTGCTGTTTATAGAAATCATTTTCTGCTAAAACTGCGATCACTTTTTTTTATGCGCATAAAGCACATTTATAAGAAACCGTTTTGGCTTCCAAACTGCATCACAACAATTAAAACAACAGATTTAGATTAATTGTTCATGTGTAAATTAAGAAAAAGAATATGCTAATCAAATGGAAATCGTAAAAAAAACACGTTAGAACGTGGTAGTTTCTATCTAATCGATACACTGTAGCAGAATTGTGCCTTCGTTATTCACTCTTCGAAATTAAGCTTTAAATGTAACTACTTGAATACCCTGTTGAACAGGAACATTTTCTGTTACACCAGGCTAATCGCTTTATTCCAACTGTAAATCTTTTTATCTTCTAAACGTGTCAGTCGATACAGATGCTCGATCTAACTAGCTGGGATCATTTCGAGATCCTATTTGTAACACAACGCACATCTAATACTGATTTCTGTTGTTTTGCTGGACTTGCAACTTGCAAAGTTCCAGTCTTCATTCCGGTCGCCACCTCGACAGATCCCTTGGAGAAACAGTAACGTGCTGTATGTTCCTGTGTTTTTTTATCTGTAATTGCATGCAAATCTTTTCGTACTCTGTTTACGTGTAGAAGCATTTAGCGTAAATGTAGCCGTGCTTTGACACTTTGGAATTCCAATGTTAATTTTCACTTCAAAACCTGTTTATCTGTCGTACTGAAATGCTTTGTTTTGTATGCAATTTTCGCTCAATAAATTGTTCATTGAAGTTTGTTTTTTCATTTCTTGTGCAGAGGTCTGTAACCCCTTGGTCTTGGAAAACCCTGATGTTGGTGAGTTTTTTGGCGGAGAGATGACTGCAAACAGTTTCTGAGAATCGATGCGATGGGCTGTTTTATGCTTGGAGTGCCCGGCCGCGAGGGGGCACCCTATCGCATTGTGACTTGGAAACTGCAGAGGCTACCCCCTTTTTAAGTGTGGTCAGATTTTCCCACCAAAACACTTAGTATACTGTATGTTGGGGATTTTTCAGGGCGTGGTATCCACCCATCAATCAAGCCAAGCCCCCTCACTCCCAGCAGCAGAGGAAGGCAGGCTGGTGATGGCTTTGGTCTCTGCAGAGAGGCAGGTCACCTGGAGAGGAGACAGCCAGTTACAAGCTGAGTGAGGGGGCTTGGCTAGAGCTATCCTCAGTTCTCCCCCCGGGGCTGTACCTGGGCTCACTGCTAGGGACCCTAAACCCCTAAAAAGGCGGGGAAATCTGGAGCCGTTTAAAAAGGGGGTAGCCCCCGCAGTTCCCAAGAAAAAATGCGACAGGGTGTCCCCTTGCGGTGCGTGGCGCAAAGTACAAAACAACCCAATGCATCGTTTCTTGGAAACTGCTTGTGATCGCTCCAGATTCTCCAGCCAAACACTTACAGTACAGAGACATCAGCCCAGAGCAAACCCTTCCAACACCCCTTCAAAAAATAGAAGACAATTCAGAAAATGCGATCAACAGCTTTTATTGTACAATGCACAGCACATAGCAGCAGTCAACAGGAAAACACAGGTTAAGAACGTCACTACATGAAGAGCAAGATACATCACTAAATCGGTGCATTGCAGATCAAGCCACTGGTGTCAATAACGAAATTTAAGGAGAAATACACATTGCCAAGAAGAACTTGCCAACGCACGAAGAGTTGCTGGAAAGGAGATCGTCGGAGCGCTGAGGACCAGAAGCAGCAGAACTGAAGGCAAAAGAAAAGGGACCAAGTTAACAAGATATCGGACGGATTTACTGAATCGATTCACTTGACATTCTCAAGTCTATTGACTTTTGAAATAAGCTGACTGAATAAAGAAATGTACAAACGCGCTCAAATTCAATTAAAAACTAAAAGGTAATTTCATGAGAAATCACAGATGCACCACAGTCCCACTACTCCAATGTTTAGAAAATACGTTAATCTACATAGAAATGCAATGCTACGTATACATTTAAGATCAAGTACCACGTACGGCGTGTATCGTATTTGATTCAACTTTCTGCGTTGAAAACATTGTTAAAATTTGTAGTATCCATCTTTACCAAACTGATGAACAAAAGAACCATAAATCTGCTTTCCAAAGCATTTTGGTACCCTTTTAAAAGGGCGAAATGCAACGTCTTGTTTCTGTTACGATTTAATATTGCTACCTATATTTTGGGTGCTTGGCCCGGTCTATTTCTCGTGTTCCGACAGTTCTCTTATTTAATGCAGTTTCTCTTCAGCTCTAGAGTCTTCCTGTCCTCTACAACATCGCCTAAGCACAGACCTTCCTGGCTGGTGAAACTGGAAAGGTGAGCGGTGAATCCGAAGGTGGGAGCCTGTCACTCATGAATTTAGGGTGCTTCATCTTCCTCTGATCCTCAGTAGTAGTTGCTGCATGAGCTTTCCTGCAATTGGACTATAAAACTCAGGCTGTTGTTCTCCGGCTGTCTCTTCATTCAAACAAGTAACTGGTTTCCAACAAAATGATGTTGCATCATTACCATTGGTAAAATAAACTCTTTAGACATACTTGCATTTGACTAATATCACAGCCTTGGCCAAACTGGCGCTGGCATTAATAAGGATCTGGAAGAGCAGCTCCTGAGAAACTGAAACCGCAGAAAGGGCAAGAGATTTTAATTGCAAAGTGTTTTGTGTAGAAATGTTGAACGAGTCACGAACAAGAATTTGAGAGAGAATGTAAACATGTCCTAGGAGCTTCATGTGCTTTCTGGTAGAGGAACATTAACAAACTTAAAATTCCCGCCCCTCCCCTTGAAACTCGGAGTTTATTGGGCAACAGGAGGGAGTCCCGTCTTTAATTGAGAAAGTTTAGTGCGTGACGTGGCTGGATTCAATGCCAGTGATCTGATTGGCTCTGGGTCCTCTCATTCAAACCCAGAGGTTTTAGACTCCGGTCACATGATACTGGTGTTAAATATCACGACAAACCCTTGCTTCTGCACTGTAAGAGAGCCCTGCGTAGACGCGTGTACCACCTGTAGTTTGATCAATGGGGGCTTAATTTCATTTCTAAAGATTTTACTAACAAGCGGGCTTTCTTACGTTTTTACTCTAAAATCCAAATATTGTCGACATGTTCAAAGGAAAATTGTATTTTTTCTTGGAACTGAGACGAGTAGCTAGTCACAGTATTGACAATTTTGATTCCCAAATACATTAATATAAATATAAACTCTTAAAGACAAGAGTCTAAAACATAAACAGAAACAGATCTAGGATAATTATTTGAATGAGAAAGGATTACACGATTTAAGGCCGTCTAAATTAGTTCAACAAGTCGGTATTTAAAGTTGTAGATGCAAAGTCACATAACCCACAACCAAAATGCATCGAAATCTACAGCAGCGGACATCCATAATCATATTCATCGTAGAATGTCTGGTTTGTCTATTGCACCGTGTCTTGAATTTACACCCTGACTGTTTGCAGCTGTTGAAGACCCCATGGCTCCGTTGAAAGACTAAATTCCCGTATGGAACAGGTAGTAGGTGTATTCCCTGCTGGAAAAAGAAGAAAGAAAACAACGTTTCGGCCGTGGAGCCTTCTTCAGGTAATTACTGTAGCTGATTTAAACGTTTTGGCCTGCACCTTCATTGTTTTGATTTATATTGTTTAATTTGGAGATTCACTTAATGACCTTTTTTGGCAGTGTATTTTATAACTAATGGAAACTTTGGTTGTCCCCAGTGCTTTTCTGCTCCTTACACTAGAGTTAATAGTGCTCCATAACCAGGGATCATTTTACATTAGAGTGTGTTAAAAGCTACAAATGACCTCTTAGACATTACATTTCAGTCCTTGATTCTTATTGTGTTATTGCTCAGTTTGAGTAGTTTAGGTTAAAGAGACAATGCGATCCAGCTTAGAAAAGACTGATCATAATTTGTTTACACAAGCACGAAGGGAAACGGATTAAAAACTGGCAGGGAATTCTTTTAAATCCACATTTTCTACTTTCTACTTCTAGGTTCATATTGTCTTCTAAGGCAGTGCTAACAAAGCAATGGCGGTTTCTTGAGAATTAGGTTTCAGAAATATTATTGTACTCGCAGCAAGTGTTCTGCTTCCTTATTTCGTATCTCGGCTGTTTTCCTAAAAAAATGATTTAACATACCTCAATAACAGTAGCTATTGTACTGTATACAGTATTTGTATACTGCCTGCTTCTGTTGCAGAGATAATCGTATTACTACTTATCACTTGCAGTGCTTTGAGTACAGGAAATTTAATCAATGCTTCCAGTAAATGCATTAATTGTCCCTATGAATATACTACTGTTAAAGGTCTTGAAGTGCTTTGAAATATTTTATCAATGAGGTAGGTGAAGGTGTTTAATTATACCATTCTGTAAAGCTTAAGGCTTCCCCTGGCTGCTGAGTGTGAAGAATAAATTAAGTCCGAGTGCATTACATTTCCAGAATTAAACCAATACCATTTTCTTCATTTGAGAGACTGAAGCATAGGCAGAGACATTCACTTGACAGTGGTGTGCGGTATTGATCGGTGTATCAGTCAGCGTTTCTCACAGTGTCCTCTCCTGCCAGGAGTTTATTACAGCCAGCGGTGGCCTGAGAATCTCAGAACATATTCCTTTCGAGCCACCCTGTGACTGAACTTTCCTAACAGCCTGCAGTCCTCGAGTGTATTGAAGTTGGCGCACGTACACACATAAAAGGCAATTGCTTAGATCAGATGGAACAAAGCAGTTGGGACACCAGAGATTGGGTGTTAAAGTGATAGTAATCTAAAGGTCACTGAGCAAATGTCCTAGAGAGCAGCAGCGCGATTTCTTACTTTGCTTTGACACTGAACTTCGAGCAAGTCCTCGAGGTTAACCAGTCTGTTTAAGCCAGCATTTCTCTAAGGTGCTGGCACTCAGAATTAAAACATGCTAAATAGTGAGAGAAGTCCTTATCGGCCCCTCAACTCTATTTTTTTTAACTTATGTCACGTTCTAATGCAGGCAATCGATAAACTAGCAGACTGAAAACCTGGGAGAAGTACAGTATATGGAGAAAAAAAAATTCTGCAGATAGAATTGAAATAACACCTTTTCTAAATATCATTTCTGTCCTAAAACACAGCTATGGCATCAAACATTGTCTACATTTACATGAATCCTAACTCTAACCCTAGCTTAGGGTTTGCACAAGGTTAGGGTCAGAGCTAAGAATTTCTACAATATTACTTAATGGAACCTTCCACTCATTGGAGTGCAAAATATACTTCACTGAAAAAAGATATGTGTCTGAAATGGTTAAGCAGGCACACTTAACTAAAGAGAATGTATCCACAAGGGCAAAATTCAATTTTTGGACAAGTATTCTACTATTTGAAATGTTGTATTGGATGGTGATCTCAATGAGCATGTTTACAGGCTTACCTGGGTAAGAGTCAAGAATACCCCCAAAATGTGGGCTTTAGGGTGTTAATATGCATGTGGAATTAAACTGTAAATATGCTGGATAAGGGAGGGAAAAGATACCTTAACATTAATGAGCTATGACGAGAGCTGTATAGATTTTTCTGTGGTCCATTTTCTCTGTAAGTCTACTGTATATTTCACTTTCTACTCTTAATGTTTTCCTATGAGACAAATGCAAAAATAACATCTAAATGTGTTTAATTTTTAAGTCGCTGTTTATGAGCATTGTATTTCTTACTGGAAATTAGCCTCGTGTTCTACTTTTACATCCTTTGAGGTCTCATAGTGAGAACTAATAGCTCGGCTGTAATATTTCAAAGTGCTGTTGGTGCAGGACATGATAAATTATCCTTTCCACTTCAGGACAAAAAAAAAACATTTCAGCAGCTGAAATTACTAGGTATAGAAGTGATAATGAGAGGATGTATTCAGAATGAACAGAACTGTGTGTCAATAAATTCTGTATACTTTTGTTCAGATCTGTTGAAAAGGCTGCGGTATTTGTTGATAAATAAACTGGGTTTTTAAAGTTCAACTGGATACCCAGTGGAAGAAAATTGTAAATATCAATACTTCCATGTTAAATGTCTATCATGTCCTATCTGCAAAAAAAAAAACATTTGAGGTTATGGTTTTAATAGCTATAATCCAGCTACATGAAAATGTCAATTTTCTTTATTTCTCTCAACCTTAGTCACTGCCTGGTAAGTATTTCAAGTTTAAAAGAATATTGATTGCATGATGTGATGGGTACATTTATTTTTCAACTGCAGTTATCTCGGTGATCTTAGATTGGTCAGATTCTGCAATTCATCACAGACCAGGGACACCTACTTAACCTTTAATTAGAATTAATAATTGCTTGCAGTTATATAGTGCTTTTCTGGACACTCCACTCAAAATGCTTTACAGGTAATGGGGACTCCCCTCCACCACCACCAGTATGCAGCCCCATCTGGATGATAATAATAATAATAATAATAATTATTATTATTATTATTATTATGGACACTCCACTCAAAGCACTTTACAGGTAATGGGGACTCCTCTCCACCACCACCAATGTGCAGCATCCACTTGGATGATGCGACGGCAGCCATAGTGCGCCAGAACACTCACCACAGGAGGAGAGCAGAGTAATGTAGCCAATTCACAGAGGGGGATTATTAGGAGGCCAATTGTAAGTTTGTAGTAAGGGCCAATTGGAAATTTGGCCAGGACACCGGAATTACACCCCTACTCTTTTCGAGAAGCGCCCTGGGATTTTTAATGACCACAGAGAGTCAGGACCTCAGTTTTACGTCTCATCCGAAGGACGGCTCCTGTTTACAGTATAGTGTCCCCATCACTATACTGGGGCATTAGGACCCACATGGACCGCAGGGTGAGCGCCCCCTGCTGGCCCCACTAACACCTCTTCCAGCAGCAACCTTAGTTTTTCCCAGGAGGTCTCCCATGCAGGTACTGACCAGGCTCACACCTGCTGAGCTTCAGTGGGTTGCCAGTTGTGAGTTGCAGGGTGATATGGCTGCTGGCCATATCCATATGGCCATATGGACGATGTGACGGCAGCCATACTGCGCCAGTACTCTCACCCCACACCATTTATTAGTGGGGAGGAGAACAGTACAATGAAGCAAGTTCAGAGATGGGGATTATTAGGAGGCCATGATTGGTAAGGGCCAATAGGAAATTTGACCATGACGCTGGGGTTACACCCCTACTCTTTTCAAGAAATGCCCCGGGATTTTTAATGACCACAGACTGTCAGGACCTTGGTTTTACATCTCATCTTAAGGATTTTAAAGTCTCATAGCTAGTGCAAGCTTGGGTCTTGCCATTAACCAGCTGTGATTGGCAAAGTTGTGGTTTATAATTGGCAGAGTACCGTTTGGGGAATCCCATCGCCGTTGACTAGTGACATGATCCAAGCTGAGAAAAGTAAGCTCTGAGCCAAAGTGCTCATCCTGTGCTCTGAGCAAGCACCTTCAGTATCTGAGCCTTACTAAAATTTCCTTTTGATTTTTGCCTTCAGTGTTCTTTGTTTTTTTTAGACTCGGATAGCTGCCTGATTATTCATGTAGTGCATAAGCACTGGCAACTTGCTTTTAAGAGTAAAATTTCTAAGGGACAGTACATCGCAGAGGAGTTTGGTAGACTGTTCCCTACAGAAAGACTGAGGTCTAGAACAGATCAAACAAGCTGAACCCTGGTATGATTTATCTCAATTTCAGATTTCCCCAATTAGAAACAAATGAACATAGACGAATTTGCATAGTTTATTTTATTTCTTGTGCACAACACACCACTGTGAGTTTCTTTCCTTCTTTGCCATAGCAACCACAGTAAAATAATGGTATGAATTATTACATAGTTAATTTTTTAGATGTGTAATCATATTCTACTGTTCATCTACCATTTTCTTCTAATTCATTTCTAGTTCTATGCTGTATGCGATAGAAAAGAATGCACTCCAATATTACAGTGCTTCTGTAGCACTACTATCTTACAGAATGCTGACTCAAGTATGGAAGGAGTCAATAGTTAAAGCTGTTTCATATGGTTTATTATTGTGTCCTCTGTGCTGTTTTCTAGCCATATGAACACTTCATGGATCATTGACCCTGATTTAAAAGAATTGATGGATCACTCTTTGCATTTTGCTCAGTTGCTTTTGAAAAGTTGTCAATGACCCCAGTAGATTTTTTGTTTTAAGGCGTGAATAGTGTAGTTTTGCTGGAGTTTGACAATAACAGAAAGAGGTTAGTAAATTTACTCTGGCTGGGGAACAAAAAGTGCCCAAAATTTCCACTTTGGGTTTTTAAAGATTAATTTGTTTAGATAGAGAGATTCGAGATGGAAGCAGGCTGATATAAATGGATAAAGAAGGGGAGACTTTCAGAACATGAGGCAACGTGAGATTTGCAGCTCGGCACTTATTTGCACACTCTGTTGCAAAAAAAAGTTAGCAGAGATTAAAAAGGTCTTAAGAAAACAGTACCTTATGTAAATACTATTAAAACAGATTCCAAAGGAGATCTTGCCTCCTCCTCTGTTTTTTTTTTATTAGGCAAAATAAAATAAAAAAGGCCAAAATAAAGGATTATGGAAATACCTATACAATATGTATTTCATTGTGTTTTGTTGCCATCACTTAAAGTGTTAATGATATTACAGATTGATTTGAGGTTGAATGAACATTGTAAAAATATAGTCAAAAAGTGTTTCAGTGAACAGTAAATCAATTAAATCTATATCTCCAAGTAAACAGCTTTAAAATACTATTACTGTCACAAATGTTACTTTTCTTCTAAAGAAAAAAAAAGCCACAGCAGTATTTAAGTGACAGTTACTGTAGCTGTGCAGGTTTTTTTCTCTGTCTGCATGTGAACTGAAGCTCTCCCAAACACTTCCACCTCCAGCTTTGGAAAATTTTGCCACCCAGTCAGTGTAAAAATAAAGAGCTGAAGATTGAATTGAACTATTAACAGGACTATGCAGTTACCGGCTACAGAACCGGAGGCAATCACAATGTAAATATCTTACATCATAACAGAAAGAAAAGACGTTTATTTTTCCCCCGTTAAACCACCAAACTCTTGAAAAGAGCACCTTTATGGAGGCCCCTGAATGAGTAATGAGTCACACTGTTTTTTTTTCCTCTTTTGAATGCTGGTGAGGTCATCCTCACTTGTCCATCTTGTAAAAAGTAGAAGTAACATTTTTGATTGTGCACAGCTGCTAACCGTTCTAACCTACTGTACTTTCCCCTTCGTCTTTGCCTTGAAATGCAACCTTTGTTTTAGTTTTTTCTTGCTTTTTTGTCCTTGTTCAAGATCTGAATCGAGACTGCCACACCACTTATTTTTTTAAGCATATTCATTTTTTATTTTGCTGGAAGTAAGGCATGAATTTGCCTTTCCCTGAAAATGCACCTACGTTTTAGTTTCTTCTCCACAATAGTATTCATCTCTGTCTACTTTTCAGTATTGTACACTATTTTTTTTTCTTTTCTGGGCCACTTACAACAAAAAAGCTGTGCAACACTTATGTTAACACAAGAAAAAAATGCAACTTTTTTCTGTTTTGATGCTACTCTTTGTGAGGCCTTTGCCATGTAGATTTTGTTCTCCTATAAATAGTTTAATTACAGTACCTTTAGTAAAAGGGGCAGCTTGTAAATGATGCAGTTACTATGTAATAAGGTATACAAAATTGTTCTGAAGACATGTTTCTTAAAGAGTAATTGAGTGACTAATCTCATTCGAATTGGAAGTCTTTCAAGGAATTTGATTTTCATTTAAATCAGTGGAGTCTTGGGAGCTGTAGACCATGTTATTTATTATATGTCATGGTTTGTTCTGTAGAGTGCATCTGGCTAGTTCAAATGTTTGTTGTTTCATTTAAAAATGTTTCATCTGATGACTGAGATTGTCTCTTTTAACCAGTTATCTTTCATAACCCACGTTTGTTCCTCCAGTACTGTGTTGGTGCATTCTTACATAAGCAGACAAGTCAGCACCTAAAAACTGCAGGAGGACTTTCATTGTAACTGTATTTCTGTCTGGAAGCTAAAGTCAGTAAGGAATCAAGGACTTTTTATAACCCAAATCTTAACAGCAAGAAGAAATATAAACGTCTACATAACAGGTGATTCTTACTTCAGTGTTATTTTTTTCCCTAATAGAAAAAAGTTTAATTTTGTTGTACAACCCATATTTAGATCCAAATATTCATTAGTATGTGGTATTATTTTTAGATCTAAAGAGTACTGCAGGTAAAACTGTATTTGTGACTTCAGTCAGTCAAATTTATAGGCAGGCAGTTGCCTTTAACATTATTTTCTTTCTTCATTATGATAGCTTGAGTAAATCTAAACATTTGTGACTGTTTGAACACTGCAATGAAATTCTTTAGTTAACCGGACTCCTCTCAGCCCTTTCCAAAACATCCATAAATTCCTTTTTTTTAGGTATTTTTATTTCTGACTTGCAGCATGTACATTTCATATTGCCACATGTTTTAATTTGGGGCCAGATTTCAAAAGAATCCTTAACAGGTGGCAGTGTATGCTTTAGTCATCAGTTGTTAAGTTGTTACACCCAAGAGCTATATTTGAAACTGCTGATCTTAAATAAGTGCTCAATCTGGTAAACCAAATGGCCATCTCAGATTAACTTCTTTTATTCTATAGGAACCATAAGTGATAATTGGTGTTCATGGTTGGAAACATGGAAGAAATATTCATTTTATATGCTCCATAACTCTTTGTGTTCTCAAACTTCAGAAAGCACTAGGCACAGGTATAGTACTGTTTTTAACCTACTTAACTCTTTTAGACTGCAATGTTGAAAGCAGACACTGAGCTTCCTGCTTTCTTTAAATGCTGCTTTATTTGCATAGTAAAATATTCATTCACCCTGAGTTCATTGAAGAAGACGAAAATCAGCCACCAAAATATTGCTGTCGTCTAAAAAAATGTATTTATATACTACAAGTTATAAGTCAATATTTTACTTTTATGTTTGTTCCAAGTTCAGTTATCTGCACTAGTGTTTTTTTATTCTGAAACGTATATTGATTAATGGATGATGGTGGTCTACATACTGATTTATTTCATCCCAAAAATGAACGGTACAGTATATATTTTAATACAGAAACAATATTCCTTTTCTATAACCCCTTTAAGCACTTAACTTGCTTAGAATCTCATGTGTATTGTTGAAAACTATATTAAGTTAGTTCTCAATCAAAAATAACGATGGCATGCATTTGAAACATTGGTCGTACTGGTTTGGGACTTAAATCAATAATGTACAATAGTACAGAGTCTGCCAAAAACTTTGAAATATCTCACTACCGATTAGTCAATTCCATTCAACATTACATTTACTTTTTTTGTGAATTTTCATCATCTTTGGCTTCCTTGTATGGGAATTTAAGTTGTGTCACAATAGTACAGGTTCATTTTCACCCAAGGAATCGCTATGCTATTGCTAAACTTGTAGCAATGCAGGGCTGTATGCAAAGTAAACTTTTAAAATAAATCCATCACTGTTTATTAGGCTTTGTGAAAGAAATGGGGACTGTGTGCTGACTCATAACGTGAAATGACATCTTGTCTTGAGAATTGAATCCCAAAGATTAAGTCCCTGAGAGTTACAAGTAGTAGGGTTTGCTGACTTTCGTATGTCAGTTTTATATTGCGATATGTGTGTCTGTATCACAATTAGAATAAATAATCACAGAGTAGTAATGATCACTTTACCGTTCTGAATATACAATGCTCTTGCAGTATAAACTGAGCAAGACGGAAAATAATGGAGAGGCAATTTTCACATACTGTGCAGCATGTAAATGGTTTAACTTGAGATTTAGGAACAGATTTTATCTTACTTGAATGTCGCATCCCAGTAGCAGATACTAATACTAGGAGAGGTATTGTTCAAGATGCATACCTGCTTCATCCAGTTTATAACAATGACTACCAAAGTATCACCCCAGACTCCTATCTGGAGTTACTGTTCACCATGTGACATGTACACCATTACTGTCCTGCCCTCTGTCTCAGAGCCCGCCAGATATTGCAGAAACACAGATTAAAATTCAATGGCTCTGAAACAAGCTTGGCTATCGATGGGACTTAGTTACAGTACAGGAAAGTCATTATCGACTGCGTTGTATGTAAAATAGTGATGTTCCTGGAATGTGTCGCCATCTTGTGGCGCTCTAGAAGATGGTAGTCCCTGCTCCAACGAATCCCAATTTCAGCAATTCAGCTCCAGCAGAAATAAGAGTGTAGAGGCAGACAAATGCCAAATTCCAGCCGTGATACTTTCAGATAACTGTCAGGCAGGGCGGTGTCAGTGTCCTAATGTGGGTTGCCATTTGGTATGGGGGAGAAACCGCAGTTTGAAGTCTCAGACCCATGAAACAGAATGACAACAGTGTGGAAAAGTAAACAAGACATTTATGTTCTCCTAGAGGATGAACATTATCCAAAGCACTTAGTTAATAATGTAGCTGCATAATTGTACAAATATGGATTGTAAATCTAGTATTTATTTTCAGTGACACAAAAAATGTACTGTGAATGGTACTGTCGAATGGTGCTCATTTTATTCTGGCAGAGTATCGTAGTAGCCTGGCCAGAACCGTTATGTTCAATACAACCCGAGTCCAGGTTGTGATAGGAAGTGTCATGTAGTGTGTTCGCCAGGAGAGGGCAGCAATATCCCGGAAACCATTAACATTGTTTCATACAAATTAAAATGCTGTAATTGTATGATATTTTAACTTGCAGGAAGTGCCTTCTAAAGCAGAGACGTGAATCCTGCAATTTACTGATTATTAAAAAACCGAATACATACCATAGTACTGCCTCTTAACGTCTAATGTATGCTAACCTAACACTGCATGAAAAAAAACTGCCAATTAAATTACACTAAGGTTTATGCATTATTAGGCTGGTAATTGCAAGGATGTTTGGATTAAAGTGGAAATTTTCCCATGGGGTTCTTGACAGCTCCTGTCTGTTTGAGCTGAAGACAGGTGTTATTAAAATAGAGTTGCTTCTTGTGTTTTGCCCTCCCGCTGTGCACTTACAGAGAGGGATGATAATAACCATGTTTAAATTGGTTTTCTGTATGTGCTTGCCCTGCATCCAAGGAACGGGGGGCAGCAATACTGAGCTCCACATGAGGCGCTTATATACATCACAGATAACCGCCAGGTAAAAAAAAACTCGTGTTCAGGCTCTGATTGACATTACAGGCTTTGTGGAAGAGGGGTTTTAGCCTGTAGGAGGTGCAGAATGTGTCTGAATTCATTTTGTGTGAGGATGATGGGATGAACTTCTGCAAACTACTGTTCTTACAGGTGAGAGCTGTGGGTTTGGCTCAGCCACACCATGTGATATACTGTACAGTGCAGGATACCGGCGTCACTGATTCTCTCTTTAGGAGAGCTTTGCGTGGGGCTCATTAAATCTGTTCCAGCATATTAGCTGTTGGTGAGCCAATTTAATTCGGATACTGGATTTAAGTCGATAGGATCATCCAGGGTCTGGAATTACTCATCGAGATCAATTTTGGAACTACCAGAAGTATGGAAAGGGACATTGGAGGTGAATGCTTAGGTTCAGTAGAATTTTTTAAAGCATTGACTCCACTCCACTCTCCCAGCATTTGTTCTCCTGTTTTATTTAATCTGCCCTGCCTTTCTCACACCCGAAGAAGGCTCCACAGCCAAAACGTTGTGTTTTCTTTCTTCTCTTTTCAGCATGGAATAAACCCCATTAAGTGTTTATGATCTGCATGTACCAGCAATTTTTATTTCTCCAGCACAGGTCTGCCCAGAGTTCCTCTAAAACGGAGAGTGGGAGAACTCGCTCTGCTCTGCGTTCTCTCAATGAATATGAAGCCAGAAATGATATCCAATTCCATCTGGATTATGGCATGCTCTTCCCTTTCGATTCCAATTGTTACTGTGGCTTCTTGTTAACAAATGCTGTTGCTTTGCTGGCACTTTTAATTGTCTAGCTGAGCCTGTCAGGAGCTGATGAGATCCTGAAACCCCAGCTGTCGCACTGATTCAGTGAGGGCTGGATTCAGACCAACTGCTCAAATATAAAGGCTTAGATCAGCAACCATCCTGAATGGATTCAGGATACTGTAGCCAGTGAGATAGCATAGTACCAAACAGTGGGCTGTTATGCTCATATTTAAATGCGTCAGCAGATTATTTTATCTGCAGATTTGTCAGTTTAATACATTATTAACCAAATGCTCATTTATTGTTAATTCGCTAGTATTTATCATTAGCATTGATTAATGATGCTCATTAGTAACCAAAGAGAATGTTAGATTCCAGTTTTAGACGTTTTGTCTTTGTATTTACAGTACAGTATATTTGCAGTGTGGGAATAGTACCTGCTGCCCTTCTGTAGTGCTCAGTAGGTGAAATGGTGAGTGAAATATTGTGAGCTGATACGCAATATGCTTGGGGAAATCGGTAACTAATGTACTCGTGTTAACGAGCAATTGTTTCATTATTTCATTCTGTCAATTAATGCAGACCCAAGATTCAAGCATCTTTAACAGAGGACATCTTTTAAATAGAACAAGGTTTTTTAATTTTTTTAAAGTTAAATCCAGATCAACACTTTGACCATAAACAGATTAAAGTCCAGTACTTATGCTACTGTTTTAATTTTCAAATGGCTTCTTCCCCTTATGCATTCAGTATTGTCAGATGCGTAACAAATAGAAAAAGCCCAATTGTTCTGAACAATTGGAATGTGTAATTGAGTTAAAAACAAATACTGCAAAAGTCTTTAAAACCATGAGGTTTTATGGTAATGATGACAGCCAAGCTAAATGCGGTCTGTACAAAACCACACTATCCACAGATACAAAAAGTTCCATCCATTTTCTAACCACTGCATCCAATTCAGAGTGGTAGGCGAGTCTGGGTTTATCCTAGCAAGCAATGATCATAAGGCAGGGTACACCCTGGATGGGACATCAGTCCATCACTGGGCACATACCGTATATACACACACACCAGGGCCAATTTTGCCAGAACAATTAGTCTACCAGAGTGTCTATGGACTGTGACTGTGGGAGGAAAATGGAGCACCTGGAGGAGACCACTGAGAACATGGAGCAAATAAGAATGATAAAAACTACTCTGGTTGCTGCAGTTGGCTTATAGATTTGTTCATTTTAGGAGGCACTGTATTGTTTTATTTCATTGTGAAAAAACGTTAAGTAATATAGGATACAAACTCGGTGCTGTGTGCACTGATTCGAAGGGAGAAGGTTTACCCAGTGGTGTTTGTTAGCGAGTGGAAAAAGAGGGGGTGAGTCATCGGACCTTGGATACTTTGGACCCGCAGTGCTCCTGGTTTATTTTCATCAAGTACTTTTTAAACCGAGAAATTTTTATTTTGACCTTCTGAGATTGTAGGCCCTCTTGTACTTACTGAATGTTTTGCCCCCGCAAGTCTTGTGTATCTGTTTAAATTGACATGGAAATCAAGTTCTGGTTCTTCAGTTCAAGCAGCCAACAGCTGCTTCAGTTGTCCAAGTGGAACATACACCATAACGCCCTATGGCACTCAAGCCCCAAGGCTCTGCATCATTGTTATAGAGGAAGGTTGTGGGCCTGATTGTCCTTGACTGGAAATTGACCATCTAAGCCGTTTCCCATGGACAGGGCAGTTTGCCTATAATAAGGACATTCTGTATCTTCTCAACCTCACAACAGCAGGGCTAAAATAAATAATACATGGAAAAAGCCTACTTTTAGGTGTACTATAACTACATCTGAACATAGTACTGCTTTTTATTACAGTTCAAGTCTTCACACTTTTCTCTTCTTTTATATTTTACAAACCTCAACAGGTTTGTAATATATCAAAAAAACCTCAAACCATTGTTCTGTAGTACTGTATGACCACTTGGCCTTTGAGTTACATTTCCTTAATAGGAACTATAACTAACATAATGCCTCAGTCCTACAATGTACGGATCTTAATTGTTCTTCAAAAGCTTAGCACAATAAAAATGGAATTCAGAATTTTAACGTTTTGTTGCTTAGTAACTACACCTTCGTAACGATACAAAATTAAAGTCACTTTGTGGATGTTTATTTTATAGAGCGTCAACTCTTTAGAGGTAAGAATATATCATTATCAAAATTATACTTATATTGCTGTGTATTTTTAGACCATGAGAAAAATTTCAAGCAATACAAGACCATATGGCCCATCAATCTGTTGTTTCACTAGTAATGTCATTTCATGACTCTGCCAGGGTACGGTCCAGTGTCACGCCCTGTACACCTAGAGGGCACTCTACTTCTGTCCTGTTCGTAGTTCCCTGTGATTATTCATGTTTCTTGTTGTGTAGCCCATTTATTTCCTGTGTCTGCTCTGCTCCTGTCTCAGCATTGAGGGTACGGATCTCCTGAGACCCGCCTAGCACCAGGTTGTCTCCTCCACGTCCTGAGGGCATAGGTTTCTTTACCAACATCGTCTGACCCCCCTGAGCCTGGGCTAACCCCTGTGTTGCCCCTTTTACCGCTAAGCATAGGGTCTCTACTGCTCTCCTTGTCATTCCACGGCTTGCCTTTCCTACATCCGTGATATCCAGTCTCCCGCAACTCTTTGTGCAAAGAAATGCTTTCTGTACTCAGTTTTAAAAGATCTTGCTCATAGTTTCTACTTGTGGCCTCTAGTTTGTGTATAGCTGGTTCAACAGAAGTTTATAGAGTTGACTTTATCAATGCCTTTCAGATTTTTAAATACATGAAGGTCCCATGGAAGTATTTTCTGTTGCAAATTAAACAGGTTTAGTTTGTTCTGCCTATCAGCGCAGAAGAGGTTCTCTGAACTGTTTCTAGAGCAGCTGGTGTTTTTTGTGCCTTAGTAGTCAAAATGTCACATGGTACTCTGAAGTCTTGCTTAAGTGGAAAGATTGCACCATATTTTTGTATAGTGTTTTACTTCATAAACTGATTTTGTGGTTTTATTGTCATATAATCCTATTTAACAAAGTATCTGGTCAACGTTTTCATATTTAGTGTAGATTTTTAATGACAAACCTTTGGAAAGACTTTCAAATCTATTTCAACAAAACTGCTTCTGTAGCCTCTAGTATTAGATTAAATGTATTATTAGAGTTTTGACCCACATCAAAGAAAATTCAGTTTTTCATGTGGGTCAAAAAAATAGGAAATGGTATTGTGTGTTTGCTGTGTTTCTCAAAATGTTAAGCATAAAGAATAAAAAAGACTTTGGACAAAAATGAATAAAAAAATAAAACACAGATTGTTTATCCTTGTAGAAAATCAAAATGAAACTGCAATTTGTGCACCATAAAAATTAAATCCCATTTTTTTCTTTATTTAAAAAACATTTCCACTTGTTAAGTTTGAAAACAAAAAAAATACACATTTTATGATTTTTAAATGAATTCTGACAACTTTTGCCTCTTTTAGAGGAGACACATTTTCTGGTTTGAAAAGCAAGGGAGGTTATTTTTTAATTACTGAAAGTAATGTACTGTAGTAAAAACAATCTTCCAAATATTCTTCGAAAATCATCCTCTTAAGAGAACACGAACAATACTAAACAAAAAAAAATGAACTAGGAATAAAAAGTATATTTCAAATTAATTTAGTACATTCTAATTTAATACTACATAGCTTTGTGTAGTAGACTCAGATTCAGTTTTGTTTGTAATTTAAGATAATCACTAAACTAATTCACATTGAGTTCTATATAAAGTCCAGACAGCACATTTTTATTTAATGCTTTATTTAACTCGCTGAAGTCAGCTGAGAATAAATTCTTATTTGTATTGTTGACCTGCAAATGCATTTATGCAGTGAACCATTTAATAGATCAGTTTTGTGAGGTTTTCTCGAGAGTAAAACAGCATCTCATCTGAGATTTAAACTCACCAGTGATTGTGACCAGAAATTCCTAAAAAAAGACCCGGCAGAGAATCACTGTTGAAGAGTGGAATTTAGCCAGTTTTGCAGCAGTTTTTTAATTGAAAGCTAAATCTTCTGATACTTTAACTCTCTCATGGACACTAGTTTCACAGTGTGAATCAAAATCAAATTGACTGACAACTGATTGTCTCAGAGGGTCTGTACTGTACCATCTTCTTCTCCATAGCTTGCAGTGATGAACCAACTCAGTTAGAATCTGGTTACTCCCAAATGGGAGAGAGGAAAAAAACTGCTGACTTTAAGTTTCATTAAAATGAAACTGCAACAGCTAATCAGATAAAATGTTTAGAAGCTACAAAACAATACATCACTGTGATGTCATTCATTTCTCTGACAAGGAATGCTCAGAGATTTCAATTCTGATGATCAGATAAACAGTAAAATCCCTGTTTAATCCTTTAATTCCTTCTCACACTCAGGTCTTGTAATGGGAAAGAAATCTGCCAACTCAGTCGTCCAGTACAGCATCGTCAATCCACCTCATGAAGAAAGGATTGCCTTGATCAACTGGAAAGCTCAGGATTTCAGGAACTTCAAAAGGATGGATTGATCTGGAAAAAAGTAATATTGTCTCACACCTTAGAGCTTTAGGAGATCCAGACATCATTGCATAAATTGAATGTATTCGGGAACTTGGTAGGTTTTCAGAATCTCACTTACAGACACTATATTTTAGACTCAGTGAGAACATGTGACAGGAAAGTATGGGAAATTTAAGGTACAAAGAAAACGGATCCTGTGGGCTGTCTGCTGCTCTAAGGGTGCCACAGTACATGGGAAAACAAAACTTACACACCCAGGATACACCTACAGTATAATGCACACAAGTCAAGGGTTAATGGGAAAAGCCAACAGGAATGGGTGTTATTCTGGGGTTTGACTTGGTATGGTAAATCATCTTCTGCAAACAGAAATCCTGTAAGACAATTCTTCCTCCAGTTTACATGGTGTTTTTAGGTGCTTTTGAGCATAAGAAAGTGACTGATGGCCTTCACAAAAGCTAAACACTGAGCTTCTCCTTTAGTAATAATAGGAATGTGCATGGTATGTTCAATGCTGCATCAGGACGTCCGTATCGCAGATTTTAAATGTATGTTTATCAACCCAAACAATTGTATTCAGTAGTTTATTAAGTGTAGATTACTGGTACTGTATTTATTCCATTGTACTTATTGATTGTGATATCTCATTTAAGCTTACTGAACATCCAATTAGCTCATTCGTTAAAAACACCGTAATTTACTCATTACAGCAGCGAAATGTTGAAATATACATCCGTGACTGTAATCCAATTTTTATATATTTCACAGCTTGAAAGAACTGAACAGTGTACTGCCAAGTCCATTGGATTCATAAAGCCCATTTGAGATTTGAAAACAACAAGACTATATAGTGTCACATTTATTTCCTAGCATCTAAGGGAATTTTTATATAATGCTTGTTAGGTCATACATGCTAATATTAAAATATCATTGGCTTGCTTTTTTGTTCAAAATAGTAATGTCATTTTTCACTACTGTAATTGATTTCAAGTGTAACTGGACAGAGTGGGACAACATCTATTCTATTTTTTGTACATTTAATACATTACCAACTATTCCACTGGTATAACTCACCTTACATATTCAGTGAGCTTTGGAATTTTGGACGTCCTTGTCCTTGCAAGCTAGAGAAAACAAAAAAGAAAAATTTACTTTCAAAATTTAGCTGTGATAAAACCTTTGCTTTAATAAAACACGACAATAAATAATACATATCCATCATATTAGTGTACAGATCTTTATATAATAATTTTTGCTGTAATGTGATTTGTTTCACTGTTTTCTGTTTAATTATCATAAAAAACACACACATTGTGAATAAGTAATACATTCAAACTAATTTTTATAGAGAAAATACCATCATTATTGTGAATCAGAACTCTCTACCTCCTTAGAACTTAGCTCCCATTGAATCAATGGTTTCTATAACGTGATTTTCTAAAATGCTGGATTTTACAGGAGTACAACTTGTTATAACAGAAATGGCTGCGTTCTCTCTGCATTTCTACAAATCAAGCATACTCCATCCATAACACGCCTTCATATTTCACAGTCTAATTTTCTTGCTTTTAAAATTAGTTAGAAAAAAGAATGTATCTTAGGGTTCTAATGATTATTTTAAAGCATACCACCAAAATTTCAGTTGTGTCTTCAATTTCACCTTTCCAGTAGTACCTACAAAGGAAAAATTAAGTTGTTCGTGAGATCACCTCAGATCAAAAGAGTCAGCTTCCATCTTCTCTGCTTTGTTGGGAATTCCTGACGGCCCAGGTTTTCATCACCCGGCAGGACCCTAACACTAGGGTAAACATGTTCACACACGCCTCGCAAGTTCAAAGGGCTAAAGATTTGATTGATTGCAGAGTTACCGTTTTGTCAGTTCTCAGAAAGTGAGCATGGCTGGGCTTGGTGAGAACTCAGATGGGAGACCTCCCTTAGATGGGAGGCGCCAGTATGTTGCACTCTTCTCTCTGCACCAGCATTTCCAAAAGGTATGGGGACACTGGCCACTCTGCTGTAGCAAGTAATGTCCTTTGTCTTAGATGTTACATCAAGGTTCTGACTTTTTGATCATTAAAGAACCCATTACACGGTTCATAAGAGTAGGGGCGTCCAGGATGAATTCCTCTATAGGCCTGCAAAGTCTAGTCTCACTAAATTGAAGTAATTTATCATTTTCCCAACTATTCTGCCCTGTAAAACCTGTTTCCCATTATCCCATATTATACTTTAATTGGGTGAGTCTTTAAACGACAGGAAATAATTCTTATTGTGGCAGTCATATGATCTCCTTGAATTCAAGAGGCTCCTGCACTAGTCTCACTGTAGTATTAAGGCTCTATAGCCGATTGCTAAACCTTATCACAGAACCAATGCTTCACTTACATGGAAGAGCTTTTTGGCAGAATGTTCACACAGGCAACAAGTCTCTTCTCCATGATCGCTCTAGGAGAGAAGAAGTCAAGTGAGCACTTGTCATCTGCACATGATTTCTTTGACATCGAAAAAAGGAATCATCCATCATACAGAATTATTATTTTTTCCATAGTTTTTACTGAAGACACAGGTATGAGTATCAAACGCATTTATCTGCTAGTATTTGTGAACATTCAACGTATCAGCTAAGTCCTAAATTATACTGTATGTTACATAAGCAAAACTCTTATAGGTAAGGACTTTTAGAAAACATTTATCCCACTTGTGTTGCTCAATACTGTATTACACTGCTGTTTGGGGAAAAAAACAATACGTCACTGGTATTTGTAACAACATGTTACAAAAAGAAAGTGTTATGGCAATGTTTTTGATGCATTTATTTTTCATAAGGACATAAAAGTTGAAATGAGAAGAGAACTATTGCTAGGAGCTTACCGATCTTGCTTCTTACAGGATCCAGTGTTATCTGTTTAAATGGTAAGGCTGAGCTGTTTGTTCCAAGAACTCAGTCCTCTGTTAATGCATTTCTGTTTTGATGTTTGGGTATCAGGTGTTAAAACTGGTATCAAGTGTCGTCTGTTCAACCCCAGAGGTATTGTTAGCCTTTAGCCCTTTAGACTACTAATTGACATTTTATCTAACTTTGGACTGATTCCCACGCATCAGCGTCCTTTGTGCAAACAGAGTCAACACAATTGACCTAATATGGTATATAATTTTAATATAATTGACTTCATTCATTAAATTATTCACTTTTTATTTCTTATCCGAAGCTCACAAAGTACTTTATTTACCTCATTAAACCGGTGACTCATCCCCAACTGACGCCATGCATTAGTAGGAGCATAGGATCAAGCAAATGTTGATTTGCATTTGTTTATTACTGAATACAATCACTTCGGTCTGCTTGGATCAGTGCTACAGATTTGAATATACAATATTATGCGCAACACAAACAAATAAGACCAAACAAACCACAACACAGGCTTTATTATATGTAGTCACTGCAGTGAGCAGGAAAAAAGCTCCAGTTCATAGTACTCTTTTGTGCAGTAGTCATGCAAAATAGAGATTCTGTGCACGCATATATCCATGCCTAAGTTTATGTGAACATAGATAAAAAAGAAAAGAGAGGGAACCATTCAACCTATCAAGCTCATTGTACTGTGGCTCTACTAACAACTTATTGACCCAAGCATGTCATCCACCCATTTCCGGAAATTTCTTCAGATCTCATTCACAGCCATGTCTGAAAAATAATCTTTCCTTATACAGTGTCTATCGTACTGTACCTGTGTATACGCACTAAACAGTATGCTATACTGGTTGTGGAAAATGTAAAAACAACAGCTTTTTCTCTTGATGAAATGTATTTTTAAAAATTTACTTACACTATAATGTCCTTTTAAAGCAGTGGCTCTTAACCTTTACCAAAGTCTTGAAATCATTGAAGTAGGTCAGTTCTTTAAACTTCAGATACGGTCATGCTTGAAAGTTTGTGAGCCCATCGCATAATTTGAATTGTTTTTTTTTTTTTTTAACCACAAACCATATATGTAATCAGAATTTGTCACTTCCTAATAAAATAAAGTATAATTATTCACCAATTGGAACTAAAACCTCGAACTAAAAAAACATCAGCAGAACTGAGGAAAAAAGAAGTGGATGCTCATCAATCTGGACAAGGTAATAAAGCCATTGCAACAAGATTCGGACTTCGTAAATCCACCGTTAGGCAAATAGTATACAAGTGGAGGGCATTTAAAACGGCAGCCCTGTCAGGAAGTGGACGCCCTCCAAACATTTCACCCAGGGCCACAAGGAGAATAATAAAAGAGGTATAAGGTAATTCTAAAATAACATCCAGAGATCTACAAGCCTCCCTGGGCACCTCTGGAGTAGTGGTGCATAGATCAACAATAAAAAGAGCCCTGGACACAAGTGCCATCTATGGAAGGGTCACCAGGAAGAAGCCTCTTCTGTCAAAAAAGAACAAAGCTTGAAGCTTGCCAGAGACCACCTGGACAAGCCTGAAGAGTCCTGGAAATCTGTTCTCTGGACAGATTAATCCAAAATTGAACTATTTGGGCACAACAAGAGGGCCCATGTTTGGCGAAGAGCCAACACGGCCTACTACCAGCAAAATCTTATCCCTGCTGTCAAGCATGATGGTGGGGGTGTCCTTGTATGGGGCTGTTTTTTTTGTACTCTGGCCCCGGGCATCTTGACATCATTGAGGGAATCATGATTTCTGAGAAATATCAAAGAATTCCTGAGAAGAATGTCGGGCCATCAGTTTGAAAACCCAAGCTGGGCACAAAATGGATGTTTCAACAAGACACGGATCCTAAACATTCAAGTCCACTAAAGAATGGCTTAGGAAGAAGAGGGTCTGTGTCCTGGAATGGCCAAGCCAAAGGCCTGACCTGAATCCTATTGAAATGCTGTGGCAGGACCTGAAGAGGACTGTTCATGCAAGACATCCTTCAAACCTCACAGAGCTGGCGGGGTTTTGTAAGGAGGAGTGGGAAAAGCAAGATGTCAGAGACTGATGATTGGTTATAGGAGGCGACTGTGTAGTTATAGCTGCTAAAGGAGGTGCCACAAGTTATTGACTGAAATAACTTTTCCTTTTCAAGTATTCATTTACTTTTGCACACAAGAATATCTGGTGATTTGTTAAATATCACAGTCTAATAATCTATTAGTTCAAATCCGTTTTTATGTGTGGGTAGTCTTTATTTTGGATATTCATTTTATATAGTTATTAAGAGTTCAGATTCATATAATATCTCAAAATTTCTAAACTAGTGACCACCTTAAAGGGTTCACAAACTTTAAAGCATGACTGTAAATAATAATAATAATAATAATAATAATAATAATAATTGCTTACACTTTGTTACGACCCCAAGTGTCTAGAGGAAAAGGGGTGTAACATTTAGGATAATTCTTTTGGAAGCAGGGGGGTTTTGGTGAGGGACTAGGAAGGGTGATAAGGGTAAGGAACTAGAGTGGTGCCAAAGGAAAGAAAATAACAAACAAAAATGGAGCTGGCTAGGACAGTGAGGGAAAGCTAATTTGACTACAAAAGAAACCCCGAAACACACGGTCTTATATAGCGCTTTTCTGGACACTCCACTCAAAGCCCTTTACAGCTAATGGGGGACTCCCCTCCACCACCACCAATGTGCAGCATCCACCTGGATGATGTGACGGCAGCCATAGTGCGCCAGAACGCTCACCACACATCATCTATCAGTGGGGAGGAGAACAGATTGATGTATCCAATTTATAGATGGAGATTATTAGGCCATGATTGGTAAAGGCCAATGGGAAATTTGGCCAGGACGCTGGGGTTACACCCCTACTCTTTTCGAGAAACGCCCTGGGATTTTAAATGACCACAGATCGTCAGGACCTCGGTTTTACATCTCATCTGAAGGACGGCACCTTTATGTAGTCTAGTGTCCCTGTCACTTTACTGGGGCATTAGGACCCACACAGACCGCAGGGTGAGCGCCCCCTGCTGGACCAACTAACACCTCTTCCAGCAGCAACCTTAGTGTTTTCCGAGGAGTCTCCCATCCAGCTACTGACCAGGCTCACGTCTGCTGGGCTCCAGTGGGTTGCCTGTTGTAAGTTGCAGGGTGATATGGCTGCTGGCTATATATCATAACTATAGAATGAAAGAGAGTTATGTATGTAATGTAAGTTTGCAGTACAATTAAGAATATACATATAATTACACACTTTTTTTAAACCTAAAACTCTAGATTTGATTAAACAGTGTATTTGTACTTAATTTGTTTCCATCTATAGTGCTGTCCTGCTTTGGGTGCTTTATTTGCCAGGCTCCCATGCAATCTTGAATTAGACGAAGCAGTTAGAAAATGGACGGATAATTCAGGAAAGCCTGAGCACTCAGCTATTTCTAAACGTAAAAGTCGCACACAAGAGTGTTACCTCATAGTACCGACCTATTCTGAAAATAACACAGTAATACTGCGTACATGTGTTTGGCCACCTGGAGGGCAAAGCTGCAAAACGCAAGTTGAGCAAGAGAGCGTTAGGTGGAGGTAACTTTTAAAATCTTTTTCTGGGCTCTCCATTGAATATGTGTGTTTATCAGTTAATTAAATGGTGTACTGGCTGCTCAAGAACAATGTGAGTTTCCCGTCTTTAACTATTACTTCTCTTAGCTTCATTTAGTTTCTGCTCTATTCAGGAACTATTTAGTTGACAACATGTATCCACCATTAATAACTCATGATCTTATCCTGCTCAATGAAATGTACAGACTGTGCAACTCACATAGAGCAATGCCCACACAAACAATGACAGCTCCCTAAAACCTTTAAATTCAGCAGATTTAATTTTAAATCTGCTCTTGGAGGAGGCATATTACCACCTGGTACTGTTAAGCCTCTCATTCAGCCATGTCAGTGAGTTCTACTGGGCTATCAATAAAGGGCTTATCATTTTATTTTGTGTTGAACTTTGACAACCCTCTCTGTGGCTCTGCAAGCTTAAGTTTTCAGATCAGCCGGGCCTCAGTCACAACCCATTCTCATACGACAAGGTGCATGTTAATCACAGGCTAAGATGAGCGTTATCTCACAAGAAACCTGCTGTTTGGGAAAAAAAAATGGGCAGCTAGGATCCACTGTATGCAGGCATCACAATTTAAAATCACTAAACAAAGAAAAGCAATGCCCAGGAACAAATAGAGTTTTGGGAATGTTTATTTTGAGTTTAAGCATGGGAAGATCTGGTCTATCCAGCGTATCGGATTCATAGGTGTGGAAATTAAGGGATGATTACGAGTACAATCACTATAGCTGAGATGAAAGAGAACTTTGCTGCTATCATCCCCTCCAAACTTTCCTACAAAACTCCATTTCTTTTTCAAAACTGTCAATTGACAGCAGAGGTGGGTGAGAAAAAACCTGCTATCATTCGCTGTTCCAGTGCTACCGAGCCCATTCCAGTTAGAAAGCTCTGTGAATCCGATGAGGCTGTACACTGATTTGGCAGTCACTACCCCTGCCTCATCCCTACAGCGTCCTAGATTTGATTTGTGCCAGTGGTACCATTCTCTGTAACAAGTCCATTTTCGCTTGGTGCTCATATTCTTTCTTGTCTCGGAGACCAGCTGTTTAAGATTGAATGGCAATTCCAAATTTTCCTGACTGAATATGGTCGGATATGCACATGTGAAAATAAAGTGAATGCAATCACATTAAAAAAAAGTCCAGTCCTATCCTGAAGGTCCTGTTTATACTCAATCAGCCCAAGCATTATCTTCCTGTCATTCACCACATATCACACACAGCAGTTCAGCAGCACTTCAAATCTGTAATCTGAACTGAGCTTTTGCTGACATTTTATCAGAGTACAACTCAACCAACTAGCCTGTTTCTAGTTGCAAAAAGATTCAACTTCAAAATAAAGTAGAATTTGAAATAAAAATAGAAAAGAGACTATTTCCTTACTTATGAATGTTGGATAACCCTGACAAAGAATATTTAAATACATTCAATGCATTATTATGAGTAACTTTCTGATTGCAGAGCCTTTTCTAATCTCATTTTCTGATGCCTTAAACAGGACTAAGTACTTAAACTGCCCAATTAAGTTTATGGAGAGCGCTGGCTCTGTGGCTAAGGTTCAAATCCCGCGGCCAGCAAAGGAATCCTACTCCGTTGGGCCCCTGAGCAAGGCCCTTAACCCCAACTGCTCCAGGGGCGCCGTATAAATGGCTGACCCTGCGCTCTGACCCCAAGCTCCTCTCCCAGTCTGTGTCTCTCATGGAGAGCAAGTTGGGGTATGCCAAAATACAAATTGTGGTGATGTGTGGTGAGCGTTCTGGCGCACTATGGCTGCCGTCGCATCATCCAGGTGGATGCTGCACATTGGAGGTGGTGGAGGGGAGACCCCATTACCTGTAAAGCGCTTTGAGTGGAGTGTCCAGAAAAGCGCTATATAAGTGTAAGCAATTATTATTAATTATTATTTTTATTATAAATTCCTAATGCGAGAAATTGTATATGGCTAATAAAGTAAGCTTATTTTATCTTATCTCTTATGACGTAGTTTCGAAAGTGCATTTTCGTGCAATTACTGCACATTTGCTGGTATATGGTGTTTGTATTGGATATTCAAGAGGAAAGTGCTTTCCAATCTCACCCACTTCTGCTTGTATATCAATCTCACACCCAGCACTTCCCTTTGCAAATCTCCACCGCAACTCCCACCACTCCATTTACACTCTTGAAGCAGCTCCCTAGCTCAGTCCTGGCAATAGTGAGGGGGGCTTTGGCAGTCTTTCCTCACTGTCAAGCTGCCATTCTCCCAGCTAAGTGAGTCTAGCCAAATAAGCCTCACATATGTTGTTCCTCTATCACATTCATTAGGACCTAACCCAACTACTGAAGAAGTTGTAGTCAGATGTAATGAAGATAAGGAACAGGTAACGGGATTATTCCATGCTGAAAATTAAGGAAACACAACATTTCGGCTGTGGAGCCATCTGAAGATAATAGTAATCTCTAAGTGTTGCTAAAGGTACTGTAGTTGACCCTTCCCAGCCATGTGGAAAATTACAAGGTTGATAAGGAAATGACAGTGCAGACCACCATTATACTAACATTGCTTCAGTCTGTTCTGTGATATTTTGCCATAATCTCTGGAATTAACTTGAATTACAAAGTGCTCCCACAAATTATGAGGGAAAAAAAACCTGATACTCCCGGTCAATTGTATGCAAGGCCATAAGTTTAGTTTTCAGTTTAAACAAGGATTAAAGGATTTATTTAACAAGGATTTATTATTGTTAAGTATTCTTGCTGCATGACGAACAAGTTTTCTTGGCAGCCAATTTAAAAGGATGAATAGCAGAGTTTCTGAAATGACCTTTTCTTTCAGTGAAAAAGGAATTTAGCAGCCTGGCTCTTCCAGGGCCTCATTAGTTGTGCTGTATGACACTGAAATCTCTGCTATGAATTGCAGAGGCGCATCTGGGATGCTGGTATAATGATTCAGTCTGTTTAGGGTAGTACAGCTGCTCTTTTCTGTGGTAGAGTCTTCACTATTCCTTATTTTCTCTGCTTTAAACTGAATTGGTAGTTCAACATATTGAACTGCAAGATTATTTCTTCATAAAAAACTCAGAAAACAATGCTTTTCTTGTGCTTATTAAGTAAGAGCGCTATATTAAGGCCTGCTATGATCTGGCATTTATACGTTTTGCTATGTGTGATTCTCGGATTGAGTGAATACTGCCCAGATAAAAAAATAAATAAATTTCAGTTCCTACAGATATATGCAAATATGTCCCTAAAGCATCTTAGAGGTTTCAGAAAAGCAGAACAGGTGCAAGAAAGCACATTTAATAGTAAATTATTCAATTGAAAGTAGTGGTTGGGAAAACTGTGTCTTATACTGTAGTTATTCTGATTTTACATGCATTTTGCTTCCAACCATATACAAGCAAGAAAAATTGTTGAATCACATTTAAAATGCTTTCTTAACAAATTAACCACTTGTAACAGGGCTGTTACAGGCAAAACATTTAATACTTAAAAAGATGGCAAACAGGCTTTTGATATTGCCGATAGAAAAACAAGTAACTGAAACTACTTGTCTTACTCTTCTATCTGTAAAATTAAAAAAGCTGCAGCAAGGCAAGAGTATAGTAAGATATTCATAAGAGAATGAATTTGTTAATAGTTTCACTTCCTCCTACATTTTTTTAAATACAGATTCAGTGTTACATAGGCCAAACATTTTCCAGAGTCTCACACTAAAGCTCTGTCTCTCTCCAGCCCTTGTGGTTTGCTCTTAAAGTCACTGGGTAACAGAAAATGAATAGGCTTGGTAAAATGCCAAGTTTAGGGTTTGCTCTGTTTGATAACTACACTGTAAAAACGAATAAACATCGTATACATAGCAGATTAACCTTGGACAGCTAACCCAGTCTCAGCACCCCTCAAAAATCAAACCCAAAACTATTTCCCTGAACCGAAATGCAGTTACTCTTTAGAAACATTACAGCAACCTACAGTAAACAGCATGGGTCTTGGCAGATATGCTTTCAATTCATTATTGTTGCAATGTGTATCAGGACCAGCCCCTGGAGGAAATTCTAATATCAGATGAAGATTTGATGTTTAAATACACTTGAGGGACAATTGAGTGAATTTTATTTTGAGGGAAACAGGAAAACAAGGGCAGGTCACAGTGTAGAAAATGTTCACGCCCTTGGAACTTGTGCGTAGACACAGCTTTGCAAATTCTGCTTATCCACATGAAGAGAGTTTATTTAGCAATTTTCCTGTGGCCTCATTTCTCATTTTCCACAGTTGGTACACTAAATTGTGAAAAAGTCTAAGAAGAGTACAGTGCAGTATATGTGTAGCAATAGCTGTCACACTTAGCACCTAAACTGCTGTCTCACACACAGCATAGTCAATTAAGCCTGCTTCGCAAAAGCACATTTGGCTTGCTAATTAATCATATTAAATATGAATAGTCATTCATATGTGTTTCATAGTAAATGTAAATAGTAATTTTGCAGTATATCAAGGAATGTCTCCCAACTTTATTTGCAGTGCTTGCTTTGCCATGATTTCTCAGTGGGTCATAGTTTATCCTGTTCCACGGTTTCAGGGTTTCCTGGGAACTGTGTGTAAGAGTCACGTTCACAAGCTCCTATGAAAATATTGTATGAAAATATTGTAAATATCTGAAAATATGTAAATATTGTATCACAGCAGGTCAGCCAATCTCCATTATTGATTACAGCTGCAGCATATCACAGCAACAACGCCTCTTAGGGCTTCTTCACACGGTCTGAATTTTGGCAAGATTAACTAACACCTATTCTGGAGTCACATGGTCCCCTGGCCCTGTGTCAGCAGCAGATTGACATATTTAATGTGAACATATTGTGCTTTGCCTCATGGCTGCAATGCAGACAGAGTTTCTTAACCAAAAGAAAGGGAATCATTTTTAGTAAACAAATGTAAAGCAAATGGGAACAGCTTGAGTGGTTGAAAAATCTCTCATAAAACATGCACATTTTTCGTCATCTGTGTTAATCAGGCAGTGTTCAAAATGCTCAAAAATAGCACATTATGACACCACTGCATGTTAAACAGCTGGTAATAGAGACTTAATGATGTGGGAGATGTGAATGCTTTTAAAATCTCATGGAACAATTACTGGCACAGGCTGAGCCTGGAAAGGAAACCAAATTTGTTGTTATCTATTCGCAGACGTCAAAAACATCCAATGTTTCAGTTTCTCTTCAATGTGGGAGTCTCCGAATGCATTGTAATGGGCTGTCCCTTCAGTGCCATGCCTGACCTGACCTCTGTTTGACACACGATCCACTGAAGTTACATCAAAATGAAATCTAACAAATACTCAACTTACACAATCACTGAAAGGCTTAGCATGTCCCCATAAAATATAAAACATTCCATTTAAATTAAAAAAAACGAAAACTTATTCAGAAATGGTCACACCTTATTTAGTTTTGTCCTGGTTTTGTGTTATCCATAAGGAGTTTACATTACAGTAGATTAAATAATGTACCTGGCAATGTCCTTAGCAACCTGTTCATTGGGGCAGTTGATCAAGGCCATAGAATGGTATCCTGAAACATAGCTTCCGGTAATTGCAGAATGTAACTGCAGACTCAGGCTCTTTAAGACTGGGAAGACCAGTAGGGAAACCAGCATTGCCTGAGAAAACAAACAAAAGAATATCACTATACTTTCATCAGCTGTGGTATATCACTGTTCATATGTTCCACAGTACTGAATTAGTAAAGAAAAATGAAGTCTTTGCATCTCAGCCCTAGAAGCACTTGATTAGCATGTTCTGCTGATGTTCAACCTCAGTCCCATGCGATTTCCCTGGTTTGGGCATGCCTTGAATCACTCTTTCCATTGAGTGTTTGTAAAGGCTCTTCCATTTTGGTCAAAGAACCTTGGTCTTTCAAACCGAACAAACACCTTGGTTAGATTCAGATAATCGATACACCACTGTCAATGAGAGGACCACATTTAGCAAAATAGTTCTGTCTTTATGACAATTTTAGTGTTCTTCATAAACATGTTTTTAATAAATGCAGGACTTTGGACAGATGGCATAAGAAAGATTTTGCATTGCGTCTTTGGATATGCCAGCAGCCATATCAGCCTGCAACTCACACCTGGTAACCCACTGAAGCTCACCAGGTGTGAGCCTAGTCAGTACCTGGATGGGAGGCCTCCTGGGAAAAGCTAAGTTTGTTGCTGTAAGAGGTGCTCACCCTGCGGTCTGTGTGGGTCCTACAGTCCCAGTATAGTGATGGGAACACTATACTATAAAAAGGCGCTGTCCTTCAGATGAGATGTAAAACTGAGGTCCTGACTTTCAGGGCGTTTCTAGAAAATAGTAGGGGTGTTACTCTGGCATCTTGGCAAAATTTCCCATTGGCCTTTACCAATCATGGCCTCCTAATAATCCCCATCTCTGAACTGGCTTGATTGCACTGTTCTCCTCCCCACTGATAGTTGGTGTGGGGTGAGAGTACTGGTG
This sequence comes from Lepisosteus oculatus, assembly GCF_040954835.1. Lineage (NCBI taxonomy): Eukaryota > Metazoa > Chordata > Actinopteri > Semionotiformes > Lepisosteidae > Lepisosteus > Lepisosteus oculatus. Next base: position 8,773,893 of record NC_090719.1, on the reverse strand, counting down.
CACTATGGCTGCTGTCCTATCATCCAGGTGGGGCTGCACATTGGTGGTGGTGGAGGGGAGTCCCCATTACCTGTAAAGCGCTTTGAGTGGAGTGTCCAGAAAAGTGCTAAATAAGTGTAAGCAATTATTATTAATTATTATTTTTATTATAAATTCCTAATGAAGACATAAGACATAATTATTACTAACACAGTTTCGATTGAAGTACCCACTTAGCAAAGCACAACAATTCTTGCTGTTGCTCTTGCTCTGCAAATCATTAATGACACCAACTAGCTCACTGTGAGGCTGACACTTACTAATTTTTGACTAAGTGTGATTCAAAGTTCAGCTCAAAACCATATTGAGACCCAAGCAGAGGATAAAAGAATGTTACCAAAGTGATGCATGATGCATTAGAGAAGGTACTGTATTTACACCCCAGCATTCAAAATTCCTCTGCCACATTTACTGCAAACAGGCAATGAAACCTTAGGCTGGGAAAGGTCTCTTACTAGGATACATATTTCCGGGCTGTGGAAGACAGGTTACACATAATGAGGCTTAATTAAAAACTCCAACCACCATGAAAGTCAAAGGTGGCTGTGCAAAAAGAGAGGAAAAAACAAACACCTCCAGGAATTCTGTTACACAAATAATCCAGTTTATATCTCTTGTGTTTAACTGTTCTCTAGCCACCTTTAATGACATTTTCAAAATCAACAATATTTAATAATCTATTAAAATAAACAGTAATTGTAAAGTGTTAGAACTATGATATGTTATTGTTAATTTGGCAAAACATTTTTATTATGTTGCCACAGTGGTTTTCTCTATAGTGTATCCGGGAAAGCGCTTCAAGGCAGATGTTAGGCTGTAACACATGACACGAACTCTAAACCAAGACTAAATGTCCTGCCTTGAAAGTTCAGTAAGGTGATTTCGTAGGCTCAATACAACAAAACGTAGGCTAAGAGCTGTTGCAAACAGTCAACGTACTGTATGTAAAATTATGGTTTCTGTATATCAGGGCAGCAACAATGCCCCGTTGAGATGATCTACATGCCCGCTATTTCAGGGATTAGTTATCTGCAATATTGTCACGTCTTCCAAATGCGGTTAATAGCAGCAAAATATAACGAAAAAAATCAGGATGAATAATCCTCTCGTTAGTATTACCCGTTTTTAATCAGATATGGGGCTAAACCATCTGGGACTTTTGTTCATTATTCATAAAGCTTGTATGTTATGAAATTCATAACCTAAATGGCAGACTAAGGTAATGTGGCTGTGTGGCAAGGGAAACTCGTTTTATTAAGCGCTTCTAATCAGCAAATTACAATCTGCAGAGAAAGACTAAATAATTTAATTGTACAAATGACTTTTAATTAGACCACGGTGAGGTAAATCATTGTTCAGGAAATTTTAGAACGTGAAAAAACCCCGTCAGAGACATACTCACGTCCAAAGTTCATGAAAATGCAATACTGTTCTCAGGTAGGTAAATAACTCGTTTTAGCGCAGGGGGAAAAGTGTTCTGTTGCATATTTAAGTATTATTCATCGTTCTAGCTCTCCTTTATGAGAGCTATTTTTGACTACTGCAGCTCAAAAAAGAAAAAGAAAAACTTTTTTTAAGGTGTAGTTATTATTGGTTCACACTTGATTTGCAAAGAATATCGTATACTGATAAGAAATACACAATCTTACCAGGGAAAACATTACAAATCCCGAACGGTAGAAGGGCTGAGAGATATATTCTCTGTGGAGTCGCTGAAAGAACCAATCCATTTTGCATTTAGGAATGAGTATCATCGCACACCTCTCCGTAGGAAGTTGAGCTCCTGACTGAAGCCTTTGAAGAAGTCACGGAAGTGCTACGAGCTGTTGATGCTGTCCCAACCTGTGCACGATATTGACTATAAAACGTTTCCGCCAGCAAATGTTTTGCTTCACAGATTATTATTCCACTTCGACCAATCCGTCAAGTGTTCGCGGCGTGTTGTTCCTGGATGTTCAGATCTGGTTTCACTAACTGAGCCGGAAGAGTGCCACAAGAGTGTCTGGAATGGAGAGGTTGTAGTGTGGAAAGGTGGAGTACTGTATATTTGATGAATCCATTGTATAACAGCCTGTTACGTCTGATGACATGTGGCATAAACCGCACCTGGGCCCCGTGGGGGCATTAAAATACCAGAATGGCTTCTGCAAAGGCTGCAGTAGGTGGGTGTGGTTTTAAGTTGCAACGGTGTAACGCCACCAGTTAATATTTCATAATGTACTCTACCCAGGTGACAAAGTGACCAACGCGAGTTTACTGGACACTGCACACGCATAGGAAGAAAAAAGTAATTAATAAACCAGCAACGTCATATTATGTTTCTTGAAACTTAAGATCATCAAGCGAGCTACAGTATAAAACGCTGGCAATCGTGGCGTCAACAGGAGAGCAACGGGTAATGCACACTGTGCTCTACAACTAGGAGTTACAGCCTAGGTCTGTACATTGCAAAAATGTCCTGTTGACCTAGAGTCTGAATCCCAGAATCATCCGATCTGTCTGTCAGCATTCCCTAATTTTGGACACATTTTCTAGGCCACTTTAGACTGGATTTCTTGAAAATTCGAAAGTCGTATAGCTGCGAAGTTAATTTCGCCGCACTTTTTGGTGACATACAGTAATAATTCAAACCACATTCAGTCGTTTCCGGAGTGACTCATAGCAGCACCATCAGGCTCACGTTATTTACCTCCACATAATGAAACACTTAATGTATTTGTCTTTGCAAAACAAGCAAACAGTACTTGCAGAACTTGTAGTGCTCATACATGAAGATCTTTACATTTAAAAAATAATTTAAAGATATTTAAAAATAAAGATAAAAAATAAATATATTTAAATTGCAGCAATAAAAACTGTGACGAGAGTGAACTTTTGTATTTCCATATAGAGTACTGTAGTGTATTATTAAGCAATTGTTTTGTTCTTCGATGTAATAGTTCAGTCCCTTGTTGTAAGCTACAGTACTTTCGTTGCATATGTCAGATTTTGCTAATTTCTGTCCGGTTTTTCCATCACCTTGTTTCAAAAATTAAGAGAAGCTTGCACAGGGGATAGTACCTTAAGTAGCCACAAGAGGGGTGTGTGAGAATATTTTAAGTTGAGTATTGTTTTTCTTAAACCTTACTGCGTTACATTACATTGCCCTACCAAAGTTATTAAATGGCACTGAATTAATCTGATCTGTAGTAGATGTGCAAGTAATTTAAAGTTTCGCTTAAATTTATACTAAGGTATATTTTTTGGCGTGCGTCGTCAAAACCGAAAGCGACACTATGCAATTCAGAGCTCAGCAGGATTGATACTGTACTTCCTTGTGGATTGTGACATTGTAATTAATACAGATCAGGTTAGCTTTTATAAAAGAATGAGGAAGTTAGGACGTTAAAAGCAGAATACTAATTTTTACTGTTTCAGATTACCTCTATATTACTCGGTTCATTCTAATTTAACGGTTACCTGTAAATCCTTCGGCATTTGGGATTGTGCCTGTAGGACTAAGGTTCAGAGATCCCTAAATTAACGCTTGAAAACTGCTCTGTTGGCATAGGATCTGATAACCAATTGGACATTTGCTTCTGGACTGGCTTTAATACTGAAAAAGGACGAAATGCAGAAAAAAGGCACAAGAGAAAAAGCAAACAAATGTAATCACAGCAGACATAAAATAGTATAAAATAATGTTGTTCCTTCAAAGGACCTTCAAAAAAGGATTCTTTAATGCTTCACCCTCTAACCTTCTTACTTTCTTTCATTTTTATTTTGTAGACCTCAGAACAGCCACCTTGGCAATAGCTATCTGGCGGATGTCAGGAGTTCCCCTAGGCCATTGGTATCTGTCTGAATCTGATGGTTTTATGGTTTCTCCTCTTTTAAGATCTTCATTCCTTTCAGTTTCTTTATTTTCATTTCCTCTGTGGCCCTGTCTGCTGGTTACAGGGTGACACTCCTTCTCTCACACAAACTGAAATAAACCTAGTTTGCACCAGTGAAAACTGTAGATGCAGAAAAAGCTACACCCCAATGATAAGAAGAGAGCTACTAGGGGAGGTATTCTTTGATTTTTTTTTTTGGTCTTTGAAAACCCTGATCCTGGATAAACTGATGGACTTAATAAGAGATCTCGGGAACTTCCAGAGATTGTCTCTGTGCATTGATGGGTTAGTTAGAATCCCTAATTTCATACTCTGCTGGAAGACCTGAAGTTTCTTCAGGTGTCAAACAAACAACATGCATTTTGTCTCTTTATATTTATTTCTTCCCTACAACATCTAGAAGATGCAAATGCTGTCTGTAGAAAGAAGTCTCTTTATATTTAGCCTCTTCAAGCTCAGTTTTTCCTAGTTTACATTTGCAGTATGTTTCTGCCAGCAGCATGCATCCCTTTTCAGCCTCTGCAGTGTTTTGCTACTCCTCATAGTTTGCCATCTGCGACCGTATCTAGTTTGCTAAGTATACCAGAATGTAGATCATTGATTTAAATTAGGAAGAGCAATGAACCAAACTCTGATACTGGAACTATTCCATTAATTACATCACCCCAGTATGGACATTTGCCCCTTATCTGTACCCTCTATTTGCTGTACTTGAACAATTTTACTGTTATTTGACTGAATCGGTGAATAGTATTACTTGCAAGAAATACATTCAAATAATGCATCAATTCATTAAAAAAACAATTTGAATTTAAAGCTGCAATAAAAAGCAATGTCAGTTTCAAATGCTATAGAATTAGAGGAGTTTAAAAGGATGTTTTATGCCCCTAAATCTCTAGGCAGTTGACCGTCGAGCTAGAAACCCACGCTTATTATTCCTTGCAATGTAACCTAGATTTCTTCCAACTTTTAATATAATGTTCCTGTCCAATCACATGCCTGTTTCCTCTCTCCAAATTATAATCACTCATATGCTGCTTTTACTTGCAGGTGACCCTGGTTGCACATCAAGCGAGCATACTGTATGATTTAGAATAGACAGATTTTAAGAGAAACTCAGTATATCTGAAGAGACAGCAGTCTTCAGGTGTGAAATGGAGGAAATCTTCTTTCACCTCAGTACATGCTTGTGTCTCTTATAATTTACTAAACTAATGAGCTTACTATTTGCATTTGTAGAATTCAGCAAAAGAGGCAGATAGACAGTCCAAATGTTCTCATGCTCTGCCCTTACAAGATGTATTTCTGGATTTGTTATTCAAATCCCCTAATTAAAACGGCAGGGCATCAAACCCTAATGGAGATCCAGCTGTGTGCCTATTACTCACAAGCTTGTGTTTTGAAATTGAGAATTGAGGGCTTGGGGAGGAAGTTATTGACGTAAACAGACACTGCTGTTGTGTAAAGGAATGAGTCACAATGAATACCTACAGTATGTGTTTGTATATTCTTTTAGATCATTATTTTCAGGTGGACATAGACTTGCTTAAATTTTACCTTGTTGTTGAATTCACCAAGATCTTCACACTTACAAGCTTTAGAAGCAGAGCTTTTGCATTTGAGATGTTTTTGGTCGTGAATTTCTTGCATGCTCAAAAAGTTCTGTGACTGGGTAATTACAACGATTATGGGGAAATTTTAGAGCTATTGATTAAAGGATGGAAAAAATAAGAAGTTACTTAATATGGCAAGTTTCAAACTCCCAAAAAACTGAGATGTGAATTAAATTTTTCCTAACGTGTTTCAAAATCCTATATTGGTTAATAGGAATCTTCGGAGCCAAGAACATTTTCTTTTACTTAGAGGTTTGGAGTTCGTTCTTTCTGTATCTCTGGTAGCATGATGTGCTCGGCTTTTTGGAACACACAAGTGTAGAGATGATCTATAGCCGTTTGTGCACTGATGGCAAAAAAAAAAATTCTGCTTTTAGGAAAGTTACCTTAAACTTGACATTTGAGAGTCAAACTTCTAAAATAATTGGAGTGTGGCCTCTTCTATTTCTCTCGCATGTTCCCAAAGGACTTTTCCCGAGACTTCTATTTTTTGCTGTTCTTTATAAGATGCTTTTTAAATACAACCTCAAAGGTTTCCAGTCTTAATCATGCAGTATTTAGCCTTGACCAATATCTGATTGGGGTGGCATGGTGACCCAGGGGTTAGCATTGCTACCTCACAGCACTGGGGCCCTGGGTTCAATTAATGGGGTACCATCTGCACAGAGTGTGTACTGTATGTCCTTCCCATGTTTATATGGGTTTATTCTGGGTGGTCCAGTTCCTCCCACAGTTCAAAGACATGCTAGTAAGTTAATTGGTTCCTGGAAAAAAACTGACCCTGGTGTGAGCTGGTAGGTTAATTGGCTGCTGAGAAATTCACCCCGGTATGAGTGTGTCTCTGTCTGTGTGTCTGCCCTGTGGTGGATTGGCATCCCATCCAGGGTGTATCCTGCCCTACACCTATTGCTTGCCATGATAGGCACTAGCTTCCACGCAACCCTGTATTTGAATAAAGACGTTAGGAAATGGATAGTTTTTGTTTTTTAGCTACATTTTCAACGCACAGTGACATCTAGAGGCCAACACAGTAACTGCAAGTCTAAAGGATGGACAGATAAAATGCAATTGACCCATAATACAGCACACTTACAGTTCTGACAGGTATCAAAACTGAAAAACACTGACAAATACACAGAAACTTTTAATGACCACAGAGAGTCAGGACCTCAGTTTTACATCTCATCCGAAGGATGGCGCCTGTTTACAGTATAGTGTCCTCGTCACTATACTGGGGCATTAAGACCCACATGGACCGCAGGGTGAGTGCCCCCTGCTGGCCCCATTAACGCCTCTTCTAGCAGCAACCTTAGTTTTTCCCGGGAGGTCTCCCATCCAGGTACTGACCAGGCTCACACCTGCTTAGCATCAGTGGGTTGCCAGTTGTGAGTTGCAGGGTGATATGGCTGCTAGCACTAGATGGATTGAATGGCTTGTTAATACTTCATGAATAAACTACAGTCTTTTTTACTGCCACGTGTAAATCTGCCTCTGGCATACATCTTCAATAGTAAGAGGCCCCCTGGTGTACAAGGCAGTAAAGAAGGAAGAAGAATAATGGAGTATATTTGACAAGTAGGTAAGCAATTACTGTATCATGGTCACAGCAGGCTATCTTTAATGAGGTCCTAGCTTACAGTGGCTAAGGGATGAATCCGGTTAGGGCTGCATAATCATTCATGAAATGCTAGCATTTGAAAAAAAAGCAGGGGACTGTTGTTTCTACCTCCTTTTTAATTCTTAATGAGCCTTATCAACATACAGTTAGCTGGCAGAAACGTGCATGCAACACAATCATAATGAACCTCTCAACAAAGAAAAGCACTGTGCTACAGCAAAGCATAATAATCCTAGTTCTCTGCACCTCTGGGTGAATATAGCCTGACAATCACCTTACATTATGCTGACATGCGATCAAATATTCTTAATGGAAAATAATTCAGAAAATCGGTCGTTTGAAAATACTTAGGGAATATTTTGCTGTTTGGATAAATTGTACTGTATATCAGTGTTTCTTTATGACAGCGTGTGACAAAGAGAACCGCACAAATGCCGTGAAATGCCCTTCAAAGGGTGGCTGTCCTGATGTGCATGCATTATGCGTAACTCGGCTCTTCAAAAATAATGGATTTAATGAGTTTTAACATTCATCTGCAAGATGACACTCCTGTTGATCAGAGAGGAAACAGCCACTTGGGATGGTGAGCAATGCTAGATTGAAATCTTTTTAACATTCACCCAGCAACCATTTCTCTTCTGTTGGACCATGTTAGGACAAATGGCAGCGCTTGTGATCGTGTTTGTACAGGTTGCCCATTGAGTCACCACAGGAAGATGGTACTTTTCTGAACCCGTTTCTGCTAGCTCGAACTGTGAGGAAATTCTGTCATTGTGACTTGAAACTGGTCTGTTAGTAATGGAAAAGCCTCCAAATGCCTTGCAGTTTATGTTGTGCTAGCATGATGTTAAGAACTGCAAAACCCTTATTCTTCAACATTGACTTGTACTGTGACACTGCATAGCAGATGCAGGTAACCTTGGCCAAGGAAAAAGGAGAGAGGTCGTTTTCTCTAATGAACCAAGGTTTTGCTCGCTTTTAATGATGCCTAGAACTGTGTTGTTTAATTGGACTGAAACGGATGAAAGAAATATGATGATCAGGGGTGTTATTGATGCTTAGCTCTGATAGAATGTGTTGCGTTGGGTAATATTTCTGCCCAGTGCCATGTGGACCACAACAAGCAACAGCTCAGTTACCAACCCCTTCACATCCAGGTTTACACAGCCATTCCTTCATATATGCAGTGTTCAAGCTTGGGATCTGCTTAATGGATCTCTTGTGGGATTTGGTGCATCTTAGACTTTTATGGGCCTTGTAAAGTCATTGGACAGCTCTAAATCTCTGAAATAGCAGTATTGGCCAAAGCTTCACACCTGTCAGGAATATGGCAAGGTTACCAATCCAAATTAAAATGTACCATGTGCTTAGGGAATGTTTTGGTGTCTGGAAAAGAGATTGTCAGTTCGAAGTTCTTGAATTGGTGATGGGTACCTAAGCAATCCATCAGCACTCTGACCAAAGGTGGTGAGACACCTGTCACAGTCAGCGTAGACCAAGGTTATTTCTTCTGCATATTGAATTGATAAACAACGGAGGACTTTGCCGTTTGAAGCTGCAAAAGGTGTGATCCAATTATGAAATTGTATTTTTATTGTCTTCCAGACCAATCTTCCGATCTGCATAACATTTCAAAGCTGTCTGAGAAAAACAGAAAAGAAATCTTCACCAAAGAAAAGCTGAAAATATTTCAGACACAGCGACTATTCTCAGTCATATGATGCTAAACACTTCAATCTAATTGAAACCTTAATTTCAAAACACAAATACTTTTTTTTAAGATCTCTTTATTAGCCATATACAATTTTTTGCATTAGGAATTTGTCTTTTCACATACTCCAGCTTGCTCTCCATAAGACACACAGAGAGGGAGAGAGAAGCTTGGGGTCATAGCGCAGGGTCAGCCATTTATACAGCATCCCTGGAGCAGTTCGGGTTAAGGGCCTTGCTCAGGGACCCAACGGATCAGGATTCCTCTGACAGCCACGGGATTTGAATCGGCAACCTTCCAGACACAGGCACAGATCCTCAGCCACAGGGCCACCACTCCACCCATTAATTTAGAAAATTTGTGGTAATAGTAATTAAAAACATCTGCAAGCTAACCTAACAATTACACATACAGTACAAAGAATGTATTGTGTGAGTATAAATTTTGCATGTACAACAGCATGACCTATTTACATATAAAATCCAAATATGTAATCCTACGTGAAATATAGTCCCACATACAGGTGTACACCCAGACTTAAACCTTCAAGATTATAACATGAAAAAACACTCCCAGGGAGCTGAGTATTAAATTATAATACACAAAAAACGAACAAGGCTCCTATTCCATAGCAGTTTGATCCATTCTGTCTTTTACAAGCTGCAGCCCCCCTGAACTCATGCATAAATAAGAAAGTGTTATATTTAACATGTAGCTTCATACATCACTCAGTGCAATTTTAAATAAGTTAACAGGCTTGAAATATTTAGCACCTCATGCGGTCTGACATCCAAGAGGCTACAACTTTTAAAGCCTGAAATGACCAAAGCTGGTGTGCACTGTCCATGTACTGTAGTTCTACACTTAAGTCTTTGAAGAACTTTACAATGCTATTGATAGTTCTGAATAGGTTGAAGTACATTACAATATGATCTGTCAAGTGTGTTTCAGTGGTCACTGGTACTCATTCGGGGGGAAAAAAGGTACACAGTGGGATTAAACTTCATCACGGGATTTCTGGGCACAATGAACAAGATAAGCAAGTACCTGAAGAAGAATGACCTTATGTGTGTTCAATGCAAACAAACGAATTAAAAAATAAGAATTCCCCCATTTTTGCATCGTTCCAGGATCACACACCAAACAATTCTGCAAAGACAGAACTGCTGTACTCTTTGGAATATGAAATGCAGTAAATATAAATATGCAGAATATGAAATGCCCAGCACTCAACCCCCCCAAAAAAAGCTTTCCTTTATTGTTTCTTTTTGATTTGTTCTTAACAATGATAGACCACTGAGCACAAATAGAACATCATGCTTCTTGTGCTTGCCTTTGAATATAGAATGCAACAAGAATATGCATTGTACGAACTACTGACCCCCTCTTTCTAAAGAACAGACTCAGAAAAGGAAGTTTACCCACAGGCAAACTGAGTGTTGGTTTAATCGCATACTGTACCGTATGTGGCAACTCTGAAGCTCAACAATATTCACACAAATTTCTGTCATATTAACGTTTTTTCTTCTATCTGTAAATTTGGCTCTTTTTACTTGGGCCGATTATAAATCATAGGTGTCGGTCTTCATCAGGCAGCTGTTTCATTCGCAACCTTGTGATTTGTCCATGTACAGTGACGCCCGCTTTTGTCTAACACTAGTGGGTTGCTTCGAATCAAGTCCATGTGAATTGAATGGTCAAATGAGCTGGTGATGGGTATTTACAGAGTGCTGAAAACGACAGCAGTGCTGTACAGATTGTCCATTGATATTTTCCTTAATGTTGTGGGAAGAAAAAGCAGTTACTGTACATATTCAGTGATACAACTATCAATGTCACAGAATTTGGGTTCTGATTAAATCATCTTCTCTTTTGTAGTTTAAGGTTACACTTGCTTTCCTGATATTATGCATCCACTCTACGTCTCATCTTTTAGAAACCATCTCAAGTATATTTGTTCAGAATACATTTTAGGCATGTTGACGTAAATCCCAGACAACGGATACAATAAATCGCTCCGTTTATAACCCACTTTAAATAAAGTGGCAGAATTGGTTACTTTCCTTTGCAATTTGAGTTCAGAAAGCTTTTACGTTTAGGAAACCAAGTGGGTTTATCTCAGGGAAATTGATGAAATTTTTTTTGAGCTCGGTCTGACGGTTCCATTGATTACTGTGTATTTTTACCTCACTGTGAGAAATCTTTTAAGTGTTTTTAAACTCTCTACGGGAAACATGCACGAAGAGTTGTTGTTGAGTCCTGGGGGTAATTATAGAAATGCAGCCTTCCTCTCAGGTACATGTCCTGGTGTTCAGCTAATAAAAGGCTGATGAATAAACAGACAGATCAATTGCCAGACACAGAAAGATGGGCAAATGAGATGGAGCAAGCTATTGTTGGAAAGACAGAGAAAGGCGCTATCACAGAAGAGATGGAAGATTTTTTTTTTCCTTTTCAAAAATAATTAACTGCCAGACACCAAAGACTCCACACTCCCCCCTCTGATCAAACGGCTTCACATTTTTTCCCCAACACAGAATCATTCCAGGATTTCAGCTCCTAATTGCCTAATTAATACAATTAAAAGCTTACCTGATGGAGTTATGCGACTCAGTGTGTCGTCTTAGAGCAGATACTATACATGTGCGAACAGTGCTCATTTGGGTTCAGAGTTATCACTCATGGTTGCAGAAGTGAGATATCTTGAGATAAGATAAGATCACTTTATTAGCCTTATACAATTTCCTGCATTAGGAATTTGTCTTTTCGCATACCCCTTCTTGCTCTCCATGAGACGCACAGACGGGGAGAAAGAAGCTTGGGGTCAGAGCGCAGGGTCAGCCATTTATTTACCTGTATATGGTGCCCCTGGAGCAGCTGGAGTTAAGGGCCTTGCTCAGGAGCCCAAAGGAGTGGGATTTAAACCAGAAACCTTCCAGCCACAGATGCAGATCCTTAGCCACAGTGCCACCACTCCGCCCAGGGGTCAAATTGGTGCTATGGAACACCACTTTCAGCACTATAATAACCATTACTGGTCACCAAGAGAAGCTGTAAGTGAGTTCTAGGGTCTCAGTTACCCAGATGTGTCTTCCAAAGGTGGGTTAGCTGGAAAGTCTCTGGCAGGATCTCACATTTGTCTCACATTCCTCTTATCTCACAGCGGCAGCTGGTGGGACTTCACAGTAACTTACAGGACATCAGTGTGGAGATTTAAAACATCGATGGCAAACCTTCTGTTTTGCTCTGTAAAAATAGCGTACAACTTTCAGCGATGTCCTTATGGACATGTCCTAATGGAGAAGATACAAATAACACTCAGATACTGCAGAACTACATATGCTATTTTGATGTATATTTTTTTATGCACAAATGTAGCTATAGATAACCTGTGATGTGCCACTCTGTATTTTCCAAACATATTTCAACCATGGAAATGTACTGATACCTCACGATACTGATTCTGAGGTTCACCTTTTCATCCATTGTTTAACTGCTTTATACAATATAGGGTCATGGGGAAGCCAGAGCCTACAGTATATCAGCAAGCAACTGGTGCAAGGAAGAATACAGCCTGGACAGGACACCAGTCTTTCACAGGGCACACGCACATTTGCACCTGGGCCAGTTTTTCCCAGAAGCCAATTAAGCCGCAACTGTGTTTTTTAACTGTGGGAGGAAGCGTGAGCAGACAGCACACCAGAAACTGAACCCTGCAGTAACCTATATTACTGATAACAGATTTAACCCTTCAAGATCAATTACTGCCTTATGGCCCAACTCCTCTCTTTTTATTTAAATTTTAAACGATTTCTACGAGTGCTTTTTTACTGTGCTATAATGTGTGAAGCTTGTCTTGGCCAGGTTATCATTTTAAACGATTTTCCGTTCTTAACTGACTTATCAGATCTATGTACAGTATGCAATGTGTTTTGACGTTAAGTTGATTCTCATCGGTGAAGGTATACAAGGACAAAACATGACATTATTATTATTTACTTCCGAACTTCTGCCCTGTTTAACCAACGCATACAAATCTTTAAACAGGAGTTTCCTTTATGACACAGCTTACGCCATAGCATTGCCTTTCTACCTGCATTCTTTAGTATTTAAGCAATCTTATCTTCACCGCTCTTCCCTGCAGTGATTAAACCCGCAGTGGAGCACCGGAGGCGGTCGGTGGGGGACCGCTCAGGTCCGGCTGCCGCACGTTTCTCGTCAAGTTCGACACATGACGCACGACCGACCGTCGAGCCCTCCAGAGCCCGGAGTCTCACTCGCCTGCCCCGCCGCCGGTCTCCGCTCTCCGCCAGCTGAAACGCCCACTTATCTGCCTTGCGCGGAAGCGCCCCGTCTCTGTGGTGGAAGCTGGTGTCAGTCACGCTGCGGCTCGCTTCCAGTCTGGGCGGTTGGGAGCGCAGTGTTACCCGCAGTTCGGAGGGAGAGATTTAAAAAAAAAAATACTGCCCTCGGTGAGAGACGGGGCGACTTGTACTTAGGCGTACGTGCAGTACCTTGCGGTTTGAAACAACAGCAGTAATGCTTTTACGCGTACGGAGGGCAACAGGTGAATTAATTTACCCTGTCTGCACAGGTGCATTTTTATAAATTGTCTCATTATTAACAAGTACGTCTAGCCTTATTTTAACCTCACGTGTCTTTGATGGACGCTAAGCCGTTATCTAGAGATAAACGGAGGCAGCGTTTTAAAATGACTAAATATTTGGCACCTCTCTTAATATTCACCCGGACTACCTTGTCTGCTTATACCTGCAGAGGTTGTACATCACCTTGCTGTCAGTTTTATTGACACGGCTTAATAACTGAATGTTGCTCGTTTCTTTCCGGAACAAAGTTGTTTTACTGCCCCGACAATACTAAAACTTTTAGGACATTTCTATGTCGGTTAGCTGGGAAGAAAACGGTGATGCAAACAAGCGCGGCACAAACTGCTGACCGTAAATCTTTTGTAAATATATATATTTCTCCTTGTAACAGTCAGTACTCAGACTAGAGTACTGCATCTGGCGTTGAGGTATATATAAGCACGTCGTTTAGGTTTTTCTGAAGTGAAGTTGTCGCTGCTCGTTTCGGACGTAGTCTCAAGTCGGAGGGTTATGAGAGGTGGAGATTGTCCAGTTCGCTAACGGACACTGTTATTTCGGCCGCAAGACGTCAAAAATGGATTCAGTCAAGGAGAGAATGGAAAATTTGATGTTTTATCTGTCGCAAAGTCAACACCAAGGATGGATCAGGGTGTCTGGTGAGTAAGCAAAGCAGTGACACAGCAAGGCTGTGATTTGTGTTAATTTCTAATGTACTGATGTGTTTGTACGTTTGTGTTAAGTTCGGCAAGTCTTTTGCACAACAAAGATTCTGCAACATTTGCTAGTATGAGAGTTTTTTGTTTGCTAAATTTGTTTACGATAAGAAATACATGTAGTTGTATATTGTTGCTTATTTCGCTTATTGACTGTTTACTAACTTCAAGTGTGTGTACAAGAAAAAGGCAAAACTTTGTTACTTTTGTCACCCCATTCACTAGCAACCTCCTTCATTTTGTTGATGCATGTGACTTTGATAATTTTGTAGTCGTTTCTTTAGCAGATTAAATTATTGTGTGGCATGAAGTACTGCATATTGATCTATTTTGGCGAAGGTTAATGTTGTCACCTCTGTCCCAGCAACGATGTCTCTTCAAACACAAAAAAAATATCATAATTGAGGTGAAGCAAATTAATATAAAGGTACTGTAAAATGTATCGGTAATGTTGTGATGTTGTGTGTATCTTTGTATTGTTTATGCACAGGTTAGCAGGCACTGACTTGATTCCAAGAATAACGGCCCTCTAGGTTGATAACTCTCATATTCCATGATCTTACAGACTATGATCTGTCAACTGAGTACCCAGAGTAGATTAAAGGATGGCCATGTTCTGAGAAATGTTTTGAAGTACAAAGAGTGCAAGTCGGAGTAAGAGCTCTGTCACCAGTTGTAGTAGCACAAAAAGTGACGAGGCTATTTAGAAGGTAGAAATTGGGTGCTGTATGCTTGTCATATACAGTATGTGAAACCGAGTTCAAAAATGCTCAGGAACAGTTATCTGAAACGTGACTACCATTACCGAAAGTTTAAAAGGTACATCTGCCTGGTCCCTTTTCCGACTTATAATCCAGTTTTACACTGCTTTATTTTGTTACAGCATTTCAAAGTCCTTCACTCACCTTTACTCTGGTTTTACCATGGTATACCAGAGTTGAGTTTTACAGGGGTGGTTTACTTGTCGGAGCAAGTCTACCTCTGGTAGATCTAGTTATACTTATTTTCTGTTTTTTTTCCTACATGTTAGAAAGTAAATGTACATCTGCCAGGGACTGGTAGTGTTAAAATTCTCCTCTGAACATAAATATATGTGCTCAGTATGTCCAGATTGGTAATTCATACTGTATCTAAAGAGGCCTACGTGCTATTGAACCTGAGGCCTCTGTCTGAGTTATTTCATTTTCATTGACTTTCTTTTGCCGTAGTAATTTTCAACAGCCTTTTCCAAAAAGTACGATGAGTGTCCTGAGCTCCTTTCAGTGCTCTGTTTTGCTCGGTTACTAAATCTTCATGTCATATTTTCAGAAAAGATTTTCAGCCAAATTCCAAGTAGTCTGAGGCCACTAAAGGTGTCTTTATGTTGTTAGAGGACAACGGTTATTAGGTTATTAACTGTGTGCCATTGTCGTCAATCATCAAAACGGCAATTAAACAGTACTAACTGTATTACCAAAATACAGTACTATGAATTTATTGGTTAATTACAGAAATAGCAGAAATTCATGAAGCACTAACTTGGAAATGTTAGGATTCCACTACAGTAGAGTAGTTTTTGGAAACCAGAGTGTTGTGAATCTGACATTTAGGCTTGTATCTCTAAATTAAGAGGTAAGAAGACAGTTTTTATCAGCTTACGTATTACGTAACATCCTGAGCTTTGGCCATTCAATAAGAGGAGACATTTGAACATCCCATCGATGCATTAAAAGTGCACCATTATCCTGGAGAGGGTTAGATAAGGAGGCGACACTGTAGAGCAATGGTTAGCATTGCTACGTCAGTGCTGGGGCCCTGGGTGCAATTCCTGGGGTGCTGTCTGTGTGGAGTTTGTATGTTCTCCCTGTGTTCCCTTGGGCTATCTCTGGGTGCTCTGGTTTCCTCCCACAGTCCTAAAGGCTGGTAGGTTAATTGGCTGCTGACAAATTCACCCTGGTGTGAGTGTGTGTCTCTGTCTGTGTGTCTGCTCTGTGATGGACTGGCGTCCTATCCAGGATGTACCCTGCCTTGCGCCCAGTGCTTTCTGGGATAGGCTCTGTCTCCCCCGTGACCTGGAATTGGAAGAAATGGTTAGAAAATGGTTGGCTGGGAATTCTGGGAATTTCCAGGGCTCTGGAGAACTTCAGGAATCCCATTCACAGTCAGTTAGGGCCGTGACCCAGGTTCGAATCAGTGATCAAATAGTTCAACCTGCCCCTTTGCAAGTTGAGCCACCAAGAAGGCTCACCTGAAACTACAATAATTTATTCACGTGTCCCACTAATTTGTATCGGTAAAAAAATTATCTGTACTATAAATTTAGTCAAAGACAGAAAGCCAGTAACAAGTAACCGAAAATATAGATTTATATCCAAGTTTACCAATCTTTCTTATGGTTACAACTTAGATTGTGCTGAAAGATGTCTGGAGCATATAAAGTTAAGGATGATTCCATGTCATGAATTAATGTTAAGACAGCTTTTGGAATTATTGTCATCACTTTTAAAATGTAATGTAACACTGAATATAGTTTTGTATTTATAGTTTTTATACATCCCAGGTATGTTCTGGTAGCATTTTTGTTTTTCTCACTACATCACTTTAACTTGTTACAGTATAAAATACTGTACCGTTTTCCATGGATCTGTCATAAGCATAATAGTTGTAAAAAAAACATTTGCTGTTCATTGTATATTTCATTTTATACCCATCCAGTTCGTTTCTTTACGTTTCTTTTATAAAATTGACTTCTGTCTTGTACAGAGAGAATGATTAAGGATGAACATACGACATCAACAACCCATCTTTTGACACACTTCAAGCTCTACAGTCCTGCTCACATGATTGGAGTACTAATTAGAGGATTATCCCACACTGAAGTCACGGCTAGGGTTACTATGAATTTGTATTTTCCCAGACATGTCATCCTTTTTAGTTCTGAACTCTCTGTCTGGGAGGAATTTTCAAATACCTTTTAAACGTCTTGGATTTTTCCCTTATTCTTTATCCCTAAAGGTTTTCAATGCAACATGGCTCCTGACACGAGGAGAGTGTCGATCACTTGAGAGAGAGACTGTGTGTTGGTTACAGTCACAGACATGTCTAGTTTTCCTTCTGAACAGGTATGATTCTTCCCAATTCTTCACCCCTGGCTCAGCCCTGGTGGTGATTGCAGTGTCTTGTCTCATTCTGTACTACATACAGCTACAGGGCAGCGTTTCTTCAATAAGAGTTCAATATTTCAATAGAATCTTCAGAAATCTTTATTTGATAGTGTATTTTATTTTGCTCTGCCTAATCACAATGCTAAAGTGAAAGTGCAAAGTCACTGCAGAACTAAAGACGAGATTCCTGTGCTTTCAAAAAGAGAGCTGGGGAAGAAGACCTCTATCTGTCTCTGTTGTTTCCGTGACGAATAAGATATTTTGTTACAGTATATATTTTATGCAGTATATTAATGTTAGATACTGTATAAAGTATACTTATATTATATAACATGTTATATGGAATTAATGCAATGTGATGTACAGTAACAGATACTGGTACAAATACCCTTCTCCTCCCCTGCTTGAGATAGTGGCCTCTTTATTGAATGTTCTGATATGGTTGCCCTTGTCACTGAAAACCTGCAGGAGCTCAGGAACTGGCACAAAGACACTCCCGTTTCACCTCAGAGAAGAGAAAGTCCTGGTAGATCAATCACAGCCCTTTCCTCGCTGTGCTTTGCCTGTTGTGCACAACCACGTGGGGAATGCTGGTCAAATTTGGCGAGAGACATGACCCAGAGTCAAACTCGCTATATCTAGCCCATAGAGCTTCACCTGTGTTTGGAGTGAGCACCTTCAGATGCCAATCAAGCTGACTGGTTGCCAAATACTCTGTAGGGTTTTGGCAGTGGTCTATTACAGTGCTGTGTTTAAGGTTAGTTAAGGTTGATCTTAAAACACCTGTTGGTGGCAGTGACTAAAACATTATCTGGGATATAGCATTATTTTTAGGTCCGTTTTATTTATATTAGCTTCAGAAAAATGTGCTTGAATGACTAGCTTTATTGTTTTCAATATACAGATCTTAAGAATAGTGTCTTCCATCTTGTTGCTAAAGTAGACGCATAGAGACTTTGTGTTACAGTTCTGAGATAAATGCTAACATTACCTTAAGAGCTCTTTAAAGCCCAGAAATTAACGACTAATTATGACAATGAGATGACAGCCTATTATACATTTAACTTGTTTAATTTGCATTAGTGTCAAATCTGACTTAAAATATTAACTTGTTAAAAGGCCGTCTTTTTTACCCTACAAATATTCATACAGTATCTGGCATTTCTGTAGCCTGCAGTACACCCACATGCTGAATATTTCCTCTTCTTTAAATGATCTGTCTGATAAGGTTCGTTTGGACAATTACTTTAGAAATGCTAGGTTGTTCAGCGTAGTGATTGTGGTGGGCTATTGTATTTGCCAGTCCCTTAAACTATTTATAGACATACTGTAGTATTGTTCTGCAGTGATTCATTTTCTAAGTACAGTTTTAATCCAAATTGAGCAGCTCTTTCAGTCAGATTTTAGTGTGTGGTAAGTATAGGACGTACTGTAGGCAGCAGTGTGCCATAATGTTTTAAAGAAATAATTTATGCAAAATCTCTGTTATTTTTGGGACCGTTTTAAAAAAAGATGCAGTAGTGTGCTTTCAATAGCAAGATTTTCATGTATTTTTACATGACGTAAAACACAGCGAGATTAGTGATTACTTCCAGGTAAATCCTGTGTCATTGTGTCGTCTTTGCTATTTAGCATTTCTGTTAGTACACTTCATGCAGCTGTACTGTATATATGGCTATGAGTTCTAAAAAACAAACTTTGTTCTTCTGACATTAATTATAATTTATTATGCATCACCCTTTGAGACTGATTAAGTTGTGGAATAATTATATAAACCACATTTCTGAGCTTCACATACTGTATTCTGTAGCATTCAATAGCTTTAGAGATGTGCAGCTTCATAAGACAATTAACATGCTGTAGCTTCTAATTAAATGCCATTAAAAACTAGAATTGAAGGATGTTGACTATATCCGTTGATAATTAAATGCCTGTAGAAGAATAATATTAATGATAAATGACCACATTTTTTGTTGTTACATGCATTTACTATTGCATTTTCTATTTTGGTTAAATAAATTGCATTGAACACACAGTTTAAAAAGTCTTAGGCCTACAGAAAATTATATATTTAGTTACCACCTGTGTTTTAGGCTGAATTGATGGTTAGGTTTAGAAACTGGGCTGTTGGAAAAGTTAGGGTTAGGTTTAATGCTTGGGGTGTGCATTTTTACTTCTGTTAAAGGAGATGCACAAATGCGTAAAGTGTTTTTTAACTGTATAGCTATACAGTTAAAAATAACTGTATAGCAGATATGTCTGCTGCAGTTATCACCTGTCTTTGTTTCAGGTTTGAAAACAAGATAGAGTGCCTTTTGTAGATATATGACTATGATTTTAGTTATACAAAACTAACAGGTTTAGCTTTTTTCCATTTTCCTGTGGCATCAAGTTGTATTTAGTATAAAACATTGATTTTTTGTTTCTTCTCCTGTGCCCTTAAGGACATTTCTATATTGATTGCTTCTTGGACTGCAGTCCAGAATGTTTAGTAAAACTGTTTTCACAGAGAAGAACATTAAAACTGTAATATAGGATGCTGCTGCAAAGATGTCAGGGGCAGGACAGAATGTTTCATGTTCTATAAATTTAAAAAAAACGCGATCCAATAAATTGAATTGACTATTTGTTTTAGTCTGTACATTAAACATGGAAAAGACAAGAAATTTAGTTTTTTATCTGTGGATTTACAAGTGTAGAGTATTGTTTTCTGTTCCTTAAAATATATATATTTGGATATTTCAATATATAATAACAAACTTTATTTTATATACCTCCTTTAAAAGTAGCTTTACAGAAAAAAAATGCACAGTGAGAGGAGATAGTAGATGGGATTTGGAATGCAGTAGTAAAGAAAATGGGCAGACAAAGAAACAGTTAAGTAAAAGCCCTTCTAAAATAAGTCAAGAGTCTAAAGTTTGAGTCTAGATTTGACAAAGCTCAGGGAAGGTGGCTCTCTGATATCCTTAGGGGTGGAATTCCAGAGCTTTGGGGTGCAGCAGGAGAAGGCCTTTGGGAGACAGACAGGGGACCAGAATTAGCCGAATGAAGGTTGTGAGATGGAGAGTAGGACGATAGTCACTCAGCCAGGTACTCAGGTGCAAAGCCACGTAGAGTCTCATAGTTGAGCATGACGATTTCGAGGCAGACACGAAAGCTGATAGGAAGCTAGTGCAAGGACCCCAGGATAGGAGTGATGTGATCACTTGCACTAGACCTGGTCAGGATTGTGACTACATAATTCTGGACGTGCTGTAGTTTGTGATAGTAGGGTAACAAGCTTTTATGGTTGTTACCTTTATACGTTGTCTGCAAACGTGTTCAAGGCATGTGTTCAACCGAGACACAAATGCAATGGTGCCGATGTAGTAGAAATCAGTGTCAGGTTCCTGACGTCAAAACGAAACTGCTTGTGGCACTTTGCTGCATGCTGGAAATGGGTTTATGGGCAGGTGCTTCTTTAGGGCACTGGAGGACTGGGTATTACTGTAAATTACTGTGTGGATGGGTGTGTGTGCCTGGTGTGAATGTGTCAAATGTTGGGGGAAGAGCCCCATCTGAATTGATTTGTGAACATTTGTGCCTAGGTACTTCTGTTACCCAGAATGTACATACAATTGCAGTGCTCCAATGGCTGTTCAGCCAGTAACCCAGGGAAATGCTGAGCTCCACCAAGTCTTTTGATTTGGCATATGTTCTCATCTTGTCAATATCAAAGGCAAGTCACCATATCACCACCTTTTTCCATAACGTGAAATTGGGTCATCATACCTCCATCTTTCCACAGTTCATTTCCTCCCCTTGTTGTGCCTTTTGTACACAGAAATCAGATCTCACTGTGCACCTTAATGTTTTGCCATATTTTAGAAATGATGGAACTGCAGTGCTCTCCGTACGCTAGAGAAATTCATCCTCAACTTACTGTTACCATACTGATATGCTTTACTTTTTGCTAAATTTATTACAGAGACTAAACAGCGCAGTGGATTCTCATGTTGGGAATGAACATTGCACATATTGATTTTGGAATCATGCCCAGCTGTGTTAGAATATTAAGGGGTTTAATATAAGCACTTTGTTTTGTTGTCCTTTGGTTTTTGTGTGGTTGTCATTAGCTTTCATACTGCATGAATCAGATCAGTGAGTTTAACAGAACCAATAGGAAGTGAAAAATTCAGCATCAGTGGACTTTTTGAAAGGATTGGGTCAAAGGTAGCCCAAAAATATTCAGAAGTTTTCACATCCAATGCATGTCACAATTTCCTTGTATTCCCTTGTATTTATTGTTGTAAACTGATCCATTTGAATTGTGTTGTGCATTGTCTAAAACCCTACAGAAATCAGGCAGCCAAACCCTCCCCTCCAGAATTCCTTTTGGATGTATTAAATTGGCCATTTATAAATTCAGGGAGATTAGGAGTTCCTGTATTGACTGCAGTTCTGTAAAGAAAAACTTGGATATTGATTTTTACTTCCTCATAGAGACACAGGGTAAAACTTACTATGTTTTATCGTTGAAGGAAATGTAACCCAAGCATCTCAGATTTGCTTAATTTAACCCAAGCATCTCAGATTTGCTTAATTTAAGTCATATGTTGAATGGAATAAATCAATAGAGTATTAAAATTAATTTGTAATTCAGAAAGATTCATTCAGATTAATACTACGCAATATATTTTAAGTGATATTATTTTGTCAGTATAAATTATTAAACTTGTAAGTTTAATTAAGTGTAAGTTTATTATTTTGCTGTATGTAAAATAGAGGCGAAAATGGCTGACAGTTTCCTTGATACTGTTAAATGGGAGACATTGTAGAAAGAGGAGATAAATGGCTTACTTAACAGAAAGAGCGCTCTTAAACATGCAAATCACTTCACATGGTAGAAGACGTAGAGGATCCATTTGAATGCATTTCAGGGGATTTTAAAAACAGTTGCCACATTTAAATCAATAAAGTAAACTGAAAGACATAGTGGTAATTTATTCTAGCTTGAACCTACTAGTACTGAATACAATTACAGCCTGGCAAAAAAGTTTAGTTAAGGTGCTTTAGTTTCACAAGTCTTGAAGTATAGCTGTGTTTGGTCTCACTTCAGAGTGGTATGCATGCAAAATATGTGTTGCTGCAGCACTGTACCAGTACTCTGTGATCTGTGCTGTTTTTGTTTGGTTTTATATGGTCTCTTTTTTGCAAGTCCAAAGTGTCTCTAGCTAGTAAGCTTCTTGAATATTTATGCTTTCCAGTAATCCTGTGATGTAATGCTTTGATTAGACATTCGGTAACATCTGCTGTCAGATCAGTATTTTGTCTATATTTAGACAGTAATCTGGTATTATTGCAAAGAGTAAACATTGCAGCGTTCTCTTGACTGGCATTGTATAAGACCATGTCTATTGGGATCTAGGACGTATCTTCACAAAGAAGCTGGATATCTTTGTATTGTTGTTTTTTGCTGTTTTGTACAGCAAAGAATAAAATAATGCTAGAAATAAGAGAGGCAGCCATTTGACCCCTCTATCTACTTTGGTTGCTAGTAGCTACTGTACTGTAAGTGATATGAGGCTCTTACACAACCAGTTCTTGAAGAAAGCCTGAGAGACAGCTTCAACAGTGTGCTTTATTTACTTGTTCCAGCCTCCCACGAATCTCTGCGTGAAACAAAAGCATCTCTTGGTTTCAGTTCTACATGAATTGACCACTTACGTCCTTTGGTTTGTGTTTCACTGTCGGTTCTGAAGATGTCCGATGCTTTGACCATTTTGAATATGTGAATGAGTCTCCTTTTAGTCTTCCCGGCTAAAGATCAAGAAGATTCAGTTCTATTAAGTTGTGTAAGACGTTCTTTTAAATCTGTAATGTGTAGAACAATATTATACACAATAATCTAACCAAGATCTAACTTGTACTAAATTAACATCCCTTGATTTGTAATCTATATGTATATAATATTTTTATTGCTTTCCCCATATTGTACAGAAGGTGGAATGATGTACCAGTATAAACTCCTCATTATGTTCCTTAACTTTTTGAATGTAGGCATTTCCCATCTTATTCCTGTGTTTTTAAACATTCCTGGGTATGTTTTTGCTACCTTCATGTAGTATTTTTCATTTCTACATTAAATGATATCTGCCAGGTGTATACCTGCTCTTGAGAGGCATCATCTGCTCGTCCTGGAATCCTGGTTCGAGTCAGCTGCAGTACTCGGACACAAAGCTATGATCATGGAGCTCAAGAGTGCTTTTACCTTGTACCTCTTTCTCGTTAGACTGTTCATAATTGTTTTATTAAAATATCTCTGATTTCTAATCATTGTTTCAAATCCCTTGGTACAAAGCTCTTCTTTAGTATAGTATAGTAAAAAATATCACTCTCTCAAAATCACTAGAATGAACTTTTCTTTTCTTCTTCTGGAGAAAAACTGTAAGGAGCAAATGTAAAAACTAGATACAAATAATTAGTCACTGTCATTTAAAATTCTATTTAGCTTCTCAGGCTTATCTCTTTACACAAATTAATAAGGCAGTTGATAGTGTTGTTTTGGAACGAGGGCTGTAATGTCCATAACAAAGTAATTGTTCAGTCTATCCAGTAAACCTGTATTCATCACCACAATATCATATTTTGGTTTTTGCTTTTGACCTCTTTTTGACCAAAATACAGCTATAATTAACTAATGTTAGGCTGGAGGAGTAATACATTCATTAGATCTTCAATAATTTCTTACAATAATTTGAATTTAATCATGACATAGGTACGGAATTTGAATGATCACTGTACTTTAGAATGGCATTCTTAATGAAGCATATTGGGCAGAGTCTGTGATTCTGCTGGAGATGATATTGCAGGAGTCTAGTGTTAAGGTGGGGAGCTGTGTCAGCATGTGAAGGCTGCAACGGAACAAGTAATAGGTTTGTTCCATGCTGAAAAGAGAAGAAAGGAAGTGCAACGTTTCAGCTTTGGAGCCTTCTTTGGGTGTAAGAAAGATAGGGCAGTCGGCAAAGACAATACAGCATGGGAAAACAAAACTCAGGAGAGAGGAGGAGGCGGGAGCAGGGAGCAGGGAGCAGGGAGTGTTAATTCACCTTCTTTTGGCACCACAGCCACCTTTAAATCCTGAAAGATTGTAGCCTAATCCAGATGGGATTACTTATGCTATACCAAGGTGACAGTTCCTCTTGTTTTCCATCCCAGGGCAGTTGTTTTAAAAATGTCAGTGGGGGAATTTCCACATCTTGAGACCTTGGTCATATCGCTGGACTTTAATCCTATTAACCAAAGGATAATCCATGCCCAAACCAGCAGGGCAAGGTGACCCTCAACCTAATTCTTGGACGCGGTGGTGCACATAAACACTGTTTGGGAAAGAAAGACAGACAAACCCTTTCTGATACATTATTGCCACAGCAGTCAAGATGGAGGTGTGATTTGATTCAATTTAAAGGCAACATTTGATCATAAAAGTAGCACCATAATGAGTTTATAATTCTTATAGTTAAAGTATTGAAAAAGCTTATGTAGCCTCAATAAACTACTCATGATTCTTGACCGACTCTCTTCTGGTGGATGAACTAGTGTGTTAAGTTTCAATTTTGATGCGGTAGAGGAATTGCAGGCTTATGTTATTCCGCAGTCAAGCGTGGAATTTGCATGTACTTTTTTTCTCAGAATGTGAAGCTTTGAAGATGATTGTGCAGCTGAGGAAAATCTGAATTTGTAAACTGACAGCACCGAGTATCTGCAAAAATACAGCTTTCATTTCTGCTCTCACGAAGCTTAATTACACTTGCATTATTTATGGAATAACACTAAAAAAACATTTTAATTACTCTGTGACGAGAAGGGGGCTGTGGGGTGGAAATAAATGGATATATTTGTTTTCTTTGGTTCAATAAGTTATTAAAGCATTTCTTGCAGTTCTGAACGAGGTAGACAGATCAGGGCGGAGAATATCATACTGTACTGTATGGGTTTGTTTTGTTTTTTTGTGCTCTATGGTTCTCCAGTGTTCCTTCTGTGCCTAGATTCCGAAACAAGACTTCTCAAAGCTTGCTGCCAGGAAGTGGGAAAGGGGAAAGAAATTAATAGCATTATATGCCCTTGTACCCACTGGAAAGCTTTGAGGTGCAGAGGTGAATATCTTTCTTGCATCTTTACCACTCTCTTCCTCTTCAGCTTTGTATAGTCTTTTCAGAAACTATCAGTGCTAAAATGAAGCTAGCAGAAATGCCAAGAGAGAACATGATAATAAAAATATAAATATGAACAAAACTATTAAAAATGTACATTGTAATTGCTCAAATGTATTAAACCACATTTGTTGACTTTGTGCTGTTTTTATGTACTTGGATACCTTTCAAATTCACACTGTCATACATCACTGAGTAGTTGCTCCCACATTTCTTATCTAGAACATGCTTCGAAAGCAGAGTTTCCTATCTGCTAAATTAATGTCCAGCAGAGTTTAAAAGGTGTTGGCAGATTAGAGAAATTGTTGTTTGATCCCATTATGAAGTGATTATACTGCAGTGTCAGCTTCTGAATGTAGGCTGGCTAAATCCACTAATTAAACTCTGAATCATCAGTTCCCTGTGTAGATGGCTTATTGATTAGGTAATTAATCTGCTATTTCCCAACAATGATGCTATAGTCCTTTTTGTCCATAGCACACTTTAATGATAGAATGTTTGTGTAATCTATCTAATGGAAATGAAGCTTTAAACAATAATTCTGTTTTTGAGTATGCTTTTATATCTGGTTTTGCAAAATATTGTGTTCTACCTTACATTTTCCTAAGATATCCAATGCTTATGTTTGAAGAAATCATAATCAAGTACATTTTCTATGGAGACAGAACGTAGAACACCTACTGTAGTGTTATTTCTGCAGTGTCTAACTCCATTTCTTGAGTATGGATCTGGAAGTTCTGCATGGGCTTTTACTGACAGTTCAGGTTGGAGCTGTTCACTGATGTTTCTCATTAGTTAAAAGCGGAACTTGAAGAACACACTGTTGACGACACTTTTCAAACCTTTTTAACATTTATTCATCATGCAATATTCCCAGAATGAACTTTCAAATTTTCTCTAGCATCCAAATGTAAGAAATGGATAGAACTATTTAGACTTACTGTTGTTTACAATTCTTTTTAGCTTCTCAAACTTATCTCTTTAAACAAATCAATAAGGCAATTGAAAGAGTTAATTTGGAACCAGGGCTGTAATGTTCATAACAGAGTAGTTTGTTTGATCTATCCTCAGACTTCTTTACTGTTAATCGCCATAATACCATATTTTGTTTGTTGTGTTTGACCTCACTCTTTTTCACCGCAATACAGCCATAATTTGCTGATATTAGGCACAGTGGGGGAGTAATACAGTACATTCAGTAGATCTCTAATGGCTTCTTACAATAATTTGGAATTATTCTTGCAGGAAATTTGAATTCTGTCCATGCTTTAGAATGGCTTTCTTAATGAAGCATATTAGGCAGAGCTTGTGATTCTGCTGGGGTTCATATTGCATGGTTGTACAATTCACACCATTTGTTAAAAAATGTATCTTTTTGCTATGTTCTGAAAGATATGCTTCTCTATAGTGTCTTTAGTTTTTTTCATTTTTACAGCTTTGACTTCAGCATTTAACTTTGACAGTAGTACGGTAGATATTGAATGTCTATGAAGACATAGTTATCCCATGCAAAACTACCGTTTACAAATCTTTTGGATACCAAACATATATTTATCCACAGGCAAAAAAAAAATGAGTGTGTTCTGATTATTTATTTTTTTACCTGGATCTTACAAAATAAATTAAGTAAAGTTATACTTTCTTTAAATTCAAAATACCCAGTGCAGAATTGATAGTCTGCTGTATCTCTTGTTATATAAAGCATACTATGATGCTCCTGTGGAAGATTGCTGGATGTGACTACCTGTTTCACGTTTATCAGAGAACAGCTGTCTAAGTGACATCTGATCATTAGGAAGCAGGATGTGATGTGGACAGGTTGAGTCATAGGTACAATAAGAGCAAATATAATGACAGATGATAACCAGGACACTGAATTACATGATTGTGTTATTGCTCTCTTTTAATTATTTAAAACGTCTGACTTCATATTTACTGTTCTCAAGCAAAGATATTGTTATAGCTATAGGTGACTACCTGGAAGTGTAAACATTACTAGCTTCAAAGCAGAGGGGATGTTAGCTGAGATCCCCTGATCAAAAACAATTGTAAAGTTTATCTTGATACCTAGTTAATTAAGTTATGGGTAAATGATTGTCAGTGCGTAGTCCTGGAACACGCCATATCAGATCACATTAAGAGCACAAACAAGGAAAAAAAAAGATGAGGAGAAGGGAGGAGTCAGGAGGATTTGGAACTTAAAATTCATGGTCAACTGAACAAAAACCCGATTGAAGCCAAGTACTGTATTTGAACCTTGCTAGAGAGAGCTTGCTATTCTGTATTTTGAGGGAACGTGGGTTTCCTGATTAAAAAAATACCTTGGTTACGGGCGGCCTTTCCTGCTTGTGGGTGCATTTTTAAAACAGGGAGAAGCCAACTTATCACTTATTTTGGCCTCTGTAAGAAATACTGCTCAGTCAATTCCTGATATTCACCAATTTTCTTTACCCCCTCTTTGTAACAATATCCTTACTGTTTTTTGGTCAAAGCAGACTGAGATGGAGTAAGGACCACCAAGAACTGTATACCGGTTTCCTCACTGTGATAATAATGCTAATTATTGGTTTGTTAGCAAATGATAACAAATGTTTCAATTAACATTTAGAATCCTTTGTGCCTGCTGATAATGTAAAGCTAAACAATAAACAGTGGCAATTCCGTTCATCTTAATTGCATGATAATCTTAAAATGAATACCACCGAGTTAAAATAAGTAATGGGCACAGATGTTTTTTGTATGATCCAGAAGGTTTTTACGGTAACCTAATGTTTCAGAGTTGTTTCTGTGGGTTACTTAAATGGATTTTTCATAAATGCCCAGCTATGGTATCTGTGATTGTACTATATCAAATTCCTTGTAGTGTTACTAAAATTGTCTGCATTTTAGTGAGGGGAAAACTTGCATGCCTGATTGTTTAATGCATAGCATTTGAGAGACAGGTCTTTCAGGATCATTTGCCTTCATAGCTGTCAACTTCTTGAGGTATGAGCCTAAGCACTATGATTTCAGTTTAATACATGTGCTTGGTAGACTGGCATAATCACATGAAAGGGAGAACTTGGGTTCAACAATTGGGCACACCTGCTGAGGTGTTTTTTTTATTTCATTCTTTAATCTTTTCAGGGGGCTTGGAAAAGGGGAGTGATGGCTACATGGAGTTGAGACAAGCAACGGCCCAAACTGACACCGATTCTTTATTTTTTTTCTCTGCTGTTGATTGTGATTTCTGTTCAGATTGAAGTACTTTAAAAGCTACATTACCACAGCTCCTTTGTGAAGCTTTTTTCTAGCTTTGCAAACTTTGTCAAATGATTCAATCTACTGTATATGCTTTAGTTTGGGTTATCATGACCCTCAGTTACACCAGAATACCGGGATTTTGTTCAATAAGAACTGATTTTCTAATTTTAGAAGATTTTTTTAATACTGCTTTATAAGCTTTATTTAACTAATTCTTCATAAGTTCAGTTGCCATGTGCTTCATAGACATTGCTAGAGAATGTTTTAAGAAGTAAGTGTAATTCGGGTTCAAGTTACTTGTGTAAGGACCTGTTTTTAAAATTGGGAACAGGTTGAGAGGAATTATTTTAAAAAGGAATGAAATACACCGATCTATGTAGTGTGTATATACTGTACACTGTAGTTGCTACATAAAGCAATACATCAGCCCTAAATAGCAATTTCTCCCAATGCAATTTAAAATGCAATTTCTTAGTTTACAACTTTGCCCAGGACTGTCCATAGATTGGGCTGCTATTTGCCTGACCAAGTCAGTATGAGTGTTACAGGAAGGATTCTATGCAGTGCAGGATATTATAGTACTGTACATGGTGATGGGCATTTGGTAAAGACCTTAGTGCAAGAACTCGGTATACTGTCTGTGAGTTACCACAACATTGTAGCTAATCTTTTTTGGGGAATGGGAACTATTTGCTGTATACAGTACCTAAATGCTTCATAGCTCTTCTGGGAGGATTATATTTTAAGGTCCGTTTCTTGTGAAGAACATCAAATTACACATTTCTGCAACTTGTAGTGTGATTTTCAAATATTTAGTGAAATGATATTTAACACAGATGAGCCCAACTTTCTCTGCCTGCTGGTGAAAACACTCCATTAAGGAAAAGAACAGGTCTGATATTAGAGTTTGTTAACTTATGTCTTCCTTACAACCACTCTGTTTGTTGTGTATAAAGTATAAAAAAGGTACTAATCTATGAACAGCATCTGCACCTTTGAGGTAGTTCTATAAATCCTCATAGAAATTCGGTATCATTAGTTGCTGATTTACATATACCTGTAGGCTTTTACAAAAGGAGCAGAAATGTGTTTTCCTGTTTTTTTTTAATGTGTTCTCTGGACTTGTGGTAGAGGTTTTTGGTTTTCCTGTTACAAAAAAAAGCCTTCTTCAGGCTAGGAGGCTAAGTAGCTAACTTATAAAAGTTTTTTTTGAAAGTTTTAAATGCTATAATGCTATAAAGAATTTGTTTATTTCTCCTTATACTTGCTGACCGTCATTATTTTGGTGTGGTCAGCAGTGTGACAGGTATGACAGAAACAGAACTTTAATATTCTTGTCAGTTGTCAAGGACAGGGGATTGTGGCCATGTATCAGATGGAATTAGTGGCATTGTCAGAAAAAAGCAAGGCATCGCTTGTTACTTCAACCAAGGAGGTCCAGTAGCGCTTTTTTTTTTAGAAAAGAAACACGAATGACAGTTCTGTTTGAGTGAAGCTAATGAGAGCACAATGAGACCCACTGGGCATAATTGGCATTATCTGTGATATATCAGATACTTAATGCGCTGGTTCTGCATCAAAGCTGGCAAGTGTTGGCACCCCTGAAGGTAGTTCATCATACTTTTATTGCCCTTGAAATGCACTGTTTCACTTAATTACCTCCACTTTGGAACTGTGCTTGTTTCTCCTAATGCAGGAAAGATGAAAATGAAAAAGTCAATTATTAGTTAAAACGCATTAGTTACTTTCCCAACACAACCTTATGTCAATTTTGTACGTTTCTGTTACTTTTTTTATTTTAATATCTGTTTATTGTAGTATCTTTTGAGGAATTTGATTAGTAAACAACTAAAACATCCTGCAGTCTACGTAAAAGATCTTGTTTCTTACAGTACGTGGAATTCTCATTATAGATTTAGACCAGTCAATTTTTGTCCCAAAACACTGAAACGATCCCTGTGTATTTTCCTGATGAAGCCCATTCTGATGGTACATCTGTCTTCACAGCTACATGTTCATTTTCTTGAGTCTGGAGAGCTCGAAGGAGGCTCCGCAGCTAAAACGTTGTATTTCTTTTCTTCTCTTTTCAGTGTGGAATAAACCTTTACTTGTTCTTTTGTGAGCTCAGATAATGCTGGTTTGCTTTCTACAACAGTTAGCAGTGTTAAGCATACTGTAGGTGCTAAAATCCAGGCCTTCATTGCCGTGGAAGTGTGAGTTTTATAGATCATAAAATGTTCCATCTCGCCAATTAAGTCAGTAATTAGTTTAATGAAGAATCTGAGTGCAACCTGTTAATTGAAAACCAGTCTCCCAAGTACCCTTGAGGAGTACACATTGACTGTTGTTCAGTGTTGTGTCTTGAAATAAGATAAAGCAGTTCCTGTTTAGAAACCCATCTTCATCTAGATCTCTTCATGATCACCTTATTCGTTGTTACACATCTGTTTATTAAATCAAAGTTTTGACATTTTTTTTCCATTTTATTTAAAACAATTGAAGCTTACATGAGAAGTTGAATATGATAAAACTAAAGGTCTGTGGATACATCTTCAGGAAACTTTAAGACTTCACTTATAATATACCAGCTAAATTACTGCATTTAACGGTTATTGTGTAGTTATTCACAGTCTGAAGCTTGGTTCACAGACTTCATCAGCAGCAGCTTTTTTCATAGTGTAATTATAATTAATGGTTTAAGGGTATACACTGAGCTCCTCTTTTGATGTGATCTAGTTTTTTCAAAGGCTTATTCCACAGTTCTTTAAAACATTCCAGCTCACCAGCTTCTGATGAATCTTAACTTTTCTAAAGAGGGCCTTTTTCAAATGGTTGCTGGAAGAAGATCTCTCCAGGATCTCTCTACAGATCCTTATTTAGTATTTGCACAGATTCTGCATTCATGTGAAAATCCAGGTATTTCCCACATGGGTTGGAGCATATCTACTGTAATTGCAAAAGCACAATTTCACATTTGAAGGTGGAGCCTACCATAGGTATTTAGACAGAACAACCAGGTATCTGCTGGGTGTCAGAAGTTGCCAATGTAAGTAAAACCTCTTTTGTCCCCACCTATCTCATGTTTTTCATGTCACAATGTCATCTTGACAATGAATTTCAAGATCCTACAGTACCTCCTTAAGACCAACTTATTTGGGATCTATCTGTAAATTGTAGGATTCATTATCCTACTTTATGTGCCTTGTACATTGTATTGCATCCTTTTCAGTTCTTCAAGAATTTAGTGTTCACAAAACAATGTGCCTTGTTTTTTCTTTTGATCATTGTGTGATGACGTACAGTATTTAGCAGATTCTCTACATTATGTGTTTTGTACTGTTACTAATTTGTACTTCATTCATCATAATGTCACCTTGGATAAACACAAGTTAAATAATTCATGCAGTCCACAAAAATGTATCTTAACTCTTCTGAGTTTCCTTGTATATTAGTAATGACATTCATAGTTTCTTGAAAATGTACCTCTAGGACTCATTAGAGGGTGAGATATAAGAAAGAGATACATTAAGATGTGTGTGGAGCAGCAAAATGCATTAGAAGAGGTGCTTAATTTTTAATGCTATTAGGTTCTGTAGTACTTAATGTATTTTTCCTAGTTTGTATCCCAAGTGGTATCTTCTTTAGTTCACATCTTCTCTTAAACACATTAAGTATGATATATCTGTCAAGATGGCATTAGGAACACCTGGTTGGACCCTATGCGGGACTGAGACCGTAGGTAGCTGGTGTTTGGCGTCCAAATCCCAAAGGCAAAAGGCAAAAGTTGTCGAGGTGGAAGATCAAGGTCGGGTATCACAAGAGTCAGGTCGAGAGCATCCAAATCCAAAACGAGAGGCGAGACTAAGTCGAAGCGGTGGAAAACAAAGTCTTGTAGCCAGAAATCAGGTGGTGAGTAGTTTATGCGCACAAGAGAAGGCCAAGGGTTATTCTCAATAGTGAGCAGGGACTGAGTGGAGTGAGAGGGTATAAATAGGGAAGAACGTGAGGGATGACGTTTGATTAATTAGTGCGCGGGTGTTGGCGGTGAGGGGGTGCTTGTAGGAATGCGGTTCGCGACAATATCAACTTAACCCACTGAAGCTAAGCAGGTGTGAGCCTGGTCAGTATCTGGATGGGAGACCTCCTGGGAAAAACTAAGGTTGCTGCTGGAAGAGGCGTTAGTGGGGCCAGCAGGGGGCGCTCACCCTGCAGCTCATGTGGGTCCTAATGCCCCAGTGTAGTGACGGGGACACTATACTGTAAACAGGCGCCGTCTTTCGGATGAGACGTAAAACCGAGGTCCTGACTCTCTGTGGTCATTAAAGATCCCAGGGTTTCTCGAAAAGAGTAGGGGTGTAACCCCGGCATCCTGGCCAAATTTCCCCATCGGCCTTTATCAATCATGACCTCCTAATAATCCCCATCTATGAATTGGCTTCATTACTCTGCTCTCCTCCCCACTGATAGCTGATGTGTGGTGAGTGTTCTGGCGCACTATGGCTGCCGTCGCATTATCCAGGTGGATGCTGCAGATTGGTGGTGGTGGAGGGGATCCCCATTACCTGTAAAGCGCTTTGAGTGGAGTGTCCAGAAAAAGTGCTATATAAGTGTAAGCAATTATTATTATTATTATTATTATTATTACGATTTTTTTGGGCGCGAGGTGGCGCAGTGGTTAACATTGTCTGCGTGGAGTCTGTATGCTCTCACTGTGTTCATGTGGGTTTCTTCCTGGTGCTCTGGTTTCCTCCCACAGTCCAAAAAGATACTAGTAGGTTAATTCGTTTCTGTGAAAATTGACCCTAGTTTGAGTGTGTGTGTGTCTGTGTCTGTGTGTGCCCATCCAGGGTGTACCCTGTCTTGTGCTCTCTGTTGCTGGGATAGTCTCTGGCTCCTCCACGACCCCGAGTTGGTGGAAGCAGTTAGAGAATGGATGGATGTTTTCTTTGAATTCATTTATTGCCTAGCCTATATTCAGTACGACTTTATAGTTATTCTAGGTCTTAAACTTATTACAATATAAGAAATGCACTATAAGCAGGCTGCTTCCAATCTGGTGTTTATTTTTTGTCAAAGCTAGCTTACACTAAGCAGTTGGTGAGAAAATGGTATCAGTGTTGATTGTATACATGAGTGGTATACATGTGATGTATACTGATGATATACAGTATACTGCATATTAAGTAATGCATTGTTATTTACTGATTTTCTTAAGCCAATGATTTTTTTAAATGTTGGTAGAGGAGCAAAGTGAAAACTGTCCTGTTTTTGTAAGTGTGCTGTATGCAGTAAGAGCTTACAGTATGTCCGTATTTTCATCTCAGCAGTTTAAATTTGCTTCACTTTTCTTTTTTTAAATGGGCTTTGACAGCAGCAAACAAATAGATTTCAGATGCCTCAGATGGCAAAATATTGGAAAAACACGAAAGGCTCATGTGACATCACAGAGCACGAAGATCATCCTTCTTTCTGAAAGTGAAGAAATGCGTGCTGTGCATAAAGTCAATGGTCTTTTAAATGTTGCCATTTACTTCTGTAATGTGTTTGTGAACACCTCTTTGCTATGGCAAGGAGTGTATATACAGTGCCTTGCGAAAGTATTCGGCCCCCTTGAACTTTTCAACCTTTTGCCACATTTCAGGCTTCAAACATAAAGATATAAATTTTTTATTTTATGTGAAGAATCACCAACAAGTGGGACACAATTGTGAAGTGGAACAAAATCTATTGGATTTTTGAAACTTTTTTAACTAATAAAAAAATGAAAAGTGGGGCGTGCAAAATTATTCGGCCCCTTTACTTTCAGTGCAGCAAACTCACTCCAGAAGTTCAGCGAGGATCTCTGAATGATCCAATGTTGTCCTAAATGACTGATGGTGATAAATAGAATCCACCTGTGTGTAATCAAGTCTCTGTATAAATGCACCTGCTCTGTAATAGTCTCAAGGTTCTGTTGAAAGCGCAGAGAGCATCATGAAGACCAAGGAACACACCAGGCAGGTCCGTAATACTGTTGTGGAGAAGTTTAAAGCCGGATTTGGATACAAAAAGATTTCCCAAGCTTCAAACATCCCAAGGAGCACTGTGCAAGTGATCATCTTGAAATGGAAGGAGTATCAGACCACTGCAAATCTACCAAGACCTGGCCGTCCCTCTAAACTTTCAGCTCAGACAAGGAGAAGACTGATCAGAGATGCAGCCAAGAGGCCCATGATCACTCTGGATGAACTGCAGAGAACTACAGCTGAGGTGGGAGAGTCTGTCCATAGGACAACAATCAGTCTTACACTGCACAAATCTGGCCTTTATGGAAGAGTGGCAAGAAGAAAGCCATTTCTCAAAGATATCCATAAAAAGTCTCGTCTAAAGTTTGCCACAAGCCACCTGGGAGACACCCCAAACATGTGGAAGAAGGTGCTCTGGTCAGATGAAACCAAAATCGAACTTTTTGGCCACAATGCAAAACGATATGTTTGGCGTAAAAGCAACACAGCTCATCACCCTCAACACACCATCCCCACTGTCAAACATGGTGGTGGCAGCATCATGGTTTGGGCCTGCTTTTCTTCAGCAGGGACAGGGAAGATGGTTAAAATTGAGGGGAAGATGGATGCAGCCAAATACAGGACCATTCTGGATGAAAACCTGTTGGAGTCTGCAAAAGACCTGAAACTGGGACGGAGATTTATCTTCCAACAAGACAATGATCCCAAACATACAGCAAAATCTACAAAGGAATGGTTCACAAATAAACGTATCCAGGTGTTTGAATGGCCAAGTCAAAGTCCAGACCTGAATCCAATCGAGAATCTGTGGAAAGAGCTGAAAACTGCTGTTCACAAACGCTCTCCATCCAACCTCACTGAGCTCGAGCTGTTTTGCAAGGAAGAATGGGCAAGAATTTCAGTCTCTCGATGTGCAAAACTGATAGAGACATACCCCAAGCGACTTGCAGCTGTAATCGCAGCAAAAGGTGGCTCTACAAAGTATTAACGCAAGGGGGCCGAATAATTTTGCACGCCCCACTTTTCATTTTTTTATTAGTTAAAAAAGTTTCAAAAATCCAATAGATTTCGTTCCACTTCACAATTGTGTCCCACTTGTTGGTGATTCTTCACATAAAATAAAAAATTTATATCTTTATGTTTGAAGCCTGAAATGTGGCAAAAGGTTGAAAAGTTCAAGGGGGCCGAATACTTTTGCAAGGCACTGTAATGCTGTGGTTTTAGCTTATGACTTTGTGCTTTGTGCTTCCATTGTGCTGTAGCTGTTCTTAGCCTGCTACAGTAGCTGTTGGTTCTCCATTCATTTTTTAAAAGAAATACCGTATGGATATCTCTGGCTCTGATTGTACCAAGAGCCAGGCACTGTGTCCAAACCTGGCAGTGGGTTCATTGAGGGTGCACATCCCCTGAGGCCAGGAAAATGAAAGTTTGACTTGTTTCAGTGTTCACACTTTTCTACGCAGTTTTTAAGGCAATTCATGGTCACTAGTTAACGTGTTTCTGTGATGCTTTTTTTTAAGAAATGATTTTTCTTAGTATGAATCCAAAATATATGGCTGTGTACGCAACACCCTTTCATGATATGTTGTGTTCAAATTTGACAAAGTGAGGTTGTAGTACAAATGTTAGTGATAGTGTTTATGAGAACATGTTCTGTTGCTGGATGTAGTTCTTTTTCGTCTTGAAATACACAACCATTGAGCAACAACATGGTGGTAAGTGCTGCTGACACACAGCTCTTACTGTACTGTGTTTGTGTATTCTTGTGTCTGCACAGGCATGTGTGCTGTGCAGTAGCCTAGCATCCTATACACTATGTCGTTCCACCTTGTGCCCAATGGGTTCTGGTTTAAATTCCCATGCATGGTAGCACCAATGAGTGGCTTTGTGATAAGTTCTGGATGTGGATATTAAGTTCAAGCTATATGCATTACTATTAGAGCTAACAAAGATGTTAACTTGGAAAACAACAACAACAACAAATGAAGAGGCGAATGTTTTAAATGTCAGGTTGGACACCTCAGACACCATTACTTAATTACAGCTGTGGCTCTACAAGTCGGTTCAGTGCAGCCTGTGCAATGTATTTTTGCCAATGTGGCAGCATCATGATGCACATTGAATTAAATATATTGGACTCCTGTTTTCCCCAAGGAAGCATCGAATTGAACAGCTGTTTGTTGTTCTTGTGTGGGTCGCTCTCCGTGCTGTTTCAGGCAGCCAGTACCAAAATAGTGGGTGTCTGGCAATGACTTGAGGGCAGCAAAGTATTCAATTATGGTGATGAAGGCCTATGCACATCCAAATCTTGATTTTGAGAATTTCAGTAAAATGGAATTTGATAGTTTTGCTTTTGTTTTCATTTCTTTGAATGGTTTTGTCATAAGTTGAATAAGATCTTTAAAAAATATTGGCTTGACATGGGTTATCGAGCTAAAAAGTCAGATGCTAAATGAATTTTCACCTACCGTGTTTCTTCCACCAGTGTCCATTGTCATGGACTTATTCCTGAAGGATGCCAGCGGTCCAGTGGTTGCTGCATTCTGAATGCCTTGTGCTATATCTGAAGGTCAAATGCATTGGAGCTCTGCTAGATATTTTTTAAAATTAGTTTTTCTTTACCCTACTGTATTTTTCTAAGGTAGCTCAATTTGTCTGACAGGTTTGAGATTTAATGCCGCATTTTGCTGTCAGATTTGTATTTATAAATCATTGCTTCAGTTGAGGTAATTGCCACAAGAACAGCTTTAATACAGGACAGCTGGTCTATTATCCTGCTCCCTTGGTAGCTCCCTACCAAGCTGACATTTCATGATTGTAAATCTCAATGTTTTAAGGAGAGAATTATTAAACTTTCAAGGATTCTTGTCTGGAGAGTAACTGACTCATGTGCTGGAAGAGAGTGGCTCAGGAAGCCGAACTTTCAAGTGATTACACTTTCAGACATCCACCTCTGCAGTTTTTTTAAATGTTAAACTGGTTTTGATTTGCATTAAGTAACTGATGAGGCAGTTTTATGTACTGTAAAGGTTTTTGTAATGAAGCACTGTTTTTGATTGTTGAAAATCGGTTCTGTATCCATGCGCCGATTTTTGTACCGGTAACGTTTCTTTGATACGTGTTTTCATATTTTATGTGGGGTTCCTGAGTGGCTTTACTGGGGAAAGCTGAAGGAGGTGTGGTGAGTCTTTTAGTCCAAAGATCATGTTTAGTTTTGTAATTTGCTGGCCAAAGTTTCCTTGTCTTGATGCAGTACAGTTGTGTTGGGCGTGAAGCAGTACTGTGATGCTGGGGCTTGAGGCTGGACAGCGCTGCGCGGGGCCTGAGGCGGGACAGCGCTGCGCGGGGCCTGAGGCGGGACAGCGCTGCGCGGGGCCTGAGGCGGGACAGCGCTGCGCGGGGCCTGAGGCGGGACAGCGCTGCGCGGGGCCTGAGGCGGGACAGCGCTGCGCGGGGCCTGAGGCGGGACAGCGCTGCGCGCGGGGCTTGATGGGGGACAGCGCTGCGCGCGGGGCTTGATGGGGGACAGCGCTGCTGGGGCTTGATGGGGGACAGCGCTGCTGGGGCCTGAGGCGGGACAGCGCTGCGCGGGGCCTGAGGCGGGACAGCGCTGCTGGGACTTGAGGCGGGACAGCGCTGCTGGGACTTGAGGCGGGACAGCGCTGCGCGGGGCCTGAGGCGGGACAGCGCTGCTGGGACTTGAGGCGGGACAGCGCTGCGTGGGGCCTGAGGCGGGACAGCGCTGCTGGGACTTGAGGCGGGACATGTGTAGTGTAAAAGAGGGTGAAGATGCCCACTGATGAACAGTCTGTTCTGGGTCAGCTATTGAGACAGCTGATCTCAACCCCTAAAAATAATACATGTACTGTGCTGTATATAGTTCTTCGTGTATTGGAAGTATTATCTTTAATTGGGTAGACGTCTAGAGATTACATATACAGTAGCTCACTTTTTAACTCGCCTGCTCAACCGCTGCGGCTGGGAGCAGCTGATTGAACTAGTTTTGCACTGGTTTTTATAAAGATGCAGCCAAGTGAGCTTCATCACAGACACCCCAAGTGCCTCTGAAGACTGAGAAAAAAACCATCTCTGCAGTGCAAGCTCATATCAGGGTACTATTCCTTTGAAAAAATTATAGGTCACCTTGTTTGTGCCGGAGGTAATGAAGAGAAGTACAGCTACAGACTGCTTAGAAAGCGAGAGTGACAAAGGACCAAACAATTCATGCAGATACTGGGCATTTGGTGAGCCTCAAGGTTTTTATAAATGCTGGTTAAATATCGTTTGTGCCATCCAGTGTGCCTTTCTTAACGACTAATGTTTAACATTGTGTCCTAGTTGTAGCATGTATTATGTCAATACAATTAAATGCATTTGTTTAAAATGTATTCTTGCGGTGTTTTAAATGCAATTTTAGATGTTGTATTCATGTAATTGTACTTCATTTAAGTTGTAATGATGATACATTTGTTGGACAATGGTTTTTCCTCCTCCATTACTAAAGGTTGATAATCAGGACTGTGATTCACTGCTTAAGTTCCAGGGGGCTCTGTAATTAGACAACTGTAAAGGGATTTACTGTAAGCTGTTCCGAGACTCTGAGTTGATGTCTGGACAGATGATACCAAGTCTGTTCGACGCAGTAAAAATGGCTTTGTATCCTTAAAGACAAAACAAAGCTGTTGGAAACAGCCCGGAAAGTATCGAGGGTTATTTTAATATCAGCATCCTTTTGACTCTTTGCAATGAAAGATGGTTTTATTCATGCATGTTTGATCAACATGTGGGTTATTTTTGCTAGCATTGTAGTCCTAAAGCATGACTTAAGCACTCTGCTCCGTCTTAATATTTCCTAATTGCAGAGTGACTAGAAACATGTAAAATAAAGGAAAGGCTAAACATTTCTTTGCTTAGATCTTTATTATTTGAGTTATACTAGATTATCATTAACCTCTAGTATCATGTAGTATGTCCTTTTGTTGACATAGTAAACCAGTGGTCTGCAAGGTGTTGTATACTGTATCTGCCAGATAAGATAGGCGCTGACAATGTTTTTAATTAACTTGGCATCAGAAACTGTTATAGATTGAGCTTCAGTACATAGTTTCTGGGTTTTATTTGAATAACTGGGTGGAGTTTTCTTTTCCTCCAAGTGCTCCAAGTTCTGTAGCCATTCTGAGAGATAAGGTAATCAAAGATCACTACATACAGTAACTAACTCCAAACTAAAGGTACAGTAATGGAGCTTTGGATAAGAAACTTAAAGTAAAAGAACTACAAGTTCCTGGTTTCCTCAGCTCTCTTGAAGCGAAAGAGCAGTATATAAGAAAATCTATAACACCTGGGAAATGCCTGTTTCAGGTTTATAAGGGGAGGAGATATACCATTCTGGGTCTTTTTACAAACTAAAAAGTTGGGGAGGAGGAAGAAATGCTAAGAATGACTGAGAGACAAATGAAGAAAAAAAAATATTTAGGAGGAGCACCATACTACGGCATTTTTTTAACTTTGTTTGGCCGAGGATCAAGATAGTAGTAAAAAAAAAGGGCAAAAACTCAGACTGGAGC
Organism: Lepisosteus oculatus; assembly: GCF_040954835.1. Taxonomy (NCBI): domain Eukaryota; kingdom Metazoa; phylum Chordata; class Actinopteri; order Semionotiformes; family Lepisosteidae; genus Lepisosteus; species Lepisosteus oculatus. The sequence continues at coordinate 8,733,567 of NC_090719.1, read as the reverse complement.
AAGAAGAAGAAAACTATTTCGAAAAGAAAAGGTGCATTTCCCTGTAATTGATAATGATGTATTTTTAAAAAATCATTTTTCAAGGCCCACATACACACCCACCCTCTCACTCCCCGTGTGTCGCAGGCTTATGAAAAGCAATCCGGTTTGAAATTCAAGATGAGAAATTTTTAAAAACTATTTATTTGGTCATAGACCAATGCTGGAATGAGGGGCAGAGCAAGTTAGCCTATGGGACTAAATAATGTGCCAGCCTCAGTGCAGGCTTAGGTCATAAACTGTAGTAACAAAATCATACAGAAGTCTGTGTAGTGTAGGAATTTAGGTTTATGTATATTTAGAAAACCTTTTACTTAATTGCAGACCCTACATTTTGTACCGTTAGCTTTTTTTTTATTAAAACCTTTTTTTTTAAATCAGATTGTGCTATCTGATTACCATCAACCCAGCTGCAGGCAAAACTGAGATTCTGGCTTTAGAAAATATGTAATGAATTGTGGTGTCCAGGGTGAAATTGAAGGGATTCATTAAGGCATTTTCTGTAAGTCCCCCAGCTACCGTTCTAACATGCCACATGTACTGTGTGCATAAACTTAATTAGGGCACGAGGATGAGTAAAAAATTGGAAAGGGGAAAACCATGTAAATCAGTTACAGACTTAATGGCATTTCAAAACTACAGTATACTGGTTAAAATAATAAGAAGGGTACTAGAGCCATAAGTAATTATTGGTTTAAATCCACCTGAATTAAGATTACGTTTGCAATATTTACGCAAGGTCTTAAGAGATTTTCTTTCTAATTATAGTATATGTTAGTCATGTTGTTCTTCTGCAAGAGTGTGGCATATAATGTATGGAAAGCTTTCAGCTGCTACCAAACATATGTCGTATGCCCCTTATGCTTACAATACAGGAATTAAAGAGCAGATCAAATGCCAAGACTAAAGCTTTAATCTTGTGTTCAGAAGCACAAGAGGAAAAGGCATCAAGAATTTATTGAGGCAAGCTGTTGCAAGAGCACCATTAAAAGATGAGTAAGTAAAAAAGCTATAGACCCACTTCTTGCACAAACATGTCAACAAAGAGGTCAGATCCAAAATTTGACAAATCCTGGCTATACTGGTTCAGAAGAATTTAGTTTTACTAAATTTCCTGCCTTTGTCTCATGGGGAAAGAGGTTAAAGCACAATTTAAAGGTTGCTTATTCGGTTAGGTTTCTGTTTACTGCTTTGAGCAGTTTAGCATTTTTGTTACCAATCATTATTGAATTACACATAAAAGATTAAAACCTATTAAAAGAGAGAATTTTGACTCTTGAATAGAATTATGCATACTATAATTGCAATCTGTTTTGTCATAATCCAGATTTGTATGTATAGTAAATGCATCGGGATTTTTTTAAGCAACATAAGGACACTCCCTAAACTGCCTTAGACGAGTGGTATGATCTGTATTACCCTTTAGATCATTCCACTATTTTTAGATTTCTTTGCTACTGTGTGTCCTGTTGGTTTCCTTTTAACACATCTGGATCTATTCCAGCAATAAAGAAATATATACAGTAAATTCTTATTAACTCCTCCATAAAAAAATCTTATTACTTGTAAGCACGTAATGAAAAAATAGAGAACTGCCAAGAATAAGCTTCTCAATAACTTTTAATAGTCCTTCTTTTCTGTTAAATGTTATACCACTGTAAGACCATACATTTACTTCTACAAAGTGTTACCAATCTTAATTGAAGATCTTTTAAAACTACTTTGTTGCAGAGGTACAATATTCCCTTTATTATGGCATAGGTTTTCAAAACAAAGCTGTTCTTCTGGTTGCCTAAAAGTCAAAACTCAGCTTTTTCCTGTTATTGATTTTTCTGTTGCTCCCTTTGTTGTAGGTGTTCAGCTTGATTCTTGGTTGTTGTGTCAGCTTTGATTACTTGTCAGGCTAACTAGGTGATGCAGAAAAAGTAGGGTTTGACAAGACAAATAAAGCTTTTTGTGAGGAACTGTTCAAGACAAGCGAATTAACATTGTAAAAGGTCATTACGGCCCATTGCTGAAACATGCCTGATAACACACACAGTACTGCAGCAGCACATTAATCTCTTCCATCCTTGAGTAGCCTTTTCAGGGGAGTTTGTAAAGATTTATTAGCATTTATGGTCGTATTAACTGAAATATAAACCTACATAATAAGAAAAATGCAGAACACACAGCTGAAGCTTTGTCAGCTAAACGTAGCCAGTTGTGACAGTGATCCACTGCAGAACACACAAGAATAACAAATGTCAGGTTGAAGAATAAATACCTGCTTAGATCAGATGATAGGAATTGTTCCTATGGTCATCGAAGCACACCTAGCAGTTACGCATCATATTTAGAAACATCTTATATAATTAATGAACAGAAATTGCAGCTATATTCTCTTGTTCTGTTATTGAGAAGAAAAAGACGCACAAGCCCTTGTGATACTACCTACAGCTCTACTGTATATCTGGGAGGCTTTCTGTATTATTTTGAAACAAGTGACTCCTTTTAACTACTTCTTTCCCTCCCTTAGTCTTTGCAGGATGAAGGAAACAAAATGGACTCCATGTTATCTAATATAATTTTTATGACTGGTGACCTATGCTAAACTGGCTCAAAATTATTTGAATTATGCGTCTAAAAGCTCAAATTCAATATTTTAGTCAAATGGAGTTAAGGGTGGTTTCTTTTCTCTAGTAAATACACTATTATCAGACATTCACCTTTCTAATGAAGTACTTTCAAAGTTACTCACTTTATTAGCCATATACAATTTCCTGTATTAGGAATTTGTCTTTTCGCATACCCCAAATTGCTCTCCATGAGAGAGACAGACAGGGAGAAAAGCTTGGGGTCAGAGCTCAGGGTCAGCCATTTATATGGTGCCCCTGAAGCCGTGGGGGTTAAGGGCCTTGCTCAGGGGCCCAACGGAGTAGGATTCCTCAACCTTCCAGCCACAGACACAGATCCTTAGCCAAAGAGCCACCGCACCACTCCTACTCTTTAGTTATGTATGTTTCCACATCGTCGCATGTTGGAAACAAGGCGCTTTAAACATTTTGAACTGACTTCTGTTAACAGAATGGAAGACCCTGCGGCTCTCAGTGACTTGAGTTGGACATCTGTGTGTTAGTAGTTTTAGCCAGATGGTGAATTTTGCTTCAGTATGGCTAGAGTTGTTCAGTTGCGCTCTGCAGCATCTCCACCACTGCATTAAAAAGCAGGGTGCAGAATTCTGTCGCACAGGACACTTGCCAGAAAGTGCTGGGTTGAATGTGGTAAAGCACTGTTTTCAACAGGCTCTGGGGAACTGGAAGTGATTTGGTAAGTTTTTTTTTTAGTGTATGTTTATGTGAGTGTACTAAAGGAGAAATACAACTGCATGTGGTTAAACAAAAAGTATATGCACAAAAAAATGACACCCCAGGGAGTCTTTTTATTTTAAAATTTTTCAAGCTTCGTTTCTTAGAAGTTTGTTGTGAACAGAAAATGATTATTTCACCAGTGCCATATTGTTGAACGCTGTGAGATGTAATTGTTTTTCTGCCTCAGGTTCAGATTTGTAAAGACGTAGGAGGAGGCCTCTAGCCATTTAATAAATTCTCACATTTTTGGCGACAAGCTGATATCAACCATTTATTCCGTGATGGAAGTAAAAAGATGTTTGGGGGAAAAAAAAGGCCAAAAAGCTAGCACTTGGATTTTTTTAGAAGATGATAAAAAAATCTTTCAATAGGCTGAAGTTAAAAAACAGTTATCATCCGTGATGGAATTCCCAGTTCACGGGGAAAAGAAATCTATTTCACATAATAAAGAACATTATTTTTTCTCGTTGAATCCCTTCAGAAATGTGTGATGTGTGTTCAAAACGTTTGGGAGATGTAATTTCAAAGACCATTTTTTGGGGAAATATTATTTGTACAGTTGATCTTCTATTGTGAAGTTAAAAAGAAAGATGTTAAAGCTGGATTTTTAAAAATGCATTGGCCACCCCTCGCATTTGTGTACGGTTGTGTTCCATGAAGTCAGAGGTACTGACCAGGCTAAGATGGGAACTAGCAGTCTCTAGCAGGTTGAACAGGTGCTGTCTCCGGAGGTACTTGGTTGTGTTCTCGTCAGTTGGACAGCATAGAAATTGATCCATGATTCCTGGAATTACAAGGGTCATACTCAAGCACCCTGTTAAGGCACCCAGTTCCTTCAAGAAATGTGACCAGAGCTTTAGGACTAAGATTACGCATTCAGTGTTGCAGTGCTGTTCAAGCCTCCAGAAGACAACTTTATGCTACCTGTTTACTCGAAATAAATATTGTCATTATCTGTTTGCCTGCCTGCCAAGCTTTCCAAAGCATTTTCAGCTGAATCATAGAAATACAAAACAGGATCCTTTTCTGAGAAAATGGGTTTCTTTCAGAATCCATATCCTTTAAATTCAGGATAGACTAGTGTTGTTATTCATCATATATGAGACATCACCATGTACTGTAGATGACTAGTCTCTTTAAACCATTAAATGGGATTTCATTAGTTCTAATGTAGTTCTATTTATACCCCAACCAGTCTGAGGTTTGATACCATGTGAACATTGCTATTTCAACACAGTAGCATCATTATGTCAATTTAGTCAGAAAAACAAAAAAGCAGCTGCACTTAAAAAAGGGCTTTTTAAGAGTGCCATACTCCATCCTTTCTGGTGAGTCTGCTTCTTATTCAGACCATTTAAACAGGTGACTCATGCTTAAGATGAACAGATTAATAGACAACATTCCCTGTCAATCAGGAAGAAATACATTGAAATGTTTTGTTCCTGATTTTTAGTTTTACGTTTTAAATTTTTGGTTGCACAAAAAAACGAATTTAGAATACTGCTTCCTGGGAAGGCAAATCAGTTTGACATTCTATAAAGCCATTTTTTAATTTGTCAGGATGCTTATAATTTATTTTTTTTAATGAATACACTTCATTGAGCTGTTGAATGGTGGGTATGACCCCTTAAATGGCGGAAGACCATTTATTCATGCTTAAAGTGGGCATTTATAATAAACCACTTATTTAATTAAAGTGAATGGCAGGAAATTAAAGGAACCAGTATAAGAAGGCGAATTTGAGGATGATCAACTATCGACAATAATAACTTCTGTAGAGCAGCAATTAATTCCAAAGTGAAACTTTCACAATTTGTAACTGTCAGACAAATCTTTACAGAATATTACATGTAGGTACAGTAGTAGTACATTTTCAGTAGATCACGCCTTCTATAGAAGGAGCATACTGTGTAGAAAAAATGTAGGGTTTTCCATGGACAATGTGTTCATATCATGTTACTAGACAATTAAAAAGCCTAGCGGAATGCTAGGTTGTGTAGTACAAAGTGCAGAACTTAAATCAATATATTATATTGTAAAGTACACTGATCACATTTTGACTGTTGATATTGAATTTGGTGAGCAACTGTGGCTGCCACTTTACTAAAAGAAATTGCTGCTTTGTTATGAGTTACAAGAAGAGTGGAAAGGTTAGTTCCTGACCTCAGAGAAATACAATACACTGAGGCAGTGTAAGAATTTAATTGCTTTACAATGGAGTGGCGGAGGAAACAAGGACACTTGGTCATTCACATATTCAGAATCCTAAATCCCTGAAAAGAATTGGCAATATTAATCTTGAAGACTCCGGATCAGTCATAAAGAGATGACCCAAAGATAAGCGCAGAAGTTAAGAAGGTGTGCTTTTAGGGCTAATTACAGGTGACTATTATTGGTATATAGGATTTTTTGTATCTGGGATAAGCTATACAGTAGTGATGCGGGGGTTCACTCACACCCCCGGGTGGGTGCGGGTTTACCCGCTGGTCGGGTGGGCTCAGGTTAAAGAAAAAGGTTCTAGATTGGGTCGGGCGGGTGCGGGTTCGTTTCTCACAACCGCGGGCAGGTGTGGGTAAAAAAAAAAACAGCCCTGTTATTGTTCCTGATTCCCTGGAATCCTTCAAACAAAGGTTGAATGCGTTTTTTTAATAACTATGAGTAAGATGGCTCATTGTAATTATTGATCATATTACACTGGCGTCCAATTTGGGAATACTTTGTGAGATGTGACAAAGACCAATTCAGACTCGCTGTATTATAGAACTTTTTTTGACAGCACCCATTTAATATCACAGCTCATTTCCAGAGATCAAAAATCTGAAAATACTGTACATTCGGTGGTCATCAGTTCCTCTGACATGTCAATAGGACTGTATTGGACAGCAGTCTAATGATAATTAATTACAGTAGGGACCAGTTCCCCAAAATGCTAATGACATTGGTCAATAACCATTGCCTCAACAAATGAATAAGAAAATATAATATGTGTTATGCTGTAAAAGTAATTAGTTTCCTGTCCATTTCCTCTGCTACTCGTATTTCCAAGGAAGGCTTGTATGACTTGTAGGAGCTGGGTCTTCACTGTGCTTGTACGATTTTTCATTTATGTAGAGCAAATACACTCCATTCTGCAGTACATTGGTTTTACTATAGATTTATTACAGCAGAGGGGAAGGCTGCAGTCTGAAGAGGCACAGTGTGCAGCTGTTTTTCATTAAGCCAGTAGTTGCTGCAGATCTTTTTGCCTTTTGTAAGTTTAATGTGGTGCTTGGAAGCAAGATACTCTTTAAGGGTAGTGGGTATATCAGATACCACACTCTTTCCTTGTATCTCATTAGGAGTATCATGTCTGACTAGAATAGTACCTAGTGCAATTATGCCTGAGCGTCTGCCCATGAGAGCTGCCGAACAGTGCACCAATTGCTTGATGACCAAAATGACATCTGTTCATTATGCTTTGATGGTACTTCGGGAGTATTGCAGGAGGTTGAAGTGCATTAAGAGAATGGGGGATTTCCAGAGTCCTTTGAATGATTGAGAGTTCACTCACATTGCTTCATTATTTTTCAATTATTAATCAATTTAATTTTGTATCCTAGAACCTCTGGCTTTTGCTGTGTTCTGCTGTATATTAAAATCAAGATGGAATGGTAATCCATCCATTTTCTAACTGCAGTTCAGGGTCACTGGGGACCGATCAATGGCCACAAAGCAGGTTAGACTGTGGATGGGACGTAAGTCTATCGTAGGGCACTCACAGACACGCAGAGTTACACCAGGGCCACTTTTCCCAGAAGCCAGTTAACCTGCTGTGCCAGTATGTCTTTGGACTGTGGGAGGAAATTCACAGCAACAGGAGTTGAACCCAGGACCCCAGTGCTTGTGAGGCAGCATTGCTTATCACTGAAAGAAAGCCAACAATGTGTTATTAAAATTGTGTTATTATTTATTATTCTCAATTTGAATTTCAAATTTCTGCTTATCAGGTCTTAGTGCTGTGACCCCTTTTGCAGCAAGCAATGTGAATATTGTCCTCTGATATGATCACTGTCAAGCCATTTTCCATTTGACACACTGTGAGCTGTGCATTGATTTATACAGTAGGTGAGTGAAGACACACTGGAATGATGCAGTTCTTAGTGATGACACCGCAGGCTCACAAGGACAGGGCAAATCCCAGGGAACTCTGTTGCATTATAAGCTGAGGTTATCCTGGTCAATCCTGGCTGGCGTGGCACTCAGCCAGTTGTACACTGCCCCTTGCAATCAACCAACGACAACCCATTTTCATGAAGAGGTCTGGACACTTGACAGAAGGGGCTTACAAGTTGACTTTAGAACTCAGGATTTGGTTTTCTTCAACACTTTCAAAACGTGTTGGGAGAATTTCCGAACTTGTAAAATAGGTGCCTGTCTTCAATGGGATTGAAGATTTCTTCCTTTTTTAGAGAGATAATCGGTGCAAAAACATAAGGTGTTGCCTCCATTTGCTGTGTTTTGAGATGAAGGCTCATCTGAAAGAATTCTTGAGGCAAATTATAGCAAAAGGCACGACATAGGATGAAGAAGTTATAGGTCTTAAGTGGCAGCACTTGATGTACATGTAACATGTAATGGGTGAGCACTTAAGAAAAGTTGGGTTCATATTTTGATCCTTGCTTTCAATTTCAATTTAAAAAAAATGTTGTCTGAAACTTCTTGACATCGGTTTGAAAATTCCTTTGGTTGCAGGGTCCAGTTCTCCACATCAAAAAGACCCAAGGACAAAGATCAGAATCCATTTCATTTTCTAAATGCGGGTCATTAAAGTTTAAAGTTCTGCTTCAGGGTAGTTCATTTTTTGCTCATTTGCCAACTATAAATACTGTATTAGGATTTCACTTGCATGTCCTTGGCCAAAGATCTTTAATAAGTCCTTCATCATATATGCAGTATGTATTATATGTAAGCATATTGTAATGAATTAAGGTTATAATTGTAAAAAAAAGGAGGTAATTAAATCAATACTCGCATCAGGTCTTGACACCAGCTTGCTCAACAAGCAGATTAGAAAGATTAAATGAGAATTTCACCCCCTAAAGGGAATACCAAGTGATACATGTTACTGGTCATGGTGTTCTTTATTTTAAGGCACAGCTAGGTAATAGATCAATGTCCAGCTGGCAAACATTGAGAGGAAAAACAAATATTTATTACACTAAATAACTCAAATACATAACACGTGTGTTATTAGTTGTAGTGTCTTGCCTTCTTAATTGAAAATGCATTCAGAATTTTATCCTTATAATTACCTTAAAAAGCAAGAGTAAATTGGTTTCTTATTAAATAAAAGGACCCTTCCCAGAAGTAATTCTTCCTTTCTGAATGGATCCTGACAAATAAATTAGAATTAATTTCCTTATCTTAAACAAGGCATCACTAGGGGAGACATCTTAGGGAGACAATGTAGGGGAGACATCTTTAACCTACAGATTTCCCAACATAGTACATCTGAAATTCCAAAATAAGACATCAGACCTCTTTATAAAGAGAGCAGTTCCCTTCCAATGTTAAGATTACCTAGAGAGAATCTGTTTTCAGATCTGACGAACAAGGAAAATTCTTTTGGTTGAACCTTCTCTTCTTCTCCTTCTTTCTTCCCTTTCTCCTTCTGTTCCTATGCTTACTAATGCCATTTCACAAGAGGTGACGTACCATGGAGACAGTATATAAAATAAAGGTTATTAATAACTATTGCACATAGACGCATTCAAACTCTTCAGCCTGAGCCAATGAAAACAGACTGTAAACTGTGATGTTTTTTTGCACCTGAATTTGATTATTCTAGGTTTTAAAAATTGAGATAAGTCTCAATCACTGGAGCTTATACAGTACCAGATCATTTTAAATACCTACTTTAATTTCTGCATCATTTGAGACTGGTGCTTGATGTGGTCCAGGAGGAAACCAAAGTGTTGTAAAATGCTCTCCAAAAACCAAGAAGTTGATAATCTAACCATCAAGTGCCTAAAACAACTTTAAAATGCCTTTCATCATCCTGATTAAAGGATTGCAATCTGTTTCAAAACTGGGCTCAGGATCAACAGATGAAAATCTGCCTTTGAGTAAGTCATCTCTGTAGGAAATGTATTTTATCAAGCCCAACATTTTTTTGAAAACTGAGTGTTATTCCAAGCTCTATTATTGCACTGCACAGTTTTGTTTTTTAATTCTAGGTTTTAAAATCAAATTCGATTTACATTTTTGTGCCTTAATATTACGATCCTTTTCCTGTATGTCCGTTAATGTTAATAGTTTTATTATACCATTTTCTTTTCTGTGCCATAATAAGTTTAAGTACCCAATCTTTTAAATGGTTACTGTAAAACAAAATACAATAAATAAAAAAGTTCCAACTTTTAGGTTTGTAATCCCTAATATTTAAGTTAGAGCTCTAAACTTCTTCCAAAGACCTATAAATATAGAGTTAATGAATACGTTGGAATTCAATCATTATCATTTAGTGCTAAGCAAAGGAAGGCTGCAAATCCTTCAGATAATTGTATTATTTGGAAATGAATTGAGCGATGAAATTGTAGAGTATTTGAGAAAGTGAATAAACAAAATATTTTTTCATATGCCACTTTCTTCTTATGTCCTGTATTCTATTAAAACTGAAGAGACGGAGTTTCATGTTTTGTAGACGTATACAGTATGTGTGGCATTGCACTATACAGTGTTTTTAACTTGTGTTTATAGGAAAACTGTTCTGGCTTGACATATTTCACGGTTAAGTAGGCTGTTCTGGGTTTGATTACATGACATGGTGACCTTTTCTAGGGTAAATACGTCATTACAGTTTTTGACATCTATAGCCCACCTACCCTTTCGTTCTGCATTTTGCAGAATGGCTCCACCAGCAGGTCATGCTTGACTGCTGTGTTTAAAATAGGACTGTCTGCATGAAGGGTGTCAACTCAGTAGTGAGGCATTCAAGCAAGCAACCAAAAGGAAATTTTTTCTCAAATCTTTTCTCTGGAATTTTGACAGTGTAGTGCAAATGTGGCAAAATAATTTAAAAAAGACATTGTGTGAGGAGATTTCAAATGAAAGCGCCCTTTTTGTTGCAAGTAGCTAATTAATCCATGGAACGCATTCAGCAATGTGTTGAAAGAAGCTGGGTTAGCAGCTTCAACAACATAGCTGGGTAGCTTATTCCAGACTCCCACAATTTTACGCAATTCTTTGTGTAAGAGGCTCAGTTCTTTTTGTCTGCCCCTGGAAAGTATCTTGTTGCTCTTTTTTTTGTAATGTACTGTAGTTATTAAAACTTAGTCTTAACGTCTCAAAGATATTTTACCAGTGCGTTGTACAATTTTTACCTAACAGCTCTTGATTTAAAACTGTATATGCTAACATATTGCTTGCCATGTTTTGTTGCTTTTCCACCGTGTGTAAAAGACTAAAATGATATGGCAAGATAGGCATCTTCAAAAGGATCTCTGTCAAGCTCAGGCTTTCCTATTACTCTTTCAAATGAAGTTTGTACTGTATGTTCTTCCTGTGTTTGTGTGGGTTTCTTCCAGGTGCTTGAGTTTCCTCCCACAGTCCAAAGACATGCTGGTAGGTTAATTGGCTTCAGGGAAAACTAGCCCTAGGATGAGTGTATGCATGTGTATGTCTGTGTCTACCCTGCAGTGGACTGGCGTCTTGTCCAGGTTGTTCTTTGCCTTGTACCCATTGCTTGTCAAGACAGGCTCCTGCTCCCCCATGACCCTGAATTGGAAGAAGGGGTTAGAAAATGGGTGGATGTATGTTTTTACTACCCCCATGCAATATATACATGCAATAAGTCTGCGCTTGACTGCATTTAATACCATCTTCCAAGTGTTTGCCCAGTCTTGAATTTGATCTAAATGATAAATTCCTTTACAGTTTTAAAAGTATTATATATATTATATATATATAATAATATATATATATTATTAACTGTACCAGCATTAAGATCACTGATATATAATTAGGAAGGGCAGTAGTGCTAATACTGACCTCTGTGGTTCTCTTTTAGTTATATCACACATATTTGGTCATTTGCTGTTTTTGTGTACTGTCTCTTTCCTCTCACTTCATAATCCAAATACATGTACTGTACTTTACCTTGAAGCCTTAAAATGAAAAGATATTAGCTCATGATCATAGGACGTGAAAGGTGTTACTGCCTTAAGTAAAGTCTATATAATGAAATTAACTGCTACTTTGATTTTAATTTTTCAGACAGGGTAATTGCGGCCTTTTTTTGAATAAGTAAGGCATGAAATTCAGTCACTTGGAAAAGGAATAAATCTTGAAAACTGAAAACTAGCTGCCGCCTGCATATGAATGATTTATATTTTAATTTAGCGGATTTTGTTTTTCACACTAGGAAATTATATCTCAATCTCCTACTGCCCTGGCCACCTACTTTAATTTTGGCATGAAAAGGATTGGAAATGTCAGTCTTGCTTCTTAAATGACAATGTCAGTTTGATCGGCCTGGTCTTAAACTGTGTGGGTGCAGCGATCTTAGCAGATTCAATGCACAGGTTAGGATAAAACATGTACAAGGTAATGAAGTAGCCTTCATTTTACAGTTAACAATAATAACTTGTTTTTATTAACTAAGTGATGGGGCTGTAGCTGGTTCTTAGTTTTAGCATTGAAAAGGAATAAAAGACAGTAGAAGCGTACATATTTAATTTTATTTGGTTGTTGGTGCCAGAACGACTCATTTACCTTTGATGAAAAAGTCTAGGTTTTAGTGTCATGAACTGTACATGGGTAAAGAATTTTTAATGAGAGCCTTTGGCTCTTAAGTGCTTAATTCCAGTTTGTCACAAAGCTCAGATTTTTTTTTCCTTTTTGTCTTATGAATGTGACAAAATATATATTGATTCATGCAGCTGTCACCATATAGACCAGATAACACTGTGTCTGGTGTTTTAATTAGTACAAGCATTTCTCAGATAAGGAGAGCAGTGTAGCATGTTACCTCTACAGTTCTCTTTTATTATGTAACATTGTGGCATATGGTGGCTGGCATAGAGGCAGTATTTTTGTAGATGGCTCAGTGGCCAGATTTATTTTGTTTGGTAAAACTGAAAGAGTGAAGTTTAGGGTTTTGTTACTTTATTGCTTTAAATACATTGACATGCGTATGCATTGTGCCTGTGTTTAATGCTCTATCATTGATAAAAGTCCTGTTATATGCAGACAAAAAGAACTCTTTAAAAAACTGATTTGTTTTTGGTTATAATGTCTAGTTATCTTTGCTGTTTTATGATTTGTGAATGTACAGTATTTAGTTATATAAAATACATAACACATTTCAAAGCAGGTTTTGTGAGGTTCATTCTCCTTATTACGTTGTAAATATTACAGCCATTGTTTTCTTAAAGGGATGGACCCATCACCAGCATTTATAGTTTTTTTGCTTGTGCAGTCATGACCTTATATATGCCAGAATATTGCAAGAAAACATTTGTTAGAAATAACAAAAAAATACTTTAATGAATTAACCTTAATGGGCCTGTCTATAGCATGGCAGGTCACAGGTTCAGTGCACTTTGCTTTGGAACAAACTAATTGGGAAGTATGTTCTTTTTTATGTAAATCTTGGAGTCTCAGTAAAATGTAGTGTCACAGTGAATTGAATATCAAAGTATTGTTTCCAAGACCTATTTCAATAGTAGCACAGCAGTCATCAGCACCAACAGAATAGATGGCTAATTAGCCAATTATAATCCTATAATTAAATGGATAGTCATGCCCTATAATGCAGAGTGGTCCCATAATTACTGTATTCTTGACTTTGAGAAAGGCCCTGCTTTGCTGGTATTCATAGTAATTTAGATTACAGTGATCCTTCAACTGAAGAACTGAGCAAAATGTTGTTCACATAAACACCACTAACATGTTCTAAATGAATGGATAACTCTACGAATCTATTTAATGTAATGGAATTCAGAATTACATATTGCAGAATTCAGTTAGAGCAGGTGAACATGCAATGTGTTGCCCAATTAGTTGTACAACACCGAGAAATGCACTTGTTGGCTTTGGAAAATGAATGAGGACAGCATGGTGGACCAGTGGTTAGCACTGCTGTCTTACAGTGTTGTGGGCCCTGAGTTCAATTCTGTACCCAAGTTGCTATCTGCGTGGAGATTGTATATTCTCCCCATGTTTGAATGGGGTACTTCCAAGTGCTATGTTTTTTACCCATAGTCCAGAACCTTACTGGTAGATTAATTGACTCTTGGGAAAATTATTAATGTCTATTTCTGCTCTATGATGGACTGCGCCCCCTCAAGGCTGTATCCTGCCTTGTGCCTATTGCTTGTTGGAATTGGCTCTGGCTCCCCTGCGACTCTGAATTGGATGAAGCAGTTAGAAAATGGATGGGTGAATGAATTGACCTTTTTTCTAAAACGTATTAAAAATATTGTCATGCTGTACGCAGTACTCTCCAAGATTCATTGATATTATCTAGAGTTATTGCAGAGACGTTGATTATAAGAAAAATGAATGCTTTATTATTGCTGCTCAATGAGAAAATAAGAAAGCATGTAAGCAAACATTGCTGCATAATGAAAAAATAGCTGAGCACATTAAAATGTATGAAGATGTACAGTATGAACAGTGCGTCCTCAGCCATTACCCTAGTTAAAACTGTATTTTTACAGTAGGTGGAATTGTTCACTTGTTGTACTGAAGAAGGATTATTGAAATTGTCATGATTTTTATAATTTCTGCTTCTTCAAATGGATTTGTAAGGAAGGAGGTGGGATTTCACAGATATCTATTATTCTGTAGATTTGATCTGTCAGTCAGTATTGAAGTGTATTATTTAATCTGTTTTTCCCCTTGAGACTAGTTCTCCCTTAACTTCTTTTTAGTTACATTCATAGATTTACTATATGTTACTATAGATTTACTATAAACTTAGGTTTCCTCCTTGTCATTAGAACATTTGGTATTTCAAAAAAAGTGTAGGTGATACTGAGGTGAGGAGAAGAATTTAACCATAGATGGGTCAAATTATCTTTTTGCTGGAAATTTGACAGCATGATATATTGTAGCAGGCCATTGGGATTTTGGAGGAATTCTATTTTTTATGTGATGGATCTAGATTTAGAATACCTGAATATAACATTATGAATTCCAAAGGAGATATTGTCAATTTTACCTTTGAATCTTGTGATGGATTTATCAATTAATGACGATTGTGTGATGGAATATTAATCTCAATTTATGCAATGCCTGTTACAGATGATCAAATGAAATAGAGGTAGACTGTTCCAAATTGGTGGGTTGAAAAAGGGGAGAAATTGTTGGAGATCTGAGTATTTTAACAAAAACATACAGCACTAATATTGTAAGATAAAACCATGCCTGTCAAATATGATTTTACACACACATTCATTTAGTAACATCTGCAATAGATCGTACTGTATAAATATATTTGCTTAGGCAGTACACTATAAGCAGAGCAAGACCTAATGGAAGTGGCAATGTAACAGAATTAAATTTGATTTGTTGACAGCCTGAAATGGGAAAGTAATGAAATTTTCAGTAAAGGATATTGAATATTTACAGCAAAGACTTCTGAGGGCACGCATGGGGAACTGTATGGAGTGATCGCAGGTTTAAAATTCTGTACAAGTCCTGGTTCACTGGGGTTATGTAGTGATCTAGCTGAACAACAGCCGAGCATGCTTGAGTTTGAATGCACTAAAGGTGGGTTTTTTTTTCATCTCGTTCGCCTTTTCTTTTTAATGTTTGTTAAACAGTCAGCCTGTACAGTATCATAGTAGCGTGCATAGGATAATAAAGCAAGCATCACTTGCTTGTCAGCGTTGCACAGGCAAGACATTTCATTTTGCGGTGCAGCAGTGTTCATTAAAAGCACCAGGAGCTTGGAAGGAAATGCAGGATAAAGAAACCATGTCTTCTGGTTCTTTGACAGGTAACTAGCCTTTATGGTCCTTTTTCTCCTTTTTTTTTTCTTAGACACTTGCAGTATTCCTGCAATACAGGGAATGTCATTCAAGGAGCCGGAACACATTGAATTGATAAAGGTGACTGTACAGTCTGGGGTGATTATGTTGTGTGCATGTGAGGGGAAAAATTCTGGTGCGGCAGGAGAGTTGAATTGTAAAAACAAAATCCAGACTCTGACCTACTTCTACTCTGTTTAGCACTTCCAGTCTTTTCTGGGACCTGCGCTGTCACTCCTGACAAGCAATGACAAGCATTTATTTATGAAGGCTCACTTATAAGGAAGAGCTGTCTTTGTCGGAAATGTAGGAAACATAAATGGATAAAAGACTTGTTACAGAACACCACTTCAAAGAGCATAAAAATCCACTGTGTTCCGTTTCTTGTTACTCATTGAAATTCCGGAGAATTAGTTCATTGGTTACCTGGGGCAGTACTATAAGCTTTTTCAGGAGACGGATATGTTACAATTGACGTATACTGTTTAAATAAAGGAGTAACTGTTGAATTGTATATCTGAGGTTACTTGGCCACTATGTACCCATTTTCATCATGCTGTGCGAGACCATTCTATTTTTCAGCAATTTGCCCATGTACCAGGAACATTATGTTGGATATAGAACTATAATTATTTTTGTGCTAAATTAAGTTAAAAAACTTTTCATATTTTTATTATCAGTTATATATATTGTTTGACCTATGGCCAGATTGGTCTGTGAATTACAGTTTTACAAATATATCACTATTAAAATTGCTAGTTTAACACTAATGTTTCACTTGTGAAACATAATTTACACCATAGTCTGTACTGTAAACCTTGACTCTATCATTGTTGACATTGTGGCAAAAATATTTCAGCAAATTAAATGCAAAAAACTGAAGTGACTTCATTACGCTTTCTATTAATATGGTAACATGCAGCTAAAGAGATACTTATTGTGCTTTTTGACTGGGATGTTGTTAACCTTTTGCATAATGATCAGAGAGGCTATCTGTTTTTCTCTTCCTCTCCCCAGCTCCCTAATGTAAACAAGTAGCCCTACTCAGGCAGTCTGACCTGATTTAGAACAGGATATAAATGAACCTCTAATATTATAAGTGTAAATTAAATTGTATTTAATGTGTTAAGCATAGATATCTAAGCATAGCTAATTTCTTCCAGTCTTACAAGTGTCTCTACAGAGTCCTTCTTTTTAGCCACTTTTAAAATATTTGAGGGATTATTGATTAAGATTAAAATACATTTTATTTGGTGATCATCTGTTAACTTTCCTCACTGGGATTGCATTGGCTGTGACTTTGAACAAGTTTTGACAGAATAAGTGCCAATAATGTCTACGACCACAGGCTTTTCAACATATACAGAATAGATTTCAAATGTCTCTCTTCTGCAAGTAGACCACTATTTCGATCTAAAAGAGCAATATAACTCTTATTCTTTTATTATTGTAATAAAAGAATAGAGGTTGATTACCTGAACTTCAATACAAACTAAAAAACAAATTGGTTGTAGGATTTGTACAGTTTTTAAAAAATGTGGAACAGAAGAGTATTGTAGTGTTTGGTGGCTTCACATTATTTTTTTCATTTACTGTGTTTTACTCATTTTCACATATTAATAACCCAAACATGTCTGTACTGGTGAGCTTTGTTTCAGACAAGTATCTTAGTCTTAAAGACAAAGCCACAAAATGGATCTCTGAAACTTTAGGACCAAGGACAGCTCTTCAGACTGTTTCTCCTTCAAAGATTATATCTATATACACCCTGACCTAAATACATTTTTGAATTTGGAAAACCTGTACAGCACTGCACTCTCTCTTCCAGATGTAACTAATAATTTTCAATTTAATCTCTTAATTACTTGGATTTTCTCCTACAAAACATTACCTTGACAAAGAAAGACCTCTTTTGTTGGTACTGTAGCTATGTCATTGCCTAATAATTATCACAACAATGTTAAAAATGTATTGAGATTTTTTATTACTGTATAGACCTCCATTGCTGCACACAAACTCTACAGTATGTCTGAGCTAACTGCTTCTGTTGGTTCAAATAATATAAACCATTCTTGCACAACATTGAACTTTCCAATTCTGAGTGTGTTTGATGCAGTTGTGCTGACTAAACAAATTGGCAGTATAACTGGCCTTCAGCTTGCACTACAGTGTATCCCAGCTCTGCCACAGCTTTGTCAGTCACTGTACATTTATGGTGTCCTGCACTGATCTCTGTGAAAGTGTCCCAGTAAGTCTAGTTTCTGGGTATTCCCCATGCCCAGTCCCTGGTTGTGTTTCAGGACATGATCAAAGTTCCATCGTATGAATGATATTAGTTGTCTCATATTGAGCATGCAAACTGCAATTCTGACTTGCAAGTGTGGCACCATAATCTTTTGTCCTCTCTGATCTACATACTAGATGGGTCCAGAATACACAGGCGTTCATTTTAAACCCAAACTCGTAATTCCTTATACCTTATCTAAATACCATTTAATGTGCGTTAAATTATTTTGGAAAACATACAGGCAGTTTCTATCTGTTTACATGCATTCCACAATGATTAATAAAATATTAAATATTTTGTTAGAAATGTATTTTCTAACACAGTCTTACAAAGCTATGATGGCATTGAAACTATTTTTAAATGTTTTAAGCGTGGTGCTTCCTTCTGGCACAGCAATGGTGATTATCATTTCCCTTGAAACGTGCATCAGCCTGAGTCGACTCTGTGACCCTTCTATGCAGACAGGAGGTGCTTTTGCTGATATCATGCTGCCTGCATCTGACATAACAGAAAATTAGTTTTAAATTTCTGAAATGTAAATTAAGCAAACAGCACTTGAGATAGAGCTCTGACCTGTAGTGCCTTTCAGTATGCAAGTTTTTCATGCCTGTAATCTTAAAGATATGTCTGGAATTGAATGCAGATTTCTTTACCGTGGCTTTTGAAATATCAACAAGGAGGGAGGATTTTAATAAGCTTATTTCTAATGAAATCTACCCTGCATAAGTAAGCTAACGACAGAAGCTATATTTAAATTAGTCCATTTCTGCACCATATCAATAAAGAAATCACAAATTAATATGAACTACTGCAGCTTATACCTGTATTCATAACCTATGTGAACTCTTAAGAAAAGTTAATTTAGCGAAGAAAATAAGTGTACCTCACGAGTTTTCAAATCTTATGAACTCATGTGTAATAATGAAAACATCAATACATCAATAAAAATACGCTTATGCATAGACAATGCTTTAATTTATTTGTTCCACATAATAAAAAGGTGCTGGTAATTTAACCTTCTGATGTTGTTTAGTCGTCTGGGAGTATCACAAAGACTCAGAAAGTTAATTGGAACTTCTGGAAGTCACTTTGATTGCCTCTGGGTATTTAAGGAAGCTGAGCACAAAAGCAAAGCACTCAGTACCACACACGGTAATCAAGGGGAAAGTCATTGAAATGACTGAAAATCTAAGGTACAAGGTTATTGAGTCCAGTGATGGCAATAAAAAAAACAAGACATCCTGCTTTCAACAGCAGTGCCAAGCCTCAGAATGTTCAAGACCCAACTTGCACACAAGGTCAACTGTTGGTTACAATAAGTGAATTTGAACTGAGTGAATATCATCCCTTCAGTGGAGAAAATGGATTTATTTTACATGGCATACTCCGGTCTTGCTTAGAACTGAGGAGCAGACAGAATGTGCTCTACTGTAATGTTTACCATACCATTATATTTAAGCCAACAACTGGTGCATTCTGTTCGATTTCTCAAGCTTGGTCACAAATGGACATAGCATTAGCAGATAAATACAGCCCATGAATAAAACTCAATAACCCAATGGTTGAGAGCATTTAAATCCGTTGTCTTTGTCGATTAGCAGGGCATTTATGGTTAAAAAAAAGAAGATGAAGAAGGTCCTGCAGTAGAAAAGAGGGGGACATTTTTTTCTAGTCAAAGTACCTTGTGAGAAGTTTAAAAATATATTAAATGTGTTTTTTTTTAAGGTTCACAAGTGGTTTTGGGGAATAGATAGATTAGAACATCAGACATTTAGAAATATGTGACAGTGTTGTATTTAAGCATACAATATTGAAAGAACTAAGTGTTTAGCTTATTATTTGGTTCTATGATACAATTGTAAACGTTAACTTAGGATTTTCAAGCCAAATCAGCTTACAATTCATTGAGGCTATGAATAAGTTTATAGGCTACTTTCTTTACGTAAGCAGTTTACTGCAGTAACTTTTATATGCAGCGTACTATTATTGTCACCATTTTGCTTAGAAATTTCCTTCATAACACCATTCATTTATTGTAAAGTCACTTTTTACAATCGGCAAGTTTCTGTGTATGTATTTTCTTGCCTATATGGTGTACTTCAGACACAGTGGAGTGGAAAAATAACATGACATTGAGCCGAAACTGTTTGCCTGAGGCAGTGTCCATGACGTGTGACCTTTTGAATCTTTTTTTTTAGCAGTGAATTTATAGGGACTGATTAACCCTTAAGTGTTTTCCATTGTATAGCGGCACTACAGGAAATCCATTCTGCTCAGCTGTAACCTTTTCAGATTCTTCAGGCTAAACTTATTTTTCATGCAGCACAGTGGGAAGAAGAATACATAGTACCAACATGTGCTTGTTTTTCCGACGATCCACAATCTCTTTATCAACACAAAGTGTATTTGAAACTGTATGGCAGAGTGAATTTTATAGCTTTCACAAACACTTACAGCATTTTTGCATTTTCTGATGACAATCTAATGCAGTTTGCTGAATCCTTAACACCCACCCGTTACTGTAGCCATGTAGTCATAAAGGCTGTGAAACGCATGAATGACAAAACAGCTTAAAAAACTGCGCCTGCAACATGCATCTACTGTTTTGCCAACAGCTGCAAAAATGAGTAAATGTATATTTGCCCCAGAAAAAAAAAAATGAATGGGACCGGCCTCAGGCAGACATTGTTCTGCAGTAAGCAGCTTGTAACCAATTAAAATTACTACACCTAGCTTAATAGAACCACCCATATTATTAGGTATAAACCTAGCTCATATGCACTCATGTAACAGCCTTTTAAGCATTTTAGGAACTAAAACTTAACTGTGCTTTATTATATAGACAGTTTTACTGCAAACTGATCTTATTACCCAGAAAAGATTAATGTAATTAAATTACCGATATTCATGTCCCATTTGATAGTAAAAATAGTGTTTTTCAAGGAATGAAGCTATTTTAGCTTTAAAATGTATTCTTGGCAATTCTAAGGCTTCGGTTAGCTGGCTAGATGGGGACAATTTGCCCATGCCAGTTACCCTGAAAGGCATGTCTTAGGACTGAGGGTGAAAATGTATGTTAACTTGAGAAGAACATGCAAACACCTACAAAAAAAGTCTGTAATCAAACCAGAACCAAAGAACTGCAAGACCGCAGTGCTAACACCCACTACATTACTGCAATGCTTTGCAACTTGCAATGGTGGTACTTTATTAAAATCTTCTTTTCATTAAGTATAATTAAAGTAGGCATTTCTTATCATTAAAACACTTATTTCAATCTGGGCTTCTGAGCTTTCCACGGATTGATGCACCGACAACACTTTTGTAACGAAATTGCTGTTGGTTTGTTGTGGTGAGGTGGTAGCATTGCAGAAAGCATGTAGTTGTTCTCTGAAGCATGTGAAAATGTTACCTTATCTTTCTTGGCAGCTTTTGAATGCCTGTTGAAAAAATCGGAGCCTGTAAATTACATATTCTTGTTTTAACCTTTTAAGAAAACTGAAAAATAACATGCCTGTTGAAATGCTGTTGAGGTTAACCACTTTTCACCTATGACAGTTGTGGGGCTCATTTAAATCAAATAGACAACTTGTTCAGTTCTCTGCCAAATGATACCCATTTTTAGTGTTAGACGCTGTTGAAGGAAGACACTTTTTTAACATGGATGAACACATTTTAGCTTGAAATGTGTATCTTCCTGGAACTCTCCCAGTACTACAAGGTAAAATATACAGTATTTGGAACTTCTAAAAACTGAGGAATCTCAGTATATTACACTGTCTCTTACTGTATATGTGTTTTTTCTGCTTTATTTTGATGTTATTTTGTAGGTTTTTAAAAAGTATTTTTACTATTTAATTTATAAAAACTTTTTTATATTTCATTAACTCTTTTAATGTGTTTTATATAATAAGAAATGCAATTCATTTAGTAAATCAAGGGCCCTAATCTTTCACTTATACTTAGTTTGATTTCTTTACCAGAAAAGTAATTCTATATGAAAACAGGGAACATATTTTAATTGTGCAGCAGCACAAACAGCAGGGCATTTAATCTTTCAAAGTCCTTCTACCACTTTAATGTTTAACAATCTTCAGTACATGATCTCCAGTGGTCACAAAATCAATGAAATGATTATTCTTTTAGAAGTATTTTGTTCTTTGGGGGTAATTTAAATCTGCAATCAATTTTGCCAGATTCTTAACTTCTAAAGTAATATGACTTAAAAGGCAGGACAGATTTCCTTCTTTTTTTCACAGTGCTGGCTGAAATAAAAACAAAATCTTTGCTTTCTTTTTCTTTGGTGAGCGATGTAGAAATTGTATATAAAACCCCGGATATAAATATAGAATAAACTTTCCCTCTACATATGGCCAGCAGGTGATGAGGAGAGGTACCGTACGCTGTCACCCGAGCAAAGCAAGGATATATATTGATATATTGTAGTTTTTCACTCTCCCCCAGAACCTTGCACTATACCACTGTCCCCTGACCGTCTCCCTGGTAGCACCCAAGAGGGGCCCATGGCTTTCTCCTTCTTTTCAATATATACTGTGTGCCAAACTACAAAGTCTGTATTTCCCCTCTGTTATGTACAGGCTCTATAGTCTGTGGTGGATGTTATGTTAGACTCTTTGCGAAGCAGTAAGAGCTGAAGGAGACAGGAGGCGGAGTACGGGAAGACACACAGGGGTTTAATGGTGCAGTAAAGTAACACTAAAAGTCTGTTGGACGGTGAACGGGGACACAAAGAATGGCATCCAAACCCGAGCGGGTCCAAAGGCAGGTCAGGGCACAGTCTATGAGTTCATCGACAATTAGCCAGCCAGCAGCCATATCACCCTGCAAGTCACAACTGGCAACCCACTGAAGCTCAGCAGGTGTGAGCCTGTTCAGTACCTGGATGGGAGAGCTCCAGGGAAAAACTAAGGTTGCTGCTGGAACAGGTGTTAGTGACGGGGACACTATAATGTAAACAGGCGCCGTCCTTCGGATGAGACGTAAAACCGAGGTCCTGACTCTCTGTGATCATTAAAAATCCCAGGGTGTTTCTCGAAAAGAGTAGGGGTGTAACCCCAGCGTCCTGGCCAAATTTCCCATTGACCTTTACCACTCATGGCCTCCTAATAATCCCCATCTATGAATTTGCTACATTACTCTGCTCTCCTCCCCACTAATAGCTAATGTGTGGTTCTGGCGCACTATAGCTGCCGTTGCATCATCCAGGTGGGTGCTGCACGTTGGTGGTGGTGGAGGGGAGTCCCCATTACCTGTAAAGCGCTTTGAGTGGAGTGTCCAAAAAAGCACAATATAAGTGTAAGCAGTTATTAATTAATCCATCCTCTGACGCGACAAGTTTAAAATCCCCGGGCTCAGAAAAAGGGAGGTGTCGGGGATGAGGCCTATGCCCTCGGGAGATGGACATACAGTAGGGTATCCTGGTGCTCGGGGGGTCTTATGACTTCTGTACCCTAATGCTGACCCTGGAGCCCTGGAGGAGCTAAGAATAAAGAAGGGGAGACACTACAAGGCACACCTGGAACACATAAACGATCACAAAGAACGTTTGCCAGGAGTAAAATGGAATGCCCTCTAGGGGAGGGATGTCAGCCGTAACACCCTGTTTCTCTATCTGTAGTCCCTCTCTCTCTCCTGATCTCTCTCCAGTAACCTGAAGGGCAGTAAACCCCTTGGATACCTGCCTCCTGCCTCATCTGTATCACTGTCCGCCGCTGAACCGGGTTTGAGGCCGATTCACCAAAATGTTTAATGTAAAGGACCAAGTAAAGATTTATTCCATGCTGAAAAGAGAAGAAACAGAGCGTTTCTGCTCTGGAGCCTTCTTCGGGTGGATACCATGACATGAGGCAATGCATTCATTTTTAAGTAATTTGTAAACTTGCTCATTATCAGGAGGAAAGTGTGGATTATAATTATATATACAGTGTATCAACAAGTTTAACAAGTTTATTATAACAAAAATTCCTTACATTTACTGTATATAGCACTTTTCTGGACATTCCACTTACAGCACTTTACAGGTAATGAGGACTCTCTTCTACCACCCCAATGTGTGCAGCCCCCACCTGGATTATGTGATGGCAGCCAAAGTGTGCCAGTTATGCTCACCACACATCAGCTATCAGTGTGGAGGAGAACAGAGCGATGAAGCCAATTCAAAGATTGTAGTTTCAAATATAATGCTGTATAACCTACTTTTTATTTTTAAAGAGAACATGATGCTTGACATGGAGTGTCATCATAAATTCATAAGAAATAAACTGTGCTGTACATTTTACTATAAATATACTGGGTGCCTGTATAAGCTATCTGTCAACAACCTTTGAAAATCCATTTTTTGAGTCACTATCGCTTGCCAGCTTGGAAAGAAAATAATTCTGTTCTTTATTACCCATAAATAAAAACAGAATAATTGATCTTTTTTACAGTATATCATATTCCTAGTCCTTCTGTTTCAGTATTGATTTCCTTTGGCTTTGGAAAACTACAAAAGATTTGTCTAGACAAGAAGAAAACAAATAAAGTAGTCTCAGACCTTTTCACTAAACCTCAGAATGTTTTTAAATGTGGGAAAGCAGGCAAAACCAGTTACATATCATTTCAGTGATAACCCTTCTTTCCTTTAACCGATACATTATTGTCTGTATTCTGGTAAAAAAGCTATAGAAATATCTTAATTTAATCCATGCGAACGTTTATGTTTAGAAATACATAACCCTTGTTATATTCGTGTGTCAGTATGAATAATGAACATTTTAACTAGCTTTTCAAGTAGTCATCTACAGCCCTACTGCAGCAGTTGTCTTTTCTATTTTTAGAAATTCTTTTAAAGAATTAAAATAAAAGAATTAAAAAAATCGTGTATAGAAGTATGTACAAGCAGCAGCAAATAAACACTCATGCACAGATAAGAGTAAAAGTATTAAATAACCATTTGCCTCTTTGAATTTTAATAGCATGCATAGATAATTATATGAAGCAGTGAAGTGAAGAAATTTATTGAACTAAAGGAGGAAGATACTCCTGTCAAAGGGCAGCTCCTACAGTATCTCATACAGTACA
This sequence comes from Lepisosteus oculatus, assembly GCF_040954835.1. Taxonomy (NCBI): domain Eukaryota; kingdom Metazoa; phylum Chordata; class Actinopteri; order Semionotiformes; family Lepisosteidae; genus Lepisosteus; species Lepisosteus oculatus. Next base: position 8,708,794 of record NC_090719.1, on the reverse strand, counting down.
TGCGATGCTAGGCATTTATATGTAAATATGCTAGAGAAAGCTAATGTGTAAGAATACGACCCTGATTTAAATGCATTTGGGTTGCTTTTATTGTTCTAAGTGCAATCTAAATAACCACCTTGTGTGTTTGCTTGGCTACCAGTCCTTATTACCTGCTTATGTACGAAACGATGACACAGGAAATTGAATCCTGATGTTATGGGGTATAATGTATGATGCTGTAAATGGGAACTATCAGCCTTTTTTATTTTACAGTTTGTAGAAGCAAGATATTTAATAAACACCGTAACCTGAAATACTCCTTTTTATAAGGCCACAGTCATTAAAGAAGTCCATTAATTAAGGTAACAAGCAGGGCAGAGAGAAAATTACTCTGTGGTGTAATACAGGAAATGAAATTTTCCAAGCATTATATTAGCTCAGTTACTTGACTTTAACTGTACATGCGTGAGCTACTCAAACTCTGGTGAAAATCTGGGAAAATGTCAACTGTCAGGTTATGGATTGTCAGCAGTCTCTGTACAGTGATGCATTAGGGCAGAGCACTGCTATGGAAAGAGCCATTTTAATAAGGCAACATCATATTTACTGTGAAGTGTGTTTAAATGTAGAAACTGTATTTTTTCTGTGAGACTATTTTTGAAAATAAATGTGTTCCTTTAAACAGTTAATAAATAAAAAAAAAGAATACAGGGGCTGTATTTAAACACATAAGTCATAATTAAACATTTTACCACAGAGTGACTTAAACCTGGTTTGATCCTGAAGCAGTTTCTACTTGCAGTTTACATTATGATCTTTCCTCTGTGAATCACTCTGTGTTTGTTTTCAGAACTTCTAATAATATAGAAATGATTGGGAAATAGAAATAAAAGAGTAAGTAAAGTCAATAACTCAAAACAAAACTTTATTTTATTGGAAAAAATATAAGAACTTTGAAATTTATAAGAAATCTATAAGAAATTTGACTCAAATTTCAGATATAAATTACCCCACAAAGGTACGGAGGTAAATCAGGTTGAGAGACATAGAGTAGATACATGAAAGTAGTGAAATAGAAGCAAAGTGGGGTAATAATAACACTTCCTTACACTTATATAGCGCTGTTCTGGATTCTCCACTAAAAGTGCTTTACAGGTAATGGGGATGCCCTCCACCACCACCAATGTGCAGCCCCCACCTGAATGATGCGACGGCAGCCATAGTGCACCAGTACTCTCACCACACACCAGTTATCGGTAGGGAGGAGAACAGTGCAATGAAGCTAATTCATAGATAAGGATTATTAGGGGGCCATGATTGGTAAAGGCCAATGGGAAATTTGACCGAGGTACCACCTCGACTCTTTTCAAGAAACTCCCTGGGATTTTTAATGGCCACAGAGAGTCAGGACCTCGGTTTTAAGTCTCATCTGAAGGACGGTGGCATTTTACAGTACAGTGTCCCTATCACTATACTGGGGCATAAGGACTCACACTGCAGGGAGAGTGCCCCCTACTGGCCTCACTAACACCTCTTCCAGCAGCAACCTGTTTTTCCAAGGAGGTCTCCCATCCAGGTACTGACCAGGCTCACACTGCTGAGCTTGATTGGGCTGCCAGTTGTGAGTTTCAGGGTGTCATGGCTGCTGCTGGGAGTTAATGCTGGTAGGAGCTACTGCATTTATTTACAATGGCTGAAGGAGGCTGGAGGTGAACCAGTTCCTCTACCTTGGAATTTTAAAATTGTTTAAAGTGTGAATGGATATGTTGCAGTGAGGAATATTTTGGCACATCCGAGCAAGATTGACAATATCTTTTAGTGATGCTTTGCTTGAGTAAAGCCAAAAAAGATATGCATGAAAAACATGTAGCAAAATAAAATTGAACATAAACCCGACCAACTGTTCTGGAGCTACAACTGCAGAAGGCCCTTGTCAGCTTCAGAGTCCTTAATGGTGGCTTCATTTTCTCTAGGTTTCTATGTTCTGCTCTTTGCTTTCAGCTGAAAGTGTGTCACATTATGAACTGTTACACGTAGTTACAGAGTATGTTTCAAGTTGTTGAATGATGTTGTGTATTTCTCATGAAGGAATTATGAATTATCAAAGGCTGTTCAAGTAAAGTTTTACCCTTTACTCTAATTGGAGAAAACATGCAATGTCTGTAATCCATTTTCAGTGAGTTGGAGGCATAGACTGTTTCCAGCTGAACAGATTGAGACGCATTGCCAACAGTGTGCTGAAGGCCACAGTGTCAGACTGAAATATTATCTTAAGGGGAGTCTAGAGGTATTATTTCAGCTAGAAGCTTAAGGGTAACACACATTTGTGAGTGCAGAACTTTTTTTCTGTTTGTATTTACAGACTGAGTACAGTTTAACTCAGTTAAAGTTAAACCCCCAAAAAATAAAACCATCTTATTTACAGAAATTGTATATACAGAAATGTTGTTCCTAGAAGATCAATTAGTGGCAACGGGTTTACAATATCTCTTATACAGTACTTCAGAAAGGCTATCAACAATAAATATACAATAAAAAATCAATCAAGAGCAAAAGTCAGTGACTTGTGTGATCTGTCTGTGAATGTGAAATATATTCACCAGTATTCAGTGCACAGTGCTTTCTGTCAAGTGCTACAGTGGTGTGACAAAGTAAGTACACCCCATGAAAAGGTTTGTCTACATTTTTACATTTTTGGACGAAAGGATATTTGATCAGCATTTCAACAATGCTGATAGATAAAGGTGATATGATTTTAAAACATAACATTAAAAAATCACATTTTGCACTCATTTGTACTATTTAAATCAACAGAAATGCAATTTCCAAGCAATTTGTAGTCAATCACTTCGCTGTCTGAAAGATCATCTACAAAAGCAGAAAATTTCACTCCACTGGCAATCTATCCAGGCCAGGTAATCTCAACAAATTTAGCCCAAGAGCTGACCGAAAGATGCTGCAGGAAGTCTTAAAGAATCCCAGGATAACATCAAGGGATTTACAGGCAAGTGTTGCCTCAGTCAATGACAAAGTGCATGAGTCAACCATCCGAAGGAGACTGCACAACTTTGCCCTACAAGCGGGATCTGGAAGGAAGCCTCTGCTCTCAAAAAAGTGCCAGACAACACCTAGGTGAAGATCAGGACAATTGGAACCATGTGCTCTGGGTGGATGAGATCAAGGTAGAGCTGTTTGGTCACAATGCCAGACTGCCTTTGACCAGAAGAACCTCATGCCAACTGTAAAGCATGGTGGTGGCAGCATTATGGTTTGGGGCTGCTTGTCTGCCTCAGGGTCTGGGCAGCTTGCTATCATAGAGTCAACCATGCATTCCACGGTGTACCAGAGAGTATTTGAGGAGAATGTGAGTCCATCTGTCAAAAAGCTGAAGCTGAACCATAAGTGGGCCTTGCAGTAGTCAATGAACCAAAACACTCAAGCAAATCCACAAAAAAATGTCTCAAAAAGAAGAAATGGAGGCTTATGGAATGGCCAAGTCAAAGCCCAGATCTTAACCCTTAAATGCTTGGGGGGGACTTGGGGAAGGAGTTCTATAGGGAGGAGTGGGCACAAATGTCTTTTTCACAAAAGTCAATGTACTGTAGGAGACTGAAAGACAATTACAAGAAACGCCTAGAAGTGATTTCTGGCAAAGAGGGCAACACCAGTTATTGAAGCTAGGGGGTGTACTTATTTTTTCCACAGCAGAGAATTGCATTTCTGACTTTTTTTGTTGAATACATTATTGCAATGAATAATTTTCATTGTTACTTGTTAAATTAGATCACCTTTATCTATCAATATTGATAAAATGAAGATCAAATAACCAGACATGCAAATATGTTGAAAAACACACACCTTTTCATGGGGGTGTACTGACCTTTTCACAGCATTGTACAGTATATACAACTTCTAAGCCCAAATGAAAGATGTCTCTCACTGAGATGGGCAGCATAGCTGAGGAGGTATTGAGGATGAATAAGACAAGTAAACACTTGGACTCTCATTGAAAATGATGGTTCTTAGTGCATCAATGGCTACTGTGTAAGTGCTGTTTAAGTTACTGTATCTGAAGTCTTTAAAGATATGACTCATTTCCTATCTACGGGAGCAGCAGGTCTTTAACAAAAACAGATGGTGAGTGTGAAGAGAAATAATCAGGAGAGTTTAGCACTCTTGCTGTTTTAAATACGAATAAACCTGGAGTTTTGAATATGCATAGACTCTTGGAGATCTGCATGATGATTCTAAGGTATTAAAATTTACTGCGTCTTTGGTTGTCATGGGCAACCTGCTGAGAAATTACATCTTTTCTGACTTGATTGTGTAGACTTTCTTTTTCAGATAATTTTCAGTGTTTTATTTGTCACTTCATGTTGAAGACATTTTCTTTAAGATTCCATTTATATAAAGGTCTGTTGTCTGTACTGTATATAGATCAAGTGATAAGACTCCTACAGTTCCTAAAATGAAGTTTTTAAAAGAAAGAACTGTAACATTGAAGCAGGTTAATGCTCTGACCAGGAGTCTTTTTAAGTAGGCGGTAGCTTAATTGAGCAGGTAAAGGTTTATTCCATGCTGAGAGAAAAGTGACACAGTCAGTGGAGCCTTCTTCGGGTAGTTTAATTGATGTTACTTTAAAAAGAGGTTTCATTTGGAACAACCTTAACTAAAAAGAAATCAATGGAGCACTAAAATCTACTGCTCTGAAACTTGTTTGTGATGCAGGGAGCATTTTTAGTCATTTTTATTTTTAGATTAATAGATGCTGATTTTTTTCAGTTATGGATAGAGGAAATGCTGCCTCCAAAAACACTATCCACTAAATGATCCCCTTAAATTTACTTCACAAAATGTACTTGACCTCTCGTAGACGGACACTTAAGCAGATGCAGTAGGTTCTAGTCCTCTGTCTTGGACTGTCTTGGGTATGACTGGCACACATTTGTACGTCTGTTTTGGGATGTGCAGAGGTTAAGTTCTGGGGACTATTTGTCTAAAAAGGGACATTGTTCTGTGAGCACAGCTAGTACTCATGCTGGCTGATGACTGTAACCTGGGCCTCTCACAGTGGCAGAAACGGGTCAGTTTGGATGGTCTCACTGCTGCTGTATTGGTCTTCGTGTTTGTGTGTGTGTGGAGGGGGGGGCTTTGTGTTCCTTTTTGAGTTATTGCTGGATCCTCGACTGATACATGGTGCTACTGAGCCTAGTTGCATGGGGGCTGTAGCTGTCTGACTTTTTATAGAACAAACCCCCCAGGTTTCTATTTTATAAAGAAACCTGGATGGATTGTATGGGGGTGGGGAATCATTTAGTTTTGTTTTGTGCCATATTTTAGCGTGATTGTGTGATAGAGGGCATGCCTTCATCAAAACAGCTCCTGCGAGGTCTTTCACAATACATATAGAAACATGCATATTTTTACAGATCATACACTTTCCCCCTCAAATAAAAATGACTTTTTTGTACATATACAGTACTCCTCTTTATTGTTACATTTACTTCGTTGTTATGTTTAATTGCTTTTTGCATGTTGTCTTTTTGTTCTTTACTTTGATTTGATTATTTCCAATGTATTATCTGCTGTTGTTGTGGATCTACAGTGATTCCCATTGCTGTGTTTCTGTCTCCTGTCCATTTCAGTTTGTTGTGACAGCAGGGTGACAAACCCTGCTTCATCAGATGGAGTCTTTCTTGTCCGTCAAGGGGAGCTAATTTTGGTGGAGCCTAGTGTATTTAATCTGGCACTCCTGTTGAAGCAGTCAGTCTTTGTTTAGGACTGATTGAACATACAACCTAACCTAAGCTATGAACCAGCACACAGAAAAGGTTTTATTAAAGACTTATTTAGAATTTGGCAGTATTGAATTATCTGCAAAGATGGAACACATTCTGTTTCTAACTCTTTCTTTTATAAATATTTTTTGCACTATAGGGACCACCTCTAAATGCACAGTTTTAGGAACTAAAAATGCATTTATCAAAGAGGATTCTTAATGTTGTTGATGTTGCATGTTTTAGTGATAACCAGACAACTAAATTGGCTTGCTTTTATTTGATAGAAGAAAAGTCATTTTCAGAACATGTTTTGAATCCAAAGCCATTGTGTTTGTTTTCTTTATGAGCTGATCCCCAGGCTGTGAAACCTTTTTTTCAAATGTGCTGTGCACTGCTTTGTTTATACGTGGATTAAAGGCATGTCATCTGCAGGCTTTATGATGAGACAACAACCTAGGTCTTTAAAAAAAGAGGTCCTTAAATCAAGATTGGTTAAAGTAGATACTGGAGGTAGTCATTTTAAAAGAAGTCACTGCAGCTGTTCTAACCTTAAGATCTGCTTTCAGCATTAAGAAGCAGTAAGTATCAGCAGTAAACCAACCCATCTACTCTATAACAGTTTAGGGTTTTTAACATTGTCTTAAGGGTCACAAAATGCTATTAAAAATGTTGGGCTTGTCCCGGCTTATGTCTGCGGGGTGAGGTAGCGACCAAGTGACAGGAGACCTGAATCACCTGGAGGCAGTTACTATCTCGTCTGCTTCAGGTGATTCAGGGATACATAAGGGATGCTCTGACTTTCCTGAGGGATGTGATTCAGAGTTTGGATTCTTGAGCCTCCCAGGTCTCAAGCTTGTTCCATTTTTTATTTTAAAAGACTACCATGTTTTGTATTTTTCCTGGCTTGACTCTTGATTGCTCCACCGACCACGTCTCCTGTGTGCGATCTGGATCAGTCTCCCGGCTTTGTGGACCCTCTCCAGTCGCCCAACTTTGTGAACCTCTTGCCTGTTTTGGATTTCTCTCTTTGGATCTTTCCTGGTGCCTTCGGTGATCTCCACCACAGCGGCATGCCTGCGCCTCTGCGACTGTGTCCGGGCTGCGTGGCTGCATCTCTGAGTTCTTGTCTTCCAGCCTGGCTGCCTGCCTGTGGTTTTTTCTTTGAACCCCTGCCTGCCTGCGGTCCTGCACCTCTGCCTGTGCACAGCAGTGCACTGTGGCTCACCAAGCAACAGGATTGTTGCAAGATAATTTTGCAATGGCTAATTCCTAAAAAAAACATTCTACTTAAGCACTTAAATTATGCAAAGGAATGAGGGGAAAACTATTCTTATCCTCTTTTAAAAAATGGCCATTTATGTTTTGGTTATGAATTCTTGCAATTTGTAATTGGCGGTTGTTTTAGGATGTTCAGTACCTGTTGATCAATGGCTGCTGTACTGCTCAAGAAAGAAGATGTGCATTTTCCTCTCCAATACACTCACCTGCTAAGCCATTCATCATTTGACACATTTCAAACTCCATAGTGCCCAACAGGTGAGTAAACAGAACTGGAAGAGAGATTTGTTTCACAATGATGTCACTGCTACATGTGGCGCCTGGCAAGTCACTGACAGAACTCTACCATTATACACTACTTTTGTGACAATCCTGTGTCACAACTGGCTGTTGACGTGACCTGGCTGGAACTTGTGGTGCAAATAAGAGATACATAAAGACATGTGTACAAGAGCCTTTCCTGGTTGAGCCACTTGGGAACCTGTGTTCTTGTCCATCTTTAAACACCTGTGCATTTAACATTTGTGGATTTGCTTAGTCCTGATTTAGTTTGGACGCTGAGTTGGCTTATCTTTAATCTTGGATTTATCAAGCTGAAAGCTGTTAACTGCAACTTTCACACTGGCGGCACTGCAGATGAGGATAGTGACATGAATCCACATAGTGATTGAGTTTCACCCTGCCCCCAGCCCAAATACCCACTACCCAGGATTCACATCTCAACATGGTTTTGTCGGTTACTGTATATGATGGCAGCTTGGGGGAATGACAGGCTGGAGATGGCTTTACGGGCTCGCTGACAGCTGTATTACCCCTTTCATTATAGTGGGGTGAGCTAACGAAGGAGATGGAGCAAGATAGAGCATGTAGAATGCAAAGGAGGAATTTGTGTTATTTATTTTAACTGATTACTATTAGTTTGTGACTACTGTTGTTTCTTTTAATTTAAAAGAAACTAAAAGAAACAAACTTGTTAATTAATTTTTTTTATTAACTTAAAGCCAATGCATTAGTACCTTAATTATCATGTAACGGGGGGTTTATATGTCTATGTAAGCATACATCCTACAGTATATAATTCATGAGACCAGGTATAGGGTGAAACGTTGGCTATTCTCGACCATTCTCTGCACAGAACCCTTGCAAGTTTTGACACCCTCCTGTAAATCTATCATTTATCAGAAGTGGTTAATTGTGAATTTTTTTTTTACTTTACAATAATAACTTTTATTTATAAAATGTTATTCCAAACCCGAGGATGCTGTATTTTCCTTTGTACTCCTCTGTTTTTCTCTTCTGTTAAATTGCTTTTAGGCCTTAGGGATCTCTTTATGTTGCAGCAGTTCATAAAGCAACTTAGACATTCTTTATCTTTGCTGAAAATTAAAACCCTGTTTGAACTGAACTTCAAGCTCGGAAGAAAATAGAAGTAAAATGAATTATTAGTCATACCTGCAAGCCCAACATAGTGCAGAAGTTGTGATGTCTGAAGCCAGAACACCATTTTGTGTCATGTCATGGGTGATGTTACAAAGATTGTTTCCTCACTTCACAGGAGCAAGATCTCATACAAATGGCAGTGGGTTAATTAACATAGAGTGAAGACATTCAGAAAAAGTTAGGGGAGGAATTCATGGGAAGTCTCTAGTGGTCTCTCACAGATGGCAAATACAAAGCCTTAAGAAATGTATTTAAAATTGTGTATTTTTAGTTCTTCAAAAAATAACATGAGAAAACTAATAGAATGCTGGGGAAAAACTAACATCATATATCACAGAGTACAAGTCTGGCTTGTTGAACACATGTTCAAGCATAATTTTGCTATATAGAGCTTATTTTTATATTTAAATTTAATCTGCTCAAAAAATTGGTGTTGCAGAAGTGTTATATTGCGCTAGAGCAGGAGTAAACGTATGGAGACTAGGTTTAAAGTGGGGGGATACTCTGGGACAAGTTTAACTGAACATTTTATTGTGATCTACTTTACAGAAGCTTTGTGTAGTGGAGCTGTTGGAACTAGCTGCTTTAAAACTCTGAAAAGCCTGCCCACCTGCTCTGTTTGATGTGATGTGATTTAAAAGACGGTTGTTCTTTTTTGCGTTCCGAAGAGCAATAGCAATTTTTCCAAAGACTGCTTCTGGCCTGTGTAGGAGTTATTGTGCAACCCATGAGGCCACTTTGAGAAGTGGACAATATGTAACAATAGTTTTAATGACACAACATGCAAGCAGTGTATAAATTCATTTCTGTTGTGTGTGTTATGGTCCAGGTTTAAAACAAGTCTTTGGTTTTTAGCCTTTGTGACCAGATATCCTGCCAGGCTTGTTTTTTGATTAATTTATTTGTTGCATGTGGACTTTTTGTACTGAATTTCTCTAAGCATGCCAGCTTGATTTTTGTAAAGGAAATTGCAGCTTAACATTAACAAAAATCAAAACACAAGCTTGACTGCATCCTGTGTGTGACTAAGTGGAGTTCACAGTATTTGGAAGTGTGAAATTAAACAAGTTTTTATTTTTTTATTTTCTGAATAAGAAAAATAAAGACTAAAATTTTACTTCCATAAGGCATTAGCTCACATTAGGAAATACATAGTTCTTTATACAGTACAGAATAACACAAACTAGGATTTGTTTTTCAAAAAAGGTAGCCCAAAATAGCTACAAACATATGAATAAGAATGTAGAACTTAAGCTGCCATAGGAAAATTTCTCCTTGTATATATTTGTATTCTTGTATATTTGATTTATATATAAATCCAAAACATTTTCCAGGTTCAATGGATGGTCATTTACTGTTTAGTTAGTACACTCAATAAATTAAGGTATATTTGGGAGAAATTGTAAGTTATTTAGCTAATGGAATTGTAAAGATTTAGATTTTATCTGGTGGGATACACGTTTGGAAATGTACTGTAAAGTGCAGCAAATAAACTCAACAAAGAAATAAAACTGCTCAAGGAGTTTTTGTGTTGATTTTCTGTGGTATTTTTTCCCCCCCAGAGAGGCGTTTGAGACGCAAATTGAAATTTTAGGCCTTCGTTTTTCAGCACTTCTATTTATGGAGAGTACACAGTGTCGTGAATCATCTGTCTCTTCTGTCATCACAACACATTTCTGCACATTAAAGAGGAATTAAATGGCATTAAGGAGGCAGCAAAAAGAATGATTTTTTTTTTCAGGTTATTGAAGCATTGGTGCCTGGCGCTTCTGAGTAAGGTCTCTGAGGGGCACAGCCAATGAGGGCACTTGTATGAAATGCAGTTTTAGCCTAGAGGTGCAGACATCCCTGGTTTAGACTTGGAGACATACGCAGGATAGTCTCTCTGTCCCACCATCTCCAGAGCTTTAGTCAGTCCTACTGTAGGTCTGCTGTGCAAGAAAGTCTGCCGGATGTCACCAGTTGTTTGCCAGCTTGCAGTGATGCTTGTAGTGAAGCACACCTCTGGATTGTTACTTACACTGCTGTGAGGTAAGGCAGGGTTAGTACAGTATGTCAGGTGATAAAACAGCTTGTCAGAAGAGTACACATCACACATTCACTTCCTGTGGGCTTAGCTGCTAAACAGTTCATGGGTCCAAACTGGGTGGCCATGAAATAAAAAAAATAACATGGAGTTTAATTCTTTTAAAGATGTATGTCTTCGTTTTTCTTGTTTTTTTAAACCATTTTATATTTGTGAATTCACTTGCTTGGCCAAGACCTGTCGGGATGGTACTGTGAAGTCTGTAATTAATTATTATTGCCGTGTGCAGATTAAAAGGCTAGATAAGCCTGTTGATTTTCGCCTGTTTGCTAAGTATTGCCTTCTATATAATGGTAATTATACTATGAATGCCAAATAAATTCCCAAATAAAATCTTTGATGTCTGTTTACAGTGATGTCACTGTAAGCAGCTATTATCCTTGGGCTTTTTTTTTCCCCACAATATCCTTCCTCAAGCAGAAATGTTTGTCGAATTTAGTCTAATCAAGCCTGTTATCTTTATACTGTAAATCAAGCTGTGAGTTAAATGAACATTGATTCTCATTAAACACCTGCAGAAACAATAAATATAATTCAGTCTTCATTAAACACTGTGAATTGATTTTGTTGGGTAAAGGGATAGACATGCATTTGTGTTTCACAGAAATGTCAGACCTTAATCATATTTGATTGTAGTTTGTTTTGTTGCCAAAACTGTCCGCTGTTTAGAGTATTTCATTAAATTAAAAAAAAAAATGCAGTTAAGGCTTTTCAGAGTGACTGAAAATATAACCTTGAAGCAATATGCCTTACTTGCGTAGCTATTATGACTTTAAAAACTGTAAAAATTTTGCCTAGCATACCTGTTTTCAATACAAATGAAAAGAATTACTTTGGAGGGAATTAGTATTTGTTTTATAAAGAATGCAAATTCTAATGATTTATTGTAAAACGTACTGTACTAGCAATCTTTTTTACTTTTCATCTGTTAAATAACCTGTTTTCTGTTACTTTTTGCTCCCATTCAAAGCAGCTCTGATTTTAGAACTAGCTTTAACTAATTATATTGAGAATTATGTTGAGGAACAGCTTTTTTTTTTTGCTGCTTTAGAAACCATTAGGTTTTTAAGTTTCAAATGACAGTACAGCAGCCTTGAGTTTTAATTAAAATATTTTTGTATTCTACAGCAGCTCTCATGAAATGGAAGAACTACTTAAACATACAGATGACAAAAAACTTTTTTTCCAAATAGGCTTAAGTTCAACCTTGTGACCTCTTTTGGTGAAATGCTGTTAAAAATGGTATGACGAAGATATTTCCATCTTTTTATTGTGTGGATGTTTTACACCCATTTTCAGACACTGATTAGCTGAAACAACTGTGAAATTTAACAATTCTGAAATGTTAAAAGATATATATATTTTCCCACTATTTAATAAATCCCATCTCGGATTAGCTGTTGCCTTTATCTTTGTCTTCTTTGTTTGTTTAACAGATATGCAAGGCCCCCCCACACACTGGATATCTTGTGGCCATCCTTTCAGTGAGCGAACGGTATGGAGTCCCAAGTTCTGCATTGTTACTGACTGTCAGCTGCTTTTACTGGACAAAGAAGAGGTATTTAACATACTGTAGTTAGACCCTCTGGTTTCAGATACTGTCTTCTTTACTGTTAGTAAAGTTGAACTTGTAAAAGAAAGACTACAGTTCAGTATGCACATGTGAAGGTAAAAGGACACCCACTCAGAAAAAGACAGTACACCCAAATATAGGCTATTAAGACCAACAATAAAGAAATTAGTGCAAAGGAAAAGCTTTATACTGTATGCAATAAAGAAACTATGGTACTGTAGGTACAGTACTTAGAATACGTCTAAGAGCTTTCATTGGCCAGTTTGTTGCAATATGCAGTAGGGTGCTGGTCAACTGATGATGTTTAGAGTGCTTTCTTGTTACTGCAGTCACAACTTCATAGCTGCAGTTACAACTGCTGTGCAATAGCAATTCATTTAAACTTCTTAATTTTTGTGAAGAGCGGGTATGTGGACCTGATTTAAGCTGCCTATGTCCCACTTTCAGCTTTCGCATGTACAGTACTGTGCTTTCCTTGGCTACAACTCACTGGAGTCTACTGGAGTCTAATGTGCATTATGTCTGCTATATACCAGTACTGTTCATATGTCAGAGTGAAATTACAAGTGTATGTTTTGTAGGAATCTATACATGTACTAGTTCAGGTGGGTAGCTGCGTCAGCATGCGTAGGCTGCAAAGGAACAAGTAATAGGTTTATTCCATGCTGAAAAGAGAAGAAAGAAAACAACGTTTCGTCCATGGAGCCTTCTTCACATGTACTATATGGCTTATACTTGATTCCAGCTAATTTTTGCCCTTAGATTTGGACCTGGGAGTTTTGCTTGTTAAACCTGCCACACTTTCGAGGTAATGTGCAGGATATAAGGTCAGCAGGCATAATTCAGCTGTGACTCTGGGGCTGATTCAGAGCAAGACTCACAGTAGGCATATAAAAGACTGGCATATTAAGCTTCCCAGCTCCCTTTACATTTCAAGTCTTTTCAAAGGTAATGACACAAGGCGACAACCTGTGGACCATCTGTAGCTCGGTTTATCATTATGACACTTACTTCTCTTGTTTATCCCTTCCCTGTCTCTTCATCAAATTGTGGCGCCGGTGCCAGCAGCACTGTGTGAGGCTGAAACGTGCTGCGAGCGTTTGAGAATTCACACATCACTAATCCCACATTAATCCTTTCTCTTGGGCATGTGTCTTGACTCTTGAGTGCTACAAGTTTGGACTAAACAGTGTCCAGGACGTACAATAGACATTATTGTGATGTGTTTTGTAGCATGGTGGCAAAGAGAAATTGTATAGTTTATGTCCCCTTCAAATCCTTAGTTCCACCTGTTTAATAGGCTGAAACATGTCATGTCTGAGTGTACAATATGACTCTAATGTGAAGTAGCTGGTTATTGTAGGCTTTGAAATGTTCCTATGTTGGTGTTTAGTGCGATGTATAGCTATAACTCTGACAATTATTCATTTTTTACAATAAATACATACTTTCTAATCACTTAAACACTGTTATACACACAGACGGTACATATTCTGTGTTTCTTTTTTAATACGGAAAGTGTTACTATTGTTCACCTTGTGAGAAATGTATATACTGCTTGCGAAATTCTCATTCCCTCCCCTTTTTCTTACTTTCTGGTTAAAAAAAGGCTTGTAAGACTTAAAAGATGATCTGGTACATATATCTATGACTAAATGAATAATAAAAAAATAAGCCTGAACAACAGTTCTGGATGCACTGATGACTTATTGATATTATGAAAGCTTAGATGAAAATTTGCTTTATACAGTATGTAGGATTTTAATGTATTAATAGATGAATAGATTCTAGGAGAGTTTGCATTTGATAAGAAATCTTACATGATAGGATTTATTTGAAAATTAAATGGAAAAACATTAATCTTTCATGTACTTAAAAAGGAAATAGGGATTTATGATAGAAAGGATAATACTTGATCTGATTTCTCAGAAAGGCTGCTATGCCTTATACACACAGCACACACACAGACTTTCAAAAACCATACAAACAGGTTATTTAACATTAAATTAAAGTACATACTGTAAAAGACAGTAGCTCATACAGTACAGGCACCACTCCTACAGGAATCCAGATTTTGCTAGAAACTACCTGTAAGTTTACTTAACTTAGTTTTCTTAACTTAAGCCCCCATAATTGCACAATATCCTTTATTTTTGCACATAACCACATTTCTGCCAAAAAGATTTCTAATTACTTGACCATCCCTTCTGAATGACTGTGGCATCTAATGGCATTTGCAAAATCTAAAAGTTCCGCACCATTTACTTAGGTATTGAAATTATCTGACGCTTGCTAAGGGCAATGAATTAGGATATAGTCATGAATTAGCATAGTACAGTAAAACCTCAAGTTAGATTCACCTTGGAACTGGTAATTGTAACTCCAAAATGTGTTGCACGATTCATTGCAACTGAAATTTGTAGAACATTGTTTGACTGCCTTTTGTTGACTGCAGCACAAGCACAGACCCATTTTCCTTAGCTGTTGATACCATTTTGCTCAATAGCCTAAAAGCTACTACATTTAAATTTTTTTTCTCCTCTTAAAGACTGTTATACCTGTACCAGTCTTCACTCCTCAGTTTGTCATAGTGTTTTCCACTCTAAAAAAAAAACAAGAAAAAAACCCATGAATTTCAGCAGTCCACTAGAAAGCATTTATACTCTTTTAAAAAAATTGACGGATGCAGCAAAAGCATACTAATTATTGTAATCATTTTAAAATCATTTTAGAAAATCATTTTATTACGTTGTTAACATCAATGGGGATGAAAGCAGTACTTTGTCTGTTGTACTTTCATCACGTAAAGAAGGCTCAACAGCCAAAACATTTTTTTTCTACTTTTTACTGAGGAATTAAACTCTACTTGTTCCTGTTCTGACTTCACACTAATGCAGCGTCCAGCTCCTAGATTTGCACGTCCCTTTAAACACACACTTAACATCCCTCTAGTACTGAAAGAGAGAAGTGGTTGTGCTGTCTGTTCTTAACTATGCAGTGTGAATCTCTTATTATACAGTCTCTGCTGTAACATACAGTATGCAGTTGCTTGAAAGAGCATCCAGAGCAGTACAGGACTCTGTAGGAGCTCCAGAATGTTCTTATCTAAGACTGTTCCTGGTAATGTGCCTGATGTCTAGGTCATTGGCAAAGACATTGGTAAACATGTCAAGGTGCATTGTAGGAGACATGCAATACAGTCTCCCTCTTTAAACTCTGTCTTTGAGTCTCTAATAATGACATTTAGTGTAATGGATTAACATTGCAAAGAGAGATCTTAGTTTTCTTTTTTATTGGCAAAGATGGATATTAAAATACTTGCCTTTGGAATTTACACTTAGTGATTGATTACTTTAATCTAACACATTCGTTGAAGATACTGTAGAAATGTATATTACTATTCTTCCAAGGTAGACCGGAAGTCAGTGTACATTGAGGGAGACATACAATACATGGTAATGTCTATGTGCAAAAAAGAGGATGCACAGCTTGTGAAATTAAAGTGAACAATGTCAGAAAACGTTATTTTGCAAATCGCTGTATTGTATGTAATATGTTAACACAACCAGCCTTTCTGTTATTGGCACTTCATGATCTTAATTCCAACTGCAACCTGATTGATAGAAGAAGATGCTTTCCTAGTTGTTTCCATTAATCTTTGAAGGAGCTGATGCCTTTGCAACAAAATTGTAATTTGTAAAATAGCTGATAAATGGAACAATAAAACATAAAAGAGCATTTAAAATGCACATGAATGGGCTGTCAATGTCAATAGTTGTTTCTAGCTTATAGCCTACAGTGCCTACTTGGTACTTTACTTGAACAGAAACAATGAAACATGTTTCCTGACAGAATAAAATGAACGATATAAAATAAAACAAAGATTAAGCCGTATATTTCATTACAATTTAGTTATGGTCTGTTAATCAGCAATTTTCCATGCAGTCAGGCACCGATGTAGACTGCAGAATTATTTGTAATGACGTTGCTGTTAAAAGCTGACAACTGCAGAAAATTAACTGCCTTGGTTTTTTTTTACTTTACTATTTGCTATATTGTCTACTGCTGATGATTTAAAAGCCCCGGTGACTTTAATGATGACAGGATAGAAACCCCTTATAAATTATTTTCTTGGCAAGGCAATAGATTTGAGAGCAACACATTTGTGTGACGATGTTCCTTCATGGAGTAAGTAAACCTAGACAAGAAAACAGTAAGGAAACAGAGACTAGAAAACAGGACTTGCTTCAACCACTGCCTGTTTAACCAGTATGAACACACCAGCACCTAGAAGATTATCAGACAGACTGTTCACACTTTTGTGACAAAAACTAGTTTTTACATCATGATTTTGATTTTCTCTCAGCTGCTTTCACTTATTTTTTTATTGTCTGTGAAGTGAAAAAAACAATGGTTTTTAAATTACTCTCAAAACACTTCAGATTGTCAGGAACTCGCGAAAAATTCAGTCACACAATAATTCAGGTTTATCACATTCCACAGAAAACGTAGTATATTTTAATTTTATGTGGTACGCAATTAAAAAATGATTAATCTGTGTTTTTTTGCATTGTGATTCATAAAAGGATATATTATTTAAAAACAAATATAGAAACAATATCTTATGTTATGCAAGCTCAAAAGAGCTGTGTTGTTGGTTTTTCATTCAGAAAGAAGTGGTTATCCTGAACTTCTCTTGTCATGTAAAATGAGAGTCAGTAAATCTCAGATTATCCATAGACTGACGAGGTCAAATTCAGAATGTCATCCTGGACACTAATAAATGAAAACATTCTATAATCATGGAGATTCACACAGTCTTCCTCTTTAAACTCTGTTTCGAGTCTCTAATAACAATGATACTGTATTTAGTGTATTGTATTAACATTGCAAACAGAGACCTCATTTTTCTTTCTTGTTGGCAAAGATGGATATGAAAACACTTCTTATCAGACTGAAGGCTAAGTCTGGAATGTACACCTAGTGATTTCTGTGCACGTGTGTTTATGTTAATCTAACACATTTGTTGAAGATAGACATTTACTGTACATTGAAATATTTACCTGAAAATCATCTTTCTGCTCTCCAAGGTAGACAAAAAGACCTGCAGTACCTGTTCTAGTCACCTAATGGAGTAATCATTTACCAGTGAGGGGTGATGACAGTGGAAAGACCCTATTTCCACAGCAAAGAATACTAGGAACACAATGAAATGTTTTCTGCAAACTGCAAGTTCAATTTATTTGTATTGACAATACATAATGAATATAATACAGTTATTGCTTCCTAGTGTCTTACAGGTCTAACCGCCTCTCGTCATATGGTGTGACAGTGAATAATAAAATTAAATATCTTCTATGCCTTATCTGAGGATAACTGATACAGCTTATTCCCTCCATTCCTTTCAGTAAAAAAGTACTACAGTATCTCACCAGCAGAGGGCTCTTGTTACTCAAGGTTTGAAATGCCTGTTTGATAAGTAAATCAATCACAAGAATTAAACAGATTACAAGTCACAAAAGCATTGTAATATGCTAAGCCAAAACTTTCAGTGCTGAAAAGAATAAAAGATTGTTGACGGTCCCCTTGTATAATTTGAATAACATAATAAAACAGGTTTTCATTAGTTTAAATATCATTTATCATATATTGTAGACAGGATGTTTGTTGTCATTATGGCATTAATTAACCACACTCATTGTATCAAGCAAAGAGTTTCATTACATTTGCTACAGGTAAACACTAATGAAATTATTAAATTAAATGATGCAGTTTTGAAAGCTATAATTAGAAAAAAAGGTGGTAACCTGTCATGAAAGGAAATGAATATTTTGTCCTGAAAAAATAAGACTCTAGCCATTGGAAGGTTGTCCCAAGCTGTAGTTGCCCCAGGATCCATTATGGTTAGTTCTTATCTGAGTTGGTCTCAAACTTTTTTAGTTCTTTCTCTGATCTTAAAGTGACAATGTCAGTGGAGGAATGGACAATGTCACTTTTGTATCTGTAAATGACATTTGTACCCCTCATCAGAATAAACCCTTTTGCTCTCTCATTTTACAGGATACTCAATAATATCCATCCATCCATTTTCTAACTGCTTTTTCCAACTCAGGGCTGCAGGCGGGCTGTATCCTGTCCCCAGCAGGCAATGATCACAAGGAGAGCTTCACCCTGGATGGGACTCTAGTCCATCACAGGGCAGACAGCCACAAACACAGACACGCACACACTCACACCAGGACCAGTTTTCCCCGAAGTCAAATAACCTACCACTATGCCTTTGGACTGTGGGAGGGAACTGGAGCATCCAGAAGAAACCCACGCAAACAAGAAAAGAACTTGTAAACTCCACACAGACAGCACCCCAGGTCCAGAATTGATCCCAGGTCACCAGCACTGTGAGACAGTAATGCCAACCACCCTCTTCCGTGCCACCACACACAACGTGTGTGATTCATTTCCCAGCTCAAAAAATGAGTTATGCTGAATATAATTACTATTATAATTCTTTCACTTGGGTCAATGGGGTCATTCCTTGTAGCAAAGGGAAGGTTGTAGTGGCGATACAGACGAGGACTGGGAAGGGCTGTGTGTGGTGTCCAGAGAGAAAACATTTGCCCTGGGTCATTTCCATGCACCCTGTCCTGGCTTTTGACTGTGTAGCTTGATCATTTAAATCTGAGCTCCAGAATGCAACAAAGCAAACAAAACAACGCAAGATGTTAACACCGTAAAAAGGAAGTGGAATTTGTCAGTATTAATGTTTCAGGCGTACTGGAACAGTCAAGGACAATTCATTATGTCCTGCCCTTTAATATACTGCCTCATTCTCCTGCTTTCAAGCTGACTCTTGCCTGAGACAAGCCTGGTGCTACTATATCACAAAGAAATGGAGACTAATAATCAGCAAGTGTGACCAATTTCATTGCCTAATTGCTGCGGCCAGGGAAAGATGTAGCGTTACATGTTTCTACAGTAAGAACCA
The DNA here is from genome assembly GCF_040954835.1 of Lepisosteus oculatus. NCBI lineage: Eukaryota > Metazoa > Chordata > Actinopteri > Semionotiformes > Lepisosteidae > Lepisosteus > Lepisosteus oculatus. Next base: position 8,689,670 of record NC_090719.1, on the reverse strand, counting down.
TGTGTGGTTATTTTGTTTCTCTCTTGGGTTCATCGATGAAATAGAGCCCTCGACATGATACTGTGAATAATTTTATCAGTCATTCCTATGAGATGTTTAAAATTGTTAATTTGCAGACAAGAGGACGTTGCACTCATGGACTATAAAATAGCTGTGTTGTTGTTTTGTAAAATTATTTTCATTGAAAAGGATAGTTCTTAAAGAAGCTTTGTGTTATTGATATACTGTACATATCAATAACAATAAAATATATATATGTACAGTAGTTCAGGTGGGTAGCTGCGTCAGCATGCGTAGGCTGCAAAGGAACAAGTAATAGGTTTATTCCATGCTGAAAAAAAGAAAAAAGAGAACACAACGTTTCGGCCGTGGAGCCTTCTTCAGGTGTCCCACACCTGAAGAAGGCTCCACGGCCGAAACGTTGTGTTCTCTTTTTTCTTTTTTTCAGCATGGAATAAACCTATTACTTTTTCCTATATGTACAGTATATCAATAACACCTGATGAAGACTCCACGAGCAAAACGTTGTTTTCTTACTTCTTTTTTTTTCAGGATGGAATAAACCTATTACTTGTTCCTTTGCAGCCTACGCATGCTGACGCAGCTACCCACCTGAACTATATACTGTACAGTAGAATATATACTGTACTCAATTTCTTATTACTGTCCATTTGAATAACAAGAAATGCACTTCCAGAAAAACACGATCCCTCTCAGTTGTGGAACCTCATTGAAACCTGCATGTAGAATTTCATCCAAAGTCACATAGATATTAAACTTAATATTGAAACTTAATTTTAGACAGTATGGTATATGCAGTAGTTTCCCTCTCTCTGTCTCTGTCTGTATAAGATAGCTACTGAATGTTATTTTTTCTCCCTGAGAACAGATAAAACAAGTTGCTGTGTAGCTAATTGATTTAAAAATAATTCACTTAAGCAATTACAGAACATCTTACCGTGAAGTGGACTGGAAGGGCAACATATTGTGTAACCCTAAACTCTGATATTCAATAAGCTGCTACCATGCACATTGAAAAGATTGTTTGAAAACAAACAGATCAATTGCAGAAACATTTTGAAAGTCAGCCAGCTTTGTTATTAATATGCAATTACCTATTACCTCTGTCCAAGCTTGTATCTAATGCATTATCGTGCCTACATCTTGGCCACTTTCCTTCTCATTCACTCCATACACTGGGTTTTTTTCTGAGGTGCAGAAAAGTTGAACCTATGCATTTCGCTTGGTTAATGAATTACAGAACCCCTGTGCAGTTGAGCTCAAGACCTAGCTCATTTATCAAGCACAGTGACCCCTCTGTAATTAAAATGCATTACTGAATAAAAAGCAAAAGCTGTGAGTATGGGAAGCCAGATAAAGACTTGCTGATCCCTGTAGTACAGTAAAAACGTCCCTGTTGACAAAAGGGTGATGGATGGGAAATGTATTCAGGACATTATCTAGGGATCTGAGGAGGGCAGGGAAGAGGAGCAGAGGGGATTGGGTTCAGGGGGGAGAGAGAGGAGTGCGTGTGGGGAAGAGTGCACTTGGGTGACAGCAGTTTCAGTTTCTTTTCCATCGCTCTGTTGTATTTTTCTGATTTCCGGCATCCCTTGTGTAGATTCATCCCCTGCTGCTGCAGGAGAGACGCACCGAGTCCTGCAAAGCAAGGCTACTGCGGCGGACAATCAGCGTGCCAGCTGACAGCCAGTTCCCACAGTACCAGGAAGATCTCACTGAGGAGCATGGTGAGTAGTGACCGATGGACGCGGACTGCCTTCCCTCCCTCTGGGGTGGAGTGAACAGTCCTGATTGTTCTGTACATCGCCCAGTCTATACTACTGTATATGCATACTCCTGCACAGGACTAAATAATCCTTTAGTGTCTTGCTGGGAGTGTTTGCTTCATCAATTTAAACATATAATAAGTGGAAATGTTAAATTTAAACCCATTCCAAACTGATGTTTTCCTTTATTTTAGTTGGATTTTCAGTCTTAGAAATGAGTTATTTTATTAATCTTTTTAAATTGCAAAATTTCTACAGTCTTATATGTACTGTATACTTAAGAATAATTTGATTGCCTTGATTTTATTAAAAAGCCATTTAGAGTCGGCGCTTAGCTCTTTTGATTTTTTTTTCCGTTTGTGATTTTGCATGACACTAAGATGGCAATGAAGAATCTGATGATTGAAAGTATTTTGTTAATAGTAAGTGCACGATCTGAACTGTGTTTTTTAGTATTGCAGTTGTTGTGTTGCGGTACTGTATATTTCACTCAATCCGGTTATTTTGAATTTTACGTCTGCGTTCATCAACGTAACCCTCTTGTAGTGGATTCCCTTAAAGGGTGAGGTGGCCTTTGGTTTAAGAAGAGCGGAGCTGTTTGTGGTGGTTCTGGAACTGTGAAGCTGAGGAGGTGATGGAACTGCCTGATGGACAACAAAACTACAGTTTATAGAGTTTAAACAATATAACATGTTATGCTGCCCAAGCAAATCAACTCGAGTACTATAGTTACATGTCCCTGTGTATATTGCCAGTAGGGGGTGAGCTTACCCTTTCCATGTTAGAAATCTCTGACGTTCCCTCAGATTATATATCAGCACTGCCATGCCATCTGCATTTAACAATATTATAGTTTGAAGTGCTGATGTAATAGATTCTTCTGTGAACGGGAGTAATTATTTTTCCCTCTTTTTTTTCAGCATGTGAGTATAGTGAATTTACTGTATGTTTGTGTCCTAAAAACTACAAGAAATTACAGATGTAGAACAAAGAAAAATGTCTGTATCTCACTATGGTTCCATCAAGGCCTGGTGGAGCAGTGGTGAGCTTTACCTCGCAGCACGGGGGCCCTGGGTTCAATTCCAGACCTAAGGTGCTATCTGAGTTTATATGTTCTCTGTGTGATTTTGTTTGGATTTAATCAACATGCTCTGGCTTCCTCACAGTCCAAAGACATTTTGATAGGTTATTTGGCTTCTGGGAAAATTGGCCCTAGTTTGAGTTTATGATGTCTCTGTGTGTGGTGTACCCCTGGTGTGTGTGTGCGTGTTTGTCTGTGTGTGCCCTCTGATGGACTGGCATCCCATCCAGGGTATGTTCTTCCTTGTGCCTGTTGCTTGGTGGGATAGATTCTATATTGAATATAGCAGTTAGAAAATGGATGGATGAATGGGTGTTTCCATAATAAAGTTAGCCCCAATATTTAGTTCATTTCCACTTTTAACTTATGGATACTAAAGCATAACTAATGCTTTATGTAATGGACCTATTTTAATGGTGTGTCACTCCTCTAGAGACTGCAATCACAGTAAAGGGGTCTGTATTTATCAAAAAAGATCAGCTCATCCGCAAGAAAGACTCATTTTAGACCAGCGATTCCAAAGTTTCATTAGCAACATATTTTCTAAAAGTAGACTTTTTAAATCATGTTTTAAATAACATAGTAAAAGGAGAATTTGGCCCATTTTCACACGATCAAGGATATTGTTCATTAGTTCGCATCATAAATAACCGATCTCACATGGCTTTGAGGACAGAACTGAGTGAAGGATTTTTTCACAGAAGATTTGAAAGTAAGCTATCATATGTGTCTCACCCCCAGGTATTTAACAGCGCAAGACTGTTGTGGTTTCAGTTTTTAGCCTTTGAAACCCGCTGTTCAAATTTTGCTTAACCTACAAGTGAAACGAGACCGCGTTCTCAGCCGAGTCCACAGCACGCATTTATCTACCCAGCAAAGTCATGCCATTTGGCAGCCCACTTTGGCAGGTGCCCCAGACTTAATAACAGTATGAGAGGAAGCTGGCATTGAGCCTACTGGCACCAATCCAGTCTGCTGCCAATGTCATTGTCCATCATCTCTGCTTGCTACTGCAATTTGCAGGAGACAGAGTACTGATGAGGAGGACTGTAATTGTCATCACAGTATATGAATTCATACCACTATTATGGGTTCTTTGTTCTGTGTGAAGCATTGTTAAAGTGGTCTGCTTTCTTGTGTGAGGTTGGACAAATTACTGTTCTGTGCATGAGGTATCAGCTGGAATAAGTAATAGCTTGTGACTTTGACACACAGCAGTTGCAGTCATACATCTAATGTTCTCACAGTGCGGTTATGCTGAACTGTTCAGCACATGGTATTGAAATTCCTATACTCTTTTTCACCGCAAAGATAAAACTAAATATTTATGATTTTTTTTTCAGTTTACTGTGCTGGTGCTATGGACATGCAGTAATTGATACTTAATGTAGTGAGTAGTCAAACAATAAGGATTTAGCTAAACTTTGTTTAGTAAAAAAACTGTAATGTGATTTTGTGTTATGTTAAGTATTGAGGACAGCACAGTGGAGCTGTGGTTAGCATTGCTGTCTCACAGTGCTGGAACCATTGGTTCAGTTCTGGCCCTAGGGTGCTATCTACATGGAGTTTGTATGTTCTTCCTGTATTAGTGTGAGTTTTTGCAGGTGCTCTGGTTTTCTCTTGGAATCAGAAAACATATTGGTAGATTAATTGACTTCTGGGAAAATTGGCCCTGGTTTGAGTATGTACGTGTTTGTGTCGGTGTGTCTGTCCTGAAGTAGGCCTTTGTCCCATTCAGGCTGTAACCTGCCTTGTTCTCATTGCATGCTGGGATTGGTCGAAACGGTTAGAAGATGGATTATGTAGTGACCCCTTTTTAAGTTACTGTCTGAAATCCTACAGTCTCAATAAAATAAATATAATGTTATTGCAAAGCTGAAATGTAATGAGAAACATGTCTAGGTTAATCTAGGCTGTTCTTTTGCATCTGGTAGGCTGATACATTCTGACTGAAACCTCTAAAGTATAACAAGATATGAGTGTAAACAACAGCTAACACAGTACCTAGGTGTTACCTAATTGAAACAGTTTATTTTTAACATGTCATTTGCGTTATTGTTTTACTCAGAAGTTATTTCCTTGCTGAATATTTTGTCTTCCCTTTTTCGATAAAAATAGCAGTATTGCCAAAAGACAGGAAGTGGTATGATTGACAGTTTGGGGAATAGTATTATTACTGGATATTTTACATTGTGTTATTTAAGTTTAGCTAATTAGTTCTGTACCCAGTGCTTAATTATATCTATGATACTGTGCTTTGAAGTACTTGCTAAAAAAAAAGTAGTTTGTAGAAATATTTACCATCTACCATAGATTGTGCGTGCTGAAACAGAAGTTAAGTGGAGCTGCACAATGCTTTAAATGCAACTGAATCCAGACTGTAGTCTAGTGAAGTCTAGGAAAGCAGGAAGGAGAACTAGCCAATATATAATGTTTAGCTGAGTGGACAGGGGTGACTGGTGTGAAGCATCTTGCTCAGTGGTATATCAGCACTATTCTCAGCAGGAACACGAAATTTCAACTCAATAGATTCAGAGTCCTTACCATTTCCTGAATGCGAAAAAAACTGTAATAAATGTGTAATAAACCCTTATGTAATGAAAGCATGTTCTTATCCTTCATGTTTCAACACCAGATTGTCGGTTTGCACACGTTGGTTTCATCATGAACGAAACAGCTGCCGATATTCATCAGATGAACACATTCTTTAGCTTGATACAAGCCTGTTATAGACATTGACAGCTACTGGACACCATCTTCGTCTCTTCTTGTGATATCGTCATTGTTTGGTGGATGTACAGGTATTCTGGCTGGAGACACCTCGGCTGTCTTTCTGCCTAAACAAACTCCCTGCAGTTCCGCTTATTTGTAATCGCGTTGTCATGAAATTTCACGAGGGTGTGTTTAGGTTTTAAAGCAAGTTTTCTCTTTGGTTACATTTGGTGTTACAGTATGTAATTTTAAGATTCCTGTCACTGGAGTCTTTAAGCATGAAGCATTCAGTAACAGGATTTACAGTAATTGTGCAGGCTACCCATAAGTAGTCTATTTTCTTCATTCCATTTTCTGTAAGCAGCAAGGGGCATGTAGTATCTAGTGAAGCAATCCTAACATTGCACGGATCATAGATGAATACCTCATTTTTCTTTCTGTTACGGAAGTACGGAAGTTCAGAAAGGCTGCAAATTGGATAATGGCTTTCTGCCCCAACCATGATCATTTTGGTTCCATAGCAAGTACTGGAGAAAAAAAACTTGTGAAAATGTGAAACCCCATGAACCCTCACACCTAACCTGCTCGTCTCTAAAATAGGTAGGAAAAAATGGTGATCATCTGGAGAAAACTGAAGTGGACACGGGGGAAAAAACCTGCAAACTCCACACAGACAGGAACTCTTAGTTTAACCCAGGTCCCTGGAGCTGTGAGGCAGCAGAGAACACTGCATCACAGTGCCATTGAACAATATGTATTTACAAGAAATATGTTGCTCAATAAGTGCAGCACAGTGGCGCAGTGGCTAGAATTGCTGCCTTGCAGCACTGAGGCCCTGGGTTCAATGTTCATGTGAGTTTCCTCCAGGTGCTCCATTTTTTTTCCACAGTCCACAGACATACTGGTAGGTTCTTTGGCTCCTGGAAGAATTTGCCCTGGTCTGAGTGTGTGCACGTCTGTGTTTGTATTAGTTTGCCCTGTGTCCGATCCAAGGTGTACCCTGCCTTGTGCCCGTTGCTTGCCACTATGGGGCTCCGCCTCCCCTGTGGCCCTAAATTGGAAGAAGCAGTTATGGATGAACGCATGGAAGTTGATTAATTCTGTTTGAAACTGGTCAACAAACACACAAAATCAAAACTCCATAATTGATCATTAATTCAATGTCAGTTTTATTATTTAAAAGTTGCTAATGGATAATTCTTTTGGTAAATCAAATGTCATATATATCTATAATTAAATCGTAAGCAGTGATGTAATATTTATAAAAGCAATATTTCATGTGGTATATTTGATACAGCAAGCTGTTGCTGTACCTGATATGGTATATGAAGAAATTGTTAGTCTTGATCCTGGATAATTTATCTTAGTATATTTTCAGTCTGCCTATCATGGTTATGAAAGGATGTAGTAGGTCATCTTATTCATTAGCAGTTATTCTATGCAACAGTTTTTAAGTCTTGGGAATTACAGACATGCTCTGCAGTGTGTCATGTTCAAAAGTTTAAGTACAACTAGGTTCCTACAGTATAGTACAAACTAAAACATGGCTTGTATACAGCTACTGCATTTGCCAAAGTGAGCCTTGTGAGTGTGCAGAGGATACATAGTACAAGTTAAACTGTTTCTTAACTAACAAAAAATGTATTTTTGTCCTTTTCTAAAGTGCAGTGAACCATCTAAAAATATGACAAATTGTGTGCCTACCAAATTAATTCATTTTACAGAACCCCCTTTAACCACTGTTCTGGCGAAAATAAAGGAAAGAAATATGTTCAAATTTTAGCAGCCAAACCACCATACATTATAATAATTCCACTGGTGCTGAATATTAGATATGCTTACAGCTGAGAACTCTTGTGCTCATGCTTAATGCATTTATGTTTTGCTCAAGTTCTCAGTTGCTTTTTCTTAGGGATATTTTTCAATTTAGAGCTAGAAATGAAAGATTATACTTTGGGCAAAAGCCAGACCTTTTTTCTTCTTGCCAGAGGCATATTTTTATGAGCTTCAAAATATTTTAACTCGTTCACACCAGCCTTTCCAAATGAAGATGTCACATTCAATTTTGTTCTTGGCACTCTGATATGTTTCTTGCAAAACAAAAGGTCTGAATTAACTAACTCAAGCACAGTTGAAAAAATATAAAAATACCTATCAATTTGTATTTCTACCTGTAGAGATCAATAGATATCCATAGGCAAAGGTTTAATTTGATTGTGCTTGGCATGATTAATGCTATTTATGCAGTAGATCTGTGCCTTCAATGAGTGATCTTCATTCATGTTGCTGCATGAGTTTTTATAGATTGTGACTACTACATAGAACACTGTATAGGCTTAACAGTACAATATTTGTACTTTTTTTTTGCTTGTGAAATCTTTAATTAGAAGATTAGAGAAGAGATACGCTGTGAAGTTGAGAAGCTTTTCTGGAGATAATAGGCTTTGAGATTAATTAAAAGTGTATTCCTTTTTACCTTATATTTGCTCTTGCTGAAATTGCTATGCTGTAAAATTCATCATTGAACAAAAGTGTTTTTGAAAAGAGCCAACAGCATCAATTTGTTTTGAAAGAATGGAAAAATGCTTATTAAATTTTGAAAAATATGCCAGACCACCACCAAATTTGGGTAACAATAAAATATTGTTTGTTCAGATGTATTCAGTAGTATGACTCCTGTGAAACATACTGCAGCCTTTTCCTAATGTTACATGTTTCTGTTTGATGTTTTTATTGTGGTGCAGCTACAGTGTAGTCCATAAGTATTTGGACAGTGACACAATTTTTGCTGTTTTGGGTCTGTACTCCAGCACATTGGATTTGAAATAAAACAATGACTATGAGGTTAAAGTGCAGAATGTCAGCTTTAATTCGAGGGTATTTATGTCCATATTGAGTGAACCATATGGGAATCACAGCCCTTTTTATACATAGTAACCCTGCTTTGGACTATTGGCTGCTCAGTTGTTTCTTGGCCAGCTGTGCCAGTTGTTGCATCATTAGTTCATGTACAGGAGAGCTAACAAAAGGTCTAGAGTTGATTCTAGATGTGGCATTTGCATCTGGAGTCTGTTGCTGTTGTCTCTCAACACAAGTGCAAAAATTGTCACTGTCCAAATACTTACAGACTGCACTGTACATGAGGCATTTTTCAAAATGCTTATCATTCTGTGCTTTAGCGTTGCTAATTTGGGTGTGACGGCGTTCACTCTCTAAGGCTCCTCCCCTACATAAAAAAGTGCCAAAACAAAGGAAATCATGTAAAATAGACAGACTGTAGAAGTACCAACAAAAACATAAGATGTGGAATAAAGCTACTGAGCTTTTGCTGTTCTCCTCCGTTTTTTCCCAGACCTTTGTACTAGACCTTTGTCTGACTGTCCGTCAAGTACAGTCTTCATTCTTGTGCTCATCAGCCTTCTGTGCAGAGTCAGCCACAGCGACTTGTTTTATCCAGTCTGAACATTGTTCTGTCAGCTGAAAGGCATGAATTAAATGAAAGCTCTTCAGATGCACTGCATAAGGAAAGTAGCCTTCACCTCTTAGCAACCCACGGCTGTATTAGATACCGTGAGCTTCATTGAGAAAGGCAGGTGAAAAACATAGCAACGACAACCGAGTGGACAAGATTGGAAAAAGATGTAATAAAAAATAAGTACATTATAGTACCTATTTTATGCAAGATTAATTAAGCAAACTCTCCTTGTTATCCTCCCAAATTCCTTAATGTGTGTCACTCTCACAACCATTTAAATCAACCATGCGGAATGTCACAATGTGATACCCTTGTGGTAAGATAAAATTCTTAAACATTTGCCATACAGCATGCCTTACCTCTCCTGCTGATCTCACATTTGATTGCTTCAGACATTGCTCTAATTGATTAAAGACAGCATTAGTGGGTGCCTGTATAACCTTATTCAGATTAATTGACAGCTTCCACTACGCTTGACTGAAATTCTTGGAAAATATCTGATAAACTGCAAATACTGTATGGAATGGACCCAGTTTCCAAAGCTTCTGTTTTCTCTGTAAAAAATTAACTATTTATAGTATATTTTCTGAACTTTTTTCTAAACTAATCATCTATGTACTTGTGTTCTCTGGCACTTATACAAGTCACAAAATACATTTGAAATCTTTTGTAAATACATTAGAGACAGAGTGCTCACTGCTCAGTAAAAAAAGGATGAAAGGATACAAGTGGACTTTTGGGGAACATTCAAGAGTGAAGATAAGAGTGTCTTCTTTACTCAAAGTGCTCTGCGAATCTGGAACAAGTTAACCAGGCGTTCTAAAGATGATACTTGGAGTCCCTTCAAGTAACAGCTGAATTATATCTTTAGATTATAAGAGATCAATACTTGCAGCTAAAATAACAAGATTTACGTTGTCTGTGTTTGAACGGACAACTTCCACTCTTGTGTATTTTTTAAAAACCTTTCCGTACAGAAAAGGCATTGAGGACAACATTAATATAAGAGGTAATTCAAGTATATCTAAAAAGGCACATCAGCAAAGAAACAATCATCTGATCACCCCCTGAGAGTAAACTGAGAACTGACACTGTATTTGCCTTTTCCATAATTGAGATTGTTTTAAAAGCGCACAAGCATATTTTGTGTCTGATTAGAAATACAGTAGTTGGACAGTGCTTGTGGAATGTTTATTGTCACACCCTGTACACCTAAAGGGCGCTGCTCTATTGTCCTGTTCCTAGTTCCCTGTGATTATTCATGTCTTTCCGTTGTGTCTTGTTGTGTAGCTTATTTACTTCCTGTGTCTGCTCTGCTCCTGGCCCAGCATTGAGGGTACGGATGTCGTAAGACCCGCCTAGCACCAGGTCACCCCACGTCCGTGGCCTGAGGCCATAGGTTTCTATACTGACATTGTCTGACCCCCTGAGCCTGGGCTAACCTCCTTGTTGCCCCCTTTGCCGCTATGCATAGGGTCTCTAGTGCTCTCCTGGCCATTCCACGGCTTGTCTTTCCAACATCCTTGACAGTTATATGGGCTAGTTTTCAGGTTATAGGGAAATGTTATGCTTTAATGGAATTGATTAATTTATCTTATACATCAGGCAATGCAACCAGTAATTGTTTGAAGGGGGAGCAAGTCCCTTTGTATAACTATCTCAGTTACTGTATATACTGTATATATGTATATACTGTTTATACATTTAAATATACTTTATAAAAACAACCAGACTGACAAGAAAAAAAAAAGATGGTTTGAAAAAATACTTATTTAATTATGCTGCACTTTAATGTCCTTGAAATTATTATATACATGTCAAATTAGTCACGTAAATTGACTTTTTATTCTAAAAAAATAAAGCAATTATAAATGAATGAATAATCCCCTTTAACAAATAGAGATCTCTTTTAGTACTGTAGGACATATTTCTCTGCTTGGTTTATTAATTCACTTAATTCATGGGAAATGATGTAATATGACTTTCCTTGATACTGCACGTATTGTAAGGATTATTGATAGACCATGCAGAACAGAGTACTGTATCACCTAACACGATGCTGACCTCAGAGACGTTGTCTGCAGTTTTAGGGCTGGATTGTAATAATCCACCAGGAAGGAATGGAGTCTTGGGTTTTGTCACGTTTTGATCTTAATGGGGATTTGTCATAAAAATTGATTTGCATTATTCTTATAATAAGTGCTGTGCAGGTTAGGTCTGTGTTATGTCTAAGGTTAAAAAAATTTGCTGAGCACCAAAAGACACTTATTGCCCTATTTATGTGTGCATGCTTTTAGAATAATAAAGTGAACTGATTTTGAAGTTTGATTAAATGTTGTGAGCATAGGAGGCAGGGTAGCGCAGTGGTTAGCACTGCAGTCTTAATTATTTTGCTCAGGCCAAAAACGGGAGTTAAGTTGTTTTCTTGTATGGGGAAACACACCATAGAGAAGAAGAAGCAACACTTGTCAGTGAATTTTCCTCAAAGATCTTCCTGTTTATTAACAATATGGAAACACATGCCTCCTTTAAGTTGCCTTACTTGCAACAGGAATCGATTGATATGATTCCTGAACATCAGAGAGCTTTTAAACTGTAGTCGGAGGGGTCGATTTGTGTTAGTTACTGTACGTAAATAACCACTTTCCTTTTTAATTTAATTTGATTGATGCTAAATGCCTCAATTACCTTGATTTTATTGTTTTGTTTTACTTTAGTTCTTGTATTCCCTGTGTAAAATATCCAGGCGAACATTTTACAATTACAGCTGTCAAATTCGAAGGCTCCATAATCTCTGGGTTACAATTACCACATGGGTAACATTAGTTATGGGGTTTCTGGGGCCCTGGCTTTTATTCCTTACATGCTATTGTATCTACTGTACATGGTTTCCTCCTTCATATACAGGCAGGTTAATTAGCTTCTGGGAAGACTGGCCTGGTGTGAGTGTGTGTGTGACCTCAATGGACTGGCATCCCTGCCGGGGTGTATCCTGTCTTGCGTCTGTTATTTGCCAGGATAGGGTCCGGATCCCTTGTGACCCTGTATTGGTTAAAGGGGTTCAAAAATGGATGAATGAATGTTTTTAGCACATTTTTAATTAACTGATCATCATTGATCCAGATATACTTGAGTGGCTCAAACTGTACCATAAGTACTAGATCACCTAATTAGTGACAGAGTGGATTTGGCACGGGTGATGGGGTGATTTAAGCTGTTGAATCAACCTGGTACAAATGAAGAAAGAAATCCACAAAAAAGCAATATGCACTCAAGAGAACAGCACCTTTGTGTCATTGGTCTGTTATTTTCAATCTGCGGTATTCGCAGGCAGAAACTTCAAGCTGATAAGACATACTGTAGCAGCTGAAAATAGATTGTCATTGTTGGGCTGAGAGCCCAAAAGTCACAATTCCTCACCAATATTGGCACATCGTGATTGTTTCCTTATTTTTCACCTTCTGTTTCCACTGCATCGATCCATTCTAAAATACTTTAGCTTTACCTTTATTTTTAACATGTTCAGGTAAGACAATCACACAAGTTCTGCAGCAGAATGAGTTGGTTAGAGCAATACGTCAGATGGACTCTCCCAACAGTGGAGCCACATCCTCTTCAGTGATAAATCAAAGTTTTACACTGACCACCCGTATGGACGTCAGTGAGGATTAGACTTGCTGAAAGATACATTAATTGTTGTGTGCAATGGACCAAATGATTGAAAGGTCCAGGTGTGTTTGTACAGAACATCACTTACTGTATGTATTCATTAATGGCAACTGAACTGTATGCTGCTATATTGATCAGGTCCTGAGCCCTCGTTTGCTATTCACCAGACCTGAGCCCCATTGAATATTTGTGATATGAATTTTGATAAAGGGTTTTCTAGAGCTTAGAGACCAGTGATGCTTCTAAAGACAAATGCAATTGGACATGCACAGGTCACAATCTGCACCTAGTGCAAACCATTCGTCATAGGTATACACCTTGAACTGCTTTCAAATATGGTCACAACTAATTATAAACAGCATGACGACTCTCTCTTATGGATGCAATATGATATCACTTTACCAAGCTACACTAATGTCAGTTTCTTCATAACGTAGTGAATTTGTTGTAGATGCGAGTGATGTGTTTCTTTTTTCTTTTAAATAATATAATGAAAGATATATTTTCACTTTATGCTCAGCAGGGAGCTATTTTCTTTCATGTCCTCACTTTAGTACTGAGCATGTCAGTTTGACATATGAGCATGTGATGTGACAATAGCCTCAACTCCCTGTCAGAATGGCAAATGGCAAAGGCATTACCTCATTGAAGAACATTTCATCCTTTTACAAGTGCAAAGGAAAAAAATAATAAAGGAAATGGGCCTCTCTAAGTTATTCATTAATAACATTTTAATTTATAGTGTCTACTATGGCAGTAACACCCTGAAACAATGTTTTTGTGTCTTTCTTTGGTTTTACTCTTACAAAGAAAAAATAACCAACCTATTGTCCTAATGATGTGAAAGAATGTGTGTATTTATTTATTGCTGGCATGTCTTAGTACTATACATCTCAGCTAACCCAAACAGGAAATAAAAATACATTAGAAATCCACTTGAGCACATATCTTATTCAGAGCTCCCTTCTTGTTCATAAAAATGTTTTTTTTTCACATCTAACTACAACAAAATACATTTGGCAATATGTTGCAGTAGTCTTCTTAACCTCATATTTTTTAAGTGATTGACCATTTAACCTACTGTACCGTACACTGACCAGCTGAAGGAACTTAATCTTTTTAGTCTTGAACTGAGAAAACTGTGATTGCACCTGATACAAGTATTTAAAATCCTTAAGTGCAACCCAGTAGAATGAACGGTGAAACATGAACCAGAGAAGAAAAATAGAAACTACACTAAAGTGGAAGTCACTACTTTAGCGAAAGGGTTGTGGCAATAGTGAACAAGCAACCTTACCATGTTGTTAAGCCTTGGCTTCTTTCAAGAAACAGCTGGATGGGATCTTTGACTCAACTAGATAGATCAGATACACTGATAATGACAATGGAGGACTGTCCTGATTCCTCGTGTCACAGGTCTTAAAAATAGGGTACAGTATGTATTTCCAGTGTTTTAAAGTATTTACATGCTAATTCAGTGAATCGTAAATTTTTCAAATATTATAGCCAGGTGCAATGGTCTGCTGAACATAAAAGCAGTCTGTATGTTAAATTTAGTTATTTTAGTGAGATTAAAAACCTTGACAACCAAACCCTTTTTCTATTTGTTACACATGGAATAGAGTTAAATCTGTAGTAATATTCTGGGATTTCTTAGTACAGTTCTGTGTGTACTGATTAAAGGAAATAATCAGTTTATATCCAAGTTATATAATTATTCTTATATTGATATGGGATACAGAACAGGATTAAAAAAAGTGTTTTCTTAGAAAACTTTCATTTTAGCAAAGGTAATCTTAAAGGCTATTTTTACTATTTGTTTTTACTTTATTCTAATGAAGTGATAAAATGGAGTACTCTATTGAGAAGTGGTTAGGGCACTGTACTGGAACATTGAGGGCTCAAATCCCAGGTGAATGCAGCTGTTTGTAGCCTTGAGCAAGGTACTTCTCTCAAATTGCTCCAGTTATTTCCCTGCTGTATAAATGGTCGAGGTTGTCATGATAAATGGTAATTTGTTCTCAATTGAATTAGCTGGTAAAATAAAGGGAAGACATCTTCTTTCTTGTACTGTTCATGGTGGGATTGAATGATCTGCTGCAATTTACTCAGAAGCACTTTATCAGAAAGTCTTTTTCCAGAAAGGAGTTTTAGACCTTTTAGGTTTAATGCAGTAGCATAAAGAAGGATGTAGGCATAGAGTATATACAAGACTGTTGCCTCTGCTTTCGACAATTTCTGAAATGACTGGAATTGCTTAAACTTTGTTTTCTGAAGAGAAAAGACTAAAATGACCAAATTAATTGATACAGAGTCTTTGAAGAGTAGAAGCATATTACCTGTCTTTTCTTCTCTAGTCTTTCTTAACTGCTTTCTGTGATGACAACGGGCAATTCGAATTCCATGTTGTTTGTTCCCATATAATCTTAATAGGTGACAACAAAAGTATATTTCTCCTAAACAAAACACAACTCAAACAAGTGTTTAGCCAGCCTAATGTTAAATTAAATAGAAAAGTATTTGCTACCTCGTGAATGCACAAACCCCCAAATTTTGTAAGTATTAATTGCTGATGATATTCAGCAACAAGGGTATATTTTCAGAAAATAAATTGTTTATTGGTAAAGGAAATCATATGTAACTTAGAATCTAGTTAGTATACACATGAGACCCCTCATTTTTCATAGTATTTCATTGTATTGCTGTATTGTGCTGATTTACTGGCTTCTGATTTCATTAGCTCCTGTTTTTATATCTGTATTTAACATCAGCCAAGGATTAATTGCTGATCCCTGGTTTTAAAAAGTCAGACTGTTTTGATAGGACTTTTTTCTCTAGAAATAATATCCATTAAGTCTGTTAATACTGTACTTCGTCTTTTTTGTGCACCTCAATTTAATCCTGTGGAATTTAGCATCCGTATTGTAAAGTATAAACTTAGGATTCTTAAAGGTACTGATGCAAATACACATTTGATTGTCGTAGAATTTGCACAGATACTTTAATGATTAGTACAGTTCCTTTCTCACTTTAAACAGCTAGTAATGCTAGAGCATTTGTCTAGTGTAGACAAGACCCACAGCAACTTTAAAAATTTATTCTTGACTCAGTGTTCCCATTTCTCTATCAATGTATTGATAGGTTGATGGGGATAATTATCTCTGTTGGTGGTGAATAATAATCGTGATTGTGATGGTCATCATGTTATATACTGTATGTAGAGCCTTACATTACACACTTATCTCAAGGCTCTTTCCAATAAAACAAAGCTAAGACAAAAGCAACTGCAATACGTTCTACAGCCTTGAGGCAACAGAACTTAAAGTGTGGACTTGCTGGATTCAGAGCCTTGTTTCTGGAACTGAAAGAAGGCCAGAGTTCATAAAACACAAAAGATATTTAAGTGTATAGGGAGTAAGCAGTACCAATCCCAGAGCCAAGTGTGCAGTATGTGTAAAATAAGAAGTGGTTTTCATGGAAAACTTCCCGTTCTTCTCAGAGACTTGGGAAATAGCAAAACTAATTGTTGGAGTCTGAAATTAAAATGTACTCTACCTGAGTAATTTTAAAGCATACAGCGGTTCACTAATTGTTCTCTCACTTATGCTTTTCTTAATCTATCTTAAATTATTTGAAAACAATAGATCAGAACAGGAATTCCCTGTAGCAGATGCTCTGACAAACACTATGCTAAGACTTTACGGGAATGCTAAACAAGTCATCTACTAGCTGAACGCCTACTGTACGTGATGTTCCTACAATGACAGATTGAAGGAGATGGACCTTTTTTAGAGTAGTGCATGGGAACCTTATTCAAGTCTGCAAAATCCTCAAAGTCATTGACAGAGAAAACCCAGCGGATTTCTTCCAAACGAACTGTGAAATACAAACACAAGTAGAAACGGGACGCACTTGCTCACCAGAAAGGTTGTCAATGACAAAGCACTCGGCCATGTTGTTGAAGTCGATACACTGGTTGCTTTAGAAAAACAGCTGGATGAGATCCTTCCATCAATGATCTACAAACTAAAAACAAGCTAGATAGGCTGAATGCCATTTTCTGTTGTGTAACCGTTATTATGCTCTTAGTTGGAAGCTGGGACAATACGAATAACACATTGTATTGTAACGAAAACATTTAGACATTCTAGAATTGATGGCAATACTGAAAGTGAAAATGTATTACAAAAACTATTAGTAATTGTAATCTATTAATATAAATTGGAGGTTGTGTAACTGATAATAAGAAATGCATGTACTGTACACAATACATGTAGGCTCATGCTTTTGTTGTAAGAAGTGCATTCAAGACTGAATAAATAAAAGAGAAAAGATCCTCTTGGTAATATATCTAAGGACAACTTTTTGCTTAGCATCCATGAATATTTTCAGAAGACTGTCAAGAATGGCTTTGGAATCTTTTTCACATATATAGATCAAGGCAGAAGGGATGAGTGAATGTAATGAGCTTGCTGTGAAAGCTCATGCTTTTGGGATAAAGCAAAACAGTTAAGATTCTGCTCTTGTACGATACACAATTCAGCCGAAGGTAATTACTCTCTTTCCTCCCTCTGTAGACCACATATAATATTGCCAATTCAGGTAATACATTTTTCCCCTTTTATTTTATTTTCTTAGCTTTCATTTCATTTATTTCATTTTCATTTCTTTTTTAAAATTGAATTTAAAGCATTGCTTTTAAGATCTGAGAAACAAAATAGGAAAATCTGAAATTCTTGGAATAGGAAATTCTGAAATTATTCAAGGTCACATATTGGAAAAAGAACAGCTTCAAAGAGCCATTTCTTTATAATCCTGCCTGTCACTCAGTCCCAAGTGTCTCTGTCATTTACAGTTTTGGACTAGGGACAAAGGAACAGGTTTTGCAGGACACAGATCCTTTTGACGGCCAATAGGGACAAACAAAAAAAAAAAAGCTTTATTAATTTTAAGTTTGTTTCCTATTTTTAATATCACCTGATATATTGTTTATACTAAGTGCCATTATTTCTATATAAATGACATCTTATATTTCTTGAATGTATATCTTACACATACTGTAGATAGGGAATATTGTGTCTGTTGTCTAAGAATTGTTCTCCTTTCTACCAAAGAAAATAATGCTATTATATGTTTTCATTGCTCTGGTCACTAAATACGTCTCCAACTACTGTAGATAAAATTGTTTTGCTTACTAATTTTTTGTACTGTAGATGTACTGCACGCACCCTTCTTCATATGGTTTGCTAACACTACCTTATGCAGATATTTGCGATAGAAATTAAACAAAACATAACTGATGCTATTTATACAGTGTACCAGAGGGTCCACATGGAAACTAGGAGGAAATGTATTTGCAAGCTGAGAACATGAGGAGCTATTCTGCCATGCTGCTGACTGTTTCTTTAAAAATAACCCATCTTGCTAAGTCAGTAGGAACAGCAACATCCGAGAATTGAATACTTTGTGAATTTTGGGAGTATTGGGTGGGCCAGTTTGGCATAACCCACTTGGTTGATCGGACAAGAAGGCTCGGACCCCATTTAGAGAGCAACCAAGGGGCTGCTTAAATGTGGATATGAGGTGGAGAAGGAAAGCTTGAGACAAACGCAATGGGAGGTGTTTGTGTTCCATAAATGTATAGTATAGACTATAGAGTATATAGTATCATAATTAGATTATCAGGCACAGATGTGTGTGATTGATTTATCGCCATTATCCCTCCTAAAGTTCAGTTAACAATTTCCATTTATCCCTTACAAAGAAATTGCAAATATTCTGAGAAAAGGAAGCTTTTTGGTTGTCTGTATGTGTTCTAAATTGGTAATTGTGACTTATTACAGAGTTAAATGTATTGTATTGGGAAAGACAGGTGCAAATGTAATGTGGTGGTATTCTCTTCATGAATATGGCTCTTGTTCTGTCTTTTCTTGGCTAGCAGTACCACTCTTTCCAAATTATTGTTTCTACGTTCTATTCATCAGCTCTTTAGTATAATACATTTGTATATACAGGTAAAAGTATGATTCATTCTTAACTTTTGACCTCTTAATGCTCACTGTACAGTATGTGTAATTCCTTTGTTTTTTCAAAGAAAACCAATGGAATTTATTACAAAGATTTAATGTAGTTGCATAAAAAGCTGATCAGTACCACATAGACGTAGAAGCAGAATTTCAGTAAGCAAATCTCATCAGTGCATTAGATTCCATAGTCTAATGAAACACCTTGGCCACTGTTCTTTGAGGCAGAAAGATTTAGTTTTATTAGCTCAGATTTGTTTTTTGATAGGGGATTAGCCTTGTTCTTTCTTGTAGTCTTTTTCAAACTATAGCATCTCTGTCATGAGACTTGAAGAAAAGTGAAGAATGCTTAGATAAAACAAAGGGTCAATCCTCAGGACATACATTATATGGCAGAATCATAAACCAGACATTTAAATATAGTACCTTATTTTCTTTCATCCTCGTGACTTGTAGTTTCTTGAATGCTGTATCACTAATCTTTGAAGTACAAAGCTGGAAAACATCACTTGCAACTCCTGACAGTTCCCTGAAATGCTTAGGGAAGAAAAGTTCAACTTCAAAAAGAAGATCTATAAAAATCAAAGTAAATCAAAATGTGAAAAACCATCACATGTAATCAATATAATTTAAATACTTGTTCAATATGCATATATACAGTATGCCATTATGTAAATGTATCCACCAAATATCCTTCGTAGTTAGGGAACATACAGTAGTACCTTTATTTCTCCACATATACAGTATTTTCTTAAGGCTGTAGATGCCCTTGGAATCAAGTGATGTTGATCCTTGCACATTTGTTTGGAATTTATTATCACTTGATGTTCTTTGGATCAAACAGGTGAAAATCTGATAGAGGTCTGAACTGTAAAGCAGGTCATCTGCGACATGACAATAGCCTTTTCATAGCTTCAAGCTCAGCATTTCCCATTTTGTATTTATAGTTTTTGTTTTTGCTGACGGCATGATATACTGTGCGCTAGTGTATATAAGATATCATCTGCCACATGTGTTCCCAATCTTGAGTTGTTTCTAAACCTTTTCAATTTAGTTTGCTGCTTCTGTAGTGTTTACTAATCCTCCTGTTTTGCTATCATCTGCAAACCTGACCAGCAGATTATAATTGATCTACAGTAGATCATTGATATAAATTAGGAAGTACAGTGGTCCAAGTATAGATCCCTGTGGTACTCCACTGTCACTTCAATCTGAGCATTCACTCCATATCTGAACTCAGTGAATGCAGTGGTTGGCATTGCTGTGTTGCAGTGCTGGGGCCCTGGGTCAATTCTGGACCTAGGGTACTGTCTGCATGGGGTTTCTGAGTTCTGCCTGTGTTTTCATTCCTTCAGGCTCTCCGGTTTTTTCTCACAGTCCAAAAACATACTGGTGAGTTAATTGGCTTCTGGGAAAATTGACCCTGGTTTTAGTGTGTTTGGCGTCCCATCCAGACTGTACCTGGCCTTCTCCCATTGCTTGCCAGCTCTCCCGTGAACCTGGGTTGGATGAAATGGTTGGAAAATGGATGGATGAAATGATACACAAGTTCACTTGTGTGTATTTTCTCTTATTTTCTCAAGCAGGCCAATAAAATTGTCAGTTGGTCCTTTGAATGGAAACAGAACTGAGATATAAGCAGTGTTACCTGATATTAAATAATACAGCCAATGGCTTATTTATATAGTAAGTAATGTGTATAGTTTGTGCTCAGTGTGAGAATCTATCCTTTAAGCTCTTTAGCAGTAACCCCAAGTTCAGCCTGAAATGGTAATCCTGCTCAGAAAACTGTAATCCAAGATCAGGCTGCACGTGCTCAGAGTATTGTCAGGGGCAAAAGCCAAAGTTTTTTTGATTCGTCAAGTCACGGTGTATCAGGAAACTGTAATTTATGCATGACAGGAAAGTGCCATTTACACCAAAGCACTAAGGAGGTTATGGGTAAGTACAGTATGTTTTAAACAAGATAAGGAAATTAGGACTCATTTAACACCCAAATATTTAATTTAGTTTTTAAAAGCTGTGGTCCAAATCTTTTGCCCTTCAAAGATTCGATATCACAGGTAAACAGTGGCATGGTCAAAACTTATCAGCTGAGCTCAGACTAAAATTGCTAATTTAAAGAATCAACACAACATTGGCTTTGCTAGCCAGGTGTAACAGATCCCCTTTGTGGTAGTGCACTGTAATAATAATTAGCATAACAGTTACCAACGTACAGTATTAAAGTACAGCTGTTAGCATCTGACAACCACCTGGAGTGCTGCATACTTGCTATAAAAATATCTGTCCTTATATGGCTGTCAAAAATATATTAGATGTGGTTTAATCCCAATCATTTATAAAATTAACTGTCTAGAGACATAAATACACTTTAAAATGACATTGAAGTTGCAGAGTTATTTTGAGAACTGTTTGCAGTGCTGATATGCTTAAGTTTCCTTTTGACTCCTGCAGTAAGAACAGTCTGTTGCTGGTGTCTTTGCTTTTAGTCAGTCGATTCATCTCCTGCTGTGAAACTGTGATATCAGGATTTCCCTTCTAACAGACTATATGTTATTTTGATTCCCACTTTTTGCATGTTTTATCTTTCCTTTTCCCCTAAAATCTAAAGCTTCAATTTAAAAGCCAGTGGTGTTTTAAAAAGCAATGTATTACTATATCATGCTGCTGTGTACCGTATATATATACAAATATTAATTTATTTAAATAAAATATTTTACAATGTGATCTAGACTAATTTTATGTTTGTGTTTACTATCAAACGTGTAAGGTTGCTTTCTCTTTCCTCTCTGGGATTCACACAACTGCACATGACATGGTATCCTATGCGTGCAAGATACTTTTTTTGTTTAACAAAATGTGGACAGAAACATGCAAAGTGATGGGATTGTCATTATTAGTCTTTATGGTTACATCTATATTTATATTCATACGTGTGATACGATTTTCTGTATACTGTTCTGTTCTAGTTTCCTCTTGTGTGTCCGGACTGTGAGTAACTCTTGTATTGTATTGTATGCATTGTACTATTATTATATAATTCGTTACACTGTGGCTGTGTTGTGTGTGTTAAGCTGCTGTTGCACTGCAATTTCCCTCACGGGATCAATAAAGTATCTATCTATCTAATCTTCCCAAAGTCTTCATTAAAAAAAATGTGAATGAGCTGTACAGTATCTTCTACAGACTGCATTTCCACCCCTCGGAGTTCAAAGTTTTCACTGTGGGATCATTTGGAACTTGGAATACTCACTATATTGCCTCCATCACAAGCTCATCACAAAGGCTGTTTTCAAATTTCTTTTATGTTGTCAGATGTTAAGCATAGCTGGTCAGTACTTAGCAGCAGATTTATAGGAGTATGAAACAAACTGTCCAACTGGACTTCTTTCATGAAATGGCTGGAAAACATCCTTGGGTTACGTAGTTCCTGAAAAAATACAAATGGGCCTGCTGGGCCACATAGCCTTCTCTTCTCTGCCTTCAACTGGCCTTCAATTCTTGAATTTGGATTGCAGGCAGATCAGGTGTCTTTGGAAATGATGTCAGCAGGTGTCCTTTTCATTAAAGATTCCATAGAATTCATGAGAGTAGGGGTACTAATCTTAATAGTTTGGCTAAATTCTAATTCATATTCTGAATAATTGATTTAGCCTTTACCTTTGTGCAAAGCAACTTACATTCAAAACAGTACAGTGTTGCACTGAAACAATCGGTAATAAGTAAAAAAAAAACTGCTCAAATGAATAAAACAGAGTGATACAAACAAAAAGGAAGATATGTAACAGTGTTTAAAGATGAACGTTAAGAATAGCATGCCAAAAATATTCACCCATTGGCTGTGAAAGTGCAGTGTACTGTATAAAAGTGAAACAAAAGCTGTACAGCACAAGGCACAGAATTTACAGGGATGAAGCTCAATATCTAAAAGCGCAGTCCAGATGTTTCTAGATGGCTGGCTCCACCACAGGGGACTAACAGATTGATCAGTTGGAAAAGGCAAGGCATAGGAAATGGCAAAGGAGTAATTAAATAATCAGCAAAAGAAAAGTGAATCGGAGAAACAGGAGTGGTAAGAAGACAAGACAACCTACAATATAAAGTTGAGAGTAGTGATGAAGGGGGCCAAGTTACATCAGGAATCTTAAAGTGGATGTACTGTAAGTGGAACCAGGTTGTCGGTGAAGTGTGTGCAGAAGAGGACTGCATGGGAAAAGTGATTTTAGAGCAATTCAACCTTGTTATGGCTTGTGTGAATTTCCCTCTCTACTTGAGTAGGCTAAGCACTTTCTCATTTGTCTGTAGTCGACTGCTGATGCAGGATGACTGTTATGTGCCAAACTCAAGGGTGCCATCAGCGTAGGATGAAGTGATTACCCTCCTATCTCTAAATTATTTTAGGATTCTTTGGGAAAGCATTGTATAAGCGCTATACAAATGCAAGGTATGAGTAATTAATTACACTGCTCTTATTATGGCGGCTTTTCTGTGCTTTGTACCCTGGTAGGTTTCTTAAGAATGAGTAAAACACACACAAGACCACATTAGATTGAACCCAATCAAAATCCACCCTCTGAATTTGAAAATGTCATTTGTCTTTCTTGATCTCAAGGTTATAAATACTGTTTGAGATCTCTTTAGCTGGTATCTAATCACAGTAGAGGCTAAGTGAAGTCTTGCCTGTCAGTCAAAATCCTAATTCATTTTTTGGTACTACCGTTTACATTTGTGTCTATGTGTTTTTGCTTTTTTTCAAATATTAAATGAATCGACTGTCATTCTGTCAATTTGATTCGTCTCTTTCTGTTGAAAACTTCACTGTGCCCTTGTCTTCCTGCCAGGACAGGAATCTTTTTCATTTCATTCCATTATGTATGGGGCATAGCTCAGTTAATGATCTATACTTTTGAAAAAATAGGGCTTATTCTGAGAAGCTACATCCAGTGCATATTTGTTCAGCAAAATGCTGCAGTACTAAAATTTCCTAGTGCACAGTGCTTGCTTCTGTTCATCTAAAGAGAGCAGCTAAATTCTACATTCCTATAAAGAAAGATTACATGGATTAAGTAACCACTTATTCTCAACCTGCAGAATGCCTTGAGGTTACTGCAATTTGCTGCAATATCCTGATTGCTCCAGGCCAGTCACAATTACACCCCATTACTCCAGGTTTGACTGCAGCTGACTTTGAGTTCTGCACCCTGGAGCGTCTCCGTTTGCCAGTGCTGCCCCACGACCCGTCTTTGGTTATCTGTCCTCCCCTTACAGCAGTGATTCATTCTACCCCGTTACAAATCTAGCTGGCATGATGTTAATTGAAAGAACGTCTGTGGTTTAATATGAATAATCCAAGGCAGAAGTTATTAGAAAGCGAAATTAATTTTAATGTAAGCATACTCTGAAATCTCCATCTTTTTTCTTCTTTAGTACTTTCCAGAATGAGAATTTACAGTACATTGAAAATCAGATTTTCTCGTTAATGATTCTTTTTGCTGATTCTTTTTTCAGAAAAAAATACTTTTATAAAAATAAGGCAAAAAACTCACTGATTCTAAAACTGCTGTAATCACTGAAAGCGTTTCTTTCATTGCTCAGTTTGGGATGACCCCCCACCTGTTGGTTCATCTAATGTTATATCAGTTGTTCAATTATGCAACTCTGCTGTCTAGTTGTTTAATTTTACTTATTGTACAGAGAACAGTTCTGCCTCTTCAATTTCTGTTGGATTAGAATTATAATTATCTTTAATATGTAATCTTTGTCTGTAGGTGTACATGGTATGGGCAGCCTTTCTGGTTTTATTTTGACTGACTTCAGCTACAGTTCCTCCCCTAATAAACTCTTCTTAACTGATATTTTCTACTTATTGTACACAAAGTTGCCTCCTTTGCACCTGTGTCCTTCACTTTTGAACTTTTTTTCTCCTCTTTACTTTTCTCCCTGTTTCTTCCTTTGAATAGCCTTTGTGTTACGTGTATTATGTCTTTAGAAAAATGTCATTGCCCTAAAAGCAGTGCCCTATAAGTCTTCCATTCTTTTAAACACCTTTGTTGTGTGTGGGGTGTGGGGGCGTTAACAACCAAAAAAACCTTTACCTTCTGTAAAACCTTCAGTAAAAAGATCCCGTGAAAATAATATGGCTTCCTGCTGCTCATGTGCTTTTAAAAATGAAATCCTGGCTGCAGAGCAACTGATACAAGTGACATTTTGAAACTGAATTGATGCAGCAGGAGAGATTTAAACCTCCAGTGGGAAGAAAAGCTGCACTGTGGCTTTAAATTCAGTGTAATGAGAGTGCTGGAAAAAGGCCTGCGTGCTGTACAAGCCAGTCATCTAGTTGGAAAAGCAGCCAGATGTAATACAAAAGAAAGAACACAGCCTCCGAAGGATGCAGCACTAGTTCATAAATCAGGTGAATCGACTTGGACAACTGCTGCTTCTTCAGTTTGCTGCATGGAACAGAATATGCTTAATGTTTTACTTCGAAGTTATGGAGCCAAATAATCCAGCCGAACAAGACAACTCTAACGGTAAGCATCGTTTAAAAAGTATTTAAAAAAAACAGATAACTGTTTAAAGGTAGATGGTGTGCAATACTATACCAGCATATCACTGTGGGAAGTAGGCTTCATCTTGATAGGGCACACACAGCCTAATAGGGAGAAGAATGCTTTCACTGAACTAATAAGCTCTTCTTTTTAATTGAAGCTCGCTTGTTCTCTTTTTCTTTCTGTTGTTTGCTCTATTAGTCCTCACTGAGAGTGTCTGGTATGCTTTCACTCGTCGTAAGATCCACAGTATTTCATACTTAAACAAATGTAGGTTTGAGATTGTAAACTTCTAAAATCACGATATGTACAAGGTAGATGTGGTAACTAGCCAAAGAACATTGGTATGGGGTGATTGTACGGGGTTGATTATCATCTGTATAGAGATCTTGGACAACCTCTCAGCTCTTTTCAATCTAATCTAAATGGTAAATAGAAGTCCTCATTAAATAAATAATTGTTGGCTTCAGTAAGGAACAGTTAGAGGAAAATATATTTTGCTTAACAGAACAGGAGAAGCTCTTAAACTTGAGCTTTGGAGTTTGAGCTTCTTAAATTGGGGGAAAAAATCTTTTGAAAAGCTACCAAGAGTAGATGAGCTGAGTTCTCATGTAATGGGTCTGAGCGGTGAAAATTTCACACAGTCCTTTTGTCAGAGTTAATCCACTATGATCTATTAATTTAAATTCAGGAGTAAATAACCATGGGTTGTTAAAAATGAATCAATCCTGATTATTTTTTTCTGATTGTCCCTATCTGCCTTTTTGTGCATTGCTTTTTATCTATCTTTATATCTGTGCATGCTTTGATAGTTCAAACTTTTGATTGTGGAGGACAGGGATTCTGCATTCCACTCTTGGGTGACATTTAGAAAAAATGTAATTAACACACAAAAAATTGCATGCCGTTGTGTGCTGTTTATACTATGACAGACTGTACAATGGTGAGTACCTCTTAAATATGTTTAACAAGGTAATTGAATGCATTCCTTGTTTACTGCCTGTGCATTTTGGGTCTAAGTGTTTTTCTGAATTGCTTGAAAACTGGAGCTATTTTTAATGTGAGTGACCATGGGACAGCCTTGCAATTCTGTATTGGAGTGTGCTATTCTTCAGGAAGAATGTGGTTAAAGGAATGAGTCAATGTCTAAAATATTTCTGAAGTTCTAGTTTAGCCTGCCAGTTTTTGGTGAGCTGTACTACTTTATTTTTACTGGGCTCTGTTCCATTTTTAAGAGGGTAAAAAAAATGCAGCATTTCAAAGCCACTAGAAGCTTTGCTAAATCATTTCCTTGGATAGTTTTTTAGCTTTATAGTTCATGTGGGATTGTTGAAACAGAGTGAAAGTGACAAATAGGAGCAGAACAAGGAAATTTAGTTCCAAGATTTTTTTTCAGCTTATTGATATTTGTATTCTGATAACACCTCTGACAAACATTCTGCCAGTTTTGGGATTATAGAATTTAATGTATTCATAAAAAGAGATAAGAGATGGAGATTTATGATCATGGAGTTTATTTGTGTGCCGTGCTAGGTTTATCTTTAATTGCTTTTTGTTTCTAACATAAATGGATTATAAAAGCTGCAATTTCAAAAACAGAGGGGAAAAAGGGTTTTTAAGATGTCAAAGTTCAATGGAAGGTTTGTGGATAAATATATACATATAGTATGTAATCTGAAGTACAGTGTTTGTGGGCCCTGACATTTGAACATTCTGAGGTTTCTTAATTGTTTTTGCGTTGTTTGGATGTTAAAAATGTAGGATTTACTCAGAACTGTATTCATTTTAGCATAAATAAAACACAACAGGATTGCATTATAAGGATTTGTCTAAATGCTATAGAGGCCTAAATTGGGAACTTCTGAATTTCCATGGACTTTTGCTGTCTAGTTGGCAGAAATTAAGCTCCTCTTCCTTGTTTAAAACACGATAATGAATCCAAAACTGCTGTACGGCATCCTTCTAACTATAAACACATTGTTACAATGTTGCGTTCTTGCAGAATAGAAACAGCAGCAATTTTCTGTTCTTTTCAGTGGCATCAAAAAATGAAGAAAGATCTGACCTCAGGGGCTGAAAATAACACAGAACCGCATTAACTCCTGCACTGATCTCTAGCCACTGTCTTTGGGATTTCAGTAATGTCAGGAGGGTAAGAACACTCAGTAACAGAAGACCATACAGTTGGCAATCTTTTAAAGTAAAATAGCCAGTTAAAGACTCCGTGGCTGATATAGTAGCAACTGTGATTGAATAAAAGTTTTAAAATAGTGGGGTTTATTTTATGAGACAGAGTTTTACTTTATGCTTCTCTAAGAGACTTTGATAAGTCCGGAGGCCCTAATGTAAAAGAAATTGCCCAGAGTACAGTATATCTTGGACATTAAATTCTGTATTCAATTACACGTGTGTCTTACAGTAATTGATCTGAAGGACTTTGAGATGTTTGTTTTCAATTTAGGATCCGGCTTTTTCTGCTGTAATCTGTGTTATGGAATCGGAATAAACGGGCTTACATTCTCCATAAAACTCATTCTTCTAAACTAGACAAATTAAATCCAAGGCTCATGTAAGTAGGGTTCTCCAAGCATTTCCTATATCAAACCACTTTTGGTATAGAGTCCGACAAAGGGATCTGCTCACGGGCTGACGTTACGCTGGAGTAAATGTTTCCCATCCAATGAGTCTCTAAGAGTAATTCAGTAATGTACTAGCCACTGTTAATACCTAGCAGGTGGTTGTAAATATACAGTATGACCTCGAGCTGAAGAAAACTCTCCTTTTGTGTCACAACTCTTTCTTCCTCATTTATGTTGCTTGAGGGAATAAATACGAAGTAGATGGCATCTACAGTAACAATGCCTACCAGTGGTGTGGCCTTTGTTTTAGCCAGTGGAATTAAGTGCTGTACTGTACAGTATCTGTGCAATATAAACATACATTTAAAACATAAATTCTTATGTTTAGTTTAAATTTGAACGAGCAGTTTTGCTCCATCCAGCCCATGCTTAAAGTATTTACATCTGTGCTGAAAGGCAGGCAAACACCTATTGTACAATTTAATTTTCATTTCCTACTGTGTGTTAGTTACTTCTAAATGTCAAAAGTAGGCGTAGGACAGATTGGCGTAGGATAAATTATACTTAATGACCTTGGCCAGGAACCTAGGCTTATAAAAATGCTGATGACAAACTAACCGTTGCCAGTATGAAAGTTTTAGCAATTCAGAGTCAAAAGCTCAGAGCATCTTTCCTGTTCAGAGTATTTTTAATTGCATGGAGATTTCTAGAATACACTCTCCAGGACAATTTGTTTTAAAAGTATTTTCGTGATCAGAATGTATTTTCCGATTAGTTTAGAAGGGACCTAGAAGATATTTCATAGTGAGGCATTACACAGATGTGATGCAGAGATTTGTGTCACCTATAATAAAATATTTTATTAGCGGTTTTCAAGAAACTCAAAGAGCAAAAAGGACAACAAATACCTTGTACTTGTGTTCTGCTTGTGTTCTTTTAAGTCCTTAAAATCTGGAGATGGACCATTTAGTTCCTTATACTATACATGTGCAAGAGGAACTTAATGTCCACTCACATGCTGATACAGAGTACTTTTTGTTAGTACACAGAATTCTGGACACACTGAAGCCTGACTAGTGCCTTATAAGAAACAACATAATAAAACATAACTTAATAAAACCACTGTTTGCATAAATACAGTATGTTTATCAATATATAGATAAAAAAAACCCGAACAAAGAAATCTACTAATATATTAAGTTATATAGTAAAGTTACTATTTACTATATATATTTAACTAAAAGTAAATTCTGACCTGAGGAAAAACAAATATCTGATTAGTCGTGAATCTTTCAGAAACATTCATTAGTCTATTTTATGTGCAATGCAAACATCACTGTAAAAGTTTTAATTTTTGGTGTGATTTCTAGTAACAGGTTATCACAGTACAGTTCCACTGTATGATTTACTGTATGAATCATTTGGGATTACTCTGAACTGACTTTGTTGCTCCAGAAAAATGGGAAAAAAGCAAGCAGAAATTTCCATTTCTTCTTTTGGGAATTTTTTTTCAGATAGAATCAACCTGGTTCCCTGAAAGTACCACGCCTGGGTACTTTGCAGTCTATAAATCCAAACAGACACACCTCTGTTTAGTTTTACATTATTATTATTATTTGCCTGAAAATATGTGTACACTGCTGTTTTCTGCTCTTAAAATAAGGTTACGTTTTGTTTAGAGAAAGATCTGTTGTTTACTTACAACCTGCGTCAAGACAACTCTATGAATCGTTTTGTTTAGAAATATTTTAGGACACATCCTAATGTAGTTTGTTTGAAGAAGCTTAGGAAGAGATAATTTAAACTGATGGGTGGATCTATTTTTCATTTCAGTGTGGAACTTTTTTGAATGAATAATGGGAGAATGTTAACATTTTTTACCATTAATGTGCACTGAACACATAATCAAGACAAAGATTGCAAAGGCCTTTCTGTCCTTTGCCTTGTGGCTACTGTATAAATCATTCAAAACAGATCAGACATAAAAAGGGAAAGAAATTAAGATTTGTAACTCTTTGATCTCCTGCATATAGTGCTTTTAAGAAAAATGTCTTTTCTAAGATCCGTGAAGGACTTGGATTTGAAAAAATAACCTGTAATTTCAGTTTGTGAAGCATCACTGACTTCTCATGCCACAACATCGTCTGTTATCCTGGATAATGCTGATTATTACTCCTGTTATATAAATCAGCGCAAAAGTAAATTGCTTTGGATAAAAGCATAGACCAAATAAGTTAGTAAACTGATGTATATTAGTTCCAATAGGCCTGCCTAAAAGCAGTAAAAAAAAACCATGAATTATATAATTCATATGTAAATCTTTCAGTGTTTCTGTCCGTCCTCAAAAGGGCCACATTCCTGGTAAAGAGTGTCAAAGGTATCAAGTGCTTACTTGACCCTTTGGTGGGGGTGGGGCTACAGTTTGGGAGGAAATTGCATTTCTCTTATGTTTTTAACGACTAAAGATGCAGAAGCATCATTAAATGGTGGTTTCTCTTTCTGACCTTCTCACAGAAAATGAAAGGCAACCTTAAAAATCGGTCAGAATATGAAATAGTTGGGAACAACTGAAACATCGAACAGCTGAATTTCAAGTCTGAAAGTTGTCTGTTTCTAAAACACATCACATTTTTGTGAATGAAAAGGTTGAGGTTATGTTTGCTGCTTTCTTCAAACATAATCCATTACTGTACCTCCTAAATCTTGGTATTCTGGTGACCTACACAGAGTGCAGAAGCTGTTTTTTTTTTCTTGACTTGATGTGCCTCTATTCAGCATCAGGAAATGTCTGATCTGAGGGCAACACTCCACCACTTGAAAACATTTTATACTATGTATTGAAAGATTGGTTACTGTATACACATTCAGTCTATTTAGTGACTGAACGAATGATACTGAATGATGTACGTTTCTGAGCAGATCATTAATTCTGTTAATGCGCTGAATTTTTACATGCTCTACAAAATGTATCGCACACTATTTGTGCTCTACATTCATCAGCCGCAGTCCAATGGCTCCATCTTATGTAGACATTCACTTCCATTTTGTGTAGTTGATTCCTGATACACACTGTATGTGTAGCCCCCAGGACATATTCACTGCTCTTGCAAGATGTGTTTTTTTGTCTCATTATCATCACCTCTGTTAGTGACACACACAGAAAAATAAGGCAACAGACATGGCCTTTGGAAAAGGTCACCCCAGCTTTTAATGAAAAGGACATTTCTTTGTACACTGTGCATGTATGGAGGTGTGTTGCATGTGTATGTTAGAATCTGTAGGTTTGATTCCAAAACCAAGACCAGAACAGCTCTTATGTTTAAACATACTGTTTTTTTCCTTTCCTTGGACATGTGCCAGGCTATCTACCATGTGCTTCTGAGTTCTGTAAATATTAGGAACATTAAGAAAACTAAGTTGATTTTTATCAAGATGATTTTAAGCCTCGCTTATGGTTGGTGTATATAGTAGTTGCCATACTGTTTTAATCATGTACAGTACCTTATTACGAGAGCATTTTTTATGTATTTCTGTATTACTATAATTCCAAGGTATGTGTGTATTTGTAAACAGAAGTAAACCAGTAAAATATTATTTTACATAAATACTGATTTGAATCTGAAAAATACAAAATGTGCCTCTTTGCCTATAGGATTCTCAAATTCATTTCCCAATTGTATGACTATATTGATGGTCTCAGTTCTTACTGTATATTTCTCATTAAGTGCAAATGGCAGAATTGTAGTCATGACCTTTTCCTAAGGCATAAGGGATTGTATTGGCAAGGTTAAAGATACAGCAAAGGTGTATTTGAGGGCTCGAGGTTGTGCTTTACATTTTCTTGTTGGTAGGGCAATAGATTGAAGTCCCAAATGAAATAATTAGTGTATGGAAAGTCAATGTGCTTCAGCTGTTTTTCCGCTAAAATGTAGAATTACCCGGTTTAAACAGCATTGGTAAAGGAGTAAAACTTTATAGGAGCAGCGAAGGCTATCATTGTTAATATTTCTTAACTTGCTCTGACTCAGTCATATTAAAATAAGAGCCTCCAGCTGTCTCTTAATCGGGTAATCTAAAAATGAATGTACATCTGTTTTGGCTTTAGCTGGGTTTTTGGAAGATACGAAAGTAGTACAAAAATGAACCCTTTCATTGTTTTTCATTACATTCCAGTTTAAGGACTGATGTCAGAACATGCAGGCTAGGTGCATTTACCCATCCATCCATTTTCTAACCACTTTATCCAATACAGGGTCAGAGGGGAGCCGGAGCTTGTCCTGAAAAAGCAGTTGGGTGCAAGGCATGGAAACACCCTGGATGGGACCGCAGTACAGCCATCCATCTATCCATCCATCTATCCATCCATCTATCCATCCATCCATCCATCCATCCATCCATCCATCAGTCAAAGTGTATTTATCAAATGCACAACAATACAGCGTGCAGCAGTAATTGCTGGCAATAAAATGTCTTTTCTGCGAGCTCACCGGGGTGGGGGGGGGGGGGATAAAAATAAAAATCACAAAACTAAAAGTACAGAATAAGGTTCCATAATAATAGTGCAATAAAAATTGAATTTTAAAAAACTCAATATAAATAGAACTGCTGCATATCCAGGGTGTATACAATACATTATGTCCAAAAGAGTGCACTATACAGTGGAAAACTGTGTGTCCATGTAACTTGACCATTTGGCAAAGACCATTAGTGTGGTTGCTGAAGGAGCTGCAGGTTGGCTGTTTAGCAGTCGTATTGCCTGGAGGTAGAAGCTGTACCGTAATCTGTTGATCTTTGACTGAATGCTTAGATACCATTTTTAACTGCTGACCCTCTCCACTGCAGTCCTGTTGATGTAGCTATAATCCACAATCATCTCCTTAGTCTTACTGATGTTCAGAGAGAGGTTGTTATCCTGGCACCATGCTGCCAGGGCTTCAACCTCCTCCCTGTACGCAGACTCCTCACCTTCTGTGATCAGGCCGATGACCGTCATATTGTCCGCAAACTTAATGATGGAGTTTGAGTTATGCCTGGCGACACAATCATGGGGGTAAATAAGAAGGACAGGGCTAAGTACACAGTCTTGGGGGGCTCCAGTGTTTAGAGTCAGGGTAGAGGATATGTTGGTGCCCACCCTCACCACCTGTGGACGTCCAGTCAGGAAGTCAAGGATCGAATTACAAAGTAAGGTGTTCACAGAGCACATATACAGTAGACATGGGCACCAGCTTTCCCAGAAGTCATTTAACCTTCCAGTATGACTTTGGACTGTGGGAGGAAACTGGAGCACCCAGAAGAAACCCTATGAACACAGGTAGAACATACAACCTCCACACAGATAGCACCCCAGGTCTGGAATTGAAGCACTGATGCTAGCCACTGTGCCATTGTGCCTCCATTCAGTCTATATGTCATATGGAATGTAAGGATTCCCACAGTGACCAGTTGTGGTTCCAGCTTGACTTCCCAGACCCGCTGGGTTTCATGTTATTTTCAGTTGGTGTACTTTACTTCCTGTAATCGATAAAGTAGTATGTTTAGTTTATATGAAAGCTCTGGAATGCAGCCTGGCGTCTACATGCTAAGTGTGTAGTGGACTATCAGATAGCAGTTGCAGATGACAAAGCAATGACTCTAGATACAGCTATGGGAGAGGGCTTCATATGGTATGTTTACTTTAGAATGGTTTCCTTTTCATTGAGACAGCATACTTTCAGTGTATATTCTAGGCATTGAAGGGTGCATGAATGTAATGTACTGTATATTGTACATTGCTGTATACTGTGTAAAGTGACAAAGGGCATTGTAGTAGATATTAGTAGGAATCTGTGAAGTAACAAGACTATTTACAAGACATAGTAGATATGTTGTTTTTCATTTATTTTTTTCTCTTTTACATACAGTAAATTATTTCCTTTTGGCACATTACAGTAAATCGACAAAGTATAATTCATACATACAGTAATAACAGTTATATAAGCTGTAACCATTGGAGAAAATTGAGACATTGAAAATATGCATGCAATCTTGGGAGAAGAACTTAAAATCTGTTTCGTATTGGGGAGATACTGACCTCACTGTTGGCTTAATCCCATCAAAAGTCACTAGAAAATCTGTACAAGGATTAAGCGGCTTGATGTATCTTACCATTAAGACATTGTCAGAGGAGCACAATCGTTTCTGAGAAAGTTTACGGTGCAATATGTTATCCCCGCTGATTAACTTGTAGATTAATGGAAGCACGCCTAAGGCATAAAGCCCTGTGGTGGTTGTTAGCCACTGTTGATCTTCATCTTCGTAAAGTCAAAAAATCACTTATGACAGCCCTCCGTCCCTGAGGACTATAAAGCTGAATTCGATTTGCATGAATCACCATTGAAGAGATTTATTCTTTAGCCAGGAGTTTATTTCTTTTAAACTGGATACTGGCATATTTCAGGGATCCTCTAGTCAGCAATAAAGCATGGCAGACTTTTGTATTACCATTTGATTGCCTGATGAAAACTGCCTAAGCACAAACATTATGGAAATTGACCAAATCAATAGTTAGACTTTTTCATTATTTTGCAGGATGCTATTTCTACTGCAAGGACAATGGAGAGTGAAATTTAGACGAATTGAATCTGATTTTTTTCCTTTGAAATAAAATGATTTGCAGAAGGTACAACAGGTCTGAAAAAGGTACGACAGAAAACAAATACAGTGAAAGTTTTTACTTAATGCCCCCTAAAGCATGCTAAACTTCTGCATGAGTATACACTGTAATATTCTATATTGTAATATTGTTTTTTGATATACTGTTGCATAGCAGACTGAAGCATCATGTATTAGCATGTAGAATCTGATTTATACAATATGACTTATGCTGAGAGTGTTCTGTACCTGTGCTTTAAAAGTATTTCACTAGTTCCCTGTCATTAGCTTGAAGTATTACTGGGACACATTCTGCTGTGGATCAAAAGATTTACAAATTGGCTTCTGGTGTATTAATGCATAAACCAGGTATGAAAATAACACAGTTGGGAGCCAATTTTCCTCATTTCTTATCATTGGATGCCATACTGTGAAATTATCTGGCCAATATGAATTGACAGTTAATGACCTGTAAAACATCAGGCTTTTTAAAGCAGTGTTAATCTGAACATGGTCCTGAACATGACCCCTAATCAGTTTTATCATGTTGGTTGTTCGCCTTTGAATTGTACATGCAAGTTATCTGTTTCACTTTAGAAACGTCTGCTGTGTAAAAGTAGGCATCTCACCAAGAGGTGGGAGGACATTTCTTGATACAGCAAGAAAACTGATGAGATCTAGAAAATTTGGTTGAAATTTATTGGCTCATAGGATTAATAAATCAGATGAAATGACACCACTGTTTACGTCAGTGGTAATCGGTATAATTGGCCGATTGTGTGTGGTGCTGAATTCCTTTTCATTCGATGTTTTTACCAGAGCACCTCTGGAAGTTTTGATTGAGATCCTATTTTTATTTACAAAAATTTGAAGTACTGCTGTCCATTCATGCATCCACCCATTTTCTAACCACTTCATCCAAAGCAGAGTTGCGGGGGAGCCGGAGGCTGTCCTGGCAAGCTAAATTATTCTAGCTTTTTAAAATTCATTGATGAAAATATGCCGGAATTTTCTGTGTAAATCGTTGAGGAATTGAGGATGGAGAGTGAAAATGTACAGATCCTTAGTGTTAGAGTCTTACCATGAATATTGGAAGTGTTTAACGCAAGATAAGGTTTTATTTGCTGTAAAAATAACCACTAACATTAGATAGTGTAATAAAAATGTAATAATAACGATAATCATTCTCAAATTGTTTATTTAACGTACTGTATAGAAAGATGAAAATGAGTGGTTAAAATTGTGGGCAAATAACTTGATGCATCAGACAAAAATCTAATTATCTTATACAGTATTTATTAAATATTTACAGTTTCAGTTTTAAATTCAAAGAAACTAAAACATTATGTGTTATACTATAGATAGACCCAATTCCTATCATTTCCGTTCATTAGCAGTGCTTTTATAATTGTGCATCTTTACATCATTGGGCCTTTCAGGTAATATTTTGTTGTGAAAGAAATAAAATAACAATAGGGAATCCTGATTTTTAGAGAAAACAAATTCTAGGATAATCAGAAATCCCAATAGCTTTCATATTGTATTCTATAAAAAAGGTTTGCCACGGATTCCATTTTTATTCAGTAGCAAGCATTTACAATTTTGGTTATTGAGGTTATTGAGACCTAAAGAATAATGTAAAAAGTGACATCAAGACTAGTTGTTGATGAAGGTTTATTTATAGGTCACATGTATGTCTTGGTACTCCTATGTTCTAAATCAGATTCACCGTTTTAAAAGTGTCAATGTTGAAACAGATATCATATACAAATTTGCATAAGCAAATTAGAATAAAAAAATACAAAAGGCTCTTCATAAAAACTGGAAAATAGCTCATGAAAAGGGAGTTGTGGCAGTGATCAATTAGAGTCAACAAGTCTAAACCTCTTTTAGTCACCTTTTACCAATAAATAAAAGGTGTGTCGGATTGGATTTCAGAGTGAACTTTGAAAAAAGCCATGTGCTTCCAGCAAACAGAGTAACTGTCCCTCCCAGTTTCTCCCAATTGAACACTCTTGGAACCTCCTTAATATAATGGTGAA
The DNA here is from genome assembly GCF_040954835.1 of Lepisosteus oculatus. Classification (NCBI taxonomy): domain Eukaryota; kingdom Metazoa; phylum Chordata; class Actinopteri; order Semionotiformes; family Lepisosteidae; genus Lepisosteus; species Lepisosteus oculatus. Next base: position 8,653,118 of record NC_090719.1, on the reverse strand, counting down.
CAGTTTTCTATTGGTTACAGAGATCAATTACCCTATTTCCTTTTGTTTTCAATAGTATTTTCATTTGAAGAGGTGTTGCTTTTTTGTGGTGGATGGAAGGTACAGTATAATTTACAGTACAAATTACATGTGTCATACTAGACCCTAATTTCTAACAAAGGTTTCAATGTCATTCTTTGATAATCTGAAGAAGACAGGGGCCAGGAGTGTTTTTCCACGACATTGTTTGTCTGACATCTTAGTCTTAAAGCAATGTACCGTACTGTGTCTCTTACTTATCTCTGCAGCAGTAATACATTTTACTGGCTCTCAAGCCTGTACATCTCAAGCCTGCATGCAGTCTCAAGCATTGCGTATGTTTGAGGAGACAGACAGTGTGGATTTTTATATTTCGTTTATTAAGTTAACCTCTCTCAAAAGGATACTTGTTTTTATTTCAAAGATAAATATGGTTGTAGGATATGAAATTGAGATGCGCAATAAAAATGTGACTATTATAATAGACCTGAAACTGAAGGCAGATCCATAATGTGTTCTGTTTGTGCTTGTTTGCTATGTTGCCCTATTCTTTGTTAATATTCTATAAACATGAAGTAATACAATAAATCACATGTCAAAATAGATGTGAAGTGCACTATTTTTGCTGAAGTAAACAGACTTATTTTGATACCACATCACACTTTACTTAAAATGTGAAATGGCACAGGAAAAAGGGCTAACTGTTCTCAGATGTGCAACAACAAGAAATATTTTCCCCTTATATTTTTTCAGTTGGGTCATTCATAACAGTATGAATTGATTACATTACATAAATACCTTGCATTTTCAAAACTGGGCTGCTAAGAAGTTCCTAATTCATAACATCATTTCAGATACCATTGTTTTTTGACTCCAATGAGATCTTATATTTTCTGAAAGGTGTCAGATTGGTGGTGTCTATCTTTTCAACATGTATTTATTTAATTTGTGTTTCTTTTCGTTTTGTGAAAGTATAACATTATTTTCATTTGAAGAGGTGCCAGAAATAAACTGAGGTGTGATACTGTACTGTATATCTAAGCTAAATTGGTATCTTGTAACAGTAGACTATTCTGTTAAATTTGGGTTCCTTCTCAGGTTTATGATGTATGTGTTGTTTCAAGTTGCTATGACAAATGGCCGAGCTCAATGTTTACAGACAGCAGTTTTGGGACAACTGGAGCAGACCAAAATGAATGCAGCCTTTGATAACAGTTTAGTTTTAGTGGCTTATGACCAACCTGTAGCCTAAACTCCAAGAATGTGTTCATGAAGTATAAATGTGCATGAGTCTGGTAAATTTATGAACAAATCGCTAAGATATGAAAAGTTCCATGTTATTTATTCATTTATATACTTTTACAATTTTATTTTCAGTTTGGTTCACCAAATTCAGTCCTTCAGCTGAACAACATAAAAACTAGAATTAAAATTGATCTCCATCTAGGCTTTATTTTAAGACAAAAACAAACTTTTTGCTCCCAAAGAAAGTTAAGGAGAAATATCCAAACTCTTATCAATCACCTGCCCACTTAGAAATAAACACAGGGCTTTAGACTTTCCTTCCCAGCATTCTCTGCTCATTAGTCCCTACACTAATCCCACATGTAACATACTATAACATACTGTAACATATGACAATATATTACTGGTCAGGGCATTGTCTGAATTTCCTGACACATGATTTATGGTGCTTTGCTTGTTACAACTGAGAACTGAATTAGTAAAAAGCTTTCTTTCTTGTGTGCTTGCTTAATAAGATTTATTTAACGTACAGCATCTCTTAAAGTAAATAGGCCTTTTTGTTTTCTGTGTTTACCCTTGACTTTTCCCATTCTTCTTTATGAAATCTGTTGATACCTTTTTCGACAAAACCACCTCATAGCAAGTCCAGGAGTGGTCACAGAAGTCACAAAAACTAGTTCTGGCAAGCAGACGCTGCAAATAAAATAATTTACTAAAAGAGAAACCATTAGAAAAAACAGTAAACTGTAGGTTTCAAAGAGGACACCAGGCAGTTACTAAAGAAAGACAAGAGTAACTTGCTGCACGATGAGTATTACTGTAGGTTAGTTCTGTAAGCTCCACCCCCATCTCATTTTGATGGGCAGGTCTCCATTTAATCCAGGGGTGGGATAGGCTCTGTAACTTTGATACAACATGGTGGAACAAACAGATAGAGACAACAGTGTGGAACCACAACAGGTATTACGAATACAGATCAACCAATACACCAAGACATTACAGTAATATTCCCAGTACAAAAGAACAAAGACTAGGCTGATAAAGACAATGGATAATTTCTGTCAAACTTCACAGGACATGTGATGGGATATGCACCAGCTCTTTGTCACAACTTTCTTTAAAGCATTTATGTATTTATGTTTTAAAGTGGCTTAACTAGCAAGGGTCTTGTGTGGATTGCAAACTGTGTCTAGACATCTGTAATTTGCACTTGGGCTATCTCATTTGCTGACTTTGACTGGGACTCCCCAAGTAGCAGTCAATTCATTTTCTGGCTTATGCCAGGGTTGGGTGGACATGAGTCAGCCTGGGTATTTCTGGACTCCGATGTTGCCTGAGACAACCATATCACTTCTCCAGTCTGCTGGCTCTCCTGTAACGCACTGTGTGACTCGCAGAGGCAAATGACTCTGACAAATACATTTCAAGAGGAAAACAGAAGCGTTTGTGCTGGCACTAGCAGAAGGCTGTACTTTTGAGCTGTGTCCATTAACAATTCTTGACTCCAAACTGGAGGATTGAACCACTTTTTTAAATCCTCCCTTTTACCACTTATTTTATTTTATTTTTTTAAAAAGGACTTTATGGGTGTTTGAACTTACTGGTGTGAATTTGGTTTAACCTATGGTTTTTATATTGGCCAATAAATACATTTTTCATTTACAGGTAGAATATTGCAGAAAAAATGCTACATTGTAATAAATGAGTGAATTCATTTGCTGTATGTACAGTAGAGTGATTGCAATGAGGTGTCCAGCAATAAACAATTCATTATGTTTTGGTTAATTGCTTTTTAATATTTTACGTTCTCACGTGTAGCATTTGTCTTTTGCTAATAATGAAAAATGGCACAGAAGAAACCGTGTATCTGACCAGTTTCATAATGGGGCCATCACATTTTTCAGGTTTTCTAATGTAGTTCAAAAGCAGTCATCTGAATTATTAAAGGAGAGGAGTAAAGTTGGATGAAAACTTCAGACTGGGTTTCCAAATCTTAAGACTTCCAAATTCATTTATTTTCATTACTTTTTTTTTCTTTTTTAAAATGACAGCTTAATTTCACACTTTAATTTAAATGAATGGTTTAATATGTAACACAGTTCTTTTATAGTATTTGGAAAAAGTGGGTCTTTAAGTCTTGGACAGACTTTGCAATGTGTAGGGCCCTGTAATACAAAAAAAAATCATTGAACTTGTGTTTTGAGTGTGAATTCCTTTGGAAAACAAATTGAATTACTTGGCTGTTATATTGTAGAACATTGCAGTGGCCCCACATGTTGCACACAAGTGTCTTTGTTGGAAAAAACAGCTGTACAAATCTTCCATCTCAAACGATTTCTGCCTTGGGGATGTCTTACTATAAAGTTTTGTTTCAAATGGTAAATTTGCCCTGTTGTATTTGGTTTCCAGTTTCACGTTCATTGTAATTACTGTATAGTGCAACGCCTTACGAGTGAAAACAAATCATCTTTGTAGCACATGGAGTTTTATGTTTTAATTTTACATTATTAATGCATTCTTACTAAGAATGTGGGTAACTGCTGTGCTTGTCAATTTCTTAGTACTGTAACTATCCATTTCCGATATCTTTCAAAAAGTGTGAATCTGTATTAATAACCTTATATGATCTAATCACACTGTCAGATTTTATGATATCGCAAGTTAATTTTTTGAATTCATGGGTGGTCTAGAAATGAAAGTTTCTAAACTGACATAATGATTAATCAAGATTTAAATCTTTATGTAAGGTACTCTGGAGAATTTCCATTTCGGATGGTGTAAATGAAATATTATTCAGGAACACGAGCAGAGTGGAACTTAGATTTAATTTTTAACTGAGCAATAATTACAGTTACACAAGGTTAATTACTATTTGTAGAGTCATACTAAAATGCATTGCAAGTACAAGGTACGTAATGTATGAATGTACAGTATGTTTTGTAGCTTGAAAATAGGTTTATGTCAAATTATTCAAGATCTAATTGAATTTCATAGACCTACGGTCTGTTTCACATGATTTTTGAAAAGCAACTGTAATATTAGAAGATAGAAAAAAGTGGAAGGAATGCAGTGGTTTGAAATCTCTCTTTGCCACCAGGCTTGAGTGAATTAATTTAGTCACATTTATAATCACTCATAATAAAGGATTAGGTAAATGCTTAGTGATACTGTACCTTCAGTTGAAACTACTTACTGAGATGAAACACCACAGTAAATAAAATCACATTTTTCTTATTAACTTAGAATGTCCTGTATTTGTAGTGAACACTGTGGATATTTAGAGATGTCTGTACCGTTTTACCTAACAGATTAGGTGCAGGAAAATCTTAAAGGAATGATGGATCTTGTTCTGCAATAGTTATTAGATATTTTTAAACCTTTTCTTGTTCGGTGTTGACTGAAAGATATTTTATTCTTTTGCTTCTGATCAGTCTTATGGAATATTTATGGAACATGTTGAAGCACTAATAAAGATGCAGTTAAATAAAAACTTTCTCATTTGTGAGAATATACAGTACAGTACACTGCCTACCAGTCCTAGAGCCTGAAGGTAAATGCTTTGAATCCAGGTTGTGCCACTCACCACTGAGATTAGCTAACGAGAGGTAGTGACCACCTATACTATAGATACATATATACAGTATTCTACACCGAGTCCCTATGGGACCAGTAAGCTTCATCTGAATCGGTTCTCTGTTTGATCTGACTTTTGGGACACAGCTTTTTTTTCCCTTTAATGCAGAAACAGATAATTCATGTGATAAAACACTTTGTCAGTGTACAGTGAGTGCTGTGAGTATATTACAGTGGGCACTGGAATTAAATGGCCATGGAGGATGAAAAGTACAGTACCGAAAGGACAAACACTTCTGTAACACATTGGCAACAAGAGAAACTACATTATGACATTCTGGTGGATTAAGCAAAATAAGTGAATGCAAAGTTTTTTTTTTCTCTGTAGATTCTAATAATATGGTAACTTTGAGAACAAAAATGGAAAATGTTTCATTTTAATAAATGTCGATGCATTAGCTAATTATAAAAGCTTGAGGTACTGTAGGATTCTTTTTCCCCTTGTAATTTGTAAGCAAATTAACAAATACTGTACAGTACACTGGTGTGGTATACACTACAATGCACATTTCTCTGACTAATATGCTTGAGTTCCTCATCAGCTATTATTTGGTTCAGAACTGGCATCATCTTTCTTCTTTATTTCAATGACTTGACTTGGTTTTTCTTTGTATTTGGTTGCATCAGAGCATATTGACCAGGGGCTGGAAATTGACTTCTTCGTGGACTATTCAGTATGTGCTTGTCTGTAGCAGCGGTGGAAATGGAAATATGGAAATTAAATGTACTTTCTGTGCAGTTACCCGTTGGTGGCGGGAGATGGACGTTTTTCACCAGAAGAAAAATGTATGGAGACGAATGTCATCTCCTTGCCAAATATTAAAAGGTTGTGAGGGGGATGTGGTGAAAAAAGTTGTTTGCCTTTGAATGTATTTCTAATGCGCCTCTCAAGTTTGTTTCAGCCAGAACAATTGCCTAAATAATTATTACCATCAGAGGAAACACTTACAGTGGTCCTAAGGCCGAGATTGTCAGTTATGCTTTTTGACGTTTATAAAATACAGATGCAAAGCAAATGAAACTGTTGTATTTTAGGACTATAACTGCTCCATGAACTAGTTCCATTCCTAGTAAACATTCCAGCCGAAGTGTGGGATGATTCTGGATTGGATTTATTTCTAACATTCTCTAAACATAACACACTGTTTAACTGTGTGAGTGGGGATGGCTCCATCAGCCTGTGATTCTTGCAGGGATGTTTTTTTTTATGCAAATAAACAGCATAAATATTAATTGGGTGGATTTGTGGGAGGATGATCAAAGCCAGGATACTTAATATTCACAGGTTTCTTTTGTAATCCAGCATTGCATTGGACTGCAATCTGATATTCGTAGCATAAACCAGTTTGATTATCTGCACTGTGAATTATACGGTATCTAGTTTAATTGTAACCTTAGTGCATACCATAATTATCCAGTTTAGATACACCAAGGAAGCCATGGCTTTATAGTGCAAAGATACAGTATATATTTTATTCTTAGATGCTATTTCTAAAATATGAACAGCTAAGCTTACTGAACCTCATTACAAATATCTTCCATTCTAATGGTTTGCACAGCTACAGTATCTTAAGAATCAAAGAATACTACAGTACCTTCAGGTAGATTTTAGGTCTCACAAGGATCGTTCTGACCTTTTAGGTTTTAGGTTGGGAGAAATTATTAAACACATTGTCTTCTGTAATGTTCCTGAATTAGTTATTTTGCTTTTTATGAATTTACAGTACAAACATGAACCTGTCAGATGTTTCGTCTCATAAAATTGCTTTTATTAAGATATTTAAAAGGGCAGTGTAATGAGGAGTTAAGAGTATGTCCAATATGCCTTCATCAGTTTTCTGGTTTTAATCATTGAACATCATCAGTTGTGTCCAAAAGGTGTCAGTTGAATCTCACTGGACCCCCAGCACTTTGTAGAAAATAAGGTGCTTTTTTTTGCTTTAAATGCAAGTTGGAATGCTAATCGATTGCATCACTAATAAAAGTGACAGATGAATAGAAGCCCACATGTAAAGATATGAATTTTATCATCTCCTTCAGCTGCCTCGCATATCTTTTTAATAGAATTTCAAGATGAAGAGGGGGATGAATTTTAATCACACATAATACACTGCAGCTTAGGAAAAACATGCAGACCTGATTTTGGGTTAGACTGTTGTAACTTAACTTGTCCTTTTTCTCACCAGCTCTTTTCCTCCCCAAATCAAGAAAACAAAGCAGGATAAAAGAAAAGTCCAGAGTTCACCACAAAGATGAGGCCATTTCTTGCTGCACCTTAGCAAGAAGCACTTGATTCACCTCCTTAGCTTAAAAAAAGCAATATAAAGGAAAAAAAAGACCATTCGAAATAGGTACAGGAGCAATTTACAAAGTGTATGTTTCACCTTTTTAAAGTTTGCTGGACAAATATACCCCACTTTGCGGTGGAAGACTAGCTTGTTTCCTCCCAGCAGAATTAGAAATGGAGGCCATTTCATTTACAAGGAAAACAGAGAATCCCTAATGACAGAATCACTTGTGAACAGGAACAAGCTGCTAATTAAGATACTAAATTAAAGGGGTGCTAGCTTCCAAAAGACTGCATCATCTCAAATGTTTTATAAGATAACCTTTAATTATGAATATCCCAGTATTTTTAATCAAGTTTTTTCCCCTTAATACTTTACCCATAGAAAATAGAACCTCTATGGCATTTTGTGTAAGGTATTGTTATGACAGTAAGCATTGTACATTTATTTTCTGATTTTATGGGATTTAGAATAATTCATGAAAAATATTACAATTTTTTAATCTTTTCTTTTAATTACTGTATATGTTTCCTCTTTGTTTCCTTTGTTCAGTGGGTGGAAAAGGCAACTATTTCTATACAATTATTTATTTTTTGGGTGCAAGCTGGAGTATAAGTTGCTGGAATGCCTGTTTACTGATGTTATTGTTTCCACCCAGTGAAATCCCAAATGCAAAAAGTTGCTGGCTCTCTCTTCCTCTGAGAAATGAAGAATCATTGACTGGTGGTGTTCTTCTTGTGTTAGGCAGAAAAAGGAAAGCTGTACAGAAATGACTAAAGGGGGGAGTTCATTGTCAGAGATGGACAGAGGGAAAATTAATTGATATTAACAGAGAGGAATGTTCACTCCCACTCATGATTCATGTCAAGGCTAAGGAACATAACAATGAAAACTTCAGATATGCTTTTTTAATCAGCTCATTTTTTTCCCCATAAGCTCGGAACTAAATTTGATCATCCTTGGGCTAAAAGTTTGCAATTTTAGACCTGTTGACCTAACCTTAACATGCCTTTTTTGAGATCCTTGTGCTTTTTCCACCTGCAGGCTACTGGGTTTATTATAATGAGGATCAGCAAAGATGCAGTGCAATAGCCAGATTGTATATTTTCTAAAATGCTGCCTGATGCAGTGACAAAGCTCCGGATTTTTTTTAAGTGCTTGTCTTTTGTATAGCAAAAAATTAGCCAAACGAAGTTTGGGGCTGGAGGAAAAAGTTTAAGTTAGTATAACATTCTTGTCTGACTGAAGTATGATAATGATGATGGGTCACTCTGTAGACCCCCATATACATAGAACTGTACTTTATAAAAAGGCATACATATACCAAAAACAAAAATGCAAAAATGTACAACTATTGAAGAAACAAACAAAATTTACCACTGCTAAATCTTTTCTAGGATGAGTAGATTTTTTTAAAATGATGATGAAACTGAATGAAAATTTTGTGAAACTGTGAATAATTTACCTCCAAGCTTTGCTTACATTATGGAATTCTGTTGCTGTCCATAAATAGAGCATTGTGTTTGGTTTTTATGAGGTGATAGAACACAGAACAATTTGCTTGCAATATGAGTTTGAAGAAAACAATCCAGCAGACTGCTGTGCTTTTTTCCCTCAGCCTAAAACAAGCAAAACTCACAGACCAACAAACACCCTGTGGTTTCTTTACTTTTTCATGCTCCCTCATTGTCTGCAGTCATTCATCTTGCACTGTTGCCATTGAAAAGTGTAACACAAGTCTGAGTAGAGGCTAGGCCTTTCAGCACAGCTTCCCGAGAACCTTGTCTTTGATTGGTCGGTCTTCTGCTAGGAATTCAGCTCATAGAGAGTGTTGCACACCATCTGCCTGAGGGGGTTGGAGTGGGGAATACAGCTGCCTGCAGTGCTTCCTTAAAAAAAGATAGAGAGCACACTTTAACTGAGCCTGCTTTCTCCAGTTCTCAAACGGGTCTTGTACTCAAGAAAAAAGCACTTCTGCTTTTAAAAAAAAAAGGACCTGAACAAAACATTCTGGTTTCATGCACTACAGGAGTTTTCTGGCTAAGCTGGGATTTCTGTGGTTCCCTGCCTGAAAGAGAAGAGCTGAAAAAAAGGGGGAAATTGCATGTCATTACAACTTGTTGCTCTTGGCTTACTGCAAATGAGGATGAAATTCCAAGTCTGTTTCAGAATACAGCACATTTGAGGTAAGGACACAAAACTCTGGTGGAGGGAGGCTGCAGATGAGCTTTCAGAAACTTGCTGTTTAGTTCTGAGCTTCCAAAAATTTTTTTTATACCATTGCATTGAAAGGCTCTGGATATCGGTGCTAGGAGAGAAGGTGTTGAAACAACTGTTTCTCACTCTTGTGAGATCTACAGAGGATTGTTTTGCCAAGTTTATTGATGTGTGAATGGGGCGGCTTTGAATTGCTTGGCATTTTGGAATCGTCATGATTCAGATGTTTTTCCTTTTTTGTATTTTTTTTAAAAATCGCTTAACCCTTCATAGTACATTAGAGTTATGTCACTGCTAAGTTAGCAGTTCATAGAGAAAATAAATGGTAATTTGATGTCTATTTAAATGTACTGTATTACTAACATAAGTATTAGTATTTTTGTATTTATTTTTCTGTATGAATCTATTAGTAAAATAATTCTAAACATAGCACGACTCGATATAAAACAATACTATGTGTTTTACAAAGACTAGCCAGGGAATTGCAGTACATTGAGCTATAAGATTGTAATAAAAAGGCTTTTACTAGTTAAAGTGTACGATTTATTTAAACTTCTGCATGTTAACTTAAATTACAAAGCACTGAAACACGTAAAAAACAAATGTGAGAGTTCTAGTGTGTGACAATGAATATATTTTTAGATGGGAAGACTTTCTTCTCCATGCTGGAGAAATTCATTTCAGGTGATGTGGAAACATGCTTTTCAAAACTTTTTTATTAAGGGATTGTGGTATTTGTTGCAGTTCTGTCGGCGATTATTAATGTGGTCTCAGCAGTGTTTTATAGTAAATTAGTCATGTGTACTCCACATTCATTGTTAACCTATATATAGGTTCAGGACAGCAGTTCAAGGAAGGAAGTGCCTTTGGAAACTTATTAGTGGGGTGTAAGGCTTACTGCAAAGCTAGTTCTGCAACTGCTTGGAGATGGAGGATAACAAGTGAAACCTGTTGCCAGAAACAAGTAAAAGGAACAGTACCAATTAGCCAAAATAGCAGTATAACAATAGATTTTTAAATCAGTTGCTTACGCAGATAGATTCTTAGCTTCTTGCTACGCAAAATGAAAGAGTGACTGTGCAAGAGGTTTTTAAACATGTTATAATGGGATAAGTTCCAAGCTAATAAATTCAGCTAACAATGGCTGTTAAGCACCTTCTAGGAGACTGTGTGGTTAAATGCCAAAGTTTGATATTGCTGTAACAGTTAATAAAATTGTGTATCAAAAATGTATCCATTTTAATGGTTTCTTAGCTATTGGGACTTTTCTTTCAGGAGTTTGCTTTTAATTGGGACTGTCTTATGAGCTCATTAATAAAAACACTATACTGGTGTTCATTAGCCAGCATTCTGTCTTCTTGTTTCATAGGAAAACATCACCAGAGTCTAGGAGAATGTACTTGGGCAGATATACGCTAATTGATGAAAAGTACTGTTATTAGAGAAGACGCGGAGCATGTCATTAAATTGAGCTTCACTACTTAACTGAAGTGCTTTTTCCATAAAGACCAGTCTTCCCAAGCCACCGTGATGCTAAAGATAAACTTTAAATTGCCATGTCGTCATTCTGATCAGAGTTGCCGAATGTCTCTTGATCCGGTAGTCTGTGTTGTCTGATCATGCGTGCTGATGTCTGGGTTGAGTAAATAGGAGGCAGTGGTTCTAACTGCCATACTTACTTAGAGCTGAATTCTGTAGCAAGTCCCTGGAACAAAAGGTAATTACGTTAACTATAAACAACAATCAGGCTTCTGAGTAAAGATTCAATAGAGCGTCCCCTTGAGGATAATGTACAGTCAGTTGTGTGCTTAGAGGGTGGGGGGGATGTGACTGGGTTTGGACAGGACAGGAAACTCTTTCCTTACTCCATTGAATTCTCTACATCTGCATTTTTGGCCACATAATGGGGACATCTTTATTCTTGTAGTTACACCATTGGAGTGAACACTGAAATGGTTTTATATTATGAGTAATTATCTAAGAGGATAATGCTGTAAGTATGATCATGCCTGCTAAATATGGTTCATTTGTATACTGAGTCACTTACCGTAGTACAAGACCCCTTTGTGTCACAGCTAAGTAAATAAATTCAAAGACCATTATTCATGAAGATTTTGGGTTGTTTTGGAAGAAAGTAAATTTGTCTTGGGGTGCACCGGGAAATTTAAGTATGAAAAGATTTATTTGAATTGTCTTCTGTAGGTTTTAGTTTGACAGTATCTTTTTTTCTTCCCAATTGCATAGATTTGGTTGTATTGATGATGATAAGGGTGAAATGAAATCTGATGGGTTATTGTCAGTTATATTGCTGGAGATGATTCCTTTAGTTTTATCACTAAGTCACAGAAGAGTACAATGTAAAGTGCAATGTTAAAATAATTCATATTTTAAGTGATTCAGGTGTTCAGTATATCAAACAATGATTTTTGACTTCAAACGGCACAGAGTGCTTCTTGTCACACTGCGCTGTTCAATAAGAACAGAGGGAAAAAGATACAAGGTTAAAAAAGGGATCTGGAAACTGTCCGTCTCTGTAAACAGTGATGTTGTGTGAAATGTGTTGAGTGTAATCAGAGGGTTACAGCCTGAAATAACTTGCCTGAACAAGACACTTTTGTGCTGGTAGTGTCTATGACATGCTTATGTAATGTACAAACTGCATTACAGCAAAGACTCAAGTATTTGGATTTATGATTTACAAATTATTTTATGAATAAAACTAGACTCTATCAATCAAGTTAAAAAAACGGCTTGTATGCATAAAATTATATCAGTACTAATGTTTATTGATTTCAGAGCATTGTGCACAAAAATAATATATTTTATAATTGATTTTATCTCAATAAGGTGGTATATTTTAGCTCGCTTAAAACTTTCTTGAGATCAGTGAACAGTGCATAGGGGATCTTATTATTTGGATTTGATAAACAGACAAAACAGGTTTATTTACCTTTAAATGCAGAAGAATGAGAAAATTCCTCTCGGTGCTTTCTGGAGGATTTACAGTAAGTAACCTTTATTGTCATGCAGATGGTAACACAATTTGAAGCAGTGTGGCACAGTACTTAGTGGACTTGTAAATCGAATGCTGTGGGTTCAAATAGTGGGTGCTGTACTGCTATTGTGACCTTGAACAAGGTAATTACTTCAATCAATTTCCCTCAGCAAAATGCTTCAGCTGCATAAATGGTTATAAATGTTAATCACTTTGGATAGAAGGATCAGCCAAATACATGAACAATAACAATTAAAGCTGTGTGCCCCAGGTAAAGATTTCCTGAGGCTGCCATTTGTACAGGTGCTTCTGTAGATAACATTTAACAAATAAAACAACAGCTTTTTTGTTTTGTTTTGTTTATTGGGTGTTTTGCAGCTAGGAATGGAAAGTCCTGTTCAGACAACTAAGGAAGTAGTGGAATGCCGGTGGCATCATGGCACACTGCTTACATATGTTTTCAGTGATGTGGAAAGCAGGGCTGAAACAACAGGCCAGGGGTATCAAGTTCAGAGGCTCTGAATTGTTTCCTGATTCAAGAAGGTAGAGGGAAAGCACTCATATAATCACATCAACCTATTTGCCCAATTTCCCAGACTCTTAATGAACATTTATTTCTGAAATGTGTATATTTAGGATATTTAGATATTTACCATTCACAGATTTTTTTTTAATGTATTGGAATGTAAACAGTAATACCAAGTTGTATTTCTGTACTTTTTTAAAGTTTGAAAGGGCTTGTAACAAAGAAACAGTGAATTTATCCTCCTGCTGTATTCAAAAGTAACTCCTATACTGCATCTTATGTAAATCTAAAGTCCATAAAAATATTGTGCAGTACTGTATTTGTTAAGTGGTACCTCAAATGGACATTGCTACAGGCCAACTATAACAATTCAATGCTGAATTAATTGTTAAAATATCATTTGTATACTTGCCATTCTTTAGTTTGGATAATTATCATCTGCATAGCTATAATTTGCCTGTATATTTCAAATTTCCTTATATAAATGCAGTTACAAAAATAGCGATGACAGTTATGTGCAAACAGGGAATGTATAGCATGTTAGGAATGCAACCCCATTCCCAGGGCCTCTATTGACAAAAGTTTATTTCTTCTCCACATACAACATACACCTTTGAACTCAGTCACCTGTAACATATCGGCAGTCATTTAGATGAGTAAATACCTGATTATATGTAGAACAATTCAGTGACATGCAGGATGATAGAATACAGTGCAGAAGCTGTTAATAGCCAAAAAAAGCTTTGAAATCTTTCGATTATTCCCTTTACTGTCAGTGTACTGTAACAAAGGATATTGAAGAGATAAAGGAATCTGATTTAGCATGTGTAAGAAATAGCCACTATAGAATAAATCATAAAACAATGTTGTAAACAGGATCCAGTACAAGTCATGTGACATTTAAAATGTACTCTGGTGCAGTTTCTTGGACATTAGCAATGATGATTTACTGCCTTATTCCCTTATCTAGTCATAATCAGGTGGCTCCTGAATTAATAATACCTACAGTGTATTGGGGCTTTCTGTGTTCCACCATTTTGTGAAAATGCACAGTAATTCTTACACATGTTACAACGCATTGTTTGTATTCAAAAACTGTCCTGTATGTGTCAGCATAGACCAAAAAGAAAACTGAAATATGTTGATTTCATAAAGTAAGTACTTAGAACCATAAACTCAGTATTTGGCACCCTTGGCAGCAATCATAGCTGCAGGGTTTCTGGGGTAAGTCTGTGCCAATGTTGCACACTGGCTAGTTGCAAGTTTTTTCCCATTCTTCATGGTAGATTTACTGACACTCTCGCACAGCTTTAGGATCGCTTATGGCCATCAGTTTTCAAGTCTTTCTACAGTAATCTTTGACTGAGACACTCAAGGACATTTATTTTCTTATTCCACTCCAATCTAACTTTTGCTGTGGATCAATGTCCTGTTGAAAGGTGAGTTTTTGTTCTAGTTTTATGTGTGAAGCATGTTTTTTTAAGATTTGCTAGTACTAAACTCCTGTTTTCATCAGTATCAACAGGCTTCCTAATACCTACTGATGAGAAGCAGAACTATCACATAGAGGCCACCATGCCTGACAGTAGTGTTGAGTGAGTTATGTCCATGTGAGTTTGTGTCAGATGTACTGTGGCATTTTGCATTTAGACCAAGACATTTCCTCTTTTGTCTTGTCTGATTACAAAACCTTTAGCCACATGTTTGCAGTATCTCTTACAGTAGGCGCTTTTTTGGAAATCCATTTTGGGACACTATTCAGTTTTATAAAACCCCTTTTGTGGAGTGACTCAGATGACCTACAGTATAGACATTTCCTCCCACTGAACTCTGTAACTCTTGCAAAGTTGTCGTTGGCTTCACGGCTTCATGGTGGCATCCTTAACCCGTTTCCTCCCTGCCTGGGTGCTCAGTTTGGTGGAGCAGCCTGGTCTAGCATGTCAGGGTGCCTTCTAGTTCCACTTCTTCACGTTTGACTCCTGAGGTTTTTAAAATGTTTTATACCCTTCTCTGGATCTGTCGCTTTTACAAACTCAGAGATAGGTATACTTATTTTTATTGGATGTGAACTACTATTATAACACACAGAGGCCATTCATCTAAGTTTGTGGCTTATTAAAGCTTCAGATAATTTTGTGTACCTTTATGTGTAAATTACTTTGGTTTTCGACACAGCAAAAAGCTTTAATGCTTATGTAATCATGATTGTTCTAGTTTTCTTTCATATTACCAATTTACCCCATTTATCTTTTTTTGCTTTTAACACGCGGAATAGGTATTATATATCAAATATTAATTGCTGCTCCAAAGTGTCATGACTGCGTGCTTAAAAGCAACCAAATGTAAAAACTGTGCAAAGGTCTGAGTACTTTTGCAAGGCACTGTACATTGTTAAAATCGCATAGTTCAGCATTTCATACAGCAAGAAACCATATGTACAATAGAAAACTTAAATTACTTATGCTCAGAAGTTTTGAGTGAAAGTTTTCTGCTGGGAAATGCATTGGCATATTGTGTGTTCTGGGAAATGTATTCAAACTTTCTCAAGCTGCTGTGTGCTTTTTAGAGCCATTGTATGGTCATTATTACCAAGTGTAGGCTGAAAAGTACTTAGAACGGTATATAAGTTCTCTCCTGTATTCTGGACCACATGCAATACTGTATAAATAGAACATAATTATGAGAATTAGCATGTTTTTCTTCCACTGTGCATTTATTTGACAATCTCATATCTACAAAACTGTTGTTTTGACATTGATCTGTGACTTTGCTTGTCAGTTTAGCATTTCTCCCTTTTGATGCCCCACACACACAACAGCAGAATAAAATCATTCTTCACTGTATGCAAACATTTACGATAGCTGTTATCTGTGATGTTATTTTGGTGTTGAATGGCCATTATTTCTTTACATGGCTATGACTTATATTTAGAATTGAACTAAGAGCTAGCTTACATCTTTTCAGCTTTTCTTTATTGTTTTTTTAACAATAAATAGGATGGCAGGAGCCCATCTTTAATAATTTATCTTAGTTACTACCCTGCGGCCCACAGATTTGGAATTCTTGTAAAGTGAGACTCTCTTGACTACGGAGTTGTAATGAGAAAGCTTTCCTGTCTTTTATAAAGCAGGCTTTTGATGTAGCCACTCTAGACTTGCAGCTTCATAGATAGAATGTGTGGGCAGTTGAGGTCTCCATAGGGGCTGATTTACAGAGTATGAAGGTTTGATGAAAAATTGATATACTGTATCACCATAAGATAAACCTCATACTTCAGCATTCCTGTGAAATATTTATTAGTGGGGGATATTTGTAGTTGGCTTCAATAATTAATTTGTCATTTGAATAATCAGAAACATAGAGCTCCATCTGCAATTATAATTTTAAGAGTTATAAATCAAACCGGGCAAAATTAATATTTATACAAAATATTGTTGATATTAAATAGCATCATTTAGATCAACTCATTTTAGTGCTGACATGGAAATACATGTTATGCATTTATTCTGTCTCACTCATCGTGACTGGCAGGATTTTGATTAAACTTTGCAGGAGCACTTCTGTGATCAACCGATCAAAAGGCTTTAAAAAACTGTAATTGATAGTCACTTGTTTGATCGTCAATAAGAAAAAAAAATGCTTCCTTTCCAAATATTTAGAGTGAATATGTTTAAATTAAAGCAGTTGTTGTAGATCAGTAACCTTTCTTAATTTTCAAATGGAGGCCTTAATTTTAAAATCTGAAATATTTCAATTGCTCTAAAATCTATACTTTTATATAAAAATATACTAGAGTCTGTAAAATACGGCATTTCGAGTGTGATCAATAATTTAAACAGCTTTTGTTTGAAACAGAAAGGACACTGTTTGCATGTCTAATGCCGTCTGTTTATATTGCACAAATAGTAATATGTTTTTATCCCATTTAATTGGAAGTACCTATGTATTTCTGTGGTGTAAGATTATGTTGACATACTATACTGAACTGTAATTCATTGTGGCCACAGAATTAGGATAAAATACAAAGTTATTTGTATATTTCATCATGGGCAGTATCTTTCTGTTTTGCTTCCTTGCGTGTTTAAGGTTTAATTAATTCTGTTCTCTTGAATAATTCCCCCTCACGTTGTTTTCTTTTTGGAATGATTCCAAGCTTCTCTCAGTGGGGCTGTGGGTACTGAGCCGAAACTTCTTGCAGAGATTTTAGGATGCCCTCCAAACAAGTCCAGGAGAATCGCTGGCGTTCTGCTTTAAAACGGCAGTTTTCTTGTTTACTTGAGGCGTCATTCCCCACATTGCGTTTATCTGTAATGCAATGCAATGACTGTTTTGTCTGTGCTGTTTCCACTGTTTTTTTTTCATTGTTTGCCTTCCCGTTGGTCGATTTGAAAAAGGAAACATGCAAAGAACATTTAATAGGTTGTTACGAGAACTTTTTTGGGAAAGGAGGCTTAACCTTCTTAAACACCCCAAAATAATTTCAGTTAACAAGTTTACAATGCAATTCATTCCTTTATACTAAATTTCCTGTCCTGTCTTATTTTTTCCCCCCTTTTGAATTAGCCATGTTTAATGGACTGTCCCTGTCCTTCATTTTAGCATGCCTTCCAGTTGTGCGTTTTCATTAAATTTGGTTTTCAAACTCACTGTGCAGTTATCAGTCATCAGTGATTCACTACTAATGCATAAGCTGTGTTATTGCCAATGTGTATTAACATTCCTGTCCAGTATCAGCTAAAATTATGAGCATTTTTAGATTAAATGACATTCCAAGTGCATTCTGATCAAGAAGAAATGGGTTCTGAAAGATTTTTGTCATTCAATAAGCTTTTCTGCTGCATTCTTTGTATTATTTGTGCTGTATTACATGATTAATTGTGGTTTCATTACCAATCTAACAGCATTTTTCCATAACCTTAATCCTAATAAATACTATTGAAACAGTGGTAAGAAGTCAGTTTTCAATCTTTGCAACTCATAGTCCACACAATATTCTCTGTAATCTGTTCTTTCTTGGTTTGCACTCATCAGATAATTTTTATATTTAGACAACAGTTGGTGCTTGTGCTCATTTAAGTTTATACAGTATTATCTTACAACTTTAAAAACGTGACAAATTCAAATGTGCCATTAAGGAATATTGTTTAAAGCCCATCATGGGATTTACTTCTTTACTGCTTTTTTCACAACCACAGGATTGGTTGTTGTACTCTCTTTTGACATTTCAGAGGGGAATTAACCTCTACTTGTTCCTTTGCAGCCCGCATACTGATGCAGATTCCTGCTCTACTTCTTTGCTGCTCTGAGCAACACAGTGAAAATGTTTCTCAATACCCTACTCATCAGGGTGCCCAATTTTGAAATTCATTGCAATAGGCAGTGTATGAATGCATAAGCTATGCTCGCTTACTTGCCTTGAATGTTTTCAAGTGGTCGAAATTGGAGGGCTTATAGTTCTCAGTATGTACAGTAGCTGGAAGCAGGTGCTATGTGTTGCAGTTAATCTAAAGCACAAAAGAAGACAACACTTTTTGTGTGAGAAACAAAGATGTGTTCATACATACTCATGCTAAAAGATAAAAGCAAGAAGCTTGTTAACATAGTGAACTGCAGAACAGGAATGCATTCAGTAGTTTTAGTGGACTGTCTGTTGCTTGGTGTTCGTATTAGTTGACTCTGGGATACAGGCCAACTCCTCTAAGAACATTAGGGGGCCAGTTTGCTTTGCATTCTGTGCAGCAGGGTGATGATTTTATCTGGAGATTTTTCTTTGCTTTTGCAGCTACAGTAAATTGCATGGACAGGAGAAGGTGAACCAGCACATACAGTAGTGTTACTAAGGAGGTTTAGAGAGGTTTATCATTCCACACTGTTCTCCAGGGATACAGACTACAAGAATCCCAGTCTTTTCTCTCCTGGCTGTGCTGTTCTCATTGTTCAGCACTGAGGGTTGCATTTGTCAGGGATTAGAGTGCCAAAAACTTTAAATAACCTGAGTCGCACAGCCAGTTAATTTTTCTCAACTTTTTGGAACCTTGAAGCTACTAATGGTCAATCATACAAATATATTAGTATATAAGGTCTGAAGTGCATTCCCTTTTGTCTACTTCAGATTGTATTCATAAATATTAATAGGTTTGCAGTTTTATCTTGATGAGAATCAGTCTCAAATAATAAGGTTAATGTTCAGCCCTTCCTGGAGATAACCTGAAGCCACATAATTATTGTTAGATAAGAAATGCATACACAAGTAGGTCAGAATAAAACAAGGCTATCCTTGTCCTATGAGACTGCTTCTTATTTTTGCTTTAAAATATTCAACTCGTAAATTTACATTTAACAGTGTGTAGAAATGTGACTGGATCTAAAACCCTCTTGGAAAAAAGGATGTGATATGCAATGCAAAGAAATCATTTAATCATTAAGCATGTGTGGATTAGCAGAATTTAACAACCTGGGGACTGTATATGGATTCTAATCAAAACTGAAGAGGTTCCATGCCAAGGAGCACTGTTATGTATGCGTAAGTATTTCTTAAATGACTTTGATTCCAAATAGGTTTGATCCCATATGTTCTCATCTTTAAGAATCTCTTCCCCGTTTGAGGTGGATTTATACATAGTGCACATATCGATATTTTATGTTTGGTTACATATCTTCTGATCTATTTTCGGCATCAAAGGATTCTGCTTCTCCTTTTTAAAACACAGCACAAAGAGAGCTTTTCTTTCTGAAATTGTATGCACTTTTGATAGATTTCAGGGCGCAAGATTTTGGCTCATTTCTGCCTTGTGTTAATCTTATGCAGTGAAGAAAGGTGCCAAAAAATGCCAAGAGATTGTAACCCTGGAGCTGAAGTACATCAACATCCAACTATTTCATGAAGCATACATTGTGTTGATTTTGTACTTATTCCACTTCAAGAATCTGCCCTTTCCAAAACAGATTAAATAGGCATATTCCACATTTCTGCTTTGTATTGAAAGGCATATAGGTATAAACCAAATGTTTTCCAATGTTTAATTAGCCCAAATTATATATAAGTTATTGTATTGTCTTTTTTTACTTGGAAGTAAAAATCAGTTATGACTACTTGAAAGAGACATTCTGTAAATAAATGGAGTTGAACTCTTTTATGAATGCTAGGTTTCAGAATTTAATATGGGGCTCAATTGACAAAATCAAGTTCCTTTTTAGGATGCAAGAAATCAATGATATGTGCATTGTAAAAATGTAAGTCGTATTGTTTTTCACCTACAGATGTATTTGCTAGGTGCACTATTACTATTAATACACAGAATCAGTAATTATGTAAAGGAAAATCAATTTGGGAAAGGATTCTGTGTTTGATTATTAGCTTAGTTGCTGTATGAACAAGGTACCACAGGGTTTGCCAAGAGGACACAAATGAATCATATGGTGCTGTCTTTATGATTATCTGCCTGAAGCAGTAAATGTCAGCCATTACAGTTTATCTGTATTAAAAAACAGAACAGATTTGAAGTAATTTAATCTTGGACAGTGATGTGTTAATATGGAGTGCCCTTATTTGTAGTCAACTCTGGACCTTAGTAGAACTTGAGAATTACAGCAGAGAGTGCCATTGCCTTAGGTCAGATTCGAACTCCGATAGAATCAAAGAGATGTTGATGCAGTGCTGTTATTGCTGCAAGGAGTGGACATTCTCTTCTGAAATCTTTCTCTCTGTCTTGCTTAACCCCATCTAGGCAAGACGTGTTGAAACAGCAAGGGTGCCACTTTATTTGGCATGAAATGTAAGCGAACTACGGTAGACTGTAAAAGATCAAGGTGTGGCAGCACCACTGTATTTTATACATTTCTGTTGATGTCAGGTTTACGTTTTCTATGCCGGAGTGTTCTTGTCTACTGTACATGCATGGATGCAGTTGAATTGATTGTATTATTGAGTCTGATGTTAACGCAAACTAAAGTCACAATTACAGTACAGTACAGAACCCAGACAATGAAACTGCAGGTCAGCGCCAGCAAGTAAATAAAGCTGTGCCAAACTGCTGTGCCAGACTCCGGTGGTTTCTGTGCTGGCTGCACACTGTTATTAAAAGCCAAAAACAGCCACAGGATGCACTATCAACAGCAACTTATGTTAGAGTTGCCTGTTTGCCATATGCCCCTGTGTGTATAGCATTACAGAGTATCTTTCTTTCCAAATAATGTTTTCATCCAACTGTTCAGCCATCCGTCCATGTTTTCATAAATACTCTTTATGCACTTGTGTTCAGTATGTAGCTGCGTAAGATGTCACTGGCGTACAAATGCTGTATAGGAATGATCTGAGTTTATGAATATTTTGAGTTGTGGAAGTTTGTTTAGTTTTAACTTTGGCAGTCAAGTTTTGTGCGACTTGTTTAGTCATTTATTGACAGTAGTTTCTTTTAAGTGAGTTTCAGGTTAATCTGCAATTTCAAAGAATTTTAGATTTTAAAATGGTGGTTTATAAATCCCTTGCCTGTTGGGGCTCCATTTAGTACAGTTAAGATACCTTAAAATCTATTGCTGTGTTTGTTAACACAAGCTTGCACTTATAAGGCTGAATGAACTCAGTTTACTTCTGTGTTGATTTGAGGTACAAATTACACTATATATATACACTGTGATTTGAAATTGAATTTGAAATTGAAATTGAAAACCGAACATGTGGATGAGGAAAACTGTGCCTGTGTTGCTTTCTTAAGGAGCTTATCTGAAAGATAGCTGTAAGGCATTTTGGACAGCAGATGTATATTTCATGTATAGAAGTAATTGAAGCAGAGAATCATGTCTGGAATGTCTGTTTAAAGGCATCATTATGGCTGTATTATTGGCTGAAACTGGTTAACCTAAAACATGCCTTTGAAGAGCAAGAGCTGATTGCTGCTTATCAAGATCCTTTAATGAATAATTAAAATTGCATCGTGAGCCAGCACTGTACTGTAGTTTAGCTAGTTAGCTGATTGATATAAACCTGCTGAGAATATGTAAACAGTATCATTTTCACACTGATTGGAGATTTTTTGAAAGTTGACTGCAACATAAAAGTGGGTCAAGCAGGCACTGCATGTGAAGGTTTTAGTTCTGGTTAATATCCTCAGGAGCTGCTCCTTGGCTTCAGAATTGGAGTACTCTGGGAACTTAATCCACTCTTTTTCAATCCACTTCTGCTTCTGAGGGTCATGACTGTGGGAACGCTAGGAAGACTATAAAGTTTTTTGCCCCTGGGAAGAAATTTAGAAAAATTGATTTTCAAGTTTTTTTGCTCTTAATTGTTAGGGATGCAGAATTAAAAAATTGCACTTTGGTTGAGTACTTTTAAGAATAAAAAAGGAAAATGAGTTTCATTTTGTTAGATAAGAGAGATCTTCAGTTTATTCATAGCTCAGCCTTGTTTTAATTTTGGCTTTAATGTTTTTACTTTGTCACTACAAAAATTAGGTGACTGTGATTTTCTTAATGTTTACAGTTAGAGAAAGCTGAACTCTGTACTCTGATACTGTATACTGCAGGTTGGGTCAGGTTTGCAAAGCATTCAACAGACTTTTGTCAAGTGTATTTTTTTCAGAATGAAAATTATACTGTTTACATTTTTTTTTCTTATGCTTATACCTAAACTGGTATCTTTGATATCCGGACGCCCCTGCACCTTTCTTTTGATGAATTTAGCAGACTATTTAGTTTGTGATTGATCTCTTTGTTTGGTTTGAATATCTGTGAATAAATATTTTAACAGTGTAGAAAACTGAGCAGGGTTTTTCCACATTTCTTGAAATCCAAAATTTCCAGTTTCAAACTGTTTAAAATACAATTAAAAGAATTCAGCAAAGGGTATGGCGGATGTGTTACACCTTTTTAGTAGTTCCTAACTAATATTTTATCTCTAAGCCTTTGCAACACGGGGCAGGTTCCCTCAGAAGGGAGCAGTACCGCAGAAATAATGTTTTTCTTTATGTAAATTCTAAACTTGCTCTTAAGATACAGATTACATTAAACTAGCATGCACATTCCTAATATTTGCTTATGATGAAAAGACTGTGAGAATGTGTTGTGGCAATTCTGAATTGGATACCAGTACAATATACAGTATGTACAGTATGTGTGTTGTGGATGACTCTGAGATGCTACAGAAATGGCCTACAGCATTTGTTTTGTAATAACATCTCCGACATGAGAGGCTATGTCCGGGTGGATTGTATGCTGAGAGATGTTCCCATTCTTAACTAATTGTAGTTGTGATTACAGTGCAGTGATACAGTATGCAGCTAGATACTTTAAACAGTACATTTAGTATTCAGTGGATTTTTTATGGATTAAAATGTTTCTGGGACCTGTTCTTTGGTATTTGTCTAAATAAGTATATTCCATAGGCATAATGCTGTAGGTTTTTCCTCCTTTGAAATGTTTGTATCCTCCTAAGAAATGCATGTATTGTTTTGGACTTATTTGTATGCTTTTCCTTTGAAGTATATTGATAGCCCCCTGCTTTTTAAAATATTTCTTTGGAAGTACAGTAACAGGAATAGGATTTTCCCAGCTTTGCATTTCAATTTGAGTGTGCAGCTCTGTTTCAAGTCTCTGTATGTAAATTTGTAATATAAATGCCTGTTGTTTCATTCTTTCTGTGAGTGGGGATTTGTGTTAAACTGGAGGTTACTGTGCAATTGCAAGAACATTCTGCAATCTGATTTTCTTAAATGGATACGGTTTCCTTATGTACAGTAGTGTGAAATGTATTTGTAGCACAGCTCTTTAGGCTTCTTATGGAATACTCAAAACATCCTCTGTCTGAATTTGTTTTAAAAAATATTGAGCTGTACTTTTTACTAAAATTTTGAAAATCATTTTCAGTATGTTGCGATGGACTTGCAGCCCATCCAGGGTGTATCCTGCTTGGATGTTGCTTGTTGGGATATACTCCAGCTCCTGTGCAAACCTTGAATTGGATGAAGTGGTTAGAAAATGGATGGTTGGATTTTCAGTATCGATAATAATGTAATTGTTCTGCATTAACACATTTTTACACTTACACTCTTTCACCACCACCATTTGTATAAACCTTTTCTGGGCTTATGTAATTGTCAGCCAAAATTAAATGTGGTTTGTCAGTGCATTTTCTACATTGTCACTTCCTTTCGGATTATGCTTTGTTAATGTTTTTCACGAAATGTCTAATCAAGGCTGGTTCAACATAACCAGGTCAGAGAATGTGGTCATTGTTGTTTTTGTTTTTATCACTTTTAGAAAAGGGATCTTTTATTTAGATATTAGAACAAAGGGTGGAGTGGTGGCTCTGTGGCTCAGGATCTGTGCCTGTGGCTGGAAGGCTGCCGGTTCAAATCCTGCGGCCGGCAGAGGAATCCTACTTTGTTGGGCCCCTGAGCAAGGCCCTTAATTCCAACTGCTCCAGGGGCGCTGTACAAGGGCTGACCCTGCACTCTGACCCCAAGCTTTTCTCTCCCTGTCTGTGTCTCATGGAGAGCAAGCTGAGGTATGTGAAAAGATGAATTCCTAATGCAAGAAATTGTATAGGGCTAATAAAGTGATGTTATGTTAAACTTCTTGTGTGGTTTGAGATCCTTTTTTTTAAAAAAAGCTTGAAAATATCATCCAAAAGGCAAGGCTTATTCCTGTATTGAATAAACAGAAAGCCTGGGTTTACTGAAAACACAAACAGACATCCTATACTGTGCACTTTATTGAAATTTTGTTTTTTTCCTGAGGCCATCATTGCCTTAAGGGAAAGAACTGTATTGGATGTTTAAATTTCCACATGATTTGACTTGATCTAAGTTACAGCATTATCCTTTGTTTAGTTTCCCGCTACGGCAAATGTGAATTACTGTATAATACATCAGATATACAGAGCAGGCATTTGTATTTACATGTATAATTAAGAACTGAAAGTAAGCCCCCTACCTGATATGCTGTTTAATATTCCAGTGTTCAAGTCCAAGACCTGTGTAGGAGAGACATATGAACTTGAAGCATAAATCTAAATGCAGTTGATCATGCTGCATTGCATTTTAGTGCCTTGAAATAAAAGTCATAAGTGCCTGTTCATGCACTGTGGTGTCGGTTGTGGATTTACTGTGTGCATTTGAGATCTCTGCAGAGATCCCAAAGGAAAAGTTATGTGTAAAAAGACAGTTTTGAAAACTCAATTCCACTCTTACTGGGCTGAAAATTAAAAGTAATATATGGATTGTGCTAAAGCTGCTGGGCTGGTAATAGGATCTTGACTGTATAGTGATGAGTTTAACTCTGTAATCATTGCATCTGTCTTCTCGTTTTGGTGAACAGAGTTTTGAGTATTTTTTAGGGGATATTGGTCAGGGTCTTTTTTCCCTTAAGTGATCCTTTAGTTTAAGAGGGTAGAAGGCAACTGAGCCCAGTTTCGAGTCCATTTGCTTCAAGCTGCTTATTTTGTTTTGTTTTGCTGTTTAGTTCCATAGCCAGTACTGGTTGTCATGGGAACACCCCCCCTCCCCATTAAGGCCTCCTGAGCTTTCCCATCCCTGGAAAGGGACAGTTTGTAGAAGTCAATCAAACCTAACCTGCACCTGGCAGACTGCCATGGAGAAAATTTAGTCCCCACAGTCAGAAGCCTCCCTGACTGAAATGGTACCCAGGCCTCTGGTTGAACTTGAACTTTATTGCCATATGTAACCGGTACATGTACTGGTACTATGGAATTCTTACTTACAGAAAGTCTCTCGATTGCTAAAACAAGTGTAAAAACACAAAGAGCAGACAGTGCATCAAGACAATATACAAACAAACAGTAGACAATGTACAAGTAAACAGTTTAAATGTAAACAATGCAGATGTGTTAACAATGAATGTGCGGAGATGTGCAATAAATAAGAAATCATAATGAGGTAGAGGGTGTAGGCATGGTCCGAGAGGCATGGCTAAATGTGTTCATCAATCGCACTGCTTGTGGGTAGAAGCCATTGAAGAATCTAGTGGTCAGTGTCCATATGCTCTTATATCTCTTGCCTGAGGGCAGTGGGGTGAAGAGCTCATGCCCGGGGTGGTGACTGTCCTCTGTGATGGCCAGAATTCTACCACGGCAGCGGTCCACATAGAGCCGTTTAACCTCGGTGAGACCACAGCCGATCTTCTGGGCCATATTGACCATTCTCTGCAGTGGCTTTCTTTCTCGAGAAGAGGTGTTGCTGTACCACACGGTGATCCCGTTGGTAAGCACGCTCTCGATGGTGCAGCGGTAGAAGTTCACCAACACAGGTGCTGGCATCCCCCATCGTTTGAGGCACCTCAAGAAATAAAGGCGCTACTGAGCCGTCTTCATGATAGAGTCAGTGTTCACAGTCCAGGTTAGATCTTTAGAAATGTGAAACTTTAGGTTCTGTGAGCTAACAGTGTGAAACACCATCCTACTCCCTTAAGGAGTTAATGCCTTATTTAATGGAAAAGAAATCCCTATTTCACTCTTCCAGTGTATGTTGCAAACCTGGGCTTCTGTGAATGCTTCTTGAAAAATAGAATTAATAAGGTTTTATTGATTACCAGAGTTCGGCTTATACCTTAAACCCACAGTAGAATTGGGAAGCTTTTCTTCTTCCTTTTTATTTTATGTGAATGTTTTGCTTATTTGACATATCATGCTGTGTGGAGCCAAGTTAAAAGGCTCAACCAATTCTAACTGACTCTCATGTTGAAATGCAGAAACATTATTAAGAAAAATCATCCAATAACAATAAACCAAGGGACCACACATTGACATGTACTAAAAACGCCCATTTTGAGCCAGCCATCCTTTGCCTGCTTCTAAATGAATTGTACAATTATATGAAGCTTGGCTTGCACATTTTCTAAAAGAATAATTTGAGTGGTATGGGTCTTCCAGCTAAATAAATTAAGTTTAGATTCTAAACTTGGGTTGTGATCAGCTTTGTCAGTTTTTCTGTAACAATAAAATAATTATTAAGATTAATCCACAGAATACTGAGGATGCAAAATACTACAAAACTTCTACATTGTTAAATATCTTTGGTGTAGACTTTTTTATTGTGGTTAAGTAAACATCCTATTTACAAAATGTGAACTAGAAGTATTAGATTCATATTATAGGACTATCAGTGTGAATAATAAAATATGCACCTGATATGAATTAGCAGTCATGATACAGGTGTATATATAAGACACAAAGTGATTAATGTGACTGATTTAGGATTGACACAGCATGTTCTCAGGGTATCCAAGAATTAGTCCTACAAAACAGATAAGAATTTATTATTTTGTGGGAAAAGTAGTTCCAGAAAATGTGGCAATTTGTGTTGGCACAGAAATATTTCAGAATTGTTGGACTGATGCTTGTGAGTGTACAGTGGGTAATTAATATACAGTAATTAATGTGATTAATGCCAGTAAAGGGGGTTGATAAGAATCTAAAAATAATTACTGTACACATTGCATTTACTAATGGCTGTTCCACACAGTTTAGTATTTAAAACCCTAGTATAGACTATATTCTTCACACATAATGTACATATCCAATAATGTATTGTTCTGTGATAGATATGGATATGGGATTGCTCATTTTCAAGTTTTCTTATTCCGATTTTTGCCATAAAGATATGTTTGTGATGACTGATACAGTTACATTAAATGTATCATTACAATATAAAAGCTAAATTACTCTATATTCCTACAAATATGAATGGTGGATGTTCTTAGACTGTATTAAGCTGTCATCTTTGCAATCCAGTTCCTGACAGATTAGGTGATGTTAATTATATTATGGAGCACAAAAATATTATTGCTAAATTGTGCTCTGTCCAGTGGCCTCTTTACAATATTGAAAACATGTAATTATATCCACTGAATTAATTACAAATAGGAAAACAACTGTTTCTTTCCCGTGTAAAATCTGCGTGAATAATCTCTTCTTTGTCAAAGCACTGTTTTCAGTTCGTAACATTGAAGAGAGCTTATTTACTTATGAGTAAATCTTTCTAGACCTAATTGGGAGTGTTTAATTAAAACATAATTGTAGCTATTTGTATAAATATTTGTACTGCCGAGTAAACACAAATATACAAAGAACAGAGATGCAGAGCTTGCTGACTTTACAGCCAGCAGATATCAAACCTCCTGCACAATGTACCATCTAGGCGGTTCCTGTAATTACAGTTATTAGCAGGTTAAACGCCCTCAGGATAGAGGTTGTAATGAAAGAAGAAATAATGTTTGAAAATTACACTGTTAGGACCTCCGCGTATGTTACTAGGTGTCACTAATTTGTTCCTATAGAAACGGCGTTGCCATGTTTTGTCTGGCAAGCTCCATTTTCAAGTGTACATTAATGGCTTTAGATATTAGTGCACTTAGCAGTTTATTACTGAGAACTATAATTAAGCCTGCATTTTGTTCTCTGGGATATGAAGCAGTGACACCAGCTTTAGCTGGCAAATTGAAATTAAAGCAAAAGTGTTGGTTTCTGTATTTTGCTTATTAAATGAGATGTCACATGTTCCATTCATCACAGCCTCATGCGTTTTAACATGTCTCCATACACCAGTCAAAGAGGAGTGCTTTGATTAGCGAGTTTATTAGTGGGGTAACTCATCAACTCATGTGGTAACTAGCAAGGAGGAGAATGTAAACCCATCTGTAAAGCCCTTCCTGTCTTTACTGAAGAAGGAGCCTGAGAGGGCTGCAAGGGGAAAGTGAAAAGAGGGATGTGAAAATAAAACACACAAGTCAGCAAGCAGCTTGATATTTTTATGTAGGGAGACAGAAGTGGGATTCTTTTGGATTGAACTCCTTGAAGATAAATATGCGGAGATTCTGATTATACAGTCTTTACACCATCAGACCCTGCTTAAGGACTTCCCATTTTCTTAATTTCTACACTACACTTAAAAGTTTAAAGCACAATTTTTCTGGAACATAAAACTAGGTGGAATGTGAATCTGTAAACCACTTTGTATCTATAAACTCCTAGAGACTGGCAAAGAGTCTTACCTTCTTTGCATTGACTAAATCCCCCTGACAGGCCCAAGCAACATCTGAAAAGTCAGGATGAAACGTGTCTGATTAGATTGGTGTTTTCGCTGTGATGACATATGTCTTAACTTTTTACATTTTAGCATCGTATCTGTGAAATTTACTGATACAAATACAGTGCACGGTTTAAGTATATGTTGCTAATTTCATTTGACATTTGCAGGTCATGTGAGTCCAGGATAATCAGTTAGACTTTAGATGAAGCACACTACACTGGAGTATTAGCGTGATGAAGTACTGATCACTTGGTGTCTGCATACGTCTAGCGTTTAGAAAAACCCCTGCAGTTTTTCTTCAAAACTGTCCTCTTAAATTGTTTCTGCAGTCATAAATTGGGATGAGCTTAAACGTAGATGAAAATAATGTAAGCAGTGTTCAAAACTGTAGAACTCTAGATTCTTCACTAGTAAAATGAGTTTGGTGGACAACATTGTAAAATTCATAAACTCTTTAATGTCCATACATTTTAGATATTTTCTAAATGCCCATATAAATAGTTCATACATTTTATATACGGTGGGTGTTGAATTCTAGTGAAATAATGTTGGCCTGCTACAGTATATATGGTTCGGTCCATGATATCCCATTTTCTGGAATGTTCGGGTTTAGGTTATACCCTGTGTGAGACAGTACTGAAGTTATATGGGTAGAATATAGACACCCGCTATCCTGCTATTTGTAAACTGTTTTTATCCAGTACAGGGTAGCAGGAGAGCCATAGCCTATCCTGGTAAGCAAGTGACTCAAGGCAGGATACACCCTGGTCGGGACTTCTGTCCAACACAGGGAACACACGGACACCAGGTCCAGTTTTACAGAAGCCACTTAACCTACCAGCATGTTTTTTTGGACTGTGGGAGGAAACTGAAGCACCTGGAAGAAACCCACCCGAAAGTGGGGAGAACATACAAACTCCAAACCCCAGGCATTGAACCCAGGGCTCCAGCAGTACGAGACAGCGATCCTATCCAATACAGCACCATGCCGCCCGTTTAGAAACATAACCCTGTGAAATCAACTGCCATGCGAGGCTTTTGATATCACTTGGTTACCACAGACCACTGCTGTACACTATTAAATCTTTATTAAATCTAAATATATAAATGTTAGCTTCACTTAACTAAATGTAGTGGACTAAAGCTCCTTCTGTGGGTAAAGGCCCCTAGTCATTGCTTGGAGTTTTGAAAGTAATAGAGTTTATAGACTTTTTTGTAAACAGTATTAGGTCCATTAGTAGTGAAATGCACATTTGTTTTTTTATATTTTTTAATATGATTTCATGATTAAATTTGAAGAATTTATAGTTGAATAATTAACACCTAGGTGTAAACCTTTATTTTCTTGCAGAGTAATGTGTCTCATCCTTTTTTCTTTTCCTCATCTTTTCATGGCACTGGCAATGAACATGTTCATGCTGCTAAACTTTATTTGAACTAATTACGATCCCAGGTACTGTTTTGAAAAATACCCCCTTTGCAGAGGACATAAATGATTACTTTTTTAATAATATTTGCTTGATATCATTTATTTGATGGCAGTATTGAAATATATGTAAGAAAACATCTGCATCTTATGGGAGATAGGATGAGGTGATTTCCCATTTTTGCTTTCCTTTTGAACATGCGACTGGGTAATGCAAAAAGAAGCTTGAATATACACTTTTCAAATCAGTATTTCGATCCACCTGTGAAGAGGCAGGATACTGTGCTCTGATGCCTCAAAGCCCAGTGTTAAAGTAAATTTGGTTTGGCCTGTAGGGTATGCCGTGGCTAGAATGCATTACCTGATAACACTAAGCCAGACCCCCTCTAGCCTCATCCCTTTTAACCTTCCTACAGTACCTTGTTATCAGAAACACGACTACATGTGCTGCCATCATTAATTGTTGCTGGCAGCTTCCGTGTATTAGAAAAAAAAAAATTGTTAGTCGGTCTCTCTCAAATGCAGTGCATCATCAGGCATTACATACCACACATTCTTCCTTTGTTCTGACTCTTTTATCTCAGAAGAGTATTATGGTGAAGTATAGAAATACTGTGTCCAGGTGCATCAACATCTAATGGCTCTGTGTGTTGCCGTGCAACCATGTATTAGAATGAAAGAACCTATTAAAAGGACCTCAGTGGAGCATCAGAATATGCAGAAGATTTTTAGTGAGATAAAAAAACCCATTTGAACAACAAGGTTTTATAAAACAGCATTTGTTTTTCTTTTAATGGCGGTAAATAAAAAAAACCCAAAATCAAAACAGCTACTTTGCATTGGTGTTTTAAACAATATTGTTCATTTGTGTTTCTGAATGTGAACAATGAGCAGTTTCTTAATGCAGATGATTCACAGAATCATAAGATCTGATGATAAATAGGCATAGAGATCCCTGTAATCTGGTATTCACTAAACTGTAGTTATTTTGCTATACCCCCACGTTAAGTCTTTCATACTGTATACGTTTCAAAGAAATTCTTAGTGGAAGGAAAATGCATATTTTATTCTCTGTATAGTGCTGTAATCATTTACAGCACAGCTGACATTTATTTTCAGCACACCCATAATCAAGTGAGTGAGAAAACCAGCAGAAAGACAGCAATAGTCAAGAAAATGTATTTATAATGCAGTGAAAGAGCTATTGATGAAACATGACTGTGTTCTGCAGCCTTGGCCCTACGCTTTGGTAACAATCATTGCAGGATCGGGATTGCTATTAAGTGAATGCAGGCAATCGGCCAGAAATAGTTAAGTGGGATTATAATGTCATGCTGGCAATAAATGTGACTTTGGGGAGTTAAATTTTAAGTAAGCGTTTACGAAGCTTAGTTGCTCAAAAGGGGAAGTGAGAAATTCACTGGCTTGAGCAATTGATCAATGTACAAAACACAAGGATACAGTATTTGTAAGTAAATAAAAGTTTTCGGCACAGAAACATTTACTTCCAGGCTTTTGATATTGAAAATTCACTGTCGTTAGGTTTTAATCAGCAAGATTGCATTACCAGATTTTTAATTCACCCTATTGCTTCCACTTTCATGGAGAGACCATCCTTGTTCCAGAGAGCCCAACAATGCGTCTGTTCCGTATTGTGAATTTTCCTTCCATTTGCTTTGGACCTTTGACATTTTAAAAAGAAAAATGTAGTGCATCTTCCAAATGCATGAACTGTATCTTAACTTTAACTTCACATGTAAAAAGTAAGATGTCAACTTTTGGGCATGGCTGCAAGTGACTTAATGAGCCTCTGTGACCTTTTCCTTAAATGACTGGAATTAAATGTTGTGTTTTATTAACATAGATCAGCTCCGTAATGCTTGCTGGGAGCATACCCAGTGTGTATTGTTTGTGACGCACACCAGAATTGCGTAGAATGCCAAGTGTTGCAGTACCATTAAATATTTCCTGACCCAGAATTCAAGGGCTGCTTTAGATCAGCTCAATAAAACATAACAGTGGATTCTCCATCCATAGTGCATATCTAGAATAAGACCACAAGGCATTATTTGTAGATATCCAGGAAACATCAGGTACATAAACTGTACACCAAGTATGCCAGTATTCCTCCTAATATATCCTTATTGTAGATTGTGTATTGATTATATTGGCAAGGGCATGGAACGGAAAGTACTAAAGGACACAAGTGTGATCTTATTTTTGTGTGTTGCTAGTACTTAATCTTCAGAGGTGCTCTAGCATTACAGTACGTCTTTCTAAAGTGATAGGGCAAGCTGGGACATGTACAAGAGCTGATTGTCATTAACAAAGCACCTTCCCTTGATCTACAGCAGTGTTTTGCCTACTTTGCATTGCTGGCTTTAAGCACGCTGGTGAGTGCACAACCAGTCTATCATTCGTTGCCGTTATTGTTTTGTGGTGCGACTGTGCTGATTCCCAAAGAATAAGCAACCTTAAAAATCTGAAAATCTGAGAGCAGCTTGTCCAAGTGAAGGTCACAGAAACTTAGAGCACAGGGCACATAGGGGCAACTGCTCCTGCCTTTGGTGGAATGGACTGGTCCACTCCGGGGCCACAGAGAAAGGGTTGATTGAGTAGACTATTAAACCCAATGTGTTTTGTGTTAGAAGTTGGGAGGAAACCAAAATCTCACCTGATCATGGGGATAATATGCAAACTCTAACCAGAAGATGCCCCTGTCTGGAATCAACATAAAATTTAAATGTTACAAGTAGAAAATGTAAAGAAACAGAATTGAGGAATCATCTAATTTCATGTTTGTCCTGTTTTACAGACCATGTTTTAATGTCATGATTGAAGAACTAATTGAGAGTCTACATAGACCTGTTGTATAGAGCATTGTGCCTTTCCCAAAAAGTGTAGCTAGCCATAAACATCTATAGTACAGCCGAGGAATCCAATTTTTTGCTACAGTAAAAGCCTTTTCTTATGTTTTGTTTGTGTTTTTTGTGTGTGCTTAATTGCTTTTCCTTGATATAATAAATTTCTTAATAAATAGAAATGTATTTATTTTAAGTGATGTTTCTGATAGTGTCTTGCTGTGGTACTGTACATTTGCTATTGAATTCAACAGTGGCACAGCTTTGAATATTTTTCAGTTCTTATTTTTCATAATCATTGGACACAACTCTATCAGTTTCTTTCTTGAGGAAGGTAAATTAAACGTAAAGAGCAGATCAGTCTATTTCTGTTTAAAACATTACGCTGCAGGGAAATAAAATATGTTAAAATTCATTTTCCCTGGTTGCATTGCGTCTGCTTCAGAGGTACGAAGTTTAGTTTCTTACAACTTCATGATCATGTTTTACGTGGAATATTCACATTCCCCAATGTACTGTACTCCATCTATTTTGGTACTACCTCTGTACTCTCCAAGCATTCTCAGCAAATCTTCAAAGTGTAGGTGCACATACTGTACTGTATGCAACATAGATGCTTAGCATTTAAGTGCAACATTTCAGATAAAGAATCCACAAAGATTAAGACTTCTACTTGAAGTGCAAAATATATCACCTTCACAGGAATTTAACACATAGCTTTAAGCCTTTTATTTAGGTAGTTACATGAAAAGTCAAACAAAATATTAGTGTCCCCGACAGCACATTGGTCCATCACAGTCAGTGATTACAGCAGTAGATAATTTTCCAGTGGCATTGCTCTGATATAGTGGTATCTGAAATACCACAATATCAAAGCTCTGTTTTGACAGGGTAATTTTGTCTACTGCTGTAAAGAGTGCCCTCTATTTAAAATGAATGAATTTGAACATTGAACTGATGGGTAGTTGTCTATTAAACATAATCAATTTATAATACACCCATATATACAGTTTATAACAAGTTAATACACTAGGTGAACATGTTTAACAAAATAGATTAATTAAAGGGGAAAATCAGTCCCAATTTCGCAGACAGGTTATTACATTTCAGTAAGAAGATGAATTAATTGATGGTATAGAAAAAAATTTCAAATTTCAAATTCAGTACAAAATAGTGAACTTTGTGAAATTTCTACAATATAAGTTTCCTTACTGTCTCAAATGCCTTCTGTCGCCACAAACGAGAGCAAGAGTTTGTGCAAATTGTGACGTGAGGTAGCCCTTCCTGCTCGCTAGTCACTGTTCTGACTAATGCAATGTGATGTACGAGCGAATAAGTACAGATTTGTGCAGAAGATATTTCACCACTAGATCCAACTAGATCAGCATGCAGAGTTGACAAGTAAGTTGTAAGTTCTTTACAAAGTAATAGGACCAGGATGTGCCTCAGGAAGTTTCGTTGCTTCATTCTGAATCGCAGAACATGACACTGTGCATGCTTGGAAATTTTGTCTATTTTGTGATGTAAATCTGAGGTTTTACAAGTTACGGTGTACATTTAACTTTTATTGTGGTTGAAATGCACTCATCAATGCTGATTATTTCTAACCGCAAAATATGAGAATAGCGTTGCAGTTCCTGTTTAAAATTTTAACACTAAAGCTTGCTTTAGAAACAGACTCCCGTAAGACTGAGGGCAACAGGATGTAATGATACAGTATCTGTGCTTTTCATGGTCAGTCTGACCTTTTCACCTAAACTCAGGTTAATCAGAGTCTTTTGGCTGTCGGAGATACTGATCTTGACTGCGTGACATTGCAGAAGTGCAAAGGGTATCAGATGAATAATTACCATGTGTCACTAATGTTAAGTGTTGTGTTGTGGAAGTGATTTGTTCATACCATTGATAAGTCTTACGGTTCCCTATGAAATGTAGCAGCTGTAGTGCTTCCTTATATCCCCTTGCCCTGCAGAAGCCATGGAATGTGAAAAGTAATTACCGTTCTGGTTCGTAAGGTGTACAATATATCTGAGGATTGGATTGAGCTTCTGTAGTCAGCAGTAATGTAATTGCCTGAATGCTTGCACTTTCTCGCCTTGCTTGACATTTTTCTTTTTAGAATAGCTAAGTTATAGCACCTTAGCTTAGATAACTGAGGTGTCTGAAGTAATCTGGGACAAAAAGACCTAATTCCAAATGTGATTAGGCAGTGCTTATTGAAGGAGTACATTAAATGGACCACTGTCACACTGTAATATCATTTCATTGTGCACGCTGGTTGTCTTTTTTGTGTGTTTTCATTTGCATGTTAGTGTATGTGTGAATATTGGGGTCAGCTGAGGACAGGCACTATTTATTCATCTTTATTTTATGGGGTTGTTAGGTAGCTGTTTCTACAGGTTATGCCCAAGTTTCCAAAGTTTTCTATGATATTATCTGCCTCTGCTGAAGCTCTGCCTTGGAGCATTTTCCTTAGCACTTCCAATTTTCTCTGTATTTAATGTGAGATTTGAAAAAAAAGGTGTGAACTCTGGCCATATAATAAACCATTAGATTTATATTAAAAAAGCAAAGCCTTCTGGGTAGAATGCATCTGGAATATGAGTGTCACTTCCATTCCAGTTAAATAAATATTGCTGAAATAGGTTTTAGCTCAAAATTCACAGTGCTTTATTCCCCCCAGAAAGAAGGACGTTGCCATGACAGAAGTACATTTATAATAATCACCACTGTATTTTGCATATATCGTATAAATTGTATTAAATTGGTTAAAAAA
This sequence comes from Lepisosteus oculatus, assembly GCF_040954835.1. NCBI lineage: Eukaryota > Metazoa > Chordata > Actinopteri > Semionotiformes > Lepisosteidae > Lepisosteus > Lepisosteus oculatus. The sequence continues at coordinate 8,617,093 of NC_090719.1, read as the reverse complement.
ACAAAATATCATGATCATTCAAACTATGTGCATACTTTTAGACTTAATGTACAAGGCAAGAAAATAGTTTTTTAGAATGGATGAAATTCAGCTTCTTTCTGAACTCATTAACACTCAGATGTAGAGAATGGAAAAAAAAGTTTACAAGTTTAAAATGCCTGCCTAGAGTTGTAAGGCCCTTTTTAAATAATGATCGATACCTTAAGTTCAATGCTGTTGCAATGTTTTGAGAGTCATGCACTAGCGTGCAAGAAAATAGATACCAAATAGACAATAAATAACAAGCCAACCAAAAAATAACCTCACTCTTTTGACAGCAGCAATAGTGCGTGTTGTTGCATTGCATTAATGTTGAGACAGAGGTCACTACTGAATCAGAATGCTGACGAATGACTCAGCACTCATGCCTTTACTCAGCTCCAAGTTCATTATTTGTGCCTGCCGGTGCTGTCCACGCCATTGATAACACAGGCTTACCAGCACTCGGCAACCACCATTGCAAAGCATGGGGCCCCTCTCTTGGTAATGAAAGAGCTTTATTACTGTTGACAGGTACAATGTGGAAAGGGGAAGGAGTTCTTGTGCTCTCCAGCAACCTACTCAGTGAAAGAATTATGGTAATAAATGAAACCTATTTTTTTTCTTGTCTTTCTGCCCAGAATCCACTCACTGATTAAATGAATGCACAGAAGTAGAGTCCCCCAATAGGCAGTATCCACACAGGCACTTGTCTGTAAAATATTTTGGCTTGTTCCGTGCTTAAAAAAAGCTCAGAGTAAGAAACCCAAAGAGCAGAGCAATTTACACTACGGGCCGAATTCAAATGAAAACCTTGACAAATGTGTGCTTAAGGTTAGATTTTGACTAAAAATCTCTTTGTTTTGCCTCTTTGTTTTGCCCAATGGACACCACCATCAAGTCCTGGGTCTGCAGTTTGCCTTAAGTGGATGCATTGACGTTTAGATCTTATCTGGGACTACGTCTGGACTTGTCCTCGATTCTTTTTTTTTGTCTCTCTACGTACAGTACGTTGCCTTCCTTAAAGGATAAATGCAGCACGCAACAAAAATCAAGATTAAGCTTATACCAAAGTGTAGTTGAGAATGTATTATAACATAGTTTAATAACAGTGAGGATGGCACAGTGGTGCAGTGATTATTATTGCTGCCATTCTGGATCTGGGGTGCTGTCTGCGTGGAGTTTGTACCCTCTCCTTGTGTGCATGTGGGTTTCCTCCAGGTGCTCTGGTTAATTGCATTTCTGGTTAAATTGGTCCTAGGTGTGAGTGTACTGTCTGCATGTCTGTGTGTGCCCTGCCATGGACTGGCGTCTTGTCCAAGGGGTAACCTTTCTTGCTCCCATTTCTTGCCAGGAGAGGCTCTGGCTCCCCTCATTCCTCATTTGGAGAAGCGGTTAGAAAATGGGCAGAAAGGCGGATAATAATGGTATACTCCACGATGCAACAGAGTCTTTACTGTGAAGGGGGACCGCTGGCACAGAATGGCAGTGCATCACCAGCTCATCCAATTGGGATGAAAAGTGCACTACAAATACTGCACAAGGAGTTATCATTATAAACGTTATAATATTTAGAGTGAATATAATATAAAGTTTAGAGTGTTATAATATTTAGATAGGACTGAGTCACAGTTCTGCTGAGAATCATTTTATGTTGTCTGAGCTAGCAAACATTTCAACCACCATGTCCACATTCTGACTTGCATATTTTGGGAAATTCAAACAGTAATCAAGATCGTGTAATGCGTTATCTAAATTGGCTTACTGATGTGTTCATCTTGTTTTCTCATTTTATTGCAAATATTTATATATACAGTACCAATTCCTCCTAGATAAAGATAAGTGTGCAGTATTTAAGAATCAAGGATGGCCCTCAGATTAAATGTATGCAGAGTGGTGGAGTCAGGTGGCTTGCAGTGACTGCTTTTGCCCAATTCTGCTTGTTTTCCATGTTGTTTGGTACTGTACTGTATGTCTACAGATACCCAATTGACAATCTGTCAATACAAGCGCTCATACTTGTGGAGGGCATGTTTGTATAGCTTAGGATAGGTTTGCATAGTTTTTTAGAAGACTTTTTGTATTGACTTTGTGGCATCACAGATGTACAGTGATTTACTGTGTTCAGTAGTGCAGTTCGGTATCTTGATTTTTCTTTCACGCCAGACGGTTAAACAAAAACAGACAGTGCCAAGAAGACGCTTTGAACTAAACAAATAAGATTAAAAGTGATTTAGTGTTCATGTAGTTCGAAAGATCGATTGTTCAGAAGAAGCAATTGTTGTTAAAAATTGTTATTGGTGTAGAAAATGCAGCTCACTTTGTCAGTTTCCAAATCACAATGAAGTCGCACGTGAAACAATGTAAAACGAGATGATTTCAGGTTTTTAAGGTGAGCTTGGTTGTTGCTGGCTCATAAAACGTGGAAGGGTCTGGGTGGAATTATAACAGTCCTTGAATGTTTTCGTGAAGCCAATTCACAGACGCCCTTCGGCCCTCTTCAGAATATGTCCTGAGTGTTTAAGAGCATGTCTTTGGCTCTGTTTCAGCCGTAATTCTTAAAGTGAGTACATCATTTTTTTCATTAAGGGAATTAACTGAATTTACTGGCAGAGGAAGGGGAGTGTATCTGTAGAGCTTATCTTCTGCTTCCCAACTGCCCTTTAGTAAAGAGCCATCCACCAACAACGGATGTGTCAGTTTTTGGACATTACCCTGCTTACTGAAAATGCAGATGAAGGCACACGGAGGCAATATCGACGTGGTTAAACTCGAAAACAATATGGAAATGTCTGAGAAACGTCTTTGTCAACCCCTGCCAGACATGCAGGATGTAGTTCTGTTCAGTCCCAATAAGGACTTTGACAGGCCACACAATAGATTGTACAGTACTTGTTGTTACAGAGACAGCAAGCTTCCTCTGTCATGACTAATAAATTACAGTAAATGTATTTTAAATTATTTTCAAACTCTGGCAGTGACATTGGTTTGAATTAATTTACATGATTTCTTTCTTTTGTGTTTACTTGTTTGTTTACCAGTGGGGAAACTGAACTGTTCTGGGATTCATAGGAAAGAACATTAAAGTATTAATGGCTTCAGAGCTGTATAGTATGTTTAATTTTTAATTCTTGAGACTGTTTTAACAAACTGGGATGCAGTGCAATAGGTGGAGACTTCCAGCATTTGAAGCCACTCTGAAAATAACAAAATTGCATAACAGAATGATTTGAGATATGAATCCAAACTTTTAGTTTTCCCTTAAACTATATAATTTATAACAAATGGTTTATTCAAAGACTTTGTACTGTATATATTGTAGATAGCCTGAGATGAGTGATGTCTACTACATAAATACTACCAATTTAAACAGTGTGAACTCATCATGCAAGATTATTTATTGCTCTCTTATACTGTAGCTACTTTAGTGTTAACATATGGAACATGATAGGAATTGTGGGTATGAGCTCCTTAAAATTTTAAAGCTGTGGTGGAGTTTTGATTATGTCTGGATAAACTGTTGTTGTTTTAATGTAACAACAGTTTATCCTGACATTTTCATAGAATTTCAGTTACTTTGCTGTTTAGAATACTGTGTATAACAATTATAACACTGGCAATGACCATACAATACACAATTTATGGCAAGTCACACATTAAGAACAGTAAAGTGTGTTTGGGCTTTATCCAACAAAAAACATCACTCATCCATTTTCAATCTGCTTGTCCCGTTGGGGGATGTAGCAGCATGTCAAAGGGGGAGAAGATGCCATCCTTTTCTTACACAGAGTCCAGCTCCTCATGATGCCAGCTGGTTCGTAGAGTCCCTCCTGAGAATTCTGGGCTGGCTGGCCTCAAGGACTCTTCTGATGGAATCCTCATGTTGGTGATCAAAAACTGTCTGCTCTTGATCATGATGACCTCCGGTGTTGAGGTGCTTTACACTTGGCAGATCAAGCGTGTGTACTAGATCACAGCCAGACAAGAAGGACAATATCATCTCTGAACAGCAGAAATGCCATCAAAACAGAGACTTTCCATACCTCCACTGCTCTTTGCCATCCTACCTGTGATGCACCTTTGTCCGTGCACCAAAAACATCATTTAATCGCTTACTTATTACTCAGATATTTCATACTGTAACAGAGGTTTTTAAGTTTTCATGAGCTACTGCTATCTGCAATTCTCATGCTTCTTGTGAAAGCATATAAAAACCAGTCTTTGGTTGCATTGCTGTATACTGTATGTGGATCGTTTTCATGGTGTACTCCCACAGGAACCGTGGCTTTCTCTGATCAGACAGGCTCTCTGATAGACATGAAAGAGTGATGATGTGGTTTTTAAAGACTCTTGTGTTGACATACTGTACAAACTGATGAAGACAAAGCTATTGTTCATATACAATTACAAAAGCATTACCAAAGATGTTCACTTTCCTCGTTGTCATCACATGTATTTTTCTCTGACATTTCAGCATATTCAAAAAATGTCTGTTCAGTAGTTTCTTGAAAGAACATAACACTACACAATTTTCAGTTCATGCAATTTAGAACTAAGGTAAAGTGACTCATGAACATAGAACAGAGAACTTGGGTAGATAAAGGACATTTGTGTCTCCAGGATTTGTTGTGTTGTACAACTGTCTTGAAACAGCTGTTGAAAGAGCTGCCGACTTGCAGCTCTTTCAGGTCTGAGATTCGTTTCTGCCTGTGGTGCTTTTTGTGTGGAGCGTGAATGCTCTGTGTCTGCGTGGTTTTTCTCTTGGTATTTCAAGCTTCGTGAAAGGGCATGCTTTCTATAGTATGTTAATTGGCATCTCTAAATTACCCCCTTATTCGTGTAGTAATGTAGTAATGTTGGTGTCTGTTCCCTACAATAGACTAGAGTGTCACCTAGAATGTTGTTCTGCTGTCTCTGTATGCCTTCAAGGTTAGGCTCTGGGTCTCTAATATTACTCTCTAATATTAAGGCTGTTACTGAAAATGAATTTGTATCTTCAAAATGTTTAGATGAAGAGTGGATTTCACTTTTGTGGATTTTTAGAGATATCAATTCCATGATCAGACTGGAGGTACCCTTTAAAGCAGCCTGGCTTGAACAGCCTGGAAAAGCACATTTCCAGCTAGGAATGTGGCCCAAAGTTCTGTCATCCTCCTTTTCCTGGTGTTTAAAAAGTTTTTTCGTGGTACACCTCTAAGCACATTTCTTAATTGTCTTGCAGTTTTGTTCACCTGCGTTTTAGCATACCACAGGTTTTTATATCAAAGTTTGTAAAGGTTATTTGAACAAATAAGTGTCTTTTCTCTGTCTGATGCTGTGCAGCTCAGTTTGATTTTCTATAGTACCTGCTTTGGAGTGGTACAGACATCACCATAGAAGGAGACAGTTTGTTTTCATCTTGTCTCTGTAAGTAAAGATTTGTGAAGAATTAAGATCAATATTTACACCAAGCAAGTCAGCAAAATAAAACAGCACTTCTGATTTCATCGATCAGGTTTAGAATGGCACAAATGAAAGTAGTAGTACTGTATATCTTTTTTATTGTATACATTTCCCTTTTAATAACTTCTCTTTTAAGAATATATACTTGTCTTTTACAAATATATGTAAGAAGAAATATTCAGAACCATACCTCATGAGAAAATACTAGATTTTTAAATTAAGATTAAATTAAATCTAATCACAGTGAAGTTATCCTATTATCACTATAATTACTTGTAATTGACTACTATATATGTTTTTAAGAGGTTATGTTCTCCAGCATCAAAGGCTAAATGCCTTTTGCCCATTGATTTGTGTTTTTGCTTTAGTGATACTGTCTACAGAGGTTGAATAACCCATTAATTTCCCCTGAGCCTGGTATGTCTTGTGAAAGAACCTAATTGTGTTTTTGTTGTCCACATCTCGAGTCTTTAAACTTTTAAGGGCATAGTGACATCTTGGTTTGACATGAAAAATGAGAATCAGGGTGATATTACTTTGTTATACAGTACAAATAAAACATACTGCATAGAAAGTGTCTTCACGATCAGAAGGGGCAACTATCAAGTGTAAGTAAATTTGGTTCAGTTTGAAGTAGCCTATTAAGGTGTAGTTTTAAGTAGGTTTGATCACGTCTATGTGGCAGGCATTACTTCTCATTTTGAAAAAGCCATACTCTATCTAACTAGAGCAGCATTGGTTCTGTAAGGTCAGATAGTGCACAGTGTTATGCTGGATACAACCTGAACATACTTCATATCTAGATATCGTGTATCTAGATATATATCTTTTTGTGCTAGCATGTGTTAGCATGGGCAGTATCCCAATGGTTTGAAGTTTTGGGTTTTTTTTCAGCCCACTAACCTGACTTTATTATTTTCCCAGCATAATTTGCCACTGCTGTTGGGACCCTTGGGTGGTTTAAAACGTAGGCCCTGTGGCCATTCAAGGATGAATGGCACACAAAAGAAAACAGCAATTCATAATAAAACAAAATATATCTCAAATCCTATCATACAAAAAGACAGCTTTCCTAAAGGAACATGTACTGTAGGTAACTCATGCATTCTACAGACATAAAGTTTTTTTATACATGTGCAATTAGTCACATGCAAATCAATTAAGTCATGGAAATGATGCTAAAAGATTCTAATTAATAAGATTTTGTTGAATCCATGCCTGTATTTTTATTTAGAACTCCACACATTGAAATATGTAAAAATAGCAATATAATACATGCATGAAATATTTACTATGTAGTAATTAAGCTGTAAATGCTGTATAGTATGCGAGAGATTGCTTATTTCCCTATTAACGAAAATGACAGTTAACTTCCAAAATAAAGGAAACACCAACATAAAATGTGCTGTGCCTCCATGAGCCACAGGAACAGCTTCAGCATGTCTTGGGATAGATTCTGCAAGTGTCTGGAGCTCCAGTCGAGGGATGCAACACCATTCGTCCAGGAGAAATTCAGCAATCTGGGGTTTTGTTGACGGTGGTAGAAAATGCTGTCTTAGGCGCCACTCCAGAATCTCCCTTAAGTGTTCAGCTGGGTTGAAATCGATGACTGGGATGGCCATGGCATAAGTTTTGAATTGTTTTCATGCTCATCAAACCATTCAGTGACCATTCGTGCCCTGTGGATTGGGGGGGCACTGTCGTCCTGGAAGATTCCACTCCCATCAGGATAGAAATGTTTCACCATAGGATGAAGCTGATCACTCAGAATGGCTTCATCTTAATTAACATTTACTTTGCCCTCTAAGGGGTCGAGTGGATCTAAACCATTCCAGGAAAACGCATTCCACACCAAGATAGAGCTGCAAGAACCCTTCACTTTGAGTAACAAGCACTGGAGCCCGTAGGATTCTTTTGGCGTGCGCCACATGTATATTTGTTTGCTTGTCAAGAACAGAATGACGGATGCTTTGTCTGACTATGACTTTTTTCTTCTGGTTAGTAGACCACTGCCTTTCTTTGCACCTTCGCACTCTCCAATACTTGCCAGTTCTTTGCACCACTTTACTCCCAAAAGTGCATTTTTAGGTGTAATAAGGGTTATTTGTGCACTGCAACCTGACCATAGTATCACTCTCTATAATGTTCTAGATGACACTGCCTGCACATGCCTTAGATTGATACTTGCAGTCAGCTGATTCAGAGTTGCTTCTCCGTTTTGCTGTGCATCTCGAACCAATGCGTGAACATCACGGTCAAAGAGTATGCACTTTCGTCCACAGTTGCCCCTAGTTGATTACGTCTTTCCCTCAGACTTCCAGGCCCGCATCACCTCAGCCACTGTTCCTCGTGACGCATCCACAGGCTGAACAGTCTTTGTCACTGAAGCTCCTGCCAAACATGTGCCCCAATAGTCATCCCTCTGTCACAGTCGCTGAGATCTCTTCTTCTAGCCATTGCAACCAAAATAATGAGCAACTGGGCCCGGCATTTTTATACATAACCCTAAGCATGATGGGATGTTATTTACTTAATTAACTCAGGAACCACACCTGTGTGGATGCACCTGCTTTCAATATACTTTGTATCCCTAATTTACTCAAGTGTTTCCTTTATTGTGGCAATTACCTGTACTGGCTTTAACTGATATGCTCAAGCTGTGTGAGAATAATTATCCACAAAGTGGAAAGACCGCAGCTCAAAGGTTTCCTTTTCAGGTGGACTGCTTGACAAGTTCTGACTCAAATTTTAGTATCATGTCCTCTCATGCTAATTTCAGTTTAGGTGTCAATCAGATGCTGAGATATGGCAATACATTTATATAACCATCCACGAAAGACAAAATAAGTTTGAAATTTTGACTTTTTAAAATTATTAAATTAAAATTAATTTATTAAAACTTACAATTAATTGAAACTTAATTATGCATTACGCAGCCTGTCCTGTATATCCTTTTGTCTGTTTCTAAGGCTGATTGTACTTTATTTTTATTATTATTTTTCTTGAAACTTAGACTGAAAACTTGATCATACAATCTTAAATGAGAATTGAACAAAGGCAAAATGAGTGATGATAGGGCTCTGCTGGTTTCCCCAAAAGCAACATGTCAACTGCACTAAATAATTAGTCGCAAGTGTATCGCTGTATTAGGCAGTACGCTGTGCTGCAGAAACCATATCATTATGGGCTTGACTTTCTCTCAAGAGAAGCATTCCTCCTAGCTGCAAAATATGATGGAAAATGTTTTTAATGACTCGTGGAAAAAAAAAGAAGTAATATGTATTTGACAGCAGTAACATTCAATTACTGTGGCTTTAAATAAGTATGGTTTCTGCGTTTGCAGTTAGGACTGGTTAAAACCTGAATCTCAAGCCATGCCTGAACATTTGTAACGTTTACTGGTGACTACCACTTGAAATTAACAATGAAAATTCTGTATTTGTCTAGTTGTATTGAACACAACTAACCTATCACCTTTAAAAGGCATTAGCCTTTTATCCTTAGAGCACAATATCCAGTTTGACCTATCCGAGGGGTACAATGGATTCTGTTGTAGCAAAACAGGCTGCCAGCAATTACATTCGGAACATAATAGGACAACTTGATTTTCCGGGTGAATTTCTAGTGCTGTTATGATGTAGGTGAAGAGGCCAATGTCATAACTTCTCAGTAAACTGTTTGTTAAATTGGATTCTGACAGAGGGCATTCAGCCGCTCATCTGCTCCCTCTGCTGGTAGTTATTAGAGTGGTATCAGTTTTACAATGAAGAGTAAAACTTTACAAAGAGTCTGATGGTTGACTAACTGCAGATCTAAAATTGGTGCCTAATTAGACCAAATTAACAGTTTTACTTATAGGAAATTAATTCAATTACCGAGTGTTACTCAACAAAAGCTAAATATGAATGTGTCTACTAGCAACTGCAAAAAAATGTTTATTTATTTAGCAAAATGAATAAACACACATATGTCAATATTAAGTTAGTCATTCTATTTTTAACAACTTGAAAATCCTGTATTGTCTCAAAGAGTTTTGGTGAAGTCATATGGTCACTTTAAACCTTTGACTGTTTACAGTTTTTAAGAGAAAACGAAACATTGTATCTTTTTTTCTTTTCAGAATGACATAAACCTTTACCTGTTCCTTCGTAAACTACTAGATGACATAATGGTGTCTATAGAAATGGCCACACATGCAGTTATAATGAATAAAGTTACAATTACAATTGTGCTTAAGTTCCATGTGGAAACATAAAGTTCATATAAGTCTATAAAATGTTGTGCAATAAACATATTGTAACAGAGCAGCTGTTGGTGTGTGTTGGTTGAAGTATCTAGAGAAGCATATACTGTACTGTAAATGATAAGTAATCGCGTGAAAGGGATAGTTAATGAGATTGGGAAAACGTGTGCATGCAGGCTAGGTTAAATTGTATGTGAGAGCAACACAGCACCATCTATAGCCATCATTCCCCAGATATTCTCATTTACACAGTTCACCTCAGATAGATTTTTAATCCCTTAAAGGCAGGACATACTGTATAGATAGATATCTAGATATAGGGATAAAACAATGAATCTGGGTGGAGGAGGACTCAGCAGAAGAAGACTCATCAGTGGGTGAATAGAGACACTCTACTCATTGTGTACAGCTGATTTATTGCTTTTTACGGCTGTAGACGGTATTTTAACTGCTGCTGAAGTAATCTCAGTTTAACTACAAGTTTTTGGCTGGGGACCCAGAATCATCTTTATTAAGCAGGGGTAACATGACAAATTGTCACAGTCAAACTAAGTAAAATAAATGACAAAATAATATGTTTTACAATTAGTTAGGCCCCGAGAATTATGTTGTTTTCTTTACTATAAAAGCATCCAAGGTTTCAAACAGCAGTTTCAAATGTGTTTGTAGGGGATTGTAAAGTGCATGGGATTAGAGGAAGCCAAACATCTTTTTTCTATGCATGCAAATCAGATATTTCACTGACAAAGAATTGCAACTTTTAAATCTTGATTTCATCCACATTAAATACCAATATATTTGCAAACAAAACCTTCACCTAAAGCCCTCCGTACTTTTCTGTAGTAAAATATGTTTGCACTATGGGGCAGGGTAAGTGTGTTGTTTCAGGTATAGCCATCAACACATCAGCACCCGGTTATGTTTTTGTATTTCAGATCAGTGCTACAGTAGGTCAATTTCCATTCGCTTCACGGGACAACAGGGAGTTTCACTGTCATCCAGTGGGTGGCAGTAAATGTTTGCTTTTGGTGCACCATAGCTGTGCGCTCTGAGTTTTAATATTTCAGCAATGTATAATTGCAGAATAAATCTCTTTTTTGAAAGTTACTGTAAGTTATTAAGGTGACCTTGACCCAAATCAACCTGTCATATCTTGTTTTGTGAATTCGTGCCAGTGTAGGATGTACTGTTCAACCTAGAATGCAAACATCCAGTGATCGCTGTTATTCATGAACAAAACACATCTAGGGAAGAATGGAACACATGGACATCAATATAAACCAAAAGCAGATAAAACACGTGAAAACAAAGTTTTGAGCAAACAAACTAGGTTCAGTTTTCTAGCATTTCAGAAAAAAAACCTGGGCTCCAAAGTCATTGCTTGAACTTTTATTAAGCTGCGTTACCGGTTAATGGTCCTCAGCAATGCATTACTAGTCCTTTCTGTCAGTTGCTGAAATTTGCATTTGAATGTGTTTTTGATCATGTTAACCCGTAGAGACCCTGAGCTTCCTGTAGATCAGTCTAGAACTTGGTTAGGGCTCCTGTACCTGACTATTCTTTTTATTAGGTGAGTAGCTGCATCAGCATGCATAGGCTGCAAAGGAACAAGTAAAGGTTTATTCCGTGTTTAAAAGAGAAAAAAAAAACCCAACGTTTCAGCTATGGACTACTGTGGACTACTCTTTTTAATGTACTGTATAGTGCTGCTAATGCACCTCTTCCGTATATATGTATGTTGAAATGCTGTGCATATGTAATGCTATTTTCTTCACTGTCACTGTTAGACATGTTTCCATGACTCCAGTATTTTAATTTATTAATCCAGAAACTGTTGTTTTTTGCCTGATGAACCCTAAAATTCAGTATAACATTTGCTAGTTCTACAAAAAATACTACTGATTTCTGTGTAATCCAAACTTTGGCTCAATACTTCTTCTTGTGTGGCGTACGTTTCCTAACGAGGGTATTTAATGTCTTGTTTGTTTGGCAAATGGGCATCAGGGAGAGAAGCCCATAGGGGTGATGCTGAGTAGTCTATCAAACCCAAGCACCTTGACTTTGAGAGATGGGAGGAAACTGGAAGACCCGTAGAAAAGCCATGTGAACACTAAGAAAACATGAGACCTCCCCAAATGGTAGTGTATTAGGGAATGAAACCTAGGGCTCAAGAGCTTGGAGTCAGTGGTGCTGCCATGACTCCAGGTGGCTTATTATGATGCTGAGGCTGACTGATCTTTGGCATTGTGAAAAGACTACATGAATACATCAAGAACTTTCAGCTTTTTGTTTCATTTGATCCCTTATGCTGTTGTGAGACAGAGCAAATGATACATACAGTACCTGTACATATCAATACATACCTCTCATAACTCTGCAATTTCTTACTCTCATAGGAATTTGTTTTTATTTTGGCAGTATTTGAGTATTTCTACATTTGCCCAACCTTAAATGCTCTTAGCGCATTTATAACATTTATAGCCCTGTGAAATCAGTCTTTTCATTATAATATCTAACTATGTTTCTCTTTTGTAGTGTAATATTTTTTTTCATTTTTTAATCTCTGCCCTAGTTCTTCTGATCGCAGTAACTATAGAACTTTTTGTGTGAAAAAGTCCATTGTTTTCTCTGCATAGGACTATACAATTTCTGTGTGCTCGGAGTGGCAGCTAAGGGTTATAGCATCAACAGTGGGGAAATGATTACGCTGAAACTTGTGTGTCAACTGTGATTTAGTGTTAAGCCTCTACGATTGTGGCACAGTCAGGGCTATATTTATTACAGTGACTGACTCTGAAGCCCTTTCTTCCATCTCTTGGGACAAGAAACAGAAGTGGGACTGGAAAGAATGTGTACAGCCTTTGACTGATGTCAGCGTTGTTCTGTGCACCTACAGTACGTCTGTAGGTTGTGGAAATTTCTAAACTGCCATCTATAACGTCACACATTCAAATGTTACAGTATGTCCTTTGTACAGTGTGCCATCCTCCCAGGTAACCTAGTTTTTCCTAAAACCAGCAATCGGATGAGAGCTTGATTCAACTGAAAAGATTGATAGGATTCTAATTATTAATATGATTCTATTTATTTTTTCTGTTTCTCACTTGCTTATTCAAAGCCAACTTTCTGCTTTGATTCATATTTATTTCAATTATGGGGGCAGTGTAAAATAGTGTGTGGGCCTATGGATTAATAACTTAATAATAATAATAATAATTGTGGATTCTAGCCCCCACTGCGGTGAGATACTGCACCCCAACTGCTACAGTCCAACCAGCTGTACTGTATATGTGGGGACCAGTATTGCAACACTGGGGCTAATCTATGAGATAGATCAGCATCCCATCCAGGTAAGGAGTTACATGCTTTCTTGTTGGCTTTACTGCTACAGAAAACAGGATGAGCAGTGAGCTGCTGTGGCTATGGTATAGATTTACCTTTAACTTTTGTTTTTAATTACTTTGGCTACACAATTATGGTAAAATAATATTTTCAGTCATTACAGTAATTTATGAAAATTGTGTACCATTAAACTGGGCTTCATGGGGGAAATAATCTTTATGCCATTTGTACATTTATTTTAAAAAATAGTGTTTTTTAAGATTATATTGTAGGAAAATGGGATGCTACCTGTTCACACTGGTCAGACATACTATAGGCCTGTTTTACACCATAATGTACCAAAATAAGAAAGACAATATACCTTAGAAATTACCGATAAAACAATTTTAAACCAGATGAAATATTACATCTGACAAGGATGAAGAATAGTATGTTTCTATTTTCAAAAGTTTAAGCTTGTGACTAATGTTGTCTCTTTTTTTGTGTGTGTGAAATGTGCCTCATTTGCAGTTTTATATCCTTTTTAATTGTTTTCAGTATTTCCTCTTTTTTTAAAAGAAAGCATCAGCGCTGAATTGTTTCTTTTTTATGTATTCACAAGTCTTGCTTTTTCCAGCAAAGTAATTGTTTGCAGATGAATGTCTGGCATGGGGATCAAACCCAGGGAAATGGCTGGGTCCTGCTCGCTTTGAAGGCAGCGATATCGGATATCCATACATGCCCAACGTTTTCACCATATGTTTATTCCCCCGATTTTATCTGCCACTATTGTCAGTCCAGAATAGATTGGAGCGAGTCGAGATTAGGAATCTGGAATGACTTCTGATCTGAATGGAGCTGCTTTTTATTACTGGGTCTAATGATGTGCTTGAGTGAACTGTGAAAAGAATGCTTTCATTGAATGCAAATGACTCTCATTCTTACAGTTCTCGAAGGCTTTTATAGCATAAGTCTGTCAGCCAGTGTCTTGTTTTATTTTTGAATGTGATGTCAAAAAGCTTGAGGTTGTATATTTTTTCTTAATGCCTTTCTCATTTAAATAATTTATTGCGGCTGATGTTGTTTACTACCTAGCTTTGCATGTGTGTGTATAAACTGTATACTGTATGTATTAGATTTTTACAGTGCTATGCTCTGAAATGGCTTGGGATGAGAATGTATAGAAGTTAAGAAAACATGCCAGTAATCCCATTGTGAACTAACTGGATCTGATTATAAGCAGCAGAGAAAAGGCAAAAATCATATCAGATTTTTTTTTCCCCCAGAGAGTCTCTCTGGAAAAGACTTCCTTTACCCTGAGCAAGTGTTTTCTCAATTTTAACCTCAAAGGTATCCATTGTGCCGCAGACACTTGATGCACAGCAGCATGTCCAGATAACGTGAAAATATCTGCAGACTGATTTTTAAACTTTGCTCTCATTTGTCATATACTGCAGCATCAATTACAAATGTCAAAGATGCAAATAAGGAGCAGGTGCACATACAGTATGCTGCCATACCGAGTGTCTGAATTGTTCTAACATTTAGTGATGCCTTCTGCCTTCAGATGTAAAGCGCATTTAATGGTGCAGAGCACAGAAGATACTGTTCCTCTTTATCCAGCAAGTAAGCACTGTGGTTGATTTGGGAATTGTATCTTACTGTAGCTAGAGTCACTGCAGCAGTGTGTTTATTTCTGTAAAGATGTCATTGTTTTTTCCCTTTCATATGCCTTCATTCGAGTGAAACCATTCTTATTTTCAAGGCTGCATGTATCTTCCATGGAGAGAAAATTCTAGCTTTGGAGAATACATTTTTTTATTGTGACGTTTGTTTATTTGCAGAAATCTAAATTCACAGTTTCAGTGTGGGATGTTCCTACATTTGGAATTCCTTTCCCTCGGTGGACATGATCAAACCTGCTTGAATGGAATGTTATCACATTATAGCATATAGATTTCTTGACTGAAGGTGGAGAAGCTCAATGGCTTTAACTGCTGTCATTCTCTTGATTTAGACACAACAGACCTAATAAAATGACAGTGAAGCGGAAGGTATTAGTATTTGTCACTGGAAGTGAAAGATACTGTACATAGGAAGGAAATCATGTGTGCTGCTTCATTCAGAGAACTGATAAAAATGAGATACGGTAGTGCCATATGGAAACAGTTGAAGGAAGATGAATTCCCCTGGGAAACCAGTTCTGAAGCATCTTATCGTTGGAAGTTATATTAATCATCATGAAAGGTCACATCTGAAGAGTGTCTTACTCTTCAAATCATGTACCATTTAAAGAGAGGACCCCCTGCTTCACTGTTCATTATAGTATTCTTGGGCATTTAGTACACATCTGACCTTTACTGTGGATCCGTTTTTCATGAAGGTGTGAGAGGCATACCTGCTGTGAAGAAAGATGGTGTCTTAATTCTGTGAATGCAATTAGTCTTAAGTGAGAGGTTTGAATTAGAATAACACTCTCATTAAGCAGGCAAGTACAACTCAATTTATTCAATTATTATGTTGTGTGAATTCCCTGTATGCATGCTTATATTGTGTTTACAGACAAATTAATGCTAAAATTGAATAATGCCATATTTTTTAAAAATCACACCTGACAGCTCTCTTACTTTTCTTCAAAAGGTGGTCAATACAGTAAATATAAAGAGGTTATATACAGTACAGTATAAAGCTGATATAATTTATTCTGAGATATTGTGACAGTGAAAATTCACCAACAATTATTCCTCAAACTTTTGTCTCTCCTCTCACTGCCTGAAACTATAATGACAGTCTTTTAAAGAGCAGCACTCTGAGCACCTCATTGGCTGTGTGTCCAACCAATGAAAACAATGCATGCACCTGCTGTACATTCTCATTCCACTCAATAAACTATTGAAACATCCTGGAGAATCTAGCACTCCAGCCAGTATAATTAAGGTCCTGGCATGGTTATAATTATATAAATGCAATCCACTGTGATAAACAAAGCACTAAAATGCATTAAAGGCATTTAGTGAATCACATTTCCTCTCTGACACAATTTTGTGTATGCCATAAAAATCATCTTGTGATCAGAGACCCTCACTGACATTTGTTACCCTTCCTCTTTGGTTGCTCATTGTGTACAGTTGATCTAATCTGTGTTCTTCAGTGTATTCTACGGTGTGTAGTCAGGAACTCTACTGTATATGGGGAAAACAAACTCCTAGTGGAAGTGAGTTGTTTAGGAATAGATTCATTTACAAGGTATAATGCTTCAACTTTCTGAGAGATCAAATGTGGTGGTTTGGAAAGAGCAAGGAATGTCTGCTTATGAGGTGTGAGGACATCACTCAATTTAAAAGAAAATAAAAAATAATCCAAATCAGATTTTACCTGTCTTCAGAACTGTTACAGCTTTTAGGTTCTTTATAACTTAGACAATTCCAGATGAGCACACTTTATACATCAGATTCATTGTATGATCATGCAGATTAGCTGATTAATATTAATAGAAGGGTTTATGAAGGATAACTAAAGCAATACCTGAATGAGACGCAGCTGAAATTGAGTTAGGAAGGGGATTACAGAGCACTGGGAACCAGAGGAGCAGTGTTAATAAAATATGACAGCAACAAAGTAGCGTGACAATGTGTTATGAAAAATAGCCTCAGATGGGAGTTCCTAGATATGCTGTCCTGGGGAGGTGATTCTTCACTTTCTTAGCATCTCAGATGGGACCAATGGTGGTAAAAACAAACATTACCAGCTGCTGCATTGCTCTGCTGTGGTATTAATGTGCAGTTCAGGGTGAGGTCAGGACATTGACGTGTTGGGGAAAGTTATAAGTATTTACATCAGATCCTGCTTGTATATTAATCATTATATTCGTGACATGAAGTCATAGACTTATAATGCATTATCTTCCTCCTGCATGTTAGAAGATCCTGTAACTTTCAGTCATGACTTTTGTTTCCAAGGAGCTTCTTTGGTAAAGCATAATGGAACTTCATCAAGCTCTATTTTAATAATAATAATAATAATAATAATAATAATAATAATAATAATAATAATAATAATAATAATTCTTTACACTTATATAGCACTTTAGTGGACACTCCGTTCATAGTGCTTTACAGGTAATGGGGACTCACCTCCACCACCACAATTTCAGCCCCACCTGAATGATGCGACAGCAGCCATAGTGTGCCAGTACTCTCACCAGCTATCAGTGGGGAGGAGAACATAGTGATGAAGCCAATTCATAGATGGGGGTTAGGAGGCCATGACTGGTAAAGGCCAATGGGACAGTTGGCCAGGATTACACTTCTACTCTTTGCGAGAAATGCCCTGGGATTTTCAATGGCCACAGAGAGTCAGGACTTCAGTTATACTGTACTTCTTATCCAGCAGTCATATCACTCTGCAACTCACAACTGGCAACCCACTGATGTTAAGCAGGTGTGAGCCTGGTCAGTACCTGGATGGGAGACCTCCTGGAAAAAACTAAGGTTGGTGCTGGAAGAGGTGTTAGTTGGGCCAGCAGGGGGTGCTCACCCTGCACTCCATGCAGGTCCTAATGCCCCAGTATAGTGACGAAGACGCTATACCATAAACAGGCGTCGGATGAGGCGTAAAACCGAGGTCCTGACTCTCTGTGGTCATTTAAAATCCCAGGGCGTTTCTCGAAAAGTGTAGGGGTGTAACCTATGGCTGCCGTTGCATCAGCCAGGTGGGGTGCACATTGGTGGTGGTGGAGGGGAGTCCCCATTACCTGTAAAGCGCTTTGAGTGGAGCAACCTTAAT
The DNA here is from genome assembly GCF_040954835.1 of Lepisosteus oculatus. Lineage (NCBI taxonomy): Eukaryota > Metazoa > Chordata > Actinopteri > Semionotiformes > Lepisosteidae > Lepisosteus > Lepisosteus oculatus. The sequence continues at coordinate 8,599,284 of NC_090719.1, read as the reverse complement.
TTTTCCCAGGAGTCTCCCATCCAGGTACTGACCAGGCTCACACCTGCTGAGCTTCAGTGAGCTGCCAGTTGTGAGTTGCAGGGTGATATGGCTGCTGGCTGGTTTTGCCTGAAATGAACGTTGGCTTTTAGTCGACTGGTATATCTTTGATTACTTGGCAATGTAAACATCTCAAGTAGCATTAAAAAAGAAAACTGGTACTAAAACTAATTAGTAGAATCTGAACTAATTTAGACAAACTGTTCTAAACTTGTAATCACAGTCTCTGTATTCACATGCTAATAAAACCTGCTGTGCAATAATTCTGTAAAAACTGCTGAAAACAGGATGTTTGTGTATGACATGCTTCCTGAAATGTTTTTTTTTTCCCATAAGTGTATGGTTAGTGTAACATGAATGTATTTCCTGGATTGTATTACTTTGGACAATAGCTTATTGAGTCTTACAGTATACATATTTTTACTGAGACTGTACTGTAAGCTTTTTCAATGAAAGCAGCTGATATTGCTCATGATACATTAATATATTTTCACATGTAGTTATTGCCAATTAAATTATTTCCTCTTTTCAGAACATTTTGCACCACAAAAGAAATCTAAAGAAAGGATTGTTTTGTATTTTTACATACTGTACATGTACAGTATGTTTACAGACTACACCATCTTGCTACAAATTATAACTGAGACCAAAACAAATATTCATGGAACTATCATGTTATGTTGTCAGTTGTCTTTCTCATGCAAGAAACCCTTCTATGATTAATATGAGTAATCAACATTTTGAATTCTGAGAGGAAGTATGAAAATAAAATACATTAATGAATTAAAAGTTGAATTGTATCACAGATAATTGGTGTCTAACTGCATTGCAGTTTGATTTCCCCTATGAAAAGTAAGCATGTTATATCTCTCGGTTTAGTAAATGTTACATAGATGCCTTTATAGGCTGTGATATCCTTGGAAAAAGCAATAAGAGAGCTATTGAATTCATTGATTTCATGTTGGCCTTTTGTAATGGAATCAATATACTTTGTTGAGCTGTTTGGTAAGTGTTTGTGCATTCTTAATGGATATGCCTCTCTTTTGACTAGATTTATTTCCTCCTATAATGTGATTACTATTTTAAAGTACTGAGAGCTTTAAACCTCAATCGGTGTAGCTTAATATTACAATATAAGCTGGTTTATAAAAAATTATAGGAAAACAAGCAAATAATTCAGCCAACCAGAGTATAGACACGATCCTTTCCTCTTAAGCTTTGTAGACATCTGTAGTGTTCTGTATTCTCTGGTCTAAGCAGTACAGAGTAGGGGTACAGAAAAGCGTGCATTTAAAAAAAATAAAATAATGATGCATGTTTTAGAGCTGAATTCAAATATACATTTTAAATGGAATGGAGTCTTTTTCTACAGGAAGCATTGTTACACAAGGGACTGGAAGAATGCAACAAAATTGTTGACCTTTGAACTTAATACCTTTGCACCAGCCCAAGGTGTTGACCAAAGTTTGGTTAGATAATAGTTTCTTGTTCCCAAACCCTTGCTCATAAATTACAAAAGATGTGTGGTTCATATTTTGATTGGTTCACTGCGTAACTAAAAGAGTTATTTGTGTTAGTAAATCATTGTAAGGTTTATAGATGTCAAGAGGGAACGAAACAAAAAACTTTTCATTATTTTTCTCAATAACGGCAGTATCCTGATTATTGTTTTTATCACGATTTGAGTTACTGTTAGTGAAAGGTCTGTCCTTCCCTTGTACTGTATGCCTTGAGGAATAGTGACTATAAGTGTGTCTGCATGTTCTGTGAGAAGATATTGTGGTAATTTCACTCCATTTTCTCTATACTGGACAATATGAATCGTTGGATTCTAGTAATTATGATGAAAACGACTTACTTTGATTTGAAATATCAAAGTGACAAGAATAATAGTAACTTCTGCTTTATAAAATTGAAAACATGTTAAGTAGTAGAATGCACATCATTTAATAAGAACTGTATTTCTACCAAGAAAATGAGACAGGTCTCTGTATCTCTTCTATAGTATCTAACTAGTATTTAGTTAACCCAACTCACTACATATGCTTCTTATTTTTCGTAGTCAGTTACAGTAGGTCTACATAATGTAGGTTAATAGTCCTACAGAGGTAAAGAATATTTTAACATTCTTTTTTAATTTTATCAGATTTTATGTATTCTTCTGGAGTTAACCAGTCATCCTGAGTCTTCCTGCTATTGGCATAAGTGGTTATCAGCATTTCTAATTGATGCTTCATGGTAACTCCATTTATCTGCGTGACTTCGACCACGCTCAATTTGACAAAACAGCATATGCTGTTGATGCTTGCATTAGCACAGCCTGAAATTAGCAGTGAAATGGTTTTTCAAATGTTAGAGCCAGCATGCTGCCATTGTACATGTGGCATTTTATTTAATTATTTCTCTTGGGTGTTACAAGACGCAATATATTTGAATTGGAGAATGAAATGAGTTGCACTTACAAAGTACAGTACAGTATTAGAAGACATTTTTCTAATATTTCTGAGAAATCCATCTAGTTGAATCATATAATTACTGTTACTCTGGCTTTCTAAATGTCTATACAGGTACAACAGTATCCTAACAAATTACTAAAGAATGGTATTTTTCCATGGCAGTGACCTACTGTATATCTCATGGTGACCAGAGCTTTTCTTCACTGCGCTGTGCAAAGGGAAAGCTGATATGAGGTCACTTACAAGAAGTATGATTGCTGATGGTCAATTCAGCCTAAAGGATATACAATATAAATGCAGTTCAGGTTGGAAAAAAACTACTGAATCAAAGAGGAAGAAGGCAGATTTCTTGTTTTGTGAGAAGATAACTCAGTGGTTCCTTACACAAATGTCTGGGAACACCTCATGAAATCAATGCCACAATGTGATGCAGCTTAATCAATACTGCCATTTGGGAGGTATTTTCTGGCTTTTTGGCATAGTAATATTTACTATATAGAAAAAACAAAGTATACAGATGTAATAATAATAATTGCTTACACTTATATGGCACTTTTCTGGACACTCCACTCAAAGCGCTTTACAGGTAATGGGGACTCCCCTCCAACACCACTAATGTGCAGCATCCACCTGGATGATGTAGGATATTTTATAAACATTTTAGGTGTCATTTTAATTAATTGATCTGACTTAAATGACTAACTGTGATATACTCAAGTGACTTACATAATTGCTAAACCACTGAATCACCTCATTAGTAGAGAGTTGACTGGGCAAACGTGAGGCAGTGATTTAAGATGTTCAGTGTCAATCCAGGTGATTATTAAAGTGAGAGGCATCAGTAGAGCAGCACACATTCTCCATTTGGATGTTTGTGCAACAGCTCAGGTGGATGTGCCAGTTGGAGCCAGGTCCTCTTTAGGAGAAGGCAAGGTTTTATGCATTGTAGTCCACCCTGGTTACCATCAGTGGGTGTGGGATGGATGTTCAGAATGGTAGACTGTCAGTTGTGACTGTCCGTTGTGTACAGACCAACAGACCAAGCAAAGGGGAGGTTCAGTTACGGTTTACCGATACCGACGTTAAGAATCTCTCACCAACCTCAAGTACAACCTTTCCCCACTATTCGCTTTCATGAGCGGTCCCCTTAAAAAATGACAACATCCAACCTTTGTTCTTCATTCAAAACACAAAAAAAGCGTGCCGGGCGTGAGACAACACGAGCGCTTACGCTGAACCCCAGTCAGACAGGGATGACTCAAGTACAAATGAAGCTGGTATCTATTTAGTTTGCATTTGCTAAAGATTCAAATTTCTATATTTTTCTTAAATGTTCATTGTGCAATATGTTAAAATGCTCAATATATGTTAATTACAAGTTATTCTTGTATACATGAATTGTGTCCTTAAATTATTTGTAAGACATTGAGATAAGACGAGGTGTCTGCAACTTGAATAGTTTTGCATATTTAAAACATGATCTTTCAGCATATCATGTAATCATATCATTTCTAGGGTTTCAAAAGCAATTCTCGTTCATTTATCATTATCAAGGTTAATGTGTGAAAGTATTGTGATATTGATTTGAGTTCATATCGCCCAGCCCTAGGTCCAGTTGTGATGGTCTGGGAGGGAGAGTGTAGTCTAGACATTACAGAACTGTTCTCGTGATTGATAGGACCCTGAGTGCACTGCACAGCTGTATTGATCAAATTCTGGACCTGCGCATTGCTGCCTTTTCTAGAGGGATAATCCTGACATGACAGTGTCCCAGCAGGATAATCCACATCCTCATGTTTCTTATATAGAAATGTCTTTCTTGCAAGTTGAGAATGTAACTGTTATGCTGTTGATGCCCCACTGTACTTTCCAAACTTGACCCCACTTGAACATTTTGCAGAATGAGCTGGGATATCATGTGGCATCTATGGCTCGAAGACCAGCGAACAGGCATGTGCTTCTCCAGCTTGTATGCACCCTTGTGCAAAGCTTGTGCAACACAAGTACCACCTGTATTGACTCCAGCAGTGGCCACACAGGCTACTAGCCTGTGACTCACACGGTAGAGCTCCTGTGTATCCACCGTTTTTCAGCACAGTGAATTTGTCTAAGTCATGCCTGGTCAACAAAAGGTCACTGCACAGATATCATTTTCCTGCTAAAGTTGTGAATTTGATGCATTTGCAAAATATAGTGGGATCTCAGTATAACTGGTACTCACTGAGAATCTTGGGGATGTACATCACCAAGTTCATGCTCTTTGGGTTCTGTAATGTGAAGAAGTGTCTGTCCACTCATTACTGATTAAGATGTCATGTTGGTTAATTTACTGTATGCTATTGCTGTAAGTAAACATTCCATTAATATTTAAAATGTTAATAAGCGAAACACAAAGTCACTAAAAGTAAACACCTACTTAAGCTACCATTTTAGAATCCAAGCTAGACTCAGACTGAGTCCTTGCTGCTGGGTGGTTCATCTGCCAGCCAATAAAATTTACTTCATGGGTTTCTGTACCTTGAAAATGCCACTTCAAGGCCTTTTTAACCTATGACATGATTGGCATAGCTCCATATTGAGACCCTGGTTTCCATCAAAAGAAAAAAACTGTGCCTTGAGGCACAGTTACACCCAAATGACCAATAGGTGTGTCTCATAACCTCAGGGCATCTCAAGCCACTCAAAAGTCTCATGGGAAGTGTAGTTCTAGAAACAACTACTACTGCACTTACAGTATAAGAACTGCACTTTCTTCTGGAAAAGATGCATCAGTCATAACATTTCCTGCATTTGTTTCACAGACAATGCCTCTTTTTCCAGTCTTGTCTGATGCCCTGCCACTCTATTTATATAGCATAACTGTAAATGTGGGTTTTAAATATGTTATATTAAAATTGCTTCATACTATAATGCAAACTGTTTTCTATTTTGCACTAGCGTTTTGAAATCTCATTTTGAAAATGTCTATGCTTTGTATACATCAGTCCGGATATGTTATTTTCTTACTTGAGAAGCGACCTTCTGAGAATGTTCTTTTTTTGTGAAGTAGTTACAAGCAATTCTTTTGGAAAGTATTTCAGGGAAGCAGGATCTCTAGGGAGGTGAGTTATGAATTTTGGCAGTAGCCTAGCCAGTTGTAGTTACGGTTGCCTGCCATATAGGAAAATGTCCCATACTCAGCCTAAGCTGACAGACTCTCACGGCTCCTAACATGACATTGCTCCAAAAACATTTATCTGTGACACACAAGCTTTTGTAAAGAGCATGCAATTTCCTGATGTTTGAAAGTTACATCTGATACAGGAAAATGCACAGGAAAATAGTATCAATTAGAAAGTCCAAAAAAGTTATTGTGAAAGACAGCTATTAAGTGTCATTATATCACATGCAGTGATCCTATATGAGGTATTCTGTTTAGCCATACCTCCCAATATGTTTCCTTTTGTTTCTTGTCTTTGCATGTTTGTGTGCTCATAACCAAATATGTGTTCATCTTTAAAGTTAAAAAAAAAAACTGCATAGATATTTTTCTAAATTTATTTGTAGCTGCAGGCTCCTGGTTTTGTAGTGAGGGCTTTATGGAAAAACTTTCATATTAAAAACATTCCCTGCTTTCACTTGACAAAGTGTAACGTCTTGACTCGTGGCTGAAAGGGCTTTGAGTTACTGTATTTGCTTTTCAAAAGCTGTTTAAATCAAGCTGCTTTGTAGGAGAGGTATGTGAGATCACAGGCGTAACAAAGACTGATGCATATTGAGACATGTTCCATGTTGACAAGACTACTTTGGTTAATAAATTGTAAAACATATACTGTATAATTGCTTCACCTGTAGAACATTAACATAGTTCATACTGGAGGCTCCTTCATTGAGAACGAATGCTTTGCGATGAATTTTGCTTACTCTTAACACAGTACAGTATACAGTATACTGTAAAGAAATCCAGGCATTTTTGACAAATTGAATGTAGTATAAAAACATACTGTATATGAACCATACTGTATATGAAATGGAAACTAATCCTTAGAACAGTCCATAACAAGATTGATGGGGCACTTTTCTAATGCACTCTTCTGGGAAAAGTGAGGAAAAAATTGATTTTTTTTTTTATTGACCTGTGGAGATGACTCACTGACTTCCTATCATAGAACGAAGTACATTCTTGTTTATATAGTGTTTTTGAACTGTTAACTTAATTAATGAAATGTTCGACTGGGGCTAAAATGTTGATTTTGTTTAGTAATTAGGAGGGAAAAAGTTCCAGTAGCCGACAGTCCTCAGCAGCAGAGCATATGGATTCTCTGCCTCTGTATCCTTATTCGCTAGATTTGAGATTGACGTTGGTTCTAACACCACTTTGCTTTCACAGAAGCTTTTCTGAAAGGACACCACTTTTTAATTGATCATGACAGAGTTATTTTCTCTGCCCTAAATGGTGTTTGTTGGCCTATTGTGTCTGTCAGGGTTAATGTCAGGACTTTATACTAGCACTGATGTCATTGTTTTCACTTTCAGTGTTTCATTGACCTTATGTCCTTACAACCACACACTCAAACCAGTTTTTCACTTCAGTTGTTACATCAGCACTGCTCTCCATAGTGGCTTGAAAAATTGGAAAAGGCCTTATAGGAGAAGTTTTAGTTCCTCAAATATTAGTATTGAATGTTTTTGAGTTAAAAAGAATCTAGTTTATATACTAGTTTTAAGAAAAACAAAAGTTTGGATTGTGTCTTTTGAAGAAAGTATACTTGGAATGACAGACTTTTTAATAATGATTTATAACTGTAAGACTGTTAACCTATCCAACTTATCTGTAGATGTAATTTAAGTACCACTCTTCATGAATCTGGAAATTCAAATTCAACACTAGCTGCTGTTCTTTACCTTTGCAGTTGTATTGGTATTCAGAGATATGTGGGCATGTCTTTATAATTTAAATGAAGCTGTTTTTGTTCAAAGATAAGCTGTTAGAATACAGAGATTTTAGAGAAGGGTTCACACATTGTTTCTTGATACTTGCAACCTACATGAATAAAATTTAGTTCTGAGAAGTCATCTTAAACTTTGAGAAGCTTAGTGCTTATTGTTTGACATTTAGATTTACCCCACTGGACATGAAAGGTCCTGGGGTGATTACAACCCATGTGGTTTGTTTTGGAAACAAGCTGTGTTTGTCAGTCAGTCCATCTAATAAACAGTTGAGCCATCTGGGATTTCACACAATGCTCTGACTAGCATCACTGTAAATGAGTGTTTTTTACAGAGTTAAGCCTGTCTTGCTGTTACAAATGAGAAATAGAAAGTTACAGTGTTCCCTCAGGTTGTACTGTATGTGTAGAGCTCCTAACTGTACCAGATTTATATCATTCTTCAAGATGTTACAGTTATATTTTAAACACTTCACTCCTTTTCATAAAAAATGTATCCAAAACTGCACATAAAATTACACAATCTCGAGAATACCTAAGACATTAATACTGTAATTCAACAGGTTTACTTTTGGATTTTCTTAGCCTACAAAAAATAACACATTTGGGCAAAAAAACAACAACAGTGTTTTTATTATATTAATAATTGCAGAAATAGTTAAGTAATTGTTTTTGTAATATTCATATCATTAATACAGTATTGTTTTGTCCTTATTGAAAATACTTTTTAAATTTAATTCTTTAATAATTATTTTAACGTTTTTTAAAGTTAGACAGTATGCCAATAAATAGTTATTGTTGACATGAAAGTACATCCTCATTTTGCTGAGATCCCAGTATTTTTAAAATATCGTAACAGTGTACCTTATGAGAAACTGCTGTTGTACTGTACTGTATATGTATCTTTTTTAAGCTCACAAAACATACAGTAAGTTGAAGCAGGAAAGGCAGTTAACGTTTTGTGGCAGGAAGAATTACCCCAAGGTGAAGTTCCCTTTCCAGAGTAGAGAATTTAGTTTGTCGGTGTAAAATTCAGGACAGGGGGCAGAAATTCTTTGAGAAAACCCAACCTTTCTTTGTTTTCAGTGCTCAGCACATTGCTACCAGTCTGTTGTCCAGCTGCTTGTTTGCCAGCTTGGCCTAAACTTTAGTAAAACCTCTGTGATTGGTTAGTTTCAGGGAAGCCTCAGTGCAAGTCAGAGCCCCTCTCTGCAGTGCAAAACCCTGGCCTGGATTCTAGAAGGATTAGAAATTCAGAGTAGCATGAGGACATCCTCTTCTAACATTACAGTATTACTAAGTCAATAGGGGTGTTATTATTTACCAAGTTCTAAAGAGAGATAGATTGCAGTCTTCCCATCTGGAGAGGACTAGGCCAAACATTTCAAAGATGGACAATACTTACAAAATGTGTAGAAGCGTGGTCCAGTAATTGTCTTATTCTGAAACAACTGTAACAACTGAAACATAATGTTCTTCAAATCCTAGGTCCTTTTTCGAGTTAACTGAGTAAATTATTAAGTAATATTCTATATCCTGTAAATATAGCTGTACTGTAGCTATTGTTTTCCTGTCGTGTAGATATTGTATTCATATAAAAAGAACTGTATTTCAGAGATTTTCTGTAGTTACAACCTATGGCCAGAAGCTTTACGTGCTCAGTACTTGGTTAGTCCTTTCCAGGGGAAGTGAAAATGGTTCTGAATATGACTTGAAATTGTTGCTGTCAGCAGCTGACAAAATTATTCCTTTTCATCTCTCGTTATAACGGGAGGAATGCTCTCGGAGGTCATTCCAATATTATCCACACAAAAGAAAGAATATGTTCTGGCTCTCTAGGGGTACACAGGGGTATTATTGAATATTAATTAGGCCGCTCCGTTATTTATGGTGTGAAAAGAGAGTATTTCTATTTCAGTACTTTTTGAAGCTCTTTGCATTTGGCTGAGTTAGTCGGCTGGACGTCACCCACTTTTGAGCTTCTAAGTATTGTCTTAAGTTTGTCTGTTTCAGCAACTATTATAAAGTGGGCCAGATAGTATGTGTCTCTTTTTCATTTTTCATCTCTCTTTTAAAATGGCTAATGCATCTTTTTAACATTTTCATTATTTTTCTGCCTTGACCTATTGATGGCTTTTATACTTAAACCCCCTTTTACAGAAAAATACAGAAGGTGTACTGTGTTTGCCTTCAAACCCTGTAACTTGTATGGACGGTAATAAGAAAAGAAGTTCAGAATAACCTGTGAGCATTATTTGTGAAGTTAAAACTCTTCCTCAACTCTCGCTGAAAGTACTCCCTTCCTTCAAGAGGGTGGATCCTGACCAGTTTTTTTCTCAGCCTAACTTTCCTCTGCTTGTCAATGGCATGCCAGCAGCCTTTCTCTACTCCAAGCACAACAGGCTTATCAGTTGGAAGTAGGCTACAATACCTCTGCTCTCACTAAAGCTAATGTCTTTTTTTTTCTTGTTGTGAGTGATTGTTCAGACATGTGGTATGCTGCAGTTTCTGACCTGGGGAGAATAATGTTTCTTTAAGTCAGTAACAATACCAAAAATAAAGAAGACTAGACTTGATTTTTTTTTTTTGGAATTGTAAGAGCAGGACACCACTTGTTGATCCAGGGAGGCTGAATTCAACATGTCAGGAACCGGTAGAAAAAGTTCTGGGAGACCTTCCTATTACTACAGGCTGCTTGGGAGAACACGGCTACAGAGACAGCGTAGTCGGTCCCGGAGTCGAACCAGACCAGCTAACAGGGGTAATTGTGATATTCTGTACAGCAGTTAGAAACTGTGCTTTGAAAATTCCATTTATTTCTATCAGCTTTAAAACTGATTTATTCACATATACATATATGTAAAGTATATATGGTTCAAGAGGTGGAACTTCATTGTGAAAGGAGGACTGTATTTAAGAACATTGCAAAAGTGTTTTCCTTTCAGCATTTGAAAAGTTTTAAGTGTTTTACCTTGTTTAACTTTATGGTCTAGCAATACTGACCACTCATTTATACAATGACTGTTAGATCATTGTATCAACTTTTAGATAAGACAGTGTTTAATATATCATAAAAACATTTTCTTACATTATAGTTTTAAGTTATAGTTGCTAAAGTTTGCAGCAGATACACTGTGTAAGCTTGAAGACTTTCTGTGATAACTGGAATAGTTAGTAAACCTAGATTATTATTTATTATTAAGTTTAACATTTACATGCTGACAAAAGGGATTTGGCATTTGTAGCTCCTATAAAGTTTTTTCCTTACTTGTAATTGTGAGATCTTTTAAAAAGAATACAGAGTTTGGCAGAATGTTGAAAAGCAGGCACAACTATTTTTTTTACCCGAAGTATTTACATTCATCAAGTGGTTATCTATTAATACAGCTGAGCATTTTTTTGTCCCAGTCTGAGTGGAATGCTTTGCTCTAGAGTGCAACAGCAGAGCCTCTCACCTGAAAGTAGAACTGAACCCTTCAGTTCTAAGCCTGATCTATTCCTCCACACTGGTGCTTCTACCCTTGTACAACAAAAAAGCAACCAAAAAGTGTTTTCACCTTAGTAGCAGAACTGATATTTTCTCACATTGTTTTCCCCTGAGTGACAGCATTATCTACAATACATCATAATTAGTGTAACAAGAAACGCATATAGTGTGAATGTACACAATAGAAGTCAGACAATGGATTGCTCAACGAATTGACTTGTAGATACCAGTGTTCTGAAGTGTACATAGCTACATGTACATTCACGTATTTGTGATGTTTGATAGGATCATTTATATCTTTGCAAATCTATAGTTACGGGCTAAGTATGTCACTCTCGTTTCTCTCTTTGTAGTCTGCAACTGACATTCCAGATTTTGTTACCATTCATCTGTAGTTTGATAAAAGAAAACTAGTTTATCAGGACCTGCAGGTCTTAGGCCTGTTGTAGAAATCCTTGCCTCTGGGTTAAACTCATCTAATTAGGTACAAAATGGCCTTAATTGTAAGCATGTATGAGAGAAGGGAAACAATGGACTTTTGAGATCATTTCGTTAAATAATTATCTGCTCAGAATACAATTAGTGAAACTGTTTTTAAACTTAAGCAGCACTGAGAGTGAACAGCATGCATAAGTTACATTGATGCTGATTTTGTATTCCAGCAAACAAATTTCCCACTTGGAAATAAAAAAAAGATGTACCAGGTAAAAGGCGACATCAGTTAAGAGCAGGTTAAAATGAATGCCTTGAAAAGAAAAATGAGTCGTTTGTGTTTCTTATCATCTCACAGCCGTAAAGTTCTCACATGATACACTGTAACCAAATTAAAGTTCAACAGATCTCTATTGCCTCATATGTTTGCCCACTTTTAATTGTTTGCTAATGAAGGCGGGAGTAAACCTGTTTATTGGACAAATATAGGGTTGTCAGTTAAAGTTTGAATATGCAAAAATAAGTTTTGCTTCCTCTACCTTGCCCCTTCTGTACTAGTCACCATATAAAACACTTTTTTTTCTCCTTTATATGAAAAGAAATGACTGATTTTAATGTTTTCAGTAGGGATTAGCTATTGTGTTTTTTTAATGTTCTCTGAAGACCTTCCATAATTAATTCCAGAAGCATAGACAGTCGTCAGTTGTATAATGTTGGTTGTTGGAGCTCTGTAATGTTATATAGCATTTACTGTAGGTCATGTGCTATTTTTTAAGTCAGTGATTTGGTTTTAGGGGCAAAGGAAGCATAAAATGCTCATATTCATGGCACAGTAGGATTTGGTAAGCACTGAGTATATAATTTGTAATCACTGAAACAACCACAAAACATTCACTGCATTTCACAATGTGTAATTGAAGATATGTTACAGTGAACGAGTAACAGAGGGTGAGGTTTAGAATAATAAAGCAGAGGTACGACAACAGCATCAAATTCAGATTGGGCAAGAATTTAATGATCTGTAGAAGCCTGTAATGGTGGGACAACACTCTGGCCTCTACTCAATTGTGTACCCTCTAGCTTCCTCATAGCGACCTCAACTGTAATGTGATCTCTAAAACCGTAAACCAACTCCCTACACTGAGTTGAAAGCTTGGCTGCTCTCAGGACTTTCACTCAATTAAGCTTCCTCTTCTCCTGGAATTTTGTTGTTTTGGCAAGGCAAAGGAAATAACGTTACATCATTGGATACCCAGCTGGAAAGCAGTTTATCATGCATGTAGTTGATAAACCCAACCCACTTACAGACATTGTACTGGAAAAAGTCTTCTCATTCTGAACTTTCAAGACCCATCTGACCCCCTTCCGCCATCCTTTTGAAAGTATGGATCATTTAGACTGTTGTTTTATGTGAAGTTGCGGTTTGTCTCTGGTGGTAAAAAAGTGCTTACAGCATTTATTAGGCTTCACAAGAACATTGCTGTACACGAATGTATTATACGAGTGCTGAACCTTAGTCCTGAAGAGCCACAGATCGGAATATCTCATCCTTAAATCATCAATTTTTTATAGGCTTGGATCTTTGGGAGATGTGAATCTTTGGGTGAATCGAGTAAGTCAATTAATTCAGGAATAGGATGTTATTATAACACAGGTTGTTATTTATATTTCAGATGATTTCTAAGATACTGAACATCATTGAACAAATCAGATATGTCAGAGGTAAAAATGAAATTGTTCCAAGCCTTTACCAAATGAATCTGCTGGACTGAAAACAATAAAAGATGGATCATACCTTTATCCTCTACTTTTTGTTTTGTTTCTTATTGGTACTGTATGTGTCCATTGTTTTACTCACAGTACAATATTTGCTGGAAAGTCACCTATGACAGACAACAAGCAGAGTATTTCTCTAAACTATTATAATATGATTCTTCGTATTTAAAAAAAAACATCTGCGTCAGTAATGCTGATCAACTGCCTTCAATAAAATATACTGAAAGCAGTGTTTTTCATATCCTCAGTTTTGAGGGTTTTGTAATTTGATCTTTCCTCTTGGGGATGAGGCTGGAGAAACCTGGCTGTGAGCTTTAATCAGTTTGCTATGCGTCAGGTCGTTGTGTAAGAGCTCATTTACATTTTTGCTAATATGGTATAGAGGAGCTATAATTACTGACAGATGCCTTCCACCCTCCCCAGCCTCGAGGTCTAAATTCTTCTGCAGTTCATTACATTACTACAGTATACTGCTAACTAAAGCTACAGTGGAAACAGTATCTTTATTTCAGCTGTAAATCCGGTTTGCAATCTGTTCCTAGCAAGTTGCAGGAGGTCTTATCAAGAGCTGAAGACATTATGCTCTTTGGCCAAAATCATTTACAGTAGTTGGAGTACATTTATTTCCATGGAATTCAAGAACACAAAATCTTAGGATTTGACAGAAAAATAATGCCTTTAAATATATTGTCCACAAGGTTGTATTTAACAACAGGTCATTAAAAAACTACAAAAAAATGCCCAGGGTATATTTGCATGCTATTTTATCATGGATTTGCATGCATTTAATTATTTCTAGGATTGTATTTGGTTATACCATTCTTTCATGCCTCTTTTAAAGTTGTACTCCACAGTTAAAATCATTTTGACCTAGTATACAAAATGCATTTGAACAGGTTGTTCCATTGAACACTCTTCCTTATTATTTTCTGACTTCGATAATGTGTGGGCATGACATGTGCTTCTCTTGTCTTCAGAGCAGCTCTATGATATTTTGATGTTTCTCAAAGGTGGAGTCAGTTTCAAGTCCAGCTAATAAGCTCTCACACTTGTCTTTTGAGTCTTGCGCTAAGCTCCCCCAGGCTTATTCTGGGTTGACTCACCATTATGTGCATTCCTGCTAACATGCTCTGCACAACATGCTGTTCCATGTTTTATGTACATTTTGTAGAATTCATTTTTCCGTGTTTTTTTTCTAAAGGAAATCTCATTTAGCAGCTGGCCATAATGTGTGCTCTCCTCTATAATGTCAGTTTTGACTTTATAAATTATTATTTGACTTTTGGAATGATGCTAATGGTGACTACAAACGTGAACAGAGATGTGTGGGTGCAGAAAGTGACTTAATTTTGTTTTGTGGGTACTGCGATGCATAATTTCAAGGTGAAGGTTGTTACATTCACATTTCAGTTTCCAACCCTACACAATACAGTACCTGCATACATGGCTTTACAACAACATTAAGAAACGTTCATATAGACATATTATTCCAAAAGACAGAAGAAATGGAAGAGATACACACGTTTTTCATAACATTTGACAAAGTCTTTATTTTAGGTTTAGGTCTATGGTTAGGGTTATTGGCTTTAAGGCTGTAATTGGGTTTAGGGGTGGGGGTTGGTTTAGATTTTGGGTTTGGGCTGTTATGAAAGCATTTACATATAGGTATGTATTTTTCAAGAATGGCCAGAAAGGGTCATGAATGATGTTATAACATTTTATGTCGCCTTTAAGAAAGTATTATGAAAGCAATGTTTTTAACAAAGGTTAGGACAGGGCAATGAGAGTATGCTTACCTTTTTGGTCTAGTACACCTGGGATGGAAAAGACAAATGTGGAAAAGCTAAATAAAGGTGTCTTAAATGCTTTGTGAAATTAAGCAAAAATCTATCTCATCAGTGTCTGAACAGCAGTAAAAATAAGCGAAAGACTTTTAGAGGGAGAGAAGCTGTTACATGGAGATTCGGTTGAGAAGGTAGAGAATGGTAATTAATTTCTTTGAGTCTGAACCTTTTGTGTTTTTCCTCTTGCACTACAAGGGAATTGCTTTTTTTTCCCCCAAGAGGCCTGCAAAGCAGTTTTCAAAAATGGACTTTGAATCCCACACTCTCAGTGACAACAAGCCCTTGTGATGAGCAGCTATTTCTGAGACCCTATTTACTGTTTAGCTTTAGTGTGATGCTCTTTCAAAGATCAGTGGCAGAGGCGATCGATAGAATCCGGCTACCAGAAACTCCTTTAAGGCTAGTCCTTGTCCACCCTGAGGTTAATCACAGTCAAACTGTGGTTAATCAAATACTTCATCGATGTCTTGTCTCTCACCAGTATACTGTAAGACTGCTAACTGTGCCATTTTATAACATTAATTGTGATATGAAATTTCTTCTTAAGAGGATTAGGGGGTGGCCTTATCAAAGCAAACATTTCTTAAGACTGTCTAATGCAGGAAATAACACGTCTGTATCTCTAAGATTTGAAAGTGTGTGGGATAAGAACTGTCATCTTGCTCATTTTGAACTCTATACTGTTCTTTTTACTTTAGGGGGGAAATGAGGTTCAAAATATACTACATTGCCTTTGCTGCTATTGCCTTGGAGACAGTGTTCATACTTTGTAATAATGTATTTGTGATGCCTGGGTTTTGGTTTGAAGAATTGATCTTGTATTTTCCAATGATGAGTAAAGAAATGCTGCTTCTTAGATCACAACACATGCATTAAACTTGTAATGTATTTCTCATAGTATAGCAGTTGACCAATTTAGCTGCTCTACTGTCTATAATCTGTACAATCAGGGTAAACATACAGTAGTTTGGCTAGTATGTGTCCTGCGGTGAATACAACTCAGAAGTACAGTAGTACAAGTACTGTATTTTGAGCTCAATAATATCAGTTTTATTTCACAAGTGACAACACATCAGTCAGCTATTTTATAACGAGGCACTTCATGAGTGTTGTAGCAATGCTACAAAATTAAACATTTTCTCAAAAATCCTGTCATGAGCTTATTATACGGTCTATGAAAACAAACAGGAAAAAAAACCTTAGCTTCCTTTGAACAGTTCCCACATCATTGATAGACAAAGGAAATTATTTTGCCAATGAAAACAAGAAATGACTTTTTCAGTAGGAAACACAGTGCAAATTCTTAAAATTCTCTTGGCATACATGCTGAAAGTTGTGGATGTAGTAACATGAAATTTAGAACTTGCAAGGAAAAGTTATTATTTTCGTGGTATAGTTTTTTACGAACTTGCTGTATCAGGTTTTCGTTAAGAAAAGTTGATATGCTCAGGAGCCTGTCTGACTTATTTTCAGGTGCATTCTTATTACTGAATGTGTTGCTCGCTGATTTCTCAAAATCTTGGCATTTACTGTTTTTTTATCAATCTTTGGCAATGACTTTGAGCCAAAACACTTGAGCATTTAAAAAAAAAATGCTTGAGTATATCTCCTAGTTCATCTGTTAAAAAATAAGAAAAGAGATGAAAGAAATGGTTCATATTTGGATCTGACAGGATGATTGTCATGCAGTGAAAATTATTTTGCTGTTTGTTGAAGACTGGATTGTGGAGTCTGACAGGAAATATTAAAAGACAGGTGTAAAGGCATTTCAAAATGAGGCTTTATTACAGAGAAAAGAAGATTGATTGCATGGTGCAGCTATTCCTTGTGCATTTTCTCACCCTTTCTACAGGGAAAAATATTACAAGTGTTGAATGCAGGCAGGGTTATTTATAAATAGAAAGCACAGTAAAGAAATAAGACCTGTCTCTTTGAGATTTGACACTGTGTTTGTGAGAAACTGGGTTAGCTTCATAGCTTTTCACCTCTTTTATGATCCCTTTATAGAGTACAGCATTTTACTTAAGCTGAACTTAAGTGATCACCCAGAAATCACTTTTGAATTAAATCTGTGAAAGCTCTAGGATTGTGTAATGTGTACAGTAGATGGAACTAACTGACATCATGTGGTTTTGTATAGAAAACTGCAAATATGCTTGTAGTAAAAGTTTAGATTCAAACAGCATTCCAGACTCTGGGGATGTTCAGTAAGTATTTATAACACCAACCAAGTCCTTTGTGTTGTGTCATGTAGCTCTTTGTGGTTGTATCAGAGTAGTAATGAGGCCAGTAGTTGGAGGTGTTAGAGCACAGCTGCTGTCTGAATGTCATAATACTGATTTCAAATTATTTTGCTCTCAAACCACTGTGGCTTTTTTCAAAATGTATATCTAATGGAGCATGACTTGGAAACAGAGACAGTATTTGAATCGAATCTCAACTACCATTATATAAAGGTAGGAATCAGAATTAGATAAAGATGGACACTGAAGAATCCTTTTCAATTTCCCATTGAATTTGTTTGTTCTTTCAATAAATCAGGTGGTTGATTGTATACATTTTACAATGCAATTTCTATAAAATGATATAATGTAATTGAAAAATGTCAGAGTAATAATTCAGAGATGGGTGCTACATAGTTGTGCTTGTGAAATTTATTAATGAGCATATATCATTGTCTTTCTAGTCATGAAGAAAAACATTATTTACACTTATTTCACCCCTTAAAATTCTTTGTGTAATTCAGAACACATATTAACCGAAAATGGAAAAGAAAAACTTTGTACATAGCTATCTTACAATTTATTCCAGTTTAAAAACCATTTATTGTGTGTCATCATTGTGTTTATTAAAGTATGTTTTTTTACCATTTGTTTCTTCTTGAAATATTAATATTAATTAATGTTTTAATTGAATCTGATGCAATCATAAAGACTCTTCAAACACATTAAGAAGATACATAATACTGAATGCTCAATAAATGTTAAATTCTTAAAATGTAAATGTACGGTATATGAGCAATGATTTTATTTACTGTGGACAATCACTACTGTAGGTGGTTACCTTTTTAACTTTTACCTAGTTAGAAAATAACACCGGCCCTGAAACTACAGTTCAACTATAGGTCTGCAATTATCAATTAACTGGCAGTCTAATCACATTTTGGTACTGAGAAGCCTCATAGTAAATGGTCATTAAAATGTATAAAGTATGGTTTGCATTAAGTTCCTTTGTGAAATACAGTGGAAGAAGCCTAGTTATGAACACTTGTTCAAACCCAAGGATAGGAGACATGTCTAGATAGAATAAAGAGAAACAAATGATTTTATGATTACTGTGACCTCAAGTTTCTTCCTTTTTTAGTCTTTCAAAGCAAAGAAACACATTGTGATGGGTAATTTTATTTGACATAAAAAAAAGTTAATCTGTTCACTCCTTCACTGCTGTTTTTAATGCAAAGGAGTGCCTCACTGACAGTAAAACACCAAAAACAATGTTAAACACTGAATAGATAATACTCCTGAAAGGATCTGTGAGCCTAAAGGGTGAGTCCTAGTTTTGCATATATCGAAATGACATACAGTACAAAACACTGTAGAGTGCTAAAAAGGGTACAGGTGTATGGATTGCTCACTCTTTGGAGACGATTCATGAAATCATTGCTGTAAGTAAACTTTTTTTTTTTTTTGGTGCTCTAACATGTGAGTGATCAGGAGTGCATGCATGGTCTCTGAATTATACAGTATATTGAATTATATACTGTATGTGTTTTAAACATGAATCATAATAGCACTGTTCCACACTCCAGATAAAACCTGTTTCACATGATTCCACACGACGGTGTGTAATAGGAACTGCACAGTTTTTAATGAATTATCAGGTGTTTTTTTCCAATATATTTTGCATGCTAAGCAAAATCGAAGAGATTCTCCAGCATCGGCTTGGATTTCCTGTCGACACGGTGTTTTCCTGATTTACAGTATTAATAGTCTATTGGAAAACCTGCATCACTCATTAACAAATAGGTTAAAGTTTAGTGGTTGCTAGATGGAAAGATATATTATACAGTATGTGTCCCAGAATCTCAGGTTACACTTTGTTTGGTGTACTTTACTCTAATCAAACACAAGCTACATTTTAATACCTGTATCCTCAAAGTTAATCCTGTATGTTTGGGATTCTAGGACTTACACTTGAGGACTTTAAGCTGCTTTCAACTCCTGCCAGATCTTAAACTGTTTAATATTTCCACAATATGTCACCAGCAACCATTTCACTGTTGTCCGAGAAAACATTCCCAGCCCCCTGTATCGTTCAGAGGATCTGGCATCCAGTCTTTTGCAATATTTTGAGTAAGTAGTGGATTTCCTGGTATTGTCACTGCATTGATACAGTAGCGGTGCCTGTCTGTTGTGAGGATTAAAGAAATAAACAAGAACAGAATAACATGTCTTTGCTGAATCCACAGAATTCTTCAATAGCTTAGTAATTAAGAAAGGCATTTGAAAAAGCTTGGATATAAGGAGGCAATTATAAAGTACCATTTCCCATATGCGCCTGTTGTTTTTCTTCATGAGAGGTCGGCTGATTCTTGATGCACAAAGAGTCTGTTGCTTGTGAGAGCACTGACCCTCTGCAAAGACAAGTCACAAGGACGATTCCCAGATGTGCTGATGAGGCATGCAACAAATCATTATACAAAAACCGTGTGCTCTATAAAATCTGATATTGATTTAAGACATGTTCATATAAGGAACAAACTAATAGAGGATAGGGTAATGCTTAATTAAAGTACAATTACCAATTCTAATTAAAGAATGTAGTGCATTCTTACTTTTATATCTCACCTTTCCTGCATATTTTTTCAGGTACAGTAGGTTTTAAATATACAGTATAACAAATATGCAGAATCTCAATGGTATATGGATTAAATTACAGGTAGATGCTTAACTTTAATGTTTATTTGTACATTTAGGTAAATCCTGAATACTCTGCTATCACAATGCCACTGTACGGTATATAATAATGATTTTAAAAGAAAATGTGAAGATAGTCTTGTTAATTACAAGGTTAATTAATTGAGGTTAATATTGGTTAATTAAAAATCATCTGGATGATATTTTTCACTTTCAAGTCCTGCAATTCACACCCTATATATTATGGTTTTATCTAATGTCTGAGGCTTTGACTTGAGACACAGCTGGGATCGGTTTGAGTAAAGATGCAACAAAAACATCAGGATTGGAGTGAAGAAAGTTCCTTAACAGGATATAAGGTCACACTTCTTTATTTGAAGGATTTGTCAGTAATGTACAGTTCTTTATTAAATACTGAGAAATAAAGTACATTAGGTAGGTCAGTGAGATTTAAAGTTTTCACGGTTTGCATATATTCATGTAACCAACAATCATTAAAAAGATCTTTTTAATATCATTTTTCTGGATCGTGTTGTAGTATAGAAGCTGCAGTTTGAACACATTCAGCCGAAGCACCAAAGCACAGAAATGTTACTCTTCTATAACCTCCTGTGTTCCAGTTCCACAAGTTTCTTTGAAATAGCCGAGCTGAGACTGTTACAGACAAATTCACCTACAGTACCTTGTCAACAATATCGCCAGTTGAAAAGCAGGTAAAGGTTTCCGGGAATTTGTTACAGGATTTTGAAAGAGGCAAATTAAAAAAAAAATGTTTGCTTTTGAAAAGAAAAAGACTCAGCCCAGCCTAAACCGTTTCTATATAAATATAACATAACATTTCTGCCTTTTAAAGCTAGCATGGTATTTTCTTATCAAATGATCCTGTCGTACATTGTCCTGTCTGATGCCAGATAGGAAAGCTCAGTGCCATGAACTAAAGAGAACTGCTTCTTATCTGTACCTTTTATTAGAAACTAAAGATTACTTCCAATATAGAGGCTGTAGAAAGCTTTAAATTGTATTTGCACTTTAGAAATGTATTGTTCAAATTTGTTTTGATGTCCTGCACACCAGTAAGAAGTGCAATTGATTAATTGATACTATATGGATACATTCCACACTAATGAGAACCAGGAGTGTAAAGTTTTATTGATGCAACCTTGAGGCAGTATAATTGTCTGAAAATGAAAAGGAGAAACAAAACACAATTTGATCGACATAAAACAACATTTATATTCCAGTAGAGGAAACTCTTTGAAAGCATGTCAAGTATTCAAGACACAAATATTTTGTGTAAGTTCAAAAACAAGGGAAAAAATATCCCCTAAGACAAAAACACACTGTGAACATTTTCGAAACATTTGACAGGCTGTGATTTTTTACAATCAGTTTTCTGTTTTGGCAGTTTTTTATTACAAACATTTTTGAAGACAGATTGTTTTCTTTTTCTTTTTTTCAATTTATTTGACAAGATATCACAGTATGTTCCTTGAAAAAGTAGACAGCAAAGTGGTTTATATTGTACTTAAAATAATTGAAACCCTGTGGTTAGGCTCAGATGATATTGGTTAGAACTAAGAAAATCCCTTGGTGTCTGTGAGTCCAGATGTAGCATGATCTATTGTTGGATGCCCTTAAAGGCCTTAGAAAACTCCAGTAAATAGGTAGCTCTGGAAAGAATGTCAGTAATTACAGTATGTTTGCAAATGCAAACAAAATATTGTAATACATTTTATAGTTTTTATTGTTTTTTCTACCTTTGACCACCAATTTCAAACTAAATAAAATATACTTTAACAACAATGAATATTTCAATATTTTGTCAAATGTATACTGTAGTTTGTTTCTTGTTTCTCACAAAATCAAGTGAAGTATTTAAAGGAGCCAATTTACCTATTGTGCAGGAAAGCACCCTCTACTTTAATAATAATATAATAATAAACTTTATTTTATATAGTGCCTTTAAAGGTGGCTTCTCAAAGCACTTTGCAGGATGACAGTAACAATAAATACGAAGAATACAAAAGATAAAACACAATTTCAATTTATAGAGGAGACAGTGGATGGTGGTACTAAGAAGAGCTGAGGGGTGAATAATGGAACCAGTTAAGTAAAGGCTTTTCTGAAGAAGAGGGTTTTGAATCTGGATTTGAAGGAGTTTAGAGAAGGTGACTCTCTGATATCCTTGGGCAGAGTGTTCCAGAGCTTGGGGGCATAACAGGAGAAGGCCCTGTCAACCATACAATGTAGACGGGCTTAATAAACCTTTAGAGTACTGTGTTTTAAATCGGCACAGAAACCAAGTGTGTTTAATGTGGCAGAAATTCAATACAAATACATTTCAAAATGGCTAGAACGGTTGTTTATGGTTTTGTGACATTCACAAGCACCGAAAGAAACATACAGGCCTCAGAGAGCGAAGAGAGTGTTTTTAATCCTTGGTATAAAGGACTATTTTATAAGCCTAAAACAGAAGCCCAGGGAGTGAGAAGGATTGTTCAATGGGCAGTAAATGTCAGTCAGCCATTCAGTCATGCTGCAGGCAAGTGGCCTTAGACGGAGATGTGGTTTGAACTGGAGTGATGGCACATGGCCAGAGATTGTATCATAATGCATTTTATTAGAATTAATAGAAACTCATTACAAAGGTTTTTTGGCAAAAGGTGGCCACCTGCCTCATCTAGTTCAGTATAGATTAGGGCAAGGAACGCTCTCTCCCAGTGTTCACTGCTTTGGAGCCTCGCCCCCACCTCATCATTGCCCCTCCTCAAGGGGGTTCCGACACCCTTATCCTTAAAATCAGGCTACCATTCCCTGAGACAAGTGAAATCAAATCAAATCAGGGATAGGTGGGAAGTTCTTCAGCTGACTGAAAAATCCAGAAGAACAAAATGTTCTTCTTCCTATCTGCTCACCTGTCTGCCTCACGTCAGACTTCATTGTTATGTTTGAGACAACTTATTCTGAAACGGATATATGCTGGATCTAATAAGTATGGGGGTGTATCACTTTTTATGAAGTTTTTTTTTTCTCTCTGCTGTACTGTTTTCACACAGGATGTTTTTATATTATGCACTGAAATATCATTTTCCAAGCCCTTCTTCCAATTCGGAGTCACTAGGGAGCCGGAGTCTATCCTGGCAAGCAACAGGCACAAGGCGGGGTGCACCACAGAGAGGACACCCGTCTCTCTCAGGGCACACACAGACATGCACACACTCACCCCTAGGGCCAGTCTTCCCAAAAGCCAATTAACCTCAAAGTTTATTTTGGAACTGGGGGAGAAAATCGGAGCATCCAGAGGAAACCCACACAAACACGTGGAGAACCCCGAATTCAGATTTGAACTCAGGACACCAGCACAGCTAACCACTGCACTACCATGCCATCTCACACTGAAATATTCTAGATGGAAATATGGTTTAATATTCATGTTTTGTGAGATGAAATCTACATAGAATTAAAGTGCAACGGTGTGCTACCCATTTACGTGCACAATAAGGGTGCGAGCAAAATCATGGGTCTTTTATAAAAAAATGATTTAAAAAAAAAGTAACCTTGTCTTTAAGATGCATTTGAAAGGTGGACACATTAGTTATAAATGATCCTGTTTAAATTCAGAACTTATTCTGCCATATTAAACAAGCAGGTATTTTGTGTCTTCTGTGATTCATTTTTCATTTGCCATTCATTTTTTTGCTAACGACTTATGCGCAATGTTTTGTTTCGATAGATGTAGTTTAATCTGTAATAACACAGATTTATCTAAACATTTTATGTAATATTTTTATGTGTAATTAGGAAATAGTGCAAAGCTACATCCATGAATCATATTTGCTATCAATCAAATGTATTTGAACAAAAGTTTTGTTGCTGTTCTTTACTTTTCCAGAAAATAATGTTTTATCAAAAAAAAAAAAACAACTATACTGTATACTTTATGCTTGCCAAGTCAGACTGGGTTGTGATAGTAACTAAAAAAAACTCATTCTTTTATAAGAAGTCTTTTGTAAAGTTACATTCCCTGACAAGTTAACATGCATTGAGTTTTATTTTCCTCACTGGCTGTTAGGAATATGTTTTATACCAGATGTGGACAACTTAGAGGGTTTTAGCAGTTTCTCCTACTTGTCTTCTATGAAGATGGATGTATCCACTCCTCTTCTGCAATGCAGAGGCTCTCGACTTGTGGGGCTCAGCCTTTCTGAGTTTCTTAGAGACAAATACATTGGACAATGACTTGGACAAAAATATATGAGTTAACGTGTGCAGAATTCAAATTTGTGCACATCAGGAGCTCAACAAATCAGTACTGTATATCAACAATGATCAACATATACAACAACAGTACAATACCATAATACAAAGCAAAACACAGTATAATGCAATGTTTTGCTGTAGTATACTGTACCATATTACTATAGTAACAATCTGGAGAGTGGCAATGTTTTTTTAAGAATTCACATTGTCTGTTGAACAGCCTTTTAGTTGAGAGGGCTTTGTAATGTAATGTTGACTAACAGCCCAAGGTGCTGCCTTGATGGGCTTCTGCGTTTACAAAGAATATTACTGGGACAAACTCCAGCTCCCCCCGACCCTGTATTAGATAAAGAAGTTAGAAAATGGATGGATGGATGAAAAATAGCAAATGTTTGTATTATTTATCGTTGTTTCCATTTAAACACTAGTAATACTAGAATTACTGTAGATTTTGACAGCTTGTGGTTCTATAGTAATTTTCCCCCCAAAATTTTTTAAGTATTAAATATCACTGTAATGTATAAAAAACAGATATTAAAATAGGAGGGAGAGTTTTTTGTGATTTTGAATTGTTTATTTTGCACACAATACCATATCAATATTCCAGTCTAATCCACTATTTTATAAACCATTGCTACAGTTCTTAACTGATACAGTGCTCAATTGCTGAGTGTCTGTAAGAGTAAATTACATTGCCATAATGCAGCATCCTCTCCCTAGAACACACCAGGAAGACCTTAATCCAAAATATAACATTAGAGTAGGTTTGCAGGATGGTGCTTCTACAGTAGATGTTAAGATCAATATAGAATGGGACTGATGGGACTTGAGTTCCCTGGCAGTCAGCAGAGGGTAGCCTGGGTCTGTCAGTGTTGTTGTCTTGTCTTTTCTTTTATGTTCAGGAGGCAGTGGGGGCAGTGGACAGTTTATCTTGTGCGTGTCGATGCTTAACTGATTCCGGTCTTTCCAGTTGGCTGCAGGCTTTGACTCATTTGCTTGTTTACAAAATGGCACCTTTTGTCTTCTATTGAAGGCTACACAGCCTGCAGGGTTGACCCGAATTCCATACTGGGAATACAGAAACACCCTCTCTTAGGCATTCAGTGTTGTATGACAAAAGAAGACTTGATTGACTTTGACATTTCAGAATCTTGCCAGAGTAAGGATGTTTTTGACAACATGCCTGATGTGTGCTCCATTATGAAAATGAATGAAATCAGTCTTGGAGGCTTCTCTTGGTGTCCTCTTACTGTTTTGTTCCAAATAACAGGGCTTTTGCTACTATAATACCATAAAAAATATTGCAACAGAGTATTTAAGTATAGTGAACAGGTACCATAGATGTCTTAGTCTGCAACAGCAAAGTGTTCTTAGTATGCAAAACACATCCCATTTTTAATCTTTCCTAGCCTTACCAGAGACTGTATCAAGCACTTTCAGTGCCTTATCAGGGTTTCTGCTACATTTTTTTATACAAATGACATAACACAGACTGTATTACTTTAAATTTCACTTAAACGTATATCACTTGCTTTTACACTGGACCTTTGTGGTAAAGATTGGGGTCAACTATACGGATTAGGCACTCCTTTAAGGAGTACTCTGTGGGGGGAAAAAAAGCTTTTTGTGTGTCAAACAGTATGTTTCCCAGAATGTGTTAGGTACCATACCAGGTGCTTCAAACTATACCACACACAGCTCTCCCACTCACAGAGCTGTGCCTTTATAGTCAGTGTTTTATAGACCGTAGAGAGCATAATGGGTTAATTGGGCATAAAGGTATTCGGTACTAAGTGAGTGGTGGTTGTCAAGGGAGTTTTACAGAAAAAGCTGCAAGAGAAAGATGCATCTTCATAAATGTAGTTATTCCGGATGGCTGTCGGAAATCTGCTATCTGACCCTGCAGTAAAATAGATTAAGTCTGTCCAAGACTCTCCAAAGACAATAACAAAACAACGACTTCAAAGGCTGTACTTTACATTGCGTCCATGTTTCTTATTTTTTAACCAAACGTTCCATTTTTATATGCAAATTACAAATTGCATGCAATTGTTCTTCGAATTGATCTTTCCACTTACATTATCTCTAGGCTAATGCCTTGCCAATATAATTGATAGTACTTGGTAGCTTTTCTAGCTGCTGTGAATGTATAGCCCTTTAAACACTAAGAACCAATTATTAGTTTGCGTATGTAGTAAGTCCACCTCAGGGAAATAAACATCCACTCTTCTCTGTGTTGGAATGTAACATTTCATTCTTTTTCCTGTCAGCTGTTTCCATTTGGCAGTTTTGTCATTGGTATTCATCCTCTCTCCTTCTCTGGTGGAATAGAAGGATCCATATTCACATCAGGCACTTACAGAATTGCACTTTTAAAAAAAAATGTTATTACATCTCCACGGGTTGCTGCAAGTGCTGTAAAGGGGAACAGCGCAGCTCTATAAATTCATGAAGTTGTTAATGAATTGTGAACACAAAGAGGTGTGCAAGGCATTCATTCCCTCTGCAAAGGTGCGACAAACATAGAATGACATACTGTATATACGAATAATGATCTGTGCAAAATCTAGTGGCTGATAGTATCTTCTGATTTTAACACGTTTTTTGGCTTTGTTGCACAATGGACTTTGAATTTGCCTCTGGACAGGAATCGGTAGATGAGCTTGGCATGTTTCTATGGCAACAATATACAGTGAGAGTTCCCCTTCAAGAAAGACTGCAGATACAGGAGGGTAAAACTGGGGAAAAAATATACAGTATATACTGTGTACCTAGCACATTCATGAGATATAAAAGTATTTGTCCTTTCTTTAGTAATTTTATAGACCAGGAAGAATAAATGGATTTCATTTTGACACTTATATTCAAGGATGGCAGGATTAGTGCACCAGATTTCGTGCAATGTATACAGATTCACACAGTTAGCCATGTGTCCTTGATCACACCAGAGAAGGTTGTACTGTAGGTGCTACTGGAGAGGTTTTGTGGCAATTCTTTTATTTTTTTCCAAACTAAGAAAATAATCTTTTTGTCACCTTCATTTTTAAAGGTAGGTCATGTGAAAACCAAATAATGAATTTTTAAGAAAAAGATCATTTTATTGAAATGAGTCCCTTAATTGATAGCTTGTTTCTGACAAAGGGGAAATGGCCTGGATATGATTAGATATGAGAGGGTTAATGGGAGATGTGGGAGGTTCAGCTGCTTTTGCTCAGAGTCCTAGGTGTCACCACTAAGGGCTGGTTATAGAGTATTTAACTTACAGCTGTCTTAGTTGTTACACCTTATTGAATAGTCTGAAAAAACGTTATTTCATCCTGTTTTTTTCTGATCCTGACCTACTCTGTTGAAAAACATCAGTGTCTTCATAAATGTTTTCCCTAGGTGAAGGTTTAATCTGTATTTGCAGTCCTGTGTGCCACAGACTTGGTCTTCAGACAGTACAGCGCATAGTATTCATCCTTTTTTCCTGCAAATCTTTAAGGGAAAATAAGGGAAACACATTTAAGACTGAGATTGGAGATATGTTTTACAGAAAGGGAGACTGGGTATACGCTACTCACCCATGGTTGTTGTTGCTGATACTCTAGGATAGTTCAAGAAAGGCTTTGATGGCAGCCATGATGGCAGCTGGAGGGGCCAAATGAAATAAGATTTGATTGATCCTGAAGGGAAATTAAGGCGTTACAGTAGTCCAGCCCAAACGGCATCTTATTTGTAACCTTTCCTGTATATTCACGTTCTGTTCATAATGAACACATTCATAGACGCTACAAAAATGTTACTTACTTTAGATGTAATAATACTTGTCACAGCAAATACCACAGCATATGTTGGAGTAAGGATTGGCATTGGGATTATTAGGAATACTGGATACTGAACCTTTTGTGTTTTATTGAGGGGGAAATGGTTGTGAGGGTTTATGAATGATAATATAATGCAGTTATGTACCTTCTATGGACCCTTTTGCTGACTACATAAGATTTTCCAATGAAGTGTTACCAAATAGTGGTGTTTAAAGTGCTCACGTTCAGAAACCTTGAATATCCAGTCACACTTTCATCAACTAGGAAAACTGATGTATAAAAACCTTAGGTACAGTATGGCTCTGCACTTATGGCTTCTTTAAACTCAGAATTAAGTGCTGCTGGTGAATCCAAGCCTTGAGGAGGCTTTTCTGAAGCCTGTGAAAAAAGCAAGTACAGATGGCCTGAAAGGGTAATAAATACTGCCTAATAAAACTCTTTAATTATATGCAATGATGAGAACATCTGTTTGTGTGCTGTCCCATATTTGATTGACTCTTATTACAAACGTGTTATTCACTTACCGAGAAATGTCTTAAATTATCACATCTAATGATGCAAAAATAGATTAACTGTAAAATCAGTGCTGTGATTTTTTTAATTACTTTTGCTGGCTTTTGCTTTCCTGTCTTGAAACAGTGTATTAGTGAAACAGATCATATTAAACGTTTCTGATTTCCCATAAAGTTTATTAATTTCTTGGGAAGTTGCATGAGCTGTTCACAGATTTTTATTTTAATTAAAAAAGCTTAAAAACAATCGACAAAGAAACACAAAACTCCAGCTTAGTAGTTAAGTGTTAGCTAGAGATGTAACCATGGTAAAAATGAAATATGAAGGAAAAAATGTAAGCTTTTGTTTTATATATTCCTGCTAAATTGTTCCCTCTCTTTTAGCAACAACAGTGTAAAGCTTTAAATTTATGTATGGATAAGCATGCTATTTCATAGATTTTTACTGTTTTAACCTCCCTGAATAAAGCTCGGTGTGGTGAATATAGCACAAGCAAACACTGTCTAAAAATAAATCTTATTTTACAGGTTGATAGAATGTTTTAGATTTTCTGAATTTAAGACTTTGATTATTGACATCCCTACTTCTGAAGAAAATTACTATAAATCATATGCTGGTGTTGTGGTTGTTTTTTTACCTAGTTTTATTTAGTATTTGGAACTCAGGAAATATTTTTACAGCCATCCCGATTTACAAACATTTATCATCCTTATTTATCATGCTGCTTTTTTTTTTCTTTAAGTACTGTTTAAGCTTAAGGGTTCGAACATATAAATTGTGTGCTGTTGGAGGAATTAGCATCATATATTGTGATTCTGGGGCTGTGACCACCTCTGGCCATTAGTAGTGAATGCAGTAAACCTGAGCACGGTTTATGTCCTTACTGTGAATGTCATGAGTGATGGATGAATATTATCAAAGGCACCCAGGAGAGGCTCTGCTAAGCTCCACAATAGATAGATGCTTTGTAATTCTTTGTGTTTGTCTCTTTTTTAACTTTTTCATCCAGTTTTCTTATTTGTTCTTTTCCCCATAATCAATCCATTGACGGGGGAGCTTAGAATCAGGGTTTTATTACTGTATCTAAGATATGATATTATAATATTATAAGATAGACGGGAAATAAAGTGTGCAGCAGGTAAAGTATTTGAAATATATTCATTTTTGATGGGGAAAAGCAATGAAGCCAAAGGCAGAGATGATCTTGTAAAGAAAACTTTGGTTAGATCTTTTAAAGAAAACTGGCACATTATACATTTCATTCCCCATTTTAAAAAAATGTTTTGGAATAATTAGCACACTTATAATTGTATCTTCATTTATGAATATTTAAATTATTGTCCTCTTCAGATTCATTTTCTGTTTGTTGAGCTGTCTTTCTTCCTTGCAAGCAGCAATTCATATTTATAGGTAAATATTGTACAGACAGGAGGTGGACACAATAATCAAAACATCTAACAAAAATAACTTGTATTTCAAAGTGCCTGTTGCCAATCACAAATTAAAAGGATTTTACACTTTTCATATTAATGTCAATACTAATTTCCAACATGTTTCTGCTTTATACGGCGTCTTAAAGTCATCACATTAATATGTGAGTTTCTAAAGCAACAAATAGTCAAATTGTTGGCACCCGAATTGCAGGTGTGTCACAGAAGTGACAAAATAATTTGGTGTGTCAAGGGAGACAGTGCCAAAAACCTTGGTGGAATAAGATAAGATCACTTTGATGGCCATATACAATTTCTTGCCTTAGGAGTTAGTCTTTTCGCATACCCCAGCTTGCTCTCCATGAGACACACAGACACGGAGAAGCTTGGGGTCAGAGCGCAGGGTCAGCCATTTATACAGCAGTTGGGGTTAAGGGCCTCACTCAGGGGCCCAACAGAGTAGGATTCCTCTGCCGGCTGCGGGATTTGAACTGGCAACCTTCCAGCCACAGGCGCAGATCCTTAGCCACAGAGCCACTGCACCGCCCCTCATACGCCAAACAAGGGAATATGGCATCTGGAAAGAAGTACAGCGGTCACAATGTTAAGCTCACAGACAGGAATAGACAGACTCTTAACAGGATAAATATGAAAAAGGCCACAAAACAATGACCTCACAAATTATCACAGAATTGAATCTATACCTTGCTTGGTGTTTAATTTTTTTTGTCAACCCTCTGTACTGTATATTGACAGTAATTCTACCTGTAATTCAAGTCTGTGGGACTGTTGTAGCCAAGGGATACTTGTACATAGACTTTGAGTGCTAGTAAGTTCATATTAATAATTGGCTTTATCTAAGCAAGCCATCATTCTAAATTCTATAGGTATCTAAATCTTTCTGGGTATTATTTAATATGTCATACTTGAGTTTGTTAAAACCTTTAGTTTTTAGGGGCGGAGCAGTGGCTCTGTGGCTAAGGATCTGTGCCTGTGACTGGAAGGTTGCCGGTTCAAATCCTGTGGCCGGCAGAGGAATCCTACCCTTAACTCAAGCTGCTCCAGGGGTGCCGTACAACGGCTGACCCTGCTCTCTGACCCAAGCTTCTCTCCCTGTCTGTGTGTCTCATGGAGAGCAAGCTGGGGTATGCGAAAAGACAAATTCCTAATGCAAGAAATTGTATAGGGCTAATAAAGTAACATTAAAACATTATTAGTAAAGTGATGCTGTTGATTGTTGTGTGAGTGTGAGTTTTGTGTGAGTTTTCTTCTGCTAAAGACTTGCCTTTACTGTGACCTGTTTCTGATGGATGGACTTGTGTTAGTTCTCTGTAATAATCTGTTCCGGTGAGCAGTTAGCTGCAATAGTATACATTACATCTCTTGTGTTCATTGGGAGATTTCTGTTTGTAAGTCAGCTCAATAGTTGGGAACCGAAAGGACAGAAACACAATTTAAAAAAGATGAAATCACTTATTGCCTAAAAATGGAAAGATGCATGGCCTCATCTTTCACACTTAAGGCTGCCTTCAGACTTTGTTTGGCCTCTTGTTCCAGTTCTTATAATCTAACAAAGGAATATTACAGTCTGTCTTTTTCCCAGTGAAAGTGTTTTAATATGCATTGTTACTTTTATTTAATTAGAAAGTGCAATCACATACTGCATTAGCTTAAGAGGTATGCAAAAAGTCTCCTTGTAAAAGCTTCTGAAATGGTGCTCTTCATAAAAGGTAATTGAAAAATTAATTGATGAATTTTTATGGGATATTGATCAGTGATCTCAACCAGGTGCGTGATGTCAGTTTGCTCATGACAGAGAGAAACAAGCAATTCACCCAGATGTAATTAAAGATCCATAACTTGTCAAGACTGTCAAATTTCTGAGATACATAGCCAGTTCTATGAAGTGCTTCAATGCCCATTACACAGGTCAGTTTATAACTTCATGTACAGAAAAAGCCCTCCAACCCTTTTCTATTGATCTATTCAGATCGTCGATTTGAATTAGATCTTTAAAATTGGAATGGCTAGAACTGAATTAGATTTTAAGATTAACCTAAGAACATTTGATTGGATTTCCATGTTTATGTGTCAAACAGAGTTCATAAGTGTGATGCACTAGTTTCTGCTGTTAGTATTTTTGCACCATTAACTGCTTTATCTGACATTAGAACATAATGAATGTAGGTCTAAATATCTGTAGGTACAGAGACTAAATATCAGGGAAAAGCAGAACAGCCCTAGATAATTGTTAATAGCTTTTTGAAACTATTTTCTTAACTCAGAACAGCATTGTACTACAGTATGTTGCTCAAGAGGTCTCAATTAAAACTGACTAATTATACTCCCCAAACAACCTTTTTTATGAGTTATTGCAGGTCCTGCCTTGTGAAAATACTGTATGGTTCCACTTCAGTTGCCAAGACTTTCAAAGTGTGGCCTTTTGTAGCATGTTCTAGTAAACATTTTAATATATATAGAGAGAAGATAAACCTTCCAAACCACTCTTTGTTTCTTATAGCCTGCCTCAAAAATATCCAATTAAGCCTTTCCTTTGAACTCAATCCTGGGCAAGTGGCTTTGATTAAAGATGATTAAATGTGCAGAATGAGATATGAGGGCACAGCAGATGTTAGAAATATGGCCAATGAGAAAGTGTCATCTCTGTTGTGGTTCACTGACTTGATGGTAATTTGCATGGTCTGCTCCACATCTAAAGTTCATGAAGAACACTTCACCAGGTGTTTTTCAAGTTCTGCTTTTTCTGCAAGCTAGTGCACAGCTACTTGAAAAAATCAAGGCAGCTCTATGGTTTGGGCTGATCATCTGAATGTGAACTTTTAAAACTTTTTTAAAACCTAAACCTCCTTCCGAAGAATTTTGTTCATTGTCTTTGCATGGCAGAGAAGCTGAGAAATATTTATCAGGAAGGAAGACTCGGAGAACTCTTTTCTTGGGACTACCATGTAGTGTATTTTTGTCAAAAGGAGTGAATTTGTATTCTGTTTGCCCATTCAGTGTTGCTTCTGCTAAATGTCATCTGTTTTAACTTCCAAAGCTCAAAAGCTGGTGTGAATTGTATAGTAGCGGTACTCAGGCTGCTAATGTGTCATGTACTGGGAAGCTTGTTCACAATGAGCTCATAATTCAAAGTATTTTTTACTAAATTGTTTTACATTAGTACAATAAGATATTTGTCCCAAACCTGGGATAGTTTTGAGAATTGTTTTAGTAGAGATCCTTAATGAGTTCACCTGAAACCCATATTTTTTATTACATTTCAGTCCATGCTTTTTGATCGTTGTACAGCCTGCTTTCAATAAAGTAATAGAAATAAAAGGTAACATAGGAAGCCTATTATAATAAGTCCTTTATTAAGGAGACAAGGTGATCATCGTCCTAAAACAAAATGTTGGAACCACATCTTTTAGGTTGGAACCACATCAGTGTAAATTTCATTTAACATTGATGGAATAATGTTAATGTTTTTTATGCTGCCTTAATGTTAATGGAATAAGAAAGTGGAACCTTATAACAGGATAGCTCCATGAGGATATACACCCACAAGTCACTCGTGGTAAATTTAACAGATGTAGGTGAAGAGCCTTCATTTCTCTGAATGCCAACTGTTCTTCTTAAGGTGCAGCGTTTATTTGAACACCTGTGCAATCCGTCTGCCCCTTTTCTTTGCTTCACTTAGAGAGCAAAGTGGAGTTACAATGCCCATTTTAACCATAGCACTGAAAATAAAGCTTTTTTTTCTCATTCAGCTCAAGTTTCATCACGTAGCAGCTCTTTATCGTGGAGCTCTAGACATTTGTGATTTTACAGCATGAAAAATGGTTCCTTTGACAGTGCTGAAACATTACTTTATGGATTTAAAATGTATACCGCTGCACGAAGTGCTTTTTCTTAGCAGTTTACTTATGAAAGTTAAGCAGTAATTGACTTTAAAATAGATGGTTAAGAAATAGAAATAATAAATGGGAAAATTCTGATTAGTGCCTTTTCAGGCAGTCTGAATCTCTCATTAACAAAACCTTTGTTTCTAATTTCCAGTGCCCTCAAAGTTAATTTAAAAATATTGCTACTGTATTTGTCTAGTTGTTTTCGTAAATTTGAAGGGCTTTGCTTTTGTCTTTTTGATATGGCCATCTAATTCATCATCCAATCCTGTTATTCATTAACGACTCCCTTTTCAAAACCACTGTCCATTTTGTCATTTTTTGTGGTATTCTTTCAATTAAAAAATCTTTGCCTCTCTATTCTTGATTACTAAATGAAACCTAATTAGAAAAGCATATTGATCTTAATAAAGACAAACCTTTTTACCTCAGTAACATATGCCAAAAAGTAAGGACCTGCTCAAGCAAGAAAGACATAATGGTGCCAGAATCAATTTTATATGGAGTCTAGGAAATTATATACTACATTAAGTACATTCACAGAAGCAGGCTTTGTTCATACCGAGTGAAGTTAGTGTTGTGAGCTTTTAGTTTTATTTTACCCTTTTGTTTATTGAATTACTTTGCTAAGTGCAAGATTGCAACTACACTTTCTAAGCAGTGTAGTTGATTTATCGGCAGTCAGCCAGCGTTAACTTCCACTGGCATATCTTGTTTTTTTAAAAAACACTTTTTTACTGACTTTTGTGTCTTAGTGATTTTCTGAAGTAGTTTTTCGGTTTTACACTTGTATCCGGTTATCTGACGTGTTCTTGTACCTGATAGGGCTGTGACAGCAGAAAGAAAATAGGGGAAGATGATGTCTTATGTAAGACGTGACTAAACAATGGGTTGTCACACAGCCATTAAGCAAAATTCAAAACCAAAATGAGAACTTTGGAGATTTCACTATGATCTTGCTGGACACTGACCCGCAAACCCAAAAGACACCAAGTGCAGATACAGTAGGTTACAGAACAGCATGTTGTCAAATGTGCTTTTCTGTGAAAATTGTGGTTTTCAAGAGGGTTTCTGTTCTAACATTTCAGAGTCTCCGCCGGAGAGACCTGGCCGAAGACGGAGCATGCCAGGCAGCGCTTCGGACAAAACCCCAGCCATGGAGCCCACAGCTGCCACGCCCTTCCGCGTCACGGTGAGAGACCTGGCTGCCACTCACAATTTCTCCTGACTCCATTGCTCGGTCAAGTTCTACTAACGACGAACGAATGTTAAGGGGTAGAGTTCCTAATGTTTTGGCTGTAACTCCAGTGGCTGACAGTGTTGGTCGGAGATCAGCGCCCTCCACTTACGATGATCCAGGGAGAAAATGCTGCAGCTGTGAAGTTGGGATGGAGGAGGAGTCCTAGCAAGACGAGCGCAGTGCCAACTGCAGTCAGGGAGCTTTCACGGGCAGGGAGGCAGAAGTACAAGATTAGAATTTGACCTCCACCCCAATTTCTGTTCTGTTCAATAATACCATTCAGCTGGCTGATGTGTTTGTCCTAGCTACTTCAATGTGTAAGGCTTTGCATGTAGGGGTGTAACCCCGGCATCCTGGCCAAATTATGGTCTCCTAATAATCCCCATCTATGAATTGGCTTCATTACTCTGCTCTCCTCCCCACTAATAGACGGTGAGCGTTCTGGCGCACTATGGCTGCCGTCGCTTCATTCAGGTGGATGCTGCACATTGGTGGTGGTAGAGGGTAGTCCAAATTACAATGTAAGTGAGTGGTGTGTCCAGAAAAGCGCTATACAAGTGTAAGCAATTATTAATTATTATTATACTGTATTACTGGATCATTTTGAGGGATCTGAGTTGTCAAGAGCACAACAGCTGTCTCACACCTGGAATTGGACCATTCCAGTTGTGAGTCTAGAGCCTTGACTACAACTTCAATACTGCCCCATGGATGTAGGAGCAGTAGGATTTTTGCATGTACGTGTGCTTATGTATGAAGGTTTGACTTTAAATTTAAAACGAAGGAGGTCAGATCTGCTCCCACAAGCCCTCTTCGGTACATGAGATGAGGAATGACTTGTGAATGCTGAACCGTTGACAAGTTCAAATAAAACAGCTTTAAGCTGTTGTCTTTTACTGTGATGGGATAAATTTGACGACATCTTTTGCCAACCAGGAATTATGGCAAGCAAGTGGTGAGATCTAAGAGTGGAATTTCGAATTTGAGTTGACCTGCCCTCACATAATATATCTTGAAAAAACAAAGACAAGCATGTCTGTTTTCCAGGATTTTCATATGCTGTTCATCCAGCTTGTGGACTTGTGCAGTCATGTATACACTGTGGCTGATCAAAGCATGTGTATAATTATGGTGCCAGGTTTTATCCAGAACTCAGAGCCCTCCGAGGATAGTTTGGCAATGAAATTGTACACATGGACATTCATTTATGTTCTCAGAAACTAAGGGAAGAGACATTACAAAGACAAATGGATGTTGTAACCTTTTTGTTTTGTAAGGAACTACTATAAGGGTTTTATTCAGCATATATTATTCATTTACAAAACTTAAACAGCTCATCAATTATTTAAATAATCCACCAAGTCCCATCTATTAGGCCCAGATAGCTAATTACAAGTGAACATCTCATTAATTACTGATGAAATCTAGAACATATGACTCAGTGGTTTAGGACATAAACTGATAGCAGTTTTCTTATTAGTTATCAGTGTTGTTTAAAAATTACTAACTCATTGCTTTTTTGTCACAAAGTCATTGATTAAACTGTTAGAGTGAATGTTTAGAGCATACTTAAAAATTAATTGCTACTTTAATAATGTTATCTGGACTTTTAATTGGGAGGAATATTTTTTGTAGTGAAGTCTTTTAATGTCAATCACAGCATTATGCTTCTTTATTGCACGTACAATACCTCACCAGTCTTATGAGTGAAGTGACAATAATCTGCCAGATATTACAGTGGAGCCTAAAATTGTCCTTTAGCTCTCAATCATATATTCAATCCTTGTGTGTAGGAGGTGAAGGTAACACTTGAGAACATGTTGGTACTTTACATTGCCTGCAATAAATGCAGATCGTAAAGATATTATTGTTGACTGTACCTCTGTACCTCTCCATTTCTATAAATGGCCAGTGGAAAGTGGAAAGTTCAGCTTTCCTATTTCATAATTATCACTTGGATATTAAACTTGATGAGTTTCTGTTCTGCAGACAAAACATGTTGATATTAATTGTTTATTGCATTACTGCAGTCATTTCAAATGTGAAAAAGTAATTCAATTAAAAAATGATCATTTTGTATGTACAATATATCAGGTTACAGTGCATTGCTCAGTCTCATCTAACATCTACTAATAAAAATAACTTTAATTTATAAAACAACTTTCCAAACCCAAGGATGCTGTACATTGTGAATAAATAAAAAAACAAGAGTACAATAAAAGTAAAAGACCCAAAAAATAAACAAGAGTATATAGGTTTTTACAGATGTAGGGCAGTCAGACATAGACCTTGGTAAAAAGGTACTGTAAGTTTTAAGTTTAGATTTGAAGACAGTTAAGACAGGTTGTCTGAGGAGGGTAATTCCACAACACTAGAGCAACTACAGAAAAGGCATGGTCACCAAAAGTCCATAATTTAGTCCCAGGTACAATGAGCAGAGGACCAGCCTCAACTACCTGGAGCCAAGAAAGGGAGTGTAAACATGGAGGAGGTCAAGGATGTGTGATGGAGCCAGATTGTTTAGAGCCTTGAAAGTCAGTAACTACAGTGGATCTTCATATTGTGATATTATAATTCTAATTAGATTTTATTAATTATATAGTAGAATTCTATTATGATAAGATTATATTTATGTTATAATTATATTATATGTGACATTATAGGCAACCAATGTAGAGACTTACAGTAAGTGTAGGAGTGATATACTGCCAGGGTCTCGTGTGAGTTTGTAGTCTAGCTGCACCACCCTTATTCTTAGATGACCCATCCATTTTCTAAGGGTTCACCTAGTACAGGGTCGGGGAGAGCCGGAGGCTGCCCTGGCAAGCAATGGGCGCAAGATAGAATGGACGAAGCATCAGTCCATCACAGGGCAGACCCAGACACACAGTCACACCAGGCAGTTAACCTACCAGCATGTCTTTAAACTCTGGTAGGAAGTCCACATGAAAATGGGAAGAAGATACGAATTCCAGGCAGATAGCACCCCAGGAATTGAACCCAGGCCCCCAGCACTGTGAAGCAGCTATATTAACCACTCTGTCACCTTCTTAGATGATCTGACATATGTAAATATGACAGCAAAGCAGATCAATGAATAAAAGAGATCGGTGAATAAGTAAACTGCTTATAAGTATACAAGTAGAACACAAAGTGGAAATTGTACTACTATACTGTACATAAGCATGGTTTTCTTTCCTTCCGTTTTTTAATATTACATACTGTACACATTTAAAATATCTATAAAAACAAAATGCCTTTGAATGTGTAAAAGGCAAATAAGAAAGGTGATCGTAAGACTCCGACCATATAGAAACTTAGTAATGAATTCTGCTTTATAGAGTCTGAACTTGTTTAAAGACCATTAATCTGCTAACAATAAACCACAATCTGGTTTGAATTATTAATGGAGGCTATCAAATCAAATCATGGTGACCTTGACAAGGCAACATCACTCTGATCAAAGAAAAAAAGCTTGTTACCATGGGTCTGTCTGATTAATGAGTTTTGTTTTGAAGTACCTCTCGAGCAGGCAAATTAGTGTTAAAGCAGAGGCCAATAAAACATTGGTTCTAAATAAATGTGTTAAATAAATGAGTAGTATCTGCAAACCTCACTCTACCCCATCAAGAATTGCAAGATCATATAAAATGGTAAAATGGGAAAAGGAGACAAGAAGGAAGTAAATGATGCAATTGTGCATCTGGAAGCTAGATTTCACTTGTGTTTTGATCTACACATTTTAGAATTGTGAAAAAATGATTTAAAATTATATCTGATGTTATGCAAACCAAGCTGACATTGAACATTCATATTTCTCTTCAAGGCATCTCAATGCCCTGGTAGTCAAAATAAGCTTAAGAATGAGTCTTTCCATCAACGGAGGGAGCTGTTCCGAAGTTAAAATTTCCGTAAAAGCATGCAGCTATTTGGCAAGCAGTAGTTGCATGATGTGCAAACAATGCTGTGACATTCCATAAAGCTGAACAAATGCCAGATACCCAAGCATTTGCAATGCAAATCTTAAAATGCGTTATTTACTCTGTGGCTGTTTGCATTCTCTGTATCCTCCTGTTTTAAATGGAAGAAATTGTGGGCTGGTTGCTGAATGTGAAATCACTACGGAACTGAATTAATGACTTGTGCTATTGCTCCTGACAAGGTAGAACTGTGCCATCCAAACTTGTCCAGAGCCAGATTATGACTAATAGATCTCTCTCTCATTCTGCAAAAAATAAATAAGGAAAATAAAGGAATGAAAAGCCCTAAATGTTTATCCCTCTGACTTTGTCAGAAGAATAGATGATTGAGAAACTGGATATGCATCCAACTGAGGGCAGGTAGCATGCAGAGGCTTA
Source organism: Lepisosteus oculatus (assembly GCF_040954835.1). NCBI lineage: Eukaryota > Metazoa > Chordata > Actinopteri > Semionotiformes > Lepisosteidae > Lepisosteus > Lepisosteus oculatus. The sequence continues at coordinate 8,559,894 of NC_090719.1, read as the reverse complement.
GCCTGAGCAAATCATTTCGGAATACGCCTTCGGCTCTATTCTGTTCATTCTGTTCCAGTCATTTGCTCGCCTAAATTCTACACTATACCTCACGTCTTTAAAAAAAAACTGCTTAGAGGCATTAGAAACACAACACAAATGAGCTCTGGAACCAACAGCATTTATTGTGTTTTGAATGATTCTGAGTATACAGTATATTGCTCCAGGACTTGGGAGTCAGTATGTGAGGTCACTAGCCTTCAACAATGGTCATGGTTGGATCTGGTCGGATCACATTAACCCATATGGCAAAGTCATTATGGAGCTGGCCAAATAAATTAGCCATCGCCAAACCTGTCATTGTTCCTAAATTACTGTATATCTATACTTTTGCCTCTTAACGATTTTTTCCTTCAAGACATGGTTCAGCAGGTATTATTTTAATTGTTATGAGTTTTTGGGGAGAGCTGCTCTCTGAATTACTTGTTCTTGGGCATATGACTCTGTCTTAGGTGGTTATCTTCTTTTTTATTATTTATAACAAATATTTTTATGTCCTATTGACAAATTAACCACACGGTTTTGCCTGCCTGAATATATCTGATACATACCTCAGTGTTAAAAGTAGCACAACATATTCCTGTATTATTTCGATCCAGCGCATTAATTTCACTGAAGATAGCTATTATTAATTCAGATTTGTGCTGCAAAATAAAAAAACAGTTGTAACCTACTGTATGCCAAACTGCTGTTCATAACAAATATCATGCTTCAAAACATCTCTATAATTGCTCTCTGCGAGTCTCACATTTTGTGTGCTTCTGAGCTCTCCTTCAATAATCATACAGTACCATCTACTTTTTTATTATTTATTAATCATTTGCTTATTGTAATGAACGTGTATAGAAACCTGCTGCCTAGTTAAAGTTTGCTATACAGTGTTTAACAATGAAGTGTTCTATATTACATAGAAAAAAAAATCTGAATGATTTGTCCTAAAACTGCTTCAGCTTGGTGTTTCATGGTGTCTTTGGATGCTGTGGTGGGCATGAAGCATTGAAACGTATCAGTACTAGTACTAGTTCTTTTTGTCCTGCTAGAGGCTATTTTGTATGGCTCAGGAGGCTACTCTGAGAGGACTGATTTTGCAGATGAATAGTGTGGTACAATGGAGATGTTTCGGAGTATACAATTATCATACTGTACATCAGATGATTTACAGTTTGGCATAATGTCCTTTTTTTTTTTGTTGAGCAACAGATTTCACCTTTGAAGACATGTTAAAACATTCAGTAGAGAAAAATCCAGTACAGAGTCTAAAAAATGAATGTTATAAGTAGTTTGAAAGAAATAACAACAACGGAGATACAAGGAAGAATAATGATCCATGGAAACAGTAATAAGGTTGCCTGAACATTTCTAATAATGAATAATTTGATTTTAAAAATTAAAACACGTTTTTCTGGGGAGCTAGCTCACTGTTTCAGTGACATCTAGTGGAAGTTAACAATACGGGTGTAATGAAAGTTTTTTTAATGCACAACTTGGCAAAATGAGTTATTAAGTGTAAAAACCTTTATGAAGACAAGATAAACTGTTTCCAGCTGGCGTGTACCAGTTATCTATTATTTTTATGAAAAAACAGTTTCTTTGGAACAATTAGTTGTTCACAACCAAACAGGCAACATTTAAACAACGTTCACAATATTTCAAATATTTGTAGTATTATCTTGAAGAAAAAAAATCTTTTTATCACGAAATGCCCAAAACTGTTTGCTCCATACCTAAAAAATAACCATAGGAGGAATATATTTTTATTGGAACAAAGTTAATTTGGACAGAAAGGTTCTGTTAAGATGTACAGGTGTGCTACAGCCACTACTATTGTGTAAGAGAATACATCAGGCAAAAACTTCTCTTCTGATTTTTTTTTGTCAAGAATCACGACTACATGAGGAGAAAGCCTAGGGAATAAATGAAAGCAAATGGAGGTTTAAGCCCCTGAGGCAGAAACTGCTTGCCCATTAATCAAAATGAAGAAGCAAAGAGACTTTTAGCTATCGTGTCTATATCAGCACAGATAAGTAAGCAAGAGAAAACAACAACAATAATCTTCTAATAATAGCCCAGTGATTTAGCAAGGAGACCTAAACAGTATGCCAGAAATGTACACATCCAGGTTCCACAAACCCCATTTCATTTGCAAATATTGTTAAGGCTGAGGTAGCAGCATTGGAAATAATTTTATCAGGATGATTTCATCATGCAATAATAGCTGTATAAATTTGTATTTCTTTAAATGTGAATTGCACATTTAAGTAGTTCTCTGAATCTGAATACTTCAGATATTCAGTCCTATTTTGTTATTTGGCTTGGCAAGCTGAAGGGTTCAGTAAGTGAAAAATATACTTTATCTGATGGAAAATGGCTTTTTTTTGTCTTAAAAAAAACAAAAATGTGGATAATTAAAATGTAGTGCATTGTATATATAAAGAATGAAGCATTAAAATAAAAGTTTCATTATTAAACATCTTTTAAAAGGGAAAATGTCCTAAACATGTTTTTGGTAAGGTTTATTGTCTTTTTAATTACTTCTAATAATAATACACTGATAATATATTCATAACATATTTTAACAATATACTGTTTATTCCTCGTGAGCTATTTCTATTTCTATGCCCACATCAATTGTAGCAATGTTTGGAGCATACAAACTCATTTGAAGCTAGCACAATAGGCTGAATCCAAATCATTTTCCAAATCATGGAGACTGCTTCTCCAATTCCGAACACCCCAATCTTTCAGAAAGGCTGTGAAAGTTAAAATTTCTGATTTTCTCACATATCTCAAAAGCAATATCTACCTGATACTTGGGATAACTTAGTCCTGAGTTGCATTACTGAGCAGAAGAACAGGCATCAGCACTTCTTACTGATTAGAACAGTCCAGTTACTTCTGTATCATCTCAAACCCAAATACATGCAGTAAAATTACATTGTTTTTGCTATTAGAATGGTAGTACTTGATACCCTTATTTGTATGTTGCTGTATTTGTTCATTTATTTTACAATTGAAACAAGTGCAATTTCCTACATCCTTATGGGTATATAATTGGATTTTGATTGTTCTACGACATTGATAAATGTCTAGAGCTTCCTCTTTGTGTTATCCATTTTATCACAAGCACAGCATTAAATCATTGCCTTATTTCTGCACAAAGTGGTCACACTTGTGTCGCCTTGGCTCAGCTTAATCATTTTAAGATATTGAAAATTTTCTTTTCTTTTAACAGTTAGGAAAAAACTTACAGTATACTGGGCCAAAACACAAGATATGGAAGATACTGATTCTTTCATCAACTTTCAGCACTGAGTATTGCACCAAGTTGTCCTCTGGCATTAATTAAGCAAATGTGTTTCAAATGTTCAGGATTTAGTATCATTTTCACCTGTTGGGGTTGTGACCATTTTTGCTATTTCTCTTTTCCAAGGTCATGTTGCTTTGAGACAGAACTCTACCTTAGTGCCGGCATGGATTTGAGCTATAATCTGCAGATTTTCAGCATTATTTTTCAAGATATCGTGAATGAAAATTAGAAAGAAATGCACTAATGGTGCAGTGGTGCTAGACAGTTTGTGAACCCTTTAGAATTTCCTAAATTTCTGCATAAATTTGACCTAAAATGTGATCAGATCTTCATCTAAGTCATAAAAATAGATAAAGAGAACCCAATAAAACAAATAACCCCTAATATGCCCTTGTTAAGAGCTACTGTATAAGCTTATCTTTGCAAAGAAAGTGCTTTTAAAACTGTCAAGTATGATCCCATCTTTAAGAGCAGATTTGTGAATGTACAGTATGTATTCTACTATCAATATTTTAAAACAAAAACAAAAAGTATATTACATTATAATGTGGCAGTGCCTTTCAAAATCTAATTTATTTGGTTATATATACTGTATGTAGACAAAGGATCCCAAGCAGAAAACATCAGATCAAATCAATTATTATGTTTAGAAGCTAATTTTTGAACGATACAATTATTAAATAATATATCATTCATGCAAGACTCGTGTACCTGTATGTTGCAATTTTCTAAAGTAAAAAGCAATTTCTTGTTTGACTTGATACTGGATGAACTGTAATGGATTTTGAAGCCATGGATTTTCTCCAGTGCTACACATATGCTGGCAATGAAACGTGTACAGGTTGTGTTCACACCAAGGGCACAATCTGGGAGACGTTTCCTACTGTATTTTTTGTTTGAGTTGATTTGGCACTGCATCATTAAATCAGCCCTGTGCAGAAGGGAGATAAACAGAGAGACAATGGCCATTGGGGACTGGCCCAGACTAACAAATAAAAACTTCACTTAAACATTTTGTTTCCTGTCCTGATATCCATCTTACAACTGGTGTTATGATGATTGATAGAGTAGGGACATTCTGCATCATGAGGCTTCTCAGATCCCATTAGCTCCCTGTTTGGTTAAGCCCTCCAAATTGTATATTGATTAATCGGCATAGTTTTCAATGTCACTGGATTCATTCCGCAGAATACAAAAATGCAGTCTACTGCTCCACAAAAGATGTTCATTCTGTTACAGAATTAAGAAGCTTCAAAATCTAGAGTAGGGAAGTAATTTCATTAAATTATGCCATGTGACTATTTTATCTTCCATGATGGCACTACAGTTTTTCTGAAGCTAGTCGTCTTGGTTATGTTTCAAAAAGCCCAGGAGATGTTTGTAAACAGCTGCAAACCCTTACTGGCTAACTGCTAATATCCTCATAATGTCATTTAGCTCAATTGGAAGTTGTCAGTGTTTTTAGGAAGGTTTGAAAAAAAAAAACAAAGGCCTAATTTAATTTAATTTGGAGTGCCTCATTGCTTCTTTCAGAAGATTGGATGTGAAAGAAGGATTTTCAAAATAAAGGTCACTGACAGCTGTGATCGTATTTAAGAGCGCTCTTGTTAAATTGCCCAGATGATTCTCTCACTACATTATCTCTGAAGTTCTTGCATTTCAGTAGATTGTTCTTTAGAAGAAACAGGGAGTAAACCACAACTGTATCCTTTTTACATGAATGCCCATGCAAGTATAGCATGTACTGTACAGTACACAGTGGAATATTCTACCGATGGTACATTGCAATGAAGTGGAATGCATTGATACCAATGTAGTGAATTCATTTTCATCATTATAGATGACTTAGGATACTACGGTCAAACATTCTGGGAGATATCCAATAATTTGCGTCCATTATTATGGGAATGTACATGTTTGACTATGGCGTAAATGAAACATGAAGACTGGTCTTTTCAGTATTTACTGTACCAAGCAACACCAACCCCAGTTTCTCCCTTTCAGTGCAATCCAGGGGTGAATCACACATACTGTACATCTAACACATGCATCTGCAACATGTTTCCACTTTAATAGATGATTCTGTTGGAAGTCCTGGTGAAAATCTCAGGATAAAATAGAAAAAAAGGATAGTACAAAAAACAGCTGGTTTTAAAATTTAGTCACTGGACAGCTGAGGATTTTTTTTAGGTTCTTCGTTGTATTATCAGGTTTAATTATATTTGCCGGTTTCTCCCTTCTGTTCTGACTGACCAGTTTGAAATGCCACCATACTGTACCAACTATACCAGCTGGCCTATGGTACGTCATTGTGTCCTACTTCCTGGCACCCACCTCACTCAGGTGAGTTTGCAGACTCAAATCCTGTTTTGCAGAACTAAAATATAATTAAGCATGCAAATAAGAAAGGAAATTTAGCTCTAGCTCTGTTTGTTTCACTCCTGAGCACAGACAACATCAAATCAATGTAGTGGATAGATGGTAGCATTCAATTCATGATTTTACCACTTTTCTTTCACATTATGTAAGTGTCTGCCTACTGGTGAAATAGACAGGAAGAGGATGTTTTATATTTTGTAACGTCTGTTTAGCCACTGCTTGGAACCTTCAGAGGCCAGTGGAGGGCATCCTTTGGTTGCCCACCTTTAATCAGAATCAAGTAGCTCCAATTTGCTTGTCTTCCCACACAGACTTGCTTTTCTGCATGAAAGCCAATTAGGACTTTTCACTCTTGTTGACTGAATAATATGGTAAGTGCTCTTGTTGTAATTAAATTAGAGAATGTAATACCAGTAACAGTTTTTTAACCTCCCCGAATGGAAGAAACAAGCATATTTTTGTGGAAGTCAGCCCAGTTCTCTAAAGCACTTATTTGTCTCTTTGATTCTCCCAGTGGAAAATAAATGAGCTATTATCAACATGTAAAAATGCCTTTAAAGACTCATGGGTAATAATCTATTGTTTGCCACTATTTGATCCAACACAGTTTCTGAGCACTCCATGGTAAATTAGAATTTAAGCACTGGTACATAAAAGCTACAGCATATCCTTGAAACAAATCTCTTACACGAGGGAGAAGGTTTCAGTTGCATATGCTTTTTACAAAAGAAAACAGATAATACTCTGTAATAAGGCATTTAAATTTGTGATTGCTTATTCTTTCGGGACTAGTTTGTGCTACTCGAAAGGAGATTTTTTTTACACTGAAAACTCCATTTTTAAAGAGGAGGAAAATGCTTCTGCATAGATCCTGGGGTTGACATGTGCTTCAGAATCGCCTCCGCAGTATGTTTCTCAAGGAGCAGCACTGCATATAGACAGTGTGACTTAAAAGGCGGGTAGGAGACTTTCTCATGCTTAGAATACTTAGTTTAAAATGCTGTGTAGTCTGGAGGTGGAATCGTGCTGGAGTCTAACAATGTTTCGCTCAAGCACTCAAGATCCCATTTGCCTGATGTAAGATGAACTTGCTCCCAATTATAAAGGCTGTGGACGTTGCAAAAGTAAATTGAAACCTCTCATCATTTCTTATTAGCTGAAATGTTTGTGTACTGTATGTAGACCTGTATATTAGTTTGTGTATACATTATATGAATGTGCATTAATATAATTTAGAAATACGTTTTCTAACAGACAACTGTAAGAGGGTGGGAGACACTCATTAAATAATCAGAAACAAGTTATGTGACTAGCCATTTCTGTGTGTTACACAATGAGACATGTTGCACAACAAGAAATCATTTTGAGATAGTTACAGTATGTGAGCAAACAACTGCTGTACTTCAATGCAACTCATGTGGAGCTGCTTACTACATTCATTCTTAGTATTAGACACTGATGTTTAAATATCCAAATATCTCATTCAATATACTATATTCATATTAATTAGGTTACTTCCGTTTGTCATTTGGTTTCTCTCTATTAAAACAGAACTGCAAAGTAATGATTTTTCTGCAATGAATGCAAAACAATGTCAGAGATAGTAGATAGTGGCCTGTTCATGTCAACCCTGGCATTGTTTAATTTTGGTCAAGATTCAAGTCTAATGCAGTACAAAAGAATTCTGCAGAATACTTCTGCTTAATCATACCTTTGGATATTTATAGAGCACTCTTTGGCAAAATCCATAGGTCTGTTCAGTGATTCGGACAGTTGAAAACCTTGAGAAGCTAACTGATGTCTAGAGTTCACTTGCAGTTTAGCCTGTGCGTAAAGTTTCAGTGGGGAATTAGTATTATATAATATATAAATACAGTATTTATATTACAGATAGTTAAGTGGTAATTTTTAATTATTCTGTTGTAGGAGACTGCAGTCTGTCCCAATTGTGTAGATACCCTTTTAGTGGATTGCACTTATTTTTAAAAAGACAAGATAATCTTCCAACAATCCCCAAACTTTCAAGTTAATTAAAAAGAGTCTTTTTTACACATGCATCTCCAGCATTTATGAATTATGCGTCCTCCGATTATCACTAAAAAAATATGACTGTCAGAGATACAGTAGATAACAGTCCCATGTCTCACGCTGATGACAAACAGAAATGTGCCGTAATGTTGTGCTGATAAGTCACCCATATATCATAGCAGTGAGAGTGACAGCCATTTTTGGCAATAAAATATTCTAAATATTTATTTATATGGCATACTGTATGTTGAAATGTTATTTTGGTGGATAAACACAAGCTGTAAAAGCTTAAGTTAATTGTTTTAATTGCACAGTTCAAATTCTTTCACTCGAGAAATATCAGTTCAGCTGCAGACTTTACCAGCAGATCCAGCCTTTTAAAGTGCACAAAAAGGTTGGAATTATTGCCGAATACACTGTAGCTGTGTGTAGTTGACAGGCAAATAGGTGCGAAATGGCGAACCAAAATTAAATGTGGATTAACCTGTAAGTGTTACTGCTTTCATGCACTGATCATACAATGGATGGATGTTTGCCCATTATGCCTTCTGGCATGTAGGGGCAGCAACATCCTGTTACTGTTACCATAACATTAGTTTTTTTGGGGGGAACAGGGTTGCTAGCCTTGTGCCCAATCTCCAACATGGAGGTCCTGGTGCCCGAAGTTGGACACAAACCCACTACCCTGAGATTATGAGTCTCATGCTCTACCAACAAAACTAGCTGGGCCCCCTCATACAATAACAGCAAACAATTGCTCAAACAACGTTGTACAGTACGTAAATCCCTTTGCAACGTCATTACCATTGTGACAATTCCAACCACGATTTATTTCAATCTAGCAATGATAATAAAATTACCTGTTTTATAAACACTTTAGACTATATACAGGAATTAATCATTGTTTTTTTTCATAAAGTGATTAAAAATGTTGTAATTACTGTATATTGTCTATATTTCAGTGGCAAAATAAAGTGTATCTGTTAATACAAAGGCAAATATAATTGTGATTCTACTGTTTGCTACCTACTATTGCAAACCATACACATGTTGTACCAGTAATGTCACTGGTTGTACAGTAATACTAAACAGGTACAGTTTTAATGTTTTTGCAATGGGAAAATGGGACTTTTCTTCCTATATACGTTACACTTATCGCAGTGGTCCGTCACTGATTGGACGACTGAATATGCAGGAAAGTGGGAGAAGTAGTTTCTTAGTTCGTGTATTTAGTGCCACAAGCTAAAAACTACTGTACAAGCATTGCTTAGATACGGTACTTTATTGCCCACTACTGTGGAAATTTGTCTTTGGCTTCTCCCATAAAAGTACAAAACACACAAGCAACCCACAAAACTACAAAAACTACATTTACAGTACATACTGTACATTTATTGAGCACTTTTATTGCAGAGGTGACTTCTTATAAATATTTTTATTTTAATTTGGTACACTATACTGTCTCCCTGATGGGAACATTATAAACTGAGAATGGAGGGTACGGCTGGATTCAGCTATGATGTTTCTGAGACCTACTGTATATTGTGATATAATTGCTGAGCTGGGGCTGCTATTTCCAAATTATTTTACCTGCTATTTTCACAATCCCCAGGTTTCCATACAAAACTGTCATGATAAATGCCAGGATGCCCTTAACAAGGCTTTTACTTGTATATGCCATCTCTAGGACATTTTGACTAACATAAAGTTCTATAGTCTTTGAATTAGAAACAGCCTCTGATTTGCTTTCTTAAAAACATCTGTCTATATTCTCAGTGTAACTCAGCCTTTGGTCACTATGTGTTCCCAGATATTTAAAACTCTCCACGACCTCTGAGACTGACCATTGAGTTTTAATGTCTACAAAGATTTCACGTTGTGAGTTTTAAAATTGAAAAGAACCTCTTTAGTCTTGGTCACATTTTTTTCTAATGCACTGGCACCAATTTTCAAGGTTGTGCATTTTTCCATTTTACGAAGTTTTCAGTATTGGTCTTATTTGACATTAAGTTTCAAAAACTGCAAAGAAACATTATATAATTTATGAATATACAGTATGTAGTGTAAACAAGAAATCATAAATAAGATTACTGATGTTGTAATTGCTTGTAGAGGAAAACCAAATGAAGAATCTAAAGTGTTTAAAAATTAAAACAATAGAAATACAAACTGCTGAATGAAAACAAGTACAAAATTACTGAGAAACGCAATAAAAACAGCATATTATACAGTATGTAATATAATAAATGAAAAAGATTTTGTTGTAAATATTGTGGTGTAGTGGTAATGGAGTGATTCCTGCTTCTTATAGAGAATCTCTGGTACTCATTGAATCTTTATGGGACTGGGTGAAACCTGAAATGACGGAATACAGACAATACATTTTCTTAAACTATTTTAATACATTTCTGTACTGTTTACAATAACAAAACGTCTAGGGAAAAGGAATCTTCAATGTACTGTATATAATAGAGTTCCAAGGGCTTTGCCCCAGCATTTAAAATCACTGTCTCAAAACAGTTTGACTGTTTTCTCATGGGGAGCTGGTATCCTTAATTGAAATAAAATAGTTTTGTCCTGGGGCACAATTCCAGTAAAAAAAATCAGGGTACCTCAAAGTACCCTCCCTTGTCATTCACATGCTTTACAATTTTTTAATTTCATCAAAATATTTTGAATTTCATTTTCTAATTCTATAGTGTTTGCTAATCCTCCTAAATTGGTATGATCTTCAAACATGACTAGTTTCCCATCTTTCATTTACTTGAATTCAGAAAGGTTAGCAGTGTTTACAGTTCACAAATTGCTTGCCAGAATCAGAATAACAATGAATTCACAGAGCAGTTCAGTGAAGGTTTGAAAAGTTTACACAGATTGGAGTACTGTAAATTCACAGTGGAGGTGGTGTGCCACATACTTTATAATGCTTTTGGCATTCCTAACCCTCTGTTTGTAGAGGGCATTTATGATAAACTGTTGACATGAGAGTAACATGGTTAAAAAATGTAATAATGTATTTGAAATGAATTAAAGATGAATGTTTTTTTAGCTTTGTGGTGTGTCAATGGAATGTGGGATTAATTAAGATTTTGAGTTTGTCAGACATAAAGAACAAAAATACAACATCTGAGAGTGGCAGAGTAGGAGCTCAGAGTGTTGCTGTCATTAGTTCATGGTTAAGGTGGCTGTGCACTTTGAGGTAAACCCAGAATAAGTATTGAATTTTTTAACTGAAATTTTTTTATAATCTTAATATTAAAATGTGGAGTCAGTGACGTGCTGTGCAGTATTTGTGGGGAGAGGAGCATGGCGCAAAATGTTTCTATTGATGTGTAGTCATTGGACAGAAAAGGTTTAGAAGCACTGCAGCAATCTTAACTATGAGATAGAACACGATAAAAGTACTGTACATGGCAGTTAATACCAGTGCCTCCCTTTTCCTGGGCCCTGGCTTTAATGCCAGGCTTAGATGCTGTCTGAGTGGAGTTGGCACATTTTTCCTTTGTTTATGTGTATTTCCTTAGGGTGCTCTGGTTAATCCCAACCTCCCAAAGATATTAGTGGGGCCAGCAGGGGACGCTCACCCTGCGGTCCATGTGGGTCCTAATGTCCCAGTATAGTGACGGGTACACTATACTGTAAACAAACAGGCACCGTCCTTCATATGAGACGTAATATGAGGTCCTGACTCTCTGTGGTCATTAAAAATCCCAGGGTGCTTCTGGAAAAGAGTAGGGATGTAACACCGGCTTCCTGGCCAAATTTCCCATTGGCCTTTACCAGTCATGGCCTCCTAATAATCGCCTTCTATGAATTGGCTTAATTACTCTGCTCCCCTCCCCACTAATAGCTGATGTATGGTGAGCATACCGGTGCACTATGGCTGCTGTCGCATCATCCAGGTGGGGCTGCACATTGGTGGTGGTGGAGGGGAGTCCCCATTACCTGTAAAGCACTTTGAGTAGAGTGTCCAGAAAAGTGCTATATAAGTGTAAGCAATTATAAATAATTGTTATTATGTATGTTGGGTTTGATTAGCTATTCTATAGTAACCTGACAGATCTTATACTGTCCGGTCCACCTTAGCTAAAAAAACAGTTCATGGTTATACCATCTCATGGTAATTGAAGGCATACTGTACTTGAGATGAGGAAAGTGAGATAGAAACAATTGGGGATTTCATATTGAGTGTAAAATCTATTTTTTTTAAATCAAAAACTTATTTTTGTATGACATACTTAGTTCATTACTGATGTAAAATGTTTTTTTGTCATCTCCACATTCAGTAACACTCATGACATTCTAATGCAAAGTGTCCGGAATGTGTTTCGGTTTTCCTTGGACAAAGAAGTGCCATTACTCAAATGTTTTCTTTTCCTTCACAAAAGAACTGCAGTAAAGAACTTTGTGAAGGAACTATTGAATAAGTCCGCGGGAATAGAATTAAAGAAAAAGCACAATAATACCCCAAAGCTACAATATATACTGTACTTTCAGGTACAGGAAAGGAGAGAGAGTGTATTGTCATTGTAATCCTTTCCATGTGGATGGCTGCACCCTGACAGCAATTACATTTGGACCAAAGTATTGTGAAGCTCTTGATTTGCACTTTCTATTCAGCAACAAATAGAAGGTAATGGGAAAAAACTGTAATGAATATTTAATAGAGGTTCATTTAATCCCCATGAATATGATTATTTGGTCCTTGTTTGCATCCTTCACTGAAGAAGGCTTAGGGTGCACTTTCAGTCATCTGAAACATGTTTCCCTCTAATTTTTTTTTCAGTACATGCTATTCAGACCATTGCTGGCCTCCAGCTGTCTTTAATGTGGCACTTGAAGACGACTTAAGTGCATGACATTTGATCTTTATTTATAAAGACAAGCTAGATATTTTCCTGATTCTACACTATTTATGTATGATATAAAACAAACCATCAATTATTTGTATTCAGGATTGGCACTGGTATGGAGAATTGCCGAGGCTACAGTTTCTGGAATAGTATCCTCCCTCCTCTCTTTCAGCTGTTCAGGGCTTTCTGTGCAGGGTCTATGTCTCTGAAAATGTCTTGTAGTGATCAGTCCCCGAGCTGTGCCAACCCAGCTGTGTATCTTGACACATACGTCCAAAACTGACCACTTTTAAGCAGGAAACTGACATGGGAGCTTTTTTCACCTTTCTCCTCTTTCCTCTTCTTTTTTTTCAAGCTGTCTAATTGTGACATGCACCGTGATCCTCTAGGCACTGAGCCGAATCTGTCAAAACAGCTTTCCTTTCACATACTTTTCAAATTCAGACCCAGGTTTCCAGAGCAGGGAGGCGGGGACATAGTTTGCTTTAGGTTGGAGATAATGTTGTCTCTTGACTTCCTTTCAATGTAAAAGGCTAAGAAGTCCAACAGGAGAGCTCTTACATATTCTGTATTACACTTCAGTATGACGCAGGTCACGGGTTGGATGGTTTTGCTCAAACTAAAGTAAGTCTCAAAGACCTCTACAAGGAAACTTCAGAACCTGTGTGGATATGCTTAATTTGCTGGGGGGGATAGAATTGCAGATATTGTTTCTTTATGTGAGAAAACAACCTAACAGCTGACACTACCACTTTGTGCCTTTTGAAGATTGTAATTGCTCGATCTTGAACTTGAGGACCTCCTGTTCTCTGAAGCTTGTTTTTTTGTTTTTGTTTTTTTGTTTTCTTCAGGAGGCTAATCCTTCCCTCTTTCTTAAATCGCAGTGATCACAGAAGAAATACTACAAGTGAGAAGGGGCTGCTCAGCCCATGTTGCTTGATTTGTTGCTGGCAGCTTATTTATCAGTGGATCCTTTACAGGTGTTTCTTGAAAGATCAAGGACATCACCTTCCATACTGTGTCTGTCTACTGTCTAGTTTGTTCCAGATTCCTTCCACCCTTTGTGAAGATGTGCCTCCTATTCCACACCATAAACAGATGTCCTCATTCCCATTTGTGCTCTTGGATTCTTGTGTCCCTCTCACGCAATTTTTGTGATTACCAATACATGTGTCAATAGTTTGGTTTCCTTAATAAAAAAAATCCCTTTTCCTTTGAAAGACCATACTTCCATTAGATCTGGAGAAACCATTTTTTCAGTAGGAGTAACGTGTTAACGTTGAACATAAACAAAAGCATGTGTTTCTAATGAACTCACAATTCCTAAATGGGCTTTGGTTGGCTTGTGTTTTTTCACAAAGATTCTATGCCTGATTTCCAAAGTGTTTTCCAGGAACTGCCATAACCTGAAAGGAAAGCATTATTTATGCAGCTTGCTTTAGTGCAACCTTGTTCAAATTACAGCACTTTCATTGCTCTGGTTGAAGACATCATTTTGAAAGCATTTTGGGAAAGCTTTCCACGGCTTGCATGTCTTTGCCTTTAATTGAAATGTCCGGGTAATTGTTTATTGCAGAACTGGAAGCAAAAATGACTGTAATTTCAGACCTGTAATGTAAGCAGTGCCAACTGTTTTCCTGAAATCTGAATTCATATGTAGGATGTGTGTCCTCCTGTAGCCTAGCATAAAGAGAAATGTACCATATTATCATTAAATACTCAGTGCTGTCCATATAATGTTTGGTTGCTGTCAGGAAGTCATGGGTATTATATCATTTCTGAGAAGAGTGAATGTTTTCAGCCTTATTTATTGGTAACAGATAAGGTATTTTAAATGTGAATCCTAATGGGGCCTTTACAGTTGATCCTTTTAGAATTGTCTGCTGCAAAATGTATTACACTTGCTGATAACATTTTTCAGTGTGCAAAATCCATTTGCTTATTTAATACATTTTGCAAAGAAATTATTTTCCACCAGCAACAGCTACTGTATATGCTGCGGATTTGGTGAGTGAAGTAACAGGGCTGCAACAATTACAGTTACACATGCTGAAGAGATGTTTAATTAAAATTGCATAATAAGGTCTATAGGACTAATCTTAACCCAAAGCTAAAGGAAGTACATCTAGTAATTGAGGATATATTCAGTGTATAGCACTGTGGATACTGATTTCTGCGTAGATGTACCTGTACAGTATATAAGCATACTGTGTGCTGGAAGTCATGTTGCCAAATGTGAAATTCTGTCTTTTTTCATACTTTATTGGATTGTGTGTCCAGGGTTTGATATTTCAAAATCACCAGAGATCTACAGTATATGCCTATTTGAGAGAGAAGGAATCTTAGATTCCCATCTCCTTTGGTATGTAATATACTGTATATAAGTGGTGAACCAGGATACTGTATATCCTCAGGTTTGAGGTATCCTCAGGTATTTCAGCCTCTGCAACTGAACTGTTGTTTCAGGAACAGTTAACTGCTCTGTGATTGTGGAGTATGAAACCCTGATTTGCCAAGACCCTATGGCAGATCTTTATCCACTCCCCAAATGGTGGGGTGGATAAAGATCCTGAATACCTGTAATGGCTGAGGAGCCGAATGATAATAGCATTTTTTCCCTGGCTAGCTGCTTTTGCCTCCCAGTACTCTGATTAGAGGACACTGCACATGTACAATCAGTGGTCGCGGGTAACTGATAAGCACTGCGAGCTCATTACAGGCAGCCATTAGCCAGGTGTGATTGAGTACCAGCAAATTCTCTTGCTTAACTAATGAGCAGCACAGCTTTTTCTGCAGTCGTTTTTGCTTGGATAAGATGGCGTCGGAAGTTAGCACTAACTACGCATCTCTTCTTTGTTGCCTGTGACCTGCGCCCCATCACCCACTCGTTTCCTGTTTGCTTCTGCCTGTTGTATTTTTTTTTTGCTTTTTTCCTTCTTTTCAGACTATCGTCTTCCCTTCCTTCTGAGGGGCAACATTATTTCGCTGGTCCCTCTTTACGGGTTTGTGTGCACTTGTTAGCAATTCAGTTCGGCGGTGACTCAAACACAGCGTGCCGAGCAGGTCCCAATTAGGCTGGCTTGTGTGAACTACACAGAGTTCGGGTTAAAAGTGCCTGGTGATCCATAAATCACCAGAGCGCCATCAGCTCAGAAAATACTAAAGAAATAAACAGATTCTTTAAATTAAGGAGAGGTGAAGAGGTGTAGAGGAGGACACATTGAAAAATTATATAAGATGTAATTTGGTGCAGCTAATTCTACAATTGTGCATATTTGATCTGCTGTGATGTAATTACCTTTATATTTTGCTGTAACAATTACACTGTCTTTTTTAAGCATTTGTTGATGTATAGTTTGTATCTCAGATGAAAGCTTATACAGTTTATGAAACCATTCTAGTTATATTTGTTGTAAGTTCCTCAAACAGGTCAGAATGATTTGCATAATGAACCTTAATAAATTAGAGTAAAGCTTTGGTTTATGGTTTTCGATACCAAAATAACAGAATCTGTTCATCTCTATTTTCTGAGCATCTCCTAATAATTGTTCCCCAAAATGTCTTAAAAAACAATGAACAGCTAATCCCAATTCGCATTACCTCTGCACTCATTTACAGTATATATGGCGCAAGTGTAACGCATGCTAAAATGGAGTCAGCAGCATAGAGGCACAGTGTTTAGTACTGTTGCCTTGGAGCACTGGGACCCTGGGCTTAATTCTGGACCTGGGGTGATGTCTACGTGGAGTTTATGTGTACAGTACTCCACACTTAGCATAGGTTTCCTCCTGGTGCTCCAGTTTCTTTCCACAATCCAGAACATACTGGTTGGTTAATTGGCTTCTGTAAATTGGCCCTGGCATGAGTGCAAGCACATTTGTGTCTGTGTGTGGCCTATGATGGACTGGAGTTCTGTCCAGGATGTATCCTACCTTGGGTCTGTTGCTGGGATAGGCTCCGGCTCCCCTGGGACGCTGTATTGTTAGAAAATGGATGGATGGTAAAATGTGGTAAATATGATATAATAACATATTGTAATGTTACCATTATTATTTAAGGCAGGAATAATCAGGTTACCAGTCCTTAGTACATCCCTTCCTATGTGGTGATACAGTGCATTAATGCACCAATGCAGAAAGTATGGGTTTTGGAAAGCAAGCACATCTTGCTCAAAATGGTAGGTAATCCTAACCTTGTTTAGTCAATTCTCTATTACACAGTAAAGTACGACTACAGTGTAAAAGATTTTCTGCCTCACTCTGTTACATTATAACATAGGTTCAGGGGTTAATAACTTCACCAGCTCTTCCCCAGCCTTGGTCTTCGATTTCCAAGACTGTCAAGGTTATTGGGGATCATTGCTTGAAATCCTGCCCGGTCTGTCCATTAAAGTTCAATTCTGTGTGTCGAATCTGCAATGTCACTCATGCAGCTTCTCTTTTTTCTTCAGTCGAGCAATTGTTCAAGCACTCTTAGAGCAGGAAAATAGAACAGGAGAAAGAATTTTGTGCTACCAATGAAAATCAAATGACTCACAGATTGTTTAAACCAATCCAATCCCATGTACTGTATATACTTTGGGAGGTATGGTGTGATATGACTTGAAAATATAGTCTTGTTGACATATTACACTTAGTTATGTGTCTGCATTTTTATCTGTACATTGAAGATCTAAATAATTTATCAATATAATCTTTCCCTTTTCAATAATCACTTAATAATAACCAGGGTCTAACCCAGCAGACAGTGGGCATAAGGCAGGATACATCCTGGACATACATCCTGGTCAGAATGCCAGTCCATCACCAGCCACACACATGCATTCAGGCAGCAAGTTAAACTTCAATTAACCCACACAGCATGTATTTGGACTGTGGCAGGAGATCAGAACACCTAAACGAAACCAACATGGCCATACGGAGAACGTGTGCTCTTCACACACAGAATGTCACAGTCTGGAATTAACTCCAGACCCCAAGAACTGTGAGGCTGCACAGCTAACCACACCACCATATCTCCTAAGAAATCATCTAGTCCAATATTCATTAAAAGGAACATAGAAAACATTGATGCAGTGCCTAGGGGGCTATGTAAGCTGATCATTATAGATGACCAATTCTGTCTACCTTTCACCAAAAGTATCTTAAGGAAAATGTTCTGCCTTATCAGATGCTTGTTTATCAATTGCCACTGTGTAAGCAGGTCAGATTGCATTTTCTCGATCTTGTAAAGTTTAGTGAAGCAAGTTAACGGACAAGAAAAATCGCTCTTTCTGTCCCTTCACAGCTCTTGACAGCCTATGAACATATTGGTTCTCAACAGTCATGGAATATTATTGCGACAGTATTTCCTAATTTTTAACTGTTTATGTTATTGAACCACATGAATTACAATTATCTAGCTATGTGTGACTGGCCTAGCAAATTAATGTGACTGTTGGAATGCACAAGACTGGTCTTCAGTCTCAAAGGATGTTGTGATGTTAAAATGACATTGAACAGCATGTGTAATGCATTGCAGTCATTCATTTAAGCTTGCACTGTTTTTCCATTGTTGCTGGTATAGTGGCAAATGAAATACAATGTACGTTTAGTTTACATCCTCTTCAAATGTGTGTGCTCTTATTATGAGTTACATTCTTTGATCCAAAGAATTTATTATTGATGGAACAGAAATCAAAGGAAACTTGAAAAGATGACATTGAAGCCAGGAAGTACACAGACAAGATACAAGGCTCCTGTAGTGGCAACATCTTCCGAAACACCTCTGTTGTCAACTTCAATTACCAATGTGTCATGTCAGGTTGAGCTCTAGGACACCTGCAGCATATAGTGACACACTATATTGTCACATACAATGCACATCTGTGATAGATGCTGTAGTGGGAGATTTCCAATTTACAGTATAGGTCTTTAGATTCTTTTTTTAAAATCCAGGTTAGTGTATCACCTCCCTGGGTAGAAATAACAAACACCCTGCTTTCATAGACGTGTTCACTCTGTACTTCAATCAAAATGTGTTCTACATCAGCAGAAAAATCTGTCCCCGGTCTGCACTTCATGTAATTCTGTAATTTGAATAAGTTTCACAATCTAATAGTGAGGTAATGCAATAAAATGCCTCTTGTCCATCACAAATGCTGCATTGTGTTCTAGTCGGTGCTTACACCTGGCCAAAGTTGGTTGTGTAAAATAAAGATTAAGCATTCACCATTTGTGTGTCAAAATTCAGAAGTGCCTTCCATCAACACAAAGAGCTGTTACTCTGCAAGTTATACTGTAAATGTCGTTGATACAGCAGCAGCCTACCTGTATCGTAGACAGAAGGTTGAAAAAGAAGATATTAGAAAAGGCAAAAACCATTTGTTGCAAAGATCTTTTGTCATTGTTAACCTTAATACTAACTGACAGAATTGCTTTGTTTTTATATAATATGTATTTAAACAAGATCTGAATTTGGGGTCAAGTTCTCTGCTCCTTACACAAATCGGTAGCTCTCCTTTCTTGATCACAAAAAAGCTAGCTGTTGTACAGTAGATATAGTCAATGTGTTGACATTACGATTCAGATTGTGTTTCTTAAGTATTTCTTAAGTGTTCACAATTTGCATACTATAACCTCCCTCCACACCCCCAAAACTGTTTGAATATTTTAACCTGTCAATCTTGTCAAATGAAACTATAATTTTGTGCTCCCTGGATGGACACAGGAAGATGTTGATGGAATATAGCCGAACTTTAGAAATGTAATGACACTGCACTTCATGAGACACAGTGGTTTTATGTGCATTAGTTGAAAATAGAGCTACCGTCGCCATATCAAATATTGACACGCAAGGTCACAACAACAGTTTTTTTCACAGAAAGGAGTAGATAAAAAAAAAATATTAATAACTGCTAAGTAACTCGTTACCAATTATTGAGTGCATACACTGCTGCCAGTTAACAAGCCATTATCAGAACCTTTCACAATCAATATCCTGACTTCTCCTGGCTCTACAAAGCAACCTGAAAGGATGCATTCTGATGCTTTTTGCTGATATCAAGCTGGAAACAGTTGTTGTCTGAGGGGGGCACTTAAAACAGCATCTAACTGGGAAAATGGTTGTATTTTAGATGCAATTATCTCTGTCTAGAAAAAGTCTTTTGAATAGGATAAAAAAGCTAAAGTGTGATTTTTGTTGTTTAGCAAATTATATTTACCTATAGATCTTGTTTTTTTTAAATGGTGTAAGGGAGCAGTTTTAGAGAGACACTGACAGACGCGCAAAGTGGAAGGAGTTCAGAATTTTTGCAGGATGTAGAGCTGGAAATACAGGGCAGCTGTGTTAAATCCTTGTGAACAAGGCAAGATCTTTTAAAATAAGAATATACACATGCCATGTTTTATTGTAAAGTTATATAGTCTTTAAACAACATACTGTACACAGTATCAAAGGGATTTTAGTGCTAAATGTTTTTCTGGTGAAAGGTTTTTTTTAGCCCAGCATTTCATTTAAAATGGATACTTATAAAAAAGGGCCTTAGACTCGTTACTTAGATATTTCGGCATAATTAAGTAAGCCTTATGAAAGTCTAATGAAATTTCGTGAAAGCTTTTTTATCTTTTTTTATATTAACTATAAAGTTTTCATAAAAGACACATAAAGTCATACAGCTGTGGCAGTCCTTATACAACAAGGATTTGACTGCATCATCAACACCACTTCTGGGCTCCATAGCCCCCCACCCCAGCATCATGGGTATGAGCAGACCCTGGGGGACACACTCATTGACTTCTAATGCAGTACCAACATCCTTTTAGCCACGGTGAGCCCAGTCAATCAGATGTGTTTGTGTCATTGCAAGACGCCAAGCTTGGACTAGTCATTAGCAACAACTGTGAGTAAGAAGTAGCAATACTAGGTGAGAGCACTTGTTTAGATTTGTTTAGATTAGATGTCTCCGGGGACAACACCTGCTCCACCTGCCAATGGGTGTGCAAGCCAAATATTAGACTTACAAGTCATCTTCAGGTTCATGGAAGACAGTCGTTCTGAACTGCGAGGGACAGCCAATAAATAGTCTCCTTCTTTTTCAATGGGAAAAATGTAGTCTGTGGAAACAGTAGTGCTTCCTTTGAGAGTTTGGGGAGTTAGAATGGATAAACCTGATCATCTGTAGTAATAGTAATAACGGATAAAATTAGTAAAGCCCTGGTATGTAAATGTAACAGGGTTCAATCTGTGTGAGCCAGTTGTGCTGTCATAACACTCTGAAGCTTGGTTTACATGACTGGTCTTTTGACCGACTGGATTTGATCATCCGTGTGTGTGTGCGTGCGCACTACTGCATGTGGCTCAGGAGGTTCCTGAGAGACGGAGAATCGAATCCCTGGCCGCAAACACAAGACACATACAGTATACACTGGAGCTCTGCTTTTTCATACAGCAATTCCAATTGTATAAAAAAAGTTATTTTGCTCCCAATCAAAATACCAAAAAAAGGTTCTTCAAAGAAATGCTCCTTCAGTCATCGGCTAATAACACTCTTCATGCACTCTGCCACATCATTAGGTGTTTCATTTGTGTAGCTTAACTGCACAGATTATCATAAAACCTCTGAGTAGGAGAGAACAAACAAGAAGAGAAGGAAATTCTGCTTTGCTGGCAGTATTGATCAGTCAATGAAAATGTCTTTTTTTTTTTCAAGGTCACCTTCTCCTACCTATAAATTAAGGTTACCTTATTTCTGACATTGTCTGTCTCTTAAACACTGCTCTTTTCCCTGCATTGTTTTTTCTCAGTGGGCTTCAGGAAGGAATGTACTGTAGGATTCCCTGTGGTGGAGTCTGCTAGGGGCTGCAGGGAAAGCTGGTTAAAAAAGAAAGAAAAGGGGGTAAAAATTAACTGCAAATGTACAGTTAAAAGAGAGGTGGGTTACGTAATTTTTTATTTAATTTCCGGCAGTGATAAGGTGACTGTGCTGCATTCTAAAAGCTACATAACTTAAAGGGACTGTTTTTGAAAACCACGTTGAAATATTAAATGTTTGTTTTTCTTCTGGTATTGAGACACGGACAAAGAACAGTATTATGTCTTAGCTAACATAAATTCTCTAAGGGTAGAGGCTTATTTATCTTTTTTTCTGTGGTATTTAATGGTGCCCCATAAAACTCTTTTAAGTGATAGATAGATGGCATTTCTCCTTTTCATAAGGTATCTCAGAGAATGTTTTTACCAGGCAATGGAGACATGAGAAGCAAACACTGCAGGAACTGGAGAATTGCTTTAGTAAGCATTTTCATAAGGCAGAATGGAAGTGCAGTGTTTTGCTGGCAAGGAGAAGGATTTTCAAAGCAAGCTGCAGTGGTTGTGATGTTGTAAAGGTGTTGCATTAAAATAAACAGAAAAAAGCCTCTCTGCAGTATATATTAATGATGTGAAGGATTTATTATACTTTCTGAATTGTGTTGTTTCCATGGGAACCATCACAAAGCCAAAGGTCCTTAAAGAAGGAGTAATTCAAAACGTGCTGTTAAAGCTGGTGTTTAATGTTAGGAATGCAGAGTACAGGATGTTACTGTGTGAAAAGACCTTACTAGCTTCTGTACACACTGTATAAAAAAAGTCAGAAGCATACTGTTCTGTATGTTAATTTCCCTTCACTGCAGATTATGTGGGTATGACAGGGTGTGTCAATAAATCCATGAACAAATAAATGTGACTGTAAAGTATACACTGCTCTATAGATCAGTAATGCAAAAATAAATACCTCGATGCAGCACTATTGCCTTGCCAAAACCATGTGTTCTACTAACTTGCACTCTGTCCACTTCACCTTTAAATCAGGAGTTACAGTATGTCCCACAGCAGAATTGGCAACTAGATTTCTGAACTTGAAGGCTACACACTGTGCCTTTTTTTGTGATGTTGGAACGTTTTATGTGTACTTGAAATGGTTAATGTGGTAAGTTCCCTTTTTAAGCAAACGCAGCAAGTGCATTATCCTCCTATCTTCCAATCTGTTAGCAAAATGTATTCCGTTTTCTTCCATAATCCCATGTTCTATGCACAAATCTAAAAACCCTTCTCAATATGAAATCTACATTTTGTTAGTGTCAACGATAGTTGTATGTCAGGCATTTAAGAAAAATCTTCTAACTACAATATCATTCAGATCAAGTATATGAAGACAATTTTTGCATTAGATGCTAGACTGCAAAACTGCTGCACATATACAGGGTAGATTGCTTCTCCTGCTTTATTTTCTGAGAGCTTTTTTGCTGAATGGAGTGTTCCCCTGAGTGTGGTGTATATCTGCATGAGAATGCTTGTCACAGGAGTAGTGTTTTTTTCATAAGAAGGACAAATTGTGCCATCCATCACAGGAAAATGAGAACTGGCCTTATCTGCATTATCAGTGACCCCATTTCTTTCTGCTTCTCTGTTTCACATCTTGTGTCTCATCTTTTTCCATTTTGTGAAACCTCCTTTCTTTTTTGTCCTGTCAGTCAGTTCCTGACAGTCACATTCATTGGCTTTGATGATTCCACTGGGGTGCTGCTATCACCCATTGAAACTAATAGGGTTCTACAAGTACTCTTACAGCATATTCCAATATGCCAAGTTATCGGGGGGTTTTGGAGGCTTCTGTAAAAAGAAACTGTTTCTATTTTACAGCTGCGACAAAAAATCTATTTAGCAGAAGAATGAAAAATGTGTTTCTGAAAACATGAGTCATACTGTATATATGACTGAAAAAATATTTTTTTAATACTTTATTTCATATTTTCAATTTGCGACAAAGCTAGTTTCAGCTAACACTGGAGATTGGAGCAAACACACTAAAGTAATTGCTGTCAGTCACCAGTTGAGGCAGACTAACACAAAACTCAGATAATGTACTGTCTAGCACTATTTGAAATTCTTGCTTATACTGTATATCACATATTTCAGGTTAATACTCTTGGCTTCATCTTTTTAAACATTAAAATGGTTAATGGAGCTGCAACATTCTCCTTTAACGTTAGTTTGTCAGAACACAATAATTGCCAGAACAAAGGTAAACAATCTGATTGTTTACAGTACACCGCTGTAATAATGATCTTGTCAGCATCTCTGCATCGCTTCGTGTAATGAAGGGCATCGTTACAAACAGATTCAGAACTGAATTATGTTCTCACTGCATTTGTTTTTTGATGTTGTTCGCAGGCAGAATTGGCACACTTTAAAAATGATTGCGGTCTATCAATCTGCGCCTGCTTTAGATAAGAATGTCCCTTCTGCAAGCCAACAGAGCTAAATCTCGCCGTTCTTCCTCAGAACTTGCTGTATGCTAGTCTTGTCTTTTTGTCTGTTTTTTTTTAATGCCAGCCAATAGTTTCCATGGTAACCAGGGCTTAGGGGAGTCTCACGTCGACGTAGCCGACTTGGCTGTGTGAGCAGTAAGAGCAGATGTTGGATGGGGATCTTCAGAGCTCAGAACAATGCACATTGCTTCAAGCAGTCGCCGATGAAAGGACCTGAAAGAAGAACGAGAAAAGGGACCAGCGTAGTTTGAACTGCTGATTTGCTTGGTGTTGTTAAGATTTTTTTTTTTATTTAATTCTTCTTCTCGTCCCCCCGCCTCCTCACAGGGGTTTCTGAGCCGACGGCTAAAGGGATCCATCAAAAGGACAAAGAGTCAGCCCAAGCTCGACAGAAACAGCAGCTTCAGGCACATCTTACCTGGCATCAGAAGTGTGGACAATGAAAGGTAGGAGAGCCTGTTTTCTGGCGAGCTGACCAACCCTCCTTGCCTTTCACTACAGGATGTGCTTAAGTGGGTGGGGGGTCTGTTTGAGAGCATCATGCACTCGTTTCTCAGCACTGTAGGGATACTTAAGATGTTATCAGACCTGTGCATTTAACTCAGAGCGATAACCTGGATATTAAGGTCATTACCCACAAGGTTGTGTTGTTCCATAAAGCAATGTAGTTTCAGTCGTGGTATTGTCATTTTTCCGTTTTGCATGTGATAATAACAGTTGTCATAGAACTGAGTTAGCACTAGGAAGGAAAAAAATACAGAAAACTTCTAGCTATTGCAGAGCTCTTACTAAGTGCTGTACTGCACTGTATGTTGTACAGTAAAAGCAAGGGTCAAAGTTGAGACAGGGCATGAAACTGTCACTGTACGATCGCACATACCTTTTTCCTAACTCAACTTTCTGTATATGAAACAGGTTTTGCTTTTGTTGTATACTGCATTCCTTCGATGGAGCTAATGTTCACAAGGACACTTTGTATTTACTTATTAATAACAGTAAGATCTCTAAGCTTATAAATTATTATTCCTTAGTTGCTTTCTCGAAAACCTTAGTTGCTTTCTTGTTTTTGCTGTTCATGGGTTCAAGTTATTCTTTTATTTTCTGTCTTCCTTGCAGTTCTATTTAAGTCGTCTTTTAAGACATCTGTAAGTGACGCTCATCTCCGTGTGTATTTACTCAAGGCTGTGTCAGCCCTGCAAAATCCCTTTGGGATTGACAGTTGAAAGCATTCTACCACTCCCACAGAGGCTTTGACTTATATATCTTATACAGTAAATTTGTTGTGGAGTGATGCAAAGAATTAAGCAAATGAAAACTGCTATACACACTGCTATACACTGCTATACACTGCTATATGCAATTCTTTATTAAGAAAATAAGGAAAGATGAAGAGCGTTTCTGAAGCCAGATGTGAAAACACTCTCTGAGGCACCTACAGTATCTGCTGTCTCTTTTCAATACTTTGTCTTTGTGTATAATGATAAATATACCCATTAATCATCTTTTATTTTAAGTACCACAAAGCAAAACCCAAGTGGAATTGACTCAACCTTATGTGCTATTGCAGTCTTTTATTTTATTTTTCCTTTCTTTGGTTGTTCAATTTAAGTTGAATTAGAATTCTAAGGAAATCAAACCATTCTGCTTCCTTTAATACCTGAATGCTGTGCTGTTTTGGATGGTCAGTAGATCTATGAGTGCAGCGTAGGTCAATCATATCTGTGCTAGAATTAAGTCAGCCTCTTTTCTGCCAGATCAGGAACAATGCAGGGCTAAAGGTCCCATAGTATCTGCATTCCAGAAAGCTGCTGCAACTGACAAGTGAAGACCAAGAAGTCTGTATACAGGGGCACACACTGAGGAACCAGGCTATATACAGTACTTGATTGTCCTGGAGGGCAATGGTAACAGATAAAGAGAAAGGCCCATTAATGTGGTCATAAGCACACTCGGTAAATGAAGGGGAACAAAACTAGTCAGTCAAACCTTCTTGTATGATGCCTTCTTGCAAGTTGCTGAAGAAGTATCTGTTTTTTATGAGAAACCACACACATACTGTACATTTAACGTGTTTTTTTTAAAGAGATTGTGGAACAGTGCTAATTGCATATATCGTAGTATTTTGTTTGCTTTGATTGGAACTCCCAAAATGCAAACAATGGAAAATGGGAAGGTGTTTTAGTTATGGACAGATTTTATGTAAATCTCTGTATTTATACAAGAGAGCAGAACAAATGTATAGTATCATTGTGGAGACTCAAGAATGTATTTTTCGTGAAGTTCAGTGGAAGGTTTTGTCCAGCTTGCATTTTTTTTGTTAAAGCGATTAATGTTTGGAGTGAGCTTTGTACAGGAAATATTGTAATTATTGAACTGCTGGTTGCTATATTCATAATGATACCATCTATGAGCTACAGTTAACAAAATTATACCTCGAAATTAGCATTCTCTTTCAAATTGATTCATCACTCCTAGTAGAATATTTGAGGTCAATTGTGTTTGTTCACCTTCCAAATCTGTGATTTAAGTGTTATATTTTAATCATATTCCTCTTCTCCAGCTGGATGCTTAATTCACCTTTATTATGAGTCCTGGTATTCAAGGGAAAACATTGCTCATGTAAATTTGATGTCCCGTTCTCATTTCAGTGCCATTTAATAATGGATTGAACTATCTCCTCTGCTGTAAAGCATGAAGGAACAGTGAAGGGTGGACACTCGAGTGTGCTGTTGGAAGACAGTAACACAGTTTTGCTTGCCCCCAGCTCATCTCTCTCTCATCAGCTTTTATTAAATTTCTCTTCCCTCTGACAACTCTCCCCTTCCTACTGTAGGAAAGCGAGCTTTTCAAGGCAAGATGATCGGGCAATGGAAAACCTTTTGAAAACCTCCTCATTCCCTTTTTATTTAGCCATTAGAAATCATAATAAAAGCTAAAAATTCAGGATAGTCCTAGTCACTGAACATTTTCCCCAGTCTATAAATACAGCAGGTGGGTTTCGGCTGACTGTTCCTTCTCTGTCTCGTGCTGCTTTTTGTTCTGAAAATTCAGCTTGGCTGTTAAATGCTCACCTGCCTGAGGAAAGTGGCTGCGAAGGGCAACAGGGTCCTTTGTACATTGTTTTGCACACCCAGAGAAAATTCAAGAGGCTGCTCTGAGGCAAACACAGCTCCTTAATGAATATGTGCTGGCGATTTCTGACTACATTGTAAAAGAGAAACAAACACAAAACACAGCAAGTAAGAAATACACAGCTGGGTGGTGAAAATTTTCAAACACTGTTTGAATGAGTTGTCCTCATAACCAGAGATGTTTTAGATTGCCAGAGTTCTGAATAATAACAATAATCATCATCACCATCATCATTCTTTATGGAAGAAGTTTTGCATGCCCTTTTTATTTTCTTTTGAATACTCAAAATCCTTTTAAAGAAAATTTGTTATCTATCATTTTGTTGCATAGTTGATTCATTGTCTTCCACTGCTCATATTAGGAGTTTCCTGTGAGTCAATTATTACTTGCTGTATTCTGCTTTACATACAGTATGTAAAAGCCATTCTAAAATGGAATCTCTAACACAGGATGTTTTAGATGGAATTAGCTGCATGAATTCTGTAATACCACAAATATTCTTTCTCACGACATCTATCTGTAACAGATCACAGTTCTTGCAGGAGAAAGCATATACTGTAGGTTTTAAGATGTTTTTTTTTTCCCATTGATATGATATTTAACTTCAGTATTTGAATATTGTGAGATGTTTTTCATTTTATTCCATTCCATGTGATTCACAATGTTTGCCACCATTTCCAATTTTCTTATTGTTTGCGTAGACATGTGCAAATGTTTGTGCAAGTCTCGATGAATGAAGAAAGAGTGGGTGATGAAATTTGCATAAGTGATGTACTGGAGATAGCGGATACTGTGCCCAGCAAAATTATTGGGACAACAGTCAAAACTGTAGTGAAGCAAATTGTATCTGTGATTGAGATTAAAATGAATGATTAGTGTAATATACATTTTACTTTTGGGTAAATCCATACATACTTTTGTTATTAGAACGTAAACATTCGTTGTGATCAATCCACTTTTTAGTTCTCTTTCAAGAAAGTAATGCGTGGTAATTGCAACCACATTGAGTTCTTAATTGTTCAGACTCATTGTTCTGACTTCTGAGTTATTCTGAGTTTTTTAAAATAAATTTCTTCACTATTTAAACTCAGTTAGATCTGCCACTTAGATATTTTCTACATCTTTTACACTTCTGTCATACCTCATGCAATTATTACCTCAATAGTTTTGTTTTTTTTTAAACAAATTGAGTAAGAAGCTAATTATGCTTTCTTAACATCATATGCAATTGAAGTGTAACTGCATTACAAATACTGAGATATCATGCCACTTAAAAGATCTTTTATCAAAATATTGCATTTATACAAGGGACACTTTATGAGTAACAAATTCCTTATTGAAGAAATAACATTCTTGACATCTGAAATAAAATTAGAAAGCCACATTGCTATTGCAGCTGACTACTGGAGAACTATGTTTTTGTACAGTATAGACTGTATAATGGCACTGCAACCTTCCCTTTAGTCTCCTGTTGGAAAACGAAGATAAGGAAATCGTTGGGAAAATAAGCCATTATTGCTTTAATGTAAACTGTTCACTACAATGGAATATACCAGGAAAACAAGTACTGTACCTACCTTTTAAAATTCTTTAATCTGTTGCACAGTACACATACTGTCAAATAGATTAGTGAGTGCACAAGTATTTATCGTACATTTCCTTTCTAAGTGCCGATGGAAAGTTATTGTCTCCTTAAATGGAAGCTGTATAGCCCATGAGAGCTACAGTGCAGTCTTAATGGTAGTCGAAGTTCCGCTTAGTGACACATAACTGTCGGTTATACACCAGGAGATAATTACGGTTGAACTTCTGACACCCTGGTGAATATTTTATCTGTTAATAACTGCATTCCTGATGCTTTTGAAATGATTAATCTTTTTTTGGCATTGCTCCTGCTCCTGTAAATGACATCAAATGTAACGTTGTGCTGAAGAACAGTAGGCAATGAGAATGGTAATATCAATTTATCATGCGTTTTATACATTTTAAATTACTCTGTACTGCATACAGTAGCTTGTAGAACCATGTGTTGTTGTTTTTTTTCTTTGGCAGAGGGTGCACCATTTTTTTCTAATTCATGAAAAAGCAAAGATGCAAGATGTCAATAAAAAGAATTTTAGATCTGGTGCATTTTAAACTGTTATTTTCAAGTGAAGTGCCCGTTGTGTACTATTTTAAATGTCTTTTAATATATCCAAGTTTCAGTCTAAATAAAGTTTCATTTGATAGTCAGAATAATAGAATAAACAAATCTTAACGTGTTTTTGACTAGAGTTTGATTTTATTTTTCACCATAGATAAGGCTAGCTGAATTTTAAACGTGGTAAAGTTAAATGTTTATTTTAAGCACGTACTTAAATAGAAAAAGGTCAGAGTACCAAATATTTTCCAACTATAGGGGGCAATGGTTATCATGATTCCGATCTTGTGTGGTATTTGTGACTGCTCTTGATGTCCATACTGTACATAGAAAAAAAAACACTTAAAAACATCAGGACTGTTTCTACTCTGACTGCAAGAACAGTCCCTTGAATTGGGAGCACGCCATTGGCACATGTATAGTAATAGACCATCTGCTTCTGAGAATGGGTAGACATTCTGTACAGTGGGACAAGCACTAATGTCTTTATGGAGGCTGGGTTTTCGAAAAAAAATGAAGCTTGATTGAAAAATAGCAATATTACCAAGTATAGTCAGCATTAGGGCAGAGTAGTGGCCAAACTACTTAACTCACATTTTTTTAAATGTTGCAAGTTTGAGAGTCTCTCTCAGCTTCAGTTGAATCACATTCGTCTATACCTTTCAACTGTGACAGATAAACATTTTGGTTTTCATTTTAGATCATGTACAGTGAAGATTCAACGTATTTTGGAGATTAGCATCATAAGAAAATAATCCAAGACATAAAGGAAGTAAATTCTGCAGCATTATATTTGTACTTCATTGTAAATATAGTTCACAGGCTTTTTGAAACATCTTGTAATTGCTTTTTAACACTACATGAATACTTTAATGTTTAGTCCTACCGATTTGAAAATTGCCTGTTATAAATTCTTCACTAGTGATACAGGCAGGCTTAGAAGACAAGGCCTGGGGTGGCCTTTCACAAATTCAGACCACAAAATAGGTTTAATTTGTGGAATATTCTGTTTGTGGTTGTCTAGATTGAAATATGTAAAATAATAAGGTAATAATAGGTGTGTAAATGGTTTGTGACATCACAGTTTCAACATTAAAAATGTAACTGAAAGGTGAGTAACTATACCTTTTTTATCACTTGTCAGTTTCATTGGAAATGTTCTTAGATTCTTCTAAAGCCCAAAGTGTATTTTCTTAATTTTTAAATACCATTCTTCCTTTGGTCCTGCGGATTTGAGACGCAGATGATCTCTTACTGCCAACACATGAACATACACAGTGGGGAGCCTTGTATACTTCTATTATCCTGGGCTGATCTTCAGTTTACCTGATTCTAGGGGATGTAGCTCTGCATACTGTGAGCAGAACAGCTTTCTTGTTCACAGCATGTCAATACACATTGCAACATCTGCAAATTGTTCATGCGACAAAACCTGTGCAACTGCAAAGACAGCTATCGGCTTCACTTAAGTGCACCTTAAATGATTTTATTTTCTTAAGGAGCTGATTCTCAGTAATGATTCTAGGTTCGACCAAAACGTTGTGGGGGCTAATTGAACAAGTGGTCATCCCTTTTGTCATCTGCTGTCACAACCAAAATGTAATGTACCGTCCTTGATGAAGTGATTATTGGATCGTTTAGGAGAATAAATGGGAAGATCTGTCACCCCTGTGTATAGAGATTTCATTGTGCACTCAAAGACTGATCTCTTCCAGCCACCTGCCTTGTAAATACATACAGTACTTATAACTTGCACATTTTCCATTATTTCACATCTTGTTGTCTTATTTCAGATTTTATGCTTGTTCCCTGCACACATAAAGGGTTTGATCAATGCCCCTGAGAAGACTTTTGAGTTGTTGATTATGAATTAGGATGAAATATCAGTGCTGTGCTATGCTGTGAAAAGGAGGCCATTCAGCACATGTAGCCCTATTTGTAGTTTGTCAACAAAAACATTATGTGCCAAACCATGTTCAACCATGATTCCTAGCTCTACTCCTGAAGGACTACCGTGTTTGCTAGTTTTTTCTTTTGTTCCAGCTGAGATCCTTTAATTGATCTTCTTGAGTGTTTAGATGTTTGGTTTACTTACTGTAGTTCTGCAGTCAGCCTGAGTTTCAGAAATATCAATTTTCAAGCAGATTCTCTTCAACCACCTCCGCCTATAGAACTTTAAGCAGTCTCTCCTGCTGAAGGGTAATAAGCTTACTTGCTCAACAACTAATAGGTGATCAATTCCTGATGAGCAGACACAGGAGGAAAAAACAAGGTATCAAACACACTACAAAGAGTTTTTGCAGATGTCCTACTGTACATTTAATTTCATTGAAATGCACCTGAATTAAGAGAGTTCTAAAACTAAGAAATTGGAACAGGTTTGAAAACAATGATAAATTTTAACAGCAGAAAGCAAATGTAAAAATATGCCCCAATTATGAAATGGAAATTTCTTACCCTGTGATTAAGAACTTGGCTGTAGCAAAAATGTGAGCGCACAGTGGTCCCCCAGGACAAGTGTTGGTAACAACTGGTCTAGTCTGAAGACAATAAGATGAGCTGCATATAGCGAATAGAAAAACAGATGGTATAAATGCGGATGCTTCTTCAATTGCTTAGACTGTTTTGGAGGACAACTTGTACTGTTGTGTGTAGAGTCTGTAATTCAAAAATCCCAATTGCAGCACTAATTAGATAAAGAGAACTTTGATAAACAATAGTAAACCAATATAACTGGCTAATATCCTTGTTTTTCTTTTTAAGATGTAGAACAAATCAGCATTAATGGAGACAAAATAAAAATAAATATGCACGTGGCTAATGGAATGATAAGATTTTATATAAACCCTTGTGCAGTGACTATGTATATTATAGAAGAAATGTATACAACTTCTCCTGAGAGTATAGCACATAATGAAAGGAAAATCGTGTCGGTGCTACATTATTGTGCTGTCAGTCAAACCATGTAGTGTACGTGCAGGTTTGAGATTGGGTCTGATAAACCCTGCTATTTGAAAAAAACTGGCTGTTGCTGTAATTATGTTTTCAGCAGCACATGTATCTGTTAAGGTTACCTGCTCTGAGCCCAGCAGACAGGCCATAAATTGCAGCGTCCATCCAGCAGTCATGA
Source organism: Lepisosteus oculatus (assembly GCF_040954835.1). Taxonomy (NCBI): domain Eukaryota; kingdom Metazoa; phylum Chordata; class Actinopteri; order Semionotiformes; family Lepisosteidae; genus Lepisosteus; species Lepisosteus oculatus. The sequence continues at coordinate 8,527,598 of NC_090719.1, read as the reverse complement.
TTCCAGATGGAATTACAATCTGCTTTAATTTCTAAATTCCCCTGGTATCAGTTATCAGATTAGCCTGTTTGTTTCCCCTGTGTGTGCTGGTGCTCTGCCATCAGAAGGTGAAAAGCACAAATCCTTCCTTGCTGCTGTCTTCTTGACTCCACTTCCTGCTCTGTAGAGATGTACTGTAGATAAAAGTTGTTGCTTAGTGCTTTTACAAAATAGTTGTTAGTCAATGATGGTTTCAGTGAAGGGGTTTGCAGTGGATTAATTATGCATTTACAGTCGGTTTTGAACATGAGCTATGTTACAAGAGTGAGGATACCCAATTTAATCATAAATAATCTCAACATCAGGAGGATTATAGAATGTAATAAAATCACATTAAGTTTGAGAAGAGCTCTAGTCACCAGTTCAGGGTTATTTCTGTGGATTTCCTAAACTCTGCATATTTAGAGATTTGAGCATATGCCAAATGTGGAGCTACAGTACCTTTGGTTGATCAACTTGAAGATCCTACATGGCAGAACGTGTGTAGTGTGAGATTTACAACTAGAATGGTGATGGGGGGAGATTATTTAGGAATCAGTCACTTGGTGACTTGATTATTTCTGGCACTGGAAGACTTTTCCGTCCTTTGAGTGTGTACAATGGCAGCTCAAGACTCACGACCTTGTCCCTGAGAAAACTAGATCCAAGTCTGGTTAAATGTTAGTAGATATGGAGCAGAGCATTTGAAACCATTCCAGTGGCTGGGGTTGCCATATAAAGTATACACTTTTGTATTTTATGCATTGTATATAAGGTACTATATATTGCTTTGTTATATAGTTTAGTGAAACCTGTTGCTGTTGCTATTTGCATCATAAAATATGTTCCCTGGTTAGGAGGAGAATCAGAGAAATGTAACAGCAACAAATATGAGCATTGATGTTAACAAGGATGTTGAAGACATTGGGTTTAAAAGGATGTAAATCTTTTAATCAGATTTTATTAACTTAAAACTCAGGAGTCTAATTTAATGTGCCCCCTAGAGTCGTGATGAATTATGTTTCTGATTAGAGAAAAATATATATTTGTGTGACACTGGAGGGCAATAGCTGCTGCACGGACTGTTTCCAATATTACTAGTCTCTAGCATTTCAGATTTCACTGAGCATAAAACAGTAACATTCATCTCCATCTTTCTGTTAACATGCCCTTGATTGAGCGGAAAAAAAGGGACTCAGTATTTTACATGCTGCAGGAGACAAATAAAAACAATAAGGAAAATCTCTGTGGGCTACACACACAAAAAATTGATACAGTGGAGAAGCTGTATTGAATGATGTCTGCTGTCGACACTTCTGGACTTGACAGTGTGAAATAAAAGTTATGAACCTGATCCTGTATGTGACGTTTTTTAGAAGCGGGTCTAAAGATCTTTGGCGATTTAACCTGTCAGTTACAAAGCAGGGGCAGAGGGAAGCAGAGGGAATTATTAAACATTAGAATATTTGTGTGTGTAAAATTGGAAGAATTAAACTGCAGACAATTGAGGCCCCCAGGGGGAAGAGTTGTTGGTTTTCTTTTCAACACTAATGGAATTCACCGCATTTGTACTTTTCTATCTATCTGTTCAATTTGATGTAGTAAAAACATCATCTTGTACATGCCTAAAGAATCCTATGCGTATAAAATGTGAATATGCTTGCTTACAGCAATTGTTTTTCATATTTTTAAATTATTCTGAATCAAATTACTTCTTTTAATTAAAAAATAATAAGAATACAGTAAATGTTTTCTAGGGACTGATGTTTTTCAGGAGTTTTGTCTCTGACGTGGGTTTAGGTGCTTCTCTCCTTGACAACCTGGACTGCTTATAGACAAATACAGAACTTTTACTTTGAAATATTCTGGCAGAGAGATTAAATAAGATCATATGACCACTCATACAATTTTCCTCAAAAGTTGAAGGGTTCTTGTGAGTGATTTGGTGCTGTTGTCAATCTATTGTCCTCATTATCTTGAGGCTAGGTGCTGTGTTCTGTTTTTTTATTTTAATCTAGGTGAAGCTAGCTTTAATCTTCTCTTCCAGAAGAGACCCTTTAATGCAAGTACTGTAGCAACCAAATGAGCTAGAATTATTTGATCACATTTATAACTTTTCTTTTGTTTGTATTTCTCTAGAATGCCCATCAACTTGTGTCAGCAGGAAGCAAACCGTAGTATGAGGCTGTTCTGGCGTACCAAATGTAGCCCTTCACTGCTCAAAGATCGATAGGTGGCACTTGGTTACTTTAGATGTTAGTGAAATGGTAGCTTAATTTAATCTGTTTTTTTTCTTCTGGAAATTGAATGCCATGACGAGAGTCTGGATCAGACCTTGGTTTTTTAATGTGACAGGTTTCATAGAAAATCAATGAATTTCTTGTAGTGACTATAAACAAATCAAAACAACTGAAATTGTTAATATTGCAATTTGCCATGCAGTGTATCCTTAAAATATCACAGTTGTGCATGGTTGTCAGAAAACTTGGTACAGTATGAAATGTTTATTAACCTATTAGTACTTTCCTCTGCTGCCCACATACTGTAGTATGCATAATATTCGAGTAGCACATAATTTCATTAGAAGGGCGGAGCTGTGGCTCTGTGGCTGTGGCTGGAAGTTTGGTTTTTCAAATTCCACGGCCGGCTGAAGAGTCCTACTCTGTTGGGCCCCTGAGCAAGGCCCATAACCCCAACTGTTCCATGGTCGCTGTACAATGGCTGACCCTGCGCTCTGACCCCAAGCTTGCTCTCCCTGTTGTCACGCCCTCTGCAGCCAGAGGGCGCTCCTTCTCTGTCCTGTCCCTAGTTTCCGGTCTGCTGTCCTTCCTGTCCCTCTCCTCCTTGGGCTATATATTTCCGGGTCTTGCACTCTGTCCTCGCTCAGCATTGATGTTCGGATGTCCTGAGACCCGCCTAGCACCAGGGCGCCCCACGTCCGCTCCCCGAGGGCATAGGTTTCTATACGGCATTCCTGAACTCTTTGCACTAATGAGCCCGGGCCTTTTTCCCGTCTCGCCGCTACGCATTTGGGTCTTTTTCCGCTCTCCTGCTCCCCACGGTTAGTCCCTTTGGACGTCCGTGACACCTGTCTGTGTGTCTGTGTCTCATGGAGAGCAAGCTGGGGTATGCGAAAAGATGAATTCCTAATGCAAGAAATTTTATATGGCTAATAAAGTGATCTCTCTTATCTCTTTTTAAAAATCTATTTGTCATTACAACATAAAAGTTTAATGACTTTATTCTCCAAGTACAGTAAAATGTACAGTACAGTAAAAGTAGTAATTCTTCACTTCTCCAAAAAGTTACAATTTTCTACATTGCAATAAACATCAGGACAGAACTGCTGCTTATTTCCCGGTTTCAGTTCATTGTGATAATCTTGGAGCAGCCATATCAATGCAGAATGAGTCTTGAGAAATTAGTTGAAAAATACACATCCCCAAATATACTTTTTCTTTAGTGCTTATTCTTATCCAGCTTTTTAGAGCACATCAGCAATCTGCAGATATGCACACATGCATTCAGTGGGCCCTCCACCTGGTCACCTAATCACCAGGTTCTCTCTGGGTCGTGGCACTGTCAGCACTACAGAAGGAACAGCTTCTCTGACAGCTGGATGCTTCACTGGTGGTTTCATCAGGTCACACTGTAGGGCTAATCTTGCTGGGATCGTGCCTCACTGAGCACCTCTCTTTAATTTAGAGACATAAAGGACAGTGTCCTCCCAAAGGATGTAAAGTTAAACATTTTAAGAAATCAAAGTCAATCTATCGAATACACGTATAAAAAATACTGTAGCTTCTGATCATCATAATCATTGCACCTTATCGTGTGGCCATGAATCAGAATTGAGAATTGGGGTTTTCAAAAAAAAAAAGCTGTTAAGCATTTGCTATTCAAGAGAAATAAGATTGGATGGTGTAAGGATGCAGACAGCAAAGAACCAAGAAGCAGAGAATTAAAAAACATATCAATGGAAAATTTAATGTTAGTTAAAAGCAAGCTAAGTTTATTTATATGTAAATTGCAAATTGAGAATTGTCTTTTTTTTCTCAGGAGCAAAATATGGAGAAAAAGTGAAATAGTACACCTAAAGCTGTTATTTATAGGATATGGATTTACCTGAATGCCAGCTGGTTCTGGATACTCAAGTTCACTTTATTTTTTCAGATTTAGGACATGCCGTTTGTTTTGCTAGGCAATGAAAAGCCATTGAGTCCTTGTCTATAATTGGCCTCCTGCATATGCAGCTTGCTTAACAATGCATTGCTTCCAGGTCATCTATATATTGCTTGGGGCAGGATTTCAGTGTCCTACTTAATTACAAAACATACAGCTTTGTGAAGAAATGGATGCCAACTCTGTTTCTGTACTACTAATTCAATGAGACATTATAATGGCAGAATTCTGTGCCTTGGGCATCAGATTACTGTAGCATGAAGCCACATTGCAGTGTAGCCATTGAATGAAGGCAGGGGAATTTCATGCGCTCTTTCTGACATTTGTTTTCATAGCAGCCCCTTTTAGGACACCGTTGCAACCAATTAAGACAAGATTCAGAGTTTCCTTTTATAAATAATTGCTTTTTTTCACACAGTCCCTAATTAAAGCCATTATAAATGTAACAAACACGAAAACTAATAATCCTGGGATTGCTGTGGGCGTACATCACAAGCCAGCAGGACATGGTCAGTGTGGTAGTGACATAGGAGTTCGCGTCGCGGGAGATAGCTGCAGACAAGATCAAAAGCCATCATATTGAAATTGCATCCTAGCACTCCTTGTTTTGTTACCTCCAGGTTTTGTCATTTAAACGAAGAATCCAGAATGAACAGTAGTCCACAATGGTGAAGAAATCTGCTGCATGTGGCCATAATGATACACAAGCTGTACCAAAGATGGATTATAAACTGGTTTATTTAACATTTATTTTGTTATTTTGTTCCCTCTTCCACACACACTTCCCACCTTCGTACTATGAATGTGCTCTGTTAAGTTCTTAGCCATTTACGGCTTAGTCCTAAAGGCTGACAGTAGACCTTACACTGCCCATCGCAATAATTCCCAGAACACTTCCTCCCAAACATTTTGCACACCTTCAAATAAAAAACTGCAGTAATGCCCTCTTGCATTGACAATAATATTTAACACTGGTGTTTGTTTTTTTCTAAGAATACTCTTCAGAGCCTTTCCACACATTTTTTTTATGTTTATACCATTAGTGAGCTAAATTCTCCTAACTTATTCTTATGATGAAAGCAATTTTAATCCTATTTTTTTGTATGCTAGAAAACAACAATTCCTATGCATTGTTATATTGCCTCCTGTCATATTTAATTGGGGTCATTATTTCTATAGCTCCTTCAGGTTTGTGTTACAAGTCAGCAAAGATGTCAATCTTTTTATTTCTTGATTTTCACCAGTTTTGACATTCAACAAAGTAAATCACCTCATCATCTGTGCCCATTCAACTACTGTATCTTCACTAATGAGGCAATTTAGTGCTTATGCAACAATCAAAGTCGCTCTAGAGTATTATGGTCAGTCATGAACGACAAATTAATCAAAAGAGCTCCAAAACATTTAAACAGTATCCAAAATATGTATACTTTGTTTCTCGGAAAAGTAATTTCCAGGAAATGCCTTTATCACTTTTCTTTTGGGTTTTTCAGTGTTGAATTAACCTCTACTTGTTCATTTTTAAAATTCCAAATGAAGATAATGTGTTTGTAGGAGCGTTTCAAGTAACAAAATGCTATATCGCATTTTTAAGTATGGTATGAGGACTAAGAAAATATTATTGGGTCCTCCCAAGCTCAGGTTGAGCTGCACGATAACTGGCTTATGTCACTAGTTGGCAATGCGTGGGATATCCCAAGCGGTTGTGCATGACTAGCTAAGCAAAGGATGGGGTGGGATTACTCAGGCAGGGCTCTCTTGGCTTACAACGTGCAGGCATGCAGCGGTATGAGGCCTGCTCTTCTCCTCCAGTTGACACTGAACCTGCACTACAGGGCTGTACTGCCTGCGACATGTTATTAAAGGTGCGAGTCGGAGGAGAATGAGAATCAGAACCATCTGTATTGGAGATGTCTTTATCTCCTTTATTATCCTGATTTTCCCCTTGTCTCTTTGTCTTCACTTCCTCATTAACCCTGGGGTACATTCATGGTGAGCCCAGATGTGAAAATACACAACTGGCTGTTCCAAAGCAGGAGGGCATAAGAAAAATAATGGGCCATCTAGTTCTTTTAAAACCCTTATACATGAATGTGAATATCTAAGGTGGACATTTAAAGAGCTTTAATGGTAAATGTGGGCAATTTCATTTGTATTTTTATTTGAGATCTTAAATCCAGTTGATGTCTTTTATAATACCTTTATTGGTTTGTTTTTTTTGGAAGAGAAAGTAATTGTCACCCTGAATATAATTTTACTTAATGATCAAAACAGAAACATTAATTATACAGGAGCACCATAGCAGGATATTAAGAAGGTACGATGCAAACATTTATTTATTAGATAATAAGACTTTAAAATACCAAGCAGTTGTAATCTTGGCACAGCAGCAACAGTAGAAAAGGAGAAAAAAAGTCATAAAAAGAGGGACAGTGGAAATTAATTGGAGAAATGATGCATAATGTATATTAAAAAGTAATAAAGCCTCATTAGCTTGGCAGCAGTAGTAGCATCACTGAGAGGATTCAGAACCATAAATGTCACTTTAAATGCATGCAAGCAAGTTTACATATTTCATTACATAAACCTATGTCAAGTCAGAGAACACAAGGATTGTCCTAAATTTTAAACATTGACAAAATACTGTCTTTACTTTACTAGAAGATTTTTTTTTAATTAAGTCTATATTTAGAAGTTTAAAAGGATTAACATTCTGTCATTGGATCATTTTGTATTGTATATGTTCCATTCAGATCATCTTCAGTTTTGGCAGCCTGCCCTCAAGTCATGCTGTATACATGCTGTATAGCACTGCAGAAAATGCCTACAAAGAAAAACTCTTCATATGATTACATTTTAAATCCATGCAACTATTTACATTGTGGGAGCAAAGAGCAGACAATTAAAAACATCAAACAAATATTGATATTTTGTAGGAATTTTACAATATGTTAGACCTGTTAAAGCGTTTGTTAAAGCAAATGCAGGCTAAGTCCTAATAAATCAATATTTCTTGGATTTGACCAATCACAGTCTGAGAGAAAGGGTTAATTTATCGATAGATTGTATTTAGAATATCAACCAATTCAGCGTGTTTTAGAGTTTGCCAAGCAAACTGTTTTCTTTCATACTTTCCTTACTGACCACCAAGAAAATAGACAGACTTTCTCTTTGCTCTGGATTAGAATATCTAACGGTAGTCCATATTAACACATAGGTTAACTTGTATTGATAAAAATTATAGTGGTACCTCAGTTTTTGCTTTTAAGAGCTAAACTCTTCTACACATTTGGACAGGGCAGAAAAATGTTTGAGTCAGTTCCCCACCAATTCCTTCATAACCTCCAAACACAGCAAAGCCATGCCTTTGTTCCGTGCTTGTATTTTTGGAACAAACCATAGGTATTTCAAAGGGGCATTGGGAAAGCAAATAGAAATTGTACTTGTAGACATAAGAATTTATCTGGAAAAGCTCCAGATAACAGCTCCTCATCTTTTTGTACAAATTATTGTTACAAATAATAGTTATGCCATATACAGTAATACATTGTTTGCAAGTTTACAGTTGTATTAACAATTTATTTTGAAAATCATCTGAGATATCGTGAGATATAGTTTACATTCATCGCTCTGCAACTCACAACTGACATCCCACTGAAGCTCAGTGGGTGTGAGCCTGGTCAGTACCTAGATGAGAGACCTCCTGGGAAAAACTAAGGTTGCTGCTGGAAGAGGTGTTAGTGGGGCCAGCAGGGGGCGCTCACCCTGTGGTCCATGTGGGTCCTAATGCCCCAGTATAATGACGGGGACACTATACTGCGAATATAGTGAGACGTAAAACCGAGGACCTGATTCTTTGTGATGATTATAAATCCCAGGGCGTTTCTTGAAAAGAGTAGGGGTGTAACCCCGCTGTCCTGGCCAAATTTCTCATTGGCCCTTACCATTCATGGCCGCCTAATAATCCCCCTCTATGAATTGGCTTCATTACTCTGCTCTCCTCCCCACTAATAGCTGATGTGTGGTGAGTGTTCTGGTGCACTATGGCTGCCGTCACATCATCCAGGTGGGGCTGCACATTGGTGGTGGTGGGGAGTCCCCATTACCTGTAAAGCACTTTGAGTGGAGTGTCCAGAAAAGCACTATATAAGCTATTTTTATTATTATTATTATTATTATTATTATTATTATTATTATTATTATTAATTACACAGTCATTTTTCATGAGGGGAGGAAAGGTTTACAGAACTGAAGGTACCATACTGTAGGTCTAAATTAGTAAATGAGTAAAATAGAGTACAAATTAATGGTCGCCTTAGAAACCTTGAAAATCTTGATGCATATCTTTTAGCTAAAACTGTATTATTTGAGGAGAAACTCTTTGAATACAGTTTTAACTGAAGCCCTATGAAATTTATTCAAATATCAGTAGATTGTCAGCTGTGCTACATTAATGCTGTTTGCAAAGCAAGCATGTCAGCTTTAACAAAGCCTTGTGTTTTGGTTTATGTTCTCTTTTTCTTAAAATTATATATTTTTTTTACAATTTACCATATAAATGGAGTATGGAAATGTGAAGAGATTTATAAGACAATTTAACTTGGAATTGGTGAAACAGTTATGCTGTTATTTTTTGTGATGATAATGAAGAAATCATAAGCTGCAGTACTGTACTGTATGTTATACCCAGGAAATGGAGTAAGCTTAGTTCATTTTAATTTTACAGCTAGTTAAAATGCATGTGCAGTTTGATTGCACTGAATAAATTCTTCTTTAAAGTTCAATGTATCAGTATTTGTTTTATAAAAGTACAAGTTTAGCTTTAAACATGCCGTAATGTGCAAATTAATTAAACAAAATATAGAGCAGTGTGCTGGCATTCAGTACTGAGAAGTTAAACAGGTTTGATGGTTTGAATAGAAAAAATACTACATAAATGTAAGACCGCTCAACCCACTGTATTTATTGTTCAAGTCCTCATTGTTCATGTCAAAGGTTGGTTACAGTGGGTTCGTCTTTAATTCAAATTTTTCTCATTTGCTGGAACTGGACCAAGGGAGCTGAGTGCTGTATACTTTGAGGTTACAGTATCTGTCCCTGTTGAAAAGAAATGAAAACTAAGTGTAATTACTCAATCTTTGATTCAACATGAGGGGCTCCTTCATTTTATACATGGCAGTAGAGATACTGTAATTCACTGAGACAAATATACTACATCGATAAAATTTGGAGCAATGCACTAATGTCGTAAAGGGATTACAGTACTGTATATACTGTACTGTACTCATTGTTGACACAAAGGCTATAAGCTTCTTACCTTTTCATTCTGATGTGTGTGATGGAGATTGGCTTTATTTCTATTTATTTCAACAATAAAATTCAACTTAGAGGAGATGAGATTGAACAGAAAATGGGGAGTACATTAAAAACTTAAAATATTTAAAAATTCCTTATTAAAAGGGTTGCGGAGTCAGAAACAAGCCTACCAAACCATTTCCATTGCACCTTGCAAGAAATGTCCGGATGAGATCTTCAGATCACTTAGCTACTAAAACCAAAGGAGTTGAATTGCACCCTGTAGTTGATAAACTCTTATCTATTAATGTTGAGGGATCAGTTAACAAAAGTTTCAATTGCAATTTCATACTAATGCACTATCGGGACATACCTGTAATTAAATATATTCAGCTACAATATATAAGATATACAAAATCCATCTGAGGTCCTTAAAACTCAAGGTGCAAGACTAAATGGTAATTACTACCAAGCGGTTGCATGCCATTGAAGTTTGTACACCATATTTTATGCAGAGTGTGAGCACTATGAGCTGCTTTAGAGGAAATCAGATTTTACTGAGTTTCACATCACAAAGATTCAGGAAGCTAGCTGAGAATAAATGAAGGTCATCGATAATTAGCAGATTTATGAAATTTACAGATGGCATTGTACCCAAATGAAAGACAGTGTGTGCGTGTGCTGGGAAGGGGGGTTGATGAGGATTTTATTTGATAGATGCAAGTATCCATTTCATCTCTTTTAAGGCTTCAGGGTTGTCAAAATGTTCTTTCTGCTTTTGATCAAAAATGAAGAGCCACCTGTTTACCTGACAGTGTTGTTGCACACTAATGATTCCTGTCTTGTTTGTAGCACACACAAAAAGCTGCCACTTTTGACAAAATTTTGTTGTTAGATTTTTAGTTTTAGTTGTTAGTTCCTGCTAAAGACATTCTGTTTTCAACGGTGGTTTTTTTGGTGTGAATGAGTAATCATGTAACAGTCCAGCATATCTGTTAAGCCTTGACCCTTGCTTTCAAGCTAAATTAAACCATGTGCATTAGTTCAGTCAATCCTAATTAAGATGGAATACTAAAAATAATTAATTCAATTTTGATGATTGGCTTGATGTGCTTGGCTGAAGGAAGGACCCGTTCTCTTGGAGGAATGAGCTGAGGAGCTGCTGTAGGAGTGTGCCGAATGGTGGGAGGGAAGGGTGTGAAGCTAGACTGTGGAAGGTGTGGTAAGACATGACACTGTACATGCTGTAGCTGTATTTTTTCTTAGGTGAACAAAAGTGGGTTTACCCTCTCCCAACCCATCATAAACCATCTGTTTAGATAGATAGATACTTTATTGATCCCGTGAGGGAAATTGCAGTGCAACAGCAGCTTAACACACACAACACAGCCACAGTGTAACGAATTATATAATAATAGTACAATACATACAATACAATACAAGAGTTACTCACAGTCCGGACACACAAGAACAAACTAGAACAGAACAGTACACAGAAAATCGTATCACATGTATGAATATAAATATAGATGTAACCATAGATATAAATATAAATATAAATGTATTGCACAGGTCCCTGGCATATATTGCACAAAAGTGGTTGTAAACGAGAAAAAGAAAAAGAAAGAGAACAGATGTAGCAGTATATGTGTATATGCGTTTAGTCCAGAAAAAGGTCACTGTCGCTGTTGCCTCTGCCAAGACGCAAGGTGGATGCGTTGTACAGTCTTATGGCAGACGGCAAGAATGACCTCCTGTAGCGAGGTCATTCTTGCCGTCTGCCATAAGACTGCCATGGTTTTGAATGAGAAGCAGATTGGCGATTGTGCGCCTAAGGACCAGTCTTTCTGAGTGGAGGAGTTGTCTGCTTTCAATGGAGTGGCACTGTGCGTGCTCAGAGCCCACAAGTGACTAGGATTAAATCCTCATGGACAAGTTGAGTTGTACCCGTCACATATAAACCCCTGGGTTATTGCAAGATGGGGTATATTCAGGTTTAGTCTGCATTGAGAGGGATCATGCTCTTGTTAGGAAAGCCGTGGTGCTGTGATCATAAAAGCTTTGTTGGCCCTGAGTTTTATTTTCCCAGTAAAGCCTGTTTTTCTGGACAACAGAGTTCAATGCCTATTTTGTGCTGGATTTTCTGAACTTTTACAACTCTTGTTTGCCTCAAAGACTCCTATAACCTATTATATAAGGTAATGTGTTTTGTTGCTGTGTTCCAGTCTGGCTTTGACTTTCTTCTGTTGAAGACTGTTTGAGGTCTGTCTCATCATTTGTAGTAATTCCAACCAGTATACCAGTCCCTCATAAGGCTGAAACAGACTTGAATATAAAAAAGATGCAATCAGCAGTAAATGATTACCCTGATTACACTGCTTAAAGGTCTTCACAGACTTATGAGTTTAAAACCTGGCTTATTCCCAGAACTGCCTTGAAAGTTTCAAGGAGGTAGTAACAGCTTTCTATGACTTGAACAAAACATCATCTGGTGAACAGAAATATGCATTACAATTATGTTTTTTCTATGAAAACAGAACTTCTATTATTATTTTATTTGATGCTTTTGTCTAATATCCAAAGACATACATTTGTATCCATTTATTTATACAGCGGGGCTGTGTAAATTCTCAACACAGGCTGAAAGCGGTACCTTACTCAAGGATACAAAAGCAGTGTTTTTCCACACAATTTTCCAGTTATGTGTCCAGGACCCTGGCCATTACTGCTGCCACTAATTTCCTGATTGTCTTAATGCTTTTATTCAAAGTACTTATTTTTTATAAAAAAGACTTCCCCATTATATTTATATATACCTACCCACATTGTAATAGTTTTTTTGAGACATTAGAGACATTTATACTACTAATAGACATTTTATCTGTATGTGGAGAATGAGGACCTATGGACATGCTCCTCCTGTCAATGACTTTCATTTTGACACACTGTGTGCTCTGTAGTACCCTACAGGAGAGTCAGTACTGTCAGCCAGCATGTCAGTCATGGTGGAATGTGATGCTTTTCACTGAGTACAAGGCACAAAGACCCTGTCTGATGTCCACCTATCTCAGTGTGCTGCCACTTGGAAAAACCCAGTCATTGTGCAACACAAATTGCTAATTAATTGGTGAAGTGAACCAGTGATTCTGCAAAATGCTATTATTGCACCGTTTTGAACTTTCAAACTTAAATATTCCCTTGCATTTTTATGGTAGTTTTCATCTCTAACTATCTCAAAAAGTGGTTTACATGTAAGAGACCAACTTCATCAAACCCATGTTTTACACATTTTCTGCCCTGTTTTAACATGATGGGATTAGAAAAGAAAATGAAAGGTACAATCCAGGTTAAAATATGGTCATGATGCACTGTTTGATTGGAGGATGGAGGACTAATTGTAAAAATGCCTGAAAGTACTGTAGCTACCCTTTCTTATTTTACAATAAGGAAGAAAAAGAACAGCACTAATCTCTTGGTGATAAGCAAGATGCATAGTCAGGAGCTAGATCATTCAACTTTCCCTGTTGGAATGTCTAACTCAGATAAAGTTCAGTATATTCATTATTAAAGAAAGAGAAGACGAGACTCATGAGAGGAGAACAGTTAATTCAAATTTTGGTGTGCATTTTATGTAGTGTACTTCTGTTATTAATGCTTTACGGTGGAGTGCATATTTGCTGAAAACTATCATTTCAATATCTTCTGTGTTATTAAATCCAAACCTAATTCTACAGAATAATCTGAAGATATGATCTATTGGCTGAGTCACTGTTACACTGGGATAGAGGAAAGGATATTTTGACAGCTTGCTATCGAGAATGGTGCAAAAAGTTGAATTTTAATAAACTTGGGCGAATAATAACTCCTGCATGTTTCATGTTTAAGCCAGAATACTGAATTACAGATGCCTGATAAAAAAATATTTTTAATACTCAACGGTAAAACAAAGGAGTATTGAAACACAAACAGTTAAAAATGTATTTTTTTCCCCTTTAACATTAAAATGTCATTGAATGCTGTGTAACCTTTAAAATTCAGCTTCAGCTTCCACTCGGCATGTGGGTACAGAGTGAGCTTTTGATTTACTTTGAAATCCGTTTCCAAATGGGGAATAGAGCTCAGTGTTAAAATATTATCCGTAGGAGGGGGATTGATCCTTTGTGGTAGTACTGTATATAACTAGAATTGGAGACTCCAGTTCTAATGCCAAAGGGTTTTGTGTTCTTAAAATAATTCCTTATGACATGTGTCAAAGCTGATTTTGTTCAGGTGGATGGTACTGTACAGAGTTTAAAAAGAGCTCCTTTCTCCTTGGCGAAATTGCCTTGATCTCCTTGGTCCTGGTGCCTGCCGTCTAATTACTGTGGTGTCATCAACTCTCTGCCTGTTCTCAGTTGGAGATGTTTGCAAATTGCACGTGGATTATAAGAGATTGTTCAAACCCCTCTGTAATCCCTCTTAATCAAACAATCGCCACACTGCTGGGAGGGATGTGCTGAATTCAGTAGATGGGATAATTTTAGATGACTTTGACTCCTTAATTCCAGCACTGCTCTCAATACTGACTTGCCTCCTTTCTTTCAATGTAGCATTATTAGGTGAATTTCTGTTTGAATATACAACACAAAATGAATGGGATTTGCAGTGCAGTGTTTCAGAAGGGTAAGATTAGACAAAATGCAAGTATCCTGACAGTGTTGTGGAAAGTCTGTTGAAGACATTCTGCTCTAGAAAAGGAAAAAAAATATTTGATGGTTTTAAGACCTCAGTCCTTAATCAACCCAAAAATTATCCTGGAAATCATGCCTTTTCTTAGAAACAAAAATACATAAACGTATGAAAGATAAATGTAAATTTACAATATTAGCAACACATTTGTTGTTGATTTTGTTATTGCATGTACTATATGGTTTCATTTATTTCATACAACATGTAAATGCAGTGTATTTATATAGGTCATTCATTAATTTTCTGTGCACCATGACATACAGTATGAGTATAAAACTAAGCCATTCTTTCATCATGTAATTATTCTATGAATTATGAAGATTCCAAGAGCTCAAGATTCAGTGCTGATCAGAGGTGTTACTGTAGCAACATATACTGGGAAATGTTAAATATTTAAACGATTGAATCATTATTAAATTAGTTTACTGGATAGTGGGCTTTTGATACTGAGAAACGTTGGCATATCCCTGGGTGTGAGCAAGCAGACTTGGAAATTAGGTTAAGGTTATTGGATTGTGAAGTAAGAGGTTTCTTGTAAAGGGTTCTCAGATCGTATTGTCTAGAGTCAATATTCAGGACTCCAAACTCAGTAGAGACAGAACATCCCTAAGATTAATCTATAAGTTTTATTTCAAAAGTGCAGCACAGGAGGTGTTTTCAGGCATTAGAACACTTAAATAACAGTAGTTAAACTAAAGAGCTTTTGAAAAAGCTCCCTTGAAAAGGCAATTCAAGAAGCATAGCAGTAATGTGTCACTTTGGGCAAATCTCAAACCAGGGTGTATTACTTTGGAATTACTGGGGCAGGTAATGGGGGTGTTGTTCATCCTGTTATGACTTTGGTTGGTATTTTAAGGTTTAATAATTTAGTTCTTTTGATGAAGCTTTCTTTTAAGAAGGAATTTATCATAGGTCATCCCTGTGTTAGAGCAGAATTCCGAATGCTCAAAACAAAGTGATTCTACCGTGGATATGCAGATTATTCCTGTAGATTGCTTGCACTAAGGCTAAACAAAATGAGTATTTACTTTCTATTTAATCAATAAAAGGCAGTAATAATGTGGTTCTCTGTAGCATTGTGCTGGCTAATGAAGTTCTCCAATCTTTAATGTAATATTTCAGTACTTTTGAAGCTAGTACAGTGCTGTGAAAGAGTGCTTTAGGACGAATGTGACTGGTTTATTTTTGAATGTCACTGAGCTCTTGTCTGCTTGTGACTAGTGACAATTCCCAAATTATGGGGAATTTTCAGGTACAGAATCTTTAGTCTGCAAGGCTACTGCAGCAAAAGAATATATTTTACATGGTTGGCTGGAGATTTTCCTAAATTGCACTTGGCTGCATTAATTTGCAGAAGTTGTTATTATGGAAGGATATACAGCTATATAGAGCTGAAAAAACTTTAATAGTATGGCCAGATACCTTTTGTCTTTTCCAGTCCCTACTTATGTAGCCTGTTTGTTTTTGTTTTCTCCCTTTTGAGTGTTTTTTTTTTTTAGTTGAGTGATATTCTTTGTTCTTAGAAATTGGTAAATGCATTAAAATCATTTTTAACAGGCCTGCAAAATGTGCATACTTAAAATGATATGTAAATGTTATAAGATAAGATAAAATCACTTTATTAGCCATATGCAATTTCTTGTATTAGAAATTTGTCTTCTCGCATACCCCAACTTGCTCTCCGTGAGACACACTGACAGGGAGAGAAGCTTGGGATCAGAGGGAAGGTCAGCCATTTATACAGCACCCCTGGAGCATTTGGGCTTGCTCATGGGTCCAACGGAGTAGGATTCCTCTGCCGGCTACGGGATTTGAACTGGCAACCTTTCAGCCACAGGCGCAGATCCTTAGCCACAGTGCCATCACTCCGCCCTTTTTTTATTATGTATATCACTTATTTATGCAGTGTTCAGTTTTTCTTCTTTACACCAGTAGCTAGGTCTGTTCTTTGTACAAGTACAGAATAACCTTTAGCTGAGGATGTTTTGTCCTAATGTCCAAGAAACAGTCTGTCCCTGAGGATACCTTTCCAAAGCCATATTTCATCTGTTTTGTTTCATTAAGACAGGCTGCTAACAAGTTGTGCTTTCGTAATCCTAATTGGGAGACAAAGTTTAATGGCTCGAATAGCTTTAATAAATAGCAGGCGATATTTCCATTAATTCTGACTTAAGATTGCATTTGTTCTTTGACTCTGTAGGGTATAAAAAGATTTAACCTCCCCATGCTACTCGCATTATAAGTGGTTTCTCTGCGATTTGACACATTTGTTTGCTCTTACTTTAGGCAGGGGTGCTGTATAACTCTCACATATAGTTGTGAAATAGCAGCCAGTTGATACACCAGCTCATTTAACTTAAGGCCCTCAGGGCTATGAAATGAAGGCCACTATGCCTAATTAAGAGAGAGTGTGAGCTAATGAAGTCATCCCTTATCAAAACAACACAAGTTCACCCTGGGATCTGGAGTAGCTACATTAAAAATAGATACATAGTGGTTAGCTGTCTGTATTAAAGAAATCTGTCAAATCTGCCTAGAACCTTGCTCGAGCTTTGCAAGAACTATGTATTGTGTTTGTCAGGAAAGTAAACACTGAATGTGAAGCACTGTCCTTGAATCCTGTTAAAGCTGCAGTATCTGGTTAATCAGCTATGGGACCTCTTTTCCTGTTAGAGGTCACTGTAATGTACTGTAACTTTATTTAGATCAAGACCGCTTACAAATATGAAGTAGATGCAGTGGTTCTGTGTTGTGTAGTTATTACAAGGTGTCTTGTTTTTTTTAAATCATAACAGTATTAATGAGTTGTCTGCTTTGGCTTTATATACAGAGAGGCATTAAAACATAAAACATAAATGTCTATGGTTACAGTAGTTTAAACATTTGATGCTTTTTCAGTGTCTTTCAGTATATTCTGAGAACAAATCTCTCCTATTATATATACGTTTGTTTGTTTTTTATTACCTCACAGAGAGAAAATATGCGGACAGAGTTCATTTCTATCTATTTGTATTTGGTTGTCATTTGTACTTTGAACCGCACAGCTTGAAGCAACTTTTCCCATGGCTGGAGGAATGTAGCCTTCCAGCCTCCTAACGGGGAAACGGGTTGACTCGAAGCTTGGAAGAAAGGCTCCCTGTGGCAGAGCCAAGATTGAAATGTAGGGCTGTTTGCTTCAGAATAAATCTCAAGCCACTGACGATTCTGATTGCTTATTCGCTGTCTGATAACATTACACCTGCAAGACTGAATTGTGTCTTTCACAGGGAATATATTTATCTGTAATTATATACAAGGAAAAGGAGTTAGTGAATTGGAATAAACCAGTGGCGATAATCTTTGAGTATAATTCAACAACAGAGAAGATACCCATAAAGACATTTGTTCCGTTTTTTTTTAATTGAGATCCCTACAATCCCTAATCTTTGTGCTGTGTTTGTTGCTTTATGGCTTCATGTCCAAGATAATTCCTACAATTATTGTTTGGTATATTACTATTTATTTTTTACTTTTTATAATCATTCTTTGAAACTCATGTGTTGTACTGAAAATGTTCTCTTCTGCAATGCGTATGCATTTAAAGAATTTTTAGGGTATCAATGTCCTCTTTTTTAACTCGACTGGGTACAGGGTACATCATGTAAGATTAAAGCCACATTATTTCTTTATTTTCAGAAGAAAGGTCTTTATTTTTCAATCCTGTGTTTGAGGCAAAGTGCAAGAGCTCATCTACAAAAAGCATGCAGGTATTTCAAGAGCAGCTCCAGTACTTCACTTTGCCATGTTATTATGTTCAACCTTCAACCTGACGCTATTAAAAGATAAAATGACAATGCACCCAAACTGACTGAACAAGGACCTAAGACATACGACCTTGAGAGTGCATCAAAATAGATATCTATTATGTTTAGGGCCTTTAGAGAATTAGTAAGACAGAGGTGTAATTCCCTGCTCTCACAGATACTACTTGTTCCATTATTCCTTGTTAAGAACAGATAGACATGTTTGGGTAGTAAAAGAGATCAATCCATCACTGGGCAACATTTGTCGAACGAATCCATTCCCTCATATCATGTGTGCAAATAATATATTTATTCTATTCATTAAGACTATTTCTGTCAAACATATATCATTATTGACAATATTTAGGTTGCTTGTAAAGGATATCAAAGAATAGAATTCTGTTTATGCTGCTCTACGAGCTGAATGACTACTGCTTTCATTGCAAAGTGCAAAGAATAAAGTAAACATCTGTTTGCACCTAAAATCGTTTGAAATGAAGTATAGTCACCTCTCTTAACTTTGAAAGCTGATTTTTAGACACATTTGCAATCCCCGCATTAAATTAAATAGCTACATACTGTAAATGATAAAAATGTAGTTCAAAACGTCTGCAAATTACTAAAGGTTATAAGCAAAAGATAATGTCAAAGTCATTTTCATTTCTGAAACAGCACTTAAAGACAGTTAATATTAAATTAATATGAGTTTAGACATAAATATCTCTTTGAATAATCTCTACCTTTAGGGGTATTGCAACAGTTAACCTAACAGAGCTCTAACCAGGTTTTAGTGCTATCTGAGTTGGATTACTCACTGGATTACATTAATACTAAATCCTTCCAAAATACAGGCACACTCAAAAATGAAAGGTAGGACCAAAATATAATTGAAAGTAATCCCAGTTAAAACATAAATATCACTTTGATGGAACTATCAGTTACCCTCCCACCACAGTGACTCAAGACCTGACTTGAGACTTGACTGTCAGGACTTGAGAATTGACATGGATTTGGCCAAATTTACTTGAATGCAATTCTGATATGCATATGTTACTAATAACATGATTAGGTAAAATATATACTGTAGGCATCAATAAACAAAGTGAAGTATGTTTTCTTACGTACTACAACATTGATGAGCTTTTGCCTCTTTCTTTAGTTTCATAACACTAATATACCGAGGACATTTTACATTCCTGGACTTTTTAAATTTATTCTAGGTGTGAACTGTGTCATTTCCCATCGAAGATGTAATTGTGCTCCTTTGTCTCCAAAGGAAGCTTTTAAATGCTTCTTCTTGGGAGTGGATATTGTAATTGCTCTGTATAATGTCAGTGTTTGGCTTGAAGAGAGACTGAGTTACAGTAAATGGTAATTTTCACAAAGCTCTAATCCATTTTGCTAAAGAATGTTTATTACTTGCTATTGCCAACAAATGCATTGCCTTTCAGGCAGGTCCAAGCAATGGGGGGTAATCCTAATATTATAGAAACAAATTGGCAAATTTGCATTAATTTGTCAGCTTGTTTGCAAAAAAAAAAGGTTCAGACACAGCTTCCTTCTAGACTCTAAACACAGAGGCATTATTATCTGTGATGTTTGATAAACCTTCATTATGGTTTAATAGAAAACTAGGGGAAAAGTCTGTAGTCATTTCCTAATGCTTGTAAATGGTGCAGTAATTTGTTACCCTTCCCTCTTTTTCATTTCAAGATTATTTCATTGATTTCCCAAGCTTCCTTCAAGCCATACGGCTCCCTGTTGAATTTCGTTATTCCATGTTTAGGTTGCTGACTGTTTGGCGGGTTCAGTGCTCCAGCTATCTGGAAATGCCGGAGGGCTGCTAATTCTGTAGTATTTCCCTCAGCACACTGCTTCATTACATCAATGTGGGAAGCTATTTATTCTGTATGGTCACAGAATACGTAATTTCCTGTGTGTGTTAGCTGTTGCTGTCCATGTTCTTGCTAAGAACATTTATTCTCAATTTATTACGCATTTTCACAGGCTCACCTTTATCACATTCAGACAAGTTTAAAACAAATGAACTGAACACATTTTTTTTACATAGATAATTTGAGTTATTGTATTTTCTCCATTGTAGTAGCATTAAAAGTAATTGAAAACAACATATTTCTTTTCTTTTTGTTACTTTAGTAAAAACAATTGTGAAAGCAGTGTCGGTGTAAGTATTGTAATCCGGCTCATTCTTGTTTCGGCAGCATTTTCAGACGTGGCCTAAAAAATGGAATTAAAGCCTCAGTCAAAACCAGCCTCTTCTCTAGATTTAATATTGGGTGGCTGTCAAGATGTATTAGTGTTTCAAGGAACAGGGCTGAAGAGTCTACATGGTTTGGATAAGGGAGAACAATTTTTTTTGTAGTTGTATTTGCCCTGTTTTTCTTAAAGGGAATTGTGTGCAATGTCTTGATCATTCTGTCTTCTGTATGCATCTTCCTTGAAAGGAAATAGGTGGTGACTGTACAACTAAATTCATCCTTCTTCTTTGGAGTCCCAAATTCAAGCTAGCATTGCTCACAAGTGCAGTTTGAATTCAGGCTGCAGAGCTCCCCAATGGTTATATATCCTAGACTGTGGAGTTTGGAAGGATTTAGTCACTTTGTTCCTAGTAGAAGGTGGTGGCATAATGTTGCCTATTCATTACATAACTGACTACACAGTAGAATATATGTTTATTATTAAGAGTTAAATATAATGTTAAAGGTTAGATTAAGAGTTTTAATCTTTAAATATGATTAGAATAAGAATGAATGTCTCATTGGGGTCAGTTCTTGTGTCTGTAGCTCTAAGGAGAGTTTTAGATTCCCCAGGAGGGGGCATTATTGTACAGTATGTCACTTCTTGGCTCCCCCACCAGGTAGTTACTGTAGATACTCTAGGAGGTGGATGGACTGAACTTGTGAATTGTGCTGTCTAGGAGTTTGAACCCACAAACCTTTTGGTAAAGAGAAGAGATCCCTAAATGCTATCCGATGCTTCCCCTTGATTTAATATAAACTGGATCAATATCATGGAAGATGATTTGTGTATGAAAATCCCTTCATTTTATTTTCTCCTTGCTTTCATCTATTATTCAGGCTGCAGTATGAAAGCCTGCTATTATTCACAGAAGAGGGCCATCTTTAATTTCACTGAAACGCAACACTTTTAAAATGCCAGGCTTTTTTAGCAATCTGATACAACTGATAAGCCATGGTTTAAGATTGTCAATAGTTATTTTTATCATGGACTGGTAATGATATTCTTAAGTTATTGAGCGTTCACAGTTTGCTAAAAAAAAAAACTGCAGATAGGTTTTTCATCTTGAAAAACTAGCAGTAAATTATTTAATACATTTCTTTGGGGGCTCCAGCTTTATGATGTCATTTCTTCAGAAACCTTATTCACTGCCAAGATAACATTTCAATTCTGTAAATCCGTTGTACAGTACCTGTTTTGAACGGAGAATATTTTTTGACGGTATCTGTGTTGATTTTTGGTTTTGCTTTTCAGGCTTCATTTAGAGAAATCTCTTTACATATTGCAGTATTTCTCTATAAACATCTGCATAAGCCACGGCAGAACCCACAGAGAAATATGCTTAGGAAATTTGTCTGAGAAGAATACATTGTACTTGAAAGCCCTCAACTGCTAACCTCTGAAAGGGCCCATTCTAAGCCTTTATCTTGTAGCTCACAGCTACATATATTACAGTAATCGTTAATGTGTTAAAGCTTATAATGAAGTCAGGATCATAGTACTTGGAGATAAGAGGGAAATGACAGCCCCTAGAAACTGAATTTTTTTTTTGTGATTACACCTGCTTTTTGGTCATTTGGTGCTTTTCCTCTCTAGACACAGTCACTTTCTGACTCTGTGTCAGTATGTGTGCTCTAATGTTTTAACCTGCCTGCTCACCCAGAAATTATTTTTGATTTTACTTTTACCATTGACATACCATATCACATATAACTGGTGTAAATAATTATGATCTACACAATGTAAATATCATATACTGTACAAAATGGCTGGAACATACCTTTCTTTTTTCAGGTTTGATGCGAGTTGCACAGGTTAAGCACATTCTGACACCTCGTGTGTCTGATGCAAGGATGGTAAAAAACTGGTGCCCATGACAATGCATGTGAACATTTCCTTGAAATAGCAGAAAAGGTATACAACCATTCGTCTGGTTTGTGCAGGGCTCTATATTAAGCATGGCTGAGGACTGCACTGCTGCCTCACTCTCTTGCCTGGATTTCATAGAGGTTCAGTGAAACCATGAACGGAACTAAGCTGAATAATTCAAGCCGCACGCTACCACTGGGAATATGAAAAAAAAACTGAGTAAAGTTTCCTGAAGGCTGCTGTCATGACGGTGACAGCCATATCTAGACTTTAGTGTTAAGCATTGGCTTCAGAACTTTTTTGGAGACTTCACAAATCAGATTGCAAATTGGCAAGTTACTGCTGCAGTTAACACTCTGAACGGCATCAAGAGAGCTAAAAAGTGTTAATGAATGGACAAAGCGAGATAGGTTTGTTCAAATTCCATCTATATGATAGCAGCACCTTACACTGCAATAAAGCTCAGACTGCCATCGGTATCATGATTTTTAATTGAAATGTGATTTTTTTTAATTCCCTGGAGTTTGAAACTTATGTGTTTCAGGCACACAATATGGAACAAAGTGGCTATTTGATTAATGAGTTATGTGTCCTCACTGCCAATTATAGCCATTAAATTGGATGTGCTAGCCAGATGCTCTCTGATAAAACCTACAAAAGACTAGTCATCCCTAGAACGTCATCCCAGATGGGATTTTTGCATTAGAAGGTGTTTTATTTTGTAATAAGTGCTGAGATTGTCATCTTTGTTGGATTCATATTTAAATGATAATGAACCTCCTTATAATTGCCTGGCATGATTGATTTTGCCTCAGCATTTAAATACTAAAACTTGGAAGTCAAACTGTAGTCAAACTCTTTGCTGACATTAGTTACGATCTGATATTCCCTTTTTATTTCCTCTCAAGTCTCTTTTGGAAGATGTGTTTGCCACTTTCCAGATTTTATGGATAGCATTTCTCAGTGTTGTTAAAAATAACGTATTTGCTCAACCAACAGGCATGTAAAAGATAAGTCCTGGCTCCTTCTTGTGAATCCCACTGATGTGCAGAGAGGACCAATCTTGTTATTCTGGGATTATTCCTAAAAAATAGGGCTTAGTGCAATCTGTAAAGATTCTCTGTTGCTATGCAGTTGTTTAGCAAAGTCCCAAAGGAAAATATACTTTTTTTTGCTGCACGGCAAATGTTTCAGTCTTTGTCTTCATGAATGTAATCTCAGGAAATATTACCCAAGTTAATGAAGCAGGCATAAAATCATGAAATGCTTCACATTCATGAACAGTGAATTCTTTGGGGTCTGCTTGTCTGTCAGGTGAACTTAGATGCGCTTAGATTGTGCTCATAATGTACCTAGTTAATGGGTACATAATGTTTGCATTTAAAGTTAAGTCTGAAAGAGGTGCTCTAAAAGGTGTAATTGTAATAATAATTTTGCTAAATGTTTGAAATAGGGTTTGTAGGGGACAGACAATACTTGATGAAATTATCACATTTTTCATTCCTTTGCTATTCAACATTGTGAAATGTACTTTCCTGTGTCATTTTGACAGATCACACAAAATGGCTTAGTCACATTTTAAGTGATTTTCTATTGAAAGCATTTCCACCAATACATATTAATTTTCCATGTAAATCATAAATTTGTTCATTCTCAGTATATATTTTAGGTGTGTTAGGTAACTCACTGTAATCCATGACATGTGGCAGTGTGTGGTGGATTAAATATACATCAAGACATGTGGAAGCAGTCATTGCTGAAGTGAATTATATAACTTTGTGCTGCAATATGGATCAAGACAATCAATCACAGTGTGATACAGTTGCCAGTGTATTTGGATGAATTTTATCTTTATTGAAACATATTCTCATTCCAAATGTATTAAAAGGGTTTTTCAGAAAGTCAGCTATAGAAACACAATTAAAAAAACATTCAGTTTCCTCTAAAATTTAAACACATACCGTATATTTTCTTTTCTAATATAAATTAATAGAAGGTCTAATGGGTTCATGTTTTCAATACTATTGGGAAATAATGCAGATGATGTTCTTTTTGAGGGACAGAATGCTTTGTTTTCATATGAGTAGATTATAATCTATTGATTTGATTTTCTGTTGTGTTAAAAAATAGCTGAACAGATATTAAACATATTTAACAGTACACAGAATTTTTAGTTGTAAGCAAAGAAAGTGGTAAGAGCAAAAGCACTCTTCAGTGCATGGCAAGCAATCGAGAAAACTGGTAATGTGTATTTGAGATTTTTCAGTTTGTTTTTACTTATATCTTCCTAGATCTTCTTTCTGCAGGGATTGCATTGCAATAACTGATCAGTTAATGGCTTCAGAAAACCCTTTCGGTCAGCGGATTGGGGCATTCAGAAACATGCCTTTATCTGTGCTTTTTAAAAAAAAAAACAAATATTATACATACTGACTACTGACAGGATTCAAGAGACCAGCTGAAGAGAGAAGCAGGTCACTTCTGACACTCACTTGCAGTTTTTCAGCTTTTATAACAGATGAAAAACGTTTCTCAGTTTTTTTAACAACATCTTTCCATGGATATGATGGCAATGCATCTTTAATTGTCACAGCCTGAAAGTGTCTAAATTTTGAGCAGCTTGCTATTGTGAATTGGTTTAAGAAATTAGTATGTAGATATGCAGTACTGTTGCTATAAATACAATTTAGCTACTTATGTGATTCTAAATGGAATATTGTTGTGCTTTGACAAAGAGAACTTAGAGGACATTAGTGCTATCTAAAGGTCAATGGAAAAAAAAGAGTTTGTGGTGCTTAATACATTCTCCATAAATTTATAGGCCAGTGTTCGTAGTTCATGCTCAGAAGACTTTTATGCTGATGGTTTGGAGAAGAGTGATTGCTTGGATTTTTACTACTGTTAAAATATTGCAGGAAGGCCTGAGGCTATGATTCTTGTTCCTCTGTTTTTAGCACAGTGAGATCTGTGGAAATCCAACACTGAAGACTACATCAGTTTCTTAAAAGAGGAATTTTGAGGAAATTGCCCCTAACGAGCGCCTGCGCATATTGTTTCAGATGAATCAGATAAAGCATGAAATCTGGCGTTGATTAAAATAACAGCTTTGATTTATTAAAGATTAACGTTCATTGCACATTGATTCGGTTGTTTGTTCGCACAGACTTTTCCATTTATTCTCTGTTTTTTGCCATTCAGGGTTGTGGGGGAGCTGCAAGAGGTTGCAAGGCAGGGTACACCCTGGATGGTACGCCAGTACATGGCAAGGCACACACCGACAAAGATGGACACACTCTCACACCAGGGCCACTGGTGCACATTGTTATGATGCTAAAATACTTATATAAACTTCATTACCAGCTATGCAAAGCAGACTCTAATGAGAGAGAGAAAGGAAATGTAGGCAGAGAAACAGCATGTCTGACATCATCCAGGGCATCTGGAAAGAAGACTGAGCTTTCACAAAAAAGCATATGTCATAATCTTATTATTAAGGTTTCACTTGTTGGGGGGAAAAAAAAACAAGAAAGCAATATATAGTACTGATCTGTAGATCAATATGTTTCCTTGCTTTTCATTTCACTTTCAGTTCAATGTAATAGTCTTGAATTAATCAATGTTGCAAAGGAGCACCATTGGCTCAAGCCACTGGAGTTCTATCGACAGATGCTCATTGACACCGATACTCAGTGTTGTAAACAGGACAGAACAAGGCATGAATGTCACCTCTGTCTGTGGTGTGTGGAGAATAGTTCCTGTGATTTGCATTACGTTTTTTTTCTGGATCAACGTTCCAATACCCTTATGACCAAAGGTGAAATTTTCATGTGGTTTTCCGTCACTTTTGCAACTGTTTCCTGTGGTTTTAACATGTAGATTTTCTGTGTTCATCCAGGTATTTAGCTGTTGGAAAAGTTCAGACTGTTGTGTTTCTCTCTGAACTACCTATTCTACCTTGTCTACTTATGCAGCATACATGCATTTTTACATGGTGATAGCAAAGAAAATGAAATATCTAGTCATAATGTTTTTAATGATGTTAAAAGAAGTGGCAAGTGTAGCTATATTCAACTTTGTTTAAAAACCCTAATTAGATCCTCATATTTAAATGCCACGAATGTCCATTGTACAGCAGTTCTTAATGCACAGAAGAATTTTAAATAAAAGCATTTAAAGATTTTCTTTTGTCTCTCATCTTCATGTCATGCCACGAAAAAGATTGATTCTTTTAATTAAAATAAGCACTTACCACAGATTGGAATATTGCTGTTATTCATTAAATTACCATTACAATGGCAAATGATTAAGGAAGACAATAAACATAATCTTTTTTTTTTGCCTAGCTGTTCATGGGAATCGCTTTATTAACAATGTACAAGGACTTTCTACTTAATTCGACAGAAAATAAAGCAACAGAACGATATTAAATTAGACAAATGCAGAAGCCTGATGGTTTTGTTTCTTGGTGAATTGAGATAAAACATTTATAACATTTACATACCAACAATGCATTTACTGTAAATAAAACAAGAAATAACTTATTTGTAATTACAGTAGCTTAGCTATTAGTGATTGGTTTCTTGGCCATCTCATATCTTACCTTATATACTGTGGACTGCGCTGTGCTGTACTGTTAAAGGTTTGTCTCACGTTATATGTGAAGTAAAACTAGTATTTGCATAAAGATGTGCAGTAGACACTCAGGATCCCAAAGATACTGCTTGAGCTAGGAATATTTGACTTCCCCATTTAGGGTATGTGCATGTATGCATTATAAAGTTGTTCCATATCTGATATCGTTATTAAATTATAGTGTATTCAAGGAACATACTGTATTTTACTGTCAATGGCAGTTAAAGTTGGTAGCAGTTCTGTAGTAACTATTTTCATCCCTGTGGAGGACTCATGCTTTGTTTAGAGCACTGGCTAAATTGAATATAACAGAGCCCTCTAAAAACCTGAAATCATTCCATTATTCTACAACAAATATAGAACTTTGGATTGATGCCTTTGGATGGATCAATAGGGAAAAAACTCATACATTGACTTTTTGGAAGAGTGCTTTTTCCCTTCTTTTCATTCAGTGGAACAAACAGTGCATATGTGGTAGATTAATTGCTGACATGATTTGCAGAATTAGTTACTGCAAATTGCACCGCTGTTGTAAAACAAAGTAGGAGTTTTGTGAAACCTGAGATCTACAGTATCTCTCCTTGATGAAGCCAGGCTATATTACTTTGTTATGCCGACTTTATCCACAGTGTGCTGTGCAGACACTTCCTGGTATATTGCATTATAAAACAATTAGGAGGCAAAGACATAGTACCGCAGTAAACTCACAGGTCACAGTCTATGTAATTCTAAGACTTCAGTTTGAAAGGGATCAGTCATGTGTCAGAAATGATTTCTGGAAGTTATAGTATTCCTCTTTTTTTTTCTTTTCCCATCTTATGAACATATGTGCTGTAACAGACAGTTCACAGAAACCCCCTATAAAGTTTAATTGATTTCCCATTTTCTTGAGCAGCCCACAGGCATATATTCCCAAGGAAAGAAGTATTCTTGAAGTCCTCATAGAAAGAAAAAAATGCCACTGGTACTGTACATTTGAGTATTTTCTTTTGCATAAAAATGTTGTGCTCAGAAAAAGTGGCACAAACATAAAAAGTGTTGAAGCAGGAACAAAACTTGCAGTTATATTTTTACCTATTCATCCCAATTTAAAGACTACATTTACTTAACTTTAGACTGTTGTGAGAATATAGTGAAGACCTCAAGTGCCCTAGTTTGTACTTTAATAAAAAGGTCTCTCACCCATCTGCCTTAAAAGAGTAGAAATTGTGGAAATAAAAAGATTTAGACATGTCAAATCTGCTTTTCTGTTAGCAGAGGCAGCTTGCTCAGGGCCATTTGTAAAGAATGAAACTAGCCAAAATTCAGTGCATTAGCTCTCATTAGTACTGTCTTAGCCAGCCATGAATTTGTGTCTGTAGGTCAAGGGCTTATTATGTGACTGGAGTTCTAGGCTTGGCTGAAAACACCTTGGGCAAAGGCAGGTTGATGTTTAACCTAGAGTACTGGCATACAAGATGCATTCAACCATTTAATTACGTGTAATGGCATATAAATTGTGTGAGTAGAATGCTAAAAAGATTCCAGGTTAAATATTATTTTTAAGAAGAAACCTCTTACTGTGTGGACCAACTGCAGATAAACAGCAGAGATGCTGTGTGATTACCTTATACAGGATATGCAATGCATTTACTAAAAAGACTTGCAGTGAAGAAGCACTGTCTACTAATTACCGTGTTTAGCCAGGGTTCCATGATATAGGTGAAAGGATGATTACAGGTTCCAGTTTGCTCTGTACTGGGACGATGACACACAGAACCAAACCAATATCTGGCAGTACTTGTTTGTTAAATAAGCTCTGCAATGACACAGGAAAAAAGAAGTGCTGGAATCGTTTAGAAAGAATTTAAAATGGTCAATCATGAAGGGAAAATGAGATATGTAGAACAACCGGTTACTAACACTACTGAGTAAAAACTGAAAAGTGTTCACTCCAATCTGAATTTAGCATCTTCTTTACAGAAGTAAAAAATGCACCTCTTGATAATTCCACTGTTAGATAATCTTAACTGTACTAAAAATGTATATCACTGCCCTGTATTTGTATCCTAGTAGCCAGTGGTGCTTTCCTAAAGAGATACAAGTTATATTCCTAAAGAGAAAATGTTCCCCTACCACAGTTTAATAATCAGGTTTTTTTGTTGCCTTTAGCTGTGACCAGTTCCTTCTGTACCATTACAACCAGCTGAAACACAGACCTCTATGCTTTGTAAAGCTTGCACTCTGTTCTAGCAGGATATCCTCAAGTGGTACTGCTCTTTCCAAGGGGCAGTTTAAAACATTTAACAACAGAATTGGTTTTATTTGTCTCTTTTCCTGATGTGACGCAACATTAAAACTGGGTCAGAGGAGAAAAAAATGAAGTCAAAATTCTAAGCCATTTTTATGACAGACGAGTCTGCCCTTTGCATGCACTATATAGCTGGATACAAATTAATTGCACATTGCTTTTTCCTCCTGTTACTGCTTCAGGTTATAGATGGTAAACAGATCGTCTAAAATTGTTACTGCGAGGGAGCTGTCAGGGGCCCAGCCATTGTTATTAAATCTACATTCCACACTGTCTTGTGTTATCTTATGAGAGGGAAATGCAAACTCAGCACCTTCTTAACCTTAGAACTGTATGGGACTGGTTGGATTACCTCAAAGGAACTGTCAGAAAGGTACAAACGTATTTAGTTTATGCAAAGAATGATTTCTAGTTAAACTGGGGGGAGGGTCAATTTGACCTTTTTCAGTTTCTTTTTGCACAAGTTGGTGTAGATCTGTATCTTACCCATTAAAGAGTGAAACTGCATTAAGTCAGAAAAAAAATACTTTTTTGTCCTATTTGACATTTGTGAGATGATTCAAAAGATCGTGTGTCTCTTTTTCTTTGTGATAGAGTTGGTATTGACCATAATTGCTTTTTTATCAGTATTGAAATGATTTCTGGGACATTTTCATGTTGTTTTGTAACTGCAACTGAATATAAACATATTTGTGTTTTGAATTTTAAAGGTGTTCATAATTACATAATAATAAATACCATTGGATATTATTACTGTTAGTGGCAACTGTCTTATAATTCTAAATTGCTGTTCTACAGTTTGTAGTATGTAGTATGCATCTGCTAGTTTTGCATACCAATGTCCTTGTAAACTGCTGTAAAGCACTAAACAACTATGTTCTATATTTTCTGTACTTCAAAATATACCAAATAGTGTTTTGTAATAAGAAAACTGGTAATTTATGTTGTAATTTAACCCTTCAATGGTGTTGGTGGAATGTTTCAGTAGATAAGACAGTGTTCCTAAGTTTGTGTCAGGGATGGTAGCATTTGAAGTATTTTGAAGAAACTGTAGAATAAATAATAATAATAATTATAATTGCTTACACTTATATAGCGATTTTCTGGACACTCCACTCAAAGCGCTTTACAGGTAATGGGGACTCCTCTCCACCACCACCTATGTGCAGCATCCACCTGGATGATGCGACGGCAGCCATAGT
This sequence comes from Lepisosteus oculatus, assembly GCF_040954835.1. Taxonomy (NCBI): domain Eukaryota; kingdom Metazoa; phylum Chordata; class Actinopteri; order Semionotiformes; family Lepisosteidae; genus Lepisosteus; species Lepisosteus oculatus. The sequence continues at coordinate 8,497,341 of NC_090719.1, read as the reverse complement.
GCGCCAGAACGCTCACCACACATCAGCTATCAGTGGGGAGGAGAGCAGAGTAATGTAGCCAATTCATAGAGGGGGATTATTAGGAGGCCATGATTGGTAAGGGCCAATGGGAAATTTGGCCAGGACGCCGGGGTTACACCCCTACTCTTTTTGAGAAACACCCTGGGATTTTTAATGACCACAGAGAGTCAGGACCTTGGTTTTATGTCTCATCCGTGGGACGGTGCCTGTTTACGTCACTATACTGGGGCATTAGGACCCACATGGACTGCAGGCTGAGCGCCCCCCGCTGGCCCCACTAACACCTCTTCCAGCAGCAACCTTAGTTTTTCCCAGGTCTCCCATCCAGGTACTGACCAGGCTCATACCCGCTTAGCTTCAGTGGGTTGCCAGTTGTGAGTTGCAGAGTGATATGGCTGCAGGCGAATAACACTAAATATTAGTGTTTATTCCACATCTTTTTATATTATTCTTCAGCTGGAAAATTATGTAAATAAACAATGGGGCATTTCGAGACTTTTTACTATCTATTATAGATCTATTTACTGTACTGTATACTGTTACTTTACTATTCTAAATCTTTAGAATCCACTTAGAATCTTTGTTGTAGATGGCGGTTCACCAAAGAACAGGAAAGCTTAAAATAATAATAATAATAATAATAATATTTTTCACATGAATGTAATTTTTTTTCTTTACTCATTATTCATTTAATTATTAAATATCTTTCTCTCAATGTGGTGCTTTAATGTGCTGAGATTCTCATAGAAAAGCGTGGCTCATATAGAAATGTCCCTGATGAGTAGAGATGGCTTGCTGTCATTAACAAACCTGTGATTGTACTGTGCTAATCATAAACCCCAGTTTATAAATAGGAGGTTATAATGTTACTTGAAAAAATACGGTTGTGTGTTTATTTGGTTTCTGTGGAACTGTTTGAATGGTTATATTTTTAAGTTCTATGTCTTGTGTTTTCAAGATGCAAGCAGATGCCAGTGATTGATAGCAATGAGTGAAACATTAAAAATGCAAACTACTTATTGCAAATGCCTTTTTAAATCCGTGCTGGATTTGATCACATAAGCTGTCCAGAATTTTCATTTGTACAATGTGGTGTTGACAGCCCTCTGACAATTCATAGAAGTTTGCTTTTTATGTGGCGTGATATCATCTTAAACAAAGCCTGAAAACAAACTGAAATTGTGCAGAATGAAGAGCTGTAGCTGGACACTTTAACAGAGCTTGGCTTGCACAGTATGCTTTTGGAAAGGGAAGGTGGTGTTTAACAGGCCGATTGAACCAGATTATTGTTGCATTTTTCTTTTGTGTTCTTGGCAGCACCACAAGTAGGCTACACTAGACAATCTGGGCTGGAAGCAAATCTGCATGAGCATGACACCAATTGCAGAGTAATGCACTGCAGATTAAGACCCTGATCAGAAACAGATGGGATCTCAATCAAAAGAAAGGAGAATCCATTGTTAATCATAAAGATTTTGCAAAAAGCACAGTGTGCTCAAACCGATGTGTAATCCTTTGGATCTGATTTAAATTGTGGCCATCAAGTTACAGTTTTTTATCAAAAAAGCACTATATGGCAAACTCCTAAAATTAATGTATGACGCTTTGAAAAATATTGTTCCCTCCTGTTTATGAAAGTCCTATCTTTTAAAAAGGGGTGGCAATTGTAAACCTAGATACTTGCTTAATCCCAATAAATGCTATGGTAATCCTGGGTTTTACTGCTTTTATTGTGATTAATTATAAATAGAATATGTCCATGTTCTGCATTAAATTCATTAGGTAAATAGTTTTTTTGTTTGTTTCCTTATACAGCAAAAGCAGTTTTAAACATAAAACACGTTCAGAGCAATGCTTTCCACTACCTCCCAAGTAACATCTTATTGTTACGGTATACTAACAAAAACAAACAGTATATGCAATGTTTATATGAGTAGTGTTACTTTTCAAGGTTCTTCATCAGGGAGTTATCTGGTAAGCTTGTTTTTCTTTTTTCTAACTTAAACAGTTCTGAAACAGTTTTTGTCTGTCGCTGTATGTGCGGTAGACTCCATTGTGTAATGGGATGGCAGGTTCGGATAACATGGAAAATCTTGTCTGAACTCCATTCCCCAGAAAGCTTTGTGGAATGGCCTGCTGGCCCCAGTCACCTGACCAGTTGGTGAAAGACGATTGGTTGGGAGACAGTTAAAATACAGGAAGCAAAGGCTTCTAAGGTCCTTCTACCTTTGTTGTTGAGTAAGAGAGCAGGGGGCATTCTATTTCAGGGAGAAGGGAGCATGAAGCAATTGACCAACAAGCCCTTTGATAGGTTGTTAGTTTCAGAGCCATTTGTTTGATATTTCCTAATATTTTGGAGAGAGTTTTTGTTTTGGACCTGGTAAGCTTAGTTCTATAGAGGACAAGATGTTTAGCTGGATTTCAAGAAAGCGATGGAATTTTGTTTGTATGTAGAGTTTGTTTCTGATACTGCATAGGTAAATGCTTACAGTTTTTGCATTATATTTGCAGTGCATTTGTGTGTTTTACAAATTGCATATTGACCTCCAGTGTATCATACACATGGTGGAGGATATGGGAGTGAATTGCAGACTTGGGGAACAGTGCACTATTGTTGCCATTTTGTGACAAACCGAGGGATTGATTCTGATTTTTGGAGGGCGATAAGCGTTTTAAGAAGGAAGTGATCCAGTAACCCTCTCCCTACCTCAATGCCTGTTGAGAGTTGGGTTGGGGGAGGCATGCAAGACCTTGGGGTAAGAAACAAATGGAACTTGCACTTGAAAATGCTCCATTCTGTTTCCGTTGTAGGGAGTACAGCCACTATGCACCTGGCCAACCCTCATAGAGAATGACGTGGTTAAGTGAAGGAGATTCTAGATGGCTCCCAAAAGTCCAGGATGGGAAGGAGAGAGTAGTTTATTCGCCATTTGTATATGTACATTGCCAGAAGCCATATCACCCTGCATCTCACAACTGGCAATCCACTGAAGCTCAGCAGGTGTGCCCTGGTCAGTAGCTAAACGGGAGACATCCTGGAAAAAAATAAGGGTGCTGCTGGAAGAGGTGGAGCCTGTGGGGAGCACTCATCCTGCAGTCTGTGTGGGTCATAACGCCCCAGTATAGTGATTGGGACACTATACTGTAAAAAAGCGCCGTCCTCTGGATGAGATGTAAAACTGAGGTCCTGACTCTCTGTGGTCAATAAAAATCCCAGAGTCGAAAAGAGTCGGGGTGTTACCCCGGTGTCCTGACCAAACTCCCCCATCGTCTTCACCTATCATGGCCTCCTAATAATCCCCCATCTCTGAACTGGCTTTATCGCTCTGTTCTTCTCTCCACTGATGTGTGGTGAGCATACTGGTTCACTATGGCTGCTGTCACATCATCCAGGTGCTGCTCACTGGTGGTGGTGGAGGGCAGTCCCCATTACGTGTAAAGTGCTTTGAGTGGAGTGTCCAGAAAAGAGTTATATACTGTAAGTATAAGGAATTATTACTAATTATTGCATTGGGATTCTTATTTGAGCTGTTCTCAGTACAATAGGGAACACCACACAATGTGTACGTTACATTACAAAACAGCCAATAATAAATGATGTAGAAAGTCACAGACAACCACCATGCACATCATAGCATGACCACATACTGTACAGTGGGTATCACAGAAAAATAAACACACTGGACAACAGATACATGATAGTCAAGAAGTACTGAGGCACTTTGAACTGTGAGCCATCACACAGAAAGCTGTTAATAATCTGCACACCATTTGGATGGGAAAGACAGGAGTCCACTGCAGAGCCTGACAAAATGCTCTGATGAGAAAAGTAGAGAGAAAGCCTGATGAGGAGAGTAGAGTGAAGAAGATGCAGTAAGGAACAGGAGAGCTGCCATGTGTAAATATGAACCGTATGGTGTTTCGTGAGGTCCAAGAATACAGAACATAAGGAAAGAAAAGAAACAATACCTGGGAGTAAAGAGGGAAATCATTTTTTCCTCCAGTTTTACGTGTGAGAGGGAGGAGAAGTCCCCCCAGAAAGTCTGAAAAAGGTATAAGAACAAATGTCCCCAAGGCTCTTGGAACTCAATGGGCGGACAAATGGAAATGGAGCTGCTGCACTCTGAACTTCCGAGAGAGGAGGTACTGTAGGTTGAAGAGATCCCCCAGACCATTGACTGGGCCACCAGCCAGACTGAGAGCAAGCACAATGCTGAGTTAAATAAAGTGCATCAGTAGTGCACTTAATGGAGTAATGTGCTGAGATAAAAAAAAGAAACAGGGCCTGCAGGCTGATGAGCAGCAGAAGATAAGCCTGGAGACTAAGGTGGCTGACTTTGAGAAACCAATCAGCTGACTGCAGTCTAGTCAGGCTGAGACTAAACACATTTTGCCAAAGTGTCTGCATGCTGAAGAACTCCCAGAGCAGCAAAGACAACCTCCAGGCAATGCTGAAAAAGACCAAACAAGACTAGATGTCTTCCCTCATCTAGCATCTAGGTGGAAGTGAAGAACTGAAGGACATACTGTAGGTGGGAAGACTTCAGTCCCAGTTAGGCTGGGGGCAGAGAGGAGGAGGGAATTCCACCTGCCCTATACAGGCCATGCTGGAGGCCAGCCAGATGAAGGAAAAAGGAAAAGACAAGCAGTATTTAATACTCATTAAAGAGATTCTCAAACTGAAAGAAGAAATTGACCAACAAAAGATTAAAAACCATGATCAAGGTATGAAACTTTGGGAAACTGAGCTCTTTTGAGGAGCATCAGCTGAAGTTGATGGCAGGTGGAAGAAAGCGAGGATTGCAAAAATGCAGCACAGAATTACTGATTGTGGGAGGAGCAATGACCAGAGACAGATTAACATGTGTCTAATTGTGAAGGAGGAGGGAGATGTAGTACCTTTGTCACCGTGGAGATGTGAGTTTTTCTTGGGAAGGATCCATGGATATTTTTGGAAAGTTCATTCAGAGAAGGTGTTTTTTTTTGTAGCCAACATGCATCTTAGCTGCCCAGCTATCTAGAGTCATATGAAGATTAATTAGCTTTCAAACAAGGGCTTGGGTTTTGTTTTTTTTATCTTTCACCACATTTGATCAATAAAATGGCAGTTTTTTTTTTACTTTACAGTTTCATTTTGTCTCTGATTTACTGATTGTCACCTATTTAAAGAAACTGTACCTGCTAAAACACCCAACAACCAGGTATATCACAGTTGCTTCAAATGCCCTGTTCTTAAGCATCCGGTTGTTCCAAACACAAATGGAGAGATAAGTAGAAAGACTGGTTACATAGTCACCTGAATGAGGTCATTAGAAAAGGTTTGCATTGTGCTGAACATGTAAATCATTGATATAAACCGTAGAACCCTCAAGCTTTTCTGTAAACAAAAGTATTAGCAGTGCTGTAGATTTATAAAAACTAGTGGGGTCAAATTTCTGTATCAAAATCATTCTGGACATTGACTGTCATAAAAAATAGATCTGATTACTGCATATAGCAGCCCACCACTACCACAAACAACACCTCAACCCCCATTGTGATGCATTGTATTAAAAAAAGGTCTATAAAATTGCTTTTCACTGATAGACATAAGCTCTCTGAGAAGCAGAAGCACATACAGTACAGTAAACTGTTGCCTGATCTGGGGCCAACTCCTTATAAAGCAGACAGGACAAAGACCACACACTCCCAGGCAAGGCAAGGGGTTGGGCCTGCCTTCCCTGTTCTCTCCTCCTGCTTCTGCTCTCGCTCAGATCACAGAGCTGCAGAGACTGAGGAGGAGTAAGATAACACAAGAGAGTGAGAGAGCGCTTGTGATCGAGAGAGAATTCCTGCTCTGAGCGGTTTGTTAACACAGGCAGAGAGAGGAAAGCGTGGCCCACTTTATGGAGGAAAGGAAGTAGGGCAGCCTTCTTGCTATTAAAAAAAAGGGAGAAGAACACATTCAAGAGGATCTCTTCAAGAGCTGGTTAAATGACTCCAGCGATCCTGACCAAACAGCACAGAAGTGGAGAGGAACAGATCAGGCAGAAAATGGAGCTCTAAGAACAGTCTGTACATACTGTAGTCCATTTTCCTCTTTCTACTGAACTGCAATACACAGTGTGTGCTGTTCATTTGTTTTCCAAATTCAGACGGAATGCACGGTGAGTGCCTGCTGTTCCCTGACAGTGTTTTTTAGGAAACTAATCCAGATGCTCTGTTTCTGTCCGGTGCCTGTTCTGTGTCCGGCTTTGTTTGTTGTGTTTTCTGAGAGCCACTGGAATTCTCCAGGCAGTGTTTCTGCTTTGTCTTTATCCATTAAAAGCTGTTTCAGGGATGGTCTCTAATTAAAAGTTAAGAGAAAAAAGGCTCTTTTGCAACCCTAAAAGCCAGACATTGATGCTTTTTTTAACCTTGTCTGGTAGTGTTACTCTTTAGCTATTTTCGTGAACAAGAGGGAAGTAAGCCAAAATATGTAGCAAAAAGCATCTGACTCTTGTAATTTATGAGGTCATCTTGTAATTTTTTCTTTGTGGCATTTGATGGATATGGTGGAGAGTAATTAAAACCTTGCAGACTTAATATATGGAACAGACTATAAGGGCTCTGTAACTGCAAATCCAGGTAATACTGCACTTACTGTAGGCGTATGTAGTTTTAGAACTAAGTAGCCTCTAACATAAACTTTTTTATGTACATTTCCTATTATATACTACAGTATTATACTATTATATTCCTATATATACTATTTTCTGCTATAATTTAATCATTTTTGTAAATAGGTTAACACATTATTAAATGTTGATTTATTGTACCGTGTTATACGTCCTGCTGTAATTGTAGAATGAGGTTTATTCTAATATATTTCTTTGAATATGGGAAGTTTTTATTTTACTTACATCACTAACCCTTAGCAAAGCTTCCTGTGATTTTACTCTTCTTTTAGTAGATACATGTAAATGTAAGATGTTATTATTGCTGATAATCATTGTTACAGTATATTCCTAAACCTAAAATAGGCACATTCAATCTCACTATACAGTATCTGGTGAAAATGCGAGTGTCAGGAAGTGGAAAGAGTCCAACTCTAAATCCCAATTAAAATTTTCCGTTGTGCCCACGTTAGAAAGCATGCCTCATTTTAAAGAACATGGTGGTTCCAGGCATGAGTTTACAAAATACGCTTTCCCCTTCCTGCGAATATAATACAGCCCTTCTGTGTGTCATACACACCTCACTGCTTCACTTATTTAACACAGCCTTTTCAATATTTGTGTCCAGCAGCTACAAATGCAGATGTTTTGCCTTGGGCAATGTCTCCTCCTGAAACTTATCCGAAATGTAGCGTCTGGAGGGGGAGGGGAAACATGTTTCAGGACCAGAACTCATACAAGAATTACCTCTGTTCTCTTTATGGTTAAAAGAGTGTTTTCTGCTACATTTTAGCTAATTGATGGCGACAGTGATATATGAGCTGAGATGTGGTAATGCATGAGATTCTGAAGTTGTCTAAGAATGATTGTGAACTTTTGTGTTGCTTATATTTAAAGGATATTGTATGTCGACAGTGGATTAACTGCGGTATTTAACATTAGATATTACTTAAAAAATAATTTTCGTTGAATGAAAATAAATATGCACGTTGAGTTTTTTTTGTGTTTTTGCTATCTTGCATGCATATTCTCGGACTTTTTTTGTGATTTCATTACCCTTCCCTAAGCATAATATTTTATTGGTAACAATAACCTGTAATGAATGATGATAGTTGCTTAGATTTGTACATACACTACAGCATAGGAGGGAACCCATTTCATCCACCACTGAGGTGAAGCTGCTATCTGGATGACACGCAGTGGCCATTATGCATCAGTCCGACCACCTGGAAAATCAGGTGGAGAAGTGAGAAATATTTCTCCATTTGAATTAAAGGGAACTTTCGGGGGGCAGACTGAACAAGCTAGGATAATGCTGTGGGATCTTTAATGACCAAGAAGTCAGGACCTCAGTTTAACTTGCAGCTGCAACTCAGTGTCCTTGGTCACCTCAGTAGGATATTGGTTTAGAAATTCTAGTTCAGGGGACTGGATGCCACCTAATTTAGTAATGGTGGTGGTGCACTAACACCACCACCTCTAGTGCTACTTAGAGTTCTCTTATATCAATACTGACCAGGCACAGCCTTGCTTACCTTATGAGATATCGCAAATTCAGATTTTAAAGCTGAAACCCTGCTGTTAGTCTATCAACCGTGAGAGAGCTATCAAATGTAAATTTTATCTCCAAGCAGACTACGGCTGAAAAGCTTCTCGAGAATTATTATTTTTCAAAATTTCTGCTCATCTGTGCAGGTGGCTGAGACACCCATTAACCGAGTCATATTTACAGCATAGCATGTGCTGTGTACTTTAAAGATAACCTGTAAAAAATAATTAATTGTGTTGAATGTGAGTGTGCAGTATTCTTGTAGCTTTGTGTCCTATAACTTATATGTTATATATCCTATAACATCACTGAAAATTCTGACATGGAAACATCGGTAGAAGTAGGTCAGCGCCATTAGTCCATTCTGGATTTTTACTGGCTCTTGATTAAGATCTTAACGCGACTTTGACCCGCTCAAAAACTAAGACAGTCAAAGTGAGCTGAAGCAGTGCTCCTCATTAAATACATACTGTGTAGAAAAAAAAAACTGTCACATTCACTTTCTGGAAGCATCAGATGCAACTTTACCGGGTGAACAATTGGCAAAGTTTAACAAATATGTCATTAAGGCTCTTTTTGCCAGTTTAATGGGCTCCCAATGGAGATAGGCCTTATTTGGAGCCAAATCATCTGGCTGTTTGTTGTGCTCAGTTCTCTCAGTTTTTTTTTTTCTCCAGGCCTCTCTACCTTGCTCAGCGACTGTTACTTAAGTGTGAAGTGACACATTAAAATTTTGTGCTGGAGGCAACGTCAATCAGGTGAGGGAAAGAGTGGTGCAAGAAAGCAATAAGTCATTTTCACAACATCCCATCAGCTCTCCAATAGAGTTTGACACCCATTTCCACGAGCAAGGGGGGACACACAGAGAAGGCTTTTGTTCTGCTTCCATAAGCACACTTCTTCCCCATCCCTCTATCTTTTGGTGCTTCTGGATTCTGATATTGTGTTAATACACATTCAGTTCCATTGGTTAAACAATTAAGAACATGCGTTTTGTAGTGTGTACTTTTTATCTTACCATTTGTGTCAATTAATATAACTGCAGACAATCCAGTGATTATAAACAATCTGTTTTCTATTTCATTTGAAATCTTTTACAGTACGTACAGTACAGTACTGTATTTACATATAAATCACCACAACGAATCATTTAAAGATAAAGCTGTGTACTGTACAGTATATAAGACTGTGTTAAGTACAGAAAGAAAGACTTAATATCACATTGAACAGAGGCAAAAAGATACAGGGTTTTTTTGTACAGCATAAACCATCAAAATCAAATTTGTAAATGTTACTCAGCCCACTAGTGGGCATACTGGCTTCTGATCTGGATCATTTGATAACTGGCAATAATCCCAGAAATCCCAGAGTTTGAGCCAGTGGAAGAGAAGTTTTCTGTGTTGGTACAGTCTACTGTACTGGGTAGCACAACTGACTCCATTTCAAAAAATCAGCTGAAGTTGAACCTCGGTAGTTTTTTGTTTCAAGTTCAACTCAGTTTGATTAATCATGGTATAGCCGGGTGTTGAAATTGTCACGCACACCGAGGTTTGCACAATCAAATACTCCTCTAACCGGTGGAAAATGTTTCTCTCCCTGGAAAAAAAAGAAGAAAATGGTAAGCCAATGGCCATATGAAGTCTCAGTTAACTGGCTGCCCATGTCCAAACAGACATTGAAAGCAGAAATGCGTAGGAGTAACCCCACTTCCTTAGTAATTCTGCACTTCATTCTTAAAGAAACAAATGTAAAAGAATAACGAGCATTTAGCAGCCAGTGCCTATTTTGTGTCCCAGTGGTTTTATTACAAAGTGCCGCTTTAAAAAAAAAAACCTGAACAGTGGACATTTGCAGTTAGTCGAAAAGTGATAAATAGAATCCCACAGCTTGGGGGACTGAACAAATTACCAGTGCGAGTTGCTCCGCTGCTATTTTAACGTGTGTGAAATAATTATCCTGTGTGGGCAGTATTTAGTATTTAATTTGTTTACCGTTAATATTTGCATGCCATTGTAAAGCAATGGAAAAGCAGCCAGCAGAGCCATTCCCGTTGAGATGCGACTGCTGTCTGTTACAAAATCGATGCCTTCTGTGGGACTACTCATTAAGTCAATGGCAACAAGCAGAGGATAGACTCCAGCATCAGTTTTCTGTCTTGCCCTGTCTTTATACTTTTAAAGTCCTTTTGCTTGTTGTGAGAATGTACTGTATGTGTGTGCGGTTCAGTGTTTAGAGAAGTGGGCTTGGTACAGTGTGAAAGTTTGGCTTGTAAATGAAGTCTTGAATGTACAGTACTGCATGTAGAATGAAGACCTGCCTGAAATGTACACAGTGGGTTATTAATTAACTGGAATATTGATTCTTTGCCATCATCTTGTGCCTGTGCTTGCTTATTGTTTGTGTAATGAGTGTATTTTAATCCATGTGACATTCAGAAACATGGGGAAGTATGAGATGACTAAGAAGTATTTAATATAGAGCAGCCCAACAAGCATATGTTACGTGTGTCTTTTGCAGCAAAAATAGTCTGCTTTCTCATAAGATGCCTTTGTAACAATGAATTTTCTTTGCTATGTCACTTCTGTCCAAAGGCAAACACCAGAAGGACAGTTCTTAGCAGTAATTATTGGGAAAAAGAAAGTTTGCTTTTGATAAGATAGCACATTTTAATCTAGCACATTTAAACATGTAAGTCTATGTGGAAGGGAACATTTCCCAAGCTTTTCTCTGCTTCTGTAAGTGTTCAGTTGCATTTCATACGTGTGAAGTGGTGTCTCCAATGTTGTGGTGCTAGGGGCTATGTTGTTAACTTCAGTTCTTCATTTTGCTGTTGTGACATATTTTCTTCTTAAAGATATTTGAGGGAACCTGCCAGGAATCCTTTGTAGGTTTGCACTTGTCTTCAGGGTTTAGATACTAGGGTCTGTCATTAATAGGGGATCTGTGAAATTCTATGACATTCCTTCACTTCTGGACACCGTCCCCCAGAACAGAATTGATATAATCTATAGAGGTTTTGTCTTTTACAGTACAAGCTGCACAGTAACTTTAGTATACTTTCTTAGGGTTATGTTAATGCATATAGTAAGAAGAGACTTTAAAAACTCAGTTTTGGGCAGTAACCATAAAAAGGTCAAGGCTGAACATTTAAATTGGATAGTTTTGCTGATATTATATTAATATTAATATTTTAATATAATCAGAACCAGAAAGTGGAATCACACTGTATTGCTAAGGTTTAGAAATAATTAGTTTCCTATATAATACTTACAGTAAATATTGCTACTGTATTCAGTTATATTCACCAGTGCATTTGTATTGAAACAGCCTTGAAAGACCAGCTGGAAAGAAATGTAGTCTTCCTGTTACAACCAGCATTAATAAATAAGACTCCCACAACAGTGCTGCTGATAAGGACACAAATGGTTACTTGTAATTAAATAATAATAAATATTTAAAATCTGTAAAGGGTGACTCAGAGTTTCAACCTTAATTGATGTCATAATCAACCTTGCTTTCAGTGCTGAAATGTCCTGCTGCATCCCCCCAGTCTAAAAGAGATATCGTGTCAGAGCTGCAGTCATTTTTATTAATGTCTCTTTTATTTGGTGTTGAATGGTGATGGCTAAAGATAATTTTCCATAGGGTGCTCTCAACTTCTTTGGGAAGGAAAGGTTTAACAGCTTACATACGCAGCCACGATCATCTTCTGTATTTCGATTGAGTCTCTCGCTTCAGTGGAGCTGTAATATTTCATTTCTACCTCACTGGCTGCCTCTGCTTTTATTTAATACAAAATGACATGCTTTTTAAGAGTGTTCAGTAAGTCTGCCTATTTCATCTTGTGGCTATTTGCTAAGTAGCATTTTCTTTTTTTTTGGTAAAGGCATAAAACAAGGAGACATTTTTTAGTACTGATACTGACTCACAATTTAACATGGCCTGAAATGAACAGATAAAACTAGACTGTACTTCTGTTTTTGAGGTTTAAAAAAGACAGCAGTTTGTGGTGGGTTATTTAGAACACTTTCATTTTTTGCTGCCAGGAATAGCATACATTTCAAGACAATGTTTTAATGCCTGTGTGTTTGAAAAAGAGAACTTCCGAAACCGTTTTTTAATTTTGTAAAACTCAAAGCTTTTTTTTTAGATTCTCCAAGTCAGACCAAATTTTCCAAAGCCATTTTATCATCAAGACGATTAAAAGTAATACGTCGTACAGTAATTGCTATTTAAATCCAGGAAATTAGGATATCAACATGTATATCTTCACACATGTGCTGTGTTGCTGTACCAGCAGGAAACTACATTATTTTATGATCGAGCTTTAACATTATTTTTGCAGAAGTTACAGTTTAATGAAAAGGCAGTAGTTGACATTCACTGTCTTTCATTATAAACATTCTGTTGCTTCCGATATGACCTCACACAATATGGTTCATCTGGTAGCAGTTTGGCAATGCTGTGATAATAAGGTGGGGCACTCTTGCTGATTTGCTTTTGTTGTTTTTTCCACTGTGAGTTTATTTTGTACATGGACATTAGATCAATTTCAGGGTCTGGTTTGTTAATACAGCGACAGTATGGATTCACATAAACAGGAGGTAGCACCCAGTGGTCTCATGTGTGTTCTGGGTTTCTGTCAGTTTGCCAGCCCTAGAATCAGTGTACTGGAATAATCTCCCTGCTTTCCGCTGTTACCTCCATCTTTCCCTTAAATGATTCATGGGAAGAGAGTAGTGAGTTGGGTGCCTGTTTTATAAATGGTAGTGTCAGCCAGAAAGGTCAAAGGTAAAGCAAGGTTGCTTACACAGAGCAACAGCAGACTTTTATAAGCCAGAGGTCAGTATTTTCAGGAAAATAAACTTACCTACAGTATGAGCGCAGGAATAAAACAAGATTATGATTATTTTAAACGTCCAGTGGAAATAATAATAATAATTGAAGTAAAAAGGTTCTGAACTGATACAGTAAGCTATATCTACAGTTCTGTGTAGATGCTTCTTCTTTCCACAGTAATTTTAGACATTTTAGCAACTGCACAACTCTTAAGACCCTAGCAAGCCTCATTGTCTTAGAATAGCTTAGCGGGGCTCTGGCTTTTCGAAAGTTACTTTAGAAGTGTTTCTCGTCATGCGTGTTGATTTGCATGTCTCTCAGTTTAGGCGAACAAATGAGGGATACATCTGGGTGTGCTTCATTTTAGGAACCTTCTTTTTTTATTCCGTTCTGTCCACATTTTTTGTTTTCCCCATGTGCAGGCACGGCCATTGTTTCCTTTTTGACTCAAGGCCCTGTGAGACCTCAGCTTCCTGTTAGTTTCTGTGCAGACAAAGCCGGAGTGTGGGAAACGCACAAGGAGCTCCAGACAGCCAGAGCCTCAGCCATCAGCAGCCATGAGAGGGGTGTGGGTGGAACAGGGTCGAAACTGCAGGCTTCTGTGCTGATTAAAATGATTAAAAGTCTAATATTAAATGTAGACACAAAATAGGCTCTTAAAAGCAAGGTATTAGCTACAGTACAGAACAGTATTTTTGTATTGTTATTTCATGGCATGCATGTTTTTTACTTTTAAATTTTAATGAAGGTTCCTTTCCTATGAAAAGCAAGAGTCACAGTTGTGGATGTGAATTCTCTTTCATAGAGAATACACCCATTAAATATTTTATTGGTGAATTCACCACAATCACATTGAGCCATACTGTACAAAATGCCCTACCACACTGTGATTTCATTTACTGAAGACTTTTCAACTGTGAAACAGCGTAATTCTGTGCTTGTAAATGAAAATCTGTATTACAAAATTCACCTGAAATGAACCTTTGCTTCTGTGTTTTAAAGCAGACAGTGCCATTCAAGTTTTAAAACCACTGTTAACTGGTAAGAGTCATTTTAGGAGTTTTTTTTTTGTAGTTCCAACCAGCTCAAGCAGTTAGCAGTAAGGACCACATGCTGATTAGATTAAGTACCCCAAGGCATGGAAAAGCTAAAAAAGACAGAGCTGCATGCAAGATGAATTTCAGGCCTCAAGCTTTCATACAAGTGAAAACCTATATATTCAAAGACTACTGTGTAGTGCTAATTAGTCAAATTGTGAAGTGCACATATGTGTTTTTAAACATGCTGTATGATTTTGGATGTTTATTTACCCTTTTTGAAACTGAAACATAACCCCTTTGCTAGCTATAACTGAGTCTGATAGGTGAACTTTCAAGAATTCACAGCAGGATGCTGTTTAATTACTTTGGAAGTCACAGTCTTTTTGGTGAGAAAAGCTTTCTTTCCAAAAAGCTCTATTGACGGCAGTGTGTTTTCTAATTTCTCATTTGTTCTTTTTTCCATAATGGCTGCCAGCAGAAACTGTTTTTTTTTATTTTATAAATGAGCAGTTCCTGTAAAGCATAAGGTAGCAAGACTGCTCGTGCTGAATATATTTGTTAGGTATAAGGGAGCGTGAATTCAGCCATGAATATATACGATTTTTGTGGTTAACAATAACAGTCCAACCATTGGTGGTTTTTAATAGGTACTGTTCTGTGACAGTTTCTGGCCTTTATGTAACAGCAGTCTAAGAAAGTCTTGCTCATTCTGAAGTGTAATTAAAACCACTTTTTGCTTTCTAGCCTCTAAAAGCATGAGGCATGTACTGCATGGGCATTCATTGGGTCAGTGAGGTTCTGTTCATGTGTCTTCACTGTAACTTGCAAAATAGCATTTCTTTGTCTGTTAAAGAGGTTCTTTAACAATCTTGCAATGCCACAAGCAGGAGGAAGACAGCTTCTATCAGGCTGGTGATTGCTCTACTGAAGTCTTGTATGACTAATTCATTTCTCACCTTCTATTTCCAGTCTGCTTGTCCTAATGAGGGCTGAAGCCAAAACGTGTTCATTTCCTTGAAATTGAGTGATATTTCTTAAGGAACTTGAAATGTGAGCCCAAAGTAAAATTTAATTTCAGTAAATCAAATGTGTATATTCCTTAGTTTGTTTCTCAAGAGAAAGATATTTGTTCTTTCCTCGCTGATTGTCATTTTTTTGTTCCAACATTTGGATCTGACTTTTTTCCCTTTGATTGCATTAATAAATGTGTATCAAAAAAGGCAGCAATTCATGACTCATGATCAATTCTAATTTCTTTTAGTAGAGATTTGTTCATAATTATTTCTAAGAAAGGTAGCAAAATATTTAACCCCCAACAGTGTTTACTAGTGTTTTCATAAGTGGTAGGAAACCAAATCTGTAGATTGTTTCATAGGAAGAGAGATCCAATACTCGCAACCCAACAGATAAGTGTTCTTTGTCTCATAGCAGAATGTGAGCTGTTGTTCTCCTTAAGGCTGATCACCAGAGAGTAGATGGAGCATCTTGGGTCAGCTGGTTCTCAACTAAAGACACATGGCTCTCAGTAGATGAGTGATATTGAAATATTGAGTGGCATTATTGTTGGTACTGATGCATTATTGGGAGCTTCAGATGTAATATTATTAAACAATTATCTAGGTATGTCTGCTGCCTGTGCGCAGTTATGAAACATAAGCTTCTGTATATTTTCAGAGCTCTTAGAGATGACTGCTTTTGAAGCCATTGCTGTATATAAAGCAGAGTGTATTCCTTCAAAGGCACATTTACTCCCACTTTTCTGAAACTAATTGTGATGGTATGAAGATCTTGCAAAACCAATGAAATGTGATCGCCTGTGCTGACGTAAATTGGAGATACAGTAGGTTTCAGGTTTTTGTGACCTTCTAGGACAAGGTCTGTTTGATGTACAGTATCTCTCATTTATAGGTTTTAATAAAGCTCTCATTTATCAGTTACTGTTCAAACAGTGGAGATTTTATGTCTTACAAAATAAAGCTTGGCATTATTTACTTTAACATGTTTAAGTCTGTAATATATTGAAATATATTAAAACTTTTTAATTTTGTAAAAACAGTTCTGTCTGTTAATGGTTTAGGTTATAATTATTTTAGCATTATTGCCTTAAATTAGATTATATCCTCCATTAAAGCATCATTAGAAATAAAACTGTACAGCAGAGGGAGTGGTAACTCAGGTATCTTGTAGTGTACCTACCTACTGGTGTAATTAATGGTGAGTTCTGGTTTCATTAATACAGAGAGTTGATTTTCTCATTGAGTCATTGATGTTGTAAGAATAACATTCCATGTATAGTCCCAGATCAAATAAAACATCAAAAAAACAATTCTACAATAATGCTAGGACAACGGACTATGAATCTTTTGATTTATGTCTGCAGCTTGATCAGTGATGTTATGCTGTCTGAGATCAATAATTTATATCATTCTTAAAACATAGAATTCTTATTACATATAAAAAGATGTAAGCATTCTAGACTTGCACTATCCACTACCCAGCAGGCATCCACTGTTCATTTAAGCAAAACATATGTATTGAGACAAGAATAATTGAAAGAAGATCATGTGCATTTTTCGTCTTAAGCTACAAGATGTAAATGTCTCTGGCGTAAAATAAATCTTCTAAAGATTAAGAGAAAATGGATTTTGTTTTCAACACTCCTACATTCAAAGAGCAACGACAAAAAATTCTTAGCATTAATTTAAAATTTAGAAGTGTGAAAATTCTATGTTGGATGGGGTAGCAGAAGCTGGCCCCTTGTTGTTTATAAAAGAGCGCTGTCTTTTTAAATGAGACTTGTGTAGGCTTGGACAGAGGGTGTGTTTAAACAGACTAGATTGTTCCCATGGGTGTGTATTGGCGGAGAACTCTTCAGAGGCCAGAATTGCCTTGGTCTAGAGAGCAACCTTTGGCTGCAGCTACCCAAAGAATCTAAATTCCGTAAAGTAGGGCATTATTAAAATATGTGCCCTGGAATGCATTGGTTGTTTCTTGAAAGTCTGTTTTACTGTTCCTTGGAATTATGCTTCATCGCATTAGTAAACAGTAAGTACTATGGATTTTTTCTTCCCTGTTCTTGATTTTTTTTAACAACGTTTTATCATGATGGGTACCAAAACAATTGTAAGTCTTTTATTTTTTTGTTATTTTACTGGCATAATTTTTACAGTTGCAAACTGCAGCAGCTGGTCGAAATGTGAGCCAGAGAATTTTTAGTGTGTGTCGCTTTCATTTTTGGGAATGAAAGTGATTTTCATAAGGAAAATGACTTCATGCTTTATGAATTGATACCAGATTTGGCACAACTCTTAAATCTACATGTGTGTAAACATGATGTCTCTTAAGGAGTCAGTGTAGTCAACTTTTGTTGCCGATTTGATTTGGCTCAGAACACATTAAAAATCATACAAAATAGAAAATGTTTTAAAACTAAGGGTGAAATGGGGCACGTATTTTTTTCTGTTCACAATGGTCACAAAAAATGTGGGGCTTCACAAAATAATTCCAGAGCTAAGGGACTGTAAAATCCAAAAAATGTGAAAAAGCTGAACTGAAATAGTCACTGTAGTTAATGGTTAGGGTGTAGTTAATGGTTAATCTAGTTTTTTTATGTATATTGTTATGAATAATTATTATATTATTATAATATGATTAGAAATTTTATATTATATCATATTTATATGTAATATTTAATGTTGTATTTTACTGCATATTCTTAATTTCTATCCTTGGTTTAATTCATCCTTACCTAATCATTTTCAGTGTACTGTACATTGTGTGATGTTAGAGAAGTTAGTGTGTTGCGTGAACAGAGATTGGCAGGCAGGCTAGCCAGACTGTGGAAGTGAGGCTCCTGGACATAGGAGCTGTAAGCTGTGGATAGCCCAGCTAAGTTATAGCATGACAAATGAAATGCCTTAATGGGGGAAGATGGTTCAAATCCTTGTTGGCACCAGTATAATAAATAACTGAGCACACACTGTAAGATTCTGTGTATAGCATATGCAGTAGGAGTGGAAGATGACATGAGGTTGAATATTGCAGTGTTGCCATGCAATAACATTTTAATTCTCTTTAGTGTGAGTGCACATGGTCTAGCATTTCTGCTTTTATACTTGCCTTTGACTCTTTTAAAATGATGCACATACAAATCCTTGTGCCAAGAATAAACAATACAATTTCTGTCTCAATTGTGTCCATGTTATATCTTCCCGTTGAGAATAGTATAACCCTCTAGGGTCGCTCAAGAGAAAGTATATTTTATCAGTTCCTCTTGTGTACTGCTGTTGGCCCTTTAAATGTTTATACAGTACATGACTGCTTTGCTGTTTTATTTTAAGACAGAGATTGTCTGCCTTCATGGGAAAATGATTTCGTATGTATGCGAGGTGGCTGCTTGCCATGCAAAAGCTTCACTGTGTTTCTCTAGAAAGGATTTGATTCAGAAAGCTTTTTCTGCTGGCTATAAAACTTTCAGTTTATCCCGGAATATTTGTCATCTTGATTCGTATAAATCAGTGAGCAATCATGCTTGTGAGGTGTCCACCTGTCTCTTTCACCTTTGCGGGCATAATCCTCTGCTTATTCTACTGATATTCTTGTCTAGTCCTTCATCAATCCTGACTGCTCAAGGCAACAAGATTGCTTGGCGATGCTGTGATATGATCTTATTTCCTTAGGGAGTTCAGCTTTGACCAGATCTATTTGGCCAGTCTGATTGGTGAGTCAGCGTGGAAGCCTACCAACCAGAGTTGAAAGGTCCCAATAATATTCCACTGTCACACAGCATCCATCATCACACTGATGTTGCCTGGCCTTTGTATCTTTTGCAAACCAATATTGGCTCTCTAGGTTGAGTCCTGATTTTACATCATAGTCATTGTTAAGAATATAAGAAAAGTTACAAATGAAAGGTCTCCGCTTAATTGATCTTGTTCATTCGGTTGCTAGTAGCTAATTTAATTTCTTGTTCATATCTTTTTTTGAAAGAAGCTGATGTACTGGATTCTACAACCTGACTATTCAACTCCCTACAGACTCCTGGCTCCAGTTCTCAGTCATAGTGTCACTTTATAGTGTTGATTCTGAGGATGTCCATCGGGTTGACGTTATCCAATCATTTAAGGATTTTGAAGTCTTGAAATATCTTACTTCATAGTCTTCTCTGTTCAAGACTAAAACCATTTACTTCTTGACTTACTGTCAGAATAAGACATTCCTTTGAGACCAGAAATGTTTCATTTTCTGTCTCTGGACTGATTCTTTAACAGCAATATTTTTTGTTTAATTTTTAGTTACTGGGATAAAATGTTTTGCTTACAAAATCTACAGTCTGCACGTGTTTGATTTTTTTAGTTGTAAAATAAACCATAATGTGCTCATTTTACTTAGACTTTGGCTCTAACTGATTAATATTTTCTGTGGCTTGGAGTCTTGTGTGGTTGATGTTATGCAATTTATTTGCACTCTCAGAAACATCTTTCCTACTGAGAATTGAATGTTAAAGCACATAGGCATATATTCAGTCTCTCCTATGACCCTTTCAAGTAGTTAGGAGAATCTTGCATTCATTATTAAAACATGCAAATATAAATATCTCTCAAAGGTGTCTGAGTTTAGATTATGCTGGTAGATTATGTTTGAAATTAAAGTGCGAAGGGATGTTACACAATTTATACTCAATAATTACAGATTCATGGACTAATAAAAGCTATATCTAGAAGTTAAAGTTCACATTTGGGATGAAAGTAAGAGAGGAAAACCAGAGAACCTGGATCTTGATCTTTCACCATCTCTGGCACAAAGCAAAGCTGAATGAATCAGATACACGATGAGTGTGAGATAAATGTACTAAAAATGAAATAGAACGGGAATGTTTTAACATATTTGGATACTCTTTTCTTGTCACACAAAACGAAGGAAATTGCATTTGGCCTACAGTCCTTGATAAGTTGCCTTAACATCCCTTTTGTTTTTGAAAGAAAAACAGTTACACGCTATGCCTCTTGTGAGTCATCTGGTACCAGCTACAGTATATGGGTGGGGAACAAGGAACAGGCACTCAAAGGGTGCCTTCCATGCATCCTGTAAGCTTTCTTAGTACCGGATGCATCATTGTGAAGGAAAGTACCTACTAAATGTGGTCTTTAATGGGTCTAACCTAACCTCTCTCTACCCTTGATCACTCAGCATGCTGAAGCTGAGAACTTGATGCTGAGTAATTACCTATATTTTCCGTCCTTGTAAAAGCTTGAAAGAAATCAAACTTACATTTGAATTAGGGTATTGTTTTCAGAAATGTTATGGAACAGCCACCACATTCTATTTATTAACTAATTTACTTTTTTAGTTTATGCGCTACTTACTTAAGGTACATATGAACCATTGACTTTGAATAAAATAAATTTGGCTGCATTCCCCTTTATCCACGGAAATCCATAGATATCATTTGTTGTCTTTTGACCTAATGACCATATTGACAAATCATTCATTTAACTGAAAAATCAGTGCTATTTATAATTAGAATAATAAATTAACTGTTAACTGAAGATACAGTAAATTTTATACATGTGATATGTATACTGTTGATATATGGATATATACTTGTGCAGTATTGTGCAGTGAGCCTCTAAGAATTTCAATAAAGAATCATATATTTGCAAATACATACAATATGTACAGTATGTAATCCAATCATTGTATATCTGGCACTTTCAAATAAAAATTAGATACTGGATATTTATTTTACTGATAGTATATAAGAACATCTCTTCAGATTTCTGAAAAAAGTTATTCAACCAGTTCTTTTCCTAATTTAATTCTAGCTACTGTAGTATGCTTGAGTAATTCCTTCATTATTTCTCTGTTTGAATTAGATGCCTAAGAGGAGCTTTGAATGAGGTTTAATATTAGCTTTGTGGCAACGCAGGACAGCTGCCATAATGGTTTCTGTAAAAAAAATCACTTAAAAAAAAAAACCATCTTCAGAAGAATATGAAAAGAACAATACATTTTTTTATATTTTTAAATATTTATTTTTAAAGTAAATATATTTGTTTTTGGAATTTACAGCAGAAACTGGGATGGCTGTACAGTAGTTAACTCTAGAAGCTACGTTAAGGTTATTTTTCAAATTATTCAGGCACTTGACAGTGTGTTCTCATTAACATTCAATTCAAATAACGGGAAAAGTAAAATGATTCCAAATGCTAAAGCTAATGGTATCTTCTTATTGATTAATGTTCTGAAACCTTCTTATTTTTCATATCACATACTGTATGGGGTCTTTCTTTAGCTGCCTGTTAGATTTCTTTTGGCGAAATTGTGTTTGAAAAAATCTTATATCTTTAAAAACTTTGGACAGTTGTGTTTATATTGATTGCTACAACTTTAGCTTAACTTATTTTTTTTCTTTTTATCACAACATTTTTATACTCTATGAAACAAGTTACAAAACTGTCAGAACGCCAAATGGATGTACTAACAGTACAATCTGGAATTTATATGTTACAGGGGAATGTTTCTGTCAGTGCTTGGCAACTCATCTAATCACATCAGAATCCTCCTGGTATGACTGTATTTGGTTTGGGAAGGCATTTTTTATTTGCTGCGTCATGCCATCTGTTAAAAGAATCAAGTGTTTCCTCCATATCCAGTATCATAATATTTCACAAATGTTTTACAAAAGCTCCTTGTGATGTGGGATTATTGTACCTGTTGACTAACCCCAAAGCACTTCCTGCTTCTGATGTGCTTAAGGGAATAATACTCTTGTTATTTACTGTTTCAGTAGCTCAGAAAACCCAAGTTAAACTGGAATGGCTGCAATTAATCTGATTTGTATTATTGTGTTATTGGCTTGATCTGCTTGGCTGAAGGAATGACAGCTTGACCTTAAGGATGAGGCCACTGGAACCGCTTCTGTTGGAGGAATGAGCTAAGGAACTGCTTCAGGAGTGTATTGAAGGATGGAGGGAGGGATGCAAAGCTAGAAACACTGGAAGGTGTGTTAGAGACACGATACCCACCTGTACTTGTGAAAAGTGGAGTTAGTGTTGCGCTCCATTTTCATTGAAAATTTAATGACGTTTACAGGATACTGTGTGTGGTTGTTAAGAGTTGCTTTCTCCTCTAAATCCACAGAAATCTCTCTGGTGGAACAAAGGGACTATCATAATCAAAAGACTGAGGTTATTTATATCTAGAAAATGATTCACTAAACTTAATCCGCTTAGGACTACATCTGCTGTCCTGTAATGGAGTAGTAGGAACAAATTTGAGACTTCTAATGAGCTTGGGATTCAGGAATACATTCTTTGTATAGGAGCCTCTCCATCCCCGCTTATTCAATTTTAAATACAGGTCGTGTAAGATCTTGTATTGAACACTTTTAATTATTCAGTGCCCCTTCAAACATTTACATATTTATATCCTTACCTTATTGATTGAAATACATACCCCAGTGGTGATAGATGGCATTTTCATTAAAGAAATGACAGAAACTGAAAAGTATATTTCATCATCGTGTCCCTGTCAAGATTTCTGAAGTTATTGTAAATTATTTATAGCCTTCAAGACACGAGAAACAGGGCTTGTTTTGTTTCATCTTGCTCCCCTTCCCTCACTGGCAGTGGCTACCTCTTCATGTGTCTTTTCCATCTGTTTTGCTTCCAGATGGACAAGTCACAGAGGTACTAATTGGCAAACCTACCATTTCCTTCTGACCATTGCCTGGAGAATGTGTTGGGGGTTATATTAATATTAAATATTAAAATGAGTTTAAGTTCCCTGGCAGATTCTCTACAAAACAGAATAAATCTATATTTCATTTCTATATTTCTGTAGGGACTTCTTGGCATCTCAACAGATCTTATTAAGAGGTTATTCTCAAGCGAGACTCAGTTCTTATTGGGTGATACAGTATGTAACTGGAAGAGGGTTTTCTCTATGCTCAGCTGCAGTGCTGGAATCTGGAAAACAGGGAGTCACAGTTTTTGAGTTTGGTTTTTCCTGCTGTGTGGAGAGAGCTGCCTTAATTGACAGCTGGCACTTGAACATACAGCTTGAAGGAAAGAGCAACCCTGAAAGTTAAGCCATCTTTGCTTTTGGAGAGGAAAAAAAATGTTGCTGTAAGCGTAATTCCTTGGAGACTCATTAAATTAAACTTTCTGTTTAAAAGAGAAAAAAGTTCTCCGCTTTCCTTTGTGAGCCAATCTGCTGTCATTGAAGCATGGAAATAGCTTGTGAAAGGCAACAGCAAGGTATCTTTTAATTGCTGCCACTCCCCCTCCACTATTTGTCTTTTAAAAATAACCCTAATCCCCCAGCCTCCACAGTAAGACATTCATCGTTACCAAAATACCTGCAGTGACTCAGATTAAGGTTGCAGAAGTTCTCATGTTTCTGAAACTATCAAGAGACATGGTGGGTTCTGGGAGTCTGGAATCACCTTAGTGGTTTAAGCTAACTCTGGGGGTCTCTGGCCATGTGTAATTCTCAGATCGTTAGTCTAATAAGAATCAAATGAGCAAGACGGGCTAAATGGCCTCCTTTCACTTGTGACCTTGCTTGTGTTCTTGCAATTGTAGAAAAGGTTGCTTCTGTAGTAGTGATGCACAGTGGAAACTATGCATTCTACTCCACATCTGCTAAAGCAGCTTATGGACCACCACTGTATCCAAGGCCTTGGGTGTATTGCAGCTGTTCTGATTATATAGGTCTATTTGTTCCAGTACAAGTGGGGATAAACTGAAAAAATGACTTATTTTTTCAGTAACATATTCTTCTGTATATTTCTAGTAAACTGACTCACTGATGACTTAGCAAGTTAACCCAACACATTTATTTCCCCAGACCATCTTTCCATTTTGTTGCTCTGATTTTGTTGCATTTTTTGTCCTGTTACAAGAGTCTGAGAGCTCTTAGGCTAACATTGTGTTTGGAGTTGACAATGTGTGAAATAAATGTGAAACATTTTCCTATAGAAGCAACTTGGTTCTATACTAATTTGTGTTACTATATACTGTATACTGTACAAGGCTGCAGAGAAAATGCATGTTCTGTAGGCACTGGTGTTCTGATAATTAGCATGTCCAAAGTTTTGATGACATCTGGTGGGTTTTACACTTTAAACTTAGTGAACTCTCTAGACACCAGCTTTCATGAAGCATGCAAGTCATGTTTCGGGCTGTTATCGGACATCTCTGACAGCTACTGGACAAACATCAGTATGACTTGAGCACAGATCACTGTTGCAATGAATGATAGCTGACATCTTTTGAAATACTACACTGGACATGTAAGACTTGGGCATTTATCCTAGAAATTGTTATGTAAAATATTACAGTATATCATTGAATGCCCTATTATTTGCCCTTTAAGAAAAAATAACACTGTGTTTTCTTATAGTTACGATGGATAAACAGTATCGTTCAGGGCTTTCTCACCTTATTATGTGAGAACACTGGCACTATGGTGTGCTAAAGTCAGTACTCAAGCACATTGTTATGGCTCAATAAAACTCTTAGATTTCAGCAGTAAAGGCTAAAGACAAGGTTTTTCAATTACATAATGACCACATTTGGGTACCTCAGCATCCTGTAGAGATGCCAATGATAGTTAATGGCTTCTACAAGGTCATTATCAGATGACAGTGCCTAGAGCAATAGATTGAATCACTGTTATGAGGTGTTTATCATTGTCTGAAACATTAAAACTACAGTATGCCTTTGACAACACTGGAGCTATTATCAAAATTAAAGAAAACTATTTTTTCTAATGCAAAAAATGTTTTGTTTTTGGTGAATTTGCTTACCAGATATGTTTTATTTACACATGCAGTATATTTATTGTATTATAAGAATGACCAAACCAAGTGCACCACAAATTTAAAGACTGTAGTCTGTCAAAGCTTCAGCACTCTAATAAGGAATGGTTATGACCTTATGTTTGTTTTTAATTTTTCTCAAATTAGACCAGCATTACAGATGGGTGCCAACAAAATGAAGTTTCCTTGGTGCAACCTTACATTATGCATGCACACATTATTATAAAATAAAATAAGATCACTTTAGTAGCCATAGACAATTTCTTGCATTAGGAATTCATCTTTTTGCATACCACAGCTTTTTCTCCATGAGACACAGACACACAGACAGGGAGAGAAGCTTGGGGTCAGAGCGCAGGGTCAGCCATTTACTGTATACGGCTTCCCTTGAGCAGTTGGGGTTAAGGGCCTTGCTCAGGGGCCCAACAGAGAAGGATTCCTCTGCCGGCCGCGGTATTTGAACTGGCAACCTTCGAGCCACAGGCGTACCTGGTACATTATACCAGGACTGTTTTATGCTGCGCAAAACGTACCTGGTATAATGTAAAAGTATTACAGCTGGACTATATTCTGCCTTGTGTGTTATGAGAACTACTATTTCATACCAAGTAAATCATGAGTGTGGTTAAACTGTAGACAACATTGTTACAGCAAAGATGTGGAAAATTGAATTATATGAGACACTCATTATTCTGAACTGCAAGTATGAGAAAGACTATTGAATATGAAAAGCTGTGTGTAACATACACCAGGCTGGTCTACAATGCTGATATTATAAACCTAGTTCTCTGAGTCCTCCAGTATCTAATATTTCTGCACTGAAAGAGAGAGCAGAAAATAGCCCACAGAGCTAAGCAGCATCCAGAACAGACGCTGTCAACTAGGGTCACCATCAAATCCAGCAGTTTCCAGACTACGGCAGTAATTCACATTGTAATAAATGGATCGTAGATAGGAATGATGTTTTTCTGCATGTTTCATAATGACTAAAATTGTCCTTCAAGTCTCTAAGGAGAGGGGGCCATAGGATGAGAGCTTAAATTTGATAAATCCCAGAAAACAAATGTTGATAAAGTAAGGAACAACCATGGCAATTGTGATGGTGAGTGGAGATACTGTTTCAGTGTGTCCAGATGCATTGCCAGGTGTCTCTCATTAAAAGTTAAAGTCCTGCATCAAGATCCGGTATTTTTTGGTTCTCATGTAAAGATAATGTCATGAAGCTTGTTGATGCGATCAGTGCTTCAAACTGCAAAGCGTATTTGCATGCTTGAAAGAAATTAAGGTGTAAATACTAGAAATGAGTCATCGGTTTTTGAACAAATATAAAATCACCCGGTATGCACAATTATGCACAAAAAGTCACAAAAGTCATGTGCATGTTACATGAAGTGCAAAATACCCGTTTCAGGGGCGGGGGGGGGGAATATTTGTCTTTATTAATGCTATTAATATTGTAATTGTGAAGTTTCCCTTAAAAATGACATGTATGATAAATTAACTTACAGAGACGCAAATTGAAGACTTGCAATATTCCTTAGTGTTTTCTTTAACCACAGCCTTGTAATGTGAGATTTATATATTGGTTTGGCTTGCAACTGTGGAATGTAAAGCAAAAGGCAGGAATGTGATGCCTTTTAAACCTTTTAAATTCTTCCACCTTATTTTTAATATAGTTTAAAGAAGTTAACATTGACTATTGTCTGAAGTATATAATTAAATCACGCGCTATTCAGACTTTTCTGATATGATTCAATTAGCTGTGAATTTCATCTTACTCTCAAGCTAATCCAAATTGCATTATTGTGCTCCATTTCAGTATTCTGACATAGGCTAGCCTCCATGAGATTTAGCTTAAAGGGTACTTCTGTTTTAGTTTCATATACAAAGAGAATCATTTGCTAAGTTCTCAATTGTTCATCTTGAATTGATTATTCAAGATGATTATTTAAAGCCTTAACTAGAATAAATATAAAACTATCTTTAGAAATAGGTATACATGCCTTGAAGTGTGCTTGTCTCTGAAGTCATTAAGGAATATTAAGTGGCTGGGCTAAATATTCATTATGTATTAAAAAACATTCTGATGTTAGGGGAAGGAGGGTGAATCTTATTTCATGTTAAAAAGGTCTTTTTCTAGTCATTCCTGCTGAGATATTCATGGGGCTAAAAGGACCTTGAAGACTGAAGACAATCACACAGCATTCTGGAATGATCCAAATTAAGTCATTTAGAATGCAAATAATTCTTGATTTAAAACATAGTTTAGTGTGGAGGAATAAGGGAAGTGGCTCAAATGCAAAGGATTTGACAATTGAAAGAACATAAAACTATTCTGACCTTTAAGAGCAAAATAATTTCTCTAATAAGATGAGAGAGTATAGAAAAGTTCCCAAGAACTTAACAGAAGAGCAGTGCTTCAGAGGAATTCCAGTGGAATGCAGTGGGAACAACAGATCCACTAATGATTCATTTTTTTTTTTTTATTTTAATGCAGAGATATTCATAAAAGGCAGCATTCATTGTAACTAAAATCATGTATGACAAACTTCTCTGTTTCAAATCCATTTAGAATTGAATGCCATTACAGACGAGCTTCCAAAACCAAAACCGGTGACTGTAAAAATCAGCAGACAGAACTGAACTGAGTTGTGACATTTGTTATTTATATGACTTGCTGTTAAAATTTGTGCTTAATGTGTCTGTCTTGTCATGGCCAGAACAAAGATCATTTACAGATCATACAGGACCATACAGGATATCTTTAGTGAATCTTAGAAAGATTAACTTTGAGTTGTTTTTATCCAGAACATTTTCAGACAATTTGCCTGCAGAACATTGTTTTTTAGTTTGTCACTACATAGTATATAGAGTTGCAGGTAACACTGCTATCACACGCTGCTACTAGTCTGGGACTAAAGCTAGTTCTTGTTGTTGGATTATGTTTTGGATTATGTTAATCTTGAACATAATCAATGTTCATCTCATTGAATTGGATTCAATGAGATTTCATTGCTCATTGAATCCAATTGTTATCTCAGAGCCTATGGGATTGTGCTCTTCATTCTACTGGGGCTCTGAGTGAAGCAGTTTCTCATAGCTCTACCTGATCTGCTGTACAGTGATGCTGCTGGTGGATGAACTAGCCTACATTATGTCCCCTCTTATATGTGAAGTGTTTTAAAATCCATTGCAATCAACTATTATAAATTATTATTATTATAAATTCTTTGAATAGCTGCTTCACCTACAGTACATACAGTAGTGTTTCTGAAATCCAGCAGAAGTCAGACCAGTTCTGAGATTAAAACAGTCACTGTGGTAACACAAACTCTATAGAGCTATTAAATAGCTCCACCACTTTTTATGGATTTACTGGATAGCTGTCTTCAATTAACTTTGAAGCTGTGAGCTGTTTAACCTTTTAAACAACATAAGCAGAATAATGTATGGATTACCAATCAATGCTAATCTAGTAAAAAAAAAAATCTATTTTGCTTTTTCTGTGTATGGAAGATAAATAGTTTTTCAGGCTGCAAGCACTTTATCCAACATTAGCTCCTGAAACAAGAGGTAAAAGTGGTCAAAGTTGCTTGCACTCTTTGCTTAAAACGTCTTTTCATTTTTTCTTTAATCATCCACTTCAAGGATCAATATCGTACAATCTTCTGTTAAAAAGTTAGAAAAAAAACGATTCAGAATGAACTCTAGTTAAAAATATCAGTGCATTTATTGAACTGGGGGAAAAGTGCTTAACAGAACGCTTTTTTATCAGATCTACTAGTAAACTTCTTGCTGAAACCAGGGAAGACAGAATAGACTCTTTAAAAACATACAGTCCGTGCAACAAAAACTCCCAAATAACACTCCTTCCCTTCAGTTAGTACCAAGAACTTAATTGTCTGAACTTGTCGGGGGCGTTTCTCCCCTATTCCTTATAAACATTCCCCAAAGGCTGTGCTTTAATCTTCAGATATTCTTGGCTAAATTAAGGCTTTTTGCTGCTGTGTGGCTGCTTGCTGAAGCAAGGTGTTTCTAGCTGCAATACAGTAGGAGCTAACTGCCCCTACTTCCCACAACCTTATAAGTCTGGAAAGATTAAATTATCCAGGAAGCTGAGAGAAGAGGGTCAGGAAGGCTGAGAAACCAGAGCAGTCAGCTCTGTTCAGCTCAAACTTCAGGTTTATAGATTGTGATGATTAGTCCAATTTAATTAGTTGTGCAAAGCTGAAGATGAGTAAGTCTGACTGCTGGCCAGATCAGGTCACTGCTGGTGGTAGACTGGGATCACTCTCACTGTGTCCTGTTTACAAATTCCACAAGTAGTGGGACACTTGAGAGGCAGTCTTTGACATGAGGAATTGACGAACGTTTCACGTGAATAGCATACTCTTCCTTGTGAAATAACATTACTTAAAACATTCATGACATTTGTATTCATCTGACTGGAGGAATTTGGGGCTTGTTGTCTCATGTTTGAACTTATTTACAGTATATTGAGAAACACTAAGAATGTTACGTGCTTTTCGAGAACCTGCTCTATAACACAATGTTAATGTGTCAATACTTTTTATATACTATTTTATATCAGTTCTGTTGGTTTAAAAATAATAGGAAAATCACCCAAATGTGATGTAATGCTCTGATTTAATCAGTTGATATTTGTGCACTTGTTTCCCTTGGGCCTGATGCATTCATGAAGCTGGATCGTGTATGAATCTCTCAATATTCTAAAATATATTCTTTAAATCTGAATCGTAGTTCAAGAATGCTGAAATTTTGCTCTGATTGAAAACATAATGGCAAAGTTAACCATTTTGATTTCAGCCTAAAAAACTGCACCCGCGCAGAGTTCTTGAACTTTGTTAAATCTGTTAAATATGAGACAGGAATTCTACACCAGGATTAAATTTACTGCCTTTTTTTCCTCTGAAACGTACAGTAGCAGCACATCTTTAATGCATTTGAAAAACATGATAAGAGCACTGCAGACATGAATGTAAACATGACTGTTCAGCTGGTCGTATCACAGCCAGTGGTAAATTGTTTTCGTTAGCTTTAATGAGCCTAAAGAAGCCCGTCAGTCTCTCAAGCCCCCGGATATATAAAAAGGGAGAAAAAGTTCTTTGTGCATACTTTTATTGTTTGTCAGCTTTGACATGCTTTTTAAGATCCACATGCGGTCATCGGTAAGTCAAGGTGACTCACTTCTCTCCTTTAGACATTTCTAAGCAAGGACATACATTTCAAGAATTGATTTTTTCTATTTTCTTTAAAATGTGAACTTTAGGATGTTTATCTTTTTTTGTTTCAAGAAGGCTGAATAACGCAGTACAGAATGATACTATGAGACAAGCAAACCTTTTTCTTTGTTTACCTATGGGCTGGTACTATGAGCTGGTACCCATAAGTTTAAGTCAGTAGCACAGCTGTGTATTTTAGTGTGCAAGTACAAATATGTGACAGAGCCTGGAAACTGTCATGCTTATAGCATAAAAAACTACAGTCATTGCCTGTCTTAGTTTTATAATTTGTATCATATTTCTTTTTATAGACTTTTGGTTTTCCCATTTAATATTATACGCTAGTAAATTTTAAGACTTAGTTTCTTTATGCCTTATAAAAACATTAATGGAAAATTATCCATATTTGATGTACATTTGATGAGCGTGATATGTATTTTTCTAAATAAATGATTTCTTTGTTGTTATATTTACTTAAAAAATGAAAACAAGATTAGCCATTAAGCAAGCAATCCAGCGAAAAGCTTCAGGCTTTATTTTTGTGCAATATAGATTTAGCAACCTTAAGATGCTCTTTCTGTTTATATCATTATAATGGACCGAGTTACTAGTCTGTACTTTTAGGCTTTCAATTGCCTAAAATATCAGCCTACTGCCTAAAATATGGCTGATAACAACAGGTAAGCACCCTGAGACAAAAGGGAAAACGCAAGGTGAAATATATTTTTTTCTTCCATATTTACCATGAAAATTAAAAAATAAAATACATTATCCTGAATTTGAGATTTTTCAACCCTAAGTGTTCTTTATTTTTCAGTTAAAATATTTTTTTTCCATTTTATCATTTTAACCAAATAATTGGGTACCACATTTATTCATGGAACCTGCATTAATGCAATACAGCATGTCCAAAATGTGATGTTGGGGCACCATCTGCTTTTAAACCTACAGTACTTGTCATAGTAAGACGTTAAAAAAAAAGAAATGTCCACATGTGCTGAAGATTTACCTCCACATACTGTCTAATAAAGGCTGTTGGTGTTTCAGTTTCTTTCTCCTCCTAGTACTTCCTACACATGTGTTTTTCTCTTAAATGTGTGGTACCTGTCCAGTGCATCTTGGCTTAATATTCTTTTTCTGTGCTGAGAATTGCCTGAAGCCAGTCCAGATTCTTCTGTTTTTGTATTATTTTAAAACCTCTTGGAACTCCTGACTCTATAGCAAAAGAGATGAATTATTATAATTTTCAACTCTGGCTTCACTTAAATGCACAACAGCTGTAGCAGCTGCCCTGACAGTTAAGAGCATTTTGAGGAAATAAGTGAGAGAACAACCTGGGATGATAGTTTTTCAAATACTGTTCCACTATGCAGCATTATGAGAAAGCAGGGTGAAATAAAAAGAATCCAGAATCTGCAAATTAGCCCTCATTGGTGCCTCTCAACAGCTGCAGTACATGCCTCTTGACTTGTTTCACTTGTTAAGCGTTTAGGTAGAGTTGGGAAGCTGGATGGCATTTGTGTTTTTAACGAAGTACCAAGCTAGCTAAATACAGGGGTGATAAATCAGTGTTCTATTTATATGACTAAAATTTCCTTTTTCTTGGTCATATAGCTGTCCACTTACTCTCCAGGCTGATGAGAAGTGAACAGATATGCCAGTGTTTGCCTTTTAGGAATGCGTATGTCGTTTTCCCTAGAGGTTTGGGTCTTGACATGATACTTACAGCTGATTTGCATGTACTTTTAAGGCTCAGCTAGCAGCTTACAGAAGAGCTGACAGTTTCATCACTCTGCCTTCTTCTGCCCAGCTACAAAGTGACCAATCAGAGAGAAGCTACTGTACCTTCATTTTCTCCTGTGGTGGATCTGAGTCAATCCTGTCTTTTATTTGCCAGAAGCCCAGAATCCTGTGTATTACACGCAGACCTCACTGTGCTGTTTATTACAGGAGCAGCCTCAGAACTCTCTGCGGTTTAGGATGGGCTCATTCAAGTGAAAAGGATGAGAAAAGATTTGGCTGGTCATGCAAAAATAGTCACTACCTGATGTGAAATTGACAGTGGGGACAGCAATTTATACCATACACTTGAGCAATACTGGGTGTTCAGTGGCTTTTAAATTGTCTTTACCGTTATCACTATCATTCAGTGTGTACACTGTGTGAGAAAGGGGAATCCACTGGCTTTCACTGTAAAGGTGCAAATAATTAAGCTTTGCTAGGTTTTTTTGTGCTGTGTGAATTAAGGGGTGATTAAAAATCATTAAACAGCTACATTTTCATTCATGAATTGTGATTTCAGTATAATTCAACATTCCAATTTTTCAGCACAGGGTGCTGTTATAGGATTTTTTGTATTGAACTGGAGCTTTTTTCTTTGTATTATTTATCCTTTCCTAAGAAGAGTTGGCTTTTGAATTTATTATTAATTTTGTATCTCCATCTGTTTCTCTGGGTACTTTCAATAACAATGTTTTTATTTACCACCTTTAGCCATTTATTACAATGTGGTTTGCCGAGCTTTTTAAAACCTAGAGTTAGAGATATTTTAATGTTAAAATGATTGAAATGAATGATATGTGATGCCAAGTGAAAAATGGAGACCTACTGTATGAAAATTATTTCATGAAATGTCGCTTTTAGAATTCATAGCAGTTATATTGGCAGCTCGGGGCTTTTAAAATGAATTTCGAGACCTTGATTCCATAAGATAGTTTGTTTACAACATTCAATTCCTTTCTTATCTTTTCTCCACGCATTGTTGAACGTTATATGGATTTTACAACTCTTTCATTCATGCATTTTCATATAGTCTAAAATATTTTCCCTCAGAACTGAAAACAGAGAAGAAAGATACAGAAAGATTTAGTAAAAGTCTGTAAATCTACAGCACTACTGTATGTTGTAACATAACACGCTTTGGAGTTCACCGACTGAAACAGTTCCATGTCAGACATGTTCTACCCATAATAAATAATATAAATAATCTTTACACTTACAGTATATAGCACTTTTCAGGAGATTCCACTCGAAGCGCTATACAGGTAATGGGGACTCCCCTCCCCCTGGATGATGTGACAGCAGCCAGAGTGCTCCAGTATACACCCATAAGTTACTGTACCAGTAGGGAGGAGAATAGAATATGAGTTACTGTATGAGTATGAGTTAGGACCCATTATGTGCAGTAGGAGGTGACTAACTAACAGTTTAATTACAGAAATACACAAAGACCACCTAGTTCATGGAAACTTAAGCAGCATTACAAAGTGATTTATAAGCCTGCAGTTAATCTAAAATCTTTTGAGTTTCCTTTAGCATACTGTAGTATAACATTTGAGCTTGGCACACAAATAAATGTCATTTTTATAGGTTATTTCAGGTTTATAGGTTTTTTCATGTATTTTGGCAAACGTATTTCTACATTTTCTATTTCTACTGTATTCCTGTTATCCTGAACAGGATCTCGATACAGTTAGTGTACATGGCTTTCCATCAAAGAAACTGAGTTTATTTATATATTTTATATTTAGTTTACTGATGAACTGTATATTATATCTCTGCTTCAGCTAAACATGGTGTATTATAAGAATGTTTTCTGTGGAACAGTGTAATTTGGTATTCACACACATGAGATCCATCTGAACAAATAGTAGTACATACAGTACCAGAAGACACTGAACTGACTCAGTCTGACTACTATCTCTGTGGTAGCTTGTGTATAGTTTATGTTGTAAATTCATGTCAGTTGTAATTTCATTGTTCAGTTTTCACATAATGGTTTTTTAATTACTGTTAATTACTAATACTCTGTTATACAATAGATATATGCATATACATTTTATAGATTTTACTGTTGTTCATTGGACACGTTATTTACATTTTAATCAGTGAGCATATTAATCCATTGAGTGTTCCTTGGTAAAAAATAATAATGAGCTCATAAAAATTCCAGGTGCTCAGTGTTTGGTATTTGAGTTGGGTTAAAAATCATTAAATTATGTAAATTACGTATCTGTATACAGTAAGTAGACATTCAAAAATACATGATTTTAATTAAAGCAAGAACAGCAATAGATACAATGACAAACCAGAGAACTAATGAAGTTCAGCTGCTGTCGGAATGATTGAGGATGGCCTATCTGTGAGTAAAGTCACCCATAGAATGACGAGCTCTGTTTCAGCAATCAGCAGACTATGCAGAGAAACCAGGAAACTGACTCTGTGAGGGACAGGCTTTATCCTAGAAGGCAGAGGTTAACCCCACTAGCTCAGGGCCATCAAATTTGCCTGAGCCATCCACATAATCTTTCCAGACTGTAGTGGCTCAAGACATTCCAGGAAGAAATATCCTGGGATCAGCAGAATGACTGCATCTCACCATCTGCATGAAAATAATCTGCTCAAAACACATTCAGAGGTTAGCTGGAGATGATAAAGAATCACAGAATCACTCCTTTAACACAAGAAAGGGGTTAGTAATGGTTAAGGGTGATTGTGCTGCTCAGTGATACATTGACAAAATCCTTGATCCAATAGCAACTGAATCCAGTAGTATCACTTTTCCAGTAGCACAATAGAAGACTCCAAGAAACCAATTGCAAAGTTTTGTTGCAGTCGGCCTTTTCTCCTGTCCAGTAGAAGAGCCGTAGGACCAGGTCATCAATAGGAGACAACTGCAACAGGCCAATCTTGGCTGACTGTAACTGCACATGAGGAACAACTGAATGTCCCACTGCAGTCTATCCAGAGGTTGATCAGGTCTATATGTCAGCACTGTCAGAAATGTGCTTATGCACAGTTTGTAAAGTTTTACAAGTTTTTAAGTTTGTAAAGTTTTTTAAATCGACAGTCTGCCATGTTTCAAACAAACAAAAAACATTCCATGAGTCTTTGTTCTGTATTTTAGTTCACAATTTCTGTGATTTTTATATCTATTTTTCACATTTCACCTTCGGAATTGAGTATTGCATTTCTTTTTTTTCTGTGCAATGTGTGTGTATGTACGTATTATGAAATTACCCTGATAGTAAAATCCCATTATTGTCAACTAGAGCTAACATACTAAATAAAACGCACCAATTTCTTTTAATATAAACATTTTGGTATAAATGAATTTTGTCTTTTTGTATTTTGTGTGATGTGTCTTATAGAGTTTTAGTTAGGAGATGAATTTTTGTTATGATTTTCCTATTGGAAAAATTAGGGCTGCTTATTAGTCTTACTATAATTGTGAGTACTGGTCTAATACTGATACTTTTATCTTCTGGGCCCACTGCTGTGATTGGATTGTTTCTTAATTGCCAATATACTGTTTTATGCTCTTGGAAGCATTTAATATTTGCATGTATTGCCTCTGGGGAGTCTAAGACTAAATCAAATAAAATCTGTTTTCATAAAAACATGTTCTTTTCCTTTTTACATTAAAAAAGACTGACACATGAACAGCAAGCTGCTGTATGATGCCAGCTTTGCAAAGATTGTGGAAAAAAAAACTTTTTTGATTTGTTCAGATAAATGAAAGACTGCTGACTTTAAAAAAAATGACTTATCTATCAAAAGAAAGAGGCTTCAGCTGTTTGGGCTTGAAAATATGACAAATACAAGCTAAATGGAGAAAGAAGAACTGTCACTTCCTTCAGCTGTGAACTCAGACATTCAGCCAAGTTTATTTGCTGGCAAATTAGAAAATACGTCTTCACAATATGGCAATGGGAGACTGATTTCCTGAGATGTTCATGGGATGACAGCTTTAAGACATGTTGCCTTGTATGGTTATTTTGGGAATTAAAAATAATATTTGCTTCTGCAAAATTATTATAAATACTGGTATAAACTCCACACACAAAAGGCAATTTCAATAATCAAAAACCGTTACTGTACTTAAAACCCACTTTGGATATTGTTTTAATCTCCACTCAAAGTACACTGCTTTAAGTAAATTAAGTAAAACATTATTTTTACAAAGTGCTTATTGTAAATTAAATACATATAATGAAGTGGTGTTTGCGAAGGCATTCTTTGGTGGCTCTCAAGGCAAGAATTGTGCAGTTGTTAATTTTGTAGGGCTTGCTGGGGGTGTTCAGTGACTAACAAGAGTGTTTTCTTTCTTTTCAGATCACATCTAATGCCGAGGCTGAAAGAATCACGGTCCCACGAGTCTTTGCTCAGCCCCAGCAGTGCAGTAGAAGCTCTGGATCTCAGTATGGAGGAGGAGGTTGTAATTAAGCCTGTGCACAGCAGCATTCTGGGGCAGGACTATTGCTTTGAGGTAAGTCATCATGTGTCTGATACTGCACATCCCAAACAGCCACGGAGACACCATAGAAGCACCCATATCACCCTGCAACTCACAACTGGCAGCCCCCTGAAGCTCAGCAGGTGTGAGCCTGGCCTGTACCTGGGACAAACTAAGTTTGCTGCTGGAAGAGGTGTAAGTGGGGCCAGCAGGGGGCGCTCACCCTTTGGTCTATGTGGGTCCTAACGTCCCAGTATACTGACATGGACGCTATATTTGTAAAAAGGTGCTGTCCTTTGGATGAGACGTAAAACCGAGGAGACACTCTGTGGTCATTAAAAATCCCAGGGCGTTTCTCTAAAAGAGTAGGGGTGTTACCCTGGTGTCCAGGCCAAAATTTCCCTTTGGCCTTACCAATCTTAATAATCCCCATCTCTGAATTGGCTTCATTGCTCTGTTCTCCTCCCCAGTGAGAGCTGGTGTGTGGGGAGTGGACTGGTGCAGTATGGCCACCATCGCATCATCCAGGTGGGGCTGCACATTGGTGGTGGTGGAGGGGAGTCCCCATTACCTGTAAACCACTTTGAGTGGAGTGTCCAGAAAAGCGCTATATAAGTACAAGCAATTATTAATTAATTATTATTAAATAATAAAAGCCTGATGAAATGGCTGAGCTTATACTGTACCTAAATACTTATTATTATGATTAGCCTGTATGTACTGTATATACAGTAGCAATAATGACAGTGTGCTCAGTGTTCTTTTTTAGACTTGCTTATTAGCTATGTTTCCTGGCTAGTTTTGTTTATGACAGGTTTTTCTTCAGTCAACGGTATAAAGCTCAGGAAGGGGGAATTTAAAAAAGAATATTATTTTCGAACCCCACTGTGCTGCAGCGTTTGATAAAGAGGTTTCCTGTTTAATAAATGTTCAGTGTATAATAAATGACAGAGCACTGTCCAGTACCATCAAAGCTTTTCTTTGAAAACATTAGCTTCTTTTACTTGTCTTTGAAATGCTTGCAATTTTATTAAGGAAATAAAGCATTCACAAAACCAGTCACAAAGTCTTCATTTGCTGAAGCAATACATCTCAAAAACATCAAAGAATTTGGTTAAATATTTATAGATACCATAAAATCTGGAATATATTTAAATCAAATATTTCTTTTGCTTTTTTTAAAGGAGCTTTACAGTTGGCTAATGCTTGTTTGGACAGAAGCTCTGGGTATGCTGCCACTGTAGATTATGCAGTCCAACCTCAGATTTATGCTGTCGTCTCTGCCATACCCCAATGTCCCCGACATACACTGCCAGAATGAGTGTCAAGCACATTACACAAAAACTCAGTACTCTGACTCAAGGAATTTCAATGCATTTGAGAGACTGCTGTCTCTATTAGACTCACTGTGAACAATAAGCCTTGTTGCACCAAGATGTTTGGTAGCAATAAAAACAAGTTTGTCTTTCATAGGATTTTTACTTTCCTTTTTAGGTTGTCATGGAACAGTGAAGCACATTATGTGCTACAGTATATACATTACTGCTAGTATTCTACTCAGAATCACTTATTTTAAATAAAACTTTGATAGATTTCTAAAATACTGATTACAGCTCCCAGAAAGCAAATTACCCTCTCTTTATAAGATTGCAGTCTTTCGATTTCATATTTATTCTTCTAAACAGAAGCAAACACTCAGCAGCTCAACAGATACAAGATATTGCTGCATAGTTATCAGCCCTACATCAAACTCCTATCCAGGCATTAACAAGCAGGCCCCAGTACACAGTGGCAGTGCTAGTCATTATTCTGACTGTCATGTTTCATTCTTGGATTATTTTTCAGTGCTGTAAAGACGTGTGATCTTCAATACTATCTCACCCCATAGCAGTACTGTGAACCATGTGGGGCTTTGGGTGCTACTGCTGGCAGCCTTCCCTTGCTTTTCAATACGCTGAAAATGTCAAAGGTCTGGCCTGGCTATTTTTCTGAATAAATAAGTGAATAATGTAAGAATTGCCTTTGCTAAGAGCTGGCAAAACAGAACCTATTCCGTTTCACAATTTATTTCTGTACCATCTTTAAAATGGCAGTTGGATAGTAGTAAAATGTTTATCTACTGTATTCCATACTTTACAGTATAAACAATGTGATGGACCCATTTCGGTAGCGACTTCACAGCTAAAATTAAACATTATTAAGGTGAGAATTGCCATAACCCAGGCAATGTTCTAATCAGAACCCAAGCAATGCATTGTATTGTGTTCAGAGAGCAGAGATTGTGCTCTGTGATCCAGATGTCACAGGTTCGAGCCTAGTGCCAAGCAATTTGCTGATCAGTGCACAACTGGGTGAGTGCGACTGTGGTCGCGAAATCCTTAGCTGTCCAGGATTTCTTCGAATGGGCAGTCAATGAGTGCCATGCCTAGAAGATCCTCCAGGCATAGCTAAGTCTTATGTAAGACACTTTGGTAGCTCACAGTATTAAATAACAAATGGTTCTGACAACAGGTCCTTAGCTGAACTGATAAGCATTTGATAATTCCAAACTGGTTGCATACAAAATGAAAAATAGTGTTCAATTATTAATAATAGAAATGAGAGTTTCCAACATTTAAAAAACTTACTTGGAATATAATGCATAGTCTAGTGTCTAGTCTAATGATACTAATCTCGTCGGCGTAGTGATCCCTTTGGAGGTCATGAAGCATTATCAGGCAGCAAGAGGACAAGGTGGAATTTCCCTCATTCAGTCTTCATTTCTAGCCTTACCTCAGCAGGGAAGGGAAGCATATCATATGATAACAGCAAAGCAGCTACTGTATGTCTTCAGGCTTTATTTGACTTTCAGGTGCATGAGTAATGCATATGCATTTTCATTAGGCACTGAAGGATGAATTTTTATAATGCAATGCACTCGCTTATACAGATTACAAAGAAAAAGCTTCTCCTGCCACCAGTGAAGATTCTGTTTTACCTTTTGATTTGCATATCTTGCTTTTTATTTATTTAAAATAACAGAGTAATGGGGAAAAAGAGACTGGAAAAAGCACAGCTAATCTCAGTTTCATGTTTTACAGGTTTTTATTTCTATTTTTTTTATCCTAGCTTTTATTCTCTATGTTTACTTTTGCCTGTATGCCCAGGTACAGTACTCTATTTATTGCTTGACTGAGGATGAGTGTGTCATTTTGAGCTTAAAGAATTCTTTGCCTCATTTCATTCTTCATGGCTTTGCTGGTGGCAACTTCAGAAAAGGACATTTAGAGGGATTTAGAAAGCTATTAAACTAAAGTCAATTGCCAACTGGATTGAACATGCACTGCTTTGTAATGCAGGCCTCATTTTGCAGAGGCAGTTGGTCTAGATGGATTTGTCTGGCAACGATACTAATGTGGATTTTAAACAGTTTAGTGCAGTGAGTTAGCCTCAACTACTCTGAGTTGTTAGAAAATAAGTATAGTACTACTTGACCATGTTTTCTGTTATTTCATACTACGTAGTAGTAATAATTATAAAAAAAACGAATACGGTACACTTTACAGAATGACAACAACAATAAAAAAATACACAAGATATGCACAATGATGTTACGTCCCAGTGTGTGGTCTGTGTGTGTCTTTGTTGTTATGTTCCACACTTCTGACCTT
This sequence comes from Lepisosteus oculatus, assembly GCF_040954835.1. Taxonomy (NCBI): domain Eukaryota; kingdom Metazoa; phylum Chordata; class Actinopteri; order Semionotiformes; family Lepisosteidae; genus Lepisosteus; species Lepisosteus oculatus. Next base: position 8,457,304 of record NC_090719.1, on the reverse strand, counting down.
GATTGTTTTACCTCTCCCATTGAGCCACCATTACACCACTGTTCCATATGACATCATCATCAATCAGCCTCTCAGCCAATTAGAGAGCATCTTATTCAGTAACATTGAGGTTTTCAGGAAGGACAGGCCTTTTGTCTGACTTTGGTCCCACTCGGCTTTGCTTTGCTTTGCCTTGCCTTGCCTTGCCTTGCCTTTGTGTGTGTTTTCTTATAGCTTTGGCTTTTGTCTGTTTCTGTTCGTCTTCTTTGTACTTTCGTTTGTTTGTGTTATCCTTGTTTCGCCATTACCTTGCCCTAACGTGTTATATGTTCAACCTTTGTGTTCTTTTGTACCCTGTTCCTATTGATTACTCTCGTTTTCCCTTATTTTGTATTCCTAGTTCACTTGTGTTTTTGTGTGAACTTTTGTGTATAAGGTTAGGTGAGGTTGTTGGGTACACTCTACACACTTAGTTGATTTTGTATAAGTAACACTAGTTAGTACGGGTGAGTACTGTTTGTCTTGGTTTTGGGTAGTTAGCGAAGGTTAGCTAGGGTGTTGAAGACGCCGAAGACCGTGTGTTTCGGGTTTTCTTCTGTAGTCAGATTGGCTTTCCCTCACTTTCCTAGCCAGCTCCATTTTGTTTGTTATTTTCTTTTCTTTGGCACCACTCTAGTTCCCTTACCCTGTGTCTTATTTCATACCAGTCACTTATTCACCTTAAAATTATCACTTTTTGCACCAACCCCTTAATATCACGCTTCCTAGTCCCTCACCAGAACCCACCTGCTTCCAAAAATTATCCTAAATGTTACACCCCTTTGCCCCTAGACACTTGGGGTCGTAACAATGAGAATACACAGTGAGAGGAGACAGTAGATGGGGACACCGAATACATGTAGGAGCAGAGGGGTAAAGAACAGAACCATTTAAGTAAAGGCTCTTCTAAAGACGGTTTTGAGTCTACATTTGAAGGAGTTTAGAGAAGATGACTTTCTGATATCTGTGAGGAGATAGTTCTGAGAGGAGTTCCAGAGTTTGGGGGCATAACAGGAGAAGGCCATGTCACCCATAAAGTGACAGATAGGAGACCAGAATTAGAAGAGTGAAGGTTGTGAGGTGGGGAGTAGGACAGTAGTAATAATAGTTCCTTACACTTACAGTAAATAGTGCTTTTGTGTATAAGGACACTCCACTCAAAGCACTTTACAGGTAATGGGGACTCCCCTCCACCTCCAATGTGCAGCCCCACCTGGATGATGCGACAGCAGCCGTAATGTACCAGTACTCTCACCACACACCAGCTCTCAGTGGGGAGGAGAACACAGTGATGAAGCCAGTTCATAGATGGGGATTATTAGGAGGTCATGATTGCTATAGCCCAATGGGAAATTTGGCCAGGATGCCGGTATAGCACCTCTACTCTTTTCGAGAAACAACCGGGGATTTTTAATGACTACAGACTCAAGACCTTGGTTTTACGTCTCATCCAAGAGATGGCACCTTTTTACAGTCTAGTGTCCCCGTCACTATACTGGGGGCATTAGGACCCACATACACCACAGGGTGAGCGCCCCCTGCTGCCCCCACTAACACCTCTTCCAGCAGCAACCTTACCTTTCCCAGGAGGTCTCCCATCTAGGTACTGACCAGGCTCACACCTGCTGGTGGACAACCAGTTGTGAGTTGCAGGGTGACATGGCTGCTGGCTGATAAATAAACTCAGTCAAGCTGAATAGTTTCTGAGTGGATTTAAAGCACCTTCATGCACGTCTCTTTTCTTTCAGGTAACAACATCAGCTGGAAGCAAGTGTTTCTCCTGCCGATCTTCAGCTGAGAGAGATAAATGGATGGAAAACCTGCGAAGGGCTGTTCACCCGAACAAAGTACATAAATACTTCCTGGATATAAAAGAGGGGAGAGGGATGGTGCAGACCAGACAGTTCCTGTAATCTTAATCACAGTTTACAGTTTGTATTTTCCTGAGCCTGTATGGGTGTGATATATGGAAGTGGTTTTGTACGCAGTGTTTTTTCCCTCCTCTGCTTTAGATTTCGGCTTTTGCCCACAGCAGATACAGTAGTTCCACACTTAATTGAGCACACGGTTCATCCTTTCACTTATGATTGAAAGATTTTCTGAATGCTGGATTCTGCCCCAGTCTTAACCAGAGACTGCACTTCCTCAGCAGAACCAGAAGTTAACATTTTTGTTCTTCATCAGAACTACCTTCTTCCTCTGTTTCCCGGGATTAGATACCTCTGTAATTCTGCGTCTGAGCTGAGCTTGTGCTGAACCTGAAATTGGCTGAGCTGGCACAGTGCAAGTGAAGTTTATTCCCCAGCATTACCTAAGCTGTGGGTACATGATATCACAAGCACTCTACTGTATGTTGAGGATCACAGAAAAGAAAAGCTATATGTAGAGAATACCGATTTACATATTTCAGCAAAAATACACAGTGTTTAAGTATGCATTTTTTTCCCCTCCTCTGCTATAGATTTTGGCATTTGCCCACAATAGATGCAGTAGTTCCAAACTAAATTGAGCATAAAGTACGTCCTTTAATTTGGGATTACAGATCTTCATGAATACTGGATTCTGCCCCAGTCCTAACAAGAGTCTGGACTTCCTCAGCAGAACCAGAAGTTAATATTTTGTTCATTATCAGAACTGGACCCTACTTCTTCCTCTCTTCAGTGCTTAGGTTGAAGTAACATGGTGAATAAAATTGTTAATCCTACCTGCTGGCCCACTTCTAATGAGGCAAAACCAGACAGGTTGAAAGGCAGGAGTTACATATGTTAATTTCTCTCAGCTCAACCGTACAGCCAGTATTATACCATAAGTTTTGGATGGTCCTGTTGGAAATGTGTTACAAGTTAAATGAGTTATTTTTACTATAGTTTTTCCTTTTTTTCTACTTTCTCACTACAGCTTTCTAAATAGAAAACATTGCTGATGCAATAATTTTATCAGTTATGTCTAATTATGTCATATTTGTTTTTATAATAAAAACTTGTGTTAAAGAACTGTGAACCAGTAGAAAATATACTTTGGAAGTTACCTTAAGATTTTATGGCTTCCTTTGACTATAAGGTTATGAAAACCTAGGACAGGTATGTAAGGTTTTTAAACCACTGAAGCCTTTTGTATTAAAATAGACAGTGAAAAAACATTGGCTCTTACAGCATATCCCCGTTTAGGTATGACGTGAATCTAGCATTGAAGAGTGGAGGTGCTGTGTGTCACGTTCTGTATGCAGACTTTTAAAATGTATCCATTTGTGGCTTTAATGGAAGAAAGATTCTCTAAGCACATTGTGTCAATGATGGTATGCGGGTGGTCAGCCTTCGTGAAAAAAACAATTAATGGCTTATAGGTTTCTATAGAAATGTCCCTATTTCTGTCACTTCAGACTTCTAAGCAAGATGTTGTTTTTCTGAGAATCTGGATATTATTAGGTATATATGTAACAAAAGACATTCAGATATTTTTATTGAGGATATTATGTATTGCCCATTGAGACTTTAAAACCAGTTATTTAAAATTTGATGTTTACCCACTCTATAACACAAAGTAAATAAAAGGATTCTGCCGGATTCAAAAGCTGGCACAATCAAGGTCTAAAACATGTTTCTTTTCACAATGCAGTTTTGACCTTTTTTAAAACCAAATCAAAAGCTTAAGCATGTTATAAGGGTGACTGACCCCTTGTATAGTACCAGTGTACAGAACTGCTCAGTGCTGGCACTTGACGTAATCTGGCATTGTATCAAAAACAAAAAGAGTTTCTTTGAACCTATTGACTGTAGACCTGAAGGCTTTTACAGGTCCCTACAGGGATCAGTCTGGCCTCAACATGACGGTGACTGACTGTACTGGACTCTAGAGTCCACAAATCATAGTGTTTAATGTTTAATAGGCTTGGTTTAGAGCAAATGCTTACTGCCAAGCCATATAAAAGAATGACAGGTTCTCCAAGTGTTCCTGCAACCTTACAATGATAATATACTAATGCTTCTGTTTCATAATATTACAATGCTACTAATTCAGTTTTGTACTAGTGCTTTATGTAAATGTTTTACTTCTTTTGACCATATTTATGGCCAAGAGCCCTGTCATTTGAAAATGAGGGGAACCCAGAAACAGCAGGAATGTCTAATTTTCCTATAGTGCTTCCTGTCTGAAATATAGTCATGCTTATTTATTGTATGACTGGTTTGATCAGACCTTGTATGACAAGACTTAAAGTTAATCTTAAAGTTAGCCTTCTAAATCCTTTTGCATTAAGGATCTGCACCTGTGGCAGGAAAGTTGCTGGTTCGTATCCCGTGGCCGGCAGAGGAATCCTACTCTGTTGGGCCCCTGAGCAAGGCCCTTAACCCCAGCTGCTCCAGGGCAGGGGTGCCGGATGAATGGCTGACCCTGAGCTCTGACCACAAGCTTCTCTCTCTGTCTGTGTGTCTCATGGAGAGAAAGTTGGAATATGTGAAAAGACAAATTCCTAATACAAGAAATTGTATATGGCCAGTAAAGTGACCTTATCTTATTTGTGTCTCTGAGTTTAATTAAAAAATTAATCAGAATACTATTACATATTGGCTGAGTATAATGTACTCTACAAAATATGTAAAAAGCTTCTTCACTAAAATGTCTGCCTTATAAAAGTGCTACTGCTGATAGGACAACCCAAAAAATCAGCCAATTGTTTCATTTTTTCATTAGTGCATTATATAACAAATTGCAGGCTAATTAAAATAGAGTTTTATCTTTTTGGTTATTACATTAACCATTGCCTGCTATAAATCTTTGCATATTTGGGAACTTTCTAACTAAATTAATTGGCTCTTATAAAATAATTAACATTTAATTTCCAGCCTGGAAAAAAAAAATCTCAAGCTTTATTACACATTCCACTTTGCTATAATTCAACACTGTCTGAAGGCTGAGCAGATCTGTTTCAACAGATCTGTTTCAATCATCCTTCTTCTTTAAAATAGGAAGAGTTTGAAAGTGACTGTTGTAGGATCCATTCCTAATACTGCCCCAAGTGCAACTGAGTCTATTAATGCAGATTGAAGGATATAATTTAACAATGGTTTGTGCATAATTAGTAATACCATCTGAGTCAAGTTTACTTTACAAGAAAAAATCTGTTTAAAAAATAAATTACCCTAAGTAATGGCTACTTTTAAACATGAAAAAATAATTAGAATAGAAAGTTCTGTGTGTGGTGCAAAAAGTTTGTTTCTTTCCACAGGACAACAGCAGACGTGTGGAGAACATGCTGAAACTATGGATTATTGAAGCCAAGGACTTGCCTGCCAAGAAGAAATACTTCTGTGAACTGTGCTTGGATGACACTCTTTATGCACGGACTACTTGCAAGCTCAAAACAGACAACGTGTTCTGGGGCGAGCACTTCGAGTTCAATAACCTGCCCGCTGTCAAGAGCATCACTGTGCACCTGTACAAGGAGACGGACAAAAAGAAAAAAAAAGACAAGAACAATTACGTGGGGCTGGTGAACATCCCCATTGCAGCGGTCACTGGCCGGCAGTTCATGGAGAAGTGGTACCCGGTCAGCACCCCAAACCCCAACAAGGGCAAGACCTCTGGGCCCATGATCCGAATCAAGTCGCGCTACCAGAGCATGAGTATCCTGCCCATGGAGCTCTACAAGGAGTTTGCAGAGTATACAACCAACAACTACATGGTTCTGTGCTCAGTGCTGGAGCCTGTGCTCAGTGTCAAAAACAAAGAAGAAATGGCTTGTGCGCTGGTGCACATCCTCCAGAGCACTGGGAAGGCCAAGGTAGGTCACACAGGACGAATGAAAAATCAGGGCTTTATTTTTTCAGATTTTTTTAAAGCATCTTTTTACTTCCCTTGCTAGTATTTACATGACCTCTAGTAGCCTGGAAATGACAGTAGATGTATCAACATAGTTTCTTGACTAGAACTAATTTTCTGTGTAGCTGTGAAGCTTTTTCGAAAGGAGCAAAAGAATATAAGAAAACTTACAAATGAGAAGAAGCCGTTTGAAGCTCATTGGGCTGCTAGTACAGTAGCTAATTAATCCAAAAATCTCATCCAGCCATTTCTTGAAAGAAACCAGGATTATCAGCTTGTTCTGAATTCCTACAACCATACATGTAGAAAAACTGCCTCCTGTTCTCACTTTCAGTTGCACTTACACAATTTCCACTTGTGTCCTCTGCTTTGTGTTTTACTAGATTCTCAAGTCCAATACATTGAGTTTGTAAATTATATTAAGGGTTTTGAATGCTTTAATCAGGTCCCCTCATAGAACCCCTGGTTCCATGTCCGGATAGGGCAGCTTTTCAACCCCAGTATTTGGTTGTTCTTTTCTTAACTGATTACAGAGCAATAATTTGTAACTTGGTGAACAACATTGCAGACAATATTCTAAATGGGGTCCATCTAACACTGACTAGTGCTATTTAACATGCATCACTTGACTTAAATTCTACAATTTTAAATAGACTGTATATCATAACATTGTTCACCTTTCCCACATTGTCTAGAAGATATAAATACTGTGTGTCTTGTCTTTTTTATAGTTTCTTGAGGCTCAGGGTTGTAGTTATAACTAGTTTTTCCTAGGTGCACGTAACATTCTTCACTCGTCTAAATTAAATATTATCTGCCAGATGCTTGCGCAGTCTTGAATCTTGTTTTTTGAAGGTAATTTGCTGCGTTTACAGTGTTGCTCAACCAAATAGTTTGGTATTATCTATAAACTTAAGTACTTTACTTAGTATTGCAGAATCTCGTTTATATACAGTACAGTAAATTGGAAAGAACAGTGGTCCATATATAGATACCTGTGGTACTCCACTAATTACATCACCCTCTTCTGAGCATTTCACAGCTTATGTATACTTTTATGTTTTTTAACCAAAGACACTAATTTAATTGAATGCTTATTGCTTACAGTTTAAGAATTAATATTTTAATTCTTATTGAATGGCCTATTGAATAGGCCTTGAATGCCTATTGCTTACAGTATGACCTATGGTTATGCCCATTGCTGCTGTTGAAAGCATAATAATAATAATACATTAAATTTAAATATAATAATAAAATTAAATCAGACCAAATCCATGTTGACAAGCCCCTATAATCCATAGCAGAACCCCCTGCCAAGATGTTCCTTTAGTTTAATCAATTGCTTCACTTTTACAGATGAATGCTGTACTACATTAGCAATTTTCAGGTTAATTGGCACTGTTTTGAGGGACAGTTGTGAGCAGGTACAATTGTCCTACAGAATCTTTGGAAGTACCAGATATGCAGTAAATTAGCTTACGTTGCTTTTACGGTGCTGTATCACAGTCATACACTTTTAACACATTCTCCAATGTTTAAGAAATGAAGTTTGGTTCTCGTTTACAATTTAAGGTCTTATTAATATATACTGGGAATATGTTTTGAAAAGCCTCTCTGTCAGTCTGGGAAGCATTTTGTTGCAGGCATTTTAATATCTCGACTTTAAATTCCATTAAGCAAATGCAACAAAGACATTGTTGGCCTCAGCTGTGGTTATCTAAGATATGAAAAACCATCCGTGCTTGAACTCATCCTTTTTTGGGTGTTACTTTTCTCCTCGAGTGAGCCAGTGTTGCAAAATTTGTTGACAAGAGTGAATTGCTTCCTTGTCTCTTCCTCCTCCCTCTCTGATGTGTTTATGTACCAAGGACCTGTGTATGCTAAGTCATGGTTTTCAACAGCATATGTTTGCATTCCCACTTGAAGCTAACATTTCGTTTCCAATCGGTGAAGTCCGTAAAAGGAAATAAAGAGTTCAGTCCATGATGGAGAGATTGTAGGAGAGCATGACACTGAGCCAGAAAGCTTCTGCACTCTGTGTATTAAGTGCAGTGCTCTTAATACTACTCAGTGGTGTGACGGTTGACCTTAAATGGTTCTAAATCCCCTGCCATAGATCTCTGTAATTAAGCCATCTCGAATGCTGTTATTTTCCCATATTTTTAATTCAAAGTCCAAAACATGATCTCATAGTGTTATGTGATTGGAATTGTACTGTGGAATGGTTGATTAAATCTTTCGAAGTTAGGTAACTAAGACAAAAAAGCATACAAGGGCAAGGAGTGAACAAAGACAAGGACCTAGCAGGCTGAAGTGAGTGGAATCTTTATTCGGTTACAGTTACCTTACAGTAAGTGTGGTGAATGGCAGCAGAAGCTTGCAGAGAGAAAAACATCAGCAAAGATCATAATGTGAGGTGAAACAGTAAAGATACAGTAATGCTAAAACAGCATCAGATGAAAGGCTGATTGTTAGAAAGAAATTCTCGGAAATGCTGTGCTTTGACAGTGTTATGAAGCCTTGCAATGTCCTATTTGTAAAAGAATCTGAGATACAGTACACTGAGAGAATACGCATCTGCTTCCCCACAGGGGACATTTACCAAAATCCCGTATTTTATCAGAAAAGATAGGCTTTCGTTTTCTAGGCTTTTCTGTCATGACTGAGTCAAGGTGTTCTTTCAGATGTTTGAGAGGAGTGATACATGGATGTACTGTTCGTACTTCAAACTCTCCTCACTAAGGAAAAAAATTAATGATTTATTTAGGCATCCAGCTAAAGGAATAGAAAGAAATGTGAGTCTCCCTTGCTAATGGCACAGTGAAGAATATGGTTGACTTACTTTGATTGCATGTTGTAAATACTGTATCTCAGGCACCCTGTGAGGAAAAAATGGCACCATTTTAATAGGCACATATTATGGATGTGTTTAGACAAAGCTGGGCTGTGCAACTAATCCAGGAATGAAACCCAGTTAGATTACAATGTCCATGTTGCAACACACAGTTGACTAACTTTTTCTGACCACATTTCAGTGTGCAAAGTGTAAAACTTCTGTCCAGTGTGTAGACTGCAGTGAGCTACTGTTTTTCTAGCTTGCTTTGCATATTGTAATAATCTATTTTTTTCAAGGCATACAGTATTTATACATTCAAATAATTTTGCATGTTAAAATATAGTATTTTACTATAAAATATAGTGTCAGCTGTGTATTATGTGGTCTCAAAGGTATGCAATCTTTCATTATGGATTTGTTTTCCAAATGTATAGTCTAATTAGTGAATTATATATTATTTCTGTTAATGGGGTTAAAATGGCATGTGTGTAATCTGTCAGATAAAGTCTGACTGCAAATGTTCTTTTCCTAATAACTTAGTCTTTTGGCTTTTTAAAACATTACATTTTTGTACATTATGGTTCTCCATGTGTTATTGGTCCTCTTGTCTCATGTAGGAGTTTTCTATTTAATCCCAAGGACGGCAGTCTAAACAAACACAGGCATTATCTTCTGATGTTAGGACTTTTGACAGCAGTCATCAGCAATTAAAATGGAAAAAACAGGTCTGGAAGAAAGTAAACTGAAATTTGGACTTTTCTATATTTAGAAGCTCAAACTAGTTTATTTTTACATGTATTGCTATTTTAATATTATATTACAATTTTATTTACCTAAACATGTTAGGGTTTTATCCTACAAATATACATATATAGTAGAATTCCTCCTATAATACTTTACTAGGGCATTGATTTGAAAACTCCAGGGAAAATACTGTACTGTATACCTGCTGCTCCACCAACACCTTTTAACACCAAACAGAATTAACTTGTTTTTTCTTGGAGTTCTTACAGCTCCTAGTCTAGCCTTGCTCAACTTATTAGCTACTTATGGCAATATGAAAACTATGCTAGTCAGTAGTATCCCTATCTACCTATCCATTATTTTTTATTCCTGAAAGACCATGTTACAGTCATGGCTGCTATAAAAGATAAACAAAATTCCAAAGCCATACAATGCTTCCGTAAAATTTCACTGAAAGAACTGAAAGACATCTTGACAAGAGATTTACGATGATACTGTGTGCAATATGTAGCCTTGATAGAAACTGAAATACTGTCAAAAAAGTATTTTATTGGAAAATGTTAAAGTAGAAAAAGAATATAACCCAGGCTGTTAATTAAGTATCCTCAAAGGTTATGTGAACTGCAAAACCTGGACAAAATGCTTTCTTTCTGCTTTTACAGCAGCTATCCATTATAGCAGCAAAGTAAATAAATGCATCCATATGTAAACCAGTTATGTACTGTGTATACCCAGGCATTAGGATTCTTCTGTTCAGGAAGAATGCACAGCTGATCTCTGGTGTTGATAAGAATTCATTAATTGTGGTATTAACTTGTGGAAGGTTTATAATTCTTTTCATTCTTCTGTCATAAATTAGAAAGCATTAATGCATACGGCATTTTAATTTTCAAGAGGTCTTTTTTCATTACTTCAACATAAACTTTGTTGAGGTATGCATTCCCATTAAACCTCTCTTTAGATGAATGTCTGTGCTATTATATAAGTGGCTTTACAAAGTGGGTTTGTAATGAATTACTCTGTGACTCCTTTTACTGGTGTAGATTTTTTAGCTTGCACTACAGAGCCCTAATTAAAGTAGTACAAAGGTGCTGAATAAAAATGATCATCAGGAATAAAAGTGGTTCTAGCCTGATACCTTTAACGTAAGCGTGCGTGGTAGTATTGATCAATTCAGCTGAAAGAGATTTTGCTCTTTGTTTTATTAAACTTGGCATAGATTCAGTTAGTATTTTGTACAGTACATTGTTTATTGTTACATTTTTCATTGTTAAGACATTAGGAGAAAATAAGATAATCAGAGTTGATGGATAACTAATGCTACAGGCAAGTAGTTTTCCTTCTACTTTTTAATAAAATCAATTATTCAACGTGTATTTTATGTGATACTTTCAGGTGAAAAGAGGTCCATCATGTCTTAGGTACAGTATTATATTAATTAAATAGAATATTCATTATTATATTATATTATTATATTGACATGAATAATAGTAATGCAAATGAACAATGTTTCAGCATACAAATCTCCCAGTGCAGGTAACTGACATGCAATGGGTCATATTTTTATTTGTGTATTGTTGGTCTTCCATAAGCAGAGTTTTAGCATTGCATTCATGCAAGTTAATAAATATATCATGCCTGATTGACAGCTCACACCGGGAATAATGTCAGCTTTCCTAATTCATTTAACTGATTCATTACCAAGTGCAAGGAGCAATGGATAATTGTCTTCATAAGAAATGTGTAATATTATTTCCAGAGCATGGGTTGGAATTTTCTCTTAAGTAGTCTGGCCCAAGTTTGGAGCCCCAGCTGCAGTTAAATTTGTTGGAACAGGGGAAACTGGTATACTGATAAGTAGATATAATTACATGAAATTGAATGGTACAAGCTGAAAATAGCCTGCAGGAGATATACTGTGGGACACTCTAAAGATCCTCCTGAATTTTGCAACAAAATTGCAAATTGGTTTGGGAGAGAGTCTGCTAACACTTTAGATTAAATTATAAAAATAATGGTATAATGGATTTTCTAGTAAATTACTATAAGTATATGTCTTATAGAATGTTGAAGAAGCGTCTTCAGATACAAAAAAGTGATTCTACTAACCTCATCCAAAGTATAACTATTCCCCAAACCTAAACTAGCTTCCCCACTATAGTCTATAAATCCTTTATTAAAATTTTTCAGAAACTTAATTTGTTCACATACTGTATACAACCTCATAAAATATCTGCCCAAGGTACCCGTTAAGCAGAGGAATCAATTATGTGGCCTTCTTACACTGAAAGTATTATGTCATATGATGAAATCATTCCTTATGGCCAGTACCTGGATGGGAAAAACTAAGGTTGCTGCTGGAAGAGGTGTTAGTGGGGCCAGCAGGGGGCGCTCACCCTGCAGTCCATGTGGGTCCTAATGCCCTAGTATAGTGACGGGGACCCTATACTGTAAACAGGGGCCGTCCTTCGGATGAGACGTAAAACCGAGGTCCTGACTCTCTGTGGTCATTAAAAATCCCAGAGCGTTTCTCGAAAAGAGTAGGGGTGTAACCCTGGTGTCCTGGCTAAATTTCCCATTGGCCCTTACCAGTCATGGCCTCCTAATAATCCCCCTTTATAAATTGGCTACATAACTCTGCTCTCCTTCCCACTGAGAGCTGATGTGTGGTGAGCGTTCTGGCGCACTATGGCTGCCGTCGCATCATCCAGGTGGATGCTGCACATTGGTGGTGGTGGAGGGGAGTCCCCATTACCTGTAAAGGGCTTTGAGTGGAGTGTCCAGAAAAATGCTATATAAGTGTAAGCAATTATTATTATTATAAATTCCAGATGAGAAAGTATCCTCAAGCCAAATGTTGTTCTTTTGTTCCAGAAAGTGTCATATCTGTATAAATGGGTACTCTCCAAGTCATTATGGCAAATGAGAATCCGTTATATTCTATAATAAATAAAAGATAAATTGGCTGAGCTGTTTTATAGATTGATAGATTTATAGATGTGGGTTTTTGCGTAGAAGGGTAAGCTGAGGTATAGCAATTGCCTACCCTCTTGTGGAAAAACTGCATGGAGGTCAAAGCTTTTATTACATTACCACCAGCCCTGGGCATTTGAGCTCATCCTTTTCTCCAGTAAAAGTATTTCAACTTTGGAACTGCCCTGAGAGAAAGAGCACTAATTGATGAATCCAGAGTTTGCTCTACATTGATTATTCCAGGCTAGTCAGTGTTGGATCAGTAGAGTTTAGATTTTCCAACATTGATTTTAGACTGTTGAAGATTAATGGACATGCTCACAGTGTCGCCTCTTGTCAGTGCAACAAGTTTCTGTATGTTAGCAGGTAAGGCACTAATTAATCACTCCCTGTTATACTTACCAGATGACTTTGTCTCAGTTGAAGTGGTCCAATGATTTGAAAATATATTTCAAAAGATACATTTTAATCAAGATTACTCTTACTTTTTGTATGACTTAGACTGGGACAAATTGTGTTAACATAACTATAAATATTTTTACTGTCCATACCTTTGAAGAGAAGGTTGACAATTTCTCATTTTTTTATGTGTTACAAATAAAATAATAAAACACAGTACTCCAAAACATACTGTTTCGTTCCTGAAGTATTGTTTCAGAAATCAGAAACCTTTGAAAATAAACAAACTCTTAAGTTCTGTAAAATAATTGATTGCTTTTATAAAATATTTTTTTTTGTCTTGCAACAAAGCCTTTACTTTATTTAGTACTAGAATATACTTAATTTATCTGCATTTTAATTGTTTCCAGTACATGGACTACTGGCTGAAATTGCAGTGTACATAATTGGACAGCTAGTAGTTTATAACTGTAATTACAGGCAGCAGAGTAGCAAATAGTTTTTCCAGTGCCTCAATTGTGATTAATACGCACAGTGTAATCTCCGGCATTAAATTATAATTACATTGTCTTCTGGCAGATCTACCGCTATATCCTGTTTTAATCAGAAAGCAGGAACAAAAAAATTCATTACCAAAAGTACAGGGAGGTTGTACGTATGTACACCCGAAGCAATTCACGTTAAATATTCACAACACTAATTTCCTTTTTAATCTTAATATGTAATGATTTACTAAAGGTGTTTCCTGTAACATTTTATTTGATTTCAACTTCTTGTCCTTGAAAGTGGGGTTTCTCTCCTTTTTAAACCTGCGGGTTAATGAAAAAAGTCAGTCATCTGCTATACAAATACTTTCACATGCAACAGGACCTTGGCTCTCCACCACCCAGCTCAAAAAAGGGCATACATTTTAAAAAGAAGGCAATAATCTTAAAGTTTAAATCCCTGAAAATGTTTGGATTCAATTGAATTATTAACTGAAGCTTGTCAGGGATAGAAACAGCCAATAAATCACACAGATCTGTACCTAATTAGCATTTTATGGAAATTTCCTATACATACCCAAACATTTCTCCTTCACATTCATCTCAAGCATCCTCAAACCCCTGGTTCTGTCCTCTCTCAATGGGATTTGAGCCTCTTCATTCTATGGCCAGAACACACAATTCACAAAGCATTCAATTTTTGGATTTTGTTGTTGCTTGTGAAAAGTATTTTTGTATCACTTTGAGCAGGAATAAGGCAGGAAATCATATATTGTACACTGAATAAAGGTCAGCGTACATACTGTAGCTCCACACTTTTAAAAGAAAAAGGAGACAGTGTCCTGTTTTTATTTTCGACTTGGCTCATTTTATTTTGGTGGTGAAAAGAAAATAAGTGTTTTGAACCCCAAATGTATCCTCAGCACTGGCTTTCTCTAAAATGGAATTTTCTCAATACAAAACCTGGATCTTATAAAATGATTCTATTTGCCACATTTAAAAGAAAGTTATGCATAAGCGAATAGCTTTTTGTAACGTAAAGCAATGAAAGAGTTGTGCAGCCATAGAAGCACCACAACAGTTATAGGTGTAAAAAACACAGTAAAATGTAAGTAGAAGGCACAACCTCTGTAGGAGAAAATTGACCAGGCCTGCAGGGGTGATGCTTAAGAGGTGTGTGCTCTTAGACTCTTGGGGTCTTCTTCCAATATAGCTTAACAAGTCAGCAGCTCACTGTAATGACCTCTAGATAGAGGGCCCACAGTCACTTGGTCCACAGATCATTAAGCATTCATGCTGAATTTTTGGATGTTTGTGGTCCAAGGAGATTTTATTCTGGCCGATAATGAGGATGTTATTTTTTTTAAAAGAGATTATGATTGTTCCAAATGACTCTCTAAAAATCCAAAGAAGCATCAGAAGAACAATATGAAATTGATTTTTAAAAAGTGAGCTATATTTTCATTCCTCTAAGGGAGCGATATTTCCTTCCTCTATTGGAACAAAAGGCAGGTCTCGCAGACAGTTTTTACTCCCCAGATATTTCTGAATATGATGTTATCTTTCTGGAAAAAAAGACGATTTATATTCAGAAAATGTAGCTGCAGGGATGAAGTTGCCTTTATTGATGTTCCAGTAGGTAAGCTAATGTATATTTTAGTGGCGATTTACTCTGCTGGGGGTAGGACAATACAAAATTAGTCTTCCGTGAATCTGAGCAGTGTCAGTATTTCATTCTTCCAAGTACAGAATGCAATTAAATGAGAATGAAATATTGGATTTTTTATCGTTCCATATTCTTTCAGTGTATGGCAAGAAATGTCAAGTGTTTTATTTTTCATTTTCTTCTGTGTTTTAGATGGAATCATAGGAAATTAATTGTCAGAGGAAAGCTTCTTTTGAAAGTAAGCTAGGAATGTGCATGTGTGTTTTGTATAAGGCAGCAAAAATATGTTTTATATAATGTGCATATAAATCACTTGAATTGCCAGGCCATAGAAAAATAATTGTGCTTACAAGTGAAGTTTGAGTACCCTAATATATTTTCAGTAGTGTCTTAATATACGTTTTCAGAATAAAGCTGACTTGTCCTAGTTTTGTCATATTGCTGAAGTATCATCTAACTAAATGAACCCACAAAGACATATTTCTATCCCTGCCGAAGAAAGGTCAAGATGATTTTCTTCATATTCTTGCGGTGCAAGGCATTTTTTCCCCAATCTACTGTTTTTCTTACAACTTAAAAATGATGTTTTATCTATCCTAATTAAGTCACTTTGCTAATTATCATTTCCTAACTCATAGAAGAGGCACATTGGTACATCTCATACATAGAACTGCAAATAAAGGGAAAAAAACACTTTCAGTAAGTAGATATGTGCTAATCCTTGCTGAGTGGATTATGGTCATCAAATCGATTCCTTTACTTTTAATCTTGTAAAGAAGATTTAAATACCAAATTAACTTCAGACCTTGGATAATCTTTTTTTATTTATTGCAGTAACAAGGCACATCAGTTTTGTATGAAGCAGGTTAAATATGAAAGCCACAACATACTGAGGTTTTGCAGCAAGTCACTTAAGATCTTTACCAAGGAATTGGAATTGGAATTTGAAGGAATTTACCTTGGCCATGAGCAGTCAGAAAAGTAGTGAGCTTTTAACATTAAAATGTGTAACCTACAGTCATAATTATATGTATGAAATAGCACATA
Source organism: Lepisosteus oculatus (assembly GCF_040954835.1). Taxonomy (NCBI): domain Eukaryota; kingdom Metazoa; phylum Chordata; class Actinopteri; order Semionotiformes; family Lepisosteidae; genus Lepisosteus; species Lepisosteus oculatus. The sequence goes on along the minus strand of NC_090719.1, from coordinate 8,441,319 downwards.
TGTTAGTAAAATTAGTTTATATTGTTGTATACAAGGATCTTCATGGTGTTGAAAATCTTCACCACAGGTTGGCTATTTGGGGACCTGGTCATCATCTTAAAATGTACATAAAAGAATCATAGGGACTAGGAAGGGTTCCTGTTCTATTAATGGATGAAAAAAAAAACTTAACAACCAGACATCTCTAGTGAAACACTACCTTAGATGCCACCTATTAGTGGTTACCACCATTCCTGGTCTGTCTGGACTAGATATGGTTTACTGTCAGAAAAGAAAAATAATATGAAAGACACAGACACCTTATATACTGTACTAAACAAACCAATGTGCACAACCCAGTATTTTATACACTTAAAATATATTCGACAATTATCTATAACAGGTGAACTACACAGTGTACCTATATACTGAAGGACATTAAAAATACATTAAAAGTACTGGAAACATATGTTGTGTGTTAATGCCGTTGTCATTATACCCTTGAGTCCACATCCTCAGGGGCAGTTCACTACAGTGTTGTTTGCTAACATTATGCTCTAATGAGTACCATCCTTTGGATGAGACATTAAAAGATGGGGCTGTACTAAGGCGACATGATACTTGTCTGTGTTTAGTTTTTCTTTCGGTTATTTTGTTTGTTACAGTATATAGTACGACCTCGTGAGTTGATTGTGCTGTTTGTCTGCTACCAAAATAGCACCTATAGCCATTAGGCCATTAGTATAATATGTGTTTTTGTTGTCTTTATCGGGGCTGCACTAGAGCAAATTCCAGTCAATCTTTTTGACATGGCAATAAAGTATTCATTAATTCACAACTACTTTGTTGCTTAAAGTTCCCATGGCATGGTTGGAAAGAGGTGTTGACCCAGTGTCCTGCCTAAATTGTATATTGGGCTTGCACGATGTTCTTTCCCTTAAGTTACCCTTTTATTCAATCGTTAAAGCAGTACAATATCTCACTTCTGTTCCTGAACTGCCTTTTATGGGGCTGCTGGCTAATAAGACACAGGTACTTCACTGATGCATAAAGTGGCTACCCTCCTACTTTCTGAACTCTTCCAGAACTCTTTGAGATAGTTCTTTGAGAACCTTTAAAACAGACATCCTGCACCAAAAGCCCATCACTTGTGAACAGTTACACTGGGTGTCAATTAGTTAATTATTGGGGAAGGGTGGAGTAGTTGGAGTGGCTGTTACTGATGTGTTTTGGTATATAAAGGGTTTTGTGCTCTTAGCTTACGGTTGGGTTTTAGGAAGCAGTCTGCTGTAAGTGTTTTGTTAGTAGAGAAATGGGCTCCACTCAAGTATGTGTAATACCTGCATACCCTCTAAAATAAAGTCTTCTCCACCTGAAAAGACATTGCAAGTTTCTATGTGCATCAGATTCTCTCTGGCCTGATAACTGCCTTATTTAAGGGTGGGGTCTGTCACATACTAGCTGCGAGATGATTGGATATGAAAAAAACACACCATCTAGATCTCAGGGAACATTAGATGTCATGATATAATATGCAATTTAACAATCTTGACTTAAGTGACCTAAAATACTGCTGGTAATTACTCTGGGACCAGGGCTGATCACCCTTGACCTACAGTAGTGTTACAGTGTTTGTCCAGCTGGAAGAACAGACATACTGGTCAAGATTAACACATACTACTAACCATATTAGTCATATATGCCTAAACCTGTTCCTGTATTTTTATTTGTATTCCTTATCTCTTCGTTGTTACGTTATGAGACTTATACTATTTTTTGACATTTTTAATAAAACTGTAAAAATCTGTAAAACAGATTTAATCAATCTTTAATCACTCTTAATCAATCTCAATTACTTTCCTTTAACAATCCTACTGGTGCTGTTGTCCAAGTTAGTGCAGTGGTGGAGCTTTGATCAGATTTACCCTTTTGTGGGTTCTGTTTTTTGGTTGGTGTCACAGGAGGCAAATATTAGCATTTCTGCCAGACATCGTGAAGGCAATCCCTCCCATACTGTTCCAGGATATCTGTGAATGGCCTGCCTCAAATACATGCTGATAAAACAAATCCGAAGGTGTAGATTTGACATTTCAAAAAGTCATCTGTTTATGGAGTGCTTTTAGACCAAGATCCCAAGGTGATAAGATAATTTAAGAAGACGTTTTTCTCCCTTTTGGAGAAGTCATTATGATTAGGTTTGAATCTACTGCCAAAAACCTCATTTTACAATATAACAGTCTTTTTTTACATATTGGTGTGATTCCTGTTTAAGAATTTAAAACATTAAGAGCTGTTGGACTGTCTTTCCAGCAGATTTGTCTTCTCTCAGTTGCACATTTCATTACATACAGTAAAGGGGCCTCTTCACACTAAAGCCCTAACAACACAAAATAATCGTACATCACAGGGTCTAGCTTGCCGACAGTTTTTCAGAACCACCAGACAGCACACAATTAATTCCAGCTTTGGGTAGAATCATTAACCAAGTACAGTAACACCCAGGAGGAAGGAGCAAAGAAAGGAGGACTCTTGAGCAAACAAAGACACAATAACCACAGATAAAAACATTATCTGAAGTCATTACTAATCTGTTTTGGAAAGTATTTTGTACAGATTAATCCCCTGCAGAGATGTTAAGACATGTAGCTTTAGGGTGGATTCATCATTTCAAAGGGTTTCAAATGAGCATTCTTCCTAGAGAAAGAAGCAGGGTTGTACACCTTGTACTGTTAGCTTACCCATATGTCTGTTGAAGATTCGAAATTATTTACGGAGTTCAGGTTGGTATCTCTTCAGCATCAACATTTGACTTTTGTTTAGCATTGGTAGATCTAATATTAAAAGCTGGATTTCTGTGTGCGCATCTTTTCTATAGATTGCTTTTCTTTCTGAAAAGGAGATGCAATTCCTATTAGTTCACTTGGCAGAGCAGGACTCCTACTTGGCTTGCTGGAGTCTTAATACTCTCAGCTGCTCTGGGGTAGGGAAAGGTTTAACAGCATGATATATCATTCAGCTAAAAGCTTTGCCTGTAGGCTAATGTGGCAACATTATTGATTGTGTTGTGTAACATGTTTTTTTTTTCCTTTGCACTTTGACATTATCTAACAGTGTTCCAAGGCAGGTCCAAAAAAAAGGGTAATCATTTTTCCACTTGTTTTTACATCTTAGAGTTTATTTGCTTGGGGGGAGTTTTACATTTTAATACATTCATTTGTTATGCCATTTCCTCAAAGATTTAGAAAAGGTCAACCATATGCCAGTTAAATCCAAAACTGGTGAATCTAAAAGACTTTTCATATGTATAATAAATACAGTAAGTTCAGCTTTCAGTCCTGGAGTTAAATACTCTTATACAGATCCTTTATCCAAAAATCTATAAATACAGTCCATACTGTATATGCGTACTGTATGTAAACAAGGTACAGTACTTAGCTAAAAGAAAGCTGGGTTTGCAACACCTCTATCACAATATATAGCCTAAGGGAACATATTGCTAAACCTATCTTTTCTCCTGTCCCGTATTACAAAAGAAATAGATGCATGTAAATTTCTATCCCCAGGCAGTTAACTTATGAGTGTTTTGAAGTTCGCAAGACCAACAAAAGGCAAATTGTAATGCCATTAGGAGCTTGTCAATTCTTGAAATCTTAAAAAAGGGTGAAAAATACTTCCCTTGATAATTTTAGGGTCAGATTCTTCAAACTACTATGATGCAGGAGTCTTAGGGGTACAGAAACTGATCTTTTAAACAGTCCTTCATGCACATGGACAGTTCTTTGGATCATCTTGATTAAAGCACTGACAAAAGCTACATCAGTGCATAAAATATAGTTTTGGCACAAGTAGTAATCACTTTTATTAATTTGAAATATGTTAATATACAGTATGTTGCTAAAAAAAATGAAGATTATTGTCAGGCCCTCATGATTTAATAAAATCTAAAGCTGTGCCTAAATAGTGTTCTGTTTCCTGTGTTGAAGACCAGTAATAGAATTCATTAAGTGCCAGTGAGAAGCAATTAGGTAAGCTTTAGGTAATGAAGAGAAGCGAATTCTATTCTTCTGCAATAATGAGGCTACTTGGAGACGTTCTAAGATCTGAGAGCCAGTGAGAGCCAAGGTCAGTCATGTCTAATTAGCAAACAGAGGTGGCCGCTGGGTGGAGGAATGTAGGAGCAGTGTGCAGTACTCACTCCCTGAAACCACAACAGCAACTTTAATTGTTAGAATTTACAATTCTTGTCATAAAAATCACAATAATAATTTAAATGAAATAAAAGCCCAGCACTGAAATTTATTGTGCAGAGAAACTGCACTGTAGCAACCGATTCAGAATCTAATTTCTATTACATGTTCCCTTTGCAATTAATGTCCCACGATGCAATTTGGAAAATGAGTGCTTATTTGGACTGTATGGATCAGTTTAAAGGTATTCAAAGAAAAAAGTACGTCTTTGTTCATGTAAATGATTTTTATAATTGAATTTATTGAAACTATATGGTTTTATGGACATTATGGTGTGAATCTCTCAAAGTTCCTACATTAAATGTCAAATCTGACATTACTACAGCTTCTTCTAACAAAATCTACTTTCTCTTTTGTTAAGTATTTTTATGACTTTCCAAGACCTTCCAATGAAGTTTTCAGTTATCCCAGGATTAGTCCATAAAACCAGGCACTTTAAAGCCTGGGTATTTTTGTTTGCAGTTTTAACTAGTATCATCTGTGCTGTACTAAACCATAATTGAAAAGGTAAAGGATACTGTCTTTTAAAAGAGGGTTTCCCAAACATTGTCCTGGAGTACTACATATTTTCTGGGGGTTTCTTTCTGCCAGCTATGCCACAAATTTTATTTAAACCATGATTTGAACTGTCAGACTTACACATTTTTATTTGAAAGTTGTATAACAACACACAAACGCATAACACGCAATGGTTAAAATGCAACTCTCAACGTATTTAAGCTTAAAACAAAGAATTCAAATTAATCTCATTATTTATCGGTTCCACTATATAGCCGAAAACACAGCAGGAACAAAAACCAACTAAATGACTAGGTCTCCAGCACTATGATTGGGACACAACTTTTTTTTTTTTTCCACAAGATTGCTTGGAGTACATGCCAGCTGGATTTAACAGATTGATTCTTCCACCTCCCCAGTAGCTTCAGAAGTTTTCAAGTCCTACAAACTGACACAGTCTTTTGAGAAGGTCTGTGATATGCTGCTCCAACTCCCATGAAACTGGCTTTGGATACAAAGAAGCAGAAATGTAGTGTCAGACAGCCTGCAACACAGCACTTCATCTTCTGCCTTCAGGAGTCCTCTCCTTATTTCATTTTTCATTTTAATTCAATAAGATGTACAGCGTTTATGAGTTTTTGCTGTCAGGTTAACCCAAGGGATGCTATCTGCTGTTGCTCTTTTTCCCCTGCATTGTTAATGTTTTGTTTGTGTCCCTTCTCCCCTCTCACTAGCTGAGATTTGCTTCTCTTGCAACATTTAAATGATGCTAACGCATTGTTTTCTTTATGAGATCTGACATTAATGTAAAAAGAGCAATGTTTTTTCTTATTAGCACTGAGACTTGTGCAGAACCTGAACCGGGTAGGCAGCAAGACATATTAGATTTCGTCCCTGAATTCCTAATCGAATACAGTGCGCTTTAGTTTCTGTCTAGAAGGAATAATTTGAAATGTATATAGAGAAGCACTATCAGCAAAGTTTAAAGTGGATCCAAAATACCAACCTAATTAACATCAGTAGCTTTCAATTTGCAAACTGTAGGTTGTTTCAGTGGTAATGCCAGCAGAATTTAAAAAATGTTTTAAGGGGGTGATAAATAATCTACTACCAGCTAAACAAAGATCGCCTCTTAATTTAAATTTCCTCCAGTTTTTTAATGGCTGCTTGTAATTTCTAACATTTACAATCTGATTTTTGCCATATGTGACCTTGATATTCAAACTCCTGAAATGGACTTTTAAAGTAAGTCCAGACGTGTCTTATCAGAACTTCCAACCCAGTTTTAGTGCAATTATTCAAGTAATAATACGGTGCCAATCGAGAAGATGAAGCGTTCAAAGGGTGATTAATGCTTTTATAATATAAATGAGAATAAAAGAAAAAAGAGAAACCATTAGGAAGAAATATTTGGAATTTAAAAATAGAAACTCCTCAAAAGTTTGCAGTTTTAGTGGAATTGACATTCCCAAATTTTACACTATTACACTATCGACTACTAGCTAATTGAGATTTTATTATAACCTTGCTTCTACAGTAAATCCCTAGACTATAGTCTCACTGCAGGGCCACGTGAGCTGTTGCATGAGTTGTCTCTCATTGCAGAAAGGTTTAGGCGGAAAAACATATTCTACTGTATGTATTTTTTATATTTTCTTTTGTAACTGTTTAAATCAACGTGCAACATCTTTTTTTCAATACTGTTACTGTAATGCACAGTACCCAACACTCTAGGGCCAATGTTGGAATCATATTGTAAGGACTGCTTTCACTTTTTTGTTGTTGTTGTTTAGACGCTGCTGGATTGAGCACTGAATAGTCCCTGCTCTCCTGGGTGGTTTCTCCAAACCACTGTGCACTGATCCTCTTGATAAAGAAGCTTAATAGTCACAGTCCTGGCAACAAAAGAGAAAGGTCAAAATCGGTCTGATATTATTCCTAGAACAAGACCGTGTAATGCAAAACCCAACCTAATAAAAGAACAAATGCAAAACAACCGCTAACGGATTGAAAAAAATACTAAAGGTTAGAAAAAACAAGCAAAAGCACACTTCTTTTTGTCTAAAGCCATAAAACATTCCTGTTGACAAGCACATACTGTAACTCCTCAATGACATGCCAGTCATCATTGAGATTTGTAATCGTCATCAGAGTAACAATTAGAAAAAAAATACAGGAGACAGATTCAAAGTTGCGGTCTGCAGTAATCTGAAATGGGACATCATTATATTTCTGTATATTACAAACCTTTATAGATCAATGTCTTTACCAATCTTTGAATGAAAAAGTGACCTTGAGCTAAAAGTTTTTTTTATACAAGAGCATAAAAACATAAGAGCAGTTACAAAACTCTCTTGGATTATTCGGCTCATCTAGCCCATTTCAGAGCAAATTGATCCAAGGATTGAATCCTTTCTTGAAAGAAATCAGGGGCTTTAAAGGACTGAGGGGCTTAGAGTTCAAAAACATGGGTGGGCAATTTGTTCCATACTCCCACAACCTTCTGTGTAAGGATGCACCTCCTGTTGTGGGTTTTAAACACACTTCCATACAGATTTAACTCGATTCTGAACACAAGGTTTTTCAAAGCCTTGTGAGGGTTTTTAATACCTGGATTTGGTCTCCTGGTCTTTTTCTCTGATCAAAAAAAGATGAATTTCTGTTAGCCTGACAGAGCAGAACATTCCTTTAAGCCCTGAAATGTATCTGGTTGTAACTGGAGCAGCAGAATATTCTAAATGAATTAACACCTCTTGATTTAAATTCTGCACTTTTCTCTATACGTGTACTGTGTATCCTAACAATTTGTTTTGGCCTTTTTTGAGAAGGACTGGTAGCTCAAATTGTATACTTTTTGCCTTTTTATTTCCACCTGCCCCAAAATCAACACACAGTTGGAGACGAATACAGTACCTTTGTGATTTATATTTTGTGTCTAGTTTATAACATTTTAACAGAAATAAACTGCTTTAGGCAACATTTCTGATCTACAGTATCGCGCTAAGGGCATTGCCGTTGGAGTGGGAGAGAGAATATGCTCATGAAAAGGAAACGCTATGTAAACCTACCACCTGTTTATTTTGAACAATTAAGCCCTATAATGTATTTCTTCGTTCATCTTTACGCAGTCAACATCTTTTGTAGCTGCATATACCCAGGCGATTTCTTCTCCTAAGGTCTAATGTTTTTGTATCACATTAATAACCGCCCAGCGTACCATTGCATTTTCTCTTTATTTTTGCTGAGTCCGATTTCTGTTTGCCTCTTGTTTCTGTGCTCTGTGCCACTTTCTGCAGCATTTCATATTTTAAATCGCCCCTGTGTGATCCCCCAGTTGTGTTATCAGCACGCATTTGTTCCTGCACCGCTGACAAGAGTGCTCAGTGTCACAATCATCTGCTGTGATGTCGTCCTCTGGTGCAGTATGAACATCTGAGCACATCTACTCAGCAAAACAATGCAGTAATCATCGTGATAAGGTGACTTACAGTATATAGTAAAATATCTCATTATACTATATATATTTACAGTACCTATATAGTAATAATAATTTAATAATGTAAATATATAGCTCTCTATATACTGTAAATGATCATCTTCAGAATTCAATCTGTTAATCTGAGCAGTTTGAATTTCACTCTTGACTTATTGTTTTCAACCCTGCTAAGTTTTCAAAATGATTTAATTAACCCAAAGGAGATAGAATCTTGGCTTTTATGAGCACCAATATGTAAGTTTAATTAAGTTTAACACACTATATTAAAAAGCCACAATAACAAGAATTCTGTCCAAACCTGAGATGTCAAGTTAAAATGGTTTCAGTCTCATCGCATCCATTGTGTCTGTTTTTACAATTGCAGAAGCTTTTTGTGTAGCATGTTAAAGGATGTAGTCAAATAAAATAGATTTTAAAAATAGCTGCAGATGAATTCTACAGTATATGGCAAGTGGACGGTGCACACACTGATGGCCATGTTGTTAATCAGAGCGCTGATGAACCTCACATCTCTTGCACAGTACGGTACATCCATCTGATAATCACACATGATAGAAGCTATGCACAGTGGAAGTCACATATATTTAAAAAAAAGAATAAGTATAATTTTCAGAAATACATAGCAGCTTAAAGAACTGAAGACTTTGCAGACCACACTCTGTAATCATCTAAATGATTTAATTCCTGCTGAGATAAGGTGTGTGGGTGAAGATAAATGTGCACGCTTAAGATCCTTTTTTGCTGTAATTGGTTTAGACGGTGTGTTGTTAAATTAGAAGAGAAACTAAATACTTCAGCCTTGTGAGCAGAATAAGTGCAGCTATTGCATTAACTTGTTCTTTTCTTTCTCTCATCGAATGAAGTTTATTTTGTTAATGTCAAAGCAGGTCATCTTTTTATTGCAGACTGATAAATAGATTAATTTAAATATTCACCCACCACTATTAACTTGCAGAAGATCTGCTTCTACTGCAGAAGATGTACTAGAAAGAAGGTGCACTCTTGAAAGCATATTTACATTTTTTACATTAACTCTCTAAAATGATATTGTTATAGAAAAATCCATTTTATCACTATCACCATTTTAACAATATTGATATTGACTGATAGTGCTGATGCATAGGTAGAAAAAAGAATTACAGAAGTAAATATATATATACAAATAAATGGTCCTATTTATATGAAACAGTTTCATACAAGAAATTAAATTGTGATTTTAGTGACTCATCATTCATGTCTTGATCTTTCATGACATGTTCAACAGGATGACATACTGTATCTGAGGAGATCTCGATAGCAGAGAGAAAAAGAACAAGAAAAGAAAGTTGTCTTTTAACGAAACAAAAAGGAAACAGTCATATAGGATCTATTTTTTTCTGTTTTTCCATTTTGTTACAAATGCTCAAAATTTCACAATACAGTACAGTATGTCAGGCATTTTATACAAGTTTTTGAGGCTACACTTCACGTACTACAGCACTTCCAGTACCAGGTAAAGGTCCATAAAAGGCATAATTAAGATATTACCAGGATAATATACTTTCTCTATTCTTATTAAACTTGAAGATATCAGTTTATGCTTAGCTGTTAAAATTAATTAAGATTATTAATATAAACAATATTTTGTTTTTGAGATTAAGATTAATTTACCATCTTGCATTCATTAGGCGGAATATAGTGATATCACAAAATAAAAAATTATAATAAAATGTGAATACAGGGGTATTGCTAAAAGAGGATTACAATAGACAGCTTTCTGAAACGGGTATTCCTAATGCTACAGTATATTACATCGGCAGAATCTAGTATAGTTAACAAACTTACTGTAACTGCTGTATATAACTAGTTAATAGTGTTTGTATACTGTATATACAGTAACAGCAATCTGCAGCATGTATGCCTTTCTGAAAATGGGGTCAACCTACCTTAATATGAAGGTGTCTTTGGTTGTAAGTCTCTTCAAACACTACTAACAGTTTAGATACTCCCTGGTACGATAAAGTTTATCCTTGCTGATTTATGGCAAATGCGCTGTGAGCACCCCACATATTACCGAGTTACAATATCTGGGTACCTGTAATTACTCCAGTACTAGTTTGTGAATCACTCGAGTTCCAGCCACAGAACATGGCCCTTACTAATTGAACCACCTCATTTTCTAGCAAGTCCTCAAAAGGCATACAGTACCACACAAAGTGTGGCAACATAGCTGCATTTCTTTCCTTAATTTAAACGCTGCTAATTTAAACATCTTATGGTTTCTAGGATTTGTCATGATGGTCTTACTCTGTAAAGCTATAGAGATGCTTAGAAAGAGGGAATAAAAAAAGAGATACTCTACTTGAGAATAGTTGTTTGAGTTGGAGTGACCCTAGAGGAAGAAAAAAAACTTGTTAAAATATTGCAAATTGGTTTTGTCCTGTATAAGGCTGTTTTTGCCCTTCGGAGTGGCTTGGTAGCTACATACCTTGCTTAACCTTACAGTAAACACATCTCTTTCTCTTGTCTCTGCTGAGATTTACTTTGATGATTCTTCTGCCCTGACGAGCATATACAGCCTTTTATACAGGTATTTATTTGCTGAAAGCCTGGGGATCATCTTGAAGTTAATAACCTTTACAATGCCCTCTTCTACAAAGTGAATCGCCCAATTAATTCTGGTGTAAAGACCTTGACTTGGAGTGCTGTGTTTTATCATAAAATGGAGTGTTGAAATACAGGCAACGGAATAAAAATATAGTGTGACCGAAACATTTAATGGTATTAAAAGGTTTTAAATCCTGGAAACATTAATTGACATGCAGCTCGGACTAGAAAAAGAAACATATGGGAAAGAACTTGGTCTAACATCCCCAATTAATCATAAACACATTTAATGTTGTACATAACATGCAAATTGGCAAGTACGTAATCCTACACATAAGCATTCAATTCAGGCACCATGGGGAGATGAAATAAAGCCCAGCAAATGTTTCAGATGAACACTATAACAACATCTGCTATTTGCGTTTTTTCTCCCATCAGTGAAGCATGCTTATCATTTTAAACACTTTCAAACTGTTCAACTTAATTATTATAGGCATTGATTTAACAATTGTAATGTTAAATAACTCTTAATTATTTTCAGTTGAATACCTGTCACGTGATTCTCCAAGAGTTTAGGAGGGTTTTCATGATACTCTGAAATCCGAGATGCACTTAAAGTTCGATATACAATATCGTTCTTAAATAATGATATTATTACATCTATTTGGCAGCTGTTTCATTCATAAGTAGGTGTTTTTGTTCCTAAAAACGTTCTTCAATTTTCTTTTCTCATTTCCCCTTCCAATATCATTCTTTGTAGCCATGGGAGCATATGGCTTCTGTGCTGAATTGTCTACTAAATAATAATAGCAAAGCACAAGAATGGCCTGCAAATCACTGCTATAATTTATTATATATAATTGTTACATATAATTATTCATATCTGCTTTTCTGCAGCAGTTTGTAATGTTGGTTTTCATGTATAAGTCTCAGGAAGGGAGCTATGCAGAGCTCAAAGGCTTTAAAAGGAATCAAGCCATTGTATTACAGGGCTGATCCTTGGTGAAATGGACACTTAATCCTTATTCACCCTGCTGTGATTCCTCACTGTTCAGAAAATAAGAATAAAGAGAACTGGATGTGACAAGCATTCCATAAGAGTGCAAAATACCTGCAGCGCAGTGCAATCCCAGGGAGAACATCTTCATTGTAAGGATCCTCTCAATATACTTAAAAATTAGTCTGTCATGTTTTTGTAGGCTATACAGTAATGTTTCTAATCTGATCACAATTTGAGAAGTAAGAAATCTGCCTTATCTCATCTTCCCTATTCCTTGTTTTTCTTTTAGGACTTCCTCACAGATCTTATGATGTCAGAAGTAGACCGCTGTGGTGAGAATGAACACCTCATATTCCGAGAGAACACCCTTGCCACCAAAGCAATTGAAGAGTATCTCAAGCTAGTGGGGCAAAAATATCTCCAGGATGCACTAGGTAAGTGAAGGAAGGCCACAAATTGACCAAGTAAAATCTATATCCTGGATAAAAAAACAGACCTATCTTTTGAAGCTGCTGTTGGAAAGGAGAAATGGCAATTGTATCTGGAAACGAGATAAAAAAGGGCACTCATTCTGGGATAACATCTTTTCTGTTGATAGAACTTATGATTTTCCCTCCCTGCCTTTGTACATGGTGACATTTAAAGATACCCCTGGAGGTTATGTGGTAGAAAAGCAATAAAGTTTATCTTTCCTCCGAGTGTCCTTAAGCATCCAAACAGTGCAGTGCCAGTGTGTCTTTCCCTTTGTAATTTGAATTTATTTTTAGGTTGCTCATTCCCATGAGAAGTGAGTCCTTGAGAGTATCACAGTACCCCTACCATTCCACTGAAAGTGCAGCTGTAGTGCACAGAGGACCTGCAATTCCATAAATGTCCCACTTACAAAATTCCAGAGCAATTCCAGTGTTGTCTTTTAGAACACAGTAGAAAGCTTGTGAACTTTTTATGCAACTTCCTTGTTTTTAGAATAACTGAGAGAATACAAATGTTGTTGTTTTTTTACTGTGCTTACTTTTTTACTAAAAAAAGTAAAAACCTCACTAATACTATACATGAAGCTACATATTTTTGTTTTGACAAATAATCTTTCAGTATGCAGTTAATTGATCAAACATTTTTCTTTCAGTCCTTCTTTTACAGGTGAACATTATTGTACCACCTGACAGCAATTCATTTTTAGATTTAATCTTCCATGTAAAAAATCGAAATTTTAAAGTTTAGGGCCATTTAAGACAGAAAATAGGAGACACTTCTTGTCACAAAGAATTGGAACCATCTCTCAAGTCATGCAGTTTAAACTTACTCCATGAAATCCTTTAAGAAATGGACAGATACAGTAGGAATATTTGATCTTTAAAGTAATAGCAAGTAAATGAGCAAGAAAGGTCAATTAGTCTTCTCATTTGTAACCTTTCTTATGTTTTCATGTTTATATGTAACAAACAGTAACTGTTATCAGACTTGGAAAAGGTAAACAGCAGTTCTTGTTAAAAGAAAATCTCCTCTTAATTCTGCGCTTTCATTTTAAAACATACGAATTGCACAGAATATAAACATTTGCTTTGAACTAGATTTGAGGTAAGTTTAGGCTGTTGCATGATGACCATACTGTAGATAGCAGTGACAACAGGAACTTTAATTTTGTGGATACATTGAGTTAATTGTTTCATTTCATGTGAATTATGTAACATAATTTCAGTGCACCCAAGCATTTGTCAGCACAAATTATACTGGTTTCTTAAATAGAGCTGATTATGTAATTTGTTCTTTGAAGTTAGCATCATACAAGAGAAAAACTCCATGAACCCCCACAGTTTTTCAGCTCTGTCTTCAGCTCTCTGTCCCTATATACATGTTTGCATGTACTGTATACAGTACATGTACAGTATACATGTATTGTACATCATTAAATAATCAATCACAACAACATAGATCATGAGACTTCTGCTTCATTAGTCTAAAATATTTCAGTTGCCTGAAATATTTTAATACATTGGTATACCATATTTATTGTATAAGGAAGCCATCATTAATATCAGTACCCACTCAGATCAGTTTATTAAGTGTAACATGGGTTGTAATTTCACAATCAATATAGTTTTGCATTCACAAAAACCAAAGCACCCACCTACAAGTATGTGGCATCATGCTGTATATCCTCAAGAAAGAGACATCTTCTCCAAAATCAGTCGTCACTTGAGCACTTACAGATTATGAAGAAAAGAGTGAGACAGCACTTCACAGAGCCAGTCTCACTGCAGGTGTTTAAGAGATCAAGCTGCATGTGATTACTTTCAGTTGATTACTTTTTTGGGTTAACGTCTATCATGAGTTTAAGTGGCTCAGTGAGGCCAGAAATTATCTTGGTTTCTATCTTGTAACGCGATCAACGCTTAAAAGACTCCCCCGGGTAATCATTTTTACTGCGGAGTTGACAGGTGAAATAAAAGTGTAAAGAGCTTTTCTTAAGGATAAAACTGAGTTCACACTGGGGACTTCTCCTGGTAAGGGAAGAAGACCTGCAATTCTGTGCTCCTCTAGATCCCTTTGACACATATCTGTACCTGCCTATTTCTATCTACTGTATAAAGTGTGTACCTACCCATAATAATTAATTTGCATTGCATAAACTTTAAAAAGAGCAACAAGTCACCTTTTGCTGCATGTGTAGTTGCATCAATTTATAATCCAAGCCTCTCATACATACCAATGAACTGGGAAGATGTAGTCTTTGTTGTGCCTCCCTGGGTCTGTCGCACAATTGGTATTCAGACGTTGTATCCAAGCACAACATCAAATCTTTCTGCGTGGAATGAATGATGTACAGTATTTCGCACTGGGTTCCCGGCCAGCCAGAACCTCTGAATCCCCCTTGCTCCAAGCTGACCCAGTAAGCAGTGAGCATCAGTTCAGCACACCAGCTGTGAGACTGAAGTGTACTTGGTGGTCCTGCCATCCACAGTGACCACTTATTCCTGGTGTGTGAAGGGGTGGCCAATGTCACTACAGAGAAATGTAAATAGATACATTAAAAAATCATTGAGGGATCACTCCTGCCAATTTATAAATCAGCTATCCTCGATGCTCCCCCAAACGTCCTCTGCTTATTCTTTGCTAGTGTTCTTGGCAGAATACTCCAGCTACTTACTGTAGCTCCCTGATTAGTCTCTCTGATACTCACAGCTCGGTGCTAGATTTGTGTGAACACCTTTTACACATTCTGGGTGTGTGAGTGAAGGGAGATTAAAGAGAGCCTGTAGAAGTTTAAATTCTGCATTTTGGGGGGATGAAAGACCTGCATACAGTATAAAAACAGATTAGGCTTCGAGATGAAGGATGGCCAGTTGAATCTTTAATGAAGAGATTGAATCGTGTGCAGGACTGGCGTCCCTTCCAGGGTGTACTCCACCTGGGAACCTTTGCTTGCTTAGATTGGCTCTGGCTCCCCTGCAACCCTAAATAGGATAAAAGCGGTTAGAAAATGGATGGACGGGTGAATCTTTTCCAAGCATTTTTTTTGTTTTGTTTTACAAATGTATTGGACAAACAAAAATATTCTTTCTCTTGAATCGTTTCCACATGAATTCCTTTCAACATTCTTCCATAGTCCTTCCTAGAATGGGGCGCCTACAAAGAGGCTTGTTTTATAAGGCATCACCAGCCAAGATTCGGTTCATACTCATAAAACGGTATTTTTAGTGTATAAAGTTCAATCCATATTCAAATTTAGACACTATTACCTAATTTTCTTCTTGTATCCAATTCATTCCTTGGAAAGTGTATTTTTCACTCACTGTCAGTACATGCATATTTTTGTGCAAAACCAAGTTTCGAAGACATTAGATTACAGAACTGTAGTTTTATACATTAAAGTAAAAAATATATATTGTATACCTTTCTTTAAAAAAATCTGCTCTTGATACCATACAGTGCATTCTTTACAAGAGCACACTAAGCTCCAAATTATGTTCAATGTCCAGTTATTGAACATTATACTACCTATAAGAGAGGTATGTTCACATCTTTCCTGACATGTTGTATCTTAAGCACAGGCATTGAATAAAAGATTTATTTAGTTGTTTCATGGGATTATGTTTCCTAAAGAACCTTCACTGCATTTGTTTAAGTGTTGAATGTTTGAATCTTTGAAATAAGCGATTTTTAAAATTAAATTGGAGAAATAAATCCTTTTAAAGTTTTGCATGGCTTGGTGCCAGAGTTTCACATTGACCTGGTTCAGAGAAACACTGCGAGCAGAATTTACATGCTCCAAAAGATGCTAGTCTCCTGCGTGTTCTTTTCTAACTCTCTAATCCTAGGTGGGTCATCATTGAATTGTTTCATGGTGTAGTGGAAGCATTAAAAAAATCTTGGCCACTCAGGCTGTTGCTTCAACCCTAATCCTTCGTAAAGTTTTTGCAGATTTTCTTTATTTTAATGTTTAATTGTAAGAATTTTTCTTTTCGCCGTTGAAACTGTTTATGCTCAGTATACCTGCCTAGCTGAGTAACTTCATGCTAGGCAGGTGTACTGGGACAGATAAGGCATTAAATCAGAAACAGAAATTGGGGTCCTGCATAAACCAAGATGATGGGCTAGCCTGCAAATTCCTAAACTTCTCAAAAGCTGCTCCTTATGAACTGCTGCACCAATTAAATTGAAAATTGGCAGATTGCATTAACGACCAAGGCATTTTGAAATTTGCACCTAAAACATTTTGCTGCTATGATGGTTTTTATAATGGCACCTGCTGCTGAAATGTTCTTAGAAACACAGCCCACTACACAAACTTCTACTGCTTAAAATATGTGTATACAATTAACTTAAATTTATAGGTACAATTCTATTACGCAAGGATGAAATACATGAAAATTGGGTTCCTGCATAGGTTATCTGACTGCAATTTCTTCATTATGCTGCCAGTCATAAGCAGGGTCTCCTGTTTACAGTGCGTTTTGGCCAAATAATTTCAAACTTGGTAAGTTAATTTTAGTGTCAAGGCAAATATGCCAAAATGGAATTCCCGCCTAAACCACCCACCTGTCTGTCTTTGCTAAATCTTGTAAATTTTACTACTGATTGATTTCATCATACCAAGAGCTGCTTCTTAATTTCTCCTCATAGGCTCCCAGAGTTATTTTCTACACCTAACACATCATCACCTACAGTACTTAGTAAAATATGACCTGTACCGCTAACTGTTCTTCAAATGTCATTTTCACTAATGATCTCAAAACTCAATAGTGATATTTCTAGTTTTCCCTTAGTTTACTTAGCGTTCACTCATATTGTTAAAGCTGTGGTAGGGAGTTGCTTAGAAGCCTTAAACTCATTTTAGGATTCTGAATTTGAACAAAATGTGGGGCACTAGGAGAAACATATTTTGGTGGTTCTATGAATACTCTAAGCAGCCTGTCATTTTCAAAGTTACAGATGTTAATTTAATTTCTTTCTTCTTATGGGAATCCATGGAAAGGTAAATTAATTTAATAGATATTGTGTGTGATTAATTTTGCATGTCTTGCTTTTGACACTCTGAGGAATAAATCTATCACAATGAAAAAAACATTCACTTGAAAGATACAAAGCCATTTGTTTTTAATAGATGCAGTAAGTGCATTCTATAATGTTGTATTTTCTGAATGATGGGAGGAATATACTGTATATTATTGTTTGGCAATTTTTAACATGCCAGATATTTAAGTCTATGCAGAAGTATTCTGTTTTAATAAAAGATCTGTCTTAAACTGTACTTAAATTTTATTGTCCGGTTTTATTTTGAGCTGTTTTTAAGAAACTACAGTATACCAGTATACAGTATGTTTCTGTAGAGCCACAGGATTTCTAACCTTAATTGAGGTGATTCTCTATATTTGACTGTAACTTTGCAAGAGGACTTTGCATGAAAATACTAAATCCAAAGAATTTTAAGTAAACACATTTCTTTCACTTTGTTGAAAACTTGCTTTCATTTATTTTCAGTTGTTTTTTTTCCTTTATTGCAAAATCAGTTTGACTAACATGCTAGTTTAATCAAAGGTTAATCAAAGTGAATCATTTTCATTATTTCAGTTTTCATTTTTATTAGCTTCAGTTTTCAACTGATAGAAATCCTAAGGCCATAAAAGGAAAATATATTTTTGTTATGCTGTGAAAAAATGTTTTGTAAATACTGTATAAAACATATTACATCAGAGTTTGAAATCCATGACTGTATGAACTCTCTTCTTAGTTGCTTGAATCGTTTGCCATTATTGCACTATCTGAGTCATGTCTTGGCCACTATTTCTATATCCACACCAAAAGAAAATCAAACTTTGACTAAGAGTGCTCTTGATAGACTTGATGCTGTTCATAACCATTTCTTGAACACGGAGGGCAGCACTGTATGTGTTATTATTGTAATTTCATGAGGCCCACTTAAAGTTTTTTAAACATTTTATTAAAAGTGAAATATTGGTTACGTTTGTTGTGTATTTAAAAATAGAATTCATTGTTTATTACTACGCACCTCTGAAAAAGGAGCTAAAACATCTACTTATGTGGTGTATTCCACCTTATATTTGAATAACTTGAAAAACACAGAACATGCTGCTCCCTCCCAGCACATTTCTCTACGATTGCCCAAGCAATTAAGGAGATTTTTGTTTTTCTTGTTCTTTACATTATTAGGATAATGCAGGAAGCAATGGAGTGTTTTTTTTTCTCTTGTTTGAATTTATAATGCGTGTATATATAGTTTGCGTTGGGAGGCATGCTGAAAGGGGTTCATTAATGATTCAAAGATGATTCATTAACCAGGAACTTGCAATGAAATCACTTTGTTTTTACACCGTTAAAGGATCAAACCCTTCTTTCTCTTCTAGGTGAATTCATCAAGGCCCTATACGAGTCAGATGAGAACTGTGAGGTGGACCCCAGTAAAAGCTCAGCTGGAGATCTCCCAGAGCATCAGAGTAACCTGAAAATGTGCTGTGAACTGGCCTTCTGCAAGATTATCAACTCCTATTGGTAAAAAACTGCCATTTTCAATAGTTAGCCACATTTTGTGAACTAAAACCAAACTATATGCTATTTGATTTGGACATTGTCAGCCATGATAACACATAAAACATATTTAATTCAAGTAGCATTGTGTCAGCATGCATAGGCTGCAAAGGAACAAGTAAAGAGTTTATTCCATGCTGAAAAGAGAAGAAAAGAAACAACATTTCGTCTGTGGAGCCCTTTTCCGTACCCAAAGCAGCCTCCACAGCCGAAATGTTGTTTTTTTTCTTCTCTTTTCAGCATGGAGCAAACCTTTACTTGTTCCTATAAAATATTGATACACACAGCATCCAGCTGATTACCTATCTTTCTCCTAGGTCTGTCTACCAAGTTCAAGTATCCACCTTGATCCTCGTGTGAATTGTTTACTGTTGATTTAGAGTCAGCAAAACAAACCTTCAAGACTAATAACCTGTTCCTGAAAATTAAGATTAGAAAGACCTTGTTCAGGACTTTTAGTTTTAGTTGCTGTAGTTGCCCTTATTCTGGGCCTGCCAGGTCCAGGCAGGAGATGGACCAGTGCAATCAGACACTGCAAGCCCATAACAGCTCCCACTGCTTCCATTTACACTGTCAAAGTCAGGAAGTGAGCCAAAGAAACTGTCCATCTACAGACACACTGGGTGCGATCAGCACCCGGTCCACTGTGCACTATCCCTTGAGGATTTCCACACCAGCAGCGAATGTCACTACCCAGATTCCAGCCAAAATTCAATCGGTGATATTTGGAATGCAACCTACACGCTGAGATGAGTTCTTCTTCAATAAAATATGCAATATTAAAAAGATGAATTTCCGAGCAATGACATGTTACAGTATAAAAATATAAATTACACTAGATAACCTGATATACTGTAGCAATTGCTTGATATGTATAGTACAATAGGTACTGTAGCATGTACTGAAGTGTTGTAATACTGGCCTGTTAACTGTTAAAAAATTTTTTAAATTAAATTCAAATAATGATGTCCTTTCTAGAGTTATAGATTTTTTTTTAATTAGTAGCTTCTTAGTCTGTTATTAGTAGTAAACTAGTAGCATATTTTTCAGTGGACTAAACAGGCTTGGTTGACAACACTAAACGAGAAACAGCAGTTGATCCAATTAAGCCACTACCTCTATTTTTCTATTAGTTACGGATTAAAGGAAAGGGAAGCACTGAAATTGTTATTGGGGTTCGTCTCACCTGAGCAAATAATTCAGCATTTGCTGAGGAATGTCATTAAGATTAATTTCATTTGACTGACAGCAAGGGCCGGCTGCACTTTGAAATATGCACAGGAAACATTTGGAACATGAAAACCAAGCTTCTCATGAGATTCACTCTGAAGTGAGATATGTGGCCCCATTAGTGGATGTACACTTCCCAGCATACAGTTTCAGACTATTAGGCATAAGAGAGGAGGAAATATAAAAGCCTTTAGGAATTTAATCTATCAACAGTAAAATGCTTTGCCCTTTTTATCTTAAAAGCCAGTCTTGATTCTAAAATTGCCCAGGCATTTCTTTTAATGGTACTTGGGTCCAGGCAAAATAGATACTGGCTGAAAATGAAGATTTCGAGTCTTGCCCTGTGTTCAGGTATCTTACAGCTTTTTTTTTTTGTTGCAAGACTCCACATACACAGTAGTGGATTTGCTGATCACCGCCCTTTCAGTTCTACTCAAAGGCTACAATGATTGAATTCACCGATATACACAAAATCCACATACGCTTTGGAACTGGTGAATGTACAGTACTCTCTGGTTTGTTACAAAGCAAGTCCAAGGTCTTGGAAATGAAGAAGGGGTTATGGCCTACTCACAGATCTGCAGCACTAAGGTGTTTTGTAGGTTTGATCACCGCTACTGCTACTACTTTGTAGATATTCCATTTCAGTCTTTGGAGAAGTATGGAGGTCTGAGGTTTTTCCAGTTTCAAGTATGAAATCTAAACCTTTTCTTAATTCACATTCACAGTCGTGAGACATTACTGTCATCCATCCATTTTGTAACCGTTTTGTAGTTTATCCCAGCAAGCAACCAGCACAAGGCAGAGTTCACCCTGGATGGGACACCAGTCCATTGCAGGGACATACAGACACAGACACTCACACCAGGGCCAGTTTTCCCAGAAGCCAATTAACCTACCAGCATGTCTTTGGACTTTGGGAGGAAAACAGAACTCCCAGAAGACATCTACACAAACATAGAGAACATACAAACTCCACACAGATAACTGCCCAGGTCTGGCAATTGAACCCAGGGCCCCAGCATTGAGGCAATGATGCTAACCACTGCGCGACCATGCCACCTTTCATTATGGTCAAACCCTACTAAATGTGGGTGTTTGTCAGGAATCCCTCAGTGGGATAGCCATAGCTGTACATACAAAGTTTATCTGAATTAATTTGACTAAAGGAGTCAAATAAAGAAAATTCCGAACTTCAAATTATTAGATGATCTTATTTGTCTATACCTTCCCAAGCCTGTGAGAACAGAGACATCTGCAATATGAGTCAGGTATTTTAAAACACTGGCATTAATGTACAGTGGTGCACCGTTGGGTCCTCAGTTTGATTTCCCTGTATCTGCACAAGGTTTTCTCCAAGTGCTCCAGCTTTCTACCACAGCCCAAAGACATACTTCCCAGGTTGTTGGGCGTCTCTGAATTGTCCCTTGTTTGCTTGCGTGAGTGAACACATGTGCTCGGTGCCCTGCAGCAGACTGGTGTTTTGTTCAGGATGTGGTTCCGCCTTACGTCCTGTGCCTGCTAGGCTGACCTGCAGCTCACCGCAACTCTTTTGAGGATGAAGCAGTATTTGGAAATGGGTGGTATAAATTGTTGTATCCTGGGGCAGCTGCAAACAGATGACTTCCTGTCTCTGTTCCAAACAGTGTTCCATGTGAAATTCTGTGGAACACTAGAGACTCCTTCATTTTACATTCCTAGTATGCAGAGAGGAAAAAAAACACCAAAGGTGGAAGAAAAAGTTGGGGTTTTTTTTACCACTGTTTTGTCCTCTGCAGCGTGTTTCCTCGTGAGCTGAAGGAAGTGTTTGCTTCATGGCGCCAGGAATGCAGTAACCGGGGGCGACCTGATATCAGTGAGAGGCTCATCAGCGCTTCATTATTCCTGCGGTTCCTGTGCCCTGCCATCATGTCGCCCTCCCTCTTCAACTTGCTCCAGGAGTACCCCGACGACCGCACGGCCCGCACTTTGACCCTCATCGCGAAGGTCACCCAGAATCTGGCCAACTTTGCCAAGTGAGTGCTGAACCAGGGCTGCGACCTTTCACCTAATGCTGTGTACTTAGGAACAGCAAAACACAAAACTAATAATGAAGATTTCTTTGATCTATTTTTCACAGGTTACCCACCCTAACATCAGGGAATAAAGGACCCTGTATTGTTTTTTGGTCTTTAATTAATTTTGAAAAGCAGTTCTAACCAAAGTGTTTGAAACTTAGTGTTAGGTTACATCAAAGTGTGAATGCCCAATAGATTTTATATTACATGGTTTTATGTAGATGGACAATACTAAAAAAGGAAAGGCTATAGTGTTATATATATAATATAGTTTAATATAACTATAGTCTGAAGTATTAGTTTTATTGAGTTTTGTATAGACACCCCCTTGTGCAAAGGTGGTTGTATTAACCCTGGGCTAAATGTATATGTTAAATATCTTTCACTTGCCCTGGATTCACACCTCCTATAGTTTGGTATCAGATTAGTCAGATTAGCAACACTGTGCTTAACACTTGCTGAAAGGTTCTCTTGCAGTTCAGAAAATATTACTTTGTTGTCCCATTCCATTCTGTCCAAGTGTTTCAAGTCTGCCTCTTATTAACTAGGCGTATCTCTGATGAAAAATCTCTTGTCTGCAAAGGCCCAGAAGCTTTCAGCCTTGGCTAATAAAGGTCTCAGTAGAAAAGATGTTCATGTACTATAGAAGAAACATTAAGTATGAATATAGCTTTGATACAATTTTGAATGATGCTGCTGCCAGCTTCAGTGAATTGATTTGCTCTTTTAGCTTTTGATTAGTCATTACCAAGGTGCCTTTTTAAATATGGTAGAGAAAATGTAATACCCTTTGTCCGTTTTTTACACATCTTACCAAATTACACTGGCCAGAATTGGGACAGTAAACAATACTGCTGATACAAAATGAATCCAGCAAAATGCCTTCTGCCTCAGACTATATTGCAGCACCCCTATTCCTACAATGATCATGGCATCATGCATACCCAAAAAACGTCAATGTAATAGCATCCAGATACTTTCCCAGGCTTAAAGAAATGTCCTGCCGGTACCGACAGGCTAAAAAAATTGAATCTATTTCGTCTTAAACAGCAAAGACTATAAGCCAATTTCTTTCTCATATTCAAAATCCTCTAAAGGGTTGACAAAATCATTTCAGTGTACTTCACAGATCATCGCTGAAACACAAACCGGAGGAACAGAAGTTTAAGGAAAGTGTATTTAAGGCCTAGAACAAGAGGCAGTTCATTATGTGATGTTTTTTGGGGGTCTGAAATAAGACACCCAGTCACATTGTTGAAACTGATAATCTAGCTTTTGACCCAGTTTGTAGCCATATTCTTATGTTTTTATAAATAGTATGGTTAAACCCAGTCTTTTGCAAAAAAAAAACAGCCTGCTGTCTGCATTGCCTAGGTTTGGCAGCAAGGAAGAGTACATGTCCTTTATGAACCAGTTCCTGGAGCACGAGTGGACCAACATGCAGAGATTCCTGCTGGAGATCTCTAACCCTGAGACCATCTCCAACACGGCTGGCTTTGAGGGCTACATCGACCTGGGGAGAGAGCTCTCCACACTGCACTCCCTGCTGTCAGAGGTCGTCTCGCAGCTTGAGCAGGTAATTCGGAGCCCCAGACAGCAACAGCTGCAGGCAGACAGTTATTCCGTTCATTTCTTGGTGATTGGATTTCTATCAAATACGTGAATGTTAAAACACAAACAGATGCAATCTGGTGACGGTTTTAAGTGACCAAAACAAAAACGTATTAAGATGTTGCTTCAGCTTGTAGCACATTGGATTGGGATTGCTTATTATTGTGGTGTAATAAAAATAATCTTTAGATACATCTGGCGGATCTGTAATTTAAAATTCTGACTTCAAGATTTCAGATGCATTATAATAGACAGGTTTTGATATTGATATACAGTATACTGTAGTGCCTGATGCGGCAGAAAAATCTAAAGAAATTAGAGCTCATTTAATATAATGAAAATGTCATTTTCTGGTATTCTGTATGTATTTTGAGGAATATACGATAACGCATACAGTACATCATTCTACAAAAGTAATAGAGAAACTGCATTGCATAATAAAGGTGTACAGCGTTTTGTTTTCTGAAGCTGAAGAATGTAAGTCATTTTGGGTTTGAATGGTGAGTTTCTTCCTGTTCTGGAATAATGAAAGACAAGCCGGAGTTAAAGGCTAATGCACTGTCTTGATTAGATTTTTTTTTTACTTTAATGGACTTGAAATCTATTCTCACCATTATGTTATCTAAGCTGATTAAAAAAAACCTTTGAAGTGTGATGGTTTTTCAGAAGAAAAAAGAGATAGTAGTGTACTCTCACACAGTGAAAGTTTAAAAAACAAATGAGAACTTTTGAGAATATATGAGAAATATTGCAGACTCTTTCAATGTGCTCTTTCAAAGCAGATGTGCAGGGTAATATTTTATTTGTCCAATATTGTTTTATTCTTACAATAAGAGTGCTTATGTAAAGAGATGGAAAAAACAGACCTTCATTGATTAACTTTAGCTGGTTTGGTGGTTTAATTTTCTTGAAAGAATGAATCAAAGGTATTGCTTTTTATTTGCATTTCTTTTTAAAATCACATTTGTTTTCCTAGGTAACGAGGAGTATGTACATAAAGCAGTGTTCATTTATTATTCTACTACATCAGGGTCATCAATTACCTGGCGGCTGTTATTTTCCAGACAGGGGAAAAAGAGAGTAAAACAGGCTTTCCTCTTCTCCTCCTGCAGGGTACTGCTTCGAAGCTGGGACCTCTGCCACGTGTCCTGAGAGATGTGAACACAGCACTTACTAACCCGTCGAGCGTGCAGGTCTCCGTCACCTCTGAGCGGGTGGCCTCTCCTCCCAGCGCTGGCTGTAGCATCTCCACAGGCCTGCAGAAGATGGTCATTGAGAATGATCTATCAGGGTAAGGAGAACTGGATCGAAGCAGGCGTGTTCTTTCCAGTCTGCTGGGGAAAATGTGGACATGCTGACAATTCTGTAAATGAAGTACTGTTTCCTGCTGATGAGTCAGAGGTGACTTTACAGCCTTTTTTTCTGAATATGCTGTTTCTCTTGTTTAGCTGATAAAACATTTTTATGTCACAATGTAAAATCTTGTTTTGATATCTCAGTAGCTGATGATAAAGATCACTAAATTATATATTGGCGAACACATTTGGCCATGCTCCTTGGACCACACCTACACCATCTACCTCATTATGATTTCTTATTTATTGCACATCTACAGTCATTGTTTACATGTCTGCATTGTTTACATTCGAACTGTTCACTTGTTTATTTGTACTGTACATTGTCTACTGTTTGTCTTGTAATATCTTGATGCACTGTCTGCACTTTGTGTTTTTACACTTTTTAACAATCAAGAGACTTTCTGTAAGTAAGAATTCCATTGTACCAGTACATGTACTGGTTACATATGGCAATAAAGTTCAAATTCATATATTTTTTAAATTAATTATGTGTTTTAATTTAGAAATTTAGGATTTTTGTATTTTGTTCCCTGTCCACTGTATTCAAAGGGCTTTCTGTGCTTACTGCATAACAATATGCAACATTTCATAAAAGTGAGGTGCTGTAAAACTGGTTTCTATCAATTTAAAACACATAGTGTGTACCAAAAGTTCCCAAAGTTTAAAGTTGGAGCCAGTTTGCCTTTTACAGATTTCCATTCTTCATGTATTTTATCAATTAATGGTTTCCTGTTTTATTGTAAATCCTTTGAGAAAATGGTTTAGGTCATTGTTTTCTGAGATCAATACATATACTGGAATTAAGTACTATAGTGATGTCTTCTTTGACAATGATGTCCACTACCTGCCAGCACGGCATTGAGATTTATGTTACAAACTTAAAATACTGTCTGTGGCTCCTTTAGTGACCATGCAAAGCCAACCAGACTGAGAAAGGTTTAAGACAACTGTGATTCTGAGCTCAATGACAGAACTCTGCGTTCCTTCACAGTCAAGCCAGTGATTAGTGTTCTTGTGAGGAAAAGGTGTTTGTTTTTTTAAACTATTTTTCTTACTCTCGTCATAGTAAGTCATAAGGGAACCCTTTGTTTAGTACTTTTTCTTTACTATCCCAAAACAAAAAGGATCCCTGAAACTGTTAATAAATTGATGTTTGCTCAAATAAAACCCCAGAAGTAAAAAATAAGTTTGATTTTAGTAAATGGTAGTTGAAGAATGCATTTTTTGAAAATGTCTGTGTCGTTTCTCACCATGTGCCCTGGCTTTCTTGTGAATTTTGTTTTTTAGCCTGGTTGATTTCACACGGCTTCCATCACCCACCCCCGAGAACAAGGATCTCTTTTTCGTCACCAGAAACTCGGGCGTGCAGCCCTCCCCAGCTCGGAGCTCCAGCTACTCCGAAGCAAACGAGCCTGAACTGCAAATGCCCAACGGCAGCAAGAGCCTGTCCATGGTGGACCTGCAAGACAATCGCAGCTTGGAGAGTGGGCCCAACGCCGCGGGCGTTGGAGACTCCCTGAATGACAGTCAGTCGTCTATCGGACAGCTGACAGGCGGGGTGTGGTCTGCACGGACGCCGCAAGGAAACGCCAACATCGGGCCGACGATGAGGAGGGCTGGCCAGACCCCCACGACACCCAATTCCGAAAACCTGCCGGGGCGACCGCAGCTGCTGGCCCCGTTATCGTTCCAGAACCCCGTGTACCAGATGGCGGCGGGCCTGCCCGTTTCCCCCCGCGGGGTTGGCGACTCGGGCTCCGAGTGTCACAGCTCCATCAGTTCCCAGAGCAACAACGAGGACGGCGTGGCCAACAAGGTGGGCTTCTTGAACCAGGCCAACAGCGAGGACTTTGCGCGGCGCTCGGGGGAGTTCACAAGGAGGCAGCTCTCCTTGACGGAGAGTCAGCACCAACCCACCGTTCCCCGGCAGAACAGCGCTGGCCCCCAGCGCCGGATAGACCAACCGCCCCCTCCAGTCACCAGGGGGCGCACCCCTCCCAACCTCTTAAACACGGCACCCTACCCCAGGCCCTCCAGCGGCAGTATGATGTCATCCTCTCCTGACTGGCCCGGCAGTGGTGCGAGATTAAGGCAGCAGTCATCTTCCTCCAAAGGAGACAGTCCAGAG
Organism: Lepisosteus oculatus; assembly: GCF_040954835.1. NCBI lineage: Eukaryota > Metazoa > Chordata > Actinopteri > Semionotiformes > Lepisosteidae > Lepisosteus > Lepisosteus oculatus. Next base: position 8,414,082 of record NC_090719.1, on the reverse strand, counting down.
ACAAAGCAGCGCGCCATGCACAAGCAGGTGAGCTAGACCGGTCTGACCAGAATAATAAAAATTGAAATTGTGTTTCTTTTAAATCCCTTAAAAGTTTTTAAAAAAAATTCAGTCAGTGTTTATTAATACAGGTTAATACCTGGATACTCTACCTATCTTCTAAGAAAGTCAGTAGGGAAAACGTCCTTGGAACGGATTCATTTAGTGTTGAGAGACGTGGACAAGCCTATTTTTACTATGGAACATATAATCACAGTTGTCTTTTACATTCAAACACTAAAAGCTTTACAACAAATAGGAAAAGTCCAGTCTCAGAGCTGCACACCAACAGGACACCACAGGATATTAGGTAGAGGATGAAGCATGTTCTTCTGCTCAGATTGGGAGGCTGGGAATGAAGTGCACAAACACAATTAATTTTCTGCATCATTGTTCCTTCCAGAGTAGTGATTAAATGCCCAAACTCATTGTTTACACTATTTTGCTGAACTCTTCTTGAATGAATCTTCATTAAATGCCCGTCAAGTATAACCCATCTCAGCAGATAGCAGTCCTGCCTCCTGGAAAAGAGCAGAACAGCTCTCTTTTGATCTGTATGGCAGAAGAAACTCAATATTCCAAGAATATTCCTCCTCATTCACATTTCCTTCTTTCATTTTGTTTTTACTTGTTGATACCAACATTTGAGAATTTAAGAGCTGCATGTGCACACTGAATTGATTGTGCTATTCTTACACTTACCACTTTAAGGTTATGAGTAAGTTATGCATATTATGTAAAATGCAGAATTCAGAACTCAAACGTTGAATAGCAGTTCATGCAATTCATTGCTAGTGCCAGAGTCCTGCCCTGCCTTTGCAGAAGTTCTCATAAACAGTGTCAATATTATAAATCCCCCTACACAGAGTCCTGCCACCCAAGGTATAGAGATATGTTATGTAATAAGAACTGAGTCAGATCCTTGAAATAGCTATACTAGAAGGAACTGAGCCCACATTATTTCATTCTGTGACATGTTGCAGATGTGAATGATTTGGTCACTAACTGTGTAGTATGCCAGGCATTTGTGGGTCATCCAACTGAGTCAGTCAATCAGTTATTGATGAGAGAGGGGTAGGGTCATAATGAGTGCTCCAATCTTTAAAGCTTTCCATGTTTTATTGATAGAGTCCTACACCATTAATAGCAGAGATCTGTCAGCAGCCCTGCTTGAGTCTTTGTAATTATATGGATCAGTCATTACTATCAATCTGTGTTTTCTGGTGAAGGTCACTAGAAGAGCTCCTTTACAATCAGAGTGATTTGTCTTTCATACAGGATTGATTAATAGAACCCCAGCCCCAGTGTGTGGTAGCACTTGGTGCACACACACACATAGCACAGACTCAGTCATCCTAAAAACACAAAATTAGTAGAGCCACGTGCATTTTCAGAAGTAAATGTAAAATCAGAAGCAAGTGTTTTAAATGTTGTATTAAAGATTGTATTATTATTATTATTGTTTTTATCATTATTATTAGGCTTTAGTCTTTAATTAAGAGTCTCTGGATTCGTGTCTCCTTTATCTTGTCTACAGTTCCATCAGACTGACTGTACAGTATCTATTTTGAAATTTGAAATGTCATTTTTCAGTTCTTATGCTTGTCAATCAGGTATATTGCATTTTATTTTATATATAATACTGGTATAATGGTGTTCTTCTCAAACTAAAAAAATGATGCAATAACTTCTTAATTTTTTGCCTGCAAAACCACAATAGACCTCAGTTCCCCCTTTGAACTTTTCATCCCGGAATGATGTTTAACTTAGGGGGTTTAACTTAAGTCCCTCATTCCATCAGAGCGTATTTTTCTCTTCGGTTTACAGCACGTATAAAAAAGGCACAGCATTTATCAAACTGAAAGTAGTACCAGAAATAATGATATTAAACCTCTAAATTAAGATTATAAATCACAACGAATTACACTTGAGAACATCTGTACACAGTAATGTGGCCTGGCACAGCTTTATTTAGGAAGCCCGACTTTATTAGTTGCATTAAATTTGACACAGTCATAATTTCTAATTGTTGAAAAATGTTTTCATCCCCATTGTGCTGCCATTCACATGTTCACAAATTGTATTCCGGGTCCCCAGCTGATTTTAGAAACCCATGCTTGTCGTGGTTCGGCAAATCATTCTCCTAACTGTATTGTTTTGCTGAAAAGCAGGATGATAATTTGATTAACAGATGAAGGAAACTCTCATGAAAAGCACATTTGATTTGGAAAGCAGCGTGCAAATGATTCCGTTTATTGTAGATGTCTTTTTTAATACAAAAAGATCACCCCCTTTTTCCTCAGAAGCAGCATACGGAGTCTCACTAAAATGCTATTTCTATTCTGTTAATTTACAAACAATTATTAGCTCTTACAAAGCAAACAAAGAACTTTCCTTTTTGACTCTCTTACCACATTAAAATTTTATCTGATCCCGAAACCGAGTGATTTTTTTTTTCTCGGTAAGCTATGGTAAAACACACTCGACTATCACTATCACTGAAGTCATAGCATTCCGTGTTCCTGTTTCCACACCCTCACAGCTCTAACGCAGACAGCATTACCATTGCAGCTTTGATTTTGTTTTATTTTTTGGGGTTTTTGCTTTGCTGATTTTTTTTTTCCCCCGACCTCATGTGTTTGTTGTGTTGATCTCACTAGGCCCCCTCCCCTGTGAACCCCAATGCGTTGGACCGCACTGCAGCCTGGCTTTTGAATATGAATGTGCAGTATATAGAACACGAAGGAATTGACCCAGATTCCAAACACAGGGAGGAGCTCAGAAACAAAGAGGAACTCACTCAGACTGAAAAGGTAATGGCACAGAACCCCCAAACATGCACCTGCCTCAGGGAGCACAAGTCAAGCACTGAGCAGAATATTATACTGTCTGACCAAAAATAATCGGGCGCATTAAGCAAGGGAATTGTATGATACTTTATATAGACGGATTAATAATAAACCGTGTGTTTTAATAAACAAAACATGTTATACAGTCAACTCTTTAGTCATTTACCTGCAATGAAGTGGTTACAAGTGTATTATTAATGGTGTGATGAATCAGTGGAATAGCTTTTCTTGTGGTTTAAAATATGTTTCATTTGGTTTATACGGGACAGGAATGAAATTATCCCTCTAGGTGATAGTAAGTTATACTGTAAGTGTATTCTGTTAATTGATTTGGTAGTCGTTCTCTTATTCAATCATGCTTGAACTTGCATCAGAACTGTTCCAAATTATCCTTGAAACTAGATATTGAACACATTCAGGCCTTAAACCTACCAGCGGTTATTTGCCATTTTAAGGCTACAGTATTTTTGATAAAAAAATAAAATAGCTTTATATCACAGCGACCCTGTGAAATGGTTTCAAAGGCTGCCTGCTTAAATTCAGTATGCATTTTTAATAGCATATGGATCTTTTTTTTAGTGTGAATTGCAGGGAGAAAAGCTTGATACTTGTTAAAGTGATACAAAATACAGCTTTTGCAATTTAAACCAACTAAACCAAATCTAATAACATCTGTGGGGTGACAGACTGTTACATTGGTCACCATCATCTATCCATGTACAATGTATACAAATATACTGTATATGTTACAAATATGCTATGAAGGGATCCTCCTGTGAGACTGGAATGGTACTGTATATCTACGGATAGTAACTGATCTGCAATAGGTAAGTGTGGAATACAGGTGACAATACAGTCGTGCACTAAACTATTTCTTATTGTTATTCTATTGTTCTATGTATTTGGAAAATCCTATTTAAGTTGTATATCATATTTATTTAAGCATCACACCTGGACAAAACAAAATGCCCCATCTACATCTTGCTTGGAAAATGAAGGTTGACACTTTGTGATTCAGAAATGTAACATTTGCTTATGCACTGATTTGATGTGGCAGCCTGCTAGTCCTTTCCTTAGCATACCAGGTGTGTTCATTAGGCTGATAATTCCCTTATTTTTTCCTGTTTATTTTAGGGTATTCCTCAGAGACACGGGCCTCTCTTGGTGTCTAATTTGCTGTGTCGGTTTTGCAAAATTCAATTAGTTCTGCTGGCGCACATGTTTGTGGTTTAATCTGTTGTTGGGTTTTTTTTTCCAATGTTTTTGACTTTACACTGCCCGCTGTATTTAAGAGGCAGACCTCTGCCAGTGTAGGTGACCCGATTGTGTCAAAGTGGGGGGAACCCCACCACCACATCCCTGGCTCATCCAGACACACGCGATGCATCATGCGTTCGGCATGTCTTCGCCGACCCCCTTCGTGTTTTCAGTGAAAACGTCACTGGGAATTACACAGGCTCCAGCTGAACGTTTCTTCTGTACTGTAGTCCTCCTGCAGTTGGGTCTCCACCCCTTATGGTTTTTGTCGCTGAACCCTCAAAACCAAAACAAAATTGTCAAAGCCCTTCTCAAGCAAACCAAACACTTAAGTACGGTCAAGGAGAAATGAAGGGCGTGCACACGAGAAAAACGAGCTCCAAAAAAAAAACGCATCTGGACTTCTTTGCCTCCACCTATCAGCAGTGCAAGGAACCGGGCAGCGACACGCTTCAAAAATCAGTTCCAGTTTGCCGCTCAGCAACACGTGCGCGCTGATTATTAAAGTAAAAGAGACAGCAGATTAAAAGTACATGGTCAGCAAGCCAATTGTTCAGCTCGACTTGTCGCAAAACTGTGTTACATCATGGGAAATCTGCAACAATGCGCAGATGGCAACATGGTGAAAGCCAGGCCTTTTGCTTTCCAGCCATAGCAATTGTTCCGTCAATCCATTCCCACTCTCTGATGTGGTGATGACAGCCTACGGTGGATTGAACAGATGTCCTGCGCAATATCCCTGCGATACCATGCGAGACAATTTGCTTTAAATAAAACCAGATGTGGTATTTATGTTAAAGCAGAACCGTTCTAAAGACGCTTCTTTCCCGTTACGGTCGGCATCGAGTTGATTGAATTTTGCAGTCAACTGAATGCAGCACACGGTTCTGCAGCGGTTCTGTTGGCAGCGTATGGATTACTGAGCATCAGATGTGAAATAAATATCGAACGGAGAGGCTTTCTAAACTCAGTGCTATAAACATGATGCTGAATTATCCCATTGACTTGTTTTACAGGGAGAATGTAAATGTTCTTTCTAATTACCCATTACAGTGCATTTTGCCTTCAGCATTTCCTCTAGGTAGGAACTGAGCACACCCACATTATCCTGTGCCACACACATGTCTGACATGCACTATATAATGTACAGAACTCTGTTTTGATTTGAATTTATAAATACATGTGGTGGCAAACACTGCTTTGAAACAAATTGTATCTCCTATCTGAAAAGTCTCCTTTGAGGATGAAATTGTAAGAATATGTGCTGCATTGTAATTGCCTTTGTTGATCTAATACAATCCCTAACGTTTGAAATAGATTTTGTCATCTGGAAACATCTTAATCTGCATTACTGGGTAATCATCTGCCACCAAATTGTAATAAATAGTGTTTTATGTCTTCGTTATAAAGATTCCATTTTATTTTTAATTATTGTAAGTGTTTTGTAACAGTATCTGATGCGAAGTAATGTTCTGTTGTCCTGTGGGTGCAAAGGAGAACCTTGTAATCAGCAGGAAATCTCTCACTTAAGTGAAGAGAAAGACGTCTGGGTGTATCTGAAAGATTGAAAATATTTTACATTATAGCACATTCATTTTTGATTCACAGAGTATTCATTGTATACTGTAGGTCTGTATCTGTTCACATGTCCATAACTAGAATTCTAAATTTAATTTGTGTAGGAGGGAGGTCTAAAAGTTCAGATATCACCTTTTATTTAATGTTACCGAATCAAATCTATTATATGTGGACTTGTTTAATTGCCTGGTTCGGCAGGGAATTAAAATTAGTGCCTAGAAATTAGTGCTCTATCGAGAATAGTTTATCATATTTTCTTAGCTTCAGTAAATCAAAATCCCTTACAGCTACAGTTGTTATTGTGACAGCAATAAGCCCATTTTCCATTCTATTACTTAAAATATGGTACTCGTGCTTCGTGTTTTTGTATATCCATAAGTACTGTACTTTATCTTCCTGCCAAATAATCAGAAGACCCTTAATTTTAGTGTGGTTTGATAGAGCTGTCTGTCTAGCACTGAAAAGCAGCATTTTCTCCACAATATTTTAACACTGGTAATATTTTTATCTTAATATTAAGTTATTAATTTTGTTTTCCACAAGCCAGAACAATTTGAGAAGCTATGGAAAATGCAGCTGACCTCTATAACTGGAACGTATTAAAAAAATACAGCAATGTAAAACTTGCTCCTTTCATACTGTGCCAGTGATTCTAACCCCTGGAATAAATATTAACATTCAAATGTTGGTTTGCTAAGGTCTAAAATCTAAAGTCTTTCAGTTCAGAAAACAAATCTTCAGCACTGCAGAGATACTCTCTGAATTTATTTTTGCAGAGACTAAGTCCCAAAAACAAAACCAGCTTCGCTGAGGCACAGAAGATTGCACTCAGCTGCAGATGCAATTATTTCAAAGGTTCAAAGTCGCTTTCACTTTGAGAAATTTCCTCCGGAGCACAACATAACTTTTATTGACGCTATAAATTGCTGTCTTTTATGCTGTAACTTTTATGTATAATGGTCTCTGGACCAACATTTTCTTTAAGCTTTTAAGATAAATTTAATTTGGCCTGTTGATGTATTACTGACTGTGCTCTTGTCCAGCTGGTCACTGTGCTGAGTGAGGCACAATAGCATCATTTTAGCAGTAATATTTCTTTTCCTTGCTCTTATTGTGTTGTCTGGTTGCTAAGACACTTCAGGGAATTAGGAAGACCAGACTGGCTTCAAGGCCTCCAGTATGTCAGAATATTTCATCCTTTCCCTTTGGTCTTCAGCCCTGGAGTGAGCCAATTTCAGGAATTATTTTTCCACCCCCCCGGACTTCCTTTCTGTGTTCTGCACCGATATTGTAAATACCAGATGACTTCCAGTGCTCCCAGCTAAGTTCCCTTCTCATTTTGTCTGATGTAGTTGATTGAAAAATACCGTCACGCTGCTTTGCCTACAGTATAAATGTTCTCCTACATTACAGGATGCTTTTTCCCCAATTATTTTTCTCTCAAAACTAAAACAGGCAGGTGTGGTTCATTTGCTGTGATTTACTCTGCTTTTCTTCTCCACTAATTAATTTCTTTAGGAAGAAATTAATTCCCTGGACAAACAAAAGTGAAAGTATGGAAATACTGTATTAGGTAATAATAATAATAATAAACTTTATTTTATATAGCGCCTTTAAAGGTGGCTTCTCAAAGCGCTTTACAGGATGACAATAACAATAAATAAGAAGACTACAACAATAAATAAGAAAATTTCACAAGACAGGACACAATTATAATTACAACAATACAACAATAACAATAGAGGAGACCGTGGAAGATGGTATTAAGAAGAGCAGAGGGGTGAAGAATGGAACCAGTTAAGTAAAGGCTTTTCTGAAAAGGAGGGTTTTGAGTCTGGATTTGAAGGAGTTTAGAGAAGGTGAGTCTCTAATATCCTTGGGCAAGGAGTTCCAGAGCTTGGGGGCATAGCAGGAGAAGGCCCTGTCGCCCATACAATGTAGACGGGCTTGGGGGACAGTAAGGAGGGCAGAATTTGAAGAGCGGAGGTTGCGAGGTGGGGAGTAGGGCGATAAAAGTTCAGACAGGTATTGAGGTGCCAAGCCATGTAAAGCCTTGTAGGTGAGCATGAGGATTTTAAAGTCTACGCGGAATTTGACCGGAAGCCAGTGCAAGGACTCCAGGATAGGAGTAATGTGAACACTTGCACTAGATCTGGTCAGGATTCTGGCTGCTGAATTTTGGACATACTGCAGCTTGTTCAGAGTAGATTTAGATACCCCAGGGAGCAGAGCATTGCAGTAGTCAATTCGAGAGAATACAAATATGTTGATCAGCTTTTCAGCCACAGTTAATGATAGCATAGGGCGTAGTCTTGCGATATTTCTAAGGTGAAAAAAAGATGTTTTGACAGTATGCTGTACATGTGGGTCGAATGTTAAGCCAGAATCGAATATAACCCCAAGGTTTTTCAATTTTGATTGGAGCTCAAGTACAGAGCCATCTACAGACAGGGTTACAGGACTGGCTTTGCGAAGTTGATGGGGGGTACCAATAAGCATGACTTCAGTCTTGTCACAGTTAAGATGAAGGAAGTTTTGAGTCATCCAAATTTTTATGTCAGAGATGCAATTAGATAGAATAGAGACAGCCACATCAGTGTCGGGTTTGGTATGGATGTATATTTGAGGTCTGAGCACAAACTGGAGAGTATCTTACCAATGGGAAGAAAATATTTTGTTGTGTTTCTTTTAATTGTCCCATTAAGATGTGTTTCATTATGGTACATTTGCTTACTAGTTGTACCACATTTAACATTCCAAAACAAAAAAAAAAAACTATTTTAAATAGTATTTTTACCAGGACGTTAGGTGACTGCCAGGGTTTAAATAAAATTTCACCTGCACTACTGAATTTACTGTATTCAAGGCATTTATTGAAACATAAGGGGACATTATGAAGGACATTTTGTTCATCTGAAAAATGTTTTCAGCTACACATTTTATTCAACAGGTATACTCTGTTACACTCTAATGCCTTCACTTTTTTCTTCAGGGATTTACTTTCATACTGAATTTCTCTGAGCCAGCAAAAAAAGTACTTAAAATCCATGATGTGGGCTACAGCAGCTTTGCTCAGCTTAACAGCATGGTGAGACTTGGATTTGGAAGTGTGGAGCTCTACAAATCACTCTTTTACATGCTTCCCTTCATGAAAAGGCTACAGGTTCAATGCTGTCATTGTCAAGAGCCGATTTCTTGTATCCAGATATGGAGGTTAATGGTAGGTTGGTGAAAGCTTTTGCAGAATGAAGCACTTGATGAACCTGGACACTGTGAGTGGAAGTTGTTAAATGCATAGAGTCGACGTGCATGAAACCGCCTTAGGACAAAGACGGAAGAGAATAAAATAAAACAGTGTGTACATAAAAAAAGTGCACTCCGTGTTTTTTTGGGGACACTTACAATGGTTCCATTAATTATAATTTCTTCTTCGCTGGTTGCTGTTCTTGTTTCCTGCAGTACCAGCAGGAGATTGCCATCCTGCAGGACAAGCTGCGGCTCTCGGCCAAGAAGCTGGAGGACTACGAGTCCCGCCTGAAGGGGCAGGAGGACCAGGCGCAGAAGATGCTGCTGGAGTACCAGGCTCGCCTGGAGGAAAGCGAGGAGCGGTTGCGGCGACAGCAGGAGGACAAGGAGCTGCAGATGAAGGGCATCATCAGCAGGTACGGAGGGAAGGCTGTCTAAATGGGCAGACAACCCAGCGCCGGATTTCCCCCGAAATTTCCTACGACATTTTTACGGCCTACAAAGAAAGGGAAACACGAGCTGAAGCAACATGCTCGCAATGGACTCTAGGTGCTCCAAATCGATAATCGTCCGCTGTCTGGCGGCTGTTCGAGAAACTAGAAGTATCGAAGAGATGGTCGCTCAACTCGCTCCATCAATATAATTGTTTTTTAATTGACATTTCCCCCCCCTTAACGGAGAACAGTAGTAGGCAGAAGATGAGATCTAGAGGCAAAGTACAGGAACAGGCCAAATTCAGAATCTAGGAAAATAATCCAAGGGACAACAAGACAAAAAGCAGGGACAACAGAAACACAGAGGAACCAGGAGAAAATAATGTAAACTAGGAGAACAAGAATCGGACAATGGGCTGAGGCAGAACAACAGGAAGGAACGAGGCAGGATACAGGGTATAAGAATCAGGAATCAGGGAAAGGGGGAATGGAGTCAGAGGTACACTGACCAGTTCTTGATTGGTTACAGCCGTGTGCGTGGTCTGCGCCTCTGCTGTGCAGCGAGGCCAGCGGCCAGTGCTTGAGGCGCCCTCTAACTGCCAGAATGTGGAATCTTAGTACGGGGGACATGTAGGCGCCTCTCCAATGGGAGGGCAATGGATGTTTGCCCGTTATGCCTTCTGACATGTAGGGGCAGCAACATCCTGTTGCCGTTACCGTAACATTAGTTTTTTTACGGAACAGAGTTGTTAGCCTTGTGCGCAACATCCAACATGGAGGACCTGGCGCCCCATGTGGGACCCGGACCCACTACCCTGAGATTATGAGTCTCATGCTCTACCAACAGAACTAGTTGGGGCCCTTATGGAAGGGCAAGAGCACCCAAAAAGCCTGAAGGCGACAACATTTTCAGGAGAGGAGAAGATGAAACCTTTAGGCCAGATTGAGATGCCCCAGTGATTTTCCTTGCGACCAGTGCAGCTGCAGTCCTGCTGGTGGAAGCTGAGATAGTTTTCCAGCTCATGCCTCTTTCCCATACATGGCTTGCAATTTTAGTTGGCCTGGCATCACAGTTTTGGAGTCCTTGATCCCAAATTTCTTAAAGAAATATAATTTAATCTCTCTTACTCAGCATCCCATTTTCTTCTCTTGTCAGACATTTCCGTCTGGCACGTGATATGATTTGATGAGCCTGTGAATTTCTGTATTTTTATCAAAAGGTTAGTGTGCCGATCTGTATCAGTGTGCAGTCTGCAAAGGAAAATGCAGAGATTTTCAGCAAGGAATTAATAGAAATGCAGCAACTTAAAATGTTTTTGGCTGTGGAGGCGTCTTCTGGTGTGCACGGGAAAGAGGGAGAGAGCAGGAAATAAGAGAAAGAGGTGGGAGGTAGCAAAGGAAAGAATAGGTGAGAGTGAGTAGGAGGTGGCAACATTTTTGTCATTTCCTAAAATGTTGCCAAGAAGCATTACATTTTAAAGGTCGTACAATATGGTGGAAAGTATTCCATTATTCTAACATCACTCAGTACCGAGCAGGGCATGGTCAGAATAATTATCCAGAATGTGAGTAGTAAGGGTACCGGAATATTATGTGAAATTGCAGTGGCTAGAAAGGACACTAATGGTGGAGCTGTATATCTGTGCTGTTTTGCACGGTATGTATTAAAGCCAGATGCAAAGAGTGTGTGTCATGCATCATGAATTTAGGAATTAAAACAATGTAGACTCAAACAAAATACAGGCTCATGTATAGTATTTACAAAGTTGAGTATCTCTTGAAAAATCCACTGTAAAGTCAAGAACTGCCATATTATTTTTAAGCAATGATAAAATCGAAGTTCTGAACTAAAATTTGCTAGGGATAAGGACAAGCCAATCTCACCCAGCTGATTAAATCACCGTCATTACCTGCCTTTGCTATATATACATTATATCTCTTGCTCATGCCTCTTCCCGCATTTTTGTTGCATTCATTCTACATGACGATCATACTCCAAACTATCAAGAGGGAAAGAAAGAGAAATGTTCTGCAGCTCGCATTTGTTTTATGTGTGCGTTATGTTCCATACTACTAAAAAACAGAAAGAACTGTATTCTATCCATCTCTTTTTTTGCCATGTGCGTAATTGAACACCATGCTCCTTAAGATTGAATAACACAAATGTGTTAAAACAACCAAAAAGATATAAGGAAAAGAAAAAATCTACTCCTACTTGTTAAACTGAACAAAAAAAAAAACAACTGCCATGCAGCTAGCTGCCGTTTATCAAAAGGACCCCTGGGGTGCCCCTACCGCCCCCCCCAGAGCCTTCCATTCTACCTCATTCCCCTGTGTGTTTCTCTTAACAATCCCTTTTCACAGTCTGGCTCTGTTTTTCCTGTTGTCTACTATCACTGCTGTTCCTGCTCCCTCTTGTTTTCCTCATCCTCCCGTTTATGAATTGAAGCTCTTTCACCTGCGCGCTCTTCTGCTTCTGTCCCTGGCTATCCACTGGAGCTCAATCACAAGTGTTTGGCACCGTCTTTGGTGCCTCTGAGCCCGGATTCCTCCCTCTCTGGCGTCTTACTTCTGCCTTAGTCAGATGGCATCCTACAGTGTCAGCCTTTCCTATTGCTCCCAGGTGTCCAACACAGCCCTTATAATACTTAGTAAAAATTCTTGTATGCCGTTATTCCTAGTGAAATGGAAGTTTGGGACATAGTCAGACAATTCACCCACCTGCTTTAAATGACAATCATTAGCGACTTTTGCTATATATATATCTTGCACACACCTCTTCTCGATTTTTTTTTCCATTCACTCTATCTAATACACCATCTCCACCTCCGCAGCTACCCCTCAGTTAACGTCTCTCTCTGAATGCGGTTCTGAACCTACCCTGGCCCAGGCCAGCTACGTACCCCTTAACCAAGCACATTAAGCCAAAACCAATTCGACTTAAATGTTCAATAAACATTCGCAAAGCATGTGATTCATGGATGTCCTTATTCTTCGTGAAATGACCTTTTTCCTGATAGCAGGCAGTTTTCCACAGAGCGAGAACAATGTTATCAGATGTTTCTATTGTGCTGTTCCCACATTGCTATAATGTCTTTCAAGGTCTGTTTTGGTCATCTTGACATCTGCCGCCCTCCCCTGAATGTACCTTCTAAAGGCATCTTTAAAGTCCTGTACAGTGGATTAAGTACAAAATAAAGCCGTGCTTGGCATTTCAAACACAGCAAATCAGGCCATCACACAGCACAGGACAGGCTGACCACAGAGGCACTCCTCTTGTTTCCTTTCACAGCTGAGAGGAAAGTAAGGCGACTGCAGATCTAGAGTGATCTGCACAAATTCCAACCCAGTAGGAATCAGGGCTACTAAACTCACACCAGAGGAGGAAAAACCTCATTAACCTGAATATGGGAGATGAAAACTGAGATAGCATTGTGTGAGCACTGACAAAATATTAAGTGGAACAGTTTAACATAATACAGCAGGACCACAAGATTTCAAGTTTGTCTCTGAAAAATAAAACCTGAAATGAAATTCATTTTGAAATAACATACATCTTTGACCAAGGATAGATTGTTATACTTTATTATATTTAAATCAGTATTTATGTGTCAGTTAGAACACTACTTTTTGTTTGCTTCTTCCACAAAACATTAAAAAAAGGAATTTTGAATGTTAAAAAAACATTTAATATTTGTAAACCTTCTTTTCAGGCTTATGTCTGTGGAGGAGGAGTTGAAGAAAGACCACTCTGAAATGCAGGCCGTAGTGGATTCGAAACAGAAGATCATTGATGCCCAGGTAAGTGTTGTGTGTCTCATGAGATTTCAGAGGTGTATATAATTTTATTGAGTAGAGAACGAGTCTTTAATGAGTAAAATTCCCCTTCCCACAGTTGAACTACTTAGAACCCAGTGAAATAGTACCCTCTGGTGGGAGACATAGTAAATATCTGTAAGGGTTAAAAATATCTTTTAACTTTAAGGGGCATTTGTAATTATTTTTACTGAAATGGAATATTTCTGAAGATTATCAGTTTTCCTGATCTTTACCTACCCTTCCTTCACCTATTTGAGTATTCAGGTGGCTTCTACATCAGTCTCCTGAGTTCTGAGAATAAAATGTACTACCGAAACATGTCCTGAATGTGTTAACAAAAATTTTTTTGAAAGACTGACAGAAAGTGTTTTAAAATATTGAGTGATGTGTAAACCTTGAGGGATAATATCAGGCTTTAGACTTTGAACCTTTTACAATGGGGACTCTAATGCTAAGCTTTACCATCTTACATTTAAAATTATTTGGTGATTACACATGCTTAGAATACATACAAAGTTTTTAATTTCAGTGGAGAGCAAAAAAATGTTTACTGCTTTTCTCATGCGCAACTAATTCAGGTTTAGGTAAATGTAGCTTTAAGGTAATATTATGCAAGATTAAATTGCACATGTGAACATCCAGTATTCAAGATTTCACTGAGTGCAGATGCAATTAATTAGTCTTTGTGTGTCGTTAAAAGTTAATGCAGACTTATTGCAGAAGAACCTGTTTGTTGACGCAGTTAAAGGCTATTGCTGCACAAAGCTGTGAAAGTTTGCCATGCTAACATTTCTTGACAAACAGACTTACAGAGTAATACTTCTTGAGTTGAGTCATAACCTAGAGGCAGTGTTGCATATCCCAGATTAACTACAGAATGGAAAAAGAGGAAAACAAAGCCTTGATTAAAATACTCATCATGCCTACTGATCTGCTGTAAGACAGGTGTCTTCATTCTATGAACATGTGGATATGCAGATGTGGGGATAGGTTTTTACTGCTGCAATGACTTGGCTTTCTCACAGATTTGATTTCCCGAACTCTTACGTTAGACAATCTTCCAATTCAAATATTAATACGAGCCTAATAAACACCCCATCTGTGTTTCTCACTTGACCTGCAGGAAAAGCGTATTGCCTCCCTGGATGCAGCCAACGCAAGGTTAATGAGCGCACTTACACAGCTGAAGGAACGCTACAGCATGCAGACCCGCAACGGAATCTCGCCCACCAACCCGACCAAGCTGCAGATCACTGAAAACGGGGAGTTTCGGAACAGCAGCAACTGCTAATGAAGGCAGACCGAGCGAGCTGCTAATCTACCAATCGTGCAGGGTGGAAGAGGGTTGGGGGGGGCGGGAGAACGGGAATTCCCCGGACATCGCAGGAAACAATAACAAAAAAAAGATCCAATTCCATTCCAAGACCAACCTTGAACAACACAACATTACATGCACAAACACATACATGGAGATATGTATCTGGCGCCGTAAGGAGCAGAGCAAAATGTTGTGGTCGTAATCTGAAAACATTCTGAAGTTCCATTATTTTCAATGGAAGTGCTCATTTTAATACTGCAGCCAAGGACTAACTGTAGTTAGCTGTAGCTCAGTCCTACTGCTTCTAAATGAGGAGCAAAACACTAACACAATACATGGCAAAACCCTGTGGACAAAAAGATGATCCTGCTCAATCCCAATTTCGAGTTTTGTACTTGGACCTGCGTACAATGAAATGCTTACTTGCGTGTTTTTTTCTCACATGAAAAATGACAAACAGATGACATAAAAGTTGACAAATGACATCAGCTGTAGATAAACCTATTCCTGTGTATGAGATTTTTCTCCTTAAGGAAGTCCGGCTTGCTGCATTATGTTGATACCTTATAAGGCTTGTGAATAATCATTGCATAACTGATGTTTACCAGTGAAAGTACAGCCTTTACAGTCTTTATTTCTTTCCCCCCTACAAATCAGGAGTAGGGTTGTGCAAGTCTCATTAAAAAATAACAGCCTGTAAAAAGCCATTTCTTTTTTTTGAGCCACAGTTTCTGGTGATGAAGCGTTGTGATCTTGGCAGCTGAGGGGTGAGGAGTGGGAATGAAAAGACTATAAAAGTTTGCAGGATTTTCAAACTTCAGAATGGCGAGGCGAATGTCTGAAAGGAAAAGCTGCTAGTTGTTTCATTTTAAGGCTGCCAAGCCTATGGCATTTTCAGTTGACTGAAAAATAAAAACGTCACTATGTTAAGGCTAGGCTTGTCACTCTTGTATTTCACGCCATTAACCTGATCAAAATAAGACTTCAGTCCATCTCATTTAGAAAAAGAAAAAAAAGACAGGCTCCTTTTTGCTTTTTGACCAAATGTGATGCTTTCAGAGTTTAAAGACTGACACATTATCCTCATTAAGGACATTTTGCTCAGAGCATGTCATTTCAAAGGCTTTGCATGCATGATAATATCCTTTATGACATTATATCCACTGTGAGATGTGTTTTGGTCATTTTCTACCTGAGTGCAACCATCTGACGTTACGAACACTGATGTACTGTACATCACAAGACTCACAACTGGCAGGGGAAACGAGAAAGGAATGATCAGCTGTCACTGATGTGCCGAAGACAGACAGGGTCGGTTTCAAATTAATGTCTTTCATTTATAAGCTAGTTTGCTCATTTGGTTTTTTTAATCAAACTAAAACTCTGAGCAGCTTTCTGACAAGACATCTGCTCTCACAGGTTAATTTTTCCTGTGTAGCCAAATATTCAGCAACAATGTTCACAAAGTGGGGAAACACAAACGACAGTACAAGCATCCCTGTCTTCCTGTGCAGAGTTATGATTCTTTTCTCATGCAACAGTAATGATTGCTTTAATTATATTGTTCCTTTTAAGAAAAAAAACATCTACTCTATTATAACACATTTTCAAAGCTTTTTGCTCCAGGTCACAATTTGCTCCCAAATTACTGAATATATTTAAGAGCTTAAAGATTAGCATTTTGCAAGAAATATCATAGGAGTATTTAATAAAGCATTTGGTTGTAATTTAGATTAAATCATTGCCTTGGATTTTTGGATGCTATCTGAGGAAGCAGAGGACATTTTACATTGAGGCAGAAATGCATAACATTTCTACATTGTATGAAGAAATGGATCTCTACATTTACAAATTAACTGAAATCGGCACATAGACTATTTGCACTTATTTAAAAAACAGATCCTTTCCACAACCTCTCAATTCTGTGGTATTAACACATAGATGTTATTCTTTGGCATAAAACATGTTTTCTACTGAATGTTAAGATGCTAGTCAAAAAAGTAAAATAACTTTTTTGGCATTTTACAGTAATTTGACTTCATCCCCATTATACCAACACCAAACATTTCAGCGTTCTATATTTTGTATATTTTTGTATTTTTTTCTTATCTGTAAAATATTTTTTTTCTGCATGTCTCATACCCAGTGCTACAGTGTGTAGCGCGATGGTTATAGTTTAATTTTATTTGCCAGTGGTAAGGAAGAAGCAACTTCCACTATATAATTTGCTGCATACTTTGTATGTGCTTAAATATAAGAAAATGAGTGTATTTAGAGGCAAGGTACCTCAGTAATGTAAATAAAATGTTCACAATATTTTTACCTAATGTGATAAAAAGAACTTTCTTTTGTAAATGTTCCCTGTGTTTAATTCTACTGTACTGATATCACAGATGTATTGTAAATAGTTCCAACAGTTATTCCTGGTGCTGCTTCTTTAGACAGTTTCAGCTTCATTTTATTGTTGTTCTAGTCTCTTTTCATATACAGGTATGCTTTTTTTAAAAGCAAAACACTGATCTAATAAGGGCGGAAAATGTGAGCACCATTCATCTTTTATGCTTTTCTTCATGCTGTAGTCAAGGCGCCCTCTCATCAGTTGAGTTACCAGGGCCTTATTTTTTTAAAGAGATGGAAGCACAAAATTTCCCTGACATTTTTTCACCTGCTGTTTCAAAAAGCAGAAAGCCACTATGCATTTTCAGCATCTACACTTGATGCCCTGGCAGTCTTGGGCTCTGCTTCTTATTCTCCAGAACAGCAGGACGTTTCTGTGGTGCAGTTACTTTTTTTCCTTAGTGGAAATTCTATTTACCCATCAACTTGAGACCCCAGTAGACGTCCCATTCTGTAAGTGTAATAAAACACTTATTACCACAAGCATAGGCTAAAAGGGCTGCTCAAGATCAGTTTATTTTCCACAACTCACGCAATTCTTAGCAATTTCTCATAAATGCAGAGATCTGTTTTGGGTTCTGATATTAACTAGTGTCACCATTAACACTAGTTAACACTAGTTATATTCTGTTATTCATTAACAGAATATAAATCCCAGTAATCATTTGAAGATTTCGGTGTTTTGCTTTGAAGAAAGCATACTACATCCTAGTGATAAGTGACTCAGACCACTTCTATAGGCAGAAATCACTGTGTTAAATTCTGTGGTTCTGTCCTCTTGCTGTCTGTACAAACGTTCTGGTCTTACAGATGAAAATATTTGTAACTTACTAGACAAGCTTTCACCCAGCAGACTCAGGAGGGGGTATATCTAACTCTTATTAAGACACAGTGTGATTAGCAAGTAGGTTTAACCCACATCATCACGGACAGTGCTATTGTGGTAAGCTTACTTTCCAATCACCCTGAGTATACAGTCTACTGTAGGTCCTGTTAATGATTTTGGAGACAGAGGGAAGAATGAAATGCGTATATATTAAATAAACACTGAATACTTTAAAATTAATTTATTATTTGTGCAGGTGATCTCATGTATCTTGTTTCCCTTAATAATAATGTCACGTGCAAATGAATAATCAATAGAGTATAACTGGATTGCATGTGCTAATGTTGTACCAAAAAGTGACATTTTACAGTACTGAACAAAAATGCCCCTTTGTTCAAATTTCTAAAAGTGGTCTTCAAGCAAGAGATCTGCTCCTTCTTGTCTTTTTTAATGGAACATTTTTTAAAGTGTTTACTCTCTCTAGCCCTTTTTAGAGTTACTGTAAATTAAATCCATTGTAATTTCTATTTTGATTCAGTGATGTAAATTTACAGTGTTCATTACCCAAGGTGAAAGCTCATAGAAAGTTTCCATTCTGGTTAGGTGCCATTATAGTTGAAAAGGAAACCTCTCTAATAAGTAATGAGGAAAGAGACTGAACATACACATCACTGTGTATGGAGATATACTCTCTCTCTGACTTCTGTTGTTGCAAATAACTGGTTTCTAAAAAGCTGTTGTATGTTTTATAATATCTTCTAGAAACACTTTTGTAAGTATGTTAAAAGTAAAGTATTCGCTGGACCTGCTTCAGTTTACAACAAAAAAATGTAATAATGTACAGAGAAAGTTGTTTGTGTTTAAAAAATGTGGCTGTGCAATTTATGTACATTTGCAACTAGAATTATTAAAGTTTTATTTAGCTATTTTAAGTTTCTGCCTTGTGTCTTTTGTTATGGTTAAGTTACTGCTGTACCAGTCTGAATAAGAGAGAAAGGCTACAGATGAAAATATGCCATTAAACCTACAGTACCTTGTTTAGTTGCTAGCACTCTGCCTTAGCTTTCACTTGTGTTTATCTGTTGAGCTGTTGTTTTCACTGCTGATTCTCAAAACATCTGTTGGATGGAGTTTGTCAATACCTTGAGAATTTTGAATACTTAAATCCAGTGAGAATAGACTTACTGTAATACTAATGCTTAATCAACCAATACTTAATCAAGAACAGAAAAATACTATTGACCATAGGACATTCCTTCAATCCTGCAGCAAGTTCAATCTGTTTCTAACTGTACATAGTATTCTAAATGTAGTTTTAATAATGCACTCTTAAATTTTACTTATTTTGATTTTAGGCCTTTGACTATGCATCCTAACGTTTGGCTACTCTTATTTGATACTTCAAAATGTAACGTTAAGTATGGAGGATGTAAAATTGATATCGGCATAACCATTAGTACTGTCTTTTCAACAGGTAGCTTAAATTCTTGTTTTCCATCATATATTGCTATGGTAAAATTAAACTTTGCAACCAATATTTCATGCATTTCCAACATCTTAATGTCTGAATTGAATTGTGCAGCCCTCCGTGTGTGGTGAGAATGTGTGACATGTCCTACAATAAACCTTCATTTGTGGATCTGAAAATCAGTCACTGAATCGCAGTTCATTAATTCAGATATTCTTTTTGTTCGGAAAGATAGTGGCCCATTAAATTTCAAATTGTCAAAAGGGAATGTGCTGTACTATACTAAATATGACATTTAATAAACGTACAGTAAATATACCTGCAGCAAAATAGTTTCAGTGCTAAATATACTATGTAAGAGATTACTACATCATATAGCACAGTTAACATATAGTGCAGCAATGATAATATGCTGGTATCAGAAATAAAGTATGCCATATACATGTACAAATAGTGAGCAAAATATACTTTATAACATGACCTCAAATGTACTGTATCCCAATTTTGTTGGGGTGAACACAGAACGTCTCCAAACAGAGATGATTAATGACAGACTAAAACTCCAGTTCATCAGGAACACACTTGAACAGTAAGCGTTGAAGCACATTAATCATAAGTAAAAGATATTAAAGTTCAATGGAAAAACATACTATACATCCTTTCAGTTTCTAGCAATGTTACTTGAGCCAGAATAATCACTAGAGTACTAAAATTGTGTAACTTGGAGTGCCTAATATCTCTTATCACTTGCTAGAATGAAGGCGTGTCTGAGAAACTTTGAATCAAAGTGTCTTGGCGATCATGGAAAACCTTTTCAAGATAAAAGATGAGAACCTAATGCCTTAAATGTATGCTCACTCACGAAAGTACCAAGGATGAAAACAACAAGTCCCTGACTGAAGATGAATTTCTAAATATTGTAGATTTAGCATAGAATCAGAAGCACTTCACAATGATCTAATTTCATTCTTCCATTGTACTAAAGGAAGTAAGGGAGATAGCACTCACAAACTAAAGTAGAACACAACAGGATTCTACAAAACACTAAACATGCAGACTTAAAAGAATGTCCTAGTGACAAGACTAAAATAACTAAAAATATAAGGAAACTTAAATCAAGTATTTAGAGTTCTTAGATATATTGACAAGGGACCCCAGGGTCATCAGAAAGAGGACATACAGTACAGTAAGTAGGAATTACAGGGAAGAGCACTCAGAACTGAGGTTTGTGTTCTCATTGTGTTTGTCTGTTCTGTCCTCATACTTCCCTTCCATCTGCCAAAGATACAGTATGCTAACAAAAATTTAATTAGTGGGTTATGAATGACAATACTGTAGGTGAATAGTAGTGTTCTCCCAATAAACACAGTGCCCATAGAAGTGTAAATATGCAAATACAGTGCAAATATATACATTGCCTACATATACACCCCCCTTGGACTTTTTCCAAATTTTAGTATGTCACAGCACGGAACCATGATGTATTTAACCTAGAATTCTTGCCACTCAACAAAACAAAGTACTCTATAATGTCAAAGTTAAAAAAAAATCCAGACATTTTACTAAATTTATTAAAAATAAAAACCAGAAAATAATTGAATGCATAAGTATTCATCTCCCCCCCCCCCAGAGTTAATAATTAGTAAGACCACATTTGGTAGAAATTACAGCTGTGAGTCTCTTTGGGTAAGTCTTTATCAGCGTTGCAGATCTCGGCACAGGAATTTTTGCCCATTCATCTTGGCAAAGTTGCTCTGGCTCCATCAAGTTGGATGGGGACTGTGACCAGCACTTTTTAAGTCATTCCACAGATGCTCAATTGGATTGAGGTCTGGGCTTTGACTGGGCCACTCCAGGTCATTAACTTTTTTGGTTTTAAGCCACTCTCGTGTGGCTTTTGCTGTATGTTTCGGGTCATTTTCCTGTAGGAAGACGAAGGGCTCTTGAGGATTGCAGCATGTTTTCTTCCAGCATTTTTCTGTACTGAGCTCCATCCATTTTTCTTCTACTGTTATAAGTTTTCCAGTTCGTGCTGCAGAGAAGCATCCCCAAAGTATGATGCTGCTGCCATCAAGCTTCACTGTAGGGACGGTGTTCTCAGCGTGATGTGCTGTATTAGGTTTGCGCCAAACAAAGTTCACATCAGAGCATAGAATCTTCCTCCAAATTGTTGAGTCTCTCACATGCCTTTGGGCAAACTCCAGCCGAGATGCGATATTAGTTTTTTTCAACAAAGGCTTTCTTCTTACCACCCTTCCATACAAGCCAGATTTATGAAGTGTGCGTGCTATTATTGTCTCATGCACAGTTTCTCCCATGTCTGTCATGGAGGACTGTAACTCCTTTAGAGTTGCCGTAGGCCTCTTGGTGGCCTCATTTACCACGGCTCTTCTTGCCTGGACACTCAGTTTTAGAGGACGGCCAGTTCTGGGCAGATTCACAGTTGTTCCATATTTTCTCACCTTTTTAATGATGGACTTCACTGTGCTTCGAGGTATATTCAATCCCTCGGAAATCTTCTCATATCCTTCCCCTGACTGGTATTTTTCAAGAACCTTGTCTCAGATCTGTTTGGAATGTCCCTTGGTCTTCATGGTGTAGTGTTTCCTTGGAAATGCACTACCTAAGTGGAGAAGCACCCAGACAGAGGTGTATTTATTCCAAAATCATGTGAAACACCTCAACTGCACACAGGTAGACTCCAGTTAAGTAATTATGTGACTGGGAGAAGAGAGTTGGTGACGTTAGAGGTAATTTAGGTGTGTCAAAGCAAGGGGGGTGAATACTTATGCGTTCAATTATTTTCTGGTTTTTATTTTTAATTCATTTAGCAAAATGTCTGGATTTATTTTCATTTTGACATTATAGAGTACTTTGTGTTGATGAGTGGCAAAAATTCTCAGTTAAATACAGCATGGTTCCATGCTGTAACACAATAAAATGTGAAAAAGGGGTGTGTATATGTAGGCAATGTATATATTTGACAAAGCCACATATCCTGCACAAGTTTTGTCATTTTCCAGCTTTAAAAAACAAATCTAGGACTTGACATTAATTAATCTCTGCGTATCAAAGGACCTCTGTTGACACTTTAAAATATATAAGAAATGGGTTTTACAGTGCAAATGTTTTTTTTCCCATGTATTCTTGTATTGTTACTCAAGTGTTTTTTTTATTGTAACTGCAGCTATTTTCAGCTTTAAAATCTTCTAAGGGGTAAAAGTTGTTTCTCTTACTTTCAAAATGCTAGTTATTAACATGACAGGGCTGTGTAAACTGTCATGTGGAAGAGCTTTTCATTGTCATGTCTCCTCAGAATACCACCTGTTACCTTGACAAGTGTGTGTGCTTTATTGAGAAAGTGAGGTTTATTTCTGTTTTTCTCTAGTTTGGAAAATGTATTTACAATTGATCATGCTAACCTTAAAGAAAATAGTCCCTTGTAATCCATGGTTGTTATCTTACCTTCAAATTTGCCTGGGAAGAACATGTTTTGTTCAATTCAAGAGTTCCATTCTGCGTTCCATTGAACACCGCTTTGTGTAACTAAATATTTTTGGGGTCTGAAAAGTACAGATATTGATTCTTAAAATGATTACACATTGAAAAGGAAGATGTGCCCTAACTGCATTTTCCCCTATATATTTTTCAGACTGCCCTGAAGACTTGGCAAATAATAACGATCCTTCCCATTTTAAGATAAGATCACTTTATTAGCCATATAAAATTTCTTGCATTAGGAATTCATCTTTTCACATACCCCAGCTTGCTCTCCATGAGACACACAGACAGGGAGAGAAGCTTGGGGTCAGACCACAGGGTCAGCCATTGTACAGCGCCCCTGGAGTAGTTGGGGTTAAGGGCCTTGCTCAGGGGCCCAACAGAGCCCAGGGGATTTAAACCAGCGCAGAACCTTAGCCACAGAGCCACCACTCCATCCCATTTCTCTTTTGTACAATTTGTTTTATACAAACGTGTTGTTTGTACGGAGTGTAATGTTAAGATGTTCAGTTACTGACATTACTCTAAATACAGTGCAGTTTAAGCTTGAGTTCCATTGCATTGTATATCAGCCAATATTGTGTGAAAGATCACTTCCATTAGCTTCTTCTCAAGCATCTGCCTTGACTCTCCTACTCAAAACCATTGCGCAACCTGTGCTCATTGGCCGAGACTCATCTTCACCAACATGTCCACAAGAAGGAAGCAGTGACCTCTAGTGTCAGACCTGAAGAGACACTGTACAATTAGTGGCTTATAAAATGAAAACAAAGGGAGTTTAGTCAGCAGCGTGGGGAGGAGTTGCCATTTAGAAGAAATATCTCCCTTGTTTTAATTAGCAATCTAATTACGAAGGGTTCAACATGTTTTAGTGGAGGTCTGGCAGATGGAACTGGTCATGGAGGGATGTCTTCAATAGTATTCTATTCTATTCTGTGCATTCTACACATTCCTCTCTTTGAGTGCTTCCTGATCAGTCTACCTCCACTGTAGGCTAGGGATTTTGTTTGTTTTAATCAGCAATCTGAATTAGCTAGGTGTTTTTGGCAGGAACATCTTCCCAGGTCACCTCAGAATACACAGTAGACCTCACACCTCAAGAAGCCAGGTCACCGTTTCAAAGAACTTAACAGTACGCCCCAGCTTTAGGACGTAATAGAATCTTTAAGCAAAACAGCTTCACTTTCAGAGAACATAAATATTAAGACATTCAAATTGCACAGTGCAGTTCTGAAAAGTGAGATCTAATGACAGAAAACACTGTCCTATATTCTTTTACAATAATCTCTGGATAACTGGGATACAGTGAGGCTCATCAACCTAAGGTATTTACTGCAATTTCTTGTAATTAAAAGCAAACACATTTTTATCTCTTCTACAGCTAGTTCTGTAAACAAAGTCCCTACAATATGGCAAACAAAAAAAAAAGAAATCAGTCCACAAACTTACCAAAAATTCCCCAAGAAAAAACGTCTTCAGTTAAATCTGACCTCTGAAAAAGGAAAGACAACATTGTGGAAATAAGGAACAGTTATATAAGCCAGTTATTACAAGAACGAGCAATTTTAAAACGGAGAAGTTACTGTATATTGTTTTATAAAGTATATTATGTATGTTTTATACAGTATATTTAAAAATATACTGTATTTTTTTGTTTTACTGAGGTTGATTCAGTTCTGGAACTAAGCCAAATTGTTGAATAGGCCCAATCACTGTTTATGCTCTTATTTAACATCAGATTTCACCACCAAAATCCAAATTAAAAATTCTACAACAACTGATTGTCAGCAGGGGACAACCATGCTTCTGGACATACTGCATTCTGTGAAAGATCAAGTGAAAATATGAATTTGCTTTAAAACTTACACGACACAAAACAAAAACAACTCCTCAACAAGTCCAATAACTTCATAATGATTCTGTGACAGATCCTAGCCTCACCAAGGGACTGAACGCACAAAAACTCACAATTTGTGTATATTAATAAAGAGCCATTCTTATATTCCTTTGACTGTTTTATTAACTACACAAATCACACCCTTGTGCCATATGTATTCCTGCCTTCTGTTCTCTCGTTCTGTTGTCTCGCAATGTCTCACTATACTACATCCCCTCCTTTGTTATTTTTAAAGTCCATAACTTTACCATACAATTGTAACAATTCTCTGTGAACACACAGGAAACTGTTATCATCTATTCCAACACAATTGATGTAAAACCTTCCATTTCTATTCAACCCATTCAACCATCTTTTTTTTTTAAACAACAATATCTATGCGTAACAACTCAAATTTTAGTTCAATTTCTACTCAAGTCACTCCTAAATATCACATCATTTCTAGCAGTCTAAGTAACGTCTACATAGATAACACAAACAAAACAGGGCAATTTAACATTTGGAGAGCTAGTCCTATATTTGCAAGTCCTATATTTTTAAGTGTCTCTGTAACGAGCTGGTTTCCTGATAACCCTGTCACTTCTGGGTAAAGTTACTGGCTCCACTGTCTGAGGATTCTGCATTTCCTGCACGTCCGAAAGTCCTGTATTCTCAGCATTTTCTGTTTCTGTAGTTTCAACATCGAGATCCAATGGAGGAGCGTGTCGAAGATGTTTCAGATTTCTCATTATATTTGAGCCATCTTCCACATTCACTAACTCAAAAGGGTTACAAGAGGTGTTCCTCAATAACACATAGCGAGTGTCTTTGAACTTGGCATCCAATTTACCGTCGTCTAGGCCAGCCACAGACACTGCATCACCAACCCTGAAGTTGTGATCGCTTGTTCGATGTGTCTGGTCTGCATACAATTTTATTTTATGTGTGTACTCCTCATGATGTCTATGTATATCTTTTGTATTTTGAATTTCCATCAGCCCTTCTTTTTTCTTTTCCACGTTTCCAGATATCACGTCCAAAGATAAGATTAGCTGGGGTTTCACCAGATGCCCTGTGAGGTATTGATCGATATACCAGAAGACTCTTAGGGAGCTCCTCTCTCCATTTTTTTCCTTCTGTTGCAGCTGCTCTTAAGGCCTTTTTCAGGTATCTGTGAAATTCTTCAATTTTGCCATTACTTCTCGGATAGGATGGCGATGCACGGATGGGTTTAATTCCACAATTAGTCAGAAATGATTCAAACAACTGTCCTACGAATTGTCTGGCATTATCTGTTACTACCTCTAGTGGATAACCAAATTGTGCATCAGCTCTCTAATAACTGTGGCTGAAGATATATCTGATACAAAAGCCTCAGGGTATGAAGTATTATAGTCTATTACAGTCAATATGTACTCATTCTGAATGGGACCTACCAGGTCAATGCCCAATTTTGTCCAAGGCCTTGGTGGTAATTCAAGTGGTTGGAGAGGCTGATCCTCCTGCAATGTCTGATTCAACACACAAGTGGAACAATTCCTGACTAGTCTTTCAACATCACTGTCCATGTTGGGCCAGTAAAATTTGCTTCTCAGGTACCGTTTTGTACGAACCACACCTTAATGTGTCTCATGTGCTATTTTCAGTGCTTGTCTGATTTTTGTTTTCAGTAAAACAATCCTCTGTCCTCACAAAAGCAGTCCATTTTATGTAGATAACTCCAACATGGCTGGAGTTCTTCTGGAATTGGATTAGGCCATTGTCCTTTTTCCACTAATTGTAGACACATCTACAATTTCAATGTGTCATCTTTGTTGGTTGTTTAAGTTCCTCAAGTGTCATAAGTGCTGACTGAAAGCACTGTATCAACATAGGTTTCTACATAACCAGTGTCTTCTGTCTGGTAAAGGAAGACGTGACAATGTCTGGGACGTCTACTGTGTGTTCAAGTTTGTAATCATATGGCTGTAATCTCAATCCAAGTCTTTGTAGCCTTGGTGGTAACAATGCTGCCTTTCTGGGACTGAACATATAAATGGGGGGTTTATGAGCCGTTTAAAGTGTAATCTTGCCTCACCATAAATGTGTCCTAAAATGTTCCACTGCCCAAACACAACCCAAGGCTTCACGCTCTATTTGCGAGTAACGCCTTTCTGCTGGGGTAAGTGAGCGACTTACATATGCCACTGGCTTGTTCTGTCCATCTTCTCGTCTTTGTAGCAATACTGCTCCAAGTCCTACAGAACTCATGTCACTGATCACTACTGTTGGTGCATCTAGTTTGAAGTATGCCAGACATGGTTCAGTTACAAGTGCTCTTATCAACTCAACAAAGGCTTTCTTGGTCTCTGATGTCCATTGCCACATCTGTCCTTTCCTCGTTAGTTTTCTAAGGGGTTCTGGTATATCTGCATTATTAGGAATGAATTTCATCAAAAATCAAAAAATCTAATTTGTGCATAGGCCTAAAATTTCGTATTAGTCTGCATAAGTTTAGTTCTGTGTGCTAAAACGTTCTTGAAAAGTTCTTCTCTAACGAAGGTGGAAGTGGAAGTTCCACTTCCTGTATCTATCGCCATTTTTATCTCTTGGCCATTTATTTGAACAGTTTACCTTCAGGGTTAATGGAATAAACAAATTCATCCGAGTCTGAAGAAGGTTCCTGAACTGCTCTCATTGGTTTATCAGTTGTTTTAAGTTTTGTCCCTTCATTATTTGTATTAACTTTATTTTCTTGTTGGGAACTCTTTCTTACAGGGTAGACATTTTGCTGTTATTTTGCTCCGCATGCGTCTGCTTTGTGCGTTGCTGGTCCGCACCTGTAACCTTTAATGTCAGCCGTCCCCTGTTCTTCTATATCTGTAGCTTGACTTCGTCCTGCTTTTGTTTCTGAAGTTTGAGCGAGTTCAGAGTTTCTTGCGAAGTAAACATGACTCTCTCTAGCTTTGTCGCTGTGGTCAGAAAGCATTTTTTGATTCTGCTTGAGCTGCTCCATAAATTCTAGCTACTGTAACTAGAGCTCTTTCTAAAGTCAGTCCTTCCTATTGCAACAAAGTTATCACGCAGTCCCCTACGTGCACATCTTTCCACAAGTTGATCTCTTAACATGTCAGCTTCCAATACTCCAAAGTCACACGATTTAGCCAATTCTCTTTGTGCATTCACAAAAGCCTCAATAGATTCGTCCTGAGACAGATCTGTCTAAATGTATGCCGTTCCAAAACCACATTTCTCCGCGGTGTAAAGTAAGTGTCTAAGGCAGCTACAGTCTGTTCATATGTACCTTTTTCTCCAGGGAGGTTGGCATGGGCGTCCCGATACAGTGCAGTCTCACGGCATCCGGAGCTTCTGTAGATCCACCGGCTATTTAAAAAAATCTGAACGACTCCATCGTATTCCGTATACAAATCCGGAGCTCCGAGGTTCAGTGGAAGCGGTGGAGAAAGCTGGGCATGAGCAAAGCTTCTCGCCGCGGCGGCCATTATCTTCCACGGCGCAAGCTGAACGAACAGCCCGCAAATTCAACAGTTCGGTTCCACCAGCAAGAGAACTATAATCTGCAGCGTTCTGCTCGCTTTGGGTTCGTCAAGTACTCAGCTCTCGTCGCCATAAATGTGCACATTAGTAAAGAGCCGCTCTTATATTCTGTTTTATAAACTACACAAATCACACCCTTACGCCAAATATTCCCGCTTTGTACTCGCTCGATCCGTTTTCTCGCGATGTCTACGCATGGCAAGGCCAGGAGGTTTTATGGTTTTCCTGTTCATGTCCCAACGAGAAGAAACCAGCATATTCTACAGGGCTAAATGGAGATACAAGTGGCTTTTGTGGAAGCATGGAAGCAAATGAATGATAATCTTGTGAATATGTTGAGAGAGGCTCTCAATGGTGCCATATATGGTCGGATTCGCAAAGAATGGAAATTCACCTTTGTTCAATCATTCAATAATATTTTTATCACAGGTAGGGTAACCACAGAGAAAGTTTATTAGTCCAACTGTCTACCTGAAATTACAACAAATTTGCTAATAAACTAATGAAAAACACTCTCCATTTGTTGTGAGCAGTATATAAGCTTTCCATGTGAGACCTTACTGCATGATAATAAAGAAAAACTCAAATGAAATATACAAAACGCTAAAGTTGCATACATCAAACATTGTTATATTTCCCCTGCTTATTCCAAAATCAGATGAATTATAATGTTCACAATTGCTTCTGATGCCTACAGTAGCTACATCTCACTATCATTTTCTTCTCCTATGTAAAATACAATTATAAGAATTTAAAATTATATAATTTATTGAGGATTGGTCCTACCTTTCTCTATCAAAAGGAATTGTCTCTGAAGCATATTTAGACTTTGGAGCAAAAAAGAACAGGCCTTGTGAAATCCCATGTGCTATTATAAAGTGGAAATGTTTGATCAAGGATGTTTTGAGTCTCCTCTCAGTTTCTCCGGCACAAAATATTTAGTTAACCTTCACTCTCTTAATAATATTTTGAAATATTAATGTTACAAGAAAACTACTAAAACATGTCAGCATTTAAATAATTAATGAAATCAAATTTGTTTCCCTTTGAAAATGAACTACATGAATGTTTTATTACTTATACAAAACAAGACACTCTGTAATATACAGTTTTTGCCATTAGACTAATTTGTTAGCTCTGTGTGGTGCTTTTGGAGAGGAGGAAAGAGCTAGAAGCTAAAATAACAGATCCCACTTACGTTTCCATTAATTATTCTTATTCATAACTATAACCAGAACATTGATGTACACTCAGCACAAGAATAATATCTGCATATCATAATATATATCAACACAAGAATTAGCACAAGAATTAAAAATATCGTATAATAATAATCATGATATCAGCACAAGAATAAAAAATGTTCATATTCTGCTCTTACTTTTTTTTCAAACACATTACAAAACTGTTGCATATTATTGTTGTTGTTGAAACTTAAATCATAACAACCTATAAAAACTGGAAACAAGGAACAACAATAATTTTATAAACCTGACCTATATCATTACCTTTAAATATTTCTGTGGGAACTTCATTGCAATTTTTCTTTCTGACAAAGAATCCGTTTAAACTGATCTCATTCTGCTTTCATTTACCCAGTTCAAAAGGAAGAAATCATTGTACTGAAATATTTAGACCTTTCTGAATAGCATGTTTCAGGTGTAAATGAAATCTGCTCTTTATTCTGAATCCTATTCTTGTATTGAATATGCATATGTCAGCTGCATTTTATCTGAATTCATGTCTTTTTTCCAAGTTGAAGAAAATGCTTAAGAGAATCCATTCATCATTTTAACATAATGTGGAATTACCACCTGTGCCTCATTTAACTGACTTAATGAGCTCTGGAGAGAGAAAAATGCTGCAGAAATTTCTGAAGGCATAAAGTGACAACTCATGACTACTTCTTATTCCTTACAGTGAGTTCAAGAACAAGAACAAGAACACAGAGGCAAGCAATATCAGGATATACATGTTGCTCTATTTTAAATATTCTTGCTTGTAATGATAGGACATAAAAGATAAATCTATAGGTAATAAAATACTTGACTTAAAACATATACAGTATTGTGAAGGTTACAGCTTCTTACTGTAAAATGCTAAAGCTAGGAAGCTATATTTAACAATACTTTCACAAATACAGTAAAGGCATATACTCTGAAATAAAATTTAAAAACAATTAATTTTAAAAAATGAATTTAAGACAATAATCTTATTTCCAAATCCAGCACAAGACACGTATTGATTCGACTAGTATTACAAGTGACTAACATAGAACAAAAAGGTTATATTGATAAATCCTCAGTACCTCTAAATAACCGCATTTTTCACCATTCGTAAATTTTCTTTTCTAAACTTTGGCTTGTAAAATAATTCTAGAGCACACTTTTTTTTTCCAAGACAAGGGCTTGATTCCACACCGGGTCAAGCAGAACATAAGGTACATAAAGATGTATTGTGCATCGTGGTGGACTTCTGTGACTGGGCAATTTGTCAAACCCAACCTCTTCTACATTATCAATCTGACATTCCCTCTCTAAAGTGTAAGAAGACGTGGCCTCATATTTATAAAGAGCAGACGAGTGGAACATGTACTGTATATATTTCTAGTCACAAACCCAAAGAAATTAATCAGGTCTTGGAAACCCTGATACTCAAGTAACCGGAAAGAGCTTGCTATCTGCAGAAATGAGGCACGTATCAACAGCATTACCTTTTAATATTCAGAGCACATCTATTCTCGTCTTTTGTAAATGCTTTCCTGACAAACCTCAGTTGCTGCTAACAGATGCACCATTCTATTCCTATGCACTTTAAGAGTGACAAACATAAGGACATCCGCATTAAATCGCATAAATAATCACAATCAAAAATCCAGAGCAGGCATACAATTGCAGGAAAACAGCTTAGTACACCCACTCTGAATTTTAATAATGGATTTACCTTTTTAACATAGACATGTCTGAGTGTTGAAGTAATAAGTATTTTAAAGATCACTGAGATCTTTAACGACATCCTACTGTACACACTGTAATATGAACAGACACTATCCCCATTGTGTAAAACCTTTAACGTATCAGGTAAGTCATCTGAGAACAAATTCTCATTTACAATGACAACCATGCAGTCCATTCATACAGTTATACCATACAAAGGAGCATACAGTATGTATAGTGTAAATATATATGAATAAACAACCTGAGTGAAGCACCTTGTGCAATTGTACAACAGCAACACCAAACCCATGATTTTAACACTTCATTTTCTTCATTAACTCTTTCCTACCTTCGAAAACATTTTTGGCAACTTTCCTTCAGATCTTCCTCTCTTTACCCTTCCCAGTCATCTGTACGAAAGACATAATCACATATCACACAAAGATAGTATTTCTTTATATTGCCTATATATGATTTTTCAAGCTATTGCTTTCATTTTTACTATAGTTCTGATTCCTTAAAACAGATACTAGAAACATATTTATTTTCTTTAATTCAAAACAGCCCTTCTGGTGTCTTTGTAAACACCTAGTCTCTACATTTTATTCTAAGACTAACTAGTCAAATTATAGCTATACTTAAGCTAACCATATCTAGTTTTAGATCTTCAGCAATTGCTAACTGAAAAATACATATAAAACCCTGCAGGTGTTCTCCCTTAAAGATCTGAAGTTTTGTCTTCCCACAAAGCTCTCCTAGTACAAGTCAGTCTGTGCAGTTGGAATTGAGGTGAGCTGGGCTTATTGACGTGTTTAGAGACAGGTTTCTAGATGGCTAGATAACTAGGTCAGGTGTTTAGTATTTATTCAAAAATAAACCTATTGAAAAAAAATCAAATCAGTCTGTATTTTAATAAAGGAATCACACGTCTCTATTTAACTTTAATACTCAAAAAGAACACTCCCTTCCAAACTTTTACATAGTTTAATGAGAAAGCTAAAAATCCCTGAATGGCTTTCTTCTTTCAGGTAGCTGTAATTTTTTATAATTGATCAAAGTGTTCAAAAGGGGTACACCTGCAATAAAAACCTAGGGCTTTCATTTACATTACAAAAAAAAGTTTGGATAGTAAGACTCACTTGTTTTTCTATTCCTATTCATACTCACATACCATCTCCAAAAAAACTGTTTGCTTTAATGATGCTGAACTAATTATACCCTGTCAGGCTGCTCCGTTTGTATTGCCTGAAACAGAAATTCCAGTTTGTAATGAGGAGTTTAGGGGGGGAAAATAGATATGCATAATATAATGGAATGAATTCGATTTTTCCTTGTTTTCACCCGAAGGGAAAAATAAAGTTTGCCAAAACATTGAGTGCCATTCATGTTATCCAGGAACCTTATTCCTCTGGTGTTTTTGTAATTAAAGTTACAATATGTAGATGCTGTCTGCTGTAACATTAACGTTAATTAAAATGAAGAACTTGCATCACAGGAACAACTAGTGGGGGTATGGTTGGTGAGCTCAGACCTGAAATACAATGATTACACTTTTGAGGAATCTTAATTGCTCCTGCTGTGAAAAAGTATAGGTAATTGTGACCTCTGTAAATTGTCTTGGATAAAAACATCAACCAAATCAATTATCATGAGTCTTCTCTCTACCAGAAGTAGACCGATTGTGTGCATCACAGACAGAATTAACAGGCTTTACTCTCACATCTGTTTTCTCTCTCTTTTTTTCACATATTGTACAAAGATTTGTTGTTTCCTCTCTCAAGACAGAAGCTGTTTTCAAACTATTTCCTTCTACTTTTTACTTTACTGTAAAAACATTTGGGTTTATACAAGTAAACGTGAATTTACCCTACTGGTACAGTATATGCTGTATTATATTTCTATTTTTTTCAGAAGCTTTCATTTTCCATATTTAACATACTGTAGCATTTTCTATGCTGCAGTTTGGAGTCCTACAAACATTCAAATATTTTTAAAAATGTAAAAAATATCTTCTTTTTTGTGTTTTTAATTTTATACTCTCTTTTATAAACAGTTTTATATTAAGAATGACACATACAGTAAGATATGAGTCACCACTTTTATGAATAAACATTTTGTCTCACAAAATGTAAGCAAAACAAGCCTCATAAATCAATCGCCAAACGTTCATATCTCCATTTTAGTTATTTTTAAGTCTAGGTGGGTTACTTAAGAGGTTTTAAAAATAACCAATGTGTCTTTCTTTCACATAACCTGACTTCATACATCATAAGCCATTTAAATACCTTATTTTAATCATTTTAAAAATATTCTCCCATTAGAATAGAGTGGAATAGAACATTTTGCTTCCTAAGATGCATGATTTTACATTTTTAAAGGTATTAATTTTTATTACCCTCCTGTCTATTGCTAATTTTATTTTTTTTCAACCTCTAGAAAGCACTTTAAACAGAATAGCTTACAGTAATCAGGCGTCTTAAATGGCACGATTACACAGATGCACCATGAATGGTGATAGCTATACCATAAATGAACATAATAATGTACAAGAAATTATAAGACATGTAAAGAATGGCATGTTGCTTTTCTTTTATCTGAGAGAGCACTTTGTGAAAATGTTTCTGTGTTTTATACACTGACTTAAAAACCATGACAGTCATGATGAAAATGGTGATAATCCCAACAAAGTTTGTTTAAAACATCAGAGGTTGCAACCCAGCATGAGTTTTTAGCATGAGGTCAAAGTTACACTCTGTTGTATTATAAATACAATATAGGGCATTGGATAGGGCATTTTGCGGGCTTGACTACACATAATGTAAAAGTAAAAACCAAAAAAAAATGACATGGCACTGGAATACTACAGTAGAGTGCGAGATATCAATGATGCCTTATAACTTTAATTCTGGCTTTAGTTGTCTTTCTGTGTGGAGTTTGCATGTTCTCACCAGGTTTTCTGGTTTCCTCCGATCTCGAGTGTCACTTTCTTTCTTCTACGAATGATGGATTGCTGATGTTCTGCCTTCTGGATAGGCTGTGGCTCGCCATGATTTTCAACAGTATGAACCGCTTTATGATGATGAATTGATCATGGCACCCTCCTTGTTTTTTTAATCATTTTTGAAATATATCTGCCCGGTTGAGCTGAGTAAAATAATGAATATAGTGGCTGACAAAAAGGAACAATTTTAAAGACAAATTAGCCCAATTAACACTGTACAGATCCTGATACTGCATCTACCGAGAAATGTTTTGATAAATTGTTCTGTTATCGTAAATAAATGCTTTTAACATACAATAATAATTCTGTCCATTTGCTCTTGCCTTAAGTTATTTTTTAATGTACTGTAGAAAGCGGAACTGGAGGTGAAGCTGAAACATTTTAAACATAATTAAAAATCAGAGATATTTTAATTTCAAGGCTATTACAAATGGAGAGAGCGGTACTGAATAATGCACTGTGCTGTACTATGCTGACCTAGTTACTGAACCATTGTTATTCCCTGTGGTGTGGAATGAAAAAAAAAAATATGCAAGGGATATGCAGTTAAAAATAGTGTCTCCAAAAGACAGCCTAAAAATAAGGAAAGGTTCCAGTGTTTGGGAAGTAAACTCAGGCAGAATGTACAGTAAAAAAGAGTTACCATTGGTAAAGATATCACCTTTACATGCTGTATCAATCAGACACTCAGTGTGTGGGAGAGAAAATCGTCTCCATTATTTAGTGCCATTCTACATCGAAACCCAGTGGGTGCTTTGGATAGCGGTAACAAGGACAAATCTCTCAAAGGCAGAGACACAGTGCATTATATTCTTTCATAGCGCCTCATTTTTCCCTCAGCCTGCCAAGCATATCATATAGCCATCAACTAGTATTGAAGAAAAAAATCCATGACAGAAAATCCAATATCAGTCATCCTCCTTCTTTCTGCACTGCTAGCTAAAGTTAACTCTATGTATTCACACCAGAGTTCTCACATCTAGCTACTGCATGACCAGAAATCTTGCATCTATAAATCATCTTTAAAGTGGACAGTGTAGGTTTCATTCCAGAGATGTAGGGCATCCTACAAGAGCTGCTGTGAAGTTAAAATGTATCAAAATTGTCCCTATTGGTTATTTTACTGATTGTGGGTAAAGATGGGAAACTTAGATTAGAATACATGTTTTGTAACTTGTGTATAGATCTTAAGGATCTTTCCAAATGTCAGATCATCCCTTGTAACTATAATCTCCTATAGACAGCTGCAGAATGGCACCTAGGGTGTACCTCCAGTATGTTATTGTTAAAACAACTGAACAACTTGGGTGTGAAAAGAGATATACTGTAGCATACTATTTCAGAAGTAGAGTTTTAAAAAGAAACCACATGAAAGTGTTGCAAAAAAGCTTATAAAGGACACCTACTTCATAGGTGGTTTCGATTGGGATTTGCTTTTAATGTACATAAGTGACATCAAAGTCATGCTTTCATTTCCTTTTTTCCCCATTTTTCTATCATTTTAGTCTGAACACAAAAATCTCCCAAGCTCTCTAGATTTAAGAACAACAATAACGCCATTTAAAAGCTTGAAACCCACATCAAGGACCTCATATCATACAACAATGCAAAGTGCAGAGGCTCATTAAAGGTCTTCCAATCTTCGAGACTAGAATTGTTCTTTTAACATCACCAGCAGGTATTAATGAAAAGAGCCTCTCCTTTTTATATCGGATCATTACAGGAACAAATGTTTCTTTTTTCTGCTCAGCTATTGCCTTTATGTTTCTTTTTTTACTGGAATCATTGACAAATATATACTACGTACAGTAACATTCCAATGCATAAAGTGACGTTAATTTGTACCGTTAATTTGTACTCTTGCACAATTGATCACATTTACAAAAAACATCATCCCTTCATTTTCTGTTAAAAACGTATTTTTTATAAGAGAGATCAGATTGTTTTCAAGAAATATTAAAAGATAAGTAATGCACAAAACCTGGAACAGATAACCAGATACTCTTGTGTATTATTTTGTTTCGATTGTAGCTTGTTTTTAAAATCCAGGTGAAGAGAAGACATTAATATCTCTACAAAATAACCTAAGTACAGTGCAACTACAAGATGATCTAAGTACAGTGGAGTTTGCAACTAAAAGAGATAATCACAGCACATGCTTATCCAATTCAGGGACACATTGGTCAGAGCCTCAGAAATCTAAAAAAACACTGGGTGCAAAGGATACACACTGCATGGGGTACACACAAACAGCACACCCTCACACAAGGGCCAGTTTTTACAGAAGCCAGTTCAGTTAATCTGGCAGCATGTCTTTGAACTGAGGGAGAAAACTGGAGCACCCAGAGGAATCCCCCACAAACAGGTGGTGAACATGCAAACTCCATGCAGATACTGTAGCACCCCAGGAATTGAAACCAGGGCTGTAGAGCTGTGAGTTAGTGATACTAACTGCTGTGCTCCTCTGCTGTCCTAAATGAGCCAAGTAATGGGCAAAAAGGAAATGCACTGTACATTGTCAATCACTTCTTATTATCAATAAAAAAGTTGTTACTATACAGGTGTATATATATGTTTGTTTATCCTAGAGGATCCTAAACAAAACTGAACAGGCTGGAGGAGACTCAAGTTTGTCCACCCCTGCAGTACTATCTCTGTGGTGGCAGTCAGGAGCAGTTTAAGCATGTTTAATTAAAGAAAGACATCCACAACAACAGCAAATCCACTGAGTAGATCACTGGCAGTGCTGTAAAACACAATGTTGTTTCCAAAAAATAAGGCTTTTGCTGGAGTTGTAGGACTGTGAAATGTATAATGGAATGTTTCATTTCTGTTCCACAAATATGGTAAGGATACATCAGATAAAGATGTACACAGAGACAACATCTTTAAAAATGCTATTGTGAGATCAGAAAGATTAAACACTTACAGTACAATTCTTCATTAGCAGGACATTAACAAAGCTTCCTTTAGACACTTTACAGCTCATTTCTTTTCACTGATATGATTGAATACAAAAGCTTTGAAATTAACATAGCAGATGAAGAGGACTGATTTTAACAGACTGCTATAAAAAGCAAAAGAGCAGGGCAATCAGTAAAACAGTCTTATAATGCTTCTAAACAATGCATATCAATGAGAAATGAGTCATGATAGAGCAGGTGACTAATTCAGCCTTGCAATGCTACTGTTAACACACAGCAGAAGGAGGCACTGTAACTTTTATCCTGAAATTCAGACTAGATTAACTTGTCACCTCCACTGACACAAAGTTGACTTTATTTTGAGTGTTGTCAAGGCACAAATCTCAAGGAATTCATGGTACTCATTGAATTGAACATACTGTACCAAAGTCCCCCTGGTCCGAACTTTGTTTTGGTCTTAAAACATGATCAAAATCAAATTTAAATTTATCCGAGAAGTTTTTGAGTGTGCAATTCCATACAGTATGACATTTTGGAGTTGTTAGATGAGCGTTGCAAATCATTCTAACTGCATTCTTGGACACATTTCCATGTTCTTCAATACACATAAAAATAACTACTGGAAGCTTCTTTTTTCCCCATTTGCTTTACACTGTTTTTATTTTATATTACTACTGTGAGTCACTGAAGGAAACCATTCTGAGAGTCTTGGCATTATTCGCAATATTGACGGTGATAAAACATCAGCATCTTCATTCTAAATGGAGGTTATTTTTGTCTTGGTGTCCAAGAGGCATTGATTAGACAACAGCTGACGCCCCTGCACCTGGCAAGGCTAGAAACAAAATCGTGATTATGCATTTTTAAGATTTACAGTGTGCTGTGGGAGTAGGAAGTTTTAGGTGAGACAAAAAATAAACATTTTATGGACAATTTAGGCAACTTCTTTGTCAGACGCACTTAGTGAGCACCTGAGTGGTTATTTAGAATAGTATCACTAATTATCCATTTTCTAACCACTTCTTCCAATTCAGGGTCAAGAAGTGGAGCCTATCTTGGTAAGCAAAGGACTCAAGGCAGGGTACACCCTGGATGGGACTCCAGTCCATCAAACAGCAGAAACACACACACACCAGGGCCAATTTACCCAGAAGCCAATTAACCTACCAGTATGTTTCTGGAATGGGAGGACCCAGAGTTCCTAGAGGAAACCCACGTCAACATACAGGGAGAACATACAAACTCCACACAGTTTTCAAAATTGAACCCGGAGCCCCAGCGCTGTGAGGCAGCCGTGCAAACCACTGCGCCACTGTGGCACCACTACTGTGCCGATTTTTCTTATTTGCCACATTCAAACCAATAATGAGTGATTTTGTTAAAAGTAAAAAATTCTTCAGTAAAAAGGAAAAACTAGGTTACTTTTTTCAGTTATTATTCTGAATTCAAGAAGCATTAAGCAAAACAAGAAAAACTATCCAGAACTTCCTTAATTACTGTCATATGGTGTTGATAATTTTTTGTCAGGTTGTTAAATAGTGTTGAATTGTCCCATCTTACCACATTAATAAACCATCTGTAGCTATTGTTCAGGCAGTTAAATTCTCATTTAAATTGATGACCTGGAGAGTCAGTTACAGCAGTACTTTACTGGAGCAATTTGAATGAATCCTTCCTAAAGGGTACCTGGGATGTTAATCCATGATCCTCTAATCCAGACCCTGGACGGCAAAACATTACTTCACATTGCTGCCAGTCAAAGCTTCTAACTTTACAGTTAAACTTACAGTAGGCAATTGTCCTCTGCTCTACTAGTTTTGAGGCAAATGACTGCACTCTACAAAGACAAATGCAGTCTATCGAGTTTTCCTTATGTTATTAAAACAAAGTCCAATGCATATGCTTGTCAGAGTAACAGATGCCATACATTAAGGCAAAAATAATGTATGATTCTTTTTCCATACCTGTAGCTGAAATCCCGTATTTTCATTAGGAGATGTAAGAATGTTTTCATTCACAGAGCTTTAAAATTGCACTCATAGCACAACTCAAGTCAGTGAGTAAAGCAAATGTCTCGGCTGTTTCGTGTTCTGATGCTGTCACCACAAGAAAC
Source organism: Lepisosteus oculatus (assembly GCF_040954835.1). Lineage (NCBI taxonomy): Eukaryota > Metazoa > Chordata > Actinopteri > Semionotiformes > Lepisosteidae > Lepisosteus > Lepisosteus oculatus. The sequence continues at coordinate 8,374,963 of NC_090719.1, read as the reverse complement.
AACAAAAACCGAAACACAGCCACTTGCTCAAAGCCGGATTTAACAGCTTCAGAAAGCTAAAACTCACAAAAGGCCAATTTTGAGATCAGTTTTACTTACCCAGATGAAAGCAGACCCCATTAGTTTTTCATATAATCTAAAAAAAGAAACAAAAAAGGACCTAATTCAGTTATTCTACTACAACATGTAATGAACATGCATGTTGCTCCTGATGACAAGTTCTATTTGTGTTGTACATTCACGGTGATAGCATAACAGTTGAAGGATGGGCAAAGAATTATAAGTTTAAGTTTCAAATATTTAACTTTTCAAAAGACTAAATACGATTGCACCAATCTTTGCATGTTCAAGAAGGGAGTTGCATCAGCCTGTGTAGGCTGCATAGGAACAGGTAAAGAGTTATCCCATGCTGAAAGGAAACAAAAAGATACAACATTTCAGCTGTTGAGCCTTTTTCAGGTGTGGCACCTCGAATGTTGTGAACGTTTTTGAATTCTGTGTTATTGAACAAACATTCAGCCTACTTCATATCGGACAGAATTCTTGTAGAAATCAAAATCGTTTTTGAGAACACTAATTTCCTCAGGGAACAATTGTGTTTTATCAATGTTTACTGTAAAGGTGGGCATCTCAGCAATGTATGGGAAAGCCTTGTGAACAAATACAACAGCCTTAAGTACAGTCCATTCACAATAAATCTTCCTTGACTTGTTTACTGTATTACACTACTCAACACGTTAAAATCAAGCAAGGGAGACTATAGATTCTTCTTTGTATAATTGTGGAAGCACCAAATGTTTTTATTTTTTTATCTGACTGTAATAGACAATAGCTAAACAACTTGGTTCACTGCTACGAGTCCTGAAATCTGCAGCAGGTAGGACTTATCCTGGAAACCTGAAAACCATACATGCACTCCTTCAACACATCCCTGCCAAGATATACTGTATGACACATAGTGTAGTTGGTTTCAAAGTGTGTCAGAAGAGAGATAGCACTGATAGCACGAACAGAGAGCCTCCTCCTAAGAACACTGGATGTTCACAAGAATCAAGCAGGTAGCAAAGAACCAGAGGACACCTTGGACAGTGCTGGTCAGATGGCCACTACTGCCTGTAGAATCTGGTCATAACTGACTACAACCTTATTCCAGGCTCCAACAGGTGATATACCATAGGATTCAAAGTTGTCCTAAATCCTAAGCAAGCACTTTGACTTGTTGAGCTGTCCAGTGTCTCTTGAAGGGCACATCGGAAGTGAGCTTGAATTCAGATGGAGAAATAGTTAAGTCTGGATTTCATTTCTGTTTTGGGACATCTATAAGGATTTAAAACTATAATATTTAAGTGTCATAGGTCTTATGTTTTTTTTCTCTCCTTCCTCCTGAACTGTCTGTTTTTTGATTCAACGGTAATTACAAACTGAGATTTCATTTTTTGTTTCAGCCTTCAGGCAGTTCTGGGGTTCTTAAAGTGTGATATCTCTGAAGACTCTAAATTAAGCACGAAGTAAAGATCTCGGCCATTATTTTTCTAATTTCTGTTCTTATGTGCTATTTATACTTTCATTCCCACCTCACCATGGAAACATTCAGGCAAGAAAGGGCTAATTTAACAATCAAGGATAAGTTTAAAAAAAGGTTCTTGCTGGCTCTGCTTATGATTTCCAATAGCTGGAAAGAATAGACTGTTTTGTACAGTAAAGGACTTTATTCTAGTGTTACAGCAGCTTACGTTTTAAAGGAGTTAGTGAAGTGAAGATTTTGGATGGAGAAAAGTGCTCAAATGCATATAAGAGGCAGTCATAGACAAGCACGAGTAACTCTTACTTTTTGGGCTACTAATGAGGTCAAGAAAAATGTATTATTTTTAGTTTTCTAAAATCTTAGAGCGACACAAGGCTCCTAAAGCCTATGAGGTTTTTTTAACTACACTTTTGACAGATATTCCAAATAAAGTTGGAAGCATTTTTTTCTAAAAACAGTAGAAATTGAACCTCCTGAAAGATTCAAGTCCTTCTATAAAAAACCCTTATGTGAGCATTTTTTAGATTATAGATGGGGGAGATTTTGTAATGTGTTTGAGAAAAAGTGCAAGTTGTTTTTTTACAAAAGTGTTTTACCAAAGAAAAATAAAAAAAATTGTGTAAAACTCCTAAGGGACTAAAAACCATCTGTTCTCTGTATTGACCTCAATATGTTTGGGACAGTATACTCACAGAGCTTCTCAGAAATAACCACATCATCTAAGGAAGACCTTTATGTTAAAATCAACAAGCTAAAAAGCTCTAGCTATTTCAAGATCTCTCCTACTGCAATTGTCATTGAAAAGCACTTTAACAGACATAAGATTACACTGGTTTTCTTTAGAAGAATGTAAGAGAGAGGCTAATGTTACATTGCAATATTCTACAGTAGCTTTTTTAATAAATCAAATTAAATTAATGCAAAGTTGCCTATTGTTTAAAAACATACCAGTACCTGTGACTTTCCTCCATATTTCCAGATGCAATAGATGGACTTAATGACCACAAACCTCAAAAGAGCCTAAAAAATGTTTTTCTGTTTTTTTTTCCCAAAAGATTATTCTGTGTTTTTATTGATCATCTTAAAAATCTGGATTAATTTAATTTTTTGTCATCTTCACTGTGCATCTGTATCAAGCAGTATGTGAAATAGGCACTCCATGCAATACATTTACTATAGATTTTAATCTCATTCTTGCCATTTCACAGCCCTGTTTCTCAGTCTAGAGCTTGAAAAGATCCTGGGAGAATGTCTCAGCACAAATACTGGTGATCCAAAAATAATATCCTGAGGAAAAATTGGTACTGAACTTTTCATGTTAAGCAAAAGCCATTCTCTAGCTGTATTAAATCTGTAGAACATATATGAGCAATTCACAGACCTTTTCTTTCATATACTGTATGTCAAAAGATAAACTGCGGAAGGAGTACGACTTTCGAACCATGCTATGTCTGCTGTATAGATGTTCTATAGCGCAGGCATCTTTATGCCTGATCTTGGAGAGATACTGTATGGAGTCTTTCGGTTTGGGCTCTAGGTAACTTAATGGAGTCAACAATTGATTTAATAATTTAAGATTAAAGAAACATTCAGTTATTGAGAATAGACAAGGTAAAATCTGAAGACCTGGGGTTCTACAAAACAAGATCTAAGACTCTTTCTCTTAGCAAATAGGTAATGATTTACCATTACAGTCACAATTTACAGCATGATAAACAATACGCAGCATAAAAGTCTGAATATAACATGGTAGTCACATTGAATAAAAAGTGCTTCTCTTGGAGTGCAGGATTCAGCATTTATAGGAAAAGAGACCATTAAGGCTCATCTGGTTAAAACACTATACTGCTCTGTGCGTGCTGAAGTAATTGCTTCCTGTGCCCATTTCATGAAGCGGTTGTTCTTGGCTGCAGTTGAAAGAAATGGCTCTCTCGTAGACTAGTGTTGTTAAATTAGCTACATTTATTTGCCTTTCCATAGCCCAGTGATCATATAAAACCAAAACCCAGAAAGCGCTAGAAGGTTCTTTTCCATCTGTGTCTCTTCACCTCAACTGTGTTTAATCTATTAGAACAGAATAGATGCTACTAGAATCGAATCTATTTTAATCTATTAGAACAGAACTCAGTCATACCTGACTGAGTTTGGCGACAGAGTTTGCCCATTGGCCACTATCCACTCTCCTCCATGTGTAACAATGCAAAACAACATGACATTTGACAACGTGGACCATTTTAACAAACAACTCACCACCCCAGCAGTTCCTAGCAATTAGAAAGCATCACAGTGAAGGGTTATTGTCATAAATGTATTAATCAAACTTTAGTTTAGGGTTTGCAAAAATACCCTTTATATATAAGACAAATGTTAAAACATGTATAAAGAATTACAGATAGAACTAAGCTGTCTCCTGCAAATAATCCCAGGGTTAAAGTTCATATGGTTCAGGTTATAGTCAGGATTAGGGTTGTATCCCCAACATGCAATTCATATTCAGCAGAGCCTGAAGATAATATAATTACATTTATGTCACTCTGTTAATATGGTTTTTAAGATATTCCTTTGATAAAATATTAATAAAATAAATTTGCAACCTGTGAAATAATTTGTCACTAGTATATTTCAAGTTGCTAATCCACATAGTTAGTTTACTGTTTTTATTTTGTGTCATTAACTTACTGTAGGTTTCCACATGGAAAAAGTACTTGTGTGGTTGTGGTGAATAATGAAATACAGCCTTCTATATTCAGGATGAGACAGAGGTTTGCTGTCTATGGTCCTTTAATCATATATTCTATTCTACAATGTACTGTAAATCCACCTTCTTTTTTAGCAAATGCTATTTTTTCAGATAGCCTGTGCTTCTAATCCCTCCAGCTGTGTGCAGAAATCTCGCAGCCAGGAGAAATCCTGATTGTATTCAGTTGAGCTGGCAGTCCTTAGATGTTTAAAAATAAGCATCATTTGCATTTCTTGTAATTAAACAATTTGCTATTTTTGCTGGTCAGCCGTTATTGAATCCAACTTAACCTCAAATAACCAAAACCCTTCTTTGCCTAGCACTTCATGTTGGTGTTCATTTATTTTTGTAGTTCCTTGGTCAAGAATACATTCTACAAACTCTGAAATTTCTTGAACTCAACTCCTAATATTAAGTATTAAGTATGTTACGTATAGGAGAAAAAAAAGTCATTTCAGACTGGTGTTGGATTAAACTGGTTAAAAGAATCACAATACTGTAAATACAGTGAGAAATGCAAAGCAAACGGTTTTAGTCCCTCTTGGTTAAATCTCCAGTTAATTTTTTACAGTTCATTAGATAATAACTTCGAATCCCAGAAACATGGGGAGACAGGTGGAACTACAGTATATAACGTAGAAGGAATGCCAGTCCACTGCAGGGGCAATAGTTAAGTTCATAGCACTATCATCTATCTGTAGGATTAATACAATAGCAAGGCATAGACGTTCTTGCACTCTGAAAGCATTCTACTAGAGAAGCAACTTGTATTGGCATGATTAATCTTGTCTCTTCATCAGGGTGGAATGGTAAGGCTACAGTACGCAAAACCTCTAGGGTTATCGACAACAGTACTCGACTGAAATGGGTCACAAGAAAATCAGAAAAACTGTCAGAAAAAAAAAAGTCTGAGGCGAAGTTTCCTGTTAATGAGGCTCAAGCCATTAAAATTTCATCGCAGCCTAGTGCTGTGAAGAGTGGATTTGTTTTTGATTAACCTGCAGCCTCAAACTATGCCTATTTCCAGCACCATCTTCTTTTAGCTTTCCCCAATACACACAAAAATAAAAAGTAAACATGAAACTGTCCCTATTCCCCTAGTGAGACTTCATTTGATCCAGTGCGTCTCATCAAATGCATTTCACATTTCGACCAGTGTTCTAATATCACGGGTGCATTCTGTTTCTTTTAAATGATTTTGCAAAAGTGTAAAACATGGCTTACCGCATTAATGTACTGTTAATTCCACCTGCTCCGTTGAAGCATCCTCATCCTGGCAATAAAAAGTTGTTCAAGAATGGTGCATTTTTCATCCTGAAATGCAGTGTGTGGACATGACTACCTTTCAGTATTTCTTCACTCCTATAACAAATGTGTAAACTTAGAGACCTTAGAAACAACACCTCAAGCAAAGGTCTCAACCTTACCTATTAACTTCTTTTTCTCTTCGTGTTATAAGCCATCCCATGAATCTTTGAGTTGTCCACAGTTTTCCATCCATTTCTTAGGTGCAAGGAGAACACATTGATCAAAGATGTTTTCCTTTGAGGAACAAAATATTTGTTGTGTGTAAACAAATTGGATGTTTTGTTCTTCAGCACATCCTTCGAACATTCAATGCGGTACGAAAAAGCAGCTGGGGCTTTTGCAATATCATTAAACCAATTCAATGTGTTTTTTTATAACAAGGAAACAGTTTCAAACTGCAGTGTGAAGAGGCTTCTGAAACTCAGTTAGGGATTTAAAACCAGGTGCTGTGGATAATGTGCTTACCCGAGGCTGAAGTTCGTGAAAAGTTTGTGAACAGTTTTTTATTACCTTCTGCCCCTGGTGAAATCATGCTTATAACTCCATCCATCCATTTTCTAACCCCTTCTTCCAATTCGGAGTCACGGGGGAGCTGGACTTTATCCCAGCAAGCAGCAGATGCAGAAGGGAGGATACATCCTGGACGGGACACCAGTCCATTGCAGGGCACATATAGACGCTGCACACAGACACACTGACACCTAGGGCCAATGTTTCCAGAGGGCAATTAACCTACAGGTATGTTTTTGGACTGTGGAAGGAAATCGGCGCACCTGCAGAAAACCCACACGAACACAGGGCTCCAGTTTACATTGTGTGGTGTTGTCTGTTGTATTGTGTGTGTCCTGAGAGATCAGCACAAATACTAATTACAATGTACATGCACACAGTATGGCAATAAACCCATCTATCCTGCCGACATTCCCTTTGTCTTGGAGAGGAAACATACTAGGCCATACGTTGCAGCAGTTTGCTTGAACCTGGAGGGATTGCTCTTTTTCAACACCATTTGGGGATGAGTCACAGGAGAGATGTGAACCTGACTGATGCTACAAGATAACCCATCCATAAATACAATCTCTATATCCATTTTCAGTTTTGGGGGAGAAAAAAGGTCTTATAGGGAAAAACATAGGGTTGTACAGAACCATATGATACTAGTATTGATCCATGGTAATGCCTGTGAGGCTTCTGCAAGTGAAGGGTACAATGCCCCACATAAGGTAAACAATGCCATTTTCTGGTCAATATTTTCTGTGGAATTTAGCCCTTCCAAACAAAAGAAATTCACAGGGGGGAAATCAACAACATTTCCCTCCAGACACATGTGCAGACAGTAGTGTGGATTTTCAAAGACGTTACTATATTGTTTCGCCTCAGAATAATTACCCACTAACACTCCAAAATAAAACCAAAATCTGCAGGGATGCATTCAGGAGAATAGGCTCTGTCCTGCTTATCTTTCATTCTGAGAGAAGACAGATTTCTTTGCAAAGTTGCAAAGGCTAGCTATCATGGGACTACATCAGGGCTCGTTCCCTAATCTCACACCTTACTTGTCCATTGTCATAAGGCAGAGAATTCAGACCCCAGATCCCAAACACTTTCTGAAATCTGTGAAAAGTTTGACGGACGGCAGTGGCTTCCAGCAAATTCTGCCAGGAGAAAAAAAAAAACTGAATGGCTTGATTGTCATTTGCCAGCCAGTTTAATATCTTCGTTGTGGTACTTTAGCAGCTCGAAATGAGAAGTGAAGCACTGAGGGTATATTAAGTGATGAAGAACTTCACTTCGAAGAAAGGAAAAAAAACAAGGGACCCCCCTCCGTAGCCTGCAAATCAAAGATAAATCCTCGCTGGACTGAGCCAGTGTGAGGATAAATCAAAACATGACAGAAAGTGATAGCTGTGGGCAGGAGACACAGCACCAGTTGTATGAAAAATGTGACACGCCATGGAGCACAGAGCCACCATTTTTCAGAGGGAGAATGTCTCGAAACACATTGTATTGACAAGAGGAGAAAGAGACACCCTTAAGTTCAACACATCTGACATGTGACAGTATCTCAGACGTAGCATTTGTGTCTCTGAATTCATTTGTCCTCTGCTCGACTACAAAAGCCTGGAAACAGAACTGGAGGGCTATTTTAAGGGCGCACAGGCCTACAGGTTACTCTCCCAGAAACACAAAAATAGGAAAGATTTGTAAAAGCCAGAAAAACTAATAACATTCAACACTAATACAGACATCAACACCACTGCTCTCCCCTTAGTTCCCACTTTAAGTGGGCAAAAACAAACACAAGGACTGTTTACTAACAATATACATCTATATATTTCCATATACTGTAAAAGGTCACAGGTAGCACTGCTTTGCATTTTAAATAAAAAACTGATATTTGAAAGGTCATTCAGTAAGAAACGTGAGGTGCCATGGCATTGAATTATCAACAAAGTTCTATTTTTCAATGTGTGGTGAAGCCGCGAGGGGCTGAGACTTTGAAGGACGGTACTTTCCCTGTGAGCTCCTACTTTTTTTTTTTTTAAGCTTTTCCCCCTGCGCAGGATGGCAATGCGCAGATCTCAGGTGATTTGACAGGACCCCAGCAAGCAGGAGGATCAGCTGCGCATCGTCCTCCAGACAGGATAAATCGGGCACCGAGCGAAGAAGGAGACGGTCTTGACAAGGAGGCAAATCCAAAGAAGAACTCGGTCAGATCTCTCAACCTTCGGGTAGCACAAGCTGAATCTGTTCCAATTCTGAAGTTCTGCTACATAACCTATTATTTTTCTCCAGCTCAGCTGCAAGGGCAGGCATGTTGCTAATTACAATCTTTCCCCAGGACCAGTTGGAGGGCCACTCTGTGGCTATTATTTTCCTCCAGGCTAAAGGACAGCATCATTGCTAACTATTTTCCCCGCAGTTCTATTTCTCCCCAGCACAAGGTGTTATTTTACATTTCAAATCGTGTGGGGAGTGTGTCTGTGCTTGGGGCCCACCTGCTACCTTCGGCCCTATTGTCAACTAACCTATTGTGTTAACTTAGATTTAGATTCAAACGCAAAAAAAGGGTAAAAAGAATTAAGAAATACTAAATTTGTTGTTGTGTTCTGTTTAACTTAAACTGTAACAGGCAAAATAGTAGGTCATATGCGAGTATGGTACTGTAGGACTGCAGGATATACATATAGGGTATTCGCCTAAAATAATGGAGATAAACAATGGAACAGAAAAATACATTTACAAATTAAGCTGTTAAAGAAGCTATAAGACTATGCTTTTTTTTTCATTTGCAGCTGTGGAGACATCACCTTTCAAACATGCAATACACGTCATAGTAATTCTGTTCTCATTGATAATTCAGATACTTTGTCTTTTCCTGTTAAGCGCAGAGGCACAGGCTAACAAACAAATACATATGCAAAAATAAAGATGTTTGAAAAACTAATTTGTTGATTGGATTATGGCTTAATCCAGGTACTGCAGGCATGGCAAAAACAAATCACAATTCATCACATTCATAAAACATCAATATGCAAGACAATGTTTATTATTCATGAACTGTTTTGATGTTTTTTTTTCTTTAACTGCACCTTAATCCTTATCTGTAATTGGAGCAGAGTGACAAATCATTGCATTGTCTTTAAAAGTGTAAAGCACAGATTTTGTTTTCCATACCTGTAATATTATCAGGATTACAAGTTCATAAAGACCTAGCATCATACATTGGTCTATGGAAGTGATAGCAAATAACAAGAGATCAAAACATTCTAAATGTGCTGTTATTAGGATCAGGTAGAGTAGAAGGTGGGAAGATTTCAAAAGTGCTCTTCAATCATTATCCTTGAAGTGCTAACCTACAGCTTCTCAGCTTTACGGACAGCTAAAACATAAATGATCACTTTCAAAAACAATTCTGCCGAGTTTAAAATAAATAAAAGTGACACCACTGGAACAAAAGAACTTCAGATATTACACATATTATGTTGTGTTCATCAGTCATTATTCACCTTGCAATTATTGTGAGTCTTGTTCTAAAACATTTGGCGAACATACAGGTAGTTAGTTCTATGGTGAATGTCCACTTCTCCAAAGCATCCAGAAATGAATTAAAAAGGCTTGAGAAGATTTTGTTTTACAGCAGACACACAGCTCCATTCAGGTTATATTTCAAGCAACACTAGCTGATAATCTTCATTCAAATACTATATCTAAAGTGACTGGTTTGAACCCACTGTGCAAAATAACATTCATGTACAATCTGAAAGCACCCCTGGTGCTATTTTTATCTTTTTATATATCCAGCAATCTTGTGGACAATTGACCAGATTGCGGTGCGGTGTTTTAGAAAAAAAAAAAAGTTTTCCCTGAAGAAAGTCTGTGCAATTTTACCGGGAAGATAAAAATCTGCAAATGTAAAATCAATAATTTAATCTATAACATGAGTTACAGCACAATCTTTAAAAAAAAGGCATCTTTGCCTCTTATCATTGGCTTTCGGAGGCTACTGCTGCATTTTCCGAGATACAAATCTGGATTGAATAAGACCTAAATGTATTGCATATCCACATGCTTGGCATGGGGGAGACAGTAAATATAGCGCAGCTCATCTTTTTCTCAGGAAAGTGTTCAGGGACCTCACCAGAGAAAGCAATCGAGACAGACAGGAACACCATGAAATGACCAGTTCAGTGACAAGGTACAGATTCTGTCTGTCGATTGTGGCCGAACCTTTTTTGGATGAAATTGTTTGAGGAAACCTCGCCAGAAGCATAAACAGCAGCTTGAACGAAAGAAGCTCTGCCTTTGCTGCTGCCATTGAGCCCCAGACCTAGACCAGCCCCTGCTGGTGATATTTAGTTCTCTATACAGTTTCCTTTCAGAGTGGGTCGCAAGGGTTGATGAAGCCTATAATCCGCAGATTTACTGGCTGCAGTTGGGCAGTTGAAGTGATGAGGCGCTGGGGCAGACGGCGCGGAATGAACTCCTTCGGGCAGACAGGAAGGCAACGCTGTCCTCCGCTCCGCTGCTCCTCGACCGCACAGCGACCGTTTCTCATCCAGGCTTTCCAGGTGGCAGTCGCACAGGTCGAGCAGAGCCGCCACCTGCTCCTGGAGGGGTGGCGACTTGAATCTCCTCTGCGCCAAGTAGAAGAAGGCTTCCACAAAGGCCTGAAGGCCCATCCCTGCGACAGGAAAAAAAAAAAGGACTTCATATTCCGCCGCTGCTCAACAAAATAAACATTTTGCCCGGGCCCTGTTTTAATTCGCCGCGCAGGAAATCACTTCAAATTGCACTTGCTTGCTGGAAAAGGGCTAATTGCAAATCCTACCGCCAAGCACTCCTGAGCATGAACTCCAAAGGCAAGAATACCTGATGTCTGTTACAGTCCCTCTAAGCAAAACAGCAAGTGAAAAAGGACCAAACTGTACGAATGAGGTAATGTTTACTGGCTCTCAACAAGATCTAATTGTCACCTTACATTTAGGATACCAACTGACAGTAGGTAGTAAATAGGCTTCAGTAGTATGTCCGGAGTTCTGCAGCTTGACTCAAACTGCATGGTCTACCTCGAAATGTAAATATGATTTTAAGGATCTCCAATTTACAGGAAAAGAGCACTAAATGATGTAGCTCCAGGATTTTTTAATTGGAAAGGCCAACACATAATGAGCTGATTCATATTGTACCTAAGACCACCCTCTACAATGGATGATCAAGCTTTCTCTACTGCTGCCCCACGACTGTAGGAGTCACTGACCAAAAGCATCAGACAGTGGCTGTGGCTGTGGACCAGTTTTAAAAATTAACAATAAACATTTTCTTTACTATAGCTCAATTGAACATTGTTTTTTTCCCTGTTTCTAAAGATTAGTATTCTTTCGAGTCTTTTTAAGAAGGACTTATGAATTAAATGCATTACATTATCACTAATAGGATACATTGCCAAAGAGAGTGGAGGACAGTGTTCTGTGGATGGCAGCAAGCACTGCAGGCTCCCAGCTGTTCCCTTTTGCTGCTGTTGTGCAGAAAGCCAAGAAAACCCTGACTGATTAATGCCCAACCAACTTCACCAGACCTGGTCACAACTGGCTAATAACATTGCCAAGCCTCAGACCAGCATGGACCATCTGCCCTTTAAGCAAGCATCCTTAATGCTTAGGGAACGCAGGAGTGTTATAATTAATTTTAATGTCACTAAATATTGAAGTGGTCAGCTAAACATTAAAAAGTAACCACAGACGTTAAGTATACCTACTAACAGATAAAGAAATGTGCAATAGTAATAATTCTTTCAAGCAAAAGGCAGCTGTTACTGTAGCTCACAATGGGTGTGCTTATACCCTTATGCTGAGTACCTACAGAATACCGCAGCTGCCAAACAGACTCTGCCACTTCATCCTGGCCGTTCTTCTTCTGCCATTTCTATGTGAGAATGGCATCCCATTTGCAGTTTCTGCCTTACTGCTGCCCTGACAGTTCCACAGAGAACAGGGAAACTATTTTTTTCTTTTTCATTTTTCACAAGATTCATTCCCCACATGTATTTACTCGACTCTTCTCCTCCCCTAACCATGAAAGAAAAAGCAGCCTTCAGACAATAGTTAGTAGGTAGTGCTCCTGTCTCCAGGATCTGCTTGTGTAATTTGTAGGTAGTTAAAATGTACTCTATCATTTCTATTTCAAGATGGGCTTCTGCCTCCCCCAAATAACTCATACAAGGGATTTTCAAATACTCAACCAGCATAAAATCATGCAGTCTTGGTAGGATGGGAGCTGGTTGTGTCCATGGGTCTCTAGGCTGTCTAGAGTCTTACTTTCCTATTTTACAGAGAGCCACAGGCTTGTTATTGAATTCTGCAACACATACTGTAATCCAGGCTTATTACTCCAAATATTTCCAGAAATCCATGGAGGCAGGCCTCATCTATTTGGATAACTGACTCCTTCTGAATTCCTTATACCAACGTTGGGCACAGGTGGCAAGACTACAGGAGAATTTTGCCAACATGAAGCAATAACAACATTATTTTACTGAGGACCAATGAATCTGCACAAACTCTCAAATTAATCTATCAATGTTTGAAAGGGCGAGAGAGCTTGAGAGCGTGTGCAAATACAAACGTGTCTTAGTTTTATTCATATTCTTTTTGAGAAACTTGCCGGCACTGTATATCACAACACAGAGGTATAAATATACAGCATATGTGCACTTTTGTAATCAACACCAGTGTGATTTGAAAAGCAAGTGTCTGACTAGGTTTTTATGAAGTGTCGTAGTACATAACGAAATGCAATCCCAAATGGATTAAGAAAAATGAAACACATCTCAGTGGTGATTATAAAAGGATAAAATCAAATTGCCTTCACATTGCACTACATTGGTGAAGTGTCAAGTTTCCTTTTATAAAATTCCAATTATTTTAATAATTTTTGTTATTGTAAAGTAGCTTTCCAATGAATTTTAAGTCTCCAGTTCCTGTGTAATAAAACATTACTTTATAATTAACTCAGATCAGGCTATCTAATATGGCATGAGTATGTCAGAGGCTTTAACTTGGATAACGCTACATAAAGCAACTTTTTTATGACATTGGAGCCTGACAGAACTCATCCCATCTCATTTTCCCAGTGGGCCATTCCTGGTACACCTCCAGCAGGAGGCACCCTGGAAAACCCTCACCAGATGCCTGAACCACCTCAACTGGCTCCCCTCGATTCAGAGGAGCAGTGATTCTACTCCAGAGGCCTCCCAGATCGCCGGGCTCCTCACCCTGTCAAAGAGAGTAAACCCAGCAGCCTTATGGAGAAACCTCAATTTGGCTGCTTGTATCCCCAATCTCATTCTTTCAGTCTAGGAGCAAGTAATAGGTTTATTTCACACTGAAAAGAGAAGAAGAAAACACAACATTTCGGCCATGGAGCCTTCTTCAGGTGTCTGAAGGCTGAAGAAGGCTCACACCTGAAGAAGGCTCCATGGCCAAAACATTGTGTTTGCTTTCTTCTCTTTTCAGCATGGAATAAATGCATTACTTGTTCGTTTGCAGCCTACGCATGCTGACGCAGCTACCCACCTGAAATTCTTTCAATCTATGCCCCAAGCTCTCTATGGGTGAGGATGGGGACGCAGATCGCGTGGAAAACTGAGAACTTCGTCCGAAAACTCAGCTTCCGCTTCTCAGCCAGGCTTCGATACAATGTGTGGACATTACTGCAGCCACTGAACCAATCTGCCGGTCAACCTCTGATCCCCTTGACCCTTCCTCACAAACTAGAGCCCAGGGTCCTCCACTTGGGACAGCTGCACTCCCCTCGCCTGGAGGGAGCGATCCAACTGTGCTACAGAATAATACTGCCATCATGCCTTTTTATAATTCACTAGATCAATTTAGTTACTGCTTTCTTTTTGCCCTGTGTGGCTCTCTAATTCCACATTCCCTAAACAGGGCAAAGAAGAGACGCTGAGGTCACTTCATACAAGGATGGGGATAATCAGGATAGAAGACCAGACTGAAGTGTGAGTAATCCTCAACATTCATGTCTTTGGGAGGAGGAGGGAGCCTGCAAAACACAGTTAAAACCTGCGCGAACACAGAGAGAACATTCACACTCCAGAAATACTCTGACTGGAATGGAAGCCAGGACACTGGAAATGTGAGGCAGGCTTAGCGTTCCTAATCACCATGCTTTCATGCTGCTTTTTCTGTCGCAGTGCAGAAAAAAAATATGGATCAACCAAATACTTTAATTTACCTGGAGGTGAATTTTACATACAATATCATGTACTGTGTGATAACAGCAAGACCAATCAGGATTTAAAAAAACAAACAAACCAATGGCACACAGCTAAGTACCTGGGGGAAAACCTTTAAGAAAAAGGAAGAAATTGACTTGGCAGAGCAATGGTGAAAACCTGAAAATGAATTCTCTGACGGCAATCAGGTTTGATCTCGTTAATTAAAAGCAAAAAAGACCAAAAAACAGCTTGAAATCACATGATGCTAGAAAGGTACTGTCATAAGTATCCGTCTAAAATAAATACAAATCCAAGGGATACTTTGCTGGCAGGAACTGCAGAGATCTGAGGATTTATCTACAGACAGCAGCTGTAGCTGCACAAAATCATGCTGTTAGTCACGGCTGGCTGGAAAGAATACAATCGCTACAGCTCAACTGAGTGACTCATCCAAGCTCGGATCGAAATTTAAAACAAAGTGATAGCTGACCGACAGATGAAAAATAACACGGAAGTTTGACTTTTGGGGTTGACAGGTGGTACTACTTGTGTCAAGGTGACAAAGTTTCTCTTTTCTAATTAACACTTGGCTGCGATTAACCAAACATGAACAGCCTACTCAAAGGCAGAAAAGTAATATAAGCATAAAACAATGATAAAAAAATGATAAAAACAAAACATTAAAACTGTATCCTTAGGTCTGTTCTTCTAAAGTATTAGAAAATACCAGAACTTCTTACTCTTCCAGTCAGAAAACAGGTTCCTTATGTAAATGACAGATCTTCATATTAAAATAATAACCTAATTATTTAATGGGCATGAAAATTGGGGTTTCAAAGCCCACCTTTTGTTTTTGCCATGGAACTTTTGGGCAGCAAGTAAGGTTTGACAGGGTGAAACACAGAAGGATCCCTTCAGTCTCTGAGCCACTTCTGTTACAGTGAATGCCTATTCGAATCCCATATCGGCCCATTTTGGGTTCCCTGCAGGGGATAGCCAATGAATGAATGCTGAAAACACACTGTGCGGTTCAGAAGATTTTCACAGTGGCAAGATCTACTAACACAAGGAATGGCCAATGAATTAATGAGTGTTAAAAACAACTGGAGATAAAAACGGAATATGTGCAACCTAGCCTACTCTGTTCTAAACCAGCTCCCCTGAAACCAGAAAAGAAATGCTCAAATATACCAAAACAGCAAAGATTAAAATAGTGGATATACAGTAGCTCTCCCGTACGTCTGTAGAGAAACTAAAGCAAATGAGCGTGAAGATTTTCTTTTATTTTGCTTTGGAATAATAGGCCATTTGCCACCGAAGAATCTTTAAAAAAAAAAAGTCATAACTAGATGTTAAAAAAATTGGTTGCCTAGCTATGGTTTCCTTCACACCCATTATATACATTTCTTCAAGATAAGAAAAAAACGACAGAAGAAACTTTGGAAAAGGAGCTCCAGCCACAAACAAATCAAACATGTTTATTTTTGCTTCCTGTGTAATTGCCTACCCAATATTTATTCATGAGGTGGGGCCAATTAGCAGCAATTTAGAAAATACAGAAAATATAGCCCAAGACAAATAAATGGCACGCAAATATTGTTTGTGATGACGGGTGATCAAAACGAGAAAATGAGGAAGCTCAAGTTGGAAATTCAGCAGACTGGTACCCTGGGGATAAGATGCTGGCTGGGGTTTGCACTTCCACCACACAGTTTTAGAATATGCATGTAATTCTATTCCCATAAATGCTCCAACTATGACAGATATTTAAATTTTTAAAGCCTGTTAGATATCATATTTTCTACATTCCCGTTCTGGGACTCATTGAAGCAGAATATGACCTTGGCATACATTGATCTTTTCCAATTGCTAAATTACACAACTTCTGTAGACATTGTACAAAATCCCTTCGTTTCCAGAAGAGATTTTACACACAAAAAAACTTTGGAAAAAATCTTGCATTAAAAGTGAAGTCAGGAGTGAGAAGTAAAATGAATCTTTTTAAAGCTGCTGTAGATGGAAATGAGAGATCTGGTATAAAAAGGCATTTTTTTTCTGATGGTATAGAATGCAAAATGTGATGGGAATGAATGAATTCTCAATCCAGAATATCTGATGCTTTTGGGGATATGGATAACTGTGCAGTAATGAATTTACAGTACAATTTACATTAATGAATTTACAGTATATCTGACTGAATTTTAAAATGGTTAGGCTTGTATTACATATCTGATGTGAAACATGTTTAGTTGCAGTGTTTTTGTCAGTATTTACTGTTTAAACTATATTATATACAGTAGCTTAAGCAGACAAGGGTCTGAGTTATATGTTTAGTCTTCTTATGTAAGATTTCTTAAAATCTAATAATATGTCTGCTTTATCTTACACTTTATGCAACCTGTCTAACTGCTGAAAACGTTGTGATAAATAGGTAAGATAAGATCACTTTATTGGCCATATAAAATTTCTTGTATCAGGAATTTGTCTTTTCACCTACCCCAGTTTGCTCTCCATGAGACACACAGACAGGGAGAGAAGCTTGGAGTCAGAGTGCAGACAGACTATTCTGCATTATATGATAATTGCATACAGTACACTTAATTTTGCATTAGCACACGTACAGTACAACATACGTCTACATAATAAAGTAACAGTTATATTAATAAAAATAATAAAGTATTATTCATTTGCTGAAAAGCAGTAGATAAAACTGGTACCTCAGTGTTTTTAACGGAAAGCTTAAGATTGCAATCAGCATTAATGTAAATTATTAGAAGAACAATATTTTTTAAGTGTTACAATATACATGACAGTTATAACAGAAATATATTTTTTTAATTTTTCACACTGAGCTTGGATTTAGTATTTGGCAATTTCCTCAAACAAGATTAAGTGACACCATTCTACCTTACCACAGCTCTGATTGCATTTGTTTCTGCAAATTCTGTAACCTGGTCCTTCTTGCTTAGAAGCTGTTAAAACAATGTACTGTATGTGAATAGGAATAGCAGACTCCAAATTCATCTTTATTTCATTCATGATCAGCAAACTTTGACATCTGATGGTATTTTAAGACATGCATTCTACGTACACTATAAATGTTTGAAATTAATAATGTAAACAAAATTAAGATTAAGAAGATTTTTTACAAAAAAGGGATGGCATAAAAAGTGCATCCTAAATTTGAAGGAAAACAGTACACAATGCATTCAAGATCCTGAAACAATACAATGACCTCATCTAATGGTGCTGTAAGAGAATCAAACTGGGTTTTAAAAAAATCTGCCTCTCTTAAAATGGGAATGAATTAGTCAATGCATGTACAGGTATAATGCCAATACTCCACTGTCAAATGACTGGTTAGTTTTGATTGGTTTTGCAATCACCTTGCAAAAGGGATTGGAATCAGACTGCAGCTTTAAGGGGTACTGCTGATTGATATTGTCAGAACATTTTGCAGATCAATTCTGTGCCCTGCAATTAGCAATTAAAGGCAAAGCAATGGAGAGGGACATGTTCATTCAGCAGGTTTGAGGATAATCTACAATGACATCAGTTTACTGAAGAATTACCTACCTTGTCCCTTCATTTTCATCAGATTTGGAAAGAGAATACATCTGAGGTTGGGGATAAAATTAAAGTAGTTCTGACTTTGGTTTTCTTTAACAGACTACATCACATGTTAGGACCTCCATCACTAATAGCAGAATTTCTTCTATACATCAATTTCTGATTTTTTATAAGCCTCATTTCACTCCCCAAAAAACACTTAAGACAAATGAATTCCGTCGTACGTTTCAACCGCAGTATCTTTACAATGCTATTGGTAGATTAGCAATTTTTTTAATGCTATGATGTGGCTTTGAGGGACTCAGTTTTGACGGTGTTTAGGACTTAGCTGACATTGATGTCAGAGTATACAATTCAGTAAGCTTTAATTAATGCAATTCAACTGCAAGAATGTTTAGCTTCTGCTGCCCTGATCAGAACTGTCTTCATTTGTATTGGCCTGGCCATGGCTTTCTCAGCACCCTCCTGAATTTTCATCAGCTCTCCCTTCTTTGAAATTGCTTCATCCTCCTGTCAGGTTCTCAACCCTTGACCTCACCACCCTGATCTACAGGACATGTTCATATTCCAGTGACATCTGTGATGACAACAGCTTGCACATGTTTCAGGATCTGAGGCTGATATACCCCCTCCCTTGATTTGGATCTGCGCAGACTGACAAGGTTGCACACAGGTTTACTCTCTCAAACTGCCGCTGATCTAACAGTTTTAACAGTTGCTGCACAGCCCTTAGTCTCTTCGTGACCTTCTTTTATGCTCTATGAACAGCCGTCTCCCAGTTTTTTCTATATGGGAACTACAGTAGATGGGCTGGATGCAAGTCCGGACTGACGTGCAGTCTGGAACAGCAAGTTCTCTTCCACTAAAAAACCTACGGCAACAATTAATCTGTTTTGAATGTGAATAAAGAATGTAAATAACAGGTATATCAGCAGGTCTAGATGCTCTGATGCGGAGAGGTGGCTCTGTGGCTAAGGATCTGCGCCTGTGGATGGAAAGTTGCCGGTTCAAATCCTACTCCGCTGGGCCCCTGAGCAAGGCCCTTAACCCCAACTGCTCTCTGTCCCCAAGCTTCTCTTTCCCCCTCTGTGTGCCTGTGTGTCTCATGGAGAGCAAGCTGGGGGATGCGAAAAGTAAAATTCCTAATGCAAGAAATTGTATATGGCTAATAAAGTGATCTTATGTTATCCTGCAGAAGCACCCGGGGTGTATCGTACCAGCCTATACATGTCGGGGGTGGCCTGTGATAGGGCGCTTTGCGTGTTTGATCTTTCGGAGGTGACTGGTGTTACTGTGCACTTTACTGGTTCCTTCTCCGTAACAATTCCCAATTGATCTCTTAGATTGGGTGTTGACTGAAACACCCTTAAATTACACTTAACTGCATGCATTTGTAGATCTTGGTATGGAATGAACTCCTGCTAGATGATTACAAGTGGCTAGCTCAAAAACTGACAGGAAGGCTAACTTTCTTTTTTCGCATCTTCTTGTGATTGTCTTCCATTTTTTACTTTTCATGGCTTTCCGATTTCATGGCTCTCTTGATTTCTATTCCTGGTTTTCTTTATTTTGTGTTACAGGGCTTTTTACGCATTGCAAGGACCGTTGTGTAGTGGGTAAGCCTTTGGACTTACGACACGACTGACAAGGCATGGGTTCAAGTCCCTGCTGCAGACACTGCTGTTGTACCTCGAGTGAGGTGCTGTACCCCAGTTGCTCCTGTCTGTTCTGCTGTATAAGTGGAGACCAGAATTGCTGGGAAGTAATCCCTGTGATAGTAGGGGTGTTCCAGTGTGTTCTTTTAACATTAAAGAAACCAGGATGAGCCCAAAGAGCCACTGTGGCTCTGGTATAGACTTTACCCTTAATTATATTATGATATAATGTGTAACAAAAACAATATTAATAAAACAAACCTAGAGATGGACCATATAGAGCAGAAGGAGTATAACATGGGCATTTTTCTGTTTCCGTTTTGGAAAAATCCCTGCTTATTTCAAAGGTTTCCTTTGAAGAGAATTTATCCGAGAGACCAAGACACTCCTTTATAAACTGAAAATACTAAACCAGAACATAGTGTCCTTTCCTTAACCTTTGAGCGCTGAAGGCTCTACAATGAGAAGGAAAACTAACTAATTGAAACTGGTGTCAATGTGCCAAACCAATACACACTTCTCAAGTTATGTGAAAGGGCACATAAATGCTTTTATAATAAATGTCTGATCTGCCAACAGGGGACCTCATTTTTCTTTTTTAAAACAGCTTTTAAAAAAAGTCCTGCATCAGATCTTCAAAAACATATTACTTTAAGGAATGTCTTTATTATTTTTTTTGGATGTGTGTGAATTTAGTGCCAGAAGGTGAAGATCAATAACATTAGAAACTAAAACCATTTATCTTGGCCACACACGGCGTATACTGCTAAGGTGTGTTACAAGTGGGTTTCTTCTTCCATGTTATAAAACCGCTCCTCTCAGCTCAATCTGAAAGAAATCACCTACTAAGTGCCCTAAATAACAATTAAGCTTCCATCCTTGTGTTATTTTGTCTGAGAAAAGAGCACAATTTAAGCATGGCCTAAACTTCATATACTTGCATTCAGTGCCACCAGCAGGAGTTTTTGCCAAGAGCAAGAAAAAACATTTTAAAGGAGCTTATGAAAATATATACTCAATAGATAGTATCTATCTAAGTTATTTTGCCACTACTATCAGTTGTATGTGGAAGACTCTGGAGTAATACAATTTGGCTCACATACTTGGAGATTATGGGGAACACAATGACAGAAGAGGCCCAAGGACACCGCATTAGCTGAATGTGGCCAGTTTTGTCCATTACCACTAGAATCAGTCGTGCTTTTCCAGTTCAGAGCCATCACCTACAATAATCTGTCTAATGAAATTGTGAATGAATTGTGCCTAACAGGTTACAGTACATACAGTATGTTCTGCCAAAAATTCTGCATTGTGCCACTTCATAGGTAAATAATCAGCAATATTAACTTGCTGAGCTGCTTCAGTGATTCCAAAACAAGGGAACACAGAACAGTCCACCTGTTTTCAGCGTTGTGTTTAATTACCACCTGCAGTGACCTATCAATTATTGGCAGACATTTCATATTTCCTAGGAAGTTAATTTAAAACCAAGCCTCTTTCACAAGAATCAGTTTTTTTTTCCTCAACAATTTGCTTGCAAGTTCTCACCCAGTACTATCAGATTGGTTACCATTTTAATTAAAGGTCACTGTAATATTACAGGTTTCATGGTAGGAAAGCAAAGAAACAAATCTCCCAAGCTAAAAGAAAAATACATTTTACTACTTTAAATGCTTCCAGAAACATTTCTGTTAGTCAAATGTGATAGCTGCTAATCTACCTACTAGATTTAGTATTTAAAAAATACAGCACGGGGCAGCACAGTGGAGCAGTGTTTAGCATTGCTGCCTCACAGTGCTGGAACCCTGGGTTCAATTCTGGACCTGGGGTTCGATCTGTGTGGGGTTTGTATGCTCTCCACGCGTTTGTCTGAGTTTTAGCTGGGAGCTCCGGTTTCTACCCACAGTTCAAAGACAAAGTGGTAGGTTGATTGACCCTGGTGTGTGTGTGTGTGTGTGTGTGTGTGTGTGTGTGTGTGTGTGTGTGTGTGTGTGTGTGTGAGTGTGTGAGTGTGTGAGTGTGAGTGTGAGTGTGAGTGTGAGTGTGAGTGTGTGTGTGTGTGAGTGTGAGAGTGTGTGTGTGTGCGTGTGCGCGTGCCCTGTGATGGACTGGCATCCCATCCTGGGTGTACCCTGCCTTTCTTCATTTGCTCGCGGGGATACGTTCCAGCTCCCCAGCCACCCTAAACTGGATGAAGTGGGTAGAAAATGGATGGATAATACAGTTCTAGCAAGGCAATACATTGTAACTGAAGTGGCTGTCCAGTTAAAATAACTCAAATATAAGAGAAAAACAAAAAAGACTAAGAAGTCATGTTATACCATAACAGTACCTAAAAAGAGATTATTATACTGAAACCAAATACAGCATGCTTGTCTGAGCTTTTGCCAGTACCTGATTCTTTCTGATCTGATCCCATGCCATTCCATCTTCTAGTAATATCAATGTAGAGAATATCCACCGATGCCATGGAGAAGTTGCTGTTGCTAAGCTTACAGTTTCTGAAAGACATAAAATAATGATGCAAGACAGTGAACTTAAATCGGCTGTGACTGAGAGAGCTTTTTATGAAAGGGTCTTTTTTGACTATCTTACCGTTTTTCATTTGTACTCCATTCAGGATCCAATTGGCAACCAGCAAGTCTAAAATTCAAACTCTTAACTACATACGGCAGAAAAAAAAACAGCAACAACATTTGCCTCTATGTGATGCTAAACTTAAGATTTATACTCCATTATTTCACACGAGTATTTAATTTTACATCTTTTTTAAATCATGTTTTTATTTCCATTCCCATAAGTATCAGTTGCTCTACACGCACACCCACTATGCTTCTAAATTCAGCCTTATCAAACAGTGCTGCTGTTGCATGTCTCTAGTTTGTGTAGACTAGAAGCTACACAAAACACAGTCAAGCCCATACCTGATAAATGTTCGAAATCCAGTAGGGCCAAGCCTCATTGTCCCCTTCACTCCCAGGAACCTCATGAACAGCGTGGCGATGCGCTCAACGGTGCGCAGGTAGTTAAACTGCTTGGTGTATTTGGGGAAGACTTGTTTCAGGCAGAGGGAGGGAAGATTATTCTCCACTTTTACTCCGCTGTCCTGTTCAGCTTTGTCTGGGGAAACCGTATCCAATATATCTTCCTGCAGCTCTGACCCATTGCCTGGCGTGTGTGATCTATAATGAGAAAACATGAAGATGTCATGGGTTCTCCTTGAAATGACAAATTTAGGATTCATGAGACTGATAAAGTATTATTATACTTAAACATCAGATACTTAGCATTATAAAATGCCACCGACAGGGGAAGGCTGCCTTCCTGCGAGCTCCCATTCGTTTCTGTTTATTTCATGTTGTTTTTTGTACTGCTAAATGCACATGCTGTTTGCTTGGTGATTACATATGACAGACAAACACTTATGGACATACAGTGCCTTGCGAAAGTATTCGGCCCCCTTGAACTTTTCAACCTTTTGCCACATTTCAGGCTTCAAACATAAAGATATAAATTTTTTATTTTATGTGAAGAATCACCAACAAGTGGGACACAATTGTGAAGTGGAACGAAATCTATTGGATTTTTGAAACTTTTTTAACTAATAAAAAAATGAAAAGTGGGGCGTGTAAAATTATTCGGCCCCCTTGCGTTAATACTTTGTAGAGCCACCTTTTGCTGCGATTACAGCTGCAAGTCGCTTGGGGTATGTCTCTATCAGTTTTGCACATCGAGAGACTGAAATTCTTGCCCATTCTTCCTTGCAAAACAGCTCGAGCTCAGTGAGGTTGGATGGAGAGCGTTTGTGAACAGCAGTTTTCAGCTCTTTCCACAGATTCTCGATTGGATTCAGGTCTGGACTTTGACTTGGCCATTCAAACACCTGGATACGTTTATTTGTGAACCATTCCTTTGTAGATTTTGCTGTATGTTTGGGATCATTGTCTTGTTGGAAGATAAATCTCCGTCCCAGTTTCAGGTCTTTTGCAGACTCCAACAGGTTTTCATCCAGAATGGTCCTGTATTTGGCTGCATCCATCTTCCCCTCAATTTTAACCATCTTCCCTGTCCCTGCTGAAGAAAAGCAGGCCCAAACCATGATGCTGCCACCACCATGTTTGACAGTGGGGATGGTGTGTTGAGGGTGATGAGCTGTGTTGCTTTTACGCCAAACATATCGTTTTGCATTGTGGCCAAAAAGTTCGATTTTGGTTTCATCTGACCAGAGCACCTTCTTCCACATGTTTGGGGTGTCTCCCAGGTGGCTTGTGGCACACTTTAGACGAGACTTTTTATGGATATCTTTGAGAAATGGCTTTCTTCTTGCCACTCTTCCATAAAGGCCAGATTTGTGCAGTGTAAGACTGATTGTTGTCCTATGGACAGACTCTCCCACCTCAGCTGTAGCTCTCTGCAGTTCATCCAGAGTGATCATGGGCCTCTTGGCTGCATCTCTGATCAGTCTTCTCCTTGTCTGAGCTGAAAGTTTAGAGGGACGGCCAGGTCTTGGTAGATTTGCAGTGGTCTGATACTCCTTCCATTTCAAGATGATCGCTTGCACAGTGCTCCTTGGGATGTTTGAAGCTTGGGAAATCTTTTTGTATCCAAATCCGGCTTTAAACTTCTCCACAACAGTATTACGGACCTGCCTGGTGTGTTCCTTGGTCTTCATGATGCTCTCTGCGCTTTCAACAGAACCTTGAGACTATCACAGAGCAGGTGCATTTATACAGAGACTTGATTACACACAGGTGGATTCTATTTATCACCATCAGTCATTTAGGACAACATTGGATCATTCAGAGATCCTCGCTGAACTTCTGGAGTGAGTTTGCTGCACTGAAAGTAAAGGGGCCGAATAATTTTGCACGCCCCACTTTTCATTTTTTTATTAGTTAAAAAAGTTTCAAAAATCCAATAGATTTCGTTCCACTTCACAATTGTGTCCCACTTGTTGGTGATTCTTCACATAAAATAAAAAATTAATATCTTTATGTTTGAAGCCTGAAATGTGGCAAAAGGTTGAAAAGTTCAAGGGGGGCGAATACTTTCGCAAGGCACTGTACAGTAAGACATAAGATCGACTATTGGCACTGTTACAATTTACACCAAATATTAACTGTCGACTGTGGCGTCTTACCTTTACCTGAAAGAAGACGGTGTCGTAGGAAGAGGGGTAAACGAGCGGGCGTTCTGGTTAGATTGAGGCAGCACAGTAATCGTCCCCTGCTCCTGAGTATACTTCTTACTAATGTTCAGTCACTGGACGATAAGCTGGATGAACTGAGAGAAAGGCTTTCTTTCCAATGGGACGTCAAGAACTGCAATGTGCTGGCATTTATCGAAACCTGGCTTGACCTGTCTATTCGGACTCTACTATCCTCCCGGGAGGATTTTCTATCTACCGCCAGCACAGATCAATGGATTCGGGTAAGAGCAAGGGTGGCGGAGTATACTTCGTGGTAAACAACTCCTGGTGCACAGACGTGGAGATTATTTCAGAGCAATGCTCTCCGCACCTTGAACACCAGACAATAAAATGTCGCCCTCTCTGTCTACCGAGGGAATTCACATTGGTAGTCCTCACAGCGGTGCATATTCCCCCAAAGGCCAATACAACAAGGGCGATGGATGAATTTCACGGACACCTAAACAGATATGAGAATACACACCCTGAGGGGGCATTCATTATCGCGGGTGATTTGAACGGCGCAAACTTGAAGAGAACAATGCCTAATCTTCATCGACATATCAACTGCCCAACTGCGGAACAAACACATTGGATAAGTTTTACACTCCCTTCCGGGATGGTTACAAAACCCTCCCCCAACCTCCTTTCGGCAAAACCGATCACACCTCCATTCTGCCACTTCCCGTTTACAAGCAGAAGCTTAAGCCGGAGAGGCCAGTGTTAAGAACAATTCAACGCTGGTCGGATGAATCGGATTTTATATTAAGTCACTGTTTTGCTACCACTGACTGGCAAATCTTCTGTAAAGCTGCCAGAAATCATATCAATCTGTATGCGGATTATGTTACTGGCTACATCAATAAATGCATTGAAGACGTGGTCCCCAGGATTACTGTTCGCACATACCCTAATCAAAAATCGTGGGTAAATGGCGAAATACGCGCGAAGGCTAAAACTAGGACACTTTTTTCAATTCTGACGACATGGATAGATATAAAAAATCCAGATACGACCTCAGAAAAGTCAAATACAACTATAGAGTTAAATTAGAATCATATTATCACGGCTGCAACACCCGGAACATGTGGAGTGGAATTATGCATTATTACTGACTACAAAGTGCAACTCGGCTATATCACACAACAGTCTGCCTTTCTTCCTGATGAGCTAGATTAATTCTATGCTCAGTTTGAGGTCAATAACACAGATCCAGCCAGGAGGATCCCAGTAACCAAGGGTGAACACCCACTGATCATATCCAGAGCAGATGTGTGTAAAGTTTTTAAAAAGACTAATTTACAGAAGTCTCCTGGCCCTGATGCTATCCCTGGCCGTCTTTTGAAGGCATGTGCTGACCAGATGACAGATGTCTTCTCAGACATATTCAATCTTTCTCTTGCTCAGTCTATAGTTCCTTCCTGCTTTAACACCATAGTGCCTTCAAAGCTTGTCATCAAACTCCAGGACCTGGGACTGAACAGCTCCCTCTGTAATTGGATCCTGGACTTCCTGACAGGATGTCCACAGGTCGTGAGGGTGGCCACCAACATACCCTCTACACTGTCTCTAAACACTGGAGCCCCCTAAGGCTGTGTCCTGTCCTCTACTTCTTATTTACCTATGATTGTGTCACCAGGCATAACTCAAACTCCATCATTAAGTTTGCGGACGATACAACAGTCATTGGACTGATCAAAGAAGGTGAGGAGTCTGCGTACAGGGAGGAGGTTGAAACCCTGGCAGCATGGTGCCAGGATAACAACCTCTCTCTGAACATCAGTAAGACTAAGGAGATGATTGTGGATTAAAGGAAACATCAGGGAGGAGGTCACACACCTATCTACTCTAACGGGCCTGCAGTGGAGAGGGTCAGCAGTTTTAAGCTCCTGGGAGTTAACATCACAGAGGACTTAATCTGGTCTCACCATACGTACATCATGGTCAAAACAGCACAGCAGGGCCTATTCTATCTCCACAGGCTAAAGAAGTTTGGCATGCCATAACATAACCAGACCAACTTCTACAGGTGCACTATTGAGAGTATCCTGACTGGTTTCATCACTGCCTGGTATGGGAGCTGCTCTGCCCTGGATTGCAAAGTACTGCAGAAGGTGCTGAAGTCAGCGTAGCTCATTATCGGCTGTGAGCTACCAAACATCCAGGATATCTACTTAGCTAGATGTCTTAAGAAGGCCAGGTCTATTCTCAATGACCCAATTCATCCAAGTCATAAACTGTTTTCTCTCCTACCGTCTGGTAAACGGTATCGAAGCATTCAGTCAAAGACCAATTGACTACGGTACAGCTTCTACCTCCAGGCAATAAGACTGCTAAACAGCCATGTTGCAGTAACCTTCAGCAATCACCCTAATGGTCTTTGTTAAATAGTCAGGTTACAGTACATTGACATACAGTTTTCCATTGTATTTGGCACACTGCATATTGCACTATTTAGACATAATTTCTGTATACACCCTGGATATGTAGCAGTTCTAATTTATATTTAATTTTTATTGCACTATTATTATGTAACCTTATTCTGTAACTTTTAATTTTGTGATTTTTATTTTTCCCTGGTGAGTTTGCAGAAAAGACATTTCATTGCCAGCAATTACTGATGCACGCTGTATTGCTGTGTATTTGATAAACTGGTTGATTGATAGAAAATACAAATTTCACTCATTAATAGCTATAGACTTGTGACATCCTATGAGGTTAATTATATATTTTTGACTAACACCTATTTTCCAAGATATAGAAAGTATTTTTCTCACGCTACCACTTCCTAAGGTCAGGGGCTGCCCTCTCTGCCTCCTCCTGGGGTAGCTCATTATCCTGGTGTTCACATGACTCTTTCTGAAGGAAAGACCTGGGTTGCTAGGAGATGTGACAGGAACTGTGGAAGGAACTCAGCCACAAGTCATTCTATTTGACAAGATGGTGGATAGGATCCACTTCAACCCACTCAGAGCCTTTCAAATAAAAAAGGAGAAAGGCGACAACAGAAGCTCTCTGCAGGAGGGAAAAGCTTTGCTTAATTAAAACGTGCTTGTGTCTTGACACAGTGCTCTAGGTTTGTCTAAATCTTTTCTTCAGGTCAGGTGCAACCACAGGAACAGAGGGATACAACAGAGGTAGACCTAACTGACCCTAGTGTGTGATTGCAACTTCCAGTGTGAAATGGATTCATTTCATTTTAAAAGATTTTTTTTTTACTTGAAGAAAGACCTGAAACAAGATTTTATATCCAACATGGAAAAACACATGACCAACAGTGAATAGACATCCATCACAAGAGGTGCCATTGTAGGACTAAGGCTGCCCAGCAAAAATGTGTGAACTTCTGTAACAAAACTGTATTATAAATAATGGAAAGCACAGATAAAGTTATATAGTGGTATATTAGGGGGGTCTATTAAAGGTGCAGGAAACAACAAATACATCCATCCAGTTTCTAACTGTTTTATCCAATGTAAGGTTGTAGGGGAGCTGGAGCGTATCCTATCAAGCAAAGGGCAAAAGGCAGGATACACCCTGGAGGGGACGCCAGTCCATCGCAGGGCAGACAGACACAGACACACACTCACACCAGGGCTGATTTTCTCAGAAGCTAATTAACCTACCAGCATGTCTTTGGAGTATGGGAGCAAAGTGGAGTGCCTCACATACAAAATAACATTTGTAGGTAAGTCACTGAGACAAAAACAAACTGCAAGAAATACGATGTGCCACATACTGAACTCACTATTTAAACATAGTAACCTTCTTTCCCAGTAAATACAAACTAGTTTTTCACAACTGAAATGGCAACCCTATTAAAACCAGGCAACTGGATCATTAATATATTGTACAGAAGTACAAAAAACGTGCTGCTCATTGTTATTTTCCATTTGCTTCGCACTCCTTGTTAACAAGAAGAGTTACATAAACATACCTAAGTATTCTGGGCATGCATTAACTTCTCAGGATTCTATAGTGGTGACACTTCAGATTACAGGATACACATTTCATTTATATGTGGAATATATTAATAAAGTATTAATAGTTTTACATACATGTAATATTGACTAGCTTCTAGTAACGATTGCTGGGGGTAAATACACTAGGGATATATACTAGCGGTATATACAGAATTTAAATTACTCTATCTGTAGTACACTGCACATTTATTAACAGCTGGCTTATTAACCATTTATAAAGTGAAACTTAGCCAAACCTAAAATGAAGCGTGACTATAAATTTAAGGCTGCGGCAACACCAATATTAATTTTCATCATGAAAACAAAGCAAGGCAATTTGAGCTGGAAGACAGCATCAATTGCAAAATACAACCTGCTGTTTATTATATTGCTTTCTTTCCTGCCTGACATCATTGTTCTTGAAAAACAAAGCCTCTGAGTATTTTAATAAAGACATGAATGTACTTTTTCTTTCTTCTGAACTTTAACTGCGTGGTAAGCAGGACAATGATTTCATAATGAATAATCTCTACACAAATACAGTAGGGGGCCAACTGATGTCAGCACTTCTTGGTTCTTTGTTTTACAGTTTAGTTTCTTAGGAACACAGGTCAAAGTCTGCAAAGGGAGCTGAAAGGCTGAAAACACCCATTGCATTTCAGGGTTAGACCAAGCTCTCACAGAATCTGACAATCCTGTTAATTCAGAATTAAAGTAAGGTCATGTTAAATATTTATCTTGCATAACTTGTAAAACTATTCCAAGGTGAAACCACAGGAAAAGCAAAGCTGGGGACTTTAACTATGCGCATGTTAAAGCATGTTATTATGGAGCAGACCATGCAAACCGAGTCCTATTTAGGAGACTGAAACAATCGTTCACTACTGTGTATTTTTTGTTTGTACATACTATTACTGTTTGTTATGTACCTTTTTGTAATGTACAGTCTACATTGTGTGGTGCCACCTCTTGCACTGTGTTCTGAGAGACGAATAAGAAGTCCAATGCACATTTACATATAGCGATAAACTCCTCTACTACTCTACTGTAAAGCTAAAAGATATGACTTATGTTTTAATCATTTTCACAACCTTTATAAGATAAGATCACTTCATTAGCCATATAAAATTTCTTGCATTAGGAATTTGTCTTTTCACATACCCCAATTCACTCTCCATGAGACACACAGACACACAGAAAGGGAGAGAAGCTGGGGGAAGAGCACAGGGTCAGAAATTGTACAGCCCTCCTGGAGCAGCTGGGGTTAAGGGCCTCACTCAGGGGCCCAATGGAGTAGGATTCCTCTGCCGGCCGCGGGATACGAACCGGCAACCTTCCAGCTACAGGTGCAGATCCTTAGCCACAGTGCCACCCCTCCATCCCAGATGGGGTCATTTATGAGGGTCCTCTAATAAAAAAGGCAGACACTATGGAAGAAATGGCACCATGACTTCCTTTAATTAACATTCGGAAGTGATGCTTTGATCTGTGTTATTTTATCCTTTCCTACCTAGAACTTCTGAGAGCTTGCACATAAGTAGAAACATAACAATAAAATTCACAAAATCCGCAATAAATAAAAATGATCTCCAAAAACTGATCTCACTGAACAATTTAACAAAACACTCCATACAATGTTTCTGTGCGATTAAGCACAAATTTGAAATATTTTGTCAAAACTGTCCCAATGTGGTAGATGGCTAATTATTATACAGTATGACTACTCTTTCTCTCCCTTATCTGTTTTAAATTGATATTGACAGGCAAGAACTTTGAAAGTTCGTCTAATGAATGTTACTGACATTAACTATGTCTGGAACACAAGATACGAGACGAAGATTTCAGTAAATGATCCTGATTAAATATCTAAAATGAATTGAACGAAAGACAATAGAGAAGGGCATTGAAGCAAAAATGCATCTACTGCAAGGATTTGAATTAGACAGCCTAATGTCTACAGATCTTATCCGTGACCAGAAAACGTAGCAAACGACTTCGGGCGCAGTTTGACTTTAACAAGTATGTGTTCTATATTTCATTGAAAAAGAGTGTGGACCAGTGAAATGTACCTTTATTGCTTTACAGGCCCTGTAGCCAGATGGTTAAACTTTCTTTAACTTATCCTGTGGGACTTAGAAGTGAAAGAAATAAAACATTTCAATAGTTCAAGGAGAGACAAAAGCAATTATTTCTAAATTATGTTAATAGAATGCAAGACACATGCCTTGCTTTCAATTAGTTTAAGTGGTGCTACAGGGAGGTGAAATGTTGATGCATGAGTAGAAAATGAAATTGCATTCCAGCTCAAAATGTTTGAAAGGTGAACAATCTTAATGCTGTCATTTTTAAAGGACTGTCTCTTCTCATCGATTTTCTTTAGCTTTCGCTTCACTGATCCCATAATATCTTCATAGGGACACCACTCATTAACATACTGAGGGGAAAATAACATTTTAGTTTGCATGGAAGACGAGCCCAATGTTCCGTTTGCTTTTCTTAAAAGTCAGAGTATACTGGGTATCAAAAGATATTTAAGAGTTTAAAAAACATAACAAAAAAGATTATTATTAGGGCAATGGCATCTTTGTAGACTGGGAACTTTAATTTTATTAAGCACCCTCAACATACAGTAGGTAAATTCAGCATTTATTAACCTTTGTCAAACTTGCAAGTCACAAGCTAGTACAGTGTGCAGTCACCCTAGAGGTAATAAAAACCATATACAGTATCTATGACATATGCTTTATGCCAAGATGGGGTCTTGTGAAATTCTGTCCCATTTCTATCATAGGACAAAGACAAGGATGTGCCTTGTTCACTGGACTTTGAGTCCTATTAAGATCACTTTATTAACCCTTTACAATTTCTTGCATTAGGAATTCATCTTTTTGCATTCTCCAGCTTGGTCTCCATGAGGCACACAGGCACACACACAGGGAGAGAAGCTTGGAGACAGAGCGCAGGGCCAGCCATTGTACGGAGCCCCCGGAGCAGTTGGGGTTAAGGGCCTTGCTCAGGGCCCAATGGAGTAGGATTCCTCTGCCGGCCACAGGATTTGAACCTGCAACCTTCCAGCCACAGGCGCAGATCCTTAGCCACAGAGCCACTGCTCCGTCCCCTAATATGCCACACATTGTCCCTGCTCATTCCACAAATTTTCAATGTGGCTGGGAGTAAGGCATGCACAGAAACACAATGTCATCTTGCAAGAAAGCAAGATGAAACATAAGAATGTGTTTTATCTGAACAAAATAGTGTCACATCAGGATGAGCCCCCACAAAGAGTAGCGAATGAGGTTCCACAACTTGATCGATGCAGGTCAGGCTGCCGCAAGCCTCACTTAGCCAGCAGCCACATCACCCTGCAACTCACAACTGGCAACCCACTGAAGCTAAGCGGGTGTGAGCCTGGTCAGTACCTGGATGGAAAAACTAAGGTTACTGCTGGAAGAGGTGTTAGTGGGGCCAGCAGGGGGCGCTCACCACGCGGTCCATGTGGGTCCTAATGCCCCAGTATAGTGACGGGGACACTATACTGTAAACAGGCGCCATCCTTCGGATGAGACGTAAAACCGAGGTCCTGACTCTCTGTGGTCATTAAAAATCCCAGGGTGTTTCTCGAAAAGAGTAGGGGTGTAACCCCGGCGTCCTGGCCAAATTTCCCATTGGCCCTTACCAATCATGGCCTCCTAATAATCCCAATCTCCGAATTGGCTTCATTACTCTGCTCTCCTCCCCACTGATAGCTGATGTGTGGTGAGCGTTCTGGTGCACTATGGCTGCTGTCGCATCATCCAGGTGGGGCTGCACATTGGTGGTGGTGGAGGGGAGACCCCATTACCTGTAAAGCGCTTTGAGTGGAGTGTCCAAAAAAGCGCTATATAAGTCTAAGCAATTATTATTATTATTATTATTATTATTATTATTATTATTATTATTACTTACTTACTGTGACCTGGTGTTCCTGATGTAGTGGTTCTGGCAGTGTAAAAACAATGATGAAGACTGAGCTTGATGAGATGTTAAATGGCCTATCATTAATGGGCTATGACTGGCTATAATGTCTTGACAGGTTAGAAATTACTGGCTGCAAACAACTAAGACTACAAGAGTACAAAGCTGTTGTTCACTTGGTACGCAGGGTATACTGGCAGTTTTTTTTTTATTTTCTTTTTTGCTGCTTACCAGGCTTGACATTCTAAGGTAAACCACCTCATCACCCCTGCCCAATTAGTCTTCTCATTAAAGAGTATGCAACAAAGTCACTCATGTGATGTATCATACTCAAAAAAGATCAATTAATTGAAATAATCACAAAAACTTAATGAATATCCAAAATAAATTACACATACTTTATTATTCTATAAACCTATACAGTATCCACGAATAGAATTATATATTTTTAGATTCTCCGTATATTCCGCAGTCTCCAGTCTCAGGATTGAAATTGTACTGGACAAAGGAAAAATATTCTGAAAAAATTTCTGAACCATACGAAAAGAGTTCTATCTTTTTAGTATTTTAAGAATCACTGAGAATATGATCTTCCTTATGACTAAATATGCTAATCACACATTCTCCTGCTCAAAAAACCCATAAGCAGTTGCTGTTTGGTTCTTAATACGAAGCAGAACAGAAAAGAAAACTCTTAAGATTACTGTACATTCGCTTTGCAAGAAAAACTTAAATCTTAAAAGAATGAAACAAAATAATGCAAAAAACCCCAGCACACTCCACTATTGTGCAGTTTGGGAATCATGTACAGTAGCTTTCCGTCCACTATAACAATGTTTTCAAACAGGTCATAATATTTTAGAAGCACACTGAAGAAAAGTTCAAACTCTAATCCCAGAAGGATATTTGTCCTTGGCAGTTACAGTTTAAGACTAGACTCGTATTTATTAAATATTTGTAGAATTATTTTGGCATACTCAGCCTATGTGATATCTTTAGGGCTACACTATGACTCTATTATCTACAGCCATGTCAATGGGTTTTTACAGTAATGTAAAACTGCTAAAGGCATTTTGGTATTTGCTCTTGTATGATGGCATGTTTTCAAAAGGTTATACAAACTAGCCAATGTCAACGACCAAAGATCCCTGATGTCCACTGTGAACGTGCTGGAAAGTGTAACTTGTATTGCGTGCTATAGCAGGGATCTACAAGAAGATGTGCAATGTCTTTTACAAACAGTGCCACAAGTTGATAAGAATACAAAATTGCCTGAGGGTTATTCCAGTTGAGGTAGTACTTTGACTTCTGAAGCTAAGAGCTCTGGGCAACAGCACACTATTGGGATGGCATCTCTATCCAAAAAATAAGACAATTTTACAACTACAAGATATTTTCATAAATTTGAAAGTCATAACACAGCTGAAATGTTACAGCACAACAGAAAGCATATCTGAACATTGCACACTTAATTTACCATGTTTCCAGTTATTCCTGTCTGTTAAGCAATATAGTAACATGGTTTAGCATTGGTTCTAAAATATGCCTTTTTTAACGGCAAAAGCAGGTCATTAGCAGAACACAAAAAGTTAGGTTTACATAACTACGATCAAGGGATATATAAAATATATACATTTGTTTATGATGTTATGGGTGTAAACTTGTTTTGTGCAAGCCACTACATAACTTTAGAACACAAGGCAACTATGGAGTAAACATATGGTATCAAATATTTGGTACTATTACATACAGTATTGTACCCACTGATCATTCTGCAAGGATCATTTTCACATTTACTGTAAAAATGTATGTCTAGTGATGCACGGATGATTTTGGACTATGGAGATTAGTGAAATCATTCTGAAAATGTTGTCAAATCCAGTTAAAAATCTGATAAGTGACCTTATGGGTGATATTTTTGTAGAAATAATGATTAAACTGTGGCGATATCCCTCTCAAAATTGGAGGAATGGAGTGGAGATACATTTCCAATCTACGAAGTGCCTCTTTCCAATTATCAGCCATCAGATACTATTCTGACACTTATTCCAGCCTAACAAACCTTTTATTTTTGAGAGAAGGAAGAATATTACAGGACTTTCAAGATCAGACAGGTTTGAGAAGAGGAATAAAGATGCATCTTAATTCAGCCAGGGTTTACTGTTAATTTGATATTAATATTAAATAGTAACACAAATATCAAAATGGTAACACTATCTATGGCACAATCACAACCTCACATAAAGAGATAACTTATCTTATAACAGATTGTTATAGACTAATGTTGCAGACTGTTTGATCATACATACAGTACTGTACATGTTTAGGTATTAGGTTTTACTGCTACAAATTTGGTTCACTAAAGCGGAAATACTTGGTAACTTTGAACTGAGTTTCTGTGCCCTGAAGTTGATGAAATTTTATTCCCTCTCACAAAAATTGTGACTGGTCTTGCCAGTCCCAGGAAGAGAAAAAGAAATTCATCCCTTGACTTATATCTCAATGCTGCCAGTGAAATTCATTTTTTACCTTTTTCACAACTGTACATAATCATCCTGAAAAGAGGCTTTGAAGACAATCAATGAATAGATGAGTCCATCCACTTCCTAACAACTTCTTCTGGTTCAGGCATGCTGATCCCTGCATGCAACGGGCACAAGGGAAGGGTACATCCTAGATAGGATGCCAACCCATCGCAGGGCAGACACACACACTCACATCAGCGCCAATCTTCCCAGATGCCCATTAACCTACCAGTATGTTTTTGGATTGTGGGAGGAAGCTGGAGCACCCCGAGGAAGCCCAGGTGAACACAGGGTGAACATACAAACTCCACACAGTTCTCTTCCAAAGTCTGGAATTGAACCCTGGGCTCCAGCAAGGCTACCCACTGTGGCACCACGCCGCCAAATAAATGAATCAAGGAAGCATAAAACTTTAAAGATAAAAATGATCCCCTTCAGCTCCTTTTTGTATTAATATCATGTGCCAGTTTTGCTTATCACATTTCAGAGCACAAGTTTTAAGGCTGCAGTATTATCCAGAGAGGATGCACTCAATCTGCTGAAGGCTTATCTTCCGGGAACACCATTATCACGCCACTGTGCACAACATCTGAACTTCTCCCAGAAAACAATCTGCTGTCTTGCTATACACAGAATATAAAAACTCTGGAGCTCCCTCAGTAAAGGCACCTACAGTACCTGAGCATCGCTTCGATCACAAGTTTGAACTGGGTAATGCCACTAACTGACTGTGCATGCCTGTGTGGTGTTGCAGGGCTTAAAGCAGAGAGCAGAGGTCTGAGAAGCCTGCAGCTGGCAATTCTAAGAATGCAAAAAAAGGATATAAAACTTGCGTGATCTACTTCTCCCACATACCAATCATAACAAAAGCGGCAGCCTTTACCATTATTTTTTGTATCATTCATTTTTGACTTGAGAAGAACTTAGTCTATTATTTTTATTTTCCTTGAGAAGCAGACTGTTTCGTGAGAAGTTAAAATGCTGCCCACAGTCACCTTAGAACAACGTTCCTTTAGATAAGCCTTAAGCGCCCTCTGCACCGCCAACTTTTTAGATTTTGTACTATTGGGAATATAGAGCCAGACTGTAATGAAGCAAAGGAATGGCACAGGATATTAAGATAAAAAAGAAAATGGAAGTTGTTAGTGTTTATAATTTCCCAAACTATAACAGTTTAGGGAAATTGAGCTGGATAGATATTACATTAAATGTAATAATACATTTAATTCAATAGCCCTTTAATAGTGCTCTTTCCCTTAATTAAGGAATCTTAATTAAGCACACCAAAGTGCCTAATTCACTTTATTGTAGCAACCATACACTTAGGGATGAGAGCATTAATTCAAGAGAAAGGTAAGAGAAAATTTAACAAATGGTTAAATACATTACTGGACCTGCTCCTCAAAAATCAAATGCTATTTGCACAGCAACCCCTAACAATAATTTCTTTCCAAGACTTCAGTGCCGACGTGACATCAATGTAATCTCCAAAGCTCCACAAGCCAGTGCTTCTGAATTACATGCAGACAAGTGCCTCAAGTCTCAAGTATGCTTATCTTCCTTCACTCAATCAGGGAGCTAAAGGTGATGCTCTTGTAAGTTACAACATATCAAACTGCACCACCACTGTGGTGATTTTTCATTACTGTCACATAATGCACTGAGACTTCGCCTAGAATTACATTAATCCCAGAAATAGAGAACTCAGTTTTTGCTCCTAAGAAAAAGGAGTGAAATTAGTCGATCTAGACGATCTGTAATGTACAGTATATCATGGGGGAAATCATTCTTAAATCTTCATAGGTATGCAAAATAATAAATTTTTAAAATGATTTAAGAACTAATTCTCATCATGGTAGAATTTTCTTTTGGAAATCTTTTCAATGAGTTTGTGTTTTCAATTTCCATTGGAAAATGGAAGGTGAAAGATTAATGTTGTTTAATACTGAAAAGTGATTAATTTCCCTTGTAATGTGCTAGCCCTCTTCTACAGAACCTAAAACCACTTTTACTTTGAAAAAACAGCACAGTCGTTGAACGCAGGGGACCAAAACGCACACTCTGATGTTTAACCAGTGATTCCTACAGCATCTATCCATCCGTTTTTCAATTTTCCAATTCAGGGTTGCGCAGAAGCTGGAGCCTATACCAGCAAGCTGAGGGTACAAGGTGGGGTACACTCTGGTCAGGATGCCAGTCCATCACAGGGCAAACACACAGACACGGACACACTCAAACCAGGGCCCATCTTCTCAGAAGCCAATTAACCTACCAGGTATGCCTTTGGACTGTTACTGAAACTGGAACACCTAGAAACCCACATAAACACTGGGAGAACATATAAACTCCACACAGTACCTCAGGTCCAGAATTGAACCCAGTTTCCCAGCGCTGCAATGCTAACCATTATTACTCCATGCCATCCACACAGCATCTAATCTATCTTAAAAAACTGCAACTACCATTTATAAAGTATCAGCTATACTTAGCTGAGTGCCAAAGCAACAGGGTATTTCTGAGATATGCTTACCTTAATCACTTCACAATACAGTATTGAATTAAGTCCTAGACTGACTCTAAAGATATGCATTAAGTTTGATGTACAGTCCAAAGAAACTGAGATACATTCACATTTATTAAACGTTTTATGAAAGAAATAGCACTGTCACACAAAGATTTGTGAATTATATGAAAAGCACCTTAATACAGGATTAGATATCAATAGTTCTGATCTTTAAAAGAATTAACTATATTTCAAGCACAGTTGCACTTCAGAGGATGCATAACTTTAATATTCTGTGATGTATTTCACCATAAACCTAACAGACATAGACTGTTTCTTATAGTACCATTATGAAGAACATAAAAAATTAATCACTCAGATAAATATTTAAGAAATGTACAACTATTACATTATTGCACCTCTTTATCTGCATCTAAGATTAATTACCATAAAAGAAAGCTCATAGAAAATGTTAAGGTTATTACAGAAACAGACTTAGACCTTTAAAAAAATCTTCAACTCCACCCAAAAGCCTCACAGTTTTTAGGATCCAAACAGTAATTATTAGATTGAAATGGACGTCAAGCCTGTTGCTTAAATTATGTGCTAAATTATGGACTTTATGACTTGATGTCCTCAATACATTCATTCCTATCATTTTGTCCCTTGAACACTTAGATACCATCTCTTTGAAGGCAAGATCAACTTGGAGAAAATAGAAACTAGCGTATCTGCAGAGCTCTCATTTTAATGAAGCTTAAGGGAATTGGGTTTAATGCTGCTTATCTTCCATACCTGGTGATTAAGTTAATTTACACTTAATGGAAAATATATTTCCAAGCCCAGCCAGTCAAACATCTGTCCTTTGCTGTGTCTTTCTGGAGACTCTAAGATGTGATTGATGCAATAAAGCCGGAACACAGCAGTCCTGGTACATAACAGACATTCCTTATAGTGGAATTGTTATTTTTCCTCTCCTTGCTCAAGTTGAAGACAGTCTAATTCCCACAGCTCATAGACAGAAGGGGGAAGGAAAAAAAAATCCCTCAGACAGCACAATCCACAAAGAAGGGCAGAGAAAAAATACATCTGTACAGGTTTCCAAAGGCAATAACGCTCCATAGACAATGAATAGTTTCATACTGTGTATATGTAGAACAATAATTTTCATGATATGTGTATATTGTGCTATAAACAATTAGTATAACTGTGTTAAACTACATAAAATATATGAATACTCCATCTAATCTTGAACATATTCCAGGTCACTGCCATTATGTCTTGGGGTGGTTTTACATACAGTATATGTGGTATGCACACTTTTTTGGTGCAGCTAATGAACATTAACCAGATTAGTTGAAAGTTACTAAGCATGTTGCATACAAAACGTACTGTATGATAGGTTCCGTTTATGTTTTCATATTGAACACCATTGATTTTGTTTCATTTTCCCTATTCTGTCAAAGTCAAGACCTTTCTGCATGCAAAGGTTATTTGGAGCCAGGAGAAAGACAGCTCTAGTGGG
Organism: Lepisosteus oculatus; assembly: GCF_040954835.1. Lineage (NCBI taxonomy): Eukaryota > Metazoa > Chordata > Actinopteri > Semionotiformes > Lepisosteidae > Lepisosteus > Lepisosteus oculatus. The sequence continues at coordinate 8,335,771 of NC_090719.1, read as the reverse complement.
TTGTAAATTTTGCCACTTATAACTTTTTTGTCTGCTACTTTTAGCTGATTCAATCATCTAATTCCTAAAACCCCACAGACGATTCCACCCCTTAAAAGTCAGAGAACAGAGATCTCCTTCATTTCCCATTGAAGCAAACATATGCTTAGTTCTCCATTTCCAAAAACAGTCTGTAATGCATGAAAATAGACTGGAATACTAGTGAACAATACTAGTGCAGTGCCAATACTAGTGTACTATTGGCATCACCTCTGGCTATTGGACTTTGTGAAGAGGATTTTCTTTGGACTTGCTACTATAATGTCCAGATAAACTAAACCAGAAGCCTTTTGTTTTTTGCATCAGACTTAATGTGCACTAAAAATCAAGAAATGTTTAGTATGTCTGATACATCTTGGTAAGACTTGATTATCTTCAGTACCTTACTATCAAAAACTCTGTATTCACATACAGTAAGCTTAGAGTAACACATTTCTGTAAAGTTGTATTTTTTTCTTAAAGTGTTTCCCAGCTTAGTGTTATTTTATTTTTTTAAATGTGACAAGTGCACCACACAACATTTTTCAGGAATTTGCATTCCATACAGAAATTGTGTTGAACACAACCATTACTTTGGTTCATTGATCTGAAGAGAAGGTTACAGAATTCTGGGGTTTTCAATAAGAAAGAAACATTTAGCAGTGGCTTCCTGAGATCATTTGTAACAAAAACCTCAGCATTTTAAATCCAATTTATATTGATTTTCTATCACCAGTAAGACCAATGACATCTGAGAACGTCAAGATTAGTTTACAAGCAATATCCTGTCTACAAACCTCAAGAGTGTGTGTGTGTGATGAAATAGAAATTAAAACTTACCAGAAGAAAAAAAAAAAAGCCTGTGCTCTCAGACCATAAGCACAGTTGCATTTCTTTAGAAGGAACCATACAGTATTTATGCAAGATTACAGTTTTTCTCGGGAATGGGTATTTCACTTTCTTTAAATCTTTCAAAAGTTTGTTTTTAAATTCATAAAGCCTCATTGAGCCAAATAAAATGAAAATGAAAACAAAATAAGTATGAACATTAAAAAAACATCACTTAAAATAATTCTGCTTCTCTCACAGCTTCTTCAATATTTTTCTCCAACAACAATCTGGCTATGAAAGCTCTATATTCTACCAATTTACTTATACGGCTAACCAATTTGTGAAATACACGTTAAAAAAAACAGTTGGCTCTCATCGTCACCGTTTTTCAATCAGCTTAATGTAGCTCAGCCTGTTTCCCATCACAATGAGAATCTAACAAGTTATTGACAGGTTTGGCAATGGCAAAAACTCTTTAAGAGAAGGTCATTCAAACCCCAAAGAATTCATCTTGTTTCTTTTTCTCGTTCTTACCCCTCGTACACAAATTAAGCTATATTGAAGACAGGCTACCGGACAAAATGTTCAATATTCGTAGATGAAGACGGGGTTTACTGTTTATCTAGAATTATGAAAAACATTTGAAGAGTTGAAGGAATGACTTTAATATGGTCAGATCCTCCTTCTATTCCTGCTTCATTAGGAGGGATCACACCAATACCATAGGTCTTTTCTCCATCACCAATAATGTTCTACACCTGGTAAATAAGTCTACTTTTCCTCCATTTACTAAATAATATAATAGTCATGTAATTCTTGCCCAACAAAAATAAACTAAAATCCCATTGCTGGCCTCATCTCCTGCAGTACTTGTGTCTTCACAGGTCTGAGCTTCCTTCATTTTGCTGCTATTGATTTGACTTACAGTATGTGACTGTGCTGGTAGAGACTGTTCTCTATTTCTCTTTTTTTTAACCTCTTTTATGTGTATGACATCCCTTGCTTGATTATTTTAAAAACCTTTTATTATGAAGATTTTAAATAAATATGTGTTTTCTGGTCAGGTCTTCCATACAATATCCACGTAAGTGAAGATCAAAGAAAAATTAAACATACTGTAATTATACTACAGAACTATACTAGGCAAACTGCTGCTTTTCAACCTGAACCTGGTGTTGAAGCAGTCAAGCCTAAGCAGTAGGTAAAGAAAGAGCAGGTGGAGTAAACCAGAGTTTCCCAAATGGCTTCAGTCTGGTCTGGCTGTGCTTAGAAAATTGTGTGCTGCCAATTAGAATGCCCAGCTGCGATCTCTGAGTGGTAAAGTTTAGACTCACACCTGCAGACTTCAGGGAATTATGTCAAACGTTGCTTAAACCTTAAAATTACTGCTGCCCATTAAAATATGCATATACACAAACAGCAATTTGCAGTAAATCTTATATATTGTGTGTTGTTGTATTATTTTCAACTGATGTTTTTAAAAGACAATTCTATGGTGATTTTCAACCTACAGTTTTGCTATAAAATGTTGCATTTTACCCACGGTAGAGATAAGAAATGACATTAAAGATGAGGAACACCTGACAATGAATCATTTAAAATTGATTCGATAATTACTACAATTTAATAGCATGCTGAACAGTATATTTAGAATATAATTCTAACACAATTATGATGTAGTTTGCTTCTATAGTTTCTCATAAGTTGTTGCGATCATGTTTTTGAAGATTCGGAACAATGTGGATTAAAGACTGTTAAATAACACGTTTGGTTCCCTCTCTCCCAAATTAAGCTGGACGTAATGAAAAAGTTGAGGTTTTGATTAAGCTGTTGATCATGTAACATATACTGTATACTGTACATTGTAACTCATGATTGTGCATAACATGTCAGACTAGCCTAGTATTGTATCTAAAATATAGGTACTTCTCAGTTTTCATATTTCATTCACATACCCTTCGATGCTGAACTCACTAGGAAACTGGAATATAACTAATAATACTGATTTCTATTGTATATGATGAACTACCAGAAGCTACTATGTCAGGACGTTTCTTATGGTGTTTGAACACAGCACCAAGGTGAAAAAAGAAAAAAACTGCTGAAGATTTATGCAATGTGACTGTTGCCAGACTCTGGACAAGAACAGCAGTTCAGAGCAATAATCCAAACAAAATCTCCCAAGGTGGAAAAAAAACTAAAAAATTTTTCTCAGGAAAAAAAGTGATCAGATGATGTTTCCTAAAGTTCAGATAATTTTGTCTGCTTCATTTCTTTTAATTTTGTAGATAATTACAGGAAATAAAATTGGCAGCATTTAGCATAGCAACTGTCTAATCTACACGTAAACTAGGGCTATTTCTAGATCAAGCAATCAGAATAATTTCCTAGAAGAAGAGTCACTTCAATGACAGTCTGTATTCAAATCAATATCTCCTTAAAATGCTGGATCTAAAATCTTTTCTGAAATAAAGTGATTATTCCATGCAGCTCTGCGCCTTGCTCTTATGCTATTTATATCATTTTTCTTGCAAAAATATACACATATAACAGTAAAACTGAACGCATTCTGTCAGCAAAAGATAGAATCTGCAAAATAGCACAGATTTATATATTCATTGCTTAAGGTGCATTGCCTGTCCAATCATGTAAGAACCTGACGTTACATGTCTCCTGCACTAACGGGTGACACAAAGATTAAGATTTGTACAAGGATTTCTACTAAATGTTCTTGGAAAAGAAACCTGTCTTGCTTCCTAAGTCCAAATAAATAAAAAATCCTGACCTAGAAGTCAAAGTGACAAAAGCCCGTATTGTAATACAACACAATACAATTTTAGAATACAACAGAATTAAAGAGTTGTTCCTTTGGCTGTGTTATCTAATTTGTACTAATGTTCACCTATTCAAATATACAATATATTCATTGTCTTTTTCCCTCCCAAAAGAACATATATTTGAGTTCTGTAGGACCATATCCACTTTGAGCTACGATTTGTACTATAACTATTATGGTGCTTATTGTAGTTCCTTGTATGCATACAATAAAGCTTGGCTGGACGAACGAACACTTCAGGCTCAAATATCTTGGTTTCTACAATCCCAAAAGGCTTACCATATAGGAGGGGACCCATAAGACCAGGAGGAGTGACAAACAGCATCAACCATTTAATTAAGGGGTAAGGATAGGTTAACCACACATACAAGTACAGGGTAGATTTTAACGAAGACAAGAGGACATCCTTACTCCTATAAACAGAAAAACAGTGTCATAGGATCTTTAACAACCATGTAAGCCAGAGAGAACGACATTTACCTTGTATTTTCTTGCATTTAAACTAACAAGGTTGTATTTTCCCCTTAACTGACTGAAGGTTGTTACCTTGAGTCAGTTAAGGTGAAAATACAATCTTGTCTGCAGAATACTCACCTCCATTGTTGAAAACTATTTTCACATTGAAAAATGCAGCACACATAGGTGTAATAAACAGGCAGCTGATCTAGTCCAGTGTTTGACTTTCAATTTTGCCTTTCCGGGTTTTTGACCCATTATATTCTCAATGACTTAATGATAATTACAACAGCATTTCCATGGTGAAGTCTTCCCTAATTTCCAAGATTGTTCTTCCACACCTAACTGTATATGCACTTAAAATATGTTTTGCTTATGTTGAGAGGAGATATAGTATGTCAATAAAATGCCCAAGGTCAGGTTACAGTAGCCTTGCTTACGTGATTGTCTTTAATAGGCTCCAGCCTTTTCAGTACATGCTGACATGGTCTTTGACCTGCATTTGAACTGCATAATGTTTACAACTACAACAGATGTGGGACAACCCCAGCAGGGAGTCTCCTACTAGTTCCTGTGCAGAGGAATTTCTTATTGTCTATTTTCTGCGTATTAACAGTTCACATGAGGTATGAGGTGCCGATTAAGGAAAAAAGCACTCCAAATGCATTATTTAATAGTCATGGGATTTACAGCTTAAACTTGCACAGCAATCTTCTTTAAAAAGTATCTAAATCTGCTTCAGTTCATGTTTTTTTTTACATTGCTGTGTTTTCTATAAAAGTATTGGATTGATAACGATTAAATATTCCAAAGCCAACAAGGAAGTACAGTATACAATGATTGATTCTAGGAATTATAATATACCCACCAGCCAAAATATTAGGAATCCCCACCAAATAATTTATTCTGCATGGCGGTACACAGCAATAACAGCTTGAGTAGGATGTGGCACACATTCCAGAAGGCTTCTGAAATATTTGCAGCCCAATTACATTGCATAGTTATAGCAGGGCTGCCCTTCAAATGAGATAATGAGAATGGCCGTATGGGGGAGTAAGGTGAATTTTCCACTGATTCCATCAGTTGCAATATATAGTAATTGAGATGTGCACATTTTTCTGGGTTGAGAAGTTCAAACTCACCACATATTACCTGTAGTTCTGAGATGCAGTTCAAACGTAAGTAAAGTTTCATCGGGAAAAGAAAGATCCATACTTAGAACGAAAAGACAATGGTTCTGACCAACAGGTATGAATATTGCATGATTATCATTCTTTTAAAAAAAATAAAATTAACACAGCAGTGTGAAGTGTGTCCTTTCAAGACATGACAAGTCTTCTTTGAGCTTTTTTTTATCAAGATACTTGTTATTCTATCTTGTTATCATTTATAATTTCAATACTGGGAATTTTAATTGTGATTCAAAGTGAGAGAATGAGCAGCTATGTAATAATTAATCACACAACACATGCTCATGGCTGCAGTCCAGACAGACACTAATTTTGCCAAGAGCTCGCTTTCTCTAGCACTGCATATTCATCGAGTGACTGACGAATTACATTATCATCCTTTAATTCAATTAGCAGTTAACTGAATTTCTGTAGCACAAAAATTATTCTTAATGAAAAATGAGTAATTATTAAGCTATCATATCAAACTTTCATCCACAAAATTGAAAGTAGTATAATCCACTACCTGTTGAACCAGTAAACCTTCTTTTCCATGCTATTTCATCTAAGAAAAGCTAGCAGGTTAAATGTTCAAAAGCAATTCAGCTCAAATGCCATTATTTATACAAATAAGATTCTGTAAAGACTCCATGTAACTCAGGTAGTCAAAGTTATGAGCTATGAAAATTGTTGTTCAATATGCATCAAACAAGAGAGGCACTGGGTTACACCCTAGGGTGTCATTACACACTGTGAACCACAAAAGCAAACGCTTGCCTGGCTTAACAACTCATTTGCTTGAATCTTTAACAAGGACCTCTGCTTCTGCTCGACAGCAACAACAGTTTAGCTTAAGCCTGTAAAGGCTTTTGAAAAGTCTTTTGAAAGTATCATGAATATCTCAGGCACAAGACCACCGTCTTCTTGTCATTTTATCGGTGCACATAAAAATGGAAACCACAAAGAAGCATTGAAACAATAAACCACAATAAGACAAACACAATTTCACTGTATTTCCTTTCATATGATGCTTATACTGGACCAAATCCAATATGTCCAATACGGATTAGTTTTAAGACATTCTCACGTTGTTTCTCATCAGCCGCTTTACTTTCTGAAATATTTCATATTAACTAGGATATTTTTGTCATGCAAAACATACTGGATCTAAACCACCTGTATGTTCCATCATCAAGTTGTGTTTAGTCCTAAAATGAACTTAAAACACACATTTCTAGCACAATATTTCAAGATACATGTCTTCCAATTATGAGAATGAAAAGAAGCAATCACTTTTGACTGTACAAACAAGGTAAGATCAATTAGTTAAAACACAACTGTTGATGTGTTTTATGGAATTTTATATTATTTATCTTATAGTACTTCATTGCATAGAATGCCAAACTCCAGCTGCTGCTCCAACATCTGGCTTTCAGTCAGCAACAGAACTAGAAAAGCAAAACCCAAAAGATTAAAACGCAAACGCATATACAGTAGATACAAATCAACAAAAACTCACAAGAGAAAAAAAAGTCTCTTTTTCAATGAAGTTCTATTTTGTTGAAAAAAATAAAGTTGAAAAATAAAATAAAAAAACTAACATTAGCTTTTAAAAAAAGGTGCAACTTATTCTAAGAAGGCACTGGCAGTTTATCAGACAATAAAACACTTTAAGAAAGAAGCAAAATAGTTTGTCTTTTGCTATTTTAAATGTTGTAACTGCAGTATGCCCTCAATTTAGCACTGATCACTGGGACTGGGATTGTACAGTTACTGGCTCACTTATTTTATTTATTTCTTTTATTTTTATATTTATATTTTATCTTTTAAAAAGTCATTTATGTACTGATACTTGAATGCTTGAAATGCCAGATTCACTCATCTGTGAAATTTCATTGCAGCATTTCAAAAATTTAATTTTCCGTTTAACAAGCTTATGAAGACAGGTTCCTTAATGCATTATTAAGCTCAACAGTCTCCTACCGGGAAGGCAGCCTCTTTGATCAGGATCAAGATCATGATTGATAACTTACAGAGTGAGGGCTGACATGACGGTGTGTCCACAGGAGCTCATTATGATCGTAAGAGCATTCAGCTGTCGCTTATTAAAACCTGTGTGACAGCACTGACTCTGATGGAGCACCCCTCTGGTGTCAAATAACTTACAATAAAAGAAACTGTTCTTCTGCCACTTCTGCCATTGTTCCAGGTCTGACATGTGTTGTATTCAAAACACAGCCTAACGTATATATATATATTGAAATGCGATATACTGTAAGCTGCGTCCCGATGTCGCTTCTCCCATTAATGGGCCAAGGTAAACAGCAACTTTAAAATGAAACATATTGCTTGTGGAAAGATTGCTTGGCGCTATCTGACTGGGAACAACGGTTAGGGCTCACCAATTACTGTATCTATATTTTAGCAAACCTCATATGTTATTAATCGGATTTATTAGATGAATTTCTATCTAAAAAAATGGTTTCAAAAGCTGGTTGCTGGTTGCTTTGAAACCAAGGGAAGAGGTTTTCATGAGTAAAATTAGACTTTAATTTGTAATAATAATAATAATAATAATAATAATAATATTTACAGTATACATTACAGGTGGTATAATGGTGCAGTGGTTAGCATTCACATGGGTTTCCTCCCACACTTAAAAAACGTACCAGTAGGTCAATTGGCTTCTGGGAAAATTGGCCCTGCTGTGAGTGTAAGTACCCTGCGATGGACTGTCGGCCCTTCCAGGGTGCACAAATTGGATGAAGTAGTTAGAAAAAGGATGGACAGAGGAAACATTCACAGTAATTTTCATTGTACAGGCAGCTTGTGGCTGACATGAGGACAAATGTTCGTCCCCGACCAGGACCGTCTCAAGCTGCTCGAAAATGACAGGACCTGCCCTTCTCTTCCATACAGCACTACCCTCTTCACAACCTCAGCTGAAGGTGGTCCTCCTAGGGATATGGCATGAGAAGTGGCAGCACATGTTTCAAAACCTTGTGGAATTCATGCCATGTCCTGTTCAGTGTGGTCATGCTGGTTGCACAGACCCAACACCTGACCCTTTTCAGGGGGGGGGTTCCTAATATTTTGTCAACTGAATGTACAAGAACAAATGTGAATACTTGAAACCTCCTAGGAATGATCACATATACTGAACCATAACCCGGTATTTATAGTATTTAAATGCAGCTTTGCCTGCAACCTTGTATTGGATAATGGGGTTTGAAAATGGATGGATGTAGCTTTGATATTCACATATGCTCATGAAATCAAATCAGAACAGCTGTAGTCAAAGTCCCTGTTTGATCATCACTGCAGTTTGCTCATCCCTGTGCATTTTCAGAGTATCACCACTTAACAGTCTTTCTGCTGTGGCCTCTGGGTGATTTCTTCAGTATGAAACTCTCAGTTCAGCACAGCATCTGACCTATTAAACTAACGAGGAGGGAGGATGAGCTTATGTTACTCAGTTAATTAATTTTGTGGTTAAATGAAACAGATCCCAAAAGTCACTGTTGCAAACCCCTTAAATTGTTGCAACCACATAAATTGCAATTATACAGCTTTGAGACATACAGCACAGTCATATTTAATCACAAAGACAAATGATGTAGAAAAGCAAATACCAAGGCCACACAAAACTACCTTAAGATTTATTAGTTTTCCAACTTGCGCCTGATATGTTTTGAAATACTCTACGTTGTCACCGAATCCACCAGCAGAAGAACCTTAGGCTACAGCCTTGCGGTCACAATACAGTACATTACTGTAACTGTGATGCCCCTCATAAAATCCTTTCATTCTGCAATGAAGCATGTGTCTGAAGAGGCCCACCCAGTGCGTTCTTTCCAAACCATGATTACAATGGGGTTGTCTACTGAGCTGCCCAGTTGCCCAAGTAAGAGTTTCTAAAATTGTCTTAAATGCACCTTTGGTGAACGTTTTGTTCATGTGCATCTAGATATCTAATTTGCAAATGTTTGTTAGATTAAAGATTGAATTTTTTCAATATATTATCTAGAGAAGGAGAGAGTAATTTTAGACTCATGCCTTTGGTGCAGGTGGTGCAAATTCAACAGATGAGCTCTGAGCTGAACTTACTGGTGATTAGTGAGCTTCCTCTGTCCTGGGTCCACCAAGCGCAATGTGTCCCGGATGACCCCAACTTTCACTTCTTCATCCACTGGGCTGGGAACATACTCAAACACACCCGGGGACACCTGAAAATCAAAATCCTCTCTCAGCCCTCAGAACTACTTGTTTTACTGAACACTGGGAAGGCCAAGCAGCGTTTAACTTAACCATGTTTCTGTTCTAACATTCATTCATTCAGTCAAATGCCACTTCTACAGGAAAAAAGGTCCTATAAAAAACTTGGAGACTAACTGCTTCCAAGAAATATGAATGAGACACAATGAAAACAAGATGATTTATATCTAAAATTAGATATTAATTATACTAAATACCTTAAAATCACCGTCTTGCTTTCTTATTCTTTCACTTCATTACTTAATGTGCCATGTCAGGAGCCGAAGATAAAATAGCAGTTGGAATAAAACTGAAGTTTGCTTTTTCTCCTTCTTCAATGGAAAGAATGACATTTTCTTACCTCTTGTTCGTGTTCGATTCTCATACTAGGATTAGCATTAACCTCCAGTAAAATGGGCTTCAGGTTTTTCATCAGCAGAATGTCAAACCCTAAAATCTGCACAGAGATAAAAATAACCATTTATGAACATGCATTCAGTTCTGGATGATATCAAGTGGTCAAATTACTAAAAACGTATTCACAGTTGCTGGTTGGTTTCAATTCTTCATTATCGTGCTTCATGACACACATTCAGGAGCCCATTAAAAACATGAGATAACCAAGGGCCTCTTTTAAAGCCAATAAGAGACTGAGAATATGTTCAGTTTTAACATTTACAAAAAAGCATCTCTTTTGGATGCAATAATTCTAAAATTATATATTTAACCTTGTGGAGGCCTTGGTTTCTGCTGAATCCTTTAAAAGAGAGCCAGGGAACATGAAGCACATTATTTCAATGAGCTAAACTACTGTCTTATTCTGAAGCCTATTTCACTTTTTGACACTTTCTGAAGAATGAATCTAGGGTAGTTATTCTAGATTATTGACAGTCTCACCTGAAAGCATGTTGGTCCTGGCTTCCCGGCAGGAATATCAGCCTGATAATAGACCTTAAGCTCAGGCACCAGTGCAATTACAGTCTTAATGACCAAGGAGATAATGTCTGACCATACTTTCTTGATGTCCACACCTTTGGAGGCTAGGCGGTACAGAATGCTGGAGAATGTTCTCTTGCTTCCTGTGTTGGTGTTGTCTGAATGAACAAAGTTCCCGCTGTGGACATTTAAGGAATAATTTGTCAAGTGCATGAAGACATGGTCCAGGTTTTTTTGGTTGGGCTCCTGGTAAGGCTCTGTGCAAAACCTGGATAGCCCCTCTTTGGCGATGTAAATCTCCAATGGGTCCAGAGACCTTACCAGGACATACAATCTGATGTCAAATTTGAGTTTGTCGACGAGCAGTGGCTTCTGGATGTATTCCTGGACCACAGCGTGCTTGCTCTGGGCGTTGCCCATGACGCGGACATCACTGGGATCACGAATGAGGTAGATGCCATCACCCTGGGATCCGCCGTCAGGTTTCACAATGAAGGTCGGTTTCCAGGAAGGGTCCTTGTCTTTAGCAATGCGGACCTGCGTGGCAACAACAGGAATTAAGCTAGGAAATACAGCCTGACACAGCCGGGGCACTTACCATAAATTAGAACCATTCTGGAACCCAGTGGCAGCATCCAAAATTATCCTCATTCAGAAAAATGATTTCAATGACCAAGCAAGAGGACTGTTAACAATCAGGCTGATTGGATAAATTGTTCCCCTTGCACAGTAGGCAAATAATGGCTTCCAACCACAGAAGGGATATGAAGACCTATTTTGTCACGATGGTGAATTTAGAAAGCCTTCACTTCTACATAATCACAGTAAGTTAAATATTTAACCCTTTGTCTAGTGAAATTGAACACGCAGTGTGCACGGTCTAAACAACTTTGTTTCTAATATATTATGAAGAAATGCCTTATGTTATGCAAGTCAGACATTGCTCTCACCTAGTTCATTTTTCTTTAATTAGGCTTCCTAGTGTACAAGCACAAAAGTGATTGTTCTTCTTTTTCAATTTTTCAATTTTGTCCAATATGGGAATAGCTGAAGGTAGCAGAGCAACTTTGTACAGTACTTCAGTTTCTTCAGTATGTTGTTGGAATTATAAATCGCTACAGCCTCTTCTGTATCCAGGGCTGGCTCTGTATACCCTTCGTGAAAATCATCTAATGAAGCCAGTGCCTCATTGGTATACCAGGAAGATAAATCTATTAAAAATCCGAAGTTATGGTATCAACCAAGTTAGCAAGTTTTGCGATTGCAGCACAAACCAAATGGAAACTAATGGCTACCATGACTGGTCATCTTCACTATTATAGTATCAACATTTGAACTACTTAAACTTCAACACTGTGGAACAGATAATTTCCAAAACTGGCACTGTAGGTAACATCACAGGTACGTGTTAAATGACACATAACACATACTTTGCTGTTCAAATTTAATCCACAATAACCTTAAAGCCACATCACTTTATTGCAGTATTTAATGGTAACAGATATTGCTTGGAAGCATACTGCTTGTAGTTTTTTGGTTTCACATTCTAAAAGAAATATATTTTATATTTTCTTCTCTTCACTTTCTCTATTTAGTTGGATGTTCTGCTTAAAATATTAATTCGCTAAGATGTTTCAAGATATATGGGAGAATGTTCATTCTGTAAGGTCATACAATTATCAAAACGCATAGAGCACAGATCCATCTTTTGAATATCTTTTAAAGGAAAAAGATTATGCACAAGAAGACTAAGGAATGAGAAGAGGTCACACTGACAGGAACAGAGTGTGCTGGCAGTATACCTTTGTTTCATACATGTGTCAATATAGCTAAAAGATCTTTTTAAACAGAGTACTAAAATGCCAGAAACGTACATTGGGAAGAATAATGAATACGCAAACCCTACATTCTTATCTGTGTTTTCACAGCTGTTTAAGTTAATTGTCTGCTGTTAATGTTATGAAGGTGATTTTTACAGAACTGCACAGTGTATAGCTGTGTGTTTCTGTAAAAATCTGTCTATAGCCAGTGGGTACATGTCCTTGCTTCACATTACAGGGCAAAGCAGCTGGAAATGGGTTATGGAATGGGTAAAGTCGAATTTTTTTTTATATCTGAGCTAAAGGTAATGTTCTTACCATGGATTGTGATCAACTAATAAAACTTAAATCCCTTCCTAGATTTTCGATCACTGATAAAGATGTGAATTCAGCTCGCAGACGGACTAAAGTTTCCATTGCTAACAAAAAAATAACTGAGCCTCTTAGGTGTTCTTGAGAAATTTCCTGTTCGTTTGCTTACTCTCAACCCCAAGGCTAGAAATCTCTGCCAAATAACTGACTTGGAGCAAAGAGAGAAATTTGTAAAGTAGAAACTTAAAATAAAGCCTATAAATCAAGAAATATAAATAGAAGAATCTGAGAATCGGATGCTTTAAAGAGAGATTATATAAACCAATAAATGTTCTATTAAAATAAGAGCTGGCTACTTAAGTAATCATTTGGTCTGATTAGAAAGAGAGGGAATGACGAGGTTTGATTACAATATCAGTACCTAATATCACTATGATTTTAAAACATGTGAGTTAATGAATTCAGTAAGGTCTGAGCCTTGAATAAATTCTAGTGTAACTAATGTTAGCAATTCCACAGAGGAGGCTCGGCTTTAACCTCTTTAAATGATGCATATTGCCTTGTTGGAATGCGCAGAGCTTCTGAACTCCCATTCCAGGGTTTCAAGCTGTCATATTCTGAAAAGCGCACTTCCTACTAGTGTGACATGTGCTCAGATGCTTGCAACACAAAACCTCCCAATGGAGGTGCTGCCAATGTTTATTAGCTTTATGTATGTTCAGCTCTACAGAGGATTTTCTCAGGGCTGAAGTGTATTTAAAAGTAAATTACTGGAATCTTGATGATCCTTTTTCATTACTTTCAATGGCCTTACCTCTGCAAGCAAGGACTTAGATTGACTGAAAAATGTGCTGAGTGACACCCAGCTAGTGGCAGGAGACAGAAGCGTGGTGGTCCTGGTTTAATTTAAGAACATCCTGCAGAGAATTAACTTTTGATACCCTATTGAATGAACTTCTGCAGTTTATTTACCACAATCATGGCACCAAGCAGTAGCAAAGTACAGATCAGTAAAAACAAGGTGTTTTTAAATTCCCTGTGGTTTCTCCTTTAGGTATCATATCATCTACTAGCATTGTGCCATGTATAAGATAGAAAAACAGACTTGATTCTTCAAATTGTTTTGCAAAGTGAGCATTGTTTCCCTTTTATGCCCTTCGAAACTGGAACTGGGGGCATAGCTAAGTGGTGGTGAGCACTGCCACACTAACAGCTCCAGGTTCTAGAGATGGATTTAAGCTTCTATCTGAGACTGAATGGAGGATTTTATAATAATAATTGCTTACACTTATATAGCGCTCTTCTGGACACTCCACTCAAAGCGCTTTACAGGTAATGGGGAGGAGAGCAGAGTAATGAAACCAATTCATAGATAGGGATTATTATGGCCTCCATGATTGGTAAGGGCCAATGGGAAATTTGGTCAGGACGCCGGGGTTACACCCCTACTCTTTTCGAGAAACTCCCTGGGATTTTTAACGACAACAGAGGGTCAGGACCTCGGTTTTACGTCTCATCCGAAGGACAGCGCCTGTTTACAGTATAGTGTCCCCGTCACCATTCTGGGGCATTAGGACCCACATGGACCGCAGGTTGAGCGCCCCCTGCTGGCCCCACTAACACCTCTTCCAGCAGCAACCTTAGTTTTTCTCAGGAGGTCTCCCATCCAGGTACTGACCAGGCTCACACCTGCTTAGCTTCAGTGGGTTGCCAGTTGTGAGTTGCAGAGTGATACGGCTGCTGGCATATTTTGCTGGGTGTTCTGGTTTGCGCTCGTAAAGACATTTCATCTACCTTTGACTGTCTATTCTAAGCTGTCCCTGTCTGATGAGCAACCCAGGAGGAAAACATGTCTTCTTATTTCCGCCTTGCACAAACATACTTCTTGGACCGGCTACAGTTTGCCACAACACCAAGATCAGTGGCATAACGATAATGCAAGCATGGCATTTGGAACAGCACGTAGCTAATTGGCTCAGCTTGGACTGCTCCAACACAGGGAGAACGGACCATGTGATCTTCTATTCTTCTCATACTAATGTTGAAGCTTTCTTGCTGCAAAGTCCCATAGTGTTTAAGGAGATACTGCATTGTTACTGGAGAAACAAAGAGGTTCAAACTGACAATGCTGCAAGCTTACAGCCACACAGAAAATCACAGGGCTTGTTTTATACATAGCACACCAATAATACTCTACCTGGGTTGGGTGGATTAACTCAAATCTTACAGGCTTACAGGAGAGATGGGACTCCAATGATGAGGTATATCCACAATATACAAATACAATCATAAACAGATGCAAATAAGTACTAGTAGGGTCTTGTAATTTTAATTTTAATTTTAATTTAAATATTTGGTGTCAATGAACAATGACTTTCAAGTTCTCGACAAAGTACAACAACTTCTCGTTTCAATTGTTTAATTTAAAAGTGATCTGTAAATGTATTCCTATTTTAATATAATGTGAGTGTGCAGAAGCATCAATACAAACTGAGGATTACCGAAGATCTAGGCAATATTAATACGAGGAATGCCTGATATTTACATAACATCAAGGTTAAACAGCACATACAGTAGTTTAATCAAGATTTTGATGCTCTTAAGTAGTTGCCAAGCATTTAAAGTTGAATAAAATATATTAAATATGTATTATACATCATTATATACTGATACAATTACCATTGTGCAAAGTACTATATAATAAACAAATCAATAAATCAATGATGGAAGATTTTGACAATCGTTTAACCCACATCAATCCAAAGTGCAGTCAACCGTAAAGATCAACATTTAACAATTATACACAACAACACAATACTGTTCACATGGTACTGTATATACAAATACTGTATGGGAGGTTACAAGGGCTTCTAGAATGCGTTAACATTTTCAGGAGATGTCCTTATTTTGCAGCACATAAGCACATACGCACAGCATATTTCTAACTGGGTAAGAGGTAGAATATTATGTTAATATAATTTATATATAACTGTATCCTTATGTTCATTTATGTTCATCAAAATAAAGTAAGACTGGAAAAGGTGTCACTAAGCCACCCAAGATTTATATAGTAATTTAAAAAGCCTAAAAAACAGAAGTGAACCCTACAGTTTTAATTTTATATTACATATTAAATATTACATCTTAGGCCCTATTAGTAAATACTAATGTGAATGAGAGAATTTGTAACTATTAAGACAAGATCACTATTGGCCATATATACTTTCTTGCATTAGGAATTCATCTTTTCGCATACCACAACTTGCTCTCCATGAGACACACAGACAGGGAGAGAAGCTGGGGGTCAGAGCGCAGGGTCAGCCATTTATACGGCGCCCCTGGAGCTGACAGTGTTTGGGGCTAAGGGCCTTGCTCAGGGGCCTAACGGATTCCTCTGTCGGCCATGGGCCATGGGATACGGGATACCTTCAGGCGCCACAGGCGCAGATCCTTAGCCAAAGTGTCACCGCTCCGTCTTAGTATGCATCACCCACATACATATGACCTAGCACAATGATGTTCAATCATTGAATGTCAGCTGTTACTATTTCTGCAAAAACAATAGAAAAACGGACTCGATTCTTTTAGTAAAAAAAGAGCACCAAAAAAGTTTTCTTTCATTCACTGCCATCTAGAGTACAAATAATTACAACATCCTTTCACATGAGAGACTTCTTTTGCTTACCCTCTCATTACACCTTACCCTCTGTAATTATTTTGCATTCACTTTCCCCAGAAAAAATATTGATTCAGTCTTTACTTAATACTTTTGTATTGCTCTACAATATCATTACAATGTGAGCTGTACATTTACAGCATTAGCTAACCAGTACTTAGTGTTGTATCAGATTATATCACCAACATGTTTAGGTTGAAGAACTAGGTAAAACTACATGTATATTCTTTTATTTATTAAATTTTCAAACCAACAATCTCCATTTTTGTCAAGTTCTATACTTTAAATGACTTTTGCTGAAACATTCGTGGAACACAACCCTGGAAATTGAAAAACAGTTGATACAGGGATAATGCTATGTCTCTTATGCAAATTTTGACTGTCACACCATTTCATCCTCCGTAAACAAGTTTCTGGTAAAAAAGCCAGGATGCCATATGTGATATTAGTCACATGGTGCATTCACATCAAATACTCCTATATAAGCAATCGATAACTGGCATATTCTCTATAAGCTCAAATACAAATGCTTGAACAGAAAGACACAGACTGGCAGAGACATTTTGGTCAAATGACAGGGATCCTCCTCCTAATCCAAAGCAGGGACAGTATTTGGCAGTTGCTGATACTGACACGTATGCATCTACCAAACTCTTTACATGAGCCTATTTGGGTTAAGATCTGACAACACATTGTAATGCCAAATTTCACTTTCTGCTGTACCAGATAAGCTTCTTTTGCAAGAACAGTTCAGTGAAATTTAAAATCCCATCCTCAGTGTTTTTAACTAAATGAGTTTAACACGGATCAAGGATATATGCAGTATACTGTGCACTGCATATACAGTATGTACAGCATTTCCTCAAAACCACAGCCTCAATCACACAAGACTGGCTCTCATTAAGCACTCAGCACGGATAGATTAAACTGCCATAAGATCTTGCTGACACATGTCATAAAAAGGCACAAGGAGAGCTCCCAGAAATGTCCATAATCATGAACCTCAAACACCCAAAAAGAGCCAATAATGTTAATGCCTTTTTTTTTCCAGATGGAGCACGATGGTTGTTTTTTTATCACAATCTTAAATAACCGAAATAACTACAAAAGAGGCAACACAGGAGATAACATATACAGGAGAAAATTCAAAACTGCTCATTTTAATTGACAATTTTTTTAACTTGTGATTTCATCGCCATTCTGTTCTTCACTATGTACACCTACTGAGGTATTTAACACATCATGCTGGCATCCAGCAATCACTAGATTTCACTGACTTTGACTCATCCATTTCTTAGACCTCTGGTGCCACCTTCTGTCTTGGAAATCCTTCAGACATTCTTCTGTATCTTATTCTTCTTTTTAACATCATTAGTTTTCCTTCACATTGTTTATGATTTATAGATACACTCAAAGTTTTTACTTGCATTAACTCTCTGTATCAAACCACCTTCTTTAGACATCTTTATTCACAGCACAGCTATATTGATTGATTGGCAATGAATTTACCTACAATTTTTTAACTACTCAATTTTCTATACTCTTTGTTTTTTCAAATTTATATATAAAGTACTGTATATAATCTGTTTCACACATCCCTGTAAATGAATCAGAGGGATGCTGGGTTTTGATGTATTAGCATTATAACCACAAAGCCTGTTGAATACTGGTTAAAAAGAATACATTTTTAAAAAGAGAAAAATAATAATTGCTCCATCATGTGGCCAAACTAAATGTTATAAGGAATATGCTTTGAACGATACTCAGTGCAGCTTGTAAACAAGTTCCATCTACTGGTAGTACAAGGACTAAAACCTTACAAATGTGAGACATTAATAAAGCTGAAAGCAGACTACTCAAGATCTCTGAATTTCCAGTTAAATCAGACTTTGCTGTGTCATTGCTTTGATCTGTTGTCTTCAGCTGAAAAACTCAAGTCCCTCAGAAAGGTCTCGTCTTTATTTAAAGGTCATTTGTGGTGACAGATGGAAACTGTAAAGGTTATCTATTGATATGATCGAGTGCCATAGTGAATTACAATTAGGAGCCAAGCACAAAGCCTCATTTAATAACATGGTTGGTGTCTGTCACATCAGTTCATTTTTTATGGCTTTTGTAAGCTTTAGCATTAAAAAAATGTGAAAAACACAAACCACTGACAACAGGGCTAGGAAGATTTTACCCCCCCCCGTTTCCAGTTCTGTTTTCTTTTCTAACACGGGCCTCCGTCTAGCCGACAAAAAATCCAAACACTCTACCTGAGCTGCAAAAAGCTGAAACTCTTCTGGCAAGATCCACGAGCGAGGGTAGAAGTTGTACTCCTCGGGAAACAGCTCCTGCATCGTACGCACTGCTCGGCTCAGGTTTATCTTGCGGAGCATCTCTATCATACCTAGAGATCCATTTAAAATAAAAAAAGGACCAAAAATGCAGTTATATCACCTGGAATCGTTACTGTCACTTCCTAGGAAGACTGAGGGTGTAAAAATAGCCAAGTCATAACCGACAAGCTTAGTGTGATAATATTTAATTTTTTTTTCAAATACAGGGTGCCACAGTAGCTGTTTATGTATATGTCAGTTTACATAAGAGTTGGACAATCCGTCTTTAGGTTTAGTGTGTCTGGGTTTTCTAGCTCTCTTCAAAGCATCTGCTCCTGAAGAGTTAAAAGAAGCTGCTATGATGGTCCAATTAAGGCAATAATGAGCTGATTGGTTGGACTGAACATCTGCAGACACACAGGGCCTGCAGGAACAGGAGTGCCCACCACCTGGCTTATCAGCACTGACAAATGGATCGATCTAATTCACCCCAAACCCCTACTGCTTCAGAGGATCAATCTTCAGATTGTTTGAAAAGATACTGCTGTTGCTTGGGTATAGTTTAATAGATACTAATTTATAGACAAAATAAACTGGATGGAAGCCGAGAACAAAGTAACATAACTGTCGTGAAGCTACTGTGGAAAGAAAATGCAATTTAAAAATAGGGTCAACTGGATGCACGTGATATACTCCAAAAGTTATTTATTATTTAACAAACTGTTACAAACAAACGAAGGACGACAATACTTTTGTCCTGACACATTGCAAGGTGCCCACTAACAAAACAACCCAATTTTCAATTATTATCACAGTACTCCTCCACCGTTAGTATAAATCACAACCTTTTGTGGGACGACACACATTGTGTACATGATGCACCAGAACAAACAAACAAACAAACAAACAAACAAATAGGGACATTTTAGTTCTGTTATGGGTCTTAGCTACATTATTTCTGTCTTATATAGATGTATTATATATACTTTTATGTTACATATAATTTATATATAACTGTATCCAACATATTTGCTACTAGAAAAAATACAGAAAAGCACAGAGTATTCATATTATTTTCTAAGCAAAGTACACAAAGATCATCAGCATCCACCACGAAAGACACATACATGAGGATGCACTATATTTTAGCTGTTAATGTGTTAATGTGACATAATGTCCTATAAAACTTTAGTTCTTTGTTGTAGAAGAAAAAGCATGACGTCTTTAGCTTTCCAAACTGAAGAATGGAATGTAAGCTATACCTTTTTAAAACTATGGGGGAAAACAGTTATTTAACTTGTTAAAACAGAAGAACAATTTAAGGCCAGCATGGTGTCTTAAGATCTAAAAATAAAGGTCTTAGGAAGCTTCACATTATTTGTCTGAGGCAAAACACAGCAGCAATCTGTAAAATTCCAAGAGGATTTTTTTTTCCACATCACTGTGACTTCATAAACCAGTTTTTTCTATCCCCCTAAGCAGGGCCCTTCTTCCATTTCAAGGGCAAGATCTTTATTGGTGCCGACAACTGGTCTGCTTAAAAATGCAAAGCACTTATAGATTCTCGTAAGGTACTTTGCTGACTTAACGGTTTTTTTCTAATCCAAAACAAAACAAAATAAAGTACTTCTGAGGCACCACGGCATACTTTCTTTTAACTGAATTTAAAGTCATAACCCTGTGACTTTTTTATTCTTTTTCCTGTTTATTTATCTTATCCCTTCAGCACCAACATGTCAATGTCTTGGAACCCTGAGATTTATGTGTCCTAAAATACACATTTTCTTCCGTGTGTTTTGCACACACTGGACAACGATTCAACTTCTGAAGACAAGTAAAAACACATAAGCAAGATTTAACTGCCTTTATCAAATTAGTTTATATACCCTGATCAGTGTAAGAGTTTTGCTGGAACTGGCACTATGTTGAAGTGCATTTAAAACTGAGTACAAGATGCACTTCTTTACTCAAAGGGCTGTAGGAGTATGGAACAAGCTTCCCAGTCATATACCCATACCATGGCTTCTTTTGAGTTAATAACTAACTACTAAGTACCAGATGGACTAAATGGGTTGAATGGCCTCTTCCTGTTTGCTACCTTTTCTTATACTCTTTTATGTTTTTACAAGGCCTTTTACAAGGTTTTATGTTCTTACCTGGGAATTTGTTGACCAGGCCTGAGAAGACGTTTTCATTGTCATGAAAGGATACCCCATGCCAATATATATCGCAGGCCACACGACGACCCAGGGGAAACTGAGAAAAGAACAAAGTGCATTTTTGCAAGACAAACTATTTTTCAAAAAAGAATGCCACCTGTAATAAAGTTATGGAGCTGAAAAGCCATCTTTTTGCAAGATATTTTAACGTAAATAGCCTCAATATTGTATTATGCCTTATTGCTGCCATTCGTAAAGAAAATAATCAATGGTCCTATTTTCTGACAACTGATGAATATTACCCCCAAAAATAAAGCAGTAAGGTTTAAGGTCTAGTGCAGACCCGTGATTTTGCTTACAAAAAGTTCTAAGAATGTTCCACAAAAATAAAATAACTTATGAGGTCAGTGTTTTCAACTTAGATCACCATTGTGCTTTTAATAAGTGAAACAGCTGTCTTTAACAATCTAAACTCTGTACAATTGTGCCCCTTAAAGAGACAAAAATGGAGCAATTTAGAAATCATTTGGGAAAATGGTGCTTCTCTTTAAAGTGACTCAATGGCAAAACTATTTCTACGTAAAGTGGTTTTGAACATAATGCGTGTAACATATTCTCTTTTCACATGAACAAACAAGGTTACAATTAAAGAGGCAGGATGATGGGAGTGGAAGAACCAAGATAACACACAGGCTCACATTTCCGTATACTTACAAACACTCCTCACCATCAGGGATACAGCATATCATGAAAAGGGCATCTAATTGCTTTTGGAGAATTCTCATATCTTACCCACCTTATTTCATAAACCCCTTCTTCCGTCTAAGCATTCTCAATGATTTGCTCTGGTCCTGTCAGAGGAAAAACAACGCTCCTGGCAATAATGCCGACTTCAAGATTGACTTTGAAGCCTGACCTTTCAAAAAGCACAAGCACTCAAACACAGAGACAGATCTTCTCACAAAAAAAACCTAAATAAATATGATCTTATACATTAAATAAAGAGATCTAGGAAGACTCATAATTGGCTTTTGCACAAGTGTACAGTTGCAGGGGGTACTTTGTCAAGTATAAAGTATTTTATAAGGTTGTTTACAATATTGGCATCTGAACAACTGCAGCTGGGAGCTCTGAGGGGCTGCATTCATTCTCCTCTTCATCTCTTTGTGAATGCAACCAGACATTCTCTGTGTTCAGGTCTGGTATAGTCATGCACATCATATTACCACAGTAATCATGCTTTGATGACAACAACTCTTCACTGGCTTCTTGCCACTGACAACACTCGATCAAAGATCCTTAATCTTACATAGCATTTTTTCAGACCTCGGCACTCCAATGTTTAATCCCCTGTCTCTGCTTATAAATTTTCTCATTTATAACATAAGATAAGATCACTTTATTGGCCATATACAATTTCTTGCATGAGGAATTTGTCTTTTCACATACCCCAACTTGCTCTCCATGAGACACACAGACAGTGAGAGAAGCTTGGGGTCAGAGCGCAGGGTCAGCCATTTATACGGCACCCCTGGAGCAGTTGGGGTTAAGGGCCTTGCTCAGGGGCCCAGCGGAGTAGGATTTTTTTGCCAGCCGTGGGATTTGAACCGGCAACCTTCCAGCCACAGGCGCAGATCCTTAGCCACAGAGCCACCGCCCTATTTATGTACTGATCTTCACAATCTTGTCTCCTGTGCCTATTCAATCTTCACCTCCTTCACTTCACTATCCTATATTCAGGCCTGTCGTCCTGTTCACCCATGTACCCCTACAACTGAAGCCAATACTGAGGCACATTAAGATAGCCTTTTATCTGCCCTTTTTCTAACTGATCCTGTTCAAACAGCATCGGTAAATCCTACAACCTTCCTGCTAATCCTGTAATTACTCTGCCCATGCTAATAGAGTTAATTCACACTTGGCTAAACATCAATGAAAGAGAAGATCTCCACTTTTAATTTCACATTTTACTACATTAAGAATTCTTATACAATTAAATTGTATTCCCTCATATCATTTGACATACAAGTTTGACTAACTGTGTACGCCCTTGAATTATAACGTATTCAAAATGCTTTGTTGAAACAACTCTTCAAAATGTACGTTTCTAGACTACAGTTTTTTTTTATAATTTGCTTTCAATTCTGTATTTTGTAACTGGAGGTTGCCTCTGGCAAAGGTGTCACCTACATAAATAAGAGAGACGCATGTAAGAATTTTTAAGACTCTGGACTGTTAACTGTAAGGGTGTACAGTAGATTCTAATCCTACACAATAGGATGCTCCTGTGGTACCCTTGAGCAAGGTACTTCACTCAGATCGCTCCAGCAAAAAGTCCCTGCTGTATAAATGGGTACTTTTCCAGTTCTCAATGTAAAAGTGGATTTGCCCTCAAGTATCTTGTCCTGTTCAATAAGGTTTGTTATATATTCTGTGTAGAGTGTGCTATTAAGCAGTGAATTGACTATGCCCTTGGTCTTCTAACAGACACTCAGTTTTAGTTTGGTATACTTGGGGCATTTTGCATAACATGGCATGTCTTTTTAATATGGCTTTTTCTTTAAGAGCATATGAAAGGTTACCTACAGTACTGTATGGGGAAAAGGCTTTTTGGTTCATTCAGCTTTATCACCAGTGGCTAAGTGATGTTAGGATCTTTTCTTGAAGAAATCTCCACATTTTACAGTAGTGGAGAATACAAGTCTGAATATGTTATACTCCCTAAACGATAAACTATAACATCAAATGCCAGTCCACAATATACTGTAGGTTCATTTTCTGCTTTTCTACTTGTTTCTTGACAGAGATTTTGTCTGTTTTTGTTATTCGGAAGAAATATCTTTACATCGTGACTTCAGTACTCTGCAGGAGGAACCCATTCATCTATCCAGAATCTAAATGTAAGTTATTCCTGGTAAAGGAAAGAGTGGAGATCAGGGGTCTAAAACAGAAGTATAAGGTTCAGGTTGCGACTATAGCCTCAACAGGGTGCCAGGCCATTGCACACACTCAACACACGGAATAATTTAGGGACACCAATTAATCTAGCCAGGATGTATTTGCAAGGTGGGAGGAAACTGGAGAATCCTGGGAAAAGGCAGGCAGGAAATTCGTACAGAAGGAATCTCCCGTCTGGAATTGAACCCATGACCCAAGAGTAGTATGAGACCACTGTTAACTGCTACATCATCTCTTAGTAAATCACATTCTGCGTGAGGCATGACTAAAAAAAAAAAATTCCTTTTTTCTTATCCAAGTGAAGAAAAGCTAGTTTGCAATACAAACAAAAGAAGTGAAATAAACCCATTACGGTGCGTGACTTCTTTATTTTCACACATGCTAATTGTCCTCCTTACCCTCAACTGTCAGGCCAAAACACTGGATTATCTCCAGATTATGCTTAACCATTTCCTTTTGTGAAGACAACATATGCCAACAGTCAGCGAACAGATGGGCATAACCCTTTTCTACTGCAGTTAAAACTTAAACATGAACTGCATAAAAAAGTGTAGTATGATACAATTCTATTGGCATTTATATTTCCTTTGAAGGAAAGAATACACAGGATTGCTTAGATTTTTAGCCGGCTGTTCTCAGTGTGGGTGGCGATGTGTATAGAATGAAAATTCAGAGCCCTTAAAGAAAAAAAAGTTTTTCCCAGCCTGGCAGCAGGCCAAAAATAAACTGGTTCAGTGAACATTACTTAGAATTATTTGTCAATTTGTTTTTTTAAATCAAAATCTTTTGTATAATCATCTCCAGCGAAAAACATACTTGATTACTAAATTGCTTTGAAGAGCAGGGGCTGTTTTAAGGTTTCCCAGCCTGATTTCTAAACTGCATTTGAAAAGACAAGAATTAATACATGAACAGGTATTGTTTTCCTAAATATAAAACTTGCATCTTTAAAGCATCAACAGATATTATAGGTATGCAACTTTAGTAAACCTTTTAAGCCTTTTCTGATGTATATTTCAAAATCAGTATTATGTCATTGATGTGATGTTTTGGTGGGGGTAAGCACAGGATTTGAATGGTATAGCACTAATATTTGTTCTGACATTAGTCTCAGTTCTATGCATGGTATATTTTATATTATGAGAAGCACAGATATTTCTGTGAAGTCACATTCCACATTTCCTTCACTTTGTACTCTTGCTACTTAACAGAGAGGATATCTGTTAGGTCTTAATGCGATAAGTATTTAAAAAATTAAAGCTGCAATATTTGTTCTCAATTAATGTCCTCCAATAATGTAACACTGTATTTCCATCTTTGTTACGGTTTTACGGTTTTGAGCTAATCAGAACCTGTAAAGTTTGGAAAAAAAACTTCTGTCAAGAGGCATTGATATGAAACGAAGAATTGGAATGTGCAGAAAAAAACTCCCAATGTCTTCATTAAAACCAGTTTTGAAACTGCATTTAAGAGAGTAGGCTTATCCATAAAGGCAACAGCACTTAGAGACAACGAAAGAAAATATACCAGTGGGACAACGACTTTAAAGATGGTGTACTCACTTTTTTTCCTTGTAGGTTATAAAAATAGAATAGATCACCTTAACTCTAAGAATTAAGAAACCGGATCCAGAGCACCCTAAAAAGGTTTATGTTACAGATACTTTGTGAAGAAATATCGGTCTCCATTTTGAGGTCACTTGATGCTTCAGACATTTCAGTTCTCTGCAATACCATTAATTTTTAACCACACTCATAACTGGAGATGTCAAAGGTTAAATATCAATTATTCAATGAGAGAGCAATTTCTGTAGATGAATTAAAAAAAATAATCAAGATATTTCTACTTTATGAATCATCATTTTCCTTGTGTTGCCTTGTCACACTGGCTGCACAGCCTTGAAAAAGGTTTTCTTTAATACGAATACTGTATATACCATATACAAGGTTCAATAGCAAGACTTACATTCCTAAAGTATCTTAAAAAGTGTTTTACACCAATCCAAAAGTAACACTACCCTATAGCAGGACTAATTTAAAGTTCATGACCGATCTAGTGTAGTTATACTGTTTGTTGTTTTTTTTTTGCTTTATGAAATGGCCCCTCAGCCAAACTCAAAAAGGCAAAGAACTACTTTATAAATTATTATGTGCAGCAATCAATTTAAGATAGGTTTTAAGACTGAGCCAATGTAACCAAATCTATTCGCCATGCATCATGTAGTTTCAAGTTTCATGATAAATGCTGTGCTGCTTCTTTATTAAGGACAATGACTATAGTATGTGTATCTATGTCAGTCTTTTGCTTTTTAGTATCTGTCAATTGTCAATAGACAGTGGTGATGGAGTTCCAAACTAACATTGTTCCTCGAGCTATGAATATGCTGGCAATTGAAAGTTTCAATATGTGCTGAATAGCCTCTTATTATTTGTAATCTTTAGCGTGACCACGTCATGATAATAACTTAATTCTCTGCAATCTGAGCCACAGAAAGACTACTGAACCTTCAGCATGACCCATGGCGATCTGTTACCACTGTGAACACATTACAAGAATGTCCAACTTAGAAAATGGAATTAGACTCCTGATTCAGGGTCCTGAGCTGGAGACTCACGTGATATGAATTGTATGTCTATGCTCCATGTCATATGACATGTAATGCATTTCTAAAAGCACCAGCTCTCTTAAATATATTATATATGGCAATTTATGTTTAATAACATAAAAAGAGGCTAGAAAAAGATTATAGGGTATAATAGAAAGTTCTAATTACTTTCTCCTTCTAACACTGTCTTCTGAGACTAAAACCTAGTTTTATTTATTACCTTAATGATTTTATAGTACAGGCCACAGACCTAAACCACTTGTTATTAAACTAACTTCCATTTTCTCCTTTTAAGGCGACATACACAGCACACACTCAAGTGCAAACACTATCCGTAAAGATAACGCTTTTATGAGATTCTAAGAAGTAAACGATAAGTACTCTGATAAGCCCCACTGTGAGAAGCATTTTCATTTAAAACAGCACTTCTTACTTATTTAACCTTCCCTCTGATAACTTCCTAAATCACTTCCCACCGCACGTTAAAGGGTTCTCTCTTTGGGTGGGAACTCCCATGTGAAGGGGGGTATAAGCGTTGTCAGCCATGACACACCATGACGGGCGGGGTGGCACCGGTGAATTCACAGTCATCAGTACCGTACAGAATCGGTAAAAACTCTTCCCCCCCAAAAAAAGGTTGCATCGTCTCTGCAATAGCATACCTCTTTCCACTTGAGCTGCTTGATGCTGACTTTTAGCGCTTCAAGAGAGGTCTTCGCTTTAGAGGTATCCACGGTGACCATCTTCCTCTTTTTGGGGAGTTTGTTGCCATCGTCTTTCCCTTGCTGGGTTTTGCCCTCTTTCTCCGTTTTGCCGTTCGCTTCGGCTTTCCCTTGCGGGATCTTGCCGGTGCCTTTAATCTGCAACACCGCGTCTTTGGGGCTGCGGGAGTGCTGCAGCTGGCCCGCAGTGCCGTCCATTGGCCCCGGCGGATACTCCGGCTCCGGGGTGTCCTCTTTATTGTCGGCACCTGCGGTATTCCT
Organism: Lepisosteus oculatus; assembly: GCF_040954835.1. Taxonomy (NCBI): domain Eukaryota; kingdom Metazoa; phylum Chordata; class Actinopteri; order Semionotiformes; family Lepisosteidae; genus Lepisosteus; species Lepisosteus oculatus. The sequence continues at coordinate 8,308,437 of NC_090719.1, read as the reverse complement.
GTCGAGTTCAGACCGTTTGCCCCTGCTTTTACTCCTGGCTCTAGTCCTAACGGCGCTCCTAGCGGCATCCCTCCTCCCACCGCTAACTAAATCGACAGATCCCGGCGAAGATGCCAGCAAAGAAGCTGCCTCTGGCTCGGTCTCCAAGCCGGCCACTCTCATCTGCTCCAGCTGCACTCTGACTTTAACATAATGATCGCTCATTCTTGAGGTGAACAGTGATGATTATGTGACGGATCTACTGGAGCAACGGTCTGTTCCAAGTGTTTTGGATTGAACTACAATGTCGACCCAAAAGAGCGATCTACTTTTGAAATTTTCAAATGCATACGGCCACCATTTACAGACTGTCTTCCTTTTTGTTGTCTAAACTCAACTACTTGTACAGTGCGAACATTTGTGCATTACAACGTATTCCCCCCAAAAAACATACAAGCCTCGGATATGCCAGTTTCTTCCACCATTAAAATTCTAAACTCAAGCCATTTTGCATTTAAAAGTACTCATCATGCATAGTCAGTGATGCAGACTAACTCACTGTTCTGCTCATGAAGTGCAATCTCATATTTACAACAGCTCCCGGCAAAGCACTTTGTAGGTCAGTTAATGCGCTGTCAAACTACTTACTAAATTCGTAACCGTATGCGGATTATAACAGCTGCTTATGTTCTTTTTTCCTATTTTTGATCATGGTTGGTTGAATCGGAAGATTTCTGTTTCGGCTCTTTAAGACCCGTGCAAGTCCCAGCACAACCCAGCTGATCCTACTGCTGTGAGAAACATATTGTTCGAGTTGTGTTTTGGTCCCGTTGACAACGCAACCGGACGGAAGCCTCGGAGGTACAGACTGTCTAACTGGTGTGAGGCAGGCGAAGGAAGGCGATTACTATTCCGCAAGTGACAAGAGTTCAACTGGATTGAAAGGCAGGACCAATTTCAGAGGGAAGACGGTTCTTCAAACTCGGAGACACTGATCTAAACATTTGATTAAATGTATTTGGACCAAAAATACTGTCCATCAAATATTCATATTACACCACTATTGCTTGTTTTAAGGACAGTATTTTAACTTTCTGAAGAACGCAGAGCTGTATTTTATTTTTTACGTTTTTTTATTTAAAGTTATTTTTCAATAAAAAACAATTAGGGTGACCATGAAAGAAGAGGTTTTAATAAATGACCGAAAGAATGGACGGTTGTGCATGTACAGCCGTCGACAGCAGATGGCGTATGCACCATGCCTATGGTTTAATCGAGGATGTGTTTCTCATTAACCCCAGCGTGAACCCACTCCAGGTCTGTTGTAGAGGTGATGAAAAGCCGGCTCAGGGAGGTCAGATTCGCACAGTATTTGTTGGGAATTTAACAACATTCCTATTAGATTCATTCTCAACTTCCATTTTTGCCCAGGTATCGGTAATACCAATCATTCCTATCAGCAGTTTCTGCCTCTGACAAATATTCATGCTTTCAATTTAAAGCGTAAGTAATTCAGGGTATTATTTCACCTTTGTCTTTCTTTTCTGCTTTTCACATACTTGAAATGTACTGTGTCACTTTCTTTTATTAATCCACCCCTTTTATATGGATGTACTATTTGAATAACAGTAAGACATTAAATTATCGTGTAAGTTATTATTAAACAAATACATTTTCTGTGCTTTCCCGGAAGATTTTGCATATATCCTTCTCAATCTTCAAACTCGGTGATTTCTGCAATAGCATCAATAAGCTATTGGGTGATAGTGAATAAAGCTTCTTGTTCATCAATCGCCGCAGATTTGCCTGTAATGCGTCTTTACAGAACGTGATTCAGATACCCTACAGGTACAAAATCAAATTACTTCAGATCAGGTAACATACTGTTACTTATGTTCATCACCGAGCCAGTGAACTCCAGTGACCACAATCCGTGCACAGTCACGACAGCATTCCCACCCCCAATAAAGCTGAATGATGAAAGTCTTTCTATCTACACTTTATAATAGCGTTAGGGTTTGGAGACATAAAGTAACACCTTTCCGAAATACAGTTTCCCATTCAGTTGTTCTTAGAAGTAAATTTCATGAGGAATATCAACACCCCAAAATTCCAGTCAGAAAATGTGGTTAAGTCTAAGGGCTAACCCTCTGGCCGAAAGATGATAAACCGGGGACCCCCAGGAAAAGCGAGGACTGGAGCAGGGTAGCTGCGAAGGAGGAGGATCTTACGAATAGTATTTATACGTAATTATATTTTTGTTTTTAATATTTAGGAATTGACGTCAGGAATGATCACACTACTATTTAGGACAGCTTAGGTGAACTTTAGTTGGAGCTCCATATGGGGTTTTAAATGCTTATGTTCACCAGACTATAAAAGAAAACCCTGTATTTACAGTATATAGATACTGTATATTGTATAGTAGGTTCCTTAACTGCCTCTCATATCTGATTATTTAGCCCTGAGGTATTATTTTATAGTGCTATTATCTTTCTGCTCACTGTTCCACAAAACGCAGTGCGCCCTCAACGCCCCTTCGGTTCTCTCATTACGATATTTTTTAAATATCTGAAAATGGAGCAGTTTTCATTGAACATCGTGTATAGTGTTAACTACAGAACGGTAACCTACTGCAACTGCAACTGCAATTTCACCTACAGGTGGAGCTCTTTATCATGTATACTGCCTTAAGACAAGAATAAAACCGTGTCAGAGATGTGATAAACTGATATGATATTCGCCTAAGGCGTGTTTCTTTGCATTCATTTAAAACTGTTAGGTTGGAAACAAACTTCCTCAAGAAAAAATAAATTAATAAATAAAAAATATTTTTTACAACTTTTTACTCTAGCGGAATGTTCGTACCCCTGGTCTGACAGGTCATAGCATAAAGTTGAAGTGTAATCGTTCAACACAACACAGAGTTACGCCAATATAATAGACGTTTTCGTTATGATGTGGAAAACACCACAAGCGAGATAGGAATTAAGGTGAGATTTAGGTTTATGATTCGCGTTTTTCTGCCGTCATCTCCATGACAGAATCTTCTTCAGAAAACCACGTAAGTGGAAAAACAGATTGTGCAACAGAAAGCATACAGGCACTTCACAAAATTAAATTTGTTGTTCCATGTGAATTTGACTAAAGAAACCTTTTTCTAAAACTACTGCACGCTCGTTATCGTAGTTTTCGAGAAGCAGGCAGCGAACAATCATCAGCTGAAATGGAGTGAATTTCAAATTCATTATTTGTAGCCTTTTGATATTGATATAAAAGCACTGCTTTTACGAAGAAAAAAAAAGAATCCTCGAGTTATCACATTAAATTTTCCGGCCAACTACAACAATAATGAACAGTCCCGATGTTTTCCCATTACAACTGGATGCAAGAAAATGGTTAAGTATTGATACTTGTTAACAACCTGCACTTTATAACAACCACGCGTTCACAGCTATCTTTTATGACGCATGAAAGCAGTTTTATGAAGCGGTTACAAGATTGTAAGGTGAAATTGAAAGCGTGGTTACCGATAAAAGACATTGAGCAGTTCAAATGTGTTAGCAGCAGGCAAAAAGCAGTGTATGCTAGTATCATTTCTGTCCCTTAGAGGGAGAAAAGGGGACTTGATTTATGAAGTCTGATAGTGATCTACTTCTAGTAGTACACGCCTACTGGGAATTGTACAATAACCTGTTGGAAATGAATAGGCTACCGGAGACCTTTGAATAGACTTCACTGAGGTTTTCTGTCTTTTCCATCATGTGATGTAACTTTGCTCCAATCGGGAGAAGCTCTAGGAGAGACTCCGGCACTAATGATCTGCGCGATCACATTCAAAAACACATTGCATTGCTACCAGGCAGGAGGTGATGGCAAGCTAGGACAACCGAAGGGGAGGGGGAATCTTTTTTTTTTTCTGGCTAAAAAAAGCAGATGTTCTACTCTGTTATTTTGAATCCGCGGCACCATAGTTAGAAATACAACGTGGACGTTGCAGAGCAACACCTACTGTACCAGCAACAGCAGTACAAAGGACTCTTGATACTGCGGGGATAAAAGGCGCCCAAACCAATCTTTTTGTCGTTCGGTTATAACGTGTTGTGCTCGAACCTCCTGCATTGTGTTCGGAATGGGAAACCACGCCTGGGCTCTTTCTCAGTCTTACACCTTGAATCTTTTAGACAGGAGGGGATTTTCCTCCTAATATTTGGTTTGGAATACTGTGTTACAGTCGTCGGCGTAAACAACTGTGAAGATCCCAGCTGCAATGCCAGTACGGAACAGATACAACCTGGTTGATGATGTCGCGGATTCCAGGGTCCCATTGCACAACGAGGAGGCGTATCAACATGGGATTAATTTCCAGGCAAAGGTGAGATGATTTCCTTTCACAACTTTTGGATGTGAATGGTAAAGACACGAGCAGTGCTGTATGCTGGCGTGGCCGCATTTTATTTGAAGGCGCGATTTCTCACTGGTCCGTAGACAACGATCCGCGGTCACGGTTTCTTTCATGCCCGTCTGACTTGAGTTTCACATGTTTGTGGTGTGTCTGTGCTTTTACTTATCTGAGGGTGTTCCGACATCTGGTTTATGCGTTTGCTCGTGTCCTGTTTTAATATTGCAATCCAAGAACGGAGACATCCTCAGGTATTTGTTTTAAAAACTTAACAGGTGCGCATCTGAATACAATTCTCCACAACAAGTGCCAGTGGTACTATTTTTAAAATAACCGTTAAAATATTCCCCCTGATTAAAGGTGGTAGAAAAGCAGCATTATACATTTTGGAATTCAAGTAGAAAATCGACATATTCTTCCTCGCCGTTCAATGTCAAAGAGGTGAAACTAAATTTTGTTGCTGTAGCCCGTACAAGCTCTCTGCCAAACAGCACTGAAATTTAGACTTCTGAGAAAGGGGTGCAGTCTTTTGGCTTTAATACTTCGTTTTCAGTGATATGCTTATTTTTGTAAAATAATTCTAAAGATACAGCCTCTCGATTTGAAGATTGGACTGGTTTTGGTCCCATACGTAAACACCGTAATGTTGGTGTTTTCTGAAAAAGCAGCATTTGATGTTGCCCAACGTTGACTTCTTTATATTAAAAACTATGATCAGCAGCCTTTTTCTGACATCTGGGTTTTGGATGTTATCTCGTTACAAGAGTGACATTCCTAAAAAAAAAAATACTTCGAAATGTATGTAAAGGTGTGGGTAATCGACTCAGATTAGGAATTTTGTGTTGTAACTTGTATCTACATTTCTTGATACGAGAATTTGTATAATTTTGTAGACTTGTCCCTAGATATTACAGCTCGCAAGCATTTACAGTACTTATATGTGGGATATACAGCTTTTTTATACAGCACAATTAAACTAGTAAAATACCCAACCTCCCCTCACTAAGCAGCAATAAGGGGGTTTATACCGCTCTTCCACTTTTATAAGTATGTAATTTTCTTTACTTTTGCTCACATTGTTAAATAGTTTCGCTAGACTAGTGACATTTCCACATTAAAAACAACCTGTTCAGGAGACAGTAGTGGGGCTGTTCTGCAGTTCCTTGGTTGGAACGTTACTAAGATCTGTGGCAGAGGAAAAGTGGAGCAAGCGCTCTGCAGTGAATCCCAAGACGGCTTCAGCCGGGATGTTGACAGGGTCAGGTGGCTACCGCCACCACTAACCACGGAAACAAAAATAGTAGCTCACACTTAAACATTTTTTCAAAAGATAGACATAAGTGAGTTCTAATTAAAACAAACATCAACTAGGTTGGGGGGTGGCACAATGGGGGCAGTGGTTAGCATTGCTGCCTTGCAGTTCTGGGGGTCCTGGGTGGGTTTCACTCCTGTGGATTTATCTGCGTGAATTTTGTATATTCTCGCCGTGTTTGTTTGGGTTTCATTTAGGGCTCCAGTTACTGCCCACAGAGAAAGAAATACTGGTAAGATATTTGGCTTTTGGGACAATTAGCCCAGGTGTGTGTGTGTGTTTGTGTCTTTGTCTGTGACCTGTGAAGGACTGGTGTACTGTCCAGGGTGTACCCTGTCTCTTGCTTGCTGGGATAGTCTTCGCTTCCCCCATGATCCTGAATTGGACGAAGTGGTTAGAAAATGGATGGATGGATGGATGGATGGATGGAAAATCAGCTTTGAATGAGTGTGTGCCCTGCAGTGGACTTGCATCCCATCCAGGGTGTATCCTGCCTGGTGCCCACTGGGACGGGCTGTGGATGTATTGGATAAAGAGGTTAGAAAATGAAAGGATGAGGGTGCTGTTTAGCAGAAAGAAAGAAAATGGAAGTAGTCTCATGACAAGGAGATCACCACCAGTGAATGAATTGCTAAATTCACCTAATCCCTTTCATAAAGCACCTTATTTGCTGTATTTACCCTTAAGGGACTGTGCCAATGTTCATCTTGTCAGCAGTACTCCTTTAGAGGAAAGTTAGTCACCATTTTCTGTAACGATTGTTATCATGCATTCTAGGAGAGCAAGCATATTATTTAAAAGTAAAATGTGTGTTCTGTGCAATAATCCATGTGTTGTCCTGTTTGCAGTATGTGGGGAGTTTGGATGTACCGAGACCCAACAGTCGTGTGGAAATCGTAGCTGCCATGAGGAGGATAAGGGTGAGTCTTTGACTAATGATAATTTTACTCTGCATTCGTCCAGTAGTTTGGTTTAATTCTACTGTGTTTGTACATGTACAATAGGAGTGGTACTGTATATAGACCCCTGTATCCAACCAGCATGAGCAGAAAGTTATTTTCATTGAATATTCTTCTCATATACTCCATTCTTTGCCTATAGTCTTCAGGCAATGGCATAGTCTTCACGAAGTATGGCTGTTCTTGCAATATGTTGTCTATGCAGTTTGTGACCACAGACGTGAGGTGTTTGGAGTTGATGGACTAGTCCACCTTGTTATAAGGGATTAGTTTAATTCTAAATCAGTCACACAGGTGTGTTTAACAGCTAACATTAACCCCTGTGAGTTACTGACTTTATAAAGTATGAAAGAAATGTTGCACTTTTACTTTAATTTATTTCAGATTTGTGGATTTTAATTTGTTTCCTTATTTTTCAAAGTTTTTGCCTAGGATACACATCTGCGTTTGAAAGTTCACCGAAACATCAGATCACTCAATATTAAAAACTGGGGTGCAAACAATATGCCTGTAATCTCTTGTAAATCCTGGTAAATCCTGCTATATGTATATTACTATGGGAAAAAAATATCCTACATTTCTTTTCTTTTTCTTTTCTTTTTGCGTAGATATTTGCTTTTCCGTGTATTAAAAATAAGTAAATAATACACTTTTTTTACGATTGTAATTTATAGGAGATTGACTACCCTTTCTGGAGATGTTTCTCCAATTTAATGTGAAACAACTTATGTATATTAGTTAGCATGTACTAAAAAAGGATTATATCTAAAGTATAACTTAATATTCCTGTACTTCTCAAATAAAGATAGGGAAATAAACTTAAAACTATTTATATGCAATGCAAAGGTACTGTATAAGAAACAAGGTCAATTCAAAGTATTCTCATTGTAGCTGAATAAGAAAAGTTTTGGGTTTAGCTGAATAAATTTGCTCATTTTTCACTTTGTATGAAATAGTGTTACCCTTTAGCATTTTTGACTTGAAGTGCTTTTCATCATAGTAATGTTTGAGTGTATTAGCATAATGTTTGTGATTTAATCAGTGTTGTTGGCTGGGGTATTAACTGTAGTGACTATACTAAACAGAAGTCAGAAGCACTGATCTGAACAGAGGTTAATTTAATGACTTCAGTGCACACTTAAATATCTGCGGTAAAGAGTTAGTATTCTACAAGCATATGAATTGCTTCAGGCACCTCTCCCAGCTATTAGTCTCCAAGTGTAAATCTCTAATGTGAATTAGTCATCTGGGACTGAGATTATCTTAATTTTACATTCTTGTATGATCCTAGAGTATTTTACACCCATACAATTTAGTAATTTATACAAAAAGCACAAAACACAAGCCACCACACGTCTTGTGACGCACTTAGTGATTAAAAAAAAAAAAATTGTGCACGAGCAGGCTTGAACCTGAATCTTTTCAGTAATTGAGAAAATGTGGAAGTTCTTTTTTTTTTCTTTCTTTGTTTTAGACCACATGCTCTTTTCCGGAAGACAATGTTTGGGATCTAAACAAATCTACTTCCAAAAGTACTGAGGCTACTGCAGTTTTAATAAATGGTTAAGAGAGGATGTGGTTAATATGGAACATTCCATATTGCAAAAATAGTCAGCCACACCTAAATCTGATATCCAGGATGGGAAGAACTGATAGAAGTACACCAGCTAGCTCAGCAAACAACCTTTGTGAAAGATTAAGACAATTTACATTTTCACATCAGCCCCATTTTTTGAAACTGGTAAATTTGTTATCACTTGAATTCTTGTTACACGAAGGCTGCCAGTTTTTAAACTTGAAAGGTGACAATAATATATTTGTCTTAATATTAAAAAAATATTGAGTTAAATGTGGCAGTATTGCAAACATCGATCTCAGCTGTCGTCTTTTAATCAAATATATTTGAGTATTTTCCTTATCTACCCAATGTAATGATATCCTGGAAAATATTTTTTTTTCCAGAAATGAAGTGTGTAGCAAATGTAGGGTACGAATTTAATAGGGGAAATGTTCATGGTTAGAAGGAATAAATTGATATAAGGAGTATGGCCTTTAGGCTGTCCTGATCCAAAACATACTGTATCGGTAGTTTTTAGTCTACATACTGTATGAAAACATTGCAATCTCACGTTTACGCAGCAGTAGAAACTGAGCTGTTTGAAAGTTGTTTAGTTTTAAGCATCTTTAAGATTTAGTCTTACTTCATGTGGGAGATATCTAGATGTTGAGAATTAGTTTGAGCTTATTTTCCTTGCTTTTCATAATTGTTCTATTGTTTATCCCACTTTAAACACTGTATATTGTTTTTTTGTTTTTGTTTCTGACAGTGATGTAGTAAAAGATGAAGGATTTTCCCAGTGCCTCTATTAAAATAGCGATCCTTGTGTCATCTTGGAAATCCCAGTGCACATTTAACCACTCCTGCTGGTGTAGGTTTATCTTAATATAGTGTGCAGACTTGCCAAGTTAATTTTAGCATGAACACTACCTAGGGACGCACTGCAACTTTGTCCTTTGTCACTGCTTTTCTTGTTTTATGGGTTAGTATGTTCTTTTGAATGAATCTGTTCTAACAATAGCAACAGCATTTTACTATTCTTCCGCCCTGAACAATGGAACAGAAATAGCCTTTGTCCCTTCCTGGAGAGCGGCATTGCCGCTATTTTCCCCAAGCTCGTCCAGATTAAACCTAGAAATATTCTCAGTCCACTACAGTAGTCCAGGGATTTTAGGATCAAGGCCTTTTTGGATGGTGCTTATTGGTGTTTCAAACAATAATTATCCCTGCGTTGAAACATGAGCACTGTACTCTAGACATATCTTAAACATACACACAGACACTCTTACAATAAGTATAAGTATAGGTCTTGCTCACTATGTCTTTTTTGTATAGGAGGTGTATTTTAATGAAACCTTGTTGCTAGGTTTTAGCTGGTCTTTTTAATGGAGTTTATGATGAAAACGTGTGGGAGATGACAACTGCCAAGATCAGCTGTCAGAAATCACTTATCACTCCTGCTGTGCAGCAGTTATAATGAGGAATAATTTCAAGGTTGATGCCAGTAACGTCATTACAGCGTAGTTGATCCTGTCTGTTATTATTGCAATTGTTGCTTTAAAATGAGCAGTAACTTGCATGCAGTGTCAGGGATAGAAGGCTAGAGAAGACTGACATGCCCATATCGTCGTTCAAGTAGGGAGCTGCGTCAGCATGCATGGGCTGCAGAGGAGCAAGTAAAGGTTTATTCCAGGCTGAACTGAGAAGAAAAGAAACACAGCGTTTCGGCTGTGGAGCCTTCTTCGGGTGTGAGAAAGAGAAAAGTCAGCGGCGTTCCCATGTTGTGTATGTGCAGTATGACTGGTGAGTGAAAGAGCAGTCATGACTCGCAACTGGTTGTATTTGTGGGTTCGGATCCCAGTGTGGGACACAGGTGCTGTACGTTTAAGCAAAGAACTTCACTCATATTGCTCCAGTAAAATATCCAGCTGTATAAATGTATCTGAATTTAAAAAGGCTTTGGCTTAAAGCACCAGCAAAATACATTAGCAATAATATATTGTATAGTATGCACGACCTTATCATTTTGCGTTATCTGGCCGTGTTCTTTGTAAATTGATCCAACTTGCAGTTTCACTTAAGAAAATTAATCTGCCAGGGTAGCAGTTTACTTTTGGAAGTGATAAGCATAAATGCATGTTGAACAATCTAATACGCTGTTTTTCTAAAGATTATGCAGCTGAAGTAGGCATTGTCCAGGGTCTCAGCAAACAAAAGCACATCATGCCATCTTGTGATTTTTCATTTAGCATGTTTTTTTGGTTATGTGCTTTTTTTCTAAGGAGGGAAGGAATCTGTGTGGGTTGTGTTTTGAGGAATACAAACTACAGTAGCTGTGAAGACTGAACCCTGAAAGGTTTGCAGGCTATGCAATCCTAAAAAGAGCAGTGTGTTTGTGTGTGCGTGGGGCGGGATTGTGCTTTTCTGCAGACGCATCTCTCAGAGCAGAGACAAGTAAACCCACTGGAACAACACAAATGCGGCAATGCTGTCTGGACTTGACAGAGAAAGATGGGCATGGAAAATAAGATTAAGTAATAGAAAACACTAGCTGACAACCAGTGACAGAAACCGTTGTTAAATTCAGGTACCTACAAGGTTGGCAGAATATCTTTGGAACTGGGGCATCTGCTTTTGCTAGCACTGACAGAGCAGCTCCCAGGCTCATTGGGAGTACAGGGGAGGAGAAAATATACTGAATGTCATGATACATGGCCTCAGACCACGGTTACAGTACTGTATATACAGCTGAGACTTCAGTTATCAGTTATTAAAATTGCTCTGAATACTTTGGTGGATAAGCTTTGGGCGTCAGATAATATCGAGAATAATAATTAATAATTCCTTACACAGTATATAGTGCTTTTTTGGACACTCCACTCAAAGTGCTTTACAGGTAATGGGGACTCCCCTGCACCACTGCCAGTGTGCAGCCCCACCTGGATGATGTGACGGCAGCCATAGTGCGCCAGAACACTCACCACACATCAGCTATCAGTGGGGAGGAGAGCAGAGTGATGAAGCCAATTGATAGATAGGGATTATTAGGAGGCCATGATTGATAAAGGCCAGGGGGAAATTTGACCAAGATACTGAGGTTAACACTCCTACATTTTTCGAGAAACCCTGGGATTTTTAATGACCACGGAGAGTCGGACCTCAGTTTTAAGTCTCATCTGAAGGACGGCGCTTTTTTACAGTCTAGTGTCCCCATCACTATACTGGGGCATTAGGACTCACATAGACTGCAGGGTGAGCACCCTCTACTGGTTCCTCTAACACCTCTTCCAGCAGAAACCTCATCTTTGCTGGATCTCCCATCCAGGTACTGACCAGGCTCACACCTGCTGAGCTTCAGTGGGTTGCCTGTTGTGGGTCGCAGGCTGATATGGCTGCTGCTATCCAGATTGATATCCATAAAAATAATAATATAATCTTGTAAATATAAGATAATACAAATAATATCCCTTTAAAGATATTGTGAAGAGGCTCAGTGTGATCATTAAAACCACAAACATCACCAGTTACAAAACAAGGTTGGTTCCTCTTCAGTTCATGTCCTGATTGAGCTGCTGATTGTTTCAGCTGATTTGTGCTTGAAACACACTGGTCCCCAAACCTGCTTGTATTGCATTGCTTTTTTAAATGACCTAATTAAAGCCTTGACCTTTATTTCCTTTTACCTCATGTTGAACCAATAGGTCTGCTGACCAATGTTAATTGGACATATGTCTGATACAAAATTATAGCCTTTAAAATCCTAATGAATTATAAAAATAATCTAGAAGCTCAGGGGGCAATGAATACTCTTCACTTAATTAGGACACAGCCCTACTGGATAATTTTAATCAGATTTAATGTATTGTGTGGTTATTACTGCACCTCTTTAATATAGAAGGTCCTTCTTTTTGCTTGTGCACTTCCATATTCAGCCTGCACCTGTAGTTCTTAACTGGGGTTCACAGTGTCCCTGAGCCAGTTCCTCTGTCTGCCTGGTGTTTCAAATCAGTTAATAAGAGCAACTGAATCCTTAAGTACTGACCTCATCCTGAACAGCCTCAGTTTGGGTAATCTTTTTAACCTATAACCTCTGAACAAAACTGAAATCAATCCACCACACTTTGGTTTAAAATACATTAACATTCCATTATATCCCAACCTCCTAGCCTTTACTACCCACTTTATCCAATACAGGGTTGCTGGGGCACTGGGACCTATCCCAGCAAGCAACATGTACAAGGTAGGACACATCCTGGAATGTTCTCTAGTCCATCACAGGGCACATACTGTAAACAGACACAGACGTACACAGTCACACGAGAGCCAGTTTTCCCACAAGCCGATGAACCTACCAGTATGTCTTTGGACTGTGGGAGGAAACTAGAGGAAGCCCACATAGACATGGGGAGAACATACAGATTCCATGCAGATAGCTCCTAAGACCAGAATTGAACCCAGGGCTACAGCATTTCTAACCCCTTGTGCTCATGTGCTGCCTGTATCCCAACATTTTCTTTCTACTTTCTTTTTTTGTGCCTTCTATTTTATTTTATTTTATTAGCAGCCATATCACCCTGCAAGTCACAGCTGGCAGCCCACTGAAGCTCAGCAGGTGTGAGCCTGGTCAGTACCTGGATGGGAGACTCCTGGGAAAAACTAAGGTTGCTGCTGGAAGAGGTGTTAGTGGGGCCAGCGGGGGGCGCTCACCTTGCGGTCCACGTGGGTCCTAATGCCCCAGTATAGTGACAGGGACACTGTACTGTAAACAGGTGCCGTCCTTCGGATGAGATGTAAAACAGAGGTCCTGACTCTCTGTGGTCATTAAAAATCCCAGGGCGTTTCTCGAAAAGAGTAGGGGTGTAACCCTGGCGTCCTGGCCAAATTTCCCATTGGCCCTTACCAATCATGGCCTCCTAATAATCCCCATCTATGAATTGGCTTCACTACTCTGTTCTCCTCCCCACTGATAGCTGATGTGTGGTGAGCGTTCTGGCACACTATGGCTGCCGTCGCATCATCCAGGTGGGGCTGCACATTGGTGGTGGTGGAGGGGAGTCCCCATTACCTGTAAAGCGCTTTGAGTGGAGTGTCCAAAAAAGTGCTATTTAAGTGTATTTATTATTATTATTTTCTCATATCTGTGCCAGCCAACAGGGTTCTGTAGTTTTCAACCAGTAGCATTCATTTTATCTCATTCTTTCTGACCAATATTTTTTTCCAGTTGGAATTCAATTTGTTAATTTTCAAAAATGAAACAAAAAGGAAAAAGTGCAAAGCAAGAAAAGGGTTGTGAGTTGTGTTATCGACTGGGGACTGTGATCATATAGAATTGATGGCCGAGTTGGCCATACCTACAAGTATCTTTAATGACAGCTACTAAAGACCTTTAACATCCTTTGTAGATTAAAGTATTAATAAATATTGGGAAGGTACTTCCAAACCTCTCAAACAGAAAAAAAATGTATTTCAATCCCACTGAAATTCTAGTCCACTTTCCCATAATAAGTGTTAATTTATTATGGGAAAAGCATCCTAAACAATCACAACAGTGAAGGCATTAGTCATTTAGTTTAGTAACTACTGTATATGACTATGTAAGATCACTTTATTGGCCGTATACAATTTCTTGGATTAGGAATTTGTCTTTTCACATACCCCAACTTGCTCTCCATGAGACACACAGACAGACGGATAAGGAGAGAAGCTTGGGGTCAGAGCGCAGGGTCAGCCATTTACTGTATACGGCACCCCTGGAGCAGCTGGGGTTAAGGGCCTTGCTCAGGGGCCCAAAGGAGTAGGATTCCTCTGCTGGCCGCTGGATACAAACCGGCAACCTTCCAGTCACAGACGCAGATCCTGAGCCACAGAGCCACCGCTCTGCTTTCAGGTCCATGGAGCCTTATATCTTTACTGTCAATGAAATATGATAACAATATGACACAGTGGATAGTTATAGCTCACTTTTTGCTTAAGACAGCAATCTGTGGTCCAGGGACATGAATTCCATTGAGCAACAATTACATTAATCAGTTTTTCCATTAATCAGAATTGACAAGGACTGTACCTTTTCAGCATAGATCCCTATTTTATCTTCATAAAGAAAGTCTTTGTTAAGCTGTCCAGGGGTCCTTTTTTCTGGTAATAATATTCAATGTGTTGGGAATTTCAACAGTATTGCTTAAGCACCTAGTTACGTTTTTTTTTTCTTTGCAATGGTGATTTTATCTCACAGTTACCAAGAGGAAACACGTAGTACATCCCCAGGGTCATTAGTTTTAAACAGAAAGAGTGCTACATCACTTAGTGTGCAGGTGAACGATTCTCCTGCATTCAGCAGTTACCATGCAGAGGTAAGACATTTCACCCTTTACCTTGGCTCCCTTGAGTTCTCTTTTTATTTGTAGGACCAAAATACCACATTTATTCATCAGAAACAAAAAAGGTGCAGCAAAAGGTTTGTTCTTCAAAAGTGCAAGTCTCGATTCAATTTGGCAAGATAAACCTTTAATCATTCTCCTGTGGTTGAGTAAATGTGAAAAGGTAGAGGCATCTGGATTTCATATTTAAAAAACTGTCGCTCTTTCGTGCGATTTTAATTTGTGGTTAACAATAAAAGTGAAGTTATGCTAGCCCGGGGATTACCGAGTATTGAGTGTGCATGATAGTTAAAAATATTTTATTTGTGTCCTTTAAAGATCTTCGAAACATACTGTATATTAATGACAGTTCAGTTACAGTCGCCTTTTTTAGCTATTTAATGTAACATGCTGCTTTCTACACAACGTTTATTAAGCGTCTTAGACACGCATAATATAAAAGTGAATATGTTGTAATATAGTATATAGACCAAATCACAGGCAAATACAGTATGTATTGCCACTCTTAATGGGAAACAATGCTCTGAACTCCAAAGCTTACAGAACACCAGTACATCCTAGGATGTGACATTATACAGTTGATTTAATGCGAATGAACCAAAGTCAGTGAGTATTCAATCTCCATGTCCCTGGGGTATTCCTGTCCCTGGATTTTTTAATCTGTCATAAAATGGTTTATTTTGCTGTGATCAAAGCTACCTCAGCAAGAGGTGGTGGGGTTATTAGGTGGTCAGCTTTGCTGCCTCACAGCTTCAGGATCCTGGGTTTGCATGTTTTCTACAGTAAGTTGCCTAGGGGACCTTGTTTCTCCCCACAAGCGTGATTGGTCAACTGAATTGGGGAATTGTGACCCCCATCTATAAGTTATTGCAAAGGTGTGGGTTTGTACGCGTGAGAATTAAAAGTTTCTGACATCATGTGAGCATGCTGGAAGTTGTGCATTGAACAGGCCCTCTGCTTTCGTATTCCAGCTTGTTAGTCAATCATAGAAATGTCAGCTTAGATCATCTCAATAAATAGAACCATAGAGCAACCTCTTAGTTTTTAAGCAAGGGAAAGCCTTTATCTTGAAGCTTGTGTCCAAAAAGAACATTTTTCACAGAGAATCTGTAAGTCCTTAAATATTAAAGAATATTTTAGTACGTTATTATCCTTCATGATCCTTTTCTTTATTCTAGCTAAGCTGTTCTATTGAAAAAATATGTTTGAAACGCACATTTTCTTTTCAGCATTGAATAAACCCATTACCTGTTCCTTTGCAATTTGAAACTATGGTATTAAACTGACTTTTATGTTGTATTTTTAATATGTGTAGATTAAAACGCAGAGGAAAACAATAATATTTTCTAGGAAATGGCAAAGTGTCCTTCCCATATGTTATTAAACTATTCAAAAGGGGTACTTTTTCGTAGAAATATGCATAATACCATGCAACTCAAAAGAGTAATAATTTGAATCCACTTTTTTTTCAAAATGAGGTAAATCCGACTACACTGTCTACTAATCCAAATTAATTAATTTAAATCTAAAAGTGTATTGATCTTTTTCTCTGCACCTGGATCGTGACCACTCTGTAGTGTTTGAATATTCAGTGGTCCCGGTGATTGGTTTGTTTTTTTAAACTGGAAAAAGAGTATACATTGATTTTAACACATAAAAAGAGCCTGTTGAAGAAACTGACCATCGGGCTTCGTTTCATTGATTTAGACCCCTCTGTAAATAAAGGGCTTGAGCAAACAGTGAAATTGTGGTAGAGGAAGATAAAATGGAAGGCACTGACCGTGGTGAACTGGTGTCCTCTCCAAGGTAAAGCCCCAGCCTGTGTCATTGGCTTCTGAGATAGGCACAAGGCTGTCATGACTTGTTCCAGGAATATGTCTTTCTGACGGTGGATAGTCAGATGGATAAAGTTTGTTTTTATCTAGCTGAATTCCCATCCACAATCCTCTCCTTTTCAGCCCCATAATGCCAAATATTGCCCATTTCAGTTTGTCTAGTAGGGTGTGCCGAGGCCCAGCAGCAGGAATCAAGTAAACTGCCTGAAATTAAATTCTTAAATTAACACAACATTGGATGTGACACAGGATTATATCACAAAACTTTCTTTTTCTCAGAAAGACTTGCTGCAGGGATTGGAAGAGACTCCCCGTTGAGTTTGAAATTGTATTTACGGCCTGGATGATTCCATTTTGTTTCGGGAATCTGTTTGCGAAGGGGGTCTGCCGCAGTAACAAGTTTTGCTCCAGCCAGACACTAGATTTATCTTAAAATCCTGTTTCTTGGGAAAGCTCTTGGAATCAGAATCTAGATACCGTATGACTGAAAGCAAGTGTGTCTCCTGCTTGTAAACAACTAAAAATGAAACAAACAGAATTGCAATTGCCAGAACAAAAACAAAACTTTTCGCTTGGCTAAAAAGTTTTGAATCCGAAGAGACTTCAATAGCTGATTGTTCATTGTTTTATGATTTCCCCATTTACTGGGTGCAGTGGCACAAAAACAGCCCTGCCCGCTCGGTGTTAGAAATGTTCTGTTAGGGTGCGTGATGCTTGATTGCTTTTCTATGGTAACTGAGCTCTGCATGCTAATTGCCAAAGAAATCTGCAAACAAGATTTGATTACAAAAGCTGGTTATGGTTTTCTTTGTCAGCTGGGAATTACTCTCCTGCCCCCCTTGAAAACGCCAGCAGCACCCACATGTGCTGGTACAGCACACAGAAGCCACCTTTCATATAACACCAGTCAGGGGGGAGAAGGGAACCCCAAGACACTTCACGGCCCCTTAAACGCACAGACGTGTGAGAGATGCATCTGGGCCATTTTACCAACATTCATGCTGTTTCCAGATTCGGATGTCATTGTCAATACCAACTGTAGCACCTGACGGTTTCCCCCCCACTGTCCGTAAATCTTTGTTTTCGTTAGGTTTTCCTTGTAAACCTTAGTTTCCCTTAGGCAGGAAAGCGAGTCCCTATAAAAGCAGTCTGCTCACACACAGCTGGTGTTAGCGTTGCTGAAAACAAGCTTTTCTGGATCATTGGGGTTTAATGGACTATCCCCAGTGTTGAGCTGAGCTGCTTATTTACGGTCCTGTGTGTCCTCATTGCTGGCTCTTTTAGTTAAATATAATGCAAGACCCTTTTCATGATTGCGTTTTCCTTTTGATCCCTGACCTATGTTGCAAGTGATCTGCAATTCAAGGTCTGAGTTTACCGTACTGCCTTCATAATGTGGATTTACATGGGAAATGAGCTCAGACCCATACACATTGAAGAGATTTTGACTCTACAGTATGTTTTCTTTGCTGCAAACTACCATTGTGAAAATCTCTCAAATTACTGAGTCTACTTTATTTAACAGAAAAGCATTTTGGTCTTGTAGTTTTTATGTTTGTCGAAGTGCCTGTCTTTGGGCTCTGCTGAACAATTTCAGTTACTTATTTGAGCTAAGCTCATGTTGTATTCGGAATGACAAGCCCATAACTGTTACACATGTGATAATGGATGTCGATAATGATAGTGCAGGACTTCATAGTCCTCTGGTACTAGGGGAACAGATGTGAAGCTAATAAAATATTTAAAATGTTTGAATAATTTGGGACCCGTTAGCTGCACAGCACTGATTTTTGTAATAAGTCGTAATTGTGATGAACCTACAGTAGATTCAGCTTGGTGGAAAAAAAAAAAACAACTCTTTTGAAAGAGTTCCGGAGTGTCTCGGTCTGTGGCAAGGCTTCTTCAGAATAACACTGCCAGCTCCCACGTAAATACCACACCAAAACATGCCTCGGTCGACCCGATGCCCACACATCCCCAGAGACGCTTGGTCAACGCAGTGAACCACAGAGAGAGACGCTTGCTGCCTTGGGTAAGGAGTAACCGTCAGGCGTTGCATAACACGCCAGAGAATGGTTTGTCGACGAGTGTGTCAGCGCCAAGTGGTCGTCATTCTCTGTTCTCCGCTGTGCTTCAGAAGAGCTGAACCTTTCCACAATGGTAGGAAGATAAGGTCTAGAGACTGGAAACTGTAACTGAAGACTGTGTAATTCTGTATGAAGAGTCTTGTTAAAGTAGACAACATCCTTTTGATACCACAGAATCCTCTTTTCCTTCAACCAGCAGAAGAGAGTCAAAAAATGCTCTGCCTTTAGGTGATGCGTGCTCGCCCAGTCGAGCTCACTGGGTGCTCCTAACCCGGGTTATGTAGCACCCAGTGAGCACGAGGCCCTGCTTTGCCTTCATCAAGGTGACCCCAGAGCAGCAGACGAGAGCTCTTCCATACTGGCATGATTCCGATTGGCACAGGGATCACACGATCACGGGCTGAGCAAGGTGAGTTGCTGGCGGGATGAAAAGGAACCTTTCTATGTGCCATCGCCTCTTTTACTTTTTGTTTTGTGACAGGATTATCCTGAATTATCCTGGCGATGTGTTTTGAGACTTAAAGACCTGTCTGGAAGGCAGCCATTGGTTGCATTTTGAAATCTGATCTCAGGGAAAAGCTTCCTTGTGCATAAAAAATTGGTGCTTTAGCAAATATAATTTTTTTTCAGAGATGTAGCTGGTAATATGTTTGCCATGTGGGAATGTATTCCCTTATTCAGGCATAAGAATCTGGTTTTACTGCTCACCACGATGGAAACCAATGGATATGTTTAGACAGGGTAGGGACCTGATGCCAAATCTGACAGAGTAAAGTGTTGACTTTCTTACACAGTCTGTGAGGGCAGAGTGGGGGCTCAGATGTTCACAATCTGCAATGGCAAATAAAAGTGGGTTTAATCCCTCTGAATTTGCATGGTTGTTTTCTGCTGTGCCCAGCTTCATAGTACTGCAAGCAATTTAGTTAATCTGGAACAAATTGGTGAGAAAACTAAAAATCCCACCAGGGGTCATTGATTCCAAGCGCGCAAATAAAGAATGCATTGTTTTATTCCACTGACAGCAGATGTAGCGTCTAGGCATTGATTAAAATACATTTTGAAAAGCATCCGGCAAACATATCTGCATACATTTGAATGGATTTGCTAAACTCAAACACTTGCTGAGAAGCCAAGCAAACTATGAAGGTAGAAGGGGAAAAAGAAACACATGGAAGATCGGCATTGTGATTGTTTACATACATCTGAATGTGCCGTGCTTTATGATGTATTATGTATGACTTTACTTTTGGAAAAAGATACTCCAAGTTAAGCTTTCCCCCTGATTAGGTTTACATTCCAGTCATCCCGTAATTCAGCTCTGCTCTCAAGTTGAGCTCTTTTTAAAAGATGTTCAAAGAACACTCCGAAAAGCCGTGAGATTAAAATGTGGGTGTTTACCACACATAAACACAAATTATAGCTTTGAATTGAACGCTTGCAGACTTCAGCTGTTGTGGTGACTTTTACCCAGGCCTGCGTGGATTCAGCCTTTGTTTGGTGTTAGTCATATTAACGTTTATGGAAACCATTAGCATAAGAGATTGATGTATCAGTAAGGATAAAGATAAAAGCCGCAAACGTACAATTTTTCTACAACGTGGGTCTACGTACCAACTGTGCTTACGTGCGTTCCTCTTTCTCTTCACAATTGCTTGTCTTATTTTTTCTTTAGCAGGCAAGGGGAATTTTCCCTCCCTGAAACATGTCGTATGGAAGCCCAGAGCCCCATTTCTTTCTTCAGTTTTTCATGTGGCCTCAGTGTACCCCTTATATGCTCATTTCCCTCGTCAGTATGATTGAAACGGTCGAAGCACAAAAATATGCTACTGCACCTCTTAACTGCCTGTTTCTCCTCCTTTTGCGGACTTCAGCAGGACAATAACAGGGAATTTCACTTTCTTTTTGAAAAGAAAAACAAGCATCTTTGACTAGTAATGTATTTTTAAAAAAGACTCAGTAATGTGAGTCCCCTTTGCAGTGGAGACTCTATACAGGTATGTCGTGCTTTGGTCTTCATTGAAAACCCTTCTTCAGTGTACTGATTAGTAAACAGTCTACATTAGCAATTTATGATGGGATGATATCAAAGAAACATATAAAAATCATAATTATGATTGAAGCTTAGAACCTGTAAAAGGTCTTTCTATCATTAACTGCCCTTCACTCAGTTTTTTTGACCCCATTCGAAGACATCACTGTTCCCGTGGCTTTGGAATCTATTGCTGGAACAAGACCTCCTATAACTTTCTCCTAAAACTTTAAAAACATAACACAACGAGACAGTTTTATTAAAAACAAAGCTCTAGGAGAAGCATTTCAGCAGGGGTGTACTGAATTCACAGGCACATCACGGGAGATTTTCACTTATAATTAGAGAGCCTTTGATCTCTTTTATTACTGAGGAATTTTATTGCAATGCAACCTTTCTGTGCCTGAAATTAAGCATTTTCTTTAGTAATGCTGATTCAGGGAAGAAAGCTCTCAGGTGTTGTACTGCATACTTCACAATCTATTCAGACCATTTGCAGTCCACATTATTAATCAGAAGTGTTGCCTTTTTTGCATAGGTAATTTATATTAAACTGATTTTTAGAACCCTAGGAATAATCTGACTAGAGCTTTTATCCAACACAACTTCCATTTGTACCTATTTATACAAATGTAGAGCATATAGTATAGTATTTTTTATAGTTATAGATACAAATTCTATTAAAGGAAAGATAACTACAGTAATATGATTACTATAGGGGCTTTCCATTTGATCTTGGAGGTCTACTTTCAAATTGAACTGACACAGACCTGCAGTGTTCAATCAATTTTTAACTCACTGGAACACTACTGTGTGTACAGTGGTAGATCAGACTTTCAAATCAAAATGTTTTCTTATGGATGTTTGAGCCTTTCTCTTAGGTTGAAGCTCTTCATGGCATTACAGTATACAAGTTGTGATTGTGTACTTTGCATGGAATCCTAGAAAATCCTAGATGAAAAATGCTGTATTCAAACAAAACAAAAAGTAATTTAAATCCTTTCACTAATAGAAGTAGCTTTTAGTGAGACCAGTAGTGGGCGCTCACCCTGAAGCCTGCTTGGGTCCTATTGCCCCAGTATAGTGATGTGGACACTATACCGTATAAAAGGCACTATCTTTCGAGTGAGACGTAAAACCGTGGTCCGGACTCTCCATGGTCATTAAAAATCCCAGGGCATTTTTCAAAAAGAGTGGGGGTGTTACCTTGGTGTCCTGGACAAATTTACCCCTGGCCTTTACTAATCATGGCCTCTTAATAATCCCCATCTATGAACTGGCTTTCTGTTCTCCTAACCCAGTGATAGCTGGTGTGCGGTGAGAGTACTGGCGCACTATGGCTGCCGTCACATCATCCAGGTGGGAGCTACACACTGGTGGTGAGGGAGGAGGGGAGTCCCCATTACCTGTAAAGCGCTTTGGGTGGTGTGTCCAGAAATGTACTATATAAGTGTAAGGAAGTGTTATCATTACTCTTTTGACGATATACTGCATCACATCAAGTTTGTTAAATGCTAAGATATGAGAACAGTAAGGCTCGATATTATGGTGGCCTAAATGTATAAGCATGCAGTATATATTTTGTCTTCCAGTCTTCTTTCACTTTTAGCATGAAGTTTAACCACAGTGTTAATTATGTTGCCTGCATAGATTAAACTTCATATTTTACTCCATGAATGGCATTTTTTCAGATGCCACAGTTGTAAATAAAAAGCTTTCACTTCTGTTTTGAATCCTAAATCTATGTAATTTGGCACAAGCTCAAAGGTGTCTTCTAATACTATTTTCTGGAGCACCTTACAGATTTTCATGGTGAATTTTATTTCCGAGTGTGGGTTTCTCTTCTTTGTTCTCAAAAGCTCTTAATAAAAAGTGCTTTTGATAGCATTTAGCCCAAAGACTTTTTACTTATTCAACCAAAGACTTAATAGTAAAAGATACAAGATACAAAAAGATAAAAGTTAAAAGATACAGTGCTTTACTAAATACGTAAATGATGATAATGTTGTATCCTTTTGAAAACAAGTGCAGAATGAAAAAGACATACTGTACGAAGAGAGAGAGAGTACAACTAAACTATTTTGATCATCCTTAATTGTAGCTTGCATGCAGCAAAAGTGCTTTGTCAAGGATTAGTGTTGATTAAAAAATAAACATCTTTAACTTGTGTGCCAGATAACCATTTAGTAAGTACATTCAAAAAAGTGATTTGATTCTTTTCAGGGACCACGGAGTGGTCTGACTTTATTAAGCGGTACTGAGCCCCACAACAGAATCACTATAGCAACTGGTAACTACTGCCAAATCGTGATGCATCTTCCGTATCTTTGCGGAACTGCAGTTTGTATTTTTTCTATGATCCTATTTCTGCATTTAATTACATAGTATTGGTTTCAGGGGTTTTCTTCTGTAAATTTCCAGGCTTTAAGAAAACATTCTTCAAGTACAGAGGAACATCTTGGCCAAATTACCTTTAAAATGACAGGCTTAAAAACAGAACTGCTTCTTTTTGGAGTGCTCGGCCTATTTCACATACAGTGGCGCTGCTTTTTAGGCTTGGTGACTACACACACATATATTTGGAGTTTAGGAAGAGCCTGTTCTTATGGATAATAGTGGAAATGGCAGGTTGTAACTTTCACACCCTTTCATTTCTGAACTAGTGAAAATAGAAGGACAAACTTCTAGTAGATGTGTGCACAAAATACAAGCCCTGTAGACATTCTTGTCATTGAACAAAATGATTGAGATTTCCCATTACTTTGTATGAGGAAAAAAACGCCATTTGTAATGCAATTAGCTCAACTCTGTGTGCAGTTTGATTTTAGTAGCACTGAGAATTAGTGTGTTAAATTGTTTTATTTAAAAGTTTTGATAGTACTCACATTTAGAGTTCATGGGGTATAGGTGCCATCATAGGCAGTCAGTAATGTAACACATATACAAGGTAATTTTATATCATCTCAGTCCGAGTTCACAATTTATAAAAAAGCTCTTAAGTGATCCCCTGTTAAGCACCTAATGAACACACATGTGCTACTAATAGTTGTGCAGAATATCAAAACTTTCCAGACCTGTTGTCCCTTTCCTTCTTAAATGTACCTTTATCATGTGGGCTCCCCCAGTTTGGAAACACTTATTGTGAATCAACTGTGATCACTGCTACTTCCTTGTCCTATCTTAGGGGCGGAGCGGTGGCTCTGTGGTTAAGGATCTGCGCCTGTAGCTGGTTCTAGTTCAAATCCCACACCCGACAGAGGAATCCTACTCTGTTGGGCTCCTGAGCAAGGCCCTTAACCCCAGCTGCTCCAGGGGCCCCGTATAAATGGCTGATCTGGCGCTCTGACCCCCAGCTTCTCTCCCTGTCTGTGTGTCTCACGGAGAGCAAGCCGGGGTACGCAAACACGGAGTTCTCACCAATCCATGTCTTGAGGAAAGCCAGGGTTTATCGGCTCTTGTTCTCAGGTTTAAATGCAATTCTTCTTAGTTTGCAGTTGTGTCCTTTCGTATTGCACTATTGGTTCTGATGAAGTCCTCAGGGTTGACTGTCAGTTCCTTTGAATTTGAATGCAGATTTCAAATCATATCCCCTAGTAGTCTTCTCTGCTGAATGGCAGGGCAGAAGGGTCCAGTTCTTTTATCCTGTCAGTGTGGAGGGCATTCCTGTAAGTCTGGGATTGCATCCGGTTGATCTTTTCTGGGCTGATTCCAGAGCAGCTGGCTCTGCCTCCTCAAGTTTATCGAATAGCATCACTAGAGCTGTGCATATTGCAAAGACCTTTGTTGCTTGTTAATCAGACTGCTTTATGTCCACTTTGTATTTTGTAAGCATATAGACCCACATATGGAGCGTCATTTATGTGCAGGGTAGGAAAAACTGTAGAATCAAAAGGGACAATTTGCCGCTTATACGCAAATCTGCCAAATAACATGCTTTCCGTTTCAGTGCTTAGGATTTAATAAAGACTCTTTAACGATTACACGAGACATTTTAATTCATTCAGTTGTTTGCATCCTATAAAATTGATCTAGGATATTAAAAAAAAATTCAGCTGAATGCGTCAATACTGTATATCTTGAAAGTATGAGGTTTTCCCCTATGACCTGTTCCTTACTTCTGTCAGCAATAATGTCTGCTTTTAAGGAATGGGTTTTACAAGTTATTTTCTGCTTCACCAGTATGTGACTGGCATCTGTCCGCTGAACTATCCATCAGCATTAATGGACTGCTGCAACTTTTCATGTCTCAACAAAAGACGCCGGGCTCTGAGGTTATTCATAATGGACCCCACAACTGCATCATGCATCAAAAAGGATCATGCATCATGCATTTAAAAAAAGGTGTTGCAGTTTAGATTTGCAGGTACTGCATTTTGCTAAACTGTTTCTCAAAAAAAGAAGTTAAAGGCAATGAACACACAACCAAAAGCAGTAAATGAACAAGTAATAGGTTTATTCCATGCTGAAAAAAAGAAGAAAGAGAACACAACGTTTCGGCCGTGGAGCCTTCTTCAGGTGGGTTAGGGTTAGGGTTTTCAGCATGGAATAAACCTATTACTTGTTCCTTTGCAGCCTACGCATGCTGACGCAGCTACCCACCTGAACTACAAAAGCAGTAAATTAATTTAATAATTCAATAATAATTCAAAATCAGGCTTTTTTCCCAAATCCAAATAATCTTTCCACTTCCTCTTTTATCCTACAGTCTTTGTCTTGTGTGAACTGAGCTTTCAGAAGATACGCAAACCAGGAAAGGCTCAGCTGTTGTAATGTTGAGTTTGGTATAATCAATCTGAAAAAACAGATGTGCTCTGCTTTTGGTCAAGCTGTTTTTTTTTACAAACTGCAATATGAACGAAAATAAAGCCAGACAGTCCTTAATAAAAGGAGCAGTGATATGGGTAGCTATCTAAGAAGTAAAAAAAGGGTGCTGTGAGGACACACTCTGCCTTATCAAAGCGTGTTCTGTAGTTCCAAAACCTTTCTTTGAAAAAGAAATACTGATTTCTCTCTCACAAGTAATTGTGAAAGAAATGCACCCTTTTTAAAAACAATTGTTGAAAACTGGTGAAAATTCTTGTGTCTCTAGGGGAGTGCTCTAAAATATTTCAAAGCATTAAACTCTGTTTTCTTTTTTCTTGGATATGTCTTATTGATTGAAAGGAGGACTTTGGTGTTTTGGTGTTTATACATGAGCTCATGGTAATTATTGGAATTTGTGATTTATGGATGTGAAAGTGCATGCTTCAGGGCATTTTAGAGCGCGCCCCTAGAGACACAAGAATTTTCGCATCCATCTTGAGAGACAGGTTTATATATTAAAAGATTATTCAAAAGCTTCAGAATATGAAAAACAACATACACCCTTCAACTGACAGAGGTGGCGTAAGTGTTAGAAATTATTTTTTTAAGTGATTGAAAGCATAACCATAAAACTCTAAAACCCATATAAATGCCAGTCTTCTACAAAGAGAAAAGGGGTGAATGCTTTGTTTGAGGAAGGAGGGGTACCTTTATTGCTCAGTGTGGTGAGGTGCTGTTACCCTTTGAAGTACGACTGACAGGTATAAGCCAGTGGATTTTTTCTGAATCAGAGAAACACCAACTGGAACGAAGGGGAAATGCCTTTAACATTGAGAACGGGGGACAATTTATGTACAAAGGTGTGTAGATGTCTGGAGCCCGCTACCCAGCTATGTTGTCACAGCGAATATTTTTGCTTCTTTCAAGAAACAGCAGGATGAGATTCTTGGCTCCACTTAGCCACTAGCAACCTAGCAATGAGAATGGCCTCTCATTTGTAACTTTACTTACAGTACATATCCATTTCTTCAGCATGACAATGGCGCTGTTATTACTTTTAGTTTGTTCCAAATGTTTTTTTACATGCCTGTGCAAAATTTGTTTTTCTCCCCCCTGCCCTCTGGTAAGCATTATAGGAGCATAAAGGCACGGACCTCCGGATTTAGAGAAACGGTTTCTTCCTGCAGATTACCAAACCCTACCCCAACCACTGACTAAACACATCTCTACTCACGCTGTGTTTTTTCTCCTCTCACACTGCTTGTCTGCCTTGTTTTTTTTCAGTTATCTGTTATTTAACTTGTTGCTGCTGCTGATCTGTGTTTATGCTTTTGTTTCTCCTAAATGTCTTTGTATCGGGGCATATATGCAAAGCATTTCATTGCATTTTTGCATATGACAAAATAAACTGAACTGAAAGTCTAATGTGATTTTTACAAAACTGGGACTACTGCGCTTGCTCCAAGACCTCTTTTTTTTTTGCTGTTGTTGTTGTCGTTTTTGGAACTCTCCTCTGGAGATAGTCCCCCGCATCTTCTGTGATGCGTCTCTTTCAGGAGACGCACTCTACACTGGAGAAACTGGCAGTGGTATGGGTAGCCAGAATGGGCTTGGCTTGGCTTCATCATTATTAAAGCAGAGCTGGAGCTATGCAGCGGATTAAATCAGCATGGGGGCTCTGGAAACCAGCCATGTAAAAGCAGGAACAACATTTTGAGAAATCATTACAAGGCAATTCGTTTGAAACATTCAGGGGCTTGGTTAAACGATCTGAATTTTAAAAAACAGACCTTTTCTAATGCCACCGACATGTAGTATATTCAGGTGGGTTCTAAATACATGCCTGATTATATTTAATTAAAGTAACTTGGCTACTTCAAGCAAAGTCTTGTCAGGGTCCTGCCCTCCAAGCTAAAACTGCACCAGAAGAGTCCGGAGGAATACAGGCCTCTTCTGGTGAGAACAGTAGACAAGCTTGTGGTTCAATAGATCATGGTTCTGTAAGCACGGCCATGCTGCTCAGTGTATAGAGCACTTCAAGGGGAGAATAAATTCACGGCCTGTTACTTGAATGATTCTTCCAGTTGTGTGCACGACAGGAATTCTGGCCAATTAAATGCCCTCTTCTCTCACTTTTTACTACCAGTGCTCTGAAAGATTGTATACAACCTTAAATGGTTTTCTGAGCTGTATGGTTGTAGTGAATTAATAATTACTACACTATCCTTCTGAAAAGTGAAAATTCACAGTACTGTAAAACTGCGTTCAGAAATAATTAGAAGGTGTAGTATTTTTACTATATATATGCAGAAATATGTACAGTATGTTCATGTAATTCACTGTGGCATCTGTTCATTGCAGTCTTAGCTTTTATCTAAAAGCTTAGCGTTATTTGATTTACTGTTATGCAAGGAAGTGAATGACTGAATTCAGGATTTAAACAAATTCAATTCTCTCCTAAAATATCCTCGTCGTTTACTCCAGTGCTGGGTATTTCACCAAAAACAAAAGGAGATTTTGTTATTGGATACAGGAGACGCAGCCTTTTCTGAACCTCTTTAACAAACCGAGATTAGACCCAGTCTTTGATCGTGTGGTGTAAGGTTAGCAGATCGACACGCCAAAGCGAAGCTGTGAAGCTGGAGAAAATGAAACCTGTCAATAGTAAAAGAAATTAGCTCAAAAAGTCTGGAATGATGCCGTCGTCAGATCTCCTGTGAGTTGTCCTGTCTGTATTAAGGTTTATTTTGAAGCGGACAGGACTTCTTGGCTGCCACCTCTGATTAGTTGTGGTTGAGCTGGGACAGCAACTTGCTGTGTGTCACTCTTGACAGTATTTGATGTTGCCCTTGACACACTGCCTTTCAGGGGGACTTGCACTGCAGAACGGCACCTCTCAGAGTGTGTGGGAAAGTGGGAGTGCAGCTGATCCTTTTATTTTGTCACAAAGTTGGGAACATCAAGGAAAAGGATTGTAAGGTTCATATATTCAGCGCTGTTCATGGATCATCTTAGACTATCATTCATTTTTTGTGTTTAACATTACTCATGCTTAATTTGCACAGATCTTGTATACTACTACTACTACTACTACTAATAATAATAATAATAATAATAATAATAACAAAAATAAGAGATGTGCATCATATAAAAGCCCAGGCTAAATGTAGACTGTTGTGCAGTCAATTTTTTTTTTGTCTGCCGTTTTTAATGATTTACTTTTGCAGAATTTACACTTTTTTTTCTACAGAAATATTTAGAAACCTTTATAGAATTGTATACATGGTATATGCAGTTTCTGAGATGAATTTACACACTAAGTATCCCCCCCCCCCAGAACACTCAACTTCTAAAAATAAAAACAAACTGAATTTTTTTAATCATCTAGCTAAACTTTTTTAAACAATGAACTTTGTTAATATTTAGAAATATAACAGGTTTGTGGAATCAAATTGAACAATACTCTTGGTCTGTCCTGTTGAAAGTCTTTGAGATGGAACAATATGGATTAATTTCTCAATTTGTATATACTGTAGGCAATCTGTGTTCCGAATAACGTAGCAATGTTTTAGGAATAAAACTGAAGAAATCCTTGCGTCTTTTTTCTGTTTGATATCTGGGTTTCCCATAAAGGTAATTCTGAGGGTAACATTGCATTCTTAGTGACAGGTGTCTTCTCAGACAGATATCTTACAGCAAACTACTTACATAGACAAATGGGATTTGCTATATCATTGTCACATACTGTACTGCATGCTAGAATGGAGTCTCAGCAGATTTAAGTTGTGTCTAGAGTATCCAAATGCATTTAATGTAACAATTAAGCCACTGGATTCTGTTCACAATGGGTAGAACCATAATCCTATTACAGTATACTCCCAAGTCAATCAGATGGTATACTGGTTAGCTGTTTGCTTTCAGAATGTCTGTTCTTTTTTTATTTATACATAATACAGGATCTTGTCAGAAAAAAAAAACCACGGACAATAAAAGGGTAACAGAAAATAGCGGGTCAAAGAAGAAAAGAAATAATAACAGCATTGAAAATTGTCAGTGATTTTTTTTCCTTTGCCTTATCTCTGTTATCAAATAAACAACAACTGGAAAATAAAAAAAGATTTAAACTTGCCCAAATATCTGTGGAATGTCAGAATTACCCTTTGGCTTCAAGATTAAAATAATTGACAAGATTGAATTGAACTCTTTCTTTTTATTGTTATACTGAAGTGTTTTTTTCTTCCAAATTGAATATGGTCAATTAAAAGAGAGCCTTTGTACAGTGGACAGTTATAATTAATAATAATAATTGCTTACACTTATATAGCGCTTTTCTGGACACTCCACTCAAAGCACTTTACAGGTAATAGGGACTCCCCTCCACCACCACCAATGTGCAGCATCCACCTGGATGATGCGACAGCAGCCATAGTGCACCAGTACTCTCACCACACATCAGCTATTAGTGGGGAGGAGAGCAGAGCGATGAAGCCAGTTCATAGATGGTGATTATTAGGAGGCCATGACTGGTATGGGCCAATGGGAAATTTGGCCAGGACGCCGGGGTTACACCCCTACTCTTTTCGAGAAACTCCCTGGGATTTTTAATGACCACAGAGAGTCAGGACCTCGGTTTTACGTCTCATCCGAAGGACAGTTCATCCCTGTTCTTCCAGTTGAGGAAATTTACCTTCTTGGCTACTGCCAAAGAAAGAAGTATTAAAGAAGAACCTCATTTGGAGACATTGAGTCTGTCTGATCTTCACATTTCTGTTTCCCTTATGCAATTTCTCTTTCATATCCTGGCTTTTTATAAACTGTTTCTATCCAATTTGATAATTGCCCATGATATCTTGCTTTTCTATTGGATGGTAAGAGCACTACTGTAGTTAGAGAATGCTGTGAAATGTGGTTTCATGTTTTTACTTTGACTACTTTTTTGCTTTGGCATTTAGCTTAATAGTATTTAATTTGTTGCATTCCTTGATGGAAAAAGGAACAGGTATGTTTATAGGAAGTACCACGCTGTAGTTACTATACACAATTTATGAAAATGTAACAGAATCCTAAGACCCCACATTTGTTTCATAATCTAAGAATGGAGGATTTACTTACATTTACTGCAGGATGTTCAAGACTGGCATGGCTGCTTATTGCGATAATCTGTTACCTCTCTTAAATGGATTGTAAGGTTATATTCTTAGGGATGTTTTCTTAAAACTAGCTAATTCCTCAACTAGCAAACTACTGTTTTATGTGTGGATATACAGATATACTGAATATTGTGGGGAAAAAAAAACTTTCATTGAACCTTTGTTCTCAAGAAACATGTTGTGTGAGAGTCATAGCAAGACCTCTGTCAGATAGGTACTGGATGAATTTCAGGTATTCACAGAAACACGTAGGCCTGTTTATTGCTTGATATGACAAAGGACTGGTGCACACCTTGGTCACAAGGGTCTACCACAAACGTTTGTTTTGTCTGTTGGAAAAGTCACTTTCTAGGTATTTTTGTCTTGTTTAATTTATTTGCAATAATTATTCTATGTATTGGCTGTTTTGGATTTGTCTTACCTGTGGTGGATCCACACTGTTGGCCTTTTCTGTTGATTTCCACCATGTTGTGTCAAGATTACAGAGCCCATCCCCACCCCTGGATTAAATGGAGGCTCCCTGTCCATCAATATGAGCTGGGGGTGGAGCTAAGAGTATTAACGTGGCTCTGTGATGTATTAAGTTAGTCTTTGGTAGGGTGTCCTGTTTGTTCTGTGTACGATTACATAGCCTGGTATTTACCAAGTCTTGAAACTGCTACTGGGAACTTTCCTGGAAAGACTGTAGTGTACTCCCTTTAACAAATGTCCTGTTGTTTCTCCACCTTGTAAACAGTTTTCAACACAGATCACTTTTTAATACATAAACACCCTCCTGTCCAGTTTTTTTGTTGGTGTTTTATGACTTCTGTGACCATTCCTGGCTTTACTTTAAGGCGGTTTCATCTCACTTTATATTTTTTTCAGGAATTAATATACTCAAAGATCGGTGAAAAAATGTTCCAATGACAGGATTGGTTCTGTAAAAAAATAGCTATTAAAAAGTGTATTCTTCCTTCCCCCCAAATGAAACTGACACCCCTCTCTTCCTCCACCATAGCATGCCAATAACCCGGCCCTGGAAGTGTGGTACAGTAGGTCCCTATAGTATGATTTCTGAAGGCCTTAGGGTTTTATTTTTGTTTACCATGAAAACACTATATAAAATTCATTCATTTATACTTATCTTATCACTCCCATGTACAGTAGACCAGAATAACAGTCATTACTGTGTATGATTTGGAATGGTAGTGGAGACCGATTGCTAATAATTGAATTAATCACAGTCACTCTGGAAGCTTTTTTGCAAAGTGAGATATTTTAATTTCCTTCTGAAGTCTACAGTATAGTAGGGAGCCTGGGCTCTTTTCCCACTGGTAATAAAATTAGGGCACTGAAAAGGCACCAACTTCCCTGTGTAGGGGGCCAACAGTAATTTTTTCTCCCCTAGTGACATAAAATGTCTAGATGAGTAAAATATTTAATGTCATTGTGTTGTGTTTGCTCAATATACAGCCAGAATTCTTTAGTAAAACTAGGACAGGCACTGCTAACTGCATTTAAAGACATCATTCATTATTAGATATTATTACTCTGCCCTGGACATGGATACACATTTAGTTTAACCCTAGTAAAACATTTAGTCAATTTTTTGCTATAGTGTTGGATTTTGCTCAGCTGACTAGAATAATAGTCTTGTGATTTTTATTTTGCAAGCTTGGTTATTATTTTTTTAAATGTGGCTTATTCTAACTTTCCCAATCTAGGACTATACCATATTTTATCCCAGCTTAAATCTCCATATTTCTGTATATAGTTTATACTGTGTATTAAAATAGCATCTCCCAAAATACCACAATGTTTTTAATATAGTTTGATTTTAAAAAAAGGAAATTGGAGGTTTGGTTGTAATGCAGTTCTCCACTGAACAATAAACAACTACAGAGCTCTCATTTCACTCAATATCGCAGTGACACACTTTTTTTTCTTTTTCATCTTATCTTTTTTTAATAACTGTCTTGTTTTTATTAAACAAATGCAGAGATTTTGTTGGCCTGGGGTTTTAAATTCAGCACCACACTCGGAATAAATTCACCTCATCAGAAAGATCCCCGTATGAATTTTTGTATACAGACTCTGTACACTTCACATTCCGTGTGGTTCAGAATAGCTGGCAGACTCAAGTCTTTCAAACATGTTGCACATGTAATGAAGCTCATTAATCCAAAAGGCATGGCATTAACATCACAGATGGTCATGCTAGTTCAGGTTTGTCTTTTGTATCCATTACAGAATTGGAATATACTGTAAGCTTTCTGGGTCTCAGTAGTTAGAATATTTACAGTTGCTTGAAAAAGAGGATGCAAGAAAATAATACATCTGGGAAAAGGATACAGTATATGCAGTTATGGTTGGTTATTAGAACAAAAGTTTAAGTTTGTTGAAAATTGGAGATTGTTCAGAAATATAATACTGTATTCTGGATCAAGCCCCTCATCAGTGAGCCTCTTGTGCAGAGTTTCCTTTCTGTGACACAGAAAAGTCACTTCTAATGGAAGAACCTGTTGGTTCTAGGACACTTTTGTCCAAATACCATATTTCTCTCTGTGCTGACTGCACTGTCCTCTTTCTCTTTGATATTTCTAAGAGAGTTCCCTAGTCTTAAACCTCTTTGATAACCTTGGGAGACTTTGAAAATAAAGTAAATGGGTCCAAACATTCCTTATGCCTCTGAATCCCACTCCTACAACCGATTTCTTTTTTGCCCCATATTCCTGTTCAGCTGCACTCTTCAGGAATTACTGGTGTTCCTGGTCATCCCTGTGGCACAGATGCGGTGCGAGCTAGTTTTTGTCATTGTAGCCGGCCGCACACCTGTCTCTCAGTGCCAGTTACCATGGAAACGCGTGCCAACAGGAAATCTGCATCACCTGCAACCAGTCGACTTCCGTGCTCACATAAGGTGGTGCAGTGTATTTAAGGACTGTCCTGATATAATACTGTAGGTTCTACTTTATTAAAATGAATGCCCTTCCTCACATTGTTTTCTTATTGTCTATGCTGTCCAACCCACTATCACCAACATACTGTCCAACAGGACTTTGCTTGTGAATTGGCTTAGAACTGGTTTCAGTCCGAGAGGTATGGAAAGGGAAGGGTCCAGCTGATATCCTTAGATTTTATATACTGTCATTCAGCTTTGCAATTGAAAGCATTTAAGGCATGGTTGGATTCTGTTGCATTAAATTAAAAGTGCTCAGTTGAGGAAGCTTGAATTAAGACAGTTAAACTCCATGTCTCAGTTTTCTGTGCCCAAGGGCAGGACTGTGTCCCTTCAGATGGGTCCAGTGATTGCAAACCCAGGGGGAATTTAAAACTTTCATTTTTTACCAGCCTCAAGAATTTTTATAAATTTAACCCTCCACATAACTCAGTTTTACCATCAGGTTTTCAGACCTGCACATAGTCTCTCTAGTCCACAAGAAATGTTCATACACTTGGTGACTTTTCTGACAGAAGCGGTCTGCACATGTGGAGTTCTTACCATAACAGTGACTTACTCATCCCTAGGGTTTTCCAGCTTTATGTAGACTCTTGTCTCAGACACTGCTCAGCGTTTTGGCTACAGGAGAATGGGCTCAGTATTGGAAGATGGACGCCACAAGGCTTGCCTATTCCCCGGGCTCATGGGTAGCCCTAAGGCAGGCCTTATTCCCAGGCATCTTGACCGACTGGGTCCGGGGCTCAGATCGCCTGGTTCCATTATGCTTTTAGTTCCTGTTCCTGTTTTGGTTCCGACCTGGTTCCTGTTTTTAACTGTTTGTCTTGGATGGATCTCCCGGCCTTTGGACTACGGACTGCACCCCGACTTCCTGTTTTGGACTTCCCTGGACTTAGTTGCTTCGGCATTTCCCCCTCCTGCACCTGATCACTACAGTCACCGCCCCCCTGTCTGTCTACCCATCCTAACCCTGCTCTACCTTCCTTAGTTGTCCTTCTCCAGTCATTTCCGGATTATACCGTCTGCATAGGGTCTTTACCAACACACTTCACGGGAGTCAGAACTGGCTCCCATGACACTCGCAGCCAGTCTCGTGGTCAATTTAGCATTTTTCAATGAACGACCGTGTTTGTTTTATTATCATCATATTTTGGGGGGAATTTATTTTGTGTGCAGTTTAATTTCCTACGTGCGCTGATTTCATAGCATGTGCGCGCGCACACGCACACAGCTTAGAGGGAACATGTGCTGCAGCCAGTACCGGCCTCACATGTTTCGTTAGTGTCTGGTGATGAAGTGCTTTTTCGGTTGTTTGTGATTAATGTGCTTTCAGATGTGGCTTGAATGGGACACTGAGCCCCTGCATTGTTCCAACAACGATTCACAAGGTGATTAATGAGTGATGTCTTTTGCTCAAGGATCTTACTGCAGCCTAAAAATCATTCTTACAAGGTTGGGTGAAGACTTGTATACCCTTAAACTGAACTTTATTTCATTCATTTGCAGAATCTTTTCTTATGGAGAAAAATACAACCAGATTACCATTTGCTTGTGCAGAAACTGTAAGAGTAAGGTGTAATGTTATTTTCTGATCTTCAAACATTGTGTCATGAGTTCTCTTTTTCCACGTTTTTCTTTCTTGTGGGCTCCCATATTTGAGTTATTTTAAATTGCTTTGTTTGGAAAGACAAGAAAAAATGTGCTAAAATTAGATAAGGGGTGTTTTGAATATTTCCTTTGGGGAACAGACTAAATCTCTCTACAAAGACTTTATAATCTGTTGCAAATGGGGACTGCTTGTGCATTTAAATAAAATATTGTGTGTTGAACATTGTGACCCTGATTCACCTGAATTTAATTACATGTATTTGCAGATTTTAATCCAATAGATTTAATGATGCAATTAGTTAGCTCAGAACAATCCTGAGCAATTCAACTTTTATATTATTCGAGGTAAACACCTTTCAAACTTTTGTAAATACAGATATTTGTTTTAATGTAATGGTCCTTAAAAATATTCTTGTATTCCACATAAAATTCACTTGGTTGGCCACGTTGGGCCAATGGTCTATCATAGTAGGAGCATGGAAATCGTAAATACTGATCCAAGGGCCATCCGTCCTGGAAATATTCCAGCTCCTGAGGGCAGAGGAATATAGGACAAGGTCATCTACAGTACATGCAATGTGCAAGGGTGACTGGCGTTATGATCATTAGCCATATGGGGAATACATGTACAAGTTTGGTCACTGCGACTCGATTTTGTTGTGCTTTTAAATGGAGATGTTTTTAAAAGCTTTTCCAATTACTGTAATTTTAGTCTCAATATAATGAGTGTCAGGGTATTCAGGGCTAAGTTACACCATATGTTTCTTATTGGGTATACTTAGCATTTACATGTCAGTGTACTGTAGATGCATAATGTGACTGATCAGGTTTTTGGTTACACTACTATTACTGTTATTACAAGGCCTGCCTTCTTTCTCCCATTTAACTTCACACCTGAAGAAGGCTCCACAGCTGAAACGTTGTGTTTCTTTTCTTCTCTTTTCAGCGTGGAATAAACCTTTACTTGTTCCTTTGCAGCTTACGCATGCTGACGCAGCTACGTATGACCTGATAACAGCTTGGACAATGGCAAACCAATTTACTGTTAGAATTCATTCAGCACACTCTTCATTGGCATTGCTGAATAATTAAAAAAGAGCACTGTTCTCGGATTTTTTGCTACCCAAGGTGCTTAAAACGTTATTTCTACGAGATTTCTAGGAACTTGTACAGTTCACCTGCTGTGCACTGCTTTAAAACTGCCTTTAAACCACAATATCGTGTGCATTCATCTGTAAAGCAATGTTTATTGAGGAAAAAAATTACCGTTCAGCTACTGCTTTGAATTTAAAATAATACTTACAATAACAATGAAGATAACCTAGTTTCTTTTGAGAAGTGGGAAGTGACATGTCAAAATGTAACATCAGAACACAACTCTGACCTTGCTCTTGCAAGAGTTTACTCATTCTGTCAAACACACGTCCTTTTACTCTCCCGTTTAAATTTTTAAACATTAAAAGTGAAAAATGACTACATAACTACATTCTTTTTTTAACCTAATTCCAAAAAGGGGCCATTTACATGTTTTATGCTTTGAAAGGGGAATTGTAGAAATGAGTTTGCGTTACAAAGTGAACGTGTGCCTGAAGATCATTACTTTGCCTTTTTTCTTTGCTGTAAGAAGCAGGGTGTAGCAGTAAATAATAGATCAGGGCCTAGTTTTGCAACAGTGAGACAAGACGTGTAAAATCCTGTCTTGTAAAATACTCCGCTGTTCTGTAATTGAATTCATCTTGAAAATACAGTTGCATTATAGCTTGGGAAAGAGAGCATAAGTTCAACTCCTGCCCTGCAGGCTACATGGTTCTTAAAAGTGAAGATAATTTAAAGCTATACACAAAGTCTAAAGTCTTGCTACAAATTTAAGATAAGTTAAAAAACATATGGTAGGTGCTACTAATACACATTCATTTACTGTTTCAAGTCAACTGGCCTTCTAATGTTTAATTCGTGAGGCTCTTGGGTACCAAAATGCCTTATTTTCAAGATCTGCTTTCTACAAAACAACCAGTTTCATATCCGCCCATGGTTTCCAAGTACAACTGTTGTGAATGCCCTGACTCTGATATCATCCTCTGAAAATTCAAGCACAAGCTTTTCCTGTAATTTGACAACAAAGTGTTGCCTTATGGTTGTGACATTCAGTCTCTGAAGGTCACTTTCTCTGGTTTGTGCATCTAGTACCATGAAAGTGGGGAAAAAAACACCAGCACAAGACTTCATTTATAAAGAAGAAGTGCTTTCACACTGCCTGCATGCACCACAGCAAATAGCAGGGTACTAATGAGAGTTGAAATCTAAATCAATGCTTTTTTTCCTTGAAAGAACCCAGATCGATCTTTCAGTTCAGACTGAAGTATCACCTCCATATAAAATTGTCTCAAAACAAATTCTTGTTTCGCCTTCAGTTTCTCAACTGGTTGCTACTTGTTCTGTTTATGTGAAATGTTTTTTTTTTCTTCATTCATTATTCCCTGTGCGAAGACTTTTTTGAATCCCTCCTCCTGAGTTACAGTATATTCTTTCACTGGCAGCTGAAGTTTATGGATACAAACCATCCTTACTGTCCTGGTCTTGATAGTAAAATTCAGGGAAACAAAAATGTTTTTAATAATTGGACTGATCAACCAGCATGATTAATCCACACTATATTTCAATATCACCTTGGAACCTGATCTTGTTAGATCAGAGACGTTAATACTGGTGTGTCCTAGCTAAATTCCACTTAAGACCAAAATGTGACCTAATTTCCCCTTTAAATTTCCCACTTCATGCAGTTCAGTCCACCCTAATTAAAGTGTGACAGGGAGTGATCTGAATAATAAGCTTTATCGGAGTTACTCACCTGGCTGGGGAGAATAACAACCCATTGATGGGGCTGTTTCTGTGAAAGATGAGCCAGGGATCTGCTCCAAGGGAAAGATGAGGTGGACAGATGCAAAACTGAAACACACAGGATGCAGGAGTAAGCAAGATGCATGATATTTCTACGGTAAATCGACAAGCGGAAGTGAGCGGAATTAGGTTTTGACCTCCTACCCAAAACGTCTGTTTCAGAATTTCCAACTAGTGAACCTTCCCTGATCTGCTGTATACAGGAGCTACTGTACTGTGTCTTGCATGTTAGCACTATGAACATGCCATCATATATTTGTAAGGGAACTAGTGAAGGTTTATTCCACGCTGAAAAGAGAAGAAAAGAAACACAACATTTCGGCTGTGGAGCCTTCTTTGGGTGTGTTTCTTTTCTGTTCAGTGTGGAATAAACCTTCACTTGTTCCTTTGCAGCCTACGCATGCTGACTCAGCCACCTACGTGAACTACATCATACATTGTGTTTTGTTTCAGATGATAATTCCCCCAAATTAAGGACAGTCCTCTGCAACAGGTCTATGTAGATAATACTCCGTGGTGCTGGTGTACACAGTGCACCATTAGTGCTGTGCTTTGAGAGACAACAGAGAGGTGGTGGAGACGAAAGATGTTAAATAATGTCATGCAATAACGAGCTAAAGAAACCAGTGATAGTTAAAAGCTTTGGAAGGCTGCCACAGTTTCAGAATCGCAGGCCACTCTATGGGATTATTCCTCTTTCCCTTTCCACTAAGCACATTTAATTTGTGTGTTGGCAGGTCATCTGATTTACTGTTCCATCATTGTTCAGCCTACTCTATTCTGCTGTTGGTGCACAACACTTGGGCTATTCCCTTATGTGATTAGTATATATATTAACCATATGCAATACACACCTACACTGTAGGTAACACGTTCTATACAATTATTTCTTTTTCAATCACTGGCATAAAATTTTGATGCATTTCACTTTCTCCTTCCAACATCTCTGAATATAAATGCACTATTAAACCTTTTTTTTCCAGATACAAGCCAAAATGAACACAATCACCATGACTGGATTCTAGCTGTGTTTTTAGAAAAATGTGCACATCTGACTAATTTATTTGGTGTCATGCATTATTAAATCCCTTTTCTTCAGTATTTAGAGCTTGATTGTCTTAAAACCCGTCGTTAGCTTTCTCTAATCTTTTGTGGGGCTTTTGCAGCACGTGTATTCAGTATCAACTTTTTTTTTGAAGATAAGTAGATGCAGTCATCAGTCCCAAATGCTGCATACATGTGGTTGCCAAGATACAATGTACAGAAGCTGGTACAAGGCCTGAAAAGATCCTGAAAAGGCCGGTTATGACCTTTACCAAGATTTACATTTTGTAGTTGTAACAGATTTTCTAACTACCAAACGATTATAAGTATGCTTGCGGTCAGCTTTCGCCTCATGAATTTGCTTTTATTGGAACTTTACTTTCCATTAATATGCCAGTGTGCTTTACATGTTTGTGAATTTTAACAGGGTCTTGAAATTGTTTTTTTATTTTTATTTTATCCAAGCAGTAAGTACTTTCTTTAGCCTTAAAGTATAAGAAGGTGTAATACAACATGATCTTTCAATGGAGCCGGTATCAACCCTTTGTGAATAGACCGTAATACCATTCAAATCAGAAGGCCCTGCTGTTGTCCTCCTCTTTCCCACCAGAACATGTCAGTGATTAAATAAGCTGTACGAACCTCGTATGTTGCAATTGTTGTAACAGAAAGCATATTCTGGATCCCGAGATGAAGTTAAACAGAAGAGTTTATTGCATGCAAGGAACAATATTGCCGAAGTCTTGTTTCCCGTAAGAAACAACAAAACCGAAGTATTGTTCAAAGTGCTGGTACAAACTTTAGGTTTATATATCCTTTCCTTGCTGCTTCTGACGTCACTCGTTATTAAGGTAAAGGGGGGAGGTCACGTGTTTGGCCAGTTTACAGCTTTTTGCCCAAATGGTCAGGGATTAAGTCCCCAGGGGGTTCCCTAGCTCTCCTAGCATCTGGCATCCTTATCAGTTCTCCCTTTCCTGCCATAAACTCCTGTTGCTTAGAAGTCTAATCTTCAAGCAGAAAGGACTTAATTTAACCCCCGTCTTTACTTTTACTTCACAATTAATAAACTTGGTTGTTAAATGTTTGCTAAAAATGTAAAACCGAAGTTCAATAGGAGGGTCAAATCCTTAATCTCACACGTACGCGTAAATATTGTATTTCGCCTGCAGAACACCCTCTTCCCAAGTATCTTTTGCTTCACTGCTCCCTGTGCCCCATCTTCACCTTTAATGCCTGCAGCAGTCTCCTCCCTGGTTAATTTCTCAAAAGCAAGGAAAGAGAGGTGTAAAGAGTGGGTCTAATACAGCCAAACAGTACAAGTACACTATCCTTTTAGATTACTTTACATTTCTGCCTAAAGCAAAATAAAAAGCAAAAGCTTTTAACTGATTACTAAGCCGATTTTGGTGTTTCTGGGTCGGGTTGTACATTTCCTTTGTATTTCTTATCTCTTTTAAGTGTTTACAGTGTCTTGGAAAAGGATTCACCCTGCCAAGTGATGTCACTGTACAGTGTATTCACTACATAGGTCTTCACATGGACTGTTAAGATGTGGAGTGAAAACAAAGGCTGAATCTTGTTGAAGGTTTGTTAAAAGTAAACAGCTGAAATAATGTGGAATACATATTAATTAACTTTACACATTCTCAACCGCTT
Organism: Lepisosteus oculatus; assembly: GCF_040954835.1. Classification (NCBI taxonomy): domain Eukaryota; kingdom Metazoa; phylum Chordata; class Actinopteri; order Semionotiformes; family Lepisosteidae; genus Lepisosteus; species Lepisosteus oculatus. The sequence goes on along the minus strand of NC_090719.1, from coordinate 8,267,799 downwards.
GAAAGGCTTTTTGGCTCGTGCAGTTTCTTAAAATAAACCACGCTGAAAGTACTGCATCAGGGGGCCCAAATGATTTAAATTATTGATTCAGATATAATTTGAGGAGCTGTGGCCTTAACCAAAGCCCATAAGCCACTGATGAACACAAAGCTTCTTACAGTGCAAAAAGAAGGATTTGCATCCTATAAGATACAACAACTTTGTCTTCTGCATTCAGCCAGTGCACTGTAATTGGTAGCTGCCAAATACTGGACATGGACTTAATTGTTTTCCCAAAGTGAGTATAAAACCCTTTAGGTTTTCTCTTCACTATTTTAGTTGGCACTGAAAGTATGAGCAGAAAGGTTCTCTTGAGTGGCATTTCGTTGCTTGAAGTGATTAATGTTTACTAGGAATGCCAAGGAACAATAGAAATGCATTAGGGTTTGAATATTTTAAAATGCTTTTCACTTAGGAGAAAGAAGTATTAAAATTTTATCTACCAATAAATTGACAACACGTTTTTTTGGTGGAAATTGACTTAACGCCTAATCTAAGTTTTCAAACATTTCAGGATGTGTGGCATGACCATATATTTTGAAAACGTTTGACAGTACTAACGGCGGTCGAAAATTGCAAACCTCTTTGCAATTTCCTCTTTTTGCAAGTCATCATCACCCTTTATTAACCCTGCTCGATGAAGGACCCTTCCACAAACATCCGTCTTCAAATTCTCTCATTCATCTTGATCTGGCCAGCATATTGATTTCATATTTCGTACGTCTTCAAGAGGGTCTTTTTACATGTTTGTTTTTTTGTCACTGTGCTTTTCCCCCTCGATCTACTCCCCTTTATTTATGTGTGTCCAGTCCATTTCTATTTTAGTGACACCGCTAGTTATTCCAATTTTGTATTTCCATCTCTTCCTATTACTCCAAACATACAGTACATTTCCCTCTGCTTCTTTCAGCTTTTTTTTTTCGCATTCATGGTCTAGATTTCACATCCATGCATTAATGTGGGCAGCACAGTTTAATAAAATGCCTTTCAATTTGGGCTTAAAGGCATTTTGTCTGTTTAGAATCAAGTCTAGTCTTTCAAACTCACTTTAAGACATTTTTAATGTTTTCTGTTGTGGAGATTTGTTTTTCTTTTGTTCTTAGCTCTTCTGTCTTAATGATATTTTCTTTACTTGAGGAAGCCATATTTGTTAAACATCTTTTGCAAGGCAACAATACATGTATTGTGTATATAGTATTATTTTTGTGGAAAATGGATACATTAATAAAATACTGGAACAATTTCTAAATATACCAGTTTGACAGTCAGTTACTAAATAATTACTGTAAACATTTACCAGTGTGTCAGTTAATCTTTAATATATCCAGTTCATTTGTAATTATTTATAAATTGGGGTAGATTATAAATTGACTGGTTATTTTATACATTTACTAATTTTCCAAATAAGCTATAACTCATGTTTTTCCATTATGTATCAAGTAGTTAATTCTGGGAACATGCTTTTTGAAAGGAAATGATGAGAAAGAAAGGAAATTGCATAAGATTTCATGGTCACTCAATTCCATTCAATTCAACTTTATTTGTCATTATACTTACACAGGTGCATAGTATAATGAAAAGTGTTTCTCATTAGTCTTTCAGGTGCAGTATATACTGTATATATAGAACAGCAGACAAGACAATAGACAGAAAATACAATTACAATAACAGAGTAAACAAAAGTATGGTACCAGTGCGACAGTACTCATATCTGTTAAAAACTGTGCAAAAGTACACAACAGAGCAAAGTACACAAACAGAGCAAAACAGTGTAAAATAATACGGCAAACAGTGCAAAATAATATGGCGATTATCAAATAGTACAACTATCAACTACAATCAAGCACAGTTTTAGGTTCAAGTATGGCTTACATTCAATTGTCAGAGGTATGGTTTATGTAGTGGTGTAGGAGTACAGTCATTGTGGGTACAGGAAGAAGTGAGGAGATATCATAGTTTGGTGGGTGGGAGTGGGAGGGGTCACCAGCTTGACGGCTCTGGGGAAGAAGCTATTTCGGAGTCTTGTTGTGTGCAACTGGAAAGTCTGGAACCTTCTACCAGATGGTAGGGGGACAAACCAGTTGTGACTGAGATGAGTGGGATCAGTCATAATTGTGGTGGCTTTTTTCAGACACCTGGTGTAGATTTCCAGGATGGATGGTAAGGCACTGCCGATGATGTGTTGGGCAGTTTTGACCACCCGCTGCAGGGTCTTGCGGTCGGATGCGGTGCAGTTGCCGTACCAGACTGTGATGCAGCTGGTCAGTACTCGCAAGATATTGTGCTAATGTGTACCACATTACTCAGGCCACCTGTCTTGTGGCAAGTCTGCTTAATAATAGATAAACAAAAATGCCAAAAGTGAAAACAACATTTTTTAAAATTAATTTATAAAAAATCTGAATGAAACATAGTGCAAGGATGAACAATGTGCATTATAAGCATCAGTATTCCAAACAGTGGGCTTTCAGGTTAAAATACTGATTGACCTTTCTTGTGTGTAAGCATATGAATATATTCTACAAGATCACTACCAGTGTTTCTGTGAGTGAGAGGTTCTATCAATCTGTTCTGGCGAGCGCGATTTTCTACACGGTGGTGTGCTGGGGCTCTGGGATTAGAGCTGTGGATTCTAACAGGCTGAACAAGCTCATCAGCAGAGCAAGCTCTGTCGTTGGGTCTGGCCTGGACCCCCTGGAGGTCTGGCTGAGAGGAGAATGGTGTCCAAACTAGAGGCCATCATGGACAACATCTCCCATCCCCTCTATGACATACTTGTAGAAATGAAGAGCACGTTCAGCAATAGACTGATTCATCCACGGCGCGCCATAAGACTGTACAACGCATCCATCTTGCGTCTGGGCAGAGGCAACATTGACAGTGACCTGTTTCTGGACTGAACAGTAAACTGCTACATCTGTTCTTTTTCTTTTTCCTGTGTGCAACAGTTTTTGTAAAAAATATATGCCAGGGACTTGTGCAATACATTTATATTTATATTTATATTGTGCAATACAATATATTGTGTACTGTTCTGTTATGGTTTGTTCTTTGTGTGTTCTGGACTGTGAGTAACTCTTCTTAGTGCACTTCTCACTGTACTGATTGTATTGTATTATTATTTGTTACACTGTTGCTGTGTTGTCTGTGTTAAGCTGCTGTTGCACTGCAATCTCAAGGACAAATCAGCATCCTATTTTACAAGAGCATCCATGACTTGTTTGTGTTGAAAAATAAAAGAGCTCTTGAACTTTGAAGCATATTTGATGGATCATATTCAGTACACATTCACCTACTTAGTGACTTTTCCTTGTAAACATCTTTTTATATAAATTTGTATTACACCCATCCATTTTTAACCACTTCTTCCAATTCAGGGTCACAGAGGAGCCAAGACTACTGTATCTCAGCAAGCGATGGGCAAAAGGCAGAGTATATCCTGGACAGACAGACAAGACACTCAGACCTATGGCCAATTTTCCCAGAAGCCAATTAACCTACCAGAATGTTTTTGGACTATAGGAAGTACCTGGAGGAAATCCATGCAAACATAGGGAGAACATACAAACTCCATACAGACAGCACCCCAGGTCCAGAATTGAACCTAGGGCCTCAATGCTGTGAGGCAGCAATGCTAGACACAGCACCATCATTCTGCCCTAATTTGTGCTACAATGATTTCCAAAGTTAAAATTTTAGCAATTGAAACCCTTTTAAAGTCTCACACTTTTCAATATGTGTTCTTTTTCTGTACACTGACATAAACTATCCTGTCAATATTGGGCAAACTCCTAAAATGTTTAAAGGTTATAGAATCTGTACCTGCTTTGTATTGGCGGGTTAGATTTTAGTGTGACACTGTGGTCCATTTAATGGGTGATAAAATCAGGGGTCTCTCAAAGTTAGCAACAGTGGCACAAATGTAAGTTACGTTTAGGAACAATAAACACACAAAACAGGAGACACTTCTTTACACAGAGTATTTTGGGGAAACTCCCAGATCAAGCGGAAGTTGTCCCCTGCTTCTGTCCTGCAGGAATCAAATGGTTGGAATTCTTAAATAATTCAGCTACAAGCAGACAAACAAACAAGGTCCAGTAGCCTCCTCTTCTATGTAATCGTTCTGAAGTTGTGTCTGTCTGGGTCAACATTTGAACAGTATCGGAAAATAAAGTTTGCAAATGAGAGATCATTTACTGTGGCGTATTCCAAACACTGTATTTTGATTCATATTTCTCTAAATGTATTCAGTAGAAAAAGAACAATCCTAAACCAGACCTTGGTTCCTTGGGGAAGCCAGGGGGCATTTGAGTGTACAGATGGCACCTACCAGAGAAACACAGGGGTACTGAGATTCTCACAACATGGTAGTTAAAACTAGCCTGAGGTAAAACATCAAAATGTTACATTTCTATTTAAAAGGAAGTAGAAGTATTTTTTCTAAGATTTTCAAGAAAACTGGGTAAACATGGACTTAATGTGGAAAGGCCATGGCTTGCTCAAAAGATCCTAAACTTGGTACAGTACAGTAAGTACAGTAATTGTGCTATGTACTGTATAATTGTAATTCAAGCAGGTACTGTAGCTGCGTCAGCATGCGTAGGTTGCAAAGGAACAGTAAAGGTTTATTTCATACTGAAAAGAGGAGAAAAGAAACACAACGTTTCGATCTTTACGTGTTCCTATGTACTGTATAATTCTGCTATGTACAGTATATGAGTTTGGCTCGGTGGGATATAGGATATAGGAAGGCTTATTTCCCGAACATACTTTGTTTTGATTCAGACAAGCTGATGTGAATTTCAAAGCATCTGCTAAAAAGAAGAAAATGCTGTGCTGTGGGCAACTTCAGGCTTTTCACAGAAGAAGTCATGAAGGTCTGCTTACTGAAGGAATTCAGGCTGCTTGTCACTTCACTGTCTCATCAGTCAGAGAGAAGCAGTGATCCCTAAAGAGCAAGATGCTTTTGGTATATTGTGTACAGCATGCTAATGGCCTTCACCGACACGTTATAAGACATACTGTTTAACGTCTTTAAACTCCCAAAAGACCTTATCTGTGTGATTAGTGCATATAGTGCTGATGAAAATAGCATGTTCACATTCTTATTAGTTTTGCATCAAGTGAGAGAATGTAAACATTTGTAACATAAATAATTACATTTTGTGTGTATAAGGATACATTTAATTAATGCAGTTAAAGAAATTTAATATTAATGGATGTCATGTCTGTATAGTGGTACAGCAGACATGGTAAGACTGTAGGTTGGACTGGGTTTACACTACAAAATTCATTTACAGTCATTAATTATTGATTGTTCTGGGCTAGAAAATGTAGAACATGTATGCATTGGAACTCCTTGTGCTTTTATTAATTTCTCTACCCCTTAACTCCTCAGTCTCCATATAGTATGTGTTTAATATTGAAGATTGTTATTTATGGCTAAAGCATATACTGTATTCTGTAGTATTCAAGAGGTTTCCCTAGGCTCTGAAGCAGGGCGAAGAGTTTTTCATTTCTGCCTGACTACTATACATTTTGTAGTAGTTCAGGTGGGTAGCTGCGTCAGCATGCGTAGGCTGCAAAGGAACAAGTAATAGGTTTATTCCATGCTGAGAAAAAGAAGAGAGAAAACACAACGTTTCGGCCGTGGAGCCTTCTGAAGGCTTCCATGCACACCCGAAGAAGACTCCACGGCCGAAACGTTATGTTTTCTCTTTTCTTTTTTTTCAGCATGGAATAAACCTATTAGTTGTTCCTTTACTGTACATTTTGTCTTCATGAAGACTGTTGTTGTCTATAAGCCATGCAGAATATGGGAAAACTAACTAGTTTGGAGTTTTTAGGCCATTTACTCCTGTTTTGTGGCCTGTCTTATTAAAGACTTGATTAGAAATTTCAAGTGTTTTCTAATTATCACTGCAGAGACTATCATGACAGAAAGGTCATAATACTCGTGGATCTGGCGGATTGTTATGATGTAATCATTCCCTAATTATTTAACTTGAACCTCAGTGGTGATGAAATGGAAATTAGTTTCCATTATAATACTTAATCAAAGCAATCCTTAAAGCTACCCTGCCTAGTATAAATGTTTGAAGAAGAGTGGTTACTTTCCTTGTGTGTGCCATTGCCAATAACTTTCATTTTATTTGTTTAAAAATACTGGAAACAATACTGAAGGATGAAATGAACTTTGAAACTATTAAAATAAATTGTGTACTAGGGCCACTTCAGTGCTTTAAAATACAATTTATTATATGACAATATTTGTTGAACAAATTAATATAAAAGGCTATAGTTGTGATGATTTTATATAGGTGTGTGTTTCACCCGATTTGAATTAATGCCTGAGAATCTTTTCTTTTCCATTAGTGAGTTCAGGTCCCTTTTTCCCCCTCATAATAGGCTTTCCATTTTACCACTCTCTGCACCTTATGTACAATAATTGGGCTTTAAAATTTAATTACTCAGGAGCTGTGGGACCAAAAAGATAGAGACAAGCACATTGTATTGTGGCACACACTGGGAACCATTAATGTTTTTTTATTCAGAATAGATTTCTTTCAAATTGGCTGATGGAAATATTGGCACTGACGAACCACAGGTCCCTGAGTTTTTCACATGGAGAAGCCATGCTGCATTATTGTAAAATAGTAATTGTAAAATGAGAAAATCCGATAAAGGTAATTTTTAGCTCTGTACTTAACCAAATCTGAAAAAATCTATCAAAAAGAAGTTCTCATTTTCAGCAAAGACCTGGAGACCCATTTAAACAGCAGGGCATTTATTGAATCAATCTGAGTGAAGTACTTTGCTCAAGACTACAACAGCAGCTCTGCACCTTGGATTTGAACCCAGGCCTCGTTCTTTGTACTTTGTAATATGTTTTTAAAATAAAATGTTTTTTAGATTGTTTTAGGTATGTTAAGGACATCATTAAAATCACATATAGTCCGTATACGATTTTAGTGATGTCCTTAGCATTAAATGTCAATTAAATGCATTTATAATTGAGGGCTTATGTGACAAAAGGAACCATATGCTTTTGGATCATGTTTTCTCTCTCAAACTGTATCCTAATGAATAACCCTTGGTTAAAGTTTTGGCAGCAAATTAATTCCTGAACAAAATAGTCCCATATTTACTGCTATACAGGTTTGAAGTCTTTTTGTTGCCTAGAAGTCTAAACCTTTCAATGTCGAGATAAGCAGATCACAGCAGTGTCCTCAGAATGTTTTTCATGTGGGCTGTGCTTTATTCATCACAAACTGTTCTCTGTTCTCTTTAGTTGAAACTTCTAAAAAATATTTGCTTCAGTATTAAGACTCTTGGTTCCCCCATGGAAAGAGAGAACAAAATTACTGTAATGGAGGTTGATACCAACTGATGTCCTACCTCTGTTATAGTTTATTGAGGGACTCTGGCTATTGGCTGTAGTGAAATTGTCCTGATTTGTCTTGGACATAACATTTAGTCATCAAAGTATTATGCGTATTGTACTCAAGGGCTCTCCTACATCTTTTCATTTATCAGGGTATGGCTAATTTGTAACAAGTCAATAGTTAAATACTGTACACTACACCAGCATACATTTAGCTTGTGGTGTGTGGTTTGTACAAGTCTCTTGAGGTGCACTTTAAGAGGACAGAACCTGATAACTGTCGAAGACAGGGAAGATATCTGGTATTTTACAAATTACAAATAAGACTCAATCTGGGAGAGTACCTGGGACTCTAAAGGAGGAGAATTCTGGACTTTTGTGTTTAACTTTGGAAATGCAATTTAATTATTCCCAAGGCAGAGAGAGACATTGATAAATGCATGAATAATGATTTTGACACATATACCACGTGAAAGCTGTCACAGTGCTGGCCCAGTCTCTATGATGAGGTAATATATTAGAAGAGAGCATCCACAGGTGTATTGTGTATGTAACAACAAACAGAATAAGGGCTTTGAGTGTTTAATGGCTGATGTTGTTTTCATTGTGGACTTCCAATCTTAATTTGGTTATAAAACAGATTAGACCATTTCACCTTACCATGTTCAAGGTTTCCTATAAATCACTATAACGCTTGCTCATAGATGTACATTCCATACATAAGAAACTCAAAATAGACTTATTTTTGTTTAATTATGTATTTATGCAATACCGGCTGTTATAACCCCCAAATACCAAATACCGTGTGTACACCTCTAACAGGTAATAACTGTTGTAAACTAAACTAAACTAAAACCTGTGAATGCTACTAGAAGCCAAACAGACCATCAGTTCGTAATTGCTATAGCAATTTATTTCTTTATCTATTTACATAGCGATAAGAATTTAATGACGGATTTCCAATGAGGGGAAAAACAACTCCACAATCCAGCGTTTTGTGACTCAGAATGTATCTACCTATGTTACGTTTATGATCTATTGCGTTCATTTTGCAGTATGAGTTCAAGGCCAAGAATATCAAGAAGAAGAAAGTGAGCATTGTGGTGTCGGTGGACGGGGTCAAAGTGATCCTGAGAAAGAAACAGAAGGTAGGCCTGAGAAACAGGAGGTCCTGACTCTCCACTGTCATTAAAAAGGGTGTTTCTCTAAAAGAGTAGGGGTGTTAACCCGGGTATCCTGACCGAATTTCCCCCTGGCCTTTACCAATCATGGCCTCCTGATAATTTTTGTCCCCTGGCCTCTTAAACATTTTTGAATTGGCTTCATCACTGGCGCACTTTGACTGCAGTTGCGTCATCCAGGTGTTGGCTACACATTATCTGTAAAGCACTTTGAGAGAAGTGTCCGGAAAAGCACTATATAAGTATAAGGAATTATTATTATTAGACTAAAGCCCAGAGGGTTGTCTTTTTGTCCTAGGTTATATTCCACAAAGATAAAAAAAACTCAGCAATAAAATAATCTCACACCTGATCTAACCTTACAGAAGCTTCTCGGTTTCTTTTGACACTCAAACCTCCTGTAGTCTCTGTTTATTCCCACACTTGCGCCATCTACTTGTCCAGCCTTAGCTACTGTTTTTTTTCTGTATCTGTTTTCTCTTGTTCTTGCGCAGTGTGTTTAACAGTATCTTTTTAATTCTTTACGGCAGAGGAAAGAATGGACATGGGATGAGAGCAAGATGTTGGTGATGCATGACCCTATTTACAGGCAGGTGGCTTAATTGACATTTCCCTTTCTATCCCATTTCTCCCCTCATTACCACATCGATAAGCAAACAAACACATCAGTAACAAATCAGTCTCATCCTGTTGATACTTCCCATCCGTTTTATTGACTAAGGGTATGACCATGAAATTCAAGTAACACCCTCAATTTAAATACAATCACTTTATTTCTGTTCTAGTATATAAAATAGTCAGTACAGTCCTCTGCATACAGACTAGTTTTGCATATAGTCCATGAATTACATAGATATTTATGTATCTGAATATATAATATAAATATTAATTATTTAGAATAATCTGGCTTTACTGCAGTATTGTAAATTAGACTTACTGGGCATGATGATTTTGCAATATAAGATCACTTTATTAGCCATATACAATTTCTTGTATTAGAAATTTGTCTTTTCGCAGACCCCAACTTGCTCTCCATAAGACACACAGACAGGGAGAGAAGCTTGGGGTCAGAGCGCAGGGTCAGCCATTTTATACAGCGCCCCTGGAGCAGCTGGGGTTAAGGGCCTTGCTCAGGGGCCCAACGGAGTAGGATTCCTCTGCCGGCCACAGGATACAAACCAGCAACCTTCCAGCCACAGGCGCAGAGCCTCACCCACAGGGCCACCACACCACCCCTCTATATACCATATAGAGTTGTAATTCTTTATGTATAATTTTTGCATAAATAATATATGGATCATATTTCAGGCTTTTGAAACCATCCCAGCCACTGCTCAGAAAATAAGAGTGATAACATGTAAAAGCACTGAGTTGTAGATGGGCAGCTCCTGTTCACTTAAAATTGAAATGAATCAAGCACAAAGTGGCCAAAAGATGTGAATGCCAGTTTCCTGGTCAATTTCTACCTCTGAATGCAAGGAATTCCTAAAATGTCTAGGCACTTTTATTTTAATCCACTGATATTTTGATGAGAATGAGTAACGCACTTTCAAACAGATTTGATTTGGAAAATCGTAATGCAGGGGCAACTTTTCTTTATATTTAATAAGAATTTGTAGAGTTTGGTTGTGTTTTCAATTATTCATTTTGACCATCAAAATTCATTAGCTTTCAGATTGTGGAGATCCATTGTACTGCTTCCCGTTGGTAGTAACGTCTAAATATTGAGTGACCTGTGGTCAGTCTTCACTCTTCAAGCGTATTCTAAGGCAGACATTCCTGTTACTGTATCTCAACATTTGCTGATGTGCTCATTTCGAAAGGACGTATTTAAATAACTAATTTTCTTAGCCGAAAAATATTCTTAAATGACAAGGACTGAAAGAATCAAGTGATGTCAGAAATGAATTATTTATTTTTCTTGGCACACACACACACAAAAAAGGAAAACTACTCAATTGCTTGGGTTTCATGTCACTTTAAAATAAGAACCAGTTTGCTGTTAGAACAAATAGCAAAAGCAAGGTTAAGGTATGACAAAGAACAGCCCAGTTTTTGTGAGGCATCCATGTTTGCAAAGACTGGGGAGAAAGTTGAGGTCTAAGACTAAGCTGTGTGTCTCCAGAATCATAGACATAAGCGAACCTTTTTAGTCTTGAAAGACTAGGAGGAGACCTGATACAAGTATTCAAAATCTTCAGAGGCAGTGAACCTTTTCAGAATGAACAATGAATCATGGGCAGGAGGACACAAGTGGAAAGTATGTGAAAGTTCATTTAAAACCCAAAACAGGGGGCACTTTTTTACCAGTGCGTTGTGAGAGTATGAAACAAGCCACCCAGCAATGTTATCAAAACCCATATCCTGGCTTCTTCGAAACTGCTTAATGAAAGCTTTGGATCAGTTAGCTACTAACTAGCAAATGGGTTAGATGGTGGTCTCCCCTCATTAACAACAGTTCTTATGGGGTGAGGAGTGGACTCTATTTGATATAGTACTTCTGAAAGGATTTTGTGTCTTGCTATTTTCAGTCAGTATTTAGAATAACACCAGCAGAATCCATATTATTCTTGTTGCTTCCAGCACTTTGACTGCTGAAAGTTGTTTTACTTATTTGTTATGTTTATGGTTGTATTAGAAAACAGTGTGAATTGCTCTAATTTTCACAGTTTATACTGCTCCATTTAATGCTTGTAAGTGTTTACATACCACAACATACCCCACAGTGTACTGTAGAAACAGACCTGAGATCAGACAAGCCAATTGGCTTCATATAAAGTACAGCAGCCCAAGTAATAAGTGAATCTCTCTCCACAGACTAATTAGCCAGATGCCCTACAAGGTGCGACATTTTCTAAGATATGAAAATATTCAATTTGTATATAATTTCCAAGGACTGCATCCTAGTGTGTCGTGCGATGGTGTCACATTACCATTTTTATAACAATTTTTATAACAGTGTTCTACTTAAAGTAAATGCTGTTAAATTTCAGTAGGTTACAGCAAAAGGCATCTTTCATTCTAGTACAGTATGGTTTACAGACTGAACACATTAATATGGATATCAAGTAGTTCTAGATTTCTTTTTTTATAAGCTGGATAAAGAAAGAAAAAAGGGAGATATGATTGTGGCCTTGCCAAGCCTTGAACTTTGTTAAAGGACATTATTCTTCCTCAAAAACTTTTTTTTAACTTTAAAAATGAAAAGATTTCCCCTGCATTAAGAGTTTCCAAATCAAGTCTGTCTTAAAGTACTCGTTTTCTTCTCATGAAAATATCAGTGGATTGAGCACATTAGTATGTATGTTAAGTAGTTCTAGGTTTCTTTATTTCTAAGCTGATTGAAGAAAAAAACATGACATGATATGATTGTGGAAGATGTGATATGATTGTGGCCCTTCTTACTCAAAACATGTTTTTGTATTTAACGTTTATAACACATATTTCAGGATTTTCTACGTGTCCCACGATTCGCAAGACTTAAAGATCTTCAGTTACATTGCGCGGGATGGAGCCAGCAACACTTTCAGATGCAACGTCTTCAAATCGAAGAAGAAGGTACAGAGATCTGCCAGCACTAAGTCAAATCTCTCATTTGCGTGTGGTTCACAGACTGAACGCTGAACATGGTAGTTCAGTCAGCTGTAAATATATGATGTTCCGCTTGAGAGAAGGGATGGACGTTGTGGAGCTTTTGTGGTTTGGCAACACTTGGCGACACTTTGCCAAGTCAACTATGTTGTTGGACTTGTTGTACAGAATCTACATTCTCTTATTCATTTGAGACAAGCTGTTGAAGATTGCACTGCTGTCTAGCTGCTGTTTAATCAGCTGTGTCTGTGTGAACAGCTGCTGCACTTTCTTCCCATTTTTACATGGATAGAAAACACCAAAGTACCCAGTTACCTGACCTTCCCATATTCTGTGATGGCCATGAGCCACAAATTGCCTGTTTGAGCCACAAATTGCATGTTTGTAGATTCCTGACAGTCAGCCCTTAGTGGCACCGAACGTTTTATTACTGTGTTAATAAAGCCAAGTAATATACAGATAACCTAACAAAATCATTTTAATGCAATCATAATTTAAGTAATTACTGAAAAGGTGTTCAGGTTTGTCACTTTTTTAAGTATGGTTCAGCAGTTCAACCTCAATAAAAGCAGACACCTCTGAACTGCAGTTTCAATGGAAATAAATGTTAGTGTTATTATTTCATTTAATTTCATTTAGATTCGTGTCTCAGTTTGAATTCAGGTGTTACTGTACAAGTGCAGGACTCCTAGACATTATGAGTTAGCTCGACTCTCCAGCAGCTGAAATAAAAATAAGAATGCCTTATTTGATTCCTCATTAACAGACCATGAGAAAGGAGCAGATTTGAGTGGAGAGGTACTGGTGCATTTCTATGTATTATTAGGTCTTAATCAGGAAGAAGAAAAAATTGGTATTTCATTGTATTTAAATTGGGAAAAGCGGAGGTTCAAAGAGGCTTTTTTAGATTAATGTCCAAATATGTCCACTGATTTCTGGAATAAGACCACCATAATAATAATAATGTTGAACGTAAGCCACCAAATTGACTTTAAAACTTTTAAAATGTCTACCAGGTAACCAATTGTAGTTTACAGTAGTCTCTTGTTAGCTTTATCCTATACAACATAGCCTCAAGCAGGAGAGACTTAAATCTCTTCCACAGCAGTTTCTGGGATGCAAATTGGATAGAAATACTGACAACCAAGGGACACATCATTTAAAGGGGAACTCCAGTCCCTATTTCTCAAACCAGTTATTTAATCTTGGTAACAGAATAAGTTCATTGATATTATAGAAAAAAATGACAAATTTCTAATTAAGCACAAAATTGTTACCTTTATGAAAGTACTGTAAGTCACCATGTTCACGCAGCTCGCATTTGAGTTCCCACGAGTTCCCTTCCTGCTCACTAGTCATTATAATGGCTAGTGTAATGAGATGTATGAGCGTAAAAATACAGGTTGTGCGTCGGACATTTCACCCCAGAACTGTTCCAACATGATCTGCATGCAGAGTTAACAAGTACTGTAAGTAGTATTTGTCGGCAAAACCATCTCAAAGTCTGGAGCAATATTTCTATTGTATTCACTGGGGTGCTTGTTTACAATGTCATAGGGCCGCAACACGTCACCGGAAGCTTTGTTGCCTTGGTCTGAATCGCAGAACATGGCCCTGCGCACAACTGGAAATGTAGTCTATTTTGTGAAGTTACTGTGCATATTTTACCGTTATTGCAGTTTGAAATGCATTCATCAATGCTGCAGTCTTTCTAACCTCGAAATCTGAAACTAGCGTTTCAGTTTCCCTTTAAATAGACAGGTTCTGCTTCACTATTGTACAGTAGTACAGTCTTATTTTTTCTTTTAAGGCTGAGTGCCAGATCAAGATTTTGATGAAAGAAGACCACAAGAGGGCTATATAAAAGTACCTGAAGTTTACTTTACATAAACATAGCTAATCACTCCATTGGTCATTATATTACAATGCACTAAAAGCTGTGGAAAACAAGATACTACTAGAAATAGTGATTATATGTAAGTTGTAGACTGAGGTGCCCATTAGGTCTCACAACTCTTGGATGCTGGCCTTGATTCTGGACTGGCGCACACTCTGTGTCGAGCTTGAATATTTTTCTCCGAACTTCGAAAAGTGGATCGGCTAAGTAGGGCTGGGCGATATATCGAAAATGTGACGATACCGACGTTAAGAATCTCTCACCGACCTTATTTTGCTTATGTTGGCATGTTTGGTAAAAGCTTTCCCCACTGTGTGTTTTCATGAGCGGTCCCCTTAAAAAAACTTCAACACCCGGTCGTCATATCCAGTCACATGCTTCTGCCTCGTCCAACCATCGTTCTTCATTCAAAACACAAAGAAGCATGCCGGGTGTGAGACAACGGTTCATGCTGAACCCCAGTCAGGCAGGGATGACTCAAGTACAAATGAAGACGAGCTGGTATCTAAAGAAGATGCAGTGTTGATCATTTGGTCATATTTTGGCTTCAGCAAACCGGATACTGAACAAAGAAGTCAGATGTAAACTCTGTCGGAAAACCGTTTCTGTTTCTAGAAGTAACACGAGCAACTTGTTTCATCACTTGAAACACAACCATGTCGTGGAATACGAAGAGTGCATGGCCAAAAAAGAGAGAGACTGACAAACACACTCATGGCTGAAGTGATTCCCCCAAAACAGCTGTCTCTAACACAAACATTTACTAATGCCACTCAACATGCAAAAGGTTTACGCAGATGTAACAAGACAGCTAACGCCATTACATACTACATAGTGAAGTACATGGTCCCCATAGTTACAGTGGAGCATAGTGGTTTCAAAAGACTCATTCAAGCCCTGGACAAGAGATACGTTGTGCCCCCAAGAAAATATTTTTCTCAAACTGTGGTGCCTGACATTTACTAAGTTTAATAGTTTCGCATATTTAAAACGTGATCTTTCAGCATATCATCTAATCATATAATTTCAAGGGTTTAAAAAAAAGAGTGAATTTATCGTTATTGAGGTAAATGTGGGAAATTATCGTGATATTGATTTGAGGTTATCTCGCCCAGCCCTACAGCAAAGTTAATTGGCATGTCTAAACTGTTCATACGTGCTTTGGTGTGTACGTGAACTGGCGTCCTGTCCAGCGTGGAGTCCCACCTTGCACCAGCTGCTTCTGAGAGAACTGGCATCCTATCCGAGAGCAAAGTGATCTGATAATGGATGTATGATAAATAATAGAACTATACACCGGGATAATAAATACAGAGTTTAAAGGAAAAAAAGCATTTTGCTGTGCTGTAAACCAAATAGTATATGAGTCCCAAAACTTGCACTATGCCCTAAGCCCTTCCTCCAAGTCCACACCTCTGTGACGTAGCGCAAGTTTGCTCAAGTATTTGAGGGGCATTGTTATAAAAATGGTAATGGGACCATTACCATTCATTCATGTTGAGCAGGCTCGACTCAAAACGGGCAAAGTAAACTAAGGAAGGTCTTTTTATTCAAAGCTTTGTACTACTGAATCCATTTTATATTGTCTGTCCCAGTACACAAATGATAGTACGGGGAACATAACGCAATCATTCATGTTCATTTTAAGTAAACTAAATAAGGTAAACTTGGCAATACCTCAAAGCTCTGTGCTATAAAATATGTGTACGATTAAATATTCCGTGTACAAAATACACCGCAGGTAAACAAATATTCATTAGTCCAAACGGGGTGACGAATTAAAAGCTTCATGTCACCGCTAGAATACATACAGTATGAATCTGAAGTAGCCTACTGAAATTTTATTTTTACAGAAAATTTGAGTTTTAAAACTGTAAAAATGTTCTATTTTATTTTATTTTCCATGGCAACTTCTCTCTGCTTTGACAGGCTAGAACATGAAATTTCACCATTCCGCAAAGAATTGGGGATGATTCCATGCGGAATGCGGACTCTAATGCGGGCTTCAGAGGAAGGCACTTTGAGGGCGCTTGTGAGCATCCTGGTGACACAAATTTAGAAATGGGACTTGAGCGGGAACACGAAAATGAGGGGCGCAAGCCTGCAAGTGGGGGTATCAGGACACGGCCTGAGTTTGAGGTCAGAGATCGAACACGGTCATACTCAGGCCGTCACTGCTTTTTGAAATGACCCTATAACTGCATGTTGTTTGTCTTGCCCTTAGACCCAGGCAATGCGCATTGTACGCACAGTGGGCCAGGCCTTCGAGGTGTGTCACAAGCTGAGCCTGCAGCACACGCAGCAGAGTGCGGACGGCGAGAGTGACAAGTCAGTGGAGGAGCAGCCAGCAGAGGGTGAGCAGGGACAGGTCGTGGAGCACAAAATGAGCCTCGTAATTAACCGCCCAACGCCATTAAAGACAACTACAGCACCGCCTAAAGCCAAAATGATGTTCATCGATTATTTTATCAAACACCGGGAACTGAAGTGATCATACATTAGGGAAAGCACACTATTAATGTGTGGAGCGGTGGCTCTGTGGCTAAGGATCTGCGTCTGTGGCTGGAAGGTTGCCGGTTCAAATCCTGCAGCCGGCAGAGGAATCCTACTCTGTTGGGCCCCTGAGCAAGGCCCTTAACCCCAGCTGCTCCAGGGGCGCTGTACAATGGCTGACCCTGCGCTCTGACCCCAAGCTTCTCTCACTGTCTGTCTGTGTCTCATGGAGAGCAAACTTGGGTATGCGAAAAGACAAATACCTAATGCAAGAAATTGTATAGGGCTAATAAAGTGATGTTACGTTATTTTAATTAAAAACTAAAATGATGCCAAAAAGCTGAGCAATTTGCTCATGATATATTCCATAACTTACATTGCTTTTAAAGACTTTGGTAGAGACCTGTGGCACTCAACAGCCCTAAGGGAATGTACACTGCTGTGTGCCAAGGTGACTAGAACAGATTGTTGGACAGCACGTTTGTGATCATAATCTGACCTGAAACGCAAATGGGAGACAGCGTGTCAGTGGCGTTGCTGTGTTGTGCAGGTCGCCAGTTAACGGGCGCTGAACAGGACGAGGTGGGGAAGTCTGAGGCTGATCCCGAAGCATCGGCACTGTGTGAGCAGGCTGTGAACGAGATCCTGCAGAGCCTCTCCGAGCTGGATGTAGTCAAGTCCTCTCACATCCATAAAGACACGAACTTTCAGGTAGGGGGTATTGTCCTCTCTTAAGTCTTAATTTACTGGATACCGCCTAAGAGGGTGGAAAATTTGGAATTTCTAAAAAAATCCTACAGCTGTTTCTGGAAAACGGAGTTTTCTGCTTGACGATTCAAATTTAAAGGGAAGCAACAGCTGTGATTCATCTAATAAAAAAAACTTAAATGGTCTGAATGGAAAAATGAAGCACAAAATTATGGATAAAAGAGTTAACAATTAATTCAGAGCAGTTTGAGCTACAGCTGTATATGATATTGTTGTATATAGCAGCAAATTGTTTGACCCTATAATAAAATTTACAGATCCAGTTTTTTTTT
The DNA here is from genome assembly GCF_040954835.1 of Lepisosteus oculatus. Classification (NCBI taxonomy): domain Eukaryota; kingdom Metazoa; phylum Chordata; class Actinopteri; order Semionotiformes; family Lepisosteidae; genus Lepisosteus; species Lepisosteus oculatus. The sequence continues at coordinate 8,250,174 of NC_090719.1, read as the reverse complement.
CTCTACATATTATAGAAGACTTAAGTAGGATAATTAATAAATAATTAAATATTCCAATAAGTACCAGTTTCTTTCCTGGCAGCCTTAGAGTTGTTTATTAACATGGGCCTATCATTACTAGATGTAACTAATTTTTCACTATAATTTTAAAAATAATTGATATTATTGCTTGTAATGTATTATAAGGACCTATCTTGGCCTTGGTTTTCCTTCATTGATACCAACTGCATCTGAAATGAGAGAATATCAGACCCCTTGAATGATGTGAGATATGTTTTTGGAGGACGTCTGCACATCCAATGGTGGTGTGCGTGTCGAAAAAGTGTTCAGATTCGTCTGTTTTGATTACCCACATCACAGTACAGTTAGTGCTTTGTATAAGACAGAGTAAAAACACTCTGGGAATGCTGGTGGCAGGAATCTTTTAGGTAATGATGTCTAGGTGCAGATCCTGTCTATTTAGGGGTGGAAGCACTTTAAAAGTGCTAGGCAAATGGAGGGAATTAATGTCAATATGATCATCATCTATCTACCATCAGACTGTAGCATCCATGCTATTGAGAAGAGGAGTATACTATCTCAGACTTAGTAATCCAAAGGCCAGTCTCAGGAAAGCTAGTATCCACTGCAGGCATGAGAGCCATTAAGAATTATTATAACAGCATGATAGCTCAGTGACAGCAGGCTGTACAATAGCATATACGGTACAAGCGCATCTGCATAAACACTTCAAGAGTAGTGTTTCATTATATACAACTTGTATATACAGGAGGAACCATGAAAGGGGTGCTTACTTCTGTGTAAGGGGGTCACACTGTTTGAAGGTGACAATACAGCCAAGTTGAGGCTTTTTTAATTGCAACATGATGTTATCTGAATGTCCGGGATAAAGTTATGCACATTTTGAGACCAGTGCACTACACGTTTACTACAGCAATAAAAACATCTTTAGAATGTAATTCCTCAGTCTTCTAATGTAAAAATGCCAGGTTCACTCAATGCCTTTCTTGTTCTGTGGGGAGGACTTGCATCATGCGCTAACCCACCTTATGCTTCAATAGTATTGCATAGTATAGAACTATAAGTTCAAGGAAGGTATTGTTGCCGCGTCAGCATGTGTAGGCTTCAGAGGAACAGGTTAAGCTTCGTATAGTTCCGTATAGTACGGGAGAAGCATATTGAATATCTGTTTAAATCTCCCCCTGAAGTCAGTGCTGTACACATTTAATGTACTGTAGTAACATTTACGTGTCCTGTGCGTGGTGTCCCGATCAGTCAATAGGCCTGATAGATTTAATGTACAGTACCTCTAAGGTCAAGTACCATACTGTATATGACTCATGACAAATAATGTAACTTTCAAAGCAACAGAACAAACCTAACCTTAATCCATTATACTGTACCTCATCTGGTATCCAGGGGATTGCATTCCTAAAGTTTTTCAGACTATTTACATTGTGTTCGATTTGCTTTCAAACTTTCAAATACTGTATAATAAGTGTGCCACCTTGGCCACAATGTGATTAAGCGCCTGTGGTTTGGAGCAGGTGAGGACAGGGCTGTTGGACTGAAGACACCAGGATCTAATGCTAAAGATGTGCTTTTGGAAGTCAAAAAAGGCTTCCTCACCAGTCCTTTAATCCCATTTTAGGGTTATATAAGTATGTGCACTTCAAAGATAGCCAAAGAAACCTGCACTAGGTACCGATGTCTCCATGGGAACGACCTAATCATCGTCATGGTTGTGGCAGTGTGATGATTTTCTCTATGCTGAGGGGGATGAGCATGCAACAGGAGAAGTGGAGAGGGTGCTAAAAAATTGATATATTTTTTTTTTTGCTTAACTCCCCTGAATTGAAAATGCCAGGAATGACTTCTAATAATTAAGGCTCTGCGCCCTTCATGTTTGACAGCACAAACGCACACCCCTCCCTTCACCCACATCCACCACTTCAATTAATTTTCATCAGCCGCAACAAGCTTGGGTCTCACAGGACACATTACAGGCCCGGCTTTGCATAATTATAACTTGCAGAAAAAAAATCCTTCCTGATATGTGGTTCTTTGGAAACTTTGGGTTTCCCACCTGCTAACTGAAGTTACATATAGTGAATTCAGGGAAAATTTATTTAGAGAAATTAATTCAGGGAAAATTAATCCTGAGGGTTTTCACTGTCTCTTTCCTCACTTATTGAGCATCCGTTTGTTTTTTTTTCAGTGACAAACGATGTACTTTTACTTTCTTCCCACAGGGAAAAGGTTTTGCTAACCGGAGAATAGCAAGCATAATTTAGATGTCATCCATCTGTTATTAGGAAGCGTCTTATTCTTGGTTAGGGTCTCAACACTCCAGAAGAAAAATCAATTGTTTATTTGCTCAACATTTTGCAACAGAATGCATTATAACAGTTAGGAATATTTTATAGACACCTTGTGGGCAAGGAGGAGTGGAAAAGAAAAACATTTAGACCCAGTGTTTGCCTCCACCTCCAGATCATGAGTTAGTGGCACATCAGACCTAATACAACATGAAGAATCTGCCAAGCTAAGGCTCAGAATCCTGCTGTCCTGGTTCTGTCATCAGGATTATCCTAGGGAAGCAGCTAAGGTTTCCAGTGGCTGCTATCTTGGGCCTAACATTTCACTAGACCCTGGGTTCTGACATCACAGATATCCTTGTTCTGTGATAGATGCCAGCAAAATCCAGACTGTAAATCCAGATGTAAATATGAGAAATTGGGATACAGTAACTGGGTGGAGGACCACAGTTTAAGGAAAATCAAATGAAATAACACAACCTAAACAATGGCAGCCCTATTAGTTTACAGGCTAAGAAAAACACACATTTAAGAAACAGGTATTGGGCCTTGGTTTAAGACTTTTATAACTTAACTTGAGTTAAGACTGTTGGGCGATCTCTTATGTGTTTTAGGAGGTCACTACAAAATGTAGGAGCCCTGAAGATAAAGGTTCTGTCATCAGCAGTTATTGTGAAGATCTTGGGGTTACTGGCTAACTGCTATCTTTTAATTTGGAGTGCTCTGCTTGGTGTGTATGTTGTTTGCGGGACAGTTAAATATGGGTGAACTAGACCTTTTACATCCTCTATTTAACTAAATGTTTGTGGATTTTTTTGGCATTTTCAACATGCAGAAGTCTGGCTATAGTACTTGCCGTTGTGTATCCCATTACAATAGTTTAGTCTGAATGTAACAAGAATGCAGGTGTTTACATGGACTTCAACAAATTCCTCACAGTCAACAGTCTAAATTTTGATCGGAGGTCTGCCCTCTCCAAGAGGGAGTGTGGATTCAAACATGTTGAGTAGAAAATTTCTTTCATAATAGAGATAAAAAAATATCTCCCCCCCATCGGAAATTAAAATTGCATTTTCTCCTTACACAGCCAGTTGATTTGTTGTTATTTTCGAATCCCTTTTCTGCTTATCTCTACTAAAGAAATATTCTTCAATCCCATATGCTCAGCCTTATGTTGAATTGTAAGAGCTCAGAAGCCTGATTGTGTGCTGTGAATCACAACGGTAACAGATTTCTGGTGTCTGCTGAAAGGCATGGTGATGTATGAGGCCTTGTATCCTCGGTTTTTTACAGTGTCACTGAAGTAGATTTTTGTTTCAATCAGAAGGCCGGTTTCCAGATTGAATATATACACGACATTGATGAATTTGGGACATGATTATTTGTTGGAAATAATATCTGCAATATTTATAGTACAACAGCATTGTAAAACTTTACCCTAAAAGGGGGCAGTGTGGCAAAGCAGGTAGGCCTCGGGACCCATAACTGCTGGGTTAGGGGTTCAAGTCCCTGCTGCAGACACTGCTGATGTAATAATAATCAATAATTCCTTACATTTACTGTAGAGAGCGCTTTTCTGGACACTCCACTCAAAGTGCTTAACAGGTAATGGGGACTCCCCTCTACCAACACCAATTTGCAGCCCCATCTGGATGATGCAACGGCAGCCATGGTGCACCAATACTCACACAAGCTATCAGTGGGGAGGAGAACAGAGTAATGTAGCCAATTCATAGATGGGGATTATAAGGAGGCCATGGTTGGTAAGGGCCAATGGGAAATTTGGCTAGGATGCCGGGGTAACACCTCTACTCTTTTCGAGAAACACCCTGGGATTTTAATGACCCTGGGATTTTCAGGACCTCGATTTTACATCTCATCTGAAGGACGGCGCCTTTTTACAGTATAGTGCCCCCTTTTTACAGTATAGTATACTGGGGCATTAGGACCCACACAGACCGCAGGGTGAGGGCCCCCTACTGGCCCCACTGACACTTCGTCCAGCAGCAACCTTAGTTTTTCCCAGGAGGTCTCCCATCCAAGTACAGGCCAGGCTCACTCCTGCTGAGCTTCAGTGGGCTGCCAATTGTGAGTTGCAGGGTGATATGGCTGCTGTACTTTGGATGAGGTACTTTCCCCTCCATTTCTCCAGTCCACCCTGTCTAAGTGGGGGCCAGAATGACTGGTGATAGGCATAGATCTCATCTCGTCCAGTGAAGAGTCACATGCTCTCTGTTTGCTAAACGCTATGGAAACCAGGATCAGTTCTGACCTGATCAGCTATTTTGGCTCTTATGTGAAACCCTCCATCCTTCTCTGAAAAAGTTACAATTTCAGAAGTATATCTGTAAGCAAATCTATATTTGAAAATCAATTTGCAGTGCTTAACATGCTGTATAATGTTTGGTTTCTTAAATTACTACACTGTTGATGAGCACTATGATTTCAAAAATTAGATAATAGCGCCCTCTGGAAGAAAATATGTGCAAATGCCTCAAATGAGATTTTTGAGTCATGTCTGAGTATCTCTACGTGTGAATATGGTCTGAGGCTCAAACTACCGTTTTAAGAAATTGTGTTCTATAATAGTGAACAGTGCTACTAGGTTTATTAGACTTCAGGTTGACATGTATGGTCGGGATTAGATGCAGATTCATTTTTTTGATTGCCATTCAGTCTCTTTTTGTGTACAGGCTTCATCTTTGCTTTCTTTGCTTTTCATTCTTTGCTTTCTTTTTATTCTGGAAATGCTTGTCTTGTCATTTTATGTAAAATTTCTAAAGTAAATTACTTTACAAAATAAATAAGCCAGACCTTAAAACAGTATTTTGAATATACATTTATATTCATTAAAGTAATAATAAAGTGTGATAAAGGTCCACTACAATCTAGTTGTAGAAGTTTACAGTATCATCCATTCTAATACAACAGTCATATTGACATTTTACTGTTGTACCTGGAATGAGCTCTCATTTCAAGCTTGTTTACTATTGTACGTTTTACAATGCTTATCATTAATCCACACACAGTATTTAGTGAAGGGTCCAGTCCAGTGGTGTGTTATAGCTTTTTATGTTTTCTGAAAATAGCAAGCAGTCCTTACAAGTCCTTCATCATCCTAAAAGGGAAGAAGGCAGAGAGAGGAGTGAAGAAGCAGAAATCAATCTGAAGATCTATGAGACTTAATGGTCTTTTCATGTTTCTGAAATGACTTGTGTCCTTGTGGGAAGACTAAGGCTTTTGGAGGACCATTAAAACAGACATCTGTGACAAGACAATTTTTTTCTGTTCTGTCCCCGAGGTGAGCTGCTCTCTGAAACAGCTGTTTTGGCAAGCCGAACAGCCAAGTCTCCATATTGAAGTGGGACCAGGACGGGGAAAGAGGGCATGAAAGTCAGGGGTACACACGACTCCCCCAAATGTTTTTCCTTCTCACGGGGCTGAAGCGAGTTCAGAATATCTTGTTTTTTCCCCAGTCATTTTCCACTGCCATATTTTATGCGCTCTGTGTGAAGCACAATTTGCCAGAGTTAAAAGCGTGTGGGATTTTGGGATAATTTAGAAATGGCACAGGCCTGTCAAGATAATTAAGTTTTCAAATTTATTTTGCCTGGGTGAAATTGTACTGCAAACACACACAAGCTGTGATTCAGCCTCTTTGCCCTTTTAAAATTCGAATATGTGATTTTCAAATCTTTGGGGGTTCGGAGGTGGTTATTTATTCTTATTCATTTTTATGTTAAAAAATAGAGTTATTTTCTGAAGGTAGTTATAAAATGAATTCAGAATATTTCTGCACTGAATAATTCACGTTATTTTAATTGGAAAATGAGATGTTTTTCAGAGAAACACTGTCATAAATTTATAGGTACTGCATAGAGTAAAGTATAGAGCTGAGTAAAGTAGCTGTGTTTATTGAGATATCTGGTGTCCTTATTATCCATATTAACTTTCTGAAAATATGTATTTGTATTATTCGCCCTCTTTTGCATCAAATAATGGAAAAGTAAAATGAGAACGTATTCATTTACAAAATATCAAGTATTGCTCATATCATTTAGCATTTGGGACTGTGCACGGAGATAAATTCAGGAAGTTATGTGATTTATAATTTGTCAGATTCAGATTTCCTTAGAGAAAAGAGGCTTGATTGTAATTGGTGAAAAACTGTGGACTCATATTTCAGTACCAGCACAGCGTAGCGCACAAACACCCTTGTGCAGGCTCACTCACATGATTTTTGAGGTACTACTGTTTTCCCAAGCCATTAGTCACGTAGAGTTTTCCCTATCTACAGTACCTGCCATTTCAAGAGCAGGCCCCTGAGAATTGATTGTGGTTCATTGCTGTGTACCAGAAAAAGAGAGTTGCCCTTTGTGTTGCTGTCACACTGCTGTAGCCACTTGCTGTTGAAGCTGTCAGTCTGTTTACAAAGGTAAGGCACCCTCACAGTCCTGACATATCTGAGACGCAAAATTTAGAATGAGGCACAACAAAGCTAGCGGGTATACTGTATTTAAAAGACTCCTACTTCTTATCTCCAGAAAGAGTTTCAGCAAGAAAGGGTTATTCCTCAGAGCAGCCCTCAAATATCTTGTTCTTACCTAAAGAAAAAAATATTCATTGTAAGGGAGTGTTTTAGAATTTTCTAGGTTTTGAACCTGCTTAATGTTGGCGATTTGGTGGTGGTTGTTTTTTTTTCTGCTGAAAGTGGTCAGAATGAAATCTTTTCATTACCCTGTCATACAACCTTGAAATACTATTCATAGCTTTCTCCCGAAGCTATTAGTTTTAAATTGGACAGACAGCCAACACGCTTGGTGTAACCCAAGTAGACACAGTGAATAAGAATTCTACAGGAAGCAAGCAATGTTGTGTACGACCATAATAATAAAACGACATTCAAACAGATCTGTTTTATCAGCACATTTTAGGTTTATTTTTTTTAATGCAGTCCCTGTCTCTTGTAAGCTATGGATTGTTTCTAAATCATAGTGGCTTACCTGTTAAATGGACATTTGACGTTTTTGAAACATTTTTTCCCCAAAGCTCAAAGTACAAACTACTGTACATAAAGCCAGCAGCCATAATCACCCTGCAACTCACAACTGGCAACCCACTGAAGCTCAGCAGGTGTGAGCCTGGTCAGTACCTGGATGGGAGACCTCCTGGGAAAAACTAAGGTTGCTCCTGGAAGAGGTGTTAGTGGGGCCAGCAGGGGGTGCTCATGGATGGGAGACCTCCTGGGAAAAACTAAGGTTGCTGCTGGAAGAGGTGTTAGTGGGGTCAACAGGGGACGCTCACCCTGTGGTCTATGTGGGTCCCAATGCCCCAGTATAGTGATGGGGACACTATACTGTAAACAGGCGCCGTCCTTCGGATGACTCTCTGTGGTCATTAAAAATCCCAGGGTGTTTCTCGAAAGAGTAGGGGTGTAACCCCTAATTTCCCAAATTTCCCATTGGCCCTTACCAGTCATGGCCTCCTTATAATTCCCATCTTACCACTCAAAGCTGATGTGTGGGGAGCGTTCTGGCGCACTATGGCTGCCGTCGCATCATCCAGGTGGATGCTGCACACTGGTGGTGGAGGGGAGTCCCCATTACCTGTAAAGCACTTTTAGTGGAGTGTCCAGAAAAGCGCTATATAAGCGTAAGCAATTATTAATTATTATTATTATAAGTCATGTACTATAGAAAACTGTCATCTCAGTTCAAATATTGTATCTGTCATCTCAGTTTTAATCACTGACTTGTTGTTAACAACTATTCACATTTTATCCTTCAATAGTGGAAAAAGAGCACGACAGCTGAATATGTTAAAACAGAGTATACACAACTGAGAATTCAATTTAAATTTAACACAATACAGCTGTTTAGAGTAATGGGGAAAACTGACCTTAAACTACATGTTAAACAGTGTTAATTAAACTGAAGATATATGTAAAATTCTCATGTGAAAAACTGGCAGTAGTATTGGTATACTGTACATTTCAGGGCATGACAATCATTTTTTTCTATCCAGAGTACAGTATCAAATGTTCGAGACTGCTTGTACTATAAACACCATTGTTGCTTTCTATGTCTTTATGGACATAACAAAATATTCTAAAACCATAACATGTATTTTACAACATTAAGATTGTATATCCCCTGAGTAACTGCACAACCTTTTTTTGCTACCATGTAACATCAATTGTGCTCTATTTCAGAGTACAATTTTGACAGCAGCAAACCAAGAGAGATGTTCAATCTCAGCAAACACAGACTCATGCATGCCTGACCTTAGTTTCACTGAGACCAAAGAGATTATTTTAGAAACGCACTGAAACACACTGAGCTCTCTCAACATTGCTTAACAACATTTTCATTGTCACTGAAAGTCTAATAATAACCTGTTCTGTTCTATATCTAAGAAGTACAGGGAATAATAAGTGTTCTTCAACTTCAAAGTAAATTGCCTGTCCATTTAGGATTAAGCTACCATGCAGTGTTTCAGCCAAAATTATAAATGTAATTACAATTGCAATACAAATGTGTATTCCAAATTAGAATGTTTAATTGCAGGGATTCATCTTCAAATTAATCAATAATGCTGACTAATTAAAAACTTAATCAAGTGCAAGGGTGTCCTGAGTGTTTCCACACTCATTCAAAACTGCAGGTGAGTTTAAGTTCAGGTTTTGAGTTCAGTCCAAAAAACAATTTACTGTACTATTCATTGAAATCCATCAGGGTGGCACAGTGTTTAGCATTGCTGCCTTACAGTGCTGGGGTCATGGGTTCAATGCGTGGGGTGCTACTGTATCTGTGGAGTTTGTATGTTCTCCTTGTGTTTGCATGGGTTTCCTCTGGGTGCTCCCACAGTTTAAAGACATGCTGGTTACTCAATTGTCTTTTGTGAAAATTGGCCCTGTTTGGGTGTGTCTGTATGTGCCCTGCGATGGACTGGCATCCCATCCATGGTGTACCCTGCCCTGTGCCTGCTGCTTACCAGGATAGGCTCCGGCTCCCCCACGATGCACTGGATGCATTGGGTAGAAAATGGATGGATGGGTAAATGGCCTGCATCACCAGCCCTTACAGTATGAAATGCTGTGCACCTATGAGCTTAAAGTGTCATCCTTGAGAGCTGCATCAGTTCTGCTTGCAGTGCTGGCACTACTAGAAGAGTGGAGAGGCTGAAAAGCATGAAAAATGGCAAGAGTGCTTCCCAGTGTTGGAGGGTGTTACGTCCTAGTGTGTGGTCCATGTGTGTTTTGTTCCACATTACCTGACCTTGATTGTTCTCCCTCCCCCATTGGTCCATCATTACATCATTGTTTCCCTGTGTCGTCGTCATCAATCAGCTTCTCAGCCAATCAGAGTGCAGCTTATTTAGTATATAAGTTGGAGGTTTTCAGAATGAAGGGGCCTTTCATTTGACTTCGGTCCCGCTCGGCTCAGCTTCGGTTTCGTTTCGCTTTCGGTTTAGCTTCTTGTGTGTGTGTTTTCATATATCTTTGCCTTTGTTGGTTTGTGTTCATCTTGTACTTTTCGTTTGTTTGTGTTTATCCTTGTTTAGCCATTACCTTGCCCAGACGTATCGTATCAAACTCTGTGTTCTTTTGTACCCTGTTACTTGTGTCTACTCTCATTTTCCCTTATTTGTATTCCTAGTTCAGTTGTGTATTTTAGTTAACTTTTGTATGATATTTGTATTAGTAACACTAATTAGTACGGGTGCGTGCCGTTTGTCTTGTGTGGTTTTGGGTAGTCAGCGAAGTTTAGCTAGGGCGTTTGAAGACGCTGTAGACCATGTGTTTCGGGTTTTCTTTTGAACTTAAGTTAGCTTTCCCTCACTTTCTTAGCTCCATTTGGTTTGTTGTTTACTTTTCTTTGGCACTGCCCTAGTTATCTTTTCCCTGTGTGTTATTGTATCCTATTATGTACCAGTCACTTATTCACCTTAAAATAATCACTTTTGCACCAACACTTGTTATCACGCTCAGTCCCTCACCAAAACCCACCTGCATCCAAAAACTATCCTAAATGTTACACCCCTTTACCCCTAGACATTTCGGGTTGTAACAGAGGGCATGTGCACTTCAATATGACGTTTTATAGACAACTTATAGAAAAGAAAAATACCAAGACAAGGTCAAATTGAAAGAGAAGAATAACTGGTGATTTTAAGTGGTGAGGAATACAAAATATAAACTTAATACTTCTGTGAACTGGGCAGCTCTGCTTGGATGCTGGTAGCATACTGTAATTACATACATATGATTTGGTCCAGTTCCTTTCATTGTGTTAGCTCTGCAGGAGACTCTACAAGTTTAGTGATTAATGTTTTGAGGGTAACTGTCACACATTGGAGCGGAAGATATTTGAATTATGCAGTAGTCTAGCGCTTCTGCTCATTACCCTGAGTTTCCCACACATGCCTCTTCTGAGTTTGTGTTTTCCTTTCACAGGATATGGAGAAGTGCACCCTGTACACAGTCATGTCTCCCAGCAGCAAGAGCTCCCCTAAGCTGACACCCCTGGCTTCTCAGCACCAGCTGCAGCTCCTCCAGCACCAGCTGCACCAGCAGCAGCAGCAGACACAAGTGGCTGTGGCTCAGGTAATGTGAGCTTGATCTTTTCAACATTGGAAATCAGGAAAAACGTTCATCTAAACAACTTATCCATTCAAAATTAATATTTAACACTAAGTGAATCTGGGCCAGCAGCCATATCACCCTGCAGCTCTAAAATGACAACCCACTGAACCTCAGCAGGGTGGAGCCTGGTCAGTACCTGGATAGGAGACCTCCTGGGAAGCTATGGTTGCTGCTGGAAGTGGTGTAAGTGGGACCAGTGGGGGGTGCCCACCCTGCGGTCTGTGTGGGTCCTAGTGCCCGGGTATTGTGGCGGGGACACTATACTGTAGTGGGCGCCGTCTTTCGGATGAGACGTTAAACCAAGGTCCTGACTCTCGGTGGTCAATAAAGATCCCCGGGTATTTCTTTATAACAGTAGGGAATTATCCCAGTGTCTGGGCCAAATTTCCCCCCTCAGCCTGTACCCTGTCCTCCAAATTGTCCCCATATACGATTGGCTTGCCCTTGCCCTGCGATGGACTGGCGCCCCATCCAGTGTGTACCCTGCCTAGCACTCATTGCTTGCTGGGTAGGCTCCGGCTTCTCACATTACCATATGGTATAAAGCTGTAAGGTAAATGACATGACTACATGAATCTGTAAGCCCAATGTTCCTATAGATATATGTCTTAGAAATGTATATTATTCTTATTATTTCTAATAATAATTTAAAAGCCATCCTTTCCTTTTATTATTCCAAATATTTTTGTAATATATAAGGTTTTCTTTACTCAGGTTTAATTTTGTATACCGGTTTATCATACTTATTATCTACTTATTATTTTCAACACTGAAAATCAGGGAAAAAGTATTCATCTTATCCATTAAAAAAATCATATTTAAAACTATGTGAACTAGTAAACCCTGTTTTCCTACAGCTGTGTATTATTTCTAATAACAGCAACAATTTAAAAGCCATCTTTTCCTATTATATGAGGTTTTCTAGATTAAAGTTGTGAACACCTGCACCTGCTTATCATATTTATTATCTGAATATGTATTATCTTAACATAATCAGAATTGTCATGGGGGATTATTTTTAGAAATGGAAATTTTAGTTTTTTTTTAGAAATTAGGATTAATCATTTACAATTTATTTTGGTTTTTCTTTATATATTTAGATTTGCCAATTCATTTTTTTATCGTGTGCTCTATACACCCAATTTAAAATTGTGAAATGTGCCTTTATGTTTCAACTCACAGCAACAAGGCTGTGCCCACTTGAGGAGACCGAGGAAAAGCACACAAGCTCGACTGTCTCTTTGAGCCATTCACTCTTTTATGTGTGGCAAGCTCTGTAGTGATATACAGGAGGTTCAGTGCTGATATTAGCGCAGTGAGGTGCATCCATCACTGACAGAACTACAAGCCTGTTGGAACCTGAGTACCAAGTCAAAGGGTTTGAGGTTTCACTGAGAGCTGCGAGATGAGAATGAAATTCAGCCCTGCCTCAGGGGGGCCTTGAGCCAGTTGTACAATGAGGCTTGGGTGGTATCATTAGACAACTGGATCACTGAATCCAGGTTTGGAGTGAGCAGCCTTTACCAGTTGAGCTACACTGGTTGGTTTTAATAAGAGTCACGGCACCTTACTGTGACAGTCTGACTCAGTCTGACTGTTTCCCTGGAAAAATAATAAAAAAAGATTTTTCAAACCGAGTAAGTATGAAGAAGTGTTAAGGCAATTAGTTTAACTGACTCAGCCCATATGAGTAATAGATCAGTCTCCAGAAAAAAGACTTTTGCCAGCTTTTTATATGAAACTGGGTGACAACAGTGTTTCTTTTGTGTGTACTGTTTGTTAATGAAAGGTGAAGTGGTGTACTGTGTAGCCATGAACTTGAGAATTACATGAAAGATCACAGTGTAACATCTCTGCGTATGGTGCCTGACCTCAAGTCTCTCACAGAGCTGTCTGAATGCACGGCAGAAATAGGACAAGAGCCAGTTCAATAAATAATTATTGAGGGCACTAAGGCTGCAAGTGGGATAATTTATCTGAATCATTTGGTGAAGGGTAATACAATTAACAGTGTAAGAGCTGCAGAAATGTTATGAATGAGAGAGGACATTCATTCTGTCCTAATCATATTTTATTTCAGAAGCATATTGATCCTGATTAAGCAGTGTTTCAGAAGATAAAATATTTATCTTCTCTTGCCAGCTTCATTGCAGTATAAAAAAAAATTGCTGGTGTATGGATTGTTAAAATTGGCTTGCAGAAACCCGATGTATCGTGTTTTCAAAAGTTCATTGGAATTGTCATTAGAAAAGAAAACTCATTCACATACAGGCCACTATTTGGAAGAGTTCTATTATTAGTGGGCTTCTTAAGTTATCAGCTTCAGCCCAGCTGTGCGTTGTCTGACTGAGCCTAGTCAAGTCTTTGTACGTACAGCGTGTGGCTGTGACTTCATTTTCTATCCGAATGAGCAAACCAATGAATAAATGCATAAATAAGACACCAAAAGCAAAAGCACAGGTTTATCTGGTCTTTAGCAATGTAATTTGAACCAGTGCGCTTGTAATCATAATAAGATCAAGTATGTTTACTATCCTAAGTAATAAAGTCCTTTGGAATCACAAGATTGGTATTCTTTAGAAAGATACTGTAGTTTTAATGAAAATCCTGATTATACATTGTCTTGTGTGCCACTAGATGGAGCACTTTGCATACACTGCAGTGACTGAAAAAGAATGACCAGAAAAGCACAGCATTATTGGGATAATGGCGGAAAATTGCAGATAAAAATACACTGAAATATCCCCAGGTTCTGTTTCCCTTTTTTACTGGCAATTAGGAGTTGAAGCCCAACATGACAATACAATTTAAACTCACTTGCAGATCTGTGTAGTGTATTCAATTTGAATTAGAAAAAGAAGTTCTGCAGTCACAATTACTCCCATTTCAAGGTACATGAATCGTTATGATTTATAGTCAAAAGATTAATGAAACCTACTTAAAATGACTGCAATCTTTTGTTTTCTAAGTTGAATTTTATTTTTGTCCTACACTGCTGAAGCATGTAAAGATTATTTTCTAGTACCTCTTCAACTGGATTAGAACAAAATAAGACTATAACATCTAAATTTACAAATGCTGATACTCCCAAAAGGTATTTCCTTAACCTGTGACATACTCCAGCTGGCTTTTCCCTGTCCTCTTCTCTCACTGCTTTCCTAACCCCTGTGCAGGTACAGCTACTGAGGGACCAGCTGTCAGCCGAGACCACGGCTCGCATTGAGGCCCAGGCCCGTGTCCATCAGCTTCTGCTGCAGAACCGTGATCTCCTGCAGCACGTGGCTCTGCTGGTCAAACAGCTCAAAGACCTTGAAGTCAAAGTCCAGAAAACAAGCAACTGTAAGTCCCTTTCGCACAAATCTTGAATTGTTGGTTTAACACTGTATCCTAAGACGATGTGAACAATAACACACAACTCTTTCAAAAGTACTAAGAAGAAATAGATATTCTTGTAGAAAGTAGACTGTGATGTTTTAACTGATTTCCCCCCTGAACTAAGATTCAGAAGTCACCCTTTCAATTTGCATTCATATTTAAAAAAAATGGCAAATTCATGTGTTGGCAAACTTTGATTCCTACTGTACAAAATTACTGTGACTTCATTTTTTTTATTCTAGTCATATTCTGAATCCTTTTAAGTAAGATATTTGATTTTTTGTATTGTACATTGTTTATCATATAAACATATGGGAATTAATCTGAGGGTCTAATGGGTGTAATCTGAGGCCTTTTAACTGCTGTGGCCTTTCTGGGATGAGCCTCATTCAGATGTAGTAACCTACAGTTTTGCTAAACTCTGGGAAGTATGAAGTTCAGGAGGAGGTCGAGTACTGATTTCACCCACTTCCACTCTCCTACTTTTGAATATGTCACCTTCAGAGTACCATTCATTCTTCTTCACTCTCAGTGACTTACAGTATCATTACCCTTGCAGCGGCTCCCTGGCTCATTCCTCACAACAGCGAGGGACACCGTAGAGCCTTTTCCCCACGGTCAGGTAGCGATTGACTCAGCCAAGAGAGTTCACCTCATCATCCTAGGAAAATCAAGTTCACAGCTCCCCATGTGCTCTGACCCGCCAAAATGTTGTGGCCAAATGCTGTGACTTATGGATATGCTGTTCACAAACCAGTCTGTGTCCTGACCCATAGTTTAAGAACACTCTACTGTAGAGGAACCAAGAGTTCAGAACAAAACAGAGTCACTGCTCTGTAGTGCCAAGCCCAGGGCTTGTTTTTAGAAGACGCTCCTTACAATGTAGAAAACCTGTGCTTGGGGAGAGCTGAGGTGGGGACTTTGAGCTTGTAACCTCGTGTTTTTGTTGTTAATTCAGACGAGACAAGCTCCAGGTGGAACTCTGTGTCAGCACAGTCGCTCTCCCTAAACCTGAAGAAGAACTACAGCTTGGGACCTGATATGCCCATCACTTCCACTCCAGCTGGTGATCCAGGGAGCACCCCTGTCCATATGACCCAGGTGGACTGCACCGAGTCCTACCTGAACCTCCTGAATCTTGAGAAGCAGGGGGCACCTGACTGTCCAAAGAATGAAAGCAGGATAACAAGCGCAGCCAATGGGAAGCACAGCAGTGGTGAAGACACAAATGGATTGGAAGTGACTGGGAGTGAGATTGCGTGCCTGAGTTCTGTTCCCCAAAACCTTAAAACGGGGACTGAACGGTAAGTACGAGACATCTTAATTGCGTGCCTTCTCATTGATTCCAGCATACCAGCTTAAAAAAAATAACGTTTAGTGTTAAAAGTTTAAAGAAAAACTTTTCTTATTCTTAATGGAATCTGCTTCTGACATTTTTCCTAAAAAAAAACAATGGTTTTGTTCCTATCATGAAGTTTAGTACGAGTTAGAATGAATAATTAAAACTTGACAACCTATCCAGTGCTTCTTCCAGTACTTCCTGTCCAAGTATCTATTGTTTAGTACACTTTCTTTCTCAGACCAAGATCTGTTTTGTGCCTGAGTTTCTTTTTACTTCCAACATGAAATGTAATGAGCTAATTCTGCATTATTAAAGCAGTCTTGGAACTACCTTATCCTTTCACAACCTTGACAGGCTTGTTTTAGTAGATGAGAGTGGGTTGGGCTTCTTTTACTGTTTAGCATTGCTTTCTACCACGGTCAAAGGAGAGGAACATTAACTTCAGTCTAGTTGTCTGTCAGATGAAGCCAAAACTAATTACCTGTATTCTTGTTACAACTCCAGCTGTCTTTTATTTAAGCAGTAGCTGGACGTAGATCCATCACTCTGCTGAACTGTTTTGAATACTTTGCATTGCAGCCGAGGAGCTTAAATTGAATTGCTTTGAAAGGATACCCCTTCTTTAATGACATTGATTGGCACAAGCACAAGACAGAGAAACGAGATCAAAGAGCTGAGTCTGGGGGAGATTCATGAAGAAGTAAATCTTTCTTTAGACATTGTCTGCTTTATTAGAGAGCAAGACATTAGGATTTCCTCTAGTGGTGAAATACGTTGCTCAGCTGAAAATCAGTTTTTTTTCTCTGGTGTTAAATTGCAGAGGAGTTAAGTTTTGTTGTAGGAGAAAGTTTAACATACAAACTGAACACTTTGGAACTGCACGAGTGGATTTTTAGGTGGTATAATACCAATGGGTTTGAGTGCGTGTCTTAATAAAAAACAAATTTTCTCTAGTATTCACAGTCTGTCAAAGACTAGTTAACTTCAGTCTCTGAATGATTTGATCTCACATAACGTGGGTTTGGTCTTTCTCTTTGGACAGTGGTTAAATGTACTGTGTGGTGTCAAAGAATAAACTGAAAAAAAGTAAATTGGGAAAACAGACATATTTAGTTGTTAAAGATATCATACAAATTGAATATTTTAAGTTGTTTCTTATCAAACAGATGAAATAATTTATTTAACTGAAATTTAGATGTATTTTACTAATGCTCGCTTTTCATTAGATTGTAATTATCCAGTGCATGGTACCTTTAACATCTGTTTTAAAGAAATGTTTAAAGAACCTGGACCTGCCTACATACTGTAAAATCTCACATTAGCCTTAGAGAGTTATGTCAGGGATCAACACTGGTAGAACAACAAGTTGACAAGAAGATGAAATGAGTGACTACAACCCTATCAATCTAGCATTTCATTCATCTTTGGTGCTTTTCACCTATCTCCAGTATAATTAAAGACAAAGACAATTACTTTCATATGTAATTGAAAGCTCATGCTTTATTTTACTAAAAAATCATTTTAAATTGGTAAATACAGTATAAGAAGGTGACCATTATGTAGTTACTGTATATATTAATTAATTTCTTTATTCATTCAGTTTCTTTATTTAACGTCCCTAGCACAAATCCTTGACAGGCACCATATGCTTTACAAAGTACTTCCAAGAAATGGCAGATGGGATCACAACATTCATTTCACTGCTAGTACGGGTACTGTACTTTAAAAGTACCAACCCCACAAATTTCCATCAACTAGGAATGTTCCTAGTAGCAATATACACAATTTCATATTCTTAAAGTAGTAGTATTACATGGGTTTTGAATACATGTATGAATGGCATCACAATCCTAGGAAACCAATTTAAGATATGTATTTTTTGTGTCACATGCTGATTCACTTGCATTAAGAGTAGCGTCTGAATGTATTCGGCATGGTTAAATCAGAGAACAGGAACATGAGGCTAACTGACTTCCTCAGTGAAAGTCTGCACTATAAGGCCTTTGTACAAGGTTTGTCTTCCTGGACGTTTAATATGGCTGTAATTATAGTAACAAAAGCAGAAAGAACAACTTACTTGACCTAAAGGAAAAGATTTTCTCAAACACGCGAGGCAAACTTTTTTTAAAAAGCAGATTATTGAAGCAGCGGCTTCAATAAAAATTTCTTTTTTTGAGGAAGTCTATTATTCATGCATGCTTTTCACAACAGTAAAGAAAATCTAAATCAGATTTTTCAATTTACATTTAGAGAGGTGCCCTAAAGGGATCCAGCAGATTTTTACAAAAGCCCTACTTGTGTTTCTTAGAACTGTCCCCTCTAGTTCTTACTTTTTCTCTTTGATAAAAAAAACAACACTTCTATTCATCACTACCCTTAGTGTTATTTCATCTTTTTGAGAAGCCGCAGAAGAGCTAGTTAATGGTTTTGTTAAAGCAGGGGATTTGAGAGTGTACAGTCGAAACACCATATTGCCATAAAGCAAATGAACTACAGAGACTGCATAAACCCTGAATGATTTTGTAAACAAACTTTTCATTTCCAAAAGGAGTCTGTAAGTCCAGTGCTCACAGACACCAGCAAGGGTTTTATTGACGACTCAGACACTAGCCAGCAAGATCTTTCCTCACTACATTCATTAGTGTTAACATGTACAATCCAATAAGCACAACATGGCTCCATTTATAGCATACCTAGTTTTTTCTCTCATAAATGGCTGTGGGGAAGCTTCATTTACAGACTGCAACAGGAAATAATTATGTTAACAGTGAAATTAATCTGAAAAGCGAGACCGGATCCAGTAGGCAGAAACAATGAGGCAAACAAGTTAGGCAGCATTTTTTTTCATCTTTTTCTGAAAAGGTTACTGTAATTGCCACTGACCTGGGTATCTCTCTTCGGCGAAGCTATTGGCTTCTGACATGCTCAAAAAGGTCTTTCAGAGGGGAAGTGTTTCCCACATAATGTTGTTAGTGTACTGTCAGCATGTCTTCAAACATCAGGATAATGAGGAATTAATTTAATTCCAAGATCACTGTACATTGAGAAGATGAAATAATTGACTTTTCAAGGCATCTGTCCTGAAAATCTGTTCATTGAGCTTCATGCAGCTGTACACTGAATAATATGGAATCATACTGTTGAGACAAGGGTGGGTATATTCTGAATTTCAAGGAAAACTAAATTCAGGTTTTCCTAAAAATATGAAGTCTGGACTAAAAATATCAAAAACAACCAGAATTCATTGTAAGAAAAGCTGCATCGGCTCATCAGTACTGGCAAATAGGGCGAATGTGTAGGGGCTTGGCTTTTTCTTAATGTCAAAGTCCCTTGCGTGTTTGCAGGCAGACTCAACAAATTCCAGGTACTCAAGATCATGCATAGCTGTGCACATGTAGGATACGTGGGTGAGTTATCTGATTACAGGATAACAATAACTCAGTTTGAGTGCTACAGTACTGGACACTGCTTGACTAGGCCTGAGTTCAAAGAAAATATCTTAGATTAAAAATATATCCTACATCCAAAATTCAGGCACCTAAAAGCCAGAATTCCTGTTCACGCCCAAGCAGGCACATTTACATTTCTGAAATTTTTATCACTGCCTTATTTCAGCTTATATCAGCTTGCTCTGATATTTGCCATAAGTAGTGCTGTTTCAAGTGGACCCAGATGTATTGCTTCATGCCTCGCAGATATGCTTAATAGAGTACTTCCTGTCCTTTTCTACATTGTGAACAAAGCAGATTATCACCATAAAACAAGGAAAGTGCATAAACATGCTGAATTTCTTTGCTGAAAATGTACAACATTTTTGCTTTATGATGCTTGTCATCTGATCAGATTAAATGGAATGCCAAGCTGGCAATGAATTTAATAAACATACAACAGTTTATTACAATTCACAGCAGAATTGAGATTCTCAGATGTATATTCCTACTATGAAAAGTGCCGTGTTAAATGAATGTCGCGTATACAGTTAAACATAACCTACCTTTGAAATAATAAAGCATAAAATACATAATAAAAGAAAGAAATATTGCTTAGGAAGCTTGAAGGAAAATGTGTATCTGATGCTGGTAGTGTGTAAGAATCCTTTTTGAAATATTTTGTCTCTTTGAAGGGTTTATCTTAACTAACAAAATGTGCCCTGTGGGTTTTCTACAGCACTGGCAAATTTCACCTAAGCTGTTTCATGGGCAGTTATCTCTCTCACTGTAGTGTTGGCTCCTGGTCTGAAGGATTTTTTTAAAATTCTAAGCATGTCTGTCATGCCTGGCCTATTAAGAGCAATAACTGCCTTTCTGCATGTCTGGGCTCAACTGAGTAGGAGCTGGACACAATAAAGAAATCAGAAGTGTTAAAGAAGAAGAAGTTAAATCTGTTTTCAAAAAAGGGCAAAGGGAAATTGTGTTTTGAGTGCTCACTGCTAAAAATAGACATCCAGAATATATCTAAATGAATATAGAAATAAGTATAATTTCAGTGATTGTTTTTCAAATCTATGTGATGTGTAAGGAATAAAGAGAAAAATAAACATCTTGTATTCACCATCTTATGTTGAGAAGAGCTGAGCTTCCTGTCTCACCAGGCGATGTCAGTCTCTTTGGCGCTGCTCTGTATCACTTCAGTTGAAAAATCAGTCTGAAGCTGAGTTTTGACCTCGTTTATAAAATAATGCCGTATGGAGAGCATTGCACAAAGATACATACCTTTAATCATGTCAGAAATAAGATAAGCTCAGTTTCTGCTTACAGAAGATGACCGGTCTCGATTTTATTTGAACAAAACGTATGGTAGTCGGTTTGCAAATCAGGTTATATGAGGTACTAATTAAAGCCTGTTACAGTAAATATAATTTGCATTATTAAAAGATTAGCATGGTTTCTTTGGAATTAAATTAAAAGTAAAACTAAGAAGGACAAGCCTCTGAGGACTATTACCTTGAGGTAACAATGTGGTGGAGTGGTTTGCAAGTTCTGACGAACACCACAGCTATGTTTTCAGAGTCTAGTGCTCCTGGCTAGGTCTTCCTGGGTGAACAGATATGAGCCACCCTCCATCCATCCACCTTACTGGCCACCTTCTCCTGGTGAGGGTCTCGGTGGTAGCAGGCTGAGCATGGATGACCTTTCCCTTTCCCCAGCTACCGTCTTCAGATCTTCCTGAGGGATTCCCAGGTGCTCCCAGTCCAGCCAAGAGATATAATTCCTCCAGCGTGTCCTGGTCTGCCCTGGGGTCTCTTCTCCAGCGGGGAGGGCATCCTCACCAGAGCCACCCCAACTGGCTCCTCTCGATCCAGAGGAGCAGCGACTCTACTCCAGGGTCCTCATAGAACTCCGGGCTCCTCACCCCGTCACGGAGAGTGAGCCCAGCAGCCCTACGCAGAAATCTCACTTCCACTTCTTGTACCTGCGAGCTCGTTCTTCCAGTCGCTACCCGAAACGTATGGCGTTGGATGAGGATAGGGGTGTAGATCACCAGAAATCTGACAGCTTGGTCTGAAAACTCGGTTCCTACTTCACCACCACATTACTGCAGCCTCTGGTGAATCCTACGATTTGCCCTCTCTTGGGAACAAGACCAAGAGATACTGTAACTCCTTCACTGGGGGCAGGTGTTCCTCGATCGCCTGGAGAGGGTAAGCCACTCTTTTCCAGGAGAAAATTCCAGAACAAATACTACCAACTGCAGTGACACTCAGGATCGTTACTAATCCAGAGTACTCAACCTTCCTGAAAACCGATGCTCGATAGAGTAACACCTACTGTGCAAACTCTGTAGTTCTTACGGGAGACTTCAATGCTCACAGTAGCATTAAAGAGTAATAGAAAGTAGCATTAGAAGTAACAAGGCAAAGGGATATCTTAAAACGAATGATTAAGAAAAATAATTTAAACCTACGCAGTGAATTGGACTTGTGATCAAGTATCATCCGTAATGAACGCTATGTTTGAACACAAGGTTGTCTGTAAGTGTGTTTGGTGACAGAACCCTTGGTGCCAAGGTTTTTTTTTTCTCTGCAGGCATATCACAGACTCAGACTGACTAATCTATCAGCATTTGCATAATTAAAGTTCAGAGATGGGAATACTGTATCTTCTGTTTGTCTGGAGTATACTGTATATAAAAGAAGTCATTCTAACTGTAGAATTAAAAAATAGGAAGGACAGTCCACTATAGTGTATATGCAGTATATGCAAGAGGAAAGCAGGCTTGATAGAATCAGTGAGAGAACCAGAAAAGAAATTGTAGACTAGTAAGTCAGAAGGTGTGAACATCTACATGAACACCTGCAGTCCTCCAGGTATACTGCTTGATGATCTCTGGACTAAAACCCTTAATCTTGCTTTCTTTCTCACTGGTCCTTGGTGCAGGTTGGACGAGCCCCCCTTCCTGCTTGTGATCGTCTTAATCTAGCTGCGCTCAAAGGCTCTGTCCCAGAGGCTGTATGACATGGCTGTTGGAGGATACATTCTCCCTTTGCAATGTGCATTGATTCCTCTGAGAAAAAGAAAAAAAAAACATTGTTTACTAGTATATTTGTGCGGTTTGTGAGTTTTCGCAATTAGATGTGAGTATACCTAAGCATGTGCTGTCTGTCCTTTGTGTGTTTTCCTGCGATTGTTAATGACAGTTTGGTTTGGTTCTTATTTCTTCCACTGTCTTGTTAGGTTAGTGTGACTCAGAGGTGCTATTGAAAGGTCTCTAATGCTCCTTCCAGTCTCACCACACTCGTGTTCCATATGTTCTGCAACACTGACATTCCACCTTTAATGCAGTGATTTTGTGTTGAAAACTCACTTCAGTCCCCATCTGTCAAAAATGTCACTCTTTGTTGTTTTTTTATATGTTAATTTCTTGTTTGACTCCGAATTTGGAATGCTTGACACAAAGCCGATGGTGGTGGTCATGCTCCAAGCAAAAAGCCCAGTGTCAATGGACAATCAATTTTCCTTTGAAGATTACAGGAGTCTCTCAGTAGTCTGGACTCCACTGGGTCCCGTCCTGTTTGAAGCAGTGAAAAAGGTTGAGGTGAAAAGGTCAGATAATACACGTAGAGTTTGGATGTTTTTTTTTAATTCTTTCTACTTTCTGCTTGGGGCTGAAATATTAATATCATTGTCTGTGCAGCCTGCAGTTAAGAGCCACTTTTCTACTGACATCATATAATCTCTCTCTCAATCCCCCTGCAAGAAAATAACACAGAGCTCTGTCGGTGCTCAGATATTGTGCAGTCACTCTTACTTACACATGACAATTAAAAATGATTTATTTACTAACTGGCTGCAGACCCTGCCTGTCGTCATCCTTCTGTGTATGTTAGGGAGACGAAATTTTGCAGGGTTGTCACTTAAAAATAACAAAATGTTTGGGACCAACCAATATCGCCTGATTGAAATCTAAAATAGCTTAACGAGAAATGATGGATTCTTAAATTGCCTGCTCAGTCGAGCGATTCTCCCTTAAAGGTACACTAATGTTTTAAACATAAGACTGATCTCAGCCCTGCAGATTGTAAAGTCACATTCGAAACATTTTATCTAGTTTTGACAAAGCTTGAGCAATGTGTGAGGATGTGGATCCTGCTTTGAAGGATAATTTTCGAATTCTCTAACAGTGTGTTTTGCCATTCTTATATCTAGTGGTCTTAATCCTAATTAATTTTTACTGTACTAATATTGAAGACGTGCTTCATTGCTGCAAATATTTCAGGTTACTTAAATCATACCAGTAAACAGACATACTAACTGAAAATGGTGATACACGTGGTTGAAGTTTAAAGCCGGCAATATTTAATCTTTCTATATTGTCCTGTAGCTCTCTGATATGTCTCTGATATGTCCTGCAGAAAATTAAATGAATCTTTTTTTTTTTAATTTGTAATGACTCAGAATGGAAACAGAGACAGAGAGGCGTAATCAATTGCTCTGAGCGTTGTTGTGGTGCGTCTCCTTGTGTACACAGTTGTGGTGGCTCAGATGCAACATTTCACAGCAACAATATGAATTAGCCTCCAGACACAGTACATCTGACACGAGCCACAAAACGTAAGCATTTTATTGTTGTTCCACAGTGAAATCAAGGGCAGGGTCTCAGCAGTCTATCTTACTGCAATATTCTGTTGTGTACCATCTGAACATTTTTAATATTTTAATTTTTCCATCTATTAATATTCCAGCATTCTGGGAAGCATGAATCTTTTTAAAGGTAGCAGTTGTTTTTTATATTTTTAATGGTGAATCTTTTCCCTTGCAAACTGAATTTATCAATGGGGAGGACTATGTTTTTTACAGTATTATCTTTAGAGTTTTTTATAGCTGCAAACAGAACAAAAACCACATAACCCACCAATAAATGAAATTAATCCTTTGAATATGAACCTGCCTTGAGTTAAATGGCACTGCTTGCTTTTAAGTTCACATTGATGTGAAGAATCTGGAAGAACGGTAATTTGTCATCCTAAGGATGTGAAATGTGAAAGAAAATTTTTGAAAGAACACAAAAGACAATGAAAGCAGTTCAAGGAATATTAGTGTTTCAGAAGGTTTTCCCTCCAGAATAGATTAAAAGACATTCGAAATGATGAGCACTTAGAAAATTACTGTCAGGTTTAATAAAACTTAGAAATGACAATTTTTCATGTAATTGCCTATTCACAGGGGAAATCTTTTTGCAACAGTGGTCCCCAGTTGTCATTTTATGCATTCCTTTTCAAACAAATCAAGGTTTTGTCAGCCTTTTTATTCTCTCGGTGCAACTATTAAGATAGAGTACTCAGAATCTTTCTATTTCAAGATTATTAGTGCATAGAATTTCTATGAAAACCTGAAACTACAGCTTGCAATTTGTCAGACCATTATAGGAAATGGGGATCACACTATCATACTATAAATGATCTTTGAAAATCTTTCTTGAATAGTAATAATTCCTTGGAATAACAAAGTGTTTTTCATCCAAACAGCAATATCATAAGTGTCCAACTATGTAACTATGTAATAGTGTAAAACTGGCAACAGGTTACAAAACATTGCGTGACAAAATGAAAAAGTAATATCAGAACCGAGAAGAAAAGATCATTCCTCAAATTGCTGTATTTTATGTAGATATCCGTGCCACTAACTCAAAACACCAGAACATCAGACTAGAGACTCTAGATGAAATCACCACTACCATACTATAACCAAAAATACATTGGATTCAATAATTTGCCAATTCACCAAGCAGTTTTGCTGATGAATTCCATTCACAGTGTATTGTCCTTGAATTATATGACCTATCAAAACAGAACCTTCATGAACGAGTGTATTGTGTGTGCATTATTCATTACCCCTGTCTGGTTCCCTGACTCTCAACAGCCCCCAGGATTATACAGTAACAGAAGTGTGCTGACTGATTGGCAACAAGGAAATATGCTTTAATACAGCAGGACTGCTGACTCAGACTGTGCAAATTTTTAAGGAATGTATTTTAAAACTCCCAATCCAGATATCCTGGGAGCTTCACAGAGGAGCAGAAGGGTTGTCTTTTAGAGGTTTAAAGACTCACTGTGGAAACACACATACTGTACCCTGAAGACCGAAAAATATATTTGTAAAAAAATGCCTATTTCACCCCAGAGACTTGGCAGACACAGCAGAAATTGAGTCATACGTGTACTGTTATGGTGCTACAAAAAATACATGAAAATAAATACATTTTTAAAAGTATGGGGAAATGTTAATTAATAATAAAAAGCAAAGACTAGCTGAGCCCATTACGCTTCTGGCCTGTTGGGAAATCAATTCTTGTCACACAATGCTGTTTTTCTCTTTCACTGCCAAACCTGTGTACTCGGTTAGTTATTTCTTATTTCTACAGCACAACCCATTATTGTAGTACAGTTTCCAATATGCTTCTATCACTGGATTGAAATTTAAAGTTCAAACAGTGAAATTCAGATTGTTAGATAAATTACGGCGACACGAGGTGCTTGTAATTGTGCGGAGTTACTGCAGTGCAGCTATTTTTAGGCTGCGTTCATGCTTATTGATTGAATGGAAACGTGTGCAGAACCAGTAGCCAACTGTTTTGTTGAGATAATACCACAGTCCGGTGGTTTTTGTGCTCAGGCAGGCAGGATCAATGTCTTTAAAAACATGAGTCTGTATCTGACTTCTTTATTGGTTTCACAATTGCGAAAATTGCGAACAGTGTTTAGTCACACTGTGGTAAATTTGAGTTACAGAATAAGAGCAAGCATGAGATTGTTTGTGGGATTGTGATTGTGATTGTGAGATTGTCACTAGGTGACCCTAGTGATGAAATAGTCTACGAACCCTGTCACACCTATTGTATTTTTCCCTTAAGCGCTCATTTAAGTCATGAATTCGTTTTTTTTTTTTACATTTTATTTTGGCAGGTTTCTCCAAACTATCCCCAAACTGGATCCTCCACCTCAATCTATCAACAGGAAGCGCCCAATCAGAACTCTCTCTGTGGGACAGGAAGCAGATATGAAGTTGACAAACCCACCTGTTGAGGCCAACAACAGCTCGGATGCCCACCATGACACCACGGCCTTCACCGACGTCACACCCTGCACCTTCGCCTCTTGCGACTTTGAGCCTCTCCAAGCCGAGGGCAAATCGCGGTCGGCGAGTGAGGACTCTGGAGTCCGGTCAGAGGACAAATCTGTTTTGACACCTCTACAGGAGGACCTGTTTGAGGACAACGGGGCATTCTTTTCCACCTCCAGCAGCTGTAGCAGTAACCTGGGAGATAAAGCAGCTTCCTTCAGCAGCCCCGACAAAACAAGCCCTGTGAGGGACTCCAAATGTCTTGACAGCAGCTATAGCAACACGCTGCCATTTTCTTCCCTCTCCAACGACACATGTCTCCACATAAGCTTCTCAGAGGATGAACTGCTAGACAATGACAATGATGATTCAGGTGTTCCTCTACACAGCTAAGGGAACGTAAGGGATTTTTAAGTTATAGGAAATGGACTGCAGAGGCACAGGCTGTGTAGCCCTCACAGACATGGGCCTTTCTCGCAACAGAGATAGAACCAACGTTTTTGGGACTCACACTGCGTCGAACGTCTTTATAAAGCAGCCCTTTTTTAAACTCTTTCCCCGATGAACATCACAGAGTGACAGCAAACCTACCGCGTACCGTGTATTGTTTGCTTTTTTTGTCTTTGTTCAAATTAATTCTTCGACCTTGTGAAAATATAGTGCCATATTCACTAAGCTACAGTTTTTCAGCACCTACAGTACACTTTGCAGCATCCCACATTTTTGAGAAAATACTCCTCATCTTTTAGTCGAGTATTTCCTCAACCTGTTTGGCTAAATTTCCACAAATGTACGCGTACTCAGTGAGGAGGAAACAGTAATACTTGGAATAATTTGCTATTTTATGAGTATCAGCCTTTACAATGGAAACTCTTTCTGTTGGTAACCCCTTAAAGAGGTAGTTTTACTATTTGAATAACATTGGCATATATGACATTTTATACCTAGCTGTTACTAATGACTAGAGTAGATGTCACGGTATCCAGTGATTTCAGTAACATTCTACTGTTTATAGTGTCTCGAGTGAGACCATTCATTTTTCTGCAGCTTCGCTGACAAGCTCAAATGAGCACAAACCTTTTAGTTGAAGTAGAAGTCGATGTCTTAATTTATTGCATTTTTAAAAGTGAAGAATCGGAGAATGCAAGCTTTGATTTTTTTTCATCCCCAAAACAACAAGAGAAGGAATGTTCCAATGTTGAAGGAAAGCCACGTTTATTGGGTCGCCCAGTGAAGAGAGTGAAGAGAGAGTGCTGTGAATGGAATTATCTATGAAGGAATAATGGAAGCTTTAATGGAACTTTGGCTCATGAAGGTGAACATTTGCTATATTTCTTGACTTTACCTACCCAAGCATTTGCCATTCAGTCGACAAAGCAAAAATATATATTAAAAATGTAACTTAATGTTGCCCCCTTATGTTAGACCTCTTTTCTGAGACTCATCGTAGAAGACTAAGACTGATGTTAAATGTACCCTGAATAAAAGCCACTTGAGGTCAAGGTTTTCTAAATTCTTCAAAGCTTTTTAATAAGCCAGAATAAAAAATGTACAGATTGACTTCTAAATAATAATTTTAAAAAAGTATTTGCTTAATTCTGGGTAGGAAATTCATCTTTAACAAGTAAAGAAATATCGCTTTATCACCGAATGGCAAAGATGTGTGGAACAAGTCATTAGCGAGAAAATGACTAAATTTGAAGATCCGCCAAAGGTGTTCTATTTATTTTATCGTCAGTGTTATGGAAAAATAAAAAGCAGATAAAGGAAATCCTTGAATGAACAAAAAAAACAGTGTAAGAAGTGTTGAAAAATTACCCAGATCTATTTTTTTCATTTGAAAAGTAGAATCTTCAGTCCATTGTGTTTTTTTAGGAATTTTATCAGACCCCATAACACAGAGGGTGTAATAGGATACACAAGAGTGTGTATTGTGTTGAGAACAAATTTTCCATGGCAGAGTTCTGATTCTTTGTAAGAGTGCTATGGATTTTGAAATGTATTTTATTGTGTTGTTCTCCAATGTGTTTCTGACACAGCAAAGGCCACAGTGAAAGCAACACATTATTGCACACATGGTTGAAGTTAAAATGCAACAGAAATATTGTCGTAGCTGAGTCCTAAAGACTTATTTGATTGCTGGTTAAGTGGATGTGTATTGTTGGAGTCTGAGCAGGTGTGTTACAAAAGCAGGATTGATTAAGGGTGTCAAAACAGGCTGTAATTGTGGCTTCTCCCAGCATTGGCGAGATCAACACCACCAATAATAAAAGCTTTAGCAAGAAGTCCTGTAAGTCTCTTGTGCTGTTTTGTTTCCTGTGGCTTCAAATCCACAGGGATGGTCTGAGTATAATCTCCCTTATTACACTTGACATTTCATTTTCATAACAGTTTGTACATTATAAGGATTATGTCAAAGTCGTTTGCACACATCTCAATTCTTAAAAGATGAATGTGCAGGCAATGTCTTTCAGATTTCCCTATACATGTTAGATTCTATGTTTTATTTCAAAGACTATTTGCGTTTCTTCAAACAGAAGTCGTTTTGACTTCAGTCTCCTGTCTTCGGATTGCATCTTTGGTGGCGTTTCCATTCGCCGACAAGCTAGAAGTACAGTACTCCTTTTAGAGTACTTTGAACACAAGATTTCAAGAGGATCTGATGCAAGTATTCTTTCAAAAAATGCCAGAATAAGATCCTCATATCAATTAGAGTAGAACAATCAAACGAGCTACCGTACTGTAGATAAGATGAATGGCTTGTCTTTCTTGTTGATCTTAAATTATGTTTTTCAGACAATTATGATGATGTTTTCCAGTTATTGTTAAATACTCATGCACCCTGCTCTGATTTGAAACATGACTCTTAGCTCATAGTCTATTCTTAAAACAATATATTATGCAACTAGTTTCAAACCAGCTGGCACTTTTTAATTATATATTGATTTCTAGATTTTCTTGTAAAGCACATATTTACTTCTTAATTTGCAACATGAATAGGATTTTGGAGCTTGTGAGAGAATTTGGTCATATTTTGTGGTGTAGCAATATGTTTTAGTCAACGTGCTAAAGATGTTACATTTTTCTTTTGTGTTTTTCTTTGAAATATGCTTTTTGTGTCTAATGTTTACGGTATTGAGTTAAAAAAAATTAAAACATTTAGACAATGCAGTCAATTAACTCTAGAACATTAGTCACAATAAATTATTTATATCCTTAGGTATAATATTGTAAATGTATGCTTTTACTTTTTTACTGTGTAGTATTTTATTATATTAAATTCCTAACAGTTGGTTCAGGTGTGGTATGAATATATATTTGCAAGTGAAAGGCCTAGTTCAATTACTAAATTAGTTTTTCTAATTCTAAATTATTTTGTATAAGCAGTAGGGAACACAAGCCTGCAACATAAGCAAAACTGGATGTCAACTGTTAACAGGAAAACATTCTAGCTATTCTCGATGATGTTCCATGAGCTTGAAAAAAGCCTGCCCCTGAAATATGCTATTAAATATTATTTTTAAGGCTGTACTGTACATCTTGATTTTAAAGGGAATGCATGTTCATATACTATATAATACCTGCCCCTTGGCTAATGTAAAAAATAAATCTTCAACAGGATTTTTATTATAGTTACTGTAGTCTGTTATGAAGTTATATCACACCAGTAATTAATTTGTTAGTATAGTAGCCAGGTTTGCTTCATGTGAGCATTTTTAATACAGAGTCATAAATAGAAAACTAATGAAAAACAGCATCAACCCAGGCACTTTCTAAATTGAAAACACAATATGGCAAATGTTCTGTGAATAATGCTTTTTCCATTCGGACATTTAATTTCTCTCAAGGTTCATAAATTGATACCGTTAACTGTGTGCTCCTGCTTTAACGCTGGCTTAGTTTAGAAGGAATTATGGATAGTCCGTCAGGCTTAATAGAACAATTACCCTGGAGCAGAGCAGTCAGAGCAGAAAACGGCTGTAACCACCAGTGCCTTTAAAAAAAAGCTCTGTCCTTTGCTGTACAGCTAATTAACACGCACAAAAGCGTGTCATGTTTAGGCTACGTTTAGACACATGTGATTGTGTTAGTGTTTCTGGTATATAAACAGTAATTCCTTGTGTACAGTACATTCAGTTACATTAAGGTGAGAAATGGCCCATCAATCAGTGCCTACTGACAAACGCATCCACACTACTACACTTCCAGGAAATTTGTTTTAGTGCCGCCTCTAACCCCTGCAACCATTTGTTAAAGCTCATTTGCCTTTAGCCAGTGCAAAAATAAACACTTTTCTGTTTAAGAGCCTCATTCCTTATGCACATCTGCTGTCACAGAAGTCTCCCAACATGCCTCTGTCTTTATAGCTGCGCTTTGTTCCAATATATTTCGACTGCCTATCGGTGGCTCTGAGCAGCCAGAGCATGTGATGGGAAAGCAGAATTTATGATCAGAGAAATGGTGTATGTCCTGTCAAACAAGGTTTTGTATTAAGCTGCAGCAACCAGTATATCCTCAATCTGACGCTCACAGACTGCTGGGAAGGTTACTATCGTGTCAGTTTAGCTGGATTTGGATAAGGTGATTAGCCAAATCGTGTGTGCTTTTTTGGTGTTATTCAAGCATGAGATGGTGGCAGAGGGTGGTGGCGTGTTTGAGATTAACAAATATTTTCTTTTCTTCTAAAATCCCCTTGAAGTCAGACGCCTGGCAGGAATGGAACTAAATACAGTAAACCCCAGAAATGCAGACTTCTGTTTCAAAATTAATCAACTGGTTTACTGCCTTCTGTCTCACAGGTGTTCCTACCTGAGCAGGAACAAACACCAAAAGGAGATCAAACAGAATGCAAGGGCAGAAATAAGGAGAGGATTGAGAGTAAGGTCAAAGTAAGATGTTGGCAACTGAATCACTGAGTTGTGCACAGAATGCAGAATAAAACCAGTTAGTCCCAAATAAAGAGAAAAAATGCTAAGGCCTTCGTAAAATGGGATTTGTTTTCTTAATTTTTGCACGGCTGCTTTGCATTAACCTGAATGCTGTATCCTTGTATTAGTACAAAAGCAAACCATTTCAGTTCAAGAATAATGAATAATGAGAGACGGGTTTTAGTTTTAATTTAGGTTTGCTGATATCCACACGAAGGATCTGTTCGATTTTTCGAGTGAAGACATTTGAATATCTTGAAACACCAGTAACTATTGATATCGTTTAAAGCGTGCAAAAAAAATGCTTTCAGTACCTCCTATGTACAAACAATTAAAGGAAGTCCAACCACACATTAATGCATTTCCCAAAGCAGAAGAAACTAGCACTTAATGATTCATGTTTTACAGAAGTTGATAACAAAAGGTGAATTTACTATACCCTTTCTCTTTAAAGGTTAATTTATCTGTACTATTTAGGTGTAGCCTCATAGACTATCCATAACAAGTACTGCAATATAAACCAGAGCACTAGATTACCTTCTGTAAAAAGCATTTCTCAGCCTTTTATTTGCTTTTATCAGATTTTTACAATTAATCCAGAAATCTATGGCATGGCTTTGATGTTCCAGAGTAATTAATTGCTTGCATGAAACACTTAATCACTTTCAGATTCAACCTGCTGCCCTTCTGCCAAAAACCTATTATTTTTAGGTCACAGATTTAAGTTCTCATAGAGGCATGACATACAGTATGAGGAGTTCCATAAACCATTATGTATAATGAACAGCCTATCTGTGAATATGTGTGGACCATGTGGAGATGTAACCTTCTTGCTTTGATAATAAAGGACCTGTGGATTTTTAATGCCTTCCACAGGCTTGCCAGAGCTTTATGTGATCCGTCAAGCTGCCCTGCAAATATAAACCATAAACCTCCTGTTACGAATACAGTGTCTTGAAGACGGATGGCTTGGAATTTCTGTGAGGCAGCCAAGCTATACTTTGTTGCAGCATAATAAAAACAGCTGGGGTGTCCAACTGAAGACCATGGAGTGAGGCAGCTTTTTTCTTTTTACTGTATATACCCTTATGTCAAACAGTTACTGTATTTTTCCAGTTTTGAGAGACAGTTCTGGTGAATACTTCGCAAAACTTTTTTAAAACTTTGTTTATTAATATACTACTTCATAAATAAACCTAGTTTTTTTTAAAGTACAATGGTAAGCATTGCTGATTTGCAGCACTGGGGCCCTGGGTTCAATTCCAGACCTGGGGCGCTATCTTCATGGAATTTGTAAGTCATCCCCATTTCCGAGTTGGTTTCTTCCTAAAGGCCAAAGACACACTGATAGGTTGATTGGCTTTTGGGAAAATTGGCCTTGATATCTAAGTGTGTGTGTGCCCGGCGATGGATTGGCCTCCCATCCAGGATGTGTGCTGTCTTGTGCCCATTGCATGCTGGGATAGACTCTGGCTCCCCTGCATGCCTGTATTGGATACAGCAGTTAGAAAATGGATCAATAAGAACATTGCAGCATTTCTATTTTAATTACACTAAGAAAAATGAATGGTCATTCTCAATCAGTTTTGTCTGATGCCTGATCCATTTATTCTCCTGCTGCATACAACTAGAAAAAGTGACTTCAATATAATATCTGCCATAACTGCTAAGGCAAAAGAAATTATATACCCCAGTCCTTAAAATTTCACACACAATTTGTTTTTTCCTTTGCACAAGAGTCACATTTTCTGATCAAACTAATAGCTTGCTTTGTTAACTTATTTTTTTAGATGATTTTGGAATTCTGTTTACCGAATAAAAATGTCTAAAACCTCATTTAGTATTTCCTGCTATGTTTTGTACAAATTCCCTTTTTGCTAACTATTGTACATGTTTTGAAATGTTCATTTTTGCACAGAGCAGACAGACAATGTTCAGTCAGGAATTCAGATTGAAACAACTCAGAACTAAAGACCATAAATCACCACATGTCAGAAGTTACAGCTGTCCAGGTACTTCTGGTGTTAAAATTAACACTGTTCATCCAAACCCATAACAATGCAGGGCTCTTGTATGTGGTGGTGACCAACTATTATAATGATAGATTAATAATTTTAATAATACCAATTAAGGCTATTATTAACGTAATGTTTTGTAATTTCATTTTCAAATGTCTTCATTTCTGCATTGTACAGTGGTTACTGTACTGTACTTTTATTTACTACTGGCTTCAGTGATCATTTCATTTTTAGTGTCATGTATACCAACTTACTGTAGGTGGACTTGGGAAATTTAACTTTATTGGGAAACTTAACTTTAAGGAAAATGTGAAATTAAAATTTAAAATTTGAAATGTGCAATATTCTTCTTGCCTGTATTGTAAGAAACAGAGCAAAATGAAAACAATCGTAGAATAAAGTAATAAATGTATCGTTATAATAAGTCATGCTCTGTTTTTTTAAGGTTACAGGAATCTGAAAATTCTCATGAAGAACTAAAGATAAAAGCTGAGAAATATGAATCACACATAAGTAATTAGTAAATGAGACAAATTATATACTGTAATAGATAATACCACAGTTCTAAGTGTTAGAATAATATACAAGAAACATGCAAACACCCAGGCAAAATATACTGTAGGAGAAAACCCTTTTATTGATAACATCACTAACATATGAAATATGCCTGACACCGCAAAATCATGATGACATTTTTTGTTTTGAGAGACTCATATGGTCACATTATTCTTGACATTAGCAAAAAGGTCACAGTGTCGAGTGTTGATATAGCTACTGTATAACCATATTACTGTGCACATGTACACCAATGTACTATGCACATATAGAAGGGGATTAAAAGGAGATCACAATGTTCAAATCTGATAATGGCTTTGATGTTATTCTTTTGTGCAGGTTAGGGTTCTGAGCTGTGCAGGTTTCTAAACGAGGCTCTGATTGCTCACACACTCCTCCACAACAATAGAGCAGATGCCCATTTTCCTGTAATAAATTCTGCACTTACATTGTTTTTTCCTGCTTTTGTTTTGTCCTATAGATGTAATTATAGGTGTAGTGAATGTAAAAAAAAAACAACAACGCTAATTTGATGTTACACTTTGCAGTTGACAGGGTCTGGTCTGCACAATGAGATTTGTTTGTCCACAGAGGTGCTGGTTATTTATAGCCAGATCGAGGGCAGGTCTTGAAGCAAGCCACCTGAGATAATGAAATGATGTGAAGTTCAAACTGTTCCAGTTTTTCCACGAAAAAGCTGAAGGTGGAAGCTGAATGAGAAAGGAAAATGTATTATCTTACGTACTCATGGACTGTGATGGACATCTGATTTCATTAAAAAGTAATGAATTCTGGGCTTCTGAAGGGTGGATGTAAAAAAAAAAGTTAGCAAACACTGGAAGACGTTATATACTGTACAGGGCACTGTATGCAAACAAAATAAATTGCCTCTGGTAACCCCAGAGCCTTCATTTTCACATTAAAATAAATACACGATCTCTAGTGTGTATTCTCTAACTTCACAAAATCTAGTTAAGACTTAATTTGCACAGCCACTGTTGAAAACTCTCAGAAAGCTTTCCCTACTGCTGACTTCAAAAACTCAGAATTTGAGATGAATGGTGTCTAATCTATTTCCAGAGGTGCTGTTTTTTCTGAAACTTCCTTTTCTTCCTCATGAGTCAATTCTGTGATAATGCCAGACAGGACTGTGTGCAGTTAGTGTGGAAGGAGTGTGTGTGTGGCCTCTGCCTTTCTCTCTGGGAAAATGGACCAGCATACAGTTGTATAAGAAAGTATGACTAAAAGCTGACTGTACGAGGCTATAAAGCTAATCTTGTATATTGCCCGCTCTCATTTCTTCAGTATTTTTATTTGGGCTTCCTTTGAAAGTAAGCCTTTTATCATCTGTGAACAATGTCCCAGCTGAGCAGATATGCACACTGTTAGGAAAGTGGATTGGTCAGGGGTGAGAACAAAAAGCACTCAGTTCAGAGAAATACTGTTTTCTTTACAACTAAAGCTCTCTTTTGATGCAATTAATCCTTTGTTTAATGTACCATTTCATGTCAAACTGTCCTTTACCCTGTACACTCCTGGCCTGCCTCTTAACATCAATAAAATTGAAAAGACAATACAGGCTGCATCCAGCATATTGCAAACTTATGTAAAAAGAAAACACTTAGCATATCACTGCCAGCAGTGTGTTCTTTGCACAACTCTGAATAATATGATTCTCTGACCTTAAAACCAAAAGAGTATTTGATAATGCTGAGTCAATAGAGTAGAGAAATGCAGGGCTATATTTTGTTTTTTTATGTCTTAGAAGACCATACTGTATCTAATTCAGAAGAAGAAGGCAATTGCTATCAGATTCTGAACAGTATGTATTTGTAACCTCTTGTAACCTTAGTCTAATGCATATACTAGGTAGCATAAAGCCAGCAAAAACAAAATAACAAAAATGGAAGACAAAGAATACGCCTCCTATTTGATGGTTAGATATAACATAAAGTGACATATACTGTATTTATATTTTACAGTCTGTTGTGGTTTATCATAAGTATTTTTTTTAAAGTAAAAACCAACAACAATAGTTTCTTATTTTTAAAGGATGATTTCCTGCAGATAAAAGTTTTTAATCAGGTCTGGAGTTTCAAAGGAGCCTGAATTTGTGGTACAGGATGTGATCTGGGAATAAATTCTGCCTTGATTACCCAAATGACTGTATTTCGCCTAACACTGCCACTAATCTAGGTATACAGTACTGCAGTAATTAGCGAATAAGTGGCTTATTCATTTTTATTATTTGGTCTAATGACCAACATTAATTGGTGGTAGCAGAAACGCATCTTGAATGGATAATTAAGAATGAATAGAGTGTACAGAATTGATGGGTTTAGCTAGAAAACCGGGAATTTATGATGTATCTAATGATTATTATTTTAGTATAAGTTGCTGTGGATAAACATACAGAGTCTAAAAAATTATTTTAATGATCATTCTTTTAGTGTAAGTTACTATGGAAAACTTCTGGAGTATAAAACAAATTCTATCTTTTATTCTAAGATCCCCAGAGTTTTCTTCCTTCATTACATGGGCTGTGCTTTAGCAGAAGAATTTTCTTTGTGATCTTGCACGATGCATTTTATAGAACAAAGTAATGAGCCAAATTTGCAGAGATCTCTGCATTTGAAGAACAGTAATGTCACATCACAGCAACAGTTTCTGTCACCTTTCTGAATTCAGAATGTTAAAATCATTGACCTTATTACACCAAGAACATATTTGATTTTTCAAATTGAACTTCAGCATAGTCCTCTTGAATGAATTGGAAGAAAGCCAGTTTCAGACAGCATATGGAACTTTGTCTTTCTCCCTAATCTCTCAGCTATCCTGCTAATTCATGGCTGGTGTTCAAATAAATCAGGCAAATTACATTCCAGTTGTGTTCCTGTTATAAATCATTAGAAAATAATACTTATTATCTTTTTATGAATTGAACGTAATTCTCTTGTTATTTAAACAGTGGGTGCCTGTTTGAAAAACACAGAGCTGTGTCTCATGTACAGTACATTGATTTTTAATGTCAAAGAAATTTTACTTCTAAGTAATGAGTAATGGATGTAGGATACTAATTGTTTTTCTTCTTGCTTTTTTTAAATTTTTCATCAGAGTGCTTTCATCTTTTCTATGCTATAAAAGTTCTAATGCTTTAGTGGTCTGAGTAAACTCTTCATATAGTAGAATAGACCCATAACAGCAACACCTAGCAGAGCTACTGTATAACCTGTAGTTTTGTACTACAGCCTCTTTTTATTTTCTAAAGTGCAAGTAGTAGTGATAAAAACAATGGTCCTACAGTTTGTCTTCCACACCCCAAGGCTTAGACTAAGCAATCATGTATAATCCTAGTAAACCATTACATTAATATTGCACTGCTCTTCTGAAATCCTCATTGATAGCAGTCTCAATACATCCATTCTAATTCACCTACTCTGTGTCAATAGGCTTCAACAAGGCAACACATACTGTAATTACCCAATCAGTGACCACATTTAGCTAGGCACAGATTTCTTTCTTGAATCTCATTATTGTACATCATCCATTCTCCTACCTCTTAAAAAAAAGGTTAAATACAAATGCAGAACTATCAAGACAGTTGACTGAAGAGAGAATAGAATCTGCACTGCAACATGCTAAATCCTGATAAATATATTTAAATACAAAATGGCTGTATACTTTTAGGCAATAATGGACTATTTGTGACCCTATCCATTTGCCTAATACCTAATTCAAATCATCTGACAGAAAATAAGACAGTCTCACAACCGCCACAGCATAACAAAATAACCAGGTATCACAGAGATATTACGTTCTTGGCAGTCTTGTGATGAGATTTTACTGATATATGGTTATGAAGACTGAACCATTTTCTGAACCATTAATGGGGGTGGGGGGGTATTTCTCCATGGTAGATTTTTAGTATATTGATCAGGGGCACTTCAGCTGGTCAATAACAGGAGTGAAGGGCTATTAGGAGCAAAGACATATTGACCATTAACATCAAGATTTTGTTTTATGTTTGCATCATAAAATGCCATCGGAAATGAGTTGATGAGGCTTCTTAGAATTGCTCAAAATGACAGCCAGCAAATACAGGCATTCATCCAAAGCAGCACTATAGCTCAGTGGTTTGAGAGATTAAAGTAGGCTTCTTTTTCTCCTGTCTGGATATAAATTAACTGAAATCAGAACCTTGGAAGGCATGAAGTACATCTGTGGGTTGGGGTATCCTGTGAAATAAAATCTGCCATCTTTTAACACCATATGGCTTGTCAGTAGACAATGTGGTGCTACACAGCAAGGCATGATTTTATAGAACAGCAACGCATTAGGTGTTTGAGAGTGGAAACCCATTAACCCCTTGCTTGAATAATTTCACCATGCTCAAGACCTGAACAGCTGAAACTTTGGTAATGATATCCTTATGTTTTTTTTCATCAAGGTAGCAAGGAAAAAGGAAGGACGGTGCAATATATAAATATAGTTTTATTCATACAAATGTCTTTAAGTTTTATTGTATCTGTAGCAAAATGAAAATCTATGTGGTTTTAGGTAGCATTTACAGTCAAGGGTGCTTGTGTCATAAGGTTTTGGGGGGGGGGTGTGGGGGTGGTCACTAAGCACCTCTTAGATAAAAGAAGTGAGCCAAACTACTTTAAAAAATACTTCTAATTGCACACATTTTTAGCATAACTGTAAGTGACAAATTAAGACTAGGAAGCCAAACCCCCCCAAAAAATGAAACAAATTAGGGGTACAGCCCCCACATATAAGAAACAACCTCACAGACATTCCTTCCTTCTTACTAGAAGCAACAACTGTGCCATTATTTTCAAATAATTCTGTAGTCCTTGTGATCACAACTATCTGTACCGACTAGAGAAATGATTTTAACGGTCTGTGAAATACAGTTAGCTTCTAAAATTAAAAAGCGTGAACAAAACACACACAATTAGAATCAAATCAGTTCTATGGGGAAAAGATATTCAAAAGTGATTAAAGCTGTTATTTTCAATTTGTGTTTTTCCTGAATAACTAATAATTGCCCTGTACCATTTACATTCATTATTGGCATTAAGGGAAAAATAAAAGTTTTCCCTTAATGCCCCATGGCTACAATTTATTAGAATTCCAATATTTATTACAATAAGAGTTACCTTACTTGTTTAATAGCTTTTTATTGGAACATTCCTCATTAAACACAGATACTGTATGCCTGGGAAAATGTCTTCGGAAATTGTAATTGCTTGTCCTGGGTGTATTTAAAAAGTATTCTAAATGTTTTATTTTACTTTCAGGAGAGATTGGTTCTCCGCATAAAATACAATCTTGTTTTGCCAGCTGACCCACACCAATTCCTGATTTACTCATATAGAGTATTGAACTGCTGTATTTATTAAGTTTTAGTGAAGTTAGTAATCTGGACAGAAAAGTCCCATAAGAGTTTTTAGACAATAAGAACATAAAGAAGTTTGCTCATGAAGGAATATTGGAATTTCTACGTTATATGGTAGTTAGTAGCTAACTGATCTTAGGATTTTATCCAGCTGTTTATTGAAAGAAGACAAGCTATCTCTTTTGGAAACAACAGAAAATGGTGTATCCTGTTCTCACAGTTGTATTTCCCAGTGGATGGACTTCTCCATAGTTTCCATTTCCTCTGTCCTCTGGAATGTCTTTCACTGATCAGTGGGTTGACTTTGTCAATACCCTTGATGCTGGCAGCAAACCCCTTCAGCAGGTAAATCTACTCACTAATGTGATGACCCCAGGACAACACTGGACTGTACGTTTGCATCTAAACATGCTGTAACAGTATGGAGTAAGAGCCAGAAACAAAATAAATGTAATTTTGAAGAAACGTGTGTTATCAAATAACACACATTAAATGTCGACATCAGAAATAATAGTTGAAAAGCATTTATCACATTGTAGTTCCAGTAGGGAGCTGCGTCAGCATGTGTAGGCTGCAAAGGAACAAGTAAGGGTTTATTCCATGCTGAAAAGAGAAATAAGGGTGACCCGAAGAAGGCTCCACAGCCGAAACTTTGCGTTTTTTTTTCTTCTCTTTTCAGCATGGAACAAACCCTTACTTGTTCCTATTTATCACATCGGACCTACTTCACATCTCACATGAATCATCCAAAATGGGTTCTGACAGATAGGGGTAGTGTTTGGAAAATGGAAAAAGGAAAATGCTGCACTGTAATTTTCTTGGTTAATCATATTCTTCTGATTTTGCTTAGATGAAGTGTACGTGGCGGTCTGGTGCATTGGTGAAAGTGTGGAGGGGCTTAACTGCCTCTCCTAGTAAGAGAAGATGTTCAAATGTAAAGCACACTGTGTTAATTATCTAAGAAATATATGTCTCACTGTGGAATCTATAATAAGACCTTCTTACTGGTGTCTTTAGGCTCTAAGAGCTTCAAAATACACTCAGAGAATCTATGAAATGAAGCATTGAGTCTCTGACTCGTACTTGACATCCAGAATGCTAACTGACATGGAACTGTTGTTGAAATCACTGCAGAAGCTGTGATATAATGGCACTGGATTAAGAAAAGAACTAAATAGCAATACTGGAAAGATGTATTCTCAGCTCTCTTATTATTCTGCCCCTGGTATCAGTCACCAAAGCCAATGCTTTTATGAATCACTCTCTGACCAAAATCATGGGGCTTGCTCTTCACAGTGTTTTATAGTGCTGTTTACTTTCAGAATTGCTGTTCATCTCTTGCTCTATTTTTATGACCATGAATTATATGGTGAGATATTGTTCTGTGAATGAGCTCAAAATGTAATAGAAATCATTGCTTCGTTTTTCTTCTTTTTAAAAGACCTACAGTGTTTATAACAGTCTAAAAAGTATTAAAAGTAATCATTGTATGTCTCCCAAGGTGTTTATTTTTTTTAGCTTCAAATAGTTTATATTTTAATAAAAATAATACATCAAGCCAACCACGACTGTTTATTAAAAGGGGGGAGAAATGTAAAATATGTATGAGGTAAAAGACTGAAAAAGAGAGTGAGTTCAGTAACTATACATTAAGCTTGTGGAGACTTGAGCTTGACACAATGTATTTCCGGTTATTTTTATAAATACGTCCTAAAGAGATACTCAGAAGAGTATTCATAGTATCTAGTATTTTTGCTTCAGAGTGCAGACTTCACACAAACTGAGCAAGCTTTTCCAAAGCAAGAGAGTCTGAGCAAGTTTGCAGCAAACTAGATGTTGCATATTAGTTCTCACAATGTAGACCATTGTGCATCTGGTAGTCATGGGGGAAAACAGATCACGACAATCCTAAAATTAAGAAATATAAGATAGGAAAATCACACCTCTAAATACTCTCCTATTAAGCTGCATTATACTATGGCTCTATAGAATTGCTTTTTTATATGGATTAAAAAAAATCTCTTCAGATTTTTTGCTTTCAAAATATTTCCATGAATCATTAATAATCCCTTGAAGCAACAGTCATATGTTCCTTTCTTTCTCCCAGCCTCTAAATGTGAATATATATAGACTAATGACAAATACTTCACAATCCAAAGTGCTTTCAAATGTTTTCAAAAAGTGCAATTCAGAAAATACAGCAGCTGCTTCATATTGAGGGAAAGTAGCCCAGAAGAAGAAATTAATTCAGTTCTGCAAATTGACAACACCATACTGTCAATGAAATTTATAGACGGAAAAATTCTAAAGGAATACACTTAAAGAGGTGATAAATTCCAAGTCAATTTGTTAACTCTTGGGCGACGTCTTTATGTAATGTACTGTATTAAAAAATATACTTTGTAAGCATGATAATATCTACATCCTAAAATAGTTTCTGGCCTGACGGCTAAATACAAGCTTTTTTATCCTCTGCTTCACAGAACAAACCATCTCTATGCAGTGCAATTTATCTCAGAGATGGTCCGAAAAATGGGGAAAAATGAGCAAAAATAATGAATGTCTTGACAAAGGGTGTTCACACATCCAATACAGCAGATGGTATTTTGCTCAAGTGGTAAATTTCAATTACTGTACTGTGTAACGGTGCTGGACTACTGTGCTGGTGTTTACAAATGATTCCTTTTGGCAAAACTTCAATTTAACCAATCCTGTCTTGTGAAACAGAGAGATAATGAAAGGGTATACTTTTAGAACATTGGTTTACATTCACTTGGTTCAAGGCCTGGCCGCTTTATAGCAAACATAGGAAAAGTTTACATTATCTGATTGTGTCAAGGACATACAGTACATAACACTTGAAAATATGTCAGATTTCAACAAGTCTGAATGGGAGTTAGAACTGCAGTATATGGAATGTAATAAATATTCCTGCATTTGACATGTGACATATTCAATTGACAAGTGACTTTGTAGTGCAATTCACAGTTCACGCCCTGCAAATAATGCATATATGGTTCTTGAATAATGGTTTTAGCGTGCATTCCACATTTATACTGGGAATGTAAAATCAAAAAGTAAACACTGAAATGTAAAATAAATTTGTCTATTTTGTAATATATGATGCACTGAATAATTTTCTGTTTAATATATATTATCTCTTTAAAACTCCAGATATACAGTACATACTGCATGAATATTAGTCTGGCATAAGATACCCTCCTTTTCAATGCTTTTGAAATTGATACACAGACTTCTTTCATGGAAGAGCTCGATCAGATCCTTGAATCAATTAGAAACTAGATGGGTCAAATGATGTCTCCTCACTTGTAATCTCTCTTATGTTCTTAATGTTAAAAATGACCCACAACCTTCAATCGAATAGCAATAAGACCAGTAAATGGCATTTTGAGTAATCCAAGTATATACAATATGAGATTATACATTTAAATTATCATTCAGCTACATGCATTAAAATCCATTATCATTTAGATAAACCCTTGTATTTACCTGTTTGCTTTTGAAAGCAATTTTGTCTCAATGTCATGTTCCTGCTGCAACTAAAGATAAGGCACCACACAGCAATTAAAATGAATGAAAGGAATCAGAATAGCAAGTGATTTTTTTCCCCGAGCAGATAAGTTTGCCACTGTGTTTTCTGCACATTTTTAAACGCGTTTCTAACATGAATGGAAATTCTTAAAAGAAATATCTAGCTACAAAGGCAAATCAATTCATCATTCAAATCAAGATACAGAATAGGCTACCATGATTCTCTCTAGAATATCGAATACTTATATTTTGTTTCATCATTTTAAATGAAGGTCATCCTTCAATTTCTAGACCAGATTACACATTTGACTGTCCCATTTTTTGGACAAAATGAATCAACTTTCAAAAGCATTATGCCAAACACAACAGAGCCCACAGTAATTCCGCTAATAGAAGATAGTGTAGCATTTATTAAACATTTTAGCATATGAAGTACAAAATGGATTCCCTTAGGCCTGTCACAACTGATCTATTCAGCTGCTTCCTTCTTTTATCCATTGCCAAACATCAGCATTGGTTTGCAAGAAATTATGCAAATAATGAAATGTTTTCCGAGGTAAAACAAGATGTCTTTTTTTTCCCTTACACCATCTGGGTGTGCTTGACCTACAGCTGCACAGAGAAAATCGACTTTTTCCCCATTTCCAGAACCATGACATGATTAACATGATTAAGGAGAGTAGGGCAGCCACATAGACATCAAACCAATGAAAAGTACTGTAGCACTGTTTCCAAAACGGCTATCTTTGGCTCTTAGCAGTAGGAGTGTGTTTTAGACCACATCAAACTGGGCCAATGTCAGGTCCAAACTTGTATAGAAGTTAGAACTATTCTGAACTCGAGGAACAAGGAAACAAAAACAACACCAACATCAACAGAATGGATTCTACATTAGCCATGCACAGCACAATGTTTCCAAACACCTCAGTGTTAATGCATTCAGTAGGCTGCAAATTCTCAGTATTATTTTATATTGTGAATACCATGACTGAATACAAAACATGATCTCTCTTCATCTCTCTGTGACACTTTCTGTCATTTTCCTAAATCTACCGCTTGCTGTGCTGCTATGGTTACTGATACATGACATTATAGTCGAAATTGTTTAGATCATTGGGCTTCCTCGTGTTTCTGATTTCTGTGACAGTACCAAGGAAACTGACAGGTTTTCATTTTTTTTTATTAAGGGATTCAGCAGCCAGGGGTGCAGCAAATCTATCGCCGTTCCTCAGATAATGTCAAATCGGCCTGGGAGACTTGGC
This sequence comes from Lepisosteus oculatus, assembly GCF_040954835.1. Classification (NCBI taxonomy): domain Eukaryota; kingdom Metazoa; phylum Chordata; class Actinopteri; order Semionotiformes; family Lepisosteidae; genus Lepisosteus; species Lepisosteus oculatus. The sequence continues at coordinate 8,206,220 of NC_090719.1, read as the reverse complement.
ACAAGTTAAACGGATAAACACCTACAGTACAATGATGCAGCACCTTGGTTTATTTAAAGACTACTCTCCCGGACCAAGTCTAACAAAAAAAAACTACATCCAAGGCCAAGCAGTCAGCACTTGTGGTAAATGCATAAAAAAAACAGAAACCAAAAGCACAACAATTCCTCAAAACACCACAAAAGCCTTGCTATAACTATAATAATGAAGCAGCACTTCAATATTTTAAAGTGTATACTTTATTTGGCCTGGTTGTGATCTGTAATAGCAGTTCAATCAAATTCAGAACATAAGCACCTGTTCCCAGTTTATGCATGTTTGCATTCAATTAGAAACGAATTGACAAGAACAGATGTGGCTCCTCTGGTCCATGGTATTAGAAGATTATTTATGTGGGTATTTGAATCCCTTCATTTCTGGCAATCAATGTGTTTTGGTTACAAATGATGATTTTGGAAAGTAAGGCTTTAAGGTTGAGAATGTTTTTGATGCTCTAAGGAGCAGAGATCACTCCATAAATTTCTTCAACACAAGTACAAATAATGCTTAAAAATGATTATCAAAATGATGATGATACTGTAAGTGTGCTAAATATAAAGTTAAAAGTGATATACTTGCCTAAATTTGGCATTTCTGAAATTGGAGATGTTCTCACAATAATAAAATAATTTTTCATTTAAGGTCTGTAGAAAGGTATGAATAAGCAGAGACAGCCTTGTGTTTTAAAAAAAAAAATCTTTTATCCACATCCACTATAAGCAAATAGTTCCGTAGGCCTACCATTACACAATTCTTTACGTTTTTTTTCCCTGTGTTTCTATGAAAAGGCTTATGTGATATACAGTAATACCAATATCCACAGTTGATGAATTAACCTGGTTTCAAGGGACAGAATTTTGACAACGATTCAAGATACCATTTATAGAACATTAAGTGATATACGTACAGTGGGTATAGAAAGAAAAAACAAAATTGACAAAGCAAATAAAGATCAGGATTAAGAACATTCAAAGCATGTTCTTGGAGTAAGATATACAGTACTGTAAGATACCGATCATAGGTTACCCCATTCAATAGGCAGACATGCTGTCAAAGGTGTTCAACAATAAAAACCAAACGGTATCTAGAACTGCACCACAACTTTGTGCTTAGTGAAATCTCATTAATGGGAATTTGATTTAAATCATTTTGTAATAAGCTAACAAAAGATTAAAACTAAGATTATAGATTTACATGGTCATTTTTTGCTTTAAAACTGTTATATAATAAAATAAATAAATTATATATAATAAAATAGTGCACAAAACAATGTATTGACAACATACGACACTGCTGTATTCTTCATCTTCAACAAAACAGTCCACTTTTTGCCTGTGAGCAAATTGCCATCTATTGTTTTGGAGCAAACAACTTGCTCACAGAGACAAATGTGTGGTTTTTAACCACGTTTTGTTTGCATTTCCTCTAGTACTACAGCAGTTGATGCTACCTGTAAATGATTTCCTGTTTCAGTGCTAAATTCTGAATCACATTACATTTGCATAGTTAAGAGAACTTCCAGTGTCCCTTCTAATTTGTCCATTTCACAAAAAGCAGAAATGCAAAGCTTCAGTACAGACTCAAAGTCTCGTTATTATTTTTACACTGAAGATACCGATCCTAAGTTTCATTTGGTTTATAATAGTTGTAGTCATCTGTATATCCTTTCATCTTGTTGGTAGGTGCTCCTTAATTGTCTGCCTTTGCAAGGGCTGACAGGGATTCCTATAATTGTGTCACTGATGCCTACATTATCTCTGGAGTAAGAGCTGACAGGGGACACTGAACTAGGGATCTGCAAGAAGCATACAGTATACTGTAGGCATGTCTATTTACCACCAGATATACAATACAGAGGTGGTTTATTCTCTCTGTATTCGATACAGATAAACACAATCTAAAAAAATGGAGCAACTGACAATTTAGATGGATATGTAAAGAAATGTTATTTATAATATTTGACAACTTTTTAAAGTACTCCACATATACGATAATCATATTATTTTGTAAATGACTGCATTTTTTTCCTAGCAAAAAAAGGCACACATTTAATTATCTGTTTTTATTACTTTCAATTATTCTTTACATCTAAAATAAAAAATAATCCTTGAACCTGAAAAACCCTGAAACTGCTGATTGCAACAGAAGATTAAATGCTGAGAAGTGGGAGATGCTTTTAGCTTGTGTGTTCTTGAAAGGCAACCGCTGTGCTGTTTGAGAAAAACAAATTTATGGGTCCTGTCAGAACAGCTGTATTAGATTTCCATCAGAGCTGTTGAAACGTGTCGCCCACGTGCTTAAAACAAAGTGCAAGCTATAGATGGGAACTGCCAGCACAGCAAACTGTTAGGAAATAGCATGTCTGAATTAACTGTAAGTGTTGCTCCACCCTAATCTGTAAGCTCAAAGTGTGAATTATTGAGAAAGTATGAGCTACCGAGCAAAACCTTTAACAGTGTTATCTTGAAAATACTCCATTGTACAAGAAACACATTTAGAATATATTGCTGCTAACTATTTCAGAACAACCATTCATCAGGAATCCAGTCACATATTCTGCTATCATCTTAATATCGGTTATATGACCAGGTCAAACAAGCAATGCTAAAATCTAACCATTCAATATTAAATAAAAACAGGATACACAGTATATTTTACTACAGATATGGGATACTTGAGTGTGGCGTAGTGTAGTGGGTATGCCTTTGGACACTAACTGTATTTATTATGGGTTACATGGTCCAGTCTCCACTTGAGTCTGGTTCTGCACCCACCCCAGTTACTTCAGTCAATTCAGATAACTGGGGATCACAATTGTTGGGAGGCAGTCCCTATGATGGACTAGGGGGATTCACACCCTCCACAGTGATGGCTCCTGCACATCGCCCTGGGGGTCAACTTGTTTGTGTCCATTCTGGATCCGGCAGTGTCTGACACCCATCCCTTCTGGGCTCAGAGGGAGACGGCGTTCCACTGCTCCAGTCCCTGCCCCCACCTGTCGGCCATGTCTACTGTGCTGATCCGGCTCTTCATCGATCTCGGCCTGGCCTGCAGTGATGACATCTTGGTGTTTGTTGTGGTTTGCTAACTTTCTTTTAAGCCAGGCCAAACTCGCCATCTTCAAGACTGGGGTTATAAATAAAATCTCTGGTTCCGGGTCTCAGGAGGTGGGGAGGGTGTTTGAGGGGTTAGTGAAGAGCAGGATGAGGTTAGAACCTATGTTTTGCAAATTGCATAACTGTCTAGGCGACTTTGAGAAGTTCTGGGGCTTTAAGAATGCATTGTGCAAGTTTGTGAATAATGCAGAATTGGTGTTTCAATTGTGAACACTGTTGACAGGGGTATATAGGTAATTTTTTAGTGGGGGGATATAAATAAGGTATGTTGTTTTAATTTTCTGTCAGTGAAGTCTAATTAAAACTCAAAACTCCAGTCCACTTAACACAACAGAAACCAGGATGAATGAGTTCTGGCTGAATGAGCTGCTATGGTTCTGATATATTTATATTTTTATATTTATATTTATTTATGTAGGATCCTAAGTGGTATACTACTAGCATAAACTGCACAGTAGCTGTAGTACAAGACACATTTTTACAAATGCTTTTTTTATGTTCAGCACACTCTGTGTGTAATGTACGTACTCACCATACAGAAAGTATTGACATTTACTATACATAGTCACACTAAAGTTCAACAAAGGTTTGAAAAGCATTTTAGTTTGTTGGAAAAAACACCATTTTGGGAGAATACTATTATTCTAGTATTACTATTAATTAATAGAATTAGAAGTATTATACTAGTATTAGCATATTATCTTCTCTTATTTTAGGGAAATTGCATCATACCAGGCACATGCCATCATGTTATCATATCCTTTTGACCTGGTGTGTTTTCATACTAATTTGACATTTTAAATGAAGACAATTATTGTAAACAATTAATAATACAATAAGGAGTTCAAGTGCTTAATTTATAAATTACTAAGTCATAATTAATCATTTAGTTATTGAGAATGCATTGTTTTCCCAACATTATATGAAAATATTTTAGTGCAACATATTTGGCTTTGGGAATGTACAGTATGGCATTAAAGACATGAGCTTGATATTAAATTGCATTTTGCAATATGCTAAAATGTGAAATGTTGTTAGCCATTGGATGAACTCTTAGAACTATCCGCAAGGCTGAATAAAGTGCTGTTATTGAAGCCAGCAATCATTTGCAACATGTGCAGTTGAGTCCTTAGACATTCTGTAAGTATAGCATTTCTTTGTGCAAAACATAAAATAACCAGAAAATAACATATCATTCAGTCAGACAGCACTGCCTCCTGGCCTTGGCACATCGTATAAAGTAATGGGAGAATTCAGTACCGACATGCATTTTTGACAGCAGACAACGTTCATACTGTTGACTCCCTGTTGCAGGACCGGACAGCTCACAATTCACAACAGATTAACCTGAGCTTTTCAAAGGCACTTAAACTCAAGGGCTAGCTGCTGTTTGTCTCCAACAAAGGAAACACTGACACGAACTGAGTTTATATACTAAATATATAAATAAAATACATATAAAAGATGGATTTTAGCAGGGAATAAAGGGCAATAATTTGCAGCTCAACATCTCTTTAACATTTCAGTGTAGATCTTGAGTTTTATTCTGCTTGAGATTTTATTGCTAAAACCAAACTTTTAAAAACACACTAAGTGACATTGCTATATAAAGCTATGATGATTCATGTTTGCCATAGATGCAGGCTGATTAACAAGCATAACCTTGGTGTACAGTATTTCTCTTATCGGTTCCTTGTTATTCTCAACTTTTACACTTTGTTCAAACTTTCTTCTTATTATGTGCAGGTGTGTGGAAGAGAGAGAGACCAGGATTTCATATATCCTATGTCTTAGTCATGGTTCTTTCAGAAATGACAATGTCCTAGAAATGAGACACTTGGCCATTAAAACCCATAGCGGTTCTTTATAAGATAAAGCAGCACTTCAAAAGTAGCTCAGTTTGTGAGAGAAAATAAAGAAATGCAGCACTCAATCCAGTTTGTATAAGGAAATTGACTGGCATCAAATAGTAACCACTATCTCGCCGCCTGAATCAGGAACAAGCCCTGATTTAAAATATTAAATTCAGTCATGAATTTTACATACAATACTGCATCTTAGAGAACACTGGCGAAAAACAAACTGCCACAATGATATAAAAGACACTGCCTTTTCCACTTTTTTCTCTGAAATTAAAACAAAACGTTCTCTTAAACCTGAGGGTAAAAGTTAAAATAATTCCCTCTTTATGTCATTTAATAGTTTTGTGTACTGTTTGTCACTGTCTATTTCAGTTTAATAAAAGGAGACGGTGTCTTCACCACATTCTAGGTTCACTCTTAGCCTAGTCTTAATAGCTTCTGTGTTTTTCTCTGAAGATGGCTAGCATGAGTCCGTGTTTGAACTGCTGTTATCTCATGTTTAGAGGGTGTTGTTGTGCAGAGAGGAAAAATTGTGAGTGATGGCTTCAGGCTGTTAGCCTTTGTGTCTCACAGCGTCACTCCACCGCCACACAGCCTGTGTGTTCATTTCAAAATAACACTTGGGTAAGGTTACTATTTTTTAGCTTGCTCACTTAAAAAAAAGTCACAAAAGTAGCAGCAGTCATCTTGAGTTCAGGCTGGAATAACCTTTAAATCAATGTGCAGCTGATTCCTCAAGGTCATATGTGCAGATGTGCCTCATTGACAGAAGCTGAAAACCAAAAGCTGTGATGTAAGATTTCCCTCTGCCGCAGGTGCAGAAGAGATAAATGATGGTGTCAAGCTCAATAATAGAGTCCATTAGGATCTCCATTATTTGGTGGCTGGTCAAGATATATAATTTTATTCCTCCCCGTCAGTTGGTCATTTCCGTCACAAATCAACGAGGATGGTAAGAGCCCAGTGACACTCCATGTTCTGTTCACATTGTATTTACAGCTGTTTTGGCTGCATCAGGACCCAAACTTGACCTAAAATGATATCAATGTCCCACTGTCATTTCCCGTTGTTTGAAAAAAATAGTGGTCTTTATTTGTTTCAGATCTGCACTTTGCAACGCTTTCTTCTGCAATTTGAGTGCCTGTGATTACATTTTGTCTTAATAAACCCTTTAAAACGCAGCTGATAAACAAGATAAACAGTAGATGGGATGAAGGTTAGTTTTTAGCCTATATTCTAAGTTGTGCCTTTGACATTATTTCTTCGTTTGTTAACAGGAAAGTTTGAAGGTCATTTGGCATGAGTAATATGGTGCTCAAGTTCTCCAAACAATTAATATCTGCTATTAGATCTCAAAGAGCCATGAGATTGTTGTGACGTTGTGTTGTGTTGTGTTGTGTTGTGATGATTTTTCCCATGACAAAAGACTACACTTTTATTTATTGGGGGTGGAACACTCCCAATACACAAACAGAACAGAAGTTACTGCTGTTGAACATGGGGCTTTGGGCTGGACATATACTTATTAAACAGCAATCCAATCCCAGCTGGGGATGAGCTACACATTCCATACCTGCCTCATTAGTTTGACCTCAAGCATGTGACCAGAGTGGCTTTGAGCACAAGGAATCGCCACACATTTTTCTCAGTTCAGTAGGTACAGCAATGCATTATTTGGTCACTGTTAATATCAACGTCCATCTCATACCCAATGTGTCCCACAGGTATGGCTGGGATGCAGAAATTAGAAAATCATGAATGACCTTTGTCATGTGGTTGCAATCATCATCATGAAATCAAAACGATGCTACCCTTACAGGGCTGTATACTTCGGACTGCCATGCTGGGATGTTACACAAAGCTTACTAGAACTGGGTTGATTATAGCTGCTCCTTTTCAGCTGGCGGTGTCTAATGAAGGTGTTTTCACGGCCATTGAATATCCCAGTGACAACATTCAATTAATTTCCTGCTTGCAACATTTCCAAGTGAGTCCCCTCTCTTTCGCTGAAACACACTACACAAGCCATCCCAAGCATGTCTTATCACACTTTTTGTTAGTGATACCCAGGTAAGTAAGTGCAAAAAACGTGAGCTTTAAAATTTTGTATGGGTATATTGGCTTATCACATTGGCACAGTTCATTTGTTAGAATTAAATCTTTAAAGATTAGGTGGTTCTCGGTATCCGAACTGAGCTGAGCCACAAATTACTCAGTATATCCCGTCCATGTTTCCATATTCTACACAGCTTATTGATAATTGACGAGCAGTGTGTTAAAAGCGGAGGATGTTTATGAGCAAGGCTGTTTTGTTTTCTGCCACAAACGAATGAAGTGAGTAAAATGGTAGTACCGGTTCCTTATGGACCTTTTCAGAAGACATGGAATATCCAAGTCTATGAAATAAGTGTATCATTTCCTTTCACTCCATGCAGATGAACATACACTATCTATGAACCCACAGGGGGCATTAAAAATCACTGCACAGCTTGAATTAAATCAACAAAATTGCACACATCCCTTATTCAACCCCCCACCCCTCCTGTGCTCCTCTTTCAGTTCTTTATGAAAACCATTGATTAATTCTGCTATTTCTTTTCTCTTTGCTGATTCTCACTCACACTAGTTTTTCAATTGCTCAGTGGCAAAGTGCCTTGGGACACAAATTATATAACCCTAAAAATGCATTCAGTCATGCCTTATTCAGTATATTCCTTTACAAGCATCAGCACAGAGGGGGAAATTGGATTTAATCAGTTTGAAAACCTTTCTTCCAACAGAAACTCAAAATGCAGCTAAGAGTTTGCTGGTAAAATAGGAGGAGAATTGACATTCATAGTAATATGTTTTGCCCTTGGAAAGCTGCTGATTAGATAGCGACAGGTTTCACACAACACATAGAACTACTGTAACTTCAGACTCAGATGTCAGACTGGTGAAACACTGAAACAATGCAAAACATTAATGTAATGTTCACCTAAGGGTTTTTTCATTAATTTTTTTCTGTTGATTTTCTATATTCCTTCATGGAATAGAGAACACTGGCAAAAAAGAAGAGGAATCAAGAAGAATATGAGAAAGAAGGACTTAATATTTCACCGGTAAAAAATTAATGTGACTTATTATTTATCAAAGTGCAGGGCATTTCCTGGTGGTGGTCATAGATCACATACTGAGCACCATTAGCACTGTACTGTATATTTGTATACTGATAATAACATTGTGTCTGCAGACTTTGAATACCATTAATGTTTCCTTAAGGGTTTCAGGTAGGAAAGGTGTGATAAAACTGCACAGAAGAATTTTGAAAAGGTTGCACTAGCTCGTGCGGTTTTTGCAGATAATTTCAGATTCTGTCTCAATGTGCTTGTGCTTCTACCGGCATGTTCTTTAAAGGCATTTATTGTCATGACTAGTTGAGACAGCAATATGGTCACGATGAAAACTCTATTAATTATGAAGGACTGGAAGGCACACAGCACGTCCCATAAACATGTTACCAATAACAAGCCTCCAAGGACATGTCAAAAACGCTCTCTGCCTTATGTTGGTTTAGATCGAGAAATGAATAAAATGTGTTGAAAATGATATGTGCTTTGCGAAAATGACTTTTGAGTGTAATGGAACAGTTTATGGTTCTGCTGACATCAAACATTGGCTGTTACGTTTTTGTAACAGAATGTTTCCATCATTTAAGTTGAAAAATAAGATACAGGAGGCTATCCATTTTCAAATTTATTTTAAACATGACTTAAGGGTTAAATTCCAGGATTTTCAGACAATGCGTTTCAGTTATTGTCATCATGAAAGATTAAAAATGACAAGGGTATTGAGTATCGTTCAAGAAAGGTAGACCTTCACTGCTCTCGCCACAATGGGTGCCTAGCCAACCACTAAAACTTTATTCAGATAAATTAGCATGATTACCTTGCACGTGCAGCAGGAATAACATTCTCTTTTTTTCAGAAGTTAATCTCTACTATTCTATAATAAATTGCAGCAATGGAGGTTCCAAATTAACAAAGATTCTCCTTTGATTATTACAGGACAAGCATGAAAACAGTAAGCCAGGGTACTACATTTCAAAATTCCCAAATTTATCACATATCTCTAAGAGGTGCCTCTGCATTCATTTTTCCTATTCAACATCTGTTACTGGTACCGGAGTGTTAGGAAACTCTGTTGCTATTTGATTCAAAGTCCACAAATGAATCTTTTAATTTATAAGACATTATAAGGTATAACTTGAATAGCTTTCCTTTTTAATACTCATCAGACACCCAATATATAAAAAGTCGCATATAATATGAAGTTATTGCTTTCATATAAAGAAGTTCCTATAAGGGCTTTTCAGGGTTGTGAGAGTGTGGAAAAGATATCCAGCCATGTTGTTAAAGGTTATACCCTGGTTTCTTTCAACAAAAGAATGGATGAGATCCCCAGATCGATTAACTACTAACTTGCAAATAAGCTAGATTTGCTCTCTTTTTTAATTGTTTTTGCTGTATGTTCTTATTTCATTTTTCTTCGTCAGTCACTGCAGCTTAAAAATGTTGACTATGTGGACATTTGTTTTAATACAATGAATGAAAAACATCAGCATAGATGTGATTGTATTTGAAGTCCTAACTGATACAACAGTGCCAGACGATTTTACAGTGAGGTAGTGTTGCTGTAACTAAGGATAAGATGTGCCAATCACAAACTGCCATGTAAGCACATGTAATCACAACCCCATACATCTCATGTGCTCCCTGTGTATAAAAATAATATTTATTCACTGTGAGCAGGATTATTTCATCACCTTGTAAGTTAGAGCTACATGACAACACAAAACTGATTTATTATTACAAGGCTGTGGAATGAATGAATTTCCTACCATCATAAGAGAAAGCAGTTTGCAGCTAGGTTGCAATGGGTCATTGCCTTTTTACTGCTGTTTTGCTTTTTACAGCCATCAGAAGCTGTGTCCCTTCTTCCAGTGACCTCCACTACCAAGGCTCAGGCATGTCTTAATAAAGAACTCTCTCTTTAATCAGATTATGGAATGTGCTTTCTGTGCCATCGCATCGGTCGACATTTTTTTTAATATAATGAATGAAAAACGTTTGACTTCATGCTTAATAGTTCCTGTGCTGTTGTAATATTGAAAGACCTTATTATTCTTTTAGTCTGCATTACAATATTACTTTCTATCGCTCTCTCGGTTCTTACCCTTTTTAACCTGTGCTTACAATTCATTGTAATCTTCACTGGATCCTATTATTTTTCTTTACATGTTTCTGAACTGATTTGGTGAACCATCTGGGATCTTGTCTTTTTTTTTTAAACAGATTTTTAAAGGACAGATCTCCTTAACCTGTTGCCACCCATTCTCCACTTACTCCACATTTCCTGTCCTATTCTACTTCCCTTAAGCTTCTGGAATCTGCTTTCTTGAAATTGTCAGCAATTGATCTGAACTTAATCAATTCAGTTTCACAGTAATTTTTCAAAGCGTACCATATTATGCTCACAGATCTCCTGTGGTTCTCTCACTCTGTCTTGATTGTTATCTTTTGACTTTATCAAAGGCCTTCTGATCATCGAAATATACCACATTACACATTATGCTCCCTTTCTATCAATTACTGTTGTTTCTTGTTCAAAGAAATCTTAGATCTCCCAAGCTGTTCAGTCGTGTTTCCACTAAGATTTGCACCTATCAACAATACATCCAATCTGTAACATTTTGAATTGCATCATATTTTGTAAACCCATGATACAATGTGTACAAGCCATGGAGCAGACTGTACCCCTGCATTTACAGCTGCGTTGTGAAGTCTGTTCTAATCTCAGACCTATACAATATGAACAATATCATATGTTTTTTTAATATTTCTTCGAGCAGTGCTCATTTTCACAAAACCAGCTAATCAGCCAAATGGATCATTTAGTCAAAAATGCACTATGATTTGAATGCTGTGTTACCTTAAGAATTAAATAAAATTACCGCCTGCCTCATTGGGCTGCAATCTCCATTATTCATGAAAATACTATATAGATTTTCTTGGATTACCATCAAGTCAATTTAGTCCCTTGTTAATGTGGTGCAAGGGAAAAAGGAAAACAAGACTCCAAAGAAATCAGTGCATTCATATTAAAGCAGTAAATATTCTGTCTAGTCTTTTTCATGTTGGCTGACTATTTGCATTCATTCATTAACTCTTAATTTGTACAACATTAATCAATTAAATAAGTCCATTTAATAATGAGAATTTTGCTATCTGGTCAGCTGAGACTGAAGTTTAAGCAAAAAGTTCATAAAAGCTCTGAGGTTACTCAGGAGAGCTATCAGAAGTTAAAATAAAAATACATACAGCTTTATATTGCAGAGTGTTAACTTGTGTACTTTTTTATTTTCTGCATTTTTGTCGTATTCCACCTTTCCTTGAGTACAGTACCTCCTCATCATTCTTTGTTAAAGTTACTGTATACCTTTCTGTCTCAGGGGAAAAAAAAACCCTGAATTATGAATTAAATTGAATCTAGGGTTTGGTACCCTTTCTTTCGACAAAACACTTTATTTCTAATTTAACACAAAAACAACAACTATTTGTTTAAATTATTATTGGTGCCACTCATATACCAAATGTTTCAACAGGAATGTTTGTGTGTAATGACTGATTTCATTATTATATAAATATTTATTACTAACAACTTTTAAGTTCTTAATTCAATGCTCCTAGTGATTTCTACTGTACAGTAGGTGATCTTGATTCTTCTTCCTCTACTTAAACTACAGGGCTGCGTGTTCTTACATGTTCTTAGATGTCAGTTTCATTAAGACATTACACAGTACATTAAGAGGGTAAAACGCACCTACTGTATTGTGCTTGTGGTTTGTTTGTTTTGTGGGAATCCTATAAAGAAACACTCATGTTCCCTCATGGGCACTCTTTTGCCAAGGCTACTAGCTGACAATGTGATAACAGCAAAATGAATGTCTGGTCAAGGAGAGACTTTGGTCAATATTTCACAAAGTACTATCAAAAGGACATTATTTTTAGTGTTCCCAACATCCAGATAAAACAACACCGAAATGGGTTCCTGTTCTAAAATTATTCTAAAAACATTTCTTAATATGTGCTATGAGACAAGTAATGTGATTTAATTGCTTGTTAAAATTATGCTCAGCCAAGACAAATATTACTGTTAATTGCACTTATTCCATGACTTTGGAGAGATGTTTTGAGTTACAGTTACAGGTTGCATTTCTCAAAACGAGTTACAGTTCTTAAAACAGATGCTTCCCAATATAATAAGGAGCAAGGATATAATGTATTTTTTCATTAACAGTTAGTCAATTAATATACTTGTCATGGAAGAAAATAAAATTGACATTGTTAAGTACAAGTCTACCGAGACGAGGTTCCTGCAGTGACCCTGTCATCAGTGCGTTCAACCGACGGGTTGAAAAGCCCACAACTTCTGAAGAAGCTATCATTTCCTTCAAAGGAAAAAAAAAGGGATTTAACAAAAGTAAACTGCACAAAACACCAATGACTTAAACAAATAGAAGCAGAAACCACTGTCTTGAAGGGGGCTGCACAGTCCAGTTCTTTTCTTTAAAAAAAATGCCTCTGGGAAGAAAAATATATTCTAGTGTCATTCTTTCATCCCTTTTCAGAGGTTTCATGCAATATCATCCAGATTCCTCTAGAGGGATTTGGATTACACGTCTAACTACATTCCAGCAAGTGAAGATTCACATAGCTGTCAGCTGTTTTCTTTATTACTGTCTAGGCCTTTCTCCTGCCCAATAGTTCAACTTAACTATATACCTTATGCCTTAACATTGTATATTAAGAGTTTTTACCATTGCTTACATAGTTTTCATTTTTTGTTTTCCACTTTGCTGGGTAAGCCAAGTTGTGCTATTTGAAACTGAAGCACTGGGAAACTCGCTTCCTAATATGGCAATATGTCTTTTGCTTTTTTTAAAAAAAAATATTATTTAAAAATTATACGGAGGACACAGGGAGAGGCAATTTAACCTAATAAGGTGACAAACAAAATAGTTTTCTCCCCTGCGAGTGTTTCTGCTGGAAACCGAGCGTTTTCAATTGAAGAGCAAGAGGGCTCTGTAGTGATTTAAGAAATGTGAAGGGATTTTCTACTGCTGTGAAAGTGAGCGATTAGCACAATGTGAAGCAGTTCATTTTGAAAAATGTTGTGCTGTGCTGTACTTCCTTCATGGTCATGTGACGTTTGTTTTTAGTTTTCCTCAGCTATTTCATTAGCATAAATAAGGCTATGTAAAAAGTGGCGCAGCATCTCAAATTATTTTGCATAGAATTAGCAGTCTTTGACGTGGTTCATCCCTGCTAACAGCTGTAAACTAAAACTGCTCTTGAAGAGTACTTGATTATTGACCAAGTAAGGGGCCTACATCAGCATGGGATGATGTTTAAGACTGTCAGGGTTAAAGCTTTCAAAATACATTAGTCTCCCCTAAGGAAGTGAAATTGAAATGCAAACTTAAGCCGCCTTCAAGTGAGCAGTAATCTTGTTCAGGGGTTTGATGGTTGCTGAGAAAACAGTTCCTATAACTTCATTAAAAGGAGAATTTATATGTGACTGAGGCAGCAGGGCTCAGTAATTAAGTGTTCTTCACATGAGAATGATAAAAAATGGTCAGGGGTTTTGATATTTTGTTTGTGCTGTAATAATCAGATGATCCTTCACATACATTTTCATACTCAGAGGCATGTCCTTGATTTGTAATCAAAGTAGCACACGGTCACAGGCATTTTTCATGATGGTTGTATTAGATCTCAAACTATATTTATACTGTATTTTCTGACTGCATAGTGAAGTGAAGCTTTAGGACTGCTGTCATACAGCTTCTGGGTTTTAGGTTTCATTCCACCACTTGGCTATCTGTTAGGGAATTCACACAGGTTTTCACCAAAGGCTTCAGTTTTATTTTGCTTCCCAAAGGCATGCATTTTTGATTGGGTCTTCTAAATTTGTCTCTTTTTCTGTGGCTCTGAGATTTGTTATGCCTCCTCATGTGTGGAGATGGAGAGAAGTTTTCCTCTCTCTATAGTTTCATTTTCTTAGGTGGAAGTGATGTCCCCTCACAATTTTTTCCCTTTCCCTAATGAAGGTCAGAGCAAGGTGGAAAAGGGTTCTGCTTCTTAATTACTGGACATGTTCATAATTGATTGATTATGCTTGGGCAGTATAGCAAACAAATAAATGAAGAGTGAAAATCTGACACAATGTACTGTAATGTACTGACTACTGTACTGTACTGGAATCGCTGTGCTTGCTTCAGTTTAACACACTCCTCACCAGAATAGGAGACTAAATGGTGATGGATAAATATTGTATCTAGATATGGATGGATACCGTATATAGTCTATGTACAGTGTATAGAGAGTAAATACTGTACTTATAAATATACATTTTTAATCCCAGCAAATTCTAACAAGAACCCTTCTAACAAGAATTTAAGAACACAGCCATTGACTGATGTATGCAAAACCATTAGCGCACTGCACATTAACTCGTCTACCTTTGCTGCATTAAACCAGCCAGTTCAATTTAAAAAAACAATTAGGGAGTCCGGGCAAATTATCAACAATATTAACTTGATACTACAAAGATGTTAGAAAATGTATAAAAGATAATAGGAACACATTTCCTATTTGACCTGAGGTTTACTACAAGTAAAAATAAATTTCAGCTACAGTACAAAGGGATAGGTTCTCTGCTATTGGGTCTGTGAGAGCAGACATTTCTGGTTGAACAGACTCATGGTGCTTCAATTGATTATAGCATGATTAGTAACCTAAAAAACAATCATAATCAAGGACAATGATCTAGGGCATTGTGTAATTACCATCTTCACTAATTAAAATAATTAGGAAAAATATGAAGGGGAAAAGAATGAATTATAATTGTAGAGTTGAAAGTTGGATATCTGGTGTTGTAAACTGTAAAGAGGCATCAAAGACCACACATAGTAGCAGACTTGTGAACTCCCTGCATCTCCTTTTACTGTAACAAAATCTCTTACAGTATTTTATGTCCGCAGGAAAAATGACAAACGGTGACTTGAGATACAGACTTTAGTGCAATTAAAATATTTTTTCTTAACTGTGTCAGTTGTACCATTTACTAAGTTAATATACAGTATATTGTTTGAAATATGATACATTTTCCACAGTTGTATTCAGTGCATATACTGTACCTACAGCACCAATCAGTTTCACTTTGAGAAAGAAAGTACTTGTCTTGACAGTGTAAGCTACACTACACTGCTGCTGCACTGTCACTGAAATCAACTCATTTTGCTCAGTGGTATACTCAGACATTCAGGATATGTGGGCAGATTATTCACAATGCTAAAGTATACTTTAGAAATGCAAATGTTTTCTCAGCTGAATTATTGTACTCAATACCAACCAATCCACCTGTCTGAGGGTATGATGACAGCTAGTCCTGTAAACGATATTAAAACCTGTGTTATCACCCAACCTTGTCATTCTTTTGAATATGAAAACATCACAGACATTAAATGGCATTAAATGAGCCAAGTACATGTGATGTGCAAAATGAAAAAGATTTGAGTAACACAATGCCACAGCTCAGTGAAAAAAGTCCATTGTCACAAATTACAGTATGTGTCACATTGCACATTACAGTAGGGTAATCGGGTTCCATCCATCCCATTTAAAAATGCTAACACAACTGTGCAGAATTGAAGCTCTATAAAAAACTCATTTATGGACCCTAGAATCGTAACATAGCACAGTGTTACCTGGCCATTATTGTAGAGTGTGCATCATCATGGACAAGAACTGTATGGATGCTGGCAAAAGAATATTTTGTCTGAAGATTCCTGGATCTGGATCTCACTTGGAGATATATAAGTATAGGGTAGAAACCATTAAAAACTCATTGATGTTCATGTACAGAAACCAAATTGTTTTGATTGTGATGAAATAGGGCTGTGGGTGTGGAGGGTAGTAACATTACTGATAACCTCAGTAATCAGTTTGTTGTTGGAGATGGTAATCTCACTGCCCAGTGCTATGTTAACCACATTTTGAAACCTGTGCCCCACCCATTCTTACAGCAAGACAAAGCATTGTCTTTCTGAATGATAATGCCTATTTCCACATGGCTAGGATTGCTCAAGGTTTTCTGCTCTAATCTGAGCTGTGTGTCATACATTGACCCACTGTATTTCCAGATGCTAAGCCAATGGAGCTCCTGCAGGACGGCTTGGTATACATGTGTCTAAAAATAAACTGCTGCCAACTTCTGCTGCTCATCTGGCTGGCTTGTCAGAGATAAAACAGAGGAACCTTCCTCTAATCCATTTATGCAGTATTCCTGCCAGTTAGCCCTTTCCTTTAGTATGCTGTTGAGTTAATGGTGGAAAATTACCTATGTGGAGGGGAAGTCTAAACAATTTAAAATGCAAGGAGGTGAAATGGGAAATACTTTTGACATTCAACACCTCATTATGTGCATGCCAACAGCGTCTTCTTCTTATAAATGTTTCATTTGATACAATTAAACATGAATCCAAATATGGATCCAAGAGGGATATCATGGATATAGCTAGTGTTTAGGAGGATTTTGCTGGTCTACAGAGATCTGCATGGAGTACTGACATACAGAAGACATTATGGATGGATTAATACCTTCATTCATTTATTTCTTCTTTTAATTGTATAATGTTAGTATGCCCAAAGGGGTTGGGCAGCCAGGTGACCTTGGACCCCTAGAGATTTTTTTTCTCCTAAGTAAGGAGTTTTTGGTTACTCTCCTTCGTTGTCTTCTGGTCTTTTCTGTTCTGTATTCACAACATGCATGGTCACATGCATTGTTAAGTGCCTTTGGGCAACCTTGTTGAGAAAGGTGCTATATAAAAATAAATTGAATTGAATTGAATACAGACTAAAATCACATTTGATGAAAGAGCATAGTTTCTGCACAGAGCTGCAATTGCTTTCCATGGTCTTACGTAGCCACAGTGTTCTCAGGCCATTTCTGACAGTAATTTGGAGCTCCAATCTGTTGCAGTAGCTGGCAAGCCCTCTGTCCACTCTTCCTTTCTCTCCTCATCTGCTGACATATCTGCAAGTGCGCGCGTTGCTGCCAGCAGTATAGACATCTGTGCCAGTATGTGGATTGAACAAAATGTCTCAAAACACCCACAGCAATCATAAACGCATAAGCAATCCATTTGTACATGTGCTACACCCTTGGATTAGTGTTCAAATTAAAACCAGAACTTTTTCTATCTCTTTTTGATACCACGTTTTAGAAACAAGAACAGTTAAAATATTGAGGCCGACCTCTTCTGCAATTTCTTTGCAAGAAAATGCCATTGACAGGTCTAGTATGGACTTGAGGTGTATTTTATTATGAAATCAAAGTCAAAGATGGAGCTGGGAAAGGAAATATGTAGATACACGTTATAAGTCACTTTGAATCTTTAGACATTTTTTTGCCGAGCGATCTGTGAAACTGTCAGGTAGACTGTCACAGTATATGATTCATCTGCCACTATGTAACCTGCCATCTCCCTAATGAATATCACATCTGTCTAGAACTACCTATTGAAGCTCATTAAATTGCATTCTTCATCAGCCAGGTAAACCACTCATGTGTGTGTCACAAACCTCAAGTTATGGTCATGGATAGAGTACAAAAGTAAAAAGGGCATTTCCTCTGTGGAAAATTCCATTTTAAACTCAGAAATACCCAAATAAAGTGAGAATGCATATTACATTATGTTCATAATGTACTGCACTAATATTTCTATTCAACTGTATAAGTTCTAGCAATGCATATTATAAGCTGCTTCATCAGTAAAGTAGTATTCTTTCCAATAGATGCAGGCATGGACCCCCCACAAATAAAATTACTTTTGCAGTCACAAGCTAAAGCCCTTCAGCCCTTTATTTGGCTTTCAATGCAGACTGTGTCCAAAACAGCCAACAAAATGCTGAGCCTGACAAACCACTGGTATTTCAACCGATTGACTGCTGCAATATAATCACGCTTACCCTTGAAGTATTATTGACCTCATGTGGCTTTTTCAGAGGCCAATAACCACTGTTGTAAAAACTGAGGATGCTACTGCTTCCACATAAAAGCTTTTTATTTTTTAGAGACCTTCTGAATAGAAGTGTTTTTCCTTAATCTTTCTTTTCATCTGTCTGTGCAGTGGTGGAAATACTTTGCATGACGCCTTGGGGATTCATGAGACCCTGGTACATATGTGAACCAATTATTTGATTAATAGAGCAAATTAAGGATTGGGGATGATTTTACAGGAAGCTACCAAATCGACTGGGGGTCATTGCTCTGGTATCAGGGCTGCCTACCACAACAGGCACCTGTCACAGTGGTCCTTTGTATGGGTACATTCTGCAGCAAAGAGGGTTTCTTTCTATCTTGGTTATAAAAGGAGCAATTTTGGGAAAGGGAAGAAAAGAATCTCCCTAACAATTTTAGTTTCAATGATCATGGAGATTATTTAGCATCACCTGAAAACCATGGAGAAGCTATGTGAAATACTCCCAGGCATTTATAAATATTTGAGGAAGACACGACACTAATTTACATGATTATGATTCATTTAGGATAGAATCTAGGTCAGCACAAACGTAGCACTGATAAGGAGATCACATGGGACTTGCAGTTTGAAGAGCATCCTTATTAATTGCTCTTAGTAGCAGTGGAAGGGTAAATGTTTAGGTTAATTATTGTTTAGATGAGGTGCACCACCACAGGAGAAAAATAAACGCAAAAACTAAATCATTGAAATAATGTGAGAAAACTGAAAAACAAATGGCACGCCTCAGAGGAATTGGATTAAACTTTAATTAGACACTACCTCATCGCTCTAGAGATTTTTAGACATTGTACTAACCAAATCAGATGAATGAAAATCATATCTTAATTACTTATCTCATAAATCCATGACAGTGATGCAAATACAGTACTATTGTTTCCATTCATTATTTACTCATACCTTGTGATTCATTACCCATAGACAAAGCCTGACAAAACATCTAAAAATACCTCTCCATTTGTAGTTCAGTATGCCAGAGAAAAATTCTAAACGTACAACAAATGCAATGTTAACAGATTCCAGCTTTTGAAAATTTTTACAGAGGAAAATGTGTTATTAGGTAGCACATACAATACATTTTAAACAAGCTTTAGAACTTTTTTTTTACTACAGACGATTTTTTATTTAGGCAATATTACCATTAACATAAAATGTCTGCTGTTTTGTCTCAAGTCAATACAATTGCTGTCCACCATGTGCACAGAAAATTAGGGGTAATCTATACTTACATTTATGAGTGAAGAATGAATGGGAACATGTTTAAAAATGTAAAAAGAGCCAAACCACCCTTAATGAAGGTAATCATTCACTTTGTCAAAACCTACACATTTTTCTGCTTTACAACTTACTTCAGAATGAAATGTATTTAAAATCTAAATCAGACATCCTCCAAGAATGAAGACTTCTTATTATGTTGAAAAAGACTGCTACTATACAAGACCCTGCACTGCTCAGCTTTGTTTTTCTAGCTTCAAAAGCTTTGCTCTGATTTCCTTTATACAATTGGAAAATTAATTAAGAATAGAGAAACCTGTTTATTTGAAAAAATACATATTGTTAAAATGATCATGATAAAATTCCTCATTAAAATATTCTAAAATTACAGACATTTGGCATTAAGACAGTTGTGCAATGGTTTGATCTGCTTAAGGGATAGAAAACAGAGAGAGTATACAGTATAAGGGATAAATGACACAGGGATCTGTATTAACAATGCAAATTATAGAGAAGCAGGGTTATCTTGCATTACAAAACAATCATGTCAATTGTTTCAGTAATGTTGGGGAAAGAATAGGCTGGATCCTAAAATAAGAAGTAGTACTGGGTGATAGGACCACACCTTAGGTTAAAAGATAAATGCCAACTTCCTGATTAAACCGATATAAGCTTTTTGGATTCTGCTGGGGGTCAACAGGCTGCTGATTATTAATTCACTGAATCTAAAAACATAAGAAGGGATGAACGGCTTTTGTTTGTAACCTATCCAGCTTTTTTGATTGCTAGAACCAAACTGAGTTATTATAAATTATTCAGCCTACTGTTATATACAGTAACTTGTTCTTTGAAAAACAATAACAGCAATGAACACAAACACCGTATACATTATGGTTTATTTAGATTTTCAGACGACGTCTGATAGGAGCCCTCAGAAATTAAAGAATATTCTAAATTTGCTGTCATTGGGCATTAAGACAGTTGTGCAATGGTTTGAGATCTGGTTAACAGACAGTACATAACTGATAAATGACACAGGGGTCTGTATTAGGGCCATCACTGTTCATATCAGTGATCTAGATTCTAGTGTAGGTAGTACACTAGTGACATTTGTAGAATCTGCAAAGGTAATTCAAAATACATAGAATCTGTGATTGAACCACCACCTGGCCAATGACATTTAATCTGGAAAAGTACAGAGTCTTATCATAAATTACAGACACAAAATAGGAAACTCAAGAGCGTGAAGAAGGCACTTATAAAAACAATTTAGGTGTTTATCTTCACCCATCATTTACATGTTCTAAGCAGTGCTTGGAAGCATCCATACTCTAAGATATAAGGTTATAACCACAGAAGTTAAATCAAGGAATGTTATGGCGAAATTCTACAACATACTAACAAGACCGTGACAGGAATATTGTGACAAAACAGATATAGTTGCTCTGGAATTAGTCCAGAGAAGAGTGACCAGGAATTTTCAGGGGTTAAAGGAATGCCCTACATTGATGGGCTGAAAGAACTGAACTTTTTAGCCTGTCGGTGGAATATATCTGAGATGCTCTTCACTACACTGACTCAAGAGGAGTTATATCTTTTTTTTTGTAATGTGGAGACCACAATTCTTCATAATATTCTAAATGAGGTTTTAAATCATGTATTGAGTAGATTTAACATATCCTACATATCTTTATCCTTACATATCCTAAGATTCTGCTTCCTTTATTTATTGGTTTCCCACATTGTCTAGATTAAAATTCTGTGTTGACATAGACACCTTTTTTTTTCTTATATATATGATGTATATTTCAGAAAAAACAACAGGTTTGGCATTTACCTCTAACACAGAGCAGCAATACAAAACCCTGAGCTGCTGTTCCATCATTTTCCACTCTCTCACCTTCTTTATTGCTCCATCCTTCTGTTGAAAAGGGTCAGCACCTTTGGTGAAAGGTCTGAAGCACATCTTTCCAAGGCAAGGAAAAGGTGTCCTGCTCACCCAGATCGTTTTAAACCACAGATCACACAATCAAGCAGCTTTTTTTAACACTTTCTTGGATCAGACGTTCTGCATCCTCACTATACAGTATATGTATGTCTTTCTGCTCCCTGCTCCCTTGTGTTTCATGCAGGCTTTGAATTAATCTGTAATCGAGTCTGTCAGATCACATAAGAAAGTCAATAATTATTTTGTCTCTAGAGCCCCTTACATTGATTTACCACCTAAGAGCCCTCTATAGCTTTCTGTAAACTATTCAAAATCCAGCTCATCTGCTATGGGGTAGGTTTCTGTGAGGCACACTCTCTGTTTGGGCTTGTATTTGATAAACTGTGTGATTAAATATGAATGAGTCATGTATTTGCTGCAATGTCACTGGCAGGAAATAGATACTGAATTTTTTTATGCCTAAAGTATCTTCTCCTGCAGAGCAACCACAAGATTCTGTATTCAGTAATGAAGACAATATTATAATGCATAGAAAATGCGTTTCCTGTAATGCATAACCTTAGGAAGTTTAAGATTTTTCATTTACTATCTTGATGGAAAAAAAAACAGTGATATTAATCATGGATGAGCATAAGCCATATTAACAACAATGGTTTTACTTCCAAACAGTCCTTTTTATCCAAGACGGAGGTTTCCCCATCTCTGTGAAGTGGACTTTTCCATGACCAATACTGCCTTTAAACAACAACCAACTGCTTTTTTCTACTGTATACTGACGTGCTTATGAACTGTCATTTATTTTACTGTTTGTTTAGCAATGCTAGCTGGCCACCCATGACATAAGAAGGGGTATTTTAGTTTTGGTCTATGAGACTTGCTTTAATGGTTGACACCTAATGCATATCCAATCAAATAATTATTTTTTTTGTTCGTTTTCCAAAGAGAGCACTACTAAATAACATGTATTGAAAACTTTTTAAGGAGCTGCAGATTTCTGTTACATCCACCCAGAGGTATCAATTCCCACATTCTACAAATTTAGACATTAAAACAATTCAGTGTAAATCTCAAATGTAGACAAATTTAAATTTGTGATTAAAATAAATCCCTGGATTACAGTTCTGTTCTAAGCACTATTTTCCAAAATCCACAGTAATGTTTCAGACATGCATAGACTTATTCTATTACATAATTGTATAACTTGAAAAAAAATGACAGAATAACTCCTACAGATAAAGATTGAATTAATATTTTGTGTTATCAACGTGAAGATCAGCATTAAAAAAAAACATATGCAATTGTGAATTTACATGATTGATTTGTGTTGTTGTTATATTGTGTTACTTTTCAAGTCATTTACTTCTGTTTTGAAATTGTAACAAAAAATCAAATGTAACTGACAACTGCAATTCTTACATAAAGAGTAACAATTGCTCACCAATGGTAACTGACCAATCACCAATGGTAACTGACTGGCAATATTGTATATGTATATTATGCAGTATTAGTAGAAAAGAGGATAGAAATTGTCTCATTATGGAAAATACATTTTTGAAAAGACATTCAATCTCAAAAACTCTTACTATTTAAAACAGAGTTAGAAGATTAAAAATGTTGGTTAACTGCAATTATTCAGAAAAAGCTTTTAAATGTAAAGAAATATTTAAACAATGGTGCTTACAATCAAAAATACTGCTTCGTGAAAAATTGTATTTAACAGAAACGCATTAGTCTGGTTACTGTAGAAAAGCCTTTTGAAAGGTCAGTAATTGCTTAACCCACATGCATAATATTTTTGAAGATGAAGGAATTAATCTCTACTCTCATCAGCTGACATTTGCAAACTGTGTATTTCCAGGCAGACTTTGTTATTGATCTGTATTGAGATGTATGCTTGTGAAGAGACAGTCTCGTGGTTTATTTTTTTAAATTTGTCCTGCTTTGAAGAAAGTTAAATTTATACTCTTTAGTGAGAAAATAATAGAAACTACAGTATAACTCTGAGCTAAGTGAATACTGTATTATTTGACAATTGGGTTATTTATGATAACCTTACCATTTGCCTTTGGGCATGAAGTTAGCAGCACTGATAATCAAACTAGGTACCCCAGAAATGTAAGAAAACGTTACTGCAAACTCATTTGTACAAATGGTTTGTTTTCCCCTACATTACCTATATGCACCATCAACTCTGTCCAGAAGGGGTCACTCTAACCACGCTTTTCTTTCTGGAATACTACTTACAGCATGTCTACCATATCAACATACTGTAGGCCCGAATTCAATTCAAAATCCTATTTTTTTTATGGTGGCTTTCCAATAAATTAGATGCAAAAAGCAGGAGGCCTGGAAATTATGACTGGAGAAAGGGTAAAATCTTGATTTAATGCAAACTACTGTTCTTTTTTTACATTGTGTTGGCAAATAAACAATTTGCATTTTATTAGTGAATTGCTGTGTTAGCTGCTCATATATATATATTTAGCTTTTCTTCTACTGGAAACAGAATAACAGCTCACCTTCAGGTTACATTTATCTGTCATTATGCCATGTTTTCCCATTGTTTTATACAGGATGTATAATACAGTATATAATGCCGGATTACGAAAGGGAGATAAATTCTAACAAATTAGGCAATACGTGTATTATATTCACAGTTTAATGAGATTTTTGTATTCCAGAGAAAGCGGTCCTGATTGATGGTTATAAACACATTCTAACCCACTGGGCTTTTACGCTCAATTTGCTGACTGTACGAATCCGTGCGCAATTTAGAATCCTCTGAACTGACGAGCTCTCATCAACTAATCACTATACTGTACTGCTCTAAAGCATTTTTTTCCTTTGTGCTTCCCGTAAAATGGTTTGCGCTATGGAGTACGTTTGTGAGAGCTGTGCTCTCTAAGACGTCGTCGTGTAGGATTTACCTGTTAAAATGTGGAGTAGATGATTGATTGAAGTGCTGTATCGCATTTACTGTAAATAACTCAACTGTTTTAAATTAAATTGCCTATTTCGCGAAATACGCTGTCAACTGTGAAGCAATGTGAAACAATGCGCTTTGCACCTCAAATTGATCTAGAAAAAAGAAAGGAACCAAACGTTTATTTTAGTCATTAACACATTTATAATGGAATCCCTCCCAGCATAAGTCACCTGGTTGTCGCGACCCTTACCAGGAATAAGCAGATTTGTATTAAGGGATAATAGAATCCTGTAGAAATCCATCCATCCATTTTTAACCGCTTTATCTATTTCAGGGTCAAATCCATCGTATCAGAATCCACAGCTTCTACAGACATGCTTCTCACAAACCAAATTATTCAACAACAGTAGCGTTACAAAACATAATTGACGTGTTCACCAAACCTAGTTATGCTGTATTTGGAATTTTAATGCTAGGATAAACATGGCGCACAATGCACTGTAAAACACAAAACTGCTGTTGCGCGCCAGGACATGGTGGCACTACTACTGTATGGTGCATTTTAAGGCTGCACAATTTACAGTAACACTATTTCAAAATAGTGCTCCGTACTTGGACCACTTTTCAGATTATGTATGGAGAGACCAAGATGGCTTGGTTATTCAAACGACATACATGTTCCGCTCATTGGTGACAATGTATATACCATTAGGTCATGATTCACAATGAGAATAGATATGTGTACTAGAAACGTACCCACTGCAGGTTAAACTGAGATTTAGTCGATGTCTGTCCATAAATCTGTGCTAGATTTACTTCCTAGACCATCCATCCATCCATTCTCCAAACTGCCTCATCCAGTTACAGGGGACGCTAAAAACTAACCCGCAAAGTTTTAAATAATGAAATCGTTGAGAAAAAAATGACATCATACACTATACAGTACTTAGTTATTGTACTTTGAGGGCATTTTGGAAAAGTACGCATCGACAGCATAAAAACTATGCCTGTGTGCCTGCTGGATTTACAAGTTAGCATGAACTGAACATACGCACTCTTCTTCGCGAGTGTTATGAGATAAATGATATCGTTTAAAATTGACTTATTATACAGTACAATTCATGTATCAGATGCGGCGGTATTTTATGAAAAGTCATGGAGATGCGAAATAGCAGTCTTAACACTAAACTAGAATCCACCCATACGTAATTTAATTTCTACATGTATTTGTGTCCCCGCCCATTTATTAATGACCATGAGCAAGTAATTTTCAGCTTTGCTTCTCTTGCCGGTTTTTGCTCTCTCTCTCTCACAACTCTGTCCAGATCAACATACTGTTTTGGTAGACGTTAGGACCCCGCGGACTCTCGACAGAGCCTGAAGGAGTGGTATATCACTGACTACTATAGAGCTCTGACTGTAAAGCTGACTAGATTTCAGGTCGGTACTTTTTTTTGAAAACCTGGAATTGCACAGGGACAGGTGCAGGTTACCATGACCTCCCTTCATTAAAGAAACGAACATCACCCTGCCTAGATGGAGTTTCTCGTCAGTACACCTACCACCATGGTGCAAGACATCTAGTTATTTTTTTTTTGGACGAGAAAGACAAAGTCTGCGGGTGACTTTTGCCTTTTTTTTGTGTGTGGTACAGTACATTTTTTTCTGTTCTCTGTTCCTTTGCAGGCATTTGTGCAGCGCTGTGCTGTTATACCAACGCTTTGCCTGGGACTGTAATTTTCTTGACGGAGTTTCTTTAACTGGACTGTCGGCACTCATGAATTCGGATATTAATATATACCTCGCCAGGGACAAATCCTCTAGCATCATGAGGAAGAGAGCGGTCCTGCTGAGGAAAGGGTGCAGTTTTGAGATAACGAGGTACAGTATGGGTTTCGCTTGTCTTTGTTCCGCACCATTTTTGCTCTACCTGAAAACTAGTGTTATGACTGTGTTGCACAACAGTTACTCAAAATTTTCTCTGCCACAAGCCACTCTGAATAACTAGTACTGCGGTAGTCAACCAGGAAAGCTCAGTCTGCTGTAGGGAGAGGAGGTGGGGGTCTTTTTAAGATGCTCAATCAATGTCAACATTATTGACTTGAACTGAACAGACTTTCCGCATTAATAGCGGTAAGATTGTTGCTCTTGGCGCATTTCAACATCTTAGGCTAAAGCTAAAATACTTAGACATTTAAGTTTTTATTCATAATTGACACTGCATTTACTGTTTTTCAGTGAAAGTTCGGCACCACAGTATACAGTGCCCTGTAAAAATACAGTATAACTGTTCTCATAAACGTGGTAAGCTTAAGTACCCGATTTATAAAATACTACAATACAACGATTGTTTCGATATCGACCCTGTTAGAGGCTACATTTGCTAAACAGTATATTTACCATTATTGCAATATTTAAGTTTTTAAATGATAAACTATTATAGGTTAAATGAAGCAGGACTCGTGAAATGGGAAAACAAAAACCTAATTATTCCTTCACATGACACATTCTGTTACTGAATACGAAACAGTATATGCTACTTGTCTCATTGAAAGCACTTCACAGCTTTCTCATATTAACCTAAATAGCTCAGAACGGAGGCCTGGTCTTTGTGCATTAATACTCTTAGGGGACTCGGGCAAACGTCTTGAGTAGTCTGTGCATGGAATCTTAAACCTGTCTAATTTATTCCTACTGTTACAACATACTAAGTGAAGATTTGAGCTGGCATATCAAATGGAAACGCGTTGCACAGGTGCGAGGTGCAGAGGGATTTGTTCAGCTACGTAGAGCAAGTGTAACATGCCGTAAAAAAGGTGCACCGACCCAAAGATACATTTTTCTGGAAAGAAAAATGGACGTACAGTATACATTGTTATGTAAGTAGAGCTATCAAACTATGATTTATAATTTTCCGCAAACAAAAATCTCTGACAGAAGATAGACTAATTCTACTGTATATGGTTTCTCTTTAATAGTTATGTTCCATATGCAGTTAAGTGAAGCTCCATAGTATGTTGGTGTCATTGAATTTTACTATCGCAACAGGAAAATTAAAATTGATTCAACCTGTAGTGTGCAAATCTCTTAGTTTTACTAGTCGAAAGTCAGTGTAGGAGTGAAATACAATTTAGTTTTATTTCATAACCCCACGTTATGCTATGAGACTACACATATTCTTATATTCAACATGTTTCATAAAACAATATATAGTTCCCGATTTAGAAACATTTCGGAATATTTTTACTGCTGAATCAAAAGACGTGGTTCACCTGAAGTCAATGAGCTCCTTCGTTTACGAGATGGTCTTTGTGAATTGCCACTAGATGGAAGCATAGCCCTACACACATCGTTTTTTAAATCCACTTCTAAACAATGTGCCTGTATTTGCATTTACTGTATACTATTTTTCCTGCGTAGTAAGTAACGCCAGTGAACAGAAATGGTGCAAGACGAGGGAGATCACGACATTGGCTGCTACCCCTACATGACCAATCTGTAGAAATAACCATGAGCGTCTCTAAAATCTCGATGCAGTTAATAAGTTGTCTATTGAGTGCAGGTCTGGAATTTAAGAAAAAACACTGAAAATGTAATCCTCACAAACATTCACACTTGACGTAAACGATGGCCTAAGGAAGTATGAGTCAAGAGTAAATACAGATAGGTCAGAGAAGGAAGAGTTCAAAGGCATGATAAAAAAATGAGTAATCACTATCAGAAAGTTTATTTTATTGAGAGATGAGGTCTGAGTACACAATGTAGTGTTTGTAGTGTACAGTACTGTTTCCTAGTCAGGCTGCTTTGTGCAGTACTGAGTAGATCGTAAATATATGACTTCCCACTTAAAATCTGTTGTAGATTTATTTGTTCATGCAATGTGGAGAATCACTGAACTTGAGGTGTAATACATTGTTCAGGTGTAAAACAGTAGTTTTTCAACAGAGACTCAAACATGAAACTCCAACTGAAAGTCTGGAGCTCCAAACCACTATTCTATACTGCTATTTCTATTTAAAATAGTCCCTTTCATCCTACAGAAAGTTTTGTACATCTGATAACCCTTCTATGATTTCCCTATGAAGAAACTCCATGCAGCAAAAATATTCAAAAAGCATTGTTTTATATGAAAAGAGGTGACCTTTTCAGTGCTGGCTTTGGGAGATAGGGTAGCCTTTTGAAAATTAACACAAAATAACACTTAAAATGTCTTGGCATGAAATGGACACCTTTGAAATTTTCAGGGAAAAATATTTTTTGTCCCACCCTGATTGAAATGTATTGCAATTATTCTTGACATTTCAGAAATGCTTGAAATAAGTGTAACTTATTTAAACTGACTTCTTTGTGACTGTCATATTTGTTCAGTTGTACTGCCATGACCTTGTCACTTTATTTGTTTTTTAAAGAAAAACCGGTACTGGATTCTGTCATTGCATTGTGTTGTCAAAAATTGCTATAAAAAAATCAATGTTCACGCCATGGAAACAAGAAGGTAGTACTGTATAATCTGTTAAAATATACAACTGTGAACAGAAAATGCCAAGCTTTGTTAAAAGCAGACAAGAAATGTCTGACAAGTTTTGCTCTGGTTCCTGAAATCATATACAGTACTATGAAAAAAAAGCACTAAACTCAAGCAAGTCCTGTTGTGTGAAGAGTAATGATTGTTGGTTGTGAGCATTATGCTGTGAACCTCCTGTGAGATAAGATGGAAAAAAATCTGTTTCCTGCAGAAGCAGGAAAAATAGAAAAATCCATATTAATGTAATATCGGTCAATATAAAGCATATGCTCAAATACTTTTCCATTCATATACAGTATGTTGATGGAAAAATCACCCCATTCACTGCGTTCTTTAATCGGCAGTATTTGCAGGAATTCTGCGCCGCAGAGAAATTTGAGTGGTATGTTTATACAGTACTCTGTTTAATTTCAAGGCCTGAGTAATCCCATATGCATGTGTGCAGTAGTGGGACAGGGTGTGGTGGGGTGGTTATGTATCTCAAAATGGATAAATCGATACAGCTACTAATTGGGCCAGACATTTGCAGGCAGGTTATAGACCACAACATTTATTTCAGGCATTTTTTTTTCATGCAAATACTGTATTGGGAAAAAGTCAACATTTTCTGTCAGAAAATGGCATATGTAGTTTTAATGTCTTCTTTAGATACCTGGATTTGACTTCAGATATCTGGATTTGACTTTAACGTGACTCTTAATAATGTTAAGTGTACAACGTTTAACAGGGCAAGTGATGTTAAAAATGCTGTAATAGTATAAGTGTGGATTACAACACAATATAGTGAACATCAAAAGAAATGTATATCTGTACACCAACAGATTCAGGGTCAAATTCAGGCTATCACCAGGAAAATAGTTTTAATTGTTGCAGGTCCATTGACATCTAAATTACCAGACATGACATAGGTAAACTCACTATGATGATTTATATTTGTCATCAAAAGGGGTGACCACTAGGGCACAGACACAGGCTAGTAGTGTGTGTGGTCACTGCTGTGAGCATTCCAAGTTGTAGCAGTGTTCCACGTGCTTTGCACAAGAGTGCGGATGCTGTCTTGTCAGATACTCTCTCATAGATTCTGGACAAGCACGTGCCTGTTCCACTGGTCTCTGAGCCCTGTGCGACATGTCCTTCAATGGGCTCAGTTCTGATGAGCATAAATGTCACATTTCCATCTCACAGGAATGTCACTGTCACAAACAGCAGGAGGACGCTTGTTGTCCTGTTGGAATGCTGTCACATCAGGACAAACCCACAGAAGGTTAGGTCTTCGGCCTTGGTCAATATAGTGCCATGCAAATAGGCTGCCATCAGTCAGTACAGATGGAGTTCTAAAGGGATCGTGTTCTCCTGTCTAGACCATTAAACTTGGACATTCTTATTGATCTTGCTGATTACTTTGATCCAAATCAAACTTACTTTTGACCCAAATCGCGGCCTATCATTGATGAACTGCATTTCGCTATTGGGTTAGACATTGTCATCTATGAACACACCTGATAGTGAGCTTTCTTAGTCTAGCTCCCAATATACTGATGGCAAGTAGGTGTTATTTTCTTGATGAGAAGAGCATACTGTTTCCTTTATTTCTTGATGTAGCATGTTAAATCACTTCATGACCCGTGCCCAGACAGCTCTCTCTCTAATGAGGTGATTTTAAACGTAGTCAGAGGCACTTGAGTTGATCATGGTCAGCTATGAATGATCAATTAATCTCACCAACTTTTAGTTAGCATCCAAAATCACGATTTTTTAAAAACATACATAAACGGAATGATAAGATTCTTTGGATGTTCACTGTATTGATTTAACAATTATTTTAATAAAAGCTGGTTACCGTCTTGCAGCACAGCCAAATTAAATTGGCACCCAACATTAAATTACTGTACGAGAGAACCTAATTGGTTCTGTTCATGTTAAATGCTTTTGGCAAAGGTTTTGTAGCTTAACGATAAAATCAAATATATGTAAAGATCATTTATTTTTCCATACATACGGATCAAATCTCATCATCCTACAGATAATGGATTTGATTTTGCTTGAGATAGTATAAACTATACATGCTTTTACACATATACCTAGTGCATTTTCACATAAACTATATTTAAAATACAATACATTTTAATGTCATTACATTATACTGGTCAGTCAGTATAAATGGAGTATCTCTTTTTTATTATTTTCATAATCACTGCATGTTAAGAATTCTGGAGAAGATACCTAAATGCGTAGTGTACTCAAATCGTGCAGAGAGCTTCAAATGCTGAATTCTCCATAGGCGCCTACAGTGCTTAGTAATTAATGGAATTTCCAGCCATCCATTTCAAACCACTTAATCCAATACAGAGCTGTGGGAAAGCCGGAGCTTGTTTTGGCAAGCAAGGGGCACAAGCCAGTATACAGGTATACCCTGGACAGGATGCCAGTCAATCACAGGGCACACACAAACACCGACGTGCACACACTCACACCAGGGCCAGTTTTCCCCAGAAGGCAATTAACCTACCAGTATGTGTCTGGACTGACCACTGTGTTATTAATGGAATTTAATTAAGTTAAAAGCAAATATATTAAATACAATGAATGAACGGACCTATAAACATTAAACATGAAGATGAAGAATTTCACACCATAACGTCAGTAGATTTGTTGGTACATGTGTAGTGATTGTACCTTGTGAGGAAAATTCCATCTTGGTTTATTCCTGGAACTGATTTTTTTTTAATTTAAGTAAAGAACAATTCAGGCATACTCGTATTAAATACTATTTGTGTATCTGAAGCTCATGATAACCTGAGGATCTGAAATTGATTTGACAGACCTAGACCTGAAACAACAATATCCACAGAGTGTCCAGTTCTTTAGAGAACTTACAATCCATGAACCTGTATGTGTTGATGTACTGTGAGTATGGGTGCCCATTGACTGTCATTTTACACTTGTTAATATACACAGACACCAGGCTTGTCATGACCTTTTCCACCATTCAGGTGTGATTAACACAAAGGCCTGCAGGGAACCTTAGACACTTTTCAGCTGAGTGTGAATTTATCAGCTCAGGGGATTCTGCGCCATAACTAATCATCTCCCTTCTTCTTAAATTTACAGCAGCAGGTCTCTATAGGAGAGTGCCTCACTCTATACTAACTGTAAACATTCCATCTAGAGCTGCCTTTTCATGCTGAGAGAGTAGAAATGCAATTTAATGGTAACTAAGGTTCAGGGTCATCATTAAATATGACCATTGCAGGCAATTAAAAGTCAGTAGGCTCAAATCGGCCCCAGTTATATGTGATCTAATAAGTGGATTCGCAGCATATTTATTATTTTGTACTCATACAGTGACACACTCTTTTTCTGGGTGGTAACGTTTCCTAGACCCTTCCTTAATTTAACTCATGAAATATCACCAGACCTCTTACTTTGGTGATTTCATTTTGATTATTTTGGTACAGTATGTGCATTTGGGACCACATTGTGCTGAGTGCAGGATATTCTTTGGAAAGTACAGTACAGTATATGATGCATTCTCCTAAAAGTATGCTAAGGCACACCTATAATGTGCCATCAATTTTTTATGATTCAAGGTGTACTGAAATTGCATTATTGAATATGACATTTCCAGATATGGAAATGAATTTGAATGGCTACAGTTGTATTATTCAACGAATATGCATGATTCTGAGTAGCCCTTATTTTTCCATTTTACACATTGATTGCACAGGGATATTTTTTTCATTGAATACAAAAAAATGATATCCGATTCTATCCGATTATTTATTCTGCACCTGAAGGAAGTGGATTTTATTTCAGGGTCCTTAAATAAGCCTTTGATGGTTATTAAATTAATTAAATGAAGTACTTCCTGAAGGGCTTACACACAATGAAAGGGGTAATACTACAGCAACACCTGCAAATGCTTTTAAACAACTCCCATTTGACTGTTAAATGTACACAAATTAGCAGGTTCACACTTCCTTGTAAAAACTGTTTGACAATTTCATTGTAGGTGAACTGATCTTAATGGCACCCATTCAGTGCCTTTTGCTCACACAGTAATGCTTTTCAAATTTTCAAAACCAGATTCTCTTCTGCATGCATAAAAGTCTGGAACATATACTGAATGTTTTGTTTTTTTCTATGACACATTGCCTGACCCCTTGGAGGAAGTAAAATCATTTAGCTCCTTTAAAAAATCTTTGTAGATAAAAATCCACTTCATGTTAATGGAGTCCATGCCATTTGCAAAGAGTCAAGATGCCTTGAATTATCTGGATAGTTTACGAAAAATGCATGGCACAATATGACTCAGATGTACTGTAATAAATATGTGGTCACAAATTAACTGAGCTTTTAAGCAGTGTGGTGGGTCTGATATTGTGCAGACTGATGTATACTAGTAGTCTCTGTATTGCAGCTGAGCTCGATTGCTGATGTATCCTTCTTTTCATTGTGTGCCTGAGTTTTCCAGCAAGCACAGTTAATGATTTACAGATGTTGGTGTTTTTAATGAAACTCACAGGGTAAGTTTACAGAAAAAAACAACAGAAAAAAACTCAAGCAAACAAAAGAAATCTTTGCTTGATTACAAGTATGAAAATCTTTTTTTTTTTCCTGTCTCTGTTTCCGTGAAACATCTGTTTCAATTTAGATCTTAAAGGCACATACCTATTACAGTGAACTGCACATTCTTCCAGAAATATCAGCCTGGAAAACATCTCCCTTTAACCAGACCTGAAATTGAGGACTTTGGAAAATGCCTGTATTTGTCATTCCATCCACTAAAATGCTCATGACTTGTGCACTGTGACAAGTATTCATTTGAGGGCAAGCTTTTTTCTTGGGTTTTTTATGTGTTTCTCCACACATTCTTGGTACTTTTATGGAAACTTAGTTTAAAACCAAAAAAAAAAAAAAACAGAAAATCTTTAAACAAGAAATGAATAATACATGATAAGTTTCCTAACCTGAGTATGTGATGTGTTTTAATACTGCACCCAGTGACTTGTTGTAATAAAAATAATATAAATTAGAAAATGATAAATTGCTAGTGTTTTCAAAGACAAGTATTTTATACGGTCAGTCCTCCCAGCCTTAGAATGAGAAACCTAACCTCCATATGCTGTACTTTAACATTATTTTTCATTCAGATCATAATTAAACTGCATATGAAATTGTTCGCTCCCTTTTGATCATGTATTTGTTCAGGCATATGGGTGATGATGTTTATATACTGTTTCCTTGGCTTTTCAAATGCATTAACAGTATGATACGGCAACAACTAAAAGAAAGGCTCAAATGTTTTACTGTACTCAAAGAATTTGTCTTTTCTTTCAGCTGTCAGAATGAAAACGTTTGATCAATTTGCTTAATGTGCACGCTTTGAACTAAAGTTTGAAAAATGTCTCAAAATGGGCCTCCACTTTATTCCAATGAGATAAAAATGGACAAGGCTCCATCACCTTTTCATTTGGCTTTCATAATGAAATGATTAGAATGGTCCTTCAAAGCTTCAGCAATCAAGGATCACATGAAGGTACAGAGAGCAAAGCCTGGATACTTGACAGTAAAGACAACAGTGTTTTGTGTGGGAGAACAGAGTATGTTCTCATTATCATCAGTGGCATGAAATATTCAGATTTCTAAAGCCACAGACACTGTCTTTCCATTGTTTTGCTCTGTACCATGGAAACAGAATGCTGGTAAAGGTCATCACCTGGCATCTAACAGTTTGTTAGTGAAAACCTGCAGTGTTTGTCTTCATAACCCCTCCTTTTCAGGGGACAGATCATTACCACCTCTTAATCACTATGCTGTCTAATACAACCGGGAAGAAGGGTCATTTTTCAAATAGAGAATCTCTTGTAGTCATCAGAACACCCTCAGCTCTGGTAGGCTTCGCGGATTGCACATTTCTCCGCTATTATTAAATAATGAGGATTAAAACATCCATCCATTTTTTAACCGCTTCTTCCAGTTCAAGGTCGCAGGGGAGCTGGAGCCTATCCCAGCAAGCAGCGGGCACGAGGCAGGGTACACCCTGGACCGGACGCCAGTCCACTGCAGAGCACACAAAGACACCAGCACACACCAGGGTCAAATTTATCAGAAGACATTTAACCTACTAGTATGTTTTTGGACTGTGGGAGGAAACTGGAGCATCAGGAGAAAGACAAATGCGAACCCAGGGAGAACATACAAACTCCACACAGACAGCACCCCAAGTTTATTAGGTGTCCATTGTTTTTTTCAGCAAACACCAGCCCCTGTTATTTGTACATGTTCAGTGATGTGAATAATAGATTAGTCTCTCCTCCAATCCGTTCCAACTCTCCTGTCAGGTACTGGAGTTACTTTAGCAGCGTGCTAAAGGAGGGAATGATCATTTCTGGCATCCACGCCTATACAAAAAATATTTCTTTGTACCTAATAGTGTTCCAGAACAGGTTTGAGAATCACTGCTGGAAAGCTGACTCTTAAAACAGCTGACAATATAATAAGGAACAAGTAATAGGTTTATTCCACGCTGAAAAAAAGAAGAAAGAGAATACAACATTTCGGCCGTGGAGCCTTCTTCACCTGAAACGTTGTGTTCTCTTTCTTCTTTTTTTTCAGCATGGAATAAACCTATTACTTGTTCCTTTGCAGCCTACGCATGCTGACGCAGCTACCCACCTGACAATATAATAGATATCTGTAATTATTGCAAGTTAAGAAAAGTACAGTGTACACATGCAATACCTAATTAAGTAAGCGGCAATGGGAAATCAATATTGCTTAGCAATTGTGAAACCTACAGTTATTTCCTATGTGACACAGATAAACAGGAATTGCAGCAGCATGTCGTAACTCAACATGTCCACAAGAGGGCAGACACCAACCAGAGACGGAAAATTAGACTTTTCTGAACTACATATAACATGCCGTGTTTTTTTTTTTTTGATGTGATAAAGACATAGCACATATCTGTAGTGGAAAATATACATTTCCCACCACAGTTACAGTGTTGCAGACGTAAACGCTAACCACGGAGCTTTCCATCTTAATTTGTGGAGGTGAGAGGACCAACCCCCGCCCACCACTACCCCCATCGGTGCTTAGAAAAAAAGGAAACATCAGCAAAACCTGCAGGGAAATCAACAGCACGTGTGGGCATTCTGGAGACTGTAGATGTGTCAAGAGCAAGATACCTAATTCTGATTTACTGTAAATGAACGTGGGGGCATTCCACGTGCAGGATAATGGCGTCAGTAGGCTAAATCGCAATGAAATGTTCTTACATGCGACACTGGTAGATTTTTTTAAACCTGTCTTTCAAAAATGTATTTAATGAATCCTCAGATCTTTTTTTTTGTTTGTTTATAAAGCCTCATCTTCCACGACATGTGTATTATGACCATTCCATCCTTTTAATGTATATTTTACATGTATTTACCTACAAGCAGAAATGGCAAAGGCAGAACCTCTACTGAGGCTTTGTTTCCGTTAAATCTTGCCTGAAAGAGAAAACTATAGAGAAAAACCTATATAGAGAAAAATCTACTAGTATAGTATGGGTTACAAAAACAATCGCATAATTTGACTGTGTTTTAATACAAATAATGTTCAATCATACAAGGTAATCCAATTTGCAGTTGTCCTTTTTGTGGTGGCTCAAGTAAACAGCCAAATAATCAAGCAACAGCTGACACATTTTAACGAATGTATCTTTCTCTTATTTCTGTACATATCAGGTAGAATCTATGTATATTGTTCACATTAAGACTGACACAAATATAATAATAATTGCTTACCCTTATATAGCGCTTTTCTGGACACTCCACTCAAAGTACTTTACAGGTAATGGGGACTCCCCTCCACCACCACCAATGTGCAGCCCCACCTGGATGATGCGACGGCAGCCATAGTGCGCCAGAACGCTCACCACACATCAGCTATCAGTGGGGAGGAGAGGCAGAGTAATGAAGCCAATTCATAGGTGGGGATTATTAGGCAGCCATGATTGGTAAGGGCCAATAGCAAATTTGGCCAGGACGCCAGGGTTACACCCCTACTCTTTTCGAGAAACACCCTGGGATTTTTAATGACCACAGAGAGTCAGGACCTCAGTTTTACGTCTCATCCGAAGGATGGCGCCTGTTTACCTGTTTACAGTATAGTGTCCCCGTCACTATACTGGGGCGTTAGGACCCACATGGATCGCAGGGTGAGCTCCCCCTGCTGGCCCCACTAACCCCTCTTCCAGCAGCAACCTTAGTTTTTCCCAGGAGGTCTCCCATCCAGGTACTGACCAGGCTCACACCTGCTTAGCTTCAGTGGGCTTCCAGCTGTGACTTGCAGGGTGATATGGCTGCAGGAATACTGCAATGCTGCAAATACTGTACATGTGCAAGTTTAAGATATCCAACACTTCTGTTCATTACAATAAGACGTAACCTGGAAACATGGATAAAATTGCTTTTAAAGTGGCTGTTCCAAGTTTTCATAACGGCAGCTCATTTCATTTAGAATCAGCTGGGGGGACTGTGCTGTAATACCCAGAAAAAGTGTGCTGCCAAAAAACAGAAGTCTGCAAAGCAGCTTTGCAATAAAGAGCCTGGAGATGATGTAAATCAAAAGCTGCCAGAGGAAACAAGAAAAAAAATATTGCATATCTCATTGGTATTTATTTATTGGTACTTATTTGGGGTTTTATATACTGTATATGTATTTGTTTTTAAATCTTGTGAAGTGCACATCAATGATTGCCAAAGCTTTACAGATGGAGTAGGGCAATTCTTGGGTAGATTAACTCGAGGATTGATTGAAATTCAGTGTGGATGTGTTTGATTGATTAAGTGCCACAATTCGGAGGAGCTGCACACCTTGGGGGGGAGATAGAGCAATTGGAACGAGTGATAAATGGGTTAGGCCGAGACACAGAGAAGCGCTTTATTGTAATCTGACAGCCAAATACCTCTTCTACCTGCTGAAGTAGAACAAAGTGGACTTTCAAGGATTTTTATTTATTAAAAGAAGAGCTTAGCGTCTTAAAAAACCCCCGAAAATGCTCTTAAATTAAATCTTAAATGGCTCTGTGGTACAGAGCACAACACGATATCACTCTCAAAGGCATACGTAAGGGGGGCATAGGCAGTGGTGCTCCTTGATCACTAGGAACTGTTACTGTACATACCAGTGTATAGTTTGTGTCTGCAGTTCCCCGTAGGGCGTGGAAAAGACCTGTAGCATGTTTCAGGCTGCTTTAATGTGTCTATAGGCTGTTTTCAGACATTTCTGCAGGGATCTGATTTGAGGGCAATTAGTACAATGCTTAAAAAGGGGACCTTCTGATATGTGCTTGGCCAAGCTATCTTCCTAGAGCGTACCACCATTGAGATCTGACAAAATGTGATGAGACATGTTACTGGAGGTCTTCTGACAATTGTTCCAGTATAAACTGCTATCCTGGACCAAACCCCCTATATCTACATATTGTAATACAAAAGCAGGTAGTCAGTAAAGGCACCACACTCCTCCCATGTCCTGACTTATCATTTCACACCTATGAATTTGATTATTTGGCCTATTCCTTTAAAGGTGTTGTGGTTAACTGGTCCTCAACACAGTCGGCATTAGATATGAGTCGCCAGACTGGAAACAAGAATTGTTGATTGTATTGAACACATGTAAATTTTTAGGTACAGTGCTTGGAGTAATATGCACACCTGCTATACTGTGTAAAAGCTTGGAAGTTCGTTGAATGCCATTGATATGTTATTCTTTGTAATTTCCCTGTGTCATTCTAGCAGCATAACTATCCATTATCAGACAGCTGCTCATTCCTGCCACTGAGTCTATCCTAGAATCACAGGGCACAAGCTGGGACCTCAGCTTGGACAAAGTAATAGTCCACCTTAGGCCACAGACACGCTCTCAAGCACACAGGAACAAGTCAGATACAGTACATCACTTAAACTAGCCAACATGTCTTTGTAAAGTGGGAGGAAACTGAAGCACCCAGTATGACCAGTCCAGTATTGAACCCAGGACTCAAGACCTGCGAGGAAACTGTGCTAACTGCTGAACAGCCACACCACCCTACTGCATCCTAGGTTAAATATAAATGACAACAGCCACAAGTTGGCTACTACATTAAATTGGTGTGGAAAGTGTGCAGAAGACAGATTTTTCAACCATGCATGTCATTGTATTGCTTTTCTGAATGCGTCAGCATTTTTAGTCTTAGGTGCAGTGTTATACTGTCGTCTAGTGTATAGACCATAAAGGTTACCATTTTGAGATTTTTCCACCAAAACACAAAAACTTGTAAAACAATTCCATAAGGCTATTAAATATGTTAAACTCTTTTATGATTACATGTCTCTTATGGCCTCAGTTGTCCATATACTGTATCAAGGAACTTGCAATTACCATTCAGACAATTACAATACCAGCTTTCACAATACACTTTTACTAACCTGGAGGTATATCAAAATAATTTCAACAGTACCGTAAATAAAATGTTTTATTGTACTAAAGCTAACAAGTATAAATGTTGTATAAACATTTTGAAATGTTTAATAACTTTTAAGATACTTTGTAGTAGAAATGAGACCTCTGCTGTGTATCTTGTACCAAAGATGTTTTTTTGCACAGTATGTTACTGTTTACAAGCTAAAAACCTCAAACACTCTCACAATGTTCAATAAAGCTAAGAGGGCAAGTGGCTCATTGGAATTCATCATATGAATCCATGTTTGGCATAGGTAAATGTCACAAAATTGTCAAGTGATTTAGTAAAATGTCATTATGTTGTTATAGTATCATAATGGCTGCAATTGATTGATTTTCATTACAAGCAATAAGCTCAGGTCACTCCAGTTTGGAGGAATCACAGATTGCCTGCTGAATGTTTTACTCTAGAAGTAAAATGCACAGGTCATGTTAGGCCCTTTAAATGTCTAATCCCCAGTCCAACATTTAATTTGTTGATCAATGATCTTTTAGGTTATATCTAAAATTGTGACCTGCCAGTGCTTTATTATAACATGAATAAGTTCAAGTAGGTAGCATCAGGTTGTGTAGGGTGCAAAGTCATGGGTACATTTATTCCATGCTGAAAAGAAAAGAGACACAATGTTTCGGTTGTGGGGCTTTCTTCGGCTGACCTGAAGGTTTATTCAAATAGGTAGTTATTTATTCAAGTAGGTAAAGACACAATGTTTCAGCTGTGGAGCCTTCTTCACAGAAGAAGGCTGCACAGCCAAAATATTGTGTCTCTTTTCTTTTCAGCATGGAACAAACCTTCTCCTGTTCCTTTATTATAATATAGCAATAAGGAACACTTATGTATGCCATACTGTATGCTGTTACATTATGTATGCTGTACTGCTGAACGGACATTTGTACACTGAAGCCAACATGTGTTTTGTAATGCAGAAACCATTTTGCAGCATCATACCAAACATCTGAGGATAAAGAAACTGAGGAGAGTTAGGAAACTTCTGGTCTTCTAGTCGAAACGAGATAGAAGGATTTGAGCACCTGCACTGAATCTAGCCATAGCATCAGGTTTAAACAACCTGATTGTGTGAAAACCTCAATGGGATCTTGATTGTTCACCCCATGAGGAAGACCTCAGTTTGACAACTCTTTTAGGAAAAAAAGGTCCCGTCCTCATTGCACCTAGACTGCAAGATTACAGGATAAACTGTACAGTACTTTGTGTCTGGCATCTGCAGTCATTAGCTCCACAGCCAGTCTGCAGAACATTGCAATGCAGATGTAAAAAGAACAAACATTTTCCTGCTTTCTCCTATCCAATTGCAGTACTGACCTCAGAATTGTTCTCTCAGAATTTATATCTTTCCTCATTTGCACTAGTCTGACTTTTAATTAAAACTACTGTAAAAGCTGATAGTGGTTTGCAAATTTGTGACGCCAAGCATACCTAACAATTTCATGAGCTTACAGTAATAACTTAGCTTGCAAGAAACCTACAAAGACCTATCAATCTTTTGACAGTTGGTTATATGTTAACAGTTAACTGGCTTTGTATATGCATAGGAAAGGTAAAGTGGAGTTACAATACAGTACTTATCACCTGGTTTTTAAATACAGAAGTATTTTAGAATTTCAACTTGCAAATCACCTGCACTTGATTCAGGATTTTTGCAGTGTTTCCCTTGAGATCTTGAAACTGAATTGAATCGACATTTGTAATGCTGACTTCATTCAAAAAATGACTGGGATTTTC
This sequence comes from Lepisosteus oculatus, assembly GCF_040954835.1. Classification (NCBI taxonomy): domain Eukaryota; kingdom Metazoa; phylum Chordata; class Actinopteri; order Semionotiformes; family Lepisosteidae; genus Lepisosteus; species Lepisosteus oculatus. The sequence goes on along the minus strand of NC_090719.1, from coordinate 8,165,204 downwards.
TGGTGGAAGAAATCTGTAGCAGTGAGATCAAACAAAGAAATCGATCGACTTTAAGCTGGTACCATAGCAGAATTTTGACCAGGGTCAGACTCTTAACAGCAATCGTCAGGGAACATTTGTGTTTGCTATCTAAAGTGCTTGGTTGGGACATTTTTTGTGCATTTGAATTAGAACACCACTGTAATATCACAGACAAAATCTGTGCTTTGTGCCATATCTGAAATTATGGGTTCTCATCCAATAATGTTTAAACTAAAATACGAGGGTGCATAGTGCATTGCTCATGGTGACACGGCATCGTATGTGATATTCACACTGAGAGGCCACTGTTTCATTTGTTTAACCACTGTTAATATAAGATATATAATTTTAAAGTATGTGAGAGTATTGACTAAGCCAAGACAATATGATTTAATTGTTACGTTCGTAAACCCCTCCTCTTAGGATGTTCCAGCCCTTCCTTGTTTTTTACTCATCTCCCACACCTGCTCCTTGTTCCAGCCCACTTTAAAGTTCCCCTTAAAAGCCAGATGCCTACTCTGTTCCGGGCTCTGCATTGGTTTCCATACCAGGCGAGTCCGGGTCCCGGAAGCGCCTGGTCCCGTCAAGCTTTTAAGTTCCTGTTTCTGTTCCCGACCCGGTTCCTGTTTTTAACCCCGTTAGTCTTGGATGGACCACTCGGCTTTGGACTTCTGCCTCCTCTCGGATTCCCCTTGGACTTATTTCTGGATTGTTTGCCTCGGCCACACCTCCCCCGAACACCAGCGCACCGTGGACACGCCCCCTGTCTTCATTTCTGACTCCTGCATGCTTTTCCCCCATGTTTTCCTCACTCTACCCCGGATCGTGTCGTCTGTATAGGGTCCTGAAAGAACGCTTTCGGCACATTAATGAACCTTTGAAGAAACAATATTTTCACAATAACTCTTCATCTGTCACAATGTATACATTGAACAATTTAAATTAAAAAAAAATAGAGATCAAAGTTGTCCCATTACTCAAGATGTTTGGACACAGACACACAACACAGATGATGAAATTAAAAGCTCTGTGTCTTGGCTTTAGTAGCAGAACATGTTAACCCAAAGCTGCACGCAATTCATCTCCATGTTTCATCATACTGTACAAGGTGGCAGACTTTTAGGGAAGATGAGTACAGTCCAAATACACACTGAGTAACCTGCTATTCATGGTGACAGCTGACATTGGAGGTTGGTGATGAACCCTATCCCTCAGTTTTTAGTTTGCTTTTCTTTATTTTGATCACAGTTTTATGCAAAGCAGCTTTGCATTTGTACCAGTATACAGCTGTGCATTTTACTGAGTGAGGTGTGAATTCACCACTACCCCATTCTGCTACACTGCATCTGGTAAGTTGTCTGCATGTGGTTCTTGCAAGCAGTAAGTTGTCTGAACTGCTGACAGTTTTTAATGCTGTCTAAAATGATCATGGGTGTCAAGCAAATAAAAAAGATCTAAGTGTTTTTAGTTTTCTGAGAAAACAGAAGTCCCCATCAAGTTAGTGTCTTACACTCATTCAAATGCTACAGTAAAACGATTCAAGGCTTGTTTTAATACATTACTGAGCAAGCAGAAGGATAATATCAAAGCCAAGAATGCAGCCATTTTTTTATAATAAATGAAAGTATTGTATTTCCCACTGATCACCAAATGGGCTTACATTATGTCATGAAACCTCTGTATCAAGTCCACTACTCTGTCCACAAAATCCATCTTCTTCTTAGGCTGTAGAATTTCCCAAGATTCAGGACCTTTAACAAACCAGTCCAATGCATACTGCAATACACATACCACTAATGCTTCTGTACTTGCTGGTGCAGATGTTATGGATGGCATCGGAGGTTATGGAAATTAGTCCTTTTTTCTTGGGAGGGTTTATCTTGCAATTACAACCACAGAGCTTTCCATACAAATAAAATGGTTTGGTTTATAAACAGGGTTTTATCCCTTATGTCATGCCTATTAAAAATAAATGGAGCAATTCAAAGTCAGTAGTCACATTCATCATGTAAGGCAAAGTGCTTAAGACTAAAGGTCAGAATGTCAGAGTTTCACTCCAGTTGCAGCATAATAGACTGGTTTGCAGGACAAACATGCACATGTTTTCTGGCAAATGTATGTGACTGTTATGGATGAAGTCTGATAAATTGTTGACCTAGTTTGCTAACTTTTAAAAACAGTTATATGATACTAACCAATTATTATGTATGCGTTTCAAGAAATTCAAAGTGCTGTAATACACTTATAGCATACATGAACCCACATAGATTAATTGAACTAAAGAGAAAGAAACACCTTACATGAAGATATATAACATTTTCCCTTGTTAATGTCTTAAAAGAGAAAGCGTTTTAACTATTTCAAACTGTTGAGCTGCATGAGAATTTTGTCCCTTAAAATGGAGGTCAATTTACAGAGAAGTGACTAATAAAATGTTAAAAATTGTAGGTTAACCAGGCAAAACAAATAGAGGGATAGGTTTATGTGTAAATTATGGTGTCAAGAAGGTTTTGCCGTGTTGCATGACTCCCAACACAAGGCATCCAGGAATGATAAGCTTAACCGGATAAAAGTATGAACAGAAAACAATCTCTTTCCATTAAATATGAATTTATGTATTTATTAATCTTTGTATTAGCTATATCTGAACTACCTATATCTAATCCCCTGTGTTGCAAATCTTCCTACAGTATATCAGTTCACAAGCTCTGTGAGTCACTGATGAATCCATATGATGGATTTTGTTATGGTTTAGGTATGAGGTAAGTGCATTCCTGTTAAAACCTTCTCAGGACAATAAGGCCTCGTACTTTTTATGTCAGCATCTTTATTTACTCCTTGCTATTACAATAATTACATTTTTATTACTTAATTAATAATTTTATTTTTATATCCTTCCTCTTGGAATTGATCATTGATCAATTCGTTTGTCTCAGCTCTACAGCTGTCACACTGGCATGGAAGGAATGAGCACAACATGCAAGCTGTGTGCAATGTGCACATTAACCCCCTTTATTTCACACCACAGGGGCACAGCCGACTTAAAAGCAGGAGAAGACTGATGCAGCCTTTCATTGATAACACTCAAGGTTCATCAGTGCCAGTCAGGCCACAGGGGTCCCGATTATATGGATAGCTGGCCACACACAGAATTTATCTACACACGGCAGTGCAATGCCAATACCAGCATCAAGGGAATCCCAGTCAGTGTCCGATAAAAACAGGGGACAGTCCCGACCCCATAATAATTAGACTAAATTAGACTTATCGTATCTTATCTTATCTCATTAGACTAAAAGCGCACATTCTACCTCCTGCCTTACAAACAAGGGCCAGCCACTGATGACCCTTTCTTATTTAATTGTTCCATTTATTATCTCTCCTATTCCCTGTGCTACACTTCAATTCTTTCTTATCCTTAGACTGTCTTCCAATTCTATTCTGTTTTGTAGAACTAAGGCAGGTCTCGTTTAATGCTCACATTAACTAGTTTAACTGCTAAAAGTGATTTTCGGTGATTTTCTTGGACATCTGGACATCAGAATAGAAATTCTGTGACCAGTATTTTTACATTCTGTGGGTAAATCTATGTTCTGTGCTTGTCTTGACATTCACGGTGATACAAGAGATTGACCGGGGCTGTACTAAGATTACAAAAACTCTTCAAGAATGATTACATCAGAGCATAACGGGTGAAGATACAGTACACTTCTGTTTGTCTCTGTTGTCTCTGTGAAGAGGCCTTTCCCTGTGAAATGAATATGGAAGAGTTTTTCTCTAAACTATCTTTCTGTGACTTCTTACATCCCTACCGTGTGAAAAGATTTTGAGAGACAAACATTTGACAGAGAAGCAAACTGGGCTCACTAGTAGTAACATATTACTGTATTACCACGTTATCCAGTGTCTTTGCAGTGTCCTGCAGAGATAGTTGGTTGGGATAGCAAATTTGTGCAGAAAACAACAGTGATTAATCTATTAAAAATGTCCAAATCAAAAGTCCACAATGCAAATGTTACCTTTATAAAGTACGCTAGAATAAAGAAAACCTATAGTAAATGTATCGGTTATTTAAAAATCTTCCCAATCCTATGTTGTCTTTGACTGTTGCAGAAAAGAATTCAGCGGCCAGAATCCTGAACAGGTCATGTACAAGTGATCACTGTGTTCAAGTCCTTGCTCTGGCTTCTTAACGGGTTTCGAGCTGACTTCAAAATCTTCATGCTCACCAACAGTATAAGGCTGTACATGGCTTGGCACCTCAGTACCTACCTGACTTATTATGTCTACTCCCCACCTCGAAAACCTTCATTTGTCTGACTGATCTTCTGTTTGTCCTAAAGCTCTGGCTACACCCCAAAGCTCTATTCCTAAGGATAACAGAGAATCACCTACCCTGAGTTTATGTAAATCTAGACTCAAAAGCTTTCTTTTCAGAAAGACTTGTACTTAATTTGTGTCTCTGTCTGCTACATTTTCTACTGACCATGTACAGTATCTTCTGCTGCATTGTGCTGCCCGTCTGACCATTTGTTATTATTATAGTCCTGATTCCAGTGCTTCTTTTATCCCAACAGTTGTAGTTGGAAACCTACAATATTCAGTTGGAAATGTAGTTGGAAACCTACCTTGGTTTAAATGTTGTGGTCCTCCAATTAATGGCCATTTCCAAAACACCACAGTCAATAACATTATCCTTTAGCATCGTTGGTAACCTACAAGAAACTATGGATATGTGGAATGGAAATTTCCAGTAGATATTTGTGATGTGTTTACACCAGGCTCAGAGTTGTGTAAATCGATGCCAGTGAGACCCATGTGTTCTATGAAATCAATTTCCTTTGAGCACTGACCCATCATATTTTTCTAAATAAAACAAACAGTTGCGAGCCAATTAAAGAGAAATTTCAGATTAATGAAGAATATTAATTCTGGTCCCAATTTCTTATTGAGTACATCTCTATTTAGACCTAGGGATTTAAATTGTCCACAACAGTGAATCCAGGTTTTGTTATATTTTTTCTGACATATCTGTGTCTTACCACACAGAGAGAAGATTTTACTGTTGTTGAATGTGTGTGTGGGTTTATTCCAAAATGCTTTATAGCTCGAAGTATGCAAACTTGGTTTTATTGCTTGTATTCAGAATAAAAGCCAGATTTAAATGAAATCTTTAGGTATCCAATTACTGTTTCCATCATAAACATGATTATCAAAACGTGAGTGTTAATATTAGCTTGATTGTCGTTTTCTTTGTTTTACTGTATGTGTTTTTTATTATGTTTCTTTTCATGCGAGAACGGTTTTTAACTTGGAAATTAAAGACAATTGGTAGCTGGGACGGCATTGTCTGAAGAGGGCAAAAATCAATTCACACTTTTAAAAAAGCGACGTTTTCAACAGAAAAAGGATTCTTCACAAATCGTTAGCAAGTCACCTTTTGTGTTTCCATCACACATACTGTACACTGTAGTGCTGCAAACTCACAAGTTTAGCTTCAATGTAACCTGCATTAAAAGTGACAGGGTTGTCCACTGTATTCTCATCCTACTGGAGTATATCAGTCTTACAATGGAAGATATTTCTTGGCTGTATGGCGCTGCATATCATATCAACTCCTGGGGGCTGTTGCACGCAAGCATGTTCCTTCAAAAAAATAGACTGTCTTGTCATGCTATGAGTTCAAAGTTCAAACAGTAGAGTAAAGCAGAAGATGGAGAACTGCTCTCACTGTTAACGCTGCAAGCTAAGAGACGGCTACAAAACCACATGATTCAATGCCCTGTGACACCTCAACACCTCCAACACTCTGCCAAATACACAACACTGTTGCAGACAGCATCCCGGTCACAGGCAGGTAATAGAGCAATAAGAGCAGATCTGTCGTCCATGGACAACAGAACTAGCTGAGCCACTTGGGAGGCTGCTTACAATTCTTTTCAATCAGAATGAAATCATTGCGCTGATGTCACACAGAGAGGAAATAAACACTTGTTGTCATTCTCAGCTGTAACAAATGTGCCAAATACATAGAAGATCCATCTTGATTTGGGTGCTGTTTTAAAGAAAACATCAGAAGTCTAGTTTCTTGATATGGACATTTTGGTATACATTTGCTAGAAATGTGATAGTCGGCGCAGACACCATGAAAATAACTTCATTTAAATTTCTGCTAGACTTTGTGGTGAAAAACAACAACAGGAAAAGGTGTTTAGGCCTTAACAGGAGCTCCACAGGCATGTTAATAAGGAGGCTAATTTGTAGAAGGGAACCAGGATCAGCATCTAAATGAATTAAAGGTCACCATGGGATGTGTTCATTTCTTCAAAATTGCCTTTGATAAAATATTACCAATTTTATGTTAACATAAATCTCTCATAGTATTTTCTGAAATCTGATTTTTTTTTACATGAAGCAAACGCAGGGTTATTATATTGTGATTATTTTGAAATAGTACATTACACATTTCGTTTAGTATGTGAGTTATATTACAGATTACCTTTCTTGACAAACTGTTTGGAACTCAGTTGAAAAAAGTGGATGTGAGATCCTTTTGTTATCTTTGCGTTATCCTGGATAAGCCAGGACATCTTGTTCCTAAGAACCATTCCGGACTTTCTCTTGCGCAGATATCATTAAAGGAGTACTGGTACTACAGTGTATTAGGGCTTGAGTTTCGAGCTTCGTCTAAGTGGTAATATGATTCCATTATTTCACAGCCGGGTTGATAGACTTTACTGTTTTGATGTGTTAAAACAGCAATTTGGCAACACATTACTTACAAAAGGGTTTCGTATTACCCTTTCATATATATTCCCTGCCTTGCAGATGTTTTAAGGATTGGTATCACTTTGCACATGAAACAAAGTTATTTATTAATTCATGAAGTGGAATAAATACCTATTGTTGGTTAACCTATGCATATCTGTTATAATTATAGTTACATTAAACATATTTGTCAGCAAACCTCTTATAGATAAGTATATTAAACTCTTATAAGACAGAGGCGTTTAAGACGTTATATAAATTTAAGGGGATTTAGGACAGAAGATATCTACTTTTATAGTGTATGTTCAACATGTGCATTTTTTATACAGCACAGCAGGTCTTTCATTGTATGTCTTTCATGAAAAGGGAAATCCAATGTTTACAGTAAATTCAACAAGAAACCTATTGTATAAATAGCCTGTAGGGTGCCTAAATTATCACCCTAAAAATAATAATATATAATAAATAAAAATAATGTAGTGGTAAATAGATGTTATTCTGTTTTTCTTTGTTGAAAGCGACTCTACACTTTCATTTGCAGACTGGACACATACTGTATGTTGTTTCTTTGGACACCTGCACTAAAAGTCAAGTCCATTTCCTTGCCAGATCAATAGCAGGCATCCAGATGGCAGCCTGCATTGACACTGCCTTCATGTGGAGTGCACGGCCAGGAATGACATACCTAGTGAGGGACAGTGAAGGGTGAAAAATAAGGGATTGCATAACAAAGTACAACACTGAAATGCAAAAAAAAAACTTTTGTAGAAGTGTGCTACATCCTTTAGATTCAATCCATGATTAAATCCTATAAAGTGAGTACCTTGCGTTTCATTTCTGTCACTGACTGCCTATCACACCCAAAGCTTAAATGCACATTCAGCTAACCAACCGTCTGTTTCCTGATCAAACACAAGAAAAGTTTTTTTTTTTTACAGTTTCTAAAAGATGACTGTTATATACTTGAAACAGTTTTCTCCCCTCTTGGCATAAATATAATTTCTCCATGCATGAACTGAAAACAAACAGAAATGAAATGTGGTATAGTGCAGGTGTTATTTGACATATTCATATATAAAACATATTGACATTCTTACAGACATGTTGTGTCTGTAATATACAAAGCTAATATCTCCCTTTAAAAACACAATGGCTATTAGTCACTGGCACTGCAGTTATTCATAAAATAATCAGTTATATTGCACTTCCATATCTATTCATCCTATTGGTCTGTATAGTATATTAAAAAGACCTAGAGGCCTTGGGCATACTGTATGTGCCTGTATAAAGTCATTAAATTTGATGGGTCAATCATGGAGAAAACAAGAAGGAAACATTAATGCCTCAGCATAAAAAAGGGCATTCAGCTTCAATGTACATAAGATTTTGTTCTGCCCTAGGACCATAGACAAATCACCTGTGGATATTTGGGAAATGGAAAATCCAGTAACGGGATGAACTCCATAGAATATGGTGAAAGCAAACTAAAAGCTGCTGGTATTCACGAGTACTTGAAGCCATTTTAAGTTCCAGGATCCAGTTTAAGACATGTGCATGTGTTAAAGACAAAGCAAAGGTGAAAATCTTAAATAGCAACAGATTCCAAGCTGAACACCAAAACTCAGGTGTATTTAGCTAAGCAAACACGAAAGAGTCTTCAGAACAGAGGCTGTTAACAGACATAATATGGATCTGAGACATTTCTGTATGAGAAGTGTTTGATCTATTCCCAGTTTAGTGGCTTGCCTGGGATTTGGATTTTTTCTGACTTTCTTGATGTATCATTTATGTGTAATCCATCTCCACCCCAGGGAAATAATTTCAGTTAAAGTGCATTTATTACTGTTGTGTTCTAAATACCCTTTTGTACTGTACGTTATTTAATAATACTCAGGGTGGCTAGCTTCAACCCATGCACATGCACTGCAGGAAACTTAATGGCACATTTTCAATCTCTCCTGTTTGTTGGCAGGGCTTAACTGTCCTCATTAAATTTCACTGACAAAAACCAGTGAGGAAGATTGCAGTGAACACTCTAACAGACAGCCTCACTATGCTGTATAGGGGGCTCCAACTAGCCCAGCAGAGGAAGTGAAGAGTGGAAACGTGCTTTTATCAGCTGCATCTTTTATAAGTCTTCAGAAACAGGCTCAACTAGGTTACACAGTGACAGACAGAAATCTTAAATCACTTTTTACTGTTTTCAGTTGTCCACCAGCCAGCTTTTAAAGTGTCACTTTTGACTTTCCTAAATATCTTCTGAAAGTAATTTCTTCAGATTCCAAACTGACGCCAAAACGACACAATAGGGTTGGCTGCATAATTAATATGCTATTACCTGCCTTTGTGAGCACAAGCAAGGCTTCCATTTGTAGAGGCCAGCTTGTGATTTTTTTCCCTCAGTTATTCAAAATGGTTTTTAAGGAATGAACTTGAAAAGAGAAAACACAAAGGGCTTGTCAATAGGTGCTGGTCCGGAGCATTATACAGTAGCAGGAATGATTTCCACAAGCATGGAAAAACGGCACTTGTTAAGGAGAAGATTATTCTGGGAACAAAGTAGTAATTTTTGTATTTCAAAAAGCTTCTAGGATTAATGCTTTAGAAAATAGCCCAGGATCTTATAATAATATCTTCTCTGACACCCCATGACCAAATACAGAGATCTTTTCTACTTCCAAAAGAAAATGTAATTGAAAAACATTTCTTAGAAGTTATGTTTAGACTTGTCTTTATTTATCAGGCCGAGCCTGAGTATCAATCTGAACATATTTTTTAATCAATTACTATTTATTGTTATGTGTTAATGAAATAAGATCTATGAAGGTAATGATGAAAAAGAAAATTATTTTTGAACCAAGATACTTAATAGGTGTTAAGCAAATATCTATGCATTACTGTTTTAAAAACTATCACCTTGATTTAAATCCTACCCCCCCCCCGGTTCCCTATCATACTGTAAGTATTAAATTAAATCTGTTTCTGTTTGGTTTATTTACTGTAAATACTTCATTCATATTCATTCTCAAACTTAAAGTGAAAGCACTTTACCCCTGCCGCAGAATAGTGGTTTTGCCTTTTGCGGTGTAATAATAGTCTAAAACCCATTGATATTGAATTAGATAGCAACAGATATCAATAATCAATGCTCTACTTGCTGGGGTATCTAAATCTACATTGAACAAATTGCAGTATGTCCAAAATCCATAAGCCAGAACCCTGACCAGGTCTAGTGCAAGTGATCACATTACTCCTACCCTGGAGTCCTTGCATTGGCTTCCTGTCAAATTCCGTGTGGACTTTAAAATCCTCATGCTCGTCTACTGTATAAGGCTCTGCATGGCTTGGCACCTCAGTACCTGTCTGAACTATTATCGCCCTACTCCTCACCTCGCAACCTTCGCTCTTCTAATTCTGGTCTCCTAACTGTCCCCCAAGCCCATCTACATTCGATGGGTGACAGGGCCTTCTCCTGTTATGCCCCCAAGCTCTGGAACTCTCTCCCCAAGGATATCAGAGACTCACCTTCTCTAAGCTCCTTCAAATCAGGACTCAAAACCTTCTTCTTTAGAAGCGTCTTTACTTAACTGGTTCCATTCTTTACCCCTCTGCTCCTACTATACTTAATACCACCATCCACGGTCTCCTCTGTGTATTGTAATTGTGTTTTATCTTTTTATTTATTGTTGTTGTCATTCTATAAAGCACTTTGAGAAGCCACCTTTAAAGGCGCCATTTAAAATAAAGTGTATTATTATTATTATTATTATTATTATTATTATTATTATTTATATTAAATAAAACTTAACCAGGAGGGGGAAAAGGCCGATAGTTACCCACTGAATGTTCCAGTTCTGACGGACAGGATATTATTGTATCACAACAGTAGTCACCCCAGATTTTTATGTACAAACTGGTTAGAAAAGCACCTCATTCAAAAGAAAATCTAATAAAATCAAAGAACTTAAATTGAATGGAAATCTACCTTTTTAAAAATAAGAAATCATCAATGCAGGTATTTTGTAAGCCGTTTACTGTAAATATAATTTTCTCAAATAGGAAAAAAAAATACCGTGTGAAACACTTCTTAACCTTTCAGCGATCTGGCATATCGCTGAGTTTAACTACAAGAATGAGGGTTATCTTTTTTTTTTTACTAGTTTGTATTACTGTATGTATCCCTACATGCAACAATTGCTGTTTGTGACCTAGACTGGTCGCCGTGTTGATCGTCTGCTATCAAAAGCTTGACCATTTAATAGTTTTTAATTTTTTTTTATTTTCGTGGAAATATGTTGGAGCAATTTTCAACTCAAGTCACGCACCGAGACTAGATACCAGCGCTATGGCTTTAACTATCTGTACCTAATAACCCCTTAGCACTGTTCAGAGACAGATGCTTTCCGGTTGAATGAAGGGGTTGATTGATTGTAGCAATAACACAAGAGGGACCAAGCGTTTTGAATGTTATCAATGGAAAACGTCATTATTAAAGTCTTATAAAGCTTAGCAGGAAAGTCGAATATATACTTTAAACAGCTTTGCCTGTCTGCATCGTTGTCGGGCTGTAGAATTTTGAGCTTTAAGAGTTTGCCTCACATGCGATCGAAATGTGTTTTGTCATAATGTCCTCAGGTAGGCTTGGCCGAATCCGCAAAATTAATGATTTCTCGGACTACGCTGTTAACGTGCAAAACTACAAGGTCCGTGATGCACCGTTCTGTGTGAAGACCGCAGTGAAGCGAGCGCCGAGGTGCAGGAGACGGGTGGTGTGCGCAGTGCTGGCGCCCCTGTGCGTGTCTGACGCTGTATGTGCCCGTGTTTAGCGGCAGCTCAAATAATGCTGTATTGGGAGGCAGGGCTTCTGTTGCAACGTATGCTGTGTGAGTGTGGTTAGAATGAAATAAAAAGTACTTGACTTGAGCCAGTGGGAACAGTGTAATGCATAGTATACGCTTCAAAGACTGTTAAACGCGGTAGATGTTTTAGGAGCACTGGCACATGAAGCGAACCAATAGATATACCACATTAATTACATAGGTCAGGGCAAAATCTAACGGTGATACATGCAATAAGAGGAAAAGGCAACCTGTAATTGAGAAGCAGTGATGATAGTATTCCTTCAGTGAAGAAAAACTGTTTTCTTTGCTGGATATAAAACGCATGTATGGGGATATGAGCAGTGCAGATCCAGCTTCTACCAAACTGCTGAGTTTCACCCAACGGTAAATTCATATTTCATTTTTTTTTTCTGCATTTAGAAAGATGAACTTGTTGTGTTTTAATATGCTGCTTTTAAATAAGCCGTGGCTGAATGGTTAAGTAGTGTACTTGTTTCTGGGGCACGGTATTCGAAGCTTGCAGCTAACAAATTGTACTCCCGTTTCCTGTCACTGAAAATTTGGCTCCAAGGAACAAATACAGGTACAGTTTGAGCGTTCTTTATGGTAACAGTTTTGGCTATGTACAATTTTGTTGCGAGTTTAATTTAGGAGACTGTATCATTTCAGCTTCTGATTGTTTTATACGTAACTACACCAGTACTACTGTAGCTTTCTCTCTTAATGATTATTTAAATATGTGCCGAATAATAACTACTGTATATTCATAAAACTCGTTTCTATTTTGCAGCTTACTCTTTTCTTAACATATTTAACATTCAACCAGTACGCAGCTGTGTGGCTATGTTCTTTTTGCAATTCAGAAGAGGAGATGCCTGCACAATGCAGTTGGTACAGTAGGTGACTAGAATGTTAAAGGCACAGGATAAATTATTTTCGCACCTGCTACAGTTTGAGGTAACTGTTACACTAAATTGCATTATTTAAAACCGACTGTATTCTGTTGTAACGTAATTCGGAGGAGGAACATGTGAATTCCTTGTCAGTATTTACAAATTCCTGCCGATGGTATGTAATGTGCTATTATTTTAGAGCATCTCATACAATCCACTTTGAAACAGGAAAAAGGAAAGGTGTGCTCATACAGTACATATCGCATATTTTTGTTTTATTAATTCTAAGATGAATGAAGCCGGGGATACCGGCGTTTTGTAAAACGTTTCTTGAAATCCCCGACTGCTCTGATATCCTATACCATAGGCAGTTCAAGACTTCATGTAGGCTTGCGGTTTTCATGGGGAATTACCAGTATTTGTATTACATATATGTCAATCGATAAACTTTCATAACGCTCCTAAACATGTAAACATTTACATTTATCGGCTACATTTTGTTATTTGTTTCACTACATTTAATATAAATAGCAAATGGAATGTAAAAACCTGATATTACCAAAGCATCGTGTTTACTGTATATAATTTTGATACTAGACACTTAACATCCTGCAGTGTTTTGAGTATTTAGTGGTTCGTTGGAATATATATTCTTAGAAATATCCGTAACAAGCAGAGTATGCCACAATATTTTTGTTTCTTCCATTCTGTTTGCTCCTGATTATACAAATTATGTTTGCAGGTTCAGCTATCTGACAAGTATGCTTTAAATAACTGTTTGCTTAAAACCATTATTGGTAAATGCCTTATACTAATACAATGACACATCTGTTACTTCAGTTTATAAATAAATAAGTGTCTTATAGCTAATCTGTTGAGTGCAGTAGATACAACACTGAAGAAATGCACCAGAACTGAACTGGTAGCACCATTGCATTAGTAATGCTCATTCAACAAAAGCCTTTTATGAGCACTAACTAGTATTCTGTAGTAAAATAATATGTAAATTAAGTCAGATGAATGAAACTGGTACAGATGGCCTACTTGTCAATACATGTCATTGTCCTATATTTAATATTAATTGTAATTGTCCTATAATACATCTGATTCATCATATTGAGGTTAAGGAGTAAACTTTTTTCTTATTTTTATTACCATTTTCTTTCTGTGTGTGACTGTTGTATAGGAATAAATCATGAGAACCCGTGATGGCCAAGTTATAAAACAATGCATGGATGAGACATATGAAACTGAAATAATTTCTCAAATTTCAATTGTGCACCAGTGGTATGATCAAGCTGTTATTGTAATATATTGCAAGATGCCCAGCTGTGGTATTTTTCTTTTCTTTGTAGTAATGAATGAGAAACAGCCATTTTTTAAATACTTGTTGAGGATGAACCAATAACTCAGGAATCTCAAGTGTATGTTGTGTATCCTCAAAGCTGGGGCACAGTTGGGAATCAGCAAGGTACTAACTATTGTGAAATCACATCGCTTGATTAATTTTGGGTCAGAATGTCCACTGTGTTCAGCTGCTGCACACTATTTTACCATGTTAATTCTCTAAATATAGTCAATTACATACAACAACAACATTATTATCTAGAACGTTCAAGTGGCAAGTGTGAGTCATTTGCTGACCACTGAACACCTGACTTCCCTACAATATGTACAGCATGGTGCTAATGGTCTTTCTGTAAATATGGCTGTTCCACTAAAACACTGCACAGCTATGGAGCAACAAGGAGTCACCCGTTTTTGCTTGGCAAAGATGTTAAACCAGATGGCATTCATAAGAGAATGTCTGCACAATATGGTACATGCTGCCTGTTGTGAATCAATGCAGAAAAAAGAAAAGTTCTGAAAAGGACAGAGAAGAGTGTGTGAGGAATTGTGTGAGTGTGTGAGACACTGGGTAACCATTGTCTGTTGCCATGCAGAATAATATGTCCAGGATAGGATTGGTTTGAATCAACTGACCACATACAGTATAGTACTATAGTAGACATTATAGATGTGTCTTGTGCTAGAGTATGAATCATTATCTAAGAAAGTCTGGATTTTGCCAGGTGTATGCCAAGTGATTTTTATAAATGATCAACTATGAGCATATACAGTACAAATTGGAGTGTGACTACGCAAGTCTTCTCCATTGATAGAAAGCAAAAAGATTTTTGTCACCACCACAAACAAACATGAAAGCTAATGTCTAAGCACCAGGAACACTGAAATAATATTATGGCACTAGAAGACTGTTCTTTGCACGCATTTCGATGTGAAACGTGGAATAGTTACAAGTGGAACATACTGTACTCCTCACTTCTGTGAATGTAATTGATGTCAGCAGTGTGCATAAATCAATATGGGACAGTCATGGTTTCTGCCATATGAAAATGCAAGCTCACTGACAGCATGGGCTACAGTACAGTGCATTCAGGAACTGTTGTCCCACCCACCTTATAGTCTTGACCTTGCTTTGCTGGCATTTAATCTGATTGTATCTTGTAGGCTAGAGCTCCAGTGATGTTGCTCAAGTCTAACTGGCAGTAAAGGGGTAGTTCAGCGACAGACGATTTTTATTCAAGGTTGCCCATAACCTCTTGGTTCACTGGCAGAGGTGTGTGGATATGCAATCACACTGTCTTGAAAAATAAAAGTCTTTTTGCCTCATGAAGCAAGGTCAACTGCCAATTCATTTTTTGACTTTGACTCACCCTTGTACCTAACAGTTTGGTTGCTAGATGCTAATTGACCCCAGAATCCCATTTCTTGAATGATCCCAGAGAGAGGTTTAAAAATCTGGTGGGGCAGTTTATTCCAGACTCCCACAAATTATTCTATTAGTGCCTAATTTTCAGGACAAACATGTCCTTATCCAGAAAGTAGAGTTTATTAGTAAAAAAATATCACTTAAGAAGACCACAATGAGTATTATACAGTATGTTGACATCTATACTTATTAACACCAACTCAGATACCCTTCAAAAGTAATGGGGTTGTACAGATTTTCAGGTTTATTCTTTTTAAACATGTTTTTGATTATCAATTTATCATTGCTTTCAACAAAATCTTCCTGTGAATTGGATCAATATTTGCCTCATGTATTACATTTTCTCATCATTAGCAAATGGTACACAGATATTGTATTGCTAACCAAATGTTGTCTCAGAAAAGTTCATTTAAAACATTCCACTGTCTTGTTTTTTTCTAGTATTGTTGTCACCTTTTAAGAATAGGGGTTACAGCCATTATTATATTAACTCCTGTCATTTGGATTTCCATATTCCATTTCTTAAACCTGCGTGATAATGGGGACAAAAATGTGCTCTTATATTGTCTTTGACTATAACCGGCCTGATCAGAGGATCTCGCTGAGAATTTCAACAAGGGTGAAATCTGCCGAGCTATGCTGGTGGCCTGCTCTATATGTAGTTGCTATGACATCCTAAGGAAAATCAACTCTATTCAATTACTCACTTTACAAAAGATAGAAGGATCCCTGTGGTAGAGTCTAGAAAAAGGCAATTTTGTGTGTCCGGATTTCCCTGAATACACTGCTAAGTTTGTACATTACAGAACATGCCAGTATTGGGCTACTGGGGACTCACATGTCTGCTTGTCTAATAAAAGAACACAGGAGACTGACAGTCATGTACTGTATACCATGAAAATAGTGTAATATTATTGTGCTTCTGTGCATTTGTATATTATTAAAAAAAACATGAAACCTTTTTGAAGCTTTCAATGCAATTCCAAGAAAATGTCACATTTTTCTATGGGTAATATGGAAAATGCTAACAATATTATTTTTGTCTTATTAAAAATACTTATTAAGCCAGAATAATAAGGTTTGTGGGATTGTTTCTTTTGTTCCATGTGATCTAAAGATTCTGTGCACCATACAATCAATGTTGATCTTTGCTCTTTAACAATTATGCAGCTGCACAAATTCTACAAAGTATAATAATTCTGTTTCAAACTGCATAGTAAGCTATGCTGTGATGTTCTTTTATTAAATACTTAGAATGGCGCTGGTAAACTACTTGTCATTGATCATTAGGGTCTAGAAACCAAAACCCAGTAGTTAGTGATTTTATTCACAGGACTTTGAGGGTACATAAGATGGTTGACTGAAAGAAAGAGAAAATTAAACTTGATTGACTGTAAGACGTTTGTGTTGTACATTCCTGTTATTAAATCATCAATTCGAAATGCAGTTAAGGTTGAATTGAGTAACATACTGAGGTGTAGTCTAGCTACTGTAAGACAAGCATTTACAAGATCACTGACACACTACAGTGAAAGAGTGGTATTTAAATTTAACATTATAGCTCCAAGCTAGATTTTGAACTGGCAAACCAGAACAGACTCTAGAGTATGCTGTTTTCCTGTATACAAGGGAGAGCATTCCAATACATATTAAAGCTACCTCTACATGCATTTTATAAGGTTTTTAGTGTTCATAAATAGAAATAAACATAAAGAAACATTAATCCTTCCTGCAGTCCTGTTATCTGTCAGGAAGAGGTTTAGTATCAGATATGTAGTGTTTCATTGAAATAATAGGCCATGCATGCAAATGACAATGCAGTTAAAATTTCATCAAATTTACTGAGGCACAGGCATCTTGTCAGGGGTAAGAAAAAAATCTCAGATTGAAAAGAAAAAACATGCCCTTTTGTTCACATCAGTTTGTTATTTGCTATTTGAAACGTTTTCTTCTTGATGAGCTGAGGATCAAACATTTTAGAAATGAATTAATTTAGATCATGTATCATAACTGCAGCTGAATAATATGTCAAAGATATTGTTTGTGCTCGCAAATATATAAAATAACCCTATACAAACTGAAAACTGTGGAATATGGAAGGAATCACCCCATGCTACAGTATGTTGATGAGAAAATGATTGTTTCCATTGATTACATTACTTCAAACATGCATGAAATACGTGTAGTAACATAAAAAGTACATATTTTGAATTGGTCTCATTCAGTGTCATGATGTCACTGTGTGATTGTAGATTCTGCTGCATGCATGCTGCATTGTACAGAGAAATATCAGCTTGCGTGCCTAATAGTTTAATGCAACTGAGCATTTCTCATAAAAGCTGGATAGACGTTGTGAAAGGGGATGTGCTTTAATAACATAATAATATATTGCTGAAAAAAGAAATATTTAAAGCTTTGATTTGGGGGTGGTGGTAGATTTTATTGTATCTGCAGGACAAGCTAGTGGCAGGGTCTGTCTCTCCCTGACTGCTTCAGAAGGACCTCAAATGCAATTACTAACCTGCTCTGGCCTGCAGACTGCCATCGATCACATAATGACTTAATATTTAATTTAATCATGGCCTCCCTTCCAAAAAGAGCCGGGGCATTTCAGCTGCAGCCCAGGGTGATTTGAATGCAGACTCATCCCAGCGGAGGATTCTGCCGGAGGATACGTGCCTGGGATGGTAGCACTCCGAAGATAGTCTCCTTGTTTTTGTTTTTTTTTTTTGGACTGCAATGAAAATGATTTGCTCTCATTAGGGTGAATGGTGACTGGTGGTTGATTCCCGAGCAATGCTCATTGCTGCTAGCTATGTACCGTACTGATGAAGCGTTTCTGTTGCAGCTCTGCCTCTGAAGATCTGGGCTGCAGGCGGGGGGAATTCAGCAGAAAACACTATGGGTCTGTGGAGCTGGTAAGCCCTTGTTTTCTCCATGTGGCTCTTATTGAAACGAGGAGGTGAAACAAAAAGGCTGGGTTTATTAGTAGTGGGGCTGGGTTAGGGGTTGTTCCTTATAATATGAACCTGTTTGCAAGTTACGTCATTGTATGCGGTTTGATTGAGTGCTCGATGTGATAAGGGGTTAAATGCGTAAAGAATAGAGAGATGTGGTATTCACCTGAATATAAAATCAAACGGTTGCTCTTCTGCACCTGAATTGCAGATACACAGACTTGTACAGTGAGAGCGGCTTTTATTTGCATTAACGGCAAACCTCTCAATGTGGAAGAAAGATAGATACCTGAAACAATGTGGAATTGTTGTTCATTTGGCTGATGCTTTTATCCTAATCAGCTTCCATTTGTACCCATTTACACAGATGGGTATTTCACTGGAGCAATCGGGATAAAGCACCTTGCTCAAGGGTATAACAGTAGCTCGTATCTAGGATCTGAACACACAGCCTTAGAGTTACGAGTCCAGAGCCCTAAGCATTACTTTACACTGCTGCTTCTACTGTCATATTAAAAAAGTGAGGATATTATATTTTAATTTGACTCATTATTGCATGTTGTGAGGAACAGAGCTTCTCATTTAAGTTCAGTTTTTGAAAAAAAAAACACATTTCAAATAATGTACAATAAAATACTTTACAAATACACATCCCAGACTTGTCTGATTATCCAGTTTGCACCCTTCTTCCTAGTATTGTGTTTGCTCAGATTTGCTTCTGGAAGTTTAGAACAAGAACATATCAATTTTGTAAGGAGACAATATACATTTGATATCATTAATTCAATTAATTGCTTATGAGAAAGACATGGGGTGGATTTTCAGCATGTTCATGTTTACGAGAGCAGAATGGTTTCGGTAAAAGCGCAAACAAAATCCTGTTAAGGATGTAAAGCCGATGCAAGAGATATTTCTTCACAGTACAGGGACGTAGACATTTTTGTACTTTACATTTTGGTTTTCATCATTATATTGTTGTTTATTGTTTCATTCTGTATACTGGGTGAATATTTCCTGTTTTTATTATTAGCCTTTTCTTCATGTTGCTATCTAATTTGAGGTTGCCCTTTTGGTGCACTGTGAAATGAGATAGAAGAAAAGAAAAGTAGTAAAGACTAGAAACCACACTTCAGTCAGGTTTCCGTTTTTGAACCAAGCATGGCTTTGGTGGTTTGTAGCGAACTATGGAACAAAATCCTCTAAAGTTGTGCCCTAAACCACACAGAAATTATCAGCAACAGAAGAAGGAAAGTACAGTGTATACTATGCTGATACCCAATTGGAGACAGCTATATTTAGATGCTATTAGCGTATTATGACTTTATTATTATATGTTTGCATCTGTAAAACAACTTTTTATTATGCGTGAATTGGTGTGGTTTACAAAATAAATAAAAAGCAATTACACATTGTTTCCCAGCATTTGAATATATTCCAAGACGCACCTTTGTGTAGACTCGCTGGGAAACAGTACCTTTTTTTTACAGTTTTACAGCTGTGAAAATAAAACATAGTAGATGCTGTCAAGACAGTGTGCCTGCAGAAATAGCGAGGTTGTGGCAAGTCGTTTTCTAACACAGCCCACTAAATGTGAAAGGTCAAGGGTTCATACATGAAGACTGATTCCTAGCTTCAGTTGTCTGGATTTCATAAAAGGAAGATTAATATGCTCATATGAAATGGAGATCTGGAAAAATAAAAGGCAGATTTTAAGAGCAAGATACTGTCCATTCATAAATTGTGTTGATCTAGTTTATGTATCATTTTTGTTTGGTATAGGCTATCCTTTTTAAACATCAAAATCAACAGTATAATATAAAAGACCATAATATAGAAGAACAAGAAATATTCCCTCCCCCTATTTGTGCATTATATTTTCAGTGGTACTCTATCGTTGTGAGTATTGTAAATCATGGACAATATCGTCAGGGAAGCGATATGATAAAGAAAAACTGGGGGGAATCCATTATGAAGCTGTAAGAAAACTGTAATTAATGCCAATTTATACTGTTAAACCTTCATACAATTTATTATGATAAAATATCATTCATGATATTTCATAACCAGGTCTGAACTCAGAGGGCTTGCAAGAGCTTGATTTTTTGTATTCATTATGCTGAATGTGAAACTAATGTATTAAATTTAGTCACTTTTATTGGAGACATGCTCCTTTGAGGTACAGTATCTGATTTGAGTCTTTATTACCTTGCTGTAAAATCCCAAAAACATTCTGCTTTGCAGGGCAAAAAAATAGTAGACTACAGAGGATTAGTAGATCATGGAGACAACATGCATGCTATTTTTATTCAGTCATTTTGAAAACTTGCCATTTATTATGATTAAGACTTTTTTTTTACTAATTTGTGTTTGCCAGACATACTGTATACAGATCATCCCACTGTGCTAAATCCATACAAAGCTGTTAAAGATAATTTAATGATTCTGATTCTAAAGTGTACTTGTCTATACAGTATATGTCATGAAATAACCATTTTAAAAATGCCTGTGCTGGACTACAACAACGTGGATGTGTTGGTGATACAGTATATTTACAGGCAATATTTATATTCAAAGCTAGCTGTAGTGAAGTAAACTTAATTTGTACTAGCAGTGCCACTTTCCAGACTGCTCTTCATAGTTTATACTCAGAGTTCTGGTCTTATCCAAGATCAACAGTACTCCATGGCCAGGAATTAGATTTACAAGCTTGTACTGTGAAATATACACAATGCAGTAAATGTATGAGCTGTTTTCCCTATTTTTCCTCACAGAGAAATCAAGACCAATAATCTCAGATCCAAGTCTTAGGCTCACACAAAAATATATACAGTATACTCAAGTGAGTATGAAAGAATCTGCAAAATCTACAGTATGTACATTATAGACTGAAAGATCTATATCATAGAAGGCACATCCTTCTAAATTTGGGTATGATTTATGTCTGTGAATATTAATTACAGAATTATCTACCAAATTCTCATTCTGCCCTTTTGCATGTAAAGTCAAACAAACTACATACAGCTGTTTCAGTCTGTAAATTAGCCATCTCTGAACAGTGACACAGATATCCAGGTTCTAGATATGTATATTTCAAGATGGTAGTCTTAAGGGACTAAACCTTTTTACTAATTTTCAGGCCCAGACTTCATGTACTGTGAACGTATGATTGGGAATTTAATGTAAAGTCAATAAATTTCATAGTAGATACTTTATTATTGCTTTAAAGCGTTGATTAATTTATTCATTAATTAGGGGCTTGCTTAATTAAAAGGGGCTTTCGAATTTTAATTAAAATCATTGCTATCTACAGTATATGAAAATTCTATACAGTGGCATTTCTGTGATAGAATTCCAATTACCTCACCTAGTTAGGCAGATAACTATGTGTATCCTAGATGGTTTTATAGTAAAATTGGGTAGCGGTATAATTGTTTTGCTTGACTCGTAATATTAGTGTAAGCTTTTTCAGTGTAAGCTGTCTTTATTTAGTTCTCCTGTGTTTACAGTAGGTGCACTGATAAAAGGTAAATACATGAATAAAACTGTGACAGAATGCCCAATAAGATTCTTCAGAATGGCATGTTATATGCACAAGACATGAGGAAGAGATGTCTGGGACCACTTTCTGTCACTTAGACCATCAACCAGGAAATCTCTGCTGCAGATCTCACCAGGAGGGAAATATTACTGCAAACAAATGGGAAGCCATACACTTGATGGTAGTTTTTTTACTAGAATAGATCATTACAGGGTTAGCTGATCTTTTTTCTTTTTAAAAATACCTTACTAACTATTGTTAACACAGATCTACTCGCTCAACAAGCCTATGGATAGCCTGGATGGTCATCAGCTGTTCAAATTAAATCCATCTCTTCTAGGGGAATCTTAATATGGGGCAATTCATGTGGCTACTGCAATTCACGCAGCAATTTTGTACAGTTGTAAATGTCTGCAGCACTTTGTCATATGTGAAACACATCATAAAAACATGTCACTGTCTCTGATGGTCAGTCTTCAGTGACAGTTCCACCTCCTGGATTATTCCATTATTTTTATCAATGAGCAGATTCAACCTGTGCATTGTGATGAGGATTTACGCAATATGAGAATTCAGGGTGGGAAAATATTATTTTTAAAAAATATGATCACACTATCCAATAAACCATGTACAGTGGATATCAAAAGTCAACACGCCCTTATTGAAATTTCAGTTGTGTTGATGTAAAGGCTGAAATCAAGACAAGTCATGTCAGACCTTTTTTTTCACCTTTGATAAGATCTTGTAACCAACAGTATTTAAGTGAAAAACAAATGGATCAGTTTTAGGAAAAATACTTATATAAAAAATATAAATCCACTGTATATAAAACACTTACATCAGTAGCTTTTTAGATTCATGTTGTTTACAAAATATGTTTTGAAAATATGTTCATCAAGCAATTCCAATGTTTTCAAAAGGTTTTGTTTCTTAATGTACATACAAATTGGCACATACTGTACAGCTGCTTCTCAAAGCAAAAGCAGAAAAGTCTTGTTTTACTTGGTCAAGAGCTAAAAAAATTACAGCAACAGTTTAAAAATGGCTGCCTTTCTTGCTTTTGCAGCATCTGAATTATCTAGTGATATTCCCTCGATTTCTGCAGAATATTAGCACTAGACACTGAAAGTTGACAAGAAATGTATTCCTCTTGCTAAGGCCTTTTCTCACTGTTACTTAAAAAAGGAGCTTTTAAAATTCAGCTTTGTGACCACTTTTACATGAAAACTGTACATTGGAATGACTGTTTTCTTCCTTCTGGTTGTCTGAGATAAACTTTGCCATTCATTCAAATCCTGGTCACAAGTAACCTACAAACAAGGGCAAGGGCATCGCAGCAACAGATAATTTATGTAACAGTTTGCATCTCAGAGTGAAGCCTTGCGGAGTCGGCTGGGATGCACACCGAAATAACTAAGCCCGTAGAGTATTTGTTGGAAAAAAAATGAAATTGCTATGTCAACATGCCAATATTCATAATGTCATAGGAAAGCAAATTATTTTTGTGAACCATCCTAGAACAAAACAGAAGGATAAGGGGGATGAGGGCAAGAAAGTAACCTTACTGTATTTGACCACAGACACAATTTTAAATGTTGTTTAATGTAAACACATCTGTTCAGGTAAGGATGGTTATTTTGCTTCCTATTATACTTGAGTAACCTCAATTATTAGCCCACAGAGCAATAGCAATTTGGCTTTTATAGTGGAGCAATTTTTCCACATACAAGAGATTAATCTTGTGCATGGCAGAGATCCTCCATAACTGTTCAATGTCTCAGTGGTGTCTGACTTACTCTTCATCTGTCTGTACACTCCTTGGTTAAAACACAGAGACCTGGGCTGTAATCATTCTCAAAACAATCAAATTCCAACCAGTACACAGCAGTATTGACTTTACGTATCATTTATAGCTGAAACCAAGTGTCTTTTGCATTATTGTGTTCCAAATGTGAAGAAGGATCACAGTACAATCCCTACTGGATCTCTGTTATAGAAAAAATGGCAGATGAAATGTAATTTAGAAAACATACCATGAAAGTAAATCAATACAGCTCACCACTCCTACACACACACACAATCCCTGCCGATTCCAGGGAACAGTGGAGGTATACAATCCCACTTTTGTAATCTTAATAAACTAGGACTATTCTATCAGAAGGAAGAAATGGAATATCTAGAGAGAAAACACAGTGTTTTGATTCTAGCTTTTTTGATGTGGCAGCCCTATGTCAGCAAAACAGTTCTCCCCTCAGACATTCTGTAGAATGGCACATTAAGGTTTGAATTATTCATGTCCTTCATTAAATGGGTGAAAGGCAACAGTAAGTGAAGAAGTCCTATTGCAGCAATGTAAGAGACACTTTATGGTAGTGCAAAATAACAGCTGTGCCTAAAATGTACTGTATGCTTTCCTAGTTCAAAGAAAAGGTGCCTATATCTATGCATTTGAACGATACAGTGACAAAACGAGGGCATTTTCTTTCTTTTTTTTATTTTGTGGGCTTCAGTGTAGTCAAAGCGAATCTACCCTTCTTCATCATCAAGAGATTTTGTGGCTGCAGATCCAAAATGAGTTAGGAAGAATATTATCTTATAAAGGTTTCCCCTTCTGTCACTAAACAGTCTGTTTTTCTATAAGTAACTACAGTATATAGAAAAATAAATCATTTCAAGAAAGATGCCAATAAATACTTTCAAGAAAACAAATCAAGATGTGGTGATTTGTTTTCCTTGCTGTCTCAAATGCGGTCCTGTCATTAACCACCTCTCCTGAAGAAAGTTGTTGATATATCTTGCTTTTCAGCTTCAGCTGACGGTAGCCAGCTCGTGTTTCAGGGCTTTAGCGCTGTATTTGAGCCACCAGCAGTTGTATTTACAAATGAGTTTCCCTGACACTGATGTGTCAGCATCACTTTGGGGGATTTGCTCATACTGTGCTGAAGATACACGAGCTGGAGAGAAAGCAGAGAGCTTCTACGAGTTCTGCCACAGCCACGTCCTGTCATTACCCATTGCATGGTGAGCAGTGAAGGACTGGCCTGGGGATAGAGATGGAGTATAGCTGACTCAGGAATTTCCCTCATTTGACCTTCATGCTGCATATCTTATGGGGGCATTAGTTGACTGCAACGCAAGCCTATAAAGACACATAGCACTAGAAATATCCGGTTTTAGCAGGGGAATCGCCTGGCTGCACCACTCAAAATGCAGCACCAGACTGTAAAAGACAATCAGCACTAGAAGTAGCCAGTATGCCTGAGATCCAAGCAAGGCACCAAAGAAGCCAAAATATTTAATGTATTTTGAGGTTTTAAATCAGACAGCAGTGCTAAGGTAGGTACGGTAGGTCCCTTCTGAGGCCAAAAAGGCCCATGGGGAATGTGGGGGCAAGGGCCACCATTTTTCTTGGCCATCCTACACTGGAGGTGATGTGGTCAGCATCACGTTCCGCCCGGCCTATTACCCCTGGAAGGAATAACCCCCGGTACTCATTTGGAAAGGAACTTGGAAGCAGTCTGGAAGGAATTAGAGAAAGCTACATTGCTTGCCCCTACCTAGGATTGAACCTGGGACCTTCCAGTCAGGAGCTAGACACCCTTGCCATCTGAGCTACCACGGTTCCTGAGCAGGGCTTAGGAGATTTAAAAGGTGCAAGAGAAATATCTATAGCATTGCTAATTGCGGTCTTCAAAGACACTTCAAAGAGTCGGCAAGTAACGGGCTATAAACCGGTCTGCTATTTATTTCAATGAACACTTTCAACAGCATCATACAGAGATTCTCCATGCCAGGAGAGATTGTTTGTCCCATTTCATACCAATTAGTTTCACTACACATATTATTGACTTTGTCATGTAATATCTTAATGACAGCCATGAAGAAGTGGCTGAGCCAATGGGCTTTAATTGCTCTGGAGTGGAGTGCTTTAGTGCTCTGTGTATCTGGTGTATCCTATGACAATAATTACATTGAGTCTAAATTCATCATGATGGAAAGCGTTTAGGTCCTACACACCGTTTGTGAGACATTCCATAAAAATTTGACATTAATGCTGACTGAATGAGATTCCTTACCATCCATTTTACATTATTCTTTTTTTTTTCAAATATAACCTTGTTTTCTTTTACACTGAAACCATTTTCTACAAATTCAGAAAGGTCCTTCAAAGTACTGGCCAATATACTGTATTACAGCAGTTGATCAGACTCAACAGTGGGTATTGAGGTGAGATATGCAAAGAATATTACTTCAAACACCGGCTCCAAAAAGTAGTACTGTAATGTATGTACTTCCGTATCACTGACAATATTTTTTTACTCTTTTTGTGATTTTAAATGTTTTTTTAAGAATGACTTTTCCTGTCTTTCTCAATCCTTCCAAAGATTTATTAGAATTACTTTTTGATCTGATGTTTATGAATGATTTCTGAAACCAAACATGGCTTTATAGCACATTCAGATTTTTTAGAATGATTTTCTTGGAATTGAAGCATTTTAAAAAACACATCTTAAAGAAGTGTCACAGGATCCAGTTGAGCAGTATTATAAATAATTTGGATGTGTCAAGTTTCGAATTATTTTCCGCTTGAATGAGTATGATAGTTGAGCCTAGTGTTACTGAGCAGATGTAGATATGAATCCATTGGATATGAATCCAATGTAAAGATAAAAAAGGTATAGACATTATTGAGAGCTTAAATCTTTAAACAATTTTTTTTTAAATGTATGGCCAAATATTTATCTTTTTAGGTTACAATCAAGTTGCATGCAATTTGTATATTTTCTTTAGTTATTTATTACAGCATAGAAAAGTTATTAGAAACAAATAATTGTTTGATTGCATCATACATTTTGTATAGTTCTTTTCCATTCAAATGTCAAAGATCGCTGTCATCTTCAATGCAACTGGTGCTGACCTTCATTCACGTTGAATCATAGACCTAGTGACAGTGTTCTATTCAGAAACATATTTGCATGTTGCTCCATTTCCTTTTGGAGGCACCTGCACAGACTTTTCATCACATTCTCATCCAAAGCACTGCTGGTCCAACTGGCTGCTCGGCTGATTAGAAACCATTCTCCAGCCTCTCTGATTTCTGCACTTCACACTAACAATGTTGAAATTCCTGGTTGCCAAGTTGCTTTCTCTTTCTTCACTGACATTGCAAATTCCTCCTGCGGTGATATATATATATGTTTCTTTCACATATACTGTATATTGTATCTCCTATACATACAGCACCTATACAGTTATAAATGGACCAAGAACATTCTCTCCCTCTTGACAAAATGACCCCATCACTGGTTACCCCTAACTGAGCTTTTCAGCATACAGGACAATGTTACAAAATTTGGGGATACTTTCAGATTTCTTGTCTGGGTCTTCAAATAATTTACATTCCTCCTGATATTTTCATGGGCACATTGTGGCGCAGTGGATAGCAATGCTGCCTCACAGCCATGCGACCCTGGGTTTAACCCCATGACCTGGAGCGCTGTGTCAAATTTGTAAGTGAACCCCATGTTCACACGGGTTTGCTCCAGGTGCTTCGGTTTCCTCCCACAGTCTAAAGACATACTGGCAGGATAACTGGCTTTTTGGAAAAATCGGTGCTGGTGTGAAAGTGTGAGTGTGTGTAGCGAAGCGTTCTTTCAGGACCCTATGCAGAAGACACAATCTGGGGTAGAGTGAGGAAAACATGGGGGAAAAGGCATGCAGGGGTCAGGAATGAAAACAGGGGGCGTGTCCATGGTGCGTCCATGGGCGTGTCCATGTTCGGGGGAGGTGTGGCCGAGGCAAACAGTCCGAAACTGAGTCCAAAGGGAAATCCGAGACAAGGCAAAAGTCCAGAGCTGGGCGGTCCATCCGAGATGAAGACAAAGGGAATTAAAAACGGGAACCGGGTCAGAACCGGCACAGGAACAGGAACTAAGAAGTTGAAGGGACCTGGTGCTCCAGATTCCGGCCTCGCCTGGTACAAGAACCAATGCAGAGCCCGGAACAGAGTGAGCGTCTGGCTTTTAAGGTGGGTTGAAGAGGAGGCTGGAGCAAGGAGCAGGTGCACAAAATCAACTCAAAAGTGAAAGAGCTGGAGCGCCCTTAAGGGGGATGTGCCATCCGGGGTGTATCCTGGATCCTGGCTTGCCTCCTGCCACCCTTGAATTGGATGAATCAGTTAGAAAATGGACGTATGATATTTTCACAGTTTTGTCTTCTCTGCGTGTCTGTGAACATGCACATGTCAGATGGACACAAATATAAAACGTCCCACAAAGAGAACTCTCTGGGACACAGTTAATCTGTGTGAATGCCACATTAACTAGTTTGCTGGTTGCATTCCCGAAAGTGAAGGTCAGGTCCCTCAAGTATATTACATTCTTTTGACGGTGCTACAGAAGATGAATATGTCATGGAACAAATAAGCACAATATTGTGTTTGCAGTATTCGATTTAATCAACAAGCCTCTTCACAAACATCTGGTCGCCGTGCACCTGACAGCCTTGAGCTTGGGAAAAGCAAGCAAACTAATTATAATATGATAACGTGCTGTTACTGTTTTTTTGAGTTTCCATGGAACTACCACCTTTTTTC
Organism: Lepisosteus oculatus; assembly: GCF_040954835.1. Taxonomy (NCBI): domain Eukaryota; kingdom Metazoa; phylum Chordata; class Actinopteri; order Semionotiformes; family Lepisosteidae; genus Lepisosteus; species Lepisosteus oculatus. Next base: position 8,136,818 of record NC_090719.1, on the reverse strand, counting down.
CCCTTTTCAGCAAAGTTCCATCAGATATACTGTATACTAACCTGTGCTGGTTATCCTCTTTGTAGGCCACTTCTGTGTAGGGTGATTCTCCAAGAGTGCTTGGGAAGGGTTAACCCCTATGTTGGTCCATCAGGTACAGCTCATTTTGTGAATCGGAAATCGGTTTTATCTGTGTGGTGCGTAGTAGCATGTTCTGAGAATGAGCAACTGGACTCGGAGTACTGTAGCATTCTGTGACTTCAGGTCTTACTAAAGCCTACTTGAAATTTTACATTCCAGAATTAATACCCTGACAAGGTTTTATACAGTCCACAGTCATGATGGCTTCGCTCATTCACTGCTTTCCTTATGAGGGGTGTAGAGGGATTGTTACTTTGGACCTTTTGACTCTTAACTCATTCCAGAAGCAGTAGAATAACAACTAAAACCTACATGTTTATGGCTGATTGGAATTTTCCTTACCCCCTTCCAAACTGGTAATACAGCAATAATACTTGTCATAATAAACAGGAAAACCTGGTAAAAAGGGATGAAGGATTATTCTGGAGCTGCTTAAAGACATCATTATTTTTGGCTTTTCCTTGACCAGGTGTAGCCTCAGGGGATATTTGTGGTGATCTCTTTTTAATACTCCCACTTTGCTTTCTCCTTCTGTCACCTTTGGGCCTCCAAGTGTTGCTCTGTTTTCCAGATCTTCTTCCTCCTTTTGATTTGTTCGAGGGCCATAATCTCTTAGGAGCTGATCACGATGATGTATTTCTTCATGCTTGGTTTTATCATATCTTTGAAAATCCTCCCTCTGTGCCATGATTGCCTTGACTTGAACTGAGGAGGCTTCACAACTCACTAGAAAGCAACACAATGGTTCTTAGGGGACAACTGAGTCCCATGATCAGATCAGAGTCCCTGATTTTTGTGGAATAGCATTCCAGAACCTAGAAGCAGAATGGTTTGTAGCCTGGTCTAGGGAACACTGCATGTAAGAGCCTATACAGTATGTACAGTATTGACAAAAGAACAGTAACAGATAAACAGTGAAAATAGTGAACATCTATATTTTATCATGATGGCAATAGAAAATATTCCGATATACTATATTCACTGCTGTAGGGACTTGTTGTTCATTAGGAAATTCCTGTAAATGGGAACCAAAGACATTTGGTTTGAACATTATCATCCCCCTGCCCACACTCTCTCCCACCCAGTCCATTAATGCTACAGAACTGATACGAGATATCACTCAGGGTTCAGCTACTGGCACCAGTCTCTTGATTTAGAGCTTCTTATCTCACATCCCTGTCATCTAGGCCAGGCTGTAACGAAAGTTTCAGACGTCTTAAAAGGGACCTCTTCCCTCACCCAGACAGGTTAGACTATACAAAAGTCTATTACTTTTCTGAGCCTTTTTTTCAGATATTAATGATAGCCTTCTTAATCGTTTTATGCATTTAAAGTAGAAACGCAACATCGTTGTAATTTTGCCCTTCGTTGCTCTGTTTTTTTCAGATTGTTGTAGTGGTTAAGTCAGTGCTCCTTACAGACTTGTCTCATATCATTACAGTTCAGAAAGTGTTTCAGTAATGGTGTTAGTGACTTCTTGTTCTGGGTAACTAACAAAATTCTAACTATATTTACAAATACAAAGTACACTGTATTATGTAAAATACAGTAATTATGCCTTTTAAATCTCAGATCGTATAATCTGGTAGTTGTGTGTTTATTGTTATAACATTAGCTTTAACTGTTAGATTAGGGTGTATTTTTTTAAATCCTATGTTGAGAGCTAAGAGCATATTCTGCAAATAAAATAAATATAATTAAAACTGAACTAGTAGAATAAATTATGATCACAACTGAAGTAATTAATCAACTAAAATTTGGAAATTGATTCTGTCTTGCATTACGTTCTGTGTGCAAGATATTTTTTAACTTTCAGTGTGATTTAATTAATTTTCAATCAATATTCAATTGATTTTTCAGACGACATAAGAGCTTTGTGTTGCAGCAGTCCAGAAATGAGTGTTGCATCATTTTTGAATTATTACAAGAGTCTTTGAGCACACAGTTGCAGATTATGCAAATTGGCAAGTTAACATTTGCAAGGGCACACTTAAATCCCTAAAGCACTAAATTATACAAATTTCTAGAAACAACTTAAATTTATTCAGTTTCTGTGTTTAAGCTTTGGACTTTGTTTGGCAGAGTGATAACTTTAAGCAAGTTTTCGGTACTAACCAGTTTCCTCTGACACCTATACAGTTCAGTTGAAATTTATGAAGTACTTCTTTTAAATCTCTGTTTTGTATGTATGTTCACCTAACAATGTGTATGTGCCTTTAAATTAAAAGTGTCTGCTTGCAGTCTTATGAGATTTGCATCATCATGTATCACGCAGCTTGAAGCAGTTTTTTATTTCTACCATTTAATTATGCTATATTCTTATGCTTAAAAACAGAACTAGGTATGGGATCTATTAGTTTTGTGATACAGATGAATATTCCGCAAGAAAATAATTAGTATTGAAGGTGGTTACAACCAGGTAACTTTAAGATTAGTAAATATGAGTTGGCTGTACATAATGTGTATAATTCCTTACATTTAAAAAGTAATTTTATTCATATATACAGTGCTGTGAAAAAGTACTGTAAGAACACCCCATGAAAAGGTGTGTTTTTCAACATATTTTCATGTATGGATATTTGATCTTCATTTCAATAATATTGATATATAAAGATGATCTAATTGAACAAATAATAATGAAAATTATTCTTCGCAATAATTTATTCAACAAAAAAAAGTCAGAAATGCAATTGCCAGCTGTGGAAAAAATAAGTACACCCCCCAGCTTCAATAGCTGGTGTTGCCCCCTTTGGCAGAAAACGTTTCTTGTTTTTGTTGTTTTTTCAAGCTGGCCAGACCCTGAGGCAGAAAAGCAGCCCCAAACCATAATGCTGCCACCACCATGCTTTACAGTTGGCATGAGGTTCTTTTGGTCAAAGGCAGTCTGGCATTGTGGCCCAACAGCTCTACCTTTATCTCATCCACCCAGAGCACATGGTTCCAATAGTCCTGATCTTCACCTAGGTGTTGTCTGGCAAACTTTGTTGAGAGCAGAGGCTTCCTTCCTGACCTCACATGTAGGGCAAAGTTGTGCAGTCTCTTTCGGGTGGTTGACTCATGCACTTAGTCATTGACTGAGGCAAGACTTGCTTGTAAATCCCTTGATGTTATCCTGGTGTTCTTGGAGACTTCCTGCAGCATCTTTCGGTCAGCCCTTGAGCTGAATTTGTTGGGACTACCTGGCCTGGATAGATTGCCAGTGGTGTGAAATTTTCTCCTTTTGTAGATGATCTTTCGGGCAGTGGAGTGATTGACTACAAATTGCTTGGAAATGGCTTTAAACTCTATTCTTAGACTCATAGGCATCAACAACCTTTCTTCTGAGGGGCCCCAGAGGGCTCTTTGATCTTGGCATGATGTAGCCCACACCTCAATTGCTAAGATCAAACCAGACCACGGCTTTCTCATGTTTATATAAGGCAGTGCCCTCCAAGTTACTCTCTAATGATGTTCTAATCATTTGCACCTGTTGTGGTGCACCTGATTCTAATTTCAGGTATTTCAAGCAATGATAAAGGTAGGGGTGTACTAATTTTTTCCGCACAAGGAAATTGCATTTCTGTTGATTTAAATAGTACAAATGAGTGCACAATGTGATTTTTCAATGTTCTTTTTTAAAATTAGATCACCGTTATCTATCAGTATTGTTGAAATGACAATCAAATATCCGTTTGTCCACAATGTACAAGAAGAGGAACCTTTTCATGGGGTTTACTTACTTTTTCACACCACTAGGTGGGAATTGACTTCATCCATCACTGAAGTGCAGACCTCACTTTGGAGACTTATGGCGGGATTTATGATCCAGAAGCTCCACTACAAAGAAGATGAGATACTGTAGAGAAGTGAGAAACTGCTTTGCCTATTAAATTGGAAGGAAAATTCAGAGAGGCCATATGATGCAAGGCCAAAGTGAAATTAGCCAGTAAACTGGGGTTAGGAACTCTAGTCTGATCCACAGTACCAGGGGTTCTTCAATGACCAAAGAATCAGGACCTTCTAAACATTCCATCAGAAGGATACCAGCCCCTACAGCACAGTGTCCCTGGTCACCAATACCAACGGGGCATTAATTTGGAAATCTGGTCATGCATCCCAGTGCTGATAAAGCCTAGTTTTGATTAAGTTCTGAGATGTGATGAGATCATAATGCTGCGATTGTCCTTTTAACCACAGGATGCTGGCCTGGGTCTGAAAGCACATTAAAAAGTGCAGAGCTTTTCAGGCCTGTTTCCTAGGGGTTAAGAGTGACACCAAGTGAATATAAAGTCCCTTCTGTTTATCTTTTAAGAGGCTTCAGATTTGATCAGTTTTCTCCCTGACTTTAATGATTTGTCCTAAAAAATCTGCCTTTACAGTAGTTACAATAGCTCTATTATGTAGCAGAAATAAAACAAGGTTAGACATATGTGTATTTAGATAATTTTAGACTTTCATTTGCTTCTACAGGACACCCTTTTCTGAATCTTTATTGCCATCATTAGCCTTCGCAGCAACATGATTGCAGGACTCTTTTAAAATCAGGTCAGATTTGAAGGGAAGGTTATTATTTGTAGTTTTTTTTCTACATCCAAAGCAACTCTGTCTTCAAAAGGTCACTGTAATGGTTATTTTAATGGTATGACCTTCTAGAAAGATATACCGTAGCTTTGAAGTCAGGCAAAAAAAAACTTTAAGAGTTTTTAGTGACCTGTAATTCAGTACTTCTGCAGCAGATAACAGCTATATACAGTTAAATATCCAATTATTCTGTGATGAGTGTATGTTGTTATTATCATTTGGAAGAGGAGTGCATTTTACTGCATCTCTTAGCCTCGGTGCATATATTTACTAAGTACAGTTACCCCAGAAATCATTAGCACAGGTGAGTTAATTTCCTGAAGTACAGCATTATTTTTTCTTTCTGTCCTTGTTCTTAGCTCAGCTCTCATGCTTGCAGACTGCATCTTTAATTTAAGTTTTTTGTAGTTTATCTGCTGTTTTACAGTCCTCTTTTTGTGGTTCTGACATCTTATGCTGCCTATTTCATTAATGTTGGCACAATATGCAATATTTTTAGCCATTCTTTTTGGAGAGCAGGGCTGTCTAATTCATCACTTCTTAAAAGCATACAGCCTGCATCCTTTTCTATGCACCTCTTTCATAAGCAAACGTCTGCTAATGACCAGTACTTTCAAAGATGTTCATGGCACACATAATGTCCAATTTTGCTACTTTTGTTGTTTTGTACAGGAAAGAAGCACAGGAATAATGAGAGTAGCATAAATACATCCAGCCTAAGTACAGAGAACTAATGTCCTGTTTTCAGATTGATTGTATTCAGAAACCCATGAGTCCTTGTTAGTGCATAGTCCACCTTATCAGTTGACAGATGAAATCAATTAAGTAACTAAAGTCACAACAATATTGATTTTTTAAAAAAACAATATCATATTGCATCTACAAGTAAAAAAAAGTACTTAAAGGCATTCCAGATTCACCCAATAATTTAAAAGAACGACCTACTTAAGCCCCACTTACGAGCAGAACTAGATAGGATAGAAAAGCTACATAGTATATATCTGTATTTAAATTTGTACTATACAAGTCAAAGGTTTAATCTAATACCAGTTAAAGGTTTTCTTCATTATAGCTTTATAGAACAATCATACACATTGTAAAAGCCAGAAAATAAGGTACTGTTACAGAATACATTTTTATTTTTCATATTGGATTTTCAACACAATTAAACTAAACTACAGTTATGGATGCATGACATTATAGTGAAGCAACTGCTGTTTTAAATCTGAAAACATACTGTAGCACTTTGACTTATTAAATCAGTCAGCAGCCAAATCAACCTGCAACTCACAACTGGCAACCCACTGAAGCTCAGCAGGTGTGAGCCTGGTCAGTACCTGGATGGGAGACCTCTTGGGGAAAAAGTAACCCTGCTGCTGGAAGAGGTGTTAGTGGGGCCAGCAGGGGGCGCTCACCCCGTGGTCTATGTGGGTCCTAATGCCCCAGTATAGTGACGGGAACACTATACTGTAAACAGGCGCCGTCCTTCGGATGAGACGTAAAACCGAGGCTCATTAAAAATCCCAGGGTGTTTCTCGAAAAGAGTAGTTGTGTTACCCTGGCGTACCGGTAAAATTTCCCATTGGCCTTTACCAATCATGGCCTGCTAATAATCCCCCTCTCTGAACTGGCTTCATCACTCTGCTCTCCTCCCAAATAATAGCTGATGTGTGGTGAGTGTTCTGGCGCACTATGGCTGCCGTCGCATCATCCAGATGCATATTGGTGGGGGAAGGGAGTGGATTGTGGACTAACAGATACCTTCAAATCTATCAAAAGATACTGTAAATATTTTGCTTGCTATGTTCCCTTAATACTTTGTCAGACCATCATGCATATGGCTTTCAAACTTGTTTTAAGATAAAATAGTCTAAATTGAAGAGTCACGAGATTTTCAGCTACTATGATACCCTGAGTCGAAGCACATGCATGTAATCAGACATAGTGCAGTTTTTGTTTTTATTAAATTCTCTTTGTACTATGATCATGATTGCATGCTGCTGTGTTGATGCCCTGGGTGTATAATGGCCCATATATTTTAAATCTTCTTAAATTCCTCTTTCATTTAATCATGCACCTTGTGGCATGCACAAAATCTTGGCTCTTAACAGCAGTGATGCTTAAAGTGCAGGTTTTCATACTTAAAGAAATCTGCTATACAGGTTCACATTGTACCTACTGGATAAGAGGATAAGTTGATATCTGCATAACAAGGCTGTAGGAGCCAAACGAGCTTTTCCTTTTGTTTGACATGCCTTTTAACTGCCTTCTTCAGTTGCTCTCCAAACTTTTATATCGCTGCTGACCTAGTTTTAGAGTCTAGAAATTTTTTTCAACTTGTGTGACTATGCATACATAAACACACACATTTGCAATGTACTGGAGCAACTTGAAGTTGGCGTTTATTCCACACTGAAAAGTAGAAAGAGAGAAGAAGAAATACCATTTTGACTGTGGGGACTTCTTTAATGTTTCCACAGCTGTCTGATGTATTGTATACTTTTCAGCATGGAATTAACCTCTGCACGTTTCTTTGCAGGTTACACCCTAATGTAGCTACATGAACTTCTTAATACTAAAAACTGGCTTATAGATTACTTTATTAGATATTAGTATGCATTTCATCATCCATAAATTATAGGCATTAAAAGGCAACCAATCAGTATTGAAATTGATGTATGCATACTGTTTACGATGGAAGACATAAATGGTTCATGGAAATGGATTCGATACTATTACTGGGTTTAACAGATTAACCACTTAATCCAATTTACGGTCTCAGGGGTGCCGGAGCCTATCCCAGCAAGCAACGGGTGACAGAATACACCCTGGATGAGACACACAGACAACAGACACACATTGTTTTTTGTCAGAAATAACTAAGGCTGTAGTTCCACATTATCACTTGTTAAAGTAGAGTTTTGATTGCTTTCCCTCGGTTACAGCCTCTTCTTTATTTCCATGATAATTCCTGATGTACTGTCCAGATAAAAGATGCTAACAATGGGTAATTTGTTTGTGGAGGTTGTTCACCACAAAGAGTATTGCTGCTATGCCATTCAATGTTATTAGTTGCTATGAAATTGCTCATGTTATTTTATTCCATTCTTTTCTGTTTATTATTCACACGGGGCACACTTCTTCCCACAGAAAAAGCAACAAAGGGTTGCAATCACATGTCGTATATTATCATTGATTCCTATTTTTCAGTTACTGAGAGCAGTTTTACTGTATGTGCAATTATACAGTAGGGTTGTAACACAGAAGTGTTGTAACACAGAAAGGTAAATGTGGGACTGTTTAAAGACAAAACTAACTCTTCCCTATATCCGGACCTCCTGAACGCTATAGAAGAATGTAGAGGACATTAACAGGTGATCCTTATATACTGTACCAAGGTTAACACAGTATTTACCATAATTGAACCATACATTAAGGTTATGTGACTTGAACGTACTGTGCGTGTCTCTGGATTCGGGGTCCTTCTTGGTGGAGTTTTGTATGTTTGCCCCACACGTTTCCTCTGGCTTCTCCAGCAGTTCAAGGCCTTGTTGCTATTATTTAACTGTGTCTCTAAATTGTCCCTGTGTATGTACAGTATGTGTGAGTGCGTGTACAAACTGTGGATGTGAGTGTGTTTTCCCATGCCTCTAGTCCAAGGTGTATTTCTGCCTTGCACCCTGTGCTTCCAGAATAAGTTCTGAGATGCTGCCGCATTTACCAGGAATATCTAGCAATGATGGATGGTTGCATAGAAGTGCTTTTTTTACCATTTCCAGACAGAGCAATACTATTTTATTGATGTTAGTAAGTATACATTGTGGTTCCATTTTATTACAGTTTGCTTACAGACACAGTTTCTGATTCATAAGTTCTCAATGCATCTTTCTCCATTATTTTGTATTCAAAGATGTTTGTGGCATTATATATGAATATGACATACATAGCATATAAGGAAAGCAACAGAAATGTTTCAGATTCCCATGTGAAGTATACATCTCACATGCAAGCCCGTTGTCATGTAATTACTGACATCAATCATTTCTCAGTCATGGGGCGATTTAATATCACCTTCTCTTCCTTTCCAATGGATTTGTTGCTATTAGCACATGCAGCTATCAGCCATGGTGTGAATGAAATTGGAGTCCAAGCTTTCATTAGAAATACCAACCAGGTGGCAACATGTACGGATGTTTTTTTTTCCCTCAATTATTTGATGCTTTAAGCATTTGCTGTTAAAGAGCAAACGAAAGTAATATGAACTTGGGGTTCATTCGATAGAGGCGTTGTACATATACAGTAACTGAAGCTTTTTTCAAAGGCAGAATAGTTTGACATTGTTCACTGGAGCTACAAATGAAGACGAAAAGTAATACTGGAAACAGTCGTCAGGTTACCTTACTGTTCTCTTGGAAGAGGATTCTCCAGGAAGGAAATATTGGCAGCAGCTATATCACCCTGCAACTCACAACTGGCAATCCACTAAAGCTCAGCAAGTATGAGTCTGATCTGTACCTGGATGAGAGACCTCCTGGGAAAAACTAAGGTTGCTGCTGGAAGAGGTGTTAGTGGGTCCAGCAGGGGCACTCACCCTGCAGTCTTTGTGGGCCCTAATGCTCCAGTATAGTGACGGGGACACTATACTGTAAAAAGGCGCTGTCCTTCGAATGAGATGTAAAACCAAGATCCTGACTCCCCGTAATGATTAAAAATCCCAGGGCGTTTCTTGAAAAATGGGGTGTTGTCCCTATTACCTGTACAGCGCTTTGAGTGGAATGTCCTGAAAAGCAATCTATATGTGTAAGCAATTATTATTAAATATTGATGGTCCCATATGTCACAGATGGAAACTTAGGTTTTGGTTTGATTTACCACTATACTACATAACTATGAATAAGAACATATTGTTATATGCAGTTATACAGTATAGCAAATATCGTTAAAAACTATGCTACTATATATGTACAGTATATAATACATACACATATGCTACTGTATATAACTCTAACCCTGTGTTCATCCTTAAAAGTATGTACAGGCAATTCTAGAGCATTCTACTGGCTGTGCTGTATTGACTTTATATCTTCCCAGTAGGGCTACATTAGTGAAGAAGAAGAATGGTTTCTTCCCCACCTTCATAACCTCATATACAGCCTACTGACATTTTATAAATGAGGGGAATTAACCAGCCTGTCAGTGTTCCCCTGGGCCAGCCCTAAACCAGCTCTGTTAAAGGGGGATTCCAGTTTGTTGTCCAATAAACCACCACAGTTCAAAGACTAAGAGCAGTCAGATTACACTACTAATGGTTTAGCTTGATCACAGGCTTTATGAATGGATCAAACAATATTTTAATTGATACAAGATTTGAAACCAAATGAGATAAAACACGGATAACAGCAACTCTACAAAGTAAAAATGTCAGTTAACCAGATTTTTCCTTATACATATTCCAGTCGTAATTCCAATTGTTTTTGAGGTTTAATGTACTTGCTGAGAAATGAGCAACACCAGAATGAAGAAGTGAAAAATATGACATAGATACATTTTTAAATGGAAAGAGCAGAAGGTACTATACAGCATGTGCTCTATGCTGAAATACAGTATGTGTGTTTTAGTGTTTATTTCTGGATTTGTCATTTTGGCAGAAATACACAGTACACATCTAATCTGGGATTCTATTGTAGGGTGTGTTATGCCTGATGGCTCTTTCCAATTTTTTACTAGCCTCTAAATGTTGTAACACAGAGAACTCATTAAACAGTGAGCATTCATTTTATTACAGTATATAAGGAAGTGAAGCTGGTATGGATATCCACCCATGTCGGTCATAAATATTTAGTAATAGAGCATAATACCACAGTGTCTTTCAAGTATTGAAACAGCAAAATCAAAATTCTTACTTTTTCTTTATGGCCTTTAATTCTTTCTTTAATTTCTATTTGTAATCATAAGATCAGTATGAATGATAACTACAATATAAGTGTGATTCCATGCATAACTCTGATCATATTCTGTGTTCAGCCCAGTGCTTTTAATTGACTATAAGCATTGGGACACACTCACTTTTAGTAAATTGTGGTGTAAAAATCAGTTTTTGGTTGTACATCCCTTTGAGGCAATAACATAATGAACCATTCCACTCACCAAACTGTGTGCAATCATTTGAGATGCATTTAGTATATCTTAACCTCATGTCAAAATTCGGGTTACGGGCAGGCATTTGATTAAATTTATAGCAAATACATAATTAACATTGTAAACCAAGAACACAGTGGGTCGAATGTCTTATACCTTTGCTTAAAATGGAATATCCAGAGCAATCTATGAGAAGAAGCAAGGGGGAAAAAAAGCTTGGGGTCAGAGCGCAGGGTCAGCCATTTACTGTATTCAATGCCCCTGGAGCAGTTGGTGTTAAGGGCCTTGCTCAGAGGCCCAATGAAGTAGGATTCCTCTACCGGCCAGGGGATTTGAACCGGCAACCTTCCAGCCACAGGCACAGATCCTCAGCCACAGGGCCAGAGTGTAGTGAGTATTTAGGACCCTATGCAGACTGTAAAATCATGGAAGAGACTGGCACAGGCGAACATGTCCGACACAACCCTAAAGGGGAAACCAGGAAGCAGTCCAAAAGTCCGGGAGATTCATCCAAAGAGAGATTGGAATGGGGGCGAGGAATCAGGAACACGGAAGTAAAAACATAACGGGGGCTGGGTGCTCCGAGCCTCAGACCCAGATGGTCAGGAAGCCGGGGAATCAGACCTGCCCTTGGGCTATCCACGAGCCCGAGAATAGGCAAGCCTTGTGGCGTCCATCTTCCAATACTGAGCCTAGAGCTTAGGAGGCGCATAACTTATATAGTAATAATAATAATTATAATAATAATTGCTTACACTTATATAGCGCTTTTTCTGGACACTGCACTCAAAGCGCTTTACAGGTAATGGGGACTCCCCTCCACCACCACCAATGTGCAGCATCCACCTGGATGATGCGACGGCAGCCATAGTGCGCCAGAACGCTCACCACACATCAGCTATCAGTGGGCAGGAGAGCAGAGTAATGAAGCCAATTCACAGAGGGGGATTGTTTGGAGGCCATGATTGATATCAGCCGATGGGGAAATTTGGCCAGGATGCCGGGGTTACACCCCTACTCTTTTCGAGAAACACCCTGGGATTTTTAATGACCACAGAGAGTCAAGACCTCGGTTTTACGTCTCATCCGAAGGACGGCTCCTGTTTACAGTATAGTGTCCCCGTCACTACACTGGGGCATTAGGACCCACATGAGCTGCAGGGTGAGCGCCCCCTGCTGGCCCCCCTAACGCCTCTTCCAGCAGCAACCTTAGTTTTTCCCCAGAGGTCTCCCATCCAGGTACTGACCAGGCTTTATAGTGACGGATAAAAGAAGAAACAGGTGCTCGTAATAATGGAACTAATAATAAAAGGTCGGAGAGCCCTCTAGAGGAGGGATGACGACCATGACAGAGACTTCAAGAAACAATTAGGAATTCTAATTTAGGTGGGTATAAATGGAATTGAAAATCAGGCATGGGTACATAAGTCCAGAGTACATTGTAGCAAGTGTAACAATACCAATCATCCCTTCACGCAGAAAAGGCAAGAACAACTGGGGGTGAAATGGCCATCAAGGTTCTAAAAGAGAGAACGATCAGGTCTGAAATGAAACCTCCTTTATCCTAGACTCTACTCAGTAATGTGATTGCTCCACAATTAGTGGATTTAGAACTACAATATTTATTGGTGCTTATAAAGAAAAATAAACATGGAAGAGGTGTTGTGGGTCCTAATGCCCCAGTATAGTGACGGGGACACTATACTGTAAACAGGCGCTGTCCTTCGGATGAGACGTAAAACCGAGGTCCTGACTCTCTGTGGTCATTAAAAATCCCAGGGCGTTTCTCGAAAAGAGTACGGGGAAAAGAATTTCCCATTGGCCCTTACCAATCATGGTCTCCTAATAATCCCCCTCTCTGAACTGGCTTCAATACTCTGCTCTCCTTCCCACTAATGGCTGATGTGTGGTGAGTGTTCTGGCGCACTATGGCTGCCGTCGCATCATCCAGGTGGGGACTGCACATTGGTGGTGGTGGAGAGGAGTCCCCATTACCTGTAAAGTGCTTTGAGTGGAGTGTCCAGAAAAGCACTATATAAGTGTAAGCAATTATTATGATGATGATGATGATGATGATGATGATGATGATGTATCTGAGGTTTACCAGGCTCCGCAACACACGGAACAAAAATGGATTCTCTTCAGTTTTTTTTGGGTATCTGTTCAGCACATGTATCGTAATGCATTATTTGAACTGTATTTAAATGTGACTGTTGTGAACTGTACCTTTAGACTATGTTTGTAATGGGCCAGTAGTTGTGTGCCACCTAAGCGAGAAAAGTGTCATCTGTATAATAATGTATATATAAGCCATCTATTAGTTATAGTTATATTAATTGAGTTCTATTTTGTTAAATATCCCAGTATACTGCAAGGGTCAACAAGAGTAACTTGATGTACTTGATGCAAGCTAACATTTCACAAAACACTGCAGATAAAGTCTGGTAAATATGTACGAAGAAATACCACTTTCCACCTGAAGAATGTAGAATGAAGAGTGTACTGTATGTACACTGCAGAAACATTATGTAGTTAGATTGCATTTTATTGTACTCAAAAGTGAAAACAACCACAACCACGTCTATGCTGGAATTTCCTAGTATAGTACTTCCTAGAATAATTTAGTTTACCATAAAACCTCTTACTTCTAATTTAAGAAACTAACCACAGGATATAAGTGTTTCCAGATTTGCAACTTGGTTTATGTTTTGTTTAAATAAAAGTCTCCAGAGTATTTTTAATTCAGATTCATTTTTAGGTCAGATATTTTTTTTCTTTAACTGAAATATATATAACATGTATATTTAAGCAAATTGCAAAAAATTGTATTTTACATACATCTGAAATAAGCAATGACTTTCTCATAATAATCATATTAAGAAGCCAGCAGCTATATCAGAGCCTGGTCAGTACCTAGATGGGAGACCTCCTGGGAAAGCTAAGGTTGCTGCTGGAAGAGGGGTTAGTGGGGCCAGTAGGGGGCGCTTACCCCGAGGTCTGTGTGGGTCCTAATCCCAGGACCTGGGCCTAGACGGGGACATTATATTGTAATGAGATGTAAAACTGAGGTCCTGACTCTCTGTGGTCATTAAAAATCCCAGAGTGTTCCTCAAAAAGAGTAGGAGTGTAACTCCCATTGGCCCTTATCAATCATGGCCTGCTAATAATCCCCATCTATGAATTGGCTTCCTCACTCTGTTCTCCTCCCCACTGAGAGCTGATGTGTGGTGAGTGTTCTGGCGCACTATGGCTGCCGTCACATCATCCAGGTGGATGCTGCACATTGGTGGTGGAGGAGGGGAGTCCCCATTACCTGTAAAGCGCTTTGAGTGGAGTGTCCAGAAAAGCGCTATATTAGTGTAACCAATTAATGAATTAATTGGCCTTTTCTAATCATGGCCTCCTAATAATTCCCATCAGTAAATTGGTTTCATCACTTTTATTATAAGTACATTCAATTGTATTTGACTATATAAATCTGAGTACAATGTGCTACCACAAAGCTACTACTTATAAAAAGCATACAGTGTACAGTAACGTAATCAAAAATTAATGCACTTCACTACAGTAGTGTCTGAAAATTGATCATTTTTTAGCTGTGGGTGAAAGCTAGAATAAAGACCTTCTCTCAAAACAAAAGTTATTTCCACCTTCTTCAAAATTCAGAAAAACCTGTTTATGGTTTGTTTTTTCCATCATACAGTACAGTCTTAATTTGGCTGTATGCGTTTCATCCCGAAGCAGAAATAGGCCATTACTCAAGCAGAGAACTGTACAAGCATCTAGAAAACACCCAAAGCTAATGCTTTTCTTTGGGTGTTTGCTATGGTTCACATTTTGAACCATCTGCTGCTCACTGGTGGTGGTGGAGGGGAGTCCCTATTACCTGTAAAACACTTTGAGTGGAGTGTCCAGAAAAGCGCTATATACTGTAAGTGTAAGCAATTATTATTATAGTTAAATTATTTGTTTTCATATACAGAATAACTGTATATACTGTATGTAAATGCAAATAAGCAGCAGTATATCATTAAACACAAAACAGTTTGGGGATGGAAACCTCATTTTAAACCTACTTATCATACATTTGTGTTTTTGAGAATTGGTTTTTGCCACTGTTATTGATACAGCCCAAAAAAAACCTCCGATGATATTGTGAAACGGACAATGCAATGGCAAAAAAATAGCATTTGCAGGAGAGTATCATTTTCAGTAGTGAATTTTCCTGCATTGCATGACATTTTATCTTTTTATTCCAATGGGAGCACTAAAGATACAAGTTTTATTGGTTTTAGATTGGCGCCCAGCTGAAGCTTGTCCTTTAATTCTGTGGGTGTAAGATTCCCTAGCATTTACTTTTGCCTTCTGAAGACAGCGTCATTTGAGAACACAGCCCAAACCCCACTAGCAAAGGAATAAATTATTTAATGTTTACTGCTTTACCTTTCTTTCCAAGGCAAACTCGACACCTGTTTGTTGTTACAGAGGCTTCTGTGTGGCAGGTGGTGGAAAAGGATCTAGCTTAGATGCTTTTGAATGATCTGCTGGTATAGATTTTTGTGCCCACAAGAATTCCAACAATAGCAGATTATTGAAGCCTGTGTCAGTCTTAATTAAAAGCATCATTATTTTGTTAAATTCAATATTAATAATAAGTTAAATATTCTCATATTTTCTGTTGATTTGAAGTGTGATCTAATGGACATTCGGATTGTCTCATTAAACTAGTTATAAAAACTCAGTTACTGTACATCTTTAGTAGTGTCTTTGTACTATTGGTCTGTATACTCTTTAACAACTGGTGGAATCACAATGGTTAAATGAGTAAAACAGAAAAACAAGTACTGTTTGGCACAATCTCATCAGACTCAGCCAAAGTGAGATAGTTAAACAATAAAAAGGTCACTTCGGTCAAAAAGCAGCTATTAGTATTCATCAAATTGTCAGAATATCTGAACAGGATACAAAAATAATCAATATTTGTAATGTCACAAGCTTGTGTGTAAAGGTTGTTTTCACAATATGGTTTTTCAGGTGTACATTGTGTGGCTGTGGCTCTTAAGCAAAATACTGTGCAGTTTTGGGTCATATACTACCTGTTCCCTTTTTCTCTATTATACTCATTTAAAAATAGGAATTACTTATAGTACATAGTTTCCTCCACTATGGTTAGCTTTTCCTTGCAATATAGAATTATGCTACTGTAGTTATCATCATTTAACTGTAAATGCAATGGTAGTCATATGTTTTTTCACTGAATTTAACATCCTTTGTGTACTATACTGAAACACAGAAGTAACATATTTTTGGAAGCTGAAATGTCAGAATTTGAATTATCAACACCTTCCAGTTATCAAATGTGGATCCGAACTCCCTCTTTCTGAACAACTATATTGAATATGGTATAAAATCTACGCTTTGCCTTTTCATTGATTACGGAGATAAGACCAATTGTGAACTATCCATCATTTATACATCAGGGCATTTAAAGGAGCAATCTGTATGAATTGCCTTGCTCAGAGCTACAGTACAACATCAACAAGACTGCAGGGATTTAAATTATTATTGATATAGTATAAGTGTACCAATATACAGTAGTTTACTAATACTATATTACTAATGAGTACAGTACTACAGTAATTATTGCCAATTGTTACTTTGACAATGGCCAACAAAAACACACAACATACACAAAATACACAATTTCTCAAAGGTAGACAGATATTAAGTAATTTCTCATTTTTGTTTCCATTACAAGAGTAGCTGTTACTGAAAACACAACAAAACTAATTTAAAAATTGCATGAACAGCTTGAACACTACTGCACAGTAACTAAGGTACATTATAAAGTCTTTAGATGTTCATACTGCACTGGAGATGATCTTGTGGCTAAAGAGCAAGACATATATCAAAGTATTCTGTAAAGTTACAATTATGTTATCGATTTATAAGCAGTTTAGCACAAGGTTACTGTTCCAAAATAACATCATATACAGTAGCTAAGTCATCAGTTGTACTGTACATACGTTGTAGTCATCAGGTCCCGATCTAATAGAAATTCTTTGGACTTACAGTATATGAAAAACGTTGTGATCAGGCACTGCGTATCCAGTCTGTCTAAGGTGAAGTATATAAACGAATCTTCAACAAAATAGACCACATGAAAATCATCATATACAGTATGTCTGAAAAGTGATAGAAAAGCAGCAAAAGGTAAACAATATCATTTCAAAATCTACTTTAAAGCATATCATATTATTAATACAGTTTTTTAATTGTTTTCTCACCTCTTTTCTCACTATATTTTTATTGATTTAAATTACTACTGTAGGTCAGCACTATGTCCATACAATTCCAGTTTTAGGAGTGGATCTCCCCTGGCAACAATTTATTCCTTTATACATAATATAGTAACTATCTAGAAATACTTGTGTATTGAAAGAAACATTTCTGTGCTTTTTCTAGGGATTTCACATTATATTTGTAGAAAGTATTGTATTAGAATCTAGATCTAGTATCAATTATAATTAGATCTTTATTCCCTTTTGGAATGTCTTTGGTTTCTTGACTAAATTCAGTTTTATTTAACAATATATTACAGTACAGAAACTGGACGTAAAACAGACCTACCGTATGAATCCTATGACATAATTTTTCATTTTTGTGGTTTGTTTTTTTAAAGGTGTTCAGTTGTACGGTAGCCCCACAGTTTTAAAAATGCTGCATTTGTTTTCAGACTTGTTCCATCAATACAATCACAAACATAAAAATGAGAAATAACTGACCCAAATTCAAGACACTAAAATTATCTGTTGTCCACTGAAAGTAGGCACTGCTAATGAAAAAACACTCATGAAGCAAATCCTTATCATTGTATTATATTATTGAGGAAAGGAACTGACATCTTGTCTGCTTCCTTTGTAAGTCTTCGTTTGTTTGATATGGAGGTAGCTGAACGTGTTGAAGGAGTAGGCAAGGGGTGTTTTGTTTCTGCTTACTTCATGTCCATTTCATATTCTACGATGACTGAAAATGTCTTAGGAAAAAGTTGTATTCATGCAGTATTTTCACATTTGCATTTGTTCTTGTTCTTTTCTGTCAGTACACTTAGATGAGTCTAGACTACCTGATGTTTGGACACATTAATAATAATCATAATAATAATCATAATAATTCCTTATACTTACAGTACTGTATATGGCACTTTTCTGGACACTCCACTCAAAGCACTTTACAGGTAATGGGGACTCCCCTTCACCACCACCAGTGTACAGCATTCACATTAGATTCAAATGAAGTACTATAGCACCTACTTTGTTAAAGAAGAAAGGTGTTGGAATAGCTTATTTAAGAATAAATCTTTATGAAAGTAATAAAAATACTAATGAAGTAACCAAATACTTTGGATGTAAGATATGGATGTTTAAATTAAACTTTTCTTGACATATTAACAAAGGTGATTTTCAAGGATTTGAACTCCAGGTAAAAGTTTCAAAATCTTTCTAATTTTGACACAGCCATGGCAAAAGATACAGGTGCAAAACTAACAAGAGATTAAGCATATGGTGATCACCGAGAGTGGTCAGCAAAGGTTCATTCTAGCTCAGGATGAGACGTAGTCTTGGCATTTTTGGGTCAAATCCTTGGCAACCCCATGAAGCTCAGCAGGTGTGAGCCTGGTCAGTACCTGGATGGGAGACCTCCTGGGAAAGGTAAGGTTGCTACTTGAAGAGGTATTAGTGAGGCCGGTAGGGGACACTGTCCCTGCAGTCTATGTGGGTCCTAATGCCCCAGTATAGTGACTGGGACACTATACTCTAAAAAGGCACCATCCTTTGGATGAGACGTAAAACTGAGCTCCTGATTCTCTGTGCTCATTAAAATTCCCACAGAGAGTAGGGGAGTAACTCCGGCATCTTTGCCAAATTTCCCCCTGGCCTTTACCAATCATGGCCTCCTAATAATCCCCAACTATGAACTGGCTTTATCACACTGTTCTCCTCCCCACTGAGCTGGTGTTAATGAAAGTACTGGTGCACTATGGCTGCTGTCGCATCATCCAGGTGGATGCTACACATTGGTGGTGGTGGAGGGGAGTCCCCATTACCTGTAAAGCGATATGTAAGTGTAAAGAATTATTATTATTATTATATCATTATCATTATTAATAGAATGTGAGAAGGATTTTCTAAGTGGTAGCTCACTATGGGACAGTTCATACTATGGCTGGGTGAGTCAGCCGGGGTGTCTACAGCAGTCACAGTGACTCCTGGGGGCTCTCCTGGGAGCATAGCAGGTTGTGCTGTTCTCCCTGTCCATGTAAATTACCTAGTAGGCCACCCAGTTATTCAACTGTGGACTCTTTTCAAAGGAATTGTCTGTCAGCATTGAACAGAATGATGTACCCAGAGAAAAAAGAATATATTAGTCTCAATAATTTGCTAATTAGCATCTTGTTGAGAGTTCTAGGGAAGAGATTTATTGAAACCCGATACCATTGTGCTTCCCCAAGTCATTCAACACTGAATTCTTTTTGGAGCCATTCTGAAAGAATAGGCAAAATGCAGCAAAATACTGGAAGCAGAGAACAACAAAGAATGACAGGATCTTAACTAGCTGCAAACCTAACAAGAAATAAAACCAATTTGAACTACAGTACATTGTTACTTTAATTATCTTTTAAAGTAGTTTAATAGCTAATAAATACAAGATGGTTTCAATCAGAAGCAAGGTCATTTGCTGCCTCTGTATTCCGTCCTTCAGATGAGACGTAAAACCGAGGTCCTGACTCTCTGTGGTCATTAAAAATCCCAGGGCGTTTCTCGAAAAGAGTAGGGGTGTAACCCCGGCATCCTGGACAAATTTCCCATTGGCCCTTACCAATCATGCCCTCCTAATAATCCCCCTCTATGAATTGGCTACATTACTCTGCTCTCCTCCCCACTGAGAGCTGATGTGTGGTGAGTGTTCTGGCGCACTATGGCTGCCGTCACATCATCCAGGTGGGGCTGCACATTGGTGGTGGTGGAGGGGAGTCTCCATTACCTGTAAAGCGCTTTGAGTGGAGTGTCCAGAAAAGCGCTATATACTGTAAATGTAAGCAATTATTATTATTATTATTATTATTATTATTATTATTATTATTATTAAAACCTACTGGCTGCATACAGGCTTAAAGATGAACGCACACCCGTTTTAAATTTTAACAAAGTCACTTATATTCACTTCCAATATTTTGAACGTATTTCATAAATTGCTGTAAGGGCTGGAGTATCGAAGGAATTCATGATCATCCAGGTGGATGCTGCACATTGGTGGTGGTGGAGGGGATCCCCATTACCTGTAAAGCGCTTTGAGTGGAGTGTCCAGAAAAGCGCTATATAAGTATAAGCAATTATTATTATTATTATTATTATTATTATTATGGGTGCACTGTCTTCTCCTTAGTAATCCATGGATTTAGTAGCATGAGGCTAACAAGTAGAACATTTTTTTCTGGTAGCATAAAAAGGGAATGGTCCGCAGAGGACACTTGATTCAGAAGGTCACGTTATTTCTCCATTCCCCAGGAACTCAACCCTGGTTCAATATCTTACAAGCTGTTACTTCTCAACCACAGTGCATATAAAAGCAGAGCAGATGCTGAAGTCATTTTTATTGGCATTATACAGTATACCGATCAGTGGCTTCTGGGTGTTGCCTGTTAGATTGTGTTTTATGTAGATATCCTCTGTGTTTCTTATTCCTGTCCAAAATCACGGCTGTGAAATTGTAATTGCGAAGAAATGTCATCGCCTGATGCATGTGTGTGCTCATTCCCTCACCAAACACTGTAAAATGTTCAGAAAGGAAACTACAGAGTTTACTGAAGAAAATATTAATCTTCTAAAGCTATGGATCTTATTGGAAGAGCTAAGCCTAGCAACACAGCCTCCCTGCTGTATCCAACTCATATCCTTCAGGTTTATTAGATATTTTATTCCCTAGAAATGTTGGTGGCTATTAGGATGCCTAGGGGGTGAAAAATAGCTTCCTGTCATAAAGTCCTCAAAGCTTATGCCGAAAATGTCCCTGGGGATTGTAACCTTTCTTGCTGAGGCTCAGTTTCTGTTTACACTACTGCAGTTTAAAGGTGAGTGGTCTTTCCAGGCTGAGCTGCTACTCTGCAAACACTTCGTTTAAGAGATTGACAAGAAGGATATTTGATGAGCCCAGTTTACTTAAAGTGTTATATGTCAGCCTGTCATCCTCTATGCAATTAGTATTCAGTGGACACAGTTTCAGATTTTGTAGATACTGTTAATGTATATTGGTTCTGGGGGTTCACATGTCTGTGTTGACTTCAATGTGATGGAATACCTGCAAACTGTTTGGATAATTGAAATCCTTCTTGGTTGACTGTAGAGTTGATGGCTTATTAAGAGCATATTTCAGTGCAAAAGTCTAATTAGTAGCTACATAGGGTCATACCAAGTGATCTTATTCTCTGATTCTGTGTGGCCAAATTTAATTGGGACACCCAATTTTTCCAGTTCGTTGTTGACCACAGTTGCGGTTTAGATGTAGCTCTCAAAAAAAAAACTAAACAATTTATTCTCTAACATTCCATCTTTGCACTCTACTTTATGTGTCTAATGCTTTCTAAATGTTTCCTCTTGAATTCTAATTGGATTTTCTTTTTTTCTTTTTGTCTCTGAAACAGAGCGCTCTGAATGAAATCACATCACTTTCTGGCAGCGTGCTATAATAGTATTAGCCACAGTTTCTGTCGGAAGAGTGCTGGAGTGATGCCACTACAGGCCATGAAATGTCACAATAAAATAAGACAAACTGGGCATTCAGCAGAGTGCAATTTGAGTACAAACGTAGTTATTGGCTGCATGGTAGTCAAAAGCAATACATCATACCAGAAAGTGGTATACTGACTTATGTAATTAAGGAGCTAAAATAAAACAAAAACTGGCCATTGCTCTCTTTTAAAAGTTTCCCAGTGCTTCAGTTTATTACTCCCAAAAGGACGATTGTTTGCTATTGGAAATGGTAACCTGTTTAGAAAATGCTTTCAGAAAATGACAGCGGTGCAGCTTAGGCTAATAAAATAACGCACCAGAATGCTTGAAACCCTCTAATTAGCCACAACCTTTAAGAAATGCACATTGTGGTAAAGCTCATACATATTTATACAATTTAATAAAACCCAGAGCAAGTTTTTTTTGGTTTCCCATAGTACTTTCTCCTGTTGATCCCAGAGTTCCTTCAAACCTTCTACTTTACTAAATGGCTAATACACAAAATGAGGTTTACAAAATGAAACGATCTCATCTGAAGAGCTGAAGGTGTCTTAGCATACAAATGGGATACTGAATAACCTAGAGAGCCAGTGATTGGTGAGAATTTGAAATTGTCCTTCTCCTGAACTTTAGTTATGAAGTGAAACAACAGTCTCAGATTAGGATATAAATTAATAGGATGCATTCAGAGGCCAACTTAAAACTTGGAGACTGCCTGTTTCTAAAATGGAGTGTTGTCTTCTTCAGAAAGTGCGTCAGTTCATTTTCACATTTATTGGTATACCACTGGACTCTGATTTTGGTGACATTTGTTTTTTGCCAAACACTTGGAAGTACTCAGCAGAAGCTGTTCTTGTTTAGGAATTAATCTGCTGTAGGAGCTGTATCTACCATTTTGGAAGTAAAACGTTTTAGTTTATTCTTTTTTTTTTACTACTCATCTATGAGTACAGTCACACTACATGAGATTTTGACAGAAAAAAATAATCTTTGCCTAAAATGAAGTTGGAAGTTAGTCCATAGTAAGTAGCTTTATGGAACAGTTATGATGTTTAACTCTATGTCACTGTATCTAGCAAGCATATTAAATGGATGGTAGTGTTTTGCATTTTGAAAAAATAAAGTATTTTTTTAATAGACATTTTTTGACAAATATTTTGGTAATTACAATTCTTCTCGGGCATCTGGAATCTTTGCCTCAAAATGTCTCTAATCATTATTTTGAGATAAACATCCACAACAGTTTCAGGAACAAAAAAAAAGAAAATGAAAAAAAAAAAGAAATATGAAATCACACATTAATATATAATCTAATTGTAATTACCTTGGTTTGTCATTTACTTGCCAGAAGTAATCTACTAAGGCTGATGACTTTTACATTTAGGCATTTTGTATCTCAATTATGACAATTTAACATGTTTTTAGATTTAACTGACCTGAAGCAATAAGGTTAATTTAATGATGTATAAAAAAATCTCCTAATCCTACGTAGCCTCATATCAGATATTTGCAGTGTCACACTGTGTGGAACTGACATTTTTAAATCTAACATGTTCGGGTGAAAAGATACACTCTCTGTGTTGCACACAGTGTTCCAGATGAACATTAAGACTAAGTGGGGCACCAAATAGTTGTCTAATTTGTGTGTTGGGTTACTAGGCATATGTCGCTTCAAAGAAGCATGGAACATACTGTATAAAGACACATTGCTCATAATGTGTAAAACCTAATTGTAGGACAAGATAGGTTGGATATTAAATCATTTGGCGGTATGAATTTAAGATTAAACAGATTCTCTAATGACAGTTTTAAAAAATAAAAACAAAAAAAAACAAAGATATTTCTGTTTGACTTCTCACTTAAGTCTATTTTGGAGCACTTTCAAAGGAATGTATTTTCTGTTTTCTCAGTTATTGAAAATGAAGTCAGTTTCAGCTTTCCTTCATTTTAGTAAAAACCCATTCACTGCGCTAATAAAGAACACAGTCCCGAGTCTGTGTAGCAGTCACGTACAGCTGGAGATCTGTGCTTTACTGGTGCAGTCTGCAGTGCTAATACACAGCAGTTCATTCACAGCATGCTTCTGCCTCCTCTCGACTGGCTGCTTCAAGGTGTAGGCCCTACCTGCTGTAATTTTCTTTACCAGACACTTAGCCTTTTTCCCCCCTCACTCAAAACCTTCACTGCTCTGTCTTCTCCCCTTGCTGCTGTTAACGTTTAGTAATGTGGAGTTTGGTACCAGCAGTGTTTGGCATATAGCATCATTTGGCTGCTGTGAAATTAAACTCAGGAAATGAGAAAAGCTGTTGTATCGGGTGTTGCTAAGCAACTGGTATTGTGTTGCTCTGATGGATTATGTCTTCACTTTGTGAATACGTACTGTTGAAAATGAGAGATTCGGTGCTGAAGGCTGGTGACATCTGTGTTGTTGACACTTTTAGAGGCCCTTTGGAAATAGAGCTAGTCTTTTCTCACTTGCTTTAAAACCATATCTCAGACACAAAAGACCTGATTCATACAAATTATGTACTCTACATATATCATTGACCAAACATATTTCAAATCCAATATTTGATTGTGGATTTCTGCTTAACATGTTTATTACAAAACATTGTTCTACAAGCATCCCTGGCTCTGTATAAACAGATGTTATTTCATCAAAAGGAATTATGAAACACGATGAAAATACACGGAACAGGTCAGGTTTAAGCTGAAGTTTTCTTTCATTTTTTCTTGTGGCTCATCCTTTTGTAGAAATTGATTGATGTCTCCCATTTTTACAGTCTGTTTTTTGATAGTTGCTTTTGTTACAATGCTGGGAAAACCCACTTCCACTTCAACATTCAATTTATGTAAAATGATGGTTTTGTGGATACAATCTGAAAATATAAACATGCATATTTAAAGGTATTTACAGACCATTCTGAAAAGAGCAATCTGAGATTCCAGAGCAGCACAACAGATCACACACATTTTGCAGGTATGTAGATTTAATTGAAGAAAACATATAGTATTATACAGAATAGCAGTGAAAACAACCAGGGGGAGCTATGAAAATTAGTGTCCACACAAAGCCTAACACTGGAAATGGATGATCTGTCAAGATATATACCGCACTGCTTTTGAACATTTACACAGCTCTGCACGTATGGCACAATATTGAATTTGTGAGATAGAAGGGAATGATAACTTTAAAATAACTCTTCTTCAAAGAGCTTCAGGACATACTAAGTAACCAAATCTGTTATATGTGTACAGTATAAATATATACATGCGTACTGTATATACCACATGTACTGTACTGTGCATGCATTGCATTTTCATAATAATCTTTACACTTCTAGAGTGCTTTTCTGGACCCTCC
Source organism: Lepisosteus oculatus (assembly GCF_040954835.1). Taxonomy (NCBI): domain Eukaryota; kingdom Metazoa; phylum Chordata; class Actinopteri; order Semionotiformes; family Lepisosteidae; genus Lepisosteus; species Lepisosteus oculatus. The sequence goes on along the minus strand of NC_090719.1, from coordinate 8,111,846 downwards.
ACTCAAAGCACCTTGCGGGTAATGGGGACTCCCCTCTACCACCACCAGTGTGTAGCCCCCACCTGGAAGATGTGACTGCAGTCAAAGTGCACTAGTACACTCACCACATACCAGTTATCACTAGGCAGGAGAACACAGTGATGAAGCCAGTTTATAGATTATTAGGAGGCCATGATTGGTAAAGGACTGGGGGGAACTTTTAGTGCTACACATGACATACACTCCTCACACTTCACGCCACCAGAGTCTTAGACAGGCATGTTAACTGGCAGGAAGCCATTCTGCTATAAAAAACGTTCATGATGGAAAAACTAGCAACACACTTGTTAATATTTTAAAAATCACCCCCGAAGAAGGCTCCACAGCCGAAACGTTGTGTTTTCTTTCTTTTATTTTCAGCATGGAATAAACCTATTACGTATTCCTTGGCAGCCTACACATGCTGTTGCAGTTACCCACCTGAACTAAAAAAATATGTGTGAGGTAAAAAAGTAACAGACGTACTGTATGTACTGTAGCATCAGATGTATTGTAAAGAGAAACGTCCTATGCAATACACTTTCTGAATTTCATTAATCAGATACCCGATAAACTGGATTTCTGAAGCCAGCATGATAGCCAACATACAGCTCACAGAGTTGCTCACACAGGTGTTTTTGCAAAACTAACAGCCCCAGTTCAAATTTACAATATCCCAAACAGTACCACCAAACCCAGTCAAGCACTCCTTTACTGAAACCTTTTTGCAACAGTAGGCTCACATATCAGACATATTCAGTTGGAATAACATCTCATATCCAAAACATACTCGTGCGTATTCAAGAGATCAGTTGACACTATTTGTTGACACCATTTGTCCAATATGTATTGCATTGATTTCATTAGTTGTTTTCAGTGGGATAGCATGAGTGAATATCTGTAGCTTTTCAGATCCTAGTTTTATTTGTGTCATTTCATTCAGCATTCATGAATGCTCTGTGTTCCTGAGCAGAGGGTGGCATCGTTCACGTTTCTACAAAAGCAAACTAGTGTAACTTCTAGTAAATTATTTCTTTTTCAAAGTGTCTGTGCATGTACTGAGCCTGAAGTTTGCGTTTTGTGTGGCCTTTTTCCCCCTCTTTTAAGGAGAAAGTAGGCTTTGAATACATTTCGTGACTCAGCGCTCTGTAATCACATAGAACATAGGTAGCAAGAATAAGGGAGGAGAGACCACATGGAAAGGTCATGTGAAAGCAATTCACATATATACTGTATACATATTACAACATGAGTTGCATAATAGTTGCCTAAAATATGACAATAATACATCAGTGTGAAGTAGTGGTCCAAAATTGAAGGTTGTGGGTAAAAACCCTGCTCTACTCTTGAGCAAGAGAAGTTCCCCTGTAATCCTGTAGCAGAATACCCAGCTGTATAAATGGGTGTAAATGTACTTTAATTGGTTATGGATTAAAGGGTCAGCCAAATACATATATATTAGAATTTATACAGTATACTTGGTTTAATGTAACAGATACTTCTCTCATTCAAACAGGGTCTGTTTTTGACAGGGCCTAACCTTCAGGCTTTCAGTCTTGCACAGTTCAGATCTAACATTTCTGTGCTATATGTTCAGAACATTTAATCTTATTACGGGTTTACTTTTTGTGCTCGAATGTACTGTGTACTTCCTGTGTCTGTTTGAAAATGTCCTTACTTAAAGATTTCTTTCTATAGTAATTGCATTAATATTTAATAATGGCTTCCTTTAATTTAATAGCTTGATTTGTGTCAAAGACAGTTAAGATCACTTCAATTAAATTCATTTAGCAAGTGAATTCCTTGACAATGCTGCTGAACAATTTTTTCGAAGAGGTGGTTAAACTGTTCTGATATTATGTCCTTCTTGTTTTCCCATCTCAGCTGATTTCCAGTGACGCAGATGGAGCTATACAAAGAGCTGGGAGATTCCGTGTGGAAAATGGATCTTCTGATGAGGTCAGTGTAGAAATACCACAAAATAAAAACAGTGCATTTCTTGTTGTTTGGCCTTGCATACTGCACAAGATCTGATGCACATATGTATTTATGAAGGATTTAATTTTTTATCATATGCACATACAGTATACACATACAGTACTTCTGAATTATGTAGGAACATTTGATCTGAAATGAGAAGACAGTGCTTGGATAACACTATATGTGATACATGAGCTACAATAAAAGATAGGATTGAAATGGCACAGTGACGTTTTATAACATCTAAATGTGTGGATACAATACTTTATGCTGTCATTCCATTTGGATTTACTAACTTTTAGGAGTTATATGGCTTTGATGTCATATTCATATTTCATATTCAGAATTTGAAATCTAGGACATCACCATTTTCACATCAACAAATGAGACATTCAAATGAAAAACAATACTCTTGCAAAAGATAGTTGCTTTGCATTACTGTTTATAAACATTAATACGTGCTACTGTATGCACATTACACTTTTCAGCATGTGAGATGCAGGAGGTAATAAAAATATTTATCTGTTATGTGAAACAATCTATATTCTCAACAGTTTCCAGTTTCATTAGTTGTCTTTTAAGAAATGACAGTTATTTACCAACAGTCACTTCAATGCAAAATGTCTTTTCTCATTCATTACAGGTTAACCGGTTCACTATATCATCTTTAAAGCTTAGAAGCATTAGTCCATGTTCAATGATTATTTATAGAGCATACAGCCCCAAGAATTTCAATCCATTAACAAACTACACAGTGCATCAATAACCAAAAAATATCACCCTTAAAAAAGAAAAATATAATTCCAGAACTGTGAATGATCATTTTTCTTTTTGACTACATTGAACAGTCATTTTTTTCTGTGCAGTTTCTTGACTTACTGTATATCATACCCATCTTTCAGAGTCTTTTTAACTTCTTCCTTTTTGGTTTTTATTTCAACTGGATTTTCAATGAATGCTTTGAAAACTGAAAGTAATATATTCCATACGTTGTATATTTAATTTTTTTTGTTCCAGATCTTCAGCATAATTGCTCTTAAATAAATCATGCTGAAAGTCATTTCTGATTCCTGTTGCAGGGGGTTCACGTGTCATTTGGGACTTTAGACTTGACAAAAGTGACTTGAATATAATGTTGTCAAGTACGCAATATTTGAATCCTAGTTAAAACATCAGGGTTGTTGACTTGTGACTTGAGTCAAATATTTTTGACTTGAGACTTGAATTATATCTTGGCAGTTGTGTCTCTAGACTTTACATGAGACTTGAAAAATGACTGCTTGTAAACATGCCGCGGAGAAATGTGCTTTGTTTTGAGTGAGATACTGTGGAATAGCTTAACAGAATGTTGCAGTGGTACCACTGAAGGTCTTTCTCTGACAAACCCTTTTCATCTGCACTTTGATCATCTGAACAACTGCTCTTGTCCCTGTAAGATGACAACATCAAACACTTGGAAATAAAAGAATGCCAGACAACAAAACAGATTAATGTGAGAAGACTCTCTTCACTTCCACCCTCTTTTTATCTGATGCACAGGTGCAACAGTGGCTTTTGTTTTTTGCTTTTCGACTGGAAAATAAGGAGAGCAAGCTTTGTACGCATCAATATTTAAAAAATGTTTTTCAAAACTGTTACATTTGAAGTTTGTGGGCTAGCTAATTGAGATTTGTTCTTTTCATTTTAATGCGCTGTATTTTTGAGCAATTTGTGAGATTAGACAAATAGGTCTTGAATGTGTTTTTAGTGTGAAGACTGTTGGTTCTCACTTTATTTTAAAACGGATTCTGTTAACATGAGAATGTGGCAAGCCTTAGTAGGAGAACATAATGTTGTTTTTAGCACATTCTCTCTGGTAACTTCTTTGCAATCTCAACAATTACACACTGAATGTACACTGCAGAAATCTTCAGCCACTTCCTCTGCTGATGACTTGATAAGGATCTTAGCAGTTCATTGCAGACACACCCTATAATAAATGTATAGCCTCCCATTTCTCTATACCATAATACAGTATGTTTAAGTATAATCAACAAACTACCTGGAAAGTAGAGGTATAAAGAGTGGTATATTTGTTCAGAAAAGAGGGAGTAGGCTTATTTACAATGTTGAGTGTAAGCATGCACAGTCTACCATCTTTGCAATTCAAAAGGCTGTCATTTTCATCTATTGTATGTTGTTTCCAGTTCTGAAACGCCTGTACTCTTTGCAAAATCACTTCCAATTTTCACTTGTGCAAAGATCAATAGCTGTGCTATTAGCAGAAGTACAATGCCCATTTTTTCATCGGTTGTTTAAATAAGATTTAAAGTTTTAAGCCACAGAATGTAGATGGGAGTGTAAGAAAACCTCATACTTGTATAAGCTTGTGTTGACAATTGGTTTATTTACATTTATATTAATCTAGAAATAAATGGGTGTGTACTTCAATTGTACTGTATGATTTAGTAAATAGTGCTGCACTGCAAATTTGTGTTCCGGAAACAGGTCGCAGTGCGATGAGCAAGTTAAAAAAGTGGCGTCACTCCCCTCTGAAAGCTAGACTGTGTGAAACTGTGCTGCACCAGAGGACCCTTTTTTTTGGCTTGGTGGAGTTATCTGCTGTCTAGGGAGCTGAGAAGCGCACGCTCAGAACCCACAGGCCACCAGGATCGTTTCTTGGCAAGGGGAAGGGAGACATGCAGTTGTCACATTGATTTTTATTTTCAATTTAGAATCTCCCATTCATTTTTTGTTATAGTTTCCCGATTTGGGAATCGTCAGATGTCTTCGCTGAGGCTATAAAGCCTTCACAAAGGAGAGAATGAGGAAACGTAGGCCGACATGCTCATCTTTTAATGTATCACAGGCGACCCACCACAGACCAGAGATTCCGTGCCAGTTGGAAGAGAGGCAGCTCTCTCACAGATAACATGGCAAATCTGCAAGCACCTAGGAAGGTTGCAGGGGTCACAGTGTTGGCTAAGAGCCTTGTTACGTCCCACTGTGCGGTCTGTGTGTTTTTGTTATGTTCCACACTACTGACCTTGATTGTTCTCCCTCCCTAAGTGGTCCATCATTACACTATTGTTTCAGTATGATGTCGTCATCAGCTTCTCAGCCAATCAGAACTCATCTTATTCACTATATAATATGGAGACTTTCAGAAGGAAGAAGCCTTTCGTTTGACTCGGTTCGGTTTTCGCTTCGCTTCAGCTTCGGCTTTGTTGGTTTGTTGGTTTGTTGGTTTGCTTTGTGTGTATGTGTTTTCGTATAGCTTCGGCTTTGTTGTTTTGTTGGTTTCTGTTTGTCTCTTTGTACTTTCGTTTGTTTGTGTTATCCTTATTTTGCCATAACCTTGCCCAAACTTTTTATTGTACTGTACTTGTTAGACAGCCCTGACTGACTATTCCCCTCCTATACCAGGCAGCGCTCACACATTTCTACAGGGCTGCTTGGGGAACTCCTGCTATAACTAGAGATGGGACCCAGTCTCGAACCCACAACACCTGGATCACAGCTGGAGCTCAACCTGTGCTCAAACCAGCACTTTCACCAGTTGCGCCACGAAATATGAGCTTAGTGCAGAACTGTAGCTTCATTGGCAGCACAATAGCTTAAAATTCATTCACTGCTGTCAACACAAAGCTAATGTCTACACACGCATTTTGTTGTTTTTGGCTGTGAGCAGTTGCATTGATAGGGAAGAAAACTCTTAAGACACAAAGATTTCTAATAATACATTGTTTGGAACAATGATTATGCTGACAGTATCAGGCATACGCAGTTAAAAGAGCTTCTACAGTTTAATCACACTCTGTGGACTGTAGACAATGAGTAAGCAATGAACTACTGGCACTACATACTGGGGACGGCTGGCAGTGGCATTAAATTATACATACAGAGGTAAGCTACTGAGCATTTTCTTCTGGGGGTTACAGGAATTCCAGATTTTCACATTCATGTATTCCACCCTCATGTATCCATTAACCGAAAGCAGCTTATTCTGCATGAGAGTCACAGTTATCCAGAGCCTTTTTCAGGAAGCACAGGGAGCAAGAGCAGTTTTGGGCAGAGACACCATACTTGTCTCATAATGGATGGATAGATGGGTAGCTAACTTTGTTTTTCTTTGCAACCTTTTAGAATTACACCTGAAAACCTTCCAAGACCAGGCACTATTTGTTCAAGATGCATTTATATGGAGAAAGCTTTCTGAATTATGTAAAAGAAAATATTTTAAATCCAGATGGAGCGCTATGCCTAATACGGTTGATAAGTGCTTTTCTGGCTCACTCAACCATCACTGAATTATGCTTCCCCTAGGTAGTGTTACTGGGGACTTGCACAGAATGTTATTCTGTCTGGGATCAGGGTCTGTAGCTGCTGGATTTACCTCTCAGGAAACACTAAATATGACTCCAGATCCTTTTGTTATATAATTCAGCACATAATGGTGCCTGTCAGTGTCTTGTCTTCTCCCTTGATCTGTGTTCCTAGATATTGATAAGATGTTCAAGTGTCTGTCATTTGGACAGGCTGATCATTCCATTTACCAGCAAAAAGAAATAAGGCAGGGAAAAGGGACTTCTGCGAAGATTTGATTCTTTAAGTTAAGATATGAGCTCCACATCAAATAATAATTAGGAATATAATATTTTTAAAAGAAGATATTACATTTAAAAATTGTAAAATGTCAAAAGAGGGGTAGATATCCTAAAATGTATTATTTAGGTGCATCTACTATATACTGTACTGTATAATCTTTTAATTCACTTCAGACACTAAGAGAAATGGCTTCTCATGTGCAGCACAACATCTGTGGAACTCCTGGCACAAATCCATTAGAGAGCATTTTTAAAAACGTGCTTGAAGACCCGTTTTTTCATTGTAGCTTTAAATGTATAATTTAGTTTTATATTGTGCAGTGCTGTGATTACAAAAATGCTGAGAAAGAAAATGTATTTTTTAGTATTTCTTGAAGTATGCAGATTTATGACTTTAAGATGTTGTCATCTGTATAAAAAGCATGTCATTATTTTTTCACAAGGGTGTTACTGTTTAATGAAGGCTGTACTAGTTTAATCGTCAAAGTGGTTTCACAGTACTCTCATGATCAATATCAGTGTTCCAGTCATATATATGGAAATATGTGTGTTATTCTGCCTTGCTGCTACAGATCAATATCATTCAGCTGACTAGGGTGTGCAATTTAAACTCCAATTTCTTTTTTCAAATGCCACTGTTGTTCAATTAAGGTCCAAGTTCCCTTGCTGGAGCCCAAGCATTATAAAGTATAATTACAGAAATATGAATATCTGAGAGCTCCAATGAGAATGGCTCAGGACTGAGACAACCTTTTCTTACAACAAAAGAACAATGAAAGCTTAAAGTATTTTATTTCTACAACCCTTGAAAGAGAGGGACTTTCTTCTAAAATAGTGCACGTAAAGTGCTCCCATAAACAGCAAATGATGATTTGATGGGTTTAAAGTGGGAGATGAGCAACTGACTGTGGCCTCATGCTTTCTTATTAATTTTATCAATTATAGTTAAGTGCTCTAATAGGCAAAGTTATTTAATTAATAAAAATAACAAAAATTACATATACTGTAAACCTATTTGTTCAAGAACACCTGTAACTCCAGTTTCAAAAATCACTTGCCACCATCAAAATACTGGATACTTGCCAGTTTCAAAAATCAGTCTTAGTGAGGCCTCCTGAGCCAGGAAAGATACCCACTCTCATAACACATGGAGAGGCACTTGTACTGAAATGGTATTCTCATTCCAGAATTGGCAGGCTGCATAGAGAAGGAAAGAGAAGGCTGAATTTTGAGATTGGCAAACACATTCACCTAATAGGTTCGGAACTGGAGTGAAGGATAGTTTCTATTTTATTTTGCATTCCATTGTTTCTGTGGCAAACACAAGAGAAGGGAAAAGAGGAAGAAAATGTCAGCACACCCTCTTTCCTATTTGTCAATATTGCCTTACAAGGCTAGATGATGCACAGGTATTTGCTTTGTCCATATGGAGCGAATGAATGCGAATGCGTAGCCAGGAAGGCTCATATACTAGATGCAGACCATTGCAGCATGACCACATACAGTATTATTACTCTCAAGCGTTTATCTCATGATTGGAACTTGCATTGCATAGCTGTCTCAGCATTCTGACTTAACACCTCTCAGAAAGCAGTTTTAAATGACTTCTTTTTAATATTTTTAAGCATGTTAGTTTTATTGTGGGATGATGTAACCTAAGAAATACATCAAACATCTGCTTACCATCAGAGCCATCACTGGCCAGCTGTGATCTCTTTTGGCAATCACCCTAAGCGCTTGCCAGAAGAGATTTTTGGTAGTGCACACTCTGAACCGCCCAGCCAGACAGCCAGTCATCTTTTAACGTGTGACAAGCCCTGCAGTGTTGTACAGAAGGTTCAGTGCAGACTGGAGGAGTGGCGCATCTTTCAGTGCTATCACTGCAAGTTTGCAGGCTGTGAGCTGAGAAAGCCATGACCACACTGTGTGCTCAGCAACCCCTGTGGTGCTCAGCAAATTATACACCACTGTTTGGAGAATCAACTTTTTACAGCAGAAAGCGTTACTAAATGTTTTGTTGCTAAAGTTTTAAAAAAGCAACATCTGTCGGTGTTATTCATGCCTTGTGAAAAAGAACAGAGGGATTTACATAGCAGTTATCATTTTCTGTTCACTAAAATGTAAAGATTTTCTACAGATAGACTCCAACATAAGAGTACTAAACAACATTAAAAAATATTAGACCTTGTTTTGTAGAGAGACTGAAAATATTTTAAGAAATAGCTCTGATAACGTCACTTCTATGCACATAACACCATCAGGATGAAGCTTGTACTGATGTGTACTGTATATTAGACTATAAATACATGCTGGACAGGTGCACAATACAGTTCATTATTGCCCTCACAGGGGGAAGTCTAGTTTAAAACAGTACGAAACACTATTGTGCTCAATTCCAAAGCATCCTGGTGCTGAAAGAACACTGAAACCAAATGGGGGGTCCGATTCATTAGGTTTGGTAGTTCTGTCCCTAAATATCAGAATGCCCAAAAAAGCAAATCATACTGTAAAAAAAAGGACATACTGTATTCTGCAGTGAATACAACACACTCGTTACACTTTCCTTAGTTTTAGTAGATTTTGAGCCATAACAGAACATATGGAGTTTGCTATTCTCTAGTCAATGTTACATCTAAATTGATGGTACTGTATATGTACAGTATGCCTTCTTTATCATTGTAAATTTCACAGAGGTTTTCTGCTTCAATTCTTGAGTTACTATAGAACACCCTACATATAGTATAACTACCACACAAGACCACACAATCAGGAATAACGATGACAAGCTGATACTGTTGACTTGTAGTGATCGCTCGCAGATGCTGAACAAATCTGCAGTAGAATTACTGGCAGACCCAGTCACACTAAACCCCAGTTTTCATTGAAAACCAGCTCCCCTGAGATTTGGGGTGTTGCCCAAGCAGTCAACACAATCACAGGGCAAGAGCACATTAAGATATGATTTTTAAAAGTGTTAAAAATGTTCATTTACATTCAGTATACTTATATGCAATACAAACATGTGCATACAATGTATGTATGTTATAATCATTTGCAGTAAGTCATGATGTTCCACATTGTATATTCTTATAAACTTTCTCTTATTATATTGGAGAATATTGGATTAGAAACAACTGCTGAAGTCAGAATGGCTAAGCTTTGGCATTAATGAATGCTTCATTCTTCAAGTGCTTTTAGTAAGGCTTCCAGTGCATATATTAAAACCAGTGGAACCAAGCCAGATGGCATTTTAATAATATGAATCCTATCCTAATGACATTAAATGATGGCTATATTTTGTGCATAGTAATATTTCACGGCATTTGTCTGTTGTGAAAGTCTATATTGCAGGTTCCAAGCCAAATCTCAGAGGAGCTGTGCATGTGCACAGTCATGCACAATGTTTTTATTCTCCGTGCTTGATAAGATTCACATCAGGAGAAATTACATTTTGGAAGCAATGTGCTACATGTAGATAAAATTTCCTTTATGAATGCTTCTGGAATACACAGTAGAACCACAAGAACGATCCTATAATCTCCTCTTTTGTTGTTCTGTTCCTTTAATGTTTAACTGTAGCGCTTGTAATTTTAGACTTTTTAAAACCACATTATTCAATCACACTAATTAAGAGGGTACAGCATTCCATTGTTGTTCCTGTTTTTGTAAAGAAAAGTTGCATATTTTCCAACAGATCTGCCATTTTATACATCTTGTAGGTCTTGAAATAATCATGTTTTAACCATGCTGTATTGGCACAGTGTTCGTGTTTTTTGCACAGAGGCAAGCCCTGTAATTCAAGCACTAATAATTCCCTCACTTTTACAAGCAATTTACTAGAAATATTACCACATAAGGTTATGGTTATGTGGGAAGAAGTGGTTCTTTTTGGTATCATCAAAAGGCAAACAGAAGCATGCCAGATAGCTGAGGATTTGTTGTAAAGCACTGTAGGAAAATGCTGGAGCCTTAAAGTGTGATTATACAGACCAAGCAAAATTAATTTTCATAGATTGGTTTGAGAGTAAAGATATGTTTGTATCTTCCTGGGCAGTTGTCATATTTCCTAATTCATGGAGGCAATCAGAGCTACTGTTTTCAGGTCAGGTGCTGTCAAAGAACCGGATGGCTTATTTTATTAAATCTACAGTACATGTATGTGCAGCAGTAATGGATGATTTGATCAAATTGCAGTTACTGTAGAAATAAACACATGGTTTCCATGTATGGTAAATGCTACATCATCTTTGCTTTAAATTACATATTATGAATTTATACTTTTTTTATTTGTTAGTAAGTAGTCCAGCTCATTTATCATCACTATCCAGACATTGGTGTGACATGTCTAATGCAGTACAATTTTGAGGCTTAATTAATTTGTTGATAAAATATTTAATAGTAAAAATAAAATAACCTAAAGGCAAATTTCTATTAGTACTTTACGAGCTTGAGGTTTACTTTTTCTCTTTCACAACTGTGACATTTTTTTACCTAAACAAATTAGACTGTTCTCCTTAGATCTCTAAGGTGTGAATTATCACAAGAGTGAGCTATTGGGATGACAGCCTTTAATAGGCTGTCCTTTTTATCTGTCTCATAGAAAGAACTGTTCTGAATACCTAATGGGTGCTTTGCTTATTTGTTTAATCAGTGTGTGTGCGTGTGTGTGTATTTTTCAGGATTAAAATAAAAGTAATTATACGATACAAAGGTACATTAACAAGAATTCCTTTAGGAAAATTACTTTATCCGAGAAGCAGGGCAAATAATCAGAAGGCGTAGGAATAAATTAAAAAAGCAAACATCCACTGTTCTCATTTCTTCTCAGAACAAAATACATTTGGAACATGCTAGTAAAAATATACACATTTTGGGGTTCTGTGAGGGCTCAACCAGTAAATTATTTGGTTTGCAGGTTGAGCTGTCTATAATACAGTACTTTACCATTTCTCTGGATTTCACTCACAAACAGCTGAGCGGTGCTGAATCTAGATTTGGCTTGTACTGACCATCAGCTTCCTTGTGACTTTCAGAGCACCTGTGAGCTTGAGGTTTTCATGAAAGCTGCAGTGGTAAAGCACATTTGCTCATTTAAGACACCAAACTAAAAAGAAAAGCTTGTGGCAATGCTTAAAAAATCAACTGTTTTAACATCTTTGTTAAAAACTGTGCTTTCTTTTTGGTAGAAATGGATAGAAAGACTGTACTGCTATGATGTTTTTCTAACATCTGTTGTTGTTTTGCTTCTAGAACACAGACTATACTCCTGGCACCTGGCGGAGAACTGATGTACACTTGGAGAATCCAGAATACCACACCAGATGGTATTTCAAATATTTCCTGGGAAAAGGTGCACAATTTGTTCTTACTCTGTCTTATATATTTGCCAGATGTATACAGTAGATTCATTTTCACTTTCCACCATGCACGTAGATGTCCGTAAAGGTTTTGTTAAAAATACATTTCCATTGATACTGAAAACAGATCTGTTTGTTTCCTCAATAGCTGTGAACATTGTGTCTTACAGCATGTGATTTGCACTAGGGCTGGTTTCCATGCTTGTGCAGTATAAACCCTCAATCACAAGTTAAGTTTTAATTGCATTTAAAATTATTCACCTACTGGGTTGTTGTAGACTTCACTGACACTGTGAATTACACACCAGTGTTGGTCCATAATGAAAACCAACAATCCTGGCTGTTCCTCTTAAAGCAGGTGTCCTAAATGTATATTTCATTTGTTTTACAGAGAAGAGCACTGAAGGAGATTTGTTAGGCATTTCTGAATTCCGTGCCACGTAGTTTTATGGACAGCACTTGTTGTGTAAAACATTCAAAATAGCTGTAAAACAAAATAAACAGGCTGACTCTAAAATGTATGACTAGCATAACTAGCAGTATTGCACTTCTATAATATCAACTCATTACAGAATACAACTCATTGTGCTCACTATACAGTACATATTTAAATCCCCATACACTATATGTTTGAGCACAGAATTAAGAATATAGAATGAAATGTAAAAAAGGACCATACTCTTTATTAATTAACTATGTATTAATAAATAAAGGGCTGTAAGACAAAAAAACTAAAGACTTAAAAAATATTTAATGCAAGAGACAAACAGCAGAAGAAACTGCAACACAACTTTCATATTTTAACTTGCAATAATTCAAGTACAGTAATTGCAACACATTTTTAAGCACTTCTTGTGGGGTTTTTTCTCAACACTGATCTGGTATAAACATGTACTAAAATATTTATAATGGAAGGTCTGTATGTTTTCCTATTCTTTCGTATTTATGTTTTGGAGTAGTTTACATTCCACATAAGTGAAGGTTCAGTAATTAGATTAAATATTCCTGACAATAATGAACTTCAAACCTTTAATGTATAGAATGTCTCATAATACAATAATTTAAGAAAACTAGCTTTTTAAAAATTAAACTGTAGCACTCTGCAGAAATATTGTAGATAGACTGCAAGATATCTAAGAAAAATTAAAACTGAATTGCTGTATTGCTTGCATTCTGTTATATCACTGAAAACTGGATACTAGGAACAAATGGCCTTCAAGAGACTTCAAAACTGGTAACTTGAAAGCAATTTTTCAACGTACAGGTTTCATGTGCAAATTCAAACATTTGTCATGCAAGATACACAATATTCCTAATTTATGAAGAGTATCCATAGGCTTTAAGATTTTTCCATGGCGGTTTTACTGTACCTGTGGGCTTGTTTTTCAAACCTTTTGGAACGATTTCAGCAAGCTGAAGAGGTCATAGGAAACACCCCTTCTAATAAATCAAATGTACACATTCTACAGTATGTGTACACACTGTATATGACAGTAAGACGTGTAGTCACTATGAATCTCTTCAGCTGTCATCTATTATTTATAGGGTGTGAATACTTTTTAACAAAACTGCACAGGCAGTGATGGCATAGTAGGTAAAGCATGCAGGAATTCTAAACACTATCACATGTTTGTGCTTGTTTGACAGGCCTGCCCCATCACTAGCAGCCATTGCAGTGTTTTGTCTAGTTGGGAGCTTATTTGTAGGTCACCAGCCACCACTGAGGTCTGGCCATCTTGGAATCAGGCTTGTGTTAGTTGCAGCACTTGCAGGGCAGTGAGTCTGATATCGTTGCATACAAAAGCACTGATAAGCCAAAACCGATCAGAGCCTGGAAGAGAAACCAGCAAAATGGCACACCATTCCTGCCTACACATACTGCGTGTCATGAACAGGGTTCCATTAAGGCTACTTAGGAATAATTTGGTTTTGCCTGTAATAGTTTTCTTTCAAAATATAACTCTAATCCCTAGAAGTGCTCTGGAAGAAGAGGGGAAATGCCCCACCCCCACTGAACACAAATTCCTGCTGTTTAACAGTGGTCTTCCAGTGACCCGCTGTCCTTACTATTCCTGTTTTCCATAAAAAAAGGTATGCAGTCATGTAGTCGTGTAGTGGTGGGTTAGATGAGAAGTTAAACTAGATGTGTGTGAGAAGCTTCTGAATTTCAAATTGCAGTGATATATTTAATGCAGGGGTTTAAACTTTTGACCTCTTTCTGTGGGCTCATTACACTGCTGGAAAGCACATTTGAATCGTAAGTTCAGTGCATGGCTGAGAGCCTGAACTGTTAAGCGGTTAGAGAGAAACAAGACTGTACTCTTTCTCCAAGTTGCATTAGAATACAAGTCAGTCAGCTGGTGCTATTATTATTAGTAGTAATATTATTGATAATAATGGTGCTGCTACTACTACTAGTTATAATCTTTTAAACAACAAAAATCCAGTAAACGAGGACTTTTAATGGTTAGGAAACCATGATGTCCTCACCTCAAAGCCCTGATAATATAGGACAAGAGTCTTAATCAAGAAAGAAATGTTTAATCCTAGGAGAATGAATGCCAGTCATTCAAATGCCAGAGGTATAAATGTCAAGATTATGTTAACACCAGAGGCGCAGTGTGAAAATATTAATCCAATAAAATCTTTCCAGATTGATTAAGGTTTTTAAATTGTTAAAACTATTAATTAAAAAAATGTGGGAGGAATTAATAAACATCAGTGAGTAACATGGCATATTAATCAAATAACTATTTGTAGTGACATTTGAATTTGTTACTGCTAATCCACATTCCATTCCATGCAAAAATGTGTGCTCAGGCCTTAAAACCTCCTTCCAAAATGCCAAAAATTAACCTTGTATATTGAGTCAATGTGTAACGTATTTGACAATACTAGACATCAGAATCCTACATGCTCCATTAAAAATAAGAAGATATTCTTGTGAATACTGTATATGTTATATAGTAACCTCTACAATTAGAGGACCAACTGAAAGATAAACATGAAAGGGCCATTCATTTTTGATACAATAAGTGTTCACTATATTATGGAAACAAAATGTTTAGTGTTGATGTATTTTGATCCCCTACTGTCTGTATCAGTAGTCAGAAGGAAGACTGTTGTTACAAAATATATAAAACAGTTCACATCTAATCTAGATTACCAATGTTGTTTATAAGGTTACTGTAGTGCTTTCATCATGAAAAAGGTGAAAGCACTGTATTTGAATAGCAGGCTATAGACTACGCTCTGCACCTACGTAAAGAGTTCAGTGCACCTGTTTTCAATTAATCCATAGCTCTTCTGTAGAATACAAAATAAATTATCTGTATTAAATTGTATCTCATTTCTTCCATTTGAATGCATTAGCATTAATTGTAGGAGAGGCAGTCATGATCTTCATAGCCACATCAATAAGAACAAACCAAGTCTCTGTGACTTACAGCAAACAAGTCGTCTAAAGGAGTCAGATGTCTTCATTTCTCAGGAGCTATCGGCTAAAAAACTCTTAAGATTTCTTACTTGCAAGGAAAATAAATAGTAGATACAGTATAGAAAGAAAAACATCCATACGACTTACATTCTAAACGTCTACAGTGTCTCTGTTTACTTATAGTACTTCCTCAGCTTTTCAGGAAAGAAAAGCTAACATTTCCTTTTTGTGTGCTGTCCTTATTTTTGAATAAATAGTCTGATTCATACAGTACATTGCTTTTTTCATGCAAGAGTTTTATTTTGATTTTCATCTTGGATAAATGTAGTTTTTGATTCATTTGTGAACCTTGTCACCACTCACATCAGTGCACCTAATCCTCACAATAAAATAGACTCGTGAAATTCAACGTCATTAGAATTGTTTGATATTGCAGTACTATATAAAAACTGCAAATACTGACAATTAAATACACGTTACACCTCAGAGCAGATTTTGGATTAAATATTACTATTAACAGTATGAAAGTCAGAATACATTTTTAAAGGAACAAGTAATAGGTTTATTCCATGCTGAAAAGAGAAGAAAGAAAACACAACGTTCTGGCTGTGGAGCCTTCTTTCCGGGTGTGAGAAAGACAGGGCAGACAGCAAAGATTAAATAAAACAGGAGAACAAAAACTGGGAGAGTGGAGGAAAGCGGGAGCAGGGGAGAGGCAGAGAGGCCACTCAAGTGGTGTGGAGTGGGGAGAGGGGTGCAGTCGAAACCTGCATGTGAATAGAAAAGTAGTTCAGGTGGGTAGCTGTGTCGGCATGCATAGGCTGCAAAGGAACAAGTAATAGGTTTATTCCATGCTGAAAAGAGAAGAAAGAAAACACAATGTGTAACATTGTGTTTTCTTTCTTCTCTTTTCAGCATGGAATAAACCGCTTACTTGTTCCTGTGAATAAAGAAGATTACAGGAAAACAAGTCTGTCATTGAGAGAAGGGGGAAGGTGTGAACCAAGTTTCAGGATAATTTTTCTTTCGGATGTCTTTCTGCTATGGGAGTAAAGAAACCCTTCTTTGAGAATGGGGGAGATCAGTGTGATAATGGCCATCTGAGGTAAAATGAGAAACTATGTTTCATTCTCCTTCTGGTTTCTTTAACGTAGATAGCTGGGCATTTCCTGCAGGAGATACAGTAAATGAGGTTGCTGGAGATACAAGAGGTCGCCTGAGCCCTGAATGAGTGTGGTGTTAGATATGTACTTGCAGGTGACGCAGCGAGCTCTGTTGCAAGGGCAAGTGCCTGGTGTGGATGGTTGCTGAGGGCGGTCAAGGGAGCTGTGAACAAGAAGGTTACGCAGATTAGGTGGTCGGCGATATGAGATGATGAGGTGGTCAGAAAAGAGGGCTCAGCCTGTAGGATGGAAAAGTTGTCCTTGAATGGTCCTGGGGGTAGAAAGTGTGTCAGGGTGGAAGGGAAGCACCAAAGGAATGCAGTTGTTAGGCCAGGGGTTCCTGATTGACTGTCGACGGTTGATGGTCCGGGGGCTGTTTTTGGCTTTGATGAGGGCCCTGTCAATAACATGGGTCGGGTATCTTCTGTTGATGAAAAAGGAGTGCATTTCGAGTGCTTTGTTCTGGAAATCCATGTCATCACTGCAGAGTTGTCGTAGCTGAAGGAATTGTGCTGACGGAGCTACCCTCCTGAACATACATTTTTAAATACTGTTATGGACAATAAACATAACATGGGGCACGGAAATTGTTGATCCTATAAGACAGAGGTAAAATGACAGTCTCTCTTTATTTAGCAAAGAAGCACTGTTTCCTGGAATCTCTATTTAAAGCAAATGACTTCAAATAACTAAGGTATTAACACTATAACGCTATACACTGAAATCTCTAATAACTTATATCTCCCCATCATATTCATCTGTAAGAAATCCCTGTTTTGCTGAAACATCACCACAGACCTGCACTGGTCAAACTCCAGCTGTTTAGGTGTCAAAACAGGAAGTGAAATATCTGAAACATACTGTACGTAATGTAGCATTTTCCAAATTGTCTTCCAGAACCCCCATCCTGGTAAGAGCTAAATGTTATATGACATTCATATCTAATTTGAGTGGAATAGCTAGGAGCTTTGCAGTCCAGATCCCTAGAGCTAACACAATTAAAATTTGGCTGGCTCGCCTTTGTAATAATCATGTCAACATAGTAATAAATCAGGCCGTGCTAAGCCTAATGATGAAGATCGTTAAAAATGCATTATCCCTAACTCAGCACAAGGCACTGTTGTGGTGCATTTAGACCTCAGGAAGGTAAGGCGGACATTAAGTTAAGCTAATTGAAAAAAATAAGGACAAATGCTTTGAATATACAGACTGGAATTGTTCAACCTAAATGTTAATCTGATTCTGGTTTGGGTTTCTGTAGAAATCCAATTTGAAATCTTTCTGTTGTCTTTCAAACTACATTGAAGGTCACTGAGCTTCCCTTTTCTTTGTGATAACAGCCAACTGCTTCTCCAAAATGAATGCGCAACAATAGATCAAAAAGTATCTGAAAGAATACTAAAAATATCCTTTAAAGGATAAATAACACTTTAAAGGGTTTTTCTATTAAATAAATTACTTTATACATACAGTATGGGTTTTCCAGTCCTGGTACTTACCCTAGAATCGCAAAAATACATTTTTCACATAAAAAGTAAAAGGATAAGCCATATGCACAGTTTATTCTTACCATCAATTCAAAAAGACCTAAATTGTCTGTGAAACAGGATATCAAAACTGGATTTGTGTTTTTAGCTCACTTTTCCAAAGTTGCATTTTTGATCACAAAATATTTCTATACCTGTACAGTATATACAATAATTACATATATATACAGTACAGCAAGTTGCTAACTGTCTTATTACAATCTCCCAATGTGTTAATCAAGTTGACTTCACCGCTTCTGCCCTCATGTCAGTGTAACAGGGGTCTGTGGCCAAGTAAAAGATATCTATGCCAGTTCGACTATGCCGCACAACTTTGGAGAGTGTCCGTCACTCATTGACGGTTCTCACTATGCCCTGACCAGTGACCTAATCCAGAATTGAACCAGAAAGAAGTGCAGAGTTAAGCCTCACTTGCTGGGCAATCTAGGACCTAAATAAAATCAAGAAAAATATACTGTACTGACGTTTGTACAAAGCTTAAGCAAAATGATACAAATGCACCTAAGTGTTCTAGTAAACTATCAAAATGAAGCATGAACACATTGACAAGTCATTAGCAATGACCACTACTGTAACTTGAACTGCATAGACACATAAACATGACGTAAACGTGACACAGACAAATTTGTCTTGTGGAAGCATTGTTCATCTTGTTATCTCTTTATAACTTTCATTATTTTTCATAATACAGGGTAAAGTGAGAGGGTCAAAAGAAACTAATTATTTTGACAGTCAGGTCATCAACCTTTGTAAGACAGGCATTACTTTACATTATTACATTCGTTAAGGCTTTTTGTTTTCTTTGCCTTGCAGTGCATCAGAACTATGTTGGCACAGATGCAGACAAGAATCCTTTCTACTTGTCTGTAGTTCTCTCGGACCAGAACAACCAGAGAGTCCCACAGTACCGTGCCATTCTGTGGAGGAAGGCGGTAAGTGTCCTGGGGGCTCCCCAGCTGTGTGCAGTGAATAAGTGGGCACTTTTTCTTATAGGAACAATGACTCACAGCATCAAGCACTTCAGATGAGTGCTGGATTGCACATTGTGTTCTTTGATTTTCTTTGTTTTGTTGGTTGGTTTTTTTCCTTGTTTTCAGTGACATAAAAAGCATGCCGGAGACTGACGTGTCCAAAAATAATTCAGTGAATCCAGTTACCAAGTTGCTGTAAATAATGGATTTACAATAGTGTACAGTACAAGTTAGAGTTTGATTCTGCACAATTTGACTAAGACGTTCTGAAATATTCCTTGTGGTTAGATTTTATGCGCTTTGCCTTCATTTTTAAAAATCTCAATAAAAAGTTTAATTCCCTGATTCTCAGTCATGTTTGAAAGTGCACCTTCTTCATATTTTCTAAGCTCAGATTTTTAATTATTCATCATTTTAAGCACTGTTTGTTTCACTAACATTTTACCCCCATTCTTAATGAGCCATCTGATTAGTCACGGTGAGCTCCAAAACGTTTTTTTTTATTTAAAAAAAAGTCTTTAAGGGACCCCTGTAAAAATCCAATGAAGCTGATGAAAAGGCTGTAGTTAAACACTACCATCACAGAACTGAAGGCACTGAGTATTTTATTCACACATGCCAAGTATCAGGTTATTTCCCCTGGGGAAATGAAACAAAATATAGCCTACATTATGCTACATGATTCTGTCAATAACCCTTGTGTAATTGAGAGAAATGCAAGAAGCTTTACAGACCAGGAATTCTGTCAGAGACAGATTATCTCATGTGTCAGTTGCTTAGGTGTGGGCATGCATGTTTGTGTCTGACGTTGTGTCAGTAGCTTCATAGCTCATACTTTCCTATCAGTGGAGGAGAAAAAAACATCACCTGACATCAGTGCTGCAGCCAACAGCAGACGGCTTGCGTTTTAAAAGGAACTGGGGCAGTTTGTTCAATGTGGTGGCTAAATATCAGGCTGGTACATCAACCTTCTACTTTGCAAGGATAAGACCCCACTCTCTGCAGCTGGTCTACTGCTGAGCAGCTGAGACAGCAGTCAGTTTCTTGTATCTGTCAGTTCTTGCTAAAGATGCCTGACTCTCAGAGTGTCAATGGCTTTATCCCACGAAAGGGGGAGTAACAGAAATAGAAAATCAAAGAAAAGCCGTAAAGATCACCTTCATCCAATGGATTGTTTTTTGAAAGGAATGAGGAGTTTCGATATTTGTTTTCCTTCATTAAAGAAATAAAATGGATTTAATCTCTACATGAGACCGCTTTCATTTTCACTACTGCATCTCCCAGGCAGTGTGCGGGGGAAGCCCTGTGAAAACGCTTCTAATAGCTTCCGAAATGGTGTGAAAACATGAAGGATGCCTGAAATGTAAATACGATGAGGAAATAAATAGCGCAAAGCTTGCTGTTGGTGTTCAGATGAAAGTGTAAGGCGAAGCTGTTGCTTAAAATGCTCGGTGCAGCACAGGACAAAAAAGATCCCTGTTGATAAATTGGTAGGCTGTGGTTTTTGTTTTAAAAAGGTGTGATTTAACCTACCCCTCCTCTAGCTATAGGCTTTGTGAAGACAAAGTGTGATTTTGCATGGTCCTTATGTTCAATTAGCAGCAAACCCTGCATTATACAAATTGTGCTTGTGCCATTATTAAATTTCCTCTTTTCAGATTATATCAGTTGAGCAATATTTCGTTGTCATCTGCTGTACTACTATTCAGCTTGATATCTAGCAGGTTACCTTACATGTCTGATATAGAATACATTATTCCTTTTTCTTGCTACCAATTGTGATTATCTAGTTTTAGTGTCTTTAATGATGTAGATTTGTCCCTTTACTTACAAATTGCCCAGTACAATGGGCCAGAAACTTGTATCCTACTGAATACTGGTCGTACATCAGCTGTGTACATGGACATTTCCATTTTTTATAGGATGTATAGATTGCTAGCTTCTCCTTTTCTGTAAAGAAACATAACCAGGGCTAATCTTTAATCTTACCAAATATTATCACACCTATAAAACACTTTGCATTTTCTAAAAAAAAATAAAATAAAGTGAGTCTATCCATTTTAAATCAGAGTGTTTGAATCAGCTGCTAATCAATTACATAGTTAGCTTTGCTTTTGTTAAGGTAGAAATTAAAAAAAATTCAAGCATTCACTTTGAATAATCCACAGCGTGACCCAGTTTAAATGAGATATGGCTGGATTTTAGACTACCGGAGTGCTATTATGCAGAAACGAACATAAAAAGGTTATAAACAAGTGGGGGTCGTTCCACCCAATGCATTTATTCAGTTGCTTAGTAGTTTATTGATCCCAGGATATCATGCATCACTACTTCAAAGTTTCTGGAGACTCAGCTTCAAACCTCATGGTTTTTCAATTTGTTGCTGACACCCAACACTTTGTGTAAAAGTGCTCCCGTTCTCAGTCCTAAATACACTCTTTTATGACATCCAGCTGGGCTCTTGCGTTCTTGCTTCACCAATGAGCATAAAGTTACCTGTTGTGTTGGCATTGTCCACACCTTTCAGGATTTTCATAAATTGTATCAAGCCCTTGGTCTCCTGAGGTCAAGAATAGCTGAAACCTAACTGGGTATAACATTTCGTGTAGGATAAGTTTGGGTTTTTTTCTTTGAATAATTTCTAAAGCAGTGGTGTCCTTATAGAACACTGACAAAAACTTTACACAGTATTGTAAATGAGTCTGTTTACTGCATTGCTAACCTTGATATTAATTGCTTGCATTGAACGTTTTTCGCTTTTCAGGAAATCCTATTTTTGTTGCCTTTGTACTTGCTTCTCTACATTGTCCGGAAGAAGACAATGATAAATCAACTCCTGGGGCTTTTTCGTAGTCTACTGCCTCCTATTTCAAAACAGTTCTGTACATCTGTACTACCTAAAGAAGTGTTTTACCTTGCACTTCTCAATGTAATATTAATTGGGCTACAGTACACAGTCTTTAATTTTTTGCATTTCCTTTCCTGCTTCTATAGTGTTTGCTTTTTCATCTCTTCTGCAAACGTCACAGGTCTATGCCAGAGTCAAAAATATTAATATAAATTAATAGTAGCAACAGTCCTAATATAGATTCATGTGACTCAACTAAATATATCACTCCAATCAGAGTCTTCTCCCCTTATCACTCTTCACTGTTTCCTTAGCATTTTCCAATCCATTTACAGTACGCACTGTACGTTACCTTTAGTTCCTATAGCTTTCAGCTTTAGAATTAACCTTTTATGTGGAACTTAATCAAACACCTTCTGAAAATCTAAACATGCTATATTATATAGTATATTACTTAAGGTCAATTTGAAAAATTATTGCAAAAAACAAATGTCAATCAACTTTTGAAGGGGATCGGGAAGATTATATCAGTAGTAAAATATGTGTTGGCTTTGAAAAAGGGCCTCTTGAATGTAAAGCTTCTTTTAATTGAGAGGTCACCTGCAAGACACTTCAGAGAATTAAAATGAAGAATAACAATCTGTATGTCTGAATGGTCCTTTAAACTGGACTGGCCTGATTTCATGTGCATTCCATATTCACAATTATGCATTAATCTTGCACTAATTACTTATATTATTATGGAAATGCAGGCTTTGTTTGTGTTAATCAAAAGGCTACACGTGTACTGATTTTCGTAGCCACAGCATTAAGAATAGCCCCATGTGGAGTCTCTGTGAGACACTATGGTAATCAGCCTATAGATTCAAAACACTGTGCTACTGGGGCATTATGATTAATAGGCAGTTTGTTGAAACACTCTATAAAACAACAACAGAAAAAAACCCAATTAAATTAGTTTATACCAAGGACTTCAATAAAAGTTTAAATAATTACACTTAGGAATTTTTCACACAACACTGTTTCAACACTATATAACACAACATTTTTCAACACTAATTTTGCATCATTTACACTGTATTGGACAACTATGCTGCAGGTGAAAATAATGATTTTCTACCAGGAATGTGTTTAATACTTCATACTGTATGTCTAAGGTACTTTTCTTTTAACATACCTACAAACACTTTGTCTTTCTTCTTATATTGAAATGAATGCAATAAGAATTCTATGATAGATTAAACTTATAAAATAAGAAGAATCAGTTTTTGTCACAGTCCGTTATATTCTCTTATGCATGCTATATTGAATAATTTATTTATTGATAATACTTACAGAAAATCTGTTTGGTCTAGTACAAATCAGGAGGTTAAAACAGCTGGAGTGCTTTGAGGGTTTTGAAACAGCATTGTTCCCTCAACAGGAGACCTGGGATTGCAAGATGTTTCGTTATTCGTTATTTTATTATTTCATTATTTTGTTAAGAAAGTACTGATATCGCTGGCCTGCTCTATAGAAAACACTGATATCACTGTACCGCTCTATATTGATTACCTTGTTCAAACTTTGGTAAAAAGTATTTTAAAAATGTGATTAGAATGAATTGTGATCAGACTGGTTGATTCTAAAATGACACTGGCAACACATTTACACATTACTTAAAGACTGGGAGCAAAGCAAAAATTTAAAGATAATATTTAGATCATTTTTTAGATTGTACACATCTTATAACATTTGCCAACAGAACTTCATCAAATGAACAATCTCGGTTAGCACTTTATCCTGTGTAATGACGTAAAATAACCATTCCCAAAAAAATGTTTACCCATTCTTCAATACAATTGTAAAACTTAGGAACCAACAAGCTCTCAAGTTCAGTGTCATTCATAAATTTGGCTACTGCTTACCACAGTTATAGTTCTCATACAGAGTTGTAATCATGGTCCTCTGTTAAAAATGGCATATTTGAGAATTACAGCAGTATCTAGTGAAACCTGATGACGTGTTTGCACAACTGTTTTCTATGAAGACATCTATCCATTCTCTAACTGCTTTACCCAGAACAGGGTAAAAGAGGAGCAGGAGCCTATCGCAGCAAGCAACAGGTGCAAGTCAGTTGTAGGAGATGGGGGTTTTAATTTTCTGTATCAGAAAAAGAGTACTTGATTACTTTTACTAATTTAACATAATAATTGACAGTCTCCCACGCTGATTCAAAATACACAATATACAATTTATAGATATAACTAAAGCACACATAACCAACAAGGAATGTAATAGAGTATACAGAATCTGTGAAACAATGTGCTGTGATATGAAAGCTGATTGTTCACTCACTTATTAACCACTATCAGAGTTAATAACTTCAGAGTTGAAATATGCTTCGACTATAATGTGCTACAGTCAAGCTTGTAGGTTTTATCAATCTCGTATAACCAAATCACATTTATATTCTCACACAAAAGTAAATATGCATTTACTATCATGAACTAAACATCAAACATGAGTTTGGAGTAATAATAATAATAATAATAATAATAATAATAATAATTGCTTACACTTATATAGCACATTTCTGGACACTCCACTCAAAGCACTTTACAGGTAATGGGGACTCCCCTCAACCTCCACCAATGTGCAGCATCCACCTGGATGATGCGACGGCAGCCATAGTGCGCCAGAACACTCACCACACATCAGCTATTAGTGAGGAGGAGAGCAGAGTAATGAAGCCAATTTATAGATGGGGATTATTAGGCGGCCATGATTGGTAAGGGCCAATGGGAAATTTGGCCAGGACACCGGGGTTACACCCCTACTCTTTTCGAGAAACACCCTGGGATTTTTAATGACCACAGAGAGTCAGGACCTCGGTTTTATGTCTCATCCGAAGGACAGCGCCTGTTTACAGTATAGTGTCCCCGTCACTTTACTGGGGCATTAGGACCCACATAGACCGCAGGGTGAGTGCCCCCTGCTGACCCCACTAACACCGCTTCTAGCAGCAACCTATAGTTCAACTCGAGAATTCTGATGTGAATAATGAAGTTTTACTCAAAGAATCTGTTTCCTCATATTCTTGACGACTTGAACTTTGCGCTGGTCTGGATTGGTTCATGATCCGACTTGCATTCTCTGTGCTGGGAGGGTCCCTGTGCAGACAGAGAAAAGAAAAAGAGCTTTTCCCTTGCTTTGGGGCTTAGACAGCTCTCAAAGTAGTGCCTTGCTGACTTTGGTCTTTAAAAACTGTCTGTGCACAGATT
This sequence comes from Lepisosteus oculatus, assembly GCF_040954835.1. NCBI lineage: Eukaryota > Metazoa > Chordata > Actinopteri > Semionotiformes > Lepisosteidae > Lepisosteus > Lepisosteus oculatus. The sequence continues at coordinate 8,086,677 of NC_090719.1, read as the reverse complement.
TCAAGTCAATGAGTTAGCTGGCAAAAATGTGTTGGGTTCTTGCTTTTGAAGTATGAAATCCACAAGTTGGTGATTTGCTGAGATGCTTTAAGGTATAGTTTTGGTACCCACCCTACAGATCACCAATTGGTAGATCTTCCTTTGGGTAACATTTGATCTTTGGTTTTGGGAAGAAACAGCCAGGAGACTTGCTGGAACTTGTCTGTACTCTATATCATTAAATGTACAGCATTGATACAGCTTTATAATATCTCTTATCAGAGGGGCCACTTTAGCCACATTCTTCTGCTTTTAGAGACGGGCACAAGCTACTTGGTCAAGGCATAGAAGGATTATAAGAAGTCTTTAATAGCACTTAATTCTAAGTGAAATAATAGGCCTTGTCGCTACACAGTATACTGTACACCATGAATGAGTGACCAGTCCATCACATATAGAGTGCATATAGATACAAGCATGCACACACTCACACCAGGGCTATTTTTACTGCAAAGAAGCGTTTCACAGTAATGCTTCTGTTTGATCTCCTGCAGGGAACCCTGAAGATATGTCTTCCTTACAGCCCAACAAAAACACTATCGGTGAAGTCTATTTTAAGGCAAGTATTTTGTTGTTTCATGAAGGAATTAGAACTCTCTGCTCAGGTATAAATACACAAAATACCTATTTGTGAGTGCTGACTAGTTCATTTTTCTGCCAGGCATATCTGAACCACAGTGCTGCCTTCAATATTTTTTGCATATATGCCGATAGACCACTAACCTCATTTAGTTTTGGGGTGTTGACCAATTAACATGCAGTATCAATTTCAGGAATTAGCTGATGGAGCTAAAGAGGAAGCCTTATATCTATTAAGTATCTCATCTTCTTAAAACATCTCTACACAAACGAATAAAAATAAATAGATACATCAGTTGAGTTTAATATGCATTTTTTTTATTTCACTAATAGCTTTACTTAACTTAAATTCTCTAAAGAACTACCAGAAGACACTCTTGGAAAATAATCTGATAACTATGGAAATGCTTTGGGGTTTTATATAATTTATAATATTCAAAGTAAGAAAGGTTCATTGTAAACATTGACAGTCAAGTGCTCTTGACTGTGGTTCATTTCTGGAATTATTCTACAATAATGGATTGACAGTGTATAGGCAGTAAACTTGAAAAAGACGTTGCCTACAGTAAGTATCCTTAACTACAGAGAGACAGAGAGCTTGTTATTACTAGCCCCTTTGCAGCCCTGCATAACAGCGCTGAACATTATTTCAACTTTTAATTTACTTTCCAGTGCCATGAACCTTGACAGATTTGAAAAGGGCCCCAGAGAAATTCTCAACCCAGAAATCCAGAAGGTGAACTATCTCTTTTGCTTTTTTGTCAAGAAAAACTATCACAGCATATATTAAATTAAAAAAATGCAATGTAATCTAAAATTGTGCTTAACTACCTTCAGTATGGGTGCAAATATCAGCCCATAGTTTATTTAGAAAGTAAATTCATAGACCTGTAACATTATTCAACTAATGTCTTTAGGATTTTGATGTGGATTCTTAAGGTATACAGTAAACTGTTTAAGCACTATTTAGAATGATATCAGTATCATTCTGTCATGCGCAGTAAACACTCTTGTTGTAAAGAATATGAAAATGTAAATAACTCTCATTTAAAGTAATAAATGATGGCACTTTTCTTTATAGGACCTTCTGGTTTTAGAAGAGCAAGAGGTAATTTTACATATTTTTTATAAGTGTATTAAAATGGTTTCAGGGAGTGAATTATAAGTCAGTATATTTTGTCACACCTTGCAAAAAGAACAAGCATAATACAATTAAATAAAAAAGAGGAAAATGTGTCATTACTATAATGTTTATTCCATGTAGCGACAATAAAAAGAATTTCCCTAAACTGGAATCATTACCATTGTTTAAAGATTCTTTTCAACAACCTCCAGAGCACATTGGGATATTTTTGGTACAGTACCCATGAATTCATAGATAATTGTAAAGGTTGGATTTCTCTTTATTACCCAAATACCCAAAATAGTGCAATTGGTTCTTTTTAGTAGCAGCTTTCATCAGTTTTCTCTAAACAATTAAAATTGTCTTTGTAGGGATCGGTAAACTTTAAATTTGGTGTTCTGTATGCCAAAGACGGACAGCTCACTGACGATGAAATGTTTAGCAATGGTAAGTGTTGCTCCCATTTTAGTCCTACTTAATGATGATATGAGCAGTGGGACAGAATACCTGACTTTGAAATATAATTCAGATGTACAGTATATACAGTATGTAGAACAAATGCTGATGCCTGATTTACAATGTTTTCAGAGACATCAGATCTACAGTTCCTTAGCCCTTGTTTGTTTGAATATTTATTATAATAGCGCAGCAAGTGAAATCTCAAGCCCTGTACAGTATGTGGAGCGTAGATTAACTCCTATGGTCCAGTTCCATTCTGGGCCATACAGTTAGCTCACTGTGAATGGCATCACCTGTGGCACAAACACAAAACTAACTGAGTGCCACCAGGGGGGGGGTTGGGGTTTGCTACAGTGTATCTTCAGCTTGATCCACAGCAGACACCTGCAAACTGCTGTAAGCAAGAGTCACAACACTCCTCCAGTCAATGTTAACTCTGTGACTCTTGAAGTGTGCAAAACTGCAGATGGCTCTGCCTTGTGTAGGGATGCAAGGAGCCACCGCACAGACCTGAAAAGGTTTGAGATTAGTTTAATTTGTGACGAAAATGGCCATTTCTGGAGAACACTGGGAGAAGACACACACTAGGTGCTTACCCCCACAGTGCCCTGAACTGCAGCAGTGTTAAAGAGAGTTTTATAGTCCAGGTATAGCCATGGTCACCCTACAGAATGTTATTACCACAAATGGACAAATGGGTGTTAATGAGTGACCAATCATCCAGTTATGGCATGGTGGCTATTCCTGATAATGTTATCCCCACCTTTCAGTTATACTGTACCTGGGATGTCACTTTCAACAAGTGGTGTCTGTTTAAAACGCACTGCAGCCAGGTCATGAGTAATGACCCCAGGCCACAGTCAGATTTCTACACTAGTGTGTACCTTTCAAAGGAAAGCCTGTCCTCATTTACCCCAGGCTGGTACCAGAGTCATAGATGTCAGTTGAGCTGATGCCCAACTGTACACCCATTTTTTGACAAATCCTCAAAACTAGAGCAAACCCGATTATCCAAATGGGAATATCGGACATACTGTTATGTGAATGTTGACAAAAACTTTTTAGATTGACAATTTCCTCTGTATTTTTTTATTCTCTGACCAGAAAGTGGAAGTGAAAGCTTTGAGAAGTTTTTAAACCTCCTTGGGGACACAATCACGTTGCGAGGCTGGGCAGGCTACAGAGGAGGGCTGGACACGAAAAGTGAGCCTGAATTTCATTGTCTCTGGTATTTGATACCAACTTAAAGTCCTATGCAGGCAGACAAATGTCAATGTCATACAGTATGTATAGACATACAGTACAACAAGTATGTACAGTATGGGGAAACAGTCTTTTAATAATGAATCTATCCACAGATGACACTACTGGAATTAACTCTATATACACAGTGTACCAAGGACATGAGCTCATGTTCCATGTGTCCACAATGCTGCCATATTCTAAAGAAAACAAGCAACAGGTAAGTCTGGGACTCGTTCTTCAACCCACTAAACAATTGCACTACAGCTGTCATTGCAAATAAGTGAAAGTAAATATCCTTTCTGTACTTAAAAGAATCCCTACAAATAGCTCTCTGAGTGCTCTTCATTAGATCATGAAGTCTTCCAATAGAAGTGTGGATGAGGTTTGGAATTTGACCACATTTAGATCTGTAGTTATGCTTCTCTTCACACTTCACAGAATTCTCAATGCCTTTGTGCCTAAGGTCAGCTTTCTAAAGCCAGAGAAGTGCACTTGAATACTCCTGATTGTTAGTGCAGAAAAATGACTGGAAGGTCTCCAGAATTTAATAGAGCCACACAGTGTGAGACATTTAAACATGAATAAACTACATTTCTATTTCTTCTATTGGAGTTAGGATGAAAAAATACATGAGTTAATTCTTTACATGGTTGCTAAAAATTTGCTCATTCTTGTTAATAAGAGCTTGCTGTTTTCATGTTCAGATGGAGCTGAAAATTGTCCATTTGATTCAAATGGGGAACCATCTATTCTGATAAGTAAATATGATTTGGAATGATGTTAGCGCATTTGTAGATTGTAAATTTCCATGTAATATCTCAGGCACATACAGTATACTAACACAAATACTAACATAACTTAGGGAAAATATTTGATCCATTTACTAACCATGTATAGTTGAATGTCCTGTACATTGTGGAAATCCGTATAGATATTTTAGAGGAAAAAATAAAATGTTACCTTAGGAAAAAATTATTTATGTTGGGTTGTCAAGTCAGAAAGTCTAGTAGAATCACCAATCTGGCTGTAAATTCATGCAGCATTTCAAACAAAAATAAATGTTTGAAATTATTTATATCTGAGGATTTTCCAACTCAGATGGCTAAAATGGTTTAAGCACTTATTTGCTAAAAAAAAACCTTAAACCTTTTCTGACTGCTTGCCAACACATACTGATTTTCTAAAGTACAAAACCATGTATCAGAGCCTCTTAGCCATTTCCCTTGACTATTCTCCTGAGCCAAGAGTACAGTCAATAAATAGTCTCTTTCAAGAAGTAAATGGGATTCCCAAACAGTGGTATTATAAAAAGAGCTTTGTTGAGCTCGTCTGGTCCTCACCCATTGATACTGTACATTTCTACCTTCTGAAATACCTTCTGAAATATATCTTTTAATAATTCCCAATGCCATAATTTTCCAAAAATACTACCATTTCCCCTACATTGTTTCCCACACATAGACTATACAGTAGTAAACACTTTTAGTACCTCAGGGCATATTCATCTCTACAGAATGTTAAATACAAGGTTATCCAACTGTCAGACATATTTAGACAGCTGATGGTTACATGTACCGATTGCTGAGCTGATTTTGTTTGTGCTGTTTGTCTTTTTTTGTAGGTTTTTTGCCACTTATATTTTCTAAGCATTTAAGCAGCATATTACAAATCTGTGTGATTTTTCTGCATCACTATCAGGGAAATTAGACCATTTAGAATCTAACACATATACAGTATTTTTCTTATCCATGTTAATAATCGAATGACGATCTGACCAGGGGATAGCAGGTTCTTGTGTTTTTCACGTCTGGAGGGGTGGGAGGGAAAACATCAGTGTCTGTCATTTTATTTTGAGGGTGTCACTCTGGTTTCTCTGCACATGCAGGTTGAGAGAAAGCGACACATTGGAAATGACATTGTCACGATAGTGTTCCAAGAAGGAGACGACATGTCGCCATCGTTTAAGCCGTCTATGATCCGATCCCATTTCACACGTATCCTTTTTGAAAAAGAGCTCTGCCTGCAGACTTCCCACCTGTGTGGCACTGAAAAAAAAACCCTGCATATCACAACAATACAGCAAGTTTATTACCGAACGTATAGAGTTGACATTTTTTCAAAATGAATTATTAAGATTCAGAGTACATTCGTATGAAATATAAAATTGATGTGACAAATTCATATCCTGGTTGTCAAGTACTAATTTTGGTTACATAATCAGTTCAAGTTCCTTAACAGAAACAATAGATATTTTTGCCTTAGTTAGATACAACAGCCAGAATGACAGCTATAGGTAATTCTGTTTCATACAGCATGTGTTCATTTTCATAGTGCAGAGACATTGCTGCTCAGTATAATTGTTGGTGTGTCTCTCCCAGCTAATTTCGTGTTTTTGACTGTGTCCAGGTTGAAGATATTTTCAGAGGAAAGTGTTCCACTGTTTGGTCCTCCTCTTCCTTCTCCGCCAGTGTTTACAGATCATCAGGAATTCAGGGACTTTTTGTTAGTGAAATGTAAGGGCTTTTACTTTCTAGTAGCCATGCTGATTTATGGTTATTTTTTTCGTTGCAGTTTTATAGCAACACAAGATCAAGCTAAGCTAATGGAAGGGAGGTAATAATTCCTAATGGAATGTGGTCAATTAATATGAAATACATGGTAGACTGTTGCATTTCTTGGCTTTCCATGTTCCAGAAAGTCACTTAGCCCACATCTAGTCAAATGCAAAATAAAACAAATTGTTTGTCAATTGATTGATGTCTACCTTATTTAATACAACACATGCATTTTCTTTCTCTATAGAAGGCAGAAATGAAAACATTTTGTTTTCGGTTATTGTGATTGATATTTTTTCAGAACTGTTAACTGCAGCTGTTAATCCAGTCTTATTAGGTAGAAATGTTGCTCATACATCTGACCACTGAGGATAATAAACCTGTTCTTTAAGCAATTGGATTGTGAATTTTACTTGGGGCTGCTGATTTCAGACAGACTTGATCCTATTGTTTTGCAGTAATTAACGGTGAGAAAGCTACCCTGGAGACCCCAACATTTGCTCAGAAACGTCAGCGGACCTTGGACATGCTTATCCGATCTCTCTATCAGGATCTCATTCCTGACTTACATAAGGTAATCACTGGACTGCATTTCATTAAGTCCATAGAACAGCTATGGGATTTCTTTCACATCTCAGGCAAAAAATAGTGATGCTACAAATTTGATCGATTCAACAAGTCTTCATTGTCCACGATGCATCTTCTCACTATGGGGCTGTTGCATTTAGTGAGATGCAATAAAATTGTTATAGGAACAAGTAATAGGTTTATTCCATGCTGAAAATAGAAGAAACACAACATTTCGGCTGTGGAGCCTTTTCCGGGTGTGAGCTCGCATGGATCGTGAAAGGGACAAGTCAGAAGGTAGAGTAACAACAAGGTTAGGGTTGGTGAAGGTAGTAGGGGTGTTAATGTTTTTTTTCTGTAGAAGACGATGTTTTTTTGTCCTTCTCTGAAGTGAGGAACTGGTAGAGTTCGATTTTGAGAGATCTGATGAGGTTTGTGATAAAGAGAAGATGCTGTTGAGGTGTAAGCCGTAAAAATTCCTTAGCGTCTTTGATGTTGCAGTCCGAAAGGGTCGTTTGAGGGAGAAAATGGTAGAAAGCATTAGTTTCCTCAAAAATTGTTGTAGAAGTCTCTGAGTGTTACTCTGGGTGGTGTCAGAGTCAAAGGAAAAAGTGTTAAACTTCAGGCAAAATCCTTTAGGAATTATATTATAACGACGACATCTGTAAAGGAATAGGAGGTGGTTAGAAAGCCTGGTCTTGGAACAGATCGCTGTGAAGAGACACAATGCTGGTTTAGTAAGAGAGGGGGGCATGTAGCCCAGGGAGGAAGAGAAGGAACAACGAAGAGATCAAGAAAAAGATTTAGAGGAAGGCATAGCGGGTCGCTGCAGAAGTAGGTAATAGGTTTATTCCAAGCTGAAAAGAGAAGAAAGAAAACACAACGTTTTGGCTGTGGAGCCTTCTGCGGGTGTGAGGTTTCTTCTCTGTCTCTTTCTTCTTCTTTGGGCGTTTCCTTTCTTCTCTTTTCAGCATGGAATAAACCTGTTACTTGTTCCTTTGCAGCCTACGCATCCTGACGCAGCTACCCACCTGAACTGAAATTGTCATAGCCCAGCTTTCTTGTGTATCATCTTAAGTTACTCCTAAAATGGTATAAAACATATCCACACTTCAAACAATGCCCTGCTTAAGAGTCTGTATGAGCAAGAAAATGAAGAGGTTGTATACTGTCTGCTATTCCTGGGTAATGTTTATCTTCTCCCCCTCAGAACATGCTGAATAGAAGATCGTTCAGTGATGTTCTGCCAGAATCTCCCAAATCTGCCAGGAAAAAAGAGGAGGCGCGACAAGCAGAGTTTGTCAGGATAGGTCAGGTGAGACAAGTGACTTGAAAAATTATTTCAGAATAGCATCTAGCCAGACTCCTAAGCTTTTCACCAAGAACAAGGTTTGGCCTCGTAATGACAGTTACAGTAAATGTTGCTGATGCAAAGTACTTCAAATTGAATTGCTTGTGTCTTATATATTTTGATCGAGGATTCAACACTACTAGGTCTGACCTTTTTGAATCAGGTGATAAATTGATTGACGAGTATAATGAAAATGTTGCAAAGCTGAGCAGTTTGCTAGTAATGTTAGGTCAAGGATCCACTTTTTATTACCACAATTCCAATGCAACTCTTTTGCAGAAAAATGTACAAAATAAAACTCTAAATTTGACATCCAAGTAAATCTTATTAAGGACGCTATAATGTTAATTTGGTTTGGAATGCTTGCTGTCTAATTAAGGACGTAGGCTTAATGAAAAAACAGAGCTTATAAACTCTCAGTTTGTTTAATTTGCTGTACATAAATGACCATAATGAAATATTTTAACAGTTAATGGAAGAGCTTTTATTTGCAGTGCAGTAATGACAAATTAGTTTATCCTGCACTACGTTGAGAAAATATCTTATAAGATATTTCTGAGGATGCTGATCTACCTGTTGTCTCTGATCTTCATCAGTGGTCACATTCTACAAATTTCTTCGAATCATCAACTTGAGATATTTGAAGGATTAATATCATAATATTAAACAATGACCAGAAAGCTTTTGTAAAAAGCGCGGTATAAACTGTGTTCCAAAACAGGTTCACAATAATCTCTTCTTTTAAAGGCACTGAAGCTGAAGACAATAGTGAGAGGTGATGCTCCCACCAGCTTGGTTACTACAGGGTTATGTAGGAAAGAAGTGAGTAAAAAGTACTACTATTTCTTAAGGCCTCAAGAAGAGTTTTGAAGTTCTAAGGGCTTTGCAGCTCACACTGTCAGTGATAGTGCACTGTGCTTTCTTTGACATAACAAGTGAATATTTTTTGTTCTGAAGATGGATTTGGATTTAGTCTTATTTAACATGAGGTTTTTTGTTATACATGCATAAAAAAAAGAGCACATTCACCACATATAGTTTATCCTGGCTGTCAGTGCAGATTTCCAAAATTACAGCTTGGGAATCCCAAACCATAGAATTCTAGGATGCAGAATAAAGTCCGATAAGGTAACAATGTGTATACATACGCTAACTGCAGTATTACTGCGTTGGTGTGCATAATACATCGCCATCAGCGCCAAGATGTGGTGTGTTGTCTTTCCCCGGTCATTAAAACTCATTAAACTATGCAAAAGATACACTTCGTTTTATGAGAAAAGATTTTGTTAGGTATTGACTTGGTGTTCTCTTTAAATTTTGTTATATAAGGAAGAAGTAAAGAAGTTAGAGACATATTAACGTAATTAAAGTGTGTCAAAATGACAGCATCCTTTTTTCAATAGTAACTGTATAAATGTTTGTTGCAAGACACAGTGGCTTGTCCATGTGCACTAGGTTCGGTTCAAACCATATAAATGTAATTAGTGACTCATTCTGCCTTGAACTCTCCACCAGGTGACGTGTCTTTACACTACTGTGGGTGTTGCATTACAGACACAGAAACCACAACATGCCAGATCAAAATGTTGGCATTATTACATTAGAAAAATGTCTTCCAGGCAAGTATTTGCAACACAGAAAACAAATGTCTGTTGCTGTAGTGCAAATTAAACTCTTATGGAGCTTTCTGGAATGTACAACAATGGTTGAGTACAGATTGTAAGTAATGCAGCACCGTCAACAGTTTTGCATTCATGTGTCGTGAGCAGAGCATATACAGTACTAAAGGATTTGCAACACACTCTGAACATAAGGGGCTTTTATTGGCATCTTCCTGAATAAATTAAAGGTGCACCTGTTACATGCTCTTAAACACATATATTCTCTGGTATTCAAAGTGCAAATAAAATGCCTTTGTGGTGACCTCTATGCCTCATAATACTGGTGCAAAAGCTTTTTTTCAACACTTTCAATGTTGTTACAGCATCTGTTTCATTATGTTATTTTGTTCGTTATGAGGCATGTACTATACAAAAGGTATTGGGTTTTTCCTGGATACCTAATTGATAACGACCCTCTAAAATATATTTTTATATACATTATAAAATAAAACATATTTTATTACAAACCATAAAGAAGTAATATGATAAACAAGAAATAAAAACTGATAAGCGCATGCAAGTCACATAAATGTAATATAGTCCTTGACTCCCCCTTTCTCTCGGACGGAGCAGAGAGTCGCTACAGCGTGCGAGAAACACGAAAACGTTTGAGCTGTGCAGAGAGAAGCTGGCCACACATTTTGTTTTTGAAACTTTGGATTTATTATATGCTGGCAAAGGAAAACAGTTGTTTCACGGCATGAACTAGGTCAAAGTCTTTAAAAAAAACACTGTTTAGATGCTATAATACTGTACCCTACCTCATGGAGGAGTGTTTTGAAAATATTTCCATATTAATGCAATAGAACTACCCATTTTTTTCCTTGCATACTAATTCTTTGTGTTTTGCGTATCCTTAGCCTTGGGAATCCCAGTCATTCTGCAGTAATTTTTCCTATGAAATAGTCTGCAGTGACTCCTGGGGTCAGTCCTTACTAATCGCTACAGATGCTGGAGTAGTACTACTAGATGGTAAGTGCTTTTGCCATGGCTGTCTTATTGATTGCATCAAACTTCTTAAGGGCTCTATTGTGGATGTGTGGATTTGTAATGGCTAACAGTACCTAAACCACCTAGGGGAAAATAATCCATGACTAAACTGGGTTCATCTTAATAGTTGATTGTAATTCAATAAATGCATTTGTTGTACCTGTCCATTCCTTTGATTAATTCGAAGTTCATTTATAGACAATTGACCTAAATTAAACTCTGCCCTCATCTGTAGACTTTTGACAAATGTTCTTATATAACATCATTCCTGCAGGCAGCACTGCTTGTGTTCCTAAATATTTTGAAAACATGTATTGTATTGATTGTATTGAGTCTGTACTAGAGTAGTCTGAACTTGAATGCAGGAGGCCAGGCCTTACAGTACTATACATTTATCTTTACTTTAATAAATACTAGAACACAACTGCAGCCATTTTGGGTTTTTTAGCTCTTGAAGAAGGATACTAGAAAAGGAAATACTCTACAATGGGGAAAAAGAAACTAAAGGAAGCAAAAACTTTGTGAAATTGTTCTGTATAATAAACTAGCAGTAGCTTTTTGGAAAAGAGTTAATAAACGTACACATAATTAACAAATCAGATACAAATATTTTGTGAGAAAGCATACTAACAATAATTTATTAAATGATTAGGAATTATTTAAAATTAACTCCTTGTTTTTTCCACTCTAGCTCCAGATCCCTGTAATTTAAGCATGGGTAAGCACTTTCTTTTTTTTTTTCGTAACAGGTACAGTATATATATATAATTTTTTTTTCTGATCCTTTTTTGTGATAATTGCTAGAATCTTAATACAAAAGGAAGTCTCAGCCTCAATCTTCCATTCTAAACTAACAGCAGAGGAAATATTCATAGTCGTAATAATTTAAAGCATGACCATCTTCAGTGAGGAAATTGACACGTTATTCACAGATTGAATGAGAGTTAGATGCAGAAGATCAATGGTTTTGAAAGCAAAGTTCAATAACATGGACAAGCTGAATGATAATGTACTAGATTACCAGACAAGTGAAGCAAATGCATGGGAGGACACACTTACAATTCCATTAATCTTGTTTAGTATGTAGGAGAGTCCATATCCTGACATCACAGCTTCCGCATACCAAAGGCAGCATCAAGGGATCAGGAATTGACTTTTTACAGGGCTGATTGTAAAATGATATAATACTGTATGTCTAAGACTACAGGTACACCTACCCTATTTTGAACGGTCTTAAAATAAATTTTGAACCAACAAGTGCAATTGAAAGCAGATCATCTTTACCCTTTTCCTAGAATAAACACATCCATAAAGCTGTAGTAGTTCAGGAGGGTAGCTACATCAGCATGCGTAGGCTGCAAAGGAACAAGTAATAGGTTTATTCCATGCTGAAAAAAAGAAGAAAGAAAACACAACGTTTCGGCCGTGGAGCCTTCTTCAGGTTGGGACACCTGAAGAAGGCTCTACGGCCAAAACGTTGTGTTTTCTTTCTTCTTTTTTTCAGCATGGAATAAACCTATTACTACATCCATAAAGCTGCACCGTTTCTGGAAGATATGTAACTTAACTCTTTGTAGTAAATCAAAATTTTAATAAATGAAGCATCTGCTTTCTACATCCCTTTTAGCATTACCCTTTTTTGGATGTATACTGCCTTTTGTAATGCTGACCAGTTGTACGATTGCAAAACAGAGCAGATCTATTGATAATGGACAATAGGCAAAACAGGCATTGACTACAGTGCCCTTATAACACATTGCATCTTTGTATTTGATCATATATGTATATAATCATGTATATACTGTAGATCAGCACAGCAGACATGAGGAGGCAGTAATGTATTTAGAGAAGACTGCCAGTACATTGTTAACAAGACCCTTGGGGATTTTTCAAAGCTATTGATTACCAGCAGCCCTTAGTTGTTGTTCTGCTTTCTGTACAGTATGTTATTTCAATTGTCAATATTTAAATCATTATTCAGTACCTTTATGCATCTGTGACTTGTCTGTTTTTGCCCAAGTGGTGAAACAAATCCCTGCCTCAATTCCTTTCAATTTTAGAGTCCAATTTAAGGCCGAAGATCACAGAATGTCAGTTCTTATATACTTATACTCCTACCACTTGATGAAGGTTGAAATTAAAAATGTGTTTATCTCCATAAAGACAAATTGAAAATTTGTTTTTATTCCACACCATATCAAATGTTTACATAAAACAAACATTTAGACGTTACATTACTGCTGCTTTCTATCTGGATATTCTTCAATTTATTCTTCAACTGTCTAAATGGAGTTTAAAATGCTAATGAAAAAATCTGTCAGCATTGATATGCTGTTTGAATCAGTGACAACTATGCAGTGGAAAAAACGCTGTACTGGAAAACAAGTCTGAAGTTTGATGAGATGAACCAGAGAGCTAATCTTCTTGTTTTTAGTGGTGAACATTTTGTATACCTGACTCTGACAAAAGCTTTAGGTCCTGCTAAATCCGAGATACAAGTTTGAATAAGGCAATCTTTAAAGCTTTTTCTTTATTATGAATGCAGCAATGCAAGAAGTATTCAAAAACAGCATTCCTGAAATAAATCTTTTTATATGCATACATGCATATATAATTATTTTCTTTCCTAGATTCACAACCTTCACCCGTTCAGGTCTTTGACAAGACAATGCTTGTGAAGCAAATGCACGTCCTTGAAGCTCAGGATCTTTTAATCACCAGGACCGACAAAGGTAACCAGTTCATTTCTGATTTTTCATAAACAGCTGAAGTGTCCAGCTGCTACAGAGTACTCCTGACACTGTGCCTGAAACAGCAGAACTTTAGAGCTGAGGTCTGGATCACAATTTAACCAGTAGTAACTTTATAAATGTATTGTTCATCCACAATCAGCCAAAAAGCATGAAACCATTTCTTTTGTTTGGGAAATTACTTGATGTTATATACCATTCATGTCAAATTTGTTACAGTAGATCTAAGGAAAGAACAGTGTAGGTTAATGATAAATAGTAAATATAAATACAAATATAAGAAATACACTACTACTTTTCATAGTACTACTAGTAGTACTACTACTACAACTGCATGCAAATGTGCACTATGCTGCAATAAGGGCCTCTAGTCTGATGAGCTTTGTCCTGACAGTTTCCCAGAAATCTACCCACTCTGGGACTACAGCTGAATATTCAGTAGCCCCATGTACAGTATTTGTTAAGGTTCTCCAACAGTGTCATAAGTTGCAACTGTGTCTTTATGCTGATCTGTTTTAATTAAAGCTTTTAATAGCCTGATTTTTCCCTATAACAATTCATATTTTTGGTTGTTGAAGTGCTTCCCCCCACACTTTAAAATGATAAAGAAGGCACAGGTAGAGCAGGGTAAGCATATGTAATAATAATATATGGGAAAAAAGAAACTCTTTACCACACCAAGGATCCTGTTGATCAATCTTCCCGCACACATCAAAAGGTACTCTACTCATCTGCACCCAGCACTTCCTCATGTGCTGGTTGTTGCCTACAGTACATCATACATCTTTAGTTTAAAGTGCTCTGATTTTAGCTAGCAATGCAAGGACTAGACATCTTCATAGTTTTCACCTCATTGGTGTTACTGGAGAGATTTACTAAACCTGTGTCTTTCCTTTTTTTTTACGATAGTTTCAGTAACAGTTCTACCATTTTTACTTGGATATTCTTCAGTTTATTGAAGTTGCAAACTTTCATTTCCTTCCTCGTGTTTATTTTCTTCTACACATTTGAGGGGATCAATGCAGGTGGTTTAAAAAGACTATAAACTTTTGGTCAAAGTGGGATCTGGGTATCTATTTCCTAAATCTAGAGAAATGAACTGATTGTGTAATAGCGCCTAAAGTCTAAGGAGAGTATGTAAAGTTTCAGTAAGAAACATCTTTAGGCACAGCAACGTTAAATTTGAAGTTTGTGTGTTCAAACTAATATTTCAATTGCGTCTTACTCCCTCTACCATCTGTTAATTCTGCTCACATGTCTCGTTAGTTCTAATTATACTTCTGAATCCCTAACCTGTTACAAGCAGTTTTTTATGTCCTCTAACTATTAGGTAATCTATTTTATATTCCTGTCAAGTGTTTCCTTTTTTCTGTTGATCCAGAGTGACAGCACAACACAGTTACTGCAAAAGTGCACTCTTTTAACAGCTGGTATATTGTTTAAAGGCTATTGAATGACAACTCAACATATCTGTGCCTAATAAATCTTATACTTGATATCACCATACATGTCAATACAACATAATTAAGATGAAGATTTTTCTTCCTCTGCAATAAAATGAATCATCTAATGATTAGATCTTACAAGTTGACAGAAATAAATCTGAATGAAGCATATGGGTCTATACAAGAAATTGAAATAAACAGTAAACATTAATAGTACACTAAATTCTGTCATTAAGGAACTATTGTAGACTGTAAGACACCTGGTTACCCATATTAATATCTCCATTCAATCCAAAACATTGCAGAAGATCCGTTTTAAATGATGTACTGGTAAAAGTTGTATTAATACAAAAATGCTTTTACCTTTACGTATATGCCATGCAATTTCTGTATTCTTATACCACCTGTGAGTGTGTAATGTAAAGGAGAAAACCAGTTCTCCTTCTACAGATTACTTTAGAGAATATAAGACGTCTAATAATTTGTCAGATAAAACTAAAAGGAAACATTTCCCCTACGACACTGGACAAAAATCCCTATCCCTGAGCCTCAGAAAAGGTGTAATGCGCAGTAGATTTGGAAATCTGAAACAAATATCCAGTTTCCCCATCATGTGGAAATTATTCTTTATTTTCAGTGTATGAGACAAATGCACGGCCCTAATAAAATGCCACCAAAGCATACGCCCCATTAGGCAATTGAAATGAGTGGCACGTACAGTTTGTCCATTCACTGTCCACCCTGGCTAAGCTGCGAGATGACGTTGGCAACTGTGGCCCAGACAGCTCCACAATGATTATGCCTGCTCATGCTTCAGGTAATAAGGGCAAGGCTGCAGAGACACACAAGCTTTCAAAGCTATCCCCAAGGAACCATCACTAAAACCTGTCTTCAGGTCTGCAATATGACATCCCTGAGCGCTTGGCAATTAAAATTCTAAGGATAACTGGTTTGCTGGGGGGGAAAAAGAAGCTTCATTATCCCTGGAAATAAAATGGACGTTGGTTAACCGGCTGCATTTGTTTCACTGAAGAGTGACTGTCTCAAAAAATGAGGGAGGGAAGCTTATTCATGTCATGATACAAGGCATGTTGTCGAAGCAATTACCTTCATACCCAGAAGAGGAATTGGAAACTGTTGGGATTGTTAATCTAGGGCCATGAGCTGTAATGATAAATCGACTGCCAGATCTTATAACAATAACCACAAAGTAATAGGGCTGTGTTTTGAGACGTGGGCAATTACACATGCATTGTGCTCTGTTTAAAGCATAGCGAATGCATCACTTCATGGAGGCAGGTATTTAGTGGTTCCAAACTAAATTAAAAAATGCATTAAAGTGTAAAAGCATTAACGTTGGAGCCAACTTCATACCTTCAATGATGCAAAAAAGAAACAACAGAAATGGTAATCAGAGCTCAGGGTTGTTGGTTTGAAGTGGGAGCTTTGTGCAGACAGAAAGCCCAGATTGGGACAAGAGGGCTTGATTAGCAAGCAGAGTACATAAGGAAGAGAGACAGATGGGAATTCAAAAGCTGGCATATGACACCTCTTGAATGGAATTGGCAGTGGACTGTGTTGGTCTCTGTGCAAATCTTTACAGCCACCTCCAGCTTCTGAAAAAAGACTGAATCTTCTTATGAATCTTGGCTTTGTCAACACTGCTTTGAGACAAAATGAGTAGCTCTTGTGTTTCTATGCAGATTTACTTTTTTAAGCATAAAAAATCTTATAATTTCTAAGACACACAGTTGCAATACATTAGCCTGCACTGAGTGAGACATTATTATAAGTGGGGTGAAAATCTACTGGGATTTATGAATAAACAATAAGTTTAAGTTTTTACTTTACAATTAATGCCTAGTTAAAGACTTAATAGTTACCATACTCACATTTTTTATGGAGTTTAGAAAATAAAGCTCAGGAAAGAACACCATCCCAAACTCATAATATCACAATGTGTGTAAATAAAGGTCAGCAGTTACAGTATATCAATCACCCTGCAACGGGGGACACTATACTGCAAAAAAGCGCTGTCCTTAGATGAGACGTAAAAACCAAGGTCCTGACTCTCTGTAGTCATTAAAAATCTCAGGGCGTCTCTCGAAAAGAGTAGGGGTGTTTCCCTGGTGTCCTGGCCAAATTTCCCATTGGCCCTTGCCAATCATGGCCTCCTATTACTCCTATGAACTGGCTTCATCACTCTGTTCTCCTCCACACTCATAGCTGATGTGTGGGGAGCGTACTGGCACACTATGGCTGCCGTCACATCATCCAGGTGGGGGCTACACACTGGTGCCAGGGAGTCCCCATTATCTGTAAAGCACCTGAGTGGAGTGTCCAGAAAAAAACTAATTATTTATTTATGAGGTTTATTAGTCCTTCCTTCCCACATGCTGGACTTTGCACCCTTCCTCCACTTCCATCAAGGCCCTGGCAGGAAACTATCTCACTCCACCTTGGGGTTCTGACTGCCTCACGCCTGTGACTAGGCTATCCTCCCTCAAAGAAGCCAAAGAATAACCCCTCACTTAACCAATCAAAAGCATTGTTAGGGTGCTGTCTGAATCTTCTGAATGTGTGTTAATGTTTGCATAGAATAAGATGGATGTACATTGGATTAGATTAAGAAGAGCGCAAGGTACTGTATAGATTTGTGGTAGAGGTGTTTCTTCGTGCCCTAATTACTTGGTGCAGTTGCCTGACAGTAATCAACGCACACGGAACTACTGTGTTTTTTCCACTTGATCATGGTGGTACAGACAACCAGACTCCCACAGACCAGGTCACTGATACAGCCTGGTGGTCTGACCTAATGAATCTTCAACAATACCTTCTCAGATACAGTACAGCATTAGCATTATCTTACATTATGCATTAGTGCTGAAAATAAACAGCAAAGCAATTCAGCTTTTCTATTTTAATTGTTTTGAGTGAAACGGCATTCCGAGAGAAATAAGCTCCACGTGTGAACTGTACCACACAAGCTGGAGCCCATTTATATGGTTACCACTGTCTCCGTGCTGCACGTGATGTAGCATGTACTGTATGATGAATCTGTGAATACTCACACTGCTGGCACTGTCCAGTGCTTGTAATCAATCAATCAATTTTATTCTTATAAACAACAGCACCTTTCAATCTAGAGCATTCTTGAGGCACTTTACATAAAATATACAGGAGAAAAATGTACAAGTAGCGGAAAAATGAAACAAGAAAATATGAAATTAAAATAAAGAATTAGGTCTAACAAGTACATTCTGAGGAGCGATTTAAAAACGTCAGCAGAGGGTCTTATAACAATATCAACAATCATCACAAAAACGATGATGAGTGTTCCAGACAGGGAGGTTGCCTCAGAAAAGCAGCAGATATTTCAGGTTTTTCAATATATGTGTACACCCTAATGTATGATGAAGTCCTTGGAGCTAGAACAAGCAGGAAAAATCAGTGTACCAGGATTTGTGAGGATAGTAGCTCCGTGAAGGTACACAGGAGCCAGGGTTTTTCAACTCAGGAATCGGAATATGTTCTGATTTCAGAGTAGATGAAGTTCTTTCGGATTAAGGAAATCAAAGGAATGCATACGGAATTTAAGAGGGTGTAAAGAAACGTCTTTCTGAAGAAACCATATGGACTTTTGATAAGGAAAATCAAGTGACTCTGGTTCAGACGGTCCATTTATTTCTGGAATTTAATTAACCTGTAATGAGTTTCTTATTCTACATTTAAAATAATTTTGTAGGTACAGTATTCCAAAGTAAGTCCTACAGTGAAAAATAAAGTACTTAGGAGTCCAAGCATGAACCTAGCCTAGTAACACTTAACATCTTCTCATCTGTTAAGACACATGCCAATGTATTTGTTATCACAGTTTCTTTCAGTTTAACCGAATACGTTATGCTGTCTATCTTTGATGTTATGGATGAAAAGATAACACATCAAAGGCTTCTTAAAACTGACACTAATTACCATGCTTTGGAGGAAGGCTTGTCACTTTTAGTGAAATAGTATTCTGGCAGACTACTGAGAATTGAGTTAATTCCATGCTAGGCAAGAAAGATTTTGGCAACAAATGGCACTCTCTGGTACTGTATGCAGGCTCCGATTAATTTGAAACATTAAAGCTTGAACATTTACAGAATAATCAAACGCACCAACATGAAAATGTATGTGGTTTGAAAAGATGGCATACTGTAGGCCTTTAAGCACCCTGTTTTAAGTTTAGCCAAGAGGATGAGGCTGTTTCAAAATACCGATGATCAAGGGGTTTCAGCATTAGTGGCAGAGAATGGAGTGGAGGAGTCTGTTGGTGCAGTGAACTGTGGGATAGGTTGGACTAGAGGCCTGTATTTGTAACCTGGACTGGTGTAAATGGGAGACTTTCTAAATGAATTAGACCAACTGCTACACTTAGTTCACTTCATTTGTTATTTTTATTAAAATGTTGATATTGCTAAGGGCTAGGAGAAGATGTATATTGGGTAATGTTTCCTCTTAAAAAAGAAAACTTGCTATAGTCTGTCCCAAACTCTTAAAATGTACAATATGGCTTTTAGCCCGTTTGAAAAGTAAATATTGTGGGAAAGGAGCCTTGAGTCATGGACTCTAATCAGTGCCCCTCAGTGTGATTGCTGGAGCAGATAATTGCTTACATTGCACTTGTGCAGAGATTGCTTGATTTCAAAGCACCATCAGATAGGGCCATATAAAAAGCAATTATTGTTATCAAAGCTACTTTGAAATTGTGATATACGAACATCAGTACTAAGGCCATCACAGACAAGTGCTGGTGTAGAAACAAAATAGAAAATGCAGTATCTGAACTTATTTTTTAAAAACAAATATTGAGGTTCTAAAGAAAATTCTGTACTTTGCAGTTTGTTTCTAAGAAAATGTATTTTAATTTATATAGAATATGTTGGCATGTAAAGTATGTTATTGTTATATAAATACTTCTGTCAAAAGATTTGCTGGAAAAGTGCAATGTATTTCTCAAAACACCTTAAAAATATTTTAGCTAAACGTGTCTGAGTATGGTTCTTTGTTGTTTTAAAAGGCATTACCAGAAGTACTGTATAACAGCACATTTATGTATAGTGGAACTTGCTGAACTTTGCTAAATCTTTTGCTTAGTCAGGCAAACTGAATTAATTTGCCCAACTTTCAAAATCATAGTTCACTTAAATTCTCTTTCCTGTTTATTGTCTGTTCATTCCTTAATAGCAGCTCTGTGGTCACATTGAGTTCTGTTGTTGTTAATTACTGACCGCAAGGAGTCCTCATACTGTACATTACTTAAATACTGGCACACAGCAGTACATCTCTAACTATGCATATTTGGTTAACCACGTTATAATAGTGTGGCTTAATTAGGAAGGCTCACGAAATATTGCTGGTGAGAATATTGTAGCCTCTTGATCGAACATGGAAGCCCCATTTGTTAAGAGAGTTGGGGTCAATTTCACTTTTTCAATTCCAATTCCGAACTTCAATTCCTTTTTTTACATTCATGGATTTGGAATTGAGAATTGGTTTGGAGAAGGAAAAACTGGAAGGGACCTGAAGTGTATTTTGTAGTAAAATGTTTGTATTTCACAATTATTTGATTATCATTATATAAAATTAACACAATATCTAGCCCTAATATAAAACTCTGAACAATTCTTCTGGACAGGAAGAATATTGCACTTTTTCTTTTGGTACCTACAGTACAGTACCAAGCTATTTTCCTATCTTTTTGTTGTAATGTACTTACATTAATAGTAATGAACTTACTATTTAGTATTAACATAATTCCCTTTTTACTTTTATATATAAGTATTATCTGAATTCCATATACTGTACCTCGATTCTTCACTTTGAATTTGTAATAAATATGCAATTAATTATAGAACCATTAAGAGACCATGGCACTCAAGTGAAAAGCCACTCAGTATTTTTTGATCATACATGGTGTGAACATGCACTTGGTGTGTATGTTAGCAAGAGTTTTCATGTTAACAATGCTAAGGTCTGAAGTAACTCAGTGGAAGAACCTTCTCACAACAGGTGGCATGTCTGTGCGTCATTCTCTGCACACCTGGAAAACAATCAGAAGCAGAGATCCATAACAACCCTTTATCCCTTAAAAATCCCTGTCAGACTAGGGTGTATTCTTAATGGACAAAGAGGCTGGCTGAACCTTCCTGCTAAAAAGTGTTAAAGGCATTTCATTTCTCTCTGTTCAATTGAGCCACCTGTTTTTTTCTGATTCTAATGAACTTTACTCTCCACAGTTCCCTGGTGAACTGTGACAGCCATGCTAATAACCCTTATTTGAAAAATAGACCAATTTTCCACTAATAAAGCCTTCTGAATGAAAACTTTAATAATGAATGAGCAGACCGCCGTAATTATGAATGGATTTTTCAGTGGTTCACACTCATTCTGTCTCCAAGAACGCATGTTTCGATGTCTGCTTGATGGTGCGTGCTCTCTGAGCATGGGAATTTCTTCTTAATGAGTATCCACGCTCCTTCAGCAACATTAGTCATATACTGTAATATACCAGTTTACTTATGCTGCATTAAATACCAGATGCTATCAGCACAAACCATAAAAGGACGTGTAAACAAAAAGAAATACTTGTCTACTAAGGTAGACCAATATGCAGTACAAAATTCTGCAAAGACAACATTGTGGAAGGAAGAAAGTGAACTGTTTGAAGTACTTATTTGCACTGCAAAGGTAAAGTAAATCTGGTGTCTTTCCATTGCTTATTACTGAATATACTTAAATATACAGAAAGCTCTTTACTACCTTCTTGTGAACCAGAAATATCAAGTTTTCATCTGCAATAAATCTAAGTGTGCAACTTTCACATCTGCCTGCTCAGTATGAGTAAAGAATTGAAGCACACTACCCTAAGTTCAGCAATGCAGACATTCATTATACAATTATTTCTACATTTAAAATGAATGTGATTATAAAGAAATGATCAAACACTTCTATCTAGGTTACGTTTTAAGTTTAAAGACAGCTTTTAATGACATTGTAAAATAAATACATCTGTAATGGTTTCTATATTAAGCTTTACACAACTAATAAAAATAAATGTCTCCTTGTCAGAATCCTTTCAAACATTCCTTCGGTCTTTTACAACAGAAAAACGTCCTACATCCAGTTACTCTATATCAATTAAAATAAAACAATGGTTTATTATTATTTCTTAAAGGCTTTGTATATCAAAAATAAAAACAGACACACACTCTTTAGGCTATGTTGTGTACTCTCAAGGTAGTAAGCACAACACACAATGGAGGGGTCACTTCTGTTTACATGAATCAGGACATCATTATTAACCAAGTACCAAGTACAAGGCACTCTGAGGTTTGAGTTCTCATCATACTGTACTTAGTTGCAAGTTAATGCAATGTTGATGTGGGTGTCATTCACCACACAATAATGTAATGATCAGTGTGTATTGATCGTATCTATCTAAACTGATGCAAAGAGACTGCCTAGTTTTCATAAAAATAAAAAGAGTTGTTTTTCTTTGGTGGGCAAACCACAAATTTGGTTATTGGCTTGAGAGAAAAATTGCACTCTTGGTATCTGAAACACGCCATGTTTTCAACAGGAAAAGATGCCCGTCTTTTCGTCTTTAGGCTGGGTGCCATTAAGAAAGGTCTGGAGGACAGGCAAGTCCGAAGCAAGTATGACAGCAGAGAAAACAAACTTGAGAAAACAAAAGGTAGGAATGGCTTTCTTCTGCTTTTCTGGTGGTGGTGGAGTCAATAAAAGGACTGAAGCTCCTTAATAACGTCTTGCTGTATATGAATATCTCCATATTTTAAAAATAATTTGGTCAAATATGTGAATTCATTAGCATTTCAGCAAAACTGAACAGCTTTTCAAAGGAAATCGGTTCGGACACAGATATACTTTAACAGACGTACACACAAATCACTACTGATGCTCTAAGAATCATTCATTGCTTTCATCTTAGAGTGACAATTATAGAGAACCTAATATCCTTCCTAAGCTCTTAATAGGTTAAAAAGAGACATTTTGGTAGGGGTGAGTAGTGAGTCTAGCATACTAGGCCATGAAATGCAAACTGACTGACCAGGAGTAAAAAGCTGTTTAATATAAGAAAAACATTTTATAAATTCAGTGAAACAGAGAACACTGGCATAATCAGTCCTATACTGTGAAGATTTATATCTGGAGACTAACGGAGCAGACTGCATTCACAATCACAGTGCACCACACTGTTTGTTTCAGTGTCTCTCAGAAACAAGAGCCAAATCAGTTTTACTAAAAACAGTAAAAATAAATGTGCAATCAGGTGTTTTGTGCTTTATCATGCGAGAAAAGGAGAAGTCGGGTTTAGGTGCTAGTTCACCTTTTTGTTAAAATCTGCACATTGTTAATTTCTTTGTTTATTCTGTAGCTTGAAAAACTATCTATCCTTCTATTTCAAAGCAAAACAGGAAGGTATAACCTGTGGGCTCCCTTTATCACACTCGATTGAAAGCCGACCTCAGAAAATAGCAGCTGATGAATTCAGTAGATTCATTTCCTATCCCCCTTGGTACAGTAGGTCTGCAGTATTTGATTTGTCACAAAGACGTGCTGGCACCTCTTCAGCTGTGCCACCAGCCAGCCGAAGGAGACGTGATCTGGCCAAGCCACAGTATTGATTTGTTTCAGTTTCCATGCAGCAAAAATCATCCTCTCATTTTCATTATATACGGCACAATCCAGAATGTACAATGGTCTACCATCGTCGTCTCGTAATGTGAAAAGAGCTAGGTGCTTCAGAACACAAAGAGATGCCACTGGTGTCATCTGCAAGATCGCCACCTTAACTGTCCATTTGTGAACAGGAAATCTGAATGAAAAAGCAAGGTGGAATTAAAATTCAGTACTCAAACCCATGCAAAATGGTGACTTACATCAAATCTTTCAAGAAGTTTTAGTCAAATATAGAGTATGGGTAAAGGATGAAATTTGCAGCATGATTCATCACCCAAGTGAGACAAAATACTGCATTTATGGAAAATACTCTTAATGCCCAACAAGGAAAGCATCCACAGAGAATAGGCCTTACATTCAGATATTGATTAAGGTCATCGCAGAGAAACCTTCCAATGTTTTGCCATGGTTTATTGCTAATTTTCTCAGCTGTAATTACTGTGGTCTAATTAGTTTGCTCTTATTTAGCTCTTCCTTGGTCATAACTTCATCATCTTACCCTTTCAATTAGCATACCTGTTCAGTGAGGTGTACTCATTGAATGCACACATGCACTCGTGCCATTTTAAAGAGGGATAATTGCATTGAAAAGCAGCAGCTCAAAATGTCCAAAATGATAGATTTTATAAAGGGAAAGACCTTGGCATGTACTGTAGGATTCCTGCTGGATCTGTTTTCCGAGAAGCTCGGCTCAAAACGTAGGAGAGTCTGAGAGCCATGCGTAAAGGTGGACAAACACCATGGAGTGATAAAGCAGTCTATTCAGAACGTACTGTCACCTAAACCTAAAGAAGTTCAGGTCAAAAGAATCGGAGGTCTGTGCAAAAAATTAAACTTAATGCTTAGTGCTTTGGAATGTGAAAAGAGGACATCATTTTCAGTGAGTGAAAAAGGAACTTGAAACTATTAAATTAATAAACTAATGTTTCTGGAACATTGTTTTATCTATGGAACTATATTTTGATAAACCTTAAGAGAACGGTTACCACTTATATGTTCTAAGAAATATATATACTTTGTATTTTTATGAATGGTACAGCAGTTAATAAACACCTTATCTCACAGCTAGAGGAAAGGATAATATGCAATTGTTTGCTACAAAAAACAAAATATTACAGAAGTACAAACTGTATTTTATAAAAAAGAATTAAATTGCTAATTTATTCAAAAAAAGCAGTGATGTTTAAAAAACGTCTGTAAGGCTGTCATTAACAAAGTGCTCTGAAACCCGGCACAAGATGAAGTAATTGAAGAGATAATAAAGCCCCGTCTCCTGCAAATGCAATTTTCTCCCTCTGCAGGCTGCCATTTGTATTCCATTAACACTCACCACAGCTCTGAGCTGCGGATTGTAGCGGCCATTCGGAACAAACTGCTCCTCATTACCAGAAAGCATCACCGACCGGACAGCCTAACCAACATCTCCATGGTAACAGCACCCACCGAGTCGCCCGTCGAAGAGTTCCAGTACATCAGGGTAAAACACAGTCTCATTCCGTTTCCGTTCCAGGGTTCAGACAGAGACCGCTTCTCAGGCATTTGCGCCGGATTACATCACATCAGCAGGGACAACTTAACGATGCCCCTTTTCCTAGAGCTCTTGATCCAAAAGGCTATTGACCATTAGAAAAAAATGAACAAAATAAAGGCATTTGAAAATGGTCAAACCTTTTAAAGCCACAGAATGGTCTGGGTCATTTCATGGGGCAGCCTAAATGAAAACCATAAAGAAATGCATGACAGTTTATCAGACCCCAGTGGTTGCTGGCCTTCACTGGTTCGTGCACTAAAGGTGCCTTAACAGACCAAAGAAATATAACAATTTCCTTTGAAACCGACAAAAGGAAAGATTCTATTAGAGCATGTGCACACGGTGATTTAAGACAAATGATCAGCTTATACAGTATGACACACGTTATTCTTGGTTGCAGGAGATCTGCCTGTGTGATCCCCCTGTGGTGATGGCTCTTGTGGATGGGCCTACGGGGGAATATGACAACATGATCTGCGTGGCCTACAAGCATCAGTTCGACTTGATAAACGAGAGCACGGGTGAAGCGTACAGGCTGCATCACGTGGATGCCAACAGGGTACAACCACCAACACTTTTCAAACCAAAACCTGCATGGTCCAGCTGAGACAAATACGTAATATGGGGTTAGGCTTCATGTTGCATGAAGGATTAAACTGCAGAACTGGTAGACTGCACAGAGGCCTTGGTTTCTTGAGTCACTAACCTTTGATGATCCTGAGTCCCAAGGTCTTAACACCAGCCTGTCTGTAGATTGACCAGAAGAGAATTTGGGCAGCTGGAATGAAGGTCTGTCCAGTCTTGGCCATTCGTTTATGCTTGGCCCCGATGACTTTTAAAAAAGGTCTGAAATTTAAAAAGAAAAAAAAACATCATTGCACTGCGCAAGTACACTGGGCCATTTGGCTTGAACATGCGAAATGAACAGTAATTCCTATGACAGATATTGTAGTGTAGAAGTTCTGAAAAAGCATTTTGGATGTTTGTCATTTAATGATAGTGTGCCACAAACAGCAGTCTGCAGATGAGGTTGTAAAGGGTTTAAACTCCTGAGTGATTTTGTTGAGACCTTCAGGTGAGTTTTGTTTTTTTAATTCGAAGTTGTATTTTTCAGGTCAATTTTGTTGCAGCAATAGACGTGTACGAAGATGGGGAAGCTGGGCTTTTGCTGTGCTACAACTGTGAGTATCAATGCCCTTTTGACAACATTAACACCTAAAATATTTATTGCAAAGAAGGGCAGATTTTTTTTTGATAACCTCCTAGTGGTTTACTGATGGCAAGAAGGTCAGCCTAATTCAGGAGGTTACAATTGGCAATTTATCATGTTTTCCTCGCAACATAAAAACACATGTATTCTATTTTACACATTTTGATTGCAGGCGTTTCTGGAATTTCTGGAAATCATATTAGAAGCTGTAACGTGCTGGCTTCAATTGATCAGTGATTTCATTTACAAACTTCCTAAAGATAAAACTATATAGGCAGAATCAAGCATTAAAAACTGTAAATAGGAAATTATTTGTAAGTGAAAACATAATGACATAGCCTGAATGTGTTCCCATATCTCAGTTGCTTGCCCGCTGAATAATTACATCTTGTAGATTTTTTCACCTTGGTAGTTTACTGAGCCTTGAGGGCAAAATGTCTTGTTGGGTGGATTCACCATGTTTCAGACTGACAGAACTGCCACATCTTTCATCCAGAGTGGACTACCTTGTCTGTATCACAGACCATTTCTCATGCAGCGGTGGAATTTTTCCCTATTGAGCCAACCAATGTCAAGAAACATTCAGATGGACAAGTCTCTTTCTGGATGTGCAAGTCTCATGTTTATGCTTAATGTCATAGTTTCTGATATATACTGTAAAATCCAAAATATAGCCATACAAAAATATCAACTTTTTTCATCGTGGTTTAGTCTTATGCCCTGCATTGGCAATCTTCTCATTCTATTTTGCTGCGTAAACTGTATAATTTGTGCCACGAACTTCAATATTCTGTGGATACAACATACAGTAGACAGCATTGTGAGTAATATCTCGTAAGAACAACTGTTTTCAGAGGTATTTCTATTTCCTGGCCTGTATAAGAGAGTTATTCAAAAACTAAAGATAGTCCCAATATTATGGAACAAATCTGTATAAGGTGTGTGAAGAGCTAGATGAATAATGGAGCACATTCATAATCTCTTAGCTTCTCAAAATATCAGTTTCAATACCTCTGATTTATTGTAATTTCTGTATCCTGTGCATTAGGATACAATATCCATTAAAAGACAAGACATGTTTGTCTAATTTGAAAAACTCTTATTGTTTAACATAATGTGAAGCTCTATGTCTTGTTTTCTCTGTGGAGTAAGATAATGGAGAAAACATATTACTAGATTATTAAAGTTATATAATAATAAGGTAAATAGCAGCAAGCAGCCATATCACCCTGCAACTCACAACTTGTAACCCACTGAAGCTAAGCAGGTGTGAGCCTGGTCAGTACCTGGATGGGAGACCTCCTGGGAAATACTAAGGTTGCTGCTGGAAGAGGTGTTAGTGGGGCCAGCAGGGGACGCTTACCCTGCGGTCCATGTGGGTCCTAATGCCCCAGTATAGTGACGGGGACACTATACTGTATACAGGAGCTGTCCTTCGGATGAGACGTAAAACCGAGGTCCTGACTCTCTGTGGTCAATGAAAATCCCAGGGCGTTTCTCGAAAAGAGTAGGGGTGTAACCCCGGCGTCCTGGCCAAATTTCCCATTGGCCCTTACCAATCATGGCCTCCTAATAATCCCCCTCTATGAATTGGCTTCATTACTCTGCTCTCCTCCCCACTGATAGCTGATGTATGGTGAGTGTTCTGGCACACTATGGCTGCCATCGCAACATCCAGGTGGATGCTGCACATTGGTGGTGGTGGAGGGGAGTCCCCATTACCTGTAAAGCGCTTTGAGTGGAATGTCCAGAAAAAGCGCTATATAAGTGTAAGCAATTATTATTATGATTATTATTATTATTATAAATATTCACATATTATGCTATAAGCATTAAAAGGGTTCTAAATCAACCAATCCCATCACCACCAACACAGATTTGGCAAAGATCATTAAATCTGATCTTTCACCTCTATAAATGCTTTTAGTAGGAGGACAGTAATTTTCCAGTACAAAATTAATATTAATGAACATTTGCAAAGGGGCTTTAGGAAACATCTATTCAATCTAAATGCTTTAGCCTACACGTCAGAGTCATAAAAAGTGTGCATCCTTGGTATTGGCAGATTGGAAAATGGCATTCATTTCCTGATAACGAAAGGTCATTGGCTTTTGTGCAGTAGAGCTATACAATGTCAATGTTATCTTCTTTAGGGGTTAAGGTCTGTCAAACAAAGACTAGGGGCTGTTTTACATCATAATGTTGGAATAAGTATTAATAGCATAGTCACAGTCTGGTAGGCATGTGCAGAATACAGTAACTGGGTATTGATAATGAACACCATGCACTGGCTGTATAACAGCGAAGGTATATGGTCTGTGAAAATTAATTAGGATTTTCATTTTCATACTTTAATTCTTCCTGATAACAGGAACAAACAGAAATTAAAGCGTTGTTTGACTAATCTAATATTGCAGGGTTACTGAAGGTAACAGATCCTGAAAACCAAAACAGAAAGAGGAAACAAATGATAAAATGTAGAATAATTTGATTAAGGTATAATTTAACTCAGCATAGTGTGTTTATGCTGTTGGATTACAGCAATTTATCTACATTACCAAGAACGGAAATCCACAAAAGTAGGTTTAGGATGCTTTAGCTTATTAATCAGAGATGGACAGGTTAGTCATAAATGCGAATGGTTCACTAAACACAATGCTAAATATTTGAGACAAGTTCTGGCAGAAAAAGTGGCAAATAATCAACCCCAGTAAAAATCCTTTATGGATCTGGAGGGGAACTGTAGATACGATTGGGTGTTCTGCTATGGCATGATGATGCAGGACTGCAACGTATTCTATATACATCATAAACACTTTAAGCAGACTGCATTTTAAATCTCTACTATATCTTCCCTGATGTCCAGATTTTGCCCCTGAATTAAAGCTCTTTGGAGACCACAACAATAAAAATAGTAATTCCTTATACTTATGTAGCGCTTTTCTGGACACTCCACTCACAGCGCTTTACAGGTAATGGGGACTCCCCACCACCACCACCAGTGTGCAGCCCCACCTGGATGATGCGATGGCAGTCAGAGTGCGCCAGTACGCTCACCTCACATCAGCTATTAGTGTGGAGAAGGACAGAGTGATAAAGCCAGTTCATACAGTAGATGGGGATTATTAGGAGGCCATGATTGGTAAAGGCCAATGGGAAATTTGGCCAGGATGCTGGGGTTACATCCCTGCTCTTTTCGAGAAAACACCCTGGGATTTTTAATGACCACAGACAGTCAGGACCTCAGTTTCATCCGAAGAACGGCGCCTTTTTACAGTATAGTGTCCCCGTCACTATACTGGGGCATTAGGACCACACAGACCACAGGGTGAGCGCCCCCTACTGGCCCCACTAACACCTCTCCCAGCAGCAACCTGTTTTTCCCAGGAGGTCTCCCATCCAGGTTCTGACCAGGCTCACAATTGCTTAACTTCAGTGGGCTGCCAATTATGAGTTGCAGAGTGATATGGCTGCTGTTGTTATATAAATAAGGCCTCTAAATTTCCTTGATAATCTGTTTGAGCTGGCCACTCAACTCAACTCAACATTGCAGCAGGTACCTACCAGGATGGTGTTGGGAAGTTGGTAAACCATTGGAATCTGTCTGTTGCAAGATTGAGAAACTATGAAGAAGAGATGCAGTCCAACAAATGATACCAAACAAATGATTTTCTTCCTTTTTCAATCAAAGTTGAACTATAACTATAATACTGTACATATATATGTATAAACACAATTAGAAACCGACGTTTTTATGTTTGTTTATGAGCAGCACATCTTCATTTAATTACAGTATTTTAGACAATAATATTTGTCAAATCACTTGTACGTGATTATACTAACCAAAAGTGCAAAGATACACTGGAGGCCAGATTAGGTTACTGCAAGAATGAAGCTCCAAGACAAACATTTCTGTGGGGACAAACTAGTGTCATCTGTCATCCGGTTTACAATAACTTACAAATCAGATGATCTTAAGGAGGTTAATCATTGCATTTTTGTGTTTTTAATTATCAAACCAAATCACTGCTCAGTAATTTTAACGGGACATATCTAAAGATAGAAAATCACCTTTGAAAACATTAAGCTATAAAAATATTTTAAAGGAATCTTGTAACATTAGTTGTAAAACATTTTCCCCTTTTTCTTTGCAGACATCTGTTACTACAAGAAGGTTTGCCCATTCAATGGAGCTACTCCAATGATTCAGTCCTCAGCTTCTGATTTCCACTTCAGCTGGAATCAGGTTCCCAATTCAATCGGTAGGCACCCTTTCTCAGAATGCTCAGAGCCCAAAAATGAGGCAATTTATAGGGTAACATACAGTATGGGAAAATGACAGTAAAATACCAACTGAAATCAAACAGCAGGTGATAACAGCACCTAAATGCTTGAGGATTTTTCATCAAAAGCCTTTTCACTTTTCTTTTGAATTCTGAACTAAAGTCATTGAACCGAAATTGAGCTGAAACTCAATTGTGTAAAAAAAACAACATGGTTTTGGTTTCCACACGGACTGGTAAGAAGCAGAAGAGCGTTTCTCCACATGGCGAGTGAGTTTTTTTAAAAGCTACCGCAGACACTCCCAACTGCCAATTCAGCAGCTGAGAAACATATGCACATGAATGCTTGTTACACTCATGTGACAAAACAAACTAGTTCCGTTTGGACGTCAAGACAGGAGGACACTC
Source organism: Lepisosteus oculatus (assembly GCF_040954835.1). Classification (NCBI taxonomy): domain Eukaryota; kingdom Metazoa; phylum Chordata; class Actinopteri; order Semionotiformes; family Lepisosteidae; genus Lepisosteus; species Lepisosteus oculatus. The sequence goes on along the minus strand of NC_090719.1, from coordinate 8,055,739 downwards.
ATTCTTATTAATGGGCGGCTGCCACCACTGTCATGAAGCACTGACAGCAATGCACATTCCAATTTAAAATATCAGTCACACAAATAAAATGCAATTGGAGAGTTGGAGGACAGTGAGAAGGTCTATCTTTTGCATCTGTTCATTGCAATGCGATACTGAAGGTAAATGTGTACCATATTAAAAAATAATTCCTTTTGTTTTCTAGTATGTGCTTTCCCCTATATCTTGGCATTTACTACCGACTCCATCGAGATCCGTTTAGTGGTGAATGGAAATCTAGTCCACACTGCTGTGGTCCCCGAACTCCAGCTTGCAGCATCTAGGGTAGGTATAAATGACCTAATGTCTGCAGACTTTAAACTGTTTTCTTTGTGCCTGAGGCTTTCTACAGCTAGATCTGTCGAAGGGATTTGCACAGTAAGATCTTCTGTTATTTCTGCAGCACAGCCAGTGAAGTGTGAATGCAAGCCGTCCACAAGATGCAAGGGAAAATGAGCAGCTATGCTTTCTGATTCTGTGTTGTGTGTTACACTGAAGGCTAACGTGTTGATGCTGACATGCTGTGTGGAGAGTGGAGGTGGCTGTCAGTCTAGACAAAAATAAGCACTGTTAAGGAAGAGGGAAAAAAAAGACAGCTCTCTGAAATGCTACAAAACTAACAGCAGTTGCGTCTCCTCCAAAATTCTTTGATGCTTTCTCTGTCTTTGCAGTCGGATATTTACTTTGTGTCCTCTGCTGCAGTGAATGCAGCCTCCAACAGCAGCTCCAAAGACACCAGCTCCCACAGTTCCCCCCAAACACCGACGGGCTACGAAATGCCCACTTTCCCATCACCGTTAGGGGACGGTAAGCCTGATGGGGGTGAACCCCCTGATCTGTGCACAGATATAGAGAGAGGCTGTCACACTCAGGTGCAAAAAGAGATAACAAATGTGCAAGTTGCTCTGTGGTTTCTAATCCACAACAGGACATCCAAACAAAAATATATTATGATTAAACAAATTAAAATAATAAAAATAAACAAATGACGTGGTAACGTTCAAATAATATTTGAACAGGCTGTGTATGTTGCTGATTTAACATTAAAAAATTAAAGCTCTATTAATAAAATGTGGGAATTGCATAGACTAAATTTAGCAGCTTCAGGTGACCTTATGGAGTCATAAAACTGAATAGATGGGATATACTGTATATTTACAGTTTATACAAAATGTGTTGTATTTTCTCACACCAAAGTGTTCAGACATCTGAATTGGTACAGCAGAACCAATTCTGAATCACAGTCTAGAGTCACAGCCCACTACAGGTCCTCCACATCAGCTGTACAGGGGCTGGCATAGTGTCTCATTCCGTATTCTACTGGGATCCCTATTAAAATAAAATTCTATGAGATACTAGCAAACGGGTAGCTTTCACTTTCTTTGCTGAAATGTTTCAATGGGAAGTGAGACAGACAATAATCTTTGGGTTGCATTCTGACTAAAATACCCTCTACACCCCTTCCATTTGATGCACATTGCAGTCCATTAGGTAGGGTTTATATGTAAAGGAGGATAGCTGAGCATGAGGTTACTAATGGGCTAACTTGGGCTGTGAAAACAGGTGTTGGGGGATGGCAAATAATACACATTAGCTGTCTGTGACAATAAGGTTAATAAGCTCACCTAGGTTACAGCAGAGTGAGAGGAAGGAAATCATAAATGGCCAGAGCAGAGCAACTGAGCTGAGCTAGCACAGGCAGAGAGGAGGGCAATAGACAGACTGCAGTACTGTATATTACATGTGTATTTAACAAGCGATCTTGCTGTTTAAGATGAAGGTAAGAAAAATAAGTGCCAACATCAAAGCCTCCAAATGTTTCATTATTTGATAGCTGGTGACAAGATGATCTGCTTCTGACGGATACAAAATACACACTTTAAATAAACCTCGGTAAAAATGGATCGACTGTCCTCATTGAGCTCAGAATAGACCTTTTTGAAGTCTGTGGGAGGAGAGAAAAAAACCTTGTAGCAAAGTTTGGTTGAAAACTGTCATTTTTTTTTTATTTGAAAACTTTGCAGGACATCTTTTTTGTGATAACATGCTTCAGTGAGCTCTGTTTCTCTTTGCTGACTAAAACATGTTCCGTCTCTCTAAATGTTCAACAACTTCACAATAATAACGTTGGTACCAAACCTTTATCTAAGAAGGCTATACACACCCTATTTCATATTGGAAACAATGTTCTGCAATACAGTACATTCGAATTTCCATTAGTAATGTGTTACAGCTCTCTTCCTAGATTAATCATTTTGTGTTTTTTAATTAACCTACAAGGGATGTGTCCCCCTCTGAAGAGAGCAGGCCTGCAATGGCAGAGGGAAACACTGCAGAAAGTGCTTTGCACCCTTGACAAATAATCCATTAATAATACAGTACTGTATCTTTCATTGCCGCCACTTCCAGAAATGCCAGACGTTGTGGAAACGCAAACGAGCACTGCATGGAATTAGGAGCGAGAGTCAACGTGCCATTACAGACTTGCGAGTCTAAGGCTGTCTCTCCATTTTATGTTGGCGTTGAATGTTGGGTTTTTTTCTTGAAGCGCTCTCTCAATTGAAATGCAGACAATGAAGCAGGCACTGGCTGTCTGAGAGAGGGACTCAGCACAGCAGGAGGGATGGGAGGTGGGAGGGGGGAAATGCAAATAGACCAACTGCAGCTCACAGTGGAAAGTGTGCCTGAAAAGAGGTAGCCAAGAGAACCCGATTTGAAGGCAGCCGTGGAATCTGGACAGCCGAGGATAACAGGACTAAGATGACGGCGCATTCTCGTTGTTATCCACCCAGGTTAAATCAGAGAGAAAGTGTCGAATAAGCAGAATCTGTTTCTGCTGTTGAGACCTCCAATCGTAGTGACGGAGAATATAGATTTAGAGCTCAATTCAACATTTAGGTGTACAAAGCTGAACTGCTTAGAGAGAGAGAGAGCATGCTTTAAAACAGTGAATGGTTGGGGAAAAACAGTGAAACCATCAAGCTTATCATACCGATGACACTGCGGTGATGGAGCTGATTAATTAAATCCCTTCTTTATCACTTTACAGTGTTAAAGATACAGTATGGGAAATAGGCTCACTGAGGCTTTGATTCATTCCTGCCATTAGCGCCTTCACTAATGAATGTAATCCACTTGAAATCATCTTAAAACTTAAGAATTAAATGTACAGTCTCTTTTAGAAGGTGTTAATTTGATTTTAAAATGGTTTGAAAGGGGTATTTTAGAATTCAGTCCATTTTCCACTGCAGTCTCAAAGTAATCAGAGTACTACAGCAATTTGTACCCTCGAATAAAAACATAAGGCCCCATAATTACATTTTCTTTGAATCATTAAGACCCAGCTGCAGATTTGTGACAGATTTCCCATGAAGGAAAATAAAGTTGCATCAAGCAGTAATATTTTTTAAGAGAACTAGAGAAGCCATCTGGAGATGTGCAGCTTCTGAAACAGAAGATGTTTTTCTGGTTTTCTGGGGGGATTGAATGCTGAATGAAAGATTCTGAATAATTTTTCAGGTTTGCATTTTATTTATTCACCAAGACTACACATCTTTGAGGCGAATGCATCCGCATTTAATTTAATCGTGTTGATAAAACACAGACAATTTGTTTGGGACGTGATTGTGCTCGCTTTTAATTCTCTCATGTAAGGAAAATAGGCTGTAATAATGGGGTGGCTCACTTAATGAGCATCAGACAGTGGGAATGTAGCTTGTTTGTACATTCAAAAACACAGGTGCTCATTTCCCACTCCTGTGATCGTCCAAGAGTAGCTTCAGTTTGCATGCCTCTTCTACTTTATTTAGACCCTGGGCTGTCTGTATTTATTTATTTTTCACAGCTGGTTTGCCAGACACATGTCAGTGTCAAAGAGATGGATGCTCACTTGCTCACTTAATTTGCCTCCTCTCTTGAAGCCAAGACAAAGGCAATGGCGGTTGTATTGATTTCTTCCTAAGTATACAGCACAATGAGTCGTAAATGCATAACAGTGACAACTGCAGAAACTTTGACCGAGTCCTTTCTTCTTAAACTCAGACCCTCCATTGCTGTTTATCAGCAACATGTGTGACACATCACCATTTTCTAAAAAGTACAGCTGTACAGTTTTATATTGTAAAGGTTCAGCAAGTAATATCCAAATCTTATTTTATATGGCAAAGGTTTGCAAAGCCTCCTTGATACACTGGTCTAGGTGGAGCGCATAACTAAGCCTCAATGCAAGAGTGTCAAGATGTTATCTTCATAGGGTGATGACTGAAATGTGACCATCTATACCTCAGTGACAAAATGGACAAATCTTAATTCCTGAATCAGGCCGTTTCTCCTCTGCTACATTGTGGACCCCTTCATAAATAATCATAAATAGCTTCCTGTAAATGTTATCAGAGATATATGGGGCACCCTGCTTCTTTGTATAACATCTCTATGCTTTCAGCACAACATAACTGCAATAGTGAACACATTGCAATATTGCATTCCTGCTTTGCGAAACAGCTTTACACAATTTTATACCAGTCTGTTTGGATGAATGTTTTTCCTGACAATGGAAAAACAATTTCTGATCATTACCTGTAGACTTCAATTACGGGGTAGCTGTAGAAAATTACAGCTATTTAGGTGAGAGTTCAAAGTCTCAATGAAAATTTAATAATTCAATTTGTGTGGTCAAGAGAGAAAAAAATAAAATGATTAGGAAATTTAATGTGTCAAGCCCATCCCTCTTGTTAAGTCCTTGCTATTAAAAAATGGCTAATCTGGGATCAAGCAGTGCATTGCTGGTATGCATGTAGAGAGGACTTTGTACATGAGAAGAATAATTTGAGCTAACAAATTCCTCTGGAATATAGTGCATAGTAGGTATACTGAAGTAGTTCAAGTAGGGAGCTGCGTCAGCATGCGCAGGCTGCAAAGGAACAGGTAACAGGTTTATTCCCTGCTGAAGAGAAAAGACAGAAAACACAACGTTTCAGCTGTGGAGCCTTGTGTGGACCCCTCACACTTGAAGAAGGCTCCACAGCCAAAACTTTGTGTTTCCTTTCAGCATGAAATAAACCCGTTACCTGTTCCTTAGTAGGTATACTGTTGCTTCATAAACCCAATTAACCTGGTTTGTAATTTATATACCTTGATGTATGGAACAAACAAGAGGTGTTTCCTGGTATACATGAGAATTGTGAAAAAACTCCAAGACAGTTATAGAGCATCTACAGTACTATTTTAGGACTATTCTATATCCTAAATTCTATATCAAACAACTAAAGCCATTGTTTTTAAAATGGAACTCCTATAAGAGCTAAAATTTCTACAGATTTGGGATTTCCATATGGTTTTCTTCCCCAGGAGTCACCAGCAATTGTCAAGATAACTACTTCAGTTCTTTACATAGTGTCAGTGCTGAGCTTGAATGTGATTCAGCGCAGAAATGTGTTTTTACTATATCATACTGTGCACAACCCCTTGGCTTGTACGCGGTTAAGACAGTGCGTTTTGGCCTTGCTCAGACTTTTTGGTGATGTGGTTATACCCTTGCCTTAGAAGCTGGTGACCAGGGTTCGATTTGTTGACACGACACTGCTGACCCCAATTACATTTTGATATTGACTGTCGGTCTCTCTTTGTCATCATCTGCATGGAGTTACTGTTCTTGACTGTCTCCATCTGTGATGCGAAGATGCAAAATGTGCCCTGGGGGTGTTATATTCCACAATTCACTCACTATTTATCAGTCTCGATTTTATGAAACCCTATATTCTGTGGCAAGAAGACAGTCACATCAGATCAAGCCATCTCTCCTTATAAGTCTAGGAGCTCTCACAAACTCCTACTCCCTATGCAGATTAGCCTGATGTGAAAGCGACTGGAGTAATGTGATTTAGAGTAAGTTACAAAAACCTGGAAGATTCCACTAAAACATTTACTGTGTTCTATTTAGGGTTTCTTCATTCACTGTGGGAGTGAATTTGTGCCCTCATTTCAGACTCCTCACATCTTGAGCGAGTTTAACAATAAGTATAAGAAGGTAAAGGCTGGTAAAAATCAAACACCCGAAAGTAATAGTGTTATTAATGTTAAGTTTACATACAGTACCTTATGTTTGGTAAGTATTTGGTTTAACATCATAGATACACATTAAATTAAAAGGTGTTTATACTGCCACACTCAAGATTGTCATCTGTAAATCTTTTGTGGGTTTTTGGTTTTCAGTTGGTTACCTGTATTATGTTAGATTTGGTTTATGCAAGTTTGAGATCTGTCCAGATAACCAATTTCAATATCACAGATGCATTTTGAAATGTGCTGTCTACCTAATGCCTCATTAAGAAGAGTACTTCCATAAGCCATGTATTAATTCAGTGGTGAAAATTTAATCTGTTCATAATTTGGCAATGTGCCCTTCTTTTGTCAGTTTCTAGCAATTTGTTTTTGGATGCCCAGTATTATGCGTCAAATCTCCTAATGCGAACCAGTGGTCCATTTATTGACCAACTATCATTGCTTCAGGTCCAAATATATTAAAAGGTTAAAGACATAAAGAGATCAGTACAGTACAATGGAGCAGAGTGACAGCCTCAGTGTACTTTGTATGTATTGTGCCTGTCCTTTTCTGTATATTTGATGTGTCTTATTTGTGTTTCTTTTAAATATCAGATTCTATTAGGATCCCATATGGAACAAAGCTATCCCTGTATATGTCAAAAGAAGCCGAAGGTATTTAAGACTATCTATAGACTCTTTAATACATATGTTGTACCACTGGTTTCTGAACATGCACGTTTTTTTGTGTTAGTGAGTTGTTTTAAAAATACATCTCGCTAAACTGTGTAGTAAAAGCCATGCACGTTAAGAGATTGTGTTTGGGAACTTGACTGAAAAATGGCAGCCTAAAATCTCTTCACTTCATTTTGATTCAGAGAAAACCATAATTGAAACAGGAATCTGTGGCATGCCATGATTTGTTGGCAGCATACCAATACAGTATACTTTTGTCGTTGTGTCCTTTTTTACCAACTAATTCGACCTCCGTGGCCACCGAAAGTGGACATCGACAAAAGTGAATCCCATGTTTAACACATTTGTAATCTGTGGAGATTTTTTAAGATTAAAGACAAATTAATCCATTTTGTAATTCATGACAACTGCATAAAAGTCATCTGACTGGATTGTTCAGATCAGAAGCCACTTTTAAAATTCAAAATGTTATTAAAAATAATTTTTAAAAATCTCCATTACGGTACATACTATATACTTGTACTGTAAGTGCTCCTATCTATATGTCTTCCAAAAGATATACTGTAGATATGCACACTTCTTTTAACTGCATGCTTGCTAATCTTCACTTGTTGTCTAAACATATGTATAGGTTTTGTTTGTACAAGATGGGTTTTGCATTAACCTTCCTATGTTATGTCTTCACTTAAATAGAAAAGCATTAAGATTGCAAATAATACTTCTTTCCTCTTGTTTGGGATTTGCTTTTATTTGCGAACTGGTATTGCTTGTGTATTTATTTGTATGTTTTCCAACTCACGCTGTTTTCACATTTTCACCGTAGCCAATGACAAAATATCCTGCTCATGATGCCACCTAGTGGCTGGATTGTGTAGTTTGGAAAAAAAATATCACCATAGAAATCATATAAGGACCCTTGATCTTAATCTTCTCTCAACTATGATGGTTTACATTTCAGGGAGAACTGTTCCTTCTTGTTTCAAAGCCAAATGCAGCAGTAATGCCAACAACAAAATGTATTAATTTAATTTGTAGGACTTGATATACTGAACTGTGTTAAGCATAGAGATTCAAAGCACAGTATATTGCTTCAACTGATTCAGCCATATGACCCTTTTTTTGGATCAGGTAATATTTTCTAAACCCCTTTTGACAATTTAAAAAAAATGTTCTTCTGTAATAATCTGATTTAAGCAATACATTGAGAAATCACCTAAATATGAACAAAAGGAATTAAAGGTTGTGCTGATTATATAAACCACCCCAAGAGCACAATAAAAAAAGAAAATGCAATGCTTTATACATCTACTGTAGGTTTTTGAAAGTAAAAAAATGAGCAGCCAATATTAAAAATGGCTTTTTTATATTTCCCTGGGGGCTAGCTATAATCTCAGAGTGATGCAGGATTTGGAGCTGACAGACTAAATTGTTAAATTTGTTTGTTTCTTGGCAGAAGATATTAGAATGGAATATTTACTGAAGCATTTGACTGTATTGAATGGACTTGCAGCTCATAACTATAAGAATTGGGAAAAATGAAAAAAGGTAGCAGGTGAACCTATTGGTTCACTACAGCTCTGACATGTTTCAGTTGTTTTCTGAGAAGATATCTGTGATTTGCAGATGACTTTCTATACTGAGTTTTTACATTAACTGATGGCAAACAATTATACATCCTTTCCCTTCTGCTCCATCAGATATTTAAGAAAAAGGTGTGCAGTGTTGATTGACTTTGGCTAGTAACAGCAATTTCATCCACAGAAATCCCTTGGGAGAGTCAGAAAGTATGATAGAGAGCTGGTCTAGACAAGACTGATAATGAATGTAGGTCATAACATTAAAAACAACAGAGGGATTTAAGGGTTATTCTCCAGTACAGGCAACCATGTCAGTGTCGACATAATGTTGGCTTAGAAAAGCAGTATGACTGATTTCACATGTGATACTGTCATCAATAAACAATTTCTGTTTCAATTTTAGCCTTGCCTGTACATTTAGTTCTGGAGCCACTTAATGCAATACAGCGCTGTCTCACTTATGTTCCTTTTTTACATGTAGCTCCTTGTATTTTGTTTCTCCAGCCTTCACTGAAAAATTAATATGATGATATTTCAGCACCTCGACTGGAAACAGAAATGAAAAGCTAAGCTGTGTAATTGGAATAGCTTTTGTTGGTACAATCCTGAGAGGTGCTTGGACACTGCTTTAATCAACTTCAGACATTATTCCAATTACTTTAAACCCCTGCAGGATATTGCATTTAAATTGATTGCAGAAAGAATTGTTAATCTGCTCGAAAATGAATTTTAATGACATTCACAGTTAGCCTGAACACAGTGACTGTTGGTAAACTTCAAAATATATTCAAGGATGGCTTTGATGAAGCCAATCTAAATTTTATGGTAATACTATGAAGTATTTTGCCTGCAGTTTCAAAATTGTCCTTGGTTATTGAATATTTTTGTGCGAGGTTATAGAATTAATGCCTTTACATTGCAAAGACTACCATATACAGTAAAATAAAAAGCAAATGCCTTGCTTTGCATCCAGAGCTATGTACTGATTAAAAGCTGGAAATACTGTATACAAATACTGTAGATATTATTTATCCCAACAAATGGTAAATGTGATGCTGGAAAACATATATATGTAGTCTAGCTTTTGCTGATGCCTAGACAATTGGCTCCAAGTAATCCAGTTTATTAATTTTCTTCTGGGTTAGTATAGACATGCTAATCAGACATTTTCCTGGTTGCATACTTAAAAAGGTTAAGCCACATTCAGGAATTTCTCAAAGGCTTGAATTTTAAGCCATGGATTAATAGCAGAGAAGCTATCTTGCCTTATATTCAGAAATGCACGCTCCTTTATTTTATCATAACATTAGAGACATATTAATAGTATTTAAAAAAATCTGCCACAGATGACTGACAATGAAGATGAGTATCTTTAAGAAAATGGCTCTTGCGGTAAAGCTGGGTAGCTTTTGAGTGACAGTGCCTTCTGCCGAGCAGCAGTTCACTTGTCCCTTGGCAGGAAAGCCACCTGTCTCTCCCCTGTCACAGGTCAGCTCCTCGAGCAGCGTCCTTAACGGACTGCAGAGTCAGAACTACTGTAGATACAATTCTGTGGTTTTGTTGGAAAAAATATTTTGCAAAGTGACTAGGAAATTAGATCAATGCATGAATACTTCCTAAATCAGTATCATATGTGTACAGAAGCAGTGATTATAAGATGTTAATAATAATCCCTTACACTTACACTATTTATAGCACATTTCCGGACACTCCACTCAAAGAGCTTCACAGGTAATGGGGTCTCCCCTCCACTACCACCAATGTGTAGCCCCAACCTGGATGATGCGACGGCAGCCATAGCGCACCAGTACTCTCACCGTGAAGAGGAGAACAGAGTGATGAGGCCAGTTCAGAGATGGGGACTATTAGGAGGCCATGATTGGTAAAGGCCAATGGGAAATTTGGCCAGGACGTCAGGGTATCACCCCTACTCTTTTAATTGGTACTCTTTTCAAGAAACGCCATGGGATTTTTAATGACCACAGAGAGTCAGGGCCTCGGTTTTACCTCTCATCTAAAAGATGGTGCCTTTTTACAATATAGTGTCCCAGTCACTATACTGGCGCATTAAGACTCACACAGATGGCAGGGTGAGCGCCCCCTGCTGGTCCCACTAACACCTCTTCCAGCAGCAACCTTAGTTTTTCCCAGGTACTGAACAGGCTCACACCTGCTGACCTTCGGTGGGTTGTCAATTGTGAGTTGCAGGGTGATATGGCTTCTACTGTTATACAGATAAAGCCTCTAAATTTTCTTGATAAACATGAGCTGGCTACAAACTCAACATTTCAGCCTTTCATCTTACTAAAATTCAAGTTTTAAATTCTAATGTTTGGAAAATATGTTGCGTGTAACATCTGGTCAACAGGGCTGTTATAAGTAAGTGGACACATTAATAAGCTGTTAATAGCTTGACCGATATTGAAAAATGTCTTGGCAACATTTCCCATCTAAAACTTCTTTCGCTCTGCTGCGCTCGCTATTAAGAAAATAATGCTTTACTAAGCTGCTCATCGTTTTACAGTTGGTGTCAACAAGCAGGAAATCCCGGTAACTTTCTTTGTTGCCAATGTGTTTTGAAGGTGAAGTGCAGCTGAAACACATCTACAAGATCCCCCTGAGTAACCTTGTAGGCCGGAGCATTGAACGTCCACTAAAGTCCCCACTGGTCAACAAAGTGGTCACTACTCCCACCTCGGGCATCGTGTCTTCTTCTATAGTTCCTGTGACACACTCCCTGTCCCTGTCACGCATGGAAATCAAAGAGATTGCCAGCAGGACTCGCAAGGAACTACTGGGTATGAAAATCCCTTGAATATGGCTTCAAATAAAACAAATAAGGACAAAACACCAGCCATTCGAACTCTGTTAGTCACTTAAACTGCGTAGGAGAGATTTATAATCATCTAAAAACTTCCACAAATTTACAAAAAAAATGAATTATGAAGAGTTTTCCTTAAATGTATTAAGAAGAGAAATTGCATAGCTTACGCATAGTGTTTGTTCAGAAACTTCAGTTCTCAGAATGTGTTAACATTCTATTAACATCATTCTATTAAGACTGTATTAGTGGGAAAATATATATTTTATGTAGCCTAAAAAATTCTAAATCTATATGCCTGCAGTTTGTTTATCTTTCTATGCCTCAGTCTTCACATACAGTATTATATTACTTATATTAAGAGATGTTTAAGTCTACCGAAAAGCTAATATAGAAACCTACCGCAAATTGGATATCTCATATTATATATATTATATATATGGATATCTTAATTGTTGAAAAAATGTTTATTGAAATCAGAATCATAGCATGTTTTAAGTTGTTCCTGCATGTGCAGACCTACCCCTCTAGGGCTCCGAATCAAAACACTTTTTTTTAAACAGCACTCCTCCTAACAGAGAAATGGGCAATGAAATGTCTAGCTTAGCTTTTCGTCATTTGCTTTCTTTGTTCAGGTCTTACTGATGAACCAAGTAATAAGTCAGAAGGCCCGCAGAAACAAAGAAGGATGTCCCGCAAACCACCAGAGGAGGAGACAAAACAAGGAGCTGTGAGATCAACGAGCACTGACAAGTAGGGGGATAACTGTCTTTACTCAGCAATAACCAGGCTGTATTGCAACTGCCCTCTGTTAACTCTTTGGCTTAGGGAACTATTCTAAATCAAGATTGTCCAGTCCTGGTCCTGGAGGGCCAGTGCATCTAAAGGACTCTTCAAAATCACCTTCAAAAGCACAAACCACTTATTAATGTTGAGTTTTTAATAAGGATGCTGTAAACAGTTACCAGACATTACACGAAAAGAAACCATAAGTACTAATACAGCATGATCATTTAAATGTTCACATTGTTTTATGATCATTTTTTGCAGATTCCTAACCTAAAGCGTTCGGCATGTTCACATGCATGCAAGTTAAATTCTAGGGTGAAGCCTTCAAATTGAAATCTTGGAAAACTGGGATAACCTAACACAATTTCTGTTCCACACTAGTTCCACAGTAACTTCTTTGAATAAGGCAGGATGGGAAAAGCAGTCAGGATTGATTTGGGTCTTTTTCCAGTAATACCATAGTGACCATCTGGTTGTCACAATCTTAAAATGATCTTACAGATTCTGCTGATTGTAACTGGAATTAGCACAAGCCAACCTAGCTTCATAAAGTGCTTTTAGGAAGGAGGCAAGCAAACTACCGCCAAATTCTGTTCTTTTTTCACGGAGCCATGTTGTTTTGCTTATTTCTAGGGAGTCCAAGGTAATTAAGCCTTATTTATTATGAAAACATCCTGCTCCTGTGTGGTTATGCATAAGCACATGTTCTTTTTCCTTTAGCTCTGTCTGGTTTTAGCTGCTGCTTGAGACAGGTGCCCTTTTTCTTGTCCTCAATTACTCCATACTGTATATATTTGGCTGTTATGAAGGCTGACTGGTGGACTGTCAAATTATTTATGCTCAAACAGACCTTTTGATTTTATTGAGGCATCTGCACTGTCCAATCACCCACGGTTACAGAGCAGACATACGAGAAGGCATTTCTAAAAATACAGAATTCATAAAAGCAATAGTAAAAAAAAGAGAAAAAAGTCATTTAAAAAGAGAGAGAAATTACTTTTCAACATTTCTGTCTCGTTTCTAACAACTAGATTTATACCAAAAATGTAAATGAAAGAGAAAAACATTTACTCTCAAAGGTTATTGTAATTCATATAGAGTACATATTAATCTGTGGTTATATCAGTTTTGGTGGTGTTTCTAAAAGAGGCATTTAGAAAACTTAAGGTAGTTCAATGCCAATGTAGTGTCACTGCAACACAAATTCAGTGACAAACTTCTAACACGCAAGAACAAGTTGAGGAAGCTATAACCATGAACAGAGTGTCTAATCCCAGTCTTGTAGAAGGGCCTGTCTGCAGGTAATCTTTCCAGCTCACCTCTTAACTTTCTAAATGAACTCATCTTTCACTTAATCGAACCATTTTTAGAACATCTCTGAGTTCCATGTGTGTTTTCGTATAAGGGACCCATAGACAGGTACCTCCCTATACACAGATCCCTTGAGATCAGGTTTGAGAATCTCAATAAACACTACAGAACATCTGTGAAGTAATGTAATGCAGGATGCAAACTGTGAACCATACACTACTGGTTTTTCTAAAGAAATTGGAGGATTTTGGATACACTATGAAATCTAATCTCTTTTCTTTGTTACCAGCCAACTCATAATAGGGTTTTTTTATACTGCACATACTTAGTGCAATACATTTGCAGGCAGAAGTATTGGCATTCTGTGTTTGAAACAAAGTTGTTCACTTAAGAACTGAAACTATTTTAGATTCATCTTATTTTTCAATGATACTTCTTCTACACGGTTATTTTTAACACACTCGTTTATTCTAAAAAACGTTAGCTGAGATTGAACCAGGGTGTCGCCCCTTGAAGAGGAGCTGCAGTCCCAATTTTCTCAGACCGGTTATTAAATCTCAGTAACAAAATAAATTCTTTGACTGGTGAGCCAAACATCTACAAATTTGAACTAAGTACAAAATCGTGAACTTTGTGAAAGCACTGTAAGTCTCCATGTTGTTGCAAAACCCTGGTCTCGCCACGGGTTAGAGTAAGAGTTCCCATGAATCGTGAAGTGAAGTGGCCCTTCTGCTCACTAGTCACCATACTGACTAATGTAATGCACTAGCGAAGAAGCACAGCTTGTGCAGCAGATATTTCACCACAGAAAGTTTCCAAAGTGATCTGCATGCAGAGTCAACAAGTAAGTTGTTCCATTTTATCAGCAAAACCGTTGCGAAGTCGAGAGAAATATTTCTGTTGGATGAAAAGAGATGGATTCACAAACCTGCTTGTTTACTATCTAAACTGGAAGTTTTGTTGCCTGATTCTGAATCACAGAATATGGCACTGCCCATAACTGCAAATGTCATCTATCTGGTGGTGTAAATTGGAGGTTTTACAAGTTACTGTGCACATTGTGGTTTGAGATGCACTCATCAATGCTGATTCTCCCTAACCCCTCCATAAATAAATATTGTTGCAGTTCCCCTTCAAGTCTACAACAGTTTGATCACAGATGCAAAATCTTAAATGATCATGTTTTCCTGGGGTGGGGGGGTTTTGCAGGATAGTTTCAGAATCTTTCGACACGGACTCTGAAAGTCAACGGCACTGCTCCACTAGCTCGGACACAGACCTTGTCGGAGTTCGAGAGGAGAGCCCCCCACTGACCAGCCCCTTCACCCTCGCCACTTCCTTTGAAGATGTAGTCGACTTGAAGTGAAGACAATCTGGAACCCATCTTTGTATGCCTCTCATTCTCTTCAATTTCTACACACACGATAGGAATGTCACGATGTGTTATTGCTTTGTTGTGAGTTTGTCTCTTTCACGGAAAGCTGCTGTGTTTGGGGAAAGTAAAATCCTTCAGGAATGAACAGTGAACATCATCAGGCTATCCAGACAACATTAACATTTCTCTCGTTTCACTTAACAGTTCGTGTGTCTGTCAAAGTCAAATTTTTTAACACTCTACAGGCAGATACAACAGTGTCAGCTATTTTTTCACTACTCTTTTTAGGTATGAAATTAAATTCCAGAAAAGAACAGTAGATTGCAGTGTATCTTAGTGTCACTGCTCACATCACTCAATTTTACCAATTCGTTCGTTGTTTTAGAAACTACAATTCAAAACTAGACATCCTCATACACTATTAATGGTGATTCACCAAGCTTGATCACAGATGCAAAATCTTAAATGATCATGTGACGTCTAGAATCCACTAAAATAAACAGCTGTTGTTGCCTTTTTTTTCTTGAAACACTCCTTAGTAAATGCCTGGAAGAAAAGTGTATAACATCTAAGGTGACGTCATATTTTGTGTATTTGGGTTGCCATTTTTCATAACGAAATGGCTATCTATAAATAATGAACATTTGAGCATGGGTACAGAAAGCATTGCTTTCATTTTTTATAGTTTTTATTCACAAATAAGCGAGCATGAACATACATATGGTGCACAGTTCCTCCTTTGTCTTGCACGGTCGCATCTGTGTGGTAACGCAGTGTGTACAAAGAAAAATCCTCAGTTTTCCTACTTTGACTCAGGATTAAGCTTTGGAATGTGCCTCAAACTGGTTTTGGTTGGGACCCAACCAAGGATGCAAGCTGAACTCACAGGTTAAGCATTAAATTGAAAACAGGTGGAGATGTAAGAAACAAACCAAAAAAAAAACAAAGGATTGGGATGTCATTCAGTACAAAAACAGCCAAACCTTAAAAGTGCTTAATATCAAATGCAAACTATCCAAATTAAGAAACTAATACATCATTAGAAGAAGATTAGAACTTAAACTCCCAAGAACTCCCAAAAATATCTGAACAGTGATTATATCGGGAGCTGGACTAACACAGTGACCGCAATAAAAGATAATCTGCATCGTTTTTTTTTTTAAAAAGGTGAAAATAAAAACGAGAAAGGGACTAAATTCTTCTTCTTAAAAAAGGCTGTTAACTAAACTAATTCAAGGAAGAGAAGAAACTGTAATTTAGGAGGACATATTAGGAGGCCTGAATGTACCTTTTTACCGCCGTAGTGATGTCTAAAGTTAAACTCCAGCTTCAAGATGCCATAAACATTATTGTGGCATTCCTACAGTGTTGCTACTCTCCCTGTACAGTGCATGTCTGCCCTGTCTTTTCTCTCCTCTTGCACTTGGAAAGACCAACCACCTCTGTTTACCTGTTTAAATGTGAACTCTTGAACACTATTATGAGCCTTGAGAAATAAAGAAAAAAATGGGACTATTTTTGCAAATTTATTTACTTATTTATTATTATTAAGTATTGGTGAATGAGAGATATTTGTTGGTTGAGGTTTGTACTATATTAGTTTTAATGTTTTTTTTTAGTATTTCATGACCCCTAGACTTTTAGCAGTGGTTTTGTATCTAACTGAATATGTACTGTTTAGACTGTTGCTAAACCTCTGTCATATTAAAGAAAACAAAAAAAAACACCAAGTGTCTTAAAATATATTGTATTGCCATTGTTTTTAATGCCAAGTACGAATTGTAAATGTTTTGTGTTGAAAATGTGGCCTCTCAAGAAACTGAACTCTTAATATTATTTCTATTATTTGAACTATTTTAAGTGCTGTAGACCACTGCTGTGAAGGTAGTTAATTTTGTTCATTGATATGAAATAAATATTTATGAAATTTGTTGTGACTGTTTCAGACCTATTTCCAGCTGATTTTTCAGTTATGCATAATTGCTCTTTTGCAGACTCTTCTGTAAACAATCAGAATCAGATTCTGAAAAGAATCTTCAGAAACTTTAATGTAAGAATAAGTCCTAGTTATCTTAATTTCACACACCTGTGTTGTACACAAATATGTATTGGTAGGTATGCCTAAGAGATATGTCAAATCATTTTGTGCCAATGCTTATGCAGAAACTCAACAGTCACGGGCTGCAGAGGAACAAGTAAAGTTTTATTTCAAGCTGAAAAGAGAAGAAAAGAAACAAAACGTTTCAGCTGTGGAGCCTTTTTTCGGGTGTGTATAAGCTTTGTTTATGTATATTACTTGTTCCTTTACCCAGATCATGGCCCATTAGTGAAAAACCTGATTAAACTGAAATGTAAACAAATGTTATTGGCAAAATGAAACAGGTTTTGCCAATTATATTGATAAAGAATGGGAATGAAAATTAAAATTGAATTCCCCTGAGACATTCTGTACTTTAAAGGCAACATAGATCTAAAAAAATCAGTAAGAAGTAAGAAGTAATGCAAATAGCACATTTTCCTTTTCTATTTATGATCTAATACTGATTAAAATAAGTTCTGGAAGTTCTCTCCTTGACTATAGTCATTCCGTTACGCACAGCATGAAGACTGACAGTATGTTGGATAATTGTGTAGAGGAGTCTTTCTTCATTATTCTTTATGCAGACAAATTGAATCCACATTATTGAGTTCCCAGCTGATGATAGCCAGTAGCAGTTCTAATAGGCGCCTCTCAGGATCTGGGACAAGCCTGTGTTTTATCAGTCTTTGTGTACACAAAGCCAGCAGAGTGATTAAAATTTTTACTCGCAGGTGTTATTTGTACAGCAGCTGCTGTGCCCTGTGGTGGTCTTGCTATTAAATCCCCCGAGCAGGTAAACATCAGAGAAACTCAGCTTCTAACTAGTAGGGGCTGACAGGTGCTACCTGCTCCCACACTGCCAAAGGAGCCTAATGGGTTCAGACAACCTGTACTAATCTTTACCATAACAATTTGCCACCACTGGAGCACAAACAGTGGGTCAAGAAAGTCACCACCCCCTTTCAAAATTTGTACTTTTTGTTGTATGAAATTCTGAAAATAAAAACAAATGAAATAAGGGTTGTTCCATTTTTATTTACACACAGTAACCCACAATAGCCAAGGGAAAATACAATTCTAAAACATTCTGAAAATTAATTAACATTACAACAGTAAAATACCTTATTTGGATAAGTGAACACCCCCCTTACAACTGTATTTGTGAACTTGCTCAGGTATAACAAATCACGTTACAAACTAATTGGCTCCCACCTGTGATCAACTGTGGTGATTTTGATTAGTTCAGAATAAAAGCAGCTGTTTCAAAGCAAAGAATCCACTATGGGCAGAAAGGTGCTTTCAAAAGACCTTCAACACAAAGTTGTGGAAAAGCATAAGTTAGGAGATGGGTATAAAAAGATTTTAAAGACTTTAAGTATCCCATGGAGCACAGTCAAAACCATCATTAAGAACTGGAAGGCACATGGCACCACCCAGACCTTGCCTAGAACAGGCCGTCCCTTGAAACCGGATGACAGAGTAAGAAGGAGACTGATTACAAAGGCTACCAGGAGGCCGCTGGCAATTGTGAACGAGCTACAGACCTTTATGGAAAAGATTGGTCTTTGTGTGCGTGTGACAACAATATCACAAGCGCTCCACACATCTGGCCTCTATGGGAGAGTGGAAAGAAAAAAGTCACTCCTTGAAAAAAGGCACATCAAGTCTTGTTTATGTTTGGCTAAAAAGCACCTTAAAGATTCTGTGGCCAAGTGGCAAAAGGTGCTGTGATGCAAAACGGTACATCTAGCGAAAACCCAAGACATCTTACCATCCAAAGAACACCATTCCTACAGTAAAGCACGGTGGTGGCAGCATCCTGCTGTGGGGGTGATTCTCTTCAGCTGTACAGTGGCTGAAGGACAGGAAGGTGAATGTCCTTAAGTGGCCTAGTCAGAGCCCCGACCTAAATCCCATCGAAAATCTTGGGAACTGTTTGACTGAGCTTGAACAGTTCTGTAAGGAGGAATGGGCAAATATTCCTCCCTCTAGGTGTGCAAAGTTGGTAGAGATGTATCCAAACAGACTAAAGTCTGTAATTCAAGCAAAAGGTGCTTCTACCAAGTATTAACTCAGGGGGACGTTCTCTTATCCAGCCCAGTTATTGTACTTTTTTTTCCAGAACGTTTGCTTTCTTTTTTCACTTGGATGTTGCAAGGTACAATTTGTAAATAAAACTGGAAGAAGTCTGATTTTATTTGTTTTCTTTTAGGGCTTAAGGGCAACAAAAGGTGAACATTTTGAAAGGGGGTTGTGACTTTCTATACCCACTGTAGACGTGCTGCTTTTTGAGTCCTCTAAGAACACAAATCACACTAATATTCAATCTTCTAACCATGCTGTAAGACAAGTACTAGGTTTTTTTCTTCAAATCACGTGCATTCAGACTTATTGGAACTTCTGTCTCATTAATAGGTGAAATGAGTATATTTAGTTCAGTTTACTAGTTAAGGAAATTAAGAAATCAGTTTACCCCAATTTCTTTGTTTGAAGGGTTACCATATAAGGCAACTATATTATAAGGCAACAGTCTATCTGATTTGAGTCAGTGACGCACTAGGCAAAGTAAAGTAGTTAATTGCTAACACTGTGAATACATCTTGATATGTTGCATGACACTGTAGGGACATACCTGGCCTGTTGACAGCTATATACAGTATATGCTCCACTGGCAATGCATATGCTATACATTTACAAGCTCATACTTGCACACACAAATAAATTGAATAAATTGTAAATGAAATATCGCACTGGTAGTACTCAAGATAGAGACTCCTTCTTGCATATGGTGTTTTATAGATTTTGTTACAGAAACCAGAGGATGTCATATTATTGTCATAATGCTCGCATCTTGTTCATCTTCAGATAAGAAAACAGCCATGAAAGGTGAGCATGCTGCCTCTCCAAAGATCTCAGATTAATCTCCTTCTGCAATCAACTAATGAGATTAAATCAGAAGACAAAACAATATTGCAAAGGTCAGACCTTATAAAGAAAATGAATACAGTTAAATGTGCTAATTAAAACTGGCACACTTTAAATTGGCTCAAAGAGGCTCCCTCCTGCACAAACACTATTCCCTTATATCTAGACAGCGCTTTTAGAATGAATTATTCTTTAATGATTTATTAAGAGTTTTTTTTTTCAATGTCAAGATCCAACAATATGCAGACTGTAGTGATTTAGCATGCATTTTTTTCCAATATTTTAGGGAATTTTAGACGTTTCTAAATGTGTGTTAATGGCTATTATCCTTCAGGAATATGATTTTTTTCCCCAATAACTATCATTAGAAATGGAACAGCACTACAGAACATTCTGCTGGCCAACACCTAAAAGGAACCATACATTTGATTCTTAGTCGTTACTGGTGGTCCAATTCCAAACATTTAAATGAATTACATGCGTGGCATGTTCAATTTAATCAATACAATTAGGTTCAGATTTGTGCATTCTGACAACTTTCCACATTTTCAGTGCTGAAGGTTTTATATGCCCAACTAATAAAAGAGGTGTTAGTATGGAAATTCTGTGTATATTGTAATGATATAATTTTATTTCAGCCTGTGAAATAGCTAAGTCAGAAGACATGTTGATGGTGTTCGTTACTACTTTATTCCTTCTAGCAAATCACCTTCTGACAGCAATTTTCTATTGATAAGAAAAAAGAACTACAGCAGCTCTGAAAACTATATGTAATATATATATTTACAGTTCACCCTTTATAACTTCACAAAATCTGATACTGGCAATGAAAGTGATGTTTGGCATACAGGAGGTGTTAAATTGAGAATTACAGCATAAGAGATACTCTGTTTAAAAAAGTTCATAGAATTAATCAAGTGAGACGCCTTGTGCATGTAATACAGTATCTGAGTGAGATTGACCAAGAGAGAAAATATTATGATGAACGAGGGTAGAATTTGAGAAAAGCGTTGTCTTTTTAATCTGGGGGGGTTGCTTTTGACTGGAGTTTAGAGAGGTAAATAAAATGAAAATGAGAATCAATGGAACATCTCCACAAATAATCCCAAGGAGGAGATGTGCATGTGTAAGAAAAACACATTTTGTCATTTTAATTATCTTTTTCAATAACCTCAAAAATAAACAGATGAGGATTAAATCCTCAGAAAGATCAAATAATGTTGAAACTGTCAGTTCCACTTGAACTAGCATTGGGCCTTTAAAGCTCGCTAGATACACTAAGTATTTCTGCATACTGTATATATTTAATATCAGAATGAAAATACAAAATGCTAGATTTGCGTGGTACTGCACATATTGAATTCAAACAGACAATTTAATCTGGCAATCTGCATTTGCAATTTTCCTGTCCAGACATAAGGCAAAACTATTAGAAAGGAGTAAAGGGGGATTCTAATGTGCTAGTGATTTCGCAGGGCCATTCCAAACTGTGACTCTGCAGATGTCCACAACAGAAGTGCAGTGACTGGTTCCAGAAAAGCCGGCCTGCAGAGCCGAGCAGTGAGCTTTCAGGCCACTCAATATATCAAAGTGGCTGTAGCTGTGTGCTGTACTGCAGGAGTACCTTCTAACTGATTTACAGGGATGCCTATGCAGTAGATGACAAGAAGGAAGGGCATTGTCTTCCTCTGATTCTGTTTAACTCAGGACCCTGGAGGGCCCATGACTGTCAACACAATGCTGATCCAGCAGAAACATCGCATAAAAATAACCCTTTTGTTGTTTTTAGCGGAACAGGTAGTTGTATTGAGATTAATGACCCTGCCAAGCATGTTGGCACAACAGGCAGCTACTGCCAACGATGGCAGCTGATCACAGATTGAACTTCAATTGATCTCTCGCCTCTAAGCAGATGAGGACATAACTCTAACATGGCCAGCTATCTCTCTACTGGACTCTTTACTGTAGTCCCAATAGCAGCTGTGCTTGAATTAGCAAGGTGGTTCGGCCTTTTTTGTTTTAACAGATGTGTGCTTCTTCATTACACTCTAGGACCCTGTGTGAATGAGTATTAAGGGAACATCTCAGAGTTTTTTCAGACAACACTACAGAGAAAGGGAATGTTGAGGAAAGGTTCAAGAAACGTAGTCTTTTTAAGCAAAGAAGTATTCAATGCAATTGAAAAAACAATACCTACAGTACAGCATTTAAATATTAAAAATTAAACCAAATTTACATTAGGCCTGATGCAATTAGACAACCACATTATAAGTAAGGGCTCCACAGAAATCTAAATTCCATAGGAAATATTAATAGATGTTCCAGTTGCAGTTTACCCTGGAAGGAAGCACAGATCCTGGAATTTGGCATAGACCAAGGCTAAAGGACAGCCAGCTTAAGCCACTGACAGTATTTAGCGCACTGCAGTCTGTTCCCTTCTGCTATTACAGTAGGAGTCCAGAAGGCACTGAATCTGATATGCACACTTTTTTCAATATTCACCACAACAGTTTCATGATTGTTGTTCAAACATCAAAACCTCAATGTACATTTTAATATTTTAATGCTTTTACAGACTCTGCTCAGCTCTAATCTTGGACTCACTAGCAGTAGTCATCAAACTGAATAATTTTCAAAATGATTTGGTTCTCTTCTTGCAAGAACTTATCATAGGCAGGTATAAACTATAAGTGTAAATGACATAGTTCTGCCCTTTGTGTTTAGAATGTTGAAATCCGGGAAAATGGCACATTAATTTATCATCAAATAAAAAGAGCAAATTCTTGAGAATGAAGAAAACGTTCCAAAATAAAAGGAATCTGCTTCTCTTCTCCCTCAAATGATGCATAATGGGTTAGATACAGAAATGACCTCAGTCATCCAGCAGAGTGTGCTCTGTGAAGGTGAAACTGAAAGCTGTGATTATTAAACAGCCAAAGCAAAGGTCAAAGGTTTGTTGCAAGGGGGTACTGTAGTTATCTCATATCTGCAGTCATGAGGACAAGAGCTCAACACTTTGAAAGCAGTCCTTGCATGAACCTGCACGCTTCATTTTCAGACTTCAGCAGAACATGCTCGGCTTCTCGTTTTTGGTGCATCAGAAGACCGATTCCTTTGTTTTGCCTTTTTAAATACCATCCTCAGCTTCTCAGGCTATTTTTCTGTCTGTGTAATGCTTTGCTGCCACCCTTAGACTCTTCTAAATAATTGCAGCTGCTGTACAGTACATTCATTGCAGAATTTGTTCCATGAAATCCTCAAAAGTCCTTTGATTTTTAAGTTAACCTGTCCTTTGTAGCTACTACTTCTGTGCAGTTTACTTTAATTTATACAAACATGCAGTATGCTTTCCTAAAGATGCCTAAGGAACTTAATAAATAAATACCATAAATATTTATTTATTGCATACTAATATTAAAAACCCGAGCTCTAAATTCTTCTTTTGCAAAAGCAAAGCCTCACGTGGAATTGCCTTCACTAAGTGTAAACCAAGTCCTAATCAACAAAGGTTTTAACGATGTACCGATTGATTATTATAATACACTGTACACTTGGGACTGAGAAGATGCAGCATGACCTTACAGAAATGGGGAGAAGCCCCTGCTCACAATGTCCCTGTAAGTGCAGCTCATACTGCTGTACCTTTGAAGAAACTGCCGAATAACACTCACAGATCAATTAGTGACTAACAGCCAAGCAAGCTTGTGGGACAAAGAAAGCCCTTTGTTGGTGACCTTTCTTATGTTCTAAATAAAGACCACACCAAAGACATTACTTTACCTTCTGTGTTTTTCAATCCACAAGCTGAAAGTTAACCACATCATTTCAAAATCTGCTTTAATATACTCCAATGCTCAGGTGACCATAAGCTCCAAAAATGAATACAGTACTATACTATCAAACCTGCCAAACAATCCGGTATCCGAACAAAAAAACACACTATCTTACATCGTAGTGTATTGAGTCTGATTTTGAATTACACTTCACTATTAACTATTTATTCATGATACGAATTAAGTTACTTAAATGTGATACAGAAAACTCATTTACAAATGTACATACCTGTTAAACCTTTTTTGCAATCACTGTTACCCCTTGGTTAGACAATTCATGTAATTTGCTGCCGGTAAGGGGATGTGTACATGCTAGATGGACAGGTTGTGGATTAAATCCCACTGCAACAGCACAAGAGCTCAGCAAAAAAAAGCAGTTTTGCACTTAACTGGTCTTCTAAACGTCACAGGCTAATGTATTATATTAGGGCTATATCGTTATTACACTATCTATGCTAATAACCATTTTTTAACTGTTCTCTTTTTTTATTTTGCTTCTCTATATTTTTTTAAAAAATTTTGATTGCTTTTGGACATTGCAACGGTTGTTTTCCTTGAAAGGCGCTATAACAAAATGCTAAAAACAGCTATTTTTAGCTTGCTTTTTTAAACCACATCCTACAGGTTATTTTTAGCTATCCTCCATCTGGTTGTCAAATGCATCAGGCTTGTAGCGTATCCCACAGACCATGGACCATGTGTTCGCCTGCTGCACAGTATCAAACCCAATTGATTATGCTGTAACTTTACAGCATGCTGCAGCTCAATGACTCAGGTTGTTGTCTACAACCTGCCTTTACAATTACACAGTGGTTTTAAAAAAAAGGCGTCTCGAGCTTGGTAAGGGGGGATAGAGAACGTCTGCCTTATTTACACATTGCACAGGCCCTATTGCATTTGACAAGCATGTAACGAACAAATGTGAATTCTAAGTTAAATCATGTGTCCAGCAATGGGAGACTATCGGAATTTTGCAAATAAGCAGCCCAAAGGAGTAATCCTACAGTCTTAATTATGTCAAATCTTCAAACTGTTGTCAAACATTGGCTGTGGGATACAAATAAAACCCAATACAAAATTCATTCATTCCCTCATTAGTTAACAAATAGAGTACAAAATCTGATGATCTCTTTCCAATAAATGAGACCATCCAGCATTATCCAGACAATCTCGGACATTATTATTGTTACTTGGTCTATAATTTGTCAATAAGTACAATTAGTAAGTGACATTACCAGTCTGAGAATTACAAATACTAGGGCAAGACAGTATTAGGCAGAAGGTAAGAGCTTCTGTAGGGTTTTGAATTGGATACATGTAGCAATAGACAGGGAGTCAGAAGAAAGATTTGTGAAGGCTTGTCAGGGGTAAAATAATCAAATTCTATTGTCTTTATTGGTTAATGCTTGCTGAATATGTAATTAAAATAAAAGTTCAGACATATTATGGGAAAAACAGAAAATTAATTGTATTAGTCTAGGCTCTGACCTTTTAAGATGGAATAGATTTCAGTCATGTCTCAAACCTTTCTAAACAGTGCCTCACGAATCCTAAACAAACCAGACCCCATCTTGGAGTCAACAACTGCTGCATTTTATTACATGCTAAGCTGGCCAGAGCCCTACAGCTGTATTCTGAATATGCTCTTGGTTCCAGTGATTAAAACAGCATCCATCTTGTTTTTAAACTAACAGCTGCCACAGACAGAAGTCAGTTGATTTTTGGAGAAGGCTTTTTTAGGTAAGGAACTGCCTTTACTGCAGAAAAAGATAATTCGGTACGGTCTTGGGGATCAAAGAAAAAATAATATATCCCCTCTGAAAGCAACAGAATCCCAGTGGCAACATGGGAAGTATCTGAGATGCATTTAAATGCTTTCCTTCTTGAATGATATTTAAAATTGCAGAACAGGGAGAAACAATAATGATTACTTTTAAGGTGAACTGAATTGAAAGAAGTACACAGACTGCATTCTTATTTAAAAAAAAAACTGACTATTAATACACATATATATACCTGAACGGAAATCAAAAATAAAATGAGATAAGCTGTAAAAGAACAGCTGTGTGCTCTTGAACATTGCTGCAGGCTGTGGAGGTAGGCAAAGCAGGCGAAATAGGTAGAGCTCCACAGTTGAGCAAGCCCTGCTGTTCCAATCGTCAGTGCGCCTTGGGCATAATTACGTCGTACTTTCCTGTCAAACTCAACAGGCTGGAGTGATGGTTTAATATGCCACTGCTATTAACCTGCCTGCCAGAGAGGCCCCTGTACCACAATCTGGCAAAAAAATGTAAATGACAGGAAAAAAAAACGTCTCCTGTATGGGATCCGACAGGACATAAGAGATTATAAGATTATATCAGCTTCTATATCTGCAGCTTCATGGATGGTACTGTCCAACTGTCATTAAGCCCAATTGGTACATTATGAAGAAGAAATCAAGTTAAATACGTGCAAATCATTAACGAACACATCTTGACATTACTGTTTTAATTTTTACTGTATGTATAAATGGGAAAATGAGTATTCCTTTTAGCTACAGTAAAAAATAGAAGAGTACACACAAGAGAAGGCCCTTCAGTCAATCTAAACAGTGTATTCTATACACCCATAACTCATTTTGGGAAAGAAGTTCCTCCTGCTTTTAATCCTAATTGTATAGACTTTGCCTTTGGCTCCTTGTTTACTACTGGCCCAGGAAAAGTCTTCTGGGATGACTTTGTCGTCTACCACAATTTTGAATACTCCTACAAAGTCTTCTTACATATCCTCGGCAAGATAAAACATACTCATTGAGTAAATATCTGTGTATGACAGGCCCTTAAGGTCAGGAATTCACTTTGTAAATTTCCACTGGGATAATTATAAAAGCGTTATACATTTTTGTAACATGGGGATCAAAACAGTACACAATATTATACTGTATATGCCACTGCACTGTGTAACTTATCATAACATCCCTTGATTAAACAAATGAACCACATATGATAGTCATTTAGAAGTTGTATTTTTTGCTAAAAACAGATTTCTCCAGAGCTAATGTATACTGCTGTGCATTTTAGAGTTTACCCTATGTCTCTAGAACATTTTGGAGTTGGAGACAATATGCAATCACACAGGCAGGTGTGATCGAAGAGCATCTGATGTTTCAATGTTGTATCCTATGCTGTGCAAAAACTCTCAATCACACAAAGCAAAGCTCTGGCTATCATCCAGCCTTCCAAGAAGAGAAATGACCAGGCACATTTAATGAATCCCCAAATCAGCTTTGATTTGAGAATAAAAATATGCTTGTTTGAGTGTGCTGTCACCTCTACTCAGACAGATTAGAGGTCTGGAAGCAAATCCACGCCTCAGGGCAGAACGTTCCATCAAGACACACAGTATCTTCCCTGAAGTCATTTAAAATACTATGGAGTCTGAAACGACTATGATGCTGAAAAAACTGGATTTTAGAGAAGTGAGTATTTCAATGAACAATTCCCCAAAAATGCAATTTAATTTAGTATTTTTATTTCTTAATTAGGAACCCTTATTTTTTCCCTCCTTTTCTTCCTTGTTTCCAAATAAACACCAGGGTCCGTGAGTATTTCAATGAACAATTCTCAAAAAACGCAATTTAATTTAGTACTTTAATTTCTTAATTAAGAACCCTTATTTTTTCTCTCCTTTTCTTCCTTGTTTCTAAATAAACCCACAATAACAGATTTAATTATCCATTTCCGCAGGTCAGGTCAGTTTACAGGTCAGTATGTCCTGGGTGAGAGGATAGAATTATACATTAAATACTGCCTTCCTAGTCTAAACCACAGGCCTCAACAGCTAGGTAGTTGAAATTCAAATGCTTAGGAAGGAACTCTATTTATTTTGGATTATAGCGTGAGAATAAAATCCTTCAGCTCTGACATTTTTCATCCATTGTTCGCTTCAAATAGTCGGCACCGTTCACTTCCAGTGCTGCAAATATTACCAGCATTCCTAATGAAATATCTTGACAGGGTGATTTATGATTTAAATTTACACAGTGCTTCAGTAAGAAACGCAGAACAACAATCCTGCCTTCCCATCAAACGACTTCAAAAACAAACTACCTTACAAAATAATAGATGTCTTATTAAACCGCTGAGATCAATATCAGGAAATGGCCAAGAACATGGCTATTGTGCTACACTTGCACATCAAGCTCAGCTGATACAGCTATATAAAAAATTAAACCAATTTAAGCAGAGCAGACTGACATTTAAACTTATGTGAAATGCCAAAGTCTTTGTCTTCATTTGGATACAACACCAAGTTAAATAAACTTGCTAGAAAGTAGGAGGTCACATGCCAAGAGCCTTCCTGCAGTGGAAAAACTTACAGACTTCTCTCTTAATGAAGGCCTGAGTTCCAGCAGTGACTATTCTCTCATTTCCACCTGCCACTCTGAGCAAGTGGAAAAGAAAATCTCTTCTAACTTCTAAGTATCCAGTGACTTATATACTGTACATCAAATTTACAAGCACAAAGCAAACTAAAGATATGATCAAATGCAAATACCATAAAAACTACATGAAAAAAATGAATGAGGACAATGAATATGAAAACAAAAAACAGTGAAATACAATGAAGAATATACAGATAGTCTGAATTCATCTCCTTTAGATGGTTCCCGTCTTTCATATGTTCATTATTTGAACAATTAATTTGTTAATACTGTTACCAGTGTTGACTATGAAACTGGGAGCACAATTGCTACAATCATTAGAATAGCTTGAGCAGTCTTTACTAGAGCAATTAGCAAAGGAATTTTGTATTTAAATACTTTTTTAACAGAAAACGCTCTTTTCCCCAATACTTTTTTCAAATATGTTCAACAGCCTATAAAGTGTTGTTTTGGTTCAAAGCAGTGAACAGACAACTGCTCCCGAGTCATGAAAGTTTGGGAATAAATTTGCTTGACCGACTGACAAATTAAAAAAATATGTTGCTGCAGATCTCCTGTAAAAGATGTCTGCAGACAAAGCACTAATGCAGAAAATTTGTAGAATTCAAAATATTGCAATTAAAACAAGCTGAATGTCTCTCCGCACTCCCAGCGCCTCAAAACTTATCTAGATGGCACTGTTGTTATGTTTGCAGCTCTAGTTAACAGCATAACCTTAACTCGCAGACAAAATTCGGATCTAGGATGCATAACGCTACAATTTTTACAATATTTCTCTGTTCTACAATAAAGGTCAAGTCTCATTTATGGTTCATGTAACCAAATACAGAAATGCAAACCAACATAAACCCTAAATTTTCCGGGCTTAATATTGTTCTTTATTTTCATGTCTGCTACTTTGTTTCTTTCTACCTTTTATAACAAGTAAAGAAGTTTCGGAAATATTGCGTTATTTTCAAACAACTTTTGTCGAGGGATTCGTTAGGGGAAATTAACTGAATTCCTGTTACGGAAAAACGTTAACGTGTGGAAGAAAACAGCTCCCTCCTGCCTTTTATTATTATAGTACTTCTGAGTGTATTGACTGATCAGAACAAATTATTTTAGTTCACAAAGCAGCAGTACTTACTGTAAGTATTCAGACGGCGACCAGTCGGTCTCTTAACTATGAGCTACTGCAGGTGTGCAAAACTTTTTCTCCTGAGAGACATAAGGGGGCGACAAATCGACATCTGCAGGGATTTGGAAGAATTTGAGTGCGTTGCATGGTCCGTAGATTCATTTTACACGTGATTCATTGACTGTACCCCAAAAACCCTGGCACAGATTCAAACAATAAATGGAAACGTGAAACCGCTAAACGTATCCACTATTACAAATTATCCTATGCTATGAAAAGTAATCTCTCGCCTGCATGAATCTTCTGTCATAATTGGACTAAAGACATTTGGATTTTAAAATGCTTCAGTGGTGAGGGGTAAGGTTAAAACAGCTGTGCGGCATCCTATATATGTAAGCAGACTGATGTGGTTGTTCTCATTTTTAAATGCTGTAGATGAAACTCCGTGAAAATGACAATATATTTTATCACGTACCCTCAGAATGTTTGAAGTACGAAATGTGGGGAGCAGCCACTTCAAACTGGGAAGAGAAGGAAGGGAAAACTAAATTACTGTAAACACAATACAGTGAAATCTAGTGATGTACACACCAACTCATTTCCACTAACGTCCTTTTTGAACTATTGCTCTGTTCTTCTTGTGAGAAGACATATCTGTTAGGTTTCAAATCTTATGAGATTTGATCAATTAAGGTCCCTTGCCAATTCAGTCACATTGGATCTGGTACAGTATTCTCCGACTCAGATTTCTGTTTTTTTTTCTTTAAAACAAACCATTATTTCCCAAGACTTTACTCCGTGAATGACACAATAATATAGAAGAAAAATCATTAAACATTTGGGTTAGGAACTTATCTTAGTTCCTTAGTAACCAAGATTTTCTTCCTCCATCAGTTTTTCCAGCAAATAAAAGGGACAGACACATTAGTAAGACAAATGGTCTCAGAGATTTGAACATGCGGTGTTGTTCCCCCGACCAATTCATCACCAGCCTGTAATTTGGGAAGCAGAGATTCAGTCCCCTGAGGTGTAAGTACGGCCTGTGAAAGCCTTCGAATCTTTCAGCACTCTCTCTCTCTAAATTTCCCTGTCCCCCCAGCCTGACCGGAGAAATGCCACCTGGACAAAGATATGCTTGATTAGATAAACACAAATCAAAAATGTTTCTGCACTGGGGCCTCCATAACACAAACCTCTCTGACATGAAAGGCTGTCTTTCTGCAGTGATAACTTTGTGATTACTTTTGACATTGTGGACTCGCAAAGTTTTTCTTCTCTTAATGCCATGCAGGCTGGGCCTGCTCTGTTCTGGAATGGGTAAGAAAATAGTGTCTACTGGCAGTGGACCAGTAGATGGCACAATTCCCGCTGGACCAAAATGTTCTCAAATCAATGGCCCAGGGGACAGGTGACACATCCTTCAAATGACACGTCAAACTATGGTCCTATTTGGTCATTAAAAATCCCAGGTACTCTTTTTGTAAAAGTTAGTGTGTTAGCCTACATGAATTCCACACTGGACTTTTACAATCTGGCCTTCTCCAAGTTCCATGTTAATTCAATCCATTCACTCATTTTCTAGCTGCTTCTTCCAATTCAGAGTTGCATGGGAGCCCCTTGACAAGCAACGGACACAAGACAGGGTACACCCTGGATATGGTGCCAGACCACCGTCACAGGGCAGACAGACGGGAACACAGACAATCACACATGTCAATTTTCCCAACAGCCAATTAACCTACCAGTATGTCTTTGGAGTGTGGGAGAAAACAGGAGCACATGGAGGAAACCCACCAGGACACAAGTAGAACATACTAACTCCGTGCAGATGGCACCCCAGGTCCATTGGACCCAGTATTGTGAGGTGCCCCCATTTTAATTCTGTTTGTTAAAAATGTTCACTTCTCGACCTAATCAGCTGTGCAGTGGGTTGCTGGTGCGTAACGGCTGCTGCACGTCACCCGGGTGGTGCCTCACGTCAGTGGTGGGTGAAGATTGCCCCTTTACATGTGTAAAAGTGCTTGCACAGGAAGAGCTGTGTGCTATTGCATATACAGGTGAGCAAGCTGCATGCATCAAAAGGAATAATGCAAGATTCAGTCATTTTGTTATATTCTCCCCCTAGGCCTGAGCCTGGAGTTGCTGTAGCACTCCCGCCAATAAAGGTGAACTGTGTACTCCATTCACCATTTTCATACTATGTGCCTTACAGTGTCTGTGGCAGAGCTCTGCACTGAAAGTGATGCAGCTCTCACTGACAGCCTTGCCAAACCATCACCAGGGTTATTGGTTGTGCCTCAGCTGGTGGTATCACTGAGTTGAACCTGCAGTCCTGACAAACTCCTTTATCACATCGGCGATGCCACAGCTTAAAGAGGAAACATGCTCTATTTATCTCACTTGCAAGGGCTTGACGTCACTAGAGTGTCCATGGTCCATCCATCATTGCTAGACTGCGGCAGGACCAACAGCTGTCAGGAGGATGTTGTCAACTAGATGTAACAAATCAAAGACAGGATGCTCAGTTTTAGGAGTTTCGGAAGCTTGCTTCCACACCACAACACCTATGGACCACATTATAGTGATCAAGCATCCCAAACATTGCCGTCGTCATGTTCCACTGCCACCAGACCACAAGAATTTAGTTTGTCCATATAAACGTGAATACTGAAAAAGAATGTTGTTTTCTGATTAATCTCTGTCTGTTGTTTGCTGATGACAGAACACATGTATACAGAAAAATCCAGGGAGGTTAGCTTATATCTGTGCAAGGGCAAAACATTGTTTTGGTACCATCTACATAATGATGAAAAGTGGTTTAAATGTCAGTTTCAGGAGCTGGCTTTGTTGTACAGTATATAGTCATTACACTGCACAGCATCATATGGACCATGTTTTGAGACCTGTGCTCAATCCTTTGTTACAACCACACCAGTTTTTACATGACCCCCTAATCTTCCAACACAACGATCTCCACATGGCAAGCATCACTGAGAGCTTCTGCTGCAACGTGAGATGAACACTGTCCATTGGCTGACTGACACCAAGACCAATTTCACGGCTAGGGTGAGTACGACAGATGAGATCAATAGATGCAGCACATCCACCACTGGCAAAATGTCCCACTGATATAACATGTTCTGGATTTAGAACATGATAACAAACACCATTTTAAAAATGAACCTATCTGAGACTGCTCAAGATTGATTGTTGAAGTGCAATGATTTGAACTGAGGTTGCCCACCACACCCCAAACCACCACAAACACACACAAGCAATGGAAGAGCAGATCTGATGCTGATAATTTGTTTTGAGTGTAAGGTCTGCGGTTTAGAACAGGGGCCTTTGGCATAGCTGCACTTTGCAACGTGTTATAATGTGGTTTGAGGCTATGTACAGACTAATCAACACATTTCACTCACTTTTCTCTTAAATGTGGCTGAGACAAGTACTTTCTCCAAGTCCTTATTTCCCCTGTCCCCTTTTTTCCAAGTCTTCTGTATGCGTACTAGCTAAATGGATGATATTGTTTTTTGACTGTTTCTTTGTACATTGTGTTTTATCAGTAACATCTGAATCTTTGGGGTGGATTGAGATCTTTCCTGGCAGCTTTGAAGCTCTGTGTTTGACAACTGCATTTATTTGACTTGACAAATAGACTTCGGACTAAACAAAATGGCTGCAGGGAAGGTGTAGCAGTTATGGAGTGCATGTCACAAGGTCATTTCCTGGCTGAATTCAAATCGGGGCTCATTGAAGGAGCTTTTGTAAAGTAACATGGGGCCTATTGCCAAGAAGTGACTGGTTTCATTTCAACCTTGTCTGTACAAGAGTTTACTAAAGTATTTTTGAAAGCTGGCAGATTTAGAACCTAGAAACCATACCATCTCAAGCAAAGGGTTCTTGTTAGGCCTAAGGAGGCAATGCTATTGGCCTGTCATGGTTGAAGAACTAATAGGGAAACTAATTGAGTTCTCATGGCGAAATGTTCTAACTTCGCAAAACAATAGTGATAAAGAGCAATGCTTCAGACTAACCAGATACAATCTCCCCAAAACCAAGTGGTATTCCCTCCAATACTTAAGAATAGTTCTCTGGGGTTTAGACTACAGTATTTGTCTGTTCATTTTACAATAGCACCAAACAAAACAGATGCTTGTCACTGACTGTTGGAGGACAGTTACTTTACTTACTTTCACCTTCAATATAGTATGTATACAAGTATACTCCACAGGCTGCTTACTTAGGGAAAAGCCATGATTAATCGGCTGCTTTAGTGGTTTTAAGGACTGCAGCAAAATCGTTGGGCATCAGAATAGATTTGTGTTATTTTTGGCAGATTTCCGCATTGGAATTCTGTACTGTTCTGTTTGAGCAAACACCTAATAAACATTACAGTCAACCCCGATTAGTGGAGGCTAGCTAACTATGAAAAGATTTGTATTAAGGTCTGGAAGCGGGCCTAAAGCATACAAAAACATTGCAATGTCTGCGCACCAAACTACCTTCTCCAGTTATTTCTTATATATATATATATTTATTGGTTAAAGTATCTCTGTTTTCCATTTTTAAATTTACCGTGGGACATATACTCAAGTTAAGCTTATTTGCCATTTTGTATTTCCGTGTAAGTTAAAATCAACTTAATTTGTGTTGCTGCCATCTGTTGTTTTTTAGCCTTTTCAAATTACAAAAAGTCATGTCTTTCTCACCTTACATTTACCCTATTTACATTGCAAAACATGATTTATCAAGCAGTTCAAGTTAGTTTGTGTCTCATTATGTAAATTTTAAATGCAGCGACGGACATATTATCTTTTAAAACTGTCTTTGTGTAATGTAACTAGGTTTTGTTTCTCTTAATCTATCAATTAATTTCCCTACGGGATTAATAAAGTATTATCAATCTATCTAGTTCGATGGGGCAAGTTTATAGATGCCGACTATACTGCATGAGAATATTTAACTGGGATGGAATCCATAGAGAGTTCACTTCCTGCTCGCACCGAAGCTAGTCAGACATTGCAAAGAAAAAAGAATAAGCCAAACTATTAGAGCCACACAGATGCACTTGCTCTGATTTCAAATTGTGGTATTTTAAACTGACTGACTTCTGTTTCGTGAATACGGCACATCAGTCTGTCCTAACCAGAGAAAATCACAGGATTGAATTGCATCATGACTGACAGGGAAGTTTAAGTTGTAAAAAAGCTATTATGTAAATATGCCATAATAACTGCGGTTTCTCTACATTCAGAAACCTTTTCTTCACAATGTTCAGGAATGACAAAAAATCAGCCATAACTAGGCCATAACACAGGCTCCAAAAGCTCTTCTGGATCTCTAATTGCGTAAGTTTTATTAACTTTATGTGGGTATGAAATTGTGTCATTACCAACAAAGTTACGTAGGTACATTAATCTTTAAAAATTATTTTACAACCCAGTTCTTCTTTGAGCAATTTTTTTAACGAAAATTATACTGCGTGTGTACAGTATAATTGCAGGTGATTCTGAATGTTCCGTGCTTCTCGCAAAAGTTAACTCTAAAGACAATTTTAAAACTTTTGTGTAATGTGAAATCTGAGATAAAACAAAAAGGTAGTTACACTAAACCCAGGAGGCTTTAAAACTAAATCCAAGGAGTTTGAGCAGTGTGTGTGAGTGTGTTTGTGCAGTGAAATTTATGTCCTGTCATATTGTCAGTAACGAGAACTTAATGCTTCAAGAAATTAGTAGACAGTCAGAAAAGCAAGTTCCTCTTCTTGGAGCGTTTTGCGTTCACAGTGTTTTTTTAATTGAAGCATAACACCAAATAAGGAGCAGTGGATGTACCGGGCCTACTTGAAATGGAACGGCAGATTATCTGAAAAGATCGAACAACACAGCCTTCCATTCTGTTGATAAAATTGTTTGGGAGGGAAAAAAAAAGCATTTGGCTCATATTTTGGCAGGAGTAGTGTAGGTTGCTATCCATTAGGGAAAGGGAAGGAGAAAGAGCGAGTGGCAGTGGAGGAGCAGAGCCAGGGAAATTTGATCATTAAAAACCCTTCTGGCTGTCTCGGGGAATTTAATTAAATTGCTGGAGAGAGCTGTGTTGTAAGGGGGCACATCTGGATCCAATATGTGCAGCTTTGATTTTCTTTTTTCTCTCTTTTTTTTTTTTTTGGTGCACTGGAGAACCCCTTGCCCATCTTCATGTTCAAGAGGGGGGAATGATGGAGCCAAAGCACTCAGGATTCTGCAGGGATCTGAATTCCTGCTTCGCCCCCACACCCCTCCTCTGTGTTGTACTTCCAAATGTAGTTTTTTTTTTATTTTATTTCTTCTTCTATTTTCTTTGCCTTCCACAGAAATGCTACAGGCTGGTTCTGCAGCTGCCTTAATCAGGAAAATAAAGTTGAATATTGTGCTCCGATAACGCGTTAGTAGAATTAACCGCCCTCCGCACGTCAGAAGAAAATTCGAATAGAGTCTGTACCGCAGGATGTGTGATTTTGACGAAAGAACAAGACAAGCTTGACAGAAAAGTCAGAATAATTATAGTTCTGTTTTTGCATTAATGAAAGAAATATAACGTCGAAAAAATCATCTCAAAGCTTGACGCACCTGGAGGGACTGGTCAGAAGTTGATTTAATGATTTTAGGTATAGCAAACAAGCAATCCCTGGGCTGGCGTGTAACCGCTTCTCTTCTGGGATATTGAACATTTGTTGGCGATAATGAAACAGAAACTGAGATTCATTGTAAGATGTTTTTTTACAGGACCACTTAATAAGATCATCTCACTAAGTTATCAGCTATTATATTGTTTTAATATCTATTACCGTGTACCAATCTAGTACCATTCTCTAAGTCTCTTATAAACACAAAGGCACTGGATGGATCTTAACGCAAAATATGAAAGGTTAGGAAACTTAAATTTAGTGGCAAAACATAATAATGTCATGGCGGTATATACAGTGAATCCAAATCCAGAATTAAGAAAACATCATGCTTTACTTATTCTAAACTGCTGTTCTTCTGTGAATGTAAACTCTTGACCACATTTTTATATTTTATATGTTATGATAGCTTGATCGCCTGTTTTTTTTTCTAAGATTATGTTAAATGTGAACAGGGCTGGACTCCATGGTAACGCGGGACACATTTTTAAGAAGTATCCGAGCTGAGCCGTTTAATTCGATTATCAAATTCTTCTGAATCCCATCATTTTGCAGGGCTGAAGGTGAGGCGGGATATGATAAAAGCTGAAATTAAAAATGGGGAAATAAAAGCTGTGTTGGATATCACAATCATCTACATGATCTATATTGATATCACAATCATCTATATTCTTGATATGCGCAGTGCAGTGGTTGGTAATTGCGCGTGTAGGTCAGTTTAAGGTCTACTTTAAAGAGATTAATTCCACGCTGAAAAGGACAAAACGCACACAAAGTTTAAGCAACGGCGTACTTTTCAAGTGCCACTGAAAATATACAGTAAGCGATTTTCAAACCGTTAAAGAAGTAATCCTCGCTGAAACACAGTGCATGTAATTTGCTTAACAGCGAGGATTTTATCGCTGCTTGTTCCTCTGGATTTTTGCGCTGGTAGATGAAGTCCATAACCGCTATTTTTAATTTTTCCCTACAACTAAAAGTTCAAATGACTACCTGAGTTTAATGGAAAGTTGCAAGACATAACTACAGACCTAGACTATAGTACAGTAATAACAGTGATATAGCGCTCCGTCTCTCCATCTCACCGACTAAATTTGTACAGAACACACTGAGTTTAAAAATATAAGGCCCCCTGTAGACAGTTATATAAATCTTTGCGTGTTTAAAGAAACTTAGCGGTGCCCTTTAAGTTATTGTGAACAGGAGAAAAAGAAAAAAACGGCAGCGCTTGCTTAGGAACTCGCTTCTCTCTTTGATCGTCGAAAAGGTCATATTTCATTGCAAATCCTTTCGATCCGACGGGTTAGAGGAGGCGGTTGTGAAACTGAAACTTCATGTCCAGAGATTTTCCAATTCCTTTCTATACAGTTGGTTTTGTTCGTCTGTGGAAGAACAAGTCGGTGCAAAAAGGACGAGTTCACTGTAATAAATTATTACAATAATCCACTCAATTAAAAATGCATAAAAAAGACAGCCAAGAACTATTTTGTTGATGGGAAACGTATACTTATATGCATACTGCTATTTGCAATTCAACCTCAATATAATTGGACCAAGATGTACTATAGCCTAGCATTAAATACAATTAAACATGAAATGAATATGTTAAGCTGAAACTTGGTATAATACTGCGGTGAAGTCAGTTATGATGACAGAGAAGTAGCTCATATGCAGAAATCAAAAAGAGAGCAAGATATGGAAAACCGTTAGTAGTCTTCGCATCGATGATTGTTAAAATAACCATATGGTTTGAATTATGTAATTGTGGATGTTTATTTTATTTGATTGTAAATTAGGTTTATACCCCCAGGGTATTCTGCCCTTAAGAATACAAAAGTAAAGATTGGGTGAGATTTTTTATTCTCATATATGTATTTTACTCATAAAAGTCTTATTTTTCGTTCACACAAAAAACGATCAAAATTAATTTTCCTTAACTCTAGGCTATTCAAAATCACTTGCATTCTTAGTGACTTGT
The DNA here is from genome assembly GCF_040954835.1 of Lepisosteus oculatus. Lineage (NCBI taxonomy): Eukaryota > Metazoa > Chordata > Actinopteri > Semionotiformes > Lepisosteidae > Lepisosteus > Lepisosteus oculatus. The sequence continues at coordinate 8,018,066 of NC_090719.1, read as the reverse complement.
CACAATTTGCCATTGCTGGATGGTGTTTTTTATATACTTTTTAAAAGACAGTACATAAATACACGTATTTATCTAATGTTAAATTCCGCATTGAAACGTGCCGTCCTCTATTTCATTCTGTTGAAAAGGAAACATAATTTTAACTTGGAGCCACTGGTTCTAATTAAATAGACTCGTTCTTGTTAATCCTAGGGGGTTGAATGAAGATTTGAACATTTGGATGAGGACATAATTATCTCATTAGAGCCAGCTCCAAGGGTCTCCGGGGACATGGTGCTGATTTAATGGTGGGGAACTTTTAACTCCTTGGAGTATTTTCGGGGAGAAACTTTTTTAACCTCAATACGGATATGAGGTCCGAGTGTCAGTGCGGGTCAAACCCTTTCAAACAAAATTGCAAAAACTTAGTCGAGGAAAGATGACTGAGTCACACAACAACTGCCTCCAAAGGATTTACTAATTTTCATTTGTTGATAGAGGCTCTAGAGAAACAAACTTAAAAAAGAACAAGTTTAACTCTTCTGGCATCGAGGAGGGGAGGGGAAAATTGTATAACTTAAAAAAACTTGTGGGGGTGTGGAAATTGTTATACTTTTTTAACAAGACGTCAGGCGGAAAGGCGGAAAAAATTGAAGGGGGGAAAATTCTATTTACTTTCTTTAAGTGGTCCTGACATCTGTAGACTATCTGCTGAGCAAGTCGCAGAGAGCAAGGGAAAAAAGGAGAGACAACGTTTTTTTAACATTTCATTTGGATAGGAGGGATGGACACAGGGTATTTGGTAGAAAAACAATTTGCTCCTACTTCTCTAAGCAGGATGGACTCCTTAGATGGCAGTCAAAACAGGAAGAATTTTACCGTCAGCCACCTCCTGGACCTGGAAGAGGTGTCCGGAATGAACGGCGTGAAAGAGCCAGGCAGATCGATCAGAGAAGCCGGGAAAGGGCTTCAGGAGCAGTCCGGAGTAAGCAGTGGAAGTGAGGCAGCATTGCAGGACAGTAAGTGTTTTTTTTTTAGTAACGTTGAAGAAATCGTAATTATGTGTGGATCGTGTCTCGGGTTAGGTTTGTGAACATAACCACCGTTTAAAAAATGCCGTGTGTAATCAAGATTTATGCCTTCTGTTTCGGGTAATAAAAAGTGATTTATATCCACATTAATAGAGCTTTCACTAAAACCATTAAGGCTGGTATCTTTGCAGTATTAATGCAGAAATGCGAGGGGTATACTGTAGGTGGCACTTAAATGTTGGGCACCTCTTAGCAAAATCTGAACGCACTTCGCTCCAAGTATCAAAGGGTAAAGATACACCAATTTAATTATTCTGCAAAACCACGGTATAAACAAGGCGGGACCATCGCTGTTGCCTTCAGAAATAAATGATCCTGTATTGTTAGGGGGAAATGTCTTTTAAGGTAGTAGCTGTGCATTCCCACTCCGCTAAAATGCTCATGATGAAAAGCCGAGGTACGTCTACCGAGACGAAATAATCCCAACGCGAATAATGTTTACGAGCTATCCAGAAAACACTGGAAAGTTAGAATATTTCTGTAACCAAATCTAGTCACCGGACATCTCATTCCAGAGGCCTAATTCAACCGATGAATTTCAGTCGGCTGCAGGATCGTAACATTTTTCAGCAGCTCATTAAAATGTCATTACTGTTTGTTTTTGTTTGTCTGTGTCCTAAAGGGTTTGTTCGTGGGTATATTCAATCACAATACTGTAATATTAAAAGGGTAGCAATTTACCTCCGACAGTTCATTTGCTGCAATTAGGCTCCGGGTTACCGCAGCCTTTAAAAGGAGCAGGCATCTTTCTACAAATGGCCGGGTAGATTGATGTATAGGTTTGATAGCACAAGCCGGTTACTTGACACCCTTTAGCTCAGAACAGTAAGCTATACCTTATTTTGTGGAAGGAAGCCTTCGAAAGTTTGTCAACATTTATAAAGTACGATAAAAGTACTGATATATCATCATAAAACGTTTTCGGGCAACAAAGTACACTGTGTTCTATTCCTTGAAAAGAAGAATATGACGCTATCCAGCTATGTTTTCTGAGCTTTCAGGTATCTTCATTTTACACTGATTAGATAGCAGACATCCCTTCTTGTTCATATGCTCTGTGTTGATGTCGTTGGATTAATGATTTAAAGCCTGTAGGAGTGTCATCTCGTAAAGACTTGGGTGGATACGAAAGCGCACAGCCTATAAGAAGTGACCACTGAACTATACAGTTCACATAAAACAATAGCTATTCAATTACATTAATTATTGGAATCAATCACAATAATGTATTGTTAACATTCGCGTTGTTGAAGCATGTCCATGATTGCAGTCACTTGGGGAAATGCGTTATGCTTGCCTACTGTGCAAACGCCTACTCCAGGGCTTCTAAATACAGTAGATAACTACTTTAATGGCGAAATCTGAAGATGCCATTTACAATAACAAACAAAAATGTTGGTTCTTGTAAATATGTATTCTAATTCGGTTGTTTTGATAATGCTATCCAAAAAATATTAAACTTCTGTTATTAAAACACTTTTCACGCTTTAGGTTTATTAGGTTTATCTAGAAATACTCTAGCACTTAGTGATTATTCTGATGATGATACAAATTCAACACGCCAAAAACATTTTAAGAGCAAAGTAACCATTACCTTTACTTCCCATACAATATTTGTGCTATCCATAACATGTTAAACATATGTTATTAAAACACTTTTCACGCTTTAGGTTTATTCTTAGATTACATAAAAATACCGTAGCACTTAATGCTTCCTCTGATAATGACGCAAATTGAACATGCCCAAAAATGTTGCAGACCAAAGTAACCGTAACCTTTTCTTCTTTGTGTATTCAATTTTACGTTTGTAAGAATCTGTGTCAAATTGACTTTAAGCAATTTAGCGATCCCTTTTAAATCATTCCACAACCACAACTTTCATGCAAGTTTAGGGCACGTTAAGATTGTCTGGCTATTCTTATGATTGCTTAAACTGAATGAAATTGAAGTTAAAATTATTTCACCTATGTTATTTTTGTTTATGTCACTTAAAGTTGTATGTACGATAATTTTATTTAGCAATTCTATGTGACTGAAACATTTTTTAAAGTGGAATTCTGTAAGAGAAGGTAGACTTGCACAAATTACACTTCGCTACTAACTGTGGCTTGATGCAGCAGTACTTTGTTCCGTTGCCCGCGGATCTAAAATCACCATCAAATACTGTTGATGAAATTTGCATTTTATAAATATAGATAATTATGCGATATCTGCCCATTTTCTTCTAAAGCATCACAAATATTTTAAAATGCAAACAATTTTATGGTTTAGGTTGCTATAAATATAAGCTCAATGTATTTGAGAATAGGAATGTTTCACACTTCTGATATCGAATACAAACAGTCTCAATTCTGAAGGAAATATTTTCCCCTTGATAGCACCTTATGTGCGGTAGGTCCCATTAATAACGATATAGGTCTCGATTTCTAACGAACGCTCATTTTTCGGATCAAGACGTCGTGATACCATGCGTTGAAACAAAATGGTATTTGGAGGACATTCTTGCCTTTATCTTTAACATATTTTTAAATATATATGATCATTCTCTCCACCTACTGTATACTGTTATAATCACAAATTGATTGTATTTAACAGAGAATAATTATTGCCGTTTTTGTTGAATTCCATCATAATTGAACTACCTTGACGAACATTTTGAATTGCTACAAATTATTTTTATTAACACACTACCCATTGCAAGAGATAAAAGTATCATTGATGCTGACACGTTTATCTTAAAGGGTAAATTTAGTGTTAGGCCTGAATTGAACAATACCTACGATAGTGTTGTAGCTAATGCTGAAGCACTAGATACTCCTATACTATACTCCCAATAATACACTCCCAATAATAAACAACCTTTAGAGCACAATGTGAAAACTCCCGTGCGAGCCTCAGTAGCTGAAGGAGAATTAACGAAACACCTCGCCTATTAGGTTTATGTAGTCCGTCGGGGAAATATAAATTTAAACAGCCACCGCTCGGAGACACAGCTAAACGAAACAGAAGTGCTTTCTCCTTCTGGAAACACGCAGACTGAGGACTTCACTTGATGGCATTTATCCATCCCTGTATCTGCTCTCCAGTGGACGGTTGATTTATTTAGTCAAGGTCGATATTTATTATTGCTAGAGCTTTACTGGGTATAGGCGGTAAGCACAGGAAATGGGTACCCAAAGTTTGTGGTAATTAACTACAATATGGTTTAGATGTACATCCCTGGCACTGACATCACACAACTCATCTGACACTGCAACAACAGTAATGATCTAAAAAAGAAAGCAGTGAAGCACACGATAGTTTCTTATTTTTACCTATATAATTCCACTACTTTTTAGAGAGAAAATATTGACACAGATGTTAAATAACTAGTGCTTGTTTTACAAGCCACAGGCGCAGTATACCTGAAATGTGTAGTAAAATGTTTCAGCATTAAAAAAAACTCTTCCCAGAAGATTTTCTCACAACAAAGCATACAATTTTATTTGACTAACCTGGTGTAAATGTGTTACAGTAGTTTCCCTTCAAAAATATTAGATTAAAAGCGTTTCTAAGATACTTCTTATTTAAAAAAAAAGAAAATACGGGAAAAGAATATCCCGCCGTTACCTGTAATAACTAAAACATTTTTAGTTTTGATTATAATGTAATTTTTGCACTGGGTACGGCTTTAAAATAGGTTCTGTTAATCGTTGCCATTGAATACGTGTAACATTTCTTCACATAAATAAGCCTTGGAATTCCATTTGTTGCATTGAGCGCCTAAGACAATCCATGTAAAACAAATTAAGAGAACACTTCACTTGTTAAGCGCCTTGGGGCACCCTTGTTGTGAAAGGCGCTATATAAAAATAAATCGAATTGAACTGAATTGCATTCTAACTCATGAGAAGGAAACGCAGCCGTGCTCTCTAAGATGGGTCCCACATGGTTTGCATGTACTACTGAAAGACACTACAGTGCACAAGGGTCTCATCACAGAAGCAATAAACATACTGCCGCGGATTGCACCCTCTCTGAGAGCTTCCACGAGTTGAAGAATGAAGGCGTTTATTTATTCAACACAATGCGAGAGACGCTGGAAACCAGGAGTCCTGATCTATCCTTGTAATTTACTCACACTGAAACTCACCGAATTTGTCCAGTCCACCCGTTTCAATACAAAAACCAGTCTTTCCCTGCACACCTCCTCTAACAGATTCTACACAATCTGGACTACACAAACCAACTAACTGCAACACCCTATCTCAGCTTTGAGACATCACACGTATTGAACATTATAGCGGCCCGTCTTCACGACTTCACGTTCTTTTAAAATAATTGCTTTGGTTGGATTAAGAAGGGTATCGAAGCCCAGATTGAGTTAAACACCGCCATGGAGGGTCACCACCTGATTAAACTCTCTTCCCTTCAATTTACTCCTAAACAATTACAATTCATCCCAATCTTTTTTTTTCTAGTCCCCCGCTTAAAATATGAGCAAGTAAATAAAGTCTTGCTGCTTTCACGGACTTTAAAAAAAAAAAACAATTGATCTCAACAATCAAACACAGCTTTGGTTTGTCAAAACTGGGCAATTTAAATCGGAACCCTCCTGAAGTCTTAGAGACAGAATCACAGGTGAATTTCCAGCGACGTGGATTTAACAATTGTTGTTCTGTCTGCTTGACTTTAAATGCCAATAATAAACAGTTAAACCCATGGAATATACTTGATTATTCCCAGTGAGGACAAAAACTACCACTTCCTAACCTCCTCTGACCTCAAGGTAATTCAGTCGGAGTGATGAAAGTAGTGTTAGTGAAAGGTGAAGGGTTAGCAATACCCCCAGTCTAGGCTATGGTCTTGGTAATAATGAACAATAAAGTAAGAAAAGTGGTAGGGTAAAGTTCTAGGTGAGGTAGACACAATTACTGTTTATATTAACAGCCCACATATTGTGGATACTGATCAAATCCCGTTTTCTAATGATGGGTTATCCCGCCACGAGCATCTAATGATAAATGGATTCGCCTTCTGGAGCAAAGGAAAGCCACCATCCCTTTGGTAACATTTCCGTGATACGTATGGAGTGTTATCTCAAAATTAAATTCCAAAAACTCCTAACAGATGGCTCCTTTCTGGGTTGTTGGTCGTTTTCATAGTAACCTGGATTTTGGTGAGCTAAATTTTTACTGCAGTTTTTTTTTTAGAGAAAGAAATGGGAGTTCAATTTAATTCTCGTTAAACAATAGTTCACGGCAGGGATAATGTTGGTTGATTGATATGTTAATTGAGATAATATAATCTGTATATAATAATGAATTGAAGAGGCATTACCAGTTAATGGAAAACGATGCAGCTGCTCCCAGTTCACACTAAGTGGGAGTTCATGGCTAATCCATGGTTGAAAAGTGGAATATGTAATTACTATGTGTTGTACTTTTGATCGTTCAAAACCGTACTCAGTTGGAAAACAATATTATGTCTAATTGTTTTGATGTTACCAAATAATACAAAAAAATGTGTTGTTGGGTAGCACATTAACATAGTGACCAGTTTGAGGAGCGTCACAACATATTTTACATACGAAAGGAGTCTTTATAGACTCCTTTTATATGCGGCAATTATCATCCTACCGTAAATTAAAAATAAAAAATACTAATCCTACCGTTGTTTATCGGACGTTTTTCCACTTTTTGCCCGTACATGTCAACACGGTGTTTACTTGATTCTGACATACAGTACTACAGCTGTTATCTACTGTACATACGTCTAATACTCGCACACGGAGTTGTGCAAAGGAACAAATGCAGAGACACCTGATGAAAACTGAAACCCGAAACAGCGTTTTCTCTTTCAGCAAACTAACGCAATACAGAAGAACAAACATAATTAATCTCTATTCCCCCTTTTACATACTACGTTCTTAAGGGTGCATGGGAGTACATTGTGTAACTGTAACCAAACCTATTAGGTTTTAGTATGATATCGGTTTCAGAGCCTCTGCATTTTATTATGAGCTATGACAATTAGTAATGATGTGGGTGATTTTTTTTTCGGGGGGGCAGGGCGGATTGTAGGTATAAACTTAAAGTAAGAAGGTGGAGACCTTTAAAATTCTCTCCATATGTCAAATGAGAATCGTTTGCCGAACTCGAAGCCAAAATAGAAAGGTTCAAGATCAAAATAATACAGTTCATTTAAAGAGTTGTGCTTCTTCACAATGCGTCATTTGATGGGGAAAATAAAAGCACAGATTCATTCCAAAACTGACTTCGACATTCTTCAGAAACCCACCCATTAAAAAAAAATCGGATGACAATATTATCAACAAAATCGTTGTTTTTTTAAACTGTTAGGCAGTTAAAAAAAAACTTTTCATAAAATCTCGATCACTAAACATTTTTTTCGAGATGTGATCTTGGCTGTCCAGTTGTAATTGCGTTATTTATATCATAAATCATCTTTTAAAAATCTGTGGACAAATAGAACGTTCTTCTAAGAGCAATGCAAAGGTAGGTAATACAAAATTGACTTCTACAAATAAAATACCAAGACAAATTTGTACAGAATTAAAGAGCACTTTATGTACAATTCTGTTCGGTCTAAAACTAACGGCCTTCATTTCTTTAAAAAAAATGAAAACCGTATTTACATGATCACACAGTAATCGATACTACATTTTATTTAGGTAAATCATTCATCTGGCTACAATGGACCTCATATTGAAATATAAAAAATGATACGCTTAGTTTAAATCGAATACTACAGTATGGAACTTGAAATAAGAACAAAACTTTCTGGAAAGTCGTTGTGTTACTAAGGACTTCAAAATCTTTCAAATATCACCCCTCAGAGTTTTCTAATTTGCATCGCCAAAAGTGGAGGCCGAAAGACAAGTCGTACAGAGTCATTAATTTTTTATCGGAAATCAGTGAACCAAAGTTTGAATTCGTGGTTTACAGTAGGACAGGATGGGAATTCTAGTTTTAGCATAAGGATTGTTCCTTCTACAGTTTTGCTGTAAAACCAAAAACTTGCATGTTTTAATAAACCAAAACTTTCAAAATTCCAAACGCTAAGCAGCTGTCAAACATAAAAAAATAACAATAACAATAATTCCAAACTTGCTTGTGAAAGTAAAGATGGTGTCAGATTACAAATAAGTGAAATATAAAGACAGTATGATTATCATATTGCTACTGTTTAAGATTTGATCCCCGAAGAAGTGGGACGGAAGTTTATCAATACTGACACTAAAGTTTAAGCGGTTCCTATAGAAATCTATTGATTGATTTCCCCTGTCGACCACAAGCCGATGTTTCCAATAAACAGATAAAAGTTAAAAGTAGGTAGCAATACTACTACTACTACTACTACTACTACTACTAATAATAACAATAATAATAATAATAATAATAATAATAATAATAATAATATGATAATTTGTTATAAGGTCAATAATAGTGTATAAACGAATGCACCGACTTTTTCAGAGGATGACGGTTTTACCTTTGAGAGGGTGCACACATTTACTTACCTTTAACCCGGGTAGGTAATTTTTTTCCGCTTTTTGTTCTGCAATAAATAGCTGTACTGCTGTTGAAACCAAAGGGGGTGAATTATGAGTTTATGACAAGAGCGATCGCCACCAAGCAGTGCCAATTGAAAACAGACACCAGCTTTTCGTTGGGGTTCCTCTAAAAAAAACACATCCAGCTTTATAACATACTGCGGTCATTAAAGACTCTCTTGCCTCCTCTAAGCATGTTTTTATAACTCTTGTTTTATAATAATATCGTCCTCTAGCCTTTGCGTATTAGCTGAGATTAGAATGCAACAACAGTTTCACAACCTGGGAAAAGACTACATAAAAAAAACAAGAGTGTGATAAGAGTTGCTATGCATCAAAGCGTCAACTTAATATGTTTTATTTAGCAAAATGAAAATAAATCTGTCCTTGCTCTTCTTCGCACCTATAATTTACATTTTACGCTTGCCTTATGTCGATTTTGTAATCGACCTTTTTAGTGTCTGGTCGAATGATTTCCTTACGTACAACCCTATTCCCCGTCGACTTTTAATATTTTACCACTTCTGAATTGCTATTTAGAAACTGTGCATGTCTTTGATATTTTTATTATCTTTCCTATCTGTGGTTCTAAGCCCTTTTTCCAAAATTTTACAATAAGAGGGAGACAGGACACTGAAAATGTATCGCCAGAGTAATTATACAGTATAACGTCAACCTGGAAAGTGTTTTACGCGCTGCAAGTGTGGCAACTATCCTCAAGGTGATTTCGCCGCAATCAGATGCCTGCTGTTTATTCCATGTATTATTATCTATCATGAATATCATTAGTACATTAATTTTTAGTTATTTCTAATGTGTATTTCATTACTGAAAGCTTCCCGCATTGTTTCAGGGCTATTTTGCTTTAAAGACTTGTTTACACACTTTTCATTCCGTTTTCCCCACAGCAACTGTGAGAAAAGCGAAAGACACAAAACGTTTCGAAAGGCTGCATTATTGCTCAAATTACAAACAAATCAGTCCTCCGATCTTAAGGAGATTCCTTTCATTTTGTAGATGATCCAAACTGTGCTCTTGAATACATGGTTTGTTTATCGACTCAAGGATGGGAACTATTATTATAATTACTGTCTTCAGATTCCAAGCGATTTGTGTTATTTTTCAATGTGGGCGCTGAACCTACATATTAAACCCCCGCTTTTGGAGAAAGGCTTTGCGATGTCAATCGATACCTTCTTTTCCACGGACTCATGCTACAGTACACCCATCTGCTCCTGGACAGGTCTGCACCTTACCTCTGAATTAACGTAGTCGTTCGTGGTGATGATTTCGGCTAATTTAATAACAGAAATGATCGAACAACCCAATGACTTGACGATAACAGTCACACGTCTGAGGTGTCTGTGCGGTGTTTTCTTGGTGATTTGGACTCTGCTAAAAGACGGAGAAAGACGCGAAATTACCGTCATTCGCGATTACTTATTTGCTGCCCCTGTGACATAAAGCAACACACGAAGCACTTTTTACACTAGGGCGACTACTCCAACTTTTATTTCAGCGTTTGCACCGGTATAACGATTGGAATGCGTCTAATTTTATAGTATAGTGTACTTAGTGTATATATGTACTTCTGTGGATCTGTGTATAGTCAGGATGTTTACGACTTGCAATAACCAGGCCCGTGTTGGGTCTGTCTGTCAGAGGATAAAAATGGAAAATGAAGGAAGACAGGAACGGACCAATAATTGTAGCCAACGCTGGGGTTGGGGACGGGGAACGTCATTGTAGCGCCCTCACAAAGAAAAGATTCGAAGCTTTGAAAATGATCTTTCTCCTGTCTCTGTACACCAATAAAAGACGCACACACAATGCACTGAAATGTAATCGTATTTATGTTTCGCACAACATGACGCCAGCGGCTGTGCCCTGATACATGCACAGCGCATACTCTGGGTCAGAAGACAAAGCTGCGCGCATGGGGGTTCACGCAGAGAATGCTGCGGCGAAGCCAGGCGCCAGGATCTGACACTGAACCAGATGTGCGGAGGCGCCATCTAGTCAGCGTTTCAGTCAGCGGGCCCGCAGCGCTCACACGCGAGGAAACTCCCGTCTGAGCTGCGACATCCTTCACAGGCAGATACACCATCCAGTTTAGGGCAACCCGTAATTACAGGTAGAGGACGAACAAATTGGCCTGTTATTAGTATATACTTAGGTATACTTTAAATGAGAAACATGTTTTTTTTCCCTTCTAAACAGCCTCTCCAGCACGCACTTTTAGGCTTGTGTTTCAAAGAAAGGCCCGCACAAAAGTCTAATTGGCCCAGAACCCCGTACGGTTTCCAGTCTTTTAAATACAGATTTATAGTTTTATAGGACGTTTTGAGCTATTTTCTATAGCTGGAACATCTGCAGGCTTTTAATGCAACTGACTGGAGCAGGAGGTGACATTAAATTCTCGCATGTAACAAACCGAGGTTTATTTGGATAAGGACATACAAACGAAAGGTAGTTCAGCTGACAGCTAACTGAATTGATCACATTAATTTAATGTATCATCCTTTTGACGGTTTTTGAAACCACGTAATAAGCATAAATGTTTCTATTTAAAAAAATCGCATGTCTTTTACTGTATGTCTGTAACCCCCATGCCTCATAAAGAGATTCTACACCAAAAATCAATTGTTCATATCATTGTTTCCTGTTGACAATTACTGTATATGAAAAGGATGTATACAGTACATCATAAAAACACCAGTCAATGACACTCTTTATGTAATGGCTTTATTGTATCTTTATGTGCTATTCTGCATGTAGCAAACTATCTAGTCCAAAGTAATAATCATAAATTTGGTGAAGCAGCACATTAAACCCACAGACATCTGGCTTTTCATAATTCTGCATTTAAAACAACAAGGCCATTTGCTTTCCATGTGTGAAAATGGGTCATAGTAATACTTACTGCATAACCACCTATTCCCCATTGAACACATAATCCAACTATTAAGGATAAGTATCTTTGACAAAAGAATATAGCAGACTATCCTGCTGTTAAGAGTGGAAAACTGATAGTTTCAATTTTAAATAATGTTTTAGAATTATTAATAATAATTTTCCAAGTGACTAATCAGGAACACATGGGGAATACATGAAAAATGTCTCTCTTGAATTCACCAAAAATCCCAAAGATGTGCAGTAGATATCAAATTACGAACCTTCAATAAGAAAAGATTTGTGGTTACATCTGCAGTACTGTACTAACACAAATCACACCTGCTTGTGCAGCTGTGTGTATCACTGGAAACAGATGCCAGTTGGTTTGGCTGCTCCTGCAGTGATAAAATGATTTCTCTTGTCATTCTTTTTTGGAAATCACAATCGGAAGTGTGAATTTTAATGTCAGGTTCTGTTTTTTCATCTGCTCTTTTTATTTCAGTCAAGGGTTCACAGTGCATAAAAGAAACGAAACTGATGTCTTAACTGAGATTAATCTTGGTTTGAGAGATTAACAATTTTGCATTTTTTTAAATAATAATAATAACATCACTTTATTAACCCCTTTACAATTTCTTGCATTAGGAATTATCTTTTTGCATACCCCAGCTTGCTCTCCATGAGACACACAGATAGGGAGAGAGCCTGGGGTCAGAGTGCAGGGTCAGCCATTGTATGGCACCCCTGGAGCAGTTGGGGTTAAGGGCCTTGCTCAGGGCTACAGTGGAGTAGGATTTCTCTACCGGCTAAGGGATTTGAACCAGCAACCTTCCAGCCATAGGCACAGATCCTTAGCCACAGAGCCCCCACTCTGCCCGCAGACAGGGACTTGAACCCTGGACCCTCAGATTAAAAGTGAGCTATCCGGGCTCTCTTCAAAAACAGTGGAATCACCCAGCATTCCCACACCACTTCAACAAAATATTTGCCTTCAACATAGCTATCTGAATCAGGCTTTGCATGAGCCACAAGACCACACTGCCAGCTAATGGAAGATGTAATCACACCTTTCCCATTTTGTGATTGATGTTTCATCCAACCTGCATTAGTTATACAACAGTGGTTATTACCCTGGTCCTGGAGGGCTCCTGTGTCTTCTGGTTTCTGTTACAGCTGGGATGTTATGTGTAGAGGCTAATTGGTCTCTTTAATAGCACTGCTTGCTTAAATAGACCTTTCTAACCTGTTTCTGCACTCAGTCATTGTTTCAAGGTTGTGTTGCTGCAGGCATTTTGTTTTGAAGATCCTCAACAAACAAAACTCTGTTCAATCTTTCCCCAACATCATTACGAAGTTGTTGTACGTTTATATCTGTCTGAACAGCCCTAAATAGGTTGCTAATTTATAATGATCAGGCACAGGAATGTATCAAACACTACCATATATAAAAAGTAAGCCCTTCATTCTACTTGCATCCAATTGCTTAAATTTAAGACACCTGAATGAGAATCGCTGTTAAACACTGAACCTGGCTCTAAATTAATGTTAATTTTTACGCCCAAGCTAATGTTTCAAGGGCAGAAATTAGTTTAAAACATCTTTTGAAGTTTAGTTAAAGCAATCAATTAGTCTCAGTAATTCAGCGCTCAGCTGGGACATAAAAAAAAACAGAAAACACAGAAGTCCCCCAGGGCAAAGGTTGAGAACTATTGATCTATGTCACGGCTGCTCGGTTCTGTATTTTATTTATTAGATGTTATTTCATTTCCTTAAAATGATGTTTGCTTAAGCAGAACAGTGGTTACAGCTCTGGATTCCTGAATGAAGGATGTACCTGAAGCACTGCAGTTAGTAATGTTCCAGATGAGCCAATAAGAGGTGGTTAAAATGTCACTTCCCATGAAACTCTTGAGGAAGAAGTGGCTCAAAATGGAAACATTAGTACAGAAAGACTCTATTAATAAGCACTTAAATAATTAAACAACCACAACTTAGTACAGCTACTGTATAATGTTATAGTGCAGTGAACTATACACTTTTGACAGTAACTACAGTACATAACAGTACTTTTCTGTGGGCTCATAAGAGACAACTTTACTGGCATCTTCAGAACACTTCGTCATTTATGAAAGGAAAATTAAAACATATTTTACATACAAAGGTTTTGCAAAGCATACTAGAGCCCAGATGTGTGGACTGTTTTTTTTCATTCATCAGGGAGCTAATCTAAAATAGCAATAGTATTAAACCAGATTTTGTTACACACTGACCAAAAGAACTGGCCATAAGATTCTGATTATCTGGAGTATCTTAAAAGAACCAGTGGTCAAATATGTCTCTGCAGAGAGGACAATACGTTTTCCAGTTCAGTAGTGTCTTGGCAGTAGCTATGGTTAAAATATCCGCTTTGACTAGCCTTGATGGTCCAGTGAGTCAGGAAAAGGGTTTGTTTTTAGGTTCCTGCGTCAAGACCATGATCTATCACAATGACATATTATTTGCTACCGTGGTTTTATCCTTTCTGTTTGCAGTCCATCAGATGACTAGATGACTCTACAGATGCAGGCTTTGTAGTTACACAATGCAACCACTAATTCCTTTGTGGTGCTAAAGGTGTCTACTAAATATGTACAATTAGCTAGCAATTTTAACGGCTCATCTCCTTCCGTTTTAGTTCTTACATCTGTGAAGACACAGAGCCTATGCTGTATTCTACTTAAACATCTCATTTAAGGATTCAGTGGACTGTATTAGTCGTTTACTCTGTTGTCTGTAAGATTGATGTATATAGATCAGGTCCACATACAGGTACTTATTTAATTCTGTTACTCTAAATGTCTACATCTGAGATTCAACCTCACCATACAAATTCTCTGAATACACCAAAGGAAACATAGCATTCCCAACGCGTGTGCTTAAAATGGCAGTTTAATCTAAAATATGCCCACAGTACTGTTATTAATTCAGTTTCTCTGTGTATCCAGTCCTGCTAATCAGTTCAGTTTGTCATATGCACAAGTGCAATGAAATGCTCATCATTTATGCTGCATTTTTTATGTAAATAAGAAATAACACATATATTGTTTGTAAACAATGTAAAATAATTAAATCACTATTTCCACCCTGCTTTGTAAAGGTTTACAACAGTTCGTTTAACACAGGTACAAAACATTTAAGTTTTTGTAAGCCTGCTTGAGACAAACAGACGATTCTTTTATAATGTATGGTCAGATATCTTCTCACTTAGTTTTTTGTATTTATAAAAGTGTGATTTCTAGGAAAATATTTCATAATTGTTGAATAATATTTTTTAAAAATAATGCCTGATGTGTCACAAAGCTGTTCACTGAGTCTTTACTCGAATGGTTCTGTCTACGGGCTCCAGCCTTGATCTGCTCATGTGTAGTATCTGCCAATACTAGCGTGTTTCACAGCCATTTATTTTTGAACTCCAGAAAGAATTAACAGTGCACTGTCCATTATAGTGGACCTAGAATGAAAAGAGAGGGGAAAAATGAAAATATTTATCATACTGTGCCAAAGTCTGGATCAAACCTGCACTCTTGGAATTCTGTAACATCATCTTTGACTTGGTCAGGTCAATGAAAGCTGAAAAGCTGTGTGAAATCCATTCACCAGTTGTAAATGTTTGTGAAGTTCTCTTGGGTTCCTACCTCTCTATGGCACAGACGTTTACCAAGATATTAGCGTGGACGAGGGTGGCATGATGCCACAGTGGTTTGTATTGCTGCCTTGCAGTGCTGAGACTCGGGGTTCAATCCTGAAACTGGGGTGCCATCTGTGTGGAAGTCTCATGTTCTCATAGGTTTTCTTCCCACACTCCAAACACATACTAGTAGGTTAACTGGCTTTTAAAACTGGCCCTGATGTGAGTGTGTGCGTATTTGCGTCTGTGTGTGTGTGTGTGCCCTGCGATGGACTGGCATCCTGTTCAGAGTGTATGCTGCCTTGTGCTTGTTGCTTGCCGGTTCCTCCACGAACCTGTATTGGATAACTGCTTAGAAAATGGATAAATGGATGGATTATGCTGGAGGCATGTATAAACTCAAATAAAGAGGGTTTTGCAGAAATGCAAGCATGAAATATCTTCATCAAACATTTATCTGTCACATAAGTTACGTTTGTTGTGCTAATCGTCCCCCATTTGTATTCAATGTTTTTTGTTATTTCATTTTACTTCTTGGTTTCTATATAGTTTAGATTTATTAATTCACTCAGCAACTTCCAATGCAGCACTTCTTGAAGCCACAACAGCCGACACTGGGAAAAGTGTTCTGTTTATCGGCAAATACCCAGAAGATGGAATGGATGAAAGGTGTTTTATTCATTGCCTTAAAGCATTCATTCTGGTGGTTACAAACTGTCACAAAAACACACCCTTTTGAATCCATCAATTGTTGATGAAAAGCATGTCATTAACAGTGCATCACTGTGGTCCTAGACTTAGACTTTTCAGCTCTCACACATTTCAGAAAACATTTCGGCATCAGTGTCAAAATAACATCCCTGTCTGCCTCATGACATTATTGCGATCAGTAGTAATTGTCAGCAACTGGGTTTCAATACACATGCTGTAGTAATCACACTGATTATCATACAAGACTAAACAGATGACAAACCCAGGGTTTCCCACTCTGGTCCTGGAGAACTACAGAACTGTCTGGTTATTATTCCAGCAAAGCTTACAATTATTAAATTAAATCAGTCAAGATTAGTTTTACCTTGACATAACACTACAGTATGATCCACTGGATGACGTCCTCATATGCTCTGATCAGTACCACTAATAACCAAGCAAGCAGGATCTCCTCTGAGATTTAAACGTACGTTCTTTAGGACAAATTCTAATATTAGTAAACATGAACGGTAAAAATTACTTTCGCCAATATTCATTCTGCTAAGGAAATTTTGGGGTATTTTTCATCACATCACAGCACTTACCAATAATAAATGACATCCACCAAACTCCTGTGTGAAACTTTTATCACACTGTGTAAACTAGATGAACATTTATGAAAGTCTCATATTTGTGGGATAATCATGGAAGATAGATGTAAATCTCTCTTTGTGCAAATGTTCTCAATCAACATCAACGTGCTGTTGAGAAATTCACCATGTTCTCCAAGTGGTCCTCTGTAGAGCTGGAACTGTGTGGTTCACCCACAGGAATTCTGTTTAACTGCAAGGCTTTCAATAAATTTAAATTGCATAATTAAAAAAAAATATTTTAATATGTTTTATTTAGCTATGCATCTGTGGCAAAATAAATGTCTTAGCCGAGTCCTTCTCTGCTGGAGTTTGGTTCCTGGACTGAATTTATTGTGTAGTCTGTTTGCCAACATTGTTAAAAGGGACATTTTGCAGTGTGAACCTGGAGTGTTTTCTTCAGTTTAATTGGAAGTTTGCAATAGCCTGGAGGGAATCTGGCTGCAGAAAAGTCTTTCAAAGAAACAATTTCAGTGCCTCTCACCCTAAAAAGACAGCACGGGGAGTCAGCTGTTTATTTTCCTACTAAATAACACAGATTGGTCACAGAGACCCATGTTTAACGCTAACAAGTCAAACAGGCTATTTTTATCCATTTATTTTACGGTTGTTCTTTTAAAAAGTCATGTCATTATACCCACCTGGCTTTATTAACGTCTGGGGCATAACAGTTTACAAGGTTGTATTTGCTTAATCCCATCTAATTTGTCATCCTCAAAATTTCAGAAAAACAGCCCAAGTTTAATTCAGGGGAGGCAGGAACTATCCTCGTGGTTAATTTTGGATTCTTTTATAACAGGAGTCCCCGGGCCTGCTGTGTAAAAAACTTTAGGGTAAATACCTCCTTTGTTTTTCGCTTAAGCATTTCTTGGGTTTAACACATTGAACTTATTATGTGATTACAGAGAGTCCAAATCCACGTTTTATTCTCATGGTTTTTGTATTTACCTTATTTTGTGCAGTGAGATCCAGGTCTAGTTCTGGCTGTATCTCTTCAAAATTAAACTACCATAGTGAGCAGCATTTCACTTGATAAGGACACAAAATGACTAGATATAAATTGTTTAAGTAATTATATATCAATGGCACTAACAAGGAGGGATTAAGAATGTACCAGTCAGAGTTTTACCTAGTAGGAAAAAAAATAGTTTGGATCAATAACAGTGGCGTTCTTTTAGTTTTTTAGTTTGTACTTATGGCATAATTTGAGAAACGTTTTCTCGAGCATTAAGCTCATATGTAATGTCATTCCCATAATTCTTTCCCATTTAGTTCCTTCATTCCACTGATCCAGCTAGGCAGCTCACATACAGATCCCTGCTCTCCCTAGTGGCATACATTGTTACTCTTGTGGGTAAAAATTTATTTATATTGGTTAGGCTGGGAAGAGGCACAAATTAATATTCTAGGGCTTCCAATTACAATACAGCTGGTTTGCAGAGCTCTTCACCAAACTATAGGCAGAATCATTCAGTGAACTCTAATGTCCAAATTTTATCTCTAAGATGCTAGGATTGTAAAACTGTTATCCTCTTATGTAAAATTCAAGAATGATAGTCTGTGAGCAGTGCTCTTTATTAATGTCTGTAAAGCAAGTGAAATGCTACTACTGCTACTGCTTATACCACTATTTCAAAAGTAAATAATGAACGTACAATTATTAACATGTGTTACATGTTCCCCTTTGCTTCAAAACTCTGACCTACATATAAATGATCCGAGTGAGTAGATCTCCCCAGAACCCTCCAAAAGACAGACATGACGTTCGTTTCCAAAAATGCGATCTCTGCCGAAGGTTGTTTTCATCAAAAATGTCAGGCACAGACTGATTTATAGCCACCTATTCCTGACAGCACAGCAAAGGCAACAGTGTCATCGATTAATTCTTGGCAAACAAAACTCTTTGAAGCCTGACACACGTTCGTTATAATTACATTTCTTTAAGGGCTGACAGTTTCAACTCTTGTTTCTTGTTTTCCTTTTTTATTTCTTAAAAGAGTAGAGGATCTGTAAGTGCCTTTTATCTACCTGGCTTTTTAAAGAAAGGAATACAAAGTTGAAATTTCCTTCTAGGGAATTCCGGACGGCAGGTGATGGTCATCTGGCCTAGGCCCTCCTGCCTTTTTCTAACCCCTAAATAAGTCCTCAGGTGTTCAAATCAGTTTTTAAACAGAAAAGGCGGATCCAAGACTGACACATCATAAAGCTTTCAGACAGATGCCAAATACAATTAGGCATGTGGCTCTGTGCTTCACTTGTCTGGGAGCTGAGCCAGAGGAATGAAGTAATTCATTACAGAAGACGACTCGGCATTGCTGGTAGATTATCTTGTACGAGTTCCCAAGGGGTTGCTCTAGTGTTCACAGTTAGTTAATGTAGAAAGGCCTTAGCAAGTTCCAGTATCCCAGGAGGTTACCCCAACTTGATGTTTTCTAAAAAGGTTGTAAATGAGAAGAGAACATTTGACCCATGCCTTGTTTGACCCATTTTAGTGAAACTAAAATTTGGCCAGTTGTTTCTAGAAGGAGGCCAGAGTTTGGGCTTCAATTATACATTTGAGAAGCCTGTTCCAGATACCCACAAGTATTTATCTAAATAAACTGTTAAAGTTTAAACTCTAAACTGTAAAATTAATTTACAGTCTGAATTAAACCTCTTTTAGTTTATAGCTGTGATTCCATGTTCTTAATTCACGACTAAATCTGAAATATTCCTCTGGATTGATTTGGACTACTTTGGGTTTATATACTTTATTTACTCTAAATCTTACAATCATAGTCCCTCTTATTCTCCTTTGTTCTGGACTGAAAGAGGTTTATCTCCTCTATCCTGTCAGCATATGAAAATCCCCAGAGACAAGAAATCATTATTGTTGCTCTTCTTTGAGCTCTTTCTGCCTCTAACATCCTTTTTGTGGTGTGGTGACCAAAGTGGAGCACGGTTCCAGGGTTCTAACAGATTCCTTACTAATGCACTGTAAAGCTTGGCCATAATGTCTCTTGATATAAATTGCACACTTTTTGCTGCTTACCCAACCATTCTGCTTGCTCTTTTCACTTGCTTCTCCACATTCTCTTGATGAGGGCAGGAGAATCTTCCACTGAAACCCCTCTCACGTACTCCTTTCTGCAGCTCAGAATAATAAGATATGTTGTACAGTGGAAATCCAACTTCCTGTGTAGACCACTCTATCAGTTTCCTAACTGTCCCCGAATCTAAATCATTGGTATAGATCAGGAAGTGCAACAGGCTGATAACATAGACCACTGCTCACATCCACCCAATTAGAATCCCTTATGATGATGTGCTTTTTATACTCTTATTGTTTCCCTTAAGATGGCATACTGTTTCCTAGTCATTAATCAGTTTTTGATTCACGTGTGTACATTACCTCAGATATCTATCACTTTTTAGATTAATCCTTCCTCAAAGGGCCTTATCAAAAGCTTTCTTGACCTCTAAATATGTAAAGATATACACTTCTGTGTTATTGATCATTCTTGTTACTTGTTCAAATTATTCTAGTACTGTATACCTTGGCTGTCCCTTAAAATCACCCCCAAAGTAGGTTGTGCAGCTGAAGTCCTGGAGAGATGCAGCGACTTGCTTCTTGCTTTAATGGCAGCTAATCTCTGACTGACTTTATTGAATCAATCAGTTGCTTAATTAGGAGGCACTAACAAACTTTTCAAATCTGTGATAATGACTTTTTAAGGCTGCCTATAAAACCTGCAGGATCCTTAGATAATACAGGGCTCATTATTGTTATCTTCATTTCAACCTACAAGAAATATTAATTTAATATGTTTATTGTTTCTTGTACATCTTCCATTATTTATACCCTTTTATCTTGTCATCTTTTCCATGTTTACAGTTTTGCAGTGCTGTGGTACTGACAAAATGCTTTGCATTATTTTTTGTCTCCTTTGCAATAGAGTTTTCTGTCTTCTTGACAATTCAGATGTATTTTATTATAGTATATTATTTTTCTAGCTTAAACCCGTTGGCCTATTTTCAGAGTTGGTAGAGTACTCTCTTCTTTCTCTTTTTATCTTAATTTTGCTATTTAAGAATTTGGGCTATGTTTCTGAGGATTTGTATTTAATTGTTCTAGAAATGATTTTTTGGAATCTTAAGTACAGTTGACCCTTCTTTCAGCTACTTACTTACAGTAACCCACCTGCTCACTGTGAGCTCTGCCTCAAACCTTCATAGTCTGCTTTTCTAAGATTATAAACCATTATATTGGAATAAAGATTAAGCAAGTTGAAATATACATTAACAGTAATTATATAAAAGTCTCAAAATAACAGTGGTTGTGTCATATGTATTATATCCTGGTTAATTGGAAAGACCAGGTTAGTAAGAACATCTATTTTAGTAAGAAGATGTGTTAAAAAGAAATCTTTACTTCAAAACATACCAATGTCAGCTTCTGTATTCTGCATAATTTATGTATTAAAACTGAAATCACCCAAAAACAGAATGTTACTTTGCTGTAGTAGAATGTTTTAAACAGTAAAGTATGTGTGCCCTTGTCTGCACTAAGTGGGCTGTATCATAAACCTATTGCTAAACCATTAGAATTCATATTGGCCAGTTTAGATTCTTATCTCTTTCTATCCTCCTGTGGTAATTCCAAGTTAAGATGGGTATTTATCATCCTCCTCCGCTATGTTTCAGCTGCTTCTCTAGTGCCAAACTTACCTGTTAATGCAGCATGCTTAAGGTCTCACATTCTTATTCCTGCTTCTAGCAATGAGGTATAAGTATTTCAGAATGGTCTATAGTCCTAACTCAAAGTGTGGAAATAAACACAGACTCACACAGTACCTGTGCCATTGATTATTAGACCATAGAAAGCAATAGATCATCACCAAATACACCTAAGAAAACTTTTGAAACAAAGAAATCCTGAATTCCAGCATTCCAATATGATAGTGGAACTTTTTCTCCCTTCCTATGGACCGTCCTCTAAGGGCAGCCACAACATCTGCAAACAATTTTCCAGCTGCCTACATAAACCAGTTTATCTTTTGAAATGTATGAGAGTATAAAAGCAACTTCCAGACTTAAAAGCAGATTTAGATAACGGGGCTTCTGACAGGGTTTATAATAGTTAGTAATAATTCCTTACACTTTCTGGACACTCCACTCAAAACACTTTACAGGTAATGGGGACTCCCCTCCACCACCACCAATGTGCAGCCCCCACCTGGATGATGCCACCGCAGCCATAGTGCGCCAGAACGCTCACCACACACCAGCTCTCAGTGGGGAGGAGAGCAGAGTAATGAAGCCAATTCGGAGATGGGGATTATTAGGAGGCCATGATTGGTAAGGGCCAATGGGAAATCTGGCCAAGATGCCGGGGTTACACCCCTACTCTTTTTGAGAAACGCCCTGGGATTTTTTAATGACCACAGAGAGTCAGGACCTCGGTTTTACATCTCATCCGAAGGACGGCGGCTGTTTACAGTATAGTGTCCCCGTCACTATATTGGGGCATTAGGACCCACATGGACCACAGGGTGAGCGCCCCCTACTGGCCCCACTAACACCTCTTCCAGCAGCAACCTTAGTTTTTCCCAGGAGGTCTCTCATCCAGGTAATGACCAGGCTCACACCTGCTTAGCTCCAGTGGGCTGCCAGTTGTCGGTTACAGGGTGATATGGCTGCAGGCCGTTTGATGTTTAGCTTGATTTCGGGCCACACCGTACCCCCGCTCCCTGACGCCCCCTGCTGCCTCCCGCCCCAGCAGACAGCCTGAGCCCCGGCCAGGGCCTGTTGAAGCGGAAGAAGAAGCAGCGCCGGAGCCGGACGACGTTCAACAGCAGCCAGCTGCAGGCGCTGGAGCGGGTCTTCGAGCGCACGCACTACCCCGACGCCTTCGTCCGCGAGGAGCTGGCGCGCAGGGTCAACCTCAGCGAGGCCCGGGTGCAGGTGAGCAAGACCCTGAGCCCCCGGCAGGGCCCGCCACCCAGGACATGCTGTAAGACTGGTGCATGCCAGGGGTAGTCCACATGATGCCGAGCCACCAAGACCTGCTCACTGCGGGATGCTACATGCTAGGACATGTGCATAAGGGTGATGGACAGCTCGATCACATTATAAGATAAGACCACTTTATTGGCCATATACAATTTCTTGCATTAGGAATTTGTCTTTTCGCATACCACAACTTGCTCTCCATGAGACACACAGACAGGGAGAGAGAAGCTTGGGGTCAGAGCGCAGGGTCAGCCACTTTATACAGCGCCCCTGGAGCAGCTGGGGTTAAGAGCCTTGCTCAGGGGCCCAACGGAGTAGGATTCCTCTGCTGGCCGCGGGATTTGAACCAGCAACCTTCCAGCCACAGGCGCAGATCCTTAGCCACAGAGCCAGTCTTGGTAGGAAGCATATCATATGAAGAACAGCAAAAGAAGATCTGGTTGCTGTGCTGTTTTGCACCGGCAGTGGTTAATACTCAAAACAGTTTGTCATTAAGTCTAATATGCTGCTTTATTAAAAAAAAAACACAGAAAGATTCTGGGTTATGGTCACATAGATTCATAGATTGTAGGACACCGATGAGCTGAGCGAGGCTGAAGATCAAAATCTTCTTGGAATAAATCCGTTCCTATAACATGTCATGGATGATGTAAAAGAAGGTCAGAAAGTTAGTCACAAACGCAAATGTTTTTTGTAAAGCTGTTGATGACAGTTCGTGGATAGGTTCTGCAGTTCATGTCCTGACCATTGCAGTCACTGTCTGAACTTGATTAAGCAGGTGCGTGACACTGATCCATCTGTCTTCTCCCAGCATCTTTACAAGTGGTTATCCACATACATTAGACCCTATCACAGACATTATGATTGTCATTGAAATTCACTCATACTGTTTCTGTGACACCTGAAATGGTTTCCTGCAATTTATTAAAATATTTCAGCTTGAAGCACAAGATGGTACACTCTTCATTAGATTAACACTACTGTGTGAGAGATAGAGACTGTCTACTTTGTTTTATGGTTTATTTATGGTGGCTCAGCACATCTTCTTAAATATACTGTAGCTACAGTACCTCATGCATCTACACTTATTACATGATCAAGGGATATGTCTTCTATTTCTGAATGCTATCCTTTGTTACTAGTTTTTTTGTGACAGATTCTCTGGGTTGTAGTAGAGTTATGTGCACTGTTATGTGCACTTATTTTGAGAATGTTACAAAACTCACCTTACCTGCTTTGTGTATATATTCACCATATTTCACAAGCACAGATAATTTTTGGAGTATCTGAGATTAAATGATCTCAAAACTCTGAATTACTGGTATCTGTAATCCCATTTTAAGAACTTAAAATATTTTCTAGTGAAAGGTAGCCTTTTCATCTCACCTTGCTGACTAACGTATTAATCTAACAATATTATTTAGCAATTTTTTTTAAGGACTCCAGGGAATCTGCTTTAAAAATAATTTGTGTAAAGGCATGTCTCTTGTGTTTTCAGCTCCATCAGCATATCCTCTTAAATCCCACTAATTTCTTCTCCCAGGTCTGGTTCCAGAACCGACGAGCGAAGTTCAGACGGAATGAGAGGGCAGTTCTTGCCAGTCGCTCTGCCAATCTTCTAAAGTCCTACAACCAAGAAGTAGTGATAGAACAGCCCGTCGCCCCTCGGCCAGCCCCCCTCAGCTCAGAGTATCTCTCTTGGTCCTCAGCCACACCCTATAGGTGAGACACTGGACACTATTGCTCTACTTTCCTACTGTGAACTACTGTGTGAATGTGTGGAGCACACATCCCTTAACATTCCTGAATGTAAATGTAAAGATGGTATAGTAGGTATAGTTAAATTTCCAATCAAATTGATATCTATCTCATTCAACAGGGTGTCCCACTCAGCTTTTCAACTGCTAGATATTATTCTGGTTACTTCCTTATTGAGTAGCAATCAATAAAGACATTAAAGGATGGGCATTAAGTAAGCCCTGCTCAAGAATGAAACAGGGAGAAACCATAGCTATCCCCTTGAAGAAAATCAATCCTTAGCTTTGAGCTTTGAATCAGTAAATCTTTAGACCAAATAATGAACCGGTTATTATGAAGTGATGAAAATATAATGATCTATTTCTGTCAACACAGCTCTGAAAATAAAAAATAAACTGACTAGCGTCCCAGTACTACCGAAACAGCCACAAATATCTTACAAGTATTAGAGAGTCAAGCAAGTTTGTTGGATTCTAACAGTTTGACAGAAATTCTGCGGTATTGCACTGAGTCAAGAGCCGGTCCCATATTTACAGACGATTCTCTTGTGCTTGATTTGCAGTGCAGTGCCCAACTATAGTTCATCCAGCACACCCACTGCAGGGCAGGGAGTCACCATGGCCAACAGTATTGCCAGCCTGCGATTAAAGGCCAAGGAGTACAGTCTGCACCAGAACCAAGTGCCCACAGCAAACTGAACTTACAGCTTTTCAGCCACAGACCCACGAACAGACTGACAAATTACCAGGAAAACCACACTTACTGACCCAGGATCTGTGACTGCGTCTTTGAGTACAAGTCTGTTGAAAACCCATGAGCACTGATCTGAACCAGACTTTGTACAGTGCTGATGTTGAATGCAACACGGTTGCTTTGTTGTCTAAAAGAAGCCATATATTAGTATTGGAGATGTACAGGACTTCTATTTTTATATCATTTGTGAAAGGCTTTGTGTTGTGAAAGGCTTTCATGAGTTATGGTCTTTTTTTCGGTAAACATGGTAAAATACCAATACCCTCTCAGCTGAGTTTCCCGTTTGCATTTTTTGTTCCAATTCTACAGCTGTACTTTAAAGGATATTGTGAATGTCCAAGGATTTTAAGGGCAGGGTACAGGAGAATAACTGGTTGAATACCACAGACTTCACTAAAAGTGAAACTATTTGTTTTTGACATAGCAAGATGGAAATTGTGCAGTGGAACTGTGATTACACTACAGTTTTTCCTAAGTGAGAAGATTACTGGATTTTTTTCCATTGCTTTGTGAGGAAGGAATGATCAAAATGCTATGCAGAAAGAGAGAGACAGAATGTGCAGAGGTTAAAGAGTTTATTTATTGTAAGCAACATTCAATTTTGTTTTTGGTCTGTTATCTTTTTGATTCACTACTTTCAATGGATGGTGAGGACTGCATTGTTTTTTTTTTCCAGAACTTTCTTGATTCTAGGTTTCCTCATCACATGAATTGCTCTAAATAGAAAATAACTCAGTGTAGAGTTTCAACTGTTATTCTCACCCTTTGCATCTAGGTCTCAAGGATTTTACAATCTGGTTTTGTAAGTGATGAAGGCAGTTAACTACAGGATGCTAAAAGATAAGTGTCTTTACATTCTCCGAGGATACATTACGGCCAAACCGCCCACTACATAGCAAATAAATGGCTTCGCTTTCTCATAGGGAATGCTGGGCCCATGTAGTTTAAGCCTCCCAAGGAGAATTTTCCAAACTTTTTAAAAAACCCTTAAAAATTGCTTGGAGCCATCAGAAGTAACTTCCTATGAAAAACATATTGCCAGCTGTGGGTGGATTTAAATGTGGAGTAACCATGACTTAAGAATAAAGAAGACCCTCAAGAGACTATACAAGAGGCAGTGAGTGACCGTTCCAAACCCCAATTTCTTGACTTACAACACTGAGCCCAATTTGACATTTTTCAGATTAGCATGTGAAAGCTCCACTTTTCCATGGACTTGAACTTTCTTTGCAAATCTCGAGGTCCAGGTCTCACCAGCTTTTAAATACACAGTGTGCACTCTCGGTTCTGTGCTCTGCAACGAACGATTGCTTAACAAAAACATGCTGTCACCACTTGTCAATGCAGAAATCACTGCGATTGCCTTGCTACTACTGCAGTAGATTCCAGAGTCCTGTTAGACTCTCACTGAAATTCACGACAGTGTTTGTACAATTCTGTCTCTTGTAAAAAGATCGGCCAGCTGTTGTGTGTGTGTCTGTATTTCTCTCTCTCTCTCTGATTTGTACAAATAAACATATATAAAAATTTTGGAATAAAGATTTTTGAGTGTGATGAAATCTGCACAAAACAAAAGAAAAAAAGAAATGAGCTTCTTTTGGTTGCATTTCACGAGGTCATTCTTTCAATGTTATAAGAACATGATGGTCTGGTAAGAATTACTCCATTTTACAGGCGGAATTAAATTAAGCTTTGTTTCTCACATACTTCTAAAGAATGTTAGCTTCCTTGCAAATCGAATCGCAATTAAGTATCGAGACTGGGTTTGTTTTTGTTCTGAAGACAAAAGCGTCAGAAAACTAGAATTACGAGAGCAAAACATCAAAACAAGAACACTTCAGAACATTTCTTTCAAAATGCTACAGTAAAGGGGTTGTACTGTTGATTTTGGCTAGACAAGGTCAGATTATTAGATCGTCCTTGGCAACAGTTCTGAAAATCGAGACTTTTCCTGGCAGAGAAGGGAAGAAACTGTAAAGCACCCATCAGTATCACCTCCCCCAACCTCTCATCACTACCAAACCAGTGCGATGTTAATTTCCATCATAACTGCGTACCAGATGGTCATTATGCGATTCAGTTTCACACATAACAGCCAGTTTCTGTATTTTCTCTTTTTTTTTTCCTAAAATGCCTGAACATGGAATCACCCACCGCTCAAACAAAAATGTAAAAAAAAAACTACAAGAAAAAAGGTTCCAGTTAGAAGTCCCCATAATTATATTTGAAGGGGAAAAACTGAACTATAATTGCTGGGTTTTTGGTGAAGTTCCTCTCCTGTTACAGCATGGCTTATGTGGGGACAGAGGTTACTTCCAGGCAGCCCTTGTGTTGGAGGTCACTCCATTCTTATCAGGTTACCTTATGCCCATCCACTCCAATTAGAGGGGTGCCTGTGATTTCTCATTTCAGACCTGGAGCAAATCAAGTAGAGGCTTAGAAATGGGAAAGGTTAATTCAAGCTCCTCTTACTGCATTTCACTTTTACATCCACCATTGCTAAAAATCTCCCTAGAATATTTTTAGTTTGGAAGGGCCAGTCTATTTCTAAATACATAATAGAAACAAAATCCTCAAAAGAGCATGTTTGTTGAGCTTAGTTAAATAAATTTAAAAAACAATCCTTGTGTATGAGTATCATATGTTGTATATTTCATATAATGGCAGATGGTTAAAGCTGAAATCACTGCTTCAGACTCTCTTAGATGTTACCAGGACTTTAGCAACAGGATCTCAAAATTACATAGCAGTGTCGCCACCTTAAAGCTTCATCTGGACAAATTTTAGAAATAAAGCAAGTTTGGGCCTTGAAGGTGAGACTATGCTAATGGTGCTAGCTGACCAGCAGGTGGCACTCTTTACTCTAGAATTTCCAAACCAATGCCACAATATGATAACAGCGTTCATTGCGCTGTAGGAGAGGCGGTTCTTTAGATGAGACATTTGTCCTGAATACTTGGTCATTAAAGGTATCATGGTGTTAGTTGCAATAGTAGGTATGTTAATAACAGTATCCTGGTTAAATACATAATGTTTCACCCCATACCCCCCCTTAATTAAATGGGTGACGTAATTTCTCTCTCCTCCATGTGGTTTGCCTTCAAGTGGGGCTGACCGTGCAAAATCCTGGCTGTGCATCACTTGTTGGATGAAGTGTATCTCCTCTTAAACGAAAGCAGGACAGAAATGAATTCAATATAGTAATTTACAGAAAAGGAGCAAAAACATCCTGTGGCCTCTCATAGCTTGTCCATGCCTTAATTCCTCAATGAGACAAAATACAAAGATCATTCCAAGACTGAGGTTTCAAGTTTTATACTCTGGCATGAGCTGAGCATCCACTACAAGATATCTAGTGAAGAACCAGATTATCAGACTACAGAAAGAACTTATTGTTATATTCTGTGGTCCAGCTGGACACAGGTCATGTAATTGCTGTAGCAAGATTCAAGAGTGCAGCAAGATGCACTCAGCCTTTGCCCCTCATACTACAGAAGGTATTGGTGTCTAATGAACAACAGACATCCCACTGCTTCATGACAGAACGATTTGGGCTTGATGCCATTTGCTTTCTCCTTAATTGCCACCCTTCCATCTCACGGCAGTGTTTCCTTCACTTATTCACTTCAGGACAATATCCTCTGGACAAAAAGTCAACAACAGCATCTGTGCAATTCATGATATATGGGAACCATGGATTTCAATCCACTAAGCGCCTGGTTTTCCAAACATGTTTTGTTATTGAGTAAACCCATGATTGATTAACTATAGTCTTTTTCAGATTTCCAAATGAAGACAAAAAATGTTACATTCTTTACTATGCACATTCATGATTTTGCATAAGCCCTGTAAATAATTTACTGATGCAGATTCCAAGATCCACATTCAATGCTCTGGAGCTTTTTTTTTTAATGCAGAAGTCTAAAAGCCCACAACATCTAAGGCACACTGTAGAACAAGTGTAGAAAAATGAACCTTTGGTTCCACTTAGTCTTAAAAGACTGTGATTTATTGTAAGGTAGAACATAATCTACCAGAACAAAGGTGCTAGTTTGAGTCATGTTGTTTTTGATTAACAGCCTTTTAATTGAAAGCCTAAAAATATTTTCAACTTTAGTCCCTGAATGAAATGCAGTTGACTTTTTAAAAACTGTTCACACCTTTTAAGTGATTAATTGTATCAACCATTAGTATTTTCTTAATTACAGGATTTGTTTTGTTATTCAGTTGAGTATAATATAATTATTTTTATTATTGTAATTGCAGTGTTCTGCAGTATTGAAATAAAATAGAACATAAAATAAACATAAAATTAGTTTACGTTCAGGGACATCTATCTGTCCTTCAGAAAACTAAAATGGTTTATTACCAAACATAAAAGATGTTTTTCCGTGATCTGTAGCAGAAATACACAGTATGTAACCTCCTATATACCGCTCAGTGTCAAATATTCTTGTAGACAAATTAATTTTGAGTTTCTAAGTGTATAAAACTGGAAAATTAGACTCAGGCGAGATTACTTTAAGATATTACAAGCAAAAAGCAAAATCAATCTGTCATGTTTGATTGCTAGTAGCTAATTGATTCTTGGATTTCAGCAATTTTTTAAAGAAGCCAGGGTATTTGCTACAACAACATGGCTGGATGGCTTATTTCATACTTATACCACCATTTGGGTAAAAAAATGTACATCATATACACAGTTTTAAATGTTCGTAACCATAACTTGGGGAAAAAGAGCTTATGAAAAGCTTGTGTGAACAGAAATACAAATCCCTTATTTTTTATGATATCTTCACTGTATTTAATAACAGTTAAAAAATGTTGGCAAAGGAACAAATATGCTAAGTCATTTAGGACCTTTAAACACAGTACTACAGCAGGGCCGTCCAATTCTGGATCAGAAGAGTTAGTGTGACTTCATGGGTTTCATTCCAGCTCAGCTCTTAATCTAAATCAGCTCATTCCTGGTTTAACAATATAGCCCAGTTCAGCTGCTGGTGATTTAAATCAAGTTAGAAAACCTGCAGACACAGCGCCCTTTCAGGATCACTATAGGGCATCCTGTACCATGAAATGCCGAGATTGGATTAAAAAGGAATTATTGGAGGACACAAGCCACTAGGTGGCAGAAGAACCCAAGGATTTATATTTTGAACTCTCAATGCTGCGATCCTGTTTAAAAAGTCCTGCAGTACATCAAGGACAGTGTTGCTCCAGAAAAGAAAATGAACATTGAATGGCAAAGCAAAGACATATTGAGGCACAAGATGTGCAACAACGGAACCACGTTTATAGAAAGCATGGAATGTTTCTTAAAAGTGCATGTACCACAATCATCCAAGCTACAAAAGCTGTAAATGCAAGTTACAGTATTCTGTATGATCACCCATTTAGCATCAGTGACTGCAAGGTATCTGTGCCTTATACAGGTTATCACATCAGGGTGATCAGGTTGTCACAACTGTAACCTCCCTCTAACTGAGTCTATACAGCACGTGGACACAAGGATCATGTCTTGGGTTTGAACAAAATCCTCTGTCACCAGTTTTCATGTGAACGTTGTTGTAGCACATACAATGTGTGAATCACAGACATTAAATGGATGGTGTTTACATTTTTATGTTTGTTCCATTTTCAAATCTTAAACATCAGAGAAGTTAGAGAACTAGAAAACCTGGTATATAAAGTGGAAAGTGGTAGGACTGGTCTTGGTTGCCATTGCTATTGTCTATTAAGCCACAGTTTAGCTAGAGAACTGACATGAACTGTGATCCTTGGGTGAGGAATGACAAGCCGTAGTTCATCAGTTCCTTAATTAGGAGATACTTGCATGTTCTCACTACAGGTCTGTGGTTTTCCTGGAGCAGGGATCCCGGTCTTAGTATTGTCTTGTGCCCCTTCTGTTGATAAACCAGAAACAATCTAAATAGACTGTGACCCAATCCTATAGTGTTGTCTGGTTCCCCCCACTGGTCACAAGAAGCATTACAAATCAACTTTCATTTTTACTCCTTCATCCTTTGTATTTTTGGCTCTTCAGACAAAAAGATGAATTACTCATCAATATGCACGATGAATAACCTTTTAAAAGACCTTCTTTACAGATGAGTCATGTTACTGAAGCAGATCTTCAAGGATCTATTAAAAAACTGAATTAAATCCTTAGATCAAAATTGTTCTACCAGCCACATGAATGTTTACAACCTTTTTCTAATGATCTGTAAATTTAATCCCAGAATGACCCAAGCTGGCAGGAGATTTTTGATTTTGTTGGACATTCTTTTTGTGCGATTATGGGAAGACTGCTTCAAGTGATACAACTGAAGAAACTACACCAGCTCAAAACTTGCACTTCATCTTTAACTGGACACTCCACAATACATCGTTTCTCAATCTGCATTTTGATACTTTGGTTTTATTGACTTACAGACAAAACATTTATCCATATAATTTTCGTGCAGATACAAAAAAGGTTACAATTCCAAAAAAGAACTACGAAAATAACAACAAAGTGGTAAATCCTTTGACATAATACAATGTTTCATAGGCAGTGCAGATGAACAGTGTAGCAGTTGTCTGGAGAGTGCTTTCCATTATTGACGCCTCTCAACTAGCATGTATGAAAGATGTAAACTTGGTGCTGCAGTGATTTTAATTAGTTCAAATACATTCATTAAATTTGGTGAGCAAGTTACAGGCTTTTAATGTTTCTACATCACCATCATTTTACATACACTCAAAGTACTGTGCTTTGACGAATATGGAATGTATCCATTTTCCATCTTGAAACAGTGCAGTGTTTAACGCTCAGTTCACACTTGTGGCAATCCTTAAAGATGAAGGTAAGACATCTTTCCCACAGGACGTCACTCACAGTGACCAAGTGGGATTAATTTAACCATTTTCCCTTTACCTCAATGCAAAACGGATATGAGAACAATTTGCTTTCAACTGGAAAAAGTGCCGTCTAATGGTGACTTAAGCTGTTGTTTTGCAAATGAGGAATTTCCAGCAAAAGTAGGACATGATGAGCACAAACATTCAAGTCCTAATTATACATTTTATAGTATAACACAAGAGCACAGTTTGATGAACGTTTCTGGCACCGAAGATCTCACTGAATTTGTAAATTTAAGTGTGCCTGTATAAACACTTAACCATGTTTTGTGCATTATATAAACATTTAGCAAAATAAACATTAATTGCTATCACAATACATGCCAATATCAAATAGTTAAACCAGATACAGTAGATTCTTTAAATTCCTTACCTGGCAGACCAAGCTCAAATGAACATCCATTCATACACTCGGTTAAGATGGTTCTGCTATGTGGCAATGGCCAAGTTATTTTTTCATAACTTCAAGAACTGTAGTAAATTTTTCATGCCATCCTTTGAAACAGACTTAATTGTGCAGCAAAATGCCATCTAATGATTAAAATGGTCTTGTCATGTGCCTGCCTTACATCCAACATCTTATTTCACAGCTATGCAGAAACATCCACTGCAGATGCACCGGACCCTTCAAGTATTTACTTCTCAACAAGAGGCTTTCATCTGATAAGAGAGATACAGAACAGAGTAAGAAACTTGTCAAGGCAATGATTAGGTTAAGTAATATTTGTTCAGAGTTCTTTAGTGTTTGTTTAACGAGAAAAAGGACGAAATGCATATTATCTGCTCAAACAGGGTCGAAGAAAAAGGGTCCAAGGAAAAGTGTAAGCACAGTTCTTCTCTTTTGCAGGTAAGGGACAGCACCTGCTACCATGAGATACCTTTTTTCTTCTTGCAATTCAATTATCGATTTTTTTCCTATGGTTAGGTAGACATGGACCGCTGGGAGAAAATATATTTTATGAAGCTCATTTGTGAAATGACGATGCCTCAATGAACACAAAAAAAATTAACAAACACCTTTGCTTAAATAATTCCTAAAGCTTGCAAATCCATCTCTGACAAAGTGGATTTTCTGTTGATTTTAAGCACTTAGAAATACTGGACTGCACTGACAAAAACTTGGTATTATGGTTAAAGAATTTCAAAAGATTAAAGAAAAAAATCACATTCACCAACTTGTATGAAACTAACACTCTCGGACATGACCAATAATTCACCAATAAGTGGCCACAGCAATGAGGATCTGGACAGCCATGGAGACACAGGGAACTTGTGCAACAGTGTAGGCCAGGGAACGTGTAGGAGCTTTCAGGGCACACAAATAGGCGACAGTGTGGACTAGCCGGCCTACAAAGAAAACCTGAAAGTGAATTCGGGCTACAAGCAAGGTTGGTTCTGTCATGGAGTAAACGGCTCCCAGAAACAGGAAGGGGAAAATATTCTCCATGTCGTTGCGGTGAGCCCTGAAACAAACATAGAAATGACAGGTTTAAATAGGCAAGTCCAGCCAGCCTTCACTTTCAAAACAAAACTGTAGTTCTTTTTCTACAATGGCAGGACAAAACTTCAAATGTAGCAAGATTTGCACCCAGTTTCATAAAAAGAGATAGAATTTCAAAGTCCAAGTTGAAAAATGTTTCGATTTATACAATGAACATGTCTGACAGTACTACATACTGTATAACTCAGGTTATGGGACAATTCTACTCTTTCTTTCCCATTAAACTCACTTTTTGGGCAATGGTTCTCAAACTGTGGTACGCATACCAGTTGTGGAACGCGGAGCGCCGCCAGGCGGTATGCCATATGACCCCGGAACTTTGTTGTGTGCACTGAAAAATTGGGACAGGTTTTCAAAATGTTCTATTTGAATAAAATTAGTTTGTGTCAAATACACAGCCTACGTACTACGATACAGCGCGTGCTAATACTTGAGTGGACACAAGAGCTATAATGTAATTCTATACCATTCTACAGAAATACGTGCTACGAAGGCAAGTGACCAATTGTATTTAAAAAAGGTTATCAACCAACGGTCCTCAAAACTGCTGCCATTACCCCCGTGCAAAAAGCCTAACATGGCTCTCGACAATCTTAATAATTTTCGCCCCATCTCCAACTTACCCTTTCTTGCAACAATTCTAGAATGTGCCATCATATTTCAGTTTCATAACCAACTCATGGCAAATAACCTTTTCGAAGCCCTCCAATCTGGCTTCCGTCAACTTCACAGCACAGAAACTGCCCTGGTCAAAGTCACTAACGATCTTCTAATAGCTTCT
Organism: Lepisosteus oculatus; assembly: GCF_040954835.1. Lineage (NCBI taxonomy): Eukaryota > Metazoa > Chordata > Actinopteri > Semionotiformes > Lepisosteidae > Lepisosteus > Lepisosteus oculatus. The sequence goes on along the minus strand of NC_090719.1, from coordinate 7,983,855 downwards.
GATTCTGGTTCTCTTTCTTTACTCATCCTTCTTGATCTCAGTGCTGCTTTTGACACTGTTGACCATGGCATCTTACTTTCTTGTCCTGAGACTGTTTGGAGTTTCTGACACTGCTCTCAAATGGTTCAAGTCTTACCTCACTGATCGCTGTTACTTAGTCTCTCTTAATGGGTATACCGTAGGTCTGAAATTGGTCTGGTGTTCCTCAGGGCTCAATACTGGACCCCTTGCTCTTCAGCATTTACAGTACATGTTTCCACTTGGTCAGCTTTTAAGATCACATGGCCTCAGCTATCATTTCTATGCTGATGATACTCAAATATACATCCATACCAAACCTGACACTGATGTGGCTGGCTCTATTCTATTTAATTGCATCTCTGACATAAAAACCTGGATGACTAAATTTCCTTAATCTTAACTGACTACGCCCTACTATATGTTGTCACTAACTGTGGCTGAAAAGCTTATCAACACATTTGTGTTCTCTCGAATTGACTACTTGACAAATTGACAGCGAGAATGCTCTGTTCTAATTGCATCTCTGACAAAAACTTGGATGACTCAAAATTTCCTTCATCTTAGCTGACAAGACTGAAGTCATGCTAATTGACATCCCCCATCAGCTTCGTAAAGCCAATCCTGTAACCCTATCTGTAGATGGTTCTATACTTGAGCTTCAGTCTAAATTGAAAAACCTTGGGGTGATATTAGATTCTGGCTTAACATTCGACCCACATGTGCAGCATATTGTCAAAACATCTTTTTTTCCCACCTCAGAAATACAGCTAGACTAGGCCCTACTGTATGTTATCACTAACTGTGGCTGAAAAGATTGTCAACACATTTGTGTTCTCCCGAATTGACTACTTGACAGCAAGAATGCTCTACTCGCTGGGGTTTCTAAACTGCAGTATGTGCAAAATTGGGCAGCCAGAATCCTGACCAGGTCTAGTGCAAGTGACCACATTACTCCTATCCTGGAGTCCTTGCACTGGCTTCCTGTCAATTTCCTTGTGGGCTTTAAAATCCTCATGCCCACCTATAAGGCTCTGCATGGCTTGGCACCTCAGTACCTACAGTATCTGAACTTTTATCGCCTTACTCCTCACCTCACAACCTTCACTCTTCTAATTCTGGTCTCCTAACTGTCCCCCAAGCCCATCTACATTCGATGGGTGACAGGGTCTTCTCCTGTTATGCCCCCAAGCTCTGGAACTCTCTCCCCAAGGATATCAGAGAGTCACCTTCTCTAAACTCCTTCAAATCAAGGCTCAAAACCTTCTTTAGAATAGCCTTTACTTTCTTTACCCCTCTGCTTCTACTTTTCTTAGTACCACCATCCACGGTCTCCTCTGTCTATTGTAATTTTGTTTTATCGTGTGTTTTCTTTTTATTTATCGTTGTCATTCTGTAAAGCGCTTTGAGAAGCCACCGTTAAAGGCGCTTTATAAAATAAAATTTATCATTATCTTCCACTTTACTTTTTTAGAGCACAGTTTCAATGCTAGGTTTGTACTCTTGAAAAATGAATGCATCCCTGGCTGTTATCCGAGTGACCAGCAAAAAAAAAGGACTATATCCAATGTAACTTCAGAGTCTCTCAATGGCAAAAGACTGAAAAGGGAGACTGCAACCTGCTTTGAATCAATTGGAAATTGAAACCAAATGTGAAGTTAGGACTGACGTTCACTACTAAAACCACATCTTAGTGCCCCCACTTCCAGTAGCTATGACTCTTCAATCACAAACTGCTGTTTCATACTTCCATTACGAATTCTGAGAGTTTCACAGATCTGTTGTCTCTTCATCTACTTCTAGAATTACAATCCCACCTAATATTCCTTATTCAAACACATTCATTACATTTCTCAGTTAAACCAATGCTAGAAGTTTCTAGGTAATTGCTTTATGCTCATGCAGTTGTGTTTCTGCCTTCTGATGATTAAAATGCCCTGGGTGTACGTCAAATAATGCCAGTTACATCTTATAAAAACACAGTAATTGGGGAAAAAACTGTTTTTGATTGTTTTTATAAGTTATGTCTCATTCGTTTTGCAATGCTTTTTTGATGAGTTCACTATCCCTAGATACCCTTCTCTTCATTAATGCATGGCTTTTAGACAATCATGGTTTTGTGGAGAACAAAAAAAATGGAAAGTTTTCCTAATACATGCCAGTTTTTTTGTTTTTTTTAAATCTTAAGCCATCGTGTAGCCTGAGAAAAAAAATCTCAGTTTGTCATCACTGTGAGTGTTCTTCATAATTGCATCACAAACACGGAAGATGACAACAGTGGGAAAACACGATTTACACCCAGTTTCATTATTTGTTTTACCTTGATGAATATTATAAATATTCAAAACAGCAGAAAACAAAACAGACGTGAGCTGCCTACAAGAAATATGTAATAAATCCTCATTCCTAAGTAGAAAGAAATGTAAAATGATAACAGGTGGCTGGAAACTATCATCAAACATTCATAGCTCCTGTTTATTCTAACTGTTAATGGTACCATGAGGAGACTGCATTCACTCCCTCATTCCCTGCTATGAACAACACTCATCTCTTCCTGGCACACACACAATGTTTAACAATCCAAGTTTGCATACCTCCTGCAAATACTGTCAAGGGCTACAGAGAAGCAGTCTGAAATATTTCAGAAGCTGTCTCTGTTCATCACTTGAAGTTGTTGTGTAGTCCTGGTATTGGCAAAGTGTTTTTCCTCTTTTACATTTTTAAAAACAACACCTTTCAGCAGCTGTATTAGATATTTATTCATATTCACTAAGTGAAAAGATCAATGTGCAAAACTACCTTTCTGAGCTGTTTCTACTGTGTTTTCAGAATGATGATACTGTTTCCGCTAAATTCATTATTTTTTTTTTTGCTTAAGACATTAAAAAATCAAATTAAAACTTTTTGGCTTTAACAGAGTACTTGTCATATAAATTAAAATGACCTGAAGGTGGAAGCTTCAAAGAAAGACAGCAGAAACACATTGATAACAGAATGAGGAAAGGACAGATTTTCCAGTCACGGCAGGACAGATTTCACCTGAACTTTTACTAATATTGAATGTAATGACACGACCATTCAAACAGCTGGAAACATCATCTACAGAGTGGCTGAGAACAATGATGTATGTTGTTCTTCAATGTAATCCCCAATGTCATTATACAGATACCTATGATGCTGTGACACTTACAGCAACATCAATGTCTTTAGTATATTATGAAATAAAAATGTTTTTTGTTCATGGTCTGTAAAGACTGTGAATCTTGCGGGTTACGAGGAAGAAACAAAAAAATAAAATTCTCACCTACAGCCTCTCTGAACATGGTAATGGACCTAAACAGCTACACAGATATACTGGACATAAACATGTATAAGGAGAAGGGATATCATAGCCATTCCAACCTTCCTGTTTTAGGGTCTTGTGTTGAAAATAGTCTCCAGAGTCCAATCTACACAGAAATGGCCCCAATATCATTGGTGCCTCCAGCATTTTTACAGATTAGACAGGAGATGAAAACATTTCCTTCTATTCAGACTACAGTTAAGTAAATGTTGGTGTTAGCGGTGCCAGCCCTAGCGATAATGGCATTGAATTGGGCCTCACAAAAACAAAACCTGAGATGGTCTTATGAGGGAATTAACTGTTCCAACACACTAACTGGACATACGCCAACTCTTAAAAGTAACCAGCTTCAATAATACTTATCTCAAGCTACCTTGTTGATGGTTACACATCACAAAGCAGATGTGAAAAGAATCCTTCTACTTGTACATTGCAGATTATGTAACATCTCCATCGAACTGTAAATATTATTAAATGAACAACATAACATTCTACTTTTTCTTCAGAATGACTTCCCTTGAGATGGCTTTTAAAAACTATAATGCATTTGCATAACATGTAACATTTAGGCACTGATCCTATTAGAATGTTAGTGATTTTGATGTACTATAGATATACTTGGGTATGAAACATCCAAAGTTAAGATACTAGCTGAGCAAAGTGGATTCATTACTCATTTAGTTTCAGCAGTTCTTACACAGTTACAGTTACACAGTTACAGTTGTAGGTAGATACCTATTCTATATGTGCATGTATGCATTACATTTTGGTCATGAAGCCTAAAAGATTGCCTCATGACAGCTATATAAATTATGGTTAAATATTCAGAAAGTTGAATATTGTAGTACAGCTCACCTCTATGTCACACATTTTTTACTACTAGGTGTCTCAGGAAGGCTATAATAATTGTTAAAGATACCAGTCATCCTGATTCCTCATTTTTCTCCCCCCTTCCCTCTGGTAAGCGTTATAGGAACATAAAGGCACGTCCCAGACTCAGAGACCGTTTCCACATGCTTCAGATTACTGAACTCTACCCCTACCACTGGCTCACACTGATACACTGATGGGTTTTTTTCTTCTCTAAGATGTGTGTTAGTTAACTTGTTGTTGTTGCTGCTACTATTTCTGTCTTTATGCATTTTGGCGTTACCTTAATGTCTTTGTATTAGAGCATACATGCATACATACATTGCACTTGGGCATATGACAATAAACTGAACTGGTAATGAATTCACTTCAGTTCCCCAAAAATGTATTCAAACGGACTTTTACAACCAAGGAACTAACTTAGTGATTTATACTGATGCCAGGTGGGTAGCTGCTTCAGCACAACATAAACACAACGTTTCGGCCGTGGAGCCTTCTTCGGGTGTAGCCTTCTTCAGACACCTGAAGAAGGCTCCATGGCCGAAACGCTGCGTTTTCTCTCTTCTTTTTTTTCAGAATGGAATAAACCTATTACTTGTTCCTATACTGATGCCAGACTACATAGCCAGTCCCTTTTATTCTTATTAACTGCATGCTGGTTACAGTCTGTCTAAATTATATATATATAAACATTTAATAGATTACTTTAATATTTTCTTAACATCAAAATGTCGTGTACTGTCCTGTGTAAGTAAGAAGTTATGTCTTTGACAAGCTTTATTTTATAAAGCAAACTAGAAATGTTAGTAGGTCATATTGGTATATAAATACACCAAAGAAAACTTAAAAACCTGATGCACCGATGGGTTAAATATCACAATATTACAGGCACGGCAGAGATCTGTGATGTAGAAGCGTCTGCTGAGAGTTGTTTTGCTCATACTCCAGAGTGGAAAGTTTTTGGAAAAGAAGCAGCTGCCTTTTTTTTTTTTTTACACACAGACTCCCACTATCCAGACCAGCTATTTCCTGGCAAGCTCAGGATTTGATAGGGCTCCAGGGGCTACACTACATTCTCCATTTCTTGTAAAAAAAACCTGCTAACCCTCAAACAAGCCATCTTCCTAGATTCATCAAGAAAGCTATATTCCATCTTAACCTGTGAGGAACAGGGAGCTAATCGCAAAAGGTAACAACAGATCCGTCGCCAGAGAACAGTCATTTATCTTCTAGCATCAAGCAAAACATTTGCCTTTAGAAGACAAAGGATCTAAAACAAAAACCAATATAACTCCCTAACAGCCTTGAATTAATTTAGCTTTTTTTTAGAAACTACAATTTGCTCTAGTTAATGCAGAAAAACACCTGTGTGTTCCATCATAGAACAATCCAGCAGTAAGACACACAACACACAGTATATATTGTGAAATGAATGTGCCTGACTCAAGGTTGCACTAAACAGAGCGGTAATTAATTGTGGCTTTGTATTTATTTCTTTTTGGTTTCCTAAGTGTTTAATGCGAATAAACTGTTTTGAAATCCTCTGTGACACTGTTTACTGGATTCCCTAGTATTTGTGTAGCTACAATGTTTTTACCAAGCAGTACCACAAATGTCTTCCACAGAGCCTCCTTAGGTACTCCTTTACCAAACGGTTTTCAAATTTGACCACATACACTTCTTTTTCCATCTCCCTGGTTGGCCGTTTCTTTGAAACGTCTGCAATTTAACATTTCCTGGAGAACGGTGAAGGGTTATATTTGTTTAACAGCAACAGGCAAAAGTCAGATTATATTATTCTTTATTGATACTAGATTTACACACTACTTCCTTTATTTCCTTGTTCTCCCCCCAACATGTTATTTCCAAAGATTTGAAAACAAAGTAAAGGAATGCACACAAACTAAATTCCAAAGTCAGTGAAATGTTACCAACCATATTATTTTTGAGGGATACAGTTTAATCATAAATGTCACTTTATCAATAAAAAATGCCATCCCTTCTATATAAAGTGCACACAAATGGTGTTTACCAGATACAGTCCATTTCTCATTGCAACGCTGAGTAAAAGAGTCCTTAACCACTTCACGAAGCATGCAAAAATATTATAGGGAATATTTTGATTACCAGAAGAATAATAGTGATCAGTGTTTGAGAATAACTGAAAATGTACTCTAGTAATTATCATAAAAAGTCATCTTTAACGTAACCCATAGTAGGAAAACTATAGACAACCGTCAAGTTAGCGTGACATTTATATATAAATGTGAAAAACGAAAAGGAACAAAGAAGTCCAACTGTAGCACACATGTCACATCCTTATACTTTATGTTTAATAAAAAATAATAAGAGGACCACGAATTAAAGCTTCTTGAAACCAAAACTGTCCATGTATGTCAGGCTTTAGAAATCATTCCGTGTCCTATTTTGCCCGTTATGAAAAAATCACGGTGGAAACGTCCAGAAAACAGGTTTTACAGAAATAATACTTGCGTACGTCGTAGTGCGTCAGACGGACCTTGATTTCGTTGTTTTGAATAGTGGGCAGATCATTTTTTAACTCGCCAAGTTCAAACACTATTAAACCATAATATTTGGATTACACGTTTTATTATTTACGCAGTGCCGTTGGTGGCGTCTTCTAAGCTATCTAAACTTATTTTTTACGCCTACACTTATTCAAAACACTGCACTTACCTTCTGCATCTTTCCACGTCTGGGTCCTCTCTGAAGTACTGGATTCCTCCATGTCGCAGTGCATCTTCGGGATTAGCAAACGCCTGAGATGAAAAGAACAAATCACTCCCTACAGAGTGAGGTATGTATCGATACTTGGCGGATTGATATTTATTTTGCGCGGGGACCACCCCCCTCTTTTGCGTGGGGTATTTAAAAAAGTTTTAATACGTGAATGTAAAGATTAAAAAAAAGTCATTTTATATATTTAATCCCCCAAGGCTTTGCTGTAAAACCTTTACACTATGTTCCAGCAAAGAAACATCTGTATTCCGGCGACTCGCCTACATTCTTTCAACACACGGCTACACTGAAACGTAGTTTTTAAGCTGTTGTTTCCTAAAGGCGACGATAGTACAGGTACATAATGTAACATTTCTTTTTAGCAAAGGACAATGTATAACAATAACAACGTGAGAACAAACGCTCACCTTTTTACGGAGTCGTACTTGTCCTGTGATAACAGCAATGGCAAACATTTTGAGGATCAGAAGTGTGCTGTAAAACACAAATGATGCAAACACTACGTTTTCCAGCATGCTTGCCTCGGTGTCTGCAAGTTATCAGTGACGCTTTCCCTGCTCTGTTGGTTGTTTTAAACTTTCACGGCTAAACGCACGACCTAATAACCACTTCTGCGACCTTCCCAAAAAAAAAAATTGCAGCTTTCTCTGCATTTTCGTTTCTTAACCCTTGAGGGTGCGGAGGAAATTGACTTTCCGTTCAAGTCTACTGCTATACCGCTGGTCAAATTACCTCCATTACCAAACAAGGAAAAAAGTTTTATTAAATAGGGTTGCGGCGCTAACCGCTACGTCACCGTGCTGCCATCTATATTATAAAACATCTGTTGGATCGTGGGTCGTTGGGACAACCTGAAACATCCGTCTGTGTGGAGTTCAAATCTCTCTAAGGATGACGAACTACCGAAGATATGTCCATTCAGGACGTAGTCTTACCTTAGAAAACATATGGCGAAGATACAACATCCACTTCCAACAATTTGTGACTTTCTAATAACGGATATATGTTACATATCGTATTTTAATAATATAAAAAAACACAGAAGTAAAAATATCACACCCTGTGATTTAATCTCGCCAGAAATTATTTGTGCCAGAGAAAATTATTGACTTTTTTTCAAACAACGGGCTGGGAAGTTATTTTGTGTTTCACTTCATGAAAGTGGTATGCGTTTTATTAATGATTAGTGGGAAGAATATGATTTAAGCTAAGGATAATTTGAAACACCAGAATTCATCAATGTTACTTGTAACTGTATTAATTGAAGATGTTTTTGGGGATTACTGATTAATTATTTAAACTAAAGCTGCAAAGATGACTTACCCCTTGTTACAGGGGTTCGTGAGACATACTGTATAGCCGTTCAGTATTGTTGTTTGAAATCGGTCAGTTTACTGCAGGGGTCTCCAACCCTTGTCCTAAAGACATAGTCTTATACGTAATCTGCTTTTAAAGATTGGCAACACCTATAAGAATGAATCAAGCAAGGATGTTCAGTTAAGAGAATTCTGGTCCTTAAGGGGTGAAGAGTGCTTCGAATCCAGTCCTTAATTATTTCTTAAGTACTTAATCTGTCAAGTCAGCAGTTTAATTGACCGCAAAGTCATTTAACATACAGTAAATTAGTGACTTAACTGTGAGCTACAAAATCTGCTGGACTGAGGCACTTTGTGACCATACAGATCACTGGAGATCTCTGGGCTGCAGGGTTACACAGTATAGGCAACATTTCAAACTCTCTGCTATGGATTTATCTAGAATGCTACAGTAGTTAAGACCTGACAAATACTTTTGCCAAGCAAGTCCATATCTGGCAACTTGTGTTTATATCCCTATGATATAAACAAGAATGAATTCATATAAAATAATTCACCATATTTGTTTTTCAGGAGTCAATTGGACAAATTGTATTGAGTGTTCAAACCAAATGTTTAAGGTTGCTCATCAAGATCCAGCAGAGAGAAATGACGTATTAAGCTAAGTGGATTGCTCCTGCCACCCATGGTGCATCTCTGCATCTGAGCGTTTCTCACCACAGCCCAGAGTTAGTAAATGTTTCTTGGAAAAGAACTAATGAACAGCAATTATAAGCACTACGGCACCAGTCTATAATTGTGGCAACATGGAACTGTGCTGGCAGGTTTATTAAGCTTGTTAAGTCTTGAGCTAACTTCTCTCCAAAAATCATAATTTGATCTGGTTGCAGAGCTAGGTAAACATCTGATTGTCTTGGTCTGTTCCTGGTTGTAAGTATATGGGAGAGGAAAACCAATCTTTTTTTTACCATTTGTTTCTTGTTACCTACTTATGTAAGACAAAAAGAAAGCATACCTGTGAAACAGAAGAGACATCATTTTGAAGAGTAAGTGTTGTTTTAAGAACACCAGAATTCCATCCAATGTCCTCATGGCAGAACTGGGTGAATGTGGTCTTCACTAAGGCCATTATCTGTGTAGGCAGAAGACAGAATTGTCTATTTTATTTGTAATTTGCTGCAGCACCGTGGCACCATCCAACCTGCGGTCTGTGTGGGTCCTAATGCCCCAGTATAGTGGCAGGGACACTATACTGTAGTGGGCACCATCTTGCGGATGAGACATCAAACCGAGGTACTGAGTCTCAGTGGTCATTAAAGATCCCCATTTCTCTAGAAAAGTAAGGAATTATCCCAGTGTCTGGGTCAAATTTCCCCTCTCAGCCTTTACCCTGACCTCCAAATTGTCCCCATGTATGATTGGCTTGTCCTTGCCCTACGATAGACAAGCGCCCTGTCCAGGGTGTACCCTGCCTTGCGCTTGTTGCTTGCCAGGTAGGCTCCGGCTTCCTGCGACACCATATGGTATAAAGCAGTTTGGCACAGTGATTAATATTGCTGCATTCCAGCACATGGGCCTCAGGATTCAATTCTAGACCCAGTGTGCTATCCTCATGAAGTTTGTGTGTTCTCCCCATACAAACCATGTTGGTAGATTAATTGGCCCTGGTGTGAGCGTGTGGGTCCTGTGATAGACTGGTGGCACTGCCTGGCACCTGTTTCATGCCACAGTAGGCCTCAGCTCCCCCTCGACCCTGAGTTGGATTAAGTAGTTAGATAATGGATGGATGGAAAAGCATTTAATGATAAGCATCAGGTACACAAACAGGGAAAAAAACACAAATACTGAATAGGTTGTTTTCAGTTGCTTTAGAGTAGGTTGAAGAATCCATTTGTATTATTCTAATATATGACTCAGCCCAGACTAGCTCAGTTGGTAGAGCATGAGCCTCATAATCTCAGGGTAGGTTCATGTCCCACGTCGGGCGCAAGGTTCTCTAATAACCCATACTGGGCAGCAGTAGTATGGGGTGGTGTTGGCGGCGGAGGGTCACATTTCAATGACAACGGCAACAGCACTCACACTACCTGCGTGGAAGAAAGGCCTGGGAATCTACTTCCGTATCTTGCCAAGAAAAGTCTCTGGATAGTGACAGGTGGAACTGTCCATAGGGTCACCATTAATCAATACTGACTCGACGGCATTCAACCACCACCAGTATATAACTCACTCAACAGCATTAAGGGGTATTTTGTGGACATTGAATAACAATAGTATACCCTGCCTTGGGCCTGTTGCTTACCATAAGCTCCAGCCATAGATGGATGGTAATAGCTCTGATGATAACTACCGATTTAGGATTTTAAAATATTTAGCATTTTTCTGAGTCTCATAGTATAGATCAGATAAGATCACTTTATTAGCCATATACAATTTCCTGCATTAGGAATTTGTCTTTTCGCATACCCCTTCTTGCTCTCCATTACACAGACAGGGAGAGAAGCTTGGGGTCAGAGCACAGGGTCAGCCATTGTACAGCACCCCTAGAGCAGCTGGGGTTAAGGGCCTTGCTCAGGGGCCCAACAGAATAGGATTCCTCTGCCAGCCACAGGATTTGAACCAGCAACCTTCCAGCCACAGGCGCAGATCCTTAGCCACAGTGCCACTGCTGTTTTGTCTGTTTGCTATAATTTGAATATTTGTCCTTGTCAGAACAGCTGTACTGCATTTCTCACTTTTGTGTTTAATAAAAACACTTCAGAATACTGCTGACTCAGGTGTCAATGTACGTATGAACAGCTCATAATGAAAGTGTGGAAATGATGTGAATTAAGTACAAATGAAAACAGTCATTAAGGCCGATATATGCAACCTGCTTTGCAAAAGCCAAAGTTTTCCCATTGATATCTATACACATTCAAGGATGCTATGATAATATATTTTAAATTAAGTGAAAATGCTTTTGCAGCTTCTTTCAAGTTTTTGTTTTGATGATTGTTGGCCAGATTTAAAAAGAGGTTAAATTCACTTCAAAGAAACTTGGACTGGTAGAGCAGGTCTCACATGTATGTTCTACATTGTGTACTTACATGACAGCCAGCAGCCATATCACCCTGCAGCTCACAACTGGTAGCCCACTGAAGCTTAGCAGGTGTGAGCCTGGTCAGTACCTGGATGGGAGACCTCCTGGGAAAGCTAAGGTTGCTGCTGGATGAGGTGTCAGTGGGGCCAGCAGGGGGTGCTCCCCCTGTGGTCTTTGTGGGTCCTAATGCCCCAGTATAGTGATGGGGGCACTATACTGTTGTAACGCTCTGTAGAAAGCGATGGGCATGACAAGGCACAGAAAGATGTCCTGGTCATCCACTGCAGCCAAGGAAGTTTCCAGTCATGACGACTACTCATACCACTGGACCCAGGCTTCTGAGGTTGAGAGAGTGGGACAGCCCCGGTGCAACAGTCCCACACAGGTTTCTTTGTACAGCTCAGCTGTTTGGAAGAGTACAGCTGTCATCATCACACATGATGGACAAGCATCATCACCTACATGACAGTTTCATTTCAAATAATTGTAGCCTTTGTCGTATATACTATAGTTAATTCATCACCGAAATTGAAAGGCTACTTTCTATCATTTGCAAGTTGTGTTCAAAACATTTTGTGGTATCTTTCATGCCGTATCAAGCTTAGTTTTGTAGTCGTTTAATACAGTGCCAATTTGAGCAAAGTTCTGCATTTTACAGACCATGATGGTATTTTTCTATCATTATGAGTTATTGATGACTTATAATAACTAAGACGTTTGGCTTCTAAGGCTTGAGATTTTAATATTGATTATGCAGTTGAGGTTAGCTCAACTTTTCATTTCCTACACCCTCTCAAAGCACAGACTTCATTTCCTTCCCATAAAACTGTATAATAATCTACTTCAGAAATGTGGAACCATTTATACACAGTTCCGTGTTTAAACTAAACTTTGCAGCACTAACCACAGAAGAACTGTGGGCAACCTATCACTGGATTTATCAGGACATTAGGCTGATTTGTTTTTTCCTTTTGACATCCACACACTTAAAAAGAAACAGAATACTTTTTTTTCTTGAAGTTTTGCCTTCAGTAAGGCTCTTATTCAGGCAAACAATCAAAACAAGTCATTACACATGCAGTCACATGTTTAAAAAGATGTCCATTCAGCTTTAGTAAGGAATTTATATCCTTAGAGAGTCGCAGGTAGCCTGAGTTCTAGCCTGGCAGAAAAAGGGTACAGGACAGAGCTATATCATGTTTGGGCCACCAGTCCATTTCAGTGTATGCACCATCATACAGAGAGGCAATTGAGAGACAACCATGTGTTTGGACTGTGAGAGGAAACAAGAGCACTTGCTCGCCAATAGCCATATCACCCTGCAACTCACAACTGGCAACCCATTGAAGCTAAGCGGGTAATGATAATAATAATAATAAAAGAATAATAATAATAATAATGTTGCTTTATTAGCCCTATACAATTTCTTGCATTAGGAATTCGTCTTTTCGCATACCCCAGCTTGCTCTCCATGAGACACAGACACACAGACAGGGAGAAAAGCTGGGGGTCAGAGCGCAGGGTCAACCATTGTACAGTGCCCCTGGAGCAGTTGGGGTTAAGGGCCTTGCTCAGGGGCCCAACGGAGTAGGATTCCTTTGCTGGCTGCGAGGTGTGAGCCTGGTCAGTACCTGGATGGGACAAATTAAGTTTCTCCTGGAAGATGTATTAGTGGGGTGCGCAGGGGGTGGTCTATGGGGGTCCTAATGCCCCAGTATAGTGATGGGGACACTATACTGTAAAAAGGTGGCGTCCTCCGGATGAGACGTAAAACTGAGGTCCTGATTCTCTGTGGTCATTAAAAATCCCAAGGTGTTTCTGGAAAAGAGTAGGGGTAGTACCCTGGCATCCTGGCCAAATTTCCCATTGACCTTTACCAATCATGGCTTCCTAATAATTCCCATCTATGAACTGGCTTCATCCCTCTATTCTCCTCCCCACTGATAGCTGATGTGTGGTGAGCATTCTGGCGCACTATGGCTGCCATCACATCATCCAGGTGGGGGCTGTACATTGGTGGTGGTGGAGGGGAGTCCCTATTACTATCACTATATAAGTGTAAGCAATTATTATTATTACTTGAAGAAAATCCATGAAAACCCGGGGAAAGCATGCAATCTCCATACAGACAGAGCAACAAACCTGGAGCTAAACTGACCCTGGACCTATGAAGCAACAATGCTACCTACTGTACTATTCCTTAAAAAGATGGAATAGAGACGGTTTACAAAAAGCCTATAAACATTTAGTTATTACATCTATTACTGTATATATTTACACTCAATAAATACAACCTTTGTCATAATGTACTCTATAATGCTGGACTCCCTAATGTTAAATTAAGAAAGAACATTTAGGACACTGGCTAATCAAAATGTGTGAGACTACCGTTTTATCCAACTTCTGCCTGGACCTCTGCCTGAAAACCTACTTTCCAAAAGCAAATGGCAAAAGTAGTACTTAGTGGCAGGTTTTTGTCTGAAATAAATGTTTTGCTTTTACCTAAGTAGCTTTTCCATCAGTCACTAAGTCTGGAGTTTGGCTTTGGTAGGTAGGGAGGGTTTTAATTTACTCTGAGTCTGGATAAAATCTAGAACTGAAGTTAAAGCAACTTTACTTACAATTGCAGTGTGTTCCTTTCTGAGTGAGGTTAGGCTCTAGAGCTATTTACTGAAGTTCCAAGACTAAAATGTCTATCTTTTATTTTATGTGGAAGTTCTTTTCTTGATATTACTATTGACTCTGATAATGCTATAAAGGGAAATAAAGTAGGTATTTTAAATAACCAACGAATGCATTACGTGTATTGTCATTCATTTCAAAATGTGTGACTTCCACAGAATTTGTTTTGTTTCAAATAAATGTTTTGATTCATTAATAAATGGGTTATTAATGAGAATCTTTGTGCATGAGTATGTAGTTAAATAAAAAGGCTATACAATACTGTATAGTAAACTTTTTGCACACCACAAAAAATGTTCAGTCTTATCTTAACTGTAAATTTACTGTAAGCTTGAGATTTTAATATTGATAATTCACTTGAGCTTAGCTCTACTTTTCATTACTGACACCCTCTAAGGCACAGACTTTATTGCTTTCCCGTAACACTATACAGTACAACAGTGTACTTCAGAAATTTGGAAGCATTTTTCCAAGATGTTTAAATTTGGAGACAGATCTATGATGATAAAATGTATTTAACTCCTGAACTAATGATTAAACATAATTTTACAAAGATAGCAAAAAGTGCTGCCTATCAAAAAACACTGACACTGAGTGAATTTCCGAGATTTTAAGGCTTGAGGAGATGCTATTTTGTGAGAGTGGGCAGAATATATTTGTAGGTTAATACATTACAAGATGTTGACGTGATATTAGATTCTTAAGTCAAGGTTTATGGCCCTAAGGAGCAGTGGAATTTGACAAACATTCACTATAAAACTATAAATACTTATAAATCCCTAAGCAGTTTAAAAAAGCAAATGCTGCACAATCAATGCTATCTTTTCTGTCTGCATACAGTTCAATTTCAATAAGAAAAGTTTATTTCCTTTCTCTGTAATACTAAAGGTTTTCTGCAAACAAGTTTCCTAGTACTCAGATCGCAGCAGATAAAAGACCTTTCACCCACATTTTAATCACTTGATAATTGAAGTATCAGGTACACTAGTGCTTTAAACAATCAGTTTTTTAAAAGAAATGCTCAGTAAAACACAGAGAAAGAATTAGAATGACTTCTAATTTCACAAAGGCTTACAGTCAAGAGTGTTAAAAGCAAGTGTACCTCAATTAAAGTCAATTATGATTTAGTGTGATAAGATAAATGAGAAGCAGGATAATAATTTGAATAGTATTTAAAGAGTAACCTCTTGATTAACACAGTTGTACTTTTATTTTTAGGTTTAGTATTGCTAACGGGATATGTCTGCTTTTAGTGACGTAAAATATCTAAAAATCAAGTAAAAAACAAACTATGATTAAACTTCCACCTAATGTAATTGAGTGAAATCCTAACTGCTAAGTAATCCTGCACTCCTGTGAAATGACTTTTACATGAAAGACAAAAACAGATACTGTCAGATGATAGATGATAAGTTATGAACCAACATTCCCATCAGTAGTATGATGACTGAGAAAATGAGCCTCCCCCTGGTGGAAGTAAATAATAGAAGATAGACTATGACTTTCTATTGATAGATCACAAGGTCCTGTCCAAATTTCCACACTACCATGAAATTCCTAGTAGGGGAGAAATCACAAGCAGTCCTTTATTGCAGCCTTATACTATTAATGTATCACAATAGTATTAGAATCCCTTAGTGGCATGAATGAAATTATTCAGCTTTTGAACATATTTCCTAAAATGAAAAATCATATCGACACCTGGGAGTAGTATAACAGCATGTCTTTTTTAACAGGGATTTTAAGGGATCTTGCCAATACAAAAAAAAAAAGACAAAGCAGAGGAAAAACAGCACAGAGGACCAGCACACACCCCTTCCTGGTCTGTCAGCAACCCATAAACTTCGAGTAGGGGTGAAAAGTTTGCAGTGAGAGGGGTGAAAATGAAGCCTTTCATCTCTCCTTTGACTTAGGTTCTGTACTTTTACTAGCGGAGCATCTAAGTTTACCCAATACGTAAAATTTCCCGAGGTTTGGGTACAATTAAAACAGCTGTAAGCATAATGCTCTCTAGAAAAGACTAGTCCAATATAAATACAGTAATAACAACATGAAAACAGTATACAAAAAAAGCATGCTACAGTTTTTCAAGACTAATTATATAAATTAATCCAACCAATCGTTCATATGCAGATCACTGTATCTTCTCCTCGGTCAAAAATAAATCAAATAAGATTTTAATCTTAAAGTAGTACTGAACTGAGCAGATCAATCTGGTGCTTTGACCTTTTTCTTAATTTTTCTCAATGAAACAAATGGCATATGTAGCCAAGAAAGCACTGTTGCCTCTGCGCAACTTGAATGAAGGAAAAAATGTATCAATTCCAAAAACGGATTTGAAAATTGCAAAGACATTTCTGCTAAACCAGAATGAATTAAACAAAAACAGAACGTGAAAAGAAAAAACAGGTCTCGCATTCACACCAGAAACTTCAATCAAACACAACATATTTGCTGAGAACTTTTGGGCCAGGAGAGGGGCAGAGCAGTCTTGAAACCCGGACGGCGTTCACAGAATTTTATTCTTCGGTCTCTGAGCCATCTGTCAGACAGGGACTGTTAGGTACGCCATCATCACAGCAGTCCTCAGCATCCGAGAATGATGATACATAGTGGAGTCCAGTCACTCTTTGGTATCCATGCAGACAGGATTCGGGAAATACAGACAGCTCCAGACAGTTATTCCCTGGCTGCTTAGTGGAAACATTCCACATCTCCACCAGGGGCGAGCACATGACACAGCCCATAATGACTGTTGGGGTTGGTGGTCAGCCGGTCAGTCCCAGAGCAAAACACTCCCGAGGCAGTGTTTCAAAAAACAGATTACCAGTTGAACTTTCACACTGATGAGGCCATTCCTCTTCTTGGTTAGCCACTGACTGTCTTTCCGGTTAAAGTAACAACCAAGGAATTGTCTCTTGTATTTCTTTTTTTGCCCACAGGAAAAGAGGGAGGTATTGGGCATAGAAGGGACACATTCATCTGGAATCCTCCTTTTTTTAGTTGCTTTCCCATGTGAGACTCAGCTAGAGGGCATCATTCTGTCAGCAGCAGAGCAAAACACAGCACTCTGCAATTTTCTTCACTCCTGCAGACAGCTGTCACACAGAACAGGCAGCTTCGGGAAAGGAGAAGGCATCTGTTCTTTTTTTGGATTGCTGTTGTTGCCGATTCGTTCATCAAGTGAATATCTCTGGGTATCTATTTGTTTTGTTTTTAATAACAAAAGCCTCTTCATAAGTAAAAGAGAAAGAGAGAAGCCTTTTGGATTCTCTGGTGAATCTTTATATTCTCCTATGCATTATCTCATTGAATGATCTACACATGGTCTTCAACTGATGGGAATCAATAAGCAGGTTTTTGTGCAAAACATGACATTGAATTATGTTTTCTATTTTATAAATTCGATTACTAGGCAGGAAATTCTGTTGTTGTTTTTTTTTTGTTCGGATAGATAAATAGGAGGAAAATCAAACTAGGTTAAGAACATTTCCGTTGTTTCATATATGACCTCATTTAGTCACTTAAATCTGCTGTTTAGGTTATGACATTTCATTTATTTAGTTACTTGCTGAAGTGTCTCAAATATGACACTTCCATGTAGGAAATGATGCTCTTTCACACCACCAGCCATTACCTGAAAATTCAGTTTTTAGTTCACAAAACTGTAGGTTTGTGTCTCAAAATGCAATGGTTACATATTTTCATTCCAAATATCCTTAAAAATTCAACCCTGTTATTTGTAACAGAGGATTCCACTTAATAAGGTCATTTTCTTCTTGAAATTCCCAGATTTCCTAGAGTTTTTATGTCTTAATTTTGTTATATGGAATGAATGTTGTTAGTTTCTAACTGAAAGAAAAGTCCGAATTGGACAAATACTCTTTTAGTCCAGGTCTTCTCAGAAGTAGCTTAAGCCCAAAACTGTAGGTAGGTCCTGAATTCTGTGTAGGATACACCCACCAGCAATATGCACGGAAGATCAAAGATACTGTGAGGAAGTCTTCATCCTTGAAAATTCAATCTTCGATCACTCCGACTCATCCAAACGTCGTTTTTCATTCGGACAGCAGTCTCATCCAAAATCTGCCATCATCTCTTTTCAGTCAGGTCAATTACATCTTAGCAGACCCTGCCAAGACAAATAACAAGATGACAGCAACATGAGAGGCATACCGCTCGCCACGGTCAGGTGACTGATATCATCTGGCATCCGTCAAGAAAGGGAGAGGCGACGTCATTCAGGTTTCTGTTACACTTAGAGCCGAAGCTTGTAAAACAAGACCTCAAACTGACAGCAGAGTTCAGAGAGCTTGCATTGTAGAGAACAGCAGAAGACATAATACGTTTCTACTGCTTATATACAGTATAGTCAGTAGGTTTAACTCTGACACGCTAATGTTCTTACACTATTAGGACCCACTACAGGGGCCAGTCAAGTCCCATCATGTTTAAGGTGATTATTTATTAACACCAATACTCAGGTGACACCACAAGATCTTCTCAGTTCCCATACTTCTTGGAAGGCCACGCAGAATCAAATCCCATTGCAGGGTTTCACTGTAATGCTACACCCTGTTCACAAAGCTCATGAATGGGCGTTCGGTTTCATTGACTACCTCTCAGGGAATGGAAAGCTGCACATTTTCCATTTCAAATTACTGCCTTTTTATCCTGAAAATTAAGCTCCAAGTGAGTGCGGCCGTTCAAAGTTTTGATTCATGAACCACCAGCTGTGCATGACATTCCTGCATTTCACAAGACTAGGTTATGGGGATTTAAAATGAAAACTACCGAGTCTGTTGCTCATGGTAGCTTATACAGTATATAGAAATCTTAGACAGGAAATTACTGCATACTGAATTTTTACATATTAAAGTTTTTGTTAACTTCCACCTTTTATCTGGAGTGCGGTTTTTGTATGCACTGTATATAGTGTATATGCACTGATACCTAACCGAATATTCCTTCTGCTTAATCCCCAAAGTCATATGCTACAGTGCTTTGCGTATAGTAGGAGGGGACTCATTTGATCCTCCTACACCCACCTGGGTGATGGGACCACCGCACTTCAACACAGGCGGTCAGGTCAGGATAGGTGGACAAATGTGAAATTACTTTAATTCAAATCAAGGGGGTAATTTATGTGACCTAAAATGAGCAAGGCTAAAGTGGTATTTAGCCAGGACACCAGCATTAGCAGCCCTGCTCTTACAAAAGAGAGTCAAAGCAAGCATTCATAACCACCACAAGCAGTCAAAACTTTTCATCGAATCAGAAAGGAAGGAGCTGTCTGTAGCACAGTGCTCGCTGTCAAAATACACCTGTGGTGGTTTGGAATTTCTGGCGCAGAGTGCCAATTATTTTTCCATTGGCCCCAAATCTACTGTACCTGATTCGGTAAAAGAGTTATTATTATGTAACCCTTTCCAGAGTTCAGAGTTCAGTTTATTGTCATGTGCACAAGTGCAATGAAATGCTTATACACCCAGGACAGTTGATTCAGATCCAAATAGGATATAAAAGAACAAGTAATAGGTTTATTCCATGCTGAAAAGAGAAGAAAGAAAACACAACGTTTCGGCCTTGGAGCCTTCTTCAGGTGTGAGGCTCTTCTCTTTTCAGCATGGAATAAACCTATTACTTGTTCCTTTACAGCCTACGCATGCTGATGCAGCTGCCCACCTGAACAAATAAGATATATCTGTGTTTAAATCAGCGGTTCTCGAACCAATGTCCACAAGCACTTGTCAGCCATAAATAATTGTTTGAAAAGACAGACTGGATACAGAAAGCCCACAATAGGAAACGGACAAAGACATACAGACGAGGAGCCACACGCAACACGGGTCCACTCTTCAGCGCCATGTTCCATTCAAATACTGACCACGTTCTTCCATCCATCCCTTTTCTAACGGGAATGATATTATGTTTTAACAGAGAAGCTGTTAGTCCATGCATCCATTTTCTAACTGCTTTACCCAATGCAGGGTCATGGGAGAGCCAGAGCATATCCCAACAAGCAACAAGCACAAGGCAGGGTACACCATGGACAGGACACCAGTCTCTCTCAGGGCATACACAGACACAGACACGCTCACACCAGTACTAATTTACAGAAGCCAATTAACTTGCCAGAAGGTGTTTGGGTTGTGGGAGGAAACTGGAGCATCCTGAGAAAACCCCTGGGAACATGGGGAGAACATCCACACAGATGGCACTCCAGGTCCAGAATCGAGCCCAGGGCTCCAGTTCTGCGAGGCAGAACCACTGCACCAGCATGCCACCCCCTAGACCTACTGCTTGTTCTTCTTTATTTATATTCTATTCAAAGCAATGCACGCGCCTTTATTCTTGTACTTAATGTTGCACTATTTAACTTATTGCATTTCTCTGATTTTAATGTTTCTGCTATACAGAACATGGTGTACGTATTGAAGTCCTGAAGTACTGGCAGGTTGATCAATAAAGATTCCAGTTCCAGTGCAAGAGAAGGAGTGCTAACTCCAGTGTGCTGTTCCACTCTGGTGAACCAGTTTCTAACTGCTCTGCCTGATCTGCTGGGCATTGGGCTGCTGCTCTTGGGCGGATGAGCATACTGAGTTAATAAACCAGAATGAATAACCTGTGAAAAATCTGACGCTGACTGTCTGGTAGAGATTTCATGAGAGAGATGCATGGGGGTTCACTAAACAATTCAAATACGACATAACTCTTCAGCTTCCCCAGGTTCACACATCACATTTTCTCCACTGCTCATTTCTGTTTGCATGCTACACATGGTCTCCCAGTGTTCCTCCTACACGAGCCTGTGCAAACTAATCTGCACAGGCAGCATGCAGGAGCAGGAGGCCTCTGCATCTAGTGCAGACCATATTGATTAAAAAACAAAATCCATGCAATTTGCAATTTAGATAAATACCAGAGTCTGGAGTTCAACAGGAATGAGACAATGTGTGACCCCACTCTTTCTTTTCCCATATGTCTGCCACTGTTCCATTGAGTCAGAATTCTCCCAGCACTAAAATCATCAAGCCCAAAGCTCAAAACTATTTATTACAATATACTCTCCAAGACGCTGTGGTAAGCATGCACTGAAAATAACGAGGAAGAGAAACTGGTAGATGAATCATGCTTTTATAGAGGATTCGTGCAGTGCAGTGCAGGTTTAAATTCCTCATTCTAATCAGAATCAATTGAATGCAGTGGATGGAGATGAACGAGATTTTTTGTTTGGAAATGTGAAAGTGCATGAGTCAGTCTATTTTTGGAAACAGTCCTCAAAACGTTACCTAAAACATTTTTAAGCCATCACATTTAGACACATACAATAAACAAACATTGCCTTCTTTATGAAATGCAGGTGATAGTTCATTATTTTTTAGGATTACCTACAGTCTGTCCTACTGCTGAAGCACAAAGAGAAAAACACATGACAAACCATAGCTGTTAACATGAACAAGCCTTAGAATAAAAGAAAATCTGTGACATTTTACTACAAACAAAACTGTGATTGTTTCGTATAAAGAGGTTATGATTTCAAAGTGGCCTTTAAGTTCAAACTTAAACCCATGCAAATTTATCAGACTGTAGCGTTGTGCATACTGTATATAGAATGAAAGTGTTTACACAAAAGTGGGTATGACTACCATCACAGTCATAATCCATGTACCATGAAACCTTTTGAGGAAAGCAAATCTAAACCTTCTGCACATAGTAAAAGTAAATTTGCAAAGCTGCAGTCACCATCTTTACAAACCAATTCTCGTTTTCACTTAAATCGGGACGCATTTTAAATCTATACTAATCAGTCTTTGTTGAATAAAGAATTTGGAATTATGAAAACAAAAATATTTGTTCAGCTTCCCCAGGTTTACATACTGCTTTTCCACTGATGAGCTGCTTGTTTCTGTCTTGAACAGTACTGTCAAAGTTTACTAGCTTCCCAGTGTGCTCAATTTTGATCAGAGTACAAGACATTTTCTACAACTGAATTTCTAGCCATTTAAAATTCTATAATGCCCTGTATGAATTGAGTTTACATGTTTTCTATGATTTCCTTGTTTCTTCTAGTAGTGGTGAAGTATCTCTTCTCCACTGGTGTCATGCTATTTCTCCTGAACTTTACAGTTATGAAAAACAAAGATAAACAGCTCTATACATATTGCCATAATTGATTCATTCTTACAGCAAAACCTTCACAAGCCCAGAGTTAAACTTTACACCCTTATTTGACAACATTCTAACATGCTTGCATTCAGGTATTAAAATGTTCATGGAAGTATTGAAAAACAAAAGAAGAAAAGAAGGGATTGCAACTCAGAAAAATCTAATATCAACAAGCAATTGAGAAAATAATTACACCCACCTGTTCTTTTATTGATGAAAATAATTAATGTGATAACGGAGAAAGTCAGATCTGTATCTCTCTGCAGTGAAAACACCCCTCTTCTCTCTCCAACAAAAGAGAAGCCTTTCTTCTGCTCTGCCGCTCTCTTGCAATGTTATCAGCCTTTGAAAATGTTCCTGAGGGAGAAACAGTGGGGTTACAGCCCCTGTGACATCATTGTTATCTGCCAGTTCTGCCTTCTGTTACACATGATTCCTTAAGAGAGACATTTCCATTTGCTAAACCCAGCAAATATGTCAGAATACCAATTTACTGCCTTCCCTGTAAATTAACGGAGTCTGCAGCCTGGAGGTGATTTGTGCTATTTAGAGACCATTTCTACCTGTGTGAAGCCATTTAGTTCCACATGCTGCTGACGTTTTTTTAAAAAAAATTCTCTCAAAACAAAAATCAAGCTGGACATAATAAAGACTAAATGTATTCAGTTTCTCCACGGGTAACACATAGCTTTATTTTTTTCTCTCAGGCTTCACATTATCATCAATATGATACATCCTTTCAAATATATAAGTTTAACATAATGGATTAAAATAGTCAATGAAAACATTTCAGTCCCATAATATATAAATAGAGCTGATACAGCAGTATTTTGCAAATATTATTCAAAATGTTCTCATTTAATCAATCCCAGTTAGATAACTACTATATTTTCATTGTGATTTCAAAAGAAGAATTGCAGTTGCACCAGGAGCAGAGACTGCAAAGCAACACTAAGGCAGAGCAGATTCTTCTCAGTACAGTTCATCCAGCCACAACATGTGCTCAAACTAGGTAAATTAGTGTCTCCTCTTTTCATGTTGCCACGAAAGGTCTGCTACATGCTCCAGATTTGAGAGGTCAGCCTCGAATGGTAGCCTTGTAGACAGTGTATCTTGATGACGCTAGGGTTTTCTAAAATATATACATTTTAGATTTAGACCTTAGTCTCTGTCAGTCAGTGTTCTGTCAGAGTACTTTTGTGATCTACTGAGAGAGGAACTGATCAGGGAAGATGAGTCATGAAGTATCAGGGCTGGATAGGTAGGTTGGAATCTCTTAATTGCCCCGTTGTGACTGTGTTTGGCCCATGTGAAGATCTGGCAACCTGTCAAGGATAGTTTTACCTGACGTCCTATGTTTCTGGAATAATTATAAAACCAGGAAGAAGCAGTGCGTGGGATCCATCCATCAGCAGAACAGGTGGAACAGAGATGCACAAAGTGAAGTAAGGATGAACTTGACAATCCCTCATTCAAATGCAGGTATTACATCTTGACCTTAGTCTTTATCACAGGGGTTGTATCTAAACGTTTTTTTTCATTTCTAAACAGATATAAATTTAGCCATTTCCAAAAGAGCTCATTCTATCTGCACACCTTGGTTTAGTTGTACAAAAAGTAGAGACCGGCTTTAATGAAACCTATTGTATGCATTGGTATACAGTACTAAAAATACGAGTTTATTCTTTGCAGGAATTCAGTGCCTGGGGAATATGTTAGGCTTTCAGATTGGCAATATTAGATTTCCTATGACATTTAGCTCTAGAGTAAAAAGATTACTGGACATATGAAACACTTTTCCCACAGGTTTTATGTTCATAGGTTGACACACAAAAAACCTGCTTCATGTTAACAACCATTTCAAGCACATTAACCTGGGCTGACTTTAAAATAGTCACAGGCAATTTTGAATCAGGACCCATCATTGTCTCATAGTGTTCAGAGCTAAAGAGATTCTGTTTTTTTTTCACCTGTCAATGTGCTGTAGTCATTCCTTTAAATCTTGGAATATGTTTCAATTTGGATACCAAATCTGTCTGACAGTGTTCTGGGAAGTTTGGGGGAATGGGTATCTCTTTGTATGCAAGTCAGATTCAGATGGGAAGGCCACATGGTTTACAGATTTTACCACTGGTTTGACTCCAACAGTCAGTGGTGGTGGTGGAGGGGAATCCCCATTACTTGTAAGCAATTATTATTATTAACAATAATAATAATAATAATAATTTCTGGGAAACACTGTGACATAAGTGATTTGGTGGCTCACTCCTGAGAGTCTGCCATTTGCCGTTTAAGAGTAAGTCTTTAAACAGGAGCTGTATAAAAAAAAACAGACATAGCAACTCATCAACTAATAAATTAAAATCTATTACTGTTGTTACTTATTCAAAGACCTCTAACGTGATACCTTAGCAAAACCTACCTTTTTCCAACATTATGTTGGCTAACCACTAGAATCCTATTGCTATACAGATGATCATGTTCTTTTTAAATTATTTTATAAAGTGCTTTTTTTCTAGTATTTTTCCAAAACGATTATACCGTGTGTGCCATCGCTTACTAGACTTACTTATGTTTGGGTGGAATCCATGCTGTGCTTCACACAGATTATCAGGCGCTGCATCTTTTTCACGTAACCGATTAGTTCGTTGGAAAACTTTAAACTTTATTTTATTTTTAAAAAGTGCAAACGTACCTTATAGTGTTTTCCAAGAGTCAATACTGGATTTACAAAAATTGTACACAACCGTATTTCTCAAGAACTTAACCGAAAACTCGAATTGCCGTGAGCCCCCCCCAAAAAAAACCCTCAAAAATGACCATTCGTTCTTTTCCATATTGGAAAACCAAAATTTTACTGCATATTCCCATTTTGTGAGGGCATAAAGTGGCATCATGGAAAAGTACTGCAGAAGCAGGCATCATAATGAGGAAAGTAAGACGAGCTCTCTTTAAATTAACTGATATGATTCATCCATAAGGATCTTGCGTCAAGGAATTCATGGAGATGAACACAGCTGCGCCTTATTCTGCCGCGTAATGGGGTCAGTGCCCAGTGTCGAACAAAATCAATGTGGCTCTGAGATTGCTCAAGATTATGTATTGATTTTTACCGCCCCCTGTGCAACGCTCCTTTGAAACTGATGCTCTGAAAACGAAAGAAAATATGCAAAATGAATTTCGATTAATCTAATTCTGAGAGCTGAATGGAACTGTCAGGAATGATCAGTGACAATGTCTAAAAATCGGTCTTGGCATTTTAAAAGCGCACTTGCCAATATTGAGGACCCTCTATTTCCTTTTAGGCTACTCATTAAGGAAACAAAAGATTAAAACACCGGTTGTATTATTCTCACTCCATTACTGAACTCAACCATTTCCTTACATACGTTCACACAATTGCATCATTATTTTCATTTCATACTTATTTATACATTTATCTAAATGACCTTATTAAAACAGTCGCTTTGTAACACTATTACCACGTTCGATATCTTAACATGTTGTGATAGTCCTGTTTTTACATTCAAAAACATTACATTACTGTACACTGTAATGTACACTGGAGTAGAGATTGTGTTGTAATTGAGCTCTATTACCATTGCCATTTTATTTCATACATTGGGGAGGAATGCTGTATCAATTTTTTCCCATTATAGTTCGATTGAAATTTAAAGAGTTTAGTATCAAGCTTTGACCTATTGTTACACAGTCAATGCAGTCACTTCTTGGGATTAATGGCTATAGATCATCTCAGAATAATCTCATAATTTAACTGCGAACAAACGACAATTCTAATTCTGTACTGAAGGACTATTGAAGTGAACAGAGTAGTATCACTGTTTAGCTCCTCTTGGAAGATTTGTTAATCCGATAAATCATTGTCTTTTTCTGTTAACAATATAGAAACTATAATTCGTTGATCGTGAAATAATACGTAATTTGTATTTAAATTGATAAATAGAATTTAATCAGCAATGCATTACAGTGGTAAGTGCACAGTTACTTCTAATATGTATTCTGATCATTCTTATTATGCCTATAGTATTCATTAACAAGATTTAGACACCTTTCCCATTTCTTCTGAGATCAGCGGTCCATTCCTTGGTAATAATGTTTAATATAATTTACACTGTTCGATGAAACCGCAGCCCAGATGTGTTTTCTGGCGTTAAATCTGACTACTTTCAAGAAACGGCTGAATGAGAATCTTGGGTCCGATATAAAAGATTATTGATGTCGTGCGCAATTACAACATATTCACAAATAATGGGGTAAAACACGAAATAATCCGTAACTTCAGGGAAATAGCATTTTAATTATTAACACAGCATTTAAGAACCAGTGGAAGGCGTTATACTTGACAGTTACTTAGGAATTCAGTAGGAGAAAACCGTTTTGACGCGTTTTTTTTTCAGGGCGGCTTTGTAATAAAAGTACGCAATAAAGTAAAAATACTAGGTACTGACACTTATTTTGTATTTTGCTTATATCGACACCCAGTTCGAATTTCAAATGAGCACAGATTCGGTTGAAATGGCAGCCATAATTTACAGTAAGAAAACTAAGAAACAATGCCTTTGAAAATTCTGGTTATTCCTTCAACGTACTGTAGCTTGAAAAGCCACACAGAAGTGTCTCTGCTTCAATCCTGGGCTCTGGCGTAGGTGAACTGGGGGGAAAAAAGCTGTTTTTTTTTAATTCCTCCGTAGTAATTGATACAATATATTGTTTCAACTGGCTTCCGTTTAAAAATAAAGGAAACAATTGGTGAATATTTTAATTGAAACAAAGAAATCGAGAATTGTTGCTATACTTCAGAAAAAAACAGTCAACTAGTTACACTACATACTAAGAATCATTTTAATATTTAAAAAAATAAAAGTTCATTGACATTTTCTCTCACTTGTTACAATTATTTTTCTTTAAGCATTACGTTTATTAGGCACTAGTGCAGTTATGCACTGATATTTATTAATTAATAAGGGGGTATGAATATGTATAATATATACTGTATATATTTGTAAATAGTAGACATATCCAATTAGTAAAGGGGCACTCTGGCCTGCTGACTTCAGGTGCATACTGTAGATATGGGTCTTCATGCATTGTACCTTGCTATGGATCACCTTGAATGTTAATTCTAGAAACCTCTCCATCTGTATTTTTTAAATGTTTTCAAAGTCACTGCAGAATACTGTGGCCAGCACTTTTATGTCAAAGAGCACAGCCTCTCTCAATTTTTGTTGCCAGCATTACTGAATTAGACAACTTCTTTTTTTGACTTGCTGAATTCCAGCTCTCATTAATTCTTGTCTTCACACTACATTGCTTTACCATGACTCCTCATTTCCTTAAAGGTGATTCCCACTTATGTTCAGCTCGGCAAACCACGTACTCTTAACAGAAGTAAAAATGTTTGGCTAGAGCAGACCGTTGGGTTATACATTGTGGTCATTGGCCCATTCCTCAAGTGTTTCATTGTGAAGGAGACAGAACTGTTGTTTCTTATGTGCAGTATATTCCAGAACGATGAAAAGGTCAGCACTGATCATTTCAAACTTTTCATCTGATGACTCTTGCGGAATTAATTCCACAGCTTGTTTCTTACATAAGTCACAGATGACCTACTCTATCAGCCTGAAATACAAGGGCGACCGATGATTACACCGCTGCCAGAAACCAGAGCGCGATTTTCCAGTTCATTCAGTCTCTTTGTAAAGGTCAGTAATTGCCGTCTGTCGCTCATCGTTATTAGGGAACCCTTCAAGCCTGACACATTTTTCACGGCTGAAAAAATGCAGTTTTATTGCTGGCATGGATAACTGGTGAAATAAGACCTCTAACATCTTGCTTCAAAAGTGAATGGCCCCAGTAATTCTTTCTAGAACTAGTGAGCAAAGTTACTGCTATTCATTGTGTTCCATGGGTGGGACTTCAGAAAAGAAACGGATGTGATGTCTAGCAAATAGCAGAGGGAGTTGAAATTCAAAAAGACAAGTACATTACAACAGGTTCCTGGGAAAGTGCTCTGCTTGTATCACATACAAATTGGACAAAATGAAAACATGTTATGGGCTTGCTTTGAATAGAAAGTAATTCAAGATAGCTAGGGAATTGGATACAAAATAGCTGTACAGAGTTCTTACATTTTGTTGTTTAATATAATCTGATGTTTGCATGAAGCTCACTCCTCATAATTTTCTATCCTTTATTTCATTCTGTTGATGTATGTTTTTTCCACGTTTGATGTTGTTTTGCACATTACCTGTTACCTGTTGTTGTTTTGCACACTGCCTGTTGTCTGTCTTTCTTTTCTTATACAATTGTATTGTCATTTTTCGCACTACTTATCGTCTGAGAGCTAGCTAAACAGCATTTCGTTAAACCATATACCTGTATATGAGTAGAATGACAATAAACTTGAACCTGAACTTGAAGAATTCAGATAATGTTGTCTGTTAAAGTAAGGGAATGCTCTATTGAAAGTGCAACCCTGCTATTCCCAGGTCTCTACACAACAGTAATAATTCTACAGTATGTCATACCTACAGTTGTCATACCAACTCATTGCTAATTCCCTAACCCTAATTCAATCATTATCAATCAGTAACCATGACAACATGATGTGGAAGGCAATCAGTTCCTCCCATCAGACTTATTCCGGATTTTAAGACCCACATTCTCATCTCCTTGTGCTTAGCCTTATTTTTCTCTTCTAGTCCAAGCGTTCTCCACTCACTTACCTGTTCATGCTCCAACTGTGCTTGCTTTCTCACTGTGCTCCTGGATTGCCTCTGTACTGCGATGGACTTCTCTGGCTTTGACACTGGACTGCCGTCTCTACTCCACTTCATACTTTCCCCTGGGACTTTATAGACCTTTGACTTACGCTTGTCCCCGGTTACAATTATATTGCGTTTTGGATTGTGCGCTCGAACCTAAATCCGGTCTCCTGCCTCACACCACTTCGCCATCCCTGTAAGTACAGCAGTATTACAATCTAGCCTTTATATAACAATTTTCATCCTAGCGGAACCCACAGAGTCAGCTTTTGCATCTATAGAAGGGGACATGTTTATCTGCTGCTGCACTGTGCCACTTACTGTACCTGTGTAACAGGAGGAGCTATCATGCGGCAACAGCCCCACTATAAATCAGGTCAGCTGGAGAAGTGAGAAAACATAGCAAGACTTCACCCATTTAATCAAGGAACACATCTGGGGAGGTCAGCCTGTGCCCACCCACTGATCCACCAACACAACTTACAGCAGCAACCTGTCTGTCCTTACAGGTCTCTCATTCCAGTACTGACAAGGCCCAGCCTTCTTTAGCTTCTGAGATCCTACAAAATAAGGCTATAAGGTACTGCTGCTGTCAACAGAGTGCAGAAGGAACAGAAAGAGCTTCCTCATTCTGACGTCCTGCACAGTTCAGCTGGAAGCAAGCAACATCTGTGAGTATATTCCCAATGTGTCTACAGTGCTCATTATCTGTCAATGGCATGCACAGCTCTCAATGAACACTCAACGGGCCACGTTTCTCTTATGTGGGATATGAATGCACAATAAATACCAAGGTATTTCATTTTAGTTCATCTAACACCAGCTATGCTTTAAACCTGGCCACCAAAGAAAATGGTGAGGGACAGCATAAAATATAAAAAGCAAGCATGCAGAGTTTGTGCATTGTTGATTAATTTTTACTGATTTTGTGTACTTAAGTACAGGGCAGCACTGCAGGGAGCCCTAATGTACAATTCTGCCCGAACAGAACACATTACAGTTACATGTAGACACTTTATTAACATTGTGTTTTAAAGTAGAAATGGAATTCACTTGTTTCTTTTTAAACACATCTGGTTTGATCTGAGCTTATCAGTCATTAACAGTTCATGAAGAATTTACATTAATGAAAAACAAGACAACTTTGACAATAGGTTCAAATTTCCCTTTTATGCACAATAAATGACATTTAGTAAGTCTTCTGTTACACCAATCATCAAAAATCATAAGATATTTTTACGACGTTCCCACAAGTCAATTCTAATGTAAGCGTTTTACAGTATGTGTAGATCTGGATATGTTCTTGGGGTGCTCTTTGTACACAGTTGGGGATTAAGAGCTTACTATGACAATGTACATTTACAAGACACGCACTCTATGAAGGACCTCCTCAAGTTTAATATCATAAGAGCTTTACCTTATTGACAGGGTAGTGATCACTGAACCATTGACAGGTGGTTCCAGATTCTGTCCAGTAAAAAAGTCCAGACTTTATCCTCTAAAGTCCCTACTGGGTGAATTAGTAATGGGGGTATTAATACAGATTGCAGACTTACTATTGAAACAAGTGTTTGCATGAGGGATATTGCATGATCTAATGTTGAATGTACAGCATCTTAATAAATTATGATCTGTCTAATTTGTGTTGTTCTCACACAGATTATTTTATTTTGCCAATGACTCTGTTTTATTTCCGATGCAAGACTTTTGAGAAAAAAAACAGTGACGGAAAATTATGTTAAAACCAAAAGACTGATGCTGACTGCAGGACCCTTCTCTCCTCTGTAATCTCATGGAGGCTTTTTAGTGTGAACCGTAAAATAATTCCAAACAGTATTGTCTTGGTCAAGGTTGTTTATTCAGTACACTAAGAAAAGCCGGTTATATCCCAGTCACCTTGCTGATGCGTGTCGTTATGTCTGGAGAGATTGTAAAGTAGGGATCCCTCTTCAGTTTGCCACAGAATCATTCTTCCTCACTCAGACACAGAAGCTTTGTGACATTAGACAAGGAATATGGGACACCAGCACAAAACTACAGACATTTTGCTTCCCATACTGCAACTCTTACAGCATGAACAACAGATCTACTCATGTGTAAATTATTTTTGATCCTTTAGAGGCAGTAACATTCATATTTTGCACAATTACGCAAAGCTTAAGTGCAGTCATAAGCTGAAATTGTACTGTTTCAATAACCAGCGAGACGTCTGTTACTCTAAGAGTTCATACTTGAAACAAATGAAGATAATGTTACAAAATCACAGCTGAAATGAATCTCTCAGGGACATCTTCTGATCTTTAACTAGGAACAACTAATATATGTCCTTGTAAGGCAGAAACATATCGAAGTCTTTGTTCCAGTTTTGAAATTAAGCACTATTGAGTGGTTCTCTCCCACACATTTGTTAAACTGTTCTCTCTGTTCTCTTTGGTTGGCTGATTCATACAGGCTCTAAAGTCTGATAAATGGGAGCATCCAGAATTAGACTTTCTAAGACTGATAAGAGAGAAATCTTAGAGTACGTGATCTGTTGAAGACCTGTCAAGACAATTCACATCTCTCTTCTCTTAATTTTTTTTTACTCAGTCCTCAGTTCTCTACATTCCTGGACTAGAGAGCACTACCCTGTTCACCTATCAATTAGCGCAGGACTGCAAGCAATAATGAAGCATCACAAAGCTGAGAAAGCAACAGTCCGGGGCCTAGAAATATATACAATGTGCATTTCCATACATTAGAAACTTTTTCAGTTCCGATACTCATCAGACGACCATGTTAAGACCAACATCCAGTGTTTAAGCTTGGTGCCATGCTTGCTAATTAAATAGTTTATACAGAAGCAACTTTGTATCCAAGCTGCAGCTAATGTAAAGTGGTTCTCACTGGCCATTTGACATTGAAGCTAAAAGGCTTCATTAGACTGAAACTCTGTGATTTACTAGTATTACATTATTACAGGATAACCTGATATTACTATAGAAGTCATCTGTCGCCACTCCAAAAGCCAGGAGGGCTTCACTAAATGGTCTTCAATAAATAATATCTCTACTGTGCTACAATCCTACTATACTTATAATTATTTCTTCTTTACACGTGATAGGATGACACACCGGTACATCACAAAAGTGCTCACGATGTGTTTGTCAGGGAGCAAAGCCTGTGCCACTAGGTCCAGTTAGCATACAGCATGACCTACAAAACACAGATTAAAAAACAAACAGATCACAATGTGTTTCTTCTCAGGTTTATTCAATTGCTATTAATACTTATTAAGATGATGCCTTTATCCAAGGCAACATAAAAGTAAGGGATATTCACAGAACTGTGCAAATATACAGTATGCTAGACTGATATACAGTTATAAAGTTACACAGTAAAAAGAACAATCAACCAATCCTAGCAACTAAGGGGAATGAGTACAAAGCAAAACACTTGAATATCTAATATTGAGTGGTAATTAAAATGATAAGGGTGCTTGAGATTTGGTGGGTAGTGTGAAGTAAAAGTGATGACAGGTTACAGATTGCAAGCAGGGATGGATTTTAGGATGTACAAGTGCAGTTTGAACAGGTGGTTTTTGACTCGTCACCCTAAAAAGTATGTAGAAATGGGATATGAAACATGATGTTCCTAATTAATCAGTAACACAGCAGAAAGTGAGTGGCGTTCCTGAAGACCTAACTTGGAAGATGCAAAAATGACAACATGTTTTATTCACTAGGATGAGACTTCTTTTTATCATTCTTTTGCTGAGCGTCTTATCAGATCTTGTCTGTTTTATACAGATGTATGAATGATATGATTAAATTATATCATGCTATCCATGAATCTGTACATAACAGACAAAAAAGCATAATCATTAGTTATCGCTTACACTTATATAGCTCTTTTCTGGACACTGCACTCAAAGCACTTTACAGGTAATGGGGACTCCCCTCCACCACCACCAATGTGCAGCATCCACCTGGATGATGTGACGGCAGCCATAGTGCGCCAGTACGCTCACCACACATCAGCTATCAGTGGGGAGGAGAGCAGAGTAATGAATCCAATTCATAGATGGGGATTATTAGGAGGCCATGATTGGTAAGGGCCAATGGCAAATTTGCCCAGGATGCTGGGGTAAAACCCCTACTCTTTTAGAGAAACGCCTTGGGATTTTTAATGACCACAGAGAGTCAGGACGGTGCCTGTTTGCAGTATAGTGATGGGGCATTAGGACACACATGGACCGAACGGTGAGCGCCCCCTGCTGGCCCCACTAACACCTCTTCCAGCTGCAACCTTAGTTTTTCCCAGGAGGTCACCCATCCAGGTACTGACCAGGCTCACACCTGCTGAGCTTCAGTGGGCTGCCAGTAGTGAGTTGCAGAATTATATGGCTGCTGGCCATGTTACTGTAGGTTGGATCAAAGCTTTAGAACTGAAAGGAGTAGAAGTATCAAGGTTGGCATTTCCCTCGAACACCTGAACATGAAAAGCAAAAGGCTCACACTTGCCATTATCCTGTGGCTCGGGTTTGACACTTCTTCATCTTCAGATGGCCCGGGTCTCGGCCTCAATCTTGCGCTCCCCATGAAGGCTCTCGGTGTCGCTCTGGGCCACAGTCTGACGCACCGCGATCTCCGGCCCTCCACCGTAGATATTGAAGAGATAATGCCATGTCTCCTCCGAAATCTGTCCATAGTCGGCTCCTAAAACCCAAAGTACAACAGCTAGCCATTGCCAAACCAGCTCTTTCCAGTACAGCATTTGTTTCAATATTAGTAATGCATGCAGTGTGATTTTTCAATATTGACCTTTACATCCCTAAATACCCATTTGAGAACCCAAACTTTTCCATCTATTTTGCTGCTCACCAGTAGTTTGTTTATAATGTTCTTGGATTTACATTATAATGCAATGTGATTGTGGGATGTGTTTGCCAGTGTTATTAAAGTGGTTTAAAAATAGGCATAAAATTTAACATCTGGACAAAACGGCAGGTCCGTGCATTTCAACTATAAAAAGGAAAATACAAATGGTAACGCTCCCTTTTCCTATCGAGCCACAGCATGAAAGCAAGGTCAATTTTCCTGCAGTAATAATAACCTTGTTTAAGCTGTATGTGCCCCCCTTTCATCACGCCAATTTTGCTGTTGTCAATGGGACCAGGTGGCTCTGAGAAAAGGAAAAGAGAACAATAATTTTAGTTTAATCATGGCGTCATTTTACTGCACAGCACTGTAGAAAAACTACCTCAAGCTCTAGACAGAAAAACACACCACTCACACCACTTAACTCATCAAACGGTATTGTGCAGGTTTAAGCTTGATTCTGGTATTTTTCTGTCAAAAGGTATTTTTTGTAAATGATTTTACAAGGCTGTATTTATAACGAATAAAATACACAGATTGTCTACATTTGTTGTAGCTGTGCTTTGGAGTCAGCAAAATAATACATGATTAAATAATACTTTAGGTCGATACTTTCTTTTACCGATAGATGATAGATATATCCGTACTGAATTTATTAAAATCAACAACGTCTTAACAGATCTTCTACTCAAACCTTTCTGGAACTTTACCACTGTAAAAAGGCCTCACTGAAAATGTTAACATGAACACAGTCTGTGAAGTTAAATTCTCCACTGAATTAATCGCTCGTTAATTGCATGCTTTAAGAGCTTCTAAATCCTTAGAGGCTTTGATCACTGCCTGATCAAATACTTTGCTTAAATCCTCCTTCCTTGCAAAGGAAAAGGAAGACTAGGGCTATAGCTGAGCATAGCTGATTGTGAGCCTTACATCCAGGTAACTGAGGTAACACAGGAAGACACAATGCTCCCTAGTTCTGACTTTCCACAGGATATAAAGAAAAAGGCTACATTTGTACCATTGTCCTTTCCCTTGACAAAGCTCTCCCACTCCCTGAACCACTGCATACTGATACAGTAGATGACAGTGGGGGCTTCCTCTGCCTGGAATGCTTTGTTGAGCTACAGTGGGAAAGGAAACAGATTTAAAACCTTTTGAAACATTTTATGAATTCTTAAAAAAGCATTTTACATCTCTACTGCTGAGGATGCATTTAACAAGAGAAGTGTTGTACTTTATAGAAGTGGTGTAGTTTATATATATATACACACACACATATTAAATGATTACTATTATGTGAATCTAACCATACTTTAATAATATCAAAAAGGGAAAGACAGCAGCTGCTGTTGATTTTGAATGTATCTGCAGATCGGTGCTATCGCATGCTGTTTTTGCTGCTGTGTGAGTAATGATCAGCAGAAATGTGCCGGCAAACTAAAATCGCCAATCTTTTGTTTTGTGCAGTACTGTAACAAAAATCTTTCCAAGAAAACATTCACTTGTTGTCTATGGGTGAAGAGCCAAGCTGCTTTTCACGTTAATATTCCATAGGTCGTGGCTTCCAAACAACATACCTTGATGAAGGTATCAATCTCCACCTTCCTGCGCTTGGCCAGAGCTTCAATCTCCACCTGACATATGGAGCACACATACAGATGGTTCACAGCAGGGCCACCTCCAAACCTAGAGAGAATCCACAATTCTTTAATGAACTTCATGAACTCTAACTGCACAGGCTTGTTAGACGACAAAAATTATAGGAACATCCCACACTTCTGCAAGCATTTGACATAAAGGATGATAAACACATTACAGAGTTCTGAGTTAAACCTGCCACTATTGATTCACATCCATATTCTCCTTATAGTATTAAAAAATAATACTTGATTCCTTATCTAATAACTGGTAATTGTTATATAATTCACTCAAAAGTGGCAAGAGGTATCAATATAAAATAGGGTCAAAGTAACTTTCATGGAGCTTAGCACGTTAGTTGATGCAAGACAGTTTCTACATGTTTGAAGGCGTCCTCAGTGCAGCACTGCAATCTTTAGTTGAAGTGCTGTTAAAAAGTTCAGGTTTCCTTATAATACTTAAGCTGTACAGAGAAATAGGTAATGCCTGCAGATAGCTTGAAAAGCAGCTTAAATGAGTCATAAGCCCTGTACCGACAGAAGAAGATTGACTGCTCACCTGTTGTAGAGATACTCCCACACGTTCTGAGGCAGAATCACAACCAAGTCGTCAATATAGTGATATTTGTTGGGTGGGATACCTGTGTCAAAATAAAAAGACAATCACCGACGTTCTTATTCCCATTGATCAAAACCCCCTTTAGACTTGAGCCAATCATCAAAAAAAAACATTTTTTTTAATTTACAGGATTCTCATTTTTATCAGAGAATATCTGGATACCTCCACGCTGGCTGTTAATGACTCCAGAAATCATGTATTATAAACAAATTCCTTAAGGAAAGTGAAACTGACATCGATGACAAATTCATTAACCTCTCAGAGAGTTTTGGCATCGCATACGGTAGCATCATTTATGACACATTTTAACCTCCATACGCAGACTGATTTCACTCACCACACTGTCATGAAGAGAGAATTCTGAATATTCAGTGCTCTAGTTTGAAACACGTACTATGAATACTGGAGCTTCGTTCACATGAGTATAGGAATAGGCATTCCAGACATAACCTGTGGTCAGCCTGTGTTTTCTTTGAAGTGGAATACTTCATGTGTGCCAACATGCGTCAACAAAACCAAAGCGTGTTTTGTTTTAATTGTGAGCTGTTTTAAGTTTAATTGCGTTACACACGCACGTCATGTCCTGTTTCCTCTGTAATGGAGGGGGGGAGTAACCACAAATTTTCTCAAAACACTACTGTTACATTAATGTAGATTGGCATTAACACACCTTTCTGTCCACTGGGTGATATTTGTATGGGCAGGAGCTCACAATAATATCTGGCTATTCTGAATAAGGTGTCTATTGGAATTAGTATTGAAAGAACTGGTGTGCAAGTTACTACACAAATACAAGAGTGAATCTGGCATCACCTAATTTGGAATATGGTTACCCAGAACACCAACAAAGAAACACTTGCTTAGCATATAATCATAATCCTGCTTGCATGGAAACGCTGAATCTGGCAATTTTAGACCCTGTTCATATTAAGACATTCAAGCTCAGAATTCTGGTGTAAACACCAGTGCAGAAAAATCTTTTTTGTCCTAGCAAGAAAAGAACAAAACTACATAACCTACCAAATGAAAACCTTTCCTGATGATAACCAAAGCTGTTTTATATTTTAACACAGAATTTTGCAAAGCGACCTGAAATCTCTTTCATAAGCAAATCAGGATTTGTTTGAAGACCATTTTGAATAAACGAGTATTTGATAGTCCAACAAATGCTGTAACTAAGCAGCTTCTCTTTGGGCTTATTATTATTATTTTTATTTGTTGCTGTGTATTTCTCCATCCTAAATGAAATTAAAAGAATGGACCCTTTTTTTGTCTGGAAACAGACAGTTACCACAAGGGCCTGGATGCTACAAGAAAACAAGCCGATGAAGTCTCATATGGTAAAGTACAAAAAGCAGGAGAGAGGGCTCAGGATGTTTACCAACCAAAGCTCTATCTTTTAAGATGGCAAAATCAATTTGACTTGATGTCTCCGTTTTTCACAGGAAGAGGCTAAATCTTGATTTGCTATGTAATAATATATATGATAAAATAAAAAATACCCAAGCGAGAATTTCAATCAGAAACTAGTACAAATGGAATGACACACAATTGTCGAAAACCATGTTGTATATAAACTTGCGAAGTGTGTTTGGTACACTCATGGTACACGCAAATTGTGATTTGCCATGTTTGTATATGAGATCATATATGAAACTATCTACAGAAAGAATGTTTGGGTTTTGGGTTTGTGTGAGATTCCCCAAAACACATATAAAGTCTCTTGAATTACATTGTATGCTTTTGTGTGCTCATGTATTGCAGTTTTACTTGACTCCACTTGGTATGTGTGGTTTACATTTTTCATACTTTCATATTTATTCATATTTTTCCTATTTAAGCTACTAGTCAGATCTGAGATGACTTGCATTGTAGAATTTTTTATTAAGGTCTGCTGGACGGGTTTGTTTAAGAGAGGAACCAAGAAGTACAAATATTACATACTGCATAATGGCTTTAATTTACAAGATTGTTATTGCAATCTGTATTTTGCCATTATAATAAGAGCTGCTCCAGTTGTATGAATAAAAAGAACCTAGACTCCTGGACATATTACAACCTTCCATGGTGTGTTTTATGAGCTTGGAATGCTCAGTTATGTGGCTTGATATTACACCCTCAAGATATCCTCAACCTGAGGTTCCAGAGATTTTTATTTCATAGAGTTAATGAAAAAACATTAATGTTTTGCAGAGCAAAGCCAGCATATATTGGACATTAATACACAGGGTTTCCTTTTGCCTTTAGGCACATTCTATGACTTGCCAGGTGCTTGTAAGATAGCAATGACATGGCTGAGAGAGACGCACAGCTCCTCCAATCAGTGGTAACTCCCCTGTGAGGCACTGTGGAGCTTGCAGCATGTCAAAAGATGTCTTGAAGACACCCAAAATAAAAAAATGAAAAATGGCAGTTCCACATTTAAAAAAATGATACCTCTGTTCATCTTTAGAATAGTCTTTAGTTATAGAGTCTATGGTCTCCACATATACTCTTTCGTTATAACTTTATAACCCCGGAATCTGCATGGGGATGTAAATCTACTATCTAACCCAACTCACCCAGGACAGGGATTCACAGTAACACTGTCACACACAGCACCACAAAGCTCGAGTTTGACTCACCTCCGTGCTGACACAGAAAAGTGTGGTTGGTGATGGGGCCAGGCTCGGTGAAGGTGTTGAATTTGTTCAGCCACTCTCTCGAGATATAGAACTGTAGCAGACTGTGCTCCTTCATGTTGGCCAGAGCCACCACCTTCTGTCTCTCCCTCACTGACTCCTCGCTGCTCTTCCTGTGACACAAACACACAGTGTATGCAAGCCCTGAAGTCATAAAATTCATCCTCTGACTGCTTGCAATTTATCACATGAAATGTCCACAAATCACTGTCAGAGCAGCAAATGTGTTCCTTTAAACTAAATTGCACTATATAGGAAATCATCCAAAACCAGTGGTATTTAAATCCTGGTCTGAGAGAGCCAAAGTCCTTACGTTAACAAGGCAGCCCACCTAGTGTGAGGTCACACGTGAATTATAGGTAATCCTTTAGGTTAATTTAGGCACATTAAGTCAAGAAATCATTCAATTAGATGATTATGAGAACAGGAATTAAAAACCACAATATCCTGTGGTTGATTCTGAGATACTGAAATATATATGGGCCAAACATCATTTCTTTGACTGCTGAGGGGTATTTTCTCACCTGTAGAAGAGCACATAGGCCTCAGCGTTCTGCACCACCGTCTCATGGACCTCCGTGACGTACTGGTCATCAAACTCGTACCACTGACCATTTATTACATTCTGGCAATAGGCAATGTAGTGACCACCTGTTCAATGCAAGGATAACACAAGTCATGACACAGAAATTGATGGCATTATGATTCTGATAGTCAAGAAGCCAGCCAGTACCAAAGAGCCACCAACTACCAAGAACATGGCGTTGGCAGGGTTGGCATGACTTTTGAAGGGCTTGACGGCACAGAAAACGTTTGTTTTTTCCACCTCACTTCATATTGCATTTTTTTCCCCACACTCAAAGTCAAAGTCACCAAATTTTGCCCTTGCTCACTCACTAAAACTAAAAGCATTTTAATGCACGTATTTCTTCCCTTTTGAAACAAATAGTTGATGTTTTTGAAGATTATTTGATTCTTCCCTTCCATCGTGGCTGGGGATGTTTCTGCTCTGAGAAACCAAACAATGATAAATAGGAAATGCCTCAGCAGAATACACTCACAGTGGTATTTTTGCTCCAGTGAAAAATATGTTTCCTTTCTTTAAAAAATTATACGGCCAGCAACAGAGACAAAAAGACAAATGTTGAAATTAAAGAGAAATTAAAACAATTTAACTTTTTTTGCACTAAAACGGGCCCAGATTATATAAATAACCTTTTCCCACCCACTAATACTACATTACCACTATGTAATGTGTTTTCACTGAAAAGATGAAAGATAAACTCTGGGACACACAAAAAAAAACATTTTGCAGTTTATCTGCAGTTTGTGGATGCATTGAAGCTTTGTTATCTACAGTTTGTAGATGCATTGACGCTTTGTTTTAATCTGGGTCATAGTCCTGGATAACTAGCAGGTGGTTATTTGGGCATGGAACTAGTGCAGATAACAAAACAACAGAACAAAAAGCTCTGAAAAGTGTCTCTTTATGGGTCTTCTGCATTGTACTTTATGGAACATAAGTAGTGTCAAATCACATTATTTCCTGAAGAGAGATTATTACTATGATTTTTATTTTTTTATATAACATTGTATCCCTGGAATGTTAGCTTTGGGAAAAAAAAGAATGAAAAGAAAACAATAAAACCTGAAGGGCTGTGGGACATATGACGTTTTTACAGTATTGCTAATTTTTTTCAAACACACTTAACCGTTTTTGAATGACAAACTTTACCCACTTAAAAAAGCCATTTTCCTGAAAAGTTTTTTTTAAGACGCTCTGCCACCTGGTGTTAGAATGTTGACATACTTTTTTATTTTCCTCAGAATGTTGACAGATTCTATCAACCCCCAACCCATACTCACTTCCTGCAGTACCATGGTGACAGATCACCGAGAGGAGGTCATAGGTCGTGATCTGAGAAGGGCTTTCCTTGGCCAGGAAAGGTCGAAGGTCAAGGCCCTCCAATGGGAAGGACACATGGCTGTTGATCTTGAAAGAGTACATGACTTCGTGCCGAAAGCGTTTCAGGTGTATACACAAAATCTAAGAATGAGAAACCACATGGTTTATAAGCAAACTGGAAATAATTTATAATAACAATAAAATGTTATAATAAAATAATAATGTATAATATTGTATATTACACTAAAATAATTATAATAAATAATAATATAATAACAAAATAATTATAATTAAAACATTCATTCTGTTATGAATTCACTTCATTCAAAGAAAATATAACAAAAAAACTCACTTCCGGTAGACGAAGAACCTTACAATATTTAACACCATTTCGTAATCTGTAAGATAAGGGGAACATGTCAGCATCATAACAAATGGTTATGATTTAACAAACATGCCGAAACAATCATATCTGCAGCTCATACTATGCTGTCTTTACTTGTAGACTTTTATTCTATTATCAGTCCAAATACAGAGTTCGGTGGTTTTCTCATTTGAATCAGTTCATCATTTTTTCTACTGCATATCTGAAGAAGGACAGAGTTCTGGAATGTAAACCCCACATAATACTATAATCTGCATGTACATCTCAAATTATAAAGGGACCCTAAATTTCATGGTATGTAAACGTGCAAGTTAGAACACCTATTCAGAATCATCTTACTCCAAAATAATGTAGTATTCAGAACAAGCTGTGATTGCTGTCCTTTTCAAAATCTTTAATGTAGTTTTATTATATTACATTTTAACTCACTTTTTACATCTTTCGCAGCTGTACATATTATCACCTGAAAACATGAGAAAAAAACCTTATGGTTACAAACTGTTGGGGCATGCAAAATTAAAGCAGTCAGAAATACAATTATTTGTCAGACATAATAGATGGTTTAATGCATTATCTGTTATCAATCATGGAAACTCTTCATTGGAAATTATTATAGGAACACAACCCTCTAAACCTAGAGAAGGACATTTTAAAAGTACAAGATGTTGGCTGAGCACACTTGGAAACAAACCCACCTTTCAGTTCATCAGCAGCAAAGAAGGCAGCCAGACAGTCCTCTAGTGTGACAACAGGACCCCAAAACCAGTTAGGGATACAGGACACTACAAACCTGCAGCAAAGCACAGGGTCAGGCAGGAGCGCCAAGTGTGCAGAGAAGTAACCCGAGACCACAAGAGGGCTCCACAAATTTTGCCAGCTTGTTCTTTATTCTTTTTAGCAGGTTCCTCGGCAGTTAGACAGGAAATTAAGTGAACCTTGAGGGAGACTGGAGAGGTAACATTTGCTAGCCAACCACAGTGGGCACTTCTGAATGAGAAATGTAAAAATGTGCCCGTTTTTAGTGCTCCTAAACGTACAGCTAGGGGTCGCTGATTCTGTCACTGCTTACAGCATTAACTCCTGTACAGGGTGAATCAGGTCAAGACAAGCTTCTCCACCCTGCCTGACCTGAGTCATTTATCTTTTGATGTATAATTTTCTCCATGGTGACTGACAGGAGAGTAAGTGCCAAATGCAAGAGCATCTCCTCTCAATCTGACATCCCTCAAGCCTACACGCACACAGGAAGTTGCAAGAGTTGCCATCTCACTCTGTCCGACGAGTATATCCTGGGCTTGGTGACACTTGGCGTTTCCTGATCAGAGCTGCCTAGTGCCCAAGGCTCGCAACTGTGATGCCTGAATTATTAGAGCTCAACCTACACTCCGAGTAAGAGTCCTCACCACATGAGCCGCCTACAACCATTTCATGACACTCTAATAACTTCTAAAGGGTAACAATTGTTCACGGAGATCATAATATGATGGCTCACCGAAAGGGGGAAAGGTTGCATAAATGCTTATAAACGTTAATGAGCTCTGTTGAGTTGATTCCCTAGTCTTAAGGTGAAATAACACAAGAACAGTGGGAAGGAACTGTCATTTGTTGTACTATTACCCTGAATCACTGCAGCAAAGCATGGCACCTGATTGTATGCAGTACATACGTGCTGAAGCTTAACGCATACAGTACGTCCTGTATCGTCCAAGACATTCATAATCCAGAGATCCCAGGCAAAATGCCACCACAGGTCCCACTTGATGACAAAAGGAAGTGGAAATAAAAGACTACAGCCCCCGCCCTACTTCCTTTGCGACACGCGAGCTGTGTCTGACCTGCGAATGTAGTCCATGATGAAAGAGATCCAGCCTTGTGAGGAGTAGGTATCGCTGCAGGTCCCAGCTTTGACCGGAAGGTTCTGGTGAATCGAGGAGTGGAGTTTAGCAAGATCCTCTTTCCCCGGGATTGGCAGGGACAAGTCCTGAAAGGTTTCCACTGTCGTCGACACCTAACAAA
This sequence comes from Lepisosteus oculatus, assembly GCF_040954835.1. Lineage (NCBI taxonomy): Eukaryota > Metazoa > Chordata > Actinopteri > Semionotiformes > Lepisosteidae > Lepisosteus > Lepisosteus oculatus. The sequence goes on along the minus strand of NC_090719.1, from coordinate 7,940,727 downwards.
AATCAATGGAGAGACAATGCTTCAGCCTTAAACGATTTCCCATCCAAGTCCCTGAGCATGTTACAACAAAAGCCTTAAAACACACAAAATATAAATATCCTTAACAATGACACAACAGAACTCATTTTAGTGCTAATGCATCATCATTACTGCATTTAGTAAAAACGGTGCTTAAGTGATTTTCCTTTACCTTGCTTCAAACAAAAACAAACAAAAAAAAGAAAATGAAGTCAGACTTCTAATCCTCATTTAAATTATTACTTTTTATAAGATTTAGGTACTGTACTGCCTACCCTCATAGACATTATCACAATTGAGCTATTTGCAGTGCTGTTAATAATAGTGCCATGGATTAAGAGTCTAAACTAAGTACTTTATACATCTCTTTTTAAAAATTCCAGTTAAGCTTTTTTCCAGCAATTATAATCAATACGGACAGCCAAAATAAACCTTGTTATTAGCAAGAAGTGATTACCCAGCGAATTTGGTGGGTACAAAAAAACACCCTTTTAAAACTAAAAATCAGATGTAATGTTAGTATATGCTCTCCTTTCACATCCTCAATGATCAACCCAATATCCTGACCTATACAGCCAGTGCTGCTGATCCTCTATGAAAGCGCACACACACCCTGTCACAGGTGAGACACTGGACCAGGCTGAGGATGGAGCCATCAAAAATGTCAGAAATGACACTTCGGTAGCGAAACTGCTTCTTCTTCTTGGAACCAAGCAGGAGTTGAGCTGTTGAAGGATAAAGAGAGGGCAAAAACATCTTGACAAACTGACCAGTGTTCTAAAGCCTTCTTCACTCATTATATCAGTCAAGGGGCTTTCTGAGTCAAAAAACCATTAATACTTGCAAAGGACTCACTGCCATACTCTCTTTAACTGCTTGGGTTGTATAAAGAAATCAGCAAGTTTACTTAGTTCCATGATGTTTTGTACCAACTGTAGTAAACAAAGATTACCAGCAATTAACTTGTGAGTGCTAATTAGGAAACACTGGAAATCATTTGGTAGAAATGATTGAATTCTAAAAATGACAAAATATAAATCTACCTTAAGGGTGAACTGAATTAAGCTAAATCTTTCTACCATGTCCTCTTAAAAAAACAATTGGTCTAAATATATAAAGTCTTTATCATATGTCTGTTCACCACAAAACTAGGTTGTGAAGCATCAAGATACAAACCACCGTATTTGCTGGTGCCTGAAAGCCCAGATGAAAAATTATATTGACGTGCAGCTTATGTTACAAACCAGAGAAATATTGTTACAGTTCAAACTGGGCCATTTTTTTCTTTTTCATAAGTCTGGACTCTCCTGATGAATGATACAGCAACAAACTTTTAACTGGTTCCAATATTTTATCTGGAGCTTTTCCAAAAGCTACACACTTGAAAGCATTTGGAGTCAGCACAGGCAAAAATGTCATGAATGTCATGTACTGAACAAACTTCAATGCTGATTACAAAAAGAAGCCACGGAAACAAGGTCCAAAATGTTTGTAGCAATGCTACATTACCATGAACATCTCACAACTGTTTGACAAGTGAACCACTAGTGTTTCGTTTTACTGATGAAAACGTTTTCAACATATACTGCCCTGCAGTGGCAAGAGGAAGTAAGTCCTGGACTGTTGGATTTGATAAAAGGTAGAAAAACATTTTTTGCAAGGCAGTTTCACAATAATGAACATTGTTTCTAAGTACGGTACATGTACTGTATGTAAAAATATTCCAAGAAAAGGAAGAAGGCTTACTTCATATAAGCCAACATTGATTTTCTTTTTAATTTGTCGCCGCCACTTCTTCCTTTTGTCCATCCAGGACATTGCAAATTGTACATTCGCTCATGTTCAGGATGCTCAAGGTAGCAACTCAAAGTTGCTACAGAAAGACCTTCCCCCAAACCTAAGCATAGTAGAAGTGCCTATAGCTGGCAGCTCCCAAAAAGCTAAGAAACACTTCACACTACAATACAAAAGCCTTTATATGAACTGATACACCATTTAATAGAGGTAAGCCCTGCAGAGAACCTGAAACACTTTTCAAGCAATAGAAATGCAGACGTGTTAAACAACTGTAGCACCAGGTGGTGATATATTACACTATGATTTATGGAACCTAAAACAAGCAGTGGTAACAAATTAAAGAGTACAGGAGAAAAGGAAGAGAACCTTTCTTCAGCGAGTAGGTGGCTCCAGAGCGCAGAGGGCTGCTGGACAGTTTGGGGTGCGACTCCTGCAGGCCGTGAATGGGACTGCAGGGGCGAGAGTTACAGTGCATTGCTGCCTCATTGTCAGGCTCTGAAACAGAACCAAAAACATTATATGAGGGACAAACCGTGAAAAATCACCTCCTTTCAACAGAATTCAAATTCACCTCATTTCTCTACCGGTGGCTTTCATCCAGGGGTCTAAGATCCCCAGGTACAAAGGAAAACTTTTTAATCTTTTATTTAGTGTAAAAAATGAACACCTTAACTAAGACTTCTGGTAGGACATTTGGTGGGCATGTTGACATCCTTTTAATATTTTATAATAGCAAATTTATTTGGAAAAATTGCATGCTTATGTTAAATACATTTGAACGAGGACTCTTACTGAAAATGATCTCTTGAAACTAGAAAAAAAAAATGAAAATGGATTTTGTTTTCCTCCAGATCCAACACCACTGGAAAAAAGGAGAAATCACTTAAAAAACAATCTCAAAGGCCACAGCCAACTGAGCCTTTGAGAAACATGGCTTCTGTTTTTTTTTTTTTTTGTCATGTCCTGGCAGTGGATTAAAGCAAGGATTCTTTCAAGTAATTTTCATCTCCTTATTAAACCCATGAAGAAACCTGGAAGCTGAGGAACACGGTGCCAAACTGTGTAGCCCAGGATTGCTCTGAGATGGTGTGATCCCCATCTCACCCTCTCCTGCACCCCAAAATCCCCCAAGGGCTCCTTCGGTTCCTCAAGAAGCTGGTCCATAAGAAGAGCCTGTCCAGTCCTGGAGAGCCACTTCATCTGCCGGTTTGCATTCAACCTGAGCTCCTAGCTACTCAATTTTCATACTTACTGCCTTAACTGGGCCAAATTAACACCTCTCCCCATCTTCTCCTCAGGACAGGAGGTGAACACCCCTTAATAATAATAAACTTTATGTTATATAGCGCCTTTAAAGGTGGCTTCTCAAAGTGCTTTACAGAACGACGACAACAACAATTTAAAAAAATTAAAATTAAAAAAATCACATGCGCAATGACAATACACAATGAGAGGAGACAGTAGATGGGGTTACTGAATACAGTAGGAGCAGAGGGGTAAAGAACAGAACCAGTTAAGTAAAGGCTCTTCTAAAGAAGGTTTTAAGTCTAGATTTGAAGGAGTTCAGAGAAGATGACTCTTTGATCTCCTTAGGGATAGAGTTACAGAGCTTTGGGGCATAACAGGAGAAGGCCCTGTAACCCATTGAGTGCAGACGGGCTTGGGGGACAGATAGGAGACCAGAATTAGAAGAGCGAAGGTTGCGAGGTGGGGAGTAGGGCAATAATAGCTCAGACAGGTACTGAGGTGCCAAGCCATGCAGAGCCTTATAGATGAGCAGGAGGATTTTTAAGTCGACACAGGTGTGATCACTTGCACCTGATCAGAATTCTGCCTGCCGAATTTTGGACATACTGGAGTTTGTTCAATGTGAATTTAGAAACCCCAGCGAGTCGAGCGTTACAGCATTCGGGAGAAGACAAATGTGTTCTTCAGCTTTTCAGCCACAGTTTGCGATAACATTGGACGCAGTCTAGCGATATTTTTGAGGTGAAAGAAAGATGTTTTGACAATATGTCGCTCATACGGGTCGAACGTTAAGCCTGAATCGAATATCACCCCCGAGTTTTTCCATTTTGACTGAAGTTCAAGTACACCCCTCGTGCTGCCGTTCCTGGTACCTGGTGTGCGGCTCAGGCTCTGGCTGCACTGGTTGTTGGAGGCCGTCACCTCCTCGTCCCCAGCCCGGCTGGCTCCTCTTCCTTCTTCGGCGGCGGTGTCCACGTCGGCGTCTTCGTCCATCTCCTGGGAGCCCGTGCGGTGGGGTGACCCCGAGAAGCGTCGCTCCTTGAGCCGCTCCTTCTCGGAGATCCCCCCCCGCCCCCCGCCGCCGCACTCGTCCGTGATGAGCAGCTCGGCCTCCCCGGCCCCGCGGCCCTCCGGCCCCTCCCCCCGGTCGCTGCTGGAGCCCGAGTCGCAGGACAGGAACTCGTCCTCCGAGGGGCTGCGGTCCCCCTCTCTCCGCGCCTCGCCCTCCGGCTCCCCACACTCCACCAGGGGCTCCTTCAGCTCCTCGTGCAGCTGGTCCATGAGGCAGCGCAGGAACTCCTGGGTGTCCTGTCGCCACGCGGCAGAAGGGACAGCCTCTTACAAAGATTATCCAAGCAAATCTCCATGGCAACTCCATGCCCTTACTGTCTTTCCACTACTGTACTCTTTCTACATCTCTACAGATGTCCAAAAAAACATGGTTTTCTCTACATAGGCATTTCACAAATCTCAGCAGTCATGATCTGCGGGCTCCTGTGCAACTTTGTACTGTTTCAGGATAACGTGAACGAATGCAAATTAAATTCAAATAAAACAGCAAACTAATAATAACAGGCACTTGGTATTGCTCATGTCTAACCCCGCGTGTTCTAAAACCTAAAAATGAATGAAACGTCTAGGCAATGGAAATCTTATGTTTTTCTGCTTTGGGTACAGTTGGATTTTATGTAAAGAAATCTTTACCACATATTACAAAAAGACACATGTAGTATATATATCTAAATATACATTACACATACACATCTGCCAAGCATTTAACTTGAGTTCACTGTGCTTTGATGTTCTAGCACGTTTTTAATGACACATTGAGTCCTTCAATTCTTTACATTCTTGAACTTTATGGCACCCAAGTGGAAGAGTTTTCCATACTAAACTTTTATAAGAGACAACACGTCTGTGTCATGCTGTACTCAGAGTAACAAAGGAAAGAAATGTAACCTGCACATGCCTGCCAACCTGTATTGTGTGGTCACTGCCTAAACTCATAAAACAATTGACTTCACCTGCACCTAATCAAATTGATATCACTTAGCATTCTTCCACTTTTTTTCATTTTCAATTAAAAGCAATGAAAATATGAAAGAATCATGAGTAACGATCACAATATCAGGACGTCTTGTGCTGCAAATCGTAAAAGAAAACCGCAGCTGAAAATAAAACCTTCAGCTCTGAAATGCATATACCTTAAAGCAGAGCGCAGAGGGCTCTGAGCACAGATCGAGTCTTATTGTCCAGACGTCACTGATATGGGCTTCGACCTGGTCATTATCCAAGTTTCCCACATTAACCAAGCATTGCAGGGTTTTGGTAGGCTTGAGCAGGTTGGCATATAATCTTGCTATACACCAGTGACCCTGAAACATCTTGGGAGCTTCCAAAGACAAAAGTGAGAGACACACCACTCATCTGGTTGGTGTGAATTTATTTATAATACTCTGCAGCACTTGCTGCACATGATATACTAAGTGAGCAAAACAGTGGGCACATTTCTCCATCACTGGAACAGAGGCTGCAGAAAATCAAATTGATTGGCAATTCCAAACTAGGTTATAAAAAATGAAAATAATTGGTGCTCGCATGTTATACAAAATGGCTCTCTGTGCCCTGATTTAAGACAAAGGATTATCTTGAGATGTAAATGTCACACATAGCTCTCCCTACCTGCTGTGCGTAGCCCCGGAACATCGGATTAACCAGCTTGATTCCGTGTGAAAGACTTGTCGGAACAACATAGCTGGGGCTGAGGAAACAGAACTCACAGAGTTATACTTTGTTGATATCAGAAAATTCCCAAAACACAGGTCTTTTGTAGTCTCCTAACAACAAAGCCCAGGTATTCCGGGATCTTGTTTAGTGGTAATCTTAAATAATCACAAAATACAATTCATAATAATCTATTTTTGTTGATGTCCTTTCTTCTGTCCTATACAATGTTTTTTTCCAGTGCAAATTTAGTTAGAAAGAGGAAATATTTGTAAAGTGGTTCAAAAATGTAGCAAGAAAGCACTGTATTAATCACAATCATCCATCCATTTTCTAACTGCTTAAACCAACACAGGATTGCAGAGGAACTGGAGCCTTTACTGGCAAGCAATGGTTGCAAGGTGTAATCACGATCAATATGATGTTATATTAAGCACTGCGGCTTCATTATACAAAACACTGGGTAAGGTATTTAGAAAGTCTAGATATGATATTGACTTTAAAGCCAAAGAACACCCATGGATAAATCCACAGCTTCTACGGTATTGCAAGGATAAATAGTTCTAGAAAATATACAAAACACAAGAAGCTGAACCTTCCTTACCGTTTCTTGTGCCAGAGTTCAGAAATGAGTTTCTGGTAGCTTTTACAAAGTGCAGGCTTCTTATCAGTCCTGACCAGACCTCCACATTCCAGAAAAAACTGTGTTAGAGGGGGGCTGTGAAGAAATTAGACTGAGGGTCACCAATTGTAAAACACAAGTATCCCAGGTATACATTTCATACTTAACTCAGAAATCGATTCCAATAAACCACAATGTTTTTCCGTTTTCACAGCATTAAGGCCTATAGTATGTCTATACTGATGTGCACTAGAACACACAACAGTTAAAGAAAACCTCAATTACGGGTCGTTAATCTTCAATGCCTATGATACTGATGCACAGGAAATACAATGCTCAGTTCTAATGGATTTCATTGACTCATCAGACATTTTCACTATGAAAATGGAGCACACTGTCACATATCATGCTATCAAAATGAACACATTATAAAGGTAGTGAAGTGTATGACCTCCCTGAGCATTAACTCGGCCCTGGCCACACTAACAGAGACCTAAAATACAGAGTGGATAGACTGCTGTGGAGTTTTTCACCACTCTTGATGTGCAGCTGCACCTACTGTAGCTATTATCCTGTTAATAGCACAGGTGGGTGGGGCCCATGGATATTCTATTGAAGGCAGGTCAGGAAACAAAGCTGTGAATGTCAAACTCTCAGCACTGTTGTTCTGAATTCATGCCATTGTAGTCCTAGCACTGTCTGATCTTGCATTGTCTTCCTGGAAGATTCGCATTCCTGGACTGCCGTGTAGGAACAAAACAGTCCCAGCTCAAGGACTAAGTCAGTATACCAGCAACCTTTAAGGCTGCCCTCAATCTGCATCAAAGACATTGAATAAACCAGTGAATAAAGACTCCACTACTCTCGACCACCACCTCACCGGCCCACAGAACATGATGTTTCTACTTCCTAGCTGTCAATAGGTTACCCGAGAAGAGAGCATGCGCACCATTTTCACACAGATAGCGACCTATAGTCATTCCTTTTTGTGCCGTAGTCGCTGCAGTCCAAAAATGATTTCTGCAAATTGATCAGATGGATGACAGTCTGGGCCTGGTGTGGGGATCCACTTTCCAGAATGTGGCCTGTTCTATCAAAAGACAACTGGGTTTCTCTGGACCAGTGTGCTGCTTGCTGTAGCAGACCATCTCATTCTCTGGACACCGTTTCTTACAGAAGGAGTCTTCAATCTAGCTAGAATCTAGCTAACTAGGCATGACCAGATCCTTTGCCTTTCTTGCATTAATTAAAATAATACATTTTAAAAGTTTATTTACTTATTCTGGCAACTTTAACTCAATTTAAATACCATTGAGCAACTGAAATCAAGAAATCACCTGATTTAAGTTTCACAATCGTTCCTTGGGATTACATAACTCATGCTCAGCAGATTGGTTTGTTTTCATTGTACATCAGTATACAGTAGGCCATTACTGAAATTAAAATGTATTATTTGACTGCTACAGAAAAGTATAACACAAACCTAAACAGCCTGGTTGCCGTTTATAATGCCTGGTTTAATTATTATACATTTAACTAAATTTATAATGCACCAATGCCTAAATGAATTTCTATTAAATGAGTTTTAGCATGACACTTCCCTCTTTAACAAAGGTTCAATCTTGGCCATATGCAGAAAAGCCTTGTGTTTCAAGCAGTGGCAAGAACAAAAGATAGCAATGATGTTAGTAGATACAGCAAGAAGAGGTTTAGCTCACCAGTTAGACAGTGCTTGGAGGGCTGCATTCATGTAACACGAGTTCCCTATATTCTTCATCCCAGTGAGACCTTAATAATTTAAACAAATCAACACAAGATCAGAACAGAATTTGTAAATGATGGCCTTGTTCTATGAAAAGCACGTGAACACAGATCTGTATAACAAAATGTACATGTTCAAAACTTCTTATTAAAAGGAGTAATGAATGATCATGCCTTCAGTTTCAGGAGAATGAAAAACCCCTGCTAGTGTCAGAAGCCTTTCTTTCCGCAGAAATGTTCCAGCACACTTACAACAACTGTGACTTGCACAACATTATACAACCATGACTGGAATATTCAATATTATATACAATCTCAAACAAGTCTCATACAGCTACAACTCTATTTGTTCATGTAGAAAGGTGTTGTCAAGAAAGTAAAAAAACATTTTCTGACAATTTACTGCTGCACTGAAGCACAGCAACCTAGTCTCAAGTTATGATTGATTTCCTACAATCACACTTTCCATTTCATAATGATTACACTAATATATCTCCAGTTTAGGCACTGATATACAGTAATAATTGTCATTTGTTTCCATGGGTAAAGACTGCAGAACCCAAACAGGACAATCTGATTGGTTAATAATTATATTTACAGCTAAAATACAGGATTTAAAAGAATCCATATCCACCTAATAGTATACAAATTTCAAAATGACCTTGTTTTTAATATAACTGTGCCCAGTATATTATAAAATCCCAGACAGAATCTAGAGGTAGCATTCTCAGTACTGGTTGGTCTTATCTGAATCCCCTTTATATACTGAAGCTTTATTCTTAATTTTGGGGGACATGACATTGCAAGCAGGTCTCAACCAACTGGAGAAGGAGATAAGGGGAATCTGCCAAAGAATGAGACTACCTCGTGGTTTGAGCTCATCTTCCTCTGACTCCGACTCCCCCTCGTCTGCGACTGCAATTGGAACTGCCTTCAAGGGATGGCTGCCAGTCTGTGGAACTGCTTCCTGGGAAAGCAAACCAACACCTACTGCTGGAGATTCTATTTTAATATACCAAGGAAAAGGCTTTATATATTATACGAGTTTTCAGAAAGCGTGGTGATAAAAACACACATGTACACACATATGTAAAGCAGGTAATAAAAGAACATGCTGAAACCTTTCCGAGGAGTACAAAAAAATTGTATTTTTCTAATCATTATTAATAAATGTCACCCATCAGTTTTAGCTTGCAAATGAATGTGAGATCGGAAGGCTATTCTATGTAATGCTAATTACATTAAGTAGGAGCGACAGAGGGATCTAAAAGAGAAAAAAGAAACTACTACTCAGTCTTATATATACTGTATGTACTGTATGTGATAAACATCAACTTTTCACTCAACGTCTCTGCTAGTGTATTTTAGTGTTATAACAGCTTTGTTAATACAGGTTTAGGTTGGCAGAGAAGAAACCAATTAGAGGATTTAGTCATCTTGACCAGGTCTACTGCAAGTGTTCACATTACTCCTGTCCTGGAGTCCTTGCACTGGCTTCCGGTCAAATTCTGTGTAGACTTTAAAATCCTCATGCTCACCTATAAGGCTCTGCATGGCTTGGCACCTCAGTACCTGTCTGAACTATTATCACCCTACTCCCCACCTCCGCTCTTCAAATTCTGCCCTCCTTACTGTCCCCAAAGCCCGTCTACATTGTATGGGTGACAGGGCCTTCTCCTGTTATGGCCCCAAGCTCTGGAACTCTTTGCCCAAGGATATCAGAGAGTCACCTTCTCTAAACTCCTTCAAATCAAGGCTCAAAACCTTCTTTAGAATAGCCTTTACTTAAATGGTTCCATTCTTCACCCCTCTGCTCTTCTTAGTACCACCATCCACGGTCTCCTCTATATATTGTAATTGTGTCTTATCTTGTGTATTCTTCTTATTTATTGTTATACTCTTCTTATTTATTGTTATTGTCATCCTGTAAAGCGCTTTGAGAAGCCACCTTTAAAGGCGCTATATAAAATAAAGTTTATTATTGTTATTATTATTATTGTTATTATTATTATTATTATTATTATTATTATTATTATTATTATTATTATCTTTAAACCATGTTGATCAGAATGTGGCTCTTTACCTGCTCACTGTGTTTGCACTGGTGGCTAGAGGGCACAGGGGTCACTGGCCTCTGCTCCAGAAACACCTCCCTTTCACAGACATAGCACCAGATCCGGAATGTGGTTAGGTTCACCGTCAGGTTGTGCGTTTTAGCCTGAAAGAAGATGTCAGCAGCATAAATGAACAAAAAGCCTCTCTTAAATATCCCCACATGTCCATACATGAATCCATTTTAGATTGTGTGAGACTCTTCATGTCCCCTGACCTTCTGATCTCATTTTCCAGCCTCATCTGTCTTTCTGGACTTGAGCAAGCCTTAAATAATGCAAAGCAAATCTAGTGGAGAATATCAGATAAGCTTACTTACCATGAAACAAACAAACTACCTGGTCAATCTATTAATTAAATAATGTATAAACGTGCAGATGTACAGTGTGAGCCTGTGACAAAAAAAAACAACTTTCTGCTTTTTCAGCCAAATGAACTTTAAAATGCCACTATCTTACCTGTGCATGTAAGGTGCTGTGATCTGCATAAGACTCCCCACAACCCACATATGGACAATCCTTCTGCACCGCAGCCAAAACACAGGAGAAAAGAGCATGAAGTACATTTACTAGCCATCAACAGCACCTTACTGAATTCTCCATGCCTGGGTTTAGTTTTTTTGTTTATCATGTTTAAGATTCTACCTTAAAATCATAAGATCATCTAATGCAACAAAAAAAGGAATCATCTATATCTAAAACTAAAATGCAGGAAGAATTAAAGGTTCATTTCACGTTCAAAAGTAGAAAAGACTAAAAAGCTAAACGTTTCAGCCGTTGATCTTCCTTCCAGTGAGTGTCGCCTTAAACTGAAACATTGTTTTCTTCCTGACGATTTAGGTATGGAATTAACCTTTACTGCTTCCTTTGCAGTCAGTGCACACTGAGACAGCTTCCCACTCAAACCTCTTAGAAATGAAAATAAATCAGTGCCACGTTATTGCCAATTAACAGATTCTAGCCAAGGATTATTTATGTAGGTTGATACGGAAATAATATTACTGCTCATTTCCTGTGCTACAGTATATATGATAAGACATATTAGCAAATACAAGCATATAAAATCTCAAATGTTCATAGAGGTCGGAGCATGACAACGCTTTGTGCTTTACAAAGATTCAGACCTGTACTGATTGGAAGAACTGAGATAGGAAAGATCTCCATAGGTGCTGAAAGACGCTCTGTGCTATTCTCTGTGTTTCTTAGATGACAATGCACAAATAAACAACTCTTTTACCTGTAGACATGCCCAGAGATTAGGTCCCCCTGCGCCACAAGACTGGCATGTTCCCTAAATCCCCCACAACATAAAAACAAAAATATTCAATTGGACTTTCTGGCATGTCATCAACTAGTGAACCTGTAAGAAAAATGGCATTACTGAAGTTCACATAACAGCAATACCTGCAATGCTTCAAGCATTTCAGAGTCGAAAAAAGTCTGATATTTTAAATGCACATAAGAATATATGTTTAAATCAACCAGAATCGCAGAGACTATTGGCATCCTTCAATTCAACAATTAGCTAATCTGAAGATGTAAAAGCATTCATCAAAGTCCTCTTTGTTTATACCAATATTTGCATTTGTAACAGCAAAGTCAAAGGAAAAAAAAATAAGTTCACTTGAACAAAACTACAGGAAACCGTAATAATTGTGGCTAGTTGTTTGTCAAATGATTTTGGCTAAAAAAAACTCCTCCTGGCTAACCTGGGCTGAAATGTCTTCAGATTTCTGAGTTGACTGTGCAGCTCCAGAATGTGATTTTCCATGTTTGCTTATCCTGTAAAGACCACCTTAGGCCTTGATTTGCATTGCACACTGCAGTCTGAATCAAACAATTGTGAATGGTGTAATACAACACTGTCTTTGTACTCTATTCTCACAGTAGCTTTATTTTTTTAACCGCATTGATGCAATGATCCATCTTTATGAAGCCACATTTACTAAAAATGCTGATTTTTCAATGATTTGCACTGTTATTTTACAGAAGGAAGCTCACTCCAAGATATTACTGCATGTGTCTTGTCAGCTACACTGCTCAAATAATTCTTATTACTGAAACCTCACCAGCAAAACTCAAGGTTTCAACAAGACATTTTTAATAACTCAAGGACTTGGCAAACACTTTTTAAAAGCAACCAGATTAGTGACAACAGATATGTGTTCTCACCTTGGATTTCTGCAGTAATTCCTCCTTGGTAACCTCACCTATAGAATCTAAATGAGGGCAAAGATCTCCGTTTTCCGTCATCTCCTCTGACGTGTACCTATTTTTAGATAAAATACAAATGCACATTATGGAAACACAATAAAAATAATTAAATCAGTGATTACAGTATTATTACTACTGTGTTATTGCCAAATGCTAAGTAACGCATAATCTGTATTCTAATCTACTTGTGAAAGCATATTAAACAATACAGTACATTTTCAAAAACGTACAAGTGACAAGGGAATTTAATTTTGATTCCTCGTTTCAGTCAGAAAAGGCCTTAGTTAGTTCATCCTTCACAAACAATTAGACCAACTTAAATATCGCTAAAACGTCAGCTCAGACAGTCCAAACAGCCCAGAACCAAGTAAGAACAGCCCTAGAGGGATTTTTATCAGACAGCTGTCACATGAAATTTTATTTAATTTTGATGGTGACAGATCGGAGACTGTAAACAAATCTTGTGTCTGTTACTACTGATTAATCATTACCAAAGTTTACAAAGAATGTTTACCGATCCCATGAAGACGACATCATAATAACAGGTTTCTAAGTTATTGACACTTTAAGGGATGAGCATAACATGAATGATTACTGTATTACACCAGTTCGTCAGTATCGTTAATATATTTAGCACAATGAAATAAACGAGGACTTCTTCCCTTCTAGATTTCAAACACTAGTAATATCAATAACACCCTTTCAGTCTTACTAATGATATAAAATGATTCGACAAGCCCTCAGTCCATTAAGTCATCATCATCACTCATTATTTTTAAGTAGCTAAAGGCATCTCCACACATGTATTTAACTGGCAATACCTTTTGGACATTGTGATACTGTAAATTCCACGTCAAATTACACAGAAATAGAAGTTAAGAATATTGGCCGTGTTAAATGCGGTTATATTTCTTTGCAAAAATAAAGCCTTAGTCATCCTTAGGCAGTCATAATGGAAGCCGAGTGTGAAAAAATGCCGAGGATTTTACGCAAATCTCATAAGACTACCAACACATAACAATGCTCAGAACCCACACATCAAAGAATTGAACGGTTACATGTTAATCCGTCAAGTGAACGACTTGCCATTATATGTCACGAAAGCATTGATCCAAGAGTCCTTTTCACGACTGTGATGATTTCCTACTGTACCAATGACAATTCTTTAAAAAAAACACATACAAATGTTAAATATTAAACATAAAGGATTCCTTAGAAAAAGGGCTACTCTCTACGTCTCACTAAATATGTTTAAATCATAAAAAATGTTGCCTTCAGAACAGTATGTTTATCGCCATATTATGCACTTGAGCATTTTCAATTCTGACACGATGACTGTACATTTTCCATGCATGAAGGAAATGCACTTTACACGCGAGATAAAAACAAAAACAAAAACAAAAGCGTTGTGCGTATTGCACATTAGTCAGTGAGCAGGTCTAAAAGCCACACATAGCTCCGACAACACTCAGCTTCCTGCTATAGGCTCTCATTACACTATAATTTACAGGCCTTTCCTACACCAGACCAAACGCTTTGGAAAAACGCATATACAGCAAATTAAAAGACACTGACATACTTGACAGTTCAGCACCTAAGAAATGTATATTTACCTGCAGCCAGCAGTGTGAAAACGAGCTTCGGAAACATTAAAACATTTGGAAAAAAAAGATGAATAAAGAAACCTAAGGAGCCGAGATGCTACACTGCTCTCTGAATCGCTACAGCGTGCCTCAGCGTCAGATTTGTTTGCGCTGCGTGACAGTGATGTTGACTATTGCCGAGGACTGTGGATATTTTCTGGTTTCTTTGCTGATCAAGAATATCCGTAGTGCAAACATGTTTTCACTCGAGACGTTCATAAAACTCTTTTGGTAATTGCAGCATGCTTTGTTTGTTTGCAAGAGACCACAGTTGGGTCAGTTATTCTATACAATTCTGGTAGTGCTCTAAATAAGTCGTACAATAATTTGAATGAGAGTGACGTTGTGTCTTGAATTAGATTTTATTAGCTTTCCAAAACACTTCCGTAACCTAAACTAAATTTGCAAAAGGTTTATTTTTCTCAAACCAACCCTTCTATGTGAGAGATACCCATGCAGGGATTTTTATCATACTGTACCTGTTCTCTGGTCTAGAGCACTGCTTCGGTTTATGTTGGCATTTCTCTCAATTAAAAACATTTATTGACTAAGAATAATAAGAAGGTTGTGGCATCTATATTGTTTCAACATTACAATAAAAAAACATTACAATAAAACACGATATTAGCTCAATTTTAGTAAGCTTTTTGATTAATTTTAATGCTGTACTTTCAAATGTATTTAATGTTGATATACTTTGCTGAGAAAAAGAAACTCAGTTTAAACCCATATGATTTTAGATTGAAAGACTTTTGCTCCAAAGCAAAATAAATGTATTTAGGGAAACGAAGACGACTCGTTTAATTTTTCTGTTTTTCCTGCCCTTCAGAGGGCACACCGTCATTACTTCGGCTTCAAAACATAGTGACGTAACATCCTCTTGGAAGTCGCTGGAATTGTGGGTCGCAGAATCGTGAAAACAGGGAACACATGTACGCACGTATTTTTTGTTGATTTTTTTTAACAAAACAGAAGACGAATATGCCTTCCAATAAAAACTTTAGAAGGAAGAGAGATGATTCTGACGACGAGGAGGACGAGGAGACAACAACAGAAGTCAGGTAAATATTTGATCAGAAGCGTTTAGCTTTAAAACAGTCAGAAACAGCTGAATCTGTTGGAACGCCTTAGGGTGAAAGGTGTTTCTTTTAGGGTACACACTGATGTGGTACCTGTCGGTTCTTTTCCCTTACAGATCTAAACTTGATGAAGCAAAGGAAATTCAGAGTCTTAGAAAAAGACAGAGTGGCGTGAGGTAAATATTCTGGGAATGGTACTGAAAACAATGCACTGTATTCAAAAGATACATTTCTGTTTTTTAGTCCTAGCTAGTTTTCCTTAAGCCTCGGTTTGTCCACAGAAATATCAATAAGCTTTCCCAGTTCTTTGGCGTATATTATTGATATTTAACTGCGTTTCTGTTTTCCTTAGCATTACAGCCTTACTGGTTGGTGAAAAATTGCCACCTGAATCGGAGATCGAGGTACGTAAGCTGTATGTTTAGGTTTTATCTGCCAAAGTCTTATTTCATTTCCAAAAGAAGCCCCACAAGTAATAATGATAGTAGAACAGTGAAATAGCTTGCATCAAATGTGCTTTTGAATAATCAGTATATTTTGTCTCTGAAAGGTTTAACCTTGCAATCAGTTTACATCCAGTTTTTCAGTTGTTGAATGATGCTCTGCATTTGGTTATTTTTGTCTGTCCTTCTGGAAAACTGTTGTATGTAGTACTACAACAAAACATGTACATGTATATAAAATATGTGTACATGCATGCTTACTGTGTGTACTGTATTTTAATCTTTTTAGGATGATCCCTTTAAATTGAAGACAGGGGGAGTTGTGGATATGAAGAAAATCAAAGACAGGAACAGAGACATGTGAGTGTTTTATTTTTTTTAATGCAGCAGTGTAAAATTATGTGGGGATCTGTATATATCTGGGTGTATACATCATTAACCTGAATACCTGTTAAACCATAATTAAACTGCAGTGATATAAATTTTAAAAATATAAATACTCTTTCTTCTCCTAGGACGGAAGACGAGACCGATTTGAATCTGGGAACGTCATTCTCAGCAGAGACAAATCGTCGTGATGAAGATGCTGACATGTAGGTATCTTTTCAGTTTCTTTTGTTGTGATCTAAGGCCTCCTAAAAGATACAGAAAGTAAGAATGCAGATATCAGCTATCAAAAGTATGGGATATGTTTTATAGAAATTCCCCGGGACCACACTGTGAAAAGAGTCAAATGAACTTTTCTGAAATGACAAAATACAGTAATCTGCCCTCTGTTGAATTTTCAGCAGCAAATAGAGCTATATTCAAGAGAACAGTGTACTTATTATAGTTTGTCGATTATAATTTGAGCTACAGCACAGCTGGCAGTCCTGAGACCAGCTGTTTTTTTCTCATGCTGTTCTTTTCTAAACATTTCAATGTGCTTTCAGGATGAAGTACATTGAGACAGAACTTAAGAAGAAGAAGGGACTGGTAGAGGCAGAGGAGCAAAAGGTGAAGGCGAAGAACGCAGAGGATCTTCTGTATGAGTTGCCAGAGAATATCCGAGTCTCATCCGCCAAGAAAACAGAAGAAATGCTTTCCAACCAGATGCTGAGTGGCATTCCGGAAGTCGACCTTGGAATTGAGTGAGTGATTGATCAGTTAACGGAACAAACAAAAGTTGTGTTTAAAATAAATTGCACTCTAGGACATTATTGTACTCCAAAACGGGCTTTAATTTCCTTTTACTTATGCAAACAAATGTGTTCTCACAGTAAAGCTACTGTTTATCCAAGCAATTTGTAATGTGATTGTCTTGCTCATTTAAATATTTCTCTTTTCAATAATTTAGCTTATATTGTAGTTATAGTACCCTATCATCTCAAAGCAAGTACGTCTATCTGTATTAATGGGATATACTTCTAAACAAAAATGTACTACCTCTGTTGGCTTACTGTTCTTGGGACACTTTAGAACAGAATGCCTAGAGTGCAGTGACATTGAAGGTTTGGTTTTTGAACAAGAACGCAGATGCTTGTCTCTTTTCACTGTCTCTCAGTGCCAAGATAAAGAACATCATTAGCACCGAAGACGCCAAGGCCAAGCTCATAGCGGAGCAACGCAACAAGAAGAAGGACAGCAGCACTTCCTTTGTACCTACAAACATAGCAGTGAACTATGTTCAACACAATCGCTGTAAGCCCCATTCTCTTTGTAATTAATAAAGACCCACAATGTCAAGCCTAACTGATCCCAGATTCCTGTATTGATAGTGCAATAATGTAACACGATTTGGCTTGAACTGACTGAGCCAGATTATTGAAGTAACAGTACATTATCCTCAGTTACTTATATCCTTTTAGAATCTGTATGCCAAAGGATATAGGATCAACATTATGCACTGCCCAGTAGTGTAGTGTAATGTCAAATGCCTGTTCTTCTGTTTGATTTTAGTCTACCATGAAGATGTGAATGCACCAGCAAAAAGACACAGAGAGGAGCCCAAAGCTCGGCCACTTCGAGTGGGGGACACTGAGAAACCTGAACCAGAAAGTAAGAGTTGACAGAACAATCACCGTGTACTAAAATGAATTCAGTTTTAAATCAAATCTTATTATTTTTACTTCACATGCTCTTTTGCTGAAGTGGACAACTTACCACCTGTAAACCTGAAGTTAATTTTTCTGTTAAATTTGAAAGCCATTTAGTACAAAATAAGTAGGAATATCCAAGTTTAACACACATTTGTGTAACAACAGCCTAAAAAATTGCACCTTTGTCTTCCACAGAAACGCCTCCTAATCGCAAGAGACCAGCCAATGAGAAGGCCACAGACGACTACCATTATGAGAAGTTTAAAAAGATGAACAGGAGATATTGAACTGATTTGTCTGAGGATATCTATGACTGTCCAGGTCTTTTTCCAATTTCCTATAACATTGTACTGCATTAAAATATCTCTTTGTTATTATAGGTCTTTGTAAGTTTTTTCATTAAAGCCATAAAGCAAGAAATGGGTATTTAAAATCAAACAGTAATGATGACAAAATTAAGAAAACGAGTTCAGGTTTTAAAGAGATCTTGCAAAATGAAGGTGAAGTGTTTCACACGTTTAAAATTTAACACTTGTTCCTTTTTGTAATGGTGACAAATCTCTCAATTTGTTAGCATTTGAAAAAGTGCAGCTAACAATTTTTATTACACAAAACTGCTGTGTAAATAATTTACCAGGCTTTTGTTTTTGTTGCAAAAGGGCAAACAATGCCAGAGGTGGCATTGCTAATTGTTAGCAGTTTGAATTGAAAGGTTTTCTGTTATATGAAATAAAGCTTCACAAGCCATTCCATGTTTTTTAATTAATTTTAATAAATATTAAAGATGGTAGATTTTCTTGTATTGTTTAGCACTTAAGTATGAAAAACTTATGTGCATGTATCTTAAACTTTTTTCTTTAAGTTTCCAATCCAGTATTTTATTTAGAAACATTTCTCATTGGATTTTATACTGTTTTGTAAAGTATTCAAATTAAAAAATCTTCAGTGTATTACTTAAGAGGGATTACTAAATATTTATAAAGAAAAAAGAATAAAAAAACTTGTGAAATTTATTTTTGTGAAGCTATTTGGTTCCACAAAATCACGACTGTGCCCATTTTTAAAGGCAGACAAACTTCAGACAACATTTTAGGTTATTTTCACCTTTTTATTTAAAAAAAAGTCTCCAAATACATCGAGATGGACCTGAGATGAAGTTTTTATAAATCCAGTGCAATGATATGTTCATAATGCCATTTAAGCTCTTTAATACTGCTTCCTGAGAAGAGTTTCTGAGAAGTCTTCCTACATCTGAAATCTTGCTCCCTGTGTACTTATAAACTTACAATCCTACAAATCCAAGCAAATTATGCATAACTGGAGTGGGAGTGTGCAACCAACACTTTAATGTTGATAAAAAATAAAGTTTACATCTTACACACAATGCAGACAAGACCCAGAAAGCAACACTTCCCTATTGGGATTTCTATCCCATGTGATTTTATTTCCTGCGTCAAGTATTGTGAACCATAAAACAGCCTGCATAGGCAGCTTATCACAACTGTTTAGGCTCAGATCAGCTTGCTCCCACATGTACATTTAGAGAACAAAAATACAATACTACAATATAATCCCCTACACAACTGGAACTACACAAACAGGAAGACTAATCAACGAGCCCTGTATTTGTCAGCATTGTTAATGATGGGGTCAGGGTCATGTACAGTAAATCGATACACATGATTGGCTGCGTCTTAACACTACTGGTGGAATCAGGAGAGCGTCCAGCAGAACTGCGTCACGCCAGCTCCTCAGGGGTGCTCAGAGGTGCCCGCTGTGTGCCCGTTCAGGTGGCCTGGTGTGGACCCCTGTGACGCCGCTCCACTGCCATCCTCGGCTCTCCCAGCAATTCCCGAGCCTGAAGATCCCGAAGTCCCATCCGGGGAGCTCGGGCTGTCCTGCCTCCGGAATGCCTCGCACAGGGGCAGGTCGGTGCTGTCCCACTGACTGTAGCTTTCCAGAACAAAAACCCAGGCACAGAATGAGCACAGAGGGGTCCAGACAGACGCACAGAGGGAAAGGAGGCGATAGGCAAACAGTCACCAGCATAGGAAGACTTTCCCCGTGATCAGAGCTGAAACTTTGGAAAACCTTAATAAAAAAAAATCTACAGAATTGTTTACCTAAAAGGGTTGAATTGAGTTTTGTTCTGAGGCTCGTATAATTAATAAGTGTGGAAAAACAGCATTATAACTTCAATGTACAAATCAGGGAATTGTTAGCTGTGTGCCATTTACCTTTATATATTTAGACACTTCATAGCTCATTTTCTCCCCAAAAAACAACTTTTTTAAAATTAGTAAAGCAATTCAGAATAAAGTTCTATCTAGTTATCAACTAATTAGCTGATTTAAAGTTAAAACTACTGCTTTACACTAACTGGTTCCGATGTTGATATAGAAGACAATTTTCTGACATGTCACACAAGGTTTCTGGGAACATTTCCATAACTGTTTAATACGTACTTCGACGAGTTTGTAAATGCACTTAAATGTATAATCTAATATCACTTGGAAAGCTCTCACAGTTCACTTGAATTTAATTTAAAAGCAATTCTAGAACATAATTTTTCTACCCAAATACTGAAAATGTCTTAATACCCTTGTTGGGGAATGGAGAAACTATAGAACTGAATGTTTAGTTGAGGAGTGTTTCAACTCTTTCCTTAGTAAAACGCTCAAATTTGAACCTATTCACTCAAGCAATATAAGTATTTTAAACTAGAAATGATGTTGGAAAAGCATGTTCTATAAATAAATGCACACAAATGTTTTTAAGTTTGCAGACATAGGGATTTCCTACGTTTAATACATCATTAATTTAAATCTAAATCTAACTGATAATCTCATTGTGTTATTCCAAAAATGTGTGGCTTGGATTTCATAAAAATGCAGTCAGACTCAAACATTCAAATGTTTTAGATAACATTCCCATGCAGACAAACCTGACAGAGCTCTGGGGAAATACATAAATAAAAAGAGGAGAAAAGTAACCGTACAGAGGTATTAACCAAGAAGTAATGTTAAAATCTTTCTGATGGGGGAAAAAAACGACTAAAAAGTGAGGGACCCATTGTTCTACTTTATTTTTTCCAGAATTTTTAAGAGTAAAAGTAAAACTACATAAACAGGTTACATTAAACCATATAATAAAGATGCACTTTAGTGTAATGTTGAGAACTTCATTACTTTGAAAGTCATTAGCACTACCATTTTAGTGTGTTTATATGAAACATGCTGTCCCAGATCCCTCTCAGATTTTGGGATGAGAACCTGCAGTTCAGGGCATAAACATCATTGCTAAATTCTTAGATATTGTAGATCTTTGAGCCTGTTACTATCATTCAACTAGAGGTGTGCAGAACAATTAATTAAAATACCAACACTTATTATTGAAAGTAAAAATAATAAAATCTTTAGCTACAAGAATAATTCCTTGCATTTACTATATATAGTGCTTTTTATCCTAAAGCATTTTATATATAGGACATACAGGTAACATACAGTATGTAAACGTATCCTTGACCATATCATATAACATGAAGTATCAGAGAACACGTTAAACAAATATTTAATGTAGATATGAAGTTCCTATACAGGATTAAATTAAAGAAATAGTTTTTGCCCAATAAGAAAATTTCGCAAAACGCGTTGCAATAAGATATATTGTACAAATATTTTTTCACATCCAAAACCATTGTAGATATCCACATGCATACTTTCTGAACATTCTGCTAAAAGAAAACACGAAATCTCCACGATTTATAAGTAACATAGCTGAACCAAACAACTGTGTACCTAATCTCTGTATGGTTTTACTCTTGTCCTGTGTTTATTGATTTTAGAATTTATTTAAAATAACAAAAATAAAAAGTTTAATCAAATCGTGGGCCTGGCAACATAAAAAGTCAATTTCCATGCAGACTGATCATAAAAATTAAGGAGCTAATTATAATTCTGCAAATGTAAAAAACATCTTTAGTCGAATTGCTTCTAGATTTAGAAACAATTCACTTTTTGAGTGGATACTTTTATGGGCAAATGAAACCACTTATTTTGTTGCTTAAAAAAACAACATACTCCAATCACAATCATCCTTGTGCAAAATCAACGAAGACTAAAAAGTGCTTCAAAATAATATCATCTCTTTAGCATAATTACAAGGAAAATACACTTTAGTAGAAATTGCAACCTACTTTTTTGTTCTCTGTAAAGCACTTGAGGTGTAAATATAGGAAACAACACATTGGATTCTAGGACACATTTGACACACAACATAAATTACTACACTGCTATTTCTTTTGTAGTATGCTGAAGGAACCAAGGGCGAACTTCTCTCATTTCACTTTTATAGTCTTGCAGCTTAGAATTTTTTCCAGATAAAATAGTCACCTACATTATCTTGTACGCATCGTTTTCAAGAGGCAAAATGAGGAGAGAGTAATTGTTCTTTTACCATTGGGGTTTTAGGATTGTTGAACAAGGCACATGATATTATAAAGTATAGTAAAGTTTCTTAGATTAAAGAAAAGGAGTTCCAGCACTCCAGCTAACGGCCAAAGGCACTTAAGGCGCTAGTTATAAATGCGTAGGGCAGAGACGTGTATGGTGAGAGTAACTATGAACCTATTTGTACCTGGAGGAGTAATATTCTTCCTCAAGCTCGTACAGGTCAATTGCAATCTCATCCCGCAGGGAGGTCAGTTTCTTATCGCACTCCTCCTGCAGGGACCGCAGCTGCTGGTTGCTCTGGTTGATGGCCTCGTTCACGGAGGGGAAGTCGTTCAGGATCAGGAACTGCTTGAGGTCGGACACCAGCTTCATCAGCGACTCTCCAGCTCGGACCTTCACGCACACACACCGGCAGGAGATATAGACACACAGAGCTGAGTTTGTGAACACTGGCTCCTACTGGATAAGATTTAAAATCAGGGACAATGCTACTATGATTCTTCTGCAGTAAGAGGAAAAACCACAACCAATGTTTTTTTAACATGAAAGGTCCAACTTTTCTCTCAGCATAGTGACATCATATGCAAAATAATAGCTGTAAATAATACTGTCCTATAACTCCGACTCTTACCTGCAATGGTTATTAGTAATGGGCATACCAGTCTGGTTTTTTTCTTGCTTACTACAAACTGGAAATCAACAGCCACACCACAATATACTATATTCTGCAAATATATTACATATCCACACATTTTCACCAATAACAAAATCATCACATTTTTAACTGCAGGACAATTTTGTTGCAGGATTGCTTTCCTTTGGTTTTGTATGAGACTTTTTAAGGTGTAAAAGCATGTTCAACAACCTGTTTTGCTTGGCAGACCAATTCATTCCACCTTGCCTTAATAATGCCGTCCTTTGGATGAGACGTAAAACCGAGGTCCTGACTCTCTGTGGACATTAAAAATCCCAGGGTGTTTCTCGAAAAGAGTAGGGGTGTAACCCCGGCATCCTGGCCAAATTTCCTATTGGCCCTTACCAATCACGGCCTCCTAATAATCCCCCTCTATGAATTGGCTTCATTACTCTGCTCTCCTCCCCACTGAGAGCTGATGTGTGGTGAGCGTTCTGGCGCACTATGGCTGCCGTCGCATCATCCAGGTGGGGCTGCACATTGGTGGTGGTGGAGGGGAGTCCCCATTACCTGTAAAGCGCTTTGAGTGGAGTGTCCAGAAAAGCTCTATATAAGTGTAAGAAATTATTATTATTATTATTATTATTATTATAAGGACACAGACTGTATTTTACAGGACCGAAATAGATTTGACACCCCTGGAGCTCAGTTACTCACAATGTTAGCTGCTCTGACATGCATCTCATAATGATCTTGCTCTCCTTGCGTTGCTCGTGAAACCTGGGTCTCATCCTCAATCTGGATATAAGAACAATAATTCAATTATTAAATGATTACCGATTACGACAGCAGGCTACTAAAAGTTGCACACAAAAAAACAGTTAACCATGATGACCCCCTACCTTGGCTGTTTTTATGATCTCTGTGAAATTGTCCAATATGGATCGGATATCATCTTTCAGTCTTTTGTTGTACGACTGCAGAAGCGTTTCTTTACTTTGAGGAAGGACTCTTTGTGTAGACATCTTGTCCTACCACAACATTACCAAAACAAAACAGGTCAGAGACCACACATCAGTATAAAAGCCCAGATTTATCTTCAGCCACTTCACAATGTTTCACGGAAAATGTATTATTATGAAAAAAGAAAAACAAAGTCTCAAAATCCCAGATTAATTGAAGGTACTGTGAAATAACAAAAACCGTTGCAATGCCGTTTTAAAATAGGAAAGTGATATCTCATGTAGTGATGTTTTCAAGAGTACTGACTAATAACCATTGAATAGAATTTTGAAGTCAGGTTAAAACGTCTACTTTTATGGTGTCAAGTTAATTTATATTCAAAGTTGCATAAAAAGGTTGCAAACATTTTTACATAATCTTGTTTATACTTAATAATATCAAATGAATCCATATAATCAGTCGTATTTTCTTAGTGGTTTACCACTATTAAGATCCTTTTTAAGTAACGCTTAAACATTCCGTTTATTCACATCCTTTATTTCCCAAATATAATTTAAACGAAAGGTGTGTTCATGCAACATACTTTTCAATTACAAAATAAATTACAACTAACAATACTTACTTCCGACTACCTCATTTCAATACTGCCGTTAATACATTACAGCACAACCTAACCTCCTACACCTTAATCCCCTCCCACGACCTTTTGTGATTGGCTTTTTAACCGGAAACCCGTATATTTCTCTCTGATAGGTTCGTCTGCGCTGTGACCCGCCTTTGAGAGCTCGTGTTCAAATAGCAGCTCGTAAAACTTCAACATGAACTGGAAATTAATGTTTGCACAATTCTTTTGTTCATTTGAAAACATTAAAACCCGAACTGTAGATTAACCAAACGTAAGCACTCTTGAAGCTCTTAATGTTTGTTTCTGGGGTCTGCCAAGGTCTCTCGGAAACTCTGATATAAAAAACGAGAAAGCGGTAATCAGATTGGATGTTTCTTGATCTGAGAAAAGATGGTTACATTTTTTATATGATTTATATGCTATTTACAAAACGCCAGCAAAATACAAGCATTTATTCATGCTACTATAATAGGAATGTAAGAATACTGATCTGCACTGCATTGCAAATGAACTGTTTAAAAATATGTTCAGTGAATATTAAAATGTAAAAAGGATAATTTTCTTGTTAAAAAAATACAACTAATAATGTCCCATGTTTATGAAAGAGGAGAGTTGATTAATTCTGGTTAAATTTAACTGTGTGTAGAACTTTCTTAACTTAGTTATGGTAATGAGAAAGAGTTGTTTCTGAGTCACGATGTGTAATCATTTATATGTATATGCTGATGCACGTTTACAGCAAATGCCAATTATCTCATGGCTGTTGAGAGACCTTTTTTTAAATGGTTGAACCATTTATCTTGGATATACCACCTTCAAATATTATTAGAAGGACTGATTCTAAACTTTTTAAGTTTATATGGAAGAATAAACGCTTTAGATTTTAGAACATCTAATAATATTTTTAAGATAAAATGGATGCAGAAATATTTAAAAAAATAAGCAAGGTATGTGGTATACTGTATATTTCCTAATTTAATCTTTCAAGAAGTAGGGTGTATAGACTTTATACTCAACTGTTGCTGAAACTTTCCAGCTTCCATAAGCATGTACTTCTTACATGGTTGCTTATGTATAAACATAATTTTCCCCACATACCAGCTGGAATAACAGATATATAAAAGTTAGAAATTAAACCTTGTTCTTTGACAAATGGGTAGAAAGTGGTATCATATGGGTAAAGCAATTTTTTAATGTTGATGGTGAAATATATAATTATACTAACTTTGTGAAGAGATATTCTATTCTATTAAGTCTGATCAATACTTGACTGTAACCAATGTGATCCCTAGAGAAGTATCACCTCTTTTAAGATCCCTTTTGCAAGTTGAAACTATTTTGTACCACCTCATTTGGGAGACTAATCGATTGGAATAAAATGTGGGTGATATCAAATATTGTATAACTAATGAGGTTAAGGGGGTAACGCATAAAACCGTTCATCGAATTTCCCCCGTAAAGAGCGTTGTTGTGCATATTTTACAATTAATATAAATGATAACAGAGTATTTTTGTGAAAGTAGACCTGAAACTTTACACCATATATTTTGGTTATGGTCTGTTGTTAAAACATTCTGGATTGATCTGCACAGATTTATAAAGACAGAGTCTAATATTGACATTACTTTTAAAGAAAGAGATGTTATGTTAAATTGTAACATAATTATTGAAATCATAATCATTTAAAATAATAGGTATTTGTACGTTAGTTAGTATACTCACTATGCATAAAGTGAGATCCGTATTTGAAGTTTAAAATAGACGTATAGACATTCTAAATGTAGGAATATGAAAGCAGTGCGGACCTAATCATTATTTACCCTGTTTAATCTTTTTTTTTGTAAAGTGCAGTTGTGTTACAGTATGTACCCCTGACGATGTTATTGAAATGTTATATGTACTCGTTTGTATTTGTATTTTTTCGTTGTTGCAATTAAAAAGTAACTGCCAATCGAGTGGGTTAGCGACAGTGTGACGTAATGGTGTGGAGCCGTAATCTCGCGTTGTTTTGTGTCCGATACTTATATTTCCCACAATGCTCCCTTCTTCCTTTCTCTCTGATCCAACATGGTGAGTGTTCCGTCATCTTGAATTGGGGAGAACCATTGCTTTTTATATCTTATAACATCAGTTTACTTAAGCGTTAAATCATGCAGAATTTAAGACGAATGTGTTGTGTTCAAGTTCTCCTTTCCCTATAAGTGCATAGTTTTACGAAAAGTGCGATATACAATTCTATTATGTTTAACAGAATTTTGTGTGTTCCCCAATGAGCAGAAGCCCCCCTAAAAATTAGATAAATTGCAGTTCTGACAATTTTTCCGATTAGTAAAGACCAACAGAATCGATGATACCTGAAAATGCGATAGATGGAGAACTTTTTTGGGGGAAAGCATTTTTAATAACTTGGTATACTTGCTTTTGGGCCATGTCGATTAGCTTTTTAATAGTTGTTTTTTGTATTGTGGAGGATATATGAAATCGTTTTGTGGTTGCTTTTAAGGGTTTTTAGTCGTAATTAGCTTTTTGGGGTCACTTTTTCGTGATTATTTGACCAAACAGGACTCTCGTTAGCAGTGACAAGACCAGGCCTTCACGTGTGGATGCGTTCAGGTTTCACATGTGTCCGATAAAAATCCACAGAAATACTGAAAAGCTGTGCGATCCTAACAGTTGATTTCATTTCTGAAACTGTGTATGTGGAGCTTTTTCCTAACGTGTGCAGATTTGTAGAAAGTGTGTTGGTCGTTATTGTCTAGTTACACCGCGGTAGAAGCATGACGGAAACGCTAATGGCTGATGCGATGATGTCTGAATTTCTTCACCTGAAACTTGAGTGTTGAGCAAAAAATCACGAGCTTTTTAACCCTGAGCACCAGCCGCGTTTCTACAGGTGACCCCACCATACAGGGCGGGAGTAGTGCTTTTACCGGGTCATAAGTGCTAGTGAACATTTCTCACTTGGCCTGTGGAGATCAAAACATTTTTAACTGGACAACGATGAGAGATATCCCAAACCCATAATACTGTGGTGGGACAGGGCCACATCGTGGGTCTCGAAAGTAAGGCGCTTTGATTCCGATCTTGAATGGAAGTTGAAGTCCGGAAAATAGTTTGACCAATACTGCCCTCAATATACAGACTGGTGTGGAGAATCTGCAGCTTTGTGTAGTCGCGGCCTGATTAAAGTGTGGCTCTCCTGTGTCCTCGCAGCCGAAGGGGAAGAAGGCTAAGGGTAAGAAGGTGGCACCTGCCCCTTCCGTGGCCAAGAAACAGGAGGCCAAGAAAGTGGTGAATCCCCTGTTCGAGAAGCGGCCCAAGAACTTTGGCATCGGTGAGTCTCGCCCCCCTTTGAAAATAGCATAATCCTTTCTGTCTATTGGGCTGTCCTTGGTAAAAACTGAATTTAACTAGTCAGGCTGTGCTCTGGGGTTGTTTAGAGCACAATTCTGATGAATTGATAAGCTGGCTTAACCCATATGTCACCACTCTTGAGGTGTGTTCAGTTCTGAATTTTCTTTGGAGTTGATGGCACATGGTTTGAAGTTACAGTACCTCTCTCTTCATTGTCTCAGCCCTGTGGACGACCTTGTGCAGATGATGTAATGAATATTTGCTATCTTAGAAAGCAATGCCGACAACTTTCCACCAAGATCTCTGATGCACTTGTTCCCCCGTTGCGCTTTAATAAGCGGGTTTCGGTCAGTCTTAAATCGTCTTTCCCATCCGTACAGGTCAGGATATCCAGCCCAAGCGGGACCTCACGCGCTTCGTGAAATGGCCTCGCTACATCAGGCTGCAGCGTCAGCGGTCCATCTTGTACAAGCGTCTGAAGGTGCCACCCGCGATCAACCAGTTCACCCAGGCTTTGGACCGCCAGACGGGTACGTCCTCCGTGTCCACTCCGTGTGGCAGCCTGATTTTCATCCTTAATTCCAGGTGAACCTACTGTAAGACTGCCTTGCCATTGAAAGGGTAGCATAGCACCTAGGAGCACATAACTATTGAATAAAAACAGATGCCGAGATTTAACTTGGGTAGTGTTTGCAGTCAGGCTGTGCAGGTGATGTGATAATATTTGCTATCAGAGTACTGCGTGCTGATATACCCACCAAGATCGCTGATGCACCCTGCCCTTCTCTCCAATGTCCATTGGTCTTACTGTGGCCAAAAGAATCCAACCTTATGTTTTAGTGTCATAACTTTAGCTTGCTTTGTACTGGTTATACACTGGAATTTGCTATTCTTGAAGCATAAAGTCTTCTACTTTAAGGTTGTCTTTAACGGTTCCAACAGCTGAGTGACCATTGCTGTGCATTTCAGCCACCCAGCTCTTCAAGCTGGCCCACAAATACAGGCCTGAGACCAAGCAGGAGAAGAAGCAGAGGCTGCTGGCAAGGGCTGAGCAGAAGGCTGCAGGCAAAGGAGACACCCCAACCAAGAGGCCCCCAGTTCTCAGAGCAGGTGAGGTTATGGGCCTGCTGACCTTGTATCGTTCTTCCAAGTCATGGGGGAAAAAGACAGTTAAACAGCATCTATTTTCATAGGTGGTGTTTTTTTTAGTGGTATTCATGAAAAGGTTTTAGTGGCATTTTTGGAGGATTTCTAAATATACAATTCTGAATTTGTCTCTCGTGTGAGCTCACATAAACGTGAGGTAGATTTTGGTTTCTCTGTTGTATTAGTTGTTGGTTTTTGGCTGATGCAATGATGAAGATCTTGATCTGAAACCTAAATGTAGAGTCAATTGAGCTTTTTAACCCTGAGCATTGGCCAAAATTAAAAGGTTGTACATATTCTCACAGTAGTGATGGGCAGTATTACCAGTGATAAAACATTGCACTTCTCATACCTAGTTCTGGAAGAGCTGCTGTGAATGTACTACCATGGAAGGAAAAATGTTGTTACTGTGTGACAAAGTAGTGCAGTGCTATGTAAAAAGAGTAATAAACTTCATTTAGGGTTATATGTCTTATTTGGTGACGATGGCCACATAGTAAGCAGTATAAAGGCCAAATGTCTTCAAAGTTCATGCCAAAGGAGGCAATGTCTTAAATTGTAGACATTTCTCATTGACATCTGGTATTAAACGATGGGTTTGCATATGTAAATTGCCTTTTTTGTTCCATATGTAGGTGAACTAAAGTGCTATTTCCTGTCATTTTAAATGACTGGTTAGATTAATGCACTTGTGTGTGTCATTTGTCATATTTGACTGGAGATACTCAAACAGAAACAGTATGGACAGACACTCCTTAGGAGTTGTTAAGCACCAGCCCAAGATGAATGTTACATATACCTACATGAATGTGTGACAAGATTCAGCTCATCTATCCTGTTAGGTAGCTGGTAGTTGATCCAAGGACCTCATCCAGGTTGTTTTGAAAGAAGCCACAGTACTGGCTTCCTACTTCACATTTAAGGGTTAACTATTGACAGCTTCTGGGTGCACAGCCATATTCCTTTTGTCGGGCCTTGGAGATTTGTTCAGATTTCTTAAGATTAGGAATTTGACAAGCTGTTGTCGTCACAGGTGTGAACACGGTCACAACTCTGGTGGAAAGCAAGAAGGCCCAGCTGGTTGTCATTGCTCATGATGTGGATCCTATTGAGGTAAAGAGTTTAAATAGCATTCAGGTTATTCATTAAATGTCGCTTTTTCAACCGTGCTCCTTTAAAGCAGCTCACAGATAAAGGGATAAGGGGTGTGTGCACCTGCAGCTCATGTTTCTAGAAAATGTTTGGCTGTTACAATGATGTTTTGAATTTCTTCACCTGATTCTCAATGAAGATTAAACACGAGCTTTTTAACCCTGAGTAACAGCCATAAAGTTTAGGGCTATTCCTGAAGTGTCTTACTTTTATCAAGCTACCTCAGAAGCGGTTTTCCTGTTAACCTTGACTGGGTTTGGGATTTGCAGCTGGTGGTGTTCCTGCCTGCGCTGTGCCGGAAGATGGGCGTCCCATACTGCATCGTCAAGGGCAAAGCCAGACTGGGTCGGCTGGTGCACAGGAAGACCTGCACCTGCATTGCCTTCACACAGATCAACCCGTAAGTATGGAACAAAAATGAATATCTGGGATTAAATAGTGGCTATGGTTTATTTCAGTGCTGGGATTTGACTGCACGATCGTTTTAGAGTGAAAATGAGGACAGTTTGTATCTATTCTATATTATCCCTACTAATCTGAAATCTTTGGTGTATTTTTTGCCTGGAATTCAAATACTAGTCCTTCATCTCAGCAGATTAACCAATGCGTGACTACTGTTAAAACTTTTGATTGGAGTGGTGGTGTGGTGTGACAGGTAACTGCTTCTTTAACGCTCCAGGGTCATGGGTTCATTTCTGGCTTTTGGCATCTCGGTTAAACTTGCATTTTGTTTCCTTTGCCAGTTTCCTGCTAGATTTGATGGACAGCTCTGTGAATTGGATCTCTGTGGCTCTGTGATAAACTACAAACCTGTTCACTGCCCTGTGCCCTTGTGTTTACAGAATAGGCTTTGATGTGTTTTCATATTCTGAGCTTCTCCTCAAAATGATGTTAGCTTCAGGTTTCTGCCTTTTGGGTTTAGAAGGAGTGGTGTATATTCCTGCAAGTTTGAAAGTTCTTACAGATTGAAAGGATATGGAGATGCACCCTTGGCTTCCAAAACATTGAGTTTAAAATAGGGAGTGAGGGGTTTTTCAGTTTTTGGAAAAGTCATTCAGACTAGAGCAGATTGAAAACTTTGAAAAAATGTACTTTTCTAATGATTGAAAGGTTATACTGGGGATTTGTGGTAGAATTTTTATTTCTATGTATATGCTGGCACCTAGTTTAGACATGTTTCTGATGTACTTATTCATCAGTGCAGGCCTGAGAATGTAATTCACATAACATTTGGCATTGAACCAGTCTTTTATTTTTATTTGTGCTGAGCAAAGGTTTGAGCTTTTTAATAAGGGTTGTCAGTTGATTCAGGTGTTATTGCTGAATTCATTTTGGCTATGCTTAGTGGATGCTGATGAATCTGGCCGTGTACTAGACCGATATCTAATTTTGTGTTGATAAGCAATGTGTTACAGTATTTCTACAGTGATTTTTGTATTCCTCTTGGAATGAAGTGTTAGTTGACATTTTATCAAAGCGATGAGTCAACTTTTAAATTCATACATCAACTTTATGTATCTGTCTCGTGATTTATGGTGTGTTGCTTCAGCATGTTTTCCTTCTGGCGGGTAATAAATGCACCAACCATTTAATCCGGTTTAGATAACTGGAGCTTCATGACACTAAAGGAAGGTAGTTAACCTGAAATTCGGATTTGGCTACATGAGCACCACGGCAACGTATTTGATAGAGGAACTGCAAATGGTTACAATTTGAGATCTCCTGTTTGTGCTCTGAACAGTGATGTAACCCTAGTTTTAATTTGCTGTGACACTGAAGGAATTAAACGTTTTCTGTAATGAAGGCGATCATGATTGGCCTCAAATCAATTCAAAGACAATTCACAGGATATCAAAAATCTAAACAGTGCACAAAGGGTTCATGGGGGATCTGGGAACATGAATAACCTCCTGGCAATGATGTTTGAATTTCTTCAGCTGAAGCACCGTGTAGCTATATATGAGCTTTTTAACCCTGAGCAGGAGGTTTCAACTGTTTGAATTGGGGATTTGTGTACCTTTCTTTACGTGATCAGTAATCTATAATTCTTCTACAGTGAGGACAAGGGTGCCCTGGCTAAGCTGGTGGAAGCTGTCAAGACTAACTACAATGACAGATATGAGGAGGTAAGACTGGATTTTGGTTGTTTGTTAAAGCAGAACTATACAACATTCCATCTGAAAAAGAAATTCTAATGCAAGTCATTCCCTGTGTTCTAATCCACTTTTTGTCTGGTTCATTTAACATCTCGGGCATCTCTGCGGGGCCTGTTTTCATTTTGAATTGAAGAAAAGGTTATTTCTTCACTCGGCTTCTCTCTCGCCAGACTGACCGACAAAGTTGTTTCTCTTGCAGATCCGCCGTCACTGGGGAGGCGGTATCATGGGCCCCAAGTCCACCGCTCGCATCGCCAAGCTTGAGAAGGCTAAAGCCAAGGAACTGGCCACCAAGCTTGGTTAAATACACAATGCTTGAGGTTCCCTGTTGTGTATATAAAATAAAACTCTGGAAAAAAAATCTGCTTGCTTCAGCCTTATTGAAAATTCATGATGTACAACTGACATGTAGTGTCTAATCAAATGCTTAACCATATGTCAGGATTCATTAAGGATGTATGAACCTTGTTTGCCAACTATTATACCGATGCCAATGCAAAATTAGTACCTTAATGTCAGTCACCTGCTTTCTTTGCCCAAGAAATAATTATCCACTCAGTGGTTCTCGGCTCCTTTTTTCACCTTTCAGTGACTTAATTATATACTCGGATCATCTTTGCATATCATCCTAAAACTTAATTTTAGTTTTTAATATTGACTGCAGCCTTTATAATAGTCAATTCTGTTTCTCTGAATTCAAGATAGTTCTCTGACATGGTGCAGTTTTACATTCCTTGTGGAGTATTAATTTGAATCCAGGTTTATACAGACACTATCTTAATTAAAAACATACTTGGAGAAATGTTACATGTATCAAGGTGTAGCAAGTGCTTTGTTCCTAATTTTGTCATTTTAGTCTGAGATGAGGTCCCCAAAAAGCATTCAGCTGTGAAAGGCAACACAAAGGTGTACACTATTATAGTACGGTGGTGTTTTAATTTCTTCTGAAGGCCAGATTGTGGCCTGCAAGGACCAAATGCAGATGCCAATAAAAAATGAAGGCAGTTCATAATCTTTTGATGCTAATTTTATTTGAAAGAATTCTGAAAAACTTGGAACAGATATTATAGATAACTACATTCAAGATATGACCATGTATAAATGAACAGTTTTCTGACCAAAAGAATGCAGAATGAGAGTATGACATCCATCCAGGTGTTTCCAAATCTTACAGTGGTACTCTTCTGATGAATTTGCTATACCACATGTAAGACGTAGCTATGCAAAGACCATACCTAGCAAGGAAAGAAGACCTTTTACTTGTAAATATTTTCAGATATTAGTGTTCCAAGCCACTTGGGTTGTCCACAAGTTGTTTGAATTATTAGGTAAGGTATTCAGACATTTTTGATACATGAAAAGATAACTTGGCAGGTTGTATTATTGAATAGTGTGGGCTGCTGTTGTCTTTTCCATTTAATCAACACATGATGTTTAATCTAGCATTACTGAACAGCCTCTGGGCATTCCTTTAAATCGGATTCTTTCTTGGACCTTGACCCCAGTCCTTCATTTCCAGAACTGTATCATTTTAAGGCCATAATTGCTTTTACCTTTGTCCACCTGTAAAATTGAACGCTTGCAGCCTTCCCAGCTGTCCTTACCATGTAATGATGTACTGCATGTGCTCATTCCTCAAGGTGACTCGAGTCTGCCCTCCAATAGGTCCTCCTGGGACTGTGCTGACTGTGAGATACAGAAGTATAGCTTTAGCAGACACTGTAAAACCACTGTTAACACAACTGCCTATTACAACTATCCAATTACTAAGTACACAAAGACAGACGAGCAAAATGGACAGTGTTGAAATATTCCATGACATTTGAAGATAAGAGAGCTGCCCAGGAAGTGAGATAATAATATAATTTCTTATTTTTGTATTTTTTTGCCAACTATGCAGTCTAGTGGCTTGAATTAGGCTTTGTGCTCAAATATATATAAAGATGCTGCCTGTCCTTGGTCAGTAAGATAAGGGGCATGTATTTGGTAAGCTGGCTATACGCCCAGAACATGAAAAGAAAGTTTGCAACTTAGATATAATTAATTGGCATATGTTGCTCTCTTATCATTTGTTTAGAATATGTCATTGTAACTCTTTGTGTTTTAAGGTATAAAGGACCATCTTCAGCTACTTATTTTTTAAGTCTGGTGGTTGCAAGCCGGACTTCCATATGCATATGAATAAAGAGACTTCTGCTTCACAGACACCTGAACTTTGTAATTTGTTTGACACTACAAATTTAACAAATAAACATTCTTGCATTCGACCATGTAATAGGACGATGATTTTTTTCCAAAAGCCCTACATTATAAAAAGACATAAACAAAGCAGATTCTATCCCTCTAGTATTTATGAGACCTCACCAAAGTCGGCATCAATGAAAATGGGCTCTGTCCCAGCGACTTCAGCCATGGCCTCTATGTCACGGTAATGCCAGCGGTTCCCATCAATATCATTGTGAGGAATAAAGGGTTTGCGAGGCTCAGTCAGTCTCACCACACCAACCAGCTCCACCTCCGTGTCAATCTACAGACAACAGAACAGCCTGAACAGGAGAGAGACAGAATTCCAAAAGAGCATGTCGCTCTTAAAGAGCTTGAAACGCTTAAACCACTGCAGTGACTGGAAGAACATACTGATCAAAATCCGTGTAAAAAACTTTAATCTGACGAATTTTAAAATTGGATTATTCTGCTAACCATGTAAAACTGAAGCATTTTTGTTCAGTAACATGTGCTGTAAAACGCCACACTTCTTAACAAAAAAGAACCTGCAACTTTAAATTAAATCACTTTTCTGCACCAGCTTCAACACTTTTTGTAGGAACAAGGTGATTTCATTTAAAACTATTTCTTATTCTTGATTTGGAATATTTTCGAATCCTTAAAATCGGTTTATTCCAATGTTTCTTCCAATGTTTCTGAACTCATACCTGTCCTTTCTGCCGTGTTTCTGGATTAATCTTCTGTCTGGGGACATAGCCTCTGTTCACAAGGATTGTGATTCTAGGAAAAAAAACAACATGACCAACCCAACACCTAACTCAAAAGGCTATTTTGAATGTTTTTAATTCTAATTCAAACAATGTCATCACATTGGTGCACCATTTTGGAACAACTGTCAACACATCGGGCTAGTTTCAAATCGGCTGTTTTACTGCCATTCCATCTTCTGACTGATTCAATATGTATTGCATTTGCAGCGTACATATTTCATTTCTGCAATGACGTGCTAGGGCATATTTTAAAAAGTATTCAGATTTGGAATTTGTATCAACCCTGCACCGATTTCTGAGTGTCAGGGGTCCTCCACATTCAGGTATGCTGCCTGAAGTATAACTGTGGTTTCTCTGCAAAATTGAAAACATTAACTCTTGTTTGATACATCGTCATTCTTAGCAAGAAATAAGGGTAGTTTGAGGAGAGACTTTGTATGCTGAAGCTGCTGGATACAATATGCTTGAAGGAGGGCATTTCTGAAGCTCCCTGACTAGCGTAGGACATAGTGTAGAATCCAGCAATCCACAAGTCTAGATAAGTTATGAAATAAATTAAAGGAATCAATTAGGAGGCCAGCAGACCAGAAATGGGCAACACTGGCCTAAGTGAACTGTAACATTGTATAGTGCACTATTAAAAACAGGATATCTTGCACACCAAAATGCATACAGTATTTAGGTGTATTCCTTACCACCCTAACAGACCATTATTAAAACGACTCCATTTTACAGGACAATCCCTCCATCGGTACCCTTTTGTCTCTTATCGCCAACCACCCAATCTACGTAAACTTCTTGTTCACCTTCCCCTTTAACAGAGCTCGCTGCATCACCTGCAAGTACATATCTAACAACACGCTCATTCAGGGCCCCTCAGGACAATTCCGGATCACCCCGGCGACCTCTTGTACCTCCAGCAACCTCATTTACTGTATCTCTTGCAGGAAATGCCCAGCTAGCTACGTTGGGGAAACCGGAAGGAGACCAAGAGACCGCTTCAGAGAACATGTTATGGCTGTGAAGATGACAGATTTCTCCAAGCCCATGGTTTCTCATTTCACCTCAGACGGTCATGATCACACTGATCTCTCTGTCTCCATTCTCAAAGGAGGGTTTCTCAACTCCCACAGCAGGGAGAGCTCCCACAGCAGCAGAGCTGGAACTAGGTTCACACCATCCCCATCAACCCCACCATCAACCAATGACAGACTTATTTTCGTGTAATCTTCTTTATTCTCATGCAGGTTTTGACTTCACACCTTTCTCCACCCCTCTCCACTTTGCACTTCCTGAGTGGCCTCTCCCCTCTCCCTCCTCCTCCACTTTTCCAGCTTTCGTTCTCCTGTGCTGTTTAATCTTAATAATGTTTCTTTATTAGCCCTATACAATTTCTTGCATTAGGAATTCGTCTTTTCGCATACCCCAGCTTTTTTTCTCCAAGGAGATACAGACAAACAGACAGGGAGAGGAGCTTGGGGTCAGAGCGCAGGGTCTGCCATTGTACGGCGCCCCTGGAGCAGTTGGGGTTAAGGGCCTTGCTCAGGGGCCCAACGGAGTAGGATTCCTCTGCCGGCCGCGGGATTTGAACCGGCAACCTTCCAGTCACAGACGCAGATCCTTAGCCACAGAGCCACCGCTTCGCCCTAATCATTGCCGTCTACCCTGTCTTTCTCACACCCGAAGAAGGTTCCACAGCCGAAATGTTGGGTTTCCTTTCATTTCTTTTCAGCAGGGAATAAACCCTTTGCAGCCTGCGCAAGCTGACGCAGCTCCCTACTTGAACTACAGTATTTATATACGAACAGTCGTTGAGAGGAAAACTACTCCATTAAGCTTCAGAAATGCCCTCCTTCAAGCATATTGTATCCATATTGTATCTTCTCCATGCTCATTCATTAGAAGGATGTTTTCAGCAGGCGAATCGGCGCTATATACCCCAGGTCGGAGCAGTGGAAGGGTGTGATGACGTTGGCTCCGCTCCCTCCACTCGACATGATCCTGCCGGCCTCCTGGGCCTCGCGCTCGGGGTCCACGGGGGAGCGCGGCAGCACGTACAGCTCCCGCGAGTGGTCGAAGCGGCCGCGCGCCTTCACCCGCTGGTACTCCAGGGCCTTCAGCTCCAGGAGGCTGGGGAGACAGGCACGCGCAGAGGCGATCGGTGAATACGCAACCCCAGTGTCGAACACCGGCTCCGAGTGACAGCCGTGCTCACCTCACGCCTTATAGATACTTGAAAGAAACAAGGATAATGGCAGAAGAAGCTAAAAATTATTAGATCAGAGGCCAGAGATGCATGCCTTCATTAATTCATCAAGGTGTCAAGCGTGCAAGAATAATAATTCCTAACACTTATATAGAGCCTTACAGGTAATGGGGACTCCCCTCCACCACCACCAATGTGTAGCCCCCCCCGGATGATGTGACAGCAGCCATAGTGCACCAGTACGCTCACCACACATCGTCTCTAAGTGGGGAGGAGAGCAGAGTAATGAAGCCAGTCCATAGATGGGGATTATTAGGAGGCCATGATTGGTAAAGGCCAATGGGAAATTTGGTCAGGATGCCGGGGTTACACCCCTACTCTTTTCCAGAAACACCCTGGGATTTTTAATGACCACAGAGAGTCAGGACCTCAACTTTATGTCTCATCCAAAGGATGGTGCCTTTTGACAGTATAGTGTCCCCGTCACTATACTGGGGCATTAGGACCTACATAGACCGCAGGGTGAACGCCCCCTGCTGGCCCCACTAACACCTCTTCCAGCAGCAGCCTTTGCTTTCCCAGGAGGTCTCCCATCCAGGTACTGTCCAGGCTCACACCTGCTGAGCTTCAGTGGGCTGCCAACTGTGATTTGCAGGGTGATATGGCTGCTGGCTATAAAGCGTTTGATATGTGGACTGCAGCTTGTATAACTGCTTTAATGTTGGACCTACAGAGCTCACAAGTATGTACGAAGTGATGAAATTTGATCTTACGAACCAATGTTCGTAATATCCTAGCTAAGTAACAGCGGGGTGGCAGTCCTGGCCCTAGAGGGCAGTTGAGTCTGTCCAAAGCAGCAGCACCTAAAGAGGTCAGAAAAGCTGTTAACTGGTCCCACTGATCTGTTAAGAGCTGGGGGGGGGAATGAACACCCGCAGACACACCGACTCTCCAGGCCTAGTGTTGTTAGTGCTCGTAGCAGCATTCTCCACCACTTACTCCAGAGGGAGGTCAATCGGCTCTGCAGCAGTCCGGCTCTGCAGGTCCTCGATCAGTTTTAGTTTCCATTTCCTCCGCTGAACCTGAAGGAAAAATAAAAAAAAGATCTCTTCCCATGTTCTCCTTCATTAATGACACGCGGTGCACCATTCTCAGATCCGCAAATCAGGAAACTGGTAGAGATATGCAAAGGTGAACTGTACTACAGTTGAAATGGTCAACTAGCTTTTGGCAGTGTGTCATTGCTATGATTTAGGATTATGTACTGTAGGTGCAAAACTACAATTCAAAATCTAATGATAGGTATGTGTGTGGCGTATAGCTTTCTGAAAATGTCGGTATACCTGCCATGTTCCCAGGCCAAAGGTGGTGGCTGGAATCAGCAGAAGGAACCATTTGAGTAAGGTGTCGTTTCCCTTCTCTGTCTCAGCCGCTGTGGGGCTGGACTGTGAGTACGGTCGGACATTCCTCCCTAATGACAGAAACAAGAGCAGCGGGTACTTCTAAAACAGACACTGAGCCTGGATAGAGCCTGACCATGCAACTAAACTCTTGTCATAAACATCAGTTCAAACAAAGACTTTTAATCCCAAAACACAGGCATACAAGAACATTCACCAAATGTACAAAATGTAAGTCTGAAAAAAATCAATGTTGAGTATGGAAATCAGGTTATAACACCACCTGCAAACCTGGGTTACTTCCTGTTGTTTAGTTAAAAGTACTTGTTTGGAAACCATCACCTATTCATTTTCAGTAAGTTCGTGCTCCTGAGGGTCACAGCTAGGTGGGGCTTATCCGGGAGGCTCCTCCGCAGTTTCTACAATTTGGAGTCGTTAAACAAATCCACCCAGCATATCTGTGGAAGGTGGAAGGGAACTTGCAAATAGGAGCACAACGTGCAAAATTCCACACAGACAGTCTCTCAAGGTCAGAACTGAACCCAGTACTATACTTTGGGTAGTGTACTTAAGGCCACCTCAAACCCAACAGCAGAATCTTGTGCTGATTACCTAAGTAAGCCCTGACACCCCTTGGAGAAATATCAAATTCGCCTCTTCTTTACCATTTCAAATTGTACAGCATGTAAATGCTCAAACAGACACGGCTTTTCAGGAACTTTCCCCTTCCTGATAGGAACAAGAAAGAAACCTTACCCTCACAATTCCTTAAATTAAGAAGCGTGGAAAAACCGAAGCGTCGTCCACAAACCGTCCCTTTGGCGCATAAGTGATGGGTCTGAAACAACATTCAAAAACGCACGACATCACCCTACATCTCTTATAGAATAAGAGGACAGGCTCGCCTTTGCTTACTCTAGTCGTGAAAAACAGTAATACTTTGTAAAAAAAAATTGCATAACCTACATGTAAACAGAGACCACATTACAATGTCGCTCAAATTTATATCATTTAATTTTATGCAAAACTAGCGTAACTACTTACATTGTTTCTTAAAATCATCAGAGCTCTGGTAGAAGACATTAAGACTAATTTGATCCTACTCATTTTGGCGAAAAAGCAAACTACAGTACAAACTATATCTGAAGACACATTTGTACGGCCACAAGGTTGTTTTCCGGGGACTGGTGATACAGTAACTACTTCCGACAGCAAAGCATAGCTCCTCCTCATCCGTCTCTAGCTCGAAGCGGAATTCGATCTGTATCAATCAAGTCCAGCATGGTTAATCACGGCTGTAAAAGTGGCAGACTTATGTTTAGCTAATCTGTTGTACGTTATCATTAGTTTAAAAAAAAAAACAAGCCGAAGGGGAACAGAGGAAAAAAACGTTTTCTGTTTCTCCAGCCTTGTGTTTGCTCGATGATGGCGTGCTTCGATTGCTTACGTCTTGCCATGTGGGTCCTTTAACAGAAGATCGCTTGTACTACACGCAGGTATTGGGAACTGTGTAAACTGCTTGATAACTGTTATTATTACAAGAAGGTAACATGCTCGACTGATATTTATTGTTAACGAATTTTTCCGATCGAATATATGTTTTGGAGATCGAGCTGGTAGCCCCAGTTACACAAGTCTAGCATTTCAGTTGAGCTTCACTTTATGATACACGTGTATTGAGTGGTAATCGTTCTCAGGTTTTCTGAAACACTTTTAAACATAGTTGCTAGAAATACAAGAGTACTTCAGTAAAACAAAGAACTTTAACATAATGCGGTTAATTAACACATTATTATCTTATTATACGAAATGTTGAGCCTGTCAACGCCTTTCATGTGTAAAATGAGTTCTAAATCTTGCTTGTCTTTCTGGCTTTTTAAAGAAATGGCGAGTCTTGTTTCAAAGGACGCATACCTTCAAAAACTAGCAAGTAAAGTGTGTGCAACGCAGAATCAAGAACCGCGAAAACGACCCTTTGGTAATATTTCAGTTTTTCTTTTCTTTTACACATTAGGAGACCATTATAATTATAGACATTATTCGTGTTTTCATTATAAGGGCAGAGGTTAACGGTTGTGTGTTTATGAGACAGGCTGCCCAGCTACATTGTTGTAAATCCTTGGTACGTCAAGGATCATCTGGATGAAATTCTCCGACCAATTAGCTACTAGCAGCCAAGCTAGATAGACTGGACGGCCTCATTATAACATTTTTTTTTTATGATTGACTACTTGTCAGGTTTCATGGCAGTCTATTATATATTATAGTGTATTTGTCAGTACATGAACACGAGTCTCATCTCAGTGTGGTATTTTGTCATAACTAAAGCAATTTGAAAACACAACAGATATCAGGAGATTATACAGGTCACAAGGAGATTGTTCCATTCTCCGCAGTATATAAATTAGATTGTTTTTTTTAGGTTATTGCACTGTTACATGGAGTATATATCCTACGTTCTAATTTTGATACACACTTCAGTAAGAAACATTACCAAATGTAACCAACATTATTATTAAAACGCCCTAGTTCCATACAGGAGCCGGGAGGCAGATCAGCCAAAGAAGAAAAAAAAGGAGAAACCAAATGGAAAAAAGACTTCAGAAGCCAAGCAAAGGAAGCCTGTAGTGAACACCACAAAGAAAGGATCTTCTCAGCCAGCATCCAGCAAAGCTCAGACCACTGTGCTTGATGGCACCAGTGGGACAGTTCTGAATGGGACAGCTGTCAAGACAGCACAGGCACCCAAAGGTGAGAATTAAAATATTGTATGAAGTCATTTGAAAGCTCTTGCTTTGACAGCTTTCAAATAACAACAGTGTAATTTAGTAGCACCAAAGACATGATTGACAGTTTTGGATGTTGATGCTATGTTATAGCTTTGTTAGGTTTATTTTTTGTTATTTTGGTCGGGAACCTCAAACCTCTCAAAAGTTGGAAAATATTGTTTAGTGTCCACTCACTTAATTTTGTCTCTGGTCCAACTTGCTTTTAGTTATTGTATTTTTATAAATCTTATGTAAAAGTATGAACATGTTTTTTTCAGACCATCAGTTTGACAGTGTGCTGTTGTTTACACAGCTTTTGTGATTCATATTTTATCCATTGTTGTTTTGTATTTTATGTAATTCAAGTGAAAACAATCCTAAAATTGTTTAGGCAGGTGGTACTAGTCTTGAAGGTGTTGCGTTTCCTTTACAGATGCAAAGACTGCCACTGACTCCTTTTTTGCTGTGGATATTTTGCGTCAGAGACTGCATGAAAAGATTGAAGAGTCCCGTGGCAATGTATGTATATTTCAGCTAGGGATGTTCCCATATTTAAAGAGAATAATTTAATTGTTTAA
Organism: Lepisosteus oculatus; assembly: GCF_040954835.1. NCBI lineage: Eukaryota > Metazoa > Chordata > Actinopteri > Semionotiformes > Lepisosteidae > Lepisosteus > Lepisosteus oculatus. The sequence continues at coordinate 7,898,560 of NC_090719.1, read as the reverse complement.
TTGAAAATGTTGAATGCAGCAGTTTTAGATGCCTAAGATTTCACTGTTCTGTTATCTGTAGTTACTGTAGTGTCAAACAAATGACAAAGTTTAGGTGTCTGTGAAGCAGAAGTCCTTTATTCATATGCATATGGAAGTCCGGCTTGCAACCACCAGACTTAAAAAATAAGTAGCTGAAGATGGTCCTTTATACCTTAAAACACAAAGAGTTACAATGACATATTCCAAATAAATGATAAGACAGCAACACCTGCCAATTAATTATATCTAAGTTGCAGACTAGACAACAGTTAGTTATTTTCATATTCTGGGCATACAGCCAGCTTACCAAATACATGCCCTTATCTTACTGACCAAGGACAGGCAGCATCTTAATATACATTTGAGCACAAAGCCTACGTCAAGCCACTAGACTGCATAGTTTGCAAAAACATACAAAAACAAGAAAATGATATGATTATCTCACTTCCCGGGCATCTCTCTTATCTCTTAATTTTTCATTACTCTGTAGTACTCTTAGATTTTACTTTCTTTATAAATCCTGAACCATGATAATAAACACACCCAGACAGCTTGGAATCTGATTGTTTTAGGATTTTGCTTATCCCTAGACCCTAAAGATCTGGAACAACTAAACTGAATGAAACAAGCAATTTTTGTAAAGTGATATAGAGATCATTTGGAAAAAGGATACTGAGGACTTTTCAATCTTCTAGAGTTTCATTAATGGACCAGATTACTTGTTTAATTGATCAGTAATGTTTAAGTGGTTTTAATCTTTTATAGAAAATCATGAGTCGGGGTTAGAAATGAGACCAACAGGATTGGAGCTTGGAGTAGGGTAGATTGGGGTTCAGGATCAGGAATGGAGACACTTGTTCTACACATCACCCTTTCTGGGGGTGTGAGACATGCCAGATTGTGCAGAAGGCTAAAACAAAATTTAAACAAATTGAGCACAAGCACGTAAGCTACATTCTTTCATCAAACCCAGGCATTTAAGTTTAAAAGAAGTGTGTCTTTTTTCATGTCTTTTCAATTTTACTGCAAAACGAAAATAAATGTACAATGAGAGGGATTCAACTGTAGAGTTAAGAGATATCTGAGGTTTAAAGAACTGAATTACTTCAGTGATTTTTGCTAAGGGGTGTGAGAAAAGCATTTGAGAATCAAAGGGGTGCAGGCGGCAGTAAGGAGGGGTAATCGCTGCCTTATGTCTTTCAGGGAAGTTCCAAGGGGCTGTCAGCTGAAGACTTGGCAAAGAAACGTGCACGAAGAAAGCAGGAGAGGGAGCGCAAGAAGAGGAAGAGGAAAGAGATAAGGATGAAGAAGCTCGCAGAGAAAACCGGAGAAGGTGAGACAGCTGAGGAGTCCAAGGGCGATGGGGCGAAAGTCGAGAATCCAGGTGGCACCGGAGGAAGAGGAGGAGCGGAGACCTCAATAGTCTTCAACAAGGTGGACCTGAGCGGGGAGTACGTGAGCAAAGCCCAGCAGAAGAAGGAGAAGAGGAAGAAGATCAAGGGCAACGTGACGCCGCTGACGGGGAAGAACTACAAGCAGCTCCTGGACCGCGTGGAGGCCCGGAAGGCAAAAGTGGAGGAGCTGCGGAGCAAAGACGAGGAGAAGGCCAAGGAGCTGGAGGAGAAGATCAAGTGGACCAACGTGCTGTACAAGGCCGAGGGCCTGAAGATCAAGGACAACGAGGAGCTCCTGCGCCGCTCCCTCAAGCGGAAGGAGAAAATGCGTGCCCAGAAGAAGAGGCGGTGGGAGCAGCGCAGCGAGAACGTGCTGGAGAAGATGCAGAACCGCCAGGACAAGCGGCGCAAGAACATCCAGAAGAAGAAGCAAAGCAAAGCGGAGAAACGCAAGGACCGAGCCCGCAAAAAGGGCCGGATCCTACCAGAGGACCTGAAGTAGGCCCAACGGGAATGTGAACGAAGCACAGTATTATCGTTCTGGGCCAGCTCATTTCCCCCCCCACTTAATCAAATATGGTTTTAATTTGTTTCCACGTCCTGTGGGAAATGTCATTCACTGCCGCTGTGTGGTGGTCTCCTCTGAAGGTGGCAGCTCACTCCCACTGATTCATAGCAAACCCCCATACCAGAGTTGTGTACATCTACTGTTTCAACATGTACAGTACAGGAGTGAGAAGACTCGTTTTTTAAAAAAAAAAATGTGAATAGGCTAATAAAAAAATGATAACAACACTTTGGGAAATTTTATTTCCTTCATGTTGCGAGAAGATTGTTTTTGTCATCTGTAGTTGTCTTATGAGACTGAGGTGTTAATACCAGTAGATAGGAGGTAGGTAGTGCCAGCATTGGAAAAATGTCAGCCAGTTGCCGTCGATTATTTCACAGTAAGTTGCACTTTAGGAATACAGTAAATAAAGCTTAATTGCTGTTTTAAAAGTGGAAGACAAGTTTGAAATAAAAGGTTTTGCTTGCTCACAATATAGATGTGAATATATCTATATAATGCAGTTTTATCGGTGCCGTATATTGGCTTTTGTCCATCAGTTATGGGAAAGCCGAGACAAGGGGCCTTGTACCCCCTGTTTATGTACACCTATGTTAATTTTAAGTTGCTTTATTTTTTTTAAGTCCCGATTGCGATATTTTGGTTTTAATTGATGGTCTCGTATTTAACACAATCCTGTTGAAAGTGGCAGGGGAATGTTTTCAGTGGTTGATGTCCGTGTATGCACACATTATAATTATTACGACGCTGCCGACCTAGGTTACAAAGCAATGCGAATTGCACGTTAAAAAAACATTAATTTAATGTTTTAATGTGTAATCTAATTTTGTATCCAGAAAGCTAGTCGAGTACTACGAAAAGCACTGGAGTTTGTTCTCTCTTACCTTTCCGCTCTGATAGGTGTTGGGTCGTTTTCAAAAACAGCGCCGCTTGGCTTTCTCGAGAGACTTGTTCACGTTTATGCGACACTGCGGTCACGTATGGGGTAATATAGTACAAGTAGACAAGTAGCCTCTACGGACGAATGAGCGTTTTTACAACACATCAGGTAAATTCGTTTTCACTATTTTCAAAGTAAATTTCTGTGACTCAATAACGTTGTAAAAATCCTCACCAGGGCGGAATATGCAGCGTTATAAGCGTTAAATTTGTTTACTTGCTTTTACTACACTCTGACAGACTTTAGACTCACTGCAGTATGATAACTCGCTTGATGTCACAGTTATGCCTGATTCTTTTATTAAATAATACCGACAAATGAAAACTAAACATTCCATTTAAAGTGAGGATTCAGTTAAGTGTTCCAAGTTACTGATTAAATGAGTACTTCTAACACTACTACTTGTGACGTTCATATGATTTTGGTGCGTTACCTTGTTATAATTAAGGCACGTTGTTGTTGACATAAGATTATGTCGTGAGTTAAGAGTAACGTGTAGTGCACAAGTATATTTTCTAATGAATGTAAATAGTAGATTCACTTCGTCACCATTTGACAGCTGAGCCGTCTCGCAGAACTCAAATATTAACTTGTGCTTAGTGCGCATGAGCACCTGTGCTCTCTCTGGTCCACGGGCGCTCCCGATTTCGTAAAAGCGCGTTCACAAGGCCTCAGCTGATCTGAACGTGAACGCTTAAGACTGTTTATAGATATTTAATCATTAGTAAAAGTTCAATTACACCGTTTTTGCTGATATTTGTGTGTTTGACAATAAAAATATTATGAGAAACATTATTGTTTTATTTTATGGTCTATTGGAAGTAGTACTCAGGAAACAGTGTAATGTATGGTTATCTTGGATTAGCTATACTTGGTACTGGGCCACCACAAGGTTGTTTTGTCCACCTTACTGTACATTTTGTGCACTAACGACTGTAAAAGCAAACATTCAAAGAGACATCTCATCAGGTTTGCTGATGACACAGGCCTGGTCAGCTTATTAAGGGACCTACAAAACTATAATGGATCCGTTCTATATGACTTTACTAAATGTTGTGACGAGTCCTCTTTGCAGTTAAATGTTTTAAAAAGAAAAGAGATAGTCATTGGTTTTAGGAAAAATGCAAAACTCCTCCAAGATATTGTAGTTAAGGGTCAGACTGTTGAAACTGTCAATGACTGTGTGTACTTGGGACTTGTAGATAAAACCCTGAGTTGGAACAAATGCTGTGACACTATTCATAGAAATGGACAACGGACTCTTTTTTTCTGAGGAAACAAAGCAATTTTAATGTAGCTAGAACCAACCTAACACTTCTCTACGAGTCTTTTATTGAAAGTGTCTTAACATACTGTCTCACTTGCTGGTTTGGTAACATCAGTACCATCGATTGTAATAGGCTGAAAAAGTCGTCAAAATAAATATCATCCGCAAAATATTATGGATTGTGTGTCTCTCCCCCTCCCCTGAAAAGGGAATAAAATAAACACAAGGTTTCGGCTGTAGAGCCTTCTTCGGGTGTAAGAAAGATAGGGGAGTCAGTCAACTATAATTTTCATCCATTCACAAGTCCATGTCGCAGTTCTGGATTTGGCGCCCTTTTGTGTGGAGTATATACGCCTGTAAAGAATAACTTTTCAGATTCATGAAGATGAGTGATGGACCACGTACACTTTTTAAATACTGGGGTACGTCTTAAGATGTGCATTTTAAGACACGCTTGCTCTCTAATTTTAAAAAGTAAGCACAATCGGGAACGTAGACATATGTCAAACACTGGGCGTCCACTACTTGCAGTGTTAAAGAATCCTTCTGAATTGTAGATAAAAAGTTTCTGTTTAGAGTTTCAGATCATTTGCAGCGCTCTGACAGGAATGCGCTTTCACGTGATCGGGGACGCTCTTAGGCTGGAGAAAGACGGTTGTGCACATGCGTACACCATGCAGGGGAAGGAGATTTCTATAACTAGAGCATTACGGAGAGCGGTGTTCAGTTTAAAGAGCTACGCTTTTTCTATAGCGGAGCTGTTTTCATGCAACATTAACCCAGTACATTCTAGTAAACATATTTCACACTTTACCTCAAACGTACCATTAAAAAAAACGAATTCACTGATTATAGTTTTGTGAATGCAATCATTATGTTTAAACACAGTTTTTTATAGCGAGTGACTCCTGCTGTTGAACGCTATCTGGCATCCTCAGAAGAAGTATTATTCTTCCCGGGAAGTGTCAGATCACCAACAAGGAAATATTCAATCAACTTCATAGAAATCAGGTAGGATCAAGATCGTGATTTATCGTAATACTGACAGAAACCTATTAAAAGCTAAATCAGTTTGAAGAATTGCGCTTGAATGTTAGTACTGCTACTAATAATGGAGCTATGGCATTGTACTCACAATAAGTCAACAGGTATGCTAGTGGAATATTGAAAGTGAAGTACGTTCATAAAGCAAAATATTTTATTTCTGTGTTCATTTATAGTTGAAAATGTCACGCCAGCTCCACGCTCGCCGGATTGAGGGAGTGGACAAAAATATTTGGTAAATATGACACTTTACGAGCAAGAGAAACACCCCAGAACTGTTTGTGTTTGTTTTATTGAATATGTGTGATGGAATTTGGCTTAGCCCTCGTGCCGTAGGAGGAGGAGGAGGAAACTGGAACCCCACTCAGAGTGAGGGGTTCACCAGGAGACCGCTGCACAGTTACAGGAGGCGGGGATGCAGTACGCAAATACAAAAAGAGAATATTGCATCTGGAGTTTAGAGCTTTCAGGAAATTACAACAGGAAAGAAGTGTTGAAACTGAACTTGGTTGTCATCGACCCTTCAGAGCTCTCATTAAATCAATTATCATTGAAATCTCAATTTTTGCTTGCAAGCTCCTTACTGTGTTAATCTTGTGCATCCCCCATTGTGTGATAATTACCATAAGCTCTGAAGTCCTTGCACACGATCATGAATAAATGTTCATCTCCTCTCAATGCGTTTTTACAATAATTTAAAGGCTCTCCAATTGAATTTGTGCTGTTTTTTTATTTTTGTTTTTCTTTTTGTGCACAGTGCCAAATATTCTGTCACTCTGCCTTGGCTTCATCCAATTCAGGGTCAAGGGCAAGCAATGGGCACAAGGCGGGGTACACTCTGGATGGGATGCCAGTCTATCGCGGGGCGTACACAAACACAGAGTCACAGCAGCGCCACTTTTCCCAGAAGCCAATTAACCTGCCAGTATGTCTTTGAACTGTGGGAGGAAACCCATGCAAACACAGGGAGGACTCACAGACTCTACATAGATAGCATCCCAGTTCCAGAATTGATCACGGGGCCCCAAAAACACAGTTATGCTAACCACTGCACCATTATGCCACCCGGGCTTGTTTATTTCAGGGAAGAAAACGACAATCAAACAGAAAAGAAATGTTAAAAACAACAAACTAAGCAACTGTTCAAGATATTGGTAGCTCACACTAATTCAATACAGAATGCTATGTTGTTACTTTTTGTTTGTGAGTGACAAACAAGTTTGCTGTGTCTGGTCTCAGTATCTTACTGTGGCTTAGAAGTGAACATTGTGTTTTTGGTGCTTATCATGTCAATAACAACCACCTATGGGGTTAATTTCCTGTGGAGTATGCCCATTGCTGTCATGTAGGAGCCTTCTCTCACCAAGTCCTTATGTCCTCTTTCCTTGGTAGGGTTGAATTTACCCAGCTGGCAGCAGACTACAAGGCTGTTAACCTGGGTCAAGGTTTTCCAGATTTCTCTCCTCCTGACTTCATGAAAGAAGCTTTTTGTCACGCTGTCAGTGGGGACTATGACCTGCACCAGTATACCCGGGCTTTTGTAAGCAATTCATGAAGAGGTGTTTTTTTATATACAACACACACTAGCTGCATACTAAAGGAGATCTGCATTTGATAATGTTAACCTTAACAAGTAACATAGGATATATTTCATTGTAGTATGATTACTCTGGCATTGGCTTTTACTATTATTACACAGTAGAGTACTTAGGGTGCTCAAAGTTTCTGTATTAGTGAGACCCAGACAGTCAATATCCCTTTTTACAGCTAGTTGGTGCCTTGGTGTAGCTCAAAGATAAGATGTACAGTATATCTGATGTTTTGTTCAAGGCTTGTCTAGGTTGTAATAAGGAATATGTGTTTACTGCCACAGGGTTATCCGCCTCTGGTGAAAATCCTGGCAAAGTTCTTTGGGAGAATCGTGGATCGGCAGATAGACCCCATGGAAAACATCCTGGTCTCTGTGGGAGCCTACCAGGCCCTGTACTGTACTTTTCAGGCGCTCGTTGATGAAGGGGATGAGGTACACTGCATCTTTCATTTTCACTGATCCACGTCCATGTAATTTGTGAATTTTGTAAATAGTATTTTGAGGAACAAGTAATAGGTTTATTCACTGCTGAAAAGAGAAGAAAGAAAACAAAGTTTCGGCTGTGGAGCCTTCTTCAGGTGTGAAGAATCAATTGTGTTTTGATGTTGTATTATAATCTAGCATACATGTTTTCACTTTTTAAAACCAATTTAACAATGTTCAAAGCTTTTTTCCTAACTTCTTTTGCAGACTTTCAAAACACGGTTTAAACTAGTAGCTTAAAATGTTTAATAGTTTGAAACTGCAAACTATTCGTGTCCTGGTAACGTATTAGAAGGATGTTACAGCTGACCTTGAAAGTCTGCAAAACAACATCTACACAACACAAGTTAGCACGAGGTGTCTGTGCAACTCAAAGGTAGATAATACAGTAGGTCTTACTTTTATAGATAATACAGTAGGCTATTACTTTTATAGATTTTAACAATGGATGAGGAAGAGATAGAACTGGAGCTCCTTTATTTATAACAAATCTGGATTTCATATAATACAAGGGCCTGGCAGATATAGTTAGTACTATGATGTACTGTAACTAAACATTACTCATTAAGATAACGTATGACCTTATGTAGGTTTTGCTTTGTGTAAGGAGAAGTTTCTTGGTTTCAGTAAATGGTTGTTTTTAGTTGTACACTATATACAGCACATGTGCTGTTTTGTGATAGCAATCTCTGTTTCTCACAGGTTATACTTATAGAGCCTTTTTTTGACTGCTACCAGCCAATGGTGAAAATGGCAGGGGGAAAAGCAGTCTATGTGCCTTTGAGACCAGTAAGTATGTGTGTTGCTATTTCAGACCTTTTTATAATAAATGTAAATCTTTTATACATAAATATAAATCTTATCATACGGCACCTGTCATGCTGAGACCTTTCGGTGTTTACCTTTTGTATTTCTTCTATAAAAGGGTTGCCGGTCTATTGCAGGGAACACATAGATGCAGTCACGCACAAATTCATACCAGGGCCAATTTTCCCAGAAGCCAATGGGGCGGAGCAGTGGCTCTGTGGCTAAGGATCTGTGCCTGTGGCTGGAAGGTTGCCGGTTCAAATCCCGCAGCCGGCAGAGGAATCCTACTCCGTTGGGCCCCTGAGCAAAGCCCTTAACCCCAACTGCTCCAGGGGCGCTCTGACCCCAGGCTCTCTCCCTATCTGTGTGTCTGTGTGTCTCATGGAGAGCATGCTGGGGAATGTGAAAAGACAAATTCCTAATGCAAGAAATTGTTAAGGTTTAATAAAGTGATGTTATTAACCCTTCTGTATGTCTTTGGACTGTGAAGAAGCACCTTCTGCTCCTTTTGTTTCAGGACATACCTGTCCTATTTACTCTGTTTGTTATACTTTCGGTTTCATCATTCTACTTCTTGGTATAATGGGTACCTTAGAGCCTGCTTGTCAATGGAATCGGTTTCAGTGAACTTAAAAGCCTGTGTTCTGTCTTGGAGACAGTGAAGGGGAAAGCCATGTCTAGCAGGGACTGGGTTTTGGATCCAGAAGAGCTGGCAAGCAAATTCACTCCACGCACAAAAGCGATTGTCCTGAACACACCTAACAATCCTCTGGGAAAGGTATTTTTTTTTTCTTCAAAGCATAGTAGACTACTGTGCTTATTGTGAAATGGGCATTGGTAATGAATGCTCTCTCTCTCTCAAGCCATGAACCAGGCCTGTACTGTCTGTACTTTCCCAGATTAAGGGTACATTCTTCTAGATGGTAATGGCTTCTGGAGAGCTGGAGGGCTTTGGGTACTGAGATGTAGGTAGTGATCACTGACCATGCTTCTGTCGTTGCCTCAGGTGTTTCAGCGAGAGGAGCTGCAGGTGATAACAGACCTGTGTGTGAAGCACGGAGTTGTCTGTATCAGTGATGAGGTCTATGAATGGCTTGTTTATGATGGAGCCATGCACATTAAGATAGGTGAGGCATCATGCCCAGTTTGTGGTTGTAAATGAGAATTTGTTTTCAGTGATCATGTCTGGTTAAATAAAGGATTTAATTCAGAGAAGGGTAAGCACTTTTAGGAACAGTTTGGCTTTGGCTTTGGCCAAAGCAAAGTTATCAGAATTTCATTCACCTGGTGGAAACAGCCAGTGCAAGTGAATAGGGGTGCGAAGCAATGAATTCTGTGCTTGTTTCACGTACAGTGTATTTGCAGTTAAGATGGGTGTGTATGGTTGAGGGGTTTGTCTTTTTTAAATTTCCGCTAGAATCCCATTACTCAAAATTGAAAAGGTGATTGTGGAGGACATATTTAAGATTTGATTTTATTGTCCCCTGAGGGAATTTTTTTATGGATACACAGCACTCCTGTACATTTAAATAAAATGCCAACAAAAAAAAGAAGAAGAAAAGAAAAACATTGCACATTATTCAATTACAAAAAATAAGAAAAACATTGCAAATCGCTCTATTCCACATGTATAACACATAACAACACGTAACATTTATAACACATAACAAAACATTTTGCACTCAAGTGGGTAATAAGAGTCAAAATTGTGTTTATCCTTGACATTTGCGTTGACGGCTTTAATGGATAGTGGAACAAAGGAATGTTTGTATCTGTTTGACTTACATTTGGGAACCCTAAAACGTTTGCCAGAAGGAAAAAGTTGATATTCAGAGTTGAGAACGTGGGTAAGATCTGATATAATTTCTTACTGTCGGACTCCAAACACTCTTAGTCTTTGCAGGAAATTTGAACTGCTGAACTTTGGAGCAAACACTTTCAATTTAATAATAAAATGCCAAGTTTTCTGTAATAAAACTTTTGTATTTTACAATCGGAAAGCCCATAGAAATCGTGCTGAAGGGACACAAAGGTGCAGACAGCCATTTAGAATTAATACACCTTCCCACTTCCCACTGGACACTTGATCGTGAAGATATTTCCTGAAATCTTACTTTGCATAGTCCAGAATATTATGACATACCTTGTGAGCATGTGTCACTGACACTGATGCATCTGTTGCATCTTTATCCAGCCACCTTACCTGGAATGTGGGAGAGGACGGTCACAATTGGGAGTGCAGGAAAGTCTTTCAGTGCTACAGGATGGAAGGTAAGAGAAGATGGGGAAACAATGGAATATTGTAATGATTTTTATTCTGGACACAGTACAGATATATGAATATGTTTCTCCATGTTGCAACAAATGCATTTCTGAGTCTCATGTTTCTTAATGCCATCCTGGTAGAAGCTTTCTGCTTGCCATGTATGGTACATTTTCACTATTGGACTTTGTAATCCCTGGCGAATCTTTAGCAGGGTAACATTTAATCTTTTAAGGTTTTCTGGTGCAACCTGACATTGCAAGACCACATACTGTACAGCTCAAATGAGCATGAAGAAAACACTAAACACTTCCTAAGTGCCTTACATCTTGGTCACTCTTTCCAGACTTTGTCCTTCCTGTACCCATTTCGATTCTTCAGTGATGACCTCTGAGGTTGAATATTTGCTAGTGATCAGTGGAGTTATCAGCTTCTACAAGGGTGGAATCCAGAAAACCCTGAGCTGTTTAAAAGCATGCATTCTCATTACTTTGTAGACAAGGTATTTAATATCTCTGTTTGACCACTTTCCTTTATAAAAGTCACAGCAGAGGAAGTCCAAGGTAAGGAGCACATGCAAGCGAATTCAACTGTGAAAATCAATGATTTAAGTGAACAGTGAAATAGAATTGTGACCACTGTCAGGGGGACATCTGGGGTTGCCATTTTTAAACCCTTAACCAATCAGAATGCTCATTTTATAAAAGTGTTATGTTAATGAAAAAAGTAATTAAATATATATTTTTGGATTAAATGCACATAAATATTAAGTTTCTTAAATAAGGAAACAAACACAACAAGGAAATCCCTGTATTATCTGAAACCACTGTAGGATTAAAAAAGCAAATTTGTATTTATTACTTGTTTAAAAGTTATTATTTTGGATTATTTTGCTAAGAATCTTTTAATGTGATCTGCTAAACATGCTATAAACATGCATTATTGTTGAGAAGGTGATGTGGTGAGTGTATATCTATATGAGCAATATTGCCTTTTGAGTAAGTTTGGTACCAAGGAGACATATCATCACACAGATGATGCAGAAGAGTCAAAAACAGGTTTGCTGTAGGTGGCAGAACTTGACAAAGCGAAAAGTTAGACATCTTTTAGCGCACAAAAATAATTAACAGTTCTGTTTCATTTGTAGTTTCTAACAAATGTTCTTCTGCATTTGGGTCTTACTTCAGGAAACTTCAAAAGACAGGCACAACAAAAGGAAAACAGTTCCATATTCAGATGTACAGTATGAAACATACCTCTGTGTTCTCAACCTTGTATCAATTAGCCCACACAGCTATCAGTGTCAGTGACCTTCGCTCAGACTACTAAACTGTCTGATCCATAGGTGAATAGGTTATCAGCCAGCCTGGCAAACTGCTTGAAGTAAAGGTTTATTGTGCTCACTGTACATGTAAAATCCATATTGTAATTTTCCTTTTTTTCCAATTGAATTAAAGGTGGGCTGGGCAATAGGTCCTCAACATATTCTGAAGCACTTGAAAACAGTGCACCAGAACTCAGTGTATCACTCTGCCACAGCAGCTCAGGTAAGAGTCCGCTATTGGACAAGAGTCCTTTTTTCATTTTTGAATATTTGCTGGACTTTACTACACTGAGATTAAAGCCTTATGTTATTTTTCCGAAGCCCTGGTTCAAAGGGTCATAAAGTTCCTTTTTGTCTGGTTGTGTTTCTGTCCAGGACGCTGTGGCTCATGGCTTTCAGCGGGAGTATGAGCGCTTTGGGAAGCCAGACAGTTATTTCTCCCAGCTGCCACAGAGTTTCCATCAGAAACGGCAGAGACTTGCAGATTGCCTGGCTGCTGTGGGAATGCAGCCTATAATTCCTGAGGGGGGCTACTTCATGATCGCAGATATTTCAGCAATCAGTGAAGTTTTCTTAAAACTGCTTTTTACCTTTTCCCAATAGGCAATACTTCCGAGATATTAATCCTAAATTGTAAAATTTCAGTGTTAGATAATATTGCCAATACCCATATCTGCACTTTTTTAAATCAAGCTGGAAGATGTTTGTGTTTTCTAGCTGGTAAAGATGTACATTGCACAGAGATTGCATTATTCTTGTTCCACTTCAACATTTTGAGTTTTGTGGTTCCCTGACACAGACCACTGTCTGTTTGATAAAACGGGGAAGTGCATGTTTCTAATTTCATATACGTTGTGCTCATTTAACAGAATATGAATGTTTCATTCACATTTGCACCCCAAAATACTATAGTTTAAACTGTCGGTGGTCTCTGGACATTGATGGTATTAAACAATTTTCCCTCGTCTATAGATGTTCTTGGTAGAAGAACTCTGTTCCCTTTATTGTGCTTCGAAAAACTGATCGAATGCTTGAGCTCACTGGCTGAATACTGTCCCTGTCTTATTGATAATCTGTTTTGTACAGAATCTAAATTGAACTGCTTTCATTTTTTAGAGGCAGACCTCCCTGATTCTGATGATTCAGATGAACCCTATGATAACAGATTTGTAAAATGGCTTATCAGGAATAAGGTGTGTACCCGGAAATATAATTCACAGTAACTTCACATGACGTTGAGGTTTAAACATGTTCGAGAAAATGTTTGAACCTGAGGTCTTAATAGGTTAGTGAAGATCATTTTTTCACTGAATTAAGTTTTTCTGATTGACTTATAAATTCACATCATCTGAACATTTTTGAAGAACACCATATATATCTAAGTGCTTTTTGATCACAGATCAAATAAGAACGCATTGTTTTCCTGTGTTTTGGCCTTCAGGGATTGGCTACAATCCCAGTATCTGCCTTTTACAGCCCTGAACACCAGAGGGAGTTTGAAAACTATGTCAGATTCTGCTTTGTGAAGGTAAGCGTTTCTAGGTGCTCATAAATGTGCACAAATTGAACATGGAAAAACAACAAGAGTATCAGTCACACATTGTATTAACTTTTATGTTTATAGTTTTTTTTATAGTTCATTGGTTTAGCACTTTATATTTCATGTAATTTAAAGGTCCAATTTCACTTTAGTCCATTAAGCAGTTTGTCGGACAATATTGTATATTTCCTCAGTATAGGGACAGAGAATACAGTATGTACACCCTTACCAGTGATTTTCAGTTCTTTTTCTTTTTTTCTGCAGAAAGATTCTACATTAAGTTCTGCTGAGCAAATCTTAAGGGAATGGAGTGTGAAGAAGTGAACTTGGAAAACTGATATTCCTGTCATTTTCAAGCCTCTATTAACAGCAACACTTTCTTACCCACATACTTGCCATAACAGTACACTCACACTCCTGAATGGAAAAAAACAAGGTGATTTGAAATACACTGTTTATCAGTATACCTGAATTCTGATTAATGACAATATCTAACATGCATATTTGTTTAACTAATTTTGAGTGATTAATCATATTGGTTATACAGCACACCCAATCTAAAATATTCATTTATGTTCTCATTTGTATTTAGTATATTTGTTACAGAAGATTTTAAGTAGTATGCACTTAAAATATTGTAAAAGTATTAACAGTTTAGGGAGACATTTTCAGTGAACAAAACGTTACTGTTTCTATGTGCTGCTGAAGAGATACACATCCATGTATTTTCCGGGTAGTACATACTGTAAGTCTTCTCTTAAAAACTAAGCTTAAATTGATGGATTCTTAGTTATTAGTAGATTCGTGTTCTTTGTCATTGATGAAATAAGAAACCTTGTGTATTCTTCTCTTTTTTATTCTGTCATATTGTACATTGTTACACAACTCCAGCCATTAATAAATACATTGTATGGCCTCATTTCATATCTGCTGACAAGATTTTAAATGAAGCACACAGAAGCTGCATTTACAAGCTATCTGTTATGGATTCTGGACGAACACATTTTTGCCATACTGTAGGTTATTCCTGACTTCTTACTTTCTCTTAATAACAAATAACTTCAGGTTCTGTGTTTTGTCTTGTTTTGTTTCGTTTAAAGATTTTGCACACACATCATTACTCAGGAAAGTGAACATTCAAGATAATACTGTTTTAAAAGTGTAACAATCATAGTATTGTATGGAAAAGTGTTGTATTAATGACTCATTGCATCAAAGTCAAATACATTTTTGTTAGAAATTGAAAGACTCCAACTGTCATTTTTTAATCTATTTGAGTACAATGGAAATATATGAAAAGTACAAAATGTATGTATGGCTATGTCTGTCAGGGTGCACACAGCAGAAGAATTATTTTTCTTTGTCATTGATTAAAGTTGTGCATTGATGAAATAGTGCATTTTGATTTATTCCCTAAAGCTCAAACATGTAAAATCTTAATAGTCTTTCATAAGAAAAAAAACTTGAAAATCTCAATTCTCTATAAAACATGCAAGATATTTATATAGAAAAAAATATTTAGCAGCCATATCACCCTGCAACTCACAATTGGCAACCCACTGAAGCTAAGCAGGTGTGAGCCTGGTCAGTACCTGGATGGGAGACCTCCCGGGAAAAACTAAGGTTGCTGCTGAAAGAGATGTTAGTGGGTCCAGCAGGGGGTGCTCATCCTGCAGTCCATGTGAGTCGTAATGCCCCAGTATAGTGACAGGGACACTATACTTTAAAACAGGCACCGTCCTTTGGATGAGACGTAAAGCCCAGGTCCTGACTCTCTGTGGTCTTTAAAAATCCCAGTGCGTTTCTCGAAAAGAGTAGGGGTGTAACCCTGGCATCCTGGCCAAATTTCCCATTGGCCCTTACCAATCATGGCCTCCTAATAATCCCCCTCTATGAACTGGCTTCATTACTCTGCTCTCCTCCCCACTGATAGCTGATGTGTGGTGAGCGTTCTGGCGCACTATGTTTTTGGATGTAGAGTAATCTTGATTGCGTTCAAAGAATGAATTGAAACGTAATTTAATTTTAATATAGTCTATGAAGTTGCACTATACAGTACATATGCACAGCGTCAATTCAAGGACTTGAAAAACCTTTACTAAGACTTGAAAGTCCTTACTATTAACGCCTCACTCCTCCTCTGCATCTTTCATGTCCAATCAGAAAAGAGATCTGTCGGAAGTTTTTCTGCGGACACCGGAAATATAGTCGGCATGGTTGTTTAAAGATGTCCGAAAGCACAGTACTAGGAAAGCATAAGCTTTCACCAAAAGTGGTATGTTATGCCAAACGTTATCAAGTAATGTTTCAGAAATGGACGATGAATATTTTTTGAGGTGTCGCATTAACAATTATAAAATTTATCAGAACGTAGATGTCATTTTTAAACCTAATTGTAGTTGCATTTACTTAACCAACCACGTTAGATGCAAGAAAATACATTTCGTCGCAATAAACCTAAATACATTTTACTTTTTCCCTCCAGGGTGACCAGAAGATCGATTGGAAAAAGAGGAATGCTGAAAGTGAGTGGTCCTTACGCGTTTTATGACTAATATATTAGCGAACAGTACAAGTGATCAGAAGTGTTTCTAGTTGAGTAAGATATATCGCTAAGAAAACACATTATTCGCGCATGTTGCTACAGTTGCAGGTTTCGTCTTAATGGATCTCTTTTAAATCACAGGAAAAGAGCAGAAAAAGAGGATCCGAGAAGCGAAGCTTATTAAAAAGCTTGAGAAACAGAGGCAGAAAGAAGAGCAAGAGCTGACAGAAAAATTGCAGAAAGAAGACAAGATAAGGAAAGGTAGGCGGTAATTCTTCAATATGGGACATTTCAATGTTTATGTGTAACACAGTGTTGAGCAGTTAATCAGACACGCTAAATCAAAAGGCCACTGAGAGTCATTAGATGATTGTTTTTAACCTGCCTTGAAAATGTAACTAGATTTTAGCTAGCTCCGAAAATGATTGTCATGTGGCTTCTGATTGCAGGTCGCCATTATACAGTCAGCATTGCCTTGCCTGGGTCAGTGCTGGACAATGCCCAGTCTCCTGAACTGCGGACTTACCTGGCCGGGCAGATAGCCCGAGCCTGCACTGTCTTCTGTGTCGACGAGATTGTGGTGTTTGACGAGCAAGGGGAAGATGCAAAGTAAGCCTGAAGACTCTCCGGGTCTTGCTTCAGAATCATCAGTTGTTTGTAGAAGTGATTGCTTTTCATAGGTAACATGCTCTGATCTGTGGGTTTTACCTCATTAGTTATTGAATGTTTGCAGCCACCTACTGTAAACTTTAATCACAGAGTTAAATGGTTTGATGCACCACTGCGTGGCATTCAATTGTGTGTTTGGAGGGCTGTGGTAGTTTTTGCATCAATACAATTGTTACTCCCTGAAAGATCTTTGGCTATTTATTGATGTTTATAGAACAGTGAGACTTCATACACTGGCATAAGAGAATGAAAAATTCAAAATGATACCACTGACATTATTTTCTTTGCATTCAGGAGTGTGGAAGGCGAGTTTAAAGGGATTGGAAAGAAGGGTCAAGCCTGTGTGCAGCTCGCACGCATCCTACAGTACCTGGAATGCCCACAGTAAGTTAGAACGTTCTACAGCTAGAAACAAAACCATTGAAGACTTTCACTATTTAGATGTACAAGGCATTTTTCAGACTTGTCTTTATATAGATGTACTGGTTTCTAACTCAATTATTCCAGCACTGCAGTCAATAATTGGAGCTGCCTGGTCAATAGTTGTACTGTAGAAATATTTCAGTGGGTAAAAATTATTTCAGAAGTCTCCACGGCCGAAACGTTGTGTTTTCTTTCTTCTCTTTTCAGCATGGAATAAAACGATTTCTTGTTCCTGTAAAAATATTTTTTGACATAAAAAGGCTGTCCAGCCTTGGTCCTGGACGATAAGTGTGTATATAAGGTCTTTAGATGCCATTACAGCAGTAGCATCTAAATAATGGACTGAAAGTATGAAAAAAAGGTTGTTGGTCCAAATAAAACAATAATAAGCACATTTAGGTCATTAAGAACTTATATGGCTTAAAACTGCAAATACACTGGCCCTTCAGGACTAGGATTAGACAGCTATGATCTATGTGCATTGTTATAGTTTTTCACACATAGACTTATAAATTAGTTCAGGTGGGTTTGAATTTACAACTGTTTCTTTTGCCTCAATGAAATCGAGGGTCACCATGCAATTTTGGTTTGCTTAGCTGTGCTGGTTTACTCATATTTAAATGTGCTGTATTAATTAAAGAAATTATGACAAATAATAAGATTCCATTTCTGCTTCTGACTCGCTCTCACTTGCTTGTGGTTTGTGTTTGAGAATTTGCCATTTCTGTTTCTGTCCAGGTACTTGCGCAAGTCTTTCTTTCCAAAGCACCAAGACCTGCAGTTTGCTGGTGAGTTTATGTCACTGTTATGAGTAAAATGTTTTTTTTCTTTATAAAGAAATAGAGAAAAAAAAAGAGTGAAGTTAGAGTAGGTAGCTGTGTCAGCATCTGTAGGGACCAAAGAAACAGGTAAAGGTATATTCAAACTTTCAGCCGTGGTGCCTTCTTCAGTGTGAAGCCACCTGAAGAAGGCACCCCAGAAAAGAAAAATAATATTGAAATTGGCATCTTCATGAACATTTTTACCAGACAGCTGCATTTGCCTGTGACCCTTATTCACCCAGAAGAGGCCTGCTAACCACATCTCTACTAATGGTTCAATTTGAATCAAAGCCCCCTGTTTGAAGTCTTCTCAACCAGCTTCATATAGATAGATAGATACTTTATTGATCCCGTGAGGGAAATTGCAGTGCAACAGCAGCTTTACACAGACAACACAGCCACAGTGTAACGAATTATACAATAATAATAATAGTACAATACATACAATACAATCAGTACAGTGAGGGGTGCACTAAAAGAGTTACTCGCAGTCCGGACACACAAAGAACAAACTAGAACAGAACAGTACGCAGAAAAATTGTATCGCACATATGAATATAAATATAGATGTAAATATAGATATAAATATAAATGTATTGCACGGGTCCCTGGCATATATTGCACAAAAAATGGTTGTAAACGGGAAAAGAAAGAGAACAGATGTAGCAGAAGATGTGTAGATGCGTTCAGTCCAGAAACAGGTCACTGTCAATGTTGCCTCTGCCCAGACGCAAGGTGGATGCGTTGTACAGTCTTATGGCAGAAGGCAAAAATGACAGAGGTCATTGCTTGCTAGCTCTGGCATTGGGTCTGACCTGGACCCCTTGGAGGTAGTGGCTGAGAGGAGAATGGTGTCCAAACCAGAGGCCATCATGGACAACATCTCCCATCCCCTCTATGACAGGCTTGTAGAAATGAAGAGCACGTTCAGCAATAGACTGATTCATCCACGGTGCGACAGGGAGCGCTACAGGAGGTCATTCTTGCCTTCTGCCATAAGACTGTGGTTTTCATGAAAAAGGAAAACGAAGGCTTGCTTTTCTTTCCAGGGTTGTTGAACCCCTTGGACAGCCCTCATCACATGAGGACAGATGAGGAGGCAGAGTTTCGGGAAGGAGTGGTTTTGGATCGGCCAAGCAGGCCTGGGAAGGGCTCCTTTGTAAACTGTGGCATGAGAAAGGTGGGCAGTCCGAGGGAGTGGGTGAACCATGTAAAAACCAAGGGAAATTTGCAGATTAAAGAATAATACTGGCGTTGAGCATCTTTTTTCAAGGCATGGTAGATCAGCTGGTGTAATGAGATTTTCTTTCCTTCTAAGGGTTAAGATACTTGTATAGATTTTCTGTTTATGCTGATGATGACTATGACAGCTTGGGTGAGGCTCTATACAACACACTTTAGCAACTTTATCTCTGTATTATACACTGCTTTTGAATTAAAATAAGGCTCTCGTAAGTGTTTCAATTCCTAATGGGTGCCACAAAATCTATATTAGAAGCTGCAAGCACCCATATAGCTCCCATGACATGGATTGAAACCAAACTGTCGGTCTCACCTGTCTAACACTTGCACCAGTTTTGCATGTGACAGTATTTGAATTCCTGTCATGGTGCCACCTACAGACCCTTTTAAAAGCATTTTTTATTGGCTGTTGATGTCCTTCTTGGTTTATAGAATTAATTTTTACGATTTCACATCTACATTTCTCCCCTGACAAAGATCACAATTCCAAAATTATACTTAAATCGTGCTGGTGATTGGAGAGAAAATGAAAAAAATAAAATTGAATATAGCCACTATATCACACAACTAATCGGCTTTATTTACATGTGGGAAATATATGCATTACATTTTTACTGCTCAGTTAAGTTTAATAAATTCGCAATAGTGAACAAAGAAATCTACAACATATGCAAATTCAATAGTGTTTATGAAAGTTTTAGTTTCTGAAAATCATGTAAATCCTAGTATGGTGGATATTTCAAGTAATTCAACAACAGCATGTTCACTGTGGTAGAGATCCGTATGGCTCTAATAGTGTATGATGTTTTATTAATTTTGCACAATTGTTTTTAACAAAGGATTTTGTTTGCTCCACGATGGCCAATTTGAATTGACTAAAAAAGATCAAATTAATAATAATTCAGTAGAAAACTTAATAATACCTAAACCCGTGTTTCTATTTGTGGTTATTTCCATAGGAAGTGAGGATT
Source organism: Lepisosteus oculatus (assembly GCF_040954835.1). Taxonomy (NCBI): domain Eukaryota; kingdom Metazoa; phylum Chordata; class Actinopteri; order Semionotiformes; family Lepisosteidae; genus Lepisosteus; species Lepisosteus oculatus. The sequence continues at coordinate 7,878,647 of NC_090719.1, read as the reverse complement.
GACCGAAGACTTCAGGCTGGTCTGAGGGTTACAGTACACCTAGATAAAAACCAGAGTGCAGGTAATCAACCTTACTGTCACCACAGACAGCAAAGAATTATAGCAAACCATGTCAATCAGCAACTTCTGATGGCTGAGAAGTTAAGAGAAATTGGTTTTTAAAAAATAACAAATCAGGAATGTCAGTGGACTAAATTGCTTCTTTTCTTTTTATAATAATAAAGCTGAAGGTTTGTTTTAGTTTCAGGAAATGTGAAGTTTTTTTTTTAAATCGGAATGTGCGCCTGCTGTTTTTCCTGAACTTTAAGAGCGTGTCTGTTTGTTTGTTCAGAAAGCAAAGTCCATAAAGGGGTTGTAGTGGCACCTCATGTCCCTCGAACAGAAGCTGGACTGTACTGGGGTTACAGTGTCCGTCTGGTGTCATGCCTCAGTAAGTCAGAGCTGTTTTTTATAAACTAGCACAGCCCCTCCCAATCAGAGAGCCAGCATACTAGTAAGAAATTGTTACTGCTGTTTGTTCGTTTGTATTTAACCAAGGCAGCATTAAAGGGCTAATTAGAAATAATCAGCCGTAATCAGACGTAATTCTGTGGAAAACATGGTAGGACTTACGAGTCTGTGCCCTTGTAGTTTTTTACAATTAGAACAATATAAACTTACTATGAGAGTTATTTTTGCAGTCTTATCATTTCTTTATGATCTGTGTAGGCAACGTGTTTGCAGAATGCCCATACAAGGAAGGGTATGATTTGACAATTGGCACGTCGGAGAGAGGATCCAGTATCGATGACGTAACCCTTTCCCCTTTTAAGTAAGCTTCATGCTCGGTTTCATTGTGTTCCCCTGGAAAGTGAGCAGTTTTTGAGAAGGACTGTATTTATTTCAGATTTATTTATGGCAGATACTCTCTTTGGAATTCTGTGCACTGATTTCAAACTGGCTCCTGCCTCGGATGGGCTGGATCTTTTAAGCTGTCACTAAAATTATGAACAAATGATCTGTGTTACGAAATAGTTTACAAATATTGCATAATTGCTACAGCTCTTGAAGCAAGATTCTGTAAAACATTACATGCCAAAACACGATAATTTAGAATTAAACTAAGAAGAATATTTGTTATATTTCCTAATAACAATGTGTGAACAACTGAAATTACTTTATAAACCTCACTCTATTGCTACTGGTCAGTTAAAGATATATATTTTGCTATATTTATTAAAAAGTGATGTATGTATATGTAGACATTTAGCAGCAACCAGACAACAATATCACCTGACTTCACTTAATATTATTTTTTTTTTAGTAAAAATGTCTAGAAATGAGAATCTAACCCCAGGTTGGACCAAAATTGTAAACTACTAATAAAAAAAGTTAAATTGATTAGAAGAAATGACCTTTGTACTGCTGTATTATTTGAAAAATTATAGAATTATTGAAACCTAGGGCCACTGTGTAATTGTATTGAGTCATCTAGGTAGAAAATGGTATATTTATTTTTTGATTGTGTGAAGGACATCATTCCACAAACATAGTTGAGAACTGTCCCAAAGGGAGTCAGGAGTGAGGTTTTCCAGCAGAGCAGGCTGCTTGTTTTCTGCTTGTCTGTAACCTAATACGCTGTCTTCTTCAGTCACGTGCTGATAGTGTTTGGAGGGCTGCAAGGCTTGGAAGCAAGTGTGGATGTTGACCAGAACCTGGAGGTCACTGACCCAAGTGTTTTGTTTGACCTCTATCTCAACACCTGTCCTGGTCAGGGCAGCAGGACGATACGCACTGAGGTACATAATGAGGCACAGCAGTCATGTTTATTTTTTACATAATATTTTTTTTGTGATGAAACTTTTCTCTCCATTTGCTCTTCTTACAGTGCAAATATTGCAAAACTGACTTGTAATGTTATTATGCTAAACCTTTAATGTATATTACCTTTTAAGAGTCAACACAAACTTAAGACAGCAACCACTTTCAAGTTAAAGGGAATGGAAGATCTGTTTGCTACATTTCTTTATACTCTTATGTATAAGATGTGATATACGTAGTATTTTTGAGAATAAAAAGTTAATTCTTAAGGCTTGGGTGCTCTTCTGCCAGTGTTGATAGCCAGTGCTCTATACTGTCACCTGACTTTCTGAATTGTTCTTTTCTGCTTTCAGGAAGCCATCCTCATTACTCTGTCTGGCCTGAGACCCAAACTTGCAACAACTGTTCAGAGCGCAGCTACAGACTGACTGCTGCAAAAATGTGAATTTTCACAATGTGCTTCATTTTCCATAAAGCGTGTGAAAGCAATGGCAAACACTGGAGTATTGTTTGTCTATTTATTTTTTGCGAGATTGTTTTTCAGCACCCTAGACTGACAGGAATTCCCTTCAGCTTTATTTGTTACAAAGAATAACATGTAGGGATCATTCCAAGTTTCAGTGTGAATGGGGTTGTGATGTATGATAATATTAGGGAACAAGATCATGTATTTTTTTACAGAGTAAGAAGCTGATTTCATAGCACAACAAAGGAAATGTAATAGCTCCTCCTGAATTAAATGGAAGTTCCTTAGTAGTGTACTCCCTAATCCCACCTTTAAATTCATAGCATTGGGAAAAAATATCTTCTATGTTAGGAGTATTTTCCTGGTAGTTTCCAAGATGCTTAGAAACCAGCCTGGGGTGTTTATTTCTTAATGAAGGTGTGATTTTCATGATTTTACAAAATTGTATTATATTAAAGCCATGTCCAAACATTCAGTGTAATCCATTAAAAGTATTAGGCCCATCATCATTGGTGTTAACTGTGCTTTCATTACTTGTGGAACAAAAACTGGTTAAGGTGGTGTATGTGCATGAAACAGACATAAATATAGCAGAGGTTTGTTGTTCAGGTTTATTACAAAATTAAAATACATAAATTATTTCATCTTTTAAATAACACCCGTTTAAAGTCTTTAAAATCACCCCATCTGTTCGCCCTTATTAGCTTTTGATTTACACCATGCAAATTAAAACACCCACGTTAACTTATTTTACAAGCTTCAGGAGTTCACAGTTTGGAAAAGCATACCTGGATCTTAAAGAACCAGATGCTTCTTTGCATGTCAGTGTTGTGGGTGGCTTCACTGTCCCCCGGCAGTGATCGCCCGGAGGCTGCCAGTGCTTTTCAGGATGTTGGGCACAAAGAGAAGCCCAGAGGCTCTCTCGATGCTCTCGATGGGCACGAGGAAGCGCTCCAGCGGGATCTTGTCGTCCACAGGCGCGTTGGGCATCACGTACGAACGGAGCTCCACCTCGCCTTTGTGCTTCTCCAGAATGACCACCTTGAAGAAGTGTGTGGGCACCGCCACATTGTTCTTCCCCAGCACTTGGTATTTCACATATACCTTCCCATCTGGCTCCTGTCTGGATTACCAGGTGCAGATCAAATGTTACTGGACGTGTACTGGTTCATTCGGAACAGCAGGCTCGATTTTCAGTGAAAACGAGCGCTTTGGTGTTGTTTTTAAACATGCCATGCAAAGTAACTTCGATTTCACAATCTCTGAGCAGAAGGCGTTTGTGTCTGTTCCTACTAAAGTCAATGAAGACATTACACAAATCGGTACCACTTGGCTATTAATTTGTTTGGGGAAGGAAAAAAAAAATCAATCATTGGGGAAAAATACAGACAAGCCCTGCTGTAAAACAGGTTATGAAATCAAGAAGCAGATAAAAAGGTCAAATAATTCTTAGATTCTGGTACATCTGCACCTGACAAATTTCGGGTTTAGAATAGGTCCAAAAAATATATTTTTTTATTATTAAGACTACTATAAAGTTCTCTTTCCAACCTATTCAGGAAGATAAATTGCAAAACGAATTTCGAAACTGGCATTAACCATCCTGGAAGCTGGTCATTACAGGACGTTGCCTGGTCTCACCTGGGTAAATACAGTGGCCCCGTGCAAACAAACACGTTCTGGTAATGTCTGGTAAGCGCGCGGCAGTACTTCTCCAAGTTATTCCACGCGTTCTGGTTTAAATGCGGATTCTGTGGAAAAAAATACATGAATACAAGAGTCACCCCGAGAAGGTAAGCATTAAGAACTGAAGTGACGTGTTCATTATATGATAATGTTAAAACCGGACTGCAGTTTTTTTTTTTTGCTACGCGAGAAATGTTTTTCACTTTAATATTGCAGAGCCGCGACTTGACTTCCTAGCTTTTTAGTTAGTAAACGTCATTCGCGACAGCGCTCAATTTCGTCCTCAAGTTTCAATCAGTTTTTTACAATCAAAATCATAATTGTCATGGTATAGGATTCTCCTGTGGAGTCATTGTAAGGAAGCACCATTATTTTAGAAGTTTCGACTTGCCTGTGGCGCAACGTTACTGAGGTAAAACGTCTCTTCCATCGCTTTTTGGCTCCATTTGTGATTTGCCGCGGCGGCCAGGTGACCCCTATCGAAGCCGCTGCCTTTGTAATCTGCGTTCGCCGCCCTGTGATAACTGTGCACAGTGTCGTCCTCTTTAAAATCGCAGAACTTTCTATCGGAGTCTCCTGTCAAGGTCTCCCCGTTAAGCTGTTCAATTACCCAGTGCGCAGTCCTGTTTCTGGAGTCGTAGGAGACAACGTAAGACTCCCTGGTTTTTATGTTGGACAGGGAAGGAAAACCATATTTCATCACTGACGTGGCTCTAGACGTTCCGGCCAGATTCTTCTGATAATGCGTAAGGTCTGTAGCTAAAGCGTCCACACTTGGAATAGGGAGGACTGGAATTCTTTTAAGAACTCCATCCAGCTGCTCCTGCGTCCCGAGTCCTTCTGATTTCAATCCCACCCAAGCAGCGCCTATCCCCGCTCCCACGGTCAAGGACACGGCAGAAACGAAATATTTAGAATTTAAAATTCTGTGCATTATTTATTCCAAATCTAAGACAAATATCTGTGCGTTTCTTTAGGTATACTATATATGCCAGGTTAATAATCTCCCACCACCTGTTAAACGTTTCGAACGCGTTACAGTGTGACACCGGCACAGTCAATCTGTCGCAAGATAATGACGTGTAAACTTTCCATTGAAGGTGTTTGGTCGCGTTCCGGTGGCTCAGAAGCCATTCTTCTAGTGTCCTTGTGTGACGTCATTAAGATGTGCTTGTATTTACCATGTGTGTGGCTCTGTGTAGCTCAGAAACGCTGTTAAGTCTGCAAATAAGAATCAATAACCAAAGGAAGACGCCCGTTTTCTATTTACCAGTCATTTCTGTTATACATCATCTTATAAGGACGTATTTGTTCCATGAATTGTCCATAAAATAAAAATAAAATTCAAAGCTTTCACTGAATTTCTCTCGCTTCTCTGGCACGATATGGTGTTGTAAAAACTTTTTTTGGGGGGATGGTGTATGACGTCAAATGGTGCTCAGAAAGCGCAGCAAGCTCTTTCCCGCAGCCCCTGCTGCTTCAAAGGTTCAACTTGTGCTGTGTGAATATTGAAACATTCCCTCCTCAAACAAAAATCATTTTGAGTTTTCACGACAGGCTTTGTGTAATCGTTAAAAATCAAAAGCTTCAGGTAAAAAGCAGTTGTTTTAGGAGACCAAATGATACTAACGGGCTCTCAACTTAAAAAGCTTTGTCCTTAGATTCCTAATTGTCCCGAACTTCTGCGTAGTTTTTCTTCACTGTTGAAAAGCGGACGAGTTTTATCTCTTGGGGCTGAGGTTTCTCGTCATCCCACAGGTATTCTGGAGACAGCAGCGTAGTGGGCTTGTTATAAATAAAGTATTTATTGAGGTGACTCTCTTCCTGCCAGACGGCTTCAATATTATTTGCTTTGTCTACCAAAATGTTCCTGTAACAGGTCCTGGTCAGCCTATAAACGTTTTCAGCAAGCCCTCCAAACACGGCTCCGCCGTAGTAGAAATCGCCCTGGTCCAGGGGAATGTTTGCCTGGGAGGCAGGCCGGCGCTCGTAAGGAAAGTTCTCCCGGGAGACCTTGTAGTACCCAGGATGAATTGCAGCCACCAGGTCACCAAACACCTCCGCCCCCCAGCGGCTGTGAAAGAGCATGTCCACGTCTAGGCAGTAAATGTACTGGGCTTCTTTGTGGATCTGCTCCTCAATGGTCTTTAGAATGATCCCCATCCTTTGTAAGGAGATCTCCTGCCAGCGGTCGAGTTTGGACACCTGGATGGTAGTGAGGTTCCGCCCAGAACCCAGGGGCACCTTGGGCACCTCATGAGGCTGGTCAGTGAAGATATAGTACTGAACCCGGAACCCCACTAGGTAGTGCTTCTCTGCTGTCACCAGGAATGCTTTCAGGAAGCGAGTATACCTGGAACAGAGCATAATGGCAAGGTGTAAGAACAGTCTTACTGCGCCAGAGCTCATCAGTAATATGTGGAGGAGTTAACATTAGCTGAAAGTAGATTTTTTTTCTTTCAAAGCTAATCTGTGATGTCAAATTATTTATTTTAGTAGATATTTATATCCTTATTTTATATAGCATATTTTATAAGTACATCCTACTAGAAAATGAAATCATAAGCTTTGCAAATTTAACTTTTTTTAACTTAATAATGCCATATTTTAGTCTTCCGGCTTGATTTATGACTGGGAAGGTAGAAAGACTGAATGTTACAGGACTTTGTGAATAAAGTATGTTTTCTAAATTTCAGCACAAGGGAACCATTTTAATTTCATTCTCACGCGGGACTTTCTTTTTTTCCTACGCACGTCAGCCGTTTCGTTTGTGAGGGTGATGCGAAGATGCAGAATCAGGAATGGAGAAAAGAAGACTGAAATTGGAAGAGGTTACAGAGAAAGGGACAGAAAAAGGTAGGTAAAGTCTGGAATATGGAAAGAAGAGATGGAGTTTATGAGGATGGTTGAGGAGAGGTACTGTAGTGTGATGCAATAAGATATGACGTTGCAGGACAGCCAACCCTACATAAGCGAGAAAACCCAGAGGAAGATTAGTCACCCACAAATACAAAAATAAAAGAAATAATGGCTTCCGTTTCATTATGAAATCACTATCTAATACTTAGTAGTCCAATTGTTACTTTCCAACAGCAAACACAGTGGTTGCTACGGTGATGTTCAGAGGCTTGTAGATGTTGTCAATAACAAAAGGGTCAAAGGTCCCTTCCCAGACAATGGGCGCCAACCATGGAGTGACTGTCCGCACATCTCTCCTCCTGGAACACAAGCCTTGTTCAGGAAAACTATTCAGCCATTACTTAACATTCCCGATCCTATTTAAGATAATACCTTAAAGTTGTCTTATGTTGCACTTGGGTGTAGTAAGCCTTTTTATCATCATATATCATATAATTGACATGAGTGTTGTTGTAACAGTGGATAAGGCGCAGACTTTTAACGAGTTTCAGAGTGAAATTGCCATTAACATCAAGCTCACTCCTAAAAGTAGGATTAATGACCTCTCCAACTAAACATCATGAAAACTGACAATAAATTGTTTTGCTTTACACAGAGCCTAGTAATTTCAATTGCAATGAGACAACATTGAAAAAATACTACTCTTTATTATGACCAAAATGGTAAGGAGTACATTTTACCTACAAATATTTAAAAACGTTTGACATCTATATAATAACTAAGAAAAAAGTAGTTAAAAGTAGTATCGCACATTTTTGTGGGACATTAGAACATAAAATAGGATTAGCTCTAATTATTAGCACTTCTCATATTTTTTTAAACGGGTTAGCACTGCATGATTCATAAGTAAGAGAACCAATACGTTGCATTTCTGAAGCGTAACACAATTCAGCACAATTTAGAGAGGTTTCTAAATATTTTCATGAATGCACTTCATCTTAAACATAATAGAAAAAACAAATACATACGGTGATTCCATCGCATTGGGCTGCTTGAATGTGACACTAGGAAGAAAAACAGTGGTTACGCTAGAAAGCAAGGGGATGACAACGAAGTGCCATTTCCTAATGGCCTCCTCCTATTCCAGCCATATCACTCTGCAACTCACAACAGGCAACCCACTGAAGCTCAGCAGGTGTGAGCCTGGTCAGTACCTGGATGGGAGACCTCCTGGGAAAAACTAAGGTTGCTGCTGGAAGAGGTGTTAGTGGGGCCAGCAGGGGGTGCTCCCCCTGCGGTCCATGTGGGTCCTAATGCCCCAGTATAGTGATGGAGACACTATACTGTAAACAGGCGCCGTCCTTCGGATGAGACGTAAAACCGAGGTCCTGACTCTCTGTGGTCATTAAAAATCCCGGGGCGTTTTCTCAAAAAGAGTAGGGGTGTAACCTGGCCAGATTTCCCATTGGCCCTTACCAATCATGGCCTCCTAATAATCCCCATCTATGAATTGGCTTCATTACTCTGCTCTCCTCCCCACTGAGAGCTGATGTGTGGTGAGCGTTCTGGCGCACTACGGCTGCCGTCGCATCATCCAGGTGGATGCTGCACATTGGTGGTGGTGGATGGGAGTCCCCATTACCTGTAAAGCACTTTGAGTGGAGTGTCCAGAAAAGCGCTATATAAGTGTAAGCAATTATTATTATTATTCAGGGTTTTGAGGGAGCTGGAGCAGCACAAGGCAGGGTACTTGCCTGGACGGGATGCCAGTCAATCACAAGGCACACACAGACACACTCATACTAGGGCCAATTTCCCTTTAAGCCAACTAATCTACCATTATATTTCTGGGCTGTGGGAGTATACTGGAGTACCCAGAGGAAACCCACACGGACATGGGAAGAACATTCAAACATGTTCCTGGCTCCAGACTTGGAACTGGGACCCCAGCACTGCAAGGCAACAATGCTAACCACTGCGCCGTTGTGTTGCCTGGGCTTGCTCATTTAAGGTAGGAAAAAGGTAAATACGCAGGAAAAAATGTAACCACATTACAAGACAAGCTAATCGTCGAGATACGGGTAGCTCACCCTGCAACAATGCAGGATGTTGTGTTGTTACTCTTTGTTTGTGAGTAACAAACTGGTGTTTCCAGTGTCTGGTCTCCATATCGGCGAGCCAGCAATGCTAACCACTGTGCGATTGTGCTGCCCACAATGAAGTATCATTACTGAATAACTTTGACAAATGGATTCCACAGATGGAATTCAACACAGAGGCATACATCTTTTATAAAGCACACCAAAGCACACAGATGTCCTTCGGACTTTTAAAAAAGGCCTTTTTATTGCGAGACAATGCATTTTCATATAGTATTGACACTAGTGAATCAGTGACATGGCTTTAGGTCACTTTAGTGAGACATGCTTGCACTCGTAAGTTTTTGTTCCTTGGCCATTTTTATTGTCCTGTAAACATTGGATGTACAGCTCTTCTTGGTTTCACAATAATTTATTCTATTACTGTTTATCCTTGGAGAATTAAATTTAAATAAAAAAAAAACATTTCATTTTGGTCTTAAATTTGGAATTTTCTGCTGGTTAATCTGCTGTACGTTTTCTCTGAAAGTTTAATTCATCAGACGTCTTCAGTCTATTCCTGTCTCTCTATTAAGGCTGTCTATTAAAGTTTTTAAGAATATTGGAATAAAAAGTAACTTCTGTGAAAATCTGACTTACCTCTGTGACAAGCTACCCTTTTTCATTATGCTTTTTCTCAACACGAGCCTGCAAAGGGGATAAGGCAGAACAGAGTCAACATTATGGTCATTTAATCCAAAATGTATAAATAAAAATAGCTGTAGCAGGATGTATCATAATCTGCACCTAAAAATGTGTAAATAAACTATATTCAATATACTAAAAATAATTAAGATCCAATAGTCATTTATCTGTTTAACTATGTATTTAGTCTGTAATACAATACTGTAAAAAAATTCAATCATACTCATGGTCTAGACATGGCAGTGGAACTACTCTGAAGTGAGTCGTTGAAGGCTTGAACCTAGTGGAGACATGAATACTTAATTGAATTAAAGAGTTCAAACATTTTTGTTTAATGGCAATACAGGTTAATGTAAAGAATATTTTCTTATTCTAAAGCTTCTAACAAATTAAATATTCTATTATAACAACGAGCAATATCAATACCAGTATACCTTACCAGTAGACGGAAAATATTCCAAACATGGCAAGACAAACAGTGCCCAAAATGACCAGTTTACCTAAATGAAATGAAGGTTATTTAAGGCAATATTAACATTTCGTATTTATTTATTGTAAGCCTGTTGTAGTTAGCTACGCTATATACTTATTAACGGTCTTAACCAGCCCGCTGAATGAACTACATGCTACTTTGCCTTTTAAATCATGTGGAACGTACAATAAGTAACTTAAGGAATGGGGACGATGCTTTATTTCTGTTATTACATACAGTGTCTAGTAACATTTCTATGTTACAGCACCCGGCAATATTATACGTAATTTAACGAGGATAAAACAAAAATATTAAAAAGGTGCAGATGCTTTCACTCGTAGCCAAGGTTTTAAAGCCACAAAGAGCAATGGCGTTTAAGCAACATCCATTTTGCAATTAATACTAATGTATTTTTATTTTAATTTCTATTTAAAGTGAGCGTACCTTTTTTATTACATAGAGATACCACGTATAATAAATTATGGATAGCCTGAAAAGCTTTTTTCGCAATAACTCAAACGAATAAATCTATATAGGCGTCGCACATGCGCCCAGCGTTTTTTATTATTGAAAGTATTGATTTCATTATTGACTTTACAAGTAGGAGTCAAAAAGTAGAAATAAACGATGTTGTTTTTTTAACTTAAGTGTTCGTTGGTCTTTCCTGCAGACCTAAAATGCATGTACTGTACGGTCATTAAGGATTAAAACGAGTGTCACTATGACAAACTGTACCTTTGCTCATCCTTTCCTCCCTTACTAAAACCGTGTCCTCCTCGGTCTGTATTAGCACACAAGCGCAACCACACCCGTGTTCTGTTGTTAATGTGCCCTACAGAGGCGTTGTGTTCTCACGCAGACGGCGCAGTCCCCGCGGATCCCTGAATGGAAATAAAAATACATTGTACTGTTTATTATTTGCTAGGGATTTTACTATCCTGATTTTCCCTGTTTAAAACGATGAAATGATGATATGAATAACGCTATGAAGATCATTTGAAAATATTAAAATTTAAAATATAAAAATATTAAAACGTTTGACAAGGACCTACCTTAAGAGTGCCCAGGAGTGAGTAAATGTTACTCTGTAAGGGTTAAATCCCACATCAATACAGTTCTGGTGGATCAAGAAAGCTGAACCAAGAAAGGTGATGGGCTTCATTTATAAAACTGTTATCTTTTGTATGAATAGTGGCAATCATTTTAGAGGCTGTCTTGCTGCGTTTACAATCCGTGATTATTCCACCAGCCAAGACAAACCATTCTATTCTATGACAAAAAGGACAGAAAGAACTTGAAAACAGGTCATCTGGTGATCGTTGTTAAGCCCTTTGGTTCCAAATCCTTTGATTTAAGTGTCAAAGTTTGCCCTGTACCTGGAACACTACACAATTACGACCACATTGGTGCCCCTCGTCTAAAGTTGGTTAATTTCCTGAGAATTCTTAATATTGCTACGACATATTCATGTTCAATAAAGTTCTGAAACAGAATACATGACATGTTGGTAAATTTAGCTGAACAGCAATAACACAGTGAACAAACTGAAGGGTGAATCATTTGATTATGTGTAGACTTCAGCAAGTTTATCCAGTGTTTTTTACAAACCTCATAGAACCCAAGTCATCTTTGTGCTTCTTCAACATCCGAATTTTCCATATAAAAAGTCTAGTAACATTTTTGCTAATTAACAGTCTGCAACTCTATATGAAATGTCATATCGGGTGTTTGCCTAGGAATAAAAGTTTATGTGTGAACAGATCACCAAAATGTGCTGGAGTTCAATAACTCATATTATTTTTTTCAACATAATTTTACTGAGCTAATTTGCTGTACATTCTAAAAACATAATGGTCCATCTGTATGATCTTTCCCTTTATAAATATACGTACATTATTTATATGTATTTCGTAACCAACTCTTGTGAGGGCTTCTTAGAATTTCATTAATGTCACAAGCTATTTAAAATTGTAGTGTTGTATTTTATATTGCGTCAATTATATTCTTGAGCAGTGTTTTTTTTATTAAAAAAGAGTACATGACTGAAGTTTAGGATTTTATCATCTTTATTTTATACAGTGTCTCTCATGACACATCATCTTTAGGTGCTTAAAACCAGGCAAAAAAAACTGAGATACATACACATAAATGAATACAGTAAAAATAAATAAAGATGGGATTTGAAAGAGGTATGGGACTTGCAAGTTCTAATAGGGGCTGGAAGATCATTCTACTTTGGAGCAACAGCACAGAAAGCACAGTCCCTCAAGGGGCTCAATGTCTCGTAATTGTACCGAAATAAATCCAGAATCTGAAGAGATGACCAAAATAAAGGGCTGGGGTGTTACCTGTTCACTGATGTAGTCAGGAGCCACATCTTTCGAGCCCCTAAAGGTGAGCAGCAGCAGAAGCATTTTGAAATATACATTTCAAGGCCTGAGTTATACCTTTAGGTTCCTTTCCACACATATTGTGCGTTTAAAACACTGACACATTTTAGAAACAAAGTAATTCCACCCCTTACTATTCATATTCATCATACAGTGCTGACTAACTTGACATTTTATTTTGTATAAAATCGGCAAAAGAGTTAGGACTCATGTCTTACGAATCATGGTAGAACAGCTGCACATATTGTTCTGTCAAAGACAATTTACTTTGTAAAATTGCTTGTGCTTGCAGTAGCTGCTTGTGTGCGTTAAGCTTTTAACTCTTTTGTTAATTCTCCCTTGAGAACAAGGGACAAGGTCTGCAGACCACAAACTTGATAACTTGGACTATTTGGTAAGATCAATGTATAACATGATGATAGCAATATTTGCAGACCTGTTACAGCAACACAAACATCAGTATGATATCCTTATCCCTACACATAGAAGATAACGCAAACTTTCCTGTGCCAATATGGGATCACAGTGCTCTGCCAGTCTGAGCCTTGTTGTTTACATACTGTACTTATAGTTGAGTTAAGGCTGGTACCTATCACTTTCAGAGGGACTTGTTGCACCATATAACCTTGTCAGAAACAGGTTCACAATGAAATACTGCCTAAACTTCATAAAACAACCTTACACTACCCTGTCAGTTGTTTAACTAGAATATGGTATTATGTTTTTAAAGTGTTTCAGTAAATTCCTTACATTGCACATGTTCACAATAAATTGTAATATGCATTTTGTTTTTGTGTTAACAGTGAAGCCGAAATTTCTAGCTAAACGGACTTATTTTCAGAAAGGCCTTTTACAAATATTGCAGTCTGGCATCATTTGTGTTGTTTTCCATAACACACCTCAGGACCACATACTCAAGATTAAGTGGCAGTTTTTGCAGTAAGAATTCAGTCTTAAAAATTATACCACTTGGAGTTAAGCTTATAGTTTAAAACAGTGTGAAACCAGTATGTAATAAAGCACGATAGAACAGTGTATTTCATTTCAGTAGTACAAATGTGTCCCTAGAGGGTCCTTAGAACTGTACAGTTAGTTACAAATTCATTTGTTAAAGCAACTTTCGGTTACATTGCTTCAGATGTGTGAATAAATTTGTAGGAAACTACAATGTGAGCTTTCAAAACTCGTGTGAAAACAGTATTGTATTTAAATTTGGTACAAATATGAGGTACATATGAGACCATAGATGACAGCTGCAGATTCTTCAGTACAGCTTTGTGTAAAGCTACAGCTTCACGCCATAACACACTCCCACACAGCACTCATTATCATGGCTTCCTTCAAGGAACAGCTGGATGAGATCCTAGGATAAATTAGCTGCTAACTACTAAATACTGTAGGTTACATTGGCCAAATGGCTTCCTCTCAATTGCAACTGTTTCTACAGCTCCTTATGAACCTTACATATACAGACAAAAAGCATTTGCACTTCTGCATACAGAATAAAAGTCAAACTCATTCTTTCATTGAAGAAAACTGCATTACTATGTCAATAAAACAATATACTTCATTATATACAGTAGTTTACAACAATATTGAACAATATTGAAAAACATTGACATTCATTATACTGTACATTCTTCTTTGTCTGATTTATTCAAAACCTTTGTTTTGGACAGTACTGTAAAGGAACAATGGCAGTTTTAAGGCAGCCAATGAGATCATTACAGTAGGAGCTGAACTGAGCAGTGCACCTTAACCACACAGTTCAGTAGAGAGATGAGGAAAAAAAAAGAACAATTTGTAACACTGACTATAAAATACCCATAAGTTGTCTGCTTTTACTTGTTCGTGACTTGCATTGTGTCAGGCCAGACATCATGTAGCTCTCTTAGTGGGCGCCTTAAATCAAAACACAAAAGCAGCTTTTGTCTTAGAACTAGCTGAACGCTGTGTGAAATCTAAAAACCAAAAGCTTGACTGTGTTCAAACGCCCTTGTTTCCTAGAGATTTTCAAAAGCAGAGAAAGAAAACAACCGACCGTTTCTGAATGAAAGCCATTGTATCAAAAAGGGATAAAAATGAAAATATTTTAAGAAAGATACTTCATCTCTACAGAAAAATGTTTATAGTTGGTTGTGGTGCAAAAGGTCACTGTAACCTGTAGCACAGTTTCTGTATACAGAGTTTCTAGGAAAATAGGAAAACAATCCTTACTTGCAGCAATACATTTAAATTCCATTGAGGATTTAGACAAAAATACAAATACCCAATTTCTGTGGTCTTTTCTACAAAGAACTATAAATATGCCAAAAATACATTTTTATGAAAACAACAGACTCCTGTGATTCTTATTTTACAAAACTATCGGCAAATACCTGCAGCATAAATCAGATAACGCGATGCCTTCAGGGGAATCACAAAAGGTGCTGCAGCAGCTAGCAAAGTGTTCAGTGTTCTCCAATAATGCTCAGATTGTAGGGTTTTACCTGCTGAGCACAGAGCGTTGACTGTGTTCAGGAATGCCTTCGCTGCAAGTGTGAAGCGGACCGGGGAAAAGGGAGATTGAAGAGGGTGTCTGCACCCCTCCTCCACCCCTCTTACTACACCTCCTGTGCATAAGGTCACCACTTCGGGTAGGAGAAGGTGATGTTGTACTGCTTGGCCCAGCGTGCGAACACCTGCTTCTCGGTAATGAAGCGATGGTGGTTGCCCCTCCTCCCTCTCTCATTCTGGATGTAGGTCGTACATTCATCAGGCCCGCGGGGCTCGTAGTAGTGGTATGGGATCTTTTTGGGCTGGGGTCTCCTGCTGCAAAAGTAAGGACTGTGAGATTTCTTCATCCACACTGTCTTCAAATCCCTGGATCCATTGCTAACTAAGCAAGCAGTCCAGCGATTTTTCCATCATTATTATAGACAGCTTTTTCTCTCTCCCTCCTTGTTGTTCCTCAGACTACTATTGAATTAGAAAGTTGTTTTTGCTCATGGCGCAAGACCCTCCCCTTTTCTGTCACGACATACATTCTGGGTAGCTTCCACAGTCCACTGTAAGAAAGGCGAGCTTATGGCTGACTGCGCTTGTGCAGACTCCACCATAAACTTCGCCAGGTTTAAAAAAACAAAATGTATTTTATTCACATTCACGATGGTTTCATTAGCAAAACAAAAAGGCAGAGTTTTCCACAATACCAAACTATTCCACAAAGCTCACATAAACTAAACAGGCATCTACACAAGCACGTCAGAAACCGGGCCACTCTTTGTTTTCTTTTTTCCACTGCCACAGACATTTCTAGAATTTACACAAATGAACATTAGTGATTAGTCAACACTAATCACTGGCCGTCTTAAAGGGATAGACGCAATTTACGTAATAACAAAACAACAATTTATACCATGTACTTACAGGATTGATTTCAAAAGAATAGAACCAAAAATTAAAACACCACATGGCTCCTACAATACCTGCCTTGTTTCACACCCTGGTCAGCATGCATCTGACAGGACATCTTTGATGATGCAAAACCCTGGAATTTCTGGATGAGAGATTAACTAAAATAAAAAGGTTAATCTTCCAGGGCAGGGCAGAATCTTGCTCAGAGGCATATCTGAAGGCGTGTTTTAATTGTAATTGTGCATACGGTATTGGTACTGTGCATTATATACAAACAGAGTTTTGCTGTTCTATCTATGCTGCCTCTTTATAGCGCATTAATGCCTTTATAAATGGTGTGAAGATTACACTTTGTACTATTGATTCCTCTTTGCTGAACTGATTCAAAGCACTTCATCTTACCTACAGTAGTGTGGTGGAACCATCCCATATACATGAACACTATCGCACATCTCGATGGCAATCACCATGGTAAACCATCCGGTACTCAGCCATGATCGAGACTTTTCCCTGCGCAGGAGAAAAATTGGGACACATGCACTGTAGGGAATATACTGTACACAGTCTCAAAGACTGGGAGCCCCTGACTAACTTTGAAAAGCTTTGAGGCTTTTAAGAGAGAATGAAAGCACAGCTACAAGTTTAAAAATGGAAGGCAAAAAACCAAAAGTCTGAGAGAGAAACAGGGATTAAGGAATTAATCTTGTGTTGCACCAGAAATACTTTTTTTTCTGTATCTCTTTGCATGGCCAGTTAGTACTGTACATATATGAAAATAAAGGGTTAAATCGATCTTCTAGGTCCAGTGAAATCTGAACAATAGAAAGACGGTGTGGCATTACGTGGGACCTGTAACGACACAAAGCTGACAGCTGTCCTGGCTAATTTAGGACGGGCCGCAGCTGGGAAGGGCCTCTTAAGACGCACTGAGCACTTCCCCGGAGGGATGAGAAAAAAATTACCCCTTACTGGGGTACCAGGACTGGAGTCCTGCTTGTTCGTCCCTCCAGGAAAGTGCTCAGTGTGTCTTAAAAGGCCTCCCCAGCTGTGGCCTGTCCTAAATTAGCCAGGTCAGCTGTCGTTGCTAAGGCAACACATGGCCGTCATTCCAGGGCTCCGCCTCCACACTGAACACACCTTGTGTAACGCCACAGTGGTTGCAACAGACATGGATTAATTCATTTTCAAATGCATCGTGAGACATCAAGGCTGTCTCTTACCTGTCCCTTCCGGTCTCTTTATGGAAGAGGTCATCAAACTGGCGCATCCTCTTGGGAGCAATGATAAAGGCAGAAAGATTGGTGAACGCCATGCTGACCCTCTGGATGAGGCGAAAGAGCGTGCCCTTGGCTTCTTTGCCAATCTTGGAAGGAGGCCCCCAGAATATAAGCACAGGGTCCAGGGTCTTGTTCAGGAACTCGCTGGGCCGACGGATCAGGCGGTACACGCTGGAGTGCGCCACCACCCGCACCGTGCTGTGGTTCCCCACGTCCCTCTCGAAGCCCGTCGTGGGCGCGTCGTTCATACGGATCACGCAGTCCGCTTGGTCGATCTCGTTGCCTACGTTGCTTCCCAGTAGGTGGCTTGAGCTTGTCACCAAGGCGCAGTGCCTACAGTGAAGGTTCAAGGTCTGGGAAAAGACAGTTTGCATGACCTGGTATGTTTTTGCTTTAAAGAGCAAGGCCATAGAAATCGCAGTGTTTGTCGGCAAAAATTGTCGACTGATGTTCCTACTTTTCGCTTCAGAAATGGCTCTAAAATGACACTCGGAGCTCTTTTCTTAGCTTCTGCTGATTCCTGCATTGCTTCCAGGTCTCACTTAAATCATTTTCCTTCCGTGTATGCCAGATCTTTCCATTCACTCTACTTACATCCCACCTTAAAATTAATAAAACCAACTATTCAGTGCAAAGTTAATGAGATTCAATAATCCATCCTCATGCACCTCTCTGCTCCCAATACCAGTTAAGAGTAAGTCATGAAGTCATGCCTATTGATCAGTAACATTCTTCAGTAACAGCTGCCATCACAGGTTCCTCCACTGAGAATACAAATCTACAAGTAGGCTTCTTCACTGAACATCTTTGCTTGACCATTTTGAGGAAAAAAACATGCTACCTTATACTGTGTCTTTTGACAACATATTAACGCAGAGAATAGTCCAAATGAAACACAAATACAGTACAATTAAGACAAGGTGTTGAAATGAATGTTTAAAAAGTATTAAGTTAATATAAACAATTGTCTAGCTTTCTGTTCATTAAGGAGCAGTATATCTGCAGAAATGTAGTGATGCAATGTTTCAGGCAGGGGACTCTCTTTTCCATTTAAAAAATGGTTTATTTTCCATGATGTGCCTAAACCCAGATTGCTCCCGTCTTGCTATAAATATAGATTCTGGGATTCACTCTTTCGATATCCCGGCTACACATGTAAATATACTTCCCCATCCACAAAAGGGCTTAAGGGAGGTCCTACGCATTTCACACTTTCCCTTATTTTTAGCTTCTTAAATATCTAATTTTTTTAAAGTCAGGATTATTTTAGTGTGGGAGTCGGTTAAATCCACCTGAATAAACTCTCCTGAATGCATAAACTCGACGCGAGGGAAAAGCACATCTCATCTTTAAAAATTAAACATGAAAACATGGATCTATCAGAGGGGTGAGCCTGGGCTGCGCTTCACAGCCTTGCAGAATCCATGTCCCGTCCTTTTCAAGATGTTCTCGCTGTTATGAGGGTCATAACACATGACTCGATGGTGGTTGTTAATATAATGTCTAATAGTTCACATGTGGGCTACAATCCTATACTGTACCTTGTTCCCATATACAGAGATGTAGCCATCCTCAGACGCCCACTTCTTGAGGTCAGTGGAGCGAACAGTGAAGTGATGGCCGTTTCGCAGTGGGTTGTAGCTGTCGTTGCCAGTGTTGGAGTTATAGAGGATGAGCAGCGTCGTGAGGAGGAAGATGGCCCCAAAGATGACTATCTTCTGGCTTTGCTGCCCCTGCTATACAAGTTCATAGGCAACATGTAAGAGACACAGCATATACAGCCTGTCAAGCACTTTTAGAATTTGAATATCTCAGTATTTCATCAACATTAATCTAGGCGGTTCTGTAACTGAGAAAGAGGTCTCGTTACCATGAGATTTCCTGTTCATTTTCCTGCTCTGCCACTGACATGCTCTATTAACCCAGATCAAGTTAGTTAAGCTTGGGATCAGTCATGCGAAACAACGCGACAGTTGTTGATGTATAGTTCAGTATAAATCACCATGGAAAAAAGGTCTTCTAAAGGAACTGAATTATAAAAGGAACAAGTAATAGGTTTATTTCATGCTGAAAAGAGAAGAAAGAAAACACGTTTCTTCTGAAGGCTCCACGGCCGAAACGTTGTGTTTTCATTCTTCTCTTTTCAGCATGGAATAAACCTATTACTTGTTCCTTTGCAGCATATGCATGCTGAACTACTGTATTATTAATGTTTGTCTCCTGGTATGACTGTTATATTGTCATTAGGCAACACTTCAGCTCTTTCAGCACCCAGAGAAACAGCAACTCCTGTTAGCTCCCATGTGCCTGCTGCTATCAGTGAGTGTTGACAGACCATCCTGCATGTCAGGGTGAAACTAGCAACATGTCCAAAGACGAACACCTTAATGGACTGGCAATTTAAAGGAGCCTGTCTGCTGTTCCTCAGTCTCACCATGCAGGCACAGCTGTTGTCACTGTGAGCCAAGGGATAAAGTCTCAACTGTTGATAGTAAATTAGGTGGAATATATTAAAAACATAACAGGTGATCCTACAATAAACAATAGTTTTGAATATATAAGGTTGCAAATGATACCACACAAGATAGTGGTCACCCACCAGCACAGGCTAGTATTGTATCTATCTATTCTGCTATAAAAATGCAATATAAATGCAGAGAATTATTAGAATTGGTCTTTCTCCACACTGGTGTTTCATCTTATGCACTGATACCAGCTACATTTCACTGATACCAGCTACTTTCACATGTACTTTCACATGTAGATTTCATATCTACAGTATATGCAGAAACAGTTTGAACAACACTAGTGTGGGCCTCTGAGTATAATCCTCTGTAAAGAATACTGATTATGAATTAAAACAACACAACATTATAAACAATTATAATGGTAGACATAAAGTATAAACAGGGATGTAAACATTCTGCTTTATTGAAGGGAAGGCTTTTTTATTAATGCAGAAATACAGGGATGTGTACATTATCTAATATACAAAAACTAAAAGGACTTGCACTACAAGGAAAATCACGTTGTTTGCCAGTGACTACAAACATACACTAAATGGAATAAAATAAAAAATAAACAGGCACTAGTTATAAACCCTTAAAATGGATGTGTGAACTTAATAAAAGCAAGAATCTTTAATATCTCTACTTGGTAAACTAGGATGATTATAACTGAAATCATGAACATTATTATTTAATTCATTTAAGGAAATGAAAGATAAATATTTGTGAAGATGCATAGCTTTTCTTGAAGCATCTTCCAGTACAGCACCCCCACAGGATGGTACTGTATTTATATTTACAAATGTAATGGCACAAATGCTTGTATAGTTTTGACGTATATATATATATCATATGTTATAACTGATCTGAATTATATACTGATGGAAAAAAGAAACACCTCCTCCACACTCTGGCCCTCCTGTCTGCGTGGAACAGGCTTAAGAGTGACTCATCTGTGAAGAGGACCTGATGCCACTGCCGACGAGTCCATCACAGCCTCTGTCTGGCCCAAGCCAGTTGGGTGTGACATCTAAGAGGTGTGAGCAGAGGACCTCTGACAGGTCACCTTGCTCTAAGGCCAGCAGCATGGAGCCTCACTGTCCTGTCACTGATGTGGTCATTGTGTCTGCTGGCAGTTTCAGCAGCAGTACAGGTGGCAGTTCCGAAACAATCTCTCAGTTGGACCAGTCTGATGTGTCGGTCCTGCTCTGGTGTGGTCACTTGAGGGCGACCAGATCTTGGATGGTATTCTGTCCTGCCGGTCTGCTGAAACCTTCTCTGCAGTCGGGACACAGTGGAGCAGCTTACTCCATAATATTTGGCAATGCTGGCACATGTCATGCCTGCCCATGTATCTGGTGAGATTCGAAGCACTATGGAATGCTCAGAAAACTGACTAAGTGGGGCCTTTTTCTTACAGTGACCTAAGCTGTGAATTAAGGCCCTTTTAAAGGTGACTTGATCAGGCATTGTTCCACCTGGATGTCGTTGGGTAAAAGTGCACCTAACAAGCTTTCATGTGATTGTCAAGTTGCAATGCCTCACTGCACAAGTTGTCTTGCTGGTCAGAGTGCTTAAAACAAATCGACAACCTTTTGTGAAAGCACATAAGCTATAACTGTAGTATTCTCATTCCAGAAAATGTTGCGTTTGTTTTTTCCATCAGTATATATATATAGGTCACATTACAATTAAATAAATGTATCTACTACAGAGAAACTGAGCTCTATACAATGAATACATTTGTTTTGAGAGGATTAAATCTATTTATGTAGCTTTTGGTGATGCTGATGAATATACAGAATATAATCCTGCTACATTAAAAAGATGGGACTTGTTATACACAACCATTGAATACAGTTTTCTGTTTAAAAGATTACCTTATCCCCACGCCTATGTGCCATTCTGCTTGCTGTGCAAGGACTACAATCCCATCTTCACTTGTTCAGTCTTCATTCCTGAAAAAAAAGAAGATAAATTAAAAAAATTAATATTCTGACATTATATCTTCAAACTGGACAACTTTTCAAGTGCCAAATAATAGTGTCCTGGATGGAGGAATTAACCAGATTGTATGTTTAATTGGTACATCATGATCTGGAATATTAACTGTAAATGTAAATACATTTTCTCAAGGTGTTCTAATCTGAATATAAATGCACCTGCTTTTGTGATTTACTTTCTGATGGATATCATTCATTTTTTCCAAACAAATAATAGTGCAATGTGCAAGTTTTGCTTATAATCTTTTTGCGATTTTTATTTGTTTGTATAGTTTATCTGATTCAGAATTTGAGGAAAAACACTTTTTGTTCTAAACAAATTGATGATTTCTTTAAATGAATTGTTTTTTGTGTCTCTGTCAGAAGCCGTTGAAGGTCTTTGAGTTGTACAAAACACACAATACTAGCCTTGGGCTTATCGGTCAGTTTAGAATATTCAACAGAAGGCCTTCACTGCCTGGAACTGACCCAGACACTAATGATTGACTTATTATGTACTACAGTTCCTGAAATCAGAGCATATCAGAGCCGGTGAATTGAAATCAGTACTGTTTAATTTATAACATATAGATCTTCTGAATGCACAAGATTCGATTTATGATAATAATATTTATGATATGATTTATATTTAGAATGCTTTGCTTGTAAAATACATGTTCAGCATACAGTGTACAAATGAACTGCTGGCATAAAGCATAAAGTAATAAAGCATAAAGTAACATTATAAACACAAATCACTCTCCACATCACTACTGTCTAAAATATACCCAAAATGACTTGTCAGTCAATATACACGCTGTATGACTTTGAAAAAACACAGTATTGGAGAGGAACTCTCTGACAGTGTGGTGCTCTGATGCTATCTCATAAGTCATAAAAGACTTTGTTTTCCATTTGCTATGCGTCTTGGGAAAAGGAATTATCTATATTTGCTCCAAAGTTGTGTGTTTCAGTCAAAGCCTTATTTTTGTCTATTGTTTGTTTTTTTTCTGATATTGCTTTCAAAGCATAAAGTTATATTTTCTTCAGTTTTTTTCAGGCTAAACTCATACATTGTAATAAAATAACGTCATAACGTTACAGTTACAGTGATAACTGTACTTGTTTGTAAAACTAGTTACACCTGGAATAAGTTAATGTACTAGAGGTCCTCTCCTCACACTTTCATCCACCCCCCTGTATTTATCTTGTCTCTTAACTTAAAGCTCTTGACAGGCCAGGCTGTAGATAAAGCTTCTTATAGAAACTTAAGGGCTGCTAAGCCAATTATATCTGATGGAAAATCCCATTCAGAGAGATTAACTAACTTTTCTTACACATCCTCTTGATATAGTTCATGTCCTTCATTTTGCCCTGAGCTTATCACATTAAAAAAACACCCAGATTTCCTGCGATCAGCCATCACTAGTGGTGGCAGGTGACATAATAATGAGAAAAAACAGCAGAGGCAAGCTAAAGGATTTTCTAGCTGGGCTTTGTGGTTTAATGGTAAACTGCTGTGTGCTTAAGCTAATTAAGTTCTTACACACACGTCTGTTACAGCGAACTGTCGAGTTCACACATGCAACATGCTTGTTTGTTAGTGAATACTGTTCTAGAAAATAAGAACAGTACTGGCATTGTGCTTCTTAACCTGACAAATGGAATAAAGTTCCTTAAAAGAATTAACATTGTACATTACCCCCAAAAGATAACATGCATCTCATTTAATAATACACAAAACTGTAAATCTGTTTCTGCAGTATCTAAATTACACATGAAACCCACGAGGAAACAGATTGAGCTTTAGCAGACGTATATTATCATATTATCCGATTTGTTTTATGATGTGACACAGTTAAATATCGAATCGGAGCAATAATTTTTCTCTTATTGCAAAGAACAAGCATGGATTCACAATGGGGAACTACTTTAACACTGAAAGAAATACAACTATAAAAAGACTTTTATTCTTTTAGGATATCAAACATTAAGTTCAACATAAATGATAATGACACAAGATTCTATTTTGCTGTGATTTTTAGATCCAAACAATACCAAGTAGTGTTTTACACGATTGAAATAATATTTTTCATTTATACTGAGTGTGTAAACATCCGCTATTATGTTTTAATGTGTGTCGCAAAACATAATTTTACAAAATGTTCAATTTTATGTAAACTGTAAACGTATAAATGTTACTATAAACAGTAAGAAACCAGTTCCCTGCACATGCACGTAGTGGGTTCTGAAGCTGTATTTCTTCGACCACCATGGCTAACAGAAACATTCCAAAAGTTTTTATTTATCATAAGCAATCACAGCAAAATAGGAAGTTCCTGATCTCCTCTATACTACACATTACTTGTTTTATCTGCACTTAACTCCACTTGGGATCAATCGCCCTTTGATACAGTATCTGAAGTTCAGTATGTGGCATTCAAACAGGAAGCTACAGTAGCAACAGTCAATTCATATAATCAATTTCCAGTGAAACTTTAGAGAAGAACTATGAACTGTCCATGTTCATATCCATCATGTCCATGTTTATAACCACTATAACTAGTGGTTATATACACTAGTGTGCATTCTTAAAATAAACCATTGCTTTTGTTGTGTACACTTTTACATGACCCCATCTGTTCAGTAGCAACTGGCAGCCCAGTTTTCATTTGCAGACTGCTTGTAAACAATCCAGTATGTAATAGTATTATTGTAAATGCTCTATGCAAAAGTTCAGCGAAAAGGGCTGGGTGTTCAGTCAGTACTGCCATAATTACTTGGCTGTACAGATGATTTCTGTGACAGGCTTTTTACAGTCAAAGACTGTCTCTTTGAGTATATGCTAACGTTTTATTGAGCATTGGCAG
Organism: Lepisosteus oculatus; assembly: GCF_040954835.1. Classification (NCBI taxonomy): domain Eukaryota; kingdom Metazoa; phylum Chordata; class Actinopteri; order Semionotiformes; family Lepisosteidae; genus Lepisosteus; species Lepisosteus oculatus. Next base: position 7,854,159 of record NC_090719.1, on the reverse strand, counting down.
CACACTCACAGAGGTTAATAAAAATATGAAATATTTTAATTACATCTGTAAGGGCAAGCAACAGTCTAAATTAAACTAACTGTTTAACCACTGATGAAGGTATATTAAAACATCTTTCTGTGTCAGTGAGTACGAGGGCCAGCATTCTGAGTGAGCAGCTGAAAAGCCAATCACAGCTGTACAGCTGTGCAGGTGCCTGCTTCAGGTCACAACCATTCATGAGCAACAGTGTAGTCAATGAGCTGCAATCATTTCATATTTTCATCATGCTGAGTAGTTGGATACAGGGTTATCATATAAGACAGTAATGCATGTTAATGCTACAAATGATGGTGGTTATCTAAAAAATCTATGCCCCTAAAGTAATTGTTTTCAGGAACAGAACTGGTTTATTAAATGTTTTCTTCACTATTTCAGAAAATCGATAAGTTTTTTTTTTTTGTCACTCAAGCTTTAAAACCAGGAAAGGTTCATTTTTCCATTCCAAACTAAAATTGTCTTCATCACCCCTCCTCTTTCAGAAAACGAAATATACATTTGATTTAAAATACAGGTTATATAATTGTTCTAAAAACTCCCATCTGTTGAGAAATTCTGAATATGTTTTGGATTGAATATAATTTTAGGGCAACAGCTTGCTCATCTGTTTGTGCCAGCCCAGCTGGCAACTTATGAAAGATACCAGTCCTGCAGCACATCTGAATTCACAGAAATCCTGCCAGACCCATACTTTCTCTCAGACTTTTCCTTCTAATTACCATGTATTAATTAAATAAGGACATACACACTTGCAAATAAACTTTTTATAAAGCTTGCTTCTTTATTAGGTTACATTTGCTATGGTTTGAATTTTCTATACTGATCAAGAATGACTCAAAGCAGAAGGACCTAAAAAACAATACCAGCCAGAGATATGGCAAGGTTACAGACATGCAATAATGAAAGATGGCTTTTTTTCAGTGCAGCAACAGACTGCCCTTGATGGTTTCAAGAATTCAGAGGTTTTACCTGCTATCCTAGAAGGCTTCAACATAAGATTTGCCCATCTGGACAGATTTTAGCTTGTAAAAGTCCCAGAACAGTGAGCTAAAGTCAAAAGCAAATTGGCATGCTTTATATCATTGCAAAGAGTCAGTATATAAACTGTGCAAGATCAAGATGTGACATTCACGCCCTAACAAGTTCAAGTAAAAGAACAATGCTCTTGTACTCTTTCTCAATCGGTAAATGAACTCAGGAAGTGCAGGCTGGTGCATGGTTCCTGTAATTAACCTGGTCTGTTTCTTCCTCTTGTCAGTATTTGTATGGCAGGACTGTTAACTGCCCGGTTTGTTCATCATTTAGTCATGTAGCTGTCTCTGTGCCTCTTGCTAATTTTAGCTTTTTCCTCAACAACATGTAATTTTGTGAATTCATCCCTCAATAGCACAGAAAGGTAATTTAAGCTCTGTGCCTTATCATTCTTGTATCCTAGTGTCTCTTCGTCTCTAATTCCACAGTGCATCCACAGTGACCTCATAAACAGAAAAAACAACTGAGAAAAATCGAAATGCATAATATTTTTATATAAAAAGTGTCAGACTTTTTATCTCCTGCATAGTTAATGGGAGCAGAGTTTCAGATTCTAAAATCCTGCAGCCTTGTATATCTTTTCAACATCTCCTGTCACAGAGTTGAGATTTGACTGGCACAAATTGCACCAAACAGCAGGGTGTATACATGCACTTTGACTTCTGCTTCAGTCTTTTCCTCCTGTGAATTACACCGAAGACAATGAGCTCCTGTTGTATTTGAAAAGAATTCCTTTGTTCTGTCAGACATGAGAAAAATTTAAAAACAGACTTCAGTACTGAACTTACAGGTCTAATCTGCTATTTTGGTACTTTTGGTCTTTACTTGAGGGTGACTGGTGCAATCCCATTCTTCATTCTTCGTTTAAATAGATTGCTCCTTTATTGTTCATTCATGTACTAATAAATTATTCTTCCCTCATATTTATCATAACAAATAATGCCTATAAAACAGTAATGGCAGCATATTTTATCAATTATATTTCAAGAATTCTGAAAGTCAGCTTTGCTTTCAGGGGAAGAATCTTATAAAGAAGGTTGTTACAAAGAACTCTTAAAATATCACAAATGCAGAACTCTAACCTCAGGAATTTACTGCCTTTTTTACTTGTAACTAGATGCCTAATTTTAGTTTTTCTCATTTTTAGCAGTAGCTGTTTTACTGCCACTCAATATTCTATACACAGTCAATTTCTTAGATGTAAAAATCAGATGCAATGCAATATTAAATAGATTGATTTCTTCCATGAAATGCTAGGAACACATACACCATATTTAGGTAAAATTTGTATATGCATGTTTTGACATGCAGTTGATATCTTTTAGTCTACTGTATGATGAAAACTCTGTTTCACTATGGCCACTGAGTCTAGAACTGGACAAATTAGCTTCCTTGTGTGAGAAGGAAACCCACCTTTAAAGGTAATAATAATTCCTTACACTTATATAGTGCTTTTTGGACACTCCACTCAAAGCGCTTTACAGGTAATGGGGACTCTTCTCCACCACCACCAGTGTGCAGCATCCACCTGGATGATGCGACAGCAGCCATAGTGCGCCAGAACGCTCACCACACATCAGCTATCAGTGGGGAGGAGAGCAGAGTAATTAAGTCAATTCATAGATGGGTGATTTAAAGGTGATTTAATTTTTTCATATATGCATTAGACCTATGGAATTTTCCCATCGTCTTCCTACCAGCTTCTTCATCCTTATTCCTGGTGTTCATTGCCATTGAGTTGTTTAAGTGTGATTAACCAATGCTTACTCAACACCACTGAATAGCTCAATGAGCACTTAAGCTCATAGCACTTATCACTAAACATTAATAATGTGAGTATGTGAGTAGTAAGGAATTCAATATATGTTTTCTGTAAGAAAAGGAAGCAACTATGTTCTGGACTAAAAAGAGTGGTAACAAATTCTAATATTTTATTTGAACTCATCTTAATTTTTCTCCCAAGATATTTGTGTTTTATCAACAGAAACCCAAACCCCAACAGTAATAACAGGGTCTCTCCCTCAGTTCCCCAAGAGCCTAGTGTGTTCAGGTTTTAGTTTCAGCAAAGCTCTTAGTTATATAATTGATCTAATTATTTAATCAACTTCATAATATTGAGGCTTCCAATGAGGCTCTGTGGCGTCACCTTTAATGAAATAAATAGTTGGAGTAACCAACTTCATGGCATTATGAAAAATTCTGTATATCTAAGAAACTACTTAGATTAATTGATAACTTAGGTTGTAACAAAAACCAAAAGACACTAAGACCTCCAGGTACTGAGTACTGAGGCTTCCGAACTTTTCCATGTCTGACAATACAATGTTTAGAATTTCAATATTGGATCGCTCAAGTTTTAAAATGCATAATGTCACCTTTAAAACCGTAAGAACTGGAATATTAAAACCACTTATTCTACGTTTCGCAATATCCAGAGCGCAGGACCACATCGCGTAAGACATACAATTTCTGGTCAGGTGTTGCAAAGCAGCTGTTGCATAAACTAGTGGTAACCATCTACAAAATAAATCGGTAAGCAGATAAATCGGTTAGAAAATAATTCAAGGAAGATGTGATGAATGACATTCCTTGTATGTAATAAATTATTTTTACGCTTGCCGCCCCAGTTAAATGGCTCCATATTACATAGGGTGTGATCAATTGATGACGAACACATGTTTCTTTCCAAAGAAATGTATACACACATCTATTATTCATAGTGCCTTAAAATGAAACTACGGCGTCTCTTATCCGTGCCTCGGGCAACGTTGCACAACCACGAAGCTGTAGTAAGCGATAACATCGGTTCAGACCCTTGGTTGGTTGCGAATCAGAGTTCGCTTTAGCAGAAACATCTTGGAAACACTCTATGAAGTCCCAATGTATAGGCAACAAGGTGCAACATTTTGCCAATTCTTAGTGAACCCCAAGTATGTTTTAAACTAGGATCTGGTATCAAAAATCTGAAAATTTTAATTATGACTACATTTCCGCCTTAATCATAATACTGACGCACATCGAATTGTAATCCCATGCGGGAAATACTCGCTCTTGCTGTACATTAAAATATAAATATATTACAGACTAGGCCTTTAAATTCTACCCTAAACATTTCTGATACTCGAAAGAACTATGATCACAGGTCTCTCCGGATAGCTGCTACTCGCATTGCACAGATAGGGATGAAATTCATAACCGTTATCTGAGGCACATTGCTAACGCCGTTGTGCTCAACGATAACATTGATAATCCGACGCGTTTAAAAATAACCCTAATACATTTTGAAATTAAAACCATTTATTTTTGCATTTGCGAAACTTACGATCTGTGCTTCTTAATCGGTTTTGATCCATTCCGTTTTCGCTGAAACGACGAGACGCGTCACCCAGCCTCCCAGCATCTCCTGTTTCAGGAGGAGACGAGTATCCGCTGAGTCCTAAAGCTAGTCTACGTACAATTCAATGCCGTGTTAAACTGGTTTGTTCTAACAAGTATTGTACAATGTGACCAAATGGAAAAAAATGTGTTCCACTATTTTAAGTCTCTACTTCAAGCGAGGACCGGGTGACTGCTTGTTGCCTTTCAGTATACAAACTAGCAAGACTCCTCAACCTCTCCCCCATGGTAATGTTTTTTTTTACAAAAACAATTTTAATACTTCGATAACTACTACAGCAGTGATATCAGTGTGCCTCAATCTGAGGTACGGTTGTCTCTTTTCTGCGTTGGCGGTAAGAGGAATATAATTGCCAATTATGCCACACTGGGAAACCTTCTTGGTCATAAAATCAAAGATTGGGTGGCCGCAAATTACAGGAAACTGAAATATACTGTCTAAAAAATAATTAATTAACCCAATGCTTTTATCCAAAGGGACATACACCTGCATTCGTTTATAGAACTGGGTATTTTAAGCGTGCATCCTGGGATTTGAACCTGCTGGCTAAAGAAACACTTAATGCGTTAAAATTACATTTTACAGGTCGATCTCCGAGGACTTATTTATTAACCACATTTCTCACATGGATCACATTATATTTGACCAACACGCAGAGTAACCTAGCACTTAGCCAGAAAATGTGTGTCTTAATGTTTACTGCATATTAAACTAACACCTGGGCTGTACTGGAGTAAGAGGACTTGTCGCTCGTTTTCCCCACACAAAATAATGACAGATTGCATTTCTGTGAGTGCTGTGGCTTTTCTGAAAGTAAATTGAATTTCTGCCCAGAAAATAAGCAATAAGTTTAGTTTGAGAGAGGGGAGGAGAGTTACCCCCTTGTTCCAGACTCCCACTACCCTTTGGGTAAAGGACTGTGGGGGAGTATGGGACAAGCTACCCAGCTAGAGAGTTCCCTCACTGCCTGTCAGGTCTATACACACACAGCAGGGTCACAGACAGGAAGAGGGGGGGGTCAATTAAAAATCTAACATGAACACATCACGCGGAACAATAATTAAAGGACACTGGCCACTCGTGTCAGTCTCCATCCCAGCAGTCATCAGAATATGCCACTCAGTGAAACTCCAGGCCGCACAATACTTTAATCTTTCTAGGGTATCAATGAGAAGCACTCTTTTATCAAAAGATTATATTTTATTTTAAACAAAAGGCATCATCCAATTAAAATACAAATTGCAACAGTTCAGTACAACACAGATGTTACCACAATAATGGTAATAATGTGATTCAAAAATATAGATTAAAAAACAATGACATGTTTAACCTTTCTCAGGATACAGGACACTGTACGGTTCAGAGAACAAGTGTATTCATATCTTTATACAACGGAAGGAGTAGCAACATGTTCTGTGCAAGGAAATTGAGAAAGCTGAGAATGCAGGCATAACAATCAACACAATGAATTACTTTGGATTATACCCCAGGACAGAAGATTGCATTCCATTTTAATCATGATGTTTAAAATAGAAAAGATGTAGACAATACAAAGGAACTACAAGAGTTCACTGACTGTGAGGTAGTCTTTATAAACTGCTTTTGTCATAGGAATCACAACATACAGCAATTTTATGCAAGGTGCCAAATGTGTCCATTTCCTGGAGATATTTATTCATTGTTGAAAACAAGAACTGCAAATTATTACGGTATTTTGATGGATGAATACTTTAATAAGCACAGCAATGCTTACTAAAAATATGTTCATATATCCATCATTATACTGCAGTAGTGTTTTTGGGCACGCCTTGTTCGTTACAAATGAGCACCCAGCAACTTTCCTTTTAAACATGCTTTTGTTATGATTGATCCAAAACTCCCATCTTGACCAGTGAGGTTTGAACATGAAGCCATTCATGCATAATTACATTTTCATGCTTTTGTCTTGTAAAGTTCATCTCATTTGGTAAAACAACTTACATTTTCAATTTTAAAAGACATAAAGCAGTCCAGTTCCGTTTAATCAGACACAGGGACACAGAACTTAAGGGACAGGTTTTGGATCCTTAAATCTGTTCTCATTTAAGGCACTATGAATCGTTTCAGGTACACAAAACAGTAATGCTGTTTCTTTCACTGATACTGAGCAGCGTACATTTTCAACTTGTTATATATTCATACCCAGGATACAAAAAGCAAACTGAGGCAACATAGTGGTTTAATGAATTAATTGGCTACATCAAATTAGGCACAAAAGAGAAACAGAGAATAAAAGATATACTTATATTATATCTCAACAATTAAAACATAATTGAAATGCTATGACAAGTAGGCAGCCCTGTTGATTTCATTTCCAGGCATTAATGGGTTTAAATGCAATTTGCAATGCTGCCAGCATCAACAGTTCAGACATTGGCAGGACTTCCCAACTATGACACAACCCCTACCACGCCGCTGATTCAGACACACAAATAAGGTTGTTTTTTTTATCAGAAAGTTTGTGGCGTACGTCTTGAGTCAAGTCTGGTCCTGCTGTACAATTGTAAAAACATTTGTACACAGGGGAGGTACGGTAGGACAGTAGTTAGCAGGATGGGAGCCCTGGGTTCAATTCTGGACTTGGGGTGTTATCTGCATGGATTTGTATGCTCTCCCTGTGTTTGTGTGGGTTTCCTCCCACAGTTCAGAAACATACCAGTAGGTGAACTGGCTTCTGGGAAACTTCTGGTTTCTGGTAAGTCTGTGTACCTGCCCTGCGATTGACAGGCATCCCACCCAGGGTGTACCCTGCTTTGTGCCCCTGATTGCCAGGATAGACTCCCCCCACAACCCTGAATTGGAAGAAGTGGTTAGAAAATGGATGGATGGATTTCTATTCTGGCGTGACTTTAAATTGAATTTCAAGTGTAACAGACGCAATAAATTCTGAAGCATTTAATGTACAAATCGGTACCTTAACAATCTTTGATAAATTGCCAATTATTTTCATGATTTAATCTTTCGTTCTTCTCGTGTGAATATTTGGGCTGTGACCGACATTCTCTGTTTGTGTTTGTACTGGCTATTGTTTTGTCCATGCACATACTATGTAAAATAACATTAAAAGTAACATTTTGCTACTTTAAAACAACACCGGATAGAATATTAAAATAGAATATTTTAATGCCCTTAACAGAAGCACCAACTGCCCCACATCTCACCAGGATGCCATCAGATCAACACTGACATTGATTACATAACTATGGCCTGGCCTTTTCACTATTCCTCTGTATGCCTATAGACCTGTCTTTCAGCCACAAATACCTCATAAATAACAATCAAGCAAACAACATAGCAAATTCAGATCAATACAAAAATTACCTTATAACAATTCTTGCATGTATATATCACTTTTCATCCAGAAGGATCCCAAAGTGTTTTACAAATCAGTGGGAACAAACCTCATCCATCACCTGGGTGATGTGTGACAACCATTATGTGCCAGAAGCCCTACTACACTGCAGAGCAGCTGGAAACATGCAGAGCAGCACTGAAACTGAGCAGCACTGAAGCATAACTTTACCAACTGAATTAAAGGGGCATTCATCAAGGACAGATCAAGCAAGACTAGAGTGGAATTCAGCTAAGATACTGCGATAAATACCATCTATTCCTATGTATAATGCTACAGTATCTTTAATGACTAAACATAGAAAATCTTCACTTACAATCACATGTGAAGGATTGCACCATCTATAGCATAGATACCATACCGGGGTGCTGATTTGGACATTGGTCAGAGTGACACCTACTGGTAACCTAACATTGCCGCAACCTGGTTTTCTTTGGAAGCCAGCCCATTGCTTGACTTGTGAGATCTGACAAGCTCAGGCTACAATTTGGTAGCAACGCTGGCTATTATTTTTAAAAAAGCTTTGTATCCTTGCTGTAGCACTCGGTTAATAAAAGCTAAGTATGTCATAAACAGTGTGATGTAGGGACTCAAAAACGTTAAAACACGCCATACTGATCTGATGGCAACATTTCTGAAAAATCAAGCAATCAATTTAAAAAAAAGATCTGTAATTTGTAATAGGACACTGTGATTTTGTTTTTGAAAAACTGACCTTTAGCAAGAAACCCAAAACAAATGTTCATAGAAAGCTGGTCCTGATTTCACTTAGACTTTCTATAATGAGTTAAATATCTGTCTGAGAATTCTCTAAGAATTTAAATCATCAACTAATGATGGCATGTTAACAGTCTGAATAATAATTAAATTTAAAACTCAGGAAATTATGAAAAATTATGTTTTAGGTTTTGAGTTTTCAAGAGTAAACAATAGTCACAGAATTTTTTAATTTAAATAAATATATATACATGTATACATGTATAAACTCAATTGTCACATAATAATACTGATTTCATCTGTTTCAAACGACCCATTCAATATGCCAAGCTCAGTTTACAATACTGCCTTGTTGAGCACATTTGGCTTATGTAGAACGAGATGATAGGGGGCAGAACAATATTGCACAGAAGCCCACCTTACTACTATAAAATTAGATCATGCAATACTGATGCTGCATTAATACTTTAAACACTGTTAGTCTTACTACTTTGCCACGTTAGAAATGTCAACACAATGGCCATGGTTTCTGTAGGCACTGAAAGCGATAAAGGTTAGTATAAACCTTGAACTGGCAGAAAACACTCAAGAAACAATCTTCTCATCTGTCCATGAGGGGTGTAGAAATTCTATTTTCTTGCGCGTTGCCCATTTGGCAAAAATGGCCTTCTCGGTGATGAAACGGTGGCCTCCCCTCGGTGCTCTCTCGTGGGCTTTGTACATGTGGCACTCATCCATCTTCCCCCTCTCGTAGTAATGGTAAGGCACAGCCGTGTGGTTCGTTTGGCTAGGAAAGACATGACTGACGTCAGTGCACATTACTGTCGCTGTGACTCATGGGGCTACTTTTGACACAATTAAAAAAAATAAAAACACCAAACCTTTCGGCCCTTGTGTCAACAGACAATGGAATCTCATAAAACGTCAACCAGACAGAGCAAATTTGGGTTTTTTCGGCTCTTTGTCTGGCTGATGTTTTTTGGGATTTTTAAAAATGTTTCTCAGGTTGTGTTCGTCTTGTTCAAATTTTCAAACTTCTTAAAAAAACACTTAAAAATGTCCACAAGACTGGAAAACTAACAAGAAACATCTCAGACGAAAGGGCTCTAGAGAGAAACAGTAACAATTATTTCATTTTCTGAAGCTTTCATAAAATAACTATGCTTTGTGGGTGATAACAGCACTCCTGTTCCAGGATTATTCATATGTTTTTTAGTCAGAATTAATTCATTATGGAATTCTTGTTAGCATTTCAAGGTCATACTGCAGCATTCACAGAATCTTGTGAATTTGAAATATTTCAAGATAAAAGTCAATAATTTAAATTAGGTTCAAAAACCTCATGAAACGAGATGAAGGATGAACATGTCTATGTCCGTGTTGCACATCTATGTCCAACTTTACCCCGTAACATAAATGTGACCCCTATCACCCCACCCCACCTCAAAGGCTACCTTTAAAATCATCACATAACAGAATAATCACTGTTACATGACTGGAACAAAAATGTGCAAGACAAAGTCGAACAACAAGCATTTACCTGCAGTAGTTATCACTGATCATCCCATAGACTTGTATACTGTCACATATGTCCATAGCCAGAACCATTGTGAAAAACCCTGTACTCAGGAAGGCCCCAGATTTCATCCTAAAAGATGGAGATTTGGTGTCAGGCACAACATCAAGAAAACTCATTACAGCAAGACAAATTCTTTATCTTTATCACCTCTTGCTAGATTTTTCTGTTATAATTTTATAGTCTAATTATCACTAGTCCTGGGCTACCTCACGTTAAAGAAGCTTGTCAAAGAATACTGATAATTATGATTGAAAATAATACAATAATTCTGTAATACAATCCATAAAAACATATTTTCTGTGAATAGCCATTACTAGTTACTAGGTATGACCCACATTGTGGAAACAAATTCCAAATTCCTATGATTTGTAAACTAAATGTAACTAAACACAAATATGACAATATAAGAGATAAGATAAGATCACTTTATTGGCCATATACAATTTCTTGTATAAGGAATTTGTGTTTCACATACCCCAACTTGCTCTCCATGAGACACACAGACAAGGAGAGAAGCTTGGGGTCAGAGCGCAGGGTCAGCCATTTATACGGCGCCCCTGGAGCAGTTGGGGTTAAGGGCCTTGCTCAGGGGCCCAAAGGAGTAGGATTCCTCTGCCGGCCGCAGGATACGAACCGGCAACCTTCCAGCCACAGGCGTAGATCCTTAGCCACAGAGCCACCACACCGCAATACACCCCTTTTCTAAAAGATCTTTTAAATTAGTCAAAAACCTTAGCTGTTTTACGTGCTTTTTCTCTCTAGGAATTCTTATTCTTAACCTTAAACTGCATGCCTTTAAGGTGCCGAGATTTTTCTGTGACTTTTGCAGGCCGTTTACAGTTGCAGAATGTTTTTAATTACTTAAGGGTCAAAGCGCAAGAGGGAAACAGCACCTGTTTTTTCCTGTTTCGTTCTGAAAGACGCTATCGCAGTAAAGAACCCTCTCCCTGGTCACTGTGTACACCTTGGCCTGGGGGTACTTCTTCGCAACTCTGAAGAGGGCATTAAATATCCTGCCCTTCCCATCCATCCTCATGTTCCCCTCGGGGCCCCAGAACACATAGACAGTGTCCGCCGACCGCCCGAAATAGTAGGTGTCATTCTTGAGCAGCAGTGGCACGCTAGTGTGGGACACCACGCGAAGGGTGGTCTTGTGTCCCACGTCTGCCTCGTAGCCCAGGGTGGGGGCGTTGTTCATACGGATCACACAGTCCGCCCGGTCGATGTCTCCCCCGTGCCCCGAGTTCTGCATCCGACCAGAACTCGACACCAGAGCACATCGTTTACAGTGGATGTCAAGGTACTGCAAAGAGACAAAGACAGATTTTGTAAGGACCACTTCCTTTTTTATGTGAAGTGGAAGAGTCAATCTCATGATTGTTAACTGTGAAATAACTCGTCCAGTTCCCCAAAAGCTTGTATCTCCTGGCGCTGATGCAATAATTGTGCCGCAACTCAGTTCGGTGAGACTAATGGGAATCAAGTCTAGGGTCTGACCGCACGATCTCCCTTAAAATGTAATATCAATAGTACCAAATATAACCTAGAGCACAATTTTTTATGTAATTTCGTGGGAGCAATGTTTGTTATTGACAACTGCTTTTCAGAAACTTGAAAGTGTATTATATTTTCTAAGAGAGGCCTTTCAACACCACAGGATCAAATCATGCAAAAAAAAAAAAGGACATGACAGTAAAAGTCAGCTCGTCTCAACTCTCATCTTGAGGCAATCTTCACCCACCTGCCCTGTGGAGATACTAACGTACCCATGCAGGCCAATGTCAGAAACAGCGGGAGCCTGAATATGTTTCGTCACGTGATTGTAGCATACCAGGACGGCAAAAGCAGTAGTGACCCCCACTCCAACCCAAAGTAGTTTCTGTAAAGAATGAAAAGTATACACGTGTGTATGGCTGTGCTTAATATCACGTCATGAAGGCTTTACTTAGTTGAAGGAAGTATTTTACATATCGAAAAAAAAAAACATCTCGATTCCACTCTGACAAAATAATACAATAAACAGGCAGGTAGATACAGTGCACTTTATTTATTCTCAAAATGATTTTCTCTTACTCCCAATCCACCATGAAGAATCAATAATAAACTGCACAAACCAGAGTTTTCATTTCTTAGAAGGGACTGTCTATATTCGACGCCTCCTTATTATCATGGTACAGCTTAACGACAGCTTCATTCCTAAAAAGAAACGTGAAAAATCGATATGATTTACGTCATTTCCCTACAGCGCAATAATCTGTCCGATATAAAACTGCATATATCGGATTTAGCACTAGTCCACAACATACAGCACATTAAATGTAGGTATCGGAAACAACCGCTAAACTTGTAAATTACTTTAACATTGAAATGACATAAACTCACAAGGTACCGTGATTAAGTCTAGCGTCGTCTTGGACTTTTTCTTTAGGTCATGCATATTAATTACACAGATGATCTTTAAATAGTGCAAGATTAATTTAAACTTTTAATGTTATGTTCGATGTATAACATAGCATCCACTCCCGTTACATCACCATATTGTGTTGCACGAATGACTATCCCCCGACAGCAGTTTACAGCAGACAAACGTTCCTCTTAATCCATCCCACATTGCAATCATATACTGTAATACTGTCAGCGGAAGACTTGGAGTCTATATCATTTATGGCTTTCAGCAATTGACAGTTCAACTTTCAGGAAAACAACAAATCATGTGGAACGCGATTTTAAATGTAGATATTGTTCAGTGTGTTTTCAAAATTTGACATACTGTGGCTAACTTTTCCTGTAGTTTAATAAAAAGATGAGGTGAACCCCAGGCACGTACCATTCATCTCGATATCTAACCTTGAAGAAATGGAAAAGAAAATGGGAATCCCTTTCCATAGAGGATCGTACCTAGCTGCAACAAACTACCCCACCCACCAACAATTATAAGCGCAAGTCGTTGCATCCACCTAAATTTGTCAGAGTTTATGCAGATTTTAAAACGAGTGCTCTTCTTTCTAGGTGCTAAAGTTTGTTTTTGCAACTCCAGTAGACTTTGCTTGTCTGTATTAGTGGATGAGCCAATCGAATAACGTTACTCGGCCCAAGCAGTGATGCATACACCTTTAAGATCAACAATCCAGTGTTAAACATGAAAAGCATTCAGCATGGAACTACCTCTCGCCTGTAAACCAGGAAGTGAATGCCGGTGTTTGACGTGATCGAACAGGCTCCTCCCCTCTGCTTTCGCATTGGCTACCAGTACGGTTCTGTGCTGGCGTCTCATGAACCAGTTGCTCGTACAAACGTCAAACTAAGATGAAATCCTGCCTACAGAGTATCATGCTAGTGTGAGCCCAAAGGAGAAAATGCCCTTCTGTAGAAGCAGAGTGAGTGCTTGAATAGAATTTATTCTCTCCTAGTGTAAGGTTACTTTTGAGTGTGGCTGTCTTTACAGTTTGTGTATATCACTTTCTTATAAGTACAAATGACTTGAACCCGTAAAAATAGAGGTACACAATATAGGAAATACAATACATTCCAATGTCTCAGCCAGGAAAGGACAGTACTGAATCCGAAATTGTCAGGTTAAGGAAATTCCTCGTCAAAAATCAGGAAAAGACTTCCGACACCTATCTGCAATACGAAAGCGAAACGTGGCTTTATTATTTACAACTGTGTTTACTTCTGCATTGATATTTTAAACTGATACTTCGCGCTACTGTGTAGGAATTGGTTTGACATGTATTTCTAATACATGCACGTTTCACAGCTGCGAAAGTGAAGAGGAGTTCATTTTCTCGTGGAACATCTGGCTCATACTTTGTCGGATGCAAGGGTGGTATTCAATGACTTAAACTGATCTTTAGGTAGGAGGTTCGTTTTTTTCTGCTGTCTCTGACCCGCAGATGTTTAATACAAAGATGCAGCACAGTTGACTTCATTTCACTTGATTCTCATGTGTTGTTGTTTGTTTGCTTATTTACGTGTGTTAGGATTTAAAGTCTCTCTTCAAGTCTACTTGAAATCTTTCTACGTCTTTTTTTTTAAATCGCCGGTTGCATTTCTTTCAGCTGTTAAATTTTAATGGGTGTTTTTTCTTAACTCACATATGATTTTGTAAGTTTTGGAATTCTCCGCCTATGTAATTAGCATTCTCTGGAAATTATTTTGTCAGGACAAACTGGATAATTACTCCTTGTGCCTGGATTCTATTATAAGATTAATGATGCACAAAGTACCATTAAAAATGTATCTACTAAGGAAAGAAATTCTTGATATGATAGTGTTAGTTATACATGGACTTGTAGGAAAGTTCAGAATAAAAAAAATAATTAAAGGAAAAAAAGGAGTAGAAATACGAAATTACACGAATAGAACGCTGAAAAAAATGAAAACTGTTTTTCCCATCTGTAACCCTTCGCCAAGCCGTTAAGAGATTATGTGAGAGTGCAAGACCCTTAAGCAGATTCCTGGCCTTGTTTTCGGATTTCTCTCGGGATAGGGTTTGGGAAATGCCCAGTAAAGGCAGCTGAGTGCACGCAGCTCCTGGGTGCTGATCTGCTGTGGACGTTCGAAGGCGGACATGTCGATGAGGAGGACAGAAGGCGTCTCGGTGATACAGGCCTTGGCCATGACTGTGGCCGAGATCCCTATGTTCCTTTACTCTACCTTCGGGCAGGTAAACCTTATTTGAGCGCTCTTGGTGGGACAGGGCAGGCTTAGTAATTTCAAGGCTGTAGTTGAGAAATTAAACTGGACAAGACAAGATGGGCACTTCATGGTAACTGATTGACTTGTATTGTGTGTATGGTAATGAGCTCAATGGTAATAAGATACAGTTCAGTGAGGTGAAATGTTTTATTTCACTGCATATCTGAGCTTTCAAAATAAGAGAGGTTTTGGAGCAAATGTCTCATGGACCTGTCTCTGGCCTGACTATCTTTACAATGAGTTATTAATTGAAGACAAAAAGCAATTGATTCATCTTTATTCAGTGGGAGTGCACCTCTCATTAGTAGGGCTAGTGGGGAAACGTTTCAGCCTGTATTTGTGGAATGTGAGAGAAAAATCGGAAGTCTGGTAAGGCTTATGGGAAGTGTGGTCAAAATAATAGTTTCTCATGATAGAGAATAATTGGATTGCTACTATAGCAGACCATGCTATAGTACAGGTGTTTTCAGATAGGCAGCATACACACGTTTGTTTGCGCTCTGTGCTAGTGTGTAGTTTGAGGAAGGTTTTTAGAGGCACTTTTTATTGAGGGTACAGAACCAAGTGTATTTCCTTAAGCTGTTCCCCATAAAATAAGGTGTTTCGAAAATGCGAAGCTTCACATTGATTCCCGTGATACTGTGGTGTATGATTTAGTGGTGAAGTACAGTTCAGACATGAGGCTCTTATGGATTGCGTCTTTCTTAGTCCATTTTCTCCCAGCTGCGCCTCTCCCCCAGCCTGAAGAAGGTCCTGTTTGCCACAGCCCTGGGCAGTGTAGCCCTGGCCCTCACAGCCCATCACCTGAAGAGACGTGGCCATAAGAGGAAGAAGATAACCCAGGGGAAGGATGTGCCGAAACAGACAAACGTACCCGAGTCCCTACTGGGCAATGGGCGGCGCCAGTCATCCCTCAAGAAAGGTGAGCAAGAAGTGCGACCATCGCTCATGCCCTCACCACTCCACCCCACCGGTTCGTCCCGCAACACCTGGGCAGGAACCTGGGTCTGCGGTGTAACGCAACAGGGTACCAGCCGAGTGAGCTAAAGGAGACCTCCCTCAACCCTCAACCCTCAACCCAGGCGGCTGAGGTCCCTGCTACGCGCAGGCAGGGCGATGACGTCTCCGTGCCCAAACGAGCTCCGCTACAGAAGCACATCCTAGAGAAAGATGAGAGAATACCAGATCATGTGCACACTATGGGCTCTAGAGTGGCTCAGCTGGTTAAGGTGCTCGCTCAGAGCACGGATCAAGCTTTGTGATCTAGTTTCAAGTTTGAGCTTGGGTCATGTCATGAGCCGTCCGTAACTGGGATTTTCCCAAGTGGCAGCGCATATTTAGCTTGGCACTGTCGGGTGTAGGATCTTGGGTGGGATCTTGGATCCTAGCTCTATGAGTTGCTGTGAGAAGGAGTCTAGCCTCTTGTCCAGTTGGTGCTGGACCTCTTGCATGTCACTGCAGAGCTTGCACCTCAAAAGGTGAAAGACTCAATGGATGAACAGGTAGGAGGAGCTTGTCTGCACTTCCTCATTGTCCCAGTGTGGCCACAGGCGTCCATTCTGTGAGCTGAGATGTAAAGACATAATTGGCAATAATAAAGTAAAAGGTATGTAGTAAAGTGTAATTGTCTCTTCTAAATTTACAAAATGCACAAATGACTTGATATTGTTCACCTCTGAAACTTACAATTCTTGACTGTACAGTTTGTTGCACCAAGATGAGTGTTATTGATGAGAGCCTTCTCATTGCATCCATCTATATTTCTTCCTGTTTTTCAATTGTCTCACATACAGTTAATGAAGACTATTTCTAAAGTTTAAGCGTCTGGGGTTATGTGTAGTTGGATTGAAACATGGTTAATATACAAAACAATTAGTACATTGGACAGAAATTAAGAATGATAATAACGACCCCACAGAATTGCTAGAGTGCTAAACTAACATACTATGAAATAATCTGTGGGCTAGAAAGAAAACAGAAGAATCAGCGATACTTTTTTTAAGGAAACGCTCAGAAACTGTACACTTTGTTATCTGACTTACTTGATGGCGAAAAACTTAACAATAATCAAAGCTACGTGTGAAAGGAAGTCACTCAAGCAAATCAGCAAGGTGGGCTGTTAGTTGATTACTGTTCCAAGGTCTTGAAAGACCCAGGGAAACCATTTCAATAGCATAGCTGGGCAGTTTGTTCTAAATCCCCTCAGCCACTTGTGTAAAGGTCCTGATTTCTGTTTTATGAACTCTTACTTAACAGTACTGTTGGAAAACTATTACTCCTCTTATTACTGGCAAAGTGAATGTCTGACTGTTCTCAGGCACAGCATCCAGGGTTTATTAAAAAAAAACATGTTACTGCTCTTTTTTATGCTTTTAACTTGTTTTCAGTGCCAGATGCACTCTGTAATAGTGGTGAATAAAGTATCACTGCATAAATGCAAGGTGGGGGATATAAGCATGGATAATTTACCCATGAAAAGGATATAGGTGTTTATGCTGATGCATTGCTTTTCTATATACAGCTAGGGAAAACAATAAAATAGGCAACCATTAGGTTAGAATATAAAAAGTAGCTAAAAAGCATAGAATTTACATCAAATGGTTTAATGAGCAATTATATTAAAATTGTACTTGGAAGAGTAAGGTGTACTTCCAGAGTGCTCCAGGTCCGGTCCAGTCCTGCCAGGTCTCTGCAGAGACCATCAGGAGGGCCTCTTCTGTTCATAGTGGAGAAGGAAAAGAAAAGACAGGGAAAGGGGGCTGGGCTAACTACTGGGAGATTTAAAAGTACTAGAATTGATTTGCTTGTGGGATCTATGGTATCAGACATAGCAGATTTGATTGCCGAAATAATCCCCAAGCATTTCGACGTGATTGCACTGGTGGAGGATTCACAGATGGAAATCGCCTGAGTTAGGGACACGCGACCCACACTGATGATAACAATAAATGCCCTTGTGCTTTGTCGTTGTCAGCCCCTGGCCGGAGGGTAACGAGCCCCAGCAGCCGCAGTAATGACACCCTGAGCGGCATCTCCTCTATTGCTCCTAGCAAGCATTCCAGCTCCTCACACAGCCTGGCCTCGGTAAGACTGGACACAGGGCTGTCCCAGGCGCCAGCCACCCTGCTGGGATGAGGGCAGTTTCTTTCACAGGATGAGCACATTCCTCTTGGAGAGGGCAGCTTCATTCATAAATAACGCTAATTGTTCGTATTTGTGCCCTGAGTTCCATTCCCAAAAGATTCCCAAGCTCTTTACTTCTTGAAAGGGAGCCTCTTTGAAGTGCAGGACTTGCCTAGGTCACATTGTGGACATTGTTCATCTTCACTACACAGCAGATATAGTAAGGTGCAGAATCTACATCAGCGGTTATATTAAGGGGATAATTTAGGAAGGACGTTTTGCCAGGACAAGAGGATTAACACCCCTTTTCTTATTAGTGCGGCGGGATCCTTAGTGACAAAGTGGCGAGAACCTTGATTTAGCACCGCATCCACAGAACAGCTTTCCTGGTCACCATGCTTGGACATTGGTTTGGACATTCTTGTACAGAGGCAGGAGCACCGCCTTGTGGTCTTCCAACACTGTATATAACAGCAACCTGAATTTGTTTATAGGTCTACCATCCCAGTACTGGTCAGTACTTAGCTCCTGAGACCCCATGAGCTCAAGCAAAAGGTGGTAATGGTTCCAGTGATGGCATTCTTCCTGAGTGTGGGTTGAACTCTGTGGCCCCGACGCTTGTGTTTCCAGCCTGGATCATGTCACTAACAGCCTGTGACCGGGAGTCCTCAAACAGGACCTGCATTCCTGCTGGAATAGAGCTACCAGAGAGAGTTCGCTCAGTGAACCGGTGACTTTGGGCTTACAGAAACGTCAGTGCGAGGAGAAATTGGAGTGCTATAGAGTATTATCTGGGTGAACAGTGCATCAAAAAGGCGAATGTCCTTAAGTGTGGGAAGTGTAGAGCAGCCCACTTGTTTGAAAACCTCTCAATTGCAGTGTTAATCAGCGTGTGGAGCATGTCAAGGAACAAGTAAAGGTTTATTCCATGCTGAAAAGAAAAGAGACACAATGTTTTGGCTGTGGATCCTTCTTCAGGTGGGGAATGTCTATTTAAATAGCACACTACAGTATTCCTGTTCACTTTGTGAGGTCCTTAGGATGTTAGGAAACTAGATCCTTTAATTGTCGCAATATAAGGAATAATCTGTGCTCATAATAAGAGCCTGCCTCCATTCAGTGTTTGAAAATGCTGCTGCCATTGCACAGGGCTTTGCTGGCATTGGCGTATGTGGTATGGGCTATGCATGGGCTTAGGGATCCCAGTGTTGTCTTTTCTCAGTCGCTGTTTCTTCACAAATGTTTGATCGCAGGTGCGCGTTCCGCCCTCGCCGAACCAAGCAACCAACCCTGCAGCACCTTGGGAAGCAGAGGCAGTAGAGGAAGAGTCTGGCATGGCGGAAGATTCCAATGCAGAGAATCTCTACATCATGGGTAAGAAGGAGTCAGCTCTGTGCCAAGGACCCCTGGTGTGCGGAAATATGGAAGAACTTAATGTGCTATTGTAAGAATATGTTTAATAATATTTCTGTATTTATCTGCAGTGAGATAAGTTTCAATGTTACAATGTTGTGTCTCAAGAGCTTATAATTCTACTCATACCATCACGGTTTATTAAGAGCAAATGGGAAAAAGTGTTGGCTATTTTCAGTAGCTTTGGTGCACCAACACAGGATCATCTGAATCTAATAGGAATTAATATGGATCCTGCAGTTGTGTTGTCGATTTGTCTGGAAGCAGAAAACCTTGTTTATTCAAACTTCATAGGCTCCTGCTAAAAATAGTGTGGCACCACACTGATCCCCTTTCATTTCCTCCTCTGCTGATATTCACCTGCATTGATTTCAGATTTATTTCATAACAACATGATATGTGCCTAAATCAGTTTGAGGGAGCTTGTGAGTGTCTGAGGGATTGGACAACGTATGCAGTGCACTGTGTGAATGCTCAAGGCAGGACTTTTTGAGCATGTACTTTTCATGTTCCTTCTGGCATTGATCGTAAGTCTTTGGCATTGAGCTGCCCTCAGCTGCTGGAAAAGAAAAGATTTGTCCACACAGATCTGCGCCAACCCTACGTTTCCTTTTTCCTTGCAGGGATGGAGCTCTTTGAGGAAGCCCTGCAGAAATGGGAGCTAGCCCTCAACGTTCGGCACCGACGCCGATCAGAGGCGACAGGCAGCAGTAGCCTGGTCCTTCAGGGAGCATCAGCAGCAGAAAAGCCTGAGGTGCTCTTCTTCCCAGTTCTTGTCCTCCCAGAGCTTTGCCAGTGGAGCTCAGCCAGATCTCATCTTGCAGATAGCATGAATCAAATAATTGGGCTTCCTTAATGCAGTGTTTCGCCCTGGGAATTGTATTGTGTTTGTATAGTGTAAAAGGATTGTTTCAGTACTTTTGTGTTGTAGTTAGAAAGGAGAACTGCATGAAAGTATAGAAGGAAAAAGCAGAGGTGAATTCCATGCTTAGGAGAAAATGATGGAGTGAAACGCTCAAGGTTTTGATTGCGGAGCCTTCTTTCAGTGTGTAGAGGGGAGAGAGGGAGAGCAAAAAGTCTGGGAAAGAGGCATGGTGAAGAAGACAAAAGAAAAGGTGAGATTGGCTGGAAAATGGGGCTCTGTGGGACACTCCACTGTCTCCCCGTTTACCACCCGTCTCCTTCTGTCCCCTGTTTTACTGCCACTCTCCCCTTTTCAGAGTTTCCCTCTCCTGAAAGCGCATCCATGAAGGAAAAACATTTCTCCTTCATACTTGACAGAGTTTTTTTTTTCTCCATTTTCCCCTTTTCCCAGTCCGAGCCAAGGAACAATGTGTTTGCCGAAAAGCTGGAGACCCTCCTTCACCGAGCATATCACCTCCAGGAGGAGTTTGGGAGCACCATCCCCCCAGACAGTCTGCTGCCTGACTTTGGTAAGTCACGTCCCGAAGAGGGTGAAGCTTGACAATTTCTGGACCCTGCCAAACTGTTAAAAGAAGAGAAGAAGTTTGCTCAGGTTCGCTCTCAATTCCTGTGGTTGTGGTTGACAGAGAGTGAGGGAACACTTATCCTGCCCAATGAGAGTTCACATAGGCTGCCCATGGACGATGGCGCCAGTATCACCTCAGATGACTCTTTCTTCTCAGCGGCCGAAGTGAGTTTCCTTCTTCCGCCTTCTAACATTAACATTTAACAGTCTGGCTGTATTTCATTTTCCCTTGTGTGCTTTTCTCATTTTCTCCTGTTTATGTGCAGCAGATGGAAATGTTGTCATCTGTGCAGATCTCAGAAAAGTGGGTTCTGTGAGATCTTTAGCATGAATGAATCAAACTGCTGTAAAAGTCAATTTGTATGTGTTTGCTGAGGTTGTCAGAGGTTGTCATGTAATAATTCAAACATGTATTCCATAATACCCACACCTTCTTTTTTTGTCTTTCATTTCATATTAATATAGTGATACTGGGACATTAGTCCCTGCACTGATTTTATGACCCTCCATGTTAGAATCATTCAGATTTGTTCCATGCCTATGTTAGACATGACAGAACCCGTCCTTGCTGTGAGTCTGGTTCTCGGCTGACCCTGCCCACTGTCTATCCCTGCAGCTCTTTGATACCATGTCTTTTGACGAAGTATACCGGCCCTCGAGGTTGGCAGCGCTGTATGAGGAGGCTCTGGCTCTTGTGAAAGAGGGAAAGGTGTCCTGCAGAACACTAAGGTGAGAGAAGAGGCTGGAGTACTGGTGCCCTATGCGGAATTAGAAGCAATTCCTGCTGTAATCTTTTGGCTTGCATTTTTACAAACTAAAAGTGGTTATTTATTGTCCATTTCAGGACTGACCCTTATGCTACTAATACATATAGCTAAAATGAAAAAAGATCGGTCTGGCTGTATATGCATATACAGGCACAACTTGTAAATGATAATGATGTTATCCAGTCAGTCCGATCCGACTCTCGATGATTCTATAGGCCATCTCTCGTCACACTTTCCGGTCTTGGACTTTCCCTTTCAGCTGTTCTATGCCTAAGCCTAAAAGTGTCTGTTTTGATGGCATCGAGCCACCTAGATCTTTGGCAGCCTCGTCTTCTTCTTCCACTGACCATTCCAAGCATCATTGCTTTCTCCAATTAATCTGATCGCATCACGTGTAAATACACGTGTGTAAATGAGCATCTCTGTAGCAATAAAACAGCTCAGGTTATATATTCTCAACTGTCGATACCTTGATCTTCTAAAGATGAAATATTTTACCTGTGGTATGATTGCTATGCCCATGTAATTGTCTGTCATGGGGAAGATAACTCTCAAGACATGGGAATACTGGAAATATTGACCATTATTCACTATAGCTGTTGTAGAAGCAGATTAATCACCTTTCACCCCCCAGTCTTTACGTGGAGTGATTACTTCCCAGCAAACTACCTTCGAACCTCAAAGTTTTACCACACATTAGAGCCTCAGAGGTATAGAATACAAGTTTTCTGCGTCTTATATAAATTTCTCATTTACCTGAATTCCTGCTACCAGTTTTTGGTCATCTTCCAGCTTCTCTGATCTGACCTCTGACTTGACACCTGGGAATGCTTATTTCTGATGTCCGTCTGGGTTCAAGTGCTCTTTGATCCTTTCTCCGAGTCAAAAACTTTTACCACAAAGCTTCTGTCTCCTATAACACCATAGTTCATTGTGGAATCTAGGGGCTTCCTGTGAACAACAACTAAACTGTTTTGGTATTTGTGGGTGCAGTAGGTTAACCAAATGAGAATCATTCTTCTTGTTAGCATTGAGCTAGTAACAGAGAAGTATAAGAATGCTTCTGAGCACAGTTCTCAAGGTCTAGATTAGTCTGAGGACTAGTCTGAGAGACGCTGAACATCTGCAGCCTTACCACATGTGCTCTGTGTTTACTCTCCTGTTTTCTCTTTTCTAGAACAGAGCTCTTAGAGTGCTACAGTGACCAAGATTTTTTGGCAAAGCTGCACTGTGTGAGACAGGCCTTTGAGGTACGGTTTTGATATAACGCTCATATTGTTTCAGAATGTTAGGATATCACTGGCGATACTCACAGCCTTCCTCGCATCACTCTGTTAACTCAGCGTATGTAGCAACAGTACTGCTTACTCTGCTTTCCTTCTCTTTAAAAATGTGTTGCCATTACTGTGACCCCTCTTTTGCAGGTGGTATTGCTGGATGAAAACCAGCAGGTGTTCTTCAGTGAGATTGGGAAACAGATGATTACAGGGCTCATGGCCAAGGCTAACAAGGTGAAACTCTTCAATCTTAAATCATGGTTGGATGCCATGTGGTTGCTATAATACTGCTACTAATAATAATAATAATAATAAACTTTATTTTAAATAGCGCCTTCAAAGGTGGCTTCTCAAAGCAAAATGAGTTTAGAGAAGGTGACGTTTTGATATCCTTGGGCAGAGAGCTTGGGGGCATAACAGGAGAACGCCTCGTCACCCATCGCATGTAGATGGCCTTGAGGGACAGTTAGGAGACCAGAATTAGAAGAGCGAAGGTTGTGAGATGAGGAGTAGGGCGATAATAGTTCAGACAGGTACTGAGGTGCCAAGCCATGCAGAGCCTTATAGGTGAACAGGAGGATTTTAAAGTCCACACGGAATTTGACAGGAAGCCAGTGCATGGACTCCAGGATAGGAGTAATGTGATCACTTGCACTAGACCTGGTCAGGATCCTGGCTGCTGAATTTTGGACATACTGCAGTTTGTTCAAACTATAGGTTGTTCAGCATGCTGTGAAACCCAGTCGGCATAATCTGTGTTTAATAAGCACCTGCAAGAATGTCAGATTATATGTTGCGTTGAGGGTGATGCAAGCTCACCATGACCACCACAGGGTAAACACATCCTGACTGGTAAATGTTGAGATGAAAATAAACTCTTGTCTGCACCATGTATCCTTATTGTTCACATTTCGGTATTACGGTCAAGCCTGCTTTCTCGCCAACAAAGAAGGCAGTATAGAAAAACAGATTTAGTACTGCAGGCATTGTCTTCATCCTCTTAAATCTTAAAAATTGCACCCTCAATTTGTTGCTGGTTTTCGTTCATGAAATAATTCGTAATAAATCCTTGCGTTTTTGGAGTGCTTCCCATACCAGAGGAAGCCCAAAAGCACTACAACTTCTGCTTGAGATCAGCACGCATCTCCTGTAGGTGACCTGCGGGGGCCATTATGTGTCAACAGCTCCGCTATATTTTGAGTAAAGGTTTCTGAATATTCTGGGTTTTGTAGTTAAGTCCCAAAACACTTATTGGAAAAAGAAACATTTTATAATTGGCATGCTTTTGCATTATATACAGTATATAGCATAGCACCAGGATTGCCTTCCTAGATCTACATAGATTTTGGCAACTTAAACATTCAACATTTAGCACTGAAACACTAAAGGTCTTTTCCTCCTTCAGAGTCCAAAGGGATTTCTGGAAAGCTATGAAGAAATGCTGCGTTATACACAGAGGGAGGAGACTTGGCCAACAACCAAGATGGAGCTAGAAGGACGAGGAGTGAGGCTCTTTCTAAAATCCCTTTGCCTTACTGCTGACATGGTGATCCGTTTATACTGGTATAAAAGCACAGAGCTGTTAAAATTCAAGGAGCATCCCAGTGTTTTTAATGTCAGTGCTAATGGAAGAAAAGCAACATGTCAGCAATGTGGTTCTGTCACTATAAAATGTGCTTGTTTTGTGGAATCCGTTACAAATTCATTACCCGTGATGCTAAGATCTTTCTACCAGGAGGCAACAGTGGTAATGAATTCTATAAAGTGGGATTTTGAAATGACTGTTCATTTCTGTCTTCAGAATGCAGTACCTAAAAATTACTAAAGTCAGATAATTCTGTTCTAGTATGACCCAAATGGTCAGATTTCTATAACTTGCAGGGGGATTTTGCTTATGTTACTCTTAAAAGGGTACTTACAGTTAGTTATTTAAAATTAAAGAACACACCAATTAATCATCAACATAAAAAGTTATTTTTTGAAAGATGTGTGGTAAGAAGTTTGCATCCGCTAACTTAAGTTCCAGTACAGCTTGCTGTGCAGGGCGAGGAAATGAATGTTAATGGGTGAGTGGTGTGAAGCAGTGGTTAGGGTTCTGGACGTGTGACTGGAAGGTTGTGGGATCAATTCCCAAATGAGACATTTCTGTTGTATCCGTGAGCAAGGTACTGCATTGGAATTCTTCCAGTTAAGAATAAAAAGTGCTTGGCTGTATATAAATGGGTGCAAATGTGAATTGTTTTGGACAAAAGCCTCAGACGAATGAGTAAATAACCATCTCCAATTTCTTTCTGGTGTTAGTTGAGTGTTTGGGCCACCCCCTGATTCCTGTCTCTCACTCAGGTGGTGTGTATGAATTTCTTTGACATTGTGCTGGACTTCATCTTGATGGATGCCTTCGAAGATTTGGAGAGCCCACCGTCATCTGTAGTGGCTGTGCTACGTAATCGCTGGCTTTCGGACAGTTTCAAAGAGACGGTGAGCTCTCTCTGGTGTGAAGAATTGGAGACACTGGAAAGTCTGTGGAATATTCTACTGAAATAATAATGATAAATCCCACGTGTCAGCAGCTCCGCTATATTTTGAGTAAAGGTTTCTGAATATTCTGGGTTTTGTAGATAAAAGACTTTTTGGAAAAAGAAACATTTTATAAGTGGCATATTTCTGTGTTTGCATTTCATTACATGGCCACTTATACATTTTATAAGTGGCATATTTCTGTGTTTGCATTTCATTACATGGCCTTTTATTTCTGTTGTTGTTTTTTTCTTTTGTCCTTTTTGCTAACGTTCTTTCTTCAGTATCCTCAGTTTCTTGGAAAAGAGACTGCTCTAAGGTTTGAGTTTGCTCCTTAATATTTTAGAATCTAGAAGATTTTCTTTTCCTTTCATGTGTTTTCAATGTGTTCTAAGTGCACATGAGAAAAGATTGATATTTTTAATCCCAGTAATATGTTTTTTCATGTTATATTTAAAATGGCAAACTTTAACACAGATAGCCTTAATGCCAGTAATACAGTGAAAAATATGTAGAGAATTATCTTCAGGCTATGATTTTTACTTCTGCAGGCTCTGGCCACAGCTTGTTGGTCTGTTCTCAAAGCCAAAAGGCGTCTGCTCATGGTAAGTGCAATTGAAAACCGCTTGCTTGTGTGTGCAGTGCTGAGCTGTGTTTTTATGATCAAAGGTGATTGCTAACTTACTTTACAGTCAGGATCATTACCATTACTTATACTGGGATTCTGTTCATCCATACAAATTGGTCTTTACGTCTTAATTAGACTATAAAATATATATCTATAGCAAGGCCATAGCTCATTTTTTTCTACTTTAAGATGAGAAAATCACTTATGTAGCTTGTTTGCATCAAAGATTACTCTTCAAGCTCTAAACCTTTCAAAGGTACAGTATGGGTGATAATTATTGTGTAGAAGCACTGTGATACTCATGGTCCTTGCTTCGTGTTCCTACCTGTTCTCTCGACCCTCTCTTTGCTCTGTCCTTGTCTACCTTTTGTGTTTTGAACTGTGATCTACTTTGCAACGGCCTTTGCTTTGTTTCTGATCATGACTCCAGACAGTGTTTGCCTGTTTGTTGTCACCACGCCAGCCTGTGCCTGATTGCTTGCCTGCTCTGCCCTGTACTCGGGTTCGTCACACAGCCCTCGTACGCTGCTTCACTACAACTGAGGCAGCGACATTACAATACGTTATGACGGATCTCATTATCTTTCTCCTCTGGCATCACTCATTTAATAACTGCTCATTAATTTCCAGTAAATCCTATATGTGGAACTGTGAAGTTATGGACGTTCACCTAGTCTTAGAAATGCAGCCTCTTGTAGTCACACAATGATAGATTATGGGCCTGTTATTGAAAGATCTTTGAAAAATTAAATTTGGAATTTTCCCTCTTTCTTTAGGTACCAGATGGTTTCATTTCCCACTTTTATTCCATCTCGGAGCATGTGAGCCCAGTTCTGGCATTTGGATTCCTGGGTCCCAGACAGCACCTGAGTGAGGTGTGCAGTATCTTCAAGGTAAGCCACATGATAGGCTGTATAGTTTTAATTATTTTGTGTTGATTCAATGATAAAACGGCTTATTAATGAAGAAGGTATATTTATTTGATGTTTTGTTTAAAGAAATGATTTTTTTTTTGTTCCTTTGCTCACATTAACAGCAACAGATTGTCCAATACCTGAAGGATATGTTTGACCATGATAAAGTTCGCTTCACAACTGCGCAGTCACTGGCTGATGACATCTTGCGATTGTCCCGACGACGCAGTGAGATTCTGCTCGGATACCTGGGCATTGACAGCTTAGTGGAGCCCAATGGATCGCTGCCACTTAGCAATGGACCTTCTGAACATAACTAAGAGACGTACCTTGAACCTAATTTACAATTACTTCATTGATATCCCTGCTCATAAAGGCCTGGGAGCTGTTGTCCATCTCTCCCACATAAGTCACCACAGGTATCAGTATTCTGCTGATAATCAATCAGTCTTACTGTACCTCCATCTGCACTGTGGAAAATCAGGTCTTGCCAGGAGCAAAGAGAACTCATACACTTCACGGGATCTGTTCTCTCTTGGCCAACTGTAAATTATCCCTCTGGTACGGACTCAAGTGTTGACACTTAAGGATAAACACTGAAAGACACTGTCTTTTAATCGAGCTCTTATTCAGTCCTGTGAATATGTCATCAGTCACTTGTCTGCATTTTTTAAAGATATTTTCCTACCTTAGATGGCACATCATAATTACAGAAGAGAGACTTTTGTGGTCTTCAGAATTCCAATGCAATAGGATTAAATCTGAATTTTAAAAGGTAATTTACTGAATGTGACAAATCTGGTACCTTAACCAGACCTGCTGGGAATCACTAATTGGGTTACTTGGCTTAGGTGACCTATGAATATATGTATGATCATGGCTTGCTGGGACATAGGAAGAATTTTTGCTGACATTACTCTGATGTCATTTTCAGGCAGATGGCAATCTGAGTACTGGATATACTGCAGAGACACTATGAACTTGGAATTTACAGCTTTAATCTCTTTTTACCTTCTGGATTAAGCAAAAATAGTGTTTCAAAAGGAAAAGTCTGTAAATCATGGAACTCCATGTTATGGCCAGTGTCTTGATAGAACTCTTGAAAGTAAAACCACTGATCATAAGGGATTTCGGGTGAAACCAAGCATTTCTTGTTCCGTCTTTGTCAGTCCATATTTTTTCCACACTCTTTCAGACTGAGTTACTTTGGGTGGAAAAAGACCATCATTGTCTGAAAAGCTTATCAGCCCAGATTTTATCGTCGGAATGCTTTGAAAGATTTTTGTTCTAATTCTCTGGAACTCTAATTCCCCTCTGTTGTCTGTTCAATCAAACTTGGTGTTTTGTGGTGCTCTAAAGGCCTCTTTGCATACACGAGAGAGGCAAAGAAGACTTGTGAGAGCTCAGCATGAAGAAAAAGTACCACAAAGAGATTCCTTTAGGAAGTACCAGAAACCTTCCTTAATTGCTTGCAACTAATTTAAAATTTCAAAGAAGATCCTTGTCCTTTACAACATCTCAAAGATTAACATGAAGGAATTATCTGTTTTTTCAGCTTGGCCAGAAGTTCTCTGGAGGAGAACAGTCTCGTTGCAGTTTTTGTCTGGGTAGCTCAATACAAAAGCAGATAACAGTTGTTAATAACTCTATAAAAAGATAACATTCAGCCATCAGTTACACAAAATAATTAGAATGCTTCTTTTTGTCCACAAGGAAAGATATATGCTTTTTGTTTAATGTGTTTTTTTATTAATCGTGTATCAAAAGCACATAATTGTGCACAAAGTTGATTTTTATGTTTTAGAAATGTATTTTCCTTCCAACTTTGGGTGAGTTACAAAGTTCATAATGTGGTATTTGATGTATTTTGCACTTTATCTAAAAACGACTTTTCTTTTCTCTAAAACCTACATACTGTACTGTAGTACTTTCTGTGTCATTGTTGTTGAAAGATCTGTTAGGGTTCAAACATTTCCAACACATTGTCTGCTGTTTTTGAGGTCAGAAACCTTTCCTGTCTTCTGGTAATCATGACCTTATTATTAAGCTCATGTTAAAAACCTGATACACAATTCTGAAAGTAAAAGAAAATAAATTGTGGGATCTCTATTATACAGATTGTGCCCTTTAAGTGGACCTCTGTTTAACTCTGAGGCAGCTGGCTCTTTCTCATGGAGTCTGGGGTGACATGGGGCATGAGTCACTCAATATGTTACATTAGATTCCTAGGTGCATGACCCGTGAAATAACTGGAACCCAAAGAGGTGGTAAAATGGGTCGAGTTAATTAATTAGTTTTTAAACTAATAAGAGACCTCTGGCTCAGGTAGAACAAACACAAGTAACCACTGTCTTTGATCACCTGTGATGAGTGCAAACCCAAGTTCCCCATTTAATTCCTCTAACTGTAAGATGGCTTCTTAGCTGATTCGCTCCTCCTGGTTCAAGCAGTCATCTAATGTAGGGCTGTCTGATCTTGGTCCTGGAAGACCGGTGCCTCTCTTGGCTTTCATTCCGACTCAGTTTTTAATAAGCTAAATCAGCTGGTTACTCACTTAATTGGATCAATTTAAACCTTCCCCAAGTTCTTCTGATTCAGCTTCTTTAAATAGCCCTAGAAGACCTGCAGACACGCCAACCTTTCAGGACTGCACAGCCCTGACTAAATACAGTCACATGCCCACTGTGTATGGCACATTCAGCTGGGCAGATCTGCTTTGGGTAGGGTGTTACTGCAATGCTAAGATTTTTGTAGAGAGAAAGCTGATTTGGAGCTTGTTTCTGTTGACAAAGCGATGAGGTCTGTCAATGTTCATTTGTTCAGGGAATATTGCAGCATTAAGGGACATATAATAAAGTAGAAACATTTTGTCCTGACAGAAGAAATGGTTTAAAAAATCCAGTAACACTTTGTTTATTTTTTTGTATCGTTTTGAAGCTAAATTTATTTTCACATATATCATGATTCTGTTTAAGTTTTGAACTGAATTTTAGTTATGAGTTTCAGAATCAAGTGACAGCTGCTGGGACATGTGATGTATTGTTCAGAAAGTAGATAGGACCTCACTACGAGTAGCACAGAAAGGAAAAAATCATGCATGGGGATCAGAAAACAGTCTCCAAATCAGTTTCAGACTGTAACTGTTTTTTGCTTGCTTTTTAATGATCAGAAACAAGTTGCAGATGAGAAAGCTTCACATGATGCTTAGGCAATCTAGATTTCAAGATTGGAGTAACAGTCTTGAAAATCTGAGCCACAGTTTTAATACTCTTGGTTAACTCAGAAATAGTGTATATTATTGTACAGCGAATCTGACTTGTTTGATTAAATCTATTTTTCCTAACAACTTTAGAAAAAGATTTACTTCATTGTAACTTTGTAACTACATGGTATCAGTGTAGTGTACAGTATAGTGTTAGTTATCAGAGTAAACAGTCCAGATTTTCTTGCAAATAGTTTGTTATTGCTCAAATACAAGCACATAGCCTTTTAATTTGACTTTTTTTTAGATTTTCATATGGGACGTACAACATGTAGAAAGTACTATTGAATAGCCAGTTTCAGGGGAGGACTTTCAGAAAAGCCTGCTGGATCAGAAGTGTATTGTTTAGAGGAGGCTGCCTTTGCAGGTTAATGTTTGAGCACTGTAATAACAAAGTTGTAGAAATGACTTATTCAGCATTGGATTTGTTCAGTATACAGTATATAAATCAAACTTAAGTTGACATTATGAAGGCCATTTATGGTTTTTAAATGTGTACTACTGATGTTACTTTAACCTTAGAATCCGTTATCAATGTCTTATAGTTATGGTCTTCAACTCTGATCCTGCAGAGCCTCAGTACAGATCCAGTTCTATAGATTATAAACACTTTTAAGATATTTATAAATTAAGCCAATTATCTATTTAAGAGATCTCTGGTCACTGAGAGCTGAAGAGTACTCAGATTATTGTCCCACATATCTAAACGACTTAACAATTTATGGGTAGAATTAATTAGTTGATAGCAAGTAATTAACAGTTCCAAGTCTCGAGAAATATTTGGTTTTCCTTTAAAACTTGATAGCTTGTTGCTTTCCAGGAATATGATTGGAGAGGTTGAATCCTTCTGTATAACATATCACCTTGTGTGAAACTTTTTAAGCAGCTTTCTAAATATACTGTCTATATGAATGATTTAATCATCAAAACCCATTGTAATGGAACAAGACATACAAATAAGCTCAAAAATTGAAATAATGAGGAATACCTAATGTGTGCTGCTAAACTAATGAGAAAGGGTCTGTAAGTTCTGAGAATAAAGTATTTAAAATGGTTATAGGTACAGTTTTAATATCACTTCTCAGTGTAGTTTCCTATAATCACAATACACTTGGCTTGCTTTTTTATACTGTAAGATACATGCCTATAGCAGCAAAATAGAACTCTTCAGGATGCCTCTCTCAACTGACCTCTTTGAATGCCTTCAGGCTTTCATTGTCTGTAAACCTCACACCTTGAAGGTGAGCCTTCAAGCTTTGAAACAGGAATCGCTTAGGACCAGGTATGGACATTACATAGCTACCGGAAGTCTGCATTCACAAATGGCATCCTGGGCAACATGGATCTTGTGCACAGGGCCAGTGACTTGTACTGTGTAACGCTGTCTCCTCTTGTCCTTGGATAACTTGTCCAGACCTTTCCACTGAATTAGATTATACATCCCGGTATTAATCATCATCAGAAATTCCTTCTTGACTCCTGAAAGGGGGCACTATGATCTTGTCCATTGAAGGATGAGTGTAACTTCTATGGTAATGGGAACACCTTGCAGCTTTCACTATGAGAACTCTTGTTCCGTCACTGAGATTCAGTGATAAGTATCACCTGTAAATCAAGGAATATAAAAGCGACTTGATTCCATTCTATTGGTGTTGCACCTGAAAACTGAAGTTTCACAGCCGCCAGCTTGCAGGGACTTTGGCCTTGCTGCTATCTCGCCAGTTTCTATGCGACACCCCTAGATTTTTAACTGGGAAGTTTGCGATGACATCATCATCTACCAGCTGTTCAAGAAGAGGAACAAAAAGTGACCTAGATGAGCCTCCTCTTATTTCTAACTGTTAATGTATTTTTTGGTGTAGCATCTGTGTCTCACTACATTTTGAAAGGAGCCAAATGCTAAGATTAAATATCTTTTCTTATGAACTTATTGACCTGCCCTCTCATCTAATCATTTCTTTGTTAAGCCCAATGTTAAACAGTCCACAACACAGCCTCTGAGACATTCTGACTTCTTCAAAGATGATTTGAAAACTATGTTCAAAAAATCATTTTTTTGTCTTTAGATTTTTCTGCTGTTTGCATAATTCCTGCATGAAGTTCAATTTACTGTACATCCCCTGGTGAATGTATTTTATCTGTTGTCAGGATGGGCCTGGGATTTATTTAAGCATTCATGTGATTTTTAGAATTGAGTGTACTGTAGTTAAAAAGGTCTTTGAAATAAGAGAGAATCTTATGGATTGAATATTGCCATCCCCGTTACTGTCTATGAGTGGCTCTTTAAATCAAACTTCAAATCAGGTTATGTGTAATGCAGAAAAACAGCCAGACTCGGTGTAAGAGTTTAAGGGTATAGGTGTTAAATATGAAAAATGCAAATGAGGGAAAAGGTGTTCAAATAACATTTTATAATTATGAATCCTTGGGTAAGAATGCTCAATGAAAAGCACAGAGTATAGTGCAAATATATTTCATTTTAAGGTAATGTAGCTTTTAAATCATTCTTTCTGCACAGACTGAAAATCATTAATCCTGTCTGCACAAATCTTTCTTTGCTCCTTCTGCCAGTCATGCACAGGTCACATACCTTAACTGTTCTGTTATAAAGGAAAAGTGATTTGACCTATAATTTTCCTCATCTTATACGGAACACTTTCGCTGCAACATAAGCAACTGTTCCGTAATTGCTGTTGCAAAGTGCACGGAAACCATATTTAATTTATGTAAACAAGACGAGACAAGTTGTGAAATGTTCAGCTCTTTATGGACTTGCATGGCCTTTACGCCTGTGTTACAACTGGAAAGAATTCCCAGTGTAAAGTATCTTAGGCGATGACAATAGAAATATGGCAGATCTTAATGGTAACGAAAGTCAGACACAAAGTGGTAAAGACTGTCTTTCGTGTATTGCTAGCTCAGCTTCTTGCTTTATCCTTGACTATTTATATGTTTCCAAAACTATGGAAAGTATGCAAATATGATAGTGTGCAGTATTGTCTGTAAGGCTCAGAAATGCATTTGAACTGCCTGGTGCGTTTGGTCTAATCCGGTCCTAGTTATGTTGGTTCCATAAGACTGCACTAGTTAGCGCCTTTCCAATTAAGGTCATTTTAGGTGACATACAATTTTTTTCTCTACTTTTATTCCGTGCCTTTCGTGTTTGTTTTACATCTCATTTAATGTGCAAAGTTGTGCCATTTTCCTTCTCCTCTTTCTTCGTGCACTGTTTTGATATCGGTTTTTGTTGCGTTATGAAAATTCC
Source organism: Lepisosteus oculatus (assembly GCF_040954835.1). Taxonomy (NCBI): domain Eukaryota; kingdom Metazoa; phylum Chordata; class Actinopteri; order Semionotiformes; family Lepisosteidae; genus Lepisosteus; species Lepisosteus oculatus. Next base: position 7,820,648 of record NC_090719.1, on the reverse strand, counting down.
AATAAAATGTACCAATAATTCCAACGTGTTTTGGTCGTTTTTGTGGGCAAGGTTATCAAGGTTTGGAGCACGGTGGTTTTACAATGATCTCCTGTCCATCTGAAAATCCCTGAAGATGTGTACTCTCTAAAACACGGTCTTAAACAGACGCTTCTTAGTTTTGTTCAAAAGATGATAAAATCCAGGGCTTCCACGGTGCTCAGCCGATACTTACCCCTGCAGGAGCGCAGTTTGAGCTCAACAGTTTAATTATATGTGCGGGTGTCTTACCCCAACTGGTCTCTGCCAGTGCACAGACACTTTAATACTGCAGATTGATTAGTCCCAGTCGCCTATTGACATATAAATGATCTTGTTTATGTTATCGTTGTATCATCAGAGGTACCGATATGATCTAACAGAATTGCGTGGTGTAGCCAAGTTCACTAGTAGCAAACAAGTTCAGCACACCCCTCAAACGTACCGTAGGATTGCGGAGATAACCAAACGCCACGCGAATCCAGAAGGAATACTGGCATGTCTGAGGAAAAAGAAAGGCAAGTATAGTACTGTACTTGAACAGAGAATGGTGAAAAGCTGGTGTTCAGTAGCCATAGGGTGGCTTTTATAGACATTATTGGAGCCCTGAAATAATCCACAATTTTCAAGATGTGTGTTGGACCATGTTAGTAATTAAGGATTCATGATGATAAACATTTTTTCAACCAAAACCATTATTATCATTGTTAATAATAATAATAATTCATAATTGCTTACACTTGTATAGCGCTTTTCTGGACACTCCACTCAAAGCGCTTTACAGGTAATGGGGACTCCCCTCCACCACCACCAATGTGCAGCCCCACCTGGATGATGCCACGGCACCCATAGTGCGCCAGAACGCTCCCCACACATCAGCTATCAGTGGGGAGGAGAGCAGAGTGATGAAGCCAATTCATAGGTGGGGATTATTAGGCGGCCATGATTGGTAAGGGCCAATGGGAAATTTGGCCAGGACGCCGGGGTTACACCCCTACTCTTTTCGAGAAATTACCCGGGATTTTTCATGACCACAGATAGTCCGGACCTCAGTTTTCCGTCTCATCCGAAGGATGGCGCCTGTTTACAGTATAGTGTCCCCGTCACTATACTGGGGCATTAGGACCCACATGGACCGCAGGGGGAGCGCAGTCCAATTGTTACCAATTTAGTTTTCTGCATATGAAATTGTACACTGAACTGGAATATTCTACATTATGATGAATTGATTTTCACATTAATGTCTCGAAGATAATGCCTCTTTCAGGTAATTCATAAAGCTTTCATTTATAGTCTGTTTCCTTATGGGAAATATATATATATAGCCTGTATTAAACTGCACAACTGTTCTGTAGAATTACTGTTTTTTTTTTTGCATTTAGAGTTATTTTATTTCTGTAATACGATTTAGGTTATCCAGTTTATGCAGATGTTATTTAAAATTGAGAGAACTTCCTTGAGAGATGTGTAATCTACCTCAACCGCTTGACTGAAGTTAAATATGAAAAGAGATTCCTGTTTTTGAGTACATAGTAGCGGCATAACGGTAAATACATAAAACGTAACAAGACCAGTGAAGGACGGTCTAAAATTAAATTCCTCATTCAATTAATATATTCGCATAATAGATAATAGAACCAGGCTTATTCCCCGTTCTATTTCTTATTGGCTACATTTTATTCGCCGGTGATACTCGTGTTCTGATTGGAGAAAATATTTTACCTCTCGCATATGTAATTGGGTGGTTGTTTCCCCTGACAGGCTTTCAGCTTCTTCACTCTCACTGGCCCACTTTCGAGAAATAAAACTCCATTCCATTTTTTGATTGGCTGGAGGTATTTGGGCGTTGCACTTTGATTGGTCAGCTGTTAGTGCCCGGTATCCGGGTAAGATGGCGGCGGCAGAAGAGTGCTCTGTACCACCTCGGTGGCAGTCGGTTTCTCTTACCCATGTCGAGTATCCCTCAGGTAAAGAAGTTGCATACATTTCTATTGTTAGTTCGCGTATCTGTAGTCTTAAGTAGTTTTAAAATTGTATTCGGGCAGATGATGTTTTGGAATTCCTTCTACTGAATGGACGGCCGAGGGTAACTGCTAAATAGTGAGCCATTCTGTGGAGAGGCTATTAGACGTTGTTAGCGTACGTAACACAGCGACTGCCAAATAGTGTGCCGGTTCCGCATGCGCAGTTTCTCAAAACTGTACAATAATTGGGTTCTCCAGTTTATATAGACATTAAAATTAAGACGCTTAAAATGCCTATTGTAAACTCTGTCAAGGCAGTGCGTATACAGCCAATCGCCCTGACGACTTATCCAAATAAGTAAGCCATTATCCGCTAACACTGTACTTTTTGCAGTTCCTAATGGTCCCGAAAAATCACTGACAGAATGGCAGAGTCTCACAATTACGCTTTATTTCTTTTGCTTAAGGTTGTTTTCACATGTTTATGGTTTACCTATATGCTCAGACTGTATGTCTGTTTAAGACAAGTTTATATTTGCCACAGGAAAACACACCTGCGCCTAGTCAGTAGATAATCGTTTAAACATTTGGGTGAAGTATGCACACTTTACTCTGACAGAGTCGCCGGTCAATAAATCATTTATGAAAACCACGACATACCGAAGAATGATTTATTTTTACGTGTTATTGTATTCAAAGTAGCTCATGTGTGAGTTTTCTTATGACCTGGCTTGATATTTGAAAGGTTGTTTAATACAAGAAGGAGGTAAAATGAAAGCACAGAAAATGTCACTAGGTTGCTGAAATTGCTAACTTTATGTAAATGATATTAGTGGGTTAGCCCCTTAACCTCAGGAATATATTCAAAGCTTGCTACAGCAATGTATGTTTCGCCTTCATAGTGTGAAAGGGATTACAGATTCCCTTCAGAAATTTGTAATTGCTGCCAGTGTGAAAAAGATGTGTATGTCAAAGTCATATATTTGTATGAGGTCATAGGAATTGTTTAAGATTGTGTGTGCTGTAGCAGCCTTAATTTTTAGTACTTTGATAATGATTAGCAAAAACAGCTATAAGGGACTTATAATGTTAAAGCTTTCTCTGAATATCTGTTTTACCTGTAGGTAGACAATATCACACTTAAAAACATGATTTCAGTATGTTGTGTCAGAATTTAAACCAGAACTGAAAATGTGTTGCATTTTACTGTTGATGTATTTAAGATTATCTTTTTGCACACTGGATGCAGAAAGAATGAATTTTCTTGCCTCAGATGTGAGGATTCTGTTGTTTTCCGCAGCCGGTAGGACCAATCATTAGAAAAACATGAACTCTTTCCTGATGTCATTTGTTGTTGCTTTTAAGGTGATCTAACAGGAGAGCTTCTGGCCTACTCCAGTCTCTTGCCAATCTTCATCCTAGTGAGCTTTGTGACACTCATCGTCTTTAAGCGTGAGCTGCACACAGTAAGTCAATTCAGCTTCGCCTTGAGTAGCGATGGACATGTGACTCATTAAACCAGTAATGAGCTGATTTAGGTCTTTAGGTGCTCAATTCAACTCGACTCTTAAAGACACTGGCCCTAAAGGACTGGGATTGGACACCTGTGATCGATACATTGGTGAGCCAGTTATATAATCACTGCAAATGCACTGATCACAGGATTGTGATCAGTGAGCCATGTCTCTCGCCTCACTTTCCATCTGAGTGATCACAAGGTGAGACTGGGAACTGGTGAATTGATGTCTAGGGAAATTAACAGCACAGCCTGAACAGGAGGTGTTCCTTTGTTGTTGAGGCCGAACACATGTAGTCAGTGTTCACAAACCATAAAGCCGTTCTGCAGAAATGCTACCATAAATGCCTAATCAGTTATTCTGCTGAACATACATATGCAGAGCTCACCTCTTGGGCATATTTCTAAACAGTGTACAAAGATTTGAATTAACCAAAGATTTTTTTTTCTCCTCGCTGGATTGTTCTGTTTGCTATTATGTTCTTTTTGTGCTGTTTATTGTTTGCGTTCAGCCTATTCTAATTCCGCTCTGAAAGAGGGCAGTTTTCTCCAGGAAACTCAAGCTTCCTTATTGTAATAACAGTGCATTGTGTGTATCTGTGCTTTTTTTTCCCCCAGATTTCGTTTTTTGGAGGGCTGGTGCTCAACGAGGGAGTCAACTGGGTATTGAAGCACATATTCAGGGAGCCGCGGCCCTGTGAAGGTATGGAGGAGCCTGTCATGCTGTGCGTTTGGAGGGAGGTAGTATTGTTGGATATGGCTTGACTTAGCCAGGCTGCACAGATGCAGTCAAAGCCAACAGTATTCTTATGACCAAGTCACAGCAGCGGTATCTGACATTGTAATATTCTTAGAGTGGGCCGTGTGGCGGCAGCACCAGGAAAGTCATAATAATAATAATTGCTTACACTTATATAGCGCTTTTCTGGACACTCCACTCAAAGCGCTTTACAGGTAATGGGGACTCCCCTCCACCACCACCAATGTGCAGCATCCACCTGGATGATGCGACGGCAGCCATAGTGCGCCAGAACGCTCACCACACATCAGCTAGCAGCGGGGAGGAGAGCAGAGTAATGAAACCAATTCATAGATGGGGATTATTAGGAGGCCATGATTGGTAAGGGCCGTTGGGAAATTTGGCCAGGACGCCGGGGTTACACCCCTACTCTTTTCGAGAAACACACTGGGATTTTTAATGACCACAGAGAGTAAGGACCTCCGTTTTACGTCTCATCCGAAGGACGAGATGCAGAACAATGTTTTGGACAAATAAAAATGTGGTATTTGGAAATAAAAGTTCAGGAGAGTGATCAACCCCTAACTCCCTTGATCCCCTGACCTAACTTCCTGACATAAATATAGCCTTGGTTTAATTTCCCACTCTGCCTTACACATTGTAGCCCATCCAGTTACCCCTGCGACCTGCTTAAGCTCAGGGGTGCTCCTCAATGCCTGGGTGTCCTCTCCGAGATGATTGTTTTTGAGCTTGACACTGTGATCATGACAGTGTCTTACCAGTTCAGTGCTGAAACTAAGCCGTGAAATTGATTGGTGTCGTATTTATCCCCATCTAACAGAATCTTATCTATTAAGATCATCTGGAATCCTTGTCTGATAGAATATGTTGAACAGCACCGGAAATAGTGAAGTAACACATTTTGTTGAGCCCTGTTTTGAATTTATTTTGATTGAATCATAGTGGTCCTGGGAGCCTTTTAGATATTTAAATGCACCCTGGAGACCAAAAAGAAACTTTAAAATGTTTTTCTGCATCTTTAAAAGTGTTCCAACATTTCCTTAAAGGAGAAAGGACACTTTTTGAATCAAGCCAGTACATTAAAACTCTTTACATAGTCCTTACATTTTTCAGTTCTGTTTAAAATAGTCCATTTGAGTGGTTAAACTATTAGTGAGAAAGGGTGTTTCTGTGTCAGTGTGCTATGATTTTGTACGGGGATCCACCTTAGCCTTAAAAAATATCCTGCCCTCTTTTCCATTTTTGTCTTTCTTGTTCTTTATTTCTGTCATCACAGGAGCTCATACCACACTAACTACTGAATATGGGATGCCCTCAAGTCACTCTCAGTTCATCTGGTTTTTCTTTATATACTCATTTCTCTTCCTTTATTTAAGGTAAGGTTGTTTTAATGTATCCGTTTATCAAATGTTTTATTTTTTCTCCTGATATGTCAATGATGCTGACAAAAGTTTACAACTACTGTACATCTTTTCAGCTGAGCATTCTGGATTTCTAGTGCATCTGAGCAGTGTTTTGGTATAAAAAGAGTAAGTCAAGGTGTTTGAAAGAGGATTTAACATTCTCCATACTTCACCTGTGAAGAGAAACAGTGGAAATGTTTGAGATTTTAAAAAACACTAAAAAGCAGTGTTTTTATAGCCTGTGAAAGATCTCCTTATTAAATGTTTTGCAAATGTGTAAATGCATTCATCTTCTCTCTAAATGTCTACTGACTTTAGTCAAAACATCTATTTCACTAGAAATATTAGTGGTTTTGCCAAGTTTGGCCCTTACTCATTGTCAGTGCAGCCCAGGATGGATGCAGCCCAGGATGGGACTCTGGTCAATATGCTGACACCTCTCAGTTCAGTTAATATAATATTTCTCCATCAGCTAGCTGTCATAAATTTAGGCCCTCTTAATATACACAGCAGAGAACCTTGTCTGTGCCACCCCACTCCCTGCTACCAGCCTCTGCACTAAACCAAAGTGGTTTCTTTTGCATTGGCAAACTCTTACTAAAAGCTATTTGATTACTCAGGGTTTGGCAGCCTTTCAGAAGGGGTGTGCCTAGAGCTAGTTCATGCACCTGTTATGGATTTGCATGATACTTTTTCAGTGTCAAGAATAGCCCAACTTAAAATAATGTATAATATCTTAAATTAATATGCATGTCTTACCATTGAGTGAACTGACTTAATGTGTGAGAATACCTGTTCACAGAATTACAGTTGTATGCAAAGGTTTGGGCACCCCCGGCCAAATTACACATTTTGTTGATTTTCTATGTGAATGGAAGTTAACACAACCTTGACATATTTCTGCAGATTTTAATGCACAGTTACTATTTATTTTCTGAATTGAACAGATTGAAAAAAATAAAACAGTAAATGTGGCATGTGCAAAAGTTTGGCCACCCTATCAGTCAGTATTTAGTATCACCCACTTTGGCAGAAATCATAGCCTCCAAACGTTTCTTGTAACCAGCTAACCGTCTTTCTATTCTTGTTTTAGGATTTTTTTCCCACTTGCAAAACGCTTCTAGTTCAGAAATATTCTTAGGTTGTCTTGCATGCACTGCACGTCTGAGATCTACCCACAGATCTTCAATAATATTTAAGTCTGTGGCTTGTGAAGGCCATTCCAAAACCTTAATCTTTCGTTTCTTGAAGTAGTTCATGGTTGATTTTGAGGTATGTTTTGGATCATTCATTGTCTTGTTGTAATATCCAACCTCTTCTCAGCTTCAGTTTATTCACTGACTCTGGAACATTAGCTTCTGAAATTTGTTATACTTGGTAGAATCCATTCTACTACTAGAAGTGTTCTGCAAGGAAGAGTGTGGGGGGGAAAAATTCCTAAAGCAAGAATAGAAAGACTGTTAGCTGGCTACAAGAAACGTTTGGAGGCTGTGATTTCTGCCAAAGGGGGTGTTAACTAAGTACTGACTGACAGAGTGCCCAAACGTTTGCACATGCCACATTTACTGTCTTATTTTTTTCTATCTGTTAAATTCAGCAAATAAAAAGTAACTGTCCATTAAAATTTGCAGAAACATGTTAAGTTTGTCTGTCCGCTGCAGAGGTTGCGTTAACTTCTTTTCACTTGGAAAATCAACAAAACATGTCATTTGGCCAGGGGTGCCCAAACATTTGCATATGACTGTATGTTAATCCCAATGCTGCCTAAATTCCCAGATCGTGATCTTTTAAACATCTGTGGTTTGAAACTTTTGTGTATTTTCCTTGCAAAGTTATTAACATCTGAAACATCATGTCTCAAAAATAAATAGGTGTTTAAATGATAAAGTGAAAGTTGTGAGAATTTTCAAATCACCCTCAACAAAATGCAAGAAGTTTGACATATCTGGGTGGTTTTGTTAAAAAGCTGTTGAAGTTCCAAAAAATACAAATCAAGGTGATATCAAACTTTGAGCTAATTTGAAATGTGGTGCATTTCAAAATCCTCAACACCCATCCACTGAAACATTGAGAAATCAAAAATTGCTGGTATCAAAGCTGCCTGGTTTAGTCAGAAAAGAAAATGTGCCAAAATGTTGGATATCCTGAAATCTGACAGAATATTCTGATGCCAGATCATATACACTCAGCATCACAGATTGTGCTATGGTTTGAAAGTTCTTAAGATGTTGGCAATAGCTAAAATGTGAGGGGTCAGTGTCCTGAGAGTAAATGGCAGTTATTGCAAGAAATGCCTTCCATGTTTTTAAAAGCCCCAAAATAATTTGATATGCACCTTGCAGTTAGAAGTCAAGTGCATTCATATGTACACTGTATGGTGATCTCGGCTAGAAATGTTGGAAATGTTGAAATGTTGCCACCCATTTTTCACCTTGCCATTCTGGGTAGTTTTGACCTTTTTCTGTCAAAACTCTTGCTTGCATAGAGACAGTCCACAAAGCGTGCCAAAACCTTCCCCCGGCTTGACATTTTTCACACTTGAGTGTAAAGTCAAACAGTGTAATCAGGTCCGCGAATTGCAAGCCTTCTTGTAAAAACATTTGGCTAGCCCTGCTAAAAATAATGCAATAAATAAACCAAGTAAATCCTTTTTTTATGCCAAATAGCTTTCTTTCAGTGGGTAGTATGTTGTAGAGAATAGCAGGACAGTCAAGCATAGTTTTTATGTTTTTTTTAATTTAATTTCCATGTGGTTTATTAGACTTTCATTGCACGTGCCATTAGAAAATCTTTTTTCGTGGTGGTAATCGCATCTGTGCCTCAGGTTGCTGAACCCTGGTGTAGGACATCGTCGGAAGTATTATTTTCAAAATTCGTATGTCCTGGAATGGTTATTTTATCAGCTGTAAGGAAATACCTTTGCTGATTGTAAATTAAATGTTTTTCCTTTTGTTTTCATAGAATGCATCAAACTAACAATGCCAGATGCCTGGAACTGCTTTGGAGACACATCCTGTCTATCTGCTTGCTAACTGTGGCCTTGTCTGTCTCCTACAGCAGGTACAAATCCTTGATAAACCTCTCTTTATAAGTAGGTTGGACTCCAGAGATGGAATAAGCATGACAAAATGCTAAGCATGTAATGCAACAGACAGAACATTTCCGGTAGCTTGACCTAATGCGTATGCTTGCACTTCCAAGTCAGATATGTGAATGCTTTAAAGGCCAATTCATATCTGTGTGTATACTGATGCTGAAGCAAAAATGCATCTATAAATACAAAAATTACAGTTTTCAGTTAAATAGTTTATAATCAAGTTTCAGTTGTACATGGGCTGTAAACCTGAAAATCACCACCACACATCTGAGATTAAGGCAGTGATCTCTTTCAGGACAGTATTATTTTATTTAGTTAAGGGTTTTGTTTTTCCTTAAGTGTAGGGTATTTTTCAGTGACTTAATTTCTGACAAGACATTCTTTTTTACAAATATTGCAGTTAGGTGGATGATTGATAAATAAAAGTATTTTTTTTCACTTGGTGACTGACACTTTTATTTGTGTTCTAACATACTAAAAAGTCTAAAGGTTCAAATGCTTTATAACAATGACAACTGAGTACAATGAATGCACCTTGTGCATGATACCCTGTTTAGTAACAACATTTGATTGTTGTGTATTCATGGTTTTTGACAGTTATTTCACTATGCATAATTATTTCAGGCAATTTACTGATTATATATTACTGTATCATACATAAGATACCATTTTTTGTTTATCCAAAAATGTTATCTTATGACTGATACAGTAATATAAAACTTCACTCTGGTATTAGTTTTGAAATCCTTTGTGCTACAGCTGTTTTCACATGACTCTTAGATGCACAAACAGTAATGATCAAGAATTACAAATAACAGATTCTTCACTTAAAACATAGCTTGCCAACGTTATATAGAATTTTGTCTGATTTGATTTCTTTAAATATGTATTTATAACCATTGGATACAGTACTTGTTAAAGGTAGTTTATACTGGGATAACCCAGGAATGTCTGATTACACAACTGTAGTACATGTGCTTCATGTGTACAAAATCATGTCTGATTTGATGATTATTAATTGGGTTGCATATGTTCAGTTGTATTTTACTGTACTTGTTTGAGGTGATTTATGAAAAGTGCCTTATAAATGTATTATACTAAAAAATATAAAACATCTGACATTATTATTTGTATAATATTTTAAATATTGCATTTTAAGGGCTTGTAATTTTCAGGGTCATGCTATGTCCTTTTATAGTTTTGAGCCAATCTGGTGTGATGAAGCCATTGAAATTGTAGTTATAAAATTAAGATTTTAATTTCACTATCACTCTGCAACTCACAACTGGCAACCCACTGAAGCTAAGCAGGTGTGAGCCTGGTCAGTACCTTAATGGGAGACCTCCTGGGAAAAACTAAGGGTGCTGCTGGAAGAGGTGTTAGTGGGGCCAGCAGGGAGCGCTCACCCTGCAGTTCATGTGGGTCCTAATGACCCAGTATAGTGATGGAGACACTATACTGTAAACAGGCGCCGTCCTTCGGATGAGACGTAAAACCGAGGTCCTGACTCTCTGTGGTCATTAAAAATCCCAGGGCGCTTCTTGAAAAGAGTAGGGGTGTTACCCCGGCGTCCTGGCCAAATTTCCCATTGGCCCTTACCAATCATGGCCTCCTAATAATCCCCATCTATGAGTTGGCTTCATTACTCTGCTCTCCTCCCCACTGATAAGCTGGTGTGTGGTGAGCGTTCTGGCGCACTATGGCTGCCGTCGCATCATCCATGTTGGGCTGCACATTGGTGGTGGTGGAGGGGAGTCCCCATTACCTGTAAAGCGCTTTGAGTGGAGTGTCCAGAAATATGTATATGCATTTATCAATTCCTCAGCTCATGGTATCTTGCCAAAATGTAGCAGCACAGAGCTAGGTTATTGACTCTGAGATTTTTTTATGCGGATTGCACGGACACAGAAGAATTGTAAATTTAGGTATTGAAACTTAGGAATGGCTAAAATAGTTTAGTTGTTTTAGATTCTCCAATTTAATTTTTTGTTATTTTTCATTTTTTTCAGAGTGTATCTGTTGTACCATTCCTGGAGTCAGGTTATATATGGTGGAGTTGCTGGCAGCATTATAGGGGCAGTCTGGTTTTTTATCACCCAGGAATTACTAACACCACTCTTTCCTAAGATCGCAGCATGGTAAGTACCCCTGTCACCTATAGGTATGTTTACTTAAGATAAGGTTGTAGCAGTTGGAGGCTTTATTTTTTTAATATAATGAGAAGCAAGAAGCATGCAAATTGATTACTGGCACCAACTAAGATGCCATTGAATGTCCACTCGGTTTTATCTTTTAATTAATCAGGCTTTGTTTTCCATATTTGTGGACAGTTCCCCAACACCTATCTGTGCTTCTATATCTTTAGTAATGATTGAAGTGTATTATAACTTTTGTAGTGCAAATTCACTAGATCTGTCCCTTTTAAAACTATTTCTAGACCTGTGGCTATACTCCAGGTGCTCTACAAATAACTCCCAAAATTCGGTCAAGCTGTTCCAGTTCTACACAATCATCTGCTGCATTACTTATTGCTAAAAAAATACAACAGATGGCTTTAACCTCATACATGAGGTGCATTCAGTCAATCAAACATATCTCCCCATGACACTAGCCAAATTGGCCACACTTCACAGACTGGTTATACAGGCAACTATACAGACAGTGGTTTGTAAAATAAACAGGTGTTTTTGTAAAATCGTTTGTTTTAAAAGCAGTCAAAGCTGTTTAAAATCACACGGTGCTTTTTCATGGTATTTCTCATGGTGTTTTTTCCGTGGTAGTGACACATACAGAACTGTTTCTGTAAATGTTTCAAATGTAATATTTTATTTGAAACACCCCAATTAACCCTTGGATTTAATGAGCTCAACAATTATTAGTGGTTAGTTACAGCTGGATAAATTACTTAATTTGATGCAACAGAGTCTAAGAATAAGACAAACTGTTAAAATCTTGCAAAGCTCGCTGTAGAAATGGGGGCAGCTTGGCCTAATGAAAGCTGTTGAATGGATGATGACAGTTGATCTGATGGGTGGAAATGGGTCTAAAAGAGAAAGCAACATTTTATTCTCATTGGAAGTACTACTGCTTGAAAAGATCTACATTTGTACTCATCCACAGTTGCAACAGAATTTGTCACTGCAAAGGTATCAACAGATATTCTAGAGGTCTTTGTGTGTGGCAGGTTTTTAAGATTCCTTTGTTCAGATGAAGATCTGATCTTGTGGAATCTGTTTTAAAGTGTCAAGTACAGTCATAGGGTGCCAGTACTGATTGCATATCTTAATTTGGTAGGTTGCAGTGTGCAAAAATTATATAAGGATTAATTTGTACATCTGGAAGATCAGATCACTTTATTAGCCATATGCAATTTCTAGGAATTCGTCTTTTCACATACCCCAGCTTGCTCTCCAGAGACAGACACACATACAGGGAGAGAAGCATGGGGTCAGAGCGCAGGGTCAGCTATTGTACTATGCCCCTGGAGCAGTTGGGGTTAAGGGCTTTGCTCTGGGACCCAACGGAGTAGAATTCCTCTGCCGGCTGTGGGATTTGAACCGGCAACCTTCCAGCCACAGACCTACCGCTCCGCCCCAAGATTGAACATGTTTGTTTTAGTGACTCGAGGTTTCATTGAACGGAAACATGGTGTAAATTCTCTCAAACACCAGGGCAGTGGATATGTGTGTAAAAATGTTGGGGAGGTCATATAAATCATATATTATTTAACAGCAAATAGTAGTGTGTGGTTATCTTTTTTTTGGTGATCCACATCCAAAATATCCCTTATTGTGCTGTTTACATTTTCAATTTTTAAAGACTGAATTTTTTTTTAAATTATGTTCTGAGCGGATGGCAGTTCATTGTTAATTATCTCTAATTGTTTTTGTTTCTCCCTACAGGCCAGTATCGGAGTTTTTTCTCATCCGGGACACAAGCCTCATTCCAAACATCCTGTGGTTTGAATATACAGTAACACGAGCAGAAGCAAGGTAACTATGTGTAAACTTAAGCGTCTAAAAAAAGTCTAAGGTGTGCACTTACAGTTTTAGGAAGAGTACAAGTGCCAAATTTGAATGATTGAATGTGTATTTGTTTATAGCTAATGTCGTTTTTTTGTGTTATTTAGAAACCGACAACGAAAGCTGGGAACAAAACTTCAGTGATATCTGCAGTTCCTTGTTTAAACCTGGAAAGGACCACACACTGGAGAATCTAGACTGCTACGAGGGGAACCATTTAAAGGACGGACCACAGGAAGTGCTTGGACTGACCTACAGCCTGAGCAAGTCAATTGGCTTGCTTCTGGTGCTCGCGCAGCTTGCTAAATGCTCCCCAATGCATGCGTGACCGTGCAGGAGGCAGACTATTTAATGAAAAGATTAATATATTTTAGCCACAAGCGCACGTTGACAGTAATAAAGTACTGTATCTGATTTTGGGAGCAAAAAGAGGATTCAGAAAAGCAAACATGAAAGTGGTTTGTTGATATTGAGGCATGAAAATATTAGATGTGTGTTTTGTTTTTTTTAAGTACAATTTTGGTGGCTTTTTGGGGGGGTGGGGGTGGGAGTGGGGTGGACATAACACTTTTGACTTTTTGATCATGCATTTAAGAAATTATACACTTTTTTTGTAAGAAACCAGTTAAAAGTTTAATATAAACTAAATTTGCACTTTGTGAAGATTAAAAAAAAAAATAATGAAAAAATGCTTTTATGAACACTATAGACAAATGTGGAAGAAAACTGAAATTTTGTCCCTGGTACTTTAACCTGTGTCTTTGTGTGATTGTCAGCCTCTTTTGCCAAGTGCAAGAAATGTTTTTTTTTTTAATTATTATGCATCCTTTCAAACATTGGCATTAAGCTAGGAGAGTATGGAACCCTACTACCGAATGTCTCTAAATGTTTTATAAAGCATTCCTCTTAAAAAAAAAAAAAGAAGCCTTAGCTATAGCAAACAACTTACTGCTCTGTTGTTGTTTTTCTGACACGGTTTTAAAATGATCAGGTATAGTATAACATTTTAAAAATGAAAAATATGAGAACACCCTGGAATTATGATAACTGGAGTTACTTAAATGAAACATTGCAGGGGTGTATAAGAGGTTAGACAATGAAATTTCCTAAGGATTGGCCCGTTATGATGACCGGAGATACTGTACTGTCTTTCAAAGTGATGTTCAACTGAAGTCCTTACTCCATGGTTAAATAAAAATCCTATAGCGCTTCTCAAAAGAAAAGGGATTTTAACCCTGGTGTTCAACTGATATGCCATACCACTTATCACAGTCGGCTTTCGGAATCATCTCCCTTACTTCACCTGGTAAAACCATTTCTTCCTTTTCTACCTGGTCTGCTGTGCAGCGGGATTACTGCTGCCAAGTTATTTTTGTGTCATCTATGTAGTGCGACACTTTATGGTGTATGAATTAGACCCCCTTCTATATATGATGCGCTGAGATCCTTTTGGACAAAAATGTGCTGGTTAAAGGCAAAGATTAAAATTGCATCTGCACATCCTTAAGTTGTTTTAATTATCAATTAATAATAAATTATATCATGTGCCTTTAATGGGATACTAAAGGCTATAAATGTGGAATAGCTCTTGAGCTAGGATAATTAAAATTAGAATGTGTTGGTTCAGTTTGTTACTGTTTTATTTGTATAGCGTACCCTCACAGATATAGTTTGTAATTAATGATTGTAAGGCAAAACTTCTTGGTTGGATTTATTATTTGTGACAGCTGCCGCCAAACAATACGGATATAGTTGTCTGCCCCAGTGCTTTTTCCATTATGAACAGCATCTTAATTTTGCATTTTTATCTCACTGTGTTGATCTATTGGTATTGCACACATGGACATTCAGTAGCAATTAGAATTCCAAGTCATCCGGTACTCAGACTCTTCTTCCTGTAAGGGGGAATACATATTTAGAATGTTCATAGAAAGAGCAGGGGAACGGGGCTGTTGATCAACCTACTAAACTGGTTAAACCTCTTCAGGAGACTGGGAAATAATTAGGAGTTCAGGCTGCAGAGGTGAACCGATCACCAGGCCTCTTTATTTCAGCAGAGATCAAGGACCCAACCAGCTCCATGAGAGAAGTTTTTCCCCTCCTCTTTCTCTGCTGCGGAGCTCCCTTTATAGCCAGGTGCAACCAAGTCCATCAGAAATTACAACTTGGTAGTTGCTTCCTTAATAGTTATTTCGACTCATCCTCTCTCCCCTTTCTTCCTGTCAAACACTTGTGTTTGAACAGTTGCTGCCAGCAGTCTGCACGTTATGGCAGAAGTATGAGAACATTTTGTTGTCCAAAGAAGTGTTGAGCCCAAAGAACAGATGCAAAGTCATCGATGCTTCGAGTTGCTAGGCATAAGGTTACAAGTGTTGAGATTACAGTGATGTTATACACAAGATCGATATAAAAATAATCCTTCAAACTGAAAGAAGTCTTTATCAGTGAACTGATAATGGTCTGTTAGTGCTATCTGGCATGGATAATGTAATGTTGATGCACTGGTATTTAGTTATTTGCTTTAAGTCAGGATCTCCAATTTAAATCCTTGAAAACCTAGTGTTTTGTGATTTTTTTTTCCAATTTAAGTAGTTTATTAAACATTGAACTTTATTTTCTTGTTTAGATATATAGAACTTTTAAAGTTTTTTTTTCTTCATTAATGTGTAGAAGTATAATGTGCTATAGAAGTAGAAGTATAGAATAGTTATAGAATATATTATCCTGTAGAAGTATAATAGTTTAGCCCACCACGTAACAAAGACCTGAAGTGGATCAACTCAAGTTGACACCTCTGGTTTAAGTAATTGTAACAGCCATAACCACTGCAATCTTTTTCCCTAATGTTTTGTTTCTCTCATGGACAGGGAAATTGCTTTGGTTTGAACAGTACACTGGAATGAGCCTGCAACAGGGTCTGAAGTATAAGGAAAAGAATGATACTTCTAACATTGGCCAGTTTTAGTTAAAAAATTTTAAACCTTTTGTTCATTTCTTCATCCAGCATTTTATTCCTTCCATTTTTCATCCTCTAGCTTAGAAAGTAAATTGAAACCAGGCCACACTTTCCAAAGTTTTTTTTAAGCATGCAAATTACTTTAACAAAACAGCTTTTAAAGTTGTTTATACCTACTGTGCTTTTGTTTTGTGTTTTTGGATTGAGAACCTCTCAATTGATGCTTTTTTTATTTGCTTTTCTGCCCTATATAAAATTATAGGCATTTACAGTAGCTCAGATACTCCAGAGCAAGCAAACCAACATCTCTTAAAATTAACCTGGATGTTTTACTTTTATTTTATACTGGTCTGTTGCAGAACCTTTTGAATTTGGTACTCCTTCTGCATGATAAGGGACCTTTGCGTAGGTTTAATTTGTAGTGGCTTACACTGTACACTCAGTTTTAGTCACTTATGCCTTATTCGATGCTGCTATTACTTATTTATACTCTGTAATTTGCATGCATATTTTGAAGATTGGTGTCATGGTTTAAAAGCAGTATTACTGCTTAATAGAGCTTGGTTTCGATTCTGGGCCACAGTGGCCTATGTGTGGAGTCTGCACTTCTCCATGTCTCCATGTCTCTCCATGTCTGTGTGGATTGGGGGTTGTGGTTTCCACCCAAGTCCTCACGATTTGCTGCCTAGTATTGGTATTGCTTGTCCACTCTGTATTGTCCCTCTTTGGAGTTGTAATGAACTAGTGTCCCATGCACTGTCGTCCATTCTTGGTCCCGTCCTGTGTCCAGCAGTTCCAGCCCCAGGACAGGCCCTGGATGTCTGCGACCCTTACCAGGACAAGTCTCTTTCTGATAATGGATGGATGATGAGGGGACCTAAGGGACTGAGTCATTTAATCTCACTTTATTCCAATTATTTATACTGCAATCGCCATTAATGAGTACTGCTATTGGTTGAACTTTTAATTCTCAGATTATCAGTGTTGATTACTTTATTATCCCTAATATATATGCAACTACACTTTTGTATCGGAAACATTTTGAATGAACCCAGCCTGTACCTCTGGTTAACGTTACATGAAAAGCCTTATACTCATGTATACTGACGCTGCTGAACCAGCTGCCTACTATCCCACGGAATATTTTGAGAACGTTACTTGGACTGTCAGGGTAACAATACATCCTTGATGGAGGGGGCTAGTGGGTGGTAGTACTACAACATCCTAAGAGTTTGTATGAACTGGTTTTCAGAGCACATTAAAGGGAGAAATGTACTACCCCTGACGGTTCAAGAAGGCGCCATTTAAGTTGAGCATCCCTGTGTCCCAGAGTTGCTGTAGAGATCCTCCTTATTTGGCCCTACAGTGATGAAGGCTAAGAAGACTAGGGAGGAGTATTAAGGGATGGTCAAATGGTGATCATTTACTGCACTGTGCACCTTATTCAAATTCAGATAGAAATGCATGGTGAAGGTGGCCACCCCCACCTAAACGTTTATTTAACATCAGATGCTTGCCTTGCATCTTTACAGTTTCACATGAGTTGTGGAACTCCCTTTGTGCACACATCGTAAATAAAGGAAGAAAATTAATCTCGCTGCTATCTCCGGTCTAGATCACTTTGGACTGTCCTGACTACCTTCCTCTTACAATGGATTTTGAAGAGGGACGCTCAAGGTGAAGGGGTAGGGGGAGGCTGCAATTTAGGTCATTATGGTTGCAGCCTTCCTTAATTGGACTAGCAACTCTGAAGCTTTAAAGTCATGTCAGACTTGAGATGGCACTTCCAAAATTCCAACACAATTTTATCCTGGACGTGTGAGTAAAAATCCTGGGAGAATATTTGATGTGCAACGATGAAGCTAAATGGTAAGCCCTTTTAGGGTTACTTAAAATTAGCTTCAGATGTCACTGAATTAGCAGTTGCAATACTTTTTTTTTATGATGCAACCGCAAATATCAGTGTTTCTGCAACTGCATTGACATAATATTTCTTTATTAGCCCTCTACAATTTCTTGCATTAGGAATTTGTCAGCCAACATTCAGCACCCCTGGAGCAGTTGGGGTTAAGGGCCTTGCTCAGGGGCCTAACAGAGTAGGATTCCTCTGCCAGCCGCAGGATTTGAACCAGCAACCGTCCAGTCACAGGTACAGCTCCTTAGCCACAGAGCCACCGCTCTGCCCATAACACTGGCAAAACTACATGGTAACTCATAATCGGAACAAAATGTCAGTTTAAGAAAGTTCAGAAATATTTTTATTACCTGGTTTCACTGAATCTGATTAGAAATATTTTGGCAATACTAGGTTTATGTGTAAGGCAGACGCAGCAATCCTGAGAAATTTTGTTTTCCAGCTTACTGTGATCAGATCCTGAATCAAAGCAGTACTTTAAAAAATATATATATTTCGGTATAGAATTGTAGGTTATATGTACTCACACATTGAAAACAGAAAAACAGAATGGGGCGTTTACTACAGACAATTCCAAACCTGTGCACAAGCAGGCAGATAAATCGTGCCTCCCTGTCTTGTAGAAATCCAAAAGTGTGAATTTAACCTTTTGGTGTAAACTATAATATAAGAATGCAATATGTTTACTTTAAATCATCTATAAATGTTGAAAGTACAGTCCACTACCCATTAAAGCTGAGCTTTAACAATAATATAGCTGTAACTGAACTGGCTCCTACACACTAATTGCTGATAGCTAATAGCGTACTGGTGCACTACGGCTGCTGTCACATCATCCAGATGGGGCTGCACACTGGTGGTGGTGGAGGGGAGTCCCCATTACCTGTAAAGCACTTTGAGTGGAGTGTCCAAAAAAAAGCATTATATATGTGTAAAGAATTAGTAGTAGTAGTAGTAAACAGAAGCCATGTTGAAATCTAGGTTGTCATAACACCAGTAACCCCCGCAATCTCTCCCTTATTAATAGTTGACATGATATCCCAGATTTCTTCTACGTGTCTCTAGTTCAAAACTGGTGAAACAAACTTTTTTTTAACTTTTTTTTTTTCACACCTGAAGAAGCCTCCACGGCCGAAACGTTGTGTTCTCTTTCTTCTTTTTTTCAGCATGGAATAAAACTATTACTTGTTTTTTTTAACTATGTAACAGAACTAATATAATGTCCAGAAATGTGTCGTATTATTTGTCGGGCAGATCGGGAGAAGAGGGGGGGATTTCTCTCTTGTGTCAGCCACTCCAGCTGTAGGTGTAGTTGGGCCACATCTGATCTGAGCTGAGCGTCTGGGGAGTACTCAGTTTCCGTCGCCCAGTGTGCAGGTGTGCAGACCAGTCACTGTAGCTAGATGTTTCCCCGGGTCTGGATGGTCCTCTCGTCAGGCTGGGGGTAACATTGCCCTCACCAGCATGCTCTCCTGACTGCTCTGCCTCTTGCAGGTGCCCTCCACATCCACAAGACAGGAGCGCGGAGCAACCTTCTTCCCGCAAGAGCCCGGTCTCCATCTTCCTGTGCGATCTCCAGGAAAAGGACTTCGACCTTACGGGTTCATCAATTCTCAGCTCGGACAGGTCCGTGGCTTCGCTGCCTCAGTGGGTCAGGAACACCACACACCACGCTCAGCTCTAGCAGATTGCTGCCAGTCGGCAGTGAGGACTTTAGCCGTCTGGACATCAGATGCTGTGCCGGGCTGCTAATCATGCCTCTGTCGGAGAGTTTCTCCGTATGCGTTACAGTGGCAATGCGGGAGTGGGAGGAGCCGCGGCGAACCGGTACAAGTCGACGCCCCTTCTGAGTGGGTGTGAGGTTAGCGAAAATGAAAAAGAAACCCAAAAAGCGGGAAAAACAAAACAAAAAGAAAAACCGCGGCATCCAGGCTGGACTTACCCTACCTAATGGGGTTCAGTCTGGAGGAACAGGTAGTGCAAGGCCAAAACAAATTACTCCAACCTGTGAAAAAGCGTCAGCCTGCCCTGGTGCAGCACTTCCTTAACTTCAGTGTCCATAGACGCTAATCGGCAATTGGGTGTTGTCTGTTGTAATATGTCCCGAGAGATCAGCGCGATTAAGAATGTATTGTACAGTACATATGGCATAGGGCAGAGCAGTGGCTCTGCGCCTGTGGCTGGAAGGTTGCCGATTTGTATCCCCCGGCCGGCAGAGGAATCCTACTCCGTTGGGTCCCTGAGCAAGGCCCTTAACCCCAACTGCTCCTGGGGCGCTGTACAATGGCTGACCCTGCGCTCTGACCTCAAGCTTCTCTCCCTGTCTGCGTGTCTCATGGAGAGCAAGCTGGGGGTATGCCAAAAGACGAATTCCTAATTTCTAATGCAAGAAGTCGTATAAACTGATCTCTCTTATCTCTCTTAAACAAATCTACTCCAAACATGTAGCAAACATTAGTGACACCAGGCACTCTGCAGGGAGCAGCTGAGGAAGACTCTGGCATCATTTTCCTCCCCACGCACCTGACATTGGACTTGGAGAATCTTGGTCGGCGTGGGGGGGGCACAAGGGAACCACATGGTTTGGGATGGCCTAAGAGCCAGTGAAGGACTACATGGAGTTTTATACTGAAGGGACTGGATGATTTAATTGTACTTTATTCCAATCATTTATACTGAAATCACCATTAATGAGTACTGGTATAGGTTAAACTTCTGATTCTCAGATGATCAGTGTTCATTTATCACTGTTTATCAGCAACTACAGTTTTGTATCAGGATCATTTTGAATCATTGTACTTCTGGTTAAAATTATATGAAAAAGCTTGCGGTGGCTCTGTGGACGAGGATATGTGCCTGTCGCTGGAAGGTTGTCAGTTCGTATCCTGCGGCTGGCAGAGGAATCCTACTCTGTTGGGCCCCTGAAGCAAGGCCCTTAACCCCAACTGCTCCAGGGGCGCTGTATAAATGGCTGACCCTGCGCTCTGACCCCAACCTTCTCTCCCTGTCTGTGTGTCTCATGGAGAGCAAGTTGGGGTATGTGAAAAGATAAGTTCCTAATGCAAGAATTTGTATATGGCCAATAAAGTGATCTTATCTTATACTCATGTTATTAGTCGGAGATAGTTTCGGAGAAGAATGCTGCCGGACTTCCCATCTGGGAAATTTGTTTGATATCTGGGTTCCATGGGGTTTCTTTGCACTGCTCTTGTCAGTAAGTGCCTCTGATGAATGAGTTGTATTATGTCTTTCACATGTTAGGCAGCTATAGAAATCGTTGTGTTGTGGCGATATCTTTATTGTCACGCCCTCTGCAGCCAGAGGGCGCTCCTTCTCTGTCCTGTCCCTAGTTTCTGGTCTGCTGTCCTTCCTGTCCCTCTCTTCCTTGGGCTATATATTTCCGGGTCTTGCACTCTGTCCTCGCTCAGCATTGATGTTCGGATGTCCTGAGACCCGCCTAGCACCAGGGCGCCCCACGTCCGCTCCCTGAGGGCATAGGTTTCTATACGGCATTCCTGAACTCTTTGCACTAATGAGCCCGGGCCTTTTTCCCGTCTCGCCGCTACGCATATGGGTCTTTTTCCGCTCTCCTGCTCCCCACGGTTAGTCCCTTTGGACGTCCGTGACATTTATGTGATCGGGAGAATGACAGATTACTGTAAATTGTTGTGATTGCTATAAATGAGTGAGCTATTACATATTGTAGCAGTCTCAGGTTCACGTGGGTATGCGCCCTCGCCGCTGCCGCCTCAGGTCAGCCCCCCACCATCAGGGACTCGAACCCACGTGAACCCAAGATCGCTACAATATGTTATTATTCATGATGTTTGTAATGTACTGTCTATATTGTGTGATGATGTCTATTGTAATGTGTATGTCCTGAGAGATCAGCATGAATACGAATTCCACTGTACACGTAAGTTTGGCAATAAACTCCTCTATTCTCTCTCTACTGTCTAAGGTAACTCTCTGGTCTATGAGTCTCGGATGCATTGGTGATTCTGGGCGATGAACAGAACCTGTGGCAGGATAGTAAGAGACCTAGCACCCTATATAATTACTAGGTGGTGCAGTCATACATGAGGCAGTAATAATTATTGTCTGTGGGGTCACCTTACCATGGCAATCGCCATGGGGGGGTGAAATCATGAGTTAACATATTTTAGATGTATAAAAAACGCATGTGGGTGTCCTTAAGCATTATTAAACCTTGGCTCGGTGGTATAATTATTCATATTTCTTTCCAACAGGCCTGCATGTAAGAAATAAAAGATGCTTTTGTCATTTAGTTGTCAGGACATAATTGTTAATATTGTTAAGACTTAAGATGTCATAAAATATATAAAAAAAAACAATAGGTGCAACCTGAACTGTTAAGATAGCCGTGAGTGGGCAGTGAGAGACAGGATCTGAAGATCTTCTATGGTGGTTAATCAAAATTGAAGAATAAACATATGACACACAGAAAGACATCATACAAGGACATGGGAGAGAGAACATTCAGAGAACAGAGATGAAGAGAGAGAAAAAAGGAATTAATAAAAGGAAGCAGAAGCACCAGGTGAGTGGACTTTGTTCAGGTCTTGAATTTGGTGACGCACGTTTAGAATAGATAGAGTCCCTGTCATTTCTGCATATCTGGAATTATAGGAAGGGAATTTTAGTTTTGGGTGGAATTCTGTTAATTTAGGACGCCTGTGTTTCTTTAGTTGGTCTGTCAAGGCATTATATAGGATTTTAGGTGACAGGGTTAGCATTCTGGGTTTCTGGGTCTCTAGAACTTGACCCCCTGAGACGTCTTATGTTCTAATCTAGTGTAACGCGACGGGTTCTGCGAGGATAGAAAGAGGAACTCGGGCTCTTGTTAAATGAGAACACGGCGCTTTATTAATCGGACGTCCGTCCGGCACAGCAACCACAACAGAGAGAGAAGGTGATAGAAACGCAGCCTACAACTGGGGTCCATTCGGGTACAGTTACACAGGGATGGGGTGGTTATTGGGTACACGTATAAAAGGGGTGCGAAACCAGGGAAACTATTTACATGAGTCCGGACGATCTCGCCAGGCGAGGGCGCTACAATAGTTCTGATTATGTAAACGTTTATGTTGTATGGTGTGTTGTTTAGTTATTGTTATTGTAAATAATTATTCATATGAAGCCTCTGCTCCATGAATTAGGATGCCCTAAGTGAAATTTGTGATGAAACTCCAGTACTTTCTGCTTTTTCTAAACCATGCTGCCAAACGGCAACTTCACGTGTTAAAGCTCGTGACTTTTTTAAAATAAGTTTTTATTTAAACACCAAAATTACAAAAAATGAGACAATATTGAGATAGATACAGAAATAAACACTTCACAGCCAGAGGAATTCGCAATTGTAAAAACTAAAAGTTATATTTTAAAATATTTCCGTTGTATGTCTTGCCTTTTGATTAAAGCTCGTGCACTCGGCCTTTCCGTGTTTACATTTGTGACTTCTCTCATTTTGTGGTACAATATCCTTGATTGAAATTAATTTTCGTAGCTTTGCACATTCTTTTTAACTTTTTTTCCGTAGCTAGGGAGGAGCGAAACCTCTCAAAGTTAAAATTAATAAAAAACGTATCCGTGTTCAACAATGGTGCAAGAGAGCTTCTTGGACTTGCCACAATGTCAACAGAACATTAAATAGTTGGAAAACTGGATATAAAACATAAGACAAGAAAAACATTTTGTATTTTGTAAATACACGTTAAATTTAATTGAATAACTTTTTTTTCTGCAATTCTGTCGTTATAACAGCAGTTATAGCATGCTAATTTGTGGTGATTTTGGATTTCTCATAAAATATAACTTTCTTCATGTTTTTATTTGAAACTGGACTAAAATATTCTCTAGTTGCTGTATACAAATCTGTTCTGAAATGTCTATTATAATTGCCCTCAGAAACATTGGTTCGACAGACGGGCGGACAAATTGAATTATTTAACTCCGGTTTTTAGAATTGTTTTTTTTTAAATGTTAAAAGAAAAATGTTTTACCAAG
The DNA here is from genome assembly GCF_040954835.1 of Lepisosteus oculatus. Classification (NCBI taxonomy): domain Eukaryota; kingdom Metazoa; phylum Chordata; class Actinopteri; order Semionotiformes; family Lepisosteidae; genus Lepisosteus; species Lepisosteus oculatus. The sequence goes on along the minus strand of NC_090719.1, from coordinate 7,796,970 downwards.
CAGTTTAAAGGGGAGGGGAGGAGGGAACCAGCTGCTGGCAGCTATTCCCCTGGAAATAATGAATTCCAGGGGAATGCATTCATAGAGAACCCTGCTTACAACCTAAACAGCCGCTCTTATAACTAAAAAAAGTGCTTTCGTACAGATAGGAGTAGCTGCACGAATACCTGGAATTATTAAAACCCAAATTCTCATCTAAGTTGAACATTTTAACTCGACATTGAAGTAAAACGCTCACACTACTGCTTCCTTCGGAAGAGAGTATTTGGGTTACGTCACTTCCTCTTACCGCAGCAGGCGTTTTTAGAGTTTCGGTCTGACCTGAAAATACTGAAAAAATAATAAAATTGCGATTATTTCTGGGATACCGCAGCGTTGTGTTTTGGTTGGATTATGCATTCAACGTTGTCAGGAGTCCTTTGGAAAATATATGTGACGTGAAAGAAGGTGGGTTTCATTGAGTTTCTAATTCAAAACAGACCGTGTATAAATATTTGTAGCCATGCAGTGCACCGGAAATTCGCAAAAAGCAATATCCTGAAAACTATCGAATTGTTTTGGGAAAATGAATACAACTTTGGCGAAGTTGAGGTATTTGACAGTGGCCGAGTTTGATGTAGGATAACATATTTGTAAGGAAAAATACTTAATATCAACAGATAATAAGGTACATACATCTTAACACCGGTTTACGGGGCCATTGTGATATATGATGTGTGAAATTTATAGTCATTTTGTGTGTTGACCTGGTTTTCCTTTACAGTTTGCATGAATTTACCGTGCTTAAAATAACCAGGGATGTAATATTGCTCAGCTTTTATGTATCGTTAATCATGGTAGAAGGTCGTATTACAGGCTACGGTTGTAAACATGTTGAATGTATATGCAAATATTCATCACAAAACATTCGTAAGGTAGAGTTCCGGACTGTTGAGCTTTATCGCTGGTCTAGACTCAAAACAATAAGAACTGTCTTAGCACAGTAACCTTACTAAAATAATAGAACTATCGATACAAACTTAAAATACCAGCTAAAACGATTAAATCCTAAAGAACACGGACGAATTGTACTTCGTCATCTAACATAAAAGTAATGCTGAATGTGATAGATTTTACTATTACTATTCTGCAATTTCCCTCACGGGATCAATAAAGTATCTATCTATCTATTATAGAAACTTGCGAATATTTAAATATGGAGATACCTTTTAACCCAGTTGTCCAAGCAGCATCTGTGACTTTTTCTAAACGTGCTGTACATGAACGCCGGTCGCACCGGTTCATTTAATTGAGTGATTGCTTTTTCAGTCTTTGGTAGGTTGCTAGGTCTTTGAGTCGATCAATTTCAAAATTTGCAAAAAAGTAAAGGTATCGTGCAGATGATGGTGTTGCGAGTTCCTGTGCAGTCAGAGACCTCCAAGTTTAATATACTTGTGTACTGTACAAGTAAAGCACATTGCAAAAACATAGATTAACACTGTATTGCCACCTCCCTGAAAATAGATGGTTCCTTGATTTATCTGGCTGAAGTGGAAGTAGGCGTCTTGATCAATCAAGTGATTAGTTCTAGTGAGAGCACTTTGGAAAATGAAGAGCTACATTAACATCGTATCGTTTTGCTATAGGTCTAGCTTCATTGCTGCTCTCTTTTAGTTTTGCACATTTATTCAACTACCAAAGTCTTCTTTTTTTGAGAAACAAAAGGCTTCCATCTGTTGAAACTGAGTTACTGCTCCACACATTTCTTTTTATTCTAAAAAATAATCTTCAGACACCAGAGCTTGTGAGTTCAATTCTATATGTTTAACAATTCTATATGTTACTTTTCATGTTTCATAATATGTGCGTCAAAAATCACCCATAGCAGCTAAATGACTACGGAAAACAGATTATGTTGTGTTTTATCAGACACCAAGTGCATGCTACTAGTTCTTATCCTCTCCTTGTGTGAACTTGAACCTATTGTGCATTTAGAAGACCTTCTCTCTTCTTAATGTCTTTTTTCCTCTTATGATAATATCTGTCAAATATTCTGGTACAACAATAGACTGGAGTTTATCTACAATGCTTCATGAGTTTGATTTCATTGCCTTCTATGTCTTTTAGATGAGCACCTGTCGCTGGTGTACCCCAGGTGGCTCTGAGGCCACTGAGCTGCTAAAGAAATACTCTTCCAGGTCACTTTCTCCTGAGGAAGAGAATGCTCTCAACGAGGACCTGTGCTACTGCTTGGAATGTGTGGTGGAGTATCACAGAGCCAGGGATGAACTGCCATCCTTTCACAAGGTAACCTAGAAAAAGAAATATTGACGGCTGCAATGAAAATATCATACAATTTTTTAACCTAACATTAAAATATAGTTAAAAAAAACAACAGTGATGGGTGTACCCCAAATGGCAGCATGTAATTGTCAGAGCGCCTTTGACAGTGGAGTTGAGGTCAATTGACCAGACCTTGCTTGGTAAATCAGACATTCAACACATCACCCAGTCACAAATTACAAACTCAGTAGTCCAAATCCAGAGTATCGCCAAAACTAAACTGGTGAGAGCCAGAAGAGCACCTTCATAGAAAAGGTTGGGAATGTGCATTCAGTATGAGGAAATGTTATTGATTGGTCACTTGAACAGTTCAATTAATCTCATCCCAAGTCACATCTAAATAATTATTTTTTTAATTTTATTTTGTAGAGTTGCTCACAAAAACATTAATCAATTGCATTAAGAGGCAATACAGGTAAAAAATAACCTTTCACAGACTTGAAAGTGAAAATATAGGTTAATGTACATCAGGGTATTACGCTAGTGGACATTGTGCTAACATTATATTTCCAGAAGTAAAATACATAACAATGATACTTTACTAAATGCTTTATATATCGGTAGCTATAAAAGTCTTGAGTTTTAATCTTCGATAAGTCTTTCATTAGTTTTTTAATCTTTCGGTACAAAGTTTCAGTTTATCTTATGTGGTATGAGCCAAGAGGATATTTGAATTCACTAAGCTACTTTTCTCTTTTAATTTGAAGGACAGTGACTGAAGATAATGTAGCACATTGAGTAAGCATAATACAAGATACTAAAAGCAGTTTTCTTCTCCTTGATGTTCTAGCTGTTGTGGAATTTGGAGACTTCACGTCTCCTTGATCGTTTTACCCAGTCATGTGATGCAGAGCTGGAGGAAGATGATCTGTTCATAGTAGAGGATGACCAAGAGATCTATGTGCCAAAATTCACGGGACCTGAATATGAGAATTTTCTCCGAGTCCCACTGCTTGAGATACTTAAGTATCCTTACCTGCTGGAACACCGTGAAATCAGTGAGTCATTGTTTACTCCTGTCATTTCCTGTCTTTTGTACGGGTTACTACGTATGCCCTTAACCAAAAGCTCACTTCTGACGTAGTGGGTTTACAAAGAACTTTGTATATCTCCTGGATTAATTAGCAGTTTTTATTTGCTTATATTTGCATGTGTTTCTGAATCAAAACCTAATTTCCTGAAGGGCTGCTGAAAGAGAAATGAAAGGGAAAGTATGAGCTTCATCACCCAGTTAGCTGGTATTTCCTGCGAATGTGACAGTCAGATCCTAATATTTGAGGATGAGAAAAACGCAAAGAAACATTAGTCCTCAGATGAGGCAAATGACTCAGGTTTTGAAAATGGTCTTTTTTTGATAAATGCAATTACTATAAGGATACAGATTGCTATTTTGAATTTGAATTACTAAGCCACATACCAGGTGCTTCTTACTAAGGTTGGATGTTCTTTGGAATGGGGGTACTTCTTGAGCTTTCTGAATGGGGGGGTAGTGGTCGCATGTTTTTTATGGTTTCTTTCTTCCTTTCTGCTGTTTGTGATTGGTGGGGGCAAGGCAGGGCACACGCATGGATTCACATGCATCTGGAGCGACAATTTAGAGACATTAAGTAACCTAGACAGCAGGTTTTGGACTGTGGGAGGGAACCAGAGGATGCAGGGAGAAGCCACTTGGGCATGATGAGAACAGGCAAACTCCACACAGTAGGTGCTCCAGGCCAGAATTGAACTGGGGACCCATGAGCTGTATAGCACTCTGCCAACCACCATGGGACTTTGCCAGGCAGGAAAAGTATTTATTTCACACGGTTTTAATTGCTAATGTGTAAATTAAAATCCCCAAAAAACTTTATAAAGCCCCTGAATTAATAAGCAGTTTTTCAATTAGCAGTGGTTGAATAAGTAATCAAAAGTTACACGATCAGGTATATTGCCATTTCTTTAAAAAAACTCAGTACTTATATGGTGAAAACATAATGGTAAATAATAAATTATTTCTCCCCATCAAAAATCATTTCCAAAATTAAATTGAAAAATTATTGTTTTGGGAATGTATAAGCTGTACTTGACTGTACAAATATGCTGCACGTTATGACATCTTAAATAACAGGTAGTGTAATATATTTAGGTACAAGAGTCAAATTGCTGAAAGAAGTATTGTTTTCACAGTCATTATCAGCAAAAAGTGGAAAAGATATAATGAGATGCATTACAAATGCAATATTTCATTGGAGTATTGGAGCCAATAACATTTGAGTTTAAATGCTTCTTGACATAATAATGCTTGAAATCTGATTATTTCAGACACAGTCCAGCATAGGAACTACTATGTATGGTTTATCGCCGCTATCTCTTCTTCCTGCAGATGAAATGGATTCTACATTCTAAGACTGAGGTTGACTAGCTATAGTGCAATATGCCACTTGTTTGCTTTTAGATATACTGACAATAAGCTAACTTTAAATGTTGAGTGATTTCATTGTGGTGTTCTCTGCACATCAAGGAAACACTGGATTTAATGTACAGCTCATTGTGATGGATGCTTTTTTTTGCAAGGGAATGTGTTAATAATGGTTTGCTTACAAAAAACTTTAAGATTGCTTAAATAATACCTCACTGTTGATGCACATTTACTTATGTATTTAGTGCTGTTTAAACAATTGTATTCCTTTGGTTGTGTTTGTAGAACAACACTGAAGACCAAAAATGTCACCTGTAGCAGTTATTTCTGATGGTATTAAAGAACATTTCTTGGTCTAATTGAACCAATCTATCAGACCAAAAGAGGTGATACTAGCCAATGCTTTCAGCCAATTCACTCCTGAAATTAAAAATATATTAAATGATTTAAAAGGAAATTAAATCTGAATACAGGAAATGAACTTAGTTGTCATAAAATGTTAAAAGACTGTCATGGTCTGATTTTACTGTATTGCAAAATGTGTTTGCAACCAAGTAAAATATTTTGTTTGTATTCATTTGTAGATTAGCACTTATGTCTCAGATTAACTTGTAAGGCTTTTACAATAGATTTGATTTTGCTGTTTTTGCCGGCATAGATGCTGTTACTTATATCACAGAATTTAGACACCGATTTGTCAATGGTAACTCCTAAAAGAGGATAAGAAGGGTCTGTCTGCCAGGTCTCTGTGGGTTATTGAGATTACAAAAGTTCTGTCATGATTGGTCAGTTTTAGTTCTCATTTGGTCAGTAGGGTGTTATGTGTTCCTGTCGCTAGCAATTGCATGTGTTTTTGTCCCCTGAGAAGAAGACATCAGTCTCCCAAAATAGTACAGAAATACTTTGACGGCAATAGAAACTTTTAGGCAGAAGAGCCTTCTTGGGTCTTAAGTGGCATAGGCATAACCTTTGTAGAACATGTTTAATCCTTTGGTGGAAAACCTTTACTCCAATCCAAGGTCTTTGAAAGGTATATCAGTATTGGGTAATGCTGCAGACTAGTGCTAGGAGCCTCCACACCTCTGTGCTGCCATGGATAGATCATAATTACAAAAAAAACTGAAGTTCATTTCATTTCTGAATCATATTCCTCACTATTTAAATTTAGTTTTAGATAAATAAAACATCAGAATATATTCAAGTAAGCAGCTGCATCAGCATGCGTAGGCTGCAAAGCAACAAGTGTGAAGGTTTATTCGGGTGGAAGCAGAAGGCTTCACAGCTGAAACGTTGTTTCTTGTTCATATTGTTCAGCATGATTTGTGTTCACAGGTGAAATGTGTGTGGAGACACTCTGCAAAATGGAAAAAGTGAACAGCTTTCAGGTCTTTGATAAATACCCTGGGATATACCTTCTCCTGGTTCATCCTAATGAAACCGTAAGTTGTTCTTTTAATTTTGCAAGTAAAGGGGTTTGAATGCAATATTGCAGTTAAACTTTAAGTATAGCATATTTTTCTTCATTGCAAAGTAATGTAAGCAGTATTACCATTGAAATTGGATTGACCCCCCTCATGTGTATTTGTTGATAATGTGCATTTCAGATAACCTGGTAAGAATCTGTTAGATATTGCAATTTAAAGAATGGTTTATACTAAGTTGACTATTAGAGTTAAGTATCTTCATTGTAAGCAAGTATTGCTTTGTATTTTAACATCACACAGGTTTTGTCGTTTTAATTGCTCAATGTTTAAAAAACTTTGAACAAAGCAAATAAAACAATTTAATTACTCTGTGGCCCTTTTCTGTCTTCTAATGTTTCAGGTGCGCAAATGGGCAATCTGCACTGCGAGGTCTCTGGGGAAGGTGGATCGCGATGACTTCTATGATCTCCAGGAGGTTTTCAGCTGCATGTGTCGTGCTATTGAACTTGACCTCATCTTGAACTCGGACTTATTCAGCTCTTACGTCCGAAAAGAAGGGAAAATGGTTCTGCTTCCACCTCACCTTTATGACTGTTCTAACTACAAAAATTACTGGCTGGGTAAAGCTCTTTTCTCCCATCCCCATTTTTCAGTTATTTTAAACAGATTTGAACACAAAAAAATCAATATTTTTATGCCAGTTTCATTCACTACCATATGTCTGTTCATTTGTGGATTGTCTTCATTTTCACATGTAAACTGGCATAACTGCTGTTACAGTTTATCAGGGCGTGTAAATGACTTAATTCAGAAAATCAAAATAGTTATTTTCCTATAAGACATTAGATGTATGTTCTTTGTTTTTGTTTAAGTGTGAACTAATTTTATCTTCAGGGATCTGCATGCTTTTAACCGTTCTGGATGCACAGGCTATGGACTCCTTGCTTCTGGGCCCTGACAAACAGAATGACCTCATGCAGTCAATTCTTAATGCCATGGAGAAAGAAGAGGAAGGTATAACTCATATAAGACAATGCAGTTTTTTGCACCAAAGGGTGCTGGGGAATTTGAAACAAGCTACCTAGCCATCTAGAAAACACTAGATTAGATCCTTGGATCAGTTACCTGCTAACAACCAAATAGAGAAGGCCAAATAGCCTTTTCCAGTTTTCAAACTTTGTGCTTCTGTTAAAAAATGTATTAAAGAATTTGATAGCAGTTGTGTGTGCAGTGGATGTTTTCTTCATGATCAATGTTATGTTTTAGGTTATATGCACTTAAGGAGCTTTTTGTTTTGGTGTGGTAAAAGAAAATGTTAAGGTTCCGTAAGTCTCAAAGTCTGTCTCCTTTAAGCCCAATAGAAAAGCGCCAAAATATCATGCAGGGTTCCATAAAAGGATAGAACAAGTTATGCACTATCCTATCTGTGTTTTATCTATCTATATATATATATCCATTTTAGATTTGGACTGCATGATTTATTTTTTGGAGTTGAGGTAGGTGATTTATAATATGGAAATCCACAAATTATAATTAACCTTGAACCAGACTCTCCAAAAATGTCTTGATTTAATGGACAGTGTGCTTTTACTTTCAATTCTTTGAATCGGGTCTTGGATCATGAAGCTTAAATAGTATCCTTTTGTAATTTCTTCATTTTTAGATGAAAAATTAGATCCATTTTGGCCAGCGCTGCAGTGTTTTATGGTGATCTTGGATCGTCTGGGGTCCAAGGTTTGGGGGAAGCTGATTGATCCAGCTCGGGCCTTCCAGAGAATTACTCGGAGCCGCAGTTACCAGAAAGAGTTAGAAAACCTACGGCAAACCACAAACGGGTATGTTTTATTCTACTTTATTCCTTTTTAAAGCTCACAGTATGCAGTTAGGTACATGTGGAGGAGTGTACGGCACAATGTCTGCCCATCACACAGATTAAAGTTAGTTTATAGGATTTGTGACCTCCAGTATACTGAAAGGGAGGGAGTTGGAATATTCAAATAAAATAGTTATTTACTCCTCATTTTGTTTATTTTGTATCCCACCCTTTAAAAATTGGATCTAATCTCCAGAAGCAGCTTTGAATTAAATAAAAATATTATAAAGTGTTCTCTGGTCTACCATAGTAATATAGTATTTCTTTTGTCTTGGAAGTTTAATAATTTTATGTGATAAAATAAGGAATATATGGTATGGATATGTAAAGTACAATTTGATTGTTCAGTATTGACTGATTGTTTTTGTATACTTTTTCAATTAAGAACAAAAAATCACTTTTCATTGCACTTTAATCTTTTTTTCTCTTTAAATACCCAGAACCAAAGTTGAATTAGAAGATGCAATGACGACATGTAGTCAGATCATCTATGACTGTAACAAGGAAAAAAGCAAGGTATATTGACTATAGTTATGGTATTATTAATAGTAATAACACTAAGGCTAACTAATCTTTCCAAGATCAAGAAAAAGTTTAATATCCTTAGAAAATTGATTTATTTTTTAAATTTGGCAGCAGGTGTAGTCATCAGGGTATTGACATAGTAGAAAAAAACATAAAATAATTTCCTAAGAGATAACGTTTCATTCCAATTGTAAAGTGGATACCATAATTTAAAAATTGTAAAAGCATGTCTTTTTGTTACTGTTTTTAGTAAGGAATAATCATGTGCCTTATTGTGTTGCAGGATTCTGGTACTAAGACAGCTGTTAATGCTGAAAATTGTGCACACTTGTACGAAGAAATGCATTCTTTGATGAATGTGCTTCAGTCTGATATGGGAAAGGAGATGCGTGTCCACAACAGCACTTTCTTGTGGCTAATTTCTTTTGTCCAGTCTGTGGTGGATCTCAAAGAACTCAGTATCGTCTGTATTGGAGAGATAGTTCATTTTCTGTGTGGAGAAATTAACAATTTCATCAATGGACAGATACAGAAGTGCGATAAAGTAACAGAATTTTTCATCCTTGTTCTCGTTTTCGTCATTGAGCTGCATCTCAACAAAAGCAGCATGAATATTTTGAATTACAGCAGCTCGATCTGGGTAGACGTGATTGCGAACTGTGCGGTGCTGTCCGTTTCAGCTTTTAGTGCCAGTTCAGATAGCTGTACTGCCAGAAAATCTTCCACTTCATCTTTGAGGACATTGTCCTGGCACCCCCAAGTGAGCAATGTGGTTCCTCAAGCATGTGTTCAAATAATACGTTCCCTCCTGAAAGAGGGGTGCAAACTGTCTGTAGAAAGACCAAGCAAATATTTTCTTGACTTGCTAAACAAACATTTGCGTGAGACTGCTTACAGAGAATGGAGACTCAGCAGCTCACAGTTAAAGAACCTACAGTTGTGTTTAAGGCAGCTTGTTGCAAACCTTAATGGAAAGGAAGAATCACCTGGCTCAGGCACAAACAGCGGAGATGATATGAAATATCCCATTGCTTCCATCAAGCAGGAGAGAGTGGAAGAATGGGATGGCTGTGAAAACCAAGATAATGGGATGACATCTACGTCCAATACATGTAAGCGAAACACAGGGCTTGGGGTCTTACATCAAAACTATCCCTTGAAACAGGAAGTCCCATGGGATGGTGAGGACTGTGGTCAGCTTGCCTCAGGTATACACCCCAATGTTGGCGATAGAAGCTTTAAAACTGACCTGCAAGACCAATACCAGCTACCCTTGAAAAAGGAAAGAACCTCTCCTGTACACACGTGTTCAGATTCAAATAAGTCAAAGATTTCATACTCATTTAAGAGTGAGATGCCTGATTCGGATGACCTGAAATCTGAGCAAACTAATGGCCCTTTATGTAAAATTTCTGAAGTTATCTCCTGTCCTTCATCCGCAAATGATCAGAAAGATGATGTATCTTTTGTTAGCAAAAAGAACGAGGGGGGACAAAAATTGTCCACTGAAGAATGTGCTTCTGGATCCAAAAGGCCTTCAGAACGTATTTCAAAATATGAGGCAAGTTCAGGTGGTCCACATATTTCTAACGTTAAATACGGTGAATCGGAGAGCAGCGATGATGATGATGATGATGATGTTCCTCTTACAGTCATAATGTCTAATTTGCACAAAACAACAAGTTTGTATAAGACATTAAAAAACAGCATGCAATTAACCGATCCCCAAACTGACAGAGATGTTAATTTGCAGTCTTCAACTGCGAGTTCAGAGAGTACTTCCTTCCCTTCTAATTCAAACAAGGAGTATTCAGTGTCACGTGACAGGATAGAAAGGAGAGTGAAGTGTAATGCCAGAAGTGGGCAGGCATTAGAGAATCAGGATGTAGTGATTTTGGAACCTGATACAGACAGTGGTGCAGTGATTGTAATTTCTGATTCAGAGTCTGCCAAAGATGATAATGAGACACCGCATGCCAACAGTAAAGAAACGTGTAGCAACTTCAAGGCTCAAGAAATGACCATAAAGTGTGAACATTCAAAATCTATAGATTTGATGAATGATGTTTCTAAAAGTGCAAACAATGGAGGTACCGACTGTGGTTTCAACGAATATGATTCTCAGCTGTTTGAATTTGAAACTGAAGAGAAGGTGTTTTCTGCCTGGGAGGACCCAGAAATCAGTACTGTTGTGGGAGATACAGAAAATAAAGATGCCTCAAATGAACTACCGTTTCTTCATAGCAGTGAAGACTTAAATGACCTGTGTAATGACTGGGGTTATGAAACAGATTTTATTCCAGATGATTACATTCATAAAGCATCGGAATACGCAGAGGAATTGATAAAAAAACAGCAGATATCCGAGGACTGCATTGAAAAAGATCCTGAAAAAGAGCCGACAACTTCATCATTTAATAATGACACGAAAGAACCTCCTTGTCGAATTGCTGGTGAAAATGACGACCAGTCCCCGATATCCTTGTTAAAGAAAACTCTCAGCAAAAAGCTTGCCGAAAAACGGGCTTCTTCAGGAGCTAGCATCTCTAATGTGACAAAGGATTTAGGTACATATTCTAAGAAAGGCACAAATGGCAGGTCCTTAAAGAAGCCCAAAGAAACATCTTCCTCAAGCAAAAATAACTTCAAAAAAGCAACAACCACGCTGCCTTTGAAGGTAACAGGTCTGCCCAAGGTTCATTCACCTTCTTCTTTAAAGCCAGCTATAATAACCCCCAAAAAAGTGCGACAGCAGCCAGAGCCCAATTCCACTGCAGAAAAACTGGGCTTGAAGAAGAGAGAGCGTAAAGCTTTTGATCTTTCACAGAGATCTTTAGACTGTGTAGCTCAGCTAAGAAACTATGGACAGCGTTTCCGTATTGAGAATGAAACGCGTAAGTATAGGACCACAAAATCTTCACTACCTAGCCGACAGAAACAGATTCCCAAAAACAAAAGAAAGATGCTTGCTTCTCAGGATCTTCAATATTTCCGTCTAAGTAGGGGTAAAGCAACAAACATTAACAGGGATGGTACATCTGACCTGATTTTGGGCAAGAGAGCTAAGATATGCTCTTCATCCATCACACAGAAAAAAAGTAGTGGGCTGATAGACAGCCTGAAGGCGAAAGAAAATAAGCAGTTGGCTAAGGAAGAAAAAGATGTAATCTCTCCAAAAGCTTCAGCTGCAAAGACTGGTTGTAGTGATGGTGATGCTGGTGGCAATAAGTTATTTTTTCTGTCATCACTGCCCATTCCTCAAGTAGCTGAAAGCGATCAACTAGAAAGAAACTGTGATTTAACATCCAAAGAAATCCCAGAAGTTTCAAGCACAACTTGCAGTGCAAATGAACTGGGTGTTTTTGCCCAATTAAATACTGACTTGCCACAGGAGGTAGCTGGTCAACCACGAAAGCATGAATTCAAGTGTGACAGGGTGGTTGATGATGATGATGATGATGACGACGACAACATGTACCTCACACAGATGGATCCTGTGGATATGGAATTGTGTCCAGAATTGGACAATGCGGATAATTTTGCTCTAACACAGAGGGACCCTGTGGACATGGAAATTGATGAAAGTGAAAGCCAGGTTTGTAAAGATGATTCAGGAAAGGTGGATAGCATTAGGGAAGGGCAAGTAGCTCATTCTTCTTGGGCCGACACATATGCTTCGGGGAGTGTTGAGAAATCAGTAACATCGGAACAGAAAGACGATCACGTCTTCTTGAAGCCAGGTATTCCATCCCCGTACCTGAAACAGGCAAAGCCTTCCACGACTAAAATATATGCACAGAGCTCCAGGAATGCTAACTTGGCTCAGGAGATGGAGAAAACCTCCAAGCCATTGCCAGCTGCTTTAAAGATCAGGGCTGTCCGCCCGCCAGCGCCTCTCAGGAGGTCTAGCATGCCGCCACCTGAAAGCAGATCACCTCTGCAGCCCAAGACCCCTGTTACCCCCAGTTCTAATCCACCGGAGAGCCGCATTGTCGCTTACAAACCACGAGTTCCTGTGTGTACACCACATGAAAGGACAGATTCTTCAACAACCAAGAAGCCTCCTCACTCTGCCTCCAGCTTCAGATTTAATCAGAATGATATGATTCAGCAGATGCTGAAATGGAACTATGAGATGTTTTGTAATTATGCCCAGTTTGGAACACCAGATGACCTCTGCTCTTTTCCATTAAGAGAAGTCCCCACCAACTTTACATCTTTTGAGGACTATTTTACTACCTTCTATCCTTTGCTGATGGTCAATGCCTTTGAAGAGGTATGTCTTTGGCCTTAAGGTTTGTTATTTAGCACTTAAGGAGCGATTGACTAATTAGTGAATAGTTGAATATTTTGTACTATAGCAGGAATAAGAAAACAAGTGGAAATTCAAAATATTTCCTTCGAAATGTTTCAAGGCCAGAGACTCCTGTTTAACATAATGTGTGTTTAATATGATAATATATAATATAGTTGTTGCAGGAAAAATATTAAAAGGCTTTTAAACGGCAAAGACTAAGATTGGGATTTGTTAGTAGTATCTGTAGTAGTGTCTTACTGCAATGTTCCAACATACAGTACCAACAATCATACTGCAGTGTGAACTTCACAGGAATTAAAAATGAGCGGTTTTGAAAAAATCTAAAATGAAGGTGAAAAGGTTCTGAAAACATTGAAATGTATTTAATTTTTAAATTTATCAGCCTTCTTTAATGAGGAAAATGCTTCAATAATACATTGCTTTTGTTTCCTCATTGTCTGTGTTGCATTTTTTACAGCTTGTAAACAATTGGAGACAATCGAAAAGCACAATTAGAAATTCATTGAGACCGGTTGCTGTTGAATATCCCAATGGAGTTTCCAATGCTACCTTCACAGGTAAAGTAATAAAAAAAACTGTGGAACAGGTACATGTGGTGCAGAACTGTGAAATATTTGTATTGTGTATTACCTTGTAGCCTGCTTTAAACACACTGGGATATTGTGTATTGTAGGATTTGGGAAGGTTAGGGATTGTGTATAATTTCTAAGATTATATTACAGCATGAAAATCAGTGGTTTATTCTTTTTAACCACAGCCAGAGTGAACAGTTTGAATTCAGTGAGGGATTTGTATTGATCTCCAGGGTGCTTTGGTGCCTTGGTGACGCAAAAATCGTGCTGTTGAAAAAACAGTTTAATCGTTAGGTGTTGCTGTAGTCCTGGGTAGTTTTCTTCATTTATGAATCTTAATATTAGCAATTTTTGTTTTTAATTTAGCCTCACTTACTAGGTCTGAGGTGGACCGACAGCTATATCCTAAAGAGGAACACTTGGTTTGTCTGTGGCTGCACCAGCATACTAACACGTATGCAAATGAGGATAGTGAAATGTTGGAACCCATCCCAAGCATTGGCTATGTCTTACGAGCAAACATTTCTCATGGAGGTAAGCAATGAACACTTCTTTATATACAAGCAAGATTCTTTTTTTAAATTCAGTACATTTTTCAATAGTTTATCCTAATCTGTTAACTTAAACATATAATGATTACATGCTACTCATTAATTTTAATAAAAGCTTCAACTTTGTTATTATTACTATTACAGATCGCAACAGTGATCATTAATTCCAGAGTCTGGTTTGGACTTTGTTTTGTGTAATTTGATGCAGTGTATTCAAGTGTTATATTTTCTGTACTAAGTGCTATTCAGTTCAGTTATCAGTTTTCTTTTTCCCTTAATTTTTAGGGGACACTCCAACCCTTACACTCACTATACAGACTCAAGTGAGTTTTTCACTTCAGAAGCTGCCTGTGATGTGTGAGGTGATAGGATCACTCATCAGCACTATTCGGGGGTTTAAAGGTTTGAGCATGCTGAGAAACAGCTTGATGGCCAGACCTCTACTCTCACCCAATGCTGCTTACTTTAGTTTTGGAGAACAGAAGAATGTCTGTCACATGCCTGTGAGTATTAATTAATTTCTATTAGCCTTTGTCTGTTAGCTTTTATATTCAGTTTTTCTGTTTTTTGGTAGTGAAATGTCGAAAGTTAAATATCAGACTTAACCTTAATGTGGAGACTGGTAATTTAACATACAGTGCCCTCCAAAAGTATTGGGACAAAAACCTAAAACTGACATTTCCCTATTGTATTCACAAGAAATTGAAATTCACGTAAGTCCAGAGTTCAGAGGGTCACCTTTTATTTTTAGGATACATTTTGCAAACAGAAAAATATACTACCCAAGCATACTAGATGACCATAAGTATTGGGACAGTTAATTTAAAGCAAATTAAAGAAGTGAAAAAGTCAGTATTTTGTTGCAAATCCCTTGCTTGCAATAACTGCGTCACGTTGTCATCGCCAAACGTTTTGGTTCTCCACTTGAGATGCTTTGCCAGGCTTTAACTGCAGCCTCTTTAACTTGTTGCTTGTTGGTCAGGCTTTCTGCCTTCAATCTCCTTTTGAACAAATGAAATGCATGCTCAGTTGGTTTCAGATCTAGTGATTGACTTGGCCAGTTTAAAGTGTTCCACTTTTTCTGTGCGATGAACTCCTGTGTTTCGGGTCATTGTCCTGCATAATGAACTGCAGCCCAATAAATCTGGTGCCATGTTGTCTTACATTTTCAGACAAGATCTATTTGTACATCTCTAAATTAATCCTACTGCCGCCATCTTCAGTTAAGTCATCAATAAAGATCATTGAGCCTGTTCTGGAGACAGCCATACATACCCAAGCCATGAGACTCCCTCCACTGTGCTTTACTGAAGAGGGGGTATGCTTATGGTCATTGGCTGTTCCTGTTTTTCTCCACACTTTAGGCTTTCCATCACTTTGTTGACCGATGTTTATTGTGGTCTCATCTATCCATAAAACCTTGTTCCACTATGTATTGTGGAACAATTAGGTATTTTTTTGCACATTCCAATCACACTCTTCTGTTCTTGCTTTTGAATTTTTCTTGGTGAAGTCTTCTGTGGATTGTGGTACTTGAGATTTGCACCCCTGCACTCTGGAGATTATTTTTGATATCACTAACAGTAATTGTTTGTTTTTTTTCTTTTCACTTAGAAATATTTTTCTGTCACTGCGTGTGTCTTTTTGGACACCCTGTTCTCTGCCTGTTCTTGACTCCTCTAGTTGTTCCCTTTTTCTTAAGAACATTCCAGATTGTTGATTTTGCAATGCCAAGAGTCTTAATATCTCTGATGGTCATTATCTTTCCTCTCATTTTCAAAATGGTCTCCTTTTCCGTCATAGTGACTTCTCTGGTTTGCATGTTGGTTTTTGCTGATTAATTCCATGCGAAAGACTTGAAAAGCAGTTTCAAAAGACCTCAACCATGCCTAGACCTTCACAGCTCTTTTATGTGTGCGAAATGTATGTGAAACACTTGTAAACCTGTTGGTCCCAATAATTCTGCTCATCTAAAATGTTGGGGTAAATGGAAGACATTTATGCATAAGAAAAATTACCCATAGATAAAGAGGATATTCTCTGCATTTGTTTCCAATTCATCTTGTGATTCGAAATCCAAATGCCCCGAGCATACGGCTATAATGGGGTAATTTAAGCTCTTGTCCCAGAATGTTTGGAGGGCACTGTAGAAATGTTTTTTTTTCTTTGTGTGGAATATAAAAACATGCATACAGGCTTTCTAAGCAGCAAGTCGCTGGTTTTTGGCTGACTAATCTACTGTAAGCATATTTCTGTGAGTAGTATTACTGTAATATTTTTGTTTTTGTAGTTAAGTGCTGTTCAGAGAGTTAGTTGATAATATGTCGAAGTAAATGTTTTATTATGATGTTTTCTTAATACTCATAGGCAGCTGTAACATATAGTTGTAAGCCTGTGCTTATCAGATGTTCAGCACCAATTGGACAAGAAGCATATCCCTCGATGGGAGCACCGCAAACCTGCACCCGCCCAGCTGCATGCAGGTTTGCGGTGTGCAGTGTGTTTGACAAGAGCCTAGCTGATATTCCCATCCTGCCCTAGGCGGCAGTCACCAACTGTGTGCCACCACTTGGGGAATCCTGGGCACCGTCGCCTGGGCCATTTGGCTGGCCTTCTGTCCTTTACTTCTGCGATTGTGATTTGAAGGTTTCTGTTTTTTTGAGAACTTGGAAACAAGATTGCCTTTCTGTAAAGGTTTTTTACTCTGACTTGTTTTTTTTCTGTTAAAAGGAATTCAATACCGATCAAGTAAAGGCCATTAACTGTGCACTTACCATGATAAAAGAGCAGCGAAGGACACCTAAAATCTGTCTTATACAAGGGCCACCTGGAACCGGGAAAACCAGAACCATTGTGGGACTTCTTCAGCGCATTTTTACTGAGGTACAAAAAATGATATAGAAGCTCAAAAACAAATTTCACTGACTCCTGTTTGCCCCACCTATTTCATTTCCAAATAAGTTAGTCTTGTGCTTTTTGATCATACAAGGAACAGCAACTGAGTATTGTATCTGTATGTGTTGCATTGAGTCAAAGAAATAGCATTTGTTTTTGTTTACAGGATCGGGAGAACCTGATGCCACAGGGGAACAGGATCTTTAAGGGCAGAAAGCCCAGGGTTCTCGTTTGTGCCCCATCAAATGCTGCTGTTGACCATCTTATGAGGAACATCATTGTGGATTTTAAGGGAAAGTGCAGAAATCGTCAAACCCCATTAGGTACAGTGTCATGTTTCTGTGACCGGATATTTGCAGTTTGTTTAGGTTGTGACTTATTAGACAAGAGTGACCACAAAACTGTATGTTCTTGTTTGTTTTTTGTTGTACAACTCAGGTAACTGCGGGGATATTAATTTAGTACGCCTTGGGATGGAGAAAGCCATTTCAGATAAACTGTTGGGATTTAGCCTTGATCATCAGATAAAGGTTAAAACAAGTAAGTCCACAAGAATACATTTTCAAACAGTGGAGAAGACATTATAAAGTAGCAAACAAACAAGACAACTCATCAAGGTTTTTATAATTGTATTAATGGGTGGATTTATTCCAGACCTCATGCTTTACATTCTGTCTTCAATAGCATGGTAAATAAGGCTGTTTTCAGGATTAATAAAATAATACAGTCCTTCACTTATAAGTCTAGCCTAATTTTGAGTTCTAGGTGTATAATTTATTCATTCAGTGTTCATGTGTGTTCTTGTCACTGGACTGCTGAGGAAAATACTATTGTTTTAGAATTGACATTTTAAATTATACATGTTATTATTGTGATAGCATAATATAAAAATATATAATATATTTATAATATATTATATAAAATTTATATATTATATAAAAATAATAATTCTGATCAGGGTAGTAGCAGTTTTTTGATGCAGAAAACTTGTTTATATTCATTTTATATTTGGTGCTGGAGGCCCTTCGGTTCTGTTAATCGAAAATTTGAGACTTGAGATTAGTCTTTTAATATACTCTTTTTGAATTCTATGAGTGTGTGTAGGTTGTTTGGCTAATCCTGAATGAATGAGACTGAAGCATGTTTCTTCATCTGATTGTACAGAAAAGGGCCAAGAACATGACACTGGAATCCATAGGCGTAAAGAACAGCTTGATCAGGAGCTGGAAAGGGTCTCGAACTTGTTGAGTTCTGTGAATAAGAAAGACATTTTGAAGGTAATGCTCATTTTGTTTGCACAACCATTAAGCATTCCTCTCTGATAAAAATGGTTTGTGAACTACATTTTCTATATCATTTTGTGCAGCTTCAGCGGCTGACAGATGAAAAATTCAAGCTGCTTGAGGAGAGAAAACAGCTAGGACGTATGCTGAGGGAGGTAACCAACCTTTAAAATACTTGTTGACAAGTGTTGTGCTAGCAGAAGCCCTAGCAGGGTGTTCTGATATAGGTTGTATTGGCAATCAGCAATACGTGAATAAGATCAGTTGACAGATGAGTGTTTTTTTCTTTTTGTTTTTACAGACCAAAGTCAAAAAACAAGAAATCCAAACTAAAATTGTGCTGGATGCGCACGTGATCTGTTGCACTCTGAATACCTCTGGGAGCATACTGTTAGAATCTGCCTTCCGGAGGCTAGGGCACGACCCCTTTTGCTGCGTCATAGTGGATGAAGTAAGTATGTAGTCAAGGTGACAACATGAGATTTTTGTGAGAAGCATAACTTTTTTCTCTTTGTGTCCTCATCAAGATGACATAGCTTCCTTAACCTCCTTATGATCAGGAATTAAAACCTCAATAACTTGATAATAAACTGAAACTTTTACTGTAGCAAAGTAGTTCATAAGAAGTATCAAATGTTTTCTCTGTTTTTATTATTTACTAAAAGTGAAGCTACAGGAATTGTTTGGACTTCTCTTTTTTAAGTAGAGTTTTAGTCTCATTAGGGAAAATAGATAAAATCACCAGTAGTTCACACTTCTTTTAACCTTTCATGGAAAAAAATCCATTTAATCTATAACATGGTTGTCCCACCATAGTCTTTCAGTGTTTTTGATCTCATTTTTGAATGAATTTGACTTTGAAATATTCCTTTTGTTGTTGCTGTGTGCCTGAAGGCAGGACAAGCCACAGAGACTGAGACTCTGATTCCTCTCATGCATCGCTGTCCTTGTTTGGTCCTGGTTGGAGATCCAGAACAACTGCCACCCACTGTGGTCTCCCAGGTAATAACTGGTCTTTAAAACAGTACATCAGCCAATCCATTTTAAACTGTCTCATAGAATGCATGCAACACCTTTCTTTCATCTTTAGGGCTTGTTAATTGGCTGCCTTAACCTGCTCTGTCTTTTTCATGTTAATTTCCATTTTTTGTGTAGTGTTGATTATTTTCTGAAAAATCCATAAATTGATGGAAAAACAGAATTTCTGTAAGAGATATATTTAGTATTAAGTAAAGTATTCCAAGCCATGTTTTCATGCATAGATAATAGGTCATACAGTACAGTACCTCATGATGCTCCTAATTTTATCTCTGAGGCCGAATTTAATGGGACCTCTTCTGCTACTTGGCAGGTCACCAGATTGTAACCCCTTGGCAGCCTCAGAATTATAAAGCACATTATAGAATTGAATTAAGAGCAATTGCTAGCTAGTAATCAGAATGAAATTTTGGGTAGCAGTCTTACACTAAGGTGAATAGAATCAAAGCAGTTACAGAAAGTTAATTCCCTATTTGTATCTTTTGAACCTTTTAGAAAATAAACAGTTAACAATAAATCAAAGGAAATATAAACAATAATAATGTTAATGGAGGACAAGAATAAACCACACATATAAGAAAACCTCACCTTGGAGTAGGTGATTATCTAAATCACCACTACTCTATGATCATGTTTGTTATTGACTTGGGTAAATATGAAAGCAGTTAATTGTGGCCTTAATAATCTGATAGTCCTTGAACAGCTGGGAAAACTCTCATCGTCACTTATTTTTATTTAGAAAGCAAAGGAGAAAGGGTATGACCAGTCACTGATGGCACGTTTATGGAAGTCTCTCCATCGGGAATTGAGGGCGAAACCGCACGTTCCCAATCCAATCATATTTTTGGCCACGCAGTACCGAATGCATCCCGATATCTGTGAGTTTCCCTCCAGATACATCTACGACAGGGCACTGAAAACCGATGGGTAAGAGGATGCTCTCATCCACAGAAATTCTAAATGTTTCATTTGGTAGAGTGCTGCCAGGGTATGGTGGCCATTAGTCTGTAATAATGTTAAGTAGTTACTAACTCTTGGAAATGCTGCATTTTTTGCTGTCAGCCCAGTAACACATCTACTGCTAACTGACAGATTGGCCTTTTCTACACTGACAACCACAGCACAATGTTTTAAAGGGGAACTGCAATGTTGTTATTTTTATATTTCAGGTTTAGAAAGAATCTGCATTGATTAGTGCATTTCAAACCACAAGTGAAAGTAAAATATACACAGTAACGTTTAAGACCTCCAATTGACATCACAAAATAGACAGATTTTTCAGGTATGGGCAGCGTAATGGTGCCGTCATAATGTGTAATTCAGAACAAGGTAACACAACTATCGGTGGCTTGAAGTGGCCCTATTATATTGTATTCAAAAGCCTGCTTGTTTACATCTCTTAATCCAATAGGAGTATTGCTCTTGAGCTCAAGACAGTTTTGTTAACAAATGCTACATGTTAAGTTTACATGCAGATAACATTGGAACATTTCTGAAGTGAAATCTGCTGCACAACTTATCCATACTTATTCACTTGTACGTCTCATTACAGTGACTAGTGAGTAGGAAGGGCCTCCTCACATCACAATTCTTGAGAACTCTTGCTCTCGACCCTCGTTAGACAAGTAGTTTGAGACATCATGGCTGCCTTTCAGTACTTTCACAAACTTTGCGATTTTGTTCTTAATTAGTAAAATTTGTAAAATTTTGCAGTACCATCAATTAATTTTGTTACTGAAATTTAATAACCGGTCTGAGAAACTAGGACTGCAGTTCTCCTTTAATACAGTTGCTAACTTCAATCCAGATTTCTGTAAAAGGAGATAACACCAAACCATGTCATATACTCAGTTATCAGTAAATCAATAATTCCTACTATTCAGTCACAAAAATGGTATGCGCAGTACTAACACCACGATACCAGCGGAATAGTGTCAGATTTGATTTAAATGCTACATTTTAATCCTCATATGTACTCTAGATATATTGGGACACTCCATCTCCAATTTAGTCTAGAAGTAAAATTAGATGGATTCAAAGAAAAATGGGCTGCCAGTTCAGTGCTCTATGAAATGCTGGACAATACTGTACCTTCTATAATGGCCAATTTTCTGTTGCAGTATGATCTTTAAATTGCAGTCTGCCAGTTTGTTTGCTAGTAACATTTGCAATTTCTTACTAAGATAAAATCATCAGGGAAAAAAAATAATCCTTCTGTTTGAGAATCATTCTCACTTAAGAGTTAGAAGAAATAACTTTGATTTACACTTCATTGCAGCGAAACTGCAGAAAAGAGGTGTGGAATAAGTTGGCCTTTCCAGCCATACATTCTCTTTGACGTGACGGATGGCTTCGAGACAAGAAACGAGGAGTACGTGAGATTTTGGGAGGGCATGAAGTAATTTGCTTGTTTACTTTGACTTGGATTAAATCAAAGTGTTGATTTATCTCCCAGCTTCAGATTACAAACCCGGTTATTTGTAATGGCTCTATGTTTGCCAGATGTGACTTTCTACTCAAGGAAAATCCTCTATTTAGTCGAAAGTTTGTAATTTGTGATTGACAGCTTCAGTTTGTTTTCAAACTGTTGCTTTCATTTTTTTCTGATAGTGCCTGAAAAATATTTGAATTACTTTTCATGATGTTTAAAAACCCACCAAAGGAGTTTCTGTGTGGCTTAAACAGTAAAGGTGCCAGCTACAGGCATAAATTGTGTCCTTAACATTACTAGTTCTCTCCTGGGCCATGTTACTGGTGAACTGGGACCAAGATTCACCAACTGCCAGTGCACTATAGACTGAACACTGGCTAGGATGGTTTGTGATTAATCAGGCAGAAAGTCTTGGCTTTGTGGCAACCAGCAGTTCCTGTGGTCTGCTGTAATGGGAGATACCCTGCTTCTCCAACAGAGGCTGACATTCCCATTGTATATTTAAAGCAGTTCAGGAAGAGAAAGTGCTATAGAAATGCAAGCAATTATTGTGTAAGAAAAATGTGTGTCTCATTCTTTTCTAAGTGGTACAGAACTTGCAGTTTCAAAATTAAATGTTCTGTGGTCTGAGTGCAACATACATGTCAGCATGTGCTCCAGAGTGTGATAAAAACAAGGTTTTGACCATCTATTTCACCTGTGTAAATGACGGCCGTGTTTGCTTTAATTGCAGGGTCTTGTATCTGAAATGTTTGAATATTATTTTATTTTTGCTGTTCCAGATACTTACAAAGGTCTGTTTTGCCTAATCATTAAAAGACAATTAATTGCAATTGTTTTTGTTTTGTAATTTCAGCTCTTTCAGTAACCTTCAAGAGGTGAAGCTTGTAATTCGTCTGATCAAGCTGATCTTTGAGAAGCAGGTCACCCGGGTAGGGGTTATCACTCCCTACAGTGCACAAAAGCAAAAAATCAAGGAGTACATCAACAAAGAGCAAAAACTGGACACAAACAAACATTTCCAGTAAGAATAAATAACTAATAATCTGAATAGCTGACAGGTTCATTATTTATAGATTTCTGGGACTTTAATCATCAGAATGGTATTACATTCTGAAGCAAAAGCAAATGTTATTAGTGGTCGTTGTAAAGTTATTAATGTTTTTTTACATTTTTATCAATCGGGTACAGAATAATTATATGTGGTCTGATGTTGTAAAATGTTTACCTATGTTTTCCAGGTCTGTAGAAGTGGACACTATAGATGGCTTTCAGGGTTGTGAAAAGGACTGTATTATAGTGTCTTGTGTCAGAGCCTGTAGCACACAGGGCTCTATTGGGTGAGTGACATCATACAGATGTTTCTTAAGAACTAAACCTGCTGTTTTTGCTGCTGAGGTCTGGAGGATGATTCAAATAGGAATCAGGTCAGTGAGACGAGCCATGACATATAGTTTCCCTCCTTAAGAATATTCCCCTGTCGTTTTCAATCATGAAGGAGCATTTCAGCATTTCTAGAACATCTAACTGTACATGGCTGTTCTTACAGATTATTATCTTATCTGATTATTATCTTACAGAATGCGTTTACTTATATCAGTGTGAATTAGCATATATTTTTTAACCATATTACTTTTCTTTGCAGATTTATGGGAAATCGTCAGCGGTTAAATGTAACAATTACACGAGCAAAATTCAGCCTCTTCATTTTGGGCCATCTAAGGACTCTCACGGTAGGTCTGAATGCTTCCTTCCAGTGGTGAATATTAAATTACTTTAAAACAAGTTGGTGAAGTTCCTCAACAATATCTAACAGCTGGGGTGTTCTTTGGAATTCGGGTATACTTGGAAATTCTTAAATGTCATTTGATCTCTGCTTGTAGGAACATAAAGACTGGGAAGCGCTTATACAGGATGCTGGTAAAAGAGGCACCATAATAAAGACGAGGGAGAAGGACTATAATGCGGATGCCAGGAAGATCTTTAAGCCTGAACCAGGGTTTTTAAGAAGTTTCTCCTTTCCACCAAAAGATTCTTCCTTGCTACCTAAGACAAGTACACCAACTGACAATCGCAGGATGAGCGCTGACAAATCATCAATGGTTAAGAACTCCGCCTTGCCAGCTGCACGGACGACAGCAACAGTAAGCAGATCTCAAACCTCAGATTCTTCAACAGCTGGGTTTCATGCTCCGGAAAAACCTGCAGCTCCTGCCCAACTTCCAGGAAAGCCTTCAACGTCAGGAAGACCGAGAGACCCTCGTCTGGCCAGTCGGAGTGCTCATATCCAGCAACCTCGGTCTACATTGGCTAAGAGCTCAGTCCCATCTCATCCACAAAGCAGAGTATACGGGACCTATGGGCAAAGTTCAGCTCCTTCTGACTGCAGAACGAGTGCTGCTGGCAGAAGCTCAACAAGCTGCTCGGCACAGAACTCTTCAGCGTCACGTCCCTCCTGGTGCAAGGACAGGGACGAGGACAAGGACTACAGAACGCCCTGCCCAAGTCGATATGACAGACCACCTCCGAAAAGATCGTCAGATCCAAGATGGTCCTCTTCACTGGAAAAGCACAGAAAGTCCTGACTCTTAATATTGTTCTAATTGTAATTAGGTCTGGACTACATGAGGGACAAAATGGCCCTGACTGCTGCAGTCATTCTTTCCAGCTGTGGACTGGAAGTGGGATGGAACTGCTCCATTTATTTTTTTTTTCATTAAAGGGTACATAGTACTGACATGTAAATGATGACTTTTTGAGATGTCCTTTAACAAGATCTTGAAGCATCCGTTTCGTTTTAAAATGGTCTTCCTCATCCCTTGTAGTTAATGGCTAGAACAAGTGTCTTGTTAAAAAAAATCAAGCCACTTCAACAGTTCAAAACTCAGTTTGTTTTCACTCTCCTCTGTCCTTTAAAACCTTTATAAATAAGCCAGTCTAATTTGGCTGCTATTGAATGTTTTTTGTTTTGTTTATTTTTTTTTTGGTGTACAGAATTTTATTTTAATGCTGGTAGATGTTGAATAGTCCTGCTGCTACTAATTTGAAATTTAAAACTGAAAAGTGCTCAAGTTCTCTCCAGTTTCAATGCCAACCGTTTTGTTTCTATCCATTTAGAACCTATCCACGTTTAATTCAAGCATTCAACCTAAAGGATTTAATGTTTATGATCTTCAATTAATAAATACACAATAAATAATAAATCATATAATAGCTTAGTCAAGGAACACACCTAATTGTAGCTGTCAGCACTATGAATTTAGTAACCACAATATTCCAATATCCAACTGAAGCACGAGGTAGTTAACTCTGGTTATGAAGGACCTCTTTTCATCATGGTTTGTGAGTCACTCCTAAATGATCAATTTGTAAAAAAGTAGACCACAATTACATTTTCACCACTGAAGAAGGTACGGTAAAGTAGTTTGGACACCAAGGGAAGTGACAACACTAACAATCTTTATTTTTTAATGACTGCCTTTGGGTATCCCTCTCTTAATTGAACCACATAGGATAAACTGACCAATACTCTGTTTGAAGTCTCACAGATTGATGATTTAAGGGAATAAGACTGATTATGCTGTCTGGACTGTAGCTCTTCGGGACCAGAGTTAGCTTCCTTGATCTAAAGCATTCAGTATGAATCCTATCATTTATTTCATATTCCAAGAGCAGTAAACTATCCTGCTCACCACAGGAGACCTCCCTATCAGTTGTCAGAATGTAAATCTTGGATTTCTTTTTATTTTCCACTACAGTGCATTGCCTCTTACCTTCGTGTACCCCAAAGTAATGCAGCAACTTTCATTTTTTTGCTGTCATATGCCTGTTTTCTATGTGTAGTCCTATCAGCCATTTTATCTGTGGCTTTCTACTACTCATAAAAAGTGACATAAGAGAACATATTTCATTTCAATACAGAAGAATTGCATTAGCGATACCATGGCATGTGGGTGCTTAAAATCTTACAGACTTACACTTAAAAAGTGTTGAATTTCTCACCATCTATTAATATTTAATACTTTATGGCTATGTAATCTGAAGTCAAATTGAGTATTTTTTCGGATGCTGCAGCTTTTTACTTGGAAGAAGGGAGAAAATTTCGGCAGTCACTGGTGAGCTTTAAACTTATTCTTGATAGGTGGATATATGTTTGACAAGTACGTGGACAATGAAAGCCCTGATTTCAGTAAGAGCTTTGGTTCCTAATGTAAATGTCTGGTTTGTACAGATAACACCAGACCCTGCAGGAGCTTAAGTGTTTATATTGATATGCGTTTGATTTAAAAAGCTTTAAGTAAGTCTTTTACAGTTTTAAAAATGCTAAAAATATAATTTTTCCACCTACAAAAACATATTCATTGTTTATCAGTTGTTAAAGAATGGGGTCTAATGATGCCCAACTACATTTGCAGAGCTGTCAAGAGATCTGTGATTTCAGTATCTTTGGGTTGTGCTTTTTTTGGTAGCTATGCTCCATTTAGCTAGTTATGTTTAATTCACTTTCAGCCACATGCATTTTTCAAACCACTTGAGCATCGTCACAACCCATCTGACCTGCTGCCATGACTGACAAGCCTGGTTCTAACATAATTGTTAATCCTCTGGCACAAAACCTGGCAGCTCCCGATTGTCCTTTCTGAGTCTGAACTTCAGATTCTCTTTTCTTTATATTATCATCACCCCACTGTTATCAAAGCCTTTATGTATCATGTCGTACTTGTCTCTATAAGATATAGAGGATGTGTTAGGGTTACATCCTGAAAATGGGAAGAATGTAATTCAGGACATAAATGTGGTTGCATTTGTTTTTAGATGCCTGAAGTCTCTGAATTGCGCTAAGACCTTTTATTATTTTATCTCATAAATGGAGACTATGCAAACTGGGTAGAAGCAATTGATGTCAGAGATTAAAATGTCTTTTGTTGGCTTTTGTGTTTTTTTTTTCTGAAAGGAAGAGCTCTTCTGGCTATTTTTTGTCACAAAAAATGTTTTCAAAAACAATTATCCGTTGATAACTGATTACCATCATACCCGTCGCCATTGATATGCTTTACTTCGGTTTATCCATTTTAAGTCTGCAGTAAAAATCCTAGCTGTTGCTTGATTTAGGTTAGCCATAAAAGGCAATTTTTACTTTTGTCTTAAATATATTTCCTACCTGACAAAGGCTATGAGAAAATCAGAAATAGTTGCTTATTTTTTAAACAGTAAATATTACTGATTTGAAAGTATGATCGATAGAGAACAACTTCTATATACAGCCAGAGCAGAAAGCGTGGGCTTTTTCG
Organism: Lepisosteus oculatus; assembly: GCF_040954835.1. Taxonomy (NCBI): domain Eukaryota; kingdom Metazoa; phylum Chordata; class Actinopteri; order Semionotiformes; family Lepisosteidae; genus Lepisosteus; species Lepisosteus oculatus. The sequence goes on along the minus strand of NC_090719.1, from coordinate 7,770,049 downwards.
TTTTTGCTACCATAAAAGGCACTGGGTAGTAAAATACATGATCAAGGTGTGGTGACCTGAGCAATGAGTGTAATTGTGAACTTCCATTTATTAATACTGCTTTTGTGTTCTGGTGGAAAAAAAAAATCCCCTGCTTGATCTCGGTTTCCATACACCTTTCTTATGCAGTTGACATTCCTCACCAGGAGCTAACTGTTTGAAAAAAGGTGACGTATGAAGTATGATTAGGTGTAAGGTTTAATTCAGAAATTAGTAAATCAAGCAAGTGTCTTGAGAGTTATTTAATTGGTATCATATCAGGATTTTTGTACCACAAAAAATAGTTTAATCAAAGCTATGGAAGGAGTCAGTGAATGAAGCATTGTCTGTTTTATGGCTAATACTGATTTTAATGCCCCAGTTATGTGCTTTTGGCTTGCTTTCCTCTTGGCCTGTCCAGTGTAGATCTCACCCAAACAAGTCAAGTTTGATCATGTCAAAAAACAGCCCCAATTCCACATCTTTGTTTAACAGAATCTGTACATATCCATGATGCTTCCATGTAATCTTCAGTAATTCTAATATATTTCATTAAATGTCATGTGTATTTTCAACAACTGTTAAAATATATTTTTAGTTTTTATATTTTTCTACTAAGAAAGCAATTTAATACTGGATGCGTGGTGTCAAATACTTACCTCTGCTTGTCTCAATTACAATAAGGCTCTCAGTCAATAAAGTACTTAATTTGATTTACCTTACTGTAGTATACGGTATGTCTGCAATGCAAATGGAACTTATCTTTGTTATTTTTCTTAATGCAGAGCATCAAGACCTGTAGAACACTGGTGTCTGGCTTTTATTCCAGTTAAATACAGATTTCCTCATTTTAGTACCAATTAAATTAAAACATGTTTAATTGCTCCTAAAGTTTGTTCTGTCACAGATATTAAATTAACAACTAAAGCTTTGTTAACTTCATATACTGTTTATATTGTATATGTATATAGAGTATGTACATCAATGCAAGTTTAATTTAAAGGTTAATTAAAATCCAGCAAATTCTTGCTCTAATGAAGGTGTAGATTTGTTCTGTAAGCTCATTTGGAAGAAACAGCAGAAACAAGATACAACTGGGAGGCAGATGTTGCCACAAAGTAAAATGTTGTTTGTACTTACGGTGGGTGGGTCTGAGTTTTGACTTTATTCAGGCCTGGTTGCTGGAGCAGTTGGCCTGAACAAGATGAATATATAATGTTTACTGGTTATCTTTTGTCATGTGGCGATGCTTTAACTGTGCCTTTGACCAATCTGATTTCCTAGTTAAAAGCATTAAAACAGTTTGGCTTTATCAGTTCCTCCAGCAACGTTTACAGCCAGGTGATGCAGATCATTTATCCCAGCTCCTGTGGAACTCATTTTTCAGTCCTGCAATTTACTGATATGTGTGCATACAGTACAGTTGCATATTTACTTTCATCATTTCTTGAACGAGATTTCCAGCAGTATTCTTTTCAAGAGAAATGAGATGTATATAGTGTTCAGTCCTATGAGAAGTTCACTCATTTTGGATGATAGTGATAGAGGTGTACGGCACTGTTGTGCAGTCGTTAGTGTTGGTGCCTTGCAGCGCTAGGGACCTGTGTGCTACAGTTGTATGCAAAGGTTTGGGCACTCCTGGTCAAATTGCATGTTTCACAGAATCTTTAAGTGAAAAGGATTAACACTACCTCTGCAGGGTACAAACTTAAACATATTTCTGCACATTTTAATGCACAGTTACTATTTATTTTCTGAATTAATGAATTAAGTCAGACAGTACTTTGTAACATCTCCTTTTGCAGAAATCAGCTTCCAGACATTTCTTGTAGCCAGCTGAGAGTTCTCTCCCCTTGCTCTAGGATGTTTTCCCCACTTTTCCTTGCTGAACTCTTCTAGCTCATGAATATTCTTAGGCCACCTTGCATAGCATGTCTGAGATCTCCCCACAGATTTTCAATAATATTTTAGTCTGGGGACTGAGTGGCCATTCTAAAACCTTCATCTTTCAAATCCCGTAAGTACCTCATGGTTGAATTTGAGGTAAATACTGGGGTTTTGAAATGTCATGGTGTCCAAACGTTTGCATACAACTTGTATCTGCGTGGAGTTTTTAATATGTTCTTGTGTTGACATGGATTTCCTCTTGGTGCTTCACTTTCCTCTCACAGTCCAAAGACATACTGGTAGGTTAATTGGCTCCTGGGAAAATTGGCCCTGGCGTGAGTGTGTGTGCCCTGCAGTGGACTGGCATCCTGTCCAGGGTGTATCCTGCCTTGTCCCCATTGCTTGCTGGGATAGACTCCAGCTCCACCACCATCTTGTGTTGGATAAAGAGGTTAGAAGAAGGATGGATGAGAAAAGTACTATATTCATATGCTCTGTTCTCCTATATTATAGGGCAAGGGATATATTTGGCTACATTGTAGTCAAGTAGCTGATTTTTTCAAATGAACTATCTTGTAACAGACACCAAAAATGGAGAACACTACAATACTGAGGGTAGACCTTTAGTTTGTTTTAGACCACTGGGTGGTACTTTTCTTTGATAGGTTATCCCAAACCAGTTCATCAATTTGATAACGTGGTTCTTTGAGCTGTATTGTAACGCATACGGCCACCATTGCAGGTTGTTCGAGCCATGAGGCTGATGGGAGATTTCCCTTTGGCTCAAGTGGCTGGGTCCCTGTTGAATTATGCTGGAGGCCCGGGTTCGAGTCCCCGACGGTAGGGGGCCGACCTGAGGCGGCAGAGGCGAGGGCGCATACCCACGTGAACCCCGAAGCATTACAGTACGAAGTGTGGAAAGTGGAAAGGATAGATATGTTTTTAAAATATTTTAGTTACTGATGCAATATGTTTCTTATTAATATTTTTATCTGGGTTTTACAGTCAAGCTAGTAAAATAATTGACACTACAAGCATGAAAAGAATAAGCAAATAACAGTCACATTTACTGTTGAGATTTACAGTGTAATAAAATGCCCATCTTGGATTTTTATTTTTTTAATGATAACGTTTACTTGGAACAAAAATAACAATTTCTACAAAAAATATTCAAACAATGTATATATTCAAACAGTATATAATAGTAATATATTATATTTCTTTATTTGGATAAGTAATATTCTGTGTTTGCGTCCTGAATGCCGTGAAAAACACTGTTCACAATCGGGAAGGATACAAACACAGAGTTGGATTTTTCTTTTTTCTTCCCAACTTCAGACAACATGACCCCTTTAGACCACGGATGAAATGAACCAATATTGCGGAAAATAAAATGTGGAAACGATTTTTGTTTCGAAAAACCTGGCTATTTTTTTAATAGGCTGCAGCAGCGTTTACAATCCATCTCGGTCCGAAAACTATATGGATAAGTGCAGTATTTAGTGGGGTAGGGAGGGGAAACTTGCAACTACAAGAAGAAAAACACCTCTTTTTTCCCCCGTCTTTCTCTTTTCGTACGTTCTAAGTATTTATTTGGTATGAAAGTCAGTTCAGCACTGACGCTGGCGAGAAAAGTCTCAGATCAGACGTGGGTCTGCGAACCGGTCCTTGCGAGTGGCCCTCTCTTCTGCAGTGTGTTGGTGGACGCAGAGCACCGAGAGGGAGGCGAAGTCCAGTACCGGGAAAGCTCCCCACCCCGTGTTGCGCTCAGTAAGCAGTTAATATGGCCAGCTGGCTTAGCGTGGCGCAGAGCAGGAGGGTGGCGAGGCTGAGGTACGAGGCTGAGGCGGCGTCGCACTCCCCGTTTTCTTTGGCGCACTTGGGCTGCTCGCAGAGGACTCCTGTGAAGCCGGGAAAGCACAGGCACCGCTGGTTCTGGTGGCAGGTCCCCCCGTTCTGACACAGCAAGAACTCCTCGTCGCAGACGTTGGCTGCCGGAGAAGAAGCAAAAGCAGGAGGGAGGCGTCAGCTTCGTGAGAGGAAATGGTGGTGTTCACCTGCTCGTTTCTAGTTCTCCACAAATCAGCATTATTCCGGTTATTCCTCAACGTCAGGATGTTCAGGTCTCTGGGGGTTTATTCAGACGCCTGCTGGCTAGAGACATTTGGACACGGATATATCTGTACATCCTCTACAACCCCAATGTATGAACGGAAGATTGAGGTACTCTATCCCCACAGGATGGAAAATATCCAACATCCTTGTGGCTTGAAAATTAATCTGAGTACACGGACAGTTAATTTTACTTCAGCCAAATCCAGACCAGTTTACTATCCCTAAAGCCCCAGTGAGCTGAGTTGAGGAACACATAGTAACCTCACACTATTAAACAGAAGTGTCTAGTTTTGTTGTAAACCATATTCACTTCATGGTGCTGAAAATCTGCTTACACAGCAAAATCCATTTCTACCAGTTTAATATATTATACCTTAAAGAATTTTTAATGTTAATTGTATATTCAAAATGCACCTATGGGTTATTGTGGAGGGCTATCAGAGCATAGATTCATTCACCATAGTATAGCAATTTCATGTACACTAAACATGTCAACCCAGCATAGTCTTCATTTGAATTTGTGTGCTGTCCTACTGTTTTCCTTTCTAATTCAATAAAACAGTCTAAATACAATCAAGTTAAACATTTGCTGGCACATTCTCCCTTTGGTAAATAGTTTCAGACCCAAAGATACACGTTTACAAACATCATTGAAATGTGGTACTTCGATTTGAAGGAAGAAAAAACACAGTCCACAGTCACTGTTATGGTAGTGACCTCTAATTTAATGGAATTTGCAAAGGCTGTGGGGAAACAGGGTACTCCCATCATTCTTTAATAATTGGTCTCAGGTGGTTTTCATGAGCCATGTGACTGTACAACCAAAATCTCAAAAGGTAAGACAGTGGTCTGAATGTATTTTATTTTTAATCAATTTCAGTCTATTAACAAAATCATCTTTGCTCTGTTATTTTATTCTCCACTTGTTCAGTGTATTGTTAAGATAAATTAGGTTTGATGATAACAGTGCTTACCTTTAAAATGTCATTTCTAAGTTAGTCAAATTTTAACAGCAACGTTCTAACACCAAACTCTTATAACATGTGCACAAATTTCAGATCCCTTTCATTTTATTTAGGTGAATATTATGTTTTTTACTTTCATGTGCTTAGCTTATAACTAAAACTAATCAAACTCTCATTCAATGTGAATGAATCTTAAAGGGTACCACCTAAACCCAATTGTTTCCTAATTACTTTAGAAACTTCTGTTAACACTATTTTGACAAGCCTCTAACACACTCCTAATGAATGCAATGATAAGGGAACATTCTAAAGAAATGTCAAAGGAAGACCCCTTAATGGATTAAGACACTTCTCAGTTAACTCATAGTCTCTACGGTGTTACTGTTTCTAAAAGCACTGCTTTACATCAGAATGTTAAAGCAGATTTGAACAGTAAGAGAAAATTGAAAAGGCAATTGCAGACTCAAGTAATTACACAAGGAACCAACTGGTGACCAATGATGAGGGAGTTTGTGTAAATTGGAAACATGCATCTTGCAGATTACAGGTAAAGTGCTATACAACAGTCCAGTCACATTTATCTGTCACGACAACACAGCGTTTTTAACAACCTGATTGCATTGTCAGTGCAGACAGTACTTTTGGATTTTGCGCAAAACGTCTTTCCTATCTGATTCACCGGAGAAAACACGAGACTGAAAACCAAGAACAGACACTCTGCTGCTTTAGCTTCAAAGCTCGCTTCTGCCACACATTGATTCCTTTGAGTGAGGCTTTTAGACTCCCGCCCATTCTCAAGCAATATTACCATCAGCCAGTCAGTTCCACTGCCCAGAGAGAAAGTTTTACTCCATGTAGCTCCCAATGTGGGTACCGGCACCTGCAACGCCTTCAGCTCTCTGAAGCCCCATCGAGTGTTTCCCTACCCTGCTGCGACTTCTTCCTTGCTGTACTTACGGAAACAGCCCTGCTTCCAGTAGTATCCGGGCTGACAGTCTTCGCATTTCGGCCCAGTTGCACCATCTTTGCACATGCAGTAACCCGTCTCATTGCAGCGGTCGTGTTTGGAGCCCATCAGGTTACAGTTACATTCTACAGAGAGATTAACAGGGCACTGCTTTGGTGCAGAGCAGGGGCAGAAGGATGCCTGGCTAAGAAGCATGCAGTTCCTATTCCAAGGCTCCCCCTCAGCCCTCCACACCCTCCCTCTCTCCCTCTTGGGTGTTGTATCACAGGCCGAGCAGGGCTCATTTCTGCATGTTAGTCAATGAAGAGTAATGATCCTCATTCTTCTCTGTGACCAAACTGCCCACTCCATGGCAAGAAGTTTGCTTAGAGGCGAAAGTTTAATCTATTGGATACAGGGCTTGACATTTACTCTTATAAACATCGTCATGTTTTCTGACAGGAAAAGTCTAGAATTCAAGCCCGGTTTATTCTGTAACAGAAATGGAAAATGTACAAAGACAGCAGCAACATGGCACATCAACACCACAGGGCATGATCTCTTCTGTTCATTTCAGATGCATTTCCTTGAAAACTTAATCTAAAAAGTAACCTTGACAGACTTGTAATCAATCGGAAGTCTTTGAAAAATCCAAATTCATTTTTGACATGAAGATGAAGATAGGCCTATGAAATATGTGATGAGCTATTGCTATTGGGATGTGTTCCACAACAGGTGCATTCAAACATTTAGATCTGACTACCAAAAGCCATTTTTGTGCCAATTGGAATAGAACAAGGCACAAAAATAGATTTAATAATACTACAAATTTAATTTAATTAAATCAAAATCATAGGCAACTGAAATGACCAAACACAATTTTTAGTTTTAATTAGAATTTTGATTAAAAAAACTGAATTTATCTAAATTGTTCTTTAGGGGCTCATGATACTGGGATGAGTAAAACTGCAAATATTTTGATTTAAATGACTACAATTCTCTTTTCTTATAACTTTATGTGCTTCTTCAGGGGGAACAGAGAAGCTACGATTTAAAAGCTGTAGAGGGTCTTTATTCAAACTGCCATCTTAAAGCCTGTTAGTCTCATCTTGCACAGATCTACCTGGGGATAATATCAAAGGTAAGCTTTTTTTCTTTTCAGCCGCCTTGTTATAATTTCATTGTTAGACTTGCCTACTTGGTAGGCCAGACTATAAGGGTCCTCTGAGTGATTAAGGTTAAAACAGCTACATTATCCCACAGTTTTTCATTTCTACTCCCTTAGTGAAAAGTGGTGCTCAATTCTAAAGCACAGCTATGGTAATTTTAATATGTGTGGGCCAGTGGAAGGCCATTTCTGTTTGGGAACCTAAATGTAATGCCTGTTATGTATTGATATTTTCCCTTATCAGTTAGGGTTTCCTAATTTTGCTCTTGCTACATCTCCATTGAAGTGGTCTCATTGAAAAGGATAAATGTTTATTTATTTGAATTGAGGGCATCTAATTTAAAGATGAATGTTCTCTAGGCCTCTGCTTGTATTTACTTTACTGTTGACAACAACAGCTGTGGTGAATTTCAGATGGCTTTTTTAAAAATCTCCAATTAGATTTTATCCTACGGAATTTGGTGTTGCTTTTTTATGTCAACTAACCCAGTCTCAAATTTGGTATACTTATACCGTAGAGCCCAACTTGTGCTTGACAAGATAAAGTTTTTTTGTTTTTTATACTTTATACCCCTAATGAAAATTGAACTTTTTTTTCCCTCTTATTGGATATGACTTGTTTGAGAAATGAATTAGAAATTAAAGATTAATTTACTGCTGATGACCTTTGTGACTCTTGGAGAGGGCAATCATATTTTTTATATATTGCAGAAAATAGGATAAACACACTGAACCATTCCTTATCTAACAGGAAACTGTTAGGGGACTCATCTAGGTTTTTTGTTTCTCTACCAGTAGAGGTCAGCATAAGGCAACACACTCCTAGTGCTGTTAAATAGGCACAGTTTCATAGTTTTAACTATTACACAGTATCTATGAATTACATATTCTTCCTCTGCTGGGATTTAATTAAATGTTAAATGAAATTTTATTTCAATTAAACATTTTAATTAAATGGTCTAAGCAAGCTTTAGTAAGGTAGTCACTATATCTATTTTTAAACTGGAAATATTAGTTGTAAATAATAAAACAGTAAATAATAGTCTCTAACAATAAATCTTATTTCAATTAAACACCATATGTTTTTGGTTTAAACAATGCCATTTTTATTTAAGTTATTTTATCATGTAATTGTGTTGTTGATTTCATGCTCAGTTTGTGCTCTGCTATGTAAACTCTTGAAAAGCAGTCTTTGCTATATAAAGCCAAATGGAAATATGCAGTTTATTCTATGTTATTGATTAAATTATAAGAATTTTAGAATACAATTAGACTAAAGTTTTATGTTCTTTTTACATGCTGTATTTCTAATTAAGTGTTTGCAGACACTGAGCTTTATTCAACGAACTCGTTGAGTATTTTAGGCTGTTTCATTATCTGTGGGTTATTTTTGCATTTTCTTTCAATAATCAGTAATCATCAGTTTAAAAACACTTATACGGGGGATGATTTTCACATACAGTACACCAGCAGTTTCACTTTGAAAATAAAGGCATTTTAATAAATCAGCATTATAGATCGAAAGTACATGACTTTCTGAAAACGATAGCATTATACATCACCCTGAACTGCCACAACCCACCAGTTAATCTTCAATTAACTTAAGTTCCAAACCACTGCGCACTCACTTTTCAAAGTGTTTGCTTCTATTCAGCAATGGAGTATCCTGAAGGCTGCATTTTGTCTGACATCACTAAAGTGATGCTGGGAAAATGCTTTCTCCTGCAGATGTGATTGATGTCACACAAACAGCTGCCTTGAGGTGGAGAACACACTCCTGGACTGAATGGATGCTCACATGTTAAAACTAAGCTCTCAGGGAGATATGGGTCTCATCAGTATGAATTGCCTGCTGCTGATAGGATTATAACATAGAAGCCCTGTTTGGCGAGCAAATCGTAAAGGAAATACAAAGAAGGGGTTTCCCAAGAAGATTGCACAACCTTCCAAAGTTGTTTTATTAATGATATGGAATTTAGCCAACCTTCAAATTCAGAGGATATCTGGACTCACATATTTAAAAATGTGTGCAGAGGGTAGGAAACCATACGAACACTGGGCCGAATATCATACAAGGACAGAGCATTTTGCTTAAAGATGCAGGATGAAATGTGTGAAACTAATCTACGTTAGTCCAAATATATTGGGGCCTTATTTCCAGGATAGGCTCATGATTAAAGGAGTCAATCTGACTACAGAGAAGACACTAACCCATAGCACCATGGCCTCTAAAGACACTGGATCTTCACTGTTCACACACTTCTTCACTTCTTGGTTAATTGCAGTGATCACATACAGGGTAATAATACAAGACATAATTATTGTCTGTAGGTTAGTACAAGTCAATACAATAAATGGGACCCTGGTTTGCCTACAACTTTGTCAAGAATTCCCCCTGACCCATCTGGAGGATGGTGTTAATGCTATTTCTGTGTCAGTGTGGTGACAGTCCAGTCAGCACTAGTTCTTTAAAAGGCATTGCCTGTGTATTGTTGCCAAGTAATTTTGTTATTGTAACCTAGACATGTGTGACTTAAAGCTTATGCTGATGTTTAACTGTATGAAATTGTAATAAAAAACATCCTTTTTGTTGCATATTGAAAAAATTGAAACTGAAATGCGAATACTTAAATTACCTGGAATTACAAACCACAAAACATTTAGACTGGTCATTCATTTTTCACTGCCCTGTGATTAGTTGCAAGGGAATTAGACTTCTGTAAATGATTTTGTGCAGTGCACCCTAGAATAAAAAGGCTTCATCTAGCAATTTCCTCTACATTTAATTTGTTCAAAAGTTCTCGCTTGTCATCATATCATTATAACACTTTTTAATTCAGCATAAAATTATTGTAGTTGCAAAGCAAAGACAGAATTTTCTCTTTAAAACTGCCATGAAATTTAAAGTTGTTGTATTGCTCATTGTCATGTTGGCAGTATACAGCACATTTAGACAGTAGACTTGACAGGTCTGCTATAGGTTAGTACAAGAAAAAAGAAACTAACAGTACTGAGTTTGTCTGGTTAACGTTTCTTACTACAAATTCAGTGCTTTCAGGTACATTGTTGTATCAATAAATACCTTACAAACCCAAAGAGTTTCTGCTATCGGAGGTGAAGTAAAAGCAATGCACAGATACCTATGTTGTCGAGTGTGGAATTCCTGACTGACCTATACAAACGTTCTCATCGTCCAGCTCCGCAGAAGCATTCCGGAAGTATCCATGGCGGCAGGCTTGACAGTTCTGCCCCCTAGTGTTGTGTTTGCAGCTGACGCAAGTCAAGATGTTGAGAAAATCAATATAACTGCAGCGATTTGAGTGGCCATAGCACTCACAGTCTGACAGAGGAGAGAGCAAAGCAGTGTTAATGTCATATCCAGGGTTGTAAAAAGGGTGAGGGGTGGGGAGAGGGGAGCTGTGAGGATCAACCTGTGTCTCATTCGAATGATTTGGGCTGGAAGTCTGTCATGGAAGTGTGTGCTTCAAAACAAAAAACACATCTTGTTTACTCCACCACTGAGCGCATCAAGTCAAATTCGTGTAACTAATTATTAATGAAGTGTTTTTCCAAATGCTTCTTTCCTCCTTGTTGACAGTATTCAAAAATTCTCTGTGATGTTTTGTATGAGCAGCAGATTTGTCCACAACAGCTCCTGTACTAGTTATGTGAAGTTAGAATGTATATAACTTTATAAAAAATCATCAGCTCTCTTCTAAAACTTCGCCTGCAGAGAATTATACTCTACAGTGAATGCGTGATTTGTATAGGTGATTCTCTGTTTTGTCTCGTTCCGTTCTTTGTCTCTGATGTGTGTGAGATGATCTGAAGAAACATGTTTTTACAGAAGAGTCTTTTAAACTCTTCCATAAAAACATGCTTATCAAGTAAAAACAATAGCTATGACTTTGAGCAGCTAATTTGCGAAGCCAGCCAAATTTGCTGCATGCACAATGCATTAATGTACAGACTTGAGGTATATTACGGACCTCCAATGTGCAGTGCAAAGAATTATTGAAAAAAGGCTTTCTTCTGTGCATTGTGGAACATGAGTGTCTAAATGTGGAGTAAAGTTAAATACTCTTAATTATGATGCATTTTTAAACCTTTATTTGAACAGACTAGACCTTGGAATACATGTTTAAACACTATTATGGCTAAAGTGAATGATTATGGTTGCAGTTGTACTTGAATAGTGCAATTTCAAGGTGTGATCAGTAATGTTTGTTTGGAGCTTGTTAATTCTGATTTGGTTGCACAGGAAACAATGACTTCAATAACTACAGTATACTGAAAGGATCTTAAAATGTAGATCTTGGATTCAGCACAGCCCTTGATCTTCAATTATACCCACGTCATTCTCTAAAAGAAATAATAAGCACAATGAAGAATAACCAGCCTCAACAAAGTGAACCAAACATTATATTACCGGACAATAGTGGTGGAGTAACTCTCTAGGAATTGATAATTCTTTTAAAATACCTGTGACCATAGTTAATACGACCACATTATCTAAAGAGAAGGCCAATTAATACAAAACCAAAATTACTGTGTTGCTTATCACACAAAGCATAACTCACCTTTATTGTTAAGATTTATAAGACCTAATTAAGGTTTTATAAAGCTTTAGAAGAATTCTTCTTCATTGATACTGAAAGCCACTGAACATTCTTTTATAAATTCATTTATGAAACATGTTTATGCATAGTATCTGTTTAAGGATATATTTAGACCTGTTTAGTACAGGATTGCTATGTTTAAGCAGGAGTTACATAATCCTTTACCCTTTTTTTCCTTATGTTTAAACATTTATGGGATGTTTTAAAGACAACTGTATAAAAACTTCTTTAGAGAAATTTGCCCATCATATCTGTGGGAAATGAGGGCAAGGACTACTAATTAAATATAAATGTCCAATTACACTCCAGATTGTTGTGGGAACAGGGAGTTGTTTCACAAATTATTGCAGGGCCTAGAAAGGCTTTCAAACAGATTCTATAATCAAACAGCACATGGTACAAAGTTGCTTGTTTTATGGAGGATGAGGGATATTTTTATTTGGCAAAAAATATCTTCGAGCTCAAATCATTCTTAATATTTGAGATAATTTTGGTTAGGCTTTTAAAAGAAGCAATAACTTTAACAACGCACTGGAACAGGGGCAAAATCACAGGAGAAAATATCAAAAGAATTTTCACAGCAGCCGATTGGGTAGAGACAACAACAGGCTTACCTTAACGAGTCATATTTAAACCAAAACATGCAAACAAAGATGAGAGATGATAAAGAGAGGGACATCAAACAGCGATGAAAAATTTGGAAGAAAAAAAAAGTCAACAAGAACAACAACAAAAAATTAGAAGGTTAATTTTTCCACAGTTACAGTTTTAAAAGTAGTTTTTAGTACGTTATTCAAAATCTTATTAGTTTGCTATTTAAATTAAATAAAAAATCAAAGCTTGTTATGGAAATATTGTTTAAATTGACAAAATGCTCTCTTCTGTTTTAGTCTTCATCTATTTCAATATTTAGAGCTATTTAGTTTTACCTTTACAGGCTAATGGGGCAGTATTCTAATCATCTGGTTGTATTTAATAATGTTCAGTAGTGATTATAGTTTGTGACTGAAAGAGTTCTTTATTTTAAAGCTTAATAACATCATACTAGGTAGTTGAGGAAGAGGGGCAGTATTCTAATGTATGCACTTTATGTAACACTCATTCAGACAAAGTATTTCACAACAGCCAGTGATGTTTTTTTATCTTTCTCTGAATGTCAGAACCTCTATTTCTTACAGTGTGCCATTCTTTTAGATATTACAGACGTCTTTGATGTTTTGACTGGATTTTGTCTGAATAAAAAGGCAACTGGAACATAAACATTCATAGTAATGTGTACACAACTAATAGTTTTTCTGGACTTGCATGAGTTAAAAGAGTTGTAACAATTTGTTGTTTATTTATGAGGAAACATTGAAGTTTGGTTTAGCCTTGTTTGCTTTAACTAGATGTTTAGAATGCTACCTTCTATTAGGGCTTGAATGTCACCATAACATGGACAATGCATATGTCTCCAACCAGGAAAAATCATTTCAGAAGTAGCTTAAACACAGCTCCTAAAACATAAAGACATCAGAAACAAGGAGCTCCAAAATGCTTTACAGAAAATGGATGCACCCATTAGGCCATGAGCATTCAATGTATCAGCCTAGACAAAGTATGCATTAATTTTTTTAAAAGTACATAAAACCCTACATGCACATGCTATATACAGCATATGGAACAATCTGTTGATGGTAGACACATAAATAAAAAAATACCTTTGTTCATCTTCAGCACACCAAATATATTTTTACTAGAACGCTTTCAGTATATTCACTAAGAATGTATTCAATTAATAAATTTTTTTATATGAATTTGGAAATTTTGTGGTGCATTACAAATATACATACCCACAATCAAAAATAAAGTGGGTGTACAATTGGCTACAAAATGAATAGAAAATGTACCGAGAGGAAGGTTTCACGTGCATTGTGAGCAATGATGAGAGAAGCCCTTACAGAATACAATATTTATGATGAATTTGCAATACTGTCACTACTCAGTTCAAGACAAATCCTCTCAAAGCTAAAACAATTTCTCCATTCCCCCCTAAAATCAGTATAGGGTAGTTTATAAAGGGCGACAAATAGTGTGGCCCTCTAGAACTGTATATTGGGCTGCTGAATCTGTTTCTGGATTTGCTGCAGGAACTTGTCTTGGGAGAGCAGAGTTCCATTTTCCTTCCATTTTGTAGATGAATTTAACGAGGAACTCCTTTTGCCATAAAAAATAATCAGTTGAAAAATGATGCTTTCAAAACACTGTTGTAGCCTATGTTTTTTAAACAGGTGCATGGTGCCCAAATAGTTTCATTCAAGCCCTATCTATCACGTTCACAGCACATACCTCAGCATTTTCTCTTACCTTTAAAATTTCCATATGCTATGCCTGACAACTGGCTGGACTGAGGTCGTCCAGATTTTAAGAGCTTTGAGGTCCCTTAGAAAATAAAATGTGCATGTTTTTCCCATTCTCTGTAGCTTTAAAGGGGAATTTCTCCCTGTGTTTAAACCATTTGTAATAACGATGTCCCCTTAAAAACCTAGATTTAAAAAAATATATATTCTATGCAAAAATCCTCAAGCAGTCTTTTTGAGATTTATTAGAGCATCATTGTAAGGAAAGGCGACAGTACTGTAAAAACAGTGTCCAAAGCTCCATTTCAAAGGACATCTGAAGTTTTAACCTTCAAAATATCAGTCATTTCTCTAATGGTACTGATCGATAAGGATGCAGTTAATACAAAACAGAGTACAATGGGGTTCTTTTACAAATGTTCTGTTTCTGTTTGACAAAAACTGAGAGTAGTGTTAGTCAGAGTCTGCAAAGATACTCTTGTAAGTTTTATCTCACAAACAGAATGGTGAAGACTTCAAGATCTAGTTGTCCATTCACCTATCCTTTTTCAGAAAGTACTATTAAGGGTCATGACATACTATAGCTTATCTCAAAAGCACAGGGTGCAATAGTGGGACAACAGTCTGGACGGGACACTAGTCCACCGCAGGGCACAAACACAAGGGCAAAATTAGAGATGAGAGTCAGGTGGCAGCCACACTAACTGCTACACAACTAAGTCACCCTGAAAATGTCATTACAGTCCCTCTCCATTCCATTAGAGGTCTCAGCATGGAAAATGGCCCAGGTCACAAAGGTTAAATCTTTTAATATCTAATAGCACTAAAGCCTGCTGACACTTTAAACCTCATCGAATGTCATATTGCAATTTCCTTAGCTTAATAAACGAATGTAAACTCATACCAAGCTTTTGAAAAATGTGTTTATCCATGTGCTCAAAAATTGTAACAGTTTAGTACAACTTTGCTCTTCTATGATCAGCACAAGGGCAGGGTAGGCGTTCCACCTTCCAAGCAAATATACTGTAAGGCTGAATCCATGCTTGAGATTCTGGTAAAGCATTAGACTTGCTAAGCAACACTTACAAATGCCAGCCTTTAATTATTTTATGTTGGTGTTACCTAGATTTTGCATCTTGATGTGCCCTTTACTTGCAGGTTCAGTGGAAGGTCTAACAGAGGCTGGTGGTGGTATTTTTTCCACGTCAAAGCTGTTTTTTAAGAAAGATAATAGCCCAATGGTTTGAGAGAATGTCAAAGGGGAACCAGATACAGGCCTGACAGGGAAGCTGAAAGAGATATTATCAGGCCTCAAGAAACAAAACAGCATATCAGATTTTTGCTTTTGAACGTACAGCTTTTCACTTGATTGTCAAGAAACTTAAGTGTGCTTTTCTTTTCCCATATTATCCTGTTTTTAAGACAGTCGGGCTATTAACAGCACAGTTTTAGGACAGCTCCTTACCCCTGTACAGGGCTCATATGTGTATATTCTGAGCTGTTTTCACAGGTTCTAGTGCTACTGCACTGAAAATTTAATCAAGTGGACTAGGGTGCTTGACATAGGCATTCGCAGAGGATGCCAGACGTTAATTTCAGTCTCGTGCATAGACTATTATATACAAACATTTTTGCTTTTACTATGGGCTGTTCAGTCCATTCAGAATCTCTGGTGTAGTGGCACAGTCAATAAACAAACTGGAACCTTAAGAGCAATCCTAAGCTACCTCTAGACACACGCAAGTAAATGCAAACTACAAGAGCCTTCTTTAAGATTAAAGTTTTCAGATCATTGTGAAAGAGTCTCATATCATGCATATACTGTATATGAAGAACTGATAACTTGGTTGTATTTTTAACTCGTTAATCAATTGGAAAAAATAATAACTGTGTGGGGTTTTATTTGTATTCAGCTGTGAGGGCTGTTTATTGATTTCTGTTTTCCATTGATTAACTAGTCGTGTAATTCACAGTGACTAAGACACACACACATATCAGTATACTGCGGCTGTATAGATACCTGTCTTCTTGCTCTTTCCATGCTCTTTCTGCCCATACTTTGCTTTTGAGATGACTGTGTATTGCAGAGAGACAATGACAGTTTAGAAATAGAAAACCTTTTGTCATTTCTAAATTGCCAAAGGAATCACAGCTAAACCTATTCAGTGAAGGAAGTGGGGAAGAACTTACACAGCTTCAAGACTGTTCTATGGCTTTTAAAATGTCTTCTGTTAAAGCACAGCAAGGGATGCTTTTAAAAGCATTTTACAACCTTTTTTTTGACTTGCTTGTAGGTGTGTTCTGGTATAACAAGACACTATAACTGGACACCTTTAGTTGTTTGTTTTTCAAGTACTGCAGTAGGACTTTAGGTGGGACATTTGTTTGTTTAAAAAACAAGAAGAAAATTAGATGGTGAGAGAGAAAAATACAGACTTCCACAACATAGCAATTGAGGTAAATACCCTCATGCTCACAATTTGCATCTTTGTGTTCTGAATACATTGAAGATGGTATTTCTCAGAATATGAGGTTTATTCAGGGGTGTAATTTTATGAGATTGTGAGGGGGCCCGCAGGTGATGCTTGGGTCCTTTCTGTGACTCTATATGTTGCGCTTCAGTAGTTTTCTGGGGTTGAGTGTAAACAGTATTTTGAGGTGCCCCTCCCATAAAATCAATGTTTTAATATGCTATTTGGGGGCTCCTTATTGGACATCCCTCCATGCACACCCCCAGTTATATGACTCCCTTTTTTATGACATTTAAACATGCAGAACTGTGAAAAGCAGACTCTTTGTGTTCGATGAAAGTGACCACATTGACATTGTCCAGTCCAGGATGGGGGAGAAAGGCTATTTCTGAGCCCATGACAAAGCACACCATCAACCTCCCCTGAAGGGCAGTGTTTATTCCTGCTATCTTTGAAGGCTTCATGTATCTCAGAACAAAAAAAAAAGTTCAATAGATTCCTCTGTTTTACTGGCAAACTAACACCATGGTTCCTTCCGCCCATGAAATATTAATCAGTTGATCATTCAATAGCCATTTAAAAATAGATCAAAAGGTTTGAGCTCCAACTATATATAGTTTTACCTGTTACAGCTGTTAACATATTAAAACAGCTATGTCAATGAGAGAGAAAGACTGAGAGGGAGAGAGACAGGGAAAATACTTTTTTTTGTGTACTTTAAAAAAGCTTTCAGACATACTGTAGTTGACTGACACCAGTGATTTATTGTGTACTGTTAATCAAAGGATGAATTGCAAGACCTTATTCTTTCTCAGAATAAAATAAGAAGATATATGCATATGAAAGCATTTGTTTACTCAGACTCCCAGATACAGGCTACATGTTCATACAACGGTTCTAACAAAGAACACTTATTGTTACAAAGCAATAGTCACCCCTTTAGGACAAAAAAGAAGTGTAAATTATGTAAATGTAAATGTATTGATGTGTGCTATCCTTTTTCATATGTTTACAATTCCAAGGGTTTTTTGACAAAGGGCAACTTTGTAGCTGATGAGTGGCAAGTGGTAACAGAAGAGTCCTATGAGCCAGGCCACTTCCCCATGATTTGCCATTAGCATCTGTTATCATCCCCCAAACGCAGCAACCACCAAACTACATTATGATCAGGAATTATGATAGCTCAACACATCAGTTAAAGATATCACTTATATATACAATTTCTTGCATTAGGAATTTGTCTTTTCACCTACCCCAGCTTGCTCTCCATGAGACATACAGAAAGAGAGAGATAAGCTTGGGGTCAGAGTGCAGGGTCAGCCATTTATATGGCACACTTTGAGCAGCTGGGGTTAAGGGCCTTGCTCAGGGGCTCAATAGAGTAGGATTCCCCTGCCAGCCATGGGATTTGAACCAGCAACCTTTCAGCCACAGGCACAGATCCTTAGCCACAGAGCCACCACTCCGCCCTAATGTATGACATTGTCATATTGGACAAAGTCAAGTAACTTTGTTAAAAGCAGCAGTGCAATAGGAATAATTCTCCCATTACACAGCTGTTTGATTGAAAGCTGGAGACTATTATAAAGCCCAACTCCACATGCTGGACGATTAAGGTTATTGACCTTATTCTTAATCAGTGGATTTGTATACAGATTGTATAGCTATAGCATAAAAGCAATGTATGCAGTACACAGCAGTTAAATTCCATACAATCTGTAAAACAACACACAATATAGAAGACCCAAAATGGACAAAAACTGCTATGCAGTAGGAGAGCCCAGAAGGCTCTGGGCTCCAGTCCTTGCAGAGGCATTACTTTAGTACCCTTGAAAAGTCACTGTACTCTGATTGCTTCAGTGAAATGCTCAGCTGTATTAACTGTAATACAGTTTATGGATAAATGTGGGAGGCAAATAAACCAGTGAAAATAATACATTAATAATACAAAGAGAGGAATGCAGCCTTTCTGTTACTTACAGTACATGCACGCTGTAGCAGACAGACAACAGCAGCCCAATACTGGACACATCGGTCTGAACAAATTGCTGGTTATCTGGAATCTGTTCTTCACTAACTGTCCTAATCAAGGATTTACCTAATTGTACTCATCTCTCCGTTGGGAGTCTCACAGTTTAATTTGCACTCTTTGCCAGCAGAAAGCCCTGTGGTGACACAGCATTCTCTCAGAATAAATCACAGGCAGCACACCATTATCACAGCCTGAGCCCCACTGGGATTTCCAGTGGTGGATGGAGGGGGAGGGGTCCAATTCCCTTCTCCGCCTCACTCATATGTAAAACTGGATACTTTTCTACTCTAAATGCCATCTGGAGGATGATTCAGGACAGCCAAACTTCTGCCACAGTTCACACATTTTGCCTTTCATATCGTTCCATGATGCTCTAATCATGAACAGAGGTGCCTTTTCTTATTCAGGGTTAAGAGAAACAATCTGGCATGAGCTTTCAAAGGCTTTTATGGGCTTCTTTGAATGTGCATGAATATTACCGCTTTGAGTCTGGATGAGCTCATTCTTCGTGCACAATCATTCCAGTGAACAAATAAACATTGCAGAGAAAATGTCATAGCTGTAGTGATATCGGCAATCTTCCCTTTACCTCTTTCATGTTGTAACACCATTGTGTATGTGATGTTAGGAATCTGATATTGGCTCTTTAAAATTTTAAATACACACATTTTCTTTCTGTACCCCAGTGATTGTTTTATCTTGCTGTTAACCTCATATTAATGCAAAATCATAACAAACTGAGTGAATAATGGAGGGAATTTTGTTACCTGTTGTTAAGAAAGGCATGTTAATGTTACTGTACTGTATATGTGCTAAATGGTCAATCAAGATTTAATATGGAAAAGAAGTTCCGGTGTACAAATCTCATTCCAGCCTGAGAGGGAGGCAGACCATGCATGTTGTCCTTCAAAACATATCTGCCTTTTTTCACACTGCAGGATCCCACAGTGCCTTCAGTGCAAGTTTTTATCAATTGGAGGAATGACGTCGTTCAACTGAAAAAAGCTGTAAGCTCACAGTCGCACACCTAGGGCCCAGCCAGTGAACCATTAAAACTCACCAATATGAGGTACTTCCCAGCCAAAAGTGGGCAATCCAGGTCAAAAGTCACCTACTGTAATTCCACAGGCCAGACTTAAAATTTAATAATTACAGCAATTGTTTATTCCTAGCACTTGTTTATTGATCTTAGTGCCAAAGAATCTCAACATAATATATTAATATACTTCTGAAATGCAGCATCTACCTGGTTGACATAGCAGATAAGGTGCCAAAATAAAAAATTCCTTCACCAATTAATTTAAGGAGGAAATTTTAGGAGGCCAGAGTTTTTAGACCCAAAGAGGAATTTAGACAGTATGTCAAGGTTAACACTCCTCTTGTAATTAGCACCAAAGGAACTTTAATTACTAAGAAGTGTGGACTTCGGTTTCACATATCATCTAATGAATATTGTCTATCATATTAAGGTTTTCATATTCTGGTCCAGTGGGAAGAGTGACACCTATAGGTCCACTGACACCCCTTGCAGTCGCAGTCTTTTTTTCCTTTGAGGTCTCCATTCTTAGATGTAACACGAGGGAGTCTTGAATGTGCTTCAAGAGTCAACTTCATCAGTTACAGGATATAAAGCTGTTAGGTCTCAGCCTGTGTGCTGAAAGAGCACTTTCACTGGGTGAGCCACATGGGAGACAAAAATTAGAAATCAATCAATATTGACATTAATCATAGCCCATTCCTTCTTAGAGTACAAGAATGGACAAGTACATCAGTGAGCTTTGTATCTTGCCTTTAAAGAGCTGCAGTACTTTGCTACTATTGCCTCTGAGTACAGCTGTATAACTGGTGTTATGTTACCCTGTGATTTAACAATTAAAAGCTTGAAAATTTGATGTGGAGTATGATATAATATTAACAACATTAGAAAGGGAAGACAAGCTGAAAAGTATGTTGGGAGAGAGGATTGTTCACTCTCAATCATTCTTAAAATGTAAAAAAAGTCAAAAGTGTATTGATTTACTCATTAGTACATTCTTGAAATTTTGAAAGTGTGATAAGTACACAAGTACATAAAAAACATACAATATAAAATAGCAGATCAATTAGCTAATTACATGATTATTAATTAACACCCTATCCTTTTTACTGTGCTTTTACTTTCCTCCACACTGCAAGCAGCTCTGTATTCCCTTCAGTTGGCATGATTATTAATATTGTGATTCATTCTTTTATTCACAAATGCACTGTCATTAATGAATCACTTGTATTTTGTATAATGAATCACTTGGCTTGTATTTTGGGGCAAATATGTAAAGTGCATTCTTCAGGGGCTTGGAGTTACAGTATCTTCTTATTTTGTTGGTGTTAGATCTACAGAGCACCTGAACTACAAATTTCTAACTAGGTAACGGAGTGATTAATTGCTTGTAAGCTGTACCTCAAAAACAAAGTTATCCACTCTAAATACAGTATATGGAAACACTTGAAAAGTTCAGTCAATAGTCTTTTCCTGTATATTGTTACATCATGAGAGATTGAAATATGCCTGTGGAAAGTGATGATACTTGTGCCTGCTTTGTGCACTCTTCAAAACCTCATGACGAGACACACAGTAAGGAATGAGTGCTTGTGAGTTTGCATGTACACAGGTGCAAACTCTTAGAATTCTTAGAAGGCACACAAGGTCTCTGGTTTAAATCAGAAGGTGGCAATGCCATGGCCAAGTGACTGAGAGAAGAACTGCACTCTGGGAATGTTGCTGGCAGGAAGGGTGCCACATGAAGTCAATAAGAGATTCTGGATCCAATCACTCAGCAACGCTAGACTCCAGCAGCACTACTAATGGGCAAAACATACCCATAAGAGACCAAGACCAGAGACACAGCAGTTATAGTGGCCAGCACAGCCTGGAGCGTGAACGACCCCCAAACGTGATTACAGAATATTAGATAAATTCCCGTGACATCAAGAGACTAGTGCAGTTTACGCCTCATCCTCAACATGAACAGGGGTCCTTATATTGGTCGGAGGTGGTGTTTTCCAAGGAAGCAGAGTCCTTTGTCCCTTTTGGCAGTTGCATGACATATTTATACAAGAGAATGAAATATTAATGCATTAGGGAGCAACACTGCTTTGCTAGCAATAATGGTAAAAAGGAACATTCATGCCAATTCTAGAAGTGGGTTTGGATGCTAATCTTACTACACAGCTGTCACTTGACCCACTATTACAACAACACCAATATCAGAGTAATCCTTTCATCTTTCAATATTGTAATGAGGGTCTGTCTCTGTCTGGAATCCCCATCATACAATGTGGCCTGTTGGTCTATTATATCTAACTAAGTAAGGGAAAGGCTGGATGGACATTTACACCATCAGTTAGCTTTGCTATTCGGACAGATACAGTACATTACTACATGACGGTTGGACGTGTGTTAATTGTGGACACATTAGATGATGATCACTTACACAGGGGTACCTGATGTAAATATACCATGTGGTTCCTATCACACATGACTTCTTGTCTATCTTCATCTTGTGTACAAATGCACAAATGGTGTCCCATCCACAACTGACAGAATCCATTTATCTTATGCAGATTAAATTATATCTTGAATCTCATTTTACATTTCTAAACAGGTACAGTGTATTTAAAAATAAGAAAAAAGGACTGTAGCTTCATTGTAAATGCTTAAACCCCAATATTTAGTATTGTCCTACATCTTTAGTTTTACTATGTATAATGACAATGAAGAGCTCATTAGATACAATTAAGTCTAATTACTGTATCTCTACAAGGCATTTTCATTGCCTAAATCATATGTTTCAAATTTGTAAAGCTTCATTTCCAGTAATTGTGCCAGAATTGCTATTGTCACACTCTATTCTAAATGTGTTTTTTTTTCAATCCAGTGATTTAGTTATTTCTTCTTTGCTGATAATCCTTGAAACAAACTCTACAAATCTCCCCCACTGCCATATTTAGTCATTAATAATCCTGCAACTACAATAACATCAGTCGTCCTTCAAGGCAGTGGCTTTGTAGTATGCCATTAATCATTGTTTCCTTTTTTTTTTTTGCTTTAAGCATTGTGCAATCAAGTAGGCTTTGTTTCCCTATATGTTTTTGTGTTGACAGAGAACGCAATCAAGCTTATATAGAAGTCCAGGAAGCACATGGCCTAGGATATATATTCTGTGGAATAAAACAAAGGCTTCTAGAATGCGCTGCGAGTCTTGTACATTTGCAATAAAATATTTACACTCTCCTGGTCCCTGTAACACATTTCCCTTCAACTCTGAATCATGAGTAAAAGGAAGCTTAATAGGAGAAACTAATGTAATAGGATGAAGTGACTGATTAGAACAACTAGTGGGGCACACTTTTGTCTGGAACAAAAAGAAAAAGCACAGAGACATTGTCCGAGAAGAAACAATATAAACTGCACTCCCTTCTTCCAAGTCATATCAGGTCATTGGATTTAGAGAGGTGAGGAATTTACTTAGACTGTAATGCTGTGTATCATCCTGCAGAAACACAAGCTAAGCGCTCTGAAGGGCTGCTTTCATAAAAGGTGCACCACTCTCCAGTATGTTAAGAACTTTCTCTTTGTGGCAGTTTAATATTGTCGGACAAAAATGAGCCATGAAAGGTGGTGAGTTTGTATTCACCCCTATTGCAAGTCTCTCACTGATGTTAAATAGGGATTAGTAACACATTTCAAAAACCTTTAATCCTTGCATTAATTACTTTGTGCGGTTTATAACCACTCTGCATCTGGTGTCGTGTCATTTCCAAGCTGTCAGAAGAAACATGGAAAGGTGGATAAAATACTGGATTTCCCAAATCAGGCTTGTATAAACTACCATGGGGACAGAGGCAAAGAAAGGTACACAATTTCTCTGACAGCGACACAGCAGACATGTGCTGACTTGACAGTTTCTGAATTGGGAGAAACATTAACAAGCAAAAAAAAAAAAGAAAGCATTCTTTTTTGTTAGGCTGCTGGGTCATGTTTATTTGACTTTGGGACTGTTTTCCTTATGGACCTGGGGCTGCAACCTGGCATCAGTTCAGCACTAAGCCCACCCCACCTCCCCCCCCTCCTTCTCCCCTCTGGGATTTAAGCTGTATGCCTGTCCCAAATCTTTCCCATCTCATCGCTCACAGCCCTGTCCCTGACCTTCTCAGATCACACATCAGCCCACATCAGCTCGCAGATCCAACATCGCACCCGTCCCAGTGGGACCGGTGCTGAAGAGTGGTGATGACAGAGAGTGGGAGGACCAGAATGCTGAGAGACCCATTTACTGCCTCTCTCGATCTTTTCCCATCTCCCCTCTCCCCTCTCTCTCTCTCTGTTTCTCTCTCTCTCGCCTTTTCCCTCTTTTACTTTTAAAAAGGTTTCAGTAAAGATTAACAGTCTTGAGGGACTTTTTATTTGCTCTTTATAGTTTAGTTCACTCTGGCAATTACATCCGGTGTATTGAAGGGAGGCATTTGTTTTTGTAATGTTTCGTTTTGATTCATTGGCCACAAGGAGCTCTCTCACATACCAGGGAAGGGAATAGTATGAATTTTGTGAAAGCTGAGACTAGAAACATTTCCAAAAAGGAAAAGAATCCAAGTATCTAGCTTTTCCAGGCTGTCATATTTTGTGCCCTCCTGGTTTCTGAACAGAAGCTTCAGTAGTGTAGACACTGAACGGTAACGTAAGGAAAGCTCAGTGTATGGCACTGTTAAGTTGGCACGATGGCCTATATACCTTAATGACTGATTTAGCACAGCAGTAAATGTTTTTAATCTCCTTTACTGGTTCTGGCTTAGGAGAGAATGTGGCACACTATTACACCTATAAATCACTGTAAGTACCAAGGATCCCAGCTGCTGAAGATCTGCTGGGTCTAGATAAAATATGATTTCAGGTTGAGTTTTCTTGCCAACCTGGAACAGTGTTTGGAGAGGTGATGGTGTGCTTAGATCATAAGGGATCCCAGGTCAAAAACTGCCTGAAGACCAAATGCTGATCCTGTCCTTTAAGCCCTATTGCAGATTGTCAGAGAGAATGATGCAGCTTGTTCATAAGCCACAAGATAAATGAAAGCACTATATATTGATGAGAACAGTAGTTTAATTTCTTTTGTTTTTCTGCCACGTGCACTGAATTGTTAGACCTACAACTGCATTTTTGTGGAGTGCTAACAGGCCAAGCTCTGTTAGCCAAGCCTTGGTTATGTGCCAGCACACCTCACACACCCACATTCAGGATGTACGTTGGTGAGAAATCTGCCAAAAATGTTTGTGTGAACTGATGATGTTTGTTCTTGCGCACAGATGTTCCTGGGAACCAGTGTGCTAGTAAATGCTTCACTGGCATTTTGATCAGTCCCATCCACTAATACAGGCATTTAATCATCACTAATTAAAATGTAATCAACTATTCTGCATCTCTTAATGGAGGAGAGAGACGCACCATTATTCGCACTTACAAAGCAATAAAACTGAAAGAGACAATTATGAAAACTAAAACTCCTACTGGAATATCACTTTATTTTTTGTCCCATAGGGTCCAATAAAATATAAAGCAACTTGAATGTTTCAATATGTATATACATAAAATATTACACATCTCAGAGTAACTCACAGTCAGCAGTATAACTTTTCCTGTTTCCCATAAGTTCTTAAATTGCATCTCAGAGTCTGCTCTGAAATGCATTTGTTAGGACTGCTATGCTTAATTTCTAGGCAGCGAATGAATGCTTCAGATTCTAGAAAGATATAAAGGACAAAATTCACTTTCTTTTTTATTCTGTAAGTTATATTGTGGTACAAGGTGATATGGTACAAGTGAGCCTCCATTAATTAATTAAAGAAGTAATCTTTATGATAATAAAGTATTGTCAAAAAAGAAATAATAATTACTATATCTTTCTTACAACTATTACACTTGGATGCTGTCTATTGGAACACCTTACCTTGCTCTTCTTTTAACATTTGTACTGTTTCCTCTCGGAGGGAAGGGGGTGGTGGTAGTGGGCTCTCTGTCTGAACAGTGGAGGCTTGAGGGGCTTGGTCTGAAGCCGTTACAAGCTCTTGAAGGAATAATTTGAGAAAGTATTGACTTGATGACATTAAGAGCCACAACAGGAAAGGAGTGCATTTGCATACGAGCTGCTGTCTCAGTTTGTTTTCTAAAAACGGCAGCGCTGTCACGTGACGCGCAAACAATGCTGAGCTCGACAAAACCGCTCGCCGTTAACCGCTGCAGTGCCAAGGCCGGTCCACAGCTGAGCCTGCTAGCCAGCTGTGCATCCTCTCATAGGTGGGTTTTTTTTTTTTTCGGAAACCCTGTAATGGGTCTGCAGCATTGCAAAGATCAGAAAAGAAGAGCAGGCTTAGGATTTTAAACTAGTCAAGAGATGAAATATAGATGGTCACAGCCCAGATAATCTAATCATAGGAGTAGAAACATAAAACTAAATTCTGTGGCTTTAAAGGAAACACGATGTGAAATATTGATTACTGGAAGTTTAATGCCTCTTTTGAACTGGAAACCGGTTATACGAAAGGCACATAAAGCGCGGGTGTCTTTGTTAATTCATGAAATGTTTATTACATTCATCGTGCCCAAAGGAAGACAAAAAGCATGTCTCCCTGCCTCCCAAGCTTCCTGAGCTTTGGCACTGTAGGTGTTAAGTAATGGGGATTGCTGCAAATCACGGTGTGTACTCTAATGTTTCTGCCACGCGTTCTCTCCCACTCTCACGTGGGTTAAATTTTCTCACGCAGGACATCCTTACTCCACCAATGTTAATTTCATATTTATGCCAGCATCATGTTCTATAACACAAAAAATGTAAAGCACTAATATAATACATTACAGGGATTCTACTGTATAACCATGCAGTATAAAGGAAATGCTTTATTAAGTCTAACATCTACAGATAATTCTAACAGTTTATGAAGCAATCATCTTGAGCTTTCTGCAAAAGTGGAATTAAAATTATGTTCCTGGGATCCCTTTTCCAATAAGGTATCATAAATCCCGATTCAAAAAGTGAAGTTGTTTATTTCGCAAACTGAATTCCCTGCCAATTAGCATTTAGACAATCCATTTTTAATTTCATGGGGTGCTTTTTCACAATAAAAACTGAGTTCAGACATCAGCAGCAATACATTTTCTTTTTTTCCACCCAACCTCACCTTTTGTTATTACTAATGTTCTTATTAGCTTTGCAAATGGGCAGAGCTGTTCAGAGCCACGTACACTTCAAATAAGTCATATTCACTGCTACGCGGAATTGAAATCTGGGAGCAGATCTCGCTACATGAACCTTTCCATATTTGTGCAGCCATGGTTGTTTCAATAGTGATAGGCATTCTTGCTGTAAGAATATTTTTTCGTTTTACTGTGTGATGCACAATCCGTTTGAGAATTAATGTACATTTTCATAGAACTCCTTTTAAAGCATAAATATTTTGTAAATCCTGAATTAACAGGGAAAACAGTACTCATAAACTGTTAGAAACAATTCTACTCTACTAGCTCTAAACGGGAAGTGAGAAATGATACATTTAGATTCCCACCTGGTTCCTTAGTGGCAGATTCACTTAACAGGGAGCTGAGTTTGGGCTCAGAGGCCTCAGTCATTCTGATGGTGGTTGTGGTGTCTATTTAGCAAAGAAGGGTCTTTAGTTCCAAGGACATTTTCTGGGGTGACACCAACTGACTGATCATTGTAAGAGTCCCTAACCTTGCCTGTTGGAAAGTTCAGATGAATGGATTGAAGAATAACTTCAAAATATCAACTAGAGACAATATAGAAACATTAACCTGATCTGTCACTTCTTTCAACTGTTGCCTCAACATTTCCTGCTTATGGCTTCTATAAGAAAATTCTGAGTTTTAACTCATCCTATAATAATGAGAAATGCTCTCAGGAAGCTGGTCTGTGCAAAGGTAATGGTTTAATGACTGGGAACTCTGATTGTGACCTTACACCCAAATGTATGTGTGACACATGTCCGAGAAGCACAGTTGGCACAAAGGCTTCAGCCATGTTGCTGATAGAGTGGAAATTGTTGAGGTAGAATCAGAATATCTCATGGCTTCAAGCAGTCTGGCACGTTGATATTTTATTTAGATTCTTCTCTCAAGCAGAGCCTTATACTGCCTGTGGCAGTCCTCTGACAACAGTAAAATATGTTTCGCTCTTGGAAAACAAAGCACAGCCCCCTAGACTCATTACAATCTGCATTCTGTTGTTCTTTATCAATTGACACAGTAAAACCTCTCCATTTTTACTGTCATCTGTCCTTATTGTTTATCCTTGCAGAAGAAATACTATCAACTGTGTCAATAAAGAAGTCTTCCATTCTTGTAAATGCAGGCCTATACATTTTACATTTACAGTGCAATAAAGGTACTGTATAAACACACTGCTTAGTCGATCACAACAATCCTACAATCCTTTTTACAGATGACCCCCCTCCATTGAAAGAAGCCAGTTAACCCCTTACAGATGCCAAGTTCAAACCAAAAGGTCTTTTATGAATTAACTGCACTTGTTTTAGAAAACTTGTTAATATGCTGTAGACCTACATGAAAACTCCTGTTTATCAGGGAAAACAGTCATTTCACTCCACGAAATTCAGTCTGCAGGGAAGGGATCTATGTTTCATACAGCGAGAAGGTCCCACACAAGCCTGTTTGTTTTGTGATCAAATGTGGACATTCAAAATGACGATTTTGAATTGATCCCATCACGAAACCTTGAAGTTATTTGCCAACCTCTGCTGGGCGCTTTAGATTTTAAACTGCTTTCTGTCCTCAGGAGGAGAAAACAGTTCTTGCCGCTGTGCCTCGTAGTTTCATGACGCTTCCTAACAGGCAGAGCTGCTCCCAGCACTTTGGCGGGTAGGGAGTGGGATTCGCTGATGACAGACTGCGGGCTGCCGGTTGGAAGCGCGTGGATTTTTTTGGTGCATATTTCCAAAACCTCCCCCCTCAGCCATCTGCCACAGTGATCGCCAAGCTCAGAGCAGATCAGCTCTACAAATGCCAGCTCCGATAATCTGGATCAGATCAGGCTTTGAGCTATTCTTGTAGAACAGCGCTCGTAGGAAGAAATATATAGAAGGGGTCAGGGGATGAGGGGACTCTTTCCAAAGCTCTTCAGCGCTATGTTTTTTTTACCCAGGCGTTCCTGAAACACATAAAACTAAAATTGATGACAAACGTCTCGTGACGCCTGAATTAGAATTACAAGGGTTTGGACAAAATCGGTATTTTATTTCCCGTTTAGTGTGAAGAGCACAGAATTTGGTGATATCTGCACTTCCACTGAGCTGACTTCCATCAACAAGCGAAGCAGGTGTGAATTACAGAAACCACCCCTGCGCTCATCTAAAAAGATGACGCGGTGAATCAGAGAGGAGGAATTTATTTAATCGAAGTAGCAAAGTAGAACAAAATCCCTCATTAACATTTCCTAGTCACGCTGTTACATGAACAGGTGTGTAGTTAGTAAAAGAATCATAAGGTAAAATCATTTGGGAAATGCAGGATTGAGAAAAAATATATAACTAATTGGAAGTGTGTTGAAAAAGGATTCTTCGGAGTAACAGCAGGGAAAGTTGGTGGATCCTTGGGGAACGGCTGAGTTCAGCCTGGATGTGGCCTGAGCACAGATTGGCTTGACCTTAGAGAGCTGGTGAGTGGGAAGTGAGTGGAGCTGAAGTGTGGAGTGAGGCAGTGACAGCGGACAGCCTGTGACAGTTTGCTCTCCCGCCTCAGGGACAAGCCGCTTGCCTGGAGCTACAGTTTGCTCAGGGCAGAGGAGCATTCTGAGACCCTTCTGACAGAAACAGAGGGGACACGTGGGACTTCCTCAGGAGGAAGGAGCCTCAAGAGCAATTCCCAGAATGCTTTGGTGATTGTTTTTCAGTCTAACACTCATTCAAGCCCTTCCTGAAGGACTTTTTGTGCTTGTTTGATTTTTGTTTTCCCTGTATCTCACAGGCGACAGGGAAGATTTCATTTTTCCAGAACCAGGAAAAAATGTAGTTTACAATTTTGCATTACTGCGGTTGAATTTGCCATGAAAAGGGCATAGAAAAACCTGTTCATTTTTCATGTTCATGATTTTATTGCTTTACATTATTGATTGCGTTGCGACACAAATGGCTTATGAGGTTTCAAGTGCTGCACTGGAAAGTCTTAAGGAAAGCCTTGACTTTGTGGAGGACAGTGTTTTTTTATGCCGTTTGTTTTGCTTTTTCAGAATCCTGAGTGCAAGGCATCCCTGCAGATAAGAAATATAAAGAAACATATTATAAAACTATGTTATATATGGCAGAATCAATAAAGGAACTGAAAAATTCGAATGAACTATATGTGAACAGGCTGACACAGTGCCGTAGTGGTTAGCGTTGCTGCCTCACAGCTCTGGGCCACTGGGTTCAATTCCTGTGGTGCTGTCTGTGGCGAGTTTGCATGTTTTCCCCATGTTTGTGTTTCGTCCCACAGTCCAAAGACATACTGGGAAAACTGGCCTTGATGTGGGTGTGTGTGTCTGTCTGCACTGAAAAGGACTGGAGTGTTTGATGTATAAATACAAAATATTATTTTTTTTTCATTATAACACTTTTTAGAGTTCATCTCCATATATGTTTATGAGTATTTTTTTAGGATTAAAATCTATATAATATAGGTGGCATGGTGATGTAATGGTTAGATTTTAGTACCTCGCATCCCTTTGTCCTGGGATCAGTTCCAACCTTCAGTGTAGAGTTTGTGTGATTGTGTGGATCTTTCCTCTGGGTAACTGGTCTCCTCCCACCTACCAGAAACGTGCTAGGTGAATTAAACAGTGTCTCTATACATAGTCCCTGTGCTTGTGTGCATGCCCTGTGATGAACTACCATCCTGGCCAGTATGTACTCCTGCTTTGAGCCTTGTGTTTCCAGGATAGACTCTGTGTTCTCACAACGCCTAGTTAAAATAAGCCATGGATACTGGTTAGAAAATACTGTCACAATATGTTTCTTCATATTTCTTTTTCACAGGGGCAGGGAAGCTAGGCCTACCTTATTCATTGCACTTTGCTGTGATTACAAATAAGAGCATTTGATGATTTAACTTTATTTAATAGAAAATGAATAAAAGAGGATTAACTAATGAAGCAACCAAATACTATGAATGTGATGTTATGAACCAAGGTCATGCAGCTCATCAGAATTAAGCTGTCCTGCTTCTACTAACCCTCTACTGGTATTGACAAATAACAGTGAACAGGAGAATCACTGAGAATCAAGTGGATGATGTCACGGAGATACGGGGTGTTCGGCAGGGCTCTCAATACAGAGCGACGTGTTGCCGCGGTAACCACAGCTGAGCCCAGTTTAAGAGCTAATGAGTCTCAGCTGGAGGAACGCTCGGAGTACAAGCCGAACAGTTCCCAGGGAGGGCGATTAAGCCAAGACCTTTAGGCGAGAGAGGAAGTGATAGATCAGCTCTTCGGTATGCGGAGGTTCGGCTATGAGAGAGCTGGGCCGAAGCAGGATAGTGGTGGGTGTGAGGCGCCGAGTTACGTGCGGGCGCTGTAAGGAGAGAGTGTCTGCCATTTGAGTGCAAAAGAGAAGAGACTAGTGGCTACAGTAACTCCCCACAAGGGGAAGAATATGACCGACAGTCTCGGAGGAGACTGTAACCCCGATAAGGGGCATAGAGAGTGAGTGACACTTCTAGAGAACTGGGTATAACTGTGAAGCTTTAATCCCGGAAGGGACAGTGAGGAACGACAATATGTGGCGCCACCTGTCCTTGCTGCCCTGTTGAGGGTGGCTGAGAACATCACCACTCTCGGAGGAGACCAAGTGCAAAAGTGTGCCAATGGTGGCTGCCACAAAGCCCCGTGGTGTCACAGTGTATAATTACAAAAACCTAGTCACTTTGGCATTAGTAATGGAAAAAAGAAAAAACAGCACCAAAGCATAAAATAAATAAGCCGTATTTGCAGTACAAACATCGTTTGTTTTCATATTACCATTATAACACGGGATGATTCAACACTGTCTCAGTTCTAATTTAATTACAGTGTTAAGTTTAAATGAGAAGTTTGTGTCATTCTGTTTCAGTGCAGTTGTAAAATCCTGTCCTCCCTCAGAGTGTTACTGTGAACCCGGCGCCATACAGTCACCCAAACAGAGGAGCAATGTAAAGCTATTCTCGTTTCTTCTGTCCAAGGTTTAGCTCTCAGCTCCACAATGGCAGCTGCTGCAATGCCGATAGAAAATTCCATCTACAAACCAGACTCACTAATTATAAACACTGGCCAAATGGTTGCTCGTGGACTGAGGTACTGCCTGTCATTTTGGATTGGAGACAATCAGATCAACAGCAGTGTTATTTGGCTAAAAAAAAAAGAGATTAGCAATTGACCACTCTCTTCCTCTGACACTCCTACCCAGATTTTTCAATGCTTTCGCAAATGAGGGAATGAATTTAAACGCCTGTTCCCAGAGTCTAGGAGACCCACAATGTGTTCTTTAGCCAAGAACAGATCATCCAAAGAAACAGCTGCTCATGATGATGCCATCTGCAACACACTTAGTTAACACAGAGGTGACTGAGTAATAGCAGGAAAATATTCCCTTTGTCATTCTCAGGAACTAAGAAGCATTAAGAAGGATGAGGGAACCTTATTACCTGCTCTAAACTCTTCTCATTCACACTAAAAGGGTTCTGTGTTAACAGACTGCACACAGAGTCAGTATGTGACCATATATGTGACTATACATGTGACCATACGTGGGACCTTGTCTGTGTAAATGTGAAAAGATGGCATTTGGAATCAAAATATGGATTGCAAGATATCTGCCTCTGTTATTGAAGTTCTGTCCTGTAGCTCTGAGATTGATATTAATCGTGTATGTCATAAGAACAAAAAAGGAGCTTCTGACTGTCGCGAAATATTTCAAAGTTGATTAATAATCTGTTCTTTGAATACTACTACTACTGCTTTTAGTACGCCTAGTATTCTATGATTAAGTGTTTCGAAGTGCATGGGTGTATAAGATATTGATGTGATTTTTAGGTATTGCAAAATATTGATGTGGGTCTCACTCTCAAAGAAATTTGTAAAGCTTTTAGCAGATGTCTGTTGCATTGAAGGGCAGTATCTAGAATACCAAGCTAAGAAATTTGTAAAGCTTTAGCTTGGTATTCTAGGTACTGCCCTTCAATGCAACAAACATCTGCTAAAAGCTAATAAATGTATTGCATGGTTTTCATAGACTAGTTGTTAATACGTTATAAATAAGTAGTTATTTTTTGTAGGAGACTACACACTGGATTAAGTGTCAGCGCAGAGCTATTGTCTCTGCAAACAGCTTGATCCTCTTATTTCTGACAATACCGGTATATTAATCTGAACATACCAGCACGGGTGTTCACATTTTGCCTTCGTTCAAACAACATATATTGTCTTCATAAATGCACTATAGGTTGGTAATGGGACTACGAAGATTAAAAGATTAAATCCCAAAAAGTGGGGATAGAAAAAAGGCAGGCATGCTCCTTGTCATGGGTTTAAAAAGAAACTTCAGAAAGAAAAGAATAGGAGCACTTTAAGTGCCTTCTTGTCATCATGAAGTTTTAAACAGCAGGCAGTCCATCAAAGTGTGAATGGATTTCTGGAGCCTAGTTTCGCAGGGCAGCATGACTTCATTTGTAGTGACTCTCTTGATAAACTGGGGCTCTGTTGGCTAAGAATGAAAACTCCTAGCAAACACATGGCTTGCTAATACTTTGCTGTCACTCAGCTCCCTGCCGTTGTCCTGTACATACATTCTGAAAGCATTCTGAGGGTTCTGGACCAGTACTGTGGAAATAAAGTAAGAACTAACAGAGTCAACAAAACATAGGTGTGCATTTTTTTATTATTTCACCGCAAGTGTGGCTACACAATTAAAGGGTGATAATAAGGAATTGTTTAGCTTTTTCTTTTTTTCTGAAGTGCTTATTTCACTTGAATAATGTACCATAAATTGGTTTAATCTCAAGTGATAATAGCAATGAATGTCAATTTAATGAAAGAATTGATCAGACACAAACAGAGGCTAGATTATTTACCACATCCAGTAGCAGAAGCCATGAAATATTCTGTTTCTATTAACTGATTTAATTTAATTTCATTTATACTTGTTTCCTATCCTATAATGTCTGCATTGTTTTACCTTAGATTGCTATTAGCAATCAGATTAGTTTTTAGATTATGACAATTTAATTGCCCAAGCACAAACTGTTTCTACCTGAGTTTTTAAATTGAATTAAAGCAACTCAAATGGGGAAGCGTTTTACTGTTGCACCATATGCTTCAATAAGAAAGTGTCACACTACATTCCTTCCCTTGTATCTTTATGTGGAAGCAATCTTTAAATAGAAAATGTAGCTTCAAAATTTAATTAACATGAGTTACCTAACCAGGTAGAATGACATAAGAAGTAAACAAAGTACATATGTGTAAATAATTTAAAATTAAAAGACAAAACATAGGTTATTGAAGCCTCTCCCTAACTGTGTTTCATATAGGCCTTTGTTGCTGAGCATTTAATCTTTTCTTGTTAGTGTCTGTCCTGTCTTTTTCACCAGTTAATAAAGAAATGCTAATGTATTTAAAAAATGGTCTAGAGTTTTACTGTGCCTATCACAGCAATAAATACAAGAACTAATACTGTTAACTACAAAAACAAGTGTTCCCAAGGTGCTCAATTACTATACTGCTTACACAGAAGCACATTAATACACCCAAATCAGAAGGACACCCCCAGATACAGTAAGAACAGATATGCAGACATACAGTAAGCTTGTGTCATCCTGCTCATGTTTATGGTTTTTGATGGAAAAACCTTGCAATGGTACAACACAAGTAGCAAAACACGAAGGTAAGCAAACTAATTGCTGCTTACAGATTAATATTCTGTTTGGCATACTTATTCAGTCGGCTATTACGTCTGCTAGGACTAGTGGAAATACATTTTTTAGAGAAATATACTTTTATTTTGAGTGTGCAATTCAAAGCATGACCTTTGAAGAGTTAAAAAAACCTTTGAGTAGACTAATAAGCGAGACAGATGCACAGCAGATAAAGCTCTCTTTCTTTGTTGCTATTGTCAATTGTAGCAATTTTTGTTTCTAGCGAGTAATAATGTTGTTTAAGATTTATAGCTTATAGGAAGCCACCAAGCATGAACAGTTTATGAAAAACAAATGACTAAATAGCAGTAATCCTTTAATAACTTAACTTGACTTCATAATACAATTTTATTTATGAGCTCCTTCTGACAGAGTCTTCACACTGAATTTACTGTATATCCAACAGAGTTTCTAACCCGTTTGGGATAGTCCATTAGTAAACCATTTTACTCAAGAAAGTGCATTAAAAAGACGGTCTTTTAAACTACAGAAAATCAACATCTTCTACTAGAGACTGAAACCAAATACAGTACGTTTACTAGTAAAATAAATGACTGTAAAACGTCATGGGATTGTAGTGGTTATAAACTTCTTTTATCTTTAGTACCCCTGCTGTTCATGTTTTTATGGATAATTATTCTCTCCAGTTAATAATTTTTCCCCAGCTTACATGTAGTGTACAAATGCCCCAAAGTGCACTCTTAGTTTGCTTAAAAGTTTGTTATAAAGATGGCATTTCCTCTCTAGAACGATCAAATAGCTTGGGGACAGCAGAAGACGGAAGCTGATAACCATAAACCTCTAACTCTCCGGTCACGCAAACTACAGCACTAGATCTGCCTGACAGCTGACATGTTGGTTGGAGTCCCACCTGGCTGAATGGTTATAATTGGAGTTGTGGTGGCTGTCACCGTGGTAACCTGCACCGGCTCATCAACTACCAGTTCAAAGAGAAGACAAATATTGGAATGTGAGACAAGAAAATGGGAAAAAATATCAGTAAATCAAATATCAAGAAGAAGCTGAATCAGAGGGAATGTGAATCTAGCTATTTGTGATTTCATTACTGTTTTCAAATCCCCACAATCCTACTACTATGGTACCCCACAAGGCCTGTAACTATTAACCACAGGGAGTTTGCCACATAAATATATAGTCATACATCAGAAGACCATGAAAACCTGTTACCTACGCAATAAAAATAACATTTCAATGACTAGATTCATTTTAATGGCTCCAAAAGTGACAGAATTGATCCCAACAGAAAACCTATCAAACTCAGGTACTCGTTTAGATCTGTCGTCAGGCCTGTGTGACAGTCCTGTCGACGGCAACAACTCGCCACAAATCTATATTACAACACACTTCGTCTTCGAAAAAAATATTCAAGTCCCCTCCCCTTCTCTCTACGACATCATGACAACTTAAGAAAAAACTGTGGAAAAATTTTCACATGAGAGTTTAATGTTCAGAAATGTCACAGCAACAGAAAGACTTGCCATTAGTAAAAATAAGCAACAAAAACGGCAACAAAACGAAAACATGTGTGACACACAATCATGCATGATGGATTTCACGATAGATCTTCTTATGTTCTGTTCGACAGAGTTTTAGTGTATTACTTACTGCCCATGGCAGACCCAGAAGCTGCACCTGGAAGAACAAAAAAGTATAATTAAAAATAAATATTTAAATATACCTGTCTTTATTTATATCACTAAAATATATTAACACATTATTATTGGTGAGTGCAGGTTCAGTTGTACCAATTGAGCCTCCTTCTACTTTTTAATGTTCTGAAAATATTTATGTCCCCCGATATTGAAAAGACAGAGCAAACAGCTTGTTTTTATATATGAAGCTGACAGCTCTGTCAGAGACTGAAAAAGCTTTCTCTTCCCTGTACGCAGGTACCTGTCCCAGATTTTTTTATTTTATCACCATGGTATCCTTTTAAGGGACTTTCCCTTCTAACTTGTAGAAGAAGAAAAATCTTTTCAAGTTGCCGTCCTCTGTGTTCCTTTGGTGCTTTAAGCAAGAGAGTGAGTGCAAGCTGTTTCACTGGGATTCAGTTTCAGACCTTTGCTGAGACTTCAAGAAGTATTAACAGGAGACAATGTGTTGGAGTCTAATTTAACACTAACATTATGTGAATACAAACTCATTTTTTCTTAATTCAATTTTTATTGCACTATTATTATGATACTTTATTCTGTAACTTTTAATTTTGTGATTTTTATTTTTATTTTCACCCGGTGAGCTCTCAGAAAAGACATTTCATTGCCAGCAATTACTGCTGCATGCTGTATTATAGTGCATTTGATAAATAAACTTTGATTGATTGATTGATTGAGTTATCTGTGGTATTTAATTATAACATGGATAAGCAAAATGAACATATCTGCAGCTTTCTTGCCTGCTGTGCTATTTCTGACATTATACAATTAACAACAGTATGATGATGATCTATCATCATTATAATTCCATCCCATATGTCACAATCATTGTACAAAAAATATTTTCTGGATTGTGTTAGTGAGACAAAATCATTTATTACAATTATAGATCAGCTGAGCCATACAAATCATTACAAGCATGGAAGAATAAATGAAGTTGTAAACTGACGGAAGAAAATCATTTTGATGTGCCTAAGTGGGTCACAGAGGAGTCTGAAGCCAAAACTAATCTTAACCGGTAGCTTGGGTTATAATAGGAAAAAGCAGAGATCCAGGTATGCAGCAGTTCCATTAATTCCTCTTTTGGAGGGAAACTTTGCATGCACAAATAAGCTCAAAGCTTAGACATATCTATTAACGCCACATTTCAGTTAATTGCAAACCGTTCGAGCTCACCACAGGACAGTATGCTTCACTATGGCCGCGGACATGCTACTAATATTTTTCACCCAAGACTTGTGTGCCATGGCCCTGTAGGAACAAAAAGCACGGACATGCTTACAGGTGTTGGGCGATCCATGGGGTGTGGGCAGATAGGAGCCCGGCCTCCATGACTTGGCGCGGAAGTTCTTCTTGCATCGTCCGCAGTCCTGGCCAGTGGTGTTGTGCTCACACTCGCACTGCAGGGTGCCGTCCTCGGACGGCCCACACTGGCTGGCGTGGAGGTTGCACTTACACCTGCAGGGCGGGTAAAGGCAGAGGACCTGGTCAACAAAACGCTGCTGAAATGTCTGAACGCCCTGTGCTATGATAATCATCATCCTCATCATCATCATCGCTGGAAATGAAAACAATGCACAGAGAATTAGTGTCAAAATGGGAACATTAAATACAGGGTGTATCAGTCAATTATCACCCATTCAAATTTCTTCGTTTTCCAGTTTACAGAAGGTACCATATTTTAATTTTTTTTATCGTTTCCTAAGAAAGGATCAGGTCAAGGCAAGCCCAGTGTGACCAGTGGAGAGCTTATGTCGGCAAAGGCAGACATGTACTGTACTTTGCTCTTAATGAGAAACAACAGAAGTCCCTCAGTTTTGACATCGGTCACCTGCTCTTCAGTGTGTTGCATTATGTGATGTGCTAAACAAGTGTCTCAGCCAATTCTGCCTTGACAGCACTCAGCTTTGGACTGAATCAGAGAAATTCCGCTAAGTGCATGGGAGAATCTTAGGGTTTTCTCTAACTCCACCATGCAGCGATGTGAGCTTTTTTGTTGTTTTTGGGATGATATTGTGCTCTGATTATCAAACGGTAAAAGCATTTCCAAAATGTACTCTATTTAAAGACATTTAAAGTGTTGTCATGGCAACACTTTCACTTAGATGGAAAAAAAAAGCTGTAGTGATAGAATGATTGAATTTTAATAGTTTGGAGAGTAAAATAACCAATATACATAACAAACCCTTGGCAAGCCGAAAAACACCATTAATTAGAAACTAAACCCCACTAGAAACAAATCTGTTGACAGGAAGGAACACTTCCAGCTCATGTATTCAATTTGGCAAGACTGCAGCATTCTTCCAACTTGATTTTGGAGCTTCGATACCAAAATGAAAATACATATTGCAAAGTTGTCTGAGAAGGTGCTGTACTGTGGTTTATATCTTATGTCATGGAACGTCAGTTACAGTTACCTACATTTTTTGAATTCTGAAAGTGCAGTATCCATATATGCACACATGCACAGACCTATGGAGCTGGTTAATCCTTTGTCAGCAGAGACATCTGGAATTATCTAGGGATGTAAAGAGAGCACTTTGACTGCTCAGTTAAGTGTACCAGGAAGGAAATGGAACGAGACTCCATAACACAAAAGACCTGGAGCATGCTACCTGTATGTCCTTCATAGGAAAAACTAAAGAGCACCTACAGTAGGTTTTGCTTCATGCCGTTTGCCCTTGATGGTATACTTCGCCATTCACTGACAGTCCAACACTTGCTGTATCATCTTTAATTGTGACTGAGAAAATTCTGTAAGTTTGGAGACTAGGTATCTCTTTATTTTATAGTGCCATAGCACCACTGTAATTACTATGTAATAATATTCTACTGTAGCTGTAGTTTCTTAAACGATAATGTGGTTAGAAAATGGGTGGATAGCTACTGGACTTTGAAAGCCTTGTTTCATTTGAACTGGGTAAGAATTTACAAGCATACCTCACATTGCTTGAAAACGGTGTACCACAGTAAAAATACTCCTTTCGTTGAATTAATTGACTTTCAAGAAACAATGATATGCAAATGACAAAGCTATGCCTTCAAAGCGAAAGTGATATTGTTGTAAGCACAAAGTAACAAAAAAAAACATCCTCAGAATTATTTACCTAAATGGTTAGAAACAAATTAACAGGAGGATATGGCTGAAAGCGTCCATATGAAAATGATGATATCTCTAATGCATGGTTCCCATGACTTTTAAATCATAACCTTTACAGATGAGTGAATGAATTCCAATGCATTTTGTTCCGCTGGAGTGAACAGCTATCCATTTGCATTAAATATTCAAAGGGAGAACCTATGCTACTTCAGAAAAGCCGGCCTGTCTACATAGGGATTTAGTGCAGTTACTATAGTTTTTCATCTTAATATCTGTATTTGTACCATTAAAAGGCCTTGAAAAGACCTGAAAAAAAGTTCAGTTGATTGTTTCTTATAAATCCTGGAAATCAAAACGTACGTTTTCTTATTGTCTTTGCAGGATCCCACATAAGAACATTTCTAGAACATTGTTAGATTTTTAAAAACCTTTGTACATGTTTTGGATGCATGTAGTATAGTTCTTCCACCCAAAACACATCAAATAGCTTTTTAAAACACAGATTTTATATGTAAGTTACTGAAATAATATCTGATATGTCCAAGACACAGACATTATATAATTGGATATGAAATATATATGGGAATACAAATAGGCTGAGGATTGTGAAAACAATAAATCATTACATCATTTTTTAAAGTTAAAATTGTATGTTCATTGCACAGGAAGTTTTAATTGCACCTCTCCCCTGATGCTGAGCAAGCAAGTCAACACACCAAGTTGCGTGTTTTAATTTAATTAACTTGAGTTTCAGAAGCTTATATATATAGCTAAATATAGAGTATACAGCTAGATTTGTTCTGCTTTTGGAAAATCCTCAATTCTGGAGGCTCTTTGAAGCTCTCTCAACAGTGAAACACAGATATCCAGAAAAAATATAGCATGGCACAGTGCCACCTACACCACAGTTCTGTTTGCTGCATGAAAGAGCTCTCATTCCTCAGTGTCTATAAGCATTCGAGTTCCGCCAAATACCATGACTCTGTCTACAAGCAGAAATTTATCACACCTCACCACGTAAATCGGACACCTTTTATGCAGCATGTACTGTAAGGTTTGGTGGCTTTTATCAAGCAACAGAAGAGCAAAACCAAATGCATCTTACATAAAGTGCCTTACTTTGATGTAATACTGGATTAACCCCCAAATTCTCATCTTGTCCTGCTCGTATATGTTACATGCTTAGCCATCAAAAAACCCAGGGCACTTTGTCCATCTGTTTCAAACTCGTGAGCCTTTTAAAAGCTGTTTACGTCTGTATGCTGCTGGGGACAGTCTGCTTAGGAATGTTTGCTTCCTGCTACTATCCCCTGGCACAAATAATGTATGAATGCAATCCACATTAATGTTTAAGAAGTCTGCAAGTATTAGCAAGTCATCAATTGAAAAAAATGCTACATGTGTTAATGCAGCGCTTAATGCAGCCAGAATTCTGTGGGTCTTGATTTAATGAGGATCTTGAAATACAAAGAGAAAGCATTGCATTGATTCAAGCACCTTCAATATCTACCAATACAACATGTAGAGGTTTGTAAATTCCTATGTATTGTTATTGCCATGAACATTTCCAGTTATGAATGGATGAAATTTAAAGATGCACGCTTATAAACCAAGAAAAAAACTAAGGGAATAATCATTTAGTTTAAAGGGAAATTTAAACTCAGCTCTACCACACCTGGTGCCCTCCCATGGGGATGAATAAGGCTTGTCTAAGGATAGTCATTATATATTGCAAACCACTCACCACTACAGAAACAAATGTTGTGCAACATGTATTAATAGTCTAAGGTAAGGTAATGATTGTATGATGGAAAAACCTTTCTTTTCTGCTGTGGATTAAAGTTGAATGGCACACCTTTGGCAGTGTAGGTTAATTTCTAAAAGTAACTTTTCTCACTGTGGTAGTCTGTAAACGCATAGTAGATGTCATGAAATCTCAGGAACCACGGGAATGGGAATTTGCGATCACACATTTAAATGCTATTTTCAGCCTTGTCCCTGAAGCTCAAGGGCTCATGCAAAAAAAAAAACGACTATTGAGCCAAATGACAGTCCAGCCCTGTGTCTGTGGAGGGCACTGTCCTGCAGTTTCAGTAAAACAAAAAAAAGAGAGCTGTTTCTTGCTTTGAAGCCAAAACCATGCTGCTATGCTGGGAGCAGACCCTGACCAACATTGTGTGCAATCTGGAATGGAAGAGCAAAGCCCATAAGGTCTGCTTTTGGCCCACAGTTGGTGTGAAAACGGAGGGCAGGGGAACGCTCCTAATGTGTAATCCACTATTTAGACCGATAAAGGCCTTCGTGGAAGTAAAAGGAACATATTGCTATTCTGGAAGCAGTCCAATGACAGGCTGAAAAAACTGAATGTTTTAGTCTTGAAAAAAGAAGGCTATGTTGAGATCTGATTCAACTATCCAAAATCTCTCAAAGGCATCCCAATGGACATCTTCACAATCAACAGGCATGACAATACAGGCATGGCATAGTTCAGATCCGAGATCAGGACGCAGTTTGCTACACAAATGGTTGTGGGAGGCTGGATCATGCTACCCGACCATGTTGTTCAAGTTAACCTGGCTTCTTTCAAGACGTGGATGAATGAGATCCTCTGATTTCACTTTATCTGCTGAGCATCATGCCATAGAGTACAAGACCGCTTCTCTTTCTTCTGAACAGGACACCAGCCCAAAGCCACAAAGTGAAGAACGATTAAGTATAGTCAATTAAACATAGCCAAGAACTTAAGCTTTTCATTCATAACAGGATAAAATGGAAGCAGAGTACAAAGTATTAGCAAAGAAACCAGACTTACATTTCATTACAATCAGTTTATGGCTACTTTATGTTAACATATACTGCAGTGCATATTTACCTTTCAGATCCAGATCTTTTTAACAGGGAAATGGGACATAACTTGGAAAATAACAAAATGCAACTATTTCAACAAGGAAACAAAATTTTATTCCTCCTAGTTTTCCCATGCCCAGAGGAGTTGGGCAGCCAGTTGACCTTGGACCCCTAGAGGCTTTTTTCAACTTACAGAGGAGTTTTAACTCCAACACTAATCACCTTACTGCTCAGTTGAACTACAGCTTTACCATGATCTGATCAAGCCATTTTTGTTTGATAAAAATAAAGTTTTTACAAAAAATGGTAATCATGAAAATGAGGTAGTCAAATTGAATATAACTGCAGCCAAGCTAAATCTTCATAAACTGGCAGCACCAAAGTATAAATCTGAGTTATTTTTAATAAGTGTAATGTGTTTCAAAGTGACCACTCGTGCATACCGTAGCTATTGCTCTGTGGGATAAAGTTTTTTTAAAAGTATACTGTAACAGTGTAAAAAATGTTTGGTCTTCTCATCTTCTTTAAACGGTAATCAAAGAAACTAGTGCAAAAATGTGCTGATGTATCTGATGTATGAGGGTGGCTTTAATCGGCGCAAGTAAAGGCATTATTCTTACTTTTTTAAATTCAAATTTAATTTGCCT
The DNA here is from genome assembly GCF_040954835.1 of Lepisosteus oculatus. Lineage (NCBI taxonomy): Eukaryota > Metazoa > Chordata > Actinopteri > Semionotiformes > Lepisosteidae > Lepisosteus > Lepisosteus oculatus. Next base: position 7,727,240 of record NC_090719.1, on the reverse strand, counting down.
TTGGTCTGTACTTTGGTTGGCCTTTTAACAAACTTATATATCACAGTCGACACCAAATTGTAGTCTAAGAAATGCTTTTGTCTTTTTTTGCCCTCTTTTAGCTGTGGGTCCTAATGAGCTCATGTGGGTCCAACCACAACTGTTATCTAGCTGGTGACAGTATGTGGGGGATTACAAACAACCTTGAGACACATGGTGGAGGTTTACTTCTGTGAATAATTTACAGGGTATAGAAAAAAGCATCTTCATTACTTGGTACAAGAGAATTAGAGTTTTCTTTTTTACATGGGAGTTTCAAATGCAAGCAGCAGAACATGACAAGGACAGATTTCTTGTAGGAGCTGTTTTGTCACATTCAAACCCAAGCAGCAAATTCTGTCTCTACCCTTACAGCAAATATCAGTGACAAAAAAAAGAAGGTGCTTTTGACTTTTTGTAGAAATTTCAATAAACCCTTTCAGGATCTTAATGGCCACAATGAAGTGCATATTCATCATGTTCTTATCCTTATACTTCCAGGTCTTCCAAACACAATGAGCCAGAAGGGCTCAGGGCAAAGGCAGTTAGAATGTTAGACGTTCCTACCATCAATCTGTATAATGGAAGCTTAAATAATGAGAGTTGCATTTAAGAAACGTTTTTGAACACCCAAATCAGAGTGTAAGACCATCCTGTTAGAAAAGTAATTAGAATAACTGGAGTAAACTCCTAAAAAGGTACTAATGATTATTTTGCTCACACTTTTTATACTTGGGTATGATTCAGGTTGCCCATCTCTAGTGACTGATATACACATTAAATATCTTCTGTCTCTTTTTACATCATTTCAATATTGCTATAGAGAAATCAGACATTGATCAGAAGGTTTATATATGGCAATGCGTTATAGATAACTCTTGTTCACTGTCACATCTAGCTACCTGTTTGCCTTCCACTGTCAGTTTTATCCCTGTTTAAATAGAAAGTTCATGCTGTTGCAGCAGAAATTGGCAATTCTATTCATTTTTTATCAAGTGGGGCTCTCAAGACAACATTTTATACACTCCACACTCCAACAGTCATGGGAGACCAAGATGATAATTTAAGAAGCATGTTTTCAGCATGGTGCCACATTTTAGAAGAAAGGAATCCTTCCACAACACTGGAATGAGTAGCACCTTTGGAAAAGTGAACAGAACTTTCACACCCTCTGTTGCAACAACTACTGAAGTGCTAATACTGCAAATTCAGCTCACACCCCCTCCATATGCTACGTTTAGGAAGTGACAATATTTACACACAGCAGGATTCTTTGTTTTAGTGTACATGCTGACTAAGGTGAGCTTTCTCTGATGTTGCAGAGATGGAAATGAATTTTCCTAATTAGGTGCTTCCTAGCCTTTTCTGTTGGAGACCTTCTCTGGCCCTCTGTGACAGCTAGTATTCCCACAGTGCGCAGCAGAGAAATTAACTTTGCATCATTCTGCATTACTGTTTCACAGCATTTGCATACTATAGATAAAAACCTCTGTTATTTTCTAGTCCACGTTTAGTACTTTCAGATCACTGTAGAACCCCACCATTGGCGATCTAGCAATTCATTGTTTTTTCTGCTCTCTTTACTAGATCACTATACATAAAGATGATTATATAAAATGCTGTGTAGGAATGCTAGAAATTCATCATGCTCTGTAAAAAAGTTACTTTTTAAAATCTACATTAAAATGTTTGAATAGAGGCAGGCGATAACCTATTTCTTCTGATTACTGAGCTGTGGAATAGGTATACATTCACGTATTGAATCAGAGGCTGTCCAAAAACATGCACTGTTGAGAACAGGAAGATGAAAAATTGATGAGGAGACTGCTTGTTGATGAAAAATTCTGTTTTGCTCTTTGGGATGGTTGCTTTTGTTCTCTGCCCTGGGGTGCAGACTGAGGCTAAAAAGCTATTTGTGCCTGGGGTGTCTAGCATCTCAAGGGGCTGCCTTTCTTTTAAAGATTTCAAAGTTGCCTAAGTGCTGGGAACATGTGGAATAAATTGTGGAAACGTGGTATTACCTCTGAGGCGATGCATGTGTCCAGTCATTTTTGAAGATGACAGCATAATTACCGACAAATTAACAATATAGCCCTCAAATTGAAGATTTATGTGGCACAATACTTTAGCCATACTGCTATAGTTTGTTGAAAGATCTGGAGAAGACACTATGTTGTACAGATTGTTGCATGTCCTTGAAACAGCACAGCCCATAAGAAGATGCATTTCCTGTGGTAATCCTGCTTCAGTAACTCTTCTTAGGTTTCATGTTCTGTCCTTTCTTTCGGCAGCATATCCTTTACACATTAGGGTCAAATTATGAAGCTACTCAACACTTACAAATCATCCTTTCAATGTAAAAATAGACTTTTAAAACCAATACAGGAATGGCTGAATGGTCACTGTTTGATCATATCCTTCTTGTGTTTTTAGATTCCTTAATTATAACAAAATGCAACAGTTTAACAAACTTTGGAGAGAGGCCATGATCCTTCATAGTTTGTTGAGACCTCATTTTCTCTGATTTAACTTGTGTTGGTGTCTTATTGTTAATCTAATTCAATGCATCCATCTAAGGTGGTCTGATGAACCATACAGGAGAGAAATCTCATATTTATTCATAGTTGTTTGATAGAAAGCAGCTTACAGTAGACTTCGAAGAGTTATGGGTTAATGTCTTTATTTCCTCAAAACCATCAAGTGTACCATCAGTCAGACTATCTTGCCCTCCAGCTTCTTAGCAAACTGCATACTAATAAAAAGCCACCAGTGCATACTCAAATCGATCACTGAAAATGAACAGAAATGTTGTAGAAGAACAAATCCTGCCCAAAACATAATTAATAAGAAAAATCTATTTGGAAAACAAACAAAAAACACTCCACGTTAGCAGACCAGTTACTAATTGTTAATGTGTTTTTGTACTAATGTTAAACACATCTCAAATAAACAGTGCCTGTGAATGGGCTCACTTGACCTCTTGACTTTCTTTGACTTTAGGTCTGCATTAAGCATTTAAAATGAAACCTCCACAGTGACCTTAGCATGGTATGAGCTTGGTGATTTGAAGAGCGCTCAATGTTTGAGCTACTCATCAATACAAATTCACCAAAAGGTTTTGTATAATTCTTCCACCTCAAGAGATTGAGGCATTTTTACAGAGTTTCTCGATTTATTCTTCTTCAGAGGCCAAAGGTCAAATGCTTGCCTGGAGACATGACAAAAGCAATGTGAAAAGTAAAGACTTTACAGCTGCAAGCAGCTCTAAGTACCAATACCACAATAAAACAACAGCACTCTCTTTATTATGCATGATGAATACTGCCAGTTTAAAGATCCTGTAAGCATTTGTCATGAATGTTTATTCTATGCTTGTAGAATAATCATTCTTTCTAACAAGCGCTTGTAAAGGTGTATAAATAATTAAAGTAAGAACCGTGGTTGTCAATTCTAGTATTTTGAAATGGCAGACAAATATTGCATACTAAAAAATTCAATTAAAATATAGGAGTTATCGGCACTATTACATATCTATGTCTGTTTCTAATATGCATTATAATATGCATGGGTGTGTTTCAACAGTGACCAAGACAGAAGTGTAGTTTTGCTGGTTTCTGCATGTAAGCTTAGGGGTGCCATCAGACTGCTGACTTCCTCCTTCTCTTGAAATAATAGTGACTGGATGTTAGGGGATTCTCCAGTCTACTCCTGCGGTGATCCGGATACAAATCGGAGTTTTTGCTGCCACAGCACAAATTCCTGAGCACTATATGATCAGGACGAGCTGCTGAGGCAGACTCTTGTCTGGATGTTGTCTACTTATTATTTCACATGACCCACTATGGTTTCCATTCTCGAGTGTGTTTTTACCCAGTTCAAGTGCTACACTGCCCCACTACACAACCCCACTACACAACAACACAGAGGGTGTGTGATTGCTGAGTATGCCCTGGGCTTTTATGGCAAAATATTTATTACAAATGTAACCTGATTTTTCAAAACTAAGCTTTATTTGTAAGCTTACGTTCAATTTTCTTTCTTACTAATGCCCTGCCCTTAAAGCTTTACAAATTAATTAACATTAATAAAGAAGAAAGATTTGGATTTGGACACTCTCATCATTTGACTTTGACTTTAATTCATATGAGCTTCTGTTCGCAGTCCTTACATGTGTCTGTTTGTCTCTCTCGGCCACACTTTGTTGAACCTTACTGCAAATTTGTTAATGAAACGCTGTTGTCATTCACAAACATTATGTCCTGCCTAACAGACTCTATACAGGTGCCCCTGTTCATTGGTTTGACAAAGCAAACAGAACATTTTCATTTAAGAAAAGTAAAAAAAAATATTATTAACTATGAACACAGCTGTATATTGATGCTCTGCTCTCAAGGACGAACAGCAGTTCTGAACCTGAGATGTAGTTCCCATCATGCTAGAGATGCTTGTCTCGGCTTTATTATCTTTGCATCCTAGCAGAATATACTGTACATTAGGAAGCAAGAATCAATAGAATAGTTGTGGTAAGCATACTGCACTGGGTATCCAGATTCAGAGAACATCCTTATGAGGGACATTTAGAAAGGCCATGCAAAACAGAGGTGAGTAACTTATCATTAATGATCATTTATCTAACAGCAAGTAACAAAATGATTATAGATTCAGGGTAATTACATAATGCAATACAGTCTCTCTATACAAAAACACAAATTAAGATATATCTTTATCAATCTTTTTTGAATCCCTTAGCTCCACAGTCCATTTCAGTTCTTTAAATTGCAACATAGCATTAGTAAACACTGAGAAATTATGCTATTGCCACAATTCGTCTCATTAACATGGTGGATCTGTAGTTAGTATAGCATTTCCTATAGCAAGGCAATAGCTTTCTCTCGAAAAGTGCCTCTCCTACAGTGTGATGCTTTTAGAGGCAAACATAGCATGATCTCCTGAGAGCAAAACCGAATGCTTCATGTTCCGGATTTCAACAGAACAGGGACTGTTCGTTATGGTTTCCTCATTACGTACACCCTGCTGCCTGTACAGCAACAAAGGCAGGGCCTATAAAGGAACTAGGGCACGTTATTTGCTTCTGCAGAATTAATTGAAGACTCTGACTTGCTTCACAACATGGCAGAGCAAAAGCAACTTTAGTTAAAGCTGTCTGTAAAACGGCTTCTGAGTTACTGAATCCTACATGATGGCTTATCGCTGATTCTGTGACTTGAGCTTCCATTAAATACATCGGGAGACCATATTTTATCAGTCATGAGGGTAAAAAAAAAGCACTTCCGAGGCAGGATATCACTATTCCACAGGAGTCGGCATTTTAGCTTCCTTATTGTCCTTGACAAAGTAGGGGACACGTCTGTTATCAATTTAAAATATGTTGTCAGGGGCTAAACTGAGACAACAACAAAAGAATGAGACTAACACCTCTGTAGTCCTTCAAATAATACTGCCAGAAGGATTGACAGAACCTTGAATTTGAAAGGATAATATAGGGGAGATCCTCAACAACTAACAGTCACTGCGAGAGTCAAGAAAAAGATCCTTGCACACAGTCTATGAAAGACAATTCAACTATAATGTGTCACAGGCATATATATATCACAGGGCTTTTACATTATAATGAGGTTGTTAAAATAACATTAGTCCACTAGGCTCTTAATTTTAATCTCCACCATTAATGGACTGATATTTTAGGTTTGAAAGCTAAGTGGTCAGGGGCTCACAGTAAGTCTGAATCAGCAAATCAAATCTAGGGATCTCAGTGCTGAAACTTGGGTCAAATAGATCTATGCCCATCCATTAATCTACTGAGCTTGAAACAGGGGAATTGCAAAAGGACTCAGGATGTTATTATGAGCCTGTTACAGAGGCGTCACTCTCCAGGGCTCCAAAGAGCACTCAGATCTCTCGAATCGCTGTACAGATTCTGTGGCATTTCTCTGCAGTGGGATCTTAAAAATGGCAATTTAAATCTGCCAGTACCAGTCAACAATCTATGCATGAGGTGCTCTCTTGACTGAATGCAAAAAATGAAGCTGTATATCAATACACCATTTCTATGCAAAAGGACAAAATACAAGAATAACAAATTAAAGCATTGTTAAATGCAAATATTCCTATATCATGGCCCTGAGTTATGATGTACTCCCTTGATCACAGAAACAGTAGCTTGACAGTGTTTTAATGTTTGGGGGGGAGAGATTGGAGGGTGCCAGAGAATGCTCTGAAATTGAGTCATGAGAGTGATATCATATCTACTGCTTGGGATAGAAAAAGCTCAATGTGTTTCCTCTGGGCGTCTGTCATTTCTATTTTTATGTCACTCATACTTGTGCTCAATGAGGTAAATAAAAGCACAGCACATTATTTTAATGAGTAATTGGAGTGATTATTGTTAATATTGAATTTATTATATATATATATTATAATGCCCAATAGCCATTCCTTTATAAACTGTGGTGAAAATACATTGTTACCTACCAGTGGGGAGTACTACAAACAATCTTGTTACAGTGAAATAATAATATCTGAAATAAAAGGTCAGTTTTTCAGAAGTATGGTTTTTGTTTTCATTATTTATTTTTCCATTATGTATAATTTAAATTCGTTACTGTCAGTCTTTTAACGGAGGTATAAAAGATAATTTACAGGTATTCATACAGTACAGTTCTGATTCACTGTGTGAGTCCTGAAAAATGGCTTTGTCAGTCTATTTAACTCTGTCTGAAATAAGTGATTTTATTCCCTCAAAGCCAGTTTAAAAACAGTTTCAAAGCATTCCAGATTTATAGGCCCAGTAGGCAGTTCTAATCATATTATATTGTAAATTCTGCCTAGCAGGAGTAAATTCAAATTTAGCAAAAGTGAAGTTTGCCAGTTCACTTAAACGTGGAGTTAATTTAATAAACCTGTCCTGTCTGATATTATGTGCAATACAGGGATTGCCATTTTTTTTGGCTCATCTTTTTCTCCTTTAAAATGCTCATGACTCAAAGTAAGGATTCTTCCAAGCAGTTAAAATAAGCTACAGACAGCTTTTACTCTACATTAAACTGCTTAATTGCTTTGCCAAAGATCATATAGTCTGGTCTACAGGATTCAGGTTAGGTTATGAATGAATACTGTAGAGTTAGATCTATGTGTTTCTGTGGAGTCAGTTTCCTAAACTTTCTTCAAGTTAAAGAGGACAGATCACCTCTCCAGGGTTCTGGGGAATCCTTATTTAACTGCCAAGAACAGTGTGCGACATATTCAAACCGTTATCAGAATTTACATTTTGTGTTGGTGTAAAATACTCTTATACAATGCATGCATTCTCTGTTTAAAATATATGTTATGTCTTTGTCTTAAACACAACCTTTATGGTAAGGCAAGATGTTGATCAGGGCTGTGCTCTGGGAACTGCTTGTGTTTTAGCGCTGACAAATGAGAAACTGGATATTAGCAACAACAGCTCTGTATTGTGTGCGTCATCAGTACTATAAGATGTCTATATATGTATGACTTCTTATTCAAAGGCATTACCAATTGCTTTGTGAACTAAACGAGCATTTGCAGTACAATATGGTTGGGGCAGTGTAGCATAACATTGCTGACCATTGCCTTTGGGCTACAGTATTCAGTAAGTGTAAAAATAACCAGGTGAGGGCTTGGTTTTTATCCAAAAAACTGACCAGTTCCAATTGCCTGGAGCCTAGATTCAGGATTTCACCAAGATTTAACCAAAGATTTGATTTCACTTGGGTGCTCCGGAATTTTTTTCAACTACTTCTTCATAGCTTAGAGTGGCTAAAAAATAAATTTGTGCTGTGGGAATGCTCCACAAGCGACAACATTAAGAACCGTTCACTCTGAGACAGGGATGCTTTGTACATAACAATACAAAAGTGTGGCAGGCAAAGGAGAGAAATGTATGTTGCCCCAAGAGGGATATAAGGAACGTCCTGAGGCTTGCAAGCAATTGACATTTTCTCTGCATTGTTCAACCTGTGTGTTCTGTTTTTTTTCCTCGTTGTTTAAAAGCAAAAAAAAAACATTACTAGGTCATGGATGTGCTTGAAAAGTAAAGAACTTTGAGTAAAGCTTTAAGTAAAGAACTTGTGCTATAGATGTAAAATACTTTTTTTGCTTTGGATTTCTTTAAAATGTAGCAATGGCAACATTCACATAGATAATAATTAATAATTACTTACATTTATATAGCACTTTTCTGGACACTCCACCCAAAGCACTTTATAGGTAATGGGGACTCCCCTCCACCACCACCAGTGTGCAGCCCCACCTGGATGATGCGACGGCAGCCATAGTGCGCCAGAACGCTCACCACACATCAGCTATCAGTGGGGAGGAGAGCAGAGTAATGAAGCCAGTTCATAGATGGGGATTATTAGGAGGCCATGATTGGTAAGGGCCAATGGGGAATTACACCCCTACTCTTTTCAAGAAACGCCCTGTGATTTTTAATAACCACAGAGAGTCAGGACCTTGGTTTTACGTCTCATCCGAAGGACGGCGCCTGTTTACAATATAGTGTCCCTGTCACTATACTTGGGCATTAGGACCCACGTAGACTGCAGGGTGAGTGCCCCCTGCTGGCCCCACTAACACCTCTTTTTATGTGTTTAGTTGACCCCTCGTTCTGTGGAAAAAACTTCATTCTGATGGCTTAAACAAGACCTTTAAAACAGATTCAGCCTTGGAAAATTACAAACCCAAGGAATGGTGCTTCCAGACATTCTGTACCAATGTGCACCTCAGTCTCTGAGGTCTATGACAAGAACAGTCTTATCTCATGTGGACAACCCAAAAGGGTAGAGCTCATGTTTCCATAGAAAAACTGACCCCATACCACCAGGTTTATCCTATGCATTTGAAATTGCACATTTACAGGCAAGGGCATAACATTAATTTTGTGTTGTAAGAGCCCCGTACAGAAAAAGATCCTGAAAAAACAAATAATTCCAAATAGGGCAGTATGGTGGCACAGTAGCCAGCATTGTTACCTTGCAGCACTGGGGCCCTGAGTTTAATTCCTGACCTGGAGTGCTACTGTATCTGTGTGAAGTTTGTATGTTCTGCGTGCTCCAGTGTCCTCCCACAGTGCAATGACATACTGGTAAGTTATTTCGGCTTCTGGGGAAACTGGATGTGGTGTGAGAGTGTGTGTGTCTGTATTGGTGTCTGTGTGCACCCTGTGATAGCCCTGTGCCCATCGCTTCCTGGCTCTCCTGTGACTCAGAATAGCATAAAACAGTTAGAAAATGGATGAATGAATATTCCAAATAATAATTCCAAATATTCCAGAAATTTTAAATTTAACTAATAACTAACATATTTGACTGTTTTGAAAAGTATTTTTTTTCCTCTCTTGTACCAAAGTAACAGAAGAATGAAACTCTTAAGGTGATGCAAACCCTTAGGACACCCAGTGGCCTTGAACTCTCCCATGGTGGCAGGCATTGTGTGGCTCCTGGTGCTGGAAATCTACCTAAGAGACCATGTCCTGGCCTGGGATTTCTGCTCGTCACACTGATTCAGACAATAACAAATGTACTGTTACAATATTCAATATTTGTTATTGTCTAAAATCTATGTGATGGTGGTCTAATTTGAAATGACAGCTGGCTTCTCCAATGTTCTGAAGGCACTGTAATTATGGCTTACGGGTTATGATTTGAGTCTTTAGCAATACTTTTTGCAATTCATTTAATAACATTTTTAAGGGGAATTATGCTACTTCATTATTCCTAACTAATTTTAATGAAATTGTTGCACTATTTTTCCATTCTCAGTGCTCTGTGCCATCTGACTTCTGTCTTATTTTCTCCCCATAAATCTAACCAAGGTTACAACTTATTGACAGAGCTATATTTACCTGAAGATTTCCTCTTTTGCTGTCTTGTGAATGTGCTTAAAGGGCTATCAGGTTCTCTGCTTATTGATAAACAATGTTATCTGTGAGCAACCTGGGCCTACGGTTTCATGTACAGGAGCAGTTTAGATATAATTGTCATCAATTTCATAGACATTACAGGTTTTTACAAGGCTATAAATTGCTTTGCAGATTTTTCAAACTGACCATTAGACTTGTAAAATAATATTGAAGCGATAAGAATGGTTGAAATAAGTGCATAATAATAATTAAAAAAAGAAATTTACCAAGTCTCTTGATAATTTTGGCAATAATCCTGAAATGTCCAAATCTGCAACCAGTATAAAATAAACATTAATAAAATAACCCCTAAAATAGGTTTTATAGATAAGTAAATAACTGTTAGAGATTTCAATCAATGAGATATTATTGCATTTTACTCAACAAGAAACAGGTGCCCTTTGTTTTTATACTTGATTAACTTCAATTACAGCTGATTACCGTTGTTAACCACGGAGGAAATGAACTGTGGAGGAAGTATCGGCTACACTTGACAGTACAGAGATCTTATTAACACATCTACCTTCCCCATTTATTTCTTTAGACTCCAGAGCTCATTTGCTAAGTGCTTTTGGAAAAGATGGTTAAGAGACTGCTAGAAACCCTTTTTATGATTTAATCCTCTCTGGTGTAGTTTAGAAACATGGAATTTATAAACTTCTATCCTGACTTTAATGTAAGCCAAGTCTTTACCATTCTTCTACAGACCACTGTTGTAATAATAAGAATCCATACACAGGATATACAATATGCATTTAACTCGGTATTTGCGGATACTTTAAATTTGATAACTCAGTATGCTCATTTATCCTATCATAGAGGTTTCCTAGAGAGTGTTTTTCATGCTTTCTGCCACTCCAAAAACAATTGCTCTTGCTTTCATTTTGCTGGTAGTTCTGGAATTAAAGTGTAGCCTTGTTAAATAGAAATCTAAAAACATATGAGTGAAAAAGACCATGTGAGAGAGATCAACTGTTGTAAGGTCAGCAATTTGTCTGTCTTATGTTGAAGAATTCAGAAATATCCATTTGAACTTTTTGCTAAAATGTTTAAATGATCTGTTTTTGATGCACTTCAGAAACAGTGCTACAGTGTTTTTCCTGCCTTATAATTTAACTTTAATTTAACCCATAAACCATGCTTCTGCTATATAAACGTAGTTCAAACTTTAACTATATAAACAGCTTTTTCCAGAGGCGAGAAAGTGATAACAGTATCAGTGCTTGTTTTGTTACATTATGGATTTAAATGTGCACTACATTAAAAGAAATTAGAACACAAACTAATGATTACAACTCTATGCTCTCCTCAACACTTACTGATTTTACAAGAGCCTTTTAACTGAACTAGAAGTCCTTTTTTACAGTCATCTTAATGTTATGTTGTAAAGCAAAACATAATGAAAAACTTCAACGTCTTTTATTTTGATTTAAATCTCCATTTAGGAAACATCATCATCATCATTTATGTTCCTTTGGCTCACTTATGGTGAAATTGTAAGTTAATGCATTACATTTCAAGTAATAGACAACTAAACACATCATGCCACCTCACGCAGACCCTGGTTTGCAATATGGTTCATTTTGCCAATTTGAACTTGAATAAACGGATAACACTGTGCCCTCAATCCAGTGTAGTCAGTCAGCCTCCCTCTCTTCTCCTTTTTTCCAATATCCTGAAATAACTATTGATTGGGGGATTATATTACTGGTAGGAGAAGAACTAACCTCATTCATTTTATCACAGAGTTTATATTTGCCTCAGTGTTACTAAATTCAGAGGCAAAAAAAGCTCTGGATTTAGATGTCAGCAAAAAAAGGCTTGCTCTTTCATCTCTGTTCATCTTAGGCTCCACAGCTGAGATGGGATTTTTTTTTCCTGATATGTTTCATCTGTCTCCAGTTACATTTTTGATCAATACTTACAGGACAGTTATTGAAAACCGAAAGACGGGATCTGACTTCACGAAACGAGCCAGCTCAGCATCACCTTAAGACCTTACTGGAGCTCTGTCCCTCACAAGCAATTGCCCACACACGCTTTGTTCCATATAATCTTGCTTAGTGTATTGTTTTCAGTCCTCAGTTGACATTAAATACCATTCAGAGACCAATGTGTTTAATCAATTGGAATAATAATAATAAACATCCTTTCTGAAGCAAATATCATACAGTGTAGTTTCATTCGGTACCATTCTTCACTGTCAGCCAGCAGCCACCTTGGAGTTGAAGTCTTAGAATTTCTGGTTCAATTAAGTAATTATGGGGAATTGCTATACTTCATTTATCATACCTGCAGCTTTCTGGCAATCTGAAATGTATTAGAAATATTGAATAAATGCATGGTGAAATCTGATTGCTTTATGTAAGAACCCTACCTGCTCAACAGCATGTGTTTGTGGAATTAACGTAAACTGTAAACAATAGAATTAAAGGCCCTGGTGCAGAGTCTCTTTGCAATGTCTAGCACTTTGTTTGCAGAATATTTTTCTGTTCCATGGAGAGCCTGTGGCAGCTGAGGTGATACTGCAGAACTGGGAGGTACTGTCTTTTTACAGTAGTTGTGTAAAGCCTTACTTGAGTGAAGAAGCTTAAAGTCGTTAGTTATATTATAGATTTCTATCCTATCTTCAATACGCGTGAGAATTGGGTAGACAAAAATTACAAGAGACGGAAAAATCTGAGTACACCAAAATTGAAGATGATCATAATTTAGAGGCAGGTTAGCCAAAGTGTACTGGGTAGCATTTTCATATGCATGCAACAATTTCCTGTTTTCATTCGATTGTTTAAAAAAGAACATCATTTTCAGCATTGTCACTCACAGTAGTGGAATGTGGAATGGAGAATGGTGGCTAATATCTATGACAACGTTATGTACCAATATTTGATAGCTAACACGGCCTTCCAACCCATCCTACTATTTTCAGTCACCACTTTATCCTTACAGGGCCGTGGTGAGCCCAGGGCTACACTGGCAGATACAGGGCACAATGCAGGACTACACCCTGCACAGGATGCCAGTTCATTAAAGGGCCCAGATGCAGGGGGCAATTTATAGACACCAACTGATCTAGACTTCTAGTGTTATGCCATGCCCCTGGAGGAATCGGCATTCCACCTCACATTCCAGCACAGTTCCCAATTAGCCCTTTTCCCCAGCCTATTTAATGCTGCTTCACACTCTCCCCTGTGCTCAGTATTAGGGTCTTACTGTCTAGAGCTACTCCCAGTCTTACTGTTATTCACTACTTGGTTTTTGGCTTCCTGACCCTGGTTTGTTCTCCGTCTACGTCTCCTGGTTTCGGTTTCGGTCTTTTGCTCTCGTTCTGGTTTTGACTCTCGGCTCCCTTACGGATTACGGCTCCGCCTCTGGTTATTTGTACTTTTGCACCGGCTAGTTTACCTACGGCTTTCTGACCTCGCATTGTTCTTTCGACTACGTCTTTTGGAGTTTGCCCTAGTTTTCTGCATAGGGTCCTCACTGCTAGTTCCTAACATCTAGAAAATCCATGCAAACAGAGAAAATGTGTAATGCAGGTATACTAGCTCCGTTCTGCCAGGATTCAATCTTGGTCATTCATGGGCTTGGAGTGTTACTCCCTAGAGAGCGCCAAACTCCACTGCAGTAAGAGACTGGGTCCTTTGCCACAGCAGAACTCTACACTATCTAGGTTTGAAGTGGGTGATGTCACTTCTGTAACATGCACAGTGTATTGAGCCCTTTTTGACATACCAACTTCATGCAGACAGATCTAGACTTGAACCCAGGATCCTGAAGCTCTGAATTGACTGCACTACCCTAAGGTCCACCATGTCACTCCTTTCTAATCCAATCCATTGAGCCACTCATTGTAAATCGATCAAAATGCACTTTGTATAAAACCATTACAGCCATCCCGGGTAATAAGTTACTAGATTCAAAGCTTCTCACCTCGCCATGACTTCGACGTTGGAGATGGCGTAGAAGTACTTGTAGAGGTTCTCTCGCTGGACATAGGTGCCACCCAGGGCTGGGCGCAGGAGCCTGAGCCGAAGGTTGGTGATGGTGAAGAAGTCCCTCAGGCCCTTCATGCTCTCCAGACGGGTGTAGAGGTTGTTCATGTTCTGCAGTTTGTGCCCGGCGAAGATGGCAAACCGCGCTCGCACCTCGAAGCGCACGTTCTTATCATTCTTGGAGCCCACCCAGCGGGAGTACTCCTCCGTGCAAATGACTCGGGTCACATTGGTGGCCGACAAGTCGTGCACTTTCTTGGGGGGCATGCCGAAGGCCTCCATGCAGTCGTCGGCGTAGAACTGGTAGGGATGCCACGTCCGCCCATTGTCCATGGACTTGTCCATCACCATCATGGTGGGGCGGCCATACTCGAAGGTGATCAAGATATCGTCCGTCAGCTCCAAGCTCTTGCCCCAGGACAAGGTGATGTTGGCCAGTAAGGGGTCTGGAAAGCGTCTCCACGTGACAGTCTGCCAGTACGTGATCAAGCCATCTTGCTCGGTGTCGTTCATGAACGAGGGAGGGTGGGCCAGGTCAGGGTTGGAGGCATCACATTCGTCGCTGCACAGGTAAGGATTCTCCTGAACACACAAATCAAGGACTGGAGGTCAGCCACAGAAGGGAATGGGGAAGGTAATAAGTAAAAAGAAAGACAGTTAACTTTTTCTTCCCTGATGCAGTCTGAAACGTCTATTTTTCCTCTTTACTGGAAATTATGTGCTGCTATCAATAATCACAGTTATGGAAATGTAAGGTAGTTACAGTCTTTGCATATTAAATCAAACTGAGTCTATATACAGTATGCAGCCTTATATTTTTATCTGTTTCATTTGATCTTTGCACTTTCTTTAATCAATACATGAAAATAGTATTACTAATTGCTTAATCAGGTTCCTGGAAGGAACCACATTTTCTCAGGAAAAGAAAAGCTGCTCTAATTCTGCTTTAGACAGTGCAGCGTTTATGCAGAAGTCACAAAGCATGCTGTATCTCAAACAAAGTAGCAGCAAGGAAATCCTAGCATGTGAACTTTGTAAGTGTCCCTTGATTAACCTCTTCAGAACTGGAGGGCGCTGCTCTGCCTACAACCTCCAGTGGGTGTAGAGTGTGAACTGGCTTGCAGACAAACCAATTAGCAATTATGCAATACCACAATGCAAACTATAGAAAAAATATTGATCACATTTTGAAACTTGTTTTCAAAGTTGGATCTTGTAATTATTTATATTACACTGCTTACAGAACCTACAGAGCATAAGATATGTTATCTTTGTTTGAATAGATTAGAAAGGACTGAATACAATTACTTTATGAAGAACCAGAGTAATATCTTTGTACTTGAAACCAAGCAGTTAGCTTGTTCTTTGTCTTGTACAGTGCTATTCCCCTTCTGTTGACACAAATTTGTAATTGGATTAATGGTAACATCGTTAGCCGGTCAATGCATGACTACAATATCCTGGAGGAAATCGTCTTTACTGTTTTAATGGGAAATCCAAATATACAATTAATGCTATAATTAGATACAATGGTTAGCTTCACATTAAATGCAGTCACATTTATGCAAATTTAAGACTTCATTTCTATGACTTAGAGAAACATAAAGACCAGTGGTTTTGGTCACTTGTTCTTGGACTTGAATTTGTAACCCCCCAAAGAAGTATTACTGAGCAAAAAAATGACTATTAATCTGAACCTGGTTTTGTACAATTTTTACTGGTATTTGCATTCTTTTCATATTGAGTGGATGTCTTTTGGCAGTTCCTTGGCAGCTGCAAAATCCATTTAAATGCAGTAAACTGGAT
Organism: Lepisosteus oculatus; assembly: GCF_040954835.1. Lineage (NCBI taxonomy): Eukaryota > Metazoa > Chordata > Actinopteri > Semionotiformes > Lepisosteidae > Lepisosteus > Lepisosteus oculatus. Next base: position 7,711,478 of record NC_090719.1, on the reverse strand, counting down.
GAGCTAGCAGGTCTTGGTCCTGTGAATTAATGCACCAGAAATGTGATCATTCATTCATTCATTCAGCAGCATTTGAGCCTTGGTAAAAAGAAAATCAGACATGCACTGATACAGAACCTATTGGGCCTGATTTCCTCTCAGGGTAAATGGACTAATTCTTTTACTGTGGAGCAGGCAGGCTGCCAACAGCCTGCTCAGTGGGAAAATAACGGCCTGCCTTTTATTTCTAGCACCTTCCAGCAACCTTCAGGCGTCGGCCTTACAAAATAAAGCTAAAAAACACAGAGGAAATCATTAATTACTCTAAAACTGCAGGAGACATCCCCAGAATTCACATATCATATATTTGCTCATAATAATCAATCCTAACAACTTACCTCCTATATGTCTCTAGCCAGAATGTACAGTACAATGGTGTGTCCCATTCTAATCTGAATTTTTTTGATCCAGAACTGAACGCTGTCTATACAGGTGTGCTTCTTTGTTGGAGCATTAGCCTTAGATTTGTGATGGGACAGCAATGTGCATATGTGGGGGAGTACAGCACAGAGGCTGTTAGAAGGCAGTAAAAGTGCTTCATCAGCCTTGGTGTGCTGCCTACCTCTAGGGAATAACAGTAAGGCTGCATCTGGTAAATATGAAGAATGAGTTGAAGTAAGGGACAAACAGCAGGGGTCTATACTGCTGCCAGAGCCTAATTTTAACACTCTGAAGGCTGTGCTGAAATCCTTTTCTTTTATCTAATTAGTTAGCAGACAAAAACATTGGCATCGTGCAGCTGTTACAAATAATAATAATAATATCAATGACAATAGCTTCCTGCATAAATTAAAGAAGCATTGTCTCCTTCACTATTGGATCAGTAGCTAGATCTGGAGTCCGCTGGGATACACAGCTCAATTCATTAACTAATAGTCTTATAAGGAGTCTTAGCTGAATGGAAAGAGGGCCTTGCTCCAAATTTGCCATGTGTAATTTTATCTTGTGGGGCCTTTTGGGTATAGACATTTATATTCATGACATAAATCACTTACCACCAAATCCCATGCCCTGCCAAATCCCTTCTGAAAATGTGGAATTACAATGTATTAACGCACTGGACTAAATTGTATGGATATAGATGAAGAAACGTAATTTGAACTGAGTTCTACAATCTATCCATATACATAATGAATTTTAATTTGCAAATGGTAATGTTATTAATACCAATAATTAATACCAATAATTGTTCTCTGTCATAAATGGATTACCACTACTAAATATACATTTAGTAGTCTTAATTAATCAGATTTTTGTGAACACAACTGAGCATACATGTGGAACTGCAAAAGAGTTTGCATTTGGCTTCTAATTTTAATTACAATAGACCTTTGTGTTTCCCACAAGTACTTTATTAGCTGACAAATTCAGAGTTTCCACTCCTCTGAGAACAAAGATTTGGTTCTGGAGGAGAATCTCTGCCTTCTGATGAAAGCCGGGCTGTCTCACATTTTCAAATCGTCAAGTCTGAGGACATTCAGGAAAACTGGAAAAGACCAGGTAAGAAGATGCTGTGAAGCATCTTGTGCTAGCTATTTCACAAAATAAAAATGGTAATTAACTGTAGAAAAAACAAAAATTGGCCGTAGTTTGTACAAGAATCTCTTTTATACTGCTTGCTTATCTGCCAAACACTTCCCGCCTTTTCCATTTCTCTGTAGCGCTTACACGCAGAAAGCTGACACTACATCCATGGCTCTGACTCTCCTGCACTCTTGGCAGTTTCTGCCCCTGATAAGCAGCTACAATAATTTCAAAATGTCGCCAGCTGTCTCAGATCATTGAACAGGGCAACTCAGAAGTGCAATTAGGTGTGGAAAGGAGGTTGTGGCAGAAAAATGAAACAGGGAGTAAATAGAAGGTGCTGAAATTTGCTTCTTATCCAATGAGCGCTCTTCATAACCTTCTCTTTCAAGATAATTACGCAGAAGCAGGCTCTCTGGGGGCGCCCAGTGACAGTGCCCAGCGCTAACAAGTCCACTTTTAAACAGCCCCCTCATGCCACAAGGAGAGCAACTCCACAGCAGGAAAAATAAAAAAGCCTTCCTGTCCATTACTGGGCTCTTACATTTAAATGAAAGTTTATAAAACTCTGTAGGTGGAGAAATTTATTAGGGCTATTTCCCTGAGGCATTTTAATTACTTTTTTCCAGATCATTCTTGAACACTTAAAAGCTTTAAGCTATAAAACTGTTAGTTTCAACTTCCTTGTTACTCTGACTGTGTACTTTAACAGGTTCTCATTCTATTACCAAAGTCATTTAGACTTCATTTGAAAATCAGTAACCTTTTGTACTCACATGTCTCAGTGCTCTGATCAATGTCCAAGGTATTTTATTTACAAATGGTCATGACAATCAGCACAAAACCTTTTTTATTAATATAAGGAACAATTTAAACCAGTAGTTCCATCTTTCTCCTGAACAACCGCAATCCAACAGGATTTATAGCTAACAATTAAATCGTTAATCTCAAAAGACAGGGTACAAATTGATTGTGAGTAATTAAGTAGGTGATTGGCTATAATAAGTAATTCAGAGGCCATCTAAAGCAAAAATCTTAATTTAATTCCTCAAGGACAAGAGTCCCCTTAATTGAACAAATTACTTGCTTAATGATCATTAACTTAAAAAGTGTTTCCAATTTTCAGGAATGGGTGATTTATGGTGACCCCATAGATTTTCTGGATCAGTCTACATACCACTGATTAAAATGAAAACTACCATCTGTATATAATTCTGTATGTATTTAAATAAACACACATTCATCTCTGAATTCCTCAAGGTTGCACATGCTAACCAAAAGATTTATCATGAGGCAGTAACACCACAGGAATATGACACAGAAGAACAACTTCGGTTTTCAGAACCCCCAAAGAGCTTCTCATGCATAAACACAGGCAGATGGCAACAATTTCATGTAGGCAATGCCTGTTGAGGCCAAAATAGATTCATTCTCATGCACTGATGGACACACTTGCTCAGATGCTGTGTAGGCTCATACAACGTTCATGGCAAGAACCTGGGGAAAGATAACAAGGAGACCAAGCAGCAACTTCACGAACCACGTGAAGCAACCAGACCCTGTCACATACTTAAATGCCTAGTTAATAACACAGGAATATTAAATTCCCAGAACCAGTGACATATGTTTTCTTCCTGCGGCACTTTGGATTTGCTCTTATCGAGTTTTTTGGCCGGGTTCTCTATGACAGACTTCAAGTTTATGCAAAAGCATGCAGTATCTAAAATGTTGGTATAATCACCTGTCTCCTTTCTTCCCTGTATCACACTGCCTATTACCTTTAGAACCGATTTTCAAATTTGTGGTATTGTTCTTTCATACAAAAACAGCCTACTCTCAACATAATCTCTTATTTTGTGCTCTTTAGTTAACTGTTTGTCATTCAGTCCAAACTGAGCATCATGGAAAAGAAAACCTGCTCTCCTGATATACTATGATTGTGGAATGCTTTGCCTTTATGGACTTTAAACCCCTGAGCCACTGAATGTTTTAAAACTTACCTCAAAACTTGATTTTGTTACTTTTGCTTTAGATCATTTGGGATTCCTATTTTTTCCACCTTCTTGTTTTTCTCTCGCTTTTTTGCCAGTCAAGAGAGCTGCTCCATCAAATGATGGTGCAGCTAGTGTCCCTATGTACCTATGTTAACAAGCCCCATAATAATGTCTGCCTCAAGAAGAGTCCTTGAGAATTCCTCTGATTACAATGATGTCAGCTTTTATTTTAAAAAAAGGTATGATATTTCAAGTTTTGTACGTACAAAGGATGTCCAGGTTAAGAAAATTCTTCCAACCCATTGGCTCATCAAATGAAATATGTGCTTTGTATGTATTCCAAAGGCTATTTTTAGCACGTGCTGTTTTGCTTTCTAAAATGAGTAACATTACTGTGGAGCACAGCCTGCAAAATTGAGGCTGATTTCCCCTTTTCACACTGTGTTTGTGATCAGATCTTTTGGAGTTGGTCTGGTCACACCAGAAACCACGTAACAGAAAACCGTTTCTTGCCCCTAGATGATATCAGAGTGTGTTGGAGGATAAGTAGTGACACAGGGTGTTCTAGTTTCATCTTTCTGCTGAGCTAAGCTGAGATGCACCCCCTACCTCCTTCACACTCCCTCCTCTCCATCATTACCCGTCTTTCTGTACAAACTGAACAGCAGCCAAAACCATCAACGAGAAGAAAACCTCTGCACAAAAGATGCCATATCCTGTCGTCTGGGAAGGAGTCAAAATTCCTCTAAATCATTAATGAGCTAGAAAGAGCTCCTTGGGAAAATGGAGTTACTAAATTGGGAGCAAACAAAAAGCTGGTCCTCTCCTTATCTGCTCATTGGCTGAGCTAATTGCTGTTTTTTTTTTGGAGAATCCTCCACAAGGTCATCATGACAATGAAATGTGCCATACCCTGACTGCTACATAGCCATTTCCCTTTTATATAGAGCTTGTTCATGTAAGCGTCACAATGTGCTTTAGACAAGAGGTAATTTGAAGATAAGAAAGGCGGGGGCAAAAAGTCAAATAAAAATGAAAAATTAGAAAAATGAGCTCGCCCGTTATAAGTCAAAAACCTCTGATTATTATTTCTTTGTATGTAAAATCTTCATTGCAGTGCAGAAAGTGAACAAAATAATCTCTCTGATGTGGTTAGCAGAATCAATCACATGCACTAACAAATCAGTGACTATACAGAACTACAGGCTTTCAGAGTGTTTCTTCCATGAAATCATTACCAATTGTTGGACTTGAGTAAAATAATATATCCTGTATTAATGTAAGTGTGTTTTATTACTCAGCCATTGAGTCATTCTTCTGTTATTTCTCCTAAATTAAATAACAGTCATTTCCAGCAGGCCACAGGTTTCTCGGGATAACAAAATACAGTAATTGGCAATGTTGTCCAGTAGGAAGTGGTTCAGAACATTTTGTACCTCCACAGATCAGGAGATTCATTCTTTAATTCATTCTCAAAAAGGTTACAAACTGTAACTGTGACTGTATAAAAGAAAACATGCTTTTAATAATTTATAATCTAACAGGCATTCTTTATTTTAAATTGCTATAGGCATTTCAGCTCCCAAATGAAATTCTGTTCTGAAGCATGCCCTAGCACTGATCATAACACCTGGCATGATTTTGACCTAAATGAAATCAACATGGTGAGAGTGAACCAGTGATCATCTAATTGTTGCAGTCCTTTTAGCAAGACGGTTTTCATGACTTGGCTGAGTCTGACTTACTTTTCTCACTAAACTGCTCAAAAACATATTGCATAACATTGCAGACCCAATGGAACTGCAACTGAAATGATAAAGGTCTGAATCATATGATGAAAGCATAAACGCTGCCTGTATATGTAATGTCTGCTGACAGATCTAAAGAAAAGCTATGAGCTGTTAAATATTGCTTAGGGGTTGGGCAATTCATTTGTATTTTGGCATGCCCTGCCCAGCCTAGGCCTTTTCACTCTCCAGCAGCCCATTATCTCATGTATATGTTCAACATTTTTAAATGTCTGTTCACCTCCTCTTCTCTTTTTTAGAAGAAAGCTGTGTGCAGCACTGCAACCTATTGACATTATATCGATCAAGACAAACACACCAGTTTTGCCAAGAGAACAAGACACTCCTTCGTAAACATGATAACTGCACCACCTCTGACAGATCTCCAGCTCCCCCTTCAAAGCTCACCTACTCACCTACTACGAGTAGATCCAGTGACCTGTTGCTTTGCCTCACTGCCTTTAACTTATCTCCAGCAATCTGTTACACACTAACCATGTAGACACACTGTGGCAAAAAGATAATATTGCCTCTTTTTTTCATTGCACTAGTAACCTTTAGTCATCTGTTTCTTGAGAGGTTTCAGAAACACGCTCAGCTGCACATTTGACAGCTCCTTTATTAATTTATGTTGAGTTGTGACAATCTGTAAAAATGGACAGAACTTTCTTAATGCATTTCAGAAAAAGGAAATCAGAGCGGGAATACTGTGTTAAACAATCTGAATTCACAGTAAACTCCCAAGTCTTTGCAGTCTTTTGATCAGACCGCCCAGAAATTAAAATAATTGAAAGAGCCATAAACTTTGAAACTTTGAAAGGTTGCATTGTAGTTTTGTCTTGTCTGAAAAGGACAGTATCTAGGACCACTGGACAATTTTGATGGTTGTTTGAGTAGCACCTTATTGCTGGTTTAACTAAGGCAAAATGATAATTAAAGGGGTCAGAAAGTGTAACGATGAAAAAGTTTAAGATCTCCTGCTGAAACTATGTAGACCAGACAACAAGTGTCAAGCTAAACACTATCCTGTTAGTCTGTCTTTCTCTGTTGTTTTTAATTTGGTTGAAGCTATATTCTGTAATGATTGTGAGGGTGTTAATTCTCTCCTGGTTAAATTCAGATCTGGTCTTGTACAATACAATACTTACCTTCCTCAAGTTAGTGAGGCTATTTTTCATGTTTCTCCATCATGTGTTGTGTAGTGAGGCTGCTGGACTTATTATTTTTAGAATATTATCATTAAAAATTAGAATTATTATCCAAGGGTTGAGCCTAAATATACTGTACTATATCAACGCAAATTTACCAGCACCTAGAGTATTTTACTTTGTGGAAACATTGAGGTGGAATATAATCCTAAATTACCATCTAATTTTCATTTCTGCTTAATTGACGTAATGACTAAAATCCAATAATTTAAAAAAATGTTCCCAGGAGGTCTTCTAATACCCTGGGTTTCAGATCAAAGAACCACCTGATCATACATTTTACAACATACATTGTTTAAGTCACATATAAAACATGCACTAATCTTACAGTTCAGTACATACTGGGGCATTGCAGTCTATTAAATGAAGGGCAATTCAGGACAGGTTTACAAAACACTATTACAGCCAAACAACTATGACAAAATAACAAAAGTGCCCCCTATGAAAATCATGGTATGTGAACGTTTGTAAGAACCTGTGGGATATTTTTGTAAAATGCCTTAGAAAATCTTGTGCCACTTGTTTTCCTGGAGCTGACACAGAATCAGAAGAATCTGAGTAGCAGGACAAGGCTGTCCAAACACTTGCTCGATGTTTCCCAAAACTGTTTCCAAATTAACTATGTAGCCCCCATTTCCACTATTCTTATACAAAATTACTTGCTCTCAGTGCAGTGGGCTGTATCGATTCCAATCAAAAAGTGCTTACACAGAAGGACACACTACTACCCCCCTCCTCCATAGCCGAGCTGATGTCTTCAGTGCACTACATCTAAACTTTGTTAGGAAAACCAATATTGGCCCCATTAATATTTCATCAGCTAGAAAGACTTGTATAACTTAAGAAGCTGGGCTTATAAAAGCCAAGAGTCAATGTAAGATCACTATGTTTCTTTTAATGGGCTGTCAAAGAGCTTTTACAACTTTGCAATGACAAATCAGCATTTTTAGAACAAAGATTTAAATATTCTTAGTTTTTTTTCTCTGCATTGCCATGATCTCATTGTATCATTTCATTGCATATCCTTTTCAAGTTAAATTTAAGGACTGGAGAAAACAGAATTCATCAAGAGCTTTTGCAATGAAAATGTTTTTTTGTAGCATTTGTAGTGCTTTCCCTAAGTGCTGTATTTTGTTTTAATAACTATGAGCAGACTCATCTAAAAATACACATTAAACTCACTTTGCTCCCTCTTTGCTCATCAATAAGGTCTTAACTCAGATTTGAAAGAGATGGTTCCTCTCAGTTTCAGACTTCCCAAAGTAAAGGAAAAATCAGAAACATAGGTGAGAGGGAAATAAAAATTGAAAGTTAAAAAAGTTAATCAGCTACAATCACTTTGACAGTAAAATGCCTGAGGATATTTTTTGAACCTTATGATAAATAACGCTGCAGATTTTCTGAACTGGTATGAGGACATGCGTCCTGACAAGCACTTCTGAGCTTTTCTTATTTTGCAGCAATTTGGTTAGACAAGAAGGAGTAGATAAGATCTACTGGTTTAACATTACAAAAACTGACTTTTGGCTTTATTCTCTCACACAGAAGAACTTCTGCATCACTAGAGACTAGAATAAAAGAAACTCTCCGGCTTGAGGGGGAATTCCTAGCTCACAGTTACACCTTCATATGTGTAGCAAATTAAGAGTTAAGGTTCACCCAAGCAATGTTATTTTTTTTAGTTGCAACATGATTCAATGTGCACAGATCTCTTTGCAGATGGTTTGACACTTTGTTGCACATGCAATGCTGAACTCCCAGACATGTTTCATTTTTTTCTTTTCATTTTAATCTCTTTAATCAAGTCTAACAATTTGACCTGAAAGAATGAAAAGGCAACCTGGCGATCAGTGTACTCTTGCTCCGTTTTTACATCCTGCTGGAGAAATCCTTCATTGGATTATTTTACAATCAACCCTCTGGCTGATGTCCCAAAACAGGGTCTCCCATCCCTCTAATGCAGATTAACTACTGTACTGCCAACAAGCAGAGATTTTTTGGTTCATACTATCAAAGATGAAACTTTCCATATTTTAGAAGTACCACAAAGATGTTTTAGCATCATGCTGCAGTTAACTTCATTACAAAATGTCTTCAAGCTATGCCTATATGGCAGTGTGTGTGTAATGAATGAAAATCATTCGATTATTTTCAGTATTCAGGCATCCATACTGTAAGTTTGGGTTCTGTCTTTCATACTATGGCCCGATGAAATGCACAGATAATTGACTTATCCAACACTTCAGACTCTTTTAAAAGGAATTGTGGAACTGTGTCACTCAGTAATTCGTGTGAGATAGTAATTGGTTGTAATTGTAAGAATATACTCTGAATCTTCATTCAAATAATCTTAAATAGGGCTGTCCATACTTTGTCCTGGAGATCTGCGATGTTTTAAGTTCAGTTCAGGTCTTCAGATACCCATTTCTACAGCTCACTGGCTTAAATGGGCCATTTAACAACTTGTCTCAGTTATGAAGCTGTTTGCGTTTTAAAGAGATACATCACATCTGCAGGACTACAACCCTCCAGAATCAAGACTGGACAGTAATGACCTAAAACATCATGGAAATTAAAATCTTCTCATTTCTCCCTATGCTGTGTGCAAGTGGGAAAAAATAAGGGTACAAGTCTACTTTTACCTTATGATATCAAAACCCTAGTAAAACCTGAAGACCAAACATATTTCCTGCCAGTATCTACTGAACTTCTCAGGTTACTGATACACAATAATGCCTTAATGCAGCTTTTTTTTTTCAGAATCCTCGGTAAGCTTTTTAAAGTGAAATTGCTGTCTCTTGTGAGAATGTTCCTGATGGTCCTGTTTTCTTTTAAATAAATGAACTCAAGACTCAGTCATAGGTCTTGTTTTCCTAGCCCTTGTTTTCTTTAAGTTGTTTTTGGTCTCCTAAATTGTATTGTTTGATGTTCATGGAAAGTTTAATATAATACCCCCTTGGGCTGTAGGAAAGGCTTATTTAACCAGGTGCTGTATAGCAAAGAACTAGTTTACAGCACTTTTTAGTGCCACAACAGCATTTTTTTGTCTTGTATTCTCTGATGACATGTTTTTCACATTAAAAGCCCCTTCATGGGAAATTGAAAAGCTTTCAGTGCTGTTTAATTGAAATAATTTGAAATCAAGCTGAATTTCCCAGTCTCTGTTAAAGCAATGCCAACACAATCCTTATGTGAACAACAGCTGCAGTTTAGTCCCAAAAGACTCCTACTATACCCAGATCCTACTGTCTATGTGATGCATTTGTTTTGCTGAATTATCTTCACCTCAGGGTGAGCAGAAACTACCCAAGCTTTTTAGCAAAATCTGAATTATTGTAGGCTTCGTGTTAGAGCCCTGACTATGTACCAACTTTGATCCTATGTCTTGCATAAGGAAGGTTACTAATGAGAGGAGATTGTGAATGTCCTTCAAGCTCATTTGGCTGTCAATAGCTAATTGATATTTTAATACAATCACATATTTTCTTGAATGATCCAAGAAAGCCATTTTCTGCATCATAGCTGTGTACTTTGGTTCAGAATCCAGCAGCTTGTCATGAGAAGAATTATCCTGTGTTTTCACTCTTAACTGTTCATTTCTGTTTGGGATATCAAGTTCTCAGTTCATTGTTGAGTTTGTAGTCCTTCAGGCTGTTTTTGTCAATGTCCTTGACCATTCTGAATCCCTAATTGAGATGCCTTTAACATCTCCTGAATCTCATGAAACTTTCCTTACAGGAGACCTGTCTTTTTGTGTGTTTCATCTTGTTTAGTATTATGTCACAATAATGATGTACTGTAGGTGTTGCCTCTTCATCAGAAAGACCACACCAAAGGACCAAAGCACTAATATGAAGCCAACTGGAGACAGCAGAAGTGGTTCCGATGTTTTTTATCTAAGACATCTTGTTTTCTGAAGTACGTTGCTACAACATTTGCTTATGAAAGAGGGTAAGGAAAGTTCTTTTATTGTCTTTAGAAACATAATAATTACATTTCCGACTATATAAACATGGTATTTGCCGTGAAACATGGTTTCTTTTCCTTAACCTGAATATGCGCAGCTTCAATGGACTTTAAAGCATTGGCAAACGGGGTTGAAAACAGACTAAACGGCAGCATACCTGTCGAGAACAGCAGTACACGCAATGAAAAAAGTTGTTTCAAAAGCGTCACAACACTGTACAAAATCTTGAATTAAAGAATCGAATGAAGATATTGAGCCCTACAAATTGAGACAGTAGTTGGCCTTAGAGTGCAACTTACCAACGTGCAGAACCTCTCCGGCGGGTTTCCACAGGTTATGCCTTCCGGTTCCACCTTGATTTTCATGTGCTGCTTCATGGATGCTGGTTTGGGTTGGCAAGCGTAGAATTCCCATATCGGGCCGTCATCCGTGCTCACCAGGGACTTGCATATGTCGTACTGGCTCAGAGTCAAAGCAACGCACTGCAGCAGCAACACGAGCTGTCGGAGCATGGCCGTCACCGGGGCCATGTGAACGGTCCGTGGCCGAGAGTCCGGAGAAGGGCAGAGAGTGCCACCGTCGGCTTAACGAGCGCTGGCAAGATCGGCATGGAACCCGATGGCCATTCAGGTGGAAATATCAAAGGATCTCATAGCAAGTAGCGTCCTGAGTGGCTCCGTACAAACTCCACTAACGACGGCGGTTAGTTCTTGAAGGAAAGATGATGTGTCTGTGGTTCAAAACAATTACCAGATGGCTTTAGTGCAAACAGCAGATATGTACGATTTGAAGGTACTAGTTTCTTAGAATGAATAAATGAATATTTTACAATGTGTTTTGTATATTTGTGATTATCTGTGTTGCCTGAGAATCTATGGTGAGGGATGTTCCCTCATGTTATTTGTGCCTTGAGAAACCTAGTGTTGGACCGCAAGTTGTAGCGTGAAAAGATCGCAAGAAGTACCGTAAGGCGGAATTTCGCGAGATACTTGGCACACGAGCACTGAAATTCGACGGTGCCTTTATGAGACCTGGCAGAACTGCTGAAGTCTTCCTTGAGCGCTTCCTTGATCGAAGCTAGAGAATTGGCAGAAACGGATGACACTGATCCATGTGTTGAAACGCGTTTCTCTTGGTCGTTTTTCTGCTGCTTCCAGACTACAAAACAGAAAGCAAAAAGAAATCACCAAGAGCATCAGATACACTACACAGGGAACACTCCTTATCACCACAGCCCTTTTCATCCTAATTAGAGTTGTACTTTGCAGTTTTTTTTTATTTTCTAATGCTTTCCGTCGTGTCTGAACTTTACAAATGGTTTTCGATTAAACAACCTTATTTGCATATTTACACGCAAGTGTCAATCAAGAAATGCGATTACATTCATGCACTGCATCAGAGATTTAAAGTTCATTGCTTTACAAGAATTCGCAGTGTAAGGTGCATTCTCGTAGTGTTTGTAAGTAATAACCCACACTGGTTTAGAGCACATGTGTACAATACTATTGTATTTAGCGTTATGAGCGCTTGTGAAACAGTGGGCGCAAGTCACAGAGGCTTAAAACGGTTAACTTTTACAAGTCACTAGCAACGGAAAGAATGACGCTGCAATTGAGAAACTGAAATCAGACTAACAATCTAAGTATTTAATGCTTCAGATAAATCCAGGTTTTCTGTATTCTGTATTCTCTTTGTTGGCATCTCAATGACTCACGTTTTCACAGTTTGTACTTTGTAAAGCAAGAAATCTCACTAAAATTAGACATTACTGTGCAGAAATGAGTTGCGAGTGCTCATTTATATTAAATGAAATTTCGGCCAACATCCAAATCCGTTTATATGAACACTTGAATCTTCAAGTAAGCCAGCAGAACATACTGGCAAATAAAACTAACCAATACTATAAACATATTAAATATACAGTATATTAACATATTTGATGTTTAGTGATTTATACTGTGCCAGGCAAGTTATGATCAGTCGCTTGTTGAAATGTATTTAATGATCTGGATGTAAAGGAACTGTACTAATAAAAACCGAAGAGACAAATGCATACAGTAAATGCATTAATCATAGTCAAATTATGCACATTGATACAGTAAGGACTAGCGGTCACATAACATCTAAAGCGATGAATAATGAAAAAACGCAAAGATTCAGATCCACTAAATTAGGTTTCATTAAAAATGGTGATTGGAATTGTTCGGGAATGTGTTTGAGATTAAAGTTAACATTTAAAAGTGAAAGCTAAAATACTATAAAATAAAAATGTTTGACGACTTTCGGTAACATTTTCACATATATTATACTCAGTAATCAAATTACTGACATACAGCTATTTAGGAGTATGTATCTGTATTTTTTTTAAACTACTCTTCGGTTGCTTGCAGCACTGACAGAAGAACGCCTCGAGTAAATTATCAGAGGAAATTAAATTTTCTCCACACGTGGCCACTAAGTTGAACATTTCTTGCAAGACATCCTGAAGAATGAAACTCGAGCTTCCTGCACACGGAAAAGCTTTCCATCCTTCTTACTGCTCTGAAATCACCGCGTTAGCAGCATAAAAATAGAAACGGTAAATCTGATTTCATCGATTCTTGTGGGGATTCCGTAAAAAGAACCGAAGCACAAGGAAAGTAAAAACGCAGACGCCGGGCAAGCAAAGAGAGAGGGAACTGCAGGAGAAGCGGGGGTGATCAGCACAAGTACACGATTGATGCGACAGTCGATTGGACGGGTACTTTTCAAAAACCTCATTATACAGATCATACCGAGTCTAAAAGAAGTTTTAAATGACAGTGAGTATATTGAAACATGTTCATGTGTGGGACAAGAGCTTATCATCGGACGCCCACTGTTTATTTAGTATTTCATTTTTGAAAACTTAAAAGTATTTCAAAGAGTTGGGAAAGAGGGCTCCACTTGTTGGCCGTTTGATCGTGTCAAACCTGTAAGACGTGGGTCACCGCAGACAACACAGATCCCTAAAATGTATCTCAGCCTTTGGCATAGATTGCACATGGGATTACTCAACAGACACATTCAATCAGAGTGAATTTTTTTAGATAGTCGTTCTTAATGCTCACCTTCTGTGCGGCCAGTGACAGTAAGCGTTGTATTCCCTTGTTACGCGAACCCCCTTCAAAAAGTATTCTCAACTTGCTGCAGTCCTTTCAGCACAAAAGCACTGGGACGCGCCTCTGAATTCAGTCCTACTGTACTCCCTTCTGAAAGTCGCTTACACGGGATGCGCTTCCTGGCATTTGTTCGCTCTTCTGCTTGGTACTTTCTTTAATGACAGAGACGAAGGCACCACGGACCGCTGTGATGGTGCCCTAGATCCCGCAGTGATATCAGTAAGCAAGTTCCAAAGACGAAGAAATGTCATCAGTGAAAGTGATGACTTTTGAAGGGAGCTCTTGCCCAGCCCGACTCTCTTCTCCCTACTTTAGCAGGTCGGCTTTGCCCTGTGCGCTCAAGGGCAGATACAGGAGCAGGAGCTTCATGGAAAATGTCCCTCCCCGCTCTCGCGCGCTCTCTTCCTCTCTCCCTCCCTCTCGCACGAAGTTAATACTGATGCTAAATCCTTTTTGCCATCACTTTCAATCACTATCTGAGCTTTTATCTCAATGCCCGATAAGGGCTGCGCAACTTCCTCTCTCAGGCTTGAAACTGAACCATCCCACAAGCCGACCGGGCTCTGCTGCTTAAAGGAGCAGTTCCTATAGAGGAATATTTTAAAGACACAAGGAAGCAGTTCTCTCCCAGTGAGTGCAAACGAGCGACTAGACTGATGATGTAGTGGTTTAACACCATGGAGTTGCAGTTCTAATAAAGTCCCCACCTGCTGTGCGCGGTTTTTCCTGACAACCAATTATTTCATAGAGAAAATATGATACACATGCCGTCTGTCATGGTTACCTTTTATATTTCCATCTATTTCAATTTTCGTCTTTTGCGTACTTAAAAATAGCTCACGCCTAGTCAGTACAATTAATCGTTTACAAGAAAATGCGTTAGTAAAAGTGATGAATGTTTAATGTCTTTCATTTTTCATTTTTCATCAAAATATCATTTGGCGGTCGTACACTATGTTACGTACATCTCAATAAAAAATTATCATACAAATGACGTAAAAGACAGCCCGTGACTCTTTATGTAACCATGCCAGCTTCCAATGAATGACATCAAGACTTAAAAATTACTTTGCCAGTTGCCTGCCACAACATTATTGCAATCTCCTCCTCCTCTTTAAAATTAATTCACTTTAGTTGGTTTGTTTCCAGTCTGCAAAACTGGAGCAATTATTTGATAACTTACATCTGCATCTATGAGCCTTCCATTTTCACATATCTTATTCAGACTCCTTCCGAAAGGTCACTGAGGTACGTTAAAAGCCTCTCAGTCTTCGATCTTTCCCAGAGCGGTTCATTTTGACTATCATGGAGTAAAGCACCAAATAATTTTATTCCTTATATTGTGGTATGTTGCTCACTACCACAATATCTGTTCCCCCTGATTTAAATAACACTCATCGCAAGTTCTTAGTCACACAGTGCAATGGCCTTGTTTAAAAATCATCAATGAAGTTACAGAAAGATTAAAATGCCAACATTAACTTTGAGTTTGACTTTATATTTCCGTCTTTGCCTTCAATCATCCTGAAAGAAAGTGCGTATTTAAAAACGCTTGCTTGAGGTACTACACATCATTTGCAAAGAAAGATTAATGATGAAAACAGGGGCACGCCTCACAACCATGGGTACAAATGAGAAATATTGGATGCTGAAATATTATTCTCTCACCCTGAACTCACCACCACATTGTGTATTGTGCTTTGCCCAGTCAAATGCTTTCAGACAACACGGAAGGAAAAGAGAGGGTTTACTTTTGCAAAATTAACAAATGGTAGGACTGTCAAGCCCTACTGTACTTGTAACAGCTATTCTACAACATTGGAGCTGTCCGTGGAGCTGACCCACGTAACATATACTGTATATGATAAGCTTACCAATGGCGTTACGACTATCTCGGAGCCGTTATAAACCCAATCGCTTTTTTCTCTGTCATTTCATACGCGTTAAACTCTTCGTCCAATTTAGTGCCAATTACATTCGATCTCCAACTACACTTCGGCGTAGAGCAGGAGACAGTGTACGCAAAGCACTCTAACGTTTCAATATAGCTTTTATTGTAGCACTGCACAACCTGCCGTATTCAAAAGGGGAACAGTATATGAAGGCTAAATATTAACCTGAAATATTAAACATCTATGATTTAAGACAGAGAACACTGTCACCCCCACCCACTCCAAACACATGTGAATAAAATCTGAAGATGAATGTACAGTATTTGGCACAAACCAATTACTTGTGTCTCCAAATTACGTAATTCTACTTTTGTATGAAAGTGAATCTTATGAGGTTACTTAGATCTCTATACACACAAAGAAAACACAATTTAATTAATGACTTCTGCAATTAAGATAATCCTAAGGCTATTCGTATCATTATCGTGTTTGAGCGACCTACTGTATTGGTTAGAACGTTTCTCATGCACATAAAAGGTCAAGAGATACTGTGCATCTAATGCTCGCCTCCGTTCATCTCACGTTTTATGCTGCTTTGCAGTCACGTCGCCATTAACACAAATGTCGATGTGAATTATAAATCCCAGGTTTATAATTCAATGTATGATTAAAAAACAAGGCTATCAAATTGATGGACTTCATGTTCACTGTATGTTCTATACAGTAACGTACAAGGCACGAATCCGTTATTTATGAGGTATAAAGTATATATATATCTTAATGTAACACTATAACTTACACAATTATACAGTATTCTTAATATTTCTCAGCTGTGTTGAAATATGAAAATTGATGTTAAAATGATTAGCCTGAGAGGTTCGATTCGGATAACTATTATGCTATAATGAAATGTATCTTTGACGTCTCTTTGTTCAAACGACAAAAAAGATATTAATCCATTAACTACAGTTACCTCGCATAACCAGCTCTGTTTTCCTAGATTGTGGAATCCGACTCCGATGAAAGCCTATTTAACTGTTTCTGTTAATGTCAAGTTTGCTGGTTAAAACGATCTCAAACTAAGACTAGTGTACTCCAGCTCTGTGATTGTTAAACTGTTTCGGAGTTGTATGTTTTAAAAATAAGATCATAACAAGAAACAAGGTAAAGCAATACAGGGGATTTTTTTTTGCATTAACATTAACATCGACATAAGTTAAAATATTGTACACATTTAAAATTTTTCATTTGGTTAAAGCCCTTTACCAATTATAAAATACAGTATTTTTCTCTTTTTCAGTTATACTCTAATGGCTGTAGGTAAAAATAATGTGCTTAGTAAATAGAGACTGGTGTCAAGAATGATTATAGCGAGGCCTAAAAGCTAAAATAATTTAACTTGTGCTAAATCACAGCCAAAACAATTTCAAGTATCAGTGCTGAGATGTATACATTTACACGGTGACCTTTCAATATCAATTTAATAGAAGAGTTAGAAATCTTTTAATTTACTTCTGTTTCTATATAAATATATATTAAAAAGGAAAGCACACCAAAAACTGTACAGAATGCGCTTGTTAACACGTTCTGAATAAAATGCCCCCAGTAGCATGGAGTATAGCAGATGTAAAAAACAGGTGAAAGAAAGGATATCTTTAAAAATACAAAACAGTTGCAGAATTAAAATGGTTTATCTCTTGTAAGCTAAATTAAAGAATTGAAGCACGCATTTAGTGGATTAAAACGAGACGTTTTTGCATGACAAGGTATTTAATCGATTTTCTTAAGTCCGCCTATAGCCTGAGTGTAAGTGTAATAATCACCTAGAAAGAACAAAGAACTATTGTGTTCTATAATCAAAGAATTAAATGAAAAGGAAACATCTTATAGCTTAAATAAAACAAAAAGCTATCACATTCGTTGAAAACTAATGCCAGCAATATGGAATATAACTTACTGAAAGATTAGCAATAATTAGTGAAGACATAAGAAAATACAGAATTGTTCAATTTCAGACAATTGATGCCCACAAAAATGTACTTATAACAGAGCCAAGGATATGAGGATTTTGAACTTTGACTTTAAATCGGTTTATTTGAATTTCGTTATTAGAGAGGCATGAAGCCATTGTCAATACGTCAAAGTACAGCCAAGTAATTAAGTAAAATTAGTAATCAAGAATGTTAATTTCCAAATTGTAGCGATCATCTTTACTTGTTTTTCACTGTACGTAGGAAAAACGTAATTCAATATACATTCACAGTCATAACAGGATTATGCTGAACAGTTCGATTCAATTTGTTTTAATGATTTCTGTGTGCTAGAAGTTGCTAAACCTTTTTACTCTTAAGTTTATGAATCTGAAAAAGCCAATAAAACAACATAGCAAATTGTAAGCCTTTTATTTTTCAAGCAACCGTTTCTATTTAGATGCTTTTAATTTTTCAGTAAGTAGGACGTTAATTTTATGTGCTTTAATTTAATTTTCCCTGAATTATAACAGGTAGTATTTCTTAATATGCGCGCCTTATTACGAAGCAGCTGAATGTCAGATAATAATATTCCAATGAAAGGACAAAGCTGATCAATACGAAAAACGCTGAGTACGCTTTAAAAGGACCCTGAAGAACTCATGTAGAATAGCTGTCAACGGGCCAATCATAATGGAAGCCTGCTGCAGTTCTAAGGGTAGATGTTAACGAAAGGGGGCTGGTGAGAAGGTACTCCAGCACTTTTAAAGCTTGCCACGCACAACGACTTGGAAGAAACGCAGAACCTTACTGGGTCTGCTAGCATTGACAGTATCCTGGAAAGCGAATCGATAGGTTGTCCTTGCAAACTGTCTCCCCAGTCTATCCATCTCCGGGTTCTTCTTTTTAACCCTACTGTTTGTGATCAGCACTTGCGCTCTTGACCGGGCACAACAGTAGTTGAAATGCGGGATCATGGTTTAAATGGCATGACTAGCCCAGCTCTACCCCTCTTCACATATAACACGTTTAACATAAGAAACAAGGAAAAAAACGCACAGTTGCTAGTTGGAGGGGCTTTTATCTGTTCTGGAAAGAAACAATTTCTCACTTGCAAGCTGAAGTTGCGATAGCCTTGCTACATTACTTGGGTGAAAATATAAAAAACCGTTCCTGCATATTAGCAGACGCGGTAGGCCTATACTTTAGTGTCTGATCACTGCGGATAAATGCTTCGGTGTCAGTATCTTCTGACTTGGACTTGAAAGTCGAGACCCTATTCATTGCTGAGAAAACGGACAACTGAAACCACAATCCTTTTGATAAAGTAACAGTCTGTTACCTTACAACCCAATATTTAAAACATCTTTAGAGGTTCAGTCAAAGCATGCGCAGAAGCAAGTCCTTATTATTAATTAATCAAGGACATCTACAGAGAATTAAGACTTTAATTCAACATACTGCAAAAATCTATGTCTGGACTTCAAGTTTCTTTTGGCTACAGTTGCCTTGTCGTGAATGACTTCAATACGTCACTGCCTCAATGATATGGAATATTGAACAGGGAAATCGATAAAATTAAAGAGCAGCATCCTGATCATTGAAGCTTAAATGACTTAAATCCTCCTCCACTGCTTCTCATCCGGACACTGTATTTCATTTCGCTAGTAAAGACAGCGACCTTCACATTGAGGGAACAACGACTTTTTGTATAAAAATAGGAAACAGTGAAGTAATAGTCTCTGCTAAAAATTACCCGGACGTCATTATTGCTGGTTTCAGGGCAAGAAAAAATATATTTTACAGACACTACATCTTTCATTTTTCTCATACACGCAGCCAGGAAATGAGGTTAACAAATGTCTTAAACAACAGCCAACAAACAAGCTTTCCTTGAATGCTTACTCACATTTTTCAAATGTAACATAATAGTTTGCAGAACTGGCACAATATGATGTTTTTTTTAACGTTTGCAGTTGATTACACTCCACAGTTTCATAAAACTTCACGACCTATTATAATGTAGTATTTGTAACATTAAGTAAAAAGGGGACTTTTAAGGAACATCGAGGACACTATTCACCGTGCCTTTTAGAGCTAACAAAATTATGTGTGTTCTTTTTCAGACTTTAGAACTCTCCTTTCTTGAATTTTCTTTATTAGCAAAACCATTAAAACTGAATTTAGCTTGTTTGGATGGATTCAATTGTTGCTTGGATACGCGTTGTTATTATTAATAGTCTATTAATAAATTAATTTAGAACAATCAAGTTACTGTATATTGTGGCCGGCATCTCCCCAAAACAAGGCAGTCTATTGACGTGGAAAAGAGCAAAGGAAAAAAAAGTCTTGCTCACAAAACACTACAACTCCCATGAACACCAAGGAGTGACGCAAATTGTAAGCGTCTGTATGTAAACAGCACTCGCAAGTCGAAAATGGCGGATGTAATGAGTGTTGGAGTGAATTTGGAAGCTTTTTCTCAAGCAATAAGCGCAATTCAAGCTCTTCGGTCTAGTGTGACTCGTGTGTTTGATTCCCTGAAAGATGGCATGAAAAATAAAGAAACTCTGGAAGGCCGGGAAAAGGTTTTCATTACAGAATTCCAGGACAATTTGCAGTCGGTCAACCGTGATTTGAAGTGAGTAGTTCCTGTAGTGTGATGCTACTTTTCTAGGACTTGCACATTATTAGTTTGCTATTTCAGTAAATATGTCTGTTCATTACAGTATTTCCCCTCTACTTGGTAAAAAGTCCTAGGAATCGTGATTGAACTATATTTTCTTCCTCCCCTAAAGGAGATACATATTTTCTTCCACATTCTCTAATTGTTGCATTCAGCAAAATCCTTTCAATCAAGAATCAATAATCCTGCGGGGACCACATCTTAAACTCATTCCAACACCAATTATCGTCTCTGATTAATTATTAAATTATATGAATACTTTAAATCAGTTGTTTGTATTGGACTGCAATTAACAATGCTTGCAATTACCATATGTACATATTCAGTACAGCTTACGATATCACCGGCCACCTTATGTCATAAATGTATGACGTGACAACAGTTATGGTGGGTAAGAGGTTTTATTTTAAAAACTCCTCGTCTTTTATTTCAGGAAAGTATTATGTATCCTGTATATACTCAGTGCATCGCTATTTGAGGAAGACGAGACTTAGATTTTAGTTTTTAATGACCGTTGTTCGCTTTGCTTCCACTACTAGCAGAAAACGATAGTTTGGACCTTTTATTACCTTTTGTGCTTGTTCACAATGAAAAAGAGGAGATAAAACTGTCAACCCTTTATTTTAATTTTTGGAGGACAGTGAGGTTTTAAAACTTGAATCTATTAATGCTTTGTCTTTGAGAAAGGAAAAATACCCAGAATGAAAGAATTTCCTTTGTTTCCCTACAGTTATGTATCTGCAAATTTGAAACGATCAGTCACTAATACGATAGTACTGGATTGTCTTATTTCTCAGAAAGCTGTCTCACATCAGAGCTGTTATGCTTACACACACAGAAACTTCCAAAATCATACAAACAGTAAGAGTTACATTACATTACAAATAAACAGTACATTACATAACAGATATAATTTATCGCTCTTTTTATCACTGTCTTGTGCAATCCAGTGGGTAAATAAGCCAGAAAGGCAATAATATTTACTAAACTAAATGAAAATGGGACTAGCACTGTTAGAGCTTAAAGGTGAGATTTATTTTACTTGTGCCCATATACAGTTACATGTTAATATCAAGGCTAGATGTGACATAATACCCTGTAACTCATAATATTGGTGATATGGGTTAAGTGCCAGGCAGCTGATGACTTATCTACCCCATGTGATGAAAAAGGTGATCCATTCTTTTTGCTGTGCAGTGAGCTGGAACGCCTGAGTAACCTAGTTGGCAGACCTTCTGAAAGCCACCCCCTTCACAACAGTGGACTTCTAAGTCTTGATCCAGTGCAGGACAAAACCCCTCTCTACAGCCAGCTACTCCAGGCATATAAGTGGTCCAATAAGGTAAGAAATGATTATGAATGATTTGGTCCACATACACTTAATTTGGTTTCTTTTCTAAGTGCAATAAGTAACTTACAAGAAGAAGGCGTATTTCTGTTTCCTCTGAGTGGTGGTGTTTCGGTTGTTAAACATGGCTGTCTTACCTCTAGAGCTGGGGTTTGTTGTTGTCTGCACGCTGTTGTTCCCACTTACGATAACTTGCAATGAGTTGATGTTATGAGCCTTTTAATTTGCCTTTTTCTTACTGAAGTGTAGAAATCTGGCTTTGGACTGGGGTCATTGCTCCTGACTTGGCTGGAGGGAATTTTAAACAGACACCTGCTGTTGTATGTGACACCTCAGAAATAGCTGAAAGGTGGGATAAGAAGGAGTACACACTCATAAACCCCCATTCATGGTATTGTAACGCTTCAGGGTTAAGGTGGGCGCCCTCGACCGCTGCCATATCAGGTCGGCCCCCCACCGTCGGGGACTCGAACCCAGGCCTCCGGCGTCGCTCAACAGGGACCCAGCCTCTTGAGCCAAAGGGAAATCTCCCATCAGTGGCTGCGGTCCCTGCTATTCACAGGGAAGGGCGGTGACGTCACCGCGCTGGTAAGACAGTTCTCACAAGCAATGGAAGCCATATGCGTTACAGTATTAACATAGGAACATGTAGTTCAGGTGGGTAGCTGCGTCAGCATGCGTAGGCTGCATAGGAACAAGTAATTGGTTTATTCCATGCTGAAAAAAAAGAAGGAAGAGAATACAATGTTTCGGCCGTGGAGCCTTCTTCAGGTGTGGGAACATGGCTGGACTCGGACTATAAAAAACTCTGTAACACAGGGCACTGTGAAAAATACACCTATGTGCCTCCTTCAGTGTGCTCTGGAAGTGGCCATTTGCATTACAAATAATTTAATCTCTAACCTTCAATGGACTGTGCTGTGACTCCTTGCATCCCTACAGAAGTTAAATTTTAAGTTGATCTGCTGAAACTTGGAAATAATTTGTCAGCCAGGCTGCATGAGTGAGAAATTAGGATGACAGAACAACAGGATTATTTGTAGGTTTGGGGGTCTTTTTGTTTTTCTGTCTGATGGGAATGAACAAGACTAAACAGCAGAGTTGCCGTAGAAATGCCGTCACATTTATTTGAAAAGGAATGACTGAAAAGTGAAGAGAATATTGTAGAATACGGGTGCGACTGAATAATGTGTGGTAACAGTGGACTGGAAAGTAAAATATCTGATACACATCCAACATGCTTCAATATTCTTCTGATGTAGAGGCCAGCAAAACTCCTCAAGCACTCAGCTTTCCAAAGTACAAATATTGGCTGTGCCTATTGTGCTTTAAAATGTATTCCTGCTGGACTGAGCTGGTTCCAGGTGAAATGTTCACTGCTTCCTCTGTCCATTTTGATTAATGTTGATTCAAAGAGCTACTGAGGAGCCTTTCTTGGTTTTAATTTTTAATTATGGGACTTGTTTGCTCTCCCTCCTTGCTGTATTTTTGATGAGAGGAGACGTGGGCATTTCCTTGAGGACTCCCGTTAAAAACTCCCTGGCTGTCACTGTTTGTCTTGGTGACTGTTCCTACATTTACGAGCAACTTAGAAACCAAGGAAGGCCAGGAGTGGTGATGCAGCTATTGGAGGAGTGTGATCAGGGCCAGGTTTTTGGAGGACAGTCATGAAGGGCAAAGAATTGTCTTTCCCTGTGCATCCTGCTTGTTCTTTCCTTGTGCAACCGGTGAGCTTTGCCAGGGTCTTGCTGTGCAACGATACATCATCCTTCCACTAAATAGTGTGATGAAGACTAATGAGAAGAAGAAAATTGGCCGCCACACTTGCAAACCTTCCACTGTAATTTTTTTTTAATGATTCAGCGAAATGTGAAGTAGGAGTATCTTCCATTAGTCATTCTTTTCATTTTAATCAATTATTATCGTACATCAGTAATGATTAACGTGTAGTAAATCAGTGGGCAGACATTTTTGCCAAGTGCAACTTTTTGGACCTGTTAAGTTTTGTAAACATGTTCTGTTTTAGTTTTGAATAACACTTGCCAAACTAATTTATTTAAAATAGTTTCAATCCTTAAAACTATACAGTTTCTTTCTCCTCTTTTGCATCCTCCTAGAACAATATGGAAATGCACATGCTGATCATTTTGCTAATGTGACAATTGCCCAAACTGAAAGAAAAGCAAGTATTTTGTATTCAACCTCACACATCAGGGATAGAAGGCTAACTTGAAACATGGCAACACTTGTTCTTTAAATGAATTTTCCTTGGAATTTTACTTCAACAGTAAAATGAGAAAGGAATAATGAGAAAACATTTTTTTAATTGTTTAAAGTTGTCAAGACCATCACAGATACATTACTTTAAATCAATATCAGGAGGGTTAATAATTTTTAGAAAATCTGTGAACGGGATTGTGGCTGCTTCACGTATAACAGAAGGAAGCTATTGTAGAAATGTGTAAGCAATCACACCTTTGCTATTATAAAACTATGCAGTTCTCCTTGATAAAAGCATAAATTCACATCCTAGAATCTTATCGATTAGAAACTACTACACTACAAACTAGTGTGTAGATGACAACTACACACTACACACCAAAAGTACTGGAGGTAAAGTTAATGTTTGTGTTTCTTCAGTGTTTTAGACACATGGTTGAAACGTTGTTACGCTACTGTCTGAACTTACCCTTTGGATCAGAGCGCTGTCATTTCCTAGATACAGCCTTAACTGGGCTTCTAAATGTAGTAAACTAGAACATCAGCTTTGGTGAACAAATAAAAAGTTGAGATATGTTGTTTGTAAGAAATATGAATAACCCAGAACCGCCTGAAGGACATCACAATGTAGTGTGAACTTAAGGGACAGCACAAGTAGTATTTGCTGAAAGTATTTGACATTTTTTAAAGCATACCAAAGTGTCTCCCAGTGCTAAGCCCTTTTGGTGTGGGTACATTAGTGTGGGCAAATCCATTTGCCTGGGGCTTGTAAGGTAGCTGGTTTAATTCAGAGCACATAGTTTATATCTGAAGGCTTTGCTGTGCTGTGGTCCAATGGGCTTTCAGTTAACATGAAATCTTAATTCACAAGTCAACGGTGACCTATTTTTACTTGTGATGCTACTATATGCAAACAATGCAAACATCTTGGATGTGGTTAAAATGTGGATCTGATTTTTAAATTTCCCACAGTTGGTGTATTGAGAAAATAGTTTGAAATGCTGATGAGTAAAAAAAAAAATGCGTGATTTCAATTTAATGTAATCATGTCAATTTAAAATGTTTAGGGAATATTAAAAGTTAAGTTTCTAGTTCATTTCAGTACAAGCTCCTACCACTTAAGGTCTTTCCTGTCAATTTTTGTTAGTTATCTTTGATTTAAGTGCTAATTTATTTCAGTTAGATGCATGCGCTAGAGCTCATTATAAAATACTAGTATCCCATGTTACAGGAGTTTCAAGAAATGAGGAATCTTCTCCTCTGCTTTTAATGTCTCTACAACAAGATATAAAAACTGCAAAGCTGTTAAGATATTGAAGAAACAGTTCCCTTTAATTGATTTAAATAGAAATGTCTTTGAACAGTATTCTGCACAGACTGATATAGTTTTCTATGGGATTATTTGCAATTATTAGCATTTAGTGGCAGTTTAACAATGGAGCCATTGTGAACTTGCAAGTCATATTTCAAGGTAATTGATGTTGTCTAAGGTTATCTGTGAGATTTTGACAGCTGGTATAGAATTATTTTAAGGCCATTCATCTTTAAGAAATTATACACTGAATGAATGAAACATTCTGTTTTAATTTAATAAGGTACTGGGGATTGGCTCTGTTCAGCAGTTTACCAATTATTCCTTCTTGGTGTTTTTATACTAAAAAAGCACAGACTGTAGTCAATTGCTATAGTTGGTTCCAAGCATTTTAAAAAGAATTACTTCTGTGTTCTCTAATAATTTTTTCAGTGATTCTCAAGAGTCAGCTGCCATTGTTCAAGTGAACCAGACGCTAGTTTATTGACCAAATTCTCATTGAGAGCTTGGTGCTGTAACATTAGTGGAATTGAAAAATGCCTACTTCAGGGAAATTTCATCAGCTGAAACCTGTAGTTCACTTCACGTACTTTTTTCACACTGACATTTCAGCTTTATAACCCTCTTTACTGCAAGTAGGGAGGTTTGTTAATGTAGAAAGCCAGTCTTTGCCAAGTAGGTTTAGGTATGGGACGTGGAGTCAGGTTGGTAAAAAAGCCACTGCAGGGTTTCTTGTTTTGTACAAATGTTACTGTTACTGTTTTGATCCATCTGCTGCCAATCAATTATTTCTGTCTAGAACATTGAGCATAGTTCTGTACTGTACACCATGTTGAGACCATCAAATCTGAACTGTTTTCTCACAGCTGTTTTTAATATGAAAATTATTTTATGTTGATTTGCTATATTGGGCCATGTGAGCTATATACAAGACCAGTACTTTTCTTTATAATTCTTTATGCTGGGGGTGCTTTGTATCAGTAGCTGGTCAGAATGAACTGTAGATTAATTTGATTCAAGTTTTTAATCCCATTTGAAATTTTGCTGTGATTAATGTACTTCATTCGTCCATGTTTACCTTCTGTACACCCACATAGACAAACAAAATCCACTTAAACACCTCCTGTGTAAATCCTGTGGACTTCAACCCTGATGCGATATCATCACAGTAGTACCCAGGGATACCTGTCAAAAAGAATAGCAGACTCTTAATCTAATAGAAATAATTATAATATTTTTCTCTTACAGTCTAATGCATTTTGTTCCAGGCAGTATACCTGAGATCAGGTTACACTAATCAATGCTTTGGGAACTATTCGTCAGTGTAACATTAAAAATAAACATACACCAATAGCTACCATCCTGCTGAATCGGTGAATAAGTGAATGTCTGATAGCATTGACATTATGAGTTATATCAGCATTGACCAATTTCACATTACAATGATTTTTCTGTTTAATAGGCTTTTCTCCTATGTTGGTATTATTAGTCTTTTCCACTTACACCCCTGCAGGTGTGCTCAGATAACTCTGCATTGTGCATTACTTATGAACCATGATATCCTAGCAGGTCTCAAGATCTGTTGTATGACAGGCTTACATGAGAGATTGTTTGACCAAAAAATTAATTAACCTGTCAAGATTTAATTATTGCATCTGAAGGGGGAAATTATGCCTTTTCATGCTGATTCAGATTGCATTGCAGCACTTTGGGTAATGGATAGACACTAACTCACTATGGGCCAGGAGTGGATAAGTTCAAACCCTGCTTAAAGCGAACCACAATACAGTACATCATTCACAACTTGAATGTGAGGGTATTGTATCTTGCCTGCAGTGCAACAGATGACATTTGTCTTCCTTCTGCAGTTTGTCCCTCTTTCTTTGAGTTAATAGGAGCTGCCAACTTTCTTACACGCTATTTTTTCCTTATTCTCTAACTTTTGTATTTATGTGAGTATGAAAATTGCAGCAGCTGTGGGGATGTGATACAAATATCTGTAAATTTATTTTTTCTTTTAAAACCTTAATATTTGTGGAATGTTGAATTCTTGAACTGAACCTCCCAGTGCATCTAGGATTATTTCAAGTCGTGGAGAGTGATTTTTTAGTATTATAAGGTATTCATAAGTATTGTAATCTTATGTGTGTTTATTATATACTGCCAAACAGCTTTAAAATCTAAATTCACACTACAGCATTTATATGAACCTTTTCAGTTAATTAGTGCCTTTCATATCTGATTGTTATCACTGAAAAAAATGTGATGTGGTGTATGGAGAAAGAAAAAGTGTAATAAGTTTGATATTGGGGGGGAGATGTTGCGATTGCATCTAGAGGGACTGCAACATGATACTACATCAGATGACACTTATTAGGTAGTGATTAGGTGTTACTGGATCCATTCAGTAATTGTGGCTTTTAATAATGTTTAATGGTAGTAAAAACTTTATGTGGTATTCATATTCTCCCATAGTTTATCATAAAGGGCAGGGCATTGCTACACTTCTAGGATAAGTGGCTCTTCTTTTGCATTTGACATGATGTACCTGTAGGTGAGAACAGCTGAGACTGTACCTGGCTGCTGACTATTGCCTACAATATGTGTGTAAACATGACACAAATAAATTCTGTAGTGCACATTATCCTCAGCCCCAATTGGGGAAAAAAGTACAATCCTTTTTGCACTTTAAGTATTTACCCTCTTAATCCTAATATTCTACATCTAGGCAATACTTGAAGCTTTTCCATTGCATGGTGGATGCATGCACTGCTGTTCCAAATAGCAATTAATCAAGCAGAGAAACCAGCGAGAGAGTGCTCTGATTGTTTATAGTCTCTTCGAAATTAAACCTAGCAGACATCTTCAGCAGAGTTTGGGAAGATATGTTTACAGATTTGGCACAGGTTTAATTCTGTTGTTTGATTTAGCATTCTGCTTGAACACGGGTTTGTAATTGATTTTGCTGCCTGTTGTCTTTAGGTTTGTAGATTCTGTGTTAATGCGTTTAAATCGCTATTAGTTTAGATAAATAAGATCACTTTATTGGCCATATACAGTTTTGTTGTATTAGGAATTTGTCTTTTTTCACATACCCCAGCTTGCTCTCCATGAGAGACACAGACAGGGAGAGAAGCTTGTGGTCAGAGCACAGGGTCAGACATTTATACGGTGCCCCTGGAGCAGCTGGGGTTAAGGGCCTTGCTCAGGGCCCCAACGGAGTAGGATTCCCCTGCTGTCCGTGGGATACAAATCGGCAACCTTCCAGCCACAGGCACAGATTGTTAGCCACAGAGCTAGAGAGAGAAATCTCATCAATGGTTTTTCCTTGCAAGCTTCACATTAATATCACATAATACATTCTGTGATGCCATTGACAGAATCCTTCCTCCCTTCCACTGGGACATACTTACAGTATGAGTGATTACAGATTAAGAGTGCATTTCCTTGGTAAAA
The DNA here is from genome assembly GCF_040954835.1 of Lepisosteus oculatus. Taxonomy (NCBI): domain Eukaryota; kingdom Metazoa; phylum Chordata; class Actinopteri; order Semionotiformes; family Lepisosteidae; genus Lepisosteus; species Lepisosteus oculatus. The sequence continues at coordinate 7,682,935 of NC_090719.1, read as the reverse complement.
AAAAATATTGAAATTTCTCAGCATCTATACTGTTTTTGAAAATATCTCGTGAGTAAAAAATGTGCAGTTGAATTGATAAGGAAATATGCCATGTGTTTTCTTTTCAGGTTTTCATGTTTGATTAAGAGTTAGAACAGGTGCTTTTCAAGAAAACATTGAATACAACTGGTTATACTCATTTAGAAGAGTTTGTTATGATGGATGGTTATGGTGGTTGGGCAATTAATATACTTCCAAACACTTTTGAAGATATGTCATATGTCTTAGCAATGTTTATGAAGTACAGGCTTTAGAATTTGGATGGTTAGGTCTTTATCCTACAGTGTACAAAGACATCAAAATGTCAACTTGTCACATATTGAAGGCTCCTTTGTCTCATTCATGCTGGTACCTTTAAGCTAATTAGGAGTGATTTAGCAGGACTATGTTTGCTGCAGATACAGAAAAAAAGAAATCAATTCCTGTCAGAGCCTCCATAATAAACTACTGCATGGAAAAGAAAGAAAAACCTCTCAAGCTTGTTTAGGTGCTCAGTAACTTAGTATTGATTACGTATGAATATTAGGTTAAAGGCAATAAAATGCCATTAAATGTTAAACAGTCACTCTAAAAATGCTGTTAAAGTACTTTTTCCCCCTTTCCGGTCATCAGATCTGCCTGTCAGTAGTTTTTTTTCCTTGCTGTGTGAAAGAGGAGGCTTCTGTTTTTCAAAGTTGGTTGATTGAAAGCTATTTCTATATTTCAATTTAAGTTTATTTGGAATAGAGAAACTGTGGGGAAACTACTGCTGTTCTTTTTCTGTTCAAGAATATGCTACAGCGATTTCGAAAAAGGAACATGGTAACAAAGACCTTTTCTGCTTCATTTACAAACTTGGAAACTGAAAAGTGATCACTGTTCTTAATGTTCCTTGTTGCCATTACTAGTGCTTTCTGACACTTGAATAAGCAGTTCATATTAGGAGATCCAAGACTAACATTATTTATGACCCCCAAAATTCACCTTTAGGTTTATATACATTCACACACTGGAAAAGCACAAAAGTATTTTAATATAGCATGGGGTTGTGAAACCTAGCTTTTAAATTGTGTTTTTTTTACGTTATCAATTATAGTCAAGTGCTAAAAATAAGCTTCTGAGTGCTACATGGTAATTATGGAAGTTTCATTCACAACAAAATTTTAATTTAATTTAAAAAAAAGTCCCACTAGGCTTATGTTCGTTAGGTTTACATAAAACATAATATCTCTCCATACATCTCAAGAGTACAGCAGTGATGTCTTGTCGGATCCTCTGTAATAAAATAATTCATTTTAAATGTGTTAAATATGGCATTTTATATCATTTTAATATTGCTTCTAAACCCTCTATACTTCATATGTAAATTTATAGATCATGATTTCTATCCAAAAACTTTTGACATCTTATTAAGTACAGTAGCTGATGTGATATAATTTAGTGTTAGATTGTAGAAAATCACTTCACTGGGTCTCTGGAAGAAAAAAAAATCTTTAACTTCCAGATGGAGCACCATCTTGTTCTAAATTCCTGGGGAGAACCGTGAAAATAGTGTTTAGTATACTGCCTTGTTTTTTTTTAAATAATTATGCCTTGTGGCATATGGAAATATACTGTAAAGAATGGAAGAATGGCTAACTGCACCATCTGTTTTTGGTGTAACCGAGGTGAATGCAGGTGTAGTTTGAACAAAAGCTTGTCACGGTACTTTGAGAGTTGTCAGCATCATGTCCCTGGTGCTAAGAACTTGTGCAGTATCTCTAATGGTCAGGTATCTTTATATTTTAAAAAAGAATCAAGACATACACCGTGTCAGGGAAAAAAACAATCCCATTTTTTCCCCATGCTTCCCTCATCTGTCCCCAAGTGGCAACCCATCTCTTTTCCTGATCAGTGACAAGGACTCCAACAAGTCTCATGAGATTTATATGATTTATTATTATTATGTATCTGGCTGGTCTAGATGCATTGATGTCTGCTACCACTTCCTTTGGACAGTTATCTCCTCTGCCTCATGGATCTATGCAATGGAGAATTCAATATGTCTGAAGTCAAGGAAGAAAAAGCTCTTCAGCTGCCAGGGAAAGGAAGACAGAGTCTGCTGGCAATCAGCCATTATGCTCTAAGTGTTGTTAGCCAGCTAAATCTATCCCTGCTACAGAGGGAGAGTCATCATCCAATAAAAGAAACAACAGATCATAAGGAGTGTTTTCCCCATAATAGTTTGTAAATCTGAAGAGAGGTGCCTCAGAACATAGGTATATCTGAGCACTCCCACTTCATGAGAAATAGGTCACCTGTTCTCCGAAGAGACACAAAGTATACTTTGGGGCGTCAGCGATATCCAGTAGGAAGTGTCTCTATGTGTGCATGTATATGAGTAAAAATAATATTGGATCAACTGATGGTCAACGTTATTAGAGACCAGCTTCAAAACTGTATCCGAGTTTCAGCTAACACTGATTACCAAGGGTTTGTGTGAGGATTGTCTTTGTATTTAGCATTTTATGTAAGAGGTGAAAGCAAAGTCCTAAAAACAAAGACATAGGTAAACGAATGTAATCAATAAACTATGCATGATTGAATAGTGATTGCATGCATGATTGAAGTTCCTGGAGAGTACAACAATTTTGACATTTCTCCTGAAATTGTGAAAGCAAATACCGAGATTTCATTGTCTTCCATGAAATACAAAATAATATGACCAAACTTCAATCTGCATTAAGGGAACGTTCAGTTTAAAGTAGATCTTGTAATCTGTAATGAATCAGATTAGAAATGAAGTGCTGTCTCGTGTCTTTATGTAGAACATCTGAAATTATTCAATTAGTTAGTGTAAATTGTATTGTGACCAAAATCAACTATTGGTAGAATGTCACGATGGAATTGAGAAAAAAGGGATTTCAACATGAAATTGTAGCTCATTCTGGAGAATGATTTATGTCTCGGAGAAAAGAACATAAAATCTTTGGCAGATGGGTTAAACACTCGCCAAGCATCAACTAGCCCAAGGTCGGATGTAAATTTGCTCAGAGCAACATATGCTGTGCTCTGTGAGGTTCCTGTTGTGTACACGATCTATCAAGAGCTGAATTAAATACAGCAGTCATATCGGCACCAAGAATTAAACTATATTGAGAGAAATCTGTTAATGGTTTACTCAGTGGAGTAAAGAAATCTAGCTGTCAGAGCATGCATTGAACAAACCCATTCAATTCCTTGGTGTTTTTGAAAAATCCTGCTTTCTCCATCATTATACCAGGAACAGAAAACAGAAATTCATAATGAAATTAAATTAAATCCTCCTTTTTTTCTGAAGAAAAGGAAGCAGTAACAAAATGAAATGTTTGTCATTTTGCAAGCATCCTGTTGTTTAAGGCAAGACTCCTGCATTAATGTAATGTGTATTTTCTTTCTGTGCATAAAATGTGAACTACAGATGCGCTTATTGAGGAAATTAATCCAGGGAAATAAATTAAAATTACTTTTCAGTATCAAAATATAACTTCAAGGGTCAGCGAAAAATAAAATAAACCCAATCTAATCAACAATTGGATTGGTATATGAGTTAAGTCTGAAAAGAGACTGAATACATAAACAGTCATGTAATCTTAAAAATACTTCAAGACACTTGTGCAGTTAGACTACTCAAAGAATCCTTCTCATATTTTGCCATCCAACCTCAAAACACTGCCACTCATGCTGTGTTCTCTGATTTGTAATACAGTACAATTGTATGAGTACTCCTATAGTGAGTTCCCCTTCCTCCCCAATAAATAGTAAATAGTAAACAGTAATGTCAATACTCCCATAACAAAGAAAAAGAAGAGGAAGTTAGCACATCTCAACTGCAGAGAAATTTGAATTTATGAGAATCTTTTTGGAGTTGTCTTCTATGGCAGCCAAGACCACAACAATCATAACCACCACTACAGATCCAAGTTCAACTGCAATAGGATACAAAGAGAGAGGAAGCGTAAATTGGAATTTATCAAATGCCGCTCCTGTGAAACCAAACACCGTGGAACACCGTGGAACAGGAAGTCATCCATGCAAATTGTTTGGTATTAAAGGGTCCTCGTAGTCAATCTCCTAAACCCAGGTGAGAGTTTTTCACCCGAGTTTGAGACGCTGAGCACTGCAGGATAAATATGACATTTATGCAGTCCTTTTGATGGTGCTTGTGGAAATATTAACGACTTTTGAATTTGGCTGCCACTGGCTGAGAATAACCCATGAACAACCAGACAAATGACAACCAGCTCAGTGGGATTTCCAAGCTGCCTGTTAATTTTCCTGATGAAATATATAATGTAGATGCTTGATGATAATTGCTACTCCCCTTTATTAGATCCAGCTGGAGAACTACCCCAAATGAGCTGAGGTCTGTGAATTGTGCTCTGCAGGTAATGAGGAGCATCACCTTCCATTTCCTCGCACAGACCAACCAGTTGAAGCATACCAAGCCTATCTTGGGCATCTGGAAACAGAAGTCAGCATCTTTTTTTAGCCTGATGCAGTTTGGCTTTCAGCATGCCGACACAAGCTGTGCAGTGGCTATCAAAAGTATTCACCCCCCTTGGACCTTTTCACATTTTATTGTGTAACAGTATAGACTCATACTGTTACCACTCTATAATGTCAAACTGAAAACACAATTCTGCAGATTCTCCTAAATTAATTATTAAATATAAAACAGAAAATAAGTGGTTGCATATGTATTCACCCCCTTTTACTATGACCCACCTAAATAGGCTCTGGTGCAACCAAATGTCTTCAGAAGTCACATCATTTGTCCACCTGTGTGCAGTTAGGTTGTTTCACATAACTTTAGGATAAATACCTATCTCTTTGAGGTCTCACAGTTGATTAGTACAGCTCCATATCCCCCAAAGTCCATTATGAAGAAATGTAGACAGAAATGTAGAAACAGGATGTCTCTAAAAACTGAGTATCAAGGCAGGAAGTGCACTAGTAAGGAAGGCCACCCAGAGGCCTGTGACAGCCCTAAAGGAATTATTGTCTTCTGTGGTTGAGATGAGAGAAACTGGCATATGACAATTGCCCCAAATCTGGTGCTTCACAAATTTGGGCTTCATGAGAGAGTGATAAAAACTCACATTGAATTTCGACTATAATCCTGGGAACACCGTCCCTACAGTGAAGCGTGGTGGTGGCAGTATCATGCTATGGGAATATTTCGGTGCAACAGGGCCTGGAAGACTTGTGAAGATGGGAGGAAATTACAGAGAACTCCTGGAGGAAAACCTGCTGCAGTCTGCTGTCTGTAAGAGACATGGGACGTAGGAGAAGATTCATCTTCCAGTAAGACAGTGAAACAAACAAACATGTGGTTAAAAAAGAAAAAAGACAATGTAGTGGATTGGCCCAGTCAAAGCCCAGACTTCAATCCAATCAGGAATCGGTGGTAGGAGTTGAAAATTGCTGTTCACCAACTTTTCCTATCCATCCTGAGGGAGTTTGAGAATTGATACCAAGAAGAATGAGCAAAAGTTTCCAAATGTGCAAAGCTGGTAGAAACTTATCCAAAAAGACTCATGGCTTTAACTTCTACCCAACATGTATCTACCAAATATTGACTCAAAGGAATATACTTATACTTGAATACTTAGTTTTTTGCCATTTTATATTCATAATTAATTAAGGAGGATCTTTACAATTTTGTTTTCACTTTGACACGATATAGAGATTTCTTCCAATCAGTGGCAAGTTAAATTCCTTATGATTCCATGTTGAAACACAATAAAATGTAATACAAAGTCCAAGGTGTGTGAATACTTTTTATAGCCACTGTAAGCTTTTATAATAATTTTAAGTGTTGATGTGCCCTCTGTGGGAAGAGAGGACTGTCTTATAAGTAGCCCCACAGCCCTGTGCAGGAAGAGTATATGCTGTGTCTTCCAAGTTCTTTGTTGTACTGCTGAGAGCATATTGAAGTGCATAGCACAGACAGAACTTGTACCAAAGGGCAGGAGCAACATTGGCTGAAACTCTCAGGAGATATTACCAAGTGGGAATGGGGAAAATCCCTCAGTTGACTGCCTCACCCAATCCTAGCAACGGTATCGTGGCCAAACCTGCATGTCACTAGAGTATCCTAACAACAGTTGGCAAGTGGCACAACTTGGGGGATGTACTTTCTAACTTCAATGTGGTGTTAACTTTCCTTTCGCATTACACAAGTCCAACATTGGTTTTTAAATTTGAAAGTCTTTTTCAGGGCTTGTCTTTTAACATATTTCTCAGGCTAGTTTTTTTTCTTCTCATTTGACTCCAGTAGGAGATGTTAAAATCACAGTATGCCTGAAATTGATTTTTTTTAGCTTAATGGGTAGAGTAAAATCAGTATGTGTGGTCCTCTGGGGAAAAAAAATTATAACTGGCAGCTTAAGCAGCCTGAGGAAGTTGTTGTTAACTTCTGCTATAAAGCTGCTGCACCTGTATTGAGCACTGACTTTCAAAATCATTCTCCAGCTAGAGTGTTATAAAAAAATGAGATTGTACCCTGGCTATGCAGGTGCTCTGGTTACTCATTCTGGATGTCTAGACCCTTTCATGAGGACAAGAAAAGTTGCACGGGCAGTGAGAATGAGACAAGTAAAAACTTCAGAGTGGCTTATTATCCATCCAGCTTTTTTAACTGCTTCTTCCAATTCAGGGTCGCGGGGGGAGGTGGAGCCTTTCCAGGCAAGCCAAGGGGTACATACTGTCAGCAGGGTACACCCTGGATGGGACACCAGTCATTCACAGGGCAGACAGACACAAACACAGACATGTACAGTGCCTTGCGAAAGTATTCGGCCCCCTTGAACTTTTCAACCTTTTGCCACATTTCAGGCTTCAAACATAAAGATATAAATTTTTTATTTTATGTGAAGAATCACCAACAAGTGGGACACAATTGTGAAGTGGAACGAAATCTATTGGATTTTTGAAACTTTTTTAACTAATAAAAAAATGAAAAGTGGGGCGTGCAAAATTATTCGGCCCCTTTACTTTCAGTGCAGCAAACTCACTCCAGAAGTTCAGCGAGGATCTCTGAATGATCCAATGTTGTCCTAAATGACTGATGGTGATAAATAGAATCCACCTGTGTGTAATCAAGTCTCTGTATAAATGCACGTGCTCTGTGATAGTCTCAAGGTTCTGTTGAAAGCGCAGAGAGCATCATGAAGACCAAGGAACACACCAGGCAGGTCCGTAATACTGTTGTGGAGAAGTTTAAAGCCGGATTTGGATACAAAAAGATTTCCCAAGCTTCAAACATCCCAAGGAGCACTGTGCAAGCGATCATCTTGAAATGGAAGGAGTATCAGACCACTGCAAATCTACCAAGACCTGGCCGTCCCTCTAAACTTTCAGCTCAGACAAGGAGAAGACTGATCAGAGATGCAGCCAAGAGGCCCATGATCACTCTGGATGAACTGCAGAGAACTACAGCTGAGGTGGGAGAGTCTGTCCATAGGACAACAATCAGTCTTACACTGCACAAATCTGGCCTTAATGGAAGAGTGGCAAGAAGAAAGCCATTTCTCAAAGATATCCATAAAAAGTCTCGTCTAAAGTTTGCCACAAGCCACCTGGGAGACACCCCAAACATGTGGAAGAAGGTGCTCTGGTCAGATGAAACCAAAATCGAACTTTTTGCCCACAATGCAAAACGATATGTTTGGCGTAAAAGCAACACAGCTCATCACCCTCAACACACCATCCCCACTGTCAAACATGGTGGTGGCAGCATCATGGTTTGGGCCTGCTTTTCTTCAGCAGGGACAGGGAAGATGGTTAAAATTGAGGGGAAGATGGATGCAGCCAAATACAGGACCATTCTGGATGAAAACCTGTTGGAGTCTGCAAAAGACCTGAAACTGGGACGGAGATTTATCTTCCAACAAGACAATGATCCCAAACATACAGCAAAATCTACAAAGGAATGGTTCACAAATAAACGTATCCAGGTGTTTGAATGGCCAAGTCAAAGTCCAGACCTGAATCCAATCGAGAATCTGTGGAAAGAGCTGAAAACTGCTGTTCACAAACGCTCTCCATCCAACCTCACTGAGCTCGAGCTGTTTTGCAAGGAAGAATGGGCAAGAATTTCAGTCTCTCGATGTGCAAAACTGATAGAGACATACCCCAAGCAACTTGCAGCTGTAATCGCAGCAAAAGGTGGCTCTACAAAGTATTAACGCAAGGGGGCCGAATAATTTTGCATGCCCCACTTTTCATTTTTTTATTAGTTAAAAAAGTTTCAAAAATCCAATAGATTTCGTTCCACTTCACAATTGTGTCCCACTTGTTGGTGATTCTTCACATAAAATAAAAAATTTATATCTTTATGTTTGAAGCCTGAAATGTGGCAAAAGGTTGAAAAGTTCAAGGGGGCCGAATACTTTCGCAAGGCACTGTACATGTTCACACCAGGGTCAGGTTTCCCAAAAGCCAGTTAACCTACCAGTATGTTTCTGAACAATGGGAGGAGACTGGAGCACCCAAAGGAAACTCACAAGAACATGGTGAAAACCCCATGCAGAAGCGCTCCGCGTCTGAAAATTGAACCCAGGGCACCAGCGCACAGCAAAGCTAACCATTGCGCCATTGTACTGCCCAAGTGGCTTTTTTGAAAATGTCAGTTTGTTCAGAAAGTTTCTTCAGCTTTCTTCATTTGCACTTATAATGAGCTTTAATCTTACATAGAAAACAAACATTAATCATGCAAATAATAACATTAAGTCTATGAGATTAGGATAGCGTTGCACCCTTAGAACAATTCACAGCTGGATTCAGAATGAACAAATAACTCATCTTGTGCAAGATTGGACAAACCACAAAGCTTATTTCTACCAGGCTATAAAAAATGCAGATGTTCTCCCAGAAACAGGAGAACAGCGAACATGCACATTAAATATTAAGGAATGGAATCAGGTAGTGTTTTAACCTGCCTCTCAAGCACTGTACGAAACAGAAGTGATTTGCATGGAGGAAGTTAATAAAACATTTATAATCGGTGCCTTGATTGCAGCAGGAATTATTTCACTGCTGTACGAGACAATTTTCTTAAAGAATGGATGTCTTGGCTAAGAACAAATAAAAAAATCATTGTGGCATTTGCAAAATTCCTGCACAACTGCCTTGGATGACAAACAGGGTAATGATGTAGGCAGGCTTTTATTGATGTATTGTAAACATCCTAGCATTGCAAAATACTAGGAGGGTGCCAATGAAAGTATGTTTTTTTCTCAAATAAGTACTTTGCATTATTTGTGTGCATTGCAAAATTTTAACAGACTTAATAAGGGTTTATTTTAATTTTAAATCTATTGTGAAAAACTGCTTTTTTTATTCAGGTGAAACAGACTCAAGGCTGCATCAGGGCTTTAACACTATTTTTTTTTGTGTAGGAAGTAAATTTGGTGATTCACCATCGTCATAAAAATGTTTAAATGCATTTAAGTGTACAATTTTCTGATAGTGAAGTCTGATTTTTTTAGGTTTCATTATTTCATTTTAACAAATATATAGAGCAATTGGGTGATTCCAGATCATGTCTATCTGTGTGGGGGCATGTTCCTCCTACCTGCACTAGAGGTCTGAATTATCCCTTTCACTATAGGAGCTCTGATTAAGGGTAATTTCATACTTCTGTATGGGGGGAGGGGGGGTTGTTGTTATATTATTGGCTATGGGTTTGTAGAGAAACAGAATCAGATTAGCTCGATGGGCCTAATGGCCTCCTCTCATCGGGGCTTCCCTGATGTTCTGATTATCACCGTTTTATTTCTTGTTTTTGTTACCCAGATTTTTTTTAATATACAGAATTTCCAGTCCAAGAGCATAAGACAGGTTTGAAGTTGAGTACATTTTTTTGCTATAATGCTGGTTTGATTAATGTAGATAATCTACTGTGCAATTTCATCTAGCATAAGAAGATACAAGTTGCAAGTAAGAGAGCTGTTGGATCTAATATGGCCTTTCAAAAGGTTTAGGTGCCATTCTACAAATACAAAGAACAAGATTATCTTCAATAAAAGGCCACTGTCTTCATGCTTCTGGGTTTTCATCAAAGAGTTGAAGCATGAAAAACAGCTTTATCATTAGAAACAAATAAATTATATGTATTATAATTATATACAGTGCCTTGCGAAAGTATTCGGCCCCCTTGAACTTTTCAACCTTTTGCCACATTTCAGGCTTCAAACATAAAGATATAAATTTTTTATTTTATGTGAAGAATCACCAACAAGTGGGACACAATTGTGAAGTGGAACGAAATCTATTGGATTTTTGAAACTTTTTTAACTAATAAAAAAATGAAAAGTGGGGCGTGCAAAATTATTCGGCCCCCTTGCGTTAATACTTTGTAGAGCCACCTTTTGCTGCGATTACAGCTGCAAGTCGCTTGGGGTATGTCTCTATCAGTTTTGCACATCGAGAGACTGAAATTCTTGCCCATTCTTCCTTGCAAAACAGCTCAAGCTCAGTGAGGTTGGATGGAGAGCGTTTGTGAACAGCAGTTTTCAGCTCTTTCCACAGATTCTCGATTGGATTCAGGTCTGGACTTTGACTTGGCCATTCAAACACCTGGATACGTTTATTTGTGAACCATTCCTTTGTAGATTTTGCTGTATGTTTGGGATCATTGTCTTGTTGGAAGATAAATCTCCGTCCCAGTTTCAGGTCTTTTGCAGACTCCAACAGGTTTTCATCCAGAATGGTCCTGTATTTGGCTGCATCCATCTTCCCCTCAATTTTAACCATCTTCCCTGTCCCTGCTGAAGAAAAGCAGGCCCAAACCATGATGCTGCCACCACCATGTTTGACAGTGGGGATGGTGTGTTGAGGGTGATGAGCTGTGTTGCTTTTACGCCAAACATATCGTTTTGCATTGTGGCCAAAAAGTTCGATTTTGGTTTCATCTGACCAGAGCACCTTCTTCCAGATGTTTGGGGTGTCTCCCAGGTGGCTTGTGGCAAACTTTAGACGAGACTTTTTATGGATATCTTTGAGAAATGGATTTCTTCTTGCCACTCTTCCATAAAGGCCAGATTTGTGCAGTGTAAGACTGATTGTTGTCCTATGGACAGACTCTCCCAACTCAGCTGTAGTTCTCTGCAGTTCATCCAGAGTGATCATGGGCCTCTTGGCTGCATCTCTGATCAGTCTTCTCCTTGTCTGAGCTGAAAGTTTAGAGGGACGGCCAGGTCTTGGTAGATTTGCAGTGGTCTGATACTCCTTCCATTTCAAGATGATCGCTTGCACAGTGCTCCTTGGGATGTTTGAAGCTTGGGAAATCTTTTTGTATCCAAATCCGGCTTTAAACTTCTCCACAACAGTATTACGGACCTGCCTGGTGTGTTCCTTGGTCTTCATGATGCTCTCTGCGCTTTCAACAGAACCTTGAGACTATCACAGAGCACGTGCATTTATACAGAGACTTGATTACACACAGGTGGATTCTATTTATCACCATCAGTCATTAAGGACAACATTGGATCATTCAGAGATCCTCGCTGAACTTCTGGAGTGAGTTTGCTGCACTGAAAGTAAAGGGGCCGAATAATTTTGCACGCCCCACTTTTCATTTTTTTATTAGTTAAAAAAGTTTCAAAAATCCAATAGATTTCGTTCCACTTCACAATTGTGTCCCACTTGTTGGTGATTCTTCACATAAAATAAAAAATTTATATCTTTATATTTGAAGCCTGAAATGTGGCAAAAGGTTGAAAAGTTCAAGGGGGCCGAATACTTTCGCAAGGCACTGTAAAGCCTTCTAATTTCTTGCCATTTCAATTATTACCTTGCTGATGTAAATGTTGTTAGCTTTCCCCTCAGTGCTTTTCATTCTGGTTTGGAGAAACAGGCTGTGGGCTTAGCCTCAGTGGCCATCAATCCTAATTCCCTGATCTTTAGTCTTTACAAGGGTGTTTAAATAGACAATAAGTAGTCCAAGTTTTAGCCCAGCAGCTCATTGGGCACAGAGGCCTACAAAGTCATTTAATTTTTTAATTGTGAGCATATACAGTATGTTTGTTGATTATTTGAGCAGTGTGCTCAAGTCATCTGATTTTCATAAAAAAACATAATTGGCAAGATGCATTGATTTAAACATCAGTATAATAGCCATTTAAAAATATATCATTTTCATTATTGCAAGGACAGCAAAGGATCCAGCCATGGTTGCTATCTGTCTGGTACACGGTGGCCTGTCAGAGAGATGTTGCCCATCAAATGAGATCATTATGCATCAGCAATCAGTGTACTACTCCAGAAAAATGAGAAAACTAGTTCTATAAGGGACAACCATGACCTGGAAGGCAAGGGTTCACTCCACCATTACTTCTATCTAATCCTTCTGCATTTATTTTCAAACTGCAGTGGCTACACTACAAGATATTCCAGAAAGAAATAACCTTTGCTATTGTCCATGTTTTTTTGTTTATTTTGTTTAATGTTAATGTTTATGATGTTCCATTACATCCTTTATACCCATGTTGTGCATAACGTTTGGGTATCAGAATAATTGAAGATTGTTTCTTCATGTGGACTAAGGTCCAGTGTGAAATGAATAAGGGAGGAGGATCTAGTCAGAATAAAGTTGCTTTTGTACTGCTAATGAGGGTGAACTCTCTGGGTATCTTCTTAAAGGCATGCCGTGGTTATGTCACTCTCCATTTGGTTTGTGAAATAGACGTATATTAATAAGCAAAGCTCTTGGGGTTTTCCTCTCATGTTTGGTGATTATCTCATGCATTTTATAACAAACCTGGTCTTTAAAGGTACTTACATCAGTGAACCACTGATGTGGCAAAAGATATAACAGAGATCTGATCAAGAAAACTATAGCTAATATTCTTGATTGGCCATATTTGCTTTTGAAATATAAAAAGAGGGCTTTCCACCAGTCAGCTCCAAATTTGCTCCAGTACGGTGTGCTTTGATAATCAAAGGTTACAGAGACATTTTCAATAATTGTTTTCTAAGTTGTAAATGTAAAACAATGGTTGTGTAGTTTTGCGAGGCTCAGTCAATTAATAACTACTGCACATGGACCAAATCAAACACCACTGCCAGTTTCCCAGCAGTGTTCCTAATGCTCCCTTGATAGGCAGTGTTTAAACAAGCAATTTGGAATCATTAGCTTTATAGATACTTCACATCCACTGTCTCTCTTCCAGGCAGTCTGTAGTCCTTGTTGACAGTGGTAGAATAAAAGCAAAGGATCAATAGCAGTCTTCCTCTCATTGAGCGGTCCACAAGGCTACAGCCCAGCCACATTGCCAAATTCCTGTTCTCTAGCAGTCAGAGGTTTGTTTCGCTTGTTTCTCTTCACTTGTTTATTAACTTGTTTGTCTGCTAACTGGAGGATTGAAAGCTAAATATAACTCCACTAATGTCCTAGGATACTGAAATTTTGATGTTCTGCTTTAGTAAGCAGAAAAGCAAGGACTCTAATTACTGTATGTGGTATCTTTAACCATTCATTGTTATTTTCTCAGAAAACAAAATCTACCTATTTGTATTTTCAGTTTTGGTTACATGTGAAGAACTGTCTCCTAAAGAAAATCTACAACTTAAGGTTATTTCCATTTCCATTATGTCAAATGTCACTGTTAAAACATTACAGTGTTTTTGGATTGTTATTAATTTATTAGTGCATGTATCTTTTAAGCATCTGTTTGATGATGGTAGGAAACTTACTATTTACAGGATTATGAAGATCACAGCACAATGTAGTAGTCAAAAGTGGAACATTTGAGACATCAGGTCCATCTTTAATTCAGTCTGAGCTGTTCTTGTTTTTCAATGAGCATGTCCTTGAACACCCTTGTTTCACACTCTGCTAATTCTGCTGTTCATTTCCTTTTGTTTGCAAAACCATTTTTGGGAGAGGTGTAGCATCTTCTTGAACAAAATGTTTACTTGCAGAGCACCGTGCATCACTTTTTTACGTTTAAAGTGATGTTGGTTATCTAGGGTCCTCATAAGTATGATAATAATTCCATACACTTTTTTCTGGACACTCAATTCCAAGCACTTTACAGGTAATGGGAACTCTTCTCCACCACCACCAGTGTGCATGGAGTAGGGGTAACACCTTTACTCTTTTTGAGAAATGCCCTTGGATTTTTAATGACCACAGAGAGGACCGTGGTTTTATAGTGTCCCTGTCCCCACACAAACCAAAGGGTGAGCACCCCCTACTGGCCCTACTAACACGTCTTACGGCATTGACCTTATCCAGGTACTGTCCAGGCTCACACCTGCTGAGCTTCAGTGGGTAACCAGCTGTGTTGCAGGGCGATATAGCCGCTGGATAAATAGAACTGTAGAACTCACGATGGGAGAGCACATCGGTACTATTTTCATTGAGTGTTTCTTAGCACATCCCCGGGAGACTGGGAGAATTTAAGAAGAAACTCTTTTCCCGTTTGTTGTTTTAGCAGGCTGAGAGTGGCACAACATTGTTCTCGCATTAATTCTTTGTCTGATACAAACACGTGCACAGGTGCCGATATAGTGAACATACACACATACAGTTGCCAGACAAATGTAGAAACACTAGGGCAGTGTCTAAAATTTGTTGAATCGTTGTATTGTTGCAACAGTACATAGAATCGCATACAGTATGAGTTCTGTTTTGGGTTATACAGAAATGCTCTGTTAGTATATGCTAACTATGTAACAAGCAACAAATACGACATTTTGTGTTCCCATTTTTTTCTTTTTTTCCTCTCAGTTTTCCCACACTCTAAAGGGCGTAGCCCTTGGGTGTTGGAGAATTAGGGCAGGATTAGTAGCATCTTTTCTTTAGCCTCTGAACGAGCAGGACTGGAGTCATCCTATAAGATTATTGATACAGTCTGTGGAATTTCCAGCAATGCAGTGCAGGCACTTTTGCTGCACCTCAATGTTAATGTAAATACAATCAATGTGTGTATGTTGAATGCAGCAGACATTTAGAAGGTGAAGTCTGGGTACATGGGGCTATTGCTCTAAGAGAGTGCTGTGTATTCAATTCTGACTACTTACCACACACACTCAAGATCCTCCAGACCAGCCTCAGTTTTCAAACTATCGATGCAGCTCCTTTTGAAAACACCTCCTCCTGAAAACAAAGAGGTTTTGAAGTGATACTTTATCAATATCTTTGAAATGGAAACTGGGTACTTACCAGCAGGCATTTCCAAATTTCTCTCTTTGCCCGTGCTCTATTGGTGCTCTTTGCTGTTTGGTCGAGCAGTAATATTGTCAAAACTGTAGTGTTACACCAAGCTGTAATAAGTTATTATTGTTGTTGTTGATAAACATACTATGCATTTCTGGTAATAAAATGTTTACATTGTCCCTAGAACAAACCCAGAGCCATTATTATCTTTTAGTACAGTAAAAATGATTTGTATAATCCTCTGGTTATCCTGAACGCTTTAATCTAGTTTAATGCTGCCCTTTCTAATCCGTGACTCATTTTGGAAGGGTTGCCAGGATAGGTGCAAAGTGAATTGCAGCTACAGCACTGCCATGTTGCAGATAAAATGCTCAGAAGATAGTAAAAATTGAGATATTAGCATCTACAGAAAAAGCAACATGCATTGGGATGAGTGTTAACCCGGCTTTCTTTGCCTGGTATCAGATTAGCACTCTCCATCCTAAAACTATATAAATTAACTCTGAATTGTATTTCAATAAAGGTGGTAAGATTGTAGAAAAGTAAGACATACTCATAATTATGTATTAGGATGTTTGCCTTGCTCTTTGGCACTTGTACAGATTTACACCTACTCTTCCAGGTTGTAGCCTTTTGTGGTGACCAACTAATCAAGAGCTCTCGAAAAGAACAGGCCTTAAGAAAATGGTAATTTATCTGAGAACAGGCAGCTGTTCTCCATTACATATTATTTTTGCAATTTTACAATTGGTGGAGCGGTGGCACTATGGCTAAGGATCTGCGCCTGTGGCTGGAAGGTTGCAGGTTCATATCCTGCGGCCGGCAGAGGGATCCTACTCCGTTGGGCCCCTGAGCAAGGCCCTTAACCCCAGCTGCTCCAGGGGCACATTACAATGGCTGACCCTGCGCTCTGACCCCAAGCTTCTCTCTCCCCATCTGTGTGCCTGTGTGTCTCTTGGAGAGCAAGCTGGGGTTTGCGAAAAGACAAATTCCTAATGCAAGGTGGACTGCTGTCCTGTCCTCAACATTTCCTCCTTGATTCTAAGGTCCTGCCACCTTATTACCTGTGTTGTGTTCCTCCTGGTAATGCCAATGCTGGTGACTTTCTCAACTGAAGGAGACCATGTGGCTTCTTTGGTACCTAAGTGTATGCTGACAGAGACATCTCCAGAGCGCCCTCTTCCATGTTGTTAAGACTCTCAGCAAATACACTTTGGTGCCCTTCCTCTGTCTTTTTATGTTAACATTAATTTTAGTTTCTGCCAATTCCTGCTGGTACGCTCTCCTGTGTCACCTCATTGCTGGTTTTGTGGCCAAGTGAAATAATTTGGTGCTATATGAGATCCTTGTTTATAATATTTCCTTCACCCAAACTGTGTGCATTGAATAATTTACATAACTGTTGAGGTGGCAGAGGGTGCTTGTGCACATACTTTCCATTTTTTACCTTCTGACTTTGTTTAGCGTGAAGTGACTCATAGATGTTCTGTGTTGTAGATATACGTTTCTTTCATTTGGACTGAGATTGAGTAGTACAGTTGTGTGTTTACTGTTAGCCGAAGCCTGCTTCTATCATTTGTTTAGTGTATTATCTCCTTCGCAGTCCTTGTTTTTTTCCCTTGTTCAGAAAAGAAATCAAGGTAATAATAACTTTGTTTTATTTTATTTTATGCCTTAACAAGTGGCTTCTCAAAGTGCTAAGAAAAGTACACAATGAGAGGAGACGGCAGGATTACGCCACTACAGCAATGGTTTGAAATACAGTTGGAAAGCAGTGAGGCAGACGCAGAACCACTTGAAGATAAACACGGGCATTTTCACATGAACACAACTAGCTTAGTAGAGATGTATCCATTTTAAACAGAGTTGTGAGTTTTTTTGGCAACTTTAAAATGGGTGTCTCGAAATAAAAAGGATTGAAGTCTTTCTCCTCTAAAAAGCAGAAGCCTGTACATTGTGCCCTGTGTGGCTTTTCTGCTGATAGGGCCCTGCTTACCTTTGGGAGCTCTCAAACTGAATGAGGTGCAGGTGCAATGATGGGCTCTGGTTTGTGGGTCCTCTCCTGTTTTGCTGTGTCAGCTTCAGAGAGAGAATTAAAAGGGGAGAATTCTCTTGTCACTCTCTACAGGAAATGCAGAGCATTTCCCATTAATAATAGATCAGCCAGGGACTCTTGCAGAAGCTTGCATGATCCAATCTGAGAGGCAGGGGCTCCTGTGTGAGTTCGGCAGGCACTGTGGTGTACTCAAGCGTCGCCTCACATGGGGTTCTTGCATAATGCAGGCAGGTATCTGACAGCAAGTTTTTAAAAGCCCATCACTTCTTTCTCTAAATTGAAGTATATAGTTAAGATGCATGCTGATCTGATGGTGGTTCTTTGTAACCATTTACAAATTAGTGGAGGCTTTGAAAATTATTTTCTTGCATTACATTTTAATACTTGTGGACATATGCTAAAAAGCTGTCTAAATTTCTATTGTTGATCACTTATATTTTGAATTGTTTTATTGTTTTCCTTTAGCTCTGATCATTGGAATAGCATGTATAAAGATAAAAGAATATTTTGTAAGAAATGTTCCCATTATTCTGTTCTGTGCTATAGTATGACACATATGGTGAGTGAATGAAGTTAACTGTTGTACTTTACTATATTACATTGTTTGAAGTGACAGGTGTGATGCGAATGATCTTTTTTGCATAAATTGTTTGCGATTCAGTGGAGCAGTTGGCAGCTTTGCCTATTACTTTTTTCTCCTAACCAGTGCATGTCTTCTTTATCTTCTGGGTTTTGTTTAAAATACAGCTCTTGTACAGACTTTAGTGCTGTTGTAAGCACAGGGGTAAAAAGTGAATGGGATATGTTGATAAAGAGGGAGGTATGCTGATTGGATATGAGATTGCATGACCTGGAGGTGTAACAGCCCAGAGGCATGAAAAGCATGGCAAGACAGTAAAGATGGTGTCCATCTAATCACCATTTAAATGTTACTTAATGTATTGCTTATGGGGGAAAAACATACTGTGATGCATATAGTAACACATTCAGCCTATACTAAAAATTATCCTTCTGAGCAGCATTGGTGGTCTTATGAGGCAAGTTTGTGTGTGATGTAGCGGAGAATCAGTGATCTGGAAAGAAAGGCTACTAAAAAGCTTTTTAAGTGTCAAGACATCTAGAAGATGTTCAGAGTTTGGGTCAAGGACAGAACCACATAAGTCCAGTGAGAATCTGATTTCAAAACCGGTTCTAGGTGGATAAAGTAAAGTGCACTGGGTGTATTGTGATAATGTCAAATTCAGCAGTTTACATACGCTGTAACTTCACAATAAGAGACCGCATTTTAATAACAGGGACTCCAATAAACAAAAATAAAAAAAGAACCTGAAATTTGATCCGATTTGTCTGAATACCTGGGTAAACATTTTAATTAAAAGAAAGCACAACTGCCTGTAGCTACTGCCTGTCAGTCACCAGTGTTAAAAGCTCTGATGTGTTTGGTTTGAGAAATCTCAAGGTCCATTTCTTCCTGGGGCTCACTTTTGCAAAAAAAACAACAGATCACAAGCTGACTTGATCTGAGGAATGTGAGAACTTCACAAGCCTCTTTCAGACATTCTGTGTCGTGTTCGGGTTTTTCCGTTGTGAGTTAAGTAAACTTTGGGTTTCTCTATGTCTTTCAAGGTGACAGTATGGGGTTTTTATTAAGAAATAACCTGTGCCCACCATTGAGTGAGGACATTCATTGTGTTGCTTTTCAGCATCCTTGAGATATATTTCCAGCAGCAGGATACTGGGTGGAGCTGACTAACTGTTCAGAGACTAATGCAATGCAGTGCATCTGTTTTCCAGGATTTTGAGTGCTTGGAATCTTGAATAATTCTTAATTTACATTAATTTTGCGTGTCTCTGTGGCCAGGACAGAGGGGTTTCAGCCAGAGACTTTGCAGGATTTCTTTATAATTGAAACGACAGCTTTGCCCTGAAATGGTTGTGTTATGTTTATATACACACATACTCTTTAGATGTGCTCTGATAGTAGTTACAGTGGACCTGTTGAACTGCAGCTGTGCTCTGTAAATTTCATAATTAATACATATAGACTCTAATTTAGGGTGTCCTTATTGAGAGCCGTTATCTTTAATGGGCATTTCTTGTTAGAAAGAGTTGACCTCTTTAAGCATTCCGCTTAAAAAAAATTCTGGTTCAGGTCTTGATGTTGACAGACCTGCTGGATTGTCTGGGAAGGATTTTTTCCATATAGACATCTATGGATTTAGCAGACAGGCTTAAATATTGGAGCCATGCCTCATTAACTTAAATCAGTTAATTCACTTAAACATCCTAACTACATTTTGCAAAGATAAAATGGAAAAACTGAGAACAAGTATTGGTGACTATTATGCCTAGTTTATCAGTATTACATTTAATACTTTGAGTTTCCCATCCAGGACAAGGCTGGCCCTAGCTTCTTGGGGGACGTAGACAAGATCTTGGAAAGGGGCCCCTCCAGGGCAGTTGCGTGTATGTTGAGATAAGATAAGATCACTTTATTAGCCCTAAACAAATTCTTGTATTAGGAATTTATCTTTTCGCATACTCCGGCTTGCTTGACACACAGGCACACAGATGGGGAGAGAGAAGCTTAGGGTCAGCCATTTATACAGCGCCCCTGGAGCAGTTGGGGTTAAGGGCCTTGCTCAGGGGCCCAATGGAGTAGGATTCCTCTGCCGGCCACAGGATTTGAACCAGCAACTTTCCAGCCACAGGCGCAGATCCTTAGCCACAGTGCCAATGCTCCGCCCCTTCTTACTACTAAGAACAGTTAAATAAAAGAAAACCTATTAACCAACTTTGAAGAACCCGTAATAAGTAACAAACAAGAATAAGAAGCACAAATAGTAGCTGACCCACTGCATGACTGATGCTCATGATGGCCACTGAGATGGTTTTGTTCCATGGCTGACCTCAGGTATGTTTTAATGAACTTGAGTTTTGAAAAGCTCCTCTCTGCTCCTGCCGCTGTCGATGGGAATGTGACTGTAACCTGAAGGGCTACAGGTTGGGTTTACAAATCCCCCAATTAATGAAATACTAGAGAAACTGCAAGGCAAGCAGTGTGTCATAATGTTGATTACGTATAATCGCTGAACAGTCTTTTGTACTGCACATTTGCTTTCATGCTTTCGTTTGGCTGGGCAATGCTGATTTATTGCCAGGCGACCCACTCAGCATGTGTATAGTTGCGGGAAACGGTTAACTTCTAGTAAAACACCTACAGTAGTCCATCTCTAGCTTGAAAATGTGGCTTATCAACTGTTCGCTAGTTATGTGGATCTGACAGGCTCACAACCCAAGTAAATACAAATGAATAAATACAGTAACTGGATTTGACTCCGTTTTGAGAGTGCTTATCCTGCTCTTATTTTCTACACTTCAGAAACATTACATACTCAATTATGATCAGGCTATCGTTAGGATAATCCACAACACCAACAGAAAGAGACGCTATAGTGAATGTTTTGCTCACGTTTGGATGTGGCAATTAAAAAAAAAGGTTGTACATCGAGGGGCCCAATGGTGGCCCCAGGACCTCGGGGCCCTAGGCAGTGGCCTATGCCTTTCCCAGGAGTTAGCACTGAGGGAATTTCACTCCTTTCTTGTACTTTGTGCTTCCAGGAGAGATAGTTGCTGTCTGTGGCTCTTGTCAGGATAAACAGGTTTCTGATAATGGGAGAAATGAAATTGATGAATGACCTTGTTTCATGTCCAGGGAGACAATGGTATGTTTGTACAGACAGCATCAAGAGAAACCTTTCACTTACAACCCTCACAAATGTATGAACAATTACCAAGTTTTTTTCGTAACAGTTGCACTGATATTTTATTGTACAGACATGAGACCGTTAAATTCACGATGCGAGTTAAAATTTGTCATCAACAAATGAAAGTCACAGGCTAGTAGCATGTATGGCTAGAAGCAGTCTAAGCTGTAAAACTGTTAAACATGCTTTGCACAGGTTTGCTCATGCTGTCTTATGGGATTCTGTCCCATTTGTTTGAAGAGCCTGGACAATCCCGTGCCTGTTCAGTGGTCTCTGAACCCTAGATGACACATGTTGTCTTTGCTTATTCAATAAATGGAGCTACATCCATGCCATAATTTTCATATTCGCAAATGAGATCCCTGGAATTGATCAACATAGTGCCTTGTGTTTCATGTTTTCATCAATGATTACAATGATTACAGGTCGAGTTCTGCTGGAGCTAGATACTCCTGCTTAGACTATCGCACTTGGACCTTTTCTTCAGTTGGCCAGTTTTACACACAGTTGGTAACTTGTATCTCAGTACTCAAGACTCAATTATTTTGACTTGAGGTTTTACTTGGATCTTGGTTGTTGAGACTTGATAAAAATGGCTTGACGAAATTGACTGCAACACAACTCTGATGTGTTACAAAATGGATTCTGATACCCAAATTCCTCCAAACAGTATTTTGCAGCAGCTTTAACATTAAGTTAACAGAATTAGGATTGAATCTGATGTGTTGTAAAGGAGTATTTTTTATGCTGAAATTAAATAGTGTTCAGATAAAATAAACTAAGAGTAGGGTTCTGGGATGACCTAGGGTTAGGCAAACCATAAGGCTGTGAGTAAAACTAGCTCTACATTTGTATTTTACATGCCTAAATTAAGAGAGTTTGAGGTATGGAATGATATTTTCTTGAAAGTTTATAATGCCCATTTTAGGGTTCTGATTCTTGTTGGGTATAATGCTAAAACTGTCCCAACTTAAAAAATGAAAGGTAGGATCAAAATACTACTCTATGTAATGTGTGTAAGTAATCCTAGTTAAAATATTAACATTAATAAATATTTTTGTTGCCTCAATATTTGTGTGTGAGATTTCTGCTGGAGTAACTTCTTAATATTCAATAACATTCTGTTCCTTTGTTCCTCTGTTTGTGAGTGGAGTGTTGTCTTATACAGTCAACTAGGAGAGGGTATTGCCAGGGGCTGTGAATAAATTATTTCTTCCAAGGTCAAATAGTGTGCAAGCCTTTACAATTCCACCATCACCATTCTTGTGTTTTATTTTAAATTCCATGGGAATTAAATAGGGAAACACTCCTTGTTTGTTGCATACACATGTAAGAATTTGGAATGTAAAACTGAGGCTTAAGTTGAATTAAAATTTATTTGAAATAAAAGTTTAAAAAGTGTAATTGTTATGGTTTTGCTTACTGTAGGTGTCTTTTAGAAATGCAGTACACTTAACATTTCTGTGTTGGCATTTTCAGTTTTATTATTCCCCTTCTCCTATAAGATCAAACCTTATGTACCATCACAGTTATTTATATAATTAAATAGGTTATGAGGAGACCTCTAGTATCATTGATTAGAGCTAGATATATTACAGTGTTTAGATAAAATGGTTAATGTGGTACAATACCTCACACAATTAGTGTCTGATTGTTTCACATGGGTTTTGTCATTACTAAGGTCAAAGCTCCCCTTTACCAACCATTCTTTGTCTGCTGTTTTAACAGGTATACAGTACATATTGTTACAAATGGAGGGTTATGATTGTGAAGTAATAATAAGAAAATTGGGAACTGACTAAGTGGTTTAGTAGAATGTTCATAATCCCCAACTTGTAAGTGATTTCTCCAGAGTATGTCGAGTGGTTGGTATAGTTAGAGGCACATGAATTATTTTTTCTCTGGCACAGCTTTGGTGGAAAGAACAAAAATCCAGGCACACTTGGTTAAATAAATATTAATTAATGACAAGACACAAACTACACTACACACAATAAAACATACAGTACAACACACAAGTTACTCTATGTACAGTATTTACAGACAAGGTGTTTCAGATGCCTAACATCCTAATCACCCAGAAACCCCCCCAGATTTCTACTAAGTATGAAACTCTTAAATAATTCCTCTCTCTGACAAAGTTCAAACACTTAGCTCCGGTCAGGTTTTTATGGATGATCATGAGGTGATCATGGCACGAGCTTCAAGCTCCAACTCCTCCGGACTCATGTCACTCCTATCTCCTATACGCCTGTACGCCTATACTCCTATACACCAGGAGCCATATCACCCTGCAACTCACAACTGGCAACCCACCGAAGGTCAGCAGGTGTGAGCCTGGTCAGTACCTGGATGGGAGACCTCCTGGGAAAAACTAAGGTGTGAGTGGGGCCAGCAGGGGGCGCTCACCCTGCGACTCATGTGGGTCCTAATGCCCCAGTGTAGTGACGGGGACGCTATACTGTAAACAGGCGCCGTCCTTCGGATGAGACGTATAACCGAGGTCCTGACTCTCTGTGGTCATTAAAAATCCCAGGGTGTTTCTCGAAAAGAGTAGGGGTGTACCCCGGCATCCTGGACAAATTTCCCCATCGGCCTTTATCAATCATGGCCTCCTAACAATCCCCCTCTATAAATTGGTTTCATTCCTCTGCTCTCCTCCCCACTGATCGCTAATGTGTGATGAGCGTTCTGGCGCACTATGGCTGCTGTCGCATCATCCAGGTGGGGCTGCACATTGGTGGTGGTGGAGGGGATCCCCATTACCTGTAAAGCGCTTTGAGTGGAGTGTCCAGAAAAAGCGCTATATAAGTGTAAGCAATTATTATTATTATTATTATTATTATTATTATTATTATTATTATTATTATCTCTTCTCCTTCTTTCTTATTCTTGTTGTCTCTCTCTGCTCTAAATGTGATCTTATATTGTGTGTTTCTGTACTCCTCATTGACAATCATTAACCCACAACTTACCTAGGTACAAGTTAAGTATAAGTGGTTGCTGATCAAGGAACCACCACATCTCAACAAACAACCTCTCTACTTTGAAGTTAAAAGTGTTTACTCTGCCAAGTGTCATGAACTGTATCTAAAATCTAAGAGACACTTTTCAGTCACCTAAAGCTGTATGTACAATATGTTAATATTTCTCATGTTGAAAGGTGTTTTCAGCTCCTGCCCAGTTTCATAAGCGGTATGTAATCAGAGACATAGAAAATTAAACTAATTTACCAAGAGATCCCTTAAGCACTGTTTGTTTGGAGCTAGAGGCTATGCTACATTTTTTTCCTTTTTAGAAAAAATGATAGAAGTCATTGTTACTGAGATGCATAATACATCTGCTTGTCATTCGTAACATGAAATGTTAATTTTTCATTTGGTCTTTAGAAGAATGAAATTTTGACTTCCAGCTGTCATTGATGATCTGTCAGGTCTCATGAAAGTGCAGTGGAATGCTCTCCGTGCTGAGAGTTGGAAAATGGACTTTATTTTTGGTGCATCTGTGCAGAAGATTGTTTAGCCCCAGCTGCTATATAGATTAATACATCATCAGCAATCAGGCCTTAGATTGATTTGAATTTGAAGTATTTGTTGGATAATTTTGTGTTTTGTGTCATATTCTTAAAAATGGCTCTGAAAATATTTGACACTGTCCCCACACTGCTCA
Organism: Lepisosteus oculatus; assembly: GCF_040954835.1. Taxonomy (NCBI): domain Eukaryota; kingdom Metazoa; phylum Chordata; class Actinopteri; order Semionotiformes; family Lepisosteidae; genus Lepisosteus; species Lepisosteus oculatus. The sequence goes on along the minus strand of NC_090719.1, from coordinate 7,658,238 downwards.
TTTGTCTTTATCTACCGGTAAATGTGCACAGATGTTCAGTCAAGACCTGCAACACGTTTGACCTGTTGATATGTTGCAGTTGTGTTCAGCAACTAATGACTGTCAACTAATCAGCATCAAATAACCTGCGTTTTATATTTTGGCACTTCACTTCAACTTTTATATTACTCTTGAAATCGAAATATTTCAAGCTATTAAGTGGAGGGGAGTCCCCATTACCTGTAAAGCGCTTTGAGTGGAGTGTCCAGAAAAGCGCTATATAAGTGTAAGCAATTATTATTATTATTATTATTATTATTATTATTATTATTATTATTATTATTATTATTATTAAGACCCTGAACAAGATGAGGTGGTAGCTGTTTCTGTCAATGAGTGTTGGTTCAAACAATGGCCAATGATTGGGATCATTTGTTCCTCCCTCCATCAGCTTCTTGACAGAAACATCCACGTTTCCACAATCCTCCTTGTTTTAAAAACCCATAGTTTATTTTGTTCAGAAAGCTTCACATAACAGTGATTTTGTTAACAAATAGGAGAGAACAGTCTGTCTGGGTACTTTACACATGAAATACCTTTTTTTCCATTTACTGTCGATCACTCCCTCTCAAATTTCCGTCTCCTTCCCTCCCTCAAGCACTTTATCAATGGTGTTCCTTATCTAGACAGCATGACACCCTAACCATTTGATCATTGTCAATTATCCCCATGGCCTGGGCCAGCACTGCGCATTCATTTAACACCAGATAACAGTTTGATTAACGGTTGCCTCTTTGTGCCCTGAGAGCTAACAAAGACCTCCAGCTCAGTGAGCCATTTAAATACCTGCTTATCTCTACAAGCCGACAGTGAAGACATCAGCCAGCCCTCTCGACAGCTATTACCGGTAGCACTCCCAGCTTTCCTTAAGCACCAGCCTCTTGGGACTTTGCCAGATTAATATAGTGGACCCTCACTTAGCTTTTTCAGTGCACATTTCTTCTGCTTAGAAACGTGAGTCTTGACTTATTGTATTGCTCTCTCCTTCAATGTTAGACAAACAGCAGCAGGGAATAGCAGTGCCTAGAGATCTGGACTCTGGACTAGAGGGTCATGGATGCTAATCTCTGGTGGGATGATGCTGTGGTACTCTTGAACAAGGCACTTTGCTCAGATTGCTGCAATGTCTTGTATGAATGCATACATTTCTAGGTTATCACTATAAATTGGAGTTTGTCCTCTTGATTTATCTGGTTAAATAAAAGATTTAGAAAAATACATAATAACACATAATCTAAGCTTTTGCACCTATAGTATCTTAGGATAACTTTAACCCTATTGTTTGACTCCTAATATACAAACAGTAAAATCTGTATAATATACAATTTAGTCTTAAAACATCTGTCTTCCAGGTTCATACATATTCATAACATTGACAAAGACAGATGGTAAAACATTTGTTACAAGTCTAATATCTTTATTTGTTTAAGGTGGATGTTCCTAAGCAGAAACCTTTTTTGATTCACCAGTTTTGTTTTAATTATGGCAACAACAAATTTTCAAGCGATACCTTTGGCAGAATTATTTTATACTTCAAATGGTGAAGGCAGTCTTTTAAAGTGATTTGTCGTTGAGACCTTGTATTATGATTGATACATAGTTAAACATTATTTAGGAACAAGTAAATGTTTATTCCATGCTGAAAAGTGAAGAAAAGAAAAACAATGTTTTGGCTGTGGAATCTTCTTCAGTTGTGTCCAGAAGGCTCCACAGCTGAAACGTTGTTTCTTTTATTCTTTTTTTCAGCATGGAGTAAACCTTTACTTGTTCCTTTGCAGCCTACGCATGCTGACACAGCTACCTACTAAAAACATTTAAAAATTTAGATTTTATTTTAGTATTCATAAAGAAGCAGTTCATTAAGCAATTTTCTTGGAGTTTTTGTGTAGTTTCCTTCTCTTTGCTAAATGGTATTGCAAAAAACTCAGAAATCAGATTTACAACATAGTATGAGGAATGAGCTCTGATTTTGATCAACATCCATAATATGATTAGTGGGATGTTGTGTGCAATCTTGTATTTTGTTCCCACTGTAAAGGCGTTATAATGCCTTCAGATAGACACCCACTGCCTTTCAGACTGTTCTTGGAGACAGATTTGAGCAGGCAGTGAGACTGAGCTGCAACTATTTGATTCATCTATTGAGGCACAAGGACAGTGAGTGGCTTGGCTGAGTAGGTGCTAAAAGTGTATCACTGAGTTACTCAACCTGCTTGCTTATGCAAGGTCACATTGCCTTCAGCTCTCTTTTTGGAAGACGGCAGGTTATTGCCCATGCATTGCAAATGCCTAATGCATTTTTAGATTGATGGATTGTAATTAGCTGGACTCATTTACAATTTGTAGAATTGCAGTTTATTTGCCCATTTCCTTTTTAGATGAGTGACAAGATAACTTATTCTTGCTGTAGAGATTTGTGAACAAAATAGAAATGTACTGCACAACAACTCAAATCTAACACTGTTTGAAATGGCTTTAATTCCTTGACAAGGGCATACTAAACGTGGAAGCCACTAAAATTAAATAATACAGCTTTGAATAATCTGACTGCATAAGACAGTGGATAGTTAGTGGCCATGTACTCAGATTTTACAGTGCTCTCTTGTACTGTAATATAGACTTTAAAAATCATGGTTCTATTGGCTCATCATGTGTGATTTTGCTCTGAATTTCCTGAGCTATGTGCTTAATAGGTTAAACCTGCGTGTTCTCTGTGGTTTGCATTACTTCATTAAGTCATGGAGCTTAACTTTATAGTTTTTTTTTATCAGTAACATGATCAAAAGCTGTTGATGTATGAGGAAGAGTTAAAGGTTTTTGTTCTTTCCCCAGTGATGAAATTATACCAGCTGGTCACGGGCTTTAATCATCTGTTAAATGAAGCCGTCAGAATAGACAAATAGTTGGCTTCAGCAGCTCGCCCACATAAGATCTGTGAGCAGAGCTTTTGCAGCATGATCCCATCTCTTTGTTAATGATGGACTACGAGCTGGCAGATTGCTTTGCAAGGGGGGGGTTAATAGGTTGGTCAGTCTAAATGGGGGGGGGGGGGTATTTTGAAACGACAAAATCAAACCAAAACCTGCTACCTTTTTCTGCTGTCTGAAAAGACAAGCTATTTGATGTCAGAGCATCATAGGTTGGTATCCCTTCGTAGTTCTTAGGCAAAGCACTGTGATGTTAAAACATCATGTACCATGTTTGTTTTCCGTAGTAGACTAATTCCTCATTAAAAAAGGTTTTGACAGCAGGATGCTTTTGATAAGTTTTTGCATATTTAATGTCTTAGTGCCAAACACACAAGGGGGGGTAGTTGTTGTTTATTTTAGATGTGGTAATAAAGACTTTTTTTTTGTCGTATCTGCATTTGTCTTCCTCTCCATGTACCATAACAATAAAAGTTATCATTCCTTTGTCTAGAGGTTCTTTACCCACCTTATCAAACCATAATTACATATTTATGAAACATAGCCAAGCAGAATGAAAATGAGCTCTGTGATGGCTTGTTTATTGAATGTAATTAAAAAATATTTTTTTCTGCCACTGTTCCCACTATGGAAGCCAGGTGCTTTTAGTCCCTGTCATCTTTCTGCATTTTTCCCATTCCATTTAATGGGCCTTATTCCAGTGAAGAGTTAACACCGTTTCTTGAGACTGCTTCGTGCCCATTTTTTAATAAACAAAGGTGGAAAAAAATGAAAAAAACCCCACCTTCAACACTAATTTCAGCTGCGGTCAGAGCTAGTTTTGGATCTTATTAAAACACTGCCGCACTGTCACATTTTCACGCCCTCTTGTTCAATCACAACATGTAGAAACTTGTTTAAACCCAAATTAGTTTCCACTGTGGAGCAAGTCCGATCTCATTCGCTTTCTCATAACCCTGATTTATGAGAATCGGGCCCAGAAAATACCACGGAGCCTGAGCTCCTCGGCTGGTATTTAAAAATTAATTAACCCCCTGACTACACAGCCACATACAGTACATTCCTTATTGCCTTCCCTGCTCCCACCTTCATGTGTTGTCTTCTCAGCTTCCAGAAAGTCTTTGGCAGAGTGCTTTGAAATGTCAGTTACATGATAGACATGCTGTATTCTCTTAGTTTTGCTCCTCCTTTTTCCCTCCCGTGATGGATGTTCCTGGCTCTGACAAAAAAGGCGTAGTAAGTAAATTATGGAATAAACGCAGTTCCTGGTTAAATTGTACCTACGTATCAATCAATGCCACGGTTTTCTATTCCTGTTCAGGCGGGGTGGAGGTTAAGGACTGAGAGGAAGGAGGGTTAGTGTTATTGGGGATTGACCCAGTTGTTATACATTGCATTTAATATATTTGCTCATTTTTCTCTGTGATTAAAAAATATGTACCTGAAAAAGAGTAAAGATTGACAGCATGTTTATGCCACATATGCAAGTTCAGAGGGTTCTCCTAATGCAGGGTTCCTTGAGGGATTTGTTTAAAATGCTGCACTAAGTTTGAATTAGATCAAAACTGTGCCCCACCAACTAATAGCACAATCCAAACCCATTACTTGGTGGCAGGATTCCACTGGATAGATATAAGAAGCATCTGGTGTTCAAAGATTGGGCATGACTGAATTTGTTTGGATTTCAGTGTTGGCAGGTGGGTAAAGGTTTTGATTTAATCTGGACCTTAGTTACTGCTGATACCACATGCCCCCCACAGTTTGTCCAAATTGCCAGCAGAACTGTTTTACAGCCTGTCTGGAGATGAGACTGTGAACTATCCAAAGTATTTAAAATTATATATATATATTTTTTACTTCTATCAGTTGGATGAAATCAAAGAAAATGTGAAGGTCATTGTGAGAAAAATGTTCATTGAGCACAGTTTTTCTTCAAGCAAGTGGGTTCTGGAAATTGTATGAATATATTCCACATCTGTATTGATGATTAAATTCAAAATGCTGTACCTGGCAGGCAGCCCTAGAGTTTTCTTTTCCAGACTGATACAACACTGATAAAATAATTCTATGGGACTGGAGTGATTTATTGTAGTCAACATGTATGAAAATATCAAATGGATGCATGACACAGTTAAAAGTAAAATATAATTTAGAAGCATTGTATTAATTCCTCTCATTCAGCCTACGTTGCTAAATGATGATTCAATTTTGCACTCTACCTCTCAATAGCTAGTTGAGTCAATGTCTGTTTTTGGAACAAGAATCAAAGTTTGAATCATTTTCTTTTGCCAAAATTTTCCACAACTGTTAATCTTAATTTTGACACTAGAAACTATTACTTGTCAGCACATTATTTGGAGTGACTTGTCATTTGCAGATTAGCACATAGGCTGGGAGTAAAAAAAAGAAAATAAGATGGTTGTTTCTTCACTGCAGCCATCTTTAAAGCCATTTCATTTGTCTGAGCACAAATGCTGAAGGGATACCTTCTTTGACCATGTACTGGTGTCCAGGTCCTGGAAGAGTCACTCATGGTGTTCAGTTTATGTCTCATCACAAAAGGCATTGAGCCAAAGCTCTTCTTTACTGAAGGAGTCCTGTTCACACACGTCTGTTGTTCTCATTCAATGAGTAATGAGATGGGTGCCTGGGAGGCATACAGCTTGCTAAAATGAAAGAGAAGAATTAATATCTGTTTTGTCCCTCAGACTTCATTCAGTGGACCAGAAGGTTAACTGCTATTTTAGGCTGGAAGTTCTGCAGTGAGTTTACTTCACTCATTGTGATATACTTGTGCTAGGCCATGCAAACAATATTTAGACGTCACTCATTACAGGGTCTTTTTTTCTTTTTCTTCTTTTACAGTATGTTTTTCCATTGTCATCCTTATCCTCCAAATCCTTTCCATTGCTCTTACAGACAAAAACGGATAAACGAATTTCACTTACTTGGTCAATGTGTATGTATCTCATTTTAATATATAGACACTGGGTCTTTTTTATTTTGTGGTAGAACACCAAGTTTGCGTTTTTTATTAGTTTACCAAATATCCATCGGAACCTCAAAAAACATTTTAAGAAACATTTTTACAAAAATAAAATACAGCGATTTTGGATATTGCTTTTGGTGTGAATTTCAGGTTCTCACTATGTAACATTGGAATGACTATGTTGCGTAAGCATTGAATTGCCTCATTAGTGAGAGTGTTATGGGGGACAGGTGATGAGTTTAACCTGTTAGATGCCAAGCTTGGTAAATATAAAGAACAACTCTGAAGGGAAATAATATGTCTCACTTATAACAAAAAGAATGCCTTCGTGCTACTGATATGTTAGAGCCTGACGAAGTCGGCTCACTGCTACTTACCATCTGGGGTGTTCACAGCCAGTAACTTCTAACTTGACAGGACATTACAGCCACAAACACAGTCTGTTGATATTAGACCCAGATCTGGGAGGCCATGAGTCATGGTGTCCAGAAGCAGTTAACCATCACACCTGATGCAGAATAAGTCTAGTTTGTACAGAACTCCACCTGTAGTGACTGGCAAGTGGCAGCCTGACTGTAATGTAATGAGCAAGCCCTGGAACCTCACTTGCTTTCTGTCCTTCCTGTGAGCTTCTGCTAATGTGACAGCATTCCAGCAGGGTGCACCTTCCTCAGGTTCTCACAAATTTACCAATAATGGCCTCTTAATAATCCCCATCTATGAATTGGTTTCATCATTCTGTTCTCCTCCCCACTGAGAGCTGATGTGTGGGGAGCGTACTGGTGCACTTTTGCTGCCGTCATATCATCCAGGTGGGTGCTGGTGGACCAGAATCCCCATTACCTAAAAAGCAATAGATGATTTGCAGTTGTCTGCATTTTGTTATTCTCCTATATTTGCTCTGTAATTCTGTATACAACTGTACTGTCTGATACTTATACTTCTAATGACTTTGTCACTGTTACATGGCAAGCAGAGAACCTTATAGTAGACTTTATCCAGTAAAGTCACTGCTCGTATTTTGGTGAGTAGTTGTAACAAGACATGGTATGAGATTACAAGCATTTTATATTTTTAGTGGTTTATTATAGTGCATTACAAAAACCCAATTAAGCGATGTTAAACTGCATTTAATTTCTTCATGTGACATTTGACAGACCTGTCTATATTTCTTTGCATATACGTAGTATGGGTAAGTTTACTCTCATCTGTACTGCTTTTCTGCCTTTCCCGACCATTCCGTCTTTGGCATGTAGAATACTTTCAAATGTTTTCTTGCAAAGAAAGTTTAAGAGACAAAAGTAAGTTAGACAATTTGTCTCTGTTACGATCTGCCTGATCAGAATGGCAATCAAACAACAGAGATCACCTCCCATCATCCCCTTATTGGTCTCCAATGGAGCTCCATGTCTTTTCCATTCTGTTTGATCTTGACAGTAATTATGCTACCAGTGTCCTTTGTCAGCGTTTAAGCACCCGCTGCTCGTATGTTGCCGGATGCCCTTCTTTTTAATTTAGAGCTCTGCTGCAGATAACACATTCAGCTGTCAGCCCTTGGATCTTTTCTCATTTTCTCATCTTTTTCCCCATTGAAAGATTCTACCTGCACATTGCTGTTTATTCCCAACCCCCCCCCCCCCAAAAAAAAAAAACTCTGCTGTTGTGCTGTTTGAATACATGTATACTTTAAGCCTTCCCAAGGACGTCAGCTAACATTTTACTGATCAGTCTAACACTTCCCAGAGCGAGAGAAACCCGCACAGGAGAATGAACGAGTAGTCAGGCCATCATCTGGCACTAATTGAATAGAATTGGTAGCAGGAGACCAGAGCATGTGCCAGGGATTATAAAGCTGAATGAAGATAATGACAGTCTTTCTGGCTCTGTGGCTCAACATACTAAGGGAACCCCCGATGTTTTGGCTTTCTCTGTAATGTGAGTTTTCCCCTTCTTTATCACACAATAAAAAAAACTAAACAAAATGTTGGCAGGAGTTCTTGCAACTTGGACTTCTGAGACATCTGTCACCTGTAATATCTTACCTGCACAGTGGTCAATTTTGGAATTGCACAATGCAAGAATGTTTTGAATGGGGATTTGGCATGTCCTGCAGATTCAGAGCCATGCCCCAGCCCTGCTGGAGAGTAAACACTGAAACCTCTGCTGTTTGTCTCTGTAATGCCTGTCCTGCACAAAATGCAGCTCGAACTTTTGTCGTCTTCCATGTCGCTGCTGGGCGTTTGGTGGAAGACCAATTGTGAAGTTGTTCCATGCAAAGTATTAATTTCAGAACTGCAGCTGGTGGTGTTTCATATCGGCTCTCAGCATCCCTGGGTGTAAACTCCTGGTTTGAGATTCAGACTTTGCAAACTAGCCTCATTAGCTGTGAAGGAGCTGCGATTAATTAAAATAATTTAATGTTATCGCACCCGCTTTGGTCAGCCAGATTTAAACCGGGGGAGTGCTCTACCGTCTGCTGCTCGTTCTGTTAAGCATTACCAGTACAGTGGATGTGGGCTAATTAGGAGAAGAGGTGGAATATTTTAATAGCAATTAACAGGCTACGGATTTATTTAAGCTCTAATTGAAGGGTTCTGTGTTGAAGCGAGGAAACCGATACAGAGCCTGAATAGTGAATCAGACTGTGGGGAAACGGGTGCAGCATACTGACGATTTAGTAATTAGCTGGAATCAAGCTGGCCACCTGTTTACTGACTGGTTAGCCCCAGGAATATTGACTCTATGAATGCTGTATAACTATTCAGTGATTATTTTGCATTCAGCATGCTAAAGGAAATGTTGTATTTACATTTGTTTTGGGGGTAAAAGGACAGACATGTGGGCAGGAATTATTCCTTGGAAGTATTGTCATGTCCTAGATTTGCAAGTCTCAAGTGAGCATAGATTCCTAAGATTTGTGTACGTGCAGCTGACTTTTTATTTAATGTTGTTATGCTTGTCATTGGTTCTGTTTCCATTAACTGGTAAATACTCATCAGAGTCCATTTTAAAAGCTTCCACGATATATGTATCCCATCCTACATATATGCTTGTGTTGTGTGTGTTAAGCTGCTGTTGCACTGCAATTTCCCTCACGGGATCAATAAAGTATCTATCTATCTATTTCTTTTTTTAAAATAGCATTAGAAATACTTTTTATTGACATTCTTCAGTTTATTAATCATCTCAGCCAACCAGTACGGCTCTTACTCCAGCACAGTGGAAACATAGACGTCATGGGTGAGTCTTGTGAATCAGGTGCTGTCATTCTCTACTTGTGTTCGTCAGTAGTGCAGACAGTCTTGAAGGGAGGACTGATGCAGAACACCACGGATTGAAGTGCAGGCCCAGCTCCAGCCAGCCCCGACAGCACTCAAACAGTGGTGCACTGCTGCTTGGGGAAATCCTGGTCACAGTTAGCTAATAGGCTAGCCCAGGTCTCGATTATATGGCTATATCTGTACTCCATTGGGAGCTTGGAGGAAACTGTCTACTCTGTCTAAAAGGTGCACATGGAAGCCAAGTTATTTGCCAAGCAGAATCCATTATCTAGAATTGTAAAAATATAGGAAATTTGATTAATAAAAAATAAAATAAAGCCATAACAGGAAGTGCAATGCAGAAACTGCACTGGGCTATTGAAATAGTAATATTTAATGCGGTGTAGAGAAAGACTACAATGAAGGCAGCCTAGTGTGTGCTCTATTTCTAGTGAACAGCAGCAGTAAAAAATTTAGTTTTTGTTTTTATTTGTCGTTATCTACTTTTCCAGTCACTGGTGGGCTTGCACCCATATTTTTGTGTAACTCTTTGCTTCAACAAACTGTCATCTTCTGCATATGTTAGTGGGGTCAGCAGGGGACGCTCACCCTTCGGTCCATGTGGGTCCTAATGCCCCATCACTATACTGCAAACAGGCACCGTCCTGACTCTCTGTGGTCATTAAAAATCCCAAGGCGTTTCTCTAAAAGAGTAGGGGTTTTACCCCGGCGTCCTGGGCAAATTTCCCATTGGCCCTCACCAATCATGGCCTCCTAATAATCCCCATCTATGAATTGGCTTCATTACTCTGCTCTCCTCCCCACTAATAGCTGATGTGTGGTGAGCGTTCTGGCGCACTATGGCTTCCGTCGCATCATCCAGGTGGATGCTGCACATTGGTGGTGGTGGAGGGGAGTCCCCATTACCTCTAAAGCGCTTTGAGTGGACTGTCCAGAAAAGCACTATATAAGTGTAAGCAATTATTATGAATTATTATATGTATATTCTGAGACAAAAACATCTTCCCATGAGAAAGCCCAGACAGTTTTGTAGCATTTCAGCCACTTTGCTTTAACTGCATAATATCAGCAACATCAAAAGCAAAAAAAACAATCCACAAAAATATGGAAATTGGAAGCCACTGATGATTTTAAAACACTTTTGGAGCCTCTAGGCAAGACTTCACTGCTTCAGGCCAGGAGTCAGAGAACCGTTTGATTTCGGATGGTGGCGATTGAAATTCCACTGGCCTGCGTGGCTCTGATTCTGTTAAGTATGTTATTTGTCTCTGTCAGAACCCTGTACTGCAGTATAGATCTATACCTGTTACAATGACATTGCTTTCCCGCCTCCACTAAATTACAAGTTGATTAAATGATGACACAGGCATGTTAAAAAAAAATCCTGACACTTCCTTTTTTTCTTAGCTTGTCTCCTCCGTGTTTTATTACTTAGATCATCTCGGTAAGTGGGGGTTTAGGGTTATTTGTGAAGCAAAATGGTGGCACACTATGTCCATACTGCAAAACAAATGGTTTGTACCATACTTAATGATTTGGTACTATGGGTAAATCCACTCAATACAATGCACTCTAGAGCTGGGGTGCCCAACCTTTTTTTAATGCAAGATCTACGTTTTCATTTGCCAGCCCTGCGCGATCTACCAGGATGAATTTGAAGCTCTGATATAGGAAAAACAGACTGTGATCAGTAAAATAATGATACCCATCACTAATATGACAGCATATCAAAGCAAGTGACTCATGCTACAGTGAACAAGTAATGTTCCCCATTTTAGAAAAACAGAATATCCTATCTAAATGTGAGCATTGGCACTGAGAAACTTGCTTGAGAACACTTGTAATTTTTTTTTGAACGTTTTGACATTGCCGATCATGTCGGTGACATTTTTATTTTGTCCCCGCAGCTCGACATTCAGCTAATTCAGCAGTTCAGTCGAGTCTGTGAGGAATGCTAAATCCAGAAGCCACTGGTCATCCTCTAATTGGGCATATTCACCGTGTTTAGACGACTTGAGATTTCAGGCAACAGCTGTCTGAACCTCGCCAAAAATGTCCGTTTTTGAAATCTCCAAACAGCAAGTCAGCAGCCTCATCACTTTCATTATTACTTCTCGATCCCTGAATTACTTTTTGTGTTTAGCCAAGACGTGGCTCACACAGAATGATGCGATGATTGCCGCTTTTCCTCTTGTAATAGGCCTCGTTAAAAAAAAAACGACTGCTGCTAATTGAGTTTTAAATTTTTCAACTTTTCTTTTACGTAACTCACTTTTAGGGGAAAAGTCCACATCATACGTTTTGTGTGCAGTTTTGAAATGTTCTATATTTCCCTTTTGCGTGTAGACGCTAGCATTGCAGGTTTGAATCCGAAAGTACAAAATAATATTCACGCTCCCATTCCTTGTGGTAATGGTAGGTTTTCGGTCCTTTGCTTTATCATTTTCGCTCAAACACTACAGCTATCAAATAGGCAATCAAACTTAACAAACTGTTGGCGAATTTGTCACAGCCACTCTGTTTCGCTCCACTATGCACTGTAGCAAATGTGGGGTTTGTGCGGCAATAACCAAGAGAACATTCTTGGGTAGCACACAACACTATTTACGGAGCTCCTGTAGCCTTTTTTCAGTGTCAGCCAGCACTCAGGGAAGAGACTTTTACAACCCGTTCGACAAGGGTTAAACACACACAAGGGCAGTAAAATGTATGACATTACATGCACAGATTTGAATGCATTTTTAGGCTATCGAAAAAAGTAAATAGTCAAGTAGCCCATTTATGGATCGATCGACTGGCAAGCACTCCTCGACTGGTTGGCTACCCTGCTCTAGAGTGTACTATTGATACAGGGATGCCAATGCATCTCCTTGTATATTTATATCAAGCACCACACATTGTGCACAGCACATTTTGGCCCTTTTTGTAATTATGAATAGATGATCTCCCTAAAATGTTTATTCATGATGATGGTAATATTAATGTCAGCATATTAATTTTTAATTACTATGGATTGAAATGTTTTCCACGTTTGGCCTCCATGCCAAAAATACTATTAATGCGTATTAAAGTGAGAGTCATCTACTTATTTTTTTATAAGGTAAGCTCCAGCTTATAAGAATCTATATCATGTTAATAAATATTGTAAACGTTATGAAAGTTAAGGACTGCAGCCTCTTTCTCTCTGAGGTGCTGCTGAGTTTGTATTAATGATATTGCTTCCAATAATTTTATTCAATAGAGGTTCTAAACTTTTTACATAACATGAAGAAGGGAATGCTTTCAAGAGAAGATTTTCAGCAAGTCATGTTTTAGAATGTGTTTATGAATAGTGATTATTATCGTATTGATTTTGTTATGTCTTATTAGTATAGTACTTCTAAATTAAGCTGGTTTTTCCAAACATGTTTTCATAAGTTAGCAGAAAAGACCAAGAAGTTGCAAAACCATGAACAGCCATAATTTAAGTGTAAGGAAAAAACAATCTGAAACCATCACTAGATTTAGTAAAGTGGGTAGTTTGTTTTATGTCTCCAAGGGCTGCATGTAGCTCTCAGGCCACAGGTTGTCCTCCATTACACTAGCTCAATCATACTCTACTAATCTATTATTAATGCTAACTGTTAGCTGATATCGTTATACTCCCTGTTGTTATAACTTTTCTCTTGTGTATTTAACTTAAAAAAGATTTAGTTTCATTTATATTGTTGCAGCAGTTCGTAAGCTTTTCAGCCCTTACATTGTGTTTTATATTTTTAAATTTAATTTAGTTAAAAGCAGTAACACCCTACTCTCTAGAGACTGCCTCTTTCACCAGTGTTGAATGAGCAGGTATTTCTCCAAAGTTGTTGTGTTTTGTTCATTGCAGTATCTTCTGCCTGACCTGACCGGTCAGCATTTAAGAGCTGTAAGAAGCAGATGTAAATGAACTGGCAGGCCAAGGGAGATTTGTCTAACATGTTCTATTCTGTTTTCTTTTCTTATCTTTCCAGTTGCAATACCATGCTGGTCTGGCATCTAGTCTTCTCAACCAGCAGTCCTTGAAGCGCTCTGCCAATCAGATGGGTGCCTCTGCCAAACGACGTCCGAAAGTTCAGCCTACCACCCTTGTCCTTCCTCCACAGTGAGTTTATACCAATCCATAACTCCAAACAGATCCGTACAGCGGGGTGTTCCAAAAGTTTGTAGAGGTGTGTTATCCATCCAGTTTCTAATTGCCTCATCTAATTCAGGGTCAGAGGCGGGAGTCAGCCTATTTCAGCAAGCAATGGACGCAAGCTGGGTTACACCTTGTATAGGATGCCTGTCCAGAGCAGAACATGCACAGACCAAAGCACGCACACACTCGCACCTAGGGCCAGTTTTCCCAGTAGCCAATTAAACTACCAACATGTCTTTGGACTGTGGGGAGAACCCCTACGCTAACACAAGGAGATCAAACAAACCACTGGGCCACCATGTGAAAATACATTTTTTTGATTGTTTCTGAACCTGATCTGGAAGAAATAAATAACAAATCCTACAGAAATTCAACATTGCAGTCTGCCATTTTTCAGGAAAAGTACAATTTGAATAGCATGCTAGTCTGTTTGTTAAATACATATGCTGAGGGGTCACAAAACAGAATCTTTGATCTTGGAAATAAAAACAAACCTCCTGTGCATTGCCTCAGCTAGCCAGGGAGCCACTTTGAAAATTGCCCTGCCAAGGGTAAAATGGGCTTTTAATGTAAGATGAAAGTCAGTCAGGCTTGGAGAAGGTCTTGAGAATGGTCCACAGCTGTCAGTGTAGTCGACTAACAGAGAAACGCTGTGTTCATGTAGCCACTGAATTTGTTTCCTTTCAGTCTGTGTTTTGTGGTTTATACAGGGTCTGAACCCTCTTCCATCAAGATATGAGATCCAACATAATGGAAGAATGTGCTTTGGTTGTCTCAAGCACAGTGTTAGACATCTGCGAGAAGCAATCCTCTTTAATTGGAATACATGTCAAGTGCCAAGTCTGTGTGCTGTTAATGTTCTGCTGCAGTGTATGAAAGGAAGTACTCTTTTATATTAAACTTTGATTTTTAAAAAGATTCGAGGTGCAGCCATCTCAGGAAGAAACCCATGTCTCTTTGGGGTTTCGAATGAAGAAAATTTAAATGAGCTGCCACATTAATGCAGCATCAAACCCGTTTGCCAAAATGATTGACGTGTGCATTCTGTGGCGAGAACCGGAAAAACTTCTTTTTCTTTTACCTGTCATGTTCATTGATCTTGCCTTTTGGGAGGTTTTTTTTTTTGTTCATTTTGTGTAACACGGAGATCATGCTGGTGAAGTACATTGCGATACCACCTTTCTACTTATTGACAGAAGCAGAAGTTGTCTCACTATGGCATTGGCAGCTGTTGCTTTTTTTTAAATACTTCCGCTGTAGCTCTGTTATTGAACCTCCGGACAGCCAGGCTGCTCAGTCACTGATGGATGGCTGGGCTAGTGTGTGTTTGAGGAAATGGAATAAATGATGGGCCAAATAACCGAGCACATTATGTTATGATTCCGTAGTTGTGTATTGCTCAGCACCTCTCTGTCTAGCATCCGCTCGGATCTGCGGTGCCTTGAGCTCTTTCTCCCCCCTGCTGTTTCTGTAACGAGAGGACAGTCCTTCTGTTCTATAAACCCGGCTTTTGCCAGAGTCTGAGTCCAAGCCATGCACAAGTGATTTTGTAGTTAATTAAAAGAATGGGAGGAAGAATTAGCAGTTAATGACTGCTAACACTTTGACATCAGTTTTTGAAAAGGAGCAAAAAAAACATTTAACCTAACGAATGAAAAAGGGATATTAATGTTATAAGTGAAGTAATTCTATTTGTTGAAAATCTGTAATGCAGACCAAGCTGTTTCATTTGAAAATAAAATAAGGATGCTGAGAAAGTAGCCTCATTGCCTTTTTGACATCTCTCTCACTATGTCTCATTAGCACTGGTATAATTTTGTTATTTCATTTTGAGTGGGATGCGACATGTGACTCACTTTTGGTCAAGTCCATTGTCTGAATGTGTCAGAGCAAGTATGATTTGTACGCATCTTGTTTTTTTAGATTACACAGGATGAATCCTGACCAGCTTCATTCACAACTTATAGCTCATTTTTTTATCACCTCCCATGATTTAACGTCACTATTAAATAATTATTGCTGACGTAAGAACTGCCCTTAAACAAGCAGTACATTAAAAGCAGGTGGATGAAAAAGGCCTCTAAACATTAACAGGTACGGGAATAGCTCCACAGCTGTATTGGATTGAGAAAAACATCATTGAATTGAAAAGAAAAGTAAGAAGCGGAAGATTGTATTGCGGAAATCATCATTGAATTAGAAAGAAAAGCAAGAAGACAAGTTTACATAACTTTAGAGTACATACCTCTGTCTTCAGTAAAAAATCTTTTTAACAAGAAATAAAGGATAGAAAATCTCAGTATGTTCAAAGTGCTTGACATCCGCATTTGTTTGCCAACATGACTCATGAAAAACCTCAAATATAAGAAAATGCACCCTTGGGTAAGCTCTGCCCTTGTTTAAACACCTCAGCTGGTTAATTTAAAATTAATGTCACATAGCTTTCATTCAAGGTAATATGGTGATGTATTTATCTGTGGGGGATTCCTTAATCCCTGGCACATCTTCCAAACGTGTATCTGTTATATCCATACGTCTGTTACATTTTCTAAACCACTTTATCCAGTACAGGGAATTGGGAGAAGCCGGAGCCTATCCCAGCAAGCAATGGGCTCAAGACAGGATATACCCTGGACAGGACACAGACCATCATGGGGCCACAAAGCAGGGGCAATTTTTTATAGAAGTCAATTATCTCAGCATGTCTGAAACCCATACAAACACGGGGAGAACATACACACTCCACACAGAAAGCACTCCACGTAGATTGCAGGAGTTGAACTCGGGGGCCCCTGCGCTATGAGGAAGCAATGCTGTTCCTCCATGCTGCCTATGTGTAATATCTCTGGTAACACTTTATTTGAATGTTGCCACATAAGGATTTCATAATCCCGTCGTAAATGCTTCTTGTTATAACACATGCATAATGTTTTATAATTTAAGCTATAGATAATATTCTTTCTGTTCGCAAACTGTAGGTTGTGGAGGCCAGCCTGGTGTGAACTTTGCTGCATTTAGCAGTTTTACTATACAGTTATGCAGATTTTTTTCTCTCTTCATACAGAACACATTCAAAATGCCTTAACCACTCACAGGTGAAAAACATTTGAATGTCTCTAGCATAATAGGCTCCTTCGTTCTTATGTAGTTATTGGCATATAAGGAGAAAAGTCTGCTCTGAAGCAAACACTTTTGGAATCCCTCCTGGAAATGTTTATTAACAGCTATTCTAGATAGCACAGCTTCCTTGTGCTGTGTTTAATGTTAGTCTTGCACTGCTGGGCGATTTCTGTGATTGCCTGGTCTTGCACTTCCTGGTGACCATTCCAAATGCAAAGACGAAGAAGAGCTTAATGTGTTTCTGAAATTGCTGAAGAGCACTACAAGGTGAAGGCTAGCTGTCTCTTTCTCTGTGAAACATTGTTCTCCTGAAATCACAGTGCTAAATGGAGTAGCCAATGAATTATGCAAAACCTTTATGTGAGGTGGCTTTCATATTTTCCGATTTTTCACTAACTTTGTTTAACATTGTATGTGTTGGACAACTGTACTCTTACTGATGGTCAAATATTTGTCACAAATACTGTAATTTGTTGTCATAATAAAAATAATAGTGGCATTAAACCATTTGTAACCCTCCCTAATAGACTCAAATCATAATATTACTTATTTTATACAAATCAAAGCATGAAAATATTATGCGAGAACTATATAGCCTGTACACTAATGGGGGTGGTGGTGGAGTGACTTGGAAAAGTGCACGTTTTGGTCATGAGAAGAAAAGGCAAATTGCATTGATAAATCAAATGAGAGTCTCAATGGAAGTAAAAAAAAAAGTAAGAGCTCTCAATGGTTTTATACAAGTGGTTCTTACAAAAAAAAATCCTCTTCAGAATGGAAAGAGCGTGTTACTTCAAAAGCTGTGTATAGAGGGACACAGTTATTTTACAAATTTCAATTCAGTTCAAACTGCCACTTGACTTTTTAAATCCAGCAAGAAAACTACCTCATGTTGGTTTAGAAGAGGCACTTGATGGGAAACCTCAGTTGTGCCAGCATGATTAGATTACTTTATATGTATAAATGGGTTATATATATATAAGGGTTTACAGGGATGGTAGAAGGATCAAAGATAAGAGTCAAAGAAATGTGACAAGTAGCAAAGAAGGGGATTTCAATGATTACTGTAAATAACAGTGGTATTATTAAGGGGTGCAAGGCAGTAGGTGAGGAATTTTAAAGGATGTGATTATGAAAGCTTCAGATGAAAGTGTACAAAATGTATAGGGAATGAGGAGCAGACAGAGCCCTATTTGACTAATCCTACACGTGGCAGTTCAGTGGTCCCTCACTACTTGGCAAATTCTAGCTCTTAAAATGACCTATTCTCGCTCTCATAACATCTGGATCACAGCAGACAACCATTTACCAGCTGTGCTGCTTGCAAGCACCCTTGATGTGGATTTTACCTTCTTATTAGACCTTAAGTTTCTTTGTATATGCAGCTTTGTATCTGCTTTGAAGACTAACGTTTAAAGCCGTTTCAGTGCTAAAGGCTTTGCATATTTGTGTATTTGTTCCTGGCAGTTGAATAGAACACTTATTTTAATGAGGAGAGGAATATTCATGGTCCTGTGACCTTAGCTGCAGGTTTGTCAGGTATTCCTCTCAGAGCTGCGATGTCGTATCAGTAGGGACCGTCATTGCTGTGTATCCTACTACATCCCAGGCACCACAAAGGAAGTGCATGAACTTTGCACCATCTCTGCACTAAAACCATATTTTTAGACTCTTGCAGTATGATCTGCCCTGGTCAGCTCTTTGTGATTAATGTGTGTAGAAACATTATTGTGTTCCCATATTTTATTTGAGTCTGCATCTGCACCACTGTAGCACATTATCAACTGAATCTGTAAGTGTAAGTGTTCTATTATTCATAGTATTAATAATATTAATTGTATTAATTGAGGCTAGATATCGCTCTTCTTGGAAATGTAGGCTGCTCATTTCTTTGATAAATGAATGCATGGATAGGTGAATGATGCTTCAGAAGGTTGCTGTTTGCAATTTTATGCATGAGATTAGTCGATGATTGTGGTCTTCAGTTTATAGATCTCTTTGAAGGTAAATACTGTGAGTGAAGAGTGCTTAGCCTATGAAAACAAAAGGGCAAAAAAAAACTTTGCTTCTAACTTGACACTTAAAGAAGTCATTGAGGTAAACTTTTCAAATTTATCTCATTTAGGGGAAGGAGGTACATCGATTTAATCCATACCTTTCTGTGAAAGGGTTTCCTTACAGCTTGTCTTGTGCCTGGGTGGACAGCAAGGGAAGAGAAAGATTTGCAATCTGTTGTGATTGTTTAATCAGTTTATTGATTCCTTGTTTATCAGAAGAGGATGTCAATGATAGCCAGTGACTAGGACAACACAGACATTAATCTTTTGAATGGAAACATGTTGAATTTAACTGACTAAATAGCCATTTGACATGTTTCACCTAGGCCCAGACAACTGTCAGCAATCAAATGTTGGGACCTCTTCAACTGTATGAACACATAGTAAATGCTTCCACCTTGTTACCACTGATGTGTCTTGTCGCCAGGTTGAACATTTGCTCCCATTAACTTACTGGAAGCTGAGGCTTAAAGCAAAAAGTGAAAATCAATAGGTTCTCTCTCTCTCTGCCCTTTTAATCCCTGTTATCGGCCGGTGTGACGCTGACATGCGCCTAGTACGGAGCTCAGCAATGGCGCATTATACAAGTCATTAGCTGGGGTAGTTCCTGCTCAAATAGGAAGCAAATCAGATTAAGGTAGCATCTGATGGTTGAACACGCTTTCTAGAACCGGGATAATCAGGAGCAGAGACTATATTGATTTTTGCTTTCCTTGACAGCATGCCTTGGTTGGAGCTGGGATTGGAAAGCAGTTAGTGACTATGGCCTTGGATTAAGACTTCCCAAGGATTGCATGAAAATGGCGCCAAGTGGAGCTGTGTAAAATGTACACATAAGCCATGTCTTGCTTAACTATGCTTCTAAACTTTCCCTTTCCAACCACTTGCCTTGTCTATTTTTTACAGTTCTATGTAGCTCATTCTGTGATACAAAATTCAGGTGCAAATGGCCAAACAGGGAATACAGTGCAGTGTAGGTAGGCTGGAATGTGATTGAGATATTAATATCTTTGATCATAAAAGTGTTCAGGCAAACATCTACCATGTTAAAATAAAGTCTGAATCTCAAAAAAAAAAATATTGTTAGCTTAACCTAGATTTTCCTTGTCTTCATCTTGTTCTTGCTCAGTCCAAAGAAAAAACACATTTGTCATCTTATGCTTAACAGTTTAATGTTCATTTAATCATATCTAAAAAGTACGTTTACACAATAAGAAGAGCTGAATGTATAACAGACCCTCGAAAGCCATCTATAATGTGTTTTTACGTCAGGCACAAATGGGTGGAGATAACTTGAAGCAACTGTAGTTCAGGCACCTTAGAAAAGGATCTGTGATGTTCTATTTGGCAGTTTTGCTCTCTAGCCTGCAGTGATACTTCATGCTGTAGCCCCTATTGTTTAGACTTGTGACCCATCCCTTTTCGTCTCCGCACATCACATGCCAATTATTTTCTGCACACATAGCTGCTAATTACTTTTCCTCTGCTTGTGCTTGTGATCCCAGCACTTGGGACTTCTCTTCATTTCTAAATTGACCAATTTAAATATTTTGCCAGATCATTTCAAACACGTACAGCAGTTTTTCTTTCAATTAATAACCATTTAATAACTGCTGGGTATTCTGGACCTTATTATTTTTTATCCATTTCCCTAATACAGTTCAAAAGCCTGCTGCAAAGCGAAACACATCTGAAGCTTACCATGGGGAAGCGTTGGACATAAATAGACACAACAGCTTTTAATGGTGAATTATTGAATACATATCCACTGTAAGCTCTATAAGCAAAATACAGTAAAAGCAACAACGCAGTAAGCAGGAAAAAAATCTAAACCACCCCTTGGAACAGCTTTGTGTTTTTTAGGCTCAAGGATCAGAAAAGATGGAGAAACTTTTGCTTGTCTTTTGGGTTTTGTTATAGCACTCCATCACAGACAGGTTGTATCCGATTTTTAGTTTTTTGTTTCAGACATTTGGATTTCCGGCTGTTTATGAATAAGTTGTATCGCAAAATTCCATTTCTAGTTGTAAGAGCTAAGGCTGTGTCTTTCAGCATAAAGCGACTGTATGTCGTGGTTATGACCAGCAAACAGAAATAACCCAAAGAATTGTTCTTTAATTAGATTTAAATATTCAGGCGCTTCCCTGTTACTGATTTTCATTCCTCTTTATCATGCCTTAAATCAGAAAAACTGGTATACTGTACAGATTTGAAGAGTCCCATGTGAATTCAGAATAGATCATCCCCTTCCCTCAACCGTTAGTTTTACAGATAGTTCAGTGTTTTCTGGGTTTCTAGGGAATCCTCCATTTGGGGTTTGAGTTAAAAATATAGAATAAGTTGAAGTTTTCAGTGCAGAAACTCTTCACTCCCTAGACAGATGTGACTTGAAAACAGGGGTCCAAGCAAGATCTGTTTTGTTTTGTAACATCAAGGGATTCAGATTGGTAAGGATGTACAGGAAATAGACATACTTAAAACAGCAAACTCTCCTAACTGGATTGATCCATAGAGGCATTGTTATCTTTACATCTGAGGTAAAGCTAAAGTGCATGTGCCTGACTATTTTACCCATAGAGGTGACTCCAGCCTGCTGCAGTGCTCAAACAACGTGAGTTATGTTTTTTTAAACATTGCTTGGATTTCAAAATATTTCTGTAATTAGATCTGCAGTGCTGTTATTTTCCTGTTGCCAGCTATCCCATTAGAGAGGGCAAGTTGGCGTTTATGAGGCTTGGATAAATCTGATGATTTCACTTTAATTGTAGAACTGCACATGCATTATTTTCAAGGGCAGCTGTCATTTGTAATGATAGGATTTAAAGAAAAAATCATAGCAGCAAGACAAATTAATTTTCAAACCTTGTTGACTGTAACACCTTGGAATGAAGCACTAATGCAGGGGCATGCTGAGGAAGTATTCTGTCATTTCCAGATGTAATTCCTTATTCTAGAGACTTCATTAATCCTCAGCTCACCTGTTAGCAACATTTCTGAAATAATAAATGCACACTAGCTGTGGCTGCAGGCTCAGGCTGATAGTGATTTATATAATGAATATGAAAATACATTTTTATCTGTTTAGTACTTTAGCAGTGAAGGGATTTATTGAAATGCTGTGTTCTGAAGTGCAAGGAGTAGGTAGTAATTATCTGAAAACGAGCAAGAACAGGGTATGAACTTTTCAGGGAGTCCTGAACTATACAGAGCTGGTTTTGGCTTTATTTGCTTGTTGTGTTTGCTGGGGGCGTGTTTTTCATTAGCGCGAGACATTTAATAGGCAATATCTTGTTAATTGTGTCTTTGCTTTTACCATACGCGAAACTGTGAATGGCATAGGAATAAAAACATGAATGTTTTTATCAAGAAATGTCAGAATTAGTCTGTTGACCAATAGATCGTGTTGTCTGAGCTGTAATTAAAATTGTTTTGTTTGATTGGGTGACTGGCATGGTGAAGAGACGTTAAGCAATTGATTTTGTGATGACCGCCTACACCTGTTTCCTGTGTTCACCTGTTTCTTTTTGCTTTCCGAATTGTGTGGAGATAGCTGTCGACTCTTTGATTTAACACCCCGCCACGATGCCTGGAAAGAAAGGGTCAGCTTCCAGCCTAAGGTCACGTCCGGCAATTGCATAACCATACTTTAATTTTTCAGGATGTTTTTAAAACATCTTTTCCCTTCTAATCAGTGAGAGATTGGGGGATTATTTCTCTCATTTTACAGGCCAGATTACACCGACCTGGATAAATCTGTGGGCCCATTTCACCATCTGGCCCCTCGTGTCCTGCGTAATCAGCACACTTGATATGTGCTCACTGCCATTCCAGTGCCTGGGTTATTAATTTTATTTATTCAAGCACACCTTCTCAGGAAGGAGAACATAAGAAGCATCACAAAGTAGGGGTTAGAGCTCAGGATTCACTTACTGGATGGTTGCAGTGCCACGTCCTGTCACAGACATGACATGTGGTACCCTTGAGCATGGTACTTCACCCCAGTTGCTCCTGTCCACCCAGTTACACTAAGGGTTCCAGCACTGATAGAGCGTAATCCTGTGATGGTATTCCATCCAAGGAAAAGCTACATCCTCTCAGCATGCTTAATGATACAGAAACTGGAATAAGATCTGGCCTGATAGGTCTGTAGGCCACATACTGTATGTGAAAGTGTAGCTAAGAAAGCCCACTTGAGAACTTTGCCCTTGAGCAGTGCTTCTGCTTATTGTTTATAGGGATAAAATATATACATTTTATATCTATCGTGCCTTTCACACCTTTTCCTTCCCCCAAAGCACTTAACAAAGCTGTGTGACAGTACATGATGTTACAATACAGAAGGAGAAGAACCAGAAACTCCTGCTAACATTATACAATTCAGAAAAAAGTACTAAGTGTGGAGTATTAAGCCTTCCATTTTGTCTTTCCGTGTGTCAGTATTCCATGTAGACTAGCAAATCCTCCTAAACGATAGCTGTATTCACAATGTCCCTCTTGGGTCCATGATAGTGATGCAGAATCCAACTCAGATGGTGCCCAGCCCAGGCACCATCCTGACATGTGGGGAGAAGAATAGGATAGGCTTTAGGCTGAAGAGGTTAATTTAAGCTCAGGTGTGGTTGTTAAAAATAACTTACTATAGTAGGTAGCAAACTAAATAATCTTCCAAGATTATTTAGTTTGAAGTGATTGAACAGTAAATCTTTTGGTTGCCCATCAGGCAATCAATATACATTTTAAAGAGATACCATTCCAAAACAATCTCAGAAATCACACCATAGTGATTGTCTTCATGATCAAACATTTATTGACCTGGACTATTTTCACTGATCGGTTATTATCTTATTTAGGGAATTCAATTTGTGCACTAAAATAACTTAGGTATCACAGTGTTGAAAAGTTACAGTGCTAGATCAGATGTTTTAACTGTAACTACTCCTAGGTATAATTGTTGTACTACCGAAATTCTGTGTACACTCAGAATGAAAGTACACATGTATAGATCAGCATTGATTTCTCTCTTCTCTACATTAAGGAATGTGTGATCATTCTGTGGCATTTAGTTAAACAATACAGCAGAAATTTCTTTGACTTGGAGACAATATTAAACAAATGTCACATTCTGAATTTATTGCCACGGATTTCCATATTAAAAAGGACAGTATCTCATTTTCCTACTTATTTGCTTGCCCTCATGAAAATGATTTTTCTTTTTTACACGGCAAATGTATAATGGTGTTTTTAATATGTTGCTTTCATTCCATTCCATCGTGTTCTCCCTGGCTGATTGCAGGGGACACCTGTTTTCAGGGAATAAGACTTTCATTCTTTTCACCTAAATAATGTTTGCTTACATAATTAAAACAGCCCTGCAGTAAAACAGTGCATTTGATTTTTTTTTTAATTTTTGTCTCAAGACTTGACTGTAGACTTGAACAAACTGACTTGAAACTTGACTTCAGTCTGCGAGTTCCCTCTTGCTCACACTGCTACACTTTTTACACCTACTAGGAAACGCATGGTCAAACCAATAGCTGATAATCAAAGTTTTTGGAAAAAGTGAAAATTGTGATGTCACTATAGAATTTTAATCAAAGAACACCTTTCATAAAATGTAGCTTTTTCTGGATGCTCGATTGTTTTGTGCTCTAATATTATCCATTTGGATCCTTTGGACTGTAGAATGGTGTTGAGTGGTTATTTTTGGGCTATTTCAAAAGTCATATGGGACCCAGATTCACATTTCCCCATTGTGATGATAAAATTCAGCCACTAAAGTGAAGGAAATTGGCAGGCCTTCATATTGATTATGCTTAAAACAAACAAAATAAACAGCTGGAAGGCCCTTTGGCCCTTTAATACATTTCACTGGTCTTAGGTAGAATCAAATCATGTATCGAAATTGCTGCAGTAGGAAAAGCACAGGTACTGTGTTTTATGTGCTCAAACGCAAGCCCCCCGTCACTAGTGGTTTATTTTCAATGCTGACATTTAATTATTGTTAAATTCGAGATATTTGTTATACATAATACATAAATTTAGATTCCTGTAATTAAATCTGAGCAGGGAGGTATTTTCTAATTTAACTACTTTGAATAATGCATTAATTCATGATTGCGTAATGCATTGATTCTCTATAACTGGATAATTCAATCAGCCACTACACCATATTCTGCTGAGATAAAATATTTTGGATTGGAAGCAGGATATCAAAGGGCACTTAAGCTGTATTCTGTTTTTTTTTTTAATTCTATTTCTCACCGTCTCATCAACTAGGCTTGACAAGACAACACAAAGAACGGGATTTGATGAATTTGCATTCTTAATAAAATTGCTTGGTGCGGGAGTGTGTAATACATCTGTTGATGTTATTTTATTAGCAAGCTTCAGTATATAGGGTAACATATTATATACAAGCTTTACATTAAGTTTAGGTAGGAAGGAAATGATAGGTGTCATTGCATACAAGTATTAATAAAATTAAGCAAATAAAATTATGATAAGGCTTGCACTATAAAGTGTGAAGCACAATGCATACACTGTTCAAGAAGAAAAATAGAAACAAATGAATTTCAAATCCACGTGGATACAGAGCAGCACTTTTGAGTGTAAACACTTTTCGTGTTGTATATTTACAGTAAACAAAGTGCAAATAACAAACAATGGCACAGTACATTAGAGGAGAATGTCTGAAGAAAGCAGTCTCTGAACTGATACTGTATATTGATAAAGCTATGTGTTTTTATGTAACAATAACAAGAAAAACAAAATAAAATTGATCCCTCCACACAGGTACTTTTGAACTGTGAAATCCATATGCGAGTAGACAATATGTAATTGGTAGTGTAAACGTACCTAAAATCCCTTTTTTCTGGCATGTTCTGACACGTATCCAACTTCAGACATTTATCTGTGCCATTAGTGAAAACAGTAGGGAAGATGGGCAATTCACAAAGCCTTTAAGTCTAGCCCGTCAATCACTCCATTTCTTTTATAACTACAGTAACATCTGAGGACAATCATGTAGAACCTTAGACTTAAATTATTTATATTTGCAGAAGAAGCTTAGATTTATCTTTCTCCTTGAGCAGTATGCTCCCATTTTATATCCTGTGACATTTCTATTTTAAAGACCTTTTGTGTATCCCTCTATTATTTTTATAGCTTCAATTGTAAGACTCTACGAACACAGGTCAAAAGGCCAATACGTTTATAAGTAATATGCTTACCATACTGTAGAGTGAAGTAGTATATGTAAGAAATACCAGCCTTCAAATATTTGCTTCGGGAGATTGTTAGAGCACTACAGAAGTAAAACATGTTTTCAGCATCTCATGTTTTCTTGAAAATAACAGTGCTCTGTACAGACTTTGGCTTCTAATGGTTTAAGTGGTTTTGGGTATACAACAAGATAACTATTAATTTCTTGATTTAACTAATGATACCTGGGTACATCATTTTTTACATGAAAAATTATGAGTTTGGATGATTTTTCTTGAAAAGCCCGTGTTTAGCAGTGAAAAGTGCAGCTTTCTGCTCACCTAAGTAAAGCATGTGGTTTGTGAAATAGCAAAGGCTGGTAGATCACATGCATTCTTACTTCTGTGGACTTGAAAAGAGAGGTGAACTTTGAATTCGAAATGCCTTATAACAGTAACATTGGGATTGGATATTTTCCTGTTTTATAATCTACTGAAACCTTTTCAACTGATTACAGATCACCGTATATTTGTCTGCTTTTTGTACGCCTATGAAATAATTGAATTGTTAATTCTTCAGATGCAAAGAGAGATCCTAATTTTAAAAAGTGCATTAAAAGTGAGCTGATTTAAATTCATGGGCTGAAGGGATTTCAGTCCTCCTCGATAGTTCCTCCATCTAGCAGGAGCAATATTTTAGTTTTATTTTCTAGGCCCTGGTGAAAAGAGAAGAATTAGTTAGAAAGATTATATCGGGCTAATTATATGCAGTTCAGGGAAATCTGTGGGCTCTGTGGTGGTGCATTTTGTCTGCTTGTTTCCTAGATGAACCTTGTTCATTTCCAGTTCTAAGAAATAGCCCTGTAATAGGAGCAATTTAAATGATAAATTCTTTAGCTTGTGGCTAGATGGTGGAAAGAAGGATGTTTACCAATATAGGCATAAACCTAAATTGTCCTGCATAGACAATTGCATGTGTCAGGTGTAGTGTTGTTGATTATGATGATCTTGCTTTTCTTGCTAATCCTACCTACAGTACCTTGGTTGTAATTTCCTAAAATGTGGGAATTTAATTTGATCTGGGTTCTGCAAAAAGATTGACCCAGGATGATTAGGACAAGTGTTATGAAATAGAGAAAGTGAGTATCTGAAAAAACTGCAGGTAGAAATGCAGTGTTGTAGGTGGAGGTACAGGTAGCTTTCCCTGAAACAGGCCTTAACCCACTAAAGATTACCATATAAAATATATATTTCAGAATTTCTAGCTTCCTAAGTATTGTCTCTTCTGAAATAGTTTTCAGTGTCAAAATAGAACTGGCCTACAGCTTGAGCAGGAATCTTTTCTTCAGATTGATAAACCGTGACAAAATTTAAATATCAAGTGGGAAAGAGTCAATTATTATTCTGCACCCAAAAAGCCCACACTATGCGGTGAATTAATTGGCGCCAGAATTGCAAAGCAAGCCTCATCTTGAACCTTACTGACACCTTTATATGCCGCAAATACAATGTTATTGTTGTTCTTATTTCTTATTCTCATTTGGCCTTCCTGTAACAAATAAATTACCATGCTTGAGATAAATTGTGAGTAATTCCATGGTTTGGTTTGATGAAGGGCTATCCTGTAACAATGGAATACCTCCAAGCACCTTAGTTTTTTATTATATTTATGATTTGATGGAAAGGAAGGTTACAGAGATGAAGAGTCTTATTTTCTGGTTGTTCATTCATTCCAATCTAATTTTCACCTTTCTGTAGCAAATAATAAACAGATTGAATGCATTCATTTTCTTTGTATCTCCTGAAGACACATGTTTATAGTCAAGAATAGTTTCATGCTTTTAATCTAAAGTTAAGGCCCAAACTGAGATTATAACTTGTTATAAAATATCAAAGAATGTGCAATGTATACCTTTTCCACTTTTGAGACTATTTCATGTTTAGAGTAAAACATTAGGTTTGTTCATAGAGAACATACCTTGTATTAATAATAATTAAACCCCAATTTTAATGAAGATGAGGTGTGGTAGTATATTCTTTAGCCTTATGTAGGTGACAAGGAAGGACCAGCTTTTGAAACAAGCTAAGCTATGTAAAATGTGTAAGTGGCAGACTGAGTTAAAGAAGATATATTGTACTATAAATTTCCAAAGCTTTAGAAAAACCTTGAGGCCTAAAAAAATCTGAATGTTTAGACATGCACTCCGACTTGGTATAATTCAGCTTCAGTGAATCGTTTTTTTTTCCCGTTTTTGCTCTTTTGCATTATGCTCCACGCCCCTCACTGAAATGTATTGATTGCAGGCAATAAAGAGATATTCATTAAATCCTGATTAGCATATAGTTAACGGTGACCTCTGGCTGTAAGTAGTGGCAGCCTGACAGTTGCTTTCTGCTGACATGCACAAATATGAGGTCTGAGACTTGAGGACCTTGTGCCAGGAGTACTGATGAATGGCATTGAGGTCTTGAGACAGAGGGTCCTGTCAGGGTTTTGACGTGATGATGTTATGAATCAGTGGTGACTGAAGTACCTGAGTGGACCTTGTATTCTACGTCCCCTTGAATAAGATGTACAATACACCATTAGAAGAACCTCTTGCTGGCCTTGGCTTGACAATAAGGATATTTAGAATAATCTGCTGCTGGACTTTATTACATGATTTAAATATTAGAGAGAAATTAGTCACTGAAGTCCAAGGTTTTTACTTGCCAACCCTCTGACTTTTAGGGCATTTCTGGGGTACATACAGGGCTTCAGAGAAACAGGAACACATGCTGACACGTTTATTTTTAAATCCATACAAAAAGTGTATAGAAATCACTTATGCATTCCAATTTAATTTACGTATGTGGTCACATATAGTATGCCTTTATTTTAACACCAGTCAGTAAGTTATTGTGGAATAACATAGGTTAACTGTGCTGTAGCCTTGCCAACAGCAACACTCTTCCTACGCACAAACCTGCCAAGTTTCACTCAAGCTCCAGCAGAGGAGAAAAAAAACCCTAGTGTAGTAAGTTATTCATCAGGTCCTTGTCTGCATTGCTGGAAATTATTTAAAACTGTGGACATAGAGCGAGTTTGCAAAGTGCCAAAGTAGGTGCCACTTCCTTTTTTTTTTGTAGGAAAGATGGTTTCCTGTTCTCAGAAACAGGGTCTCTTCTTCGATGCACAAACTGGTTTATGGCAGACCTGATTTCCAGCCTGAGTGATGACGTGTTCTCGCTTCGTTGCAACACCACATAAAGATGATGGAAAAATAATTATGGCAGCCTGTGAATTACCACCGATACCCTATCAGTCATTCTAACCAGCTGGACACCATTCTGTTGCTGACAGGAAGTGTTATTTCAATATTTTTGCAACATGAAATGGACAAAATTGTTTCAGTTAAGTGGAGAAATATGAACAAAGGCAGTTTTTTTGTTTTATGAAAGCCAAAAGATTTACATTTTTTAGTTAATGTGGGCATGCATTTGACAAGAAATCATGATTCCGTTGAAGACATTAATGCTCAAGCTGAGTGATACAGTGAACACACTGATTTATGACTGGATAACACTCAACTGCAAAAATATTTTGTACTTTGCACTTCACCCAGCACTGAAATACAGCACCCACTGCAAGGGCAGCAGTGTGGAGTGCCACTTTAACTGGAAAATTGTGGGTTCATGTCTCAAGTGAGATACTGCTAGTCTACTCTTGAGCAAGGTACTTTATCGAAATTCCTCCAGTAAAAATACTGAGTGCAATGTAAGTTGCTTTGGTTAAAAGCATCATCCAAATAACTTTGTTTTGGTCATAATAGTGATGTATAGAATCACCCCTGCTGTTAAAAACAGCACCATGGAACCTTTAATGATCTGGCAGTGAGAACCTTGTTTGTTATCTGATGGTCATATTTCTAGGGTATTGGTTTGGCAATTCTGATCCAGAGGGAAGAGCACCACCTACTGGTTCACCAATGCCACTTAAAGAAGCAACCTGTTTTTTCTTAGAGGTTTCTCATACAGTACTGACCAGGCTGGGATCAGGTGGCATGGTGGTAACACTTTTCAGTACCACAGTGTGCTCTTTCAGGGAGGTAGGGGGTTACATAAGTAATAACTTGTAAAAATGATGTTCTCTTTCTTTCTTTTAGGTATGTTGACGATGTCATATCCCGGATTGGACGCATGTTTCCCGATATGACAATTGAGCTATCTAGACCCAATGGTACCTCAGCTGTACTTCTGGTAAGATGAATTCTCAAGCATTATGAGTTCATTTTCTAAGGTATTCAGTTCCAACCTCCTTATCGTTTTCAGTTCTAGGTTCCTCCTCGTTTTAAAACATATTTCTGTGGAGTGTTAATGTTGTATCATCTTCCTAATGACTCTGGGGCACCTTGGTTTTAAATGTGATAGGTGTGAATAAATGTATTTGCCTGGAGTTGAGTGGCTTTTTCTTGATGTCCCCAAAACCAATAACACCTATCTACAGTACTTTTATTCCTTTTGACCATTATTCTAATTTTTGGTTCATTAACACCAGCTCGTTTTAGTGATGTTAGTGGCGTAGAGCTGCTAGCGCTAAAAGCTTTGTAACTGTCCACAGAACACTTGATACACTCTCCTATAGGTGAGGATACCTGACCTTTCTCTTGCACTACTGGTAATTTTGTAAGATATATTTGTGAGACCTTTGGAAGCCCACGTTTTTTAAGATTGGAGTATAGAACAGACACTTTCTCAGCTATAAACCTATGCAAAGGATTATATGATAAGGTACAGTAAAAGATGTCATGTCCCACCTCAGAAACCAGTGAATTGAAATGGAAACAGCAGACATGCATTTTAGCTGCACCTATTAGCTTTATGAGCATGCTGCATGTCAACCCTGATAATCTGTAGCTGCTTAAGCGTAGCTGAAAATCTGTAGCCTTAGCTGTGATCACTAAGGAGGGTGTAGAGCTGACGGGGGTGTGTGGGCTCTGTCTTGTGAGTGGGAGTTTAAACTGGTGCTTTTGGCCAACTTAATGGATTTGTGGTCATTATCTCTGGGTTGCTAAGTTTTCTTTCTTTGATGAAGTCACAAGGTTAAAAGTGCAAGCAGCATCAAGGACATGGCACTATCAGTAAGCAGCAGTGCATTAGTGTTACCTCTGCATGACTAGACAACAGCATAAACTAACAGCCCCATTAAAGTAACACCCTTTGATGACAGTGGTTGCTTTTTGTAGAACCTGATGTTGGTATTATCAGGTATGTGAAATGAGCCAGCCTAAGAACGATAGGAACTGTTTACATTTATTTCAAAGATGTCGCTCTGCAGTGCTTATTAGCGTCTGACTACATAACCTGTTTTCTAGTTGGAGTAAACAGCCTTCCCTTTCAGCACATATAGGGTATAGCTCACATTCAATGATTGGATGCTCAACTTTTCATTTTTAAAAGCTAAATAATGTGTTCCCTGGTTCACTGAGTTCTGAAAATATTGAAAATCCCTGTTTCCAGTAATGTTATATATTCTTAAAATACCAGAAGCAAGGTAGTAGCGACAAACATTGCCTTTTGCCTGCACTTGTAGATGAAGGAAAATAAAATAGTGGACAGGTTATGTAGTTATCTATTTCATTTAGTAGCATTCACAGTAGGGTGTTGCAAGTTCCTTCCTTCATTCCTTGACTTTCTTGCGATGCTATCTGTGATTATTATAGTTCGAAAAGATGCCCATTTCATTCCCGGTGGCAGGATTCAATGTATCAGTGTATTATGACTTGAGAACTGGGCCACCTGTTCTTGCAGTTTTGACAGGAACTTTGACAGCACCTGCTTTTGAGACTTGAACAAGCGCTGATCCCACCATCTCCTGTGGCATTCTTAAATTAGTGAGCTGTTTGTTTTCGTTGTGAAACAGAAACGATTTGCGTGTGGATAGGGGGGTGCTCTAGTGCATGTTCTTCCTTCATCTTTTGAAAGCCATCTGTCATCTACAAGAGGGTTGTAATCAGAAACAAAAGGGTAAGGAACTGAGGAAGCATGTCTAAAAGGAAAATAAAGGTGCAATGTGTAGCTCTCATGAATGAGGAGTGCTGGTGCACTTTTAATTTCTCTGTGTCATTCCCTGGTGCTGCCAAGAGCAGAGGTTTGGTGAGTTTCATGCACTTCAGTGTTGTAGCCAATTAAAATACAGCATGAGAAATGTAAGCACCATACAGACTGTCACCCTTTTATTAATTTGAGGTTGAAGATGACAGAAACTTCTTCACAATCAAAATTCAAAATATAAAGAGTGAAGCTCAACCTTTTGGAAATACTAGATACAGTATGAGCTTTTTTGATCCTTTTACCGGTGCAATCCATATCTAATTTGATTCGAAGAGATCTTGTTTTACTGATGTTATGATGTTTATCATGAAAAACTTAAGAACTAAATAGAGGTTGCCACTTACAAAAATGAATCAACATGTAGTAATTATCTGTATACCACCAAATCTGCATTAAAAAGAAGACCATGTGCTTTCCTTACTGCCTCTGTAATCTGTCTCACAAAAGCAGCTGTAGCCTAGTCTGATCATTAATCGCTTTTTTCCTGAAAATGCCTTAGACATTTTGATTAAGCTTCTCATCATTTCTATACTTTGAAAAAGGGAGAAAAAATCGCAACTATAATCCCAAGCCTAGGATTAATCAAAAAAAAGAACAATAAATTCCTGAGAGGTGATCAAGTAGCGAGTGTAGGTTTGGAGCCATTTATTTATTTCTAACTTTGAGGTCTTATTCACTCGATGGGTAGGGAATTATTTTTGGCCATGAAGCCAGTGCATATAATTGTTTTTAATGTTTTTAGTTGGCAACAGTGAAATCAAGGAAATATAATGTAATATTTCCAAACAAAATGCAACTTTTACATTTTCGCTGGCCGGATTTAACCAATTCTATCCTTGAACTTGGCGGACTGATCCAACTCAGCATCTCACTGCCGCCTGAAGCTGCATTCCCTGGGATGTGCCCATACAATTCTCTCTCAGGTCTTCTGGCAATACTAAAATATTAAACCCCAAATGCAGTTCAGTTTTTATATAATGACTTTACAAATGTGGTTTGTATCATACGCACTTCTATAATGTTTTGCACGAGGCGATTTTACCATTTATTCCTTCCTTCCAAGTATTCATATAAAGTTTGCATCAAACATTTATTAAAAGCTACTAATGTGCTTATTTCAGTGCAGGTGCAGTAAAAAGTACAACCTTCAGATAATGCAACCGTACAAACAATTGTTGTTGTTTTTTTGGAATTTCTTTACATGCAGAAAATAGTTTGCTGCACACTTTGCGTGTCTTGGATTATTTTTCATTTCATTTCAACCACTCAGCTCTTTGAAATAAGCTTATGTGAAGGGAGTAAAAGCTTTGGAGTATTCCACTATAGCCCCAGCCTTTAGGTAATATTCTGCAAAATCCTGCATTGTTTTGTTATCACTTGTGTAATAACATGAAAACACAATTGTGCATTTTGGAAGGTATGTTTGAAATGGGCTTTACATGTTTACTTAATCATCATTACTAGGTATAAAATTAATTGTCTTGGTCTCTTTTCCGTCCTAAATGGCTGCTTGTAAACAGCAGCAGCAGCAGTTGTGGCAGGAATGATACAGCGTTAATTAGGGCATGAGATTGGGGTCAGGGGAAGAGACCAGCAAATTCCCTTCAGTGACAGACTGCAGTGAGGAGTGCATCTCTCTGATAATTAGCTACTGTTAATTAGCGCTCAGCCTGCTTGGCATGTTCCTGGGGCACCCCTGTATATCCCACACGCTGAATTTCATTGTGCATACAGTTAAACGGCAGGTTCAGGATAAATGAGAGGTTTTATTTAGCTATTTTGTGTGTGTATTTATAGACAGAGCAAAGCATTGCAAGACACGTGATGGCCGATTGCTTAGTAGAAACAAGCCTTTTCCTTCAGGGAAGCTTAAAAATGAAATGTGTGCAGTTGCTTAGCATGCATATTTTAGCAGAATCTGTCTTGCAGTTTTGCACAAGGATCCAAGTGAAACAAAAGATATGCATTTGTTTTTGAGCACCGTCTAAAATATTATTTTTAATATCTCAAACTTAAAGGGTTAAATTTGGATTTTTGTTTTCGCTCTACAAGGAATCTATTTTTTTTGCACCATGAAGAACCTATTTCTAGCACACCTTGGTCGTTAATAATACAAATCTTAATTTATTTTTTCTTTCTTTCAAATTTGAACAGCTGTTCACTGTTCTCATAATAGGTTCAAGGGAAGCAGTGCGAGGAGTATTTTACACTTTTTTTATTAATTGAATTTTAAAGTGACCTTGTGGTATTGATTTGAATTAAAAAATTCCACTTCAAGGTCGAAGCAGCAAATATCCTAAGGGCAGAGTATTTGACTGCGGTGTGCTATCTATGGAGTATTGACAGTGTTCTGTAATAACTTCAGAGGTTCTCCTGCCAAAGAACAGGGTGAAACTGACAGAGTTATCACAGGACTGAAATAGAAATTGTCTGCATTCATCGTATTTGGAGTAAATGTTATCCTACCACTGAGTCTAGCCTTTTAGAGAACAGAATGGGATCTGAATCTGGTGAACTGTGGTCAGGGAGCTACTTAGAATGGCACAAGGTTTTAGTGGCTGTATTTGGGATATAAGGTAGTCTGTCAATTCTAAATGCTTTAAAAGATATTTGAGGTGAAATGTGTGTTTTTTTTTTGCATTTATTGACAGGCTAATAAAATGATGGGTCGTTTAAAACTTTGTAATTAAAATATACAGTGTTTTCAGTTATTCGTTTCACTTCATAAAGGGAGCTTCAAAGCTAATGGCTAAAGGGTATGTGCTGCAATAGTTCAAAAATGAAAAAGATTTCATTTTTTGGCACCAACGGTTTCTCTCATTTTTTAACACCCTGTTACATTTTATAGCTGATATTTAAACATCTGTGAAGTCATCAGCCCTCACAATATTTTTGTGCTATGCACATAAAGCTTTAAATTCTCATGCCAAGTGCTGCCAATCATACTGAAGACTCTTCAGAAGACTCCCATCACTCCGGCGACTTTGTTTTAAAATTGACAGTAGTAGCACTTCCTGTTGTAGCATTTTCAAATTTGACGTTATCATTGAGGAGCGCTTTTCTCCAAGCAGACAGCTGAAAGAAAACTCCATCGAGCAGCTGTCTACACCTTTCTCACCTACTGTACCTGCCATCTCGTATGCTTCTGGGCAAATCGGCTCCTTTAATTGAAATGATGGGTAAGAAAGATTTAAGGTGCTGGTTGCTAAGAAACATTTCTGTTTCCTCAATGCAGATCCAAAGCGCCTACCTTCAGTTCTTTCAGTGCAGCCCACAGTTTCTGTAAAAAACATGCCATCTGTCTTGGAGCAATAGAGTCATCACATAAAGTATATTCAGTTTTTATTTTTTTTTTTTAATAATCCTATAAAAGTTTTCTTAGCTTCAAAACATTTCAGTTGTCAGGGGGTTGTGGATACATGATTACTTTTATGTTCTTGCTATTAATTGAATTTCCCATAACTGCTTGTTCGTTTATTTTGCCTATAGACAAGACTTCAGAAGAGCTGTTTTGGGGATTTTCTTGTGTCTTGTCCTACAATCTTACTGCCACGTGGCCATACTCACCCTTCTACATTGCTCATCTCGTACTGCTCAGTTTTGAAGTCAAAACAGTACAAGAAGAGATACAGATCTGTGACGTAAAAATGCTGATCTGTTGCCCTCGTGAAAGGGCTCCAATTGTATGAGCAGTGCTTATGATGGAAGTGAAGTCTTTGTTCAGGAATACACCTGACTTGTAAGGGATGCCCAGCTTGTTGTGACAATACCCATCAGGTAATGATGTTGATGTAATGAGGGGGACAGGCTGAGGCATGTGCACTATTACCACTTTTACAGCGTAGATGAAGATCAGCTTCCAGCAGGAGAAGCCAAAGTATTTGACTGGACCTCCAGAGAAAAAAGTGGAGCTCGCCCCACCATTTAGAAATACATTAGTCCACAGTGGGTGTTTGACTTCTGTAGAAGGTTTTGAGTAGTGTGAGGTAGTAAACTAGGCAACAAAGAAAGCAAGAAGGAAACCACTCTAGAGCAGACACAATATAACAGAAGAGGATTGGAACTCCTATATCCCATTCTAAAATACCCACCTTAAAAGAAGGCAATGCAATAAAAAAGGATGCCTTTGGACAAAACCACAAAATTACAAAACACAAAATCTTAAAATAATAAAGAAAGGCAAGACACATGGATTATGCAAAATATTGTAAATGAGTCAGAATTTTAAATACGTTGTTTTGGTGATCACTGTTTTACAGTGTTTCCAATGCTCGTTAGTTTGTTTTTCAACAATGACAGTGGCTCTTGTTTTTTTAAATCCATAATTAATTTTCGGTTCAGAACACATTTTCGTTTTCCATGAAAAAAACAGTGGAGCAGGTAATTTACAGAAATGTAGATGGTTGTTGCAGGGGTGATGGATATTTAAAAAAAAAACATTCTTTTGACTTGGTTTCAAGAACAGGTGATAATGTGAGCCACTGATTACAGCATCTCTTGTGATTCTGGCACTTAAGCAAGATTAGGCATCTTTACAAATTAAAATTCCTTATTACCTCAGCATAGCAAGTAAATCATTCTAGAATATCTGCTTTTCTCAACGGCTTCCTTATATATAGACATGAGTTTGGGTCAGTTTGTGTTTCCCCACATCATTGAGCCTATCTCTGGGTTACAATATGGTTTGTGTTTTTGTCATATATGATGTGTCTGTGAACGCTGGATTGAAATCTAACCTATGATATATAGAACATTGCTAAACCTACTAGAACCATAAATGTTTTGTTACAGTTGTCTGGAAGGAAATATCTTCTTTTAATTGCTCTGTGTTGAGCATTTTCTGTCACAAGGAATTTTATGACAGTTCTTTTTCTCTTTCGCTTGTTTTGAAGCTGTTGGAGGAGGAGAACAGCCAGATAAAGAAAATGGGATGTGATGTAGAAAGAGAAAAGCATGTGCATATGTTTGCTTCTTTGAAAACCTTGTAGATAGAGGACAGCTCTCAGAAGCCAAGCTAGGGGTCAGTTACCTGTCTTGATTTTTGGTATACCTCAGACTGTCTCAGTTTTAGGTGAGTTTTAGACTTTTGCCTT
Organism: Lepisosteus oculatus; assembly: GCF_040954835.1. Lineage (NCBI taxonomy): Eukaryota > Metazoa > Chordata > Actinopteri > Semionotiformes > Lepisosteidae > Lepisosteus > Lepisosteus oculatus. Next base: position 7,621,281 of record NC_090719.1, on the reverse strand, counting down.
GATCTCGCAATGTTAGATTAAAGGCTTTGAAGTTCAAGTATGTTGTTCTTGATAAAACCCTTTCCTATACTCATTTTGATTAATTTCTGTATAAAAGTGGTCACTTCCATTTTCCTGAGAGTTAAATACTAACATTTCATCCTGCTGTCTTTGTCACATACAGTGGCTATCAAAAGTGTTCACCTCCCCTGGATGTTTTCCCATTTTACTGTGCTGCACTGTAGAATCACAATGTATTTATATGGGAATTTTGCCATTGATTGACACAAACACTCTACAGTGTCAAAGTAAAAGCAGGATTCTTCACATCCTCCTGAGTTATATTTTTATTAAATTAATTGATAAATATAAAACAGAAAATAAGTGATTGCATATTGATTGGTTCACCCCCTTTAGTATGCCACACCTTAATAGGCTCATGTGCAACCAAATGTCTTTACAAGTCACATAATGTGTTGAATGGAGTCCACCTGCATGCAATTAGAGAGTTTCACATGAGCTCAGGATAAATATACCTATCTCTGGGGGGCCCCACAGTTGATTCATATGGCTCCCAAAGAAAACTACATCATGAAGACAAAGGGACTTTTAAAGTAAATCTGGGATAGGGTTGTTGAAAAGCACCAGTCAGAGGAAGGAAACATTTACATATCCCCCAAAGCACAGTAAAGTCCATTATGCAGAAATGAAGAAACAGGGTGTCCTCAAAAACTGAGCATCCAAGCAAGAAGTGCACTAGTAACGAAGGCCACCAAGAGGCCTGTGACAGCCCTAAAGGAATTACAGTCAAATGTTTGAGATGGAAGAAGCTGGCACATGACATTTGCCCCAAATTGGGTGCTTCACAAATTTGTGCTTCATGGGAGAGTGACAAAAAACCTGCATCAATTCTTGACCACACTTTTCCTTAAGTAATGTGCAAGACTCTGAGACCGAGTGGAAGAAGGTTGGCCCCAAGAAGATTGGGGCGGAGCGGTGGCTCTGTAGCTAAGGATCTGCGCCTGTGACTGGAAAGTTGCTGGTTCAAATCCTGCGGCCGGCAGAGGAATCCTACTCTGTTGGGCCCCTGAGCAAGGCCCTTCACCCCAACTGCTCCAGGGGCGCCGTACAATGGCAGACCCTGCGCTCTGACCCCAAGCTTCTCTCCCTGTCTGTGTCTCCATGGAGAAAAAGCTGGGGTATGTGAAAAGACGAATTCCTAATGCAAGAAATTGTATAGGGCTAATAAAGAAACATTACATTACATTACATTAAGAAGATTCTATGGTCTGACGAGACCAAAATGAACCTTTTTGACCTCAACGGTAAGCATTATGTTTGTTGCAAGGGTAAGAGTGAACGTCACTGTGAGAACATCATGAGGATGCTTCGCTGCATCAGGACCTGGAAGACTTGTGAAGACAGAAGGAAACATGGACCTACGAAGTACATGGAAATCCTGGAGGAAAACTTGCTGCAGTCTGCAAGACACATGGGACTTAGGAGAAGCTTCATCTTTCATCAGTAGGACAATGACCCAAAACATACAACCAAAGCCATGCTGTAGTCATTTAAAAAGAAAAAAAGTCAATCCCAATCAAGAACCTGTGGCAGGAGTTGAAAATTGCTGTCCAACCTGAGAGAGTTTGAGCAATTTCGCAAACAAGAATGGGCAAACATTGCAGTGTTCAAATGTGCAAAGCTATTAGAAACTTATTCATGGGGACTTATGTCTGTTATTTCTAAATATTGTCTCCAAGGGGATGAATACTTGTATAATCATTTTCTATTGTATATTTCTAATTAATCTGTGTAATTTTGTTTTCACTTTGACATTATCTAGTGTTTTTTTGTCAGTAGAAAACATTTCCAATTACATACATTAATATTCCATATTGTAAAACAAGAAAGGAAAATTCCAAGATGGGTGAATACTATGAAGCCTAAATTTGTGATGCACCCAATTTTGATACCCACTGTAGGCCATATACCAACCTTTTCATATGTACTGGTAAATTTAACCATCTTGGATTAAGAATTAGATTTGGATTTACTTTGGCGCTACTATACCAGTATTAAATCTACTACTGATAGTGTTGTCCCACAAAAACACTATTCTAAAGAAAATCATCACACAAGGGAGGAGGACTTCACAAATCTGGACAAGGGATTAAGTGGCCAGTCAGTGCATTTGTCAGGAGATTCTAAGTAAGAGCAATTTGTTTTTAGGATGAATGCTTAGTTCAGGCAGTACAGCGTGTTGTGTGAGAGTTTGGTTTTTAACCACAGGGAGCGTAGGGGTCTGCTCACTGGCTTTCATCTGTCTCTTTTTGATTTCTGCAACAGGGAGTGATCCAGGTACAGATGGGTTGCATCTTATGTTAGTTTTTTGTTTATTTCTTTTGCACCCCCTGTTTTCACCTTCACAGAGCAGAAACATGTAGTCCCTCACGAAGAGAGAAGAAAAGAAGATGGTAATACAGTGCATACATCCGTCTGCACCAAAATGAAAAGGTTGAATTGTGAAAGGAACATGCTTTAGATCTGCACATGTCAGTGCCCTGCAGGAGAGATGCTGTCTTTCAGGAGGGCCTGTTCTGTAACTGGTGGGATCTCTCAGCTTTTGTCTGTAAAACCATATTTGAGTGTTATTTTCTCCAACACGGTAGTTGGTCCCAATACCGTGGGACCACTATGCAGGTGCTCATTTGTAGCGCAACTGGAATTGCTATTTACTGAGGTCGAAAATAGATTGCGTTTTAATAGCATGTGTTACGTGCTGTCGTAGTTACATCACAATTTTAAGTTTAATCTCAAGTTCAGTTCTGAGAAAGATTTCAAATATAATTTTGACTTTTCTACATAATAACTGCCTTAGGTAAAAAAGTAAAAGATGTACACTCCTGGGGTGGAAGTCATTTGCATGATTTTTTGTGGTGGTTTACATGCAACTTTTCCTTCTGAAGGAAACACCCCTTCCTCAAAGTAGTCATCTGTCAAATTGACCGGCCTGTACTTTGCCTAGTTCCATATACAATTTTCAAAACCCAATTCCTCTGTCTGTGTACGAGGACTGTCAAGTGTTAAGTGTTTTAGATGGTCATGCTAGGATTATCCTGTTAGAATTCACTTTCATTATGTTACATTTCAATACGTGTCAGTTAGATTTGCCCTACCAGAGGTTAATAGTGATTGATTTGTTGTTGTTAATCACAAACCCTTTTGATTGCCTTGCAAAAATATATTGATTTGAAATGGATCTGATTTTTTTTCTGCCCGCTATCATTGAGTGTTCTGCTGTTTTAGATCTCAAATGAAGTGTGTCAGCCTCTGTGTGCCGATGGCAAAGCTACCTTAAAAGTTTTGAGACTGTTCTGTCTCCTGTAGCTTTGTGTTCAGAAGAAGAGCTAAATATTTAAACCCCACCCTAACTTTAAAGGGTGTCCCTTCTAATTCTTCCTTATTTCCTTTCATTTCAATTAATTCAATTTTTGTGTTTGTTCTTAATAACTGAGGTTCAGTAGGTGTATGTGTGGGCTTCCTTGATAATGTGCCATGCTATTATCTCATAATGATAGTTTTCATAGGAGTTCATTACAATGTAATATTATCATGTTATTCATTTTCACTTATTTTCTTCAGTTAATTCCTTGATTTACAGGTAAATAGTACTAATTAATATTTTTTTTTTACCAGAACAGTTATTCACAATATATTTGAACTGCCCACGTCCTACACTATATACTGTATATTTGAACTCATTTGAACAGACTCATTATATAATGGGTATATTTTTAATTCTTTGATTAAGCTTTGGTTAAATAAAGTGAAACCAGTATTAGCACTATTACTAATACTAATAGAATGTACTGTATATGTAAATGTAGTTTCATTTCACAATCTCAGAAAATACCACACAAGTTTCTTTCTTAATTTTCAGGTACGGTGCATTGCTTTAAGATTTTAGAACAGGCCTCTGTCACAGACAGACCACTCCACGCCCCTTTAAACTTTTATTGATGTGTTGCCAAGCCTATAAACTATAGGATAGGTAACTTCCAGTACTCTGTGACTGACTGCCAAAGTTAAGCTCTTGCTCTATTAAAAAGCCTGTCTCCATTAATGGGTTTAAGCTTTGAGCACCTGTCTCAGTACAGAGTGGCACTCTGCTAGATGTACGTTATGCTTTGAGCCAGAATGACAGTTATGAATTTAATAAGCTAATGTTAAGGGGAGGTATGTAACTCATCAAATATAAATGGATGTTTCTGCATTTTCTTGACAATCTCAGATCTTTCTCTCCAGGTTCCTAACTCCTTTGATTTGTTGATGAGACATAAAATATTCTCCAGCCTCGTGTTTGGCCTTTTTTGTATTAGTTAAAAAAGGTATTTGTCTGTTTTGGTTGAAAAAAACTCCAGTTTAGAAATTTCTTTGATTTATGTTCTGAGTTTCTTCAAAATGGGGCTTTCAAAATACACATAGCCTATATATCCTTTTATTTTGTCAGTGCTGTGAATTCTCTGCTCTGCTTTTTACTCATTAAGTTTGCTTACTTTCACATCACGTTCAAACACAAAAGCGCTTATAAGTGTTTATTTTATTTAACCTAAATTGTTTTCTATTATTTTAAAGGAATCTGATTTTAGAGGCTTATGTCAGTGACAAAAGGAAAATTTTATTTGCAAATATATTCATAGAGATTAGTACATTCTATAAGTAAGCAGGTTAGATTTGATTGGTTTCTCTAAATTGTTCTTTTTGGAGGGGCGTTCCCAGTAAGACCAGTATGTAACAAAAGCAGAATCAAATGAGCATGATGGGCCAAAAGACCTCCTTTAACCTGTAGCTGTTGTGAATTTCTGATATTTTTAATTCTTCCTCAAGCAGTCGTGCATCATAAGGGGAAGCTGCCACATTGATTTTGCATGAAATGAAAGATGCACGCCCTTAGAAGACTTTGGTGCTGGCTGACAGAGTTCAACTTCAATCCAAAGAGAAGAGAGCAGATTCACACTGAAATATACTCCAAAACTATTGTGTGTTCTTTTACCTGACAAAAAACAACATTTAAGCAAAACAAATCTACTAAGATAAAAAAAACTACTAAGAATGTGTATATGCAGTACATATGGCTATCACTGTGTGATTACAATTAAAACACGTTTTACCAGAATAAGACCAGCATCACAATGCAAACTCAACATATCAATATATAAAGAAAAGGTTCTTTTTTTAAATTGGTGGTCATGTAAATATTTTTCTCCTGATATTTTTGGAATGCATTTGGATGTTTGACTGTTTTTTATTTTGTACTTCGAATTTACATTTCTTTTAGATACTGGACCATAAACCAAATGATATTTATGTATATAAATATATTTTATACAGTCAGCATAATTTTTCTATTGAGCATGGAAAACTGAGTCGTCTTCTCTGTCAATTTACTGTAAGAGATGTGCTCTGTAAGGAAGTTTTTTTTTAGTCTAGTTTTGGATATCAGGGCATACAAGGCTTTTTTATCTTATTTTTTTTTCTATCAAGGTCAATTACAGCATAAGTATTTTTACATATGCCTTTACTACATTCAGAATAGCTATATTTAAAGTAAAGAAAAGGGACATACAGCATGTGTGTTAGTAACCCATTTGATACCCAGGGTTGTTTTAGAGAAACCACATCCACCTAAAGTAGTTTGGCATATTATTTTCTGAAAAACAAGGCATTCTTTGTATTTGAAACTAAAAAGCGATGTTATTGTTTTCTGCTGGAACTTTGAAGTTCCCCTGACTGCATACATTTGGGTCATTCCTCGCCCAGCCAGAAGAGGGAGTTTTGATGTCAAATCTCAACTGTTGCCTCTTTGCCTAGAGGAAATCTTAATTACATTATAAAATGTCTAGCACTGAAGAATTCAGTCAGCCCAGGTGGATTATTTTAGCCCAATTTGAGTCTTTTGAGTACCACCTCCAGTTAAGCTTGTATGAAATGACCCATATGTAGAGTATGTGCATACTGTACGTGATGTCCATAGAAAAATCCCAAAGTAAAATTCCAAATCAGAAACGAATTGCTGTTTAGTAAATATGTGTTCTTTGAGTTTTTTAAAGCATAAACATAGTCGCAACATATTTGGATTAACGTTTTCAACATCCTTTTATATTAAGTGCTGGAATTTTCAGAGGTTAATGCAACAATTGGAATATCACCCCTTAACTGCTTATCAGAATTATTAATGCAACCATTAGGCAAAATTTTAAGAACCATTACTTTATTGAAACCGAGTGCAGGTCTACTTAAACACCATTGTTCACACTGCAATGTAAATTAAGGGAGATCATGCCAAAGGAGTTATGTCAGTTATGTATGTTTCACAGTCTTTTCAAATCCATGCTACAGTGGTGTCTTGATATATTCCAAACTTTTGATCTTTATTATTATAAGAATATTTTTGTCAAACAGTCGTGTTTGTCCACCAAATACTGAGAATTAGTATACTTACTGAGCTGCAGTACTCAGGCAATTGGATCTGCTGTTGTAACCTTGAGCAAGGTACTTCACTCAGCTTCAGTGAAATGCCCAGCTGTGTAAATGGGTACTAATGCAAAATGCTTTGCATAATAGTATCAGTGAACTACCTTAATAATAATAACTTCAGAGGTCTTTTATTTTTTCACTTGTCCTTTTTATACATCTTTCAATCTCAATGTTTGATATAATATGTGGTCACCTGAAATTGAAACAGATTGGTGATTATCATGAAGCTCACAGACCATCTTGTAAGACCTGAGAGGGTTTTTTTATTTCTGCACAATAATATTTTTTGGAAAATATTTGATTTGTCAAAGTTTATTTTAATGTAAAGTTTTTGAGAAATATATACTTTTACTTTGACACTAAAGGGTTTGTTTCAGCTTATGACTCATAAATTTCGAAGAATTATTCAGTAACCTGTGTCTCTGCCAACACTGATGTACCTGTTAGCCTTAAAACATACCACCTCTACTGTTTAGATGGAGTCTTCTTTTGAAATATTAGAATTTCCAGGGGCAGACAAGTTCTAGCAGTGAAGCAGTGATTTATCTCTTTATTTTAGTGTGTGTACTTTATGTATGCACATTGTGGGGAGGGGGGCTGTCTCATTAATTTAATCTTTTGCCTTGGATTTTCTGTCTTCATTTGTATGCAAATTGAGTTGTTAAGGATTATTTTCAAATACCCTGTAATGATATTATTTAACAACAATTTTCGCCAATCTTTTAGGCCCATATGGGAGAAAGTAACAGTATGTCTAAGATAGCTCCCCTTAAAAAAGATGTATCAGTATTGTACATATTTTGACTAAGACCAGTTTTCTTCTATATTTGCTAAGTTATTTGACAGACTCTTCTAAGCAACTAACATTTGCACCTTTTATATATAAATATAATTCAGGTAAAGTACCTAGCTTAAGGGTACAATTATATCATGTTTACTGTCCAATAATAATAATAATAATAATAATAATAATAATAATAATAATATGATTACCCTTAATTATATTTTTTGAAACAATTTGAGCCAATTATTTAGGCTCATATGGGAGGAAGTAACAGTATGTCTAAAATAACTCTCTTTGGAAGAACAGAACCATTATCTTAGCTGCATTTAATCCAGAACCCTAACCACTGCTCCACAATACTGAACATAACTTAACATCACATCACTTTGTTAGTCCTATACAATTTCTTGCATTAGGAATTCGTCTTTTTCGCATACCCCAGCTTTCTCTCCATGAGACACAGACACACAGACGGGGAGAGAGAAGCTTGGGGTCCGAGCGCAGGGTCAGCCATTGTACAGCACCCCTGGAGCAGTTGGGGTTAAGGGCCTTGCTCAGGGGCCCAACGGAGTAGGATTCCTCTGCCGGCTGCAGGATTTGAACCGGCAACCAGCCATAGGCGCAGATCCTTAGCCACAGAGCCACCACTCCGCCCTGAGTTATCTTAAAAATCTCAAAATACAGAAACCTGTGAGGAGAGCAAGCTCTGTCATTGGGTCTGACCTGGACCCCTTGGAGGTAGTGGCTGAGAGGAGAATGGTGTCCAACCTAGAGGCCATCATGGACAACGTCTCCCATCCCCTCTATGACATGCTTGTAGAAATGAAGAGCACGTTCAGCAATAGACTGATTCATCCACGGTGCGACAGGGAGCGCTACAGGAGGTCATTTTGCCTTCTGCCATAAGACTGTACAATAATAATAATAATTATTATTATTATTATAATCATTGCTTACGCTTATATAGCGCTTTTCTGGACACTCCACTCAAAACGCTTTACAGGTAATGGGGACTCCCCTCCACCACAATCCACCACCATGTGCAGCATCCACCTAGATGATGCGACGGCAGCCATAGTGCGCCAGAACGCTCACCACACATCAGCTATCAGTGGAGAGGAGAGCAGAGTAATGAAGCCAATTCATAGATGGGGATTATTAGGAGGCCATGATTGGTAAGGGCCAATGGGAAATTTGGCCAAGACGCCCGGGTTACACCCCTACTTTTTTCGAGAAACGCCCTGGAATTTTTAATGACCACAGAGAGTCAGGACCTCGGTTTTACGTCTCAATTTTTTACGTCTCAGTTTTACGACAATGCATCCACCTTGCATCTGGGCAGAGGCAACATTGACAGTGACCTGTTTCTGGACTGAACAGTAAACTGATACATCTGTTCTTTTTCTTTTCCCTTTTAAAACTGTTTTTGTGCAATATATGCCAGGGACCTGTGCAATACATTTATATTTATTTATAGTCATATTGTGCAATACGACTTTTTTGTGTACTTTTCTGTTCTGGTTTGTTCCTTGTGTGTTCTGGACTGTGAGTAACTCTTCTTAGTGCACTTCTCACTGTACTGATTGTATTGTATTATTATTATTGTATCATTCGTTACACTGTGTCTGTGTTGTCTGTGTAAAGCTGCTGTTGCACTGCAATTTCAATCACGGGATCAATAAAGTATCTGTTTGTTATGTATTGTAGTAACATAGATAACATTTAGACACAATTCTTTGGCTGAATTATAAGTTTCATTTTCATCTGTTATTATTTCAGTCTTTAATGCTTTTTTATTGTTGTCATTTTTGTTGTTCGTCTTTGTTTGTGTTGTCAGAAATTCAAATCAGGCTTCATATCTCAGGCTATGGATCCCACAGGTTTCACAGAAACATTGTTTGATCTTTGAAACAGAAGATTCTTACTAAAGTAGAGGGATGCCTGTTTTATTTCTTTTAGTCTGTTTGGATTTAACTCAGATTCACTTTGTAGCTTTCGTAGTCTCCCAAACAGCAAAACGGAACCTCAACAGAATACACTTATTTAATAAAAAAACTGAATTACATAAGCAGTGTCTCCAAAGCACTTCATGCATGAATAGATACAAGATGAAAAAGCTATCTTGCCCATCCTTGCCTTTTTAATGCACTTGCTCAAAAACACCTGAGACACCGAGAGCTACATCACACCAGTATTCCTGTATCTATAGTCCATCAGATCAGAACAAATTTTAAGATATTAAAATTGCCAAATTAGCAAGCATTACTTTTCAATATAAAAATAGCAACACTTCTAACAATAATAATTGATTGCATTTGTGTAACACTTTTCATCACCAAGAATCCTGAAGGGCTTCACATATGGGAGAGGACAAACTCCATCCTCCTCTGAAGTGCTGCACCCACCTGATGGCAGCCATTCTGAGCCTGCAGCCTCGTTGTGCTGAAAAACTAGTTCAACAGTTGAATTTAGGGGCATACAGTAAAGAAGCACAATGCTGAAAAAGGAGAAGCACTTAATAAAAGAAGATAAATTGTGGAACATGAGAAGTTTGAATGACGATAAAGACAGGGTTATGAAGCTCTTCTTAAAATGATAGGAGTCACACTTACATAAAAAACGTTTGATTTTTTTAAAGAATATAAAGCCCTAGTGTTTTCTGTGGATTATCACTCAAGCTTGATTGTTTTGATAAAGCAGCAAGCAATGTGCAATAATTCATATGCCTGTGATGCAACTGTTAAATATAATGATCAAAATGATGGTTGTAATATTAATATGTACGTGACTTCTGTTAGTTCATTTAGAAGCTGTTGCATCAGTTCTTTTGCTACACAAGTGAGACGGAGCTGCAGAATTGCTATTCAATCCTTGCAAATCCATCCCTGCAAATGGGGGATTTTGATGAAAACCTTTATCGTTTTTTATTGCTGATTGGGTTACATTGTATTATTTGTGTGTCCGTTTCATGTTCATTAATTGAAGATGTACGTTAAGTTTGCCATTTGTTTTTAATGCTGCCCCCATAGACCCTCACTCCCAGAGGAACATTTGTCTGGACAGGAATGATGTTTGCTCATTTTGATTCAAGACTCAGTGGGAAGCCTCTAAATTACGTTTTTCCCTGTGATTTTATTTCTGCCTCATACAGAGTTGGCCCCATTATACATGAATGGCAGCACGGCCTGCTTTAGAAAATACTTTGTGGTAGATGGAGTCCACGACACCTGTTAGTGTTAAATTGTTAAGAGAATTAAGTACAAAATAACATGAAGCTGTCAGCTTGCAGTTAACATTCCTTTATTGACAACACAGCTAATTCTGAGGAAGGTGCAAGAAGATAAATAGTTTTTTTGTCCCTAAAGAGCATTGATGTGGGGGAGTCATTTTTATTTTACGAATAAAGCAGGATCTTGATGTGATTTTGCTAATCTCATTCACATTACATCCTTGAAGACAGTTTCTGTGTATTGTACTCTTCCAGTACTGGTTTAGTCACTGGTGAAATTGCAATTGTTTGTTTTTTTTTCTTGTAATTTGAATTATTTTTTTATTCTAAATTTTATGATGTGAAGTCATCTAAAACTATAATTCAACTTTAATTGAGCAGTCTCTGAGTGAATGTCGTCCCTTTTTGTCCACATGCTATTAGGGGGTTAACATTTAGCTTCATGTTTGTGCGTCAAAAGTAGAACAGTAGCACAGTTTTCACTTTCCATCATTGCACTTGTTTTGTAAAATCTTGGTTTTGAAGCCTGTGTAAACATGTCAGTCTGTCATTGACTTTTTACTTGATGCATTTTCCTCAATTGGGGCTTCACACAATCATATTGAACTGATCCTAGGTGACTATAACTGAAAAATGAAAATGCAAAATAAATGGTAATGTATAGTAGCTAAATCATAACTGAATGTCTCTGAATTTCTTATCAAAAATAAGTGTTCATCCTAGGACGATAGATTATGTTTATATAGCCCCAAAAGGCACCAACTGTAAACTCTCACTCTCATCTTATTCTATGTAATCATCAGCTAAAGGAGATATTAAAAATTTAAACATCCACAAAATTTTTAAAGGAAACTGCTGGCATTGCTGAATCTCTTCTCCAGCGTTGCTAAGACCGGCTATTTGAGAAATAGTAAGAAGCATATATAAATATATACAACAGCAGTGCAGATTCCCAGCCAATCTGAGGGTTCAAGCTGCAAAATATCTATATATAGATGTTTACACAAAGGGATCCGTATAGCACTAGCACTGTTGAAATAACTGTTAGGCATCTGACATTTGTAACAGTGGCTTGTCACGTTTACACAGGTTAGTGTGGCATGAAAGGTGTCTGTGCCTAATTCTTTCTTTTTCCCTTGATTTGATGTCTCACAGGTGACTTTGGGGAAAGTGCTAAAAGCCATAGTCGTAATGCGGAGCCTGTTTATCGATCGGACGATTGTGAGGGCATTCAACGAGAATGTGTACTCTGAAGATGGCAAGGTAGAGTTTCACAGTGTGGGGACAGCACAGCAGTGCTGGAGAGGAAATATCTACTCAAAGCCAAATTTAGGGTATTTATAAAGTTACTTGGCCTTTTCAATCAGTCCCATCATGGTAACAGAAGAGCAATGAAATTAGGTATTTGTACAAGTTTAGCTATAACTTTGGCTCACAGGTACTTTAACTGTATATAGTGGACACTGGACAGCTTCCTGCTTCCTGCTGTATTGTGTTGTCTCTCAATCAAAACATTCAAGTATGTTTTCAAGGAACCTGAATCAATTGTCTGAATAGGCCATCTAACTTTATAAATGCTTTGTGTGCATGTATATACACATTTGCATCTTTGTGAAGATCAAAATAAGGGCAGGCATGTTTTTCATGACTTTTCTCATTCAATCAATTTCTTGTTAGAGTTATTTGAACAAAGATTAATGCATGGAAACACTAGAGAACCCTAATCACAATTAATTATATGTGGAATATCCAAACTTCCTACCTGTATAAGGTATCGGATGTCCAGTTTCAAAAGTGCTTTTTTTAATTGGGCTAATAGAACTACAACTACTGTATGCATGTTAGCGCTACAACTAAACATTTGCCATTAAAACTTAACTGAAGGTGTTAATTGATGATAATGTTGAATCTAGATTTCATGACCTTTTAATTTATTTTTGAAAAAAAAACAGAAATGTAGTAGAAAGCAGACTCCCTAAAGCAGGTGTTTATTTTTTACACAACTCTGTAGATTTCCATTTTTTCATTTACAGACATCTTGCTGTTCAGAAGAACTTCTGATTAAAATCAACAGAAACACAAAATACAAATAATATGTTTGAGCAGTGCAGAATTTTATGACAAATATATGAGCTTGTGCATGTGATTAGTGATGGTGGGAGAATTCAACTCACCACGCAAGACCTTGACAATATTCCTGTAATCTGGGCCACTCAGAAAACCAGTGGTTCTCTCTTGGCCCAAAACTGTTTTCACAATGCATACAGTAGGACAGAAAAAAACATAACAGTATTTTAATAAAAACAATATAGGTAGGTGCTAAAAGTAGGTAGGTGCTAAACATTTTGGGCAACTTAAATGTTTTATGTATTTTACAGAAACAGGGGGGTATTTAAATCAACCTTTCTTTCAGGCTGAGCTGGGCTGATTGCCTTGAATACACCAACAATTCAAAGGACCACTGTACATTAAGAATATCTTCCCCACACTATTTGTCAGCACTTTAAAAAAAATACTTTGTATTCTTGGAATCTCCCAAGATACTTAGTCAGAGGTCTGGGCGGGGAAAAAACAAATTGCCAGTCAGCCTCCACCAGGAGGCAGAGAGGCAGACAGAAAACAAAGAGGCGGCCGCAGAGAAAGACCGCTACAGAGTAGGTTCGAAAAATAGATACTGATAAAGAGAAGAGAGCCTGAGATAAATGGAGAGGTTAATATGTAGAGAGAGAAGGATTAAAAATGAAATTTGTGCCCCCTCACGTGATTATATCAGAGGAGGCAGATGACTACTGAGACTGAGAGGAGTCTTGTGCATGCAGCTGATTGCTGAATGGAGCGGTACCTCAGAGGTACTGAGCCCCCACATGGTAGTTTGGATTCCCCCCCACCCCACCCCCAATCCCCCCATATCTCATCTTCCATGAATTAACCACAACTACAGAGACAACTCAGGGGTCCAACTGCATTCTCCCTTGGCTGGGCTCTTGGGTCATGTTTATGCGATTTCTCCACTAATTACCATGTGCCAAGAGAGCAGACATGGCTTCTTTAGCCTGCTAGCGTAAGAGAGAGAGGGGAGAAAAAAAGCACTATCAAAGGAAGGCTTCAAAGACTATCAGAAGCGTCTCTTGGGTAATTTGCGAGCCCGCATTCTTCCAACTTCAAAGCCCGACTGCGTGTCGGAGAGGTGGGGGCAGCGGGGGATCGAATCTGATTTCTCTAATAAATGCTGACACCAGCCCTGTTTGATATTAGATTCAGGGAACATTTTGATTTGTTATCGCCTTTGAAATTGTTCGGACGACCTTCACAAAACTGCCTTATTACCACTCCCGTTATGCGAAAGCACTGAGGAGGAATGGGGAGAAAAGCTTCGACATTCTAAAATAAAAAAATGGCGGAAAAGGAAGAGAAGGACTCGCCAGTTTAATCTGAAGGAGAAGGACGTTCCCCGATACTGTGCTTTCAGCAGTTTTTTTTTTCTGTGGTGTTACAGATTTGTTACGTGATTGAAAGTGAAAAGTTAAAGAGCAATACAACAGAAGCAAGCAGGTGCATTATTTATTGTATAGGGACTTTGTTTTCTAGAAATATAAATTACCCCCCTCTCCCCTGTTCACTGTACTTCTGGTCTCCCCTAGATTGGATTGATTGATTAATTGACTGACATGATTATTAGTGCCAATTTGAGAGCTTTTTTCTTTACTTCAGCAGACCACCCTTACCTGGGACTACTTGAGTGCTGCTTTGTAAAATAATAAGCCTTAGTGTACTTTTTAATTTCCTAGTCCTGCTGCACAGACAACACCTGTTTTGTGCGTAGACATATCTTTGAACATATTTCTGTTACTTGACAGTAGCTTTTATTTGCAGGTTTTTAGATAATGGCTTTAAAGCATATTGATTGATCTTGTGACACCAAATCTGAGACGAGAAGAGTGTTGTAGATGTGAAAATCAACATGCACCAATACCTGTTTGAAACTATTACCCTGCGGCCCATGTGGGTCCTAATGCCCCAGTATAGTGAATTGGACATTATACTGTAAAAAGGCGCCGTCCTTCGGATGAGACGTAAAACCGAGGTCCCGACTCCCTGTGGTCATTAAAACACTAATAGCTGATGTGTGGTGAGGGTCCTGGCACACTATGGCTGCCATCGCATTATCCAGGTAGGGGCTACACATTGGTGGTGGGACAGGGGAGTCCCCATTACCTGTAAAGTGCTTTGAGTGGAGTGTCCAGAAAAGCATTATATAAGTGTAAGGAATTATTATTATTGTTATTATTATTATTACTCTCAGTTTAAAGTCAGAAGTCTACCCCCTTTTACATTTTAGGTCTTCAAACAGTGTCTTCACAGTCTAACTAAACCTTACACCATTTGTGCTTTATTAAACTGTACTTTATATGACTCTTAACAGTGGACCTATGTAGATATAAAATGGAGAAATCTGTTGGGATTTTAAAATGCTGGATATTTAAAAACTATTACAAAAAAACGTACTTAATAGAAAGTTGCTAAATGTTAAGTGATTTAAGTCACTTAAGTACTTGGTTTCATATGTGTTGGAACTTTAATCCCTTTCACGGCTTTTATATGAAATATTAATTGAAATAAACATGTTCTAGAAAGAGACAACTGTATAGTATGTCCTTGTACTGAAGACCTCCATTGCCTCAGGCTGCTTTCCCACACTCCTGCCAAATCCTCTCATAGTCCAGCTGTGCCTGGTTTCTCTCTGACAGGGGTCTTCTCTGGCAGTGATCCTCAGACTCCAGGGCAGAGTTTTTTTGTAACTTTACTGGCCGGCCACCCCCACATCTGGAAACCGGCCATCTTGCTACAGCAGAGTATTGAGGCTAGACTGGCTGCAGTGAACAACATGTTTAACAGACTGCACATGAAAGCAAACAAGCCATCAGATACATAGCAATTTAGTCCTGAATTAAAATGGAAGGTTAAAATGTCTTCATAATGTTAAGCACATTGATACAAGCACACCATTTTTCAATTGAGGGACAAAATGTAATTGTCTTTACTTTGTGTGGATCACACAAGTTAAATAGCCATCAATAATGACCATTTATTTGCCTTACTTGAACAGTGTATTTTGTGAAATGTGTAAGAATACTAAGTATTAACTACAGTATGCATTCTGTTTCAGCTGGACATTTGGTCAAAGTCCAATTACCAGGTATTTCAAAAGGTAAGAACTCCTATTTACATTATCAGCTCTTATATGCTGAAATCTAAACTACCTAAAGTTATTCTCAGGTAAATTCATCTTTAAGGTTTTCAGTTCAACCAGAGGAGGGCTTTACCCAGGAGGACAGGGAGTTATAAAGTCCAGATGTTCAAATGTGGGCATACTTTAGGAGAGGTGACCTAATTACTCAATGTGTGGCTCTTAAGAGGTTGTTTGAAGCCGGCTTTAATGTTCTGCTGTGTCATTCTTTGCACCTTACCAGGTACACATGAATATTATCAGCTGGAGCTTCATCGGTTCTCTATTTAATTCCTTTGCTTTTGCTGTTGGCACTGTGGACTTGCATCTAGAACAAGTCATTTGTCTGGCAAAATGTGCCTCCCCAGCAGACACATGGAAACATCTTATAACATACCATCATGCAGAGCCCTTTCTCATTTGAGACATTGCGAGCTCCACAGTGCCTGACAGGAAAGAAAATGCAGGCAGGGGAAGAGTCAGCAAGCCTGCAGCACCCAGTTCATTTCAAGAGTCACTGTTGGGTTCGAGAGCTAAGAATTGGAAAGTCCTACCCTACCAGTCAGGGTCTTCTACTTGGGGGATCTTGGTCCCACTAGTGATGGCTGGGCCATCATCTTTACTGGTGGAGTCACCTGGGAGTCCAGGATGTTTTGTTTGTGTTGTCTGTTCCCCTGTGGTTTTGGTGTGATCCCTGCAGTGGTCAGCTAAGATGTTAAATTGTTTTCAATTCCAAACTGAGAAAACGGAAACAAAAACTGCTTATTTTTATTACCATGTTACGCAAAGGAAGAATGTGAAATTACTTGATATTTTTGAATCGGCTGTTTGGCCTTCTGAAGACAGTTGCTCACATGAAAAGTGGTGTTGTCCTCCAACAGTCCTCCCCAAGCTGACAGAGATTTCCGAGACCCTTATCCTTTAGGAAATGTCTGTCCTTCTCTTTCCCCTCTGTATTGTCACATATGTAGCTCAGAGTTTGTCAGATCCCTTCCCATCTTTCTTCCCCTAGAAGTCGGCGGGGTTTTTCATTTGCTTCGTCTATTTTAAAGCATATCTCCTGCCTTTTGTTCCACAAACATTACGAGATTCCGACTGAGCTGTGCACCTTTTATCTTCTCCCCCGAATCTCATTAGAATGGAATTACTGCCGAAGTAGCATATGTGCCGCCAGAATTATATAGCAAGCCAGTTTGGGTTTGCCTTTAAAAGAAATTGCTTTTCAAGTGACTTTACACATCTGCGGCACTGGATCAAAGGATGTCTTATTTATTTATTTTACACACAAAAAAAAGATTTCCTGGTAAAAGGAGGTTGTGTGGAAGCCATTCTCCAGCAAAACACCAAAGTCAGCCACTCCAGTCTTCTGTATCACTCTGTTGCTCTGAACTGTCTCCCATCAGTTCAGCGCTCCGGTTCCACAGTTACTTTTGATGTATAAATTACTGATTTATATTCTGGGTATGTGACATGAATTCCTCATTGTAGCATTTTGTTCTTGCATTTTTTTAAGACTTGTCTTCTCCACTAATAATAATATTAAGAATAATTATTGCATGCATCCATGTAGTAGGTAGTCCTACTTGCATGATTACATTGCCTTATTTAACATGGATATGTTAATTCAAAGACAGAAATTAAGTATTTGAAAGTCTAGGTTGTTTAAGTTTGGAGATCCTAGTGCACTGCAAAATTAGAAATCAGTGTATGGCTTGTACAATAAATAGATCTAAAATCCAATAGACTTCAGAGCTGCCAGGCACTACCCAAGTGACTTCTGCACTTCAGTTGTGAATAAACTTCTATTTGTAAAGTAAATTGAGATGAAAAGCGCTATATAAAATGCAAGATATTATTATCATTAATTAAATGCTGTTTGTAAGTTGTGTGATATATATTTAGTCATTTCTTTATTACTTCATCACTTGTTGGAAAGGGAGTAGGGAAGTCTCATTTTAAAAAAGAATGGCAGAAATAAACTCGGAATAGTTTATCATTGTTTTAAAGATAGTGGGTGGTGACTCTGACGGGACGTGGGGTGTTTTCTGCGGTTTCTCAAAGGTGACGGATCACGCCACGACTGCCCTGCTGCACTACCAGCTCCCTCAGATGCCCGATGTGGTGGTGAGGTCCTTCATGGTGAGTCCACTGCAATACGCTCCAGCGTGCCTCAAGTGGGCACCGATATAGGCACGTTCATTTGAATTAGGTTTTTACGTCCAGAATTTTACGGGTCCTTTATGATCATTACCATTACCTGTTGTTCTTAAGTTTGGACCCTACTGTTGAACCACTCCTCCGGAGTGCAGTAAGTGAGAACACATAAGCTAAATAGGCATTTTGGAACAACAGTGGTCTCGCTTTAAGATGTGGAAATTAAAGAAAGATATTTGTCTTACTTGCTTATTAGTACCCCTCATTTTCTTATTAAATGTCTTATTGATTTAATTGCGGCTTCAAAACACCAGGTCTGCCTTTGTCTTGGGCTGGGGTGAAAAAAGTATACCACATTCTGGCAGGTGTAATACAGTACTCCACACCTTACGGTTTAAGTCCACACCTTAATCCGTAATGTAGAAGCAAGCATAATGTTTTTAGGATACTTCATTTCAATCCTTTGTCCAATCTTGTAGTCTTGTGCGTCTTCTTTTAATAAGTTGGAGTGATTCTGTGAAAAAACTAATATATTTAAACTATTTCCACAAAATATTACTGTTTTTATAACATCTTAAAGATCCCATGAAGTTTATGAGATTTAAAGCAGCATATAGATACATAAACCAAGACCTGATTCTAGCCCTAATTAGTCATGGGTAGACAATAAAAACACAACATGTCTAGATCTAGAAGACGAAACTGTTTGGTTCTATTTTAGTTTATTTAAAGTGTATTTCATAAGAAAGTCAACTGAAGCATTAAGAAATAACCCATGTCAATTTCACCCAAAGACCCACACAGCATGCCAAACCCATTAGAATAGTTTTATTTTAACTGTTAACCTTGCACCCAGTAAAAACGTTATGTGAACTAACAGTCTGTAAATTGATTTTAATATGGCATCTGCCACTAGCTTTCAAAAACAACTGGACAATGTTAGGCAACATAGCATGTAAAAGAAAATTTACTGTGAAAGAGACATTATGGCTTTAATATACACACTTTAATTGGTCTTTTTCTTTTGTTCACATTGTAACTATAGTGAAGTAAATAAGAGTACATTCATTAAATGTGCCTACCATAAGAACACACATTTTTTACATGCCTTCAGACAGAATCTGTCACGAGATGTTATCTTCTTAACTATAATCTTTGCATTAGAAACCAGCTGTTTAATCATTGCCCACATTGCCATAGTGTTCAGGTTCCAGATGTTTTTAGCAAATCATCTCGGCTTGCTAGTGCTCTGTGGTTTACTTTTGCTCATATCTCAGCGCATATTATTTCTGTGCAGGTTTATTTTTTTAGAACATCTATATTATGCTTTTAAGGCCCCAGTAGTGTTTTCTGTGAGTTCATCTTTTAATAGCCTCTTTTTTTCAGCACTGCTTTTGGTGCAGAAGGAATTGAGATTGATTAGTCTGTTTTTTTAAGATCAATGAAAAGCTGTTCTGATCATGCCCAAATGTGTAGGCGCAGTCTGGATTTGTAAAATAATGGATAAAAATGGTTTTGTTTCCAGATTTGATGCAAACTTCAATATGTTTTTCATAAATCCTATCTTTCTTGTGCACAAACAAAATAGTGTTTGCTCTTTAAATGCGTAATTAGCAAAGTTTACTTCTAGGCACAGAGCAGGATCACTCAGTATATTTAAAATATATTTTAATTTTCTCGGTAATGTTAGGGGTAGCAAATAGTACTACATGCAGTATAACCAAGCTACTGAAATATTACATTAGTACGTACTGGGGTCTAAAAAGCATAATATAGATGTTCTAAAAAAATAAACCTGCACAGAAATAATGTGCTCTGAGATATGAGCAAAAGTAAACCACAGAGCACTAGCAAGCCGAGATGATTTGCTAAAAACATCTGGAACCAACTGCTTTAAGATCACTTTATTGGCCATTAAATTGTCTCGTATTAGGAATTCGTCTTTTCGCATACCCCAACTTGCTCTCCATGAGACACACTGACGGGGAGAAGCTTGGGGTCAGAGCGCAGGGTCAGACATTTTATATGGCGCCCCTGGAACAGTTGGGGTTAAGGGCCTTGCTCAGGGGCCCGACGGAGTAGGATTCCTCTGCCGGCTGCGGGATACGAACCGGCAACCTTCCAGCCACAGGCACTGATCCTCACCCACAGAGCCACCGTACAGTAAATCTGTTGGCACTATTAATATTCTCTCAATGTATTACAGGGTTTAAATTATTTCTAAATGAAGTTTGCTCATTTTTGCATTTGTTTACCCGGGAAGACTGTACTATAAGTTGGTATAATGAAACAAAAGGTGAGTTTATCTACCAGCAGATTCAGTATTTGAATGCACAAGCCTTCATCTCAGATTGCATCTTTATGCTTAGGAGACCAATGAAATGTAAAATGAAATAAACTTGCATCCAAACGGATTGTAGGCTATTAAATCCATCCAGCAGAAAATGCATTTTGACAAGTGTGAGCAGTCCCAAGCTGTGTACTGCGGAAGCGTTAGATATCGTGTGAAGACACGAGGACAAGCAGCTTAAATATACAAGCCTACCCGATCGATTCCTCAAAGACCGCTGAGAACTTCTAACAGAGAGAAGCTGAGCTTTAACCAGAAGTGTCAATATAATAATCCCTCCATTGGTAAAATATATGCTTTCACTGACAGGCTGTTACCTGAGATGCAGTTTTTTCCTGCTGAAACCGGGAGATTTGTGGCCAGGGTTATATCGGCTCTTCTAGTTATGGGAAATGTACTACAGGGTGAGACCTCTCACAGATTGACTGCACAGGAAAAGAAAAACTGTTCATGTTCTGTTGCAAGCCAAGAAACCCTAACTTGCTTTGTCGTTTCTGCACACTACACATGACTCATATTTTAGAATGGTCTCTGGTTTCAGGCATTATCATAGTTTTCTGTTCTGAAAGCAACCTTTTAGGTAAGTCTCCGCAAACACACATGTTGTGTAAAAGGTGCAAGTAGTTAATTGAACCGATTCAATTTGATGGACTTCAGGGCATGTCAGAAAGTGCAGACTGCAGTAAGTCCGATACGGGTACTTATGAGGTACTGTATTTTCAGATTGGCTTGATATTTCTTTAGGTACAGTAGGTAAAAAAACGAACTTGTTAAAGCTTTTTTATGCCGTTTAGAGCTTAGAGGAAAATTTTAAAACAGTTGATGTCTTTCTCATTAACAATAGCCTCCATTCTTTTTGTATTCCACAAACCCTCAGGATACTTGTCCTTTTGCTACTATTGTCTCCGATTACTGCTGATTTTTGCTATTTTTGGCTTCTTAAAGATCCAGTTATTTTTGCAGGATGTAAAAGGAACCTGAGAAGTTCTGGATAATGGAATGCCTCAGGCTAGATTTGTCAGTGATTGTTCAATCCTGTTTATCTTTACGTTTTTGTTTTGTGATAATAACCTTGTGCTTTTCCTAAATTATAATGTCTCTGGGTCATACAATAGATCAGAGATTTAATTGCAGTCTTTCTGGTATTCAGGATTGGTTTTCATTTTGTTTTATTACTGAAAAGAAAAAAGAAAGGTTAGAGTGAAAGAAAAGGTGCACTCACTTCAAATCATAATGTCTTGAGCCAAAGTTGAAAACTTCAGCACCCACTATGGTTTCCATTATGTTACTGAAATGGCAGATGAAGGTTGTTTTTATTTGCACAGCTACTGCATAATAGAGGTCGCTCTCCCCAGCAGGTCGCTTCAGAGCAAACAGCAGAGTCTGGGATGTTGCCCTGCATAAAATTTTCCACACTGGCTTGGTCTTATGGCCCTGTACTTAGAAAATAGAAATGGTGATTGCATTACTAGTTTGGGAGTGTAGCTTGTAATAAAAGCTAATGTTCAAAGTGAATCTCCCAGAAAACAGGTTTGGAGTTTTGGTTTGCAGGGAGTTGAGATGGTAAATCATTTAAAATTTTATATTTCTTTAAAAGCAATATTGTATTGAGAGTCAGCTTTATTCATCAACTTAAAATGCAAATTCATTTTTTTTAGAATACAATTTTTGTTTTTTATTTTTATTTTGTTCTTTACACCTCAAGGGCTTTACGTCTAATCTAGTCAATGTTCAGTCTAGTCTAGCTAATGTTGTACTGTCATATATTATAATGCATTATAGTTTCTTATCTGTTAAGCCCTGCGTCTGTAAGTATTGGGTTTAATGGGTGATTTCTGCTTGCTCTTTTTCCCAGACCTGGTTGAGAAGTTACATCAAGTTGTTCCAGACTCCATGCCAGCGCTGTGGAAAGTTTCTTCAAGATGGGCTGCCACCAACCTGGAGGGATTTCCGCACACTGGAAGCCTTCCATGACACCTGCCGCCAGTGACAGAGGAATAGCAGAAAAGGGACTGGAGATCAATGGTGTTCTCCTAACTCCTCCTCCAGATTGGCTTGAAAGCGTCAGTAAACTTTAAGAGAGTTCTGAAGATCTAGATAAAATCTATATTAGGTTTTATAGACCAGCTGATTCCTACAGTATATGGGCATAATCCCATATCCTTTTGACAATTTTTATGTTTTTGCGAAATGCCCACATACCCAGAGTGGCCTCAGGAAGCACCACTTTTAACTCTGGATTGAGACTGGCAAGATGTACTGTAATCAGATCTTTTCTCTACCAACTGGTGACTTTGTTCTGTTTCTCATAACCTCCACATTTTCGGGAAACTGCTGAAAAAACGTGCAGTATTAACTCAAGGTTTCACAGACCATAAAAGAAGATGGGGCTACCTCAACGAAATACTTTTGGTCAAGCTCATAGAAACCAGCTGTGAACCTGTGTCTGAGGAGCAAGCATTGAAATACACACTATATTACAAGTGTGTGCTGCGCAGAAAATGAAAACATTATGCTCCGTGTCAAGTCATCACTTTATTCTTTTACACGCTTTCTAAGATTTGTGCCTGCATTCAGTATGTCACGTTTACCATTTCTGCAAATGCGGCTTTATAGTCACCTTTCACGGTGCAGTCAGTTCAATAATGGTTCAGGGGAGGGGAAGTGTGTTTAGTGTAGTTTGTTGTTCAGTTCCATTAGCATGGGAAAATGCTTTAATCTTTCATGATCAACCCAGAGAACCCATAAGAATGTAGTTTTTTTTGTAAAGTGAGTTAAAAGCATTGCCATAAATAAACCTGCTTAGAATTGGACTTCAGCTGCATGTGCGCTGAGGAGTATTTTTTTAAACTAGTCTGAGTTCTGAAATATGTCGAATTGTTAAAAAATATTGCCCAAATAAAAAAGTGATAAAAGGGCATCTGTACAGATAAAGATTATAGAATTCCCCATAATTGTGCCAACAGCAGCAGTTTCTGCAGATCATCTGTCACTGGACTCAGTTTAATTGATCTAAAAATGTTGCCAGTCTTAGAGAATGTTATATGTCTTGTTGATTGCTTCCATCTTTTTAGACGGTCAGTGGTTATTAAATTTCAACTGGACGTAAGTCATAATAGCAGTGATGTGCATGGCAGGACAAGGCAAGCTGAAGGGGGGTTTTCACTAAATATCTCATGAGATCTTTAAAAATGTTTTTCCATCTTTACATTAAAATGATCTCTCTCAGTACTTTTTTTTCCTCTTTGATCATTTCAGAAGTTAAAATAGAAGTGAAGCTCTGAGATCAGCCCACATTTGTTCAGTAAGAGTAGGTCTTCATGTTGTCTTTCTACAGTAGCCTGTTTTTTTCACAAAATAGACCAAATTTCCTTCAGTTGTCACAAAGAAAGGTTTGCCACTTGCAGAAAAGTATTTATGACCTGGCTTAAACGTATTGTAAACTAAAATATCATTGATTTGCCTTATTCCCAATCTCCTATATTTATCTTCTGTAATCATGTGCCACATACCCATGGCACCTGAAGAGCACGCTCTTATTTAGTATAGAGGTTTTGTCATTTGTTCTTCATCACAATCTGATACTTGTAGACTGAATTACAAAAGCTGCACCTAGTTATAAACTACTCCCAGTATTTTTATGAACGTAGCTTATTTCATGTCTGCATCGATTAAAGCTGTGAAAACACCAATTCTCTGCCTTTAACCGAAATAAAATGCAGTCAAGAAAAAAAATGCAGGGGTGACATCTTCAAGAATATAACAGTGCCCTAAATTGTGGGATATAAATTCTTATTCAATATGAGTACTAAATCTGGTGTAATTCTGTATTTTCATTTACAGTCTGCAGCGCTGCTGTTGCTTGAGACTACATGTTTGTACTTAAGGGCCTTTGTGTCGGAGATGCAGCTTTCATTTTGAAATGGCGTAATAAAAACAAGCAAGACACACTTTGCCATTTTGTTTATTTTGTTCACTTTCACTCACTGAAGGAAATTAGAAATGGGCACTTTGAGTTCTGTGGAAGGTCTGACTGAGATTCATTGTGTTGACAAAAACCTTAGGGAAGAGCTGTACAGCATATGAAGTCCATAAAACATGTCCACTGTTGTGTTGAAGCTGCAGGAATTCCTCCTACAAGTATCTCAAGAAGGCCCTTGTTTAACATATGGTGAATAGTTGAACATAGTGTTTCTGCACGTGGGTTGAATCAGGTTACTTTGTGAGTGTCACTTTGAAACGCATCCCACTTTCTTGAGTTTTAATTAAATGCAGATCACTGGCAAAATGTTTTAGATTCAACATGAAAGTCCGATTTCCCTGAGGATTGGAAGCATGAATACTGTTTACCGGGGTCAATAGAGAAAGACTGTGTCACACTGATGAGAAATCACTTCACCAGTTGCCTGGAAGCTATAAAGACAGGTTTGCAGGCAATATTGCATAGAAAGAAGATGGCTTAGTATGCCTGCTAATTGAAGTATGTCCTCAGATGCACTGTGTATATATATCCAGTGAACCCTATTTGTATTTCACACTCACCTCATGTTAAACTAAAGGTCACAGCTGGATAAGGGAACAAGGACAAACCTATTGCATGATTTGTATTAATACTTATACAGCCCTGCTCCTTTAACAGCACAGATAAGCATTAACAGCATTAACAATATTCTGTTGAGTGAATAGGATTCTCCTCCTTTTTGTTTCCTTGATTTTGGAGCAAAATCAAGGACCCCATTATGAACTTGAAACATCAAATGCCAGTGTATTTTGAATTAATCTTTTCTCGTGTCAGTCTAGACATTTCTTATATTACTGTAAATGAAGCATCTGTGTTAACAAAATTGTGTAAAGTGGTGTCAGTGTTACAGTACCTTTTATTTTCTTCTGAATTACTATTATAAAACATGGCATATTCTTTGTCTACAAGTACACTTCATCTTGAATGAGAAAGCATTTTTACAAATCTGATTACAGATTACAGCTTATTAGTGCTGAATATTAAGAGTAACATTTTGCTTGAAATTCACTTTTCAGGTGAAAAAAGGATTGAAGATCTATTAGTTTAAAAGGAACTTTTATTGCTGTTTTTAAATTTACTGTCAACAGCATATTTTATGAGGCTGACTTGATATTCCTTGCATGCTATTGCAAGTGTAAAAACTTGTGAATGGGTTGTTTCACATTAGCCTCAGGGGGCCTTTTGGTTATTTCACAGTGAGTTTTCTTTGCTCAGGATGACAAATTTGGATCCTTCAAAAGAACATGGATTTTGCCTGGAGACCTGCCCTGGTCAATGGAAAAAAAAACATTTCCTTTAATGTCTTTTTTAAATACCATTTATTTGCTGTTGCTGTTTAGGAACTGACAGTTTTTTTTTGGTATCCTCTTTGTTTCTCCTTTTCCGAAAGCTACAAACTTGTTTGCCAGAGCACTCTGGGCAAAAAAGAAAAACTTCATTCAGCTGGTGAATCTGTGTTATCTGAAATACAAAACCTGCTAGGCCAGCTTCTTTTTTCCCTCTCTTTCCCTTGTTCTGCACAGTTTCTATTACTCATTATGGCAAACAGATATCAAATCCCTCTTTCGTTAAAAAAATAAAAAGAACAAACCTTTTAATTAAAGTCTGGTATATATTTGACCATTCCCAGAACGCCATTTCTCCCTTTTTCCAAGCCCTGTGATCTTTTTATTATTTAATTTCTGGGGTGTCCAAAGGAAAATAAAAAAGGTTGCTTGCTTCTTCTGTCGATATTAGACAAATGTAACGGAGCAGGTTTTAATTTTCTAAACCCAGGCAAGCCTCTGACCTCATGTATTTTTCATCAGCTTGCTTGCCTCACTCTCCCTTGCCCTCAGAATACTATTGATTGCATGATTAAGCCATCAAACCGCAGTAAACAGACTTAAATTTTTTAAGCTAAAACTTTTTTTTTTCTGTACCATCATTTTCCCACTGCTTTTAACGTTTTTCTTTTCTTTTCTCTGTGTTGGTTAAGTGCGAGGGCCATTATGCTGAGAGGCTGCAATAAATATAATATTGCTTTATAATTTTTCCTAGAGTACATTGATGGGGGCTCAATAGCATTGTGCACAAGGAAAGCCAAGGAGTAAAACCTCTTGCCCTCTGAACTACACAAATAAGAGATCTTAAGGTGAGAAGGGCCTATATGTTAAGTGTAATAAATTACCTTCAAATAGGTCTAATTCCTGTACTGTAGATAATTTAAAAAGTCTTTTTTTATTTAAAATTTCCCATGCAACCATTCATTTTATGTCTGTGTAAAGGCATGTAGCACACCAAGGAGGTGCACTAAACATGTGCTAACAGTCTTGTGTGCCTTTGCAGCTAATGAGTACTGGGTTTTCATCTTGCTTTTATGCACATAAATACATTTTTTGTGAATTATCAAGCTCTGTCTTTTACAGGGCAGGCAACGAGAGAAATAAATTATTCACATTGTTTACTTTGCCCTTCTGTCTGTAAAGAAGTCCTTCCAAAGTGATTTTAAGACGGTCAAGCTATCAGCTTTGGCTCCATAGTACCCTGCACACAGGGACAGCTGCTTGATCTGCAGCTCAGGATTATGCCTATCTGTTTTTTGGAGATGTCTGTTTCTTCTGGACTTTTCACTACAGTCTCAGATCCACCTTTTAAAGTGAAACTAGATTTTCCTCAAGCGCTTGCACTGAATCCTGAAGCCAGCTAGCTCGCCTTTCATCTCAGTTTTGAAAACTGAGCGTTACAGTTTCCACCAGTGCGAATGATCTGCAATGCTCAGCTTGTTTTTGAAGTGAGTTTTGATCTTCATTGGAACTGAACTCTTTACTTAGATATCTGACTCAGTAGCTTCTGACTTTCCTCCTAAGTAAGCCATATTTGAATCTTACAGCGTTTTCCCTTAGATCACTTCCTAGAGTCATGTACGCCTTGTATTAAACCACGTATCTGTGCAGTAGATGGCATGCCCCACTATAAGGGGGAAGCCATTGGAAGACTCCCAGGGCCATTTTACTGCAAGCAAACAAAGCTCAGCCAATTGTGCTGTTGTGTTTATCTTTACTGTAGGAATTTTGATCAAGATATTCCATTTATATATCTTTTTTTTAATGTATTGAGAACAACACTGTCTGGAGCACATGGCAGACAAAACCACTTTAAAGATGGTGGGCAAGAGATGTTCTCTCGAATGGATGATAAACAAATGGAAAACTTGTTTCCCTCTTCAAAATAATGCATTATTAAACAATGAGATATATTCTTTACCCTGTGCTTTCCACTGTTTAGAAAATGAGTATTTTTAATAACATAAGATAGCAAGTCCCTTTACTTAAGGAGTACAGTACTCGTCCAGTGCCCCTAATATCTAGAAAGCTCGTGATTTTGTAGAAAGGCATCTCTCTACATTTTCTCTTCCTCTGTCTTCTGAGATGATGTATCTTTTCTGTTAATAAGGCTTCTTATTTATCCTATGTCCCATGAATACTGGTCTCATGACATCACTCCAGTTACTGTTAAATATTGATGTTCTAAGATGGCCATCTTAATTATGTAACACAGAACAAGTTTAGCCTGGGTTAACAATAAGCACCACAATTTGTTCTGCTAGCCCTTTGGCCACTTTGAATATTTTCAAGTGGGCCAATCGGATGCTCAGATATTTTTAGATACAGATAATGAAATGCTTAAACAATGCCTAATGTGTCATGCTTTTAGAATGGGGTATCATAGTTCTGATTATTGTACACTGTGTAAATCTCTGTTCTGTAGGTAATGTAGGTAATCATGTACGTGCCAAACCATACAAGTGCTCTTTTACAAATTTTCAATACAAAGAAATTTGTATTTTAATACCTGTTTTTGTTGTATAAAATCATTTTCACTATCAATACAATACAAGCCAATTTCACTACAAAGTCATTTTCTTGAGATCTCACTGGGTGATTTGTATCATCCTGGAAAAACATGTTCCAGGTTTTTCATTTGTTATAAAAATAGAAAAGTATTTTCTCTTGGCTGATGTTCAGCAGTTTATAATTTGTTTTCTGTATTTTGTAAACTATCTTCTTAACTACTTTCCTAACTTAAATGGCCTCACAATCATAAATATGCATTAGTGTTCATATTTTGGTGATTCATTAGTTCCAATTAGTAACACTGGGTGATTTTCTAAACCTCAAGAAAACAAGTGTGAAATATTATTAATTTAATTTCTATTGTATTAAATTTCACCTTAAAAATTTTGAGGAACATCCATCCCTTTGAAAATCAAGGGATGGATGTATATATATATAGATTGGTAACTCAGGGTCTTCTATTTGACACTCCTGCATTACATGATGGTAATTGCCCAGATAGAAATCAGCACTGAAATTTCAGGTGTATTTATAGTTCTACATTAATCTATATTTGGAAAACCCTTAAAATGTGTTGGTGCTTCCTTAATATGGCACTAACACTTTCATAGGGCGGTAAAGCTTGTCAATAGACTGCCTAAACTCATTTGTGAGTTCCAGTCCTGTCATTTAGTATTGATCATAGGTCTTTTTTACTGCAAATCCCTGCAAATACACAGTTTGAATGGAGTAAATGATTAGAAAATATAACTTAAAGTTAATTAGTGAAAATTAATTAATGGAAGATTCACTTGAAACTACTACTAATTATTATTCCTTACACTTATATAGCACTTTTCTGGACACTCCACTCACAGCGCTTTACAGGTAATGGGGTCTTCCCTCCACCACCACCAATGTGTAGTCCCCACCTGGATGATGCGACAGCAGCCATAGTGCACCAGTACTCTCAGCACCCATCAGCTATCAGTGGGGAGGAGAACAGGGTGATTCACAGATGGTAATTATTAGGAGGCCATGATTAGTAAAGGCCAATGGGAAATTTTGACCAGGACCAGGAGTTTCAACCCTGGTCTTTTTGAAAAACGCCCTAGAATTTTTAATAACCACAGAGAGTCAGGACCTCGGTTTTACATTTGTGTAAAAAGTCACTATACTGGGGCATTAGGACCCACATAGACCGCAGGGTGAACGCCCCCTACTGGCCCCACTAACACCTCTTCCAGCAGCAGCCTTTGCTTTCCCAGGAGGTCTCCCATCCAGGTACTGGCCAGGCTCACACCTGCTGAGCTTCAGTGGGCTACCAGCTGTTTGCAGTGTGATATGGCTGCTGGCAGACTTCATATCACATTTGTTTACTACAGTAAGTTGTAAGCTCTTGAATTACCTCTGATGTGAAACAGAATAATTGTCAGCGTTATGTGCATATATGATCAGATGTATAGCCTCAATAAAACAACAACCGTGCCCTTTCTAGTGAACTGATCGGTAGATTAGACACATTTGAAACACCTGACAGTTACTGTCATCCACAGCACTCGTGTAGTGAAAAAAGAGCCGTAATATTGATGTGGACAGGCTGACAGCATTTTCTTTCCCAGAAGAGCTTCCTCCAAGGAAATGTCTGGAGCGGGCAGGAATTGCCCCCTCTTAGAAATTGAATCGCAAAATGTGAGCTGGGCTAAGAAGGAACAAGAACGAGCTATCGTTGCAGAGTGTCGGAAAAGTGGCACTGCGTACTTTTTGCCCAGACGTTCTCTTATTTTTGGACTGGCCTCGGTTGTTTTAAGAGCATAAGCTGGGACGCAGTTTGGGTGCTTCATTTAATTCAGCGATTCAGTGTTTTGTCAATGAACTTATTTTGAGTTTTTTTTTTCCTATGAATCAGCTTGCGACCCACTGACAGGTCTCTTCTGTTTCAGCACTCTCACCAGCTGTTCCTCCTTTCTCTGTTCAGCAGGTTTGATCAAGTGTAAACAGCCAGTTCGGATGACAGCTTCTTCACCAGTCAGGTCTATGAGTGTTAAAGGCTCAACAGTGCGGCACATACAGTAGCAGCTGAGAGCAACATTTGCTTGTAACCTTGCTTTTTTTTTAAATAAAGCCTTCCCGGTTGTAGCTGCTGTATGATTATCTGATGAACTTAATCGAGACTAAACAGTAGTTTCCATAGCCTGCCCCAAGAAAAAAAGCTGTTTAAGTGCAAGGCTCTCTTGCACTCTGACTTTAAATGAATATTAATATTGAAAAAATATTAAAAAACAATATCGAAACATGGTATGTAAATTACCTTAAAGCCTTTTTCTAGTAGTGGTATCATTAAGAGTTGAAAAAATGTTTTTCCTTAAAAAACAGATCTTGGAGGTCCTGCTGGTCTCTCTCACATTGTTAAATGGTATGGTTACTTGTGAAGAATTCAAGGAAGGACCAGGACCAAACATTAGAAAAGCTTCAAAACAAAGGAGGCTGGTCAGCCCATCTTTCTTTAGTAGTTTAGAGTAAATTGATGTAAAATTGCATCCAGCCATTTCTTAAAACTATAAATTCTACAGTTTCCTATTTCCCAGCATGAATTAATCCCTTTCTAGTTCCCAACTGCGACCCCATGTCCTCGTATCAGTTCTGAGTGTGAAGTGGCCCTTTCAGTTGACCCTTGTTTTTAAATACTTGGATCAAATTCCTTCATGATCTCCTCTGTTCTAGACTCAGGAGAACCTGTC
Organism: Lepisosteus oculatus; assembly: GCF_040954835.1. Taxonomy (NCBI): domain Eukaryota; kingdom Metazoa; phylum Chordata; class Actinopteri; order Semionotiformes; family Lepisosteidae; genus Lepisosteus; species Lepisosteus oculatus. The sequence goes on along the minus strand of NC_090719.1, from coordinate 7,590,444 downwards.
TGTATATGACAGTACACGAAGAACGGGAATCTGTTGTGTTGTGTTTTATCGCTTTCTGAGGCAGTAATATCCTTTTTAATGTGACCAAAACTCAACGCACTGTTTTACATGAGCTCCTACTAGCACTTTGCAAAGCTTGAATATAATTTAACACGAATTAAATTCCACAATCTCCGCTCGTGTTCTGCTTGCTTTTTATTGCCTTCACTGTGTTGTTGTGATGGGGACACAGACAAATCTGCATAAATACCTAGCACAGAACCTTTTGTTTATAAGTTCAAATTCGGGACTTTAGGAATTGAGTCCAGTGAGCCCATATAATTAAAGACCTGCATTACAAAATACGTAACATAAAATCAATAACGGAATGCGTCTACCCAACACGTTCAAAAACTAGTAACAAAATAAACACACATCAGTAACAAAATAAATAACAGTGAGATAACAGCGGGGCCTGATGGAGTTACAGTGTGCCACACAAAAACATCAAAGGTTAAAGTGCGGTGTTTATGTATCTCGGGGTATCCTCTAGGTAGGTGCTATTACAGAACCTGGTAGTCCTCATCTTGATTGACCTAAGCCATCTTCCAAAGGGGAGAGAAGGCAACACAAGTTGTGCAGTGCGGGAGGGGTCAGTGAGCCTCTTTAGAGCTCTGGGGTTCAATCCAGAGAGGTAGAGTGAGTTCGCATTGGGAAGACGGCATCCTACCTTTCTTGCCTGGACTGAAGTATTACCAAGCTACACAGTGATGGAGAGGGTCAAAACACTCTCAGTGGCAGAGCTGTAGAAAAGGGACAATGCGTCCTGTTAACCATCTCAGGAAGAACAGCCTCTGGTGAGCTTTTGTGACCATGATGGATATGTTGACGTCTGGTTTTAAAGGGAGGAACTCAAAATTCTCCACCAACTCTACAGCCAGACCATTGATGAAAAGTGGGGAGAGTGTTCCTTTGCCTCTCCTAAAGTCCTGCAGCTCCAAATTACCCATACCAGTATGTATGTTTACATTCCTACTAACTGTGTGGATCAGTTTGCACTCACCAATGCTAAAATTAATTTGCTAAGTGTCCTGTTTTGGCGCTGCTGTTCTGTTTTGCCATAACTAATAATTTAGAATCATTTTCAGATCGAAACGTGCAAGGGGCCTGAAACAGATATCTGTAGCACACCACTGTGTATATCCCAATTAGATATACCCTTTAAAATGACACACTGTTTCCTGTTTGTTAATCATTGTTAAATTTGATTAGATTGGAAACTAGGTGCCCCAACATCCTGTAAAACATCCATAAAGCTACTCAGGTTTAAATTTGCTTTTGACCTTCAGAAAGGCATTTGGCTTCTCCAAGTGTCTGAAACCTTTGTTTGTCCTAAAGAAGCACCCCAGCAGAAAATTTGGAATCTGGCTTTGGGGTCCTTTCCAGGTCAGTTGCTAATAAAGGAAAAATATTCTAAAACGAGTCTTCAGAAAGCAAAAAAAGAAGTGAGGCTGAACCATGTTCTGTGGTGGAGGCATTCCTGAATCTTGTAATACTGCTGCTATCTCACCCCTTGGCTCCCGATCAGAGAAACAAGGTGCTGGGAACAAGGAGAAAGCAGAGGACATGGGGACGTCAGTTCTGGCAGAGGTGTGGGGTTAGCTGTGTTGCTATGCCCATGCTAAAAAAGACAGTGCACTCAAAGTTACTCCTTACAGAACAGTTACAGAACTGTTCAAATGCTCCTCTCAGCTTTCCAAGTGCTCAGTGTTGTGTGAAGTCACTGATGATCGCTGAATGAGAAAGAAGTATTCTGATGCTGAAAAATCTGCCAGGTCTGTCCCTTCAAGACTTACTGTCTATCCCTTCAGATATCCCTTCTATCCCTTTAGAGTTTCATCTAAAGTTTTTCATCTCCTGTGCTTCCTAATCAGTTGTCATTGGGGTTTTTTTCCATGTGCCTGCCTTCTTCTTTATTGTGTCTTCACACGAACAAGTTCAAACTAACCTTGGACGAGTTCAAAAGTCACAAAAGGAAGCAAATTTAGATGCATTTCTTTCAGCTTAATAACCATCACATGAGCGGTGAAGGGCAAATTGCACAGACTGTAGGTTTAAAGATAATCAATAAAAAGGCATCCATCTAACAAGACAAAATAATGGTTTGATTTTTTCCAATGAACGACAACACATGGTCACAAACGCCATTCGGTATGGTCTCTAAATTTTTCATTTTAATGACGTAAAGATAGTAGCTTTCAAATGTACCTATGGTTGATTTTAAGTTAATTATATAAATGTGAATTAATTGCAATTATGACAGTTAAATGTCTTGACCTCTGGCAGCTGTGTACCCATGCCACACACATATATCTGTAATCTTTTATGTTTTATCATTATTTTAATTATCTACTGTGACAGTATAGGCCAACAACTTCATGGAACAAGTTATGTATTTTAAATTGCTCAAGCCATAATGTCTCTGTATCTGTTTTCCTGGAATATGTTATTATTCAATTGTGATCAAGATTTCCCCAGTGGCTATGCACATTGGGCAGAGTAATACTCAAGGTTTAGTGTAGGATAAGTTGGCCAGGGCTGTCTCTGGTCTCTGCAATAAAAACATTTTTTACATTATATACTGTTAGAAGAAAGTAGGCATGAATTAAATATATATGCTTTTAAATCACAAGATTATTTTAATCAGGTCTTAATATTGCCATTAAAGCAGTAACTTTAGTTCTTTTCCAAACCCCTATTTTGTTTTTGGCATGAACTGAAATGCTTGCTATGTTTCTATAGTGATTTGAAGTAAACATCTAGTTGTTAAATTGAAGTTGGAAGAGCCAGTTTCAAAAAGGCAGAACTATTACACGGTGCCGATAATACCTTTCCAAATAAAAAGCTGACCCTGCTATTAGTATTGGCTGGGTGATGGATAAAGAACTCCTACAGGACTGTGGTAATCATCTGTTAAAAATTAAATTGATTGCAGGTCAATAGGAAATGCTGCAGGTAGCTGGATTAGCACAGCTTACTGCTTCTCTACATGAGGAGAGTGTTACAGCTCTGACTTTAGAAATAACATCCAGATCTCCTGGGATTCAACAATCAAACCTTCAAATTAAGAAGACCTGAAGAGGGGTAAGACTTACCTTGGAAGATACACTTGCACAACAGAGAGTTTAAAGATGATAGTGTAGTGTACCCAAATGCAAGCACTGACCCATGTACAAAAGCTCCTCATTCAGATGAACAGGTGCTTTTCTATGGCACACAATGTATGGTTGGTTGAAGGAGCCTTTATCATTATCATTATCATTCTTCGTGAGATCCATCCTGAGGTTTCAATTCCACACATCACTACCTCAACTTAAGGCCTGCTAAAATAATAGGTTTGAATTGCAGCTGTAAATGTACCAAATCTTTGTGGGACACTTCCTTTTACAAACAGTCCGTGCTACTTGAGGAAGGTTAAAATGATATTCAGTGATGGTTAATAGTATGGTATTGACAGATGAGTGTACATTCTGAAGAAAGCTTTGGTACTGCATCATGGCAGCTAACAACAAACATATGCACACATAAGTGAGAGATATTCCTTTAATGAAACTCTAACTGTAACACTAGCAAACTCCAGAACTACCCCAGTTCTAAAGACTATCCAACTCCACTAGATTCCAATATTGACCCAAATTCCTCAAATGCTATTTATAATTCTCATCATAAGGCTATGAGTAAAACTAGTGTGAGTGTGTTAGTTTGAAAATTTGAAATGGCCCTGGTTTTGCTTTTGCCCACCAGTGCAAAATGTTTTGTATCCTTCCTTTGGTTTAAAAAAGCATGGCACAGACTGTTTGGAGAAGATTAAACATGAATTTGTTAAGATAAAAAAAGAGTCACTTTGCAGCAGGCGCAGAACCAGTTTTCAGCCCCTCCAAAAACATCTTTGGAGCCATAAAGCAGAGAACTTGAAAGCTGATGTTCTTGATTTAAGAGAGTGGTATGTAGAGAATTCACAGTGTAGGATCTGCTCCTGACAATGAACCTTGTGGGTGTACTCACGGTCCTAGTCTGTTTACTCCATCTGCTGCCCCGCCCCCAGATTCTCAACAAAAAAATACAAATACGTCTCCTGTTTTGGAAGATAGATTCCCCCCCCCCAAAAAAAATCTTTAGTCTCTGAGACAGCCATGCAACTTGAACCAGTTCAACACTTGACTAAGTAAGAGGAGTCAGGAGGGAGAGGGTTAAAGTGAAATGGAGCGGATGACCTTGCTCAAGTAAGTAATCTATAATTGACAGCGAACTGCCTTTCCACTTTCCTCAGCAGAGATCACTCCCAGTAGCAGCAGAAGCAGAGGTTGCCCATCTCCTCGGTGCTGGCATCAGCTCCGCCTGTCATGTCCCTTCCCTGCTGCTTTCATCACCACAGGCAGGCTCGATGTGCGCCTGACCCCACCGGCTCATTATCCATGTGCATCCTATTATAGCAGGAGGCACAGCTGCTTCGGCTGCACCAGGACACTCCCTTCCTCGGACAGCAGTGTGCCTCGCGCGTGTGTTTCCTTTCCTTTTCGAAACTGAGCCCTGCAGCTTCAATGGCCTGGCTGGGGGGGGGGAGGAGTGGGGTGAAAAATTAAAACTTTCTTTCTCTCTTTGGTTTTTTATTTTTCGTTCTGCCAGGAGGTGTTCAGAATGCCCTGGCACCGTCATCAAGCAATGCAGGAGCAAGCTCTCTTTGTTTCCTCTCGAAGCATTTTGTCTGGCACCCACACCCCAAAGCCTGTGGAACACTGTTTGTCTCTGACCCAGGTAATAGTTTGCGCTGAAAGGTTGATTTGAAGGAGTGTCTTCACCGCGAATCAGAGAATCTTCCCATGCTGTGCCAGAACTCCCTTTACTGAGACCTTGCCCACACCAGAATACTCTTTCTTGTTCTGTTGCAAGGGCTTGACTCTTCCTATGCTTTAACTACCTTGCTTTCGGAAACTGTCTTATATTAGACAAAAGCTTGTACTCCTTGACTATTTAGAAAGATGGAATTCAAAGGTTGTCTAGGTGATCTGTGAAGCGTTGACTCCCCACCAAAAAGAAATGTCAATAAAATTTCAGCTCCCCAGTGGATTCTATTCAGTGTTTGACAGTATAGTGTGTATGGCAACTTCATTTTAAAAGACTCCACTGTTAGGGACTGAGGATATTATAGCCTGGACAAATGTCCATGCTTTAGATCAGATAACACTAACGACGTCTATGTTTTTTCAAATTCTAGAACAATTTTACAGTTTTCCCCACAGTGCCTGTCTGATACACTGCATGTTCAGTCCCTTGCAAAAGTATCCATCCCCTTCCAATGTGTTCAATTTGTTGGATTTAAAAAAACATATTTTTAAGACTTAAATGCTCAATTTTTTGTTGTCATAGGAAAGGCAGTGAATAATTATGCCATCAGCAGACGTGGGTATTGTTTTTTTTTATTTGCAGTTTATTCTGACATTTAACGTCTTTCACTTGTAGAAATGAAAAAAAAAACATTGGAATGGGATGTCGTGTTTGCAAGGCAAGGGAAGTACAGTAGCCTACATTTCTGCAGGACTGTTTGCAAAAGTGGGGTGTAGTAAAGACACAGCAGGCAATTCTGAAACTGGCATAGAAAAAAATTGCCCATTCCATCTAAAAAAACAAAATACCATGGTTCCAATGGTTTTTCTGCTGTCCCAAGACTGTTCAAGAGATTTTATTTGTTCATGAAGGAAACACAGCATTTCAACAGGACATGTTCAGGTGGGGAGCTGGAATGTCTTTCTCCTTTCTATTTTTCAGCATGGAATGAATCTTTACTTGTTCCATGTCAATCGGGCAGGTCATTCTCATTTAGCAGCTAGTATTTGGGATACTACAGCAATCGCCTCAGTGACTTTACTAAAAAATCTCTTTTTTAATTGAGTACATTTGCCCTTTTTGGTGCTTGTTTTCTGTGTGGAATCCATTTGCGCAGTTCTGAAAGCTGCTAGAGGTAAAGTACACAAACTTTCCTTGACTTCAAGGGGGGTTATTTCCAGTCAGCTGGAATGCTGAGGCACTCTGGGATTTCACACGTACTGCTCTTGTGTTCACTCGGAGTACTTTGCACTGAATTATTCTTATTTACCCCAAGAGCAAAAGCAGGCTTTTTATTCCCTTTGCAATTCAGCATGAAAGTGATGAAATGAGCAGCGCTGTCAGCAGATGTGGATAGGTGTCTCTGAAGACTCATCAGAAAGTGCGGGGAGATGGAAAAACAGTAGTTAATTTTATCTTCACAGTATCTGTCAATGTTACCTTCACGGAGCGTCAAATATTAATTTTCACTCCTTGTTTTTTAAAATAAAGCTTGAATGGCCAGTTATTCATCAGATTGTCTTACATTACAAGAACCTTATGACTGCACTCTCCGACATGCTTGTCTGTCAGAACTGTCCATCAGTTAATTTTCTATATGCATCAGAGAGCCTGTTAGAATAGTTAGAGCCAGCTCAGGCAGCGACATGTCTCTCTCTGTAGTCACTGCAAATTCACAGGCATCCAGGAGGTCGCAGGAGTTGTTGTCGCACAGCAAGGCAGGGAACTCTGTGTTCAGTGTCACCTCGCCAGTTGTGCACTTGGAGACAGACCCACTGGCAGTCAGACAATGACATTGCTAAAGGCTCAACCCCGTGATGTCTGTGCTGTAAGACACTTTGTTCTTTGTCACAGAGCTTGTACATTTTTTCAATTAGGCATACCTGTTTGGTAAATGAATAGCAGAACAGTAAAAGGAAGTCGTTAATGTGTTCATCATGGAAAAAGTGCTGTAGATGTTTCTTTCTAGTGAAAAGATTATACACAGACAATGAGAGCAATGCAAATCAAAGATCTGAAAGGCATGTAGTCCAGTCATTTGGTTTAAAGGTTAAAAATTAAGTTTAACAGAATTTGTCTCAGCTCCATGAAACAGCTTGTTAACAGAGAATTGGCTGAAACTGCTAGAAACACTTGTTAAAGGCCTAGTGGGAGGTGCGTAAAAGATTGGTTACACAGCTAAAACATTGTGTGTGAGATAGCCAAAACCTATTCAGAGACCTGAGAGAGAGAGAAACATAAAGCTGTTGCAGCTGTTAAGGAAGACTATAATACAGATGTGTAAAAATCTTTTGATACTGTAATTCTGATATACTTAAGTCTAGTTTTTTTAGTACTGAATAGTATTTTGTGTTCTTCTTTAGCTGTGATTTTAAAGAACAATTAAGAATAAGCTGACAAACAGAACCAAGGATGAAATGAGATGAGTTTCTACATCAGGTGAGTACAGCATGAACGTTTCCAGATAAAAGTGACCCAAGGACCAATGAGACCATCAACTTTGACACATTATTCATAACATGTGTTGACTACAAACTTAAAACAGGTGAATCATCTGCAATGTTTTAAAAAAGTTAACTCCTAGAATAAAATCTGTAACTGAAGCTAGGTACAGCATGTCAAATCCATTTTTTTAAATAATTGCCTTGAGGCCTTAACAAGATTTTTAAAGTTTTTTTTTACTTGAAAAAAAAAATCAAATCAATTTCTCCCTTTTCTGACAAAGAAGTAACAACGAAGCTCCATTTCTTATACATTGTATACAGTGAAGGTTAATTTTATGTCTATGGATATGTAACGCAGATACCTTTACCTCCACAACAAGCAACGTTTATACCATTACTTTAGTTTAGCATCCTTTGCCATTACACCTGAAAGAGTTCTCACAACACAGGACATTTAATCTGTTCTGAGCATGTGAAGTTTTCTTGAAGATGTAAGAAAGAGCAGTTCTAGATTTCCAGAAATGTATAGAACCATGATTCATGTATTTTCAAATACCAATCAGTACATCTGTCAAGATGGTATTAGCATGTGCTGTAGCTAGGAAAGGGCTTTCTTATATACCAAATATGAATTCTTAAATAGAAGACTGAAGTAAAATATTTAAGCAATTAAATTAAAAAGTTCACTCAATCACAAAGCTGTTCGATTTCTTGACCCCTATATACATGTTGATTTTTAAAGATGTGACTAATAATATGGTTATCAAGGACTCTTGAGTAGCTCTACACCAAATGTAGCCCAGTCATTCCCAGTGTTCAAGTCTTGGAGGTTCTAGGTTTTATGAAAAACTTACGAGAAGAAGTTTCTACATTTCTGATCAAGCTTTACAACAGGTGTGTAACAGGAGAAAATGGCTTCTAAATGCTGAAAAGAAAAATGTTACCACACACTGGTAAGGGTTGTAATCAAGCCCATTAACAATTTTAAGAATCATGTGAAAGTCACTGTTAGCAGTGGGCAGAAATGTTCTTATTGTCTTATTGTAAAAGAAATAAGGTATCACATTCTACACCAGTACAATTTGAGAGATGTGTTTTTCCACTTTCCATTTTGGTTTACCTTTCTGATGGACTTTGCTCTCACCCACGGTTGTGCAGCAGTGTCCAATTGTCCAATCACTTCTCCGCCTAGAATTGCATCTCTCCGCATTACAATTAGGTTTAGAGTCAAGAAACAAGAGTTGGAAGTGAAAAGGGAATTGGGTGTTTAGCGTCTTAATTAAGCCCCTCATTATTTCCCTGTGCTGTGGCTTTTTTCTTCCTCCTTCTCTTTTGCTTTGAGTTTTCTGTTTTTTCGGTTTCTCTCTCTGTAAACCACCCTGCTGTGTCCTGCCAACCTCATCGTACTTCCCCCTGTCCCTCTGCGTGCTCATTATAACTGTTACTCTGCTGCCCAAGCTCAAAGCCTCTACCCATTTGAAAGTCTAATCATCACTCCTTGCTCCCACTAATGATAAATAATTGGGACCCGTGATGTTCCTTTCTGTTACAGAAGGCAGGCACGCTGTCAACGTAATGAAAACAACAGGTAATCAAAACACAACCACTGCCTGCCTCCTTGTCTAATTGGGAGGCACACAGGTGCAATAAAGGACTCTCACGTGTATGTACAGGAATGTTTGGTGCAGACGTTGGTGGACATTTGTGTCAGTGCAAATCAATGACTTAAGGCCTGAATGAAAGTCCTTTCTTAATTGTAAAAAATGTATAAAGCTGACCTGTTTTATTTTATGTGTTACATATCTCTCAGGCTTTTATGATGACATCATTCCATCTGGACTCAAAACACAGAAGGGTGCTATCCGTTGACATAGTGGGTTAATTTCCTGCCCAGGCAGTGTTGATTGAGTTCTTGGAGGAGTGCCTACAATATCTGACCTCACTCCACAGTTCTCTAGCGAAACACTTGGATCAGAATGATAGGCTTCCTTTAACCCTTAAATGGGTTAAAACTCTTTTTTCCACCATTTGAAGTAATGGCTTTGGTATCTATGGGATTAACACCTTCACCTGAAATATATGATTGAAGTTAAGCTAATGACTGTGCCATGCCAAGACAAACATGAAGGAAAGAGCAGTGTGATTAGATGGAATATATAAAAAATATATGTATTTTGTTTCAGAAAGTATAAGGTCTGACAGTAAAGGGCAAAGCTCATACTGTAGATGTACAACATTTCAAGACAAGGTAGTGAGCAGAAGACAGCGACAGATGGAATGAAAGGTCTGTTCACTGAGCCATGTTGCTGGAAGGTGGAATCTTCCACAGTATTTACATGCTCTTGGGCTCTTGGGTGTTCAAGCTGAAGTTCTCTGTATGACATGACATATTGATAAAAGTGGATGAACTGTATAATATTTTCAAAGGCCAGATAAAGGAGATACAAGAGGAAAATCAAGATTATTTAGATCAAATTTACAATTAAGATATAGATAAGAAAGAACTAAAGCAGAAGAAAGCAGTGGGGAATAAATAAAAAAATAGCTTTTTTTGAGAGAGGTGACCAACCAAAAGAATCCACAAAAACAGCTACTGTACATACACACCTGAAGAAGGCTCCATGGCCGAAACGTTGTGTTTTCTTTCTTCTTTTATTCAGCATGGAATAAACCTATTACTTGTTCCTTTGCAGCCTACGCATGCTGACAAAGCTACCCACCTGAACTATTGTACATACTGTACCTCTGTAGAAGAAACCATTCGCTCTCAATTGTAAAAACACAGAGCAATCTGCTTGATAACAGATGGCATCCAAAATTATCTTAAAAAACATTTTTACCAAAAAATGAAAACAAAATCAAATCCTTGCATTGGTAAAGGTTAGTTTGGGTTTAGGAAAGAATGTGGAACAAGAGAAGCCATTGCAAAACTGAGAATTGTGGTGGAGAGATGACCAAGATGTACATACTGTAGCTGGATTCGTTTCACCTTATCATTCAATGTATATTTATCTGCAATGTTACACATGGTATATGAACATCTGGATGAAGGAATTCCAGTGGGCAACCAGTTGGTCCTTTTTACTGATGCTTATGAGAGGGTGAAGTGAATCAAAACTTCTTTTGTAATAGCTTGTTAACTACGAGGAAGAAAAAAAAAGGCGTTGAATTTGGAATAACAAATATCTCACAAAAGATTGAATGACAATATCAAAAACGTGCTGCAGGCAATGAAATCCACAAAACAAAAAAGAGGAGAACTCAAGTTGAAAGTGGAGGGTCAACATCTTAACCAGGTGGAACATCCGAGGTACCTTGGATGTTTGAACTGTCTGTGATGAGTTTATCTCATCACAGACAAGGATGTATTTTCACATGGGCTTAATTTGGGAGAGTGCACGTTTCCACATACATTGCATTAGTGTCTTTTGTGTGAAATGGTGTGTCACTGAGTAGTTAGATGTTAGTGTAGTGTTTGATGTGCAGTAGATCTATAGGCAAGGACTCTTGAGTGTCTGAAATGTTGTGCTTGTTGTAGTAACTGAAGTATTTTGCAACAATAGTATTTGAGGGGTGTCTTGTGTTAAGAAGAGACGTTCCTATTTTTCAGGAAAGGCGAGGAAGCCTGTGTATTTTATATCTGAAGACTCACTGAGCCATACTGCTAGAAGACAGGATCTTCAACAGTATGTATATGTTCTTGGGCTCTTGGGTGTTCAAGCTGCAGTTCTGTGTTGAGATGACATAATAATAAAAGTGGATGAACTGTACAGTATTTTCAAAGGTAAGACAGATACTAGATTTTAGAGGCACAATATTTTCATCCATCCTAGATTTAGTTTTATTATCTGGGAAGCAAAATAGTCCAGGTTTCAGTCTCACCCATTCTCAATACTCTCAAATATACCCAGAGGGCCATTGTTGTTTTCAGAGTTGGAATACTGAATACTGTTTTACCTTTTTTTAAAGCAGATCCTTGAATCTAATATTCAAATCTCTTCAGCAGTTCTACCATGAAATGCCCAAGGATGCCTGTGTCCTGAATGCTGAAGAAGTTAACACTTGGAACAATCACACCCCTCATGCTCCTCATCATAAACAAGCAATTACTTTACTTTTACAGCTCATAAATTATTTAAATGCAGTGCAGAAAAGCAAAGCAGATATTTCAGATATACTGAAAAATATGTATGCACATCCCTCTATTGCAGCAAGCATTATGTTACTGAATTAGTGGTTGTTGCCACAGTTACTGTTTTTATTCCCTAATTCTAAAGCTTCATGGAGAATTCCTTTAATGGAAGGCTATTTTATGTGGTACCAGAGAGTTATTCTCAGTTTTAACAAAACTTTTTTTTACAGATTTTATCTGTTTTTATGCCTTTTACCTTTTTCCTTTTGTATTTTCTCTATTTTTTTTACTGCAGGATTGGTAGATTCACTTAACTTGCCTTAGACAGGCATTCCGACTAACCAATGTTAGTGCCTTCCTAGTTCAAACTGAAAAGTCACTCTTCTATTTCCTCTTTATATATAGCACATCCTTTTGTACGGTTTGGACTGGTTATATAATTCAAACTCTGAGAAATGTCATAGGTTCTTGAGGATCACTTTTGCAAGTCCCTTACATGCTTACTGTTAATTAAAAACAGATGTTTTTTAATCAGCAATCTATATTTTTATCTTCCTCTTACGGGCGTTCGATGACTGTGTTGATCAATCCTTGTCCTTTGAGACAGATGGTGACGAGCCCAGCTCCTGCCAGGAACAAACTGGATTGCTTCCATGAAATGGGGCTCGGAGATGTATGTAGGAGGTGCTTACATCAATGGCGTCTTCAGAATAAGAATCAAAATCCACAACCCATCTGTTTAGTGAGTGTCTCTTAAATCCCCAAGAAGTTCTTCTGTTTTGGAGTGGTGACTTTCAGTTTGAAACACCTGAACAGAATTGATGATTGATTATGTAATGATCTCTGTGGGTGTCGTGCTTCTGAATTTTCTTAATTCCAGCTGCATGCTTCTCATGCTGGTTACAGGCAAAATACTGTACTGCAGATTTCTTCGGAGTAGGATTGCTGAACCTTAGGAAGGAAGGGAGGTTTGTTAAAACATCGTCATCCAGGGGGTCATTAATGTGATCAACAAACCTGTTTCCTTTACTTTTCCTCTGCAAACCTGCTAAAAACGAAAAAGGAACTTATTTTGTTTTTCAAAGCAACAATATTTTTTTTTCGGTGCAGTTCTCCAAGACTCACAGCCTGTCCCTTTCTCATGTACCCTGAAAGGCTAAAAATATTGTTTCTCTCTTGCTGTCATGTTTATCTCAGCCCATGCTGCCTGATTTTGCTTTTGAATATGGAAAATATCTGTCGTTCAATTTAGATTGAATGAGTGGCGTGTGTTGCCTTGAATGCAGCAGATCAACTCACAGCTTTAAATGCAGGTGTTGGATTTTATCCTGAGGACTATGCAAAACTCGTCTCTCGGCTTATAATATTTGAGAAACGTTTATTACGATTTCACAAGGTTCTTTGCCTACCTCATCTACGCCCCCAAAAAGTCTGGATTAAAAGCAATGTTACCTGCCTTTTTGTGGGATCTGCATAATGTCTGAGCCCATGGAACCTACTGTATCTGAGGTCACAAATGAGATAAGGTCATAATAGGATATTGTTTTTCATTCAGTGCAGTTTGGATTGCTTCACAAGCACTGTGAACAATGATATTCATCTGGGAAAAAATGGGGTGGGGGGGTCTTAGTTTGTGGGGCAGGCGCACAGAGTTTAGTGCACCTTATCACCTTCGCCAAGAACACTAAAAAGAGACAGTACGAATGCAAACAGTACCTCTGAAACAGTGGAAAGTCAGTACCTCTGAAAACACATCTGGAATAACCCCAGCAAATTCCATTTTGCTGTAGTTCTACATTAGACCTGAGGGGTCCAGAGAAATTATATACAATATACAACAAAACAAATGAAGGCTGGAAGAATGCCCAGACACACCTAAATTTACACAGACCTTTGCAGAAGCATAAAAGCACCACATTTCTCTTCATTTTAGAATAATTATTTTTGTCCTACTCGCCCTGTGTGGTATAGCCATCCATCCTAACTGCTAATTTCCTAACTGCTTTTCCCAGTACAGGTTTCAGGGGAGCAGGAGCCTATCGCAGCAGGCAATGGGTGCAAGGCAGGATACTCCCTGGATGGGATGCCAGTTCATCACACACAGCTGCAGACATACACACACTCACACCAAGACCAATTTTGGCAGATAACTGTGTGTTTTTCATGTCTTGGCTGGTAGTTCCAATCCCACGACCACACACACAGGGGAGAAAGAGGAAGTGTAGACAGACTCCCACAGCCCACCCACCTTCCAGCACATCAGAAGCTCCACAGCCCAGTACTGGAGAACAGGAGGACTGGAGGACCAGCACCGAGTGGCGGAGAGGCACGTGCCTGCAAGCACCTGGGTTTCTACAGGGGTCACTGTGTCACTAGGCCTGACACAGCCCTGCATATTAGTCCCAAATTGCTGCATTATTTCAAAGCAAACAGATTGGAATAATAACAAGACCAGAAATGAGATTGGGATGTTTTGAGAATGAAGCCTATTTGATTGCATTTCTCTGTAAGACACTCTCTTGGTGATGCAGCCCACAATAATGAATCAACCCTGGAAATGGACAGTTTAGAGCAACCAATCAACTCTGAACTGGTTGGTTTTTGGGAGGTGGGTGGAAACCAGACCACCCAGTGAAAACTGATGTGAACAGTGCGAGAAGATGTAAACTCAAAGTAAATAGACTGTCCAACCCAAAATTGAACCTGGAGCTCTAGCCATGCCATGCCACCCCAAATCACGGTGAAGTAGATTGAAATATGTCTGAATGAAAACATTGCATTTTGAGATATTAAATTAACTACGACCAGTATTGCGAAGGTCTTGGAGCACTTCCCCATTAGGTCTTCCAACAGGCAAGGGACAGAAATAGGGTAGAGCTGCCATTTCTGCACAGATGGTATTTTCAGGAAACGGCAAAGCCAAAAAAGTATGAGTAACACAACATTTCAAAAGAATTGATCATCTGAGAATGAAAAAATAATTTTATTATGTAATATTTTATATAAAAAGCCATTACGATATGAAATGTCATGTCATCAAGAATACAGTTTCTTCTGCTTAATCAAATCCAAGCCTTGAGTGCGCCCATTTCCAGTGGCCCTCTGCGTTGACGTCTCTCATGCTAGGCTTTGACCTCTCGCATGTTTTTGTTAACCAGCTTTCGCCTGCTGTACAAATTCAAGTCAAAGAAACATTAAGTTTAAAATATTAATGTTTTAATATGGCATTGTTGGAGCGCTTCATGGCCTGTGTATTCCACTTCCTGCTGGTGATTTGTTACACTTCAGCTACTTGCAGGCCCTCTGTCAGATTAACACTTCAAGATCCAGCTTCAGAGGCAGATGGAAAAACAGCTGCAGGCTGGTGAGAGATTATGGTTGTTCACTTGGCCAGTATCGAAAAAATGAAGACAAATTAGCCCAAGTACAGCTAATTAAAAGTGTCTAGGTTCAAAAGGGCATTAGGTGATCTTTTGGGACATTCTTTCTCAAGTTAACTGATAGTGCTGTGAATCTTATTTCCCATAGGCGGGCCACTAGCAACGTTGTTTCTGAGGGCTTTTGCTTAGCTACAGTATAATAGCAAAAGCCTTGTTTCTAACCAGGGGCTGTACCTGTAGTCCTTGAACTGCATGTCTGAATCATATCCAGCAGTGACTGGGATTCCCCAGGTAACAGCACACAATTTGTCAGATTCCACTTTTTTAGACATAATAAATATTCATAATAAAGTACTCTTGGCACAGGTATAGGAAGTCTTTTTTCTTCTTCTAATAGGACATATGCTGTTAATTTTGACAACAAATTAATGTTATAACCATCTTCTTTAAAAATGCACTTTGAACCATATTAATCTTTTAAAGTATTGCTTTCCTTTCCATTACAGTTTGTGGAATTAGTATTCAGTCAACAATCATCATCACCTTTTCATATACGATGAACTTCAGCCATTCAACCTGTGTGTGTTGTGCCTCTGCCTGGTTTCATATTGTTGCTGTAGATTTTTTTCAGTTGTTTTTATTCTTGATGAATGTTTTACAGCACTGTAATGAAATAGGCAATGAGAGTGCATGGTTGATCTTATTAAAATCTAAATATTAAAATTTTTCCAATACAGAATAGTTGAACCTTTATGGGTAATATACTGAGCAATTCTGTTCATCTTTTATTAAATTTATGCAAATAATGTGAGATAAATTAACAATAAGATGGGCACTTATTTTTAATCAAAAATATGTATTTTCCCCATGCTGCTTCTGTTTAGTGAATTTATTTGCATTTGGTTATTATTTAGACTGATCAATCTATCTGCCTGACAGCTTTTCTTTCTGCCTTTGTCTTTCTGAAGTTTCTTCCGTCTTGTGACTATCTCCATGTCCAGATTTCCTAAAGTTGGGCTCGCATGTCTCATTCGGTGCAGATAGAGTCCTACAGCACAGAAAGCACTGCTTTATACTGTATGTGACCAGGCTTTTCCAGACAGTGTCCATAACCGAAAGGGGCTGAGAGGGATTAATATGGGTAGCTGCATGAGCCCCTGCTAGCTTGCAGTGTTATTAACGAAAGCTCATACCTTCTTAAAGCTCACACCATTTTCACTATGGGCATGCAATAATGCCAGTGAGGGTTTTCATACCTTCTTAGGTCTGTCTGTTGCTCTGTGAACTGACAGTGTGAAAAGGAACGACTTTGCTAGCATGACATGATACATTATCCAAGGTGATTGATAATTGGTAATTCCAAACCTGAATATAAAATGAAATATTTGCTGCTAAGTATTTCGTTTTATAGTCATAGTTTCAGAATAAATCTGCAAGTAAAAGAAAAGATAAAAGTGGGATATTTTGTATTATGTACCAATATTAACAGATTGCTGCTGCTATTAACACACTCACATCCCTGGTTCTTTTTCTTTTCTGATTGTGTGTATTGTAATGAAACAGAATGCCTAGAATGTTAATGTTGAATAGGAAATAATGCACTTTCCTTTGCTAGTGTTTGGGTCCTATACAGGGAAGTAGAAGCCTGTGGAAAAAAAAGAAAAATCCAAGAATGCTTTTGGCCTGGATGGCTAAACACGCAGTGCGGTCAGTCCTCAGAAGCTGTGCCTCCCTTTCCTACCACTAGAGGCCAATACTGCTTTAGGCAATTCTAACCTGTCCGGTGAGATGGACAGACAAGAGATCATCATTTAGGACTCCTCATACAGTGTATTTCATGATGCACGGGAGTCAAAAAGTTTATAGTATTTTTTTTTCCAAGCAATCAACCAAGTGTCTTGAGCAACATTTCCTTGTATTAATGGTTTAAAAATGTCTATATATACTGTAATACGTTTCTTAATACGAGTAGCATGTAATTAATTTATGCAGATTTGTTTAAATTTAGTTGATGACAAGATCTCATGATGAAGACAAATTTCTTCTGGCACAGTATTGTGCAGTTGGGTTCGGATTTTGCGAGCTGGTATACCCTGCAGAAGAGGAGCTGTGAGTGACAGCAGGAATGTTCGCTCTGTGACCTTTAAATGTTTCCAGAAAACCTCTAAATCATGTAAGCAGGTTGCAGTTTTAACGCATCCAAGTAAAGTGTGAAGTCAGCTAAAACAAAAATTGCTTTCCACTTCTTTGCAACAAATTCAAAATAATCTGTAAATAAATTTGACATTTGAACAATTCATTTGCGGTGTGGATTGTTCCTGTCTCATTTAAGTTTCTGATGTACAGCAGATGGGTGGTGAAACCTGACACAGGGGTTTATAGTATTTGCTAATATTTTGACTTTATAATGACCTCCAAAATCAAGCAGTTGCTATGTCATATTTAATTTCTGAAACTTGAGGCTGACATGACTTGTAGAGTACCCTCTAAGGATATTTTCCAAATTCATACTAAATAGGGAACAGGGAACCCAAACGTCTGCTGTAGGATTCATTATCTCAAGTGTGCATGCCGGATAAAACCAGATATGTAAATAAACAAGTCATATTTGTTACATCTTTTCATTACTTAGATGTTTGTAAAGGATTTTCATTTTTCTTGCCACCAGTTTATAGAATTACAATTTCCTATTAATAGTTCGTACACCCCTGACAGTTCATATTTTTGTTTTTTACTTAAAATGGTTAACATTGCTTTCAGGAAGCAAGAGCCTATCATGGGAGGCAATGGGTGAAAAGCAGGATACACCCTGAATGAGACACCAGTCCATCTCAAAGCACACACTCATATTAAAAATGTGTAGAATCAAAGGCTACAATGAACACCTCAAAGTGGCAGGGCATTTTGTGACTTGGGTGCCTGTATCACCTGCACCCTTGACTGCCTGAAAAACCTTCAGCATGATAACACAGGAGCCTCTTTCCTGCTCACACTTCATATCGCACCTTGAAAATGGAGGCACAAGAAAGGGCACCAGGGGCTGATAAATTAGGAGAGTGACTGATTGTAAATGTAAATAAAATGCAAACATGAAACCTGTGGTGTTTATTGATGTTCAGCAAGAAAGTGCTGCTGCAGGTCCTCTGGGGTTAATAATGTGAATTACATTGATTTTACGCTTTCTGACAAGTGTTCACTGATTTTCTGTCCCTGGCAGAAATATTGTGCTTGTTAATCCATTTGAGTCGCTGTGCACCCAGGCTTGGGGAGGTATAGGTCATCGCTAACAGGATGCTAATGAGCAGCTGCTAATCAATTTGTGCTTAATCAGCCAATCAATATAGAATGCAGCTGATACTGGGCAGAGGCTGGGGAAAGGTAACGGAGCCGTGAGAAAATTCAGATGCTTGGCCTTTGCTTTTAATTCGCTCTGTATGTTTCTCCTATTTATTCACTTTTTTTAGTATGAAAAAAGTACATTTTTATTCCTGTGCTTGTTGTCTGTCTACCTCTGTAACCTTCTTTCATTTGTTTCCTTTCATGCTCTCTTCTGTTTCCTCCTTTCTTTCTATTCTTTGTCAAGAGGCCCTGAGAGAGACTTGAAATGGCAGAGACACTTGTCACAGCCCATAACAAACTCTAGCAGGACATGAAAAAGGATCAGTGTAATATCAAAGAGTTATTGTCTGTTGTCTGCTTTTTTTTCAGGTTTCTTCCATGACCTGCCTGTGTTCTGTACAAATGCGTTACTGCTCCCTAGATTGTTGGCCCAACATTTCAGATTTTTTTTTTCCTGGAATGGTTTTATTGTAAATGTTACAAGAGAACGAAGAAAGGAAAGCAGGTACAGTATACCAAACAGGATTTGAAATGAGACAAAAAAATAAAGACAGCATGAATGCTGAAAAGAGAGTTTGCAGACTTATACCAATCAACCTTAGGGAAAAAAAAACCTGAGGTTTCTCATTTCCTAGGCCAGTTTTGAAAACTGACCTTCAGAGTTGACATACTTGTGAATTTTTGTAGGCTTCAGGCTAGTGATTTTTTTCTTTTTTTACAGTGTGTCGGCTGTGGATTTGAAGTTCTGAAGTTCAAGAGATTTGCTATGTTCTCCAAGAGCTGTTCCTTTCCTTTTTTCTCAGTTTTCATTACTTTCTTCTTTTCTCTTCTTCTCCCCTCCCTCTCTCCCTCTCGTGTGTTTCCATTAGATTTCAGCCCTGCAGTATTTATTCTCAGCTTGTGCTTTGTCCTCTGAGAGATCCGCGTACACTCCGTGACTAGACATTAGCATTCATTGCTGAGTGCAGGTCACCTGGCTGTTCTGTCCACCTGAGGCAGCTCTGGGCTCCACCACCATATTTGGGAAAATGTCATATTGAACAGAAACAATGACGGGCTCTTGGGGAGCAAGCAGGGAAAGAAGAAATCAATGGATGTTTGCTTGCTGGCATATCTACAGGAAGCCTAAGTAGTTGGGGGTCTCAGATCTTCCTGTGGATAATTTGCTGTTGAACACCCATCGACTTACATAAGCAGGCACACACAAAATTGTTTCGTTACAGTGTGCATGTACAGTAAATATGACCAATATTAAGAAAAGGTTCAGTTCTATTCTGCTCTCACTTGACCTTAATCTTAATAAAGCAAACTGACCTACTGTATATCAAAAACTTTCTACACAGAGCAACGGAGGATTGGTATATCTCTTTGTGTTTGTTCCCACTTTTTTGGTGTTTTTGTTTTTCAATGTGAAGATTAAAGATCTCTCCAAGCCCATTGTTTCTCATTTCACCTCTGACGGACACGACCACTCTAATCTAATCCGTCTGTGTTCTCAAAGATGTTTTTCTGAACTCATACATCAGAAAGACTACTGAAACCAAACTTATCCTGCAGCTAGGATCACACCTTCCCCCTTCTTTTAACGACAGCCTACTATTCTACTACATTTTCTCCATTCATTGGAAGTTTAATTTCACACCTTTCTACACCTATCCTGACTTCACACCTCTTGATTGGCCTCTCTTTCTGTCCCCTGCTCCTGCCTCTCACCCCTCCTCCCTCCCAGCCTTTGTTCTCCCGCTACTTTACCTTTGCCTACTGCCTTGTCTCTCTCACACCTGAAGAAGGCCCCAAGGCCGAAACGTTGTGTTTTTTCTCTCTTCTTTTTTTCAGCATGGAATAAACCTATTACTTGTTCCTTTGCAGCCTACGCATGCTGACGCAGCTACCCACCTGAACTACTTCTTATTCTGCCTTGTTGTACATGTAATTCAAAGTAAGCAGTAGTGTTGTGATTGGATGAACAGCTCATTAATATTCATACCCCTAATTCAATTTATATCAAGAGTATGTACCCTGCTACCTACTGCTTTTAAGGTTTTCTAAAGCTTGTCTACCTGTGAAAGTTGAAGCTCTTAAAAGCAAGGTTTTAATTTTGTTCTGTTCATTAGATTTTATTATTTTTAAAATTTCCCCTGGGGTTAAGAGCCAATTTTCTCAGTTCAATACTTACAGGCATGCACTGATAGTTTTAAGGCTATACATTAATCCTTTTCTTGAACCTCTCAGAAAAATGGCATTATTTAATCTGTTTTCCTTACAGCAACTGTTCCCTGAGAGCTGTATTTTTAAAAAAATGACTTAAATCCCTGAACTGACAGGCAAGCGAGTCAAAGCTGGGAATTAATCTTTGAGAAAGATCTCAAATAAAAACAGCCAAAGAATTACGAATTGCAGCTGGCCAACTGTATGGTGCTTTTCTTTTTTAAAAATGAAGTCGCATGGAGCTGCCGAGTTCAATCAGAGCCTTCCACTAGACAGGACAAAATGGCACTCGGGCTATATTACTAACTAATCCATATCACAATGACTAAAAAATCTATGACTGCGAAGATTTGAGCCAGCTGGTATTTATGAAGTACTATAAATATTTGCTGAATAGGATGCTTGTAAAATTTTTTTTGTTGAACATTCTAGTTTATTTAACAATATACACGTCATAGTTGTTACTTCTACTGCTTTTCCAATGGACTTTAATTAATCTGATTGCATTGTGAGTGAAGCCGAGTTCGTTGCTCTTTGCAATATTTTTAGAAAGTACTTTTTCTGTAGAGTTTTATAAAAAGCCTCAGATGTTTTCATAACTGTTCATTAAGAGAATTTGTTTCTCATAGTACTTTTATTTAACTAGGTTTTTTTACTATACTTTCTTAGTCAGAATTTATTGGAAATTGATTTTTATTTTGTGCTTTATGTTATTTGTGGTCATTTTGGACTTTTACTTTGAATGAAGATGTTCAGAAGAGAAAGTATTCATTTTGTTATGATCAGCATTATCTAAGCTATCTCTTTTAAGAGCAGGCCTCATTTCTAAAATGCTTGTCTATGGCTTGGCATCTGGCATTGCGAATAGATTCTAAAGGACAGTAATCCATCAAAACAATACTGAAAATGATTCGAAAGCAGACAGAATCCTATTTCAGCATTAAAATTTGAATGATTTTTAAACATTTGAATACAAAAAAGTGTCACACATTTCACAACTTTTTTTGGGAAATAAAACTTCTTAGCCTTTTCACGTTTAAAAATGAACAATGATATCTTGAAATATTACAATAAATATTTTATTATCAGATTACGCATAACACAAAAAAGCACTTCTTTCTGCTGTTGATGGTTTCAGAAGCATTTTAGTTTAAAGTAAGCAAATCATTCCTTATCAATGCATTATATATAGGATTATATAGTATCATTATATTATATATGAAGAAATCATTTAAATCTGAGAATCTTTTTGTTAACCAATAACTACTAATAATTAGTAATATTGTCAATAAACAACAGCTCCAACCAGGTTATCAATATTTTGTTTTCAATATTATGTTAATACACTGAGCATCAAAAATAACTATTTGTTGCTTATATCTGCAACAAATTCACAAGTCGTCAGGAAAATTACAATCTTTTTGTAGCGGGTGCACTCACATCTGTTTCAATTGACACCATAAATATAATTATACTTGTCATTACTCTGATTAATAAGTCACAGGCTAATCTCACGTGTGTTCACCACTGGAAAACTTACAAGCTTTACATCTGCAAAGCATGCTTTGCATGAGGTTGTAGTTGCGGTCTTGTGGAATTCTCTTCTTCTAGATCTTCTCTGGACATGTCTGTTCACTGGTCTAGGGCATCCTCACCAAAACTGTCACTTTCTCATCTAACAGGAAAGTCCCTGTGATACAAGCAACATGAGATTGTGTCGGGAAACCCATTTTCTAAGGGTGGACAAGCCAGGAAACACTGCAAGGACCAAGAAGGGCCTGAGGAAAGGTTGCGAAAATGAAATGTACACAAGTGAGCAAGAGGCATTATATTTATATGTAGGTAGGTGGAAGTGGGCAAGTTAGGTTTTGTCCCCATTCATGGCATTCTGTGGTGACTACACCATCACACAAGACCATCAATTGCTGGGTGATTGGTACTCAGCAATTAGCTTATCATTCCGCACTTGTATGAGAGCCAAGCCAACATCCATCTGGTGTAACGAACAGTTCTTTCCGGACCCTATGCGGACGACACAGTCCGACGGAGTGGGGGGAAACACTAGGGAAACGTCATGCAGGAAAACGGGGCTGAAGACAGGGGGGCGTGTCCAAGGTGCGCTGGTGCACGGGGAAGGTGTGGCCGAGGCGAACAATCCGAGAGTAGTCCTTAGAGAAAATCCAAAACGCATGGGTAAGTCCAAAACCAGGAGATCCATCAGAGCAAGAATTAAAAAACCACGAAGGCCGGGTCGGAACCTGCGGACGGGGAACAGGAACGGGAACCGAGATTAAAACCTTAACGGGACCAGGCGCTTCCAGGTCCCGGACTCGCACGATATGGAAATCAGATGCAGAGCCCGGATGAGTGTCAGCGCCTGGCTTTTAAGGTGGGCTGGGAATAGGGAACAGGTGCATAGAATAAAGTCTTTAGTGAAAGGGCTGGAGCACCCTTAAGGAGGGGGAACTAATATCGTGACATCTGGGAATTCTTCATAAAACTTTAATTCATCATTAAAGAGGACTTGGCTCTACTGACTGATTATATAGGTGTTATCTTATATTGGATCCTTTTCATGTTCTTCTTTATTTCCAGCGAGATTGACAATCAACAGGTCAAATCATTTCATCATCTGCATAAAGAGAGTGATAAGCATCTTTTAGTACTCAGTAAACACTACGGATCATCAAATACTTAGAAACAGAGTTTGCCAGCCCTATTCTGAAGTGTTAGCCTGCTTTTTGTGACTCTGCCTTCTGGCTGTGTACTGAATGACTAAATGCATAGTTAATGCATTTACTATTTTATGGTTTCTAAGCCTATTGTCATTGAGCATTTGCTAACTATAAAGCATGCAGGACTGTGTGTGTATGACTCAGAATTGTCCACCCCTGTCACTGATACTATACTGTACTGGAAGCAATAATCCTTGAACTCTGGGAGAAGTGTTTTTTTTGCATTGACAGTATGTAGGACAGTTGAAGTGTTTTTTTGTACTGCAAGAAGGCCCTTTAGTATTGTAGTTAAATTAGGAAGCTGCATCAGCTTGTGTACACTGCAAAGGAAAAGAAAAGTTTATTCCATGATTAAAAGAGAAGAAAAGAAACAACGTTTCAGCTGTGGAGCCTTCTGACACCCGAAGAATAGGTATAAACATGGAATTAACCTTCACTTGTTTCTTTAGCATTGTATCACAATGCCTTTGTTACCTGTGACCACTGATCAGTGATCACAGAGGCATTGCAGGTGTACCAACAGGGGGAAATACATGATAGGTTAAAGAGTTGGGGGTGAACAGGTGTGGGAAGTAGCAGGTAGAATAATCTTTGTAAAACCCTAATCTAGAACTGCCTGTCAGTGGTGCTGCATAGACCCATTGGAAAGTATTTGGCCAAACGTTAATCATGACTCCCTGAGACAAGCCTGCAATATACAGTAGCTAGAAGGGACGCACTACTGTATAGTCAGCAGAAGAGAGAAAGGCTCAAGAATACAAATTGCCTGCATCTGAAACAGGACTGTTCTGTCCTTAACCTTTTATATACATCCCAAGTCAGGAATTAAGGTACTGTCATTATCTTTTTGGAGACAGTGCGTTCCTAAATATAAGAGTATGGCTTTGTTTGTATATATTTTTTTAAATTTAATTTACATTTTTCAAAAACATAACAATAAAACATATTTTCCCCATTCTCCAAACTTATCCCCTGTAGGATATAACAGCAATATTAACAACCATCAGAAATGAACATTTCTCAATGGCATGATGTACCACTGCAAGGAGAACTAACTTGGGATGAATACCATCTATCCCAGGTGACTTTACTGATGGTGATGTCCTGTACCACCCTCTCTAACGCAGAGAGGGAGTATTGTTGCCTTAGCTGGAGAAAGAAGAGGTAAATGAAGAAAGTTGAGAAACTATACAATTCCTCATCCATACTGAACATGCAAATTATCTAATTTACAAGGCTAATGTATGAAGAGACAAATTAAAAGTGATAGAAAAATAGATAGAATATGTGGAAGTAAAATGTAAAAATGGTTGTAGTCTTATACAAGACTGGATTCCTCTTTTCAGTGCTTATGTTTCAGAATGAATGTAGCTTTTATCTACACATAAAGACTACAGTGAAAGTATAACCTTCATTAGCTGATAGTGTGTTATGGCCTGCTTAACTCCAGGGGCTGTATTTTAATGATCCTTAAATGTATTTGATTTGCCCAAGCTGCACTGTTTGAAGTCTTACTATATGGAGAAAAAATATATTTATGCCCTACAGTTGCACAGGTCATATAGACCTTGTGTGGTAATTTAATCATTTTCCGAAGAGGAGAGATACACAGAGATACACCACTAAATCTAATGGTTTGTGCTGCAGTAGTTTGTCCATAGCCCATAGCCCATCTGCAAGACAGGTTTTGCATGATTTGAAGATAATTAAGCATTTTTAGTGTCAACTCCCTGATTAAGACAGATTTTGAACTGTTTTTTTTTTCTGTAGTAAAAGTGTAGATTTTTTTTAACTTGCAGATGAAAACAGAATTTTACCATGTGTAATATGATAATGTTAATGCAATTAACTAACAGCTTCCAGTGCGCATATGAGCCCAGAACAAGAACAGAATCATTAAGCTAAAAAAGCTACATCATAGTTCTCTTTATGTGTGAATATTTATCCTTTTAGCCTCATTAGCCTTGTAATGTGGATCTAACTGTCAATTTTAAAATAAATATGTAAGCAGAAAGAAAACACAGAGAAGCTGTCCTGTGCATCTAAATAAAGTGGAGTTATTAAAAATTCTTTTTGATGGGAAATCCACTAGAATATCATATGTGGCACATTTTTCTGTAATGCTCCACATACTAATTTGATTGCTCAACACCAACTTAATGCTGGTTCTATGTGGAGCTAACACACCTGGCAGACATTGTAGCCCTAAACATTAAAAGGTTAAGAGCAGATTGGTTCAGAAGGAAAATATTTTCTGTATTTAAGTGGAATTGATGCAGATACAACCTTACTTCTGAAAGTTCATTAACAATAAGCGCATAAGAACAGTTACAAATGAAAGAAGAATATGTGTTCCGTTTAGCACATTTTGTAGATGGTAGCTAGTCCACGAATTTCATCCAGCCCTTTTACCCAGAAGCAAGGGTATAGGTTTAACAACATGGTTGGGATGCTTGTTCTACACCCCAGAGCCATTTGTGTAAAGTCCTAAATGCTCTTCTCCTCAGCTTCTGCCAGAATTGAAACACTGACACTCAATAGGTGTCTATGTGATAGCTTTTCTTTCAGTATTTGTACATTTGTAACTTATTTTTATTACTGATATATGTTTAAAAATAATTATACCTTATTTCTTTATTTTTGTTGTGTGTCTGCAAGGAGGAACTGGAGTAACTTCACCCATACCTGTAAAATTCCTTGTAATTAAAAACTTAATCCACAGTCGCAAAACACAGGTTTGGCTAATAGGCATCTAATAATGCAACACACTAATTTTTGTCTTGCTAAACTTGAATATTCCGAACTTCAAAGATGAAACTTCAAAGTCTACCAAAACGGTTTTCAGACAAAAAAAAATGATCAAATGTGTAAAAGAAAAATCTGTGTTTCCAAGTCTTGCATGCAATGCACCAAGACAGAGGAGTTTCTGAACTTCACAAATGTTGTTTTTGACACATTAGCTGCTGAAATATTTCCAAATGGATTCCATCAAATCAAGGAGGTGGTTAAAAATTCAGATCTTTTCATCTTCTGTGCTGCTTTAAATCTCATTAGGGTGAAACATAAAAGAGAGAGGCTGCAGGCCTGTGAACTCAGTACCACAGGGAATTCATTTACAGATCACACCAAATTCTGTCTTGTTCCGGTCAGCTACTCAGAAGAGCTTCCCATTAAATGCATTCAATTTTACACTGAGCTGTTGTTCATTTTTCGCATCGGAGAGCAGTTCCAAAGCAAACAGCTGTGTTAAGGATGGGCAACTGATAGCATTTCAGTGCAGCTTTACATGTTCTTTAAAGGCCACTACCATTTATTTAGAAATCTTACTTTCTCGTCTCGAGACTGTGTTTGGAGTCTCTGACACTGCCCTCAAATGGTTTAAGTCTTACCTCACTGATCGCTGTCACTTTGTCTCTCTCAATGGGTACCGGTCTGAAATTGGTCTTGTCAAGTCTGGTGTCCCCCAGGGCTCAATACTGGGCCCCTTGTTCTTCAGCATTTACATGTTCCCACTTGGTCGGCTTTTAAGATCACATGGCCTCAGCTTTCATTTTTACGCTGACGATACTCAAATATACATCCATACCAAACCCGATACTGATGTGGCTGTCTCAATTCTAATTGCATCTCTGACATAAAAATTTGGATGACTCAAAACTTCCTTCATCTTAACTGTGACAAGACTGAAGTCATGCTTATTGGTACCCCCCATCAACTTCATAAAGCCAGTCCTGTAACCCTGTCTGTAGATGGCTCTGTACTTGAGCTTCAATCAAAATTGAAAAACCTTGGGGTTATATTCAATTCTGGCTTAACATTCGACCCACATGTACAGCATACTGTCAAAACATCTTTTTTTCACCTTAGAAATATCGCAAGACTACGCCCTATGCTATCATTAACTGTGGCTAAAAAGCTGATCAACATATTTGTATTCTCTCGAATTGACTACTGCAATGCTCTACTCCCTGGGGTATCTAAATCTACTCTGAACAAGCTGCAGTATGTCCAAAATTCAGCAGCCAGAATCCTGACCAGGTCTAGTGCAAGTGTTCACATTACTCCTATTCTGGAGTCCTTGCACTGGCTTCCGGTCAAAATCCTCATGCTCACCTATAAGGCTTTACATGGCTTGGCACCTCAATACTACCTGTCTGAACTTTTATCGCCCTACTCCCCACTTCGCAACCTCCGCTCTTCAGATTCTGCCCTCCTTACTGTCCCCCAAGCCCGTCTACATTGTATGGCCGACAGGGCCTTCTCCTGCTATGCCCCCAAGCTCTGGAACTCTTGCCCAAGGATATTAGAGAGTCACCTTCTCTAAACTCCTTCAAATCCAGACTCAAAACCTTCTTCTTCAGAAAAGCCTTTACTTAACTGGTTCCATTCTTCAGCCCTCTGCTCTTCTTAATACCACCTTCCACGGTCTCCTCTATTGTTATTGTTGTATTGTTGTAATTATAAATATGTCCTATCTTGTGAAATCTTCTTAATTATTGTTGTAGACTTCTTATTTATTGTTATTGTCATCCTGTAAAGCGCTTTGAGAAGCCACCTTTAAAGGCACTATATAAAATAAAGTTTATTATTATTATATCTTAACCTAAAGAGCCAAGGATTGGTTACTGTTTCACATTGTTATTATTTATGAATGGAATTGACAATTATTTTCTATTGCATAGGCACATCATTTGGAATTGTCACCGTCGCGGTTCCGCACGGGCTCGTGCCCTTGGTGCTCCACCCCACCGGTTCTGTCCCGCAACACCTGGGGAGTGAACTCAGGTCTTTGGCGTAACACAACAGGGCACCAGCCACATGAGCTAAAGGAGACCTCCCTCAGCCTAGGCAGATGAGGTCCCTGCTACACGCAGGGAGGGTGATGACATTACTGTATCCAAACTAGCTACAGAATCACAGATTGTTTTAAGACTCTATCACTTTGCAAAAACTCCTGCAGAGATGCATATCTGATATATACACAGCAGAGCTGTTCATCATGCAACACACTGCAGGCTCCACAGCACTTGACAGGAGAGTCAAAGCCAATTGGAAGAAGAGGCACATCTGGCAATGACATCACTGCAAGTCTTCAGGCGCCCAGGAATTTGCATTGCAGTCACATGTGAGTTCAGATAACATTTTAATTTGTTTCACAAAAAGTAGGCCATTATTCCTAGTGACTTATATTCAGAATAAAATATTAATAATATCTGTTTTATTTTAACATGGGGATTTGGTATTACATTGCTAAACAAATATTTAAATTTGATGGACTAAAGATAAAGAGAATTTGTTTGGTTTCCTTGCAAAAGTGAAAAATTTCATTCTTCAGTGTCAGGTTCCTTTGAATTGTTGACACTTTACCAAGTGATTTTTTTTCAACATGTGATAATACTGGACATTAAAAGTAGCATGTCAGGTGTCAGTCTTCTACAATGTAGCTTTCCAAATTTCTCCGCGTCATAATTGTAGAAATTTCACCTTTGCTTAAACAGCCAATGATGTTATTGGATGTTACATGTTCCAACTTGGCCTGAGGCTGTGGCACAGGCCTGTCCTAACCCAGCTGTATTGCTAACTTTATTAAATGTGAAGAGCCTTCTGAGGGGGAGATCCAACCTCCTTTAATGTGGGAAATAAATTATGGATCACCGCATAGCCTTCTCAAAGGTCTTCATTATTATCAATTTATCAAGAGCAGAAAAGTTAAACAGCAGCCTTTGAACACCGTGCCTCTCTAGTTATTCAATATGCCTTTCTATAAATGAAGGCAAACAACAGCCTTGCTCTTTTGTTGCTACTTTTGGAATTCTTTTATTCTTCCTGAAAGTGACTTACACTACACAGACCATCAAAGACTCCTTATCTTACTCTCAGAGCAGTTGGGCTTTTATCTTTTCTTACAGCTGAAAAAAAGCCCACAAAAGGCAATGACTTCCACTGTGATGGTCCAAGGTTACAAGCACTAAACGGTGTGGCATCTGAATGAGACATCTTTGGTTAAATTTGAATATTTTTTCCAGTAATACAAGCCTATTCCAACCAGCAGCCATATCACCCTGTAGCTCTCAACTGGCTACCCACTGAAGCTTAGCAGGGTTGAGCCTGGTCAGTACCTGGATGGGAGACCTCCTGGGAAGCTATGGTTGCTGCTGGAAGTGGTGTTAGTGGGACCAGTGGGGGGAGCCCACCCTGTGGTCTGTGTGGGTCCTAATGCCCTGGTATAGTGGCGGGGACACTATACTGTAGTGGGTGCCGTCTTTTGGATGAGAGGTTAAACCGAGGTCCTGACTCTCAGTGGTCATTAAAAATCCCCAGGCATTTCTCAAGAAGAGTAGGGAATTATCCCAGTGTCTGGGTCATATTTCCCCTCTCTGCCTTAACCGTGGCCTCTAAATTGTCCCCATGTATGATTGGCTTGCCCTTGCCCTAAGATAGACACGCGCCCTGTCCAGGGTGTACCCTGCCTTGCGCTTGTTGCTTGCCAGGTAGGCTCCCGCGACACCATATTGTATAAAGCAGTTTGGCAAATTTTGACAAAGATATTCCAATAGCAACAAACACTTTCAATTATGTCTGCATGCAGACTCTGTTTATTTCACATCAGGGCCAATTTTCTCAAAAGCCAATTAACTAAACAGTATGTCTTTGGACTGTGGGAGGAAACATACAGTAAAGGGTGAGAACATACAGTAAAAACTCCATGCAAAGAGCACCCCCAGAAACTGAACCCAGGGCCTCAGCACTTAGGTATATAATATATTTAATACTGTATGTAATATAATGTTTTTTAAACTCACCTTAAGATCTTAACGAGAAATGATGTGTATTAATTATAAATATTATATTAAATATATTATATGCAGTACTTAAGTGCTAACCATTGCTCTTAACTTTCGTATTTAACTTATATGTGGCCACGATGAGGAAGTGCTTGCTTATGCCTTTCCACACAGATTTAGGAATGTGACACAAACTGCTGATTCACTTCACAGGTTGAACAGAAGATAAGTTAGATGAGGGATTGGAGGACTAGGTGCTGAGATCAAAAATGGAAATTAGAATTCCATCTGGGTGCCAAAAACAGAGAGAGAATATAAATTGCGTTGTCTTAGAAAAAAACAGTGAGAGAAAAATGACCAGGATCACAAACGGGGAAACTCTAGTGACTCAGATTCTTTTCGGTCTTTGCGGAAAGACTGTGTGAACAACAGTGAAGTACAGAAGAGCTACCTGTTTAGAATGCTTTATTGAATCACAGGGTCTGTCACTTGAAATGAAACAACTAGACTCAACAATGAAGTGCTAAAATGAGATGCTTTTTTTTATGGAACACTTGTCAAGGCCCCTATCAATAATAGATAGGAGAGCATCTTTCTGGCAGGTTTCTGCCTGGGGCTGTTTTTACATTTTTCCAGAGAATTTGTCAGCAATTGTGGAGCGCACAGAGAGAAAACAGGGCTCATTAATTTTCATCACCAATCTGCATTCTGCCTCTTAAATAATGTATTGATCTTTGGCCTTGTTCCTAATTCCCCTGTTATCAGTGTGTTTAAACTGGACCAGGCATATTTTGATGGATGAGACATTTGGGCTTCCTGTCTCCGATCTATGACTGAGAACACCCAAGCATGTTCTGAAAAGGTGACCTTTAGGCAGGATTGTGAGAGGTTTCAAGAGTTTTTTGGATGTTGTCTCACTGGATACATTTACCATTAAGAGGGGCCAAGGGCCTACTTTCACTGGTTGGTAAATGTTCTTAACCTTTATTCTCTCTAGGGTCAATAGAACCTGATTTGAATACAGGGGATTCTTTTTGAATTCCACCTACAGTATAAAACTATTTAAGTAATCTAGAAAGTACTGAAAGAAACAATTCATAGTTAAGATCTTAAGATGAGTCTAAGAAATATGTTCATAGGCATACATTCGATACATTAAATATATTATGTTTAATATGTTATATACTTAAGTTCATATCGTACATTTGCAACATAAAAAATAAAGAAAAAAATGCTACTGATTTTTAACAGAGCAGAGCAACATCTCTACTGGATCTATAATGGTTCATGAAGGTCTGAGCCTTCACACAAAGGCTACTACTCTATTATCTTACTGTAAAATAAACAAATTACTTCTTGTTGTTTTTCATCCAGTATGATACACTTATATAATCACTTGTTATGTAAAATTAACTGTCAAACAATTTGATCTGAATTAGTTTGCATCATTCTGCTCAGTTGGAGATAGGCCTATTCATCTCATGAGGATGAGGAAATCTCACACAACCATTTAATTCAGAAGAGATAACACAGCACTTTTAATAAAGTCCTCATCAATGAAAATACAGTGCATTTCATCACCTACTTTAGTACGTTAGAGTTAAAGAAGCTAAACAGCCCCTTGACTTAAGTAATTTACTTTACTGCTTAGTTTGTTATAAGAGTTCATTACTAAGTCCAAAACAATCTGTCACCTTTGTAGCAGGGGGCTGGGTTCTTTTAAGTACATCTGGGTTTTCTGTCTTGGGTCTGTTATGCTTCTTTGTTGTTACAGAATCTGAATCCATCTGAATAAAACACACAGCACATTAAAATCATGTACAGACCTGAAACGTAATCACATTACTCAACAAAGGCACTTCCACTTTTTCTGTTACAAACTCTGTAGAAGAACTGAAATATTCTTGTTCCGTAACTGGCAATCAGCTAATTAATCCTTTGATATGGTCTTACATATAGAAATTTGTGAACTCCTTTCCTCTCTGGCAGAGATTGCTGCGATGTTTGTCACTACGTTTGGTAAGTTATCTTTTTCAGGAAAGCTATAGAACTATTTTGGGAAATAACACAGAAATTCCTTGCAGGTATATTCATGTGTACATAAATAATGACCTGTCAGGCCAGATTGTTTTCAGAGCTGTCCGATTACCTCAGAGTGTTTCAAGAGGTGTGTGACTCCTTTTTTGATGTAATAGCCAATACCACACATGAAATGAACTAATGGAAAATCACTGCTCTCACTTTTTTTGAAATTCTTCAAGAATTCATAAAACCATCACCAGTGGTACATTGTAAATATTTCCTTTGATAATGAACAGACTGGGCTAGCGCTAGCATCCTCTTTCGGCTCACCAGATTGAGTACTGGTTTACTCTTTCAAGTTTATTGCACTTTTCACTGAAGCGCTTTGTAGGGATTTCAAATGCATCAGGTGTGCAGGGCTATCAAACCAGGCCAAGTTTCAGAAATCTTTGAGTAATGCGATAAAAGTTTAGAATTTGATGAACATTAGTGCTGAGGTGGAATTCATTGTAAAAATACAGTAATCACATGGGGACCTAGGACTAAAAGTACTGTACTCTATATAAAAATGATTATTTTTATGTCCACATATTAAATAAACCTGTCAATGTACACTAAATCTCCGTTTAGATATAATAATGTATTCATCTTCAAGAGAATCTCCCAAAGAATATTAGATTAACAATAACAATATTTTACTTTTTTTTGTCTACCTAGTTAAAGTAGTTTTTTTTACTGCAGTGCAAATAAAAATAATGAATTACATCACAAAGGTATATGATGCTTTTTCATTTGGATTAAGAAGTGCGAAATTGGTACAGTATTTTAATTTGAGTACTCATTTTCTCTGCTGTGATCTGTATTTGAAAACTCTTAGTTCTCTTCCATTATTTAAGGATAAGTTTGTGTAGTAATTGTGTAGTTTCTATTCCAGTGGGGAGTTACTTGTTAAAAAATACAGATATGAAAGAATCAGACATGATGCTGCACTGAATGGTTTCATAAAGAATGCACACAGACGGAAATAAAAGTGAAATATTGCACGATTCTGTATCAGGGTATATGAAGTCAAATGTGGATTCCCAGATGAGCAAGTGAATTTTTAATTACTGTGAAAATCATCAGTGGAAAACACTAGTGGGCTGGAATTGAATGTGCCAGGGGCAAACTCTTCAATTATTGATCAGCCACCTTCCGTCATAATGCTTTTCTGTAGTGAATGTACAGCAACGAGATGTATTATTGCAGAAATCTAGTACAAATGTACTTCCACATATCAAAAAGGGTATATAAATATTTTTCTGTTTTGTGAAGATACTGTATGACTTGAAACAGCACCAACAATAATAATTCACGTTGAAAAGTGGAAGATTTCAGAGAAAGCTGGGCTTTTCAAAATAAAGACTAAAGCCCAAATGTTTTGTTTGAGCTGGGTTTTCAGCAGACACCCTAATAAAGGAGAATGGCCTAAATGCACATCTTGAAAGAGTCAATCTCTCCACTCAGTAACAAAGCTCACCCATTGAGCCATTGACCTTATGGATGAACTTCAAAATCACACAGCAGAACTGGACAATTACGGAAAGGTAGTCTGTTTACTTTGGCTTGCCTGCAGAACTGCACAGAGGAATCTGTAGCACAGCAAATGTCAAAAGATTCTTTTTCAGGCAGTGTACACGCCAGGACAGAATTATATAGATGTGGCTTTTCACCCTTCACAGCTGGGAAAGAGCCCCACAGAAAGGACTCTGGAGCAGATTCCCTTACAGTTAGCCCTCGGAAAGCACAAGGAGATTTCCCCTTGAAGCTCCTAAACAACCACAACAATTTCTGTTTTTCCCCCGTGGACAAAATACATAATAAATAACTAATGCATGGTTTTTCAGTCTCCTTTTGACCTTGTGTCTAAGCAATAATAGGTGCCTCATGATTCTCCATAGCAGTTCATTGTCACATCATTGTGGCTGGAACACTGCCCTCTTGCTCCCTACCCCTCCTATTTTGGGCCTGCAAGTTGACCCCCCGAGATGACATTTGTGCCACCTGTCTTAATTCCATGATGAAAAATGGCTTAAGGGGCTGGCAGTCAATGCCTTGTCATTGTAAAGGCCATAAGCGAGAAAGCTCAGCTTCTGGAGTCTGCTTCTTTCTCATTTATTCAATCGTTCAAGTTTTATTAATCTTTTTCTTCTTCAGCCGGAAGATGGTAAAGGAGGCTGGAATTTCTTACAAAGGTCACTGGTGTCTCCTACAATAACAACATATTCTAGCTTCTGTAGCTACTGTAATCACGCCAATCAAATCCTACTCTTTTGCTCGGCAGATAGCTGTTCCTTCATTACCTCCTGTGGTTTGGGAGGATGTACAGTAGTTAAGAGAAATTCACTAGCTAGAAGGTATGCAAAAGGAAAGAAAAAAAGGACGTGACTTTGGACGCATTGGGGACTGAAGGAAATGTAGTGATGTGGTTTTGAATGTGAATTTCCTCAGTTCAGGGAATGTGGGGTGTAGCCTTTCAGCTAAGGATTCTATTTCTACCAGTGTCTTCTTACAGAACTGTACACACAGTTAGGAGTCATTCTTGTATAAATTAATCCAGAAGAGTGTGCAAGAAGAAGAATTATGGATAATATCTTCTCAAGGAGTAAATAATCATTTTTCTAATCCCCTTCACGTTCACAGATGTAGAAAAATCTTATTTTTGTTCACTAGTTTTTTGGGTATTAAATCTAAGATATAACTAAATATCTTTGGCCACAAAAATGCTATTTATTAAATTGATGTAATTTTTTTATAAGCAAATTCTACAGCTCCTTGAAAATTTCTTTGTCCCTGCACTGAGGTCCAATTTATTTATTGCAAAAGTCAAAAATAAATTATCTTTCAGATAAAAATACTATAGCTCAGCCCTTGAAAGAAACCTGGGAGCCTTGTTAGTTTCTTTGATTTCAGTAATCAAATGTATCATTTTTGAAAAACAATATTTGGAAATACTGATAATTTATTCAAATCACACCAGGAATATAGTCTGATAGGAACATAAGAAAGCAATGAGTAAATTTGAGGTCATTTGACCCATTGAGCCAGTCTGTCTCCTCATTGATGTGAAGATCTCATCCAGCTTTTCTTGATTCTTTCAGCTTCAAAAACATTGTTGGTCAGCTTGTTCCAGACACCCACCAGCCTTTGTGTAAAAATGCCTCCAGATTTTGTTCCTTAATGCACTCCCTTTCAACTCCCAGCTGAGCCTTTATATTCTTGTTTCATAAATTAATTTTAAATTATTTAAATACAAATTATATATTTTGTGGGCATTGTTGAAGAATCCATTTTGGTGTTTTGTACAGTACATTATTATGATTACTGTTGTGGGCAGTGGTGCTAATGTTGTGGTACTCATTGGTAAAACCAAAGTCACGTTTAAATACATTTTTAAAATATGTTTACGACATAGCTCTGTTGACAAGTACTTTAGACTGCTTGAAGCTAGTATTGATTTTGCTAACTCTGATAATTGACAACTGCCACAGCTCTTGCCAGGACAAGATGACTGAAAGTGGATGGATGGATCTGATAGCCTTGGAGCTCTCTCTAGTGGTCATACTTCTAAAGCACAGCAACCAGATGTGAGACGGCATTGGGTACTGAAGTATATAAACTATCTTTTAACGAAAGAGTTGCTTAAATAACGCTTGAAGGTGAAAAGTTGTAGTCATTTCACGATTGAAGACAGTAGTTTCCCTTCTCCTTTCTTGGAGCAGTAATACATATTGTAATAAAATTCATTCATCTATCACACAGTTATATTTTACCTTTTTAAATGACATGGATCATGAAAACACCTACTATATCTGTATTTTTTCCTTCACAGACCAATTTAGGGTTATGTTTAACTTCTAATGTCTCAAGAACCTAGGATCTAAACTGTAACTAAAGGGAACATACAGTAGATACATTTTGCCAATGTTGGTGATGTGCCAAGTTGAATTTTGGAGCCTAGTGTTTACCTGGGATATCAATGCCCAAGGTTTTTGTGTCCCTATGAAATAGGCTATTGAATGACACACTGTGCAATTAACTGAATCACATTTACTTTCTTTCTCTCCTTTTACTATTCACCACTTGATTTTGGCTCCAAATGAGCGTGCTGAGACATTGTCTCTTTGGGATCTTTGCAGCCAAAAGCTTATAGAAGTAAGAGCTTGTGAATAAGACCCCAGGAGATGGAAATGCACATTGATTCCTGTTTCATGCCAAGGACAAAGTCTTCTGCGCTCTCCTGGGGCAGTCAGTCATAAAGCAGGGTAAAGAGCTTTTGTTAATAATACCATCCTTCCAGTATAAAAAAAACTGCTCATTCCTGGTGAATTGCAGGTCGCAAAACTTAAGCATGTGCGTGCACACACACAGTGATGATTTGGAGATTTCAATTAATCTGGACAGCATATTTATTGAGGATAGGATAAAACCCACCTGAACATGTGAGAGAACATGCACACAATCATATCAAGGGCTGTGATGCAAGTACTAATGATCACACCATTGAATTGTTCATACCCTTTCTTTTATTTACGTTTGTAACAACCCTTCATTTTGTTAAAGCAAAAATGTATGATAGATTATTATTAAATGATGCCTATGTACTTCCAATTAAACTAACCATGACAAGATTCTTAGCAGGACAACTGACATAAAAGCAATAGCAAGAGACAAAAAAATATTTTAGTAAAATAATTCTTACACAGGACCATATAAAAATAACATTTCATGTCATAATTAAGTGGCAAATAATTGTGTTAAGAAGGACTAACAGCTGGTTCCTATTGAAAGCCACATTAATCCTAAATATTAACTGAAGTTAATACAAAATTTTAATTGATTACTCATCAATATTTGAGATATATAATAGCTCTCTTAAATAGTAGGATGAAAGATGCCGGCACTACAATGACTTTCACGTAACTTTGTTTTAAAAAAGGTTTGTTTGGTCAAGGTCTATATGCACTGTGTAAGCCCTTTTAAACTGCTTGGCATGCTGCTCTAAGTCACAATTTAACCAGAAAACACATAAGATTTCTAAGAGAGTAAATGTGAGATTAGACAATCTACTACTGAAGGAGAATCTAGAAAATATCATGAGACACTCTGCCTCATTTTCAGTATATTATCATTATCAATATTAGTAGAAGATGGGAGAAGAGGACAGGCTTGTTTTAGAGAGATGTGGTTTTGTTGGTTGAAAGCACTTGTTTTTGCTTATTACAATCATACAACTATAAAAGTTGCACAACCTATCCCTTTCCTAAGTTGAATTTTAAGTACATTTAAAAAATGATTTGCCCTTGTCTTTGCCTTCACTTGAAAGGGTAAAATTATCTAGAGGCATCTGAACTCTGCTTTTGTTTCAGCATTTTAGAATTTACAGCAGAGGAAACTGTTTCTGTTTTTTTTTTTTTTACTGCTTGTAACAAGCGCTCTTTAATTTCTGAATATGACTCGCAGGGTGAGGGTGAGTGAAATAAATGTGATCAGATCTAAGGCTGGTATCTCATTGCTTGTGCAAGACAGTGAGAACAACTGCTTTTCTCTGTCCTGGGAGGTACAATTATCCCACACTGCTACACTAGGACATGCCTTGTGGGATATCGTAGTGTGAAAGAAAGACACAGCATAAGCATTAATATCCTTATGCAGCACGGCACTAGAAAGGCCCGAGATTTCAAACAAAGAAAAAAAAGTGCAAAGCAGAGGCAGTATGCCAAAATGCTGATTATGTTGATGCTCAATAAAAAATAAAGGGACAGTATTTTTTGAAGAACTGAGATTTAAATGAAATATACATGGTCTACATCTTTTAATAATAAGTTTAATGCATTCATGCTTTTGTTTAAAAGCAATGGAGTGCTTCCCACTTGACAAATTATCAGTTTTCTTTTATTCTTTTTATAGCATTTGCAAGTATGGTCCTTAAGCTATTTCAGTGCCCTCAAAGAATTTACCACAATACTCAGGTTGTGATGTAATTTTCTAATAATAACAACATTAATAATGATCATATAGTCTGCAATTAATACGAGCCACTTCTTTAAAAATAATATGATTTCTTACTAATTAAGCGCGGTTTGGTATAAACCCATTTGGCTCATCCTGAAACCAAAGGTGTTTTCACACAGACAAAAATACAAATAAAAATGTTTTAGAGTATGTTTGATGAAAGGTTTTCCTAGCTTCCAACTTGTTTTAATTTCTCTAATATACTTCTTTAAACAAGTAGAGCTACTAATTCTCATGTAAAGTATATTTCTGATTGAGTATGATATACTGTACAGTATAGATACATCTGTCAATAAGTGCCTCTTCATAATTCTTCATAATTCTTCTACTGCAATGACTGGTTGTCAGTTTTGTTTCTTTAACCTATAACCTAAGCAATTCTTTTCATATTCAGGGCTGTGGGAGTAAAAAATGTTCTTTCACTATGCATATCAATTTGCGATGATTAATTCTACTGGATGAGATTAAAGTCACCTTGACAATATGGAATAAAGTCATAGTTCAGTCGTGCAAGACAAAACATTTGTTCTACAACCAAAACCAGCACATAATAACAAACCATTCACACAAAACAGAACTCAAAATCTCTTAGTCAGTGCAATAATGATTAATGTATGCACTGCCACTATGAAAAAATAACTTCAAAGCATCGTTTGTAGATGAGCAATCTCTGTAGCCACAATTTACAAAACTACATGGAGTCCCAAGAGTAACTAGGGAGGTAATATAATTCATAAAGGCCATGAAAGCTAAAAGCAACTTTTAGGAGCTCAACAGGAGTGATATAGCTTTTTGTAGAAATAGCAGCTGGAACAGCACCAACTCGAATTCAAAATCAGAGTCGGTAAGAAGCAGGGCAATTGATCTTGGCAATCACCATACTTGTCTCAAAGTCTGCTGCACAGGACACCAAAACCTGTTTGATGCCAGCTCTCCTTCAAACACTCAGGTAAAACATTCGCTTTGCTTATTACATTGAAGGTGGCAAATGAACAAATGAGAGAAAATACGACTGTGGTGACCGGATCGATTATCTCTGAATGTCGCTGTAGCAGGAACAGGGGGAAAAAACTTTCTTTTAACAAATCTGAAAAGCTCAGTGTTAAAAAAGCACTTGTTAAAATCCAATTTCTCATTCTGTGCTGCTTTTTTTCTGCCTGCCAGTTAAATTATGCCCTTTTGGGTTTTATATTCCCTTGTTTGCCAGTATGCGCCCCATGTAGCACCCCCTAGGAGGTCAGGGACACAAGGCTAACGACTCTGTCCTGTAAAAACCAAAAAATGTTACAGCAATAGGATGTTGTGTTACAGCATATGTGCTGAAAGGCATAATGGACAAACATCCATCCATCCATTTGCCAGTATGAAGATAAAAGGTTATTTTTGGGGATAAATATTGGGGGATGCTTAGTTTAGAGCAGCCTGCTGGTTTATAAACTCAGAATTCTGAAATAAAAATACCTGAAGGTCTCCAGACAACCATGGCTTTGTCTTGTAATTATCAAAAAAATGCAAGTCTACGAAATCTGAACACACTTGAGAGGACCAGGTAAGAATAAAAGGGTTAAGGAGAAACATGAAAGCTTAGAAGCAATAATGGCAAGGACATTTTTCTTTGTCTAACTTTATCCAAACCTTCTTTTGCATTGCTTGTAGCTCACGCCATTTATCATAGGATACTATTGTTTCTTTTGATGCAGCTTATTTGTTTTAATTATTTTCTTTCAATCTTCCTTTGCTAGGACCTCTAGATTTGGGTAAACATTGATCCATGAAGCAAAGGTAGGTTAACATGTTCTGTGGTTTGCCTTCATCCTGCTAAAAAGTAACCGTGGCATATAGATTGTGGTCACAAAAGTCAAGGCAAAATTGTGGATTGCAGTGTCACAATATTCTATATTTTGGCTGCAAAACACAGCATAAGTGCACACATAACATAATTTTTAAAAATGTTTTAGCAAACAAACTCTAACATGAAGACAAATAGTGCAATGATCATCCAACTCACTTGTCTAATGTGATATGTGATACAGCAACAAATATTTTTAATGCCATTTAAGGTGGATTACATCTTCCTAGTCTGTTGCAGAAAGTGCATTTAAAGTATTCATCTTGTGTTCAATTATGCATGATGGAGCAGTACATTAAGACCTATGGGTTGTGATGGGCTGTAGCTATCAATATAGCCATTCCAAGTCCAGGTCGCATTTCAGATCTGGCAGTGAGCCCGCTTAGCAGATTACCGTCATAAAGATATCTACGTCCCCTTGGACACAAGGTTTTGTGAGGAAGCACTTGAGAAGGGATTAAGATATAACACATTGACTTGTGGTTCACAAGGTCACTGTTGAGATATTGTTCAGGGATATCCTGGCTTTCAGCTGAATGTGCCCGAGCTCTTTATGGATCAGAAAGGAGGCAGGAGAAATACAAACCACCTTTCTGACTCTCTTCAACAATCTTCACTGTTTCCTGGCTCCAGTCTGTTTTTCAGAGGATGCCTCCAAAAAGTAAAATAATTAATGACTGTTGAAGACATTGCATTTGCAATTATGTCACTGGAGGGACAACAAAAAAGAGTAGTAGAGGATTAAATGGAAAGGGATGAGCTATCTCCACAGTCCTTTCTTTTCAGTGTTTACTGTGTTTTCCAACTGCAAACCTCCATTTCAATAGGAATGAGCAGTCACTGAGGCTTTACTACAGTAAATCCCAATTTAAAGACAATTATTTATTGCCCTCTTGATTTTGGTTATATTATAATCAATAGTAGTATCCGTGGCAATTTCAAAATCACCCAGAGAACATTTTGTAATCTCATTTACCGTGTCTCTTGCAGAAAATGCCTTGCGTTTTACATTGGCAAGAAGGAAGAAGACTGGCCAGCTGTTTCAGGAATGTCAGAGCAGGAGGATCAAAGATCTCTCCAACCCAGTAGTTCCTCATTTCACCTCTCCTGGCAATGATTTCACTGACCGTTCTGGCTGCAGCCTTTTACAGGGATTTCAAGATTCCTATTCCAAAAAAACCCCATCAGAAAACACGCTTATCCTTGAAATTCAATCACATTTCCCCCCTTCTATCAAGTCTTTTTTAGATTCGTTTAGAACTTCATACATTTAGATTTCCCCTTTATTTGGACACTTTCTCACCTACTCTGTGCTGTGATGTATATCGTCACTCCCTTCCTCTTACTTCCTCACACCTGAGGAAGACTCAGCAACTGAAAACTTTCTTCTTCATTTTCAGCATGGAATTAACCTTTACTTGTTCTTATAAATTTAAAATCCAATGATCCCATGAAATCCCATGAAAGGGAATGACCCATGGAAGTCTGAATGAAAAACAGATGGTTCGAAATGCACAAAATATCAGCCTTTTAAGGTGTGCTTCTGCTCTAGAGCTCAGGAACCTAAGAGTTCTACAATCCCCCTGGATGGGAAGCTTGCCCAGATGATTAAACCCCCTTTCAATTCTGGGTATCTACTTAAACAGTTGGTGTGACTGGAGCAATAAGTCTCCTGTCCCTATCTCAGGGGTACAACTGCAGGATCAGCAATGAGGACTTAAACCCCAGTGCCCATAGCCAAACTCTCTTGATTGCACTGTTCAAAAACACGTAATAACTGACTATGACGGCTTGTTCCTAAAGAATGTGTCAGACTTGACAGTTTTTGTATGGTAGATTTTACACTCCAGATAGCTTCCATTGGTCTTGCCATTAGATGTTTTTTACATGATGCTGTTTCTCACCACTGCATTCGCTCATTAGAGCCGTTGACTACAGTGTGTCCCCCAAGGCTATAATCCTGTATAAACTGTAGTTCTTTGAGGTCTACTGAAATGCTTGTGTTCTTGGTGGCATTTTTGAGCAAATCACTGCCCAACAGCTAATCCTCTGTTAAAGTCCTTTTGTCTTTGACCTCAAAGTGGAAGATTATAATTGGCTTCTAAATTAGCTTGTCTCAGATCTACTCTTTCCTGGTAAAAGGTAAATCCAAGAACTTCAGAGTGTTCTGTGTGGGACTGGAACTAATTCAAAACTCTGGTATTGTATTATAGAGGAAATAATTTCGCTATAGTAAGTAAATTGTGAGTCTATTGTGAAAGTGGTTAAAGTACCATTTTATACATTTTTTTATTTAAAAATGGCCTCAGTTTCACAGAATGTCTATTTACTGGTTTAAACCCACTGAATCTTCAATTCAAACCCTCTGGATAATAAAGAAGTGTTGAGTTAATTAGATTGGGGTGATTGAACTTCAGTCCTGGAGGGTAATTGTGTCTGCAGGTTTTCTGTGCCTCTGAAAGCAGCAGCATCCAAAGGAATGGGAAAAGTTGGAAGATAGGTCCAATTAAGACAAAAATTAACTGACAGGTCATTAATAGCTGAGTTAGAAGGAACTATCCTGAATTTGATTAAACGGCAGAATGAATCTTGAAAGACAGTTTTTTTACATGGTACACCAATCACTAAATATAATTCATTATACTGACTATATTAATATGAAATACTAATAGTTAATAATATTAATATTTCTTAGTAATAACATTAGTATTAAAATGGTACCATTGTTGAAGTATTCTTCACAATTTATTGAATCCTTTTATTAACCACTTTTTATTTGTGCCAAGCACAAGAGGAAGACAACAAGAAGTTTTTTCTAAACGGGTTCAAGTGGGGAGCAGGTATGCCTGCAAAGCAACAAGTAAAGGTTAATTCCTATGTCGAAAAAAGTAGAAAAAAATATTTTTTGTACTTTTTAGCATCAACTGTTTATTTCTGTGTTTTTTTTAATTCATAACATTATTTTAAAAACATTTCATTTTTGCTGGAGCCTAAGAAAACACTGGCAATTTGTAGGACTAATGCTATATAATTCAGTCCAGCGCTTTGTGGCTACCTGTTAGAAAGGCCCCTGAAACAAACTGATTGTTTGATTTTGTGGTGTAGAGTTGTAGTCTTGGGTGGCACAGTGGCGCAGTGGTTAGCACTACTGCCTTGTAGCACTGCAGTGATGCTGAACCTGTGGTGCTTTGAGTGGAGTTTGTATGTTCTCCCTGTTTTCGCTTGGTAGATCACTTTTTTAAAAAACATTTCAGTTTATATAACATCACTTTATTAGCCCTGTACAATTTCTTGCATTAGGAATTCGTCTTTTTGCATACCCCCGCTTACTCTGAGACACAGACACACAGACAGGGAGAGAAGCTTGGGGTCAGAGCACAGGGTCAGCCATTGTACAGTGCCCCTGGAGCAGTTGGGGTTAAGGGCCTTGCTCAGGGGCCCAACAGAGTAGGATTCCTCTGCCAGCTGATTTGAACCGGCAACCTTCCAGCCACAGGCGCGTGTGTGTTTGCGTATCTGTCTATGTGTGCCTTGTGATGGACTGGCATCCCATCCAGGGTGTACCTGCCTTGCTCCCATTACTTGCCAGGATAGGCTCCAACTCCCTTGCGTACCTGTATTAGTTGGGTTTTAAACAGGGTAATTGTCACCACATGTGAAATTCCCTGAATTAAATTAATCTTGAATCACATGACGACCACTACATCCATCTGTTATCAGAAAGCCAATTATTCCTGGTAACAGTCACAACAGCCCAGCTACAGCTGTCAGACATCTAAGTCAAACAAATAGTGGGACGGACAGTTTAATCATTGACTGTCATGACCACCCCTTGCACAGTGAATTTGAGCTCCTTCTACCTGGGCATCGATTTAGACCTTTAGTATTTAATTGGTCATTGCTGTATTTGATGTATCATTAATTGTATTATGTCTTTTACCTGCTTGCAAAGCAAATATCCCATCTGGGACAATAAAAGTAAGTAAGATCCTATAGTGGAATCCTATAGTGGGATCAATGGGAGCAAGCCATTGCCACACAAACACAAGCAAGCACAATTAAGCACACCAGTTAACCAGCCAGCGTGTCTCTGGGAGGTGGGCTGTTCGAGAAATATCCACACCAAACATGGGAAGACACAAGAACTTGGAGGCAGCTGCTGTAAACTGCCAGGCTCTGTGTCTTGCACAACAAACAACATGTAATAGTGAACTTACTATAATTTTGCAGTTTCACAGTTGTCAGATGCATGCTAGAAGATTTTGATCATGAGTTATGTGTTTAGTTTAGTTATATGTTATGAACTTGTACACTAAAGTATAG
This sequence comes from Lepisosteus oculatus, assembly GCF_040954835.1. Classification (NCBI taxonomy): domain Eukaryota; kingdom Metazoa; phylum Chordata; class Actinopteri; order Semionotiformes; family Lepisosteidae; genus Lepisosteus; species Lepisosteus oculatus. Next base: position 7,546,310 of record NC_090719.1, on the reverse strand, counting down.
CATCTTGATGAACAAGCAGACTGTCTCCTCTATATTAGATTTAAAGAATGTCACAGCTGCTGCTTGTGACCACCAGAGCTGACCTCAATGCAGGAAGCTCATTATCGCTGAGGAAACACATAGTGTAGTGGTTTAACATCTGAAAGTTGCACTGTTCTTTTTATATATGACTTCAGATCAGGCACTGAAATAACAGTAACTAAAACATTCTGTGTAACCCATGATGCCACATAATCACATGAAATTTAATTTTAGTCTGCATTTTAGACAGTCACTTCATTTTAGCCTGAAATTTTATACATTTTGTTTAATTATTTAATTATCATTTAAAATTACAATATTTTAAGTCCTTAAGAAGTGTTAATAACATTCTTCAGTATAAACTGATTACAACTAAAGATTAATTGAATGGTTATTCAATTATGCTTATGCCTTTTTTATTTTACTGTTATATTTTATACTGTTTTTTGTATCTCGAAAAGCGTAGGGGTGTAATCCCGGCATCCTGGCCAAATTTCCCATTGGCCCTTACCAATTATGGCCTCCTAATAATCCCCCCCTATGAATTGGCTTCATTACTCTGCTCTCCTCCCCACTGATAGCTGATGTGTGGTGAGCGTTCTGGAGCACTATGGCTGCCGTCACATCATCCAGGTGGATGCTGCACATTGGTGGTGGTGGAGGGGAGTCCCTATTACCTGTAAAGTGCTTTGAGTGGAGTGTTCAGAAAAGCGCTATATAAGTGTAAGCAATTATTATCATTATCCCCTCCACTCAAGGTGTACCCTAATTCCATGAAGGAGAATCATCTGGTTTCAGTTCTACCACTAGATGTCAGTGCATCATAGTATAATGGCTTGTAGTCTTGCACTTTTTGTGTTGTGGTTGCTATTATTATTATTCCGTGTTAAAAATGCCCATGACATAGCCCTACATGTTACAACTGCCTTTTATGGATGTGTCACATATACATGACTAATATTATTATTATTATTATTATTATTATTATTATTATTATTATTATTATTATTACAACAACCAGAATCCATGCCAGTAAAATATCAAACATCTTTTGTTTAATTTAATTGATATTCGTAAAATGGACGTTTTTGGTAGCCATAATAAATGTAGCAAGTTTAATACCGGGGAAAAATTAAATGAAGTCTTATATGTTTGAAAAAGTTCCTTTGGTGTACCTTGTGGGCCCTTGCAGATTCCTTTGTCTGCATTTGTGACCCGACAGGTTAACACACATGTCAAATTTTATCGGAGGAGTTTCTCTCTTGTTCCCTCTCTGTGTACTTTTAAAGATGGCCTTAGGCCACACATTCTGTAAGGCTAAAAAACCTGTTCGGTTGTGAACAGTGCTTCCTCTTTTGTTCAGATAGAGCAAAGCGTGTGTCGGCGTGGGTGGGGCTCTGCCTTGAAGGAACTGAAGTGTGTATTTACCTTTGATTGTATTTATTCAAAAACACAGCTGACAATGAGGAAAGCGGGACTGGAATTTTATGTTAAACAGTGCCGTATAGAAGACGAACAGCAACCGTCAAAAAGAAGCCCAAACTTACATCATGGACTCCACATGCGTCCTTCATGACGCTGTTTTGAAATAGACTGTTCATGTAAAAAACATCACGCACAGTACTGCTTTTCCCTCAGGTACAGTACTGCATTGCCTCTAAACAAGGGGCGGTTCAGAGCTTGTGTGCATCAAAACAGACACTGCTGAGTACTCACAGTAAATGTTAAGTTAAATATGAGGCCCTTACCTACTTGTTTCCATGTTCCAATTACAATACTATTACCTTTATTTCAGTTTTAGCACTGTTACACCTCCAACTGTATTTATCCACCTCATAGATAAAGCATGTAAAGAATTGTGCGGGTGTCATGTCATATATAATGTCTTGTCATGGATACTGCTAATGGGAAGTTTGTCATTTCAAGGAAGTTTCTGAATTTTTAAGTCATTTCATTTATCAGGAAATTAAATTGTTTTTCTTTTTTCTGATAAAAACAATGAAATCCAACTATCTATGCAGTTACCAGGCTGATTTGTGAAGAAGCAGTGTATGACTTACGGGTAAAGATACAAATTCAAGAGGCAGCAAAGCGAAAATCAATAAAATGTCTGAAGTGGGATTATGACAGTGTATTGTTTTTAGAGGACAGTGTTATATGTATTACATCAACTTGGCAGAACAGAACCTTTAGAAAACACATTAAAAAACATTCTTGTAGAATTATTAAATGGAAATGTACTGGGTCAAACAACTTATTGTAAAGCATGTGAGAGACTAAAATGAAGAGAATAAATCATGTTGCATTATGAGTTACTCAGAATTTTTTTATTACCGTTACTTCAATGCCAGATTTAAAATAATGCAGCTGGTTGATAGGTACCGCTACACTTTGTAGATTCTTATTGAATTGTGCAACTGAGCCACTGAACAACACCCATATTCTGTGGAAGTTCTTACATAATTGTATATAACCACAGGCATCATTTTAGATAAGGAGTACAATAAGGAGTACAATACCAGTGTCAATAAAGTTGGCTATGGTTAATCTAAATACAGGAAAGGGTGCATTTAACTTTTAATTTCTGTGCTTTCCACTGCTGTCTGCTTATGTACCAATCATAAATAGAATTGCAGATATACATGTACAAAAACCGCTTTAAAATACGTTTCTACAACAGCGGAGCTATCACTCGCTGGGCTGAATGAGTTTTAATTTAAATCAGAGAGTGTTGTTGACATATGGTTGAACGAGAGATTTCTAGTTTAGTTGGTAGCTGTTCCATTAAAAAGGCCTTCCTATGATCCCATGACTTAATATTGTTCATTCAGGGGGCAGTAGGCTCTAAGCCAGTGTGTGCTATATTGTTCTAACTATCCAGATTCGGTTGTCACTATGTATTAGTTTCTCTCTGTCTCAGGTCACACAATTGGCTCACTCATTCCTACTCTAGTCTGTGCAATGTGATCATCTCATAAGGTCAGTTTTATGATGCATTCAGGCAGCCTTCTTTATCTAGCTGTAACTAATGTCTGAAAAAGAGGTTCACGCCCAATAATTTAAATAGGAAACAAGCTATTCACAAAGCTAGCCTGATTAATTTTATTTTTTAATTGAAGTGCTCACTGTGTCAATTTAACTGAAAATTCTGTCTTAATTGAAAAATGTTATCTAATGCAGGAGGTTGTTTGAAAGCTGTCACTGCAGTTGACCCTCACCAAGGTAAGCAAAATGAAAATGGATGGATGTGAGGCGCTTATTGTATTTTCACATTGCAGAAGACACAATCACATTGTCTATGTCTAGAGGTCAAATTCAATATTGTGCCTGCTGTTTTAACTTGCATTTTCACAGCACTATGCCACGTGTAGTTCTGTGTGGTGGAATATAAATTAGTGCTCATGTGCTCATGTCCTGGGATCAGTTGTGGACTGGGGCACCTTCTGTGTGACATTTGCACATTTTTCTTGTGTTCACATGGGTTGACATGGTTTTCTCTGGGTGGGCTGGTTTCTTCTAAAAAAAACAAGGGTTTCCTAGCTAGATTAATAGGTTTCTGTGCATCCTTTGCTGGACAGGCATCCTGTCCAACATGTAGCCTCGCCTTTAACCCTGTGCTTTCGAAATAGGTGCTGGATTGCTGTGCCCAGCTTTCTGATAGTGGATGGGGTGAAAGGAGTGTAAACTGATACTGCAGGAATGTGACAGTACTCTCAAACCATAATAAACTATTTCTAAAGCTGTTTTTTAAATGGATATTTCTATAAATGGAGCATTCCAGAAGGATTCATTCATTTATAGACCTACATCTATCCAGTTGCTATCGCTTTCATCCAATTCAGGGTCACGGGAAATTGGAGCCTGTTCTGGCAAGCTGTAGGCACAAGGCAGGATACATCCTGGATGGGACACCAGTCCATTGTAAGGCACACACAGACACCCGGGGCCAATTTTCCCAGAAGCCAATTAATCTACAAGTATGTCTTTGGGCAGGGGGATGAAACTGGAGCATGAGGAGGAAACCCAGACGGACACAAAGAAAAACATACACACTCCACTAATGTAACATCCCTGGCAAGACTACCCACTGCACAACTGTGTCACCCTGTGGGCCAACATAGAAAAACATAATGTTATTTGAATACAACAACAAAAAAGTGGTAGGCTTTGGAGTTGTTGGTCCAAGCTGGTTGAACTCTTTGATACAGGGACCATGGGTTTGAGCTCAGGTTACTGAGTTTGTGGAGCCAAAATATGAAAAGAAGCAGCTGGCTATTCAAATTTTAATTCACTATTCAAATAAAAAGGCATTGAGACAGCTTTTGTTTATGGACATTTTCATATTTTGCATTTTCCCCTAAATGATTCCTATCTTATGGGATGAGTGGAAAAACCAAGTTTGTCTCTACTGACAGAGCTGTAAGAAACACAAACTTATACGTAATTTAAAATTAAGGCGATCCATTCATTTATTCTCTTATTTAAAACCTGTGAATACACAGGAAAAATATGGCCCCAGGGTACCAAAAACTTGATTTGAGCAGCCCAACTAAAATGTGAAGGAGCTTAATGCACGTTTCATTCCAACCTTGAGAGGGCAGAAGAGCTTCTATCCTCCACACAACGGAGTACTACTACTGCTAGGCAGGACTGTGCTGGCCTCATTGAGCACTGGAGGCTTGTGAGAGATTAAGGATTTTGAATAACTGATCTGTGTGTGGAGAAAGCTGTCCTGAATATACCAAAACCGCCACATCCACTTGATTTATCTAAGGATGCGGGAGTAAGGAGAACCGAAAAAGGGGGAAGCAGCCGATCGTGGGATTTTCTTCTCCGCCGAGTCTGACACTATCTTTGAAATGTCGGGGAAAATAGAAAGCAAGCAAGGTAAGGGAAAGCACGCTTTCGCGGATATGTGGCTGTGATAGTCGGTAAGGGGGTGATAGGACAGTCCGAGGAGTTGTCCTGGGAGCGTAGGCCCCAAGTGTATAAGACTTTTTATTTAACATTCCCGCTAATGATCGGAATGTAGATTGCTGGGGTGGTGTTGCATTCTTCTCAGGATAGCCGCTGCTCTGAATGAAATATTCAGATATAGCGATTATTTCGTTTTGCTGCCGTTTTATACTTTCATTCCCCATTCTGCGAAGGGACTTAGCATATCTGGATAGAACTGTTGCTCTAGCTGTCTGGCATATACTGTAGGTATAGCCGATAGATTACTTCCTAAATGCGATTTTTGTAATATTTTGCTTTGCTGTAATAAAAAAATCTGCAGAAGATCTGCTGCTTTCGCTAGAGGTTGCCAAAACTAACGTTCATCTTTAATCAATGCAAACAATATATGGATTATTATTTGGTACTGCAGTGTGTGCAGCGTCTGTATTCATTTTTACACAGACGGGTGAGCGTGCAACTGAACTAATTAACCGCTCTTAAGATCTGGTATCTTGCTAAGGGATGTGCCATGGTTGTATATATACTGCCAAGGTGATCTGCGCCTGGTGCATACATGTTAACTTGGCGAGCAATGAAAACAACTTTTTTAATTACAAATGTTAGATATACTTAGATTTATTTTTTACGCAACGAAATATACTATTTTATTGGCTGTGTAGCACAACAGGACTGATGCAGTTTTGGGGGTCTCCAATATACTTTTAACGATGCCATAAACCCCATAACCAGTTGTTTTAAACGAGTGAGACTTGTATTTTACCACACACGTTAAGCATATGCTTAAGTACAGGACTCTGTTACGGTAGCTTCTGTTACGGTTCACCGTGGCATTTCTTTTAAATAAAGACCCCGGTCTCTGATGCAGAAGCTCTCATTTAAGATAATTTAAGATGGCTTTTGTGTTTTATTTCCCAGGTATTTATTTCCCATGTAATACAATAACTTGTGTCTGCCTAAATTTGACTGAAAATTGAAAGAAAACCTTCGACTACGATTATTTTTCCTTTGCTGAGCAAGCAAGCATCAGTGTGATTTATGAATGAACATGCATACCAAAAACAATTCCTCCGTTTTCTGATGAAGAAAGTGCTGTTCTGTTAGTTTACTTGATGTGACGCCTGGGATATTTCATTGTCAGTTCATTTCATTATATATTAGTATAGGCTACCTGATTATTGTGGTTAGGATGACAGCACACTTGGAGAAGTAAACATTGCTGGTATATAGTTCTGCTGTCGCTTTCGACACTCAGCAATAACAAGTCAAAGCAAGTTGATTATTTTCTAGGCCCTTTTGTTATTGATATTGAAACTGAAATCTTTATACAGGAATTAGTATGAGTCAAAATGTGATGCTGCCTCTTGCTCAGTGAGTTAGCCAGGTGTCAACCTTGCCTGCAGCAAATTTATTGTTTCTTTGTATCAAAATAAATCTGTATGAAAACCAGGACGCCGTTAAATTGCACATTAAAATTGCCTGCCACTTGTCTCACTTGACAAAAGGTGTAGAATGGTGGTGTTCTGGAGTTATAGTCAATATATTCTAGCTTGCAGCGAGAGAGGCTGTAGTCGGTGAGTCAATATATCAGGCCTTGAAAGAGGAAGGCCTGAGACACAGCACAGCAAGCAGAAGGTATTGCTGCTGTTGAATAGGAAATCCGAACCCCTCAGACTTGCTCGGGATGGTCTTAAGTATCTGCCAGCCACAGGCACACAGTGGTTTCTCAGCTGTTTCTGCTGTCCTCTGCCCCTGGAGCCTCTGGGTGTGGTGTGTTGCTTGCCCTTGAATTAACTCACCCAGTTGGACTGATTTCTGGCTGTTGAACAGCGCCGGCTAGGCAGAGGTGAGATTAGTCTTTGCTGATGGTTGAAAGGAGCTGCCTCAGGCTCCTGCTGCATACAGATGAGTGCCCTGCTGTGCTGCATGTGCTGCAGGTTAAAGTTTGGGTGGCAGGGTAGCTGGAGCAATCAACAGGCCTTGACAGGCTGCCAGTGCATTGCAGGGCACACACAGACACAGACGTGCTTACTCTCACACCAGGGCCATTTTTTTCCCACAGGGCAATTGACCTAACCAGTATGCCTTTGGCCTCTGGGAGGAAGCCCATGTGATCATGGGGAGGACATACAGACTCCATGCAGATAACACCCCAGGTCTAGAATTGACCTCACGGCCCCAGTGCTGCAAGGCAGCAATGCCAGCACTGTGCTATCGTGTGGCCGCTCGTTTCGGTTCTGTTTCCCTAATGAAAAATGCATTAAACCAATTTTGCTGTGAAGCATAATTCAAGTAAAGAGATATTTAACCTGTCCCTGGCTTCTTTTATTTCAGTTGATGTCTCAGTTCTTCCAGTAAGTCAGAACTTGAAATTCAGAATTGAGAAAACTTTTCTTCTTTCAGTTTTTTTTTTCTCTCCAGCTGGTAGTGTAACTGTATGACATGTTGGTGACACTTGATGTTTCTGTTCTGTGAATTGCACAGTATTTTCGCCTCAATGCTAGCTAATGTCAGAAAACGCTTGGTCTGATATACCTGCACAGTTATGTCTGTTTTTAATATGTGAAGAGGGTAATTTTTAAGAAGCCCCCTAGCATGTAGCCCTAGGTTATTCCCTTCAGTCAGTTTAAACAGATTTTTATCATGCACCTAATAGTGAAGAGGTTTGAGAAGTTTATTTGAGCTTTTCCAGGTTAAGAGACCAGAAACAGTCAAGAGAGGTAGATGTCTTAGCCTCCTTTCAATGACCAAATGAACAAGATGAATTTTAACTTACACAACAATAGAGTGTAGCTGCAGTGGGCAGTGCTCAGTTCTTCAAAGAATATATAAAAAGTAGCATCTTCCCAGCAAACATGTCAAAGTGAAGCTTTGAGCCAAAAAGCTCCTGGCTTGTCCACACAAGGCAAGGGTTCTCACAAGCACAAATATAGCTGATTTCTCCTCAAAAGGGTCTCGGGTCCTTTCTCTTCATTTGTTGTGTTCTGGATAACACACTCTCACAGGAAGCTTGAAAATTGCAGAAAAGTGCAGTTTGCGACTCGTAGTTTTGTCTGTTCTTCCCAAGATCAGCTCTAGCTTTTATCAGCAGAGTGTATGTCTTCCACTTCACTGTGTAATCAGTGCCATCTTAGGACAAAGTAATTCCATGCAGCAACTCATACAGCTTCAGCACTCTTTGTGTGTTCTCAGCTGGACGTGATGTAACAAATAGAAACAAAAGTTATTTCTTTGAAGAAGATGTGGTCTTATTCTTTTCCGCTTGGTTATGTGGAGAAACCAATGTCCACACTTGTTAAAATGTGCCCTTGTAGTCTAGATGCTTTGAGTTAGTGTTACTTGCTGGAGGAATATCCTGTACTGTTCTTATGTTGTTTCCAATAACAGCAGGATTTAGAAGTCATTGATTGTCAGTCATGGTGTGAGTCATAGCTCACACCTGAAGAAGGCTTCACAGCCACGTGTTTTCTCTCTTCTCTTTTCAGCATAGAATAAACCTATTACTTGTTCCTTTGCAGACTACGCATGCTGACGCAGCTACCCGCCTGAAATATATTGATAGTGTTGTAGAAACCTCTCTTACTCTTCCTGAAAATTATATTTCTAACTAACTAGTGATGTCCTGTATACTGGACAAAACTATAAGAAGGCTCATAGTTCCATGCTTCTTTATCAATTGAAATCTTTATGTCATCAGTCTCAATGCTTTCTATGTAGTGTGTACAAGAGCAGTGCGCTGTCTTGTGCTATCGATCTAAAAATTGTCCGAATACCTCCTCCCAGGCATAGGGTTGAATATGAAGCTAGGATGAGGTAAAGATGGAAGAGGCCTTTTGTGATTTTATGATTTGGCTCTAGCATTAGTCAAAGTGAAAGTAAAATGGATTATTAGGAAAAAACATGACTTTATATCACATTGTATAATCATGACAGTGAGTGTAAGGGAAGATTTGAGTTGATGTTGAAGCCATCGGCTAAACGTCTTCGCATGAAGCATAAAGGCTATCTGGCAAATGTCACGCTTAATGAATAGCAGAATTTTAAAGATACTGTATTCTAAATCAAGCATAGGATTCATACCCAGAGGACACTTATCATGAACCAAAAAGCAGACGCCCCAATGTTTTAATAAGTCAGTTAGGAAAAAAGTATGGTAGGCGGAAGAAAGAAATGATCATTAGAAAATGATTTGAAAGACAATTGTAATGGTAACTAAAATAAGTATTGACAGATGTCCTTCAAGAAACAGCTGGGTGAAATCCCTGGATCACTTAGCTACTGGCAATCAAACAAGGTAGATGGGTCAAATGTTCTCCTCTCGTTTGTAGCCTTTCTTTTGTTTGTATGTTCTACAAATGTTGGCAGTTACACTGCTTTCCAGGAACGATCAAAGCTGTATGTACGTTAAAAAATATCTCGTTAGGAAAATGCAGATTTAATCTTTCCCCAGTGAAAAAGTCCAAACCAGGTTACTTGTGATACTGAAGTTTCTGAAAAATGCATTATTGTTTATTTTATCTTTGAAGATGAAAGGCACAAATATTTTGCCAGAAAGCAGCAAACTGTATAACAATGTACCTGGAAACAGACATGCTTGAAATGTGAGTCCTGTATTCCACTGAGTAATTGTGGACCACTGTTTGCAGCTCTCGTTTCATGGAATGCAAAGAACTGCATGTCATGAAAAAGAGCAAATAGGAAATTCAACCCATCTTAAGCCTTCCAAGTCTTCTCCAAACTCATGGTAAAAGAGTTGATGTTGGGATTCCATAGAATCGGCAGAAGTTGCTGCACTTCAGCAGTACAAACTTTGCAATGACTGTGCTTTATACTGCCTTTATAGTACTGTAATTCTTTCAGAGCAGCCCCTGGGCCCTCTACTACTCAGCGCAGTGACAATGAAGAGCTTGATGAAGCTGCATGTCCTGACTCGAAGCAGTGACATTAGCTGTTTCCTTTGTATTGGTAGCCCCAGGGGCAGGCAGGATCACAAGACCCATTTGCTGTCTGTGAGGCTGGATGTGTTGGCAGGTCTTTTAGAAGCGAAGGCATTGTTCTCAGATGCAGATCATTACACACCTACCTAGGCAGTGTGACCTTCCTCATTAGCAGAGCTCTCCCACCGGGCAGGAGAAGTGCGTGGTGCTAATGTGTGATCCTTTCACCTCCCCTCAGATGGCCCTGTGCCGTCTGGATTATTCTGACACACAAGGCCGGTGATCAGCAGAGTCAATTAGGTGATTGCTTATAGTAGGGAGTGGGGGCCAGGAGAGTCTTCAAAGTGGAACGACGTGCCAGTCATAGTCTGTTGACAATTATATTCCATTCTTTATGTTTTTGAGTGCAATACAAGTTTAATATTACTGGAAAACAATCTCAGAATTAATATATAATATAGACGTTCATGGCCGTTGTCAGTAGGACATTGTGTTATTAAGGATAGTGTGGTAATGTAATATTTTCTATTATGTTTACAATATTTAAGGATAAAAACACAATAAGAAAAAATGCAGTGCATCTAGGAGTTGTAGTTTATTCCCAAAAAATAGCACTCAGAGGATTAACATGCTCGATGTTCCTCCAGTTCAAAATATATTTGTTTTTTTTAATGTACTAGTGATCGGATGCCAGAATACATTTATAGATACAGTACCTCAGCTTTTATACAATTAAGGGCCGTTGTGAGACATTTACTGGGAAGTAGGCCATCAGGTGATCATCACCCCAGTTTGGCTTTTTGGGGTTATTGTTTTCTTAAAGTATTGCAATGCAGTGCACTGTGTCACCTTGTCATGCTGTCCTTCAGGCATTACTGACTGGATTCAGTGAAATGCTAGCGGTTTGTGCTGGAGGAGTGACTACAGCACATTTCACACTTACACATCCAGCGTTTTGTTACGTTCCTCTACTGCACTTGTGAAAAGCCATTTGGCAAGTACGATACAGTACGGATGCCGCCCTGACGCTGGTTCTCTGCGAGACAGGTATACCTTACCCGTGTGATCTTACTGCAGGTCTTATCCATTTCTAGTGCACCAGAAATAATCTGTTGTGCCAGAAGATAAGCAAAGAATATATGCATGTGCTCTCAATACGATATGGATGTGGTGGGTGGTGTCTGCAGGTTTTCTAGGTCTTTTGAAAACAGCCGCAGGTGTTAAATTGGCACAGAGAAGCCAGTTACTAGTTGATCAGTTAAATTCCAAAGAAATCCTGCTCATGCCAGCCATCAAGGACCAGGACTGCATATCCTTGCTATAGTGCTACTCATCTTTGGCCATATCTATAAGCTCCCTGTCTTCATGAGCAGGTTATCATGCTGCACACATAATGCTCTGGGGACATTTTCTTGAGCTTTAAATTTTTGATCATGTGACATTTGTGCAAGAAAGCACTCTTAGATATTTAATCTTCAAGTCTTCTTTTTTTCTTGGTGGCTAAACAGTTTCAGCATGCGTGCAGTCGATTTCACTTTTTGGAAGCCCTGTGTTTGACCTGCCCTTACGGAATTGTGAAAGACAACCGGACAAAGGCAGCTTGTAACCGAGCCCCCCACCCCAGGAGTAATAGACCTTGGGAGGGGTCCTGCCCAAATATGTGTAGCACTTCTGGGGTTTCCCACAACATAACAAAACCAGGAAATGAATTCCAGCTTCCGTAGGTTTTCCCTGCACAATGAAAGTTACAACTGAGGCGTTGGGGAGGAGGGGGAGGTCCAGTCCCACCCAGTGCCTGAAGAGACAGAGAGTGACCTGAACTGCAACAATGCCTCCCACCTGGAGCTGGCTGGAGCTCAAGTGACTGTTACATCGAGAGAAATAAACATGTGTGGCTCGGAGGCTTCTTGAGACTGACGGCCCTGAAGGTGTAATTAAAGGGAGAGCTGACTGCAAGAGGACAGAAGGGCACAGAGAGCGATGAGGAGATGCCAGAATTTGCTCTCCTTTCTCCTTCATGGTTCACCGATTCTCACAGCTTTCATTTCAAGACACTTATTAGTATATAAACGACTCTCCCAACGTGGTGCTTAGATTCTTCTTATTAGCCAGCAGCCAGATCACTCTGCAACTCACAGCTGGCAGCCCACTGAAGCTAAGCAGGTCTGAGCCTGGTCAGTACTTGGATGAGGTGTTAGTGAGGCCAGCAGGGGGCGCTCACCCTTCGGTCCATGTGGGTCCTAATGCCCCACTATAGTGACGGGGACACTATACTGTAAACAGGAGCCGTCCTTCGGATGAGACGTAAAACTGAGGTCCTGACTCTCTGTGGTAATTAAAAATCCCAGGGTGTTTCTCGAAAAAAGAGTAGGGGTATAACCTATGGCGTCCTGGCCAAATTTCCCATTGGCCTTTACCAATCATAGTCTCCAAATAATCCCCATCTATGAACTGACTTCATCACTCTGCTCTCCTCCCCACTGATAGCTGATGTGTGGTGAGCATTCTGGCGCACTATGGCTGCTGTCGCATCATCCAGGTGGATGCTGCACATTGGTGGTGGTGGAGGGGAGTCCCAATTACCGGTAAAGCGCTTTGAGTGGAGTGTCCAGAAAAGCGCTATAGAAGTGTAAGCAATTATTATTATTATTATTATTATTATTATTATTATTATTATTATTATTATTATAATAAGCAGTGGTGCCATATAGCCTAAAACTAAAAAAATCATTTGTAGGCTTTGATCTTGTACAGAAAAAAGTGGAACTTAGTTGTGATTTCAGAAGCATGATTTTCTTAGCATCAGAGAGATTGCATCATATTTATGTCAATTGAAGGTGCTAATAATTGTAAAAGGTTCAGAGAATGTAATCAGTTACTAGCAGCCCTTTTTGGTCCAGTTCAAATTCCCACATATCTAAGCCATGCACATTGACTGAAGCCATTTGTTGCAGTGAAAAGTAGCAGATCTTGGGAAGGCCCTGTTCTTATAGTCAAGTTATTTTTTGTATGCTGCGGTTTAGCCAAAAAAGTTGCTTTTTGGCAATACAAGGGCTGTCTTGGCAGTCCTGTTAGAGCAATTGCTTGCATGGGGTGAAGCAGAAAACCATAAAGTTTGTGCTTTTATAGTGTCACGTTACTTAGAAAGCTATTTTGGCCCACCTTTAAAATTTGGGAGATTTAGTGTTGTAGTCATTCCTTTTTTTAAAAGGAACCCACTATATTTAGAACTCCGTTTTTCAGCTCCCGCCAAAGTGACTCATTGTAGAGGTTCAATTACATTTACTTCATCTTCGGCTTATTGTACATGAATCCTGAACTGAGCCCAGCACACTTTCCCTCTTGAGAATTCTGATTCAGGTATAGAGCAGCGGGCGTCTAGTGTCCTTCCGAGCAATCAGACCACGTAACTGGGAATGAAATGTAAAATCTGGTTACCTCTATTAGAAGATGACGTATTTTCTATAAATCTATCATTTAAAAACTATTCTCCTTAAGAAGCAGGGTCAGATCCTTCAGATGCTCTCAGGCTGCTTTCCCCTGTAAATGTGGAAAAATAATATATATATTTTAAAGGTCTCTCAGTGCTGCGTTCAGCTCATCTACAAAGAAAAAGAGAAGCTTTATGTGTTGCAGTCCCTGCTGTTTTGTATTTTATACAGAACATTAGCTCGTGGCTCAAGTATTGTATTTTATTTTGTATAGGCACTGCATGCAAAGTCTACTTCAGCTCTCTGTGTTTTTTATTTTAACTGTACAAGTTATGATACATAGAAAAGGTCAAAAAGGTTCTTGTCAAGAGACTTGTCTGGAAAGGGAGCATAAGGCACTGCTGCAGTATGTTAAAGGCAGGACTGAAGTCATAGAATTTGCATTGTGTTCTATAATGACCTGCTTCTGTGCTTGAAGAAGGGCCTTTTGCATTACCTAACAAATAAAGCATTCAGAACAACACTCTTGACTTTTTTTCCTTTTTCCTTTTAAACCTTTAGTACTGGCAGGGCTTATTTTGGAAATAAAATGCAATAGGCAGATACTGTGCTGGCTGCAAGCCATCGCCAGAGCATAATGCCAGCAGTCAAAGATACTGCAACAAGTAATAAAACATCGCACAATGAATCTGCTGCTTGTTTCTAATCCAATATCGAGCCAGACCAGACAGTACTGCTGTAGCTGGAATATTTTATTTCTTGTCTGGAGCAGGGATTTCATATTCTGCGTACGTCCACAAATAAGCCTGCAGAAACCTGAAAATCAGACTCTAACAATATGCCAGGTCAGGATTCTTATTAATTTATGCCTTGTGCTCGTCAACAATATGTGAATTTAGCTTGGCACCTGCTGAGTTTCTAGCTTTCTGCAACCAACAAGGGCATAAATTTCCCAAATACCTTATGTAAGGAGCATCCTGTTCTTTTTCTCCTTTCCTAAGCATAGTCTCACTGAGTGAACTATTACTGGACTTATCTGAGTGAACTTAAAAACCTCATTAAAAGACTGATGTACCTTTTGGTCGTCTCTCTTATGTACATTATAAAATACAAGAAACTGAGGTGGCTGACCTGTGGCTGATAGTGTAATTGCTTTTTCTTTGGTCTGTATCCTTGAAAAATGGAATTGCTTCTGATTATCTCTAGTGCTCTCCAACTTTTTGTTCCCATTGATAAAACCATAACTTTTGATATGCCACAAGAAGCATATGCCCAGACAGAGAAACCAATACTATTAAACTTCCACAGTAAAAACATTTATACAAAATTATGAATTTTGTATCGACAGGCCTCTGGTATTGGCTTGTATGATTTTAAGTAAACATCCATAAATGGGCACATGATGTTAGAAAACGTGATGTGTGTTGCTTCTGCTTCATCAGTTTGATAGAACACACCCTTGCAGGTTTAAAACCTTGGTTGTCTCAAACTGTTTTTTAGTGGGAGTCTTCTCTGTTTCCCAGTCTTACCATCCAAAATACCTGCAGGTGTTTTCTACACAAACAACTTATAGAGATAATTGATTTAATAACTACTTTCAGTCTAATGTCTGTCTGTATCCACGAAGTGTGAAAAAATAATCTGAAAACTTAATACATATCTTCTGAACTATGAGGTAGAATAACACCCAACTGTCCTCTTTATTAAGCATATAATACAGATTTAGAAGTTAATAATCCTTTGGTTATGTGTTTTAGTAATATGTTGGCTAAATAACTGGAAGGATATGATGGAAAACTTATGTCCATGTGCTTTAAAAAATCACGTCAACCTCTATCTGTGGTTCGTATTTCTGTCAGAATTACAGTGGTCCAATTTTGAAAGCTCTGTGCGGTCAGTGACAGATGGAATTTTTGGAGATGTCCAGTGCCTGCTGCTTCTTGCAGGTTTTCGGTTTGCAAGCGCAGCCACTGCAGCGAAGCTGATTTTTCTGAACGGGAGCCATGCGCCTTGAAAATGAGGGCCTGAGCCCTGAGCTGAACTGCGCTATAATTTGAGGTTTAGTCGAAATGAGCAAGTAGCTTCCTCAGGAATGCAAAACATGTTTTTCCCGTAAAGAAATTTGAAAGGTGCTGTAATTAAATAAAAGTCTCAAAAAGCTTGGATGTAGGCGGGGAAGCTGAAGGACTTGGGAGCTGCTGGGAGTGAAACCAGCCAGCTTGGGAAGAGAGGTTCTGAGTGGCGGAGTGGTGTTTAATGTTGAAGAAGCAGGGAGAAACTAAGCTTAGCAAAGCTTGTTCTACCCGAACAGCCCCATTTCTGGTTCACTGCCTCTATGGGAAGTGTCTTCGAACATTTTGGGATCGTCGAAGGGTTTCTCTTTTTCAACTCCCTTTGTGATTGGTTCTTCTCCAGCCCTCCATTTTTTATTCTGGATCCATTCACACAAGTGGGAATGGCAGTGCTGGATCTCAGGTTTGGATGATGTTTCAGATGAAGAGGCACACCCTCCATGCGCGCAGCTATTCCTGGGTGTGCACAGGGCACTAAATCGCTTTGGTGATCATTTTGGTGGCAGGGGAGCATCACGAGCTTTGAAGTGATCAGATAAACTGATTGAAAAGGGGATCTGCCTGAAAATTCTCAGTCGTCTCCTGCAAAGTGAAAAATAAAAATAGGCACACAAAAACTCTTTTCCAGAAAATTGATTCAGTTTTAAAACCTTCCGGTTCCTAGAATTTGGGTGAGTCCCTTTCTTCTTGCTAAGGAATTGTGAGTTGAACAGTATGACTGTGCATCATGGGTTGTGCCGTGAGTAACCAAACCCGTGTTAACCAGTGACCCTGTGTCAGTGTGGCCATTTGAGAGCAATCATTCTTCCATCAATATGAAGATGAAAAAGCGGTTGGAAGACTAACTGGGATTTTGCTTTGACTTGTCTGACTGGCATCTGAATGGGGAATGTTACTTGGAGGAGCCAACCTGCTCCTGAGGAGAAGCTGAAAAATGAGATATTGCTGCCCACTAAACCAGTGGATGAGTTGGGTAAGTCATGGCTTGATTCACACCAAGCTAATCCATAGCTTCCTTTCTGCCTCATGAGAGATACTATATTCTGCAGTCATGCTGTGTGCTCAAGGGCTTGTTTTTGTGTGATAGCTGCATTGTAGTATGCCTTTTTTTAATTCACTGGATAGAATTTTCTCTGTTAATGGGTTACAGGGCATAAAAGTTTATATGCTTTAAAAAACAACACAAAAACTGCTTCCTTATACTAAAACAAGTCTGATGGTTATGGTATAGAACAAATGCTGTGATTTGATGGTGACATAAACAACAGAAAATTAAAACATTTGTCTGGAGGAGAAGGGGGGGTCTTTTTTATCCATTTAGAGTAAGTTTTGTGTTTTACCAGTAAAAATAAACTAACACCCTATAGTTCCTTTGTTTTAGGCCACATATATATTTTTTGAGAAGATTGTTTTTACGAAAACAAAATGACAAATGAAGGTTTTGGAAACAATCTTTTTTTTTATGTGGTTTTTACAGAAGTGGTCATTTTTTTCAAATCTAGTTAGGGTGGACCCAGAGGCTTAGAGGAAGTACAGTGAAGTAGGCCAGGCTATTCTCAGAATATATACGTTTATATTACAGTTTGAGGTCTCTGTTTTTTTAGGGATTGCTCTTTATTTTTAGATATGCAATGTGTAGATTGTTAAATTGCTAATAGGCTTGTGACTTTTGCTATAGATTTGTTTATTGTACAATATATTGTAGCAGGGATTTTGGTTTTTCTGCCCTTGTAATTTTCCCCCTCCCAATCCCTAGTTACAGTCATGTTTTTGGTTGATGTGCAATGCATCTGTCAGCAGCAAAAGCCATCGATTCCACCCTGATTCTAATCCTCTAAAGGTAATTAGGATACAGAGCCTTTGGATATTATTCACAATACTAGTGTATTGAAAATCATAGTGATCCAGCAGCTAGTCCCCGAAAATGAAGGCCAGCTTCCATAACCAGATTCCTTTTAGATCTGAAAATCGTTCACTTACTTTACCGAGTTTTTATGTGCGAAGCCATTCTCCTTTATTGTGTTTAACAATCATGTGTACAAAGAAACTATCTTCCACACTCTCAAGACTCATCAAGACACGCATCATTTTAAAGGCGTCTAACACCCATAGATTGCATTGAGGCCTGCTTTCCAGGGATTTCGTTTTTGGGTTCCTGTGGCTTCACTTAAAGGTAGCTTTCCTTGTACATGAAGCACAGTTCAGCGCCATATGGATCCCACCATATAAACACTGACTTTCATATCCTACATTCTGCACTTTACTTAGCTTAATAAGGTATTGGCAGCTTTGACATATAAAAAGATACCATGGGGCAATTATACAAGGCCTTTGTGTTTAAATCAGTAGTAATATAGATCACAAGTCATTTGATTTGTATATCATCACACCTTCAATCTAGTCTTTCTGAACTTTGACCTCACAAGAATGTCAGCTGAAACATGTAATGGACATTTCACTACGATTGAGAGTTTATTCCTGTTAAAAACCTGATCCACTGCTACCTTCTGCAAGAGCAAGGTAAAAATGAGGCAATTTTGTTTTTGCCAGATCTGCAAGTTTGATTTAATCTGCAGTTTTTCTAATTTTTTTTTCTGTTGGAAAGACCAGCCTGCTACCAAGGAAAGATTTCCCAAGTTCCACCTTCAGCTATGTTCTGTCGTGTTTAGAACATTGCTATGGAGTAACTCTGTAATTGAGGCCTGACTGTTTCATAATTAATAATTATAGTGTGGTTATCTGTTTTGCAAAACAAGAAACAATACCAACTAATGAACTGTAGAATTTAACCCTAGGTAACCCTAGGTAGTTAACAGGCTTTTTAGAAATAAAAGCTTTATTCAGGACAGCAGTGATTGTGAATCTGTGCTGTGTGATTGATACTGTAGTAGCACACCTATGATTGTATTTAACAGCACTTCAGCATAGTATGGCATAGTAGGGCATTGTGGAAATTGTGACACAGTTTAGCTATTAAATGCAGTAGAAATCGGTATGTGAGCATTTGGAACACTAGCTGGCAAAAGCTCTTCTAGAAGTTGAGTTTGGATGCTCAGCTAGGAGGTCTCAAAGCAGTTCTGTTTCTGAATGCATGGGCTCATTTTTCAGTGTGCAGTTATGTAAGCCTTTAGACCTGCAATTGTATCTCAAGAGATAGGACTACATCCTCCTTTGGAAATTCATTTGTTCTAGCTGACGGTGGAGAGCTAAGAGACTGTTTTATTTGTTTTTTTTATCTTTTCAGCACTGCTTTTTTATTATCTTTGGCAAGCCTTGCAGACACCTTGCTGCATTCCGTGGTTGCAGCTGATATCCCTCGTGTGTGCCCTTCTGTCCCATTAGTTTTAAATGGTCGAAGGCTTCCTCACAGGAAAAAAGGATATTTCTTGATGCATCATTTCGACTGACCTAGTTCTAAAGCTGTGCTTGTTACTGGACAATCCTGTATGGCTAAATCCTCAGTCAGAAATCTGGCGATTGCAGCAAAATCTCTGGAGAATCTGCAGGCTCTTTTCCATGATTTATGCAGACTAATCCCACTGACACATCATTGTTACTGTACTTTGTTTCTGTACTTGGATATAACTGTGCATTGAAACCTTAATGGCGGGGCTGTTTTACGCAGATGACGACAGGCTGAGGTAATTCAAGAAGATTTCTTCTTGGGAGAGGCTGCTTTTGTTGTGGATGACATTCCACAGCACATTCCCTTGCCTCTGGTCTTTGAAAAAGGCCGCTCATAGAATGTGTTCCCTGCAGCAAGTGAAGGAGTGATTGAACAGACCCCTCTTACCTTTACAACGCTGATCCCTCTGTTTGTGTTTCTGTTGGGTGATCAAAGCAGAGGGGTGGGCCAATTTTAAAGCTTGGAGAGCATAAAAATTAGATACTGTATATTGGAACTGAAAATTCTGTTAATTAGACCACTGCTGTGAATTGGTTCTTAAGTCAACTCCACTGAATACAGTTCTTAGAATTGTGTGTCACCCAGGATGTTAGCATTTCACAGGGTTAGTGTTCTCTAAGGGGCTCTCTCATTTTGGAAGCAGATTTACATCATTGTAGATTTACAACAGAGTAGTCCAGGAGACAACCATGAATGTACAACAACAGTATGACAGCATCTGAGTACTACTGAGAAGCTAATGAGTTTTTTTTTCCCTGGGCCTATTTGAGTTTAATTAATTGAGGGCTGAGGACTGGGAGATCCTGTGTTTGATGAGTTCGGTGCTGTGCCTCTCTGAGTCAGACAGTATTTTCTGCCTGGCAGCAGTCGTCAGCACAGTGGGCACAGATGAAGCAGGAGGCCCTTGGAACGTCATTCCCCATCTCGGGATCAGTGGGAGAGGATGGGAGGACTGCTGAGTGAACAGGAAGGAGTGGCATTGACCCTGATGTGAGAGGGGAAGGAACAGGAGGGACCGACGGAGGCAGTGCAGGGCCCACCGAGGGGAGGATAGGGAGGTAACTGCATTCCTGCTGGCTGGGCGTCCGAGAGGGACCGACTGCAGCCATGGCGCCATCTGGAGATGTTGCCACCAAGCGGTCAAATGATGGGAACGAGGAGAGGAGAAGCCCACGGCGAGGGGAAATGTGACATCCGTGCTCCCAGGGAGTCATGGGGGGAGGGGAGTCGACAGACTCAGATCAGAATGCTCACAGCATGACAAGAAGAAACCTTTCCAAGAAACATGAGGCCCAGTGGTTATCTCTGAGGATAGTCCTGCTCTTCTAGGGTTTATAAATGCAGTGCCTTGGACAATGCCTCCTACTTGGGGACGTTGTGCCGCAGGGGGGTGTAGATTAGATTTGGTTAAACTGAAGAGCCTTCTTCTGCCTTTCTCTTCAGTCCATCCAATTTCAAAAGGGAGGCAATGCTTGAGATTAATAAGAATCAAAAAGGTGTGTAAATTTAAACTAATAAATGGCCAACAGTGAAATGAAGATTGTACTAAGGAAGTCACTTAATTGAACCAATAAGTAATGTATTTGCCTTTTATATCTAATATATACGTGAATCTGTAGAAATGGTATGGTTCTAAAAACAGCACCCCCCTGCGGCACTTTATGCTATTTTGTCATATTACACTATATCAATAAGCAATGCATCTCTGGAAAAGGTTAGATGCATTGTCACATTTTGTAAAGGAAGCTTATAAAGAAGAGGCCATTTCACCCATCAGGTACAGCTAATTGATCCCAGGATTTTGTGTTTCTTGAAATCGGGATATCAGCTTAGACAGCACGAGGCTGTATTGCTTGACTCTCACAACTCTTCATATAAATAAGTGCTTCCTGTTCTCAGTTTTAAGATCACTTCCCTGTGGTTTGCATTTGTGTCCTTAGGTTTCCGTTTTACTCTTGATTTGATTCTGAAGAAATCCACTGAGTCGATTTTGTGGATTGTGAATATTGGCGTCAGGTGCCCTATTTTACAGTCTTTTAAACCAGGTCATAAAATCTGTACAATTTTAATATGCCTTGGTTTAAATTATACACTCTTAACTCTATATCCCAATATTACCTTTTTTGCTTCTCCATATCGTCTAGAAGCTGTAAATGATAACACTGTAAGCACCTACTGTAAGTCTTTCAAATGGTAATTTCTTCATGCTAAGTACCTCCCATCTGACTTTTGTAGCTTTTGTTTTTGCAGTAATACTCAGTCTTACATTAAATACCGTCTGCCATGAGTTTACCGAATTTTGAATTTTGTCTGATTCTTTACCTTCCTTGCCGAATGTTGAATTCTTCTGTCATGACTGTCATGTCGCAGCAGGTATGACTAATTTGTCAGCTATACCAGAATCACAAATTGTACAAGTTAGGTACAGCAGTGATTCCAACACAAAACCTTGTTTTATTTCAGTAATTGTCGCTCCAGATTTAGGATTCACATCCATGTGTGAATCTTATTTCTCTCCGTTAACCAGTTCTCAGTACAAATTCCTGTGTTACCTCGAATCCCTTCTGCCTTATTTTTTTATGTGGAAAGTGATCAAAAGCTTTATGAAATGAGTATTTTTAATGGTTAATCAAGACGCAAATCCCTCTAAAACCATATTTACTCATCCTTGAATTAATATTATTTTAAGTTTTAGGAAAGCTCAGTTTTAACCTCTTTGTAGAAAAGTACTGAAGTCTGAAAGCAAATCTTATCACATCTTAGACTGCCTAACATCTCAGACTGACCTTTTAAAGTCTAAGAATTAATCCTTAAACTGGGATTATGCTGCCTGTAGTCTTTTTACCCTTTGGGATTTACATCGGTCCTGATATGGGAGTAATTAATCGTTAGGCCTTTCAATTTAAAATACCATTTTTCAAAGAATTTTCGAAAACATCACAGTAGGATAACTAATATAGCCAGTCACCTTGTATTGAGAGACAGTGTTGTTTTAACAGAAAGCGAGCATTCTGAGGGCAGATTCAGTAGGTGTGGTTTGGGGGGATCTCTTGCTTTCAGGGCAGTACTGTGTCTGTGTTCTCCAAGGCAAAGGGACCATTACACTCTCCCTGTAATTACCACTTGCCCGTGACTCATTGCAGTGCCTCCCAGCATCAAGATCTCACACTAATTGGCCTCCTACTGAGAACAATTTTGATTTCACTTTATTATAAATACAAGTTCTCCTTTTCCATCTCAGTGAATGTGGTTGCAGGCAAGTGTTTGCGTGACACTTTTGGAAGATCAGCGCCATTTTTTGGTAATGTTTTCTCTTTTGAAGTCCATAATTGATCTACATCTTCCCAACAATTGCCAAGATTTTGAGTTTTTTTTTTAAGCTTTTTTTCTTAAACAGCTGAAATGGGGGAAAAAAATAATCAGAGGTTATCCAGTAATTCGTTGTTGTATTCATAAGGTTTGGTAGAATTTTAGTAATAGAGCTGTGTGAATTGTTTGGATTATGTTTCCTGGGAGGGTTTTAGAATGACACACTGATGGAGGTAATTGACAAACATAAATGAGGAACAGCTGCAACAGTCCTTACTGAGTGATCACTTTGTAGGACGAAATGAAAGAAAGTGTTTTGCTTAACAATGAAATTCTCCATGTGTGCAGTTTCAAGGGTCCTAATCAATGCAAGATTGCTTTAGCTTCAAATATTAATTGACTTTTTAGCCTGGAAACACCGACCTGATACACAGAGATATCAGTCCTTGAAATATGTTTTTCTGCTTTTTAACAAACCAGACCTGAGCAGCTGTTTCAGGCAGCTCAGAATAATAGCTTCTCTTCTGTGCGGTCTCAGAAAAGTCTGTTCTGAAAGTAAAACAGTTCATCCTTTCAGTTTCCAGCCTTGATTTGATCTGTGTACTCTCCATATCTATGACAGTACTGCCATTACCAATGCCAATGCCTATGATAGTACTGTTACGTGATCACTGGAAGAGAGAGGGGTGAAGGATTCCACCTATGGTTAGGCTTTTAAAACTCTATGTATTTTCATGACTGCTTGTGAATTTCTCTCCATTATGTTCACATCTGGGCCTCAGAGTAGGGTTTACAGTGCCTCGTGTAGCTCTCAGAACTGCAATGAATGGCTCAGCATGCTGTATTCCCAAGGAAGTCAGTCTCCTGTCTTGCGCCTTTTCTGGAGGAATTTCACTCAACTTGAACATTCTGAATTGGCTCCTTGCCCCCAGAGAGTAAATAATTTAGTTTGCGGCTTCCAGTAATTCTTATTTTTATTAATCTCTTACAGCGTGCACCAGAGTGTTGGTAACAGTTTATAACTATACTCTGTACTCTAGAGGTTAATTATCGCGTTATATTTTCACGTTCCAGTGGGTTGATGAGTTATTTTTTTGGGGAAAGACGGTAATTCTTTATCAGTTTTGAACCTATGTTTAAAAATAACTCTTGGCTTACATTTTAGTCATAGGATTCTAAAATTTGCACAGATAGTTTTGACTCTGATAATGCATTTTCCTTGTTTTTTTTTATCTACTGCCATTCACTCTTTTATCCCTGGGCTCTTAAAATGTAAATAGCCTGATCCCTATAGTCCATGTCCTTTTGTGAGCTTAATTAGATTGTCATAAGAGGAGAAGGAACATTTTAAATCCAGTGAGCAACAAACCTTATGTTTTGATTGTGTATGGTTTAATGCATTTTATTTAGACCTACAAGTGTGTGTCAGTGTGCGTTGGCAACAAAGGAACAGGTAGAGCCTAATTCCAGACTGAAAAGTAGAAGGAAGAAACAGAATGTTTCTCCTGTTGAGTCTTTTTTAAGAATTTAGTGCAAAGCTTCATAAACCAGAGGCTCAATGCCACTGCATCAGCTAAGTGGATTTAATGTACAGAATATTTGACTGGACCACACTTGTACAGATTTACTGGATATGGTAATAGAATAAGTAGATTTTAAATATCAGCTTTAACCATACCTACACAAATATACAGAGCTGGTTTGCCGAATGTTCTTCTCTACCCACAAAGATTCAAAGAATTTGATTATGGGAATCATGGGTTACAACAGAAGGATGGCATGAAACTAATCCAAAAAGAAGTAAATGTCTTTCCATTTTTGTGAATATAACTAGGTTGCAGAAGGTTTTTTGAAAGGTTCAGAGCCCACCCAATTACGGTACTTAGAACCTGTATGGAACTATTGTCTTCACTTTGTTGTCATAACTTACTGTAAAGTTGAAGAGCGCATTAGCAGTAGGGCGTCCAGATATGTTCGATTTAGGGACCTTTTTTTTAAGTTCGAGAGGATGTGGTTCCTGTTTGATCAGTTTATAGATGTTGTGGTTTTGTAATAACATCTTTTCCCCTCAGTGATACGAGCCTGACTAGAAAGTGGCGTGCCTGTGACTCTCGAGCTTGTGACAGTCATGCTGTGAAATGGAGTTATGTGAAAGATCGCCTGGGTTTCTGTGGCTGTTTGGTTCCAATAATCAAAGAGGAGATGGGCAGCTTCCAGAAGAATGAATGTCACATGACCAAGCACTGCATGCTGGGATGAGCACTACAGTGGGTAGGGGATCTTGGGACTTTCTGTGACATTTGTCCACATCTCTCTGCAGGGATCTTTGGTTTGTATTTGGAGGGAACACTAGGAACTCTTGATATGACTATCAATTGATAGTCATGCTTTGATACGAGTATATTTATGCTACTTAAGGAGACGCCTGAACAGTTGAGGCATGAGAGTTGAGCTGGCCTCTCACCTCTTGAATGAACAGTCTTCAGGGTCAGTAAGAGGCAGGGGAGTGGAGAAAAAAAAATCAGGACCTCTGCATATTCCATCCTGTCATTTATTTTCATGTAGTTCTTAAAGTGACTCTGGGTATTGAGGGTAGTATGATAAAAAAATGAATGTTAAATTGGAGTTTTAAGTTTCTTTCTTTTGCCTTAGCTCTTAAAGGATTTAAGAGCACTCACAGAGTTTCAGTCAAAATGTTCCCTGTTCTGGTGTGGTTTAATGTTCTTTCCTCTTTCCATTAAAGCAGTAATGCCTCATCCTCTATAAATGGAAACACCTCCAGTGGAACTGAGATTTCCTCACAAGTGTTGTCATATGGATCACTGAGCTCAGATCTCTAATTGAGCAAGCAGATATGAACGGGCGGTATTCATTGTTAGCTAGCACTGACATACCGTATAAGGCATGTTTTTTAATCTCTTAGCAAATGTCAAGATCACACAGTTTCAGCTCCTTAACATTGATGCCCTGTGTGCTGAATGTAGCCAATCTTGGTATGGGGAACACTTGTGTATTATGGAAATAGCCACAGTAACATGAGAAGCGAACTGCTGATGTAAACCTCCCTAATAATAAACACTGTTTGCCTGACGTGAGCGATTAGTAGAGGTGTGAATACACTGAGTCATCTTTCTGTGCTGGCTCCTAGCAACTGCTTTAAGACATGAGTGAGGGAGGTTTTTCTTTTCTGGGGTTTGTGATTCTCTTTCTTCATGAATTCTAGAACTTGGTCTCTTAAGCAGTTTGGAAGTCCTGTTGCAAATCATAACATACGAATTGCAATAAAGCAGAGAGTGTGAGTGCGTTTCTTTGAACCCCTACAAATGTATGTAGTCCATTTAAGTTACTTTATGCACATTTATGTTTTCTAAGTGTTAATAAGTGTGGTGAAACTCGGTTTTCGATAATGTAAGAATTGAAAGAATTCTGCTCTGCAGACCGTTGCAGAATGGCTTATGGTTTGATCTGATACACCCTTCCCCAGCTGATATGGCAAATCTGGCATGTAGTCAGATCTTTTCTGAAGCACAATGTGCTGTAGTCAGAGATTTGTGTGTTTGTGAGGTGTCCAGGGTATCTTTGCTCCCTCCATGAGTGAAAAGGTGTGAAGGCTACAAAACTGTAATATTATTTCACAAGATGCTGGTGTAATAAATAAAGAGACTTGGATAAATCAATGGATGACTGTTTGCGTATCTTACTTCCTGTGGCTTTCCACAGTCTGGCAAGAATTTGTGCAATATCAATTGTGTCAAGCAGTTTTATTCTACCCGCCTCTGTCATATCAATAGATTCCTGCATATTACTCTTTCCAAATGTCCCCGACATGGATCTTAGGACCCTTCTGACACTTATCTAGTGGAGTTTACAAGAGAGTAACAACCAAGAGACCTGAGAAAGAAAATCATTACCACATGTGGAGAGGTGAAGGGCTGAGATAACAGGTCATTCTTTTGGAAACAGCAGTCCATAGAGACAAGTATAAGAATTAAATAAGTCAACAGCACTACACCATAAACAGCTAGATAGATAGATAGAAATTTGAATGCGCATACAAGTGATACTTTTTACCTGAAGATTTTGTGTTCTATGCTCCGAAGTTTCAGAAATAAATACAATATTATTTTTTTCCTACATTTCATTTCTGAGTTCTAGGGTATTTTTGCAAAGTGCTTTCCAAAAGATGGACCCAGCTTAGTTCCTTTTTCAAGACATGTAAGAAATGTGCCATTTGAACCCACAATTTTATTTCAAGTGCCACATGTGTACAGTTCATTGAATAGGGTCTCACACTGCAAGCTTTGTTTTAATATCCTCAGAAATACATGTTTGATTCCATAAGATCCATGGTTAGTTCTGGCTTCATTTTGATGTGTATAAAAATTGGCATGCCAAAATAGATGTATTGCTGAAGGAAAAGAGGACATTTGTACAGAGGTGATGTATGATTTTATCCTCTTCAGTAACATCAGACAGCAATGTAGTGTAGTGGTTAAGTCTCCAGACTTGTAACTGGAAGGTAGGGGTTCAGATCCTAAGTAGGGCACTTCTGTTGTACCCTTGTGCAAAAGGATTTCATTCAGACTGCTTCAATAAATTGCCCTGTTGTGTGAATGAGTACAGATGTAAGTCAGTTTGGAAAAGAATATCAGACAGTTCAATTTCTATTAACTAGGGTATTACTCTGCACATACAATTGTGTGACATTTCTTAGAGCAGAAGAGCTCTTCAGGCTGGGTTTTATAGGTCACTACTAAATCACCTATTTCTGAAGACCTAGAACAATTTCACTGTGACCAATTAAGCAGGTGATTTGTTTAAGTAATTTAGAGATCACATGGGACCAAAACCCTTCAGTCTCTAAGGATTGGAGTTCTGTTAATTGAACAGACCCCTGGCTTAATTAATCAATATCACACAAGTGTTTGCAATGTTTAGAAATAGGTGACTAACTGGACTGATCTCCAGGATCAGGGTTGGAGCCCCCTGCTTTAGAAAGAACACGGTATACAAAGGAAGCATGGAAAAAGACCAGTACATCCTGCAGGTATGTCTGGCACTGCAAAGAGCTGTCAAAGTGCTGTTCTTTTCCTAGCTGACACAAGAGAAAGCATCCCTGATTTTTTACCACCATCCAGAAAAGAAAGGAACATTTCTTCGCCTTTTGGCAGTCAGCCCCTGTGTTGAGTTATCCTTATCTCTCGGCATTTCAGAAACAGCAAGCCATCCTCGGGGATAGAAGCCGACGGAAATGGGCTTTCATGGAAAATTGAACTTGAGTGCATGGGAGCCTTATCAGTAAAACAAGAACAGGGATCTCAGCTGTTGAGCACACGTGATCTAGGAAAAGACTGGCGCATGACAAATTTAGAAAACTGAGTGTGCTCTTTCCTTTGTCCTTCCATTATAGTAGCTCTCCCAATGAAGCAAAAGGCACTACGGTTGATAACTTAATGTGCTAAATTCACAACAGGTTACAAAACTGACCCTTGACTCTCTATATTTGGTGGATGAAGTGTTACGTGTGTGGAAAAATAGGATCAAAACTGCAGCAAGAGGCAAATTGCATTCCTTCACCTGAACATTTTTTGATTTTAACAGGGTTTGTGTTCTTTTTGATCAGGAAGAGGGGCTGGGGAGTTTGAAAAATTGTAACAGAGTAACATCTAGGATGGGAAAAAGCTAATTACATTTAGACTTAACACGATCACTTTGAGACTTTTTTAGAACTGTATGTTCCCTTTTCTAGCCTTGCCCGCGGTATGGTATAACATAGCTCTTTAGTATAGTTTTTTTTTTACTAGTGAATACCTGTAGGAACTTGAAAACTAAGCTTTATTTCAAATACAATACATAATTAACACCCCATCAGAGGAAAAAGCAGTGCTGCATACTACCCCCTACACAAGACTGAGAAACATTTTCCTCCCTGAGGCGGTTTTAAGAATCCACTGACACATTTGTTGCACTTTACAGAACAGAATGGTGCTATTGATTCCAAATTCCATAAATGTTTTTGCAGAGGCAAACAAATAGCTTTTGTACAAAACCTTAGGTCTCTCCCAGGTGTTTTTCGTGCTGGGGTTTGTGGCCTTCTTTTTCTTTTTATATTATTTCTTCCCTGTTGCGAGTGCAGAGATTGAAGCAGGACTCCCATTGGATTGCAGCTTGCCTTTTTATGATTTGCAGGTCTTCATATGCTGATACACAAAAGAATCCATCAGGTCTATGGATTTAACTACGTTTTTCCAAATGGGCACAAAACACAACCACGCAGTGGGTAAATAAAAATGCAGATGAAAGAATCATTATAAGCTTTTAGTTTAAAACACGAAGCTTTTAGTATGAGTGTAGTACGGGCATTGTTGATGCATAGACCTGGCTAGCCTCAGGATAGACTGCAGTGGGATGTTCATAGAGGATGGAATTGTCTCCTCCTCTCATTTGCAAATGTCATGCTCCTGTGTTCCTCCACTCCCAGGAGTAGGCACAGTGGACTCCAGTCCTGCCCCCTTCTAAAACCGGACTTTCTCAGGTGTCGGAAGCTATGAAGGCTGGTCTGGGTCAGTACTGGGGTGGGAGCACTCCAGGGAAAATCACCTTATGTAAGAGATGCTGGTGGACTTTGTAGGTGGCGTTCTCTGAACCAGTGTTTCTCAGTCAATCACTGTGTTGCAGTGGGCACAAGGCAGGGTATGCCCTGGACAGGACACCAGTCCATTGCAGGACAGACACCTAGGCCAATTTTCTAAGAAGACAATTAACCCACCAACATGTCTTTGGACTGTTGGAGGAAACCGTAGCACCCAGAAACTCACGCGAGCACTTTGCTGCCCAGACCTATATAAATACAATTAATTATTATTAAGAACTAGTTTACTTAGTTTTAATGCTATAGGCAACTTCTCTCTCTGACACGCCGACTTTGATCATACTAATAGGAGTCGGGTGACCTTCAATATGCAAGTGGGGAATTGTCATATCTTTCTTTGTTCCTGTGTTAATTTAAATCATGTTGTTTTTAATGTACTGTTCATGCATCTTCTTACTCATCTAATTGTGGCAAATTTAACTCAACTCAAATTTCAAACGCTGAGAAACTCAACTTTTAATGAAATCACAACTTAAGTTGGTTATCTTAAAGGAACACTAGTCAAAATGAAAATAACAGTATGTGTGTGCACAAAGAGATGTAAATGATAGGAGCAGAAATTTGTGTTCTTATTGTGCATCACTATACGTATTGCTGTGTACCAGGTGCCTCATATTTATCTTGCTTGTGCTTTCAAATTGATCTGAATAGACAGAGGTTGAGTAGGACTCTGTATACTGTAACTTTCACACAAACCTTTCTGTTCATCTTCGGGTGGTGTAAGACAGTCCTGCAGCAAATCAAAGTGCTGTGCAACGGGAGAGATTTTTCCATGCTTGGCTACTTTTGAAGAGTCAATGCCTTTTATAGATGAAGTGTTGAGAGGTGGGAATATGCTGTTGCCTGTCTGCACTAAATTGTGTCCTGGGAATGGAGAGCACAGCCTTGATTGTTTTGGGATGAGACATGCAAGTATGCGTGTCGGTTTTATTTTATTCTTTATGTGTGATTTTAGCATGGGGCCTTCTAACACAGAGGTGTGTCATGCTTTGGCAGTTCTTATGTGGCGTCTTTTTTTCTTGCTCAGTTTCCTGGGCCCTACTATGAGCTGCCAAGCAAGCAGCTGGATTTAAGTGTGCAGTTGAAAGGTTTGGGGATAGTCTTTTTGGAACTGCGTTTGAAGCACAAACTTCCTCGAAGGCCATTCTAGTTGAAATGCAGACTTGATATCTCTGCAGCCATAATGAGACTGCTGAACTCCATGCACTCTTATTTGAACCCATTTCTAAAACAATAGCTGATGAGGGTTAAAGTAAGGATATCATCATTTTTTAGTCAGTGGGATGACTGATGCCTTTCAAAAATAACTTATGAGGTGAACTAAGTACATCATGCATGTGCAGACAAACTTCTTCTGCCAAGAATGGGAAAGATACTTTAAATATATTTTCTATCCTTACATCAGTGAACAACTAGTGTCTTTTGTTATTTTGTGACTTCATCTGGCACTCTTATTCCTTTGAACACACAAGAATTGTTTCCTCATTTTTATTTCACGTCTTATGCTTGTCTGAGCAGTTTCTATTCATTTCTTAGGCTATTCTTTGCTACTCAAGATGCTGGTTTAAATACTTGCTTCCTTTTTTCTCCTCCAGTATCAGAATGTTTCGGGTTCTGCTAACGTGTTCCGCATCAGGACAGGGGGGTTGTGTTCTTTGGGCACTTTGAAGAAGTGATAGGATTGTAAGGGTAAAAGGTTTTGACAGTGCACAGTTCAGGGGATGTCATCCATTATGTGTGTCTGTGCAATACAAAACGCAAAGTGACATTCATTTCATTTTGCTCGTATTTTGGCATTTGTTTGCTTTGATCTATATTACAAACAATCCCATGTATATGTTGCCGTGCATCTCTACTTACCTACCTGAATTTTTGGCAGGCTATCACTCTTCTGATCTTGTGCTGGAATTTCCCACCCCTGCAAGCTCTTGGTTTCAGAAGAAATGTGTGCCCCGCTTGCTGAGCTGTTTTAAGAAAGAAACTCCAACAGGGACTTTCATTAGGGATTGACTGCTTGGAAACATGTCTGTCTTCTTCAGAAACTGTTCAGAAACCTTTCTTTTTTCTTCTCTGAAACACCAATGAAATTCAGAGCTGTTCCATTCCAGTGATCTGGTGACGCATGGTGCATTTAGCCCAGAGAAGGGATTCTGGTACTGTTAATGTCCTATACAATAACCACTTTGTGCCTGGTGTGATTGTAAATCTATCAAAAGCTTCCATCAATTGGGAATTAATTTACATTTTCCCCCCTTGGGGAGTGTCATCTGATTTTTTTTAAATACTGTGTATACCAGCACAGTTCCATCAAAGTACATACAATCTGGATTTGAAAATATCACTCTTGTATATTTAGCCTGAAAGGCTGATGAGCATTTTTTTATGTTAGTTTACAAGAATCTTATGTTACAAGACCTGGTGAAGATTTCCATTGTAGAACCCATTACAGGAAACAGGTGTCACTAAAGTCCTTGAGATTTCCACACAAAAATATCAGATTCCATCATCTGTTGAGTGACCTGAAGTCAAATTCTTCATTTATTATGTGCAAAGCACACCTGTTCTGTTGTCAGAAGTTGTTTCAAATGCAGATTGCTTTTCATGTTCTTAATAGGCCTTGTTCAGGCAAAAGTTTTTCACAAAATAGACTTGACTGAAAAGTGATTTCAAGGGCCCTTGTTAACATAGTGACAGAATAATAGATTCAGGAGTTACGTGCGATTGCTGTTTCTGAGAGAAATGAGTCCTGGAAATTCCCGGTTTAAAACGTTGAAAAGTAGGGGACTCTAACCCTGGTTTTGGAGATCCCCAATTTTGTCTTTTAGGGCACATGTTGTTAAAGATTGATGAAGTTGAAGCAAACAAGTCATTTGTTCAATTAAAAAAGCTCTGGTCCCCGTGGGCTTCGATTCCAATACTAAATGAGCTACAAATGACTTAATCTAAAAAATCACCGCTGATATTTTCCGCATATGTTCAATTCTACAGTTTTTAGAAGCTGGTGATATAATGGTGACCAACAAAACCTGCTGAAATGGGGCTGTTCAGCACAAGGGTTGGAGATCCCTGTTGAAAAGTAGTAGGTAGCAGTTGACAAGGTCATTTGGCTGAAAAGCAAGTATAAAGCTCCTTTTTGTAGCTGATCAAAGGCCGATATAGAATCTTACCATCACCAGCCCGCTCCCTGTGAAGTGCTGAGTGCACAATAAATTATTGTAAAGGATCTATCCCCCCCCCTCCTCCCTTGGCCAAGTTAAAATAAAATGAAAGGAAAGTGTTTGGTCCGTAGCTCAGAGTTTCCCGTGGGACTGAGCAGGCCTCGCCTAGGGCAGGGCCGGTTTCCTGAGAGGCAGCGGCACAGGACCAGCCCCGAGCCCTGGACGGCACGAAGGGGCCGGTGCCTGGCACTCGGGACTCCAGGACCCCCGAGGAGGGCGCGGCTCCCTTGGCGACCATTTCCTCCGCACCTCTCCTGCTCAACGGCGCTCATTGTTTTATCGCCCTTCAGAGCTGAAAGGAAGGCAAGAGGTTCTCACATTTTTGTTTTCAACGTCTTCCCCACCCATGCGGCAGAGAAGGAAATATCCCAAATTCTTCCCCCTGTCCCCACCCCTGTCCGCCGGCACGTTTTCTTTTCTGGCCGGGCTGGGAAAGCATGGCCGGATGCAGCGCTGTCATACAGGCCGAGCAGTGTGTCGTAACAGGCCTGAGAGCACAGAGCCAGCACACGGGGGAATGTCACAATCTTCTACTTCTGCAAAATACCCACAGTTTCAACCCGTTTCTTCTTTTACCTCAAGACAGCTCGACTTAGCATCTTTAACTTCTTCCTTTCTAAAAAAACACGTTCAAGTTTTCAAAAACTATTCTCAGACCTCAAATGCAGAGTATTCATCTAGCGATTTAGTGCAGGCCTTCAGTAAAAGAGAGCCAGCTGTTTGTGATGAGGCTTTCTTAAAAGTAAATCTAGGTAAATTTGAGTGTGCCATCAAGTTTCTTCTTGTCAAATGAATCTCTTGAGCTCTTACCTCTTCATTATAAAACCAGACAAGTACAGTACAATGTGTCAAGATGTTTCGATATCATTTGTGGCTGTGTGGCAACTAAGAGATATCCACAATGTTTTTAAATGGTGTTCTGTTGTGTTTTTTTGTTATTTGTTGTTATTTGAAAGCTAGCATCCTCTCCCCGATTGAATGCTGAATACACAGCATGTTTTTGGATATGGTAACATGTTACGCAATGCAGTCTGCCCCATTTATCACCACAGTGTGTTGCAGTGCTATTTTTAAGAATGCTGTGTATCGCTGGTTTTAAGGTGTGAAGACTATACATTTTAAGTCTGTGGCCCATGAGCTGTTTAGTTTAAAATCATTTCAGCTGAGTATCTGCCTGTGCTTTTCCTATGTGCACATGAGGGCTGTGTCTGTGGGGAACACACTTTATATCATGGATTATTGTGAAGAGGGGAAAAAAAAGATGCCCAGAGTCATTTATTTGTTTTGACTTTCTGTTTTCTGTCTGTTTTCCCACACAGCTTGGCTAGCTTGGCAACTAGGAGAAAGTTTCATTTGCGATTTTAATTAGCTCTTCACACATTCAGCTATAGTCTGTCGAAATAATGACACTACAGCTGCAATCTCCTACATCTTGGCCTATTTCTTAAAATTATCTTGCCAGCTCTTTTTTCAACCGGAATACATCTCGTGTAGTTCGCCAAGTTTTTTTTACAATGGTACAGTCTTTGGCTACACTATAATAATAGGCTGTATAAAGTCATCCCTGTAAACTTTGCAACTGGCTTTTTTCTAGGGTGTGTAACACCAGTGGGAGTTGGTTGATTCCCACTAGCAGATTCTGTGGGGTCATCTTGACATTTGTCTACAGAAGGGGAATTTCTGTAGGTAAATCAAAAAGGTTTTGAAATATATAAAGCCCCCTGGTATCTCAAGTTCCTTGATACAAGTTATTGGAGAAGGATCTTCTTTTAGAATCAACATATTTTTAAATAGTTCAGCTCCCATGCTTTTTTGGGGAGAGAAGCAGGAACGTGACTCACCCACCTCACTGACAGCTCTGCTCTTAGGTCTTAGAACGCATTTCTCTTTGAGTCAGAAACAGAAGACGTCTTTTGGTTTTCATTTCATGTAGTTGGCAGGAAATTTAATAGCTTTCTGAAGCATCAACTTCACTTTGTTCTCTCTGCTGTCTCCTGTTTTTTTTTCTTTTTCAATCAGAAGTTCACATTCTCTTCTTTGATGTACTCTGACACCTCAGAGGGCTGCAGGAGGTGAGGTGCTGAGAACGCTCTCTCCTGACAGAAACTTGGGAACAGAACAGAAAGGTTAGAAATGAGAGCTGTCCAATCTGAGCGCCTTGTTTGTTTGTTTATTGATCCCAGAATCTTACTCTTCCTTCTTTTGACAGATCCTGTTGAATGTGCTTCAACATTAGGGCTGGGTAGCTCCTGACATACCCCTCTTGACTCTTTGAGTAAAGTAGTGTCTCCTGTTTTTAATCCCTAAGTGAACATCCTCTTTGTTTCAACTTGTCCCAGTTTCACCGTAAATCCCAAGTTAACTGTACTGTAAATACTGTACTGCCTTATTGGTCTTTATCCCCACATTATTACAATGAGGACATTGATAAGATCATCTTGTTGATTCTTCAAAATCTATTCCTCATCTTGTGTTTAAAATGCTCATTGTACCTGTATGTGATGCTTTGCCTTTAGTTTAATTTGGTAAGTGCCTTTCCACTCTGGTATCTGTCTTTTGTTGCTGTTTCTACAAATGTGTTTGTTGCTCCCTCTGTTTTTCTGTCACTGGCAGACTTGACATGTTTTCTAACAGTACCATAGTTTAGATCATTAGTAAGAATCAGAGCAGTGGCCCCTAGTCAGATATGCAGCATGTTGTACTCCAGCAATAATCACACTCTGGTTTCTACATGTGCATTTTTTGTACATTAAGTTGTTAGTGGGTATGATCTTGGATTCTCACATATTAAGTTTTAAGAATCCGGTGTGGGCTCGAGTGGGGCTCAGCATAGGATGAGCTCTGTGATGAGGTGTTACGGGTTCGAGCCTGGGTAATTGTATAAGGTTAATAAAGAGATGTTATTATTATTAATGTTACTAGCTGACTGTGATAGTAATTCCTATCATTAATCAGTTAGGGCTCTCTCAGTAATGTTGGTGAGGAAATGCCTCTCACGCGTTTCATCCTGAACCTCGGGGATGAGGCTATTGCTAAAAGACAGGTAGCTCAAACATGGGCAGGTTGGAGGAATCTGCAGTTTCAGGTTTACATAAAAACAACCTTTTGTATTCAGAGTGGTATGAAAGGCTTTCTGGAAGTTCAAATATGCTGTATTGTAGGCACAAACTAACCTGCGTTTTATTCTCATTGGTATGGTTGAAAAATTTAAGAGAAGCTGTTTTCTGCATATACTCAGCATATAGCTGAATAAGATCAGAGATGATGTCTTGTCTTTTTTTTCCAGTGAAATGACTTGTGTGGGAGGGGAAGAGCAATGAGTTACTAATCAGATCAGTATCTTCATAGGGGAACTTTTGCGTATATAGGCATTTGAGAACTGTGTAGAAAAAACGTATATGTGACGTTAGACATGAAGGATGAATCAAATGAATGTTAGTGATACCTTGTGTAATTGATTTTTTGACAGATAAGGTTGAATCAGTATTTACAGTAAACAATATCCACTCCTTCAGATTTTTTTTTGCCTTGCAGTATGCAATCTAGTAATTGAAAATTTGTAACATCACTTGTAATCCAGTCAGTTTTTTTTCTTACAAAGTAAGCTACATGTTATTTAATGAACTTTCTTAAAGATTTCCTCTGGAAAAATGTTTTGCAAGTGTGGTAAGAAAAAGGCATGGTTTTAACAAGTGTAATCAGATAATACTGGAATTTTTTGTGTAAAAAAACGATGTATTCTCACATGGAAAGACAATAGATACAATAAAGGGAAGATTGGGATTTGGATGTAGTCTTATCTTTATTTATAATATAAATGTAATATAATAGCAATATATTAAAATGAATCTATTCATTCCCAGAAAACACATTTTCATCACTATTTTCTGATTTCTTTGTTGTCTGTTTCCCAACAAAATGTACAACATATGAGAAGCTGAATTTTGCAGCACTATCCTCCCCCATTCTCTGGTTAATTTGCTCAGAGCTGAAACAACAATTACCTATGCAACATCTATAATTCCATGCTGCACCCGGGCACTTGTCTATATTCTGCTCAGAACAAAGCCTGAAACTCAGGAAGAGAATCATTAAAATGCTTTGGGCTCTCTCAGACCTAGTAATGAGTTTGCAGTCCTAGTACAGCATGTCCTATTGATGTGTGGAAGGTGTAACTAAAATTAAACTGCCTATTATGTCCGTAGCACATTAGTAGTATTAGTCTTTTATAATTAATTACTTTTCAACCACTTACATCATGGTGTGCATAAGATAAAGGGATACACTGTTCATTACATGTCTGTGATGCATCAGTCCAGGTACTCTGCAAGAAATATTGTATCTTTAAGGCACAAAGACGTATGTTTAAGGCACAAAGAAGAGTCTCCTTGCAAATAAAAAATAACAAGTGTAACCAAATTTTAAGGTCTCGTGATAAGCTGTGGGTCTGATTGTTCTGTTGTTTTCTTACCTCTATGCCTATTATGGTGTTTTGACTTTCGATTCATACTTCCTATTCTCAGACAGAAAAAAGACTGGCTTTTCTAGAGCACCCGCGCCAAGAATTGAAGTGAAGATATGCTGAACTGTTTTGAAACTTAAAAAACACATCTTCAGTCGTGATAATGCACCAGGGAAATCTGCAGCACTAAAACATCAAATTCAAAAACTGTCTACAGGGTACAAGAGCCATACTCTGCTCCATCCAGCTTGAAACATCCATCTTGTCAAGAAACTGTATACATTTTTTTTTGCTGTTTCTAACTAGTTTTGCAGGCTGAAGCACCACCCTGTACTCACCACCAGCTGCAGAGATTTCAAGCTGCAAAGGTGACATCATTTTGTATCCATGGCAGCAGGCAACAACAGCCTCCCCAGCTGTGAGCTTGCAAACATCAGGATACAATTGAGAAGGAAGTGTGGCTTTGATTCAATGAAAAGAAGTAATTGTAGGATGGGAACTGAGGAATTAAAAAATGGATGCAGGTTACTAAATATCCACTGACATGTCCTATTCTAAGCCCTTCAAAATATGTTCGCAAAAGAGATTTTGTTTGATTTCCATTTAACCCGTGATTTCAGTGTTTTGAGTCCCTAACTGTGTTTTCTTTTTTTCTGTGTTCTGCATTTGAGGTTTCTTTTGCTATTTGGTCTAGTTCTCTGTTGCTTTTGCTGACGTTTTCTTGCCTGCAGTCTGAGATAAATGTAAAGACGTGTCAAAATGTTTTTCTAGACTGCTCTACCATTTTAATCTTGCCTTAAATAACTGATTCCGAAACATTTATTGCCAGAAGCAGTTGACGGAAAAGAAGTTTGAATCCTTACGATCCTTTGAGCGGCTGAATCGGGTTAGGTTAGATTGGCGGTTTTGATAGAGGGGCTAGCTGATAAGTAGAAAACAAATATCTCTGTGCTGTTAAAAATTCCCAGTAAGCATCTAGATAAGATCTGGTGTCTATTTCAAATTTTCAGAAAATCAGTCATAAAAATTCAGAAATGTTGAAGCAAAAGTCATTGTAATTGTAGATATTTAATCTAAATAGTGTTATTCTCCAGAGTTGCTTCTTTAGGTTTGAAATCTTTTTTTTTGTTTGTTTTTTTTATTCCAAACTCTGTTTGGAATTGCCAGCAGATGCGAATAATCTTTATTTTTTGTAGCACCTTTTGAAAAGCGTTCGTTTCATGGTGGTCTGAAAACTACTTGAAAAACTGTTTTCTGAGGACCTAAAGAACATTTCAAAGACAAGAAAACAAAGCAGCAATGGTAGTTATATTTCTGAAAGGTTTTTTTGTAATTAAGTGTATAGGGTCAATTTTAAAGCACCCAATGTGGCTGAGTGTAGTTGTAATGTGTGGCATCACTATAACAGTCACCCAAAGAGTGTAGATGAACAGTGGGAACACTTACAGTAGTTAACCAGAATCAGCTGAGCAAAGGTCATGTGAAGAGTTGCCCTAAGATTCTGGCTAGACACTGAGGAGCCATATCATGCAGAGCATTAAACTTAAGGAGAAGGATTTCAAAATCCATTTGAAACTTGACAGCACACCAGTGCAATGACTTTAAGACAGATGTGAGGGGATCACATCTGTGTGATCTAGTCAGAATGTTAGTTGCTGAATTCTGGCATCATAACTTGAGTGTAGTTGTAGAGACGTCTGCAAGTAGGGCATTTAAATAATGGAGAAACATTGTTTTTACGCTGTAATGTATTTTGAAGCAGAAAACATATTTTAAGGTTTAATATTTTGCCAGGACGAAAATTTTCTAACAAGTAGAAAAGCTTTACGTTATAATTATGAAGTTCAAAAGTCAATCCGGGATTGAAGATCGACCCCAAATTCTTCATTTTGGGATGAAACGCAAGGATAGTGCTGGCAACTGACAAGGTAATAGCAGTAACACAATTAAAATTATCACCCAGTCTTTTGTATAAAAAATCACTACCTTGGCTTCAGGTGTTGACATAGGGTTATCATCAGTATAGAAATTATAATTATAGTTTTAGCATTTGACCTTGAGGAAATATTAATAAAAAGATCACAGGGTCCAGTTTGAGTCATGTAGAATATCAGAGGGAGCCAAATGAACCTTGGACCTAAGAAAACTAAGAGAAGGTTAAAGAAGTTAAGAAACTTTTTTAAGGGAAGTACCAAACAAACTCTCAAACGGAGTATTGAATTGCAGCGCTAAGATCTGAGAGAATTAAGTGCAACTGAATCAGCTGCACAGTACAGTATCAGTCAACCATCCTGGGCCCCTGCTACCATTTCTGAGCGGAAACAGGAGAGATGCGCGCTGCATACTGAAACATGCATTAGTTGCCTTTGTGATTTAGTCCCTGCTACCCCGCAGTGGAAACAGCAGAGCAAAGCATCAGATGTAGAACTCCTGTGGTTCTGACTAAAGCTGGAGAAAAAATACCTGACTTCCAACCTGCCCGAAAGATGAGGTGCAAAATTATTGTCTACAGCTCCCTGTTGGAATCACTCTAGTAGAGCTCTTGAGCTGCGTCCTGAGTAAGATTCTGTTGGAGGCCTATAAGCTCATACACAGGATCTTCTTCCAGATTTCATTTTCACAAAGGTCTTGAGAGCTTTTAGTGGTCAAGCGAGTAGTTCTCTTTTTTTGTACATGGGATCAGTTCTCTAAAGTCTTCATCGTTTGAGGATCTTGTAAGCTAAAAAACTGCAAGAATACAATTGATTTGGGAATGCTACTTAAGGTTACAGCAGGGAGTGGTCAGCATTACTGCAGGAATCTATGCTGGTCCGTAGAGGGGGTTGAGAAACGTGCCTCTAAATAACTGAGGCCTTTTGCCTCTCTGTTCACAAATTCGTAGTTTTGCTTCAGAAGGCCAGAGCCATGTATTCAAAGGCTCCGAAGGAATTTATCTTCCAGGACCAGCTCCGGGTTTTCTGTACTTAGTTTGTCTTGGGAGAGCCCAGACCCCTTTTTTCTGGAGCACAACAAAATAGCTCATTAGCACCTTGCTGTCTTTAGTTTTATTTTTGGGGAATTTCATGAAGTGCTTGCTGCAAACAGAGGTAAACCCCATGCCCAGCAGGAGAAAGGGCAGCCAGTTTATCTGCAAATGCTGCATAATACTAGAAAGTTTCTAATGGTTTTGGCAGTCCTTGGCTTCTGGTAGTTGGTAATTACAAGGTAAGCTTTTATTCTGAGAGCAGCAGACCAAATGGGCAGTTCATTTTGCTTCAAAATGCAGGCTGCTTTCCATGAGGACCTTTGCGCATTTAACTTGTTATACGGCACAATAAATAGCTTCCAAAGTTATAACTTCATCTGTCAGTCTATAGGATTTTTTTTTCTACATGTAATTGTTGTTACAATTACAATAACGTTATCTTTCTTCTCTTATAGACCCACCCAATGTGGAATCTCTGTGTCTTTGTATCCATACAATTTTTCCAATTTTGTTTACATATATACTCACACTCGTGTGGTGTATATATAAAGTCTTAAAGTGAGGTACTGTATAGTTGACACCTGTAAGGAAATAACAACAGTGCTTTGGGGAGTAACTTAAATCCATTTCCTCTTCAGTCTCAATAGAGGCCCAGTGTAAATAATCATTATGATAACACCTGTCTTCCACAAGCAGACAGTGAATGGGAAGAGTGTTTGTGCTGCTGCTCCTTTGAGACCAGTGTCTGAGTCAGGAGTCCAATATACAACACCTCATATCACATATGAAGTAGTCAGTGGTGATGTGTGTGGATGCGAGGTTCATTGGTTATCGCCATCTCTTTAAAGAACCATACCGTTTTGAAGCTGATTGCAGTGGTGTTAAGTATGTTGCCATCGGTAAATCAATTTTATTAAAATACTTACAAATCTGGCAGCTTTATCTTTGATACCACAAGGCTGAATATTCACTGGCCTGGGAATAACCTGTGGTTCTTAGTACTATGGTCCTTTGTGCTAGAGAATCACAATTTATGGACATGTATAAAAGAGAGAAATTTCATTTGTATGTATACATATAAGTGGAATAAAACACACTAGCCTAACAGCACTGATATTTGTTTCTGACTTGATTTAATACCTAATACCTTAAAGTCTAAGAGTTCAAATAAGAAGTGGGTAGCTATTTAAAGCTTTATTCTTCATAGCAGACTAACAGTAAATGTCGTTGGAATTGCAATTCTGGCAATGGGCAGCATTAGCAAGGGAAAAGAGAAATGAAATGCCATCATTTTGTTTTTCCATTGAACATTAGGATTTTCAGAATTACCGAAACGGAGGCACATTTTGTAGTTCAGAAGAAACCTTAAATGAACCTGTGATACTTAAGGAGAATGAACTATGTAAAATGTAATTTCTTTGATTCGATGATGTGTGTTTCAGATTCCTTTTCCCTCTGCTACTGGAAGAAACCCAGCAGCCCAGTCTGATTGCCCTAGCAGGCAGTTTCCATAGCGCTGGGCAGAGCTGATTGTAGCCAACTCTTGCACTGCCTCCAGGCTCCCGTGTGGCTAGGTCTGTCGGTAGCTCTGGGATGAGCTGCCTTTGTCTTTCAGTGGAGTGGAATTAACATTCCCACTGTAGGGAAACTGGGTTTATTTGTTCTTAAAGGGGAGGGGCGGGGGGGACAAGAGGAATATTGTCTTGACAGAATGACCTGTGAAAATAACATGGAATCAGCAGAGGAAAAACAAAAATGTCCTAGGTATTGTAAAAGGAGATTGCATCAGATGTTGTACATGATGGTGGATGCGTAATGCATTATTTAGCTGCTGTTGTTTCTGTAAAGAACTTTGTGTTTTTGCAGCAACATTACAGTGCCGCCACAGTGGTTTGTAGTTTCGGGTTTTCAGATGTTTCTGCCTTTAACAGCTGACTGAAACTTTGATTTCAGAAAGGTATAGTCACAGGTTGGGCTTGGGATGTATATGTACATTAAGAACCACAGGCCTTTGTCAGAAAACCATTATTGAGCTTGACTCTACTTCTCAAAAAAGCGTGACAAAGCACACACTCTGAGAAAACCCTTAACAGCTCCCACATCATCTGAATTTCTTTAGGATTTGCAGCACCTGTAGAACCAAAATGTTTTAAACATGACTGTTTTTTCTGCTGGTTTTCAGATTTTTTAGAATAAATTAAGTAATCAATAATTAGGTGATTTTCTTTTAATTGATTTCATTCAAGTAAAGGTGATGGGTTATTTGACTTATGATGCATCTGTGCTTTAGTTAATACCTTCTTCAGCTCTTATGGTGCTTAGTGTGTTGGCATAGATTTGCAAACAGTCCATTAGCATCTTCTTTAAAATTGGAG
Organism: Lepisosteus oculatus; assembly: GCF_040954835.1. Lineage (NCBI taxonomy): Eukaryota > Metazoa > Chordata > Actinopteri > Semionotiformes > Lepisosteidae > Lepisosteus > Lepisosteus oculatus. The sequence goes on along the minus strand of NC_090719.1, from coordinate 7,504,506 downwards.
GAAAAGGTGCCTGTGATTCTATTGGGATGAGCATTTGTAGACAGTTTTCAGACGTGGAAGTGCACAGCTCATTAAATGTCCCTCTGTGAAGCTACAGTGCTGAGCAGGGACTTTTCACAACAAACTGCACATTCTATCATGCTTGTACCAATTTCCATGGCATCCGCAGTGCAAATTAATAGGAGCTTGAAGAAACTTGCCCTCTGATTTGAGGACCGAAACTGTGATCACATTCGACCTTCAGCTCTTTGCCCTTAACATTTAACTATTAGATGTTAAGTCTGGCAAACCATCACTAAAATCATTGACAGCACTCCACAGCTTTACACAGACAGTAGGGTCATAGACAGGGTCACAGCCGATGTAACCACTGTGTCTCAGGATTAGGCTCGAGCAGTGACATCTAAGATATGAGGGTACTGAATAGATAGATATTGAATTATCTAGTATACCATAGATAATTCAGATTGGCAGGCTAAGTAATCCTACCTGTGCCAAGCCTATGAGATCTACATTATAGACTCATTTGAAACATGTCTGCACCACCCATCTTGAGTTATTTTTAAATGTCAGTGCACTGTAGATGCGGTTTCTGGAGTGAATTTATTGCAAGTTAAGTTCTCAAGTTGCCACTGTGAATTTATCTTAAATGCTGTCCCTGCCTAAGCCAGTGTTAGGCCTCAGCAAGGTGATGGCCTTTTTGTTTTTGTCATGTGATATGCCACAAATACAGAAAACGTCGGAATTTCCGATTTACATCTGAATATATGATATGAGATAGATACTGGTAGATGCAACACACGAACAAGCAGTTTCCCCTCGCCAATTCTTAGTTCTCAATATTTTGTTTATGAAACTGTAAATTTTTTTATGTAGCACATATGTGTTTCTGGGATTTTCCTATTATGCAAAACAGGGAGCCCATTCTTCTTACTCTACATGCATTTCATTTTTCTCCATAGCTCTGGAAGTAGCCAGTCTTATTCTTGCATTGAAATGATCATCAAGCTTTCGGTAGTTATCTGAACCTTTCTTGTGATTTATACAATGATTCCTAAATTCTCTGGCATCTCATTGAAAGTGAATGTTGGTTTTGCGCTTAAAATATGCTTTATTTTTCATGCAAAGCCTCAGTTGAATTGGTCTGATCCTTAAGTAATGAGTGCAGATAGTGGCGTGGTCACTCAGGGACATAAATGGGGGATCCTTCATGTTCTCTAGCAGAAAGTTACCCTTTTACTCATAATCTCTTTTCATGATGAACATAGACCACATTTCCTAAAGGCAATACAAAATCTTATCTCCTTACAGAGTTCAGAAGAAGCAGTGCTTATAATGGAATATAGAGAGAGCTGTATGTATTGGATAAAGCCGTCAAAAAATGGATGGGTGTTCATAAATGTTAAAAAATGTCCTTTGACCTCTCTTAAAGGTCAATTAAAAAACAAAAACAAATCATGTCAGATTGCAAGATTTCTGCTTGCACATATATTAATTTCCCGGTTGTTGCATTTTCTATTAAAAAGGTTCTTTGTGTTTCTGCTTTACATTACTGTATTATTTTCAGCACAGTGTGGGTAAATAGCTCTGGATCATTTTCCCAAAGCTAAGCAGGAGGAAGTATCAGGAGGATGTATGCTCATGTCGCAGAGGCCTGACTGCAGAATGCTTCCCCTTCAACAAATAAATATAGAATATGCAAATGCAGGAGAAATAATTCAATTTAAAAGAAGCTAGCCAACAAAATGTGGACAGTTCATTTTGAAATCCTTAATTTTGTTGTCAGCACTGAAATTTGTTTTCATGTGAACATTGAAAGCCAAAGGTGTTTAGCTACTGGGATTAATTCAAGTATAAAAACATTTTTGTGCTCAACTTATGCTGTTTGTAATTTAATAGGACCGCCTCAGATTACTGTCAGGATCATTGTAGTTAAATAAATGTGCTATTATACTTCGACAGGAGTAATGGACAGCTTCTCCATGAGAGGTTTCAGTCACTTAAAGAATGACATATAGTCCCTTCTGCACAGCAGTTTTGCATACTGTAGCATTTTCACCCTGTAGCAGGAACTTAATTAGTTATAGTTAAATTTGTACCCTTTAGGATGTGTGTTAAGCCCTACTGTGACTAATTAAGCTTATAGCCTGAAATTACTTCAGTTGTTACACAATGAGTACATTTTCTTTTTTTTCCCCCAATTTTGCCAAAAGCTGGTCTTTCTGATTCCATCGGGCTGTAAGACTTTTTAGTTTATATAGGGTTTGGAGTTAAAAACAAATGAACTTATTTTACAAATATAAGAGGAATATTGTATATTGCAGTGTTACTGTGGTGATAAAGTATTCTTACTCCTAAAAATAATGCCAGCTTTGATGTATCAGTTTTGAGTGGAAAGGTAGAGAAGATTGTTCCTTTTTTTCTTGCTGCTAGAACATCTGGAAACATCTGTTGAGCAGGAGGGTAAACTCATCCTTCCTTTAGTTGTTTCCAAGGTGAAAGGAGCTGCACTCAAGGTTTAATAATAAACTAGCCCTATTGCTGTGGGAATGGAGCAGTAGAGGTGTTGGCAGCTTGGTTATGAGTGCAGCTGTCACAAAGATCCTGTGGGCTTAGTGAATAGAGCCTGTGTTTTGGCTTCAAATAAGATTGCATCAGGAGTTTGCACGCCCACTCTTCATAAACGAATGTCTAGATTCCAGCCTGCTGGAAATATTCCACTTCTACAACTTGTGCAAGAGAACACATGATTGGTGGGGAGCATTATTGGTGATGACAGTCTCCTGTTCCAGACGCCATTTAAAAATAGAATCACATCGGTTTTAATTATTTTTTTTTATGGAGTGCAACAACAAATGTGAACTGAGAGTCAACAGGCCTTCTTCTTAGCTATACCCAGGAGATAAATACTTGTTTTAATCAGGCAGTGAAAAGGTGATCATTGACATCACAGGGTGTAAATTCCCAGCATAATACTGATAACTCCAGTGACATTTGGCCATATTGGATGTTTTTCCTAGTCTTCATGCTAATGGTAGGACATTCAGTCAGTTGTGGAGTACAATTCACGTTTAACTCCACAGATATATACCTGGAAAATGTAAATCAAAAACATAGAAATTAGAAATTCCCCATAACAATGCAAATGTTCCAGCTGCCACTCCCAATTAAAAAGTCACATATATTTTATCATGTGTGTTTAAGTAGTTGTACTAAAAGTCATTTTAATCTAAATGTTTGTTAATGTTTATCGGTTGTGCCACTAGTCTACACAACTTTTCTTTTTTCTTGATTCAAGTGATTTTAAGTGATTCTTTGCTTTGAATTTCATTTTTAACTTTTGTTTTCTTACTAATTCATTATTCATACCAGTGAAGCATATGGTGTGTTGTTGTGAACACGTGTAATTGCTTGTTGCTGGCTGTGCCCAGGTCTGTTAAAGTGAATCACCAAGGTGTCCTAACTTAAGAAGTGGTGCATATTCTTCAGACACATTCAACTTAAGTATGAGCTGCAAGTATTTTGGATTACTGAAAAGGGTGACATTTTGTTCTTGGTGTATCTTTGCCATCAACCTGGCATGACCTGGCTTGTAAATGCAACAGATTTGACAAAAAGTAGATGAAGTTGTCATGCTTTACGTCATGAGCCAATGTTCATAATATCAGAGTCATTTGTAGTGATATACTGCTGTTCATTTTTACTCTATTGTTCTTTGCATTTAAAGGAAACATCAGCAAGTGACTTTATCAACCATTGTGGTTTCTTGAGGGGCTTTTTGTGCCTCAGTGACAATACCTATCCAGTCAGGGGGCTGGTGCCCTTTAGTAAGTACTGTGCTGCCTGAAATGGCAGTCAGCCTAATCATTTCACACCTCTCATTAGAGAAATTCGGCTGCAGGCTTTGGTCATATCTGACATATCGATGGTGAACGGGGTTCCCCAAACAGTGTAGTGCTGTTGACTCACTGCCTCAAGTTGTAGGATTGGGATTGGTCAGCCAGGGCTCTCCCAGTTCTGAGTGACCTGGCCAGCCTTTGGTTTCAGGGGTTCTCCCAGCTTGCCATGTTGTCACTGAGGACCGCACCCCTCCTCTGTCAGTATTGAACCTCCTGTGTGTTGCTGCAGATCTTGTCAATTGATTGATGAGTGAGAGGGTAGGATTAGCCTGTCAGTATGTCCTCGTTCTTCCCTTGCGGGTACCGCTGTCATCACTGGGAGATGAGTGTAAAATGACCATTAGCAATTGAATGGGTACAGTATATATATGTTGTATAAAAAAATGGCCTTTTTTAACTTTAAAAAGGAGTGTCATAGAAGACCCCTCTGTAACTGGTAATATTATTTTAATATATCTTAAATTTACCGAGTCGGAGGTGAACAGTTGAAAACATGTTGTAGCATCTGTATCACAAAATCTGATTAAAAAAAAAATTATAGAGGTAATTACAAATGTATATGTATATACAATAAAGATACATCAAATCATAACATCTCAAAACATACATACAAAAAGGGGAGAAAAGATAAAATTGGATCAGTTATTTCCCAGCTAGTTTATATAATTTGTAGATTCCTATAATTTATAATGATATACAGAAAGAAAAGCTTTTATAGCATTACAATGTAGACTTTGTTTGGACTTGCCCCATTCGCTGTAACATTTTCAGCATTAGTCACAAGTTTTTGAAAACCTGGTTTACCTTCCAATTTAATCCAAAGGGTAAGCAGGATTTATATCTTTCCAATTCACCAATTTATGGCTACAACTGAAATGGATAGAATTAGTTTTATTTTAATAGATGTCAATTTGCAGTCAGAAAAGTGTTTGTGTGTGTGTTGAGCTGGACACAGAGAAACTCTTCCAAGCATGTGATCACATCAAATGTGCTGAACACTAGATAAACCAACTGTTTGGCTTATTCACAACTCCTGCTCTGTGAACTTGCACATTAGAAAGGCCATGTTCTTCTATAAATTGTAATTTTTACTTTTTTTGTTTTTTTCTCAAGATCCTCTTTTCCATACAAATCTCAGATTCTAATGCATTTTAACCACTAGAGCAGATTTCATTTTGCTTATTGTACTTATGACTTATTCTGTTGTTATTCTATTACACACTGTTCTTTGTCATTTTCTAGTGTTGCATCTTCCAAAACATCCTGTAAAGGGTTTTGGGAGGACATTAGAATGAAGCTAGGTGGTGATTTGTTTTTCAGTGCCACCAGACTGTTTTTAGGATGTGAATATAGCCCTCTGTAGTACAGTGAAGTATCAGCCCCCCTGTCTGGAACAGGATACTTTCTGGAGTGGTAAACATCTCAATATTGATGCAGCCCCATGCTTGTGAATGACTCAGATCTGTTCCAGCTTGAGTTAGAAGTGGGACTATGGAAAAACTGAAGGAAGAAATTAGATTTGTCACTTCGGAGCAGTTATTGTAGTTATTGTCTCTAAACTGTCCTTCCTGACACTGCCTGCTTTTCATTTTGGACATTTGTTTTACCTGCTGTCATCTTATAAATACAACTCCTGTAAAGCACGAGTCGTTACATTACTTCTAGCTGCGACACCCCTGTGTTTTGAAATATAGACCTATGCAGGTACAGGCCAAACATTTTGTCTCCCTTTTTAAGTTAGGGAATTCACTTAACTAATGTGTACTATGTTGAATGAACTTAACCTAGAGACCTGATTTCTGTGTAAATTCCTTTTAAAATGTTATGGAGCAAGCTTGTTGTGTCGTCAGTGTTTCACGTCTGTAACAACTGACATGATCATGACATGAGATGTGTGTAATTTTACAGCAATAGTATACTAGTTCTTTGTTCAGTTAAGAATATTAGAAGCCATTCAGTCCATAGTTAAGTGTTCTTATCCAGCCTTTTGAAAAAGTGAATTCTAACGGTTCCTTTGAATTGGTGGAATAGTCAATGTTTTTGTATAATTTTATGACGTGAGCTTATTTTCAAATATTGTACACCCGAGTAAGTACAAATGTCATGAGTCTTGGAATAAGTCAGATGATGGCTGTTTGGCAGTACTGACTGATTGAGCTAGACTCAGCAAGTCTGAGAAAAAACTGCACATTTTTGCTGTGAATCAGCAATTTGAAAAACTGTGACAGCTGAGCACTGGAAATAAAGCAGACAGAAAAAACTTAAAGATTTGAAAAATACAGACAAATGTTACCATTACTTTGTCTGGTGGTTTAATTTATAGCATAAACCGGTTCCAGACTGCCACTTTAGAATGTAATGCATTACTAAAGCATAATTACATAGAAGAGGTGTTCCTGAGCCTGTTCTTGATTTTGTTGCTTTTTTGAAAATTCAATTTCATTGAATTATGTCAAGCACATTTCTTTAGTAATGCCAATTAAAGATAATCTTGCTTCTTTGAATTTATTTAGCTGTTTTTATTGTATGAACCACAAAATTAAGCAATAGGACAACTTTGTATAAGAAAATAAAAACAGTAAAATCCTAATGAAAACACATTTTCAGGGTTTTGCAACCTGGCGGACAGTAAGTCAAAAAGTCAAATGTTTGTGCTTGTGGGGAAAAAAAGAAAAAACACTTTAGTAACGGGGGGGTCTGGAGCCATGTTTCTCTCTCTTCAGACATCTTCTGGTTTTATGGCCCTGTGAGGTGCTGAGAAGGGATTGTGTGCTGTGTGGTCTCTGAGTTGTGTTTGAGCCCACATCTGAAGTGGCAAGGCATGTCGCCAATAGCTGTGAAGAAATGAGTCAGCCATGCAGGGTAATGGCTGTAACCAGGATGCTAATGAGATAAGTGTCAAGCGTATATAGGAGTGACATGTCATTGGCACACCATCGCCCACACACATACAAGCTGGCCACTGTGAAAAATCCACATTTGATGTGGAAGGTTAGAGAGCTCTTTCTGTAAATGCTGTGGACCCTCACAAGAGTGGTCATCCATTGACAGCACGATAAATGTCAAATCATTATTTCTTTCCAGTTTAAAGGCAGATTTTTTCTCCTGAGTGAAAGTTGAAGAAACCAGACAGTTAATTGGTAAATTAAACAACTCTTTATTTTAAGAACATAACAAACACTTGCCAACCAGCAGAAACATTAAACAAATCTGAGGTAGAGAGTATTCAAGTCTTTTTTATGTCAAAATATGCATGAGTAAAATTTACAAAATACATATCTTTATTTTTAAAAATTAATTTACTGCAGTGTGATAAAGCACACATAGAAGATGGCTCAGACAGACTGCAAAGTTTAAAGTGCTTTGTTTTATGTCTGATCGTAAAAAGCCAAAATATCTCCAAATTTCCGAAGTTGAATGACCTTTTCTGTCGAAGAAGTCATCGCCCTTTGAGCTGGTCGTTGGCAGCACTACATTTGCTTGAGTGTCGCTCATTTCTCCACTCTAACTACAATCCTGTCAGCCACCACTGTGTGGGTAAACGACACCACGTTAGCTGTCCGGTCTGCAACACGCACACACACTCGGGCATTATTTTGTGCGCATGCGCAAAGCATAAACATATATATCGAACGTTTGTTAAAATTATATCGAGGAAAATTATATCGCGATAATTATCGTTATCAAATTATCGCCCAGCACTAGGTGGAAGAACTGCAAGGAAGTCCAAGTTGCTGTGGCAAGTGGTGTCAGTAGACCAGTAGGTGTCACTCTTCCAATTCTGGCCCTAGATAGCGACAGCGGACTTTGTGCTGAAGGAGGTGTCATCTATTGGATAAGAACCTTGTTAAATCGAGATTCTAGCTACTTGGTCAAGGGTCTATGGCATCTCATGGCACTTTTACAAAAAAGTATGGGTGTTAAACCTGGTGTTGTGCCTAATTCCACTCTGGGCTAAGCCTGATCTGTTGTGTAGTGGGGCTGAGACATGTCACCCAGGGCACCAAAGAGAGCAAAACTTCAGTGATGGGTGACATAGGCCCCCTTCTATGTGTACAACTTTTTGAGATTCTTCAAGAGGAAGAGTGATTTATAAATGTAAGAAATTATCCTCTTCCTCCAGCCTGCTGGTACAGGAAGCAGAATGTTTTTTCTCCTCTGTAGTAGAGTTCTCTCACTTTGAAAACAATTGAGTTGCTTGATGGAGATCAATGCGTCACCTGGTTAAAAATTAAGATTACCTTAGAGATGGATAAAATTCCAATTACTTTGTAATAAAAGGCTTGTCCCTGGAGTGTTGTTGTCTGTTGTCTTCCTGCTGCTCAGTCCTGTTATCATAATCTGTGGCACAGTTGCAATATTCTTTTATATACATGTGGGCAAGCTTGTGCGCGCACACAGTATTCCCCAAACATAGGATTCTGCCTGCCTTGTCAGTGCTTTTTATGCAACTACCTGGACAGCAAACGGAATTTATTTTCAATTTGTCATATGTCAGAAATGTGTGCACGTTTTCTGCTTTGAAGTTGTTATAAGTGTATGTATTAAAACATACATAATGGAATCGAATTTTCTTTTTTTTAATCTTCAGATGTTCCTAGGATCCGACATCATAACTTGATACTGTTTAAAATTAAAAAAATCAGGGTCCTCTTAAGTGTGGCATAGGTAGGATGTAAACAGTGATCAGATCATGCAGTTTTACATTTTAATACACTTGGGGTGGACGTTTTCCAGCAGAAAACGGGGATCAGGCCACCTGTTTGAAATAGTTCAGGACAGTGGTGGCGGGGGAAGTGAAGTCGTGAATTCCTGGTGGAAAAAGCTTGATCTCTCTCCAGTATCTCTGCAGCACCCAGCTTCTTTTCCTTGCCTCACTTTTTTCCCTGCCATTTTTTTAAATCAGATTCCCAGCGATCCCACCTCTCCTCCTTCACCATGAAGCTGAAGGACAAGTTTCACTCGCCCAAAATAAAGAGGACACCGTCGAAAAAAGGGAAGCAGGTGCAGCCCGAGCCTCCTGTCAAAGTGGCAGAGAAGCCTGTGAACAAGGTCAGTCGATCGTGGGAATTCGGACCACTGGGACAGGTTTCCTGCATCTCTGGGAATTCTGTGATGTTGTTTGCTTGCTTCTTTGTTGTATTTTTTCCCTCTTCCCTTTATTTTCCTCCTTACTGTTGTCATCTCTGGGGAATTGCAGTCCCTTCAGTCCAGAGGTACAGCCCACATTGGCTGCAATCATGCCTAACTCCAGAAAGAGCAAGGAGACAGTTCCTCTGTCATAACTCTGCACTCTGCAGTGTGGCTTCACTTCAGTCCTGAGCATTCCTTTCAGTTCAGTTATTGTGTCCTATTACCCTGAATTCCACCATGTTCATTTTTTTATAAAGTTTGTGAGACTGTTAATTAAAGACTAGTGTGGGGTCTTTATAGGTACACATCAACACAGCTGAAAGTAAATCTTGTATTATCATCTTCAGCATTCTTTTTAATGTTTTTGCAATTGTATAGCTAGTTTTCTTAACCCCTTGTGATGAAGAGTGTTCAGGTTAATGGACCAGAATAGTGATGTAACTTAACAGGGATATTAATTCTTGGAGAAATGTTTATCAAGCAGAGCAAAATTGTGCACAAGCTCCTGCCTCTGAGAGTTATATGCTGTTTCTTTAAAACTTGAGTTCTTTGAAAGACATGGCATATAAGACGCTTTCTTTCTGCTGTTTCATTTCTTCTGCTGTAAAAGACCAAACAGAAACTCCCAAAAGTCCAGGTCTGGAGATATCAAGAGAAGACAGAGTAATGCTGATGTTTTGGAGTCTCTGGAACAGGTTTGACAGCTTGACAATCCAACTAGACTGTCTCACCCAGATTCTTCGTGATCTGCCCCCCCTAGAATCTGAGTCGATTAGAGGAGTACGAGAAAGATGTGGTGAGCGCCCTGCGTTACTTCAAGACCATCGTGGACAAAATGGTGGTGGACAAGAAAGTGCTGGAGATGCTGCCTGGCTCGGCAAGCAAAGTTCTGGAAGCCATCCTCCCACTGGTTCAGGTGGATTCTCGTGTACAGCAGAGGTGAGCGGGGCAGAGTACACAGTGCCGAGCACTGTCTGGGGAAACATGGGCCACCGCTAGCTATCAGAAGGAAGTTTCTTACTGCAGTTATTTCCACTGATACCAAGAAGTTATGTTTTAGAGACATACATTACATTAGAAACAAATGAATTTGCGTCTGTGACAATTGGATTGTAAGAGCAGATTTATTGGGATAGAAAAGCAGGTTTCAGAAAATGTATGAAGGAAAGAACAAAGGTCTCTCGGTAGGAACTCTTATTACAGTCAGTTTTAATGACAGCCCATCTAGAAAGTTCACTAAAGCAAACGTGTCAGAGAGAGAATACTTTGTGGACTCCAGACTAAATTTCAGGAGACATATAAGGGAATGCTGCGCTAACATCTGTATATTCAAACGTTTCAATAGTTTTTTTTTTAATAATTTCTCCTCCTGGTGAATTCTGGTGATAAGCAGTCAGGTAATAAGGCGGCACAGGTTCCATTACAGTTTGGGCTAAATCTCATTGTCTTTGAGTCATTTTAGTACTAAGAAGCCAATGACTCAAGCCACAATAAAACCATCGGATGTGGTGGGCAGAGAGTCGATCACTGCTTGTCTGAATTATTTTGGCGAACATGCCTCCAAGTGTCATCTAATAAAATGACACTTAAATTTTGAGCAAGGTTGTGGGTTGGATCTTTTTGCTTTTTAAGAGAGAACAAAGATATGGCCTGGATAAAAATAACTGGGGAATTAAGTGGACAAACAGATACACCAGTTATTTTTTTTTCCATTGTTACCTTTATTAGTGATTTTTATCAGAATTTATTGTTTATGGATTGTTGCATAGATAATATTGGTGACAGTCATAAGAAATTAATGGGTAGCGTTGGCTACAGCTAAACATTACTTTGAAGGCTATATGTGAATGTAGTAAAATGAACTATTTTTCATTAGACAGTATGGTTCTTTGAATACATTAATATAATTTATGAAAGAGGCTCATTTTACTAGCATGCTTTCAAAGTATTTGATTTTTTAACTGGCTCAAAAGAGGCTCAAAAGATCTCTTTTGGCTTTGCCGGTTGTTCTGTAGTTTGTAGTTGTGAGATCTCCGAGGGTATGATGTGACAAATATCATGTGCCTTCGCAGTCACTCCAGGCCTGGTTACATCAGGCTGAAGTCTTCGTGCTTAAATGCGTCTCCCATATCCTTACAGCTCTGCGGTGTCCTCGTGTCTCAATCGGGTTTACCAGAGCTTGGCCAACCTCATTAGCTGGTCCGATCAGGTGATGCTGGAAGGGGTGAATCTTGAAGACAAAGAAGCCATTGTCACGGTAACCGGGGTTATAAAGGCAGTGCTGGACGGAGTGAAGGTGGGTTTAGCCTCTTTCTGACACGATGTCTCAAATGCTGACATACCTAAGTGAGACCAATAATTTAGGTTACTGCCAAGTACAGTGCTGCCTAAAGTTACTTTGAATTTCTTGAAGTTTACTTCATATATAACCTCAGGATGGCATTCTCAGGTTTGGCAAAATGGTATTTACAAATCAAAGGATTCACCACAAATTCCTGATATGGATCCAATTAGGCCTACCTGCAGTAGGGTCCAAAAATAATAGTGGTCTAACAAACCTAACAGCTTATAGCAATGTTTTGCAGTATGTTGCTTTATGTTACTTTTCCTAGGAGTGCATAATACAGTTTTTTGGAAGGAAAGCCACAATCCATATTTGATTTCCTGAAAATAGTTATTTCTATAAAGTTTATCACCTGTACTTATGCAGATGGGTCTCAAACTGTCACTATCTGACCTCACTGCTGGAAGGATTTGGAGAGCTTTTACTTTTTTGGTCTTATTTTGTTCATTATTAACACATTTGTTGCCACCTAGGTTTCATGAACCTGCTGCAGGGATGAAACACCCACAGACATTGATCCATAACCAAGCCCCTGTTTTTGTGCTCTTAAATAGTGTCTTATGGTATTTACATTTCTGCAGGAGCTTGTGAAGCTCACAATTGAGAAACAGGAGCATCCTTCTCCCACATCCCCAGTCAAGCCAGCACTGTCTGCCTGCAAATCAGAAAGGTGAGGATGTTCCTTATACTCTTAACTTGCATTAACTGAAAGTAATTTAAGCAATATTTCACAGTCACTTGTCCTACTTTGCTTAAGTGCAAGGATGGTTTACACTTTAAACACTGTCGCAGGGCTGACAATTTTCCAAGTATGACCTTTAAAAAATTCTCTCAGTGTTTCTCATTTAAAACGCTTGGCGCTGACAGGTTTCCCTTAAAATTGAAAAACAGTCTTATTACTGCATGTCTATTGGCAATGTAAAATCTGTTGCTGTTCTCTTTCCTTTGCAGTCATTTGTCAATGATGATGACAAGTTTCAGAGATAATCTGATTGTAGTTGGTGTTAGTTCTGAATCTCCAGCTGAAAAAACCGTATTGAAAAAAACATTAGGTCTCATCTAGTAATTAATTTAAAGGGGAACTGCAATGGCTTTTTTGTATTTCAGGGTTAGAAGGAATCACCATTGATGAGTGCATTGTAGTGAATGTAAAATATACATCACAAAATAGGCGAAAATTTCCAGGTTTGCGCAGCGCCATATTGCGCGATTCAGAACGAGGCAACCAAGCTTCTGGTGAGGCAAAATGTCCCTATTTCATTGGCTCTTTTAATCCAGTAGAAATATTGCCCTCGACTCATGACTCTCGATTTTGAGATGGTGTTGCCGAGAAATACTATTCGCTTGTTTACTCTGCATGCAGATCATCTTGGAACATTGTCTGCGGCAAAGCCCTGTACTTATTCCCTCGTGCATTGCATTACATTAATCATTGCAGCGACTAGTGAGCAGGAATGGCCGCTTCATGTCACAATTCTCGCAAACCCGTGGCGAGACCAGGGGTTCGTGGCAACATGGTGATTTTGTATTTTCACAAAGATCACGATTTTGGGCCTAATTTGGAATTTGTAAAACTTTTTGACACTGTCAATTAATTTATTTCATTACCGACATTTGATAACCGGTCTGGGAAATTGGGTCTGCAGTTCCCCCTTTAATAGGTTTGTGTCCATTTTAGGTGAGGCTGTCGATATGTAAATAGTTATTTCGGGAAAATGGTAAATAAGGCATTTTTAACTCTGAAACCTGTGCTAGCTAGTATCAACAGCTAGTAGCTGTGTCATAGAGTACCAGACATGGTTATAATATTGTAGTATGAATTAATGGATATTTAAAGGTCTCTATTATCAGCTGAATCAGTGATTCTTCCAAGTGTAAGAATGCTGCAAACTTACTCATTTTCCGCTGTGAAAGTACTACCAATATTTGCAACAATAAACCAATAATTGTAGGCTACAAAATTTATGATAAGCAACTGCTGCATTATTGATCTTCAGTATTGTCAATGTTAATTTCCATCACTAGTTTCACCCAATTCTCAGCAACTAACCTCCAACCAACATAACATCTAATGTTTAAAAACAAAACTTTATTGATAACATCAAGTGTCAAAATATTACATTATTTTTAGTGTCCCTCAGATATTGAAAGGTAGGAAGTGCATGTGCAAAACTGTTTAATTCCTTTGTGTCTGATGTTTCCAGTTGACAGGTGTTAAAACAGATGTTATCTTGCTGAGGATAGAAGACCTTAGACTTTTTTGGTCTGCTATCACTCAACATTAGTAGCTGCTTTTGGCATTAGTTAGAATTAGCTGGAGAGTTTTTGATAGTTCAGTTGTGGGTCTTTTTTATTTTGAGCAAAGTAGAGTGAAGGCAGGGTTATTAATATGCTACATTATGTAAATATATCAAGCACAGAGTCTGAATTCACACTAATGATATGAAAAGAAAGTACTGTGGGTTTATGTGACAGTCTTTCAAAATAGTAGAGCACAAAGCAGAAGAACGCTAAAATACTAAAGATAATGTAGACGTGCCAAAAATCATTTTGAGCTTAACTGCAAAACATTCAAGTCATAACATGAGTGCAGTATTGAATGACTTGTGCTGTCGGATGATTAAAAACCTTTGGCCACTCTTTGGTGGTGTTGAATTAAAAAAAACAGTTATAGATGAACTGTTTTGCTCTGGTGGTAGTTTTGGTTTTACCGGAATCTTTTCGCCTGAAAGTCTGCTAATCACTCTCCCTCTTGTTGTCTTCTTTCTTGTGTTTTCTTCTACCATTTTGTATTCTTTACCTTATCATTTTATGTCGTTATTGACTAAACTGTGCCCTTTTGAATTCTGCAGCACTGCAGAACTTCCTCTGAGTGAGCGGGAGAAAGAAATCTTGTCCAAAACCACACCCATAACGCAGTCCACAGAGATCCTAACAGACGTCACAGATGAAGACGTGGCCCCACCCAAACCACCTCTTCCTGGGCTTAAGGTCCCTGAGCACAGGTGAGGCTGCGTATCCAAAGCTGGTGAATTCTAAATCTATGTAGTCTCTTCTTGAAGGTACCACTCAAAAAAGTAGGAATTTCCTGAAACAAGGAAACAGTGGTTAGCATTGCTGCCTCACAGCTCTGGGGCACTGGGTTGAATTCCAGATGAGGGGTGCTATCTGTGTGGACTTTATATGTTCTCCCTGTGTTCGTATGCTCTTTCTCTGGGTTCTCTGAGTTTTTTTTTCCCTACAGTCCAAAGATACACTGGTAGGTTAATTCTGGGAAAACTGGCCCTGATGTGGGTGTGCTTGCCCTGCAATGGACTGGCATCCTGTCCAGGGTCTTTCCCACCTTGTGCCCATTGCTTGTCAGGTTAGGTTCCGGCTCCCCTCTGGCCCTGACTTGGATTAAGCGATTAGAAAGTGAATGGATGGATGCTGATACTTTTGCAGCTTCACAGATCACTATACTTATGTGAGTCTTTTGCTGTAAAGTCACCAGGATCTGCAGCTGTCTTCAACAGTCTGATTGACAGGCGATGGATGTCCCTGTGCTCCACCAATTGCGGGGGGGCTCCGGGATACCAAATATCGAGAGGCCCTCTGTTGGAAGTATTTGTCTGTTTGGCATTCTCTGTGAGCCAGAACAGTAGTGTGAGAATTTACATGGGCATTCTGGGGCTGTTTCAAAATAAAGAAATGTGTTTAAGGCTGACTGCCATCATTTATTTTCTCAGTGTTTTTTTCACTTGATCAGCTGTTTAGGTAATTTCTTAAGTACAAGAGAGTTTTTATTTCTAAATCATTGGTTTTATTTAGTATCTGTGTCTTCTAGTCATTGGGGAGAAAAAAAAACACATTTAAACCAGCTGGCTGTTTTCATTTGTATTTTTGGTGGAAAATTACGTTTGTCTCCTTTGTACAATATGGAAGTAGATTCCTGGTTTGACTTAGCCTTCAGATCTCGTTGCTTTGCGGAACCTTTTTTAAATGTGGTAGCATGTAACTCTTTTTTGCTTACACCTTATATTTTTTTCTTTGCTGGTGCACAAAAATTGAATAAAAAAAGCAAAACAGTGGCTTAAACATATTTAACAATATTGCTGTATGGATGGGGAGTTTTTGAGTGGTGAAAACTGATGAAGTAGAACCCACTAGGCCAGTGAGGTTCTTACCGTAACATTAACTCATAACAGCTGTTGTGTTTCACAAACACACACCTCTCATCTTACACGACAAACCTGTGTCTGTGTGGTTAATTCTCAAGTGGCTTAGGAGGGACATTTTGTGTACTTGTCAAGGCTGGGTGTATTAGAACTGTATGTTCACACCAGGCAGAAAATGTAGAGGATGTGTTTTTGAATAGCATATGCATTTCCTGTCTTTAAAATACTAAATGAACGCAACTTACCATGTTGTAGAGTATATGCACTGTACTATAAATACATTTCTTATGAAGAAAGTGTTTTTTTCAGGTTAAGTCACTGACTACACACACACACAGCTTCCTCTTGCTTTGCACTTGTGACCTGCCACTGGATCAACTCTTAGAAGTGTGCATCACAGCAAGCCTGCCTTTGACACAGAGCCCGAGATGACAGACAAGATAGCTAGGTGAAAGCTAGCCCTTTCACTTCCACTGTTGTTAGATATAAAGCGAATACGTTCTCAGGATTTTGTGTTGCTAAAAAAAAGGCTTGAGCCCTGTAATTTAATGTTCCAGTGACTTTCGTCTTTGCATTTTCCACGATTCTCAGCTCTGTGTTCTGTTTGTTGTGTAGAAATGTGCAGCGCAAGAGACAATGTATGTACTCTTTTTCTTCAGACTGCAGGTGTATAAATTGGTGAATTTTATATGAATGAAAACCTTGTTTCTAATAAAAATTAATTAAGTACATACTTCCTTCCTGCTTCTTATCCTGAGCAATACTGAACTTTAGGTGCTGCTTTAACTTGATGCGCATGTTAATTTCATGTTAATATTAATGTGTCATTGGTCATCTTTATATCTTGTTCACATGTAAAGAGCACTTTGCTTTTCCTACCAGTTGCTTCTTGGTTGTCTAGAATAGTTTCCTTAATTTCATTGCACTGTGACCTCCTCCTAACGACAAATATTGCCAAGTCCCCTGCTTTTCTGCATAAATGGTTAATACATTACTTATAATTGCATTACAAGACTGTATTGACAAGCACTAGTCAGTAGTTGAATTTACAATCCAATTTATAATTATTTTATTTGATTAATTTAATTTGATGATCAAGCACGCTTGAAGCAAGGCTCTGTGATCTGAGGTAAAGACAGATGGCATCTTCAGCTTCAAGAAGGGTTTTATATTATTTATACATTATATATTATATATGTATTACTTACTCAGTAAAACCTTCTGTCTTTCCTTTGTCAGACCCCACATCACACACTGCAGCTGTAGATCCTCCTCATAACTATATAAATCCATATTTCACATACAGTATTTGCACTTGAGATTGATTGTCTCTTATTGTGTTACTGCTATTTGGTTCATTGCTGTTAGAATTTGCTCGGATGTAAGTGACTTTTTTTCATAATCCCCCTTTACTTCAGAAAATCTTCCAGTGCTAAAACTGCTGCAACTTTTCAAACTGTTTTGAACGAGTTGGTTGCTAAGTAACCGTTCCAGACAGTTCAGACAAGGGCATGCCTGAGTAGGGCAAGTGACGCATTGTCAAAATAAAATAGCTGTAATTATTGATTATTATTGGTATTATTATGACTACTATTTGAAGCGTTTGTCCTTTTTTAAATTATATAGAACATGCATTTCAGAATTGCCCATTTTAATCAACTCCATTGAAAGGAGCTGAAGAGTCATGACCCACCATTTAAAAACTTGTTTTATAAGTCATGGGCAAGGTCAGCTCTTACCATACTTGTATTCTTCTAAAAACACACTTCAGACTCGGTGAATGCAGGAGTTTTCTTCAAGTCCAGTAAGAAACTGTGTTCAGTACTCCAGCCCCACTCCCCCTCCTGTCTCCTTCCTTCTGGGTGGATAATTTGCTTCTTCCTTGTATTCACGGTAGCTCACTGGATTCAAGAATGTGTGGCTGCAAAAGCCCATTGCCAGAAGTGAAGGAATGTAGCTAACCACAGTGCATTCCTGGTCCGCCGCCAGAACTATAGCAGGCACCCTGTGCATCTGAGCGCTCTTATTCATAGACCTTGTTTTCAGTTCCTGTCCCGACGACAGAACTGTTTATGGAAGGATGATTGACTGGGTCACACTTAAGATATGAAGTAGGGATGTTTTCACTTAGCTTTAAAGCCCAACTTTCCTTTTCTTCCAGTCCCCCAGCTCTGCCCCCGAAAAAGAGGCAGTCGGCCCCCTCTCCCACCAGGGTAGCAGTGGTAGCTCCAATGAGCAGGACGACCAGTGGTTCCAGTCTCCCTGTTGGAATTGGCAAAGGGGTAAGGAGACACTGGGATACTGGGCCAAGTACAATGTTGCTGTCTATCAAAGAGTCAATGTCTCTTCGTGCTCTTATATACAAGATCGATCAGGGCTGGAAAATGAATGGCACCATGTATCTTACGGTGTCCTGGGTATCCTGGGCACCGAGAAATTAATTATTTTGTTTGAGGCAACCTAACAGCCTGACCCTGTGGACAAACTCTGTACTTTGCCCTGAAGCGCATTTAAAGCAATTTTCTTTTTTCTTTATCATGGCCGTAATTGATAGTAAACATCATATAAATATCATGTTAAACAAAGGTCTATTTCTCTGGATGGAGTGAGTCACGTGATTTGTATCACAGGCAATAAAATCTGATATATGTGTCAATTCATGATGATAAAATAACATTAGTAAGTGCTTTGTACGCAGTGATTTCAACAATTGTAATTCCTTTCACCAGGATTTGAGAATAAAATTCTGTGTATTTGTCTTTGACATACATTTGGGCATCTTATAAAAACGCTTTCTCTCTTGTATAAGATTTTATTAGCGATGCACTTCATCAGCTGTTGTAGACCTGTAGACTGTTCTACACTGGCTTTAGGGAGCTCCAGTGTCTTCAGATTAGCTCCCAATAACTAATTATCTAATATCTGTTTGATTGAAACAAGCAAACATATCTGGCTGTTAGCAGAATATTTAATTCTCCCTATGAAACCCAAAGAACTGTGACTTTCCAGGAGCAGGTAGCAGAGCCCTTGTGCAGACGTTGTGTTTGAAGTGTGTTGGAGTGCCGCAGTGTCTGAGTTTTGGCGGATTGTGATCTCGTCTCAGGACTACGATCTGGACTATCTTCAGCGGCGCCTCTCTGGGGGCAGTCAGTCCTACGGGGGAGAGTCCCCACGGCTCTCCCCCTGCAACAGCATCGGCAAGCTGAGCAAGTCGGACGAGCAGCTCTCCTCGCTGGAGCAGGACAGCGGGCAGTGCTCCCGCAACACCAGCTGCGAGACTCTGGGTAAGGGCAACCTTCCTGGGCGCGTCGTGGAATCATTTGGAAGTGTGACGTGTTAAAGTCCCCACAGGGGGACGCAGAGGAAGAGTGTCCCTGCAACGGGCACGGACACAAACGGCAAACATCTGGTGTAATCTTTCTAAGTACACACTTTCACACATTTCCAATTTTTATTTGACATATTTTGAGCCAAAACCAGCGTTTATTAGAACTCAAACAGCTGTTTGGATTTGCTTGGGGTTTTGGAAAGTCCAAATCAAAAACGTAAAATCAAATGTGTGTAAAAGAGTCTGAAATATTTGGACGACTTTCAGACATTAAATTGAAATATTTGGAAAGGTAAATGAAGCATACCGGAAACATGCGGCACACATCCCTTGATTTTAAATGACAAGTTTAATGAAAACTGTAAAGGTCTTGTATAATGATGTTTGTGGTGACTGTTGGGGCTCTGTTAGCTTTATCAGGCACTCAGCCTCTTCCATTGCATCTAGGCTGTATGTTCCCACTAGACATCAGACGCATGTGTTGGCATTAGGTTTTTTTTCTGCATTTGCTGGATTTTTTGCCTCATGCGAGAGGAAGCCTAATCAGCCTGCAGGGGCTGAGCAACCTAATGCAGAGCAGAGGAGATGCAGCAGGGCGCTCAGTGCTAAGAAGGCTTTTCCAGCGCTTTTCAGCTTTACAGAAGCCCCAGATGGCCTCTAGGAAATCTGAAAGTCTAATTCCTTTACATACCACTTAAAAATAATAGCATAATGTGCACAGTTAATACCAAGAAGCTGGAATGGAAATCTATACTTCTCCAATATATAAAAAGGCTTAAAACCATAACCTATCATTTTCATCTTATTTCCTGTCACATTCTTCAGACTGGAATATTTTAAAGCTACAGTATAAAGTTACAAGGAGAAACTCATCGAGGGGAGGAATCTGTGCTCTGACCAGTTCACTTGAAGGCATTAGATTTTGTGGCTATTTTTTTCCCGTAAATTTAGCAATTAAAGTCTCATTAGAAAGTTAAAATATCAGTACAAAGTTCCGTTTTGTTCAGTTGTATGCCCTTAGTTCTATAATTTAAGCCTATTCTTACCAAACTCTGGCCTTGTAATTGTTTTTTAGGCATGGACCAAATGGACAGTGTCTGCATTTTATTTGTAAAATATACCAGATGTTTTAAGGTGTACTCTGAAGTGCTTTTAGCAAATGATCCTTCCTGAACGTGGATCCAATCATTTCAAATGCAGGGCATAAACAACATAAAATCTGTAACTAAAGCACCTTCAATCCCCTGATGACAGCCCTAGAAAGACACTGTGTGTGGGCAGAGA
Organism: Lepisosteus oculatus; assembly: GCF_040954835.1. Classification (NCBI taxonomy): domain Eukaryota; kingdom Metazoa; phylum Chordata; class Actinopteri; order Semionotiformes; family Lepisosteidae; genus Lepisosteus; species Lepisosteus oculatus. The sequence goes on along the minus strand of NC_090719.1, from coordinate 7,484,361 downwards.
TCCTACAGCTATTCATTTAGGTTCATATATTTTCTGAAAGTTTGAATTCCCTTTTACAGGAATGGGATCTGTGGAAGCACACATTACAAAAATGCTAATTTGAGGTCTGTTAAGAACATTAGAACATTTGCAAAAGAGGCCACACAGCTCCTGTTGCCCCTCTGTCAGTAGCATGATACAGTACATACATGAAACAATAAGGAACTAGAAGATATAAGGGGATTTGTATTGTTACACTTTCATTTTCAGCCAAATTAGAATTGTGCCAAACAAAAATGAGGATGTGTGTTAATTATAGTCTTTGAAATACATTTCCTAGTTTTGATAATTGCTGCAGAAAACCTGCTTCTTGCTCATTTCTCTTTGGTTAATGAACAAATGAAGTAAAAACACAAACCTCACACAGAAATTCCAGAAGTTGTGCCATAAAGAAGCTCAGCAAGCTGACATTTTGCCCTTGATAATCAATTCACCTGAATTTCCACTTATTCATGGTAATGCATTTTGACTAAAGGTCCCTCAGCTGTGTCAAGATGTCACCTCTATAAGAGCTGCAAAGATTCAAGCAGTAGTCTAGCACAGATTGGCTCGGAGTGTAGCAAATTAAATATTGCGATATTGCGTTCTGAGATCAAGCAATCACAGTGCAGCATTTGCAAAATTTCCTTTTTATCTTGTATTGTGTGTGTATGTTGATTCAGCTTCCTGGTCTTCATGGAACTGTGCGAGATGATATCTCCTATAGAGTGAGGCATGTTAACTTGGAAAAAATGGAATCAGTGACTGCTGCTCACGTTCCTCTGTTATTGTTACATTGCTGCCTGCCTTCTTGCTTTAGTTCCGGACTGGAAAAAGTATCATCTGGCAGGGTACGTTGAAGGATACGTATGTGGTCATAAAAACCTTGTCTTTGTTGAAATCGTTCAGTGATTTAAAATGGATTACACAAAGCTAAACACTCCTTTTGGCAATGGAATTTGCCCATGGAATTGGCTTTTTTGGGGGGTAAATAAAAAGAATTGTTGCCAATAGACAGGGAATCAACCTCCCCCCCCTACAGAGACACCAAGTTAATGCACAAAATGTTTTTTCCTTTCCAGTAGTTCTGGTAAAGTCCTGATTTATGATTTTCGTAGATCATGGAATAGCTTCACAAAACATATTTTGGTCAGTCTTCCTGTATACAGCAAAAAAAAGGCTCAGGGGGCATTCTTAAGCTATTACCCTCTTGGTTAATGACCTTCTCGTCTTATTTTCTCTCTTTCTTTGTCCAGTGACAGTTTCTTTTCTTGAGAAGTTACAGGAGGAATGTGGAGGACTAGCTTCAGGGGTGGATAGTGTCACCTCTTTCCTTCAAATCATGTCTCCTTGCCTTTTACTTCAAAAGAAAAGTGCTCACTTCAGAAATATGCTCTGGGTTTAGATTACGAACAGTGTGCTTGAAAGTTCTGTGTAACATTCATTTTTTAAAAAACATGACAATACTGACTTTAATTATTTAATCACTTTGCTCAACTTGTTTGAGTGGGTTCAAAATTGATACTATTGGAATTATTTGAACTAATCCTAATCACAACCCTAGACATTGGTGGTACCAATTTGAGAAGTAGAAAAAACAACATTAATTTCCCAGCAGTCTGAAACATTTGCCTCATTATCGTTTTACAAAACCAAAATAAGAAATACCTTTAGATTGAGAACATCATGAGGAGACGAATACATGAGCTGAGGTTTACGGCTGGGTAAATTTAATCTCGAGAGCAGATTGCTATCTTTCATGAAAAAGGGGAAGTAGGAAAAAAATAATTAAGATTAAATTGATAAAGGGAGCTGCAGAGGAGGTAAAGCAGGTTTTTGGATAGGTGTTTTATTTTTGTGAGGGAGTGTGTATCAGATAAGAACGGACTGAAAAGCCCAAACAAAATATTTTGACCTGTGTAGGAGAAGGGTACTTCTGCATTTCTGCTGATGTAGGATCACTGGGTAGGCTGTACCTTTCACTGTTCTTTTTTGTCCCTCAGATAACACAGAAAGCTATGACCCGGACTATGACTTCTTACACCAGGACCTGTCCAACGCTGACCAGATTCCTCAGGCGCTGGTGGGGGGTATTTTGAGCCCTCTGCCGGAGTGTCACAACGAGTCATCCTCCCCCTGCCCTATAATGCACTTCACCTCCCCCTTCAACACGCAGCCCCCCGAATACTGGGGCTCCGCGGGGCCGCAGGCTTCGCCCCAGCCTGCCTCTGCCGGCGGTCCCCCCGCCCTGCCAGAAAAGAAGCGGCGCAGCGCCGCCTCGCAGGCCTCCCCGCACTCCGACAGCTCGGGCTCTCGAGTCTCCTACGAGCGCCACCCCTCGCAGTACGACAACATCTCGGAGGAGGACCTCCAGCCCGTGCCCCCCTTCCCGGTCTTCACGGCTGTCTCCCCGCATCCCCAGGGCAACAGCGGCGCTTTCCCAGCCGAATTCGGCGCCTCGGAGATGTCGGATATCCCGGAGAGCCCACCTCCTCTGCCGGAGAAGAAGAGCAGGCACAGTAAGTGTGTGTTTGTTTCTGATTTTTTCACAGAATCCCTGGAGTATGCTGGTATCCGATTCATATGCGCTTCTTTTCTTAAAGGTCATTATTTACGCACGCACTGCTCAGACATTAGCACAGAGCCAAAGGAAAAATTGTTAGTAATGTGATATTGGGTTAAAGTTCTTAAATTCCTGTACTGAGATTCAATTACACTGTCAACTACTGTGGCTCCTAGGTTTTAATGACATGTTTATTTCCTTACAACCAGTTGAAATGTGCTGTTGGAGGTAATATCTGATAGGAAAGCACCACATAAGGGATTTCTGTCATGAGTTTGCACTGAGCTATATAAGCTCGCTGACCTCGGAGTCCCATTGAGAGGGATATTTCTTTTCTGCTGCTTTATAGTGGGGTGTTAAAAGTCTGAGAATTTCCTACATGTGGCTGTGGTATTATGGTTGATATCTCCGCAGGGCATATTTAATGCCAAAGCCTGCAGATCTAATTCATTAATAGGAAGTTCAACTATGTATGAGAGCAAGGAGACTCAACAAGCTACAACACGTTTACAGTCGGCTCTTCCAGATTCTGCTTCGTTTTTGTTTTGCCTACCTAAGAGTGAAACAGGTCCTGTTGTGGACGATACAGTAATGCTCTATTAGGTAATTAGATAAAAGCGCATTTTCTATTAACTAATATAAAAAGGGCTAAAATGCCTAGCTAAAGTAGTCCTTTATACAGAGAGTAGTGTGGTTTGTCATTCTTAATCTTCCTATTTATATAGAGTATATTGTTACAACCCCATATGCCTTCTGAGACTCTACAACCCTTCTTTGTGACCGTTTTCTCTTATCCTATTTGTGCCCAGTGTGTGGTATTTCTGATCCTAAGCGGGGTCTCTGTATCCCTGCTCAGTCGCAACCGATAAACAGTTGGCTGGGTTTAATCCAGATACACAGCTGGGTTTCCAGCTATAACTTTGGGGGCGGAGGCTGATCGGGGAAATGGTAATATCAGCGGAGTGAGGTCATGCAGAATAATGCCTTTGTTGGTGAAATATGGGAAATCTCTCGGTGAATAGAGCAGGAGTCTCCCTCAGCTATGCAGGAAATGAACTCCAGAGCATGTCGAAAAGCTCTGGGGGATGATGTAATTTCCTGTTGGCTTATTGACTTTCTCTGGTATAAGAAAACCAGAAGAGGTAGAGTAGCCCAGGCAATGGGGCTGTTGGGTTTGCCCTGGCGAGGAACTTGAATAACCCCATTTAAAGTTCTTTTTTTTTGTTCCTAGAAGGTCAGTTCATAATCAAATAAGCCCTGATTAATTTAAGTATTTTAATTAATTTTATGGTTGTATTGTGTCAGTGTTATTGAACAACTTCCTTTTCATTTTGTACTGGGTGTCCTGCGATTAGACTTCCTGTCCCTGGAAAAGATGAACAGATCTGAGATTGAATGAGCACGTAGAAAAAGGCTCTTTTTTTCAGGCAGTGTCATCAGAGCTTTCCCTTCTCATGTTCCTCTTTATGTTTTCCCGGTACCTACACGCATACCAACTATAGCTTCTGTTCCTGCTATAGCTGAATCCTTCTGGAAATCCCTGATGCTCAGACGCTCGGTAACTGCTCACGGCATTGTTTCTCCCATCGTGCTTTCCTCAGTCTTGAAGTACATGCAGTTTGTGGAGGACTATTCCGAGCCCCAGCCGTCAGTGTTTTACCAAACACCTCAGAGCGAGAGCATCTACGAGCAGAGGAACAAGCGCTTCCAGGAGGTGTACGGTTTCAACGACTCCTTCAGCAGCACCGACTCCGTGCACGAGCCCCAGCCACCCCCGGCACTGCCACCCAAGCAGAGACAGCTGGTGAGTGTCGCGCCCGCACGCAGACACAGCAGGCCACGGGCAGGTTGGCGTCTCGGGGAGCGCCAAGCTGCTTTCGGGGTGTTGCACAAGAATCCCACCCTTTCTGTGTACGGGTGAGTATCAGTGAGTATATCGGTGAATATCAGTCCAGCAGATCGTCTGGACTGCTAGACATGAGTCATCTGGGCGTTTCAATAGCACCATCACAAAGCCAAAGGGAACTGCATACAACTGAAAACACTGCTGGGGGGTCACAGTGACACCAGCTTGGATGATTAACACTTCCAATTGAAACAACAGCTGCAAGGTTTTTGCACTGATTAGTCAGTACTTGGTCAGAAAAGAAGAACTAAACTGTTTCAGGCTGGCAGAAAAGGGAAGAAACTCTTCTGGCCCTCATCAAACGTCAAATTTAATTCAAACAGTCATTTTCTCTTGATTAAATATTTGGGATAGTTTGACAACGAGTATCCAGTTGTTTTCCTTTAGGAACCAGGTCTGAGTTTGTGAACAGTTGTTTGAAGCAGATCCACTGAAGACGGCAGCAGGGTTATTTTTAGAGTGGTGTTGGAAAAAGTTACAAAATTACAACTGTAGTCACTCTCCGCTGTGAGATGTGCACATGACTGAATAAATTCTTTAGGCATACCAAAGGTTATGTAATCTTAAACAAGTCACTCCGCAGAGGAAAGTGAGATATTATTGTTTGCCAGCTTTCAAAATGAGCAGTGACTTTAACCCTTAGAGCAAGGTTTGTTATGTAATGTAAGAATGATTTGAAGTGAAGAACATCCCTTGTACACACTGAAGTGGGACCAGCTCATGACCTAAATATCGTCTTAAAATTCTGTGCACCTGCTGTCTGTTGTAAGCAGTTCTTCAACATCATGAGATGTTTTCAGTTTCTGTTGGCTCCTTTCTGGGTCTTAGATTACACTTGAAGTAGATTTCTGATCTAGTTCATCCTGTATCAAAGAACGTCCAACGGGTTTTGTCACACACTTTTTCCCCTACAAATTAATACTTTTTTTCTGCTGGTCAGATTTACACTACTTGTGAAGTGGATTATGATTTGTCTTCAACAAAACACAGTGTGCACTGTGAATGAGGGCCATAGGCTTGACCTTTGTTTTATTATTTTGTCACCAAAATAACAGACATCAGTGATCGGAAAAGAAGCAAAATATTACATGCGTTGTCTATAGACTCAGTTTCTCTTTCTGCTCAATAATTTTTCACATCTCTCCCTCCCCCTTTTCATTCAGTGTTTTTTTTACCAGTTTTTTGCCTGTGTGGTTGATGTGCGTTTAGTGTATCTTAAAGCTTTAAGGCACACCCTTGTGAAAGCGCTTTATCTTAATTCTTTAAACATTTCCGACCATTTAAAGATTATTGTGGCCCTTATCCCAATTAAATCAGTGGAGAGTAATGACACTCTTTGCTAATGAGCTTATACATTGCTGTGATTAAAAAGAAGTTCCCTTTCCTGGGTTTAAGTTGTCTGTCCATTATTATTACATTTTCTATTCCTGTTATTGCAGAAGGCTTAGCTTACAGGGCCATGTTATTTTGTTGTAAACCATTTATTTAAAATACACATCCTGTATTCCTTATATCTTAATTTTGCTGAATTCTTTTTCAAAAAATAGTTTTTCTTATTTTGTATTGAAGAGTGCTTAAAATCTCTTCTGAGATGGGTACACTTTGATTATTGTCTAATGTTTATACAAGAGCTTCTATGTCTTCTTACTCCTTCAGAAATGGAAGCTGTAATCCTAAAATCTGCAGTGGGTTTAAAGATTTTAGAAAGGTGTTTACACTTTCTAAAGGGCAAAGGTATTGGCTTTTTTGAGGTTTTAAATATCCCAATTAGGAAATTCTCTAAACAAAATTTCCAGTGAGAGCACTCTAAGATGCAGTATTTCTGTGTGTCTCCAGTTCAAACTGGACCAAAGGTTTTTCTAAACATAACTGGTATTACCATGCAAATTCAAATGCAAATGGCAGCATGATATTTAGTCAGATATTGCTCCCCAAGTTTGTTGACCAAATTGTTTTGCAACAGATAAAGATACACACAGGTTTGATCTTCATTTGGAAAAAGCAAAGGGAAAAATAACACAACCCAAAGTTGTAATTCAGCAACACCTGACTACATCTATTTCTACGATTGTCCATCTTGATGAGTGAAGTCTTGTTAGAAAAGCCGCCCAGCCCTGTCTCCTAAACACACTGTGCTCTTTTTTTGTTTCATGTAGGCTTGAACTGTAATGCAGTGCTCCATACAGAGCTCTTCTAGCTTGTTTTTGAGGGGGGGTGAACACAAACACAATGCTAAGAAAAATGACATGGCCTTATCTCAGTGATTTCAGTTCAACTTAGCTGGCGATCCTTCTTTCTCGGAAGGTGATTTATACAGGGTTTTGTTTCTTTTCAGTCAGGATGACGTCCTGCGTGAAGAGTGGCTCATGTGCTGTAGTATGGTTTGACACCCTTTTGTGACATGAGCTTTCACGACCATATCTGGCAAATCTTGAGCCGTCGACTAAAATGGACTGCCTGTTCTCAGCCTTTTCTGTTTCTTTTCTAGCCTTCCCTCTATCCTCAGCAGATGCATATGCATCTCCGTTTGGATCCTGTAGACAGATTTCCACCAAGTAATTTCTTCCATTAAATTCCGTTTTTTTGTCTACTTAAAAAAAATGTGCATAATCAGTAGATGCATAGACAAGCATTATACCAATGTAAATAATCACTGTGGCATCTCAGCACGTGCTTGTTACTCTACCTGCTGAGTAACTCAGATCCTCTCTCTGGAACGTGAGCTGTGGGTTTTTTGTTTGTGCCGATTATTCTTCAGGAAGCTAGAAATAAATATTCTGTTTTTAGTGTGACAAGCTGGGGAGAACTTGTCACCTTTTCAAATAAATTGTCACTTTCCAGTTGGCTTTCTCTTCAGAACAATTAAAGGGCTCAGATCCTTTTCTTTCCCTTAACACAGTAGGACGTCTCTCTTTGGCAGGCTATTCTGTCTACGTTTCATTGTCAGCTTGTCCAGAATGAGGCCTGCCGTTGTCACAGCGCCACATAGTGAACCGGCTAAACACAGTTGTGTACTCAGGTTACAGTGGTGCAGAGATTATCAACTTTGTTTCTCTTTTATAATAAAGTACAAACTGAGACTGACTAAGCAAATAAAATGCCATTCTTCATTGTAAAGCTAGAAAGACTTGGGTGTGAGTGTGATATCCACAACATTACCCCTTTAAAAAATGTAAAAGATGTTAAAATTCATTTTCACATTTCGCACTTGGTATCCAAAGATGTCTTAAGTGATTGCCTTTTCCATTCTGAAGGCTGCTATTGGATGTTTTCTTACTCTTCAATAGCAGATCTAGATTTTTACCTTTATTATTGGGCAGGGTGCAGAAAATATTCCGCTTCTGTTATGAAATTAGGTTCAAATGGTTTGATTTTCCTTCCAGTTAGTGGCTTCTGTCTCCAGAAAAAAATGTATTTTCTTTCTGGAATTGTTAATTTGTTCGTCAAGAAAGCCTAGAAATGAACAAAACACTGTTGGGGTTTTTTTTGTGCCTGCTGCTGCTCAGAAATCCCGGCCCTTGGCTTTGGCGTACCGCTAGGTGAATAAACTGTGCCTTGCTCTCCTCCCTCTCCACCCCTCCTCTGTCTCTGCACTCTCTGCTTCTGTCCTGCAGGCCTCCTACACTGCCTCCTCCTCTTCCTCCTCTTCTCTCTCCTGTCACGTTCAGCACTCTAATCCCACTACTGTCGCGGTGGAGGATGCCAGCTCCGCTCTCAGCCTCAGCATGTCCGTCTCTAACTCCTTCCTGAGCCGGCACTCTTCCCTCACTGCGCCTCCGGTGAGTCTCGGCCTGTCTGTCTGCCCTGAGGGCCGTGGCCTGTGCTGTTGTGCTTGTGTCTGCTGGCTCGTGGTGTCATCTTGTCCTCCATATTGCAATGGGAATGCTAGCCCTGGTGCAGGTAGTTACCAGTGCCCTGGGTCACATCCCAAGCCAAGTTCTCAACGAGTGGGGAAAAACATCATTTCTCTTTAAGGCGCCCATTACCCTGAGTGCAAACACTGCACATTGAGAGAGAAATAAGTCAAGATTAATGGAACGTAAATATCTCAGCCTTTTTAAAGTTGTTCCTATTGTTTTAAGCCACATTGATTTTTTTTTCTCCTGTGAATTTGGAGAAAAGAAGACTGAGTTCCCCAAAGATTAAATTAACGTTTGGATGCAACTGAGGAGAGGCTGTGGCCGTGCAGTCTGCCAAAATAATAATCTCCATCAACTCCTTGTTTACCAGAATTTCCCCACTTGCTCTCAGCACAAGACGAGGCTTTTGTACTGACAAGTCTCCAAAAAAAAGATAATTATTGATCATGGTTTAACAGCTAATCCTTTTTTAATCCAGCTACGCAGATGCTGTTGAACAGGGTTGGTCCTTGTCCTTTGTTTTACTGTACTGTCATTTGTACCTCTAGAGGTAAATATACAGATACAGGTGCAGTTTAAGAATCTTATTTCCAGATTTGCTTATGAAGATTTTAGGGAAATGACCCCTTCAGTGTTTAGGCGACAAGAGGATGACCTTGAAATTTTATTTTTTTAAATAAATGCTGTTTTTTTTAAACAGCCATCCATTAGATTTACTACTTTAATTCGAGTACATTTGAAAAATAAACAGTTCACCTGCTTGCAGCATTAAACCAGGACCATTGAGGTTTAGTTTTTGTTTCTTGCATTATCTGGTCTTTTGGTAACACCTGGAAAGAGGGACCACTCTGAAATTTGAAATGTGGGACTGGAATCTGTTCCAGTAAAACTTTCAGCCTATTTGGGGTTTGGACTGGAATGGGAAATTTGAGATACATTTGCAAGGAAATATAGGTATCTGCTTTTTTATGTGGTGAGTCAAAGATGAGATGGTGGTTCAGTGCTTTGTGTCCTAAGTTGTTGTTAGTTTTCTTTCTGGCTTTTCATTATTGACATGTGCTTTGCAACCTGTTTTCTGTCTAGCTGTCATCTTGTCTTACTCTGTGTTTTAAATTTTCTTTTATTACCAATCCACAGTGATGCACAGTGTTTTGCCATTTTTAATCCCCTTGTCGCCCTTGTTCAAGGTGTCATGGAAACTGTGCTGTATTACTGCTTGTGTAGCTGGCCTTCAGAAAACAAAGCAAAACCTAGTATAATTTAGATTTTTCATATGTGCAGTTATTTTACTATATCTGTTTCTGGTACCTACATTTGCAAATGTGCAGTGTAAGGAGAGCAGGACTTTTTGAACCAGAAACTCCTTTCGCAAAGATTCCACTCCAGTGTTGCAAAATTATGTAAGAGAGAAGTGTCCTTACGCTTTCCTACTGTCAGTAATAGCTGTGAGAAGAAACTAGGGGCTGAAGGTAGGTACTAATTAGAAATCTATGTCAGGTTTTAGAAACTGCCATTAAATACGTTTTTTTTTCAATTTTAAGTAAAGTATGTTGAGCAAAACATGTATTTTTTCTTTTACTTGTATGGATTTGAAGGGTCTAATCCTTTCTGTAATCAAGTTTCAAATATTGTCTAACAGTTGAAAAGACTTTGGGTAATTACTTGTTGAACAGCGAGATTAATGCCATTTTTTAGATGGCAGAACTGAGAGGGCAGAGTTTTAATCTGTGTTTGACTCGGGTCCAGGAAATGGTTGACAACGCTCATGTCTCATCGTTTCTTTTTTTGTTGCATTGTCTGTCCCCCCCTCCCCCATGTTGTGTCTTTAATTTTCTGTTTTCTTTTTTTTCGCCCCCAAAGTTGGCGCCTACACTTCTCCCTCCCTCCATCTCTGAAGAGTTGCCCTTCCCTCTCCTCCTGCCTTCCTTTTACCCCTCCTTCACCCTGGCAGCCCCTCCCTGTGTTCCCTGTCCTCTACCCGTTGCGATGGCCTGGCCCCACGCCCCTCACGCCACACACTCATTCCTCCACCAATCAGTGTTCGCCCAGCCTTTCTTCGACCCCACCCTCCTGAGCCAGTGGTGGCTCCACCACCCTCTCTCCAACCAATCGCTTTTGCCCCAGCCCCCTCCCAGCCAGTCAGGCCCTAATGTTTCGGACAGTCCCATCTGGATGCCTGAGCCTTCTTCCCTTTCTGCCCATCTTGAATCACCGGTGAGCGATTCCCAGGGCATGATGTGCCCTCGAATAGTTGTAGACACTAAGGGCTGTTTTTCCAGCTCGTCTGATTACAGTGGATCTGGCTTGTCCAAGTGAGAAGATCTATATGGTCTGTATTACCTCTCCTGCCTGTTTAGTTCATGCTGAAAAAAAAATGAATGTTCTCAACTGTTAAATAAAATTAGTTTTTTTGTTTCTAACACCACAATTGCCATTTACAGTTTGCTCCTTCAGTCTTCAAATTTAAGTATATGTAAAGATACACAGTATGCTCCTTCATCTGGGTAAACAGATCATATAAAATTTGTCTTCAAGGACAGCAGCGATTGCTTTAATCAGACATCAAGAAAAACACAACCACCTAACCTAAAAGCTTATACCTTTCCATATTTATAAAAACATGTCTATCTTTGTCCAGCACAACTTTCCCATTTTGCTCTCCTTTTGGGGTAGTCTTTATTTTAAATATTGATCCAGCAATGAGAATGACGTGTTTTCCCTATAAACAATTGAAATAACATTATAAGAGCTATGACAGAAAAAAACACTTTAAAATGGAAGGGAAATGGGATAAGGTAGCCAAGGTTTTGCCAAATATGGAATATCTTATTCAGTAGACCTTTTCTGCGGACCGAGTAGAGAACTTGAAGCCTTTGCCGTTTCCTGCGATCATTTCATTTTAACAGTGACAGTATGTGTTCTCATATCCTTGGGGTTTCAGTCACACAGGGTGGGAATCTGAATTCCTGACTACTAGGGGTGTCAGTGAGGAGTGCATGCTTGATGCTGCACACGTGAAAGCTCTTCTGGTTCTTCACTTTGGGTTGGGTCACCATTTTTGCTTCTTACGCTTGAGGTGACTTAAAACCCCACTAGATATGAAAACAGTTGTGATTGTTTTGGTAGAACAAGTCACTTTAGAGCAGCTGTGACAGTATTATAGATGTATGAATAATCACTTTAAGTTTTCACTGCTGCTCTGGAGACTCCATACTGTCAGATTGCATGTAAACTGTAGGACTAATTGCATGCATTGCTGCTGCTTGTTCATAGAACGCAGTGGTTAAGACTGAATACTATACAGTAACGTAGAAAAGAGGTCAAACATAACATTTACTTATGGCCTTAGGATAACTGTTAGATCTGTTGTTTTTCAGTAGTCAGCAATATAAAAAAAAATGTATTTTTTAAACTAATTCACATTACTTTTGGGAGCCTTTAACTTGTACTGTATGTTCAACTTGATCTGAACACGCGTGTGCTTATAGGCAAATGAACTTTCAGTTCTTTTCTGAATAATGCAGGGCATTTTATATTGAAGATGATAGGCTTGTTTTTCTGAGTTATGATTTTATTGTGGAAGCATTTAAACAGCTCTCTGTGGGATAAGGCAGCTCTGTTGTTTTGATAGGATGAACACCTGCAAAGTCTTGACTTATGATCTCTGGAGTTCAAAACAGATTCATTTTAATATTCTTGTCAGATAACCAGCATTTTTATTGTGTTAGAAACGGCTGAACCCATTACATTTCTTTCATGGAATGTGCTTTTTTAAAGGACGTCAGACGGCAGTGTTTGTTAACCGACGTATATGCACTGTAACTGAATATAACCCCGCTATTTCCTGCTCAGTCCTATTTTAAGGACTTCAAAGCTACCCATTCATGAATCTGACCACAGTCCCAGCTGTCTTCTCAAATGTCTGCAAAGAGCATCAGCTTGAGATGCAGCCATTGAACTGCTGGGTTCTTGACCTGGAAGCATTCCTGAAATAACTTTCATGTCAAAGAAGTACTTTGTGATGAGCTTCCCTATTAAAGCTCTGTACTTTGCAAATTCAGACTGTAGCTAACACACAGGTCCCAGTGTGTTTATGCAATTACTTTCTATGACCACAGACTTACCTGTAAAAAAGATTTGCTCATAGTAGGACTATCCTCTAATGGTGTCTGTAAAGAGTAATTTGCAGGTTAACAAAAGTCTAGAATCTGATGCCACTCCAAGCTTATGAGAAATGTCAACTTCAGGCACTTTCAGGGCTTGGAAGGATGTTTCTCTGGGTCAGATCCAGAGACTGACAGCAGCATTAAGGACACAACGCTCGTGCAATCAAAGGGAGTTTCTGTCTTGAAAGTGACTGCCCTGGACTTCAGAAAACATGTTACATGATTCATAGTGCTATATAATGCTCTACTTTCTTGAACCTTACAATACCAGTGGGCAGACACAGCACATTTCCACAGCATTACAGAACAGAAGCCAACCAGACAGGCCAGAAATCAGATCCATCCTCTCTTGTTTCATGTGCTCGCACCTAAACGCACAGCCCTGCTAACAATCTGTTTGAATTGCACAGGCCCTGGACAGTGAGCCCAGTTCTCTCTCTTCAATGCAGAATCTCGGTGTGCCTAATCCAGTGAAGGGATGTTCATTCAGTGCCTGGGTGCCCCATTGTTTTTTGAGCTTTGCACAGCTTTCCACTGGGTGATTCAGAGTGTCAGCTGTATTAAAAATCCTGATAACCCCTGGCACAGAAGCCGGGGTGAAGAGGTTATTTGATTGTTTGCCTGGCCTAAAAAGGATATCTTTTGTTTTGTAACCCAGACATAAAATAACTAAAAGCACTGAAGCCTTAACTAACACCTAAGCAATTGCCCTGCAAACACCAGATAAGTTAGCTCCGTTCCCCTCAGTAGTTTAATTGAGTTCATACTCTCAAATGTTATTATGCTACAGAAATTGAGAAACCTACAGCTTTTTCTGAGGTCTTCTTGAACTCAAAATATGCACAAATCCCTTTGTTTATTTCATATGTCCAAAGGGGAATTTCCAAATTCTTTCCTAAGTGTATGCCCAGGTTGTTTGATCAGAATGCAAAGCAGGGGTAAGATGTTGTGAATGTGGGATTTTGGAGAAGTTTATTTGAAAAGTTGCTGGCGTAATGGGCTTGTTGTGAAACCTCTTCTTTTCATCTGTGTTTATTGTTCCTCGGAATGTCTGTGGCTTAGGGAAGTGAGAAAAAGATGGGATGCCTGGAATTTCTCGGTGCCAAGAATTCCGAGACTGAGGGACCCCAACTCCAGCAATTACTTAAAATCTGCGGTGTGTCATGTAGGGGCCAGGAAAGTTCTCCCAAGATACGGAGCACCCCCTGATTGACACAGATCTCCCACAGCCTTGTGGTGGTGCGGGACTGGAAAGGAAAGTGTAGAAGTAGTTGACCCAATGTCCCCGATGAAGAGACTGTGATACCTGCTCTTTCCTGAGCATGTGTCCTTGGATTGTGTGGAATGCAGGCCACATGTTTGTAATTTGAAACAGATTTTTTTTTTCCTTTGGTGCATTTCAGGCTTGACCTTTGCCCCCGTATGCAAGAGAATTTTTTACATTCTTGTTTTTCTCGGGGCATGATGTTTGAGGGAAGCAGTGGGCTGGGGTTTGTAAGGGGGGCTACCTAGGCCTGGCTGTTAGGAAAGCTGTTTCGCATTTAAACCAAAAATATTTATTTCCACTTTCCTATACCCCCCTCTGCCCTGGATAAAGGTGTATATTGCCCAACCTACTCTCAAAACAAATTGAACAATTGCCTAATGTTAGCTAAGTTCCTGGACCCAAAGGTTTGAGGAGGAATTTGAGGGCAAGTGGAGGCAGATCACTTACTCTCTCAAATTCCATTTAGAACACGCAGTGCTGTGAACAGCAAGGATGACCTAATGTGAACATATTCTTTCTGCATTTCCGATTCGTCATCCCGTTAAGCCTCACACCTAGGGCCACACTGAATCCCAGCTGGATTGGTCATATTCCACGTTAAGAAGCAAACCAACATTTTTTACATGTAGTTAATAAAAAAATGAGCATTCAGGAATTTGGGTTTTATGCACTGTTTTGTTGGTTGAGTATAAATATTTGATCAATCAGTATGCAGTACGAGTTTCACATATTGAGATATTTTATTGAAAAAAAAAGGCTCAGAAAGCCCGTTCTTTCACTTTCTATTTTTAATTTCCTGTTTTCTATGCTTATACTGTAAGTCTTTGTGATTAAAGACACAAACCTGTTTACCTCATACATCTGTGTGAAGTTTAAGATGGTGTGAGCCAAAGTCCTTCTTGTTAAATAATGGTGAATTTAAAAAGTATAGGTTTTTTCGATGGAAGGCTTAACAGAGGTGTTAAGTCTCTTTCAGTTTAGTGTCTGTGGGAGGGAGTGGTATTTTGGTTTGGGATGAGGGTTTTTATGAGGTCTTCTGAGACAGATCCTTTCCCCTTCTCAAGAGCTATTTAGCACAAAGGATTGGCAGTAATCTCTGAGGTGTGATGCTGTTGAGAATGGAGCTGGAATGGAGCTGGGCATGAACTCAAAGTGCGATTGGCTACTGTCACCACATGCTTTGACACTGAAAGCTGAATAAGGGGCATTTTATTCTTTTGGGTGTGTTTAGTCAGGCCAGTCTGAGTGCCGTCTGCGGTTGTGTGACCTGAAGGTGGAGGAAAATTAAAGACCGGGTCAGTCTGGTTTGGCTGCAGGAGAGCTCTCTGTGGCACAGTCTGTTAGCTGGAGTGGCAGAGGTGATGAAGCTGTGCAATATACAGTGCCTTTCAGGCTTCTGAGAGGGGCTCTTTGTTTTGCTTGGCTGTGTAAACTTCATGCTGTTCATGCTGGCAGACCTCAGTGGTACATTTTATTATCCTCTCACTGTCTGTTCTTCCTAGAAGGAATTGTGATAGGAAGCAGAAAGAGGCTGGTTCTCTTCCTTCCTTTGCCAGCAAGGGTGTTTTTTTAGATTTGAATTTTTTTGTCTCTTGTTTATATGTGCATATCTGTTAAAATACATGTCAGAGAGATCCTGAATATGGGTTCTAGACATTGATCCTGCCTAAGTAATTGTTTATAGAAAGATTGTAAGGTATTATGAATCTTTCCTATAAAAGAAGCCATTTTTGTCTTAGTTTTTCCAGATGCATTACTCTAGTAGATGATCCTAAAGCATGAAAAGTCAATTAAGAGATGATGAAACATCTTTCTTCACCCAGACATCTTTTTTGGCAAAACATGTTTCCAGGCATTTCAATCTTTTTACGAAAAACAGTCTGAAATGAACAGGAAATTTCAAAGTCATCCTGTATTTTACTTCAGGTACAATTTCATCTCAGTTTAAAGAGAAAATGATAAGCATATCCTTATCATGATAGCAAATTTTGATTTTTGTTCTCCTCTTACTGCCCATGTGTATAAAAACAGCAGTTGTAGTCTATACTGTTGGTTCTTCATTCGCCTTTGCTGTTTTCCAGTTGCCTCAGTAATAGTACAGTTCTGTTAAAAGGGTGAAAATAGAAGCAATAAAACTTACTTTCGTCTGGTTAGCCTAGTGCATTTTTGCCATTGTAGCTGTCTCGTATATTTCCTTTTAGCAGTTTGTATGAATTTTGTGAGAGTAAACCTTTGACTGGAATAAATGAAAAATAATTTGCTTGTGACCAGGGAGTCTATTAAGCTGTTGTGGTTTTAGTCCAAATGTTTGGAATGGACACTCAACCTTGCAGCTGTATCTTTTTTTTTCCCTCCAGAATGTGTTGAAAGCTTTTGCTTGTAAATGGGAGAATGCTCTTCTGGATTTGCTTTAAAATGTTCCATTTTCTCTGTCGGCTACCTTCAAGGGTACCAACTATAAAAAAAAGATCAACAAAAAGTAACTTTACAGAGAGAACTGGACCTCATCCCAATGAAACATGTAAGATTTAATTCAGGGGCTTGCCTTTCGTCTAGACCAGCGCTTCTCTCATCTCCTCTTTCTTTTTTCCTCTCTTTCTCTCTCTGTCCCCTCTGTCTTCCAGTACAAGACTGTTTTTAGGTCCTACTCGCAGGACTTTGCACCTCACAATCAAGCCTCCATTCCTCCTTTCCTCTCATCTGTCTCTTCCCACTTTCCCACTGTCCACCAATCGCAGAGCTCGGACCTTGAGGCCCCAGCCACCGCCGGCCAATCAACAGATCCCGGGGGTATGGCACATGATTCCCTGGAAAGCTCTGGTGGCTCTCTCGCTGTCTGCCTTCCTTCTGAATCTTCTCTCACTGACTCTCTGCAGCCCTCTGTGGTGAGCTTCTACTGGGGGTCTAGACAGGACAGGGCATCTACATTCGCAAGGGACTGGGAGGGTACCGGGCAAGAGGTTCAATAAACCCGGGGTTGTGCGCTGATGGTATGAAATCAGATTTGATGCCAGCTGGTCCACTTTTATCGACGTGCATGTTGGATGGTATATATGATCCAAGAACGGTGCCCAAAGTGTCGAAGTTGCCTCTTCCATCTATTTGCCCATGGGAGCATGGCCATGGTTTTGACTGATAAGGTGTCATCAACCGTTTATTAAAGCTATGGCTTTTTAAATACAGTGAAACATACTACATATGGAGGCGCCACCTTCTGGACACTGCATGGTCCTGCACTGCACTGCATAAAGTACTTTTTAGGAGGGAGGGAGATTTCTTTTGAGTAGTAGGCTATGATTAGAGGGTTATTTTTTTCCAGCATCAGCAAAGAATTGATAAAACTGAAACCACAGTCAGTTTAGATCTGATCTTTAGTGATTGCCACGGACCAATTAATGGAACGTCAATATTTGCTGTTCTGCAGAGATTTGTGCTTTCTTGGTTCTGGAATAGAAGTAGTATCTGCCAGCACACGCTTTGGCAGCTAAAACTCACTGCCCTCTGGATTAGTCCTGCGATCGCGCTGCTGGCTCACTGGATTTCTTTGGGCGCTCCACCCAACAGCTTCGGCGGCCAACACCCCACACGGGCTCTTTGTTGGAGTTGAGCTCCTGCGTCGCTGCGAACCGCCCTGCCACGGGCTCTTGTCAATCTTGCTGTCGTCCTTTCTTCTGTAGAGCGAGAGCGCTAACGAGGAAGGCGGGGAGGGTGAATATGTCAATCTGTATTCGTCCAGCCAAGCCAATGGAGAACTCCCTCATTCCAAAGGTGTAAGTAGCTGGTATGCCATGTTACCCTTGGGGGGCTGCAGAAACAGCAGTCTGGAGCATGTGAGGCTGTGGATAAGAGCTTGGGTTGCTTCTGAGGGCTACCCTGTGCTTCTGAGCTGCTTGGCATGCTGCCTTGTACTCATGCTTTGACGTCTTCTTTTATGTCTGGGCTTCCTGTCAGTCTAAACCACTGTACACTAATTATATCCTAAAACTGGGTGATTGAGAACTTTGTCTCACTTATAGGAAATACCCCAAAAAAGAGATCCCAATATGCTGAGCTTTCAAACTGAAAATATATGAGTAATATGTTATGACGCACATCTTTTATGTTCTGGAGAACTAATATAATTATTTTCTAGTTCAATTAACTGGCATTGGGATCTTGTTTATATATTTTGAAATACCAGAAGAGATGAAAAACACTGCTGTCAGGATGTCTGTGTGTGAGAGACAGGATGGCATAATTGATTCAGTGTTTTAAATCTATACATCTCAATTGCATGTGCAGTTCAGTGTGTTCATTCATCAGTTATTGCCAAATCTGTATCATGAGTCAAACCTAATTTTAACTAGTCAAAGTCTAGTCGAAACACCACTCCACTCAGTCTCAATGGGTGTTTTTTGGCTATAAGTGAAATACAAGCCTATGAAAATAACGTTTGATTTATCCAGTGCTTTTTTTTGCCTGCACATTGGCCTGGATCTGCAGTGGTGTTGCTTTTGTAATGCAGAAGGCGTGATACTCTGAGGAACCGCAGCATGAAAATATACAATAATCGCACGGTACATGCAGTGTGAGAATTCAAAGAGAACCTGTCTCCAGTTTCACACTGGCAAGTTGCATTAAAAATTGCATAAAATGTGGTTTCATTCAAGCTGAATACTGCAGTGCATCTAGTCCAGCTACTGAACAGTATGGCAAATGATTTTAATCCTCATCCTTCTTGGAACTCCTCATTTCAAGCTGTTTAACAATCCTGTGTTTTAATGCATTAAAGCCTTTAATAACTGTGTAAGGTTTTTGAAGGTCAACTTTTGTTGCATACATTCAAAAATGATATTGCTTTGCCTCTGGGTGTAACCCTGCATGGATGATGAACCTGCATAGCTTTATGTGTACCTTACAAGATTGTGGAGTGCATCCTTTATTTTTTCTATTGTTTTGTATCTATATATGCACAGTGTGAGTTCATACGTGTCTGTAGTTGTTTCTCTGTGTCCAGTTTCCTGTTGTCACACTTGTATAACAGCTGTTCTTCTTGAATGCTTTTGATCCAGAGTATAGTTTACTCTGAATTTATAACAAAATTTTCCTTTGTCAGCATTGTCAGTGCCTCCCATAGATGTCATGTATGTGGAAGAATTACTATCTATATATACAGTACATGTAAGGGCTCAGTGTGAAGTGTTGTTCTTGAAATAACAGCCATCTGTTTTTCCTATGTGTGGTGCATGTGTGTTGTTTTTTATTGTCTCTGCTGCTTGTGAACTTGGGTGACCTCCATGAAAAACCAGGTTGCTGCTGTAGATTGTTTGTAGGAGAGACTGTCTGCTGGATGAGACATTAAACTGTCTACCTGGTTGTTAAAGATCAATGGGACTGTTCGTGACAGCAAGGGTATTGATAAGTAGGGACACCCAGTGTCCTAGTTAAATTTCATTCTGGGCTTGCAAGCCTCCTCCATAGATAATTTGGTGAAGTAGTTTTCATCTTCTCCTCGTAATGTGCTGTACAGGCTGAATGGGCTGTATTGGCATTAAATGACTGTTGTGCATTACCTAGGTGACTTCTCTCCTGTATATACATTTATCTGGGGCTTCATTGTGATGAAAGCAGAAATTGTTAACTTCTAAACCGCGTTTCCAGGTTGGAGCCAGCACAATGTTTCCCTCAGCCCTTGAAATCCTGAAGGCCCCTCTTTACAATAGTGTTGTTCATTATCAGGAGCCAACAGCTGTGACAGACGAGGTCCTTCAAGACCCCGGGCCACAGAAGTCCTCCGCCAACAGTAAAGAGATCGCAGACGTGGAAAGGTAGGCCCCTTTCACATTGTACTGTGTGGACCTACCACTCTTCACTCGGTGCTTACTGAACAGCTGCTTTCTGTATTTTCTTCACAGAACAGGAGCAAAAAGTGGGAAAGCAAATGATGAGGGTCCAAAAAAAACATAATAGTTGAAAGAAGATTATGTATAAGCCCCATATAATGTTAAGTGCAGGGTATTTGGAATTGCAAAATGAATTTATCTATTTTAGATCATTCCTTCACATTCAAAATGTGTAATAGTCGTTTTGGGGAGAAGAAGAGGAGAAAAATTGGGGAAAAAAATGTCTTGAGGTTTGATATTAATGAACTAATGTGCAGTTTGATAGCCTCAATTCATCTAAGATGTACTCTAGACTTGGAATAATATCTGAGCATGGTGTCAGTGATGTGGGCGAGTGACCCTTGTAATTGTATTCTCAACAGGAGGCAGAAATCCACAGACTCGGGTCAGAGCGATGAGGAGGTGGACGAACTCTCTCTTATAGACCACAAGGAGATCATGGCACGAATAACACTAAAGCAAGAGGTGAGCAGCTATTCTGTAAGTGGCTCACACATCTCTAGAACTTAGGAGAAGTGGATATGTGCATTCTATATATGCAAAATCTCAGCACTTGTGATTTTCAGTTACACTAAGAGCTGTTGACTTGAGTTATTTGAATTTGATCAAGATCAAATTTAATTTTTTATAATAATAATAATAATTCCTTATACTTATGTAGCGCTTTTCTGGAAAATCCACTCAAAGCACTTTACAGGTAATGGAGATTCCCCTCCACCACCACCAATGTGCAGCATCCACCTGGATGATGCGACGACAGCCATAGTGTGCCAGAATGCTCACCACACATCAGCTATCAGTGGGGAGGAGAACAGAGGGATGAAGCCAGTTCATAGATGGGGAGTATTAGGAGGCCATGATTGGTAAAGGCCAATGGGAAATTTGGCCAGGATGCCACTGTACAAGACCTTACTCTTTTAAAGAAGCGCCCTGGGATTTTTAATGAACACAGAGAGTCAGGACCTAGGATTTACTTCTTATCCAAAGGATGGCACCTTTGTTTTTTACAGTATAGTGTCCCCGTCACTATACTGGGGCATTAGAACACACACAGACTGCAGGGTGACACCTCATATTGGCCCCAACAACACCTCTTCCAGCAGCAACTTTAGTTTTTCCCAGGAGGTCTCCCATCCAGGTACTGGCCAGGCTCACAATTGCTGAGCTTCAGTGGGTTGCCACTTGTGAGTTGCAGGATGATATGGCTGCTGACAATAAGGTTGTCCCAAAAATGTTTGGGCAAATGTATTCTATTATCTTCTTTCTTATATGTATCCAAAGACCATAATCCTGTGTTTGGGATATAGTAATTGTATACATTTTTCAAATTCACAATTAAATGTAAATCTTTTAGCTACAACTAAATTTTGTGGAGTCTATTCTGAACTGATTATCATGGGTAAAAGTTCTGACCCAACATCAAATGTATCAGGTTTGATACATCAAACCTTCAGTAGTAACCGTTCAGAATACCCAGATCTGGGTATTGCTGTTAAATAAACATTGCTCAGTAGCATGTCAGGAGGACATCTGAATGACTTATACTGGAGCCTGTCTGGGGCTTTTTAAGATATTCTGTTTTATTAAAGGATCCTTGCTTGCTCTCTCGCTTCCCTCAATTTTGTTGTATCCTGCACACTGCTGCCCACTGCCTGCTTTGCTGAGTAACTACGTGGTCTGGTCTTTCCTCTGTTCCGCAGCCTGACAGAGGGCAGTACGTTTGTGTGTGCGAGACACCAGTCTGGGCTCCTCCCAAGCTCCGAGCCAGCTATTTTAAAGGGTCTGCATGAATGCACAAATTATCCATTGAGAAAAGACAATAAAAACAAAATAGACAATATTAGGGGACCCAAGGGAACTGCATTGAAGAGGAATATTCATTGCTTAGCCTTTGGAGAGTGTGGTTCAGCTAGCTCTGTGCTGAGCTTGGCTTGATTAGCCAAAGGCAGAGAGAGGATCTCGATCGTTAGTGTTTTGGACTGCGTGCTTGTTCTGTCTGTTCCTGTCTAATCCTCTCGGCCTTGTGCTTTCAGAATGATGACGGACCAGATGTGCGGGCTGGATCAGGAGATATTTTATTAGTCCACGCCACTGAAACAGACCGCAAAGGTATTTATGACTTCCTTGTGACATCTCCTGATTAAAAGCTCATTCTGTGTCTTGGTTTAGCATGTTCTTGTCATGAGTCAAGTTGGATTTAATTTGTTTTTTAATTACGTATTGGTAATTGCAGGTGTTCTCTTCACCCTTTGTATCTCAAATATGAAACTGTGTGATTGTTCAGTGCACAGCTGGAGATGTTACTGTTGTTTTTTCTTGAGTGATTTGTATTTAAAATACACAAGTGGATTCTGGTTGATTTAGGTCTCATTCACATAAAGCTTTGTAGAAAATAAGATCACATTGGTTTATCAGATTTCTGTAAATTCACCACTAAATGCTAAGGTGCTAATCTGTGTTCCTTCTGTTTCAGACCTAGTTTTGTACTGCGAAGCGTTCCTTACAACATATAGGACGTTCATCACACCCGAAGACCTAATAAAGAAGCTCCATTACAGATATCCTTTTGATACAGAAAGCAGTTCTCCTGCTTTCTGTTATCTATGAAATCTTTTTCAAAGGCTGACTGTGGCAGGTCCAGTTCCATAACTTTCTTACTACATCATTTTACACTGGGTGGTGTATAAAACAAAGACTATTCAAGTCAGAGATGTCATTTGCTTGCTGAGCACATGCAAACCTGCTGTCAAGTCAGTAGGTGTCCTTCAGTGCTCCAGTCAGCACTAACTCTCCTGTCAGGCACCATGGAGCTCACTGAGCATCAAAGAGATCAATTACTCAGAAAGCAGGGAGAGTCATAGTGCGATGTCTGCTGATATTCGTTCTCCCCAAGCAGTCAGGAGTTGTTGCTGGAAAATGGAGTCTTTATCAATTGGCAATGCTGAATTTCCTTGGCATTATGTAATGGCAATTCCAAAGTGTTGTATGTGTGTATATATGTTTTACAACTTAACTGCCATATCCATTATGTCTTGTCTTAATTTTAAAAGGAAAAGAGTAGAGAATGCACAAGCAACTTATATCAGTGTTATATCATGCAAAATATTTTTTATACAAACTTAACGTGGGACACAATCAGTGTTTAAAATGTTTTTAACAATACGTTGCTTTGGCTGATGTGCAATCAGTGTACCTTTTGATAGTCTTCTCTTAAAGAAGAAAGCTTGTGAATAGGATTTCTGTTTGATTTAACTAGTCTAAATATATTATTGTCAGACAGCTTGTGTAACATCATTGAATTGAGCTATTTTTGTTTGCTCAGCTTTACAGAAGGAAATAAAAGCGTTTTCTCTCTCCTTTTTGTACAAGTCTGTTGGAACAAGTCCATAGGAACAAGCATGTACCGATCAAATGGAGGTTAAGTAAGAGCAAGCTAACGCATGTTGACATTTAAAAAACCTTCCCTTTGGCTCAGTCAAGAGCATTGATTTGACCTTGAGGAGAAACCTAATGTGACAGTATTACTGGCTTTAAAAAAATGACTTGAAACATACAGTAGACATTGTTTTATAAGGATGTTGCGTTTTTCTTACTTACCCTCGTGTAATACGTAATAGAACCTTTACACCATTAATCCTCGTATTATAAATGTGTTATAAGTCCACAGTTGAGTCTCTCCAATTCAAACCCAGTCTGTGAGTTGTGCTTGAAAAAGGAAAAGAAAATACAGTAGCTAACATTGATTTTACTTGAGAGATGCTTCAGTGGAAACTGCAACATGTCACGATCAGCTTACTTTAAAATCCTCTGATACTGCAGCTGGTTTAATTTGGACTGTATGTTTTCAAGGATTTGATGACGTCAACTTTGGGCCATTTTAATCTGTGGATTTCATTTTCTTAACTCCGTTGTACATATACAAGATTCTGTCATAGCCCAGACACCTTTAAGAAGCGTGTGAGCAAAAACACGTTTTTTGTGCTTGTACGGGTTGTGGATGAACTCTGGTGAGTTTTTTTGTTTCCTGAAGTTTGTTTGTGTACTAGGTGAAAATGTTTATGTGACTGTGCACTAACATTTGTTCACTTCATGTTAACACTTCGACTGGAATCACAGGGTCTTACTAGCTTCTAAAAATGATTTGAAACTTCATTTAACATGGAAAACAGAAGTCTTTTTTTATGAGGATCTCTTTTTTTGCTTATTACACCCACTTGTTATATGTAATAGAAACTGTACAGTAATAATTCTTTGTTATAAATGTGTAATAAATCTACAATTGAATCTCTCCCGCTCAAACCGAAGCTCTAAGTTGTTAGAATAACATCTTTACACAAATAATTAATTTAAGCTGCAAGGTCAGACTTAAAATGCTGACCAGACTAAAAATGCATTACTCACAAACTCAACCCTAACCATACGACATGCGCTCTGGTACAAAACTGTGAGTGGCGCCGGCGCCACCAGGGGAGGCTGCTAATCTGTCCTCCTACCTCCTCCTCAGCCTGGTGGAGCTCACAGACGACATCCTGAAGCAGCTGATGGAGCTTGTGTTCAGGCTGGTGTGTAATGGAGAGCTGAGTCTGGCCAGGGTACTGCGCAAGAATATCCTGGACAAGGTGGAGCAGAAGAAGCTGCTGCGCTACACCAACTCCCTGAAACCTCTGGCTGCTCGGGGGGTAGCCGCCAGGTGAGGGCTCCAGCCTGTTCAGACATCATTCACCCATCTCCCTTTTCATCAGCACGCCTGCTGGAAGCTTGTTTCCAATAGCCTAGTTTCCTGGCCTGTGCCTGGAGCTCTTGAGCCCCTCTCCCCACCTACAGCATCTTCTGCATGGATAGTGGAAGTGTGGGTAGCAGCAAAGTACAACAGATTGGTTTTAAAATAACCATTTCTAGGATTTTTCTTTTCAGAATTTTTCTAAATATACAGGACTTCTTCCAAACAGGTCATTTTGAGAGACGGAAGGGATTCTTTTATGATTTGGTAGGAATGTTTTAATCGCTCTTATTGTAAATTAGAGATTTAGTGGTAGTTTGTGTTTTTGGAGGTGCTACGTAGAATGGCTGTTAGGAAATGTTAGCGTTCTTCATCTTCTCTAAAGTGTCAGTTCATTCCATTCCCAATTTTCTGCCGCCCCTTTTTCCTTTGGTCTTCCTCATGTCGACATCTTCAATTCCTTTTTTGTATGCCTCTCTTCAGACCGGGCACTCTTCACGACTTCCGCAGCCATGAAATTGCTGACCAGCTCACACTGTTGGATGCAGAACTGTTCTACAAGATAGAGGTAATGGAGGTCTGATTGGTTTGGGATTTCTATCAAAGCTGTATGACTTTTATACAGCACGGGTGTGTGAAATCCTTCCCCTTATTCAGTTAATCTAATTAGCAGATGGGCTGTCTGTTCACCTTGCCTTTGACTTTCCCTGTACTCTTGGTCAGATGTTAGTTTTCGATGTACTGTTGTGACACACACAGACCTTGTTGGAAAGGCATCTGCATGATTGGATTTACAGAAGAATCTCAATGAGTGATGCACAGGAATACCCTTGAAGAGGCAGTTTGGCTTTCACTTTATTAGATGGCAGCGCTTAACTATTTAAAGGCAATAAAGTGATTTCTTCGCATGGACCCATCTTGTTAATACCACGAAAGAGATTAACTGATGACAGTTATCTGAAGATTACCCTTTCCTGCACTTTGCTCTGCAAATCCTGGATTTTCCCTGCATGCTAATCCAGGAGCTATCTAAACAGATGACCATTTTCCCTACAATATGTCATGAAGGAAGTCAGTGGAAAAGGTTGAATAGAGGAATTCATTAGATTGGCAAGAGTTGTTTGCAGTTTTTGCACCACTGTAGGGATTCCCATAAGGATGTGCTGTGGTGTGACTTATTCAAATGTAACCAACAGGAACATTTTGATTTGACCTTCACTTCATGGCCCGACTCCTAAAGCCACTTCTGTTGT
This sequence comes from Lepisosteus oculatus, assembly GCF_040954835.1. NCBI lineage: Eukaryota > Metazoa > Chordata > Actinopteri > Semionotiformes > Lepisosteidae > Lepisosteus > Lepisosteus oculatus. The sequence continues at coordinate 7,458,726 of NC_090719.1, read as the reverse complement.
TCATTCCACTGAGAAATCCATTGTTTTCACTTTCCTTTACTTCTAGCCTTCCGTATATTTAGTTGTTTGGGGTTCTGATTTCCTCTCTGTTCACAGATCCCTGAGGTTTTGCTGTGGGCTAAGGAACAGAATGAGGAGAAGAGTCCCAACCTGACCCAATTCACAGAGCACTTTAACAACATGTCCTACTGGTACGTCTTCAAACCGCACAGCTTTGTGTAACACTCTCACTGATATCTCTGCAGTGGCCAGGGAAATATTGTAGAAGGGTAAATGTACATCTTCAAGGCTCAAACTCCTTCACTAGTTCTACAGTAAAGGCTTTTTTTTCACTATTCTCATGCCTGCATTCGAAGTGAAGTCCAGTTTACGAGAACATATCTGAATTGATGCACTCGTACATTTTGAAACTTGAAACTCGTACTCAGATGTATACTCGGTACTTTTTTGCTGTGTAGATTTAGTGTTTGGAACCCAATACATGTTCCCTGCCTGTATGCCAAGTTTGCTATGAGGAGATTCGAAATAACTCCTGCACATTTTTCTTTATACACCATTTTCATTGCAGTGTACTATTAAAAAATTATGTTCATTTCAAATGAGCTGTCCTACCACCTCAGATTCTTATATCCTATGCTGTTTTCTTCAATAGCTGCTGGTCCAACAAATCTGGTTGTTAGCAATTTTTTGACAGTTTGGAAACAGGCATTCACACCATATAACAAGATGTGCTGGACCAGAGCATGTTAATGTTGGTCTCTTCTCTTTCAGGGTTCGATCCATAATAATTCAGCAGGAGAAAGCCCAGGATCGGGAGAAGCTACTTCTTAAATTTATTAAAATTATGAAGGTGATTGTTCTCCTTATGGATTGTTCTATTAAAGCTCTTTCATTCATCAAAAAAGTGGAGGAGTATTTCATCCATCTACTGAAACGTAAAAAACAAGAGCTAAGCCTTTATTTTTTCTCTGCATCAAGTGATCTGTTTTATTGTGCTCATTGTGTTTTCTATGTATTGTTTAGCACTTGAGGAAGCTGAATAATTTTAACTCGTATTTGGCAATACTGTCAGCACTGGACTCGGCGCCGATCCGAAGACTGGAGTGGCAGAAACAGACTTCAGAGGTTTGTAAAATCTTGTGAATCACTTCAAAGTGTAGGCACTGTTTTCACAGTTTCAACACAGTTACAGTCTGAGTTCTGTAGAGTTTAGTCAACTGCTACACAGCCTCTTTAGGTTTATGGTTTTAACCTGAGAAGATATCTCCAACACTACAACATTCTTAGAAGTTTCATACTTTTTAAGACGTGTAATTTTTTGGCAATTCTGTTTCTATGTAAGCAAATTTTTGTGCTTCGTAAATGAGATCTGCATCTGCATTTTTCTATTTTGGGGTTAAAAAAAATCAGCATTAATGAGTGCATTTCAAGCTGCAATAAAAGTAAAATGTACACAAAATTGTAAAACAGATGAAAAGCAACATGTGATTCAGAACGAGGCAACAAAAACCTCTGGTGATGTGTTGAAGTCCTATTACTTTGTAAAGAAGCAGGCTTGTGAATACATCTCTTTTCATCCAATAGAAATATTACTCTTGACTTCGAGACGGTTTTGCCGACAAATACTACTTGCTTGTTAACTCTGCATGGAGATCACATTGGAACATTTCTTCAATGAAATATCTTCTGCACAAGCTGTACTTATTCACTTGTACATCGAATTACATTAGCCATTACAGTGACTAGTGAGCGGAAAGGGCCACAATTCCTGCCAACTCTCGCTCCCTCCTGTGGCGAGACCACAGGGCTTTGTAACAATATGGCAATGTCCCGTACTTTCAAAAAGTTCACGATTTTGTGCTTAAATTTGTAAATATTTTCTGTACCCTCAATGAATTTATTTTGTAACCGAGACTTAAACCGGTCTGAGAGATTGGGACTGCAGTTCCGGTTTAAATGGAGGCGTGACTTGCGATCTGTAGGCTCGCTAAATCTTACTGTTCTGTTGGTTCTGCTCTCTGCAGGGGCTGGAGGAATACTGCACCTTGATTGACAGCTCCTCGTCTTTCCGAGCGTATCGAGCGGCGCTGGCGGAAGTGGAGCCCCCCTGTATACCCTACTTGTGAGCAGGCCCCTTTTCACCCTAAACTTGATACGCACATACTTCTCACAACTAACTCCATATCTGTGTCCACTAGGACAGCTCAATAGGCAATACCAGATACTCTCTCACCATGGTGCATTCTTATATGTACTTGTATCTGACTAATTCCTGCCTCTCCTGACAAAACTCTGAATTTCTACATAACTTATGAGAGTTTATAATGTCCGGGCTAATTAAGTGGTTCTTTTCATGGCAGGAATAGTTTTCAGGATTTGCTCTGACTTTAAATCCGAACTTCAGATCACTTACACACGTATTGCAAATTCCAAAGCTGGTATGTGCTTCTGGAGGCGTTTTGCTCCTAGCACCATTAAGTACCAGATGTATAAAATGTTAATGGCTGGCTAGTCCTTAGTCCAGATCCCTGCACAAGTTCTGTAGATAATAGTGTTCAAATACATCTCAGAATCTTCTCACATATAGATATCCTGATGGGTAACTTTGTAGAGAGATGGAAGAGATCAGAACTGCTGGATCCCCAGCTGTATGATTTGCCCCTTATTTTTCACAGTGTTTTAAGACCTTGTTAGTCATGTCAATGGTGCAGAGCACATCATGAGATAAAAACAGGAGCACGGGCCTGTTGAAGGATGCCATATTGTTTATTAGGTGTGTCCATTCTCCCTTAGGGGTCTCATCCTGCAGGACTTGACATTTGTTCACCTGGGGAATCCGGACTTCATCGATGGCAAGGTCAACTTCTCCAAACGGTGGCAGCAGTTCAACATCTTGGACAGCATGAGGCGCTTCCAGCAAGTGTGAGTGTAGGGCGGGTGTGGTGAAATGGTAAAACTGCATTGCAGTTGCAGCTGAATCAGGCCAAAGCACTTCACTGATCATGTTATCAGTAGTAAATTAATTCAGAAACCAAGCTACGTGGTATCAGGACATTGTAGGCTGTGTGAACTTCAGATGGTGGGAAGTTGTCCGAATTCTCTGTCTCAGTCAGCTGTCAGTAAAATTCTTTGATTTGTCCAACAAATGATGCCATAAGAATGCTTGATCAAATGCCCCACTTCTACAAAACTTTTTCAGTGGGAATTTTTCCAATCACATTATCAGACTTAATAAGTATGTGATAGTTTTGCTTGAAACAAAAGCAAAAAAAAAACCTCTTTATTCCCTTAGTCCCCCCAAGAACCTTAGTCGTAAGATTAATGGATCTTTTGTATCTGGACATACTGTTTATTTTAAATATTCAGACTGCTTGCCTTATGAAAATCAGACCTAGCTTTGAATTCATAATACCTTCAAATTCATATTGGCTTTAAACTGTTCCTTTTATCTATTCTTGACTATAGCGCAAGGATTATTTTGGCGTGTGTGTATTGCTACATGTGTCAAGACTCATTTCTGCTCCGATATTTTCCTGCTCCCAGGCATTACGATCTCAAGCGCAACGATGACATCGTTTCCTTTTTCAACGACTTCAGCGATCACCTGGCAGAGGAAGCGCTGTGGGAGCTGTCTTTGAAAATCAAGCCGCGCAACATCACCCGGCGCAAAACGGAGCGAGAGGAGAAAACTTAGGGGCTGGAGGCGGCTCGGACGCGTCTGTCAAACCGAAGCAGCTTGAAACTGAAACTGTGACGGCAGCTAAAAGACTGGAGAGAACCCCTTTTCTGTTACAGTTTACTCGGAAACGTTTTTCTTTCGGAAAATGGCCCGGCTCGTAGCCTGTGGCCCAGACAGCAGAAGGAAGAGGGAGCCCTAGTGCAGAGCTGAAGCTGGAGGCTTTTGAGTGACTGCCAGATTCCTCCCCGTCTGTGTCAAGCCCCGTCGTGTCCCGTTTCATTGTGTGTTTCAAGACGAGCCTGTGGTCGTCCTCCACCAGGTCTCTAGAATCATTAATGCCCATCACCAAACCTGCTTCTTTTGCAATACTTTCCTTGGTGTCCAAGTGAACTGTTTGCTGTTGAAGGACAGATGCTTGGCTTGGCAGGGGAATCTCCTGCCACTCCTGCTATAGCACCTGACAATCTGTAGACTGAAGGGGTTTGTCAAGGGGCTGAAGACTTCTATAAACCTAGAAAATTGAAGCAGGGGTACAAAGGAGGGCAGTCGTGGTGCTTGTGGCAGAGGTGTTGTCTAAATCCAAGAATAAACTGTCAGAATACCAACTATGGTTCCGCATCCAAACATAAATTTTACATGCATTCTTCTTTAAGCAATTGATGTATACTGCTTTTGTTCTTTAAAAGTTCAGTGCGGGAAGGATCTTGCCTCCTGGCAAGCTGAGTTCAAACGTGCACTAATAACACCATGACCTGTGGCAGACATGTGAGGTGTTATTAAATAATGGGAGAGTTGGGGAATGCAGTCAGCACCTTTGTTCTTGCCCAGTATGTACCTGGGTGCATTGTCTTCTGTCTCTCTGCTCTGCTACAGGGAGGACAGAAGAATGTTACTATTATCTTCTCTTGTCTACAGAGTTACCCTAAAATGGGGCAAGGCTCAGTGCACAGCTAGGAAGAGCTTGGGGGAAATGGCTCAATGAACACGATCCTAACGGAATCTGGTGCTGTATTTCATTACACATGCCATCATTTTCTTCAGAGTTATTATATCGAAATTTTGCCTCTTCCAGCATACTTAATCACTATAGTTAGTACATAATCGGTATAATACAAAGAAATATGTTCTGGAGCATTTTTTTTATGAGTGCTTAAATGAGTCATACTTAGGTTCACTCCCCAACACACCCAAACAAACACGCTTAAACCAACACACCCTATGTCGGAGTAGTATTAATAATTGCAGTGCATCACAAAAGTCTGAAACCTTATAGTGTGGAAATATTGTAGCTCAAACTTGTTTCGTCAAGACCTTTGCACAATGGGTAAATTTAGAAGGAGAACACATCCATCCCTGACACCTTAAACATTGAAATACAAAAAGGTTTTAATACATTCTCCAGCTGATCCCTTTCTCAGTATGTAGCCAGTAGTTGTAAGGACAGTTTGGTTAGTCTTTGAAAGACATCGGTCAAAACATTGATTTTAGTACATATATCAACAGTTTGCTTACTGGAGAATAATCGTTGGTGATTGCTATCCCATAGTTTGTCATAACCCACAACTATGGAGTTGCTGTCATCAATGGAAAAGGAATACAGGCCAATACGCATTTTATAGCTCTGGTTACCTCCCACAGTCAAAGGCCATACCTGCACGTTAATTGGCTTCTGGGAAAACTGTGTGAGTGCGTGTGTGTCTGTGTGTTTGTGTCTGTTTGCCTTGTGATGGACTCGCGTCCCATCCAGGGTGTATCCTGCCTTGTGCCCATTGCTTGCTGGGATAGGCTCTGGCTCCCCCCCCCCCCCCTTGTGATCCTGAATTGGATAAAGTTAGAAAATGACTGGATGGATGAGTGTTAAACTGAATTACTCTAAATAAAAACAGCATTTGCTGATTTCCCTCAGCTCTGTGCGGTTTTTGTAAAACAGCAAAGGCATATCATCAGTCCCATGACATAAATGTATGGCATTTGTATTACCTCTCCGCGCCTAGCAAGCATTTAATGAAACCTTTCAATTGTAAATGTTGTGCATTTCTCGTCTGTAACTTCCCCCACTCCAGCTGGGCACTGGGTTTTGCTAAAGATGGGTAGCTTTGGACAACCGCATGTAAGCGGTACAAAAAGTTCAAATTTTCTGTGGGCTTTATGTAGTCGCATCGACAGAGAGGTACGAGTGGTTGCACACTTGAGTATTGTAGTACCCTGTATTGTATAAGCAAGTGGCAGGTTGTAAATAATAGTGTTTTAGATCATTCTGAGATTTTTTTTTTAATTTTATTACCATGTGCATGAATTTTGAATTTAGAAAAATTGTATATACTCTGGTGTGAAAAGAGTATATTTCATAGGGAGGGGGATTGGAGGGAGAGGCCTTCTGATATACAGTTTGGTGTGGATAGTATATGGTAATGCACTTTTCGTTGTTTTAAAGCTGGTAGAAGCTTTTTTTTAATTGCAAAAAGGTTCAACATTTATGACTGTAAATCAAGCCATACTTGATTAACTGGAATAGAGTGGGAGATGAAAACACTGCTTCTTAAGTTGACAAAAGTGACAAATTATTGAATTATATAAAGGGGATGTAAAACATTTCACTCAGACCAGAAAAATCTCTGTCCCTTAAACATTGTCATTTCATTTTTTATTTCTATATTGTCTTCATTTGTAACTCACTATTCTGAAAAGATTATTTATTCCATTTTGTCCCACTAGGAACTGCCTGGAATGTTGTGGTTTGTTATTTGCTTTCTTGTTAGTGTGCTGGAGCTGAAACCGGACAGCACAGACACAGTGATGAGGTTCTCCATTTCTAACTTAAATCCTCCTTGATAGCAGATGTTTTGAGACCTCTGTGAAAACAAGGAAGAGTTGATTTTTAGGAGCACATTTCACAGATTATAACTTTTAATGTATGTGCGGTGTCTTCGCAGTCCGGCTGATGAAAGTAAATGGTGCCAAAGAGGAAAGCAACCACTTAACACTAACATTCCTCATTGGGGGAAAATGAAAATGAATACAAGTCTGCACTCAATGAATTATTCTTGACATTCCTGGCTTGTTAAATAGCAAAATCATTACACCCTGAATGACAAGTACCCCTTTATCAACACTGACACACTGACAAGAGGTTGTGCTAATTTATCATCAAGTATGTTACCTGAATGTGCCAAATGTAAAACTAGTTAAATTCTTGTTCTTGTTTAAAATGTTTTACAAGGTGTTTAACCCTCCTGCTAGTTTTGCTTCAGCTTCCCTTTAAAATGCAGATAGGAGTTGTATAACTGAACCTTTATTTATGCAGTCTTTTTCAGTTATAGTATCGGCATGCCTTTTCATTTGTTTTTCTGTGCAAGTCTTTTTTTCCCCCACATCTACAAGAATCTTTTTTTTTTTCAAAAAAGCCTTTTTTTTATACAGATGTATTTTTGTGCATTGGTAGTATCCAGTTTTTATCACTGTGAACAACTTGCCTTTCCTTTATGATCTGAGCTGTAATGAAACAAGAAGGGAGAGCCTGTGGACTTTCATTCCAGGTTCAAAATTGCACATCAGTTGTATCTGAGGGCAATTGAGGTCATCTGCCAACACTCCCTCCTCCCTCCTTCCCACTGCCCAACACTGTTACTTTGTATGATAGATCTGCAGATACATTATAAGTCACCTCCTTGGAACCATGTAAAATGTAACTTTTGTATTTAAATAAAATTTAACTACAGTATCTTGTTTACAGTGCATGCAGCTGACTGCAAATTAAAAATGACAATCGAAACCGAGATTAGGACTCCTGCCGTTTTCATTCCTCGCAGTTTCAAAGTCTGTTTAAAAAATGTAGCGTAACTTAATACATTTCAACGACTTGCAAATGCATTTTTAGAATGACCCTTTTTGGATTATAGAAGTACTAAAAATCTGTATTGAAAAGCTGCATATTACATTTGGTATATATATATAGTAGATACATGAATATACCATAGTAAATTGTAAGGTATACATCATTGTGATATAGGAAATGTATGTATAAATGTGTAAAATAGAAATCTATGGCAAAAGTAAAAATGTACATTTTATAATTAAAAAATTAAAACAGATTGAGTTTATTACATCACCACTGCAACAATTTCATGAACGTTATTGTGCAATCTTGTTTACAATCTTTTTGTAGCAGAGGTAATGATACTTTCTTAGATGTAAATTATTTGTGCTGCTCTACATTTCACATCAATAGGGGGTCTAATGTGAAGGTCATAGTCCAGCAATAGTGTGGCCATTGAATAATAATACAAACTGTGCAGTTGTAATGCATGGTTTTGCACCAGGTGTTGATGCTGTCTTGTGAGATTTCTCTCTGTACAGACTGGATAAGCATGTATCTTCAATGATCCATACATCGTCCCAACTGCATGAGCGTGACATTGTCGCAACAGGACGAGCTCAGAGGAAAGATGTCCCAGAACTTGATGGATATGAGGCTGCCAGTAATGGTAGTACCACACTGCCATCAGTTATTACAAGTGGAATGCTGCAGCACACTTGGAACATCTAGGCAGTGGGTCTATCCAGTCAATGTACTGTAGAAATTACAGTGCTGCACTCTTAATAAATATGGAAAACGCCTACCAGAACCCATTTAACAAGTACAGTACTTCTGAGCCATCAGCATGTTGGTTCAACACCTAAGATGGACTTGCCAGCTGCAGAGTTAAATCGTCATCAGTGATTAGTTGAGGTTTTGTGTAGACGTCCATGAGTTTGAATGGCATGATACACTAATTGTTGCTTACAGAGTTTGCAACCCATTGATGGGACAAGTGTGCTACAGCATGCTACTTGTAATAACTGATGGCAGTGTTGCCATTACCACACATGCGTATGCAAATCCAGCTGAAGAGAAAGTGTTGTATAATTTTGTAAGGAACCAAAGGTACTGTATTCCCTTGACATTCTCACCTAAATCATATGTAGTATAACACTGAAGTCAGTTAAAGCCTAATTGACCTGAAACTGGGTTTTCTTCAATGTCTTCATTAAGGTTGTGGGCTGATCAGCGTAGTTAAGAAGTCAGCAACCCTACCCGTGTGTCAGGAGACCTGTAACCAAGTGCAATAAAATGAGACTATGTAGATCAAGCTGGACAGGATACCAGAGGGTGCTTCGGCAGCTCAGTGTGACCACTATTTCTGTCCAAGACACAAGAGCAGGTTTTTTGTATGGACAGTTCTGTGCTTAAAAGGTCAATATGAAAGTGTTCCTTGTAGTGACTAATAATCGATTTTAAAAATCTAAACCCTAGCTCAGATGCCACTTTAAAATAATTAATCCTTATAAAGATTTTTTGTTACAAAAGTCAAGCTACAGCTGCGAGGGTGTGGAATACAGTAATGAGAAAATGCCAGGCCATTTGCATTCTGCTGCAATCTAGGTTATTGAAAGAAACTAGCAATGGTTCAGATGGGTAGCTGCGTCAGCATGCGTAGGCTGCAAAGGAACAAGTAATAGGTTTATTCCATGCTGGAAAAAAGAAAAAAAACAATGTTTCGGCCGTGGAGCCTTCTTCAGGTGTGAGCTATTTCAGGTGTGAAACTATTAATGTGGTAGAACCAAAGACACTGTTTTAGTCAAACCAGCAATATCACAACCAAATCTACATTCAGGAGTTCCCCAGTAAATCCAAACGTACAACCAGAACATAGTCAAAGAAAGTTTTTTTTTTTAATAGCAGTATAAATAGGAACTATAATAAGAAAAAAACTTTCAGGTACAAATCTTTGTATTTTTGTTCCAAACAAGTCCCCTGCGTACAGTACTTTTTTTTTAATTGCATACTTGCAGTGATTAACACCCACACGGCAACATATATCATACACTGAACTCAACTGTCAGTCAGGAGCAGATGCAACATCACCACATTCTGAACAATACAAAAACAAACTCAAAACATTGTTAAAACATACATACAACAAGGTTGACAACCCTTTACTTGCAATGTGCAGAAGTCAAGTGGTAGGAAATAATTTCTAAAACAAAACTTCAATTAAAGGGTTTCCTAGCTGCAATTAATAATCGCCATGCTTATGTTACTTGGTTACATTTAACAACACATACGTGACCAACTTACACATGGTTAATAACTTGCATTTAAGCTTAACTGTAATCCAGTTTCTGTTATTTAAGAACATAGTGATAAAATGTATGTTATTAACCATTTTAATATATACATTGATAGCCCCTAAACAAAACCATACCTATAAAACTAGGTGGATGTAATGAATTGAAACCTGGTTTTGAGAAGGCAGTATACCACAGGCATGCAGGTGGTGTCAACAATGCCCTCATGTTAGGCCCTCTGTGGAGTTTTGAATCTGCAGGTGTGCAGATTCATTCAAAGTTAAGAAATAAAATAAATGAAGCACAACAGTAATTTCTGACATGGTACTCTCATTGCATTCCCATAAAAAAACTGGCTCAACTTACCACTCTGAAAACATCTGATGACTGGACAATCATAATTATGTTAGTAAATATTTTAATAAAATTTAGTAACTTCACAAAATATTTCTGTGATCCAGAGAGGGAAACAGCAAAGTCTTATTTTTGAGGACACAATCATCCAAAAACTTTTGCATTTTTTTTTAAAAAACAATATATGCCCTACAATAAATCTTGCCACTTCAATATTTTTTTCATACGATGTGATAAAATCGTGTGATAAAAGTCAGGCCAAGGTATACTGTCAAATGACACACAATTTTTCCTTCACATGAGCCACATCCATATTCCTTAATGCGTTCCACGGTGCTAAATAAAATTAAGCACCTGAATGGTAATGATTAGAATGTCAAGGTTAACTGATTTTTCTTGATTTGAATAAAGAATAAACCAGAAATAGCACCCTATTTGTGGTGATAAACTCAAGGAACCACCTGACATGCCCATAGAACCAAACTAAATCACTGCAAATCAAGAGCTGACAAAACTAACCGAACCTGTGAAAACACAAACCTAGCTCACCAGCTATGATGAACTTACTGAAGGCAACCGATTAAACTGATCTCTTCTCTTTAGACAACAGGTGGCATGTTTCTTTGCTTTTTGGTATACACCATTCCAGGTTTAAATGACATTTTGGATAATATTAAATGGTAATGCAGCAGTGTTAAAACAACCATACCCAAAGGAATGAATTACATGTAACACCAGTGTGCAGCACTACTGACAGATTTTAAACAGAATACTTTGCTTACTTAACAGCAGATCTAAAGCTTTTGTACATTAATTATAGTTTTTATAGGTTTTCGTCGCAAATACCAAATACGACATACTACAGTTTTACAAGCCCTGAGTATGTGACAGATTGCAGTGGATCGTACAAGAATAAACCCAACCATTCTCTCCACACATCCTACAGCGTTTACCAGAGTACAAATACATTTTTATAAAAATAATCTTGCCATGACAGCACAGCTGCATATGATCACAAAGAAGTTTGTTTTAATTTTTGTTTGTCCTCATCTTAGTCTAGAAAATGTCCGGATACATAAATCCTAAAAATGAAAAGTGTTGATGATTTTGCTTTAAAGAAACAAAACATTACTCTCCTGGATGAGAAGAAATAACAGGGACCAAATTTACGTTTTTTTTTGTATCTGTCATATAACGTATATTTTGCCAAGAAAAACATGTACCTCTGATAGGTTTTTAGAAGAAGAAACATCTAATATAAAAGAAAAATATGTTCTTACCAATATTTTAATGTTGTCCTTTAGGAAGGGAAAAGTAACCCAACCCAATAGCTGGACAGTAAGTCATTTAGTACTTGATTACACTACGACAATAAAGAATTAGAAAAAAAGAGCAAAGGGTTTTCACTTTTCACTTGTTTCTGATGAAAAATTGATTCCTGTTATTTCTCTACAAAAATACTGTTACATCCGAAGAGCCATGTGTCAGAATGTCGGATTCAAATCCTGCAGTCCTCTGCTGATGCTGGGAGTTAGTACTTCCTGAGCACTGGGGCGAAATAATTACACATCGAAGAGAAAGGCTGCCTGTGGCGAGGGGGTGCGGCCTATCTCTGGACGTGCCTGACGAAGGCCTGTACGAGCTGGATGAGGGGCTCCTGGACTTCCAGGCCGGGTTTGGCCCCTGGAGTGGTAGGCTTGCTCTGAGGGGAAGGGAGTAGCCCCCCCGCTGGCGAAGAGGGAGACCCTCGTCGAAAGTAACGGGAGAGACTGGAAAGCAAGGTGCTCTGTGAAGGGTGACAGAACAAAATTTGCTGAGTCTCGACAGATACGAGCCACAAATTAGCAACCCACCTCTAATCGAAAACCAGCCATGTATTTCCCAACAAGTAAAAGCACTGGGTAAGAAGTAAAGTAATAAAACTATAATTATCCTGCGATTACCTGATGTTGCTGCTGTTACTGCTCAGGCTTTTAACAATTTCTTGTGGGACTCACACTCTAATTGAAAACTCCAAGTGCTTTAAGTAATTTAACAATCTGCAGCTTGACACTGTAAACGTTCTGACTGGATTTCTAAATAAATGAGCCATCTGGTGGCTGAACATTCCAAAATGATGAAGGAAAATTAGCTAATCTAATGGCAATTTATCAATATACATCCTAAATAATTTAGGAATGATTTCTTTAAGCTCAAATTCAGTTAACCCTCTGTTTAACAGACTTCACTTTAAGCACTTAACAGATTTAACGGACAAAATCTGCTAAATTGGGTCTGTAAATAATACAGTAACAGGAAATGGCATAAATAATAAAACAAGGTCAAATATATTCCATAGGTTTAACATTCCGTGCTGATTGAAATCAATTAAAAAATAAATCATCATATCTAGAGAGCATATATATTGTATATTATATATATATATTTCTCATATAACTGTTTTCGGGCTTAAAAATGTCAATCGTGGTTTAAGAGACATTTGGCAATAACAAACACCCCTTCTCCCCTATTAGTTTGTTAAGCTAAAGGTTTACTGTAGGTGTTTCTCTGTTGTTATCTGAATAACAAGTCACTGTGCTATACCCCGTCTATGTTAATGTTTGGCAATTTCATGCCAAAAATAGAAAAGACTACATACCAGCTCTGAGCTCAGTTCCTGTTTCATTCTCTGTTTGTCTCGAAGGTGGACCGCAGGATCTTTAAGGTAGCGCACAGCTTGCGAGATTAACACATAAAAACAATTCTCCATAGTGAATATCAGCAGGGATCTGGGGAAGCAAAAAAGCAGAAATATGATTCTTAATGTGAATAACTGCTGGAGTTACCAGTTTATGAATCCAACATATTGTTCTCTGAATTTACCTGAGAGCTTGTGTTTCCTCAGAAGATGCTAATGATCCAACGCTCAAGGATGCTGGCTCTTTCCTCTTCTCTACCTATGAGAAAGCACAGAAAAATAAAAGAAATATATTATGTCAGTGTTTCTAAACTGTTAGACTACAAAGCCTTTTACTAATCATATTAGTTACGACCTTCAAAATAATTTATTTTCCATAGACACTTATTTAAAAAGCAGCAAGCTTTAAACTGATAACTCAATGGCAAATAGCTAATTCAGGGAACTACACTTACCTCTCCCAGCATGCTCAAAGCCACATTAATGGTGGCCAGCAGAGTTCCAAAAGAGGGCGCTACATCTGAGTCAAATGCAGGTGTGGTGAAGCTCAGGACAAACAGAATATTATATTCAGCCAGGTCCAAAGACTGCATAAAAAAAGATTATATCCATAAATTTTATGTTATCTTTAAATCAGTATCAGTGCTGCATCCATGTTGATTGACAACTTAGCTGCATAACGTTTTGCATTAGTTCAAGTATGCAGAAACTAGTCACTGTTATAAAGTAACAAGTAATAGGTTTATTCCATGCTTAAAAAAACGTTTTGGCCATGGAGCCTTCTTTAGGTGTGAGAAAGATAAGGGAGTAAGCAAAGGTAATGTAGCAGGAGAACAGATGGCTCCACGTCCGAAATGTTGTGTTTACTTTCTTCTTTTTTTCAGCATGGAATAAACCTATTACTTGTTCCTTTGCAGCCTACGCATGCTGACGCAGCTACCCACCTGAACTGTTATAACGTTCTGTATAATACTAGTCTTAATTGTTATTTTAATTAAAAAAGAGCAGCAGAGTATAAAGTCTGCAATTTGAAATAAAAAAGGAAAAATATAATGGGATATAAAATAAATACATACCAAAACAAACAAATATCACATTCTAGACAAGCCTGGGCATTTACACATAAAATTCTACACAGTAATTTATGTTTATTTTACACACTGAGCTCAAAGAAACTTAATCCCAGACTTTCTAAAACTGAGAAAACCATGTGTATCATCGTTTTTTAATTTAGCGCAGGGAAAGCAATTTCCAATAGTCACACCTTCCAAGCATAAATGTGTAGCCGATAGTACAAACAGCTGCAAAAAAGACAATGACGTTTGCAGAACAGCAGTGCAATCCTTCCAATACAGCCACAATTTAATTATCTGTAATTCATGTTGTGCACCGATGTGCCAATGGCTCAGCACACAGAGCCTGCAGCAGCAGGGTTACCTGATCCAGCAGTATCTGGCAGAAGTCTGGAGTGAAGTAGCGCAGAGCAGCCAGGGTCTTGCTGAGGATCCTAAGGAGGGTGTACTGCACCGCCAGCAGCGCTTTCTGCTCGGCCTCCTCCCTCTCGGAGCTCAGCTGCTTTGAGGGGGTCTGGGGGGCGCGCTGGGGCCTGGGGAGATGGCCGGGTGGCATTGCGTCCCCATTTTTCGCCTTGTATAGAAAACACAAAAGAAACGAAGAAAAGAGGTCTATTTCCTCTGACCAAAAACAGAGCAGGCACTAAAAGCACATTAAGATGACTTGATCTGAGAGCAACGTGCATGGCAATGTGAAGAGCAAGTATCTAATTTCAGAAAATATTTCTAGATCAGTGTCGACAACCATACTGTATAATAAACATAGCTACATGTGTTATCGGGCTATACAATGAATTATGTATTTTCCAATGCTCTTCACTAATGCTTTCAAAACAACCAGTGTACTTATGTCCACTTTCAGAAGTGCAATGACAGGTGACTTAGAGAATAAAATAGGGAAGAAAACAGACTTTTCAATGTTACCTGGAGGTAGTGATGGAGCATCTTCTTGCTGTGAAGAAGGTAAGTACATGTCTGGCACAAATAACAGAGATTCACCTATGAAACAAGATGTAAAGGGCACACTTAAACACACATATTATTAACATCAGGGAATATTTAGGAATATTACTTTAATAACAGATATCTCTCCACAGATCAACTGAAAATCAAATAAATCAAATGCCCACGGAAGGTACTGTTACAGATCTTCAAAGGACAATTTTAGCTTAAAAGCATGAATTTACCTCTTTTATTTTTATTTGACAAGTTGGCAACCTACTAAATACTAAAACAATTTCCTGAAAAGAGGGGGTCCCTCCCGTTTTTATGCTGCACAAATTGCCTGTACAGTGATGGTTAAGCGGGTGAGCTCTAGAGAGGCCAGGTTACCTGGACGTCCCGCAGCAGCTGGGGGAGGTGGAACTGCCATTCCTTGCAGAAGTTGGAGAGCTGCAGCAGGAATCCCACTGTATGGTCCGCTTCATCAAGGCATGCTAAACTCTGCACTGTCCGCACAGCATTCAGGCACTGCGCAAAGTAGCACAGTCACAGAAACAACAGTAAATTCACAGGAGTACACTCAAGAGTATTCACTCAGCAATTCTCATTCGTTCTTAAATAAGAACTATATTGGAACACTGTTACAACTTTTAGTACTGTTGGAATTCTTTGTCCTGCTTTTCTTCTGTGTTGATGCACCCATTTGACTTCCTTTTATGTTTTTAACCACAACAGGCCCAGCAGTGCTGTGAGTTTACCTGCAGGATTCGCTCCTGATGGACGCCAACAAAATCCAGGGCCTCGTTAAGGAAGTTATAGCGCAGCGTCTTCAGCAGGCTCTCCATCAGAGACATGGAGAGCCGGTACACCCCTGGCCAGGAGGGGACATCCTGAGACTTCCGGGAGAAACCAGAGCCCTGGAGTGTCAGGAAGTATGGATTCAGTAAAGAGACAAAGCTTAAAACATCGAAACAGGATTGCAAAATAAAAGACTTCAGCATGTGAAGAATTCCGAAACTGAAGTCACCCACACCTACCTGTGAGCCGCCGTTGGTGATTTCATAGACACTGAGTAGAGGTAAGCAAATACTCTGGATGACTCCAGCCCCTGCCACTGCTGAAGCACCCTGCAGGTCAAGAAATAATTGAAAATCGACTGTTAAGAATGGTCCTCCTTTCGTTAGTCTCCCCAAAACAGAAAACGTTTCTTTATCCTGTTGGTTTTACAGTATGGTTTGGCAGCAGCTCGTTGTCTGACTGGAAGGCGTTACAGGGGGTGATCAGGTCAGCCCTGTCCATTTGGAGTACAGCTCCCCTCTACTGTGGACATTTTTACAACTCGCACCCGAAGAAGGCTTCACAGCCAAAACGTTGGGCTTCTTTTCTGCTCTTTTCAGCATGGAATAAACCTTTACTTATTCTCGCTGTCTCAGAAAGGCTGGAAGTATTGCTAAGGATACCAGGCGTCCTGGTTTCTCACGTTTCTCTCCCCTTCCCTCTGGTAAGTATTATAGGAGCATAAAGGCACAAACTTCCAGATTCAGAGACAGTTTCTTCCCACAAGCTGTCAGATTACCGAACTCTACCCCTACCTCTGGCTCACACTGAAGTTTTTTTTTAAATTGTATGTTATTTAACTTGTTGTTGTTGCTGCTGCTGTTCTGTGTTTATGTTTTTGGTGATTCCTTTAAAGTCTTTCGGAGCTGATACATGCAAATAAGCACTTCATTGCACTTGTGCATATGAGAATAAACTGAACTTGTGCGTGTTGAAAGATTTAAAACCTCATTCCAAAAACTCAAACGTAAAAGTAAAAAAGCACTTAGCACTTCAAATCCCCCCATTGATAAGGCTGAAAGAAGTCTCTCCAGAGTACCATGACTACATCGGCGCTGTTACCTGCTGGGTTCGGGCCAGTATGAGCAGCAGGTGGAGGGCAGCTTCAGTGAAGTACAGGTTCTGTTTCACTCGCAGGCTCAGCTCCAGCGCACTGAGGATGGAGGGCAGCACAGGGATTTTGCGCATCACCTCCAGCCAGTGATCTCCACCCTCATCTACTTTACAGAGCTCCTTGGCTAGATGTAAAGCCAGCACACACACCTGAGAAAAAAAAATACCCAGCCAGTCTAAATACAGTCAAGGCATGAATATGAAATGCAGTGCCAGGAGAGGTACAAAAAAGCACTGAATGTATAACTGTTTATAAGAATGATTATTTGACCACAAAAAATAAAATTATACAAATGAAATAGTTTTTTTCCCCTCTATTAACCAATGTTTAATATATATTGCATATGATATAGCTGTGAGACCAAAGAGAATAATTTAAATTATGTGGGATGCAGTGGCTTTTCTTGTAACAATAAATGAATAAGCTCTTTTAAAGCATGCAAGATCCAACGCAACAATCAACACATCTGAGCTAAAAATACCTGGGTAATACAGAGCATGTCACGCATTACAGAAATAAATAGAACAATTTTAACATAACTTATTTCCTTTTAAAACCTATAAAAATACCAAGATCTTAAACTTTGGAGGTATTTGAATGAAAAACAGTGCTCACCCCATCCTTCTGGTCTTTGTGCAGAGCCCTGGGCACGGCATCCGTCTCCATGCTGTCCTTGTCGTCAGCGGTGCTGTCCCCGGTCAGGGCCATGTGCCTTGTGCTGTCCATCAGGGCCAGGGCCTCCTCCTGCATCGTCTCGCACACACACTGCAGGAGCTGGGGCAGCTGGGGCACCTGACTGCCTGCAATGCATGCGCACACAGCACCTTCAGAAAAGGACGGCTTTTCTTCACAAACCAGACAGGGAGCTCATTAGTTTAAGCAAGAGAGGAAGAACAAAGGCGGAAAACTAGAGCACTGACAGAAATCAGCCTGTCACAGCAAAAAACGATGCTTACCGTTGAGCTCCTGGATCTGCAGCACAGAAATGAGCGCAGAAAACACTTTTGCCTTGGTCCTCTCCATCAGCTGCCGGTCTGCCTGTAAGATGCTCTCTAATATCAACGCCAGTGGCGGAAGGATTGGAGGAGCCGATTCTATCACACTGAGAAGAGAATTACACACGTGTTAAACTCTTCCAATACATGGAATATTAACATTACAATCACACACACATTCTCTATATGCAATTATATCCTGTTTATGAGGTGTCACCATATCAATAGAACATCTTCAATTTCATTCACATGTATTTAGTATTGGAAAAAAAAACCTTGATTTCTCAAATTGTATTTCCCAACAATAATGTTATAATAAAAGTATATTTGGCCATGTTTATTCAGAAATGCTACTGGGTTCAATGCTGATATAATAGTTGAACTTCAGTCCAGAAGGTAAGAGACTCCACATACCTCTTCCACTGTTTGAGCAGAATCAGTAGCAGTGTGGCGAGCATTGACCCCAAACGCAAGCAGGGAACAGATGTAGGAACTAACAACTGTAGAAACACCAGAAAATGCACACCACAGAAGTTTCACTCTAGTGTTTTAATGACAAAAATGACTTGATGTACAGTGCACTCAGAACAGTGTAGCTGATTCATGCACAGATATAGTTATAATTATAGCCTATAAAAAAGTAAATTAAGTCAAAAACCACAAAGAAAGAGCTTAACACTATTAGCAGACTTAATTGCATGACAGCTTTCCACTTTCTTTTACAAAAGACTATCTATGGTGAATGTTGAGTTTTGGTGCTACAAATATTCAGAGGTTTTTTTTTGCAAGATAACTTAATTATTTGCTTTAAACTAATTTTATACTTTTTCATTTTGTCTTATCACCTTATTCCCCATTACAAAATCGAAGGACTCTAGTTATAATTAATTCTGAGCCACTCTTGAATTCAGAATTAGGCAGCTGCTAATTTACAAAACACCAAGTATATGTGGGTAAACTTACAACGGCTTTGGTTCCATCCAAGACATCCATGAACAACTTCAGCCGAGTACTGTCCTCTTTTAACTGCATTACATCAGACTGCAGAAACAAAGCAAAACACATTTATTATTTATAATGATATTATTTTCATTTCTATTAATGAAACTGAGTAGTATCCAAACCAAGCAAAGGTCAGTTCACAGGACCATTTTGCATCGAAGATCACATTCGAAATTCAGGTTCTGATCTCACAAGCTAAATCTATTGCTTATATTTTTCAATTAATATTTTAATTCAAAAGCTCTGAAACTGACCACACTAATATGAAGTGTGTTTTGGGACCATTAGAAAGGTTCCAGATGATGTCAGGTGTTTCAGTCCATGTAACTCATTTGGTAGTGGTTGAGCGCTGCATAGTATGGCATAACTTCCTTGAAGGTGTAAGGAAATGAAAGGCTCTTACATGGCTGGTGGAAAGGATGAGCACCATCCTCCAGGCAGAAACTAACATTTGGCACTCAGTGAAAGATCGGATCCCATCCTCCTCCATTTCAGCCATGTGACACACCAGTGATTTCACATAGTTAGACCAATACTCATATCGTTTATTACTGGACAGCTTCTTCAGCATATCTTTCAATGGCTGCTCCAGGGAGCCTCTGGGGAAAAAAATGCAACAAAATGGAACAGAAAGCAAAATTCCTGACAGGATTCTATACTGAGAATCAAAGAAACCTATCACCAATAACCTCATAACTGCAACAGATCACAAAGATATTATTAGTATTTTGCTTTCCTTTTTAATGCAGGTGCACTAACATCTTATTGAGCAGAGAGGACTTAGGTATATTCACGAATCTGATTAACATTTGTCATCAGACCATGATGACTTCCCTGTGTATCCAAACTCCAGAGAGTGCACCTGGTGTACAGGTAAGGACAATATGTAATCTACAGTTCTGTGACAGAATGAAAATATGTGCACACTCTTTTTAGACCGATATCCCACAATATCTCAGGATATGACTGTTTTTTATTTTTTAACAATATTTTTTCCAGAATACTGATTAAGTAGCAAAATAAGGACATGTAGCATTAAAGACACAGTGTTACTGCAGAAAAAGTCTTACTAAATACTAACATCAAAACCTTTTCATATAAAACTTAAAGTGTAGAACATTGTTCATTCACTCGTTAATAATTCTTCAAAAACACTAGATAAAATTAAATGTGCTGAGGACGAATTCACAGAAAAGCAGACTGAGAACAAGCCCTTTTTTAAATCGTAAACGTTACCTGACGACATAGTAGATTTCCAGACAAATAATTTTCATAACCAAGGCACATGTTTCAAGGATACAAGGCTGGAAAAAAATGACAGAATATGAACTATATGTAAGAGCTGTCAACTGTTCTCTTTTCTGCAATAATTAAATCAAGTTTAATTAAATTTAATGTATATTAGAATTACAAGGATGACCAATTTTTATTGAAGGTAAAACAAAAAAATGAAACAGGTCAGGTTATCCGGATACGTTATATTCAATTTTCTGTTGAAATGTATAATTCCTAATGAGTCATATCAGTCATGTCAAGGGCTAAAACACATACAAAGAATATTTTATGCCAAAACATCACAGCAGGCTATTGATTTTAACTACACTGTTGAAAAGTCAAGCACAATGAATACAGCTTTTCTCATCTTTGGGAAGTTTGTTACCTCAGTCGTATCAGAGGGATTAGGTAGGGTTCCAAACAGAGGTGTTGTCAAATTCTCCCAAAACTTTTCCCTGAGGAAAAAAAAAAACAGCTTAGAAACACATAAAGGAGACTCCAATATTTGCTTTTAAAACACAGTGAGGGAAAACAAATTCTGATTTAGCATAAAAGAGTTTCATGCCCTAAAGCGTAATTGGCAGGGACTGCAGCAGGCAGGTGGGGGCGTTACTCACTTGGCCCTCAGCACAGACATGGCACTGTCTCTGCGGTCCTGCCACAGCGCATGGAGGAAGGCCAGGGCGGCGCGGTGCAGCAGGGGGGGGCACCAGTACTTGCCCTGCTGCTCCGAGTCGATCAGATCCAGCACCACCTGCAAGCAGCTCCACTCCCCCAGCAGAAACTCCTGCTCGGCGAAAGGAACCTTTCAGTGTGTGAAGAGAACTATAACCACATGCTGAAAATAAGCATCAGCCACAGTATCGCTATTACAAACTGCAGCTAAAATATCACTTAACTTTTCCTTTAAGTGGAATTTGGCAAAAACCACTAAAAGGTGTTTCTGACAAATCACTATAATTCAAGAAACATTATGATCAATACATTACACTAATACACACATTAAGTTTTCAAAGGCTCAGATTTAAGGTGCTAGCGCTCTTGACTGTATCTGTACTTAAATATGAGCTTTCAGTAAAAGAATCTACACTGATCATTTGGAAGACAGCTAAGCTACACAGGCTGAGGTCATTCCTGCTTTGTTTTATGATTGAAGCATAATTTATAAGGAACTGAAAGGGCCAGCTGAAAGCAGGAAAATGAGAGATTCTATGTTTCCAGGACACTGACCCATTGCATGACAGGATACTGGCATTACCTTTGATCCTTCTGCTCCATTCTTCACTTCCAGGTTGAGGAAGAGCTCTATCAGACCTGGCTGTGTTTCCACGGCTACTGTCAGGAACTCAAGGATCATGACTTTGATCCTCATGTCCTCTGTCTTGCTCTGCAGGCGAGTCAAGAAGGTGTCCCGTATGGCGGCTGCAT
Organism: Lepisosteus oculatus; assembly: GCF_040954835.1. NCBI lineage: Eukaryota > Metazoa > Chordata > Actinopteri > Semionotiformes > Lepisosteidae > Lepisosteus > Lepisosteus oculatus. Next base: position 7,437,242 of record NC_090719.1, on the reverse strand, counting down.
CACTGCCCAGACAGGCATACACGGACATGGGAGCCACCTGTGATAAGGGTACAGTTATTAACCACTCCATTAAATGCTTCCACGCTCCATTAAACCACTTCAAATGCTTAACCAAATGCCCAACATAGGCAAGGTTCTTTACCGTAGCCAATCTTTTCAGAAGCTGGATAGACAAACGAGGCAGTGCAGGATCATGTTTATGGTAGATATATTTAGCCAAAATCGCAATCAGATTATTCCCATGGCCACCTGCATCGGAAAATAAGATACATATTCAAGCTTTTTGCAGAAACAAATACATATTGTCATTCATTTAAAACCAAAACCTCACAAGAAAAATACCTTAACCACCTTGTGTCGTGCATAAGTAGAATTTTTGTACTCTGAAGAACTACTGTACCCACTGATTTACACAGCAGAAAGGATCAAATTCAACATTCCTGTATACCTAATTTGTATGTTCAACACTGACATCAAATTTAGCACAAGTCGTGAAAGTTGCACAAAAGTGTATTTTAAAATGAAATCCGATTCAAAGTTAAAGAAGAGTAAATCACAGCAACCCAAATTATTTTATAGGAAACTGGAAAATTGTACTCACAGAATCTGTTAAAGCACTATATGAAACTACAAAAATTAAATGGATTTTAAGCATTTCAGGTATATACTGATAGTTTTATCAAGTCCCTTTTTGACAAAAATAAAGAGGAAAAAACATTTCTTGACAAGGGTTTGCTTTGTATTCATCTTTCTCCATCCAAATAGCTGGGTGTCAATGCCTCTGTACTGTCTAAAAGAAATGTTGCATATTACCATGCTGGGTTAGAGCCTGCTCCAAGGGGGAAACAACATCAGAGGGAGGTTTCAGGCGAATTACATTGTTGGTGACAGAAAAGGCCAGCTTCACAGTCTGAATCAGCATCTGGCCAGGGCCTTCTGAACTGCCACTGAAATGGAAACAAGCCTGACGTACTCATGGTGTCAACTTCTTATTCCTATTTTGTCAGTCAAAAAATAATGATTCGACTGGAGATTCCACCTCCGTACCTGAATTGCGACTAAAAAACATCTCACACGTGTTCTGTAGTTTCACAGCAATGCTTAATGGGCTATTGCAATCATTTCAGCACAGAAACAAACTAATCTATATCAAAGAGCATGACTAGACAAAAGCATATTTCACAAGAGTGTCACAGAAGGATTCCCCATAATGGAACTTCAAAAATCTCAGCTAGGGGTGTATATTTATGATTCAATCTTAGCAAACCAGTTCAATGAAATTAAAATATCAGAAACTGTCAATTTAGTGAACCTAAAACCTAAGATTTCTCTATAAAAAAAAGACATATTTTGGTTAGAAGAAAGTAGAACAAACCTGCTAGGTTGAGCTGCCATGACCACATCAATGGTATCTACACCGATCCCCATGATACTGACAACAGCCTGACCTGCTTCCGTATTAGCAAGGCTATATATGCACAGGGACTGCAGATTTGGGACACTTCCAAGAGAAAAAAAAAACAAAAATTAAAGAAAACGAAGAGTTCTAGCATATTTACCTGTAAAACACAGTGATTATAAACACCTACAATTTACACTGTAAAAAAAAAGAGTTACCTTCCTTGGGATTCTCCTTCTGGGCTGAGATTTAGGATGGCATGAATCAGCTCTAGAATCAGGCAGCCTGCAAGAAGGATTCCGATGTTAGTCACGCAATGATTTCAACACTACTAAACACTAAACTTCCTATCGTTAGTACTCTATTCCCCTCTTGATTACTGAATTAAATGAATTAATGCATGCAAATACAATTTAGGCTATAGCTGCATGTCAAGCAACAAAACAAACCCCTAACTGCTGCTTAATCAATAATCAGAAAATGTAAATACGGACTTCTTCATAAGCTCATACATACCGATTCTCTCTCTCACACCATACGTGTTGTAACGCCACTTGTGGTAAGTAGGCAACATCTCCTTCAGAACTAGCAGCACGCAGGGAATAAGGCCTTTGTTTTGAGTACTGCCTAACTGCCCCTGAAGAACAAATAAAGTGGCTTCATTTTGATACAATCCTTGGTCAAAGTCACGAGTGTTCACAGTCATTTACTAGTTAAAAACTAATTAAAATGAGTTATTTTTTTACAAATGCATGGAGTATATTAAGTGTGAGGGAACAACAGGAATACTTGCAATGGTAGTATACAACATGAAACACAAATTCATTGTCCAAATTTCCCATTATATTCTTCTCACTGAAGGTTTCTTTTTATCCACCGGGCCAGCTAGTCTTCTTACCTTGACTAGTGTGGTCACCAAGCGAAGAAAGGCGATGGTCACTGCATACTCCCCGTGGGGCTGCTCTATCAGAATGAGAAGGTTACCGTAGTTCCCAGCCTTCATGCCTTCCGCACTGGTGGGAGAAATGTATAGCTCACATGGTGGGAAAATCTTCAGTATTGAAATAATTGTGCCCTACTGTGATCGCTACTTTTTTTGTATGATTTAGTAACACTTACAATTTGGGTAAGAGTAAGATGAATCAAAAAGGATATTCCGGGATGTGTTCTTATAAGTACTACTGGTAGCACTTTCAAATACGGTTCAAAATGCAATTTAAAAATACTTCTCACAGTATATGTATTACCAGGGTGACATAAATGGGATATATTATTCCTAAAGTAGATTTACTGTATGTTTGTAACAAAATCCTGGCAATAGACTGTTCAATACCCTTAACACTAATCCTAGGACTGGGGGTATCTAACAAAGTTATGATAAAATATCATTATCAACATGTTAACAGACTGTTCATGAGATGCTAAAATGGATACCTATAGTTATCACAATAAGATTCTCAGTATTTGATAAAAGCATATTGAGTTGTTCTCTTCTTCAAGTTTAAGACTTGGCTTTCCCTTAGCGGATTGAGCAGAAGCAGATTTGCTTCCTATGCATTACCTGATGGACTGTGCCATTGTGCTCAAGGGGGTTGAGGCAAAAGGCAGAAAGCCCGTGTGATGCAAGGCAGACCAAACCTAAGTGATAAACAATAACACATACTTTCACACATTTCTGAAAAACAAAAAAGCACATAATATGCAAACTGTAAAAAGGTGTAGCAGGATGACATTCTCAGTACTGCTGAAAAGAACGATTTGAACACAGTTTGCTGTCATTTCACTTTTGCCAGTTCAGCAGTAGGCCAAAACCATAATAAACAATGGAGAACATTAATTTACCTTAGAAGGCATTCTTGTAGCAAGCACTGTCAAGCAATTCACACAGGAAGCAATTACATCTATAGGAGGGTTTATAACGGACGTCAGTCTGAAAAACAATAGAAATTGTTTTGAAATAATCAGAAGCGACCTGGCTTTAAGATCCCAGTTATCAAAGATATCATACTTACCTCTGAAGTAACATGTAAATACGGGATGTGATTGGAAGCAGGCAATCAGAAATTGACCAGTCTGTGCTGATAACTTTATGGACCAGGTCAAGGATTGGTTTGACCCTCTTACAGTGCTGGATGACATCTAAAGTCAAGAAAAATGTATTTGGAATTTCTGAGATCTAAGATCAACATTCTAAATCAAGTAATATCTGCTGAACAGTGACCCAGAAAAACAAATGGAAACCTGCTTGCATGTGTTCCCTTTGTTTAAGTAACACTGCCGACATGTTTTTTCATAGCAATTTGTTTACATCTTTCTCTGCCTACACCCGCTTACTGAATACAAGGACAGCTTTAATGGAGTTGATGTAAAATTAAGACTCATTACCACATTAGTTCTAAATACAGAAACATTAAATAGCATAATCAAAATACAGAAAATGCTAAACAAATTGATAAGGGAAGTGTCTAATATCCCCCCTTTTAACATCCTATTGAACCAATACTTTATAGAGGACCAAAAAAGCCTGTTTTACCTGCAGTGGAGACAACATGTAGCAGCATCTCGATCTCGCAGGTAAAGAGGGTCCACGAGCTGTAGGAATAGTCCCAACGCACCATGTAGCCCTCCTCCCCTGGTATCACCTGGCCCAGAGTGCCCTGAGGCATGCGCAGATTAGTCTGACCCAAGCCTGGTGATACAAATCATCATCACACTGAGTGAACAAAAGCTCTGTAATTCAATGGTTACATTAGGTACACATTATCGCTACTCCATATTTCAAGTCTAGTGCAAAAACACATCTTCCTTTAAACCCTAAAGCATCCAGCCTATCCCCAAAAGCTTACCTAGAGGATAGAGGAGTTTTGGAGTCTGTCTTCTCCACAGGGTCTCATCTTCCCGTGACAGAATATCATTTGGCTTGTGTTTATACACCTCTGTGTAAAAGGACATCTTGTCCAGAAAACTGTAAACCTAGTACAAAAAAAGAGGAAGCACTATATTATTTGATTTGCATTTGACAGGCATGGGATGGTGTTTAGAATCCCGCTATTCTAAAGTTTTAGACTGGCTTAAGAAGTAAAGATGCTCACTCAAAGCGTGAGCTCAATTTTATTGCCCACATCTCTGGGTCAAGCCCAGGAGATGCCACCAGGTAACTGTGATCAGATTTTAGATGGAAAAAAAGTCTGCTTTGAATGTAATAGAGATTCCTGGGACCTGCTGGGTGCTTGCAGTAATGCCAGAAAGAGATAATAAATACAGGATGTGATTGAATAAGAGTTAACTCTGCAGCAAGATATTGATCTTACAGCATATCAGAAAGGTGACTGGATCAGATAAGTGAGTATATCGGAGAAGCCTGTGCATCGGTCATTATTCCCATGTGGTACCAAGTAATTTCAAACTGATGAATGACTGTGAATTCTACAATTGGGAAAGTACAAAATAAAAAGAAAGATTTAAAAGAAAAGAACTCAAAAATATAAACCAATACAGCAAAGGAAAACAATGGAGTACAGCTTCTTCTTTAGATGCAAATAAAATACTTCCATTCTTTGTGAATACCAAAATATGAAGGCTGAGCCTGAAGACACAAATTGCCATGACAAATGATGTTAACCATTTCTAAAACTCTAAATGACTTCAACAGCTAAAGATACAGCTGCTCAGATTTTTAAAGCATATCCTGGACTGATGGCTCCTCACCTTCTTTGCAGTGGATTTGTCTGACAGCAAGGCAGTAAGAATTTGAAGAAGAGGGCTAATTTTCTGGGGGAACATCCCTACGGCACTGTCCAAGATCATTCCAAGACCCATGTTTGGCTTCTGTAAAAAAAAAGAACAAATTTATTCTCCTCTATAACAGAACATAAATACTATTTTTTTAAATATCTTTTCTACAATTAAACTAAATTAATTTCACTCTGCATCTTCCAACAGATGCCAAATTTTCAAATGAGCATTTTTTCAGTTATTCATTCAACTTACCGTTTCCCAGAAAAGTTCAGCGAGGCTTGGAGCAGCAAGGACTTCACAGGCAGCATCAATCAAATGCTGAAAGTAAATGACAGAAGGAAAAGCACTGGTCTTAAAAATCCACACACATAGAAATGTATAAAGTTATTATTGTTTGGGGTTTATTATCCCTACCTGCTGACTTCCAAGCGTTTCTTCCTCAAAAGATGTAATCACAAAGGAAATAAGCCCATAGATACACATCCGTGCTGTACTGGCAGTGCACTGCGGCAACGTGAAAGAGGAGGTACAGGGCAAAAAAACTGTCAATCACCATATTTCAGCTCAAAGTCTAAATCTCATAATAAGTCAGAACAAAAAACAAATTACCTAAGAGTCTGTATTCATCTCAAAACACACAAGTTAAAAAATAATACTCAAAGGTGATCCAACACTATTAACAATGAACTATAAATTATTAAGCGTATTAAGTGTACAGCGACAAAAATAAATTAAATCAGTAAATTTAGCATTTTTAGGAGCAAAGCAAAACATGGTATGCAATATTACATGTGGATAACATAAGACATCTGTAGTATTGACTAAGAAACAGTAGTTCAGGTGGGTAGCTGCGTCAGCATGCGTAGGCTGCAAAGGAACAAGTAATAGGTTTATTCCATGCTGAAAAAAAGAAGAAAGAAAACAACGTTTTGGCCGTGGGGCCTTCTTACACCTCACGCTTCTTAAGCTCACACCTGAAGAAGGCCCCACGGCCGAAACGTTGCGTTTTCTTTTTTTCCACATGGAATAAACCTAAGATATGCTGTATATTTTGATTTTGTTTTTTGAGATTTAGATTGTAAATAAAAATGGCCACAGAAAATCATACCAATGCCCAAGTTCTAAATTACAAATTGACAATAATTTGAAAATGGACAAGTGCATTCTACATATTAGTGACGAAATCTGGAAGCTCAAGCCCAAGCGATTTTGCAGTCCAGGCTTACATTATTACCACTGCTGCCCAGGGCTCGGAGCATGTGGGTGAGGTACTGGAAGACGCCCAGCTGCAGGGAAGTGTTGCCTATCCTCCTGATCACAGGACTGGAGTCTTCAGGGCTGAGCGTGTGGCGGAGCAGCACCCACGCCAACAGCACTGGGGCATGATGGGAAATATCACCAAAGGTCAGGAAAATCTGGTCCATTTCCTAGGTCAGAAAACAACAGATTAATCAGGAAATCCTAAACTTCTGTGTAATACTATAAAGAACTGTAGTACGTTGCTGTAAATGTTTCAGAGCAAAAATGTGTTGGTGAATCCAAACTTCAAGAAAAGCCTAGCTTTACCTTGTTAAGTTCAGGAGTGTTTGAAAACTGGTGTTGTTCTGTCCTGTCCTCAATGGCACACTTGTGTAGAAAATCAATGTCCATTCCTTCCACCAGGATAAGAGAACTGAAGTACCTGCACAGGAAAACAGCTCGGTATTAAAATACCCAGTTATATGCGGAAAAACAGCTAAACAATTTTCAGCAGAGAAATCTGTATCACACAAATCATTACGATCATATGCAATTCAATAAAAACATGCTGAATTACTGCAAACCAAATAGTATAGTAAGCTTACCCAATACGATCCACCAGAGCATCCATATTCTTGTCCACTAGATGTCTGTTGGTCTGTCTGCGTCCAAATCCTTGCTCTTTGAATATCTTGGTGAATGCAAGAAGGTCATTGGGTGCCATTTCAAAGTAGGCATAGTACAGGAAAATAATCTCCAACAACAGAACCTGTTCCCTCAGACACTGCAGAAACCAACGGGAAACCTGCCTCTCTGTCTGCAAAATAACAACACAATTAATTAATTCATCAACATGGTGAGTGAAAGCAGGCTGACTGTATAAGAAAAGATTTGAGTGGGGAGCTTGTGTCAGTGTGTACAGGCTGCAAAGGAACAAGTAGAAGTTTTATTACATGCTGAAAAGTAGAAAGAAGAAACATGTATTGTCTGCTGAGTGTTCTTCTCTTGAAACTTTGTTTGTTCTTTCTACTTTCCAGCGTAGGAGTAAGCTCTACTTGTTCCTTTAGGAAAAGAAGATCTATAATGCATGTCACTGAACTAACAAAGGGTTGTAGCATGGGATTTTGGAACTGTGACATGGTGAGTTTGTATACAGCACAAGTATTAATGCACCAAACCTACCATGAGATTGCCATGCGTTTCCCATGTCGGAGCCTCAGCTTTAAACAGGTCTTCAAACTGTTGTCTGTAGTTTGATACCAGGTCTTTCTCCAGCTTGTTCACACAGTTTGCATACTCACTCTACAACAAGTCCCAGAAAAACAAATCAAGAGATTTGTAGAGAGTAACTCAAAGGTACATCCAGGTGTCTTACAGAAAACGTGGCTGAGAGATAGAAATGCAATAACATTTAATGAAAACCTATACTTATTTCAAAATAGTCTTTTTTACCTTTTTATCAAAATGTACAAACATTATAAAATACTTCTTAGGAGCAATATATTTCCACATTCTATGAATTTCAAAGGTTTTTTCATCTCAACCAGTAAAATACATTCAGCTTTTGGCATTCAGGATTATCTTCACTGCTTCATTTCTGCTAAGAAACTAAGTCAATAACAGCTCTGCAAATGAGAGCATGGTGTGACATTATCCCTGATAGTCTTGATCTGCATACCCTGTATGGATGTCTCTCATCTTGAAAGTATGTCAGGAGCAGCAGGACACAGCGCAAAAGGCAGATCCTCTCCTCATAATAATAGTCAGCGATCTAAATAAATAGAAAAAGAAAAAGAAGCTGCAGTGGATACAATGAAATGTGCAAACATAAAAGGAGTAAACACCGGGACTTAAAAGGTTCAGAGAAAATAACTTGTATGATTACTGGATTAATTACACGATCATAGTCATGTTTTCGATTTTAAGTTTGATTGTAATTTTAACAAAGGCCTGTTCTTTTTTTCTATCTTAGAAGTTGTAATATATGCATGAATGAATTGTCCAAATACCCAATATACAACAAAATATGTACAGACTGTTACATTAGCTACCATCTCTGCTGCCAGAGACTCACAGACTCGGCAATTTTAAAACCTGCTCTTGCATCGGGACTCCTCTGTCTGGCCACGCTTGCCTTTGTCTTCAAATGGCCTGGTTTGCACTGTGCATTGGGCATCTTCTGATTAACTTCGAGAAACTCATGTCCCGTGCAGATCTGGTCAAGCATTTGCACCCCTGTTACATCATCAGGGTCTGATCATCTGATCTGCAGTTTCACACTGGATTCCAGCTTACCTTTAACAGCAGTGCTTGGCTCTGCCGCTCATCTTGCAGGACAGACTAATGTAAGAAAGAGAAACAAACAGATCATGTGAAAAGGGAAAAGTACTTTCCAAAAACTATTCCGTTTCCAGGTTGGTGAATTTTTCTATTTCATTATTAAGGCACTGGAAATCCTTCTCTACCTTTAAGGCATCCCTGGTGCCTCTGTAGTCTTCCTGCAAGTAACACTGCAACACCTGGACACTCTGCTGTTCATCAAGGCCCTGGAATACAGTAAATATACCATGTTGACATGACAAATCTGTGGCAATTTATTATCTCAATGGCAAAACAAAATCTGATGTTGCACATTCTCCATATCACAGGCTGCAATAGTACAATTTCTAATTACTTTATTAATACAAGTAGTTAATTTAATCAATTGCAAGAACTTGAATATGCTTCAGCACCTCTTAAAGAATAACAGAGCATTTTAAAGCACACAATCTCATTTAAAAAAAACTCACAAAGGTTAAAGATTATTTTTCACAAAAATAAACGTAAAGAACGCATAGCCAATGTAGGCATGTGTAGGTCAGGCACTATAACATTCCAATTACATACCGTATTGTACTAATTGGATTAAAGAATATGTTTGACATAAAATTCTGCATAATAATATAAAATTCCATCCAAAGGTAATTTATATTTTACACTTACCTAAACAGGAGATGTAATCCATTCTCAAAGATTACATTTACAAATAAATCTCATAACACTCACCAATAATTTACTGATTCTGAGACCAAAGTCTTTCAGTGGCTGGGCAACTTCTTTATCTGACTTCAGTTTTTCTGCAGCCGATGAACTAGAAAAAGAGAGATGCAAATATCAGATTACTGAATTAACTGATTTTAGATGTTTTGATTCTACGCTCTGTTGTCTGAATAATAGCAAACATATCTGCTTTGATCTTAATCATATATTGTACATTTGAACTATGATGCTATATAAAAAGGTTTACCTTTACAAAATAAGTGTTTATCAACAGCATACCTAGGTGGTTTGTAGTAACATAATCCTGATAGCAACCGCTCCCAGTTTCTGTCAAGCTCTGCTTCAATCTGGGCCTATTATTGAAAGATAAAACACGAATGCAGATAATAATGACAAACACATACAGCTACGCCTGTGATTCCAACAACAGTTACAGTTAAGAAAATCTAAAATACTCTAGATTTAGCTTTAATGAAAACCAAAGAAGAATATTCAGGTATCTATGACTGACTTCTTTATACATTCTCCTTATCCTAATAATTACATTTTATTTAAAAAATCACCAGTCACAGACTGCTCCCTTTGTGTGGATAAGAATGTTGCAACATTTTTCTCAATGTTTATTCACAGCATTAACAGGTTTTCAAGAAAATTGCTAGGCGGCATAGCAAGTTTCCCTGATCTTCATACATGTTTTCGGAGATGTAAATGGGAGTCATATGAACAAATTATGTAACAATACCAAAACCAAGAAAAAAAAACAAAATTGCACTGCTGATAATCATTTTTTAATTAAAGGGTTGCATATTCATGCAAACAGAATACGGAAAAAAACGTTACCGGTTCCCTCAAAGCCGATCTTCCCAACAAGATCGTCCAAAGTTCTCTGCTGGTCCTACAAAAATAAACGCATTCATCCCTATAAAAGTGACGAAAATAATCATAAATGACATTCCACGCACTTATACTTAGAGATAAACGTGAACATTTAAAAGCTTACACATCTGCGGCATATTAACACTGTTACGTACATTTCACATCTCACTGGTACGTCTGGACGCTACACACGATTTTTAGGGTCAGAAATAAGGAAAAAAAATACTTTACTCCAAAGTTGAAAGTGTCAAAATCAGATTCAAGTTACTGTATGTTCAAACCTCCGCGTTCAACTGTTTTGACATTTCTCGGCAGTTCTGTGTTAATGGAAGTTACAACATTTTGACAGTATACGTTTGTTTTCTTTTAAATTGTCTTTATTAAAGGGATGCAGCGTAACGGATCGTCCTTCGCATGAATTTTAGGAACCAATAGCCTACATTCATTCAAAGAACTAGGCACGTTTTCAATCTAGTTTTTAAGCAATTACTTCTGTTATAACATTGGCAATAAACCTAGATAATAGGACCACCGTACTATATAGTCTCAACAAGTTTTTTCTATACTGTTAATTGTTCTTGATCCGAACATTATTGGAGTATCTCGGAACATGGTACTTGTTATATACATATTTCCTGCCAATGAGAATAAGAAGCAATGTTAACTGCCTTCTAAAAAATTTCACTAACATGCGGCAGAAAACAGCACACATTTTTCCCTCCACATTGTAATAGCCATCCCATTTATAAAAGTAAGAACTAAAAGGAAAACGTCCAAACGTCTAAATAACTATTCATTCATTTCATTTTATCCTTCCTCATTACATTTCCCATTCAGACATGATCAGTTTTGTACAATGCCATACATTAAAAGAACACTTTTGCTTTTCTTTCAAGTACCTGACACACATCTCCGAGTCCGCCATATTCCCCCCTACACGTGACACCTCCTCCGGTCGAACACCCTGGTCATGTGACGGGTGCCCCGGGTTGGAAAGAATAAAAAAAACACTTCCGAAGCCGGCAACTGAGATGCGATCACTGTGTAGGAAGCAGAAAATAAAATCCGCCCTATTCATGTGATCAAGCTGTCAACATGGCCGCCTCCTAGATGTTAAAGACTAAAAAAAAAATTATACGATCGAATGAAAGTACGCACAAAACGTGTTATGATCGCGGTGGACATGTGAAGTAAGTTAATTAACACATTTTATGATATCTGGGTAGTGTTATCAGTTGGCTTTTGCAAATTCATGGGGATGTTGCTTGCATGTCAGATATCTTGTACCTTGCACCCAGTTCCGTTATGTTGTAATTTCATACAATCGATTGGCTACCAACCAGTCTTGTTAAACCACAAAAGGCCTCAGTTAAAGCGGACTCGAATGCATTTACCGTGGAGCTCTTAAATATCCATGCGTTTCTCGTGTTTTCAATTTTGAAGCTTTTAACTATGGATAGGAAATTACGCACCTGCAGCCAAAAAACGCTGTCTGAAATACATTGTTTTATACAATAGCCGTTTAACAATGTCAGTACTAGTCTACTTCAGTGGAGTGGTTTTATGAAAAAGCACAGCGTTAAGGTAAGCTGACTGTCAAATTGTTACATGTTTCACAAGCTTTGTTAGGAACAGAGTGGTGTTTGAAACAAAGAGCATTAATGTTTTAAAGAGAGGAGGCCATCCTGCTGATCTAAGTCGCTTGGGTGATACCGATACAGTACTAAGCTAAGTGATCCGAGGATTTCGTCGGGCTGCGTCTTGAAAGACGACATTACACGACCATAAAAGAACGTTTTTATTCTCTTCTAACCGGATACTCCGCGGATGTGTGATGACGAAGAGTTTTATTAAATGTTTTATTACGTGGGGAGTAAAAGCACGTTTCCATGATTTGCTTACTTTTATTACGACAGAATTGTAGTATTTTGCCCTGGCCGTTGGCATTTCTAATTGGTGACGTCTCTCGTGTCCGTGAGGGTACATCGGCTTGCAAATACGCTATAGAAAAAGTGACAGAATTATAGAGTTAAATCATTCCACCGACCGAGACTAACACTGTAATATATATATATATCGATAGGTGGCGTAAGAATGAAGAATGGAAAAATGTGAAGCATTACATCAAGGAAGTGGCCTGCCCTGGATGCAAGAAAATACCGATAAATAGCAGTTTTGAGAAGCACCCCTGAAGCTGCAGGATCTGCAACCATGCTGACGAATCCTGTGTTCGTGGAGTCAGTTATTGTTTTCACTATTGTTTTGTGTGTCCATTTTGTGGTTTGGAATCAGCTGTCATGGTGTTCCATTGCCTTGGCCATTCAAGCCTTCTATGTCCAGTACAAATGGGACCGCCTCCTGAAATCTGGCGGGGCTGTGTTTCAGTTCAGACCCTCTGCGAACAGTGGCATCCTGCCCGCTTGCATGATCATGCCTCTACTTGGCCTGGCCCTGAAAGAGCGCTGCCAAGCCTCCGGAAATGTGTACTTCGAGCGCTTTTCAATGGTGGTCACCGCGACAGGGATGATGCTGGCTCTGTTTCTCTCCCTGATTGCCCTCGGCATCACCAGGCCTGTGCCGACCAACACCTGTGTCATTTCTGGCATTGCTGGTAGCGCCGTGATCTACACGATCAAGCAAACCCTAACGGTCTCTGAAGTCATTGAAGTGCTGGAGGTGCTTCTGATCTTCGTCTACCTCAGCCTGATCATTCTGTACCTCCTGCCTCGCTGCTTCACTCCTGGTGAGGGCCTCATCATCATCGGTGGTATTAGCTTCATCATCAACCAGCTCATTAAGCGCTCCCTGAATGCCCCTGAATCCAAAGGAGATCCCATCAACTACTTCCTGCTAGTGATCGTGGTTGGATGTCTCTTGCTGGGGATCTTCTTCACCCTGCTCTTCTGCTTCATGGAGTCGGAGACCTGGGTGTCCTCCCTGTTTTTCCACATGATGACGGCAGTTCTTGGCTTGGGGATTATCATGCCATGGCTTGCCCTCCTGATCCGAAGGCACCCCTTAATGTGGCTGATCGACTTCCTCCTCCTGAGTCAGAACAGACTCTGCCTGCTGGCCTACTGGGTCCTGCTGGCAGTGCTGGCGTCTCTGGTGGTGTTCCACCAGAACTACAAGAGGTCTTTGGGGTCCAAGAAGCACCAGGCCTCTACAGTCGTGAGGAAGTACTTCCATTTCATTGTGGTGGCCACGTACGTGCCCGGGCTGATTTACGACCGTCAGCTTCTGCACGTCGCCTCCGTCACCTGCTTGGCCGCCTTCCTCCTCCTGGAGTACGTCCGCTACTTTCGGATCAGACCCGTCGGGCACCTCCTCCGGCAGCTGCTGTCTCTGTTCCTGGATGAGCGAGACTCCGGGCCCCTCATCCTCACCCACATCTACCTTCTCCTCGGGATGTCCCTTCCCATATGGCTGTACCCTGGACCCTGCATGCCTAAAGGAAGCCTCCCAGGAGTGGGGGGACTGGTGCCCTATGCTGGTGTGCTGGCCGTCGGTGTTGGGGACACTATGGCATCTGTGTTCGGCAGCACCATGGGAGAGGTCCGGTGGCCCGGGACCAAGAAGACCATGGAAGGGACAGCCACTTCGATCTTCGCCCAGATTATTGCTATTGCTCTTTTCCTCATTTTTGATGAGGCCATTAACTTGAACACCAGCTATGCTTGGATAGTAGGATCAGTCACACTGGTTTCTTTACTAGAGGCCTACACAGCCCAGATAGACAACCTCCTACTACCCCTTTACCTTTTTATACTGCTCATGCTATGAAGGTAAAAGAACATTAAAAGCCCTTTCATTTTTTTAATGCTTGTACTGTATCTCCTTACAGTACTGAACAGAAAGTCATATTGAAAATATTCCAACAGTTCAGGGGTTTGAGGAGTTTGAATCAAATTGCATTTCTACATTTACTGCTATTTTTTTGAAGGCAAAGCAGCTTTAGCTTTGGAATGAGAAGAATACTGCACTCTAAGGCTAGCTGTACTTGAAAGCACTTTGGTTAATCAACACTGGCCACTTCAACACTACAGCAAGAGTAAGATATTTAAGGCAGATTAATCACAATTCAGTATAGTTATGGGTGGTCATAGCAACATAAGAAGTAAAAAAAATGCTATTTAGTGTCTCTGTGGCAGTGTTAGTTTTTCTATTGTTTGGGTAGAATTTAGGAATTGTATTTTGTCAAAATAGCGCTGATAGTACTTTAGCAGTTTTGTTCCTGAGTGAGTATTAAAAGGGGAGGCTCAATATACTTACTGTAATATATCCCTTTGCAGTTCCAGCTAGCGCACGAGTCCCAAAAGTATTTCATAATATTTTTTTCAGATGGTGCACAGCAAAGAGAAGTCAAAATACTGTTTTTCATTTTGTAATATGTAGTTTAGAATCAGTTTACATCTGACAACAATTACACCACCTAGTGATTATGGAAGTAAATTGTGAATGGTGATGATGCCTTTTCCTTAATCAAATGTACATTTTTCTCACCCTAAAGCTTAAGCTTTATTGAGGAATTTTTTACTTGAATTTCTCCGTTCCATGTTTCCTCAGCTTTTAACATGATTGCAGCAGATATTTGTCAAACCACTATTTTTTTTTCAGAATGTAAATTTGTCTTTCTCATTTCTGTGGAAGTACTAGAAATATTAAGACTTGGATGTGAAAAAGCATTGTGAATACTATATCATTACGGGCACCGAATTTAGCTAGAGAAAAATGTAATAATTGAAAGTATAGATATGTGATCTATTTAGTTTTTATTAGACATTTTATATGACTGAACAAGTACTAAAAATAACAATTTCAGTGGTGGAACCTTCTTCAGGTTTTTATATAAAGGTTTTTAGGTTCTTCTGCATAACCTAATATAAGCTACAGATTTAAAACCTTGAAAATAGACCTCAGTTCTGTATTTGTATTTCCTCTTATAGCTGTCAAGGAATTCCCTTGACTACAGTTAAGTTTGGCCACCAATCATACGAGTAAACACGACTGCCTTAAATATGTCTTCTCTAAGACCAGCATGTAGTAAACTATCTTTTGCCTCTACTTTGGCTTGTAAGTGAGTTGCCATGCTCTGCATACTCACTAGATGGCAATATGCTACATCACTAAGCCAGTCTTCTCAAAGTACTGTAAAATATATCTATTATTTAAACAACATTTAAAAAGTCACTTGTGCATTATGTAACACTGTCATACAGAGGGAGGACACATAGTTTAGTTTCTAATTAGGAAAATTCTAGCTAGCTAAGATTCTACAACCTTCTTTCTGTTATATTCACTGAAGATTGATCTACATATCCTTAATGTTAATTGCTGTTGCAACACACTAGTAATGTCTACAAAAATAAATAGTATCCCAGGTTGCCCTTATTTTACTTTTCAATTGTCCATTTTTTATTTAAAAAAACACCAGATTTGAAACTGCGCTTAGAGTCCTGGTCCTTTCTTCAACACAATAGACTGAATTGTATTCAGATGCTGCATTTCTTGTACTGTATGTCAGAAGAAGCAGAGTTAAAAACTCTCAGTTTCAGGGACAAAAAAAAAAACTATCCTGTAGGTATTTAATTATTTCGCAGCAAGGTATTGAAAATGGCAGATCATCCTGCAAGACTTTAAAACCCAGCTACTGAAAGGGTTGTGACCGTCGAGGACAAACACAACTCCTGTAGTCAGTTGTAAGTTTCAATCATTAGAGCAGCTCACAGCTGTTGCCCTAAATGTAACAGATTGTGTGTTATGCAACAGCAGGAGAGGAGAGGTATTACCGAAACACACATGCTTCATAAAAGGGGCTATAAAAATAGTTTTGGCTGGACTCCCTGTTAAATCGCAGTGTGGTGCAGCAATTTATCAGAACACTCCAGCAGCTAAGTAAGCTCTTTGTTTCATTTTGTGTTTTCATTCGTCTGGGGAAACCTTGTTCATTTTCTAATTAAGATGATTGTGATGCCACACAGGTGCATGTCATAGCCTGGTGGTACTGTGAGGCTACATTGTTTTTGGAGAGGCCTACACATTTCTGCCAGTGGCTTTCTATATTGTTTTAATTTGGGCCAACTTTTTATTTGGGCCAACTTCTGATGTGGTACGCATTTCATAAAGGCAACCAAGAAAAGTGTTTTAGATATGTTTATAGTTTTTATGAGCAAGGCTTGTAAAATTACATGTTGCTGTTAGTAGTCAATGTAAGTATGCAATGACTGGTGTTGAAAATGTGCCCTGGTATGGCCATGGGCTGTGGCCCAGAGAAAGAGGTGTTTCAGTGAAGATGGTGTAATATAAGTACAGTAACAGTACAATGGGAGACAGCCGGACAATGGTTCAGAACTATTTAAGAGGAGAAACTGGACATCTGTGAGGATGGGCAATATATTTCTAATGGCCTTATATTCTATAATCTCTAGGTATGACCTGGAATGCATGCAGAAGATATAGCTTAGACAGAAGCTTGCAATTTTCTAACCCCATGTGGAAAAGGAGTCTTTAGAGAGCCATGTAGTATTACGTTAAACCTATGGCATGGCACAACTGTGAAACATTTAATTTTATAGTGTCATAGAATAGTGAAAACCACACCCTTCTTGACATGTAAAATTATTTCAAATGCAGCTGCCTTAATATATATGCTAATCAGCTACTTGTTCCATCATGTCATTAGCTACTCCAAATGCAGCATGCAGATTGTATGGTATATACTGAGCAAGCTTTGCAATTTTTAACTGCCTGGAATGCTTAACAGGGAGAGTTTCTGTAGAAGACATGTTGTTCAGACATGGGATCAAGCAGTAATTTTTAGATTCTTTAAAACGCATGAGTAATAGTGCTCCACATACACAACATACAGAGTTACCATAGGAAGAACATCCTATCTGAGGCAAGTGTGTGCTTCTCTCCTTCTTCTGTCCTGTATTCAGTTCTCTCTTCTTTTCATACTGAACAGGGCTACAGTCATAAGATGGTCACTGATTTCATTATTCTCTCCCATATTCGTATTATATTTCTTGAGGTTATTTGAAATGGAATCAAGATGTATTATCTAGATATGCTTTCAAAAGTTAGAATAGTTTACTCCATAGAAAATGCATTTTTCTGCCGATTAAAGTTCCCTACCAGATAAACCCAAACTTTCTTGTCAAGAGCGACATGAAATCACAGTCTCTGAAGTGTGTTTAAATGTGCATGAAAGATGTGCAGTGCAAATGTGATTAATTTGGTGTTCTTGTTTTTTTGTGTGTGGTTTTTTTTTTTCCTGGCTTGCTTTTTTAATATATGAAGAAATGTTCAGCAACAGCTTTGAAATCGTCTCTGTTTTGCTTTGAAAGACCAGTGCTGAGAATTGTATGGCTGTTTGGCTCTCATGTTGAAATGTCAGTCTGGATTTAGTGGCGGAAATCAAGTTGCATATTTTGGTGACCATGAGATCAGCAACAAAATAGACAGTGCTGACTTGTCTTTGGTAGCATGGCAATGAGTTTGGGAGAGCAGGATTAAGCTAATGTTCATATGCCTACCTAAATAATTTGCAGAAAAAGCAATTGGCAGCCCCATAATCAGGCTGCATGTTCATTTCTAATTTAGTGAAGGTAGAAATAAGGCTTCATTAACTTAACAAAGAAGCTGTTAAGGGTTGCAAATCACACTTTGGAAATAACATTTCTTTACTGGTAGATATTTCTGCATTGTGAAGCTTTACCACTCTATTCATGAGCACCAATTCCACAAGATTAGAATGTTTGGTGCTAATCTTTCTTTCCTGGTTTGGATCTTCTCCTGTTTGTTCGATGCACTAAGTGTGGCATAGACCTACATACGTACATGACTTTCGAAGAGAGTCACTGAATTAAAAATGCACACTCTTGTGAAGGTCCTTTGTTTCCTCCTCCTTCTTGATATGGACCGGCTTTGAACTTGCGTTACAGGCCCTAGGAAGAGTAGTCAGGGGGGAACGAAGATCAGCTGAATTTCACACAAAAAAGGGAACTCGTTCGACCTGAAAACAAAACGTCCCCAAGATGTTGCAACCTTGACAAGTAATTGCACTATGACATTTAAAGCCATATCTATCCACTAATAGGTTGCTGCACTATTATTCAGGGTTGCTTATAATGTTGACTTACTGTATACTGTACATACACTTCTCATATCTCCCCTTAACCTACAACCTGGTTTCTAACATGAAATCCAACCTGCCATACCAAGAATAAGGAGGCTAAACAGACACTAAATTTAACCTGTAGCCTCCTAGTTGACCTGTATCATGCTTGCCTACCTTTGCACATGAAGGACCAGAACAATGTTATGACTATGTTTTAATCATGTATATAAAAGATGTTAACATCTCTTCTGAATGGAATAATGTGCATTTATATCATGTATGTTTTCTTCTTTCTCACAAGAAAGTGTACAGTTTACAGGGATCTGTGATAAATAAACCACAGGATTTGTACAATCAAAACAAATGTGTGTATTATTTGTTCCTTCTTTAGCCTATAGAAATGTAAAAAAAACTATCAGGTTTTTCGTAGAATGAAATCTGAGAGAGAATAACTCTTCGAGAAACTTCAGACAAAAAGTTTAAACCTTGTAATTTGCTTTTCGTAAATTAATCTGCCAAACTGAGCTTTTGTTTTAATTTTTTTTGTAAAGCGTGAAAAGGAAAGTTCAAGCCTAAAAAAGTAGTAGTCCAAGAACACACGGTCAGATGAAAAGAGAGACTACAGTGGCACAAGCGACATGAGACAGACTTCCACCACGTTTAGAAATATCGCCATCCCCTGGAGAGCTGATGGAATCGGTGGACATCGTGGATTAATCCCACATGCACTGCTCTCGTCACCATCTCAGGTCAGATAGAATCTGTGCCTCGTCCCACTCAGGGTGTTCTTACAGCTAACAGAGGCCCAGTACAGTGGGTGACCGGTGAGTGTGAGAACATATGCTGTACCACAGGAAAAACTTTGATTTAGTGTGGAAAGTGTATTCCTGCGACTGTACAAATAATAATAATAATAATAATTGCTTACACTTATATAGCGCTTTTCTGGACACTCCACTCAAAGTGCTTTACAGGTAATGGGGACTCCCCTCCACCACCACTAATGTGCAGCATCAACCTGGATGATGCGACGGCAGCCATAGTGTGCCAAAACGCTCACCACACATCAGCTATCAGTGGGGAGGAGAGCAGAGTAATGTAGCCAATTCATAGACTGCCTGCCTGAAATAAAACGAAATGGTGACGAACCACGCCTACTGGGTAAAGAAGGGAGAGCTTTCCAGTTGTGATGTAATAAATAAGCACAGTTTTTTTTCCCCCCTGATGCTTCCTCTGGTAATGGGAATGACCAAAAAGTATTTCGTTCTTCTGGTGGATGAGAAAAGGCGATGAACTCGGGGTTGACTATAATCTCATAGCCAGCTGTTCAAACAATTTCAGGCCACTGGCCAAAATCTGAAATTCACCAATATTTGTTTTTTTATTAACACTTTGATGACTACTCAGTAAATGGTATTGCACATTTCACGGTTACAGCCATAGGGAAACACTTGTTGGCAGGAATTACTAGAATTACAAAAAAACAGATTGTCAAGAAAGAAAGAAACTTTGATTTCATTGCTGGCTCTTGTATTATATCTGTGAAGACATAACTGTTTGGTCTTTACTTCAATCCAACAGCCTGTTGATGTTACATAAACATCTTAATTTTAATCTTACTACCACTGAGTTTACTTGGAAAGCAAAGTCACGTTGAGGCACAGATCCACATACTATGTTTCTGAATTATGGTACTGTAGGTGCAGCTGAAATTGCTTACAGTATAAACTTCACTGAAAGACCGGGGTCATCAAGGGTCTCAAAACTTTCCAAGTTAGGATGAGCATGTCAGTCTTCAGGGAACACAGCTCTGTGTATACAGTGATGGGAAGGGTAGCTCTGGTGTAGGCTGTAACCTGGAAAAACAGCATGGAAAATGGTCTTTTTTCCATTTCAGACAGTGTACTTTCCTGCCTGCCTGCTACCAGGATTGCCTTATAGTTTTCATGAATAAAACTTATTAATATGGTAAAATAATATAATATTTATAGCTAAAAAGCAGTGTAGTCCTCAGATACATAGCACATTGTAGCAAAGCTTTCACTTAGCCATGATCTCAAATTTACAGCTGACATTTGTCTTGTTTGAGCAACACAGTCTACTAGTCCACTTGAGTTAGCAAATACTGATAAGGAAAACGAGACTGAAATGGAAACATTCTGCATTTTAACCCTGCGCTGCAAATCTCCAGCATTTATAGAACCCTCCTGTCCTCACCAGTTCTCGGGATTCCAGCTCGTGCCCTCGGACTCCATGATGTGAAAGGCGTAGACGTGGCGAGATCGGTCCGACGTGTTCTGTGCGCTGCGGTGCACCACCTCCCCATGGATAAGGACCAGCCCACCTTTACAAACACACCCCCGCCGAAGCTCAGTCCACCACTAGGCCACTTCCAAACCCTAGACAGCCTTCGAACACTTCTTCGAAAATCAAGTCCATCAATCTTCCTTTTCTGAGTTTCTTTCCTTAATGATTATTAACATGACTGTACACACTACTGATTTTTCTTCAATGTGAAATTATCACCTCTCTATTGACATGTACATGCAAGCTTCACTATCGATGAGCCACTAAAAATTAAAAACCTGCACAAACTCTTCAGTCTGAAAAACCTCCTATCCTTTTTAACATACTGATGACATATTTTGAAATATCAAGGAAGCCTAACTGTTGACTGCACAAAGCATAACTAGTATGTTTGGAAGAGGAAGTTCCACAGAGGTGTCTTGCAGTCTAGTACCTGAACCACAGTCTGTGTTTACCTTTCTTCACTGGAGCGGGGACAAACTGGTCCTCGTCGTAGGTTCTCTCTCTGCCAATGAAATCTGTTAAAGGGAAGGTGCCCTTCGGAGTGCGGACCATTCGTCTTGTGATCCCGTCTGGGGGTGCAAAGTTTAAAGCTATATAAACTAAAACAATAGCACCGCCATTGCTTCCTACTGTCAATATACAAACGAGCATTCCAATGCTACTGGCAATCTGTGGGAAAATGGCAAATGAGGCACTGAAAATGCAAATAAAGCAACAAAAATAAAGGTACAGCAAACTTAAATAAAGCCCACACAGACTACAGACATCTAATTTGGCCATGGGTATGAACTGCAAAGTAGCTGTTCTCTCTAAAAGCTCCATAGATTCCTACTATAGCTTGCCTTCTTACTCAAGCAGCACTGAAGCAATTTATTTTTCAAGCACATGTTTTCAAACAGAATGGTAAGTATTCAGACAAAACACAAGGGCCTAGAAGACATGGACAAGAAACAACAGCATGTGGAGGTCACTAAGGAGGTCACATGTTGAAATCTGGGGTTTTAACCAGAAATGGAATGATAAAAACACAGAACTGAAACAATTATTCAAGGAACAAATGCAAATAAAATTAACTCATTTACATTTTGGAACTGGATATTCAATATTTCATTAATCTGTAAATATAGTTATTTTCTTCTTCATTTTCATTAACAATACAGCAGAGGTGAGGGAAAGCAGAGGGGAAATTCTGGTATTAATCCATATTTTCATTAGTTTGACCCACAATAGTAGGAGACAAGACGTTAGGAAGTTTTGGAACCGAATTTGAAAAATGCTGTCATTTGAAACCAAACTAAATTGAAAACAAAATCTGGTTTACATCTTTGGCTTGAATACCCATTTCCAGTGTCTTTTAATGCACGCCTGGGCTTAACATGGGACAGTATAAGGTTGTGGAGGGTGTCCGTGTGCCTTACTTCTGTGAGAACCAGGAATGAACCACAGACAGCCATTCTCCGGCGTAGCGTCTTCAAGAGGGATCCAGAGGCCTATCACTCTGCCTAGGGGCTCTGTGTGCAGGAAGGTGGCATCCTGGTGTGGCATCACTGTGGGCACCCACATGGAAAACACCAACAGTGGGCTTGGTGCTCTTGTTTAATCCTCCCCATTAAATCATAGCAGACCAAAGTACTTTTTCAAAGTCCTGCACTACTCCAGTGCTTTCCTGTTTGGTGAACGAGCTGTATAATTCAAGACCTCTGGAGCACTGTATTATAAAATAATCACATACAGTACCATTCCATTTCCTCATTAGTACGGAAGTCCTGTTTGCTTTGCCACTTTCTGGAAATCCTAGTATGCAGGTTCTTGCCTCTGACAAGGTTGGGTACTGGCTGGATACTCTGACAACTTTATAATGTTTATAGAGCAGGCGCAAGCATCCCGAGTTTCTCAGAAACACAGCACTCCTTCATGTAGGCAATATCAATGCACCTTCTCTCCTGCCTTGCCACTTCTGCATTTCAAACCTCTATGCTAGAGAATGTGGAGAAGCAAACCAGCTGAACAAAATATCAGTACTAATAAGCAAATCAAATGATTAGTGTTACTACTGAAAGATTTATGTAAAGAAGCCCAGTAACCCTTCAAAACAAACTCAGATTATCAAGCTATCTTTTGACATGTTGTTGAAACTCCTCTTAGACATTTTATCGGGATTCTGAATTTTAAAGACTTAAAAGGTAAAAAGTTGTATTTACAAATGTACTTGAATCCGTTCAGCAAAGTATTTCCAGCTCCCCACCGATAAACTACCCTACTTCACCTCTGTCAATTACCACATAGGAGCAAGGCAGTAGTTGAAGGATCAATCCTGTTTGCTTAATATGATAATCTCATTAAAACCCACAACTACAAACCAGTCTTCCACCTCAGCTCTAATAATAAGTACCTAATTAAACTAATATTTTGCTTAATTAGGCATTACATCCGTTCCCCCAGGTCTTAATAACGTCTGAAAAACAGACTTCAAGGAGGTTTATACCTCCTACAATATTTCTGTAACCTGTAACTCTTACACCTACCAGAAGCTGCATCCTAAACAATTCAGTACTGCATTTCAGGGTATCTACACAGAATCACTTCTTACCTTCGCCACCAATCCCAGGTTGCTGAAAAGCAAAAGCAAAATGTATGTGAAAAAAGAATAAGGAGTTAGTTTTCTCTGTTAATGTTGACTTACCTACAGTATTAAACCTATAAATGGTGCAGAATAATTGTAAGTTTCATTTTTATTGTTTCTAGTACCCAAGGGATACAGCAGAAATAATCTTGAAGACTGTGGTTTCAGATTTTTTTTCATGGTATTTCATGGCAAAGACAACTGGATACTCTATAAGTGACTCGTTTTAATTTTAATTATGATTCCTACGGTCTTGAAAGAAGACTGAATGGTCATGGTGCTTGCTGAAGGTAGCTGGCAGACTTGAGCAATGATTTCCAGAGTGCACCATGACCATAGCATGTTTTCTTTCTCTAAAGGGGCATTTTTCTGCCTTGGAACTATAGGTTTATTCTATGCTGAAAAAAAGAAGAAAGAAAACAAAATGTTTCGGCCAGAAACCAGAACCAGGCATTTATCTGCCTTGGTGTTTTGAATTTTCTTGTCTCTGCTAGATACCAAGTTGTGTAAGGGCATTAATTCCATCCTTTGTCAAAACAGATGATAGCACCTGTCAGGAAAATCATTAAAACACATATATTTAATGACTATATTATATTAAATATATACATGAATACCTGTGTACTGTACCTTAAAAATATACATGCTTTGCAGGACTACTGGACATTTCAAGTCAAGCTTCTTGGCCAAATTCTGGAAACAACAGAGAAATGAGACTGATTAGCCTCACCATTAAAGAGTCTGCTGTAGTTAACATGTTGTGGGGACTAACACTCAAGAGAGCTAAAGTAATGTTTCATACAGTAGCTGCAAACTACAGTATATACATTATACAAACCTAGAGTTTCTTAAAACTAAAACTCATTCTTGACCATTGTTGTACATGCATAAAAGGAGTAAACAATCTGAAATATAATTTGTTGCTCTCTTTTCTCTATCTTACCTGAACCATTGGAGAATATGTGACATTTTTATAAAGTGGCTCATAAGCATGTAGTGCTGTAAAAATAAAAAAGAAGAAATTTAGACTGAGACAGTTTGAAAGGTTGTATGGAGTTCATTATCACCAGCTCATCACACAAAAAGTATACAAACAAACATTCAAACCTGATTAAATTATGCACAAGCCAAACATTTCTTAAATCAAGACTTTCAAATTCCAGTCTTAATATGTTTAATCACTAGAATAGAGTGGTATAGAGACTAATAAACAAACATCAGGAAAGAATACACAAATGAATTTAAAAGTATGTGTATCAAAAGAAATGTGTTTTAAGTACAAAATTGTATTCTAATAAGAATTCATACATCTTCCCATTTTCACGATGCTGCTAATCGTTGCAGTAACCCATAGTCTGTACCAAAAGCCTTGGGAATAAGGCAGGACTACAGCTCATTACAGCAGACAAACACAATTTAGAGACACCATTGAACCTAGTCAGCATGTCTTTAAAAGATGGGAGGAAAGCACCTAGAAAAAATCCACACAACCAGAGAGAACATGCAAACCCGAATAGAGAACTCTATTGTTCGGAATCGAATCCAGAACTATGAGGAAGCAGAGTGAATTGTCACGCCACCATGCTAACCAATAATTAAGAAATTTAATTTTAAAATCACAAGGGCTTTCTACAAATTCGAAGTTTGCTATATCTGCTCTGTCACATGAAAAGCCATGTTCAGGCTTTTTCAGTGAAAGAAAGATTCAGAGCACACAATTCACAGGTCTGCAGTCTTTGTTTTTTTTAACCTAAACGCCAGATTGTCTTTCAATATTTCAGATGTAAGACATTAAGAAAACAAATAAGAGAATTGCTGACCACATTTACTAGAACAAGAGTTTCTGGTAACAAATCAGTCATTTCAAACTCCCTGTAATGGTGAGTCCTGAGCAATTCTATCTTTTGCAAGAGCTCGGTTAGCAGTCCCAATGCCCCAGAAAGGCAAAGAACTCCCAATTGATCCACTGTACAAAAGTCACACACTTCCAATAGAGTAAGTTAAAGAATAACAGCAGAGAGAGACAATTTCTTCTGCGTGTCCCACTGATTCGCACATTAAAATCTTACCATGTCCAATTTTATTCAGAGAATGCTGCTTTGGCACAATGAAGTCTCCTAGATAGGAAAAATATACAGAACGTTAAAAAACTGCTTTTAATCTAATACAAAACATATAGGCATTCGTTTCACCCCGTGTAAATTAAATGGCAGAAAATGTTTTTTTTCTCCTTTTATAAAACCTTAAAATAAATGCACTAATCACCACATTTTCCAAATAGTTAAGATGTAATTTAACAAACACTTTTTTAACAAATACTATACTTTATGAGGGGTATGATAGCATAGTGGGTAAGACTCTGGATTCAGAACTGCTGTGGGGGTTCGGGTTCAGGGTTCAGGTCTCCCATCTAGAGGGGGAGTCCTGTGCTCTCCATTCATTTAATATTGGTTCCAATAATGTAAACTACAGCCTGGTCAGTTGCTGTGGTATACCTTTTTTCTTTTTAACTGTATCTTAGCAACACTTTAATACCCAGCAATTCCATTGTTTTTTTCAATTTTGGTTATAAAGGCATACAAACCTTAAAAAAGCATTAAAAAAGCTAATTCCAAAGCTGGAAATCTACATTATGAGTATTTGGTCACTTTACATACATTTCTTATTTCATTATAAAGGGGGTGTGGCTCAAGTGGTAAACTATATGGTATTAAACATCTTTAAAATGTACCTTTTGAGTCAAAAACCCCTGTCTCAAAGAAGAAACGGATCTTGTCTCCACTTGTCAAGAAATACTCAGCATTCCCCTTAGGAAAAAGAAATCAAGTGGAACCAATTCTCAGGAAATGTTTCAAGTCATAGGTCTTTTGCCACAATGAAGAACATTTAAAACTGAATACAAAACAGTTAATGCCTTGAATAATATTAATCAAGAGAGAAAAGGAGTTCAGAGCAGGAATCTTACCTGCATCTTTAAAACAGAAAGAAGGAAGCATGCAAAGTGAAACATATTGTATATTTATATAAGGTTCCACCTGGCAAAAACAGAATTCAGGAAATATTCATCAGTTCACCCACAACAGAGGCTTGGAATGCAGCAGCACGTTTAACAGCAGTGAAGTAAGAGAAGCTGTAGTCCTTTCATTTTAGGATTGAAGTATATACACGCTGTATGATGCCTTGCCCCTAGAATGCACACTGTGGGTTAAGTGTTTAAATGAAATATATACAGAATTCGGAATTTATATATAGCTATTTTGCATTCAGAATTTGCCAATAACCTTATTTAAAAAAAAAAACAACATAAAAACACAGTCAAAAGTAAGACTGCAAATCCCTGGGTTGTGCTGTGAGCCTCAAACCATTTTTTTGTACATTACGACAGACTTCACAGCTGCACAGGATCTTGATCCATCTCTGGATGTTCATAGTACACTATCAGATGGGCAGAATGTTCTGAGGAGGTTACTTGAAAAAAGGTCAATCTATTGAATCTTCTCTAATGTTTAGAGTACTCAGCAACTATCCTATCCCATTTTATCCTATATATGGCGCCGACGATATCTACTCCTATAGATAAAGAAGCAGTAAATGACAAACCTGACAGGTGGTCGTCATATCATACCTGCGATTTCAACTGCTCGTCGTGGTCAGTGGAGAACTGGACTCTGCAGTGCGGGGGCACATCCATGCTGTCCACAATCTCCGCCATCCTCTTTCGCAGCGCATCGCACTCCTCTGGGCTGAGAAACCCCTCTAAAACCAGGTAGCCATCCTCTCGAAACTGTCACAAACCGGGGTAAAGTTAGCTTGAAGTTCGAAAACGATTTTGGCACGCCTGTAGCGCTTTCACGAAACCCTTTTAGAGTTGCGAGAATACTTCCTTTGTGTATAAAATACATTGTGAATGCTTTCTCAGCCTTTACTTTGCCGTTTTTATGACATTTTGTTTGACCAAGCACGAATATTCTTTTGTCCATATCTCCGCAATGGAAGCACAGAACGCCTTCAAACCAAATGCATTTTAAAGACCACGACTTGTGGATATTTCCACAGCCTTTACATCAAACTATCAGTGAGCTAATTATCTTTTTTTAAACCTCCAGTTTTTCATCGATGCGTAATTACGCACGAACTGGAACCCAGGGACCGCTGTGTGCACACGTTCACAACGCGAGAAATACTGTTCAATACAGCTTCATGCGAAAAACCCGTATATGACCATAGGAAGCAGAACAGCGCAGTCTCCAATTACCCAGACTGTAAGCACGGGAATAAAGCTTTGTTTGATTTCTGAAACCCTTCCTTTACATCCTGTTCTCATTCAGGTAAGGGTCAACTATATTCACAATACTACTGACAGCAGGAAGATTAAAATATTCTTTTCTCAGCGGCTTATTAAAAACAGCTCCCATGATGTTCAAACCGACTTTTTACACAGAACACTGACACAGCTTTGTGTTCTGAATCTCTTTTTCTCATTCTTTTATTTAATGCGGCACAATGCACTGGGATGGGGGTATTCTGTTCACAGACCAATAGCATTTAAACCACAGCACCCACAATGCTGCAAGTGTTTTGCACACTAAGCAGGTCCTCTGACTTTTCCCAGCTTTGTTTTGGGTTGTGGAACTCTTCTTTATATTTTTTAGGATTTTCTGAAGATAACACCACAGGTAATACACTGGGATAGGTGGGTCTTCTTCATGGCTCAATAGCAATTCAAATACAACAGCCACACTGCTGAAACCAAGTGTTTTACACACCAGACAGGCCCCCTGACCTCATACAACCTTGCTGTGGCTGTGGCCCCTTTCTTTATTTTTTATGATTTTTTCAATGTGGCACCATTAGACAGGCGGTACATGGGGATAGGGGGGTGCTATTTATGAGTCAATAGCTCTTCAAGCACAACAGCCACAGCACTGCAACCAGGTGTTTTACACACCAGACAGCTCCCCTAACCTTATACAACCTTGCTGTGGCTGTGGCCCCTTTCTTTATTTTTTTATGATTTTCTGAAGATTACACTACAGGTAATACACTGGGACAGGTGAGTCGTCTTCATGGCTCAATAGCATTTCAAATACAACAGCCACAGCACTGCAACCAAGTGTTTTACACACCACACAGGTCCCCTAACCTTATACAACCTTTCTGTGGTTGTGGCCCCTTTCTTTATTTTTTTAATAAAAATTTTAGTTTTTCAATATGGCACCATTAGACAGGCAGTACATGGGGATTGGGGGTGCTATTCATAGCTCTTCAAGCACAACAGCCACAGTGCTGCAACCAGGTGTTTTACACCAGACATTTCCCATAACCTTATACAACCTCGCTTTGAGTTGTGGAACATTTCTTTAATTTTTAATGATTTTTTTACTGTAATCAAGTGTTGTGCTCACTAGGCAGGCCTCTTGACCTTTCACAGTCATGCTTTGTTGTGTGTAACTTTAATTATCTTTTTAGGATTTTTTGAACATGGCAACTTCCACCGAGATGGGTGGGGGGTGTGGGGGTGCTCTTCAATAGCTTTTTCATCTATACACACAAACGGATGTAACCAAGACACTCAGAACCTGTCACGCAGGGGCTGACTGCTGAGGATAGGGATCCAATGCAGTGCCCTTGGTAGGGTTGGAGCGAGATGCAGGCATAGTCGGAGTAAACAGGCAGGGGTCCGAGTCCGGGAAGGCGTAGTACAGGCGTAGGCACAGAATCGACAGGCAAAGGCGTAGTCGAGGGACTGGCAGGGGTCGGAGTCCGGGAAGGCGTAGAAGTTGCGTCGGTAGGCAGAGGCGTCGGTAGGCAGAGGTAAACGAAGAGACAGGCTGGGGTGAGGATCTGGGAAAGCGTAAAACAGGCGAAGGTACAAAATCGAGTGGCTAAAGCGGTTGTCGGAAAAGCGGGGTCGAGGTCCAGGGGAGAAGTCATAGTAAGGCAAAGGCGTAGTTAGTAGGTAAGCTCCGGGAGAGAATCTCAATCGTGAGCAATGACCGGGGGACAGATGAGGGTTTAGGTAGAGGACTGATTGACGTGTGCACGTTTGGTACGGGGAGAGCTCGAGGGAATGCGGGAGCGCTTGCCTGCGTGAGGGAGATTCGTGACAGAACCAACAGAATCAACCTGAACTCATAGAAAAACAAGAATGCCCCCGAGACACCTGCACCCCCCTCCTGGACCACTCTGGTATCAACACCCCCAAACCCATCCATACCAGCTAACAAGACTCAGAATCGGTGCAGCCCTCCAACCTGGACCAGGAGCAGGATGGGACAAGAACCTGCACCACACTACGTACACAGGTTTGTATTTTTGGCTGAAGATGAAAATGTCTAACATAGATTGTTTTGGTTCTAGCAAACAATAATAATAGTTGTTAAAATCCAAACACACATAATGAGATCACTCTCTGTCAGTATGTGTAACATTCTGGGTCTGGGCTCCTCTGTAATTGGGCTAGAGAGGGTTCAACAACATTTTTAAATGCACTGACATCATAATCTGACAAGAGACATTGTTTAGGGGAGACTTGACCACCCACTGTCCCCCTGGTATCGTGAAGCTCATTGTCCTTTAGCTTTCCAAAACCAGAATCACTTGGGACTCCGTGGGGATCGGTGTATGCAAAATATGAATTCCTTATGCAAGAAATTGTATATGGTCAATATAGCGATCATATCTTATCAGCAGATGGTAATCTCCAAGGAACAAGTAATAGGTTTATTCCACGCTGAAAAATGATCAACTGATTGATGAACCCAAGTGATTTGAAAGAAATGTTAAACAACTCAAAGCGAGGTTGTATAAGGTTCGGGGGGCTGTCTGGTGTGTAAAACACTTGGTTTCAGCAGTGTGGCTGTTGTATTTGAAATGCTATTGAGCTATGAAGAAGACCCACCTATCCCAGTGTATTACTTGTAGTGTTACCTTCAGAAAATCATAAAAAAATAAAGAAAGGGCCCACAGCCACAGCAAGGTTGTATGAGGTCAGGGGGCCTGTCTGGTGTGTAAAACACTTGGTTTCAGCAGTGTGGCTGTTGTATTTGAATTGCTATTGAGCCATGAAGAAGACCCACCTATCCCAGTGTATTACCTGTAGTGTTATCTTCAGAAAATCCTAAAAAATATAAAGAAGAGTTCCACAACCCAAAACAAAGCTGGGAAAAGTCAGAGGACCTGTTTAGTGTGCAAAACACTTGCAGAATTGTGGGTGCTGTGGTTTAAATGCTATTGGTTTGTGAACAGAATACCCCCATCCCAGTGCATTGTGCCACATTAAATAAAAGCACGAGAAAAAGAGATTCAGAACACAAAGCTGTGTCAGTGTTCTGTGTAAAAAGTCGGTTTGAACATCATGGGTGCTGTTTTTAATAAGCCGCTGAGAAAAGAATATTTTAATCTTCCTGCTGTCAGTAGTATTATGAATATAGTTGACCCTTACCTGAATGAAAACAGGATGTAAAGGAAGGGTTTCAGAAATCAAACAAAGCTTTATTCCCGTGCTTACAGTCTGGGTAATGGGAGACTGCGCTGTTCTGCTTCCTATGGTCATATACGGGTTTTTCGCACGAAGCCGTATTGAACAGTATTTCTCGCGTTGTGAACGTGTGCACACAGCGGTCCCCCGGGTTCCAGTTCGTGCGTAATTACGCATCGATGAAAAACCGGAGGTTTAAAAAAAGATAATTAGCTCACTGATAGTTTGATGTAAAGGCTGTGGAAATATCCACAAGTCGTGGTCTTTAAAATGCATTTGGTTTGAAGGCGTTCTGTGCTTCCATTGCGGAGATATGGACAAAAGAATATTCGTGCTTGGTCAAAAAAATGTCATAAAAACGACAAAGTAAAGGCTGAGAAAGCATTCACAATGTATCTTATACACAAAGGAAGTATTCTCGCAACTCTAAGAGGTTTCGTGAAAGCGCTACAGGCGTGCCAAAATCGTTTTCGAACTTCAAGCTAACTTTACCCCGGTCTGTCACAAAACACATGACACTCCTGTAGGCGTTGTGTGCGCTTTAGGGAAGCTCTGTTCTATCACACCGTACAAGAAAGCGAAGTACAATTAATATCGTATGTTCAATAGCTAACAATTTAATTGAATTGCATGTATAAAACAACTGTCATGGTTATTTTAACTCGAGTGGTAACTCAGACGTAATCAACACTCGCGTAATCTATAAAATGCGTAATTCCGCGAAAGTGGTTTCATTTTAAAGAACATTGTGGAGTTCAAAAAGGAAAACTTAAAACATAAAAATTACAATGTGTATTTATATTTCAGTTCAGATACAGGAGAAAAATAATAATTCAAAAGCAGAAATCAGACGTTGCCGAAGAAAACCCCAATTTTAAAATGTTTCATTTGCTTACCTTCTGAACCTGCTCGTCTGTAATAAAATTCATGTTTTTACCAGTTACCCTTAGAAGGTCAAATCCTATCCAGTTTTCGCCTCCACACAAGACTGCCTTTCCAACATGTGATTTTAAAGCCAGTTACACTGGATTGATAAATGGCTTGAAGGGATAATAGGATTACTGTTTAACTAATTCATGATGACTGACCCGACTACAACAGTTTGGGAAGATTGCAATGCGCCCCCTGGCGCCTGAGAATAATACAGCAAACGTTGATCACCCAGAACTCTCAACTCAACTCTCAAAAAAAAAGAGACCAAACCAAGTGATCAACTCACTTTTAAAACAAGTAACCCTTAATGATTGACAAGTATAACCATAGTAACATGGCCTCATTTTTCCTGTTGCAGTTTTCATTGATCTCAGTCCTTTTACCAACAAGAAGGTACAAAGTCTTGGTTAACTTATCTACTGAATAAAAAAATATACTGCTCTGCATTATGTTTCCAACCATGAACTTTGATATGAACAGAGCCTTACAGTGAGGGCTTATACTACAATTCAAAAGAAATTTGATTACTGGGCAGCTAGTGCAAGGATGTGAAACCTATGCAACCTACCTGGCCTTTCACTGAAGGAGGAAAGCAGCAGGCAGACCAGTGTTTGCATGGTTTACTTTATTATCATTTTATATCAGAAACGTAAAAAAAAGGAGAAAACATTTATAAAATACTCAGAGCACTCGCTCACACTTATCGACAACAGTGAAAATTGGGTTACAATGTTTGTTTCAGGCTCTGACCCCAAACTGCAGAACAGGAGACTGAAATAGACACAACGATTACAGCAGATTGATACACAATGGTACTCCTGATTCATATACAAAAAAAATGCATTTGTTCATTTTGACATCTGATGTCCTCACTGCACAGCTTTTGCCAAAAAAGAAAATCTACATTGCCTAAAAAAACCAAATAACTGGGACCAATTATGTAAGAATAAGTGGCCTTGCTAGTTTGGTTTATCTGATTTAGGGTTTAATATCGGTCAATAAGTCCGGGACATATTGGTTAACTTGAATGCCTCACCCTGAACACAGTTCTGTGGAGATGAAAATGAAATACTGATAAAACTGGCAGAAAATCAAAATGGGCTCAAAGCCCATAGAACAATGACAGGAGACTGATGACCACGAATTCAACAAAATATGAAAATCTGCCCAGTTAAGAGGACCTGCCTTTATATAATTAAAACGCAACGGCAAACATTAAACACAAAGTCTCACAGGTCATACAGAATTAAACATATGGTTTCAAATAAAAACATTGTAAATGAGGCAAGGAAAACTGAGTATGTCAGCAATTGTGCACTTCTATAATAAGGCTGATTGGATACAGCAGTGATTCCCATTCCTGGACCTGTGACCCACACTCCTACTGGTTTTCCATCTCACCTTGATTAGAGAATCGAAGCCTTACTTGATCTAAGACCTTGCTTTGGTTGAATATGTGCATTTTTTGGTTTCTAGTCACAAGTTTGGGATTATATTCCACTTACAAAATACAACAGTTAAAGCTCCAACATGTTTAAGAACTGGGAACGAACAGAAATCAATCTTATCATTAAGTCAATGAAGGGTTAAATTGTGTCACCGAGGCTCAGCTGGAACAAAAACTAGCAGCTGTGTGGGTCAACAGGACCAGGACCACTGGCCTATGGCATAAAGCAAGGACAGCCAACAGTGCTCCTGGAGAGATTCAGTCCAGTAAGTTTTATGGGTCACCTTTAAATCACCTATCTATAATGGCATGGATAAACATAGTTTATTTGGACCAGAACTGTTGTCCACTGCCAGCTACATTTCTTCTTAAACCGATCAGTAATTTATATTTAATCCAGGGCTTAATACATAATTATGGGTGATGTGTGAACTGTGCTGGGCTAGGATTGGGCACTCTGGTATATAACACACACAGATCATTTAAAGAAATATATTATGTTCAAATGGAAATAAATGTGTTTTCGTTAACAGGTTTGATGGGCTGTTTACACAAATTCTACGAATCAGCTTGTACACACAGACATTTATACATTTTACAGGAAATAGAAGTGTCACAGAGGCAAGTTCATTTTTTTAAAAGAGATGATGCTGCATGATGGGTTAACTGGAACATATATAACACAGATGCCAAATGAGAACTGAAAAGCTTGTGGAGCTGCTGTAACAAATTCTATATGCAAGAATATTATGCCTATGCTTAGCAATACCACTCCATGTTTTTTTAATAAACGTACATACTTCAGTATATACTTTTTCAACTAAACGGCAATTACCAGACAGCTCTGTCCTCTGCCTTTCCATACTTAGGCAAAAGCCCTGTCATGTATTCTCCGTGTCATATAAGCACTGTAGCTCTGGCCTGGAAAACGTAGGATGTTAGTTATGTTATGAAGTACTCATGCAACAAGCTCATTTCTTGTGAAAGCCAAATCAACCATTAACCAGACATCAGAAGCTTTATTCTTTGAAATTCGTATATCATAATTGCCGTTCTTTCTCCCTTGCATGATTTGTGCTGCAGTAACACAGCATCCAGTGTGCTACACAACTGTACACACACACCACTGAAGTCATAAAATGCTGTGCGAAAACACTGTCCTCTTTCAAATGTGTTAAAACTACGTGTTTACATTTTTAGGTCACATTTCAGTAGTTTGCATAATTTTAGCCTCTTCAAACCATTAGTATATCACTATCTTTTTGTTTTGCTCTATATGAAAAAAAGAATTGCTTGATAGAAAACATCAAACCACCATACAGTCATCTGTTTTGGTACAAATGTTTGAAAATGAGTTTAGAAAAGAGATTCTGCACATTTCCTAATAATCACTGTGTTAGCCCAGGAGGTCCTAAAAGTGTAGTAGAACACTACACCTGGTATAAGGAGTGCAGTTGAAACTTTTATATTTCAAAGAAATAATAAAACAGGTGATACACAGCTACAGTAAATTAAAAATTTGCAAAAGTATTCAACTAAAATATCCTAATGAGGCAAACCCTTTAAGTGCATTCTTATGTAATTTCTGAATAGCTACAAGTCAGTGTTCTATCTCAAACATTGGTTTGTTGTGGAAAACTCCACAAACACAGACCACTCTGTCAGAATCTCCTTTAAAGAATGAACCTCATTCTCATTACAATACATTTTTTAACATGTTCCTTTTTTCAAAATTTACTATGAATTAAAATCTCCTGGTTGTATTTATTAGCACATTTTAGAACTTGAACAAGGTTGCAAACAAGAGGAGGCCATTCGGTCCATTTTGCTTCATTTACCAGTTTGGTGAATAAAAATAAGTGAATATAAAATATTTTCCAGCCTTTTCCTACACAAGCCTAGAATTTGGGCGTTAAATGCCTGGCTCTGAAGCCTGTTCCAGGTACCTACAAGTCATTGCATAAAGAAGCATTTCCTATTATCTGTCCTTGTCTCACTATGAAGCATGAGATAGCCAGAGTAGACTGCCTTGCACTCAGCAGTAAAGAATGCAAAGTCACCCAAAAATCGCACCTATTGTAGTAAAAAACAATGAAACCTTGTTTTAAAAGACAAGTCCCACCAGAAAATTATTAATCGCTTGTAGATGTTCTATAGCCAGTTACTTGGAGTTATAATCATTTTGAAAGAGTTTATCTTCAATGTTTGGAATTAACTCTAATTAAAGGTTCAGCATAAGCACACAATTCTATGAAGTTTCACAAATGCTGCATCTAAAACATGGAGTGGGAGTATGTTCCTGATCCACTGCAATTCATTAGAAAGAGGTTCACCTTACATAGGTTCTTACCTAAAGCTGATGTCAGCTTATAAACACCACTTTGCAATTAGTTCTATTACATAACTTCCTTTCAAATTTATTTTTTTGAGTATCAGCAAGCCAGTATAACATAAGTCTAAGCCTGCAATACACTGCAATGGCAAAGAAAGTAGTGATAATTCAGAAGTGACTGAATGTAGGATTACAGAAAGTCCTTTCTCATGCTTTTTTATGTTGGCATGGAGGTTTACGACAAAACCCAGATTCATGTGGTTAACCTCAAATGACAGTCTTGGAGACACTGTGACCAGATGATATCAGATTTCTGGATTCCTAATGTTTGCCCTTAGGCCTGAGTTGATCCTCCCAAGCTTTGTCTGGCTGCACATTTGGGTAAAATGTTCTTAGGTCCTAGTGTTTCTGATAGGACAACCATTGTCCTTAAACATTTAGGTGATGAACACCAGATGTCGTGTTTACATTTCTACTACTTGATGATTTAAGAGGTTTAATATATTTTATACTAGATTTTCTGACCTTCCATGTGAGAATGTGGTACTAAATGTTTAATTTTTGTTTCCAGCCACCTTTCATACCAGGTGGATTTCAGAAGTTTCTATAAATCTTCTATAAAATAAAAAAAAAACAGTTGAAGCTTGTGCATTAAGAAATCTTTGTAATTCATTTTTATAGTTATGCTATATATCTAGTATGCTTTTATTCATTTCACTAATTTTGAAATAAAAAAACTGATGTATACCTGCTTTCTATTATATCTATCATTAAGGGTATGAATCAAGGGTATGAATGTTCTAAGAGCCTGAAATGACCTGATTAGCATGACATTACACAATGTATGATTCCTGACTGGGTGATCCAAAAATCCCAGAGGGGATACATTTAATCTCATCTGTGCTCACAATGTCTAAAATTACCAGCATTATTTGACTGATGTCTTTATCCAAAGCATCCAAAAGCTTACTGGAGCAATATGGGAACCTTTGCTTGGGTCCAGAAGGAGTGTCCACCCCAACTAACATTTTAACCAACACTTCAGTCAGGTCTCCAGAGCAGAATCTTGTCCTCCACACTGCTGCCATGCATGAGCATGGAGTTTGCCAATTTATTAAAATTGAGCTTTTAAACAGGACTACAAAGGCTGTAGGATTCTGGATCTCTAAACGTAGACCATGCTACCATACACCAGAAAACGTTTCTGATAGATGTAACTAACTTTTTCACACGGTTTTTATTATTTATTACAAATATATAGCCCCGAAACCTGAAGAAGGCTCCACGGCCAAAACGTTGTGTTCTCTTTCTTCTTTTTTTCAGCATGGAATAAACCTATTACTTGTTCCTTTGCAGCCTACGCATGCTGATACAGCTACCCACCTGAAATATATAGTCATACATGTTATGACTAATGTCTTTGTATAAGGAATGTATAACAGTAAAAATGCCTTTTAATGTTTGGGGAAAATGGTATTTTGAAAATCTGAAACATTTTGTGTTTAGGACTGTATACTACCGCAAATATGTCTTTTAGCGCATCAGTGCTAAATATTATTTCTGTTTATGAGTGCAACTAGATTTCCATAACAGTTTTTTATTAATAAAAACAGCATGTATAGTTGTATTCCATGGAGTACATTAGACATGTATTTTATAATACAGTACAGGCATATTAGGAAACGTCAGTGATTCGGCCCCATTTTCCTCATTTCAATTGCTTTTTATTCCGAGACATACTTGACTCTCTCGTTACATTACCAATGAACTGCAACAGACAGTAATTTCAGTTAAACATGGTCTTTTAATCCTTTCTGTTCAAGTGTGCTCACATCCTAAAATGATAAAAAAATTAAAAGATGCAACTTAAAAATAAATAACTTTTTAGTTCTTATGAGAAAGAAGTTGGATTATTTGCTCAAGGAAAAAAATGCTAGGAAGAACTGTCAAAAATTAAGAAGGGTTCTGTGTTATGGTACAAAACAAATTATAATGTGTGAGAGAATTTCAACAAACAGAATTGCTCACTAAATGTAAGTTGCATCTACCAATCGATACAGAATCATTGATTTTGCAAACATATGTATAATAGTTGTACTTAGTGATACTTTTTCAAACCAAAGTGTAAAGTTTACACATTTGGACTTCACAAACTGTGTCTGAATCAACACAATGATATACTGTACAAGGTTACGAACTTCATTAAAAAGCCGCACTTGATATGAAGTCAGCGAGTCTTGTATGAAAAAAACATTGTGAGAGTCCTGCATTTCTAAGAAAGGCCTCAACTGGAATTATGAATGACTGCAGTGCTCCAAGCACAGCCTATGACATGAGATGGATCAAAGGGTATTTTCCCTCAGGCCCCAAGGTCATTTATTAAAAAGAGAGCTCATTTAAATGTCCATCTCTCAGCCTCCACAGTGAGAGTGGAACATTTTGTAGTTTTGTTCTTTTGCTCTACAAACGCCTTCTGCTGCTTGCCCACATAGGACAGATTTTTTGTTCATTCTTTGGGCATTTAAACATGTTCCCAATGAAGACTTTTGCAAGTACTCAAAATCTTAACCTCACAAACATGCCCTTATGACTGTTTGGAATAAAACATTTAAAAATGGTGTCTGCCGCCTACAGCTTTAAACACCCAAGTTGCTCACCACAGAATTGTTTTTGATTTTCAGAGGCTCACCAATTTTCACTGCTTTTTGTGTCTTTTTAACACTGACCTCTACCCTCCCTTAGAACACAAAAGAAACATTGTTGAAGTCTTCATAATCCCAGGAGCGTCCAGTGCTGGTACGACAGGGTATTGTTAAAAACATTCATCTTTAAAAAATAGTTGTATTTAAACAAAAAAACATTAAAATTCTGGTCTTTTCCATACATTTCAGACAAACAGCACGCAGTACTTAAATTAAGGCAAATCTTAGTTACATGAGATATCAGCTGGTCTTCAAAGTCCTCTGCAGCACAGTGCGTTTTGAGGACTCTGATCCGTGAAAGCAAACAAGCAAGGTAAAACACTGTGTGAACTGAACGAATCTATTCATATCCTTTAGATGCTTATATATGTATAAACGCTGTATTGTTCAGAGGTGTGTGTATCCAGATACTGGATATTGTGTATCCAGTTTCTTTAAGGATGTTTGTTAAAGAATTAAAAACAAAATACTACAACTGGAGGCCAAGAAACAGGATAAGGCCTGTAAATAGTGTTAAACTTTACAGTCTGTAAACTAATTTTGCACTAATGATAGCATCTCTACACTCCCACCTTTTGGCCTAAATGGCACATAATGTATTATCCCTCAGAAGCAACAATTACATCATCTTTCTTATGATCAGAAAATCATATATGCCGTGCTTTTAAATACTGGTCATGAAAGACATCTGAATACAACCGGTATGTACCTGTATTGCTTCTTATAGTATAGCTCCCACAACTGCAGAATTCTCTAGCTTTTAATACAGAAATTCAATTAGAAGCAGCATGACTCAAGCATCTGGGAATAAGGAACATACTAAAATTATCATCAAGCGGGGATATCCGTTATTACACGTAGTTGTATATAGGTCATACTGTATATGACAATCTTGCTACCCTGGTACATAATTCCCTACCAAAAGAAGGCAGGTAGGGGAAAGATTAAATCAACACAATTAAATCCAACATCCATGGGGAAAAGAATTCTGCTGCTATCTGCATACATGCACTGCAGTCAGGCTTTACTGTGTTCACCTGTCATACATACATACACACGGGCCTACTTTTCACGTTCTACAGCTGTGGTATTTCTCGTCTCTTCTTGGTTGCCATGGAGATGGTAGAAAATTAGTGTTCTTTAGATCACAATGCCCGTTTGTTGCCACTGTGCGTCTGGTTTGCTTCCCCTCTCCAAGACAGTGTAATGTGATTATTATATACAGGATTGTCCTGCCGCTGCTCATTTCATAGAAGTCCCTGGGACAATATCTGGGAGCCAATGTTTCTATATTCCTACGCTCCCCTGCTCTCAGACCCCGAAAAAGCCTCTCAAACACTCCATTCTCCTTAAAATGAACGCCCACGAACAGAGAATGAAGTCTCCTGAAGCCCTCTTGTGTCTGCATCCAGGCGCTCAGTTTGAACATCTGAATTGCAGATGAATATTCACAAAGGAAGGCCGTGTGCACAGCCTTAAAAGCAGTCAGCGAGGAGCTGTGCCCTCTGCACTGTGGCCAAAATTAGCACTCGCACTTCTGCCCTTCTAACTGATTACATGACAGAAGCACCTCTTTTTTTGCCTTAAGCAATATGGCTTCCCAGTCATGTCTCCTAGTTAGTGTGCTTAAAAGTATTCCTCCAGGATCAATGTTCCCTCTTGTTTGAAAGTAAACAAGCAATGTAATACAACTGCAGGGCCCGGATCTGTGTAGTTTTGATGCCTTTTGCTCCAGCGTAGCTTGCTCGTCGAAAAGCTGCCCTTCCTGTCCATGCCTGTCCCTCTGCTCTTTGCCTGGGGCTGACCCTGGTTAGACTGGCCGTTGCGTCCTTTTCGTGTACCCAGCCGTGCTATGCCTGGACCTTCATGCTCAGGCCTGCTCCTTGTCGGCCCTCCAAAGCTGCTCCTTGACCTCGGAGGGCAGGGTGTTGAAGAGGTCCTCCTCCACGATGACCCCACTGCGCTTGAGCAGCCGGCACTCCCCGAGCTCCACCGGCAGACACTCCAGCCTGTTCCCGCGTAACTCCAGCTGGGTCAGGCTGGTCAGCTCCCCGAAACGCGAGGGAAGAGACTGCAGGCAGTTGTTCCCCAAGTTGAGGGTTCGCAGCTTCTTGCACTGGAACAGTTCGGGAGGGAGATTCTCAATCTGCAAGAAAGAAAGGCCATCTGCATTAAAGCCCAGCTCATGACACAAACACTGGAACGGAAGGAGGCCCTCGGCCTTTCCAAAGACATTTTCTACTCCTTATTTTCTTAAAATTCAAGCACCACCCAACTAAACAAATGACGAAATCCAGGGAAGAAATCACCAATGATTCATGTGGTAAATAATGAGAATAAAAACCTCACCGGTGATGTGAATTTTGTTTTTATCCCAAAAAAGACAATGGTTAAAATTGAGAAATGTTGATGAGTTTGATGGGAAATTTGTTTCAGCTAGCAGGAATACATGTAGAAACTTGACCAAGTGCAGAAATCTAGGTTAGAGCTCCAAGGTATTTCTAATCAAACCACAGAGGCATGAAGATGCCTTCGTATCAGAGTACAGAGAATTTAAACCACTTGTAAATGTCTGCCATAGTGAAATAATTGCGCAATTCACATTTTCTAGTCACTAACACGCCCCAGGATATCAGCTTCTCTATTCCTGCTTCAGCTGTATAATTCGTACTAGAGCTTGTAAGGTCTCTTAACCTGAAGCAGATCTGCTGCTGTGGAATAACTACTACATTTTCACAGCCCTGTGTACCCTCAGGGTCACGCTTTGTATGAATATAAAAGCAGGTCAACAGGTGAAAAACTGTTCCATTAAATAGAAAAAAGCCCCTCTACCCACTAAATGATGTTTTGCCCTGGAATTGAAAATCCTGATGTTGCAATGTGCTAATCACACACAGATATACACTCATTTAACAATTCAGTGATTAAAGTTTATAAACAGTAAAACAATTTTAATTAATGCAGTAACAGCCTGTTGAGCCTGATGAAATGAAAATGTCCCAGTGGATAGCCTATATCAGTATCTCTTCCTCTGTCACAGCAAGACCTGATCATCCACAGCAGCTGGATAAAGCTGCTAATAACTCAGACTACTAGATTAGCAAGCAACATTACATTCGAGAATAGTTTTAGTTTAGTTTTTTAGCCCAAGCACAGTCTGATCATTTTTTCGTTTTTTTAGTCCAAGAAAACACTATTGTGTTTTATTTTTATTATTGCCGGAGCAACATATATAGGTATAAAGCAAAAATTAAATTTGTAAATGCTAATATGAACATAAAATGTAAAATTTCTAACTAAATTTTGCATTATCACAATATAATCAGTACAATAAGAACACCCAACTTAGAACGTAGTGGGCAAGATCCTTAAGTGAAAACCTTCAGACTAGGAGGTTGTTACTCTGGA
The DNA here is from genome assembly GCF_040954835.1 of Lepisosteus oculatus. NCBI lineage: Eukaryota > Metazoa > Chordata > Actinopteri > Semionotiformes > Lepisosteidae > Lepisosteus > Lepisosteus oculatus. Next base: position 7,395,597 of record NC_090719.1, on the reverse strand, counting down.
TGTCAAGAAACATCTCTCAACAGATCAGATCACAGTTCTGTGAAATCAATGGAAAATGAGTAAGCCATCTCTTTTTCATGCTTTTAGATAAGAGTGTGTATAACAGAGTTACCATGTCCTGCAGACAGTGTTACACTCTGGTAAGTAGCTGAAGACATGATAGCTTGATCAAGACAAATTGCTCAAGGCCTCAGGAATCTTAAGTGTTTTAACATTCAGCCACAAAAATAATTACAACTACGTCACAAGGATTGGGAATTTTCCATGATTGTTGATGCACTTTCAACACAAAAGATGCTGGCTAGGATAAACTGTCCACCCAACCCACATCCACCACTTCCTGATGAAAAACAAAACGAAACTCTTGGCTCGGGAAATCAGGTTCAGTGACTTCATTAAATCTATCAAAAGCATTTAAAATGTCACATTTTAAAGGACACAGCCTTAAGATGATTTTGTCTTCAGATAAGTCATTACTTCCAGTGAAGTTTACAAACACACTATGTATGGGAACTAGTCTGTGCAATGCTGCAAACATTATAAACATTGCATCAAACTAGGAAATGAGCACAGCTTTTTTGTTTATGCAAGAAATTAACCCGAATTTACTTCTGAGTCCTTATTTACAAGAGAAATTATTTAGGTAAATCAAGTGAATTTGAATATCCAATTTAGGTGGAAGCATTTATTATTTCAAACACTCAATTTTCAATGCTTTTTCTAAAACAATCTATAGACTTGACCCCTCAAGTATCTTAGAAGAAACAGGACATTCTCCTAACTTGTAGGATGTACTGTAAAGTTCCAAGATGTACAAGCTTGTTGTTGAAAGTCTCCACTGCCTACATAGAAAGTAACACAAAGAGGTCAAAAGGCAGTCTGAGTAGTCCTTCCCATAGGACTGACTTTGTTGAACTTCCATCTGTGCTACTGGTGATGGTGGACTGATGTACATCACACTAAGAGGCGAAACCCAGGAGGAGATGAGAGCAGACTCAGAAAGGGAAGTGCTGAAACAGAATTACCATGCTAGCTTTTCGCATTGTACGTCTGAACACACAATCTCTTGCCGATAGAACAGTAACCTCAGTGAGCACAAACAGGCTTGGAAGGCCATCAGGCTTGAGAAAGGCAAGGTTCTCACGAAATCTGATTTGTGTTTCACATTGTGACTTTGTAACTGAACCTTTAATCTTGGAATACAGATAAAGATTAAACTGTTTCGCTAAACATAATGCCAGGTTATGATTTCACTGACGGTAACGGTCAGCCTTTCTAGTGTAAAAACGTACCCATTAGCGGCATTATTACACAAGTCTCTGACATTTCATCTAGCCCCTCAAAATTCCTTTTCCAGGAAAAAGCCTGATGTCATGGAAAGGGATTTGCTTTTTGCTAAGACTTACTTAAGAAAGAAGTTGAAAGAGTTTTACTGGTACAGAAAAACGTCTACACCACCTTTTACAAAGGACATAAAATAAAACCCATTTAAACAAAAAAATGAAGACATCTCTGTTTGTTGCCTTGATTGCAATGAGAAAAGTTTCTGGATAGGTTCAGATGACTTTTTGGTTCTTTTTTTTCCCCCAACATATGACCAATTTACATTATTTTAGGTGGGGTATTGTAAATATCTGGGAAATTAACCATCTGTTCCCATTTTGTGGATTCTCCAAGGACAATCAGAGTGAGCCATCTTTTTGCAAAGACACAAAACTGAGGACATCATTGTAACATCCCTCATCAGTACAGAACTCTTCAACTGCTAAAGTATGTTACAATATGTTATTAAAAATGACCGTAACATTTTCCCAGTATTCCAGAAGTACTGAAATATTGCATTCTATGAATCTCTAGAACTATAGTCATATTTGGTGAGCGAACTATCCAAGTGGGCTGCATAACAAGTCTAGGGGCAGATGCCGACTTTATAGAGACAGCTGTAGATGCATAAGTCATGTTTATATATAGTATTCTAGAAATGGTTTCTATAATGGGTCATTGCTCAACACAGAGTCCAGTTAAAAGCATGTATATTTAGCTTGAAGTGGATTTAAACTAATTTCTAGGAAATCATTGCTCTTTTCATTCACTATTCCACCACGTCAGACTGATGTAATGGAAATAAACACACTGAGCAGAAAATTATGTTAAAGCTGTTATTCACAATGCTCATACTGGTGCTAAAGGGTTAACATTTAATTTTAATAAAACGTAATTAAAAAAAAAACAGAGAAAGGGAAGGCCTAAACCTTATAGATTCCTTAAACAAACATTGCTGACCATCTCAGCAAAAAGTGAACTTTATATTTAGGGTATTATGCCTATCTAAAGGCATGTGTTTTAAAAACAAAAGTCCACCACAAAATGTCTCAAAAACATTCCTCTTTACTTTGTAAATAATTCAGATACAGTTTTAGTTGTTTTTTAGAACTTAAATGTTTTGTTCATTTTTTGGGTATTTGGAAACAGTCCAGTTATTTTTGGTAGCTTACATAAATGTTATAAAGCAGACATTTTTTTCAAGTCAACATGCGTAGACTTTGTATACTTGCAAAGGAACAAGTAAAGGTTTATTCAATGCTGAAAAGAGAAGAAAAGAAACAACATGGGGAACACCCGAAGAAGGCTCCACAGCTGAAAGGGTTTATTTTCTTCTCTTTTCAGCATGGAATAAATCTTTGTTTGTTAGAAATACTTGTTACAAATTAGTTCTTGTAAGAACAGCAATTTAAAAGAATGGAACACTATGCCTGGATCAATGGTGCTTTTTTATAGTTCTTCTAGTTCATAAGGAATTTAGTTTTCAATTAAAAACAAAAAAAAATCACGAGCAAAAACAAAAGTAACCAATGAAATACATAGATTAGTTCTTACCCTATTTGCAGTCACAGCAAAGTACTGGAGGTTCTGTAAGAAGCCGATGTCTGCTGGAATGTATGTCAGGTTGTTGTGACTCAGGTCCAGGAACCTCAGCTTCCGACAGAAGAAGAGCTGGCTAGGGATCTTCTCGATCTTGTTGCGGTTCAGGTAGAGCCGCTCCAAGTTGGTGAGTGTGCCAATCTGGATGGGGATGTAGGCAATTTGGTTGTACCAGAGTTTAAGGCAAACAAGACGGTGAAGGTGCTGGAAGCTAATGATTTCCTCGATGGTCTTCAGATTGTTGTCCTTCAGGTCGATCTCCTGGAGGTTGTGAAGGCTGAAGATGGAGTGAGGGATACGCTCCAGGTCACAGCGGATCAGCTCAAGTTCCGTCAGGTTGACCATTTTCTTGAGGCTGTTGAGCACCATCAGCTTGGTGCCCTCGTTGTTGACGGACAGCTTTTGGAGATGGACTCCCACATCCGTCACCACCTGGGGGAGCTTCGTCAGGTTGCTCTTCAGCCTCAGCACTTTGAGTCTCTTGAGTTCCCGCAGGCCATCGATGACGATGTAACGGTTGTTCTCGGCACTCAGGTTACCAGTCAGGTGCAGCTCACTCAAGTTTTTTAGGCTGTAGATCCAGAGTGGGATCTCCTTAATGTCTGTGAACTTGATATGCAAGGATTTCAGGTTTTCCCTCAGGAAGGCCAAAGCAGGAGCTTCAATTTTAGCAGGAGTGTGATACAGCCACATTTCCTTCAAATTAGTGAGCTGGGCAATGATCGGCGGAATTGTAACATCCGGGATTAGCTCCAGCTTGAGGACTTCCAATTCCAGGAGATCAAATACCGTGTCGGGTATTCCACTGAGCATGAAGAGATGTAGCTCCAGCTTATCATGGGAGTTCTTGGTGATCCTCTGACGCAGCTTGTCCAAGGTCCATTCGTTATTGAGATTGAGCTGGCGCAGCTTGTTCTCGCTCACCTCGGAAAGGAAGACTGCAAAACGTTTCGAGTACAGGGGGTCATACTGGTCAATCATGTGTAGCATAAAAGCAAAGTCATTCTTTACATCGGGAATGTCACTGTAGCTGCTCTCCTCCCTGATTGATTCAAAGGAGTACTTCTTTAAAGAACGCCGCAGCATCCAGCAGAGGGTATACATACAGATTAAGCCATAGACCACCACCAGACTGATGTAGAAGGATGCCAGGATTTTAAAGAGGGTGGCCAAGGGATGAGCACAGCGGTACATCTGATATCCTGTGAGGTTCTCGATATCAACACTGCAGTCCACATCAAATTTAATATTGTTCACATAGTAACCAGTGTAGCAAATTATGAGAATAAACTTGATTACTTTGATAATAGTTTGCCTGATGTAGAGCCTATAGACAATGTCACCCTCCTCAACATGCGTGCGGAATTTCTTTACCTTCTCAAACAGGGCTTTCGCTTGCTCTCCCTCTTTTTTGTCCAAGACTCCCGTCTCTGAGCGATCTACAATCCCTTGCTCAATGCGAGACTTAGTCCTCTGCAGCATGGGCACACTGGCTTCCACGTCCTCACTGACAGAGGAAGCCTTCTTATCCATGGATCCATTCATTTTCCCCAAGGCCGGTTTTGGATCACTCTCCTCCACCACGGTCTCGGACAGAGCACGTGTTGTCCAAGGGGAGTCAAAGCACTTGAGTAAGATGGATACAAAATGCTCTAGTTTGGAGCTAGTCCTGGGGAACTTGAACCAGAAGTTACTGCAAGCCAGGAAGATTAGAGTGTGGAGTAAAACCAAATAAGGGAAATACTTTGCAAACCAGTGCAGTTTGTTCTCGTAACAAACAGCATCCACATAGTTGTACTGGTGTCGATCCAGGTCATACTGGATCCCTTTGGGCTCGTAGACCAGGGGGGAAGGACGAACACTACTGTTTATGTACTTTTTGGGTGAGAAGGGGTCGCAGGTTTTGTTGACCACCCATTTACAAGGGAGGCAGATCATTTTGTCCTGAGTCACCTGCAGCGTTCCCCCAAAGACAGCGATCATCAGCATGACGATGGAGATGTAGTCGGTGAAGACATCCCACCATGGCTTCAGGATCCGGTAAGCAGGCTGGGTGTCAGCAAAGTAACGGAGCTCAGTGATGGGAATCATGTCTTATCTGTAAAATATAAATTGCTGCATCATTTCCTTGAAGTAAACTGTACCCTAATGCTTCACACTCTTTTCATGCCAATATTTAGTTTGAATTCACAGAAAGACTATGCTGATCAATCAACTAGATACAGTGGATATAAAAAGTCTACACACCCTTATTGAAATTGCAGGGTTTTGTCATGTAAATACCAGTGATTGGTTAACTCTGATCATAACTACAGCCCCCATTATAAAAGGGTGTGCACACTTATGCAACCAGGGTGTAATAGGATTTTTAATTTAGATCATTTTTCCTAATAACTATCCATTTGTTTTTCTCTTGGCTTTTGTTGGTTGCAAGGTCACATTAAAGATGGAAAAATGTCTGACATGATCTTGATTTATGGCTTTACATCACAAAAACCTGCAATTTCAATAAGGGTGTGTAGACTTTTTATATCCACTATACAAGGTCCTTTCACAATTGCAGATCTTGTTTACTAATCATTAGTTCTTGTATGATTAGAAACCTCAGAGTAAACATAATAGTACAAAAGTAAACAAGTAATTAATGACAACAGAAGAGAAAACAGTGCACTCCTTAGGAGTATATAATCAAATTGGCATTATCATGTCTCTCTTCAACTTAATTTGTGCCATTTTCCCTCTTCAAAGTTGTTTTTTATTCTGCTAAGGAACAGAAACTGCTGAGACCAAATCTCAGCAATATCTTTTGGAGCCATTACTTTAATTGTGGTATACAGATCTGCATAGCATCTGTATTTTGCATATATTTCAAAAGTCTGTTTAGATTTTGTCAAGATCATTCACAGAACTACATAGTTTATCGCCATAATTCACGAGCTCCAATTACTTTATCCAGTGTCATTGACTATTATGCCATCAATACAAAAAAATATTTAAAACTGCTTCCGACATACTAGAAGGGTAATATGAAAGACAGGAAATGACTACAGAAAGCCAAAGAGGCCCAAATAGTATTCTTGCCTGTTAAGAATATAGATTGCATCTGCATTGTTGTTTTCAAAGAGCGCCTTTCCATTCATGTTTAAAGGCTTTCATCTTTACTTCATTTCAAAGACTTCAATTATTTCAGAATGTTCCAGACACACTGCTTATAAATCAGAAACAATAATGAAAAAAGTACATATCACCAACAATCCAAATCAATTAACTGCACCATACCCAGTAACTACACTACCTAATAAACAGGAACATCTGTTTAACAGATGTGTCAAAGTCCAAGCATGTTTGTTATGATGGTTTAAGACAAAACAACTTCCTTTTGCTACAGTTCATTTTTTAAGATGCAAGACATACAGTAAATAAAGTTGCCGGAGGTACAAGATGCCATCTGGATGGTGATATATATCAGGGCTGTGAAGATTAAAGATCTCTCCAAGCCCATTGTTTCTTATTTCACCTCTGACGGCCACGACCACTCTAATCTCTCCGTCTGTGTTCTCAAAGATGGTTTTCCGAACTCATACATCAGAAAGACTACAGAAACCTTATCCTGCAGCTAGGATCACACTTTCCCCCTTCTCTTAACGACAGACTACTATTCTACTACTTTTTCTCCATTCATTGGAAGTTTAATTTCACACCTTTCTACACCTATCCTGACTTCACACCTCTTGATTGGCCTCTCTTTCTGTCCCCTGCTCCCACCTCTAACCCCTCCTCCCTCCCAGCCTTTGTTCTCCCACTAAATTACCTCTGCCTACTGCCTTGTCTCTCTCACACCCGAAGAAGGCTCTAAGGCTGAAACGTTTTTTTAAAATGTGTTCCAATTTTTTAGGAATTTCAGGAACTTGTGCAGATATCACTTGGTGAATAGAACAGCAAGAACACAACTGGTGCCAAGCCCTTGCCATCATTGCGCTGCATAATATGATTTACATTAAAAAGAAAATGTAAAACTGAGCTGCAACAGGTAATCACTGCCAAACTGTGTGAAATTAGTTACCAATGCAAACGTGGTGAGAATTTCAAAAGAAGCTGGTTTAGAAACATGCAAAGCCACAGCAGATATTGGCTTTGTCAATCATTTGCTGGAGGCACTGGGGGGAAAGATGGGTAACAAGTTTGATTGTTTTAGACTCTGCTCCAAGTTGGGTTTTTAAAGTCCAAGAAAATTAAACAATTTGGAGCAGTTCTACATAAGAACACCCAATATCATTCAGTAATAGCCTGAATCGAGAAAAGCTGAAATCCCATATCTTCATTAAATTGTAACATCTGCAAACTAAAAACCATCACTTCAAATGAGCTTATTAGAGATTCTCCAATATATGGTAAGCAAAAAATGTTTTAATCACGTCTGAAAATAAGGAATCTGTTGAGACCGTAGATGGACCCACTTCCTTGTTCCCTGCGGTGATATTGTGTTAATGACCTCATCTGAGATCATCCTCTGGGATAAAATTTCTTTTGATGGGAAATGTGAGATGTATGACCGCACAAATGAATGAGATGCACTGACTAACCCTGTATGTAATACGTTTCACTTGTTTTTGTTCAATGCAGCATGACTAAGGATTTTTTGGGAGTTCAAATAAGACTAAAGTTCTAATAAGTCAAATGTGATTTAAAAAAAACACATCACAAGTAAAATATAAATAATACGATTATTAATACATCTCATTACAAATCAATGCCCCGAATGAATGAATAATTTAGAAGAGCTAATGGAATTAATACAGATTAACAACCATAATTATCCAAGTCAGCCTCTTCACTGCAACCAAAACATGCAACACGTAAAAGCATCCAAGATAGCACATACTATATATAACCAAAGTGCTTTGTACGTGTACTTCGTTTCAATATTTTGATAATGTAGATAAAAATTTATTTCACAACAACTGGCTGTTCACATTATAAGTGCTTTTCTTCAAAGTTTACACCATAAAACATTTTAAATTTTATTTCACATGGCACAAGGTGAATTGGTCCAATACCATCAGAGCACAGCTTACATTACATTTTTGCCTTTTACAATTTGTACGCCAATAAAAAAGGACAAAGGTCTGCATGTCTATGTATGCTGCCCAAAAACCAAATGTTTAAAAACATCAAGGTTTAACAAAGTGGCTTCACCCACAAAAAATACATTTAAATTAAATTTAAAGCTTACCCAAAGACATCCAATGAAATGGATTTCATGACTTTTTAATTACCTAACTGCACAACCGAATTTGGTTGAAAACGTCAAAGCTAAGCTTTGTCTTGAGTAAGAAATTTTTAATTTAGAAGTAACTAGTAAGTTATCAATAATTAATTTAAATTAGATACATTTTCTGACAGGACTTTACAGGGGTTGAGGTTTTACAACAAAATCCTACAGAAAGATTCGAAGATTTTTCACAGCTTTATTTTAAATGGGGTGTTTAAAGACCTTCAGGAGCTGAAATCTTTAGAGAAAACAAAGACTCACCCCAGAGGCTGACATCTTAGTTTTAAATTCCCTTTGCTTCTCATTATTTTCAGGGTGGGTTATGCAACAGTTCCCCTTGATGTTAAATGTCTGCTCTGTGTGGCTCTGCTAACATGGAAGTGGTAAAGACAGCTCAAAAGCTTTTCTTCGACATGCCCCACCTCCACAAAGTTGGTGTGGCTACCATACAGTTTCCAGCTGGGGCAATCTGATTATAAAAACCCCTCCTCTTCCCCACTCCCACATATCCTGCATTGCCTTGGGCACAATTTCAATTCCTTTCCTCCAAGGATTTCTCTCCCTCATTTGAATTATTGGAGATCTGCCTTTTCAGGTGATCACAGAGTCCAAAACAAATCTCAGAGGTAAATGTTATCATCGTGAGAAGACAAACATTCATGTGATATCGAAAGAAATCTGAAAGAGATTTATCCAACTGAAACCTAAAAGCATACAGTCCCTTACAGTGTGGTTTCTCACTAAGAGTTACATTTGAAGTGTCAACGGCCTGAAACCTGACAGCAACATTTTTTAAGACCAGACAAAAGTTCTTTCACAGATGTTAGTTTTTTAGAATGACACCTGTGGTGCAATGTCTGCAACAAGACAAGACTCGTCCCTCATCTCCACATAATCATCCCCTGAGAGTTATCCTTTGCCTGCTAATAATATTGAAAGCAGGGGATTAGCCAGCAGAGCTCCATCTCAGCCACAATGCTTTTGTTGAGGACGATAAAACATTTCACACCATGGCTGACCTGTGCCTCAAGTCATTCTTTTTACTTGAACCAGCTAACTTGAGGCTTGACTTGGGTCTTGGCTGTTGAAACTTGAGACTTGATACTGTTCATGTTGAATTATTATTCTCCCTCACTCTGCATAATTGTCACCTGACAATGGTCTGCTGCTGCTCTGGCTAATTCTCTATTGTTTTTTTCTGGTCTTAAAGTACTGACATTTGTTTTCAGGATGGAAAGCTTTAAATAGCACTGGATTTCACGGTTATTATTGAGAAGTCTATGAACAGTGGACATAAAACATATGCCTGCTTTTCTGCCTTTACCGACTTTCATTCTTATGATTCTTTGGCAGTTTTAACCTTGAAAGATGTTAAACACTTCTGTCAATGGAACCTTTGCACAGATGTCTTAAATGACACGGAGTATAAACGCTACACTGGATGGAGAAAAACAAAGCAAATGTATATTTTAACAATGAATTCACTCATCACTAGGAGGCAAGTACTGTACATATACTGTTATTTCCCTCTATTATCTGACTCACATTCCTATCGTGACACACATTCCAATTTTATTGGAATAACATAATAGTTAAAAAGGAAACAGTAGCTCTATATATTTGATAGCCAGTCATAAAGGTGCAGGTGCTTAAAAATATTGAAAAGGTTGTCTCGCACTGAAAATGCAGTTCTGTCAATGTTTGTCACGTAGTTCTGTGTACGTTGGTGAGGTTTAGGTCAGCTAATGCAAGTTAACAAGATTATGAGATCCCCTAAAATTGGGAGATCACAGTCACAGTTATGCCAAATATTGATTGAAATTCATTCAAATTACTGAAAGTAATCATTTTAAAATACTTTTGTTACTTTTGTTCCATACCTGGTCTTTGTTAATTGCACAATTGTTCTGAAATTATATGTTGATAATGATTTTCAATTTCTGATTCATGTACATGTACAATACAGGCCTAAATGTAACATCACTTCAGTGATGCGATTACATCTCTGATTCAGAGTTTTCAGAATATCAAATAGACAAAAACTTGTAAGTTCTTATTCTTTATGCTGCTCAAAACAAGACAATGCTACAAAATCTCTGTAAATTACTGTTAAACAAATGTCACTTTAATAAAAATATAGACAGCTGTGCCTCACCTCACTTTTTTTTAAAATGAAGCCACTGGCTTATCATTGCTGTTTCAGTTTTACACACTGCAGAAGAGATGAATCCTTCAGCCTTTCCAGAAATTCAAATAATTCTCTAAAGAATTGTCTTTTAAATAATCATATGGGAATATTGTTTTAATACTCATGTTATATGTTATACTCAGATTTAGTAGGTATTAATTTATATCCACAAAACAAATGCGCTATTGTACTAATGTACATAAAAATAAAGGTATTTTCCATTGCCCAGTACAAATATAAAAAATGGTGCCCTGAGACTAGCACAAAGTGCTATATAAAAATGCTCTGGTGCTGTAATAGGCTTTATTTGAGAATTTTTACTTTTATCCTAGCAGAACTATTATAAATAAGAAATTTTTAAGGTCAGATGGCTTATCCGTGGAAAATGTTTACATTTCCTTTAAAACAGAGGATAAACTGAAGACTAGATCTCTTAGCTAAGCCAAATTACCACGGAAATCTGTGTGGAAAATCTCATTCTTCAGACTATAATTAAGTACAATAAGTATACGTTTTTGTATCACTTACAAGACAGGCTTGCCACAGGGAGGCTAACAGTCAACTAGCAGTCATTATATTTTTTCATTGTATGAAACCAATTAGAAAAAATATGAAACAGTATCATTTTACCTGAAATGAATAGTGAATCGTAAAACTACAATATATTATTGCACTCTTTCAACTTGTATGAACTATTCAAATTTCAATTTATTTTCATGCGGTCCAGTGTCTTTGGTCATTTTAAGCAGTTTATGATGAAAGATTCAGCTTCTATGTAAAGCACAATCCAATACATGACACTTTCATATTTAAAACTAAACATTGTGAAGAACACAACCATTTGGAATACAGGACAAGAATTAAATAAAAAAATCTTTTACACTGCAAGGGATTTTCATTTGTAGAGAGATGCGTTTTTACATATATTTTACATCAAGTTTGTGAGTTGGAGGAAAACAGAGGAAAAGATGCCTAGATAGTGATTTGAATCAGAGCCAAAAGGCATAGCAAAAGAAAAACCCACAAACTGCTAAAAACAACAAGCTTGTCATAAAATTCACAAGACTCTGTGGAGACATGCAAGAGATTTCAAAACTAAGGGGTAAAGAAAGTGACCAAAGGCACAAACCCCACAGATGCTAACATTACATATATGGTCAACATGGTGTCCAAGGAATTTGTTTCCTATTTTTATCTGTAATGCTTCTGCTCTCAATGAAAGCAAAACGTGGCTCAAGTAGTCACCCTGGTTTCCTCTGTTCTGTTCTTTGCCTTTCCCAAAGAAATAAACCACATTATTGTCTCTCTTACACTCATAAATAGACTTCTGACCCTGAACACAATATCCTGTTTGTCTCCTCAAGAAAAGACAAAACATGGTGCAGACACTAACACACAAGCTGCAGCTCTCCTGAAAATAACTGCCTACCGTACTCTAACCCAAGTTAAAAACCAGAAACAACAACTTTTTAAAAAGAGGTGGACTCTCATTTTAAATAAGCTGGATCCTATTTCCTGTTATCAACAGCCCTTTTGCAGAACTATAAGTATCAGATAGAAATGTAAACACTTATAAATTTAGCAAGGCAAAGTAATTGTCAGAACCACCAAAGCAATGAAAGCAAATGACAACTTTCTTGAGGAAGCGGACTGAACATGTGGTTAAACAAGTGTCTTGTGAAAAACCACAACCGATTCTGCAACATTCTTAAAAGGACAGGACAGTTATTCCATCTCATTCCTGAACTTGCTGAGAAGCCAAAAACTCCATTCAAAAAAGCTTCTCTAGATACTACAAGAAGATACTGTAGATTGAAAATTTAACATAAAAATAAGGAAACATTTACAAGTAGTGCATGTTAAAATGTGATGTTGAAAATGACCAATGACTTGCAGAACACTTCTTCTTTTAATTGCTTGGCCTTTGTATTAAAAAGTTTGCATTTTAATTGAGCTGAGCTGGCACATTTATATATTAAGGGTCATTATGATGGACAAACAGGCCAACTGGGAACTTCTGAAGTATCTTTTGGTGTGTACACTTAGAAATTGTTCTTCTATGACACAAAATGAACTAATTTTTGGTTAGCTGAGGAGGCCAAAGAAATACTGTTATCTGGCTGCACTCCTTGCTTCTCTGTTCCTGCATTGTATTGTATTTGTGTTTGCATCAATTACTTTCAAAAGGGAAGCTCGTGTTAAATTTCTTTGGGGCTGAAATTGTAAACAGAATCTAACATGAATATTTTAAATAGAACTTTAAAGAATGGACTTGTGCCACATTCACTGGGCTCCCATTTAAGGAAATTAACTGAAAGTTGCCAGTTCTCCACATTTTCAAGATTTTTTGGAAGAGAGCTTTTGCAGATATTTAATTACAGAAGCACACACATTGAGAAAACAGCTTCATTTTCCTGCATCTATCTTTGACACGAGGTAACTAAAAGATCCATTCACAAATTCAGACGTTTTCAAAATAGAACATTAAATATTTAAAGATTTGTTTCATAAACTGTCAACAGGCGACTCTTCCACCCTTTGGCAACTTCAATGGCAGGGCTGATTAACTATGGCCTAGAACTTCTGCGAGGTCTCCTGTCCTCCCCTATGCATCCAATAGTTTTTCCACAAGCATTTTAAAACGGGAAACAGCAGAAGTGCAATTCCTTTTTAAAGAAATGTGTTTTTTTTTCCTGTGCTAGGTAAAATATTAAATGTGCAAACTCAGCAGACACAGCATGCCTTTCTACCTCAAATAAAATGGTTTCTTTGTGCTGCAAAAACTTTCCAAGGAGCCTCGAGACCTTGTAAAAAGTGTTTTTTTTTTTTTCACTTCCTCGCTCGATCCCAGGCACAGCCCCCCAACTCCCCCGGCCCCCCCCCACCATGGTCCTCTCAGTCAACTCGAACATTAAACAGCCAGGGCAGGAAAAAATGACTCCAGCCATTTACAGAAAAAAACCCTGTCTGGTCCAAACCGGAACGTCAGTCTCATTGTCTGGCCGTCTCGGTTACTCCCCACTCTGTTACAGGATCATCTATCTTCACACGAACACTCCTGGTTCAAAAACAAGTCCTGCTGTTGACCTAGTGTGTATAACTCACAAAAGCCATGCAAACCATTAGCTTCCACCACCACAAAACATCACAGAAACCCATCTGGACATCTATCTCAGTCCCTTCTACAGAGGGTTAATATGGAGCTGAAATATTTACGGTTCCACTTTTTCTGCTGTTTTTTAAAACTCTACATTACAAAACAGCAGAGTTACTAGCTATCTTATCTACTGCAAATCTGCACACATCCCTGACAACTTCTATACCTCTAGTTCACAGAATTTTTCTGCACTTTCTCTCCTATACTATGGGGACCTTTTTAGGAAAGTAAGAAATACATTAATAAAGCTGCTATAGTGTTATGTGTTACATAGCAAACAGTGCAATTGCTGAGCAAGACACACAAGAAAGGAAAATTAATGTTACAAAAGAAGACAAAGTTTGTCGATAATATTCATATGGAGCTTTGCTGTTGTAGCTAAGAAATCCCTCCTCAACTACTAATCCAGTCATTGTCTAGTTCAGAATGTTTAATCAATGTATTACATTATAGAGCAAAATCATTATACAACTTTCAGATACTGTATGATAGTCCAATCACATTTTTCCTGTTTCCAGATTATGCAGTATTAATAAAATATGTGCCAAATTGCAAATATCACCTGGAAGTCTACCAATAATGCTTTTATTTTAAAAGCTACGGACTTCTGAATTATTTTTTTAACTTTCTTACACAAGGCTTAGTGTGATCTAATAGCCTTGCACACAGATAATCCAGACAATAATTAGCCAAATAAATCTCACCAATGCAGTCATTGATTTAGATGCCGACAATGAAAACTATGTGCTAGTTTAAAAGATACCTGTTGCGGTATTAATTTCCAGGTATTCGACTTCCATCATTTCCTCTCCTCTGAAACCTTTTCAGCAAAAACAACTATGGACAAATTCAGCTTGTGTTACTGTTAATTAACCCTGCTCGCCTCTGAATCAGAAACCTGATCAGATGGGCACCTTTGCAATGCAAACTCACCAACACATCCCAGGAGAATTTCATTTAAGTTAACAGTAGCCCTTTTTTGTGGAAATAATGAACAATGATAGGAAGAATGCCCTGGCTGCCTGGCCGTCCCAGGTGAATTTACATGTTCTCAAAATTTGCAACAAAGCTCCTGATTGTACCAGGAACCCTTTGTCAGCAGTCAAGAGCTACATTTGCAGCTTTTGTTAAGCACAACCCTTCTGAAACCCCTTATTAAACATCAGTGTCAAGGATACGAAAGCCTGTTCCAAGGACATTCTTATTTTTACCTAAACCCTAGTCTTATTTTCCCTCAAAGACTTTCATTGTTCCAGCCAAGATCCTTACATCCCGCCTCACCACAATGTCCACAATGCTCGAGCCCGTTTCTTCTGGCAGAGCCATGCCTATGACTAAAAAGCCATTTAGAAAGTGTAAAAACAAATACACGACGAATGCCAATAGCGTATAACTCCGTAAAATGCTTTTTAATGACTCCATTTAGAAAAACCATCATAGCAACCCTCGACTAAAGTACTGATAAATCAAAGGAAAAAAAACTGAGACTTCAGTCTCAGTTGTGTAGTGATGAGAAACTATTTAATGGAATTTGACATTTATGCTTTCTTAAAAGGCTGCCTAACTGATCACAAGAATGGAAAATAAAGGCTTTCTTTGGAGTTGGCCTTTCTCTCCATAAAGAGTATTCTACACAGACTTATCTATATTTGAGTGAGCCCGAGATTACCCCATGAGGAAATATCTGAACCCCATTAGATAGTCTAGTTTGCATCGCTCTGTTTTCTCATGATTGCATTTTACATACTTTTTATGTTAATCCAATTAAAAAATGTATCTAGTAACTTGAGATGTCATGTGACATTCCAAGCTGAATAAAAGACAGTTGTTACACCTAAAGCCTCGAGACAGTACAAAATCTATAAGCTTTCTGTACAAATTGAGTGGGGTCAAATCTAAGGTTTAATGCTCAACAGTAACATCCCACCGTTTGAATGACACATGAAAACCAAAGACAACTTTCTGTGATTAATAATGTATAAGATACAGAGATGTAAGCAGTACTTAAAGATTTACATAAAAAATAAAGGAACCTCAGATTGGAACAGTGTTACCCAGACAGGTGCACATATATAAGGCAAAGTTATTATTCTTTTACAGCTTTTCTGGAAAATAAAATACTTTTATCTTATAATAAAAAATCCAATTGTATACAAATATGTAAAAAGAACTTCAGGGAATGCAGCAGTACAAGTTTGTGCAGCACAAAGTCACATTTACAAATCATAATGTCACAGACATACGATACTTTTACAAAGTCATCTGGATGGCCAGAGATTTGTCTGAGCACTGATTAATAGCCAGCTAGTGTTTCGCAAATAGTTTCTTTCAAAGGACGGTTAATGGTCAACAACGCAACATGGATTCAACTGGTCTGACAATGTTACATTCATTCAAACAAAAATGGAATGGCACTGTAAATTTTAATACTGTAAAATACATAGGGCAAGAACATATCAGAGATAAAAACCTTTATTTTTTTTACTTTACATCTACTCTGAGATGTCCAGCCACATTAAATAGTTTATTTTACTAATCAGAGCTGTCAAAGAGAATAAAAATATATTCAGAGGGAAGACACCACTCTGGAACTTTGCGTTTCACTTTCATGGTGATTTCATGGAAATCTTCAATTCTTGACAATATTTTGGATGCTCCACAGCAAAAACAAGGATTAGTTATCTTTCCAATTTGCCGACTGTCCAAGACAATTCCTACTAGCTAGTGCCTGTGAAAAAGACTAGGCTATAAAACTCCACATGGCTGAGCACTGAGAAAGGGTTGCTAAGAAGCCATTCTGTTAATAGTTTATTTAGCGTCCCACTTCTGTGACCTCGAAGAGAACACAGCACCATACCAGAACAGCCAGTCAAGATCAAACTTATTTTTTTGCAAAAGAAGCCATTTCCCACAAACTTGCACGTTAATCACATTTTTCCCCAGAGTGCCTAATTGCAGAATCATCATTTTTCCTTTAATAACATTTCTTTATAGAAATATCAGCTCCATAAAATGTGTCCCCTTCTGTACTATCTTCTGCTGATGATCACTTAAAAAAAAAACTGTGAATTAGCTTTGGACCTTCAAAGGCTGATTAGAGATGGAAAGGAAAATAAGCACAAATACAGTGTTTCCACTGTGTCTTCCTTATTAAATGATCTGTGCGAAACTGAAAAACAGCTGACAGGTTCAGATGAACTCTTACCACAGGGGTAAGGTTCAGAAAGGGGTGTCTCCAGGCCCCATGGCTTATGCATAGATTTGAGGGGAAAAGACCATGCACGAAAAGGAGAACTACATGAAAAAAAGGAATACCTTGACCTGACTTCAAATCAAAATACCAGCCCATTGACAGACAGATTCTACTGCAACGAATCTTCTCAAAACCCCAGAAATCCGATTAACACGAACACACTCACCCCAATGCTGTTGGCAGCGTTATCTGAACTCCAGCGCTTGGTGGTGCACGAGGGAGACACGCCTGTGTGTGTGAATCCGACAATCACCAGTAACCCAGCTCTCCCTCTGCGCCATGTGGGCCAACCTCCGCTCTAAACCAAAAGAGAAGAGTTAACGATCGGCTCCAGCTGCCCCTTGGCTTCATTCCCTAAATGAAAGTCAAGAGATGCCATGTCTTCTGAAATGAAAGAGCTGCTTTTTTATCATTTTGCAAAGGAGTGGACTTTGACCACCTTGCATATTCATGAACGGTGACCCTGGAAGTGGAATTTCAGTTTCTGAGACCGTCGTCATTCAAATTAAAGCACGAGTGGTGTGCAATTAAAGCCGTGGGAGATTTCTGTGGTGAATAAAATTGAGAGGTAGTGCAGAGGTGCAACCACAGCTAGATTGCACTTGAGCTCTCCGCCTATAACTAACCCCTGAAGTGGGCTGGATTCACACGCTTCATTGGCTATGTTAGTTCTTGGACAGGACTCAGAAAAGGCAAGGAGACACTCCTACAGAAAGATTTCCATTGAAGTTCTACAAAGATTTAGGAATTTAATGAAAGAGATCCTGTGTAGTCCTGACAATTCTACCAAGTCCAAGCACTAACCCTGTTTCTAAGGAACATGAGTTTTATAAGGGCCACCAAAATATTTATCTCTGTAGACAAAGGGATTTAAACAGTTGAGTGAAACAAGTTTGGTTTCAAACTAGCTCCCTGAGGTTATAAATTTAAATAGCAAAAGGACCACACAGACTCTTTTCACTGTAGGTTATCTTTCTGAAAGACCACAGAAATGGTGGGTTATTCACACTGAATGACTCCCACACCCCCAACTGTGAAGTCAGAGATTCCTCTGAGGCAGTGTGGGGGAAAGCAGATATTGACTCCTTGTGTACTTGATCCATAAAAGTTTACATTTCACAAATTATCCGAGCAGACCTTATGTCCCAGAGGTCATCAGCTTTTGTTCTCAAAGGCCATATGCAATGCCTGGTTTAACTCCCACTGAACTGGATCTCTGACTATTTTCTATGTATCGTACTGATTTTAAAAGATTCCTGTTGAACACTGGATTTCAGGGGGTAGCCGAGAAATTTCATTTTAACAAAAACACGACGAAAGCAAAATGTGGATAGTTAAATTAAAGACACACTGAGGGATCAGATTCAGTAGCTGCAGGAAACCAATCAATAAAAAAATTGCTTGGTACACAGTGGGTGGATGTTTGATTTGCGCAGCAAATGGTTTCAAGAGATTTTCGGGGTTCTTTTTTTATAAAAAATAAACTTTCACTGCCGTACCCTAACGTATGACAATGAAAGGAAAAACAGCCCCACTGAGAAGTTGTACTTCATGAATGCATTCAGCACCTCAAGAGAAATTACAACGCCTTTCATTTCGGTTCTGCGGCTTCGAGTACTATATCTCTGTCGCGCAGATTGCATCATATCATACTTGATAAGGGCTAAGGCACCGAATTCACACTCAATTAACTAAATCTGTAATGCAGTATGGTGACAAAGTAGTATCATAGTATGGCAACATGTACAGAACAGCTACATTTAACAACCAACCCAAAGGCAACAATGTATGTTCTAAATTCCACAAACAACGACAACCTCCATTTAATAATTTAATTATATATCTATATATTTTGTAGCATGCCCATGTTACGTGGTAAGGAGGCATTTCTGAGTGAATCGAGTAACTGTACGTTTCATTTAAAACTGGTTATGTTAATACATCTACTTAAAACTGTATCTTAACACGAACGAAGATCTCTTGAATTTAAGAAGTCAGTAATTAATTCGTGTCAATGAACATGAGCAGTCTGATTAAAACTCTTCTATTGTTTAGTGTGATTAGACAAAAACGGATTAAAAGAAACCAAAAGAATAAATGCATCGAAACAGCACTCGAACGGCTTACCGGCTAAATTACTACTATATATCCTTTCGGGCGTTCACCTCGACTCAGAAATAAATTCTCTTGGTAGTTCCAAACACATACCCTTTCTGTTAATTGCTGTCCCAAAATTCAGCACCACCAAATTCATACTTGCAACCCGACCGAAAATGTTCATCCCAATGCGATACTAGAAACCTGTTCTCCTTGTGCAGCACACTAGTCAAGCTAAAAAGGAATAAATTTAAAGGCGTAACTCACCCGGCTGTCACAGTAATTTTGCCTTATATTCTGAAACACACATTTCTTTTGTTTCCCCGGTGGTGCAGCGTTTTATCCGTCCACTATCCTCACTCACCACAGCACCTCCACCCAGGAAGTTGAGTCACAAAAACACAGAACAACACCAGCCCATCGCCTCCCGTCTCTTGACTGTAGTCAGCATTAATCCTTGTGTCGCTTATTAGCGGAAAAACGTGAAACAAGCGTACCGTAATATGCTTAAAAATGAGCAGCTAAAACGTTACTAATTTATGCTCGTGAAGTCTTATATAACTGCAAGACACAACATGTTCATGGGTGCAGACATATTTCTTAGGGGCAGAGCCACTGCCGTAGACACAGGAAAGAAATGTGTAATATTGGTTACCATCTTTGTTTCTGGCATGCTATAACAAATGCCTCAATTATTATTCCAAAGCAACCTCCTAGCAAAGCGTTTTCTAAATTCGCTTTTCTAAAATTGAAACATTCATCTTAATGGTAGTGTTAGGCCTATAAAAACAATTCCTCGTATGTTACAAATGCAATAATAGTGCAAACTGTGTTAAATTTAGTATTCTCCCCCTTTAAAATAGAACTAGGGTATTTTAAAGTGCTAGGAATACGTAAATGTTTTCGTCAAAGTAAAAAAACTGTAGTCTTTAAAGAATTCATACATCCAGTTTTGTTCTAATATAGCGCATAAAAGAACTCTGATGTTGTATTTGTTTGGGAATATGAATTTATTACATCTCATAAAATTCTCTTAAATGTTACAGTCAGTGGAAGCTGTAACAAAATACATACAGGTAGCCTCATTTTTTACAAAAAAAAAACATTATATGGTCAGGTCCGTCATATTTGTTCTGTTTATTTTTTAAATCAATGAAAATGTTAATACACAAACAAAACTGGAATCAAAGTGTAGAATTAAAATAAAGCGTAACGACTAACGTTTCCGTTACAACTGTTTCAAGAAATTTAAAAAATAAAAATTAACGGACTTTACTCGTTATTTCGCTCGTTGTTTAGTCGTACCGCCTGTCCTAAAACTCACTGAAATTCTGAACCCAATGTCGCTATTCATAGCTGCGATCAGTCCATGAGACACGGACTGTACCCTCCAGGAAGTTACTGTACAGGTCATGTGATACGGGTACTGTCACGTGATTGAAAGTGCACTCGAGATTATTGACGTTTCCGTTTGACACGAGAAAGTGTTTTTAAAGTTTTTGTCATGTGAAAAAAAATATTTAAAAGCAGTTTATGAGTTTCTATCTAAAATTCGTCTACTTGCATTTACTTGTGCTTCCTGTAGGGTATCAAGTATGATGATGGGAACTGCTCTGGTACATCTAGCAATATGTTTTAGATCCTTCAATTATAATTAAGCTGTATGATTATTTTTAAAGATAGCTGAAACAAAAATGGCATGTCCTGCGATCTTGGACAGGCATTGATGATTTGATTATATTGCTGATACTTAGTTTTAAGTCGATATTAAGCAAAACATCATGTCAAAGCACACAGCTGCCGCCAAAACTCTAATAATTGAGGATGGTAAGTTCTCTTCTCTTTAACGCGACTTATTATGGATACAGCATTTATTTTCGTCGGTGCTTCGTCGGTGGGGATGATTGCGGGTCTTGTAGGCTTTTTCAATGTTTTCGTTCCAGTGCTGAGTCAGGACTGATGTACGTACCCTGCAGTGGACGAGCAGCACTTCAGCAATTGTCTGTTTTTCGTTCTCTGGTGTCACACAGAATCCGCTCCCTTATTAATTTTGAAAATAATGTAGTTACCTATGATAGTTTTGCGTTTACGCACAAGTGAGGAGTACTTACTACTCTGTTGTAAATAGGTATTCTGAGCCAATACTTGTGCACTTGTATTTAAGTGTGCAGTTCACTCTACAGCACAATATGTAGTGTATCAGTTTTGTAATTATTACTTGTCATTAAGGGCTGTTCCTTGATCAATGTATTATCTGTTTTACAAGCGATGCAGATCACCTTACAGTATGGTCTTTGGAAATTTCTGGGTTTCATGATCAGTCATAAATGTTAAAGATGTGCATTATAAGATCACTTTATTAGCCACATACAATGTCTTGCATTAGGAATTAGTATTTTCGCATACCCCAGCTTGCTCTCCATGAGACACAGAGGCACATCGTAGTTAGGACAGAAAGACGTCATTATTAAATTACAGTTTTTTAATTTTTAGAAAAGTAAGAGGGTGCAACAGACAGTAGTTTTAGTATTTTCAGTCAGAGTCAGTGTTGAGATTTACAGTTTAATCTGATGGATACATACAACAGATGAGGGTGTTTCACACTTAATATTTGAAATACCTGAATAGCTACAGTAAATAGATTGTTTTTTAAATTCCTATTTCCTATTATCCAAGAAGGGGTGCAAAAATTGCAGACTGCTGCCAGGGATTGAGTCAGAGTTAGTGTTCCAGTTTTCTCTTGGCTTTCCGGGAAACAGATCCTGCATCCTCTTAGGCACCTGCATGAGTGGGTTTGTTGAGGGAAATCCTTCCTCAGAAAAGCAGGACACAGTCTTCTGCAGATTCAGTTTTTATTGAGCTCAGTAAGTACAGCAAAATGGCACTGGGCCTGTGACACAAAACATCTCTTATATGCAGAACCAGCTCAGGAAAGAGTTGGTGTTTCATACTTTGAGTGCTTGTCCTGTTCTTTGATATGCAATTACTTCTTGACATGTTCTGTGTGGTTTTGTCCTGTTTTTCGATGTTTCTGAGTGTGTCTTTTTCTTTCTTAGGTAACAGAAGTTGGCTTTAGATTCATTGATATGTAACTACCTCTGCTCTAAATCCCTTGCAGAGGGAGATTAAAAGTTGCAACAGTTAAAGAAAGACTAATTTATTCTGTTTTAACATAACTTTTGGTAAAAAACTAAATTAACAACCCTAATGCAACAACTCTAATATCTTGAATGGGAACGTTGTAGTTCTAGAAATGTGCCATATGTACAGTATATGTCTCATTGCAGGGTGGGTCATACAAGCAAATCTGTTCTTGCTTTGAGCCAAGAACTAAAATCATGACGGGCAGTTCCAAATCAGGTGGCCGTCATATGGAAGATAAAATGTTTTGGTCTTCAACATTGTGCATGTGTGTATGAGATAATACCCAGGCTCTAGAATTTAACATGTTAATTTAACATGTTTGATCTAGATGAAGCTCATGGGGATGCAGATGAGCTGAATCCATTCTCTTTCAAAGAGTTCATACGAAGCAAGAGCCAGTCATCCGACTCTACACAAGACACAGCTGGGAAGAGAAGCTACAACCCATCACGAAAGGTATAATATCAAAACATCAACAGGCCAGAAAAGGAGAAAAAGTGACTGCAGTTGCAATATTTCCCATGATTTGCACTCAAGCAATAATTACTTTCAAATTCACAAAATGTGTTTGCTTACATTTATAAGATAAGAGATAAGATAAGATCACTTTATTAGCCATATACAATTTCTTGCATTAGGGATTTGTCTTTTCATGTACCCCAGCTTGCTCTCCATGATTTAACATACCAATTTAATGTACTAGTGCTTCAATAGGCATTTACATTAAAAACCTTATAATTTATAATGCATTTGCACCAATTTACAGAAGAAGAGTGAGGTAATACAACATATTCCCCTATCGATTAATGTAATATATTGATCCATTTATATGTATTATGTGAAGAATAATTCAGCACAATGTAGCATTTGTATGGATGCCTGATGCACTTTCTTGTTGCTGAAATATGTTTACAAATCACATAAAATAATGTTCATCTATTCTTGCAGAAAAACATTGGCAATAGTGTTTTAGTGGAAGAGGGCTGTACTTCTCCCAAGAGCTACAACTTCAGCCTGGACTTCCAAGAACCGTTTTTTCCAGACCCCAGCTTGATCTCCCAGTCTCTGGAGGATGACCAGGATGATGATGAAGACTGGAGCGGTAGTTACCAGCCCTCCATCATTGAAGAGGCTCATGAATTTGGGCTGTGCAGCACTGCAGATAGCACACCCTATGCACCCTACACTTCAGTGTCGTCTGAGCTTTCCATGGGTGGCGGCACAGTTACTTCGTGGCGACTGGACAACACTTATCAGGAGGAGATCAAACAGATTAGAAAAGGCACAGGCAGTCATCACAAGGACCAGGACATTCCGACTGGAGATAATTCTTACCAATCGCCACAGAGGAGCAATGAGAAGGCAGTTTCTCATCAGAAGGTGGTATTTTGGTCATACTGTAAGGTGGAAATAGGATAAAGGAGAATGTGACCAAATTATTAGTAATTAAGGCTTTCATTTCTGTGCTCTAATGCAATGTACATTTACTGGAAATCAAAAGCTTTCTGTTCTTTATCCTGGTTAGGATTGTTCTTATGCAATGTGATGCATACAACCATTGCATCAATAGATAGCTATAATACATTTTATTGTTTTTTTTTAAGCTTAAAGAAGAGAATGTACAGCTGTGGAAGCAGGTTAAAGAACTGCAAAAAAAGTCAAAAGCTGAAAATGAAAGGTAAGTAAGAGAAGGACATCATCAACATCTATAATGCATGCTGAACATATTTCATAAACAAAACTAAGGGTAATTCTATATTCCCTGTCATGTCTTTTTTTAGCAGCTTTTAAAAGCTGTGGTATTATAACATAGGTTTTGTTGAACAATGTTATTTCTAGTTCTGAATATTACTTTTGCAGCATAATAAGAAGAAAAGTTTTTTAGAGGAATACTTTAACAAAAATTATAAACAGTGTTTTTTTGTAGTGGGAGCTGCATAAAAAAAATAACAATTTTTCTCAGTAAAATGTCCATTTTCCGTAACTTTGATCTTGCCAGACACAAACTCAGAATACAGAACAACGAAACAGATATCGTCACATTTTCAGCCTCAGACTTTCCTGTTTTGAAGATGTTCATTCAAACTCTTGCTGGATCTCATCTGTGCTGAGTGATCATGCAGCACCCTGGCTTGAATCTTTCTCCTCTTCGCTCAGAGCTAAACAGCTGATGGATGAGCTGCACAAAAGAACAGTTAAAGAAGAAAAGGAAACTCAAGCTTTGGAATCAATGGTCCAGTCTGTGGAACAGAATCTCCAGCTAATGACGGTATGCAACTGTGATTCAGTTCTTGTCTTTGTAGGTGACAGTTGTGACTGTCCATTAAATGCATTTTAAACAAAAACTCCTACAGTATATACAATAATGCACCCAGATCACTAATTTATAGATGCTTTAGAATGTCTTTCACTCATTCATAGTCCACTGTTCCCTTGTTTGCAACTGCAGAAATGTAGTCTCTCTCATCCTAGCGTTAATCCTGCATCAGCAGGGTCCGCTTGTCGGCACGCCCGTCTCCATTTGGTGGTTTGAACCAAATCTTTGAGCTGACGTTCCCATTAAATGCGACCGAGAATACTCCAACTGGCGCGTCACTCCGCCTGCCGTCGGGGGGGGGAGAACAAAGTAATGTAGCCAATTCATAGAGGGGGATTATTAGGAGGCATGGGAAATTTGGCCAGGATGCCAGGGTTACACCCCTACTCTTTTCGAGAAACACCCTGGGATTTTTAATGACCACTGAGAGTCAGGACCTCGGTTTTACGTCTCATCCGAAAGACGGCGGCTGCTTACAGTATAGTGTCACCGTCACTATACTGGGGCATTAGGACTCACATGGACCGCAGGGTGAGCGCCCCCTGCTGGCCTCACTAACACTTCTTCCAGCAGCAACCTTAGTTTTTCTCAGGAGGTTTCCCATCCAGGTGCTGACCAGGCTCACACCTGCTGAGCTTCAGTGGGTTGCCAATTGTAAGTTGCAGGGTGATACTGCCCCTGCTACTGGCAACTGCAGAAATGTAGTATATTGGCCCAAATAATTTTCCAAGTAATTACTAAGCTTTTACTGAATATTTAAACATTTGTTTAATTATTCACTTTTTGTCTTGCCAGAAACGGGCTGTTAAAGCCGAAAATAGTGTTGCAAAATTAAAACAGGAAATCATTCAGCTACAGGTATGAAAGAGAATTATGTTATATCTTGTTAAATTCCATTCCAGTGTACAACTGTCCTTAAAGTGATTTTATTCTATGGGTATTTAATATGTGAGAATGGTTCAACTTAAGTTTTTTTGTGTGATATAGAAATGAAATTATTGATCTAATTGTAACTGCAATACAAAGACTATAACTTTTACCTTAAAGGATAATGGCATTCTAGAGTTTATTCATTTTATTTTATGTTATGTTTTCTCTGAGATTTTTACATTTACATCCTCTAATAAAGGATTCTTCTTCATCAAAGCTTTAAAGGAGAAACTTTGCCAATAATCTATCATTGCAGTTTTTCAAAATTTGTAAAACGTGTTTTAGGTAAAAATGGTGTTTGCTCTTTCCCTTCACATTCTTCTTCAGGACAAAGAGTACAATGACTTACACCATGTCCACTGCCTGTTATCTGTCAAGCATGATCTAGTGACATCTGGTGATTGTAGTGTTTCTCAAAAGAAACACAAGCACAACATATGTGAATGTTGGTTTGAAGCAGGATTGTCGTTTATGTAAAAGGTTATATTCCATCCCATAAAAAATAATTTTGCATCTTAAGAAACAGTGAAGACGCACTATGATGTGATTAGCCCTAACACTCTTGATTACTTTTAACCACACAGTTTGTTGTAAATCAAGAGGTCCCAGGTGAAAGGTACCAATGTTTCTAAAACATGAAAGTGTAAGATTTTTCCCCAAAAGTTTTTTATGTTACTGTTTTTCTGGGGAATTGTATCACATAATTAAAGGCTTTTTGTAATGAAGAACCAGATGGAAATGGACTGGAAGCCAAAGTCTGTGATTAATTGATTTAAATTTTACAGAATGAGGGTAGGGTTATGATGAATGAATGAATGACTGTGCAATTGTCCCTAAACAGCTTCCAGTGCAGGTTATGACCACTCCGTATATTGTGATGCTGATAAAGCTGAAGTGATATCTGTCTCATCAATTTCCCCAGAGCCAGTTAGAAGTGTACAGGTTGGAAAATGAAAGGCTTCGAGCTGGAGAATCAGCTGCATTGGCGACAATGAAACAGAATGCAAGGGTGGCTTCAGAATATCTCAACAAGGCCGTGAACAATGCAGAGACATCTATAAAGTAAGGCTTTAGCAGAAGCCCCATGTCTATATAAATTGTATGTATATATACATATACTGTAGAAGCACAGTATAGTGTTTAAAATTAGGCTTGCAATATTTGTGGTAAAACCAATGGGATTTGAAAATGAATTATTTCTTACTTTGCATCGTTGTGTAGCCAGATTTAATCAAGGCCAGCAAATGTAACTAAGCAATATGATTTATACTGTATAGCAATAAACAATATATCTATGACCTTACAGATCGATTTAGGCATGCAACAAAGGTATTAACAAAGTCTGTGCAAAGGGCACTTCTAAATCAACAACAGAAGGACCCAAGGGTAAAAAATTCACAAGAGTAGTAATACTGAGGAATACCGACAATATGGATCATTACTTGTGATTAAGTGTTTTTGAGGTCTGGATCAAACATCCAAGCCACATTATTGAAGCACACCCTGTGTGAGTCTCTATGACATGGCTTTTGGTCAGCAGTGCATAGTGGTGTTCAGGGCTCTGAATTTATAGCCAGAAGGTATGTGGGTTTGAACCACAGGCGGGGTGTTGTTGTACTCACATTGCTCCACTGAAATGAACTGTATGAATGTGGACGCTCTAGGTCACCATAAATGATTGTAAATAAGTTTTTGTTCCCTATTGACTAGTCTTAATCAATAAAGGTTTGTTATTAAAGGGATACTAGAATTGAAATAGAAAGTCTTAAATCATGAAGTACCAAATTATTAAAACGAATCAAGATTTAGTGTCTTAAACTTTATTATGTTCCTATATATATTGGTTAAACCCTTATTGACAAACTATTTCCCGAAAGGTAGTACTGTATTAGATCATGTAAATATGGGTAGTATTTGTTCTTTTTATACTTTATTACTTTATATCCATGTTTAAAATGGGTAACAAGATTTAAATTCTTACATGATACATTCTATTATCAATTATTTTCTTCTTCTTTTTTCTCCTAGGCAGTTATTGTCTGGAGCAGAAACACTGTCCCTGGTTTCACAATTACTGCAGTCCATTGACAAAATGTCAGAAATGCAAAGTGAAGACTGGTAAACTCCACTGGACATGCAGAAAATCAGAATACTTCAAGGAGAAATCCATGCTGAATTAATAAAAGCACTCTTACACTATTTTGTAATGGAAGGATGTCTATTTGCTAATATTAATGGATAAAGAGCAATTAAAATCTTTTAAAAAATGCTTATACAGGTGATGCAATTTTATTAAATATCAGTACTTTTGTTGTTCATATTTAACTTTGAGTTAGAAAATATGACTAAACTTTTAAATTTGATTTTTGGTATTTTTTAATGGAAAACTACATATTAAGGTAAATTAACAATGATTGATACCTCGGGTACTCATAACTGCAAAGTAAATTAGAAAATATCACAGTTCTAAAATGCTTAATGTAATACAAATGCCTTTAAAGCTAAAAAATCCAAAAAGAAAAAGGCAGCATGAACAGCATGTGTTACATGTCCTGAGACTGGATGGTTACCAACATAAATCAGTTCAGTATAAACAAAAAGGGTTTGTTAAATGTCAGGGTCCATTTCTGGTTGTCCTCCAAACAAGTAGTTTCTCCAATGTGTTTCTTTTGCTTTTCAGCATTCCCAAGCACTTCACCTACTGTAAAAATATCATTGTTCATTAGTTGCTCTTTTATACCTCTCCTGATAGCCTCTCCACAGGTCTGTAAGCATGCTTGCTCAGCTGAAACTCATTTCCTTTTTGAACTATAAGAATTCTGGAACTTGCAGTTTCCAAGATACTCTCAGCTCTATCTCAAACTGTAGCTCCTGATTCGAATTGTATCTGGCCTTTACGTCTCTTCCTCTGTGTGCCATGGTGTATTGCAGTTTTTGTTTATGATGGTTGTCATAAAGGAATGTTTGAAGATTATTCTGTACTTAGTTTTATTCAAATGGGAGCATTTTCATTCAGTTAGGTTAATATAAATAACTGGAGTGTCTAGTACTGTCTATACCTAAACTACAAGGCACAGCATGTATGAAGACAGTTCCTATTGGCACAGTTCAATACCTTCAGCTGGTAAGCAGGGCTGTGGAAAAAGTCACAAAACCTACAGCTGGAGTGCATAAAATTAAAAAATTACCTTTTTGTAAAAAATAGAAAGGTGACAAAAGACTGAGCACAGTTATTAAATGTAGGTCTGATTTCTTTCAGAAGGTTTAGGTCTGGACTGGACCGTGCACTTTACAAAATCTGTATATCTCGGGCCCTGCTTGGTCTAAAAAAAGAGAGAATTGCCTGTATTTGGTGGTAAAATAGAACGTTATGTTAGACAACTCTAAACAGCCCATTTTGTTTAAATATCTTCAGAGAAAATTATTTTTTTATTTATGTCAATAAGAAGTGATCATGTAATTTAAAGATGCTAAACTAATAATAAAAAAGTAAATAGAATCGTATGGAGTGATGATTGTGTAGCTCTGTGCAGTCTAACAAAAATAGTAACGAATTTAAATGAATAAATTTATTAAATCAAATTCTATATAACCAATATCTGGGAAATACATTTGCATCACCATATATTCCAACACCATTTGTAACCAGATTTTGAGAAACCTTGTTCTTTCTACGAAAAGAACATGCAGCGAGTTGAAAACAGTACCGCCTAAGAAGGTCAAACGCTCTGAACCAATCACAGACGGGGAAAATTTGTTTACCCGTTGCATCATGGGTATACAGTTTCACCTTTTTCTTTAAAGCATATTGTTAACTATTTATCTAACAAGGAATGAATTAAATCATGTATGTATTAACATCTGTAAATAAAAGTATTATATCATATTGCAATGCAGTCTAACAGCAGTGATTCGAAAATGTGTGTTTTTGGTTGGCGGTGGAATTGTGGGTAATATGCAAATGAGTGGGCTGTAAGGCTGCAAAACGTAAGTTCTTCGAAAATACCAAATGGGATGTAAGGTGCTTATATTCAGTTTTGTTATTTTTGCTTAGCCGGAGGGATTTACTCAGTTTTTCATCTGTTTCACGTTTCTGGATAAAAGTATATGTGAGTATCCGATACTAACCCAACTTGTGGAGATGCACTGCATGGTTACTTGCAAAGGGATGAAAATAAAATAGCCTGGAAAATAATAGACAATATTTTTTTATGTTGATGATTTATTATATAATTACTTTTAGACCTTGTCAACATTCATATCTCAGTTTAGTCATGTTTTAGTAGCAGGTTTAAGTTGTAAGCGGAGGGTTAACCTACAAATTTACAGCAATTTAGAAGGTGTTCATAGAAATTCATAGCTGGGAGGGAACAGATATGAAATAAGTATATTTCAATATTACCTAAGTTACTGGGTCATACAGCAATTTAAGAGTAATGAATATTCCTACTAATAGTCATAGCCAACTAGTAAATACCTACCTATATACATTATGCAACAAGCAATGTAGTTGATTTATGTATCTACGTACGAATAAAATTAAAGATAATATAACTATGTGATACTCATGTTCTATAGCACGTTGTAAGATGAGATAGATACCCAGGATGTAATTGTGTTTGTTTGTTAATTTTTCGGCTGAATTTTCTATCAGTTTTGCAAGACAACTATTCTGACTTTCCAGGTGGGCGGTATGGATTACGGAGTTTTACATGCAGAGAGAGAGAAGATACAGCGGGAAATCGCTGCGCTCGAACAGAGTCTGGATGCGAGATCTGACGACGTCGACCTGCTTTCGTCGGATTTGGAAGAAACCGAGGATGAGTCCGACTTCGAGAAAGGCACGGCATCCTAAATACAATCTATATGTGTTGTATTTCCAACAAGAAACTAAAAATAAAACTGTTTTCCAAGGTTATGATCTAGTAAGGTGAAACTGTTTGGATTTCATAGAGCAAGTAACCCAATTGGTATCAAGACAGAACCTTAAATAAAGAATTTATAACCTTTGTGCCCTGCTAAGACCGTTGAATATAGTGAGGATAACACAAGAATTTTGAAGAGAAAAGTACTGGTGCATTTATTATGTTTTGCAAAGTTATAAAACGACTTTTTAAGGTAACAGATTATCCAGCACTTTTCATGATAATTAACCATTTGACATAGAATAGTGTTAATTGTGCTATTGTAATATTCTCTTTTCAGATGAAGATTCAGAAAGCAGTGGGCATCAGTGGACAGACCTGGTCAGATTCAGAAAATTGCCGCATAATAATATATTTTATACATTTCTTTTGAGTTGACAACAGGAATACTTACAACCCCCTTTTCCCTGCAGTCCAACAAAGAGTCTTCCACCAAGATGCCAAAGACTCAGAGAGCAAGAGAGAGAATCAGTCTTGGCTCAGGAGATGCTCCTATAGACTCCAGGTTTCAAGGCACTGTGAATTTTTATTTTTCGATTGCTGTGACTTTTAATGTACTCTACAGTACACTGTTGCATTTCCATCAAGAGAGCATCTTTATGTTTGGGTAGGAATTAGTATAGTTTCCTAAACATAAAGAGCGCATTTGAAAAAAACCACACACACTTCACAGACAGCAGGTCCTAAACAGATCGAGCAAATTTAAAAAGCAACCAGTTATAAAAAAGAGAAGAAAAACTGTGCTAAATTAAAAATAGTTATTAATTCATGAATGCTTTTTTGTCTGACTCATGTTTGGCACTGGCTATATTTGTTTAAGTAGAGAGTTTCTATAAATGAAAACATAAAGGTTTGCCAGATAGGTTTCTTGGAGCAGAAGGTTTTTATGTTTTACTGACCCTTTTCCATCCTACCCGCAAGCTAAAGCAGGACATTTACAGTGTTGTTTCCTTTAAAAAAAAAGTCTAAAATCAAGTTATTGCAAAATTGTTCTATGTCCGTAACTTAAACAGATGTAGACGTTTAAGGAAACGCTTGGAGAATGTGATTGTGCGATAGTAATATTGTAATTGACAGTGATGTCTGTGTTTCTGAAACAGATGGAGCCAGTGCTGACATAGGGGTGTCTCAGGGGACAGTAAGTAATCACTATGTATGAACTTTCTGCTTGGCTTCAAAGGATCAAGATGTTTTTGTGAACTGAAAACAGTTTTTAGTTCACCAGTTGAACCAGACTGGGACAGCACTGGAGAACAGTGGTTCGAGTTCTGAACTTGCAACTGGAAACTTCTGGGTTGTAATTTAAGTGATGCACTTCTGTTGTTTACCTTTGAGACAAGGTAAAGTACCAAGTATTTCACCAATTGGAACTTGGTATTTTAAACAGGTGCAAATGTAAGTCTTTTTATATAAAAGTAATAAAGATAAACAATTTCACTATGAAACCCTCTTCTGTTTTGCTATTGAATTTCAAACCTGGCTGTATGCTGTCTGAATAGATTGTCATTCATCTTTTGCGTGAGCAGGATTAGCTGGATACGAATAAAGCTTTCCTAAAAGTCTTTTGGAAGGCTGACTATAAATGGTACCACATTGGATTTATTAAGCAGCGCATGAATTTAAGATGGACTAAAATGCGTAATTTAAGTATTTTTTAAAATTCGTTTTCTGAAAGTCAGTTTATCAGTGTGTCTCTATTGCCAGAGTGGAGATGAGAGTGATGAAGACCTCGGTCTGCCCGAAGACGCAGAGACCTGCTTGCAGATGAACTTGGTCTACCAGGAGGTGATTGAGGAGAAGCTTGTGGAGCTGGAGAGGATGCTGAGCGAGAACAGAGAGCAGCAGGTCAGAGGGCAGGAGACACGAGCAGGGTTCAGACAGCACTTGCGGGAGAGAATCTGTCACCTCCCTAGAGATGGGACATGCTGAAAGTTTCAGTTATCTGTCATCATTTCTGCATTATCACAATTGTCAGATGAGTAACTAAGACTTGTAATTACTTGGCATATATGAAAATAAAAAAATATTTTTTTAACTCAGTGGATAGCATGATAATTGCCTCAACAAATCATTATAGAAGAAAAGTGTATGGGGATTTTTTTTTGTCTAGGCTTTCAGGCAAAGGCCATATTGATTTTACTTATTGCCATAACTTGTCCTCTCTAGTTACTCTGTATTTCACCACACAATGTATGAATGGCTGTTTAGATCACAAAAATATTTTGAAGACTTTTTTCTAAACTGAACTTCTCACACAATGGTAATTTTGCTTTCCAGCTTCTGAATGATAGCAATACTCAGTATTGAGGATTTAAAAAAATGCGTGCTAAATGTTATTGATCACAAAAATCCCAAACTGGAAAGTAATTGAGTAAGGATGAAGTAGGAGGACAAACAAATGAGATGAACAATGTTGGAGCCCAGGAATTGATGTCTTGTTTATTATAGATTTTGAGCCGTTCGGTTCTCTTTGTTTCCAGAACTTATGCCAGGAGGCTTTGCTGATGCTTGCATAGTAACTAATTAATTAATGAACATATGCTGGGAAAAAAAAGGATTTAAAGTTTCAAATCAATAGAACCCTAAAGTAAAAAGCAACTGCCTGTTGAAGGTTTACATTGCTTTTAGAAATGTGAGCTACTGTACAAGCTCAAGTGCAAAACATTGTGTGCAATAAGAACAAATTCTGCACTAAAGCTTTTAAATTTTCCCTGCAACAGATAAAGCACATAATTCTCATTACACTTGTATTTATCCCCAAACAGAATGAAATCCTCATTGAAGTGTCTGGAGCATCAGTACCAAAGCCCACTTCTAATGATTTACCTCCAATGAAACTGCACCTGGGCAGCTTCCTAAAGCCTTACTTCAGGGATAAGTCTACTGGTCTTGTAAGTAGTGTGCACATGCTGACCAGAAAGTTCCCTCACTTCTCCCTGTTATCTTTGTGATCTCTGACACTTCCTTTTTTCCTTTTTTGTAATCTGTCACATTTGTTAAATTCTATTTTATATTCAGTTGAGGTAATGAGTAAATTCCTGTAACTGTCCTGTATTAAGTCTGTATGTGAAAATTTAACAGATTTCCATTATATGACCTTAGTCTGGCTAGTATGAACTAGATGCAGATTTTGTTAAAACCGAGTTTGTCCTTCCTTGTTTTGTTCTAATCTAAGGGGCCACCAGCTAATCCAGAAATGAGAGAAAAAATGTCACAAGGGATGAAGACCTTTGAAGATTTGACAGCTAAAAGATGTAGGTTTGCATAGGAAGAATTTAATTCTGCTAGTGTGATGATGGAGTTATTGAAAATAATGTAGATGTAGGCATTATACTACTTATAGTAAATAACTAGTTCTACTTTTTACCAAAAGGATCTTAATCTGTATTTGTAAATCTGTATCTACAGATCAGTTTCCTAAGTCTTTGCTTAATATTACAAGAAGGTTATAACACAAAGTCTAAGTTTAATAGCAAATTAGTTCAAAAAGAAAAAACTTTTTTTATTTCCTTAAAAAATACTTAGTAAGTTAAGCATTGTTTGGTGAGGGTTGCTCCACTTTTTAACAACAAGCAGTACACAGGTTTCCCACAAATCCCATAGAACATGGAGAACTAACAACATAATGTCAGGCCTGGAAAAAGTCAGAGAAAATTTAAAATATCTTATATTAACAGAACATTTGTGAAATACATTGGGTTATCTTGTACTTGGAATGCCTAGTGAAATACTCAAAGCAACTACCAACATTAAATTGAGTTAGAAACTAAATCAAACAAGTGAGGAGGAGATATTGATTACAGAACTTCGGTGTCGTCCAGCAGTTAAAATCATGTAAGAGTACTGAAAGGTAATCCTGGATGTACTGTGGAGTACTCCTTTGAAATGTGAGTTCTGTGTGTCTCAGGGCTGCCCTGGCACAAGGCCCTTCTGCATTCGGCTGTGGTGAATGACAGCAGGAAGCGGCTCCAGCAGCCCAAACTGTTCAAGTAAGTGTAACAACATCACTTTATAACATCACTTTATTAGCCCTATACAATTTCGTGCATTAGGAATTTGTCTTTTTGCATACCCCAGCTTGCTCTCCATGAGACACACAGACAGGGAGAGAAGCCTGGGGTCAGAGCGCAGGGTCAGACATTGTACAGCGCCCCTAGAGCAGCTGGGGTTAAGGGCCTTGCTCAGGGGCCCAACGGAGTAGGATTCCTCTGCCGGTTGCGGGATTTGAACTGACAACCTTCCAACCTGGCTTTCTAACCAGCAAGTAGTGTAATGTGTTCATAACACAGATTGTATTTTAAATGATTGTTTGAACCTTAGCCATGTCCTCAGGTGATGGTGACCAGGATTTTCAATGGCCTGTTGCAAAATTTGCAAAGCACTGCCGAGGGAGGATTGGGAGTGTTTGGCCAGGGATCTCTCTGGCAGCCCCTGCTACTTGCTGAGCCCATGCCGTCACATCAGTGAGAATCATGCTGCTCCTCCTTTCAGCAGCAACTTTTTTTTTCCAATTCGGAATCGCCTATTATTTTTTGTGAACCCACTTGCTTTGAAACCGCTAAGGGTGTATGCATCGCATCTTGGCGCATGGCTATGGACCCTGCAAGGCTCACAATGAGGGAGATGTAGAGTGTAGACATACAGTTCCCCACCTGCCCAACTTCGACCCGCTTGTCTTTTTACACATTATGGACTACAGAGCTCCGTTCTCAAAATGTAGCTGCAGGTGCAAGAGAGACATGTCCTTCAGTGACAGTGGTACCCCTTGCCTGCAAGAGCCTGGGAGGCCAGAGGGGTTGCCATGTCACCAAGATCTGAGAAAGCCCCTGAGAATGATCCTACTGCACCATTCAGTTCACTCAACCAATGGTGCACTGCGTCACCAAGAACCCAAATCAATTCAAATCAGTAACCGTGGTTGTCAAGCTGGGTTCAGGTGAGCGCTGTCTTAACCACTCAGGAGTCCCAGTCAGCACTTAGAGTTTGCAAAGTGTCTGATAAATGGTTGCTGGTGTGACAGGTTAGAATTGTCTGTATTTTCTTGTTCTTCAAGTGAGGTGCAGGATTTGTTGCTTTGAGTTGAAACACAAAGAAGCAATGAAGAATTTCACATTGATTCAGAATGAAATGAAAAATACAAAACACTTTGATAAAAATATCAAAATCTTTTTATGTTGATGTAAATATTTCCTTTAAAATAAAGAATTGTCAAAGTGGTTTAAAATATCTGAATATATTGATTGCTTTCCAGCATATAGCATCTGTAATTAGGACACTAGTACAAAGCTCAATGTGTAATCTGTGTAAAACAGAATAAGGTAGCATTACAGATTCTTTTCACCTTCTATGAAATAAGAGGCAGCCAAGACTAGGTATTTTGAATGTTTGAGACACAACGTAGCTTTGTCTGTCTTGAAGGATTGAGTACATGACCCAGAAGTTACAAAAGGCCGAGAACATGGAGAAGCAAATTCTGGAAAAGCAAATCGAACAGACAGAGCGGGAAATTGATGCGATCAAGTAAGTGGCTTCTTTCTATATCAAGAACATCTGCAGTAAATAAATGAGTATAATGAGTATAAATGAGTTTGTTGTAATTATATGAAAGAAAATTGTTCGGTGTGTTCTGGCCAGAAGAACATTCTGGTTATCAATCATGATAAGGACATGAGTGAAAGTTAAACTCTGAAATTCATAATTATTATAAATAACATGCTCCCAATTATAAAATATTAAAACATACTGCAAGGTTAACAAATCCTCTGTATCCTCCGAGCAGAAGTCGTGAGTGTTACTTTTGGGACAAACTGGACAGTATCTAAGACATGCTCGGGTCTGCTTAATATCCTCTTTTTTAGCTTGTTAAGGGGTGCTTGTATTAAATGTTTATTATAGATATCATTGATATTCAGCCTACTTAACATTGTTACATTACAAACCAAATTTGTTTTATTGTTGGTTTTCGGTCTGAGTCTTTTCTGTCTCTATTATAGGTAAATGGGTAGGATTGTTTGGATGCAGAATGTACAAATGAAAAGTGTATCCAGCCTTTAAATTTCATTCAGTAGCGCAGCACTTTAATTAAATGGTCATAGCCAACAGAGATATAATGGAAAGAACCTATAGTGCTTTGTGTGGTTCTGATTGTATTTTGCTAGAGAGTAGTCTGCTGTCTCTGTGAGCCTGAGATGTGAAAGTGCTTTTTCTATAATTACATTCCAGCTGAGTAAGTGTATTGGCATTCTTGTTGTGCTTCATGCCATGTGAGAGTTTGTATTCCTCTGTTAAAGATATTTGTTCCTTCAAAATTAGAGCTCTTTCTCCTTTTTCCCCTAATTGTCACTAAACATGTTACTGTATCTCTACTGATTTTATTTCCTTTTTTTTTCCCAAGTGAGATGTCAGATGAACAGCTGGTAGGCAGTCGCTTAGGTGAGCACGACTGGGAAAAGATTTCAAATATTGATGTGAGTATTTTTTGTGAATGTGTTAGATTGTTGTTAATACAATGAGATTCTTTAGAATGATAATAAACCATCAGTTGATACACATTAGTGTTTATTTTATCCTTAACCTAATCTTATCCCTATTTATTATCTGTGGATGCCCTGTCATCATTGTGTAGAACCTTGATTTATACGAAATTGATGATTAATCTGATATCTAGTAAGGTTTCATTTATACAACATAATCTAAAGTGTGAGTCATAAGCCTAGAGCACTCAATTTAAAAGACACCATTTTACATTTATGCCACAGGGGCTTGTCCACAGGGCTTCTGTCTGCTGTGTGACATGACTGAAACATAGAATAAGTCTTTGTCCATACCTCCAGGAGATGCAATGTAGTGGATATTTCTCCAGAATGGGAGTCGGCCCAAAGCATTCATCATACATCCTACATCCTGGTGCCACATGTAAACTGCTGTTCAAATAACTGAAACAAATAAACTTCAGAATTAAGAAATTTACAAAATTGCCACAATATGAACAATTACAAAAACAAAAAAAATAGAAGCACGTTACTTAGTTTAAGTGACACCGGGTAATGAGTAATGTAGTGTTTATTGGAAATCTATAAGCATCTTTTTTAAATCACGTATAAAAAATTAAATGCCAGTACACTATCCCTTAGTTCTCTTCTCTTTGGATTTCTGCAGTTCGAAGGGATGCATAAGGCAGACGATATAAAGAGGTACTGGCAAAACTACGGGCATCCATCTATCAACAAGTCAAGCTGGAAAGAAGATGAAATTGAGAGCCTGAAGGAGATAGCGGCGAAGTACGACTGCTGTGATTGGGAGAAGATTGCTGAGGAGCTGAAGGTAATGGGTTGGGGCTTTCACTCCATGCTTGAGAGATGAACTGCAGCCGTGCCATGGGCATCCAATCACACCTCTCTGTTGATGCCAGCACAACGTCTCTTCCCAAACACTTAAGGTCTCTGCATTTCGTTGGTCATGTCGGTGTTTGACATCTTTTTAAAAAATTGGAGTTCTGTTATTTTTCTTTTTATATTTTCCCCCAATTTGGGATTGCAAATTACTGATCAGGGACAGTAGTAAGAATTATTGGTTGGGAGTCTAGACTCACAGCCGGAGCGGACAGTATTATTGCACCTTGAGTCAGGTACTTCACTGTGTCCTGCTTGCACTTGGGTCTCATCAATGTAAATGAGATTTCATCTAAAGTAAAAAAATCAACTGTGCTCCATCGTTTTGACTGCTGTAGGAGATTGAGGAGCATTCTGATCTAACTACTGTTTCATGACAGAAGGCTTTAGCACCAAGTGAAATGAACAATGCAGGGTGCCAGGGTGCTGCTGTTTGATCCATTCCAGCTAATTCAAGCCCAGGCTCAGATATACATCAAGATTATAAGGTCCAATTAGAAGACGTAGTAAGCACCTTTCCTAGTCGAGCCATTAGGAGCCTGTAGTCACGTCAGTCAGGATCTGATTTATGATGTAATTAAATTCAGGTCAAGGTGCTTGAGATTTGAGAGGAGAAGACAGCTCAAAGTTATGAAGTCCTCTCGTGCCATAATCTTAAAACTCATTTACCTCTTGTGCAGTGGTACGGGTGTAACTGTATAACTCTAATTGTTCAATTGATGTTGCAGACGGACAGAACTGCCTACATGTGTCTGCAAGCATACCAGCTTTACATTAACAAAGGTCTCAGGAAGAAGTTCTGGACAAAGGAGGAGGATCAGATGCTGAAAGATCTGGTGGAAAAAATGAGGATTGGGAGCTACATCCCCTATACTCAGAGTAAGGTTTCTTGAGACACAGGGGTGACAGAATGGATTGATACATGCTGCTCTTGCTGCACTTGTTTGTTGTTTTTTCTTTTATTACTTCATTTATTTGTTTTTCTTTACCACATTTTCTTGAAAAGTGCTCATAAAATGATGTGCCTACTTTTTTTAGCTTGGATGCAGCCAGCATTTTTATTGATCTGATAAATCATTGCCTTTTATAAATTAGTCTGAGGCTTTCAGAGTTCAGGTTTATGAAACGATAAGCCACAGAACCCTGGGCCATAGCGAACTCAGTGTGGGTCTGTGCAGAAATCCATATGCAGTAGTAGATGTTGTCTAAGTTTTGTGCAGGTCTTTGTTCTAGACAGGACCATAGTTATTTAATTGGTCCACACTTGCTTAAATGATTCCGCTGCTGAGGATTATTTTACTTTGTCTTTGCCGTTTAGTTTCGTATTTCATGGAAGGGAGGGAGGCGTCTCAGCTGGTGTACCGCTGGACACAGTCTCTGGATCCTTCCTTGAGAAAAGGACCTTGGACAAAGGCTGAAGACGAGGTCAGCTGTTCAACTCTGTCAAGTGTGGGAGTTGTATTTAGGGATGTGAACCTGTACATTGGACATCGTTACAGTGGGAAACAAGCAGTGTGTCAAAGTGAAGGCATTGACTGGCTAGAGAGTGTAGCTGAAAGCGCTCTTTTTCTTGTAATGTTTTACACCGCCTCTAACTCACAAGGGGCTACCGCAGTGGAGGACTGAGTTACCAAAAGGTGCGGTCAGATATAAATTGGTGGCAATGTTTTTTTTTTACAGATGTTACTGCGGGCTGTGGCGAAATACGGCCATCGAGACTGGTGGAAAATTCGGGATGAAGTCCCGGGCAGAAGTGATACCCAGTGCAGGGACAGGTTAGAATGGCATTTCGTTTAAGCCGAAGAGCATATACAAATTAATTAAAGTAAAGTCTTCTCTCCTGAACACGCAACGGTAGACAATAATTATATGCACTGCTCATTAATCATTCTAATGCTTGTAACATATCCTACCAAGCCATCCATCAGGTGATTGTTGTTCATGATTCTCAATAATTAGTATCCATTAGGTCACTATTTGGACCACGACCTTACAACAGTGTTCATCAACAGTAACAGTAACTGTCATTGTTGCAAGAGACTCATAGTGTTTGACTCTTAGTAATCTGAGGCCACAAAAGAGATTCTCAAAGCAAAATAAACTGTATCATGAAAAACATAGATCGGTGAAGCTTGGTATACACTATACTGTATAGTGGGACCAAAGGGAACTTGTGATGCTGGACAATAACATTACATACTGGGGAGCACTAATATCACTGCAGTCTACCAGAGGAGAGGTGGAAATCCTCAAGGTCACAAATGGTGGTTATGCCATGCGGGCATAGTTCAGCTCAGTATGAGCCTGTAAGCATAAAGTAATTACTGACAACGGATGGATTGAGTCTCTTCCTCTTTCTGACCCCTGTGAGCAGAGATACATACATGTGATGCTGTATCGCATATGATGCAACAGCCCAGATGATTGTCCTGTATTGTAACGTGTGTATATAAACGTATGTTTTGTGCTTCTGTCGTACTGCTAGAACACTAGTTATTTGAATAGGGAATGCTCAACTAAAACAATTACACTTACTCAGTATGTGTATTTTTTTAAATGAGTTAAGCCATGATCATAGTAGATTCTTCAGAATGCTTTCCTGTGCATCAAAGGACACGCTGTGCTGTGTGCCTTACAGATACTTAGACAGTCTGAGTGAAGATGTGAAGAAAGGCAAGTGGAGCCCAGACGAAGAACAGAAACTCATAATGCTGGTGGAGAAGTATGGAGTCGGTAGGCATTGCCTGTTGAGTACTGAACATGTTCAAGTAGCTGTAGGTCAATATGCAAAGTCCTCTTTTTTACAATTCCAAGTTACTATTGTTATTTGCTGATGGACACTCTTATCTAGGGTGATTTACATCAGCAGAGAACTGTTACTTTCAAATACACATCACTCTCATTTGTATAAATTCACAATTTTGAATACTTTTTATTCATATGTTTGCATTGCATAATAGCTTGTAAATTGTGCAATTAGTAAATGGTTATAAATTTGACACATGTATTTGCTTTAGTGGTTTTAAGGTCATTTATTTTTATGATTTCATCTGGTTGCATGAGCCTTTGATTTGCAATTCAGCACTTTATGGGAGCTACTGAGGTAGAAAATGTTAATGTCTTGGTGGGGTCTGTGCATTTTTTGTGCTTTTGTTTTCTAAATGTGTTGTTCTGTACTGATTTTTGTCAGGGCGCTGGGCTAAAATTGCATCCGAGATTGAAAACAGAGTAGATTGCCAGTGTTTACAAAAATGGAAACTCTTAACAAGACCTAAGGTAAGTCTTTTCTCAGTATCTTCATGTTTAAAGGAAATGCAAAATAATACCTAAGAAATGTGCAGTTATCCTCGGCCTATGTGGACTACAGTGTGTTTTCCAGACAGATGATTGATGTTGTCCATCTTAAGATGCAGCTAGTCATCACTAATATAATGTCTTTGCACGTTGATGTGTTTAAGTTAGTGACTCTTCAGTGCCTATGGAGGTAGAGAACAGTGGACTGTGTTATAGTTATTTCAGCAGATGCTGAAAAACGGTTTGACTGTGTAGAATACAAAGGTTTTACTTGAACTTTGGTTGCTCTTTTATGCAGTTTATTTACCTGCCTCTACAAATCACACAAGACTTAAATACTAATGGAATACAATTATTTC
The DNA here is from genome assembly GCF_040954835.1 of Lepisosteus oculatus. NCBI lineage: Eukaryota > Metazoa > Chordata > Actinopteri > Semionotiformes > Lepisosteidae > Lepisosteus > Lepisosteus oculatus. The sequence goes on along the minus strand of NC_090719.1, from coordinate 7,354,348 downwards.
CACTTTTATCTGTGGCACTAGACAAGTGATTGTGTGGGACTTTTATGATTTCTAAACAGTAATATGTCAATTTTGTATGTATAACATTAAAGAAAAGCATATTGTGTATCAGAGGCTGGTGTTCTATCTATTCAGAAATTCAAAAATGTATAATAAGTAAGAGAATATGAGGGAATGGTATGTTTCTGGCAAATTGAACTGCATCCTTTCTAAATTTCTTTCTCTGTTGTGGGTCCTGACTTTGGTCACTGCCGGAAACCTCTAAAGAGAAGACAGGCCAAAAAGATGGAGCCCACCCAGAGGAAGAGGAAGAGAAGAAGGCATTCGTCTATGAAGTGGAAACCGCCGAGCTCCGAGTTCGAGGACTCGGACGAATGGGGGGCTGCGAGCTCTGACCCGGAGAAGTCAGACAGTCAGGAGGACAGAGAGAGCGAAGTCAGTGAGGAGAAGGATGAGTACCACATGCCGAGTATCGATCTCTGGATCCCCACGGAGCCAAAAAGGGCAGATGACACCCAGCTTTTGTGGAAGCCAACAGTGATGTCCAAATCAGAGAAAAAAAACCATCCCCCCCCACATTCCACTCCTGCGCATTCTTCAGACCCACAGCACGTTGCCGGTCCTACCACTACTGCCAAGAATTGCACCGTCATCGGGGATGTGCAGCAGGTGTCGAGTAGCAAGACAAACACCAGCTCCACGCTGCTGGAAGAGGTAACACTGCTGCTTGTGTGAGGCTCAATACACTAAAACCTTTCCCTTGAAACGGATTTTGGCCAGGAAAATTATTGCAATTTTTTAAACCTAGTAAATCGCATGAATTACATTTAGTTTAAAATGTAGATGATGTTTCCAGCATATTTACAGATCCGTCACAGTAAAGGATACATGTTAAATAACTTTGGTGAGTCACCAAAAGGCCTCCCTCAGTGTTTGTGCTAGAAAAATAAGACTTTGTCATTCAAAAAGAGTTGATTGTCCACAGATAAATTATGATTTTGCCAAAAAAAAAAGATGTTTAAAGCCTAAACCGTACTCTTTGTTTTTCTATTAATCAAAGACTTCTCAGAGTGGAAACAAAATGCTTAAGGTCACTTACAATCAAGTGAGGAATCTCCTGAGAAGCAAAACCAAGTTTCAGCACACAGTGGTAAGTATTTTAGTAAGTATATCTGGTAAGTATTTCTAGTTAGTTCTGCATTTAACTGTGTGCCAAGAGGTGAATAAAACATAGGAAATGTTATTAGCAGATGAAGGAGAGGAGACTCTCGTAAGATGCACAGGAAGTCCAATTATTTCCCAGATATACGGCAGGCTCAGGTCTGAAGAAATGGTTCTTGCTCTTAACATCATTACAATTTGGAATTGTGTCTCTCCTGCAGACTAGAACAAAAAAACCGCTGCAGAAAAAGAAGGCAGAAGCTGAAGAGGCCCTTCAGAAGAGCCAGGGCACAAAGAGTTTAGCCAAAATGGGGAAACAGGTGCAAAACTCTGCGCTCAATGAAAAGCTGCTGATAGCTGTAACCCCCTGGGTGGGCAACGTCCTAATGCCAGCAGATCTAGACCGGCAACACAAGCGCAGAGAAGGTGCTGACTTTCACAGTGAGATGTCACTGTGGTTAAATGTAAATCTTGTAACACAACCCTCAAGTGGCGGCAGATGGCTTTTAGTCTTAATGCTGCTGTTTGTTTAGTTATTTTAATTTTCAGTTCCGAGTAGCTAATGAAAAGCTTTCATTTTTACGCTGACGATACTCAAATATACATCCATACCAAACCTGACACTGATGTGGCTGTCTCTATTCTATCTAATTGCATCTCTAACATAAAAATTTGGATGACTCAAAACTTCCTTCATCTTAACTGTGACAAGACTGAAGTCTTGCTTAATCCCCCATCAACTTCGTAAAGCCAGTCATGTAACCCTGTCTGTAGATGGCTCTGTACTTGAGCTTCAATCAAAATTGAAAAACCTTGGGGTTATATTCGATTCTGGGTTAACATTCGACCCACATGTACAGCATACTGTCAAAACATCTTTTTTTCACCTTAGAAATATCGCAAGACTACGCCCTGTGCTATCATTAACTGTGGCTGAAAAGCTGATCAACATATTTGTATTCTCTCGAATTGACTACTGCAATGCTCTGCTTGCTGGGGTATCTAAATCTACTCTGAACAAACTGCATTATGTCCAAAATTGAGCAGCCAGAATCCTGAGCAGGTCTAGTGCAAGTGTTCACATTACTCCTATCCTGGAGTCCTTGCACTGGCTTCCTGTCAAATTCCGCGCAGACTTAAAAATCCTCATGCTCACCTATAAGGCTTACTCCCCACCTCGCAACCTCTGCTCTTTAAATTCTGCCCTCCTTACTGTCCCCCAAGCCCATCTACATTGTATGGGCGACAGGGCCTTCTCCTGCTATGCCCCCAAGCTCTGGAACTCTTTGCCCAAGGATATCAGAGAGTCACCTTCTCTAAACTCCTTCAAATCCAGACTCAAAACCTTCTTCTTCAGGAAAGCCTTTACTTAACTGGTTCCATTCTTTACCCCTCTGCTCTTCTTAGTACCACCTTCCACGGTCTCCTCTATTGTTATTGTTGTAATTGTGTCTTATCTTGTGAAATCTTCTTATTTATTGTTGTAGTCTTCTTATTTATCGTTATTGTCATCCTGTAAAGCGCTTTGAGAAGCCACCTTTAAAGGCGCTATATAAAATAAAGTTTATTATTATAATGACTTGATCTTGGACTGCTGCTATTCATTACCAAAAAGCGCTGGCATTCTGTGTTTGGTGTAGGTTGAAGTTTCAAGTTTTGGATAGGTGCTACAGTTGTGTAAAGTAATGTTTAACATTCAGCAGCAAAACATGTTAATCTGCTGCTTCAGGTCTTGGGGCTGAAATAAAGTGTCAAGACTGCTGATAAAACAAAAGGTACTCAAAAACTCAAGAAGATACTGTTTTTCATTATAGCTGATGTCATCAGAGAGAAAGCGGAGGACATTGGCCTCACCAGCACTCCAGTCTTTACTCTGCTTATTAAAGTGAGTAGCCCTACGTTTTATGTTGATTCCATTTATTGAATATTTGTGCGCATGTCTTCTAGGCCAAATGTGCTTTCTGCTTTAAAACGTATAAATAAATGTAGGCTTTTCTTTATGCGACTTTCTACTGTTGTCTTAAATGGGTTTCTTTCTAGTTAACTTATTTTGGACAGTGGTCTACATAAGGTAGACCCGATTAGAACAAAAGAGGTTTTTTAATAAAAACTTAGCACACCAGATAATTATTTTTGTAGTTGATTTTCACATATATTTATTTGCAAAAGCATGCCAGCAGTTCAATATGAAGCCTGCACTGTCACTCTGTCTGTGCTGTCACTCTGTCACAAATGCAGGGTATACTTGCTTCCTACTTACAGGTGTTGTGGTAGCATCCTGTGCTAGAGAACTTTGGTATATGTGAGTGAGGTATGTACAGTTAATGCTGGTACAGTAAAGCTTACGGAGTGCTTCAGGGGGGTCTAATGCCAGCAGATCTAGACCGGCAACACAAGTGCAGAGGATGTATGTGATGTCACTGTGGTAACTATACCTCTCTTCCCCCTTTCTATACCAGGTTCTTCACATCGATGCAGAAGGTTGCAAGAAAGTCATAGAGGAGCGAAACAAAATGGTAAGGTGTGCTGAAATCATTATTGACACCGCAAAAAGTAAAACATTCCACATTCCAACATTCCTCCATTCAGAGATATTTGCCAGAAGTTAAATTAAGTCTTATTTGCTGATGTGTACTAGGATGCATTCTAGTGTTAATGCAGTTTTGTCTGAGTGGTAACTATGTGTTCAATGATGAGATTGTAATATGTTTGTAGTACCAACTGGTTCAAAATATCAAAAGATGTTTAAGTCTGTTTTTTATACTGTATTATATGATCCACTTTGTCAAAGTGCTTTTCTCTTTTTCAGGAGCCCTCAAATAATAAGAGCGCAAGTAAAGGTGCGTCATGAATTTATCTACTTTTAATAATTCGCATATTTTGTATAAAGGTGATGCCCAGAGTGCTGAGCCATCAAAGGTGCTCACCTGAGCACAGGTTGAGCTCTGTGATCATGGATTTGAGTCTGGGTCATGTCAATAACTGATGATGATGAGGATTCCACTGCCAGAGTTGACTGTGATGCCAGCAGTAGGATGGGACTGGGACTTTCGGCTCTGAGCAGCACTTGTAGCTTCTCGCGCACTTGCAGGAATGCAGTACTGGTGGTGAAGGACACGCCTCTCCTCCAGTCAGTGCTGAACTACAAGGAACCTGGTGTTGCTAATTTCACATCAGCTGAGTGAAATTAGCAACATCGGGTTGGTAATTCTTACTGGAGTATTTCCTGCAGATATATAACTTTAATATAGAAATATATTAGTATTTTTGCACTTTAAGTTTGTTTATTTGTGTTTTTTGTAATTTGTTTGTAACTTTAATTTGTGTTTCCTATTGTATTTTCTTATTTGGACTCCAGCCATGCAAACGGTACCCCCTACCCAGATGATATGCAAAAATTCTTCACTTTTAAATAGCACAAAAACTGTGGCCCAAATCTTGTACGAAAAGCGATTGAAAGAGGCCAGGAAGAAGAAGGAAGCTCGGAAAAAACAGACCATGTTCCTTCCTGTCCTGATGATTCCCCAGACCTTTGTGATACAACAGCCCTGGCAGCAGGCGGCGCAACCTGTCATGCCCTCTACAGCAGTGGCCTCCACGTCATCTGCTTCAAAGCCCACTGCTGTCCCGAGTGAGAAAATGGGATGCGCTGTAGAGACCAAGAAATCATCAGAAAGATCACTGGCATTGAAGGAAGATGCGCAAGCTCCTAAAGGGAAACCATCTACCAACCCATCAGTACAGGCGATGCCACAGAAGAATGAGTCTTGCTTACCTCAAGCTCCTGTCTTGCCAAATTCTGTACCTGGAAACAGCCTGAACGCAAATCAGGTGGCTCTGTCCCCAGCTGCAGGTAGCCCTGTTCTACCTGTGCCCATTACTTGGATAATGACTCCTCAAGGCCTGCTACCAGTTTGCTCACAGCCTGTGTTAGGTGTAGCTAATTCTCTTCAAACACCCATCGTTGTGAGCCAGCTAGGACAGCAGACATCCACTTCCCCTAATAGTGTTTTGCCTGCAACAGGACTAAATGCCACTGGCGGCACTGCAAGCCTTGCTGTGGCAACTACTAACACTTCACCAGCTCCTGCGATTTTACAGACAGCGACCGTCAAATCAGCTGATACAGTTTGCACAAGCCAGCCATTGAGCAAACCATCCAGTTCTGCCTCAGCTGCAAGCTGCATTCCGTCTATCACAGCCACTTGTACAACAACCACTGTTTCTGTCCCAGCTGGCAGCAGTGTTTCACCCACTGTCATTCCCTTGGCAACCACTACACAAACTGCAAGTCGAGTATTTAGACCTATTTTGGCTGTCCAACAGGGCGTAAGTGTGATAAATGGTGTCCAGCCCAGCTTACAGAAAGGCACTGGCAACCTTCCTACTGACAGTGTACCCTCCGTTCCCAAGTTGTTACCTGCAGCTCAACCTCAGGTCAATACGCAGCAACAAAGTGTCCCCCATTCTCAGCCCTCCCAGACACCTGTGACCTCAGACTCGTCTCCAAAGCACACAGCCTCCTCTCAAAATTCAGCCTCCAAGGTGGAGAGAGCAGTTCTGGACCTCAACCTCATGTTTCTGGAGGAAGACAGCCAAGTGAACGAGTGGCTGACTGGAAAAGGGGGAGTGCAGCTCCCCAACTTGAACGTCTCTCTGCCCTACTTGCCTCCTTTCGTGTGTACCTTGAAAAACCTCTCCTGCCTCCTCTCCCACAAGAAGTCCTTGGAGAAGAACGCCTCGGCCTTGTTGGCCAAGGACCGCAGGGAAGAGCCAAGCCCGAGTGGAGAAGTGGACATGGAAGCACTCCGGAGGGTGGTTGCAGAGAAACTCGGGAACAATCCAGCCTACCTCCTCCTGAAAGCTCGTTTCCTGGCATGCTTCACTCTGCCAGCTTTCTTGGCCACCATCCCCTTTCTCAGCCAGTCTGAGTGCCCTGCTATGTTGTCCTCCTCGGACAGCGACTTCGAGGAGGACGTGGAGCGCAGAAACGACGCACAGCCTCCCACTTCAGAAGAGCCCAAGGAAGCAGATCTGCAGTGTGTGAATGAGGTAAGGATGTCTGCTGGTGACCTGAGTCCAGACAGTCAAAAACAATGGAAAACATGTTTAATTAATAAGGAGTATAAGATAATTCAGTTTCTGGTTTGGTTCTCAGTAAGGTATAAGTGCTAAGGCCAGTTGTACTCTATAAGCCTTTAACAATTTAGTCTTGGTATGTGTACCTCCAGCACTAACGATAGTTCTGATTCACAAAGCTTGGGCCATAAGTCAACTCGGCAGGGGTGGAGAAGTTGAAGCTGGGTTATATGCCACTGAGATATTTATTATCTACTACTATATCCACCACTGTATCTAATATCTACAACTGCTCCTGCCAGGATGAAATCATTGATATTCACAGGTTCAGAACATACACAGTACCATTCCCTAGACAGCGGGGAACTCCCTTGTGCCAATAAGAATTCTCCATTACCTAGGTATCAAGGAAGTGACATCATTTTCCCTAAAACAGGCTCTTGCACTTCAGGAAAATGAATAAATTAAAACCTCCTCTTACAACAGCATGTTAAAAAGTAATCAATCTTAGATTTACAGCAGTTCAGAGTGAACCAAAGAAGGGAATGAAAGTAAGGGGATCTTAGACTGGAGAGACTGAAAGAATTAGGTTTTTGATGGACATTTTATTTAATAATAATAACAACAATAATAATAAAAAAAATAAGAATAAGGAGAATAGTAATAATAATTGCTTACACTTATATCACACTTTTCTGGCACTCCACTGAAAGCACTTTACAGGTAATGGGGACTCCCCTCTACCACCAATGTGTAGCCCCCACCTGGATGAAGCTCACCACACAACAGCTATCATTGGGGAGGAGAACAGATTGAAGAAGCCAGTTCATAGATGGGGATTATTAGGAGGCCATGTCTGGTAAAGGCTAATGGCAAATTTGGCCAGGATGCCAGGGTAACTACCCTACACTTTTCGAGAAACACTCTGGAATTTTTAATGACCATAAATAGTCAGGACCTCTGTTTTACGTCTCATCCGAAGGATGGCAACTTTTTACAGTAGAGTGTCTCCGTTGCTATACTGGGGCATTAGGACTAACACAGACCGGAGGGTGAGGGCCCCCTGCTGGCCCCACTAAGATCTTTTCCAGCAGCAACCTTAGTTTTTCCCAGGAGCTCTCCCATCCAGGTACTGACCAGGGTCACACCTGCTGAGCTTCAGTGGGTTGCCAGTTGTGAGTTGCAGAGTGATAATAGTATATAGTAATCTGCCCTTGCGACTGTGTGAAACCTGGTTCACCTGTCCATATGTTTTTGATTTTAGGCCAGGCCTGAAGTGAACCCATCCCTCCTTTCCACTGATGGTGCTGTTGCCAACGAATTCAAGGGAATGACAACAAGAAGAAGGAGCCGCTTCCTGAAAAGAGTGTGAAAGCAGCGCTGATTCCTAACTTGGTTCACTCTGGTGATTTCAGACTTCTGCTTTGGACGCACATAACTGATACACCTTCAAAGAAACAGGGAATTAACAAGACAGAGGCACAGAGTTCACCATGGTGCTGGATTAGTTGAGGTAGAATAATTTTAAAATGGGTCACAGAGGTAGGGTCTGAGGTAGGGGCCTTCATACAAGAGATTACACCACTTAACCTTCTATTACTGAATTTAAAAAATATAAATTATAAATCATCATAAAATTATATACATAAAGCAGCCTCGTAAAACAATCTGTAGGGGAAATCATTTTGTTTTTCTTATTAGTGAAATATTAGACTTCAAAAGATAAGGGACAACAAACGGATGGTCTACAAAGTTTTGATCTAATTTCCTGGCTACCTATACATCAGGAAAACGAAAATAATTGCAATATTGTTCAGAACCTCTTTGCATCTCTGTGTTTGAGAAAGCATCCATTAAGTAAAATACTTTGAAAATATCCTAGACTTTGTTTTTTGTAATGTTTTGCTTTGTTCTGATGTTGAAGGCAGAAAAGCCTGGTGGTGTTCTGTACACTGAATTTTGTCTAGCTTTTTTTGAAGAATGTAGTGTTATGCTGTCACTGAATATATGGAGTATGTTGTATAATTCTATATATATTGTAATAAATGTTAAAGTATTTTGGAATAAACATTTTTATCACTTAATAGTCCTGACACTTTAATGCATCGTAGCCTTTAAAAAAGGTTTCAGGAATGTAATTTTGTAATATAATGTCATGTGTAGTTTCTTTCCAATAACTACTATCCCTTATGTATTTATATATATATATTTATGAGAAATAAGTAAAACATAAACATTATATTAAAGATAATTTTGATAGACAATGGTAATTTTCAAGTGCAACTTTTTTTTCAGTGATGATTTTGAAAATTCTTTTGATTTCCTTTTCCAGAAGTATAAAAAAGCATATATATTTGGGGCTTTCCCTCATATGTCAAAGGAGGATATCTACATATAAAGTGATAATTATACCCTGTTGATGTTAAGCTAACACTATCTTGTAAGATAATGCATTGTAACCAGCTCATATTTGTGATTGCCATACTTTTTCATTTATAAAGTGCCATAAATCTTTAAAGAGCAGTGCTAGAAAAAAACCTTATCACAAAATTCCCACAGGCCTGTAAATATTAAATGAATAAACACTTGTTAGAGTACGGATTTGTTTCCCTCGTGAAATCAAACAATTCTTATAAATAAATCCGGATTATTAATAAATACATGTAGCACATACTAAGCATTAAAACTTTCGTGCCAGGCATGTGTATTGTCTTTGTTAGTATGTACCCGTATAAGAAACATCAAAGAGGTTTGTGGACCATAAAAAAAAAAGCAGCTCCAAAAGAAAATGACTTTGGTTCATTTTTAAAATGTAATATATCATACACTATATTATGTATTGGAAAATATGTTTATATCTAAAGCATATTTTGCTGTTATTGATTATTGTACTTTAAAAGAGTCATCAGGAGCAATATTCTTTAAAATTTGCGCAAACCTAATTTTTAATTTGTGTGCATTTCTGCATTGTTAGCCTTAAAACTGTGTGAAAGGGTGATCACAGTCAGAAAAGGCATAGAGCTGTGGCAGATCCCTCCTATTCAGGCTTTTTAAACTGTTGGCTTCCTCTTTTTATACCTCAGCAGCTCAGTCATGCTTTCACTGCACTGACAGCTGGCTGGGCTGGGGCACTCTCCCTTCAAGGTAACAGATGTATTTTTTTTCTCTTAGTGGCTCACTTCACTACCTTCACTATTTTGCTCTTCCAGTACCTCTGGTAAATGAACAGGAGATGGAGTGAAGCAGTTTTCAGCCCTGGATTTTGTAGGCAAGAAAGGTGTTTTAAGTGTGCCTCTATCCATTTTGTCAGCAACATAGTACAAGTAGTCGCGGGGGCACTCCTATTTACACTGCATGGTTTAAAGTTCCTGTGTTGATACTTTATACCCCTTGTGTTCTAGAAGCTGATTGATATGCTTGCTATGAGTCAGTCAAGATCTGAAGCTTTTTGAAGTGTCAGAACCACTTAAAATGCCTTCATAAATCAAGGGTTAAAAACTTATCTAAGTACTGAACAATATAACTAATGGATTCTAACCAAATCAGTAGGGGATCTTCATTTGAACTTTCTCTTATTTCATCTTATACTGAAGAGGGACGATGCATCTGCCAGAAACATATGTTGTGTAATTCAGGGAAAAGGCCATATTAAAATATATACTAAAAAAGGGAACTTGCAGATTTTATTGCTTAATAAAACTGGTTTTGAAATTTGAACACTTCTTTTCCAGACAGAGGAGGGACTAAAATGTGAAATTATTTATAATGTAAAACAATTTGAATTCAGAAACCTTATAAAGATATTATGCTTTTGGTTGGCTATGCTATGTGAATCACCAGTGTTACCCAGTTTTTAAGAAAGCGTTGGCTGTGTACCAGCTCAAATGGGCAGAGCAGACTGTATACTACTGTAGACTGAGACCAAGCTCTGATACTTCCTATACAGAAAAGGAAAAAGTGATATATCCAGAAATCATATATCACTCCTTAATAAGATCACGCCTTTCCAGAATTGTTGGTTTGAAAATTTGCAGGATCGCTGACATTTGACAGCAGCACAACGATGGATACTTTCAGCATCTCTGATAACGAGAACGAGGAGTGCTGGAACTCTCTGGAGAACTACAGGCTGCTGCTCATCAAGACCATTGAACCGTCCCGCATCACTCCCTACTTGCGCCAGTGCAAGGTCCTCAGCACAGAGGACGAGGAGCAGATCTTTAATGACCCCAGCCTCGTCATCCGCCGCCGGAAAGTAGGTGAGCTGACGAACAGGAAAGGAAAGAGGCGTTTCTGGAAGAGGCTGGAGTGCAGGAACAGATGATTCCCTGTAGATTGACATTTTCTTTAAGCCAGGGAGGCACAGTTAATCTGTGCAGTAAAAATACAGTAGTTTAATAACGCCAATAAAGATATGAAGCAGAATAATAATGAGATCTTAAGTCTGTTAGGAATGGGGTTCCTCACCTGTGCTGCAAAATAAGTCTGCTAAGGGCTTTTATTCACATCCTCAGTCAGGAAATAACCAAAGAAATATATAATTTAACTTGCCATAGTTAAATCTTTTTTATTTAGCTTCCTTTTATGTGCATTTCATTGATGCAATACTTTGTAACTTGAATCTTTAAATCATTTTCACATACACTTGTGCCTTATATACAACGTTTCAATATGTTTCTTTGATTGCAGTAATAAAGTTTGTTTTGTTAAGTGGTTTCATGTTCCAAGTTAATGTCTGGTGTTATATCTGTTAGGTGTGTTGCTAGACATCCTGCAGAGGACTGGACATAAGGGTTATGTGGCCTTCCTGGAGAGTCTGGAGCTTGATTACCCAGAGCTGTACCGCAGGATCACAGGGAAAGAGCCTGCTAGGGCCTTCTCCATCCTAATAGGTGGGCATTTCATTAAAAGAGCCACAAAGTTGTGGAGTGTTAATGTCTAAATGTGTGCTGCCCAGCTGTTTTGTGGAGGTTCTACTCTTTATGATTTGGCATTCGTAATGAGATTGGTGAGCACATTAACCTGTCTGTAGACCCCTATAAAACTCCAGGGGCAAAGGGGCAGCCAAGTTTTGAAAAAATCAGTTTGAATCACATTCAAAGATAAATTATGGCATTCAAACAACAAAAGGTATTAAAGCTTTAATATGGTCTAAGTATGTTAGACAGCTTTGTCATTTATATATAGGATCCATTTTTCTGGCAGTCCTCTATCTTCTACCAGTTCTTCATGACTGAAGTCTTGTAAATGACTTTACCTTGTAGAGTCTGTACCAGGCTGTGATTCAAGGTCTTTTGTTGACATGGTCAGTCTCTTTACCAAGATTCCTTTGGCTTAAAAAAGGCACAACAATCGTCTCAACATTCGGTATAATCCCGGAGCTGTTTTAACCTTGCTGTCCCCTCTCCCAGACACCGCGGGCGAATCAGGCTTGACGCAGTTTCTGATGAGCGAGGTGACCCTGCTGCAGAAGGCTATCCAGGACGAGAAGAGGCGCAGTCAGGAGCTGGCGGCCCAACTGGCGGCCCGGGAGGACACCATCAAGCAGCTGCAGGTGAAGGACAGCGAGCTGCGCAAACAGCAGGAGAGGGTGAGGCGGATGAAGGAGGAGCGTGACGGCTTCAGCGACGAGGCCCGGAAGCTGAAGGACGAGAACTACAGCCTGCTGCACGACTTCACCAAGCTGAGCGAGGACAAGAACAACGCACTCATGAGGAACAGAGACCTTCAGTTGGAGGTGAGAGAAGCCAGCCTTATCAATGAGGGCTTTCAGAACAGTAATGCTACCAACTGAGTACAAGTAATGAGATCAGGAGCCCACAGTCTTTCTTGTATATGTATTTTTTTTCTTGGCCAACTAAGTTTATATTCCTGTTAGTTTTATGATCACGTGGTGCTTCTTTGCTATATCATCCTCTGGAGTTCTTTTAATAATATTTATAAATTAATGTAGGCAGTATGGTGGAGCAGTGGCTAGCATTGCACTGGATTCAATTCCTGAGGTGCTAACTGCGTGGACGTTGTATGTTCTCCCCATGTTTGTGTGGGCTCTGCTTTCCTCCCATATTACAACGACATACTGGTGGGTTAATTGGCTCCTGGGAAAAGTGACTCTGGTGTTCGTGTGCTTGTGTTTGTGTCTGTGTGCCCTGCAATGGACTGGTGTCCCATAAAGAGTGTATCCTGCCTTGTTGCTTGCTGATATAGGCTCAGGCTCTCCTGTTAACCTGTTATTGGATAAAGTGGTTAGAAAATGGTTGGATGGATATTATAATGTAGCATTTTTTTTTGGTATAATGTAACTCTTGTATAATGTAACTCTTATGATGGTTATTGATTCTGTAGGATGGGATCAATGAGCTAGACACAGATTAGAATACTGTACTGATTAAATAATCCCCTGCTTGTTAGTTTGTCTGTTCTGAACACCATCTTTTAATAACATACAGCTATGCTTTTGTGCCTTTTGTAAGTCCTTTTCAAATACAATAACGAATCATTCTACATTGCTCTTGGTTCTAGATTGAGAAGCTAAAGCATAGCCTAATGAATGCAGAAAATGATTTCAAAATCCAGAGGAAGCGGACCATGACACTGAAAAATGCCATGGAGCAGCGGCCCAGTCAGGATATGATCTGGCAGATCCAGAGGCAAAATGATCTCCTCAAGGCCCGAATCCAGGAACTGGAAAATTCTGTCCAGGTAGCCAATAAGCATTGTGATAACCAATTATTTTGCCTCCTACACAGTAGTTACATCTGCTGGATAATGGTGTTAGAAGTGATAGAGGGGGAAATGGAGGTAAAATATGTTGCGTATTTGTTGCAATTTTTAAGATATGGCCATGCATTATCTACAAAAATATACACATTTTAACAATCACAATATGTGACTTCCAAATGCTTTACAGCTATGTCATTAATGCTGTAATATGTAATAGATTCTTAGGGAAAGGATGCATAAATCTAGAAATAAATTTGACCTGAATTTTACCACAGTGCTGCTAGAAGCTCTGAGTAATCTCAACAAATCATCTTACATTTTCTGATATGTACAAGCAGTGGTAGAAAGGTAACTGATTTGATCTTCTGTGCGGAACAAAGGCGGGGAATCCTGGGGAGGCAGAGAAGGACAAGCAGTATATTCAGACTCTGGAAGACTACAGGGAGCAGTCCCTGGCCAAATACCAGGAGCTGGTCAACAACATCTACAACCTGCGCAAGGAGCTACGCAACGCTGAGGAGCTCCAAGACAAGGTACCACCTAGATTGCAAATGATCACACAATCACTGAATCACACAAGGGATGAGTTAATGACAGGTGATGCAAACAAACACAGGAAGTACTTTTGTCATCCTAACTTCCTTTTACTCTGGTTTCCTTCCTGTAATGGTGGTCATATCAATTAAGCCATAGGGCATTTATTTCTGCCCATATGTCACTCGCTGGCTGACACAAACCATTGTGTTTGATTTAGGATAAATTCAATTTTGAAAGATTGGAAATAATTGTGGTTGCAGTTATTTTTAAAATATATTTGTTTTGGAAACATGTGAGACCCAAGAGTTTTTGTTGTTCTTATTCAAGTACATGGAAGAGAAGGAGGAGCTTGAGCTGCAGTGCACCTCTCTCAGGAAGGACTCCACAATGTACAAAGACCGAATTGAAGCTATTCTGAAGCAAATGGATGAAGTGATGGCTGAGAGAGACCAGGTGAGACTGTCTCTTAATTGCTGTAGTAATCACAAAGATCAGCAATTCAGAACTTCCAGACCAGCAATTATACTTATAGCTTATAGCTTAGCAATGTCCAGTGACACCTTCAGCCTTCAGTGCTCCTGAAAAAATTTAGTTTTGTCACAGAATTGTCTGCTTTGATACACTGGGGCTCTCTCTTCTCAACTTGAATTGAGTAGCCATTTTTAATGTGACAGGGCTTTATACATAGAGCAAAAGTCAACAGTGGTTGTACTGAAACACTCCAGTAATAGCACATTAGAAATGCAATGAACAGTTTGTATCTGCACATTTCAAAAAGATGTTTAGAGTAACTGCACAGGAGGGCAACAAAACTAATTCCAGCACCAAAGGTGACCTATGAAAACAGGATAAAGTAACTTAGTCTTTTGGTCTTTGCAAAAGATAGCCAAGGGATATGTTAATTGAATTTTGGGAGATTTCAAAATGTAAAATAGGGACAATTAAGGTTGACCTCTAGTAGTTTGTTCCAATACCGTTCAGTGAACAGAACAGGGGGAACTGGAAGCCTGTTTTGTCCCAAAACTAGGGCAGAGAATTATCAATGCGTGGAAAGATAAAAACCAACTGTAGGGGAAGATACACTAAGATCTTCCTGTCTAAATCTGACACTATTTAAAATCAAGAAAATCAAACATGAAGTGACATCCTCTGAAAGGTATAGTGTTTCAATCATTGAGTTGTGTTATGGTCATTTGTAATGCTGACCTTTAACGGCCTGGCTATTTCGTCAGGCTATCCACACCAGAGAGGAGTATCACCGGGAGTACTCCAAGAGCCTTGTCGACAAGGACCTGTACAGGAAGCAGATCCGAGAACTGGGCGAACGCAGCGATGAGCTGCAGATCCAGCTCTTCAGGAGCCAGGGGGAGGTGCTGGCCATGGAGACCAAAATGCGACGTATCAGCCGAAAGCCCACTACGCCAGTAAGGGCTTTTGCTGTTCGGCTGACACAACTTGTCTCAAGCAAGTGTAGGCTTAGAAACCACTGAAAAAGGACTTAGCTGAAATAGCAAAGGAGACAAAGAGCTCAAGTTTTCACTATCATTGCAGTCTTTAAAATATAACCAAAAATAAACTAGTAAACTAAATAATGAAATATCAAAAATAATAAGCTTTATTGTTCTGAGCTCAGAATGTGCAGAATTAAATTAGGGTATTATTTTTCCAGTCTTTTGTTTATCATGATTTTTTTAGAAAGAAGTTATGGATGTTAGAGCATGTAGTTTTTCATCATAAAGGAGCAATTCTTTAGAAAATGTGGTTTAGAGCTTTTGCTGGGTAAAGTATTTTAATTCATTGAATTAAAAGCTCTTGACTAAAAATCTCTTTGACATTTGAGGTGCATGCTGATTATTTTTGTCTTGTTTTGTAAAAAAATCAACATTTACTTTTTTTTCCCCCAACAGACTTCAGATTATGAAGATAATTCCCTAAGGAGTAATGTAAGTTGAATGGCATTATTTAGATCTGACATATTCATAAATCTCAGTTAAAAAGTGATTTTGTTCTTCAGAATTTGGTAATTTCCCAGCAGAAAAACAGAACCTGCTAAAAACTTATTTAAACATTTAGATGTTCCTCCTTTCATGGGATCATTCACTTCCCATTTAATTATTTCCAACTTCCTTTTGGACCACTAATCTAAAACATCATCTTTCCTCTTTCATAAATACAGTAGATCACTGAAAGAAGTAGTACAGGTTTTCAGATTTTCACACCATCTCCAGTCTCAGCTTGCCTTGTGTATATTCCTGAATAATAACTTTGTACCTTTTTCCAAAAAGCTGCTGAACCCTGCAAGTCAAGATGAAGATAAGGAAGAGTTAAATAAATGTGAGCAATGTTTAATAACATTCTGTATCCTTTTTGAAATTCTGGAAAAGAATCATTGTTCCATCATCCATTTTGAGTGGGAAGATGAGCTTTTGTCTAGTTCAGTAATGAGAGCAGTCATATATCCTTTTAAAATATATATGTTAACATTGGAGATTAAAGATATCAAGAACTATTAGGTATTAAATATGGCTTTGTGTATGTGTGTGAGAGAGAAAGATATAGCTAAACTATTATTATAACTACTGTAAATATCAATGCTTGATATCCTTTTATGTTGAAATCAAAGCACAAAGAACTTATATAAGATGAGACCACTTTATTAGCCATTTACAATTTCTTGCATTAGGAATTTGTCTTTTCACATACCCCAGCTTGCTCTCTATGAAACACAGACACGGAGAGAAGCTTGGGGTCAGAGCACAGGGTCAGCCCTTGTATAGCGCCCCTGGAGCAGTTGGGGTTAAGAGCCTTGCTCAGGGGCTCAATGGAGTAGGATTCCTCTGCCGGCTGTGGGATTTGAACCGGCAACCTTCCAGCCACAGGCGCAGATACTTAGCCACAGTGCCATCGCTCTGCCCCTATAATACAATATAGCACTTGATGCATTTACCAAATACTTAAAATTATTATTACTACTACCATAATACATATTTTGTCATCTTAGTCTATCTGTAACCTTTTCCTTCACAATTGCTCTCCTTGATCACTGTTGTGTTTCATTTTTCACTCTTCCCGCATCCCAGTGAGTGACGACCCTCAGGCACTTCTGTTTGAAAAGTGTAACGTTTGTGTCACTATCGAGGATCCCCCTCACCAGTCCCGAAAGTCCAGTGGCAACAGTATTTCAGCTGTAAGCACTTTCTTAATTTTCTCATGCTTGGAATTGCTCCCTCTAGTGTGGCCGACTGAAGCCGCTCAAAGCAGAAGGATCTGTTTAGTTTTTAATAATAATAATAATTAATAATTGCTTGCACTTATATAGCGCTTTACTGGACACTCCACTCAATGCACTTCACAGGTCATAGGGACTCCCCTCCACCACCAATGTGCAGCATCCACCTGTGCATCCAATGTGCAGCCATAGTGCGCCAGAACGCTCACCACACATCAGCTATCAGTGGCGAGGAGAACAGAGTAATGAAGCCAATTCATAGATGGGGATTATTAGGAGGCCATGATTGGTAAGGGCCAATGGGAAATTTGGCCAGGATGCCAGGGTTACACCCCTACTCTTTTTGGAAAACACCCTGGGATTTTTAAAGACCACGGAGAGTAAGGACCTCGGTTTTACGTTTCATCCGAAGGACAGCGCCTGTTTACAGTATAGGGTCCCCATCTCTAAACTGGGGCATTAGGACCCAAATGGACTGATAGGGTGAGCGCCCCCTGCTGGCCCCACTAACACCGCTTCCAGCAGCAATCTTAGTTTTTCCCAGGAGGTCTCCCCTCCAGGTACTCACACCTGCTTAGCTTCAGTGGGCTACCAGTGGTGAGGTGCAGGGTGATATAGCTGCTGGTTTTTGGCTTTCCCAAGTCTTTAACTTTGGTCTATTTCCACTCCATCTCACTTAAGTGTGTATTTATACTCTGATGTTTGAGTATAAATTGTCATGTAATGATACAACAGTAGTACTGTGTGTGTTGTGGGTACACCACTGTTTGCAACCAATGGTAGCTGATAGTAACTAACTGTTACTATTATAACGGACACTTTCTGCCAGTGGTGTATTCTTTTCATATGGTTCAATCAAACTAACTTTGTTTACTTTCCCCAACTGGAAATTTAGTCTTTTAACAAGACATAAATATGGTACTTAAATATATTAAATTCCCATATCCTGAACCACATCCACTTATGACTAGATTCATAAATTAGAATCCCACTCAAGTGAATTCTCCATTTAAGCATAGAAATATTCCTGAAACCAGTTTATATGCCTGGTGGATTATGCTTTACAGTATTTGATTAACTATAAAAAAATAACTGTAACTGTTACAAAATAACTGTACAGCTACTATATCTTGAATTAAGCACGTCCTTTAAAACAAGTCAGGAATGATGAAAAATTAAACATTTTAGTCTTTAATAGTGCTAACTGAGACACTAACAGGAACTGAGTGTGAAAATAACTTTTTATCTGATGTGTCTTACAATTGTTTACTTTGTGCGTAACACTAATCACCATTTACTAGCGTCTGTTTGCAACTCTCCTTGCTTTTCTTCCTCCAATGACAAGTGATACTGTATGTGCTAAGCTTCAGGGTGATCTAGCTAATGAATGAGTGGAACTGCCCTATATGCTCTGTTTTTGAAGAGGTCAGAATATGAAAGACTACAAGTATTTTACAACAGTAAGACAGTGGTTCCCAAGTCTGTTCCTGAGGATCCATGCACCTGCTAGTTTTCACTTCAGCTGAGATCTTTACTAAATCAGATCCCTTACTGAATTAACACTTGCTTCATTGAAATGTTTTTTTTTTATCCACTCAGAAGCTGGAAAGTAACTTGTGAAAAAAGCAAAGCTCAGCACATTTGTCAGCAGAACACAATTAGAAAACTCAAATCAGTCTCATGATCAGGTCAGTTAAGGGTTCAGTTGTGTTTCTGACCTCTGGTCATAAGAGATACATTTCTTGCTGACAAATGATCAGGAAAGCTGCTTTAAGAAATATTGAAAAGAAAAGGTTAAAAATATCATTCATTGCCACCCCTGAGTGATACTTACTAACTGTTGCATTGACTTTTGTGGTTTTATTTCCAGGAGAAAGGTTCTGCAAAAGGAGAGCTGGCTGACAAGGAAAGGAGGCGAATGAGACATTGTTTTGAGGCTTATAGAAGGTCTGTCATTAACCCTTTGAGGACTACTGTTCCCAACACAACCAATTTAGCATCTAAATTCAAATGTTCAAATATTATGAAAAAAAAATATTCTATCTTCATGTTATTTTTTATCGAATGGTCTAGTATCTTCATCCTCAAAGGGTTAAATTGTCAGCAATGTGTTGACTCTAATATTAACTAATTAAAGCAATCAGCCACATTTAATTATTTTGGTTTAAACTATTAATGAAAAATCTAATTTGTAATCATGTAAATATCCTGCTCACAGCTGAAGCTGCAGTTGTAATTATTCACTGTGATTCCTCAATGCTCTCAATTCCTGTTAATTATAAACAAATGAATAGATATATTTATAAGACAAAATCTATTAGTGAAAAGTATCTGCAGTGGAGGACACACATGGAAACTAAGGGGAAGTGGCTTTAAAGTCAAAATCATGAGGCACTTCCTTCCACAAAGGGATGTGTAAATCTGGAACAAACGTTTCAAGCATGCTGTCAAAACTGTTACCCTTGCATTTATTTTAGTTCCCCAGATTAATTAAAACTGCAGATTGTAAAAGTAGCCAGATATTTAAACTTTAATGTTTAAATGTTAGACCTTTAATGTTGTTCAGCAACATAAAGTAAAGACACACTTCGTTGTTGCTAGTTACCTGCAATACTGAGTTCGTGGGTTCCTGTCTTGGAATGTTTTATATGGGACATGCGTGATCCCGAGAGAACAACAGATCCTGCTTTCAGTGGTGAGGAGGTACGCGGGTTGCAACAGCGAGAGTTGTAATTGATAATCAGCATTTTTGTCCTGAGAAAAGAAACGTGACTCTGTGTTATATTTCCACAACAGAAAGCGGGCGCTAAGAACACACCAGGACACAGAACACCAAGGCGGCGAGGTGGAAAACACCACAGGGAGCGACAATACAGACACAGACGGCACATGACGGCCAGGAAAACTGCAGTCCAGGATGCCTTTACCGTGACAGATCTTCTGCCGGATCGTACGATCTGTTCAACCTCAAAACTATTCACCTGACTTACAATGACTAGATGAAGGGTTAGTCTGTCATGGAAAAGCACGCTAACCTAAAACTAACAACAACGAATGCGTCAAAGAATATGCAGAGGTTTGGTATAGTGCTGTTATTTTTTAGTTACCCCCTCTGTTTTTACAATGTTTTAATTCTGATGTTCCCCTCAGAAGTGCAATCTCGTGTTGCACAGTTCATAGAGCTATAACTACGTAAAAACATAAAGGTGCTGGGCAAAAACCTATTTGTGTTTTTCTTAATTAATCATGCAATATTAAAATGCATGATGTTGACCTCCATATGAATGTGGTTCCATTTTTTTTTCATCTACTAAGAAATCTCGACCTCCGCTGTATTATAAAACCCGCACTGCATGACACCTAAATAAGACGTATTGCGCTGTAGTTTACATCTTATTTTACAAGTAGTGTTGTTTAAAAATGAAAACAATTTCATGTAGAAAATTAGGACATTATTTCAGAATCTCATTTCTTTAAGCCAGGAGCGCAATTAACTTATCCCACTTTCGCAAGAAACTGTAACAAGGACATACGCACATATTGCTTTTAGCTGTGATGTAACTGTAGTAGCATCTCCGAGACAGCAGATGGTACACAACTCACTTCGCGTGAGAGTTTATTTTACACGGGTCTTGCGAACTGAGGAAGTGATGACACACTAGTAGCAGCAATGCAATGGTTTTTAAGTATGAGGAGTATAGCAACATTAAGCGAATTGACAGGCAGCTGAAACACTTGCTGTGTTATTTTGGCATCTGTATTATGGTATGATGAATTCGGCTCTTCGCTCTTTTAAATTCTGGTCGGGCAAAGTACCGCTGTTAAAAACAACTGCCAGAGATCTGCAGTTACGTCAGTTTTCTCATAATACCAACTTCGGAAAACCACGTTGGAACGTAGAACAGAGAAATCGGACGTTTGCGAGACATTTTCCTAAAGAGCATGGGAAATTCAGTAGATGTAGCAGGAAAGAAACGTCTTTGTCTGTTGCGAGGGCAACTTGCGTATCTTTTTTTAAGCTGTTCTCAACATCTGTCCCTGTGAGAAGCGAACCTATTGGAAAGATAAATTCGAGTCACTACCACTTGGTATACACTTGCAAGGTAAATAAAAGAGAAATAGCATTTTTCATGCTGTTGGTGACGAATTTAGTAATTATTACTGGTAATTTCTGTGTAGATCCATTAATTGAAAAAAAAATTACTTTTAGGTTTGCTGGACGCGATCAATGAAGAGGATTTCCAAAGTTGCTTATCACAATGGAGTTGTTATAGTGACCTGTCCAAACTGCAAAAACCACCACATCATCGCAGATAACCTTGGGTGGTTCTCAGATCTCGAAGGGAAAAAGTGAGTCTCTTCGGAATACAAATCTAATTATAACAGTACTCCATTGCTATTGAATGCACAAACATTGAATGGACAGAAACGTGTTCGCTCATCTGCTGCTGTAGGGTCTTTACCGTTGAAACACATCCACACCGAAAGGTCTTGTAACAGTTGCTCGGGAATGTTGGAAAGCAAATGGTTTTTCCCTGGAAAAGCCAGTTGTATGGTTATTTAAATAATGCGCATCGAACCTGTACAACCAGTTGTAAAAGTCTAAACGTTTCACTCGACTTTGTTTTAAGATGGTGTCTGAACCTGTCACCGTTAGATGTAATGTAGGTAAGAGTGTAGCTATTTATGAAAATATTTCAATTAGAAAGTAGTATATTTTCATCAGAATATATTGTTTTGTCCCTTACAAGGAATATCGAGGAGATTTTGGCTTCCAAGGGGGAAATGGTGAGAAGGCTACAGGGAGACGAGGCTCTGGAGCTCGTGCTGGAAAGCGCTGCCGACCTGGCCACGCGCAGCCACTCTGGAGAGAAGACAGACGCCTCGTCGGAGGAAGAGAAATGATTCTGCTTTTGCACTCGAAACATTATGTACCAGAACCGTGACCAAACACAAATCATTTGACCATCAAGTGTATTCGTTTCTGCTATTTTCAGGGAAGACCATGAAAACTGTAAATTGTTTTGTAATAAACACTGTAATGTTTGTGGGATCCTTGTATGGAGTGCGGTCTGTGGGGTACATTTCTCGTAGTAAATTGTATTTAATATTCGTGGTTTTAACTTGGCAGATCCATATTAATTTGGTGTACTAAAGTTAACTAAGATTTTTTTTTAAATGGCACACCTCATGGCAAATGTAACTCGTGAAGCATAATGTAAAATTTAAATACATGTCCATAATGTTGATACATACAGCAGATTAAACTGCAAATGGAAAATACGGGTCTCGGTCCAATCCTTTCAGATGTGTGTTATGATTTTTGTGGGTGAGCTTCGAGATGGGAGTTGGATCCTATGTGAATGACAAACTGATCCTAATGCTATGTAGTGGGAGAGGGAACGTTTGGGTTATATAAGCTAAAACATATTTTGACCAGTCTGTGAATGAACACACACATCTTAAAAAAAAATAAAACATTAAAATCGCAAAAAGACTTGTTAAAAAGTATCTGCCACCCCTCGCAAAATGAACTCGGTGGTTAATTCCTCATTAAGGAGGTGTAGCTACGGCTGAAAGCTGGTGGGGTTGCCAATAGGGAGAAGATCAGACGCTGCGTAGTTTACTCTTCGCAAACAAAAAAGACAACGTTATGAAAATAGAATATCTACATATGTTCTTATTATAAATGGATGCTAACAAAAAAGGTATGTTCTAAAGTACAGACCGAGGTATCTCGCTTGTTTTTCGTACACTTTTACTGGAAATTGACTCCATTTTCTCCTTACGCATTACGCGTCGTTGCGGAATCAGATTACTGCCTTGGTAGAATGGCCCCCTCTTGCTTTAAAGCGAATTATTGCATTTTGTAAAATTCACTTGTACTGTGAGTTTGACTTCAAGGCATTTAAAGTTGTACATGTAACATTGGTGATGGAACAAGTTTGTTTTTTACATGCTTAGCTGATGGCAGACGTGGAAATGAATTAGAAGAATGCGTTTCCAAGAAACGGCCAACTTTTTTCGGTCCTAACCAGTCAACACTTGGTTCTTCAGCTGATTCTAAGGTAATGCTGTACTGGAAGTGTTTGTACTAGTTGTCTGAGAAAGAGTAATAAGCTGTAAGTCTGACAACAAAAGCACTTTATACAGAAGATTCCTCCACAACCAAGGACACCAAAACACTCCTTATTAATACTTGAATCACCCATTACTACATTTGTACACATAATGTACATCCAGAACACATTCATTTCATATCCCATTCTAAGCAGTGCATTTTGGAATAAAGGTAATTTAGCACTTGAAAAGATTGATTACAGACATTGCACATTTTGCACATTTTACTGGCTCTTCAGCAAGATCAGCCCCATGGATCCGGCTCCCCTGATATGAGCAGAAGTCGCAGACCTCGAAAGAAGAGAGAGACCTTTCTTGGTGAGGAAATATCTCCTAAGAGAGGGAAGAAATCGGGATGGGCAGGACGAGCCACCGGAGACAGTAAAGGTACAGTGTTCTATGTGTGCAGCTGTCAGATTGAGATCAGGATAAAGATCAAGTGTGTGACCTTTACTGATGTTTTGTTATTGGTGTGAGGAGTGAGGACAGCATTTGAGAAAATGGTTTTGAAAAGATGACACACAGACAATGTGAGGTTATCACTTGTTTGTAAGCCAAATAGCACCTTTTTATAATCTACAATTGTCAGCATTTAGGGGGTCTGCTTTCACTCCATGTGGAGTTTCACTTGAGCAAAGTTTGGAATTATTAATCAAAAGAAAACATCAGTATGAAAGGTACTTTACAGATGGGTGACTCTATGCACGTCTGAAGACCAATACATTCTAGGTGCTTTGCCCAATCGGATCAGGTAAAGAAGTGAAAAATTACCTACCAGAAGAATTACATAAACAGAGGGTTTAGGCTAGCTGGACTGAAAAAGCTTAAAGAGGAATTGAGCCGTAGTGCCCAACCTTGGTCTCTCAAACAGTGGCAGTGAAATCTCTACTGACCACACATCACGTAAGTGTACTGTGTGTGCTTGGAAGGGTGGCAGTACCATTTGGAACCAGTGATGCCTGTGTGTGTAACTGGCTTTTTCGAATTGATTTTTAATAAATCCTTGATTCTTTATCCTCTCGAAAGTACAGATTTCTGCTGCGACTTGTGCCGCTCCCCTTTTATCACCAACCCCACCCGTCGTGGGAATAAGTCAAAAGCCCCCCGTTCAGGCCCAGCACGCCCGCGCCGCAGAGCAGACCCCAGGACGGGAGAGACCCTTGTACTCTGCAACGCCTGTGGTGCGTATCTCCTTGCTTCCAAACTTCACACCGCCACTGCAAAGTATCCTAAAATGATCAAACAAAAATTCCAGCACATTTTCTCAAATTGTATTTAGGTCTTTCTTATGGAAAGCCAAAGTGTTCCAAACCTGCAGATCCCATTGTGGAGCCCAGTGATCGTGCCAGACATGAACAAGAGCTGGAGGCCTTTGCTCAGTCCATGGTGGAGTTGCTAGGAGACCAAGATGCTAAGAGGCTTGCTTGTCCAGTGTATTGGAAGAAGCCATGTTTGTGTATACAGAGCCATATTAAAGGCACAGGTATGTTAAAGGTTAAAATGCAAAAAAACAAAAAAAAGTGAAACTGCATTCTCATCTTGCTTTGGGACATTTGAGCAATGAAAGTACTGGAAGGCAGTTAACAGGCCTGCACTCTGAGATGACAACTATCTTCAACAGGAGACGCAGAAGATGGCTGCCACAGTCGTGCCCTGCAAATCCTGGCTTTACTGAAGGAAGCTAAGGTTCTGAGCACCCAGAAGTGTTATGACCTCAGCACTGTGCAGCTGCAAGGCAAAATGAAAAAGCAAGTATAGATCATTTTGGATAGTCTAAGAAGAAAGTATATCACATGGTGATAATGTACAAGACATGAAATCTAGTTAAAAAGGTGCCGTAATTACTTTGTTTCAGTCAATCTCTCAGTAGTTGCATTAATAACAGGATTACTCTGAACTGTATTCAGCTCTTAATCATGTTGGAGGTTGCATTTTTTAATGTAAAATAAAACCCCAAATTTCTTGGGTAGTAAAGAAAGCATACACATATTCCTATCAAGCAGCTTGCTAGGTCAATGAAGGCTTCTTGTAATTAAAAAAAAAAATCTGCATGAGTGTGGTTTATCAGGACCAAGCCTGGGAACCCCTTTTGTAAGGTACTTATCCCTGTCTTGTTGTGGATTTGGAACTCCAGGCCAGTGGTAGGATTGGGCAATGGCCAAAGGAAATCCAGGGAGTTTGAGGAGTTTGTGCTGACCAACCGGAAGGTGCTGAGGGAGGAGCTTAAACTCTGTGAGAGAGCCTGCCAGAGGATTCTGGGATATTCTAATAACTTTCTCCATAAAAGGCTCATAACAGATCCTCAGGTAAGTAAACCCTAAATCATCCTTTCAGCCTTTAGGAATCTTCCTTCATTTGTACTACAATGAATTATGTCAATTTAATGTAAAAAATAAATACTTGAGTATCAAACTGAAGCTTGTACACCATGCGATTTATTCAAAAAGAAGTAAACACAAGTATATAACCTTAAGTTTTAACTTGTACTGTGTCTTTAGTCTATTATTTCTTTGTAGTTCCTTCAATAAGGATAAGAACATATTGTGCTTTGCCGGGCCTTATTACATTTTAGTTAAGGAAACCACGTGTATTTTAAATGCCACTCTGAGGCCAGTAAGCTCAAGATGATATCTCACTCTAGAAGAAAGAGAGGATTGAGAGGACTAAAGGGAAGAGAACACTTGGTCTACTCAAACCGATTACAGATCTCTGGAAGAATCGCTGTTGCCTTGACAACTGTGTTGTGGTAAGTACATTAACAGGTCAGTTTTAATTTATGTGTTTTGTTAGGTTTTTCCTCCCTTCGTTTGACTGTGCTCTCGTCAATCAAGACCACTTTTTCATGACACAGCTTCTAGTCTCCAATCCTATTTTGAAGCAAATAGGGTTGAACCCATCACAGTGCAACATGGATTTTTGTGTAAAAGATGTAGTTACAGCGTAACTCCCCTGTCCACCCCTGTTCTCTCCAGATGGCGCACACCCACTGGCAACTGCTTCAGGATTGGAGGGAGAGGGCACGGTCGGGGCAGGCAGAGGCCCGGAGAGTCCTGGCAGAAATGCTGACACCATCAGGTCAGCCTTTTCATGACAAGTTACTACAATGTCCACATGTTGGCGGGTGCGATAAGGTGACCTGGTGCTCATCCGCTCTATCTCTTAGAAAGTCTGCACAGTTGGCATGCATCTCACTGTCCTGTAATTGGAACCTATTGAATTCTTTGGGTTCTTCATTCATTGCTTCCGGAGGGAGCGCAAACCACCTCCTAAAAAGGCTGACTAACCAATTCCTCCACATTCTAAAACCAATGGAGGTCAGCAGGTTGTGCCTCAAGATCTCGGAGTCTAACCTCCAGGTAATCAATGAGCCTGCACGGTTTAACAGCCAAATCCTGCCCAGACGATTTCATCAATGAAGGCAATCATTCTGCAAACAAAATTATGCAGTTGTCTCCCACATTTAGACATTTCTGAATGCAGTGCACTTCATGTAAAGAAATAAAAAACACTAGTTATATCAAGCTGTTCTGATAAGATGTTTCTTCAGACTACAGCATTGCACATGGTTTGCATATTTATATAATAATCATTTCAATATTAATTAAGTGGCATAGTGGAAACAATTTCATGTCATATTCAGTGTTTGGGTAATTTAGAGAATGTGTCTTCAAATTTAAAGATGCACAAGCACATAGTTGTGCACTTTGACACTTTCTCTTCACTTTTAAATTAGATGTTTAAAAAAAACAGCTACAAGGAAAATTTGTCCCTCAGTGGTTAACATTGCTGCCTTGCAGCTCTGGGTTCAATTCCGGATCTGGGGTGCTGTCTGCATGGAGTTTATATATTTTTCTTGTGTTCCTGTGGGATTCCTCCAGGTGGTCTGATTTCCTCCCACAGTCCTCAGACATACCTGTAGGTTAACTGGCTTCTGGGAAAATTGGCCTAGCTGTGCGTGCGTGTGCATGTCCTGTAAAAGACCAGCATCCCGTCCAGGGTGTACCCTGCCTTGCACCTGTTGCCCTCTTGGAAAGCATCAAAGGAGAGCCAAAGCCTAAATTGGATTAAGCTCTTAGAAGATGAATGTATTTGTTACAGCCCTTATATTGATGTCTCTTTTTTTTAGGTGGTGGAAGATGCAATTGTTATAAATTTATCATGTGGGTAACAGGCTGCAGTCAAAGCACCATCAGCAAGGTCAGTGACCAGATGAAGAAGACAGGGGGCAAAAGAGAGCCTCCACCTCATGGTCTGAAGAAGTGGATCAAGGTTTGTAGGCAGCTTCCCTAGACACTTGAGCCTTCGCTAAATATATAAGGAACTTTTAAAATATAGACTGAAAAGACAATTTCATAAAGAAATCACTTCTTTTTAATAAATAAATTGGAAAACTTTTGGTTGAAAATATAAGTATAAAAGCCTATATCTTTGGGTATGTGGTACATCTAATGCATGTTTCAGAGTAAATTCCCCATTAACTACTTCTAGAGTAATTGCTTACGCAAATGACTTATTTCTTCTTTGCAGGATAACCCAAGGCCTAAGAAGAAGGTAGCTAAGGCCGGTCCCCCTTTTCTGCTTACCAGTCTTCCACAACCCAGTGCAGGACTGCCAATGACTGGTCCAGAACAGGGACTGATCTCGGCTGCAGTCACCGTAAGTCAAACTGAAAGAGTCTACATGATCTTCTAAATCTACTTAGTACAGTTTTCGTCTGCTACTTCACATTGTTAGCACTTTATAGCTTTGAATCTCAATTGCACATCCTTTGTAAGAGTTATGAAAGTGAGGTCTTTATTATTTTGTTAGATCTGCCTGGCTTATAAGGGTGAGGTGCTAACCTTTATGTCTTGGCTAAGTTGTAATTATGACTTGTTCAGTCTGGCCTGTCTGCACGTCCCCATTAATTCAGTTGTTGAAGTAATTTCTCGCTTTTTCATTTCATCTGATGTGTCGTGGGGCTGTTGGAATGTAATGGCTGCTTTGGGATGGAAATTATATCTAAAAATTATTATTGGAATACACAGAATTAGATACTGATGCTCCTAAATGAGTGATTCGTATATTGTTTTCTGTTGTGGAGGTGCCTGTGTCATTAGAATGTTCTTTATTTTTTCTGTCATAGTATGTTCCTGCTTGTATCTGCAAAAATATAAATGACGAACGCAAGAAATGTTACAAACAAGGAGAGTCCATTTGACCTATCTAGATCCTTTGGTTGCTAAGGGCCAATTCATCTAAGGATCCCATTAATGCATGTCTTGAAAGAAACCAGTTTAAAAATGTCTGAGTACCTTGTTCCAGAATGCCTTCCATATGTAAGGTGTAATTTTCACGTGAAGAAGTGCTTTCTGTTCACAGTCTTAAATACTGTACATGTCCCCTAGCTTCGAGTTGAATCCTCAGAGTCATTACACAGTGAAGACAGTTAGTAGTTTTGAGCATTTTAAGTATTTGAATTGAATCCTCTCATAGTGTTCTAAGCTCAAGACTAAAAAGACTTTGTAATTTTATCGCAAGATATTACCTAGGAATGTACAGTGCAGTCCATAAGTATTTGGACAGTTACACAATTTTTTGCTGTTTTGGCTCTGTACTCCAGCACATTGGATTTGAAATGAAACAATGACACAATGCTTAAAGTGCAGAATGTCGGCTTTAATTTGAGGGTATTTACTTCTATATCGGGTGAACCTTTTAGGAATCACAGCCATTTTTATACATAATTCCCCCATTTCATGGGACCAAAAGTAATTGGATACATTAACATAATCTTAAATAAAATAAAATGTTTGCAAATCCTTTGCAATTGATGACTGCCTGAATTCTGTGACCCATAGACATCACCAGATGTTGGGTATCTTTCCTGGTGATGCTCTGACAGGCCTGTAATTCAGCCATTTTCAGTTCCTGCTTGTTTTGGGGGCTTTTTGCTTTCAGTCTTGTCTTCAGTAAGTGAAATGCATGCTCAATGGGATTCTGGTCGGGTGATTGATTTGGCCAGTCAAAAACATTCCGCTTTTTGTCCCTGAAAAACTCCATAGTTGCTTTAGCAGTATGTTTGGAGTCATTGTCCTGCTCCAAGGTGAAGCGCCGTCCAATGAGTTTGAAGCATTTGGTTGGATCTGAGCAGATAAGATGCTTCTGTACACTTCAGAATTCATCCTGCTGCTGCCGTCTGCAGTCAATAAAGACATCAATAAAGACAAGTGAGCCAGCATGTTTTACATGAGATGAGGTGGTGTGTTTTGGATCATGAGCAGTGTGATTTTTTTCTCCATACTTTTCTTTCACTTACTCTGGTACGGGTTAATCTTCAACTCATCTGTCCATAAGGCTTTGTCCCAGAGCCTTTCTGCGGCCTTTCTTACCAGTGGTTTGCATCTTGTGGTGTACCCTCTTGATATTATGCTGGTGTATTCTTCTCTTTATGGTAGCCTTTGACACACCTGTGCTTACATCCTGGAGAGTGTTCCTGATCTGTTCAAAAGTCGAAAGGGTTTTTTCTTCACGATTGAAAGTATTGTTCGGTCATCCACTACTGTGGTCTTCCGTGGTCTACCAGGTCCTTTGCTATTGCTAAGCTCACCGGTGGAGTCTTGCTTCTTAACAATGTACCAAACAGTTGATTTTGACACACCTAATGTTTTGCCATGTCTCAGATTGATTTATTCTGATTTTTCAGCCTCATGATGGCCTGCTTTAATGGTATTAACACTTCTGTGGTCTTCATGTTGAGAGACAACAGCAACAGACTCCAGATGCAAATGCCTAATCTAGAATCAACTCTAGATCTTAGCTCTATTGTGCATAAACTAATGATGCAACAATACACACCTGGCCAAGAAACAACTGAGCAGCCAATTGTCCAATTACTTTTGGTCCCCTAAAATGGAAGGACTATGTATAAAAAGGGCTATAATTCCTATATGGTTTTCCCAATATAGACGTAAATACCCTTGAATTAAAGCCGATGTTCTGCACTTTAACCTCATAGTCATTGTTTCATTTCAAATCCAATGTGCTGGAGTACAGAGCCAAAGCAACAAACATTGTGTCACTGTCCAAATACTTACGGACTACACTGCAAGTACCAATTCACTTGAGCAATTGCATGCAGTAGGTGGTCTTCTAAGCATTTACTTTCAAAATCTCTTCCTAGTTTTACAATATCTGTTGTAATTTCTTTCTGTCTGTTCAGACAGAGGAAAGCCCAAACACTTTGTGTTCACAGGCAGGAATGACGTCTGAGTCTGCAGTCTACAACATCCCCTTGTGCAGCCCAGGACACACCAGGCCTGAGGAAGGGATGCAGAATATACTGCTGACTGCTGTAACAGGCGACGGACAGGCCTCTTTTCACAAATCTTGTCCTCAGTCACCCATGCTAGAGTTTCACCAGGTAATAAACAACTATACCAGCGTAGCTATGATTGTGTTACAGCACTAGTGATAGGAAATTTGTGCGTTATCTTCATTTGGGAACATGTAATACCTACAGTATATTTAGATTTGAAACACAATTTCTCCTACGTATTTTTTGTGAACCATTTTTTTCACATCATCTGATGTGTAATACCCAGTTGCTGCATGTGACTATGGTTTCCATGAAAGAGACAAGAGCTTAATGGGAAATACTTCTGTTACTTCATTTCTTCTACACACATTTCATACAGAAACAAACAATATCTGTGTTTTTGCTATCAATATCAGATTTGGTGTTTAAACAAGTTGATCAATTTAATCGAACTTATTATTTTGTTCTGTCAGTTCTGCTTATTTCACTGAACTGAAATTGAGTTCCAATAAATAAAAGCTTTGGAAATGTTGTCTTTTTTTTTTCTTTTAAGTGTCCTGGCCAGCCCTTGTCGGTCCCCTCCCAGCGCCCTACACTGCTGGTGCAGAAAGGACCCTCGGCGTGTGTCCCTCATGATACACCTGTTGCCACCCCCACTCCTCACACTCTCGCTACCATGGCAACCTGCAGTTTGATGAGTGGAGCCACTCAGCTGATATTGCAGGTGTGGGCACTGGCTGTCAGCCTTATCCTTACAAGAACCAGAGAGGGCCACACTGCTTCTGTTTGTCTCTCCATGGATAGTGACACTGTTAGCAAAACACAGCCGTTTCTGGAGATGGTTAAAACCATTCTTTTAATTAAAAATTAACTCTGGATTCAAAGTGTCTTGCTTTGCTTTTCTTTTTTATTAACATGTACTATTTATTTTCTGCACTTGTTATTTGCTGACTGTAGGGCAATAAAAATACATAAACATAAATCACTTTAGTTAATTAGGAAAGAAATAAGTTTAGATTCACCAGGAGAACATACAATTCCTATGAAAATATTTGCATAATTAACCTGAAAAGGTCATGTTTTTTAAATGTATGTCTAACACAATGATGGAAACGTTACCTTGAGCAGGGGATTGAGCATGGTGGCACTGAAGGGACAGACAAGCTAGCTCCTGGGAGCCTGGAGTCTGTTGCTGCACTTCAAAGCCAGCCTCATGTCCTGAATGCAGAGAACAACTTGAGCCCCCTGGCTCAGGCCTCAGGAATGGGGATGGCTCAGCTACCCACTGGCACCCTACCACTGACCAGTCACAGTGCAGGTTTAAAGGGAACGCTGAAACCACCAATGGCACCAATGGAGAATCAGTACCTCCTGTCTAGTGAAGAAGGTAAGTTTATCTGTCTCAAAGGTCAAAATGTTATTGTTCCTGAACACTGGCTTAACTTCACAGCATGGATACAAAAAGGTTAATATAGATGCCATTTGGAGGCATAAGTTAAAAAAAACATACTACACTTCAAATGAAATATTATTTTCATAGAAATTGCTTTGTACAGGTTCCTATAATAAATTTATTAATTGCTTTTTTATTTTCTCCTTCTGTTTTAACAAAATGGACTAGATGTGCTGAATGGCCACCTCTCTTTGTAACCTCTCTTATGGTTTTCTCTTCAGATCATTCAGTACTGTGGGCTCCTTGATGTACCCTGAGATGTTATTAACCAGAAGAATTCTGGGTAGTGCATGAAGACGATCTGCTCGGCAGCATCTCGGGAATGAAGCCAATCTTTCTGCCCAGAGGCACCTTGCACAGAAGCAAATGTCACGAATTTTGTCATTTATACTTCTATCATGGGCCTTAATGTGCTGAGTGAGTTACAGAAGTGATGTCATCTCCTTCTAACATCTAGGTCAGAGGAGACCCCTAAAAACTGGGATTGAATCCAGAGCTGCCCTCGTCAGATTTACAGAAGTCATCCTCTTAAAAGTCTTAAAGAGATGTGGGCTTTATCACCACCAAGAAGTCTGTAATAGTTTTTTTTCAGAGTTCAGAACCACCCCTGGTAAAATGACCACCGGTGCCCCTAATCTAGAGAAACCAAAAGGGGTGAAAGCATGGCAGAAGACTTTTCTTGATATATAGTTTGAGTGTATACAATCTGATTTTTTCTGTAAAAAATCTTTAAAGCAATTACCACAAAAATGTGTTGTATTGGTTTCATTGATGTACGGACAATACAGCCAAAGTATTAGCTTTTCAATCTTTTGCCAATGTGAAAAGACACTTTTTAGGTGTTATGTGTGGAGAATGTGCTTGAATTTATACATTGTTTTTTTTCATCTATGGACAATGTAGTTTTGTTTAGTGAATTCAGTGAAGAATCATCCTGGACTGTTAGGTATAGCCAATGACTTGTATCGAGAACCCAAAGACACCGTTTTACAAAAAAGTAATTTAATATACTGTATGCAACATATTTTTAATCATTAAAGACGTATTTTTGAATCAAATTGTTTTCACAGGCGTTCATTTACATTTTCCATCGTGCAAAAACTACGTTACCCATAAGGCAACTGCATTCCTCGAGGTTTAACGTGAGAATTGCAGTTGGTTGCTATAGTAATATCGGGACGCTGTGATGTGCGACTAGAGACTAAAAATGCAGCAATAGACAAAGCAGAACTAAAAGTAACTTCCAGGTAATAAAAATAATATAAATCGTTATTAAGACTTAACGTTTGTTAAACAGGAAAAATATGAAAGTACGGTACGTTAACTTGGACCTCTGTGGTGTGGACTTCGAATCTACATGAAATTAGTTTCATTTGAGTTATTGAATCCAGACATACACTTATCTTATGTAATGATCTTATTGCTTGCTATTAGTTCATTTTAGCGCTTTTCTTAATATCAAAATAAATTAAGTATATAGCTCACATGATATTTTTACTGTTTATTCTCAATAATAATATTGTAAATAAAACTATACGTACAGTACGAAGTGCATTCCCACTCATTGCGCAAAACGTAATATATATACAGTGGGATATTATGAATACACTAATGGCTTCTTACAATATTAAAAAATATTATTTATTGCATTATTGTACTGCACTAGACTCGTGGATGTGCTTTATATCTGATTCTGTAGCTAATGATAATTGTGGCTCCGAAGCTCTCTCTTTTCCGGTGTTTTTGAAAAATGGCAGACGTTCACGTGGTTCCCAGTGGAAAAGTCTACAGACAAATCTTTGATGCTGAGGTAACTAATAAAAAAATATATATATAATACACTATTAACAGGTTTACTCAAGGCATTCTGATGCTGTTTTGGGAGGTGAACTGCATTTACAGAAATGTATCAATGCAACATTCAATTTTGAGTTTGAAGTGCTGTAATATAATTTGTATATTCAGATTGAGGTTGAGTGAACCAGACTTTTATTCTGTTTTCTTTCAAAATTTACAAAGTTTTACAAAACATTCAGGTAACCTAAATACATTGCATACTTGTTTTCTTGCTTTACCATGAATAGAGATTGCTCTCCCTTTCAACATCCGGTCTGAAGAGTAAGGAGCTAGTGCAAAGACTGAATCTGATTAGAAACTTTCAACAAAAACAGCAGTATCCGAAAAGTAGGTCTGATAATCAAGGCTGTGATTTTAGAATGAAAACATTCAAATTCATATACAAATTAATGCAAGTTGGATAGTTCCTCCTTTCATTCATAGCTCAGCAGCTCAGAGTTTTTTTTTTCTTTGGATGTCATGTGGAAATACCCTTGTCTATTCAAAAGAAACCTAATAGAGATGCTTCAACGCTGTGGCAGTACCTGGGCTTAAGTATATGTGGTTTAAATAATTATTTCAAAGCAGTGTTGCTACAGCCTATTTTCTAAGTTGGGATGTCCCATTTTTTACTTTCAGGTTCAGCTTGTGAGGAGTCTGGATGAAGTGAGAAAGAAGCACATTCCCTGTCAAGTGCCTCTGGACAGTGGAAAAATTGCCATGGCGAGGGCCCCAGACACTGCTGGGGAAGCAGTTCAACGGCAGGGTGTGTGGACACAGGGAATGACAAACTCCTCTTCAGGGAAGAGGGTTTGCAGGTCAGGGAATCACCCCAACTGGAATTTCTCTGCTTTCATGTAGGAATATCTGTTTACCTTTTGCAAAGTAGAAATGCATCGTTTGTAACATTAATAATGATGATATACCATGATGCTTTTTATTGTACAAGAATCCACTGCCTTCAAGAACAGTTCTTCATTCAAACACAGTTACCACTTTATTGTTATTTGAAACTTGGTTAATAATGTTGTCTTACTTTTATTATGGGTATACTGTAGATTTATTATCTGTGCTTTTCACTACAGGGGAGAATTCTCATCCAGCAATAGGCACTATGAAGAAAGTGAGGACCAGATTGCAGCAGAGGAAGTTAGGGGTCTCTCTGATGTTATAGGTAAAATGTTGTTTTTTATGTGCTCATTTGTATTAGACAAAAACAGCATGAATAATCCTGACAACTTTGTGAAATCATATTATTCATTTGTGAATACTTTAGAATAATGTATAGAAACAAATTAATTTTGTTTCTTTAGCTACATTTTGTAAATTGTAAAAACACTTTAGAATAACATACTTCAGACTTGCAATTATGTTTTAATGGTTTGCTTAATCTTTATATCTATAAATTCAGTTGCAGAAAAAACAGGCTCAGATATTATTGAGAGACTCACAGAGAACAAGCAACAGAGACACGCAGAAGCAGTGAGTCAGTTACACCAGGAGCTTGTTGTTGTGAGTGCGGTAAGTACACATGCAAGCAGCTGTCAGTAAATTCAGAGTATTGCTCAGTAAAGCTATTGGGTTTGGTTTTTCTGCTTATGTAAGAAATAAATTACTTTGTTTGTTATAGGATTTTGAGCCTCTGTTTAGAGAAGCTGGAGAAGACCTTCTTCATAGACTATCAGAGTCAGATAAGGAAATGGAGGAACTTTTGCAAAGGATTGACAGTGATAACGATCTGGAAAAGTTCACATTTCAGGTCAGGAAAGATCTGTTTGAGTGCTGTATACAGTGATAAATAAGGTTTGTTCTCAGCCTTGTTGTTCTTTTAGGGTCTACATGAGTACTGGGGCTCTGTGAGTCAGGAATCGCTGCAAAGACGAAAATGGATAGAAGATCTTGATGAAACGCTCAATAAATATGAGTCTGAGAGAGCTGTAA
Source organism: Lepisosteus oculatus (assembly GCF_040954835.1). Classification (NCBI taxonomy): domain Eukaryota; kingdom Metazoa; phylum Chordata; class Actinopteri; order Semionotiformes; family Lepisosteidae; genus Lepisosteus; species Lepisosteus oculatus. Next base: position 7,318,972 of record NC_090719.1, on the reverse strand, counting down.
TGGTAAGATTAATGGTCTAGACTAAATTCAGCAAAACATCTGCTATTTAACACAAGAGAATAGTAGGAATAATTTATGCCTTTTTAAGACACTTTATTAATGATTTTTATGTTATATATTGTATGACCTTGGAAAAATGTCTACATTTAGAGAGAATTGTAATTGAAAATGGACAAATCTTGTTCTATAGACTTATATTGACTTGGTCTCTCTATTAATTTTTTCTTTGTGCATAGATTGAAGAAATTTTGAAAAAATACACTCAGATGCTTGAGAAAATTAGCTACTTGATGCCTCCTGATATCCACAGGTTTATGGATAAGGAATCCATGGTAAGGTTTAATGAAATTATGCAATTATTGTTTTGAAAATGAATGTAAATTAGTTTGTGAAATTAGCCGTGCAGATTTAATTGTCAATATTCAGTGACTTCAAGGCTCTGGTAAGCCTTGATAGGGAGGAGTACTTATAATGTTTACCTTTTAATATTGTTAAGAACTTTCACCCTTATTAAATTTACTTTACTTAGATGATAAACCAGGCTTTGCTGGCAAACAGACGAGCAACGGGTAGGCTTTTTGTCAATCTAATGGAGCATGATTTACAAAGGGAGCTGTCTCACAGATTGAGATGGGAAGACAAACTGCAGGACTGGAAAAAAATTAAGATGCAAGATGCAATTGATCGGTTCAAGTAAGTTGGCTCAAGTAAACGTAAAAAGTATAGTCAGTAGTGATCCAATATATCAGACAGTCCATCACATCTACTCTGCACATCTTATATACCTGCTAAACTAGTCATTCATTTCTGTATGCTGATATTTTAGTGTTGGACAACTAGAGTAAGTTTTATATAAACTAAACTGCCTTTTCTGAATCATTCATCACAGCAAGAAGAAAACAGTGAATTAACTAATGAAAAATATATGGTGTATGTACTGTATGTGTTCATGGTGTTTGCTTCACATGTGTTAAATAAAAAGCATTAGTGTTTTCAGTGCAGCAATGTTTTACATTAGTTAAAGCATGCACTTCAAACACCGGCTGCCTTAAGTAACTCCATGCTAATCCTGGTCATGTACTGTTTTTAGTAACAACACAATGGCATGTGTTTTTGTTTGCTTCTTTCCCTGTTTTCTCTCTATCCATTTTTCCAGGGAGTTCATGAGCAGCCCACACATCCAGAGCCCTGAGGCTGTGCAAAGGACCCTGGACACAATGCGGAAAGCCCAGGAATCTCTGTGTGGGAGAAGATTGAACGTCCTGCAGTCTCTCAGGTTAGACCACAGCAGCAGTTTAAAGTAGAATGGTTGATTTGGACTCGGGTCAAACTCAAGTCTGTATTTTTCTTACACAAAATTTCAGAAATCCAGAATGACTTCAGAGATTTGATAAAAATAACTTGAAAATCTGAAAAAATCCATGGCCGTTAGTTTTATTGGTCGTATCGCATTGTGGTTCTCTGTTGCACTTACTCTATAACCCCTGCTCCTGCTACACTCTATAAAACCCCCAGCTCTCAGTTTTTTATTGGCATTGTAAAGTAGTAATTTGCTTAATTTGCAAATATTTATTTTGGTTCCACGTCTGGATTTCAGTCCCTGGGTGTTCTAAAAGTAAAATGTACTTTTAAGTGTAAGATGATAGGATTCAGGGTGGACGTGTCACCAAAGTGAATTTCTGCTAGAAACTTGTTGAGACTTATACCTCTCTGAAAAAAACACAAATATTGCTTTGATAGGACTCTTAACAGTACCCCAAGCAAAACACTAGAATTCCCACAATTATATATATATAAATCTTTGACACAATTGATAGCACTGCATTATAATATTGAATGAATTCCTCTGCAGTTATTCTCTTGGAGTTCAGAAGTCAATTTAACACCATTTTGACTAAATGGGTTGTTGTAAAGCAATATATTCTGTCTTAGAAATGAATTGTGCAATTAACAATAATGTTAATGTGTTAAGAGCAGGGCTTTTCAATGAGTTAGGGATCATTTTAAAAATGGTGATGGCTGTAAGTAAAACTAGTATTATTGTTGTGTTTTACTGTACATGTTTAAATTAAAAGACCGAGGTCTGGGTTGATATTTATTTAAAACTTTGGTATGGGTCCATCTTTGGGTTCTGAGTTTATACTCTATACTAATACAGTATATCAAATATAAGCTGCACATAAATATTCAAGAAAAGACCAAAATATCACTGAAGTTGTATAAGTAACCCTAGTTAACACAAGAAGCTCTTGACTTGTGATTCAAAACTTTGCTTGGACTTGACACGAGTGATTAGAATGCTCCTCTGGTTTAAAGCACTTCATTATTTAAGGAGTTATAATGAGCTGAAATAAGGGAGGACTACTGTGTTTTAAGTGCAGATAATTTAACTCATGCACTAATGCTAGTCAAAAGTAATCCTTTGTTTTCTCCTTGTATGCAGTTCAATCACACCTCCTAGGTGCACTAAATCAGTGGTTTCTGAATGGTACTCATCTTTGTCAACTATTAATGAGCAAATAGGTAAGCATATCCAGCACTTGACTTACTTAGACTATATATACTGATGGAAAAAAGAAATGCAACACTTCCTCCTCCACACTCTGGCCCACCTATCTGTGTGGAAGAGGATGAAGAGTGACTCATCCACGAAGAGGGCCTGATGCCAATGCTGACAAGTCCATCACAGCCTTTGTCTGGCCCAAGCCAGTCGAGTGTGACGTCCAGGAGCTGTGAGCAGAGGGCCTCTGACAAGTCACCCTGCTCTAAGGCCAACAGCATGGAGCCTCACTGTCCTGTCATGATGTGGGCATTGTGTCAGCTGGCAGTTTCAGCACCAGTACAGGTGGCAGGTCTGAAATGATCTCTCAGATGGACCAGTCTGATGTGTTGGTCCTGTTCTGGTGTGGTCACTCGAGGGGGACCAGATCTTGGACAGCCATCTGTCCTGCCGAACTGCTGAAACCTTCTCTGCAGTCGGGACACAGTAGAGCGTCTTACTCCATAGTCTGGCAATGCTGGTACATGATATGCCTACCTGCAGCATCTCAATGGCTCTCCCCCTTGCTTCTGGTGATGTTCGAGGCATCATGGAATGCCCAGAAAACTGACTAAGTGTGGCCTTTTTATTGCAGTGATGTTAAGTTTGAATTAAGGCCTTTTTAAAGGAGACCTGATCAGGTATTGTTCCACCTGGACCTCATTGGGTAAAAGTGCACCTAACGAGCTTTTGTGTGATTGGCAAGTTGCAATGTCTCACTGCACGAGGTGTATTTCTGGTCAGAGGGCTTAAAAGAAATTGACAACGTTTTGTGAAAGTACATAAGCTATAACTATAGTATTCTCATTCCAGAAAATGTTGCATTTTTTTTTCCATCAGTATACAGTAATATATATTAATTTAAAATGTAACTGAAATGTACATCTAATTTAAAAATGTCTAAAACATTATTATATTAGACTTTTTAAGGGAATGACTGAAAACATTTATTTAAATGTGGCTGCATCATTGCTCATACACTAGTTTTTATCTAATCACGTGAACAGTATTCAAAAGACACTGAAAAATGCAAGATGTTAGGTTTGTGATTAACTTTTTGTGTTTAAACTGTTTTCAGATACCCTGCATATTGATACTATGACCAAACTCCGCTCCTATTATGAACAAATTTGGCAAGACTGTTTGGCTGAGATTGAGAGATTCAAGGTATATAAATTAAACTGCATTTTGTTACTGTCTCCTATGCTAATGCATTATGTACAAAATGTAATTTTAACTGTGCAGTATATGCATATTTTAAATTTCAAACAGGACAAGCATGTGATATGTTTTACTTTGGGATAATGTTAATTTTTTACAAAATTCTTTAACAGCTGTAAATAAAGCCTTTTTCAGATGTTTTTTTTTTTGTCTGGATGAGATGTTGGGGTAACCCCTACATTGCTGTTTCATCTGTCCATCAAACAGCAATGCTGCAACTTCCCAAGTCAAACAGTCAGACTTGAAATGTGTCTGTACATCAGTGCCTGGGCCATTCAGTTGTGAATGAAGCAGAAGGGCAACATATCTTGTTTTTGTCAAAGAAAAATCGGACTAAAATGTTGTTCTTAGGAGCTTACTCCATGGTAAAAACATATTTCTTCATGATCATGTTCCATTTTCTTCTCTCCAGAAAGAAGTGAGTTCTTATGCACTTTCTGATCATGAGGTTCACTGTATTTGCAACAACAAACTGCTACCGCTTGTTGGACAGAGTCAGCGAAATCAAGAAGCATACCTGGAAGCAATGGATGTAAGATTACTAGAAAAAAACAACAATGTTTTCTTTGGAGATCTGTGAACATTATAATGAACCCTTCCTACTTTCCATGCAGAAATCATTTGAAGAGCTGGCAAAGAGGGTCAGTGCTCAAAGTAAAGTTCTTTTTAAATTTGCCCGAGGGGCTGCCCACCTCTGGGAGCTGCATAGCACAGGCCTGCAGAGAAAGGAGCAGCTGCTGCAGGACCAACTGGATGAGATCCGCCATGCACATGACCAGGACAATCAGGTGCGGTCACACCTGTAAGAGTGTCCATGATTTCCATTTTACATGTGACTTTGGCATTCCTAACAAAAATACAACAGATGCACAAAATTGATTATTTTATTTCGAAGCCTACTTTTTAAACTTTTTTAGGAATCATATCATCCTGAATTCATTGTTGATACAGTATATTCTAAAAAGTGCCTTGATTCTGACACTGTAAGAACTTTAATTTTCTAAATGCCTACATTTAAATAAATTATATTATTAGCTCAAAGATTCTATAAGTAATTTTAAATTTTGTAACCTGAAAATCAGGCACTTCATGATTCTGTGCTGATTTTAACACTCTGTTTCTGACAAATGTTTCTTGAAACTATTTTGATGTTAAATGATCATGTGTGTAAAAGTAAGAAGATTAAAGTGTCGTTTCTGGCTTTTTTTAAGGTCTCTAATGACAGTAAAATTAAAACGTATCATGTAGCATTCAATGTTGAAGATTCTGAGTTGGTCAAATAAAAAAGAAATAGCCATTTGTTTATTTTGAAAGCCTCAGTTGAAGTTGATCTGTGTCTCTCTCTCTAGGGCAAAGAAGCAAGTCTGGATATTATGATGGATAAACTCAGGCAGGAGAGCACAGAGGAGGCCCTGAAGAACAGTTTGGATAAGGCACTTAGCTTTCTGGAGGAAATTAAAAATGGGTAATTCTTTTTAATAAAACTCATATGGAGTTTGTGTATGCACCAGCATGAACTGCAGTGAATATTTCCTGTGTAGAGTACAACAAATTAAAATAACATGTAAAACAAACTTAATGTCTCACTAAAAATATATATTAGGTGTAGTCTATTGTTCACAAAATCTGATAATTTCTTTCTCTAGGTATTTCACTTTTTATAAAGAACAAGTTGATGTGGTTGAATCATACCCTGCCATGGTCCTGGAAGAACTGCAGTTATACAGCACAGCTGTTAGTAAATTCTTCCATGTGAAAGAGATTTTCAAACAGGTAGAGTGTTTTTTTCTTCTGCAAATAGATTAGTTGAAGGGACCTTTTAAAAACATTATATATGATTTCCAAGCATGAAAAAATGATTGCATTTGTCTTTGATTTTTCTCTTTAGGAAACTGAAGAGCAATATTCTGTGTGTTCTACATCATTAAGCCTAGGTAAGAGATTTGTAAAGATGTAAAATAACTTGAACATATCTACTGTTACGTTCCGACGAGCTCCAGCACCACCGCATTAGCTCCACCAATTACCAATGCGCATTCCACACATGCTGGAGACTCATTGGGGCCATCCTCTATGAGATCAGGCCAGGCCTATCAGGCAAATTAGATAGATAGATAATACTTTAATAATCCCGTAGGGAAATTGAAATTAGGGAACCTTGCACAGTATTTAAGACATTGAGTCACTAACCCTGCTTTGAGTGTCTCAGTTTCAGGTTCTCAGAAGTATTTCTCAGTGTTTCTTAATCCTCAGTTTCCAGTGCCTCAGCCATCATTGCCACTAATTATCTCTTAATTACCTCAGAACTCAGCCTCTGCTCTGCCTGCTTCAGCTGCGCAGCTACTGCCTCAGCTGTTTCCTCAGTCGCAGCTCTGTTTGGCCTCTTTAGCACTGTCATCGAATAAATTATCTCGATTGCCGCATATCTTGGCTCATGATTCTAATTTTCACCGAGCCCATTTCAACACCTTGTCGGGCCAGGCGTAACATCTATTGCATGTACACAGCATACAGTATATGTGACCCTTTCAGTACTTTTTAAAATTAAATGTAGGACCAGATCAGCATCCTTCATGTGATTTATTTATGCATTAAACGTAAAGAGAAGAAGATTTTGGATTTGTAGCAGCTAATAGATATTTGTATCTTGCTTAAGATGCAGGTGGTAAAGGTTTTGTAAGGAAGAAACGCCATCCCACAACTGGTCAGGGAAGAAAGCGACTTATCACTAGTACACCAAAGGGAGCCTCCAATCCTCAATCTGATCACATGGATCTTCTTCTTACCTGCTCCTCTGTAGAGCTCCAATCTACTGAGGTAGGGAAAAAGTGGTGACGGATGTCAGAAAATAACACAATAATTAGATCATATTATTTAAAATAGTACAATTGATTGTAGATCATTTTGTCTCAACTTAGTTTTATTATTTCCTCCTTTTAGGACGAATTAGAATCGCAGATTGATTCCCATGATCCTTCTCAAATCTGTGAGACATTCACGACATCCAGAGGCAATGTGTACAATGCCTGGAAGTCAATCTTGAAAGTGTCAGAAGATGGAGAACAGAGCAAGCCCCCTTCTTATGTGGAAGTGGTGCTATTATCAGACAGCATGCTTACAGATCTATTGAAAAGGTGGGTAATACTTCTTCTACTAGTACTGATAGTATGTATGCTACGACTAGTAATATAAATACAAAAGCATTGTACATTGATGTGTATTTAACTGATTGACATGCTGCAATGTTTGATTGCATGTTAGTGTGTGGTTACATATATTTGTAATAAATTCTAAGTTTGTCCTCAGTAATCAGTCCTGTAAAGTTTACTTTTTGTGTCCCCTACCTCTAGTGTGAGGCTGGCATTCTTTGAGCACTTGGAGGATAGGTATCAAATAACCCTTACTAATGCAACTAGCATTGTGGCAGCTAAGAAAGACGAACTTAAATCCGAACTGGAACTGCGGTTACATCTTCATCAACCAAGAGCAAAGAGGATTGAGATGGATATTCACAATGTTCGAGCTGGTAAGATCAATAGAATGATGAAGCACTTTCAGTGTTTTATTTGATTGACTTAAAGAATCTATAAATGTTATATTGGATGCTATTGACACTTCTGTTGTTCTGTATTATAAATAGAAGGTCATACCTTTAAATTTGTGTGACAAGGATGTCAAATTTAGCAATACATTTTTATATGTTCTTAAAATCCAGGGACTATGATTGATTGTAAAGACAAATAAGATAAGATAAGATATCTTTATTGGCCATGTGCAATTTCTTGTATTAGGAATTTGTCTTTTCGCATACCCCAACTTGTTCTCTATGAGACACACAGACAGGTAGAGAAGCTTGGGGTCAGAGCGCAGGGTCAGCCATTTATACAGTGCCCCTGTAAATAATAAGGTGTTTGTCAATAGACCACCATTTCAACCTTCCTTTTTAATTTCTTTGTTTCTCACAGCTGAGTTAGTGCTTCACAGAGACCGAGTTGAGCGACATTGCAAAGGAATTACAGAGGCCTTGAACACTTTAAAGGCAGAGTTTGTTACTCTTCGTCAAGAGCAGAAGACACTAACTGAAGATTTCCGAAGACAGATCTATGGCATGGAGAGCATCTTTATAAACGCATCCAAATCAGACATGTGAGTCCATTGCTGATTGCAACAAATCTTCACCAGGAAATTTAGATTATCTTAAATTTAAAATATATCATTATGCAAAAAAGGTTTATACATTTATAAAATTGTGGATTAGTGAGAAGCAGGTTATCTTCCATCTTCATTAAACTTAATTTGTTATTCCAGGATATCTGTAACCTGCTTTCCAAAAAAACAGGCTTCTTAAAGATAAGCAATCATTGTTAAGGTTTTTTTTTGTGATTGTGCCAGTAAAATTTCATTTTTTGAAATAGCCTGGAAGTATCTGGTTTTGAGAGAAGGGGCCAGAGTCAGTATCTTTTTTATGCCCTCCCATAATGCACAACAATGTGTCAGTACCATCTGATTTGCTCCTCAGGATGTGATTACCTTATTTTCAGATAATTTAATTGGTTTGGCGGACTTATTCATGCTGTTTACATTAGTGTGGTGTTACATATAACAGGGCACTATACAAAAGTGAATGATTGTTTTGGTTTGATTCTTTTTCGTTCTAATAATTTTTCTCACTCTCTAGCTTAGTTGGTCTTTGTGGCTCGCTGCAGTCCAACCTTGATAAGCATATGGGTTTGATCCAGACATCCTTACGGCAGTACAGGCAGAAACTGGAATCTACGCTTGGACGTCTAAGGGAATCCAATGCAGAGTTTATAAAATCCTTTAGGTACAATAGTGACTACTTGATTTCTTTTAATCCATAACACAGTGGTGTGGTAGGTGAGAGCACATGACAGAGCTGTCTTCTTTATTTTTAGATTATTTTCTGAAGGCGGGAATTTTACTCCTGAAGAGATTGATTTGTTCCAGAGGCGACTTGAGAAGACTTCTGGTCGTATTGACTCCACTGATGAGCTGTTGTTGTTGGATATGGAAGGAATGGAGTCAAAGTGTCTTGAACAGGTAGAGAAACGTATCTGAAAATTTTGGAATCTTTTTTTGTATCTCATTTGCTCATTGTTCCTCTTTAACTTCTTGTCATTTCCCCTCTGTTGAATATGGTAAATTGTAGTTTAAACTGAAGTTTACACTTAATATAGACTTAAACTCTTCTGTTTACGTTTTGTATTTTAAAGCAAAGCATGATAATAAAATATGTTCGCAGGAAAAGATAAACTTCCAAGCAAAGTGCGTTGGAAATGGATAGATATTAACTTAGTAAATTAACCATATTGAAGTTTTCTAAAATAAGAAATTGTGCGATATTAAGACTATGGTTTTGTTTTTCTTATTGTAGGCAACAGAGGTGGTTAATAAGTTTGAAGACAAATTCCATTATCTTACAGTAGATCTGACCTTCATGGAAAAAATTCAGCGATTGCTGACTAACACACAAGTTCTAATAAAAACAGAGGTAAGCCATGACTGTAGCTTTCACAATTAGTATTTCCACAGCTGTATACTGTACAGTTTCGGTCAAATATTATTCTTGAACATGTAGTCTATATATTTTTAATGGTTTTAGTAGTCTTTTCTAAAATACTGTAATAACCTGTATATTTTAAAATAACATTTATTTAATATGTATTGTAAACACTTCAGCAACTTTCATAGTTGCATTAGCAGCCCTAGATTTGTCATAGAATAGACACTAAATGGTTTGGAATGTTACACTGGAAGACAGGAATGAGATGTTATAGCATCCTGAAATGCTTCACTTTTAAATATTTACTTTAAAAGTTCTAACTTTAGAACTATTGCTTAATTGTTCTACAGAGAACATTAAAATGCTGAAAGGGTATATTTTATGGTAAATATTCATGTTTATTTTTATTGTACTGTTGCTGCTCTATTTTGCACTAATATGATAGTGACAGGGTGGTGAGCATTGCTGCCTTGTAGTACTGGTGCCCTGGGTTCAGTAACTGGGGTTCTGTCTACATGGAGTTTGTATGTTTTTCCCATGTTTACATGGGTTTCCTTTGGTTGGTCTAGTTTCCTCCTACAGTCCAAAAAGATGCAGGGTAATTGACTTATGAAAAATTGGTCCTGGTGTGTGTTTGTGCGTGTTTTTGAATGTGTGTGCCCTGCGATGGACTGGCATCCTATACAGGGTGTACCCTGCCTTGTGCCTGTTTGTTGTGCCAGGAAAGGCTCCAGCTCCCCTCTGACCCTGTACTGAATAAACAGATTAGAAAATGGATGAATGGATAATAGGGACTTTAGCTTTCATTCATCATATATAAAACTAGTTTACAAGAAATCTCCCAGACCAATCAATGATACTCATATACTGTGTCTAATTGTTGGCAGAAATAATAAAAAACCTAATCAGTCTTATGGTTCAGTAATATTATACTATATTATTCTGTAGTTAAGGTGGGTAGCTGCGTCAACATGTGTAGGCTGCAAAGGAGCTTCGGGTGTGAGAATGCTCCACAGCGGAAACGTTGTGTTTTCTTTCTTCTCTTTTCAGCATGGAATAAACCTATTACTTGTTCCTTTGCAGCCTATGCATGCTGACACAGCTACCCACCTGAACTACTTCAACCTACTTCTGCTGCGGCCCACTATGCCTTCCTCTAAATCTTTTTCTTATTTCTTCGTTGTTCCTTCTCTTCCTCCCTGGGCTACATGCCCCCCTCTCTTACTAAACCAGCATTCTGTCTCTTCACAGCGATCTGTTCCAAGACCAGGCTTTCTAACCACCTCCTATCCCTTTACAGATGTCCTCGTTATAATATAATTCTTAGGAGCGCACCCTTACACCTGAAGAAGGCTCCACAGCTGGAACTTTGTGTTTTCTTTCTTCTCTTTTCAGCATGGAATAAACATATTACTTGTTCATATATTATGCTATATAATAATATATAATATTAATATTTTTGGTTGTAATTGGGGTTTTCTATTTTACATTCCTAAAATATACCTGTGTTTTTTATTTGTACTGATTTGACCTGTTACTCTTTATTCTCTAGGATACGTTCTGCTTTATGTTTTACAATGCACATCAGTCCACTGGTCATCTTTTAAGCACTAAAAGTTTTATATTTTTCCGCAGGTAACTAAGAGCAATAGGCAGACGGAAAACTTAAGTACCTATCTGGCCCAGTTTGAGAGCAAGATAGATGCGTGTGCCAGACCCAATATAGATAAAGAGGTAATAGGAATTTCTCTGAACTCTCATTGTCAATGTTCCGTTCCTGTTTTTATATATTGTGTTGTATTGATTATCATAGTGTCTAAGTGTCTTTCAAGAAACAGCTAAATGAGGTCCTCAGATCAGTTGGCTACAAACTGCCAGAACAGCAAGATGGCCTCCTCTCCTTTTGTAATTCTTCTTGTGTTCTTAAATTGCAAATGTTAAAAGATGACTCATACTCAATATTATTTAATATGAGTAGAACTGATTCTGGAAAACGCAGTTTAGACAATTCCATTCCATGTTTTTGTTACAGTACGTGTTTTCTGTCCTCTGTTTCAGACTGTAACTCCTGATGATCTTTACTCTTTTACTCGGTTCATAATGGAAGAGCTCAAGAAAAGATGTCTGTACCTGGACTGCTTGATTGTAAGTATATATAATTTATTTGCTCATCAGTTTACTTTTTCCATATGGACTATTTGTGCTAAATGCTGTATGATGGCTTCCTGGTGTGCAGGACATCACCTCCACAGATATAGGTCCTGAGGCTCCCTTGCAAGGTTCCTTTGCCACAGCTGCCCGTACAGAGACCCTGAAACAGGAGAAGCTGGGGAGCCAGACTACAGACAGCCTCCTGCAGCCAAGCAGGATGGGCAGACCTGCCATTGAGGATGTGGCTGTTGGTGTTATTCAGCACATATTACAGTAAGCTGTCAAAGTCAAATTCTGAAATGCAGTTTTTTTAGGTAAATGTCAAAACATATTATGCAGGCTTAATGAGTTATTCACATACCCCATTGAAATCGCTGATATTTTCTTAAAAATGATTCTGTTTTCAGTCAATGGATACAAAATGCTGCTTTTCGCAGATTCACAGTAAATAGGCTTATGAATTTTCTTAAGAAAAGAATCTGTTCTCTTAAGTTTTTAAAATTCTAATTTACTATATGCTTTCTTTTCTGTTCCTCTTCAGATTTGCCTTTAACCTTTTTTTAAAGAAATTACAAGTTGTTGAAGGTTCATTGGTTTCAATTAAATGTAAATATTAAGAACAGTAAGCAATTCAGAAAATGTGGCAGACCTTGGGATGAATCTGAAATTAGATGCATTTAGCATCTATGAGCTTTTGTGTTCGAATAAGTTGTATTACAGCATCCGTTTTGTTGTCAGTTAAGTTACTGTATAAGATCTAGAAAATGTGTATTAAGTACATTATCCTTTACCTGTTCTGAGATTTTTTTTTTCTTTCTCAAGAACACAGAAATCCAAAGTCATGCCAGATCTTCAAGGAGAGCAAGTGGAGAGAAGTCAGCCATTAACAGCTGGTACTGTTTGTAAAGTTCTTTTGCAATCAGTCTACAGTTTTATCCTTATTTAAAATAAAATATTGGAACTGATACAATTGGGATAGGTTCTCTGGAATACAAAATAGCCTAACTGAACAATTGATCTTAAATCCTTACCCTTTTTCTATGCCAATAATTGCAGTATACTGTATAGTGACTGATCCCTCAACTGCTTCTTCTATTCTATTTTTTCTGTCTAATGAGTTCTCATGTTTGTATTTGTTCTAATTTGTTGCGTTCTAATTTCAAAATGCAATTCAACAGTGTGCTAATATAATAATTACAGTTTAGTGAAAGGCAACTTAAAATGTATTTTTAAGCAACTTGGCAGGGCTCTCCTTTTACAGGGACCTACTGTGCTGGCCAGACCCAAAGTCGGCCAACCAGTGAGGTGGCTGTAGCCCTTCGAAGATCAGTGGGGTCTGCCACTGGCCTGAGAACAGAGGCCCCACTCAGGAGAGTCTCGTCCACATGGTGCGTAATGAAAGCTCTCTTCCCAGGTTAACTACGAATAACACTAGCAAGATCACGAAGCATTTTTTATTAAAAACAGTTTTCATCATTTATAATGAAAGGAAGACTTTTTAAAAGTGAAACGAGTTACCATTTGCATTAAATGAAAGATTCAGGTTTATTGCTAGATTTGATTTTTCTTCACTCTTCACTGGTTGTAGCATTCAGGTAATTTTTTTCAGCAATTTGTGTTGGGATCTAAACAATCCTTCTGCTTACATTTACATATAAATCTGTTGTTTGGATTCCGTTTAGGTTTGTGTATCCATATACATTGAGCAAAAAGGTAAAAAATTGTGAAAAATGCTTAAAGATAGTTTTCTTAATGCTTAATATAAAATAAATTAACTAATACACTAATATTCCAATACATTGTGGAAATGTTAGAAGATATTATAGCATTAGTAAGCCTTTTATATACTGTATATTTAAATATCTAATATATCATATTATGTACTGTATATATATATACTTCACACTCTTTGTACATTTTTAAAATATTATATTTTTGTCTTAGTGTCAAAAGGTTTTCCAAGCCTACTCGGTTTGATAAGAGATTCCAGGTTTTTGGACCCAAGCCTGAACAGGAGCCTGTGTAAGAAAACGTAAAGTCTTTGTCTTCCATCGTGTTTATAGGGCTGTGCATTTCTCACACCTTGACTTTTCATTGCACTTCACTCCTTATCCTGCAGAGGTCTGTATTTCATTCATGTTCTAGAAATAAAAAAAAAATCTAATAAATGTGTCTCATTTAGAAAATACCCCAATTACAAGGAACCATTATGGCCACGAACACAGAAATTGTATATATTCCATAGGTAACATGTCAAAATATACCCATATACCCATATTTTGACAGGGTAACATCAGTCCAAAGACTGGATGGACTAAGGGCATATGATCTTTATTCATACAAAAGTAACATGGGTAGCTTGTGAAACTTTATTTTTACATAAACTTCATAAAATCCTAAATAAAAAAAAATGTCTTATTTAATTTGCTGACTTTTCTTGGGCAATTTTTCAGGGTTTGGCACTTAAAACGGGCAGAGTTTTGTAAAAAATACATTTTTTGGCAACAATGTATTACTAAACTAAGACATTGAAATATATCAGATCAAATATTTGAAAAACTAAAATATAGGTAGAAGTATGCACTCTTAATTTGCACATTTGTGGTTTAATGCGCCTCATGAATGTATACAACTACTTAATTTAGGACCCATTAGTTACTAATACTAATTCTCTACCTACATTCAGTCATGAAAAGAATAGATATGCCTATCTCTGCTTTCTTTTGGCAGTTCCTTCAAAGAGGTTATCAACAGTATCCTATGGAAAGCTAATGATGTTTTACTAGCTGTGGCTGAGGTATGAAATCATTTACAGCTGTGTCTTTCAATGTTTAATTCTTTATTCTTTCCAATGTTTATACTTACAGTATAGGTAATGGACTTAGTTAAAATATTTTCTTCAAATTGTATTGTGTACCATTGAGACTTCATTGATACATTATCAGCTGATGATCAGCCAGATCAGTGGTGGCAGGTTCATTTAATTTATTTTGGCTTTTGGTTGATCTTGACCAGGAGTTCTACAAAAAGAAAGAGAGACGGGCCATCACCCGGCCCCAGTATCTGCAAGAGACCTTTGAGCACTGTGCAGAGGTGTTGAACAGCAAGCTGCTGTCTTACCAAAACCAAGCCCATGATTACCACAATGCATGCCTGCAAGGTAAGTATCTTCTCCCATTGAGCTAATATAGGACTTAGTAGAACTGATTTTGCAATGTTTCTGCTTTCACACATCTACTATGACTAAATCAATCACAGTTTTACATATTAATTTAACAAAGGATTTTTGTAACCTGGAACATTTTTGTATTGGTTTTGATCATAAATATCCCAAAAGCTAAATATTATTACATTTTTGCAATGAGTGGGTATTTGATTTTTATATAAGTATGTTCAAGTAATATCTTTTACATTTAGCAAAAGCTGAGCCAGTTAGTTGTTTATTGCATTTCTAAAATTGTGGCAACTCCACATTACAGCCTTGCAATTATGAAAATTATTGAAAATGTATGATTTAAGTTTAATTAAGCATGTTTAGTACTTGGATTAACGAAACCTCAGGAATATGAGTATGATGGAATATGTATATGCTATGAATGCTGCTTGTATGGGGTTACTTTTTTATTTTTGTGGAACATAAGATGTCTTCCAACCCTTTGTTTCATTTCATTTAATTTAGAGAAGCAGTTTCTGCAAGAGCAGCACATATTTCCTTTAGGACAGGTGTCAACAGTGATGACAGGATAGTTAAGGCATACAAAAAGGTAATGATGTATGTATTGTCTTTAATCCTTCTGGCAGAGTTCAGAGAGCAGCTGATGCGGTTTGAGCAGTGTCTGTCGCATGTGCCTAGGCAACTCATTGGCCACCTGTCAGAACAGCACTTGCAGAAACTCAGCCAAGCTACATCCCAGATATACCACCATTTCGCACTAAAACAGCAGGAGAGTGAACATCAACAGGTACAACACTTCACCAATTGTTCTGTATGATAGTTTTATGATACTATTATTTGTCAAAAGACAGACCAGGTAGACCCATCATTAACATACTGTGTTTATGGGGGAGGTCATGGGAAAAGGGATATCTGAATAGATTTTTAAGTCATCTGTTTCCATCAGAGATCACTTAAATTAAGGTTACTCTCGGTAAAACATTGCCCTTATCTCATATTTAAAACACTAGAAACTGATCACTTGCCTCTCCTAATTATTTTGCCAAATGCTTTTCTCTGCATTCATGATTAATGTTTTCAACATTAATCCCATAAGTCTGTAACAACACTTTGTAAGACTTTTATTATTTAGGACCATCATTATTTGCTTTCTAACAGTGTAACCGTTTATACATGTCGCAATTTATACATGTCGCAGTGGCATCATAATTTTGTTCTTTCATATTTTAGTGTGTTGACTTCTGTTCTTAAGGTTTAGTGCTTAATTTAGTCATGAAATAGTGGACATACAATATTAAGATGCTTTCACTAATTGCAATATATTCTTAGTCATGTTTGTAATTGTTTTTCTTTAGCGTTTCTGTTTTAATTTTTCTGATCATCCTGTATTATTATATATTTTTAATATGTCTATAGAATGACCATTGGAATAAACTGCGACCCACTCTAGGCCATCCAAACAGTGTGAATGAGCTTGAGAGCTTGTGTAACCTGGAGGAAGTGAGACTTAAAGAACTGATAAATACAATTGATACCACCAAATTACAACTGCAGGTCAGGATGTGCAAACACAAATTTATTTTATTACTAGTAAAGATTTTTTGTCAATACTGTAATTGGTAGTGAGTGTACTTACTCTAATCTGCTTTTGTATTTTTTAATAATAATATCTAATAAGAGAAACCTGTAATCTGGAGCATGTTTTCATATACCAACATGATTGTACTGATTTTAAAGAATGATTGTTTTCACATTGCAGGAGTGTTTGAAAAAACACGCTGAAGACTTTGTTACAGCACTTGCTTCGCTAACAGAAAACCTTCTTCTCCTGCTGGATGACTTTGTGACTATAGATGATATTCAGATTGGACGTAAGTCTCTGTCCTAAACTTCATTGCATCTGTAACACGGATAAATAGCTTTGGTTTATTAAAACCAGAGAAAATGTACTCTTCGTTATGCGCATTTGTTGCGTTCTAAGTTTGATATGATATATTAAAAGTTGTTCGAGACAAAGGTAGTCAGTCTCTTCATTGATATTTGTGTTGTTTTTCAAGATCAATGCAATTGAAAGTTTAATTACCTTGATTTCTTTCATTTAGAGATTGCAGTTGTGAAGGAAAAGACTTGTACTCTTATACGGCGAAAACAAGCAGGTCTCCCTCTGGAGGACAAACAATATAAACCTTTAATACAGCGCGGCAGCAGGTAAACAGAATTGCAGATTAGGATATGCTAATATGCTAAGGACAATATTTTGATGAGAAATGTTTTTGATTAAATGCTAGCAATCAAAACTAAACTTGCGTTATTCTGTAACTTATGCTGTGAAAAATGTATTCTAGAATACTGCAGGTCTTCCATAAGGTTTCACATCAAAAGTTAAAATCATAAAGTTACAGAATAGTTTTTAGAGAAGGCGGAGTGAATACAATGCTTAGCATGTTATTCTGTATTTACCCAGGCGGTAAAGAGCAATTGTACAGTTTACCTAGAAAAATGAAAACCTTTCAAGATACCCTTGCTGTTTTTGAAATTACCTTCTTATTTAATGTTTTGGGATTTTTAAAAAGAGATATCTTTTTCCAGGTGGGGAAAAGGCATTAAAGAAAAATATGATTTCTAAGCCTTCCTTTACATTAGTGTTTCTCTTGCTGTTCACTGTGTTTTCTATGCATTTTCACATTGTTTAATTTATTTTAACAGAACTTGGCCAGGAATTCCTTACTTTGAACCCAAAGCCAAAATAAATGCTGAAAAATCCTGCAGAGAAACAGCCTCAGTTAAAACTGGAAAAACAACTCTGGGCCACTTGTCAGCAGTAGAAGCAAGAGATTCAGTCTATCAGGTATGTTAAAATGTGATATTTTGAGTCATAGTATTGCAGAATTTTAAGTGCTTAGCATACAATCTACAAATCACTTTTCATATTCATCTCAAATAAAAATGCAAGTACAGTACTTCAACTGAAGATTGTATCTCAGGAGTGTGCTTTCATTTAAATAATGCTTATTGGCTATACTCTGGCAGTTTTCTTGTGATAAAATCTGTATTTTGAAAATATTTTGTGGCAGTCTTTAATTTGTATTTTGATAATAATAATATACTGAGATTATAATGCCTGGTGAATAGCTGCAAGCCCTGAAGGCCATGCTGACTTTACCTTTTCATTATTTTCAATGAAGAAGCATCAAACGGAGTATGATAAGGAGATAACGAGAACTGAAGAAGAGTGGGAAGCCCAGAGGAAAAGTGCCAGACAATGGGAGGAAAGCTGGAAAGAATCAGTGTTGAAAATCAAACAGCTATATGTGTGATGGCACAATAAATTAGAAAATGAACAATATTTTCTTCTGCACCTTTAAAGACCATAAAATATTTGTATGAGTTATTTTCACCAACCTTGTCATTTACTGACTTGATTTACTGTATAATCTTAACAGCTATGATGGTAATTAGTAATTTATGAATATATAAATGATCATGGCTTAAAAATGTAGTTCCATTTAGTTCGATCTTGTGTAAAATGCAAGTTAGTATTTTGACAAACTGGATTTAAGGACTGAAACCACCAAACTCTCATGTAAGCAAAAAAGAATGTTTATTTGCTGTAAAAACCTCAATTGAAAACTGATCATTCAATATAGTACACATAATAAAGAATTTGTTTGAAGATTTTAATGACAGGACTTAAAATATCTATAACCACATGCAATGGGTTACCAATATGCAACCAGCAACTAATCCCTTTTTTCCAGCATCTAACTACCGCTGTGTGATCTCATTCCCAGTACACCTGGTAGGGAACCATTTTAGGACTCGTCCACTCCGATACCCTATTTACATGGCCCATATAACACCTTGAAACCACGCAATAGCCATAGTTTTCTTTGAGAATCCTTTTCATAAAGTTATGATTGGTCTTTTCTAGGTATTGTGAACAGGGTAATAACAGCCCTCCACTCTACTGTGGTCAAGACCCAGATAAAAGGTGCAGTGTGCATCTGGAGTCACATTCCAAAACAGGAATAAACTGCTGTTGGGAAGTTTCTATTAAATATAAAAAAATAAAATTAAATAATTTGGTGTCCACAACCAGTGATCTTTGCTTAGCTTAAGTCATTAATGATTAATAATGTAAACAATTACAAAAATCAGAGCACCAGGCATTGGAGATAAGGCAAAATCACAAAAGGAAATTTGCACTTTAAAAAGAAAATTCAGATACTGTATCTGTAAGTCAGGGTGACATTGCAATCCACATTTTGTGACAAAGCTTGAAAAATGATTAAAGCAGTTTACTTTTTCACACACTGAATTAGAATTCCAACCCAGTACAATCAGGATTTAATTCTTATTTCTGTGCAAAAAAATGGATTTACATATTTCTGCAGTTTCAGTCATATGCTACATATCTCACAGGGGTAAATGTTACATTTTATTTATAAGGATACATAGAAATGACACAGCAAATAATCAAAGGGTCAGCTGATTCTAAGAAAATAGTTTTTTTTTAACAATCTTTCATCTCATTGCAGAAATGACGGATAAGCCGTATTCCCAAGAACATCAAACATGCCCCTACTATAGACAAAGGGGAACCATTAATTTCAAGCAATATGCCCCCCCCCCCAGCAAATAACAGATTCTTTCAGTAATGAAGCTGATACAGTATGTGCTCCTAGGGCACTATTTTCTTTAAATTCCAACCATTTGGAACTCCTATGTCCAGCATGTTCATGTATCAGCCACAGATGAAGGCCTAGAATTTTGCCATGACATGTCTATCCAGCTGTTCCTTTGTAGAATAGTTCATCACAGAATTTGTGATGTATCTGTCCTTCTGACCCTTCGGTTATTTGTGTGTATATGCTCATTTTTCTGTCTTCGTACTCTTTGCCCACTAAATAAATGTACATTAAAATGGTAGCACTGTGTTGGAGTACTTTATTTTCTTTAGAATAAAAACAAACACTCATAGCCTCATTAAGAGGAAGGTTTATGTGTATGCATGCAGTAATTGCTGCAAATCAAAACTGCAAAAACATAATTATTCATTGCCTGATTCTATGGAAAAATAATTTGAAAATATACCATCTAGTTCATAATAGTACAGTATATTACTATTTTCTCTAGTTTTCATTGCTGCAATTACTACAAACTATTACTCATTCAAAGGCATGTAAATGGATGTTTTTTTTCTTTGTGTGCATATAGCATGAGTTAGGGCCTTCCGTTTTTTTCCTTCTCTGCATGCATACAGTATCTAGACTTCCTCCTCGCTTAGAATGAGGATAACTGATGCAGTACCCCTTGGCTATTTCTTGATGAATTTCTGGTAGATTTGGGTCTCATGGTGTCAAAGGACTGGTCTCAAAAGGTAATTTACACAAATGCTCTTTAAATACTGCAAAAGACCACCGATATCTCTGTCCCAAGACAGTTGTGCAAATTCAGAGACCGAGGGCAGCTGATTTTGAAAGATTTCTGTCCACTTTCAAGGCACCAATTTGTTTTAAACAGCATTCCACAGCAAGTTGAAAATACCCTCACAGAACTGTCCCCTCTATTTCACCAGCCCACAAGGCAATACCATGACTACTAAGGCATATTCTCTCAGCAAAGAAAGTAATTTTTGTTCTACAACTGTTTTGTTTAATTGGTAGAATTATTTTCAGTATAAGTTTCTAGTATGTCAATTTTTAAATAAATTATTTATACATTATAATACCCTTCCTGCAGAAATCCTGCAAATACCCCCAAACACTGTAACTGTACAACAAAGTGAAGTTTTCTGTTTTCATGCTGGGATTTTCGGACTAAAGCATGATTCTGCTCTCTCTTAAGAGATTAAGACCCCTTAAAACACCCCTTTCCCTCTGCAAAGGGGTAGTGCATCTTCTAATCCAGTTTCCTTAATGGAACTCTTTTGTAACAATAAAGCAGATTCATATGTAACCAAAATCATAAGTACAAATGTTCACTGTAAAACACGTAGCTGATGCAATGTTCCAGCAATTATTCCACACAAGGTTTCAGAAGATTTCCCTTGATACTCAAGAGTCCTCTCAGAGAGCAGTAAAAGGAATGGCTTTTGTTGGAAATGAAAGGATGACATCTGAACCACCTGTCCAATCATTGTACCCCTTCTTCATCTACATATGTTGAGGGAAACCAGCCAATCTACAAAAGAAGAAGGCAAAATATCAATATAAAGCAAGAGTGGAAATTACATTTGAAGGTTAGTGATGCCTAATTTTCTATGATTAAGAAACCTTGACCAGTTTTAATTAAGACTTTATTTTAACATTATTCTTGTCCATCATTATGCTCACAAACCGAATGACATGATAAGGACGATAGACCTTCAGGACTAATTTGACTGGTGCCTACAAATAAACTGTAAATTGTAAAGAGAGATCATGCTGCATGATCTGTATCACAGCAATCACATACCTTGTCACTAAGCATTATTGTTGATCACAATTTTGTTGGTCACTCGTTTTCCAATTTCATTTTAAATGAATTACAGCCAATAACTTCCCTTTGTGACATATCAGTACAGTGTGAACACCGCTATATGCAGCACAATATGTAGCACATTATTAAAGGAGGTTATTATTTAATTTAAGAAATTGCACTGTGTGTCAGTCTCCAATGGTATTCCCACGAATGTTTGTTTTCATCTCAGTTGGAAAGCAAATGCAACCAAGATTGATTTTTAATTATTCATGATCTCTAAGATGTAAAGGTAATTATTCTTTGTAGGAATTATGATCATAAAAGTAAACATAACACTTGACAGAACTGCACAGGAAAGTGACTTACCCTTCCATTGGCTTCCCCTTTCCACCAGCCCTGGTCTCCACCAATCTTACTGTAGATTTTCACAACGTCTCCTTCCCTCAGAGACAGTTCCCTCATGTCACGGGCTGCAAAATTGTACCTGGCTACAGCTGTTCCAATGGCTCTTGGTGTAAACACTGCAGAGTAGAGTTCAGAAATGAAGAGACTGCCTTTAGGATGTTATACAGTGCTTTTGTGACTTGTGTGTTCAGTATTTAGTTTCTGAATCCTGGCTAGAGCCCTTTCATAAAATAAAACTTTTAAAATAAGAAATGAATTCCAGTTTAAATTCCACAATGTTAACTGTCTTATAAATGGCCAATTCTCTCTTTCCCCTACCATTTTTGTCAATAAAGTAAAAAGGCTGTTATGACCTCAAGAATACATTCAGCTAACAGTTTACATCTGTTTTAATTGGACGTGGAAGGATACCCGATTCAAAAGAGGACTCAGTTCTGTCTGTATTAATTAATGAAATACACATCATTTAGAAACCTTCCAGCCTATTCCTCCATAAGCCACAATCCCTCAAACCCTCATCTGTATTAAAATGAAAATACAGAAAATGGACCAAAAGACATTAAAGTAAAAGATGTGAATTAAGTGCTAACCACACATTATCTCCTCCCACCAAAAAGACTGGAGAAAATAGTGGACTTGTCATGGGTTTAACCCTGTTTAAACCAAGAAGCCTATCATTAGCAGAAGAAGCAACAGAGAGACATTTCAGAGCAGAGAAGACAGGTACCTGACCAGAAGGGAGCAGAGGTCTGAGAGGAGAAGTTTAGACCCTGAGGACTGAGAAAAGAAAAGTTGTAGGAAGCACAGGAAGCTGTCATGACAGAGGCGAGAGAGGAAGAAAGGGAAAATTAGCATTCGGTGCTTTTACCTGAACACAGAACTCTTATAATATGTTCAGAATAACTTCAACTTTGTTTTATGAGGCCAAGTAGGGAGCACAACAAAATGAAACAACAAACTACTGGAAACTGATGTTTTTCAATAATATACAAGAGCTAATTGCTCTTAACAAAGATTATTTTATTTTCCTCTCATTGCAATCACACACACTATTGACTTGTAGATTGATACGACTTTATTTCTTAAAAAGCAAGCACCAGTAAATTAGTTTAATTAAGGACACATATGATGCAATTAGTTCTAGGTCATGAAAGTTATAGCCTGGCTCCAAATCTCAGTGGGTTTGATTAGTGAATTCTGAGTTCACATCCCTTCCCTTCTCAGGAGATGAGAACATGCTTGGAATGCATGACATGTTGATCTGTCTTCTGTAAATACATTCTGATAAGTAAATGAATAATTCAATACAACAGAATGTTTTGGATCCTGCTAGAAACTGAACAAAGGCAGCCATGGTTCACAGGTCAGTCAAGGAAAAATAATTTATTAAACATTTAATGGTGCATGCTATGAATGGGACCAATGAGCTGGACTCAGATCCAGGCTTGCCAAGAAATACAATGCTCCTGGTGTTCAAGGCAGATAATGTATGGAAGCCAATTAACGCTATGGAAAAAATATATGATCCTGTTATTATGATATAACATTGTGTATAACATAAGGAAAAACACATTTTCAAACACACCATAAAAAAATATGTATTTAAACACCAACATTTTCACAATTAATAAAAAGGCCACTTTCATTTAGTCTAAAAATAAGGTTAGATTTGACCTGGGATTTTGTGAAATGGTACAGTACAGTTTCTTTACATTTTGTTTGTGTAAACAACACATTTCTCCTGTCTTTAGATCACACCCTTCAAGGGATGTTTTACTATTACACTCCTCATTAATGTATTCTCTTGACTGCTTATGCAACAGTGCATCTAAGTGTACCCGTAGTTTCACATTAAGAATTAAATATAATAGTTTTGCTGTGTATTTTGTGCTTTTCATGAAAGTACTGGCAATGGGTCAGAGACAAAATTTGTCACCTGACCCATTTACCTACAATGGTGAGAGACAAGGATATCACGCTATTCACCAGGACTGCCAGTCAGTTAATAGCGTTTAACCCAGAAATTAACTTTATAACTGGGAGTTGTACCTGATGTCTAAAAATAGATACATTACAGGTATTCCATTATTCAAATTACTTTCCACAAAAGGGTGTGTGGCATTCTTTTATTGTTCTTAATGTAGATGATAATTCCTTGAAGATAGTATTCTGGGTTCTAAACAATTAATTTGTCCACAACGTTGAAAAATGTTTTTTTTTGTCAATGTTTTCAGGTTTATCATCCAAAAACTGATTGACAGTACCTGATGGCATTCAATTTGGTTAAGGATATAAGAAATTTTGTAGTTTAGTGCCCTGCAGTTTAGGACCAGCTGCCATAGCCAACAGAGCGATGCAAAAATGAAAGAAGAGTCCTGTTAATGTTTTTTCTGTGGCACTAAATGATAATTATATCATTATTAATTTCTTTAGATATGCGATTCCATATTATATTCCCTATTTATTAAATTCTAAAAGTATGCTTTTGTTTACTCGGATAACGAGTATATTTGCAGAAAAGCTTAAAAATATCACTTTTCTCACAAAGTATATAAACGTACAATAACATGGTCAGACGGAGCATGTAAAAATGTTTCAGTAATAACCACATGTAAAATGTTTAGGGAGAAATGGAATACTGGTGTGTATTTTTTCTTTAAACTACCAATACCAGCCATATACAGTACAGTTTACATACAGTAATATGTTTATGTTCCTAAATTAAAATCTTTTATGAGCATGTGAAAGGCATGGGGAATCAGAGATTCTCAAGACTTACTTTGTATGATTGGAAATGAATGTGTGATCGGATCAACGAAATGCTGTGGTGTTACTTTTTGTCAATAAGTAAAAAATAAAGTCTTTTCGTTTACAAAGATGGTTACAAAGAATGTGGACCAGGGCAATACTTTGAGTTTACAGCTTATCCAAGGTCATTCATTATTAATACTATTAGTAATATCTTTGGTAAAGACTTTGATGCATAAAATATTTCTGCATAATTAAAATATTTATGATAAAGGTGGTAGGTTGTGTACTTTTGTCCAACTGAGCAATCTTGCTTTCATAAAATATACCAACTTTTTAATGTATAATGATTAATATGCTGTAACATACAGTTTAAATTTAAAAGTCTCAAGAGTATACAACTTAAATTCTTAATTGAATAAAGATTGTCCCTCAGCAGTGATTGGGATTCGAAACCGGGTGTTTTCTGGTGACAGCTCAAATGCTGTACATGAGAGGTTAAGCTTTATTAGCTCCACCTGGCGGTTTTACAAGGTGATTCCCGATACTATAAACATAATCTAATATGCATACGGTAAATTGCGGTATGACTTGGTATGACGTGTTATGCCGTGCATAGATGCGACATGCCCACCACGTTGTACAGCAGCGTACCCCGCTTAATTTGAATGGCTGCATCTGTAATGAGCAAATAAGTACAGGTTTTGCAGCAGCTATTTCACAGCAGAAATGTTCCAATGTGATCTGCATCCAGAGTTAAAAAGTAAGTTGTACTGTATCTGTCAGCAAAACCATCGCAATGACAAGAGCAAAATTTCTATTGGATTAAAAGAGATGTTTTCACAAGTCTGCTTCTTTACAATGTAACAGAGCTACTTCATCTCACCAGATGTTTGGTTGCCTCATTTTGAATCACAGAACATGGCTCTGCACGTACCTGGAAATATGATCAATTTTGTGGTGTAAATCTGAGGTTTTACATGTAACAGTATGCATTTTACTTTTACTGTGGTTTAAAATGCACAAATAAATGTCAATTCTTTCTAACCCCCAAAATATAAAAATAGCTCTGCTGTTCCCCTTTAAATAGGTAAGAAAACATGCTTTGATGTAGCGAAAAAATCATAAAGGTAGTGTTTGGATAAATCACTTGATGACTGTAGATTGATATTTACTGTTTTTGTGAATGCTGTCTGGGACCGTTATCCTCTGTCCAAACACAGAATGGTATAATGCTCAGAAACCTGTTATTAATTTATCTTGTTCTAACATTTGTGAAACAAAAGTTTTGGTTCACTCATTAACCACAAAACTTTCCAATGAATTGTAAGTAAAGATTTTTTTTGGCTGAGGGTATTTCATCCAGACTTCATGAAGCGTCTGCGATAGAACTGGAGTTTTTTGTTCATGTGAAGAAGCTACATTTTCAAAGCTACATTTTCTTTCAAGATAATTCTTTGGTATAAAATAGAAAGTTATTTAATTTCTTTTTTAAATTCATTTTGTTTTTCAATTTCTTTGCCCTGTCATTATTTATCCTTAAAAAAATAAATTATTTAAATCTGTGACATCACTATTCTGTGCATACTGTAGTTTATTTAAATGATTGAAAGATGCGCTGTCCGTTAACCTTGAGTGACTGTGTTTCTGCATGAGTTGATGCATTAATAATGTGATTATTCAGAGGGTGTGACCAGTGTAACAATACTGTCAAAACTGCTTTTCATCACTCTTATTCTTTTAGGAGACTTTGTTCATTGGATTTCTACTCATACTGTTTAATCATGAGTGTCTGCATGAGTCTGTAAACCAATCAGAAGTGTCCGTGTTTTCTTTCTGTGGAATGTTACTTTGTTTCAATAATAATTGTATAATTATTCACACGGATTTAAGATGAATAAAGTTCCAATAGAAGGCAAAATACCACCTGTCTTTGTACTTCCACTGAGCTTGTCTTGGAATTTATTGCAGAATTCACTAAGTATATTCACTACTTGGATGTTTCAATCATTTAAGTGAAGTACAGCAGGCAGAAGATTTAAGGAAATTTGAAGAAAAAAACTAAAGAAACTAAAACAAATTAGAAAATGAAACAAACAACTATTTTTGTCCCAAACGATTACCTTGAAACAGAATTTAGCTCTCACACTAAACCCCGTAACAGAAACTCATAACAGTTTAACAAGAAACTCATATTGAGGTGTTGCATGAAATACCAGAAATACCTGATGAAATACCCTTGGATGAAAAAAAAAAATCAGTACTTACAAATTATAGGATTTTTTTGTGGTAAAAAACAATAACATAACATTTTTCCAAGTTTTAGCACAAGATGGATTAATAACAAGGTGTTTGATGAAACTAACTTTCTGTCTTTCAGTGTTTGGAAATAGGTTAACAGTCCCAAACAACACACGCACAAAAGACTAAATCTCAAACTACAGTCACAGTGACATATGGGATTACTGGGTTCACTAATTTTCACTACATAGTAGTGTGTATTTTTCTTACCTAAAATTCTGACATTGTACAAGTATCCTTTTTAATGCATTACTTCCAACTTCATGAAAGTACCATTTTTATTAAAGACAATGAAAGTATAATGTTATGCTCCCTTTTGTCAAATGATTAGAATTAAGAAAAGCCTGTAATGCATCTATTTGTAGACATTAAGCATAACTCCTGGTTGCATGGTTAGTTCCGTGGTTAAATGCATATCACTGACCAGTACATAGGAATGTTGCTAGCCTGGTGAATACTGTGATATCCTTCTCTCTCACCATTGTAGCCAGTAGGGTCATGTGACAAATTTCGCCTTGGACCCTTCGCCAATACTTTCATGAAAAGCAGAACATACTGTACATGGCAAAAATATCACAAGTACGTAGCTGCATCAGCATACATAGGCTGCAAAGGAACAAGTGAAGGTTTATTCCATGCTGAAAAGAGAAGTAAAGAAACACAAGGTTTTGGTTGTGGAGCCTTCTTTGGGTGTGTAATATTACATTTTACATTACAAATATTTACCTTTACTTTTAAGCCTGAATGAAAGCCGCCTGTTTATTAATTGCAAAAAGGTTATATTTTTCATTATGAAACAAGCATTATGTCAAGTAAAGACAGGTATGTACTATTTTTATGGTACATTTGAGAAAGGCATTCAACCTTAGATTATACAGTATGTATAATGATGTCTTGCTGAAACTCAATAATTTTGAAATTATGCAACGTTATCTTGTTAAAAGAGTACACTTATTGTGCAATGTTATCTCATAATAACACAATAAGTTTTTGGCCCTAACTGGCTTCAATGGTAATTCAATGGTAATTTCAGGCTTCAATGTACATGATAATCAGACTTTTTCCTGACCCCAGTAAAGAGGGTCAGGAGCAGAGATTGAGTGGGAGCATGTGTTTGCATGCTTGTATTCTTAATGATTGACCTATCAGTTAACCTGCATTTACATCTTGTCATTCCTCTTACAAGCTGTCTACAATAGATTAAAGTCTTTACCTAGAAGTGAAATCATCTTCACTATTTGACAGAGTCCATTTAACAGTTAGAAGCTTGAATAAATAGAAAAAGAACAGATTATAACTGCATGCTTTACCTGGGGAGCGAGTATTTGCACGGGAGGTAGACCGTTCTCGAGATTTGTAGGGGTACCGTAATGTTGTATCTAACAGCTTGAAGCTCTCCTTCAGAGAATGCATTTGATAATACTCAACCAGCTCCTAATGCAGATAAACAAATCAGTATTAAATTAGAAATCAACACCTCTGGAAAGTGTATTGTATTGCAAAAGATGGAAAAAAATGAAATAATTACCAAGAGGCTTTCAAACTTTTTTGCTTCTGTAATGTGGATCCAGCTGTCTTTTTCTACAACTTTAATATGTTTCACTTCATCATTAAACCTTGGAAAAAAAAGACATTTTCAGAACAGGAGCATAAATTAAAAATATGTTGTAATTTATAGTACATGAGAACAGTTTTAATTTAACATAACATGATAGATTTAGGCAGGTAACCGTCATTAATAAGAATCATACTGCTCAAATTAAACATTCAGCATTTGGTGGTTTTTACAACACAAACTCTGAAAGAGATGTTTTGTTCCATGAAAGGAAAATTCACCAGCGCAATCTTACTTGATGCTGATGGCGAAGCGCTCTGCCTCTGCCGTTCTCTCTCTGATTAAGTACGTTCCGCTGGTGTGGGACTTAAGGAGATTGTCTGCTTGTTGTCTCTCCATGTTACCAGCAAACCTGCCAGAGTGAAGAGAGAAGGTAGGTAGTGTCTACTCAGCATGTTTCAAAGCTGTTTTTATTATTCTCTTCAAATGCCCAAATCATATTTCTAACCGATCCATACCAAACTATTTAAATACTTCTGATACTTGAAAGAACATAAACTCAACAGTGTGAGACGATTCACAACATATTTAACATGCATGGAGGAAGTGAATATCGAAATCACAACATATTTTTATGCTATTTAAGAAAGAAACATACTTTTCTTCTTTCAGATATTAAGGAGGCACCTACCATGGATAAGCATTGTAATCGTGATCTCTGGATGACTGCCGATTAGGAAGAGACTGAAAGGGCTGGAAGAAAAGGCAGAACAAAATTAATTGCAATATTAGAACTGAACACATAGATAGAGGATGTGAAGGTTTGTTGATTTTTTTCTGTTAGCAGGGACAAGTATGAGCTAGATTATATTCTACAGACTACTGCAGTGTCCTTACCAACAGGATTGCCCTGGGGAATGTATTTATACCTCATATCTCATATCTACAAATCCAGACTGATCTACCCTGGAGATTTTTGCTTTTTTGAGCCTGCACTGAATTTAGACTTTGGCAAGCAGTCTGATTTAGCTAAGGAAAAAAGAGTAAAAGACCAGATGGTAACCTAATTTACAAAAACATCAGTGCAGGCTAGCAAGAATACAGGAGTTCAACTTGTTATTCACCATCTACTTTCCAATTCGTAACTCTTAGTTTCGTAATGCATATTTCCCATTCAGAAGCTCTCAAAGAGTATAAATGGGATGTGCATTATGAAATGTTTTGTGCATGTTCAATAGTGGAGCAATCCTTAATGAAGTTTCTTAAAAGAATTAGATGTATTACCTTAGGATCTAAACAGGGTTTCACACTATTACTGGGGAAAAAGCCACTCTTCTGTGTCTGCACCAGTTTTCCCTGCAACATACATGTTTAAAACTTTATTTATTTTTTATGTGCTTTATTCACATTGCACTAAAACAGTAGTATTTTTAAGAACTACATTCTTTACAATATTAATGGCTTTGTTCTCACTTCGCAGTTCAAGTTCACTAAACATTAGTGCTGTGCACTAACTGGACATTTGCACAATGTGTGATAAATGTCTGCAATGTAACATTTTAATGAAAGTTTTCAATTCACATTTTTGCTGGCAGTAAGATTCTTTATTCCCTATTAAGCACTTGGATGGAAAACACATAATACCTCTGGTTATATATTAAGATATCTTCACCCCTCTCCACTTTGCACTTCTCTGCCCCTCCTGCATCCTCCCCTCTCCCAGCTTTTGTTCTCCTTTGCTGTTTAATCTTTGCTGTCTGCCCTGTCTTTCTCACAGCCGAAGAAGGCTTCACAGCCAAAACTTTGGGTTTTCTCTCTTTTCTTTTCAGCATGGAAAAAAACTATTACTTGTTCAATTGTAGACTACGCATGCTGACGCAGCTACCCACCTGAACTATATTAAGATATGTGTTGAAATATTATTTATGAGCTGGTATGATTATAAGATATAAAGAACTCATGTTTTCATGGAGTGTGGGCTGTTCTGTTGAAATTAAATGCACTATTAAAAGACTGGTACCATTAATTAAGGTCAGTCAACTAAACTCACCTCCCACCATGAGGAGTCAGGGTCACCTTTCAGCAGCTCAATGACATCCCCTGTCTGGAATGAGAGGACTGGCTTTCCCGGAAGTGTGGGGGTCCCATGGTAATTCCGAACAGCCACCATCTTAGGGCCTTAACAGTCACAGAACAACCCATTAATAAACAAGAACAAACCCCACCCTTTTTATCCCTAATTCTGGACAACAATTAGTGGGTTTCCAAGTGTTAAACTAAAAATGTCAACAGAAGCATTACTACCTCTTTAAAATTATCATCAATCAGAGATGATTTGTCTTTTGAAAATTCATTCAGTGCTGAAACTGAGTTATTTCCATAAAAATCTTTAAATACTTCTAAATAACACAATACTTGAATTAAAAATTAAAAAACTGAAATTAAATTAAACCTATTAGATTATGTGGCACTTCAGGGGCTTTAGTAAAGGTCAAAGCTTTACATGTATTTTAAGATGCTGCATACAGTATGTACTGGAAAAACTGATGACTTAATTGTATTTACGATCAGATGTGCACTAGGTGGCAGCAGAAATCTGCTCCAGATACAGTACATGCTTCATTGTATCAGAAGATGAGCAGCAGTTTTGACAATGATGAAAGGCAAAATAAATCAAACCACTGCTTTCCACTTCTTTACAAATGTAGTTTTCAAATATAGAAATTGTCATTAATGTGATCAAAGCCACTTATAATACATAGACCTGTTAATGCTAGCAATGCTAAAGCTGTTACCAAAAAAGAATCTTACCTGAAGCATGAGGTCCAGGCTCCTGTTACAAAGACATGGATAAAGAAAGCAGGCTTTACATTTGATTATGTCAAATAATATTACAGCAGCTTAGAGCAGGATTTTTAATACACCAAATCTATAACTAGGAAAGCGGAATATGAATATCTTGCAAAGGTAAAGGTTCAAAAAGGTGTGGAAAAACTTACCGAGTCTTGGGGATCTGAAAATTGAAACATGCAGACAATGAGAATTTTTGGTCATGATACAATGCTTTGAATTATTTTTATGACTGTAAGTATGACATTTTTTAAACCAAAGAATATTTACAAACAAATCTGCAATGCACACTCTGCAATACATTTTCTTTCTGGAAAACAGCAAAATGAAGGCTTTTGCACAAAAATAAAAGTTAAAGTTCTTGTAAAGCTAATAGTATGTGAGAGAAATTGTACTAAATGTACTGAATAAATTAGAAGGGAGCCTCACTGTTTATGTAGTTGCGGCCACTGAAGAATGTAGTTTAATATTGCACTTACTTATTTTGCATATTGTAATGACCTCCAGGCATTCCTTATGTGCTCCAGTGCCACATTTGGAACAGTAGTAACCTTGATAAAAAATTCCTCTGGTGAAGATAAATAAGAAGGATAGATGTTGTAATTGCATGCCAGTACTTTTGTACAGTATTTGCAAAATAAATTAAAAGCACGACT
The DNA here is from genome assembly GCF_040954835.1 of Lepisosteus oculatus. NCBI lineage: Eukaryota > Metazoa > Chordata > Actinopteri > Semionotiformes > Lepisosteidae > Lepisosteus > Lepisosteus oculatus. Next base: position 7,287,385 of record NC_090719.1, on the reverse strand, counting down.
GATGAGGCAAAGTGCAAAAAAAAAATCAGGGCAATGAAAACACTTCTGGTGTGGGAGCAAACAAAATTCTACAAGTGTTTAAGACCTTGGAAAAATACTGAATCACTCCTGTCAGTTAAATAATTAATTCTAATGGGTAATTAAGTAAGCACCCATTAGGACCATTATAAATAACGATCCCAGATTTCCCTTTCAAAGCTCACCTGAGCAGCATCTTGCAGGCCCTGCAGTTGGTGTTCTTTTCGAACGTGTGCATCTGGAAATTGTGATGGTTTGCTGTGGCCCTCTCTGGCTTTATGTTTGACCTGGAGATGAGCAGAGTATCACAAATATTTCTGTTATTACCCCGTTTTCTCTTTCTGGTGTGTATTCAGTCCTAATATTAAAATTGTTGAGATGCAAAGTAAATGGTTTGCATATGACCACAAAAGAACAAATCCCACTCCACATATTTCACCATTGTCTTGATGCCCTTACTGGAAAATGGTGTAAAACGCAGTACATCAGGGACCTAATTTACTATAGAAAGCTCAGTACCCTGAACATCCACAGCTGTGAGCACTGCAGCTCACAGGAGCAAAAGCAGTGCTAAATGAAAAGAATTTGGTATACGGGGAAATGAGCTGAAGAGGACAGAATAGACTCAGCACTGCATTATGATTTGATGTAAAGATGACATGTCTGACAGCATTCTAGAGTTTCAAATCTTTCATACGGTGTATTGCTTCTACTGTATATGCAGTACAAAGAGCTGGTTGTAAAAGAAAAATGTGTGAAGTAACATTGCAAAGCTTTCTGATTCCAGTGATTCCACAATTGTGCCATATCTCTATACTGTAGGAACAGGAACATCACAGGATATTTTGCAAGCAAAGCTGAATAAAAGCAACAATGAAAAAGACAAACAGTATCTCAGTTTTTCCTGGTAGAACAAAAATACAGCTCTGAAAAGGATTCTTGTGACATACAGTTCACTGGTAGCATTTTCCCAATTCTTTAATTTACCTGATCCTAATTTTTTGCCCTTAAAGCCAGGTAAACGTATCTAATTTGCCTGGGTTCTCTAGACTTACATTGCCATTTCAAATTGCTCCATCCACTTCCTCTTCATGTCCTCAGTCTTGCAGAAGAACTGGAACCCATGTTTTCCCTGAAGGTGAATCAGGTAGAACCCATAGGACCACTGGCAAAATGACAAGGAGAGAGACTCAGCATTGGGTATCACACTCTACCAATTATGTTACAGCTGAATATGCACCTTGTATATGCCAATCTAGATATTGTGAAACATTTTATAGCAGCTTACCATCTTTCCACTTGACTAGTGAGCATGAAGAAAAAACAAGAGAAACAAACTTAATTGTACCAGAATACACAGAAAAACTAATTTGCACAGGAAGTAAAATTAAAGTTCTGAAATTTCTGTACTGGCTTATCTTCCTTTTGAATATTCTGTATAGGTTTTGAGAATGTGCCAAAAAAGTTTAGAATATGAAGACACCAGCACTACCGCTTCTTTTTAGTAGGCACAGTTAAAGTGGTGCTTTTTTGTGATGATAATTCTTATTTCATAATAGTTTAGAAGGATTTGACAGCACATCAAATTTCAAATTTCACGTCACCTTACCTTTTTAATGTCTCTGTTGTTCATGGGATCATCTGTCATTTTGTAAGACATTAGCTCAATGATCTCTTTCAGTTCGTAGCTGTATCCTCTCCGTTTACAGACTATTACCACTTTGTCAAAGAGGAATATATACCTAAAGGTGAAACAGGAACAGGTTAAACGTCATAGACTCAGATTTTTACAGGGGGTGGATCTTCTTACACACTTCGTACAAGACATTAACTTCCCCCAGAGGAAAACTAGGGCAACTACTATGACTCACATCTAATAATTTGTTGAACCCACTGGATTGCAATATCTCAAAGCCGAACAAGATGATTTCTGTTTATCATGTTTAAGAATCGTTCTAAACTGGATGAATTAAAATGATGAATTATTAAAAAAAATGTGTAGTGTTTTACTTTTTGACAGTGAAAGAGTGAAATGGTTACAAACCCCTATGATTCCTACTGTAGGTCTGTCTGAATCCATTATTTAAAAAATAAGCTTTATTTCTCAACTGAGTTGCAGAACCGCAGGGGCAGCACTTCAGGATACTACGATCAGAGTCACACAGGTAGGGTACTGAATGAACTAATCTGCAACATCTCCATGATATACTTTAACATCTGTCCATCCTTCCATCCATTTTCTAACTGCTTTATCCTACACAGGGAACACAAAGGCACAGAAAGGCACATACTCACACCAGTGCTAATTTTCCCAGAAGCCAATTAACCGTTATGTCTTTGGACTGTGGGAAGAAACTATAGTACCCCAAGGAAATCCATATGAATACAGGGACACCATACAAACCCCACCCTAGAACCCAGGGCCCCAGCACTGCAAGGCAGCAATGCTAACCACTCTGCTGCCTGCACTTGAACATGATAATGTTAATAATGCGGCTGCCTTGCTGATCTAGTGGTAGGATGTGAATGGTCTCTTTGATGTTTCTTCCCAAATGGGCTAAATTTACCACAGGACCATCTCCGATTGCGGCCTTATGTTCTTGTGTTCTTCTGATGCAAAATACTAACTGCACTGAAATTGCAGCTTGCTACCAAGTAAACTAACTTTCTCTCAAAAATCAACAATGAAGCATTTAATACACTTTCTGAGACTGAACTAGCCAGCAGAATATATATGTGCTGTTGTTTATGTATCAGGATAGACTCACACTTTTTTACACATTTTAAAATAAGATCTTGTTTTAAAAAACGATGGTGAAGTCAGCTCTATGTTATTAAGACTTGCAAGCAACTGATCTGTTGTCTGTAAAAATATAAACAGTAAACCAAATTATTTAAAACTTCAATATAGACATTATTCAGAGGTCATGTATATGACCAGTGCCTGAGGTTTCTGATGAAGCTGAAGGTCAGAGAGTTCTGAATGTGATTACATTGGAATTACTGTCACTTCTCACAAAGCCTCACCAGCATTATCTTACCCTGCTTAAATACAGCTCTCTGATGGACATCTAGCACAGTCCAGTGTGACTGTGTGTACCATCTAAATGATAGCTTTTTATATAATGTCATCAATTTTATTGTTAAGTGCAGATGGGAGCATTTGTCAAAGTCCTCCAATTGATTGAATGGTTTTCCAGGAACCATCGAGGTTCACTACACTTTGATGGGATCGCAACTTGACAGATCAAGAGCAATACAAAAATGTATAAACCACATAAGAGTTCCCTGTGCAAATGAAGAACATCAACCACAATGAGTAAAGTGTTTCAATTAGATCTGAAACATTCCCTGTGGATACTCAAAAGCATTTTCAAACTAAAATGAACATGAAACTGTGTGTATAGTATAGTTATGCCAAGTAATGATATTTCTGAGCTGGGATTTCCTTTTGTTCCACATATGAGCACTGGTTTGACCACATTATTATGTATAAGGTAACACTCACCAGTTTAGTTTTATTCTCTGAACATATTATGATATGGAACAAGTAATAAGCTTATTCCATGCTGAAACAATGTTTTCTTTCTTCTCTTTTCAGCATAGAATAAACCTATTACTTGTTCCTTTGCAGCCTACGCATGCTGACGCAGCTACCCACCTGAACTACTTCATATTATGATATGGATAACCTTGAAAGTTGCTACAGTACATAAGGTGTTGGGTGGCTATAGACTATTTTCCTCTTTCTAAAGGTCATTACTGACAGTTCAGAGAGGACATGCTGCCTCCTTTGTCTTGACAGGTGTGAGCAGGTATAGCAGCCCACATGAATCACAGTGGCAGAACCAGCGACTCATTTCACGGCTGACTGCTGATCTGGAGCAACACTGGCCTGCAGAACCTTCTCTCTCTGGTCAGAATTCATAGGCTGGACATCCCAGACATACCATCAGCAGGGTTATTAAACCCTGTTTCTGAAAATCCAGATAATAGGGATAGAAGGGGTGTCTTAACACCTATTTTGGCTAAAATCCAAACATTTTCACTCCCTCATGGGAATTACGAACAAAGGCCAACTTGCCTCAAATATATTACAAGTTGTAGCACCTTTATATAACACCTCAAAAATACCAGGAGCGCCAAATTTAGGATAGGACTAGAAGAGATGTCATTTGCTTTCTGTTTTTCAGCTTTCTTTTGTTTATTTCATTTTGAAGAAGTCAAGTGGAGGTAACTGATGACTGCATGCAAGTACAAAACCGACAAATATACTGCACCACAAATTTTGGAAATAAGAGCCCCCACATACAAATGACCAGGTGAATTATTTCGGTTACCTGTCCTGTTTAGTACGGTTGACTATAGAGGACACCTTCAGCTCTCCGTCTATCTTTGGCCGCCCATATTCTTCCAGTTTCACATGCTATTTGAACAAAAAAGACATTTTGCTCCACTGTTGTGTACAATTCATAGCAGTGCTGAGTTTAAGTGTGAGATGAACTCTGACTCAGGAGCCAGGACAAATTCCAGGAGCATACGGCCTGAATTTTAAACTCTAGCTCTAAATTCTAAGCCAAAACCTATTGGCAGTCTTGAGATGTAAGACAAACATTCTAGATTTTTTGAAACTATGACAAAAAGAAGAAATTAGCAATAAACAAGTGATTACATGTGTCTGAATGTAGAAAATGAGCATAACTGCGATACAAAGAAAAACATCTGAAGTTAAAATCCTTACATGATAATTCATATGCATAACAATCAGGCAGAAGTATTCGCAACAGGAATCTCATTTTCAATTCAATGCAATTTAAAGAATGTTCTTCTGTGGTGTTATTTATTACGCTGAGATGGTAAATTATTCATTGCAATTTGGAATATTGCAGACAAGTGAGGCTAAAAAGGACCAACAAGGCTTGTGTGAGGTAAGTGAACATAAACACATTCTTGTAGTATCAGAATAAATAGCATAGATATAGACCAACTACACTGTTGTGTATATTGTACAGCAGATCCTAAACAAAAATAACTGTATTTCCAGACATAGCCAGTAATTCGGTTACAATGAGAGTACACTGCGGTGCCTCCGTTTGGAGAAGACTTGAGACTGTTTGTAACCATGAAGTGTAGGAAACAATAGGAATAGAGAGGTAGACAAAGACACAAAATTTGAAAAAGGCATGACAATTTTAAAACTGAAGGCAGCCAGTCAGAGACCCGGACAACTTTTTCAAGCCTGGTTTTTCAAAATCATCTCAACGCTTGAAGTTATTTTGACGTAAACTGCTAATTAAACCAGCAACCATCTATTCATGTGTACACTTGGACAGCAAGAAACTACTGTAATTCTCATTCGATTAGCTATTGATGACTATGCCTGTTGTTGTATGACAACCAAATGACACTTACCAAGTTTTCAATAGAACTCTGAAATTCACTGATTTTCTTTAATGTTTCATTGTCCCTTTTTACTTCATTGATATACATTGCCAAGTCCTGAAGGAAGTAAAACAGAAATAGATTAAGTAATAATTCATGCAGCAGTATAATAAAGTCCCTGTTAATAATTCTCTTCCACGGCCTCTCTAATGTTGCCACTTTAAATGAGCATTTTTGATGGAGAGACACTTTCTTTAACTCAAGGTGGCAATTCTATCTAACAGGTAAGTCTCTATTTGTAATAGACATTTATAACAGTATTCACACCTTTCCATTATTGTAACGCTGGAATGATCTGAGAACCACACATATGGAGCAGTATACACATTACTGCCTGTAATGTGACTGACAACAGAACACCCGGGCTGTACCCGTAATAATAGTTATAGTGTACTATTTTTCAAATCCCAGTTTAACCTGAAATACAGTCATTTTTCTATGTCTCCTTAAGTTATAACATCTCAGACATATATCCTTATGTACAGTATATGTATGTATCTTTAAAGCAGCTCCCACTCTGCGGATTGGCATGAGAAGGTTCAGAAAGTCCTAGAGCTGGAGCTCCCTAAAGTCCACTGCTGATTTTAGACCCTGGGCATGAGTGCCCACCTTTGATCCAGAAAGGATGCAGGGTTATTTGTCTTGCACTCCAGCTGCACACTTAATTACCCATTAGGATTAATTATTTAACTGGCAAGACTAAATACCAAAAAAAATCTTAGGTCTTAAACAGACCTATAAAGGTGTGCTGGGCTGTGGGCCTTGAGCATCTGTGGGAGCAAGCTTGAGACAGACGGCCAAGGCCTGTGCTATGATTAAAGTGGAGAACACCACCCTGCAATGTATGCTGATGCTTTCCTAAACCCGGACAGTAGAGTTTAAACAGTGCATCGTCTGCAAGTCACAAACTCAATGTGAATGGGAGGAGTGGATGTATGAGGGGCAACAGAGGTACTGGACTGTTTACCCATGACAAGAGCATATTGCTTAACCTTAATGTAAGGCCCTTGTGTTTTCAAGCCACCACTGATGATAAGATGCTAACAAAATAACTTATAAAACATGTTTTCATTGCTAATTTCTACTACCATATGCTATTAAGCTTAGTGAATTCTTGAAACATTTCCACTCTGATGGACCTGTCATCGGACCCATGGGTTTTCTACTCTGACTGTGTAATCACCCCTAGCTTGTACTGTGTATAGCTCATGAGTAACCAATGCGACAAAATCCATTATTTTATTTCAAGGATACCATTCTCATCTTTTTATTATTTCCATTAAAAATATGTTTGGTTTAAATGAAAGGTACAAGCAGGTGTGAGACACAATCAAGGCTCTATTTTTGTTCAAACTAGTAGCCTCATTTAACATCAGCCAGATTTTAGGAGCTCACTATAATCTATCCCCTCGAACAATCTCCTGCTATACTCTGAACTGTGCTGTGGAATGTTTGGGCATGCAACACTGGAATGCAAAATCCATCCTATATCAATCCCCTTCAATTCCTGACAATTTCATTTTGTGCCTGAAACCATAAGAAGCTTTATCACGTTTAGAGTCTTTGTAAGCTGTGTGGAAAACTGGATATTTGTTCAGACTGAGCATTGACAATGGTCAGCACTAAAGTGCATATTCAATTTTCTCCACAATACTAGATGCAGTCAAAACAGTCTTGGTTTGAACATGTTCCATGACCTTTTTCCTGAGCGCCCTTTCTGTTCTTTTTTACATCTGGAGCAGAAGAGTTCACAGTGCGTGTTATAAACTCTTTAGCCAGTTTCATGCTCAATGTTTTCTATGGATCCAGGAGAAATTTTGACATGTGGTCCAAATGGTCAGACGCACCTAGGTTTCAGTATATTTAACTACTCTCTGGTCGTTTTTTTACAAACCCGGTTGCACATTCACTATTACAATTGGCTAATCTACACCAGAAGCATTTGTAAAAATGTTTTAAAGCTTAAACCTTTAAAGAAGTTAGTGTTTTACATGCATCTAATGTCCCCTTTGTCTTCCGCCCTCATTCAGAACTAATTCAGAAGACCTTTTCAGTAGTGGCTACAGCTATTTACATTCTACAGGCTTAGAATTAGTGCTTGTCTGATAATTACCAGGTACTTACCTGTACACCTACTTTCCCTGTTTTCATACCTCCTAGTGCTTTCGAAAAGGAGAGGCTGTAATGCCTCTGTAGTGGGATTTTTTCCCACAGGCTCACCTGCATTGCCTCCAAAGCCTCTTTCAGCTGCTGCCTCTCAGGCCTGTCTGCAGAATGGCCCACCAGCTCCTGAAATGGGAAGAAAACAGGACTCTTTCAGCCAGCACCCCTGAAAGCACAGCTGATTGAACTAAAGGCAAAGTGTGCAGTTTTTCAGAGACGCTTAGAAGCGAACAATACATATTTTAGATTGTGAAAGTAGTTAATTTTAAAATTTTTAACACAAGAGCTTGTTCAAGTGGGCTGACTGCATTTACCTCTGTAATTCTTCTGACAGTGTCATCATTTTAAAGCTGTCTTAAAACTACACCTGGGTTTTTTATGTTAAATGTTATGGTAAAAAGCTAAGATTTAAAAAAAATCAATCAACACTGGACAAACAGGAAACCTCAATATTAATACAGAAATCCTTACAGGAAGAACCCAAGACTAGACTATTTCTACTACAACAAACACTACAGATTTAAAAGAAAACAACTAAGTATTCCAAACAATGCATAGTTTATTGCACTTTGAGAAACATAACAAAGGATATTCCCGGGCTCCCAGTACTCATGATATGAAGTCTGGAGTGTCAGTGGATTCCTGTCCTGATTCAGGGAATTCCATTGGAATCCCCCTCTTTCACTTTCTTTTAATTACTCGAGCCTTCGCAAATAATCCTCTGTCATACGGGTTAGGTGTTTTATATATGAGAAATATTTAAAGTCACTCAAACAAACAAATCTCAGATGACCATATTTTGTTAATGTGTAAAACCATCTGAAGTTGTAATCTAGTTTCTTTTCCTGCAGACTGAAGGAATTGTGGATGATTGTTACACCAAGCTAAAAACAGTTGTATAGAAGACCTAACCTAACCTATTAAACAGGGCTATTCTCACAAGATTTATAAAGTTAATGAACTTACTTTCAGCAGGAGATGATATTTTAATACCCTTTGCATTGGAACTACTAGCAGATCCTGGAGCTTAAACTTTCCTTCCTGGACCTTCATTGTGCATTCCTGTATACAAGACAAATGTCATGTGAACCTTTAAAGCTTTAAATCATTATAATAATAATTAATACAACTGCTGATACTACAAATGTAGCCATAGTTGTACTGTACTGAACTATATTAATTTCTGGTTTATTTACCTAGCGATCTGCATTGGACCTAGATGCAATATCGTTCTCTACAGGAGATTATCTCAATTTAAAAGTGTTGTACACAGCTATAGCTGGAATTCTCAGTTAAAACGGCACGGTTATGAGAGTATTCACTAATCAAATCTGCTCAAACCTGCTCAAAGGCCCTACCCATCCCACCTTACATATTTTCTTTATAAGTTTCTCTGAAACACAACTGTCTCATAAAGTATAACTTGAAAACATACGTAAAAGCAATTGTAAAAGGCACTTTGGAAGAATATTTCATTTCAAATACGAATTGATAAAACATGTTAATTTAGGTGTTCATCACCCAAACTGGTAGAAACATGCTGTTGGTGTTAAAAAAGTGTCCAAACCATCATTTTACTAGCAATTTCATATAAAACAGTGTTGAAACATTGCGAAATAACTGACATTCTCTGCAAGGGAACAAAGGCCAACGATGATACATCAAATACAAAGCTATTGTCATCAGCCTGAAATAAAAACAAAGCAATAAATGAAATACAAGAAGTGTCAATGAAGGCTAAATTATAATTATCGTCTTGTCAGATTTTATGAGTGACAGAAAGATATTGCACTTTGTAATAAAAGCTCTCAGGGATGTTTAGCATGCTGTTCCCTTCTCTCCAGTCCTTTAAAGACATTTCCTGATGTTTTATTATCACTCCACTCAATGATTTCCCTACACCAGGGGTGTGCAACTCTTAACTGATCTTAAGTGATCAGGTTTTGGTCTAAGCCAGACCAATTTATCACCTTTGTCCAGTTTTCTAGTTTTCCCAATAGTCCTTCAGAACAGGCACTCCTATACTCTGTTCCTGATTTTCTGGAAAAAGTTTAGAAACATTTAATAACAAAAGAAAAATCTGGTTCTTGTGTCTCAAGATTATCGTTTTCACACTGATCCATGAGCATCCACTCACACACAAGAGAGGGGGCCCACAGTAAAAGCAAATTTCCTTTTCTATGAATTTAATATCTTTTCAGAATGTTGTTTGCATTCGTCTGAGGCTTGCAGGCTGAACTCTCCTCTGCTCTCCTTCTCATTTCTCTTCTTTCCTCTGTACTGTTCTGCCTGTTCAGTCTGTTTTGGTACAGTCCACAACCCCCTGCAATGGCCCTGGTGCTGCATTGTCCATTTTGTTTTGTGCCAATCACAATTATCCATTAGGATTGATTATTTGTCTGTCAATCTGAGTCTACTGAGTGAAAATCACTAAAATACTTTGTCACAGTTACAAAACCCAGTGTTCATTTAGACCAATTCTTAATTAACATACTTCCCAGCAATTATCAAGTGGATTTTGCAACATTTTAAACCCTATGTAATAATTATAATCTTCCACAATCCACAAAAGAACAGAGAGTCCTTATCTGCACAATGGAGAAGAAATAAGTCCTCAAGTGAATATGTTGTAATTGCTGATTACCCTTAGATGAAAAAATATTCAAATAAACATGGTTTAATCTGTGGATGTGAACAAAGAAAAGGAAATCCTTATTATCTTAAAAAAGAAGTGTCTAGGCATATTATCCTTTGTAATCTCAATAAGAATTTACCACAGTGCTATGACTTTTCTGAAGTGTGATACTGGATGGAGAGATTCTGTTCCTGAAATACTGGTAAGCTAATGGTCCCTGTGGACTAAAATCTTGTCGTCCCAGAAATGTCACTCATAGTTTGTACCTAAACCTTAATTCCCACATTTTCCCTTGATCAAAGCTTTAAATTGGTAGTCTGTTATAAAAAAACACAATGTAAGACACCGCACATGTCTCTAAATAATTTTAGAAAGGTAGTGACTGTGTAATGATACATTTACTAAAATTACACCATAGTCATCTTATGCTGATACTCAGAGAGCCGAACAAATTAAATGGCCAGTGTAAACTTTAAGCTGTAGTTTTTTTCACACAAGACATGTTAATGCAAAAAAATGAAATGTGAAAAAAATGTTAATGTAAAAGTTAGCATACAGCAATTCTCCCCAACTCTGGATGGAGTTATAGGAGTACAGGACAAACTTTGAAATACATACTGTACTACATGTACAGTATACAGTAACTAGATTTGACAGGACTGAAAAGAGCTGAAAGTTAATAATTTGGCATAATTACTAGAGATTTTACTTTTATATATGTGTATGAGTGTCAAGTTGAGCTCTGGGCTCTGAGATGTCATTTCAAGTCTTATTTATGTTCATGCCTATCACACTTACAGCATCAGAGTGGAAATCTATTGGTACCAGACAGATCGTAACTATCCAATAATGACTTTATTACACAGAAGCTAGTGTTATTGACCCAGTCTTCAGACTTTACATAATATTATTCTAATAGGATTTTTATTACATAAAGGGAAATATCCAGCCAGTGTAGGTCAGAGAGTTAAACAAATTATTCATGCAGACTGTTTTAGAACTTTTAGAAGTGACATTGATAAAGACATACTGTATATTCTGATTAGATCATCATCCTTTAACACCTACAAAACCAAGAGTTTGCAGTTGGGTAACTTGCAATGTCCCTAATACAAACTCGTTTTCCTGCATGAATGATCCAATCTCCTGTCTGAAAGGTCACACCACTCATAGCTGTATTTAGCCTCCCATGCCTAGGAACATCATTAAAACCATTTCTTAAGGGCTCTGTAAAGGTCAGCTCCTATTCAAACACACTGCGACAGACCACACATTCATTTCAGGAACACTTTTCACCCTTGCATGCCTACTGATGTGGCTATGTGAGGAATTGAATCACAGCACTCTGTTGCCCACTTACTATGCTTTAATGAGAGGTCTCATGGTCAGAGCTACATTGATTATCTGGTGATGATACCAGACGATCCCTGTAGTATTTCAAATGCATTGACTGGATATGTACATTGCAAAATATATGTACTTTCCAAATGCTCTTTACATAGTCAATCAATAACTTTGACTTCCTAAAAACACATAAAAGCTTTCAAGATGAGAGCTGGTGAACATGACGACAGCACACCTTTGATCTAATGTCATTTGGCAAAAGCTGCAATAAGTTCCGAACTTTTCAGACTCTAGAAAATGCATCCTGTCATAAAACAGTGACAGGTAACCATACACTTCTGAGGTGTGTTGGAAAATGACATTATCCTTTTTGAAAACACAGTTTAATTTTAGGTTGGTTTCCAAATGAAGTGCCTTTGCTGCAGTGTAACCTTAAGATGTATTTCTCTTGTAACTATAAAAAAGTTACGTTACCTCCACTTTCATCTTGACATCTTCACGTGTCACGATAAGGCTGTCCAGAGTCTTCTGAGCATTTTCCATGTGGCTGCAGTATTGCCCATAAATTAGCAGCCTGTATAACAAAAACAGTAATGTGAAACACTTGTCTGGAAACCTTCCCTCTCATTTAGAAAATGGGGACAAGATCAGAAAAAGGGCAGAGTAACCATACTGAAAGCCATCATCCATTTCCAAATTAAACCATTAGTTTTAAATTACTTCCAAAGTTATTCTTTTCTTCTTCAGAGTGTCTTGATTTTATGCAAAGTTTCAAGGACATCAGAAGCTGGAGTATATCCACTGACAAGATTTTAATCTGGAAAGTAGTTCAAAAGCCTGCACCAGTACTTTTGATTGCTGCACTGACTGGCATCTACTTCTGACTAATCTAGTTGATCAGACATAGGAGAAAGCTTCTATACCACTCAGTGGACTGGCATTGTGTAGCATTTTTCTTTGAAATAGAAAGGACCAGAATTACTTGGCTACAAGTGATGCATGATACAGCTGAAAGTTAAGGTTAAAAGTTATGTTTTTAAACAGAAAATGAAATGTTGCTAGATGTACGTAAAAATAATAAAACAGGAACTGAAAATTATTTGGAAATTTGCATAATGCTAAAGTACGAATGAGTCAAGAAAATGATGGTGCAGTAGAGAAATAACATTTCCATATCTTTTTAACAACTCTAGGCCTTAATGGACAAGCAGAAGATATTGTAGCTCTGAAGCACAAAAGTTCTCTCACACTAAATACATATTATATAATTCATGAGATGTCCGTAGCCTGTAAAATGATGACCATAGGAGTAAGTAAACTTCCAGACCAATAGAACAAGGTCATTTAGAAAAGGTAAAGGTGAAATGAAACCATGTCACTGACCATGTAGAGTAGCATACTGGGAGAGAACTATAGGAATGCAGAAGTGGAGGTTTCAAATCTGCATGTTTTGAGTTTTTAGGTAGTCTAATTACTTTCTCTTGATTACCCACTGGGTGGATAACAGGCCTAAAATTGACAGGTTGTGCTATCTCTCCTGCAGAACCATGCACCCAGCTGAGCACAGTCTGTTTCAGACAGGCTCATAAGGGCCTAATTAAGGGTTGATGATTTTTAGATATTATCTTTCTCTTTCATGCAGAATTAGCTGAACATTAATGGAATAATGTAAAAATATATAATAATTGAACAAAAAGCTTTTTATTTTGAGGAAATTTCAATTCTTATTTTTATCTTGCTGAATACAAAATGTGAACATAGATGCTGTGTTCCACAACTTAGAAGCACTCAGTTCAATGATGCAATGAAAGAAAGAACCAGATCTTTTAAGATGGAATCACACAGAGAAATAATATGTAAAACTGTTACTTAATAAAAGTATTTTCATTATTATTACTGTATTGACGGTACTGATGATTTCAATTTTAGACAATAAAAGGTATGCTGAATGAATTAAATTGTACAAACATTTTAACATGGAATACCATAAAAACCTTGGATAAAAAGTACATATGATTTACACATAAAATATACTACACATTTTAAATTTTTGATGTGAATTCATAAGAATCTGAATGCCATCTAAGCATTTGTTTACAATGTTAATCTTTTGCTACTTCCAGGCCAATGAGTAGACCATTACTGTGTTTACCACAGTTCTTTAGAATTGTAATTGTATTCTAATAACTAAGCAGGTAGCTACATTATTAAACTGTAGCCTGTGGAAATATACCAGCACAATTGACAGATCAAAATTACAGCTAATTTAAACCAAGAGAAATCCTGATAAAGTTGTCTACATTTGAGTGAAATAATATAAACAAGTAAAAACATGTGAACAAGAGGAAGTATTACCCACAAACTGAAAAAGTACTCTTTATTAAAGATGACCTACAAAATCCCCTCAGATAAAGCTAAGAGGGACCCACTCTGAATGTTACGTGTTGTGCCTGCAAACATGGTGCCGATTGTGGTGTGTTGAGGGATGTATCAGATCTCTTGAAAGGGACAGGGTTTAACATCACAAAGTGTCATCAGAATTGTTTTATCTGGTTTTCAATATGGAGTTCAATATTATTTATAACTAGAAAATAACTTACAATTCAGCTTGTAGCCATTTGATATATTACGTGAATGAGCTACAGCACTCAATCAACCTAGACTCTGAATACAACCACATCTTCTCCATTTCACTTGTAATGACAGATTGAGAGAAGTGTTTTCAAAACCTGCCGATAAGTAAATGCTGTCCAAAATGTTAACACTATATCCCTGATTAGATTTCATGTTTCACAAGCATAGGTGTCATTGAGCATGAGGAATTATTAAAAGCTCTCTCCATTCTGAGGGTGAAGGCCACTATGAATTACTCTGCTGTCTCCTAGCTCATATCGCATGTATTAAACTTTTCACACGCTAGCACCTGACCCTGCTATTCAAAAACAGCCCTGGATAGGAATAAACTCAAGTCTCTTGAAAACTATCAGCACATGTAAATGATAACTAGTGCTTACAATGGGAGTGTGGAAGAAACTGAGTGGTTTAACATTAGCTTGTGTTTTTTTCCGATCACATATAACAGTAAGCTGCTCATGAGAAAAAACTCCTCATAATAAGAACACAAAGAAAAAAGATACGGCAGTTAATTTAACATTGCCACATCTATCTTCACACATTGTGAATAACAAAAATATACTGTAGACTCAAGATTTTCCTGTTGAAAAGTTCCATTTTCTTTTCCTATTCTGCAATGGAGAAGATTGAAAACTATCCTTTGTTGTTGTTTTTAATTAGAAAGGAGCTGTGATTTATTTCAAGCACACTCAGTCTCAAAGGAATATATATGCCTTTGTGCTCCTACAGCAACAGGCCAAGAACAAAAGAGATAATTATACACGTGCCATGGAAAGTCACAAATAATTACAGATCAAGCAGTGAATGTCAGCCCCCTCTAAAGTTTGGTGCGTCCTTGTTGGAGAAGTAGAACAAATCTGACTTGAAAGGTGATTATAATTTTTAGCTCACAATAGAGATTATGCAAAGAAGCAAATGAGATGCCAGTTTAAAAGGCTTTTAGTCATTTTGTTTCAAGTGAATCAGTACTAAAGAAAACTGACAGTGTGCGCAATCTCATCAGAGGATGAACTCATCTACATATCCGCTATTTAAAATGTATATAATCATTATATTTTCTATATAATATTTCTATAATAATATCTATATAACAAGAGCAATCTATTCATATGTTATTAACATTTCTAAAAATAATTACACCTAATGCTATCCTATGGTCAGGATTAGGGTTTGTTACAGTTGTTCAGTTCATCTTTTGCCAGGGCTGGCTATTATAACATTTATATCACTCTACTAATACCTTGTTAATTTACAAAGCCATTTAACCCCTAAACCCTAATCCAAAATGATAAAATGATTTGCAGTTCAATAATTCTGATTAAAAAACAGAAATGACAAATTCCTTCTTCCTTAGCTTCTTAGGACAAGAAATCCCAGGTGTCCCTGCCAATAATCTTTTAAATTCTGAAGGCAGATCTTTATTGTTTTACAGAACATTTAGAAAATATTTGAGATCATCCCACTAAATATGAAATCTTAAACAGTTAACGGCATGAGTGATATATTTGTATTCTGCAGGCAAACGATGTTACCATTCAAAATGTTGTTTTATTACCAAATAATTGAAACTGAAATCCTCAATAAAAGTTAATCCAGAATACACAATCTTCTCTGGTTTGAAGGCTGTTTCCAAAACAATGGCTTAATATTCTTCAATAATATCTTACTGCTTACTTTAGAGGCTAACCAAGCTTTGAGACCTCAAATAGCTCTCTTCAATATTCCTTGATGAAGACTTGTTGAAGAAGTAGAATACTGTATGTCTGATTACTGCACTGGAACTCTGCCAAGACACCTAAAATAGTCCAGAGACTTAAGAAGATTTAAGCAGCTTTTATTTAAATTCCTTAACAAGCGCTGCAACTTGTAAATAACTTTATAAATGATGTGGAACTGTGACTCTCTAATAGAGGAACACAAAGGCTTGGTTCCTCTGGGAAAACTGTGATAATGATGTGGCACTACTCTGACGGCTGCTCCAATGTGAGAAATAATAACCAAATATTTATAAAATCTGAAAACAACAGTCATGCACCTGTGGTTCATGATAAACCATTCAAACAAGCCGCAAACGGGTGGCTGCATTCCCTGAAGCTCTTCCACGGGCATGAATGCAAAGGTATTAATATAGCTGTGAGCCAGTCCTAAATCAGACGTGAGGATGTGTGGAGCACTCTCACTCTCAGGGCCCACAGGAGAAGTGGGAGAGATGGTCAGCATCTGTCAGTGTCAGTGTCACACTGATGGCATATGGAGCAGAGGTTTACATATTCACACTCTGGGGAAAAGAAGAGCTGCTTATTAAATTATAATTCAACTAAAACATTCATAATCACACCACTAGGGCCATCAGAAGAACTCTACTGCTGAGTCAATACATACAGTATACATTGCAGGGTGTTTTGCATGATGTTGTGATGGACTGCAGTGCTCTTACAGGCATTATGAATGCTGCTGACACCCATTTGGAGCTCCATGATTACAAACAATTTGCATTTTCCTCTTACATTGACTTTTAAATAACTAATGCCACTTTTATTAAATTATATATTCATTCTATAATACAACTATAATTATGAAATACAAATCAAAAACTGTAGAAAATGTTTCTTTCACAAGACAACATATGATCTTCAGTTATTTTGAAGACTGACCCAGCTCTTAAGTACCGTTCTCCTACTGCACTTGATCCCTTGTATTATTCATTTTTGGTTTTATTCGTTATGAAGTTTCTAATTGGCTCTCTTGACAAATGTATGGCTTTTATTTCCATAATTTCAGCACCGTTTAGGCTGGGATAACCAGCAACCCTGTGCACTGTAGATTTTCATATGTAAAAGTTGGCATTATATTTGAAGAAGCATAGACTTTCAACTAGAACTACATTAAGACATCCTTCCTATTACCTTAGTTAAGAAATACTATAATATAGTAAGAAGTTGCAAATAAATAAGCATGTCTGCTGGTCTTTAGGAAGTGTTATGTTATTCACGTATCTTACACGAGACCTGCTGCTAGCATATTCGACAGAACGGAAAGCACGAAGGCTGGAACTGCTCAGTCAGAATTATCCCTCAGGTCCAGCCCCAGTGCCCTTGCAATGGAAAAACTTCATTTAAATTCTTTCTCTTCTCAAGCAACTTCAAATGCTTCACATTTCTCATTATGAGAACCCCATCGTGCATATTATTTTTACATTTCAAATGCCCTTTTCTGACCTCAAAAAGAGCACAACATTCACCAATCTCCTGGCAAAACAGAAGTGATGGCATGCAAAGATTTGTAAACTGACTGTTATGCATACTGTATCATATTCCATTACAGTTAGATTTCACATGTATTTGGAGGTAACAATGTACTTATTTTTAATAATTCAAATTAATTATTTTTCTATATGAATTTTTTTACAACCTTGAAATGAAATGTAGTCATTTTTTATCAGCGGGTTTCTAAACCAAGCAACATAACAATATTTGGTTCAATATTTAGCACACTTTGCAAAATCAGAGCATGCCACCTGAAGCTGGGTTTAAAATTAAATGGTTATTCAGGAGAAGACATTATCAGACAAATTAAAGTGTGGTGATGATCAATCCACGATCCATCCACAGTCATTGAGAACAAACGTGCTCAAACATGCTCCGTGCCAAGCAGACATCCACAAGGGAAAACAATAGTTTTGGAAATGGCCCATTTTATGGTGTGTTACAGCCTATTGTAAGATATATTAAAATAAAGACTAAAATAAATTCACTATACAGTAATAAACAACAGAAAGACAAACACCTGGAAATAAATGACATAAGTGGTGAACCACTATCATTTACCAACATATGGCACTTGGTACTTTTGAGACTTGAAGGACTACAGGGGATTTCCTTTATTCATTGCTCAAGAACTTAACTGACAGAAAAGGTCAGCAGAATTAATGTTTCAAGGTGATGGCCTATATGAACAGGGAGTAAGTGGTTTTCAGACCCTGACAATGCAGCTTCTGTGCAGTGAATAGCATGATCAAGAAGCCCATCAACAAGAGAAAAAGATCATGTAAATCATGCATAAAAATGATGCAACCCCTGACCTACAGGCATATAAAACATATATAACTTTGTTATCTTTCTCACCTTTTTTTCCAGATCCCATTTTGTACTGGTTTTACAATCAACACAAATTACAACCTCCATTATATTTTTTGAAAAACTAAATAAAAGGTTTGACATCCTTAATTTTGCGTACAAAAATGTCAAGGTGGCAATTAATATAACTCTTTATTTCTAGCTGTTAAGACTGCTAGCAATATGGCACTCACAGTTAAAAATATACTAATGACCCAGAATCATGACAGAGATTTTAGGCTTATATAAGGACTAACCAGCCTGACTTTGGAGCTAATGAGATCTGTCATTCCAGCTTGGCAGTCAAAAATGACAGAATTAAAAGATAACTCAAGCAGATCACGACTTCTTTTTTTTCCCAAAGCAGACAGGACAGATCTGTCTTGCCAGGGCCCATTTGTTCAGACCTTCTGTCCCAAAAAGATTTTTAATGAGTCAATTGCAAATGCAAAACAAACAAGCAGGAGTTTTAATTATGCACCCGGAAACACACGGAGCTGCTTATCTTTCGGGAACACAGCCAGAGCTTCTGGCTTTTGTGTGAGTGATCCCCACAGGGGTAGTAGCGATAATCAGAGCCCCCCTGCAACGAGGCAGATACAGACAGGACTGCCTACACCTACAGTGCTGATACCGAGCAGGGAATTAAACCTCTTCAGCCCAGGTTTGGCTCAACATGTAGTCCTCAGTGGTCAGACGTGCTGGATCAGATTTTACATTCCAGGCAGAAAACATTAATATATATATAACTAGTAAGGAAGCAAACCCTATTATCATCATTACTTGTGCTAAGACAAGCATGAACCCACTATTTTAAACCATAAGTATTTAAAAACTGCAATGCATTGTATGTGGCATTAACTAGCAAAGCCAGACATTTACAGCATTTTATTCTCTTTTATCTGAAACAAACATATGGAAATCTTTCATAAAATGTCTCAATTGTTTATTTTTAGCTTTTTCAGTTAGAAGTTTACATTGAACTGAAGACTGTTTCTAACTCCTAGAATTATCACACGAAACCCAAATATTACAGAACATCACGCAATTCTAGCTGGTAAAGTGCACTGTGAATAATACCAGACCAGCATAAGAATCTGCAATCTTGTTCTAACTAAATATATAATCACAGAAAACAGACATTTTTCAAATTTTCTCTATTCTATTCTTCATTCCAATACATTCCATTCCATTATTATTCTTTTATGAGCTTGAAGAGTTTGAATATAGGGCTGGATTGGACATTGCATGAAGTTTCTCTTTGATTTCCAGCCATGCTACAGGTTGGAGCTGGGATGTGAGACTGTGAGATCTGACAGCAGCACACTCAGCACTGTGGTATAGTGGTAGATAATGTGCTCAGTGAAAAGAAGGCCATGTGTCCCCTGGAGGACTGGAGCCAGAAAGTGAGATAGCAGCAGTGTTTTAAGTGAGCTCATGGTGTCGATCCACAGAAGCAGACTTACATGTAGGCAAGTAAAGGCTTTTTTATATCTGCTCCAAGCTCGTCACCCTGTGCTTATGTTAGTATTTTTTAACTTAATCCTGCCTATTTTCACATATATTCTGTCTGTCCTGGGATTCCCAATGGGATTGAGTATAACCCAGTAGGAACAGAAACCTCCACACACTTGGTGAATTCAATCAGTGCTGCAGAACTACTAAAATATGCCTATAAAAGACTCCATTCCTGTAGTTACAGTTCAATTTATTCTGTAGAATCCCTAAACCAGTATTGTAGGAAGCTTCACAAAAACAAAACAGTTAATTTTGAAAGCTAAAAATAATATGCTTTAGCACTGCCTTCAGTGATTGTTTTAGAAATCCTACAGTAATTGAAATCACTTACAAAGCTGAAGGTCTTATTTTATAAGAGACATTGTGCTCTGATTTTTATGAGAGTCCACTTTAATGCCAACTCAGTGTTTGTCAAACAGGGAAGCAGCAGGTGGTGTAGGAAAACAGGCCTAAGATAAGCATTAAATGAAAAAGCTTTCTAAATTGGTGTCATTGTGGTGCTGTAAAGTGAACTTGTGAGAGATGATATACCTCCCCTAAACAATGAGAAACAGATTTAATTCAGATTTAACCTTCACTGCTTTTTTGAAAAGAGCACTAATTTATCTTTTTCTCTCTTTTTGGATCATGGAGTATAACTTATTTTTCTACTGATCTCTCCTCCAAATTCACTGGCAGTACACTGTATACAGTAGACAGGGATATTACCTGTCTAAGAGGTGCAACTTTCTTCAGTGAGATGTTTTTCTACATTATTGATTTAGTGAAAGGAGTTCTAAAAGGTCACAGTTTCCCTTTATATCCTACAATGCAGAGATCTAACACAGAGGGCTTGCACTGCTGTAGGGCAAATAGACTCTATATGGACAAGGGAGGTCAAAACCAGACTGCTTAATGGTGTATTCACATTGGCTGCGCAGAAGGACTGCTTCTCTTTACATTTTCTAGTATCAGATAGGGAACTCTTATATTGTAAGACTATAGGAAGAGTTTCTTTTTTTGCGTTTCTTGCAAATGTTCCTAATACAATGGAATGAGCTATTTAAAATGAATGGCTCTTTTTAAATGCAGGAGATAGTGTAGCAGAACGGAGTACCTTTGAGGAATCTCCCTGCTTTGAAAAAGGACAACAATAAAGGTTCCCAACGGCTTTTATTAAGATTCCTGTTGATACGGGGGCAGACTGTTGCTTTCCTTCCTCTACTGAGATGATCTGCTTTACCACTCAGTTTTGGAAATATCTTAACTTGCTAGAGATACAGCTAATACCTTTGATGTTACATGATGTATTTGGACACTGTTGAACAGAGCTCTTAATTTTACTCCTTGGTCTTTCAAATCTGTCATCTGCTATGAGTTTAAAACACATTCATCTAGAAGTTAGCTCACCTTTTGGTTTTTATAGGCGCCTCATACATTTGTGTTTATTTTAACTTAATGGTAGCTTTTACTGAGCCTTTTTATTTATTTCCTGATGTTTAAACAAATTTTGCTGCTTGGACACAGGTGTACTCCTATTAAATTAAAACATGATGGTAATTAAGGAAACAGCATTACTGTGAGCTCCTTTCACATGGTTAATGAATCACGTTCGATCATTGGCTGGGAAGATTTTTCTCTGTCATTCTGAAAGCAGTATAGCAGGTCATGGTTGTCAGCACTTATTGTACGCAATGGCAAATTCTGTTGACAGGCTGGTTTTGAAGATAAATGGCTCAAATATACCATATTGCATCTGCTATACTGAAGATGACATTATATACTGTGCATTGGTACTAAGTCATAGCATTTACTGTATATTACATTGCACTCCTGTATTGGAAAATGATTCATAGGCTAGTGCGGATTAAACTCCACTTAGGTATAGTATAAGGGGGCACATGACTGTCAATTTGCTTTTCTCAACAATCATTTTTGTTTATTACAGTAAATAAAAGAGAAATTGCTTTTCAAAGAATATTATAGACTCTTTACCTTTCCTTGAAGTCCAGAAAAACTTTTCCCAGCCCATTTCCCCCAGCTGCCACTGTCATGTCAATAGCCCTCAACAGTGCGAAGTGGACCTTGATCAAATCCTGGGTTTCCAAAGAAAAACACAGTTGATAGTGTGTTACATGGAAGGAGGTGACAACACAAAATCAAACACAACTCCTTGAGCAGATGTGGAAAAATTCAGCAAAACACACACAGTGTTTGCAATGGTAATAGCAGGAAGGATGTATAGTGTCACAGAAATGAAAGTGAAAAAACACAGAGCATTCATTTAAAAAAAAAGTCCTTCAAGTTGTATTTACTTGCCTCTAGATTAACGAAAATTGCATCCATTTCTTGAGGGCTTAAAACTTGCTTCAATGGAATCATGTAATTCTGAAAAAAAGGAGTTTAAAAAAGGTTAATGAGAATGCCAATGAATCCAACTTTATTTAAGTAAAGAAATTACTGTTCCTAAACTGTTTCTTAAACTTTGATCCAGAGCAGCAGTAATAAAACATTGATGGTGACAACTCATGAATGTTGCTATGGGTCTTAGCAGCTATTCACACTGAGGATAGCTTGCTCCTTGTCAGGCTCTTGTAATATAACTAGGCATGTTAAAAACGGTAAGAAAGAGACTTGTTTCCCGTGGTGGAGCCTTAGACATAAGCTGATCTGTTTTATTTAATTCAGTGAGGTGTGAAAAATTACATTCTAACATCTGATCTCAATATTATGACCCTAACTTTATGGAGCAACTCAGTTTCATCCTTAATAAATAAATGAATATTTATTGCCATTAACACTCTCAAACATTTAAAATCATTTAAAAAGTAACAATATTAAAAACACATTTTTACACAAATGGAAGTAGCAATAGGTAAAGAGAATCCTTTAGAAAATCACTCTAGTTCTAAATCTTTCATCTACAAGTAACCTATAAGCAAGTTACCATTATCATATACTGTTCAGTTTACTTTAGGTGTTCACACGTGTTCGTTTATAGCAGGGTTTTCATCATTATTCATCATTATAAGGGTTTCATTATTAGATGCAATTCATATCTTTAACATTGTCATTAATCAAACTAATGTCCAGTAATGTCGATTAATATAGTATTCGATTTTTTTCCATAACCATTCATATATTTGCATGTGCAACCATCCACTAATCTAAAGTGTGACATCTTACTTTATTATAATTGTTACCAATTGTGCCACTTTTATTATCGAGACACACACAAGAAAACAATGCTGAGCCACAAGAGGTTACAAATTCCTTTGTAAGTGGATCCTTTTGTTGCTGTATAGTCTATCTACCTTTGAAAGGGAATCGAGATTATCTGCAGTAAAATTATCCAAGTCCATATTTAGTGCTCAGGAAAAAGATTGTTCTGTTCAAGCTTGCTCATCTCAAAACAAATCATGAAACAACTGACACAAACCGACAGGATATTTGTACCACAGAGTGAGGCATGCAATTAATCTTCCCAAAGAGTATGCTTTCTCAATTCCAGGGATGATTCTGTGTTTCAGAGATAACTTAGAAGAATATAATTTATCTTAGACTTCTCTGAAATGCACACTTTCATTTCATGCAACAGAGAAGTTTTCAATGGACAATTTCTTAACACATTCTATGGACAAAAACTGCAGAATTCTAAGATTTGTTATACAGTATATATATACTACTTAATAGTTTTCACGTTTAAATGAAAATAGTTACATTTATTAGCTGACATGTGAACTGCTTTTTTACAGATTCAGAGAATCATTCTGTTACTATTGTAAGACCAATAGAACTCAATGCTCATAAAATAACTGGCACATTTGCATGGTAAACCAGATAAAATAATTAAAAACCTCTCATTATCATATTAAAATGTGAATAATACTGTATTTCACAACAGTACTGAAGGTGGCTGTCAGTATTAAATGAGATTTTAAACCTAAGCAGCTAAATTCCTTTTAAAAGTGAGTAGTCCAATAGGTTTTACACCATTATTTTAATGTTTGTTTGGCAGAGGTTACAGTATGTGCATGTCACACGTAGCCCCAGGGATTCAAGCTATTTAACAGAATCATACGAGTAACATTACTATTGATCTTGCTGCTCTTTCTTTTTTTTCAGTCAACCTGCCAATATCTAAAACTGCAGCCTAATGACAAACCAGCAGCAGGAAAACTGAGTTTATCTCTCTTTAACAACAGTGACTGCATGTGTCTACTGTAGGAACCCAAACCCACCTTTTCAATGTCTTCTAGAGTTCTGTAATATTTTGTCTCCGTTTCTTGAATCTCCAACAAGCAGCAGTTTCTTTTGTCATCTTCTGTCATCCCCATTTTCTGCCCAAAAGATAAAAAAACATATAAGTTATGCAAACAGCCATCTGATCTATTTTACATGACTAAGTAAACGCAATAATTAAGGAAATTTCATTCATAATTTTAAATGTTGTTTTGTAATCTTGACTATATGAAGGTGGTTTTCATAACAGTTTGCTGCATTATTAATCAATAGTTCTTTTAAGTCTCCACACACACAGCATGCTAATCGACTATTTTATCAGCACACACTCAAAACATTCCCCACAGAAATTGAGCATGAAATCAGCCCAGGCAAAATATGACTTGAGATAAACCTGTAGTGTTTGGGTATTAAAACTCTGTCGTTCCTTAGTCAATTAATGGAAATTAACCTTACTAAGCAGGTGTAGATTGTCCTTGTCCATTGTTACTTACAGAACCACCCATTACTCTTTAGAACACACTGAAACACTGCTTTAAAATTTAAAGTCGATATATTTGTTAAGAGAATATCAAAATATTTGAATTGTTGCAGATGAAGGAATGCACACAATATTTTGCTTTCTTGTATACAAAAGCTTTTAATCTAAACCAATTCAATCTAAAATCATAAACTCCAGGATTCCAGGTTGAACTTATTTTTAGTGTTCTTTTTGGTGTTAATTGCACTAAATCTGATGAGAAAATGTTGAAAATGAAAATTCTCATTTTTGAGATAAAAAACTCCAGAATAGATGACATAAATAAATCCAATTTCCTTAATCTAATTTTTAAATTAGAGACCTAATGCAGCAAGGGAGGAAAAACAGGGCAAAAACACTGAAATCCAAATTCTAGAACAATGTAGTGGCGTCCTCTTAACCTGACACTATCTTGATATACACAACAGCAGTAAATGAGTGATGTGACCACAAGCATTCGTTAAATTTTAAATGCCTATGCAATGTCTAGCAATGCCTAAGGAGAAAGTACATACTCATGCTAACAAGTGAATGAGATGTAATTATCCATTGCAGCAAATTCAGGTGGAGAAATCAGAAGTAGACTTAGATGTGTTGTGACATTTACAGTGTTTTGCAGGAAAAAAGCCTTAGTCTATATGCCTATCTCCAAACAAATCACACCTCAGATGCAATGACCAGCACATTCAGCTGTATTTATAGGATTTATTCTGATACCAAGGAGATGAAAGTGAGTTCATTGCGTGATTTTGTTTTTGTTAATATAAACCATTTTTCAAATGGATAAATATACTGAATGGAGCATATGCATCAGCTGGATCATCTTCTCGTCACACAGAGGGCTTATAAAAAGGATTTGCCTTATGAATTAATCTGACCTGTTTGGAAAGATTTGGAAGAAAAATAAATATAAAATTGGTAGAAATTCCTTTCTGTGTGAATAAAGTTAGGTCTGTTAGTGATGAAATGTAAAACTGAAGCCTTACATGATCTGTCTTTTGTTTTTTGTAAAGAACCATTTAAAATATTTTGCCTTTCAGGGTCATCTGTATCCATCAAAAATCCAACAATACCATTCATAATAACACTAGTGCTAGCAAACTGTCATGCTCGTGTCCATTCCAGCAAAATTAACCTTCAACAATATGGCACAATAATTTTTTGATCTAGCATAAGCCATTTTTATGAACAACTTTCCAGGTCCTGCCAAACAAGTCTGTTGTTGGGTATCTTGAGTCAAATCCTGCATCCACTCCTTTTATAATTATACTGACAAAGCCTGAACATTCAGCTTTACTCACCTGCATATATCTGATCTGCAGCATAAAGAAACCAAAGTAACAGGTGAATAAAGACACTCCAACAGGCATTATACACTATAAATTATTTCACATATTTCTATTCAGGAAATTTTAAGGCAAATAATTATCATGGGTTCCAACATTATATTAGTATTCAGCCTGTAAATTATATATATTAAGTAATTTAAAAAGAAACATGTTAAGTAGCTACCTTGAGATTAATCTTTTCACAGAGGTATTACAGGATAAATGATGACAAACTTGTGATTGCAAGAATAAGGGTGAGGTGGAATAAGGGCAAATCATATTTATAGGTCTCATACACAAAGAATCCCAGCACTTTCATAGCTAAATCTACAAATGTAACTAAACTCCCTTGTTAATAAAAACAAATCTTTATCTAATTCACATGGATTTATTTGCTTTTTTGTTAAGGCAACCATGTAGTACAAAGAACAGAAAAAAGTACAAAATATCCATATGTAATATAAAATGCACGTTATCTAGAATGTGTTCATGTTAACGGTTATTCTCACCATGGGCTGCCGAACTTCCACTTTAATAATATCCTCATAGATATCGTCCCCATCATCATCACATGGGACACAGTCATAGATGTCATCTTCCCCAACATCGTGCTCACTGTAAAAGAAATCATGTTAGGAATGGTTGTAGACATGGCCACTGAAAAACAACAGCATTGCAGCTCCTCCAGAGAGACAAAAAGTCCCTGGGCGATGAGGAAGGAGCACTTCCTGGGTTTGGAGGTTGAGGGGGAATGGGAATTTTCACAATACTGGTTTGTCTTGAGGGTCAGCCATCTGTGAGGACAAAGACTATAATTTTAAGAGATGAGCTCCCTAAAAGCCAATATACAGAACCTTAATTATTATACTGTACCTCTATCCATGGCTACACTTCTAAATTTCCTTTACAATCTAGCCTTAAAATGTGAAAATCTAATTCTCTACTGTTTCCATGGATACCTTATGGATTAAAGAAAGGGGTCCCGACTGAAGGAGTCAGAGAAGAGATAAATTTAATGATTTGGTTTTCATAAGCACTTAAAATAAAAAGTCCAACTGAAAGGCGTTTAATAACTCTGGGAATTTTGTATGCCCAGCTAATTATGTGTTTCCCATTTAAGGTCACAGTGATACTAACAGCCGCTGGTTCTCTTCAGTACTTTCCTTTTTGATGAGTTCAATAGATTTCTAATTTGACATTTTTAGTTCTTTTAACACGGGTATGTCTTTTGCAGAGGTTTTTAATATCAAAATGTGCAGTTGTGATGTTTTACAAAGTCTTAATTTGTTATAGTGGGGCGTCTGCCACAATATGAAAGAAAAATATTCATTGCTTCTCACTTCTGCAGAAAGAGGCAACATGCCCTAAATCCAGGTCTGCTCTGTTCCTATAAGGATGCCAGTTTTAAACTACTGAAAGTGTTTCAAGGCTGCTTGGATATCTGAAAGTTGTCCTGTCATGAAAAATGTTCTTTCTACTGTATCATATTCTTAAATACATACAACAATGATGTTGGTTTGGTCACAGAGAAAGAGAGTCTTTCAAATTCCTTGCATGAAAAAAAACTGCCAAGTTCCTTGTTACCAGGATACCAAAGCTGACATTGCGCCCAAGGCCTCAACATCTACAACAGAGCTTTGAAAACAGGAAGACTGGATGAGATCATGCAAAACTGTGATCAACAAAGACTTTCAACAATTTTGACAGGCTAGTATGACGTTCTCCTGCCTTTCTCTCAAGGCTCACAGATTTAAGAATTCTTTGCCATTTTTAAATGAGCATGACAATCACAGTGCTGCTCTCCAATGGTTTTAATGCTCAATCAATAGCCTTGAGCAACTTCAGATTCCTTTACCAGTTATATGGTATTGATGGAAAGAGACAACTTGACACTTTCTTTCCATCGATTTCATCCAAAGTTGACGAGTGACATGAGTTACCTTTTTTTCTCCAGGATTAAACAGATTGTCACCCCCAGCTACAATAGGCCTCTCAAATACCTCATGTAGAACCTTTGGCACCAACCACTAAAGAAACAGCTTGCTCTTTAATCAACCGAAAAATAGTGTTAATTCAGCAACCATTAGCAGAAGAAACTAGGTTTTAATGGACATCCTCCAGTTAAAATGGTACATGATAATTCATTACCTAATGTAAAGTGCTCATATTTGTCCTTCAAGAACAGCTTATTCTCTGTACCTTTTATATTAACAACAAACTAAAAGGATTCTTTGGCAATAACAATAAAACATTACTTTTTTCATCTGAGATCACTTGTTTGCAATTGGGGCAACTGAGTCAGAGTCTGTGATGATATCCAAGGTTTTTGTTTACAAAATATTTGTTTAATCACCTCTAATGTAAGTACTAATTAGGTTTCTCCTTATAGACAATCTATACTTTTTCCTATTTTGTTTTCCCACAGTTATACTTGATGCCTGTACTTTGACTCTTATGATTCATAGGAGCCTTATGTAAACAACCTGTGATTTGGTCAAAAAGTTACAAGCAAACAGCTGACCACATAAAGGCTGTCTAGCATTTACAAATGTTTTTAAGCTTTGTAAAATTTAATTTTAAAGGCATTTGTGGTGATGAAAAAATGTGTTTCAGCATTTCTCAGACCTGTCAGAGTGTAACAGGGTAAAGGATACTAAAATTTAAGACTAGCATTTTCAAACTGTTTCTCTGGGGAAGCCAGAAATAAAGTTAACCATGGACCAACTGGCTACTGTGGTAATTCAATTAAATATACCAATGAAATTTCCTCTGCATTGCTCCCTTTGACCTGCAACAGTATCAATGGAATTTTTCTTACTTCAAAGCCATCACTTGAGTAAGAAAGAAACAAAAAATGTTTTTTCTTTGCCTTCAGACCAAACTGAAATAATTATTGCTGTTGTTTCTTCCTTATGAGGCATGCTGGAGTATTTTAGGGAATATGAATTGAATTTATGAATGTAGTCCAAAATTGTCACAGTGATGGGATGGGTTGTTTTCAAGCTGGTTAAGCACCATTGAATAAACATCACTTGCGCAGTGATCCAAGCTGACCAGAAACATTTTTTGTCTTTTTTGACAATTTTTGGTTAAATAGTTATGAAGTATACAT
This sequence comes from Lepisosteus oculatus, assembly GCF_040954835.1. Taxonomy (NCBI): domain Eukaryota; kingdom Metazoa; phylum Chordata; class Actinopteri; order Semionotiformes; family Lepisosteidae; genus Lepisosteus; species Lepisosteus oculatus. The sequence goes on along the minus strand of NC_090719.1, from coordinate 7,258,335 downwards.
TTTTTATTCTAATCATGGGTGAAGTCCCATTCAACAAGAGCAAGTCAAAGTTTTTTAAGGCTGTCAGCTGCAACAGAAATGTAAACATGGACAGAAACTGGCAACCCAAGTCATGAGCAGAGGGTGTGAAAGAAACTTTAGGGTCTCCTTCTGGCCATATAATTGTAAATTAAAAAAGTAAGACATCTCTCTGCTCTGTGTCCAATTCTGTCAGCTTTCCCATTTTCCGTAGACGTTAATTAAGCCTGGGATCTAAGTAAACACTAAGCACCAAAACAATTTCATTGAGGTATGTGACAATGGAGCACACCTTCCACAGCAGTCCCTACTCTGCAGCACATGGGAATGCGCAGCTACAGCACCTGAGACTCATCAGGTCTGCTATTTAAGATCCCCATAAGATAGTGGACGGTGTTCAAGCTCTGAGCCAGCGTTCTAGCGAAACGGCTACTGAACAATTATTTTTCCCATTAGTGGAGAGTTTCTTCCTTGTATATAGTGGAGAAGACTTGCCTTAAGAGACGACTACACACCGGCACCCAGCTCACTCCCTGGCTAAGGAAAAGAATTGCTCTGCCGGTGCTCAGGCAGTCCACGCAAACCCCTCACTATTACAGGTACTATAAGGAAAATCTTTTAGTAGGAGGTGTGTTGAGATTTTATTAAGAAGAAATGACTTACATTGATTATACCAATTAGCATTTGTCATCATCGGGGTTGAGTGACAGGAAGTCTGCTGTGAAAGTCACTGGCCCTATAGTGTATGATCACTATTGGAAACAATACATGCTGTACACCTGTAAAGAAACTTTAGTGACAGTTCTCTCCATTGTACCCAGACCTTCAAATCATTGACTGGCAAGCTGAACACAACAATTAGCTAAATGTTCTGTGCCACACCTGTGCCCCACTCAGGGATGTGCTTCATAGAGGTTCGATTAGAGGCACGATACATCACAATAGTGGACATCCCTCCACTGCTAGTGAGTCCACACGAGCTGACTTTCGAGTATCCCAGTTAGTCATGAATGAGAAATGTTGCCAAAACCATTGATTCAATATCCAAAATCTGAACACTTCATGTTTCTAAAAACACACATGCATTTCATTTTCATGTTTGCTCAAAGTCCTTAAGTAAACCTCGTCCTTTTAAAGTTACAGAGGGAGACAATGCAAAAGTTCTGTATGTGTAATGGCTTAAAAGGCTTATTTCTTCACAGTAAAAGGAAATTAGCATGATTTCTTGTCATGTAGCAATGCCATGTACAGTAACTGTAAATTAATATGTACATTGTTTTATATCATAAAGAATTCCCTGTCAATACTTACAATAATCTTTGTTTTATTACATTAAAAATCTTTGCAGTTTAATCAAAATTTTGTGATTACCCCTGCAAGGTACCTTGCAAGTGTTCCATTAATAGTTTTTTAAAAAGAAAAGCAGGTTTCTGTATAAGAAATTCTGCACTAACTGCAGGACACCTCCCTGAGGGGACAAAAGCTTCTTTCATGAAAGCAAAGATGGTTTTCAAATAAATGTTTTGGTTAAGGAAATTTATCCAACTGTGGTAAAGGGCCTTTCCAGAATGAATGAAATATACTCACAGGGATGTGCATCTACTTTTAAGAGACTCCTCATTATTTTTCTTCACTTGGAAACCGGTAAGAAATTAAGGTTTAAATGGCACACTTAAATTTCGTTGTTAACACAAAATATTTTGCATAATATGCAAAATAAACAGATTAAGAACCTGGCACTGTTTTACTTATTTTACACAAGCATCCATGCCATTACTGAGGATCTCTCAGAGGAATACTCCTCTAAAAGTTTCTTTGTTTATTTCACAGGTGGAGAAATAGCTGTGTTTTCCCCAAAAGTACCTCTTATTCCCCAAGGTCTGTGAGAAACTGAGGAAGACTGCATGGAAGTGCTGCCTACTTGTCATACTAAGGGCACCTACTGTATGCTGGATGGAGCTGAGACAATTGTATGCTTATGTTATCTAATTTAAAACTTTGTAGTCAAGAGACGTTCGTTCATATGACAGAAAGGCACAACTGAGGACTTCCTGCTAAGGTTACCTCTCCTCCTCACAGCTGTAGTTTGTTTTGTTTTTGTGGAGAATTATCCAATTGTATACACAAAACTCATCTGAAACAGAGAGACCCAGACAGAGGCACCGGCTTGCGAATGTGTGCTTGATTGTTTAACAAATTCTACATTCCTGATCCATGATTGTATCCATTCTAAAGTCAATATGACAAATTGACCTTGTCGCACCAGATCAGACTATGTGCTTGTGAGTGCTCTAGATTGTGGAAGGGGACAACAAAACACCAGCCCTGTAAACCTCTCTGTCAATTAAAGTGCAAGCCATGGTAAGACCTACTGTCACACAAGAAATAGGATTGTATAAGTGGGACAATCATACATTGACAGACAGAAATATTGTCTTAAAGATGCACCTCCCCTTTGAAAGTGGAATGTTGCCTTAAGTACATGCTGCAGAAAAAAAAATCAAAGAAAAGCTAGTGAATGCAGATTTGTTCCCACTGGGATTTGATCACGCCCACTCATGGGTGCCTCTGACTTCTGAGCCATGTAGCACCAATCCCCATACAGCTGTGTTGGAAGGCCAAAGCAAAAAAAAAAATCAGCACTATCCAGGTTTTCAGATATTCATTTCTTACAGAAAAGCACTACTGTTGCATGTACAGTACTGGAGAGAAGACCTGATAGCAGAATAAGGTTGTAAAATCAATGTTTCCACTAATCTCTATACTTTCAACCAGACCAAAGGAGAGAAAATGCTGAGTGGTCAAGCCCTTGCAGAGAAGTCCTGAGGGATAACCATGTGCAAGAAGGCACAGTGGAATTCATTTCTAATACAGGGCTCAGCTTTTTGTAGTCTCAGGATCTTCAACTGAGCTCTTGAGTACTTTACACCTATCAGTAAGCTCATTTTTAAAAAGGCTTGTCTCTTTTAAATAGTCCAGCTACTATTGATTTTGAGGCTGTGCCATAACAAAGACTCCTTTTGGAGTTACGGAAAGCTTTAACTTCCTGCTCTTCTGTGCAGAATTACTGATTTCCCCCAAAAAACTTCAGGCAACTGCGTATATCAAAATAAGGCATTTAACCTTTCTCTCCCTGACACCTACGATCAAAGGGCCTTGTGAAAAACAATAGCAATAACTTGTACATTTAAACAATTTTTTAAAGTCTTTATTCCCTTTTTTAAGACCTAACTGAAAATCACATGAGACAAAGGCATCCTTCAATAAACCTCACAAACCAAAAAGTTCACATAATATTCAAAACCTAAGAGAGCTGAGACATGCAGAATTTTTTCAGGAAAACATCAATTCAATATTTTTAATTTTACAGGTCAGAAGTTAAATTACCCAGAGAAATTCAATGCGTACCAATTTCATGGCTGAAAGACATTTTAGGTAGGAGACACACAAGCAATTTTTAAGCTTTTTTTTCATACCAACCCAGGCTGACATTAAAAATTGACCATGTGTCACTAACTGACAACTCAAGTTCCCAACACCTTTTTGATTGGCAACAGAGTTCTTCAAGCACAATAATAACTCAACTCCAAGCACTTCAGCAGACAGTACTATACTTCCATCAATGTGTGTGGATGGTGAAATTGGATTTTTTAAGCTTTAATTTTTCTTTTAGCTCAATGAGGAACAGAGTACAATACAGTATAACAACAAATAACAGACTGCCTGAGGAAACTTTACAATTAATAATTTTGTTCCAGGAAAAAATTGGATATTAATGGGATAGTTTTAGAACATGAAGATTACAGAGAAAGAGAGAACATTATAAGCTACTGGAAAATAATAAATGTCTGTCTGTGTGTGTGGGGGGGGGTTTAAAGATGAGTAAAAAAAAGATAACATCCCCAAGCTTATACCTTTCCAGTTTACTGAAGCAGTTCCTCAAATATATGAGCTGCAAACAGGCTCCATCTTCAAATGTTTTAGCAGAATTGCCAGTTTTCCATAGTGTAAGTGGTACATTTAGTAACAGCAATTTAGCTGTCAATTTGTGTTGTTTTTGAGGAGCAAAAATTAAATGGAAATTGCTTGTTATCTCAGATCTTAAAAAACAATAAACAAAGCCAGAAAAGGGCTATGCTGAATTTTCTTTACTTGATACTGTTCTGAGGTAAAACTAAGGAAAACCCATTAATTCTACATGAGAAAAGCAGGTTTTAGTCTGTAAGGATGAACTCATTAATTACCTGCTGTGTGTCAAGTCCTGCCTATAACGTCCACACGTGTCTAGTACAAAAGATGTATGCACCTCATTAAATGTATAATCTTTTCAGTACAACACAAAAGTATTCCATCTACAAATGAATTTTTGCCTGATAGTTTGCATAAGGTAACAAGACACAAAAAAGCACAAGAGAAGTTAGAATGGAATTGTTTGGCTTTTGTGTGTGTATCTGTAAATCCTCGATTATTGCTTCGCAGAAATGCTTGCTTCTGATGGGTTTTGGAAAAAACAAATGCGTTCCCACAAGGAACAATCACCCTGGGCTGCGTAATACTGCTTTTATATTTTCATGTTGGCCTAATATTTAATGCATAACAGTAACACGCTTGACTTCACCAACACTTTCCAGCACCTGGCTGAAAAATAATAAGTTAAAAAGACAGTAAAACAATCTAACGACTATAGAGGTTATATAAGTACACAAGGCATAATCTCTTTTAAGTTCCAGTTCTATGTATTGCGCTCTCCATAATTATCATTTTTTTTATTTTTCTTCCCTTTATATTTTAATAGGTTTTTAATGTGAGTGTCAGCAAGGATTCACTATTCAGTGTGTCTCTCTTGGGAATGCACCAAGAGAAAAATATCCAATAGGCTTCTACTTTCATTCAGTTCCTGGTATTCCAGGAATGATGTAAAAAAACAATGATGAGTGCTTTCACATATTACATTCTTATGAATTATAAATCAAACATATATAAATAAAACATATAAATACATTAAAGAGGGCAAGCAGAGGCTTTTTGTCTTTATCTAGATACAAGAGGACTAATGTGCATTCTCCTTATTTCACCTGAAGTAAAAAAAAAAAGATTTTATAGTTGCCAGCAGATTTGATCATTTATCTCAAAGAAACAGCGCTTCAAAATGCATTCAAATGAAATCATGCTTTCCAACTCCGATTGCTTTAACGAGGGCAATAAAAATGATGGGATGAGGCCAATTTCAAATTATTTCTGATTGAAAGAGTTACAGCAGAAAGAATAAATTACCCAAAGATGTGAACTATTTCCTGACTCATGTCTGCTGAATTCAATCAACACAACTTTTTCTAGGTGTTGTGAGAAGACTACAAATAAAGTTGCCTTCAATAACACAAACTGCTTTCCAGCCTTTTCAGCTGTTTGCTTGAATCCTGCTGAGCAAAATGTTGCTGCATAACCTAAGACACTGTCAAATCATTGGTAATCATACACTAAGTCAAGCATAAAACAAAACACTTGATGTAAGCTAAACTGCAGGACACTACTGATTATACGCTAAGGTCGTTACTGCAGATGCTGGTCTTTGCAGTTTTGAAAAATATCCCAATGCTTTTCCACTGGATTCACCCTAAAACTCAGATTGATTTAAAATATTAACTCCTGGCAAGGGTAAAGACACTCTTGATTACAGCATTTCATGTTTTGCCACTTGACGTAGAGACATTTTCAGACTGAGGCTGTAAATATTCTAAACTATATATAGTTACATCAACTAAAAAATAATTTTCCAAGCACATACTGGATACATTACATGGTAAACAACACAAAGCAGTGACAGTGTCTTAGGGGATTTGCCACTCCAAAGAAACCACAGCAACTGAAAACACATTTTGACAGCCACAGAATCAACCTTAAGTCATGTTTATTAGAGTCCACTTGCGTATTCAGTAAGCACTAATAAACTCTGGAATGAGAATGATTTTTATAACAATTTTGGTAATATTTAACTGGTATTAAATAGGAACTAAGTGCAGAGGCGATTCTTTTGATGATCAGAAGGCTCTTTTAAAATTGAGTCCCCACCAAAGGTGGAATTGCTGATGTTTCCTTTAAGACTTGGTTCGACTAAGATTATGGCTCTTGTACGACATGAGAACAGCAAGGACCTGCAGTTAAGAAATATTGACATGCCCTCCTGTCAGAGCCTTTCATGTTTTGACACTGCAAGTTCCACAGTGCCTTACAGGAGAGTTAATGCCAACTGGAGAGCAGCATGTCTGTCATTCACTTCCCTGCAAGCCTGCAAGTGCCCGAGTTCCAGTCTTGCGAAGTTGATCCTGGTCAGCCGATGGCCACCCTAACCTAGAGGGACTCAGCTAACTTGGGCTGCTGTCTAGGGAATCCCCATCTGTTAGTTAGCGACATGGCACTTCTCTGCCTGTGCTCTGGCCCTGTGCTATAGGCAAGTGCTTTTACCGATTAAGCCACTTGGGATCATGATTTCCGATCTTCAAATTGTGAAAACACATATGCATTAAACCCGTTTCTTGCTAGATTACATGCAGCAGAACTCTAAAATTCAGGTCACAGCTATGTTGAATTGTGGCACAAACAGTGGAATCTTTACTTCAATACTTCTCTTGCTCATAAACTTCTATCATATGTATATACTAGAGTTCTCAGGGTCTATTTCCTGCTTGGTAGTGAAACAAGGACACTAGGTCTGTATTGGAAACGAAAGGGAAATTAAATTAGGAGGAAGAGTTGTAGATGTCTGGAACATTTTTCCCAGCAAATTCAGAGGCCAGAACACTGGGATCCTCCGAGAAATGTCTTGTGAAATTTTAGATTCACTCACCTCCTAAACTATAAGTAAACAAGCATCATAGGTTGAATTGTTTTCAGAATATGAATAAAAATCGGTCAGCCAGTCTAATGACTTGAACATTGTTAAGATAAATGACAATGCTTACAATTGTTAGTTTCAGGGACTATACCTGAGTACTATACCTGATTACCTGTTGAGTCAGCCTTCCTTCATGGGTAACTTTTCTTTTGCTCTTATAGCAGCATAATAATGATTACTTCAGCCTTACTTCCCTACAAAAATTACTATGCCTCCATATTTCTCTGCAAGAAATACAGAGGTGTCATGCAATCTTTAAAGCCTTTGAAATATCTTTAATCACGTCTTCCAAAATAATGTATTCACAAAACAGCCCTGGAACGGAGCATCTCATCCTGTCCGACTACTTCCTCTAAAGGTGATAAATGACACCTTTCTCCATACGCTCTATAATTATTTTACATTAATCAACAGACGAGTACCAGCTGTCACATCTTTCCCCTCTGTCTTTCACTTGATATCTCTTTTATCATTAGCTAGACTGCCACTGATCTAATGCTGTACGACAATGATCTAAAGATGTGTAGCCATGGAAACCATAAAATTGATTAAACCTCCATGGGAGGAAAAAAAAACGAACCCAGAATTACAGCGAATAATCAGAACATGCATCTTCTTGGTTTATTTATATCTTGTTCAACCACTGATCTGTAATGTAAGATCTAGCAGAATACCAAATGACACAAAATCATTAGTTTCAGCTTGCACTGAAGAACAGTAACTGACACTCACTCTGCCAGCTCCTCCAAGCTCCTGTAGACATCATCTTCATTAAGCGCAGTGTCTTCTGAAGGAAAAGGCCTGGAACAAGTATCAAGACCAAAACAGTTAGAAATCGTAGAACTTAACTGTACCATTACAATGGATCATTTAAAAAACACTTTTCAATCTCAAATTGGCAAAATTAGATGTTTTGGAAACTAGAACAAAAGCACCATTGATAAATAGTACAAATTAAAGATCACAATCAATGTTAAAATAAGGAATCAACAATCACATAAACTTATAAATGTTGTCATTAAGAATATTTCAACAAAATGTTATTTTTAAATGGGACTCTTTGTTGTATTTCTGTGTTTTCATTGAAACATCTGCATTTTTCCCTGTCCTGCTAATTGAGTGGTATGAGTAGTGGGGCTGAAAAGCTGATAACTTTGAGAGATTTGGTTTGGAGTTTTAGTTGAGGGTGACATGGTCCTAAATTGTTGCATTAATGTAGATTCTGTAAAGAGAAAAAAAATCTATAAACTCTGCAAAGAGACAGCACTGTGAATTTAATGGCAACCATCTTTTGCCTCTCTAAAAGTAGCAGTTCACTTGTTAATCATCTGGAATACAATTTTCAAGAAAAAAAAAAACAAAAAAGCTGTTACCAAAAGTGTAAACTGTATTGATTTGTAAAGGGAAGCTGAAAGCTACAAAGAAGTGAAAGCTTTTCAGTAATTTCTTTAAAACCAATGAACAACAGACAAATTAAATAATCCTGATTACTTCTTAGCAGAAACCACATATCATTTTGAAATGCATATATGGAAAGAAACTTGATTATACAGTAATAATCAAGTTTCTTTCCATATAAAATGTTCACTGAAGAATGAAAAATAAGTAACAAATGTCAAAAAGGAAGTTGAGTTTGAACGGCACTGTACATGTAAATGAAGATATGATGGCAATTCATAAATTGTGGGGAATGACCTGTCATCCTCAGTCACATGGCCAGTTGAAGGGAAACAACTGGTTGGGTGACTTTTAAAAGCAGGAAGAGGAGGTTGAAAGATTGGTTATCGATCTCTGCTAGCTGGGGGACGAGCAGAATGTCTGTTATTATAGGCTTCACCAAGGGGAGAAGTGAGCACAGAAGTGACTGAGTGACAAGCCTATGGACATACGATATGTGGCTTTATTGAAGTGTCTCAGAGTGAGGAGTTTTTGAGGAGTGTTTTTGTGGGAAGTGTCACAGAGACACACAGCTGGTAAGCAGCTTAGCTGCCCTTGTTGTACAGAGAGGGACACTTCAAGAAGAAGGGTAGATAGCAGCTCAAAGAGGAGCTTAGGTTTTGATTACTTTCTAGTTTGCTTCTCCCTGCACTGTAAATGAAGAATTCTTATTTTTTCGTCTTATGGTAGCCCTGTTTTCCCTTAGAGACCCCACTCATGAGTAGGCTACAGCACCTACACTTACATATCCTTTGCTCTATAAACCAAAGTCAACTTCTCATTCTGCTCAGTCAGTGGCTCTGCTTAAATCCACTTTGTCAGCCGTGACCCTAACTGTCCTGCAAACCAGCACAGTAATAGAGTCACAACAAAGACATGAGCGTCAGCTGCTTTTGTTTTTGCTTTTGGGCCAAAATGAGTAACAAATATCCAAGACATCTAGAGAAACAAGCTGAAAATCAATTTCATACATACTGCAGTTCTCATTTCTGTCTTTTAAGCCCCATAAAATGAAAAACAAATTTGGCTTCACAATTGTGAGGATAGGATAAGTAAATTTCACCCTAATAAATTTGTGATATTCTTCTTAAATAATCCCCCTTCCCAATTCCAGAATTTAATAGGTGTGTCTGCTACACATAATAAACAGATATGGATGTACAGTAGCTTTTCAAGGATGTTTCAATTTGTTTTGAAAGGCCCTCAGTGGCTAACACTCTTGAAATCTGCAAAGGAAACTGAGAGGTTTTTCTTTTTTTCTTACATAATTGTTAATTAGTTAATATAAGACAATAACATTAATACTTTTACATGCCTATGGCTGTTATTGTTAGTTTAATGTTAGCATTAAAAGTATATCATGTACGTTCATCTTAGAAATTTAATATCAAACTGCACCATATGAAAAAACGTTGGTTTTTTTAATAGTAATTGGATGTTAGACAAATAAAGCTCTCTTTTGTTGATAAATTAATGTCATACTATATTATTGACTTCATTGGATGACTATGAAATAAATACAAATTGTTCTTTGTGGATGGAGAAATGCTCCCTGATACTGATGTCAGATGACAGACAGATTTTGGAAACCTTAAAGGCACAGGCTAAGCAAATTATCTTAAACTGATGTCAAATCATATCAAGACTTCCACACAGTGTTTCTGGCATTGTTCAAAGTAACCGGGGCTTGTCAAAATTTCTGGGAATTACAAAAAAGCAGACAAAATTTGAACAAAAGTTTGTGATATGCACAGGCTTGCAATTTAACGTACAATATAGTAGTGTATGTTATCATTTCAGCCTTTTTAAATGGTCTTTTCCAGATGACTACCCAGTGCAACCCTAGGCATAGTGCCTACCGAATAAGACATTAAATCGGCCTTGGTCTTCTCTTAACAGTATTGCAAACTATAAAATAACGTCTAGCATATTTGACATTATAAATATAAAATCTTATAAGACCATAATATTGCAGGTCAGGCCCACCTTAACAGCAAGAAAGACGATGCAGACAGATGAAAGTTTATTTTCATTTTGCTTCATGAAGCTATTATAAGCAGATGTTAATGGACATTTCTGAAGATAAGACAAATCTGAAATGAAATCAAATAAAAAGCGCAGCCTTCATTTTGAAAACCTGACTTGCTCCACTAGTCTGCTAAATTTGGTTTACTGGCAAAGAAAAATGAATAGAGGAAAGTAGTTCTTTATCTCTGCATTAGCTTCTGGGAAAAAAAACCTATTCAAAAGCACTATCTTTTTTTATACCATGCTCCTGGTATGCAGTACCACAAACAGTAGCTACTGAGAAAAACGTACCAAGAGCTTGTGTGGTGTTCCACTGTAGCTAACAGTGTATCAACAGGTAGTAGCCTCTGTAGGAGAATTCTGTTCCACGGTCAAATGAAGAAAGTGTAAATTCTTTATTTCAATACTAACAATCCTTTGACTTACATGCTCTGGTTGGTTTGAATTGAGAATACATATTTTTCTGAACAGCTCCTTAATTATATAAGTTGTTTTAGAACCCATGAAGAAATCATTTAAAATTGCTCTCAAGGACACAACTATTTCAAAAACAACTGAATCATATAAAATAATGTGGGGATCTGAACAAGCACGCCTGTCCATCCATTTTTTGACTGCTGTATTTAACACAGGGTCATGGTAATTTATTAAAGGTATTTAATTTTATGCTGTTAGGTGTGTATGCACACTTTACTTTGTTTTGCAGATGTTTCCTCAAAGACCATTTAAGGCTAAATATAAAATATGCAGGACTGCCCTATATCATGAGAGGATTATACTTCAGTTGCATTTCAGTCTAGCTCTGTTTAGTTTAGATTCAGACAAAGATGCAAGCATCTCTGCTACAGCAATACTAATTTGATTAGGCCTCGAGCTCATAACAGTGGTAGTAAAACATGCTACCCCATCAATGTAAGAGGTAAGTCAGATACCCTGAAGGACAATCACACTGAAGGCAAGAACAGTCTGTGCCAGGTGTCCCTTTCTTTAGGGAATGCAAAGCTAATGAAAATGGTATTTTCTGAAGAGCCGTCACAGGCAGAGTGTGAGCAGATCTGACAGAGAATCGTGTGCTCCTGGTGTTGTTTTGTGATAAGACATTAGGGTCATATTTGTCAAAGAGATTCTTCAGGATTTTTGTGAGACCCTTATGCTCATCTTTTCATTCTGCAAACCAGTCAATCAAAGTTTAGATTATCAGAGCAATAGTGGAGAAGTGGCCAACTCTGGTCTTTTATACAACATACAGATCAACTGTGAAACACTAATATATGCACAAATGTCCCATATTTATACTTTCAAAGAATTTAACACTTTCACCAGACCTTACTGTATAATCAACTTCTGAAAACAGAACAAGAGCGCAAAGTGAAAACATTAGGAATTCACCAATTCAAACCTATCAGCAGAAAGCAATGCACAGCCAAGGAGCATCCCATAACTTTTCTTTAACAGAGGAATCCAAAACTCAATCCTGCTGAACACTGGTAGAAATGATGACTCATGGTTTCAATCCAACATGCCATTTACCTTGTTAACACCTTAACTTAGAAATGGTGGTCTTGCTAGTTGAATGGTAGAGGTACTGTATGAGCTGCATATTTCAGAACATTGTAAAATACACACACCCTTGTTGCACAAAGACGGCCAATACTCGGTGGGGAATCCTAATGCTCTATTCACTGAATTTAAGGCACAATAATAACCTTGGAAATGAATCAGGTTTCATTTCTGCATTTTCTGCAATGATGATTAGATATATTTCATTATGTTTCCTTATTTCAGGCAGTTTCAGTAGTTTGTGCCTTCGAGCAATTGAACATGAATGTAGAGGTATGAAGACATATTGCTTCATTTTTGTTTCCTGCCGTTAGTAGAATTACTGAAGTATAACGCTAACCAGCATGTGTCTTGCTTTCCCTGTAATGCCTTGAAGCCAGTAAGGATAAACACAGACATTAATATGAAGCAAAAGAATGGCAGTGTTTTTTTTAGTTAATTAGTTTTATCACGATTGTTGCCAACAACTTAATAAAGGCGCACTCGTACAGGTATAACAGATAAGGAGGTGTAGATAAAAAACAGTTCTTTTGAAATGGAATTTCCTCCTGTAATGAGCAATACAATGTGATGAATGAAGGGAAAAAAACTACTAGCACAATACATGGAATGCATGTCACCCATTATGCACTAATTAATTGCTAAAGAGGACTTGGCCTACTGCTGGTGAGTCCACCTGATGTTTTGCTTCAATATAAGTGCTGCTCTCCTGTTAATGGGACATACTGGTTCTTTTATATGCATCTCTTTCCTAATATTCACCAAGCCTGATATTCAACAGGTTAAATCCTGCCATTACTGACATGTACAAAAATGTGTGGTTGTGCTTGTGCAACAGTGGCATTCCATTCCAACTACAGAAAAAAAGCATTTTGCTACCTAGCCCTCTTATACTGTACTTTTCTAGAAAAATAACCAATTATTTTGAGCTACACTGAATGACCTGACAATGGGAACAAAGTGAAAATGTGACCTTGATTTAGACATAACCTCACTCTGGTTGAGCTTGCATGGAATCAAGCTTATCACGAATGTTCACTAAATAAAAAACAAAACCTAGAACATTTAATACTTCATTAAAAGCATGAAAATTAGAGGGTATGTTTCTCTAGATGTTCAGTACTTATACCTCACTATTGCAGTGCTGCACTTGCTACATTCACTGACAAAGGGGCAAAAAAATAGGCAATAAATTATTAGATTTAAACTCAATTTATTCCAGGAAAGCAGACAGAGAGGAAAGATTATAAAGGTGGGCAAGACAAGTCCTTCTTTTCTTGTTCTTCAGTTTGTCTACCTAGAACAAGTCTCTGAAGCCCACCCTACCCCCACTGCCAATCACATCTCCTCCCCCTGCTAATTAAGTTAAAGTGCTTTTCAATTCCAAAAGATGCCTGCACACCACAACGATAATCAATACCGCAGAAGCGCAGACTGAAACGTCTATCGAACCATGGTCCATTTCAATCCATAAAGGGAGTGTCTGCATACAGCAGTAAATAATGTACTCGTTAGAGGTGCTGTACTGTTCATGCCTACAGGCACTTGGTATCCCAAAGCATAAAACAACCTCCTATTGAAATCAATACCTCCTGTCAAAGTCATATTTCCCTCTGCTCCCTTTTCTACACCTCGGAACATTTTTGTTACTGCAGGAAATCCTCATTATCTGGTCTTGGGATTGCTCTGGCAGTTGTATGCTAAAGTATTATCATCAGGCTAAAGTAATGGCTTTGATGTTTAATGAAATTATTAATATTACCTTGCCATGTTAAGCTCCATCCAAGAATTATGGTAAATTCATTCTTTCTATGTAGCACATCTATTCAGATCCCTTAAGTATTTACTATATAAACTCTCTCGAGTCTATAGTAATAGGTTATATTCTTGTAATTGTTATGAGAACACTGAGTTTTCCTACCATGTCTGCATTCTGCCCAGACACCCCTATACTCTTATTGCTTTTCCTCATGTATTTGTTTAACCCTAAATAGAGGACCCTGTTAATTCCCTGGTGTATCATGTTTTAAACACTGATCTGCTGGTGATGTGGCAATCAAATTAACAATTCCTAGAAGAGCACAATACCACTAACAATGAATCGGACTCACTTTTCAAAGTGGCTCATTGATGGAATGGAAAGAAACGTATCTGTTTTTATCCTAAATCAATTTCAAATGTCTTTGACCTCTAAAACCATCATGGGGCTTTGCAGAAGTCAGAACTCCAAAGCTTTAAGATTAGTGTGTGATTTTTTTGGGGGGGTCACCATATTTTTGTGTGTGTTTTAAAAATAAGTAGATCCAAGTAGGGTAGACTCCAATGATCTAGGGTGCACTAGGAATGAATAGCTGAAACACAAATACAAATATTATCCTGCATTATCATGAAGGCTTTTCTGTATTTCCTTTTCACCCGAGAACTCCTACTGCAAAAAAGGAAAGCCTAAAGGAATTTCTACACTTTGATCTATGCTCATATACATGCCACTTACAAGGGCAAACTTGCACAGCACTGCTATATTTAATCTCTGCAGGGCATAGCCACACCCCACAGGGCTCAGCATGGCATTCCAAAGGGGGAGTTATTTCGCTCTTGTCATCTACACAAAACTCAGCAGAGCCCATGGTTCAGGCTGTAAGATTGGGAAGAGACTTGAAAAAAGACTGTGAAGCCTGTTAGCCTCAGCAACTGACACTGTGAGGAAGGAGCCTTTGGGTTCAGCATATGTTAAAGGTAGACGGTAAATGACAAGTGGCTCAAGTTACTCATTAAATACAGCCACTAAGTACAAGGCTGGTCACCAATGAAGAAAACGCAATGTTTTAGGGGCGTTCATGACAAGAATAATGAATAGTGTTATTAGCCACATACAATTCTGAATGATCGTGTAAGGATTTCATTGCATATAATCAGTAACTCACAGGAGCAATTTTATAGCATATATATGAACCAAAATTAAAGAATCTGCAATGTGACCACCTTCCAGTATGATCTCATTCTGTCCATGGCCGAGCCTGGTCAGCTCTCTGTTGCTAAATTGTGGCTAAATTCCTCTCTCTTTATACAATCTGTGCTCTGTGCATTCCCTCCTTGTTTCCTTAATTCAAGTAGGAAAGCAACTTCTCCACATGATCTCTTGAGATATTAGTGGACCTACTGATGCATAATGGCTGCCACACATCATGAAGGTAGGTTGTAAAGTTCAGTGGTGAATGTAATAGGTCCTCTCCTATACTGTATGTGAAGTGCTTGGGAATACTTTGGGATGAAAAATACTATATTAATGTAGCTGTTAGATAGTGCTATTATTAACAAGAATTATTATTACTTTCAGATTGACATGGTGGCACAGAGTTGATGCCTTGCAGCACTAGGGCCCTTGGTTCAAATCCAGACCAGAGATGCTATTTGTCTGGAGTTTGTATGTTTTCTCTGTGTTTGAGTGGGTTCCCTATGGGTGCTATGCTTTTCTCCCACAGTCCCAAGGCATACTGGTAGGTTGATTGACTTCTGGGAAAATAGGCCCTGGTATGTTTGTACTCTGTGATGGACTGGTGTCCTGTACAGGGTGTATCCTGCCTCATATCTATTGCTTGCCTGGCTCTGACTATCATGTACCCTGTATTGGATAAAGAGGTAAGAAAATGGATGGATTATTAATATTATTAATGGTGATAATGACAAACTGCACTGAAAGACTGTGAGCAGCAACGAATAGACTTTTACCCACAAAAATACCGCACATAGCCTACATGAACAGCACAATGTTTATAATCTGACGGAGATCTGTTGAGGCTGCAATAAATTGTGCACAAATACTCAAGACCATGTGCTTTTGATCAATAAGCATGGCAGAGATGTCAAAATAATATTCAGGATGCACTGTGCACTTTTCAGATTTCAAAGGAAAAGCACTCATTCCAAGCTTGTAAATCTAAATGGAACAGCTTAAAAGCCAGCCTCATGTCATTGCGCACCTATTAGTGAAGTTTATGAGAGGCAAAGCTCAATACTGCAAGCCACAATGCAAGATTTGTTGAAGTTTTACTCTTGTAAGTGAATAATTCCTGAAGTTAAGTAAATGACTATCTTAGAAAAGGAACAGAACACTCAGTGAAATAGACTTAAAAAAAGAAACAGAAGCCTTTGCAACCAAAGAGCGTGAACATACATATGTATTTGTTACATCTTTGAATGTCTGGACATGTTCTGAGGCTTAGTTTATTTTGTTATGGGTTTGATATAAATTGCTGTTCCTGAAGCATAAGCTCCTTATTTTAAAACATTACAATGGGGCAATTCAGTAAGGCCACTGTTAACGTGAGGCTTAAATCTGACTCTTACCTGATCCCTTTAATCTGTGCAATACTGTGATGGGAGATTCTGGAAAGGGCAGAGATAACCTGGAAGAGAATAGAAATACTTCATCACTCAGTGTTTATTTTAAGATACTGTAGTGTGTATGTCTCCTGATATTAAAGCAGTAGTGCCAGGTAACACCAACACATACATTCCTTTTGCAAGAAAGCAACATTCATTTTTTAAAAGCAACATTTACTCAAAAAATGTGCATATCTTAACTAATGTCAGTATACTCATAAAATTAACGGCAATAGTCTGAGAAAACCTTACAAGATGCCAATTTCAAAATATTCCTTTTCAGTTTATTGTTCACTGATTTCAAAAACATATTTCCCATTTGCATTACAGCATCATTACAAGGCTAAGATTATGGGGTATTTTAAATGACTTAATATAGCTATAAGTCACACACGAGTAAGCTCCTGCCATACTTAGACAAGATCCAGATGGCATTATGTTCATGTGGAACGATTAATGTTTGGTGTATAATGAAACTTTGATATCATGCTGGTCTGAATCATCATACCTTAGCTAGTTTCATCATTAATTGCTTTTGTGATCAGACTCACTGAATCTGCTCAATACCTGTGGTAAACACTGATGTCTCCTATACGCTGAATTTACAGTTCAACATATTATATATTGTAAGCATGAGAATGACCTGATCTGCGATCATACAAACTGAAAGGCAGTTTGCCCAGTGACGAAGGTTCTGAAATGTGCCCATTTATTCTAAAAGTATGTGGTGCTGTTTAGGCCATTACTCAAACTTTACCTCTCATGCACACAAATCGCTCTCACAGTCTGCATTTTACCTCTCACATACTGTACACACAAAATGCTCTCACATGCACTAGTTTTACCTCACTAATAAACATAAAACACTACTTCACAATGCGAACACGAGAAACAAAACTATTGAAGGTGAGTACATTTTATGTGTACCGTATGTGAGATGTAAAACTAAGGAATGTGAGAGCGTTTTGTGTGTGTATGTGAGAGGTAAAATGCAGACTGTGAGAGCATTTTGTGTGTATGTTAGAGGTGAATTATGGCCCAATGTAGGCGGTCCATCTAAATGGCACAATGTGATTGGCTGAGAAAATTTATCAACAAGCTTTCTCATTTTCTGCTGCCCTCCAAGATGGGGGAAAGAAATTAACCTCAACTGCAACAAGTACTAAGCCAAGCTGTAGCTTTAATTAATAACATCTTAGCCACACCAGAAGCAATAGCTTAATTGTCATCGGCTATGACGCCTGCCATGAGTGTTCTTCCGTCAACGCAGCATGCAACTCCCGAAGCCGAAGTAATTACTTTATTTCGACATAATTTCTTTGGGTTTCATATTGTACAAACTGTCTCCGAGCTGATACTGGTACTAACATTCCCATCCCAGCTTCAGCACCACCACCATTACGTCGAAATCAAGTACTTAGTTTGGCTTCAGTGCCACGGGGTGCAAAACTGAACTCTCCCGCCCCCTCAGTTTGGAAACAAAAGGATTTTTGAACACTTTCACTTACTTAACTTGCGCCCTAAAAAATAGTTGTACTTTGTCAATGGTCAGATAACGACACTAATCCTGAATTCACAGTTACTAAATCGGACTATTTGATGTGCAGGAGGGCTATCCATCCAGGAATGGCACATATTACATAGTATCTACCTTATTGGGTTTCAACATTATTTCGGTCTTGTTTGCTCAGGTGGACCGATTCCTTGCAGTAGTTTATCCTTATACTTACAATCCTTATATAATAAGGACTGTAGTTATAGAAGTTTGTGCTTTCTGTTGGTTTTACAAATATTTTTTCTTAACGATTCAGAACCTCGTTACCGTCGATGTAGCTGCATAAATGAACGCATATGGTTTTTTGTCGCTCCAGGCAATAATAATCGTGAGAGAGCTGATGAACGCGAAACTGTATTTCATCGCTAAATACCAGATTGCTCGCCGTTATCTTCTATCATGAAGCACTAATCAGTGGCTCCGTTTCAACCAAAATATCGCTGCCCCCCGCAGAATTTCAGGCGCCCCCCTACAGATTTTTCCCATGGCACCGGCACTGCACATGCTGCGTTGATGGAAGAACACTCATCGCAGGCGTCGTAGCCGATGACAATGAAGCTATTGCTTCTGGTGTGGCTAAGATGTTATTAATTAAAGCTACAGCTTGGCTTAGCGCTTGTTGCAGTTGAGGTTAATTTCTTTACCTCATCTTGGAGCACAGTAGAAAATGAGAAAGCTTGTTGATACATTTTCTCAGCCAATCACATTGTGCCATTTAGATGGACCGTCTACAATGGGCCATAATTCACCTCTCACATATAAAATGCTCTCATACTCTTCATTTTACCTCTCACATACACACACAAAACACTCTCACATTCATTAGTTTTATCTCTCACAAGTACAGTAAAATGCACTCACATTCACTAGTTTTGTCTCTCACGTTCACATTGTGAAGAAGTGTTTTATGTATATGTGCAAGGTACAACTAGTGCATGCGAGAGCGTTTTGTGTGAATGTGAGAGGTAAAACTAGTGAATGTGAGAGCTTTTTGTGTATATGTGAGAGCAATTTGTGTGTGTATGAGAGAAGTTTGAATAATGGCCTAAACAGCACCTCATATTAAAGCATGTATTATCACACATATCATTTGTAGTTGCATATAATGATTATGAAATAAGGTGGTGGATAAGATAAGGCACTTCTTAGATAAAGGATAGTGGGTGTCCCGAAGAATCTGTCAAGTCATTTTGTTGAGGCAAATCCTTGGCTTCTTTCAAGGACTGTCTGAAAGTGATCCTTAGATCAATAAGTTACTATCAACCAGAAGAATGCAATGAGTTGAATGGTCTTCTCTCATTTGTAACCTTATGCCCTTCGACAGTGAAGTCAGTGTAAACACCTAAGTGGTCAGGGCTTGTAATACGTATTGTTATTAAAACCCAATCTTTGTTTTACCTCTATCTTCAACTGGGGTAAAGATCATGATCATCTCATCCAGTCGACCCATTAGATAATACTGTACAAACAGTATTATCTATGAGATAATACTGTATGAGAGCATGAGATAATACTGTAAAAACTCAGTAAATCAGGCCAAAACATGGTCTGTGCCAGAAAATTCTGATAATGTAAAATGAGTTCAGTACTGAGCGGCAGCTGTACTGTAAATTGGAGCTAACACTAACACAAGATGTCCAATGGAAACAGAGCTGAAAATATGAGCAAGGCAAAAGAAACCTTCCACAGAGGGTGCTCTAGTGCCACCATCTGAAGCACCAAGTCTAAAACTGTATTTTTCAGTGACCTCAATGACATTGAAGATGGTGCAAACTCTAATAGCACAAATCAGTTCATGAACTGAATGATATGGAACATCTCCAATAAGGACACCAGCCTACTAAGTTAATGCAAACAGGAGATCAGAAGACTTGCATCACTGATTTGATTATCGTTTAACTGCTGTGCAGATGTGCAGGCCCTGACCTTATTTGCTGAATATTTGCAACATTAGGACTCTGCCATCCATTTCAGTATGCAATAAATAATTTAAAGATTTAAAGTGATGAACAGCTGAATATCAAACAGTCATTACCTGACAGCAGTGAACTACTCTATGCTAAGAATAAAGAATATTTGAACAGTTAAAAAAAATAAGCTTATGAACTTTAATACACATCGTACTGAGGCTTGGAAGTATGCCAAGCAATTCCTTTTCTACTCAAGCTAGTCATACAATTTTCTAAGTCATTGTAAAAGTTAGTATTGCTGATGTTTGTTTCCTGGCTGTAGCTGTAGTTTTCATATGCCACAGAATTATGTTCATTAATATTAATGTTGTATAAATATAGACAATCCAGTGTCGTCATATCAGAGAAAGCCAGAATAATAGGCACGTCTAGTCTTCTGTGCCTCCCAACACAATCCATTATGTTCTCTTTAGTCAGACATTAAACCTATTCCATCTGCTTCTAAAGCATATTGATTTTTGTCCCTCTTGACCCATTAGATACTTGAGTTATCACATCCTTTGGTAAGACAGAACTATTGGGTGATGAACAGCATTTTTTATAGACACTTAAATATAAGTAGAAAGCTTAAAACTAATTACCAACAAACATAGTATACGTATTTCAATGAAAAAGTGGGGAATTCATTTTATGATCCATCTTCAATTAAATGAAAAAAACAACAATAAAAACTTAATGGGGGAAGGACCCATCAAAAATAAAACTTGAAATTAGGTCGGACTGCCTTCTATTATGTCAGTGTGAGATTACTTGTCCAAAGTGCAAGATGAGAAACACCTAGTAAAAGTTAAAAAAATCAGTTTTTATTCTATTCCTGTTTCTGATTTAATGCCTCAAAATTAGCCCTCTCTCAAATTCCATTGTTCCCTCCTCCTAGACAACCCCCAGGCAGATGTACTTCCATTATTGAAATGAAAAGCACTTCTTAATGCACCCCCATCCGAAATTACAGGAATAGATACATCTTAATCGTTCTCAATACAGGATTGGTTTTAGTTTAATGCACATTATGGAAGGACATGAAACATCCATACATTATTAATAGGCCATTTGATGGAAGAGTAGGAAAAAAAATTTTTGTTTAGACATTTTTAACGTAAGGTGTGGGATCAGTTTGCACACATGTCAAAGTGAATGTGGTGTGAAGAGTTACATTTTGCAGCTGGGAATTCTAGAACTAAGATCTACTGGATTTCAGTGAAACAGGGCAAAGGATTCACTGTGAACAGTGCCAGAAACAATACATTCTTTATTTTTCTGCTGCATTGTTTTGTATCATGGATAAAAAAGAGGGCTGCAGGCAACCATCACAGCTAAACTGGAGAAAAGGTTTGAGGCACACAGCAATGAAACGGGGCATGTAGCAACCTAAAACCATAGGGAAAGTGTATATTACCTTTTGTGGTTGGGGACACAGTTAAAAGGTGGTAGCTGTCATGCTGATCACCAAAAACCACTTTAAATAATGCAGCGCCACCTCTGACATATGGATTGAGATTTGTTCCACTCGTCTCAACTAAGATCAATTCACACCATTCTTTGAGAACTGACAGTTGGCAGTGGAGTTACCTTAACAGATCTGATTTTTCTTTCCCAATATGAGTATTCACCAGATATTTCTTGCTCTCTACATCTTCAATCTCCTTGTCCAACGTATGTGTGATTTCTCACTGTTAGTAAATTGCAACAAATTAAGTCGGAGTTTGGAAACCCTTTACTGTACATACAGTACTAGCAGACACCTTACATTTTTTGCAGGCAGTTCACCGGTACAAGATCAGTGTGAATTATGTCCCTGAAGATATTTAGGAATCAGATTTTTGTGTAGTTCTAGAAGATAAAAATAAATGTTTTTTTTCTTTAAAATGTCTCCAAATGGACTAGGGGGGGATGAGACTTGAAACAACAGGGAGCATGAAATCTGCAATAGGGTGGAGTTCCCAGTTTAAACATCAGATGGTGAATGCCAGAACCGGAGTTCTGTAATTTACCACATTTACATAGATTGGAAGGGGCTTTTCTGGGATTTGTAACCCAATACTAGTGTCTTGCTGGGATACAGTTACCAAACTGCTGCTGTCTTTCCCTCACTGGTGACACTATGGTAGGAAGGCAGCAGATGGCTGCTTGGAGCCAAATTCCCTGTCCTCATGAATTATTGACTATGCACAATCAAGTCAGTACACCTCAGCACAGCACAGTCCCACCTCAAATGGTACGGAACCATCCTAGGGAAAAAAAGCACACAGGGCCACATGAAGTAGCTGAAATTGTCCATAAATCAAGTGAATAAGGCCGAACAGATACCCAATAGACAACACATACTGTAATTCTACTACAGCTAATCAACTGCCATACTGCTATGTTCGGACAGCTCATGAATTGAATGTTTCATAGTGAATGACAAACCTTTCAGAGCACTGCCAGGTTGAAGCAGCTAGTACTTTGAAATCTTTTTATTTGACTGGCTATTGCTAAGAGTGAGAAAGATGCCCACCTTAGTTTCTATAGACTGAAAATTTCAAAGCAAACATCTCCTGGCAGAATGCAAATTCCAAGGCAGGTCATTTTTTAGACTACCATATGCATGTGGTCATCCTGAAATTCAAGAGATACACAAACTGAAATGAAAACTGAAAGGATTCAGAATACATGGATTACTACAGTTCATATTAAGTTTACTGATATACAAATTATACAACTGCTAACATATTTACAATTTATTTCAGACCTGTTCCACTTACTTTATTGATTTTTTTGCATATACCTGATGCATAAAGATCACTATTTCCTATTAATCCTTTCCAGGGCCCCTTTGAAATCATTATTATGCGGATATGAATATTTCCTGGCATGCAAAAATGTAAAATTCAAGTAATGTCAAATTAAAAATGTAAGATCCAAGATCTATTTATTATCTGAGTTCTCTTCATGCTTGTAAGAAGTACCTTACAGGAAAACCAAGTCCCACAAGATCACCTGCTACTGGTCTGCTTTACCAAATACTTAATGTCAATATAATCCTGCATGCAAAACAATCATATTAAAAATCTATAGAAGATCCATTTCTCACTTTACGTTGAAAGGATCTGACTTGATCTTTTTAATTTTAGTTAGATGATCTGTGGATTAGCTCATTGACTTGTACTGCAATATAACCTATAGGAAGAGGAGTAAGGACTTTGAACTGGAAGGCTGTGGTCTCGGATCCCAGGTGGGGCACTACTGTCATACCCTTGAACATGTACTTCACTCAGATTGCCCCAATAAAATGTTCAGTGGAATAAACAGATACAAATCTAAGTCACTATGCATAACAGTGTTAGCTAAATTAATAATAACTACAAATTGATGACTGTTAAAAGAATTAACTCCACTCACTAAAAACAACAAATAGCATACAATAAACATAATCCCTTTAAAGTATAAAGCACTGTTTCCCAGTAACAGAACTGAATAGAAATTATAGCAAAGCACCATAAATTGTGCACACTTCTTACAGTAACATTATGCATATTACGTTTATTTATTTCCATTGTGTTGCCCACAATATTTTAACTCTCTTTCCTTTGCCAAAAATAATTTAATATATAAAGGAATTAAGCCTTTTCTTCCAGGATAATTGTCCAAACACAAAAAGTCACTGGCAGCTTTTCACAAATCATGTATTAGACATTGGACACACTGTAGTTTTTTATTTATTTGTGTAAGAGGTGCTGGTTTTCCCTTTTCAGGATAAGAGAGCTGGACACTGATGAAAAATCATGTATTTCAGATGTGACAATATGTTCCAGCTAGTCCAGAACAATTTTAGGAAAATACCCACCTTCAGAAAAGACAACAAAATGCTTTATCGCACATCCGAATGCAGAATGGTTTCTTTTTCCCTACATTTCCCTACATCTGGGTTTCTGTAACATTCTGTCACACAAGAATGGATTATTCACCAGGATGCTCAGGAAAGAAACTAGCAGAGGTCTTCTTATTAGACTTATTAGTAACATTTTAACTTTATAAACCTAAATGCTTAAAGTATATCAAAGAAATGTTTAGGTGGGTAGCTGCGTCAGCTTGTGTAGGCTGCAAAGGAACAAGTAATAGGTTTATTCCATGTTGAAAAGAGAAAAAAGAAAACACAACATTTTGGCTGTGGAGCCTGAAAGAAGGCTGAAGAAGACCTGAAGAAGGCTCCATGGCCGAAACATTGTGTTTTCTTTCTTCTTTTTTTCAGCGTGGAATAAACCTATTACTTGTTCCTTAACAATGTGTGCGACTTATTCTATGAATTATTCTGAATAATCAATAGTATGGATGTCAGCAGGCTCATCATATAGTGTTAAAAAATGTAAATGTGAAAAATGTTGGCTTCCCAGAGGCTTTGAGGGTTACCAAAATTAAATATTTAACAACAGTTATCTTTCTTCCTTCAGAATTTTACAGACTGATTTTTACTTTTTTATCTTCTTGATATCATGCAGCAACCAGAATACATATTTCTTATTATACAAAGGAGTTATTCAAATCCTGCACTCAGAAGGAGATACATTTAACAAGCTACAGACAAACATACTGGCATTAGGAGATTACCTTGATAATAGTGCCTCTTAACAACAAATACACTTCTGTCTATACTGACCTGAAACATCCTACATCTGAACTGACCAAAGTGCCAAAGCATGCCAGATTCCAACTTACACTAGAATCTTCCAAAAATAAAGTGTTAAAGAGCACCACATTGCTCCATATTGTACAGCATTTTTAATTACATCATCTAACTTCCACTGGGAATTGACCTGAGACTGATGACCTAGGTTAACAATTGACTTGAGGTGGGTCTCAGCCAAGGTTAATGCCAAGCAAACCAATCAGTAAAGTAGGCTACTAGATTACAATGGATATTGCACAGATTAAATTAAGCAAACCAACACATACCAAAGACATTTATGTCCATTCTTACTGTATATAGTACCTGCAATAGTGGTCTCCATTTGATAGAAGGAGTAGTGAGGGAGTCTTGCCTCTGTCAAGGTAACAGGGAACATTTAGTCAAATGATCTGAGCTCCTGAAGTGGAAATTGTCATACTGTAGAGGGGATCCTCAAGGATACCTCACAAGAATCCTAATCTTACCACCAGTCAGGCAGAAAACACCCAAGTACTTCAAGAAAAAGCAGTCTTTTCCCCCAGTGACTTCTGTGAAATGTCACTCATATCAGAGGGGAAAACATTTTATAAAAATGTTTGACATCTGTTGATGAAAAAGTTTTCATTGTTGTGAGACAGGACTTACAGTAGTTAAGAACCATATCTTCAGAGAATCACATATTGTATGCACTATCTATAGATGCTTATCCTTTCCACAAACCTCCAGGGGAACTGAAGGCTCACAGAAACTGACACCTTTGATTGTTCACTTAAAATAAACTCACAGAGAACTTTGTCCAGATTTGACAAATCTGTTACTGCTGAAGGCAAGGTATCATCACTGAGATAGCACAACCAAAGCATGAGAAGTCTGAGGAAAGGCTTTACAGTGATAACATTGAGTTCAGTTAATGATTAAACATTGCCAAAGAGGAGCACATGAAGTTTCTCTATCTTAGAAGTTGTGGAAGCTTTTAATTTAATGAGTTTTTCCTAAATTAAATGACTCTAAGTAGATCCATTCAGTATGAAAAATCACAATAAACTTTATCTTTCCTGCTGAATAGCCCCAGTGCTTGAAACCAGTGAGGACAGCACTAGAGGGCAGTATTTATTGAAGCCATTATGTTCACAAATAACTGTGTTTGCTTTCGGCAGATCTGAGCTGCAGATGTTTTTTCTTTGAATGTAACTTTGGATGCTACCAGTGATGGAAGCTGATACTGGAAAGCTGATACAAACGGCACAACCATGTGCTTGGGTTGTGTCACTGCGAGATTACATAATGAGCAAACATACTAGAATAATGTAAAAATGGCATGATGCAGTGTTTGTAAATCTGTCCCACTCAAGTCTTTCTGTTCCATGAAATAGTTGTGACTATAGAACAGAATAGTCTTTTACAATATTAAAAGGGCAAGTAAACATTATCTGAAGAAAATAAAGTTTAAGGTGAAATGAATCAATGAGGAATGTTGGATATAGTCTAATTATGTATAAATGTGGGTCTTTCATTTCTGTATAGACAAGTTATTCTTACATACTTTCTGAAATGAAGGATATAACAACTTTCCTGATTAGGCTGACATCACATTAGTTTTGTTACTAATAAGTCATTTAAGATACCTGCAATTCAAATACAGACTATTAATAACAAATATTTAGGAATAATAATTTTGATATTTTTTTTTGAAAAAACTTAAAGGTGTGGTCAATTATAACAATACTTAAGTTTAATGTGAATGTATTGAAATCCATGTCAGGTGGGTATTGAGTGATACCACTACTTGCTTCATAAAAGTATTCAAAAGTCATACAGACCACCTGAGCCAGTGAAAAAAATACAATATGCAAATGAAAAATACAGTCCATTGAGCTTCAAAACGTAATAGAGAGTTGGCACATGATTCTGGCACACAATGACACTATTTCCCTCAAAAGAATTCACTCATGTTTCTCTTTGAAATCCCAGAACAAACACAGAAGTACAATAGCTAAGAGTTAGGGCCACATCAGTTATACAAATAAAAC
The DNA here is from genome assembly GCF_040954835.1 of Lepisosteus oculatus. NCBI lineage: Eukaryota > Metazoa > Chordata > Actinopteri > Semionotiformes > Lepisosteidae > Lepisosteus > Lepisosteus oculatus. The sequence continues at coordinate 7,231,817 of NC_090719.1, read as the reverse complement.
AAGAATAGCAAATTCCCTGAAATTTCAGCATTTGCTCAAAGGCAGGTTTACATAATTGCAATAGCCTGTTTGCATTATATACTGTATCCATTCATGATTAATCTTTCAGGCTATTTTTATAACTTCTGTAAGCCAAGCACCTTCATGTGTCTCAGAAAATAAGGAACTAAAAATGTACCAAGGTTTAATGGCAAGTCATCAAGGTAGATTAGATTTGATAGGAAAACCTGCCCTGCAGAACAAGTAGTTTATCTGACCATGGTGGCTCTCTGCACATTAGGAACATTGGCTGTTATCAACCATGAGGAGAGCAAAGGAAATATCAAGAGCCCAAAACACAGGGATACCCAGAATATAATTTTAGATACATATGTAATGATATTTTCAACAGACATTTTACAATGCCTATTTTTTTCCAAAAAATAATCACTTCCAATTGCTATTTTTCCTTTATTCCTTGCATTTCCTCAATATCTACACCATCCTTTGCTGATAGTGGTCCATCTTCTGATAATGAACATCTCACATGACTTGTGCTGAAGTTACTGTACACAAGCATTACTTAATGATTTCCATCGCAAGCATCTACTGTACATAATAGCTAATCACCTTGGTGAGTACAGCCATACTGTATTTAAAGATTTTGCAGGTATTTAATGGAATACCAGTTGCACATGCTTTTTGCAGACTTTTAATTGTGAATGATGACCCACAATCAGATTAAATCTGTATCAGATTAAATTTTTTGGCATGCATAGTAATTGCATTAAGAATGACCCGTAGGCCTTGCTAAGATATTAACTGCTGAAGACAAATCATTATCTGTGACCTTTTTTTCACCAAAATAAACTCTAGTGGTGGCATATGATGCCATAAACAATTTGCAATGCATGCTTTGTTGTGCTAAACCATGAAATACATCTTGTCAAGGCACACAAAGAAACTGTGTCTCATTTGGGAAACATTCACTCACCCTTATAATGAGAAAACGTCAGCTCGGCTCTGCTTACAAGAATGAAGACTAATGGAAGATTTTTGGGTGGAAATGCAATAAAAACAGAATTACTCTATTGAGCCAACAGTAAAGAGATTTAGCATTTTTGCTGACACGACCCAGACTGATTCCTGCTAGATACTGTACATCATTTCACAGAACTTCCATTATCACTGTAAAAAATGTAATAAAACAGCCACACTGAACCACTTTTTTAGTCAAGAATATACATACTGTAGTAGTACAGTCCCCTTCTGTGCCAGCAGATTAGGAACTCCGTGTGAGCCTTTAATCCTGACACAGCAGATTTACTGAGAAGAAGCAGAGAAAATATACGTCTACTATTGAATCTGCCTGTTTCAATTCCATAGGGACTACCTGTTAAGAAATGATTTTCTTCCAATGAAGACCCTACTGTCTCTTATATTATCTCTGAAGGTGGTTGTTTTTTTCTGCTCTCTAATTAGTTAAAACTCAAATTTAGTCATTCAGTGACTGTTTTATATTTCTACACATTATCATAAAAAGACTCAAAAAGAGTCTCAAAAAGAACAGATTCAAAATATTTATAAATAAACTATAGGGAATTCAATTCAAAAGCAAGAAGTAGTATCTAAAAGCTGCAAACGTTATACAATATTGTATATAGAGTGCCAAGATATAGAGAGATCTTTGAGTCCATTTTCTATAAAGCCATAGGGGTTAATCAGTTTTGTTTTGGGCACCACTGAAAACATATTTTCCTATAGCACACAGAACTGGCTTCTTAATTGTAAGTGCTCCCATTATCAAAACGAAATGAAAACCTAAACTTAATCTTAAAAAAGAAACTGACATTATTGATGTAGCAAAAGAGAAAAATAAATATAATAAATTGTTGCAGTGTTTTTATAAGGAACTTGTTTAAAAAATCTGTGACTTTGCCAAAAATTCAGAATTGACATTACCTTCGAAGGAGGGATATTTATACAGTCGTCTGAAATCCTTTTATATTTTTTAATTATAATACATTTATACTAATTTCTTGCAATACACATAGGAGGGGTCACATTCAGCAACCATTAAGAACCAGCAATCCCATTAAACTACAAATTGCATGGAGGAGATAAAAATGAGTTTACCAAATGAATTAACGGGAAGACACGTGTAGGCAGGATTGTACAAGGCTAATGCAGAATTTAGCCAGGGATCTGGCGTAACATCCCTACTCTTATCAACAGTGTCATTTCATAAGAATGTACCCTTGTGCCTGCTGTGCAGGTGGGTTTACAGCAAACATGGATATGGGGTATGTCAGTTTTAAGAACAGTATTCTCCAGAAGCTGTGGAAACTGGTAAAAGAAACAGACATTTATTAAAATTAACCAAGGAGCCTGAACACCATATAAGAATCAATTAGAAATACTCCACAATATAACCCCTCACACTCAAAAAAAATAATTGGTCCATTAACAGGTTAGAAAGAGCAGATGCCTTCCACTTTACTTCTGCTTTCCACAAAGAAAATGGAACTCCAAAAAAGTTATACAAAAAGAACCTGGTATTACCTGATATTAATTGCAGATCCTCCATAACTAGTTTTCCAAGAAGATAATACAAGCACCGTCACCTTTGTGACTAGTGTTACAATGCAACTACATAGTGAAGGCCTCTGTTTAATGTCTCTTCCAAACAAAGCCTCATACAGAACTGTGCAGGGGCAGAGGACTTAAAATTCTGCTGTAGAAAGAACCAGCACTGGTCAACCAGCACCCCTAAGATTTTCCCTATACCAATACCTAATAGACCCAACCTTGCTTAGCTTTATTCTTCAAAATTAGCAAGCTAAAAACTGCTCTAAAACATTTCTAAAACCCATCTTCAGTCTTTTATCCTTGTGGTACAGCACAACAAATGAAATAAACCTATCTACCTGACACACCATAGTCAGTTACACTATATCTTGACTCAGGAGAGGTGAGGTCATACATGGGGCTTAGGAATATTAACCAAACACTACTAAGAGACGGATGTTACTCACACATCAACAGACAATTTCTATGTAGTACTTTTCATGTATTGAGAGAGATCACCAATAGTTCAGCAGGCTTAGAGTCAATGGTCATTAATGGAAAAACACCTGAAGAGTAAGCCTGCTGGTAGACCGTCAAAGAGAACAGATACAGGCTTTCCAAGCAAAGTCGAGAAAATGAGCTCTCCTAAATACCAGGTAAAAGGGCTCTAAACTGGCGCAACCAGCAAAGGTGCTTCTTTGGAGTGCAGGTTGAGTCCTGGTCCAGGTCTGGGCTATGTCATTAGCTAACTGTGAACTGGATTCCAAATCTGCAACATGCCCTGTGATGCTAGTATTGGCTGGGCATGAGTCCACCAGGTTATCCTTATCTGTGAATTGCCAGTCACTTGTACCATTCAGTGTTTTCAGCAAGCGCTGCATCACTTCTCCAGTTGGAGCTAATCACACTGTGGGACTTGTGCTGTGAAAGAACAGAAGATAGCTGTGAACATTCTGAGGGGAAGGCCTAACCAGTCCTCTCCAATTACTGGTATGAGGTATGTAGTGGTGAAACCGAGTTGGTAAACAACTGAGAATTCCAAATTACGGACATTTCATTTTCTAACAAGGTCAGATAACCCTGAGCTCCTCATTCACAAGAACAATTCAAAACATATGACAAAACGTATAGACAGAAAAGTTGTTCATACAGTATACCTCCCACAAATGGATGAGAATTCACTTGTAATTGTTGAAATTATGTATCAAATACAAAGTATTTGCTTTAGTCCAATAAAAGACGTTTACAATAAACTAAATGAAAATATCTCCCCATTAAAAAAAATGCAATATGGTAGAAGACCAGTAGCTTACTCATCATCTCCAGGCCTCAGGTGTCATGCTGGCAGCCCTTGACAATGTTCATCTAACAAAAGCTTTGCACCTCTCAATAGTCACTAGTGTTGCTGAGCACGTTATAAAAGAGAGGTGGGTATCCTTATCCACGCCTATGGAGAGCTCAGTAAAAGTCCAGACAGGCCATGAGTAGGTGATTAGGCTCAGTATCCTAAATGAAGTACAGCCAAATGACTGTGTGCAGCCAAATGACTCTTTAAAGTGACATAGGAAGACACTGATACATTTAATATCCATTTCTTAAATTGGACAACCACGATAATATACGCAATAAATTATAATTCTTTAGCAATTTCAATTTTGTTACTTTCTGCGGGAATGCTTTTTGAGGCAGGTCACCAATGTTTCTGTGGAACAGAAGTTTGAAGATCATGAACAATGAATTCTCACATGTATCTGAAGACTGTTCAATGATGGACATTTGCACTTTAATGTAAAGAGCTGTATATATAATTAAAGCACCAGAAATCCAAAATTCCAGTTACCCAAAGGGTTAGAAATGTACATGCTTTTGGTAACATACATAAATAAATTAAAAATAAATAAATACTTAAATCATGTGAGGACTGGGAAAGCAATAACTAGAGTCCTTCTACATTACAATCTGTAGCATCTACTGTTCATCATAAGGAAATTCTAAAAGCTTTATTCTTATCTTTTTAAGAGATTAATTCAGTAAATGATCAAAGAATTCTATGAAAGCTAATAGCCTTTGCAGCTTGTCAGGACACGCATCTAAACATTGTGGGACGGAGGCACTGCTCAAGCAGTTTCTTGGAAAGGCTCATCTGATGGAATGAGAAATTTAACGTTTGAGGTGTAAAATACATATAAATATGACTAGTAAGACATGATTAAAGCATTCTAATGAGAGAGACAAACTTACAACAAACTGACACCATGTCAAAAGCATTAAATACGCACACAAGATTGTTTAGCTGTGCCATCAAGTAGAGGCTACCTCAAGATTAGTACTGTGCAAGATCAACAACAGCAAGATGCTGGTACTATTTTAAAGGGCAATACGTCAGTAGAATTATGTGCATGGAATTTCCTGTTACCCCTAGGCACAGCCTCTTCTTACTTTGAGCTATCACTTGTATTAGTGACACAAATAAAAACTAATTAGTTGAGTAAGCTTCCTTTCTAGGTTTTCACAAAACTGACCCGGAGTACCGCATAATTAAAACTCAGGTGACTTAACTCTTTTTTTGAGACACTGCACATTTCTTTTCAGTGTTCACAGAAGTCAGTGGCCATTAGAACAAATTAATTAACCATTTAACACATTCCACAATTACAGTTTTTATTAAACTTATTATATTGAAATGCACAATATGTGCTTTCTAGATTTATAGATATATGCTAATAATGGGTTTATTCTGGGGAGAATAAAAATAAATTTATTAATACAATTTTAAACAGTTTTCTTTTTTTAAACTAAAAAACCATCAACAAATAACGGATAAAATACAATACATCTTTACCGAAGATGGTTATAAAGCACAGCTATCACAGAAGCTCTCTGGAAATCGCATGAAAAATTCATGACAATTCAGTGAACCTTTGTGAATGGGATTAGTTTAGTGTAAATTCACGCTGTATTCCTCTCTCATGTGAGGATTTATGATCGTATATGTGGTACAGATTTACAGTGACAGGTGTTGTATTCTGTAGAGAGAGATAAAGAGGTGAGTTTGTAAATCCTCTTAAAGGCTCCGTTGTCCAGGGATGTGTTGCTCCTCACAGAGAAGAGTGTCAAGAGCCATGGGGTCTTCTCTGCAGCGACATTTACTTCCTGGCTTAATGACAAGTGCTTGCAAGCAGAACAAAGGAAAATCTGGTTTTTATTGTTTCCTCAGGAATTGATCACTGCAATGTCCTACTCGCTGGGGTATCTAAATCCACATTGAACAAACAACAGTATGTCCAGAATTTGGCAGCCAGAATCATGACCAGGTCTTGTCCAAGTGATCACATCACTCCTACAGTATCTTGGAATCCTTGCACTGGCTTCCTATCAGGTTTTGTGTTCACTTCAAAATCTGCATGCTCATCTATGAGGCTCTACAGTACATGGCTTGGTCCCACAGTACCTGTATGAATTACTATTATCCTACTCCCCACCTTGCAACCTTTGTTTGTCTAATTCTGGCTTTTCTTTCTGTAATCCAAACCCCTTATTGTAACTGTTTAATTCCAATATTTCCCTTATTTATTTTTCTCTCTGTAAAGCTCTTTAAAAGAAGACACTTTTAAAGGTGCTACATGTATATAAAATATTTTTTAGATTATAAAGATCATGCTGCAGCCCAAGTGCCCTAAATTCAGCTCAAACTGCAAACAACTTGAAAAGAAAGCATCTGGGAAGACTGCTCCTTTTGGAAGTTCTAAGACCTAACCCACAGTGCTACAAATCCAAACCAAGAAAATAGACAGATTTCACTTTTTTTGTTAATTGTACAAATCTAAAAATTTTAAACAGGCAATCCTTTGTGAAATATCTTCAATTATTGACAATCAGAACCTTGCTGAGTGAGCAGTACTTTATATTAAAGTACTGCTCAACCTCAATGACAGTATTTGTAATATGTGAACAAGTTCACAATATATACTGTAACAAGTGAACCATTCTAAATTCACCACTTTTTTATATCTCTGACTGTGTGTGTCTCCACCAGTGTTTTAACACAATATGATTTTGAATGGACAAGTTGAAAAATTAAACTCTTGATGAATTAAAATGAGCCATTTTTTGAGGCTCTGATACATTGCGAGATACAGTACAAGAGAAGACTAAAATATTATGATTATGAAACTGTTGTGCTATTTAGCTTTACATTCTGCACATACTGTATAATCACCTGGAGGTGATAGCAATGTAGCAATGCCTATAACTCAATGCCTCAAAACAAATGATTGTGCAAGAAGAAACCAGAGTGGGTGGAAATAGATGTTTCAGAATTGCTTCTGATCTGTGGAAGTTTGTGGCCTAATCATTTGCTTTAGGAGGGTTGCTGGGGCCTAATTAAAGCCAAACACTGGCAGCTCATTCTGTGGACAAGCACTCCCACACAACATCTATTTAATGAAAGCTCTTTGGGCTGCTCTGTGGGGAACGTGAGCTGGAGAAAGAAAGGAAAATTCAGATAAAAGCATAGCTTTCTCAGGAATCAAGGTTTTAAATGCTTGTGTTTTTCTTTATTAGTTTTAAACACTCCATCTGTTGCAACACTACCAAGCACACACATACACCAAGGTACCAATAAACCAAAATATACTGTGCCAATCTCTGGCAAAATACCAAGCACAGATAAAATAAGCATTCTGCTCTCATTAATAAAATCTGTGCATCAATGAGGCCATATCTATTAAATAGATATGGCAGATTAAGTTCTTCATATCTAAATCTTATTCTTGTCATAATAGAATGTGTATATTAAAAATAATGGTGTTTTCATAAGTTGTCAAGTCAGTTAAGACATTTTAAGACTTTTTTATAATTAATCGTTAATGGCTCAGTGAATGAAACCTCAGCTAGTCCTGTAGTTTATAATTTTTCTAAACAACCCTTACACAGGGGTTACACCCTAGCCTGTTAACTCTTTTTTTTCTTGCTTAACTGCAAGAAAGATAAGAGACGTGCCAATTCTGGAATAAAAAAAACAATAAGGTACAGAAATAGGTGTGTTTCGCCAGATTTAGAAACTACAGTGATTTATGTTTTCATAAAAGACAAGGCTACACATATTCTATTTAAAATACATGTTTTGCCACAATAATGGACATTATGGCTGTATGGTCTTCTCATATCTCTGGAAAATATTAAAAGATATAAATTAAGAAGAAAAAAATCTGACAAGCCATTGTTCATTAAAAAAAACACATTTACACCTATCTTTTATGAAATTTGAAATGAGATTTTCTGCTTAGGACTAATACATCTAATGCCGGCTTAAAAAGTGTAATGTAAAATATGTTCTGATTATATTTGTGCAAACAAAAGCTTATAAAACATATGATATGTTTTTGAAGTTAATGATTTCAATTAAAAATTATAGAATGCTACACATTACAGAATATTATTAGAAGGATATTCCAAAATCTTCACTTGCTCCAGGCCTTTTAAAGCAAGTGTCTGCCAATGACATTAAATAAGAGAGAAAATATTTCATGGATGATCCTGCTGTGTTCATAATGGAACTAATGTATCCCTGAAGAGCTCTCCTTCTGACTGATTTCAAATCGAGACCCTGACATGAATTCACAAGTAGAAATACCAGCAAAAAATCAGAACAGTGCTCTGCACTCTATAATGTCAAAATATGTTGTTAAACATATGCTGTTCTGGCTATTTTGTTATTGTGGTTGAAAGTATAGACCAAGTGCATATTTTTGTCCATGATGTTTGCATCTTCTATAACGATATACTGCTCCATAGTTATAAATGCTACACCATGTATTTTTGTATTTGATAATTATATCTTCATAACTATGTAAATGATGGGAAAAATATCGCAGTAAAACAAATGTTAGACCCAAGGCTCTACAAGTCAATATCAGTAACACATTTAGGGAACATTTAGGAGGCTACAATAAACATAAAAACAACCATGTTCATTACTATGCAACAATGACAGAAGTATAGAAAATGTTCTATACTAAAATGTTACATATAATTTTTTATATTTGCTTAGATTTTACTGGATTTGTATGACATCAAAACAAAACAGTGATTTTCCCTCAGAATAAAAATAGAAAGAAACCATTGCAGGACAGTAATGGACAGTCTTAGGAACTGGTCATCATTACAACATACAGTGACAAGTGAATAAAGAAACTTCATTTTGAAATGTCTTACCCCCATCACAAAATCTTTTTAACTGCACAGACGAGGGGCTTGTGTCTGCATTATTCAGTAAATAGACACCATGGGGGCCAAACAATGGTGGTCTTGCTCACCATGTAACCGTGTGACAAGTTTACAGTATTGACTGGCTTTTTCCATCTTCAGCATCTGCAGGTAATGGGTTTTTACTTCCTCTGCCTGCCTGTGAAACACTAGATGCAACATTACACTTAAAAGGATTGATATTGTGAAGTGCCACAACACACCAGGGTTTTATTGTTTTGCTATTCTTCAATGCTCATTATTGATTATCTAGATTTTCTAAACACTAAGCCACCTTCTGAACAATAAAGCTGGAATTTAACAAAAGCTTGTTGTAGCTTTGTTCTAATTTCACACGTATGGACTCAAGATATAGGATTTTTAATGCGTGCAGTTCGTCACATTTCTACCAACTAATCTGCCAAGCACTAGAAACAATCCCACACAACTGATAATTCATGCCAGCTTTGCTCTAATTGTTAGAGAAAATAATTAGCCTTTTCTCACGCATTTCAAGAGCTTCAAGGATATGATTATTTTTTTGCATGCCAAGAATTTTTAAATTTGCCGGCGATCCCAAAGGTTGCACAGTACTGTCAGTAATAGCAGCTAATTGCACCATAGTGATGAAATATAATGCCTGTAATTTTCTCTCAATGCTACAAAACAAGGGCATAGACAAATTAAAAAAGTAAAGTAGTCAAGTTAAAATCATTAACAATGAAGTGCATTTTAATTTGGAACTCTGATATGTGTGACTGCTATATCTTTGAGAATGACTTCTCCCACCTCAAGGGTGTTCCACTTTACTTTCACTTTACAAGATGCAAATTTGATGTAAATGTAAAAAAAAAACATCTGAGACATTATCTGCAGATTTCAGAACTCTGAAAGGCATTAAATAATGTGCTTAATCAACCCAAAAACACATTTGACTACCAATCTAAAGTTTATCTGATTGGATTGATTAGACGAGAAAGCTCCCTACTGAACACGAGAATATATGAAAGGACTATTATGGGGATAATTGAATGTTGAATGAGCATAGTAAAGTAATCTAGGGGTTCTCTCCTCTCTGATAACATTATTTCCCTCTGTCGTCTCAAAGGACACCTCTCTGGGAAAGCTCCAGAAGGCTTTCATTGAATTAAACTCCAAGTTTCAGATTTCATTACCATTGATTTCTCAAAGAGGGAAACGATCTTAAAGCTCCATTTGTTCAGGGCTCATTCCATTAAGATACAGAAAAGTCTTAGGGGCAAAATGACAGGCACAGAGTTTTCAAAGAAAGAAAGGGAAAAGTTTTCCCACTTTCCTGAGGGTAGAAACTGTACAGGAGTAAACAGAATCCAGATAAGACTGAAAGGTTGACACATTTAAGATGTCCAATACCCTGACCGACAAATGATATTTTGAACAGCGCTGTAATTCATAGCTGAAGGATTAATTGAATCCTGAAGCTTCCTATTTGTCCATAAGACATCCGCTGGCATTGGCAGAGCTAAATTAGTTTGTTGGAAAAGGTGCCAGCTGGATAGAATTGGTGCCCCAGGTAAAACAGGTGAGACTTAATAAATCCGATTTTCAGGAAAGTAACAGGCAGACAGAAAAAGAATATAGAAGCAAGCAAAATAAATTAAGTGCAGCTGACAGGTGTAGAGCAGCACATGGTAGAACTGAGGAAGACAGTGAGCTAGTACCTAAAGTGGAACATGCTCTCAGGAGGGAGAGGAATCTGGTGAGATGCAAGTTTACAGGAAGAAAACTTCAAAAAGAAGCTTGCACAGCTGGAAGGCAAAGAGCTCAGCATATACAGGATAAAAGGTTAGTCTCTGCATCAGAAGTTGGGCGATATGAGCTCCCTTGTTTTTTAGCAGGAGACAAACAGAGTCAGATGCCAAGCGATACAGTCAGCATACTTTTAGCGGAAGAGCTAAACTGCTGTCTGAAATGTTTCAACAAAGCAGCGAATCCTCTGAGGACAGGATGTCAGTTAACAAAAGGACCTCTGCCTCTTCCTTGGAGTTGGGACACTCAGTGGAGGGAAGGCATTTGTCGAGACACATTAACGGCAAGCTGTTCGGAACGCTGTCTCAACACAGCATGAAAACCAGAAATGGCCATCACCCTGGAACCAAGATTGCGATCGAATTTTTGCTATTCATTCCCTAAATCCTATCTTAGAATGACAGCAGTCAAGAGGAAGTTTAATATAAAGGAAATCAAAAATCACAGAGATCACAACTGGTACTACAAAAATGCTATAGGCAACTTGCTTTTAGATAACACTGCTCAATTAAGCTTCACAAAATCTGATTTCCGTCATGTATATGTTAACTACCCACACAGCATTAGGAAAGGAGAAAACAATTGTATCTTTGCTATGCATAAGAACAAGTCGAATGCTGCAAATTCATGCAGACAAGCAGTTTCTGCATCTTTATCTGTTAGAGGGCTTCTTTAGCACCTTTAGTTGCCTACAGATCCCTCAAGTCATTAATTGCCATTTCAGGCGTCTCCCTACAATTTCTATAACTGCTACATTATTACAGCAGACGTAAAACACAATGTGTGCTCTGGGGGCTGTAGCCTGTAACTCGTATGGAACAATTTGTTGTGATTTGCTAATCTATCGGGTGTGGAATGCCAGAGGCTATGTCAATATTACATTGTAACTGACAGTAATTGACAGAATGTGTAATTCAGTTTTCTTGCTTTGTACATAACGTGTTAAGCACTTTTTAAAAACAATGTTCAAAACTGAAGAAGAAAAAGTTCCAGCACAAGTGATAGTATTCTTTAAAAAACTGATTAATTTAATGTATTATGAACAACATATGTTAAAGAAAGTACCTTAAGATGCTAGAGTATCTTAATATATCCAAACTAGCATAGCAAAACTCTGTCCTTAAGTCTGATGTAATGGTTCTTATGTAAACCCTTCACTAAACGATACTGCTTCAAGGGTTTATAAAGGGAAGATCTCAAAGAAGAGGCAATGCAAACATGTTTGGCAACAGTTTGACTGACTTTTCTTGTGAATTGTGATTAAGATTGATAATTGCAATGAGTCTGATTTTTAAATTGTTCTTATGAATTCCAAAGACTCACATTTCAGTGTCAAGTTTAAAATTCAATACTCTTTGCAAGACACCTGGTTAATATTAAAAAAAAATACAATGGTGCTGTATTTTAACTAAAAGTAAACAACAATTACTGCGCTGTGTAGTTGTTTTGTGTAACTGCTGATTTGCACATTAAAAATGTTAAAGCTTAATATTAGAATTGGAGGGTATACTGTATATTAGCATTTATATTCCTAATAAGCATTGCTAATAATTAAGCTTTATATATGCTTATAGTATTTAAACATCAGTCAGAAATGGAATACCTCAACTTGTACTTTAATATGGCTCTTCAGCTTTGTGATGACATTAATATCTTAAGAATAACTTGCAAAGTCTTCTGTTCAGGAGTATAACAATGACAGATTTCAAAATATTCCTTTCAATTACTTTAGCATATACTGTAGGAACTGAAGAATAATATGGTGGTACGGTACAATAAAATAAGCACACAGCAAAAACAAACATGTTTTGTGATCTCTGTAGGATAACATACTGTATTAAAACTGCTGAAATTCTAAATTGAGGATATTAAGCTCAAATTTGAGCAATAAAGAGGAATGCAGAATTCAAAATGGCATTGTGTTCAAGCCCCTGTTTCTGAAACAGACATACGTTTTCTAATTATGTCAGCTTAGATTTTACTTAACAGACCCTTGCCTCACAGGACTCATCCCTTAGCAACGAACCACAGGTTTGCCCTGGGGAAAGACAAGGAAAAGGGGGACATTGGCATTTTGCGATTTACAGTACTGCTTTTGTCAGCGCAGTTGTCCAAACACGAAAAGAAAACAAAGCAATGCTAATTTTAAAACTGTAAATAAGTCATGTCAGTATGAAGATCATGGTATTGTACACCATCTGAAGGGAGGTAAAGCGTTGTTTAACCTTTCAGATGGGGGAAAAGGGGAAAGTAGCTGTACTACAATTAACGGATAAGGAGTACAATTAAAGCTTTTAGAATTGCCTGCGCACAAAGAACCATTGAAATATTTGAATGTATTTCATCCTTTATGTAATGTATGAAACAGGCAAACAACACAGAGAGGAATTAGAAACAAGTCTAAATACATATTTATAAGTACATACCCTACAAGACATAGGGAGTGCATCAAAGTTTAACACCTATTGTTTAATGGCCTCTAATGAAGATTTCCTTTCAGCTCAGTAGATACGGCTGGCTCTGTTCTTGAAACAAACAACCACCACTAAAAAAAGGCAGACTGTTGCAGCACATCAGAAAACCAGGAGTCATTAATGAAAACCCAACTGGAGAACAAATGTAATTCTGAAAATGTGGTCAAGGTCAATCCATTGGCTGTCTTACGTTTAACTCACAACAAAAAGATTAATCATTAAAAAATTAAATCAAACACTTGACAAAATCTTGCAGAACCAGGTGTGCACAGTATTTTTCTCAGTTGTTTATAAATAAGTGACAGAACTGGGATGTGCTTCATAGTGGTGCATGCTACAGTATATATACAGTATGATATGGATGGCTTACAAAACAATCAGCATTCACTGTATATCCTGAAATCAGCTTAACAAAAATAGTTTAACATCTTTCCCACTTATTGTGTAGCCTGTGCAGCCTTCAAAAGGAAAAGGCATTTTGCTTCACCTCCACAGCATTTTGCATCACTGCACTGGGTTCTGCAATAAATCTGAATCCAGTCTGATGGCTTCAGTCCTGAGCAGCTGCCAAATCAAAGTGTTTAAATCTTCCTTACTAAATCTAGAGACACTACCGCACATAACAAGACACTTCTGAACAAAACACAATGTGATAAGGAAAGAAACACACCAGTAGGTGTGACAGCAAACACAAATTTTAAGCTCAGGTCCTGCCTAAAAACTGTGTGTTTTCAGCGCAGTTCAGCTTCTGGCTGACATAATGCAAGGGGACAGCTTTCAATCTCATACTTTCCGCATCAGTTAGATTCTGCTAGAGTAGTGGCCTTAAATAAATTCCAATTAATCCAAACATCTATTCAGTGTCTTTTGTTAAATTATTTAGAATACTGATATTGGTATCAATAGATTTAATTTTTTATGTATTTTAACTCTGGAGGATGGTTTGTTGGTAGAACAGCCTACCAAAAAGTAATGATGTAGCTAAAACACAACCCTCAGTATCATCCTCAGAATACTGGTCCAGAGTCAGAGATCATACTGCATATAACAGCACCAGCAACATTTGCCCAGGTGTCAAATAAAAAAATAATTGTCAATCAGATCAATTCAGGACTCTGGCATGCTATTCTGCATGTATTTCTGAAACTGTCCTGAAATTACTGCTAAAAAAGATATTTTCTTTTTGGATTATAATCAACATTCAGAAATTCATTAAGAGTTAAGGTTAATATCAGTAACAATTGCCAGTTACAAAATTAGCAACTGAATGTGAAAATAACTTACAAAATGGCTGCTTTGGTTTCTTAATTACTACACATCATGAATAGGTTTTTTGCAGGTTCATTTAACTAAGGAAAGGGATGTGGTTCGATAATTGGTTCGGGAGTGAGAATTTGTGGAATCTAGTGCATGTGGGAATGTGATGGGTTCAATTAGGAATGAGGCTGTGAAACAGTGGTTTTGGGAATGTAACGCCGTTTGCGAGGGAGAGTGTGGGGCGTGACAACCTTCATACAACACATTCTTTATTGCTAAATGGATTCTGATGATTGTGCAGTTCTATGTTTGGTACTGGCGATCCCCTTTGAGAAGCCTTGAACTGTTCCTGTAAACACTGAAAACCAATTTGCATTTTCACAATCTTGAATCTACCTGCTCCTTGTGAGCTAAAGCTCAGACAGTCCTAAACCCTCAGATGTGCTGACAAGTCAAACATACCGTAGAATCTAGACATATATTCATCCTGATATGCCATACACTTCAGCCATTTTTTAAAGTGTCTGACATATTCTTTTAGTACCACCAGAAGAAACTACATTCCTAAAAATAAAATCTCTTTGTAACACACCGAACAACTTCAACCCTATGAGGACTAGCTGGGACAGGGTTGTTGAAGTAATCCAAAAAAAGGTCTTTGCATCCATTGGTTTATGTTCACATAGGGCCATTCAGTCATCTGTGCCAGGTATAAATTATTAATTAATGCACTTCTGTGTTTGGAGGTGAAAGTGTCGCCTTTTTAGTCTCTCTGTGCACTGCATTACAACAATTTTCTATCCCCACACTAATGAGCACTGTATAACACCAGGGTGATTAAAATGTTTCCAGCTTCTTGTTCATTGGAAGGTACTCCCCTCATCAAGGAGCAAACAGAGACAATCTGAGGAGTCAGAGCCAGGACTTACTGCTGGATACTTACTTTCTATTAAAAGGAAAGTTGGTGTGTAGCCAATGTTCTGTAAATGAGATCAGTGCTTGACTGAACAGCAGGTAGGTTCTGTTTTCAAAAGGTCCCACTATGACCTTCATGTATCCACTGCATCCATCAGCATTGCACCAGGTGATGAGATTACTTCTGTCATCTCATCTCAGTAAACCGAGATCCCAATGCTCAATTCATTTTTCACATTAGGACAGACCAAATGGACATTTCCATGACAGAATTAACACTCTTGTTAAGTGAAATACAGTGCCATTCCTCAGGAGTCTCTGAACAAGATGTGTTGTTGCACAATTTATATAACAAGAAGCAATTGCTCTTGGGGTCAGATAACCTCGATTAGCAAGCTTTCAGTGCAGAGCTTTAAATTTTGTGAGATGTCCATATGACAAACCTTAAGGTGATATAATTCCTTGCAAATAATTCCCTGAATGACTGTGTCAACAATACAGACAAACTTACTGTATGTATCAGCAAATCACATATGGCCAAGTTGTGTATAAAAAACAATACTATTTCACAGATGGCAAATCAGAAATAGGTTCTCATTTTGAGTAGGTGTTTTCGTGCATGGTTGAAATTTGAATTTGAAATTGAAGGTTACTTTCTCCTAAGTTCACTTTATCTTCACTATGGCCAAAGTGTTGCTAAATAGACTGGAGCACAACTGAAATGCTTAACCACATTTAAGTGCACCACAATGGTGTGATGGTTACCACTAACGCCTGATGGATCAAGCATCCTCGGTTTGATTCCAGTTTGTAGCAGTCATCTGTGTGCAATTTTCAGGTCTTCCCAATGCTGCTGTATGGTGTCCCAGTCAGTCTTTGTCCTCCCAACTTCAGAAAACATGGAGATAAGGATTGCTTGTCTAATCTCCAACTGCCCCGTTCAAGAGGAGAGTTTGAAGGTGATGTCATATTTGGAAGCGCTTGTTCCCCTGTACTTTCTCTGCTGGCTAAGGTCTGCAGAGCATTCTGTATATAGAACTATAGAAAGGCCTGTAGGACTACAAAAAATAGATGTATTGTATTTTACAGAAGTGACTGATAAAGAAATAAAACTGATCCTAATGAAATAATGCAAATATACTAGCAGTTTCAGTCCAAAGTCCTAATTCAAAATTTGAATCTCACACATGAAAAGGGACGAACTTCATCTTATGCATACAATAGTGACGGAACATCTTGTGGGATTTAAACATCAGCATCAGGAAATGTTATGGTTAGAACGGGACCACAGAACTCACTTCTGTGGTAAAGAGGCCTACTGTATGTGCACTTAATTAAGGATAAAAAATGCAAGCTAAATATTTGAAAGATTCTAGCCAGTGTTTATTTAGGTACGTGCAAAGTCTCCATTTCAGTATTCAAAGTTACTGATATTAGTAGTCTGAATAAAAACAATCTAAATGTGTAGTGTTTTTACCCTTTTACTGTCACGGCTCTGGGCTCCTGTGTAAATGAACATCTGTAGTTCAGTCACTGCATCTATGCTTCTGTTCACACTAGCACTGTTTGATGGTTTAACATAATCAGTTACTTTTGTTTTAAAATGTTTTAAAAGTGTGGTATTTGCTTACCATGTTGAATACCACAGCCACAATATTTGTGATTAGCCTCATTCCTAATTCAGCCAAATACCCCCTCTCTCCCAATCCCATAAGCCTCTTTCTGGCACACTAACATCTTAAAAGGCAATGCCATGTGTCCATAACTGATGCTATCTCCTGCAATGGAGAAAGAATCAAACTAGCATGAGTATGCATTTAAAGATAAACGATTGTTTAAATAATACAAATGCACTGCCACCTTTCTTTCAGGAAATCATGTTGCTAACAGGGCATACCCTTACTTTGCATCTCAGCTGTGTGCTGACTCAAGTATTTTTTAAGGGATTCCACTCACTGTCAAGAATGTCACATATATAATATATTTTCTGTGTATAATGAATTCTGACATAAAAGGGTGGTATGCAGACAAAAAAAAGGATTGTTGAGAATGTACTCTATATGTTTTATTTACATATACATTATATTTAGAAAAAAGCAACATCTTAACAGCATGAATGCTGCAAGGTATTTTACAGCATGTCCACTTTAATCTCCGTTATCTCTTACGAGACCTGAAGGCTGACAGTGGCTGCTGTTAGTGTCGCCCAAAACAGTGCCGGGAACGTTTCCTAGACAGCGTCATTGGAAGGTCTGCATAAAGCTCTTAACTGTAAGTAAGAACTATACCCCAGTTATTCTTTTACAGTTCTGATTTATGTCCCTAAAAGAGAACTGTCCTTCTCCATTTGTGGGGATAAAATGTAGACACATATTGTATAACTTTGAACTTATGCAGAAGAGATTTGGAGTTTCCATGAAATCTATCTTTCATTTTTACAATGAGGTCATTTCCAATCAGGATTCACAAAAAAGAATCAATTGTCTTGTCAAGGTGAAGTACTAAGCTTTTGCAAAATATTAAAACAGACCTCTTCAATGCCAGTGTCGTCATTAAACATTACAAACCAGTTCTGTCATTTCAGTCAGCGTTCCTTAAAAATACAAATACTTTTAGTAGTACAATTTGTCGCAAAAATATTGAGCAAGTAATCTGTTGTTGTATCAATCATTTCCAGTTCTGTAAATCATGTGGATTTGTAGTAATGTTGTAGAACTGGATCTTGAAATATTCTGAAAATGAAGAATTTCTGGAGACATTTCAGAAGATCACATACAGTAAGTAATTAAATACTGCTGCTTTTACCCATTCTTTGATTCTATTTGAATAAAATAGCTACTTCAAAACAGCTAACACCCCCAAGCTTCTCCAAAGGTTTAGGTTTAGAAAGAACAATGTTGTTTTAAATAATTTTATTAATCAACAATTCAATAAGTTTAGCTAGGTATTTCATTTTGTTCTACAGTATATGATCTGTTATCCATAACCTGAAAAGCTTCTGTCTAATGCCCGATCTTTCTAGTGCCAAATACGCATGTCTGAGGTTCCAGCAATCAACTTTTGTTCTGACGAGGTCTTCAGGCTTAACAGGAATGCTGGCAACATCACCTCCAGCAAATCTGCCATCACAGTACAGATCAGGACTCACACTGTAGCCATGACGGAAATGCCTTTAAGAAGGTTGCGATCAGTTGACTTGTACTAAAGAGGTGCCAATCACAACTTCCAAATGCTTCAACTGCTGCCAAAGAAGATCCTTTCAGCAAAACAGAGGACATTAAACTATTCATCCTCCCCAAAAATAAATTGAATTTCAAAGCCTTCCAAAGTTCAAACAAACGAACCAAAAAAGAACATTATCTTATTGAGGATCATCTCATTAGAATTTAAGCCATTTGTGTGACCTTAAATCTCCCAGCTTAAATAACCATACCAGGCAAGTGCTTTTTCTCTCAAATATTAATTACAGACAGATAGGTTCAGTTCAAGAGTCCATTAACAACTTTGTATTGTAATTACAGAGGTCCTTGCTTTCTCAGCCCTACTTCACTCCATGTTATGAATGGTATAACACTTTCAGATATAATACACTATTAACTTTGCACTTATTTCCTCTCACTTATTCTGGACTTGGCAGGGTTGTTCAACTTGTTAACATGACTTCTTTTTTCCACTATGTACTGTAGGTCTCTCAATATGTCAGCAGGGGCTCCAATATTCTGTATGAAGTCAATTAAATAATTGATATGTCTCAAAATGTACTGTGGCAAATCTGTTCATGGAGAAACTGCCATTTCGCAGTCAAGATGCATGAGCCCACGATCATTATTAGTTTGACGCAAATGAGGCTGGGCAGACGTGTATATAAAACCACTACTCTAAAAAAGGAAAGAAATAGAACCAATTACAATTTTATATTGCTTTTCCGTATCTTTTCTACCGTGGATATTTTAGTTTACTCCTGTTTGCCAATAACCATTTCATAAGAATAGCATTTATTTCTGATAAAGTCTTAAAATAGGCTGATGTTGGAAACAGAGCTTAACTATACTGTTGCTAAGTACTGTAACATTTTAAGTTCAATTGACTCTGTTCTTTGTACTTCCCTAGTTAGACTTTTCATGTGAAATCATCAGACTTTGCTGATTTGTCTTTCAAATACCAAGGTGAGACTGTCTGCATTACAGTACATTGCATGGATCAGGCATTTGCCTGTGGTCAAGATGAATCACTGCTAGACCAACATCTTCATCAAGACTACAACAGAACCTCTTGTTCAAATGTCTCTGGATTGATTCTACACAGACCGACTCATCACAGTACATCGCCAAAGTACATCTCATTGTAAAATACCCTTTCTATGTCTTTTCTTTCAAAATAATGTATTTATTTCGTTATTTGGCTGTTTCAGTGTTCACAGAGCCTTCGTTCATATTGATTCGGCTTTGAAGGGCTTTCAGATTTCAATATCTGAGTTTTTACATTAAGGCACAGGAATTTGCTTAGTAGACACACTGATCTGTATTCTTTCCCTTTTACCTAAAAGGAAAATCAGTGCTTCTGAACTTCATTTCAGTCTAATCCATTTTTCATCAGTATGGTCAAGGAAGGCTTTGGCAGATCTGCTGCTGACTCCAGCACAGTGGCAGGAGCAACACCAGTTGTTCTTTCAAAGTAGGCCAGCTCACTCAGGCTTGGCTGTAGATCAAGCCAACCAACAAGCCTACTGATAGGAAGGCACCTTTGCAGAGCACTCCCTTTCACACATGACTAGAATAATGATGCTTTCTCACAGATGGGTGCATCCTCCAATACATTCAGCTGCTAACATAAACTCACCTTGTCGCTCAACTGCCTGACCTCTGACTTTTTTTCTGTGAATGACAGGATCACCAGACACTACAACATCCTATCACATCCTATCATAAACCAAAGATCAGTGGTCTGGAAGGCAATGAGAGCACAGATGCATATATTATGAGTCTCTTTTACTTAGGAAATTCAGATTTCCTTTATATCTGATGTCATTTCAATGCACTTAGTCTTAGTGTACCTGGAGTGCAATAATGTAACTATGTGGCATGAGCAGAACAAATGCTTTTGATACAAAAAATGCAGTTTTCTAGGATGCTAGTCTTCACATTGGCTGAATCACATTTTGCAGGGGAAAAAAGTCAGAAAACGAATGCTTGGATTTAGAAACAACTGACCCAGAACTCTTTCTACATATTTAGCAATATCCACACATCCAAAATCTCAATTCATTGAATACAGCATTAGATGTAATGTTATGGATACAGGCAGTTTTCAGAGCCTTTATTTCAATACTGTGTATAGTATACTCATCTTTTTAATATTAAACTTGTCGGGTATTTTGCTCATTTTAGAGCTTGTAATGTTTTTAAACAAATAACACAAGCACTACTCAGTTACAGAAAGATGCAATGAGTTATATTCAGTGCTAGAACTGTAACAGGAAGTGTACCATTACACTTAAAATAAAAACCTTTCCAAGAAGGACTCTATCCCCCTCCTCCTGCAACACAAATGCACTGAGCGCCAATATGAACAATACTTGAAGGGGCAGGCCAATAGTTCACTTTCACGAGCACTGATGTTGTTCCTTTTATTATTATTTTACAATGTCAAATACACAATAGGTGAATATAAAATATACTACACATTTTATACTGTTGAATTATTATCTCTTTCTTGCGCAATAACCGCATTTCTTCATCAGACTTCTTCATTAACTATTCATATTAACAAAAAAAAAACTTTGAGTCATTTCAAAGCCCACTGTAAATAGGGAGATTTTTTTCTGACTGCTCTGTGTCTTTGATTAAATAAAGGTTTCTCCTCTCGGGAAGGCTTTTGAAGCATACAGTACTTTTTGGATCCTGGCCTAACCAAGTCCTCGTAAAAGAAAGGATGTTTCTTTTAATACAGGCCTCATTTTCCTGGTGATTAGTCCACTGGCAACTCTGGTACAGAATTTCTTGACTCGTTTTTTTCAATTAGTAGGAAAGAGCCTGTGGGTGTCGGCACACACAGACAGTAGCAGACAGGCTATGGTAAAAGGGCTTCAGACTACTGGAGGAGAGGGAGCTGGGGGATGCTGAGCCAGCTTCTCTTTATAGGCTGGAGCATTACATTAGCAGAGCAGTTGTTTCAAATTTAAGCAGTAGACTTAACTGCCAGGATCCCCACTGTTGTGTCACCATAGCAACAGATAGACAAGCCCTACCTCCTCTTAAGTTCATAAAAAATAATGGCCCTGAATTTGTGACAGCAACACGTGATAAATTCAATTAACTGTTGTTGAGTCTTGTCTCCTTTCAACGCTTTGCTCTTCTGGTATTAATTTATTTAATTGGTTTAAACATTCAGGGCACATCAGCTGTTTTGGCTTTGTTTTCTCAAAAACAATTTGGGACAAAATTATCTTAAAAACGATAAAAATTATGTTTAAATTATAGAAAAAAATTATATACGGTACACTCTATGCAAGCAGGTTTAAGTAAAATATTTTAACAGATTTCCATAGGTAACAAAACTGCTTCCACAGTTACAGATAATAATAGAGAACTATTATTACAGTTACTTTTATCTACAAAGGTGACTTAAGGTACTTCAATGAGTTACTTAATTATACTTATAGTGTCCCAGTCATTATACTGGGGCTTTAGGACACACACAGACCGCAGGGTAAGCACCCCCTACTGTCCCCATTAAAACCTCTTCCGGCTGTAACCTTAGTTTTTCCCAGGAAGTCTTGGGAACAGGTACTGACTAGGCGCACACCTACAGAGCTCCAGTGGGTTGCCAATTGTGAGTTTCAGGGTGATATGGCTGCTAGCATACCTAAGAACATAGAACTTAAAAACTTGCAATATCCTATCATAAACTAATGCAATAAGCAATAGATTAATACCTTAATTGTTTAATTAGGTTTAAAATTTGAATTTAAGCAGAACAATTTTCATTTGTTAGTTACCGGACACCGGGAGTTTCTTCCCAGGACTATAAACATCTTTCTATTATAAAGCCGTGTGCATTCAATTGCTAAGAAGAGTATTTTGGAATAACAGACTATCTCTTAACAAGCTTTCTGAGCCAGAAACATACATCGGGGACCTGACATTTGGTAATTGTACAGACATAGAAAGTTCCCCTTCATTAAAAAACTTCAGTTTGGAACACCAAAACAAAGAAAAAACAACTCAGACATATTGCCAATCCAAAAAACAAAAAAATATTAACCATTTTTTGTTACACAGGAAATGGTCAAGGCACAGTTTATGATTCAATCGCGTTGCAAATGAGGTGAACAACTGCAGATGTTTTCAGTTTTAATATTACATTAACCTTTTTTAGAAGGGTTATTCAGAAGTCATTCTTAAAATAGTTACTTAAACATTTTGATTTTTTTCTGAAGACTACCAAGAAACTGCCACTTTGTAAAGATACTGAACCTTAACGTTTTGTTAAAACTTACAAAGAATTTGTTTCATAACACATAATTGCTACACTTGGCACTGCACATGATTAGATCTCATCTGCTAAATACTCATACGTGGATCCAGGAGCTGGGGCTCGGATGTGAACCAGAATCTTTCTCCTAAATCAACAAATAACAGAAGCTGTTGCTTTTCTGGTGGATTTTGGAGGATGGGGTTGTGAACACTGTGAAAAGCCTAGAAATGTCTGTTCCCAAGCACAGCAGAGTCTGGATCGTCTGGATTTCACTTCCTCAGTGGAAGATTCAGTGGGGGGGATGTTTGGGGGCTGGGGGGAGGGAGAGAAGGAAATCACAACCACTGTGGGAGCTCGGTGGGTTTCACAGCTGTTCAACATACAGTAAACACAGCACTGAGAGAAAATCAACTTCCAAACATCTGTTCTCCGTAATGACATCACTCCCAATCACTTCTCCCTTTCCTCCTGACAAGCATCCAACAATCTGAGGGTGAGGAGGGAGAAAGGCTATGTGAAAGTATGTGTGTTTTGTGGGTACAATGAGGGGAAGGGGGGCAGTCACCTTTATCTAATGCTCAATTGGCTCAGATTAACAATAGACTAACCTTCACACTTCCTGATTAGGTTACACTCTATAACTAATGGCAGGGTTTCCCTGTGAAATTGACACGCTCTCCCCCATCTCTCACTAGTTAAGGGGAACCACATTTCCAGCGTAGCAGGGCACTTGGTCTCTGAGAACGTGATTATTACTGCAGTTAATCAGAGCAGCACTGTTCACTATTTTGGAGTAGCCCAATACTGTGCGGACATCTTTATTTTTATAGAGGAGACAAAGTTTGTAATCTGGTCAGGAACAGAAGGAATATTCACACAGCCTGACAACACCGATCTATTGTCCAAAATTAATTTTCTGCTTCAGATGATGGCCTTCTGTTTTTTACTGAAGATCCCTATTATTGGGGTGTAGCATGGTAAAGGGAGACAATTATGATTTTTTCTGGGATGTTAGATTAGATTTGGCTCCCCTACAAGTTACTGCGCCTTTCGGGTGCTGCATTGTGATTTAGCCCACAATAGAATCAACCATCACTCTTGAAACTGCAGAATATGAAAACTCTTCAGTGAAAACATAGGCTTAACTACTCCTCTGATTTTTTTTTGCTCCATCGTAAGACCCAACTAATACAAGCAAATACATCACCTCTAATGTCTTACATGTATTGCATATATTTATTCAATATAAAAACTCACACAGCAGTCTCTTTTCTTTTCACATGCTATTAAAACAGTTTGTAAGAAAAAAAATCTTCTGAGGCTCCTATGTATGTTTGCTTTTCTTAATAGTGTGCGGAGTGTCTGTGTTCATGAAAAAACTGGCATGCTTCTGAGATGACTAGTACAGACATCTAGTCTAGAAAAACTTAGGCCCTTCTGTTCTCCCCAGATATACACAGCAAGGCGGGGCAGTGGGCATCCTGACTTCAGAGTAGCACTGGTGCCTGTGGATTAACTGTATACTCTGGAACATTGCTGCTGCCTGACAGGATGCCAAACCTAATTAAGAAATTGACATTAGTCTGCTATTATGCTGGCTTCTCTTAGACACTAGTCTCTTTGCTTATAAAACAATTAATCATCACAGCCAGCCAATTTAAAGAATCTAAATATTTCCTTTACTGCATTAATTGTACAACAAAACCCTACTATGCTTCACTCCAGCACAAATGGTTTAGTTTGAAAAGGGGTCTGGGTGGTTAAGTGGATTAGCATTCAGGGATGTAACACTGACACTGCTGGATGCCAGCATTCTAAGCAACATTAACCAAATGCAACTGATGGCTACACTTCTGTTCCAAGTTTGTGCCTGGATCTAAGAGCTATCATTACAACTGAAAGGGGAAAACCATTCAAGTCAGGCACAGATAGTATCCAAAGTGCAGAGGACAATATATAATGAATTAAATTTTGATCCTCTGTCCTGCATGTTTCTGCAGGAGAAAACATACCGAGAGACATTGAAGAAAAAAGGTATACTGTACACAAAATCTGTAATGTTTTAATTGAACTACTCTTTATATATTGGAGAACATGCATTGGGGAATTACAAATATAACAGGATTCTCAAGGGAAAGGCTTTAGCATTGTCATTATTTCCTGTTCTGGGGAACTCACACAACACAAAATTATTGTAAAACAGAATTCATCCAGGGTAAAAACAGCAGTGTTATGCATGAACAAATGGTGGTTTTCTAAATATTCACTGAGAGACTTTTGTCTTCACTTGTTACACAAAGAATCCATTAATTTAAGGGACCAGTTTAAAAAAATATATTATCTCAAGGGAAACAAACCCACGTTGTTAGTATTACTTTGCTTGACTATCGAAATTCAAGCACTTCATACAAAGATGTAAATTTTCTTCCATGATTAAAAAAATGTTGGCACCCTCTGACAAAGGATAAATGTCAATTATATGTTTGTAATCAGAAAACACCCTTTAGCTATAGGCAAGTTATCCAGTATCCTCTTTTGACAGATATCCAGCAAGCAAACAAAACTGGAGATTTAATACAACAGCAGTCTAGTGTGTTTGCTTTGTGGTGTTAGAAGGGTTGCTTACAACACTCTGAAAGGGGCTCAGAGGATTAGCAGCTAGTGCACATAATTGGAGAGTAATGGAAAAGCATGCTATTTGCTCTCTGAGACCCTCTCCTCAGTCTATTAAGGTATTAAGGTTTTGTTTGATTTATCTAAGTAGCTAATCTGCAGAGAGACAAGTGTTTGAATGGCACTGAGAATTAGAAGCACCATCCAAGTTGGTCATATGGACAGGGTGCTGAAAGGAGTGGAACAGATGGAGCAACCTGACTTTTTTTTGTTACCGTCAAACAAAATTAAGTTTCAGGCTCTCCACACAATCATCCAAGCCATTTGATGGCTTTTTTTGAAAAGCCATCAAAAAAGCCAAATATAACTACAGGGCAAAACTGGAATCACACTATCATGACGACTGGGACACTTGGAATATGTGGAACGGAATCCGCACCATCACAGATTACAAAGTGAAACACAGAAACACTATACACATTGCTTCCCCCCATGAACTTAATTTATTTTACATAATACGGAACAAGCTGAGGAAATCCCAGTAAACCAGGGGGAACACCCACTGCGTGTCTCCAGATCTGACATGTACAAAGTCTTTAAAAAGACTAATCCACGCAAGGCTCCTGGCCCCTGACACTATCCCTTGTCATGTCCTGAAGGCCTGTGCAAACATCTTCATGGAAATATTTAATCTCTCCCTCACTCAATACACAGTCCCCTCTTGCTTCAAGAAAACCACCATCGTCCTGATCCCCAAGAAAAATGGAGTCAACTGCCTAAATTACTAACGCCCTTTTGCACTCACATCCATCATCAAGAAATGCTTCGAGCGGCTGATCAAAGCACACATCACCTCCTTACTGCCTAACACATTGTACCCACTGCAATTTGCATACCGACAAAACAGATCAACTGAGGACGCCACTGCCCACTGCAATTTGCATACCGACATAACAGATCAACTGAGGACGCCATCGCCACTGCTCTACACACTACCCTCTCACACCTAGACAAGAAAGAAATGGATGTGAGAATGATGTTAGTTGATCACACTTCGGCATTCAACACCATCGTACCCTGAAGGCTTATCACCAAACACCGGGACCTAAGATTAGGGCGAGGATCCCCTCTCTGCAATTGTATCCTGGACTTTCTGACAGGCCGACTGCAGATAGTGAGAGTAGGCACAAATACATCCATCACCCTGACTCTGGACATTGGTGCCCCCCAGGGCTGCAAACTCAGCCCTCTCCTCTAATCCCTATTCACCCAAGACTGCGCATCCAGGAACAAAACAAACTCGATCATCAAGTTTGCAGACGATACAACAATCATAGGCTTGATAACGAACTCTGATGAGTCCGCGTACAGGGAAGAGGTAGAAACGCTGACAGCATGGTGTCAGGACAACAACCTCTCTCTTAACACCAGCAAAACTAAGGAGTTAATTGTGGACTGCAGGAAGCATCGAGGAACAGACCATGCACCCATTGACATCAGCTGGTACGCAGTGGAGAGAGTGAACGGTTTCAAATTCCTAGGTGTCAACATCACAGACGATCTAACCTGGACCCACCACACCAACCTCTTAGCCAAGACAGCACGGCAGCACCTATTCTTTCTCTGCAGACTAAAGAAGTTCAGCATGCTGTCAAGCATCCTAAACATTTTTACAGGTGCACCACTGAAAGCATCCTAACCAGCTGCATTACTGCCTTGTATGGTAACTGCTCCGCCTGAGAACGCAAGGTACTGTACTATAGAGGGTGGTGAAACTAGCACAAAACATTACCGGCTGCGCTCTACCAAACATTAAGGATATCTACTCTGTTAGATGCCTCTAGAAGGCTAGGTCTATCCTCAGGACCCCAGTCACACAAACCACAACTGTTCTCTCTACTACCATCCGGAAAACGATACCGAAGTATACAGAGCAAGACCACCAGGTTTTGTAACAGCTTCTTCTCCCGGGCTGTAAGACTGCTAAACAACCAACCACAGCAGATGCCTGCAATTACCTCCTTGAACTGACAGGTGCACCAGTTCCCTTCTGTCACTTGCACTCTCAGGACACATACAAAGAGCGCTAAATACCTCCTACCCTTGTGTTACATTCGCACAATCTGTTAATTGTATTGGAAATTGCAATTGTGTAATTTATCTTATCCATATGTTATTCTAACCCTATAAATTCCTGTCCTTCTACTCTTCTATCCTTCTTAACGACAACACCGCTGTATCCTGTACAGTTCGTGCATTGATAAATAAACCTTGATTGATTGATTGAATCAAGATTCCCCCGTAAAGCCCCAGACACCAGCACTGATGGTTCACTGTCAGCACCTGGGATCTCGCTAAACATTTTTCCAAAGCCCTGATAGGAGCTTTCTCTGCTGAAATCCAACTGTCAGGATGCACAGTGCTACACTACTCAGAAACACAAAAGCATTTGAATTTCAAAACCATGTTGAAAGTTATGTCACAAAATTGACACGGAAAAAGCAATAAAAGTAACAAACATAACACCAAATATTAAATCACTGACTTCCTTTACATTTGTAAGTTACCTAGTTTAGATAATAGCAAGACCCTTGTAAGATCCAGCAATCACATCACATGTATTGTGAGATACTTTATATGTTCTCTTCTACATCAAATAAATTACAGAGGTGTTTTTTAATTACTAATTTAATAATAGTTATTAATTAAGAAGACAGTTACTAAAGAATTTATCATGTACAATGGTATTAATTAGTGCTACATTACTGTATGCTGTAAGTAACACCTTCAGCAAATGTGGTATATTCTGGTAGTATAAGCAAATCATTTTTATACAGTACTAATGAGCTCCACTGTAGTGTTGGTCTTTTACATAAAAGTTACAATTACAATGATATTGGAGCTTAGCATGCCTGATAATTGGACAAATACAAGGCTGGAATGGCAAGAAGGCGTTGAGAAGGTGGAATAATTACATGACAGCTGGTAAGACACCCACACATTAACAAGTAAAATAAAAAAGGTCAGGAAAAGAACCGCTAATATACTGCACCTCAAGTTAATGCAAAACATCACTTATTTGAAAGAAGGGAGAAACTGACAGAACAAAACCACCATTCAATGTTTTTAAAACGTCTAGTACACAGCTGCATGTTTAAGATGTCAAATTCTATCATTAAATCACTGCTGGCTCCTTGCAGCTACACTACAGGAATGAAGGATTCACAATCAGTACGAAGCAGGATATGAGATGTTTGAGTCATTGTCAGCAATCAGAAGGATTTCAGCATGATAGTAATCCTGGTGATAGACATGTGTTCAAAGATGGATTCAGATGACTGAAAATGCCAATCTGTGATCCACAGATCCTGCTTCAAGGAGCGTAGGACAGTGAAGTGATACTATATAATGGTTGGACTTTCATTATTTAATCTCTTCTTTTGCCCCTGCTGTTTGTCCTCTGCAACACAGCAGACATGTCTTTTTCAAGCTACGTAGCCCCTTCACGGATGGTCTTCCTCCATCTGATTCTCCCAGTTGGTGGCATTAATGTAGGTTGACTCTGATTAAGCACTGTTTTTGCCCTCCAGGGATCTGCTACCCTTTATTTATATTGGGTATATAGGACCTGCTTTAGTAGCTGAAAGTCTGGTAGCTGGATGACATGACTAATCCATCTGAATTGGTGCTGGATGATGGTAGTGGTGATGCTGCTAATGCTGGTCTCCTCCCTGACACTGAAGGAGAGTGTGCTCCTGCCTGCCCAACTGATCCTCAAGAATCTACCAAGCCATCTTTAGTGGGCTAGTTCTAATCCTTTAACGTACCTACTATGTGTATGCCACATTTCACAGATTGAAAAGAACTACTGCTTTGTAGACTTGCTTTATAGTGATCTGGATGCTGCAATCCTAAAAATATCTTATCCTCAGCACAGCAAAGACCCTATTGGCATGACTTTGGTAGTGGTTCATGTCTGTATCAATATCAACTCTGCAGAAAAGAAGGATACCAAGGCAAGGAAAATGGTCCATGTTTTCAAGGGTATTACTGTAAACATGCACTGTATGGATCTGTAATGTCTTGTAGGGTGGAGGATGTGAGTGACTGTTATGAATAAGTTGAGTTCCAGAGGCTTGTATGCCTTAACAAACATATCCAGGATGTACTGCATGTTTGCTTCACAGTGGGCAATGAAGGCATTGTCATCGGCAGGCTGAAGCTCCATGATGGAAGTGGCGAAGACGTTACTCTTTGCCTTAAACGTATTAAGGTTGAAAATTATATCATCCATCCTGTACAGAATTCAGACTCTCTGTGTGATGTGGAGGGTGGCCAAAATAAAACTGCAAACAGGTTTGGTGCAATAGTGCAACCCTGTTTAACCCGTGTTTAGACCTTGACATGCCAGCTCTCATGTCCACTGTTTCTGAGAACAGGTGCCAACATGTTGTCAGGGAACATTCACAGCTCCGTGGGAAATTTGTCTGGGCAGAAGAATTAGCCTGAGGGCATGGTAGTGTACAGACTGAAAAGCTTTTGATAGGTTTATGAAAGCCATGTACAGTGGTTGCTCTAGCATAAAGATCATGTCTATTGTACCTCTGGATGGGAAAATGTCACAGAAATATTTTTTTCCAATAAAATGTAAAAGTTGCCTGGTCAGTATACAACTGAAAATTGTACACGTATTGTGCCCTCAGTGTGAGAGGCACTGTGGAGGAGTGGGAAGGACTCTGGGTTCAGACGTGGAAGACTGTAGGTTCACATCTGGTTGAGGAACCCTTGAGAAAGCTTTTTCACTCAGGTTATACCAGTGAAATATGCAGTTGTGTAAATGAGCTTTCAATAAAACCATTTGTCAAATAAAATAATAACAATAATAATAAATGGAGCTAGTGCCCCTTTTGGAAGACGTGTTTGTATATGAGGGGCTTTAATCTTGCTAATAGTAACCAATTAGAAACATATCAGCATTTTTTCAGGAGCCCCAATACTTCAGATTTGATTTATGACTCAGTTTGCAGACTAATAGCTGGGCTTTCCTTTCCATCACAGCATTTCTATTACTGAGAATGGGAGATTGGGTTCTGGAAGAACCTGCAAAGTCCACTTTCAGACCAATCAATCAACTGCAAGGACGGTTTTAATATTCTGACTTAAGCATCTGCAACCATAGCTTGTGGTCAGGTTTTAAGTGTTAAGCACGCTGCACCTGAAACCCAAGGGACAAAAATCAATTTTTCTGACATTGAATTATGAAATAATTCCCTATTTTTTAAAAAAGGATTTGAACATGAATCATGAGAACTTTCAGTGGTTACTTAGATTTAATATTTAAAAAGACATCAATAGTAGAGGATAAAACATTCAGCCCTGAGTTAGTTCTAAATTGCTATCCATATGGCCATCTGTTAAACTTATGCAACTGCTGTAGTAATAGGATCAATCTGCTGTTTTGAACTACTAAGCCTCAGCACCATTCAACAGAACCACACAGACATAAAAACATATACACTTTATAAGGATGAACTCCATTTTATCCATGCCATATATCCCAGCCATATATATATATATTAATGATTGGTTAATAAATTTGGTTAATATATTCAACAAATAGCATGGCTCCAGCCTGTAGCATAATTGAGTTAAGTGGGCCCTTAACAACATGGTGATTTTCTGTAAATCACTCAATTATTCAGATAAAGAAAGTTTCTTTCATGTCCGAGATTCTGCAGGGTATTTTAAAAGTTGTCTGTTCAATGGCTGTGAGCAAATAAACTAAAGGTCCATTATCAGAAAAGTTCTTCTTACGTTCAGCCTATTAAAACTGATGTGTTCAGGGTACCATGAACACTGCCTCTGATAAAACAAAGGATCAATATGTTTTTGATGTAATACTGGAGCTTAGTCAATGTTTGAAGCTATTAGGAAAAATGCAATACAATATTAGATTACTCCTGTACTCCTGGATCCCTGAAAGGAAAGAGTAGCTGTCAACCAATGTAAGAGCCGAACCATGAATCAAAATGAAAACAAAATGAAGAGACCATGGGTTGCCCTGGTGAATTCTGGTCACACCTCTACCATCGTACACAGAGCTCATATTTAAAGTTAACACAGAGAACATAAAAAGTGTTATCCATACAATGTATGGTACATTGGGTCCCAAATTATCTCTAAAATTGCTTAGTTTAATGAACCACCTGCTTGTTTGCTCATAATTGCTGGATTGGGTAGCTCCAGGACCAGGGTTGGAGACCCCTGCTTTAGTTCACTAGTGGTATAGTCCAGGCATTCCACATAGTAAAAAAAGAAACCTGGAATATGCAAATTATAATCTTTCATTTTCCTTGGCCGTTCACCAGGTACTAAGGCATCCTGGAGTATGTCAGATATCTGACCACCAATAGGTGGTCAGTACAAAATGCAGCCATGTGTATGGAGAGCACCAAGGTGCACACAGGCATCTGATTTTGATGAAATGGTAAAGTAGTAAGCACCATTAAGACAACATTTCCCTGTTCTTATTAGACGGAATCCTAGCTTCCTACTTCATTTCTAATGGCTTTTGTATATGTTCTTTAAGTCAGATGGTCGAAGAACTATTAAATGAACCAAATACAAGATAACTCTTAGATCAGGTTCACCAAAATCCTCCTGAGATGCACTTCATTTCTCCTCATCACAAAAGATACGTACTTGCTTTATTACAAGCTTCCTGCATAGAGCAGCAGAGGAAGTTAATCTGTCAGTACAAATCTACAGGCATTTTCCTGAAGCAGCCACAATCTGCCTTTGCTCCCCCAAAACCAGGACAAACGATAATAACCTCAGACAACACTAGCTTTAAAGGACTTCCGAAGTGACAGCTGTTCTGTATCACAGTTGCCCGAGGTTGACTGCTCTTACACTTTCATTTGGAGTTCATAATTAGGAGAAGACAAAAAATAGGTTGTTAGCATTCAGGTTTTTTTCCCTATAAAAAAAGTCTCCAATTTAAAACATCCAGAAGGTCATTGATCTTTTGCGTTTATGACTGCTTTCTCCAGGGCTCTAAGGCAGCAAACTTAAAAAGAGAGGTCTCTCCACTCTTTAGGAAACTGAAATTGAAGAAAAACAGCAGTCAAAAGGAGCAGTTACAGAGAAAATGGGAAGACGTGTAGACAATTCCCTTAAACCCAGTTTTCTAGTTTACGAGACATTTTAAGATTGAAAGATTTTACTGCAAAAATAGTATAATGAAATGTGTACAACCCACAAAAAATCATTGTGTTCTTCTTTTAGATTTAATATTTTCTTCTCATTCTTTTCAGATCAGAATATCAACCTGCTGCCAAACATTTGCTTATTTAGAGATAAGATCATTATTTTTCTTCTAGAGAAAATATAAAAGGTTGAAAAGTAAATCTAGGTCGCAAAGTTGAAAAGCTTTTAAGTGCTGTAAACCCAAAGATAAGACAAAGCTTTTTTTTCCTTATGCTCAAAGAGGATTTGCTTAGTTTTCCCACCAGACAGCCAGATTGTCCCTCTTTGACACTGACACAGGACCATCAGGGGGATTGGACACATGACCTCCTGACCTGAAGGAATATATTCCCCCATCTTCACCGAACCCACATTTGTATTTAATCTATTAACAGCTATTAGAACACAATGATGGTGATCACATAAGTCAGGAGCACAGAGGAGATTTCTCCAAAGGCAGCTAATTATTAGTCTTAGCCTTATGGTTCAGAAGCTGTTTCACGACAATACTATTAGTCTTTTTCAAATAAAATGTAAAGAGAGCCAAATCTTTCACAAAACATGTTTATACCATGTGACATGGAAAGATAAAAATCAGCCATTTATTTGCCAAATTTAAAATTTTAATGTCTATGTTTTAGTGCAGATAACCAAATTAAGAAAACACATGTCCATCACAGCAGGGTTATAAATGGGAGAAAGATGAGCATCTCTTGAGAACTGTAGATGTTCATTTGGCCTGTCCTGTCAGCTAATTCTGAACCATAACTGAATTTCCAATTGCTATGTTAGTGTGATATTTTGCAGCTGGGAGTGGAGAAGGACGAGGCAACAGTGATTCAGTTATACAGGACTGTAATCAAGTTCATAAAAATATGAGTGGTAAAACAGCTACAATACTATAGGTAGGCTGTCATGATTTTTAACTCTCGTAGAGAGTGGACAGTAAAGGTATTAAGGAGGGTTGACAACCTTATCTCCTCAGATTTGATTCAAACATACTTCAGACCCACCATATTCACCATTACATACATTACATTACACTTGTACCGTTTTGCATTTTTGTTTTTTATTTTGCAACACAATTCTAACTGTTAAAATGCAATTAACGGTCATCATGTCTTAACTAGATGCCCCTTAGCTAGAGCTTTAGGTGTTGCATCGATTGCTGGATTAAGCACAGGGAGTACTGTGTGTGTGAGACTGATACAGTGTCATCACAAAGGATGTCTGTTTGTGTGTGGGCTATCTGTCACGTCCTCATCCAACCAGTTTCCCACACAGAAACGCAATCTCACTTATTACACTCCAGCGCTTCTTATAAAGGACACTGTTCCTGTCAATCAGCCAACCACAACACTCCATCAATCAGCGCACCTTCCTCCTCTCACAATATTTAAACCCTCCAAAACCCTCTGCTCTTTGCCTGGTATTGGTCGCCCTCCAGAGCTCCTATCTCACCTGTCTAGCCTTCTCTGCGCTCTTCAGAAACGAACCACGGAACTTACCCTTGACCACGTCTCTCGCCTAGCCCTCTCCTGGATCAAAAGCCTTCTCTACTCTCTTCAGAAACGTACCTCAAAACTTGCCCTTGACCATGCCACTCTTCTAGTCCTCTCTTGCTTTGGAAGCTACCTGCTCGTACCCTTCCATATTCCTGGCTGCTCCGCGGGTCAATCGTGACACTGTCAAGGCTCAGATAAGGTGCAAACTGAACTAGTGGCTAAACTAATACTAACTAGTGGCTCTGAGTACAACTGTTGCACGGGACAAACAAGTGGGCTTGGTGGTTGAATCCGGCCCACGGGCCATATGCTTGACTTCTCTGCTGTAAGCTATCTTATGTGGGATTTCTGGGATATGCTATTTGTTAAGCGGTTGTGCCACTGCAGTGGTTCTGTATTTGCTTTGTAACAGTGTTACAAAGAAAATTAGTTAAATTAAAACCGTTCCTGGGACATTAAGAGGAAACCAACTTTTGCTTTTGAAAAAATAATGAGAAAGTATCAGGAGCCATACGCTTGACTATTTTCATTGAAGCAGAGATGACAATCAAGTGTATCACATGAGATCACATCAGGCTGCGTGATGGTGAAGCGATAAAGCCGGTTTCACACAGCATGTTAAAATGTTGTACAGGAAATAAATCTATCTGTCTTATACAAGACCATGAGGCATTCTAGTAGATACATAATGAAAATGGCATTTACATGGCATTTCAAGCGCAATGCTTACTTGGTTGTCTAATGATTTAATTACAACAGGCACTGATAAAGTATAGGAGAACCAGCTCATAAAATATTGTTCACTTAGCTCCCACACCTCAGTTCCTAACTAGTGGGTGAAAAAACTCCCACAACATGGTCAAATATCATGGAAGTAATGCTTTTTCCAGCACTGACTGACAGCCGATGGGGTTTAGATGTGAGAAGCTCTACAATTACTGGGACAAATGTCACACAAAAGGGTATTTGTAGTTTTGTTTTTAATTCCTTTTTTATTAGCAGAAAAAATATTGCATCCCACCTTCCTGTCAATTCTCTAAATTCAGTGGCTCATTTTAAATTTAATAATATGCTTCTACACTACAGTGTATATATTTTCAAAAGGTAATTAAAACTCAAATTATACAAGAAAGAGAATACAGCACAATAATTATTTCTAATTAAAACTGGATTACTAAATCCTCAAAGGCTAAGATTGTCTTAATTCAGAACAGTTCTTCCTCGGTGCAGGGCCCTTATTATCTTCTCCATTCAAAAAATCAAAAGGGCAAGTGAAAGAATAACCTCTGTAGCCAGATATTAATGGCTCAGGTCTCTAACATGAACACAGAAAAAGTCTTCTCTGATCAATACAGACATTGTTATACCTCATTTTAATCTGCACTGGGCTTTAAGAACTGCCAGGTAATTAGGAATGGCTGAAACTCACGCCATTGATTAGTTAGCCTCTGTTTCAAATGATAAAACATTCCCTGATTTCTGTCGCCTGGTGCAAAAGGGAACTGGAGAGAGAACTCGCTCAGCACAGATCAATACACCCACGAAACAGGAGATGATTATGTGCTGTAATTACTCAGCAGGGAAGTGCTGACATTACCCAGGCTTTGTTCTGTCCAATCAGAATGGTAGCCTATTGATCATCCGAGCAGCTCTATGAACAATCATAAGAAAAGTGAAATAAAAAAGCCGAAAAAACAGATTGGAAAGGAGCAGAAAAATGCTAATTTGAAAAGTCAAATTTTTAATCACATAGATTCAGTTTAGGACATAAGAAATGCAGCCTTTATTTTAGAGTACTTTTTTGAAAAATTGAATACTATGTTATTGAATTAAGGTTTAGGACCCATAGTACACTGCCTAATGTTACAGTATATTTGAATTTTCATCACCATAGTGAGGTAAGAATCCTGAACCGATCACAAAGGAGGTTAGTAGCTGAGCAACTTGAAACAGAGCTCAATGGTATGCCCCATCATCACGCCACCCGCCCCATCATGCTATTTATTTTGTTGTCTGAGGTTTGACTCAGTTTATTTGTGAAAAGACACTATTAATCTTCCAAACCACAGCTGTTAACACCAAAGCAC
Source organism: Lepisosteus oculatus (assembly GCF_040954835.1). Taxonomy (NCBI): domain Eukaryota; kingdom Metazoa; phylum Chordata; class Actinopteri; order Semionotiformes; family Lepisosteidae; genus Lepisosteus; species Lepisosteus oculatus. The sequence continues at coordinate 7,195,661 of NC_090719.1, read as the reverse complement.
TGAATTGGTTCAGATAAGTGAGCTCAATGGAGGAAAGTAGCATGACCTCTGGAATGCCTGGCCTGTTCATTGATTCTGCCAGCTGAGGTTTGATACTCTCCAATAAATACACAGGAAGAGCTGAGCAATACCTGACATAAATGAAGAAGAGTTCTACTTAACCGGGTCATGTGTAAGTTACTCATTTGAACTCCTATTAAAAAGCAAATGAATAACTGCAAAGAAAACAATTGAGACTTTTGCTTGCTAGGGGGGAGTTTATTTGAGACTAAATGTCTCTGAATGACCGGTGTTATCCTCAGTGTAGCTGTCTCTTTCAGAGTCACAGCAAGCACTTTAAGGTACTTTATCACTGTCACTTTGCATCCATGCTGTTTCATGATATGACAGGTGATCTTCGTTTAGATATTAACCTGATGAAAATAGCTACTAACGAACTATCATATCAGAGTTGTGGAAGAGCTAAAAGAGCTAAAAAGAGGTAAAAGAGCTTCACAATATTGTTCCTGCAGTATATTGTAAGGTATCCTGTTCCTGCATTTCTGTTTTTTTGTCATTTCTGTACTATACTTTACTATGTACTATATTTTAAAAAGGAATTTTGAGAAAAACTACTTTCATTCTACATAGGAAAAAAAGGATTTGGGATGCTAAAGTTAAGTTCTATAGGTTATTGTTATTAGGCTCTAAAGTAGCATGTGTTAAAGTACATATGAAAAGCTTAAAAGCAAGAATAGGCTGTTCAGCTCATCTAGCTTGTTTGGTTACTAGCAGTACTTGGTACTACGATCCCATCTGCTTGTTTTTTTTAATGAAGCCGGGTACCAGCTTTCACAACACAGCGGAATAGCTTGTTCTAGTCTTACATTACTCTGTGTCACCTGATCCTTTCCTCCTGGTTTGTGTTTACTGTTGATTCCCACTGGGTTGAATTTGAGAATTTTAAATACTTGAGTCAGATCCCTTCTAGTCTCTGTAAGAGCTGTGTTATCATTTTAACATAGTAACCAAAATTATACAAAACATTCTAAATGAGGCCTTATTAAAGCATTGAACATTTTTAAGAAATACCCAATGATTTGTTTTTTCATACTTCACCCACTGTCACCGCGTTATGACACATGAGCAATTTTGAAGTCAACAGGTTTCACCCCAGTTTTGAGTGACATCTAAAACAAATGCTTGCAGTATGAATAATATCTTATTTCCATAAAACTAATCTCAAGAATATCTTTAAACTCCAGAGATGTTTCTAGAACCTGTAACATTTCCTCTTCTACTTTGCTAAACTACTATTTTTCAATATTATTTAATAAAGGATTTTGTCCTTCTTCAGCTTCAGACACACTGTTGATTGTTTTGATGGTATAAGAAGGCATAAACCAGCAAAATATTAATTTAATACATAAGCCATTTCCCTTTTATGGTAAAACTATCTCATTATTATCTCAGAGAGATCATTTCACTTAATAAATTACTACAGGTGGATTATTTGCTGTTGAACTATAAAAAAATTAATAATGTTAGCCAGGCAAAATAGCTACCTTTGTCAACTAAACAAAACAACACATAAAGGGTGTGAAATTCCTTTTACTGTAAGTATAACCTTACTTAAGTCAGACCTCTGGCAAAGCTTTTCCATGAATGTAGTCTCTGGTAGAGGTGCATAGAAGGAGGATTTGTCTGACTTCATTTAAAATGTCGTAAATAAGAAAAAAGCTGTTATAGATTGTTTTTCAGAGTGCCCAGATCACTATTAAAATGGGGATCAAATGAATGTAATCGTGGTAGTATGTGTGTAACTGCTCGTTTCAATCTTAGATTTATATTTGATATTAAGTAGTAATAAACCCAATAACCCATCTTCCAAGACAGGACAATGTCCTGGATTCCAAAAATAAAATGGCAAAACTGGTCATATTTTTTTTGTTTTCAAATCACCAGTTATTTTCTTTCTAAAAACTTTGCTTTTAGTTTCAGTTGTAAAAAAACTGTACTAGTACAGAAACAATGAGGATTTGCACCCTTAAACATGTGAGCCACATGTCACTTTCTACACTGCAAGTCCCATCGAGCATACAGCAAACAAATGGAAGTTATATGCAGCTCTCATTGATACACTACCAGTGCCTGGTGAATCACTCTGGCACAATAAGCTGAGGACACCAAGCCCAACATGAGATGATCCAGCTCCTAAATGGCTCAACAATTTGTACAACTTACTGTACCTCAACTTGAACTAGAAGTGTCTGGACTGTAGTTTCCAATATCATGTAACTTCCACAATCCGTCATATCTTGAATTTGAGGAGTTCTACTACCTCATCTCCAAAGACAAAATTTCTGTAGTTATTTTTATATAAAACTGAAGGTTTGAGAATAATAAAATGTAATTTCCACTGGAATTAAAATTATTTTCGTATGTTCTGAACTCTTTCTGAAAGTGGAAACTTAACTTAATAGTTAATATAAGTTAATAGTTAATACACTTTTTCTAAGTTAATAATGGTATGATAAAACATAGCATTACACAACATAGCAGAACACGGAATTGATATCAGTGCTCCATCCATATACTGTAGATGGAATTATTTTCAATATATCTGAAAATGTTTCAGAGAAAGAAGTTAATACTATTTTTTATAGGTAATATAAAAACATAGGGAGGAAAGGAAAATTACAGGCCACATTTAAGCTTAATGTGGCTGTGAATCAGAAAATTGTTAGAAGAGAAAAGTACTGACGACCATGTGATTTTCCAGAGTGCTTCTCCTTTATAATGACAATATGGTAAGAGACAGGTTTCTGTAAATAACAATTCTGAAACAGGAGGTTCCTGTCATACCTTATCAAGACTTAAATATTCCAAAGCAAACAATTCTTTCACAGACATAAAATATCTTGATGGAAAGCAATGCAGACAATTTTTGCACTGCATGTATAGTCTCTGCATCGGATGTCACTTACTTGTTTTCATGTCAAAGAATGCCCATGAACACCAAGAACACAAAACTGAAGTCTTTAAAGAGTTTAGGGATACCCCTGACAGATGTTTGTCTTTATTGCAATCTAGCCCACACAGCTGTGGACATGGGATCACTTAAGTCACAAGCACTCAAAAGAGGATTCTGGGTTTAAATATCACAGCCACAAATCATGGCCTGGTATAAGGATGGCAAAATTGTTTTGTCAGGACAAACAAGTCTCTCTATACATACTGTAATGCAAATTGGAGTGATGTTCTGCATACCTTCCTATCTTGTAAATGGAAAGTAAGTTAAACAGGGTCAAAGGAAGGTATCATTTCTCTGCTAAAATGGCTAGTCCTCATTACTATCCAAACTACCACAGCCTCAAGTGGCCTAGCCTTGCCACAGTGGAGAAAGACTGCAAGGTAAAATCAGAAAAGGAGCCAAAATGGGTGTGTTTCATATGGACATTTTTAAGGCTGATACACAGTGTGCAGTACAAGGGCCAACAGAGTATGATGGAAGTCCTGTAAGTCTATTAAAGCACTAAACTCCTTCAGAGCACTTTACAGGACAGACATACAGTAGAAGAATGCTATGAATGTGCTGTCTAAACTCGGGCATTAATCTGAGCTATCTACAACCCAGCCCAGCCCCATGATCACTGAGCTCCAGCAGGCTCAGTGCATCAGTTACTTTGACCAACAGATTAGATTTGTGTTTCCTGATGTTCCCTCCTTAGAGGTCAGTATCCCAGCAGAAGCATGCTCTCCTACCAAGGCACAGGAAATGAAAAGGGTTTTCAGATGCTGCCAGATGACTGTGCTGAGTAACACAATTGCTGGTAAATGATCAGCAAATCCTCCCAAGCGCTTAACATGTGCTATCAACACAAACATCTCCATCAAAGCCAGGCTGAGATTATCACAATATTCAAACAGCCTTGGTAATTTTGAAGGCCTCTGGGGTACAAGATATGTGTCCGTGGAATGTTATAATTTGATACTTGGAATTGCTTTTCAAAGGGTTGCCACCATGCATTGTTTTACAAGAAGTGTTTTTCTAACAGTGTATCTGGTGCACAGTGGGAACTGAGGTGTCCAATTCTAAACTGTAAAGTTGCTGGTTTATGAATGGAATTGGCAGAAGCAATTTCAGAACTACACTAATAGCAAAATACAGACTGATAAAATAATCCTAGCCAAGCAGCTCATGTCAATTGCTCCCCAATCCCTGTTAACAGAATGAGGCTGATAAATCCATAGCTATCAGGCTTGGCTCAATCCCCTGTTTCTCACACAGCCCAATAATAATTTGAAAGAGATTACCCTCCTAAAGAAGCAGCCTACCCCTGCGTGACTTGTATTCTTACTTTCTCCCTTACCTTCCTCACTACAAGTGGGAGAAAAGCTGTTCTATTCTCACGAGATTAATCTTTTCTAAACCTTTTGCACCATTAACAAAATCTTTTAATGCCACTGTATCTCAAGCTCCAGAGGATATTAATGAAATAGACTGGGACAGCTATGTCGAAATACCCCACTAGGAAGGTTTAGAGAATTCATTAGTTAGAACCCTGCTGCTAAGAAGTTATTAATTATACAGACTGAAGATTCAGACTTCTAATTTAGTTACTTTTTTCCCATTCCAACTTCGTGAAATTAATTAACAAAATAATTTTCTAGGGAGAAAATATTAATTATTAGAGTGTCAGTTTGAAATTGTTTACTTCATTAAAAGTAAGCACCTTCTGTGCTAGAACATGCAGAGCATCTCATATAAATTATAAAAGGCAATCAGTGGGAATTAAAATGGACAACCACTTTGTTTAATCCCAATTGCTACTGCAAGAAAAATAACACCTACAGTGCCTTGCGAAAGTATTCGGCCCCCTTGAACTTTTCAACCTTTTGCCACATTTCAGGCTTCAAACATAAAGATATAAATTTTTTTATTTTATGTGAAGAATCACCAACAAGTGGGACACAATTGTGAAGTGGAATGAAATCTATTGGATTTTTGAAACTTTTTTAACTAATAAAAAAATGAAAAGTGGGGCGTGCAAAATTATTCGGCCCCCTTGCGTTAATACTTTGTAGAGCCACCTTTTGCTGCGATTACAGCTGCAAGTCGCTTGGGGTATGTCTCTATCAGTTCTGCACATCGAGAGACTGAAATTCTTGCCCATTCTTCCTTGCAAAACAGCTCAAGCTCAGTGAGGTTGGATGGAGAGCGTTTGTGAACAGCAGTTTTCAGCTCTTTCCACAGATTCTCGATTGGATTCAGGTCTGGACTTTGACTTGGCCATTCAAACACCTGGATACGTTTATTTGTGAACCATTCCTTTGTAGATTTTGCTGTATGTTTGGGATCATTGTCTTGTTGGAAGATAAATCTCCGTCCCAGTTTCAGGTCTTTTGCAGACTCCAACAGGTTTTCATCCAGAATGGTCCTGTATTTGGCTGCATCCATCTTCCCCTCAATTTTAACCATCTTCCCTGTCCCTGCTGAAGAAAAGCAGGCCCAAACCATGATGCTGCCACCACCATGTTTGACAGTGGGGATGGTGTGTTGAGGGTGATGAGCTGTGTTGCTTTTACGCCAAACATATCGTTTTGCATTGTGGCCAAAAAGTTCGATTTTGGTTTCATCTGACCAGAGCACCTTCTTCCACATGTTTGGGGTGTCTCCCAGGTGGCTTGTGGCAAACTTTAGACGAGACTTTTTATGGATATCTTTGAGAAATGGCTTTCTTCTTGCCACTCTTCCATAAAGGCCAGATTTGTGCAGTGTAAGACTGATTGTTGTCCTATGGACAGACTCTCCCACCTCAGCTGTAGTTCTCTGCAGTTCATCCAGAGTGATCATGGGCCTCTTGGCTGCATCTCTGATCAGTCTTCTCCTTGTCTGAGCTGAAAGTTTAGAGGGACGGCCAGGTCTTGGTAGATTTGCAGTGGTCTGATACTCCTTCCATTTCAAGATGATCGCTTGCACAGTGCTCCTTGGGATGTTTGAAGCTTGGGAAATCTTTTTGTATCCAAATCCGGCTTTAAACTTCTCCACAACAGTATTACGGACCTGCCTGGTGTGTTCCTTGGTCTTCATGATGCTCTCTGCGCTTTCAACAGAACCTTGAGACTATCACAGAGCAGGTGCATTTATACAGAGACTTGATTACACACAGGTGGATTCTATTTATCACCATCAGTCATTTAGGACAACATTGGATCATTCAGAGATCCTCGCTGAACTTCTGGAGTGAGTTTGCTGCACTGAAAGTAAAGGGGCCGAATAATTTTGCACGCCCCACTTTTCATTTTTTTATTAGTTAAAAAAGTTTCAAAAATCCAATAGATTTCGTTCCACTTCACAATTGTGTCCCACTTGTTGGTGATTCTTCACATAAAATAAAAAATTTATATCTTTATGTTTGAAGCCTGAAATGTGGCAAAAGGTTGAAAAGTTCAAGGGGGCCGAATACTTTCGCAAGGCACTGTATGCCAACCTTTCGAGAAACATGATAAACTGTTTCTAAATTTCTACCTGTAATGTCCTAGGCGTTGCTTCACTGAAAAAAAAAACAATCAAGAATTTGGTGGAAACTCTTTTAATAAACTAAAGTCTGTTGGTTTGCCCTGGTATTCATCTCAAATTCACAACTAAGTGTTTGAGGTTTGAGTTATTAATAAGCCATACATTAAAAACATTTTTATGGTACACTTTCTTTTGGGGGTCACTGTTTAGAGGATAAATTCATACTTGTGTAATCATCCCCTCAAATTAATAATTTACAAAGTATGCAAAATTAGAAATTCAAAACCCACATGCCCCCAAATGCAAAATATGTTCCAAATTATCTTAAATTATCTTAAAATATATTCTGACTTCCAGTCCATATATGTGTCACATAGAAAGCTGACTCTTGTTTTAGTCAAACACATAATAAAATATAATTAAAATAAATGCTTTTTAATACTATGAAATTCTCACTTAAAAACAGAAATCACAAGTCCTGACTGTATCTGAGATAACTGAACAAAATATAACAGAACCAAATAAAACTAAATAAACCACAATAAAAACTAACAAATCTAAAAAGGGAAAAAGGCTTTGCATTAAACTGAAAAAAGATATACAGTAGCATTCTGGAATGCAACGGAAAGAACTGTACCAAGGGAGGCTTGATGCAGTTTAAGAAGGGTACTGGGTTAATATTCACTCATAACCCCAGTGGAGCTCATTAAATTATATTCCTTAGGTAACAAATCCTAGCTTCCAGATTAAAAATACACTATAAATGAACTGTGTCAGTTATAATCAGTTTGGCTTGGTTATTGGGTTGGCTGGGGGGGAGACAAGGTTTCCCTTTTAAAAATCTGGTTTTAAGGTTCACAGGCATTATGTTAATCATAAACCTTCAGTGAACTTCACTAGACCATGAGAGCCATATCTTTTTAAACCATGCTTTTATAATACCAGGATTCCATTAACCTTAATATGTATGTTTTCTTTCTACAACTAAAATTAAGATCTGTTCTCCATCTAGATCTAGTTCACCATGTCACACAAGGAGTAAAGTGTCTGTGCCATATTTATGGAAGCTGTTAGTCATCCACATTCTGATTCAATGGAAGCAAATGCTAGAAACAAATATCATTTTTCACTTGTCTTATTAACTACTGAATTGATCAGAATGAATTGATCAAACTGAAATAATATGTTCCCAGGGTTTAAAGAGATAGTGATTTACAGGTTCCAATAAAACATGCTGGATCACAACCTGGAGTGACCAGAGACCAACACTGGTGAATCTTCAGCAGGATTGAAAAATCAGTAATGAACCTTTCAACATACTGCCAGAGAGAGGAAAAACTGTTACAACAAACACCAGCCTGGAAAGGCAGGAGGTGGTGACAAAACAGAGAAGAACCAAGTAACTAAGCAAAAAGATTGCAGAAGTGTGACTGTTGCTGTTCTTTGAATTTATTTTCTGACACTGTACAATTTAGTTCTCATTTAGTTCTGACTTCAAATATTCCAAATAATTTAAGGTACATTCTGATCAGAAAAAACAGGTCTGACTGGTTTTCGATAGGCCAACACAGATTAATACAATAAAATCAAAAGGAAAAAAATCAACTAGCTTGAAGTACGTACTGTAGAATGGAAAAAATGGAAATTAAAGGATTGTTGAGATCAAAAGAAAGGTTACAAATGAGAAGACCCATCTATCGAGCTCGTTTGTTGCTGGTAGCTAATTGATTCAAGGATCTCATTTGGACATTTCTTGAAAGAAGCCACTTTTACAACACTTTGTGTAAAAGTGAGCCTCCTGGTCTCAGTTCTAAATGCAATTCTCCATAAAGTGTTTTGTGGTTCATGTTTCACTGCTGTCTCGATATAATTGGCTCTGCTGGCGATACTGCTAGCTCTGAAGAAGTCCATTTGATTATCTTTGTCAATGTCCTTCAGAATTCTGAATATCATAATCAGGTTCCCTCACAGTCTTTTTTGCTCAAGATTAAAAAGTTATTTTAGCCTGTCAGTGTGGTATCTGGTTTCTCAGTGAATCTTTCTGTTCCTCAGTCACCAAAATTGTCTTATCAGTGCATTGTACAATTTGAAAGTAATACCTTCTGATTTAAATTCTACGCTTTAAGTTACATATTCCAACAGGCTGTGTGCCTTTCTAATTGCTTTCTCACATTGGCTAGTGCTGGTAAATTATGTGTCAATATAAACACTTACTGTACTTCCCAGTGTCTCCCATTTGTTATCTAGTTTATAATTTTTCTACCAACATATAACTCTATAATATTAACTGATAATTATCTGACAAAATCTGAATTTAGAAATTAGAAGTAGCATTTTTTAAAATTTCTTTTATAGTTTCCATAGTGTCTATCCTCCCTTTTAGGGTCTCTGAACTTGGCCAATTTAATTAAAAATACCAAAATCTGGATATTTAATTATATAAGTCAGACAGAGCACTGGTCCTAATATATATCCCTGTGGTACACCTCTAATCACATTCTAAATTGGTAACTTACCTCTTATCTGTACTCTATTCATTAACCAGTTCTCAGTCCATACACATGCATTACTGTAAGTTGAATGCCTCCTGGCAGCAATCCCAGCATTAAAGTTTTACCAGGAACATTCATGAGGAAATCTTGATTTGAGAAAGCTTTTAAGAAAAGCACAGGATTACCTCAACTATGGACATTCAGGAAAATTATTAATTTAAGCAAACCAAAGTCTGCTTTTTCAGTGAGGTAAGAGATGTTAAAATACATCTCCATTAGTTACTGAGAATGTTCTTTTTAAAAAAGCAAGCTGTCCCACAAACAGCCCTATCTATTTATTTGGTTTTAAAGGAAGAAGACAAGGGATACTGCAGTGAGTGATAATATACTGTCTTGCACTTCTCCTGCCATTTAACCCCAGACCAAGTTCTCTTTGAATGCCTGACTTCTATACCATCAACAAGGCTCATTCAGCAAAACCAGCCTGCAGAGCCAGCAACATCATATAATTGAGAGCAAAGGACAATAAAAACACAAATTACAATAACAGAATGGTACTCTGGGCTGACTGAGCATAGTCACAAGCCTGAGAAAAGAGATCACTGATACTTTTCTACAACATGTGTGCAAGATGTTTTAAGAAGTGAATTTTGTAACAAAATTTACAAATTAAAATAAACAAAGGGTCACATTATAAAGTCCAAAACTGCCTTAACATCCAGAAATGTAGCCAGGATTGTGAAGTCAATTTAACAGTGGCCAAGAAGATTTGAGGACCAGCTTCTTAGGTTACAGGGGGTCAGTGTAGCAAGTGTTTGTAAGTTTAATTGCGTTAGCTGCTTACAGAATTAATAACTGGAGCAGCATGATTTCTTTTGCTGTGCATCTGTTCTTTTTCCATGTTATACACTTTCTTCTCATTTTCAGTCTGTCTCTATCTGTGCTACCCCTGTGCCGAGGTCAGATCAATGAGAGACAGCTCCGGGAGCTCTGTCTCAGTCTAAGATAGTATTTTTCTATATTTTTGTTATTTAAGGGCTGCATGGCCTCATTTACTGTTTATCTCTGTCTCTTGCTAAATAGGACACAGTCAAGAATTACATCAATGCTGTCAATGTTTTTATTACACAAACTCCTGTGCAATCTCAAATGTGGCAAAACACTTGGTAAAAACTATGAACAATTTATTCAGTTAAACCTAAAGACAAATTATAAAAGAGCAATTTGTTTCAACAAAATACTATTTGAAGGTGCTTCTTAGTGTTAAACTGAAAGATTTCAAAATCTTTCCAAAAAAAAAGGAACAAGTCTATTTTTTGGGGAAACAACTGAATTTTAATTTTGACAATGTTGAACTGTCCCTGGGCTCATCTTCCCTGACAGGGAGGCCATCACAGTATCTCTCAGAGCAGCACTCTCTCGAGTTGAATGTGAAATCACTCTAAACTACCAGCCATTCTCTGTGTATTCAGACAAGTAAATAACATAATAATGAGCAAAAGGTCCGAGGTGAAAAAAGGAATTTAGGTTTACATCCAGCTGCTCCAGACGAACAGCTCCCTGAATTGTGCTGTTTGCAGGAACAACAAGGTGACAACAATGTCCATTCTGATCATGGACTGCCAGCCGGCATGACTTATTCACCAGGTGAGTGCCGATACTGGGAATAAACCTACAATGTTTGTCCTTCTATCATGCAGCTGGCGGCCTTTTGAGTTAATCAATAGAACATCCCCACATTCGCTGAAAGGATGCTGTAGTGTTGGAGAATTGTATTGATTTTCTTTGTTGACTTTCCCCTTCAATCAGTTATCATTTAGCTCCATCCCCACTGGAACCGATAAGGCACTCTTTCACCTCCAAACCACCTGCTTCATAAAGCATTTAGCAGCAATCTGCATGGCACAAATCATATGCTCTCTCATGGCCTTTAGAACAAAATACCGTGTATGCATAAGCTCAAATATGACGCTGGGAGAGGAGGAGATCAAGATGGATTACAAGCTTGGTATGCTCCAATCACTTGTATGCTTTCTAGGGCACACACATTTAGGGCACATTTTTGTGCAGGACGGGTACAAATCACAACCATAAGACTTATAAAACAAAAACCCAGTTTGAAAGAGAGGCAGGACTGTTTTACATATCAATTAAAAGTTACAATTCCAGTAGTCTACAAAGAACTGACTACGAAGGACTATAAAGAAACAGAACTAAATGAACATGACTGATAAAACAGGCTCCTCCATTTCTGTCTGCTTATTGTAACAAGGAATATAACTTTTTTTCCCATCCGTACGCATTTATATATTTTTAAGCAATTGGTTGAGAAATAAATCTTTATTGCTGCATATAGGGTACCTGTGCAAAGCCTCCTGAGATGTTATGAAAATTAGAAGTGTTACTAGAATGAAAATACATCTTGCAAACCACACAGACTTTTTCATATACTGTATGTAGCTTCTCCATCCCCAGTTAAGCAGTTGCCTCTTTCCTCTGAAAAGTTCAAGTCACAACGTAGCAGGTTGCATAGGGAATTGAACTTCCTTTGCAGTGACACAGAGGAACTGCACACAGCAGCAGATCCGCGCACTGTATCATGTTGTTTTGGGACATGCAGCTGAGAGTGCTGTGATGTCATCATGCACCAGCCCTGATTTACCTCTGATCTTGAGTTCAACCCATCACTGTGGAATTCTACTTACATTGCAATGTTCTCAGGGTCTGAAGGATACAGGATAATAATTAAAAGGCTTGACTCAAACTTTACAGAGAGAGTGGTTTTCGTACGAAATGTTGTGATTTGCCAGAAGAAAACAAATGCATAGGGGTATAAAAAGTATTTTCATTTTTGTAAATGCAGATTATTAAAAATGACAATGAATTTCTGAATTCTTTTAATGTTTAGCCATAGGTCATGTAAATGGAAGCACTGTCAATATTTTCTGTGAGAAGCACAAGATCACAGACTGTATCCTTCCTACAGGATGATGGCTTGAAAAGCATTTGTTGAAGAACATATTCTCACTGTAATGTACTTTAAACGTAAATCACTACAATCATGAGTATAATAATAATAAAGGCTGGGTTAATAATCAGATGGATATATTGCTTCTGCAATGAAAGACTATTTCAGTTCATGTTATGCCTGTTCAATGTGCCTCTACTAAAAGCCACATGAAATCCAATCATGTATCTCAGTAAGTAATGCCAGTCTGGTAAAGCCTGTGTAAAGAAGCTAAATGATGCATTCACAGAAAAGGTTGCGTTTTCAATACACAGGAAAAGAAATAACTTCAGCCAAAAGCTCACAGGCAATAAAATATGCAACACTTGATAAAAATCAAATACTATACAGTACACAAAGAAATGTCAGTTTCTGAAGAGCCAATAAAAAACATAAAAATCAATGAACTATCCATGATGCAAACTTTAAGGACAAGCATTATAGTTCAGATGAATTTCAAGAGATTCTTGTCTTGAGCATTTTGTAGCAGGCAGCATTTTTTAAAAACAAAATAGGCAAAAAACGCAAGAGGAGTAAATATATTCCTATTGACAACACTTTCGCTTTGCCAGCCCAATAAGTTTCTCATTCCTTTCATCACACAGACTTGGTGACTTTTACAAGATTTAACATTTTTGCATTGCTTCAGATTATGATTGACACAACCAGAAAATTAAAACCAGAAAATTAAAATACTACCTTAAATTTTCAATTTGTCACAATTTTTTACAACATAGTTACCACTCCACATAGAACTCTGTGTGCAAAGCATTAAACATACTCTTGCCATTTGTTAAAATTTTATACAATTGAGCTGATAGGCAAAGGGACTAATGGAAAGAAAAAAATACATGATTACTGGGCTGATCACGCTTTGCAATCTGAAGTGCGACTGAATTCCCTCATTAAAATCAAATGTATGGCAGAGAAGAGATGATTATATTACACCTGTAATGTGCTCAGTGCACCTGTTTCATACAGCTGCACCTGTTAAAAATAAAAAATCTCCTCATCTCCAGCATGCACACCTAGAAAATGTTTTTCAGTTTGGAGGGTGACAGAAGCTGCTGTTTGACCCATCAAATCCAAAATTCACCTGTTGAAACCAGGTAGAAAGTAGAACCAAGCATCAGTATAATTTATCCATAAATCTTTCTTTTTGATTGCTGCCAAATCTTCATAATAACATACAGTGATTCCTTAATATAATCACACAACCTCTGTAATTTCACAGCATTCAGCCAATCAGTCTCCAGGCCGTTTTTGCACTTGGTTCACATTAGACATGTCATTGATCCCCACTAGTTCATGCAGATTGAAACTGGCTTTCTTCCCAAAAAAAGGAAATAATTAGAGAATAATTTCTGTTGCTGATATAAATACCAATATTTGTATTTATCTTGCATTTTTAATCCTACCTATTTAAAAACATATTAAATGACAAATTCTGCTAATGCATTGTCAAGTTATTTTTAATAAGGTAAAAATCAACTAAGACAATGAAAATACCTACATTCCTAGTGAGAATGCAACATGGGCTGTGGACACTACTGGATTTACAACATAGACAGGATAAAAATAAATGCACGTAGTTTTAATAATAGTAGAACTAAAGTGAAACACAAGAAATTCATATAAAAAGTATCCTGACTGACAATACCAAGCCACCATGCAGGTAGGTATGACGTTTACAAGAAAATACACTTTACAGTGCATTGATCCGGATTAGGATTTACTCTTTGACAAAAGACAACCAAGGATTAGCACAAAAATATAACATTGAACTAGCATCACAACTTATTTAACATCATTTGCAATGACACTGTTTTAACATGTGAGCATCACCGCTTTTACATTCTGATGTCCCCAAAGTCAACAGATGAGACACTTCTGATATTTGTCACACATGCGGCCTTGGGGGCTTGCAGAATCCTGTTACCCCAATTTTCAGAGTAGTGAACTCCGAGTGACCTCAGACAAAGGGAAGATATAAAAGGTATAAACACTTAGTCATTCTGAGATGAGGGTTACTTATGCAAAGTGACAAAAGCAGAAGAGAGGCCAAAACGATTGAGAAGACAATGTGTAAGAACCCTAGTGTGAACATGCCTCTATCACCACACACTCCCAGGAACACTGAATGCTTAAATTCAAGTGAAAGCCCCTCTCTTTACCCAAAGGCAGGCAACCTAGATAAACAATTATATATAATAAAATAGGATGGGAGGAAGGCTAAGGCAGGTTTGCCACTTCAAAGTCTGATTTTGTCAGATATCAAAAGCTCAGCAAGGTGCTAAAGGAAATAAAGTGTAGTTGACTCTTATTATGAGGATTGTTATAGTGGTAATTGTAATAAACCAGGCTGGGCCCAGTCAGTAAGAGGCTGAGAAACCTCTAAGGAAAACCAGCTTGCTGATTTAAGAGGTGCTGGTGGCAATCAACATTTCCAATCCAATACTCCTGTACTGTGAAGGTGCCATCTGTTAAGCCAAGGTCCTGACGAATTTATTTATTAAAGATTCAATGGGACTGTTCTTAAGAGCAGAAGTGTTAACCCCACTGTCCTGGCTAAAGTACACTCAGGTATTCTTACATTTACCTCTGAACTCAGCAGGTGACCCAGTTCCTCACTTCTCTACCTGCACTGCTGTGTAATGGGGCTGGTGGCTTAGAAAGGCAACCATGCATAACCTGGACAGGGCCCCCTCCCATATTTAAAGAGCTGTGAGATGCTCTGGGGTGGAAATGTAAAGGGTTATTATTTAACACGTAGTTATGCACATTATACCTATCACATCCTTAAGATCAATAAAAAAGAAAAACACCATTTTGAGCAATGAATACAGTGTTATGTGACTAAGCCTGCTGAATCTATCTGCAAAGCTGTCTCCAGTTACTTAGGAAAATGAAAGATTTGCTACCAATATAGCAATATCATTCCAGACATCAAGCTACATTATGCCAGCTGAGATTCTATAAAAAAGGTCAATTACTCACAGGCCATGTGGCAATAATACTGGCTCATCAAACTAGTGCTTATGTAAATCCATCTGTTCTGCAGCACTGGCTTTAAGAAATTCTAATTACGTCTGAGAATCCAGAGGAGAAATGATAACTATATTTGAAAGACAGAAGGATTTCTACACAACAAATAGTAATAAGGGGACACTCAAAACACTAAAAATTTAAAATGCTCAGTTTAATCATTTTCAATAATTTTCAATAAGGGAACAGGTGAAGTCATCACAAAAATATTATTAATGAAATAAAGTGTCAGAAAATATTACTGCACCATAAATATTATTTCACTTCTTGTGTGTTTTGCATAAAAAATAAACTGGTTCAGATCAGTATTATGTTAGCATTATGTTATTTTTGTATTATGTTAGGTGCGCTTAAATAGAACAATTTGAGCTGTTAACTACTTTTGTTTGCTTCATTCAGTCAATGAGAAACAGGACAAAATCCCACAAGGACAGAAATTATTATTCTGCTGCTCCAGCAGTCGTCTCAACATGCTGTTCTGACAACCTTTCTAAGCACCTGCAGGCTTCCTAATAAGACGGGACAGTTCCAATTTTGCATTGTGTGTACGCTAGTCAAAAATGGGTTTTAAAGGACATATAAAATTTAAATATCAACTAAAAGCAGAGAACAAAAAAAC
This sequence comes from Lepisosteus oculatus, assembly GCF_040954835.1. Lineage (NCBI taxonomy): Eukaryota > Metazoa > Chordata > Actinopteri > Semionotiformes > Lepisosteidae > Lepisosteus > Lepisosteus oculatus. The sequence continues at coordinate 7,179,996 of NC_090719.1, read as the reverse complement.
AGGATCCTGTGAAAAATAATTTGAAAAAATGGTTTTATAAAATTGTTTTATAAAAAACGTTATCAAATACATGCTAATACTAAGGGAAAAAGATCGATCTGGCTTCATTATAATGGCTTTTAATCCTAAACATTTCCTTGAAGAGTATCCTCAGGAGCCCTGGGGTCAAAGGGGTTGACTAACCTGTTAAGGGTTATCCATTAATCTTGAGATTTAGACTGCAGTGAAGGAGGTACAGCATTAACCTAACCACTTGGGCAAAGAACTAAACAAAGACTGAACTGGAGCTACGATTTTACACAAAGAAAGTACCTAAACTTGGGAGCAGAGCAATATATTGTACAAGCACCACAAGTCAGAAGAAAACAAGAATGTTTCATGTGCAGTGTGAACTAAGTTTGTCAGATATCAGAGGATTTTATCATAATTGTGATGTGCAATAAGTTGATGGCAAATATCAACTCACTTGTAGTTGAAGTCTGCTCGAGAACATAGATCCTTAATTTATTAAAAGTATGACAGAAATTAAACTTTGATTTAGAAGATTCTTCAATTCTGCAGTTCCAAGTTATAAAAATCAGACTTTGGAGGGAAATGCCTGCAATTCATGCAAAGTCAGAAAAGGCCAGCACACAGAGCCAGTATTATAATGGTCATTATGTTATAAATTGTATGAAACTGGACCGGATGGTACCCCAGCATTAGACATAATTATCAGCAGGCAGTGTTAACAACTGCAGCTCACTGGTGAGTACTGGTAATACTTTAGGCACTTAGTAGTCTATGTATACTGGCTACATTGACAAGTGATGAATATTTGGGACAGCTACAAGCGGATGAGAACCTCTGCCATGGGGATTTTAAACTGGGATGTTGTGAGGATTATACAGTAATAAAAAATGCACGTGTGAAGAAGGCTTAGAATCATCTATGGAGGATTGCACTGAGGGAATCACTGTACAGTCTGGTGATCAACAAGAAGCTTTTTGTTCACAACCTCTGGGTTCTAGTTCTAAAAGAGCAGTCTGTGTGACCACTACCACATAATGAAAGGGCTTTCTTTCCAGAGCATGCTGCACCGCACCCCCTGCTGACCAGAGTGACAGTATGTCTCATAGGTCACATATTGATCATCCTTCATCCATCACACATGGTGTCTACCTTCTGAGCAACAGTGGTCATGTGGCAAAATCACAGTGTGGGAATTATTACAATCTTCAAAAGTGAAGTGCTCAAAGGGATGGAGAAATACAGCTAACATGCTTAGGTTGACCCAAAAGAGACCTCAGCTACAGAAAAATCTAGGCCAAGTTGTATTCCACAACCTAGTCTTAGACTATGCAAACTCCTGACTGAACCAGCACTGAGTCAGATTGGACATATTTGATATTTAATGTGTAGATTAATATATAATTTCTTATTTATGGGTTGTGACCTTTTAACTGACGAGAGCTAGTGTAGAACAAGAAACAGCACTGAATTTAAAGTTATACATCCATATGGTAGCAAGCGGCTCTTTCTCTTTTATGTAATTTGTCGCACAGGAAACAGAATTCTTCAGGGAGATGCAGAAGTTGACCTGTTGTTGAAAATGATATACTGTAGTCAATGAACCAAAGCCTGTATTTAAATGTAGTATACAGTATAGAATATTGAGTTCCTGCTTGAATTCTAGAATCTTACAGCCTCTTACATTCAATAGGGCTTTTTTTAGAAGCAAACTGCTGCACCCTGAAGAAGTGCACTGAACCATTTAGCTCTGACTCATGAGTTAAAACTATCCAAAGTACTCTGAAAGAAGACATATTTAACAAAAAAAACTGATGCAAGATGGCCTCTGGTCTAATTTTACAAGAAAACAAATTGTCAAATTTTCTGCATTTCACTTTGGAAATGAGTGCAAAATGTGGACTAATTTCCCTCAAATCAATCAATGCCACTGAGCAGTACTGGCAACGTCTGGCATTCATAACTTTATCTAAGAGAACTCAGAATCTCAAAAGGGCAAGAGAAATCATGGCCACTGTCCACTTCTCTGACCCAAGAGGAGGTAACTAATGCAGAGCACTATATAGAGCTGGAACGCACTGGCTTTGAGACAAGTTTGTTTGTCACATTAAGGTCTAATACTTTCTGACATCAGGCCTAGGCATCTTCAAAGGGGATGAAATCTCATAAATGAAATATGAATGAAATGTCCTCCAAGCCATTATGCTAGTTAATCTTAACACAACCCAATATTGCATCAGAAAGATTTAACAGAACAAAAACGTAGCATTTGGATTTTTCGAGTAAATGCATTAATCAAATTCTTATTAGTTCCTTAGAAAAAGCCCATGTGGACTGTTAGCTGTACTGCATGTTAAGGCTTTTTAGCAAGCCTGAAATTAAAAATTGATTGTTCTTAATGTCTTATACTTTATTTTAATATATAGCAAGCATATTAATGTAATCACATTCAATGACGCTTAAGATCAACTCTGAACCATGTCTCATCTGTTTAGGCAAGATACATACTGTAAGTCATAGACTGATTCTTCTAAATAATGGCAGATTAGAAAGCCCAAATAGCAAATACTCAAGACCTGTCACAGTCTGATAAATTATTAGCTGTTAAATATCTCTATTAAATCTCTCTTATCTGAAAGAGGAGGAGTACACTGCCTTGATTAGCATTGAAATGTGCAAGTCAGCCTGGGGGCACTACTAATCAGATTTGAGGAGATCAGCCTACTGCCATGAATGAGTTTCTAATGTGCAAATATGTGTAATTATTGAACATGATAATCAGCCACTATAAGGATGTGATTTGCACATTTTCACCAATACAATTCTCCTATATTAAATCACTGTGTACAAAGCATATTTCAACGTTAGCATGTGAAGCAACATGTGGAATTGACCCAATTTTTACATACAATGAAAATTTCACATTTCACATTCAATTAGAAATAATGCATCCAGAAGCAAATGATTTGAAAATCTTTAAATGCATATGGGACACCAGGCTTAAAATGCTACAATACAATTAAGGTGTATTCAACATAACTCATGTTATCATGAATCTGAATCTTTAATTGCCTTTGTAGAGACACTCCATAGTCTTTGTTTATTACAACACAACTCTGTATTTCCAGATGAAATGTATGCACTGGGAACAAATACTGGTCTGTACGATATAAATACAGAGTCTGTATGATAGAGTGTAGCTATGAAGCAAAACTTTAAGAAGGCTTATACAAGATCATTCAGGGCTTGGATAACACAACAATCAATCAACTCTACAATATAAAGACAAGAAAAGATGCCAGTAATAAGAATCATTTAGTCACATGATATAAAGTATAACAAGCTGTGTTATTACCCTATTTCTAATACTTATTATCTGGGTAGTACTGAATTGTAAGGTTCTTTGCTTTGTAAGTGCAGGTGTGTAAAGTACTAAAATAACAACTGTCACAAATTTGCTCAGCTTTGACCATGTGTGCATGTATTTAATCAAATTCACTTCTTCTGTCAGTTGCACCTGGCAAACCTAACACACGAAGACAGGCACCTAAAATGAACTGTACTTTACCCTGAACACCCAGCTGAACAAATCAGAGGAAGCAGATTGAATGGGACCAACTTCATCACAATCACTGCAGCCCAGCAGGAACTTCTGTAATGATGCTACCACCATGTGATTTCTGGAAACCTTCTCAAAGGGCAATAGATAGCAAAAAACTGTTTGATAACTTTGTGAATGCATTTTATAATGCAAGCACTTTTCATTTGGTGCATAAACTTTCTGTTCTGCCATACGTTGAAAGAAGAATAGCAGTGAAGACAAATTTGTGTCTGATCCCTTGAAAGAAGCTTTTCCCCCATGCATTATCTTCACGCCCACGGCTCCAAAAACCATTGGACAGTCTTGCTTATTTTTTATTCATTTATGTCACACAGAGAGACATTCACAAGGTTTGTAATTACTCAGTTTGCAAACCGGGAGCAAGGAGGGAGTGTGATAAGACCGAATAATTTCACAAAAGCCAGCGATCACTGCAGGACTGCATTTCCATTCAAATCTCATTATGCCTGCAGTGAGTGACATTTGGGAAGATTACACATTAATTCACATCCAGCAGCAGAAAGGCAGAGATAACTTGAAAAACATGGGTTAGTACTATGTTGCACCAATGAGGCAGATAGAATAGCAAAAAAAGACACCCTAGGCCTTAAAGAGACATTGCCTAAGTTTAGTGAGATGAATCAAAGGGGTTTTCAATGAAAGCTTTTCTGGAACAAGGATTTCTTTTAATTTAGCCACCTTGCATGACTCAATTGAGCTAAATAGGCCTTCCTCACCAAGGTAATAGGAGCTATGTAAACTAAACCTGTTTAGTGCAATAAAAAATGTTTTATTGCTGTAGTAGGCATTTATTTAATAATGGGACCTTGTTATGTACAACTTGTTTCATTACTAATCTGTTTTTTACTCAAGACTGAGAGGTGAATCTTTTTAGCAGAAGGATGTCCCTTTGACATGAAGGATTACGTACACAAAGATCAGTTAGCTGTGCAATGGTTGAAGATACCAGAGCCTCCATGGCTGCATATGAATTCACACGAAGGGCAGTATTTTCTTTGAGAAACATTGGCTACATGTATAAATCTGAAGAAGCTCTGAATAACAGTACTGCGAGGAACAGTGTCTAAAAACACTGTTAATTAGGACCTAAGAAAAAGCAAAGAAGACCTAGCCATGGCATTTGTAGCTTGAGTACAGAATATCTTATTAGAAATGCAATGTTCATGTTGCACTCGGGATTTTCCACAGAGGTACACTTACAGCTACACTTCAAATACAACTTCTATTAACCCAGCAGTCTCAAGAAGGGAGCTATCTGGACTTTTATAGAAATGGGTTGTCTCAGATACCGTAACTGAGCTAATTTAGCCTCCTTTACCTAAATACTACAAGGCAGAGCATACTCCTTCTGGCCACCTACGTTTACAACACAGTACTATAAATTCTACAATGTCTTTTTTTGTCCCTAGAAATGCGAACATTAGGGATTTTTTAAAAGTGAGAATTTCTAAATAACTTGCTGGAAATACTTTTGCTGATGCTACCTATAAACACGAAACATTCTTTTCCCTACCTGTTAGTTACTGCTATAATTCAGTGATAATTATATGCCATTGAATTAACAGAGAGTTGCCAGGCAATCTCAGATACCTTTGACCTCACTGAATCCCATCCTCTGACATTTCTCGGACTATAGCAGTTTTTGATTTAAGTCCTTAAATGATCTTCTGCCAATCATTGTGGTTAAACCATATCTATTTTAATTACGTGAAGCTCAATAACACCAGTACTAAAAAAAAATAATTTACTGCTAAACTTGTGTAGTTTCAAGGTTTTTGCATGAACCCAGGTACTTATCAGAGAATCATCCTAGAAGACCAGCATTTCAAGCACTGATGAATAGCATAAAAGGAGGAGCAACACAAAACATTTAACACGATCATGCTTAATTTAATATTGTACTGCTGTCACTGAAACACAGGAACATTTATGAATAATATGCTAATTGTATCACTTTTCACAATGAAAACACTATGAAAGTGAACACCATTGAGGAAGAGAAAGAAAAACCCATACAACAAGCCCAGAATATACAAAAGTATCACTATGATGAGAACAGGTTGTTAGAAACTTTTATATCACAGAAAACAAAACTTTATAGTCACTTGGTATTAAGTGCAGAATAAAACAAAGTTCCTCAGGAGCACTGTTGTTGTTCACTAAACTAAACACTGCCAAAACTGTAAGATGTAGCTAGTAACCATTTATAAGCACTGTGCATTATGTGATGCTTTGGACCCACATTTGTGAATTAAAGATACTTATAACAGGTTTCATTATTTATTTTATGGAATTATGCATCTAAATTACAGATGAGATGTACTGGTAATTTGGCATTATAAAAGTTCAATTTATTCTGTGCAACATAAAAAAATCCTATGTTCCATGTCTATAAAAAATAGACTTTTCAGAAGTCAAAATAAGTGCCTCATTTTGTCCAAACAGTTGCCTACAGCAAAATTTACAACATAGGTTGCTTCTCTCACTCTCTGTTGGAAGATTTTATGCTGTAAAATAATGAGGGGATCTCAGAGTGTAATGAGGAAAGCAGCCTGGAAACTCAAACCTTTCTAAATTAATATCCCCCACACCCTCTGTGAAATAACACACGACTTCCTGTTTTCTAACCTGCTTTATCCCCAAAATATCTGGATCCATTTAACAGGGCTGAGTGATGTTATCTTTAAAATCGTGCTAAAAATTCTTAACAGAAATTAACCCCTGCTGAGGTGAAAACAATATAGAGCAAAGCCTTGCTTACAAACCTCAATCTTCTGCACAGAATGGTCTATTAAGATCCAGTGTGATAGATCAGCTTTTTATGGAGAATTTAATGGTTGCAACAATATTACTTAAGTGCAACAATACTAAATAATGTGCTGACAGTTAATAGTAACTGTCAGTAGACCAATCTAAAAGATATATAAGGAATGAGTAATGCCCAGCAGCTTAAAGAGATGAGCTTATTTTATTTTTTATATCACATCTTGAAATACAGCAGGAAACTATATATTTCACAAGCCACCACAGGCTCTAGATGAACAGGGCAGATGTTAGGATACCGTAAAGCCTTAACATCATTATCATGAGACATCCAACTTATTCCCATTACTATTAAACCCTTGTCCACATATTAGAATCATGGAATTTTTAGGTGTCAGAAGGGTCAAGTTAGCGAGTCCTTTACTGCTATAGGCTTCACAAGGTTGAAATGCAATGCATTAAGTGAATATAACCTTAAATACCAATGATAATTTGAAAACACCCCCTAGTAATATTCATGCGAGCTCCGAAGTGCATAGATATCATTACATAACCCTCGGGTTATCTTGGCAAGTCTGTTTTCTTCCAATGGTTTACAGGTGATTTTAATCGTGCCTTAACACTGTACCTGCTCTTTTCTCCTGCAGTGGGTAGAGCCAAGTTTGTTTAAAGGCAGGTGCTTTACACATTTCCAGACCTACCCAGTAATGACCCGAAGGCCCAAAAAATACTTTTCAGCTCTGGCACTCTACCAAGCCGAAAAATCAGCTGAATGAAGCATTCCATTGGTATGACTGGCAAACATAGCTGAACAATGAAATTAATTATTTTGAATTACAGCCAAGCTGAATTATGTCAAGCTTACTTATTGTTTGTTCCTGTGGTACACGAGATATTTATAGACGTGCAACCAAATTACATTTCCAATAATAAAAACTGTTACACTGCGTCCACCATTGAATAATTAAAACACTTTAAATTAAGTAACCAGTTTAGCAGAGAAGACTAATATTTAGTGTATAAAACCTTAAATATCATTCTTCTGCATGAACAGAAAACTCAACGTGATTACTAAATATAGGAAATTCTGAAAATATCTCATGTCTTTAAATCACACATCAGGCTCAAATTCTGTATCATAAAGGGATCTTGATAAATATCTAAAATTTCATTACCATTTTTAATTTGTGTATAACATTTTCACTTGACCACCAGCAGGGCTTTCAAACCTATTTAAAGCAAACAATTCTATCATATTTCCTTTTGCTTAATACAAAATTCAATAGTGAAGTTGAGTGCAATACACTGCACAGCAGGATGCCATGTTGGTATTTGAGTGTTAGGCACTATTCTAACGGTGGTGAAAAAGTCACAACTTCAGTTTCATTTGCTTCATTCAGAGGCTCAGTCATCCAAACATCCAGTTATCTTGGAGATGTTATCTTGGCTTAAGATCAAATAGACCAGCTGGGATTGTCTGAAAACCTCTAGCTAACCCACACCAAACTCTTAGGTCTCAAAATGTTAGTGACATGCATTTGCACACAAGGCAACTACTACAGTGTTTATTTGTTACCAACACACTACATTGAAATCAATATTCAAATTTCGAGCAATCTAATTTAAAGTAGGTCAATGTTTTGCAACTTAATGGTTAGGAATGAAGAATGCTGGAATGCATTGTCATTTTGTGTTTATCATATAGTATCATGTGTGCACCGTGGCAATTAAAAACAAGGACAATGGCATTGTTGACAGGAATATGTAATTACTACCATGACCTAATGGAAGTGAGACTGAAGACAATAGCAATGGCATCTGCTTTTACAAATTGTTTCCTTTGCTATAAAAAGGAATGAAGCATTTTATGTAATGATCTAAAATAAGGAGAAAGCAAACCCAATATCTTAAAGCAGTGGTCCAAATGCTACGGAAAGCCATGAACAAAACGTAATGAAGAAACACATTATAAAATTATTGAAACCAATTACCAATTGAACCAATTAAAGAAAGTGTATTGAAGCATAACAAAGCACAGGTAAAAAAGGATAACAGGATAAAAACGTTAAAAGGAATTTTTTTAATCTAGTGCCTACCAACAAAAGTTACTAACCAGTAACTGGCCTTACATCTAGTATTATACAGTACATAAAGTTATAAAAATCACAGTGAGATCTAGAAGATCAGAAAGCATATTAAAAACTTTTAAATAAAAAATATTTCTCTAATCGCAGACAGTAATTATTAAAGGAAATGTGTAATGCATCAAAAAGTGCTCAGGTAAGGGGTAAATGCTTAAAGTAAGGTGACAATTAGTGGAGTACCATAGGCAATCATACACTTACAAGATGAATACAAAAGCACAACTGTCCAGAACAAATCACCCAGCCAAATCGCTGAATCTGATACTATCATTTCTTTCAAGAAACAACTGGATTAGATGCTCGGATTAACACCTAAAAACCAAATAAGCAAGATGAGTTGAAAGGCCTCTTCTGTTTGCAAATTTCTTCCGTTTTCATAAAATAATCTTCTAACCAACAAAAAATAAAAGGATATTTTTCAGCAGTATTTTTAAATAAATATAAACAATATAGATGGAAGAGATTAATAGAGGATCAAATACCCATGTCAATCCAGTATTATGTTATTATTTTCAGTCAGATGTGATCATTTAGATTTGGTGTTCATTAAAATTGCATCTGTTGCTGCTGTAAAATTCCATCATTCAAAAGAATTATATAACTGCCATGGCAAGAGTAAGCATGGATAAAATAATAAAAGAGAGCAAATTCAAGGCATACTAATAAGAATAATCCTAATCAAAAGGGCTATGATGCATTCAATATAATCACAGTGTGAACCTGTAGCTCATGGAAATAATAATTTAAAATGCTTTTAAAAAAGTTTATTAGCAGCAGTTGCTCCTTAAATAGGGTGGCAGAGTGGTTTAATGATTAGAATTGCTGCTTTACAGCTCTGGGGCCCTGGGTTAAAACTTTATCTGTGTGGAGTTTGTATTTTCTCCCCATATTTATGTGGGTTTTTTCTGGATGATCTCGTTAATTGGCTTCTGGGAATATTGGCCCTGGTGTGAGTGTTTGTATCTGTCTGCCCTGAGATGGACTGGCATCATATCTGAGGGTGTACCTTGGCTTGCCCCAGCTGCTTGCTGGGATGGGCTCTGGCTCCAAAACCATCCATTTCCCTGCCTAGACTAGAATTGTAGTCCTCTCTCATGAGAATCTGGCAGAAACTGCAATTCCTATTCAGCAGTGCTCTATGAGAAATAGGCATCTGTTCAGAATTCAGTGTAACAAAGAAGGAGTAAAAACAATGATATATGTTTATTATTTTTATATGTGCATAAACTGTACATTGTTTACTGGGGAAAAGTGGGATATGAGTTATAAACAACATTGCAGAATGTTTAAACCAGACCCAAAGTATTTCTTATAAACATTTAGAATGAAGGTGATTCAACACAACTGATCCAATTAGAGGTCCCATTTCTGAAACTCTCACCTTCATATTCTGAACCCACTTCTATTCTCCCACTTTCAGAGTCCACTCTTTCTGCCCCATGATCTCTCAGTGGTGGAACACATTACCCACAGAAATCAGAAATGCTGAAATGCTTCTGGAGCCCAGTCACGATGTATCTGTTTAGGCAGTATCTCTGAACGCTCACGTCTGTAACTTTCTTCAGTATGGTTACTGCTCCTATTCACTGTGGCAACAGAGTACTTACCACTACCTTACTTTCAGTGCTGCTTGGTATCCACACTGTAACCTGTTTTAATCTTGTTTCTTTTGGCCCAGTGCTACGTTTGCATTGCACTGCCAGTTTGTGTGAGGTAATGACATTTTATTAACTTGGTGAATTGACATGATTATTATCTAATACATGTACATTTGGACCTCTGCAAAGAAAATATTGAAGTTTATTTTTATTCTTTCAACATATAGCACTGTATATCAAAATAACAAGTTAAAGGTTTATTCCATGCTGAAAAGAGAAGAAAGGAAACAACGTTTCTGCTGTCCGAAGAAGGCTCCACAGCCTTTCTTCTCTTTTCAACATCGAATAAACCTTTAACTTGTTCCTTTGCAGCCTATGCAAGCTGATGCAGTTACCTACTTGAACTACTTCTGTATATCAAAATATACATTCTAACAATCATTAAACAAATCCCAACAGGCACAAACCCAAACCACTGGGGAGAATATGACTGCTGTTTTTATGTCTCTCACATATTTCCTAGTGATCAGTAGAGTGACTCAGCCTAAAGCTGTAGCTAAAAAAAATCACAGTACAACAAAGACACAGCAGAATTTTATAAGATTTGGCAATCTTTAGAAACATTGAAGTGAGGGTATTTTGATATTAAATCTATAAAGGACGCTTATTTTGTTTTGATTTACATATAACCACTTTTTGTCTCTGCAATAATTAGTGCAAAATACTTACAAACAACAAAGAGGGTGAACAAAGTGATTAAAATTACAAAAGGACAATGGGAGTTGTTTGGTGTTGTCTGTTGAATATCATTTGTTATGCTTCAATCATCTTGTTAGGTCTGAATTTTTAAAAGTGAGCACAAAAGAAACAAGACAATAGGAATGTGAGGAAATATTGTACTTTGTGGTTTTATACATTATAAAATATTTACATTCTGGGAATAATGCACATTACTGTATAGAGGTGCTAGCTGCTGATGCATATTTCAAAGAGGCTTTGTGCTGTAGCATAACTTAATATTTATCCCATTATAAAAGCATACAATAGAAAACACTTCTGGGCAAAAAGGGATTGTCCATTTTCTTTTACCCCCCCAAATAAACAGACTAGATAGTCTTTTTTAACTCCGAATCACCAATTTCAAGTTTTATACAGTTACCAGCATCACTGTGCCATGACAGTCCTCCACACCCTTGCTAAAATCTCTGATGAAATATCACCCTTTTTATATTGTCCCCACAACCACAGGAAAGAGAAGGAATAGTGTATCATAAGATCAGAGTGTTTTATTTGATGTACCCACTTAACTACATCAAATAACATTTTGCCCACTGCACCGCTATTTCTCAACATCCTTACTGAGCTCGAGCTGTTTTGCAAGGAAGAATGGGCAAGAATTTCAGTCTCTCGATGTGCAAAACTGATAGAGACATACCCCAAGCGACTTGCAAGCTGTAATCGCAGCAAAAGGTGGCTCTACAAAGTATTAACGCAAGGGGGCCGAATAATTTTGCACGCCCCACTTTTCATTTTTTTATTAGTTAAAAAAGTTTCAAAAATCCAATAGATTTCGTTCCACTTCACAATTGTGTCCCACTTGTTGGTGATTCTTCACATAAAATAAAAAAATTATATCTTTATGTTTGAAGCCTGAAATGTGGCAAAAGGTTGAAAAGTTCAAGGGGGCCGAATACTTTCGCAAGGCACTGTATATACTGTTGCACGTTGAATGCTGCAAAGGCCATTGACTTGACATCTGGATTACCAATCTCAACCCGTATGGCCAAAAATAAAAGATTTGACATTCTAAGATGCACAGATATTCAAGTCTTAACCTCAGAAACCTAGGTATAGACAGATACCTATGTTTTCAGTCATTCAAATGTCATGAGTCATCCCAGTGGGCCCAGATATAAAGTCACAGTGGTCTTACATTTATTTTACTCTTTACAGAGGTTAAAAGGTAAGCAATTATTCTAACAATAATGGTAACAGTCAGCTGATTGCCAATTCCTTCATGATGTAATTTTGTTGCTTGTAGAAAATAATTACCATGATTATTATTAGTTCATGTTAATATATCCCCCGTAAAAGTATTTTGCACCATATCATGTATGTTTATTTCACATTTCTTGCACTTTTCAGAAATTAGTGTTATGCACTAGCATGTGCATAAGAATTAACCATTTAAACTCTTGCAATTAAAAAAAAAAACTTTTATAAAATATAGTGGGAATATTCCTCTAAAAAGGTGACATCAGCGCACACAGTGATGCAGGGACTTTGAAATCAGTGGACTCACTGAATATTGCCAATTAAGCCATAAAAACAGCTTTAAAAACAGATATGATTCACAGTTAGACAGGCATATATCAACCAAGGTAATGCTGTCAAGGTGCAATAACACTGTGAATACAGACTAAAAATACCAGGATTGTGGCAGTGTTTCTAAAGTATATGGGTTTCTTCCTTTAAAGTTCTCGGAGCTCACAATTTAATCCCAGCATATCCTGCACCCTGCTGAAATCCAAGGCTGTGTTTTTGTTTCAGCAATTTATCCTGCAGTGGCTTTCAGGCCAGGGTGACAGCCCACATTGTCATGCCCTCCTTCCGCTGTGTGGAGTCTGGGCAATACAACACTTCAATATCAAGCCTGCAAGTGGTTAGAAACAACTTATAGATTGACAAGGTCAGAGTGGGATACCCCATGGGCTGCTGTCAAGAGCCGAGCAGGTCAGTGTCACTCTTTCTGCCTCTCAGCTCAGGAAGCACAGGGCTCTGTGGGATACTCTCCCTACAGCCTTTGAGAGGTGGGGTGATAGATTTCCCCTCCTAGGTTGCATTGCTCTTAGCAGGTAAACACACCAAAGAGGCAATCCAGGTAGCCTTTTTTGCAATAAATATCAAATGAGAAGGTTGCAGGGTCTCATCAATGGTCAGTAAGCACTGAACTGTCCAGAAGTCAATGTAAAACGCTAACAAAATGTCACGTGTCAGATTTCGTTGAGTTTGATCATAATGTGGTTGGATTGTAATTACAGGAGTTGGGGACACAAGTGGCAATTTCAAATTGGCTGGGGAGTTCATAAAAACAAGTGGCAGCTTTACATTTAGAAAACAGATGCAGTGGATGAGGAGAGTCTCTCCAATCCATGTACTGTATATAGGCTTTCTATTAGCTTCATGACAGGGACCATTGTTTGTATTGGCTGTATCCTTCCATTCATTAAATGCATTTCTTATAGCAGGGCAGGGGGCTTTTAGTGACAAGTGGAAATTAAGAGTAATTTCAATTGTCCTAACAAAGGGGGTGTTTTACAAACCAAAAAAAGTCTTCAGTGCCCACATCCACATGAGAATGAAGTAAAAACAAGAGAAGGTACTGTACTGTATCCCATCCAGAGGATTATTGCACATGAAGATTAAGAGGCGTTTCCTACAGTGTAAAAAGGCAAGCAGCACTGGAGGTGTTTGGAATTTGGAGACCGTGGGGTACAGAACACTTTGGAGAATTGCTGCATGTAGGTGACTTTCACTTGGTTTCTTTTCTTTCTTTGACCTTTGTGAAACTCATTTACAGAGGCAGTGTTCAACAAACAGCCCTTCCAGAAATAAGCTTCTTTTAAAATCCTATACTAGTGCTTTGCGACCCAATCAAAAGATTGTACTGATACAGCAGCCTTTATTTCACCCTTGGGCCCTCAAGGCAGTTGGTTGTGTTGCAGCAGGGATCCTACACAGAATAACAAGAACACCTCACAAGAGGGCCCAAGACAGAACATGTCATTCTAACGTGACATGTGGCAGGCAATATCAGTGAGCAGGCTGTGCAAGAAAACACACTTGAGCTTTTAATAAAAGGTAATGGCTTTCTGACACAATAGGTAGCAGTATGTTTTTCTTCAAATTTTATTAGAAGGACTAATAAGTAACTATGCCTCTTGCTTGTCAGTAGAGGTTCCAGCTCCCTATGTCCCTGAATTGGATGAAACAACTAGAAAATGGACAAATGGATGATAATGAAGCTGATCACTAAAAACTGCTGCAGGAAAGCCAGTACACATGGCTTATAAGGGTGGAAAGAGATCCTAAAAAGATCAAAGGAATTGGAGTGTACATGAATGTGGGACCGATAAAATAGAACAGAAATTGTGTATTTTAAATAACATACTGTATGTATACACAACACTACTTCTTTTGTGACTATATTATCCCCATATACGAGGAATGCCTACAAGTCTTACAAGTCTTAAATGCACAGCTGTGAAGATTCAGGTTTGATGTAACATACTGGTAGAGATATTGTAATGTGAACTAACTTGCATGCATGAAATCAATGGAGGGACTTGTGCCAAAAGGATATGAGCCTTTAGGTTATATCTTTTTCTGCCTGGCATCTCAACAGTAAAGAATATAATGGAAGTGAGCAGACCAAATATTTCCATTAATTCTTCTTCTTGATAAAAGAAACACATTTTGTAGAAGAGGAAAGCATTGCGATCAAACACCAAGCAATTTCCACAAAAAAGTGAAAACCAAAGTCCATAGTCTACACACCATCTTTAACAAAGCAATGATCAAAGTAGCTAATGTGTTACCAGTTATGTGTCTCCAAAGTAATCAGATCTAAAACAACTTTCTATCAACAAGCACGTAGACTTGACAAAGAGAAAGTAGCATGTTGAACAGCGCACAAAGGTTTTCAAACACAGATGATGAATTCCATTAACCTCTCAAATGATCCATATCCGATTTTTCCAGTGTGTTTTTCACAATGTCAGTAACAAACTATCTAACAATTTTGCACTTAAAGATGAACGAATGCCAGCAGTTATTTGCTGAGCCCATGTGTGCTGGGGTCTAGGGCAGAACACGGATGGCTGGTTGGCTCTCGGACTGCTGTTATTGTTAGTGCTGGGCGAGATTTAAAGATTAGAAACTGTACAGGAGCTACTGCTGCATTAGAAAGGAGAAGAACCAGCTTAGCTCTCTCAGTGGAGGTTATATGAGTCCTTGGAGAAAAAATAGTTCAGGACAATGAGCTGGGCTGATGCAGATAATCCATTACAAAATCAAAAGTTGCAAATGATGCATGCACAGCTGCAAGAACACCTGTGGCTGGTTGGAGTTTCTATTATTAATATGATCTATAATATATAATAATATATAATTTACATGATTATAATATTAATTATATTATAATTACTAATTTATTTGGCTGATGCTTTTATCCAAAGCAACTAACATTTGGACCAAAGGAACAAGTAATAGGTTTATTCCATGCTGAAAAAAAGAAGAAGAAAGAGAACACAACGTTTCGGCCGTGGAGCCTTCTTCAGGTGTGAGAGAGACAGGGCAGTAGGCAAAGGTAAAGTAGCGGGAGAACAAAGGTTGGGAGGGAGGAGGAGTGAGAGGCGGGAGCAGGGGACAGAAAGAGAGGCCAATCAAGAGGTGTGAAGTCAGAATGGGTGCAGAGAGGTGTGAAATGAAACTTCCAATGAATGGAGAAAATTTAAAAGAACAGTAATCTGTCGTTAAGGGAAGGGAGAATGTGTGATCCTAACTGCAGAATAATTTTAGTTTCGGTGGTCTTTCTGATGTATGAGTTCGGAAAACCGTCTTTGAGAAACATTTGGACCAGTTTGGTATTTTAAAGCATGCAATTTAGGTGAAGCATCTCACTCAAGGGTATAGATGCAGTGCCCCACTCCAGATTTGAGTGCACAACCTTGCAGTACCGAACTTCAGTCGAGAGCCCTTAACACTTCTCCACTCTATTTGACGTATGCTCTTGGCAAAAAAAATAAATAAAGAAGACTGTTCATTTTCTCTGTAGAAAAAAATACTGAACTGTGATCATTCATTTTTGGTGTAACCCACACCTAAAGGAAACAAACTGAAAAATTACACACTGGGTGCCATTACTCTTGCACGTTTCTAGTGGATTCATGAGATCAATAATGATGAAATGCATATGTCCAGAGAGTTGCACATACTGAGCACAGCCTTCAAGAGATAGATATTTTTCTACAGTGACAGTGGCCTTCATGGTTCAAAATAAAATAACACCTCACCTGGCACAGGGATACCAGGACTTGCTCCTGGAGTCAGGCCGGGTGTGGTGTTTGCTGGCGGGTGCTTGGTGGCTATACCACCAATGCGATTTTCTGGCTCACAACCTCCAAGGCAAAAGGGTGAGGATGGGGTATAATATTAGTCCGACAGCAGGTGTTACGCTGGATTAAGAAGAATTGGACCCTGTCACTACACTTGCAAAAAAGAAACTGAAGCTAGTGTAGGAGCTAGAAAGCTACCAAGCAGGTTTAATTTGTCTATCCCATAGATCTGGGGGATCTGGGATGTGTTGCTGGGGAAAGGGATGCCTGGTCCAACATACTCAGCAATAATCACTAAGTGAAGCAGCTTGACTATAAACTAAAGGGAAGTTAAACCATACTGTATAATACAGAGCAGAACACCTATAGATTTAAATATTTAATGCCAATTTACATTTTGCATTAATTTGAGAATATCATGAAGCATGTGAATCTTGCACTGGCATGCATATACAGTACAGTATGCAAGGTGCCTGCTTGCTTCTCCCAGGTGGCGGATCTCTCAAAAGGCTAAAAGCTCTACTAAGCCACTTCTTGACCTACAGCAGAAAAAATGCGTTACAGAGGAAAACTGCATCTTACAGCTTACTGTCTTTTGAAAACATGATGGTTTGCATGTTAAACCACCATATACAGAAAGCATTTTAACAGATGTGTTTGATGAAGCCCTTTTAGCCCTGTGTTTGATGTGTTTGATGAAGCCCTTTTGAATCACCTAATTTGTTAATGGTTGATCCAGACTGCCCTCCAAAAATGGAGCCAGAAGCAAAAAACATTAATCAGGACAAAGCGTCTTCCTCATGATCTGAACGCTATTTTGACAACTTTGTGATTAAATATGTCTGCTTGATGGCTGCCTTTGAGCTGTACATTTATTACATAAAACTTTCTCTGGTGCTTTTCACACAATGTGGCCCATAAATAACACAAGATGGGAGCTGTTACTTATCCATACAGTTTTGCTGAAAGTCTTGCAAAAGATTACACTGAAAGAAACAAAAGAAAATAATGAAATTGTAAATTTACACAGACACTACAGCAGGAACAGCTCTGCAGAATGACCCCCTCTTCTTTGTTCTCACGATATTATTTTGGCATTATACTTCAAATTCCAAAAGGAACAGAGATTATTGATTTGCTGCAGGGGGACCCTTACAAAACGAAGAAAAGCAATCTTAAGTGATGCAACTACAGGCAATATGACTAAGGTGGCTGCTATTCAAATATTGTCTTAAAACACCTTAAAAAAGGAGTTGGAAAAACTGCTGCCGTTTCTGCTAAAGAATGTTCTTAAACACTGGCTCTACCTGTCGCAGCAAGCAAGGCTATATATAAGCAATGTTTAATTAATGCTATGCAGGAAAAAGGGACAAAATGGACAGAAACCAACAGTTAACAGTTAACAAAGTAATTACTATTGGAGTGAACTGAATTGAATCAATAATTAATTTTCTAGGGGGGGAGGGGCAGGTATAAAAATCAAGAGATTACAGAATTTCCAATGTGTTCAAGGAGAAAACAATCTAATCCATTCCCTGAGGTGATGGCAATTGTTGAAAAGGGAGTTAGCCATGTTAAAAGATGGAACACAACTCAAAAGTGTAAATAAGAGAACAGCAAAGAAAAAGGGGATGTACATGATAAATTCTGCAAAACAACACCTCCCAGTGGACAGTGCTTTTTCATCATTGCAAATGTAAAAGGCCAAATATTCATTAGCATTTTGCAATGGATGAGTGAACGTAATACACATTATGCCACAGTATAAATGAGCAACAATGCCAATGATTAGTGCATGTTTTGAATACTGAAGGCATTACTTTAGTTTGTTTCACTAAGGCCTAAGACCTAACAAATGCCCTGAAGTTGCTTGGCCCAGTGAATAATGGTGATAATTTCTTAACTTGTCCAGAGTGACTTAGATCGTAAAGGAACTTATCATGCTGCCCTTTCCCAAGGAAAAGCAAAATCCTTAATTTTGATGGAATCACCTTATTGTTAAAATACAGAGGGCCTTTTGATGAAGTGGGTCAACATAACAGTAGAAATAATTCATTAACTGCAGTACAGACTCACCATGGAATTGTAAACTAATTTTAACTATTTTTCTATCACAACTTATGTTATACAGTTTGTGGTCTTCATGAGTTTCAATGCAGGATTAACAAATAGGATTATAGATACTCAATATGGTTAGAGACTAGTGGTGTGCACAGGCCTGTTCTGCTAGCTCCATACAGTATGTGATGTTTAACATTAATCAGTAGTTCATGTCTTCTTCCCTCTAATTGTGAATAGGTATTTAAACAAATCTTTCTTTCTTTTCTGTAATAACACTACACCATCAGTTGATCATTATAGTAAGAGTGAAATTAATTAACCTCACCAGTCTGCACGTAGCTATTACGTGTGTTTCAGAGCAGCCTACCTATTTTCGGCTAATATAATTAAGGAAACGCGTTTAACGGTGTTTCCTGTGACTAAGCGTAATACAGAGGGAAAAAAAAAATAGCCAAAGCATCTGCTTTAATAACACCACACCTGCTCTGAACCACTCCTACAGCACAAACCCTATAATTAACCACAACAAGGTTTCGTCTATAAAAAAGAATGAGACTTGACAGATAGCTTATTCTATTTATTTCAGTTATGCTCAGGCCTGTTGGTTACAATATTTCAAGTCCACTGAAGCACGTTCCTCTCGGGCCTAAGGAGCGATCTGCACAGAGCACAGCTGCAGCTGCAGCACCACGTTGATTAACACAATTGAGCTTCTCCGACTGATGCTTCAGCAGCTGCCCGTGTCAGTCCAGGCCTCATCAAAAACACTTTGCAACAAATCAGCAGCAGACTCTGTCAGACAGCTCTACTGCTATTTCTGCTGGTGCTCAGGACACATTGCACATGCTTATTGTATTTGCCTTGAAGAAATCCACTTCATGTTATCAGCACTCTGCACCTCACTACCTTTAGCAGGGAACATGCAACAATCTCACACAGAGTAAAGAGACCACTTATTAATGCTGTAGAACTGCTTACTGCTTCTGAATGTAGTAGTATTTTAGCCAGTTTGAATGGGTATAAGGACTGCATGGTGGTTAATGCTGTTACTGCACAGGCCCCAAGATCCTGGGCTAGATTGTGGCTTTAAAAGCCTGCTTGTGTGGAGTTTGCAAGTTTTCTAATATTTACATGACTTTACAATTTAGTACAGTAATGAAAAGGAGATGACTGTGAAGTAGCACTTCTAGGTAAGCACCATGTTCTGTACATGGACATAAATGCACACCTAGGTTAGAATCCAGCAGGTTTTTGTAGGCCTTTTTAAATCATTGAGATGATGTTAAAATGATCCTTATAAGTTCAATCAGGTCAGTACGACCAGAGGTGGAATGAAAAACCCCAGACACCGTGCCACTCCAAGACTGCAAATGTTTTCCAGCACCTTGGTTTACAGTAGACATTGGGCACTTTACTTTGACCCTTTCCATAAATGCAGTATACTGTTTGTAAAGAACAATCTGGGGAAACAAAATTGGAAGTTTGAAATAAATTCTATGGCTTTTGAAAAATACCTTTTTAAAACTGATTAAATTCCATAATAAGCTCTGTAAAATACTTTGCTGTATGCGGAAGACACAATCATCTGAACATATTGCTTTTAATGGAGCACTGTAGAAGCAATACGATTCCACATGGTTTATTTCAGATTCTGTGCATTGTGCACTTCAGCATTAGTCACCTAAACTAAAACTGTATCTGTAGTTCTTGAAGGATTTAATCTGTTGATGCAAATCAAGAAGAGTGCCAACATTAAGGAGCTTCAAAACAATTTTCACCAGATCCATCCAGATATCTAGTTATTGTCCATGTCTATATTAACCTGAAAAACGTGTTCATGTACAAATATGTAAAAGGAAGCGGGATGTTATACTTTTAATAGAAAATAAGACCTGGCTAGTGGGAAAGGTACCCTGGCACAGATATGATGAAAAAGAAAATATTTATTATGTTGATATACAGAAAAAATGCAAAGACACGTACATCCAATTTTTAGAGATTCATTTGCAGTTTGCTTGATAATGAGGAGGCCTTGAGCCATCAGTATTCAAAGAATCACTAGTCTCTGAAGAGCAAGGTGCATGCATTCACAATGAACCAAGGAAAGAAGGTTGTGGCCAGTTTGTGGTGGGGAGTACCTGATCTGCTGCCTGCTCTTCTTGGCCCAGAGCCAGGGCACAGGAGTGTTTAGCAGTGCTAATTACTGGCTGCAGAACCTGGGATGGCAGGTGCCTCTTTTTGTGCTGCACAAGAGCCGAAAGCGAATAATTATAGGGGACGCGACACCGTATTATGAAAATTTTATCCCAGCTTCACAGATTGCTGACAGCTTGGGGTGAGGAGCAAGGCCCAGCTGATTAATGTTAATGCCAACATCTGCTATTTTTCAAGAACTCTCCTTTTGAGAGTTGCAATAATTCATGCTCTGGGATAGCGCCCTGTCGACTTTCTAAGGAAAGCACAAGATGATCAGCATCAATTATGTGTCTTTTGGAAAAGGGCGGTTATCAAACACACCCGTGCAAGCATTCACACTGAGTGCTCTAGAGGTTAACTGGTGTGAAAAAGCACATTTGAATCCCTCTGCTCTCTCCCCCTTTCCTATCAGTTTGTGCTCTTACCTCCCTTGGCTCAAGAGCATGGTTTGACACTCAGAATTATCACCATAACCAGAGTGGAAAGTGGAAAGTGTCAGTTTAAAAGGTTTAGGTATAAACTGCTCATTGTCAAAAACCATCACACAATCTTTTTTTTCCTTCCAGTTCTCAAGAACTACCATCTAGAAGGCATTACAAACAACATTACCCACTTTAGGTACCTAGGAAAATGATACAATTTCTGGATTTCAAAAGAATTTAATTTGATTAACTAATCACAAAAGGTAGATTGAATACAAGATGACTCTTTGGCTCTCCAGAATCGTATTGAATATATTGACATGTATGTATTGTTGCTCCCAATATATTAACTTTAGCAAATTATTCTTGTACGTAATATGGAAAGCCATCACACACTTTAATCTGACACAAGACAATCTGTTGTACCAAAATATTTTAATGGTGTCTTAGATATGAACATAAAGACTACTATGATTTGTGCAGCATAAGTAGTGCATTATAAACACTATCAATTAATTAAAGTATAAGGTCATGTTTATTCTTAGATGGAAAACTCATATCATCATGGAAAACCAGTGATGGCATAAATCTCTTACTTTAAAACAAATCTTTTTGATACTTAAATTTAGACAGCAGTGAATTTTAAATGCCATTCACATCAAGTTTACAGAACCAGTTTATGGACTGCTCCACAATTCATCTTTAAAATATACAGTGTCTTGCTAAAGTATTCAGATCCTTGACCAATTCTCTCATTTTACTGAATTACAAATTCTACATTGAAATTTTGTTCTCTGTGATACTTTTATTTCTGATCATTATTCAGGTTGTGAATCTGAAGGGCACTGTTGGTTAAATTATCAGGAAGTGGAAGCTACATCAAACCACCCAGACACTGCCTAGAAAAGGTCATCCCTCAAAACTCTCTGTACGAACAAGAAGGAACCCTGTGAGAGAAGCCACAGGGAGGCCACTGATCACTTTGAAGGAGCTACAGAATTCAGTGGCTGAGAGCGGAGTGAAGGTGCACCAGTCAACCATATCAAAAGCTTTGCATAACACTGGCCTGTATGGGAGGGTGGCACAAAAGAAGCCATTACTCAAAAAGAACCATGTGAAAGCACATCTGGGATTTGCCAAAAAGCTTGATAGTGACCCAGTTGCGATGTGGGAAATGATTTTGTGGTGCAAATCTATCACTGCCCACACCTCAAAAAACAACATACCTACAGTGAAGTATGGTGGTAGCAGCATCATGCTGTGGGGCTGCTCTTCATCAGCAGGGACTGGGCATCACAGAAGGAAGAATGGATGGTGCAAAATACAGGGAAATACTGCAAAAGAATCTGTTTTCGGTCTGCTAGAAAACTTTTTGGGAAAAAGTTCGGGAGGCAGTTCATCTTTCAGCAGGACAATTATTTCTAAACACAAGGCCAAAGTAACATTGGAGTGGCTCAAGAACAAAAAGGTGAATGTCCTACAATGGCCCAGTCGTGGCCCTGATCTCAATCCAATTGAGAATCCGTAACACTATTTGAAAATCACGGTGCACAGGCATCATCCGACTAACCTGAACAACCTGGATCAAATCTGTCTGGAAGAATGGGCCAAAATCATTTCTGAATAGTGTACAAAGCTGGTACATACTCACCCCAAAAGACTGTTATTGCTGCAAAAGGTGGCTCTTCAAATTTTGAACATGTGGGAATTGAATACTTATGCAAACAGCATACTGTATTTCAGTTTTTTTTTCTTAAGAATACTTTTTAACATAAAACAATGGCACACTAAATAATTAATTTTGAGGTTCAGTGCTTTGAAATATAAATATTATATAGAACTAAATAGGATTTTTGTAATTCAGTAAAATGAGAGAATTGATCAAGGGTCTGAGTACTTTTGCAAGGTACTGTATATTATTTTGGAATGGACTGCAGGAACTGATCTACAATCAGAAAACTTTAAAATCATCCATGTAAAAAAAATCCTGTATTTGTGGCCTCAATGCAGGGAAGTCAACTACACCATTTATGAAGGTAATTCTATGTTAAAAAGGATTTACCTAATCAATTGAGAAAAAAATAATGTACATTAATAGTACACATTTACACATCAGGACATTTACTGCAGCAATCTGAAAGAAATATCTTAGTCAAGGGGTCAAAAGCAAGGATTTGAAACCACAACCTTCTAGACTGTATTTTATAGTCCTTGCACTGAGATACTACATTTTTCTTCAACAATGAAACTGAGAAACGCAATAACCCCAGGTAGTTTACAGAAAAAGAACAGAAAGGTTTTTTTTAAAAGCTGCATATAGGCTGGTTTCTATTTTTTTCTGGTAAGACAGCTGCTGAAGAACTTAATAGAGTTTTCATGTGATGTAAAAAGCAGGGAAGTTTAAATTTCTGGTCATTATATTGGTTAATTCAGGCTTGAAGGCAAACTTTACAAAGTTGTTATTTCTTGGTGTGAGACCAGTGCCAATTAACTCTGCTGCAAGAGTGCACTGAACCATTCATTACTTATTTAAATATGCATTGGAATTAAATGTCAATTAAAATGATACAAGCACTTTATGCACTCCAAGGCTTTTTGGAGATTAACATTGCAGCTGAACTTTGCAGAGAGATTGTTTTTACCACTGTCAATGGAAATACAAAGCAAGCAATTAAAAATAAACAGGTGCAAGTCCCAGGTCATCATCTTTAAAGAAGCCATGGCTCTAGTTAATTATCTTTATATACCTGTGACTTGCTGTTACCTGAAACCTGAGACCCCTGGCACTTCCCCTGATGACAACATGTGTAACACACTTTGGCCATAAGGTCCTACCTTCCCAAAATCCCGGACATCAAAGAGATCAAAGGGGTCAAACAGATCGCTGTTGCGTAGTCCAAACTTGTCGTGGCAAACCTTGAGAAACGTCCGGATATTCTTCAGGCACAGAAACTGAGGGAGAAAGTAAAAAAAAGGAAAAGATACTATAGTGCAAACCATACAGATCAATTCTGAAGAACACAGATAAAACAAAAGGTAATTTAAAAGTCCATTTACAAAGAAACATATTTTCCCACGGTAAGGAGATGAAGAGTGTTATGGTAATAGGTCTTATTACCAGGAAGTATATCTGCTATTGAACCAATGTGTGTTATCTTGAGCAGGTTACTTTATGTTCTGCTGCTTATTTCTGATGAGAATTAAGACTAGATTTCTGTTGTAAGTGACATTGCATCACAAGTACCAGATGCCAGTTCACCCTTCAGGTCACTGTAAACTACTATGGATATCTGCTAAGTAAATAACTGTCATATCATCGTTACCAAGTCTTCACTTCAAAAAGCAATACAGAAGACAAAAGTGTACAAAGCTTCTTTTGTTAGCACTGTGAATCATCATCTCATTCACTCTATTCTTGTTCTGTTTCAATGCGACAATAGTTTGGTTATATTCATTTAAATGTAGGAATAAGTGATGAATTCTGGCATTCCTGACAAAATGCAACTAATAACACAAAGCAAAAAATGAATCCTTTATGGTGTAGGCACAGCAATGACAGGTGTCAGCTGTGAAGACAGTGCAGATAATCCACAGTGCTAGATAATTGAGGCCATTGTTATGCTGTCAGGTTTTTTTTAATTGAAACACATGCAAAAGTCCCATGAGAGATCAACAGCATATTTTTTTATTATGAGCTCAATTAACTGTAACGGCTCCTATAGCATTAGGCAAAATATACTGTAGACCCAGGGTTAACATATTGTCAACTCATTAGGGTAATGATGTTTTGTGATCAAGTATTACAAAGTTCTATTTATAAATCCAGAACCCCATAAAATTAGAAAAAAAAACTCATCTAATACTGTAGACCTGAATTTCTAAAGTGAAAGTATTTTTTGCTGTTGTGGCACAAATAAAAATTAGATGTAGCTGGCACTGTATTTTTTATTTTCTGCACTCAGGAGTAGGTTCAGAATCTTGATCATAAAATAAAAACAAATCTGGCTAAAATGCCATTAACTCCTATGTTAGAATGCAGTGCATCACACAGTGATTTATGGACTCCAAAAATCCTTTATATGAGCACAGCTTTTCCAGTGTAGCTGTAGGAAATATTTATAGCTAAGCCACTATAAATGTAAGAAAAAAAAATCACACAACTTGTACCTGAGAATGATTATTGAATACTAAATATTTTTTTTATTATTTGCAATATGAAATTCCAAGAAGGCTGATGCACGGAAGAATTCATTTTTCTTTGTCTTTGTCTAACACATGCATCTCACAAAAGCATTACATTTTCTGCACCTACTCCATCTCTGAGTCACAGCACACGTAAGATTTAAAGCTTCACACACAGGCACAGCATAAAGTCACCTGCCCCATCCTGTCTGAAATTTATGTTAATGAGTGGATATCTGCTGTCTCTCTTTCTGCCAGACAACAGTCAAAACATGTGCTTAAAGATCTTATATGAAACTACTAAGACTTGTCCAAAAACATAGAATTTGATGACCTACTGTATGATCAAGCAGTGCTCACATTTTGGACATGTCGAGAAGTAATTTTGTTGCTGTAAAAAATATTTGCCATCATCCACATTCAATTGTGAGCCATAAATGGTTTTAAAACTCAGTGATAAACTAACTTCTATGTTGTAGGTTTAACTGTCATCTTGAAAAATATTCCTGCCTTTTTATATTCCTTTGTTATTTTTCTTGTTTTTTTATTTGTTTCTTATTCTTAATTTGGGTTTCAAGGCAGACTTTGTATAGCCCTGCGATGCAAGTCATGAATTGGCACTTGATACATAAAATTGAGTTGATTTAATCTAATTACAATGTAGGCCTCTCTCATGTGCTACAATTGTAGTTCATGATAGAGGCCAATTGTCTTGACAAATTCTGAACTGAACAGACAAATCTAACCTCCTCCTGTCAGGTTTTTTTTTTAAAGCAAAGATCCTTCAGGTTCCGCAATATCTCAAAACAGGTTTAAATGAAACCCTGGGCACCAAGACAGCGTTTGGAAAGTAACTCCGTGTAAATGCTTGAGGAACTGTTGAAGAACTGAGAAACTGAGCCCTAAGGTGATATGTTTTCAAGAAGTAAGACAAAAGCAAAAAAAACAGAATATCATGAATAAACACTGAGATGATTGAAAAGTAACTACTTCATGTAACAAAGAGCATAAAGAGAAGGATTCTTGAAATGACTTCCCTGGTCTCAGAGAGAATAATACATCACCTAATCCACATGAGGCAGCCTAATTGATTAGCCCAGCTTCCATTCTGTTTTTAATAGAAGGGGAAAATTAAAACAATATGAAAGTTTAATAATAAACCTTGCTTTCAGTAATAAAAGAGGTAATATTGGGTTGGAGGCATACTGACAGAACAATGAACCGTAAGAAGTGTGGGAGACACTCCACAGGAAATAAGTTCTCTCTTCCCCTTTGGTGTCAATCTTACTGCATGCACTCCCCACAAATTACAGGGAATAAAAAGGAAAAACCCTTAGAGGGTGCTACGCTTGTAGATTATGAAAAGCCCAGTGATGAGCCAAAGACTACTGCCCCCCCACCTCCCAAGAGCAGTGAAATCATCTCGCAGTCCGTCACCAGCATGAATTGATCTAGGATATTCTGCCGTGATTCACTTCATACCTTTTTAAACCAGCATGCAAAAGCAGTGCAGGTGGCATGGCACAGTCATGCTTTCACTGGATGAGATAAAGGATGTTTTTCTTCTGACAAATGAGTGAATACTGGGGGAAAGCGTCTGGAGAAAACAGGGCTTTAGAAGTAAGCCATATATGAATGCCAAACCTTTCCAGACTCAGTGCTGTGTGACTCACCCATTTACAACTCTGTACTAAACAAAAGACAATCGTCTTCCCCCGATGTCTGTAAAATCCAGTCCTCAAAACCAGAGTTTCAGTGTTGTATTGTGGTCATTCCTTAATCTTTCCATTCGTCATTGGTTCTTTGTCATGGCTCACATTACCTGGAATCCCAATTAAGAGTTTGTTCAACCTGGGTTTTACTCCACTTCTTATAAATTAAAGCAGCCCATGAAAGACAGACTGACAAACTCAATCTTGTAATCAATGGCTCAACATGCATTTAGGTTGATCCTTCCAGGTCTCAAAGGTACAGGGATCTTTTACCTCCTCTACAAAAAGAGAGTGCTAAGAGCAATTAGAGGGAAAGCATTAAATGAATAATTTATGACAGAAGAAAGAATGTCATGGTCTGGAAATATTCTCCAGAACATACAGTAAATCAGTACTAAGACTCCTCAGACATGAAATGAAATAAGCATTGTGGTTTTCATTCATTAAAGTTCATCTCACTGCCTGGTAATAACCAAGCTCTCATAACTGGTTCTCTTTCTACAAAGGCTGAAGGGATAACATGACAAAATATCTGCACTTCTCATCTGTGATTCATAAGATTTACTTGGTCCTTTTTTTTGTCCCTTTAATGCCTGTTGGGAATTGAATCTGGCAGCTGTACCAGGGGAATGCTTTACTGGTTGAAAATTATTTGCTTTGAAGGATGCGTGAAAAAAACATCTCCATATATACAGTATAATTTCTGGAAATAATTTTATCTGATTTTTTTATTTTCTAAGTCTTGCTGTCTTAATAGGTATTTTGGAAGTGCCTCTACCAGCAAAGGTTATGCTGCTTTTATTCCATGTCAGGCACAGGACAAAATTAACCTCACCTCGAAAAGTTTTCTGCAGACCTCTATAGGTACCCTGAGTCAACTCTGTAAAATAGACAGAGGTACTCTAATGTTCCAGATATTCTCACTACTAGAACAATGTCATCATTATGTAATCATTATGACAGACAATAGTGGACCTCCTACATTAAACCTTTGTGTGCAGTCTTCCTCGTTTCAATTGCAAGCAACTAATGCTTTGGGCAAACTTTTCACTATTGAAACATGTCATGCAGAAATCCCAGTGAAGACATCACTGAATGAATAATCACTTGAGAAGGCTTGAATCACCAATTTAAGCTAATAGGTCAAAACAAAAGAAAAAATGATAACAGATGGTATTTGAAAGCATAATACTGGAAATATTATGTTAATCAATAAACATGAATTTAAGCATTTCTAGCAAAGAACTTCCTGTCCTTCACATGTAAGGAAGATACACAGCAATATCTGATTCTGAACCAATTCAGCACCTTTAACTTGAAATATTTTTTGTTTAAAACCAATGCTAAATATGACTGGCTGCTTGAAACACAGACCTTCAACTAATAATCCTCTCTGTATTAACTCGATGTAAAGACCTGGCAGACTTTTTCAATTGGATAATACATATTTGAAATTGTTCATACTGTATTTACACATAATAAGGAAAAAATTGAGTGACAGGTTGAGAGACATTGAGTGACAGACTATATACTATACATCAAGCAAAGTTTAAGGAGTTTAACAAAAATGTGCAAAGTTCCAGGAACATAATATATTTTGCAGAAAATACACTGACATTTTATTGAACAGACATGACGTAGGTAAATATATTATGCTGAATTTATTAACAATTCTTTGATATCAAACAACCTTTGGTATCAAAAGGGTGCATGGTTGCAAGCTGCAGGTTTGTAGTGTGCTGTATGTAGTTAGGGTTGGAAGCGACATTAGCTGAACTTCTGCGATATACACTTTGGGCCCTTTTATCCTCCTGGAGAAGCATGTGCCTGCTCACTGCCATGGCATGTAGGCATTGGTCTTAACAGGTGGAGCAAATTGGTTTTGGAGCCTTAGGTGCCTCATATTGCCAGCTATATCACATTGCAACTTGCAACTGGCAACCACTGAAGCTAAGCAGGTATGAGCCTGGTCCGTACCTGGATGTGAGACCTCCTGGGAAAGCTAAGGTGGCTGTTGAAAGAGGTTTTAGAGGACCAGTAGGGGGAGCTCACCCTGCGGTCTGTGTGGGTCCTAATGCCCCAGTATAGTAATGGTGACACTATACTGTAAAAAAGGCACCATCCTTTGGAAAAGACATAAAACCAAGTTCCTAACTCTCTTTGGTCATTTTTTTCTCAACAAAAGTAGAGGTGTTAACCATGGTGTCCTGTCCAATTTTCCCCCTGGCCTTTACCAATCATGGCCTTCTAATTATCCCTATCTATGAATTGGCTTCACTACTCTATTCCTTCTGCCAGCTGATAGCTGGTGTGTGATGAGTATGCTGGCACACTTTTGGCTGCTGTTGCACCATCCATGTGGGTGCCACACATTGTTGATGGTTAAGGGGAGTCCCCATTGCCTGTAAAGCTCTTTGATGCCAGAAGAACTGGCAGACTCTCATCTCTTGGAAGCGATTGTTCCATGAGCACCAAAGGATGTGCCATCTCCTGCTGGAGTGTTGTGCATTACAATGAGTCAGTGGGAAGGGCAAAAATCCCAGAACCTGATCAATGATTTAATGTCATGCAGGCAGGCTACCATCAATCACTACTAGTGGAATTCCATAGTGACTATACATTCTGCTCAGACTACAGCTAGACCTCGCCATCGATCTTGGTGAGGAGCCATGATTCCTGGTCTCATAGATCATATCCTTCAACTGACAAACTATTTGTAACATCTTGCAAGGTTCAATGTTTCTAACTGTGAACAATGCACATGGTGAGCAACATTGCACTTAGCCTACACTTAGACAAACTGACAGCACAAAGGCAATGTTCTCTTGATAAGTGGAGCAAATTGGTTCTTTTCTGTTTCTTGATTTTTACAACACCTGGCATTCAACAGGTTGAATCACATCATCATGTGTGTCCAACCACCTCTCTCACTAATGAGGCGACTTAATGCTTAAGCAACTATGAAATCTATTCAAGTGTGTCACAGACACAAATGATCCAAGGAATCAAAATGATGAGAAAAACAATTAATCATTATCCAAAATTCTCATTATTCTTTTAAAAACAAACATGCATAACGAAAAGTTATTTTAATGCTCAGTTTACTTGCATCTGACATATTGACTATACCCTAAGCAACACATACAGCCAAAGTAATATCATTTCTACCCATGAAAGACTCATCTCTCCAACTGAGCTCAATAACATTAATCCTTATTAACATGGCTGTCATTTTTTATGTAATGAGATCTGATAGATTAATATACATAGTAAAATGAAAAACATAATGTTTCATAGATTTACATAAATTGGGTTACAACATCTGAATTACTAAAAAGCTTCATCAGCATATGCCAATTAGAGGAGTGAATTATGACTTTCAGACAAAACAGGATTGTCAATTTCACTCTTGAAAAAATAAATCAAGGGTCAAAGATGAATATTATTAATCAATTAAACTCAGAGAGGCTGAAGAAGGAAATTAACATTTTCCACTATTTAAGGCAAAATCTCCATTTACACTTTAGTTTGCATTTGGAGAAATTAAAAACTATGATACTGTTAGTGTGAACTGAGGGATGGAAAAGAAGCAACATACAGTATGCACGAGGGAATCAACGTAACACAGGAGGAGTGACTGACATACTGTGAGAATGACACTGCTGCACTAGTAACATCAGTTCTGGACATGATTATACTTGGCCTCATCTTAGAACAAGACTGGACAAAATTCCAAAATATAAAGATTCCGTTCAGGAAAGGGGTACAGAAAAAACAAATGCGAGGAATTGAACAAACTCTCAGAAAGAATGAACACAATGGGGGAGTAACTTCAGCCATGAGATAAAGGATTGGAGAAACACATCTCTTTTCCTGCCTTCTGTCAAACAGCATGTCCTGACATCACTAGCTTTCATCATCCCAAACACATTGGATCCTACAAAAGAAGGCTCTTCTATGCAGTGGCAGTGGTATTGAGAGATTAAGAGTTATACCAAACAGAGGTTCATTTAATCCTGCAGCACCACACACAGTGAAGCCCTGATTGAATTAAACTTTCAGTCCACCTGCCAGTCACAAATGAAAAGCCTAGGACATAGCGTGACAGCAGCTCTTTGTTTACATGTTGCTCTTTGCATCTGTTCTATGCAAACCTGCCATGAAGTACTGTGTTACAACTGGCACGTGGGTCATGGTTTTGACTTAATTCAGACCCAAGAAAGGCTGGCTTTGCCCTTTTGGAAATGGGGTCAAAGGCAATTGAAAAAAAATCACAGGACAAAACATTATGCATGCTGAGTATGAGAAATCAATGGAGATGCTGTCTTTGGAAGTCGTGTTCATATCCGGATCTCTCTGTGGGCAGTGAAAAGTGAAAAGCAGAGACATTCTCAAGGGCCTCCTATTCAATACAGCACAACACTGCTCCCGTTGCAGTTTGGAGCCTGTAGATTGATCATTTCTGAAGTGGCTGATACACTCAATTAAAGTGGAAAATGTATTTAATTGCACAATATGATTCATTCACTGCATATTAATTTATAATTATATCCAAACGCTAAAAATAATTAATGATTTAATCATATAATATAATAATACAAGAGCAGGTTCACTGCACTAATAAAAAAGATCTTTTAATTTTAGGATGTTCATAGAATTTTAAAATAATATTCTGAAAGATAGTTTAATTAATACATTGCTAAACGTTTAGGGAGGAGGTGACGTGATATTTTTTTCAGGAAGCTTTCATCCATGAAAGACACTTAAAGTAAGTTTTATAGTGTAATTAGCAAGGTCCTTGCACTTATCATTTATCCTCATCATTCAGCAGTGGAATTGTAATTTGCCTGCTAAAAGTCAAAGTATCGTCATTAAAGTGTCTCTGAGCCTTGGAATATTTTATTTAATTAACAATTATACATTTTAATTTTAAATAATGGTAGCCTTGATCTTACAAATGTTAGAATAAATAGAAATACATAAATATAGAAATAGAAATATAGAAAATGATGTTGATTCAAATCGCAGATACATGGGGAAATTGTTTGTGGTCCTAAATTAATTGAAATGAACATAGAACAAACCAGGCCTTATCCTCCGTTCACATTTAATTGTAAAAGTGATGTTAATTTAAAAGAAAGAATGAAAAGATTGAGATAAAATAAGCCACTGAACTGCAATACATATACACAGAGCAGGGACAAAATGCAAATCACATTCTACTCAGCTATTCTGAACCAGCGCTTGCCTCCCATTATTACATTTTCTTTAGTCTTTTTTCTTCCAAAAGAAGGAGATCCAGAAGGCAAGTAGAATTATACTTCTATAACTCATGGCATCACAATATATCAAAGGAGGCAGTGACTCAGTACAGAACTTTATAAGAAGGATGTGATAGCAGACTAATCCCTGTGTCAGGGAGCTTTAGGAAAAAGATAAAACACACAGGACCCTATGATCAAAATTAACACTTCATATGAGCTCCGTCTCCAGCAGAATGCTTTTATTAGTAAAGGAAGTGCACATACTAGCACTCCTAGGAAGCAGAAACTAGCAAGCAACAAAATTAGAACAATGACAATGCTTTATGCTTCTTTTAAAGTACTGATTAAGAATCATACTTTTATTGAAACAGCTATTTTAATCCATTTTGGACAAAAAAAAGTTTTCACTAGTTTGACAGTTTGCATTTCTGTTATGTGCAGAGAGCCACCAATATCATGATGCTTCTTTTTCTTTTACTAAAGATTCCCCAATAGCTATAGTGGTCTACTGGCAAAAAAAAAGTACAGCAAGTTAATAACCATATAGTTCATAAACCTGATAGGAATGATTTTTTTTATTTCATAGAAAAATAAATCCTAATGTTTCTTGTTAGGTTTTGTCTCTCAACAAAAAGGTTAAAGCAGCTCATCTTTTCTTATAAACCATAAGCACACAGATCAGTGCGAGCAAGGGGGTCAACAAAATCTAATACATGGATGGAATCCCACATCAAAGATAAGACATTTCCAAGCTTCCTTTAAATCTAAATGCAGAAGGCAAGTGTTATCAAATTCTGGGTTTACTGAAGCAGAAAGGGCTTCACCTCCACAAGTCTAAAAACACACGCCTTCACTCTGGATTTAGCCTGGTTTCCAACATGGCCATTAATTTTAAAACAGATGGCAAGAGATCACTTAGCTTAAGCTACTCAAATAAGCCCCTCAAGCCTCAAGTCTGCAACTGGCAGGAAGAGCTTGAATGAAGAACACAACCAGCAACCAAATAAATAGCATTTATACTGGCACAGCAAATCCTAATACTATCTCTGTGTGATTAATGATTCCAAGAAAAAGGTTTTAGGATTCACTGACAGACAACCAGTAAAAATAATTCCTATTCACTTCACTCATAGATGTGTGAACAAAACCAAATATAATCTATTTCAAATTAAACCACTAAAAGGTGCATGGTTTTAAACGTCTAGTCTACCTTCTGGAGGCACCAATATTTTGCTAAGCAGGTAAGCATTTTCATGATTGATTTCACTCCATCTTTCCACGAGTATAATGACTTCTTATAATACATCCACATACATTAACAATAAATTGAAAATTTCTTTATAATATACATCCCTGTTGAAATGTCCCTGAAAACACCAAATAATGAAAAATAAACAAATGGGACAATTATGAAAAACAATGCTCAGAGCCAATAAAAAAATGAGTTTTTAAATTATATTTTAAAAGTCCAACAATTCAAAACAAGGCAAGCAAATGCATTATTTCAGGTAGTGGATTTTATTTTTCACAGCTTAATAATATTCTTGCAAGATTTGGGAATTGATGGCATAAAAAAGAGAATGAAATATGAACATAGAAAAACAACATTTCATCTAAGCACCATGTCTTTGCCATTTCCTTCATTGCTGTGAAAATTGCAGCATTGTTTTCATCCAACGATCCCATCCAGCCTCCAAGGACAATGTGATGAAGAATTTCTGAAGTGAGACAGCTTCACCTGCATGTCCTGGACAACACTGTCATCAAGCTCAGGAGAGCAGCTTAAAGTGTTCAATTCCACTTTACTGAGCTATATTCTGAGCAATATGGTTCAGTAATGTTCTCACAATCTGCTCACCCAAAGCTCACTGGAGTGCTGCTCAGGCTGCTAAAATGTTTTCCCACTCACGTATTTCATTATTAAACGAATCTGTGATTATAGCAAATCTTTTTTGTGAGATTCAATTAAGGATATTATTATTCCCTTAAGCACACACTGTAGCAGTTTACTTTAAAGACATCTCTCTTTGACAAGGGATTTTTCTTATTTGCCCACTTGAAGAAATTTACTGATGTCACTAAACTCCCAGGGAACTCATGGAAAGTGGCTGGTTAATAGCAGGAAGGCTTTCCGACTTCATATGTCAAATTGATTAAATTTTATTCAAAAAATATTTTGCATATATATCATCCACCCTTTTACAGGAATACATTAATACAAAATGCAACAAAAAATTGATACTGTTTCTAATCTTCCTTAGAAATATCCTAAGGATATGCACATGAAAATACTGAGGAACAGAACAGCAGTACTGGAAAGAAGAGGCTGTTTCAGGAAAGGAATGGACAGACAGAAGGCAGTGACATTCCACATGCGAGCCTCGGGCTGAACTTTGAAAGCTTCTTGCTAAGATGGCTCTACAATATGGCAGTGCTCCTAATGGGCTGTCCCAAAGGCCCAGGGAGAGAGGGAGAGGTTACAACGCAGGACTCTCGAGTTGCACTTGTCTCCGAGGCCTTCCCAACAACAGAGGAGAAATAAAGAAGCCCCATTGCCATTCATATTGTTTCTAGCCGCAAGGAAACTCAATCTGCAAAAAGCATATGACAATTGCGAAGGCTTTAATTCTGATCTTTTAGTGTGATTGCTGAATCATGATCAGTACCTGCGCTCTGTCTGCTGAGTGTGACATGCCTGAGTTCCAGTCTAATCCTTTGTAGACTGCAATTCAGGACAAGAATAGAATAGAATTAAGGAAAAGGTCATTACCACTTGTTTGCTTTAATGTGCTTTCCTAATGACTGCAATATACCTAATAATCTTTATCTCCCTCCTGCAGCAAATTACTGTCAGATCTGCTAAATTAAATGCTAACAAATTCAGACAAAAGAGACTGCAGACTTGGAAATTGGAAAAAGCTCTTCATTTGACCTGCACATTTCAATTGCTGCGTAGATGAAGTAGCTTTTTTATAGCACCAAAACATGACATACAGTACACTGTCTAGAAAATCACTTTCAACTTCATTTCCAGTCAATGTCAGAATGTTGCCGATACTCGGTGTCTCATTCAACAAAAGCCTTTAGTAGAATTGCATTAAAAATCACAGAGAATAGAACTTTCTGGTTCTGTCTGCCCCAGCATTCAAATCTACGAGTTCCTGGCGGTAGTTTGGAATGGATAGAGGGCACGCTGGCTGAGAAATCCTTGTTTTTTTGTGCAATAGTGACCCTAGTAGCTGAGCAGGTTTCAACAGGACTGAATGTTATCCGTGAGAAAATAGATAACTTTGATAAATGGCTCGACCGATAAATGCCTTAACAGGTTGAGCCCACAAGTCCAGGTGTGGGCGGTACAATACCTGGGCTGTGTCACTAGCAAACTGTGACCGAGGGTCCCTAGGTGGAAATGAAGTGTTGCTGAAGTGCAGCTGGGACTGGGTGGAACTCAGGCAGCCAGGGGATGTTCGGCTTGCTGCACAACAGCATAGTCAGGGACCTGCTGGACACCTGTGGGCTTGCTCTCATGTCAGTAAGACATGCAGAACGTCTAGAACTGTTGCTGGAGAGTTTCTAGCATGTCAGGCAGTAAGTAAATGATTTTGATAGGTAGCCATGTGAGAGGAGTGAGTGTACAGGCTGTCATTCTGCTCAGGTTCTAAGGTTCAGTAAGAAGGAAGAAGGCGACATGTCAGCTCTGCTCGAAAATAGCTCTAGACTCCAGAGATTGATTCTAGTGTGGGGCTCCTGTCTGTGTGGAGTTTTCATGTTCTCTCTGTTGACGTGGGTTTTTGCCAGGTGCTCTAGTTTCTCCCTACCTGAAAAGGAGGTTTGATAGCTGATCTAAATTTCTGCTTTCCAATGGGAGGTTTCAAGGGAAAACATAATTTATTCCAAGTACAGTCAGTACTGACTAAGGAACTATGAAGATACAGAAATCTCTTTTGTAGCCACATTCTTCGTCTGCAATCTTCCAGGATACTGTTTCATCATAGATACAGTATACAAATAGCAAGTGCAAAAGCCTGTAAAACCGCAGAGGATGCCATATCCCATACTGTTGTGTGTTCATGATAGAAAATGTGTATAAAATTAATGCTTATATATTTTTATTCTCACAGTATAATTGAAAAAGAAGGAAATTTAAAGAAAATATGCAACAAAACTGTATGGTACAAAGCGGTTTGGCAAATGACATGACATAGGCAACAAAACTCTAGTCTTCCACAATAAAACATGGACTTCCAGGGATTTTTCTAAAACATCAGAATAAGATTCTTAGATCAATAAGTTACTAGCAATCAAGGACCGACATAGTGGCCTCCCCTTGGTTTGGAAGGACACAAGTTTTCATTTACTCTAAAATTCTAAAGATGCATAGAAAGCAAAAAGTTTAAGAAACAATATGGAATGCCCTAAGAATCACAGCAATAATAAAAAATATGGTAATAGAAGCATGGGAGAAAACAATCTAGTTAGCACATCTCAAGAGGAACTCCCTAATTAGCAATATTTAAATCAGGAGACAATGATAAGCAAGCCATTTTCAGAAACACTGTTTTAAATCAACAAGATTGTTTTTTTTTTCTTTTTACAGTAAGTCCCCAAGGTCTGACGTGTGAGAGGCAATTTGATGAGACACAGCAAACACAAGCTGGAAATTATTGCTATGGGTGATGTGCTGTATAATTATTACAAATGACTTTGCCCTGTGCATTTATATGCAAGGCTATGAATATGGAGATGAGCACTGAAGCGTCAGGGGGCTGGCACTCTTGTGGAATGAATGCAAGAACTATCCAAAGCAATCATGCTGAAAAACACAAGAATAATAGATCAACCAAAATCTATAAAGAGACTCTTTCCCAAACCTGTTTTTAAAAAATTAAAACAAATATTTTAAAGGCGTTTTCAAATCTCAATGAGATAATTTGACAGAAGAATACTACTATTACCAATTAGTCCCATAAGACAGCTGTGTGTTTTCCCCACGTGGCAATTTCTAAACAGAAGCACAGCTTGCTTTTGCTGATTTGGCTGTTTCAGTGTCACATGTAGAAGGTGTCTGATTTTATGTGTTCTAAAATCCTGTAAGATTAGTGATCCCTTTGAAATTCTAAATATACTATACAGCAGTACAGCTGTTTACAAAAATCTTGGAAGTCACAAGATTAAATGTGTTTTGTTTTTGTGCTCATTTAATCCACGCCCTCTGTCTCTGTATTTGCTGATGGACATTTCCTTCAGAATACACATCTGATCCCATCTTGAACAAGGTATTTTCCCTCAGAAATGCTGACATGCTAAACTGAAAGGTACTGTACTAATGTATACATGATGAAGCAGACATTACAGGGGTAATTTCAGCGATGGGAGTTCACACATTTTAGGATGGGTATACATTCATTTTAAGGAGTTTTTTCATGAAAAGTACTCAGAATTCAGGGTGTTGGAAAATTAGAAAAGAACACCTGGCTAATACTTGATTTATCACTGAGCTACTGCAGAAGGAATTTTTATTATCCAGAACATGAAAGCATAATAAACTCACAATTCTCATAAAAGGGAAGATAATGGATCTTTGGGCATGAGCTTTCTTGCTAAGCACATGAAAGGCATCTTCTCTGGTAGTAGCATAGCACTAGCTTATGGATTGAGGAAGTGTCCCATTATATAAATAAACTAAAACCAAAATTTCCAAATTCTTTAAGTGTGGTACTACACTGCTGCAAATAGTTCCTTTTCTTCCTTATGTACTTCACTTATTTTCTATATACATTTATTTTGCTTGGGTGGAAGACATGTAGTGTTGTCAAAGTGCACACAATTTCTTTGAAAAATCATTTTTATGCCATTAATGTAATTCCCTGTTCACAGTGCCGTCTTGAACTTGCTATACAGTATTTCATTTTGCTTTAGGCTTCACATGAGATGATCACACAAGAAGCAAACGGCCCATTTGCTAGTATAATAAGCACTTTTTGCTGACTCAGGCATACTGTAACTACAGCCCCCTTTAAAAGATGGATACAAAATATATTAAAAAAGCTGTGTCTGTGCTGTTCTTTGCAAAGGTATGGAGGCAAATGCTTCACTGTAAACTAACTCAATTTGAGGTGAGTATGTATGCTGTATTGACTTGGCTGCAGTTCAGCAAATCACGACAAGAACCGCGATTGGGGAAAGCAGGCTGTGCGTGTGGCTGAACCCAAATGAAAAGTAATAAAATGGTGCTGTATTTGGATTCACTGCATACAATTTCTTTGCAAAATTTCATTTACTATAGCTTTCTAATTACTAGTGGCAAAATGAGGAAGGTGGACCAAGTTTTAGAGCAGTGCACAGATCTAGCCTCTAAAAAGACAACTTCATCAATCTCACCTGGTACACACTTTGGGGAAGCTATTGGAAGCTCTCAGCTCTTTGCTCTGTTCCATGAGCAGCTCAAGAAGAGCAGAAGTGGCTGCATTCAAATACTGAAAGCCTTCATGATACCTGTGGGACTCATCTGCTACTCAATAAAGTAAATTCCATTTAACAGAGAAGGTTGTAAAACCAATTATAGAAGACAATAATGCAATCACCAACAGATAAAGGATTTATTCCAGGATATAGGTTTCATAAAAAGCATTAGAATTGTCCGACATGTGTAAAAGATCTTATTTACAAACTTCTGTTTGCCAAGTATTGGAGATAATTCTGTGGATGGCTGTCTAAGGCCTACTGGGACAAAAGATACAAAGGCATGAAAAGAAGTTGAATTGGACACAGAAATTATTTCAAATGTTTTATCCTTTTAGAAATGAACCATCCTAATGCTAAATAGCCTGAGGACAGTCAGTGGCAGAGTAGATTGTTTCATTCATTTTTTGTAAAATAGAAGCTGACTGCAATTCTCAAATTCTGGGGAAGTCATTCAGCTAAGGAAAAATATATAACCTCAAAAGATAATTCATATTCAATCTGGAATACCTCTTTCTACACAATTAAAATATCTTTCATTTACAAATATTGCGGTAACTAGGAAATACATCATATTTTACTTCCTCTTGGCCTTGATCTCTTGGATAGTATGTTTTTAACTAAGACTGCAGCTAAGCCTAAGCACATTATTTTCTTCTGAAGCTCCTAAGGTGACAGTGGCTTTGTGCCAACAGGAACTCGAGAGGAAGA
Organism: Lepisosteus oculatus; assembly: GCF_040954835.1. NCBI lineage: Eukaryota > Metazoa > Chordata > Actinopteri > Semionotiformes > Lepisosteidae > Lepisosteus > Lepisosteus oculatus. The sequence continues at coordinate 7,140,734 of NC_090719.1, read as the reverse complement.
GCTCCTTACAAAGGGCCCTGGGTCACTCAAAGTTAATGCGGTTAAATATTCAGTCCCATCACCACCATCTCGCCACTAGGCTCATGCCTCTATTACAACTAGGTCTATAGCACCTACCACCACTTTGTTAAGAACTTCTTTTAAATTAAAAATGTGAACGTTACTGAGCTCCTCAGAATAAAAGGATGTCATTTTAACAGGTTTTGCAAAAAGGGGGGTGTAGTGCAGTTTAGAATAAAGTGGTGAATCAAAGAGTTCAGTTGTTTGTTTTCCCCCATCCCGCTTTAGGTTCTGAGGTATTCTTTCATTGTTTCAAAGAAAATGTTAGATGTCGATTCAAACTTGCACAACCATGAGAGCCAAAGAAATCAAAACAAAAGCCACTTCCCTTGCTTTATTTGAAAACCTTATTGATAACATATTAACATCTCTTATCACTGACATGGCATTAGCTAATGAAAAAAATTAAATGGCCCATCAAGCTAAAGAATTACCAACATTGTGGACTAATTAAGCCCTAACCACTAAAATCAGTGTCAGTCAAAACCCACTTGGTCAAAGTGTAGCACATTTGCAGAGATGGATCTTTAACAGTTGGTCATTTCCACAGTTCATATATTCTTATCCTGCCAGGCTTGGATTTTACTTAGGAAGGAACGGCTGATGTTCAAATGTCACATGCCAATAAGAGTCAGTTGCAGAATGGTGTCAGGCAGACAGCACTAGCAGTTTTTAATGAGTTCCATGTTGCTGAAGGGCAGGATGCTGTCAGCCAGCGAGATTGAAAGTGTCTGTACACATCAAAACAGGCAAGTGCAACTACTATACAGGGCCTTAATTCTGACCTTGACAATGTCACTGTTAGTTGGCTGTGCAGAAAACACAGACTTTGCCAGCCACTTGTTTCAGTGATGACCTGACATTACCCATCTCTTAAACAAAGAAACTATTTAAAACTATGCTTTGGAGCAGTAACACTGTGGCAGCCTTGGTTTAGTAATTAGCCACAAGGGAGTGACTAAGCCTACCAATTCCTGCCCAATTTGTGACAGGCAGCACTCAAATTTTTTCCTTTCATTTGCTAATCAAAGCTGAGGCTTCATCTGTGTCAATTGATCTGATTGATCATGACCTGAACTATGCAATGGTGTGCCGTTGGCATGTGGTGTCAGGGATTGTGAGCCAGGCAGCACTGAAAACACCCCTTTTGTGACAATGTGCTCTATAATGAGTTCAAATGAATAAGTAATAGGAAGTAAATTTACTGGAAAAAGCCGACAGTCATTAACGTCAGATCTTTGAAGTAACTTTTGTAGAAAAATGATGGGTAGAAAATGCAAAAAAATGCATAAAGAAAACGCTTAAAATTTGTACTTTTCTCTCGGGCATTATCAGCATTTTTCAACAATCTACAGAAAGAGCTGAGGCATGGTCTCCTTACCTCATGCCAGATCGCATGTTCATGGCTTTGTAATTGGAGTGCTGTGTGCCATTAAATGATGTAATAAAATTTAAAACATTTTATCAAAAATTGAAAAGATACATTTTGCAAACATTTTGTAGTACTCAACTCAAAAAACATCTTAAATCCTTTTGGTTTAATTATCATATTTGTGGCTACATGTGCATCCTTAGATTAAACTATGAAAAAAGAATAAAAATATCTCTTGACAGAAAGTTTGTGTGTGATTATTCATAGTGCTCTATTAAATGCTTCCCCATTGATCCTACACTAATTAAACTCTAATGAGGACTGAAACAGGTGTTTTCCTAGGGAGCCTACTTTTCTATTGAAAATTATAACCAGATGTCAAGCATAACTTATCCATCAGTGTTTGTGATTTAAATATGCTATTAGGTTTTAACTGGAACACAATAATGGATATTTAATTATTACAACTTAGTTGCAAAACACATGGTGATGAGAATATTTGTAATAGGACTGTTACTTTCCTAAAAAACTAGGGCATTGTTCATGAATCTGAGTAATCACTCACAATTCACTATAAAGCTGGCACAATTTGAACAAATTTGAAGAAGGCATGTTACACTGCTGTTGGAAATTTCACTGCTGGTGTAGTGGACATGTCAGTGTAGGAAGAAACTGCAACTTGAATAATGAACTACGCAATAGTCATGCATTATTATAGTCTTCTATAACAATATTATGCACTACAAAATCCCAAGTAAGACAATACCATGGTGAACTGCATTTTGGTATAAATGGCTACTAGAGTCTCACAACTGCAATGTCAATAGTCTCATTACTGCACAGGTGGCACTTTGCTCAGAGAGAGACCCAAACTGCTGCCAGGAGAACAAGTAGCAAATTCAATTAACCTGGTGTCCTCATAAGTAAAAAGGAATTTTAAGAAAGGACATTTACCAAACTTCAGATCCCAAAGATTTTTACATTTAATTATTGCAAGTCTGCAATGGGTGCAGCATGGTGATGCATCAGCCAAAAGACGTGTATTACTCGACTTCTGGGAAAACTGGCCTGGACTGGCAGCCCGTCCAGGGTGTAACCTGCCTTGCGCCTATTCCTTGCTGGAACAGGCTCTGGCTCTCCCATGACCCAAAATAGCATGAATTGGTTAGAAAATGCATGGATGAAAGTTTGCAATAAGAGAGATGTAACATTAGCGCAAAGCACCTGCAACTTTATATGGAAGTGTCTGTCCTGTCACAGAAATAGTCATTTACTGTTATGTTTTCTTAAACAAGCCCATATTTTGTTTACTATCACTGGAGTGTTTATCTGCTCACCCACTTTCATAAAAGAGAGAAATCAGAATTTGCAGAGCTTGTTTTTAAACTCTACTGACTTTTCCCTATGCCTTACCGTTTCTTAGCATCTTCCCTAACTCATCTGTACAGACATCACAATATAAGGTTTGTTTTCACAACACAACTATGTTCAGCTCCTGATTACAATGAAAGATAATGGAATGCAGAACATAGGTAGAACTAGTCAGGTTACAAAATCTATACCTATTCCCTCATTCATCCAAAAAGGCAGATTTGCATCTCACAATTCCTGTCATGCATGCAGGTCTGCCATATTCAGCTTTAAAGTTCTCCAGCTTAATCTGCTGGAGCTCCACAGCATGCATTTTACATCCTTAAATTAGTACAGAGAAAAAGTCTAAGAGTTTCTCATTTGAGGTCAAGGGATGCAGGAATAGAATCACACAACCAATTTCAAAGCTGGATCTGCATGGAAGGTGACTTTAGCTGCCAGTTTCTTCCTCTTTCCTGCAGTGTCAAAGGCTCCCCACTGTAAAGGGAAATGTCTTGAGGAATTCCAAATAAAACTTATCAACCCGTTACACTACGCAGAGCAGATATATCAGAAGAATTAGAGCTGAAATTTCTTCTGCAGCTGGCATGTTTTGAATGTCTGTTGTTTTATCCAATCTCCAATTGTAATAATAATAATAAGACAAGTAGGCAGAAGCAGAGGCGAGAGAGTTCTTTGAATTAAACTTTTAGATTTGGGATAAGTATCTAAAACTTATGCTCAGATACTTGTCTGACACTTATTTATTCTTACTTACAACAGATACTTAAGTATCTTAAGTTTTAGATACTTACCCCAAATCTAAAAGTTTAATTCAAATAACTCTTTTGCCTCTGCTTCTGCCTACTTGTCTTTTAATCCTTTGTTTCTGGACGCTGGTGACTTATAATGTTTTAGCAAGAAGTAAATAAACTAAGGCAAACCCAAAGATTTCCTTGATTAATGTCTCTCAGACCACTTATAGCTCTGCAAATGCCTCAGTTCCTACTCCTTGGTTTGAAGCTGAGAATTGTAAAGGTTAGTTTTTATGACAATTGTAAAAATATAACAGCATGAATTGTTAAAACTAGAATGCACTTAAAATTCACAGCAGTATGAAAAAGTTATATTTTTTACTGAAACAACTGAAGGCCGTAAATACAGCATCCATCAAATTCTTCCAATGAATAAATCAAGGGCTCCTAAGAAGCAAAGTGTTGGGCAGGCTGGTAAGGCATCTATGCAGACTTTTTCAGAATGTAATTCAATGGCTATGAGTGCTCAGTCTAAGAAGTATATTAAAATAGTTCTAAAACATTTATTGAAATTTGAAGTTCTAATGATATATATAGTGACCTCATAAAGAAATTCTCAAATGCAGCCCATTTCCACTTCCTACCAGTCCCTGAGGTAATAAACTCCTCATATATGCACTGAGATAAGGGAAGACAGCCAAACATCACATTAACATAAGTACAGGTTAATATTTCAAAGAGTGAGGTAGGAAACTCCACTCTGGAATTTTTTAAAGCACTTGTAAGAAATCTAATTTTCATGCAGGTTTTTTTTTTCTGATAAGATAAGGCACTGTACAGACTAAATGATCATTAAGATTTCTAATCTGCTTGCTGGAAGGTTGGTTCCAAGTAAACATTTCTGTAGTTAAGCCTAAGGTAGAGCACACAGGAAATACCGAATAAGGTAAATTGGGGTTTCTCTGATAGACAGGCTGCCAAGGGACACTATAATTGCTTCTTGCTGCTTGGCCTTAAAGGTGTATTGTTTTTAAGAGAAACAGAAAACTAGCCTGCCACATTCTTTTGAGATGTTCTAAGAACAGGAATTAACCAGTTTTTCTCTTCAGCCACAGCTTTTAGGTTTTGCAACAACTCTTTAACCATCTTTTAATCTGCTTATCCACTATGGAATAACGGAGAGAGCTGAAGCCTATCCCGGAAAGCAATGGGAGTAAGGCAGGATACACCCTGGACAAGATCCAGTCTATTGCAGGGCAGACACAGACACAAACACGCACACACTCACACCAGGGCCAATTTCCAAGAAGCCAATTACTTACCGATATGTCTTTGGACTGTGAAAGGGAAATGGATCACCCAGAGGAAATGCACACAAACACAGACCCCAAGGAGATAGCACTCAAGGAATTGAATCCAGGGCCCCGACGCTACAAGCCAACAATGTTACCCAGCTCTTTAACATTAATTGAAAAATCCCTGAAAATAACATGCTTTTCAAATAATTGCAACTGTCTTATTACATGAATATGAAATAATGAAGGCCAATATGATAAATGGCCACCCCTTGCACAGTGAATCTGATCTCCTTTTATCTAGGCATTGATTGAGACTAACTAGATTCAAATGCAGTAGAACTAAGTTATCCCACAGGTATTAGCCAGCCTAATGTGGACAACTGGCTGTAAATTTGACTTTATATATTTCTTTTTTCTTTCTCATTATACATGTATGTCTCTTTTTGTTAATGGGTTCATGTTATGTTAAATGTACTGTGCATTGTGCCTGTAGGATAACCCACCTGGGACAATAAAGTAAGAAGTGGCAAGCAAATGATGTACAAGAAGCTATTGGAAGTGTGAAGCACAGCAGCATTTTCTTCTTATTTGCCTAGAGCCTATCCCGTACAATGAAATCATTATTATTTCACACTATTTGCTTTAAATGTAAGCAAATTAACAGATTTATGGGTGTCATTGTTAACCACGGTAGAAATAATTAAGCTCCAGGCAGAATGGACATTGACTTGTGCCAACATGTATAAGTGGCATAAAACCAAAGCAATTCATTCTACCTAACACAACAGTGCATTTGCGTTGTTTTATCTGTTCTGTGGCTAATAAAAACACATTTTATTATACACATTTATCACCCTGTTGCCCCATATCCAGTTGTGTGGGAACACCCAGTCAACCTTTAAAGCTCTTTCCCTTCATAAAACTGTTTTGTATACAACACATTTGAAAATATATAATGGCATACCTAGGACATAAAACATTTTAAAACTTTTTAAACTCAATACACGCACTACACATTTATGTACATACTTACACATGCATTTTTAAAAGTAGCAAAAAAAGAATGCACTTAGCTGTTTACAAAAACTGTCTACTAAGCTATTCTTTCTTTTTTTACACTCAAGTACTGTTATGCAATTGAATTTCACTTTGAAACTGCATTGTTTTGCATTTCTATAAGCCACCATGCAGTAGGCATGTTTACACTATTGCAATGCTACTGTTTCACTCTACTGCAGTGGTTCTCAAACTGTGGTACGCAGGTGGTACGCCATATGACCCTGGAACTTTGTTGTGTGCGCTGAAAAATCAGGACGGGTTTTCATATTTTCTATTTTAAGATGTGTCGAATACGCAGCCTATGTACTATGATACAGCGTGCTCTAATACTTGAGTGGACACAAGAGCTACAATGTAATTCTATAGCACTCTATAGGAATGCATGCTATGAACGTAAGTGACCAATTGTATTTAAAAAAACGTATCTCCAGCAAATAGGGAGGTAGGAGAATGTGCGTGATTTTAGAACAATGTCAATGTTGTAAACACAGGAATGCATAGAAATGCGTGATACGAACACTGGTAATCTTGTGAGCACAGGAAACTGTGACAGATAAAAGAAAAATATTTACAAACTGTTCTAGGTTAATTTGAGAAAAATACACCGAGCGTTTCTGTGTTTCACTCCCATGCGGATGAAATAAAAACTTCTTTTAACTTCTGAGGCACATATTAATGGACGCATTGCAACATCCACCGCGAGACCTTTGCCGTCAAGGAAATGCCTGACGATTTAAAATCTGTTAGACTCTGCTGTGAATTGTATCAGGGCTCAAAAAATAAATTCACATCTGCTTTGCTAGACTAAACAGGCTCACCCCTCTCATTGAAATGGTGCTTTTTAATTGTTTATTTTTAATTGTTGTTGTTCCTGTTTTTTCTGTAAAGGGCTTTGAGAAGCCACCTTTAAAGGCGCTATATAAAATAAAGTTTATTATTATAATATGTATTATATGTGTGTGTGTGTTCGCACAAGCACGCTCATGTTGGTCATTGAAAATTTCTGGGGTTCCTATGAGAAGATGACTTGTAGGTGGTACTTGGATGCTTTGGTTTGATCAAGGGTGGTACTTGGTCCAAAAAGTTTGAGAACCACTACACTACTGGATTTCACATTGACAGTGTCAGCAAAACACAGAGTATTGGCCCTGCCAATATCACCTTATTAGGAAAACTAGAGTAAATTTGCAACCTTAAAGTGTAAAGTAAAGAGCCATCAGAGTAATTGCCCTTTTTTTATAAGAGTTTTTTGAGACAATGGTTAAAAAAGGAATAACATTTTACATAAGTTGGTCTTTGAAAGGACATGTTTGAAATCTTTCACATGGGACACAAACGAAAAAGCAATGTTTGTGGACAAGTACTGACATGGATGACTAATTACTGGATCGTCCTTACCAGGAAACTGGCAACCACAGCTAAAAAGCTAGAGTAAAAAAAAAAAAGGAACAGAGTTCTAAGGAAACTCCAGTAAATGAAAGGTAAATGTATCCCTGCTCAAACAAGTCTCCCAAATAGGAAACAATACAAATAGAGAAAGAAATTAGGGAAAATACTTCTTCCAAAACACAATCAAGCTCTTGATCAATGCAGAATTCCTCTGAGCAAATGGAGCATCAAGAATTAACAGCTCCTTATCTACCACAATCTACACAGGTCTAAGAGCAAACCAGGAAATATCAGACAAAATATAAAATACAAAACAGCAAGACAGTGCTGCTTTCTACAAGAGGATAAAGTTCAGTGTTTTACTACTCCCCACAGTATTCTTTTGCTTACCAAACAATTTATCTCTCTACAGTGCCAACAACTCCCCATTCTCAACAACATTCGCTTAAGGGAGAACATAGCCACGTAATGAAATCCAAACCCCTGCCCCTCAAAAGACTCCCATGCTAACCATTTAACTTTCTGGTTTAGACTCATAACTTATTTACAGGGTTTAAAATTAGCACTCCTCTGCTCCCAAACATCATGACATGCACTGCATGAGAAATCTGCCTCTCTTGAGAATGTTCCTTGATCTCAGCTCAGGGCTGGGTAAATACAAAAAACTTAAACAAGACGGGAAACCACAAATACATTTACAAGAAGGTCAATGGACCACACTCCAATAGCTTTTAACCCAAAACTACCATTTGCAGAGAAACTAAACAAATCAGAATTCAGATTGATGCTTAAAAATAGATTACTACATTGCCACGTAATGAAATCCAAACCCCTGTTCTTATCACAGAGTTAAATGTTTCTCTGACATTGTTTACTTGCAGTTTCTACTTTTCATGCTCCCTTACCAGTTGTACCCCTCTACACATGATTCAACACAGTCATTATGCTGAGTTTACAATGACATCAATTTAAATAACAATATTAACATGCTGGTTGCCACAGATGTGCATTCAGATAAGAAGCCTGATTCACCTGTGTGCTATTACTATCTCATCCATCTCAGGTGAATCAGGCTATTTAAAGGCTGACAATACTCTGGAGTCAGAGCCTCTCTAGTCTCTAGTTCTCGTACTTGTCTCTACATTGTTCTCAATCACCCTTAAGCTTGTTATGCTCCTCTGTCTACTTGGCTCGGACCCTGCTTTTTTGCTTTTGAATTCTCACTGTGCTTCTCTGCAGAGTCTTTCTGGATTTGATCCTTGCTTTGCTGCACCATGACTCTGGACGGTGTTCCGTCGGTTACCACTTTTGCCTGTGCTGGCTTGTGTTCACCATGCTGATGGTTTCTTTAGCCAACCACCTTATGACCCAAGGACCACTACCTTAGTTCCATCTTAAGCAGTAGTTATTAGTTTCACTTTTTACTGTATACTACAGGCTTTCTCATGTTATCCCATTTTAACAACTGTGACGAAGTGTTAACAAAGAGTAAACATAAATCTAATCTTCACTAAAGTAAAAACCAAAAGGATCTAAAAAATACAAAAACATTTTGTGAAACATAACACCTTTTATGTAAATACAAACTATAAATATCCATGTTGTTGCACCTTTTACAGAAATTCAAACTGTAAATATCCATGTTGTTAAGTAGACTGAACTTGATTTTTATGGCTATGCAATGAAGCTAAAACCTATCAGAGCAACACACAAAGAGGAAACACAAAGAGGAAAAGCAAACAACCCTTGTTACATATTTCACGCTCTGATCGAATACATTGCAGATTGAGTGCAGAGCAAAAACATGTATTTTAAAAAGCTTTTCACACACACTGCTGGTTATGTCATTAAAAATTCTGTTAAGTGTAAAAATTGGGCTTTATAAATGGGATTTGCATAATTTATAAATCATTCATAAGTCTTTCAGTATCGGTCTCTGACCAAGGACGGTCTTTCAACCATCAAATAGCTAGTGTCTTTTTCAGGTTTTCTTTCTAGAAATTGCAACGTGTCCAATCCGGGCAAAGGTAAAATTATATTCCTATGACTATTCACTTCTTTCTCTATTAAGACAGTTTTCAAAGTAGAGCTAAAGTACAATGTTTGCTATATTCAAATCAATCCATAAAGCAGATCACAGACACTTATTAGATGAGTCAGTAACATCCAACTTTTAGATGAATCAGCAGAGTACATAAAAGAATGTCAACGAATGCAGAGAATTTAATGCACATCTGATGTTCTAATCAGGAATTAGAATACCCAGATCAGAATCAATTTTCAAATTTTGGTTGAATAACAATTATCAATGGTTCACTTCAATGAAGTGCTCGATTCTTACATATTCGTACATATTCAACAGCAACTTATACAGTGAGAAAGACATTTGGATAACAGTTTTGCCAAGGTTTGCACCTTAAACAGGAGACAACTTCTTCTGAATAGTTATTTTCATAATATACATTAATAATACTTTTATCAGCATATCTACACTTTGAATAAACCTTAAGCAGTACTTATGGATGTATTTTATTTTTTAGATTTATATGTTTGTATAATACTAAACAGTGTGTTACAAGATGTTTGTAATTTATAATTACATGCTGCTGTCCCCAAGGACAATCATGAAAATAAGATATTGCATCTCATGAGAATTCCCTGCTAACCAGATTTTAAAATAAATCACTAAATGGAGAAGGAGGTGGTATTAACATGTCTCAGATATAGTAAAAAAACAGCATGGGAATTTTCAAATTTATACTCATAATTCAAATAGAGATGTTTAATCTCTTGCTCCACCCACTTAAAAATAAATCTTAGATCAAAGTGTCAAAAAATCAGCTTGTCTACAATGAGCATTTATTTTAGAAGTTCAGGAGGGTAGCTGCAAAGGAACAATAGGTTTATTCCATGCAAGAGAAGAAAAAGACCCGAAGAAGGCTCCACAGCCTAAACGTTGTGTTTTCTGGCAACCGAAGAAGGCTCCACAGCCGAAACTTTTGTTTTCTTTTTTCTCTTTTCAGCATGGAATAAACCTATTACTTGTTCCATTTATTTTAGAGAGTGGTCTGCAGGTTACTAGGGTTACGAAAACAGTTCCAAAATATTACTAATAATAAATTTTATAATTATAAATAATATGGATAAATATGATTAAGTGTTTTGGCAGTGCGCTGGGGCGTGTTCAGTGTGGAGGCGGAGCCCTGGATTAAGAGTGACACGTTGCCTTTGCAACCCTAGCTGTTCTAGCTGTGGCAGAGTTTTTTTCTTTTTTTTCCTTTATCCGAAAGGGGTATTTTTTTTCCTCCATCATCCCAACCACCTACTCCTGGCTGGCTTTTGCTTTTCTGAGGAGGGCAGTGGCCTTTGGAATTGGCCAATCTTCGGTCAGCCAATGGCCTCCCTTATGATGGGGCATCCGCTTTATACCGGTACTCACCACGGTTCCACCCACTCCCACATTGCTACACGTGGAATCAAACAGAATTTCTCAACTGAGGCATGAGATACACCCATGACTCTGAACCACCTTTTGGTTTGTTATTTTCTTCTAACCAGTATTAATCAGTGCACCTATGCGGCTTTGGTTTAGTGTAGAACATCACCTTCCCATCCACACTTTCCTATTCTCAAACAGCTTACCTTGGCGTGAGGTGTTTCTACATCTCTCCACAGTTTCATTAAGCTCCAGCTCAATCAGCACCCAGTTCAGATTTCAGGCCATGCACATCTCTTAAACCCACATTCTTTTTTCTAGAAACAGTATTCTAAATGTGGAGATCAAAATGTGGAGTTTAGTTATGAGCAAACACTGTTGGCTGCATTCTCTATTTGTTAGAAATTAAAAGTGTTGTTGAGAAAAAACACAAACCTCTCAGAAACCCATTAAATGACATTATAATATCAGAAGTAGTAATCAGTAAGTTAAATTCATAATGGTATTCATCATGCATAGAATAAGAACAAAAAGTCTAATAATGGATTTATTGGCCTTACAGGAGGTATATGTAGTCTTACACTGTTTATTGTAATTAAACATACACATATTCTTCTATAACTGTACATGGAAACCAAACTAATGGTGCTCTTAGTTTCAGATGCATCTCAGCTCTTCCTTCATAAGTCAAATTATTCCTGTAATTCAGAAGGAGGTTAAATTCTATTACATGATTATAAAAAAAATAATTTTCTCCAGATTGAACACACTAATTAACCACATTTACTAACCAAGCAGAGAAAATGTATCTTATTACACTTGCGAGTGGCATTTTTCAAATCTTGATTTCCATGTGTCACTTCTCTCTCTTTTAAATATGAATAAACAAGGCAGAACGAATCACCTGTCATTAAGGATGACAAGAAACATTCTCTGGAGTTTAATAAAATACACAATGCATCCCAGTAAGAATGAGATTAATATAACGAGTTGTATTGAAATAGGATTATCCCAAAACCAATAAATCATTCATTACACTAAAATGTTTTACAGAGAAATTCTCAGGGTACAGCACCTTCTCTGGTTTCCTGGTCGATTTCATACTATAATGGTAGTTTAATAGGGCCATTTAGTCCCTCATGTGCTGTAGCAAACCAGCCATTTTACTGTCTAATCTGGCAGTTGTCCATCAAACAATGACTTCTTGCACCGAGGAGTAGAAAGCCAAGAGATTAATGTCTAATGGAAATGAGAGGTACAAAAAGGAGAGATGCAACCCCCTTTCTTATTAGGAGAATAAAATCATTTCAGAGACTCTACAAGCTCCTAGCTTTGATTTAATAGTTTCCCCTGTGCATTACATATTTTTAATGAGGGAAAATACGTACAATAACAAGATTTAAAAAATGACAACCTGAGGGAGGTTCTACACTGTATATAAACCAGGGGACCTGAAGAATTTGTATCCTAAAATATGAACAAATTTTATTACTTTCAAGTTAAACTGCATCATAGTAAAAGGCGATCAGGGATAATGTTAGAATATAAGGCTCTGACTGGAGCTACAAGTAACAGATCAACACAAAAAAAGGTTTGGAGGAAGTCCTTATTTCTTGTTGGAAATATATAAAAAATGTACATATCCCCAATCATAATTTCAAGGGCCATTTTACACCACAAATGTCAATTTTCTCTGTCAAGTGTTGTTTAAAAATTAGTTACTTTTAAGCTTCTTATAAAAAACAGCTTTCCATTTCAAACAAATACTTTCTGCAAAACCCCAAGGGGACAGTCATTCAAAAATGAAACGCCAGCATACATTCCTCCACATATCTCATTGAAATAAATGATGACATTACAGTTCACTAGAGTGCTAGAACCTCAGGCTTGGAGGTTCTGCAGATTCAGTCCTCTCTGTTGAGTTCTTCACATATTTGACTACTGACACCTGCTTCCTCCCAGCCTTTCAGCACTGTCCATACAGAAAAACTGCTATGGGGAGAGGTACAGGAAACTTATCAGGAGCATGGTAGTTCCACAGGCTTTATTTTTCCATGTTCTGCTCTAAATTAAGACACTGCACACCCTGCTTTTGAGTTATTTTCCAATGGATTCCAGTAGAGCAGCCAAACAATAACTGGCAGTGTTCAAAGGCCTACTGTGTCCCGGCTGCACCCCTCCTCCCCCTGCTCTGAGGACAACATCACAGTGTTTGTATAGCAAGAGGATCTGGGGTAGCTTCAGCTAAATACCAGCATTTGCGCTGTTTCAGAAACTGATCTGTTGCCTGCAGCAGGCTGAACAGGTCGGTATGAAGCTAAACAACTTTATCTCCATTAAACAACTATACAGAACATATCAGCATGTTCTTATTTGTACAAACTATAGACCTATATTAGTATATTCAAATGACTATTTTCACATTTCTTACTCAAGAGAGGAATACTGTAGGTTCCATGCAATGAAAGTATAACATTTTATTTTCACCTTGCAATAATATCAGGAACAGAGATGATGTTTATTTGGAGGCAGAAAAATACAAAACACTTTTTTCTCTTCTTAAAGTAGTTTTACTTATTATAGCAGTTTTAAGGCATCCTGCAAGTCAGGATGACGAAAAAAAAAAGTATTCTAAAAGACAATACAGCTTCATTAAAAAGTAAAGTCCAAAAGACTCTGTTGTTTTGGATAATAATGATTTTCAGTGACTGCAATGAGGTAATAAATTAGTAAATCCATTAAGGTAATCCATTATTATACATTTAAGGTAAAGGTAATCCATTATTAAAGTCATATTTGGCACAACAGTGCTGTGTAACCACAACATATTTTTAGATGATCTTTTACAAATAAGGCCTTCTTCGTGTAGAGTGCAAAGGATTGTATTAAACATGTTTTTTTCTTACATACAGTATATTTAATAGTTCAAGTAGCTTCTACACCAGAAGAAGCTCCACAGCTGAAAAGTTGTGTTTGTTTTCTTCTCTTTTCAGCATGGAATAAACCTTTACTTGTCCCAGGATACTTAATTGCAGTATAAAATTATGTACATCATTTTACCAGATAAAATACAGCATTGCAAAATACTTCAAATTGCCACTATCACAAGCTTCAGATAATTCTGTTGAGTCACTAGACTTTTTAAAGCTACAGCACTACAAGTGTAAGCAGTATTTGCAGTCATTTAGCATAAATAACTCAGCATAAAACATCACATCCAATAAAATGATCAACCTCTTGAAAAAGCTATACAATGTATTAAGATACAGTTTCACAGGTGCTTCAGAAATGCGTATGAATCTTCTTCTTGACGAATTACTAATATTTTAGTAGTTTTAGTAGCAAGGTTTACGAATGCTAGTGTGCATTGTTTAACTATGGCTTCCTTTCGGGTCCACATTAACAGCTTTACATCATATCAGAAAGCTACTTATCCCTTGTATGGTACATGACATGCCAGAGCCCTTTCTATGTAGGAAAGGGCACTAGGCAGGACTATAATCTGGACAGGACATCCTATCCACCACTGGACACGCTTACAAACACTCTGGGATCATCAGGGGCACCACCTAATTAAGTCAGCCAGCATGTTGTTGGGTGATGGGAACATCTGGCAAAAAAACCTTGTGGAAACTGAAAGAAAATGCAAATGCTGTAACGCAAATATGCAAATCTTAACCGTTGCACCACTGTGCTGCCCTTTCCCTTGCTATTCTAATTATTTTCTTTTACCAATTTGCAGCTTCAAGGCAAAGTAAAGCTGCCTTTAAAATGCAAAAAGTAATACAAAAGAGCATCTTTCAGCTGGTAGAATGAATTTGATTTTGTTTGCTTTGCTTCTTACAGGCTCACTGATCGTTAAGTAGGTGATGCATTTCAAGGTCAAAAACCAGCACAAAACACCTGAGTTCCCAAAGCTTTTCTACCTGCTTTGAAATCTGACCAATAATGAAGCCTTTTTGGTTGATGGTATATCAGGGACTTAGCAGCCTGTAACCTTCTATCTGTTCAACCTTGACAGCAGAATGAATAACTTTAGATAAGGAAGGAGCTGATAAAGATATGCAAACACATTTCACACACCACATGCTGTGAACAGGTCTGTATCCCCTGCTTTGGCACCCTCTTCCAGTCACAACACAAATAAACAAAAAGGAGCAAAACATTTGACAGAATCAAGTACTGCAAAAAAATCCATCCAGGAAGGGAAGGAATCAGTATTGGGCAAAATCAGTTACAGAATGTAGCATTTCAAACCATAATTATTTAAAACCTGTTAATTACAAGTGTTTGTCTTCAGCCCAAACACTCATTTTAGTTTTGCAAAAACTGACTAAAGTCCTATGATTTGATTTATGCTCTCTCAGGGTGTTTATGTGTATATTGAAAACACAGATTCAATTTAAAACAGCATATTAAAACAATTAAAAGCCATCAAAATATTTCTCCAGTTCTCTAAAAGCCATTTTTCTCCACTTCATTCATTTTTCTGCTTATCTAAACATTTTAACTGACACCATGTAAGCATTGAGTCTAAAGTAAACAACCAGGAAAAACAGTGAGAACGGAAAGGAAAATTATTAGTGGTCTGGAAACATAACAATTCCACCAATAGGAGGAAGACTTAGAATGCAAGTTTGTAAGTAGACACACTGAAGTATGTCTCCTCAATACAACTGCATCCATGCATGACGTTACTGATTATCATTGTGTGTGTATATAACAAGGGCACCTTTCTGTTCATTCAGACAGCAATGCTCTTCCTGTAATGAGATTAACACATGCTCACAGCACAAAATGAATAATGCCAAACACTTTCCAAGGAAACACACAAAGCATGTTGTTTTTTACTACATTGATTTTACACCACAGTGTGTATGTTCAATTAATCACTTTAGTGATTGTTCAGTAATGATTAATCTTACTAAAGTCTAGATATTGATATTACTAACCAAACCATGTCCTCCTACCAAAATCATTCTAATCTAGTTTTGCTCAGTGTTACTGTTAATGTGCAGCTGGGGGTTCTCACAGGTTTGATCTGCATGAACTGTAACTTAAGTGAATGGTTCTAGTACATTACTGTGTGTACATATAATTTCATGGTAAAAGCAGTTACGAACATAAGAAATGTTACAAACAAGAAGAGCTTGTTATACACCATTTGCTTGATAGTAAGTAATTTATCTGAAGATCTTAACCTTCTAATTTATCTGATGTTTCAGAAACATGATTGGATGGCTTGTGGCTCCAAGCCACCAGCCTTCAGCTACTTAAAAATGATTCATTTAATTGTAAAGCACATAAATGAACTCCTTTAATTACATTTTTATGAGTCAGTTTATAAAATGTTTTAGTTTATGAACTGCTAAGGAATATTTTACAGCTTTTCTAAGATATGTATTTCTATTTTGTGTTAAAACACAAATAATGTTACAATTCTTTTGGGGCATAGAAATGTCCCCTAGAGATATCCAATAAAAACAGAAGTTAAAACAAGTCCTTCAACAAAAGTGTGAACTGGTGGCATTTAAATTGACCTAAACAAGTTGTTTTAGGGACTGTCCAAATTGCATATTCAAATTTCTGAGATAAAAAAATCACCCTTAATAAAACATTTTCTAAACTTAAGACAGAGCAAATATCATTGATCTGATGAGGAAAAAATACAGGCTTCTTAATTAAGAGCCAAAGAAATGCAGAAGATTGGAGAAAAAGGGCAGACATTAGCGCATGAAGCCTTTCACATCTGGTTGTCAGGTTTGCCAGGCACTGTGCCTGTGAGTCAACGTATCTTCCCATGATTAGATACCTGATGGCCATAGCAAAGATGAAAACTGACAAGTGAGCAAACCAAGTCTAAGACTCCACTATCAGAATCTTCCCCACTTTATAGAGCGTGAAGTGGGGAGCAGTGATTGGTTATATGCAGTGACTGAACTGGTTTCTGCCCTAGGCAGACATAACGGAGAAGTTCTGAAGGCAACTTGCAATGGCAGAAACTGTACGAAAGGGAAAATAGCCATACTTATTACCACATTGTAGAAGATCATTTATTCTTGCATTTTTTCAGGATCACCAAAATTTGCATCAAGCCTTCTATTAAACACAACAGATTGGGACAAAATGTCGAGAATGACAGGATTACTGCCCATTTTAATTGCAGCTTCTTTAACCTTACAACTCTTTCTTAAGGATGTCAGCTTTGGATTTTGTGCATAATCTGTGTCTTTTTTTTCTCTTTTTCAATGACATTCCTGTTGCTTTTACTCCATTAATTGTAATAGTTTAAATAAAGGCACGTAAAGGTAGTTTATACTATACATGTAGTAAAAAGAAAACCCGAAAGTTGAAACTGAAACTCATTTCTATTTTTACAAATAATGAAACCTACCAGCATCATCTCAACACACATTGGAATGTCTGATAATCTTACAGTTATGAGGAATAGTATTTTCTTCATGACATGCTGTTACAGCTGAACAGAACAATACAACAACTCTCCTGAGTATCCATTAACATCTTGCTTTGATGGCATCTCCTTATTCACTTTAAGAAACTCATTTTTGCTCAAGGAGGAATACAGTATCTAATGGTAACATCAGATGATGGATTTTCTTCATTTTGCATGCAATGACTTCAGTGATTCTTATCACTAATTTATTACAACCCCATACATCAACTGAGCCGTGCTTCCAAGCAAACATGTAACATTTCAATTCTCTTCTATTACATGACAATGACTTAGGCAGGAGGAAAAATGTTAAAAATATTAAAAAGTGTGAGAGCACTTGCACTGCTTTAACACATGCAGTGGGTGCCCTGTGTAAGTAGTTATTTTTACTTTGACAAAGTCAAATTATTTTAATTCCACAGATGTCTTGAATCAATCACAGTAAAAATCCTTCTGCCCAAAATGCCAAACATGAAAACTTCACCTCAAGAATAAACATACAAAATTTAGCACAAAACCTAAAATTAAATGCTAAGTGCCATGTCGAGTTCATACTAGGAAGCTATAGAGAAGGACATTAAAATTTATGGGTATACAACAGCAATGCCTGAGCTCCTTTCCCTTACAGAGTTAATTGGTTCACTGGCTCACTGTTGAGCAACATAAATATATAAACACAACTTGGAACTTCCAGTAAGAAGGTTTTAATTTTGCTCTGGGAACAAAAGTAGTATGCGAGTGAGAGGTTGGCTGAAGGGGTAAGGAGGTAAGTGCTAAGAGAACCAAAACATGAAATAAAAAGGCAAAGAAATGTGGATTCTGGTACAAGAAAATGTTCTGGTGGCAAACTACTGTATACTGTCTGCAACAAATCAGGTAAACGTTTTTGTGAACTCAGTGAACTGGACAAGACCCACACAAATTAAGATGTTGGCACTGATAAAGGTAGTTCTGATAGTTCTGAGATCAGTACCTCTTGGACAAAGGTGCAATCACTTACAATTTCATCTTAGTGGATGCCTTTTTAAGGAATATAACACCAATTCCCTTATAATATTGGAGTCTTTACTTGGGCCTTTTTGCGCAGTCTTTGTTTAATTTAGTTTGAAAAGTCCTACTGCACTCATTCAGGTTTGGAAATTAAAAATCACGGCACTGCTTTAGCAATCAGTACTAATTGTTGAGGCTGTGCCAATACTTTGATGCAGTCCAGGTAAAAGAAAACAAATGTACCAAGACTAGAGATAGTGAGGAGATGAGATCAGAGATCATGAAATTCTGAAACTCTCCCTTTATTATTTGCTCTTGAGCACTGATAACCAAGAATAATCAGTAAATGTTCTGATAGTGTGTCTAGGTACAAAGAACAGAGTGGGAAATAATGGGACAATTTCCTTTTGATTTGGAAAACACACTTGTTATACAAAAAAATAAAAGTATAAATTAAGTTGTAGTTAGACATATAAAATAAAAAAATAACAACTCTAGTCCAGGAGTGACACAGTCTTATCATGCAGGTGCATTTAATTTGCCTCCCATTTATAACTCAGGAAATTGACAATTGCAAATTGATAAAATGAAAAACTATTAAGTTGTTTAATTAAAAATTGTATGGACAGTATAGAAGAAAAGTAAACCTTCTAGATCTGTCAAATGGCCTTCTGTAATTTGTAGCCTTACTTATATTAAGTATAAGTATGTATACTTAATCCATATTTTAAAATAACCTAAAAAATGAGTTTGAAAACTGTAATTTTCATGACTTAATTTTCAGAAATATGTGTTAGTACCTTTAATTATGAAGCCCTGCAAATATATAAGAGACCTAGTCTAGGCTTTTGAGATGATTCTTGTGGGTATAATCCCATATCAAGACTGTCAAATCTATCAACAACATAATGAATAGCAACTCTCTGTGTTCCCAATTAAACAGTCCCCTGCAGCCAATGAATATGTAACAAGCAGGGAGATCAATAAATGGCATTATCCAGGCTTAGATTATACAAGAAACTTGTTTTGACAGAACCTTCCCTACCTTAAATTAGGCTTTAATTAAAATTTTACTCTTTGAATCGAGCATAATTCTTTGAACAAAGCTATCAGAATGGGAAAGTAATAAAAAAAAACAATGAACAGCTTTGGCATTTTATGTACCATTGTGAATACATGATCCGCAAAACGTTTTGAGTGAGTTGAATGAGGCCAAAAAACATGGAGAGGGCAGATATACAATCTGGAGATGTATCAGGATATAGCATATGCCACATCATCCAGGTGGGTCTACACACTTGTGGTTGTGGAGGGGAGTCCCCCTTACCTGTAAAGAGCTTTGACTGGAGTGTCCAGAAAAACTCTTCGGAAATGTAAGTGTTATTATTATGAAAGTGTAATGCATATATCTGAAACTATATAGCCAAACATGTTGAATTCAATTCAAGTGATGTTGTTAGAATTGTGTTATACACTAGACAAAGCTGCAAAAAAGTCCTGCTGCTCTGTAATCAGTCCATAAAGAAGAACCAGACACATTCCTGGATTAAGGAAAAATCATGCACTGACGGGCTGAGAAAACTGAACCCTGTTAGTCTTGAGCAGAAGAAATGGAGACTTGATAAGGGCGTTCAAAAGCCTCAAAGCGAACTTTGTCAGAATGAACAGTGACACACAAACCTGAGGACACAAATTAATACTACATGCATTTAAGACCAGGAACAGGAAGATTTTCATTACCCGAAGGGTTATGGAATTATGGAACAAGGTATGCAGCCACATTGTTGAAGCCGATACTCTGGCTTCCTTCAGGAAACAGCTGGATGAAAGTCTTGGATCAATAAACTGCTAAACGGGCCAGATGGGCCAAATGGACTCCTCTCATTTATAACCTCTATGCTCTTACGTTAAACATAAGGAATGTTTCTTTATTATTGGATAGATGTAGAACACAGTGCATGGTGAGCAGGAATGTGCCTAGGTAAGCCAATGGACAGAAAACAAAATAGAAACAATTTGCTGTGCTGTAGGACAAATTACCTTGCACTAACTATGTCTGTCGCAATTCTGTAATACCCTGGCATTTTGCTGCAGATTTAAGATATGCTTAATTCCCAGATTTTGTCATCGAATATTTCTACATCAAGGACATTTATAGCAATACTTTTAGCTGCTCTACATTATTACAAATACAATAAACTGACAAGTAAAACTAGAAGTTTTAAAGCATGTTCCTGCAACAATTAAAGTATTACTGTGAAGAAATACATGTTACAACCAAATCAAAATGGTATGTGAGCCAGCAGTGTCAAAATAATAATGCATCATCAGGGCAGTGTGTGCTTCTAAGAATAAAGAAAAGGATTTTACTATATGTATAGTGAAACATGCAGTTGTATGTTTGTGTACTATGGGTCATATAAAGAGAACACTGTTCGGGAAACCCAAAGACATTCCAATGCATACTAAATCTTATACCACTCTCTGCTTAGACCACTCACAATGGGTTGCCAGTATCTTTATTCCTCTGCATGGCTCCCCCCTCTGCTGGTTGTGACCTTGGGACTTCTGAAGCCATGATGAAAAAAGAGACAAACCTGAGAGCTTTCTTGGGGAGAACAGTCTCTTGACATATTCCAAAGATGATGAACAGCTTCGGTCTGAAAACATAAATCTTGGGAATCCAGCACTACATCATCTAGTTAGACTGCACTAAGGCTATGCAAGGCCCATGTGTTCTGCTGTAAAACATGGATTATACACTAAATCCACTAAAACTTTGTGAAAGATGTCCTGTGGTGTACAGTGGGAAATGGAATATAACAAAATAATGCAGATGAAAACAACAATCCATGATCATGTTTGTGTGGGTTGTTATGCTTGTCTGCAGTGTTACAAATTCAGGAAACCAAAAAGACTGCTAGATTAAGATTTAGAGGTTAGGAGGTCTAGAAAAAGCCAGAACTGGATGGATAAATGTGATATACATCAGGGATTTTTTTTCTTTTCTTGGAGCTGACCCAATATATCATGAAAAAGTAGGCTAAAATGAGAATATATATGACACAGAGACTTAACTTTTCTCAACCTTGGAATTTGACCAAAATAGCAGTCTTCTAAATAAATGCAAAACCCTTAAAATGTTCCAACATTAGTGGTGGGGTAGTGCATTACAATATCATTTCAAAATATCTCAGTGCTACATAAGGGACTGATAGTCAAAACAAAACTCAACTAACTTCAAACTTTCTATACCGATTCTGGGCTTACACAATTAACTATTCACTCTCAAATCGTGCACTAAACCAACTAAAATTCTTCATTGAGAGGCCGTATTATTTAAAGTCACAACAACTTTTAACATATTGTATTTTCAGAATATTCTTTTTCTCATAATATCAGAAAGCATCAATTAAACACCTTCAAAAAGAAAGTCTATTTAATTTGGAACTGCACCTGCTTATGAACACGTATAAGAACTCGTAAAAGACCATTTCAAAACTGTCATGTAGTAGATGTGAAATTCACATCTTTTGTTGAAAATGGACATGAAAACATTAAGAAGTAAATGCAGAAATTTGAATTTTATTTCTTCTACCAGTAGGCAGATTAGCAAAGTTTAACAGAAATTTAATTGCATATGATTTCATATACTCCACATATTTCTTGTTTAATTATCTACAATACAAAGACATCTACTGTATTCTCATATACGGACTCAACACTTATATGCTGATCACCTTTTGGTGCTCCTTAAGACCTGTTTAGACAACACCATTGATCTGTCTTACACCTTTATGAACATTTACCACGTATCGATACTGCAATCTTCTTAATTGTACCTGCTTTACTGTAAGACTGATTTTCTTATGTCCTTCCTTGTCAGTTGTCTTCTTGACTGTCTTCTGTATTGCACTAGCATTGCACTTCTAACATGTGCCTCTCACACATTTTTATCATTTTGTATTTTTTACTTATTGTTCTACTTGATTGTTAACGTAAAGATTTATTTTTGTAGTAACTTTCTGTATTATTTTATACAGTTTAAGGTGCCCAGGAAAAGGGCCCCTGCTAAGCAAATTAATAATAATTTGCATATATACATTTATTCTTTTACCTTTGCTTAAAATGTGTTTCTTGAGCTTCCTTTTGATTTGTAGTTCTAAAGTCAGAATTAAAGAATCCATTGCATTAAGTGGAAAAAAAAAGAAATTCACAAATAATTGGAAAAATTTGGTAGCTGAATTATATAACAAATAATCTTAAACTTACATTAGCAGAACACCACCATGATAAAGTCTGAAAGTCTTTGAAATTCATGGGTTTGCAAACCAAAGCCAGAAGGTAAGAATGGACCTCACAGTAGCCTTGTTACAGTGCTACACATTTTTAACTTGTAACAGCTGATGTCCTAAGGCAACAGAAATCCATCTGATTTTGCCAAAAGTGGCCTTGTATTTACAGAAAATACACAAGCACATTTTCTTCATGCCATTGTTTAGCTCTTTCGGCTGCCCTCTGAACTTTTCCTTCATATTCCAGATGTTTAACTGTGTCTGGCGGACAGAGGGATTATGCAACTTTGCTTTGTCTCTGCTGAGCAGGAAGGAGGCATTGTATCTTGAGCTGAGCTGAAGAACTTACCAGTGGAGGAAGGAGGAGGGTCAGATTCTCATAAAAGCTTCTACATGCAGAAAAACTGAATTCACAAGCAACATTGCAAATAGGCAGCCATGGAAAGGTTAAAGACACATCGGCGCGAAGCTGCGTCACACAACATTCTGTAGAACTCTCCCAGTAGGCCAGCAAACTACATAATTCACATGGAATTTTAAATAAGCAGCTACGTAAATGTTTTTATATCTTGGCAGGTAATATCTGCCAGGCTAGGCTTAAATAGGCT
This sequence comes from Lepisosteus oculatus, assembly GCF_040954835.1. Taxonomy (NCBI): domain Eukaryota; kingdom Metazoa; phylum Chordata; class Actinopteri; order Semionotiformes; family Lepisosteidae; genus Lepisosteus; species Lepisosteus oculatus. The sequence continues at coordinate 7,117,668 of NC_090719.1, read as the reverse complement.
AGGCTACAGACTATATGATCCGCTACCATGTGGAAAACGGTACCGGAGCATTCGGGCCCGGACTACCAGACTCAGAGCCAGTTTTTACCCCCACACTATCAAACTATTAAACTCCCAGCCTCTCTCACTCTCACCTCACCTCTCACCTATGATCTGAACCTCGCAGTGCCTTCTTTCTTCCAAAAACTCAAAAACACATTGAAAATCTACCTCAACCATACATGTCAAAAGCTCCCTCCCCATAATTCCTTTCCCTTTATTTCATTATGTTAAAGCATGTTTTGCACATAACCTGTTACCTTTTTGTTGTTCTGCACATTGCCTGTTGTTGTTTTTGCACATTGGCTGTTGTTTTTTTGCACACTGGCTGTTGTCCCTGTCTTTCTTTTGTTATACAATTGTATTGTTGTTTTTTTCTTTTTACTACTTATTGTCCAAGAGCTAGCTAAATAGCATTTCGTTATACCATATACCTGTATATGAGTATAATGACAATAAACTTGAACTTGAACTTGAAATGCTGCATCAATTGAACACGAAGAAAATGTGCTAAAGGAATATTCTAAAAAAAGCTGCCAGTCTCCAATATTTGGGAGACCCATTTCACATTTGTACCTTATCAGTAATGGTTTTGACCTTTATTTCAAGAACAATCTGTCATTAAACAAGAATAATTCTACCAATTATTTTATTGATTCAAGTTATCAAGATCCACAAATCCCTTGGCTCTAACTGTTCATAATTAAATTGAATTCAAGCTTTATTGTCCCCTAAGGGAAATTTATTTTAATTTAATTTAATTCTTAATTATACTAATGAACTAAGCTTGGATAACTTGAGTGAAACTATTTTGCTATTTTGCTCAAATCTCAATCAGCAGTTAATAGAAAAGTACCTACCAGTGTCTCAGACACCGAACTCTGGTGAACTGGAGGTACATTTAAAAATGAACATTTCCATGATAATCTTCTACAATAAAACATTTGCTCAGAATAGGCTTATCTGAAATGGCAGACTACAACAAGAATGTATTAGAATGTAATAGTAGATATAATTACCATATTAATTAATGAAGAAATCCATAACACCTGCATGCATTAATCTGGAGCAGGGATCTCCCTATCTCAGAGCCTCAGCCCATTAGGTTGCACAGGTAACCATTAAATCATTAATTTTGAAAGCCATGGACAAATTAAACTTATCAATTAAACCAGTGGTATGTTCAATTAAGCAATTTAGAGATCATTTGTAAGAAATATTACATCACTATTCATGGCTTGGGGACTAGGGTTTCCTTAATTCAACACATTACTTGCTTAATTGATCAGTAACTTGCAAGGGTTCCTAATCTTTAAATAACAGGCAATTTAGAATAACCTATACAAACTAACTTGACTAACTTGGATCTTGAGCCTTCTAGGACCAGGGTTCAAAACCATTGATTTAGAATAAAATTAATTATTAATACCAGTGTCTGACTGAAGAACTTAGCTGTTTCACCTGTTAGAGAATATGGAAGATTCTAAAGCACTACATTATTCTTATAATGACTGTAAGCCTCAGAATCCATTTGAAAATGAGCACAAAATGTTTTTTTTAAAACTGATCTGCTAAATAAGACCAAAAATAACCTTCCCCCAGCAACTCCAGCAATGCTTATATGCATTTACATACCTAGCTGGACTGGTGAAATCAACCTTAAATGAAGGGCTTGAACTCATAACCATGAGACTAGTAGCCTAGTCTCAATTCCATGCTGCCCTCACAAGATCAAAGCATTACTATAACTATTTAAAGACATAAATGGGCTTATAGGAAAGACAAAGAAACACAATGCCCTAAATCTTAAATTTGCATTATCTTAGAATTTTCAAATTTTGACACTACACACTGAAATTCCTATTGGCCCTTCACTGTAATGTTACAGCCGCAGGGTACAATACTCCAACTACATAGTCTTAATCTATAAAGATATAAACATTTTATCCTTATAATATTAAACTCAATTGGGTTAGGGAAATTTATTTAGCAATAAAACTGTTCTCATTCTAAAACAGCAGTTGTGCCACTGTATATTGACAGTGATTCTACATATACAGTAAATAAAACTATTTTCAGGACCTTAACAAAGGGCCTAAGTTATTGAACTGCATGAGAAGCACTTTTATGCAATGAGTCACAGGAGGCTAAATAAATCATCTTCATGATATAAATACTATAAATCTTACAGACTACAAATCTTCCCCTCTCTTGCAGATTTCCCTTGACCTGCATAATATGCTCAGCTCCAGACTAATTGCTTGACAAGATAGACTTGGTGCTGTTGTACTGTCCACATTAAAATAAAGCCATGTAAAAGGAGGAGGAATATGAAGGCAGTGTAGCATTGTCTTGATCTGATTAGTTTAATAGGTTCCCTATTCCTGGTTGACAAGAGCTTTGGCCAATATTCCTATTATTTGATTCACAAAACAAAAAAAAGGAAAAGGCTCTGGATAGTTTCTAATGGCCCTATGACTAAGCCTTCATTGCATGCTATATATTCACTAGAGCACAGGGTTTAGAAGTAAGCTGTGAACTATACAGCCAGTTTCTCATCAATATCACACCTCAGTGGTATTGAGACGAGTCATCAGACTGTGCACTTCCATAATCTAAATCAGAGGTGCTCCTGAATTCTTTCATGTCAGGAGGCTACATGTTCCTTCACAATGGATCTTTTCCACGCTTATGCCCAGTTTTCCATTGAAGTAGCATGTCTTCTTGGGAAGAAATGCTTGTGTGGTCATAAAAGTGATTAAGATTTGGTCTGGTCCATGATATCCAAGACAGAATGAGGCAGCATGTCTAAAAGAAAGATCTCTACTTTATTACTCAAGTTATCTGCTATTAGAAAATACCTAATATACATCAGAAGTACTTTCCTATTAAACCAACATTGAAAGTTAAATCATAACATGAAAAAGATGTTATCAGGCACATTGCTCAATCTGCACATGTTAAGTTGCCAGTTACTGTAAAACAATATGATATACTTGACAGTATTTTCAACTTCCTCTTAGAGGACACATGTAACAGTAGGAAAGTCCCTACTGAAATAGTTTATTGCATTGAAAGGAAAACAGATTAAAATCAAACTGATAAGAATGATAAGTTCCAAAGATAAAATACTAGTTTTGAATTACAGTAAAATGTGAATTAAAAAAGGAAGGACACAGTTTCCCAAAAGTTATAGGTGTAATCACACTTTTTAAAAAATGATATGAAGATTATGATCTGTAACAATTATAAAAAATAAAGTTACAAAATTTAAGATTGTCTTAAAAAAAACAACCAGCTCAATCCAACAACAATCCAACCTAAGACATTGATTCAATACTGTTTAATTAATATTAATAGTGTGGACTGTTCCACAATTTTTAATCAAGAATAATTTTGTCAGCAGAGAAACTGCATGGTATTTTCTTACTTGACTATGATTCTATCCATGACAGAAATGACTAGTATAATTGTCATTTAATTGTTTTTGTCATTTCATAGCAAAACTGCACAGCCTCACTGTTTAATAATTTTAAACACATTGTTAACATTAGCAAATCAATTTCCACAGAAAATGTAAATCAACCCATCAGCCATCAGCCCACCCTTACTAATGAAAGAAAAACACACCAGTAATATAACTCCAATCCATTTATTTGAATAAAGCACTGGGATTTGACATCCTATTTTAAAACCATAGAGATCATTTAGCATTTTCTTTGCTGTTTATTCCAGCACTACCAAAACTCCTTTTCTTAGAGTTAACCATGTGATTCTGTTTGATCAATATTATAGTCAATAGATCCCTAAATGTACAGTCTGTTGTAGCACATCACATAAAACCAAGTCAAATCATAAAACTAAAAATCTAAATCAAGACATGCATAAGTTAACATAAAAAATGCTCAACTACTCAAACAAGTACAATTCTTCAACACTAAGATCTAGGCCTGTGGGGAAGGGTTTGAGGTTCTCTCTAGCAGTACTTAGTTTCCACAGGTGGCTCTGCTGCCTCAGGCCCTATGAAATAAACCTTAAGAAGAACCAGTCTTTTCAAGACAACACTGCACTACCATTGGGTCCACTGACACTCTCTATGACCACTGAATTTCTCTTGGTTATACTCCACAAAACAGAAGATAATAATAATAATTAATAATTGCTTACACTTATATAGCGCTTTTCTGGACAGTCCACTCAAAGCGCTTTACAGGTAATAGGGACTCCCCTCCACCACCACCAATGTATAACCCCCACCTGGATGATGCGACGGCAGCCATAGTGTACCAGAACGCTCACCACACATCAGCTGTCAGTAGGGAGGAGAGCAAAGTAATGAAGCCAATTCATAGATGGGGATTATCAGAAGGCCATGATTGGTAAGGGCCAATGGGAAATTTGGTCAGGATGCCGGGGTTACACCCCTACTTTTTTCGAGAAACGCCATGGGATTTTTAATGACCACAGAGAGTCAGGACCTCGGATTTACGTCTCATCCGAAGGACGGCACCTGTTTACAGTACAGTGTCCCTGTCACTATTCTGGGGCATTAAGACCCACATGGACCGCAGGGTGAACGCACCCTGCTGGCCCCACTAACACCTCTTCCAGCAGCAACCTTAGTTTTTCCCCAGGAGGTCTCCCATCCAGGTACTGACCAGGCTCACACCTGCTGAGCTTCAGTGGGTTGCCAGGTGTGAGTTGCAGTTTGATATCACTTCTGGCCAAGATAATTTACTAACAAAGTTCTTCATTAACATACATAGCTATCTTTTTAAGCTTCAAGTGAGATTGCAACTTCTCTTGAAACAAGGCTGTGCCAAAATAGTGAGCTGAAGTCAACACTCCCTTTGAGCAGAAATAAAATGTCCCAGTCTCCACTAGCATTTTGTCTGGGTATTGAGTGAGAGCTGTGTATCATGCTCTGAAAAAGTAATCCCTCATATCTAGACTTGTCCCTGTTAATATCACATAACATATAGTCCAGATGAAAACTCCTGTTCATTTTTTAAAGACCATATAACCCTCTTTTTTCATAATGTCTGATACAGTCACTCTTCAGCATCTCCTAGCCCATCACTCACCCCTCCTGGCAAGAATTACTCACGTCATTGCCATAATTTCCACTGGCATTGTTTTAGAATGGCTATTTTGGGGTTAACATACAAGGAAATTCTGAACCAAGATTACCTCTAGCAGGGTCTGCTAAAACAAATCACTACAGGGAAAGGAAGGAGGGGGCAGGAGTGCTGGATTAAACAACACAGTGAACAACCAGAAAGACTAGATGAGACAGAAGTGGCACGTTACAGGCCATAAGGGACTTAAGAGCAAATCAGAACTGAAAAAGAGAAAGACACCGCAGTTTCTGAGTTTTAGATTTTAAAAGAGAACAATCTGTAAGAGTGTTTTCAGGGGAAATAATCCAACAAACAAATACACAAGACCTGTGCATTTGAGAAGCTGTGGTAATATTTTTACAGGAATCAAGAAAAAACAGCAAACCTGGAGCCAAGTACAAGAATAAAGAATCTCTGCAACACTACACTCCACACACACAGGAAGTCCAGTTCTATAGCAGACCTATACAAGTTATCGACAGAGTTCCCAGATTTGCAGTGCTTACTAAAAGAAAGAATCACTAAGGAAAAGCATGAATTTCAGGACAGGAAACAAGAATATCCATGTTTACGTTACGTTAATATTTTAAGATCGATAATCTTGTATTATGTATAAGAAGGCAACTACTTTAAAAAGAACCACTTTTAAAATATATATATATATAAATTCCCTGGACACACTGCAGTCCAGCTAAGTTCTAATTAAGCATTCTATATAACAGCTGGACACAGTAACTTCAGCTATATGACCATTAAAATAGGTCACTTGATCCAAATATAGGAATAATACTCTGTATATATATATACCACTTTCAAAATTTTTGTTTAAGGAAGCTGTAGTACGTAGATACAGAACTATACATCTCTGGCCTCCAAGATAAGGAGTTTAAAACTCTTGGATTGTACAAAACAATTTATAAACCCTTTAATAAGACAATTCCAGAAGTCCCTCTAAGCTGCTAAAATATTCCTAAACCCTGGAGAGGATTACAGCCCATTCCACCTGGTCCTGCTGTAACAGGATACAGAGACAGAAATATACTTACATCCTAACAGCTGAAAATAAGGGCTTTAGATTAACTTTTAATTTTTTATCTGTAATGCAGTTATTTGGCACCTGTGACTTTATGCAGCAAGACCCTGATACATCAGTTCTAGATGAATTACAACCATCAGGCTTTCAAGGTGAAAAGGTTGCATATTGACAGCTGTATTGAAAAACAACATTACACAGTTATAGTTCATATCCCTCTTTATAAAGCATCATGAAAGAATCATTCTGGATTCACCCCTTGCTTCCTTTTATGGTGACCAGCCAGCTATCTCAAATCCATTGTCTGATCATAAAGAGAATGTGAAGTCATGCTAACATATTGAAGATTAACAGATAGCAGGAGTTGCGATTAATGCCATATTTACAGTATATGAATAGGGAGTTATTCTTCTTCCCATGTTTACATATAGGGATTGATTTAATTAAAAAAATAACCATCCCTATATATCCTACTTCCCATGTTTACATATAGAGATTGATTTAATTAAAAACTAACCATCCCTGGCTTTTTTCAGCCAAGATAATACTGAATCTCTTCATGCTCTTGTTCAGGGATTTTCCGTGTTGCTGGATAACCTGCCTAGATCACATTTACCCAAATCATCAACTGGGCTGATGTGTCCCCACTAGAATAATTCTTCTTTCCAACCACCTCAGCATCTGAGAAAGATATAGAGGGTTTTCCATTGAAAGACCACATGGACATTATCAAACAAAGTACAATCCCAGATTGCTTTGAAATAAAAACGTATTTAAAGTTCATCTATCACAGCTTTCAAAGCATACAGGACTATACAATTCAGAAACAAATATTTGCACGATTTCTTTATTCCTTGTGTTTTTCACCCCCTTAATCTGGTAGCCTGGCATGGAGGACCTACTGATATGAATCCCCAATTACAGGGTACCAGCATTCTATTTGCCATAATCTGAACAAAGCCATCATGACAAACAGTGGGAGAATTGTAAACAGAGGCTGAGCCCAGACAAACCCTGATGTAACCCTGTCTTCCCACACAGTCTTGTAACCCATTTTGTCTCACTAGATTTCCCTGTAAACTTAATTTCAAATGACAGCAGAGCTTTGCTGCACTTCTTCCTAAAAATCTTAAGGGATAGCTATCCCAATTTTCCCTTTTAACTTATGGGACAGCCAACCCACTTCATCCTGCAGCCCTGTGAGGAATTCTAAACTTTTCCTTGGTCTGACTGAATCCCCAAAACCAGTCTAATTTCACGACTAGCCGATTAGACTCGCGGACCTGTTTTCTGAACCTTTTTATGGCCTGAATGATAGAACACAGCTGCAGCAGATTTTACTCTCTCTGCCTCATGGGAATGCCTCTACTTTTTCTCTTTCTAACTGGTTTCTAAGCCACACACCCACAGCACAAACCAACAGACAGCTTGGAGAAACAGTTGCTCCATTACACGCCTGTATTAACAGGAACAGAAGTTAAGTCTAACAAAGTATTTAATAGGCAAGTAATCAAAAATGTAAAGATTAGGAGTAAATTTGTGTATAAAAGAGAGAACATGACCCATTCAACCTATTTTAATGTTTATAAATTCAGGATTACAGTCCGTTCAGCCAAAATTGAGCAGCTCTGATATTACACAAAATAATTATTTAGTTGACTGAGAAAAAGAACATTAAATACTTTTCTTCAGTTCAGGTAATAAGACACAAAGACATTATCACATGGATGGAGCTGAGGAATAATTTCACTTTAAATAATCTAAACTTTTTTATTTTAGTTCTTTAAGGACAGAAAAAACTCTAGATCAAAATGAAACAACAGATCCAGTGTCAAACTTTGTCAGTTGTCAGCATAAACCCTCTATTATGAAAGACAAAAAAAGCTATTCTGGAGAGCCAGCCAGAGGTTAGTGCTCTTTAAGTACAGGTATAGAGATACAGCTGTAACTGTCATCAAAAAGGAATCCAGTCATAACAGACTATAGAAGTTAAACTCCATCAGTAGGCTACATTACAAGGTTTGGGGCTTCAACTTAATCCAGATAGTTTCCCCAGCAAATTTAATTTTTGTTCATCCAGCATAAATCAATAAACACAATATGACAGTGGACATGAGCATTTTTGAAAAGCGTAATGTTACGTTTACCTTACCAAACACTGTTAGGCTTCTAAGTAAAAGCAGATCCAGGCTGACACTCAGTAACTTAAACAGGTGTGCCAAGAAGCAAAACATTCAATGAAAGTTGCTCTTTTGACCAACATATAAGACATTGTCTACAAATGAATATACTAGAATAAACATGATCGATTTAAGAATACTGGCATAGTGAGCCTGATTGTTCATAGGAAGCAGCAAGTGGAAATACATTTCTTATACTGGTACACAACAGTTAAGCTAGTGTTATTTTGTGCTCTGTTAGTTAGTCTCAGTAACAAAGCTGACAAAACTGTTTATTATTGGTAATGTCAGAAAAAAGAGTTTACTGAGAGTGAGAGAAAGCGGTAAGATCCACCATGCTCATTTGGTTGCTAGTAGTTCATGGGCACAAGGATCTCATTCAGCTACTTCTTAAAAGCTTCCCCAGGAAATCGGCTTTAACAACACGGCTTGGCAGCTTGTTCACAACACTCTCCACTCCCTGTATAAAAAGGTTCCTCCTGTTCTCAGGGCTAAACACAATTTCTTTTAATGTCCAGTTGTGCTTGTGTGCTCCCATGTCACTGATGACTACAAAATAATCCTTTAGGATAGTTTTGTCAATAGCTTTCAGGACTAATACATTTATCAAGTTAAGGACTGAAGAAATTATTTTTTTACCCTGTACATGGCATTCCCTTTAGACCAGGAATTATGCTGATTATTCGTCTTGTTCTAGGGTAACAGGTATTTTTGTAGAGCAGCATCTTGAATTGCACACAGTATCCGCGTGAGCTCCGACTGGTGTGTTGTATAACCTTAACATTACTTCCTTGGATTCAAATTCAGAATTTTTCACAATATAAAAACATCTAGCCCATTTGGTAGCTAGTAGTCTAAGCATCTAATCCAGCCTTTTTTTTTTAAATAAAATGACTTTGCTAACATCACTGCATGATTTCTTCCACAATCTCACAACCCTTTGTGTAAAGCAGTGCCTTTTGTTCTCAGTTTCACATGCATTTCCCTGTAATTTCCATTGGTGTCTTCTGGTTTGTATTTCACTGCTGATTTTGAAAACGTCCACTGGATTGATGCACTTGTCTTCTCCACTCAAGACTAAAACAGGTCAGTAATTTCAGCCTGTCAGTGTAGGACAATAGTATAAACATGCCAATGTATCTACAGCAGTTGCTTTTCTCTTAATTGATTCCAAGGGACCAACATATTTTTTGTAACATAATGACCACAATTGTACACAATATCGTATTTTGAATATTATTATTGGTTTGTACAATTTTAACATGACATCTCTTGAATTTAAATTTTATGCTTTAAACTTCATTTCCTTACACTATATTGTCTTTTTTGTTTTTTCCATACTGTGTAGGCACTGTCTTGTATGTATAACTGTTGATGCAACCTGGCCAACCTAAATTTCCCTCTTAATTCAATTAGCACATTGCCACCTGATCTGCAATGCAGTAGGGCTGATGCTCCTGCTGCTATTCCCCAGTAAAATAAAAATAGGATTGTCCAAACCAGCACAGTGGTACAGTGGCTAGCATTGCTGCCCCGCAGTGCTGAGGCCCGGGGTTGAATTCCTGGGGTGCCATCTATGTGGAGTTTGTATGTTCATCCTGTGTTCACATGTGCTTCCTCCATGTGCTCTGGTTTCCCCTAACACTCCAAATACATACTGATAGGCTAATTAATGTCTGCAAAAACTAGCCCTGGTGTGAATGTGTGCATATATGTGTCTGTGTGTGCCCTGTGATGGACTGGTGTCCCAACCAGGGTGCATCCTGCCTTGTGCCTGTTGTTTGTATTGGATGAAGCAGTTAGAAAATGGATGGGTGGGTTGCCCAAACTGGTTCTCACTGTTGTAACGAACCTGAAAAGAGCCTATCTCACCTGACCTGACTTTCTTTTCACCCCAAATGGTTCATCAGTGTATGATGCTATTAAAACCTTTAGTCAGTCCTTGTATTCAATCAAGTACCATCTCAAAAGAAAATGTGTTGATTCAATGAGGCAAAACTCAACAGCATTATATTGAAAATGTTTCTGCCACAGGACAATGACACTGTAATACTGTGAAGCCCAAGTTGACAAAAACCTTGCAGCAACAGGTGTACTCCATACCTTTGAATAATACTGATTAAATAATTACAGATAAAGTAACAGATGTGGAGAATAATGTTGATATATGGAAATTCTGATTTTGTACCCAGCTCTGATGCATTCAAACCTCTGGTATATGTTGCTCGAAGGCTGAACATTTCACAATAAAAGCAATCAATAAACCAAATCCGATCCTAAAATCAGATGGCTTGTCAATGCATCTACAGAACAGGTGCTTCAATTTGCATTGATTGCCCTGTGCATTAGGTGCCAGGATATTTTAATTATGCAATACAGTGAAAATTACAATTTAATTTAGAAACCATTTTGCATTTGATTAGGACCATCAGCGAAAAGCCGCGTCAATTCATAAATAATTGCCCACCTCTGTTGTCAGGTCAATTGTTTTTAATGTCTTTCCCCAAGGCGTTTATTGATACAAACACAATTAGAATCATCAAATAATCCCATCATGCATCCCTGCTATGTATCTTCAGAGATGTCCTTTGTAAAGCTAGTGAATGCTGGTTAAAAGTTCTCATCCAGAAACGGCAAAAACACTTCAGAGTCAAAATCCATTGAAAACAGTCAGAATCTGCCTTATTTCCTGAGCAACAGAAATGCCAATCAATGACTTATCATGCCAAAGAGTAGAGACTGAATAGGGATCATTAGAGCCTCCCATTCATTTATTGTTATCTTCAGTATGGATCAGTTAATTTTTTTGCTTTTTTTCTAGTGATCTAAATGTCCAATTTACCATACACATTCAATCCTGTAAAAAGTGTAAAAAATCCTGTAACTGAGAAAATGTATACAACACAACATAATATTGTGATTAACACATTCTCAATCTTTAATAACATAAGTTCACCAAAGTAGCAAAGGTTTTTACAGTAAGATCCTCTTAGAATGTTCAACAATGCTGATGCAATCTCTGATTAAGCCTACCACTCCTCAAGGTTACAGCTGGCAACATTTGGCAGGACGCTACATGACCAGGTTCTCTCTTGAAATGTAAAGTTTCGGTTTCTCTCTGCTCACACGATGCAGTAGAAATGTCCTTACATTGGCATTGTCAAACCCGACAGGATTATTTGGTTTTTCTGACTCAAGATTGAGCCATCTTCCTCCAATTATATTGTAACTGACACGTGTAGCACATGAAACATGCATTCCTCCCAATCTCAGCCTCCAAAGACAAGCCTGCATACTCTAAAAATGATTCACTTTTGGCTAAGGGCAATGTATTCAGAGTAATTCCAATGATTCTTCAAGTAACTGTTTATCCATAGATTTCACTATGTGATTGATCAAATCAAAGCATTTTTGTCCCTGTGTTTGTCCAAAACCTAATTTTCCAAATGATTATTAATGCCACACTATATTCAACCTTTTACATATGCCCTTGCCCTTAAATATCTCAAGAAGCATGAACATTAGGACAGCACTGTCCCTTTCTGTACTTTTTCAAATCTTAAAGTGCATCACATTAGAGTCTCCTTGAATTCCAAGAAGCAGCAGTCTTGAACAATGTGAACACAGTACATTGTCTAATGCTCAAGAAGGATGATTGTTCTTTTATCTTTTTAGACTGTTTTCACAGCTGGTAAGGTAACATCATCACTTTTAGTACCAAAAGCATATGAGACAGTAGGCCTAAATGTTGGCAGTCTCTAAATCTGGCACACGCACAAACATATATACATTTACTGTTTGGATTCAAGATCTTGCTCCCTTGAGGTTATTCAAAGGTGATCAAAATCTACAGAAACTGATTTCTCAAAGCAAATATGTTCATATGTCTACATTTAAACGGTCCTCTGTGCTGTACGGAGATGTACTCATTCCTATTATGAAAAAGACACCTTTCAGCGCCTCTGAATGACAAACAGCTGTACTCAAAGTGAAAGCCAAAAGGAGAATGCATGCAGAAAACATTTTACACAAGGGAAAAACCTGTATCCTGTAACTGACAAGGAACTGAAAGCCCCTGTTGTGTTAATTAAATGGGTATAATACGGTATATATAGTAATGTGTACTTTGATGTCTACTTCCTATTAATCTCATGTCACTACAAACTAGGAAAATAATTTGCTCACCAGTGCCCCATACTGGATGCGAGAAATTTAAGTGTGCAAACCGGTTGCACATTAAATCATTAAGTTCTAAAATAATCGCCTGCTTCATCACCATCTGAAATGAAATGCGTGGAAACTTTCTTTTTTAAATTAACTTTTCAATTTCGTTTCAAACTTTTTTCAAGGTATCTACTACAAAGCTAACACGGATATTCCTGGACGGTTCTTTCTCACATGTATCACATTAAATCCGAGATCCCCTCATACCCAAATACGTATTTTAGAAGTGAATGGAATTTTAAAACGTATTTTAGGTTATTACTCTGGATTGTCTTCCCAATGAAAGAGAGAAAGACGTCTTTCGCGTTGCTTTGCTGTGGAATCCTGCTTACCTGTGACATCTGTGGCCTGAAATTGATTTCCTTCAAGTCAACAGATCCAGGGGAGAGATTGTGGAGCATCTGACACAACAGCACCCCATCTCTTAGAGTCTGTGCCAGGTCGAAAACCGCAGAAGTGGGCCATACGACTCTGTGGTTAGGAGGCAAGACTTTGCAATCTATAAGCCAGCGTCCACACTGTCTCCATTCCTCCATGCTGCCAGAACACAACACTTCCACCAAAATAAGGTACGACGAGCAGACCGGTGTGACCACTATAGGTTTTTCTATGAATATTCCTATCAGCAGAACAAACAAGAAATAAATCCTTTGAGCTCAACAGAAGGGAGATTCTTTCTTCTTTATAAAATCAGACATTGAAAAGTTGGTTTCCTCATACCAATTTCCCGTAAAGGGTTCTAGCTAAAGTTACCCTCGGTATTATCTTCTGGTCCAGTAGCGAAAGCCTGTTACTACCCTTTGTAATGTCTCTACGTGCAAACACGAGGATATTTAAAACAGATCCCTGAAGTGTCCCCGCTTTTAAAAACTCGAATACCCCATGCCCTTGTGTCTCATGTGATGTGGACCTCAATGGAGCAAGTTTGTTTCAGCATGTCCTTGAAGGCAACCTTTCAATATACAAACGCGGCTTCCTTCGTTTTTAAACACCACACACAACATACGTCCACGTGTTCTATTGTATTATAATAAATCTGTTGTAAGTCTTCTTTAAAAACAATAGTCTTCAATAGCTCCACAGTACATCATAATAACGAGGCATGCATTTTGCTTTTAAGTGGAAAAAAAATCTTCAAATTCACGTTTAAAAGAGCGTCCCAACAGGGAATGGAAAAATAAAATTTGCTTTTTAAAAGTTTAATTTAAAAATGGAATGCGAGCCTCCATTCATAAACGCCCAAATCCCAAATACTGTTCTGAACAAATTTAATGTAGTGCGACGAAGACTCCAGTGTCAGTTTCTGCCTTTCACTCCAGTTTGCACTCCAGCGGAATACGGGTTCTTGTGTAGTTTCAACCTGAAGTCCAGAATTGATATATTAATTCAGGGTTGGGAATTTCAAACGCCGGGGAAAGACTGGATTATGTATTTCTTCGTTTTACAGGAACCCAGACAAATGTTCTTGCATCGCCCCGTTCAACCTCTTCAGACTGCTCCTCACTGCACTCCAAAACGCACTACAGAAAAGCACCGGGAGAAAACAGATACTCCCCAACAGTGTAATCCTCTTGTCCCTTCTCTACCGACACAGGGAAACACAGTTGCAAAAATGCTCAGCCCGACATGTGTCCACTTCAGTGCAGTTACTTTTCTTGGGAACTATTTGTTTTCTTTCTTTCTCTGCCTTTTACAGTTCCCTGGGTTGGAGCGGCCAGTCGCTCAACTCCTCTCTGCTCAATCTCAGCCTTTGCAGGAATGCGTGAGCGCGCCTGATAGGAGGAGGGAGGGGGCGAATGTACAACGGGGTTCCGGTCGAGCACGCTAGTGTGTGTAGCGTTTAAGAAGTTGAGTAGTGAAGTAGAAGAAAGTTGGCAGGTTTATGGGGCTTGTGTTCGCTAAAGAATGCCCTCTGTGTGGTCTAGTTCAACGTCTGCAGGTAGCGTCAGCAGAACAGATTTCAAAGGCATGTAATGTGCAGGTTAACAGTCTGTACGATACATCTGAGCTAGGGAGCAGTGCGGACGTGCTGCTCTTCCTTTTATCTTAAGGACACAAGCCGAATACAGTATATGATATATAACTAAGTCCACCGAACATCACGGTTTTTTCTACTTATTTATTTTTTTCGTTATAGCTAAATCTCGATTTATAATAGAACGTAAAATAACTGTAGTTAAATTGGATATTTTAAATGTTAATTTGGAATTCCTTTCCACACTGTATCTAACATTTATTCAAGTCCAGGAAAAAGGAGACGGTGGTTTTAATAAAACCCACCGTCTTTCACGAGTCTTTGTTAGACTTGTGAAAGCCCAGCGTTAACAAGAAAATAATAATACCATTTCCTCTCACCCATGTTAATTAAAATAATGTTTTCTAGTTATTCTTGATGAAGCTGTAAGTTATTGTCTTTATCGTGCTTATGGTTACATTTGTGTGCAGATCAAGGTCATCCATGTAAAAAAAATATTTTAAAGAGTTGTGATTCAATAAAATTGGATGCCTTTTCTTAAATAATCCTGCGTTAAAATGTGCTTAAAAATATTGATATACAAAGCTTTATTTTGATGTTTAGATCAATGACATCCTTTGGCACATACCTGTAGTCTATTTCCCACTTTCTTAGGCAGGTGTTAATTATATTTAACAACAGTGTGGTTTAATCTTGCCAAAAACTAAATAATATTTATCTTCCCAATTCAAAGTTGTAAAGTTAAAGAAATAACTGTCAAAATTGAAAGCAAGTTTGGAGTATTTTAGCCTTCATCTGCAATACCAGTGAATTTGATAAGTAGCAGCACCTAAACTCTCAGAATTCTTTGGCATTTACTCTGGCATTTATGAGTTTCTAAGAAATTTAGTCAACAGGTTCTGTAGTAAGATAAAGGTAAAAAATGCATAAAAATGTTATGAAGTATCTTTCACAAAAAGGGTCCTTTATTACCTATTTTTGAAGGAAGATTATTCTCCTGTCCACCAATGAGAAAATGCTCTGCTTTTAGCAGAGAGGATAGTTCTTTGTCTCTGAAATGATTACTTGTCATTACATTTTTGAGCAGCGATCCATCATGAGTGGAGACTGGTCATGAGTACTGTGAGGAAGTCCATACTCCTCCATATGTCGCAATCTGATTGGCACTACAGAAAAGAAAGGCCCCTGATGTGGCCTTGTGTGCCAGAATGAACTGTGGCGCTTGTAGTTCTGACTCTGAATACAAAACACTGGGAACTAGTTTAACTATCCTCTCTTATGCTCTTGTGAAATACTAAACGATTGCTTCTGAAAGTATTACAGAAAGGATTGTTTTTAATTAAAGCTTAATGTAGCCTCATTAATTAATGAATCTCTACAAAATTGCTGTTGTAGTTGTTCAACATTTCAAGTTATCAAGCTACAATGGTACTTCTGGTAATGGGTACAGTTGGAATGTGAATAAATATTCTTATCAGTTAAGTGACAGAATTTACTTGACACTTCCTCTTATTTTTCAATGCTATGTACAAAACAGTGACTCCTATCTTTGTTTGGCCAAATTGGATTGCTACTTTTACAAAAAGGGAATGTGCCTGAATTTGATTTCACAGTGTGAAAATGTGGAATTAAATAAATAACCCTGTAAAAAGACTCTGGTGTAAAATAAGGACATTTCTTAAATTATTAGTCCTTGTGCACACACATATAAAGTAGATACCTGGAATGCATTCTACCATTTCATACCACCATGAATAAAAATGTAGATTTGTTGAAAACTCTATATAATAAAAGGCTCTTTCCATTAACATATTGCTCCTAGTTAGTACAGGCAAAGTTAACAGAATAGGATGCCAGCAAAAATCAACATTGTAATGATAGGAATCTAATTTTTCAGGGTTTGACAGTGCAGACACCATTAGGACTGTCTACCTAGGCAGGCAAAGAGGAAGAAATAACAAAGTCAATACTCTCCAGTGAAAGACAGGAGACGGATCTTAAGAGGTCTGTTTTGGGAGCAACAGCAAGTGGGAAAAACAAACATTCCATGGCCACAATTGTTTACACAAATTAGTCAAAAAAACTTGCATTGTTTTCTGTTTTTGTTCTATGTTTAAAGATACACTATATATGATTTATTTATGTATGTATATGACCATGACTATGACTATGTGTATATATGTATACCTGTATATTACTTTTTACTGAACACATGATGGTTACTCAATTTCCCTTCGGTATCAATAAAGTATCTATAAATGGTATCTTAATGCAAGTATGATGCTTATCCTATCAAAACCAATGTTAAAGGGATGCAGCCTAGTTCACTTTAAAGCACAGTCCTACAAAAATAGTTGTGTTTGCTATGTTGAACCGCTAAACCATCTGACTTAGAAAGCTGAACAGCACAGTACATGGAACCAGTCCTAGTCACTTTTTAAAGTCTCATTTCTGAAGACCCCTCAGTATTTCCAAATTATACAACTTCTGTCTTCTTTGTCATCTGTGAACAGTTTCTAGTTGATGAGCAGCACAAGGTCATTCTATTTCAAAATCTCTGAATGCATTTTTCCTAACACTGGCGTCACCTCTCTCGAGAAGTAAATATCCAGTTTGACAGGCTGATACAAGCCTAATATTAATGGCCACTAAGCACAGGCAGCACCTGATATGTACTAATATAGGATTAGGTGTTACAGCTATGTAAACATCAGAGGTTTCCACAAAGCACATATCATCTAATAACTGCCAAGGCTGGCTACCATGGAGACTGTGTCTCCTGACACCTCTAGTTCTAAACCTGTCAACCTTTGGCTTTTGAAAGGCAGTAAAATGTAAAGAGGAGAAAAAAACAATTGTGGTGAACTCTGAAGCAGTTTTTACTCTTCTCTCTTTGAAAGACAACTGCACAAAACCTTCAATGTCCTAGAATGTCTTTCTCTAAACATGTTTATGCACTCATAGGTACGTATAAACATCAGTAAAAGTATCATTTTTTGTTTAACAAAGCAAAGCTCTTCCAGCCATGTGTATAATACATTTATTTAAAAAACATATATACAATGAATAATGCTCCTTTTAAGAAAATGATTCATATTTTAACATCTGTGCTATTTGCTTAAAGCACTGGTTTACACTATTCAACCCTTCATTAAACTCAGTTTGGTTTAGCCTGGTATTTGACTTAAAAAACGTGTAAAAGTGTAGTAGGAGCATATAAAGCATACAAAGTCTAAAGATGGTAAACATTAGTATACCTGCAATTTAATTATAATCATACCTGTTTTGTTATGGAAAATAACAATGAATGTTTGTAATATTTCGTTTAAATATGTATATTTAAATTATAACATTATTTATTTACAGAAATACACATGATACACAGAAATAATGGGATTCATGTACAGGTGCTACAAAAGGGGGTTCAGGGTTAACTAATGCACTTGTCAATAATTATAAATAGAGTAGAACTTGATTTCTTACATTTTGGAACTACATACACTGCACGCTATCTGGAGTGTAGATTCCTGTCATACTGTACTGTATTAAATGGCAATACATTAATAAAATACACAAATTAAGCTGTTTAACATCCCAGCCCAGGCCTCATTCCAGTAGAAAGTGTAGTCAATATTACTAAACCATGTAAATATCTGCCTATATTCATTTTTTACCATTGAAATTTTGAAGTATACTCAACACTAATGTGAAAAAATTCAATAATTACATATAATAATACATTTTCTGGTATATGTCTTTAATAATAGGCAGTAATAGAAGAAGTACTGTATAGAAAGTATTACTGTGAGCAGTATATGAATGTAATACGGGATATAATTGAACTACACATAAATGATTACAGGAGTTATTAAGTAATGCATCACTTCTAATTGGAGACAGATTTTGAGAAAATGATCCCACAAAGAGTTTATTTGAGTGTTGTAGATAAAGATATATCCAATGGAGATTCACCCCAGAGTTAGAAATACAAAGGTATGTGCTTAGTAGGAAATACCTCTAGAACAAAAATAGCATTCTTAAACTAAAGGACATCTAAAAATAATAAAAATGCGTTTATTTGACCTCATGAGGAGTTTCATGTTGATGAAGTTCAGAATAGTGAACAAAACCAGACAAACTATCTATAGTAAGTCATTTAAAAAAAGGGATACAAACGTACAGTATATGGTGAACTGTGGCTCAGTGCACTTACTGTATACTGTTACGGTATTATCGCGATTTAGATAATGTATAAGGTGTACACGTGCTCCATCTAGTGATACTAAAACAAATTGCAAGAATGTGTATTAACTAATCAAAATTTAAGAAAAACACAACAGTTTGACTTTGTAATCCACATTTATTTGCAAGTCATGTATTTAGATGTATTTAGAGTAGATAACCAAAAGTATTCTACATCATATTTTCAAAGATATTTGAAACTGACTACGACATTATGGAAAAGCTGGAACTCCAGAATATTTGTATTAAAGCACTGTGCAAACAAAAACATAATATTTTATTAAACATGTTTAGATCATAGTAGCCTCTAATTTATTCATTTCTTTAATGAAATGCAACTAAAAGTTAAACTAAAAGGTATAGAAAAGAAAGTACTTGTATATTTAAATTTTGCAATCACTTATAAATTTAAATGTGACATGTGTTTGAAAGAGTGCTGAATATACCTTTAGGGAAACTATAAAAATTAATTACATGTTAAGAAATACATATTGAGTAAATGTATTAATTGCTTGTAAACACATTATAAATCAATGCCCTAAATTTTATCCTTAAAAGGGATTTAATAATTTTTACTTCACAAAGCCTCGCACAGAGACTGGTCATCACCTTGAATGCCACTATGTGTTAATGAAGGTTGAATACAGAAGTTAGTATCATCTGCAAAAATTTGACCAGTTTACTAATTATACGAGAATCTAAATCATTGGTATGAATAAAGAAGAATTAAATTCAATTTATTTTTATCTAATGCCTTTAACAACAAGTTCAAGGCACTTAACAATGCAAGTGACCATATAGGTTATGAATACAGAACAGAAAAAAACAGAAGACAACGGAAGAGAGGACCCAAAAACTCCTTAGTAAGGAGAAATCCTCTTTGGGCATGCTAACATTATATAATTAAAAAAAGGAATAAATGAATAAGGGTATTAATCCATCCAGCATGTCTTCTGTATGTCAGTACTCCATGCAGATCTCTGTAGACCAGCAAAATCCTCCTAAACGATAGCTATGTCCACGATGTCCCTCTTGGATCCATGGCAGTGATGTAGCATCAGTTTGGTCAGAACAGATGTATCTACCTGGTGAGCCAACACAGTGACACACAATGGCATGTACTGTACAGCAGCAGCAGCAGCCATGGTTGCAGCAGGCTATGATGTAAGGTGTGAGTAGGCTAGGCTGAAGTAATAGGTCTTCAGTCTGGATTTGAATACTGAGATTAACTCGGCATCCCGAACATGGGGTGGTAGACTGTTCCATAAGTTAAAGGTCCTGTAACTAAAGGCTTTACTGCCAACTGCTTTTTTATTAATACGTGGAATATGAAGAAGGCCTGCATTCTGTGATCTAAGCGAGCGACTTGGATTATATACATTAATAAATTCCATTAGATATGGTCGTACTTTCTGCTCCTAATAACAGTTCTAGCTGCTGCATTCTGAATTCGCTGTAAGGTGTTGAAAGAGTGATGGGTGCTCCCTGATAGTATGGCATTGCAGTAGTCTAACCTGCTGTATACAAGAGCATGAATTAATTTCTCTGTGTCTTGAGTAGAGAAAAACTGACTACATTTTGCAATATTTCTTAACTGTAGGAAGCATGTTTTCAATACTGTTTTAACATGAGAGTTAAATGAGAGCCTTGTGTCTAATAAGGTTACATGCTGAGTCTTTGATGGAAAACGTTAATTCCTCTGAGTTAAGTGCTGAAGTTATAGTATTCCTATCAGTATTGTGCAAAGGAACAAGTAATAGGTTTATTCCATGCTGAAAAAAAGAAGAAAGAAAACACAACGTTTTGGCCATGGTGCCTTCTTCAGGTGTCCTGAAGAAGGCTCCACAGCTGAATCCTTGTTGAGTGAATAAACCTATTACTTGATCCTTTGCAGTCTACACATGCTGATGCAACTACCCACCTGAACTACTATCAGTATTGTTGCCTCCAAACAACAGAACCTCAGCTGAGTAACAAATTGTTTTACCACATCCAAGTCTTTACTGCATTAATGCAATTAACTGAAGTAATAATAGACGAGTTGTCATTAGGTGTAAACAAAATGTACTGCCCTGTACCACCCTACTGCCCTGTCTCTCTCACACCTGAAGAAGGCTCCACGGCCGAAACGTTGTGTTCTCTTTCTTCTTTTTTTCAGCATGGAATAAACCTATTACTTGTTCCTTTGCAACAAAATGTACAGTGCCTTGCGAAAGTATTCGGCCCCCTTGAACTTTTCAACCTTTTGCCACATTTCAGGCTTCAAACATAAAGATATAAATTTTTTATTTTATGTGAAGAATCACCAACAAGTGGGACACAATTGTGAAGTGGAACGAAATCTATTGGATTTTTGAAACTTTTTTAACTAATAAAAAAATGAAAAGTGGGGCGTGCAAAATTAACAATATTGGTCCCAGTATTGATACCTGTGGTACCCCAAA
The DNA here is from genome assembly GCF_040954835.1 of Lepisosteus oculatus. Taxonomy (NCBI): domain Eukaryota; kingdom Metazoa; phylum Chordata; class Actinopteri; order Semionotiformes; family Lepisosteidae; genus Lepisosteus; species Lepisosteus oculatus. Next base: position 7,096,411 of record NC_090719.1, on the reverse strand, counting down.
ATTAACTGGTGACATTTACTACTTTTGTTAATGCAGTTTCAGTGCTGTGGCCTGGGCTGAAACAAGACTGGAATTTCCCAAATATATTATTTGAGTCCAGATATGACTGAAGTTGGGCCACAACTATTCTTTCAAGAATTTTAGATAGAAATGGGATGTCTGAGACAGGCCTGTAGTTGTAAAGAACTTGTGGATCCAAATTTGGCTTCTTAAGGAGCGGTCTAACAACTGCTACCTTAAATTGATCAGGTACAACGCCTGATGCAAGGGCTGTGTTCATCATACTAATTATAGGTCCTAATAGTACTTCGAGATAATCTTGGACAAGCTGAGTGGGAATGGGATCTAGTGGACAGGTGGTTGACTTTGTCTTAATAATTAATTTCTTCAGTTATTCTTCATTAACTAATTGAAAAACACTAGAGGTGCTATAGAATCGGACTTATTTGTAAGATTAGCTATTGTCTTAAATAGGTAGCGAGAGTTATTTTTATTGGTTTCAATACTTTCAGAGTAGTAGACTTAACGAGCTCTGTATAGAGCTTATTTTATTGCTGTAGGCTATCAGTCCAAGCTGACTTGAATACTTGTCCTCCATTTGTGCACTAGTTTGCGGCACTCCTGTTTCTGCATATAAGTATGTTTTTTAATAATGTGATATTCTTTCTTTTTTTTGTTTGCAATGTTCCTTTTAGAATGTTTCTTTAGGAATCCAGAATACTTCACTTTTGTATTTCTGTTTATGGTTTCATAAGTGGTGTTCTGCAATCAATAAATGGCCCACAAAGCTAAATTCTCTGCCATTTATTCAAACTTGCAAAACAGCAGGCTTATGAGCTGCATCTGATGTTATAAAGACTGTGAAAGGGAACAAAGTACCATAAAAAATATTTGAACCTTTATGTACAGTACAGTATCTGTTTCTCATGGTTAGTACCCCACATGTAACTTTTCAGCTGGGTGTATGACTGGATCTGATGGCTTAAGGCTATTTGAATTTTAAAAATAGCTCTGGTTAAATTTCAAAGGAAAGGCTGCACATTAATATTGTGAAATCTTTTTTGATTATTCAATTTATTTTTATATAGTACCTTTCAGAACAAGGTTGGAACAAGGCACTTAACAAAGCAAGTGACTATACATGTTGTGAATACAGAACAGAAAAGACCAGACAATGGAGTAGAGGAACTAAAAACTATAGAATTGGTCTTAATTGTAAGATTAGCTATTGTCTTAAATAGATAGCGGGGGTTAATTTTATTGGTTTCAATAAGTTCAGAGTAGTAGACCAAACAAGCTCTATATAGGTCTTTCTTATATTGTTATCCATTCTGACTTGAATACTTGTAGACCAGTAGACCTCCATTTGTGCTCTAGTTTGCGGCACTCCTGTTTAAGGGATTGTGTATGATCATTATACCATGGAGAGTGACTAGTGGCTTTGACTACCTTAGTCTTTAACGGGGCAATTTCATCAAGGGCCTGTCTGACCACTGTATTATAGTTATGTGTGATTTCATCAACATTATTACTGGAGATGAAGTTAGCATTGTTCATTGTGTTAATAAAATTTAATGAAGTACCCCCATTGTGTCGTGTTGTAATAGTCTTCTCCTTGGCAGCTGTCAAGGGCAGTTGAATCTTAAAAGAAATTAAAAATGTGCTCAGAAAAATAGTTTTTGATGGGATGGACTAGTACATGATGAATATCAGCTCTATAAGTGATAATTAAGTCTAGTGTATGATTGTATATGTGTGTTGGTCCTGTTATATGCTGACTACAACCTACAGAGTCAAGAAGAGGCAATACTATTTTACTGAAGGTGTCTGTTTGTATGTCTATATGTATGTTTAAGTCACCTAATATTACAACTTTGTCTAAATTAATAACTAAATCAGAGAGCAGTTCACCAAATCCGGCAAGAAAAAATACATATGGTCCTTGGGGTCTGTACACTTAAAGAATGTATTTAGATGGTTCAGGTGCTATTTTAAGAAGCATTGCCTCAAATGTGTGAAAGTTATTAATAGTTTTCAATTCAATTCTCAGAGATTCACTGAAGATGGCTACTAGACCACCTCCACGCCCTGAGCAAAGAGCTTTCTGTAAAAAAGTTTAGCCATTAGGTAAGACTTCAACTAAAGGAATAGTGTCAGTGGGTCTAAGCCAGGTTTCTGTTAGTAGGCACAGGTCAGAGTTGATGTCAAGCACCATATCATACACCAGAACTGATTTGTTGCCTAGTGAGCGAACATATAGCAGTGAGCATTTTATGATAGTTTAATCTTTTAACTGATTTAGGTTTACCAGTGGAATGGAGAAATTGTCAACACAAGAGCTCCTAAAGGAACGTCTGAATTCAAATCCAGGTCTAGTGATCGTTGCAATACTCTGTCTATTCATACTCATATCTGGTTCTGAATAGTAATGTGATAAATGGGATGCTGTGTGGTAGAGAACATGGGTCGGTACAGGAGGTGAACTAGAGGTGGGAGTACAGACAGCACGCAATTTAAGATCACATGGCTGAGGCCTAGGTGGTGCTCTTAGTAGTCAAGCAAGCAAGCAAGAAGAACAGTAGTGCTAGTATACTACTGTATACTAGCGGATACAATTCTCAAAGATGGTTTTCCAAACTCATACATCAGAAAGACCACCGAAACTAAAATTATTCTGCAGCTAGGATCACACATTCTCCCTTCCCTTAACAACAGACTACTGTTCTTTTGCATTTTCTCTATTCATTGAAAGTTTCATTTCACACCTCTCTGCACCCATTCGGACTTCACACCTCTTGATTGGCCTCTCTTTTCTGTCCCCTGCTCCCGCCTCTCACTCCTCCTCCCTCCCAACTTTTGTTCTCCCACTACTTTACCTTTGCCTACTGCCCTGTCTCTCTCACACCTGAAGAAAGCTCCATGGCCGAAATGTTGTGTTCTCTTTCTTCTTTTTTTTCGGCATGGAATAAACCTATTACTTGTTCCTAGTATACTAGTATGCTAGTGCAGTAGTGCAGTATGCTAGTATACTAGCTCAGGTGGGTAGCTGCGTCAGCATGAGTAGGCTACAAAGGAACAAGTAATAAGTTTAAAAACTGTCTTTGCATTAGGCTGAACAAGCTCATCAGGAGAGCAAGCTCTGTCATTGGGTCTGACCTGGACCCCTTGGAGGTAGTGGCTGAGAGGAGAATGATATCCAAACTAGAGGCCATCATGGACAACTTCTCCCATCCCCTCTATGACAGGCTTGCAGGAATGAAGAGCACGTTCAGCAATAGACTGATTCATCCACGGTGCGACAGGGAGCGCTACAGGAGGTCATTCTTGCCTTCTGCCATAAGACTGTACAATGCATCCACCTTGCGTCTGGGCAGAGGCAACATCAACAGTGACCTGTTTCTGGACTAAACGCATCTACACATCTACTGTTACATCTGTTCTCTTTCTTTTTCTTTTTCCCGTTTACAACCATTTTTTGTGCAATATATACCAGGGACAATACATTTATATTTATATCTATAGTTACATCTATATTTATATTCATATGTGTGATACGATTTTTCTGTGTACTGTTCTGTTCTAGTTTGTTCTTGTGTGTCCGGACTGTGAGTAACTCTTGTATTGTATGTATTGTAATATTATTATATAATTTGTTACACTGTGGCTGTGTTGTGTGTGTTAAGCTGCTGTTGCACTGCAATTTTCCTCACGGGATCAATAAAGTATCTATCTATCTAGGTTAACAATACACACCATACATTAAACTCGATGACCAAATCAAGATTCTTGATCAGTCATCACATAGTGAACATGCATCCCATAGCCATCGTATATCCCAGTATAACATGTATGGTATTAATTGAAGACAACAGAATGCTACAGGCCACACACCTTGGAGGGACTGGAGTGATTCTGTTTGGAAAAGTGGTCAAATATTCTTCACTGAAGTCTGAGAATCTATTAAAAAGCTACAGGAAGCACCCCTTAAAGTTATCAAAACAAAAGGAGTCTTCACAATAGTGTTTGTGGGGGGTATGAAGAAATCTGAACATTATAAACCTGAAAATATTTTACTGTTTTTTTTTAAACAAAAACTCATATTTTATTATTAATTTGTATTGAAAATAATTTAGTTGCAGGTCATGAGTAATTTTGGAGATGCAGTTTCCAGCATCACATAATTTATTTTTACATCCCAAATGACCTTAAGTTAAATTTGCTAATACTTTGTATGTATGGTGCAGTAGTTTTACTAGGCTAGATGGAGAGCTTGTTTGCTGGTTAACACATTGTGTGGCCTGCATTATAACAGTTGTTCTGAAAAGTGACTACTTAAAAAAATATTTCTAATTTCCTTTGCAATACAGATACATGTTGTATATGTCAAAATTCAAATTAACCTTTTAGCCTTAATTATTTATCCTTTATACAGCATATAATATTGATTCCCTCTGAATACAGTACTCGAGCTCTTAGCTTTTACGATTTGAATTTTAAAAATGTGTATACAAACAACGGAGGATCCACAGGCACAAAACTGTGAAGGTTTCTTTGCTAATGGCAAAACTGACAGTATTAGCGTTACTTATTTCGGTGTAAAGTAATTCTAAGAATTGCAGTATTTTCTTGATTACATTTAGCTTAAAGTCTAGCTAAGCAAATTCAATCAAAATGTATTACAATAAATAAAAAAAATATATAGTACAAAATTAGCTAATTAGCGTGCCAAATGCTATCAGGAAGAACTCCTCTGGTATCAGTAACATGAAATCTCCCTTTGATAGGAACTAAATAAGCATAGTTATGTTTCAACGGGGACTGATGACCGTGGAAGGACTCGTTGCTAGAGGCAGCCAGCGTTACTACTTTATATAAACCAAGTAGGAAGCTATGAAGCTCGACGAAGAAACAACGGTGCGTACAAAAAAGCGTAAATTGGAAGTTTAGAAAAACTCTAATCTCAGATTAAAAACGTCTGTTTTATTAACGTTTCACAGTGGTATTTAAATGCTATACTTCGTGAACCGCAATATACAACAATTTTATGGGATTAAAATAAATCGGATTAAAATCAGTGCCATATCTGTAATATCACAACCTTAATCCCTGTTGCAACGAAGGAAGAAGTTGTCGGTCGTCTACATTTTATTCAGTTTTTGTTCGCCAGAATTTTTTAACGCTGGCAGCCTTCTCCGGCAAGAACTGAGCATTACCGTCGTTGATAAGAGAAACATGGAAGAAACGCTTTGTACATGTATGTATTAAATATATGTTTCCAGAGCAGATAAAAAAGGGAAAATCAATGTAACTTTATTTATGCTACATTCGTGCTTTTGTAATTAATCTAAAAACGACTTTATACCACAAAATACTAATAATATCGGAAGACAGTTGGAACAGTATGGAACGAAGAATTGTTTAAAACATTCTTAGAAAGTGTGTCTAATGTGATGAAACAGTTATTAATATGTCATTTAAACAGACAACCTTCTGTGGAGCAAGAGATAGGGTTGGGCTGTTTGAAGAGAAGTTCGATAAAGACGATTGACACACTGGGCAGTTTTTTTCCTTTTAATTAAAGGATTCTTTAAGCAAGCAGTACCCCCACCAAAAAAACCCACCAACAACACCACCACCACCACCATCACAACGAGCATTAATGTTTGTTATTTGGGAGATTATCAGTACCTCCTCACTGAATATCGCCTGTGCTCGATGATTGGAAAAAAACTGAAAAAAACGTTTAGCCCTACGATTTACAGCCATCGCAGAAACCAGACTGCTTCCGTGGATCATGAGTGGAAGGGTACCTTTAGCAGAGAAAGCCCTTTCGGAAGCATATGCGAACCTTAGATACAAAGATACATCGTTGCTCATATGGCAGCAGCAGCAACAAGAATTGGAGCAGGCACCCCCTACAACCTATCTTAACCGCAGCCAGAGCATGTGGTACTCTCAGAATGGGAATCAGGCCATTTTGGTGAAGGACAGAACCAAGCTGGGTACACGAAGAGACATGGAGCAGTCTAGAATTTGCTTAATAATGTAATGAACATGGGTGGTTTTTAAAAACACTTTATTGTTGTTGAACAGTATTTTTGTAATCTACACTACAAAGAAATGTCAGTGTCTTTGTTTACTTGAAGACCTGTGCGTTGAAGGAAAGTTGTAAGAACTGAAATCTATATTAAGTACAATTTAATTCAGTGTGGATAAATGAATGCTGACACTGTGCATGTTAGGGAGCTGTGAAATGATCCTTTCCTTTACAGGTATACTTCACAAAAACACTTTTTTATACATGCCAATACAGAATGTCATAGCACTTCACTCTACCAGTTTTATTTTACAATCCTGTAACTTTTTAGTGATGTATTTCCCAATTATACAAATAATAATACAAATGTGGTAGCATGATTATTTTGTTCTATAACTTTAAGCTGTGATGCCATTTCACCTTGAAATGCTACCCACCCATTTTTTTTAAATTATTTATTATATAGTACAGAACACTAATATAGTCCTACAGAATTTTAAACTTTTTTTTACAGGATCAAATATTTTGTGTGCTGTTGTAATTATTATTAAATGCAGATATTGTATTTTTTATCTGAATTATGTTTCATATTTATTACAAAATTGCAAATGCAAAAGTAGATGTTAAACTTTGTTGTGAGAAAATAATTTCACTTCACTTCAGAACTCACTTTCTAATCTAAACTTCATAATATTTTGAAGGCATCTGCAAGTTTGGTTATCAGTATTAATGTAATATTTAGCAATAAATCTTTATTATTTTTAACCTAAAATGTTACCTTTTTAATAAGGTTAATTAGTTGCTCTTATATTTGAAATCTGTACTTAAAGGTTTTAACATCTGTGTGCTGATGCCACTTCATGGCACAATTAGACACTTTAATCAAAATATTGGTTGTCTCAATGCTGCAAAGTTCCTTTAATACAAGATGCAGATGCACTTCATATTTCATATTGTAATATTTAGATTAGTTCATATGTAAATATTACAAATTTGTAACCAAGACTTGTATAATAAAGCAGTCTTTTATTTGGGGAGTTAGGAAAATCACATTTCCTCAGTATTCTTTAAGTGCACAAAAGACCACTGACAAGGTTAGTAGAAAAAGTGTTGCCCTCAACTTTTGGTAACACTTTAGATTAGCAGCTACTGATTACATGTATTAATTTAGGTAAATTTAGTAACCAGCGATTTGCTCTACAAATCACAATACAAACTATGTTATGAGTACATTAAAAGTTGTAGTAACCTATCTGTTAATATATTGTTTTTAACTGTTTTTAACACAATGGTTGATTATTGTGTGCTTTGTTTGTAGGCCTATTACAAACATCTCATGTGAAAACTGCAGTATGGAGCAATGAAATGTGCTCTATGTACAAACAGGGACAAGCGGCATAAAGAATACAAAACATTCCAGTTATTGTGCATAGTACAGTATTGCCAGCACACCTGCTTAGGTAGCAATGTATGGTGTGAAACAGTCCATTGGGTTGTGTTCATAAGTCTTCCATGATCACATGCACTTTTTGTTCCAGAGTGCAGTTTTTGTGACAGTTGTTTGAATTGGGCAATCTGGCAATCTATATGTGCAAGATCATAATTATAATTGTATTTATGATTATAATGATCTGTATAATTTACTATTAACATGCTTATTGTGCCTTTCTGAGGTATTGCAACAGTGTTTTAACATCACTCTGTGACAACAATATGTTAAGATATACATTATACATACACAGGGTTTCACGTTTTTTGTTGTTTATTTACGAAAAACAAAACAAGCCCCATGTGAGTTACAGGGACCCTGGTTAGCAGTTACATCAAATATTAGCTTCTAATTCTCCCTTCCCCCCCCCTCCCGCAACCCTCCCTACATTTGGCTCACAGGCCAGTGTTGCAATAAACAAGCCTAAAACTACTTACACTGAATCCTTGTTTTCTTTTCCAATGACTGACATTTACAGGAAGATACTATAAACAGCTCAAAAAAAGGTATAAGAAAGTTACAATAAACCTGCATGCACATCATACATAAAAAGTAAACTTTTGTCTTTTTTTAAAATATAAAAAGAACTATTATATCTGGATCAGGGCCTAAAAATCAACTAAAAAGTGGTGAATATATATATTTATATATTTTTTTCAGTCTTTCAGCTCTAGTTATATCACTCACTACAGAAACCTAGACGGATCTGTATAAGTGAACATTGCTTTAAGTATAAAAAATGTATACGAAGTTTTGGGGACTTTTACAGGTCAGTGATGCCAAATAAAATCCAAAACCACCACATAAATCAACTGTTATTTCATCATGGTTTGCATTTTGGAGGAACTTTAGAATGCAATTCAAACATTAATGCTACAAAAATTAACTTAAACTATTCACCCAATGAAACAATTTAACAAATCATAAAGATACCATAATGGGATTTCAGTTGAGGATTATTCGACAAATTCACGAGGCAAAAGACAAATACATTCTGAAACCAGTGTTTTACACCACATAATTATAATGCGCACATTAAGAATGTAGGTCACATGCTTTATGATCTAGACAGCTGTTTCAGTGAAGGAACCAATTCATATAGTGCAGATTAACATGTTACGCTTAAACTGACCAATCAAGAATCTCATTTTAACAAAACCCAAGAAGGTACTAGTGTTGAACATCTCAATGTACCACTCAGATGATAACATACTAAGAGAAATGTTAACCCACAGCTTTACATTTAATAGCACCAACAGCTTACCAAATTTTCAAATTGTTTTATATTAAACCAACCCTGGTTTCAATTTACCAATATATCTGTCTTTTCCTGCTGTATAAAGTAAATCGTTGGGCACAATTCCACAATTATAAATAATAACAGCATAATCATTCGGGATGTCTTACATTCAATGTTCCCTAGCGCGGCAGCCATGATTTCTCAGCCATAAAGAAACACAAGGCCTAATGGGCACACACTTCCTATGACCATTCTGCTGTGCTATAGCTGCTATTTCTTCCACTGTGTACTGTGTAGCACTGGATGAGAACACAGTTTATGAACAGGTACTACTTAAAACACGAAATGAAGACATGGAAGAAAAAGACAGGAAATGGGTATAGAACACAGTAAATAGTGGTGAGTTTAAAATGTAACATTACAGAACAGGGACCCTTAGAGCTTTGTAGTTTTTTTTTCTATTTAAAACATAATGAAATAAAAAAATGCAAGCAAAAAAATTAATAATAATAGTCCAAAACCGCACATCAAGGCAGTTCTAAGTCAGTCATACTTCACAGTGGCCTTATCAAATGATTTGGCAGTTTAGCTTCTGAATATAAATTCAGTCCGGAAAAGTCAATTTATCATTGTGTTCAGGGGATAAAATATATAAACACTATTTTCTAAACAGAAAATTACATTTCCATACAAAACACTTTGTCACAAACAAATTGGAAACAGGTCTTTAAAATCAGGAAGGCCCTAATTATACACATTAAATTCCCAATACAAAGAGTCTTTTTTTATCAGCTGGGAAGCTCTGGCCTGATTCAGATAATGTCTGTGACTACAACTTTACAGAACACATAGATGTATATTAGCCAAAGGGATCTGGTTATTAGTCACTCAATCGTAGATTGAATAGTCAAAGCCCAATATATGACTGTAAAAGAAAACACCTTTTATATTACAAACTGCAATATTCTCATTTATTTTTATACAGCTGAAGGGTTTTTGTGTGAAATATCCCAAAACAGAGTTTTAAAATCATTTACACCATATTGTTAATCAGACAGGAGTTCAGCCTCCTCTCATAGAGTCTAATAAATGACACCATGGCAGACTACCTTCAAAAGTTTTCCCCAACATGAAAATAGTTTACAAATGGGTAATGACTTTCTATTTCCCTATTTTAATATTGCTGAAAGAAGTGGAAGTAGAAAATTGGATAACAAAAGGTATACATTTAATAGTTCTGCCCTCATGTCACACAGAAAGTTATCAACCACTCAAAATTTACATTTTAAAATGCCTTCAGTGTACTTTAATTTTAATTAGGAACACTTTACTATATGTATTATTCAATGTTAGAGATTTTGCTCAAATGTCTGCTTTCCTATAGAGTCAGTTGAAAGCCAACTGAAGTATATAAGTCTACTGTACTATTTTAAGGACAGTTTGCACAAGCATTTCTCTTGATTGTCATACAGAATGGACCTTAACAGGCTACTGGAGTTCCAGACATTGAAAAAAGGGGAAACAATTTCTATATGCAGCACAAGTTTAGTATACAGTATATGCAAGTTCAACATTTGTCCTACAAAATCTGTACAGGATAATATAACAAAGTTAAAGAAAACACCAGCAAAACAGACATACAAATTAAAATGCGAAAACAAAACTGGCATATTTACTTTAAAAAATGATGAAAGTACCAAGGGGAACTAAATTAATCTTTAAGAGAAATAAAACAGGAAATCATTATTTTATTGCAAGTGTCTTAGTTTTTATCTTTTATTCATGGTGATCAACTTCAGACTGCAATAGTTCCTCTTTTTTCTGATTCACTTTACAGTGTATAAATAGTTGACATGTTTGGCAGTCATCGACGTATTTATACCAATAACTTTCCTGAACCCTAAAAAAGCACCAAAACAAGAAGAACAGATTACCATATAGTACCACCTTTAAGATTAAAAAAAGGCTTTCAATTTTAAGTTGGTATTGTTTTGTATTTGCTTTTAAAAAGTGTTTAAAAACTAAAAAATACTATTTGTTGTTTGTGTACATAATAAATTGGAGGTCAAATAAATAAAAAGGTATCGAGATATATACACACACGGGCAGATGTTCATGATTATGGAATGTGACAAGGTTTCAGTTACCCCCTTCCCTACCTCCCCAACAAGGCTGCACAACATCCCAGTTTCAAAACTGAGCCAGAGACTCCTCCAAGTTCAGCTGTAGCTTGACAAAAAACGTTTGTTGGATCTTTTGACAAACACGTAACTATAATATACATTTTCCAAACAGACGTAACTTACTGGCAGGGCCCCCCAAAATAAGACCTATACTCCTTTTCATTTGTCCAATTCATTAAGTAATAAAAACTGCTAACTGTAAGAATTTTGTTCTGGTAATGTTAGGCATTTCCCTTTAAAGGCCAGTGACACAATAACACCACACTTTCATTCAGCTAGGTTTCCTCAAGATGTTTTTTTTTTCTTTTTTCATATTTATAAAAATTTTAAATGTTCTCTGACATTGTTTTACTTCTTTGTGACTTATAAAACATAAGTCCTAGAGGGAAATAACCATGACTGCATACAATGTTTTTTTTTTTAAAAAAAAAGTAAAAATGAACTAAAACAAGAAAAAAAGACATGCGGCGCGTGTGTTTTAATCAGAGTCGCTGCTGTCTGAGCTGGAACCACTCGAACTGCTGCTCCCAGAGTCAGAAGAACTGCTGCTCCCACTCAGCCTAGAGGGGCCTCCAGCAGGAGTGGAGCCGGCCTTCTCTGCTGGGAAACACACAAGACACAGCATTACCAACACCATGCCAGCAAGAGGGCAAACTGAACTTGCACTACGTTAGAGGAGCTGGCTACTCTTAACTGAGGTGAACGTCCATCTGCCAAGTACGGGAAGCAACCAATTTTGTATCTTCCCAAACTGTGGAAGACACATTCCCTCAGAACAATCCCTGCTTACCCTGGTGATAAAATACAGGGCCTGCGGCTTCCAAATTTGATGTCTCAGTCGAATGATTTTGACAAATTCATTGCATTAGCAAGGTTCACACTGGAGAAATATTAAAATTTTACAGGGTTACAGAGATTGTGTTGACCTAATCCAAATATAAAAATATGCAATAGGAGAAGCAGGAAAATAGCCAGTGTCTTAAATGTAAAAAAATAAAATGATATAGACCAGTTTACTTCAATGCTTTTAATATCCATTAAATCCCTGAACTCTGGTATTTTAAAGCAGATTATGTGAACTTTTCTGACTTGTGCTTTCTGCTTAGTTCTGTTTCTGCTTGGACTACAATTTATTATTGCATCAACCAGTTAATTTTCCAAAACTCAAGGGGACTGATGTCAGGAAATATTGTAGTGCAGCAAAACACAGCTTTCCTATAGGATATGGAAGCATGTTCTAAGGATAATTTACTTTATTTACTCACTGGTAAATAAAAAAACTATGGCTGCAAAAAAGCTTATTCATAACTTGCTACCATTGCAAATCAAAGCAGAAACAACTGAAAATCATGGAATACGTACAAGAAGAGACCTGTTTAAACCAGAAAACGCAAAGAATTGGTTTCTGGTTAAAGCTTTGTAAATTAAAGATGGTGGAAGTAGAAGACACTGGCAAAATCAGTCCTCCAACTTCCATGTTGAATGTGCATATGAAACTCTAAACAGATGTCTTATAATACAATCTTCCATTTTAATTAAAACTTTAAAAACCCTTTCCACTTACCATGTTCTTAGGAGTTTGAGAGGTTCTATAAGTAAACATAAAAAAATACCTGGAGGGCAATGGGTGACGATGTGGACTATAGGATGCATTAAGCAGAGGAACAACTTGACAAAATTAAGGATTTCATCACCCACATCTTGTCTTTGAGAACAGACAAGCATCACTGTCACTAGCAGTGAAGAATAAACTATTAAAAATATGGGCTTCTAGACAAATGACAGGTTGTTTATGAGCTGTGAAGCCCGAGCAGGTGTCAAGAGTAAGGGGCAATGGCACAGAAACATATCCACTTTCACAACACTTATTGCTCTTAAGAAAATAATGTTAAATTATTTTTTTAACACTCCTATGGCAGTGTAACTGAAGGAAGAGATCCCCAAGGACCGTCACAGTAAATGTCCTCATTAGCAGAAAGTGGAAGAAATTACATTCAGTGCATCAAGTGAAACAGCACCGGCCCACATTATATTTTAAAGGATAGTATTATACTCCTACATTTGTCATGGGCAATAATTCCTTTTTTCTGGAAGGGTAGGCATACTTCATATTGTTATCTTTACATGCTTGCTGGTAATCATTCCCAGTAGTATTATGAATTATTAGATCAGTTCAGAAGTCTCTTTAGCGTTTCTTATGCGTGAATAATAGCTCAATGTGAGCACACACTTCTAAAATCCAATTCAGTATTTCAGGGAACAGCTCTTCAGTTACATAGTATTCTCTAATGATTTGAGATGTCCAAAGCACTAGTGCTCTCTTTAACTTGTCAAACTGAGTTGCTAAGACTAAAAAATGGAAATCCAGGTTGATTCTGAATAAAAATGCCCAGTTTCCAAAACATTTATCCTGCCAAGGTCCATGATTACTTTCTAATGATGAAAAAAAAATAAAACAGAAACATGCAAACATACAAGACGCGAACATTGGGAGGAAAAAAGCATGCAGTGAAATAACAGAAGATTGAAACAGAAAGGTCCCCTTTCTAGAAGTAATAAAGTTAGACCTTCCCTCAGGCACGTCTGCGAATTCTGTTATTCAACCAAGAATAAATAAATACAAATCAAATGCTGATAAAGGTCAGTATTCAGCATCCTCCTATAAGTTTCCGAGGTCAGGCAAGTGTTTGTGCTCTTTCCTTGTGGTGAGCACCACCACCACTCTGGAATGCAATCCTGACACAATCGACTATGAACCACTACACTCACAGTTGTTTGCAGTGGCATGGCAGCAGTGAATCTGTCCCTGTCTTTAACTGCTACACCCAGGGGTAGAAGACAGTTACTACATGATGATGTTCAACAAAGTAAATGAGCAAAAGGAATGAACAAAAAATAATCGCTATTTTAAGCACCAATTACACAAGAGGCCACAGGTGAAATATACCCGAGGTGAGTCGAGCACAATTCACTCCGATTAAACTGGATCACCCACTTTTAAAAGAACTGCAGAGCCACTCCAAGGGAACAAGTAAAGTCAAATGAAACGGGAAGACTGAGGGCAATTTCCAAAGCAAGCCAAAACAAGCCCGTTAAAATAAAGAAAATGAAATGGCCTCCTTCAGCAGTGGACATTTCTTTGAACCGCGCTCTAGCTAACCTGCCTACTCTATCTTTCTCTAAAGACAATAGCCCATTCGGCAGCCTGTAAGTCAAGCCGTGTTCAACCCTGAAACACAGGTACCTTTTTTGGGCGGTTTCTTGTTGTTGTTCAGCTGTCCGCTCACGTCCTGCAGCCTCTTTTCTAACTCTTTCTTCTTTTCCTGAGCGAGTTCCTCCTTAGACTTCGCACTTTTTTTCCCTGTGCCAGCTGTGGATGAAACACACAGCCGTGTACAGTAAGTACAGGGATCGATCTAGGACCGCACAGCTGTGTTAACAATGAGCACAGGGAACTTTTCTAGTTTTAAAAAAATAAAATCAACTCAAAGCATCGCCAGGCAATGCACGGCTTATACCAAAAAGTCACTGCCTTGGACTACTGGGTGCCAAGCTCTTTTCTAGCTCAATCACAAACCAAAAAAGGAAGCACACTAAAGATAAACCAACAGACGTGCACAGGGGGTAGGGGAGTGGAGAGAATCTTAGCGCTAGTCAAACGCCTATGGAGCTTGTTTTCCTCTACAGCCAGAGAAAGGTTCTTTTCCTGAAGCAGACCGGTTCTTGAGTCTTTAAAGGAGAGAGAATTCTGTCCCCTCAGAAGAAAGGCAAGCGATTTGCGAGGGGTCGGAGGGAGAGCCACCCTACTTACGTAAAGGTTTCCTCTGCTTTTTCTGTAAACAAGACTTGACGTATCGCTCAAGCTCGCGGAGGGTGGAGGGTTTGAGCGTCTCGAAGTCGATTTCGATCTCGTCGGGGTTGGAGTCCCTGAGCGAGGGCTCTCGGGACTGAATGATGTGAACTACCCGGCCCAGCTTCTCTCCGGGCAGCCGGTTGATGTCCAGGCTGAGTTGCCTCTTCTCGTCGTATGTCATGGGCAATGAATCTTCTTCTTCGTCTGACTCGTAGGTGGCAGCGGGTGGCTTGGCCCCCTTCTTCGGTTGCCTGAAAGTTTTAGTCAGATCTGTGTTATATGACGACTTTCATCTTAAACTGAATTTTAATTTTTACATGAAAGAGAAGAGTGATGTTAGCGTCAAACAGTTATAAACAATATATTCTGGCTTCTGGGTTTGGACTATTTAGAGTATCTAGCTATGATTCCCTGTATTCACAAGTTAACATCCCTATGACATCTGTATTTTGTGTTTCCATGCATCTGTTATATTACATTATTATTTTCACTTCCCTTTTTTTAGACATTAACATATTACTGTTTAAGACTCACAATGAAAACTGCAGTAGCCTCCAAATCTTATTAAATGTAACTGCAAGTTGATTTAGAGAAGAAAATCCAGGTGATATACTTCCAAGATTTTAACCGTTTATAAATCAAAATGTGACAGTAATGTTACACCCAGAAAATGAATACTGAATATTAGAGCAGCTTTACTATGAAAGTAAAAACATTTCTTCATTACATAACTTTCAAATTTACTCTTACCATGTAAATGAAACTTCATCAACTCTAATGATGCTGATAAAAATATCCTTAAGATATTCAACTTCAACTATGGTGTCGCTCATCAAAAAATCAAAGGCTACCAAAAGGGATGGTTGCTACCCTAACTAGGAAAAGGATCTAAATTTGCCAAAATGTGCAATCAGAAAAGCACTTTTTGGAAGCTCACATCCAAGGGTAATTAAGAATCTTCAAAAAAAACTTTGGCACTGTCAGGAAGCACTGTCTCCAACACCACTAGTTGAAGTTAACCTCATTAATTTAGTGTCTGTGGTAGACATGGCCAACATAAAAAACAAGATTGTGCCAAATAGCAAGTAACTGACTGCCAAGTCAATAGGACCACATGATGTCGTTGGATGAAACAAACCACGCTTCTGGACAATCTTATTATCAGCATTACCAGAAAGCAGAAGCTCATAATGAAAATAGATAACATAGATGTCATCCCTTCTGTGAACAAAAGAAATTGATCTGTCCTTGCTTTAGAGGTGTTTTGCATCCTCTGGTCTTGGTGTTCTCAACAAAACCGAGGTGTAGTTTCTCAAGTACTCGAGATTTACATCAAGTGAAGTTGCAAAAGTACTTTACAATAGGACAACACGACAAAGCTTCCATCAATCTCAATAACTAAATGGTAAAGAAAGCATGAAAATCAATGTTCTTGGTCAAGACTGTAGAACAATGATGGTATGGACTGAACAAGGAAGATCACAGGTTTTGTGGCACACAGCCTAATGGAGACGGAAAGGTCCTATAATGAGAAGTGGTCAAACATCCCTTAAGAAAACAATAAAAGGCAAAAGAACGCACATGTTCGAAGGTTGGAAAAGGTTAAAGAACTTGCAATGTATTGATTTCTTGGGTGAATGTATTTGGACAATATTTAGAATACTGTTCTAGTTTAGAATAGAATATGATTCTAGTTTTGACAAATCTCTTTATGCAATCAATATTAAAAGGTATTGAAGTCTTAAGTTTTCATCTATTCAAAAATACTTGAATATACCAATGGATTTTCATACTAAGTCCATTTTTTCCACTTTTTTAATGACATCTAAACAAAGGGCTGTGGGAGTTTGTAAGAAACTGCCCAGCCAAAGTTTTGAAGTTAATGAAACATATTGAAAGATAATGACCAGTAGTTAACACTGTATTAATATTGTCTGACGCAATACTAATACCTCACTGCAAATATCACCTCAGATGGCAGATTTACAGTGCATAGAGGTACAGATTCTGTGAGACAGAAAAGCTGCTCTTTAGTATTGTAACTGTATTCGCAGTGAGCATATTAATCAAAACTATTATTATTATTGGAATCCAAATAAAGTCAGATGAAGATATAAATGTTCTCTAATATTGAACAACACTTGGGAGAATCAGTATTGTTTTCAAAGAAGGGATATTTATGAGTAATTATGAAGTTTATTCTGGACAATTTGAATCGTGTACATCAGTACATTCAGTCAGCTCTCAAGTAAGAATGTTATTCCCTTGTATCATGTATAAAATGACCAGTTTTCAACATTTCTGGCTTCTCCTTGCAATTCAGCCATGAAACTCATTTGTCAACTTTGTCAGACATGAGAAACATGGTGATTGATAAAACCAACACAAATACTGGGGAGCTTCAGTGCAGCTGGTTTTTATATTACAGTTTGAAGAAAAGGCTTCTGTTTGAAGGAACACATCCATGAATTATCTGCTAGCCATTCTTTTGACACACAGGGTGTCAAGCCAGCACAGGAAGATGAAATACCTGGTTGCGGTAGTTGTGCTGTTGGCTTTCTTCGTAGGTGCTTTCTTCTGCTGTGTTTGTTTAGCCGGCTGTGATGACTTGGCCCTCTTCTCTTCCTCAACTTTCCCCTTGTTGTGTTTGTCCTTGTCCTTCTCCTTGTCTTTTTTCTTCTTCTCTTTCTCCTTCTCCTTCTTCTCCTTCTTCTTCTTTGGCTTACTTACCGGGGCCTGAGAGAGAGCAGCTAACTGCTCGTGGACCGCCTTAAGCTGGGGAGAGATGCAAACAGAGTTGTCTATCAGCTAGAGGGCCCCAGAGAAGCTCAGTTCCAGAATAGGAAAGCAGGGACTGTGGGGATGTAGAACAAGTCTTGTCAAATGATCATGTCTCTTTGTTGTTTCACAAAATGGGAATTTTCTATAAACTGCTGGTGATTAAAAATGTTAAAAATCAAATGACTTTTTATCTGGCATTATGCTTAGCTTAAAAGATTTCTTAAGACTTCTACAGCTGCTAAGGCATAAACTCTTGAGTAACAGTAGTTTTGCTAAAGTGAACTTATTTTTTCTTTTGCAAATTGCTTTTGTATTTATAATCGTATAAAATACATTTAGTTCTACTCGCTCATTTAGGTTGCGTAAAAGAGCATCTATAAGAACCTTCCCCCAGGTAGGTTTGCAAACCTGTTGTTTTACAGGGCAATGTTTTAAATGGTTTTACCGCATATACTAATAAATCATGTAGCAGCGAGTAAGCATGTTGAAACATTATACCATTGCAAGGCAGATAATGAGAAATTAGCAAAGTGAAAGAAAATGAATAAAGATCACAAAAGAGTGAACTTTGTAGGGGAGAATCATTAAGCGCAGCTTAGGTTAGAACACACAAGTGGTGACAGAATACGTCTTTAAAAAAGAATATCGGAAAGTCTTGTCCCATTACAAACCATTTTGCACCATTACAAATTTTGCCATAGCTTTAACAGTCTCTAAACATAAAGAAAAGGGCAAATCTCTGAGCGCAGCACAGCAAGCTTTCGCAAGGAACAGCTGAAAGTGCTTAAACCAAAGCAACCCTGCCATTTTGACTCCTCTGACTTTTGGTGGACATTTAATCAGTTGCCTCCATTTTTTAACCCTCTACCGCTTAGATCAAGGTGCAACACAATGGCCGTTAAATAAGGAGTTAGTGGGGACCTGTAAATAAAAAGTGAATCACCTGAAAATGTTTGGCACACCCGTTTTTTTTTCCTGCCCCGTTACCATTGGGGCGCTCCAGAGTGATTTGCTGGCAAAAAAGTTAAAGTGAAATCAGGGGACAAGATATAATATGCCAAAGATCATGTTAAAATGAGTTAGACAACATTTACTTTTTTTAAAGTAAAACAATAACCTTTAGCTGCTACTATGAACCAATATCATTTCTAAGAAAGCTATGAAAATTCAAAGCCTAACTAATAGGTACAGCATGCACGACAAACTATAAATCAGGCTGATGAACTGCCTAAAAAGTTGAGGCGGTAGAGGGTTAGATCTCAGGTCATCTCAGGGTGCAGGTGAGAGGGTGAAAATCAGCTGTATTCCAGCACTCTGCACTGGCTGCGGGGGGGGGAGGGGGGATTCCTGGGGAGCCGACAGAAGAGGGGTCTGCCAGTGGACAGAGCCCTGTCCGGTCCTCCGGTGCTGAAAACCCACCTGTTCCGAACCCACCTGTTCCTGCAGCTCGGCGAGCCGGGTGGCCCGTTCCTCCTCGGAGTCGGAGCTGTCGGAGTCGGAGGAGGTGTCTCCACTGCTCTCGCTGCTCTCCGTGCTCTTGCTGACCACTGGGGCCGCGGGCGGCGCAGGGGGAGGGGCTGGCTCAGCGGGCTCATCGGGCATCTTGGCAAACCGCATCTCGAAAACGTCCTGCCGGGTACAGAGGGGGCACTTGTGAGGCTCAGGTGTTGAGCGTCACATTGGCATTTTACAGCCTCTATGTTATACCTATGTAGAAATCCTGTTATTGCAACATTTCGTCCTTTTGCTTTGTATAGATGTCCCACCTCAAACTATTTCACACCGATATCCAATAAGGTGACTTTTTTAACCTTCAAGAAACCACAGATTCTTAAAGGTTACCACAGCATTTGCCTGCAGCTAAAACGCAACTTCTAAAGCAGCGACTTCAAAAGCCTTCAGGATCTTGAGAGGCATTTCTGGACTGATCCAATATTGTACTATAGGGAGCAATAAGAAGCCATTGATTCACAAACCATGTTACAAATTAAGCAACAGAAAAGGTTTTGGACAAAACTAAAATTATCTTGAGAAGTGTGAAAACTGAAGAAAGTAAGAATACCTAAATGTATCTATTTAATCTTGTTTGGGCTTCACATTCAGATTTTATTGCGTTATTTTATTTTTTAATTTCTTCCATGATCCAATTTGGATCTAAGAAAATGCAAAATCTACAAAAAATAGATTTACTGCTTCTGACCAACCAAGCTTTTCCCACAACTAAATATCCAGAAAATATGAAATATGGAAGTGCAGGCTGCACTACTGAATTTAAAACACCGACTAACCTGGGATTAAGTCAGATAACACTTCCAGTAGACATCCTCAAAAAAAGACGACGCTGCAGACATACCTGCAGTTTCCGGGCCATGGCCACCACCTCGTGATCAGGAGGATTGTACTTGTAACAATTCGAGAACATTAATCGGATATCAGCTGCAAAGCCTTGAGCATCCTGGTATTCCCGGCTGTCCATCTTTTTCTGCGGACAACAAAATATTTTCATTTTTAACCCAACCGTATCAGAGCAGCCAACAGTAGCCTTATTATTCCACACTTCACAGTTCATTTTCACAGGAATCAAAAATGTGGTTTGAAAAAGAAAATGGTTTGTGTATTTGTTATGAACTCTTTACCTGGCACACTTTCTGCAGAGAGGGAGGCTTTGAATTGAATGTCTTGAAAAAGTATGAGGACAATTTTCTTAACACGGACCGAGGTGAAGATACTCGCCTTTTTGAAAGGTAGACAGCACATGGCTTCTCATTGGAGATTTTAAGTGATCTGCCTTTTTCCTTAACTGGTTCAAATTAAAATGAACGAGGTACTCACAGGTGTCTCTACAGATCACACTACTGCAGGAAATGAGAAAAAGTATGATAATCCTTACACATATAACGCACCTTTCTTAAATTGTTTCTTAAGTTGCCCCACTGGGGATGAATAAAGTATTTTGAAATAAATCTTTACACTCCACTCAAAGCACTTCACATGTAATGGGGACTCCTCTCCACCACCAATGTGTAGCACCCACCTGGATGATGCGACGGCAGCCAAGGTGCGCCAGTACGCTCACCACACATCAGCTATCAGTGGGGAGGAGAACAGAGTAAGGAGTCCAGTTCACAGATGCGCATTATTAGGAGGCCATGACTGATAAGGGCCAGGGGGAAATTTGGCCAAACACTCCAAAACGTTTTGAAAAATGCCCTAGATTTTTACATTTCATGGAGAGACAGGACCTCAGTTTTAAATCGCATCCAAAGGACAGTGCCTTTTTTCAGCATAGTGTTCCCATCACTATACTGGGGCATTAGGACCCACACAGACCACAGGGTGAGCGCTCCCTACTGGTCCTCTAACACCTCTTCCAGCAGCAACCTTGGCTGGGTCTCCCATCCAGGTACTGGCCAGGCTCCCACTTGCTTAGCTTCAGTGGGTTGCCAGTTGCAAGTTGCAGGGTGTTAAAGTAGCTGGCAAAATAGAGCACTTGGGGACATTAAAGACATTTTTAACTCAGTGTTGAAATAGAGGCAGCTGTTGTCCTGACACTTGTTAATAACCGGAAATTCATGCCATCAAGGGTTAACTAGCAGAACCCCTAGTATACTCAAATCTGGTAAGACCAGGTTCAAGATCCCAGTTTGACCTCGTCCTGTTATAGCTCAAAGGTTGGCAGAATGAAAAGATTAAGTTCTCACACTACAATATAAAGCATAAAGGGAATAAGCCAAAATAAAACAATAGAAAACTGTAGAATTCTTTAGAAAACAGAAACTTCACTGTGAAGTTTGTACAATCAAAAGCCAAAGCTATCATCAGCACTCACGAGAGAACTACCAATATTGTTTTCGAGAAAACGACCAAGCTGGCTTCCAAAAAAAAACGTTTGACGTTTCCGGACGTTTCCGGACTCGGAAAGTACACACAGAGCTACATATAAAAATTCCAGGCATTGTAGCTGTGAGGCATAAATGTATTCCAAAGGCATTCGGTCACAGCACATGCTGCACAACCTTGCCATCTATAAAGGGAAGGAGGAAGCTGATTCAGGATTGGGGACGTACTTTGACAGTACTGAGGTCCATGGGGTGCTTGATGATTTCGTGGTAGTCGTGCAGTTCCAAAGCTTCAGCGTCAACTGGCTTGTAGAAAGGCCATGCATAGGCAGCGTGTTTTTTGGAGAGCATCTCCTTCAGGATGCTATCGCAGTACTTTAGGTGCTCATTCAGTTTGCCCTTCTTCCCTGCGTGCTGTGGTACCTCCCCGTCCTCCAGGTCCTTTTTGGGGGGCTTGATGGGGCGGCCTGTACTCTCCCTCCTCGAAACCACTTTGGCCTGCTTGGGTTCCAACAGCGGGGTGGGGGACTCGCTACGGCTCGCGGTGATGGCTGAAGTGGTGGGCGTCGTTGTGTCTGCTTTCCGCTTCACGCCCTTCTTCTGTTAAGGGAAGAAAAACAACCCCACACACAGATTACTGGGGAGGCATCTGCTCCAAATATCACATTCCTCATTCATGTGCTGGCCAAAGCTTACCCAAATGACCAAAAATTAGGAAGCCCCAAATAATGTGATTAAGAAGAAGAGACTAAACAGGGTATATTCCACTCGCATCTTCTTCTAGCAGGAAGATTGCTGAAAGATGTAGTCAGGATAATGTGTGCCACTTAACTTCAAGTTCCACTGGTTCCACCAGCCTTCAGTTAAGGTTGAGGTCTGTTTTTGGCTAAGGAAAATTTATTACATTTATATAGTGCATGAAAACTTTATCCACCCTTGACCCACCTGCTTGACATTTTGCATCAGCAGCCTCAACCACACAGCAAATCAAGTATAGAACTGAGACATTACTTCACTAGTTGAATTAAGGGAGATCTTTGGAGGGTCATAGGAGGGATTGGATGGCAGAGTAATTGTACAAAATCTTCTACAATAGTCATTTCTGGTCTAATTTACCTATTGCTTTTCTTAATTTTTTAATTAATTTTCATCTAGGTTTTTTGTGTTTTCTTCCTGAATGTACCATGCCAAGATCCATGAATAAGAAAACAGATCTTTGGAGCGTACAGCATTAGTTCCATATTTTATATCAGTAATTCGGATAAACTGTTGCTCAGAGTAACGGAAATATATTAGTATTCTTTACTGGTAGGATTACATGTGTCTATAGTTCAACTAAGAGTCTTGTAGGAAAGTTGAGTGTAGTCTGAGTGTATGGTCTTTTAGGTTAATCTGGCATGCTTGGATTGTGGATAAGACACCACCCTGCGTGAGATGTTCTGGAGGATGAGGATTTTGTTTCTGCTTTTTTGCCTATGTCAGTTGTGTTTTTCCTCCTTTCTGCTTCGGTCTTCAGTGTCCTTGTCATCTACTGTAGCTCAGGCATTAATTAAAATCCTATTTCTGATAATTATGCTGTCAATAGCTTTTTATTTATATTCTTTTTTATTGCATCTACTATGACTTTTAGAATGAATGAATCCCCTCTACCTTTACTTTTCCCTGTTTTATGTACTTGTAATGTATTTGCTTCCTTTACGTAACTACAGGAACAAACTTAATTATTTACTCACACTTCTGCATGTATTTGTATTAAACAAATAAAGGGAAAAAGGAAGGTAGGCCAGATTGTCAGCACAAAGTAACACCTCTACTCTTACGAACAGTGCCATGGGATTTTTACATCTCATCCACAGGACAGCACCTCACTCACACACTCTGGAGTGGGTGAGGACCTAAGTCATTGCTCATTTGGCAGCACAGGTTTTTCAAAAACACCATCAACATTTGTTTTCAGAGGGGAGGAATATTTTCGTTCACATTTTAAAAAGGGGAACATTTTCCAATAACTGAGGCCACTTTTAAATAGTGTGCTTTCTCTCAGACTTGAGTCCTGGGTGTTCCTGTTGAAGCACAACTGAATAAAAACTAAAATCCAATTCAAAAGACTTCACTGTGTGGTACAATTACAGTACCATTCTGTTGAATTTGGTATGTGACTTGTTGGGAAGCTGTTTTTTTTTGGTTGAGCTCCTACTACAGGACCTACTTTGACAACTGGCTGTGCTGGAGGACCGACAGGCATCATGGGAGCTGCAGGGGGAGCGGCCTGAACAGGCGTGACATTGGGGGTGATCGTTGGCACTGGAGTTGCTGCGATAACTGGTGTCTGAGAGACTGCAGGAGGGGTACTGGGAAAAGATGGAGGTGGAGAGACTGAAGACACTGCCGCCACCTGCTGGCTTCCTAGAAAACAACCGCAAAAGAGAAATTCAATGAGGGACGAGCAAGCAAAAGCTTGAACAAACCGATGTCCAAACTCTAAATGCATCACTGTAGGCTGGTAAACATAAAAAAACTTGTATGTTACATGTCAATTGAAAAGGAAGAGTTACACAAAGTATGCAAAGTACAACCTGACAATTTGAAAAAAGTCCTTAAATAACATGCCGTCACCTATGGAATTCTGGATAACATTTTGCCAAGATAACCCTGGAAACAGAAGCTGTACCATGTCGTGTTTCTCAGATGTGCCCCAGTCTGGGCGAGTGGTGTCTTCAGGACATCTGCTGCTCTTACCAGTGCTAGGTGCTCCTGCTGGCTTCCGGCCTTTTCCCTTGGGCGCAGGTGGGAGCAGCTCCACCTCCTCCTGCGGCATCTGTGCCACTTTCTGGAGAAAGATTTTCTCCAACGCCTGAGCCATCAGGACAATATCATCGGTAGGCTAGAGGAGACAGCAGGTGATAAAGGAGGGTGGGGGTTAATACCTTTTTCCAAAAACCTAAAGATAACACTCCGCCTTTACTCAAAACAAAAGCAACACTTAGGAAAAAAAATGACAAATGACTGTAAAGAGAAATACTAAAGGCACCATTGTAAACTGAAAATTCCCTCCCCACATCAAATGAAAGGGGTTATAACTATAGTAGCCAGCAGAAAATCCTACCATGAAATTAAGGAACAAAAGCAAAAAAAAATGAAAGCAAAATAAGTCTGAGGAACAGAAATAAAAGTGAGTCAACAATACAAAATGGTGCATTGGTATGGTTCATTTTAAATTTTCAGTCACAAAGCCATAGCATTTAGAATTTCAATTAAGGCAAAATACTGCAAGCTATTACAAAATGCATGCCATACCTACCTTATTATAAATGTAACAGTTAGTAAACATGGTATTGAAGTCTTGCATACATTCACTAGCACTCCAGTAGTAGTTATTCTCCAGTCTCTTTTTAATAGTTCCCATGTCCATAGGGTTCTTGATGATTTTATGATAATCCTGTTTGACAAAAATTAAGATATAAATTTACTTTAAAATGCATGGAACAGATGTGTAACCATATTTTTACACCTCGAACACTACGAGCACATTACCAACTAATGTGTCACCATGGTTGCAAAAGTACGCAGCAAAATTTCAAGAGGTAGGTGACAGAAGATCAAGTCACACACATTCCGTTTATATTAAAGAGCATTTATGTTCGTTCTCCACTGTGAACTGAGCAAGAAGATGATCTCTTCCCTTTGTGGTAATATACTGGAAACAGTGCAATGGGAAAACAAGCCCAGCTCTTTATCCATGCTGATTTTACAAGCATCTGACAAGCAGCAGTATCAGTTAGTCAAACAAGTGCTCCTCAGCCATCTATAGCCACCTGGTAGCACTAATATTACCATGCCAGTAGGAAGTTCCTCTGAAAGAACCAGAACCTCTTATTTTCTGCCAGTTTGGCTTAACTTCATATGAAACAGTATTCTGTGCTTTTCCCTATGCCTGTCTACAGAATCGTATATATACTGATGGAAAAAAGAAACAACATTTTCTGGAATGCGAATACTACAGTTATAGCTTATGTACTTTCACAAAAAGTTGTTAATTTGTTTAAAGCCCTCTGACCAGCAATACAGCTTGTGCAGTGAAGCATTGCAACTTGCCAATCACACGAAAGCTCGTTAGGTGCACTTTTACCCAATGAGGTCCAGGTGGAACAATGAACGATCAGGTCACCTTTAAAAAGGCCTTAATTCAAAGCTTAGGTCACTGCAAGTAAAAGGCCCCACTTAGTCAGTTTTCTGGGCATTCCATAGTGCCTCAGATGTCACCAGAAGCAAGGGAGAGGGCCATTGGCATGCTGCAGGCAGGTATGGCATGTGCCAGCATTGCCAGATACTATGGAGTAAGCCGCTCCACTGTGTCCCAACTGCACAGAAGGTTTCAGCAGACCGGCAGGACAGATGACTGTCCCAAGATCCAGTTGCTCTTGGGTGACCACACCAGAGCAGGACCGGCACATCAGACTGGTCCATCTGAGAGATAGTTTCAGATCTGCCACCTGTACTGCTGCTGAAACTGCCAGCAGACACAATGCCCACATCAGTGACAGGACAGTGAGGCTCCATGCTGCTGGCCTTAGAACAAGACGACCTGTCAGATGCCCTCTGCTCACAGCTCCTACATGTCACACCTGACTGGCTTGGGCCAGACAGAGGCTGTGATGGACTCGTCGGCAGTGGCATCAGGTCCTCTTCACGGATGAGTCACTCTTCAGCCTGTTCCACGCAGACAGGTGGGCCATAGTGTGGAGGAGGAGGTGTTGCGTTTCTTTTTTCCATCAGTATAAATTTGCTTGTACATGTTTTCATTTCTGTATGTACAGCAGCTGAGACAGTGACAGATAATACAGAAGACTGAACAAGTGGTACTTTTAATCTCTACAGGCTAATATGCTAATGATAATATGTACATCTAAAATAAAGGGAGGATTAGCATTCACATTGACTAGCAAATCTCATCATAAACTTGGAAATCGTGAGTAACGAAAAAAACTGGACCAAAAAAACACTTTTTAAAAATTGTGAGAATCTGTGAACTTTGTGGACTTCAAACCATGCTGAAATGTTATGAAATTTAAAGATTTTGAAGGTTGTGGTTCACCAAATGGATAGTACAGTTCACCTAAAGAGACGTTATATTCTTAATTCGGAAGTTCAGTTCCTGCTAAAATAAAAGCCAGTAATTATTGTTGATGGTAAAGAATGTGTTTGAGATAGTTCTTTTAGCAGCGCCTAAGTAGCAATGCAAATGGCAATAGAACAAAACAAAAATTAAATGATAAAAAGCCAAAAATGCAGAAGTAGTATGCTTCTTTAGGTGATTTGAACTCTAACGGATTACTACGTACAGACCGAGACCGATTAAAAAGCGATAAAAAGGCAATGCATTATGTTGCTTTGCCTGCGGTCATTGGGGTGGAGTCAATACAGATGCAACAGTGATGGTCAGTGAGATCCAAAGTCCATCTGATTTTCCCCAATGTCTTTAATTAAAACTTTGGTTTTTAAAGTGCTTGGAAAGAAAGCAGCTAACTGATTAAGTAAATGGTGAGGTGTGAAGTTGGCCCTCGCTGGCTTGTTTGATGAGCATGATCTGTTCGGTAAGATGTGAATGATTCCTGTTTGTCTGGTCCTCACGTGTCACAGGGGATTCTGGATTACAGCTCTGCATTCTTGGTTTCTTAAATGGACCAATAACATGATCGGCTGGCTTGCTTTCAGATCCTAGATAGTTAAAATAACAGGAATACCCTGCAGCACTGTAGATCTACAGCACTAGAGGTGGACACTATAGATGATAGTGGAGATAATTATAATTCAATAATGACAGATCAATTCTTCTGAGAGTAAGAACACTGGTTCATTAGCGAGTTTTGATATATGCTGTCTGTGACGATTTAGAATGCTATTAGTGTGTCGGACCAAATTATATAGGTAATAACAGTCATGATGCAGAGGTTATTAGCATTCAAGTTCAAATCTCAGAATAGCAACAAAACTGCTATGAAGTTGAAAACATTTGAGACAACAGTCATTAAGAAAATCACATGCCAGACTTCTAATTTATCTGTTTAATTAATTCTGATTTTTCATTTGGATTCAAATCAGCTTTACTATCAATCTGCAAAATGTTACTGGTTTGTCCTGGATAACAACAGAGAACTATTCTTGCTTAAGAAATATAATATAAAATTAAAAAAAGATCTCTTAATTAAAAATCCTGAGTGGCAATTTACAGTATTATCAGACAATTACTAAACATTAGATTTCCTAGCATTTTAATTATTAAACTACTATGGCAAAATATGTCAGACTTATGATTACAATAATTTTAGGCTTAAAAACACCAAAGAGTTCCAATTTTTCCATGTCAAACCAATCTGACTTGCAAAAGGCAGAATTATCACACAGACATTACTTACCGGGAGGCTTAGTTTGATGGCATCCACTGGCTGATAAAAAGGCCAGGCGAACTGATGCTTCCAAAGGGTCTTCACCACCACGTTCTGCATGTACTGCAGCTGATTGGTCTTTCTGCCTGGCTTGTTGGGGTTGGTGACCTCGGGCGGTGGGGGGTTGACACCAGGCTGCGGAGCCTGTATGGCCGAGGTGACTGCTGACATCCTTTCGGGATTGCTGTCACTCTCTTTGTCTGTGACTTCCCCTGTCTTCAATGGGTTCTGTATTCCTCTTTGTGCTCTTTACTCCCCAAAGGGGACCCGCATCCCATCTCAGAGCCAGACCTTGTGACCTCTGCAAGAGAAACAGTTGGTAGGACACCTTAATCAATCAAAAGAATACAAGAGCGGGCACGAGTGAAGTTCAGCCGCGACCATGGAAAACTGAAATCTGTCTCTTCCCATGATGACCTGCCAATGTTCACTAATCACAAGAAAACTGACCACACAGAAAATTTCAAAAAATATGTACTTCATGTAATTTTTACAATTGTGTTAAACGCCTCAGAGCAACAAATATTTTTCCTAAGGCTCGTAATATTTTTTCTAAATGTTCTTTTGAAACTCCATACTCAATCAGTGGTCAAATTTTTAAATTCATAAATGTATGCATTATTGCACATTTGCCAGTTATCTCATTTTCAGCAATTATGTTTGAGAATTGTTAGCTAACAAACTCAAGCCAAGCATGGCAACTGACAAGTGTGTTAAATATGGCCAAATATTTACAGGAGAATAATGAATACAAACAAGGGTAGCCTTTATATAAATAACAAGAAATCAGACATTCCAAGCTTTTCCTAAACTTTTTAAGAGATAAAAATGCAAGTTAGAGGATGAAATCAGCTGTTTCCCTTTTCAAGATCTTCCCAGTCATAAACGCATAAAAGAAGATAAAAAATGCCCATTGGAGAAAGTAGCTGCACCTCAGAAGGGGGTGAAGGGGGTCTCTTTAATCGATAGTTTCCAATTTTTAGAATGAGCTCCTCATAAAGCGAAGAAAATTGACAAACTACCATCTTACACCTAGGCCAGAGAAAATACCTTTCATACAATTCTGTAGGTGATGCTGCCAGCACAAGAGAAAGTGTGTTTTATATTTGTTTTCCCTTGGGTAAGAGGAGCTCTAGAATGTTCTCATAGAAACAGCCTCTCAGTCAGGGAGGCCCTTTTCCAAATGGCAGAGAGGAGGAAACCAGACCCCCCTGAATAAAACATCCACAGTAATGCTACTATATATTGGAAAAAAAACTTGAGAGGCCCAAGAAAAACCTATTCCGTGGATTCATTGAGAACTCTTAAGTTATGCTTCCCAAAACTTGGCTTCTTAAAATACCAAAACCAATTTAAAAGAAGCCCATCATAGTCTGAGAACGGATGCTAGGTTCACATCAAAGACACCTTTAGCATGGCAGGCATATTAACTTATTTGGTGACTTTTTTTCTTTAAAAATGATCCAACAGAATAAGTGAATCAGGAGTTATTTCCTGAAAATATATCCACTTCAATAACAGAAAACTTTGGAGTGTTTTCATGCTCAAAAACTGTTTTAATTGTGTCTTATTGACAGAGATTTACAATTTCACTTGTAACATCTACCCAGCTGCCAATCCAGCCATTAAAAACTCACAAGCTTTAATAAAATCCACCATACTGCACACTCTGCAGTACTATCTGGAGCAATAGTTGCAAACCTTTCAGTACAGCAATACAATCTCCACCGGAACAAATATTTAAGTTTTTTTTTTAATTGGCACAGCTGAATTGGGAAGATGTTAAAACCTCTGAAATCTTAGTTTTCATTTTTTTACAAGTTGTGATAATGTGCATGTAGTCCGCTTTCACCAAACTTTCACACTTCCACTTACATCTTATATTATTTTTCATATACAACTACTCAGGAATCTGCTTTTTCCAAAGCTATGCTCATAAATTGTAAGCAGCATTGCTGTCAGTAATGATGAGCTACTGAATTTACTGTCAGCAGTACAAACAAGCCAAAATTAAATTTTGAAAAAGTGATTCATTTTGAAACCCAAAGTTTTATTTTTTAAAAGAAACAAACACTGAAAATAACCCATCTTACAAGTTGGCCTACTTATTAAGCTGTATGTATTTAGTGTTTATACATAGCTAAGACTATCATAGCTATGATGACACCTGAAGAAGGCTCCATGGCTGAAACGTTGTGTTTTTTCTCTCTTCTTTTTTTCAGCATGGAATAAACCTATTACTTTTTCCTTTATAGTCTAGCTAAGACTATAAAAGCCCAAAATAAAATAAAAACCTAGGAGTACATTAAGACTGACTATAAAATATCACATCGATTACATCTGGCTACTACTAAACTGTATTCTGCATGTCCCCAAAACCAAAGCCTTAATGTAACTTTGGCTATTAACCCTCTGCCACCAG
This sequence comes from Lepisosteus oculatus, assembly GCF_040954835.1. NCBI lineage: Eukaryota > Metazoa > Chordata > Actinopteri > Semionotiformes > Lepisosteidae > Lepisosteus > Lepisosteus oculatus. The sequence continues at coordinate 7,066,121 of NC_090719.1, read as the reverse complement.
TCTACAGGCACTGTGCAGCTCAAGTTCCAATTTTCCTTTGCACTCTTAGAGCTACCATTTGTTATTGACATAGATAACATTCAGTCTTTTCTATTATCTTGGCAAGCTTGGTTGTACATAAAGGCTGACCCCTTCGCTTAAGAGAATGCATTTAGAATAGAAAATACCTTCTGTGATGAAAATAACTTCTTTCCTTTCTGTTGTAGCTTTGTATCACTGTTCTATTCTAATTTTTTTTGCAAAAAAGTAGGATTTCTACAGAAATTTCTAAATATAATTAAAACTATGTACATTAAAAATCACAAGCATTATTTTCAACACTGAGTTATTTCACTGTATTGACACTTCAATTTGAATTTTTACTTAATTTCCTATTTTAATGAATTTTATTGATTTCAAATATCCATATAAAACACTACACAGTTACTGCAATTAAAAATAACTAACAAAATTAGTAGCTTTATTCTTAAAGTCAACTGTTTACGAAATGACAAATTTCTAACACTACATTTGCCATCTACGTCCAAACCCTTTTTAAGTGAATATTTCTTTTTGTTTCAAAATAATTTGAGATTGAGAATGCTTCAAAAGTACCATCTTTAAGGAAGATGGTTTCTATTCTTCTAATTAATGGATCTTTCAAATCTATCATGCTATTTATTTTCATATTTCCAGCAAAGCACATGATCAACAGAGTTGCTGTCCTTCTATTAGCTACACTCCAGCCATTACTTGCTCATCATCCAGTTTTTACAGCTGAAGTCTGACAGTAACTATTCAACATATTTCTCTATGAACACAGAATTATCTGCAGTGGCTAGTTTAATCGTGTCTTGGAACACTATTCCGAAACTTGCTTTCTGACAAGGGACAGTAGATCAGAAGTGCCTGCAAGAATTCATACTCATTATTTCCTCTGGCGTATAACGAAATCAAAACTACAAATACCTGCAGCTCATATCAGTAGAAGTTGTTAACTCCAATCACAAAGCCGTATCAGCGGCAGAAAAGGGTAAGTGGCACCTTCAGACGCCAGTTATGGATTGTCAACACAGTGCAATACTTCAATTTACCGGTGCTACATAACAGACAAAAACTACAAAAACCCACAGAAATGTGCATTTGCAGTTACATGCTGTTGTCTTGCCCAGCGATACATTGCTATTAATTCTATAAATTCTATTTCTATTCCAGATCTCTATCCCTGACTACTTTCAAAGGATAAAGTATTTTAATACTGAAAAATGCACCATACCCCTGTCAATAGGCCTAGTGTGGACATTCTGGGATTCACAATCTGCCACTCAGTGAATGAAAAATTCCTATTAGTCCAATTGTGCTGAAGAAACTTTATGACCTCAAAACTGTTCTAGCCATAACACTTCTTATTTTTACTTTGTTTTTAAATAAATCTAAAACCTGGAGCCTTAGTACTGACTACAGGGAAAACATAACATTACACGATAGAAAAGAAAAGGTAGAGGACAAAGAAAGTATAAAGTAGCACAAACTACTTGCTACAAACTACTTGTATACATCATGATTTTCAAATCTCTTGACATCTCTTGACAGGAAAACCCAAATGTTCTGAATGTCTAATGTTTTATGTTTAAGATTCAGTGGACTTGATGCTTATTTCTACCACTTTTCAATTTGAGCCAGATGTTGACCTAGGCCCTACATCACAACTTTTAAGCTAACACTTCCAATCCTTTTTTTATAGGGAGCCTATACCTAAATAGCAACACAAATACATAAAAAAACACACTTTCATTTTACACATTAGCGATATAAGCTTCTCATTACCAAGTAACGGATTCAGAAAGAAAAAGCAACAACTGACACCCAGCTACACCTTCACATGAAAGGGCAGCTATTTAACTAAAAAGATGGAAAAAAACCTTGTTAGAAAAGATAAATGGTCACAATTACTAAATGAATGAGAACCATATATTAAGTGACTTTGGAACAGCAGGGCTTATGCTCATAGCTGTGGCAGTTAAAGAAAAACACTGGTTTCATTTGCTTATTAATGTACTACTCAGTTCTTATTGATTCATCAGTAACTTCAAACTCCAGGTCTCTCTTTGTCTGGTACTGGGTTGAAAAAAAGCATTCAGTTCTGACCTGGAGGGGCAGTGATACACTTTAGGGCCTATGGTGAAGGCTTCAGTTGTTCGGTTGTTGACAAATTGAAAATGAAAAACAACAATACATCTGAAACATAGAAACCACAAAAACCAGTGCTAGTCTTTCAGGAACCCTGGGAAGCTAGTTTTGACAGCAGCTTTTATGAGGTGTAGATTTTGTTGAACAAAAAGACAGTGGAAGCTGGTGTGAGATCTCAATATATCAAGAGCAATTCAACACCTCCCACACAGAATCTACAATATGTCCACTCCTGGATCAAGTCTGCTACAACTAGACCATAGTCAGATTTAAAACACACCTGTATAAAAAATGCACTGCATAATGTATAGATAATATATTGTATTTCAAGATCTTATGCTGTGTAGTTTAAGTTATAAAGGAACATTTAAAGGCAAAACATACATTTTTAAATAAATTATGATACAGTATAACATTTTATAGACCACAGACAGGAGTTCCTAAAACCTAACACCTTAAAATACATAAAATTAAAAATATTGATGATCAAAATAAATCTTGCCCAAAAGCATAAACATGTTCCTTGTTTCAACTGCATTAAACCTTTGAAAAAGGGGTACAGTATACCGCCTAAAGTTATAAATTTTGCCAAGCTAACGTATCTCAAGACAGGATTTGGAAATATACATATTCAAATACATTTTGAATTTGGATTCCAACACCGAAGAGACTTTGCAAAAAAAAGTGCAAATTTCATAAGTCTAAAACATATTTGGTATTTACTGAAGCTTGAGCATCAGTACGTTCCAGACAGGAATGATGTGTTATATCCGTAAAATAGTCAACTTCTGAAACACCAAACACCAAAAAAGAACCCACTTTCTCTCATGGTAAACCAAAAAGCACGCAGTTGTGGACCACAGGCTCACAGGAAACTGTTGAGATAGGGAGGTTGTCTGATCTGCTTCAAGAGTGAATGCTCAAAGCCACAGGCCACAAGAGTCGAGTGTCCCACAGCAGGGTGAGGGGAACTCTGGCTCTGAAGATCCAAACGTCATGGGGAAAATCTGTACTGGGGAAAAATCTGTGCTTAAACCAAATGTTTTAATATCGTATACTGCATCTTGTGCTGCTGCTACTGAGATATGTTACCAATACAAAATGGGATATATTAACAGAAGTTGTAAACAACTATGAAAAAATGTCAAGAAATGGTCCAACAGTATTTGCTGAAAAGAGTGGAATGACTGAGGTGTATATACTGCTAATACAGACTATTCAAATCACAGCTGGAACCAAAGATTGTTATGGTCAACTTGGAGGACATCTTAATATTTTCTCCTCACCATTCTACACAGCCCAATCACAAAACCTCATTTTCGCTTACAAAAAAAACTGAATGTAGGTTTCATCTCTCAAGAATGATTACAGTCATGTAATGTAAAGTCCAAAGATGCCTTCTAAGAAAGAACAGAATGTATAACCAAGTTATCGGAAGGAGCTGAGACGCACAAGAGATCACAATAAACACACAAAAAAAAGATCAATGATAAAACACTGGAAAACTTAGTCAGAGACTCAGCTAAGTAACTTCCATACAGTTAGTTGCTAAGGCAAGATAGCTTTTAAATCACTGATAAGATTAATCTCCTGCTGTTGAAAATACTGTATGATCTGGGACTAAACAGAAAAATATAAATTGGATTGATTAGCCTAGTTGATAGATAGACAGGGAAATCCCAAGCAATTTAATTTGCTTTTCAAAGAGGAGAAAGGATTACCGGAAGGATCAATCGCTCAACTTCTAATGACAGCTGTTTAATCACTGCATGATGTCGCCTTTATTATGAACTCGGATTTTGCATAAACAGACGGAAATATTGATGGAGTACAAAGGGTCAATGGGTACTTGTGCGTTTTTCCTCCTCAACAGTACCTTGAGTATGATCAAAGATGAACCAGGGACTGCTCTACATGAAACAAAACTATTTGAAACAGCAGACAACGTACCATTTTGTTACTATGCAGTATATTATTTTTTTGCAGTAGGGTATTGTTCAATATTCCTATTAGTTACATAATTTGTTAGTACTCAGGACTATTTGACAATACAAAATACTTATACGCACAGAGCATTCAGTTAATTTGTCAGGTTAAGTCCGCTTTCATTTGAACTAAAGACTCTTTCATACAGCAGGGTGTTTACTGGGGCAATCGAGTGATATACCTTGCTCACAGACACAAAAGCAAGTTGCACTTGGTATTTGAACCCATGACCCTCCAGTCCTGAGTCCAGAACCTGAACCAATACTCTGCAATGCTGCCTTAAAATAATAGAGTAAATTAAGGAAGACTTCAATCAGCAAACATTTCTTTGAATAGTTGTCAGCACACTATATACTATATGCATCTTTCCATGAACCTCTCATATATGTGCTACAAAAGGAGATGATAAAATGAAGGAAGATTTAACTTTTACCATGACTCTACAAAACTTTTAATGGCTAAAGAGGCACCATACCTCACACCATACCATGCACAAACTATCTTAAGCAGCTGAAAAATAAGATTTCTGCACAGAATGTAAGGTACCAAAAATGAACAACTTAACTAATACATGAAAAACATTATGAGGCTTGCTTTCAGAGCCAGTGAAAGTTGTGTTGGGGGGGGGGGGGGGGGGTTCAACTTTTAATAAAGTGTTTAAAATGATAATACTCTGATAAATCTGCATAATTATAGCATAACTTGATCCAAAACACAGCTTCAGTATTCTTTAACACACCAGCTGTTCCTCAGACAGACTCCTCGCCACTTACACATAAGTACTCTGGAATACTGAACTTCACCTAGTTTGAATTTGTGAAGGATGTGCATTTAAACCCTGTGAGGGACTGGTGTCCCTTCCAGGGTATATCCTGTCTTGTGCCCTTTGCTTGCCGAGATAGGATCTGGCACCCCACAACCCTGAATTGGGAGAAGCGGTTAGAAAATGGGTAGATTTGTATCATGCAATTTAATGCTACTATTGTTTACTAAACATAATGAATCAATATTCATGTTACCTAAAGAAAATAAATCAATTACTACATTACACAACGTGGTGTTTTCACAAATTACAGGAAATTAATAAGATAACACGATGACAAGCGCTTCACTTTCCAGTTACTAAAGGTAACAAATCACTATTTAATACACGCCTTAAAATCACCTGCTTTGAGGAAGTGACTGAAAATAACTTTTTTACCTAGTGCCATGTTAAAGATGTTCTGTAACAAATGTATTCAAGCACCTTCACGAATCTATGCAACCTTATATCTTCCTAAATGCAGTAATGAATTTAAAAAAATGATGACTTCTTTCACAGGTTAAGTCAAAACACTGCTTTTGAACCTAATACCCGAAGTAAATAGGCATCACCTAAGATATACATTAAACATACAAGCAAGAAATATACCCATTATGACCAAAAACTCAAAGAGGTAATACTACATCCTTAGATAACTTTAAACGGACAGCGTCTGGCACAACCCATCAGTCAATGCTTGGCAGAGAACCACAAAACAGCAGTTTTGACACACAACTACTGCTGTGTTTACTAGTGTTTAAAAGGAAATGGCTGTAAAGTGTAAACTGACGTGACAATGTAACCATCTGTGGCGAAATGAAAATACATATTTCAATGCAATTTTTACATTCATACTGGGAGAGAGAAAAAAAAACATAAGCTCTTCCCCGCCCCCTACATTCCTGTTTGTCAAAAATGAAACAAATATTGAATTTACAGTATGCAGTCAATAACTTAAGGTGCTGTCCTAGTCATTTCCTGCGTTTTTCGATACTGTCAGTGACTGTTAAATGGCATATGACAAGAACTAACCCTAGGGTGCAACTTCAGGCTTCTCGAGAACCTAAAAACAGGGGACATGAAAATGGTGTACTGTGCATACCGTGTGGGACAATTTCTGGCAAAAAATGGGCGTATCGGTTGTGGTAACTGTGAGATTTATTGTACCATTTTCTTCTAAATGCCACATTAACAGTAAACGTAATCGCGTCACTGTAATCATAAATGGCAACAGTGATTGAAAAGATGCAGCAAAAATGCTCACGGAACTGGAGACGCTTTTAATATTTGGCTGGACTGACATAATTCGCGGGTAATGTTACAGAGCTGCACGAATTGTCTAATCATCCCACAGTCCGTGGCGACGTGCGGAACGGTACTTCAATGTTTGGGAATGCTAGATGTGGTGTGCTTAAAAAAACAAGCACGGTCAAACTGTAAAAAAAAAACAATTGAAAATATAGCAGAGACAGCTACCTACTGCTACAATTCGATAAACCACAAGAGAGGGAAAACACAGTAAAGCGGTTAAAAATGACTTCGGTTGGATGTTTAAATGAAAACAGCCGGAAATATAAAATTGCATAAAGTCAAGCAAGATAACAAATACGCTTCCGACTGCATTTGTTTTTGTCTTCGTGCGTGTGCGAAAAAGAATACATAAAGGTCCTGCACAACACACACGGAACAAGCTCGGTCCTATCCTCGCCGAAATAGGTCCTCCACACATTCTCCTTTAAAAGATGGCGGGCAGGGGAAAGATTCTGTGTGAAATGCAGTCGATCCGTCCCTCTCCCCGTACCCTGCACCGCTCTGCTGCATTCACTAAACCCCGGACGGTGTGCAAGTAATCACACTGCACAAAGATCTCATTTGCTTACAAACAGTTCCAATTTTCACGACCAGAAGTTCACACAAAATCTATTAACCCCCTACGCGAAACCAGGCTTTGTTACATTGTTGTAATGCTGCTAATGTACAGAGACAGCTTTGTTGGAAAAAAGGTAGCAGTTTATAGGTTCAATGCATTTTTCTCGATCGGTTATTCCGCTCAAAGAGTGCCGCAAGCCCTCAATCTTACAATAAGCAATAACGCTAAAAAAGACGAATATTTTAATTTATTACTTTTCCCCTCAGCAGCTCCAACAGCGTTTTGCTTGCAGTCGTCCTACCAGGTCTTCTTTTATTTCAGCAAAGCAGCATAATAGATGAGGTCCTACGAGTCTCCTGCTCATGCGCCGCAAAACAAAGGCATCACGGGAGTCGTCGTTCACCGCTCCAGCTTTCACTCTGAAATCGGGATGTTTTGAAAATCAAGGACTACAGCTTCCAACATGCAGTTGGCTGGTTAGCGGTGGTGTTTCTTGGCCCACTCAACAAAGCTTAGCGTCGTACTCTAGTTTGAGAAGAAGGAAAGATAGATTTTTTATTCTGCTTGAATAGTTTTTTTACGCAGATTACGCTGTATTGTAATCGGATGGTGTTATTGATTTTCGAGTCAAACGATCTGGTTGCTTCCTTCAAAGACATCGAGTTTATTTTGAAACTCGTGCTGAGCACCCTTACTCTCCTTCAGTCATTACCAAAACTAGTTTTGTGTAATTGCGAAGTTCGTATTCTCTGAGCTGTCAGTACTACAGGAAAGATCACTTCTGGACTCTAACAGTGGAATCGATAAAGTATTTAATATTGCAGTCATGGGATGCTGGATGTATATTTTTAATCGTGGAAAATGTTGTAATTGTTATGTTAATTTACCTTTTAACGTTAATCTTTTCAGGTATAAAACGATTTTTAAAGCATGGAGGAGAACGAGAAAAACGTGTTTGTGTGAGAACATAGTTTTCAGTTTATCAAAGTATTGACAGAATCTGTAGGATTTTTAAATGAACAATGAGTTTTCACCTCCTATACAAAAACATTGATGCAGAATGGCTTGTTAAGTGTTACAGTAATATGTTAACATTTTTGATATACCATGTGTTCAGCAAACAAAAAATATATATTACTCTAAGTGAAACTGTTGGTTAACAGCTTTAGTCCAAATGGGAAGCCTGACAGAAAAACTGGCTTAATAGACATTGGCTTCCAAATAGCAGATGGTAGACTGCTTGCAGTGTGACCACCTGTTCTTCATCTTGCTTGATGTGATTCTCGGTTCTTCATTTCTCCTTTTAAGTGGGTAATTTAAAAATAATTACCAATTGGCTTCTTGGACCAGTTGGGCTTGAAGAGGCATGAGACATCTTTTTACAGCCAATAAATCTACATGGTACCATACTTAGAATGCTCACAAAATTGGAGTCTGGTGTTCATATTTGCATTCCATGATGCATTAAACTTATTAACTCCAGTACTTTTGTACCCGTATAAGTAGTTTGTGTATTGAAAAAAAACGATATTCCAATGTTCCAATATTCCCTTGTTTAATTTTGCAATGCCTCTCAGTATATAGTGGTTCTATGTGCAGTGTTTACTGTCAGGGGACAAAATTAAAATATTTTTCTGTGTTCTTGCTCGTATTACTGAAAATTCACAGTTAAAATTATTTTTTATCATAAGAATATAAGAAAGGTTACAAACATGAAGGGTGGCTTGGTGGTGCCGTGTCTAGCATTGCTGCTTTGCAGTGCTTCATTCAGTGTTGCTCCAGATCGACAGAGCACCAATGTATGTTTTCCGCATGTTTACTCTGGGTAGGTTCCCACTGGGTGCTCTGGTTTTTTCCCACTATTCCAAAACATGCTAGGTTAACTGGCTTCTGATAAAGTTGGCCCTGCTGTCTGGACTGGCAACCAGTCTATGGTGTACTTTGCCTTGCACGTTGGTTGTTTGAGATCGGCTTTCCCCGACCCTGAATTGGATGAAGGGGTTAGAAAATGGATGGGTGGCTACAAACAAGAGGTCTGTCTAGCCCATTTGGTAAAGAGTAAATAATTGAACAAGAGACCTTATTCAGATTTTGCTTGAGAAAGAGCAAAGGTTCTGGCTTCAAAAACCTTTTGTTTTGGACACTCTGCAATATGGGCCTGTCCCATCGGCCAATCTGCATGTATTCAGCAATACTTCATACTTCATCTTCTATAATAATATTTGATTCCCTTCTTGGTTTTTGCATTGCCTTGAAGATAATGAACAGATTCGATTGAAGTATTCAGAATGGTCCAAGTTACTGACTTCCTCAGGGAAACATAAATAGGAGGAGGAGACAGGATGGTATACATAGAACTGAGAACTATGTATATCAAACAAAACAGGACTGATTGTGCCTTTCTTCAAAAATCTGCAGGACAAGGTCCTCATATCAATCACCAACCAACAAACAAACATTCAAGATGACTTTGTCTCCATTCAAATATTTCTTGTGTTCTGTGTTTTTTCCAATGTAGTCTGTTCTCAAACAGTGGCGGTTTATGATTTCAGCACTTTCCAGCTCATAAAGTTTCAATTGGTCATCAGCAGTCTACCACAAAATATAGTGGTCTGTACAGGTACTGTCAATAATGAGTCATGCAGGGTCCTTCAATGTATATAAAGGGAGAGGAGGTAAGATAATAGCAAAGCTATTGGATTTTTTTTTACGAGAGGAAAAGAGGCACAAGCAAGAAACATTGTTTCTTATAGCTGTTCTTTATGGTGTAATCTAATCTTGCTAAATAATATTTAGTTTGTCTTGGTCAATGGTTTTGGGTTAAGAAATTTAGATTTAAAATGTGTGCTGCTTTAGGTATTCAGATGACAAAGCGAACGGTCATAACATTGGCCAGTGATGTATACCTAATTTGACAAAGATTTAATACTGTGTCAAGATTATCATAGAGCCAATACTCGAAGAACCACACACCCAAAGGACAAGGATTCCTTCAAAAGGAGTCCAGATTAAGTCATTAATAACTGTATATGGTACATATATTTCAGAACATTTAAACAGTCAACATAAAACTAGTCTAAGTCTTATTTGAAATGTGTAAAACAAATAGAACATCTCTAATAGGTCCTTATAGCTAAACTATATCTGATAAAACTGCCAGAATTTGTTGCATGTAGTGCACTCAGAGGAGCTGTAGGAACTAAGAGCAACATGAGATGGAGAAACTGGTAAGGCCTTCATTCAGAGTCGCTCCAGATCAACAGAGCACCAATGTAGAGAAGTTGTCAGAGAGCAGGTGGTCCCAGACTGTGAAAGATTAAAGAATACTACATTCCTACCCAATACTCCTACCTAACATGACGTTGCCAAATAAAATGATTCCACTTGAGGATCTGGAAACAGGCAGGGAAGTTGAGTCTTTGAAACTCAAGGCTGTAGTTCCTAGAGTTCTGTCATCACAGACATATCAGCCATGACAATTCCAGTCAGCGTCAGGAAAAATACAAGAAAAAGAGAAGGGTTGATTGTTGGAGACTGTGTTCTCATGAACACTGCAAATGAAACCTCACATAAACAGCAGTGTGCTATAACACTAATTTCAAGGCTACCAGATGGGCATCTAGCAAGGACAGGTGAGCACCCAGTGGCTATTACTCATATTGAGACAGATGACATTAGCATAAGTAGCACAATTCTTCTATGGATCAAATTGAAATAGAATTTCTTAACTAGTCATGTCCAATACCATAATCATGTTATGTTTTTGAAACATTTACTCTTTGATGGGCTTTTTGGCAGATCTGTAGGTTTCCTGAATCTCACTGTATAATCTCCCAATAGACAATACTGTATATAGCCCATAGGTAATCACTTTGACAAATATCAATAAAGTTAAGGACAAAACTGTGGGCAGCACAATGGCACAATAGCTAGTTTTGCTGCCTTGTAGCACTGGGGCCTGGGTTAAAATCCTGGGGTGCTAACTATGTGGAGTTTGTATGTTCTCGCTGTGTTTGTGTGGGTTTCCTCTGGGTGTTCTGGTTTGTGTGTGTCTGGCCTGCAAATGGTCTCCTGCAACCCCGTGAAGAAAATAGATGTGTGAAATTCTCATCTTTTTTTCCCATAAACCATGATTTAAATAGATAGAAGAGCAGGTGAGTAACAGGATCAACACACTTTATTTCTTCAAACTAGTAGCCTCATCTAATACATCACGTTAGATTTTAGGAAAGTATCGTTGCAGGTTTGAGCACACAATATTAGAATACACAAAACGTGCCATATCATTCCCCTGACAAACTATACTGGAGTGTGCAGTTTACACTTTTTTGAGCTTCAAATCTATTTTTAATGCATGTTTCTCATGTATAATGTATGTATTCATACAGAAACAGCAGATATAGATTTGGCACAAAAATGTACTCAAGGAGTCACCAAGATGAAATCGTTGACCATTTGTAAAATGTGTTTTAAGATATGAATTGGCAAGTTCACTTTTTCGCATGATAAGGATATATATAAGTAAAGTGCAAACTGTCTCAAATTAAATGGTACTGGAGCTCAGCTCCAGTTCAAATTAAGCGTAGAGGATTATATCTGAATGAAAAGGGTACAGATTGTTTTGATTCATAGTAATTTACATTACAATTGCAAGGGGGAGAATTTAAAGAAGAAAAAAAGATACATGGAAAGTAAAGATAAACAACTTGAGTGTTTGTACCTAAATGCAAGGAGTGTTAGGAGAAAAATAAAGAAAACAGAAGCTAAAACATTAGCAGGTGACAACAATGTTACAGGTACCAGAAAGAAGAATTCTGGTGAAGAATTAAAACACAAGAAGATACAGGATAAATGAAAGAGTTGGGGAGGTAATATTATGGTAATAATATACATCATGAATGTTCAGGCACAGGAATTAATCAAAAGTCTCAAAACAAATGTGGGTCAGACATAATGTTATTCAGAGGGAACAGTGCTAAGAGTTTGTCACATACAACCAAAATAAGCTTTCAATTAATAATATAGTCTTATGTAATGAAATCAGGAATGTGTATAAAAAGAAAGAAGTGCAAGATCCTACAACTTCACACATGGGTTATTTTCCCAGCTTTCTCGTCCTTCACTAAATTTACCTCGGCAAAGTTACTCGCCACTTTTGTCCCTTCCTGTTTGCCGTAAATATAGTACATGTTCATGCGTGCGGACATGCGCACTGTGCGTCTGTCGCCACATTCCCCGCCTGAGCTCTGAAGCCAACAAGCTGCAGCTTCTTCATTGCAACAGAAAGAGAAGAAGGACAATATTCCAGTTATTGTTCAAAAGGGAGGGTTCGCAAGGCGAACCAAGACGTCGATTTGGTGACAAAACGAACGGTGACCGTAAAGACGACCTTTGAGAGGCGAGTAGGTGCGCATTTTTTATTGTTTGAATGGAAGGAGTAGAATATGCATGTGCAAAGAAAGGAAAAAAAATCCTGAATGATTTGGTTTTAACGCAGACTGGGGGGATGGGTTGCAGACGTGGAAATGCAGTGGTCTGAGATTTTTAGACGCGAAGCTAAAATCGCAGTGTAAAAATGTGCTCGAACGGTGTGATCAAGGAAGCATGTCTGGTTTTGAGTGATGCTTTGGCGTTTTCTGTGCCAGGCCGCAGTAACTGATTAAGTAGTTTAACCTATAATCTTAGTTTTTTTAAGACTTCAGTAGTTGCTTGTGAGTAAGAGAAGCCTTATGTGTTTTTGATTAGTGGACTTTTTTATATTAAAAAAAAACAGAACGGAGTACCCGGTTTATAGCCTACGGTAGTCCTGTTGTTGTAGATGGGCAGGTAAATTATGAATTACGACGACTCTTACTGTCGTACTCCAGTACTGCAGCCTGTCGCCTGAATGCCAATTTGAAGTGAACAGATTTAAGGTTAGTTGCTACATTAGGTAACAATTCTGTTCTGAAGGTTCCAATTCGTGCCATTTAAGGTGTTGTTTTAAAGGATTTCACCTACCTTTCTGCTGAAGTCCCTCCTAAGGTAAACTTTAACCGTATATAGATTCCGGTTTGGTGAAATCTTCACCCGTAACGTTTTGATTTGATCACGCTTCATACAGGTGGCATTCACAAAAAAGATGAATGTCAAATAATGTAGTTTAGGTACGTAGATTTATATACTGTATTATTTATGTGAAGACATGTCATTCATGCTCATTTTTATCTCTTCCGCATAACAGCGAAGCTGAAACGTTCCTTAGTGTATTAGCTTCTTATTTATGTTGTGAAATACAACAAGCAGGATCAGTAACCTTAAATTGACCTGCTAGCCTTATTTAGGTCTCAGTACCATAAGCATTACAACCTTGGTTCAGTTTGTTTTTAAACCAACCAGCTTAATGACTGATGGCCATTGATTTCTGTGACTTACAGAAAATAATTAACCATATTTATCATCATCAGTTATCATGTCCAGTTGAAAGGCCTGGCCCCACAAAAGATTTTAAATCTATTTCATAGCATCTTTCTGTATTAGAACTTTGCAGTGTACAAAATGTACAAATGTTACAACAGACCTTTAAAATGGAATACAATTTTATAAAGAACATTCAATGCTTGAATTAAAAATATCTGTATAAGACATATTAATTTTGAAGATTCATGTTTTGGAAACAAAAATGTTTTGAAAATGAAGCTGTTTCAATTACAAGTAATGGGCAAATGAAATAAGAATTATGTGTCTTTTGGTGTGTGTTGTTGGTTTTGGTGTATGTTTTTTTTTTACTAAATGGGCGCAAACAACAAGCTTCTATTATTTTTAGTTGTGATCGTCTGGCTGCTCTGGCACCTATTCCGAAGATCTGATTCACTTGCTCAGTAACCATGGCAACAGAGGAGAAGAAACCAGAAACTGAAGCCACTAAAACACAGTCTGCTTCATCAGCATCTGCTAGTCAGAGCAAGGTAGGAGGGGCCAGAATGCATACTCTTTTTTGGCGGGTGGGAGTTGTCAGTTTCATTTGAATTGATGAGTCTGTTTTGACTGTAAATATGTATTTAACTCTACTTATTTTCCCCTCCATTTTAGATAAGTATAGATTTGTTGTACAGAGGTTAAATGATTCCTTAAAATGACCCCCTTTGTAAGCATTCTAAATGTATTGAGTTGATTTTTTAATTTCCTCAGTGTTGGATCTTGTAGATTAACTGCAATTTGAATTTCAGGTCAGCAGCATGTCCAAATATTGCATTAACTCATTTGAAATATTGTAAACTTATTTTACACAGCAAATGTAAGATTTGATCCTATATATTATTCACACCCTTTGGATTTCAAGTAAATTAGTATCTTTGCTATTAATATACTAAAGTGTAAATGATTTAGGAATGTAGTTAGCTGTTTACATAGCTTGCTGGTGAATAGTCTCTTTGCCATAGACATTTTAATGAGCTAAAGAGTATAAATGTTAATTTTTACTTGCTTACAGGAAAATGTCTATTGTTGTGACACAGTTGTGGTCAGAAATTCCACAAATTATTATTGTATGCTCAATTTCTGTAGAAAGTTTGTTTCAGAGAAGCATATTTTTCATATGATCTAAAATCTATAAGAAATTCTGCAAAAACAGTAACGTTACAAGTTATAATTATTATTTTAGCCTTTTTATTACAGATTAAAATCATATTCTGTATCGTGACAGCAGTAGTCCTTTGATTTGATCCATGTATGTTTAAATTCATTTATATACTGATGTCAGCTGTTGTTCAAGGAAGAAGCTTATTGCCTTGTGTGCAGTTTGATCAGTGTGGCAAAAGTATTTGTTTGGATGCAGTGTTTTATAGCGATTTTTTTAGAAATTTAGAATTGCCAGTTTTGCTATACTTGCAGTTTTGGTTATTCCAAATTGTGTGTTGTTTTACATCTGGGCTCACCCCTACTTACCTTGCCACTGCACAAGGGAGAATGATGAAGTATAAGCTGAGTCCTCTGACCTGTCTGAGTAAAAAAAAAACATTAAAAACGTTTTTTTTGAATATGTCACAGGCACACCGCCCTCTACTCTTTAGGCTCAGTGCCGATTGGAAGAGAGGCACCTTGACCAAAGCTTGACAGCAAGCACCCGAGTGCCTGCAGGGGTCACGGAGAACTGAGAGCCCTGACCGATTTACTCTCTGCTTACACTTAGCAATGCTTAGCCCCTGTTCACAGCCAGCCTATGACGAGACTCAGGCTTAAACCTGTGACCACAGCTCAACTTGTTCTTGGGCCGTGTCTTTACCAGTGGAGCCACTTGGGAGGCCTCATGTTATAATTTTCTTACTTCTTGGATCAGCATTATTTTTAAGTGATAATTTCTTAAGATGCCCTTTTAATGGCCAGTCTTTTCTGATGAGATGTGAAGAACACACAACTTTGGTAAAAAGTTGGACTGATTTAATGGTAGTGTTCGCTTTCATTATTGTGCATTGCAATTAAAAATATATATATATACCCGTTGCTAGGATGTGTATAATGTACAGTTTTAAGTTTGAAGCATTTTCTTGAGGGTATTGTTGGTAACTTGTTTACCTTCTTTTGTTATCTCACTTTGCAGTCGGCACCAGTGAAGCCCAATTACACCTTGAAGTTTACATTGGCTGGCCACACAAAAGCTGTCTCATCTGTGAAATTCAGCCCTAGCGGGGAGTGGCTGGCCAGCTCCTGTAAGAATTCTAATTTACAAGTTCCTTTTCCCGTCTATGAGCAAGGCCTTGTGAAAGATATTGCCGTGACTCTTTAGATGTGCACAGCATTTACTGAAAGTCTTTATGTATTTACATAGTTTGCTCGCAGGTGTAAATGATTTCTTTTTTTTATTCATGAGTGACTTATTTTGGTGATTTTTGCAATCCGATATCATCATAGAAGCATTGCTTTATGATGTCTCTACACAATGGTATTGTTAATTGCATTCATAAAAGTAAATAAAATTTGTAAAAATATTCTTAATCTCACAGCTGCTGATAAACTGATCAAAATATGGGGAGCGTATGATGGAAAATTTGAGAAAACAATATCAGGTCACAAACTTGTAAGTTAATATTTTCTTTGGCTTTAACAGTTTTGTTTTACATCTGTTTATTGTTAACCAGCTATCTGTTGTGTAAATGTTATTGTAGTTTTTGTTCTTACAAGTACATGGTTTCTGAAATTGAATCATTGAAATTGTTCTTTATATTTACACTTTTTGTGCATTTTATATATTCTAAAATCTTTGATTAAGCAAATAAAAATCCTTATTGCTCAGTAATATTCTGTAAATACAAGTTATGGCTTGTATAGATTTTCTAAGTTAATTAATTTCTAAAAATGTGGTCTGAGCTTGCATCAGGTAATTGACTTTCCTTAACTCATTTCCTTTTTTCCATCCAGGGGATCTCAGACGTGGCCTGGTCCTCTGACTCCAATCTCCTTGTGTCTGCCTCCGATGACAAGACTCTTAAAATCTGGGATGTCAGCTCGGTTAGATCACTACTGCTGTTTTTTCTTTTTTAGCCTAAACTTTGTACTGAATTAGAACTCGACAACACGCGTTAGAATTCCTGCCTCTTTTAAAAAAAAAAAAAATCTATACAAGATTGTGACATGATTCATGCTTCATATGTTAAATAGAATGTAAGTTTTACTATTAATAGCCATGTGTTGAGTAAGTGCACCTCTTTACGTTAAGATCAAAAGCTGCTCGGATCCTTGGAACCTAAAGTAACTCTTAGCGGAAATGTGTTTAGAAAGTAACAGCCTTTGCTGTCTGCATCAGCACCATCACCATAGTAACTACTTGGTAAAAAAACATACATCTGGAATTACTATGGTAACCACAGTGCTGCTTTTGTGCTATTGCGTCAACGTTTTTCTTTAACAGCTCTCCAAATTTAGGTGGCAATTCAGTAATAAGGAGCTCACAAGTGACTCGGCAAGTCTAGGCCCATAGAGTTCCACCTGAGTTCTGATATTTTTGGATCTGGGCTGTGTCCTTGGCTGACCGAAACTAGGATACTTTAACTGGCAGTGCACAACTGCCTGGGCTGTGCTGGCGTTTGGTTGTATTTCATCAGCCAGGCTATCATAGCCTTGTCATGCAGCTTTATTGCTTTTCCAGTGGATGCTAATTGTGCTAGGGACCATGGGACTGTGTGAAAAATGGCAGATGCCTCTTAGGAGAGCATCTTCAGCACGTGCTTTTGTCCAGTATGCATCCTTTTTGTGCTGGAAGGAGGTTTGGTAGCCATAAAACAGAGCTGATGAAAATTCAGTCCTGCTGAACTGTCTGCAGTTGAGCTCCCGTCTACTTCTTCTTTGTGATTACTATCTTTAAGACACTCATCTTTTTGCCAGTGGGTTAGATGCAATTTCATGAGGTTGAGCAGAGGCCACGACACACTTTTAAATTTCATTAAAGAAATTGTTCTTATGGAGAAATATTGGCTAGGTTAAATTTTCGTCAAAAACTCACAATGTCAGATGCTCTCTCTCATCTACTGAACTTTAATTTACTGCCTTTCCCCATTTTTGTATTTTGGAAAATATTTTGTATCCTTCACATTTGCAGTTTTTGGTTCTTTCTTGAGAAAATGTTCAAAATAATTAGCACTTCGCAAATTTGATGTATGAAGGAAAGGGCAATTCCAAGGTTATGGAAGATAAATGAAGACGTGATATCTGTGAGAAATCCCTGTACAGAATCAGGAATAGCAATTGCATTTTTATTTAAATTCTTAAAAATGAATAATGGAGTAGACTTTTTGGCCTTTTGAATCTAGAGAATAAAAACATTTGTTTCCTGTTCTTTTGATCTCACGGACTGCAATTTAGTATTTTTGTTTAGTTGTGGCAAAACTGTATACTAACAGCATCCTACTCCTACTGCTATGTGTGTTAATGGATTTAAATGTTTTTCAGGGCAAATGCTTGAAAACATTGAAGGGGCACAGTAACTATGTTTTCTGCTGTAACTTCAATCCCCAGTCCAATCTGATTGTTTCAGGATCGGTGAGTTCACTCTCAAATCTTTTGCTTGCATCAGTTTGAAAAAATAGCAAGCTAATATCGTGGCCAATTTCATATAGCTATTTTTCAGCTAAGACGAAATAATTTGCTTTTTCATTAGATTTTTCTAGTGCTGTTACTTGAAATGCTACGGCATGTTAATGTCACTGTTTCCTAAAGAAATACATATTACTTTGTGCGTTCCCCATGGTTTTGTAATCTGTAGATTCATACAAAGATTTATTGTCTCTGCAGTTTGACGAAAGTGTTAGGATATGGGATGTTAAAACAGGGAAGTGTTTGAAGACGTTGCCAGCTCACTCTGATCCTGTATCTGCTGTAAGTGCATTTTGTGTTTTTTCAGTATAAATGGAAGATTTTAACATTCATCCAGTGTCCTCTGGCAATATATTTTCTTCCTCCTCTAATTACAGGTACATTTCAATAGAGATGGATCTCTCATTGTCTCCAGCAGTTATGACGGTCTCTGGTATGTGCATTATAACAAGAAGTGTTACTTTATGTACTTTGTCCTTATTAAAAAGAGAGGTGTCATTTTACTGTCAAAGAATGATGGTGTCCAATATGTGTTTAAGTGTAGTAAATCAAAACAAAAATTGATTAAGGTTTACCACCAGTTGACTACAGGCCTACAGGGAGCCAACAAGTCACGGTAAAGCTAAGAGAACCCTGGCCGATTATTGTCCACCTTACCCTGGAGAGACAACAGGCAGCTTGTGCATTCTAGTAATAGTAGACTAGTGATTTCACAACTATTGGCATTATATTTTAATGAAGTGCAGGTTCATGGGACCAAAACCAGAATGAAAGAAAATGGCACACATTCCAAAGTAAATTTTGTTCTATCATTTTTCATTAATATGAAAGGTCTCAGATGGAATTGTGAGCGATTGTTCTTTGTCCTAGTGATGCTTGTTGTTTTCTTTCTGAAAAGATTGATAAGGAAGAGTATTTGAAATCTGAGTGCATTTTCAGTCCCCAGTGTTAGCTTTGTTCAACATTGTACCTTTTATAGCAGTGAAAGGTTTTACTTAAGATGTTTCTGTTTGTATTTGCAGTCGAATCTGGGACACAGCATCAGGACAGTGTCTGAAAACGCTAATTGGTGAGAGGTTACTAGTGGGCACTTGTGTGCACAGCTTTTAGCAACACATTTGTTTTACGGTTTTGGGATGCCGTTATTCCCAGAACCTAAACAAATGTTCTGTTTAATATATTCAATCAACTTTAAAGTTCTGGTCACTTTGTCTTATATTCTGTTTCAAAAGACAGCCTTAATTAATTATATATATTCGTTTAAGTTATTGGTGTTCATCTATGATATTGTAAATGATAATCACTGTGACAGTTATTTGTAATTATGTAACAGTATTTACATTTTACAAAGTTCCCATTTCATACATGAACTTACATGCTGTGTCATAGGCTGATCTGTATTTTGTGTTTCTGTAACAGATGATGACAACCCCCCTGTGTCATTTGTGAAGTTTTCTCCCAATGGCAAATACATATTGGCAGCAACCCTGGATAAGTGAGTTGAAATCTTTTCAGCCATTGCAGTGGGAGGAGGAAAAATCATGAAAAGAGAGCTAGGTTTCTACAGTGTTTTATATATATATTTAAAATAAAAGTTTTGTTCACCATAGCTTGATGTTATTTGACAACTGAAGCTTTCTGCTAGATGTGTAGTAACATAAGTTATCCCTGCTCTTTTGTTCATGAATATGGATATTACAAGTCTTGGTAAAAATATAAAATTACACATTGTTTATATCAGGTTTAGGCTAAAGAAATGTAGCTTCTTGAATGGTCTCTACACAGAAACCTTGTCTCAGTGATATTCAGAATCCATTGATATATTTATTGCCAGCATTTTCTTACTTGACTAAACCTCTGTCCTGTGGTTTGATTGCAGCACTCTGAAGCTTTGGGACTACAGCAAAGGAAAGGTTAGTTCTCCATTCTGATCACTGATATATATTGGGAAGAATGGTGGTCCTAGTACAGATTCACTAATTCCCGTTCCCGTTCTTAAAAAAAACTTAAATTGTTTACATTATATGCTGTACTCTTGTTGTCACTTGGCTAATATTTTATTTTTATAAATTTTATTTTGTGCAGTTCATGCAGCACAGGATGTTTTTACTTCACTTTCAATAAATACTTGTCTTTTTTTTTCCAGTGCTTGAAAACATATACTGGCCATAAAAATGAGAAGTACTGTATATTTGCAAACTTCTCTGTCACTGGTGGAAAGGTGAGTTAATTACAGTGTGCTGTGCAGTATGTTGAATGATGCAGTAATCTAAAAAGGTAAGGTGAAAATGTACAATGTTTATGGTGTAAGATCCTAATTAAGGTTTTAAGCACATAAGGGAGAGGTTGCAAATGGAAGGCCTTTCTTCAAACTCTAAATAAAGTTTATTGTAAGTAGACCCCTTTCACAATAATGTTTAATCATGGATGGAATGTTTTGAAAATTTTAAGAGGCTTTCTTTGTGAATAATGATGTAAAGTATTTTATAAAACTTAAATTTTTAAAATAGTGTGCAGTGGTGGGCATTTTAAACAACTCATTAATGATCTGCAGAGTTGGGCCAAGGACAGTGCCTCACCATCTGTGTCAAATGCACAAAGGCCTGAATTATGATAACATATAACATAGATGACACTGCCAAATTGCTGCCATTGTGTTGTCATTGTTGGGGAAAGCATGCTATGTTTTTTATATGTGTAAGAAGTACTGTCACACAAGCATACCTGATACTAGTACGGGGTGGTGTTGCCTCAAATTTCATCATGTAAGAAAACCAAAGCTGCTACACAAGTTGTTCTACAGGATGATTATGAAATTAAAGCCCTAATAAAAACATGACCGAATACTACATTCAGAAGCAGTTGATCACTTTTAGAAACAGTAGCTGATCAATAAATATGTATGTTGAAAATGGCAGAATTCAGACTAATACCAGTGCCATGAAGACAAAAAGTACGAGGGGATGCACATTTTGGTTAGTTTATTATTCTATATTTATAAATATAGTTTATCTTATGTAGATGAAATTGAAAAACATCAGTTTGATCCTGTTGAGATTATGATTCTTACGATTGTTATTAGTATGTGTGTTACATCATTCATTTAACATTGGCAATGTTAGGCAGATTTTGTGGGAATGTCCTAACACACTTTTAGCGCTACAGAATATACATTTGTGGAATTAAAATAATGGACACTTGATTCTGGCAGCAGTCTCTAACTGTACCATGGAGTGTGTAACCTAGAACTTCATAGCTCCCTGTGATGTTTAATACTTCGAAAATCTCATCTTTATGTTCCTTTGCTTTTTCACAACATCTTTGTTTCACTCAAGGTTGGATTATTAGTTCTTATCATGGTATTCTGTCCATTTCTTCCTTTACAGTGGATTGTCTCGGGCTCAGAGGATAACATGGTATATATTTGGAATTTACAGACCAAGGAAATTGTACAGAAGTTACAGGGCCACACGGGTAAGTGCTTTAGTGAGTCTGTGTGCCTTGATAAGCTAAGGCACTTTTGGTGTTACTTCTATCTGTATTGTACGTCAGTCAACTTTAGTTACTACTGTACTATACAGGGACAACTTTACTAAATGTGGCTAAATTGCACTTTTCTGTTTTTTTTTATGAAGACGTTGTGATCTCTACAGCCTGTCACCCAACAGAAAACATCATTGCCTCTGCAGCGCTAGAAAACGACAAAACCATCAAACTCTGGAAGAGTGACTGCTAAGTGGAGGAAAAGCTTTCAAAAGAGGACTTTTTGCAGGCTTGCCCCGGGACCCAGCAGGGGCTGGCAGATGTGTGAGGGAAAGCTGAAAATACAGATTGGAGGCAGTTGCTTGAGCTGTTAAGAACATGGTCAAATCCACTTTTTTCTAATGAGCAAATCCTCCCCCTCCTAAAACCACAACTTCTAAGCTCTCTCGCTTTCTCTTTTTAAGGCCTTATTTTAAAGTGTGAAATGTATCTTTGTGTTTACTTATTAAATTTTAGTCGTTAAATCAACTGCTTGCTGAAAAAAGGGGTTAGCTTTGTTCAACATTGTATTAATAGTGGCAGCTTGGTCAGACATAGCTTTACCAGTGCTAAATAATATTAGAAGTGTACTGTTTTTTCCTTTCCTGAGGAAGGCAGGATGATTTCAATGCGACACTAATACTCATCCACAAAAAGATTGCAGTTTAGTATTCCAGGCTTAAATGATGGTCACAGGGGCTTTAAGTTTCCAGAAACCGGACCTGATAGAAATATGGCATTAAGTAAAAACAAACGAAGACAAAAATGCAACTTGCAATTGAATTACCTGATCTAAAACACAAATTGTTTAATGTTTAGATGTTAACTAGAATTATGGTCAAACAGCAGCTTAGACATTCTGCGCAATGGAAGAAACAGTGTAGCAGTAGGTTTAAATGAGACTCGCATGTGTCTTTTACCTTCTCGAAAACTGCCAAAGCTGGAAATAATTATTTTTGATGTTATACTTCATAGTAATCGGTCTCCCTCCCACCTACATTGTACCAAACATTACAATCTAACCTTAGGTCTCAAAGCGAATATTACTATGTAAATCAGTTTGCAGCAGTATAATGTCGACTAAACTCAATGAAGTCACTCTGTGTTGATGAAGAATGATTAGTCTTTGCTGTGCTTGGCATTTAAGTTGTCACATAAGTGGAATATACAACCTATTCACCTGCCAGAATTCTGACACTTTTTTTCAACCCAGTTTCAGAGACAGATGGACTCTGTCTTTAATTGCTTTGATAACAAGTACTGGTGTTCCAACATATGTGTATATATTTCTGCTTATTGAATATCTGTAAGCCATTAATTTTTCTATTATATTTTGCTGCCCCTTTTAATTAAAACAGTTCCCCTTTCCAAACAAAGAAGTAGTTAAATGTGTTAAACAATACATCACTTGTTCAGCAAGTGGTCGTATTTGTTTGTCATTGCTTAGTTATGAGCTGTCAGTTGAGAAATGAAAATGTTTGCAATCATCAGTAATCATTTATAGTCCTGATGTGGGGTTGATGTCATACAGCACATCTGCTCCAGGTTGAAGGTTGAAGCTGGATTGATAACTGCACCCAGAATTCTAAGTAAAAACCTGTTATAAATGGGCAAAGATCCCAGTAATTGCAGCACATTGTTCAGACGTCAGCTCTTTGATCATGATCTTGCCATTAGACAACCAGGATTGGTTGACCAGGATTCTGCCAGTAACAGCCCACACTTGAGTTAAGAGAATTTAAGCTGGCCGAAGTTCTGGCTCTTACTGTGACTGACTCCTGGGACCTTGCAGGCACACAGAAGCTTATAGTTGCATCACTGGGAGATGTGCCACTCCTTTCAGCACAAACTCTCCTTGAAGGAGCTCCGGAGCATGCGGTGTGTCAAATAACAAAAGGCTGTGACAATTGGGGGTATTGGAGAACATTTGCAGTACAGAAGTCCTGGCTTAAAACCGGTTTGTGTTTGTAGTCAGCAGTTTCAAATTGGCAGAGTAAAAATATAAATTGGAGACAAAAATAGATTTGGTAGAGGTCTTAGGACCATATTTATTGAACATTTCCTGCCTTGCTGGGTTTCTATTTATTTTGGTTAGAAAATTCAAAAGTCTTTAGCGAGTCTTTGAAATAGTTTTAATTTGAGTGTAATATTACACAAAAATACTAAACCACTGAAATTTAAAAATGAAAGGATCTCTTTGCAGGTAAATAGAACTAAGAACTGTGCACTGAAACCCCAAAAGTGACAAAACATTCAAGTTTTTCTTTAGACCCACTTGTCAAAGCTTTCTCCATTAAAACCTTTACTAGCAGTATGCATCCCCTTGATGCAACACTATATCCCTACTGTGTGAAAATGGAATGACTTACAGTTGTGTGCAATGATGCCATCTTGTAAAACAAACTCAATGTTTAACAAAGCAGTAGCATAGAATTCTTAACTAAGCATTTAGAATGTAAGGAATTGTTTTGCATTCACATAAAAATAATAGACAGACATTTTGCATTTAAGTTTATAAATGAAGCGAAGTGGCCCCGTATTAACTTGAGACAATTATACAGTATCTTTTGGAGGGGCTCTGGCAGGCAACCAGACTTTTGTAATTCATCTTTGGTTCAGCTGGTTTTGGGCAGCTTCTGTGTAGTTAAACTGCAGTTACAAAAATGTTTTGCACCCTGGTTTTTATTAAATACAGAGTATTACAGACCGATCCTTTTTTGTTCAGCAAGCAGTATATCAAAATAAACTAATAGTAGCTTATTCACATTGGGAAAACATTGTTGTAAGCTTGCTGGCATTAAAAAACTGTGTAGCCAGTAATACATGTTGTCTGAAAATGTTTTAAGCACATGATCTTGTGCTCTCAGTCAGTGTCACAGAATAGACGTGGATGGCATTGACAATATGTTGCAGTTCTGAAAGTTTTTCAGGCTAATTCGTGTCTGTACTTTGTTTCTGGTGTAAACCTTTGTTTTAACTGTGCCCTCCCTTGTTTGGTTGAAGCCTGTGGTTATAAGGTGGAGATTATGGTTGCCATTCAATATAAAGTAATAAAAGGTACTACTTTTTATGACAAGGTGGAATGACTGCTTGTTGAGAATAGCTTGTAGGGAATGTTTAGCCTCTGTAGTCTGTGCCAACTGTACATTTGCAGCGCCTTTGTAGTTTTCTAAGCGAGATAACAAATATACCCAGTACAGTAGCTGGTTTCAAAGCTTCATTTGAAATCTGCTATGGTTACTGATAAGAACTCGGAGACGTAATATTGCACCATATGATTTGTGAATGAGAAACGAGGGAGGAAAAATATTTGGTAAGATCTATTTACAACAGTGAAAACCACAAAAGGAAATACTTTGTTCCGTACAGATGAAATAGAACATTTTTAGAAGAAAGAGGGAATGGTGCTTTGGTATTGTAGGCTATTGTATACATGGGATTCTGATTTCATTGGATTTTTATCAATGGAATATGGTGCTAATGATGGAGGTGAAATAGGATTTATTGTTTTTTAGCCATGCAAGTGTACAGATTTAAATGGTTTGTATTTCCTACCTAAGACATTCAAGATTTTGGTTAACTAGAGGTGACTAGAGCCAAAGGTAGATGGAAACAGAGATTAAACCAAAGGTAGGCATTGTTGTGAACTGAAATGGCAGAATGGTTTCAAGGATGTAGAGTACTCACTTCACCTGGAAATGACTTTCATACCTGTGTAAATTGAAGAAAAGGAATTTTCTTTAATTTACTGCTGTTTTTCTCTGGCCGTTTGGTTTGAAATGCCATTTTTAAACCTGCATGAAACAGCTGTGCGTTATCTTAGATGTAGGACATACAGCCAGTTACAATAGATTAAATGACTACATAATTTACCTTATTTCTGTTTTGATAACTAACTGAAAAATACCTACACCTGGGATTGTGATATATGAAAGGGTTAGTGAATTTTCATAATTAGAATATTACAGCGACACAAGAGACTCTGCAGTAAACCTTACAATGTAAGTGTAACAATACTCGGCAGTATTGCCCCGGAACGTATGACACTGCAATTACACTGCTGTACTCTTCTTAGTAAACTATCATTTTAACGGCCTGTATAACGTTTAACACCATTGTTCAATTTAAAATCTTTATATTTTGAATGTGAAGAATTTGCTACCATTTTTCAGAAACATTTTAAAATCAGAAGCATTATTGTGCGAAAGAAAAACAAAAGAAAAACACTTTTTGTATTTATCCAGTTAAATTTGTTTGAGCTTTGGTTATCTCAGTCATTATTTTAAGCTACAGTATGTTGCAACATGTTTGTGACATTCTTTGATTTCCTCACTTCTGGTATTATGTCAGACTGATTCTTTAATTGCTACATAGGAGTTGTCTGGTATCATCAGAAAAACAAATTTGTTTTTCAATACTTCTGTTTATTTTGCTTGAAGGTTTGCCAGCAGCACTTTCAATATCCAGAAGAGAATATTATTTATGTACAGTAGCCTGGTATTTGTTAATGTTTTGTCAAACATTTCTAATATTGACAATTGGTTTAGTAGAACCTATTAAGAAAGTTGTTGGGCAGAAGAAAGTGTTATTTCCTGAACACCTGCCTTTAGAGGACACCAGCATAAAGCCTTAGAACTAGCTACAGAGTAATTTTAGTGAACCACTGCAAAATAATTTCATGGTATTGGGTTTCTGATGCAGCTTCCCTGTGAGGGAATTGTTTCAGGGCTGCGTCCAGAGTGGTTATCTTACAGATCCTAACAGAACAGGACTTCAACTTCATACCTAAAAAAAGTTAGGAAAGAAACTCAATAACATGACAAACAATTTCAAAAATTTAACGACAAAGAGTTCAGTCAACAATGAGGGAGCACAACTTGTTTTCATGTAATACCTCTTCAATTAATGTGTATGTCATCTGCCCTGCCACTTCTAACTCTTTAAACACATCCCTGTAAACCTTGTTAACCATCATTACTGGTAATCTGAAGTTCTGTAATTGTATCATGGAATCATCTCTACACTATGCAGCATGGTTTCTTTGGTCCAGGTTAGGTACCCACCTTACCTACTTTAAGATGGAAAACATTTTCTAGTTGTTCAGTAGAAAGCATCAGACTTGACCAGAGGAAGTGTGAAAATTTCTGCACTTTGTAAAAATCAGCATGCCTTGCTGTAAAAAAGCAAGAGAATCTTTTTAGTGCAAGATCTCTGATCATTCATTACTTTTCCATTAGCCATTTCTTCTTTCTGCCCTTTGCTCTTGATCCTGCAGTGCAGAGCCTCAAGTGTTTCATTTCAAATTGATACAAGGGCAGTATGATGGTTGTTCTGAGGTGTCCAGTGACCAAATACATTTTAAGGCCTTCTTGTGAAATAAGTTTAAAAGTAGTTCTGTATATACTTTATGCTTCTAATTCTAGCTCATGTGTTGCTTTACAAGCAATATAGAAAATGATGACTTTGTTTTTGCTGATTTGCTTGTAGTACACCATTTAGAAACTTTTGTTCAAAAGGTGAGGGGAGGCTGGGTGAGGGAACTTGTAAAATAACTTTTACATTTTTGAAGGATTTATAATATTCTGCAGTGTAATAGAGAACAGCATGAAAACCATATCTGTATCGCCATAAAGCAATCCAGATTTTGTGAATACTCATTTTGACAGTTATGACCTACAATTAAATTTTTTTTACATGTGTTGTTGTATTTCTCTAAAGTAGAATGTTTGGGGGGCTTCCACGAATCATGAAATGTGAAATATAATTTCTTATATTTTTAAACTGGGTTTATAATACAATTTTAAGATGTCTTGCTATTATGGACAAAAGTAATGATGGAGCTCACAAGTAGAAACATTACAAAATCAAACATGGTTCAGTGCATGTTAAGTTAATCCATAATTATAAATGGGCATAGCTGCAGATAGGTGGAATACAGTTTTTATATTTTGATATCAAGCTGTTCACTTCAGGTTTTTGTCATAAGCAATTTTAGTACTGATATAGTATAGCAACTTTCTGAAGTTTGGTTTGGTTTATGATTTTCATCCAACTTTCCTCTCTTGGCTCAGTTGTATAGTGTTGCCAAGGCTAGTGTTCAACCCTTGAACTCTCCTTCCAAATTGAACTAGCTGCTTCTCTTATGGTAAGTTTGCCAGGACTTGAATTGTTGAGTTAAGAATGATGCAGCAGTTCTGCTACATCAGGAAAAAAAAATCGTTTGTATCCCCTTTAATCAGTCTATCTTTGTAAATGCATGTTTCTTAAAAAAATGTATTTTTGGTTTGGAAATTGGTTTGAGGACCTTTAAATAGCTGAGCTGCCCAAAGTACTTGCTTAAGCGCAGGGATGCGGGTGGTGTGGGCCCCAGCGGAGTGATGGCATTAGCTGAGCGTGACTCCAGCAGCAGCATAAATAGCAGGGGAGTGCTGCCTAGGGTAGAACTGGGCTGTATATTATTCCTATGGTAGTTGGACAGGCCTCTCTCGGCTCCAGGTCACATAATGTCCATTCCAGCCTGCCAGGTGGCTGTGTAAAAATGGCCCAAGCTGGACTATTTACACTTACCTTGTATGGCCTGTGGTTTTGGAGGATTTGTAGCTGTGAACCATGATGAAAAATACAGCTGGCATTTGTACATTGAGTGGGTATATGTATATATGACAAAAAAAATGGGAATTAAAAAAATTCCAAATTAGAATTTCATTTCTACAGTATTCGTTTTTGGGGGCTTTCCCTGAGGTTGAATATGTTTGACAGCCAATTCAGAAAAATATTATTTCCTTCACATAAACAAATGCAGTGGTTTGGCATTTAAGGTGTGCAAAAATATACATTTAACTCTAAGGCCTGGTTTATACTTTAGGCTCCCAACTACGTTTTGAATTTCAGGCAGAAGTCTATTTCCCATCTATCATTTATAAATCCTCATCAGCTTTCCAACACAAGTGTGACCATTTCTCAAAAGTATTTTTTCAACTGCATTTCTAAATTCATTTTATAAGGTGTGTTGATGCAACATTTAGATTAGACCCCAAATGTATGTTTAAATTATGTAGCTTCTTTATGCAACCCGCTCTTATGTATGTACAAGGTATCATATAGGCATACAGGGTATGGGATATATATATATAGGTGAAGAATCACAGCAAAATAGTTTGTTTTCTGATTTTTTTAATAAGCTTTTCATGAAAGATAAACTGAACGTCAGAGAACACCCACAAAAAACAGAAAACACATCTTTTGTTTTTTTTAAAAAAAGAACAAACAGTTCCAAAACAGCTGGGGTGCCGATTTGTTTGCTGGGGTGTCATAAAGGATGAACACTTCATCTCAAACACTAACTGTTAAAGGCAAGGGCGAAGGGACTGGACGTCTCACCTCCTCCGATCACCCTGGTTTTCCATTTGAAATCAACATTTACACATAATGCATACAACAGTCCAAACAAGGAAAGAAAGAAACATTAGGAATATATAGGTAAGGGATAAAATTACATTTGTACAAAAATAGATTTTTTTAGATGTCTCCTTTCTTGATGTTTTTGTCAAAACTGCTGCGGCAAAGGCAATAATAATTACACACTGGGTTAGACTACATTTATTGCAAAACAACCCAAAAGCAAACGAAAAAAAACCCTTTCTTTCAGATGTCAAGCACCTGAAAATAGATGCACAGGCTCAAAGCACAAGGTATTTAATACCTAGCTCTCTTCTGCTCCTCCGTGCTGCATGTTTGATGTAGAAGTCAGGATGATGCTTGTTAGGAAAGCCCCCTTTACAGTAAAGAACACAATCAACAAGATAAATTGCTTAAAGCAAACCAGACCAGACAGCATAGATCTGAACAATCAAAGGTATGTGTTGGTCATTACCATGAAATATACCACTACTAAGTGTACGGTTTTCTGAAACTTAAATGGAAATTACTCTTAAAGGTCATATAGCCATCCCACATTTTGAAACCTCATAACATCGGCTGGCATTTTATTAAACTGGAAACTGGTCAGGCAACATATTCTTCTGTTTTGACAAAGCAGGTATCACAGCTCCCCTTTCAATTGCTTATCTGATAAATCCCACTTCTTGGGTAATTTATTAATTAGCCCAGCTATATTTTTTTTTTGTTTACAATTTTGTAAATTGTGGTAAAAAAAAACTCTTCTACAGTTCCCCCCCTCCCCCTTAACATCTTCTAAACTTGTTTTTCCCTCAGTTTAGAGGGAAATGTCAGCTTTTTCCCCATTGTTTTTCAATTCAGCTATTAAACCATCACTTTATACTGCTACAGCTGCTGAGCCACAATCCAGCCAAAAGAGTTTTCTCTACATGCAGCAAAAAACAAATTGTAACAGCTGAGAATTCTAACATACCGATATTTTGGCTTCTTTCTAGAAATGGTAGGATGAAATCTCCAGATTAGTTACTTGCAACCAAACAGGCAAGATGGACCGAAAGACCTCCTCTCATTTGTAACTATTCTAATGTAATTCAGGAATCATATTCTAAAGATGAGGCTACATCTTGTCATCAAGAGTTAACAACACGCTTTGATTTTTTTCTTTCAGTGCATGAGAACAACCTTCTCTCCTAAATCTCTACCTTGTCTTTAACTGTACTAACCAGCATAACGGGCACAATACTTCAGATTTTTTTTCACTTGCTTTATCTACTACATTTTTCTTCACTCCCCCTTCTCGCCCACCCCCAAAAAGCAACCACTAGAAAGGTTTTCAGTAAAATTAAAATCTAAAGAAATTATGCATAATAATTTACTGGGATTCAAAGGCTGGTACAATATTTGCTGGATACTTTTTAGTGCAGATTGGAAAATGCACAACCCAATCTGTAGTGCCTTAAAGCCCTAAATTATTAATGGCTCCAATTTCTAAAGTTAGTGGGGTTCATCTGACCAGGGCGCATTTCCAGATACTTATTTCCCTCCCACTTTGCTAGATAAAACCAATAACAATTAACAAACGATTATATTTATATAAATATACACACATATACATATAGACAAAATATAGCTTTATGGTATATATAAAGCATTTTTTTCAATTATTTGAATGACACTTCTCTGACCTCTGAGCTAGTCTGATTCTCCAGTCAAATCAGATTTTCAAGTCTGTTTCTTACAGGAATTATTCCTTTCATTACAAGTCACAGAGAATTATCAGCATATGGCTTCTTACCTTAGGGGATTTAGTAAAAATCTGTGCTAAAAACATTTTTTCAGTTCCGATATTAATATACTGTATGCAGTTGAAATGATCAATATAGATAATGTGTCTATTAAATATATCAAGGAAGTTAAAAATAAGTCATCCCTAACTACTACTTTGCTGAGAGCAGTAAGTTAATTGTAGGTTCTACTATCGAGAAAAGCCCAGAGAAATATATATTTTTTTAAAAACACCTTCATCAGAAATTCACAAAGGTCTAATCAAATTAATCTAAAAAGACAGGGACTGAAAATATACTGGCATTTGGTTCACTGAAACAGGACCTTGGTTTTGTAAAATGAGGAAAACCTTATTCTTGAACAGTATGTGCATGTGTTTAATGTCATTCTGCCTTTTGAAATGAAAGAA
Organism: Lepisosteus oculatus; assembly: GCF_040954835.1. Classification (NCBI taxonomy): domain Eukaryota; kingdom Metazoa; phylum Chordata; class Actinopteri; order Semionotiformes; family Lepisosteidae; genus Lepisosteus; species Lepisosteus oculatus. Next base: position 7,035,113 of record NC_090719.1, on the reverse strand, counting down.
AAAGAAAAATCTCCTAGTCTTAATGCAATAGCCTCACCTGACTTTCAGTTGTGCTTAGTTCTACAGCAAAAGAATAACCAGCCTTTTTACTTATGGGAAAGATAAAAGACGTTTTGTACGTTTTGGGGCCTGTAGGTTTAAAGAATGCCTACTGCTGATTACAGCTTATTGCATAGAAACTGGGCAGAAAAAGCTGTCTTTGCATAGCATGCCCTGGATTGATCAGATCTGAAAAACTGGACAGTCTTTTTCACAGGTAAAACAACAGCACTGTTTCATAGTAACCATGAAATTACCATAAACATGCATTCATTTTTTATTCTTATGGAGGAAATCTGGATCTATATATATTTTTAAAACCTTTTGAAATGTTATTTACTAGCAGATAACAAGAGTTATACCCGTATGAAAATAGTTATACAGTAGTAAATGTCTATGTAATTACTACTATATAATCTTTGTACATTGCAAAATGTGGTGGGATTTATTTGCAGTAGGTGTAAGTGTTGTATATGTAAAAGACATTTGACTACACCTAAGAGAAACCAGTTTCACTCAAATCTGTAGCTCATGATTGTAACATCTCTAACCTCACAATTTAGATGATCTACTGTATCTCCCATTAGCTGGTGAATAATATTTGTTTTGTTTTTAAAAGTACTGCAGATTCGAATGGCTCAAAGTCAGCAGTTTCTGAACACAGCCTAGTCAGGTCAGCATAAGCCAAAGACTAATACCTGAATGCTAACTATGGTCCATTTTTTTAAATTAGTCTGTTCAATCAAATTACAAATGTTTACAATCATTAGAAAACACACACAACTAAGTCTTCCAAGGACTAGTTAGGCAAATTTAGGCTTACAACATCCAAAATCTTTCAAATGTGGTAACTACTGTATATTGTGTTCTTTTCTTAACTGGAGATATATATCCAAAATTTTGGTGCATATCCTAAATAACTCCAGATATTACTTCGATTTTATATCTTGTAATCTGATCTTTTTTGTCTTTTGAATTCATTCAAGTCTTGAGGAAAGTGCTGTTTCACAGCAAAATTGTTAAATTAACTTGCAGTTCTCCTTCTCTGCCATAAGAGGGCAGGTGCCTAACACACACGTGCCTAACAGGGTGTTCCTCAGAAGTTTGCTGCATTGTAATTTACTTTGGGACTTAATCTTTTAGACATGTAAAGAGTTTCTCTACCTGAATTAGCTGAATGACAATCATGCATTGGCCAATCTTTGGAAACACTAAAATGCATAGTTTTGCAGCAGCAAAAATATATGCCATCAATGAACTGTCCATGGACAGTTATTGAAAAAAAAAACGATGAAAGCAGGCTTGTGCAAAATGCTATTTAACCTGCACTTTGCTGTGACCTATAATTGTTAACATAATGTGCAATGACCTGTAATGTACTAACCTGTGATTTCTAGCTGGAAATCTGATGGTAGTCCTAGCTCTTATATATTTATTAATATGGTTTTATCTTTCAGGAAAGGAGCTCCTGTTGACCATGATGTCAACAAGATTAAATCTGGGCATAGCTCTGCCTCCTATTTAAAGAACGCTATGAATCCTTGTCTGTGCACGGCCAATAAGTTGTTAGTCTAACCCATTAACAAAACCAAGTGCTCCCATTCCAAGCCAGGCAATCTCCATGCCCTGAACATCTGACCACTACGCCAAGTACACTGTCAGATGTAATAAGCTTGAGGACTTAATGTTAAGTGCCACGAGTAAGAACATTTTCTTCTTAAAAGAAGAGGATCTACTGCTTATCTGTTTATCCAGGGGATATAAAAAACTGCATATCTGTAGGTACCCATCTGTAGGCAACTACAAGTAACTGTAGATAACTATCTATAGGTAAGACCTCTGTACACCTTCAATACTGTATATGGCTGCATTTTAATATTAGACAACCCTTTTGACTGATACCACATTGCTGTTTTAGGGATTTGGAAAAAACTGAAGCATCCCAGGGTGATTCAGAATGAAAATCATCATAGGAAATTAACATTCAGAATCTGTAACACATTGACCTTACCACATTGGATGCATAAAACTGCAATTTTAAGAACATTATACTGTAAAACGTAAATGTTCATGTAGAATTCTTAGCAACAAGCAACTTGAATAGCCCACACTAAAAGTGAACAGAACATTTAAGGGAAAAGGCTTCAGTCTATACCTTAAGACATTTGCCTTTTCATTTCACAAAAAAGGACTGTGCTTACATGTCTCCCTTATGAAACAGATTGCCAATTAATGGAAATCAGAATCGACAGGTAACATGACCTGCAGGTCTTTTTTGGTTCCCGGAGATGTGATGACAAAGAGGACAACCGGCTTCCACATTACTTCCAGTAAAAACACAGGATGTCAGCCCCCACCTTGAAAAATGTTTAAAATCCTATGACAAATTCAGAACCACAGCATGTATGTCAATACACGTATGTTTTTTGTATTCTTTTTTATAATCCTTTTTCACCTTAAAAACAGCCTAAAATAGTTCTACATACATCTTCTTTTCCCTCCATTCCTGTCCATCACTTTTTCTCTCTCTTATATAAGATATATATTTGTACAATATATAAAACAGACCCACACGCTTTATGAAACTGACTCCTTTTACACACATAAAGAAATGACCAGGGGGTCCAACTCTTTGTGTTGCAGTCATCAAATAGTCCACATGATTGCGAGATAAAGGCTCCTTCTGCGAGCTTGGGCAAGGTAAGCCAGCCTCTTTGTTAGGTCATTTGGTGTGGTGCTTCCAGCATTTCCATAAGGAAGGTGTCAATGGGCGTGTCTCCTATTAGCTTGAAAAAGAAGAGGTGCTCCAGACATTTTAGGCCGATGGAACGCAGGGCAGGTAATCGCAGTAAAAGCTTGGCAAACCTTGCAAAAATTAAACAAAGGAATAGTTTAACATTATATGTTCACATTCCAGAGTAACATCTCTATGTATGTTAGACTATGACTGTATTTCTTAGTCAAGACTTAAAGGTTACTTGTCCTATGAAGTATAAGACCTAACATTTTAGCCAGTATCTTTACACCTGTAATACTATCCACTTATCTGGTATTAAATAATACTGTAGTGCTATAGGACAATATTATCATATTTTGCAATCTTTTAAGGGTCTTATTTTGATGTAACCCAATAGCATGTTTTAAAAAATTGATCAGAACTGATTAGGAATCACTTTAGGAAGCCAGTTACACAGATAAAGTCCTGTCTGCATTGACACAATGTTGCTGTGTTTCCATCCACAACAAGAATGGTTCTAAGACAACATTGGCAATTGCTTTAGTTGTTCACATATATTATTAATTGCTTGGATTTGAAGAAGCAGATACAATTATACAATTTTTACAGACAGTTACACATTGAAATTCGGTATATACTGACCTTCCAGGCTGTTCTGGGTACTTCTGTTTACAGTAGGCTTCCAGTGAGGCATAAACTTTCTCACGCAAAGCCTCTACTTCACTGGGGTTTGAAAGGCCTTTGGAATCTGTGCAGACAGATGAAATAGCATTCAACATGTTCAATTAAACAGCACTTCAAATAGGCAACATGATATATGCTACTTATTTTAACTGCCTATCTACTGCTTACTAATATTACAATGCAGGTTTTTATCAACATTGTAAAACAAATTTTATTTTGAACAGTATTGTATATACCATATACAAGAGGCGTGATCGATTATACTGTAAAGAATTATTCAATGATAATCAGTTAAAGAATCATTAACCACCTGAGTTTCTGGTTGGATAGACCTGGGACAGACATACAAAAATCATCATCAAAGAAAGCTAATCACTTTCAGTAAACGCAGGATCCCTGTCAGAAGTGCGCCCATTGTGGATTACAAAAGTCAATTATTTCTCGAAAAGGCTCAAACTATTCCATTCTAGGCACTAAAGTACTGCTGACACTGCTAGTATTCATTTCAATTGTAGATGTTCACTGTCAGGCTTGAGGTGGACAAAATATCCAGTAAGGTGCTCATGTGATTTTGCTGTGACACAAGTGGTGTCCAACTGCATACCTCTCAGGCAGCTATCTACACAGTACCTTCATGGTTTTACACGAAAAGGTAGAATAATACTATGGAAATAATGTAATGTTAGTCATGTGTATTTTTCACAGGAAGAAACTGATTATTTTCCCAACACAAGGACTAACAGCTTTCAGAGCAAGATATTTGTTGAAAGAAAGAGAAGTGAGGAATAAACAGATGCAGACTTGTGAAGAACACATTTTCTGAAGTAAATGAGTGATACTAGAGACAAAGTTAAAAATCATATGAAGGTAATTCTCTAGTAAAAATAAATCTCAGAGCATTAGTAATTGTTACACTAAACAGAAAGTTTAGTTTTGCTGGCAGCTTACGTTAGTCATCTCTTTTATGATATCATATTATATAGTCTTTTGCAGATACTTTTCTGACAGGCAGCTTTTCATGTTGTGTTGTCTGAATGTGCTGCTTTTCCAGTGAAATGCTGTAAACAAAAATGCATTGGTCCAGCTACTGTACATAATTATCATGTACCTTAAGCTCAAATGACATTCCTATAGTCAGGACCATTCATTTTCCTGCATGGCATTTCTAATAAAGACAGGGTTAAAACATTTCTTGTTGGATATGCAACAAAAGCCTACAGACTAAGCTACATGAATTAGTATAGGAGTTCTTTAGCAACTAATCATTCTGAAAATTAACTCTGAGTTTGCAAAATCTATTGATATCCAACAAATGTTTACATAGTGAAATCTGTTTATTAGTTATATAAACTACTACTACTACTACTACTACTACTACTACTACTACTACTACTAAACAATTGATAGAGCACCTTTCATACAAATAGTATCTTAACATGCTTTACAAACCAAGTGTAAAAATAAAATCTTAAAATTAAGAGATATACTTTCAGTTGTAAAGAAAAACACAGTGATACAGAAAATAAATAAATAAAAATTAGGAAACTTCACAGTATGAATAGAATTTTTGCTATCTATTTGTAATTTGCATTCAGTTTTATGTCTTTGCTTTGCCAGCTTTTCTATGGGGAAGTGTGTGTTAGCCAGACACACACACATATTTAAGAAAATTTAGTTACTGTGGATTTTTTAAATGCTTTTACCTTTAAAATTATTTCAGGTTTTGATTTAATTGCATAGAGCACATTTCAAGTTGGAGCACTATGACCAAGTTGCACAGCCATTTTAACATGGTGAGAGGTGATGCAGTATTAAAAAGGGCTTTGAAAAAGCTCTACATTTTGAAACTAGGCCAGGAAAATCAATTTTTCACAAAGGCAGATTGAAAACTCCAGTACAGAAAATCCTGTCTTCCAAGGATGTATCTTGCATAATGATGAATTTACCACCTGCAACTTCTTAGCATGACTGTTTTTAAAGAGGGTTTTATATCCATGGAAAAAATACTTTTAGCCCAGCTACCAACATTTGCCAAAAATGGTTACTTATTGCTCTGTGATGCCAAAAGCATTTTGTTTTGTGACACAATGAAATATTGACATTTAAATGTATACAACAGCAAGAATATTAAATCATTATTCATGGGGAACACATGTTCTCACTTTCAGATTTTCATGCTCATTATTTTTTCAACTCTTGGTTTTAGATCATAGCACTGACTTGCATGGCTCTCTGACAACAAAACCAGACATGGGAATCCCGAGTGGCTCCACCAGTCAAGGTGATCAAAGTGCAGGTTGCACCCTTTGACCTGGAAGTAGATGGTGCAAACCTACAGGATTCCCCATGTACCAATGCAGGCAAGACACCACTGGGATAGGAGCAAGCATTATTTAGCTATAATCTCAGTGAGGCTGTGACACCTGTGTCCGGCACCTACTGTATAAATTTGAAGTGACATCAGTGAAAGATATGCCTCTCTTCTAACTGATTTTAACTCTCCCACAAGGCACTGCTCTACTCCCATAAGGCAGCCCCTACCTTGTTGGCTCTAACAACTCGGTGTGTCAGAGCAGCAGGTCTCCAGGTACTCTGCTTCCCCACATAACATAGGAGTCAAAAGCTAAGTCTTAATATAACTGTAAAATAATCATTGGATATAAACAAACAAAACTAGCAAATTAAAACAGCAGGCACAGCTTAGCTGCACTGCCTTTTGTAGTAAAATATCCAGACATTAGGTGAATATATACCTGGGTTGAACAAGACAATGGCTCTCAGGCATCCCAGTTCTGTCTTGTCCATCTGCATGTCTCGCATCTTGGATACTAGTTCTGTCAGCACCCTGCACAGGCAGGGAGAGGAGAAAAAACAACAGCAGGAACAGCTAATGAGACTGGGCAATGATGAAAGCACATGTCTCTGGTTTACATAATTAAAAACAAGCATATAAATATTTACTGACCCTCCACCTCCCTCAAACACACAGAAAATAAAACACAAGTTAACAAATACATTCAAACCCCATGCAGTGGATTCTGTTGCTCTTATTATAGTTATTGCTCAGTATTATAATTACACAGCTTTTTTCCTGAACAAAACAAATATAGTTGAGACATCTAAAGGCTCCAATAACAGGGGCCCAATTTTCCACTGAGGGTAAATAGCCAATCTAATTACCTCAGGAGGGCAGTGTGTCCTTTTTGCTCTCAAGTTTAAAATAAAGACACAGACACTTTAGATAAAACATCTGAACACACAAACAGTATAATAAAACTGGAGAACATACATAAAATCCATTTTAATAATTTATCTTTTGTATGTTATTACTTTACAATTCTGCTGTTTTATAAAATATTTGCTTCTGTTACATCACAAATACTACACATGTTGGAACCTTTATGCCTACAGCCTTGGATTGTATTTACAGCATATTAAACTATAAATAAATAAAAAGTATCTCATTCAACACCATAGTGTTCCACTTTATGAGGTAGTATTTGACACCACAGACTTCTTTAGAATACACACATAAACTATACATTTGCCATGTGGAAGGACATGACTAAGAAGGTCTTGAAATTAAATTAAATGGAAAGTGCTGTATAAACTCTATGAACCTACCTTGCTCCACACTTGTCTGATTCCTTTGTTTAAGCAACGCATTGTGTGCTATAAATGATCCCCAGTTCTCATCCTTCTAATTTTGATCCATTTAATGCTCTTTATAAGTGAGGCTCATTTTCAAGAGTTATGGCACTTTGATTAATTTAATTTGCCCCAGGGACCACTGTAAATGGAATGATTAAACTCTTTAAGTTATCCTATCTATTTCATTGGCCATATGCTGTCTAACAGTTGCTCTCTAGAGAGCTGGGTAATATGCTGCGATCACTGCTCTACATCTAAAGGGTCCTCATTTTAATAGTTCAAGGTCCTTTCAGTGATTTGTAAGAGACTGAAATGGTATCCTTAGAAATGCTGGATTGCAAATTAAAAAGTAATATTTTTATATACTTCACTATCTTGTGTTAGAATACATTAAGTGGGCTCTAGTACGCTTTGACTTATTTCAATTTTTTCAGGAACTAACTTAAAGTCCTGTTCTCCAGTGCAGTGCGAAGATTTCAATTTAAACCGTGCTAATCTGTGACCTTATCTTTCTGCTTCATTGAAATATTCAAAAGATTATATCCAACTGAGTCTGACTATTTGGAAACTGGAAAAAAAACACTAATAATTTCTAAAGCCTTGTGTTTTTATTTCTCAAGAGGCAATGTCTTGCCCTAGGGAACACCCTGCTGAATGATTCAATGACCTTGGCTATAATGGAACTATAAAAGGTTTAGAAATGTGATGGGCTTCTCCTGAGAAAGTTAAATTTCACTTTCAGGCAGAAAATGTTTTATAAATCCATAGCTCGGAGCATTAACTGTGCCTCTTGAATATAGAACTCCAAACCATGGCGCAAAGCATTATTTCAGTAGTTCAGTTAGATCCTAATGAATGCAATAGAGGGATTAAATGTATTAGAGGTTATTTGGTGTAACTTGCCTATCTGAGGAAAGGGCAGCCTAGCTGCAATGATAAAGCTGATTGAATCCTCCCTCACTATTGTGAGGAATGAGCTAGGGAGCTGTTGCAAGGATGTAGATGGGTTGGTGGTAGGGCTGCAAGAGGAACCGTGCAAGGTCTTGAAGTTGAGTATATGTAAAGGAGAGAGGGAGTGGGGTAAGATTAGGATCTGACCTTCCAACTGAACTTCTGTTATAAACTCCATAAGATGGGAAACACACCTGTCAAAGATGGCTCCCACCCCTGCACTGTGTGCGCTGTTGCGATGGACATGGAGGCCAGTTGCTAGAAGGATTCCATCTTTAACTGCTATGGAACGGTGTGAGAATGAAGCAATTAAGAGTTCGTTCCACCCTGAAACAAAGGTTAAAAACAAGAATGAATGTTTTTAGATCTATATCTTTCACTTAAAGGGAGACAGCATGCACTTACTCATATATATCACTGTACATTTAATTTAACTTAATTAATTTTCAGCAAGTGGGCCTGATCTCAGCAAGAGCTATGGATTAATTTATTAGTTTAATTTTTAAGTGTACATAATATGAACATGTACAACAAAAATTCAGTTTTGCAGTGCGTAATGAGAAACAATGACTTCAGATGTTGCTAAATTAAATTTGTATCAATAAATCAACATTTAAACTCTAAATTGTAAAATTTCTTTATTGTAAAAATTAGAAAAACAAATCTGTTGTTATAGCCCAAAACAGAAGAAACCTCACACATAAAATTATTTTCAGCTTCGATCATTTGTATTTGTGCAAAGATGTCCTGAGTGGACAAGTGTGTTAAAAAGTTTTTTTTATTTTCCTTTTAATTTAGAAGGTATTATGTTTCTATCATAATCCGCATAAGGTAATAAAATCTCATTTTAAAAAAAAGAAACAAAACGAATGGTGTTTTTCAGTAAATAGGACATTTTGCTTTAATGATTGTTGTAACACTGATGCTTTTTATTTAGATCTGCAACGTTTTACTTAAAAATGTGCAAAATAAAAACACAAGACAATCTTTGTGCTGTGTGCCAGGAATGATGTAGTCTTTGCTGTAGTTTTAATGACTGGGCTCCTTTAAATGTTCTGCCTAGCAACATATTCTATTTTCCCCCGTGTTCTAAGAAGATGCTTTTATCCTGTGAGACTGCAGAACTAAACAATTTATTAAAAGACAGCTTGAGATCTTCTGAAAAGGCAGATTCATGTGCAAGTGCTCATTAACATCATATAATTCTTACTTTTCTTTTAATAACTTATAAAAGCAGAAATGGACAAAGTATTGGTACATTAGCAGAAATGGACAAAATACAGACATTAAAAACATGGCTCTATCAACTTGAACTTGAAGTCTGACATGGGAAGAAAAACAAAAACTGAACAATAAAAAAACAAAAAAAAACTTTTAACTGTTCCACCACTCAAAAAAAAAGATAAATCAAATTTAACCAAATTGATAAACACACTCCCCTTCCCCTTCATTACATTTCCCTCTCTGTTGACTCTCATGCCAGCACTTCTGTCTTGTCTCGCTATTAGCTAAGTTTTATAATGTAAATTTTTCATTTTCAAATCTTAGTAAAAAGGCTGCAGGGGTGGCTTTCAATAATGTATCAAGCAAGAAGTTAAAACGCTAGAGGGAAGCTGAATCACAGTCCACCACTCATCAAATCAGAACTCAAACAGGCACTCAGTCACACTTGCTCTCCTGATGACAGGACAGGCCCCTGCAGGAATACAACTCCCCTGACGAACCTTCTGAAACACCTAGAAAATCACAACTCCCCCTCCCCCAAATCCTACCACATCAAATGTCCTACAGGAGGCCAGGGACAAAAAAATACAGCAGTCTCAAAAATATAACTTCTTCTCCAATTCATTACACACAGAACATCAGCACTTCAATCACACAAACCTCACAATCATGCTAATTGTGAAGCAAGGTGAAAGGCAAAAGGAGGAAATTCCATCATTTTTCATGCAGACCACACCTGAAAAAAGACTGGTGCTACAGGGGATTACCAACCCGTTAAGTTTTCTACTGATGTTATTTGAAATTAGTATTGAAAACTGCAGGGGAGCTTTACATTTGAATCAAGTCTGATTCTGGGTGATGTTGTAAATCATTGTTCATATCAGCATTGCCTAAGCTCTTTAGTGAATCCAGCCCTTTCAACAGAACACGCCTTTGTCTTCACTGTCATTCTGACACCAAAAACGGAGAAGTCACAGGTAGGGCTGTGACATATGGTACATACACATGGGAGAAGGAAATGGAGCTCTCCTCAATGACAGAGCTCTTCCACAAAGCGATCCTTCTGTTTTCTGTTTGTGTGAATGAGATATAGAGGAAGTGCAGAGAGACAATGAATTAAAAAAAAACAACAACCAATCTGTAAATCTAAAGTGGATGTCAAATATGAAGCAAAACACTCAGGACTCCTGATCCAAGGGTTGCAGGTTAAAATCCCATCTGAAGTGCTGCAGCTGTACTCTTGAGAAAGACCCTACCAGGATTGCTTTTTAAATGGATACCAAAAAGTAAATATAAAGAGAAAAATAGGCACTTGTAATAAACTTAATAAATGAATCATTTTAATTAATTGTAAAAATTCTAATGTTTTTGTTTGCATTCCTAAATTTATCTAATCCTTTGAAATGTTGTCAAATCACATGACATTTTGGTCCGATATTCTCTTTCACTAGCACTACAACTTAAAACACCCATTAACTGATGAATGCTCATGTTGTTCTGTTTTATCAGGTTGAAAAACATTAAAAGCCCTGAATCTTGCTTAGAAAAAAAGAGAGGCACAGAATCCAGAAACATCTCTTATATGCAGACATTCAAATTAATTAACCAGATACACTAAACTAATTGATACTGGATAGATGAACAATTGAGATTTTCTGTCTTCGATGTCAACTTTCCTCAGAACAATAGACCAATTGCTGTATCACAACATCTCTTATTTATTTAACATAACAATAAAATGATTGTCTGCAAGTCATGTTAACTGCTGCTGTTGTGTGAAGCTCCTGCATGCCTAATACCAAATAAAATAATCAAATTGCAATGGCAGACGATATTCTTAGGCACAAGGCAAGAATTTGTCCTTGAAGATCTCATTTTAACATTTCCTTCTCTTTTGATTTTGTGTGCGTTTCCAAGGGAACTAGATTTCGCATTATGGCTAGGGAAAATCTAAACTAAGATAATACGTAACACAAGGATAAATATGTACGTATGTATAAGTACAAAAAAATACCTTTATGGTTTTCTGTGAAAAGAATGGCTTTGGATAAAATAATCTTTATTGGAAAAGTAAAAAAGTATTTCTTTATTTTATTGGAAATGCAGCTAAAAAAAACCTCCAGTTGATGGCGAGCACAAAACAGCAGGAGCACTTGTGTTTCCATAGCGATGTCGGTTCAGGGTAAGGGGTCACTCAACAGGTTCAGGTAGCTATGGAAGCAGGTATGGCTGGCATTTAGATTCTGAAGTACTAAGCTCTGAAGACATATTAAGTAAAAATTAAAAATCTGTGCTACCATGAAGAGGTCTTTCCAAAAAACTATTTTAATGTGAAAACAGATGTACAGAAGCTCTTATTTGAATAAAAGGTAAAAATATTTCCTTTAGACATAAAATAAAGGAGAAATCTGCTTTGGACCCACCTGCTCGTAGGAGAATGACTTGGTCGTCAAGTGGCAGTTCCGAGAAGTGTGGGATTCTCTTTGCCCACTCTACAAGTGTGAACAGTTGCTTATCTGCTGCTTGGCAAATGTTGGTGACAGGGTCATTAGGCTGCAAGAGAGAGGAAAAAACAAGGCATTAATGGTGTATCTTAATGGACAACTATACAAAAAGGAACAGGTAAAGGTTTATTCCATGCTGAAAGGAAAAGAGACTGTGAAGGACATCAGTCGAAAAGTTGTGTCTCTTTTCTTTTCTGTGTGGAATAAACCTTTGCCTGCTCCTTTTCAGCCTACACACACTGATACAGCTATCTGCTCGAACTGTAACATAAGCTGGAATGAAATGCTCTGTTTTTTAAAATGTTCTTATAATGCTGAAAAAAAAAAGAAAATTTAGTACTTATGCGTCCTTGGACCAGATCCATTCATTGTAAGAAAACACACCCTTTGTAAAAATTCATTTGCTAACACTAAATCTCACTATCACAATGGAAAAGTAATGCCACTGCATTACTACCACTGTGATGAGTACTGACCTTAATCTGTGGTATATGACAAAGTATTACAGAATTTGTTTCGGCATTCAGCTTTTAATAATAAAAAACATACTTTTTAAGGAGTCTTTTCACAGTTTTTATGTAAAAAGATCCAGAATGATCTCACCCCTGCATTGTAGAAAGTACATTTGAGACACTGGAGGACTTCACACCCCTTACCAATGTAGAAAATGTGTATGTTTCCATGGCAACAGTATTACAAGCAAGGTGACCTCAGAGAATTGAAGGCACGCTATATATTTTAGCACAAAATAACACTTTAAATAGACTATAAGATGTGAAGTAGGTGAGAAGCAAAATGTTTCTTGATTCTCACAGGCATGAAAGGGGCTATTGTTCAAAAATGCATCGACCAAACTACCCTTCTCAGGTTTTAAGTCAAGACTGTTTGGCTCGGCCCACAATAAAACCACCTCTCTTCAACACTGAGGCCTCAAATCTACTCAAGTCATTAAACTTATACACAGAGGAGGAAGAGATGTAAAACAAATACACATTTTGTCTTGGCATTTGCAGAAAATACCTAAAAATGAGCATAAAAAATTAGCAAGCATTTTTTCTGTCCTCTGTGGTGTTTCCTGAAGAAGACACAGTAAATTATGTATTTTATTTTACCTACCCTGGGACTAGACTAGCCCATCAAGAAGTATTACTTTTAAACAAGTATACGAGGGTTGAGTTGGAAATGCATGTTTCTGAAAGCTGACACCTTTAATAATCAAAAAGTTTCATAATGAACAATGACATCCGAGAATCACATGCTTTGCATTTTTTTATGATTATTTAAGAATAATAAGTTTAAAAATGTTAGCTTAGCCCACATGATTAAGAGTTAGCACCCTGGTCATAGGACAAAGAGGCTCTACCCCAAAAAAGAAACAAGTAAACACCAAAAACATTGTGAACATTACGATAGTAAATCATGGATGGAAACATGGCCAATTAGAAAGCATCAAGAGGCCAAGAGGAAGGAACCTGAATTTGAGCTGGAGGTAGGACGCCAGACAAGACTATGGCCCAAGAAGATGACATTAGGAACAGCAGGGGACAAGAGAGGGAAGCCTGGGGTCACGTTGGACATCGGTGAACAGAAGCAGAATAGACCACAGAAGAACATGCAGTCCACATAATGAGTGTGAAAAAGTGAGGGGATCATGAAACAAGATGCATATTTTGTTTTGTTCCGTCTTATTTTTCTCTTTACTGTCTGTTGTTTGAAGCACGTATAGAAAAATGTGTCAAAAATGCAAGGCGAACACAAAATGAGAAGTGTACTTTTCCTACTTTCCATCTTGTTTTCTCTTTCCTGCCTGTTATTTGAAGCACAATCTATGTAATGATTTTAGTGGAAAAATGTGTGAAGAGGTGTGTGCATTAGTTATACATGGCAAAAGTTGGTAATGATTCCAATATACAACTGGATGAGACTGGTTTAACTGACATTATAATAATAATAAACTTTATTTTATATAGCGCCTTTAAAGGTGGCTTCTCAAAGCGCTTTACAGGATGACAATAACAATAAATAAGAAGACTACAACAATAAATAAGAAAATTTCACAAGACAGGACATAATTATAATTACAACAATACAACAATAACAATAGAGGAGACCGTGGAAGATGGTATTAAGAAGAGCAGAGGGGTGAAGAATGGAACCAGTTAAGTAAAGGCTTCACTGAAGAAGAAAGTTTTGAGTCTGGATTTGAAGGAGTTTAGAGAAGGTGACTCTCTAATATCCTTGGGTAAAGAGTTCCAGAGCTTGGGGGCATAGCAGGAGAAGGCCCTGTCGCCCATACAATGTAGACGGGCTTGGGGGACAGTAAGGAGGGCAGAATTTGAAGAGCGGAGGTTGCGAGGTGGGGAGTAGGGCGATAAAAGTTCAGACAGGTATTGAGGTGCCAAGCCATGTAAAGCCTTGTAGGTGAGCATGAGGATTTTAAAGTCTACGCGGAATTTGACCGGAAGCCAGTGCAAGGACTCCAGGATAGGAGTAATGTGAACACTTGTACTAGACCTGGTCAGAATTCTGGCTGCTGAATTTTGGACATACTGCAGCTTGTTCAGAGTAGATTTAGATACACCAGGGAGCAGAGCATTGCAGTAGTCAATTCGAGAGAATACAAATATGTTGATCAGCTTTTCAGCCACAGTTAATGATAGCATAGGGCGTAGTCTTGCGATATTTCTAAGGTGAAAAAAAGATGTTTTGACAGTATGCTGTACATGTGGGTCGAATGTTAAGCCAGAATCGAATATAACCCCAAGGTTTTTCAATTTTGATTGAAGCTCAAGTACAGAGCCATCTACAGACAGGGTTACAGGACTGGCTTTACGAAGTTGATGGGGGGTACCAATAAGCATGACTTCAGTCTTGTCACAGTTAAGATGAAGGAAGTTTTGAGTCATCCAAATTTTTATGTCAGAGATGCAATTAGATAGGATAGAGACAGCCACGTCAGTGTCGGGTTTGGTATGGATGTATATTTGAGTATCGTCAGCGTAAAAATGAAAGCTGAGGCCATGTGATCTTAAAAGCTGACCAAGTGGGAACATGTAAATGCTGAAGAGCAAGGGGCCCAGTATTGAGCCCTGGGGGACACCAGACTTGACAAGACCGATTTCAGACCTGTACCCATTATCTGTGGGTACAGGTTTCAGACCTGTACCCATTATCTTTCCCAAACTTCAGTTAATATCTTCCATATCATAAACAAGTGATTTAACATTGAATTATACATTTCAAGGTATACATCGACACATGGCAATACAGTAATCTTGTCAGAAATAATTGTACATAATTAATATGATCTTTTAATTAGGTATTAATATGACTACAAAGAATTTTCAAAAGTAATCATTTATCCTTAATGTATAGTTTCTAGAGAAGTACTTTAAGTACTGTTGAAGAAAAATAAAACTTTTGCAGACTTATCTATCATAAGTGAACTGAATGCCCAACCAAACATATATTATTTCCAGGTGACAATCAGACACCAAATAGTAAGCTTTGCTTAAAACCCTCATTGAAGAAGATAACCATGGAATAGCTAATTGTTGACAGTCTGACATTTTTTTCAGCTTATTATAATAAAAAAAACATACTTTGATTCTTGAAAATGAAATGTCAGCAAAAAGCTATAGTTAAATGCAACTACTCTTAAAAGATGTTTCATGTTTTTAAAGTATTTAAAACAACTTACTTGAGAGCTGAAGTACGAATATAATACAGTTTGTTAAACAACAGGAAGGCTTGTAAACATTTCAGGAGCTCTAAGTAATGGATCTCAAGTGCCAAACTTCAATCAGCATGTAGAAAACATGGACAAAATCCCTATGTCTCAGTAAATATTTAATTGGTAATAACAGTAATATTTGTTGGTTCACCAAAAAAAAAAAAAAAACTGTGTTTTTGAGAACAGAACATGATGTTCTGCTTTATTATGGTGTGACATCCACCAGTATTTGAATTAGTTTAATTTGTTTAGTTTGCAATTGAAATACAAAAATGTTGAGAATTGGACCCTACACAAAAGTGCATTTTAAACCAAGAACAGGAGGTTCTTCTTTACTTAACCAGAGGATGTTATATATATGGAAATAGGATCTGAGATGGACGTCAACAAGGGTTTAGAAAAGGTAGGTGGTCTAGCTATAATTCTTTGAACAGTGAAACATGAGCCAGAGGACACTAGCTAAGTTATGGCAAAGTGCCTTTGAAACTGAGAACAGGTGACACTTCTTTACTCAAAGGGGTGTGGGAGTATGAAATAAGCTACCTAGTCATGATGGGAAACCTAGCTTTTTTCATGAAACAGCTGGATGACATCCTCAGATCAATTAGCTACCAATTACCGAACCGGCAAGAGAAGCTGAATGGCCTCCTCTCATTTGTAACTGTTCTTGTGTTCTTACATATTTCAGATAAAATTTACCATTATACTGTATATATTATCAAACAAAACTCCTTCATATCAGAGTTCCAAAGTTATATAGCAATAGGCAATGGTATATATTGTGCATGTTGTTATGTACTTTTAATAACTAGAAAAAATGTAAGATTGATAAGATAAAATCGTCTTATCAACTACACACCCCAGTCCTGTACTACTTTTTGTTATGACAGAATGAAACATTCAGCATTTATTTTTGCTTGTCCACCTCTATTTAGCACAAAGAAAGAAAAAGCAAGCTAGAAATTGGAGCAAAATAGCTGTAGATTGCAGGTTTAACTGGACATGTCTGCACTTGTTTTACAACCTCATTTAAAATGTCAAACAAGTGACCCCTCTCCCCACCAAAAAGGAGCAATATATTTTTTGATAAGAGTTCCTTTTACCGGTAAGTTGGCACATACTGTAACACATCAGTTTGTACAACTGAAAAAACCCAGCTTGCACAATAACAATCCACCATTCTATTTTACAAAATAAAATCAGAATGCAGGAAAGGAAAATCTTAAATGAAAGGAGGCCTGATTATTATTATGCAGTATCTGTGGAAGTTAGACAGTAAAAGCCTTTTTCACAACTTTCTTTCCCAATGCACTCTACACCAGCAAAATCTTCAAGGATCAGAACTTCAAATGAGGTTCCCCAGAGAAGATTAGGTTAAGACAAGGGGAGTTTATCTAGTGCATACACTTTCTTTTTCTTCTTCTATTCCCATATAGATACGCATCTGCTGTCAATACTGTTCTGTTTGAATCACACACTGACATCTGCAAAGGAAGAAAGCAAGACACTTGAATACTAAGTTGATTTGTCAGGTATTTCTACAGTGGAAGGAAATTTCCATAGCTTTCTGCAGGAAAAACATGACCCTCTAAGTCCATGATAAAAACTTAAGATGTATTGAAATATAGAGGTGGAAATGCAATGTTTCAGTACTGAAGACCTCACTATGTATGACATAACAATTATCATTGCAGAGCATTTCTAGAATTTAATTCATATTCATTTTTCTTTCTTTCACTTTTAGTAGTACTCAAACATTCTCCTTTGAGTTTTTATTTGCAGTTAAAAAAGTGATAAAGCAACAAGATAAAAACATAAACCAAAACATATGTTTATTTAATTGTTTTGCACCTTCTATTCTTCTGTTCAGGGTCATTCCAGAGCATAAGTATACATTACACTTCATATATGGTCTTGTGTACAGAACTGAATCACAAAATGAAGCAATATACTTTAGAATTCAAAGTTTATTTGTAAGGAACACACTGCAGTCTTTGCATATAATATATGACAGATTTTTCTACTTTGTGTTTCACTGACTTGCTTTATATGAGATTCAAAAGGACTGCAAAGGGAATTTCAGTCAGTCTTGTCCACAAAACAGCTTTTTAATGAATTATGAATCTTGAATCAATCCCTGTGTCCACCTTCAACCATCTGACATTAGCACATTAGAGCATCCAAACTTATCACATTCAAAATTACGTGAACATATTCTGTCAATGGATGCTGCTTTCTGTTTAGTGCATCTAATTATTACTAGATCAATCTACTGAACTTCAGACTTATTTAGTATATAAATAATGCATCAAACACAAAAGCGGTCCTTCTGCTCTCCAAGCAATGCCTGGGAAAGCATAGAAATTAATTAACTGAGAGAGCAAGACTACACGTTCTTATCTTTGTTATTTTCATTAAAAGGCTACAAGGCCATTCATTATTTTTTGGGACTTTATGCTGACATAAAAAAAATACAGTATACCATTAAGTACCAATAACGTATAATGGCATGTCCTTTAGTTTTGTTCATAAACAAGTCCTTCTTATCAGTACTTACAGTTTATACTAAAAAAACTTCCTGAAAAATAAGAAAAAGCAGCTCTTGAAATACTAATATAATAAAACCACAGACAACAGCATCATTTTCTTCCCCAAATTTAAAGGATTTGTCTGCATTATTTAAAACAGATACCGATTCAAATTTCATCTATGAAAGTCCTACTTGAATATTGTTCTATGAAATTTTTATCACTTGCAGCACAGGAATAAAAGACCAGACTGCTTAATTTTTTATATTGTACTTAAACAGCATGATGGAAGGTTGGAGAAAGATTGGTGGATACTATGGAGATTTTACAGGCCTTTCATAGTCAAAGTACTATTAAAATTATGTGATGCCAAAGCCCTTCATGTGAAAAAAACATAACCCTTAGAACTACAACCCATGCATGGTATAAAACTGCACTTTAAATTTCTATACAGGAAGTAGCAGGACTGAATGAGGATGTCTGTTTTTGGAAAAGTGATAAATCTATGACAAACACAACTGGTTCAATGAACTTTATTTCATTCCTTCACTTTGACTGACATTTTCCCACTTGCTTTTCTGTCACAAATGTGTAGTCCTGCTAAATTTCTAGACCACTGAAACACCTGACATTTTTATAAAAAATGCTGCAATGATATTAAACATTGTAAAACAAATATATCCTTCAACCTTCTGCACCAAAACCACATTTTAAAGACAGCCTGATAGATACAAAATCGACATAGTAAATTTTAGAAAAATTAAAAAAGAGAAAAAGCACATCTACTGTATATAACAGTGAAGAAGGTGGTCTTTTAATAACCATGACTGCTTCATCTAGAACTAGATCATCATCTCCCTGTTCAGTTTGCCTAACCTTTAAACTTACACTTGTTCCATTAACAGATCATGCTCCTTTGAAAGATGACCAAAATTTCCTTTGATGTCCTTGCATTAACACAACCAGTGTTGGTGGCTTAATCTAGATTTGCTCCAGAAAGCAAAGCTAAAATCCCACTCTAAGACAGTCTACTCTATAGACCAGTAAAAGAAAAAAAAGCTTTAAAATGAAGGCATTACCTTGTCTGACTTGAAGCTGATTACTAATGCCTGCTTAACTCCTGTTCTAGGTCAACATGAGATAAATACACTTTATTCAGCTTGACCAACCTCCAGCTATTAAACAACACTGCTGTATTATTCATGAGTGCTGCTCATGGGCCAAACAATTGCCATTAATTAACACATGGAGCGCTGAGTTTTAATAGACTGGGAAAGAAGAGAGTGACAGAGCAAAGGGACATGTGTTTAATCGCTTTTTGCTCAGCCATGTCTCCATTAAGAAACATGTCTTAATAGCACTATTGTACATCGCTTTCGATCACTGTGTACTTAAACACAAAGTGAAGAAAGGAAACTATTTTTGAACAGATGGAATTTATGTGACATGGGCATTTCTTTTTTCTGGTTTTTGCTTTTAAAAAAACAGTCTAAGATATAATTTTAAAACCATGAGAGTAAAAAAGCATGTTAAAATAAAATAAAATCTTATTATTCATCTAAGTCTCTTTAAAAGGTACATTTGTAAGGCAGTTTTCATGAAGACCTTAAGAAGGAACTCTGAAAATATGTTTTTTCAAAGATGCAATTAGTCTATACCAGTCTAGAATCTTGTATATTTTCAAGCCTGCCCTAGTGTGATAAAAAGAGACATGTTCTTGAATGTTTCTGCATAACAGAAAGACATGTAAGATTAAATAGAGGATAAAACACAACTCCTGTCTCTTCTTAAGCCATAACTACATTGAGAAAATTCTTCTTGTTCTGTTTCCATCATATAAAAGAATAGTTTGTTTTGACTTAATAGAAGCACTGGAAACACTCTAAGCTCTCTTCTGGCTGGACATTTTAGTGTGTTTGGATTTCTCCTTTCTACCGCTTAGTGGCTCATGATGTAGCGCAATGCTGCTTCTCCAGCCCTCTAAGCGAGTCTGAAATGCACTTTGGTCTCATCAACAGCTCCTTCGCCTCCTGCTGAGGCTGAATTTCCCAGTGCAGGAAGAAGGCAGAGCTGACAAAAGCATAGTGCTTTAGTGTGTAGAGCCACTGGGATAGCCCAGTGGGAGCCTGTTAGCGTCAGTGCCTGCAATGTACATTTCCATCACCTTAAAAATAGTACCCATTTACTCAGATATCAGCCATCAGATTTTTAACTTCACATCCAAGGCATTTAGCTTCTCTACATACATGTCCCTGGAGTCTTCCCGGTCTCCAATTGCACAGAGTGTTCTTTCCCAGAATGTTTTTACACTGGACTGGACCAAAAAATCTTGTTTTACAGTTTAGCCAGCTTTGAAAAACTAAAGGTTTTTAGCAAATTTAGCTAATTTTAGGAATGAGAAAGAAGAAATGAAATATCCACATTGCACAGTGCTTTGTATTAAAGAAAACAAAAAAGGTCAATTGTGATGTCAGAACTGGATCTAGTTATTGAAATAAACTGTGGGACAATGTATAAAGAATAATAATTGTTGAATATATGTCATGAATTTGGGATCAAATACTCCATGCTTATGACATGCACAAGACAGAAAGTCTACTAACAGAAACAGAACTGTAGAAAATATTAATATGTGACATAAAAACAACATACTAAAGCATTCTTAAAAGCTTTTATGACAGTTTAGTAATGAATACCACTTCACTTTCTACTGCTGAAAATCCTGTTGGTTTTTCACTTTCTATGTTTGGGAATTTGAAGTCTCCCATAAAATCTATTTCTTTCTACACATACATCTCTTATCCCTATAACTGTATGATTAATATCTAAATTTGGATATGTGCAGCTTACTCCTAACACAATACCTTTTGAATGTTTTAAAGCAATTGTATCTTTCAAGAGCATATTGATTTAACATCTATTTCAACAATGGAAACAAATTACTCTATTCAGGTACAGCTAATGACTTGTGGAATTCACAGCTGACAACAGTGGGTATGCCCACAAATGTATAAAAACATGGGAAAGTCTGATTCACTTTTAACCTACTTTTATTTCATTTACAATTGTATAACAACACTTATTTTTCCACATCACCCACTATTGCTAATTTAAATTCAATTCATGCAGCATTACTTGCTATAGCCCTACATTTTCCTTGTAGAAAAACATATTACTTTAGATATTTTTATTTTTATATTTCTCGTGTAACAGATTTACACCAAATGGCACAATGACACTGAAACATAGATAGTTACTAAAACAAGGCTTAAACATTCATGAAGCTAAATGGAAAATAATATATAATGTAAAATTAACAGGTAGTTTTCTTTCTTCCACAATGAAAGATATGTAGTTGTTGAACCACATATGAAAGTTTAGTTGATGAGAGTTTAGCCTGTTAGTTGCAAAAAGTTTTCATATTTTTTGTTTAGAATAATATATTTCACTCATGGAACTCACGGAAAAGAATAAAACAGTAACATGAAACATTTTAAATTCTTATTTCAGAAAACACCAAATCAGAGTCATCAGCTACATCTTTAACACTGGCATAGTGATGGGAAACTAAACAATAACATAACATCAGATGTTGTTTACCTACTCTTTGACATATTTCCATTCACAAGTGACTGGAAGACATAATTATGCAAGCATTATTAAATTTTTTAAACAGATAAAATTTGTATTCTATTCTTTTATTATAGTCTGATTTAAGTTGGGAACTTTTGGAAATACGACTGATCGAAATAAATGAGGGCTATGTGTGTTTCGATTGAGTTTAGCAATTTTTGATAGCTTAATATCTACTGTACTGCATTAGACTTGAGTTTCCATGCTCCTCCCTTCGATCTCTGAGCTGTGGGCTTGGAGTTTTAGTTTTGAATCATTTCCTAAATCACAAATTATTTGTTCAAAATTAATAAATTGTCAACTGCATAGCACCATTTGCTAGAATGATCTATGGTTTAATAAAGTTGTTACTTCCAAAATTGTTATGCAGCCTAGAATATTTGGTCCTGTGGAATATTCAATGTTACTGTACAGCTGTGTATGCTTGGAGCTCAGAGAGAACACAGGCTGTTACCACCTTTTAAAAGTAAATGTGTATCTGCATATACTAGTAAAAGAAATTCCACAATAATTAAATGTAAAACTATCTTAAAATATAATATATAACATGATAACTATGTATAGCACATGATGATATTATAATTAAGTGCTCATATAATTAGTAAGCAATTTCCAGATATTCTGTAATTAGAGACACAATGTAGAGTCTTAGTGCATTTTTTTCATCATATTTAAATAGTAATTTCTGAATATAAACACTGCATTCGATATTTGTTTCTCAGTTGTTCAGAGTAATGAAGAGGGTGGTAGTTTATCTAGTCAATAAGGAAGATGTAAGCAAATACATGTGTAATAAAATCTATGTTCCAGCCACTTGTACTGGATCACTAAGAGGATCCTGTCCTACAGTATATTCGAAGACGTTGCATTGTGACCTGTTGTGTCCTTAAAAAAATGTTTCAATTAATTGATATCTATCAAATCTAATTTTAAAGTAAAACTTTAACTGACTTCACTTTAATGGACTTTGGATATAATGCACAAAACCAGGTAAAGGGTATTTTATCTGCAAAAGGAAGTACCCGACAGACCCCTTTAACTGTACATGAACTGTAATACACAACAATATACTGTAGTATTTTTATATACAGCTCAGTAATGGATATACATATTTAGTAAGCATATAAACAGTATACATATTCGTTCTCATATAAGGCTGTGTTTATGGGGCTTGGCATGTCTCATTTGTAATTTAATGGACAGCCAGCAAATACTGGACACCACTTTCCCCCTATTAGCACTGTATACTGTATTAGTGAGGGTATACTGTATTTTACATATTTCATGGCTCCTAAGAGATTTTACTGATTGTTCAGTCAATACTGGCAAAACCAGCACTGCTTTTATTCACTTTTTTTGGCTCCAATTAAAAAGTGATTTTTAAAAAATAAAATTATTTAAGTATCATCAAAAATGTTTCCTTCTGCAACTAATCAAATGATACACATTTGTATACAAAGGCTAACTAGTATTTTTTACTAAAATATATGGTAACAGCCAGAATAGCCAGAGAAAATACAGACGGTCAAAAACAAAACTAACACATTAATTGTCAATATCAATCTGATTTGCTTTTCCTTCTGCGACGAGTGTCAAGTTATGAGTTTTCTATAATTCTACACCACTCTTAAGACACTGGATTGTTCAACTTCTAAATGCCATGAGAGACTTTCACTCCAACGGCTTTTCAGAAAAATAAAGCTAAAGAATATTATAAAGAACAGCTAAAGTGCATATATAATATTCATCAATATTATATATGCAGTGGACAATTACTGAAATGTAGATGTCAAACAAAACAGTTTCAAGCACTCTAATATAAAACACAAACTTAAAGAGATTTGAAACTCAAAAGAGATGTCCTATCCCCCACTTACAAATTACATAATGTGTCAGTTTAATGAAAAAATAATGAGTATTTATGATGGTTCTGATCAAACTTTTTTTTTGTCCCATTTGGAAAAACTTTACTTATATTTTTTAATGACTAACAGGCCTAGGAGTGCTACTGAGCCTCAGCTTCTCACCTACTCCAGCAGGTGTCGCTGTCACACAACACCGATGACAAGGATAGAGTGAATGATTCACAGTGAGAAAACTATTAAGAAACACCTCCCAGACTGTAGAAGGACCCATGAAGATTTGTGAGGGAATCTGACAAGCTCATGCCTCATTAACTGCTATGACACTTTTTTCTAGTGTGATTTGATCAAGGGAAGGTGATCCATGGGTTCTGCCTATAAGTTAACTCTGAAAGGGCCTCATGCAGGATGTCAATGAGGAAAATGATTTCTTTCACAATTACCCCAGCTTCCAGAAAATTCTTTTTTGCATGATAAATTAAACAGGTTGCAGATTCACCCTGGCAGCAGGTCTCTGGCCAGTCCAACTTTTGAAAAGGTTACACCTTATGAAACACACATTTGACTGTTATGCTGTTCCTTTTACAAAAGTGGGCATTGGAGAGAAAATGACCATTTCTGGGTGAGGTTTAGGACAGCGGCTATGCCTTCCACAGCCAAAACTGAATTTGCTCATTACAATTTTACTCTTCCATTTCCTTCTAACAAAGCAAAGAAAGACAAAATGGTAAAACACTGGAACAGTTTGGGTTTGCAGTGTTTCAGAGGGAATTACCCTCTTGGAATGGTGGGACAACGCCTGGGGACACTTTTCTCCATTTCAGCTTGGGAAGAGGCATTTCCAATTATGCCTGATGAACAAATAGAACAGGAGAAGAAACTAAAATATAATTTCTGACAAAGCATGATAAATCCCTCAACCTTCAGCTTTATATTGTTTTCAGGAGCGAGTGTCAGAGGTTCTGAGTGAGAGAAATCCATACCGAGTTGGAGGGCATCCCCAGGTTCGTCTCGATGTAGGTGTCTGTCTTAGGCTCCACCGCGAGCTCAGCGTCCAGGATCTTCTCCACAGGCATGTCCTCATTGGCACTGCTCGTCGACTCCACTTCGTTCTCATTGCGATCTTTGCTCCTCTGCCTCTCCTCCTGGACGGCTGCATTTAACAACACTGGTTCCGGTCACTACTGCTGCTTTCAGGCAGGTTTCAGCTGAAGCCCTCTGAGACACTGCATGTCTTGCACACTACCTGCTCTCTTAATCAACACATTTATAGTGACGGCAAAACTGTTGACTGCACACATAACTACTTAACTGATAACTTCCATATTCCACATTTTTAACTGCTTATTATGCATTTTGTAGCTTTTACTGTTGTTCAACCTCTGATCAGTGCATACCATATGTATCAACTTTGTTTTTTTTTAATTTACACACACCAAAAAGGTTATTCAGACAATTCATAAATACTGTATATATGCATCTTATGATAAAATGAGCCAAACTAACAGCAGTTTGAGTATATACTATACAGCATTTTCACTACAGCACAATGTTTTTAAACTTTAGTAGAACTATTGAAGAATCTTAAGCAAACACATTACTGCAACCTCACTGAAATTTGCAGAAAATAAGTGAAAAAACAAATAATCTATAAACAAAATGGCATAAAACCTTACCAATTTAAATTTATTCTATGAAAGTCATCTTTTCTTTTTTTGAACAAATCCCCACAAAGTCTTTAAATGATTTGCTTTACCATACAATTTCCATAACCTAAATCTGAAAGCCACAAATGATATATATATATGTTATATTCATTGTTATATTACAGATGCAGGGCACTTCATATAGTGGCTCTTATGAACTAAACATGCAGATCACTGGACTGCAACAATGTTTCAGCCTAAAACTAAATATGTCATCAGGTAGAACATGCTGTGTCTAGGGAGCAAAGTTGCCCCCCTCTGCAAAGCAAACCTTCACAGGATGCAATCTGGTGCAAAAATCACCCCGTCTTCTAACACTTCAGTAAGCTGTTTTTTGCGTCCTTGCAAACTATTTTGTAAAATTAATTTTGAAACTATGATTCATTAATATCTCTATTTTCCACGATGTGTAAATTGTATGTTTTTTTAAAGGGGGCAACTATTGCAAAACAGTCATTTCATTAATTTTGCTGTCCGAGCTATAAATTCATAACACAGGAAGCGGTTTTTGAATTGTACAGAGACTATCTGTCGGGCGCCTGGCTCAATGTGGTAAAGTCTGTAGTAACCACACTTCCTTCAGTGGCGGTTTGCAGAGAGGCAGCAAGCCTCTGATTCAGAGACCCTTCCCCTCTCAATTTCGACACATACATGCTGTGAATTTCAGACTCTCTTGCTTTTTTGAAAAAATATTTCTAAAACCCTAGTGTGGGTGTGCTGAATCACGGAGCTCGAGAAAAATATTACCAAGCCCATAGAAGGGCCCCTGTTTAACATCAAAAATAATTCAATAGAATGGAGGGGGGGGCTTTCTTGCAAGTTACAGAGGCGAAGAACAAATTTAACAAAGCTCAAAGAATTAAAATAAACATCTACAGTTAGGACAGAATACGTTAACTTAGTTCTTTTTCTCTTGATTTTGCTGCTTTGTTTTTTTAAAAATCTACTTTAGAAACACAGAACAGGTGTCTGGAAATAAAGCTTTAAATTCACTACATGCTCAAGTTGGGAAAAAAACCCTCGGAAACAGCTGGTCTTGTTTGCTATCTAATGGAAGTGAGACCACTCAAGTTTGCCTTCTTTATATAGAAACAGCTCCCTGAATGAACGTAAAGGGTAGGAGAATATACATTTTAAAATTGCTTCCAGCTCAGAATAAACGGTTCTAAATAGAAACCACTCATAAGAAAGGGATCGAATGTTCTTTTCGTGTTTTTGTTTTGATTTATTTTCTACCTGCTGTGAAAAGCAAGCACCTAGGGAGGTGGTCGGTCCTTTCTTGTTGTGAAACCCAAAGGGAAACAAGCCTAATGGATGTCATGGGCCATTAGAAATATTAACTGTATTTATCTCTGCCTGCTTCCTTTTTTGGGAAGGCACTTGCTGGTCAGCTGCTTGATGGGGTCCTGTGAGAGTACTGTGAGAGACTCACAGGACACTTGCACCTCTGTCAAATGAATACATGGCAGAAGGTGGCTCTCTTTGCCAAATCCAGGGATGTGAGATGTAAATTGGAACCAGCTCAGGGGACAGGAAGAGGAAACTGGCCTTTCTTTTCACCACAGCTGGTGGACAGCAAAGGAAGGTGTTTATTTTTAAAAAAGGGTGAAGTGGTTTTCAATAAGACAAGTATATCTTATCAGACCTGATATAAAAGCTTACTTTAAAAAAAGTAAATGGATTTACATTTTAGGACTTACTGGATTATAGTAATGTATATGTAATAGTTTTTTATATTGGTTTCTGGTCTATACAGTCATAAATAAGCTCTCAAATGACCATAACTGGCCTTCCCTACTTTTTAAAAACTTTTTTTAAGAGTTGAGATCTGAGGTCTGCAGCGTAATCATTTCCAGCTACATTTGTTATACAGTACTTCAACCAACTTTCTGGGTATAAGCATTCTAAAAGGAAATCAACTTGTTTTTCTTGCTTTAGCTCAGCACAAAACTGTGTTTATTGGAAACGGAGCATAAACAATTCAGCCCACTTGAGGTGGTTCTCTGCACCAAAGCTCTCACTTAAAACAAGGCAAAACTAATGTGGAGAACACGACTTAATTTATGTTTTTGGTTTAGCATATCTAACCCATATGCTTCCACATACTGCTGGTTCTCTTAAAATCTTTTTCTTCGCCCAGCTATATGACTTAGCAGTAGTGAAACTCCTCTGGTGATGAGGTTTATCAGTGGCAGGCACCTCTGGGTGTCAACCACATCTTCAGCACCTAGATCTCTCAGAGGAAAGTGAGGAGGGGTGCGTGTTGCCATCCTATAAGGCATGTGCTATACCTTCTCTCTTCATGCCCATGGCCAAACACTTCTGGTAGCGGCAGTACTGGCAGCGATTGCGCTGGCGCTTGTCAATTATACAGTCCTTGTTGTCGCGGCAAGTGTAGGTGAGGTCCTTTCTCACTGTCCGCTTGAAGAAGCCTTTGCAGCCTTCACAGCTGTATACGCCATAATGTTTACCTGAGGGAAGACAAACATGGTCACAGTGCTGGAGGCCTTGCTTCAGGCACTCCTAACAATAAAAGGAGAACTGACATGGTCAGTTTTGGCTCTTGGGCAAGCCTAGGGCCAATACATCACTTACCCACTTGCATGCAGCCTGTGGCGATGCATCTGGGCACCTTTTACTGAATACATTCGGATTCTTGCGACTCAAGATTCACATACAGAATGAATGGAGTACAACCTATCACGTAATATAGTCAACTGAAAGCAAGCATGTACAGCAATTTCAGCTTGTCTTCTGCCCATATTTGCCACTGTTCCTCAGCCATTGTCAAAGTGGCTCAGAGGAAACACGCTTAGCTTTAGTTTTCAGTCCACTGGTTGAAAAGAACAAGTCCAAGGACAGAGAACTTACCAGATGACCTGTCCCCACAAATGGCACAGATGTGTTTGGTAAGAGAGAGTGGGGTGCCTGAGGGCTGAGCTGGTACCTTCATCACACCGTTTAATCCCAGTGGAGGCTTTATATCTTCTGAGCTGCTGACAGGGTTCATGGGGGAATTGAGCTGAAATGCAAAAGAGGGTAAAGACAGATAGTCAGACATGGTAAATTATGAGCAAGAATTCTAGTAACATTCACAAATCTCTTGAAACATTCCAACGAAAATACATACATATAAAAAGGATAATGAAGGTGACAAACACTGTTTAATTTTGAATACAGCTTTGAACCAAGACACAGAAGGATGCACATAAACACCTAAAGAAACTAAAGAGGATGATACATCCAACATATTCAAATTTAAGAATCAAACCAGGAACAGCATCACAATATAAACACAATCCTTGACATTCTTTTAGCTTCATACAAAAGACTTTTGTTTCCATGTATCAGTGCACTATATTTTAGCATTTCTAGTGTTGCCTACAGTTTTACTCCTTCCAGTAATGTCAAAAGTCAGCCAGGTTCCCAACTTGTTCTTGTTAAACTGGATATTTTAGTGTATTAAAAATAAAAGGCAAAAACACTTCAAATTATCAGTAGTAGCAGTAAAAAACTTAAAATGTTTGCTATAGGCTACAACTCATAACCAATGTAAATGCTCAATTTTGATGCATAATAGGCATAGCTGCCAAATACATAAAATACTGTAATCTTTTGTCCACAATTTATTCTAATAATGCCCTTAATTCACCCTTTGCCTTACAAATTTGTGTATTATGTTTTTCAAACTTCAATTGAAACTTTCAAGAGCTGCTAGTTTTCTTTTTATCCTCAGTCTCTTCAGCACTGAGGTGTTGATCCATTCAGTGCTATGCAGTATGGCATTTTTCTAATCACATATTGCTTTGTTCCATGTTTCTTTTGAAAATGTTTACATTATATTACTTTGGCCTTACTCCAGTGAAAATCTAGCAGTCATTTACTTATTGGTCAAAATATTAAGATCTCCCACCGAATAACATGTTGTGCCTCAGGCAGGAAAAAGAACAGCATGTTTTTCAAAAGGTTTTGCAATATCTGCATCCCAGTCATATTCCATTCTTCCAGAAGGGCTGCCTACAGTTAAGGCTGCATTGAAGTTAATGGTATGAGTGACAGAACTGCATAGTTGCCAGGCTTCTCAGCTGCCTCTACCATTATAATATTACTTGCCAATATAATAATATCATATGAGGATATCCCTGTAGCATGGCAAATCTCCAGTGTTAACACAGTTGCAACAGTTTATTACTGTTCCTTATATCTATACAAGCTAACCTTTTATAAAAATAAATACTGCTTGAGGTGCATGCCAAGACACAAGAGCTCTGGAGGATGAATCTATATATACAGATGTATGATACTGAAACCTGCTTAAAGTGAGTAACACCTTCAAAGTGGCAGAGCTGAGATCATCCATAATTTCAATAACTTGCTGTTACTTATACTGAGTTGTGTATATATAAACATTTATTTAACACTTTGAGTTGTATGGAGCTGTTTTGTCAAACAAAAGCCAAGTAAGCCATCTCAGTGAAATCCAGCTTCTTTACTGTTCTATTTTTAAGCATTAATTTAAAGCTATTCTTGAAAACTGCAAATGACCATATTCTGTTAAAGGAAATGGTCACAGAAAACAACATGAATCAAAGCTGTTTTCTCTTGTTGCTGAGAGTAAGGCAGACCACTTACTACATTGCATGGTAAAAAATATATTTATTTTTTCTTCCAAAAATAATACTACAAGACTATGAGAAAACCAAAACAGATTTAAAGGCTTCTAAGCAAGTTTGCTTCTAACTTACCTGAACAGAATGACTAAATATCAAGTTAACTAGGGGAAGCTATAATTATTCCTTCCATTTAAAACTTAAACGGTTTTTAAACAACAGGAGTTAGTGTTATTGGTGGTGTTATCAACATCGAAGAAAAAGACATAAAGGTCAGGGGGCCTGTTTATACAGGTATCACATTTTCACATACTTTTTATAGTTCCTTTTGGTATTAGCATTACAAAGTTTGGTGTTAATGTGCTGAACACCTTTTGTATAAGATAAGCAAGCTCTATAGGGTGATTTCTTCACACACATGATCACCTGGTGTGGGCTTACTAAGTGTAAGTGCAGGTGTGTGTTGTGCTTGACAGATCAGTCACTAGACCTAC
Organism: Lepisosteus oculatus; assembly: GCF_040954835.1. Taxonomy (NCBI): domain Eukaryota; kingdom Metazoa; phylum Chordata; class Actinopteri; order Semionotiformes; family Lepisosteidae; genus Lepisosteus; species Lepisosteus oculatus. Next base: position 7,004,757 of record NC_090719.1, on the reverse strand, counting down.
CAGATCTGGAGCTAATTAGCCATATAGTCCTTGATTAGGACATGTTTTTGAGTAAAAGGAGCTGATGACCTGATGTGGGTCAGAATACTGTATTATCACATCAACTTGTGAAATACAAGTCAGAAGCAGGTCTGGTTGTTCATGAAATGAAACATGCCAAGACAGAGGCAGCCAGGGCTTTCCATCAAAAGCCTCCAAAAAATGTCTCAGTGACATTCTGAGACACATTTTATGATGTACTAACCTAAGTGTTCTAAGCTGCAGATTTTATAAAGCTGAAATTTTGTTGAACACAATTAGTGCGATTTTGACTGGGTTTTTGAAAATGAGCATCAGGCTGCCAAGTTGTTTGACCTGAATTTTGTCACAAATTTATTGACTTGCCTGTTCCAGTATGTACCTGTCCAGTATGAAGCAGATATCCTGTCTAACACTGCTTCAGTGTCACCTGTCACTCTTATTTCTTTATGTTTGTGGGATTTTGTCTAACATGTTGTAACTATACCATTTCCTGTGCAAAATCCCAGCCCTGGGATGGGAGAGTTCTACGGAAAACCAGGTTACTGCTGTAAGTTGTGTTGAGGTTCTGTAGGCTGCACTCTTTTTTAACCACTATTTTCAAAACCAGTACCCTGCAATTGGTCTCAGAATGGAGACAGATGTCACTGTGCACTATGAGGTGCTGTCCTTCAAGTGACATGCTAAACCAAGGTCCTGAATTCTTGGTTATTAAAGATCCCAGCACACTGTTCATGAAATTATTAGTATTAACTTGGTGTCCTTGACAAAATCCAATCAAGGCCTTCACAACTGAGTAAACCTAAACTTCTCCCTTAATTCACATGATGACACAATTTCTCACTTCTACACCTGATCTGATAAGCATTGGGGCTGTTGGCTCATGATGTCACTCAGGTGGGTGGTGCATGTAAACTACAATTATCACAGCCGTAATATCAGAATCAACAGGCTAGCAATCTTAACTTTAGTGACAAGGGTGGCAAAATTAGGTCATTAAAATGAAAGGAAATGAGAATGGTTTATGTATGTTCAATTTTATTAAGTTAAAAGAAAGGCCGCAATTGGTGTTGTATTAAAATACCCTACCAGAAACAGTGCTTTTTTGTATTGCAAAGTGCACGCAACATTTGAATTTGCTGCCAACTATAGCCCTCTGATCTGTAAAATATATCTGCATACTTCCTGCAAAGTTGCGTACTGTTTAGTGACCTTTTCATTTTTTCTATGTATGTTTAGTACATTTTCCATTTGAAACGTCAGATTAAATCTGGCTTTAATACTCCATCTAGAGATGCTTGATTTCATATCAGATTCAGTCTTTCTAGTGCTGCTCGGAATCCCATCAGAAACCACTTTCATCTTTCATCCTTTTCAGCCTTTTTTTCTTACCATATTACATACAATAAATGTCCAAAGCTGTCAATTTACCTATCAATCAAAATGACCTTTTGCACTCCAAAAACTACTTCTTGAATGCAGGGAACCACTGTCTTTTTTATATATTATTATATTAAGCATATTTTTAATGTAAAATTTATTTAATTTAAATCTTAGCATATCTCCTGGGCAAAACTATATACTGGCTGTGCCTGTTAAATTCTCCTTACTTCATAAAGGCACTAATTTTAGCATGGCTATTTCTGTGTATTTGGTGTGAAACCAGGAGATTGGGTTGATAATCATTGTTGCTGAACAGACACCCCTGGCAGGTAGCAAAGCATAAGATCCTATTCTGGACAGAAGGGTACTTCTACTGATCTGACCTAAATTGCTTTAATGAGACAATAAAATTAATTCTACCTTATGTAAACTTCAGGTTTCTAAAAAAAGATCAGTGCAACATGCCAAGGTTCAGAAAAGTGTTTCTAAATGCTGGGATGGAGTGCACACACTGTTGTGAAAATAATGTGCACAGAGGAGGACAAAAAAGCCTTTTTTGTAAAAGCAACTAAAATAATCTCTACATCTCAACAACACAAAACTCTAATAGGAAAACATGCATCTATGAGTATTCTGTCTTTATGTTTTAATTTATTGCAAAACTAAATTTGAGGGCTTTCCTTTTTTTGGAATGACCCCTTTTTAAATTCAGATAAACTAAATTACATAGCTAATAGTGATGCACGGGTTGACTCACATCCGGGGGTCAGGGGGCTCGGGTTAAAAAATAGATTTTGAATCGGGTCAGGTGGGTGCGGGTTCGTTTCTCACAACCGCGGGCGGGTGCGGATAAAAAAAAAGTCTTCAGAAGGTGGAAGGACACTGAAGCACCCAGAGAAATCTAAATGAACATCGGGAGAACACGCAAGACAATGCACTAGGAATTTTCAAATTAAAAAGTAGATTTAATATGTCAGTTTTAATATCTCGAGCTGTTTAACATGTTAAGGTGTTAAAAAACGTTTTTTTTTTTTAGATTTGGGAAAATGAGTTATATAAAGAATAAAAGATGCAAAGCTAATTGAGCACTAGATGTGATAAGACTGGCTCTTTAGTTTGCAACATACAGTAACAGGTAGCTCCCATAGAAATCACAACTAATAAGGTTATTTTCTACTACATAACAGTAGAGGGAGGTTAAAGATCAATTTGCAAAAACCAATTAGACTGCAGTGATCAGGTGAAATTACTTAACCTGGCAAATTATTTTCTACAGGTTCTGGAGTGATATTTTTTAATGTCTGCTCATTTCCTTTGTACATTGAGAAGGGTTTTTTTTTTTCATCTGGCTCCACATGTGCATAATCTCTCTTTTTTGTTGTTACTAGTGATCAGGACCAGGAAGTGACAGATTTTAATGCTGTATGACCAAAGCTGACAATATCTGTACCAGAAATACATGCTGTTGGCTTTGAAAATATCTACATAGTTGTGACTAAACCCTTGCCAAGATTCACAGAAATACTCTTCATATGCAACTCAAAAGCGCAAATGGAAATAACAAATGCCAAACTTTAATTTTCTGCCTTGAAAGCTGGAAAACCTGCAAGTGATGGCAAATTCTTTAATACCATCTGTAATTTATTGTGGAAAATGTGAAGGAATAAACAGGGATTTCCAAACAATGGGGCAGGCACCACTCTAGCAATTAGAAGTCAAAGCTTTTTAATGTAACTAGCGGTGGCTGGGAAAGAATGAGAGATTCAGAGAAAAGAAAGATCTGTTGGGGCATCAGGGTCAAAGAAATCAGGCTAATGGGCCAAGAGGTCAAAGTGATGGTAAGACCTGCTTGTTCACTGGCATTCAGAGCTACATCTTCCAAGAAACTAACCTTAAGTATCACACTCTAAAAAATACATCAAGAGGAAGTAATTTGGCTTTCTGCTCTTGATTTGCATTTCCAGTCGTCACCAGATCAACCCCAAATCTAAAGTACAAGACAACTTGACCTTTTTCAGGGAAACACCTCAGTCCAGACACAACAGCATTGAGCTGTAATCTCAATCAGGTTCAATAACACCTCTGCAGCAGAGACAAACGGTGCTTTTTAATAACAGCAAAGGACAATCTGACCCAGATTCTGCACGAGGGCTGACAATCCATTAAGCAAGCACTCCCACAACACACAAAAATCACAAGACTAAACCAAAGTGCTTTCTGGGATAATGTATCTGCTATAGAAAAAAAACAGCATTCAGTGTCTTCATTTTATTTCAAGTTAAAAATTTAATTTTTTTAGCTGTTATTGGCATATACTTCCTTTCTGCTTAGCTCATCTCAAATACATTTAAAAAATACCAGATTCTACCAAGTCAATGCACAAGGGCCAAAGTGCTGGTATGAAGCCAACACTGGGGATATGCTTTAACTATTTGTTAATGAATTTAACAGTTTCTTAGATTCAAAGTACCATTACTGTAGTATTTTTATAAGATAAATTAGATATCAGGTTTTACAGATGACATAAAGAAAAAGAACAAAGGCTATCATACAGATCTCATTATTGTTGCTGAATGAGTTACCTCGGATTCTCAGTACCCACAGTCTCAGATTTTCATTTCCTAAATGTATTCACATAGTGAAATTAAAGAAGGAAAAACATCCACATCATAAACTGTGTTCCAGCAAAAGCACCTTAAAAGGCCACTAAAACTATAGTTTAATAAGTGGCTACAATTCAAAAGAAACAGGGGAAGTCATGATCCATGAATACATTGTGACTGCATTTTGTATCATCTCTACTGGAAATTATTTATAATATGGAATTGCACTGAAAATACAGATACATATAGTGAAGTATTTCTGTAAAATGAGTTTTTAAAATGTAACACAGCTATGTATTTAACAATATACAACAGTAAAAATGGTTCTACAAGCAATAGACAACTAGCAGTAAACTATATACATCGTAAAAATTTATACATATATATATATTTTTTTTGCCGAAACACACCAAGGTAGACAGTACAGATATTATGTTTTGTCAGAAAAATGTACAGTATATTTGACAGGGTTTCACATTTGTGCATCAGAGGATAAACATGCTCCCACTTCAAAGCTTGTTTATCCTTATGAATGCTGGAGAAAAGACTGGTTCAGCTCTATTTTAAATTATTTGTACTGAGAACACTTTGGTCAAATTAACTAAGGTACTGTATATATCATATATCATAGTACTGTAAACATTTTCAGAAACGCCTTTGATGTAGGCTGACCCTTTCTCTCATTTTTCACATTACATTTGCCATTGTGATCCTCATTCTGGATGTACATGGATTTTTTTATGGAAGTAGTCTGAAAATGCGCCTGTGTTTTAACTGCACAATATACGCACATAATAAGGTGACTTATATGTTTAACGAACATAGAAGATTTAGATAGAACCTTGTTTACTACTGTAACAGCTGTGACTTTTATTAATTCTGCTTAGTTTAGGAGAGAAGAAGCCAAGCTTACATTTTAGAGATATTTAATTCATATTGATCAAAAGCTTCAAATGACTGACTGCTATAACGCAGGGTAAACTACACATAAGCAGCCGATTTCAAGAACTGAAGCACCAATCAAATCCAATTGACTCATTGTCACGTTCTCCTTATCATGAACATAATTTGTTTCTCTTTACAGATATATAAACCTAAAGGGTTACTTTTTGCACTACAGAATACACATTTATCTAGATAAACCATTAGATTGTGACATGATGAATAGCATTTCAGTAGCAGTTAGGCACAGAAGTGTTTTTCTGCGTTAAGAATGAAAAGTACTGCATGAAAAGTGCAGAAAATGTCAAAGGCTTTAGATATTATAGTACAATACAGAGCCTGCTCAAGGCCACAAAGCATTGTAAAAAACAGCAACAGGACAATACAATTTACTGTACTGTAGTGTAAGGTAACATAATACCAGATAACATAAAGTGATGGATTTTGGTATCACACTTTTTTCCTGGAAAATTTTAGTTAGAGTTTATAAGGAACATCACTTTCACTTTTGAAAAGCAAGTCTTCCTATACCCCCCCCTTTTATTATGTAATTAGGATTACCTACTGAAGCATGAACACAGTCTTACCTTTTCTTTTGAAGTAAGGATCTGCCTTCAAAAAGCTTATAGTGGTTTTCTTGCAAGCAAGTCTGAAACACCCTTATTTTTCCATTTTAAAATTGCTTCTACCAAATCGGATTGCCCCCAACTGAAAGTGCCTTCCTTCTGCAAATCTATTTTCAGTAAATTTGCAACTCAATATGCCCCTGTGGCACCATCCTCTCTAGTAAGATGGGCATTCATTCTTGATTTTGTCTGCCAGTATGTGGAAGATTAAGGGAGCTCAACTCCATGGCTCTAAATAGAATTGCTCTTCCTATAATGTGCCTGTCCCTCCAAGCCACAAACTGAATGCTAGTAGAATCCACTTTGAAAATGACACTATGAGTTTTAAATGGTTATCTTGGTAAAACAATTACTTTTTCTTCAACCCACATAACTAAGAAGGGCTGCTTTCAAGCCAGGTTCTCACCTGTTGTGTGAAATTGTGGGCCTCCTGACTATGTGCTTTTGGAGTCTTGAACTCAGAAAGCAAAGAAACTTTTGAAACAATCCTTTTCAACAACATCATCAGCTCACATACAGTACATACCAGACATACAGTAATGTAGCTAATATATGAGATATTTATGAGCGCATTGTCACTGTCTTTTTTACTAAATTGTCAGATCCTCATAACACTGAAGATGCACGTTTTTTACTACAGAATAGACATCTGTCTTATTTTATTTTGAGTGTTACAAATCATTAAAAAAAACATTTTAAATAAAATAGCAGATTATCCTAGTACAGCCGCCACTCAGCAACCCCATTTAATGACAGAATAGACATAAGCACAGGAAAACAGAGAGCTGTTTGCATAGGAAAGAAATATAGTCGCATAAAGCTTATGCTTGGTCATAAGGCTTGTATAAGCACTTTTAAGATTGCACAATTATTCCAACATTGTAATGTTTTCTTTTGTGCACATTCCAGTAATAGCAGTCCCTAGTTAACATCACATCTGGAATCTGGCAACTCTTCATATACATCTTTTTTTCCTGAGGATGTTGTTTGAACCAGCTGTAGATTTTGAAGAGCCCTGTTTACAAGCTTCCAGTTGGAGTTCCCTGGATAAGCCTAGCTAGTTCTTCTGATCCAATTACAGCAAGATAACAGCACTACATAGTAAAGATGGAAGGGCTAAGGATGATAAAATAGACACAGGTAATATTTTTTTTTCCCGAACAACAGCGAATGCAATGCTGAATTTAAAAAAATCTATTCTCAGAACCCTTCCTCTACAAGACAAAATGTGTTTTTCTGCAGTTATAACTTCAGAGTCGTGGCAGTATCATGGAAAACGTAAGCAAACTCTGATCCAATTTGTGAAGTCACAGCAACCAAAATGGAAAAAAACAGCAATAGCAACTCAATATTTCAGAAAGACTATCTTTGGATGGATTTTTAAAACTCTGTTTTCGGAACAAAATATCTGCATTCATTGCCAACATCCTTTTTGTTTCAGAGAGTGGAATTTTAACATAGGATGAACTTTTGCCTTTGTCTTTTTAACATAACATTTTTAAAAATTACAAGGGATTTGCATTGTCTGTAAGCTTTGATTTATTAGACACAATATTTGTGCCTAACAAAGTAAAATGTCAAAAATGACTTAAAATGACTTCAATAAAATAATTTAAAAACCAGACTGGTGGACCTGACTGGAGTATAATGATATCATTTTACAGACTGATGGATCCAGCTGGACTACTCTGATGCCATTTTAACTGTTTTCCAGAGGAAAGCAGAAAAAGACAAAGAGGGAAGAAAAGTGATAAAGAGAAAGGAAGGAAAATCTCATGGTCTTCCTTCAATTTGCACAGTGGAATCTGCTGATAGCATTCCAGTAACCAGGCAAGAAAACAAGATGCTGCCATTTCCAGTCCTAAGCATGCTGCCAGAAACCTCTCATCTTATTCTTATCACAGCCTCCCACTCAACAGTGTCATCACTACCATCAGAGCTGAGAAGTCACAAGTAATATGATCTGATTGAGAGTGAGCAACACAGAGCTAAGCAGTCAAGAGTATAGGTTGAGAATGGGGAGGAGAGGAGGGCCCTCTTTTTTAACACAAAATGTTTATAATGGGAAGGCTAAAGTACAAAAGCTTCAGCTATATTCACCATTATGTCTTTCTAGTTCATAAAATAAATACTCAGTGTAAGCTCTCCTATTTCTGGTCATTTGTAACGGAACATATGTCATAGTTTTGCATCTGGCCTGGAAAGCTGATGTTTCCTATCACTTAAAGAACCCTGCCTCTGGGACACGGTATAACTGAAATTTCCAAATAGCCCATTGTTCACTGCTTTCACTTAGGACATATGAATACAATTGCAAAAGCAAACATATCTGATGTACAGGAAAATTCAACTACAAAGCATTAACACAATAAATAGTACTGTTTATCATGTTAGTGGATGCTGTCCTTTTAAAGCATGACTCCTTCACAAGTTAGAAATCAAATTAGAAACCAGGCTATCTCTTTGAAAATGACAAAAGTTTTGTTTCTGCATTGTAATGTGGAATTAAGTAATGCTTAAAGAAGTGTTGTATTGCAGAACTTCTATTGCAAACAGTGTGTGCAATTGCTTTTACATAAGCTTGATGGTGTTTCAAAGACATGACTTTGCCTATATCAAGCTTCTATAAAGCTTGTCTGTTGGGACCAACTTACTCTCTGACAACTTGAGCAAATGTGACATTATAATGCTCTATACCAGTTTCACATTATTTTTAGTGTTTGTAAAACAGCTTTCCATGAATTTAAAAGGGAAGCCACAAAATGGTTTTATAATTTATTTTAAAAAATTGAAGCAAAAAACTTTAGAATTATATTATTTTAGAAATTACACTATTATTTCATTTTTATTCTCTGTAGTTTTAAAGTATTATTCATTTTGTTAGTGACATCTGTTTTTAATGTTATGCATGAAGGAAAACAGTGGGCAACAATTCTGAATTTGGTATCAACTATCAACCCCACCAGGAAATGTTCTACTCTTCAATGTATGCCATGCTGTGGTTCTGTGTAATTCATGTGAACTATGGTTTCCATAGTTCCATAGCTTAGATGGGCTCTAAAGCCATGAAAACCATAAGGATAACACGGTTGATTTGAAATTACTAATCAGAGTCGACCTAAAACACTTTCCCTCAAGAAGTCAAGGAGGAAACAGCACTGACCTGAGTTCCTACACTGAAGAAGATCCCTCAAGACCAGCTTGGAAGACCTTGCAAAAACATGATGACTCACAATAAAGGTCCAGAACTGTGCCTGTCCTCCAGAATCACAGATTCTATGGACTTCTCTCTTGTGTGTCTAATAGTTCTGGTGTAACAGGAAAGTGGAACAATGTGCAGAGTAGACTGTCCACACCCCCTTCTGATACCTGCTCAGGAAGTTCAGAGCAATGCAACAGATGGCGGTCCATCTCCTCTCCCCCACACAGAGTGGTTTGGATCATTATTAACTCTAAGCCTTGACATATGTGTGGCTAGACACCAGCTCTCCCCTTTAAGTGGAAAAAAAAATAACAAGCGCCTGGTCTCTTCCAGGCAGCTGGTGTAAGTCAGTCCCCTTGCCTCTTATTCCATTGTTCTAGGGCTTTCCCTCGTTCTTGCTTCAAATGGTGGTGATGCAATTGAGCAGCGTGTGATAAAGTAGTACAAGCTGAAGGCAAACTTTACATAAGCGTGCACTGAAATTACAAGCCAGGGGACAGGCCACTTCAAGTACACTGTTTGTGCCATTCCTTTTGCTAATTTTTGGAGCTCATGCTTCATGAACTTCATGATGCACTGTTTTAGCCAACAACATTTCCAGTATGTGCTGTGTCTCACCTTTGACAAGCTACGGCATTGCTGCTGCAAGAATTAAACCAGAGACCTTCCCATGTACAAAATCACAAGCACATGCTGCCACACTTGGTGATTTTACAGTTAAGAAATGACAAAAGAACAACTGACAAAGTGAAAGTAACATTTTCTGCAAGTATATTACAACTTTTGATACTATCATACTCAGTGAAGTTATTTGGTAATAGGGATATACACAGTGTAATAATAGGATAACTGAAAATAGAAGCTTGTGGAAGACTCTCGCTTGCTTGATTATGATATATGCATGTACTTAACAGTGACACACAATGGATGAAATGCCAGAACAGACATTTCTAATAAAAATAATTAAAACATACAAAGGTTTGGCTAAGTTAAATTTCAGTTAAAAGACAATAGAGAAGAGCAAAGACTGCTCCTAGTGTAAATTTCAGTTCCTTCAATGGATTTGGGTAGCAAAAAACTGACCTTGGGATTACAGCAATGTTTTTGTAAATTAATAATGGATAATCAATGTATGGTAGGATATTACTGTATATTAAAATTGTTTATTTATGCAGGGCAAGTAATGCCTACTTAACCTAGTCTGTGTATGTGCTAAGTGTATAGATAAATATAACTGATATCCGACATTTAAAAAAAATGTCCACACGACTAGCTGGTGGTGGAATCAAACTTTTCATGATCCAAATATACTTAATCGAAAAAAAAAATTAAAAGCTAGCTAATTACCTAGACTCAGACACTTCTCAAGTAAAAGATGGGTAGATTAAAGCAATATGAGGCCTAGGATTAACTGCCTTTGAATCTTTTATGGAATGTATACATAATTTCCATATCTTACATATTGAATATAAAAATTATATGAGTAACCTAGTTACTGCAAGTAATAAACTAGTGCTTCTTTAACTTCCTTCTTCAATGCAATAAAACATAAAAATTTTACTAACCACTATCCGTGGCATCTTAAAGGCTGCTTAAGTGGTTTGAAGTAAATTATTACAATTGTATATAGAAATGGAAATGAAAAAAAGCTTTTGCATTGAAGGATACAGGTCCCAAAATAACTTAAACAAGAAAATCAGTGTATTAAATATAGATGCAACTGTAAAAGGCATATCTCTTGCTGATTTGAGAAAGCTCAAATTCTCAAACGATGCATTCTTTCCCTTTTTTGTGTGAACATAATGAGAAGAGCATGCTGTTTTGTTCCTTGACCATGCAGTTGATACAGCATTTGTAGGACTGCAGCTCCTCTGTTCAGACTGATTGATGCTACAAATTAAACGTCTCATTTAAAACCTGTGCAGTTAATACAAAAGATATTAGCTCTGGCAGAAAGCAGACTTTCTGATCTAAAAAGTCTATTAGTCTGTTATTTTATTGTAATCTACATATTGGATATCAGCATACGGCTCAAGGCAGTTACAGTAAGAATATGCTGTGGGTCTGCCAGAACCTGCCAGTAGGTGCTTCTAAGCATTGGTATCTCTGTGTTTCTCAAACAAACACAAAGTCATAAATGCAATCACTTATTGCATTAGGCAAACAGAATCTAGAATTATCCCAGACATGAAGATGAAACCATTTGCTCTAATTAGTCAGGGCATACAGTGCCTTGCGAAAGTATTCGGCCCCCTTGAACTTTTCAACCTTTTGCCACATTTCAGGCTTCAAACATAAAGATATAAATTTTTTATTTTATGTGAAGAATCACCAACAAGTGGGACACAATTGTGAAGTGGAACGAAATCTATTGGATTTTTGAAACTTTTTTAACTAATAAAAAAATGAAAAGTGGGGCGTGCACAATTATTCGGCCCCCTTGCGTTAATACTTTGTAGAGCCACCTTTTGCTGCGATTACAGCTGCAAGTCGCTTGGGGTATGTCTCTATCAGTTTTGCACATCGAGAGACTGAAATTCTTGCCCATTCTTCCTTGCAAAACAGCTCGAGCTCAGTGAGGTTGGATGGAGAGCGTTTGTGAACAGCAGTTTTCAGCTCTTTCCACAGATTCTCGATTGGATTCAGGTCTGGACTTTGACTTGGCCATTCAAACACCTGGATACGTTTATTTGTGAACCATTCCTTTGTAGATTTTGCTGTATGTTTGGGATCATTGTCTTGTTGGAAGATAAATCTCCGTCCCAGTTTCAGGTCTTTTGCAGACTCCAACAGGTTTTCATCCAGAATGGTCCTGTATTTGGCTGCATCCATCTTCCCCTCAATTTTAACCATCTTCCCTGTCCCTGCTGAAGAAAAGCAGGCCCAAACCATGATGCTGCCACCACCATGTTTGACAGTGGGGATGGTGTGTTGAGGGTGATGAGCTGTGTTGCTTTTACGCCAAACATATCGTTTTGCATTGTGGCCAAAAAGTTTGATTTTGGTTTCATCTGACCAGAGCACCTTCTTCCACATGTTTGGGGTGTCTCCCAGGTGGCTTGTGGCAAACTTTAGATGAGACTTTTTATGGATATCTTTGAGAAATGGCTTTCTTCTTGCCACTCTTCCATAAAGGCCAGATTTGTGCAGTGTAAGACTGATTGTTGTCCTATGGACAGACTCTCCCACCTCAGCTGTAGTTCTCTGCAGTTCATCCAGAGTGATCATGGGCCTCTTGGCTGCATCTCTGATCAGTCTTCTCCTTGTCTGAGCTGAAAGTTTAGAGGGACGGCCAGGTCTTGGTAGATTTGCAGTGGTCTGATACTCCTTCCATTTCAAGATGATCGCTTGCACAGTGCTCCTTGGGATGTTTGAAGCTTGGGAAATCTTTTTGTATCCAAATCCGGCTTTAAACTTCTCCACAACAGTATTACGGACCTGCCTGGTGTGTTCCTTGGTCTTCATGATGCTCTCTGCGCTTTCAACAGAACCTTGAGACTATCACAGAGCAGGTGCATTTATACAGAGACTTGATTACACACAGGTGGATTCTATTTATCACCATCAGTCATTTAGGACAACATTGGATCATTCAGAGATCCTCGCTGAACTTCTGGAGTGAGTTTGCTGCACTGAAAGTAAAGGGGCCGAATAATTTTGCACGCCCCACTTTTCATTTTTTTATTAGTTAAAAAAGTTTCAAAAATCCAATAGATTTCGTTCCACTTCACAATTGTGTCCCACTTGTTGGTGATTCTTCACATAAAATAAAAAATTTATATCTTTATGTTTGAAGCCTGAAATGTGGCAAAAGGTTGAAAAGTTCAAAGGGGGCCGAATACTTTCGCAAGGCACTGTATATAGTACCTCTTTGCCACCTGCTTGCTCCTTAGCCACCTCATGCACCATCTCAGCTCTCCTCACATCTTCTAATATCTAGCAGGCTATATTCCAGCATCATTCAAAATTCTTTTCTATTCTCCCTTCACCAGACTCCCTTCCTGAGCTCACCGGTTATCACTTGGTATTCTTTGCATAATCTGTTACCCACAGCATAAAGAGAAGCATACTAAAGGTCTACATGTATTCTTCTAAGGCTTCCAAATAATGTCATTAAAGCTGACAATGGGCTTGTATCCATAGGTATGCTTGATTGACTTCTACTGAAGTAGAAAAATGATGAACACATATTTCTGTTTTTTGTCTTCTGAATCTTGTCTTCTGAATTTAAGTACTATTTAAGTACTATTATTTATTTGGAAATATAGATGTACTGTACATTAACTGATGTCAAGTTTAATTTAAATGGACCGACATGAAATTCCGTTTGTAAAGAACTGCTAATAACGTCCAGGCAACAAGTGGTGGAAATGAGCAAATGGGAGAAGAGCACTGAGGGGCTCTGAATATACATCATGTGCAAAGTTATTTGAGGTTTGAGGGTTAACAACCACAGCTGAAAGTGAAAAAGTGCAAATACATCTTTGAAATACGATCAGTCTGTCTTTTCTGTTCCTTTTACCCTGCACATCATAGATCACATCAGAACATGAATAAACAAAACCACCAGGCTTTCTTAATTAAGCTTGTTTCAAACTGCTAGAGTTCCCTACCTCTCTTCTTTCCTCCTCGGCCCAGAGAGCTGGAAAATGATCAGTAAGGCATTGAAACACCATTTCTGTCTTTTTACAACCTAAACAGGAAGAATTATCATTTCACTTGGTCCCTTTCCCCATTGCAATTAAATGAAAAAGAAAACAGATTTCACCAATGAAATGTGTCTGTGATGTTTTTCGAAAGGTTCTTTTAAAGACAAAATACATTTAAGTTCTGGATTGAGAGCTTTATTAATTTAACAGTTTTGAGTAAAAAGTGCAGTAATTATTTTCCTTGACAATTCAAGTACATACTGGAGAGTCTTCTGGCAGTTTATGATTTGCTCTTGACATAGAACACATTTCAACAATGGCAGTGCAGATTTTCCTCAAAGCAACCTGCTAAGCTCATTTGAGTCTCATAATAAATGGAGGCAGAACCATGTGGCATAATGAGTTCACAGGTAACCCCATGAAGGGTCAGTAGTTCAAGTTGCCTGCAGAGGATAATGAGTCAAATGGGAGCACTAACTGCTGTTAAGTACAAATTTTGCAGAATGACAATTAAAACCCAAAAGGCATACTCTTCTGTTTAAAAGCCATAGTTGCCCGGTTTAGTCAAAAACAACACTGATGAAAAGAGAAGGAGCACACTGAAAAAACAAGAGCCTTATTTCCTCACCAACTTAAACTGTATTTTATTGCCACTTATTTCCTTTTGTAGCTGCAATGTTTTACCTATACCCTAGTACTTTGATGAAGTTTTTGATAGTTATTAAAAACAGATCCACAGGTTGGGAAAGCAGAATTCTTTGTAGTAAAATAATAATGCTCTACAGGACACTAAAGCATTTAAAAAGCACATTGGGAAATATATAATCATACTCAGTGTTAAAAAACTCATGAACTTCAAAGAAACACACCTGCTCAAGCAAGTGAAACACAACTGCCCAAACAAGGCTGCCTAATAAGAAACAGAACAGTTTTGAGGCTTATTGTGTATTGTGAGCTTATTGTTCACATTTTATTGTGTATTGTGGCTAAATAGCTAGATTGAATTCCGCATGTTATTTCCACCCTGATTTAATTCCACAAGTTTATCAGAATAAAATAATATAATGAAATAACAAAGTAATAAAAAGGGGCAGATGAAAGGAATCTATGAGATTCTCCTATGAAGATCCTACATTTATGATGACTTCATTGCTTAATCTTTAACAAATTCAACAAATATAATTTGTAAATCATTTTTAAACAATAATTAAGTGTATAAAGAGCCTGGACTCTTCCAGTTCTGCACAAAATAAGAACAAACTACATACTATTTTACATTACACATACTAAAACGTGTTACGATTTAGATTTCTGCTGCAAGTACTGAACCGTTTGCCTCTCATGGGCTCTCACAATGCATTCTTCAATAAGATTACAGATGTTATATTAAAAGGAAATGTTAAAGTAAACAGTATATAGTGGTGTTTATCAGTCACTGTTTTACCAAAATGTACAATCAAGCACATTAAATCTCATTTTGTACAACTGCACCCAACCAATCAAATGACTTTAAAAATATAATACTTTCATTATTTACCAGTCATTTATAATAATTTATAACTGGCATAGCCACATCTTAGATTTATAAATTAATTACATCAAAAGGAACCCAGACAGCCCTAGAAAAAAAATCTATAGTACTTAAATTATATTTTATTCTTGTACGGTATTAAGAATAATAATTGCT
This sequence comes from Lepisosteus oculatus, assembly GCF_040954835.1. Lineage (NCBI taxonomy): Eukaryota > Metazoa > Chordata > Actinopteri > Semionotiformes > Lepisosteidae > Lepisosteus > Lepisosteus oculatus. Next base: position 6,989,647 of record NC_090719.1, on the reverse strand, counting down.
TTTATATAGTGCTCTTCATCTCAAAGAGTTCCTAAAGCACACATTACATATATATAGGAGGAGACCTTCACATACCTTTGGAGCATCAGCACAACAGCCATTACATGCCAGCAGCCCTACTACACAGCAGATCAGGTAAAACTGAGAAATGGCTTCACCAATGAATGAAGGGGAACCCTCGGGCAAGCAGGTTCTATTCAAAGTCAGACTGCGAAATATCAAGGATACCAGCCTAAATACCCTTTTTATGGAACAATGCCATAGGATCAAACAGTGAACCTGGTTATCATACTGTGAACATTTTGGAAATTAAAATATTAAGGGAAAACTGCAATCTGCTTGTCTAACAACACCACTTTCAGCTGCCACCTCCATCCTAGTACTAACCAGGCCCAACCTTCACAAGCTTAAATGACAAGGTTTAAATCCTTTAGCACCTAAAATATTTTGCAAACAAAACAGTTCTGTATTTGGCCCACATCTGTTTCTTAAGAAGTTCTGCTCACCTAAACCAAACCAGACAGTGTCTTTAACTATCATATGAAGTTTAAAATTAGTTTCATCCTTCAATAATCTTTTACAGCTGTCATTACAATTTCAGACAGGATGACAGTACGATTTAAGGGGCTTACGATTAGCCATCAGGGAGTGCAAATATATGAAATGACCAGACAAATTTGTGAGTAAATCAATGCTATCCTGGCAGTGGGTTGCACTGAATATCAGTATGTGATTTTAGGGTGTATTCCAGAAAAAGAGATGAATAATCAAGGAAATGACATGCCTAAGAAAAAACAAACCATGCTGGTAGAAAATGAAATAGCTAGGAAAGGTTCTTCATGTGTGGTTCTTCAAGACAAAGGCATTATTTTCACCTGAAACCAGGTTAAAATGTTAAAAAAACATTATAACACAAATCCTTAAATACATTCATTATATAAAATATGCTTATAATGTATATTCTCCAGGACAGGCTATGAAAAAAGAGTAACACACCAGACTTCAGACCAAGTAAGAATAGTCCTGTTAGACAGAGGTCTGGTCATCTTTATTGTATGTGTAATTTGAGATGATCTATTAGATGCAGAGTTACTGTATTCAAGTGAAGTTGTGTTTTTGCTGTATCAATTAATATATGCTACAGCACATTAGTATTTTGGTTTGAAATTTTGCATTACACACAGTGCCTCCTGTGATTCCAGTGCTACAGTATGACTGTACAAGTGCAGGAATATCAGAAATCCGAAGCACTACTCGAGAAAGCAGCAAACATTATCACAGAATTCTGCCTGAATCCACAAGTATAAGGCAGTTCTATTTCTGAACACCAGGTGTGGATAAGATGTCTTTAACCACTGATGTTAGAAAATAAATTTATTATATACTTTCTAAGACGCGTTTTTTAATTTATTCTTAAAACTAATGCCATCCTACTCCGCAGCACTGCACTTAGCTTCATATGTATTATACTGAAAATTAAAGAGCACTAAGCATAAGTGCTCAGTGCTCAGTGCTCAGCCCAGTATTGGTGTGGAGGATGCGATCATCTACATGCTGCAAAGGGCCTACTCACACCTGGACAGGGCTGGCAACACTGTAAGGATAATGTTTTTCGACCTCTCCAGTGCCTTCAATACCATACAGCCCTTACTTCTAAGGAGGAAGCTGGAGGAGATGCAAGTCGATGCCTCCATGACCTCGTGGATCACTGACTACCTGACAGGCAGACCACAGTCTGTGAGACTTCAGAACTGTGTGTCTGAACAGGTAGTAAGTAACACAGGGGCTCCTCAGGGGACAGTTCTTTCTTCATTCCTCTTCACCCTCTATACTTCGGACTTTAAATACCACTCAAAGTCATGCCACCTGCAGAAGTTCTCAGATGACTCTGCAATTGTGGGATGTATCAAGGGTGGACAGGAGGAGGAGTACAGAGGACTGGTCAGCAGCTTTGTGGAGTGGTGTGGGGAGAACCACTTGGAACTGGATGTAACAAAGACAAACGAACTGGTGGTATATTTCAGGAGGAAAAAGGTCAAACCTACTCCTGTCTACATCCATGGGAGTGGCGTGGAGATGGTGGACTCGTACAAGTACCTGGGAGTGCACATCGACGATAGACTGGAATGGTCTAAGAACATCGAGGCCATCTATAAGAAGGGACAGAGCCGAGTTTACTTCTTGAGGAGGCTCAGGTCCTTCAATGTATGTAGTAAGATGCTACATATGTTCTATCAGTTGGTGGTAGCGAGCACCATTTTCTACGCAGTGGTATGCTGGGGCCCTGGGATTAGAGCAGTGGATTCTAAAAGGCTGAACAAGCTCATCAGGAGAGCCATTTCTGTCATTGGGTCTGACCTGGACCCCTTGGAGGTAGTGGCTGAGAGGAGAATGGTGTCCAAACTAGAGGCCATCATGGACAACATCTCCCATCCCCTCTATGACAGGCTTGTAGAAATGAAGAGCACGTTCAGCAATAGACTGATTCATCCACGGTGCGACAGGGAGCGCTACAGGAGGTCATTCTTGCCTTCTGCCTTAAGACTGTACAACGCATCCACCTTGCGTCTAGGCAGAGGCAACATTGACAGTGATCTGTTTCTGGACTGAACGCATCTACACATCTACTGCTACATCTGTTCTCTTTCTTTTCCCGTTTACAACCGTTTTTTGTGCAATATATGCCAGGGATCCGTGCAATACATTTATATTTATATCTATATCTATATTTACATCTAGATTTATATTCATATGTGTGATACGATTTTTCTGTGTACTGTTCTGTTCTAGTTTGTTCTTTGTGTGTCCGGACTGTGAGTAACTCTTTGAGTGCACCCCTCACTGTACTGATTGTATTGTATGTATTGTACTATTATTATTATTGTATCATTCGTTACACTGTGGCTGTGTTGTCTGTGTAAAGCTGCTGTTGCACTGCAATTTCCCTCACGGGATCAATAAAGTATCTATCTATAACTGGTGCTCTGCAATATCAAAAGCTTTTACCCTACAATATAAAAATATGAAAAATAAGTAGTGTGTTTGTTTTCATTTAAAATTTTGCTAGTAAAAAATACAGGAAAATCTCTCTGTAAAAAGACAGGGACTTGGGTACCAAGTGAGCACAGCATGGACTGGGCCCTGTGCAGCAGCAGGATGTTGGTCCGGATCCCCTGGCTTAAAGACGCAGGGTATAAGCCACAGCCTCCTTCCGCCCAGCTGGGTTTGAAAAAAACCAGTGAGCCGAGCATTAACTGCAAGTGGCATCTGCCGTCTGACTCAAATCACCTTCCATCAGAAGCACTTCACCTCGTGACTGGGGGCTAAGAGCTTCATTAACCCACGCTGTCCCAGGACCCTGAGTGTCGTGGAGAAGGCCACAGCATTCCTCCACTCTTCCTGTGTTGCAGTGCCTGTGTAGTTTCAGGAGACTAGCAACCTTTTCTCTGTTGCTCTGAATTTGCTTTGGAGTATTTTTTGTGAGCTTGGCTCTATTTTATTGGAAGGTGGTACATGTGCTTATTAAAAAAGTATGAATGTATATGTTGCAATCATGCTGCCTTAGTAGTACAATAGAGTACTGTATATCAGCATTGATAGGCATAGGAACAAGTAATAGGTTTATTCCATGCTGAAAAAAAGAAGAAAGAGAACACAACGTTTCGGCCGTGGAGCCTTCTTCAGGTGTGTCACACCTGAAGAAGGCTCCACGGCCGAAACGTTGTGTTCTCTTTCTTCTTTTTTTCAGCATGGAATAAACCTATTACTTGTTCCTTTGCAGCCTACGCATGCTGATGCAGCTACCCACCTGAATTGATAGGCATATATGCAAAGCAGTGTGTGGAAACAAGAGAATTAAAAGAAATGAAGCAATACTGTAAGCTTTCTCATATTTTTGTTTTTGGTTTGTTTCCCGCTGCAGCATAAAGGGAATGATGATGTTCTATATAACAACTCACCTGCGATTACACAGGCTGGGTTTTTATTTCAGATTGAATCCCTGCAAGAGACTAAACACACAAGCTCTGATGTGCCTTTCTAGAACAAGGCTGTGGTGAAGCCAAGTACTTAAATACTACATTGTTTCTGGTGTCCCACTAGAAACATGTTACAAGATGGCAGCAAGTTTGTTTGGAGACAACAAATTAAGTAGGAACAGCAGCAGCAACTGTTAACGGGCTATGAAATTGTTAGAATTCACATATCTTCTGTGTTTTAGTTCATAGTACTCTTTGGCTGGGCTGTGTTCCCTGCTAGACCGAGGACAGATGGTAAAAACTATCAGACAGGGACTGTTGCTTCAATGTCTCTCTCTCTGGATAATCAGCAAAGACAGACTATGAGCAAATAGCAAAAGCACTTTATTACTCACAAAGGAACAAGAAGCAGTTGGTCTTTATAAAGCAACAGTAGTTAATGCTCAACATTGCTAAGCTCCATTCCAGACAGACTCAAAGAAGCCTCACAATGTTTTCACAAGAGATAAATGTTTAGAACCTAGTGATTGAAATCAATAAATCAGGATAATATAGAGAAAGATTTATTGTAACTGAATTAACAAACCATTAAATTATGCCTATAAAATGGGCTCTTGGATCATATGCTCCCTGTAAAATTAAATTAAAATACAACTGTTATAACAGATCCCACTTTTCAACTTAATACTGTTTCCTACAGTAGCTGTATGGGAAATAAGTAAAAGATGCACAATGCCCTTAGATCCAGTGCAGGCCTTCAAAATTTTAAACTTTAAAATGTATTAAGCCTGGAAATGTTATGAAGATATCATCAATGTTTCCTTTAATATTATAAGGTTACAAAGATAGAAAGATATCAGTGGGGAACTTTAAGAATCAAACTGCTAACAAGCATTTCACCTTCTGCTGAAGTTCCTTTCACCAAATAAAGAGAGATCAAATTGAAGTATTGGGAATTAATCCACTAGCCAGCAGATCATCTGTGATGAAACAGGTATTTTCTTCTTTTATATACATACTTAAATACATATTTATAAACATATTCAGTGCAGATTTGGTTGTTTCTTTGTAACGCTGCAAGCCAAGGTAACGCTCATTAGAAAGCGACAATTCTGAAGTTAATTTGTTTAAGTGTTAGTACTGATGTATTCTTTGCAAGCTATGTTTTTATAATGCAAAGGAACAGATAAAGGTTTATTCCATTCTGAAAGCAAACAAAAAAGAGACACAGAAGTGTCTCTTTGTTCCGGCTGTGGAGACACAGAAGGCTCCACAGCTGAAATGCAGTGTCTCTTTCCTATTCTCTTCCGCATGGAATAAACCTTTACTTGTTCTTTCGCAGCCTGGACATGCTGAAGCAGCTACCTACTTGATGGTTTTATGACGACTGTTATGAAGAAGAAATGAAAAAGTAAGAGACAAAATTTAAACAAAATACGAAAATAATGTTTTTGTTTTGTCCTGGGGAGCCCAGTTGTCCTTTCCCTTATGTACAGAACCATGACTTTGTTAAAGATTAGACTGAAAAGGTATTTTGTGATTTTCAAGATGGCAGGACTGACCTGGGGGCTGACGCTGGGGCCGAAGCCCATGCCGGGGGTGGAAGGGACGGACATGGAGTGGGGGCCCATGGGGGAGCTGATGACGGAAAAGGGGGAGCCCAGGCCATTCATAGGCGAGCTCAAAGTGCTGATGGGAGAGTGCAGCTGACCTGACGAACCCAACGATGATGGGCTGATCCCCGAGCCCATCAGGGACGGATGGAGGGTGGGCGTGTTCATTGCCCGGTGAGAGTTCGGAGAGCTCAGAGAGGTGGAGTTCACTTGAGCAGGAGACTCTGCAAAGAAAAGGACACTTTAATCACTCACTCTAGCTTGAAGAAAGAATAATCTGTTACATCAGTATTTAGAGGGCAGAATCAAATCATTTGTAGCCACAGGCCTTTTCATCATAACCTGAAGCACAGATGTTCATGAAATTCTTGGTGCTGCAGCAGAACATGGCAAATTAACCACTTCACCCTTATAGTTTCAGTTGCTATATAATTGAACCCTGCCAGTTTTTCATACATGGTATGTGGTTCTTGCAAATGCCATTAATAATCCTGTTAAAAAATACTCAGAGCATTAAAAAAACACTAAAATTGGTAAAACGGGTCCTGGGCTGTATAGTGGCACAGTGGTTAGCATTGCTGCAATGCAGCGTTGGGGCCCTAAGGTTCAAATCATGTGGTGCTATCTGCACAGTGTTTGTATGTTCTCCCTGTGTTTGAGTGGATGTCCTATGAGTGGTCTGTTTTTCTCCCACAATCGTAAAGCACACGGGTAGGTTAATGGCTTCTGGGATATTTGACCCTGGTGTCAGTGTGTGTTTTTGTGTCTGTGTATGCCCTATGATGGACTGGTGTCCCATCTAGGATGTATCCTGCCTTATGCCCAAGGTTTGCCAGGAAACGCTCTGACTCCCCTGTGACCCTGTATTGTATAAAGTGCTTAGATGGATGGATTTGGTCCCATCGTGGGTAATGATATGAGCTTGACAGTATGATCTACTTCAAGGTCATCAGAAAGAGGCTGATTCAGTACAACCAAGTCAGCTACCTTTCTCTTTCCCTTGAACTTGATTCCAGTTATCAGGCCCAGCTGTCATAATCATTCTCTACAAGGCAGTAGAAGATTGAGTTAATCTGCCTGTCTCAGCTTGCTGACAGAGCCATATATTCACTAATGATGCAACCTAGCTAGATTTAAAGAAAAACTTCATGCTGCATGAAGCAGTACTATTCCCCTTCATGGTCTTTTATTTTGTTCTATGGGTTAACTCATTATGACCCTGTTTCAGACAGATTTAGAAGATGTATCATCACCCAAACAACACTCATATATTCATTTTCTGTGGCTCAAAAGTGCAATATTACATTAAAGAGAAACTAATCTATAGATAAACAGAGGCAGACAAATGTAAAATATTTGCATCAAGGCCCTGTAATTACCACAAATAGTCACTCTTTCTCTGAACATCTTTTTTTAATCTTATTTTTTAATTTTGAAGCTGTACAATCCACCAAATATGGTTTTACAGTCATGTTTTGTTTTATATCCCAGTTGTTTATTGACTTCACTTTCCATGTGCATTGAGACTATCCATATACTTTTTGTGGTCAGATACCAACATCAAAACTACTATCACTGCCACATGCCTCCAAGTGCCTGAGTCACACAGCAAAAACAAATGTCAACTCCACTGCACCAAAAAAACAACATCCACAGGCTTGGAGAGTGATAACACTGTACCTCTATATGCCCTGTTATACTTCCCCCTTCTGCCTAAGAGGTTTGGCATGGCATTTTCTCTTACACTGTCTATGACGTGCCATGGCTGCTTTACATATATGCTTTTTATATATCAAACACCAGACAGAGAGTCACAATACAATTGTTCTAAAGGTACCAGCCTGTGAGCATGTCCAATAGTACCAAACTGAGGTTGGAGAAAACTTTGCAGATGAAATTAGATATAGGGACCATCAATAAATGTAACATTAAATCTAACAGGAGTCCAAATCTAGAGGCACCAAAAAAATGAGCTAACCCATATAACATCGTTCTGTGCACAACTTAAGCTGTATAGCTGTGCTGCTATACTTCAAACAGTTAACTGTTTATTCTGTATTTACAATTAAGAAATTCAACATGAATCCTCAGAAATCCAGCTCTTGAGAGACACAATACAAATTGGATTGGCCAAGCTCTTCTTTGTTTCACAGCATGTATAGGCTATTTTGTTTCTTTTGACAACAAAATAAAAATGATTTATTCATCTATTAGCTGACAGCTTGCAATAACAATATGTCCTGTTTCCAGAAGTACTTGGTTCCTATTCTATTAACGTCACTGTCAGGATCCACAGCATGCTCCAGACCCAGAGCAAGACAGTTGCCAAAAACACAGGCCTGACAAAGGACGGCCATTGCAAATCTACACCCCCCACACACCCCTCCTCCAAAGCAAATGGTTGCATGGCTCTTGCCCAACCCAAGTTAAACACTTACACTGCATCCTGATCTCCTCAGGAACATTTCCTGAAAACACAGCACAGGGACATCTGACAAAAGCCAGCCATTGAGAATCCAAAGGACTGGAGTGCTTTCAGCTGGAAGAACCAGAGCACTTTTCATATACCAATGTCTTTCAGAATAAGTGTTCAGACAAGGGCTGACATGCTTCGAAGGTGGTTCCTTAATAACATTTTAAAAATATTTAAAAACTATTTAAACACAGCTTCCACTACGGAAGGATTTCTTCCGATCAAATATCACAGGTCTTACCCTCTTACCTCACTACCACAAAGAAAACAGTTTTCAGTAGCCAAACAGCCTTCAGCATCCAGGGCTGTCCATCTATGGGTTGAGGTGAAAACCCTTCAGATCTTTGGTGTTAAAGATCGCAAACCAATTTCAACAAAAGACAGGAAAATAATTTAATACAATAAAGAAGCAATGCTCAGAAAAGCAGAACTACACATACAAAGATGTGTTTTAACCTTTTATACTTCTTATATTTTTTACACACACTGCAGAAGACCCAGAAGAGCCTGTGTAGTTCACAGAATTCACCACCTGGAAAATGGTCACACATCACACCTGAAGAAGGCTCCACGGCCGAAACATTGTGTTCTCTTTCTTCTTTTTTTCAGCATGGAATAAACCTATTACTTGTTCCTCTACACATACAAAGCCAACTTGGCTTTGTGCTATGGATCTAATGGTTTGGAAAGCAGCCTGTCTTTACCATGATGCAAGCTGAGGCAAGTAGATGTGGTACAATACTTTGAAAAATACATTGGAACAAGTCCACTTGAATCAAACCTAAATTACTGAACCTGCAAATCAATTTATTAACTGAAAATGTGTAAATTCTGTCTTGGACACATAGGAGTTGAAAAGACTTGAGCCCTGCGATGTACTAGATGAATAAAAGAGCAACAGTGGGTACTAACTTCCTTAGCCTGAGGAAATGCCTTGTTACCTAAAGACCAGTTTTGATCCCTCATTACTGATAAACAGTGGCCAATCCCCTTTCCACAGAGCTATTTGTGTGAGCTTTTTCTCTGCTGGCCCCAGTTAGAATAAGATTACAGGAAAATGAATGGGGCTCTTTTCTAAACCTCTTGATAATCCCCCTTGAGAGAGAACCAGCTGGTTATGCGGCACCATTGTGAGGGACTGCTGAACAAGCTTGAGACACATGAGAGAATGGAGAACAGCTTTAAAGGCACACTTTATTAAGATTATGTGCTGCCAGTGTTGGAGCAGCCAAAAGAGCAGTACATTATTTTATTTACAACAAAGGTTAGGAACATGGCCACTGAGATCTCAGGCCTGAGATAAGGCAATACTTCCAGGCCCTCTCTTCTGTTTTGTCCTGACCTAGTAGGCTCCAAAGTTACACACATTTTCCAGGTGGTGAATTCTGTGAACTACACAGGCTCTTCTGGGTCTTCTGCAGTGTGTGTAAAAAAATATAAGAAGTATAAAAGGTTAAAACATGATGAAAATAAGGCCTCTCCTGTAGTTCTTATTTAGAATGGTATCCTAGAATGATTAATAGGTTTATTCCATGCTGAAAAAAAGAAGAAAGAGAACACAACGTTTCGGCCGTGGAGCCTTCTTCATCCTAGAATGATGACAACTTAATAAAGCAAATTCCATTCTAAATAGTTCCTTATGTTCTCTGTTTTCTTGGAGGTTCATTTTGTACCCTTACATTGGTTTCCTCTTGGTTTCAATATGTGTTTAGTCTTTGTCACTGCAGTTTAAAAAATGATAAACATCTAAATAAATCTCTCATACTCCAACAAAGGAAAGTGATGCTGTATTTCATGTTTGGAATATGATACACAATTTATTTTTCAAAACTGTATATATTTCTGCATGCAGGAACAGAGGTTTGAAATACATAATGTAATTTTCTTAACTAAAATGGGTATGTATTGTTGTACTACATTTTCAAGTACTGGTTACACAACAAAGTTTGCAATGAGACACACAATGACATATACTCAGGAAAAAAACACTGTCAAGATTATAATATTTAAGAGCAGAACATAATCTACTTCACTTCTAGCTGGGAAGGGTTTCAAAATGGATATGATTTGGTTGCAAACAGATTTTCGTTCCAAGATATACAAAAAAAGATAAATGTATCTTTGTGGCCAGCTTAATTGATATTTTCTCTAAACAAAAAACAAACAACTGCTGAAGAAAGATGTGTTGAGAGCTTAAGTATTCACATTACATTATTTGAAAAAAAGCTAATTGGTTTGTGAAGACTGTAAATCCTCAAGCATCCCTGCTGAAGTCGATGTCAGTTAAACTGTACAAAATACAAGACTGCCAGCAAGGATGACTGAGACTTTGTATTAAACCACACAGTGGGGCATGGGGATTGGCCACAAATATGAGTTTCCCCAAGAGCTGCCAGTAGCCCCCAGCCCTACCTGTGAGGACCACCCACAGAGTTCCACTGGCTTGCCAGAGGAGTGAGTAAGACATGTGTTGTTGAAGAACTTATTTCAATCTACAAAGACACCCCTCCCTGAGCCTCTTCAGTCTCAAAGCGTTTGTTCTTGTATAGTGCCGAAAACCATAAATGAGCATATAAATAAACTATTCCAGGTTCATCTGGGGTTTTGTTTACAGTTTCTATCAAGAATTTCTAAAACCCTTTGAAATCTCATTGACGACATTCTAATAAAGGAGAAGAGAAATCCAATAACTGTTGTAAGTTATTTTCCTTGGCTGCCATTTTATGAACTGGTTCATGAAGTCAGTGTCCAAAGCTGGGGAGTGAAACAAGTAGGCTTTATTTTATCTTTCCTTGCCAAACTTTCTGAGCCTGCAAGAGCAAACTGGGTGGCATTGCAATGGTTGGGACTTTTTTAAATCCTGAAAAAACACCTGTCTTTGGAAGCTTAAAATTCCAAATTGATAAGAGTTTAAAGGGTACTGCGACCCCAAAGGGAAATCAGGGGAAACTGCACAGTGGACAACAACTAATTAGTATAAATGATTACATAACCACCATCTGGCAAAAGCATTTTTTCCATTTAAAGAAAATGGCAGGCATTATCCACAGACACAACAATCTGTTAAACCAAGGAAAGCTATTAAGAACTCCTACTGTAATTAGTGTAATGTGCTATTTTTTCTAATTTTGTTTTTGGATGTTTTGCCTGAAACATCTGTCTCATTACCCTCTAATGTGCTCACTGCATTACCGATGAAAGGAAATGTCAACAGTTTTTACAGCCTGATCTGCTCATGCAGTTTTCCTAAAACCTGCTTAGTAAATTGTGAAAATAATTTGGATCATAATCTCTTATCACCACTACGGGTTGTTTTTCACTGAATACAATAGCATTTCAGTTGAGGACGGTAAAAAAAACAGCTGCACAAGTAAAGTCTGGTAAAGTGATTTTACAAATGATGCCTTACTAAAAACTGTATGTTCCTTATGGCCGAATAACACCTCAATGGCTTTTTTAAAAGAAACTGGCCAAAATGAACATCTCTGTTTTGCAAAACAACATTGACAAAGTGTTTCCAAGTGTGTTAGAGGTAAGTGTGTGAAACTGTGTGCTCAGTACTTGCATGAAAAATCTATAATTTTCAGTGACGATGTGGCAAAAGCATTGTCACAGACAATTAAAACAAGGCTACTTCTGGAACACCCAGTTACATATGGACACAGGTTAAATGACACCATATTCTATGGAAGAACATTACCAGAGAAAAATAAAAATAGCAGATCCTGCAATTTTTCTGTGTCCTCTGCAATGAACAAATAATGTTCTTTCAAATAATTCCAGTGAAGGGAAAACAATTAAATGAGCTAACAAGAGACAAATGGATCTTATTAATATTTTGCACATTTTGCAAAAATAAGTGGAGGAAAAACACAAAAGGCATGGAAAATGACACATTCTGTATGATGGCAGTTGTTTGATTTTAATGTGTATGTTAAAATGTCTTGCAGAATGCTGTTTTAAAAAGATTTTCCTTTACTGTGTAAAAACCATATGCTCTTACAGTTACAGATACACAGTGATCTTTATGTAATTATACAGCTAGAATATGAAACAGATGACAATGGAATATCAGAAAGGGTGTTGTCCATGACACATTTCCACTAGGTACAATTAGTCTTCCTGTATGTGTACAGACAATGCAACAGGTTGTTCATTAATATGGGCACTTGGGAAAGGGACTTTTGTCTGTGTATCAGACCATGGCCTGAAATAAGCACTGAATTCAACACTGTGGAATAATCCAAAAGGGCAACTCACTCAAGTTAAAGGGATCAGGAAGTTTCCTTACTACCGTAGATAGGGGGAAATAGACCTGTGAAGTGCTGTGACAGACTGAAGGCCTGAATTGAAGTACCTGCCATACTGTGGCAAAGCTAGAATTACCTGCCCTATAGAATCGTAGTGTTTTTCTATATACATGAAGTCTGCTCACTTTTTTTAAAACAATGTGTAGATCATCAATGCAATTCTTTCAATACCGACACCAGGTTTGAAGGTCACTAACAGGCCACACACAGTGTGACTGCCCCACCCTCAGCACACTTTAGTTAATCAACAATAACAAAACAACAATACTGCTAAACATTCAAACAGGTTTCATGCAGTCTTTTTCACTTCTTTTGGAGCCATGGTACAAACCCTACTAAAACTGCTTACCACTACAAAGCAATTGCCTTGCCCCTCATCAGAACTTGGCTTAGTATTGCTATCACTTTCAAGATTGCCAGTGAATTAAAGAAAACTTTCTGAAAATCTGGTCTCTGCATGGTCAAAGGCTCAAATTGCCTGCAGTACTCAAGTAACATCAGTATAAAAAATAAAATACAAAAACATGTACTGCAAACTTTAAACAAAGCTATGCTTTATTAGTCTCTTTGTAGTGCACTGCTGCAGCAGGAGTAAGTTACCAGACCAAGACAGCATTTAGTTACAAGGAGAGCAGAGTGTATTTCAGTCTTCACAGGTCACCATGGAAAAGCCCTTTCATCTAAATATCACAGCACTGGTACTTGATCATGAGACACAGACTAGTTTCCATTGTGCTGTGTTTCAAGTCGGTCTGATCAAGCTGTATCTTTTGATCTATGTGTTACTTGCTTGACAGAGCAAAGGCCTAAGTTAAGAAATACAGGTATGGACACACACTTGAGTTTAATCTGAGAACTTGTAATAAGATGTGATGTGTTGTTTTTTTAGCAGTATGGTTTTGCTCAAAAGTTACTATGGACAGTTAAAATTCCTTGTGTAGTAATGCTTTTTTGTTATCGCTTATTAAAAAGACTTTGACTTAAAGGTTTTATAAAAAAGATAAGTACCTGCCACAAATGTGTAAAAATAAACATCAATTTAATGTGATACCTTTGAATCTATTGCTTTAATCAAATTATTTTTGCAATTTTGAATCAACGAATTAGATGAATGTGTAATCCTATTTCTCAGTGTGAGCCATGAAAAAAAGTTGTGAAGAGAGTATCAACAGTCAAACAGAAAAGATGTTTTAAAATGTTGTGTTTTCTTCAGGCTAGGTTCTATATTCCAAAAATCACTGATCTGAGCCTTGACTTGTCCACTCATTAACTAAGGCTGCATTACCCTAATGATTCCTGAAGTGATGACATCACCCAAAAGGACATCAGAGGTCCTTGCTTCCCTGTGGTACAGAATTGTAGTCATTCTGAATTTGGATGGGTACACAGCAGAAAGTAGTTGGCAACTACAAATGTAAAAATATTCACAAATGAACAAAGAAAACAAATGAGCAAATACTGATATAGTCATGTGTATTTGGGTTTTGCAACAAACAATATTCCGATTAAATGTCAAGGTATTTTATTTTTAACTCTAATGAATACCAGTGTATTTCTCAGATAAAAGGGCATTTCTTTGAAAAGGTGTTAGGGACATCCTCTTCCTTTATACACAAAAGAGAAGCTACCAAACAGTTTCATACCCACTGTTGAAGTTTGTTATTCAGGTAATTTAATAATAAACTTTCACACTTGTTGAGAAGAATAGCACAATGAGAAGGTGAAAGACCTGCTAGCTGAGGCTGTGGAAAAATGGTGAAAAAGTTACACAGCATTTGCACTTACAGGCTTTCCCTAGGAAGAAACACAGGACACAAACTGAAGTGTGTGACTGCTTGTTTATCTGCAGGGCACAAGAATTTAAAAACAAAAAACAAATGAAAAGCCATGTGTGTCTGATTTTCTAAACTACGTTAGAAATGCTGTAAACGGTTTAATACATGACAGTTTCTGTTCTTGGTTGTGGCAGTACAATAGGTGAGTCCTGTGTGCAATCTGCATTAGTTTGCCAGATGTATGCTGGGCAACAAATGCTTTTCCCACCTTCTCTACATTCCTAAACGATTCAGTGCCGTAAGAAATTAAGTTTTAGTCATACCCTGGCTGCATAACATTTCTGCCCTATTTTTCTCTCTTAATCCCTGTTGGCATAGACTGTGCCCTGGCACATTACCATAGCCTATAGCACACTGAATTGCCTTCTCTGTGGACTCAGGTACTAAACATCCCTTAAATTTTAAATGCTCAGGGGTTATACGCATGGTATTCTGTGTGCAGGCAGAATCTGAACAAACATCCTGATTTAGCAGTGTTGAACATGTGTAAAGCTGAGGATTTTGTTGTAAGATTCACTTAATCAGAGATAATGATGTCAGTACTGTTTCATGTGTACAGCTATTCGCTGTTGAATCCTGAAATGTTTTACACTAAACACTAAAGGTTCTCCTTCTAAACTAAATTTAAGTAGCTTTTTTTCTTTTCATTAAAAAAAATAATTTATTTTAAAAAATCATCTTGTGTTATCAAAGAAATAAAATTTGAAATTAATATCATATGAAGTGAACCTTCAAATATATAATATAGCATTTGTCATTTTGCTCTTGATTGAAATTGTTAAGTAGATATTAGCCTTTCTTTACAGTAAAAAATAATCTGATTATAAAGCCCATATATCTTTACATCAAAAGTGTAGGAAAACCCCTCCAGTCAAAACAGTCTTAAGCCATACAATAATAGTATGAATGCTGAGGACAGAGATATATTACAAAAGTAGACAGCCATAGTTATGCAGTGCACTGTTCATCAACATCTCATTTAACAGAAGTGCTATTACTATCGAGCTAGATATATGCATTTTTTGCTCTTTAAGCTTTTAATTTTAACCAGACTTTCTCATAAACCAATCTGGGAAACAAAAGAATGCTGTTTCCTCTTGGACACACTGCTAAATGCAGTTAGAAAACCTATAAATTTCAAAACTCTTATTATTCAGAGCCTCAGGGGATTTTTTTTACTAATAAAGTAGACATAGCTTTTAAACAGGACAGGAGCTGGAAGCACATCCAGTACATACAGGCATTCACTGAGAACTGCAACAGAATCCTTGGGCTCCTCATTACAACATTACAGATGATCAATCACTTTTAATTATTGCTGCTCTGTATTACTGTTTTAAATACTGCAAGAATGCATTTGGAACATTTATTATAAATAAATAATATATACATATGTTAGCCATTTGTCTGCAAAGTTAAGTAATGAAATGGTTAAATCCCCGCTTCCCAGAAATTTAGCTTTTCTAAAGACAACCATTAAGTCCACTCTTACTCAAATACAGTAATAACCCTTTCCAAATAGTGTCTAGCCTCAATTCTTTCAGATAATTAAGTTACGCTGTAATCATCCTGCTGGTTGAAAAAAATCCAGGGATACATCAGTCAAACAGCAGCTGCAAATTCTTCTGGCACTAACCAGCCATCAGCTCTGTTTCTCTGGCCAAAGACACACTTCCTGTTACTTTCAGGAGAAGGTACAAAATTCTGAAGCATTCCATTATTAAAGCCACTATCCAGAAGAACAGATAACTAAATCCCAAAAGATGTCCAATACTGAGGCTCATTTCTCCTTTTATTAATGAAGTCTTTCAAGTATTCATCATTTCACTCTTTGTGTGTGTAACAGTTATGAAAGCTTTAACTGGTATTAGTTTAATTTGCATATTGGGAATGTGGTAGCAAGAGCCACAACAGATTCTTCTCATAGCCTTTAAAGCGCATGCCAGTCTTAAATCTTAATCCCATATACTGTACTGCACTTCTACAAAAATGTGGCAGAACTGAGTTATTTGTATTGTGCTCTTATAATATTGTGAAATACTGGCTCAGCTCTTGGTGGTTTTATAATATCAGATATTGATATTACATATCTAAAAGAATTAAGTTTATCCTCCAATCTTCAAATGTTGGCACATCTTCTCAGATTTTGTTAAGCGCACATTTCCATTTGAACACTTAAACCACAAATGAAGGCACTATCCACCAAGCTAATGGTTGGCACGTCTCTACAATCACACATCTAGAATTACGACATCTATAGAATAATTTTTCAAAAGGTTAAGTCTCACTTCCTGCTTTTATTAAATCATGTGCTTCAGCACCAATAACTAAATGACTAGTATCCCTAAATGGTGTTCTATTGCCAGTCTCAGCTCAGCATCACGGCACCTTTGCCTTCGTTTTATTTTTCCTCTATTTCTTGGCAAAAGAATGTTCCAAAGGTGATGCCATCGCTAAAGCTGGTCCAGGAAAAATAAAATAACTGCTTAACTTAATGAAGCTGTTAAAATATTATGTCATCAGATGTCCACACTGCATCATGCAAGACATTTCACAATGTACCAGTAACTAATCTTTCCAATCAGTGAATAATTTTGATGAGAGCTTCCAGAAGAACATTCTTGTTCTCTTACATTTTGCTTACTACCATACCTACTGAACTGAACTAGATACATTCTGAAAATTGTTTGCAGATACTCAGAAGCCTTATTTTAGAGCCCATGTGTCTAAGCCAAAAGGTAGTCATGTTTAATTAAAAAATGAACAGATCTGATACAATGAATAATATTTAAACCTCAAAATTATTTTTTATGATTAAAATTACAATTAATGACATTTCAAAAATATTTTTGTACTCGGAATGATTTTACTACCGTCACCATCCAATATAGTAGCGAATACTGACCAGATGCTGTGTCCAAATAAATTCTTCTGGAAATGTTTCGTTTGAGCACAAATGAATGGGTATTCTTTAAATATTTTCATTCATGTTATATTTTTTAAATTATTACAACTAATTTATAGCACAATCTTTCATCTAGAACACTTGCTATTTTTGTACACACATGCCAAGGACATCTGCATAATTATTCTTTTCCGTGTAAAATACTATAACTGGAGATATTCTCTTTAAAGATATACTGAAATAATTTTTTAATGGAAATGCAGAAATGAAAGAAAACATCTTCACAATGCTCCAATTTGGACCATGTCATGCTTACAATTTGTTATTAAACTGCCCAGTGTTACAGCAAAATAATAATGACACCGAGGCTAAAACTAGTATTCTGGCATTTGTTTCACTGGGATTTCAGGCTAACAACTAACAAATGTTTTATGAAAAATCTCAAAGTGTAGTGAAGGGCATGGATGACTTTGACTGTTCTTCAAAAAAGGCCAGGGTCACGTTGTATGTCATCCATTAACAAATAGAGTCAAGAGTTTTATCATTATGCAGACAATGGTAGCATGGGCAATGGTGAGAGGACTACACAGGGCAATCTGTCCTCTGTTTCAAGCAGTTAAGGAGATAAACCCAGGAGTGGTGAGAAGCTTTTCAACAGGTCTTGTGAAGCCTTTGCTGCCACACTCTGCCTTATCTGCCCAACAGCTGGGAGCTGGCTCAATACTCTCACACATTTCGACAGTCAGGAGAAAACAAGACTGGCACCTAATTGTTTTCAATTTGCAGTCATGACTAGACAAGATCTGAGCTGACAGTGGAACTGTGAGCACAATTGCAACTGTAACTGAATACACTGACAGCTTAAATAAAGGGATTCTTTCTACACATTCTGCTTTGGGCATTTGGGGGCCCCATATTAGTAGGACTTTGAATCAGCTTGCCCTGTTATAATGATCTATAAATAGGGGGAAAATCTATGCCACCCATAATATCAAAGTAGGTGGCCATTTGTTGTTTTGTGCAGGGTTATTACAGAGTGGTAATTGCACCTCTTTTGTTTTATTATGAATTTAGAACGCAGTATACATATCCTTATTATAGATTTAACCCTTTTTGTATACGAGCAGCTCAATAAAGATATACAGTACTTAAACACTGTTAACCTACTTGTTCACCTTGGAATTAAACTAATGACCATGTAATTATTTTATTTTCTTAATGAATGTGGACAGAATTCCAGCTTGACTATAAGACAAATAAGAAAAAGGAAAAACACATTATTTTCTTAATGCTGGATTTTTACACTTACAGAACAAACTGATTCTGCTAAAACTGACATCTTCATTCTGAAGCTTTTACAACACAGCAGTGACTAGAAATTTTCATTGTTAAAGGGTAAATCTCGAGTGAAACAAAAATCAAACAAGAATAGCCCAGTTTAGAATGCATTAGGTCATTGTATAACAAGTTTCAGAAGTACCAAAGTAGTTTATCAATGCCTCAGTGGGTAAAAGCAGAAGAGACAAGAGCTGGTGGAATCTCAGGTCCTCTGTTTAAGATTTGTATGTATAAACTCTTCAAAAAAGCTGATGATGTAATTTAGTTATAATGCAATTAGCACATCTATTATGTTGACTGTATTTGCAGTAAAATAACACACGTGGTTGTATCTGCTTTCCAAAAGAAAAATACTCATTTGGAAATTACTTGAATAAATCCTAGTGATAATACAGGGTTGGAAACTTCATTTTGGTGGATAAAAATGGTTTGGTGGAACGGTTTTAAGACATTTGTGTGTGAAGACATGGGGATGGAGGCAGGCAGGGGGACGTGGAGCATTACTAACAAAGTTTGAGGTTTATTTTAATTATTTTTAGAACAGCACAGTCTGTTGGCACCTTTTTTAGTGGCTAACTGAGCACTATATTCGCATCACATACAAAATACTGTATGGCAAGTAAGCAATTTACTTAAAATTTCACATCTAACTATCAAAACTAGGCCACATAATTCTCTTTATGTTGGTTAAAATCTTTCAATATTTTAAGCTTTTTCCAGAATATAGTAATCATGGGTAGTAATGACCTTTCAAAAACTCAAGCGATTGTTCAGTAACCAAAAGATGATTTACTGCAGTTTGTTTCCCTTCCTGTGATGGGTCGTTTCAATTAGGGATTTGGAGGTTTCAGCCTGACAACTGACATTTTTGTGTCGTGAAACATTTTGAACAGAGAGACCATGCACTAAAGATCACTCTTAAAAGGGCTCAGTGTGTATAGTAGGTGCTTTCTGGTTCAGTATCTTCTGAAATTGACTTGAGAAAATGTTCATCTTGTGGCTTAGGAGGCTTCCCTGAAATGACTGATGTTTGACATTGGCAGTCTTGCATTAAAGAGATGTTTTGGAGCTGATCATTTTACAAGGAGTCAGTACATTCCATCGTGCAGTTTGGGATAGTGTGTGCTCTGGTGTTTATTCATTTTTTTGGATGTAAAATGCAAAGATTATGGTTCAAAGCAGTAGCCAATGAACTGGAGACAAAACTCTAGAAAACATGGTAGAGGCAAACAGCAACATAAATTATCAAAGTACTTTAGACACGTTTAATCAAATTATTCGTTATACTTAATCTTTTTAGAAAGATTCATATATATACACTGATTTTGGACCTTATGCCAAAGTGAACTGCATTTTCCTCAGGGCGGTAATATGGGAGCTTTAGTATAAATTCTGAATTAGAAACAACACACAACAAAAAGACCCTGTTAATGTGATTTCTTTCTACAGTTTACTGCCAAAGCTTTGCCTTCAGTGTTCTGATTTATTCATTATGCATTATACATGTTGTACACAGAAACAATAGTTAATAACCTTAATTGCATGGTTAGAATTTTAGATTATAAATGGGTATAACGTAAACCTTTGTCTCCGGTTTCTGAAATTCTTTGTAAATACTGAGAGTAATATATTGTACATATAATTTGAGATACTCCCATTCTTGCAAAAAAAAAAGGATTTCCAAAATACACAATGTACTTTATTATACTGATGACACTGAAAGGCCAAATTAGACACTTTGATACTTTGCTGCCACATTACTAGATGCACAAGGTTTAAAACTGTGGTTTCTCAGACCCTAATTATCTAATTTAGGTAAGCAAGTCCAGGTCTATATCTAATCATGATCTACAAAAGTACCCCACATTGTTTAATTAGCCATAAAGATGTAACCTATACTGCTTAATTACCCATGCAGCATACATTAATATATCTCATTATTACAGCTGCTTAATGCAGAATTCATGCATACCTGGAAACAAAAATCAGGAGATCGACCTATTATTTTTCTAATTATATAATGGGTCTAATATTAAGCTCTTGCACATCCTGGACAGCATATATACATGCAGCATGAAGTCAAACCCAATCAAAAATGAATGTCCCATAGATTAAAAGGAAAACAACAGAAATCCAAGATGAGCAATATAAGAAGCTGAACTGGACTGTGTTATCTACTTACAGAAAAACATTGTAATTCTTAAATGATCTTTGTTTCACGTGTCCTTCCTGTAATGCTTTTAAATGTCTCACCTAATCAAATTTAAATTAGTTAAATTACACTTTGTTATTAAACTACCCAGTACATGGGCAAAATAATTGTGACTAGCTAAAACGAGCATTCTAGTATTTGTTTCACTGGTATTCAAGCTAACAATACACAAACATTCTATGAAAAACCTTGAAGTGTAGGGAAGCTCTAACTTTCAGAGATAGACGAATGACTGACACCAAAATATCTATATGCTACGTGTTACAGGTCTCAATCTGTAAACTAAAGATTTGACTTGCTTTTTGGCAGTTTAGATAGAAGATAGTTTTTCTCTAAGAAAAGAGAATAATTTAAATGTTAATGTGAAAAATTCAACCAAAGATTTTTCTTGGAGAAATATCCAGGCTGAACAATGCAAATGCCAACTGCCCACACTGTGGAGTGACTGAAGCACAAGATGAGTCAAGCTGACTTCCAGTTGCAAATCACAACAGGCTGCCTTTCTACTTCTGTTACTGAGTTAAGAAGACAATTGCTCCTTATCTGGTCACAGTGAAGTTACACTGCCAATAATGTTGATAAGCAAAGATGCCAAAAAGCAACTTCATCTGGTGAGCCTCTTGATAAGAAACTATTTTGGTATCCCTTTTATTTCAACCCCCAGGTGCCTGGCTATTTTCTATGCTGACACATTACTATACATATCTGTGAACGGTGCACATCCATTATCTAATAATTATTGCACATAAAAGTAACTGGAATCAATTTGTTAAAAAAGGAGTACACTACATTCAGTTTTGGAAACTCAAAGACATTGTACTCAGCTTTCCTCTTTTATCAGAAGCAGATTACTCTCTTTTTCTTTAGGAAGAATTCTGATAAACAATCATGTGTTTACATCTTTGGTAAAGGATAAAATCTAGAGAAGACGGTCAATTTCATTCCTGCATCAGAAAATAACTAGGGGTTAGCTCAGCTCAGACCACTCGCTATGTGGTGTGCAATATAAGGCACTTCTTTTTCAAGGTACATCTCACAATTAACAAGGTCATTAGAGCAGAGGTTCTTAATCTGGATAAAAAATAATGGTGCTAACATATCACTAAACATTTTCCACTAGAACTTTAAGTGCATGTACTGTCTTAATGGTGAAAACTTGCCATTCTAATTACAGGCAAACTAAATGCCGACAGAGAACCTGTTTTTTTCACCCTGCCATGATGATGGAAGCAAAAGTCACATCGACATCAGCGCAATGGTTTACAACTGACGCCTGTGTTTTATCTGGCGAGACCATGGCCACACATAAAACCTACATGAGAATGCAGCCATTGTACTCCTGTACGACCTGCAGAAGCTGCGACTCGCGAGCTCACTCCTGCATAAGCAACAGGCCTGTCTCAGACAGTCATTTTTCAATTAGAGACAGCAATCAAATGTGCCAGTTAGAATAATCCAAAGCAGGATTTTCCATTAATCCTGCTTTGAAACAATTACAGTCATTCATATCCTACTTTGGGGAAACGTAATTTATACAGCAGGCTTGTGACCCAGTCTCTCTTCCCTGAACAGAGTTTCCTGAAGTCACAGCTGTAATATATCAAAAAAGTTTAATAACGATAGCTAGCAGACTTTTTCTACTTCTTCTGGCCCTAGCTCTCACACTGTCTAGTTAGGTACAGGCAATCACTGTTATATTCAAATATGTATTTGTACCTTGTTCCATTACCTATCAGCATAAATTTCAGTTTTAAATTCCTTCTCTAGACCATCTTTGCTTGAAGACAGATGCGCCTGCTCTGGGTTGCTGTCTGAACTACTACTGTGACAACACTTGGCTGAAAAATACAGCTGAAAAGATTTGCGACTTATTTAACATACTCCCAGTTTGCAGTAGGGGGGCCTAAAAATCTCTCGATATACTGTCAAACCCTCCCAGCCCCCAGCTTCCTGCTTCCACTTCTCTGTCTTGCCCACAAGCAAGCCAATGTCTTTGCAGTTCTGTCATATTAATATTTATTTCCTTCCCAATTAATGGAGGATTCCCAAGAGCATACTTCATGATACTTTTGTGGAGTTTTCTCTGGATGCTTGAGTTCCTTCCCACCTTCCAAAGGGCACACTGATTAGGTTTATCACTCTATCCCTGATAAGCGGTGTATACAAGCTTCTCTTAAAACATTTAATTTAAAACTTTTTAACTATCTGACACAACTGAGTGACTCACTGTTTCCAATTGTTTTTCACCTGCAGATATCTAATAGAGCTCTTTTGATAGATTAAGTTCCCAGCCAAATTAATACAAGCAGAAAATGAAAGTGTTAGAGTTAATTATCATCTCCCATTTAAACTAATGAAACTCCTAATATCAGAAATGCTAAAAGGATGTGCCTCTTTCCTGATTTGATTAAATAAAGAAATGTGAGGAGGGTAGTTTTAGGATTAACATCATTTAAAAAGGAAAAAAATATACAATTAAGTGAAAGTTAAGTTAATTAAGTTATCGTACTAAATATATAAGCTGTCTCCTTCCAGATAACATATTTAGCATGTTGACTGGCATAAACAAAACTTCTGCTTCTTAAAACTAAATACAATCATGAGATAAACATTAAAAAGATTTGTGTGTTCTGTTTATTTTCTGACTGAAATCATCACATAATCTTGTGACTTTCTTACTTCCCTAACCTGAGTGCAAACTCAGGCTAAATTGCTATACCTTCTCATTCTTTGCCACAGAGCAGATGTCTCTCTTAGACCAAATATGGGCTAGAGGAAGAAATGGCAATAAAATGGGCTATAAATGAATAATATGAATATGTTAACGTGTGAGTCTGGATGATAAAGATTTTCAAATTCCTGTCAAGGGGAAAATGAAAGGCTGGTTTCCATAACAATCCCCCAAAATTTATTGACCATATAACGGGCCTTTGAAATATTCTCTTGTTTTCTTAATGTTATTTTTTGTTCACTGTACTACATGCTCAGAATCATTCTAATGAAACACAAATGTTGGATGATCTGAGCCTTGGCCCACTGCAAAAGAAAAGAATGGCCCTGGGGTAGGTTCTGCTCCTGCGCCCCTTGGCTCCCAAAACCCCTCACAACAGAGACTACAATCCTCCAGACTCTGGGATCAGAGAAGAGAGGGATAGGGAGGGGGGCAACTCTGGGAAACTATGTGACTACGTGCAACAGGAAGAGGCCTAACAGGCTAGGGGAACACACGCACTACAGTGAGAAGAAAGCTGTGCCAGAGAGCTTAGTCTGCTGTTTTCAGCTCACAGCAAATAAACAACAACAAAAAAGTCAAAACATTCTCAAAAGATTCCACATTAAGGGTGCAGTGGTGTGATTTCAAAATGCGCCAAAGAAAAACAGACTTGCGCAGTCTGGAACTGAAACCGCATCATAGCTCTACTGCTGTGTCCACCCCAGGGTGTTGCTTCTTTGCTCTCTAAACGTACATACTGTATACAAAGGTGTCTGGATTCGACGTTCTAGCATCCTGGCAGGGTGTGGGCTATCTTCTGTCACAGGATGCCACTTCCGCTGCATGTGGTAAATCCGAGGAGGGCAGACAAATAACTGTTTCTTTTTCTCAATTTGCAGAAAAAAGCACGATCGCACACTGACTGTGCTTTGTAAGGGGTGGCTGTTATTGAAAAACAGGAATAGTTCTTAAGGGGTACAACTTCTCTATTGATGCAACATGGTCTCTGAAGTGGGTTGCAAATTTGTGTCTTGCAGCACAAATCAAAATGAATAAAGGGGGGATGCTCCATATACTTGCAAGAGGAATAAAGGTGTGCAGTTTCTGTTGCCGTACCATTTATCTGCTACTGTGTCTATGATGGATTTAGACTGTTTTTAGCTTAAGACAAACCAACTAAAACATTAAATTCTACAAACTTTAAAAAGTAACATACGACCTGACACACACATTTCAACTTTATACCTTAATATATCTCCACTGCTGCCATGGATTAAGTTTTCTGTTCATTATTTGCGCTGCTGGTACCGCAGTCATGAGCTGTATCACTTTTAGCCATCAGCTACAGAGAAAAGTCATAGGCAAATAAAGAAAATAAACCTTGCATGCAGTTTTGGAAAGTGCTACAGACCACTTGGACCTACTCTGGCTCCGCCTCATATCACAGAATACTGTATGGCTTTTGTGTACAACTTCCCCTTTATTGCCCCTTACAGCTTTCCAGCTCAGGACAGGGAAGCCTGATGTGGCAGATATATAATAATCTCCAATTACGCAGGCTACACCTTCCAGATTTTTTATTCTGAACCCAATTTTTGGGAATGACACCTGTTGGACACCATGGGCAGCTGAGATCTGAAACAGGAAGCATGATGCTAACCTGCTGTCTCATTGAGAAATGCCCAGACTCACATTAGAGCCAGAAATGATTGGGTTTGGACCAGTACCTTATCCATCTGTCTTTCAAAGATGAACTAACACTGCAACCATGTGGTTTCAGACTTTGCTGTTGGTTGCAGCTCTGCAAACCTTTAAAGCAATCATGATCAGTTGGAAGGTGGTATTTAAGTGAAAATGCCCTAATAAGAAAAGCAAGGACATTATGAGACAGTAGCAACACTGTATACACAGATTTTCTTGTTGCAATGCTCATTACATTCTGATATTTATTTGTATGTCTTGTAGTAAAAATAAATATTTGTCATTTCTAATGTACCTATGCACTAAATGTAGATACTGAAGGCAAGGACTAAATATAGGTCTGACAGAGTAACAAATACTAAACACCATTATTACAAATGCCATTTTGTCAAATGATCTTAGTTTCTGAAGGATGTTAAGCTTTTAGAAAAAATGAACTACTCATTCCCCGTTTAAAAGCAGATCCTGGATTGTTTCCAAGGATCAAAGAAGACCAAGAAACAAGAATCACTGCTATAATTAATACTTTTAAATTCTATTGACCAGCTATTTAAGAAGTTTTTGTTGTTAAAATAAAAAAAACTAACCACAGTTTTGCTTTCTTTTGAAGTTCCTAAAAAGACAAGGATTGATGGTATGAAAACCATAAATCTAAAGCAGACCCCTAACAAATGACCAAATGTGCAACTGTGCCTATTTATAAGCTATCCTTAAGAAAGTGCTTTTTTCTAGACAACCGTTTGTAAAGAAACTAGGTATGCAGCATAACATATATAACCATCTAAACCAAGCCAGCTGATTAAAAGTTAAATCAACAAGCAAATAAGGCTTAAGAAGAACGGAAAAAGAAAGCAATAAGAACATAGAAAATTAAGAGAGGTTACAAATGAAAGGAGGCTGTTAGGCCATAAACAGGTGAGTGAATCTCATCAAGTTGTTTCTTACAGAATCCCACAATGTCAGCTTCAACAACATAGTTAGGCAAGTTGGGTACAAATGCGTATTCCAACGAAAAACACAACAGCTTCCATTTAAAACAACACTCCAACGAAACTCCCTGTGGAGCACAACAACAGCATCTAGCTTCTTTTTCAAGACAGAAATCCAAACCTACTAACCTACAATCTGTTATAATATGAAGATCACACAAGCCATGTCTTTTCTACAGCAACGAATTACACTGTTTAAATTTGCAGTACATTAAAATTTCTTCAAACTTACTTTACAAACAGGACATTTTTGACCTGGCCTCCATTATGTCACAAAATTGCCCCCTCTCCTTAATTAAAAGCAAGTCTATATATTTAGTTTTATAGTTTTAACTGAGTAAAAAATAAGCTTGCTGAGGAAACACACTTTTATGGAGCAATTTGAAGGGCTGAAATACTGTAGGTCTAGAGAAAATAGAAAGTATACTCACTCTTGTCTGTGTGTTTTACTGTTGAATTAATTTCTAATTGTCATAAAGCAATACCTTCACTCCAAAAGCTGTTACCAAAGCAATACAAACCTGGTATTTCTTGATCATGGTCTAACTGAGTCTCCTGTATAATGGTTCAACCATTAAATTCAATTACATTTATTTTTATATAGCGCCTTTCGTAACAAGGTTGACCCAAGGCACTTAACAAAGCTGTAAATTTTAACTTGAACCATTGTTTGGCACTGTCACCTCAGATTTCCTCTGTGTCAGTTTGTGACACTGGCATCTAAATATAGTTTTAGGCTGGTGGCCGTAAGAATGATGTGCTTTCTTTCAAACCTGATACCTGGATTTATAATCTCCTATAAACTGAAAAGAATAGGACAAACAACAAGAAAAATGCATTGCATGTTAATCTTCAGTAGTACTATTATTTTGAATGCCAGACTAAAGGAAACATTTATCAAGGCATACACATGTACAAGCTCTATTTTAAAAGTAATAACACAACTTCTAAAGGTTTAACACTTTCATCCCTTGTTGATTGCAATTCACCATATTCATACTGCATTTATTTTATAAAAAACATTTTGATCTTTTAAACAGTAAACTACAGTTTTGCTGGCTGCTTGGTAAGGTTTTAGTTTTAAACTGTGAAAGGAAACAGAGTTTTTTATGGATTAACAGAAGTTACTTGAGGTTTTACAAGTGTTTCTCACTGAAACTGTTGAAATAACAGTTGAATTCAGAGTGTAATTTTGATAAATAAAAAATAATCTTAGATAAGAATTTTTTTATCTCTAAACATTGTGGCTCTGACAATTATTTTTGTAAATATACATGTTTTGTTTTTCATTTCACAATATTCATCCCTACAGCAAATTGGAATTGCAGCTCTCCGCTTACAGCAAAACTGGAATGCCAAGAAATCAGGTGTTTTGGTTGGCTCAGAAAGGCCCTGGGGTTTACACTAGGTTTATCATTTTAAAACTAGGATATGCTGAAAATTAACATTCCTGTGGGTGACTTAGTGGCTCAACACATGTTTACCTCTGCATATGTACCTCAATCCTAAGGCAAAGGACCACCATTGCTTCAGACCTGAGTGCATGCCAGACAATTTAAGCCAAAACAATGATGAATAGTACAGTAGTACCTCAATTTGCTGCTCAGTTACGTTAAACTGGAACTTCCCAAACAGAAGGCTTGTGTAGAGCTGTCCAAAATTTCTGATGGTGATTAGCTACATAGTAGGGGATTTTACCATTATACAGGCAGAAAGCCAGTAAACACATACAGTATACACACATTAAAATTAAAAAAAGAACTAGTCTTTTGCTTTTTTAAATTTACTTCCAATGTGGAATTAATAAAAACTACTCTTTTACATTTAAATCAAGCAATAGAAAAATAAATTTCAGGCAGGTATTTTTTTATTAAATGAAAACAGACACAAACAATTGTCAATAAATCATTAAAAAATAACTGAATGCATCATTAACATGCACATATTTAATAAGAACAGTTATTTCGCAGTGAAATAAAAATGTCCCTTTGAGTTCAACACTATTTCAAAGAAGTACTTTAGTGGAGACCTCTGAGCTTCTGAATTCAACTACAGTTGTAGGCCACATAATTCAAAATAGTTAAAAATACTTAAGTTAAGTGAACTGAAATGACTCTGTAGGCCCCCTGTCTTGCATCAGCTAATCAGCTGAGATAACAGAAGATTTCAGAAGCAAAAAGGACAGAACAGAGATGTACTGTAGCTGAGCTGAGACTGGAGAACTGACCTTGCCTCAAGCCTTTCAACTCCAAACGCTGGGCTTTGCCATTACAAACAAAGACCCCCAAATAAGGGTCTACTTTATCATCCTAATGAGCCTTCCTCCCACAAGGCCAGGGTGGCAAGACTAGTGAAAACATCCTCTCACTTAACAGAGCTATTGACCTGCTGACAACAAACCATATATCACCAAGTACCACTGGCAACAGCAGACCATTGACCTCTGAGAAAGACAGACACACCCAGCCCCTGACCCCTTCACGCACCCCTAAAGGGATCAACCCGTTTACTCAGTCCTGTGGGGAGATAAAAACGTTCAGCAGTCTCCAGTTACATCAGTAGTTGGGGAAAAGACAGGGAAGACTTGATCGGAGAATCCCCTCTCTGGTTAGCCAGCTTACGGAATCCTCTACAGATAAAGGAGAGAGAATGCCAAACTCCCACCCATTTGGATGCAATAACAAATCCAATTAAAAGCAGCTATATTCTCACTGCCATAAACACCAACTCCCCTTACCCTCATCTACATCAATCCCCCTCTTCCTTGGGAGTTTGTCTTGATTCTGGCGTATGCAGATCCCTAGCCAAACAAGCAGCAATGTACCGTAAATCAGCTTTAGTTCAAGGAAGCACTTAAAAGAATCAATTACAGTAAAAATGATACAACTCTTTGTGATGTTAAGTAATCACTGTTATGGAACTGTTTAGGGCATTTAGAGTTTAATCACCCATAACAGTAATTAAGATAGGAAAGTCGAAGCCATAAAGACAAAAGTAGATGTAGTTCTTTATGTTAACGTAAACCAGTTAAACTACTGTACATGACATGAATAAATTAAATCTATTTTAAACTAAATCTAAAACAAAATAAATGGTTTGAGGCACTGAATAATACGAACACTAATATTCTCCTCACATAGAGCTTTAGGACTCACTAAATACATAAAATGATACTGATTTGATAAAAATAATGGTATTGGTCACTTTTCTTCAATACAGTATAAGGTCATAAGATCTGTGAGGCAAAACAGAGCAATATTTCCAAACAGATCTTTGTTTCCTTTACCACTGAAATTAAAAGCCTAAATACACTATTTTCCCATCTATGCTAATTGAGCTGCTGTGTGAGAAAGATAAAATACAAGCATAAAAACACATGACTAATAATTTCAGCAATGCCTGGGCATGTTGTGGACATAATGGTTTTGTCTTACAAGAGCTTTAAAGGGATTAAACAGGGCCTTCATGGGAGAATTTCCACAGGCCTACAGCATATCATCACTTAGCCATTGTGTCCTCTTCCTACAGGTAACTGCCGAGGCAGCATTCTTACTCCTTTACAAAAATCACCCATGTTACACAAGGATTAAAAGCCCTATCAATAGGCTTGGGTGGAAGCATAAAGCAATGAGCCACGGATTATGAGTTCATGGGGTTCAATCCCTGCCTTGGCCCAAGTTAGACACTCCTGCATTAAATACGCTGACAGGAGATGCCTAAAAGGAGAACAAACCATGCATGCTTTGGAGGAAAAAAAAACATTAGTATATGATCTTCACAGCAGATGAGATGATGCACTTCGAGGCAAGCCAGAAATGGAGGAAAAATTAACCTTGGTTAAATGTGACTACAAAAATGAACACAGATGCTTCAACAATCAAAACAAAAATAACACATAGCCAAGTTGGCCAACCTTCACAAAAGCTGGCCTGCAATAAAAGCGTTGTTAATTGAAGTTGCCTTTCAAGCAGAAACAGCGTCTTTAGAGATGCTAAAAGGAGCCATTTGTGGTTAATCAGCTTTGACTTCCTCAACAATGCAGCCATGCACTCGCTGCAAGCTCTTTCAAGTCCTTCTTATGGAATGAAGCAAATCCTGCTTTGTGCTGTAGCTTTACCACTGGCATGCTGTTATGTAAACTGGCTTCAGCTGCCATAGAACTGTAGTGCACCAATTGTGTTTCCATGTCTTGTCACAGATGATCACTGCTTGCATTGCCTTCACACAAATGTATAAAAGAGCCATAGAGTGAAGTGTAATCAATGATTAATTGCAATACGACTTTGACTTTTATGCTGTTTTGGAAAAAGTCACATTGTGACACATGACCACAGACAGTGAGCAGTGACAGGACATCCACTAAATACCTCCTACAGGATTATTGGTATGAATGCAAGGTCTTCTCATTTTAATTTCTTTTTACAAATAATCTGTCTACAGAAATTTAATTATGCTCAGTTTAACAATTTAAGTGTATCCATCAGGACTACTAGCTTGTGTAATAATACAAAGGCTAATACATTGTGTCCTTACTTTCAAAATATCAACTACATATTAAATATACTATCTCCTTCATTGTATTAGGGACACTTGAACATGAAAGTACATTATGCTACAGACAGGGAAAATGTATTGTTTTATATTATTGTTGTCTGTTAATGGCTAGGACACAAATCTCCCCATCTTTTAGAAATGTGGACTTATTATCCTATCTAAATCTGAACCTACAGCAGAGTGACGCATATGCTTGATATTTACAGTGCACTTTGATTGAAAGTTGGGCTGAGATCTGGTCACTATGATCCACTTACATGGAATCCATTGATGGATGGGTTTAGACATTTCCAAAACACACACAGGCTTGTCTTTATCTTCAACCATGAACAGTGGGCTCTACAAAATTGCCACAAAAAATACTTGTTAACGATAAATAAACTCCTTACTTGTGACATCTACTTTACAGAAAGGACCTGCCAGTGAAAATACCAATTACCACAAATTCAGACTAATGGAGACAGATTCCTTTTGTGAACCACCGGGCAACAAAATAAAAGAAACCGACACATATTCAAGCTTCTAGCATTTGGCTTACAACTCTGACTTTCCATGTAGATGGGCATGCATAAGTGACGTTTTGGTGAACAAAGGGAATTTTGTTTTGTTTAGAAATTTAAAAAAATAAGTTTGAAAAAGAATGTGAATTATGAATAAGAAGCAACTGTGATGTTCAGATTTAAAAAGGGGTGGGTGCTGGATTTCCCTTGTTTTTTTAAAAAAAACCTTTCCTTCATTTCAGAGCACAAACAGGAAGGCCACAGTATCACACATCCTCAAAAAGGCCACTTTGTATGTGTGCTACAAGCGTGATTGGTAAATACTGTAGGTTTAAAAATATTGCACACATAAATACATAAAGTGAGATGAAATTAATACATTTAACTCCTAAAGGTGCCGGAGACACTCAGCTGATGTGGAGAAGCACTGTATAAATACTGTATAAATCTGTATATGGGGCAGAGCAGACCCTTGTTAAAAAGGAGATTCCAAGCCAAACAATTTGTTTGATTATTGTAAACACCCCCGACATTATTAACTTTACAGGTACAGCCTTAATATGCCTCTCATTAAATGTTTTTTTTTTTACAAATAAGGACAGACATGACTTGTAAGAATATTGCCTTTTATTTCATCCTTTAAAAAGCTGATTCAAACCTTGTCTTCCACTTTATTTTACAGATGAATACTCACTAACACACTTTTACTGAATGTTTCTGAAACGTCATATGTCTACTTGTTTGAAAGTTTACTAAGTGCAGGTTAGATACAGTATGCACATGCCTACTATATATCTTTACAGGGCCAAATAAATTTGTTGAACACCAGACAACACAGGAACCTCAAGGTTTAAGCCTACACACTTCTCAGATCTCTGAAAAGAAATCTGGATCTCATTTTGAAAGTAACCCCAAGGCCTCCAGACACTGTCAATTGTGTCTAGGATTTATTATAATTTACAGCATTTACACACTCACAAAAACATATTTGAAGACATTGCCAGTGAACTGTAACTTCTTTAATCTAGGCTTACAACGTTTCTAGAGCTGCTTTTTGGTATTAGGTCTTTCAGCTTACAGATCATTCACTTTACACACTCAAGAAACTCAATTAGTATTAACAATTTGAAAAGGGTCGGAAAGGAAAAACTAACATTACCCTCAAGTTCAAACAGTTAATGATATTTTCTCAAAATATTTTTTGTCTTCCCGTTACCTTGCAGCTAAATACAAAATCTTTGTTTTGCATACTGATATATTTGTTCATAAGACTACACATGGAAATATTATAAGTGTCTGTTTCATTTAGCAACATCTGTGCTTTACTAGTGACAAGCCGAAAAAACTAATAAAATGCACTGTTATGTACAGACACAGCACAGTTGAGAAATAGTACTTTTACAAATTGTTTTGTTTCCATCAGTCATGAAATCTTTGTATGGTGTTGTATGGTGTTCTTTGTTGTTTCTTGCAGTAAATATAAATCAGAAGTCAGGCGAATGATTCTCTGGTATGTTTTTAAATTGTTGTGAAAACAATTAGAAGGCAAACAACCACATACAGTGTTTTGTGATTTTCTTAATTCTCACTTTACAATGAGACTGTCATTTAACTTAAAATCATTCATAGTTACTAAGCTGCTGGATACTGAAATAACTTAGAAACTGAATGTGATAAAAAGATGCCTAAATGAAACATTACACAGAAGGCTAACAAGACTCCTCCTGTGTATTATCTGGTCTTGTAAGGATTATAAACTCTAACAGAGTCAGCATTAACACAAGTCACCTTTAAAATCTACTACCAGGTGAACTGTAATTCATAAAACCCTTTTACAATTTTATTTTTTCTCCTCCCAAGTGTGTACAGTACTATAATAATACGTATAATAAGTAGTATTATTTAAAGAGAAAGAAATTATAGGATTTACAAAGAGGAAAAGTGACAGAATTGATCTGTTATAATATAAAACTGTTCAATTAGAACTATTAAGTAAAATTACTTTTAAAGACAATAATTACTCAATACAAGGGATGATAATAATACAGTACTTATAGATAGAAGTCTGCCTTATGTCTATGTTAATGGAATATCTACATTATATAAGAACAGCCTTAAACTGCAGCTGATATCAGGTGTTTTCCCAATGTAAAAAGTACCTTTTCATTTGATATTCTAATGAAATTATAGTGGTGAGAATGTTATGCAATAGCTGGATTACATTTTGCTTTATTGTTCCACTAGTAAATACACATCTTCCTGGATCCTTTTTAAAATAAATCTGCTTATTAAAATCTAAGCTCTAAATTTTTATTCCACAACTTAACAGTTCCTCTTTTCATCACTAATTTTTACATACTGTTTGTCGAGCTCCAGAACAACTATCTTCTATCTCCTAAAACTCATCTACTTTAACTTTAGCACATTTAGCATTACCCTCCCAATATTTAAGCAAACCAGAGTATTTAAATTCCTTGTTCTGCAGTATATTTACCCAAAGTAATGTGCTTTGACACACTATAGCTACAAATACACCTGATTTATGGAAGTAAAGAATATACTCTAATAAAACAAATGTTCAGTAATACATTTTAAGAGGCTAACCTATAAATCTCTTTTCTCAAGAGGTTGGGCATGAATTACCATCGATACTGAACATTTAAAAAATATATTTAAACTGACACTCAGAGATCACACATAGTCGAGAAGCACAGACAACGTCTCAAAAATAACACAAAAACATATACTGGCTTGAAATCTTTTACAGATGTTTAACAGAATTAACGAAAAAATAGGAGACTCCTACAGCACTGGAATCTGCAGCTCTCTCATTTTATCGTGAAGGAAACAGAAAACTGACGTTTCTGTCAGCAAAGTTCATCAGAGCACTGAGAACACAATCCAATCATTTCCTTTCATATGCCAATGTCACTAATTCGCTGTTAATACTTATTTTTCAAAAGCTGGTTTGAATTGCCAACTATGTCTTGTAATTTAATCAATATTACAATTAACTTAAACACTGATTAGAATAGAACACTCAGATGTATAATACAGTATGCAACAATTATAGAGTAGTATAAGTTTCCTCAACATAACTCAACATAATACATAAAAAGAAACTTTAGATTTTCTGGAAACCACCAGTTTATTTTAAATAAATATCGTCTATAGAAAAGAATTATGCAATCAATATAAATGACAGAATGTTAGCATTAAACAACACTGATAACTTTTCAAAGATATATACTGTATATTAGCCAACAAAGATAGTGATGGTTACCTAATGTAAAAACCCAAGGGGAGATTTGATTTAACTTTCTCAATTCTGTAGAATCACAGTGTAGAATTTTGATCAGTAAAATGTTCAGCCATCCATCATTCCAACAAACTACAACTTTCTTTCAGGTAGTTTTGCCTATGTATGACATATGACATTTCACATGGAGAACATATCAAGCAAATAGCTTTTTTAGCACAAATAATGATTTCTCTAACATAACCATGTCTTATTTGTTCATGACAGATATTGGTGGGTCTTACTATGCAGTTGACACAGTTACCACTTTGAGAGTTCCTGAAAAATGCAGGATTTAATGTGGTTTGGATAAAATGTTTCTTTTTAAATATGCATATACAAATTTGTCACCAGAATGCCAGTCTCCTTCATGACAAAACATGAAGCATGCCTTGGTCCTTTCTGCAAAGTGAGAATATTCAGTTGTGAATTTACAAATTCCACCTCTCTACTGAATGGCTAGCGCTTGACTCAAAATTAAACTGAACAGCCTGTGTTTCAAGTTGCAGTGTTCTGTATTTATACTGGGACATATTAATTTACTATGTGTTTTCCTTACTTTTAGATGTCCTACACTAACAATGCAAAGGTCTCAGTATAATAAAAGCAGAGATGGATCACACTAATCTGGTAATGATACCAAGAAAAATAAAGATGGTAATTTGTCTGTTTAGATATTGCCCACTGTGGTACAAACAAACAACATTTTGGTTTCAGATTTCCTCAGTGAATAGGCAAAAGATTACAGGATTGCATTTGAATGTCATTATGGTAAAAGAGTAATACAACCTCTGTGTTTCATAGAAAAAAATAATTACTTAAACAGAATTTTCCATGTGGTATAAATAACTAATGAAACATTCATTTATATACTGTATCCTTTATATTTTGAAAAGATAAAGTTGACTGCAAATACCATATTCTGAAATGAAGCTATAGGAAGGTCAGTTTTAAGACAAGTCTGCAACATAATTATTAAAATAATGTGACTTTATTAATTTTAGACAACCAAAACGTGGGCTGCTTATATGAAGCTGTGTATCTGTATACTGAAAAACCTAAGCCAAATCAAATAACAGTGACTGTAATATAAAGCACCACTTTAAAGAGATTAAGGAGTGTGTGTATCTAATAGAAAATAAACACATATCCCGTAACCTTCATTCAGATATGCACATTAAGTATAAAAATACAAATTGACAGGTGGCACAGGGTGTTAAATACAAACACATTCTGATTAAAGCATTGGGTTACACAGTACACTATATGTAACCCATGTCAGCTGTGTTTTAAAACACAGGTGAAAAGTAGGAGTCTGTTTACTTGGGCAAACAACAAAGCAATAACAAAATAAAAAGGACTAAAGACACCGTTTACCAAACCCAACATAAAACACATTTCAATAACAAAATTAAATATGATAGCATATTTAAATTATAGTAATTTATTGTAGGCTGAATACTGATTTTCCAAATGACAAGTTTATTGCAATCCACATTATGAAATTGTAGTTACAACCAAAAAGCATTAAGCATTAAAAACAATTCGAAAATAAAACTGAAGTGACCAATTTCTCATCTCTGAAAAGATATTCTCAAACAACACTAAAAGTTCTGTACATTTTTTGCATCATAGCCTTATAAGGCAGAACAACAGCACTATTATGTTAACGGGTGTGTGGAATTTCCAGAATGCCTGACTGAAGATAGCACTATAGCACATATTTACAAAGATCAGTGTTCTAAAAATCACTTGATTATAAATGTTTAATGAAAAAAATACACATACAAAAAGGACAAATGGTTGGATGGAGCCACTGATAAAAAGAGATAGTATATATTGCTTCTTTATACTGATAAGCTCCTCTTCGAAATCCTCTTGTTTACCCTAGCATGCATCCATCTCCAATAGACACATGCTAGTAGATAGAGACAAACTGTTCGAAACAGACAGTTTCATAATCCTACACTCAGGCACAGTCACGTAGACACACTTAACTCTTTCCTGGGCTTGACAACTCTCCCACTTCGCTAGCATAAAGGAGCAGAGGCAGTAACAACGCATCATTAATAAAGCATTAATCAAATTGTCATCACTCAACCTTGAACGTCTACACATCCCAAAAGACAAGTCTTGTGTCTCTGCTGTGAAGCCACTGTATTTTAAGACTGCGTGTTCTTTTAGAAGTCTCAGTTCATTCATCTGTAACAGCAGGCAACCAATGAGACTGCAGCTATTATGGCTGTGCAAATAGCTCATTAGAATTTCATAACTACGTTGGTTTTCTCAAACTACAACTTAATGAAATTAATCTATATTTCTTAACTAAGAAACAGCAAAAAAAAAACATCAAGTCTGAAAATGCTTTTTATTATGAGGAAAAATATTCTCATCTATATTTAAAAGGATATGATAATAAAGTCTAAATAGTAGCACATTGTTGATTATAAATACATTTTTAAGGCAATTTTGAAGAAATTATGATGGTCGCATGGCTAAATAAAGGCTTAATATCTTAAGCTTTGTTATTACCCACAATTGAAACAGAAGTTCAATTGAGTGTATGTATGTAGAAAACAAAATAATTCCTTGCACAAAAAGCATTTGTTAGTATCAGTAAGACAAGTTAACATACTGTCACATATATGTGTTTCCATGCTGTTTCTACATTTTCACTGACCATAATTACCAGCAATTTTTCTTAATATGAGACAGTAGATTACTTTATCTGGCACCTAACTTCCTATTCTTGTTGTATCCTGTGTGACAATCTTGCTAATGCAGTACTGTTATTAACCATCTAATACTTCTTTTTAAAATCCCCATTCCACAACTGACTCTTCTTAAGACAGGATATACATCAGCTGCATTTCATAATCGCTACCCTATCCTTGCCTTAACCTTGGATGGACAAAGTGGAGAGCAGCACAAACTGAACATTTAAACACCAAAAGCTGAAGTCGCAGGATATTACTTGACTTACGATGAGTGAAATACATGCAACACTTGAGAAGTGTTCAGGGCAAAATTTTACTGTAGCTTTTAAAACTATTTCAATTGAAAAATGAACATGTGTACATGGAAAAAAGACATGTAGCTAATATCATATGTATAATATCTTATCCTTACTTTTAAATCCTGTTATTTTTACTTAGACTACACAGGCCTGTAACACACTGTACCAACTTCATCTGAGTACCAGCTACAGTCCTGCTTGCTGTCGCTGCTAAAATGGGAAAGCTCTCCAATTTCAACTCTTCCCGACTCATGGCAGTTCTTTCCAAGGTCTTACTGGCCACCAGGGGCATGGAAACTTTGTAAGCTTTTTTTATGTTGTTTCAACTCAGAAGCACAGCCAAAACAAATAGCAAAAAAAGTCAGGCTCCCTTTTTTACTTTCTTCATTCTTCCCCCCTGCGTTTCATACACAGTTAGATACACCACGTCAGTCAATTAGATCATGTCTGTAACCATAATCAAATTTTAGACAATATCCTCCGGTGGTTGTCTTCCTGTCACACAGGCCTGTCTGTACTGTGACAAAAATGATATTGACTGAAAGCACATGTATTAAAGGTCAGGTTTTCCTCCAAGTTGCTATGTGAGGGGCCACTGACTCTGCCTCCTTAGGGAATGAAGAGGTTTGGTTTTGGCTGCTGGTGTCTGACAGCAACTTGGAACACCTGTGAGGATTCTCTATACCAGTGGTTCTCAAACTATGTTACGCGTACCACTCGTGGCACGTGGAGCACCGCCAGGTGGTATGCCATATGACCCTGGAACTTTGTTGTGTGCGCTGAAAAATCGGGACGGGTTTTCATATTTTCTATTTTAATACGTGTTGAATACGTAGCCTACGTACTACGATACAGCACACGCTAATACTTGAGAGGACACAAGAGCTACTATGTAATTCTATACCTTTCTATAGGAATGCATGCTACGAACTTAAGTGACCAATTGTATTTAAAAAAAGTTATCTCCAGCAAATAGGGAGGTAGGAGAATGTGTGTGATTTTGGAACAATGCCAATGTTGTAAAACAGGAATGCATAGAAATGCGCGATACGAACGCTGGCAAACTTGTGAGCACAGGAAAGCGTGATAAATATTTAAGATATATTTAAGAATTGTTCTAGGTTAATTTGAGAAAATACACTGAGCATCTCTGTGTTTCGCTCCCATGTGCAAGAAATAAAAACTTCTTTTAACTTCTGAGATGGACTCCTGAAACGGAAACTGTTCCTGTGTTTTTTTCTGTAAAGCACTTTGAGAAGCCACCTTTAAAGGCGCTATATCAAATAAAGTTTATTATTATAATATTTATTATATGTGTATGTGAGTGTGTGTGCGCACGTGCGCTCATGTTGGTCATTGAGAATTTCTGGGGTTCCTATGAGAAGATGACTTGTAGGTGGTACTTGGATGCTTTGGTTTGATCAAGGGTGGTACTTGGTCCAAAAAGTTTGAGAACCACTGCTCTATACCTATGACTATAAATTGAACCCAAGGTCCATTGAGAAAAAACACTGTGTGTCTCCTTGCCTTTCCTTTCAGTCTTTAGGACCAGATTTATTTTTCTTCCATTTAAAATCAATTTCGTTGCTCAAGGGTGTTTGTCTAGCAATAGCACACTTCCATTAAACTCAATCTTGCTTTGTTATTTCCAGCAGATAAAAGGACACAGTGAAAAATCACATTTAAATAGTCAATAATTTTTCACATTAAAACTTCATACAGCCCTAACAATTTCCTAACATGACCCAAGCCATAAAGTAGTGCTGGAAAGTTTGTGAACCCTTCAGAATTTTCTGGATTTCTGCATAAAATTGACCTAAACTGTGATCAGATCTTCATCTAAGTCATAAAAATAGATAAAGAGAACCCAATAAAACAAATAACAAACAAAAGGATATACTTTTACATTCATTTATTGATCAAAATGATCCAACATTAAATGTTATTGTCAGAAAAAAAATGTGAATCTCTAGGATTATCAGTTCAGTTAAGGGGATAATTAGAGTCAGGAGTGTAAATCAATGGGATGACAATCAGGTGTGAGTTTGGGTGGGCTTGCACTATTTAAAAACATAAACCTAAAAACATAAACATAAAGACTACCAAGGTCTTGTCTTCACCACACAGGTTTGTAATGCCATGCCTTGATCAAAGGAGATTGACAAGAGTTGGCGACATTCATCAGGCTGGAAAAGGTTACAAAACGACTTCTAAAGACTTTGGGCTTCACCAATCCACTGTCAGGCAGATAGTGTAAAAATGGAGAAAATTCAGCACCACTGTTACTCTCCCCATGAGTGGTCATCCAACAAAGTTTACTCCAAGAGCAAGGCATATAATATTCCCGGAGATCATGAAGAACCCCAGGTTAACGTGTAAGGATCTGCAGGCCTCTCTTGCACTAGCTAATGTCAGTGTTCATGAGTCCACCATCAGGCAAACACTGAAAAAGAATATTGTGCATGGGAGGATAGCAAGGAGGAACCCACTACTCTCCAAGAATAACATTACTGCCAATTTAAAGTTTGCTAAAGACCACCTGGATAAGCCAGAAGACTACTGGAAGAATGTTCTGTGAATGGATGAGACGAAAATAGAATTTTATGGCTTAAATGAGAAATGTTATGTTTGGCAAAAAACAAAACAGCATTCCAACATATGAACCTCATCCCAACCGTGAAACACGGTGGTGGCAGTATAATGGTTTGGGGCTGATTTGCAGCCATGGTACAAGGACAGCTTGCCATCATTGACGGAAATTTGAATTCTTGATTATATCAGCCAATTCTACAGGAGAATATCAGGGTATCTGTCCGTGAACTGAAGCTCAACAGAAGGTGGGTCTTGCAGCAAGACAATGACCCTAAACACACAAGTCAGTCTACCAAAGAAAGTTGAAGCAGAAGAAATTTTGCATTTTGGAATGGCTGAGTCAAAGTCCAGACCTTAATACAATAGAAATGCTGTGACAGGACCTGAAGCAAGGATGTCATGCAAGAAACCCCACCAACATTACTGAGTTAAAGCAGTTCTGTAAGGATGAATGGGCCTCCAAGCCGATGTGCGGGACTGATCAACAGTTACCGTAAACGTTTGGTTGAAGTCATTGCTGATCAAGGGGGTCACTCCAGTCACTGAAAGCATAGGTTCACATACTTTTTCCAACAAAGACATTTAATGTTGGATCGTTTTTGATCAATAAATGAATTAAAATGTAATTATTTTTATGACTTAGATGAAGATCTAATCACATTTCAGGTCAAATTTATGCAGACATTCAGAAAATTCTAAAGGGTTCACAAACATTCCAGCATCACTGTATTTCTAAGGTGGTATGTTTTATGAAGCACATTTCTACCATCCCAAAACAACTCCAGTCTGGAACCAACTGCTCCAAAAGGTAGTGGTGGGGGTTAAACCTTAAAAGGTTGTGTTCCTCAGGAAGCAGACCCTGTTCAGATAGCAGATGCTCTAATCCTAACCTTTCACTTCATCAGATCAGCTTTAGCGGCATTCGGATCAAAAGCACAGCATGGAAAGCATCCAGCTGCCCCACCCCCACCTTCCCTGGGTATAATGCCAAGCATGTCTGATCACTTCACCATCAAAATAACAACACACCCCACCCCCACCACACACACAGTGCTTCCTTCCCACCGTGCCACCAACATGCCCCTTAGGGGTCTGAAGTGAAGCAGGCTGATCACTTCAGGTAGTGCCCCCTCCTCATGCGAGGGCAAAGGGCACAGCTGTGGCACAGAAGTCCATGCCAGCTTTGGTTTTCCAAGGCTTTCTTAAAGAACACCTGATCTCGTCGTGTCTTGCCCATATCTCCCAGACCAATGGAGGAAGAAAAGTATGAAGCTCAATATTCAGGTTTGTAACTTCCTAACAACAGATTGACATTCCTGCATTTGTCTTGCTCATTGATCACCTATTCAGTCACAGGCTGACACCTTGCAAAGTAGCTGAAGAAATCCTTTACTCAACTCAGCTCCACTGCTATTCAGCCTGCAGGAGCAGTGGGGCAGGTGTTCTGATTTTTTTTCACTGTCACTTGTTGCAAAAAAATCAACAAAATTAAAAACATTGTTAGCTTTGAGGACTGGAACTGTTTCAGACAGTCTTTTACATAAATTACTATTTAGATGCAACAGATAAAGGAGGCACATGCTTTGTTCCTGCTCACTCTTGTCCTTCATCCATATGTAGTTTATTTGTTTTTGATATTAATGGTTTAACAATGGTATCACGCACATGACACTCTGTATTTGTTTTTGGTAAAGCCCAAAAATTGTATTGCTGAAAGCCAAAAAAATAACTTATATTAACAAAATGTGGGTCAAAAGATGATCAATAAAAAACTCTTATGAATAAAAAGCTTCACAGCTTCCTCCTTAATCAGATTCAAGCAGCTAATGCTTCTGCCTTTTCACCCCAGAGAATCTCTCATAATTGTATTGATGTTCTAGGAAGCTTTTCAGCAGTATTGCTTAATGTCTTCAGGCATTTTTTGTGAATACCTCTCATCAAAAACAACCAAGGGGCTAGGGAGTAGCAAATAGAGAAACAATATTACATGTTTGGACATAAATTAATGGCTTACAGAAAACTGAAAGACTTGAAAATCACCCAGGGAATAGAGAGCCTGGCATTAAAAGAAAAAGAGAAGCATTCTAACCCAGAACATTCCATTGTCCCAGTGTAATTCCTAGCCAATGACTGGCTCTATAGCTTCTGCATTACTGGCCTGTCCAAATCACAAAGTAAGTGGGCACCCACATTACAAAAAACAGGAGCAAAAGTAATGCGGTCAGAGATTGGTTAAATAGCTCATTGCTTCATTTCTCAAGCACTATAATCTAGGCTTGCAAAAAAAGCTTGCATTCAGATGGAAAAATAAATCAATAAATTAAACAAAACTGGCCTCATCCTTCAAAGTAGTGGAAGATTTAATCTTTTCCTTTGCTGAATGAATTACTTGTGTATTGGTGGCCATTTTGTTTTATCTGTTAAAGCAATTCATATTTGTCTGAGTGAAACAGACAAAAAGCACCTTCTTCCAGTTTATTCTAAGCACCAGCATTTTTTTCATTTAATTTAATTGAGTAGCTTCTAATGGAATTCTGAAATAATACTTAACAGAGTGCTGATTACAAACAGATGAAGTGATACCTATGGTGTTTTTCACATTTAAGATTTAAATTCCCCCTTTTTCATCCTTAACGACACTTCTTAATCAGGTAATTCTATCTTTCCATTACCAAATGAATAATGACAAAGCAGCAAAAAAGAGTGATCAGCAGGAAAAATAAAGGATTCTAAATAATGCTTAATTATATTATTCCAATATCTTATTCAAGATCTTGAAGATGAATTCAGTCAATGTGCAACAGAAAAATAAAAAATATATACAGTAGTTACATTTTGTAATTTATATCCACAAATATTTCAAATATTCTGTCCATTAAAAGTACAAATGTGTAAATACATTTAATCAAAGAACTGTTGCTTTTCTGCACTGAAGCTAATTTAATGCCTTTTAATTATTAAATGCCCTTTACTTATAACTTAATCCCTCTGAATTGAATAGGAGTAATCAGTTTTCCTAAAATGACAAATTATCAGGGAGGTGGTATTAGAAATCAATTATGCGCTTGTTACTACCTTGTACACAGCTAACTGCCCCATGGTCCTTACAATCTAAGTCCCAAATTATTTCTCTAGTGTATTAAGCTAGTGCACCATGTTCATTGTCTTGTAGTTTCTTTGTAATCTGAGGTCTTCTGAATTAAGAGAGACTTGGAATTCTCTACCATGATCATTTCACTGTGTTATAAGTGCACATAGACAGAAAATAAACAGATAATACAGCTTCATTATAGAAAAGTGTGAAAAAAATGGGTTCACGGGCTTCTGATACCATACTTGAAGTAAACCCAGAAGATGACAGCATTACATTATTTGGTACTGGTTCAGTGTATGAGATACTATCTTAGGTTATTGGCTAGAAAGCAAGTTAGTACTCCATTACAATTAAAATGTGACCACATTAATGAAGTATTTAAATTACAGATTACAGAACTTCAGAGTGAACAACATAAATTATGCACCCTGTCAGTGAGTGCAGTTATGTAATTTAGTTTTCATAAGAGTAGACAGGGATTCTCTGCGCCTTTTTTTCTAGATCTCCTGAAAAAGAACAGTGGACCTTGAAGTGCGGTGCCCCAGTTTAGATTGTGCGCAGACGTTGCACAGTCAGTAGCATGGACTGGCAGAGTGCCAAGTAAAAGCAACCTCATATAGTTGCATTGCAAGTCTTGCATGCTTATAGTGCAGCTAGGGATGAAGAGGTGTGCCAGGGCAGACAGAAAAGTTATATTGAATGATTCAGTGAATTCCTAACAAACAAAAAGGACATACTGTATAATTTGATCTTTCTTCTTCTTTAACCCCAATAATACCAACCTAAAGCATGAATTTATTTTACGATCAAAAGCAGCCTGGGCTGTTTGCTTCATCCACTGTAGTCCTGTCAGCTTGTGACTCTCTGCAACTTTATTTAAGGGCACTGGTTCATCACAGCTCATCAGCCCATTCCTTCTTCCTTAATAGCCTAGCTTGATTAATTACATCCTGGAACTCAGCTGTAAACAAGTTCTACCGCAGCTACTGTGTGTTGTACACAAAGACATCTTGCAGTTTATTTGTGTTTCTGAACCTTGAGCCAAAACACAACTGCAAAACAGGGACAACAGAAAAATCCAATAAAAACAACAACAACAACCACCACAATAATAATAATTATATAAAGACTCCTTTGATACCCTTTCAAGCTACAGAATTACTTAACCCTTTATTC
The DNA here is from genome assembly GCF_040954835.1 of Lepisosteus oculatus. Lineage (NCBI taxonomy): Eukaryota > Metazoa > Chordata > Actinopteri > Semionotiformes > Lepisosteidae > Lepisosteus > Lepisosteus oculatus. The sequence goes on along the minus strand of NC_090719.1, from coordinate 6,945,351 downwards.
CAAGAAATAATTTATATAATGAATAAACCAAATTTGTTTTCAATAGAAAAACTACTACTTACACTATATTACATTACTAAATACACTCAATACCTACTATTTACACACTGAGTACTGCTGCTGCAATGCTCTGCATTATTCAAGTGTGTGCAGGCCAAAACAGGAAGTGGCTTACACTGGGATATGAATGTGTTCAAAAATCATTTAAACAGCACTGCATTTTGATATGAAATAGGTTAGTGGTATTGTCAACTTGCAATGTCTGAGCCTTAGCAATGAGATAACATTTCATTATGATTGTGCTGTTTGAAGGATTATCAGCTCAGGGAGCTATCAAAGGCTTAGTCACCCTGATTTCTCCCTGATAAAGACTAGAGATTGATGGGCGCATTAGAGCTGTGCCAACAAATCTTTAGACACTCCGTCCTCAACTGCACTTGCAGGCTGCTGTCAGACATCCCCCTGGCAGTATGCAATCCCTGAAGACAGAAATGCCATGTAGCTCCTTACTGCTTCACTTGGAGTCTTGAAAGCCCAGGTTCTGTTTTGGGTCCTTAACATCTACAAAATCTCCTGCTAATTTATCCTTTTCTAAGCACCTGCTCCTTCATAAGATTCTTCAGGGTGGAAAAGTACTAATAGAAAAGGAAAATGATTACATTTTCAAATGTAATTGCCATGTAATTCAATATTTTGCTTAAAAAATCTGATAATATCGCACAATTCTCCTCACGGTAAAAATGTAAAATGCTAATATAAATATTGCACCCTTACAAGATTTTTCATTAAGTGCAAAATACACTGAAATCCAAACGTTACAAGTATAAAATATATAATTTTAAAACACAAAAACTAGTGCTGAAGGAAAACCTTAAGAGATGCTTGCAAAAGAATAAGAATATAAAATAGAAGGGTCATGTTTATTTACCCAGAATGTATAACAGCTGCCAGTAGTGCTGTAAAGATTATTCATCTCCACCTGGCACTGTAGAAAGCTTCTGGTTCCTAATTAAACTTCATGAACATAAATTGTTGTGCTCTGCTTTCTTTCTCTTTCCTGTCAGTGGTGTCCACATCGATCTCAGGGTGAACTACAGCCAGTGCTATTTAGCAATTTAGATATCTGAGACAGCGGACATGGTAAATTTGTTATACTGTATAGAACAGATGAGTTTTTTTCTGACTGACACTTTAGACAGATTGGGGACTGAAAACTAGGTTACAGGTACAACTGTCTTTGTTGACAAAATGTTATCCTTTCTATATCTATAAGTATGTTTTATTTCAGTATCATTTTGTGATTAGCTAATGTAATGACCTAGAGAATGCATTTTAGGATTAATCTATCATTAAAACTACACAAACAAGATTACAGTGTATATCGGACCTAGAAATAAACAAGGTAGATATATTCCCTTTATGGATTAGGAGACGTATATCTCATAAATTATTAATAACTAATAAAATATATATCATTTCAGAACCATTTTATTCAAAAATGCCCTTTTCACATTTGACAAATGCCCTGACAAACATTTTGCATTAGACATATTTCGTTTTGTCAAATCTGTTCTTTCCTCTGCAGACAATGCACAGAGACTTGAGCCATAGCTCATATATCCAAAACAAGCAGGGAAGAGATCTTCCGTAAGGTTTTCAGAGCAGCCATTGCCTGAATCCCGGCTCATTAGACAGGAGAGTGTTGATTATTGTACAGAAAGCTTGCCAGCCAGGAAATAAGATCCATATAAGATCCCGGAAGCGATATTTTCACTGCTACAAGAAACGCAATTAATTAAGTTGCATTAACATGACATTGCTGTGGTTGGCACGTAAATTATGTACTTAAGTTTTTTCTCCATTCCTTCACTAGGGTAGCTGTATGGGCTATGTATCAGGGTTTAACTTTGTGAAGAAGACTTCCAAAGGCAAAGCTGTAAACCAAAAACTGGAGCTGCTCTGTGTCCCATTCACATTATCATCCATGCATTTATACATACATGCACACAAAGAAATACAAAACACACACACATACAACATATCTTCAAAGAAAAGGCAGATTGATTAAGTCAGCAAGGTTCTGTTATCTTTAAAACAGTAGGATTGCCATCCAAGAAGGGATTAAAGTAAGATCTGCAGACAGAGGAATATTAAAATCCAACTTGAGTAAAAAGTACAACAATGTTTCATGCCTTTAACTTAGAAATATGAGTTTATTATGAATGAACACTGGCATTTTAACACAGCCAGCATATATTTAAACATTCTGCTTCTTACCTTATTACCTTATAACAACATCTACAGTAAGATCTACAATAAAAAAACACCACAAAAAGTGGTATATCTAAAAAAGAGAATAGCATCAATTCTACAAAACATTTATCTATTGTCTTATGATTCAAAGGAATCAAAGGCATATAATACTTTTATCCTGCAGAGATCTCATGAGGTTAATTTAGAGGCTCACATGCATGCTAATGTTTAGTTGTATAACATGAACAGCTGCTTTCACAAAAAAAGTATGCAAACTGCACATTGTGGCAATGATGTTTATGCATTTATCCCATAGAGTATCCCAAATCTATAAATTATGGATAATGAAGTACTGTCATAATGGTTTTGATTTACATTTTTTTTTCAGCAACAAAAATAAAAACAAAATGGTTACATCTATCACCATGGAGTCTGAGATACACAAGAGCTTAGAAGTGTTTTTGATGCAGTTGAGAAAGAACTAAAATCTGTTTCTTTGTTCTAAAAAATCCCTCTGTGAGATCATCACATTTCTGGATCAATTCAACAGCTCTTGCAACCCCTTCCCCCTACATTAATAATACTTCAGAAGTATGGAATTTGTTAATCATTGCTGAAAATGGTTGCTTTTTTCAACGATAACTTTTTATAAGGCGCAGTGCCAATATATTACTGAACAGTAAGAAAAACAAGATCTGTATGTATACCCCTGTTTTACTCTTGAGAACTATAGTGCCAGGGTTTGGAGAGGGGTTTCGTGGGGAATTGGTGAGTAAATCCCAATTAACCTGGCAATGAAAGTAAATAAAATCCAGACTTATTTCAAGTAGTAATATAATAATATATGCAACATCATGTAATTTATGAATTGCACAGGTATTGTCACTACTTCCCATCATGTTATTACAATTGAATATTTTCATTTTTTCATTTATATTCCCAAAACAACAAATATGTTGAAATTTAGGGCAGTTTTTTAGTCACAGTAATGAATGCACCTCAAGTGTGAAATGCAAGGAGTTCAAAATAATAATAATTGCGCTTTACAGGTAATGGGGACTCCCCTCCACCACCACAAATGTGCAGCCCCACCTGGATGATGCAACGACAGGCATAGTGCGCAAGAATGCTCACCACACATCAGCTATCAGTGGGGAGGAAAACTGAGTAATGAAGCCAATTCATAGATGGGCATTATTAGGAGGCCATGATTGGTAAGGACCAATGGGAAATTTGGCTAGGATGCCGGGGTAAGACTCCTGCTCTTTTCAAGAAATGCCCTGGTATTTTTAAAGACCACAGAGAGTCAGGACCTCGGATTTACGTCTCATCTGAAGGACGGCGCCTTTTTACAGTATAGTGTCCCCGTCACTGGGACAGTGCCCCTGCTGGCCCCACTATCACATCTTTCAACGGCAACCTTAGTTTTTTCCCAGAAGATCTCCCATTTCTCCCAGAAAGTACAATCTAAATTTGACACTGCTGAAGACTGGATTGTAAAAAATGAATATGTGTTCCCGCTTAAAAGCATACTGGGAGGTTGTATTTATACTTAATAAGATGGCTATCAAGGACAGAAAGCTTCATTAACAAGCTTTTTATTTGACTATGTTCACACCTTCTTTGTTATTTTAAAGGAGAGTAAAAGAACCACACTGCATGATTTGTTACTAAACAGCTTACAAAACAAACAGATGGCCAGCTTTCACTGTATTTCCCTAAATGTCCACTATTCCAAATCAAAGTAAATGTTGGATTTTTTTATTGAAGCTTATTCAAATTTTTATAGATTGGTCCTCTGTGATTCATTAAGATAGTTTCGCTAGCTGTTCTCTTACTCTACCCCAATTTCTATCAAGGACAGAATAATAGTGCCAATTCTAGACTAGTCATCTGTTTGCTGGGTGGAAGTGGTAAGTAGCAAGGCAATTAAACCTGTTAGAGACTGTGAATAATGGATATAGTTTTTGGCATGATCTGTAATCTCTAATAAGTAATAACTAAATGAAAACCATGAAAATAATGCAAAAAAAAAAAGCTTGCACCTGGAAAGAATCTTGAATGTCTTTGATTAAAAGCAGATGCAATATCCCCAAATACTACTGGTGCAGCACCCTGTCCAAGACCAGACATGACATGTAAAATTACACCAATGCCTGAATACACCAACTCCTCCCCCCGACACCCATCACCACCCCAGCCTCCACTCACACATGACCCTGCTTAAAAAAATAAAAAAAACAATTATTTTTTCATTCTATACAGAAACATTTCTTTAAAGGAGCATCTGTCACTTTAATTTTAAAAATACAGACCATATGTGAATTCTGTGCTTTAAAATCAGACTCAATTATGGAGAAGGCGGCTGTAATCATCAGGAAAAAATTAGCCAGCCGTTCTCTCAGCCTCTGTTATTGGCTGACTCGCTAAGACTGCTCTGTTTGAGGGCACCCCAGACATTCCATCTCATAATCTTTTCCATTCCTCCACTTGAAGAAATGAAATCATAGTACAAGGCTTGTATTGTACATGTATTAGAGACCTTACTTCATTCCCTCTTACTGTATCATTGTATAAGTTTGTTATTTTTATATTAAAGAAAATTATTATTGAACATATATGTTCCTCAGTATGTACTTTTTTTATCCAAGGGTATGATCTGTGTTTCCTACAGCAGTGAAATCCCCAGTTTCTGTTTTTTAAAAAGCAAATAATTTAAAACCACAAAACCATTCTTTTACCAGATCTGTGTGGTAGCCACAAACGATCAAAGGAGCTGGACCAAAGGTGTGTTTGAACGAAACATATTTTTTCCTTGAATCCCACCTCTGGATTTGTGTTCCTAAATTGCTTTGTCACACTATTTTAAATTTTACATAAAGCATCCAGTCAGATATTATGGTCAAGTTGTTTATTTTTGGGACAAAAATCTGTATTCCGATATTCAATAAAATGGATTCAAGTGTGCTAAACAACTGATTACAAAGTGATTTACTGTGGTGGACCAGTCTTAATTTAAAAGTACACCAAGCAGACCATAGATACTGTACCATAAAGTATCGTAATAATAGGCACAGCCATTATGTCGTATTGTTTGTTTTGGTCTGTGGTTTTGGTGTTTATTTTACAACTAAATTCCTTCTATTAAAATGCAATTAGCAGTCATTGCATCTTAATTAAATGCCAATTCAGTCAAACTTATTTTTATTGATTACCCTCTCAGTATTGAACTTTTGTTTAACATTATCAACCATAATTATTTAAAATAGTAATTATTGTACACTATGTAAATGTCTGTTCTGTTAAAAAAATATGGTCAGGACATCTTGTCCCAAACGTGGCAAAGGAAATACAAAACCATACATACCCCTAGCTATAGAAACACTAAATTTTACACTTTTGCTGTGATACAATTTTTTTGCTATACAAAGTCATTTTTACTGCAATGAAGGCAGCCCCTTGTGATCTTGCTAAGCTAAACGTGCTAATTAACTATGCAACAGTGTTCTTATTTTGCCAATTCAGTACTTCTAATTTAACAATGAGTAGTTCTGGGCTATTTTCTAGTTTTCAGTAATTATTTGTAGGTTTTTACATGCTTAATAATGGGAAGTTAATTTTCCTTATGAGAATTTTCACAGTATAAACAGTTGTTGAAGAATGAATTACCTTTGTATACTAAGAGAGAGGTATAAATGTGTATCAATTGATAAAATGCAAGAGTGAAATGGCAGGTACACAGGTTTCTATATTAGTGATCAGCATCACTTGTAAATACTGCTTGAGGGACAGATAACACTAACACAGTAAGCAAGAATAAGTAAGCCTTGCTTTATATTTAGTTTGGAGGAGTGTGTGCAGGTGTACATTCTTAATACATTGAACATGTGATTAATGATTAAAGTACAATGCACTTGCTGTTTTAATAATATTGTTGTAATGTTAAAAAATGTGATATTTATCTGCTTGCTAATAAGCAAATCAGTTCTTTATTAACCTTTAATGACAAAACAAATTGTTCTACTTAATTTAGCTTTATAAATTATGGAGAACAATTCATTTTAACATTGTAAGTGAAAGCTAGGAAGCACAGTCACCTCCTGCCTGAACTATGACAGCTTATTGTCTATATGTGAGTATCTGATAAGACATTAAAATTAAAATATTCAGCTGCGTAGGTGTTCAAACTGTAGTGCAGCTTGGCAATTGAACTGCACTGAAAGTGTTTCTGATCATTTTAAATGTAGTACACAATGATTCCATCTGACAAACAGTTTCAATACTTTCCAAATTCTTTCACAAAATTAAAATAGTAAAATGTACTATTATAATATTACAATTATAGGCTACTCATATAACCTATTTTCACAAAGTCTGAAAAACACACTAAGCCTCAACTGAAAGTAACCAAATCAATACTATTTCTAGACTTTTATTTTATTAGCTTAATATCTTTCGTCCTTAATTCCTTAAGTCCCGTGCTAACTGTACATTCTAAAATAAAAGATGTGAAAGTATTGATAGACAAACAGAAAACTCAGTATGTGAGAACAGCTTAATTTAAACTTCTTTGAAGTTTGTTTTGACTTCTTTCTTTTCCCTCATATTACTTTCTATTGCACCTGTCTACTGAAGATGCTGTTGGAGAACAACTGAATCATGTTCCTTTTCATTGACTTATCAAGTTCAGAAGCAGGCCTCTATACCATTCTGCCTCTATGTCACACTGTAAATCAGAAATATTGTATTGTAAGCATAGCCTTATGCATTTATTTGAACAGAAGCTGAATCTGATAGGCAGCCTAAGTATGGGGTTGATATATCAATGCCAGGTCCTCAAGGCAAATCTGTAAACCTCACTGCATTTGCTTATTCTCCAGACAGATGGCCAGTCTGTCTCGGGACTCACATTTCAGACTGGAGATCATAGCTGACTCAGTGAATATCGTATGCCTAAGTGACTTGACAACATCAACAGACTCGCATCCCACCTGGGACACATAAAGTTCCGCATATCAGCAATAATAATTTAAAACAATACCTGTTAGTAAAAATAATGCATAGGATAAAAAAAAAAGTTCAACTGGCTTCTCCACAATTCCAGTATTTGAAGTATCCATTGCTTAAAAAAGAGAGTCAAGCGCAATAGGTAAAAATCTTCACTGAACCGAGACTGAAATAAGTCTTGTTTATTTCACGAGCTTTTTCTGGATGTTTTCCCTGTTTATTATGCAAGATAAAATTGATAATAGAAAAAATAAAAGAATGTAATTTAATTATTTTTCTTTACATAATATTTCAAATATCAGTTAAGTAACTTAAATTACAATACTAATCGAACGATTCTAAACTAAGTTAAATTGCCCAATTGTTTGGTGAATCATTTAATTTGTATTCTTGATACTAAGATACTAGAAATTTCACTTTAAGCTATCAGAAGAGTGGGTTTCTCTTTTATGTAGGGTTGTATTTTTATCTCTTTTTCTCTTTTGTTTAGGGCTGTATTTATTTTATATACTTATTCATTTTTTCTAATCTACTGATAAATAATGAAAATATCTTTGCAAACCAGCTAATTTCAGGGTGTACAATTTTTAAGATCTGTTCCTCTCTAAATTTCAATCTTGAAAAATAAAACCTTTTAATTAAAACATTATCACAGCTATTTTGATTCACACTCTTCTTGAATGACCATAAATATGCATGTTTATTAGGGAGAAGGTTTTTTGTCATGGTACACTTGAATAAGGTATTTTTAATAAATTTAACAACCAACCAACACATCCACATCAATAAGCAGAATTGTATCAAAATAAATTTCCATTGAGATATATTAAAAACCTTTGTTGCCTAATAAAAATATTTTTTATTAGCTGCTTAAATATATAAAATAAGTAATGAGACACAAATCTTCGTCTAGCTTTTAGATTTTACAAGGAAGACATTTAGGTGATTGTATGGTGTTTGCATTTCTGTGTTGCAACATGTAGGCAAATGGAAAATATTCTTTGTGGTTGGAACGGGTTATTGTTATACCTGCACAAAGGTTGTACCATCTATTATAAAAGGCTGATTTTTTGTGATTCTATTTAAAGATATACACCAGATGGCATGTTAAAAAAAAAGATGGTGACACACATTTGATTGAGTATCAAATTTAAGAGCCAATCCCAATTTCGTATTTAAACGTTCCAGGAAAAATTAGAAGCAAAAAATCTATAATTAGGCTATGAGAATACAGATTGTGAACTATGCTATTTATCTATTTGTTTTGTTATTTTTAATCCTTTTAAATTTTGTTGATTCTTTTTCTTTTTTTACAGTATAACCCTTTCTACCTCCCAATTGGTAATCTATTCTGCCACAAGAGAGATAAAGATTGTGCATAAAAAACACTTCTGCAACCAACTTCTACTAGTCCCATGTAAATCACAGCACTGTTAGGAATTGATAACACTGCAGACTGATGGGTACCTAGAAAGTCAAGGTGTGGAGAATAACCCAGTCTTCATAAGCCCAACTTGAACTAGAGGCACTCGGCAACTGGGGAAATCCCAGTCACAGCTGGCTAGCTGCTAAGACCAGACTCAAACTGGTTATGTTTGATCTCAGTTTGTACTCTATAAATAGGCACGTCTGCTTGTATTGCTTTTTCTCTGTTTTTTTATACAAAAACAAGCTCACCTGCCTGTGTATAATAATGCAAAACAACTGGTTTTGAACTATCTCCCCCAGCTAGTGTAATTCATAGTCAGTTTCTAGGGCCTAAATCACAAGTATCTGTGAGTTTTTGGCACAGTACAAACAGCCACTTATCAAGCACAAAAATGCTGTTTAGAAAAGACATTTAAAACAAGTAAGTGCTGGAAATACTGAGGATAAAACTGTTTTTCCATCTTCCTATAATAATTAATACTTAAGTAAAAGATAAGATCTTACAACAAAAAAAACAAAAAAAAGGCCTTTACCCAGTAAGAATTGCTGTGTTTAAAATAAACAGTCCCAGGCACTTATGTGTTATCGGGCTGTTGACATGATTGTTTTACGATCACGCTGTGTTAGGGGTTAGGGCAAGAGTGAATGGCTCATTTGCAGGAGGGCTTGCAATAGTACCTGTAGATATCCTGCGCTGGTGGAGAGGGCACATGCCACTGAAACAGGAGCAAACTGTTGGGGAACTGATTGCATCTCCTTGTCTGCCCCTCTCAACGGGTGCTAGTGAGCACGGGGGTTTGAGGAATCCTACAAAAGGAAATGGGAGCAAAAGAGGGAAAATTAGTTGCAATCATTGGAGTCGGGACACAATTAAAACTGAAAAATGGTACTATCAAATATCATAAGCAAAAAAGGGTTAAGTAAAATTGAATAGAATTAGCCTTAGAGCTTCTAGGGATCATAAAGGTACAGTAAATTATAAAGTAGTAGTACTGCAAACATGATAATAGAGCTTTGTCAGATGTACAGTACATCTTGATAAATCTGCCATTAAAAATGAAACCCAGCCTGGAAACTGCCACTTATCTTCAGTACTCAAGATCTGTTTAAACACCTCCTTCTGTCTTCCCTGCCATTTTTTTTTTATTTACTCTCTTTTGAACTCCTGTCCAGGCAGCATGAGCACAGCTACATGGTTCAATCACCTACCCCTCTGCAGAGACTCCCAGCTAACCTTTCAGATTTACTAAACCATCTCACAGAAAGCATCCGACCTCCCCTTTCAGACAAATTAGCTCAATGCACCACATCAGATCTGCTACACTACCCAACACAGGCAAACAAAGGCATCTTCCTGGGGCAGGGGGTGGAGGTTGAGAAGAGAAGGGGACTCTACTCTGAACAGGCTAAATGCCAAATTAAGCCTGCGGACCTGGAGGGCAGCTAAGCCCGTCCTGATGTCTATTCAGAGGGGAAGAGAGGTCAAAGACAACAGGGTGGCTGTAATCGGACATAAAGGGTCAACTGACTGTTGCATGTGTGTGCCACTCTGCCTCACCAAGCCACACACCCTCTACATCTTGAAGATGGTGTTTATTCTATATCAGCACAACATATTAATTGAAAATGTGCAAAACCAGAGGATAAAATAAATTGCGTTAAACAATGACATTATTATGTATTATAATTACTTACTGTACCTTATCCCTTTTAACTACAGGCTAGTGTAAACTAGTCATCATATGCACTTACTTTAACTTAAAAAACTGTTCCGGTAAAAATAATTTCAGATTCTATTAATGGTTCTAAAATAGCTATTCAAAAGTTCATGTACTGTATGCTGTATTTAGGTCTATACAAACCAGTATCACAACAGGAATGTAACACCATCACAACATTTTCATTTACAAAGGCCTTGTGGCGTGGTGTTTAGCACCACTGCCTCACAGCTCATGGGTCCTAGGTTTGTTTCTGCTCTGGTTGCTTGTTTGTGTAGAGTTTGCATGTTGTTTATATATCTGCATGGGTTCACAATTAACTGGGGGGATGCTTTCAATGGAACCAGTACTGGCCAGGGAACTATACAGAAATTGAACATGAAGAAAATTATAGGTCAGAAGGATTCTTCTCATTTGTGGCCTTTTCAAAGAAACAACAGTTTGGCTTTTCTTGATTTTTCAGAACTTAATAAGTTGTCATTAAATGCAAAGGAAAACCACAGCACTTCTCCTTGAGAACATATTCATGAACAACTGAAGCTGCACTCTAAAGACATTCCCTCAGCATGGAATAAACCTATTACTTGTTCCCAAACAATCTTGTAGTCACTTTCCATCGTCAACTTTTCCTTTCCCAATTACTTGACGTGTACATGACTGTTTAAATTGCTTTTAAAGACTTTTAATTCTGGAGGATAAAGATACATTAACAAAGGAAAATCAACTGATGGTTTAAAATGTTTATCAAATTTAAAGGTACAACTAACCCTGGTAAAAAAAACTTTCATTAGACAGTTGTGTTTTATAGGAGAAACACAAGTGTACATTATTGAGAAAATCAAATTGTGTGTTTTATAAAAAATACCTGGCTTCACACACACACTAATAAAAATTGAACTTGCAGCATTTTCCCAAAGAGAATAAACTCTACTTAACTCCCAGGGATACAGTATGAATTATCACAAGCCTAGTTGACGAATACAAAATAAAGACAGAAATACCACTCGAGTCTCGGGAGGAAGAACCGTACAAAACACAGACCTGAAAACTCTCTCTCTATATATTCTTTTTGGCAGAAAATCACCGTTCCCAACAACTGGCATAGCAGCTTTGAGATGACTTCATTTTCAGCCAAGAAATCCAACTGCTCATAAAATAATCAATTCAATAATAAACAACTGAAAATGTATTATATCAAATCTTAATGCAGAGCAGATGCATCGTTATGGAGCTGATGCTGTTTGTTCTGTATTTAAGAAAACACTGAAATATTTTACATTTTCATGAAGTGCAACTCTTTGGCCAGATAAGGCTAACTCAGGATCGTGTATTTAAACTCATCCATTTGTGTGCTAGACATTGAGAGCATCCACATATTGACTGCATGCAAAGGGTTTACTAGATTTTTTCTTCTTCATGAAGACCTTTAGTTTTCAAGCCAATATCAAACATAAGGGCACTGACATACCCTGTTCAATAAAGCACCATTATTTCCACTGTCGAAAGCATGTCACTCCATATGAGTTCAGGAAATGACATTTAAAAATGTCCCAGCTATATTGAATTATTTCCCCATGATAAGCCAACTGAGATGCTAGATATACAGTCCGGTGAGGGCTGGCTATCAGGGAAAATTAGTCAATCTTTTTGATTAAAATAAAAAAATCAAATACCATGATCTTTAAAGACTCTTCACTTGAGATAAAAGGATTAAGAGCATCAGCACGTAGAAATTGGGACCTTTCCAAAGTGTCATATAAAAAGGATGAAATGGTGAACACGAACTGTTTTCAGGGTGCTAAGAAAATCTTGCAATCAATTTACAAGATAGGGTAAAAATGTTATCAAGGCTGTGTCAATGCCAATGGGGGAAAAACTTCACTTGAAGTGAGCATATTTTTAAAGTACATATTTGCAATGTGTGTAACAAAATGAATTATACTGTTAAGATGTTAAGAGATCTTATTGAAAATCATAAATGTCTTGTTTTATTTTTACAAAGGCAAAGAACATGCAGACTGCTCACAGAAGGAGCCCATCAGGAATTCAAACCAGAATCAAAGAACCAAGACAGCAGTCCTAACCATCTCATCACCATGTAGCCCTTTTAATATTAATGTAAAAAATACTTTTCAATAATGCTAATCTATGCAAGTCCCTATCCCCAATTAAAACAACTTAATGCGTTCATTACAGTTCTGCTACAACCTAAAAAGTTTTCTTAATCCTTTCTACTCCAATTTACTGTAAATTACTGAAAAAAATAAAAATATGTATGTTTACAAATTAAAGCTCAAATTGAATGTGGCTCAAATGGCTCTGAAACTGACATTTTAAATTATATCTCTTCTTTGCCACAGTGTATAAAACCAGTAAGTTTCAAACTGGAGATTTACAAATTTGAGGACAGGAGTAAAGGGTGAGGGGGTGGGTTTGCCGGTAATGGAATTTGATATTCTAATTATGCCAATTAGACCTCAATGGAACATATACAAAATGCTAATTAAAGTGAAAAAACTCTTCATTAGAGACAAATTAAGTGAGACAGCCATTTGTGGGGAACTAATGCTTCTGATAAATGAGAGCATATTAGATCCACTTAGTTTAAAAGCCTCACTACCTCTGCTTTCACAGAGCTAATTTCTTGAGACTTCATTTCTCGGGGGTATGTTTGCTTGTACAGTATGTAATTGAATGCTACTCTGTTAGTTGTGGTGAAAGCAATATTAAGACCCATACCAATAGATGCTACTAAGGCCACTGTAGGAGATACAATATTAATATTATTTTACTTGCAGTGGGTGAACAGAAAACTGCAGAAGTAGATAGCTCTAAATGCTGGAAACAATTAGGTTAGAAGGTTTATATCCAATGATGTTTGTTGGCAATGAAAGCCAAAACATTCTTAGCAGGAATAGGAGCAGGTCTATTTCTTAAAACATCTTAGCGTTGTTACCTTTTTAACAGATACAAAATGCATGCCACTTATATACACATACAAATTACATTATGCAAGATAGAGAACATCATAGAAGCATAATGTGAAAACTAAATTCCTCAATACATCCGAAATAATAGAATTCACTGTACAGTACAAAGTGAATGCAGGTCTTTACACACACTCTTACTTCTTAAGCCTGTGATTTATTTCAATTGTGCAGGAACTTCATACTTTTTGAAGGATGGCAACAATTACAGGTCCAGCAATTCAGAAACTGGAAATGGGCGAACAATGATTGAAAGGTAGTCCTTTCATACAATCTGACTACAATAGCACAACCAGAGAACAAGGAATGAGCCCCATATTTGCACAACAAGGCCTGGATCTTTGCCACTTACTCAATGAAGCATTTTTTCTCCACTGTCCAGATCCTGGAGGAACTGGTACCCCTATCTGGAAGCAAACTGAAGATTCTTTAAAATGTCTGAAGGACGCACAATGACACTACCGAGAATGCTCAGAACAATGTCACTAAAAATCATAATGTGAAAGAGTTGAATCACAGAGTACCACTCAGCTTTTTCAAAATCAAAATTAAAACAACTAGGCAGCACAGGATGTCATCATTCTTTCATAGAAGTTACATTTTACATAACAATACAGGAGGATAATTTCTAAAATTTACATTGCAAGCACAGTTCAGACAACAAAAAACAACATTATTTCACATATATTTGAATAGTTTTTACTCGGAAATAGTAAAGGATTCATTTACATTTAGGTAACATATATTAAGACATTCTCTCTTTATAGTATTTCAGAGTGTACGGAAATCTTAGAATGGGTATAAAGTATTTGAGTGTTTTATTTTATTGTTAGGGTTATTATGTTAAATGTTTTATTTGCAAATAACTATCAAATATAACTGCAATAGTAGATATCTGCAACTATATAAAACTATATAAAAGAACTGTAAATATTTTTTATTTTTAAAACTCTAAATAGAATAATGTGACTTGGATAAAGTATGCTTACATTAACTTAAATTCTGTTAGACTCCTGACTTTCTTTAAAGAGCATTATTCAACATAAACATTAAGTTCTTTCCTTTCAATGATAGCTGAACTAAATTTAATTCACCTTCTTCCACAGAAATCTAATAATACAGTATAGGCACATAACTTTTATCAGTTCCCTTATTAATCAAGTAATAAAATACTCTGCTTTTGGCAGAGAGGAAGATTGATAATGAAAGACGTGGAAAGTGTGGCATTAAGGCAGAGAGCAGTTTTGCTGCCAATACTTTCCTGGGTAGAGTGTCTGCAGAATGGTCTGTTTTACAACAGGCTCTTGGCTCGGGCACTGAGGTGTCTTGGCACAGAGTAACTACACTGCGCTTTGCTTTCTTGTGTTTGTCATCAAATAAAAGCAATGGGCCAACTGTGCCAAAACTATATCACTGGTAAATCACTGTAAAACTAAGAACTTATAAAACTGACTTATAAAATGAAGAAAAAGACATCATATATGGGCCAGACTGCTTTATTTGATTAAATACTGCACATTTTTCTTCTCATGTTATCAGTAGAATGAAGAAACTCCAACACATCAAACAGCCATGCACTGAGGTCTTAATCTCATCTGTTATGTTGAATGATTGCAAAGTTAAACAATAGTGAAGGAACTGGATACGCTAGGCTTAAAAAAAGCAATTTGACCATCTACAAACACTGAGAATTTAAAACTTAATTTTAAGTGGCTAACGGAGATCAATGTCAATTCCAGCATCACCATGTAACCAACAGCAGATTACATCATAACCTAAGGAGCAGCTCATTGATGTGATTATCGCAATATTAAAATTATTCTAATGTTTGCTCTTTCTAGATTATATTAATGATCTAGATTCTGGTATAGTTAGCATATTTGTCAAGTTCCCAGAAGACACCAAAGTAGGAACATTAAACGTCACAAAATAAACACAGAAGCACATTTAAATTCAAATTCCTTTTCTTTTCGTGTACGCATTTAAAATCTGAAAAATGCACACATTATATATAGGATAGTAGAGAATACAAGATTTAATGCCAGAATAAAATATGCATTTTTTCTGCTCGTCTCAACCAGGCGTATAGACCTCTTTTGATGGAAGTAAATATTTTGTGGCTCAATAAATGCTCAATGCTATTAATAATCAATTAACAAAGTTTACCAAAGTAAATATCTAAACACACAGTAAATACTCAACTTACTAATACATAAGAAGCAAGCTCTATAATATCTGACCATGTTTTGCAATGTAAATTATATAGATTTCATATTCAGGCTCCAGGCAACAAAAAAGTTTAACTGTAGATTAATTGAACCATAAATCTCAAAATAGTTGCATTTTATGCTTTTAAGAAACTGATCAACAAAAACAATTATTTCCTTACAATTAGGAAATGCCCTCTAAAGGTAAGTTCAAAGTCTCTCCACTATGCTGATCTCATTTTACTGGCTCTTTTAATACCCACTTATTTGAAATCCTGACTCGATGAGATCGATAACTTACTAGTTGAATCTTTCTTGCTTCTACTGTGTCCTACTTTCGACCTTGTAGCTTGTTTCCTTGTTGATGAGATCAAAGATCAAAAGTTGTGTTCCATACATCACTTCAATAATAAAAGTCTTAGTCTTAATTTAAGCTGGGATCTTCCTCACAAACAAATAATAATGGAAGGAAATAAAACATTATTATTACCTGCAATAATGGGCTATAGTACTGACACTTGACATTTTCCAGTTAGAGAATAAAATGTAAGTTATGAAGAGAATAGTAAAGAATAAGCATGAGCATGCTAAGTAGGTTTTTTTCCCCAAAATAAATTATTGCTTTGCCTTAGCTTAGATTTAGATTTGGTTTCTATAGGAATTGTACCTTGACAAGTTGTTCATTCAAAGGACTTCAGAAATCTATGTTGCACTGTAGATTTTCAAGGCTTTACCAGGTACCAGAATGTCACTGTCTGTCAGCCTTTCACTATAAGTAAGACCCCCAAAGAAAAAAAAGAAAAAAACATGGTACACTCATGTTGCTTATACTAACAGGAACTGAGCCATTAAAACATGCCAGAGGCACAGCACAGAACTAAGATTTTTAATAATTCTATTAGACATGGCAGATAAACAAATCCATTGCAATCTGTGCTTAATGCTACTGTTTTTTGTATGTGAAATATTTTTTTTTATATAACAGACCTTTTTTGTATTATATCTGCCAGCATTCAAAGGGTATTACATAAGAACATACAACATGGTTACAAATGAAAAAAGGCCATTCCCACTATCTACTCCATTTTTACTCCAGTATTAATCCCACTATCAACTCAACTCCAGTTTATTGAGTTCATCAAGTTCATCCTGAAGAAGCCGACTTCAACAGCTTGTTTAAGAACCCCACAACTCTTTGTGTAAAACATTCCTCCTACTCTCAGTCTTAAATACCATTTCTGTACTTTCCACTTATGCACTTATGTCTTCTGGTTCATATTTCACTGTTTATGTCTATAGTGTTGAAAATGTTGAATACTCGAGTCATGTCTCCACATATTCTGTTCAGGTCTAAAAAGGTTCAGTTCTTTTATCCTGTAGGTGTAAAACATTGCTTTACGCCCAGGAATGTATCTCATTGTTCTTTTCTGGACTGTTTCCAGAGCAGCAATATCTTTTGGTAAAGTGGTAACCACAATCGTACATAACATTCAAACTGTGGTCTTACTAGTACATTGCACAATTTTAACATTACATTAAATTCTGTACTTTAACCTGAATATCAGAATCCTCAACTACAGAAAAACACTGGGTAAAAATATTCAACAAAATTAAGAGTGGTGAGCCCTGCAAAGAAAAGCGTTGCATTGATACCAGCTATATCAGCAAATAAGCTAATTTGTTTTCATAGTAATTGCAACTACTTTCATTCTGAATGTTCACACATATACTTGGAAACTCACAAGATTCCTTTTTAGAATCTGTTAGTGCAGTGAAAATGTCAAGACAAATTTGGAAACACTACATAGACAAAGGGCTTGCACATTTGAATTTTATATAGTGGTATGTAACAAAGATTCCATGTTCTTAGAATCCTTTTAACAGCCCCATTAATCAGATAATGTCTGCCTTGGAGGATATAAGAAACAACTGAACAAGTGGCATATTTAGAATAGACACAGGACAAAAAACAGATTTCCTTCTCTGACTTCTCTTTACGCATTTCTACAGGATCAAGAAGCCTAATGAACTGAGATAATATACAGTAGCTCTAGATACTGTTCATTCCACCCTCCCTTTGGAATTAAGCACTTTGCAAGTTTTAACAAGGAATCCATTATGATGAAGAATATTTTCACAGTAACTGTTATGGCTGAGAGCCAAGCAAGAAGTAGCCATTTAGATAGAATCAGCCATGCAATCATGCAGTCTTATCACTTCACTTGTCTTTTGAAGGCAATATACAGTAGCCCTATAACAGAGATAAACTCTACCCTCATCTATGAGATAAACTAGTGATGTGTGGGAGTGATATGTAGGAGCCTCAGTCCATCACTATGATAGCCATGTTCTTTGGAGTCAAGGTCTGCCAAGCTCTGTTTCAAAAAGCCAGCCCTTGACAGTGACTGTGACAAAGTGCTCAAGTCACCTTCAGCTGTAATCTGTCCTCTACTGGTCAAAAGGATCCACAGCCTCATTCTTAAAGATCTCCACATCCTTTCCTGTCCCCAAAATATTATTTACCTCCTACTAACCTCATTCCAATGCACTGATCAGGGCAAAACTGTGCAAGATTACATTTATTTATTACAAGATTTTAAACATAATAAAATAATTACTGTTTATAACCTGATGTATAGTAAAAAGCCTCTATGTACTTGTATATTATGATATATTTAATATAATATAATAAGTTCTGGCAATGCTTAATGGGCTGTTTTCAAGGCTGACCAGTCTTTCTGGTACACACAAGACCTCTGTATTGCAAAAATATTCAATTTATAAAAAAATGATAAATATGTTACTGTTTCATAGTCTGTATATTATCACAATGGTAAGACAAAGAACACTGGATCTTCACATATAACCTCAACGCTTTGTCTTTATATACTGTATATGTATTTGCCCAGTATAATAAATTGCTAATAACTGCAAATTTCATTGGATAGTCCACTTCCTTTCATTTCAAAGGAACAATATTTTTTTAAATTATTTTACACACATATAATTATTTATACCTATACAGATAGGAGGTGGCATAGAATAGTTGACAAACCTCTGAAGTCATCACTGGTTGTGAGTTTGAGTCCCTGCTGCTGACACAGCTGTTGTACCTTGAGAGAGGTATTCAGTTGCTCTAGTCCACCCAGCTTTAGAAGTGGGAACAAGCAGTGATAACGGGACAGGTAATCCCTGCAATAGTTTGGCATATCAACTCATCTCTATTCTGCTTAATGACACAGAAAACTTGAACTCCTGCTTGTTCAGCCACTTTAGCTCTCAAATGGACTTTACGTTTTACTTGGACAGACAGCATCATCAGCAGTAACAGGAGATAGAAAGTAATATACAAGGAATTACAGAGCAAAAGCAAACGGAATGATGGAAAAACACCATCATTTTCCTATTTCTTCTTATAGAATAATTTTCCAAGACCAGAGCTATCACATTTAGCCTGTCTTGAAACTTAAGTCTGCTTGGACACAGTTTACTGAGGTTGTCTGTGGCAGACTTGTCTCACAAATCATTGAGAAAGAGTCACTAAAGTTCTAGCAGATGGAGTCAGTCCCACACCCATTCAGACTGCTCACAGAGCAGAGGGAGCTATCAGTTTAAAGTCACAGCCATTTATAAACACAGCTGGAGCCTTTTCATCAGATGTTACGGATCACATGAAATACCACATACTAGAGAAACCAGCTACCATAAAGTAAAAGAGAGGCTATTAAGCTATCTGGAGAGGTTCCTCTCCTGGATTTTGATTAATTGGGATTAATAGAAGCCAAGTGCTGAGAAACAGGTGCCTGGCTTTTCAAAGTCCTTTGGAACATCAAGTGCTGTTACCTGAACAGTATCTGTACTATAGTTTAAAGCACACTGAGGTCACACAAGGACAGACATAAAAATCACTGTTTCTGCACCAAATTCAAGTTTTATTGTCCAGCCACCTGCATCCTATGGCAATATTTTCCCACTTAATTTTCCAACACAAAAATTTAAACTTTACATTGATGGAAGGTTAACCATGAAAAGAGATCCCTTTTTCAAAGACTATCTTTCAATCATGAAAAAAGACAGTTTATTCTAAACCCATGAATGTAGAGGACTATAAACACCACATAAATATGCATTGGTTTTTATAAGATTCAAAGTAATGGTATTTTTAAGCGATGAAGATACACTGGTTTTTTTTTCTTCAATCTCACACAACTTGGAATCATTATGTAATCTACCTAGCACAATTCAGTTACCATCTCAGTTGTTCAAGACAGATAAAGTCTTTACCATACAACTAATAGTTTTGTACCTACAGGAAAACTATAGAGTGCAGATGGATGTACAGATTTTGTTGTTGTGCATAACACTTCAAATTTACCCAGTAAGCTAATGAGATAACTGCTGTAATGTGAATGGGGGATACCCTAGCCAAGTCTACTAAAGCCAAGAGATACTCAACACATTGTGAGCTGCCAATTGTTGGTCTTGTCATAGTCAGCTCACAGCATTGTCTACATTCAAACCTGAACTCTCATTGGGTACTTTTCTGGCTAAGCCACTTTGATATCTTCAAAATAAAGTCCTTTTGCTCATGTACAAGGATTCCAAGTTGCACATTACACTAGTATGACTAGTAATGTATGATTAATACGTGATATAGTAATATTTCCTAAGGCAATTTTCATAAAACTAAAGTAAGGACCATTGAAAAGAAGTTGTGATAACAAACATGTGATAAGTTTTACATTCTAGTGATGTGAACTCTAAATTATTGATTGATTTCTTTGTTCCTGCATAGACAGAAAGCATATTAAGTAGTCAATGGAAAAAAAAATGCCTAAAATGTATGATATGCATTACAGTCCATCAAAATTATCACAGTGAGGCAAAAAACATGAGAAAATAGTAATAAATTGGAGGGTTTGCTGTTAAAGATAATTTCTGGCACCACATAAAAATGTACTTTAAATAAAATCAGATTTTAATGATGTATTCAGACAAAAATGAGAAAGATTTTTAAATATATTTAAAAGGCTTCTTGGCAGATAAAAGTATGCATTTTTAAAATAAAAAACATGATTTCTAACCCAGCATGTCATATAGGGAATTAAAAAAAGCCAGGAATACCAACAAAAACCTATATAAAGAATCTGGTTTATGTTGGTAAGAAACAGGAAATTAAAACAGAGAGTGCTTTCAGGTGAAACCAGTGAAGATTAATATGGTAAATAAATGAATCAATAGTTCTTTCTGCATTTAATTCTGGGATAAATCTTATTTGGGCTTAGAAACATTTTTGACAAATAAATGGATCCATGCCTAGTAAATTACTCAGTTAGCCACACACTCTTCAGACAACAGGATAATTTCACCAAGTGAAATATGACCTATTGCAGCTGATGAGCACATCACAGACTGTTGAAGCAGAGCAAAACAGTGTTAGAGAGAAAGAGAAGGAGAGGGAGGGAGAGCTCTAAACTTAGGCCTCACTGTTATATGGCTTCTTAAAATAGTTGTGAAATTCCAGCCCGTCCTCCTCCCAGCCCTTGCCTGCATAGGTTATGCAAGCCAAGCGGACCAATGTTTTTACAGAGCGGAGCGCCGAGGAAACAAGTTACTCAGCAAGGAAACTCCGCAGCACGTGACACCTGGGAACTTTTGACCCCAAGTTCAGCAGAATGGTCAGAGTTCATTTTTCAAACTCTTTTAGAAAGTAAATGACACTCCACCCTCTTCTGAAGGCAAGCTATTCGAAGGCTCAGTTATACTCCTCCCTCTTCCCAGCTTCCTGTCTGTTTCAAGAGGAGCCCAAGGCTGAGCTTGCACTCCACATAAGCAGATGGATCAGAAAGAACTCACCCTTACTTGCCAAGCTCACTGTTCAATACTACCTCTTGCCAAAAAGAGGAACCTGGTCCCACCCTTATGCTTGGTGACTTAGATTTTAACTCCTTGATTTCCAGAAACAACACATTTTACGTACACATTTTGTGACTTACTATCACTAAAAGGCTAAGCCTTAAAAATCAAAATCGAAGTGGACTTCTAGTTATTTTTCCATTTATTATTATTATTTAGAGTGCTGCTGCAGTTCATCAGATTCAAACAAAGACTAATCTTGAAATGACCTGCAACAGCAATTTCAATAGTTTTTCCTTCAGAGTGACACTGAGACACTTCCTCATACTAAAAGACAGAATGCCAGAAGGACAAATCACTCTGGCAACACTCATTTCAAGACTTGGTAATCAAGGGGGTGAACAAAATGCAACAACAAAGGTTTTGTTTTAAGGTCTCAAGCAAGCATTGAATATCCTGTGTCTAAAAATGCTCACAGTCAGAACATACAGTAAGTAAACCTATTTAAAAATAACCTATTGAGAAAAAGAAACCTTTTACAGACTATCTCAGGCTGATACTACTGACAAACACTTGAGAAAGACAGCTCTGCCAGTAAAGCTTGGATTAACTGCCAGGAAGGACATGAAGAGCTAATTCAGACACTTTATTAAAATGATAAATACTGAAAGCATGCCTCTTTCTGTAACAGTTATCAAAGTGGGTCAAATTACCAAACAGGGTAATTTAGCCATTCTATTTTTTAACGTTTTTATTGTGCAAACAATGGACTGTTATATGTACTCCCATGCACTCTCAAACACACAGAAATGCAAAACCTAACTGTGTCACAATTTATAGAAAAACTGCTGAGGAGGCTCTGAGGTTTTTCTTGTGGCTCCTGTGTGTCTGTTAGGGCAACAGAAAACATTTCATCTCTGTCTACCACTCGGAAAATGCAATAAAGAACACCAGTCACCAGCAGTTCACAACTAGCATAGAGAATAACTTGTTTTATGTGTTTAGAACAAACTGTCTTTCTGAACATATATTTATAATATAGTCAGTTTGAACATTTTTTGTTATTTTCTAGGTTCAAACAGTTCTACTCACCTCAGCTTGTTGATCTATTTTCACTGAGTTTATTTTATAAAAAAACATCTGCACTAACTGGAAGAAAGTTGCAAGAATACATTTTTTAAGGAATGTTTTTGAACATTGTGGAAAATTAGTGCATATTAATTAAGAATTACTAAGACAGCTAAACTGTGCCATTTGATGGCAATGAAGGTTTTTTGTTTTTTCAGCTTACGGTATGTGACTCAGAAACATCAAACACTTATTAATAAATTATGCAATAAAAAACCTACCACCCACACACATTTTTCTTCAGTTTTTATTAAGAACACTATAGCCTCAGTGAATGTGTCTGCTGTTGTCCGGACGCTTTGTGGATGAAATATTACAAGACAAAAATAAATCCAGACAAAATTGATTTAATTTGTTATTTATTTTACTTTCCTTTCCTCAACACAGTAAACAACTATATCCTTAAATTCAATTAAATAACACTTGTAGATTTTAGTTACTATTGCCTTATGATGAAAACCAAGATAACCACGCTCATTTCAGAATATGTAGATTGCAAGTCTAAATAAGGGCTTCATTAGAAAAAGTAACACACTACAAAAAAACACATAAGATGTTTGTTTTAGAGCCCCTCCGATGAGGACCTGACACATAATATGAGTTAATATATAGGCAGGGGCTTTAAACTTCTGTTTACTAAAGTGGTTAAATTTATTTCTAGATTTTAGTGTTTATTTTTTCTGTTCTATAATTCTGAAACCAACAGTTACTCCTCTAATGAATCAATATAATGATTAAATATGCATTCTCAGTATTTCATACCAATCACTACCAATCCATTCACAGGATGCATGCAGCCTACATTTATTCTAAATATACCCCCACGTAATGGATCTTTAGAAGGGTATTTTTAAATCTATCTTTCATATGTTTATCACTACAGAAAGGTTTTTTTATTTGTGAAGAGTGACCATGGAACACAGAAACAGTATCACGCTGCAATTCAAGTATAAAAATGATATTGCATCAATGTCTGAGGATAAAAAGTCTAAATCATAATGCTTACTATTTTTATTTGTTGTTAAGAAAAAAACAATAACTAGATGGGAATATAAATAAAACAAAAGAATATGAAGAGATGATGATGACAAAAACCATTATAAAGAAAGTTTGAAGGAGAGTTTGTGTGTGGCTATGTGTGACAGAACTTCCCTTAGGCTCCATAAACAATAGTTCTTCTACTGCAATGCATTTAGAAGTTTCCTCAGCAAACAGGATAATTAAATTTGTGTGATTAAGCTTAGGAAAGCCATGAAAAAGAATCCATTTGACAGGAATGTAGACAAGGAAGTGTTTAAGAGCCAACATCCATACCAAATGTCTCTTCAATCCCTAATCAGTTACACATTCATACCTTCCAAAACGATACAGTACCCAATACTGTTGATGCTAATTTTCTGCAGAAGGTCCATTACAGGATGCAGCAAATGAAAATTACAAAATTTGAGGTTTTAAAGCAAGTTGAAGATACCTAAGAAGGCCAATAAAATGTATTTTACTCATCCATGATCCCTTAAATATAATGAGTAATCATTTGAACCTCCATTTAAAACAAATGCCGAACTTCTGGTATCTTGATCATCTGATTCTACTTTTGTGTCATTATGGTGTTTATTCTCAAAGATGGGGAAAGATCGCTCTGGCATCTGTTTTAGTTTAAGATCTATTGTTTTATTATTGGCACTGATTATTTTTAATAAAACCATAAGTTGCATTGGTGACAAATATGGCTAAAGATGGATTGAGCACCAACTGAAATAAATCAAAAGCAATAATGCTGTAGAATTAGTGGCATATGAAAAATGCATTTTACTTGTTGGTTAAAGTTGTTTACCATGATGTTGCTTAAAAGGAACATCTTCTTTGAAAAGGAAAATCTTTTTAAAAATGATGTACAGTAATTAAGTACAAAGAAAAAATTATAAAACTTCTGCAGCATAAAATCAGACAGTAAAAATGACAAACTGGCAGTTACATTAAAAAGGGAATACAACATAGATAGGACTGACCAAATCCATATATTCTAATAATGTATGCTGATAGAATGGATTGAACACGAACTTGCTTTTCCCTGCTCAGTTCCTTCTCCCCCTTGCTTGCTGGTTGCCATTGAGCTTATCCCTGAGTGACATAATCCCAGCACCGTGGGCTCTGCTCTAGAGAAGGTGACTCTGAACCTGTCTCTGTTTGTTCCCAATGCTATGCCCTCGCCTTTCCCTCTTGTCAGGTAGCACTAGCGTCACCTACTTCCTTAATCACAACCAATCAGCATTTCCGCAAACCACAAATGTCACCTGCCTGGAAGAGCAAAACAATTAAATTAAACGAAGTCCCTTCCTGCTTAGTGCCACAAAACTCTTCCCAAAATGAAAAAATAACCCAGCAGCAGTAGAGAGACATAATGCAGTTTTTTAACAGACTAGCTACCAAAAATATACAACCACTGGACACAAATAATTACTTTAAACTTTGTGTTAATACTGGATTTAATTATAAGACACCATTGTGGATGTCTAAGGCCACTTGTTCAGAAATCCCCCGTTGTTATTAGAAGCAACTTCAGCTACACTGATATTTCACTGCAATAAAACTTAAAGTGTTATTATATCAATTGGCAAAATCACAGCTTAATTTCAGGCCTAAAATAGGTGAATGTCTCATGATATGACAATGGTATTATTGTTTTTGTAAAAACAAAATCTCTCCCTTCTTGCTTGGTATAAGAATAGGTAAAAGGTTGCAGTGTAGACAGTGGAAATTAAAATAAAGATCTGTGTTAAAATGAAGGTCAAGAATTCCCCTCCCCACACACCCTTATGTATTCTGCAGCGGCGTAAGCCATAACCTGGTGAACTTACCTAGAAAATGTATGGATTTCCTATAAGAAGTTGCTGTGAGCAATTCCACAATAGTTATATCTGCCTGAGGCTCCTGAATGTACATCTACTCTGTTGAAATCCCTCAGAAAGAAATAGGATGATTTCAAAGTTCTCAGTTTCCAAAACAAGGGCCATAAGTGTAATGATGTACAAGCAAAGTGACAGAATCTTTCTTTCCCAATGATAGAAACCAAAGCAAACTAGTCCCAGAAGAGTACAGCTGATACCATCTGGCAATATCACTGCATGCTACACCTCTTGTTTATTGATACTTGTTGTCCAGCCATTAAAGTATTAACATGCAGGAAAGCTCTTCAAAGTAAAAAAAAAGGTCATTCAGAAAAAGGAGCTGATTATGTGTAATTTGAGAAAACATTAAATGTGCATACAAAATTCTTATCTGATCATTAAGTGTCTTTTAACTTAAAGTGAAATATATCAGTTCACCAGTTTACCAGTTTGTATGCTTAACTTCACAGTGCTTTGGTATACATACAGACACTCCTCTCATTTCAAATAATCAAACTCAGTTAAAATGCTGACTGCAACCTTCCATCTTTATTAGTATATAATATTCCATACAGTCTTGTCTGTTACATCCAAACCCCATTTCCTCTAATAGCTAAACAATGTTTGTTTTAGTGACTGACCCACAGAAACTGGAACTACACCTAAGAAATTAGTATTTTGATTTTTTTTATTCCAGTTTTCCTTGCTTAACACGTTTCATGCTGAGAAATTTGCACGGCTCATTTAAACAGCATTGCGTAACCTAAGCTCTGAAGCAATTCATGTGATCTAGTCGTTTCTCCAACTTTTTTTAAGAACAGAGTGATCTGTGAGATAAACAGAGAAAGATGCTCTGTTTTATCTTCCATGTGAAATGAATGACAAATTATTTGGTGCCGACATCATGAGAACATAAACTAAATTGTGTTTCCAAAGGAAAAAGATGTCTGGTGAGAAGGTACAATACTAACATAGAATAGCTAGGAGAAAAGTGTGCATTCTGTTAAACAGCACCAATAGTGAGCATGCACATAATACTGTACATTCATTCATTGCTTAGAATTATGCCTGAATGCCACCCGAAGTGGCAGTGAAAGCCCTGTGTAAAAATAACCATTTGAGCTATCCAGTGCTGTTTTGAACATAAAAGGCAAACATTCCCACTATTTATTATTTTGATTGATCATAAAATAAGGGCATTCTAGGTTCAAAGTTTTAGTAAGGTATGACACCTGAAGAAGGCTTCACAGCTGATAGGTTGTGTTTTCGCTCTTCTCTTTCCAGCATGGAATAAACCTATTACTTGTTCCTTTATAAACGTATTGTTGTCTATGTGTTACATTTCTTGCAAATCAAATATTCAAATATGGAAGTTCCTTCAATAAAATACTTTGTAGAGAGCTGCGATGAAAAAACTAGCTGAAAGCCAAACACAAACAGTATCTCCACAGCCATCAATGCAAGGACTTATAGTACAATTGGTTTATTTTAAGAAAAGCATCATAACGAAAGCTGAGTATGTCCAAACTCTATTTCAATTCAGTCAGACCTTAAAAAGTATTTTTAAAACACTAGAAATGAAACAGAACTATAACGTTCACCATTTAGAAGATGGTTCTGATTTTGATTTGAACAGGATAAATCCATACCTGGAATCTAATCTTTATGAATAGGGAAAATGTATCAGCTTTCTTAATCTTCCAGGTAATCTGTTTATTTCCCCAACTATTTAATGTACTTTCAGATTTATTTTCTTCTTTCCAATTCCATTTGGCAGGATTTACACCTCAGTGTCAGGACTGACAATAGAAATATAGAATAAAAACAACAAGTGAGCAGGCTGGAGAGGAAATGTGGTAAAGCGCTAAATTAGATCATAGAAATATTCCCTTTAATCCCTTTAATTTATCCTCCAGCCATTAAAGGCTCTATCTGCATGAATTACGAGGCTAATCAAAGGATGAAGTAAGGATTACAGTGTCCTAGTGCCTCGCCCTTGGAAAAGTACATCTAAAATAGTCTCCCTGTTAGATCCGTCATTCATTCACATAAAGCACTTACAGGAACTAAGAGTCTATAGCCCTTTTTTGCTAGTATAAAACAAACAGCTTCCAAGATGGTATTTTACCGCTCTTCTTTATAAGCAAAACTACCAGCTGGCAAATTACTCTTCATCCTGCTGCAGCTCTATCTTTCTAACTTCTGCTTCATTTATGTCCATTATCATTTTTAGATATAAAATGTAGCATCCCATAATACTCATGCTTTTGTGCTCTTCATGAACATTTTTTAGAAATAGTGAACTAGAAAAAAATGTTAAACATGCATGTTAAAATATTACATGCAATATATGTAAAGGCATTACAGATATTTATTAAGGATGCTTTTCGGTTTTTAATGTCTATCCAAAAAGTCAAGAGCTATACTCACATTTTTACTTCTTTGAAGATGCAATTTTACAAAAATACTTCATAAGGTTAAGATTCATATTCACTAACTAAAACCTGGACAGATATTTAATGTGTTAATTTATGATTTTATACGTACAATGTTATTTACAGTACATTGCTTACAGATATACACAATATAATAGTGAAGAACTACTTAGCGCCAAACTAATAAAGTACCTACCCTACCCTAATATAAAAACAATTTAAAACAATGTTTTACATTACAGAAAACAAAGAACTTTCAACTGTTCAACGATATCCGTTTCAGTTGCAGCGAAAGGGCTGTGCCTTTGGTGTTTTTTCCCAATACTACTTTAATGACAGGGGAGCGCAGTAAAGAGTAAGTCTGCAAAAAATCACCTGGGTGAAAGCGCTAAATCCTTTTACAAAGCCTTTGGCTTCCTCGGACAGCTTGAGCGTGAGCTACTGTTAAGTGCCTAAGAAGTGATCACCTGCTTCACATCCTGATTACACACTTCAGGAATGGCTGTGTGCCACACATTCCAGCGGGCACCCCCTGTACCATGCAAAATCAAGAGCTTTCCCTCACCGTCTGTGCCAGCACAGACAGGCCTTGTTGCCAAACCTAATCTCTGATCAGTTCATGGGAAAGCCTTTGGGAGCTATGCACTTTCCCCAGCTGCTAAGATTCAGAAGGATGGAGAACATTCTCTCCTAAATGCAGTCAATCTAAAACTCACTACCCCTGTTCAAATGAGCAGCTGTTACATTTCTGCAGGAGAAAGACATAGGCAAACATACAGTATATAGAACCATACAGGAAGTCCTGCTTATAAACATTATATGTATTTAAACGGTATTCACATTAATGATGGCTAATGTAGCAATGATGTCATTTTCTATAAAGAATACTGTACCATTTGGTTGTGAAAAGTGCAAAACAGTAAAATTGTGTTTTAATTAAGAGATTTTATTCTTTACATTTCAGAATTTATAGAAATGTATAGAAAAATGAAAGAATTTAAATGGTCATATAAAAGCTAATTGACTCATAACCTGGCCTGAAACTAAAGCAGTACAGCCCAGTACAAAAAACATTTTATCTGATCAGACATGGCTTCTGTCGCAAATTTTACTTAGAAGTCTAGAGCAAACAATAACGACATTGCTGACGTTGTCCAATAACACATGCAGTACATAACCTTTAAGTTTCAAGCTCCAGTCTTTGGAGTAACACAAAAAAACATTCTAAAGAGTATTCTGCTTATACCACGTGTTTATAGCAGGTAATTCATTATTTTCATGCCACAGATATTAGAGGAAAATGCTAACAACCACAGACGACATTGCATCCTGTTCTTCAGCTTCTCATTGTTCTCTAATTGTTTCCAGCTTCAGAAGATCATGTGAAAGGCCCACATTCCTGGGTGTAAACACAATCTCAGGGACTTGGTATGACAGTGCCAAAAAAAAAAAACAACATTGCAGAAAGAAAAAAGGTGGTATGCTAAGGGGAATCATTTTTAGTGTTTGTTCAATATTTAAACTGTCCCTTTTAAACAAACATTCAAGTACACAGAAAAGGAAGGGATTGTATCTTTTCAAAATGCTACTGTAAATGCAGGTTATTACTTTGACAGAAAACAATGTGATAGTGCAAAATTACTATAAGTGTAACCTAAGCAAGGGCTCCTTGTTTCTGTAACAGCACCATGTAAATAAAGGCTAGACTTAAAACAAGTAGACTACTTTTATACACGAAACTGGACTGTGAATTAAATTTCAGAGAAAAAAAATGAAACTGAAGATGTTATCTGTATTAGGAATTAAACTTTTCATTTTGGTAGCCAGAGAAAAGGAAAACTGCAGCAGAACATGGTTGCTGGCATCAAGACTGAACAGTAATGGGAGTGAATTTATTTTTGTGTGGGATGGTGGGAATCAGCAAACAGACATCTGTCTTTTAATAAGTTAAAAGGCCACTAATGGACTGCAAAACATCACAATTCAGATAAAAACAGTAAATCAACAAACTGATAAATCATATAGCATCCCATCAAACCTAATACTCATAAGGGAGTTAACAAAAAACAAATTAAATATTAATCTTTATATAGAAATTAAAGCCAGTGAAAGCAAACGTTTTATATTTTTATGCTAACACACAAAATCAAAGCACTCAGTCAACACAACACACAACAATCTACAACTACTGACTGTTCACAAAGGAAAAAAAAGGGAAAACTAGGTCAAGTCACGTGATCCAGCAAGACTGCAGGCTGGATTAATTTTTTACAGCTTGCTGTCACTTACAAAACAAATATTGTGTTTTTCCAGGGACAGGGTCCAATGAAAGTTTTCATGGGGTGTTGCAGGTAAAATCATTTTAATGGGCTGTAAGGATGAACCGAAAAGACTTGTTGGCTATTAGGAAAAAAATCTTTCCATGTATATTTGCAATAACAATTAAATAACTGGGGTTGTAAGTATACCTAACCCAGTAAGTGTAAGAATGAAGAAAAAAGACAAAATCACAAAATATCCTAGAGGGGAAAAACTGTCTTTGGGTTGAATGAGCAGCTTATTCTTCAGAGAAATCTGATATTCGGCTTATCTTTTTGAAAGCCTGAATTGCTAGAGATTATGCTGTAATATCATAATACCCTTGTTATGTACAGAAAAGACATGATGCATATCTACATAACAGCCTTGTCCGAAGAAATATCTAAATTGTATTACATAATGAAGTATCACCTGAATATTTAAACTTTCAAGAACACATATAAACATAGCAAAAATCTGAAATCAATCCATTGAAACAAAATGTATT
Source organism: Lepisosteus oculatus (assembly GCF_040954835.1). Classification (NCBI taxonomy): domain Eukaryota; kingdom Metazoa; phylum Chordata; class Actinopteri; order Semionotiformes; family Lepisosteidae; genus Lepisosteus; species Lepisosteus oculatus. The sequence goes on along the minus strand of NC_090719.1, from coordinate 6,914,638 downwards.
TAAATGTATGAATCCAACAATTTTACCCAGAGCATAAAAGAGTGAATAATAGATTATTTTATCAATACCACCAAAGTCACAAATATGTATCTATTTAAATTATCCTTATCCTTTATTTATTATATCCTTTATTTAAAATAAAAAACACCTGACAATTTTCAAAAATCTGCATGACAACAGTAAACACTTAGCTCTGTCATTTAGACACTGAGCCATTGAACAGCAAAGGGGAGTTCTCTGAAATCCCACAAAATGGGCAGGAAAAAGATTAATCTAAAGGTCAAGTTATATTACACAAAGTTGAGTAAAAGTCTGAGGAAAAAAGGGAATGAAGGAATCAGTCTGTCAGGTGTGGGAAGGCAATCCTCTGCTGCGCAAAACCACCTCCTCCCTACTGTCCACCTGCACATCTCTTGTGTCTGTGTCCTGAAAAAGGAGAGCAGCTGCTCAGGTGGGCCCAGGACGAAGGCCCAGGCCCAGGAGAGCCTTGGGGTGAAGGGGGGAATCAGTGAACTGGAGTTTGAGACCAAAGCACAGCCCAGTTCTACAGGCAGGTTGTGAGAAGCGCAGAATGGCAGCAACCACAACGCATGCCAGGTTTTCATCGCTTCCAGAGCGTTTCGCAAAACAAAACATTTCTTCAGCAACCAGAAAAACCTAAATTAACAAAACACATTAAATGAATCTGTATTTGTTGACATACACTAATCAGCCATTTGCATAAACTGAGAACTATATATATTTTACATATATATATATACATATGAATACATATAGGACAACATACAGTATATATCCTTTATAAAATATATACTTATATAGGTTTTTGAGAATTGTATATAGTGTACATTCAAACACTAAGCACTCAATATACCATATATGCTATTTATTCTTTAAAGTATTTGAGGATGGTATGTAGAGTGCATACGAATGTTACATAGGATTTGTATTTTTAAAGTTTTTGCACTCTGTCAATCAGTGATGTAGTGATGAACGTGGTTTTATCCAATGTTTTCGATTTTCATCTGGAGAAGGGGGATTTGTATGTCCATATACAATTATACTAATACTTCACACCTGAAGAAGGCTCCACTGCTGAAACATTGTGTTTTCTTTCTTTTTTTTTCAGCCTGGAATAAACCTATTACTTGTTCCTTTGTAGACTACGCATACTACGCAGCTACCCACCTGAACTACAATTATACTACAGTATATAGGTATACTGTATACAGTAGGTAGTAGGTATATTGTATATTGCAATTCTCACTGTACTGTACCTAGTATTTTCCATGTTTGTTACAAAAAGTTTACAAACATATTAGTTTAGTTATCAACATATACTACCACTGATTAACATGGAAAAAATGAGTCGAACATGTGTGATTACAGTAGTTTTAACTCACAAAGAGGTCTGGGTTACAGCAACCAATAATAATGAACAATATTATGTACACTCAAGTTCTATATATTTGTATACCTTAATGTGTAAAGTTAATTTACAGAACCCCAAATTATTTTATCTAAAACTGATAAGTGTTCAATATGGACAAACTACATGGCTCATGGCAGATCTCTGAAATGAATGAGAATTTCCCCCACAGAATGTTAATGAAAAGACTTTCAAAAAGCAGTAATGTATATTTTCACTGTGCTTGCATGAAGTACTGTTAGCTCATTTGGTTTCAATGGGATTAGTAAACACAGTCCAGCTCTGTTTTGTCCATGATGACAATTTTTTGATTGCTCTTCACATCAAGGTAAAACAAATGTCTTCTTCTCTACCACTTCAAATAAATATTCTATTGTGTGGGCTTTGTGCTTCATGAAAAAATAAACTGTGTGCATACTGTATAGTAGAGCTAAAAACAGGAAAATCTAGTCATGCCTTCTTTACAGTCATAAAATCAACAGTTGAGTCACAGGATTTCTGGAAGGCACTGACAAGCATGCATATCAGAATCAAAGTTCTTCGAAGATGCAATCTTATTGTATAGCATTGCAGTAAAATACAATTTCTGATATTGTGTTGGTTTTGCGGGTGTACTAAATAATGAGCATCAAGCAGTTATAGGACTACAAGCAGTGTATTTATTGTATTCCTGGAACTGTACTGCACTTTTTAAAATAATCTCCAAAAAGTGTTGAGGATGAGATATGTGTTTTATTTGGGAATCAAAAATGTAATGTAGACTGACCATTCACTGTCAAATAACCTAGGCACATGCTCCTTAGTATATTGTTTTCTTAAAAAAATATTATTCTAAAATTAAAGAAAGACTTTTATGTACTTTCTTGTGAAGATGTGCTTAAAGTCTTAAAAGTCTAAAATTAAATGCTCTGAGTTTTGACTATGACATGTAAATGTGTCATCTTGTGAATTATGTGAACATTAGAGGGAATAATCAAAAGGTAATTTCTTTCAGTTGCCCAACCAGCCAGAAGCCAGTCCTGTGATAATTTAGTCATCAGTGTTCTAAAAACCACAAAAACTCATTCCGCAGAATGCACACATTAAAGTTTTTTATCTAGATAGTGCTAAAAATGTTAGCACAGCAATAGTGTAAACAGCAAAGCACAGACACTTTTTAGACACCATTCAATACAAGTTTTCTTTCCTGACTATGACTTCCTGCACGAAAATATAGCTTTGGAAAAATTTAAATACCAAAAAAGCAGATTTTGACTGAACATCAGTCACACAGTAGCTAACTGTATTAGTAATTAATTGCCTTCTAGATAAACATACAGATCAGATGAAAAAACCCTTCTCCTTCAGGGAGAAAAGATAAAATGTCATTGTCTAAATGTGCACAATCCATGATTCACTCAAATTCAGAGAAGTAGTCAACTGCTGGAATTTCAAAATTTAACCAATAAAACAAAACTGTTCTTATTTTTCTAATTCTGTACAAATGAGAACACTGCTCAAAAGTTTGAAGGTTCCTAAGCCTGGTAGTTCAATGTTTTTTTTTTATGTTTTTGTTGTACACACTGGGATTTGTCTAGATAGATTTTTATTGCAACATATTGTAATACTTGCACATAAATTATGCAAATAATCTTTGTAAAATATAAAAATAGGAGGTAACTTTCCTCAATTATCTGGGAACAAAAAATGAGTGACAAAAGTCAGAGGGGTCTAACTGTGCTATGACCATCAATTTACTCACCTTACTTCTTAACTACTGTATCTACTGTTTATGATATCTAAATGCACATTTTAACATGGTTAGGAAAGAAATGCTGTAGGGAAAGCTCCTATTCTAGACAGGGTTTTTTTTCTATTGCTTTCCAGAGATTTTCCAGTAAAGCTAGTTAAGGTAATTAAGTAATTCCTTTGTAACATGTTTTATAATACAAGCAGATGGAGGTACTAAAGCTGATATATAATGTAGGAACTGAAAATGAGTATGTACTTATGGCTCACTACTGCTGCACTGATGTACATAGACACTGGGCAATGAAGTAGAAATATGTAGGACATATGCAGAGAAAAAAGATAATATAACATCCCAATTAAGATTCAAACATCATTGTCTGGTTTCAAGGGAGACTTTGTCAGAACTACAGTACATAAGAAATGGTACTGTAGGTTGTGTGGGGCCAAATGCCACTTTAAAAGGAAGATGTGTTAAGTTTAAGTATTTGGTAAACACATTTTCATGTAAAGGTTCATGTAAAGATGACGTACATGGTGCTCATTTTAGGGTGATTTGCTGCTTTAAGGTGGATGATACTGTACTAACATCTAATGTGTTTTACCTATCCACAAAGTGCATGGATCCAGCTGTAGTGTGACTATTAATGAAGACATCATGATAGTCTTCATTAATAGTCACAATTAATGACAATTTCATGAGCATTATTGGATAAATAATTTCTCAGCAGGGGACCAATGAGTGACCCAACAGAACTAAATAGCCACAGCTATATTAAAGAAAAATGTGTCCAGAGAGGGGCGGTACAGTGGCGCAGAGGTTAACATTGCTGCTTCACAGCACTGGGGCCTTGGGGTCAATTCCCAACCTGGAGTGCTATCTATGTGGAGTTTGTTATCCCCATGTTTGTGTTTCTGTGCTCTGGTTTTCTCCCAAAGTCCAAAGAAAAACAATTAGGTTAATTGGCTTCAGAGTAATTGTAAATGTGTATCTGTCTGCCCTGTGATGGACTGGTGTCCTGTCCAGGGTGTATTTTGCCTTGTGCTGTTGCTTGACGGCATAGACTCTGGCTCCCCATGACCTTGAATTGCAAGTACCAGTTAGGAAATGGATGGATATCCAGAGCAGAATTGAAATTATAACTCTTTGGACATGATTACCTAAAACTAAAATAATTACAAATCACACAAAAAATATATTTTCACCTGATATCATCAATGTGACTGGAAAGGCACTATGATGCATGCATTTTTTCATTTTACATACAAAATGTCAGATTTTGGTACTATCCATATAATTCAAAATATGCCCTTATTATTTCAACACTGACAAATACTCCACATAAAACACATATTTATTTTTGGGAAAAAGACTCTTTTAAAATTAAAGTATTATAGTATTAAACATTAGAAAAGACTGCAAAATGTTTAAAACAGAAATCAGTTTAAAATTTCATCTTCTACTATTATAGAGGACTGTAGTTCAAATTCCAAATGGGTACTGCTGTAACAATATTGAGCAAGATATTGCATTCACATTGTTCAAGTAAAAGCCCTGATGTAGAAATTGATACTGTACAGGTCCTCACTGTAAATGAGACGTTGTTCTCAATTGAAATGTCTTTCTAAATAAATATATATTCTCAATTAAAATGTATTTCTAAATAAATAATTATGTTATATTATTTCCAATTGATTCACCACTCTGCCATACACATTTCTGACATTCTGGAAAAAACGGAAAAAAAAATCCTGATTTTTTTCTGGAACTCTTACTGCAAAGAGGTTTGCATAACTTATTAAAGAGTGTAGGCTACATTTTTAACTAAGTGCAGAGAAGTATTAGAAATTTGCCTTAAATAAAATATTACATCAAATTGTAAGATGAAAAAGGAGCACTGCTTCAAACTGTTCTCATTCCACTATAAAAAAGCACTTCAGCACTTCAAATCCTAGATTTTAAATATTCTTTAACTATTTCCTTTGCTTAGTAATTGCAAACTTCATAGCACAACATACAAAAAAGCACATTTTGGCACCATGACTGACTGATACAAAGTTAAACTGATTTGGACTGTAATTACAACCATTATTAACAAATGAACAAACCATCTAGATCAATAATCTTTCAAATACCTGATTTGTATTTAAAGCATCAAGATCAATTACTGAAGAGTGTACAGTGATACAGTGTCATACAAGCACATAAAGGCTCTATTTCAGATCTCATCTTTAAGTTGAAAACTCCTAATGTTTTTATCAAAGGATTACATTAAAAAATACACAGATTAAGTTCTTCATTATTGTGTTTTATACTTTTATAATGTTTCAAATTATGGATAAAATATAAATTACTAAGAACAGATTTAGTTCTCCTGTCCACAGGTCTTATTAAACTTGAACTTAATTAGCCAAACTCAACTTTTAAGCAGCTCATGTGGCTCTGTTTAACCGCTATTAAAGCTTGGATTGACTCACACCTGTAATGCAGCAGGAGTCCCTAATGTTTATATACCACAATTGGGAGCTTTGAAGATGCTGGAGCCCGACATGAGGGGAAAGAAGAGAAATCAAAGGGAGACCCTTAAATTCCAGTACATTTGTCCAGACGGTTACAAAGTCTGAATTCCTCCAGATGTGTGATCTGTCTCCCTCCCCCCTTCGCTTCCCACACCCCCATTTCAGAAGGCAGCCAATTAAGCACATGTTTGCTCTTTGATGGTCTCTGGGCTTCACAGTATCTTTCAGGATCCTGCCATCAACTTTAACAAAACACTTCAGCGTTTTGTTAAAGAAAGGGCCTGGAGATGGGAAGAGAAAGAACAGAAAGGGGAACAAAAAAGTGGTTGCTAAAATGAAAGAAAACTTTGGTTCTGATTGCCTCCACCTGATCGCTATCCACTCAACCCTTCCCAGGTGAATAACACAAACTTGGATGCACTGAACTCTTGGTTAGAATCACATGCAGCCGTCATGACTTTCTCTAAGTTCAAGTCCAAGAAACAACAGCAGACAAGAATGACTCCAACAGTTCTCTGGCACCTGTTCAGTCAGAACTCACTTCAATTAATTTGATTGCAGGTCAATTTAGTTGTCTTTTCCTTTTTTCTATTAACTACACAAAAAAAGATTCTCATGTTGCTGTGATTAACATGATCAGCTTCTGAACTATACAACGCCAGTCTTTTCAATGAGCTGCCATCTGCTTGCCTGACTAAAAAACAAATCCACACCATGTTATCTTTTGAAACAGTCATTTACACTTCTGTAAGTATAGCAAGAGTTACAATTGTAATTTAACAGAGATTACAGAATTCAGCCTTCAGAAAATGTAATTTTACAATTTCCAACCTATAGCCTATACCAGCTTATTATCTTATTCTCCAATCTAAAATGTAACATCCCCAAAATACTGCAAAGTATTCAAATGTCTCTTCCTAAAAGTAGAAATCTATTATCTCAAAGTACACAGGACCTAAAAGCACAAGGCAATACTCCCCTTTAAATAAAAATGTTGCAGAAAAAATATCAAACTGCCTTCAAATCTCCATTTTTGTATGTATTGTGAATAAAGAAAACAACAGATACAGTGTATAGAGAGAACTGTTGTGCAAAGAAGTAGATAAGAAAATGTTCCCACTGTCTTTCTAATGTTTACATAACTGCTGAAATGTATGGTCATGACATTGTGATGTAGTCCAGTGCTTTCAGGAAGACTGTGTGTGCATAGCCTTTAAAATAAAAGGCAAATGTTTATATTTATATATCATTTCCAATTTTACTTTTGACAGAGATGATGTTCCAATTCAAGTGTGATCAAATTTAGATTAAGTAATTAACTGGAATTAAAAGGAATATCTAAAATTAACAACTGTATTTTAATTCGATTTGGCATTTTTTGTGAATGGAATTGTCAGTTACATTTTCAATGCCTCTGATCAACACCCATTTGTGTGCAAACATCTGAAAGTGATGAGTTTCTTTCATTTAAAAAAATCCTGAGGAATACTACTCCCCAATGTAGCCTGGCTGAATAGTCAACACACCTGTATGTAAATCACAACAACAGTGTCATGATTGATGAGCTGATTACAGTATTAGTTTCCATAAGGGAAAATTGTATTAGACAATTAAATCCCTAGCAGCTGTGCCCGTTGATAAATTGCTTGTTGTCATCTTTACAAGTTAGTCTGTTATTTTGACAATTGTGATGTGAATGTTAACACTTGCCTTCAGTTAATTGGAATGAGTTAACCTGCCCTACAGCTCTGTTCAAGGCCCAGCCTTAATCCTTCTTAAGATTAAGAGAGCTGACTGTGCTGGACAGTTTGCAAAGGATTGCTTAGACTGCAATGGAGAACCCTGCTCATGTGACTGACCCCTGACTGGATGAGGAACTGAGAAATGGAATAATGAACTTAATTTGCTCTACAGACTTGCTTTATTCTGATCATTTTATTCTGATAACAAACTGGGCATCCACTGTCCTATATGTAAACATCTAATATAAGTACCTTCACTCCTAAAGGGAAAGCTCTATTTTAATGTATAGCTCTTACCTGATGACAATTTTACAATGGTTGCAAGCATACCCTACTATGCCTGTGCACTCACCAGGTCTTGAATAATTTTAGTATTATGATTTGTATCCTCGTGGATTAAATACAGACAATCAGCTATTCCATATTGAATTTAGCATTAATTATGGCAAGTTAAGATCACAGTATTTCCCTTGTAAACTAAAAGTGGTTATCATTATATGATTCTCCACATAAAACATGTATTTTTTCTTAGTTTAGAGAGATGTCCCAACATCTTTGGGAAGTTAGTTGATCAACCCGACCAGGCTTCAGACCAACAGGAGTGGGGGCCACAGGTCCTCACCTAATGATTTACCAGCAACTTAATCAGATTGACTGTTAATGATCTCATGCACCTCTGTGCAATAGGTAGGATACCCTTTTACTGCTGAACCATGTTTGACTATGCCCATCTGAATACACATCAGCCAGAAGCAACTTCAACACACCACTGCCCTCGATCAACAGAGTCAATTGCTGGAAGCCCAGGGGCATCTACCTCACCATGGATCAGTTGCAAGAGATATGAGGTCCCTCACTGGCATCTCAGGCTACATTATAGACTACACTAAAAAATGTCTTTTTAGCTTGTCAACATTTTAAGTACATAAATACCGTATGGTACCATTAATTACATACCATTTGGTGTTCTGAGACTTCATAAGTCTACAACATCCTTGACAACATCTCAGGCACAGCAACTGAGATTGTTGCCAGCATGGCGACAGTATTGACAAAATTCTCACAAAATAGTGGCAAAGTTTTTCTTTAGTATTTCTTGGATTTGAAAATGCATGTTGCACTATGATAAATGTACAATATTACTTTTGCTGTTACAAATGGCAATAAAAATGAAAACTGTATGTTGGGTGCATGTCTTACCTTTTCACTCAAAACTATCCAATGGATGATATGAATAGATTGGATTTCACTGCTAATTTTGGAATGTCAAAAATGGCAGGGAATTGAATATATACAATGGTGGAATTAACTAGATTGTTCTAAAAGAACTGGGACTACAACTAAGGTAACTGGACAAAACGTAATCTACAAGGAAGTGATCATTCTGAAGAGGGAATAGCATTGCAGCTGTCTTAGTGGAAATTACCTTAACTTTGTCATCCAGAAAGTAATTTTTCGAAAAATGATCAAATCGTATTAAATTACTTGGAGATCCTGACAAGTCAGCAATGGTATTTAATATTGTGCTGACAGGTGTATATGAGCTCTTTAAGGAAATCTTAATGATTGACTGTGTTACTCCTAAAGAAACAATGTTCCTGCTTTTCTCACAAGCTGGCAGGCTACTTGTTCGAAGAGCATGGATAATTATAAGCAGGATTGACTCTTTCTTTGTACTACACAGGCTTCAGTGAGCGGAAGCCAATAGATCAGAAATAGGCTCAAGAGAGTCTTGGGGCTGACAGTCAATAGCACTTAGGTTTCAAAATGATCAAAACAGCTTCAATCAAAGCTCTGATCTCAACAGCCATTTAATGATTTGTTTTCTTTGCTGGTTATTTATAAGCAACATAGTGACAGGAAAGAGTAGACTCTTCCCCTCTCTTCCTCTGTTGTATCAGTATTGGTCTTCAGACTGAAGGCACAGTCAAGATTTACAAGTATTCACAATTTTCACTGCCGGGAATGCACAGCATTCTCTGCAATTCTCAAAAAACACAAAACTGCTCATCTTGAGTTTATTTTTGGTGTACTGCTGTCACTTCCCATTCATGACCCCCTCAATTAATCTAAGTCAGATTCAGCTTTATTTATATTCACAATTACAAAAAGACAAACTTATACTTTTCCCTTTAGACAGTGAATCTAAAGGTTTTACTTTCCTTGCCACTTTAAAAACTTGTTCATATCCAAAGACCAAAAAGAAAGATAAGCATCTTTATACTACACAAAGTACTGTATACTAGGAAAACAAACCATTAAATTTATGCCAAAAATTGAGATTTGGCAACAATTAAGACAAATGACCTTTGTACTTAGGAACCTTTACAAAATCTTCTTACAAACCTCTGTACCGATTTACTTGGCAGATTTAATCAAAAAATGGTGTTGTTTAACCCTGCACGCATCTTTTCCAGCAAGCTTCTGCATCTTTGTTGCAGTGTCTCTAGTTCATTCCTTTGTACATTTTGTGATGTCTGTAAGTGTTGTGTTGTTGTAAGGGTTGTTGCAGCTCTGATCTTCAACCTGTGCTGTCATTTCCTCAGTCAGATGAGGCAACTATCAGTATACTAGTATTAAGTGTACTATCAGTTTATATTAGACATTATTAGAATTATAATTTGACCGTACTACTGAATCAAAGCTTTTTCAAATTTGCACCTGAAAATGCTTACTATGAGAATTTTTCTCACAATGAGAAAACCTTGTAATTGTGGACGTATCTGGCAAAAATGCACTGGGAAGTGAAAGAACATAAAAGTAAGAACGGAATAAAAAACACTTGGAAAGGAAATATACATCATGTTCTCTTCAACTAAACATGCACTGGAAAAAAAGGTTTACCTTATATTTAGGTTTTATTTTACTTTTGAGCCTTAAAAACGGAGAAGGATCACCTATTTCCTGCAGAGACAGTACCTGGTTTCAAAGTACACTCAAAAATCGACATTTTACAATCTTACGATTCATTACTTATAAGTTCTGTTCTGCCCGTTCCTTTTTTTCTATGCTCTGCCTTAATGTAAAAGATGCTTCGTTTTTATTTTTTACTTTTGACACTACACCGATGTGTAATATTGTAATGTTTTAGAATTATATAAATTTACATTTTTAAAAAATAATAGAAATTACACAGTCAATATCTGTTTGTTAACCCTGTTAACAGCTATTTTTCTCCCTCTCATAACATGAGAACACCTGTACACATCCCTGCAACTGAAGCCTACAAAGAGTAATTCAGACACTCCAACAGATGGCTATTGTTTGCTTCACTGGGAGAATTAAGCATCAATATTAATATCAGATGGATTCTGTGAACTACACAGGAGTGAACAGATCAATGACAGCATAATTAGCAAAGATGCATTTGGAAGCTATACTTACAAACACACATACTGAAAAACTTCACCCCTACAGGGAATGCTACACTGAGATAAACTTGAACCTACCACCAAAATAAAATATAAGTTTTTTTCTCTGGGAAGGACGTTCATCCATTTCATCTATGTCTTCCTGAAATGACTAGAAACCTATTGGTTATACCATTTATTTATACTAAAATAAAAAAAAATACTTTAGAAAATTAAAACTATAGTTTTAACTAAAGTGTGATTATCATATATCAAAGGCCAGAACATCTACAGAATGGCAAGATGTAGCCTTGTTCTAGCCTAATAAGCAATAAAATTATAGATCTGTTTTCAAAGATATTGGACCTTCAGAACCATGCAGTCTTACAATTTAGTCTCTGAAAAACTGCCTCGACTTCATTAAACAAAGTTAAAATTTAAGATTTGCATCATTAGTTTTACCTTTTGTTCAGACTCCATTTTTCTTCAATTTCTAAACTTGTCTTAAAGAAAAAGTGTTCTTAAAAAGAAAATCTATGTGGGACAATACTGATATAATTGGAAAGTTTGACATACGTGGTTTCCCATAATGTGTTAATGGCTTGTTGGTGGCTGTCAAAGGTCCTTCCTGTGCCATTTGTTGCTTTGACAAGCAGTAGTATGTTATAATGATGCATCAAATGAACTGGAACAGGAACAATACTGAGCAGTGATTACACTCTGTTCTTAATACAAAATGATGCAGTCATTGTAAAGTGGGCATTACAGTTTAAAATTAAGTTTTTAAATTAAGAGCATGCATTTAAGACTCAACATACAGTACAGTAAAACACAATGCAGTATTAACTCCCTGAGGCATGCACTGCACAGTGACAGTGAGGCAACTGTGCCACAGCCAGGATAAACTGTACTTGTGTTAACTTCTTTCAAAAACAGTGCTGATTTGGAGCCTGAGCTGTGTGTGTGGCGCATCAGTCCTCTTCATCTTCAGAGAACAGTGGGGCCATTTCTGGGAAACACTGACAGATGAGCCGTTTTAGTGCCGAACACTGTGGCACTCTGACTCACAGCCTTACACCTCTTGAGGTGACAGACATAGTAACACCAGCAAGTCACACCTACAGTTATCTCCTCTGAATTTCCCCACATCTTCTTTCAATGGTATTGGAAAACCACCGTAAAGAACAAAATAAAGCAAAAAGGGGGTCAGTGTTTCATGTCTAAACCTGGCACAGAAGTGCCCTGTCAATCTGCCACTTAAGTGAATGCCTAACAGTAACAAAACAAACTGCCATAGCACACCCTGAATTATTAGGAATTCCTAATGGTTGGAAATTTTGAACCTTGAATAAGATGAGTACATACAGTAAATGCGTATGCCCTCTCAGTCAACCCACTGTTAGTAACTGAAGTCTACAATGCATTCTGGTCTTATAAGAAAAATCAAACAGAAGTAAGATAAGGTAGAAAATCCTAAGATCCCTGTTTGAAACAAATAACTATTTCTTAAAAAAAGGGCGCTTCTCGAAAAGAGTAGGGGTGTAACCCCGGTGTCCTGGCCAAATTTCCAATTGGCCCTTACCAATCATGGCCTCCTAATAATTCCCCTCTTTGAATTGGCTACATTACTCTGCTCTCCTCCCCACTGATAGCTGGTGTGTGGTGAGCGTTCTGGCGCACTATGGCTGCCGTCGCATCATCCAGGTGGATGCTACACGTTGGTGGTGGTGGAGGGGAGTCCCCATTACCTGTAAAGCGCTTTGAGTGGAATGTCCAGAAAAAGCGCTATATAAGTGTAAGCAATTATTATTATTATTATTATTATTAATTAAAAAGTAACCATTTATAAAATATATATATACTGTACATTAAGATGTATAGCCATAAGAACTGCTAGACAGATGAACAAAGAATGACATATAGACAGGAAATATAGATCTCTAGTAGCACACTTTATACATGTCTAACAATACTAGGTTGTACTTATAATCCCTGGCACAACCAGTGTCCCTGTAAACAGATGTCCACAAGTAATTATCCTTTAGAAAACAAGTTATATCAAGAGGAAGGCTTTTCAGTATTTTAGGATGAAGCTACAGTGGGGAATAGCAAATCAATACATTATACTGAAATTAAAAATATATATGTGGAATTATTTCAATTTAAACATTTAGTGAGCACAGTTTAAAGCAAACCTATTGGAGAGTATTCAGTGGGCAAAGGTTAAGGTGTATGGCATCATGTGCAAGCAGTATTCTATCTCTGTACTGTGGGCAGAATATTCACCTGCAAATCATTAACACCTGAGCTTCAATACATGCTTAAAATATAAAAATAAAACATCACCAAAATTCCAATTTTAAAAGCAGATGTGTCTCATTGAAAATGGTCTGCCTCCATTCTTACCCACACAGAATAAGTTTAATTTTATTCAATCTTGAAAAATGAGGCCCTTGATGAGTCTGACATTTTCAGAAACAAAAACTCCTTTGGACTAAGTTTCAAACATGTGCAGAAAGATTTAAAAAACAAGTCAAGCAAAAGTCTAAATTCAAACAGAGTTTTAAAAGGTGGTATAGTATGTGGACTTTGTACTGCATAGTTACTGTATCATAAAAATAAAAAACAGACATCCAGGGGAAGAAAAGTCACAATGTTACTTTAAGCTGTTAACTATCTCAGTAAACCCCAATAAAAACAACATCTGTGGTCTTTCACAGAGGAGGTAAAAATCACTTCAGAAACACAAAATAACAGTGCAGTAAACCAGACTTACTCACTTTTAACAACACTGCACCCCAAAGAAAAAAGAAAGTCTCACCTCCTGTAAGCACCCATGTTTTGCACTAAGCACATTCAACAGTAAAAGAAACCTGGGAAACCAGGGTGTCCACACCCACTTTTCTCAATTTCTTTGTAAGTCTGTTTATGTAACAAAAGTACAAAGATAAGAAATTATTTGTAAGAAAAATAACAGTAACAGTAATAATTACACATATGGCCATTCTAATATCTTCCACAGGGCCTGTATGAATGCAGCTACTGTATCTCACTCATTGTTGTTTAGAAATTCAAGCAATGCAAACAACTTACCAGGAATCATTTAAACCAAGCTTACCATAGGACACAGGCTTGAGCAGCATTTTACTCTAGAGGGCACTCAGTTTTGCTACACCAGATGAATCGTTATCACTGAGAAAGAATAACTGATATATAAATCTCCATTATGAAAAGCTTTTCCAGACAGTTAAGTGTTCAACAAACAAGTATATAGAACAGGTATAAACCAACTGCCTGTTTTTGTGATGTTTTGTATCACCACAGAAACAGGCAGTTGGTTTAGTTTTAAGTCAAATTTCTGCAAGTATCAAATCAGTTTTACCAGACTAAAATAGAAATCTAAGTGGCTGCATCTTCTGAAATACTTTAACATTTTTTCATTCATTTCCATTACAGCCTGGCATGAATGACCTTGTAAAATAAATCAAATGGTTTTCATCGTATATTTTGGACATTGCGCTGGATTCCAGGTGCCATATACACTTTTAGGCACCTCACACCTCCTGCCTAACAGTGCTACCACTATTCAGACTTGGCCCCATGGCCTGTTTCATTCAGCAAAATAGTTTTCATAAGGGAAAATTGATTTCTAGCAAACATAATTGCCTTAAGAACCCCCCACCTCCTCCTTCATAAATTCACTTACCTAAAGCCTAGAATCTAAGACTATTTATAAAGTTAAATAGGAAAAAATACTTAAGATAAACTACACTTCTTGTTTGCAAAAATAAATCTTGAGGAACAGTTTTATTTGCTTAGTCATGGGGCTATGAATTGCTTAATGGTGATGACATACAGATACGTCTGTGCTGATGATAAAATAAAAATAAAATGTAAGCTTCCGCACCCACATAACACTACTGTGTGCACTACAGTAATGTAAAAAATAAGCCACTACCACTTTAAATGAATCTTTAGGAGCTGACAGTGTCAAGCATTTTCCCCATTTTTCCATTTAACAAACATCTGCTTGTTAAAAGTACTGTAAGATACACAATAGTTAGTTTTAATATTTACTGTTTGATCTGTCATTCTGCCCTCCAGGTTATATTGCAGCCTCAACAGGCTCTTTAAATTGAAGAGAAAGAAGTCTGGTCTGTTGAATCACATTTCAAAAACTGGTGCATGTGCTTCAATTCTGCTTTTGGTTTCAAGTGTTACCATAATTTCCCTAATTGTTAAAATGTTAATTTCTCTATTCACATGAACTGACAAATGTTTTTATATCTCCTCTATTTCGACATATTAAAATTAAGACACTTATCAAGTGCTGAATTAAAAGTATTGCATGCTATAACGTAGATTCAGTTCATAGTTTAGTTTTTGTTATAAAATTAACTGATCGTAACTTACAAGAAACATCAAGATCTGAGCCAAAGGTACCAAATCCTTACCAATAAAATGAGTACTTGTATTACTTGTAGTACTTGAGTATTTGATTACTTAGATAAAGAGAAAGAATTATACAAGTAGAAAAAAATCAATAAGGTAAAAAATGCATAATACATGAAGTTGGGCAGTGCATTTCTGTGTTTGTGAAATAGTTTTCCTTGCAATGTAAGAAAGTGAAAACATGACTGGACGCACAAAAGGCCATGTGGCTCTGTGTCAACAGGTTGCATACCACATCATTAGCTGAAGAAACAGCAAAGATCCAGACATTCCATCTGTCTGACACCTTTAAATGTTTCTGTATCGATATCTGACAAGATGTAATTTGACTCCTGATCGAAAATACCCCAGTCACCCGAACGAACCTGCCTGCAGCTGTAACCGATTGCTTTCTTTGGCTTTTCTGGAGAATTGATTGTTTAGTTTCTGTTCAGAAATCACACTGGGCATTGGAGTGAATCAACTGCTCAACATGCCGGCTTGCCTCAGCCTGGGCTTGGATAGTCTAGGGCGCATGGCCTGAACTTTGACAAAGCTTGTCAGTTTGGAATCCCTGAAGGTTTCTCTGTTCAAGATATTTTTATATAAAGAAGTAGCTTGTGAAAGTTGTACAGAAGCAAGCAGGCCTTAATAATTACAGCAAATATGGCAGGCATTGAGACTGCGGAAAAACATACAGATATATATGATATGCATATACATGTACTATACACACTGAATAAGAAAACTGTACAGGTCACAGAACATACAGTATAAAGACTACTGGTTACCATTATGTTTTTTTAAAAAAAAAACTCATAGCTGTAGAACAAAACACCACAGAAATATTCACATATTACATAAATATTCACATCCTGTATCTTAAATGAATTCATATGTGAAATTAAAATCGCAAGAATGACAGTCCAATAAGCTTAGAAGACATGAAAATGTGATGTAAGCGTAGCTTAACAACCATAGGTATTGCATGTAATAAGATAGTGAATTACATTGCTGCAAATGGATAGTTCAAAGATCTCTGTAGCTGAAACATGGGGCTCTTACACCAGCTGCTGCTCCTCACCACAGTTTGCAGAGATTTTTTAACAGAGTTATTTTACTAACAATATTTTGTAAACGCAAATACTTATTTAGTTTAGTCAAAATTAAAACAAAACCCCCAGGCTATATATTTCGTGATAATTATTTAACTTAACATATTACTATGTTATATTAAGAACAACACCATGATTAGGATGAGCGTTATTTTAACGAAGTAGTGCACTGTTGACAGCACTATTTCTAAAACACAGGCATATAAAAATTTCATCTGTGTCCTATCCAGGGGTTGGTAATGTGCAGCAATACAGTTTCTGACAAGTATTTTAACTTCCTAATGAATTCTAGCGTTTCTGTTGTTATAAACAATGCAAGTGTCGTGTGTGTTGCGGTAAAGGCGTCTCAAGGCTTACATAAATCACGATTGAAGTCACTGGGACTTAAACAGAACAGAAGAAATGTTAAATAAGGGAAAGGATAACCTGTACTGGAGTTACAATTTTAAACACTTTCAAGTTTGTAAAATTACAATGTAAACGGCGAAAACATTTCTACTGGATAATATTATTAGATGAAGATAGATGTTACAACACTCGTCTTTTCGGCAAAAGGAATGTGAAATTATAACTTTCACATTTTCTGACATCACAATTATCAAATCATCACCCTCCCCCACAACTAGAGACATTCTCGTTTTCTAATAACGTGGAGCCAAAAAGCAGAAATACGACTCAATAAAACTGAAAAAAATATTAACTGCGGATTCCAATCACAGCTTTCCCCCGTTCTTTCTGTGGTTCAACACTTTATGCATATTCCGCAATGCAAACTGCATGCAAAATCCCGGACTGTGCAGCAGAAAACGCAGCAACATTGTAACCATCAAAACCTAGAAAGCCACAAAGAATTCACAACACCTTCCTGGAGCGCGTTTCCACTTCTCTGTCGCCTCTTCCTCCCGTCATCTGACTTTTTTTCTCAGACTTTTTACAAACATTTAATAGCGGAATTACGATCAAACTCCGATATAGAGATCAACTTTATAACTTGTCATTAACATTAACAGCAGAGGACCCCCTCGATGATCGGACAGCCTGCCTACTTTCCTACACGAATTATTTACCGTGCGCCTCTCAACAATATTCTCCATACCGTGCGCGCATGTTAAACAATGTATGCTCCGTTTTCAGGCCTATAGTACATTTTGGAATCATATGTTTTTTTTTTATTTCCTAAAGACAATGTCAAGAAATCTAATCCTAAAATCTAGGTAGAATCCTAAAGGCCATTTTAGATATAGGTTCGTTTTACTTTGTAAGAAGCTGTTAGCGGCATGTTTTGAAAAAAAAAAAAGATACCCCTACAAAGAAACAGCCACAGACCTGACGTTTAGTAGGCTGCTTTACAGATTTTAGGTATTCGAACACTTCGAACCAAGTCCACAAATCAGGCAAAACGAACAAAAGGACTGCAAAACATTTCTGAGGATTGTAGTAGTAAAGATTCGTAACTCGTATGTTTAATTACTACAACTCACTTAATGTCTTTAACGTACTGACAGAAACGGCTCGACAGTATCACATACTGACTGCAAGGCTAGTTCACATGCGCCCAACTTTTGCCTGGTTTCTGTGCAAATTATAGAGGAAAGAATATCAGAAAAGGAAACAGATGGGTTGCATTTGATATTAACATCAACATGTTACTTTTTATCAGACGGTACCCTGTCATCCACGAAGTTGGACAAACTCGTATAAAAAGGAATGCACACCGAGACGTGTCATCAAACACCGTCGACACTGCTGTTTTGTTTCAACTTAATTTGATTCCAATATACCTCTAAAACAGAGTCTCAAAACAAAGCAGATTCAAATAACATAAAAATCATGTCCCGGAGTTTATATCTGTCGATTAACGATGTTTGCAAATACGCGGCAAAACGCCACTAAATCAATTTCGCAGATCTAAGAGACCTGCCTCTACTGTCGAAAATACCCTGCAATCATAACTCCGAATATTTCTGAAAAAATACTTATTTACAGACACGAAGAAACTTACCCAGTGACAAGAAAGGTTTGGTCTCCATATCTGGTGGGTTAGCTCATGCCAGCTGATACGGACGTGTTTTGATGTTTAAAGCACAAAATCAGGTGATGTTCTCGGAGATGAATTAGGGAGATCCAGAGGATAAAACTGATTGTCTAAAAAGCCGAGTTATATTGCATTAAAATGCACTTAATGTAACTAAACTACTTCGGTTTCAGCCTCTCTCTCTCGCTGTCTACTACTCCAACTACAGGAGCTGCATTGCAAAGGGGACCCTCCCAGGGGGGACTCCCACTGCCACCAGCATCCCCGCAGCGACACGGGGTGGGGGGTGTTCGTTATTAACCACTCAAAGCATCGAACTTCGCTGAAGTGCTATTAATGCATACATTTATATATATATATCGACTGTTTTCTCAGTTTTGAAGATTGTCAACAAATAATTACCCATTTCCCATTTGAATGTCAACAGTGATAACCAGAAATGTTATTAGTGCATCGAATCATGCTTCATTTTGTTTAAGGTGGTACAGTATGCAGGTATGGCATTCCGTTTTTTTCTGTACAGCGCTGTGTGCGATGAATGACATGCAAATAACATTTTCACCATTACTATTTAATTAAGACATTTTAAAACTTAAAAATTACACCTACAGAAATTGAATAGGCTAAAAATAAACAAATGCTGTATAATGACCATTAGACGTTTTATTTTTTAACGTTTTGATTTACTAGATTCAGTTCTTAAAAGTAGGTTTACCAGTTCGTTTTTTAAAATAAAAAAAACATTTGTAGAAGAGTTACTGCAGAATCGGTTTGAAACACTAAACTAACTATGCACTACTGTGCTTGTAGTGAGCTCTTAAGTATATTTACTGACGCAGTAAAACAAAATACAAAAAACAATACAAATTCAATGCAACTGCAAAATTAACTGTTCCAAACTTTATTATACTCTTATTGTATTCTTAAGTTGTTCTCACCCTTAAAATAAATGTCCTGACTGGGGTGCTTCAATGCTGCTTCACATAGGCAGTATATTTTTTTGCTTTTTGTTGGATGAGTTATGTACATGGATGGTGTGTGTGTGTGGTGGGGGGAGGGGGGTTATAAGATACATATTCATTCCAATAATCTAAAAGTAGAAATAAACGAATATGAACAAAAACCACAATTAACAAACATTAAACATAAAAAATGCATAGGCAGTGTAGCCTAGTGGTGGGAACGGAAGTAAGAGAAGGAATCAAAGTGGGCACACTATAACAAGAAGCAGGTAGCTAAATGGACTACACTTGTGAATTCTTGAAAATTGAACCATGAAAAAAATCTGAATTTATCACTTTATCAAGAAGAGGTAAATCACAATTTTGATGACGGACCCGTGAAAGTTTTTTAGGAATTTTTCATTTTCTGTCTTCATTGCTAGGGATGTTGTTGAATGAGAACTGCAGCAGTACAAGGAATACTAGGAGTTTCAAAACAAAGTATCTTTACACTTGAAAAACCTGAAATGATCAATATAAGGATTACTCAGTTTTGTATCATAAGGGCAAAAACATGTTCAAGCCTCTGAATTGTTGTCATATTGCAGTTAACAGAATATTAAGCAAAAACAAACACAAAGTTCAAAGTTAATTTAATCAGCATTGTGCAGTAAAGTGTTACAATCAGCATAACTGAATCTGACCTTCTATATACATAAGGCAGGGAAAAGCCCAAGTGATGAAGGATTCTGCCACATGTGGCATCACAAGTCAGCCTTAAGTGCAGTGGCTGATCTCAGTAGAATCTAATGATGCTTAGCCACACAGCTCTGGAAAGTAAGGCCTGTCTGGATGTCTCTGCTCTAATGTAAAATGTACAGTACATCTCCCCACTGGGAACAGAGTAGACTAAAACAAATACTCAAGATACAAATAAAGTCAATTGGAGCAGCATTTAACCTATACTGTATAACACTTGATGTTGTCTGTTTATAAAACTGGTGTCATGAACATTCAAGTAATTTGTAAAATAATATCCTCACAGGTCCTTTCCTCATTTAGGTATTATCTAATAATTGTTTAAAAAACAAAGAAAAAAAGACGTTGAGATGGACTGAAAAATTACGTGAAGTTACTTACTCAGAGAGGCCAGCAATCAAAGAGGAATTATATTATGCATAAATGTGTTTGGGGTGGCATGGTGGCACATTGTTGCCTGGCAGTGCTGCGGCCCTGGGTTCAGTTACTGATCTCCATCTGTGTGGACTTTGCATATTCTGCCCATGTTCGCGTGGGTTTCCTCCCACATTCCAAAGACATGCTGGTAGGTTAATTGGCTTCTGGGAAAACTGGCCCTAGTGTGAGTGTGTGCATGTCTGTGCAATGGACTTGTGTCCTGTCCAGGGTACCCTGTCTTCACCCGTTGCTCCCCTGCAACCTTGAACTAAAAGACGCAGTTAGAAAATGGACGTATAAAGTGAGTTAGGTATTTAACATAAAACTTAAGTAAAAAGAGTGAAAAATATGGAGTGAAAATAATTTGTTCCAAAAAAGACAATTTCTCTAAAATCCAAATGTCTTTAAATCTTTGCCCTCTTTATAAAAGTGTTTAAATATATTTTATGTCTGTTTATTTCTATTGTATCTAATCTCTTTTAATATCTATAATTGAAAAAAATTAACGGGGCCAAAAAACACCTCTTTTAAATCTTGGCCAAATCTTGCTTCTCTTGGCTCAATAAAAACCCTTGGATTTCACTGCATTTTCAAAATCATATTCAGCATACCACATATCCTGGATAACTACTGTACAAAACGAAGTGCTGGCAGTCAAAATAAATGTGTGAAAGTCACAGGTTAAAACAACAGAAAGCTGAAATCTGAGTTCTACTATTCACACTAAATCCAGCTAAGAAACATGTTCTTCTTATTCTTACTATTGCAAATCAGTTTTGCAGCAATAATCCTGAGTTCTTTTTACTTCAACAGCAGGTAGTAATTCTGGACATTTTTAGCAAGTGGGACATTAGATAACAAAATGAAGTAACTGGTCTGCCACCATTAAGATTATTCATAATACCCAGACCCTGCTCAGATATTTTACATTTTCTTGGGCTGCTTTCCTGTAATATAAGACAGACACAGCATCTTTGCCAAAAATGTCTCAATTGTCAGCCCCCCCCCCCCTTCCATGCCCCTTCACTAGACCAAGCAATTTAATCCTGTGCTTTAGTTGTGATTAATGGCTCTCTGACCTCTGACCTTTGTTGATATAAATCTGAGGGACATTTTGGGTACAACTTGCCACAGACTCAAGACCCCTGTCCTCACTTCATCTCGCCTCTGAACTATTTATAGTAATGCATTTTTATCAGCTCATCAAAACCCTCCTGTTTAAAAAAAATAAAGAAAAAGAGGCCATATTTATTTTTAAATATTATAACTTTCTAGCAGTAAAAGCACAGTTGTTTTTCTGAGATTTTTTGCTTTGAGACCACTCACAGCAAAACGCATTAATAACAGCAACCATTACACTGATAACTTACATGTTTTAAAAACAAATTTATTACTTAGCATCTTTAAATCTGAACAGCATGCTCCTCTTTATTCTCATGAGAGGATCCGTTCATTCATATTAGTTTTAATGCACTACCAATAAAAAGAAATACCTAAAATGAAACCTATCTTTGAGGAAAATAAATTGTACTGTATATAGTATTTTGTTATAGTTTCTCTGTGCTAAAATACAAGACAAATACGAAATTGTAATCTTGAGAGATCCTATGTGAACAGAAAATAGTTTTTTTTCTAGGATGTGTGATATAAACAAAATGCTACATTTTTATTTTATAATTTCTTCGTTTATACATTGTGTTGGTGAACCTGCATTTTATTTGTTGAAATCATTCATTTGTTTAGCAGTTACTGTAGATTCAGTTGTCCATTTCACTTGTTACAATTTGAAGAACAATTTCACAATATCTGTATAAACAAGAGCACTATCCTCAGCTTATGTCCATAAATTACAACAAAAAGACTCTTAAATTGAGTGAGCCTTGTAAATTCTCACATATATTTTGTTTTGTTAGTAGGTTTTTAGTTTTCACCGCACAACCCATAGAGATATTAGGGCTGTTCTATCTTTGAAGAAGCACAACTGGAGACAACCTGGAAATGGATTTTTCTCAAAGTTGGAGTGGAGGCTTTGCTCATTAGAGGGTCTTGAGTTCAAATTCCAGGCTCTAGGGTCAGTACCCTGTCTGTAGATACTGCTGAGCAAAAGGTCAGCTTTCCTTGTGATGGGGTTAGCAGTTGCCCATGGGGACGTATTTCTAAAATGGTCCACTGATCAGGAACAGACTTTTGTATTGCACAGGTTGTATTGGTTCTGAGGAGCAATTCTCTATGCTCTGGCCCCTTTGTACTGCTCAGCAAGGTCCTTCAGAAGAGCATCAACAGACAATGTTCTGTGCAAATTGCCAAGGGAAAAGGTGTTGGTTGTTTTTAAAGCTGAATTAAAAAGGAAGGCATTTAACCGAAAAACCTACAGTATTTGGCTAATACTTTGCTGAGTGAGTAGACTATCCATTCATTCATTTTTGTCTTTCATTCACTGTACGAAGGTATCTCACATGACTGCAACAAGTTAGTTTAATAAGGATCTTATGATTCAAAGAATAAAGCATTTAACAGAAATAATAATTATGAAGACTATGATGTACATATAAAACAGAGAAATATAGCAGTTTGCACAGTGATGACTTTATAGTGACTCCATTGTGTCTATCTGTAAGATTGTACATTATAAGATTGTAGATTTTATAATACAGCAATAATTAGGTATTAAATGTTTAACATATCATTCTTCCAAGTGATTGAGCAATGATTATTGAAGGGGTACTGTAATTTGAGGATACTGCTCTGGACAAACTTCCACACAGGTATTTGCAATGATCCCCACCCCTGCCAAATGTGTGGACCCCCATTCAACTGGCCTGGGGAAGCCAACACTAGCTATAAGCATCCTACATGCTGCTTCATTCTGTTCTGGACGATTACTGAAGCATCATCTCAAAATACTGGCGAATGTCTGCCAGACTTTATCGTGAATGTCTTAAGATTCCAAAACCTGTAGATAGGATGTTTTTACTCCGTGAGTTCAAATTAAACTACATACTGCAAAAGTGTGGTGGGAAGCATTTTCTAATCTGCAGTGCAAAATATTCTTACTCTTCTACTGTATAAGATCAGACCTGCTAACATTCATGGCTGCTATTAATATTAAATATTACATTACTAACACTTTTACAGAAACATATATACCATTTAAATTACACTGCAGGCAGCAGTCGAGTCTAAATCTAGTGGCTAGAAAATCCAGACATTTTGTATACAACAGAGTATAAATCATTCTTTAATACTGTATTAGACTGAAATTGGCTGCACAGTGGCAGAACTATAAATCTCCTCTGTTTTGGACATATAATATTTTTGTACTTGGTTAAAAGCAACTGAATCTTCCTTTGTGGCAGGTGTAATATAGTTGCCTGCAGCTAGCTAAATGTTAGTGAAGTTTGATAAATATTCAGTGTGGTTAAAGGAACACAGATTTTGGCCAGCCAAGAAAATAAAAAAAGAGTCTACTTTACACTGTTGTTGGACACAAGACTTACAATATTAATATAGAGTTAACTGGGAGATAAACATTATGGAGTAAATCATTACTATAACCCCATATGAGATAAGAGATGCACACCAATTTTGAATAAACGTGTTTTAAACCTTTCCACAAGTCTTGTGTCCACACTTGCTACAATGTCTTCCATAATTATCCATGGCACTTAGGAAAATACGTAAAGAAGCCTGAAAGAGCTGGTCAAACATTCAAACATGCAATGCAATGAAAAGTGTTGACTACATTTGGTTTCTTCTTGGGAAAAAAATCATTGTAATTTCCAAATGAGCTGGGATCTGAAAACATGTACATCAGAGGACATTTTTTAGTACTGGATTTTGTAAGTACTGTACAAACTTGTTTCTGTCAAAAGCCAGACTAACAAGAACTGATCTGTTTGAGGACCTGTTCTGTCATGCTGCCCATTAAGAAAGAAAGAGAATGGGTAAAAAACTGTTCTGTAAAGGAAGCAGGTACTCCATCTTAAAATGCAGTTGTACAGTGCCTAACGTATTTGTATGCTAGCTGATTGTGTTTTAATAGGTGGAGTATTCCTACAGAGCTGCTGCTGATTCAAGATTTCCTTTTAAGGAGCTAATTTAAATCCATGATGTGCATTCTTTCATTTCATGATTCATACACAACTAAATCTTCACATACAATTTCAATCTAATGAATCTTAAAAAATATTGTTAATTTAAAGAGATTATGTATTTTACCGTATTTTTGAATAATCATTTGACACTCTAGCTTCAGTTTGTTCAGTTACTTCAGAAGAAATATATATACTGTATTATTCTATATTATAACACACACATTAAAGCACTTAAAGTTATATATCCCAGCTGGTATCGTAAGAGTACCCAAATCACATTCATTATCATATCATCATTCATATTATCACACCTTAGACAATGAAGTACAGCCTCATTCTAAATTGATATGGGGCACCCATTCTTTGCCTGCTCTTTGCACAACAGCTAAGCCATGGGAACTCCATAAAACTACAAAGCACAGAACTCCAAACTGCCACTGGGAGATCAGAGCTCAGAAGAAAAGGCTATTGAACTAACCGAATGTGATGCCTGAGAAGGCAATTTTAACACACACCATTGTCAATTCTTTTTTAGTATTTATTTAGTAAAGATAAAATTGTTTTCTTTTACACAGCAAAAAGAAATAACATTTATTTGAAAACACTACATTAAACACAGGAAAGCAATAAAAACAGGATGATCCTGTCTAAAAGATTCAAGAAACAAATTGGATGGCAATGATTTTCATTTGTGAACATTGTAACATAATGACCTGTTTAGAGTCACTTTTAAGTTCCTACAGATCTGGTTCCATTTGATTTAGTCTTGTTATTCTGTTTGATTTGAAATACATACAGCTGTTTTTTTTAAGATGTTGCTTTGCTAAAACCCATAACCCCATTTTAAAAGAGAAGTTATATAATCTCAATAACGAGAAAATGCTCAGCCATTTTATGAGTAAGTGGGATCTCTGACTGAAAAATGAATAACATTCTGTAGGCATGCCAGTCCATCAAAACTCCATACAGACACAAAAAATCTTTTAAGTTAGAAAGGAAGCCTTCTTTCTTTAGGACAATGAAAGAGTACAACATTGGTGCTACAGGTATTCCATAAATTATGCACTTTGCTGTCACATAAAAATGTTACTTTGTTACATCGTCACTTACAAAAACAATAATCAGGATTCCACAAAAGGCTTATGCTTATTCTTTTACACTTTTGAAGATAATTTCCCGATTAATAATTCCTTCACAGCCATGACAGAAAGCACAGTTCTAACATTTGTTTTCCAAGGCACTCAAAAGACAGCTCACTGACGACAGACTAAATGGTCATGTAAATTGCTGAATTTATCAATCTCACTTTTGCCAAGCAGCAGGCTATCCCCTTCCAAATTGATTAGCCACATTTCAAATTCAAGTATGGGGTTTCTATCCATGTACACTTCCCTTGATTTATGGTATACACTCTGGTGGTCAACCACCATGGTTAAGGCAACTGCCATGGACAGTTATAAGTTAAGGCAATCTTCTTGGTCATAAATCTAGCCACTTCCTTCCACTGTCTCTCACTTCAAGGGATCATTCTTCTGTTCCAAACATTATTGCCCCTCCCCGCCCCTCCTCCAAACCTACAGAAAAACAAAGTACCATCCCCCGACAAGTATCCATTTCATTGAGCTGTGTAACAGCTGAGAGCTACCAGTACGATTCTTTAGCAGCTGATTTGTAGGACCAGCTGCTATTGGGCTAATCTATTGGTTGGCACAAGACCTGTGGTTTAAAACCTCATATTTGAAAACAATTGAAGAGATGAATTTAATGTATCTTCAAGGAAGAAAACTCAAAGTGCCTTTTTTTCGAGTCAAGATGACATATTCTGCTTAAATGATTCTTCATCACATCTTTCTCTTCTCTGTCTTAAATTAATAAAAAATTAAATAAAATTTTAATGTTGCCCTTTATGGTTAATTTAAAATCTTAATATGCATATATGTAGTCATTCATGCACAGTCTTTTTGACAAAGGTTTGCTCTAGTTTTGAGACAAACCTTATGAATAGTTATTATGAATTTATAATTTAGTGCTTTTCATTCCAAAGGATGAAAGGATGCATATACACTAGGAGAGGGCCAATGTACCAGGTGCAACTTCTGCCTGGGTGATGCATTACAGCTTTTATTTTAAATACACTGCAGATTAGATGGAGAAGTAAGAAACTGCTTCATCAAATCAATTAATATGGAGATTTATGGAGGCCAGACTGTGCAAGATGAAAGTGGAATTTTCACTAGAATACCAAGGTATACCTCTGTTCTTTCAACCAGTGCCAAAGGATCTATATTAAGGACTCAACAGTCAGGACCTGGGTTTAATATGTCACCTGAAGGACAGAAACTGCTACAGCACAACGTCCCCTGCTACCACTCTGGTGTATTAGTTTGGAAATACTTATCCAGAGGGAAGAGCACAACTTGCTGGTCTACAAACGTAGTGTTAGGAATAAGTAAAATAACTAACATATGCAGTATATGAAGGCCTTTTACAAAAATAAAATACCTGTAAATAAAATAAAAGTTTTTCGAGAAGATTGCAATTCACATGATACCTGTTACTCTTCGTGTGATATTTTTACTTCTACAGCTGGGAAACAGTGACTGACATGGATTAAACTACAGTTTAATAAAGGTGCATCATTTGAAATCATTGGTTAATGGTCCTGGATGAAAACAAAACTACAGTTCATTGATAACAGACCTTTCACAAAATTCTTTTCAATGTCAGATCAGATAGTCTTTTACAATAATTGCCAACAACTAGACTGTCTAATAAAAAGATTCATTTCACAAAGCAAAATCCAAGAGAATAAAATTTGCAAAGTTTAAATTAAGGTGACACATTGCCTTCAAAGTATTTTTAAATATTTAAAGCAAGTTTATAAAAGACTTTCAAATCTTATAAACCCACAAGTAAAACTCACTTGGAAAGCTAGATGACAAAACCCCCCAAAGATGTACATTTTCTTGAGTTGTGAAATGCTCAAAAACACAGAAAATGTTTCAGATCAAAGGAATTTGCACTTTTTTCAAAGTCATTTGAGACTGGTTTGTCTCTTGGGAATGGCAGCCAATTCCTTCATTGGCACATTTACACTCAGCTGCTTCAACAGGGAATCTGTTTTAGTACTTCACTTTAACAAGTGGAAGACTCAGAACAAGGTGAAGAAATTCAAAGTGGCTTCTCTCGCCTTTTAGCTGAAAGTCAGTGTTGGGTAGAAAAAATAATAGCTGCAAGAGGATTAGTGAACTCTTTCTAAAAGCCTCAGTACCTACTTGTTGAAGCATGCTCTCAAAACTGTATTTTGTTATATGGTACAGTACATCTGGATATTTTTTTAAGAATAAAAGGAAAGAAAGGCATACTGTGAGATCAGGCACATGAGTGCAAGGGTGAGAAAAAACACTGAAATGTGATATTTGAGTGCGAGCAATCAGAATCATTTAATGTGGTTACAGAAACCAAGATACACCAATTGTTAAAACCTGTTGTTTTCATTGAAAACATATTGCTAAATCACAGCTTGCTATCTACTTTTTTTTTAAATGTGGACAGGGTATTTAATTACACAATATTCTGAAGGGTTAATAGTTACTTTTCGCAGCCTTTAGACTGCTCAAAGAATAAATGTGATGTCATAGTGTAATGGTTATATAAAAACATTCCTTAAAGGGATGCTTTTTTCCAGATAATGCACCTGCACCACATAATATACACTCTTAAACATATCATTAAAGCCATTATGTAATTGCATTAATCATTCAATAAATTGGGAAGGAGCAGACCAGCAACACATTACAAATATTTAAACAAAGTGAGAAACAGAAGATTTTGCATGCAATTGAATGCAAAGTATGACAGCACAGAGTATGTGTTTTTAATGAAAGAATACTAAAAATGAAAAATGAAATGAGTTTTTGCATCTGGAAATATATACTGTAGCGATTCCCATTGTACTGTATGCTTAAGAAACTCTAAAGAATTAACATTTGGGAAAAGAGCTTGTTTCTGCATTTATGAGACAGATTTTAATAGGGTAATTGCAAATCAGATATTATATGTGAGTAAAAAGAAGTGAAACAAATGCACTGAAATGAAAGTAAAAATGAGGATCATGAAGAAACACCATAACAGCTGTAGGCATATTGCAGTTTAATTTTCTTTTTCTCAATCAAACAAGCTGTTTAAAGGAGTTAAACCAATTTTGTTTTCATGTTCACATCCTATCAATGAATAAAGCCAGGTGCTCACATTTTCTCAGCATTGTTTTGCAATCAGTCCATTAATTGTTCAGTGGTAGGGAGAAATGCTTGGAAACCTTAGGAATAGATGTTAAACTGTACTTCAGGATAAAATCTGCACATTGGGCTGCTGTGAATTTGTAAGTTTCTTTCAACCTCTGTGTTATTTAAGAATTAACCCCCATTTCAAAGACGCCCCTGAGAAACTTCACTGTGGTCCTTCATGAGCTGATGTCAAGCAGAACTCACACCTGATGACTTTCAGTTATTGAGCTGCCTCCTGACTTTCAGCTCCTGATGTCACATCTGCCTTTTATTATAATCATTAACTTTTCACAGCTATGGAAATTGCTGGTCCGAAAGGGGTCTTGACAAGCAAGAAATTAACTTGAAAACAAGAAGAAAGACTCTGTAAGGTTCAGTATTTGTACAACACCACGTGGCTTTAACTTTTCAAAAGTTGCAGTTGATATTAACAGTTTTCTAGATCTCTATTGTTTTTCTTAAATTATATTGTATTATCTGCAGCCCTAAATTTGAACATAACTGAAACTAATTTTATTTTAAATGCTTTAATCTACCAGTCCACACCAAAGTATCAACGTATTTTTTTTTATTAAGCAAAGCATCCTTTTTAATTAAAAGACCAGTTCGTCCTTTGAATTTTAAAAACTTTTCAAATTATCACTGAAAGAAAACTGAAATGTGCTAGAAAATTCCATCCCCATATGTAGTTCATTATTATCATTAATAAAAGTACATTAAAGAGAAGTGTTCTCAACACTAATTTTATGTAATTTTAAATGGGAATTACGGCAATTACATGAATGCTAACAAAATAATAATTATCATCAACTGCATTAACCTTAAGCTCAGTGTCAGTGTTTGTTTTAAGTATCTAGGTTGACTTATTTTTTGTTGCATTCATAGTATAATTCAGTTTAATTTATGTCCAGTGAAAATCAAATAATTTAATTTTATCTTTGAAGGTTAATTTAAACCATATACTCTGTTGCACAAGTGTTCCAAAATGTATAAATTAAATAGCTTAAAATGAGGCTTCATAGGCTTATAGAATAAACTGTTTCTAAAAATAATTTAGATGTAAAATACACAAATTATCTTTTATGCTGCATTTAATTATTTTCCATAGTTTTTAAAGAAAAAGGTAAAAGAGTGTTTGTATAACCTGAATAGTAGTAGAAATTATTTTAAATAGGTCTAACATCTTATATAGGTGGATAGTGTTTTATTAAAGGACAAATAAAAAAAAACTTACATGTATATATTTATTTCTAAACCTTAAGTTGAATTTTTAAACTTGCTTTACTTCAAGTATCTTACATATCTGAGTTCAACAGGTTTAATAACAATTGGCAAGAGATGTTGTTGTCTGTATGATCTCCTATGCATTATACAGTACTGTGCTTGTTTTCAGTTTAAAAACATGTCTGTATATGCAATTCATAATGTTCTAGTTTTCTGTGTTATAGTTTCCTGAGAGGGATCTACATCCTGAACAGCTGATGCAGAGATCAGTGTAGTGTCGCTGTCGACTGTCTGAGGTTCCTTCAGTGGGGCCCTCATCCAGGGATCTGCCATTTTGTCAGATTGTAGAAAAGTCACAGGCAGGCAAACTCTAGAGCTCAGTGGGTCAGTGGCAGGTCACCTCTCAGGAACTCCAAAGCCGTCAGGGCTGTGGCCCCCCTCCCATGCTCCCCTCTGTTCTGGAGGCAATGATGGCTGTAGGTGGGTCATATGTGTTGGGGGAGACACTTGGCTTTCCACAGGGGGTCTGCCATCCTTTACAACAAGCCCTGTCAACTGTCTAGTGACTAATAGGCCAACCTCATTGACAAGTACTGATGAGTTGCTTTGAGGCAGGGCCTTCAAAAACAGGCTACCAAATTTAATAATGTCCCAGGCTCCCTTGGTTCAGTAATGCGATTTTCGGAGCTGGGGCTAGTGTCAGGACTGGAGGGGGAACAATCTGTCTTCCTCTCACTATTAAAATGAAGCAAACACAAACGATAGAGTATGTTGCTGCCTCATATTGTGTTCTCTTGCCTTTCTCCCAAGAAGAATGGTACAGCCTAAAGTTTACTTGTCATAAAAAAAAGCTACTGTTGAATAGACAAAATTCTTCTAATAAAACATTAACAAGGCAGTGTCTATTCTGACAGAGGCAAAGCAGGTGCAATCCTAAATTTCCTTCAGAGAAAAATATTTGCGCTCATTCTCCCCCAAGCATTTCTGATTCCAAGCCAATGACGAGTGAGAAAACTAAGTTCCAGCAGACAGCACAAAATGCGGTGGCACTTAAGCTCATAGCACTGTATGTAAACTGCAAAACACAGATTTAGCATTTTAATTTTAACATATGTGTTGGGGGAGACACTTGGCTTTTCACAGCGGGTCTTAACAATGCTTAACAAGGCAGTGTCTATTCTGGCAGAGCCAAAGCAGGTGTAAGATGTTTTGCTCTGTTGAAGCCAGAAGAATGTAGTTGATCTATTTCCATGTAAACCTATGGCTTATACAGAGGCTACTTGCAATACTTTTTTTCTTCCATGTTGGCACATGCATATTGGCACAATGCATAGCACGTTTACATCTACAATGTTCCTATCAGAAACATAAAAGAATGGACTGTGCCTGACTGATGTCTTGGACAATGGCTGAAACTAGCCTATCAGAAGAAAGAAATGTTTAATTATTTCATTACCACTCTTAGACTTTAACATTTTGATCCTACTTTTCAAAACAATATTTTTAATATTTAATTAGCAAACCTTCAAAGTTTTTAAAAACAATATTAGACTGAAATAAATTCTGGTGAAGTTCTTATGGAGAAAGAGAAGGAAAAAAGTGCTAGGCTGAGACATCATCTTAAACTAAGCCAGGCTGCTGCATACAAAATAGCAAGTTCATTGGCAGGACAAATTGGGAGTGGAACTGCCTAGTTCCAGCTCACTGTGGCTGAATGTGGTTGGATTTGGGACACATCCAGAATTATACTCTTCCATACAAAAGTACTTGGAACCTTTCTACAGTGTCCCATTTTGTGAAATTACAAAATGATGGACACAGGTTGTTTTAAATGTGATATTTTATTCATAACGTGCATGGCCAAACTGAAAGAGTTTTAAGGATAGGATAAGCTACAGTGAATATCAGTAAAAGCTAAACAGAAAAATCCTAAATATATTGATTGCAAAAATATTCAGACTTGTGAATCCAATATTTGGTGAAGCCACTTTGACAGCAATTACAGCTACAAGTTGGGTAAGTACTGAATTAGTACTTAAGCTACTTTTGCCCATTCTTTTTGGCTGATTTGTTAAAGTTGCTTGGAAATCACTTGAAAATCACATACCATAATGCTGCAGCCACTGCACTTGACAGCAGGAATGGTGTTGACTGAGTGATGTATGATGATGGGTTTGCATCCGATGTACGACTTTGCACTTAGGCCAAAATGTTCCAATTTTGTCTTGTCTGGCCACAAAACCTTTTGCCATATATCTGCAATGTTACTTAAATGCTTTGTTGCAAACCCCGTGTGGGATTTGAGATGGGGTTCTTTTCAGCTGTATTTAAGCCTTCTTTGTGTAGTGACTGGGATATTGATG
Source organism: Lepisosteus oculatus (assembly GCF_040954835.1). Taxonomy (NCBI): domain Eukaryota; kingdom Metazoa; phylum Chordata; class Actinopteri; order Semionotiformes; family Lepisosteidae; genus Lepisosteus; species Lepisosteus oculatus. The sequence goes on along the minus strand of NC_090719.1, from coordinate 6,882,204 downwards.
ACCCATGGACATTTTTTGCATCTAAGCCACTGAATTCTACAACTCATTCAAAGTTGCTGTTGACCCCACAGTGTCACAATTTTCCACCTTACTCAACTGCTCAGTTTGGAGGGAGAGCCTTCACCATGCTCAAAGACATATTCTGGTTCTTTGAAATGTTTTTATAACCCTCTTCTGATCTTCACCTTTATAAAAGTTTATCTCTGAGTTGTTTTGAAAGCTCCTTTGTCTTCATGGTAGAATCTTTGCTTGAAATTCACCATGTGGCTGGGGTCCTTGCAGAGATGTACAGTAAGTACTTTCAAAACTAATACTTTCAAGTTAATTATCCAAAATTAATTATTTTTAATGTACTTCTTTTTTTTCCCTTTAAATGTGTGGAGTAGGTTGTGCATAAGTCACATATTTATTTACTTCGAAGTGTCATGACTTTAACCTTTAAAGCAACTAATTGTGAAAACTGTGCAAGGTTCTGTTTTGCTTTTTCAAGGTACTGTATGTTGAATCTTATCTTGTGTTGATACTTTTCTTTTGTGCCATAAACATTACCAAATACTCTTATATTACTGTCACTTTTCAAAGACGATTAAAGACATTAAATTGTGACAAAGGGGTATTACTGTACTCTGGCCATAATTTTAGAGAAATTGTCATTTTCCCATGTTCGCTGGTTTGACAATCATTTCACTAAATAAACTATAAATATATATGTATATAAGTTAGCTAAGTATAAGTTGGCCAGTAATGACCAATGAAACTTTGACATTTCACTCTTTTTTCATATACTTCTGGTAGCAGTGCTTATAAATCAGTGTATTGATCTCATGGCATATGCCACAAATGAAAAACGAACTTCTTTTTAGAGGTATTATTGCAAAGGACACAATAAATCTTACAGCCACAAATGGCACTAAGTTAGCAAAGACAGGCCTACAGCTGTATATATGAATGTACTGTTTGCGTTTTTTAACTGAATGAAATGTTTTATGAAACTCCAACTCTTGTCCAGTAACGCTAACACTATTTTTCTGAAATATTTTGTTTACAACAATAAAGGAAAACATCCTCAAAAACCTTACTTATGTACTTAGTGTTCCTTTCTGCACTTGTAAAGGGCTGTAATACTATTCAATAGCAATTATTTCAGTACGTCATTCTGTTGTGTACTTATTGGTTTTTGTGTCAATGTTAAATGAAGAATAATATTTCATGATTCCATTCAAACTCAGAAAGATATATATGCTACTATTACAGTATATAACATGGCAAATAATTATGCCTGATGAAGAATTTTACTGATATTATTTGATATTGTTTTACATGATGAAGACACCTGCTTCTGCTATTGGATACTTGTGAACAGAAGTGTTAATCGGATAATAATAGAAAATAACTAAATGATAAATGCTAAATATTAATGTTCAAATATAAATATTGATGAATATAACATTGAAAGCAGTCAAGTCTACTTCCACGCCTATACTTTTTTTCTACTGTATATCTACTGTCTACTGTACTGTATATCACTGGACAAATACCTCTATGTGAAAGAAGAAAAACAATGTACTAAATAAAAGAAAACATTGCACAATAAATCACATCTATTAATTTTAAAATAATATCTATATTACAAGCACTCAGTTTATTTCTAATTAATTGTTCATTAAGAATAAGAAATGCTATCAAGTTTCCAAATTCTAAACATCATAGTAAGAATGCATTCTTTACAGCAGCTACATTAATCCTCAATCGTAAAACTACCTCAAAAACAAACTAGTAATAACTTAATAGTAAGTTCTCTTCATTGTTTACATGCATCATTTTCCTTCTAAATTAGTTGTATTACTGACACGTTGTTTGGTTTTCAGAATTTAGTGTTGCAATCTGAAATGGACTTTAAGGCTAGATTAGGTTTGAATTTCTAAATCACTACCATTTTAAATACGGTATACTTTTAAGGCTTGGAGCCGGCTATGTAAAGACACAAGTCAATGCAGTTATCAGTACAGTAAAATGGTTAAAGAGATACTCGATTTTGGAAACAAATTCATCAATAAATTATATGAAAGAAGAAAGTTACAGGACCATCGTAGCTAAAGTGGTTGCCACAGGGGGCAACCTGTTGAGGCGAGCCTCTCGACAACTGATCCCAATACCGAGCGAGAAGGATAGGGAGGCTCGGAAATATAAAGCCCCCAGACAACAAGACACATTGGAAGAACAAATAAAGCACAGAGAAACTAGGAACAGGACAGAGCAGGAGAGCCCTCTAGATGTCTCTCTAGGGCGTGACAGTACTCCCCCCCTTCAAGGGGCGGCTCCTGATGCCCAAAAAATAAATGAGCTGCACAGCACTGGGAGGATGAAAAACCTAATTTAACTGAAAGGAAACCTCCAGGAGTCCACGGCTGAGAGCTACACCCTCCTCCAGGTTAAAAACCTTTATTGAGTAGATGAAGGGGGGGGCTGGGTGGGCTCCGGGGGAGCGAGACAAAAAACAAACAAAAACAAACCAGACAAAACATGTAACAAAGGACGCACAACAAAAAATAAGCCCTGACGAAACGGGGGAACAAACACAACACATAAAAATGACTCACACAAAAAATAGGGAGACCAGGGGGCATGGAAGACCAGACCAGGAAGACAGTGGGTGTGGGAGCCTGGGACGGGGAGACAGCAGGCATGGGAGACTGGGAGGACGAAACACGTAAAATAAAACAAAACACACACAAATATAAACCCTGACGGAACAGGGGGACGGGCAACAAGAACAAAACCAGGGAGACAAGGAACCAGAAGCCAGAGAGGCTGGGAAACCAGAAGCCAGGGTGGCCAGGAAAACAGAAGCCAGGAAAAAGGACAAGAGAGACTAGGACCAGAAGCCAGGGTGGCCAGAAAAACAAAAGCCAGGAAAGAAGAAAAGGAAGAAAAGGGAGACAAGGAACAGAAGCCAGGGTGGCCAGGAGACCGCTTGCAGGGTCCAGTGCAGGCCCGGCATTCTGTCACGGGAGCTGGGGGCAAGCTGTGGAGAGAGACCGGCGAGACAGGAGGACCCCATGCGTAGCGGTGGGGACGGAGCAAACAATAGGGTTCAGTCTAGGCTCAAGGTATAGGGTGGAGTCGGAACGAGACATAAGCCCTCAGGTAGCAGATGTGGGGTGATGTGGTGAGGCAAGCCTCTCGACAACTGATACCAATGCTGAACCAAGAGGAGAGGGAGGTCCGGAAATATAAGCCCCCAGACAACAAGACACACCGGAAGAACAAGTTAAGCACAGGGAAACAGGAGTCCTTTAGATGTGGAGGGCATGACAGTGGTTGGTATCTGAAGTTGCACTTTAAAGAAGGCTTAAAGGCCCTTATTCCAACATTTTGTTTCCCTGCCGTTTTAAAACTCTTTATATGTGAAAAATGTAAACAACTGGGGAGATGTTTTAAATTGCTATTCTAAGGCAGTCTTTAACAAGATTACAGGCATTTGACAATAATGTAGACAACAAGTTCTCATCCATAAACTTCAAGTTCACAAAGAATCAAATATATTTTAACCATCTGGAACAGGCTCCACTGTAAATTCTTCAGCATGTTTGGACCGTCCATTGTCTTAATAGTTTGCCAGTTTTTAATTTTTTATGTTTTTTCTCAATGTGTTTTATGGCAGAGATGAATCAGAAGTCAAGCTAGTTGCTATTCTTTTTTTTTTTACTGTTAAAGACTTTGCGCCAGTATTTACTTTAATGTTCCTGGCATATTTTCTAAATATATCCTAAAATTCCTTCAGAGAAAAATATTCGGGCTCGTTCTCCCCCAAGCATTTCTGATTCCATGCCAATGACAAGTGAGAAAACTGAGTTCCAGCAGACAGTACAAAATGCAGTGGCACTTAAGAATGTATGCGCACTGTGTTTTGTATGTAAACTGCAAAACACAGTTTTAGCATTTTAATTTATCGTGTGACTCTTCCTACGCAGACCTGGACTTCAAGCAATTCATGATGCTTTTAAAGTCAATATAACCAGATGGTAACAAAATAATTTTACAATATCCAGCTTAACCAGTAGCCAGCAGCCAGCAGCCATATCACCCTGCAACTCACAACTGGTAACCCACTGAAGCTCAGCAGGTGTGAGCCTGGTCAGTACCTGGATCGGAGACCTCCTAGGAAAAACTAAGGTTGCTGCTGGAAGAGATGTTAGTGGGGCCAGCAGGGGGTGCTCACCCTGTGATCCATCATCCAGGTGGATAATAATAATAATAATTGCTTACACTTATATAGCGCTTTTTCTGGACATTCCACTCAAAGCGCTTTACAGGTAATGGGGACTCCCCTCCACCACCACCAACGTGTAGCATCCACCTGGATGATGCGACGGCAGCCATAGTGCGCCAGAACGCTCACCACACATCAGCTATCAGTGGGGAGGAGAGCAGAGTAATGTAGCCAATTCATAGAGGGGAATTATTAGGAGGCCATGATTGGTAAGGGCCAATGGAAAATCTGGCCAGGACACCGGGGTTACACCCCTACTCTTTTCGAGAAACGCCCTGGGATTTTTAATGACCACAGAGAGTCAGTACCTTGGTTTTACATCTCATCCGAAGGACGGCGCCTGTTTAAAGTATAGAGTCCCCATCACTATACTGGGGCATTAGGGCCCACGTGGACTGCAGGGTGACCACCCCCTGCTGGCCCCACTAACACCTCTTCCAGCAGCAACCTTAGTTTTTCCCAGGAGGTCTCCCATCCAGGTACTGACCAGGCTCACACCCGCTTAGCTTCAGTGGGTTGCCAGTTGTGAGTTGCAGGGTGATATGGCTGCAATGGATGCTGCACATTGGTGGAGGTGGAGGGGAGTCCCCAGTACCTGTAAAGCGCTTTGAGTGGAGTGTCCAGAAAAGCGCTATATAAGTGTAAGCAATTATTATTATTAACCCTTTGATGGTTATACAATAGGAAAAGTAGTTCAGGTAGGTTAGCTGCATTACCATGCATAGGCTGCAAAGGAACAAGTATTTCTTAAACTATTTTAGTGCAGTTTTTAAATATATAAATCAGCTCTTCTTATCAAGAAATTAGACAAGGCAAGTAATGCATACTAACAATATCACATTGATAGACCTACTATATAATAGATCCTTTAATCTGTTCCTGTATCGAAGTTACTGCTACTGCCAATTTCCTCTTTCAGAAAATACAGCGTATATTTTGATATTATCCACTTCATTAATTGTAGGTTACTGTTTCTACATTTTGCCTTGCTATGTAAAATTTGTAACTTTTAATATACAAATATATATATAGGGGTGGAGCTGTGGCACTGTGAATAAGGATTTGCACCTGTGGCTGGAAGGTTGCTGGTTCAAATCTCGTGGCTGGCAGAGGAATCCTACCCTGTTGGGCCCCTGAGCAAGGCCCTCTACCTGAACTACTCCATGGGTGCTGTACAATGGCTGACCCTGGACTCTGACCCCAAGCTTCTCTCCCTGTCTGTCTCATGGAGAGCAAGCTGTGGTATGTGAAAAGACAAATTCCTAATGCAAGAAATTGTATATGAACAAGTAATTGGTTTATTCCATGCTGAAAAAAAGAAGAAAGAAAACATAACATTTCAGCCATAGAGCCTTCTTCTAAACCTATTACTTGTTCCTTTGCAGCCTAGGCATGCTGACACAACTACCCTCCTGAACTAGAAATTGTATATGGCTAATAAAGTGATCTTATATACTTGCATATCTTCATTTGTCTTGCATAATATTTTTACTGTAACCTTTTAAGTTGTCAAGTAAGCAAGCTAAATATCAAATGTTTTAAAACCCATTAAATTAATGTTTCCTATAACATAAAAAACAGCAGAAGCAATTATAAAAATGTCTGGTATTGAGAATGGGTTTGATTTTCAGATTCAGAGGTTATTTTAGTTATACAGTGAATGGAGCACACTAGGCACAAAACAAATCAAAAGGAATACTTGTTGTGAGTACAACACTACCTGGAGTTATAACGACATTATGCAAATCACTGAACTTGTTGCAGTTTTTACAGGCATATGAAGGACATTACCTATGATCTTTGTTGCATCTATCCAGTAACAGACCTCAGTGTTCCTATGCAAATCAGATAGGTTAAAATTCTTGGTACATTCCAACCAGTCCCACTACACAGCAGATCAGGTGGAGAAATGAGTAATTGCTTAATCAACAATTTAAGATTTATGGAGGCCAGATTCTGCAAGCCCAACACCAGGACACCAGATATAACACCCCGATTCACTCCAGTAACACCATTTAGAGGAGCATCCTGGCTCCCATCCAAGTTATGAGCAGACTCAGATTGCTGAGCTTCCAAGATCTGGCAAAAGATCTGGCAAAATTGGAATACAAGTTAGTAAAACAACAGTCAGACACTTTCTTAATAAATAATAATAATATAAACTTTATTTTCTATAGTGACTTTAAAGGTAGCTTCTCAAAGCACGAATGAAAAGTCAAATGGAACATCTTTGAATTAAAAACTTTCCATGTCCCATTTTCCCTTAAAGATTTTGAGATTTTTACTACAAATGCAGATTCTTCAACTAAGTGTTTTTTCTTAATTGTTTTCAAATCATAGTGCAAATTAAAAATGTTAAATGATTCCCAGTCTTTATTCCTTAAATTTACCCTATAGAATAACATTTGATATTACGCATGGGTTGATAATGTGGCTAGAAAAGTATTTGATGGGAACACTTGGTAATAGGAGATCTCTGTAGGATTTGCCAAAACTTGACATGCCTTGGTTACTTCATGTTCATTTCCAGAGTCTGAGTCTGTGTGTCTCACGCTCAAAGCTTCTCTAATTACCTTCATGTGTAAAACATTAAGAAGACTCATGTTAACATATTTGTAGTGCATATTTTAAGTATTTGCAAAACAATTGTATCAGCAAAGCAGCCATTCTGTTTGCTATTACAGTTTTGGTTGTTGGTTTTCACAGAACCATTTAAGCCCTTAAGACTTGCAGGCTGTAACTTTTTTTGACATGAGAAAATCCAGAATGATTTTGTATTAATGGTTGGGTTATGTTCAAAGATATACAGTAGTCTGTCACTTGCTGTAAATAAGTATGTATACCTATATACTGTATACGTTTATACACTTATACATATTTTGCATAATTGTGTTTGGAGCTTCTAATTCAGGTCCACACTCAGGAGTTTTCTGTGTGTAAATGAAAGTGACAGAATGAAGATTTGGTATCTTCCTCTGTTTTGACTTGCAGCCAGTGGATTTTGGCCACTTGCGCTGCTAATGGTGCTTTGGCTCAGAACAGCTGTTCTCATTTGTTATCCCCACACGAAGGAGATTCTTTAAGGAAATCCTGAGGTGCTGTAATTGCCACTTCACACAGCTTTTGATGATTTTTAACAGATTTTATCAAGGAAATAAGATTGAATGGCTGCCTTTTTTAAATAAACCATACACAGGCATAGGCTTGGCTGTGGATATGCCATCTACTGTATCTTCAGGAAAGTAAAAAATGTTAAAAATGTCTTATTTCTTCTTTTTTTTTTCAGAGATGAGATGGTCTATTTTTCAAAGCCAGTGGAGTTTATAATTAACCCCTTTTTAAGCGTCACAACTAATGCCATACTGATGCTTTGTAAATAAAAACTAATCATGACATTTTGAGAGATTAAACATGACAATAACAAATGCATATTGTTAGTCCTTCACATATAATTTACTAGAGACAGTGGGAACAGAGAGTAAAATAAGGACTTTTACAATGAGAAAGAAGTGAAGGTGATTCATTAGTATGTAGGCACAGATAATAATATCAAACTGAACACCATATTTTTCCTAAGTTCTAAATTTTCTTATTTATTATTCATGTCTGGAGCAACCTGCAGAAGTACCTGAACTAAAATGATGCCACATCAGGATGTAAATGAATTTATTTCTTATCCAACCAATCATTTTCAACCTTTCCTTCTTGGGTAGGGTTGTGACTTAATTTCTTATGTTATACAACATTTCCCTGGCTACTTACTGTAATTTCCTTATTATGTAAATGTGCCTGAAAAAGTGAGCATGAAGCAGCCATGATGAAATGATGAAAACAGTTATGAACCTTTGGGTTGAAATGCATGTTTTCTCTATGTACTGAGATAAGGACAAAACAGCAAAGTTACTGGAAGAGTAAAGGCAATTAGAAAGCACAAATAAAACAATGGATTAGTAACCAGTTACCACAGTGTAAAGTCCGATTGCCTCCATTAGATTTCTGCTTATCTAATTTCTTGTGTGATGTTTCTGATTGTAGATTAATTTTTCATAAACAAGTAATTTTCATCACAAGAATTAATCGCAATTAATCCTCAATTTAGTTAATTGGTAAGTAGCCCCCCCCCCTTGTCACCACTACAATTAATTGCCGTAGATGAAGAGCCTGACACCTACAAAGCCTATCAAGAAGAGCATACATAATTACTTGAAGATAGAAGACTGGGCTCTATTCCATATCTCATGTCTGTACTAATATTAATTTTTCCCTGTGTTGAATGATCCGATGGAAGAAAACTTCTGATTGAGAAAAACAATTGGAACCCTGTTAAGATTCTCTTTAAAGCAGACCCTCGGAGTCACCCAAAATTTGAATAATACAGCACAGCATGTTTTAAAGTATGATGGGCCACAGCTATGATGCTACTTTGCACATGAAGAGAACTGTAGTTCAGTTGTTTTTTAAAGAAGACTGAACACCGTGGATGTCTTTGTGACTATCTAAAATTCTTCACGTTTTTTTTGTTGTTGTGAAAGGCAATATGAATTTACTTTTAAATAGTACATCGTTGTGGAAAACCCATAATAAAGTGATTCTGAAGAGGGCTTTATTCCTTATTGTTCTAAAATGGCTATCAGGAATCAACAAAGTGAAACATGCACTTTTAACCTACTTAGCATACAGTTCAAACAATAGTCTGGCATCCTACATCCTTTGTGATTTTGGTCCTATATCACTCCACTCCCACCCTTTGCTTTCACCTTTCTTTTGATAATAGGTGCTCTCTTTACAAATTCAGAAATAATTTGGCCATAAAGTGAAGCGAGTGTTACAATAGCACAGCCACTGCTCTTCTTTCAAGAGCCCCATTTAATCATCATAAAATGGAAACCAGAAACCAGAAAGTCCTCTAATATTAGGGTAGTTGGATCTGTAGCTTGTTGATAAACAGAGATTGACTAACCTTATGGAACACACATGTCCAGCTTTTTGATCAATGGGGCATATATTGAGTAACTTGAAACTGCAGGGATCAGTAGCTGAATGCTGTGGGTTTGTTTAATTATGCATATGTTATTTGTAAGGCATCCTGGGATATTAATTGAAAGCTGCTGTAGAAATTATTATTATCATCATTCTATTGATTTATTCAACTTAGAGTATGTGAATTACATGAAGCTAGCTCTTAAGCGGACTTAACCATCTCATTGCTGAATTGGATGTTTCAAATTTATTTTACTTAAAAAAAACTACAGTTGTACTTTCTCTCAGCTTTTAGAAACTAAACGCCTTCTGTCATTAAATTAAATGTAAATTAATAAGCTACTGGGAAAAAACTGTCTTCACTTCAAGAAAAACAGCTATTTAACTATTACTGTTGACAATATAATAATAATAGATATTTCAAACTCTTATTGTCATGTCACTTTACAAGTACAAGAAGATAAACTGCTATTACAGCAACTCACAGAGGAGCACTCAAAAATAATGAACTTCTCGCTAAAATAAAACACTTCAATGTATGATGAATTATTTAATTGCACTGCAGTATAAAGTCTCAAAACATCAGCTAATTTATGAAGGTTATACAATCTCTGGTTAAGGGAGTGGAAGCAGTGTGTTAGGTGAAAACACTTTGGGTATCTCTTTTTCCATTTTGTCTAATTTTAATAGGCAAGGAAGAGGGGACTTATTTTGAGTTTCAGTTTTAAAACCTGGAGTTCCTTTTCTGTATATAATTCTGTACTGTGCCTCCTGTTCTATAACTGAATTAGACTCTTTGCAGATTTATGCCTCAAAAATCTGTATCTAAGCACAGAAAAGAGAAAATGTTAAAGTTCTATAGCTGGAGGTGTCCAGGACAGGCTGAAATTGAGAACACAGACAAATGACAGCATTCTCACGTCTGTTAATCAGGTGGTCAACATCAACGTGAGCCTCATGCAGTAGCCTAGTTGTATCTAATTAGGGCATCTACCTGCCACTCCCATTTTTATAGAGCTTTTTAAATAAACTTTTTTATTTAATGCCTTTTTTAATATACCAGTGTACAGTATTAAAGTACATACTACAGTTATATTGCTGTAAACCAAAGAAAGTCCTTTTGACATCTGAAAAATATACTACAGACATTGTCATATTAGCGTTTATGTAATTTGCTTAAAACAAATTTGTTTGTGTGCAATTACCTGTCTGTATGCGTAGTGTGATGTAATGTTTGTGTACACATGTAATACTGAACAGAATGTTGTCAACAACTTTACTGAGGATGAATGTGCATTAAGGAAACTAAGGTGATGTGGCATCTTTTCTTCACATTGCTGTGAACAAAGGAAAAGCAACAATAACTTCTGATATGGAGTCATGCCAAGGAAAGTCCCTGTGGTGCTCTGCTCTTACTCTTGCTTTCTTTGTTTTAACACATAAATCCTCTTGACAGTTGCAAGCAATTGTTTTCCTCCTAGACACAAATTGTAAGTAATACCAGTTACAAAGCCTCTTTTCCTGTCACAGTCCATGCTTTTCATACACACTTTTCAGCTCTGGCTGGTTCAAAATTTTTTATTACCACACTGAGAGGCTAACAGTAACATACGTTTTACACCTAATGTAAAAAAAAAAACTATTTTCCCCACTTCCATAAATTATTGTTAACAACTATGTTATCTGAAAAGATTCCTATGACAGAACTGCGTTATGAATCTTTTTTAACCCTAAAGCAGATCCACTAAATTAAGTTAGACTATAGACTTTTTCTAATCCACTCTCCGTTAAGACGTTCAGATAAGGCTTCAAAACAAATGCACATAGGTTTTTCTGTACAGATTTGGTGACTGCTGTAGAGTACATTCTGGACTCAAGGTGTCATGGTAGAAAACTGGGCAAGGTTAGCCAAGGGTCTAACCTATATTAGATAAAATACAGAAGGAAAGTAACAAACACTAGTGAGGAAATGACTCTCATTCTGAACTTTTGTTTCTTTGAGACCTATAGAATTCTAAACTAAACAAACCAACTTTACTGTAGAGCTTCTAAATGAAACCTCTCAGTGCCACATTCCAAGGCTTATACATGATTTAATCCTTTTTAAAAACATGGTAATGATAAGACAAACATGGCCATTTGAGTCTTTTTTTATTTTTATAACCAAACCAAAAACACATATCTCATTGTGGATAGGCATTCAAAAACACAACAAAAATAGCAGTTAAGCAACCAGTGGTAATCATGAAAGCAGATGAAATAAATGCATAATAAGCAAACCGAAAAAATAAACATGAATAAGAGGACTCTGCTACACAATGTTAAGCAGGAAGCTGTGAATAAAAACATATATCTTAATGAATATTAAAGGATGGTAACTCAAAAGCAGGTGAAGTGGGAGAAAAGTTCATTGAAAACTAGTGTTCAAACAGCAAAACCTTTTGACTGAGTGTGTGTGTTGGGATGACCATGCATTAGCAGGCACAAAAAAAATAAGAAGCTGTATGGATTTCCCTACATGGAACTAAATCTCTTAGAACCTAATCCATAAAATAGCACTTTGGTAATATACAGTACTGTATTTCAAAGGCTTTGTTTCACACTAGCTAGTACAAGTACAATAGCCAATCATTTCCTGATTAGTGGGACTAGTCTTGTGAAAGAAAAGTTAGGCAGTAACTCTTTTAGGATGACTTCTGCTTGACCTCTGTAGCCCTCAGGGGTCATTGCTTATCCACTAAATGAACCAGAAAAAATAAACACAAACATTCAGCTTCACTAATGCATGAAGAAGTGGCCTTTCACTAACTCATTCACAAAAAGAAAAGAACCCTGCCTTTTCCTACAGAAAACTACAACACTAAACCATACATAGCAAACTGATACCCCCCTCCCCAAATTAGATCACTGAAAGACATTACAAGTTTTAAAGTATGATCCTGCAAGGATGAAGCATCTCAAGGTTTGCTTTATCAAAGAAATAGGAATTACTCAACACTACTAATGAGAAAAGGTTTCTTCCTGAAATTGAACGAAACCCACATATTGTATGTACTGTAATACGGAAACAGTTTTATGAGATTGTCTGTTTTTTCAGTTTCAAAATAGGAAAGAGAGAAACAAACTCCATTGTGAAAATAATCTCTGCCATGAATTTGAATACTTTACATTTACCTTAAATTTTGGTTGTGTCACACAAAAAAATTTAATAGCTGGGTTAAACTAAATGTGTCCCTTAAAATGTAATGCCAATATTTAAAAGGCAGTTTGTGAGCTAGGCAATGTACTGTACTTGTCAAAAGAGATATATTTGAATTTAAGACCATTTCTGAACAGACAAAAACAGACATGCAAAAATAACTGAGGTACAATCTGCCACATAAAACTGATTTAATATTTAACATTGGATAAAGCTTGAAAAAAACAGTAAATTAAGTTTTCTGAGATCTGGATGTAAGGAAAATCTGGCAATAGAGAAACCATAAAATCATTTTCTTTTCAAATAAAATTTCTCAAATGTCCATAGTAAATTTTATTTTTCATGGTGACATTGGTAGGATAATGTGAAATATTCCCATCCATGCTAAAATATTTACAGTATTTTACATTCTATTGATTTTGTTATATGACACCTTAGAATTCTTTCTCTTGTGAAGCACAGATAAGGACATTTTTCAAGTCTACCAGCAAGAAAATACAATATAAACTGGGTCTGACCCATGGCACCATAACTGTTATTGTAGTGTATATGTAATAAAAATATGTTTATACAAGAACACAAATGTGTATGCAATATAAGCAATATTTCCTTTAACATTTAAGGCTTGGTGTATTTTACTTTATATTTCCTGTTGAATAGTGTTAAATTTTAGCTTCCTCCTCTTATTTTGTGTGTAGGCCTTCCAAAAATAAATGACCTTATTTAATAATACTGTCAGGTGCCTGCTTGGGAGGGGGGGGGTTAAAATGTTGTAACTCTTACAACATTTTATTAAAAGACATCATCTGTCACCCTGAAAATAATGTCATGTATTGCCTAACACTGCCTGCTGAAAAAAGCAGTTTCAGTTCAACAGACACTGCGCAGACACTGATACAGCTGGCTGATTCAGCTACCATGTGTGCCAGTAAGTTTCACAAAAATCATGGGATTACTTTATTAGTGTTACACATACATGGTTTCATCTTGTTTCTCTCTCATTTGTACTCTGCAAATATACAGGGTGATGGTGATGTACAGAAGTAAGAGTGCATATTTTTTCATGAAGCTTAAAAGAGGATTGGAAATTACTAGATTTGACAGGTGAAGCACAAGATTCCAATACAACTCATGGTAGTGTCAGAACTATGGATTATAAAAACTGTTTTTTTGGCAAAATGCTCAGTAAGAATTCTGATTTATACAAAATATAATACAAATTTTACATCATGATGTACCGACAAATTTCTAACAGAACTTTTGATGCTAGATTCCTTTCAGATAGGTTCCCTGATATCTGAGGACTAGCTGGCTCAAACAATATCTTTTAAAAGTCAGCAATTTCACAAGCAGTTTATTCAATTTTGCCTGACATGCTTCAGAGTTTATTGGGGAATTTTTTAGGACACTTGTCGAATGTGTATGAATGTGGAGGATGTTTAGAACTATAGTGTGAATTTCCAGTGATTAATTTCTGTACTAATTGTATGCATTGGATTAAGCTGTTAATTAAGTATGAGACTCAGTTAAATAAAAAAACACCCTTTGTTTTGCCTAACTGGTACATAAATGTGAATTAATAAAGAATGGAGTTGCAAATATTTCAAAATATTCATTCTCCACATCTGCTTGCTGATATTGTGTTGGTTGCAGGCCATCTCCTGTGCTCTATATTTTATTTGCAATCACATAATCTATATATTCTACAAACCATTTTTTAATATCCTACAGCAGTCTTCCTGACAGCATGACAATTTATACATTCTTTATATACAGCTGTATAACTGAAAAATGTAAAGTAGAATTCATTGTATGCCCATATTAGAAAAATAATATATAATGTAATGACATAACTTTGTCCATCTAATTTATTTACAGGCAATATATTGGCTAAATCTATCAATCTTTTTATCTGTCTCCCAGTATGCTTGTCCTAAAACCTTATCAAGTGAACTGCAAATAGATAACAGATTTATCCTTTTCATCAGGAAGTTCCTAATGACCCTGTAGCTCTGGGCGGTTGTGAGTAATGATGTTCTTCTGGCTCCTAGTATAAATCTGGTGCCCTTGCCCAGAGCGCTATGACATGGACGCACAAAAAGGTGGAAAGAGAAGACGTAGGGCAATTTTTCTGCACACGCAGGCACATAAATCACGTCTGTCACACAGACCATAACAGAAGAACTTGCAGCACCCGTACTATCAGTGTTTCAGGAAAATACAAGAAAGCGGTTTCTCTCTGCTAGAACAATAAATAAATACATGAGGAAATTACAGTATTTCAAACAGCAATTAAGTGGCATAAGGCCTAAATTCAACTTGGCAGTAGAAGCGCTCAGAACAAAGCTCGGAAATGTTTTGCTAAATATAGAGAGTTGTGAACCTTCACCTTATAATGGGAAGAAGGCAGTGCTCATTGATGTGCCTTTTTTACACAAGATGTTTATAATACAAGGCATTCCTACATTTTTCTCAACTTTTAGAGATGGTTCAACCAAATCCTTACTCTTTTTAGTTGGTAACTGACACAGCTTGTGGTCTGTTTAAACTTTTCCACAAGGATATTATATTATTTTTAACTACAGTAACAATATACTGTATCATACATAACAGATTAAAACAATTCAGGTGGGTAGCTGCGTCAGCATGCGTAGGCTGCAAAGGAACAAGTGATAGGTTTATTCTATGCTGAAAAGAGAAGAAAGAAAACACAACAATTTGGCCACAGAGTCTTTTTCAGGTGTGAGAAAGACAGGGCAGTAAGCAAAGGTAATGTAGCATAGGAGAACAAAAACTGGGAGAGAGGAAGAGCGGGAGGCGGAAGCAGGGGACAGACAAAAGGCATACCAGGGTGTGGGTAGGTGGATCAAGCACTGTTCGTTTGTCCAGCTTGTGCTTGAGGGTTGTAAGACCTTCGTTATGGGGAATATTTTTAACGCTTGCAAAACTGGTTCTCACACTTAATACATTCTCATTCAATAGCCTTTTTTTACCAACAGGTTAGGGGAGTCGCCATGGGCACCAGAATGGGACCCAGCTATTTTTGTTGGCTGGGTAGAAGAACACTTCTTCGCTTCCTACACTGGCTTTGTCCCTGACCTCTACAAGTGATACGACCAGCTTGAGCACTTTCTGCATCACTTCACCAACTTCCACCCATCCCTCAGATGTATGGTTAATATATCTTCCACTACTCTTCTGTTTCTAGACATCAATTTCTCCATTAACTACCCCCGACTCTCTACTTCGGACTATTACAAACCCACTGATTCACACAACTATCTCCTATATACAGTAGCTCATTTCACCTCAAACACACTAAAAACTCTCTCCCTTTTTCACAGTTCCTTCAGCTACGACGACTCTGCAGCAACGACATGTTCATCAACAGAGGATATCCTAGCAGTGTTAGATAGGGCTCTTGCTCTAGCCAAAAATACCCCCTTGGACCATTAACTCGATCAGGAACTCCCACCGTAATAATTATATTCCTTTGGTGCTTCCCTACCACCCCAACACACTTTCTATCCACAGGACTATTAATGACAACTTTTCCATCCTACAGGATGATCCCTCAGTTGGGGCCCTCTTTTTTGACCACCCCATCATCTCATGTTGCCGACCACCTAATCCACCTAACCTTCTTGTTCACAGCTTCCTTGACCGCCCTCAGCAGCCATCCACACCAGGCACTTTCCCTTGCAACAGAGCTCGCTGTATCACCTGCAAGTACACAGCCACCACCACACTCATTCAAGGCCCCTCAGGACAATTCCGGATCACCCAGACAGCATCTTGTACCTCCAGCAACCTTATTTACTGTATCTCTTGCAGTAAATGCCCAGCCATCTACATTAGGAAAACAGGAAGGAGACTCAGAGACCTCTTCAGAGAACATGTTAGGGTTGTGAAGATTAAAGATTTCTCCAAGCCTGTTGTTTCTCATTTCACCTGTGATGGCCATGATCACAATAATCTCTCCGTCTGTGTTCTCAAAGATGGTTTTCCTAACTCTTACATCAGAAAGACTACAGAAACTAAAATTATCCTGCAGCTAGGATCATACCTTCCCTCTTCTCTCAATGACAGACTAATTTTCTTCTAAATTCTCTCTATTCATTGTAGATTTCATTACACACCTCTCTTCACCTATCCTGACTTCACACTACCTGATTGGATACCCTGTCTGTCCCCTGGTCCCGCCTCCCCCCCCTCCTCTCTCCCAGCTTTTCTTCTCCTATGCTACATTACCTTTGCTTACTACCCTGTCTTTCTCACACCTGAAGAAGGCTCAAAATGTTGTGTTTTCTTTCTTCTCTTTCCAGCATGGAATAAACCTATTATTTGTTCCTTTGCAGCCTACGCATGCTGATGCAGCTACCCACCTAACCTATGTAATAAGGTAGTTTCTCATCAGAGAATAGTAAGCAGAAGGTAAATGAATAAGGGATCAGATACTGAGATTAATAAAAAAATCAGAAATTGACCTTAAATATTATGCTTAGAGACATTAATTCAAAACGTATTACAGTTAAATGCCATTTGGTCAGAAGTGTCACCATGAGAACTTGAGTCTAGTAAATAAGTATTCTAATGGGCTGTGATCTTGATGTAATATCCCAATCCACAGCTATTATCCTTGTGACTTGGCATGGTATTCTTGGATAAAAAATGTTGCTCTTCCAAAGCAATAATAAAACGTTGACTTTTTATTAGCTACAACGAATGCCATTCTGAAAAAGGTGCCACTTGCTTGTAAATTCCCTATTTACAGGTTTCTCTATTAAATCAATATTTTAATAGTGATACAGTGAGGCAGCAGTGATGAACTCACTTACCATCCAGCTTTCCATTCACAGAATCGTGACCTCCAGTGAAAATATGCACCATCTGTTGACTGAAGCAATTGAATTATTGATATAATCTCCCCCACCCTGCTGCACTCCTAAACACACAAACACAGACATATACTTGTTTGGAAAACATAAACACTTGCAAAACCCATTAAAACAGGGATTATATAAAATATACTTTGAAGATTGCTCAACCCCGACCTTAAATTTTAATTGTACTTTCTATAGGAGGTAGTAAAGTATATATCCTCAAAGCTAAGCAAATCATAATGACAAAAAATTGTCTGCCTTTGATCTCTCAGGAAATGTTCCATCCGAGAGGATACCACAGCCTGGCTTTGAAAAATCAGAATGCCTTTCCTGTTGATGACACCTCCTATTTTTTAATATCTACCCCTTATTATTTGTGTCTGAGTCCACTTTCAGAATAGTGCACATTGTAACTAATTATGCACCTACAATATATAGAGAGTATAGCAGTATAGACTATTTTGACACATAAACCCTCCAGAAGATACTTTTAAGACAAGTAGAATTTAGTAGGCAGAGCTGTGAAGCATAAGTGAAAGAACAGAAGTAGTAGTTGCACTATAATTACTACAGCATTATACTAGCAACAGCTGCCTTTACTTAGTACATACTAGCTATAAATCAGTCATGTCAGTGATATATTTGAAAGATATTTAGTACCTAAAGCCTGTGTTCATTTGAAAAATATTTTACCTACTGTGATAACCCATTGCATGAGAGATTCATTACAAACCTATTTATAGTAAACCCAATGTATCAGTATACAATAAAAACTGAATTACCTCTCCTTCAACAGTTAGATGTCTAAATCTCCACTTTAGCTATATTGCAAAACATAGTTTTAATGTTTCAGTATTTCCAGCATCTTGTTAGACTTTTTTCTATAATCAGTCTCTAATAGTTTCTAAGTGAAGCAAACACAAATCTTTCCGCATTGAGATTTGACTGATTGAAAAATATTGTCTAATCTCTTTTAGTAAGTGGCAGAAATTGTAATAAAACACTCTAACAACAATCCTGGAATATGTCCCAGGTGATATCTGTAAAATATAGCCAGTAGGTGGAACTCCTTTAAACTATCACCATCAGCAAAAGACTCAGCACTACACATCTCAGTCACAGCTCCTAAGGAAATCTAGCTTTATAGACCTTAAAATCTAGGTTGGCAAAGCAGACCAAAGAAACATTTGTTTACTTAAAAAACATAATTCTAATCTGCACTATTAGTTTGACAGAGTAGAACAATAATCCTTTGATTTTGCAAACAGTAATTCATTTAAAAATAACATTCTAGGATATATATTCAGAAAATGCTACACTATTTTTAAACAGTAATAGCTCTGCTACACTAAACTCAGTGGTTATTCTATTCAACATCTCATGCTCATCTCAAAACGCTGTGCCTGTGCCTTTTAATGTTTTATTTATATGGTGTGAAATTATATCACTATATATATATTTTAACATGCTGTCTGGGACTAAACTGTGCTATTAAAAATAATACATTATGTACAGATTAAACATATTTTGGTAGATCTAAAAAATCACAACTTTATGTACAGTACTTATACCAATAAGCCATTACACTTAACTAACCCCTACTGTATATGAATTAAACAAAAATATTTGTTTAAAGAAATACAAATGTAATGGAACCACTTTATATATATGTAGATAATCTTATTTCTTATATTTGCACAGTCACATTACAGATTAGATATACATTTAAATGCAATAAAATACTTTCACTTTCATTTACAAAAATAATAAATAATGGATTATTTATTTTGTCACTTTATTGTTCTTCTTACTTCCAAATGTTAGAATTCATAAGTGATTTTCCAACTAAAATATATAGCCACTGCTGATAAAGTAAGATAGTCATAAAATAATATGGTAAATGATTTTTTTCTATTTTGTACAGAACCATAAACAGCCTTTCATTTTAATAAAAGTGTTGGAAATTAACAGAATACAAATTTTCTTGCAAATGCAAGAAAGAGGAGATATCACTTCTTTAGTCATTAGTCAAATTCTTTAGAATGGAATTACCAATGACATCAATCTAGAAAACTGAATCTCAAAGCTGATGGTGAGATAAGGTAGCTTCTTAAAATGCTCTGATTGATTAGGCAAAATTAAGCCCTGCTGTGAGGCAGAATATCTCCTTTCCTAGTATGAGCAACATTACCTCTCTTCCCACTTTTAAGTCTTATAGAGCGCATCCGTAGATTGGATGTCTTACTTAGGAACATACAGTACAGTTACTTATTATCAAGTACATTTCAAACTTCAGTAAGTATTCTAAAGAGTAAAATACAGGAAACTGAAGTGTGATGACTGGGTTTTATTTTCTTTATCAACAAGAAAATTGTCTTCACTTATTTTTTTCTTTTTTGGTAAAATATTCTGTATGCCATTCAACCAATGCAATCTTGGCATGATCAAGTACTTTTTCAAGGTACAAGCCTTCTATTTTGTATCTTACAATAAAACAGTTTATTTAATATATTCTATAATTAATATTTGACATTGTTTACTGCTAATTCAAGTAAAGAGTAAAGAACTACATAAACTCTTAGCTGTTCCTTCTCTTTTTGATATAAAACTTGAGTGCTCACAATCATAAATTGTCACTTTGTCACTGGTTAAACCAAACAGACATATCAAAGACGAAGCAAATATTTACATCCAGAGTTTTCACTAGTCCCCTACACTTGAGATTAAAATGATAAATTCATACTATCCAACAACTCTCAGCCCACAACCGATTAGTTTTTTTTTTGGTTTCTGTTTTTTCAGTTCGATGGAAGAGGAATAGGTTGTCAGTACATATTTGAAGCACTTCTGCATCAGTGAGAATGGGGAGGAGATGGAATCAATAGTTTATTGGATGCTTCCTAAATCCAGCTTGCTGACCTAATCATTGCTCTCTGTGTTTCTTAATCTTTCTAATAAGACAAAGACTACAAGATAGCTAGAATTGCTCTAGTGGCATGTATCAGCAGTGTACAGTCTGTCCCAAAAAGCTGTTTCGTTCTTACACAACCTTCTGTGTTTTTTCACTGCCAGGGCTATCTCAGGTCAAGGACTGTCTGTCCTAGTTAGTGAATCTGGTTAAAGAAAAAATATTTATGCATAAAATGGATACACTGTTTCCTGTCATTAGGGCTCCTACTGTGATCTTCACAGTTTCTATTCAGTTCTGTCAGAAATTCCAAGTAAGAAAGACATGTGAAGACATCACAAAAAAACATGAACCTTGTTTGCTTTTTTTAGATTTTGATTCTGTTAACTTGGTAAATTAATGAAACGTATTTATAATTATGTATAAAATGTATAAATGTATAATGTGTTATGTATGAATTATATAATTATGTACAGTATAAACATGTTGTTTCTTCTTTTACAATTTCACTAGAGATGTCTTTCGGTCTGTACCATTTCTCTCCTGTAATTAATAATTTGCTTATACAGTATATACCTCATAAACAAAGATATACAGTGCCTTAAAAATATATTCAGACCCTTGCACAGTTTTCACTTTTGCTGATTTAAAGCTTGAATTCAAGACACTCAGAAGTTTTTATATATGTCATATACCTTCTTCACACATTCAAATTAAAAACAAAAACAAGAAGTAAATAAAAAATAAGAAAGAAAAATGTCTTGTTTCCATATGTATTGAAACCCTTTGCTGTGGCAAGCCTAAATTAATTTAGTTCAAGTAGGTACTGCAGCTGAGTCAGCATACATAGGCTGCAAAGGAACAAGTAAAGGTTTATTCCATACTGAAAAAAGAAGAAAAGAAACAACATTTCAGCTGTGGAGCCTTCTTCACACACCCAAATAAACCTTTTGTTTGCAAAAAGTAGTGAGGACCCTATGCAGAAATCCAGGGCAATCTCCAAAGGTGTTGTCGAAAGAACAATCCGAGGTCCAAAGCTGAAGGTAAACAAGCTGTTGCAAAAGTACAAATAACCAGAAGCGGAGCCATAAGCTGTGAGGAAGCTGAGAGTCAAAACCAGAACGAGAGCTGAAGTACCACAACCAAAAACCAGGAGACTTAGACGGAGGACAAACCAGGGTCAGGAAGCCAAAAACCAAGTAGCAAGTATCAATGAGAATGGGAGTAGCTCTAGCCAGGAAAACCCTAATACTGAGCACAGGGGAGAGTGTGAAGCAACATTAAATAGGCTGGAGAAAAGGGCTAATTGGGAACTGTGCTGGAATGCAAGGTGAAATGACGAGTCCTCCGGTCGCGTGGCATAAAATTACCCCCCTCCCCAGGGGTGGTTCCCGACGCCCCAGAGGATCAATTGGAAAGACGCCGGTGGAAATCAGCAATCAGTTGTGGGTCCAAAATGTCCTTTTCAGGAACCCAGGAGTGCTCCTCGGGTCCATAGCCCTCCCAATCAATGAGATGTTATAACTTGCCATGGAACCTGCGAGAATCCAGGATCATATTCACAGTGAATGCTGGGAGTCCATCAATGGTCTGGGGGGGGTGGGGGCCGGGTCTGGGGTCTAGATATGGGAGATCTGCGGTAAGGTTTGAGAAGGGAAACATGAAAAGTGGGGTGAATCTTCAACGAGCAAGGGAGGACTAAGGGATATGTTACCGGGGTGATTTGTGCCAGAATACGAAAGGGACCTATAAAGTGGGGAGCAAGTTTGTGGGATGAATGACGAAGGGGAAGGTTGCGGGTAGCCAAACCAGTTGTCCACGCCTGAGCCGGGGTGCAAAAATGCAGATCTTATTTGCAAATGTCCTTTGGTGGATATTGGTGCGAAGGTTAGCCGATTTTGCCGTTTTCCAAATTTTCTCAAGGATGCAGATAATGGCCCTGACCCCGTGGCCCGAGGCGTCAACTTCAACAGCAAAAGGAAGGGTGGGATCTGGATATTTCAAAAGAGGAGCGGAGGTAAAAAGGTCCTTTAAGCATCTGAAGGCAACATCGGCTTGGGAGGTCCATTTACCCTGTTGTGGGCCCTTCCAAATGAGGGCCATAATAGGAGCTACAATGGAACTAAAATTACGAATAAATCTCCTACTGTATAAAAGTTAGCAAAACCCAGGAAAGGTTGTACCTGTCTTAGGGTTTTCGGATTTGGCCAATCCGTAATTGCAGAGATCTTGCTTTGGTCCGTCGTGACCCCTTGTGGTGACAAGATATAGCCCAGGAATTGGATCTTGGACCCATGAAAAATGCATTTTTCCTTCTTAACATAGAGCTTGTGATGAATCAGACGAGAAAGGACCTCTTTTACGTGAGAGATATGTTCCTGCATGTTAGTGGAAAAAATCAAGATATCATCAAGATATACAAGGAGGCATTTCTGAATGAGATCTCAAAAAACATTGTTCATAAAAGACTGAAAGATGGCAGGTGCATTCACAAGACCGAAAGGCATGATGAGATACTCATAATGACCATGAGTGGTTAGAAAAGCAGTCTTCCACTCATCCCCCTCCCATATTCTAATTATATCCAGTTTGGTAAAAAATGTAGCACCCCTAACAGATTCTAAGGCTGAAGGAATGAGTGGAAGTGGATAACGGTTTTTGATAGTGATGCCATTGAGGCCTCGATAATCAATGCAGGGATGGAGGCCACTGTCCTTCTTCCCTACGAAAAAAAAATCCTGCACAAGCCGGAGAGGAAGAGGTGTGTATGAAGCCTCCCTTAAGTGCCTCCTGGATATATTCTTTCATGGCATCTGATTCCCCATGTCAAAGGGGGTAAATTCTACCCTTTGGGGGCAAAACACCCGGTAGGAGATCGATGGCACAATCGCAAGCCCTCTGGGGGGGCAGGGATAGTGCCCTTTGTTTGCTGAAGGCCTCAGATAGATCAGTGTAACATGCAGGAATGTCAGGAGAGCTACCTGGAGAGAGTTTAACGAGACGGCAACAACATGAAGTTACACTGAGAACTCCAAGTTAGCAACTCACACCTATTCCAGAAAATCTGAGGATCATGTTTTTACAACCATGGGAACCCAAGAGCAAAGGGTGGTGTGGTGTCTCCAGGAGGTAAAATTGTATGAGTTCCTGATGAAGGGCTACGACCTTAACAGATAATGGTGAGGTCTGCCAGCTAATAACACTTGGGGAAACAGGGGATCCATCAAGGGTCTGCACACGAAGAGGGGGTCGAACGGGGATTAGGGGAATATTCCAGGAATGAGCCAAGGAGAGGTCTAGGAAATTTCGGGCGGCCCCTGAATCAATAAAGGTGAGAAGGTCAAGTTTAGACGAGCCCCAGGAGAGTGAAGCGGGAACAGACAACGCATTAGAAGAGGTAGGGAAATGTTTACTGTGTCTCACCTGTGGACTGGGTTTAGACATGGGATGGCTTGGAGGGCGGGAGGGACAGTCCTAACAGTAATGTCCTAGATGACCACAGTAAAAACAGTAATTCTCCTGTATGTGCTTCTGCCTCTCCTGCGGAGTGAGGCGAGAGTGAGCAACCTCCATAGGTTCTAGGTGGGGGGGGGGGGGGAGCAAGGGTTAAACCAAGGGGAGCAAAGGTGGGAAGTTGTGTAGGTGCAGAAAGGTCCCGTTGGTCTCCCCTTCACCGTTAGTCTCCCCCTTTGGCGAAGGCTGTCATCCAATTCGATCACTAAGGAAATTACTTCCTTGAAGGACAATCCTCTTAGAGGCAATAGAAAACAGAATGTCTTTAACTTCTTCCGAGAGCCCTTGCTTGAAAAGGGGGATCAAGACCTCATCATCCCAGGACAGCTCTGCCGAAATGACCCAGAATTCCAGCACGTAGTCCCCCATCGACCTCTTGCCCTGCCTCAAAGCCGTCAGTCTGGATGGTGCATCCTGAGATGGGGAGGGGTGGTGAAATACTGTTCGCAAGGTCTCTTGAAAAAAATTAAAATCTGAAATTTCAGGAGCTTGACACTCTAAGAGTTCAGTCGCCAATTCAAGAGCTCTTCCAGAACAAAGGGAGACAATAAAGGCTACCTAGCCAAGGAGGAAAAGAAAAACTTCTGGATGTAGGTGAAAAACCATTGAACACTGAGCTAAAAAAGCCCCTACACATGTTAGGATTTCCGTCAAACTTTTCCGGGGTGATTAACGGTGCTACTCTGAAAGAACGGGAAGCAGGGGGGTGGGGTGGGAGCTTCCTCCAGAAGCGCTAGTGGGACTGCCGCTGCTACTGTCTCTGCAGGGGCTGGTGCCGCCCTCTGCTGCTGACATGTTAGCCAGGTGAGCAGTAATCTGCTGGATTGAAGCCTGCAGCTGAGTCAACCCATGGGAATGTTGTGAGAGAATGTTGCAAATCTCACCACCTTCTGCGGTGGTCCATGTTTCCGACTTAGTATTCTGTTAGCAAAAAGTAGTGAGGACCCTATGCAGAAAACCAGGGTAATCTCTAAAGGAGTAGTTGAAAGAACAATCCGAGGTTCAAAGCCGAAGGTAAACAAGCCGGTGCAAAAGTACAAATAACCAGAAGCAGAGCCATAAGCCATGAGGAAGCCGAGAGTCAAAACCAGAACGAGAGCTGAAGTACCAAAACCAAAAACCAAGCAGTAAGCATCAATTAGAATGGGAGTAGCTCTAGCCAGGAAAACCCTAGTACTGAGCACAGGTGTGAGTGTGAAGCAGCATTAAATAAGCAGGGGAAAAGGGCTATTTGGGAACTATGCTGGAATGCGAGGTGGAATGACGAGTCCTCCGGAGGCGTGGTGTAATAATAATAATAATAATAATAATAATAATAATAATAATAATAATAATAATAATAATAATAATAATAATAATAATAATTGCTTACGCATATATAGCGCTTTTTTGGACACTCCACTCAAAGAGCTTTACAGGTAATGGGGACTCCCCTCCACCACCACCAATGTGCAGCATCCACCTGGATAAGACCTTTATTTGTTTTAATAAATTAATCTAAATTAATTAAGATGCACAACATTTAGTGAACGAGCCAAACAAGTATATGAGTGGCTTCTGTTTGAGAGCAATAATAGTGGATCACCTGATTTCATAATGGTTCATAGTGTTTCACCTGTCTCTATAAATTCCCTGAGTCAGGCAGTGAATTTCATGCAAAGATTCAACTATGAAGACCAAGGAGCTTTAAATCAACTCGGGGACACTTTAAATCAACAAGGTGTATAAAGGCACGGAACAGGAGCATGTGAAGTCGATTGTTAAAAAAGGGACAAGGAGGAAACTGGTTAGTAATGCCACCGTGAAGTCAAAAGTAATTTTGAAAAACTAACAGAGTTCACTGGCTGAGATGGGAGAAAATGCCCATGGTTCAACAATATCCTAGTCATTGTATAAAAGGGGGTTGCTGGAACAAGAAAATAAATGTTCTTGAGTATCCCAGTCAATGTCCTATTGAGAATCAGTGGAAAGATAGAAAATCCCCTAGGAACATGGAAGAACTGAGCAAATCTACCAAGACAAAGGAGCAAAAATTGCACCAAGCCAGTGTGCAAAAGAAAAGTTGGCAGAGACTTAAAGAAATAATAGTGTCTGTAGCTGCTATCAAAGCTGCTTCACTAAATAGTGAATTCACCTGTCTAAATACTAAACAATATTAAGTGTTACAAATGTGTATGATTTTGTAATTTTATGAAATGGGACACCATACTTTTGAATACTTTTGCAAGGCACTGATATACAGTATATGTAGAAATATATAAAATGCCACCAAAGAGAGACACAGAATTTTAATTTTATTCTTTACAACTTTCCAAAATGACCATTGATTAACACGATAATCAATAAAATAACAAGCTTCGAAGACATTTGCGACAGTCAATGAAAAAAAAAGAATTGAAAAGCCATGAAGAATAAAACACTAGCTGAAACAAGCAGTATGCAGGAAAGCAGTGAGATTAATAACCATAATGATTTGAAAATTCAAGACAATACTCAGACAACACAAATGTGAACCCATCCCAGTCCTCTGTAAAATTAATCATGTTAGTCATATTTCAGTAATCCCAGAATAACATGCCAGATCAAGTTGGAAGTGTAAAGATGCTCTTCTTCCACTCAATGAAACAAACAAAAAAAAAACGGGCACAATGTAAATCTTTCAAAGATTCCCGCCAGCTTCCTAAATGATTTATGCATGCTGGGGAGTAGTCTCGTAACAGGTAATGCAAGCTTTGGACTTTACTGAATCCTTGCATGTAATTTATCATAGATGCTCTAAACCTGTTGGTGCTGCTGTCTGAGTCTCAGCCCTAAGTGGATTTCGCCATCTTTCAGACTTTCCCTGCCTGGGGCTCCTGCTAGATGACTCACCTGTCTACATTCCTCCCTCACTGTCCTACTCACAGGCACAAGAGATGAAAACATCTCATTTTCCCATCACTCAATCATTGAATTATGAGACTATTATTATACTCCAGGAAACAAATGCAGGTTCCCAAAAAGGTAAGGTTTGTGTGTGGGGGCTTAATACATTTTTCCTCAGGGCATATTTGTGATTTCACTCTCCACTCCTTGTCTGAACCAAATTAAAATTTCTCTTTCTTGACATCTACAGGACATAATCAATTACTTTTTTGATTTCATACATACAAAGCTAGTATATAAAGTATATTGTTTTGTTTTAGCAGTTTGCTTATTTAGCTTGTTTTAATGTCATACACTCTATAATGTCTGGTACGTTTAGACAGGCACTTCTTTTGAACAGTGATCCAATTGGTCTTACTCAAAACTCTCATCTTATTGCACTCTGAAGCATTGCTCTTTGTAGAATTGTACAAACAGACTGGACTGGTAGTACTGCTGTAGGGGAGACCCAATGTACTGTACAGTGTGTATACTGTATAACCCAGTCCTGCAGCATAATCATCATATCTTTTCTAGCTTTCACAGTATTTTTTTAAGTTACTTGTTATAATTTATAAAAACACGGAATTCATACAATGACTTACTTGTTGATTTTCTAGTGTCTGTTTTTGTAGGCTACTCAAAAAACTGATGTATCAAACTATTGAGTGTAAAAACAGGAAGGAACTCTTCACTGCAACTTGTATTGGCCTTTTAACCTAGGACTACAGCATGGTGATACCATTTGTCTTAATAAAGTAGAGGGAGGCACAATAAGCAAGACACCTGCTTAAGCTATTATCACCCTTTTCCAAGGCACTGCTACTGTTTAGCTGCTCTGGGATATGAGCAAGAAGAGGCAATTAGAGGCAGAGGAGACCAATAAATCTCCATAAACTTCACGCTAAGTCTCCTTCACCACTAAAACAACAAATTTAATTTTTGTTTCTAGTTTAGATCATTTGGAGCCCAAGGGGATTGCTGATTACTAGGCTCTTCGTTCGTCCACAAGCTGTCTGCAGAAAGAGGCAGTGAGGAAAAGGCCAACCAATAATGGCTCTTGAATGAGGACCATGTTAGTCTTTCATGTTCACAGTTCTCTGTTAGTTTTGGTAAAAAATGACAACATGCAAAGGAAAAACATATAGGGTTCAAGTAAAACTGATGAATCCAGACATTGAGGATATCAAAACATATTACCACATCTCTTAAAAACACAGGGCAAAAAATAAAATTCTTTAAACATTTTTGAGAATTTTAATGTTTTCTTAGGATTTTGAAGACACCTAATTTCCAAATAAACATTTTAAACTGTGGCATGCAAATGACTGAAGAAAAAATGTCAATAAATTGCCAGTAAATAAACACCACCAAACCCCATAACTTTAAAAAATCACTGTGGAGGCATGCATATGTTTAAAAAACTGATATTACTGTACATTGAAATAAACATAAGTATAAAGTTGTTGAGGATAAATATTTTGGATACATTCATATGTACAGTATCTTTTCACCAACAAGTGTGTCTGCACTCTGCATTTGAAGTAGAATTACAGTATCGGATTCTGCTTTTTTTTTTACTTCACTTCTGATTTAACAATTTAGTGTCAGGAAAATGACACAGGAGTGAGACTGTCTATGTCTCTGTTGCTAATGTACTGCAGTCCTTTCTGAAACTCTAGTTTATTCACAGGAGACAGCGTGCTAGAAGCACATTGTCTCTAAGATTTTTTCATATTTTCTTACTCATCTGTAAAGGACAGTGTCAGGCAGTTTGTTACTATTTAGGAAGTGCCTGCTTCCTTTTTATCCCTGATTGTTTTTCAATAGAATACCTTTCCACCCTTTCTAAACAATGCGCTGCAAAGAAGTGTATTATCAATTCCTGTGGCAGCTGCGCTCTTTTAACAATCTAAACAATGTTCCAAACAATGTTTTTGGTTTTACCACTCACTGAAACCTTATGCTTTATTTATATTTGTCTGCTACTGCTCTGCTTTTTCGAATCATATTGAATTTCCTATAATTCACTAGAGAGTTTGGCAGTGAGCAATTACTGGAATTTTGTGGGGATGTCTGAAGAAATGAATGCACTGTAGCTTACATTTTATTGTTTTTTAATGTTTGTGAATAAATGTAAAAACTAAGCCTAAGTTTTTTTTTTCAAAGAAACAAAACTAACACTCACATCACAAATCACTTGATAAATCACAACTACTTCACTGCAATGATTTATGGGAAACCACAGAGGAACAGATGAGGTGTTTGCTGTTAGCGTCACTACAGGCCCCATCACTAAAACTCACTTAGCAATCTTCACAGAAGCTTATTTGTGGTGGGTGTTCTACTATCATCAGGTGACGTGTTTCTTTCCTGGTTGTTAAACCACATGCAGAGGTGACAAGTTTTTCTCAGCAGTGAGATCTCACTTTACTGGGTCACCAGATTTCTCCAAGTCACCAAAGGGCCACCAGCTTACCTTTTGACTCTTTTACCTCTTGAACCATCAGAATTTTTCCCCTGCCACAGCAAGAGAGTGTCAGCTGTCATGTATTTTCCCCTTAGTGAAAAAAGAAACGGAGGCTGAAAGTGAATGAACTGCTGGAGAGCTGTTAAGCAGCTTTGTATATCTGTAGTACACTTCATAAAAAATGAATAGCAGAGTAATTGGTTTGTAACAGTAACACTTACCAAGACATTAATAATGTCCACTAGTGCTCGTACAGAATTACCTCTTGAGGAGACTTGTATTGTAATAGTGTTACAGTGATGGTATCAGTTGAACACTGTACTACTTATATTTAACAAATATTTATACAGTTTTAGTTTACTGAGACATCCTATCCAGGCACATGTGAATACAGAAGCTGATTAAAACCCAATATGTTTAAACTAGATTTTTATTAAGCATTTAAGAAAACATTAACAGAAATAGATATTTTGTACTGTAACACACTCCAGTGCTTTATTAGTCAGACAGAACAAGTGAATTTACATTTTCAACATTGATTGTTCATTGTACATAACGTATTGTTGCATTATAATGAATACAATCTGGAAGAGGGCTGTGTAACCTGTATGTGATACAGACAGTATCTGCTTTGGCCAATACACTTAAACTAGGATATATAGCCAAACAACAGAATTACAAAGAAAAGAAACAGGGTTTTGGGGCCAGAAATATTTCACTACCATTTCATGATGATTATCATAATTTACCTAATCTTACTTAAGAAACAAGTCTCCCAGCTATTTACACTGAATGCAGTAGAAAACATAGTTTGAAAATGTCATACATTTTCATGAAGTTAAACACACAATACCCCTGGACTTTGAAGCACTTGTAATTCCATTACTCTTTGAATGCATTTAATAAGAAAGCTTTTTCACAGTCTTTAGTTTTAACATGAGAGTTCCTGAATGTAAGAGAATACAATGACCTTAAGGAAAAAGTAAAACCATTTACTATTTAGAATTTGATGCCTCACATTTTCCAAACTTCACACTAGACTAAATTTTCAATTTGTTTTTGGTTTAATGGTATTTTAAGTACAAAAACCAGCTTCAATCTTTTATTTATTTTGTACATTGGTGACACAGACACATACTGTGTTACCACAAAGTACTATTCCTCTGTTTTTTTAATTTGTATAAGGAGGGACCACAAATCATCTCTCAAAGCAAAGCTGGTAATCATTGTATGGAACATAAGGTTAAAAATGAAGGAATGCTATGAATTAAACACAGGAATACAGATTTGAAGAAATAAAGACTGGACTTGTAATTAAATTAAACTGATGAAAATGTGTAGCAGAATAAGTATGGAGTTCCTTTGGCACAAACAGCTGGGGGCCTCTCTTTGAACCTATGTGGGTTGAGTTCCCCTAACCAGGCTCTGTTGGTAACTGTAGCCTAATTCAGACCTGAACTTTAAAGATGTGGATCATTTCACCCAGCTGCTTTAGTAAGCAGATCCAAAGAGGCAATCCAGGGCTGATTATTTGAGACTGTTTGAACAAAACTCAATAGGTGTTCTCAAATATCTTGCATCTTCCACCATCACAGGGGGCTGCAATATAATTCCAGGGACTTGGGAAACTAGGATATATGTAGCTTTGGATTAATGCAGAACAGTGCAGGGAAGCAGGCTTTACTACACCAGACTTTGATAAGAACCACTGAACAGAAAGAACAAAAAAAGTGCACCACCTGATATATGAGCACAAAATTCAAACCTTAAGGTGACAGAATTTAAAACTTGAAATTGAATCTAGGTATAAAAATTGCAATCTTTGGTTTCTTTGGCATTGTTTTCAGAAATGGCAGACTTTTTAAAAGGCATTTATTTGTGTAAAGTCAGACAATAGTGCCAGATAAGTAATAAAATTACAATCTTTCATGCTTCCTTTGAAGATATCACAAAATTCAGCAACGTTTTGTTTTGAAATTTTCTTGGGTCATCTTCCAGGCATATTCAACTTATTGTTGCACAGAATCTTTGCTTTTTCAATGCTTTATAATGCTTTTGTAGTTTTCGTTGTTTCAGATTGTTTTTCTGTAGTTTCTTATCTCCAAAGATGAAAATATTTCAAATCATGAAAAGGTCATTCAGAAAACAGAAAATGACATTACAGAACAATTTAGAACAAGAGTATTTGATTGGAGAAGTAATGTGTTCCGACACAGAATATTGCCATTCCGATGAATTGTGGCAAAGAATGCACAATAATAAATGAAGCCTCAGAGAAGAGGCTTTTTCTATGCTGAGATCCATAGAGTAAATGGGTGGAGTTTTAGGATAAATGACATTATACTGAATCAAATGTACTTCCTCGGCTAATTGCTTCCTATATAAATAGCCATGGGCTGCAATCATGCTAATATAGAACAGAAGCAGTTTTTGCTTTAGTTGCAGAGAATCTTGGTCTCTTGGATTTAAATCCTGCACTAACTACATTGCCTGGCTAAAATGCACTCTTTGGTTGGGGAAGATTAATTGTATATATATTCCATTCCAGGAAAAAGAAAGAAAAAAATCTGTGGATATCAAATGAAAAGGTTGAACTTTATGCTTATATTAACATTTTGGAGCATAACATGATTCTTTGGGAAAAATAAAGTACAGAAGAACTAAATCAGAACACCTGCCCTTTAACTCATATTAGCTACTACTGCACTGAAACAATTATTTACCACAGGCAATGGTCATAAAACAAAATCAACACAAAACTGACAAAAAAGATCTGAACAATTTTCATGAGAATTACAAAACATTTAATGTTTTCTCTCTTATCATCCTTTCTTCTTTTCAAATTATTTGGGTTGCTAATTAAATGTATAAGTTTGGATATATATCTTAAAGCACTGAAAGCTGTGTGCAGTCCTGATAGTTAGAACCTTAAATGAATTTCTAGCACAGATAGACTGGCTAGATTATTTTGATCTCTTAAACAATTCTCTGTACAGCTGACTACCATAGGTCGTCCTACTGTTAAACAAAGCAGATGTCTTTCACCCCTTTGAGAGTAGGTTTTTAGAGTAAAGAAACAGGACTCCAGAATCTTGCAGTTTATGTTTCCATTTTTCACAATTAGTTCAATTTAGCCACGTGCCCTTTACGTGCTTTCAATCTAACTGGAGGACTAAATTTTAAATCCCTTCCTACAAGACGTACTGCAGCCCATTTATGGTATACCTAGTCAAACCTAGTCAGTCACTGTGCCCTGTCAAAAAACTGGTGTGCTGGTTTTGAAAGTGTGGTCCAAAGGTTGCAGTGCCATATACTGTCTGCCAACACCACTTAAGGCTGGTCAATTCCTTAGAGATCTCCCACCCCAGTACTGAGCAGCCTTAGACTGACTTACTGTAAATTCTAAGATCTGCTGAGAGCAGGCTACAAGGTAGTGATGTCCACACTGTAATTCACTGTAATTTGTACCTGTTCAGTATTTCTTACAATATTAAGCCTATGTCATAATTCAAGGTAGGTCTATGCTACACTGATGACTACACAACTTTTGATGTTTACCTACTTTGAGTTTGAATTAATGTAAAGCAGAATTAGTCAACACTTCTGATGAATGTCTAAAGTATTGAAATCCTCACTAATCAGGTGGTACACTTTATTTTTAGTCTGTCCATCCATCCAAGGTTGCTCTCTTACTTGTGATCTTTGAAACATTAAAGGTAGTAGCTAAGGTACAGTATAAAGCCTTAATGTGCATCTACTTGTAATGTATTGTAGTCAACCTCATTTTAAATGTCAGATCTGAGGCCAGATTCTTTGCTTTGGGTTGTTTTGTTTTCCACAGATATAACAATGAATAAACAGCTACAAACACCCCAAATGGAAGAAAAACATCTGATACAAATATGAAAGATTTAATGATCTATTCTTTTTTCCTGAATAAAAACTGGAAAGTCAGCAAGAATTACTGATTTCTTTATTAAACGTTCCTAAAAACAGCAGTTGACTCTGATGCTAGCATCACCTTGTGAAACCCTGTCTCAGCTAAAACACATTACAGAAAGATTTAAAAAATGTGATTAACTACACAAAACAAAGCCCCTCCTTAAAAAGTACATAAAATTCTCAGTAATTCAAAGGTCAGACGAAAACTTATTCAGTGCACAATAAGCTACATAGGCACGTTTTTTTTCCAAAGTTTGTTTTGATCTTAGAGAGAGTCAAAGAATGATGTCTAACATCCCCAAGGATATAATATGACTTGTGTTAACAAAAACAAAGAGATTAGTCAGGTAAGGAGCCGTCAGTGATTTAAGACTTTAAGCACAATCTTTAATGCATTTACATGCCACTTCTTGTTTGATGTAGACCATTTTAAGAGTTGCAGCATAGCACAGTAATGAGTATCCAAAGGGCAGTTTATAATAAAGTAAAAAAAACAACTAATATAACATTTATGCAGCTAAATAGTGGTTTAACACCAATACAAACAGTATCACTGTAGTCCAGTATATACAGTAATAACAGTGTGTTTAACAGTGCATGCTCTCCTGGAAATTAAAAAAAAAGTTTTACAAAAAGAAATACACCATGTTTCGATTTTTGGAAAACCTCTCAAGTTACATACATGAATTCAAAACCCAGGAGCTTTAATTTTTTTTATAAGTGTTCCATCTAAAATACAGAAGAGAAAAATATAAGAAAGCATTTGCATAGAATATTAAAAAAATACTTCACGCTTTGCTTGGATTTGATCTATAGGTTCCAACTATTTAGTGTGGATTCAGGTGACATTAGGTGAAATTGATTATTATAATATATGTTATATTACTTTAAAAGTTTGCTTTATATTAATGGCTTTGGTGTAATGATACATACAGTATATTATACTTTTGCTTGACAAAATACCTCAGTCAATGCTGACCATATATACTGTACCAAGATTCTTCCAGAATTGAATGAAAGGGAATTTATGGTTCCTATGTAGCTCTGTGCTATATGCTGGAATTGCAGCTGAGCTATGGTTCTAAAGCATTACAATCTATTAATTTGTGTAAGGTCAAGGCTAAACAGAGGGATCACTATTAATGCTAGGTACTGCTATTGATCTCAGCTATTAACATTGATTTTCTCTTTCCTGCCTCTCCCATTGTCTTCTGTCAACACAGATCTGTGCTTTCGCTCGTTGGACTTGAACATGGCCATTCTCTCAGCTAGGGGCTGTCACCTCTGGAAAATCTAAGTGCTCCCTG
This sequence comes from Lepisosteus oculatus, assembly GCF_040954835.1. NCBI lineage: Eukaryota > Metazoa > Chordata > Actinopteri > Semionotiformes > Lepisosteidae > Lepisosteus > Lepisosteus oculatus. The sequence goes on along the minus strand of NC_090719.1, from coordinate 6,847,825 downwards.
GATGTTTTTAGGGAGGAATTTATTGGAAGTGTCTCCAGCTAGGCTCACAGGACTCTTTAAGGTTTATTTTTTTTTATATTCACTTCAGATCCACTTTGTATCCTAACTCTTTGACAAAGAATTGCATGATATTAACTTCAGCATTCTGATGAGAACTTTTGAATAAAGGACAACTGTATAAAAACTGTTCCTATGTCTGTGGACACGAGAATGAAAATAATTAATAAACATACTATCTCTTTAGAATCACAAAGCGAAATAGCTCGCTTATATGTGAAGTATACAAGTAAAATATTTTGTTTTCAAATGCAAAACTTTCCATGCAAATAAGTTAGAAATAAAGTCTTACAGCATTTCTGAGTATAATATAACAATTTTAAGATCCCATCTACTGTATAAGACAACATTTGAAATCTGTGAAACCTAACAAAAGACAAATATAAAACACTGCATAATGTGCATATTTTAAAGTTATTGCTTTTGTTATTCTTTAAAAGTTTATTCTTAGGCTTCCCCTTTCATTAATCTTCACTTCCAAATTTCTCCTTAATTCAGTTTTCAGTAATTCAGCAAACTCAATGATAACTCTTTAAATATTCAACATATTTACTACTTAAAAGAGAATAGAACACCCTAAAGAAAAACTGGAAAATATCATGCAAAAAAGTTACTACACCATAAATGTTTTGGAGTTATTTCTGTGTGTAAGCAACTGACTTAGATTCTAATAACATTGTTACAGTTTGTTCAAGCTAATAACACAGTAAAAAAGTATAGCACAAAATTAAATGTTAAGCTTTTGTGATTATGTAATAACCATGAATTAATTCAGGCATAGGCCAGGTACAGTGAACTGCGTTAACATTGTATAGAATATTCAGGAAGAGCAAATTGCTCTATTATTGCGCATTGAAAAAAGAAAAATAAAGAGAAAAGAGAGCACCATCCTTACTGAAGCGGCGTCTTCATTTGCTAACCTCCCTGTTTGGAACCTGTCATTCCCTACAGTGCTGATGTGCTAGAGATACAGCCTTGTGTGAATTCGAAGTGACAAGGCGATACACCCCGGATACTGAGTGTCAATGCCACTAGACACCACATGACTTGAAGGGTCTGGGAAGCAACCCATTGATAATTGAAGGGGTATAAAATACAGTCATAGTATGATGTACTAAAGCCCTTTGCTTTCTGTTTTGTTTGTGCTGATCCTTCACCAGATCCAGGTTTTTAGTCAAGGAATTTGAATGGAAGCCTCTTTCTTCTCCATGTTTTTGTGAAGGTGTCCTCTCTCAGCATACACTAAAAGGTGGCTGTAAAGAATAAACACGACTGGCTGCTTTGCTGCATGTTAGTGACAGAGTGGCTCTCCTGGGTAAAGTCCAGCTGCTTGTATGTTATCAAAAAGGATAAAGGGCACAGTTAACATGGAGTGTGGGCAGCTAAGCAGAAAAGTGATATCAAGCAGTAACGTGTGGATTTGTGTGGAGGTGGGGAACTGTTCAACGCACTGTTCTTGTTCCCCTACTACTTGATGAACTAACCAATATGACCATGACCAAAACATCTTTTAGGGAACATATTCTTTATGAAATCTTCACATATGTTTTCTTAAACAAATTTTGATATTGCACAAGAAATTTTGATATATCATTTTGGAAGAAAAATCTGGTTTAAACGACAATTTGTTGCAAAAGAATAAAAAAAACAGTCAGAAAGGAAAAAATTGTATGTAAGTCTGAGAGAAAAATTGGACTTGCACCACCATTACTTCTTAATGTCATGATGACGAAATTTCATTGGAAACAGTTCTGCAATACTAAACAAAGCATTTACAGTATAATTTATTATCTTAAGTAATGTGTATTTTACCCATTGGGATTCCAAAAAATTGCAATCTTAAAAGATACAGCAATCTGAATTAAAAAAAAACTTATATGAATTGTAATGTTCAGTTGAACAATCCTCAACAGTACATCTAAAATGATGGCTCCAACAAATCCATATCATTAGTGACATACATTCAGTACCATCAAATACTTCTGTCCAAAAAGAAACACACCAAGAACTGCACTTTAAGCAGCTTCTTTCTTCCTTTTATCCAAGAGTTAATATTAATATAATATATTAATATATTAAAATACTGTTGAATAACAATATTTTTATTTTAAATCTTGAGAAAACTGAGAAAGCATTATATGGAAATCAATTTTAAATTAGAAATGTGAATTATGTTTGTTCTTTCATCTTTATGGTGTTGTCAGCAACATTTTGTCTGTCTTATAGTGTACTGGTTAACTTGCTTTACATGCAGATAGTCCTGGCTCTGAAACACTGTGACCATGTGGTTTGAAACCTGGGATCTAAAGCAATGTGTATGGATTCTAGTGTGAAGCACAAACACTTCAATAGTAAGATGGAGAGGTGTTCCTTTTTTGTAAACAAAAAATAATTAAATTAATAGTTACAATGGTGAAAAAGGCTATTAATATTTTTAATATACTAGTCATAATAAAATGATAATGTTCATCCAAAGAAAGAAAAACAAAACTGAGTGTTAACATATTCTAAAAGATTACATTAAAGGTAATTTTCAAGGATTACATTTGTAAAATAATGTGCCTGTCTATTAGATTAAATTTGATTTTGTAACATCAAGGCTTTGCTACTATGGTGTGAAAAAACATGGAATAATTTGGGGTAAAAACAACAATTAATAAAGAAAACATATTTGGGAACTGGTAAACCCAGGAATGATGTATGAGTTTCCTGATTATCCTTACACTTTAAGGAATCCTTTGAAATAACAGAAGAAAGAACAAAAGAAAGGTCACAAAAAAGAGGAAACCATTTGCCCCGTAACCTTTTGAATACAAAAAGTGCCTCCTGTTCTTAGATTAAAATGCACATTCCACTTGTGTCCTCTAGTTCATTTTTTCTGTTAAAGTGGAATGAGATGGTATAAATCCAGCAGCTTAGTAAACTAACATACTATGGTGCTGGCAAACTGTTTATCAGCGGAGCATCCCAACCCCCCTACTCACCACCACCACCAATCTTTGTCACTGGCCAGAGTCAAATGGCCAGAGTCAAGCTTCATAGCTTAGCAGAGCATCAACTCCTTTAGGTGGGAACAACTAAATCATCCAGGGTGATATGATTCAAGAGCAACAGTTATTTTCATAAGGAATTTCAGAATTGTTACGAAAACTTCTCCTAACTTAATACTTAATGATTCCTAGCTTGATATGCCGTATCCTCATTTCAATAAAAATTGAATGGTGACCAGATATTTTTCAGAGCTAAGAGTTTACACAGGAAAATGCAAAGTCACAGAGTGTTTTAGACACATTTAACCTAAACAATAATGATAAAACATCATCTGCAACCAACTTTCTACATATCGTATTACAGTGTTTCCTAGAAACATAGACAAAGAATCGGTAAAAGCAGAGTTTATCTAAAAAACACACAATCAAATTAACATCACACGTAAATTTAAATAGGCTATTCTAGGAATGTCAATATGCAATTTTGTTATCATTTATCATTTGGTCTAGTGCAAACAACATGGAAAAGAACAGAATAGTGAGCACAATATTCTTTCAATACATCATTAAAAAATGTCTATTGCACTACCTCGTATACAGTATGATCTGTTCTTTCCTGTTTTTTGGTGGAGGGAAGTAGAATCTGTCTGTGGCCTTGGGTAAGATACCTCAAAGGTCTTGTCTGTCTCAGGATGAGAGATTTTATATTGTTTCTGAAACATCAACAGCAAAGCCTAAATGTATAATGACAATGTCTATTTGTCTATGTTAGTAATTATATTACTAATAAAATGGGTGTTGATTGCACTAGTTTCTTCACAATTTAAATCTTTAAGATTTAAATCTTAACTAGAAGCAACCAGTAACAAATAAAAACATTGCTACAGTCATTCAAGGAACATTTGAAATGTGTGTTTGTGCTTTTGTGCTTTCTTGATATTCTGGTTCCAAAAAGAGCCTCAAACTGCAGTGAGTTCTTTAAAAATACTTGGAAATGTTAAGCAAGAATGCAAAGTACATTCAGCCATTAAAAGTTCTAGTATTTTTCGGGGAGGTTCTGTAGCAACAAGTACAGAAGTACAGAAAAAGGTTTGGATTATAACTATTTGTTCTTTAATCCATATTTTGTTCGTATTTTGAAATTCCTAAAATATTTAAATTCCTTAGAGAACACCTGGCTTTATACTTGTGTTTATTGCTAAAAACACTTTTTATTTCATTTAAGTTAATGAACTCAACTGTGAAATAACAATTAAGAGTTGAGACAAGAGTGAAACAATGCAGCAAGTTGCCACTGAATGGCTCAAAATCTTCATGTGGGCAATGACAGGCTTCTAAGCAAGCTCTCAAATGCTGTCCAGACACAAATCCTTTCTCCAAAAGAACTGTCAGTAAATCCAGAACTAACAAAAAGGGCCCAAGCTGTGGTTTCAATTGATAAATCCTTATAATCTTCCTTCGCAGTTATGGACAAACTGTCTGGGAAAGAAGCCGCATTAACTCTCCTCTAATTAATTCACTTCCTGCTTCCATGGTGGTCGTTTTGTAACTTTCCTTACTTTCATTTGGGTATATTGACTCTTTTTTGAGAATTTAAAATGAAGCTATGGATAACACGTAGACATTTGGCAGTGTACTGTATCTTGTTTTGTAAACGAAGGCATGGTGGTATCACATTACTGTTGTCACATAGTTCTTGGATGCTGAGAGTGATTCTGGACTATTCTTGCATAGAGTTTGCAGGTTCTCCCTGTGTTTCTATGGTTTTTGTAAGATGCTTTAGATTCTTCTCGGATTTGGTTAATTGGTACGTCTAAAGTGTTTCCTGTGTGTGAGCACGTTTGTGTGCCCTGTGATAGACCAGTGACCCATCTCTGGTATCCATCCATGGTTAGCTTCTGAGATTGGCTCTGAGTTCTTAGCCCTTATCATAAGCATCTTTCTGATAGTGAATAGATGGAATTTATGACACTGGAGAATTATATGGTTTGTGTTATAGCAGAACAGCCTAGAGAGGTAGCAAATGTGCAACAGAATATTCAGTTGAAGGGCAGGATACAACAAGGCATGCACTACAACTAACGACAGCAGGCAGAAAATATGGTAACAGGGTTTCAAAATGATGGGTAACACTCCCCTGAACTTTAAATCAATAACTAAAGTAAAATAGCAGAAAGGAAAACGGATTACTTAAACCCATATATTCTACATTTAGTGGAACTGGAAGGAAACAGAATGCAGTAAATCAGAGGGATTTCCTTTGTAGTGATGATGATATAAATGAGTGGTAATTAAGGGATACACCCACAGCAAGATACAGTATCTGTAATGAGATTTCTGAAATGCCAGGCATTATGCCCACACACGCTATTTTTTTAAAGGTGACATTATGTTAAACATAAAAAGCAATTAAGTCCCCTTTTCATTACATTAGCCTCAAGTACACTGCCCTATTTTTCCTACATGAAAATGTAAATGTACAATCTACAACGTTACTGTATGGGAAAAAGAAAGAATTCTTATGTTTTAGCACAAGAATTTACTTACAGTATGTTGTAAAAGAATCATTGAAGTGCAACACCTTTTCACTTCTGTGTTTATAACATCATGGCCTGTTTTCTGTTTTGCGCATTGATTTTAAATATTATATATGTTTTTTTGCAAAATTTGGATTCAATCCAAAAATGCTTTGAAGCTCAAACTGGGATTTTGACGGATATACTGTACACTTATTTGGATTTGATTAGCCCCTAATTTTTAAGAAATTTAATTAATCCAGAAAAATATTGCTTTACATTCATTCTGTACATTGACCAGCATTCAATTACCTGATCTGAAACATACATTAATTACAAGCAACACAGGCAGTAGGTTATTATAAATTACTGTGTCTCTGAAAAAGGTCTTCCAAGGATTTATTCTGTGACAAAACACAATAGTCTGAACAGTTTTGACACAAATTAAAACAAAATGGCTCTGTTCTACCACAGGTCTAATTAAAAAATCATGTACTGAGTGAGAGGGTTTCATAGAAGGGAAATGGAAACCATGTTACGGTTAAACTTCCTTCCTTTTCATGTATATTCTGTTTTTATTAATATTGTGCTCTGAGCCTGTGCTTCAAGCAAGGTTATTTAAGCAAACCTGTTACATGTGGGTGAATGTACTGTAGATTAAATAGAGGCCTTGATATTTTCCATTTATTGCAACATTACACATGTGCCTTCCTTTCCTACAAATTTGAAGTTATAGCAAACTGAATAAAATAAAAACATTTGGAAATTGTTAAGGTTCTTTAACTGCTTAAAGTGCACATTTCTCAGATTTAAACCAATGTTTAAATCTAAAATTTGTACTGAAGTAAGTTCATTAAACTTAGGCCTTGAACAATAAACATACAGAAATGACTTCCCACTACCCTTAATTGAGACAGGATTCAAACTTAATCCAAAGTAAAGCATCTTCCTCAAAAAGGTTTTGACAGAAAAAAGTTTATCTTGAAAGTTGAACTTGTTTAGGTTACAATATATTAAAGAAGTCTCTTAAAAAAGGGCAAAAATGGTGAATCCCATTGAATGCATATGATTCAAATGAATTCTATAGAGATGTTTTTTATTCAGAAGATTTGCATAAATGTCATCTCTAATCAAAGTCAAGCTTTTAGTCGATACCACTTTTATTTGCTGTCAGTCTTTGGAGAAGTATCTCTCAGCAATTCAAAAGCGTTTCAGTTCATGTTTCATGCATGAAACTGTCAATCATGGCATTTAAGACGATCATATTGAAAATTGTTCAGGAATTACTGGGACTGCCCTCCATTGATCTGGCTTTTATGTGACTTATGGTACCCAATTCATAAATCTTTTTGTAAATTGGATTTTCCAGTTACTCAGTATGTTCCACAGGGTTCTGTATTTGGTCCTTTACATTTAGAATATACATGTACTGTAAACTGTCACGTGTCATTTGGTCAAATTATTTGCCAACATGAAGGCAGATTTTAGTGTTATGCTGATGACACAGAGATTTATTTGCAAACTTATTCATGCTACTTCTGTAGTTTCTGCATCCTACACTGACTGCCAGGTAATAAGATACTGTATATACTGTACTGTATGCAACAGACTTTTCCTAAGCTAGACTGTGATAAGGTTATGCTTACTGGCCCCAAGCTAAAAAAACATATGGAATTGTTATGGAATCTATTAGAAGCTTCAAAACTGGGGACATTTGTAAACCTTGCTTAAGGATGTAAAGATCTTTTACTTATGGCTTTTAATGTATAATTTTATTTTAATTGTAGTGTTATCTGGTCACTTTGTATGATAATAGTTTTTTACTTTTGTTATGTGTTTGATTTATTGCAAAATACATTTGTTTTGGATAGCGCTTAGAAATATTAAGGTTTGTTTGTACATATTTTTACAGATACCTCCAAAGCTAATATATATTACATAAAGTAAAAATCTGATTTTGTATTTATATGACATATGAAGAAGGTTAATTATTTTATTTCTTCTAATTCACAATTTGACTATCCTGCTGCCCACCTTACACAACTAATGCTGTGTAATGTCCAATATAAATATCTCTTTAGGGCAAAATGCTTTTATTAATTCAGCATTGTCTGGATGTTCTCAAAATATAAAAGCCATTTGGATGGGGTTTGTTGTAGGCATCTTACAAGGTGCTTTCTCAGTGTGAATTACTGTGGAGAACCAACCTCAGACAATTCAGCAAAGATCAGTCCATTCCTAAATGCATGACTTTCCTTTTATAACCATGTAATGTTCCATTACCTCAAAAATTAAATACTTCATTAAACAAGCTATATTCTTGTCCTTGGTCTTTGAGAGAGGTCCTTGCTTTGACTGCACAATGGAATGAATTTTTAGGTTATGATAAAAATTTAGTTAATTTTTAACCAATTTTTGTCATTTTCAAGATGTTCCTTATTTGCCCTTACTTCTACTGTATATCCCTAAGCTTTCCAAATGGTGGAGTCAATTTTTTAAAGTTAAATAAAAAACTAATGAAAACTGAACCCATCTCCATAGTATTCCAAAGGTCACTTTCGTGTTAAAAGCTCCTTGACCGCCCTCAACAATCATCCACACCAGGTACTTTCCCCTGCAACAGAGCTCGCTGCATCACCTGCAAGTACATATCTAACACACTCATTCAAAGCCCCTCAGGATAATTCCGGATCACCCCGGCGACCTCTTGTACCTCCAGCTACCGCATTTACTGTATCTCTTGTAGGAAATGCCCAGCTATCTACGTTGGGGAAACCAGAAGGAGACTAGGAGATGTTTCAGAGAAAATGTTACATGAAACATAGTTTCTCATTTCACCTCAGATGGCCATTATCACACTGATCTTTCCATCTGCATTCTCAAAGAAGGGTTTCTTAATTCCCATAGCAGAAAGACATCAGAAACAAAAATTATCCTGAAACTTGGTTCACACCTTCTCCCTTCTCTCAATGACAGACTTGTTTTCATGTAATCTTCACATGCAGGTTTCAACTTCACACCTTTCTTCACCTCTCTCCACTTGCACAAGCTGAGTGGCCACTCTGCCTCTCCACTGCTCCTGCTTTCCTCCACTCTCCCAGCTTTTGTTCTCCTATGCTATTTAATCTTTGCTGTCTGCCCTGTCTTTCTCACACCTGAAGAAGTCTCCACAGCTGAAACGTTGCGTTTTCTTTCTTCTCTTTTCAGTATGGAATAAACCTATTACTAAGCAATTAAAGCTATAAATCCCACAACCATACCTACTCTTAACCCCCACCTCCCTTTTGCTTCAATTTTACCAAGTGCACTGACACAAGGAGAAGGAGATGTGAATTTGTCTCATGTCTTTAAAAATTTACTCCAGCTGGCTTTGAAGGCCAGTCATGCATGTGGGATAATGCATGCTTTGGAAGCATGATGCTCGGTCCACATATTGAATGTGAGTCCTTCATATCCCTGGTGGAAGGAGCTGTGGACAGCAGGCTGTCAAATCTCATTACTGTTACTCACTTAGCAGATCAATAATGGTGGGCCTTGTCACAATCTGGCATCTTCTGAAAAGATGTTTGTAGCTCAGAATAGAGTGAGCTGCTTCAATGCGTCTATTTTATATATAACATATATGGCAGGATATTCTTTACAGAATGGAATATCTTATTATAGTTAGACGTCAACTACATCAGATTCCTGGAATTTCCCAATTGTTAAAACATTGCAGTAGAGTTTTGTTTTTTTTCAAAGCACTGAACTATTATCATCATTGAATAACAGGGCTCAAACACTGAATTTCCCTTGTATTATTATTTGTGGTATACTGGTATTTTAAGGTGAGAAAAACATACAGTAGCTCAGTCATACTACCCCTACTGAATAGTAGAATAAGAACCAAAAAAGCATCAGTAAGAGAAACCCCAATTAGAACATTAAAACATGTTTAATCTTTTAATTAAGATTAAAACTAAATTACATCAAAACCACAAAATAATGTCTTCTTACATCATTTTAAAACTATATAAGAGTACTCTGTTATTATTATAACTGCCAAAACACTGTGTTGTATTCAATAGAAAACATACTAGAAGTTGAAATAAGATTAGTTGTGTAAAATCAGTGTTAATTCAGCATTGTGTCTTTTCCACCAATAAGAATTTGCCATTCTCTCTCACTAAACATCCCCTTCGACAATAAAAACCAGTGTTGGTAATACTTACGATCATAGATAGTACAGTAGGTTCCATTTTTATATTCTTTATAACCTGTAACATATAGTGTAAACAATGCATTATTTATAGACTAATTTATATTATTGAACGGGTAAAAGTTTATTCTATGCTGAAGGGAAAAGAAAAGAGACAGTGTTGCAGAGCCTTCTCCAGGTGGGTTCCACAACTGTGTCTCTTTTTTACCTGTTCCTTTGCAGCCTACACATGCAGATGCAGCTACTTACTTGAGAATTTATAGTATTATTTAAATGCATATTTATTTACAATATTCAAATAGTTCTGATTCATAAATGCTTTATTAAGGCTACGCTAAATATTAATATCATGTTAAGCATTTATGAACTGTCCTTTGTAATTCCCAATCTAAAGTGTACTTACAGTAGTATTCTGACTCGAGGTTTTATGAACATACTTATAAGCCACAATAGTACTCTTCTTAAACAAGATTTGCAAAATATTTTGTCATGGATTTGTTATCAGTAGTACATTCTTTTCTGGTATTCTCCTGGTATTGTATAGGCTTTCACTTATGTTAAGTTAAGGTAAGTTAAGTACTGTGCATGCTAAAGTTAGAATGTAAAACCAAAGATTTCATGAAATACCTACACATTTAACAGAAGATTTGACTAAATCCCTAATTATTTCAGTACACATGTGAAATCTTGATTAAATATTTATGGACTTTCAGGAACTGCCCAAAGTTTCTAACTACATGTTCTTACTGTAAAATAGATTCTTATCCCAAGGAAAACCTTGCAAAACATTTCAGAAATATTAGTCTAGTTTAATACCCCATATACACCTGGTGTAATGTCTTTTTCTATTATAAAGATGATGAAATACAATTATACAAATTAATGTTTATTGACCTTGATATACACTTTCTGAAAAGACATTCTTTCCAATTAATGCGCACAATGAAATAAATAATTTCTTGGTGTGAATTAAGACTGAACACTATGGTTTTAGAAATTATATCACCAGAGAAGCATAAAAGTAGAAAACAAGTGTTGTACATGAAATGCAAAAAAATAGTATTTTATAGTTTTTCATTTCACTTCAGTGAATATTACATCTAAAACAAATACAGTCTTCTGTGAACTATTTACTTTAATTTCAGATGTTTCTACTGTATAAATATTAGATACATATTGAGTGCCAGTGTTTGGTTTGTAATTTGGTCCAGAATTCTAATCTGTACCAAGTTGCTTGAATTTACATGCATTCTCCTTTTTACTTTTTACACTTTTTCTTCTCAATTGCTCATTCTTGTAAAACTGGAAGGAAATAGTGCAGGTCTTAATTTGGAAAAATCAGCAAATAAAAAGGTAATTCAAAGGTGTACCACCTCCTCTCAAACATATACGTATTATATACAGTATACTGTACTGTATACAGCACATATCTTTTCTGAAATTCATAGAACCTTTTTTGCTTTCATGAATGCCCAAACTCCAAAACATGCCAAAAATGCCCAAAAAGTGTTTCTCATAATGACCTTGTGTCTGTTTCACCAAAGTGAAGCTACTATAACTCACAGGTGATTCTTAAAAAGGGTAAAACAGTTGTCTGTGGTTCCTTGTATTGTTTTGTTTCTGTATTTGTGTAACAGTCACAACAGTTCATTTTGCATAATTCAATTTATGTATTATGTATTCTAGTACATACATACAAGTAAATAATTTCAGTATAAATGATATCTCACTGTGAATTAAAAACAGTCATTCCTTCTACTTTCTAGACCAAAACAAGGACATCTGTTTCAGTTGTGACAAAAGCTAAACTTGAACTCAGTTCACCAGAAATTAAAGGTTTCTTACAATTGTGCTTCCTGCATGTTTCTGCAGGTTTTCATATTCCATACCAGGTATTTTGGTCTGTCCGTACTACATGTCTAAGTATGCTGACTCAACTTGAAACATGCCCACACACATAAACTTAGTGTTGTTGGCTCCGTCTGCTCACTGTCAGAAGTTTATTCTGTCCTTTCAAAAGACTTAAGTTGTTGCAACACCAGTGGATCGCATTCCAGGCCCCTGTGCCAGTACCATTGCAAAATCAATACTGAAACCCCCTGCTTAACAAACATGGAATGTAGTCCCTGTGGATTGAAGCCTCTTTCCTTTGCCAAATGACTGTCAGTACTTTACTTATGTGCTAGCTTGAACTCTGTTTTTTCACTGTTTGAAAGCCCCAGTCTTAGGCCTGCATTTGGCCCCTTAGGCTTAGCCAACATAAGTAAAACCGTGGACCTCTGTCCTTTCTTGAAAAAAACATCAACTGCTTCAATTCTTTATACAATGTATTACACAATTACATAATAAGCAAAGATAAAGAAAATGACAACAGGAGTTCTGCTACTCTCCTGTTACTTTCTTTTGAAATTTCGCTCTTTAAATGAGATTTCTTTATTGGGTTGTCAGAATTTGGGTTAAAATTAAACCATGTTTTTTGGTGAGTAATTCTCAAACTGGTACAGTATATACACAAATGATAATGGTATTGTTCGGTGAGTAATTCTCAAAGTGATACAGTACATGCACAAAAGATAATGGGGTACCAAAACCATACCTAAAAACTAAAAACTGAAAAAACTTTAAAAGCTGTTAATTCTTCGTTCACCCACATGGCAGAAGTCAAAGTCATTTCGGCACTGAAATCATTACATCTAAATTTGCAATGTTTCAAAAACAATAACTGTCATTTATTTTTACTTAAATTGTTCCCAAAAGAAACATGCATGAAAATGATAAAACACAAACTCTTTCTAGTTTTTAGAATTATGAAATTGCATCCTCATAGCTCAGGTCCATAAATTCAGTTTTACTGCTTAAAACAGAATAATCTAAATCTAGGAATAATCTAGTGACTTTATTGATAAATGTAGAAATACTTTTTATCTGCAATGTATTGAATAAAGTCCTGTTGAAGGATGTATTCAGTAAAAGAGGAAGATATTCTAATGTCTTGCACCATAACATCAAAACGATGTTACACCTGCTGCTATTCAGAACCCTCCACACAAACGGTCTCGCCCCAATCAAGCACCAGCTGGAGGCAATCCCCCCAAATGCCACAGATCAGATCTATTTAGCAATCAGGACAGCTCAATTGTTACCGCACCCTCCACATCCCAAAATATTTAAACTCTCTCCCACACTCATGTCATTGCTCGGTATTGGTAGCTCCTCAGGAATGCCTTGCCTCACCTCGCTTTCCTCTCTCACTCTTGCTAATCTCACTAGTGGCCTTGAATCTGGTACTCATCCTCGACTTCATTTATCGTCTAGCAATTTGGCTTTGGTAGTACCAACTACTTTCGTTAACATCTTTTCTGACCTGCTTCCAGAATTCTGAATAGGGTCCATTAACTACATCAGTACCGCGCATTGGTATCCATTATGTTCATTTGGTTCTTTTTCTCTTTACTTGCATAACCAACACAGGCTGTATTATGAACCAATCCCACAAGTATGAAATACTCTTAAAATCCCCGAATGGAATGGGATAGAGTAGCCAGTTTAACCTGACCTGCACCTTTTAGGGAGGTGTGAGTAAACCCTACTCCCCAATATGGAATCCATTGGAGCCTGTCTTGCAGTAGCGTGAGCAACCACGGCATTACTACACTTTAGCATTTTGACATCTACCACTGTCTAACACTAAACACAATTGTAAAGGTTGGGGGGAAACCTAATGATAACTTTCATGTGCTAAATTTGCAACTGGGTCACAAGTCTAAAGCTTAATGTCAAGAAATGTAGAGACTTTATTCATGAGATTAATATATATGAGTACGTCAAGCATTTCCAAACTTTGTATGAGTTCAAGACAATGTCTATTTAAATAGGTATCTGTGAGTTTCTAAATAACGTTTAATGTGTAATTTTAAAATCTGAATATAGATATTTACATAATTGCATCATTAAATAATGGCAGATTTTAACACAATCTTTCATTTTCCGTCTTTAGAACCCTGCATTGTGACCACGTGTCAAAAAGACTGAAATGGCTGGCATTTCATCTCTTTGATTCATATTTTTGTTCATTTGAAAACAATTCTGAAAAAAATACTTTGAGGGTAATCTACATAATCTGCGTAACAGCTGTGCTCAATTGCATGAAAAGTAACTGATATATTCTAATGAAATCAGTACAGCTACAGTATAAAGTACTGTAGAATTATAGAGTTTGAAATAAAGAAGGGAGAGCAGTACTAGTGGATTGCTTTTGTGATAGTAATGGTGTGGTTTTTTTTCTTCTTTTCAAGAGAAGGGTTTATGTTCCACCAAAGTGGCAGTGCTTTTCGTGCTGTAACTGACCTTTGGTGTGCTGTTCTGTCTGCTGCAGCCTCATGCTTATCATTATGCACACTTCTTTTGCAAGTCGATACATAGAGTATACAGCCTTTATTTGCCATTTGCAAGCTGCATCCAGTTACACTACATGAACATTGTTTTCACTATTAGACAGGCCAAGTGGATACAATACTATAGAGGTACAGAGTCAGATGTGTGCTAGGCTCCTAAAAAATCACAGTTCAGTTTTGTGAATTTCAACGCTTCACTCAAGTGGAATACAACTATATTTGTCATATAGCCATTAAAATTGTACTTTTGAAGTTATGTTTAAAAACCATGTTGTGGAATCTCTGTGTTGTACTGAACATCACAAACAGTAAATATGAATCTCTTAACATATAAACAGACATTTTTATGATTGTGAAGATTAATACTGTATTCTTATTACTACAGTAAACCAAAAAAATCAAAATCAAAATCTCCATCAGCTGTATATTCTTAGATATTGACATTGCAATACTGCTGAGTTGATAACCTAGAAACCGCTTCACAAGAAGGCCACATCCAATCTGCGTATTTCTCATAAAAGTATACTTTAGGTTTGATTTTGAACACAAACCAATGAACATTATTACATCTTAAATAGACTATAAGATCAAAACAGTGAACTGTGAGTCCCACAGCTTCAATTCACTCACAGAGATGTTATAACAGACAGATATTCAAAGCTTTTTGCATATGGGCATAATTATTTCAGCTTTCTGCAGAGATTTCCTCCCAATTTTTTTTAAACTAAAACAATATGGTGTCTTTTCCACATCTATATACCCTTTACAGTTTAGTTTGGTATGTTGTATTTTTGCAGATATTTTTTTGCTTAATTTGGAATATCTATTTTCTCATTGAAAAAAAAATGATTTTAGACATTTAAGAACTTACTTGCTTAAAATAAAATAATTCAAAGTATTAATTCAACCTAATATACATACAGTATATTATATTATCAATCATGTGCAGTGCTGGTCAGTGCTTATTTCACTAATGTTTCCTTACACTGAGCCAAAGTAATGGTAAAAAGATGCCATTGGATTATAAAAACAAGTTTAGACTTTGAATTTGAGATATTTCTTTCCAGTGGGTTTAACTTTGTTGTCTTTGGGCTACGGTACTATGATCTACTGTATTTCAAAGACTTTCTTTAAATTAGGCAATGAATTGAATAAAAATGTGAAAGCCGAAAAGTCTGAAGATATTTATATTCATGAATGTTCTTATGACTACAAATTCCCTAACCAGTACATTTTCATAAGTCACTACCATGTCATTAGATGGTAGATGCTATGAAAAGGTATAGAGTGTATGACATTTAAAACATTTACAATTAACAGTCTTAATTAAAGTACACACCAACTTATTATTAACTCACCCATGTGTATGTCCAGATAAAAAGGATCCATGTTTTCATACAGATGTTCAAGGCCAGATGAGGATAGGACCAATAGCATTAGACTTAATGAGGGAGAATCCAATGCAAAACAAGATGGAAAAGCTGCCTTGTCCTTTAACACCCACTGGTAAATATGGCTTTAGCACAGTCAGTGCTTGTGAAATTAATATTATTTAGGATTTCCTCAGCATTACAGGGCAAATTTCTTTACTTCACTAAAGACAGTCCCAAGCTACAGATCAATTTATTGCTCTCTATTCTCGACATTAGGAAATTCCGGCTTGCATCTATTAAAAAAAACACTCTGCACGATTTTCAGGTTTAAATTATGAAGAGTGGAAAGACTATTTCTTAACATTATGGCACATTTCTAGACGGACAGTGAAATATATATTTTTTGTTTTGTAAGCTTCATTATTGCATCATTTTGACTTTTATAACAGTGTCCAGGGCTCTGGACAAAGTACATTATGTGTAATATCAAACCAATTGGTTTCAATTAGAGATATATATATGTATGTTATACAGTATGTAAAGTTTATGCAGGCTGTCTTTAATATAAAATACTAAAAAAAACATAAAATGTCTTTCTCTATATGTAATGTGCTAGATATGATCTTGAAAAATAGCCTGTGTTTCCTTTTGAAGTCCATTATCAGTTAATGTGAAACTAAAACATATGTTAAGATCACTCATCGATGTCACAGAGATGCTATCATTTTAATACAGGTATGTAATCTCTATGTATACTGTATGTATAACATAATCAACTATGCTTTATAATTATTCACAAATTGACATTTATGGTATCAAAAATGATTTACAATTATTATATGTGATTCATATAGAAAAGAAAATTATACACAATAAAAAAAACAATTATTTGCTTAGAGGGAACAACTCTCAACATTTCAAGAAACCATATGTTCTTCTTTTGAATTTGATCAGTCATTCAGCTTATTAACTTACAATTCTAGTACTACAGACACTGTTAAGTATTATTAATTTTCTATAGAACACATGGATATCTGACTGGAGTGTGGAGAACCCTATTGATTATGCTTATATTAGCATGGCTATGAGACAGCACTCTCTTTCTCTGCATGCTCCTTTCTTTTGGATTGATTAACCAGTTCAATTAGACAGGAGTAAGAGCATGATTGTGGAGAGTATAACAGACCTGAAAACTTTGCAGGCTTTCAATATTTTATGTTCCTAACAGTGTTACAGTCTGCACGGACATGTTAATGTCTTCTACAATTATGTTGAGGCATGTGGACTTGCTGTACTTATAAGATTTAAAGTTATGAAGAACGATGTGTAACCTTGGTTTCCTGCTGATAAATAAACCCAGTGTCATTAGATATACATTAGGCTTTTTCTCCTTACACAAGCACAAAATTATTCTAGTGCTTCTCTAGAGTGAGGTCTGAATTCCTCCAGTTGTGGAATCTGAATTCCATAGCAAAATCATGATTTAAACAAGAAAAACCTTACCAACAATGAAATACGACATAAAATATTTTTTGTAACTTATTGGCTTTAAGAAGAACAGTTAAAAAAATGAACATTTATCTGCTGAAATGAAGCTTGATGTGATGACTTTTCCATCCATGGATGTTGTTCCCTTCAGATTAGTTCATGATTTACAGTATGCTTTTCTTTGCTATCTCCTCTCAAGAGGACAATCATGGATAATTTAGCTTAATAAATGGCTTTGTCAACAATAAATACTTAGACCTATTTCATCATGTAAAGAATGCATAAACAAAACAAGATCACTATTATTCAGATGTTCTATACCTTTTCTGAACAGTTGAACATAGACTGTTAAATACACTGTAGTTTTGGGTTAACATACTGGCTGGGTATAGAGTGTGACCAGATATCAGAGAGCTAAGCCTAACAACAGTAGGTTTTTGTTCACTGTAAAAGATGTATAATAAGAAGTATTATACAGTATTAGTGATAGAGCACAGTGCTTTACGGAGAGAGGAGGAAACATAGTAGCATAGTGGTTATATTCACAAAGACCAAACAATCATTTTTCATTTGTGTGTTTTCTAACAAAGCAACCATATACACTGGTATATTCACTGGTTAGCTATTTATATCCAATTGCGTATTATTCAATTATTCTTTTACTGTAAGAATAGGGTAAATCATAGTAACAAGAGCTTCCCAGATTTAATCTACATTGCCTTGCAATGGACAAAAATCAATTCAGTATATTGTCATTAATCAGGCAAAGCACTCAAAAGGCTCATAATGCAGTATATACTGTATAATGAACCAATTTATAAATGAAGCAATTAACTAAATAACCTTGTCCTGGATCTAACAAGATGAACTGAAGCTATGACCTCGCTTTATCCAATTGTGCATTCCTAACTCTGTAAGAGACCATTAATTTAAAAATACAGAACTTGGGTTCTTATCATAAATGTCTACTATTGTGTATACATTGGGAATAACAGATGACAGAACATAATTCTAACATAAAAAGTCATATTTTATACAGTATCATACAATAGAAACTAAGAAACAAAAACTGTTGTCCACTTGAAGTAACAAGACGAAAAATACATCACAAGGTACAGTATTTTCTCCACTTTTCAAATTTTAACCAAGGTTGCCAAATCTGTTTCACTCAGACAATAAAAAAACATACTTATTTGAAGATCTCTATTTTTCAAGTAAACTTTGAGTCTAACAGCAGGTCATCCACATAGAAATCAATTGGCATACCACGTTTATTTATTTCTCTGCTCTACTGGGTCATAATCAAAGGCTTCTGCCTAGTGTTTCAATTAAGACCCTTAAGGTTCTGACTTGCTACTTGCTACTAGCTACTTGCATTACATCAGGAACAAACACTTAAAATTGTCCCTTACATAACAGGTCTTATACAAAATGGAATTTTCCATTCATTTGAATGCTTTTGACGTACAGTGGAGAGTAGTAGAGTAGTTTATTGCCATATGTACATGTACATTGGAATTCTTATTCACACTGATCTCTCGGGACATACACAGTACAAGAGACAACACCACACAATGTAGACAGTACTTTACAAACATAATAAATAATAACATCATAGCAATACATCAAGGTGTGCACAAGACAAGATTCAGTTGTGTAATTAATAATATAAATAACAGTTATATCTTCTACAGTAAATTAATTTTGTAAACATGATTGTAGTCTGGGGTGTTTAGAACAGCAGAAAATAAAGGAATTTCATCTGATGTTGCAAAACCAAGAAAACTTGAATTTTACGTACTATTTTCTAATATTAACAAACACTCACGTTTTGAAGGGTCTGTCTGTAAACATATTAGTTAGTTCTATCAGTGAGGACTGAATACATCTACTTGATTATTAAAGTAATCATACTGATAAGATTTCAACTGAACTGATATAAATGCAAAAATGAAGCCAAAGTTAACAAGTAATCACACACATGCAAATACAAAGAGAGTGATCAATTTATTTTGGTGACTATCATGCTCCTTCAAGTCTTTTGAAGCAGGGATTCAAACCAATATTAAGAGTAATGCAATACATAAACTGACACATACATTAATAAACTGGGTAAGCTGCATTATGATATCAAAAGTAACAAAGCAATTGTTAACTTAAAGTAGAAGTATAACATAGCTAAAATAATTGTAATTCCCCTGTGAATGTTCAAAAATGTACATGGCTTTGATTTTTGAATAGCCAGTGGATATATTCAGTAGTGACTGCCTAGTCAAAATGAGAGGCTTAGAAGTGAGTTGCTTAATTAAAATCTGTCATACACTGAATACGAAAGCTTTTGCTGTGCTTTTGTAGGAAAGTGAATTGTCTCTGGATGATTTCTCCTGGAGCACAGCTGCTTATTTTAAGAAAGAGATCAGCAAGATGCAAAACTTGCTTCACTTGAACTATACAGAGCATCACCATCTGCTAATGACAAGAATGTCAATGTAAACAAAAGCTCATCTTTTGTTTTTCTGGGCATTGCAGTGCAGTTGAAAAGAGAAGTGGGGGATAATTAGTAAAAAATCATGTCTTGAATCCTGCTTTGGCTGCTGAGCTATTTATACTGTATGTTTTTAAGCAGACTAAAGTCTCAGAAAAAGGACACTCTTCCAGAGTAAGTTATTTCTTAGAAATGACAAGCATATGGGCACAAAAACATTGTTACATTTTCCTCTTAATGACATTAGTGCTGCTTATATAAGAAATAGAAATGGCAGAGGCAGGATTTGTCTGCCAGACTCCTGAGAGTGAGGCACTTGAAGCAGGAACAAAAATCTCTGCTGCAGAAAAGAAACAGCAGTGCATTAAGAGAGCACAAGAAGAAGAGGATTGAAGATCTTAGAAGTTTAAATATAAGCAGGAATTGAGCAGACCAGAAAGTGCATTCTAATGCTGAGCATTTTAAGTATGGCATTTAATATTTTTCATTAACTGAAGAGCTTTGTTGGTTTTAATTAAGTTATAAAATCTCTCATTGTTGTATGAACTGACAGTGGACTCCAGAATTATTGGCATGCCTTGATAAATATGAAGAAAAAAGTAATAATAAAATAAACCACGTAGATAATGACAGATATTTAATACTCATACAGTATGTTAGGGGAATACTTGTCCTTTTAATCTAAAACATCTAAAACATTTTTTCATTTCAAGGTTCAATTGTAAACAAGTAGCTGTTTTACCTGAAAAACTTAAGTGTCAAAATGAATGGCACCCTTCAAGATCCCTTCAAATACAGTCAAACACATCTGAAAAAATAATATATTTATAATAATTTGAGTTCAATTTTGTCTTAAGGAACTTTAGTGATTTCCTGTTTCCATAGCATATCAAAATGACAAATCACACACAGAAAAACCTTTTGTCATCTATCAGCATAGGGAAGGTCAAAGAACTAACAACAGAAATGAGGTAAACCATTGTTGATATTCAAAAAGCAAATAATGGGTACAAAAAATTAAATCCTTAAAAATACCAATAGCAATAATTAAAAAATTAAACACCACTGAAACAGTGGTTAATTTCCCAGGAAGAGGACGCAAGCCCATTTTGTCCCCACACACAGAGAGAAGGATGGTGTGGGTGGAAAAGAAAAATCCAAATGTTTCAGTGAAAGAAGTACAATACAAGGAAGATGGCTCCTACTACTGTGGAGGAACAAACTGAAGTGCCTGGAGTTTGCCAAATGTTATTGGCACTTTGACTGAGAGCAGATGAGACCAAATGTGAACTTTTTGCCACGATTGTAGTCCCTCCCCCTTAAGGGCTCTCCGGCTCATTCACTTTTTAGTTGATTTTGTGCACCTGCTCCCTGTTCCTGCCTCCCTACAAAAGCCAGACACTCACTCTGTTCCGGGCTCTGCATTGGAACACGGATTCCCGGAGGCACGCCTATCACTGAGTCGCCCTATGTCCGCGGCTCGGGTGGTATTCGCCTCCTAGGTGTCCTGAACCAGCCGAGCCTGGGACCGTTCCCCCCTTTTCCCCCTCGACCCTTCGCTGGATCCCACTCCAGTTTTTAACTTTGTCTCGTCTGTCTATGACCCCTTGTCGGATCCCGATCCGGCTTTTAACTTTGTCTACTTCGTCTTGGATTGATCACCTGGCTCTGGACATTTGCCTCACCACAGATTTCCCTTTGGACTCCCTTTTGGACTGTTCGCCCTGGACAACCCCCCCCCCCCCCCCCCGACCCGTCTACCTGTTCCTGTTCCTCGTCTCTTCCCTGTGTGTGTTCACTCCCGTCCAGATTGTGTCATCTGCATAGGGTCCTGAAAGACGCTTCGTAACATTTTTGGCCACAGTCAGAAGAGGGATGCCTATACCAAAAAGAACATCATACCTACTGTAAACTATGGTAGTAGATCTCTTGATTCTCTGGAGCTGCTTTGCTGCCAGTGGCTGCCTGGGGCCCTTGTTAAGATCGATAGCATCATGAATTATCAGAAGTACCAGGATATTTTTGCCAAAAACTTGGTTGTCTCTGCCAGGAGGATGCGTCTTGCCCGAAGATGTATCTTTCAACATGGCAATGATCCTAAACACACTTCAAAATCAACAAAAAAAATGGTTGAAAGAAAAGAAAATCAGCATTTTGCCATGGCCCTCTCAGTTCTCTGACTTGAACCCTATTGAAACCTGTGGTCTGAGCTGAAGAGGGCTGTCCATAAGCGCCCACCTACAATCCTGATGGATCTGGAAAGGGTCTGCATGGAGAAATGGTCTAGGATCCCTCCCAATGTGTTCAACAACCTGATAAAGCATTACAGGAAAAGACTTACTGCCATTATCCTTGCCAAGGGAGGCTCCACCAAGTACTTAAAACAGGGGTGCAAATAATTGTGTTTCTTTTATTTTGGGGAAAATAATTTACAATGTAATTTTTTTTTGTCTTAGTTGATTCCATTAAATCATTATTCAGGATAATTTATTCTTTATGTTGGAAATATATTTCAGTGCTCAATACCTTATTTGTTTTATACTTCTTTTTTTCACTTTTATCAAAGGGTGCCAATAATTTCGGTGTCCACTGTATATAGTTATTTTTACTGGTAATTTCTATTTTTGGCGATTAAATTAAGTGATAATTTGTTAATAAATATAATTAAACTCAGTTGTTCCAAAATAGTGCAATACAAATATAATACTAGAAACATAAAATGGGATACAGTATGTTGAGTTAAAAGACTATGGTGTTTATGTTGAGACATTCTAAACAATGTCGTTAAAGTAATAAAAGAGCAAAAAAATAATCTATATAACTTTAAAATTTAAAATTTAAACCAATGGATATTATGTTGAAATTGTCTAACACACTGGTAAGACTACATTTATAATGTTGTGTACAATATTGTCACCGTTACAATCATTACAATATTGATGCTCTAGAATCAGTCCACAAAAGTGCATCCAAATACATTCTCGGGCTTAAAGGAATACCTAACAGTGAAAAAGTAAAAGACCAAAATTCTTTAGACTTGAAAAAAGATGAGGGGACCTAATCAAAGCATCCAAATCCTCAAATACAGTATACTGAATTGACAATGCAGAATGAACAGTGAAACACGAACCAGAGAGCTACAATTGGTGTCCATTTTGCTAGTTCATTCCTTGATTCAGCTTCTCTATGGACCAATCAGTCAATTAAAACAGTCTGAATTAAAATGTGTGATTCCTCGGGACTATATTGATAAAAAAGCTTCTACAGGACAGCCCAAGCTGGCAAGAGACATCTGGTTTATACAGTGCTTTGCTACAATACTTCACTTTACAACAACGACACATGCAGCAACTGTGGAAACTTTGTACTCTAAACAAACCACATCTGTTTTTATTCCAAGGAATCAAGTTACATATTACAGGCATTTTTAAGCTATTATTGAAATTCTGGCTAGTCAAAGGTTGTCTGAAATCAGTTAGTTTATACATACAGTATTGTGCTGTGTGTATAAATATTAAGTACAGTGTAGATATATTCCATTTCTCTATCAGTTAAGTTTCCCACTTGGTTAAAGAGAATACATGTGACTGAAACAATCTTTTCTTCTGGATCTGGTATTATAAGATTTGATTTTAAAAACCTTCTGTGCAACACCGTATACTATATAGTCTACTATAGAGAAACTGAGACAATGCATTACTGTATCTTTATTCTGTGTTTTTAGGTGTTTTGAACAGAATGCCACAGGCTCTCATGTCCATAATTTTTCAGCACAATGAACAAACTAGAAAAGAGCTGAAATAACTCAACTAATTATGGTTGCCACACGCACTGGAGAACATTACAATGAGGATTTGTGTTTTTATGCAAATCTGTCCTAGTGTCTCAGCATGGAGGCTGTTCATAAGCTAGAAAACATATTGGGATGTTCATTTTTGTTGAAAATATGGAATTTGAAATTCATCAGAGTGTGAGCCAGACAAAGCCAATCAGAAAACATGAATTTTTCATGCTGTGTTTTTAGTTTTCCAAGCTAAAAAATTCATATCTTGAATATTTCACCATCAGACATACCATTATTAGTTTGCTTAAGTCTTTTAAGTAATTTGAAGTAGTCTTTCTCAGAAATTTCACAAGCTGAATAATTTACTCTTAGGCTCATACAGATTTGAGCTATATGGTTTTGTACTATTTGAATATACTTCAAATACTTGCATATAAATACATACAATTTCCCTGCTTTCCAATGTCTGCCAGCTAGAAGTCAGTTATAACCTATTAAATAACGTATAATACATTGAATATATTAACCTATACATCTTACCTATTTATACATTTCTCAAAGAAGGACTTTTGTTTTTTGGAGTAAAAACAACTGGTATTAGAATAATTTATATACAGATGCAGCCATTCAAAATGAGTGGGGTACGCTGCGATACAACGTGTTGGGAGTGTCGCATCAAAATGCATAATTTCAATTCATACGTCATTATACCGCATGCAAATTAGATTATGTTAATAGTATCCGGGATCACCTCGTAAAACCACCAGGTGGAGCTAATAAAGTTTAACCTCTCATGTACAGCATTTGAGCTGTACACCCGGTTTCGAATCCCGAGCACAGCTGAGGGACAATCTTTATTCAATTAAGAATATAAGTTGTATACTCTTTAGACTTTTAAATCTAAACTGTACATTACATCAAGATTGCTGTTGGACAAAAGTACTCAACCTACCACCTTTATCATAAATATTTTAATTATACAGAAATATTTTATTTATTTGCTAAAGTAAGTTTTGAGAATCTCCGATTCACCATGCCTTTCACATGCTCATAAACTATATTAATTTAGGAACATAAAAATATTGTGTATATTATATATACTTTGTGAGAAAAGTGAAAGTTTTAACCTTTCCTGCAAATATACTCGTTATCGGAGTAAACAAAAGCATACTTTTAGAATTTGATTAATAGGGAATATAATATGGAATCACGTATCTAAAGAAATAACGGTATAATTATATTCATATACTGTAGCTGAAATCCTGCTAAACTAAAAATTAGACACAAGAAGAGTATTAGTGGACAATGTTGTGAGGCTCTGGTGAAATTTCTCTGTAAACTAAAGAGTTAAAGAGGAGACACTTGTGTATCCCCTCCTTTTAAACTTGTAAAAAAGGAACATTCCAATGTTAATGCGACACGGAACATATTATTAATAATATAGCGAATTCGTGTTCGGCGAGGACGGACACAGAGACTAATTTCACACCTCTCTGCTCCCATTCTGATTTCACACCTCTTGATTGGCCGCTCTTTTCTGTCCCCTGCTCCCGCCTCTCACTCCTCCTCCCTCCCGACCTTTGTTCTCCCGCTACTTTACCTTTGCCTACTGCCCTGTCTCTCTCACACCTGAAGAAGGCTCCACGGCCGAAACGTTGTGTTCTCTTTCTTCTTTTTTTCAGCATGGAATAAACCTATTACTTGTTCCTTTGCAGCCTACGCATGCTGACGCAGCTACCCACCTGAACATAATATGTTTATGTTCCTAAATTAATATAGTTTATGACCTTTAGTTGTAAAATTCCATACAAATATTCAATACTAAGCGGATTAAAATGTGCACAGTAAAGAGATTAAATGATTCAATCTTTTCACTACCGACCAATGCACCAAGAGTGCCCCGTCGGTCACTTCGGCCAGCCAATCACGTACCGCGGTACACTGCGGTGGTTTGTGGGTAGTTGCGTGCTGTACGGGTTTGTACTGTGCATTTTGAATGGCTGCATCTGTACAAGCTGAGTTCCTCAGCAGTCCATAAAGTTTCAAAGTCTTTACAAAGTGTTTTGTAACATTAATAGCAACCCCCTAAAGTTTTCAATTTTAACAATTATTTTTTACTGTTTTTTTTCTGGTTTTCCATGAACTTCGTAGTACAAATTTTGTGAACAAAAATGTTTGCATAAATTTTGAACAGAATCCTTTTTTCTTAACAAGTGATAACCAAAGGTTTTGAAAGGAGATGCAGCGGAAAGAAGAGATACCATTAAGCACTTGAAAGTAAGAAGAAGAAGTGCATGGAATTTTGTGTCAGCAGCTGCTGGAAGCCAATATCGAGGCACAGAAAAAAACAGTCTACTCATCAGACAATTTTCCTCAAGCCATTTTAGCGAATCCTGCTCAGACAGCTCTATTATATCCTTGGATATAATTTGTGTTTATGCTGTTGGATTAATCAAATACAGACTTTGCCATTTTATTCATTTTTCTGGGTGGGTAAGAAATGGCATCATTTCCTCCAGATGGCTCTTATGTCAGCTTTGGTTTGTAGCAAGAAATCTGCTAAAGCAGGCAGAGAACGAAAGTCCTATTGTCTAATAC
This sequence comes from Lepisosteus oculatus, assembly GCF_040954835.1. Taxonomy (NCBI): domain Eukaryota; kingdom Metazoa; phylum Chordata; class Actinopteri; order Semionotiformes; family Lepisosteidae; genus Lepisosteus; species Lepisosteus oculatus. The sequence goes on along the minus strand of NC_090719.1, from coordinate 6,821,942 downwards.
AGTATTTATTTTTCTCCCAAGACTTTATAAAACAGTATAAATGTCCCCCTCAAACAAGCTGATATAAATTATCAGCTGATGTTAAAATAAGGCAGGTAATGCTAGTTCCTTGATAAAATTGTATTTACTAGAAACACACAAACAATTAAACAATGACATAAAAATGTCTGATTTGTAAACATTTTTTTAAATTTAAACGGATATTATATCAAATTGTTTTACTGTACTTTCATAATGTTAAATGTGATTTCAAAAGCTTTTTTTGGTTTACAGATAGTCTATACACAGTACATACTGTATAACCACTTAGTTTAGTTCAGCACATCTAGAGCACAAACGTCTTTTAAAGCTCTGTTTCCAAATATTGATTGATAAGAAAATAGTTTTAGACAATCCATGATTTTCTAAAAAGATTAAATAACACCTGAAAACCATCAGTCTTACTATTAGAATTTTATCAGATGAGACCCACTTAGAATTCCATTACAGTATTTCAGTGTGTTTTTTAAAGTCTCATTTATGTCTGAGAAGACTGCTGTACCACTAGTTCAAGCTATGTGACATTATAATAAATTCAAATTGACACACTCTTCATGTTGAGATCTCTGACTACTTGCTGACCCACTTACGGAAAAGGTTGAACTGTTGGTGTCCTATTCTCTCCTTCAAGTCTGCTTTACCTTGGCTCTGAACCACATTCATTCATATTATCATCACCTTTCCGTGACCATGCAGAAGATAGATGCCTGGCTCCCAAGGACAGTGCTGTAATAAGGCTGAATTGTTCCAACAGAACAATGGGACACTTTTCACTCTCCTGACTTATTATAGTCACTGTCTAGGCAGCAAGTCCATTATACCACATTCACTCTGAAGGTGGCAGGGGTTTATTTTGCATCCAATATTTTGAAGCCTCGGATATTTAATCCATCAGAGGTTAAAACTCATGAAGTATTTCTTGATTATGTTACAATCATTTTTTCCTCTGAATTTTGTGATTTTACTATCCACAAACAACACAGGGAATGCTCCCCTGAGAGTGTAAAAACATAAAGCCATGTGGACTGTTACAAAGATTGATGACCTGTATTTTACAGTAACTTCAGATTGTAGCCCTTTTTTCATAAATTGCTCCAATGTTAGCCAAATGTGTGACTGCAGCAGTATCTTAAAATAAGCTTTATACTAAACAGAAAAAAATGTCTTATTAATTTAGAATTATGTGTATTTAATAGGCAATGTCTGTGTCTAAGGTTGGTTTGTTGTTTGATTCATCAGTCATTATACTAACCTTTTATTTAAAAACATAAAGTCCATCATAGTAATGATTCTAATATGTCTTGGGGCATTTCTACTTTAAAGGATTACCACTAAAATATTTTAATCCCCTAGCAGTTAAACTGTTTTTCAAAGTACCTTTGAACTATCATTTGAATGATTCAAATGTTTCTGTGTAATTATAAAGACCTCCCAAAAGCATTTAAAACCAATGAGGCTGTAATCAGGGAAAAAGGAGAGTAACCAGGCAGAACGCTACAAAAACACAGACAATAATTTATGAGCACTGCATTACTTATCAATTGCTTCTCTTTCTCTTGTGACTGTGTCAGTGTGTGATAATGCTGACATCTTGAACTTTTCTGTAACACTAATAGACGCAGAATGAGAAGTAGCTCTGTAAAAATACAACCCTAGACAGGCCAGCACAGGCTTATCCAGAAAAGAGTAGCTGTTTTGCTGAAAGGGAACGGAGACTGTCTGCCAAGAAAAACCTCCTTCCTGTCACGCCACAACTGTGACTCTCTGGCTACTTCAGAATAAAAAACACAAATACATAAAAGAGCCAACAAATCATATTTTTGCCAGCTCCCCCACCTCTTAACGTAATTTGAAATGAAAACAGACAAAAATCAATCGATAGAATGTGTTGATGAATTAAATAATCTACTGTATATACTGTATCTAGCATATATAACACAAAGAGATAACCAGCTGTACACAGAGTACAAGTATAGTTCTAAAAAGTCCAGCCAAGAAAAGGTAAAGCTCATGTGTTGTGCTAAATCTTGTGCTATTTTCACAGCACCCGATGTTCAAACATGCCGGAACTCAATTTGATAATCATTTCTCAATTCTGAGATTCCTTCAGAACTCAGATATTGAAGTGATTGTCTGAATGATCACCTAAGAATGAATGATCACATCTTGTTAATCAGTAACTTCAGGGATATTTACTTTTGTGTGCCATATCTTTAAAACAAATATGAATGGATTTGCTATTTTTAGGACAGACATAAACCTTAATATTATAATTATCTGCTAAAATATAATAGTTTTGTTAAATTCTGTAAAGTGTACTATATATGTCAGCAGCCATATCACCCTGCAACTCACAACAGGCAGCCCACTGAAGCACTAAGCAGGTGTGAGCCTGGTCAGTACCTGGATGGGAGACCTCCTGGGAAAAACTAAGGTTGCTGCTGGAAGAGGTGTTAGTGGGGCCAGTAGGGGACGTTCACCCTGCGGTCCATGTGGGTCCTAATGCCCCAGTATAGTGACGGGGACACTATACTGTAAACAGGCGCCGTCCTTTGGATGAGATGTAAAACCGAGGTCCTGACTCTCTGTGGTCATTAAAAATCCCAGGGCGTTTCTCGAAAAGAGTAGGGGTGTAACCCCGGCGTCCTGGCCAAATTTCCCATTGGCCCTTACCAATCATGGCCGCCTAATGATCCCCATCTGTGAATTAGCTTCATTACTCTGCTCTCCTCCCCACTGATAGCTGATGTATGGTGAGCGTTCTGGCGCACTATGGCTGCCGTCGCATCATTCAGGTGGATGCTGCACATTGGTGGTGGTGGAAGGGAGTCCCCATTACCTGTAAAGTGCTTTGAGTGGAGTGTCCAGAAGAGCTCTATATAAGTGTAAGCAATTATTATTATTATTATTATTATTATTATTATTATTATTATTATTATTATTATTATTATTATATACTGATAGGCATTAAAAACACAACAATATTGAATATTGTAATAAATAACAATTCCTGTCTTGTGTGTCACAATATACTGTACATATATATGATAAATAATTATTGTAAAATTACAGAGCACAGAGCACTAGCTGGTGTGAAACTGCAGCATACAAATCAAATTAAAGAGGCCAGAAGTGTATCTTGAGTCAATATAGATAGATAATACTTTATTAATCCCGACGGGAAATTGATACATCAGTCCAGCCCAAGACAAGCAAAAACAGACATCAAAATAATTATAAAACAAAAGACAACAAAAAAATAAAAATAAATAAATAAAAAATAAATACATAGGTGTGTGCAAAATGTGATGATGATAATCACTGTAAAAACAATAAAATATGTGCAAAATGTGCATAGGTTTATACAGACTGATTGTCACTGGAGCAAATATGAAGGGCTAACAGTCCTAGCCTAGGGCAGCGTTATACACCCTGACAGCCGCCGGGAGGAAAGACCTGCGGAAACGTTCCCTTGAACACTGTAGCTGGAGCAGGAGCAATATACTATACTCATTATACATCCTTCAATAATTCTATAAACAGTCTCGTTGAGATTGGACTGGTATCAGACTCAGATTGGGGGGACACCGTTGTTTATCAGAGTATGGAACTAGCACATTCAGTATATCATATAATTGTTTGCTATTGTAATATTATATTGAATTATTGTCAATGAACCATTTGGCCTTTGGCCTAATCCAAGCATTGAGTGTTATACCTTGCTCTGTAAGACAAATAAAAAATAAAGGAGGAGGTTAGAGGAGGGGATGGAGACAAAGTTCAAATACATAATAGGATTGACTGGAATGAGTTTAAGTAACCTTTCCTTTCCATCCATTGCAGGCTGTTTTACATAATGGGTCACATAACATTGATACAATGACATGAGTAGTAAACAGAGATCAAATGTGTCATAAATACGCTATGAGTATTCTTGTGCTGTATTTAGTACAATGAGTAAAATTAGCTTCGTGGTTGAACCTTGGTTTTGCATGATTTTATGAGCTCTTAAAGTTACACAGTGCATAGATTATTTCCAATCTTTTACTAATGTGATATGCAATTTTTATTTGATGTGCAGAAGTTTTTTTTCATGGCTTTTGTCTAGTGATAGATTAGAAATGAATTTTCGTACATTGCTCTCCAGCATCATCAAAAAACCATCGTATTTTAAGGAAACATATACTTTTTTTAAAGCCATTCCTTGGAGAGGAGACTATACTAGTTTCAAGTATATGTTTTTCAAGCATTTCTGGCACAAATGTTCCTCATTTCTGCCATAATAAATAGCTAGACTAATGCCGTCCATAATTATACCACAATATAATTTGAAGGTATACTTTCTTGGAAACTTCTGTTTATGTTCTACATGGATATTTTAGAAACAAAAACTTCTTAAGTGTGGAAGGTTTTAAATCTCCCCTGTGGTTTTTATTATGATGCTGTTCAATAGTGTATTATTTTTACAAAAAGTGAGTGAATCTGTGGCCCTACTCAGTCAAACAACTGAGAAAAGAACAGATGTACATTCCTCAATTTGTTTAAAGACTGCCTTAGCATTATTAAACACAGTATATTACAGCAGAAACCACTAGGCACTGTACTGCATTACTCTGGGAATAGATAAGAAACTTGAGAACAAAACTTGCAGATTTAAGGCTGATTTACAGGGCACGTACTGTAAATTGTTGTTTTCAGAAAAGTTGGAGGGCTATCTGAAAAAGGGAGTAGTTACCTTGTAAGTGTCCAGGTAAATGTGCATGAACAGCCTCCTGTGCTGATCAGTTTATAGTTTTGTAAACATTTCTCAAAGATAATTAGTCAGAAATCAATTTGGCTTTTTTTTCTGTAGGGGGATTTTTCAAAACAAACTAAGGGTAACTTGGAGCCCATGAAATGTGAATATATTCATACTATAGAATGTTCTACATTGTAAATTTCAGTTAAAAACTTACTTTAACAAGACTTTAAGAAACTATAACAAAATTGTTAGAATCTACTTTGATGTCAAACAATTAATTTGTACAGTATATTCTGCATCTTTTAGAACTCCATTCGATTTCATTTAAAATTAAATGTGAATTTCTTGCAAAGGATGTAAATCTACGTGAACACAAAAGTTTTCTTATGTCTTTCTGAATGCTTGGAATGCTGTGATTTGTCTTCCTCTACTTATTAAATCATAATGAATTGAAAAATAGAAATAGAGAATGAAATAGTATCTTAATGCAAGATGGTACTTTTGAGAATAATAGGAACTCATTTATCTGACAAAGTTTTCTGGAGAATACACTTCCTCTAGCAAAGGATACAGTGATCTGCAGCTTTTAAATATTACTTTGATAGCCTTTAATACCACCTTAGCTTTTTGCAGAAAAAAACTAATTCTAAGAATAAGTGAACAAACATTGACATCTTTATCATTCTGAGTCTGACACACACAAACCTAAAAAAGCATAAATCAAATATAATGTTTGATAGACATAGCTCTGACCAGTTTCCAAGCTTTACTGTAAATTTACTGAAATGGAAAAAACAACTCCCCTTTCTTTTGCAGCCTTTTCTTCAACAAATGGGGCTAGTTAATAGAAACTTTCATATACATGCAGCATGATTATTTAAGTTTATTCTATATGGACTGGGTGATTTACAACTCTTCTGACCACTACATATGATAATCATAATACCCAATAATATTAATAAATGTAATATTGCTAATAATGTTGTTAATTTATGATTCACCATGTTGTTTTTTAATTATTCAGAACCCATTTATATAAATATAATCATTATATCTTTACAAAGGTGTAGTCTCTTTGACAAGTAACACTCAAATTCAGTAACACACTTTGAAGCATAATAGTATTAAATAATACCAAATACACTTTTTGTTCAATTCCTGCCTATATGTTTTCCAAGGTTTATGGCCTAACCTGGAACACCCACTCTTGCAGATGTTCTCAGAGGTGAAATACTGTACACATGGATTCCGCTCAAGAGACATTAGCAAGTCAAGTTAGTTCTCCCTCTGGGTATCAGAGATTGTCTAAAAGAGATCTAGAGTCAAATCATTGGTATATCATTAACTTCAAGCTTGCCACTTATCTACCATTGTGCAATCGCAGTGAAATTCCTGCTATAGCAATATTTATTTTCACAATGAACACTTTAATTTACTCACAATGTATAAAGCTATCATTATTAACAGCAATCCAAATGTGTGATGACAGCTTCTGAAAATCTAGTTTCCCAACCATCTTTTCACAGCACAAAAAAACATGTGCTATCAATATCACACTGCACATACAATATAAAATTGAATGTGTACAACTGATCTGATGACCCATAACATAGGCATAACACAAAACTAGACCTCATTCATAACAACAAGGAGTCTCTGACACTGCCCTCAAATGGTTTAAGTCTTACCTCACTGATAGCTGTCACTTTGTCTCTCTCAATGGGTACAGGTCTGAAATTGGTCTTGTCAAGTTTGGTGTCCCCCAGGGCTCAATACTGGGCCCCTTGCTCTTCAGCATTTACATGTTCCCACTTGGTCAGCTTTTAAGATCACATGGCCTCAGCTTTCATTTTTACGCTGACGATACTCAAATATACATCCATACCGAACCCGACACTGATGTGGCTGTCTCTATTGTATCTAATTGCATCTCTGACATAAAAATTTGGATGACTCAAAACTTCCTTCATCTTAACTGTGACAAGACTGAAGTCATGCTTATTGGTACCCCCCATCAACTTCGTAAAGCCAGTCCTGTAACCCTGTCTGTAGATGGCTCTGTACTTGAGCTTCAATCAAAATTGAAAAACCTTGGAGTTATATTCGATTCTGGCTTAACATTCGACCCACATGTACAGCATACTGTCAAAACATCTTTTTTTCACCTTAGAAATATCGCAAGACTACGCCCTATGCTATCATTAACTGTGGCTGAAAAGCTGATCAACATATTTGTATTCTCTCGAATTGACTACTGCAATGCTCTACTCCCTGGGGTATCTAAATCTACTCTGAACAAGCTGCAGTATGTCCAAAATTCAGCAGCTAGAATCCTGAGCAGGTCTAGTGCAAGTGTTCACATTACTCCTATCCTGGAGTCCTTGCACTGGCTTCCGGTCAAATTCCGCGTAGACGTTAAAATCCTCATGCTCACCTTTAAGGCTTTACATGGCTTGGCACCTCAATACCTGTCTGAACTTTTATAGCCCTACTCCCCACCTCGCAACCTCCGCTCTTCAAATTCTGCCCTCCTGTCCCCCAAGCCCGTCTACATTGTATGGGCGACAGGGCCTTCTCCTGCTATGCCCCCAAGCTCTGGAACTCTTTGCCCAAAGATATTAGAGAGTCACCTTCTCTAAACTCCTTCAAATCCAGACTCAAAACCTTCTTCTTCAGAAAAGCCTTTACTTAACTGGTTCCATTCTTCAGCCCTCTGCTCTTCTTAATACCACCTTCCACGGTCTCCTCTATTGTTATTGTTGTATTGTTGTAATTATAATTGTGTCCTATCTTGTGAAATCTTCTTATTTATTGTTGTAGTCTTCTTATTTATTGTTATTGTCATCCTGTAAAGCACTTTGAGAAGCCAGCTTTATTATTATTATTATTATTATTATTATTATTATAATAACAAAAAATAGACTTTTTAAGTCATAACTTGGCACTACAGCTCTGTGAAGGGAAACAGTATCATAGAGATGATTTCCTCACCATTCATGGGAACAACCTACCAGGGTCTCTTTGCAGTGACGCGCAAATACTGGATTGCCATTATAGCAAAGTCAAACCTGGATCTTAGGAGAAAGGAAACACATGGGGTGGGTAGTCAATTCTCTAAAGGAAGTAAAGAACTGAGCAAGGACTCCAAACAGGATGACCTTGCAGCCATCCCAGCTATTGCAGTCTCTCTGCCTTTGTTCATACAGGGGAACAGCAAGCAGTGTAGATAACTCTACTTATGTAAGGAACAGTGCTTAAAACTTCACACACTGTTCACTGTCCTGCTGTGCCATAGTTGGCAGCTACCTTCACATGACTGATTGGAGTTGTGTGCTAATGTGTGCAGTGTGTGCAGTATGAAGACATTGGCTAATTAATCAGTGATGGCTATGAAATGTTGGACCCCTGCACCGGTCTGTCTCTCTGCTGCTTTTAAGAATGATAAACATCCTCACACCATACCAAAACCCCCTATTAATTACAGCATACAAAAACAGGAAGTCCCCTCTGAATCTTAACCTAAAAGTGAGACAGAGACAAAGCCACTGGAATTTGCACTGGGCTTCTGCAGTAAGAAGCTAATAAAAACAAAATACAGGTTTTAAACAAAAACAAAAAATGTAGATTTTCAAGTTCTTCCACACACTAAAAAAGAACTTATTGGTCTCTGAACACTACATATACTAGAATACAGCTCTTGACTGAACTCTTAACTCCAAATAAGTCACACTAAAATACCACCCACCGTTAAACATGTTTTCTTATAAACAACTTTCAAAAAAAGTTATTCTATTTTACAGAAACTCACAAATAAGGTGTCAACACTGGTCTTGAGCACCCACAAGAGGATTGTAGAAAGAGATATGTAAAAGCTCATATAGCCAGAAACTGATAGTTTAGTTTTTATTACTGATCTATTACAACAAATAGAGACAAAGAATAGTATGGTAAACTCACTATGAATTATAGAAATTATCAAATGCAAGTAAGCCAGTCTAGTAATAAACTGGAATTACTGAATTCATAAAACATGTTTTCTTAAGTTATACTAAAACTAACATAGTCAGTATTAATTGCACAACTCTGTTCCACAGATTGGAAATATGAAAGTGACAGAAGTTGCATGAGGTAAATGGGCTTTCCTTATCCAAAATCCAGGCTAATTTGAAATGATGGAATCCTGGTGTTGACCATTTGACCATATAATCCCCAGCACAGGTGCATGTCCCAGTAAAGCCCTTCAAAGAAGTCCAATGCTCTGTCTCACCTCTGACAAGCTGCAGGAGCTTTGCCTGCTGTTAACCACACAGAGTTTCAGCTACAGTAATTTTAAGGCTCCACTGTTTGATAATACCAGAAGCAGAATCGGTTTCCTTCCCTGCAATAATAGCTTTCATACTGCAGGATACGAGGAAGAAAATTATACAGTATCTAGAAAACTGTCTTTGGGGAGTAGAGCTATTTACTGTTCTGTGCTTATGTGTCACAAGTTAGATGTTCTTTGTGAGCACAGATAGTGGGACATATTGTTTTATAAATAGTTTACACTGATAAAGTTCCTCTATATCAGACCTCTATATCAAAATTTCATATTTTCTACATTTTTATCTTTAAAATGTTTTTGGGAGCACTATAGTCTGTATTTTATTATTGTGCAACTACGCTGAGACAGTTAAATTGTAAGGCAGCAAAATATACTGTATGCATATATGTTGTAATACAGAAACTTGACAAGTCTGTTCTTTTTTTGGACTTCCATTTTTGAGTGTTCCTGAAAAAATGTACCTCCTGTTAAGCTCTGAGGTTATATGTGATAGTCATTCATCTTTGCTTCTTGTGTATATAATACAATGTTTCTGGAGGTTAGATGAATTCATTCTAGTTCCTTGCATGAAACATGCTGCTTATTACAGATATCAAATATTCATGCATCCAATGTGTACAAACACATAACAAATTAATGTTCACATCTTTGATATTTTAATCCCCTGGAACAAAAAAGAAAAAAAATACACCACCACATTTGGTTCTTATTAGTCAGGGGTTCTGCAGTTGTGTAGGAGTTGTTAAAAGCCGAGTGCTATTAAGAAGTAAACAGGAGAAAAAACTGGTAACTGTCCAATAGGAAAGAATTAAAGAAGAAAATCAAAGCAGTGGGATGTCAAAGAGAACACAATGAATGAGGCAGACAAACTCTGGAGACAAATGTAAATTGAGGACTATCTCAAAAGAGAAATCTGCAAGACAAACCATTAAAAAGCAGGTGATGATCTCTTACAAAGCTGTCAGAAGCACTGCTGTAGTAACAGGAAACAGGAAAGTAAGCAGAAAATGAAAAGACTTGGAACAGAATTCTTTCATTTTATCACAATACAAGATTCCATCAAAATGGTTCTTAAAAATACATGTGTCTGTCATGGAATATGATAGAATTTTCCAAGCAAAATACACTCTGAATAGTTTAACATTTTTAGACCAAAATAAAAATGTTACATACTGTACTTTTTGAGTCCATATTAAGAAAAGGCATGAAGGTGAGACCAAAAATGTCTTTCACTTTAGGGTTAATAAAAGATTCAGTGGTAATGCATCTCATAATAAACAATTTTTTTCAGGCAGAATGATAAGATCAAAGCACATTTAAACCCTGACATCATTACCAGTGCCATAAATGGTGTCTCAAGCACTAAAATTATTTATACTGCTCCTTGTAATTGATGTGTACAGTTTCTGAACAGAACTTAAGTTGTACTTCAAGTGCTGACACAAGACAAATCCATGCTCCCTCCCTCCCCTCCCAAGTTCTCTCAGCAGCTCTGGAACCTATACTGTTGCCAGTGCAGATGCGGTTAATAAGATGATGGTGTGCAGTCCTCTTGGCCAAGCAAAGAGGCCCTGTGGAACCTGGGTCAGCTTAAGTAACCAAATAATCAGAATTTCTGAAAACAATGGCTTCCTGACTTCTCTCTGACCCCTCACCTTATCATTTCAGGGTCATGGAGCCTAAACTTGAACCCATGAATTCTTCTAGGGCTGCCACCTCTGTTTAACCCTGTTTCCCTACGAGAAACTGCAGCAGCTAAAACAGACACAGCTGCTTGCAGATTCAAAACAGCTGGGCCACGTCAAAAGAGGTCTCTGATGACTGCCTGTATGAAAATTTATTGTTGAAATTAAGTTCCACTCATTAACCAATGTGTTGTACTTTTTTTCTGATGGCAGAACTTTATGCCCACACCCTGGAGCAAACATTAAACTTTCTCCCCTTGATGCATTTATCACTCAAAACAGTCACCTCTGCCTGCTGGATTTTTTTTTAGTCAAACCAAGTCCAAAAATGGTGGGGCTGCTGCTACATGCTGAATGAACAACCACTGCCACAACCTTCTCAATTTCTTTCAAAATGTTTTGAGTATGAAACCCTCTATTTTAATGACTGTTGCTAAGGCAACTCTTCACTGTGCTTCTACAGATGTCATATTTAACTTAGAATGTCATATTAGCCAGTTGCAAAACCAAGCCTTTAATACCATTCCTCATCTATTCTGATATATAAATCAATGATAACAACGAGTTTATGTCTATACTTTAAAAGCTCTAGGATATTAAATGCCACTAAATTTGTTCATCTAAAAAGGTCTGTTTTTGTTGCATGTGGCAGTCGCAAAGTTTCATTTACACTTAACAGAGGATGTTCCCCTAGGCTTTTAAGTTATGAAATAGGAAGTCTTTAAGTTATATAAACCTCTTTAAATGTTATCTAACTAAATTGGTGACTCACTAACATACAATGGTCTCAGCTGTTCTATACATTTTCTAAAATTAAACTATTCCAGTGAGTCCTGATTATAAAATGGATTGAATGTCATTTTTTAAAAATTCAATTGAAATAGTACTGGAGTGGGTTAGGTTTAGGGTGTCTTAGCAACTGAGGGGATGTTGCATTTACTGCTTCAGCATTCTGATTTACTCCTCTTTTTCTGCCCCCACCAGGCACTGAAAAATGTTCAGGAAATAAATATTTTAATGATGCCCCTGTGTAATAGATTTTTTCCTGAAGAACAAAGAGTACAAGGTTTTTTTTAAACAGCTACAGTGTATTTAACAAACATGTTATCAATCTATATAACAAACAGGTCAAAAAACTTTACATTTAAGAAAATTAGATGCTCCTGAAAAGCAGATGAAGTTAAATGGGTCAAGTAAAAATACATTTCAGAATTTCTTCCATCCCCAAAATATAATTAGCCAATAACTGATACAGTTTTCCATGTTTTCAGCAAATAATCGTTATTTGGAACTAATTGAAAAGTTTTATCTCATCAGTAAATGGGAACACTAATGAATGGGGCACAATTCTCTCTGACACTCATATACTGTATGTATACTGTATGTTTTTAAGAGGTTAATGCTTGTTCACCAGGAACCTCTTGGGGAAAAGAAAGGAGTAAGATTACAGATGGTAGTGCTTAAGAGAAAAGTCTCTTAAGTCTCTACTAGACAGCCAGGAGTGTGCAAAACACACACATCCATCTTTGACTGGTGTCTGATAAATACACTGGATGCTTGCTGCCACTATCTCAAATCATACTGTATTTACAGTTTTAATAGCTTCTCAGGATTCTTCTTAAGGCCTCTCAGGGTCAAACTGAGAAGAGATAGTCGGTGTTTCTTCGTGTGAGTAAAGGAGCCATTACAACTTCATCTGCCAAAGGCTTGTTAGGCAGATTTTATTAGATTTGTTACACGTGTCTCTTGAGTGATTAGACAAAACAAATATTGAATACTCTCTTAAAAAAGAGGGCATGTGGCCATTCCAAGCAGGGTGTAATATCATAATGAAATGAGAATGTTGCACCACCATGTCCTTTATGTACAAATATATTCTAAATATCTTATAGAACAAGCATTCAAAAATGTTTAGTCACTGCTGATTCAACACATAGTATTTATTTTCTTTACGTAATGGCAACTGAAAAAAGGACTGAAAGGTTTAGTTATTAATTAATTTTTCCTTTTAATTAAAAACAAAGATGTTGGCTGAAAAACAACATTGTAATGGGTCATAAACATCAGTACTGTTGCGGAAAGTGCTCTAGCAGACATATCAAAAACAAAATAATGCGTTAGGGAGTTTTTATACACTACCTAACTGTGGTAAGTAAACAGATGTAATGCAAATGGATTGCAAATCGAATGCTTTGACTCAACATACATTCTGTCAGAGTGAAGATAACCTAATCAAATAATCTGATTAGCTGGAGGTACTTTGAGGCTTTTGTGATTTTGTCATTCATCTTTCTCAACCATACAATGTGTATAGATCAATTCTTACTGGACATAAAATATATAAAAGGCATCCTTTTTTCCAGGTTGGATACTGTACATGTTTTTAAGGAACCTCTTATGTGATAAAATATTATTTTGTGAGGCACTAAAATGCACCTAATGATATTCTAATACTCATTTGTTGCATTTTATAGATCCACTCAGCTTTATCCAAATGCCAAGGAGTTTCATGGAATTGGTGAAAAAAAGATATGAATTGACCACATGCTAGTTTTATCATTCCATATTAAACAAAGAAAAGGCAGAGGCAGTCTTCAGCAGCCACTAGATACCTGTTTAACGAGGTTATTTACAGAACTTTTATATAGTCTTTTTAGATAAATCAATTTTTGCTTCGCTTATTTAATTGTGTCATGGTGTCTACGCTTTACTGTTTTTTTTGTGTTACATACTTACGTCCTTTACTGTGGAGTTTGAAGCCCACAGGTTATTAAACTATGACTAAAGGAAATGATCTGAACATATCTGCTGTTTGAGTTATGGTGTTATTTAAGCCATAGTTTTTATGTTTTCTGCTGTTTTTTAATATTGCATTTGAAAATTATATGAAGCGGCATGCTCCCATGTTGATTGTAGAACAACCATACAGTACATCTGGGGTTCCTGTAATAGCTAATCGAGAAGAATTTCATGCTAAAAGTATTAAACTAATAAATAAAGATGTTTTTTTTAATACAATCCATTTTAAATTTAATTCTTAACACCACATCTATAACAAAGACCCTTGATTCTGTTCCATACTGTATAATTCACTGAAGCTCTATGAATGAAACTTTTTTAGTTTTACTGATGAATCTTCATATTACCTGAGTGTTTCTTTTCTTGCTTTACTTTTATTTAGTTGTGTTGTTGGTGCCCATAATACTGCCAGTTGTTTCCACCACCCACTGGGCCAAGACTCAATTAATCGATGAAGTAATTCACTAAAACCTCACTCTTGCTTTCCCAGCAGGATTAGAAAAGATTGATTAATATGCTTATTGATTTTCAATGGCACTCCGATCCTGAAAAACACTTCACATCTCTGCTATTTGCCTCTACTTGGCTATTTTTCTGTCCACTGAATTACAGATCATTGAAGTATTCTGTATAAAAACTAGAAAAAAACCTGCCTTAGATACATCTTGTTTATCACATTCATCTGTTTTCATTATTTTGCCATTAACTTGTGTAGGAAAACCATTGATCAGTGGGGATCCAATTTTACCACAGTAGAACCAGTGTTTTTATATGCTCAGGGTATAGATTGTGACATAATAGAAATGGCAACCACAGCTACATAAAGTACAACAATTAACATGACTAATACAAACATATAGTTGGAAAGAACACTATTTTAATGGGAATAACCTAATAACCAATTTACAAAAGGCTTGTAGATACCTATTCTATTTATTTGAGGTTTACTTCTTTTCCAAGGTTTTCAAAGTGGTTATGATATGGGTTCTGATGTACTTGAGGATAGTAAAGAACATGACTTGGACTGATTGCAAAGTAAGATTTTGCTATGTTGTAAACAATTCAGTTTAATTGTTTTTATCTTCCAGTCTTGTGTTGCACAAAGTTTATTTTTTCTAAATATTCACCTTTAAACATCTCTCTTATTCTGGTCATTTAACTCAAAAATTAATTTTAAAAGAAAAAATCCATATAGTCACAACAATTACAATTTTACTTATCTCAAAGAGAAAGCTGGAACTGTGTCAGAAGACCGTTTACTTGATTTATAAAGTGAAAATGAGTTGTGAAAAAGGTGTTGTGGAAAGTTCTGAATCATAACCTCTATCTGTTTTTTAAAAAATGTGTGTTTGGATCAAGTAGGCACTAGGAAGTCTTAACCTTCACTTGACTCCTGAAAGAAAAGCTAGTTTTTAGCCCAAGAGAATTTTCCTTCTTGCATTCACAGTCCAGTGACAAGGGCTCAGTCATGTTCCTATACTATATTCCAAATGATAAGCACAATATAATTCATGCATTCAGCAAGGGGTTCAAGGCAATGGAATGAAGAACTGGTCTTCGGGTGTAGTGTACTGCCCCATTGAATGGTCTCTTGTTCCTAAAATCTTTTATGACTGACCAAACCAATTAGTCCTGTTAGGGAAATCAAAAGGTCTGTCAGATCTAACTAAATGGAAGACAAAAAAAAAAAGTAGCTGCCATTACGTAAATGTGCAGTATGAAAATAGCTTGACAGTGCCAAATTAAAATGCCAGAATACATTGGCGTCCTTGTTGTGTAAACTAAAGGTTCAAAAGAGAAGGCATGCACACAATTATGCCCCAAGGGATTGGAATACAGGAACTATGTTCTCACTGTTTTTTTATTAATGTGTGTCTTCAGTACATCTTGTTGCTCTTATTGAAGTTTATGTGAAAGGTATTAGCATTTTGAGACTAAGGTTCATTCATAAGGGAGTCATGCTTTGCTGTGACAGAAATATTTATTTAAAACAATTCAATGTTATCCCAAAATGTAATACAAAATGAAAAATGGCAACACAATGCATTTGTTTCTGATAACTTTGACAGAGAGAAATTGATCATAAACAAACTATAACTCTTTATCAGATTTTGGTATCCTGTACAACATATTATTTTATAGCTACTGTATGATATAATTACTGATGCTTTGATCTTTTCAACACTACAGGAGTAGATTAACAATTGAGTGAGGATTTGAAACCTTTGATCCTATTTTCTTGTGTTGTGGTGGAAAATATATATTTTTATGGACTAACGACACCCCATGTTCTTGCTATTGTAGACTTTTGAGATATTATATTATATTTTGGTTCCACTAAGGACAGTCAAAATGAAAACACTTAAACAGAATATGAACATTCTACAAAACCTTGTGGAAGCTGTGAATGTTTCAGTGAAAAATGGAAACAGTAAGAAATTGCTGTTTTTTAGCATGAAAACAGGATAATGTGCACTATTACATTTCTGAGTAAGTTTTTAATATGACAGGATGCAAAAAATTGAGTGAATGAGACAACTGCTGGATTTAAGTTCATTTGAGTTTATTTAAGTGAATCTAGTACCTACAGTAGGAAATAAAATATGGGTTCTCTAAAAAATGTAGAAGTTTTGGTGTTTATATTACCTGATTATCTGCCATGGGTAACAGTAATAATTTTACAAGGAATAAACAATAAAACATATACAGTACGTGATCTTCCTGAATTGTGAATGATAAGAATATTGCTTGTGCATTATAAAAGCACTTCAACAAGAAGGAAAAGGAGACATCTTTGTGGGCTTCAAGGTTGACTAAGTGTGACAGCACATATCATTTCTTTGCTGGCTGACATCTTTGCCTGTGAGCCATAGGGATATGATTAAAAGAGCCCCAGTGAAACAGGATTAAAGGACTTTCCAAGAGGTGTCAACCAGCTGTTTTTTGAATATAGATAAAAGATAGCTCCTTTCATTTTCACATCCTGATTTGCAATTTTATCCTACCCCCAACACAGCTCCTCACACTTCAGAGGCAGATGTTACCACATGGTGACTCTAGTAATATCCATGGGACATTGGATGCTTGTTTATGTTGTACAAATAAGCTGACCTGAAATGTACAAAAAACAAGTCTCTGAAATCACATCAATTCAGGTAGCTGGCTTTCAAAATTAAGCTTAATGTTTTCCTCAGCTCACCAACAGAACATTTTGACCTACATGCACAAAGACCCATAGTGTGATAAAAAAACTAGAATATTTTTAAGTGAACCAAACTCTGCAACGAATATACTCAATAATGTTAATTTTTCTAAAAGGATAGCAGGATGGCATAAGATCATTTGGTAGTGCATGAATCATATTTATATTGTCACAATGCTAATCTCTTTTAACTTTTCTGAAATCAAATGACCAATGATTAGTGTTTTATAAATCATTTAACAAGTAAGGAACTCATTGTGAAGCTTTGGGTTTCATTTTAAATCTATTACATTGTCCTTTATTGCATCAGAAGGAGGTTGTGAATCTAAATCAGAAGGTACATGCTTGTTTAATGTATGTCAAAATAATATAAATGAAAAACAATATCAACAGTTGTCTAAATATAATGAATTTAACCATTAATTAAAACTCAAGTGATGAAAAATAAATGGAGAAAACACAAAAACACTGAACTGGTTCCCCATGTGTTCCATAAATAGCAGGAAATACATTTTGAATTCAGAAATACAAAAGACTCAGAAAAATGAGGACATTAAGAATAGCAGAAAAATATTGCAGAATGAAGTGCTCACTTTATTCCTATATTTCTTGGATGCTGTTGCTGCCCGAGGATTGAAAGAAATATTGATGGAGCGAGGTTAAGAAACACAAAGAATGGGTTGACAAAGGATTCCATTGTTTCCACATACGCACACAGAAAATCATGGGTTTTGGAAAATCAGCAATAAGAAAAAAAGGTGCTTCTCTATTACAGTCTGTGTAATATCATTTTCAGAAAACTTAAATTTGTCTGCTTTCTATTGCCAGTAAGACTGAATTTATACTATCCTGCCCAAAACAGAATATGGGATATATGCACCATTTGAGTGAATCAGGGCTTAAGAACTTTGCAGAACAACACATTTGTAATGCACGAATATTGTATATAAACCCCACAAACTGCAAATCTTGCACATTCATAAAACTACTTATTTTCTTAATCCATTTTAGGAACCATTTTTTTAGTTCCTAAACAAATGGTGCCTGTTTTAAAAGGAAAGAATGTGATCACCAGTTACCCCCTTAAACTGTTATCTACAGTACATCTGGAGAATGCTCAGCTGTGTCCTGACCACAACTCTAGCCTGTTTTATAGTGTCTGAAGGATGATTTTGGCAAAGCCATTCTTTCACCTACTATAAAACAGCTATCAGCAAATGCCTTTATTAGCTCATTTTTGTAAATTTAACAATACCATAAAAGCAAAAAGAATCAAAGCAAATGAATTCAGGTATGTAAGTACAGTATAACTAATTGTAAGAACAGAGGCACACTAGTTCTAGTTCTACATTTAGCGTTTTCACTTTAAAATAAATTGTACATGACAAACATTTAACAGATCCACACACACACTCACACAATGCACAATGAA
The DNA here is from genome assembly GCF_040954835.1 of Lepisosteus oculatus. NCBI lineage: Eukaryota > Metazoa > Chordata > Actinopteri > Semionotiformes > Lepisosteidae > Lepisosteus > Lepisosteus oculatus. The sequence goes on along the minus strand of NC_090719.1, from coordinate 6,803,720 downwards.
TCACACATGCAACCAGCTTTAATCAATGCACTTTGCTGAAGGATAGGGCTTGAAGTTTGGAATGTTATAAAGCTATAAACCTCATTTTCAGGCCTAAAAGCATTACATAAACATTATTCAGACCAAGGAACATTAGCAAGTTTTTTATATTTACACATAGAATAAATGACATTCTTATTTTCTGGATTTATTGGTGGAGTAACCGTGTTGAAAATGATGATTGACAGCTGGAAGTTTTTATTTCTGAATAACTTCTGATTTAGTATTGGCTATATGAATAAAATATTTATAACAGAATAATGATTAGACTAATTAACAGTGTTCTCACAGTACAAGACATTCTACTTCATGTAGTACCCATTTTTCCTTAGAGACAGACAATATATATATAATCAAATAATTATTTTGAAATTATGAGTATCATGATTACCAGATCAGGGAACAGAAACAAAAAAATAGCATTTTTTATATATTGAACCTATTTTGAGAAAATGAATCATACAATAAGTCTAAATTTCTCCTCTTTGTTGGTAGTAGGTTGGTAAGAGTGTGCATGTGCCAAAGGTGCAGTAGTCCTGCTAAACTTTTCAGTTTAAGGAGGAACGTACTGCAGGTTAAAGTAATACTCCATTTTTTGCTTTTTTTACAATTTCAGATATTCAGATTTTATGGGAAAAAAGCAGTATTTCCAAGTCATAATTACAGTTATTACTAAATGTACTAATATACTGTAGAAACTGGGCAAATAGCCAAATCAATTATAGATGGATAGACTGCAGTAGAAAATGCTATCACTGAAAACAGTGGAAACATTGTAATGCAGTTGCTGTACCAGCAAACCATATTATGATTCTGAAATAGAAGACAATGAGATGGTAACATATTTTAACACCCTGGTAAATAAATGTCAAGTTTTATGAATAACTTTCCTAGAAACACAGACAGATGCACCTTTATTTTATAAAATCGTCTTCTGCAACAGTTCATTTTCAAAACTTCAACAGTAACTGTCAATGATAATTGCCTTCTGTTATTACTTACAACAATCATACAGTAGGTGTATCAGACGTTTTCTTATCTACATTGTGCATGAGCTTGTGCTAGAGGTTTTTTTGTTTCCATGGTCTCTGTAATCATACAGATTGCCTGTGATGTAGCATAAGGTTCAGGAAGACGTCTTGAGATGTGATCCAGTGTGTTTTACCTCTGCCGTTTTTGAAGATTTTTTGTTCGTTATCCAGATGGATATCAGGATGGAAAGGTGGATTGAAAACAAATAAACCTGATTCTAACAGTTGATCCTGTTGACCTTTTCCCATGCTCACTGATATACACAGTACAAAGAAAAATCATAGGACACTAAGTGATGTAAGACTTGAATTAGTGTTGCTCCTTTAGTGTCAATTGCAATTTGGACACATACCTAATTGAGTCCATGCACAAGTAAAATATAGATGACACTTTGTAGTGGACATTGGTATTTTAAAGGTTATTAAGGATGCAGTAACATGTGATCTTGTATTCTTATAAACAATTTTATATGTTTGGCATTACTATTAATTCCTCATACAATACCCAATGAAAGAAAAGAGAATTTTGCATTCCATAAAAGACTGAATGTGCTAATGTGCTGTATTTAAATTGCTAAAATAGAAAAGGCAACTGGAAGTTGTTATAAATCTAGCCACAAGTAATTTATATGACTTTTTGTTTACAGTGCAAATTGTTTTGCATTTCATACACATGCATTAAGAAGTTGTAGATCTAGATCTCACTTCCCTTAATCAACTCCTTCTTGCACCTGCCTACTTAAACCAACATGACACACCAATCCTTGCTCAGTATTAGGTTTTTATCTAGCTAGAGCTGCATTGCCCTCCCTCCCAAGGTTTCTAGGTTTTTGGCTCTCACCCCTGGTTTGTCTTCTGAATCTTGACTTGGTTATTGTGGATTCACTAGCTTTTGACCCTTGCCTGACCTCCTGACTCATGTTTTTGGATAAACTCCTACTGGTACTTTTGAGTTCTAAAGATTCTGCTTAGGGTCCTTCTTATGGATCATAACAGAATACTGAACTTTAACATGGACACCACAGAAGGTGTGGAAATTTGAGTGGTGCTCTCTAAACATTCTCATGTGCTTAATCAGCTGCAAGTTTCTATCCAGCAGATAACCGCACATGTAACTAAGTTGCCAGCACAGCCGGTGCCTTCAGCAGCACCAGCAGAGGAAGGTGCAGCAGCTTCACCTGAGATTCCTACTGTCTGGCTCTCCCCCCATGCTACCTCTCCTGCTCTTTGTGCCTTCCCTCTTATTTCTCCAGAGAAGTTTGCCAGGCAGCCTGACACATGTGTTTTTGGCTCAGTGCTCAAAGATTTTTCAACTGCATTCAGAAAATGGCATTTATACTTTCTCTTTTAACTGGGAAAGCTCTTGAATGACAAGCACCTGAAATCAGATATTGATCATTTTCAGGAGAACCTATGAATGGTTTTTCCATCACCCTTCTATGGAGTTGGATGCCTCTTCCAGATTACCTCACTAAAGCAAGATCTGTTGCAGATTATGCAGTGTAATTCTGTGTTATTGCTGCAGAATTATCCTGGAATGATGAGGCATTGGTCTCTGTTTTTTAAACAAGGTCTCTCAGAGGAAATCGAAGAATCTGTTTTTATTACCACTGAAGGGGAAAACGTTTGCAGAAGTGACCTCTTTAGTCATCAAGCTGGATGGCCGGTTACGTGAAAGAAGATTGGAGTGTTCCAGAACCTGCTCGCCTTTTTCCTCTCAATCCCAGTTTTCCAGGACAGTTTTCCATAGCCCCTACTAATAATTGCTTATACTTATAGTGTTTTTCTAGAGCCTCCACTCAAAGCGCTTTAGAGGTAATGGGGGACTCCCCTCCACCACCACCACCAATGTGCAGCATCCACCTGGATGATGTGACGGCAGCCATAGTACACCAGAACACTCACCACACATTAGCTATTAGTGGGGAGGAGAACAGAGTAATGAAGCCAATTCATAGATGGGGATTATTAGGAGGCCATGACGTAAGGGCCAATGGGAAATTTGGCCAGGACGCCGGGGTTATACCCCTCCTTTATTCAAGAAACACCCTGGGATTTTTAATGACCACAGAGAGTCAGGACCTCGGTTTTACATCTCATGAAAGGATGTTGCCTTTTTACAGTATAGTGTTCCCGTCACTATACTGGGACATTAAGACCCACATAAACCACAGGGCGAGTGCCCCATGCTGGCCCCACTAACACCTCTTCCAGCAGCAACCTTAGTTTTTCCCAGGAGGTCTCCCATCCAGGTACTGACTAGGCTCACACCTACAGTACTTAGCTTCAGTGGGTTGTGAGTTGAAGGGTGATATGGCCGCTGGCTAATGCCTTGTCTGTCCCAGCTTTCCTCTCCTGGAGCAACAATAAGCTAATTCTTCTCACTTTTATTGAATCAGGGGCTGCTGGGAACTTTTTGGACTTCTCCGTAGCACGTTCTTGGAACATCCCCTTGCATCCCCCCATAAATTGGCAGACCTCACCCCTGAGCTTACAAATCGGTGCTTTACATTCTGAACGTATATAATCCTACCTTCTTAAATCTTCCACCCACCCACCCTCACATTGTGCACCACCCTATGATTGTGCAATTTATCTGCGACCGGGTACTATGCCCCCTAAGGGTAAAGTCTACTCATTCTCATAAAGAGTCTGAAGCACTGAATGAGTACATCCAGGAAGCATTGAAAGCTGGTTTTATACAACCATCTTCATCCTCAGCTTGTGCTGGTTTCTTTTTTGTAGAGAAAAAAGATGGAAGCCTTCGCCCTTGTATCGATTACTGTGGCCTCAATGCCATCACTATCAAGAACCGTTATCCCCTTCCTCTTATCCCTGCAGCCTTGGAATCTGTTTGTGTAGATACAATCTTCACTAAACTAGATCCCAGGGTAGCCTATAACCTGCTTAGAATACGGAAGGGGGGTGAATGGAAGATTGCCTTTTTGACTACCCATGGCTATTATGAATACCTTGTCATGCTGTTTGGTCCCCAATGCACCAGCTGTCTTTCAATCCTGAATGACCTCTTCAGGGATCTTATTCAGAAGTGCCTTCTCGTTTATCTAGATGATATTCTAATCTATTTTAACACCCTACAGCAACATATCTCCCATGTCAGGGAGGTTCTGCCACGTCTTGTCAATAACAAACTCTATGCCAAGAATTCCAGCATTCCAGCATTTGAAACACCTGTTTACCTCAGCCCTCTTTTGAAATATCTGGATCCCTCCCTTCCTATTTTTGTGGAAGTTGATGCTTCAGGACAAGGGGTCAGGGTGGTCCTCTCTCAATGTCATGGAGATAAGGGCATATTACTTCCCTGTGCCTTCTTTTCGATTAAACTAACCCCTGCCGAAATGAGCTATGATGTTGGAGATTATGAGCTGTTAGCCATAAAACTGGCTCTTGAGGAATGGAGGCATTGGTTAGAGGGGTCTCATCCATTTTTTATTTTTACAGATCATAAGAACTTATCTTATCTGCAGTCAGCTAAGCATCTATGTCCTAGGCAAACTAGATGGGCTTTATTTTTCTCCTGGTTCAACTTCACCATTACTTACACACCAGGTACCAAGAATATCAAAGCGAATGCCCATTCATGCCTCCATGAACCCCCTTATGTCGATCACCCACCAGAACACATCATTCCACCCAACAAGATCCTTGCTGCTGTAAGATGGGATATCAAGGAGAAGGTAAGACTCACTCAGCTTGGTCATCTGGTTCCCTTGCAGTGCCCTCTGGATAAACTTTTTGTAACCAACCCTGTAAGATCCTCAGTCCTACAGTAGGAACATGACTCCTGTTTTTTGGGTCATCCAGGAAATAAAACATACAGTACACATGATAGATTTCAAGAGATTTTTGGTGGCCTACCATAAAAGAGGATGGCAGGAATTATTTCTGGGCATGCACTGTTTGCGCCTGAATCAAGACTCCTTGTTCCAAGACCCCCGGTGATCTGTAACCTTTAGCCACTCCGACTTGTCCCTGGTCTCACCTCTCTGTTGATTTTTATTATGGACCTTCCTGATAGCCAAGGATGCAATACTACCTTGGTTATCCTTGACAGGTTTTCCAAGTCTGCACATTTTATTCTTCTCCCTTCCCTTCCCTCCGCTCAGGAACTCGCGGACCTATTCATTCAACATGTTTTCTGACTACATGGAATCCAAAAAGATATAGTTTAGGATCGAGGTCCACAATTTATATCAAGGTTTTGGAAAGCCTTCTGCAAATCACTCTGGGCCCCTGTCTCCTTGACATCTGCCTGTCACCCCCAAGTAAATGGGCGGACCAAATGGATGAATCAGGAACTTTTGACTTTAAGGGCCATATATCTCTACCACCTCACAGAAAAACTGGGTTTCCCTCCTACCCTGGGCAGAATATGCACATAATTCCCTTTCCACCTCTGCTACTGGCTTGTCTCCATTCCAGTGTTCTCTGGGCCACCAGCCATCTCTATTCCTTGATTCCCTCCCAGATATTCAGGTAACGTCGGTTCGGAAATAATTAATCAAAATATAAAAAGATGGGGAAACCAGCATTCCAGTATATCAAGAGTTGCCAGAAGCGGACGGCAAATAAAAACATCGGCAAGTGGTTCCCCGGCTCAGACTAGGACACTCCGCACGAGTGACAACACAGGCAGGGAATGTCGTGGGAAAGCTTTTTGCTAGTTTATCCTTAACGAAAGCTTCTGGCTGATTCAACACTTCTAATGGAGACTTTACTTTGCAACCTGCTAGGTCATTTCCTAGGATAAAACCTATGCCATTAACAGGTAACAAAGGGCGTACCCCAACTTAAACAAACCCCGTAACTAGGGCACAATCCAGATGTAACTTGTGTAGAGGCACTTTCACGTATCCCATTTCAATTCCTTGAACTAATATATGAGAGTCACATGAGGTTTTCTCAGAAAAAGGCAGGGTGTCTGCAAAAATAAATGACTGGGCTGCACCTGTTTCTCTTAGTATTTGAATTATTTTCTGGTCTTCTGGTTTACCTGTTAGTGAAACTAATCCTTGCATAATAAAATGGTTCATAACTAGGGTCAGGGAGATTGTTTTAGCTAGACAAAGGAATAGCAGAACAGGAAACAGTCTTAACAAACCCAGCACTCTTAGATTGTTGCTGCTATTTACCTTTGAAAGACATGCAATCAGCAATAATATGAACTTGTTAAATAAGGTCGAGGTTAAATAAACAACCTCGCATTCAGTTCAGTTCAGCAAACAGTTCTTAAATTCTTCTAACAGAATTAACTCGCACAATGAGTTAAAGTCGCTCACTTTACTTGCTACACACCACTTGTCAAAGAGAATGCCCTTCTCTCTAGGAAATTCAACAAAAGTTTGGCCTGACACTTTCTTATGATTTTGGAATTGTTGTCTATAAACTTCAGGGACTAATTCATATGCACGTAGGATTGTAACCTTCACAGTATTGTAATGCAACTTTCTTCTAGGGAGAGCGTAGAGCAAATTTCCTGAGCTTTGCCAACTAGTCTACACTGCAATAGCAGTGACCAGACCTCCTTAGGCCAGCGAAGCAATGTGGCAATTCGCTCGAATGCACCAAAATATGAATCAACTTCCGACTCCCTGAATAGAGGAACTAAAGCAATATGGTAACTTAAGCTGAAGGTGGTCGAGAGTGGATCTTGCACAGGAACCATGCTAGAGGCCTCGGAGTGGGTCGGCTGTGCAGCAGGAGCGTTCCGTTTTGCTTCAAGTTCAAGCTGTCACAACTTAACTTCTTTCTCCACTTCAATCTCCATTTTACGAATCACAAGGCACAACTCAAATTCTGCCTGTCGTGCCTGGGCTTTTTCCTGCACCTCCGTTTGCAAGTGGGACAGATGAACTTTCAGGCAAGTCTCGTCTTTTGACCCAGTGGAGATAGGAGAGAAAGGTACAAAGGGAGGTAATGTGACCTTGACCTCAACCTCCGCTACATCTTTGGCCATCACCTGCACCTCTTTCTGTTCTTCCATTGCTGTGGCAGGTTTAATGCCAGCCCCAGGAGATCTGACTTCCTTGCTCACTAGTGCAAAGACCTCTAATTCAACCAACCTATCAATCACGGCTCTCTTGATGTCCCTTTTAAGAGCTTGCTCTGATACCCTAACGTGGAAGTGATCTGCAATTTGGAGCAATTCATCCTTCCTACACCTGTCCAGCTGCTCAAGGGAAGGTTCCTCCACAAACTTTCACAAATCAAAAGTAGCCATATCTACCTTGCCAAAAAAACACAATCCACAAATCAAAATCCTATACCGGTCCTTATTCAACATACCAAGTAACGCTAACCAGTCCCAATATGCACAAAAGTACAAATGCCAAAAATTCTGCAGCCAAAAAATCCTTAATACGGGAATTTAATATCCCCGACGAACCCCCAAAAATGTTATGACCCCAGGTTTCTAGGGGTAAAGGGGTGTAACATTTACGATGGATTTGGATGCAAGTGGGTTGCTGATGAGGGAATTATGAAGTGAGACAAGTTCAGTGCAAAAGTGATTTATTTTAAAAAAGTGAATAAGTGCCTGATACGTAAACAGGACACAATAACAAAATAAATAAAATGGAGCTGGCTAATAAACTGAGGGGAAGATAACCCAACTACAAAACAAAACCCAAAACCCTATGTCTTTGGTGTCTTCCAACGCAATAGCTCACCTTCACTAGCTACCAAAAACCATACAAGACAAAAGGCAGTCGCCCATCCTAAACTAGTGTTTCTAATACAAAGACCAACTACGTGTGCAGAATGTACCCGACCACCTTAACTAACCCTTTACACAAAGGTTCACACAAATACACAAGTAAACTACAAATACAAATTAGGGAAAACAAGTGTAGACACAAGGAATAGGGTACAAAATAGGAAAGAGGTCGATCTAACAAGTTTGGGCAAGGTAATGGTGAAATAATGATTATACAAAAAACAAAAGTACAGGGAGATGAATACAAACCAACATAGCCGAAGCTATACGGAAACACACACGAAGTGAAATGAACTAAAACGAAGAGCAGCGAAGCCGAAGCAAAATGAAAGTGAAAACAAAAGGGAAACGAACCTGAAGCTGAGCCGAGTAGAACCAAAGACAAGTGAAAAGGCCCCTTCATTCTGAAAACCTCCATGTTAAATACTGGAGAAGTTGAGTTTTGATTGGTCGAGAAGCTGATTACAAATGACGTATACGGCAAAGTGGATGAATTAATGAACCAAGCACACATGAACCACACTGGGACATTACAGTTGTCTACCCACAACCTCCCTCTGCGGTACTCTTCCCATAAACTGGCTCCTTGCTTTATCAGTCCATTTCATGTACTAGCCCAGATCACCCCAGTAACGTATCGTTTATCTCTCCCTCCTTCTTTTAAGATCCACCCCACTTTCCTTAAAAGTTGGCACAGATACCCCCCTTTCCATACCACACCCTAGACCCCATACTCCCCCACATTATTGATGGTCTCCCAGCATTTACTGTGAATAAGATTCTGGATTCTCGTTGGTCTCATTAAACTTTACAAAATCTTGTTGATTGGTGATTGTAAATCAATTCAGATACCAAAAACTGAGTACCCGGCATTTTCAAGAAATCACCTCAGTATTTTGTAATCTCAAGGAACAAAAGAAAGCATTCAAACAACTGCCAAACCTGTACTCATTATTTAAAATTCAAGTAACATTACGTATGTGCCCAGAAAGCTCTGGAAAATGTAATACTGAGTTTTCATGGAGGTTCATTATATTATGTTTGCAGCCCAGGCTAACTGTGTTTTCCAAGACATTTATTCATACAACGTTTAGGATAGATGACATTTTAAAAACTTGGTTTCAGACTATTGGGATAAAGAAAGTGTTTTCCTCTTCAAAAATGAACAATTAAACCTGTGTACGAGTATAGCCAATCTTTTTTCATATGTAAAGGTTCTAGAACTTTTCAGCTTTAAAAACTGTTTGGAAAAGCTCTGCATTCCTTTGGTCAGTTGTTTTTTATAGGAAGCAAAAAAAGTTTCCCCTTCAGTTCACTTTTTGCTTTCAAATTCCAAAAGTCTGCCACAAAATGAGAGAGAGACTTGACTCATTCTGCTTAACACTGCCAACAACCAAGGCTGGATTAAAGCACAAGCCTTTTCAGCTCTGGGGTCCCCATATAAAAATGTGGCTCTAGCCCAAGGAAAAAAAATGATTACTTATATTTTACTGTATGTTTCACTTCCTAGAGGAATGAAAGAGCTCAAAAGGATTATTTATTTGTTGTGCAAAAGGAAACAGAAAAGATGTAACTTTATATAACTTTATTGTTCATCCAAATGGGTGGAAATAATAAAAAACGATAAACACCAAATAAGATTCAACATAAAATAAATACACATTAAAAACAAAAAATATCCTAGCCATTCAACAATGCCTACAAACATATATGTTATTAAAATTGTTATGAGCACAATAAGCAGTATTAATTTAATTTAGTTTCAGAAACTATAGTATCACATTTACAACACAGCACCACATCCTTTGTTTTTTTACCTGTTACTGAGTTCCTCCTATTTATGCATTTCCTCAGAATTCCCAGCCCATAGCTGGCCTGTGCCCTTTTCAGAAACCTAAAAAGGCTCCCAGTACTATTTCTAACAAATTATCAGCCAACAGCCTTTTCACAGTGTGTATCTATAATTCTCACGCCCTAATAAAACATGCAACCAAGACAGGATATTAAAAACAAGATTATGAAGATTAATAGTATTCTGTTGTTGTACAAAGCTCAGTGCAACAGGTTGAAATTTTAAAGTAATTTAGTGTATATAATAAACATTAAGAAGAGGAGAGAATGATGAGTCTCTGGATAGCTAGAATTGATTTTTCGAAGAGAGAAACAGCATTCAATAGATGCTGTAATCTCTTAATAAGAATGAGGAGCTGCACATATCAAAATCAGAAAGGAGTAGGGTGTCAAACAGCTTTTGTGGTTGCATTTTAAAAATATTTTTTTTCTCAGGCTTTACATCTCCAGCAAATTACTTTTTAAAGAAGGAAGAGAGTATTTTTTAGAGCATCACAGCCCTTCTTAAATGTTATGATTGCACAGTAGGAATCTAAAATTGACTGGAAATCTTCTGTAAGCTTCTGACAAGTCTCTCTGTTAGTATTTCACATCACTTGCACATTCTGCATCATTAACTCCTTACACTTTGCATTTATTATTTTAAAAAACCGACTGACTAACTGTACTATGTGAACGTGGATCCAAATGTTCAATTTTTGCTGTGCTGTTAAGCTCTTTTTTCGTTCTGTGCAAAGTTTTGCATTCTAAAATATTCCCATTTCTATTTTACTTTTCCAACATTCCACATACAGCGCTGTGAAAACATATTTGCCCTGATTTCTTCTATTATTGCATATTTGTCAAACTGTATGTTTCCAGATCTTAAGGCGAAATCTAATATTACTGTAGATAAAGGGAACCTGAGTGAACAAATAACACTTTTTTATTATTATCTAATTTATTTAATAAACAAAGTTATCCAACACCCATATCCCCTGTGTGAAAAAGTAATTGCCCCCTTACACTTAAGAACTGGTTGCTCTACCTTTAGCTGCAATGACTGCAACCAAACACTTCCATAATTCAAAATCAGTCTTTAACATCACTGTGCAGGAATTATAGCCTACTCTTCTTTGCAGAACTGCTTTAAATCAGAAGCATGAACTACTCATTTCAGGTCCTGCCACAGCATCTCTGTTGGGTTTACATCTGGACTTGGACTAGGCCACTCCATAACTTTAATATTGTTTCTTTTCAGCCATTCTGATGTGGACTTGGTTTTGTGTTTTGGATTGCCTTGCTATATGACCAAACTACAATTCAGCTTCAGCTTTTGAACGGGTGACCGAACATTCTCCTTAAGAATTTTCTGATACAGAACAGAATTCATGGTTCCTTCAATTATGGCAAGTCGTCTAGGTCCTGAGGCAGCAAAGCATCCCCACACCATCACATTACCTTGTTTAACTGTTGGTATGATGTTCTTACTGTGGAATGCTGTGTTTGCTTTATGCCAGACATAATGGGACCAACGTTGTCCAAAAAGTTCCTCTTTTGACTCATCTGTCCATAGAACATTCTCGCAAAAGGCTTGGGGATCTTTCAGGTGATTCTTGGCAAATTAGAGATGAACATTTATGTTCTTCTTGGTTAGCAGTGGTTTCCACCTTGCTACTCTCCCATGAAGCCTATTTTTGCCAGTCTCTTTCTGATTGTGAAGTCACGAACACTGACCTTAGCTAAGGCAAGAGAAGCCTGCAGTTCTTTGGATGTTTTTTAGGATCCTTTGTGACTTCCTGGATGATTTAATGCTGCACCCTTGGAGAAATTTTGGCATGACGGCCACTCCTGGGAAGATTCACTACTGTTCCAGGTGTTCTCCATTTGGAGATTATGGATCTCACTGTGGTTCGGTGGAGACCCAGAGCCCTAGAAATGGCTTTATAACCCTTTCCAGACTGATAAATATCAACAACTTTTTTTCTGATCTCATCAGGAATTTCCTTTGATTGTGGCATAATATGCTTGTTGCATCTTTGTGCTCGCAACTTGACTCTGATGGTAAGTGTCAAAATACAGTAAGTGAGGTTTATATTGAGCAGGGCTGGCTGTAATCAAGCCTGGCTGTGATCAATCTGCTGACTCTAATTATCTCTTTAATTGAGTTGATTTAACTACAGTATATAACACACGTTATTAAAATTCTTATGAGCAGAATAAGCAGTATTAATTTTATTTAGTTTCAGAAACTATCATATCAAATTTACAACACAGCACCACATCCTTTGTTTTTTTACATGTTACTGAGTTCCTCCTATTTATGCTGGTTCCTCCTACATATTATCTTATTATATTGAGCAGGACTGGCTGTAATCAAGCCTGGCTGTGATCAATCAGCTGAAATAAGTTTAAAAAGTGTTATTTGTTCACTCAGGTTTCCTTTATTTAATATTAGATTTTGGTTGAAGACCTGAAAACATTCAGTTTAAAAAATTTGCAATAATAGAGGAGATCAGGAAGGCGGCAAATACGTTTTCACAGCATTGTATATCAATCTTAGAATAATGACATTTGTGGTTACGTGAGATATGACCTACTGTATGCAGCCAGACAGATTTGATCATCTTTGTCATGGTTTCATTGGCTCATAATGGATAATTGGCTAATTGTCTCTTTGCTGAAAGTCTCCTGCTGTATACTTCGGAACAACTAGCACTTCTTTGTGTTTTTACATAAAACATGAGTCCCTTGTTTGTAATTTCAGTGAATACTGCAATTTTAAAACTAGAAAATGAATTTGGAGATCGTCAAATATTTTAGCCAGTCTGTTTGGTTGAAGTTACATCCAGGACAGGATACTAGTCCATCACAGGGGAAGGTAGTATTAAAAAAACATTTTTCTAAACAAATTGAATAAGTTGTTTCTGTAACCACCAAACACTCAACTTAATTATAACCATCTCAGTGTTCTGTTCTTTCGTTAACACAACACAAAATTTGTTGTGTCCAGCACAACAAATTTCAAGTATAATGTAGTTCCCAACTTGTTATATTTGTTTCATCCTGTGAAATTTCCATCATTCTCATCATCCACCAAGCACATTTAAGAGGGAAATGTATTTTGTTCTTTAAGTATGCTATTAATTGGGAACTTGTAAGGTATAAATAATCAATATTTTCTGCTTTACTTCATTATAGGACACTGTGCCAAAAAATACTCCAATTGCTTGTGCGCTGACACTAGGCCCAGTTATTTTTAACCAATCACAAATCATGTCTAAAGGTAAGTAGCATACACCTGCCATCAATGAAAGTGATTCTGATTAACCCCAAATAAAAATCAGCTTTCCTGTAGGATTTCCTTGAAACTTTCGTGGTTGCATCCTACTAGGATAGCCATGGTCCACAAGGAGCTGACAAAACATCTATGGGATCTTATTGTTGAAAGGTACTGATCAGGAGATGGATATAAAAGAATATCAAAGGCATTGAATGTACTATAGAGCACTGTGAAGACTATCATCAATAATTGGAGAAAATGTGGCACCACAGGGACATTGACATGATCAGGACAACCCTCCAAAGTTTATGACGGACAAGGAGAACATTCATCAGGGAGGCTACCATGTCAGAAAGCTGAAGATGAAGAGGAATTTCACCTTCCAACATGATAATGACCCAAAGCACACATCAAAATCATCCAAGGAATGGCTCCAGAAAAGGAAGATCAAAGTCTTGGTATGGCCCAGTCAAAGCCCAGACCTCAATCCCATAGAAAACCTGTGGAATGACCTAATGAGGGCTGTGCGCAGAAGATCCCCTGGCAATATGAAGGAGCTTGAACTTTTTTGCAAGGAAGAGTGGGATAAAATTGCAAAGTCCAGGTGTGCAAAGTTGATAGAGACTGATTCACAAAGACTTACTGCTGTATAAAAATGCAAAATGTGCTTCCACAAAGTATTAGTTGGGGGGGTGCACACTTGTGCAACCAGGTTGTTGTAGGTTTTTTAATTAAAATTATTTTTCAATTTTCTATTTTCTCTTGAATTTTGTTGATTGCAAGGTCACATTAAAGATGGAAAAATGTCTTACATGATTTATCTTGATTTCTGGGTTTACATCACAAAAACCTGCAATTTCAATAAGGGTGTGTAGACTTTTTATATCCACTGTATATTGTGGTAAGTAGTTGTCCCAGTTACATAAGTAAGATGTAGAAATGTGTCTCTATATTATGCTCTGTTTAAAGAGTTACCCAAAAATAAACTCACCGAGTTTACACATTAATCTTTGAAATGGCTCAGAAATGAAATATGCCATTGTCTTATGTTCACACTGTTTACAGGGCTTCTGACTATAAGCTGCACCTGGGTGAGGGATAGCTGGTGCTAAAAGTAAAATTAGATCAAACTGGGCTCTCTTTCCTTGGGGATGATGCAACCACTTATGTTTGCATCGCCTGTGAGGCTTTACCCATCATAATACAAGCTTCAGAGGAGCGAGACAAGCTGCCTGTCCTCTTGTATTTCAATAACAAACAATTCACCGGAAAGAAATAATATATAAAATAACTTTCTGTTTTCATGTATGCAAACTGCCAATATTCATGTCTGCAACAAAATTATGCTACTAAAAGAAGCTTGCAGCAAAGTTTATACCACCATTCTGGCTTTATTCCCAGTTGTAGATTAAACCATGGTTTGAATGTAGAGTTCACTGAGTTTAAAAAAGGTCTAATATGTAACTTTCATGTGTAGTGCAATGCTACAATCTCCTGGATAATGATGCAGTTACAGTGGAAATGGTTATTTATATGGCTAATGTGGGAGAGGCAGACAGTAGCTTCTTGAATTTACAGCACACTTTACTGAGTGTTCTGTAGAAGTTGTGGGATATCTGTACAGTACAGTATGTTACCAAAGTAAAGCAATAGCTCGGACATACAAACTTTTTGACATTAAGGATGCATGTACAGTACATGTTTTTTGTGAACACCTCTTTATTACTCACGCATCATTACTTATCAATACTGTTTTACATCTGATTTATCACTGTAAAATTATTGTACTCTTCATAATCCACTGAAGCAATTTACTGAAATAATATAAGAAAATTACATTTTTAGCTAAGAACAATATCATGGTATCACAGATGTTTCTTATTTGAGTTTTCCAGTTCTATGCAAGGTTTAAGACAATGCAAGCTACATTTGCGATGAGGTAATCTGTTTTAACAATTGGTTTTGGTAATTACAGAGAAGACAAGGTTATTGTATGATAATTGTATTATTTTATCTACATACAGCATATAAAACTGCTCCTTTGGGATAATAACAGTCCACCAGATCACACAGTATCAATACCATGAATCAAATGTTCTGATTTGTTTCATCATTGATTTCACTGCTGTTTGCTGGGCATTCTCCCATGTGAAAGGTAATATTCAGCTTTAATTTCTGAGGCTATAAAATAAAAAAATATACTATGTTGTAAATAGCCTATAAGATTAAAGATCATTCCTTGTGGAGATCAAAGCTTTCAGTTCTTTATGTCCATTAACGTAGATGCATTTGTACCCTTACAAATAACTGTACACTCAAAATGCAGAAGTTCCAGACTGACGGTTCCACTGTCACCAGTAATCAGCCAAACTTTTCTCTTTTCTTTTCAAAGCAATTACTGTAACCTGGCTGTCTGCTATCAATGTGTGAGCATCTTAATTAAAAGATTTTAACTTCCAGTCCTTAATTAGCCTTTACCCTCGTGAGAAGGAAATGGAAGTTCACATTAAAAAGCAATGCACAATGGGAGCTGCAGAGTTTCTGTTACTTGCTTAATGGGCAAGCTACATTTAAGAGTTTCTAAAATAAGTACTGTAGGTCTCCTGCACCCAACAGAGCAATTATAAAATGTTGACTTTTGCTTTGCCATAGTATACCTTCAGAAAATTCACATTGGACCTTCTCTTACAGTTACAGCTATAGGATGGAGTTGAGCAAAAGGCAAGATACAGCCGAACACTAATTTGTAATCTATCTTTTTTATTTTTACTTATCAATACATGGAAAGCCCTTAATGTGAGTGGATATCATAGCAAATTTACATACTAATTTTCTTCTAAATTCTCTCTGTTCATTGTAGGTTTCATTTCAAACTCTTCTGACTTCACACTACCTGATTGGTCACTCTGTCTATCCCCTGCTCCCGCCTCCCGCTCCTCCTCTCTCCCAGTTTTTGTTTTCCTATGCTACATTACCTTTGCTTACTGCCCTGTCTTTCTCACACCTGAAGAAAGCTCCACAGTCAAAACTTTGTGTTTTATTTCTTCTCTTTTCCTCATGGAATAAACCTATTACTTGTTCCTTTCCAGCCTACACATGCTGACGCAGCTGAAGAAGGCTCCATGGCCAAAATGTTGTGTTTTTTTTCTTCTCTTTTCAGCATGTAATAAACCTATTACTTGTTCCTTTGCAGCCTACGCATGCTGATGCAGCTATCCACCTGAACTACATACTGTATACGTGCATTAACACTTGCTGAATGTCCTTTTCTAGAAAATACAAATGGGAAACAATTTGAAGTAGGATGACATTTCATGCATGTTTTGAACTGGATACTGTATGATGAAAACAGCTGGCCTACTGTATAACTGAGTTCTTATAAATCAGTCACCAAGATATTTTACCACAATGAATGTGTGACAGTATTAACAGCCATCAGACAGACACATCCACCGGACCTCTGGAAAAGGGTGGCAATAGATTGGAAAAGAGGCCCCAAACACAAAAGCATTTTAAGATTCCTTTTATTTTTCATTCCCACAAAACCAAACTTGACACAGTATTAAGCTGTCAGTTATGTAAGTGGCGCCACAGACCGGGAGCATGGTTCCAATAAAATAAAAAAAGAAAAACAATTATGGTTTGCACGTTTAAGAAATTACATAGTGCAAAGCTGAAAAGCTGCTTTTACATTTAAAGCATGTTATATATCCTATTTTCACCGCCTTCTCTATTGATACTTTTAGCACATGTTCCAGTCATTTCAATTTTTACTGAAGTCCCTCAGAATTTTGCTGCTGCATTCCCAAATGCACATGTTGTTGCTTCTCAACTATTGGCTGCATGCATGTTATATAGCGTAGACAAATAAAACATTAATGAGCGATCTCTTTACATTGCACTAAAGTGACTTTCATACTTCTCACAACAATGAAAATGAGCTGCAGAGCCTCTTTTGCCAAACACTGCAGGCAGGGTTTTTGTGGTGTGAAGATCCATAATGTCTTCTTCTGGAACGTGAACAAATAACCATGTTGAGACAGGAGAGTGACTAATGCTGAAATGAAAAACCCAATAAGTCAGATAAGGTTCCACTAAAATATTAATTTAAGCTCAGTAATGTACCTCTGATTAAGTTAACTGGAATCTGGATTAACACAGTAGAATTTTAAAAATGCCATTTAAGTTGTTTTCTTTTTAAGGGGAAAAACAGAAGTAAGTGTACTGAACTCCTTCCGATAGCTCATCTCAGTTTTTCCACTCTGCAAATTAGCATGCTGGCTCAAGGGGGATTCACACAATAAAACAGAAAAACATCTCAAAAGAAAGTTGACAAATGTGACATCGAACTGCTGCCTGGTAACTTGTGTGGGTGTGAAAGACATTATTCTTACTGAACTCTTGCTGGGTCAACTGACTGATATGCAGAGGCACAGCTGATTTTCCACAAATAGTACATGTATTTCCAAGCACATTTTTCTTGTTGCTTTCAGATGAATGCAGCTGATAAATTTCTGTCCTTTCAAAATGGTCTCTGTGTTGATGGAGAAATACCTGGGTTTAGGGTATTAGGTTTTTATATTTTAAAACCGTCTGGCATTACCACAGGCTGAGAAATGTTTTTAACAAATACATCTGATGGATAATGATGGTATGCTGCTTTTGTGCACACTGAGATTCAAGCTCTCAAGGTACAGTATAAAGAAGTATACTACTTCCTATTTACAACAAGGGTATTAGGGCCCATAAGGGAGACAATGAGACACCATGTTATTTATGTTTCAAGTTCTGAATAATGTAGCACTTCTGTCCCTGAAATTATTGATAATGTCCACAAGCCAAATTATTTATGCAATAAAAACTACTACTTGCACCAATTTAAAGTTTAGCCTTCACTCTTCCATTTAAACTGCATTTTTTTAAGAAACACAGTTGTTCTACTATTGTTGTTAACAACGAGTAGCACCAAAATCCAAGAATGATTATCACAATTTTTACATTTGTTTTGTAACATCAACAAGTTGGTTTGAGATTAGTGTAAAAATGTTTCATCAATGTTAAAGCAGAAAATGAAACCTAGGTTTTATATATATATAAAAAAAGGGGCAGAGGTTCAAATCCTGTGGCCGGCAGAGGAATCCTTCTCCTTTGGGCCCCTGAGCAAGGCCTTTAACCCCAACTGATCCAGGGGCGCCGATTAAATGGCTGGCCCTGGACTCTAAACCCAAGTTTCTCTCTCCCCGTCTGTGTGCCTGTGACTCATGGAGAGCAAGTTGGGTATGTGAAAAAGACAAATTCCTAATGCAAGAAATTGTATATGGCTAATAAAGTGATCTTATAGTTGCCGGTTACTTTATTGGTCTAATTTAAGGTTGGGAAGACTATTCTTTTAAAATGATCACCAATGATACATTAAATATTTTAATGCATTAATGCATCCACTTATAATTATGAACGTTTTTCCATTTGCAAAGTACTACTAAATTTTGTACAAAAGATTCTGAAGGTTCTTGCTCTGCGGCTTGTATTTTCCAACAGAGAGAAAAGCTCCTAATGCTTCTTCTTAAGGAGCCCCTGCCACAATACGCACCTAGCTTATTTCTTAAGTGTTTTTTACTAACACAGTACACTTGCCTGTGTTGGTGATATTGTAACAGACTGGGGTTCCCCATTGGCAGTCCTACAGAGATCACGCTATTGAAAATGTCTAATTCATTGCCTTTAGCTCAGTGTGCTTTTCTCCCCAGCCTACAGCTAGCCTACTTTAGTCAGGGTAAAGTTTTTTTATTTCTGCTGTCTGCCCTCCTTTGTACTGAGCCTTCAAGTCAAATGGCACTTTGTGACACAGTAGAGCTATGATTTCAGCATGTTAAACACATTATGCACTTTAATGGTTCACATTACAATAGGTGCAGAATTGTGGCCTACAATTCTGTACTACTACCCAGCTTTGTCTTGGATGAAGTTTTGATGTATCAGATCCACTGTACCGAATTTCATAAGATTACACACAGTCTGCTGTTTTGTAAACAAATGCTTTCTGTGACTGAAGATAATTTGAAAACATTCCTGCTATATAGCTATCCAAAAGAAAGGAATTAGGCCGCATAAAATATTTTGTTGCAAAAACATTCTATAGCCTTGTATCTTTAAGATATCTCAAATAAAACAGATTCATCGTTGGATGAGATGAAGAGAAATCTAACATTAATTAACAAGATGTACAAACAAATTTTAAACAAATTCCAGATATCTGATATGATAACATTACAAGAGATGGAAATAGTATTTTAAATAAAAGTTGTTGGGTGTTCCATACAGTATTTGGTGATGTTCAAGTCTCTTACTATGTGGTGAGAATCTGGGGCAGTCCCTTGGTTGAAAGACACTCCCACGCATACTTTTTCAGAGGCTGTGGCATGTCTGTCACTTTGTCTGTAAGTAGGAGTTGGCATGAATGTCTACCCTTATTGTCTACTACCTTTTCCTGCCTAATTGAAGCCAGAGGCTTGCAGCTAAATGTCACTCAGCCATGCGGCCTCTGTTTTCAATGGGTAATGAGCCTCACTAACCACCCACAAGGAACGGGAGCAATCCCGGGGCAAAAGGTCACACAGTTCAGCCACCCATCAGCAAATTACTTCTTCATTACATTCACTCCTCAAAACTGATACATAGCCAGCTTGGACTGGGAGAAAACCTGATGGTGAAGGGCTCCATCTGTTGGATGACACAAGTAACAGCAAGGTAATTAAACACTACCTTTACTTTTATGACATTGATATCAATGGAACCCAAGGGGAAAATACGCCTAATAATACTAAGAGTCTTCATCTCCAAGCTGCAAGTGAACTTAATCAGTAGATGTTTCTACTGGGAATATTAGAGTCACTGAAGCTACTAAAGAAAGCCAGATCCCAGTGAAAGAGTTTGCTGCTAATTACTGATCTGAAGCAATTTTCTTACTCCAAGCTATTCATGAAGACTACATAACTGCAGTAATTATTTTCTACTAAGGAAGCCTTGAAATTATATCTTACAAGCCTGCTCAGCCACATGAGCTTTTTACTGTGGATTATTAATGATCACATTGTGTTTAAGAGACTTTTTTAAAATGTGGACTCAAGCGCAAACATTGTGGAAATAATTAGGCTAACACTACTTATGGAAGTTGTTTGCATTTCTGTTTATGCAAGTCAATATTTTTGTAAATTGAATGCATGTTGTTACATCTAAGCACATAAGAATAGCAAAATGGTTACAAATGAGGCAAGGGCATTCTGCTTAACTGGCTCACTTTGTTGTTAGCAGCTAATTGGTCTGGGGATCTTATCCAGCACATTCATGAAAGAAGACAAGGTATTATCTTAAATAACAACATTTCTGGGTGGCTTGCTGAATTTTAAAGTCCCACGAAGATCAGTTCCTAGAAACTCTAACACATGAACTGCATTTAAGTAGTATTGAGTACTGAGCAACCATATCAACAAATTACAAACTTAAAATACTCTGGAAAAATACACTGGCTTCCATTAATTCTTTCCTGCAAATGGGCACAAGGAGTCTGTATTTGAGCTTCATGCTAAAAGCTAGATGGCCTCTAACACACTGCATTTGATTTAAAAAACAGATATACGAAAGAATATTTTAGCAGCATAATCACTGAAAGAACCACATTATTTAATTATTATTAGGTCATTGAGGTTATTTTCAAAGTCCAAAAAGTAACAGGTTCTTGGCAATCACAGCACTCAAGCTTTGCTTTGTTGGCAAATCCTCCTTGCAATTAAACAAAGTAGAAAGGTTAATAAAAGAACTGCTAGAAGAAACATGCCACATTCTGACCACCCCTTTCCCAAGCAATGTGCTAATCTGGAGGGAATTGTGTTCTTTATGTCAGAGTGTGAAGCCGGTTTGTCTAGACCCATCCAAAAGGGGCACTGGAAGTACAGCACAGTGACTCACTCACACTGGGAAGAACTTTCAATGGAGCTGTTGAAAGAAGATCTCAGTCCACAAGCGGGACTGAAATGGGGCTCTGTTTGTTGTTAAAGTGTAAAATAACACAATAGTTCTGTGGCTGATAAGGAACAGGACTCTCCTGGATTCATACAGAGGGGGTGGCTGGGGAGCAGTAATGCAGGCTAGAAAAGCTTCAAAAACTTATGAGAACTTCCCAAGCATATACAGTATTTATGATGAAGGATTACATTATTCCAATCGTTGCATGACCTGTGTTGCCTACCATTGTGCATTTTGATTGCTCATTTGTTGTAAATGGATGGAAGTGTTTTCTATTTAATTGTACATGTACAGTACCTAGTATGAATATACTTGCATAGAGTGTTTAGTCTGGCCAAGGAGGGGGGCAGGGACAAATTACAGGAATCTGATGATGTGTCATTCAAGTTGTCCTGCTGCACTATATTATTTTGTTAACCAGTTTTACTAGTTTAACATTATCTTCTTTTGTGGGGACAGTAACTTTGTCAAGAGCATTCACACTGTTATTTGCAGAGGTGATAGTGCTCTCAGACATAACTGTCTTTACTAAGACCAAATTCTGATGTTTATTTTTGTTTTGTTTTTCCTCTGTATGCTTCAAAACTGAAATTCAAGTTTAGGTCCTAGATCATGTTATGGGGTTTTCCTACTGTATATAACCAACTCATTTTTCTTGAGATATTTTTTGTGTGTTTTTTTTAGGGATAAATGATCAAGATAAATGACAGGAGCAGAAAACCATACTGTATGTCTTAACTGTAACAAAATTTTTGAGAATTTATGGTGGTCGAAGACTCAGAAAATACCAAATTATGATAAGAAAAAAGTCCTATTCTGTATTGTGGAAGACTTGAAGCTTTTTGATTTGTGCCAAAAAATTGTATTACACAACACCAGAAATATTAAACCAATATTAAATATTCTTGCATATTTAATTTGTGAATTGTGTGTCAAAATTAATTGTAAATAATGTGATTTTACACAAGTCTGAACAGAACACTAAATTTCACTCTGGGCTTGTCATTAATTTCCTAGGTGTGTGCTGCACTTTAGAAGAGGGTGAAATTGGGTCCTCTTTTATGTTTTGAGATGAAAAACTCAATTTAACATAGGGAATGGTTCTTAAGATTTTGTAAAATTTTAATTACCACTTTTTATATCACAGTTACTTAATAAGAAACACGTGACAACTGCACAAAGAGTAAGGATACCCATAAATTTGTTTTTTATGTGTCCTAAAAGAAAATGCCGCCATCTGGCGGGCACTTATATAAAAGCATGTCAATAACGTCAAATTTCAAAACAACAGCCGGGCACCAATGAAAGACAAAGCCGTTTAACCACTTGTAATTCAAATTCACCAATATCCAGCATTATCCCGAAACAATCGATTTTTTGTTCACATAAATTAAAATATTTAAATAAAGAATTTAATGCGTTACCTTCGACGTCTCGTCAAAAACATCTGTTCCTGTAGTTCTTCAGTCTTTTCCAATTATACTATCGTGAACTAAATATGCAAAGTTTATCCCACTTTCTGTCTTGTTAACCAAACTGAAAGCACAGGACTTCTCTTGGCTTGTCTGCTAGTCCATCGCAGGTTAATCCTCTAGCCATGATGGTGCTCATTTACGCAGCTGGTTGGACAGGAGCAATCAGGATAATGCAGCTTTTCCAAGGATACATAAGCAATACTTATAACCCCATCTAATGGGTCCAGAGTCATAATTGCTTTCCCTTGCAGTGTTCAGTGATGGAAAGTTAGTTTCCATAAATTAATATATTGATTTTTGAATGGTGAATTTTATGTTATACAGTAGCACTCAAAATGTATTATTTTATGTAATTGTTCATTCACAGTGGCCAGTTCTGTCACAGATTTCACAACAGAAAAAAATAAACACTGTCAACTTTATACAAAAAGTTTAATTTAATCAATGCATATCAAGTTCCCTGTTCCTCAAGTGTTGCATGACTTTGTAATTTAGGCTTAAATTTTTGTGACAAACTCTCAGCCTTGCTCATAATTACTCCTCCATCTCCTGTGTAACTAAGTTTCCAGGATCAACCATTTCTTTCCACTTACGGATTCTCTTTTACTGATTGAATAGACTGATCAAACAATTACATTATCAAGGAACAGTCTGTAACAAAGGTAAAGTATGAGTGGAAGACTGAATAGTCCTGTATTTGAAAACCTCTGCCTTTTGAGATGTGTAACAAAAGCAGAGAGAAGGGGACAGAAAATCTTAGATCCTTAAAGATAATAATAAACATACAAATTTGCCGCTTCTTTAAAAATAGTTTAATGAAAATTCTCTCTTAATCAGTAAATTCTATCTCCTAGAGAGAAAGCACTTTCATATGACATTACATAATCAATATACTTACTGTATGTGAAACCAAATGATAGCTGACTGCATAAAATAATGATATATTTCTAAGCTGAGTTACTATATAATATAGGTCAATCCCACATAAGACTGAAATTACTGGAACATTGTAAATAATACATTACTTATTTGACCACTTTACATCTTTTCTAAAGAAGCATACTACTGTATATGGAGATTAGGTTGAGTTTGTTCACAATCCAACACAACCAAAATAAAATACCACATTATTTCTACGTGTCATTAGTACTACATCTATGTTTTCATATACAAATACTCGGTGAAAATACAACCGTTTAATTTTTACATCAATAGCTCATTGAGCACAGCATACACAATGTTATTTACATGAACTGTAGGTTTGTTGATTGCTAGAGTAGTGCAGTTCCTAGGAATAACAAAACACTGTGGCCACGTCATGTGATTTCACAAAACACCAGGTTCCCAGTATATGGTATCTGACATGAAATTGCCAAATTGAGTAATAAAGAATCTGTTTAAATAACCATTCCTTAGTATCTGGATGCAATTAATATAAGAACAGGGAAATTACTATACCCTTCTGGTTTAATGAAAATTGCTTGGTTGCTTTGGATATGTTAGAAGAAAGTCTATGACAGAATAAATGCTGCCTGGAAAATGAAATGTTTTATTTCAAGAATCAATATCTCAAGAAAGAAGAAAACCAGTTATGTGCTTCATCTTAGAAGACAGAAGGTCACCAACCATCACGTCTGTCTGATCCATTTGTGGAATTATTTTCACATTTTACATTTGGCTACAAAAAAAGAAATTCCAGGAAGGAATAAACTGCACATCTACTGTATACAATGACTGCAGCTCATTGTCTTCTGTAGAGAAGACAACATTGGAGGTGATGACAGAGAGAGTGGTGAAGCATTTTATTCACTGTGGAATATTGCTTCGCCCTTAACTGCACTGATGGATGACATTGCATATGGAGCTGCTGTATTTTCCTTTGCCAGCACGTCTGCAGCTGCACAAGAACAGTGGCAAAACATCCCACAGCACATGTATCTTGAGGCTGATCAGGTCTATGCATCAGCTCTGCCAGGGTTGTGTTAATGCTGCAGGAGATTAAACTCATATTCATTTTTATCTTTTTTTTTAATTTTAACTGTCACATTAAATACCAAAAACATGATTTGTTCACAATTGTGTCATTGTGTTCAATATCTATGTTTAAACTATTGCCTGAATATAACAGAATATTGTTTCTTTGGACCAAATGTTATCATAATTTGTTTGGTTGTACTGTAGGCCACTGCTTTCAATAATTTTACAGTGAAGGGTGCACTGTAATTAGTGTTGAAGGTGAGACAAGCTTTAGGCTTAGAAACAAAGCTTTTCTAGACAGTTTTAAATAACTAAACATTGAAGGGGATTGATAAGCTTAACAATATGATTATTTTCTTTTTCACAGAAATAGTAGCACCAGGAATTGTGTATATCAATCCAATTTAATTAATTGCTCCACCTGTAACACATACAGTGTATAGTGTACTACAGAGAATGAGGATGGGCAGACAGGCTCTTAAGACCCACCCATCAATTGAACCATTCTTCATATCACATTCCCCAAGCTTCACAGCTTCCGACAGGAGGTTTAGTGCAGACTAGATGAATGGTATGCTCCTCATTGTCATCACTGCAGGCCTGCAGGTGCCCGGCAAATCGCAGGACTCACTTTTGTGCAGAGAGAACCTTAGCCAACTATACAACCCTACCCCTTGAAGCACTTTAGCTGCTCCTTGGACAATCAGCCTGTGCTCTCAATGCACACTTTTATTGAGCTATACAAGAAACCATTATTGTGCTTTGTCATATTTTTCATTTTATTTATACAAGTTAATTAAAATTACCCTGATATTGTAAGTACAGATAATAAAAAAATTGTTTTGTGTCTAGCATTAAATGGGCATAAAAAATACAACTGAATCATAGAAAACATGCTATCATTCATCTGAAGTCATTTGATGAACCCCTGCAAGAAATGCAGTGGAGTGCATCTGGAAATCCCAAAGAATTATTGCGCGGTGACGACATTCCATGTTGTTCGAGCCGGCTTACCAGCACGGTGACGTCACTGCCCTTCCCTGTGAATAGCCTTTCCCTTTAGCTCAGCTGGCTGGGTCCCTGTTGAGTGACGCCGGAGGCCCGGGTTCCAGTCCCCAGCGGCAGCGGCGAGTGCGCATACCCACATGAACCTGAGAGCGCTACAATAGCCTGCCCAACCACTGGGTTATAATTTAATACCTTATATTCCATTTTATTTGCCTTACACTTCTTCAAGTGTATTTACAAAAATTATTATGAGCTACTTAACAAGTGTGATGTTTTTGTTTCATTAATAAAATACAGTACCCAATTAACACATTTTACAAATAAACAGCAGGAACATCTGTGTACTGTTGGCACCTGTCAAATTTAAAAACACACTCCTTTTAGAGAGATGCAATTTTGTTTCACCTTTCTAATTGATTCAGTGAGCAAGAAACATATTACTTAAGTAATTTGTACCTATATGATAAATGTAAATAATTAAAATTTTTAGAACACATATGTGTGAAACAATTTGATATACAGTATCTACAGTAATATTTACTAGTGAAAATTAGAATTCAGTTACTATTTAAAAAATAGCAAGGAAGGGTGTTCCATTAGATCATTAATCAACACTGAATCTACAATTTGTTTCAACAAGAAATAGTGATTAAAGAACTACTCACACCTACTTATAGACTTAAAATTGTTCAGCAGTATATTTTCTAGTATAAATTACAGTTATTAACTTTGTAATGAACAAGGATCAAGACATGAACCTCTCAGTAATGCAGCTAAAACATTTGGCAACCATCAACAATGGTAAAATACTGGTTTGGTGTGAATTATCATGATTACTAACACTTCTTATACACTAGAAAGGGGTTTCTCTGTGTATTTGATATTGGCTTATGTGGTAGGATTGTGGGTAAAAAGACATTTTTTCCATCTGTTTCAGTAAATAAATTAGGTTGATTAGGTACCATGCACTACAGTGAAATCTGTACATCAGTTTTCCAAGACTATTCTTCACAGAAATGTTACAAGGTCTTGTGGCTCTACTTTAAAAAAAATCTTGTAGATTTTATCACAGCTCTCCAATTTTTAGATTGGATTATTTTATGTTTTTAAGATTGACTAGACTTCTTGATAGTAAGGGAAGGAGTGTAATCACAAAATCCATGAGTTACTGTAGTTGCAAGGAAGCCTGGTGAGTCAGGGCATCCACTCATTGGCTGCCACAGGACTCTACTGGGCTTTTCTAAACAGTGTGCCTTCATCTCCTTGATATTATAATTAAGATATTCACTACAAAGAATAAAGGAGGGTAATTTGGCAATTCCTAGTAATGAAACTTTATCATCTGCATTATTTTGAAAAGGATGCTGACACACAATGCAGTGGTGATTCCCTCTATCAGTCAGGCGTCAAAACCTGTTGGTTTGGGTATTTCATTACGCTGGCATCCAGAATTTGCTTTTGTTTCATAATTGAAACCAAACTATCAGGAGGCTCATTATCACACAGGGATATGGGAGCAAAGCTGCTTTGGACCACAGGGCGCTGTTGCAGAGGTCAGATTCACAGCAGTGGATCCTCACCCCCGGGAGCTCCTGCTGGTGACAGTGCCGAGAGGTGGCACAGCCGCTGGTCAGGACGATTCCTAGGGCTGCTGCAGCAAGAGAAAAATAACACTGTATTAGACCACAAAACACTGATGTCAAGAGGAACAGGTTGGTCACAAAACGTCCCCACTTTTACTGTTCAGAGTGGGGCACTCCTCCTATTGCTGGCCTCAGAAAAGGACAGGAAGACTGAAAGGAAAAGCGAAGACAGCTGGCAGGCACAACACCTGTTCTGCTTTCTCCTTTTTCTGTTTAATTGCTTGAAAAAAATTAAAGCATAGAAGGAAATTTAAATCAGATTTACAAAAGAAATGTTGATTTCAAAGGTATTAAAGCAGATTTCAATGGATCTTTCAGGAAATTGGTACAGGAGTTCCTCCGATGAATATATTGCTTAGCAACAAGATGAACAAAATAGGCTTAATAACCTAGTCTCAAATAACCTTGTTTTATAGGTTTTCAAGTTCTGGATGGCCTCCCACTTACACAGTCAAAGCAAAATGAAACAATTAACATTGAATTATAACTGCGAGATTGCTTTCAGCTGTTAAAAAAATGTATGATTAAGAAGTATGAAGTCTCTAACTGGCAAAGAGCTTAGAGCAATTAAAAGAACCTACAGTAATTATGCAAAGTGTCGATTCTTTAATAAAAATCACAGAAGATCCTGGCCCCTCAGACACAGCCCTGATTTGGCAAACGAAAACATTAGGAAAAACAAAAGCAGAAACATGATCTGAATCCGTACAGACAAGATCGTACAGCAGGAATCATACAGGATTTTGATCTAAATATCTTTCTCTAAAATTGTTTGTATAACAATTGTCCACAGTTATTTGGCTTTTTGTATTTGACATCCGTGTTCTTTAGTGCATAACGTTAGGAGAAGGCATCCAAACTGTTACTAAACAATTATATTATTGAATATGTTTGCAAAAAGAAAAATTGTTTGTCCGGATTGTATGCAATTGACTTTTTTGTTTTTACGCTTTAGATTTATTATAAATTCTTGAATTTTACCAGCTGCAGTGATGAGGCATGGCAGGCAGTTTCAATGTTGTATGAAAATCAATACCAATGCATAAGTACAAACCATAAAATAAAGAACAAAATCTTTTATCTTTAAAACATCCATTTTATAATTGCTCCATCTGATTCAGGGTCACAAGGGAGCTGGAGCCTATCTTTGCAAGCAATGTGCACAAGGTAAGGCTCACACGCACTCCAATCTCACTCCAGGGCCAGTTTTCTCAGAAAATAATTAACCGGTATGTCTTTGGACTGTGGGAGGAAACTGGAGTACCCAGAGGAAACCCACATGAGCAGAGGAAACCCACATGGATTGAACCTGTGGTCCTAGTACAGTGAGGCAGCAATGTTTACCACCTTGCCACTCACTTTTCAAAATAAAGAATATAATGTAACGGAAAGTAAATTTAAAAAGAAGATTTATGCATATGGCAGTGATGAAGTCAAATTGCAGAGTTTTATTTATTTTCAAAGGGTAGTCGCAAACCCTTTTCAGGGAATCAGGGCTGCAGCATTATTGTAAAATTCTGTATCTTTGAAAAGGAGGACAACACCTGTGCCAGTGCTTGGTAAGGTACAGGCAAGTTCCTGTGATGAAAGCAAGTCACAAAACAACAGCAGCTTTTCTGGACTGGCAAGGCTTCCAGACTTCAGGAACTTCAGGATAAAAAATTAAGTTTTGCAGTCAAGATGTGTAATAAATTGATCTCAGATTCTGACACATTATTATACTGTTGTCATCAACATTATTTGATACAGAATAGACTAGAGTCTCGCTCTCTTGTTCAGATGTATTTACTCATCTTTTTTAAAAGCTTCAGTTTATACAAAGTTATACAGTACTTCTGGGAAGAATATTATTCTTCCTTCCAACTATCAGGATGGTTGCATAGAATATAAAGTTAAAAAATGAATGACAGTTTGTAGTTTTTTTTGTCATTTACTTTTCTTGCAGTTAAATGCTAATTTGACATTCCTATCCATTTCCCTTGTCTCTTCTCTTTTACCCAGTTTTATTTAACTTTGAAATTTGAAATTACAGAAAATGTTATTTAAGGGAGCCTGACAATGTTTGCCAGAAACATTGGCAAAAACATTACTACTGAGATATAATAAATGTTACAAACAAGGGGAGACATAAAACCATAAAGCCCATAAATCCTTGGATTGTTTGTAAAGTAAAACAATACCATCAGGTGTCCTCTGAATTTGTCAGAGAAAAATTTCAAGGAACAAGTAAAGGAAAAGAGAAGAAAAGAAACACAATGTTTCAGCTGTGGAGCCTTTTTTGTCACGGATGTCGGAAGGGATGAACCGTGGGATGGAAGGAGAGTGGAAAAAGACCCTATGCGTAGCGGCAGGATGGGGGTTAGCCCAGGCTCAGCAGTTCAGGAAATGCCGTATAGAAACCAATGCCCTCAGGCAGCGGACGTGGGGCAACATGGTGCTAGGCGGGTTTCAGGACATCCGAACGTCAATGCTGAGCGAAGAGTAATGAGTGACATGGAAAAATATAGAGCTCCAGACAGAGAGACACTGGAAGGACAGAAAACCACAGGAAACTAGGGACAGGACAGAGTAGGAGCGCCCTCTGGCTGCAGAGAGTGTGACATTTTTCAGGTGTTCGCAGCCTATGCATGCTGATACAGCTACCTACTTGAACTTCAGAGAAGAATTTAGCTCCCTTTCCTTTTTTACTTCCTCGTTTGAAAAATGCCACTCTTTCTGTTAGTTTCAGCTATTTTAATCATTTCTATGGAGGAAAGACATACACGTGTGTACTCATCATTTTTTGCTAAATGTGCCAATATGAAATTTTGACATGGTAGACATTTAGTCCAGCTTGTTTTTTATGTTGCCAACCAAATTTCTTAAGGAAAGGAAAATGTACATTATAAGGATCCCTTTGAATCATTTATAATTGTCTGAATACTGTACATAGAGAAAACTTGTGATAAGTGTGATCCCAGATATAGACCCTTCTATCTCTGGGGTTATACAACAAAAGCATAACAGATATAACATAACATAACTGATGCTACTTTGAAACATAAAAACTTATGCTTAATAGCAAGGCCTGTGTCACTTCACCTATCTGACCACAATGTCAGGGTGCACACAAGTGTGAGAATTAAACTGAAGGCCCACAGTGAGAAAGTCTATTTTTTATTGTACAAAAAAACAGACTTACTGCTCTCTGTTTTAATGCAGAAGCGATGCTTGAATCCTTTATGTGAATGAGAACATGTGATGACCTCAGGATTGGAGCAGCCAACATCCACATACTTCCTCCCCATGATAATGTTGCAGCCATAGCACTGGAGTCCATTTGCTTGAGATGATATAAGAAAGAAACTGTTAATTGATTTATTTGCTCCTTCCAATCTCATCAGCTAATCAGGTAGACAGTAGAAAGAGGGTTAAAAATGGCTACTTCAAAAATTAATTAAAATATTTAAAAAATCAAAATGAGGAATTCTGCAATATACCAAAGTTTGCCAAGTTACGTAAGGTCATGCTGGTCTAAAATCATCAGCAATAGGGTTGTAAATGTGAATCAGCACTGTGCTGCTTATTGTGACCAAGTTGAAGCAACACCCTTGATTTAATGCTGTCAATCACTTCTTATTGCTGTCAGAAGGACAAGCTGATCAGCTTTCATATGGATCCAAAACTTTCAACTATATAAACAAATACTGTCCACACATTTAGAGTTTATACTCAAATAATCAGACCAAACATGGCTGTTTATACGGAATATACTATATATACTGATGGAATAAAGATCACTCATCACTCATCGGTCCTGCTCTGGTGTGGTCACTCAAGATGATCTTGGACGACCTTCTCTGCAGTCAGGACACAGTGGGGCGGCTTACTCCATAGTGTCTGGCAATGCTGGCACATGACATACCTGCCTGCAGCATGCCAATGGCCCTCTCCCTTGCTTCTGGTGACATTTGAGGCATTATGGAATGCACAGAAAACTGACTAAGTGGGGCCTTTCCTGCAGTGACCTAAGCTTTGAATTGAATTGAGGGCTTTTTAAAAGTGACCTGATCAGGCATTGTTCCACCTGGACCTCATTGAGTAAAAGTGCACCTAACAAGCTTTCGTGTGATTGGCAAGTTGCAATGCCTCACTGTACAAACTGTATTTCTGGTCAGAGGGCTTAAAACAAACAGTACATAAGATATAACTATAGTATTCTCATTCCAGAAAATGTTGTGTTTTTTTTTCCATCAGTATATACAGTATGATATAATTTGTGAGCTCTCAAAACAGTCCATAGTGATTAAAAATGGGTAACCAACTCTGAGTCAATTTCAATTAGACTCTCTGGGTTTCACCTTAAGTTAATTAATTAGTGCAAACAGTGTATCATGTACACACATCCTAAATGCATAGGCTTGTGTTTTCTGTTTGTATTTTTCTTGTTTTTCCTCTCACCTTCTTTTGACCTTGTCTTCCAGACTTTAAGACTTGGATGTCCATCAGGTTAGCATCTTAATTCAATTAAGGCTAAAGGGATAGCACACAAATATCCATCTTTATCCACCCACTATTTAAATATTTTATCCTCTGCTTATAAATGAAACACTCCAAATATTAATATGTGATGCTGGCTCCTTGTTCTTTGCTATTCTTTGCTTTTTTAAAGGTAATAGGGATGATGCTGAGCTAAAAGGACTCCAAATCTCCACTTGTGATTTCATTGGCAAATTAATCCCAAAAGCCATTCTGATAAATACTGCAAATCCTTTGAAATCAATTAAAAGTATCTGACATCTGAACAAATCTACATCTATGCATAGCAAAATAGACAAACTGTGTAGAAAACTATAGTGAAATCTACAGAAAATTGAGAAGAAACGTAAAATAACCAAGCACCTACTGTAACAATTTACATATTTTTACAATGCACCAAAATAAATATTTTGAATGTTGCCTTTTTAAACATTGCTAATTCAATATATTTTATTTCTTATAGTTCATTGTTCATTTTTGTATTTTGTAATTTATTGTAAATTTTCTAATTAAAATAGTTTCCAAATTTTATATATATCATTATCATCATCATCACAATAATGGTAGTTTATTTTTCTGTGAATTCCACAGAACAGTGAGATAAGAGACCAAATTTGCCAAGATAATTTTGTAGAGACCCACTGAATGTGAATAATATGATGTCTTCAGTCATATGTGACATTGATCTAAAAATAATAAAGATAATAATTTAAAACAAATCAGGGAAGAGACAAATGCAAATGGGAAAATAGGTTCCAAAGACCCAGCTTTTCAAACTAATGGGCGATGATTCTGCATTGGAACTCCAAAGCTGACAAAGCTGATTAAATATTGCCTTTGTTAATAATATTGAAAAATCCATATATTACTGTTTTTTTTAAACTGTTTTACTACAAAAAAGGCTGAAAGCATCACATTTTAAGAAATGTCACATATCGTTTCTTGTGAGACCAAACATTCAACAGAATGTGAGCAATGTGTCTAGAAACTTAGTGATGTCAATACTGAGACATTCTTTTCTGGACACTGTTCTGTGAGATGAACCTCATTAAACAAACAAGCTAAATCAATTTTATTGAATAACTAAATCATTTTGAATCTCAGACCAGCTTTCAGTAAATATAAAGCCATAACACAGCGTTTCCACAGGCCCAGAATCTTGTAGTACAGTAAGTGAAACACTGTACATATTGTACAAGAAGGAGAACATACAGTACACACACAAAAAGTATGTATATGCTCACAGTTCACATTTATGATTTGAAATGCCCCAATACAGTCTACTGATATAATAATAAGGAACAAAAGAATTTTACCTCTTAAATAATTATAATTTCCATTCAAATGACAAACTATTATGAAGTGAACAATTCTGCATTACTCAGATGGAAGATATTAAACATACTACAGTACTAAGAAAAAATACTATT
Organism: Lepisosteus oculatus; assembly: GCF_040954835.1. Lineage (NCBI taxonomy): Eukaryota > Metazoa > Chordata > Actinopteri > Semionotiformes > Lepisosteidae > Lepisosteus > Lepisosteus oculatus. The sequence continues at coordinate 6,770,728 of NC_090719.1, read as the reverse complement.
CAGTCCAACATTCTGGTAGAGGTGCACTGAGATGTACTATTAAAAGGGTGTTGGAGACCCTGATGTGGACTTTTCATTTACATTTCAAGAATGTTCACTAGAATAGTTCTTATGTTGGGATAGCTCCCTGTATAGAATAACATTTCATAAAAAATGTTACAAATTGTGTTAAAGTTTAGAGCCCACTAATTCTCAACATTATGTTAGCTTCCTGAGTGTAGTAATTAAAAACAAAAGGACTACTGAAAATCTGAGATAAGTTATGTTTGGCAATATTATTCTAAGAAAACTAATTCAGCTTCTGATGTTAAAATCCAGATGTGTGAATATACTGTAAGTATCATCTTGCAAGTCAACATTATAGTCAGCTATGCTGTTCCAACTGGTTGTTTTCTAGAATAATAATAATCAAGGTGACAGAAATAGTCATAATAATACTTATTATTAAATGTACTCAGTTACAGACTTAGATATATCTTCACTTTTCAACAATTTACTCTTTCCCTCCGAACGTTCTGTAACCCACTAGGAATACATTTTCAGTATTCCTCATCACAGTGGTGAACTTAGGATACCATCCGATCATTCTACAATACTTTGCAAACACTCGTTGTGTTCTGAAAAAGTGTACTTACCCTGCATGGAGAAAAATGATGACATGAATATTAATCCTAACCCATATATAAGACAAGTTTTCAAAATCATTGATGCAACACTTCAGACTGGTAGGCTGTTTTTTTATCCTCTAGCGACTGCGTTGTGAGGGTAGATTGACATCCACATTAAATCCCTGTGAGGCAGTGATTTCCTCCAGAGCCCTCAAAACACCAACCACTTCTGTAGACAAAAATATATAACAGTCTTGAGCAGAAGCAGTTATATATATATTTTTAAATCATCTTAAGCAGTCGTAATGGAAAGAAACAATTGTAGACAGGTTCCCTGCTTAAGAGGACTGACCTTAAGTGTTCTTCAGTTTCTCTTCCCTTCTCTGCAACGAAAACTGGGACCCTCAGCTGAAACATAACTAAGAAACAGGATTATATTCTGATTTATAATCCATTGCTTCTAATAATAGAGCTATCTTATCGTATCATTGCCCTGCAATAATTTTTGCATTAATAAATTCAGAGGCTGGCCCTGTATGCTTATTTATTCCAACCCTCTCCTCTTGCTGGGTTATCTCTGCTTAGTAATAGTATTCTGCTTTAGTCCTAGAGGGAAATTCTATCTAATCAAGATTTAAAGACTAAATCCTTTCTTAGAGCCTGTAATGCTATGGATAAAGCAGGATTTGCCTTAAGCTGCGTTTTCCCCCCACAGCATGTAACATATGGTCCTGCTTGATAGGTCACTGAAAGCGACTTAGTCACTCATATCTAGATATATTTACAGACCAAGTGACAGATTTCCCACATTGAAAAGCTTAATTTCTTTTAAAGAAGCCTTTCATTATATAATACATGCTTAATCCCTTTCCTCCACTTTGAACTTTCTCTGGAGTGTTGCAAGCTCTGCTCTGATCTGTGTTTGAATACAGTTTTAATTGAAAGTGAATCTGCAGGGCAACCCCGGACTCGTTGATTTGAACTTTTCACATGAACACTCCCATTGCGTCCCTGAATGTAAAAAACAGGAACTACAACTTGTCCAATCAAAGAATCAGCACTTCAGGCAGAGACATGTGATGTTCTTTTTGTGGTTTTTCTCAGGCTGTGTGTATTTCTAGCTTTTCAACACTCACATGTTTTTGTCTTTTGAGAAAATAAAATAATTAAAATAACAATAAAATAACATTGTGTACTTCAATAAACTGGTCATTCTTTGTATACAGCAAATTATACTAGTATCAATTTCAATAGAATATTAGCTAACTGAAAATAAATGTTACTTAAGAAAAGAATATGGATCACATGTAGTAATGAAATGCTCAAGATTTCATTCATTCATGGTCTATGCAAGTTTAATTGCTGCCACCTGCTCAATTGGTTAATTACCAAAAGTCATAAACTCTACAGCTTTAACTCAACAAACACAGTACATTCTGTGTAAAGTAGTTTCTTTTCTTTTCCTGGTTCCATTATCAACACATAAATTACCAGTGAAGGCAAGATTTATTCCAGTGTGTAACCTTTAAGTTAAAAGCTTCTTAAAAGTTAAAGTTAAAAGTTACTGTAAGTTAAAACACTGGCTTTTCTAAGGAAATGTTAGTCCAGGAAAATTTAGATACTTTGTCATCATTTGAATATACTCTCAAAACAGTTATCATGACAATCATCTGCTGAACATGCTTCAATTTCTGTTTTCCATCTGCAGTTTGTAGTGTTAGCACAAGTTGTTCTTATGACACCAGTGGAATCTCCATCTACAGTCCCTGTGCAAGGATTTGATGTGAATTGAAGAGTTCTCATGCAAAAAGGAGAATGTCAATTAGTTATCATGTCATAAAATTCAGTGGGGGGGTGGGGGGGGGGGGCAGCAGGAACTGTTGATATGAACACTGACTGTCAAACAGTGGAGCACTTGAGTAAATGGTGTGCACAACTGACATGCTATAATGTATGTCAACAGAGTGTGGTTACATTGGGCACAACCTGATCTGCATCCTGGTAGAACTTGGAAGCGTGGTCTGTTCAATGGTATCTGAACAGTTGTAGTCATGTTTGTTCTTAACAAGCTATAAAACTGAAACTGACAAATTGTTGAAAAGCCCTCCACAGCTGTGTTTGAACATCTTTATGTGGAGAATGAGTTAACTGGAACATTATAGTTGGAAGGGGTTAACCATATTTTTCAGTGATGGGTCAGCACATGCCCTCTAGAGAGGAGACAGAAGAAATGTGCTGATCGGGTGCCATCTTCCCATGGATGGCTGAGCATTGTGGATAAAACTGCCACAAGGAAAGCCAGCAGTCCTTCAGCCATATGTCTGAACAGCAGATGCTGAGCACAGTAATATTCCATATGACATGCCAGAGACCATTGCCGAGAGACAAAAAAAAAACATTTTGCCGCCAAGATGAATGAATAAAAGATCACGTGACACGTCACCATAAGTGCTATTTCTGCAGTTCATGCATACACAAACTCAATGTTTGATACAGGCTGTCTTGAATTAATGACCTTTTAGTTTTTCCCCATGTACTGAGAAGCAGTTAAGTTTTAAATTAAAACGTGATCTTGTCCTACTTAAAAATCATATGCATATCCTTTTAATTCTCATAAAACACAGAGGGCAAACCATAGAACTTGGAACAAAAAAAATGTTTTTGCTTTCTTAATTTCAGAAAAAAACACTTCTGAACATAGTATGTTTTTTTTAATATAAATGTTCAGTCTTACAGGTACTGTATGTCTTGTTTCACTGTCCAGAAAGAGGATAAATTCAGTCCATAAATTCATAAGTCCCATGAGCATCATTTACTTCACCCTGTACTGAATATTTCAGTGAATAAGAGGAGTGTTTCAAATCTTATATATGTAGAATCTGTACATTCTGTATATATTTTTCTTAAAGCAATATACATGAATTAAGCAGAAAGCATTTCTTGTATCAGCTTCACCATGACTGATATTTTATTGCTTTGCATGCACTGTGATAGGTTTCTTTACCAACACTAATACACAGTACAAGGTAAAGCATAGCACATGTTCTCAGTGTATTACTGGGAATGACATTTATATAAGACAGAAAAAAAAAATCAGAAAAAAACAGTCGTAAAAAAGTGAAAAGAAAGCAGACTTCATGTCATGAACGCAGTCAAAATAAGATTTAAAAACACATCTTAAAGAATTTAAAATATACAAATTGGCTGTAGAATAGTTGAAGAATGCTGGTCATTTTCTTAATTAAAAATAAAGCATTTTTTCTGAAACCGGTTGAGACACACATGGATTAGCCAATCATAATCTTAGCAGCTCATGGTAGCATGCTGAAAAGATAAGAAAAGAAAGGCAACGTTTCACCCGAAGAAGGCTCCACGGCAGAAACGTTGCATTTCTTCTCTTCTCAGCATGGGATAAACCTTTACTTGTTGCTTTGCAGTCCACGCACGCTGACACAGCTACCTTCTCGAACTACCTACACTTCACTAAGTTTAGAAATGAAACTAACCAGTGTGTTCAGGTTTTAATTTAATTTGGTCCACTGCCAACTAGGACACATTTTCAGATTTGTTTAAAAACATGTTTATTATACTGGTAGCTGAAAAAAATAATGTTTTTAATAATGTTTTAAATAATAAAAACAAAACAAATCTGGAGCAAGGTTGTTTAACAGGAATTCCATATCTACTGCATTCACATCAGTAAAATAATCTTCCAATACATTTTCTCCACCGACAGGTGTTAAAAAACATCTGCCTCAAAGTGCATAAGGCATACAAAAAACCCAAGTAAACCCAAACTAAAAATGCTCACAAAACATATGACACACTCTTTTTACAATCCCACTTCAATGACAAATTCTGCCATGTAAAAGACACACAGGAAAACATGAGGATTTGTAAGTATAAAAATATATAGTACTTTGAAGATAGCCAGCATACAGATATTATAAGTTTATTGGTTAACCTGATTTAATAAAACAATCTATGTATATCGGCAAGACATAGGCTTTTCAGAAAAAAAGTATCCATCTTAAAGATGAAAGAAGTGTTACACTCGTCCTGCTTACTCCACTGGGTACAGGGGTATGCTCTGCCTTGATTGCAGTGGAGACAGTGATGCAGAGTACTTTGCTTTTTTATTGATAACTACAGTACATCTCAGTTCTGTGTCACCGTTCCAGCTTCACAGCAGAGCCCTTCCTGCTCCTGGTTTCCAGTTTCCTCGGGCTATATCTGGGAGCTTTTGCCCACAGCTGTTTATGACAAGAAGTGTATTTTTCTTTCTTGTGAAAATTGTTTAACTTTGACAATGATGACTTTAGCAGGAAGAGAGGTACTGCGGTGCAGTGGTTTGCATTGCTGCCTTGCAACTCTAGGGTCCTGGGTTCAATTCCTGGGGTGTTATCTGCATAGTGTTTATATGTTTTCTCTGCGTTTGTGTGGGTTTCCCCCAGGTGCTCCAGTTTCTTCCTATAGTCTAAAGACATACTGTTAAATTAACTGGCTTTTGAGAAAACTGGTCCCGGTGTAAGTGAGTGTATGTTTGTGTTTGTGTCTGCTCTGCAATGGATCTGAGTCCTGTCCAGGCAAACAGTGCTCTCCGCCACCCTATAAAGCAGTTAAAAAATGGATGGATAGATTTGAGTGTATTACTATAAAAACAGACTAATGTTAAAAGGTTAAAGAGGGTTAAAATCCCAAGAGATACAATGTGTTTTGCCAAACAAAATGTGATTATAAATCAGACTAGCTTGCTTGAGTTTGGGGTAAAGAAAATATTGTTTGAATTTCTGTTTGAATAAACTATCAGAGAATATACAAAGAAATCATATATCTCTAGAATATTAACATAGACAGAGAATAGAAATTTGAGAAGCAGTACTGATGCACTGTGAAATTACTGCATGTATGTAATTACTGTTGCACTGGCACACCTGTAATGGCAGAATTGCACTTTCTTTGTCACTATTGCTTTAATGTATTTAAACCACTAAGTGATCCAGGAAAGCAAAGCCTGTGAATATACATTTTTCTTTCATAAATATTTCACTATACAGGTCTCAGTAGTATATAATTTAAATCAGGATAGAACACTAAGCACTTGCACAGTAAGAATGTACCAGGAAGCCCCTGTCCTTATTTAGTGGTTAAAGAAAGTGTTACAAAGATGCTACACAGTCTTAGAAAAACCAAGCATTCTAACCCATATATCAATCATACCCACCTACCCATAAAGTGTGGATATTATGATTTCTCCTAAAAGAAACCCTCTCAGCCTCATGTACTCTTCTTGTGTTTTTCCTGTGAGTCCTGACTGCTTTCCTGGAGCAGAGGTGTCGATTCCTCACTGGACATCTTCCAGTAGCCTGTCTGTGTCACGCAAAAGGTTAACAGGAACAGGAGCGATGCTTTAAAACAGAAAAGTAGATTATAGTACTGAGATATTTCTGAATTTAATCAGAATGGTCAGCATTTTTCCTATAGGCTTACTAGGTGGGGATACAGCTATATCACAATTTACAAAACAGTTTGTAGGATGTAATTTGTACCTGCCACATAAGTTCCAGGGTAAAGGAGAAGCAGAGCAATACGCAAATTGTAAAGTTTTGCCAGTAAGGGCACCAGCAGCGGGGCATTTCCTCCAATGTTGGTGATAATGAAAAGGTAGAAAGCCACAGAAGAAGTGCGAACTGCAGAAGGAACTAGCTCCACCAATATGGCTAAAGCAACACCAACCCACATCTCACCTGCAAACAAAATAGGAGAATTATTTATTTCCTTCACCAACACCTTCATCCGAGTAAACTTCAGCATTCCACACAATGAAAGGACTTTAAAGAAGGAACAAAATGTAAATACTCTAAGTAAAACATCCTGTACATCATTTGAGGATCAATGGAACCTACTAACCCAGAGGTATCTCACAAATATCTAAAAACAATTGTTGAGTTGTGTGCACTGTTTTTAATCATACAACTATGAACAGAACTCTTTTTTGAAGTCTAAATCAAGATTAATTAAAAATGAATTACCCAAAGGTGGAAACATATACACTACCACTTTTTTTTGCTGTATAGACTCAGACAATGAAACATTTTCTTAGTCTCACTACCCTGTTACTCAGCATCTGGTTGTTACTAATTAAACAGTTTAAACATCAGGGTCCATCAGACCTGAGTTGAATGAGCAAGCAGGGTTCCTGCAATTGGATTTTTTAAATATTTTTTTTCATGTGGAAAACATTGAGTAGTTTACCTATGATGTTAGCTGGAATGAGCAAGAGGAAGCAATATGGAGGGGGGAGAATTAGAACCCCAATCAAGAAAGGAGCTGCCAAAATCTGGAAATATATTAACACAACACATTTACTTGGATAAATTCACTAATGAACAACTCACTTCAAATACCCCTCTATACTATACTGCTTAAAACATTATACAAAACCTAAAACCTTCATCTACTTGGACTTAATACTCCAAATGTATTTGCATTTATCAATAGTTTTTTTAGAAAACATGTTAAAATAATAAGCAAATAGTAACTTTTTTATTTAATAAGAAGTATAAGCTGTGAATTTTTTTAGCAAGTGGGCTATTATGCTAACATAGTTCAGGTGTGTAGCTGCGTCAGCATGTGTAGGCTGGAAAAGAACAAGTAATAGGTTTATTCCATGAGGAAAAGAGAAGAAAAAAAACACAAAGTTTTGACTGTGGAGCTTTCTTCAGGTGTGAGAAAGACAGGGTAGTAAGCAAAGGTAACGTAGCATATGAAAACAAAAGCTGGGAGAGAGGAGGGGCAGGAGGCAAGAGCAGGGGACAGACAGAGTTGCCAATCAGGTAGTGTGAAGTCAGAAGAGGTGTGAAATGAAACCAACAATGAATAGAGAGAATTTAGAAGAACATTTGTCTGTCATTGAGAGAGAGGGAAAGGTGTGATCCTAGCTGCAGGATAATTTTAGTTTCTGTAGTCTTTCTGATGTGGGAGTTAGGAAAACCATCTTTGAGAACACAGACGGAGAAATTAGTGTGATCATGGCCGACAGGGGTGAAATTAGAAACAACAGGCTTGGAGAAATCTTTAATCTTCACAGCCTTAACATGTTCTCTGAAACGGTCTCTTTCCTGTTTCCCCAATGTAGATGGCTGGGCATTTACTGCAAGAGATACAGTAAATAAGGTTGCTGGAGGTACAGAATGTCATCTGAGTGATCCGGAATTGTCCTGAGGGGCTTTGAATGAGTGTGATGTTAGATACGTACTTGCAGGTGATACAGCGAGCTCTGTTGCAAGGGAAAGTGCCTGGTGTGGATGGTTGCTGAGGGCAGTCAAGGAAGCTGTGAACAAGAAGGTTACGCACATTAGGTGGTTGACGATATGAGATGATGGGGTGGTGAGAAAAGAGGGCCCCAATGGAGGGATCATCCTGTAGGATGGAAAAGCTGTCGTTGATAATCCTGGGGATAGAAAGTGTGTTGGGGTGGTAGGGAAGCACCAAAGGAATACGGTTGTTATGGAGGGAGTTCCTGCTCGAGTTGATGGTCTGAGGGGTATTTTTGGCTCAGGCAAGGGCCCTGTCAATAACACTGTTAGGGTATCCTATGTTGATGGGGAAAAAACGTACATTTTGAGGGCTTGGTTCTGGAAATCGTTGTTGTCGCTGCAGAGTTGTCGTAGCCAAAGGAACTGTGAAAAAGGGAGAGAGTTTTTAGTGTGTTTGGGGTGAAATGAGCTATACAGGAGACAGCTGTGTGAAACAGTGGGTTTGTAATAGACAGAAGTAGAGAGTCGGGGGTAGTTAATGGAGAAGTTGATGTCTAGAAACGGAAGACTAGTGGAAAATATGTTAACTGTATGTTTGAGGGACTGGTGGAAGTTGGTGAAATGATGCAGAAAGTGGTCAAGCTGGTTGTTAGAAGTTGTTGATAAAAACCTTTTTTATCAACAGATTAGTGGAGTCGCCATGGGCACCAGAATGGGACCCTGCTATGCCAATATTTTTGTTGGCTGGGTAGAAGAATGCTTTTTCGCTTCCTACACTGGCTTTGTCTCTGACTTCTACAAGCAATACATTGATGACTGTGTCGGTGCTACCACATGCTCTAATGCTTTTGTATCTCTTGCCTGAGGGCAGTGGGGTGAAGACCTCAATTACCCTCATGGGTAATTGTCCTCAGTGATGGCAAGAATTCTACCACGGCAGCAGTCCTACTAGAGCTGTTTAATCTCAGTGAGACCACAGCCGATGATCTTCTGGGCCACATTCACCATAATGCCTTTCTTTCTCGAGAAGAGGTGATCCCCTTGGTGAGGATGCTCTCAATGGTGCAGCGGTAGAAGTTCACCAACACAGGTACTGGCATCCCCCCATTGTTTGAGGCACCTCAAGAAATAAAGGCGTTGCTGAGCCTTCTTCAAGATAGAGTCCATGTGCCAGTCCAAGTTAGATCATTAGAATTGTGAATTCCCAAAAACCTAAAGCTGGTAACTGTTTACACTTCTGTTCCATCAATACTGAGTGGGCTGTGAGTGTGTGGCCTGTGTCTCTGAAAGTCCACTATTAGCTCTTTTGTTTTATTTACATTCAAGTCCAGGTTATTGCTATGACACCACCTAAGCAGCTGTACGACTTCATCCCTGTAAGTGGACTCATCATCATCGCTGATCAGGCCTATTATAGTGGTGTCACCTGTAAACTTAATGATACGGTTGTTGCTGTGTCTTGCTGTGCAGTCGTGAGTGAACAAGGAGTACAACCTTGGACACAAACAGCAGCCTTGTGGGGTTCCAGTTCTCAGGGTGAAGGATGTTGATGTTTTATTACCTTTCCGCACCACCTGTGGTATCTCGATTAGGAAGTCCAGCACCCAGTTGCAGACAGACTTGCACAGACCTAATCCCCTGAGCTTTGTTGACTGGGTATAATGGAATTGAATGCTGAACTGTAGTCCACAAACAGCATTCTAGGTGTTGCAAGGCTGTATGTAGAGCCAGGGAGACCGCATCATCAACTGATATGTTGTTCTGGTAGGCGAACTGCAAGGGGTCCAGGGACTCTGTGATGTAGGAGTTGATGTGTGACAACACAAGCTTCTCCAGGCATTTCATCACCACAGATGTTAATTCTACTGGGTGGTAATCGTTCAGGCACGTCACTTTTGCCTTTTTCGGGAGTGGAACAATAGTGGTTTTTTTTAAGCAGGTGGGGACAATGGACTGTGACAGGGAGGAGTTAAAGATGTTCGAGAAACATCAAGAGCGCTGTATCACCTGCAAGTACATATCTAACACCACACTCATTCAAGGCCCCTCGGGACAATTCCGGATCACTCACATGACATTCTGTACCTCCAGCAACCTTATTTACTGTATCTCTTGCAGTAAATGCCCAGCCATCTACATTGGGAAACAGGAAGGAGACTCAGAGACTGTTTCAGAGAACATGTTAGGGCTATGAAGATTAAAGATCTTCCACATCAGAAAGACTACAGAAACTAAAATTATCCTGCAGCTAGGATCACACCTTTCCCCCTCTCTCAATGACAAATTTTCTTCTAAATTCTCTCTATTCATTGTTGGTTTCATTTCACACCTCTCTTCACCTATCCTGACTTCACAATACCTGATTGGCCACTCTGTCTGTCCCCTGCTCCCGCCTCCCACCCCTCCTCTCTCCCAGCTTTTGTTCTCCTATGCTACATTACCTTTGCTTACTGCCCTGTCTTTCTCACACCTGAAGACGACTCCACGGCAAAAATGTTGTTTTTTTCTTCTGTTTTCAGCATGGAATAAACTTACTATGTTAACATTACTGTAATTCGGTGGGATGTTAACTTGAGTTCTGATATTTGTAAATCAACTCAAATGTGTGACAAGAAAAAATCTCTGAGTTTCAGAAAACGTTTTTCTTTAAGGCAATACCTTACAAAAAAGATTTACCTGACTGACAACCAAAACCCATATTCTGGCAGTAAGTCCTCTCTTCCTTACAACTCGGTCAGAAATGAATCCACCAAACACAACACCGAAACTCCCTCCAACCAATGGTATCCATGACAACCAACGCCCAATATCCTCATTAGGAAAATAGAGGTTAAAGTAGTTTTGGGCATTGTAGGCCCACACATAGCCACCTGGGGAAGAATAAAAAAGTCTGTTGTTTCCTTAAAATACAGCCACAAGCAATCTGTGAAACAATCTTTTTTCAAACCCCACACTCCTCTACGATGAGGTACACAACTCCAGTCAAGAAACACTGCAATGCAGCAGGTCTGACATGTGTGAAGGCCTCCAAAAATATAATCAAATATATCAATTAAGTGGTTTGTGTACAATTCCAGGATAGGAATTGTGCACCCCTGCTCTAATAACTCTCTCTACCATGCCCAGCCACCTCTTACCTCATTGTTATTTTCATTCTTTCTGTGTGTTTTCTCCCACCAGTATTCATTCACTTCTTCCAATCCAATCTCTCCTCTTGCAACCAATGCAATCTCTCCACTGGCAACCTCTGTCTCAGCTTATCTTGAGTTTAAAGGTTTAGCAAAATGGTGACATTTGTTGTAATAAAGATAAAATAAAATCAGAAACTGCAATATACCCGCATTCCTGACAGAGCCGGCCAGGCAGAGGAGCAGCAGAGAAAGGCTGCAGAATGGCTGCAGTATAGGGGTCAGTTGCTGATACAAGGATAAACTGCTTCCATCTCGTACTCCCTGCTTATGCGGAGGCTCTTTCACTGATATGAACACCAGCAGGCTCAGTACAAACCCTGGGAACCCACAAACCAAGAAGGCAAAGCGCCAGCCCTAGAACAGAAGAAGTGCAATGTCAGTATATCTTGGAAAATGGTAAATCTAATCAGGAACACCACAGGCAAGAAAATCTGCAGAAGCTTTTCTTTTAATATTTTCCACTCTCAAGCATCATGGCAACACCTATATCACCAGCAGCTACAACGCCCTGCAACTCACAACTGGCAACTCACTGAAGCTAAGGTCAGTGCTTAGATGGGAGACCTCCTGGAAAAACTAAGATTGCTGCTGGGAGAGGTGTCAGCAGGACCAGTAGGGGGCTCTCACCCTGCGGTCTGTGTGGGTCCTAATGTCCCTGTCACTATAATGGGGCACTATACTGTACAAAGGTGCCATCGTTTGGCTGAGATGTAAAACCAAGGTCCTGACTCTCTGTGGTAATTAAAAAGTGTAGGGGTGTCACCGTGGTGTCCTGGCCAAATTTCCCATTGGCCTTTACCAGTCATGGCCTCTAATGATCCCTATCTACAGTATGAAATGGCTTCATACCTTTGTTCTCCTCCCCACTGATAGCCGACGTGTGGCAAGTGGACTAGCGCACTATGGCTGCCGTCGCATCATTAAGGTGGGGCTGCACATTGGTGGTGGAGAGGAGTCCCCATTACCTGTAAAGCGCTTTGAGTGGAGTGTGGAGTAATAATTGGAGTGGAGTAATAATTCCGGACACCAGAAAAGGGTATCAGGAATTATTACTTATCCCTGTCACAAAAAGATTCAAAATGAAAACCCCTTTAAAGATAGAAACCATTAAATGATTTTCTTAGTTTTTGACAGAATACTCAAAAGATTCAAAAGATGAGCTTTTCAATTTTTTTAGATACAGTATGTATGTGTAGTGCATGCAATGGGTCTCTGGTCAGACAGAATTTAGTTGATTGAACAGACATACAGTACAGCACATACAATATTAAAGAAGAGAAACATACAAATTTAAATGAGAAGACAAGAAAAACACAATCACATGCAAATGTAAACATTAACCTTACATTTGGCAAACAGAATTGTAAAATAGATGCTCACAGGAGGATAAAGTCTGAAGGGGAAGAGCTCAGTTTGTATAACAGAGAGAAAGAAACGAAGGATAAAGCAGATGGTTATTGAAAGGGGTGATTTAAAGACATTGACAAGTTACTGATAAATGAAGAACATTAGTAACAGAACAGGAGAGAATCTACATCAGAATGACAATCATATCCCATAACATTATTTGGGAAGATCAGAATCTTACCAGTCCCAGAATGTCGGCTCTAGTGATGTAGTTTCCAACTGCGAATGCAAGGCTGTATCCAATGTAGATCCCCCAGTTATAAAAACCCATTGCTGAACCCCTTGCAGACTCAGGGAAATAATCTGTGATCAAGCTGGTAGCAAAAGGGGTGCAGCCAGCTTCCCTAAACACAGAGCATCCCAAAAGGCAAATATACCATGTAAACAACTTCATGAAAAACATAAATGATTAAAATGAAGCCTAAAGCCTGATATTAATTTTTAAGATGTGCACTCTTAAACCACATGGGAATAAAACACCAAAAACCTGAGCAAACCAATAATTTGAGTTAATTCCTATTTCCTAATAGTGGCGTTTTAGTGTTTCTATATTTTTAAAACATTTTTCAATGTCTTTTATCATAATGTAATATTTCACACCTTGTATCTTTAAAAATAAGGGCAATTTCTTTTTACTACTATTAATTTCTAACATTGTAGCATTTGTTTTTGAGTTGCAGCTGGCAGGCTTTATAGTGCTTGAAGCAACAGCAACTGCATCTCATTGACAAAATATTTTTCTGTCTTTTCAAATGGGTATAAACAAATGATCTGACTTAACACCTGATTTGTAAGTGAGAAGTGAGGGCTAATGTAGGAATAAAATAAAGCTGTTTTGGGAAGCTGTTTACCATGAAATCTGTACTAGTAAGAGTGATGGTGAGAGTTTTTTTATGTTTTATGTCTGCATAAACAACTGACATTACCCCCAAGGACAAGATGAACAGAGGGTTTTCATTATGCAAGGGGTAGGTTAGCAGATTCCTACAGGCATTGAAATGTCAGTGTGTTATTTTACCCTGCATTTCCATCAGACTAACCTTAACTATATGAATGTTGACAAAACATAATTACCCAATTCCCTGTCCAAATCGTAAAACCAAGAGATGCCAATATTCTGTGACAAACCCCATCAGGAAAGTCATGAGACTCCAGAACAGCAGACTTAAAGCCAAGAGATTCTTTCGATTGGCAGAATCAGCTAAGAATCCAATAAAAAACCCTGTGTGAATGAGAAACATAATGTCATTTGAATGGTGCCTGCAATACATATTCTGTTCATTAGGAAGCAAAGTTTACCAAATACTTCAAACTGAATGTTATACAAAAACTAACATTGCTACACTATCCTACTTTCCATCCTGCTACAGTATGTGCTTAATGGACCCTGTATAACTATTACAAATCCTTCCTAAATTGTAACTTACATTTTCTGTCTTAGAGCATTATTTGAAAACAAATAACCCCTTACCGAAATAAGGAGCATAAGTATTTTGAATAAAATTGTGCGCACTTTATGTAAAATCAAGTCAATCAACAAATTAAACCAAACAAACAATATAATTACAATGCATGTCTTTCAAATACCAAGAGATGGTATCTAAAACAATAGTGGCTCCATGTAAAATACATGGGTTAATGTCCCTTTAACTTCAAAAGGATTACTTACAAACCCCCTCTAAGCCTTTTCCCAAAAGAAAAATAAAGAATTGGTTGAAGCTCTGTCATGAAGACACTGCTAATCTAGTTCAGTGCTCTTAATCTGCTTTGAAAATGTGTACATTCATATTTGGTGCAATTCATTTCAAACATAATGAGCATCAACTATCTTATAAATCTATTTTTACATTAGTAAATACATTTACATTTGTACTTGGGATAACACCATGAAAAAAGAAATACAAAACTATCAAATTATAAAAAGTTTCTTTCTGCCAAAAGTGAAATTTTGTTTAAGTAAAGTGAAGATAATTTTTTCACAGTTAGAAAGCTTGGCTTCAGTCTTGCACAGATAAGAAGTGAACTAGATTAGTGCTCAATTCAGCATTCAGTGAAAACTGGCAATGCTGAAATGATAGGCAAATGTGAATGTTTGATTAAACCTATTAATATGAGACCACAGAAAAACGAACTTTAAGATCAAAGCAGGTAGTGAGAGAGATACTCAAGGTCTGTGTTCTTTGCTCAAAAAGCTTTTGAGACAGCTTCTTCTGCAAAACTATCACGTTTTACCACCTACTGATTTGGCTATTTATAAACTAAAAAAAACAACATTAAATTTCCTATGTGCTTTGTGGCATACACACACTGAAAAGTTGGTAAAGGGTGTTCAACCCAGAGGCTTATACTAACCCATAAATGTATAGATGAGGATAAAAATAGGCCCAGCCATAATCTGGTATTCCCATCCATTGCCATTGTAGTCCCACTTACAATATGGAGTCCTATTTGAGTTCAACAAGGAGCCACATCTGAGAAAATGGAGAAAAACAGGAAATCAAGAAATAGGACAACAAGCGTCTTGCATCTGGTAAATAGTATGTCCTTTCGACATGCAGATGTAAGTGAGAAATCTTACTTCTTCTCAGTGCTGGCATTGTTGCATGACTCCGGTCCAGGCAGCACAGTTTGGTTGGGCAAACAGCTCTTGTCCCCAAAACGAATCTCCTGTGTCAAAGGTAGGATGACTACGGCCAGAATGTAGCGATCTAGCTGATTCAGCAAATATGTAGCCAACAACAAACATAACACATAGACAGGATATCCTCCGATTTTGCAGAAATCCAGCATGGCCAAAGCATGAGATACACTGAGGCAATCCCTTTAATAACAAACATACATTAAAGATGTGGCATTAAAAGAACTGATTCAGTTCTAGCATGTCGAACAAAGTTCATGATACGATTGTTTTAAAAAAAAGTTTTACATTTTTACATCATCACGTGGTAGAAAATAATTCTAATTTTAAATCAAAATGCATCATTAACGTCACTGGAATCATTGAATAAAATATATAAGGTCCACACATGAAAAATAACCGGTTACTTTAGCAATATATAAATTAATAGTTTTTGTTTAAATTGAGTACATAACAATATTTTATGATATTTAGATTATTTTACACACACCCAATACGGTGTGCATCCGATTTCTGTAAAGTAATACATTCTACACTCTGTATAACTGCGCAAATTCATTTTAAAACTAAAATTATGTAATCCCTTAACCGACGTCAAAACAACAATCTCAAAAGTAATCAGGTATGACTATCTTATTTTCTAATTTGATTTAACTAAAAAAACTAAGCAATACCTATAACACAGCCCATCTTATAGGAACACAAGTGAAAGTAAAACTAATCCAAATTACAATCGTAGTTTTTCGTCCCATTGTCAAAGTACTATATTTAGCAAAATAAGGCCATACTTGACTTGACTGCGGTACGAATAAACATGTTAACTGAAACGTTTAGATAAAATATTCTAATCGTTCTACCACCTACTGATTTGGCTATTTACAAACACCTATATACCAAAACGTACGATGCCGCAGTCATCCCCTTAAACATCAGTACTTATATACCTTTTACCTTTAAATTATAGACATGCATAAAAGCTAGAACATTCAAGTGTTTCATGGACATTACTTACAAAGACAAATAAAATAACTTTATGTACCTAAACATATATACACCATCACCTAAACACGTTTGCTTTCTTTCCAGCCTTTTACAAAGTCGCAGTACTTCCTGGAAGATGTGCGCAAAATCCACAACACAATCTGTACGATGATTGGTCGATAGGCGTGTAATATGCAAATGCAAAGTAACTCAGTGTTACGAAAGAAGTAATATAAAATGCTGTTTTATTTAATAAGAAATAAATGATAAATTCACATTTATAAGAGTAAAGTGAGAAATCTATTTTCAAACAACTGTGGATAGTATATATGAAAACATAAAATTATCAAGACAGTGAGAAACCACTCTCCCTAGACGGGAAGAATACATCATTTCTAACCTATATATAGAAGCTTGTGAAAGTAGAATTACCGTGTTGTATGAAAGGAGAGAAGGTTAGCACTCCCCTTGACAAGGATGGAAGAGGTCCTAGTGGCCTACAACACACATACGGTTAAGGCACTGCCACCTACTTCGTGGCATCTCTAACCAAGTTTTTGTTTATCATAAACAGTATTAGTCATTTTGACATAAAAAATAACGCATGGATTATATTTTCACTAGACATTTTTTTAGATTTAACCACCAAAAGAAAGAGATTTCTACTGTATATGTAAGACATTTTTACTGTGCACTGTACATAAAAAGATGGACATTGGGGTTGAACGTACTATAAAACACCATGCCACTTTTGCTCTGGAAAATAAACTGCATTTAAAAAATGTGAATACAAACTCCAATCATTTGCAATATACGTTCTATACTTCTTCATCCCACAATGTGAAAGTAGGACAATGAATTTATACAGTTACAGATTCGATACAAACATACATTTTTTAAAATTTCACATTCACAACCAAATTATTTAAAGACATAATTTTTCCTTGTCAAATTAGACAAACCCTCACTATCTGTTCAGGGACATGGAAACAGAAAGCTAATTAATATTTTTACACTGGGCTACCAAATCAGAATAGTAGCCCATTCCTGTAATTTTAGAATGAATTATGTCCTTGTTTAGTTACAGTATGTGATTATTATGTAAATATACAGTATGCAGTTTTCATTCTCATGTATGGATTATACTTGGCCATTTCAATTTTTTACTTTTTTTATTGTGATCCAAAAATATTAACTTCTTTTGTTTCTCATTATAATTAGCATAATTATGCTAATTATAATTCGCATCAGCTGTTGCACAAATAGTTACTTCTAAAAAAAGCATTTGAGCGGCATACCAACTATTGGTGAATTTTTCTGGTGTCTTTTGCATCTCAATAAAATATGGCATTTTGAATCTTCGTTGAATGTTTGTTCTTTTAAAGTAATCTGTCCATGTCATATGGAAGGAATTAATTTATTAAAGTTCTTTTCAAAGGTTTTTAAGATAATTTAAAATGTAGTATAATTATTGTCTGGCGTATTTGTATATTACTGTTGCTTTTTACAGATTCAATAACTTTGCAGCAAATCTAAGCAATTTGACTTGCTTACTGAGAATGACGTGTAAGTCACAATACAACCACCAGAGAGCAGTCATGCTCCATTGAACCTACACACCATCTGCTCTATATAAATGAGGCAGATTTCTACTCTGGTCTTTTTCCTATCCTAACAATTCCTTGGCAAAGGGCACAGTGTGAAAGCTTTAAAAGCAGTGCTGTATGCAAAGAAGAAAAGAGGGTTCATTAAAAGTATTTTCTGGGCAACTGGTATGCTATAAAAGTACTTTGTTTTCTTTGTTAATTCAACCATTTCTTCACAACACCTGTCTATCTCTGCATTTAGAGGTTACAATATATTTTGAAAACATTTGAACAAATAATAATACATTTCCTTCACTGTCCTCCTTTTAAATATGCACTAGTGTAAGAATTTAGCTCTAAAATTACAGGAAGAACCAAAAGAAAAAAAGAAAAACAATTCAACACCCTCTGTTCTTTGGTGTATAAACTTGCTACAGTTACAGTGTTTCTGAGAAATAACACTGGAGCCATTATTTGTCTTCATATCCTCTAACTACTGTACATTTCATCTTTCTGGCACAGACATCCAAATCACCAGCTGATTGCAAAAGCAGATAGAGGGAATTCTCATGGAAAAATACACCGGATCCCATCACTGCCATAAAGCCAGGGACATGTCAAAATATCAAAGCTTTTGTATAGTATGTGCCTGCTTCCAAAATAACCCATCAGTGCCTATTGAATATCAGATGGACCTTATACAACACTACAGCTCTGATTTAAACAAAGTCGCATGTTTAAGACCATTTCAAACATTCATTACAGTACACAAACGTTCTGTTTTACCCCCCAACACCACAGAGATACATACTGTACCTTCTTTAAGTACTGAGCATTGTGAAGAACCATATAGATACAAATATGAAGGTCATATATATATATATTTATGCCTTAATATGCAAACAATAAAACATTAAAGTCTGTAATTGTATAAACTTGTATTGACACTGCATAAATGAGATTACCCCCACATACTTCAATAAGAACAATTGGATTGCATTGTATCTATAACTGGTTTGCTACAAAATGTAGCTATGGTCTGTTTACTGAAGCTGGTGAATATAAGATATGAACATGAATATTAAAATGGAGAACATTGTTAAAATTATATGGTTTTATTGTGAGATGAACAGATCACACATCTGCAGACATGATCTTTGTGATGAAAGGATGCCACTGCTGTGTGACACTCTTACCTCATTACTAAACACCAGTAATAAGGTTTGAATATATGCTACAATAAATCTACAGAATGGCATCTTTCTGAGTACTGTTTCAGAATTTAATTGATACAGCAAGGAAACAGAGTTTTTTTAAAGAGATTTTTAGTAATGTTTAATTTGCCATTATGTGCAGTATTATATATAGTAATTTGTAATTGATTGTTCATTTACAGAAATGTATACCAGTTTACTACTACGCACTTGGTACTACATAGACTGGGCTGCCCAGTGGTGAAGGGCAACTCAAAGGTTCCCAACTCAAGTACCAGCTGCATCACTGACTAAATGTGGGCTATCCTGCTCAAGCTCAAACTTCATGATGAGATCCTTTTGTAAATGATTCTGTAATAACATGTGTTGTACTGTTTAAAATGAGTCAACTGCGAATGAGATAATGGAGCTAATGGTGCACGATGAGGTGAGTGCAACACTGCTACAATTGGAGAAGGCCCATCTCATTGAGGCCTGTCAGTATTTAAAAGGCTCAGAACAAGGTGATGGGGACTTTGCCTAAAAATAAAAACGTACTCTAGTTAGGATGGCTAAGGAAATCCATTGGAAGAGATGAAGGGTAGTCAGGAGGATTGTGATATCTGTGACTGTATTAAAGACATCCTGTCCTTCATTGGAGAAATAAGGCAAAGTGCCTCAAATTTAAAATAATCTCAGGATGAACTACCATTATGGATAATCTGAAAGAGAAATAGCTCCAACTCCAGCAGTCACAAGAAGAAGCCTGTAAGGATTTAGAAGATAACATCAAGGTCCTAAGTGAAAAGAGATCAAACCCCAATAGTGAGAGAAAGGGAGAGGAAATACAGTAAATCTTCCAACTGTAGTGCCTGAAGCAACCCTCTTAAGAGAATTCGGAATCTGTGGACAGATTGGGGAAGGAGCACAAAAGAAAAAACTGTCTATACAAGTCTGGGTCACCAGATTGATGCAGGACTTTGGTAGGGACATTCAGAACCTGAAATTATTGAGGGAGTAATTTAAGCAGTCAGTCCTGGACTTCATCTAAGAGATATGTTAAGAACCATTCTCAAGGCATGCTACTGGGAAGACAGTTCATCAGATTTATACTACAAGCTGATGAATATCTCTCAAGATTCTAAAGAGTCAGCACAGAGCTTTATAACCAGAGTGATTGAGCTAAAATAAAAACTGTTATGGAAGTTAACTGACAAAGATGTGGCTGAACATTAAAGAAAAGATTTTATTCAGTGAAAATTTCTCCATTCAATTGAAACTGATTTTTTAATGAAGCTATAAAGTTTCAGATGAAGACTTACTTGAATAACATTGCACTCACAGACAAAGTGCTGATTGAAAAAGTGAATGAGGCCGCAAATCCCAAAGGAGAGAGACAACAAAAATGTAAGAAAGTGATTTCTGGGAGCTCCTCCAACCATAGTAGGCCTCCCCTGTAAATTCAGAGAGAATCAAAGTGCATTGCTATGAGCTTACCCAAGTCACCTATAAGCTGATTGAGGATCTCAGACCAGGAGTTGAAGAAATCCAAAAAGTATTCCTTGAATCCAACAATCAACCTTGAAAGAGGGAACTGGAAATCCAGGCATACTTGGGTTTGAAGAGTTGTAAACGTTGCCAGGAGACGAAAGCAGGAGAGACATATAACCATTGTTATTGTTGTGAACAGTTTGGACACCTTTCTCAGGAATGCTGGATGAGAAGGCAAACAGTGGTGAACAGGGGATGGATTTCTGTCAAGATGGAACCCCAAGTAGCCCCAAACGATAACCCTAACATAGCTACACCAAAGCCTTTCAGAGAGGAGCAATAAATGGCAACTCAGTCCCCTTTGTCATCTGAACCAAAATATTGTCTTCTTACCTAATTGCAAGAACTGTGTTCTCCAACACTACCTCTGTGAATTACTTACCACAATGGTGTCAAGCTAAATTATTAAATCTAATTGGAAGGCGGTGCCTTATTTGTTGCCAACTTGACCATGCAAGTCCTGTAGGATACTGGGACCCAGGCCAGCATAGTAAATGAGACTAGAAATTCCCTTCCTTGGCTGGATTGAAGTAAAGTTTCAATTTGGCAGTGATTCATCTCTGGGAAGAGACATTGATAGCTCCAATTTTACTATAATTGGCCAAAATGTTGCTGAGGATCCAGTTATGGGCTTTAATGTAATAGAGGAAATAGTGAATGCAGGGAATGTGACAACAGGCACAAAGTCAGATGTTCAGATGGTAAGCTCTGCCTTCTTAGTAACAGCAAAGACAACAGAATCTCTGTTAAAGCTCTAACAGCCCTCTGACACAAACCACAATATAGGGATTGTAAGAATGGGGCAGAAATGGAAAGTCACAATGGACCAGATAACCACTGTCTGTGGTTGTGTACATATGGGAGATATATTTACAGGCCAAGAAATTCATTTTGTCCCTAGTGAACTGCTTTCATTGTCAGAAGGCATTGGTAACTCTGCAGAAGGGGAATTTGTATGTGCCCATCCCCCTAGCAAACACCACCAATAATGGCATCACTCATGATCAGCACATAATTAGGCCATCTCCAAACAACAGAAGCAGTATATCCAGCCACAGTGCAACCTTTAGACAGTCAGGAGCAAAAGGAGGAGCATAAATACAATCATTCTTGTTGGATATCTGCACCCCAGAAAAAAAACTGAAAGGAAAAGATGCCTCGTCATGCTGTGAAGACAAATGTCAACAGAAATGGGACCCTCTCTTTAGTGCATTTGGATCACTTAAGCCATACTCAAGAACATGTGGTAAGGCAGTTATTGAGGAATGAGTGTCATGCTTTCGCCTTTGATGACAACAATGTTGGTTGTTTTCCATCCTTTAACATGCATATCAAACTTAAAGATATCACATCTGCTCAAAAGAATTATTTGTCAATTCCAAAAACATTTCACCAAGAAGTGAAGGAGTACCTGGAAGATTTACTAAATAGAGGATGGATAACACAGTCCAAGTCACTGTATTTGTCTCCAATGGTTTGTGTAAGGAAGAAAGATGGAAGCTTGAGACTCTGTTGTGATTACAGAGAGTTAAATAAGAGGTCAGTGCCTGACCAACATCCTTCCGAATGATTCAGGATATGTTGGATTTCTTAAGAGGCAGCTTGTGGTTTTCAGTCCTTGACCAAGGTAAGGCATATCATCAGGGGTTAATGGACAAGAGAGTCTCCCTTTGACAGCTTTTGTTGAATATACAGACAACAATCCGCTCACCTACAGTATGTCCTCAACATCAAAATTAAATCCAACAGGCCACAGATTGGTAGCACAGCTCACAGTAAATCACCAAGCAGGTTGGCACAAGCACAGGTCACCAAAAATGTCACGATATTAGTTCCCCCTCCTTAAGGGTGCTCCAGCCCTTTCACTCAAGACTATTCTGTGCAGCTGTTTCCCATTCCCAGCCCACCTTAAAAGCCAGGCGCTGACGCTCATCCGGGCTCTGCATCTGATTTCCATATCATGCGAGTCCAGGACCTGGAAGTGCCTGGTCCCGTTAAGGTTTTAATCTCTGTTCCCGTTCCTGTTCCCTCTCCGCCGGTTCCGACCCGGTCTTCGTGGTTTTTAATTCCTTCCTCTGATGGATCTCCTGGTTTTGGACTTACCCTTGTGCTTTGGATATTCCCTAAGGATTACTCTCGGATCGTTCGCCTCGGCCACACCTCCCCCGTGCACCGTTTTCCTGCATGACGTTTCCCTAGTGTTTCCCCACTCCGTCGGACTGTGTCGTCCGCATAGGGTCCGGAAATAACTGTTCGTTACAAAAAACAAAGCTGCCAAGATTGTAGCAGAAATGATTTTCAATGACTTTACTCTCAAATTCCAGTTTCTAAGCAAGATTCACCATGACAAGGAGAAGGAGTTTGAGTATCAGATGATCTCAAGATTGTAAGAACTCTGTGACATCTATGGTTTCCACAAAACTCCATATCATCCCCAAGGAAATGGTCAAGTCGGAAGGTTTAATTGAACACTGTTATCCATGCTGAAGACTCTAACTGAAAAGGAGAAAGTAAACTGGAAAAGTTTCCTGGCAAACCTTGTACATGCTTATAAATGTACTCGTTCTGAAGCCAATGGCTTCTTACTGTATTACCTACTCTTTGGGAGAACTCCAACACTCCCCATTGACCTTCTGTTTAACCTAAAAGTTGATGGGACAGGTGAAACTTACAATGATTATGTCACAAACTGGCAAAAGAGAATGAGGGAAGCATACCAAATTGCATCGAAAACAGAAATAAAGAGGCTGCTTGGAGGAAAGTCTGCAACAACAGGAGAGTTCGTGGAAATGACTTGCAGCCTGGTGGCCGAGTCCCTTAAATGGAATATGAAAAAGAGAGGAGGTCTGGGCAAGATTTGGTCTTACTGGGATGATAGGATTCACATAGTTGTGGGAAGGAAAAGCAAAGAGAGTCCCATCTATGAATTGAAACCAGAGAGTGGCAGAGGTAAAAGCTGAGTGATCCACAGGAATCTCTTGTTACCATGTGATCAAGTACCAGTGGGAGTGGGAAAAGGAATACCACCTTATTAGTCTTTTAGAATGGTAAATGCTGGTGACATTTAATATTGAGAGGGAGAGTAATGCACAATGCTAAAAAAACACGTTTTAGTTTAATTGACATTTTATGTTTCTATTAACAATATTTTTGTGTTTGAGAATTGACTACAGTTTTACTGAATGAAAAGCAGGCAGGAAAAGTGAGGCTGCTTTTCACCCAAGTGCATGAGCCTCGTTTAAACGTATAATCTGATGATAATAATTCCACTTATATAGTGCTTTTCTGGACACTTCACTAAAAGCATTTTACAGGTAGTGGGGACTTCCCTCCACCACCACCAATGTGCAGCCCCAACTGGATGATGCGACGGCAGCTATAGTGTGCCAGTATGCTCACCACACACCAGCTATCAGTGGGGCGGAAAACAGTAATGAAGACAGTTAATAGATTAGGATTATAAGGAGGCTATGATTGGTAAAGGAAACACCGGGATGGTAAATGACTCCAGGAAAAAACGCCCTGGGATTTTTAATGACCAAAGAGTCAGGACCTTTTTTTATGTCTCATCCCAAGGACAGGGCCTTTATACTATCCTTTTTACAGTATAGTGTCCCTATCACTATACTGGGGCATTAGGACCCACACAGACCCGAAGGTGAGTGCCCCCTACTGACCACGCTAACATCAAACAGCAAATGTCACACTGGTGAAACACAGTGTCCTTATTATAATTATAAAACACCCGAATTATCAATCTCTGTAAATTTACAGAAACCTAAAAAAATGTGTTGTGCCTAAATGAACATGACACTTCATTCCTGAAGTGCAACATACAGTAATTCAGACTCTACATTAGGTGTCTATTAATTTTTACAAGTTGGAGCCTTCTTCAGGTGTGAGGGGTGAGAAGGCTCCACGGCTGAAATAAAATAAATCCTGCATTTTATTGCCACATAGTGTACTTACTCATAAGTAACTGGATGTCTGGAACATGCTGCTCAGCTTCATTGTTAAAACTGATTATCAAGTTATTAACAATGGTTAAGAAATAGTGATAAGTAGTGGTGATATGACTTTAACATCTCCCAGACACAACACAATTGCTTTCACTTTCAGACCCATGTGAAAAATGTAGTGAGCAAGCCATATTACATATGTAACACAGGTGATCTGTGTTATATACTGCACAGTATGTTCATTTTATTTATGGCCCTGTATACGGTATATTGCATTTGTAAGGTGATACTGAAAGCACTAAGTAACTCAATGAAACACCAGAGAGAAAACAAAATGAAAATGTTACAAACAGTAGCACCTGAGTGATTCTGAAACATACTAAAAGTGACTCATTAAAGCATTGAAATATTCTGTAAGTTACAAGATTGTTTTCTTTTTGTATAAAAAGAAATAATATCATGAATCATTGCTCCTGTTCACATTTTGCAATATTCAAATGACCAACAGGAGTTTTTTTTTTCTTTTTTGGAATGAAAATTAGATTCTCCCTTGGTTTTGTGCCAAACAAATGGTACAGGACAGATACTCTCAGGAGTGGTTTCGATTCTTTCTACAGTTTTAATCAAATATTAATAAAATGAGCACAATAAGAGAAGCAGGAAAAAACTGCCACGCTGTGCTAGTGAGATATTCATCCTGCCAAACCTTTTTCCCTGCTGAGTTAAAAAAACAACTGGAAGGCAAACAGAATGTAAGCTTAAAAAAAGAAAAGACTAGAATCAGCCCATCTGATTTCACTTTGCAAACACAACTGCAATTTAATGCCTTAGAGGGTTAACCGGTCACTGCAGATTCAAACCAGCTTCTATGATGTCAGTGGGAAAATATGAAGAACCGCGAGACGCTGGAGCTAGCAGCGATTAAACAGAAGGAACCAATGAGACCCTGACAGCAGCTTTAGCCACCTTTTCCACCCCTAACCAAGTGCCACGGGCCTCCAGTACAGCAACTACAGCAGCCTAAAATTTAGGCCTCAGGCCAAAGTAGCAAGTTTTAAACCAGGTATTTTTTCCACAGGTCTAGCCATTCCCATCAGAATAAAGGGAAAGAAATTTCTAGATGTTTTAAACACCTAAAATGAAGAAACTAACAAAAAATGTTAACGGGGGGAGAAATACTTTTTATTACTTTTTATTTATTCATAGAGTTTCAAAGCTTTTGCAGATATTCCAGGTTGCAGTGCTCTCTATTCTCATTGAAGACACCCATCTTCTCATACAGAAACCCAGGATGTGCTTTAATTGTGAGCTGTTGTTTTTTTGTTGAGTGTTTGTACGGTACAATATGCTTAAATATTTTCTCCTCAAACATTCACATCTATATCTGTGTTGTGCATACAAAAAAGTAGCCAAACAAAAGAAAGGTACATTTTTCCCTTTACTCATAAAAAACCGATGCACAGCAATCATACAGTAGGAGTAAGTACTGTAAACATAAAGCTTCCAGCAGAGAAATGCTAAATAAACTGAGAATAATTGGTTTCTCTATCTTCTTTACTTTGAAACAGTACAAATTTAAAGGTTCTCTCAGTGTAAAAGTTCCTAAATTGAGATTATATTTCCGGAAAATCTCCTGTCTGACCCATTCTTTAAAAAAGCCACTTTACAGTAAACCAGTGGCCCCATTTCCTGGTAATCAAGTGCTGAGGAAAGCCAGAAGCTGCTTCATCTGAATGTTCTTGAATCATTTCCTTTATGAGACCTCCTAGAGTAATTGTAGAGCATCCACATCTTTCACAGAAAACCTGCTATATTTGAGCCCTGCAACCCTTCCTCTATCTATAACATTACCTCTAGCCATAGAGCCCATTTTCAACTCTTTCAAATGACATGTAAAACTGAGGTCCTGAACCCAGGGTGTTTTTCGAAAAGAGCAGGGTTGTAACTCTAGTGTCCTGGCCAAATTATCCCCTGGCCTTTACTAATCATGATCTCCTAATAATCCCCATCTATGAAATGGTTTCATCACTCTGTTCTCCTCCCCAGTGATAGTTGATGTGTGGTGAGCGTACTGGGGCACTTTGCCTACCATTGCGTCATTCATGTGGTGCACATTGGTGGTATTTGAGGAGAGTCTCCATTGCCTAAAAAATGCTTTTATTGGAGTGTCCAGAAAAGCACTATATAAGTGTAAGAAATGTATTTATTTTTATGTAATTAAAATGCAATCAATGGGCTCTGACTGTAAGTTAACAGATATCTGACAAGCTCTTAAGGATACAGTATGCATAGGCAACCTGTGTTATATATTTTGCACCCATCCAATCAGGATTTTTTTCTTTACATCTCAGCTTACAATAGTGTTTCCTGCACTGCATGCATGGAAAGAATGAAAATGGTCTCCAACCTGCTCCCATCAGGATTCTTATCTTTAAAATTTTGTAAGTGCCAAGCACAGATATTAGCAGAGGACGATTCCTCACTCATTTCACTGCACACTTGCAGTCACCTGATCAGTCACCTGATCAGTCACAGGAGTTGCTGTTTTGGCAAGAGCTCCACATGTTCTTCTAATGGATCAGAAATGTCTTGAATAAAACTTACTTTCTGAGAACAGATTCATAAACATTTCTCTTAATTTTACAATTTTCTGTTGTAATGCAAAGACACTGCAATGAATCTTGATTTTTTTTTCTTTATTTTTCCAAGAGATGAATAGAAAATCAATTCATATTCTAGATAGGAAATATTTCTCTCCTTCTCTTTACTGCTTTGTGCAACTCAGTGCATTTTAGAGTATGAAACAAACTAATAAAAACTTTAATACAGGTTTAAGTAAGCTACTTATTTAAATTTAGAGAAATGACATTAAAGGAAAAGTATAAGTGCACAAAATCAAACCAAAATGAACATAAAATAGAATATAAACACTCTCGCTTTTAGATTAATTTGTCTGCAATTTGTGTTTTAAAATAAAGGTAGAACTCAGTAAGAATATGTAGGAATAAAAAAAATCACACAAGAAATAGAAAAATGTCATACGGTTTCTCTTAACTGGAATAATTCTATGTAAAATATGCAGCACCTCATTTGGAATGCTATGCTTTGCATTGTAATATTTTCGTTTCAGTTGCAGTAGACTGTAGTTTCAGAGTTTACAATTAATGTCTGTACAGTACAGTATATTAATAATTTATTGGCTTTGTTTTGTCACTAACCAAGTTTTAATATGTGTATGACTCTACATTCAGTAGAGCCAATGAGCTGTTAATACTCAAATATGATCTAACTTACAGTACCACCGTAGATTATGTATTTTTGTGCAATTATATTTATTTTTCATATATTATAAATATGAAATTACAACAACTAATTGTAAACTAAGTTGTATTTTCTTAGCTTGTGTGTTATGAATTGCAATCGTTGTACTGTGCAGCATACACTTGTGTAGGATTCTTTATAGCCAGTTATGAGTTGGCATAGTGTAGTGAGTAAGCCTTTGGACTAAGAACAGATAGGCTGTGGCTTCAAGTTCCTGCTACATATGCTGTTGCATCCTTGAAGTACTTCACCCAAGTTGTTCCAGTTCACCCAGACACAGTATACACAGTAAGTGAGGTTCATCATTGCTGGAGGGAAATCCCTATGGTGGATTAGCATCCCATGTGCACATCCACATCCATTTAAAGCTACAGAAATCATGATGAGCTCTGAACTACTCTGGTGTAGATCTTTTTTTATATCTGTAAACAATTAGACAACATTTGACTGATGTGATGTTTGAGAGTGTTTAACATCATGATTACAGAACTGTTTTGAGCAATGTAATTTATGATGGAATTACTTTTTCCTTTTCAAGGGTTTTTAAAACTATTTTCAGCACCCAGACAACAAATCCACACATCCAAATGTCAATGGACATCCATCAGGGTACAACAGCGTTCTTTTCTTTCCAAATAAAGTTAAATGAATCACACAATTCCATCATTTGCATTTGAAGTCTTGATCACAAATAAAGAGGTTGTTTGTACTTGTGATAGGCTGAAGAAAGAAAGAGAGTGAAAAGCCACCAAGTTAACAATGAGACCCGGAAGCACCACCACATTCCATTGCTGACCCTTGACCCTGAAAAAGTCCTTTTTCTCTCTTCATCGTTTGGAAGTCACAACCTCTAACAGCAGTGAGCACTGTTCTTCTGTATGTGATAAAGAATGCATACTGGATATGGGTACACTTCTGGTTGGAGAAACAGCATGTTGGTAAGGAAATTAAAGCCCTTCCTGCTACGTAGGTCTCTCAACCCCAAAACAAGCCCAATGCACAATATTTGTTGTACATTTCATACATATTTTACCATGTATCCATTAAACAACATGCATCTAGGTTTCACATAATAAGATAGGAATTTAGTTTTGCAAAGGCAAAATATTTTCAAAAAGGTCCACTGCAAAAATGTAAACATCATACTGAAAATGAATTCAGTTAATTTAACTATCTGTTTATTACAGATGGAATTATCAGGGGATTATTAGGTCAAGACTTATAAAAATCCTGGCAGTGGTACAGTGCAATAAACCTCAATATTTCAGCACATTTTGAGTAATATTGTAAGATGTGCGTAATATTCCTAGATTTTAGCATCAGCTGCTACAATTTAATCATATTCTACTAAGTGTAAAAGTGCATACTGTGCAGTACTCCAGTCCAACAGGTTATAAAAAAATATACAGTGTTTAAAACGAGAAGCATGGAAACTGGGAGACTTTGGCCACTGGCTTATCTTACCATCTATGTTCTCCTGGGTTCAGCATAATTTTGTGAAACTGAAGCCCCCAAAGAAACAGCTCGTGAAAATATATGGTTTCCTGTCACCCTAATCATCCCCAGCTTTTCAGCAAGGTATTTCAGACTATAAACACCCTTCCCCCAACATCTTTCCCTGAACCCCACCTCCACCTCCACAGCTAGTTTGAAACTATTTTCTTCTAGGCTCCTCTGTCTACCTCGTGAGTGCTGTGTTCTCCATGACTAGCCTTCTAATTTATTTATGCATGTGACTCCTGCTTGAACTCTGAACGGAAGGCCTTACTGGGCAATAAAGAGCTTTTGGTGGACAAGGCCCCTCTTCTCTTCCTATCTGGTGTACTTTTTCCCAGTGAAGTTTCTGTACTGCGCAAGCAACACATAAAGCTATATACTATAGCCAGTACTTGGAAGTAAACATGGAAGAATGCAATGGGGATTACACACAGTACCTGTTATTTTTAAATCTGGTAAGGTCTAGCCACACAGAAGACTCATTCAGTTTTGCCAAACTCTATTATCAAACAGTGTCTTCAGGGT
Source organism: Lepisosteus oculatus (assembly GCF_040954835.1). NCBI lineage: Eukaryota > Metazoa > Chordata > Actinopteri > Semionotiformes > Lepisosteidae > Lepisosteus > Lepisosteus oculatus. The sequence goes on along the minus strand of NC_090719.1, from coordinate 6,741,012 downwards.
TTATAAGTGCATCTTTTTTTAAATTCAAGCTGCCGCTATGTGTATAAATTTTGTCACAAGTATGACAGAAAATACTGACAAGATTGGCCTTGCACTGAATATAAAATTATGTCTTGAGCATGTGAGTTCTGCAAAGGGTAAACAATTAATATTTTTTGTGCTTTTTACTGTAGTATTGTATATGTATCCAAGCTAGCAGTATGGCTGCAATTACATACTTTACGCTTGTTCCCAGAATGTCTTTTAAAAAAAGTGATCTTCTGGGAACTGAATGAAAGCAGATTGCATTGATATGAATACTCCCTTAATAGACTAGCACTGGACAGAGCAAAGAGTAGGACAGAGAACATCGCCTACGTGAGCAGCTGACCACATTTAGACAGATCTGAGCAAAGCTGCTGTTACTCATGTACTCGTAAAGCAGAATTACAACCACAGCTATTCTCTCCCTCACAATAGCACCTCAAGCCTATTCAGAATGAACAGTCTGATGCAAAACAGATGTCTATTTGACAAACTAGAAACCCCTGGGCTTGAATTAAGAGACAGAAAGATGGAAGTCCAGATGGTCAAATCTTACTACACAAAACAAATTGCACAAGCATTCCTTTTAGGGAAGATAGATATTAATCAGACCATCACTTCTTAATCATTGATCATCTGCAGTGATTAAAATAATAGCTTAGCCTATTATGGTTTCTAATTAAGTCTGGAGCTTTCAATGTACTGTAAATCATTGGATACTGGTGGAAAACATAAAATACAGAACAAACAAATATTTTGTTCTCTCATAAAAATATTTTGTGGAGTAGATTAATTCTCACAAGAGGTGCAGATGTGCACTAGTAGGAAACAGGAAAATAATACTTGTCATGTTTTGTTCTCTTTGGTCTTAGTTATATTTCTGAGGACTTATTTTGTGGTACTCTGTTGCATCACACACAAAGATTGCAATGTCAGACCAAGGGATGATAAAATGATGGCTTCAATGGTTGGAAATACTGACACAACATACAGTGGTCATTAAAAGGAAAACTTTGTTCAAGCCAAAACTGGATTCCTTTCAGCCCAAAAGTAAAACTGTTGATAGGCATGTTTAAATAAAAAGAGGAACCATCTAAAATAAATTTGTTAGAGAAACATTTTTAAGGGAAACACATACACACAGATACACAGATAATGCCAACTCTCTTATGAAAGGTCTTCATTGTTCTTTTGCCACATTTTAATGTTGTCTTTTTTGTTTGTGGTTTCTTGTGGTTTTAACATGCTTTTACAGTGCTGGTATTTCATGACACATCATATCAAATGTTTCCAATAATTTTTACTGCAGTACACTGGGACAGTCATTGTCCTGTGGAGCAGAACGTAGTGAAAGTATGTTAAAACATTAGAAAAAAACACAAGAAATATCCACATTCTGTACACTGTAATGAATTCACTTCTTATTCATTTTTTATGTATTAAAAAAATATCAAGAGAACATTTTCTTGGACTAGAATAATAAAAAATTGTTAGCAGAATATTCACCTCTTGGTGATGCACTCTGTAGAAAGTCAAAGTGTCTGAGCCTCACCCATTCTTAAAGTAAGAAGAAATCACTGGGCAAAATATTTGTTCAAGTACAAATTCATGCTGTAAATGTGATTCTTGTCTCTTCAAGCTTTTTTACACTCAGCTAATGATCACCTCTGTGAGACACCATTTTTTTCTGCTGCACATTTAGAATCATCCATCCATTTTCTGAATTCTTCATTCATTTCAGGGTGGTGGGGGAACTGGAGCCTATCCTGGCAAGCAACTGACACAAGGCAGGGTACACCCTTGAAGGATGCTCCATCGCAGGGCACATACACATACATAGACACACACACTCACAACTAGGGAGAGTTTTCCCTGAAGCCAATTAACTTACCAGTGTGATTTTAGACTGTGGGAGGAAACCAGAGCACCTACCATCCCAGGTTGGGAATTGAACCCAATTCGAGGCAGCAATGTGAGGCAGCAATGCTAACTATTGTGTGCTGCCATTTTAGAATAATTCTTTAATTATTTCACAGAGAAAGACAGAAACCTGTTGGCAGACATGAAGGAATGGCTGAAATGTTAGGTATTTGAAATAGCAAAATATAACAAAATCATAAAAGCAAAAAAAAGATAAAAATTACAAATATATTTTTTTTCTACTGAAGCACCATGTTTGGCTGAAACTATTACACTGAACTGTAGAGCAAATGAAGATTTCAGTATCACTATGATGAAGAAAATAGAGGTACACTGACTGCATGCTTAACAAGAAAGGTTTTCTATATATTTTCCCAATATTGTTATTGCCAATTCACTCCAGGTAGATTCTTATGTATAAGAAAATAAGACAGCATTGTGAACAATGTGCGGACAAATTCTGTTACATCATTCTCAGGCTTTATCTTCCCCCTCTATTCTGCAGACTGGAGCTTCACATTTTTTAGGCTTCTTCCTAGCACATGGTATTCTGGTAACATGAGAGGAAACAGTGACAAGATCTCAACATCTGCTTTCAGCACTGTTTATGTTAGACATACCAGTAAATATTTAGATATGGCCAAAGGCTGAGTCAAAATGCCTGAGAAAGATACACTTGACTGTATCATTGCCAGAGTTTTCCTGTCGAAATGCACATAGGGAGTGCTGCGAATTCAAACCATACACACGTTTAGTTTCCTTCAAAAAGCTGCCATTACTGTCCCAAAAAGCAACTTTGAATGATATTTTTATTTCTTATGAGCAGATACGGATCATGCACGCACTACTGTATATTGTAGCACTTTATGTTTTTGGAAAGCATTTAGAAGAAAATAAATTCTTCTTCCTCTTCTTCTTCTATTTGCAGAAATGGATGATGAAGTAATGCCACTTTTTTAGGAATGCATTTAAGACATATTAGTTATTTGTACAACTTAAATAATAATAATAAGTTCCACAAATAACTAATATGATGATATGTTGGAAAATGCATACCTAAAATAGTGGCATTACTTCTTCATCCATGCCTTCAAATTGTATGTCTGGGTCCCCATGTAAATTCAAGATAAAAGACTACATGCAAATGTATTTAGCCAATTTCAGACAGTGCCGTAGATGTTGCAGGCATCACCTTATGATACATCTGTGTGATCTGGCACATCTGCCTTGGTGGCATTGCAGATTCAGTAGATGTTCAGAATGTGCCCTGGCACATTCCTCAGTATCTTGGGGTATTCCAGTTTGAAGCATATCCATTTACTGATTAAGATCATCACTGGATATGTGTAGCAATACTCTGGATGAGAAAGACTTGCACATGATCATTTCTAATTTTAAATTATGAATTTAAGGTTGTTGGGATACCAGGGCTTTTTTAAATATTGTTTGGTTTTCATATGTGTTTGCTTTCCATCTGTGACTTCAAGACATTTCTGATGTATGTAGTTCAGGTGGGTAGCTGCGTCAGCATGCGTAGGCTGCAAAGGAACAAGTAATAGGTTTATTCCATGCTGAAAAAAAGAAGAAAGAGAACACAACGTTGCGGCCGTGGAGCCTTCTTCAGGTGTCAATACATTTCTGATGTATTCTTAATAAATCTTTTCATTTGTCACCAGTTTTCACATAAAAATGTGCTTGGTTGCAATACAGTTCATACAGTAACACAAAAATGTACTGGGTGATATGTTCATAAATGCATGGCATAGTGATGCAGTGATTTGCAATGACACCCCTGAATTACTTGTAAGTGTAAGTTGGAGAAGGAGAACCAGTTGTAGGTAGTTTCCATTAAGTATCATTGAAGTACAGTACAGGACCTTTGTATTTAAAGAGCTGCAGTATGCAAAAAACCCTTTGTCAAAATAACTTTTAACTGCTACAGTAGATGCACCCTCTAACATAGTAAAAACAATTAGTTAATTCTACAGCACAAGAAAGAAGCACTTTGAGAGGGAGTTACAGCACTTTACTACCAATCTGTGTTGTTAACCACTCACTGATTTATAATCCAGCACATTTTACTTTTCTTATATATTCAATAAAGCCAGAAGGCAGTAGGTCTCCTGCATGTTGTAAACCTAAAAAGAAGCCAATTTATCTTTTCAAAATTCATGATGTCCTGAAGCAAAAACAGATTTTATTATTGGTTTTATATTATATCCGTAAGGCATAACTAAACAGATTTATTATTTACAATGTATTTCCATCTGCTTGTATGTTATGTGGCTTATTCACACTTCACAAAGTCCCCACACAAAATGCACCCACGATCATGGATTGCCTTCTATACTCAGTTCCTAAGTGACGGAAGCTCATCTGATTTTCTTCAGCACTATCACTTGTAATGGGATCTGTTCTAAGGTAGGGCTGAACAATGAGCTGTTTTCATGCAGCAGCACATTTCCCCATCTACATCAATATTTAGATATTCCTCATCCAAGAGACCTCTTACAAATATTCACAGGGCTATATAACCCTGTGTTAGATACTTGTGGTGGCTCAAATCTTTTCTTAAATACCACATTCGTAGGCTATTAGCAGAGAAAAGTTTTTATGAAGGGAGAAAAACACATTAGCATTAAATAAAGCTTTGGAATTTCAGTAAATGAACCTTCTGCTAAATTTATTAATTTCTTACAAGTTTTAAAAATTGGAAAGTGTTGGTTCTCTAATTTGAGTCAGATTTTTGACTGTCAGATTCTCAAATCTGATTAAAATCGGCTTGTCAGATTTTTTCATACCATGAATCCAACTGAAAAAGGAAAAATGTTCTACTTGGTAATCTTGCTACCGAGTCCTGTTTGTTATGTTTGTTATGTCCAGTATGTCATGTCAAGTATGCCTGCTAACATAGTACAAACTTGCAAGCCAATTTTGGCCTCCCTGTGGGTCTCAAGCCAGACTTAACAATGAAGCCAGGATATGAGTCATTAACTGACTGACTGGGCTGGGCAACATGCTGATGTGGCACATCTTGTGAAGTGTTTAGTTAATACTGAAACACCACCAGAGTTGAAATTAGCTGTCTAATTCTGAGCTGCAGGATCCTTGTTTTAAATGTTTAGTTGACATTGATTTATTTCTCTAACATTATAAGACTCTTTTTAATTAGTCCTTTCTCTCCCATTATTGATTCAGACATATCCCCCTTCAAAATCATTGGATAGTGGTCTCTGGAGAAACTCATGGTTGAAAAGAAATCAGGGCACTTCAGTGTGATCAAAATGAATTGTCATTTGTCTAAAAGAATTTCTGCAAAAGATTCAAATGATTTTAATGAGCTTTAGTTCTCCCTTCTGAATACAGCCCAGCACAACAGGAATTTCCCCAACTGCTTTGTAGTGTCCTTCTAATACCATTAGAATGAGCTCTGACACCATATTCGGAGAGTAAGATATAAGTGAGAAAGTGCAGAGCTACACTGCTCCCCAAACACAATAATATGTCTGCATTCACACTCCTACCCCCTGAACAAGGTTCAGTGCAAATAACTAAACATGAGCATCTAGTCAGGTTTTTATCTAGTCTGATTATCTAAACCTGATTATATAATTAGGTTTTTGAACAGGACTTTGAAACATTTTTATCTTTAGCCAATTTCCCTGGCCCTTGACAGGTATTGCAATATAGTTAAGTGCCCCTAAACCATGTATTAGTTAGGGAAAGCACTAAAAAGTAATTGAATTATTAGCAAATAACTGTCTTTCTATTAATGCACTAAATAATTTTTACCAGAACTAGGATTTGGGAATCTTTGAGGATTGTATTTATGAATCTGGGAGTTCTAAGAAGAAGCCTCTTTTAGCTGATTATGGAACGTCCAGAAAGAAACATAATGACATATTATTGTTTCAGATTTGCTCCAATGCTTATTTTACTTTGTATTGTATTTTAATATACTTCATGTTGTTTTCAGGTTTTTAATTAGAATCCATACATATCTGTATTTTTACAATACAGAACAAACTTGCAATGGAAATGTAATCAGGCCTTTTCCTGATGTCTCTTTAGACTAGGGATATACAGTACCTGGAGTTCTCATGGTCCATTGGAAGCAACATAAATGATGAACATCACTCTTGATTCACTTTGTAGCTTGAGAGATTCCATATTAGACAATGGAAAAAGTGGAAACTGCCTGAGCTTAGGATGGGTAGATTTCTAAGGTCTTTGGGAGGAAACTCTTTCTTTAAATGGGAAAATGTTGTGATGAGACATTTCATCCCAATAACCCAAACATGATGTATATATTTGTGGGGATCCACGCCATCCACCACTAAAGTGCAGCAACCAGGGGAATTAAAACAAAAATAATTTAATAAACGTTCAAACATAGTTGAATCTACTTTTGAATATGCTATGGATAATTAAGCAATTCCTTAGCCAACTTCTTCCCTTCCTTGCTTGTATGTGCTTGGATAGAACTACTTTGTAGTTAATTCTCATCTCCTTAAATTGTATGATAGTTACTTGGGATCTTGGTGAACCAGTAAGGATATATTTCTTATTGGTGATAAAGAGGTGCAGCTGATTTTAGGGGATAAATATACAAAATGTTATTTTACAATTTCAAGTCGAATATTTCTACCCTTTATGGGTTGGTGAATTTATAGTATTTATTTGACCAAAGTAACAAGCATAATATATTGAAATTTCCTCAGCCTGAGGATTTTCATTACTTGTAATTTTAAGAATGTAGAGATCAAAGAATTAAATTTAACAACTAAAGTCATGTACTACTTTTGCCAAAAATGTTACATGAAGTACCATCTTTAGAACCTAACAGGCCGCAGTCAGGTCAAGGTGTGACAACAGCAAAGCCCCCATCAGACTGCACTCAAAAAATATATATAGTAGAGGTTAATTCCAAGTAGAGGTTAATTCCAAGCTGAAAAATAAAAATAATAAAGACAAAACACAAAGGTGGGGCGTCGAGCCTTCTTAAAAATGTAAACACAATACAGCCTAAAGAAGGTCCTACAACTGGAACATTGTACATTATCTTTTTTGCTTTTAAATTTCAGTGTGGACTTAATGTCTGCTTGTTCCTTGGCAGCCTGTATAGCTCCCTGCTATTTTACACATTGCTCCAGTTTCACTGCACTTTAACTGGTCTCAGACACCCAGATGGTAAATTCACTTTAGCCACAGTAAATAATGTGACAGCATGTTATACCAGTTACAATTCATTGTACTCTTGCGCTTTCGCTTTACAGTGAAATGGTGAAACACATTTCTATAGATGATACCTGCGACATATTTACTGACATCTGTAATGTCTGGAGTCAGTTTCCAAGGAGAAGACTCCCAGTTAAACCTTGCACTCCCCTGCTCAACTTTTTATATGATTTTATAGCAAACGTCACCAGACATGCTCCATAAAGTATACATTATATAAATATATGTATATAATGCTTTGTTGTTGTTTTTGCCAAGGTTTCCTAGCAACTACCAAAACACCGACCCCCACCCATAACTCCCACACCCCTTATTTATAACAACTGTGGAATTTACACAGCTGACTTATTTAAAATTTTCACATATGGTGAGGGCTAATTACAAGCTGTGCTGTCAAGGGGAGATGTCACCTTGTGCCAAAAGCTTTGTTAAAAAAAGAGGCTCTCCTAGGTCTAAAAAATTACACAGTTTGGGGTTGAACTGTTACATCTGCTGCTGTTAAAAAAAGGGCCTTTGAAAGCCTGGAAACCCCTGAGGTGAGCACATCAGGCAGACTCTAGATGCTTGAACTGCATAAGTCTTTCATATTTAGTCTACTTTAAAGACTGAGATCACACAACTTAAGACAGTTGGACAGTTTTAGAGGCAAAACTGGCCTTGAAGACATAAATGAGCCAAGAATGCTTGCCGAATCTTACCCAAAATAACTTAAATGGGAGACTTACTTCTTCTGCCAGTGCTGTTTCAGCATTACACTAACTTAGCTTTGAAGACTATGTATGTTTAATACTGAGTTAGAACATGCTTTCCTTCATGGGTGAATAAAAAACAGATGTTTTTACGCATCAAACTACATTTTACATTTTTTGGAGTGACATTAACAGCTGAACTTACTGTTAATCGTAAAACAGTTGTCTTCAATGCAATGAGAAAAATTATTTCAGAAAGCTTCATATTCTTGGCAAGGATTATGGCAATCCAGAATCTTTCTTGAATACGGTGTATAGGATGTAAGGTGGGACTACATTAGTAGTCCATTGCAGGGTAAAAAGACACACAATCATTTAACTTGGGAACAAATGTTGACTTAGCCAGCATGTCTTTGGAGGGTAGGAAGAAATTGGCGCTCCTGGTAAAAATAGGGAGAACATGAAAACTCTGTACAAAAGGCAGCCCAATCTATAATGAAACCTAGGACCCTATAGTTGGGAAGCAGCAGCATTAATCACTATGCTATAGTGTTTGCTATGATAAAAATAGTTCTAGTCAATTAATTTAAAAAACAGTTATTTTATTAGTCTCTAAAGACGCTTTCTTAATGCACAATAAATCTTTTTCATGAATACAGCTTTGTCTTTTTGTGCATTTATGAACATGAAAATAAGAAACTGCACATATTTTAAGGAAATAGGCATTTCAATAAATGATTAGTGCACTTCTTGTATGATATTATTTGTATAATAGTATTCGTATTAGTAGTATTATTTGTATAATGCTATTGTATTCATTTATTTTTAAATATTATGCATTACATATTTATTTTGTGTTTTTGACTCAAAGCTCATGTGTTGCAGAATGTATGTATTTTAAAAAAATATTATGATGTTGATTCTTTGTATACATTACTGTCTCACTAGCAAGAGTTAAGTATAAAGCTTGAGAAATAATCAATGTTAGCTCTTCCTACGCCATCTGATTCATACGTTTTGGGAGAAAATGAGCAGAGTCTTCATCCATCCAGTTCAGCTTCCAATGACATCATTCATCACACATCTGGATGCACTTAAAGTAAGATGGTTCAATGAAAGAAGAGCATGAAACATATGAAAACCAGCTTAGAAGACAGCCCTAAAACGGCCCATGTTAAAGAAAATATACTTGGAATTAATCAGTCTAAAAACCTAAAAAGCAGCCTCAACTGTTTAAATAAATGTTTTTTTTTCATTGTTTAAATCTATTTAACACAAAATGGCTCACTAAAAAATACCTTACGTCATATTTATATTATTTGAACTTTGGAACATTTTCATAAGGCAGCAGTATGTGGTTTCAGACTTTTATCAAACATTAAAATCTTTAAGCCTCTTTTATTCCATAACTGTGTATTTTTAGAATGCACTGTGAAGACTCCAATGTCCTTTTTAAGCATGACGTGAAGGATTCTCTACAGCTGACAAAAATGTGATTAAATAAAAATGTTTTTACTAAAATTATATTAAAGCTGCAAAAAATGTTATCTTCCTGTCACATAAAATCATTGCCTTGATTTGGCACTGGATGGTTGGTACTGCCTGTGCAAGACAGTACAGTTAATCTCTGCTCCTACCGACACCTGGATCACAGCAGTACAACACACAGAAAGTGGTGGCCAGTTACATTACATCTGTGAATATTTTAAAGATTAAGCTCTAGAAAATTGTATTAAAAAATGAAGTGGTGTATTTTATTACAGAAATCACCATAAGAACAGTGTTGTCCTTTATACTGGCAGCAGTATAAGCTACATTTGGAACATATTAAAAGTTTGTATTATTCCCACATGTAAAGGGAATTTCACAACTTACATTCCTATATGGGGAAAATGAATGGAATCAGTGTGAATCACACAACTGAAGCAAGTTTAAGTGGTATAAGAGTAAAACGTCACTATGCATTTCAGATCTAAACTAATGATGATCTCAACAATATGTGTAACATGCAATGCACTTGCAATATTCTTTGAAAATGTTCTCAAAGTATACTAACATAACGGAAAGTGCAGTCTAATTATTTTTTTCTCCTACTGTCTGTATCGATACTTACTGAACATTATAGATAAAAAGTCCTTGACAGTACAGAAATGCCAACCGACGTTGATGTGTAATTGAAGACAGGATATATGTTAAAGAGATTCCAGTGTTAGAAAATTGAAGAAGTAAATGATAGTCTCAGTATATCTCCAAGAGGAAGGAGAAAGGGGAATGGATTACATTCCCAGAAGTTTTGCAAATAGAATTTCACAGTTTGGTTTAAAAATAAGTTTTGGGTTTAAAATGTTCTCAATACATCATAAGAACTAACAAGGAAGAGAAACCGTTACATACAATTCATGACCCCATTTCATGTTTCACTTTAATCTGTAGTTGTTAAGCCAGGGGGAAAAACATTGAAACGTACCTCACCTATGTAGTATGATCCTGATAGGAAAGGGTAGAGGGTGATAAACATTGTAAAACCAATTTATAAACTGATTCAAAATTTAAGAAGTAATCCGGGTGAAAAAGCAAGTTATCAGAAGTTATGTTGGGAGTGCTCTGGTCAAAAATATTGTTCACATTGTATACCTGATAAGATTTAAGACAATTTCCTAAAATCTGAAGACAGTGAGTTTAAAAAATGATGATTTGTTTAGTCATTCTTTTCTTCTTATTTCCCTCCCCTTCTTTAATTTTAAAGTTTATTAAAGTGAATGGTACCAGGAATAAAGAATTAATATTATGTTAATTCATAACTTTTTGTATTTACTTTTACTCTAGAAACTATGTGCAACTGGTCTAAGAAAAACAAAACTTGTTAATACCTTAATATGTACTGTAACGAGCAAATATTATTCTTATATTTAACTCCATATCCTTCCACAATGCATTCCGCCATATTACCAAACTAACATTGGATGGTTGTATTCATGTTAGCAAGAATGTTCTAATTTCAGTGGCTAGGGAATACAGTGTGACACAGTGACCACACATTGCCAATTGACTAGATATAGAATTCTTGGTCTTGGAGTTATTATTACAATCCCCCAAGAACATCCCAATCCCCACAACCATACCCCAACATCATAGTTCTACATCATAGTCACTTGATCTGTATTGAATATAATTCAGTGGAATTCAATATAATTTATTATTTTTAATTATGTGTAGCCCCATCAGTCTGTGTTTTTATGGTCTTCAGATTTAGACTGTTTGCTCTTTCATTGATGATGAAAGTAAAGGATTTTCAAAATGTCAAGCATTTACTTTACTTTTCCTCTTTCAGTGTTCAAAGTCACCACCAGGGAGCAGGCTTCACCATCTCTTCTAAAGGAAAGCCAAGATGTAAAAAGTGAGCACTCGGCCCATTAAACACAAATTAAGAGAGCATTGCAAAAAAATATATCACTGGCATGGTCACTTTAAAAGGAAGTACTTTGGACAGCTGTTTTTATTCAGAAACACAGGGCCTGTCTGGGGAAATTGCTTTGTTTTTTTTTGTAATGCTTGGCACTGTGGATTGTGCCGTGAAAGATTAAGTGTAACTCCAGGGCCTAGCTCACCATTGGTTTCTTCAGACCCTGACCACCAATGTGATGTTATGTACCACTGAAATACATACACCCACAGCTTTCCAAAAAATGTACCATACAGGGAGAGAAGAATTGTTACATTTATTTTCTCTCTCTGACACATTCCTTCCTCTCCCAGGATCTCCCCAGCCTTAACCTTTTTCCTTTATCCAAACAACAGGGACATCTCACTCCAAACCAGCAGTTTTGTTTAAAGCATTAATTGCTGCAGTTCCTACGTAACAAAATGATCATATTACAATGGCATGTCAGTGTGCTGCACACATTTCTTCTTGATTTGATTTATTCATCCCCGCCTCCCTGTGTGTTCAGATCATGAAGTTTTCTGGCTGTACGGTGTTTATCATCTACTGTACATGGAATGAGCAGACTCATCCCCACAAAAACATCTTCATTTACCAGGAGTACACAAATTGGATGTGAGATCAGCAGAATTTATGACTGTCTTTGTTGTATTTCCTACAGTCAGTTGCTGTAATGTTTTTCTACTTAAGACTAAATAAAAAAACAGAAAAGGATCAGGCAAGCCCTATTTCTGGAATGCACCATCATTGCTGAAGCAGTGAAACACATGTATGATTTGTTAAATTGGTGCCAGTGCTCCATCACCACACTGACATATATTGAAACTTGTACCACTTCAGCCACCTTTGCATAACTACAACCCTCAGGATATATCGTGATCCAAGTCTCATAGTGGAATCTCCTTTTGTAAACAGCAGAAATGTGAATATTGCCATAAACATTAAAACATGTTCTGTAGACTAACAACATCCTGGTTTGATGAGTCTTTTGCATTTTTAGTCTTTATTACTTTGCAATCCATTTCAGGTTTGCCAAGACACAAGAGCAAAGGCTGATTGAAAACTTAATCACGATGAGTAAGACCTCCACTACTGGAATCTCCCAAAGTACCTAAAGGTCATATTAGCTCCACAGACAAGAAAACTAAAATAAGTGGAGAACAAACCTGCAGATTAGCAGAAACTTGCACACAATGCATGTCCATATCATCATCATCTCAATGTAGAAAACAATTAATTAATCTTAAAATAAGATTACTTTATTGGCCATATACAATTTCTTGTATTAGGAATTTGTCTTTTCGCATGCCCCAACTTGCTCTCGATGAGACACACACAGGGAGTGAAGCTTGGGGTCAGAGCGCAAGGTCAACCATTTATACGGTGCCCCTGGAGCACTTGGGGTTAAGGGCCTTGCTCAGGCTAGGATTCCTCTGCCAGCCGCGGAATATGTACCAGCAACCTTCCAGCCACAGGCACAGATCCTAGACTTACATTTTTAAAATTATAATAGTAACAAACTTTTTAAAGGTGCTTTACAGAGCGACAACAACAAAAAAACACAATATATGTACAATGTAAAATCACAAAGTAAGGAGATAGTAGATCAGAGCACGAAATACGGTAGGAACAAAGGGGTATATAACAGAACCAGTTAAGTAAAGGACCTAGATTTGAAAGAGCTTAGGGAAGGTGTCCAGAGCCCTGGGACATAACAGGAGAAGGCCCAGTCCCCCACAGAGTGTGTGTAGGGGCACAGATAGGATACCAGAATTAGAAGAGTGAAGGTTGCGAGACGGGGAGTAAGGAGATAATAGTTCAGACAGGTACTGAGGTGTCAAGCCATGCAGAGCCTTATAGGTGAGCAGGAGGATTTTGAAGTGGACACAAAATCTGACAAGACGCCAGTGCAAGGACTGAAGTAATGTAATCATTTGCACTAGACTTTGTCAGGATTCTGGATGCCGAGTTTTGGACATGCTGGTGTTTGTTCAATGTGGATTTAGAAACACCAGCGAATAAAGCATTACAGTAGTCAATTTGGGAGTACACAAATTTGTTGACCAGCTTTATAGGAACAGTTGGTTGATAACACAAGACATAATCTGGCAATATTTCCAAGGTGAAAGAATAATGTTTTGACAATATATTGCACATGTGGGTCGAATGTTAAACCTGAATTAAATATCACCCCAAGGTTTTCATTATCATCCACAGATATGGTTACAGTATTGGCTTTACAAAGTTGATGGGACTTCAATCTTGTCACAGTTTAGATGAAGCAAAGTTTGAGTCATCCATGTTTATATGTTAGAGATGTAATTAGAGAGGACAGAGACATCAGTGTCAGGTTTGGTATGGATGTAGATTTGACTATCATTAGCATAGAAATGCAATCTTAAAACCTGACCAAGTGGAAACGTGTAAATGCTGAAAAGTAGGGGGTCCAGTATCGAGCCCTGAGGAACACAAGACTTAATGAGACCAATTTTAGAGCTAAATCCGTCAAGAGAGACTAAGTGAAGGGATCAGGGAGGTAAGACTTAAACCATTTAAAAGCAGTGTAAGAAACTCCAAACACAATCTTAAGACAAAAAAGTAAGATATCATGATTAACAGTGTAGCATTGGGATGAAGAAGAATAAGGATAGAAAGGAAAGCAGAAGCAATGGCTAGTGACTTTGACCAGGGCTGTTTCTGAAACCAATTGGAGACAATTGGAATGTCTTGAAAAACATTCTAAAGTTTTTGCAAGAAAAGGTAAGCTGGAAACGGGGTGAAAATTGTTTAGATTGTCCAGAGCCACATATGTTTTTTTTGGCACAGGTAATAGCTAATAGCAGTTATGAAGGCCATTGGTACAACATCAGTGCTCAAGGATTCATTTATTATTTTGAGGACTATGGGGCAGAGAGTAGTGAAACAAGACTGAAATAAAGTGGTGGAATTGGGATTTAAAAAGCAGGTGCTGGATTTCATATGCAAAAGCAGTTTACTGAGGGATGCAAAGTCAAGAGGGAAGTTAGAGAGAGGGGAACCAATAAAACTAGGAAAGTGAGGAGGAGATGTGGAGGCAAAATGCATTGTGGAGAGAATGTGTCACTGGATGTTGTTAATTTTAGAGCTAAAGAAATCTAAGAATGTATTGCAAAGTTTACCAGATGAGTCAGGTAATTGTGTTGGTTTTGCTTTAGCTGTCTGTTGATGTGAAGAAAAGGTGTATTGGGTTGTTATGGTTATTTTCCAGTTTACCAGATGAGTCAGGCAATTGTGTTGGTTTTGCTTTAGCTGTCTGTTGATGGTGAAGAAAAGGTGTATTGGGTTGTTATGGTTATTTTCAATGATGTAAGAGAAGTAGTTGGATCTAGAAGACTCTATTGTATCCTTGTATTCAGACAAGTAACGTTTCCAAGCCCAATAATGTACATTTAGACCAGAAAGATACCACCTACGTTCAAGTTTCTGGAAGACTGCCTTCACTGAATGCACTAGGGGACAGAATGATAATAAGAAGTTAATAATAATGATTAGAGTTTTTATGGAGGTAAGGTGTCAAGGATAAATAAGAGAGAGCTATTGTAAAACATATCTATTTTGTCCTCTAGAGGATCAGAGGTAGAGAAACAAGAGAGTGAGGATAGAACAGAATTAATTAATCTAGGCTAACCAACTGATCACCAGTTGTGAAAACGTACAGAGCATAAAGGAAAAGCAAGTTGTCAAAGAGGCCTAGTTCGAGGTAAGAGAGGTGGGAAACAAAAGAGTCATTTGCAATGATTGAGTATTCATCTTAATCTATTAATTTGTACAACAAAAAGTATGTACCAGTTTCACACACAACTGTAAACATGTTATGTAGTGCTAGAAGCTGCTTGACATAATAAAGCTACTACTCAATGTTGCAACAACACTCAATGAAATAGGACATATAGAACAATGCAAGGTACAGAGTAAGTATCACTACAGCATGATAATCTGATCAAGCAAGATTATCATAATTGTAAGAGCATGTAAACAGTAAAGTAGCAAAGGTAAAAACTTGAAAACAGAATGGTAGATATCCAGCAGCACAATGACAGCAACAAATTGAAGGTATCCTGAAACAGAAGGTATAGAAATTACAGGTGCAGCCTGAAAAGATCAGTGTGGAGAAGTTACCTTTACCCTGTTAGACATCATGCACTCATGTTTCAAATCTAATAAAAGCAAGAAAGATAGAATTAAGCTGAAAGATTTTAACAAAGTCTCACAAAGGGATCTTCTCAGTGGGTTCACCACTGTACCTAAGGGTGTTTTTAGGTATTTCTGAGAACTGAGTTACTCAGAAATTCCAATTACTCAAAACTAAATTTGTTTGAAAATACTAAAAGGAAATCTGGCCAAGCGACTAGCTAGGAAACCTACACAAAATATTTTTCTGATTTCTTCATAATTAAGATGGATGCACCCACCACATACTGTACTGTGGGAATGCCAGATCCACCGTGGAAAAAATATACAGTATTAATGGAGGCATCACTTATTAATTTCTTTTGTATAAATGGGTTGTCTCATTTTTTATTGAAGACAAACTTTTTCTGTTGTAAATGAAAGTATCTTTTCCCACATGTCATAGTGCACAGATCAGTTCAGTGGTACGTTTCAGGAACTCTTTTAAAAACCTGCATGGCATTTTTCTATGTTTCAATCACTGTTTTCATGCATACTTCCAGCCTTGAGTTACAGTACCTTCCCACAGTAGTGCTTTGGCCTGACACTGACAGATACATTAATACACTTGGTGTCCTAGATGGTTATAATACTGATCAGGCTCAATGTACTATATGAGCCTTGTTAAGCAAACCTGATGTGCAGTAAATTGTGATTCTGCCTATTTTACAGATTTGTTTAGAATTGTATATAGAAAGCATATATTCCCAATATGATCGTAATAAGTCAAAGAATGTATTTGCCTTTTATTTCCTAGTGTGCACTATTCAGACTATTGTAAATGTACATTCTTAAAATAGTTATGTTACTGTTAGCCAAACACTTTAATTTGTTAACGTGCATGATCATTTATTACTGTAGAAAAAAGTGGCAAAGATAAATAAATTCCTGGAGAGAAAAAAAAAAGAAAAATAATTAAAAATAAAGTTTTGTATTTGCTTTAGACATAAAGTTAGTTCCCAGTGAACCAAAAGGTGGGTGGTGTCTATTTTCACATCTAACTTAAACTTTCCTATTGCTTGTTTAAATTTACTCCAGTTCACAGTGTGAAACCCCAAATCCCTAAAGCTTTGATGGACAGATTTGGTGACACATGTAAGGTTGCCATAGCCAAAATGTAATGTAGTGGCTCTCTGAAGGCACCAGTTCTGTAGGGTTTGGGCATTTACTGGAACAATTATTAATTGTAGCAGTAAATCACAAAGTTGATTCTTTTGATGGCTTTAGAATCCAACCATGCGACATAACTCAAACAACGCACACACACAGGTACTAATACACGAGGATACATTTATTAATACATAAAATATGCATATAAACCTAACAGATCTTATCGAGAGGGTTATCAGAATACAAAAGATATATATTCAATCAGTTACAAAGTGTTACACATATCAAGAGGAGATACGTTCAGTATATCATTGATTTAGACCGTTTCGTAAATGAACTTGGTTATAACTTCTACATTAGATACTCAAAACAAGTACATAACTCAATAGGAATTCAATTGATATCAACTGGTTTGGATAACAATTGAATTCTCGAGCTGTAATGCATTGAAGTTGAATACTCATCCAATCTCTGGGGATTCAGATCTCCTGCGGACTCAAAGAAACAGTTGCAGGCTGTTGCTGTCCAATCCGCGCTCTCTGGCTGCGTGCCAGACTGTGCTGTGCGGCTTGCGACGGTGCGCTGCTGATGCTCACTGACCGGCTAGTTAGTGTTGGCTTTAACTAGCAAAGTTTGCGCACAGGAGAAAAGATGACTGTGGGTCCCAGCAAGTCAGGAAGAAGACCGGTTCGTTCCTGATGAAGCGCTAGTTCTGATTAGTGATTCAGCTGTCCACAGTTCCGACCTGTTCATGAGGCCTGCTGCTGGTGCTAACCTTGGGTGGATCCTCTGGTTACTCTCTGGCAACCTCTGCTCTAGACTCTAAGAACAAAGGAAAGTTCTGGCACTCGGACACACTGGCCGTTACGTGGTTGTCCGGGCTGAGTCTCAGGATGGTCAGGAGGCGCGCTGCGAGAATGTCCTGCCCTTGGGAGCCTTCTGCTCCTGGGCCGTCCTGCCCTGGAATTCTCCTTTGAATTCCCTTTAGAAAAGTCCACAGAATTCTCCTGAATCCTCCTGAATCTTACTGAATCTCCCAGGCTCTCTGTGTTGCCTGTTTTTACCTGGAGGAACTTCAGCTCGTTGATTGGCTGAAAGTTCCATGGGCATCAGAGTCCCACGTGGGTTACTCGGCCCTACCAGTCCCTGATTGGTTGATCAAGGTGAGATATGAGTCACTTACTCCTGATACTTAGTAATGCAGTCCAGATGTCCATCTGGCACTCCCTAGACAGATAGGCACCAATGGATGACCATTGATCATGATAGTCAGGCTTAGCTAAGTGCATCCCCCTTTGGGAGCTGTCCTAGGAAACCTTATCAAAGGAACCTTAAATCAGCCTGCATGAATAGTTTCTCTGTGGCTGCACCACATAGATGAACAGAGAGATGGGGCCTAATTTGGGAAAGCTCAGAAACACTTAATTCTGCCTTATTAATAAGCCTTGCCGCTACACACATGTTCCCATGGCTCAAATTCAAATACACGTATGTTGGACAATTAGGACACATACCTGGGTCCTGAAGACTGTGAACATACTGTATAACAATATTTGCCTTAGTGCTGGGCTTGTGTGTTTAAAGTGTTTCTGCATAACAGACTAGAATACCATCTGAATTTGATCTATATTTACTTTTTTATTTGAAATACATTTGAATGTTTTTTCATATTTTGATTACTTGATTCATGGTTGTCTTTTCGTCCCAGACTATCGAATGTCTCTTTAATCAAGATATTCTATAAAAATAGTATTTCAGATGCCTTCCCAAGGCTGATGAGCAGGAAAAGTATGATGGTATTAAGTCATGGAAGTCGCTTGGTGAAGGATTCTGTGGTGATCTTGACACTTTCACTCAATTTGATTTCACTGCAAGCAAAGACCTTAGTCTTCACTGATGGCCTTCACCCAGATTTTTCAGAAATGCCCTACTGTATATATGGAACATCTTCTCTCGATCATTGCAAATGAGAACATGCTCTCTATTAATACACATGGGTGAAAAAAATGATTAAACCAAAGGGTAACCAAAATGTTTGATAACTTTAAATGGTGGACTGTTGGCTTGGAGAGGTCTGCGGTTGTCACTGCTCTGAAATGTTCCCTGCAATGATCAACCAATCTTATTCCTGTTTCCTCTATGTAAATTGTGGGACATTTTTCTACAAGAAATGCAATAAATGAGATTACTGGACAAGCATGATGCCCTCATTAACTAATGCAATAACCAAGTGTTAATCACTTCCAACCAAAAAACACTATAATCAAAACAGCAGACTATCAATGTATAGCATAAGGAACCGTTTAATTCTAAAGCCTGTAATGGTAGAGTATTTGCTTGGAAAAGTTCACACTGACTTCTCTGTCAAATGTATTTCAATTCAATTCAATGTATTTTTATTTAGTGCCTTTCACAACAAGGTTGCCCCAAGGCGCTTAACAATACAATCGACGATACATTTTGTCAATATAGATCAAAAGACCTGAAGACAACGGAGGAGAGGAACCCAAAACTCCTTAGTAAGGTGAGCAAAAACCTCCAGGGGTCCAAGGTCAACTGGTTGCCAAACCCCTCTAGGCATGCTAACATTATATAATTTAAAAAAGGAAACAATGAGGGTATTAATCCATCCATCATGTCTTCTGTGTGTTAGTACTCCATGCAGATCTCTGTAGACCAGTAAATTCCTCCTAAATGATAGCTATATCCACGATGTTCCTCTTGGATCCATGGCAGTGATGCAGCATCCAACTCAGATGTTACCCAGCCCAGGCACCATCCAGACATGTGGGGAGGAGAATAGGATAGTTTGGTCAGAACAGATGTACCTACTTGGTGGGCCAACATAGAGATACACAATGGCATGTGCAGCAGCACCAGCAGCCATGGTTGCAGCAGGCTATAATGTAAGATGTGAGTAGGCTAGGCTGGAGTAATAGGTCTTCAGTCTGGATTTGAATACTGAGATTGACTTGGCATCCCGCATATGGGGTGGGGAACTGTTCCATAAGCTAGGGGCCCTGTGGCTAAAGGCTTTACCTCCAACTGTTATTTTATTAATTAGTGGAATATGAAGTTACGACCCCAAGTGTCTAGGGGTAAAGGGGTGTAACATTTAGGATAATTCTTTTGGAAGCAGGTGGGTTTTGATGAGGGACTTGGAAGCGTGATAACAAGGGTAAGGAACTAGAGTGGTGCCAAAGGAAAGAAAATAAACAAAATGGAGCTGGCTAGGAAAGTGAGGGAAAGCACCCTAACTAACCTCCATTGACTACCCAAAACCATACAAGACAAATGGCACTCACTCATACTAAAATACTGTAGTGTTACTAATACAAAGTCAACTAAGTGTGTAAAGTGTACCCAACAACCTAAACTAACCTTATATACAAAAGTTCACATAAAAACACAAGTGAACCAGGAATACAAATAAGGGAAAACGAGAGTAATCAGCAGGAGCAGGGTACAAAAGAACACAAAGGCTGAACATGTAACACGTTAGGGCAAGGTAATGGCAAAACAAGGATAAACACACAAACAAACGAAAGTACAAAGAAACTAACAGAAAACCAACAAAACAACAAAGCCGAAGCTATACGAAAATACACACACACACAAAGCAAACCAAACCAATGAAGCCGAAGCGATAACCAAAAGCGAAGCGATAACCAAAACCAGACAGGACCGAAGTCAAACGAAAGGCCTCTCCTTGCTGAAAACCTCCATGTTATATGCTGAATAAGATGTGTTCTGATTGGCTGAGAGCTAATTGATAATGACGTCATACTGAAAATGTGGTGTAGTGTTGGGCAAATGGGGAAGGGAGAACAATTAAGGGTCAGCATTGTGGACATAACAGAAAAAAGCACACACAGAACACACACTGGGACGTAACAGAAGGAGACCTGCATTCTATGATCTAAGCAGGCAACGTGGATGATAAACATTAATAAGTTCCATTAGAGAGACAGGTGCCTGACCACTGAGAGCCTTGTAAGTAAGTAGAAGGATTTTGAAGTCCACCCTGTACCAGGCAGGAAGCCAATGAAGAGAGCTAAGTATGGGGGTTATACGGTCGTACTTTCTGCTCCTAGTAACAATTCTAGCTGCTGCATTCTGAATTCGCTGTAAGGTGTTAAAAGAGTGGTGGGTGCTCCCTGATAATAGGGCATTGCAGTAGTCTAACCTGTTGTATACAAGAGCATGTATCAATTTATCTGTGTCTTGAGTGGAGAGAACCTGCCATAGTTTTGCAATATTTCTTAACTGTAGGAAGCATGTTTTAGATACTGTTTTAGATACTGTTTTAACATGAGAGTTAAATGAGAGCCTTATGCCTAATATGATGCTGAGCTGAACGAGGTTACGAGCTGAGTCTCTGAGGCAAATTTTTAAATCCTCTGAGTTAAGTGCTGAAATTATATTAGTCCTATCAGTATTGTTTCCTCAAACAACAGAACCTCAGTTTTATCAGAGTTTTCACACATCTAAGTCTTTACTTCATTAATGCAATTAACTAAAGTGATAATAGAAGAGTTGTTTGGTGTTTAAAAACACCTGTTCTAGAATTTTGTTTTAGGATACAACCAACAATTAATTCTATTGGAATTCAATTTATAGCTTAATATGTAATTATAAAAATTGATGTTGATGTACAGTATAAAATAATGTTTAAACTTTTAGTAGTGTATATTGAGCAATTTCAAGAGATATCCAGTACATAATAACAATACTAATAATAATCATCATCATCATCATCATCATCATCATCGAGATATAATGCTTTATAAGACAAGTAAATAATCAGTATATTTTTATTTAAGTTGGCATACGATAATTTCTAACATCTTCCTGAATATGTGTCCCACAATAGACACTTTTTGATGAAAAAAAATATTTGATTTGATGTGGTATCATGTGAACTCTTGCTCTTAAGATGGAAAGAGATTGCATTTGGTATTGCATTTAATTAGATGGTAATTATTTTATTCACTCTGTCCTCTTGTTAAGATGTTATGTCAGGAAAATAAATGTGCTCAGTAGAGGTGGTGTTATATCTTGTCTGTTAAACATAATCAGCAATTATGGACAACCATTTTTTTGCCAAGGTTGTGAATATAATCATGTCTCTGAAGTCACATCCAAACTTCCTGTAAAATTAAAAAACACAGAAATACAAGCAGTATGATTTGTGTCCATAATGTAACAAATCCTGCCCCAGAAAATGCCCCTTCTCCTCTTTTTAGCCACTGTCCACAAAAGGTCTCTGCACATCTCTGTTACCATTCAATGTATTCTGGTGTTAACATCTTGCATTGACACCAGGGTGGGAAAGATGAAGGCAGGATTCATCACTTTAACCTTTCTGACGCCATTCTGACTCAGCAAATCAACTTGTGGACTACATCTCACAACTCCAGTGGGGCTTGGACCAATATAAGCCACTTTCAAGAGCTCCTGACAATTGCCAGCTAATGGATTACAGAACATAAGCAGGGTTACAAACCCTTAGTTAGTTTATTTGGCCCATCTAGAACGTTGATAGTTATAGTCATGTTTTTCATAGTTTTAACTAATTGATCCAAGAATTTCATTCAGGCTTTTTGTGAAAGTTGCCTGGATATACTGTAGTTAACAACAACATGAAACAGTAGATGGTTCCAAACTCTCACAAACCTTTACATAAAGAATTGCCTCTTGTCCTTGATTTGAATTGCACTTTCACATAGTTCCTGATTGTAAATGTATCTATTTTTTGGACTGATTCCAGAGCAGCAATATATTTTTATCATGCTGTAACAAAATGGTAAACATTATTCTACATATGGTTTTACTAGTGCACTATAGAATTTAAATGTTAAATGTTATCCTTTTAACTATATATCCTAACATTTTGTCTTTTTATTACTCCCCCCACATTTGTCTAGAAATGTAAATGATGTGTCCACCTAAATATATATGTACATATACATATACAGTATACAGTATAAAAACCTGTTTTTACTAAATGAGCATTTGTTCATCAAAAGGCAAACAAAGACACTTATTTTAAGTTTTACAGTGCTTATTAAAATATGCAAAGTGCACTCAATTTAATGTGTCTCATGGGGCAATTCATCAACATTTTTCAGTATCTTATAATGTAATAATAATTATAATCATTTAATTTATTGTCAGATTGTATTTATTTTGAACACAATAACAGTTCACAAATCATGAATATTGTCTTCAGTAAATTAATAAAACCACTGAAAAGACAAAACTGAACATTTCTGTGACTGGATTTAAAATGAAAAAAATCCTCTGCTCTGCACAGGAGGATAATCATCATAGTATATAACAATGAATGATGATAAACCCTGACAATCTATTGTAGTCCATGGGTTACATTGAAAAACTCCTGTATTTATTATAATGGTATATTATAGCAGTTGCCGTAGCCCTTTATTATGCTAAATGACAATCAAAATTATCATGGTAAAACATAGTTGTGGTTTATCAAAGTTCATTCTTGTTAATTACTTAGCTAACAAACCAATGTTTTGAAGGTAAATTGCCTTTATATTTTTTCACCTGAACTACTGTAACTCATAAGGCAACAGCCACATCTACTCAACTTTATGACGGGAATATCCTACAAGACCTAAGATTCTGAACACAACTATAGACCCTTAGTGAAGATAGCATGAAAAACAATTTAAATTAAAAACCTAAAGTATTGCCTTTAAAGCATAAAAAATAAATGTCATACCGAAATGTATCATTACCCATCAAGCCAGATATAGCCACAAACCACCAACAAAATAGAATCCAACACTTCTTAAGAAAGATTCCAAAACCAATGATATCTGGATCCCGAGATATGAATGAAAACAACTGAAACAGAATTAAAGTGCAACAGTATCTACTTTGTTCTCACCTATGACATAGGTTAGAAAGTTACTCAAGGGACAGCAAGTAATCTAGTACAATGCTTTTTCTGTACAATTTTTTGTACATTTGTTTCTCTGCACAGGCAACTGTGAGGATTAAAGCAATCCAAAAAGATAATAGCATGATCCAAACCAAAAGACATCATCTCCCAAAGAAAAAAGCCAAAGAATTTCAAAACAATTTGCAATGAGAGAGTTAGGCTGAATGTGACTTTCTTGTATGGGCTATGTTTTATTTTGCATCGTACTTTAATTTTCCAAACTACACTTTGTCATTATTACTCTGCTGCTTGGTGCAGCAAACTTCAAAACCTTATTTCTGCTTGCTGTTTTTCTATCAATTATTGCAGGTTATCATGCAATCCATTCTTCTGTCCCATAAAAACAGTTTTAATGAAAAATGCTCAAACCACAGAACAAAAATTCACACCAGAAATAATATTAATAAAACATTATTTTTATGGTTTCGTACATCATGGAAAAAAAAGCAAATTTAGACTAAGGCTGTATGGATTGGAAATTATTGTTGTTCTTCTCTTTTCTCTTGCACAGGCAATATGATATTTTAAGAAAGTGGGTGGATAACTCTGACAACTACAATCTTCCCTACTGTCTTCTCAGGTGTGATAGTTGAGGTGGTTTCAGTTGGTAAACAACTGAAGATTTCATGATGGAAAATATATAATTATCTATTGCAAATTTGAAAACAAAAATGTAAATGAATCTTTGTTGTGAGTCTTTATTCAAATATAGAAAAATAACACTTTATCATGACATTTTCTGTCCACTATTCAAAGATGTCATTAGGCCGTTTGTAAGAAAACATTACCTTAGCTAGAAATTTAATAGACCCAAAGTCTAACACATACATGAAACAATTAAAATACTGTAAATGTCAAGTTCCTCAGTGTATATTTTCTACCTGAAAGGTAACAATAATGAGAATTCAGATTTCTTCAAGCAGTAAAATATACATTGACACAAAATGGTCTCAAAGTGAGCTGGACTGCTTTAATCCATTTTGTTTCCTCAATTGCTTCCAATGTCAAAAGTTTTAGTGAGATGTTAAGTTGGCTTGCACCCTTATAATAAGATCATTCCTTATTAGTAAAAACTGATTTCTATGCTTCTGTCATGGCAATTGTACCTGGAGTACAAGTATATATACTGATGGAAAAAAGAATCACAACACCACCTCCTCCACACTCTGGCCCTCCCATCTGCGTGGAACACGCTAAAGAGTGACTCATCTGTAAATTGGACCTGATGCCACTGCTGATGAGTCCATCGCAGCCTCTTTTTGGCCCAAGCCAGTCAGGTGTGACGTCTAGGAGGTGTAAGCAGAGGGCTTCTGACAGGTCGTCTTGCTCTAAGGCCAGCAGCATGGAGCCTCACTGTCCTGTCAGTGATTCGGTTATTGTGTCTGCCTGAAGTTTCAGCAGCAGTATGGGTGGCAGATCTGAAACGATCTCTCAGATGGACCAGTCTGATGTGTCGGTCCTGCTCTGGTGTGGTCACTCAAGGGGGATCGGATCTTGGACAGTCATCTGTCCTGCTGGTCTGCTGAAACCTTCTCTTCAGTCAGGACACAGTGGGGCGGCTTACTCCATAGTGTCTGGCAATGCTGGCACATGACATGTCTACCTGCAGCATGCCAATAGCCCTCTCCTTTGCTTATGGTGACATTCAAGGCATTATGGAATGCACAGAAAACTGACTAAGTGGGGCCTTTCTTGCAGTGACCTAAGCTTTGAATTGGAATGAGGCCTTTTTAAAGATGACCTGATCAGGCATTGTTCCACCTGGACCTTGTTGGGTAAAAGTGCACCTATCGAGCTTTTGTGTGATTGGCAAGTTGCAATGCTTCACTGCAAAAGCTGTATTGCTGGTCAGAGGGCTTAAAACAAAAACACAACTTTTTGTGAAAGTACATAAGCTATAACTATTGTATTCTCATTCCAGAAAATTTTGCGTTTCTTTTTTCCATCAGTATATAAAACTCTATAATGGTCCTTTTACCACACTGTTAATAGGCCTTGAGGTAAAGAGGCAGTTTCTGTTGGGTTGCATGACAGAGGTTAATGCAGAATTTCTGGTCTATACCTATGTTTATTCTTTTTACTGCATAATTACTTCTAATAATTCATTTGTGTGTGTAATTTCATACAGCATACAGTATATTTTTTTTCTGTTGACTTAAGTTTATATTGTTTGTTTATATTTGTTTCTCTTCTGTCCAATTGCTTTCCCTATAAGTCTATCTGCATTTTATTAGCATTTTCTACAGATCCTCAGCTACAGTATGTGCTTGTTGTCGGCCAAGTGACAAGGTTCGGCTTAAACGAAAAAAAAACTCCTAAAACAGAAATCTTCAAATGCAAACAAAACTGGATTTATTGCCTTGAAACAGTGATATAAAAAACTCACAGGAGCACCTCTCAGCCCACCTTCCCTCCAAGACAACTTCCCTCGACTGAGCTTTCCCAGTCCCTTTTATAGCTCCTTCTTTCCAAGGGCCACCCTCTCTTAAAGGGACTTGCTCATATCTTTTAAAAGAGGTGGACAATTTTTAAACAAATAAAATTCTTAATACAACTCCAGAATAACTTATAAACTTTTACAAAGTAATGTGATGGTTTTTATACATTTAAACAAAAAAAAACAAATTATTTATAGATGGCCTACCAATAACCATTCCCTTTAAGATCAACAGTTTTTTTAGTATTGCTGATGTGGCAGTGTGGGAAACTACAAACAGAAAGGTAACTGGTGGCCATTTTGCCCATCACAACACTGGGGAACAATGGGGAACACTGCAGTGATTTAAGGGAAAAAAAGGGTAGGTATTATTCACACTTCATACAGATGCAGCTATTCAAAAGGCATGGTACAACCCCTTACCTCACACAATTACCCGCAGTGCACTGCGGTGTACTGCGGTACGTGATTTGGCTGGCCAAAATGACTGACAGGGGCACTCGTGGTGCATTGGTTGTTAGTGAAATTATTTAATCATTTAATTAATCACTGTGCATGTTTTAATCTGCTTAGTATTGAATATTTGTATGGAATTTTACAACTAAAGGGAAATTTTAGTAGCTGAGCATAAAAAGAAGAGGAGCATAATGCATCTGAAGGCCATAAATGATATTAATTTAGGAACATAAACATATTATGTAAACTGTATATGGCTGGTATTGGTAGTTTAAATAAAAAATACACACCAGTATTCCACTTTCTTCCTAAACATTTTAACTACAAGTTACATGTGGTTATTTTGGAAACGTTTTTACGTGCTCCTTCTGACTATATTTAGTTTATATACTTTGTAAAAAGTTATAATGTTTTAACCTTTTCTGCAAATACGCTCATTATCACAGTTAACAAAAGCATACTTTTGAGAATTTTGATTAATATAGTATGGTATTGCATATCTAAAAAAATTAATGTGAAAGGCATGGTGAATTGGAGCTTCTCAAAACTTACTTTGTGTGATTAGAAACAAATACGTGATTACTTGTTACTATTACTATTACTTGTAGTGCTCTGCATACCATCATACAGTCATGTAAAATCCATCATGTATCCCTTGGATATTCTTCCTTGGCTCCTTCTTCTTTTAGCAGAAGGTAAAATCTGGTTTAGAGTCCTGTTCTCTGCTGTTTGAAGCTAAATTCCTTAAAGTGAGATTACAACTCAATGTCAAAGAGAATCCAGAGATTGTCAGACAGAGAATCTTGGGTAAGTCATACAATACTCTAGACTTTGTGTAAGCTACTTCCCTATGGTATATAAAGAAATACTAACAGAACTGACAGCTGTAACTTATATGGGACCATGAGACCTCTTACAGCACAGGAAATGGGCAGCATTGTTGCAAAATCTGTAACATGTTCCTCATGTTCTGTTCTTATAGATCATACTTTGAGAACTTCTGCATAAGCAGATGGTAATAATTAACAATCAGCAAAGGGGAAAAAGCTCATTTGGTGTGCCAAATATTCTAAAACTATGCTCAGCAGTACTTTTTGTGCTGGCTGCCCAGGAGCTGAAGTTAAAGACATCTGAACCAATACTTTGGACTATGTAGGCATTTTATATCTTCTTTTTAACACATTCGATTCTTCTATGTAATAATTATTGAAAATAAACAAAACACAAAGTCACTGTTCCCACTATTCCTAAAGATAAATAGAAAAAAAGTTTGAACATTTTCAGTACCCTTTTTAATCAATTTAGGGAATTATTGCTTTCAGTAGAATCCTCAGTACATTAAAATAAATATTTGTAATACATCACAATTGTTTATTGGTCTTAAAAGTAAAAACATTTCTTACTTTCTCAAATAAACTTCTACCTACCAGCCCACAAAATTAAGCATTCAGTTATTTGAAAGCCTAATTATGTTTTTAATCATCTACCATACCTGAAGAAGGGTCCACAGCCGAAACATTGGGTTTCCTTTCTTTTCTTTTCAGCATGGAATAAACCCATTACCTGTACCAATATACTATACTTTCCAGAACAAAATCTATTCAACAACATTACCCTACTCAGAGCCATACTAGGGATAGGAATGCTGTGTAAACATTGAATTCAGACATTAGAGAGGAGTTCCTGATTTCACACCAAGCAATTTCATGAAAAAACATTAAACAATATCCATCCAAAGTTCACTAACAAATTCAAAAGTACTGTCCATTAAAAGAGACAAAGTCAATAAATTTATCAAAGTACAGTATAGTATACTTGTGTATAGTATTGTACAGTATAGTTGTACAGTATCATTAATTTAAGTGCATTTCCAACTAAAACATTTAAATTTATCTGAAATAATGTTCTAAAGTAACACATTTTAGATTTAACCCATAACAAGTTCTATTTTCAATTTTATGATCCATAAATATGGGAAATGATTCTGTTGTTAAGAAATATTAGTCAATATATCAATATTACTAGAAAATGGTAGCCAAATACATGCTACAGTATTTTGGGTAATATTTTTCATTATTCAGAAATGTTAAAATACTTAAAAACAAAACAAATACTGGTTAATTGGCATTGGTACTGTACAGTATTTCACCTCCCACATGCTTACTGTATGTGCCCAGTGATGTGTTATCCAGGCTTGCGCAACCAGCAGAAATTCAAGAACAAATATTTTATTTACCAAATTATCATGCTGTACTTCTTTTCACAAAGGGTTATAGGAGTCATGTTACTGAACTGATACTTTGACTTCCTTTTAGAAATGGCTGGATGTAATCTTTGGGTCAAGAAGGAACTACAAAATGAGCTAGATGGGTTGAATGACCTCCTCTTCTTTGTAACTATTCTTATGTTCTTATGATTAACTGATGGAACGTTTCTAGACAATATGTTTCAAATCCACAAACATAACTGTCTCATATAAAATAGTTCTATGTTATGATAAGTATGAGCAAGTGATGCAGGAACAGACAGAATTGCAAGCCTGCATACCTAAAAAAATTAAAATGTGGCTTTCTGAAACTGTTTCCTTTCAGTTAGCCAGACATTCCATACTGTGGAATTTATTAATTCCAAACTCAAACCCAGGAATCAGAGGGGTTTACTTAAACTCCATATGGAGACCACATGTGCGTTACCTGCACTGTTGAATAAACATCTGTCAACTACCCTTTTAGGATCCTGAACTCAGTACTACTGCCCCCCAAAAGAAAATAAATGACTTCAGCTTTCTGTGTCTCCTAGTAAGAACTATGAGAGGGTTAAAATGTTATAGTCTTCTGCAATGGATTTACACCCTAATATCGCTCCATAAACCACTGGTGATCGAGGATCCCCAGGGACATTAAACATATTCCAGGGCTAATGCATCAAATCCTGTTCCTTCATGAGTCAAGTAACTTTCTTTACTCCACAGCCCCTTTTGAGCATCTGCAGGTCTATTTATTTTTTACATTTAATCTGACAGGAGTTCTTTGCTGTATCTGAAACATCGATCAAGAACTATGTTTCACATCAAGCTACTGCTTTTTTATTCACAAGACCAAGTGAGGTCAAGGGAGATAATTCTCATAATGAAATGGTTTTACTTTCAGAGAGGACCAGTTTAAACATATTATACCACATTGGGTTTCCATGATAATCTTGATATACTGTATGTCAGATGACTACAGTATGTCCGGTGTAGTTCATCTGCATAGTGACTCTGGTACCTCTAAATGAAACTGCTAGATCTTTTTTATTGTTATCTTTGCCTGAATGAAAATTCACTCCTAACCACCTTTTTATATTATATTAAACCTATATTATATTATTTCTCACAGAAGATGGCCATTTAAATAGTATATAGTACATAGTATAAAATAAATAGAAATGGGACATGTTATATTGCACATTTTAAGGTATTCTGTCTTTTAAAAGAAATATAAAAATATCAAGAGAATTTAAAAAAAACATTGCACATGTACCATAAGAATAATTCTAAATGCAAACCTTTGGCTTGTGGTCCTGAATAAATCAAGTCTGCACTTTTGTGAAGAAAGGATACAACTGAATGAAAGTAATTTATGACACCCAAAATTTCAATTGAGAAGCTATGGGGAGAAATCTACAGAATAGGAAAGAGGTAGGAGGTAGGGGGCAAGCAATAATGAAAGGAGTCATAATTTTCACTACTATTTCTTTCACCTAATGCAGCAGAACAGCTTGTCAAACTGCCTTGAATAGCATAACCTGACATACTGCCTTGTCATTCACAGGATAAAAATGGGACTACAGACAAGGAGAGTAGAAAGATACATTCTCAGGATGAAGGTGACAAAGCAAAATCTGGACAAAATTTTGGTTTCTTTTTCCAGTGGTTGTTGAGGAAATTACAGACCATCATATGAAAAGAACAACAGATGCCAACAAAGTGAAGAATATTTTATTTATTTTGTAAGGACTACAGTGTATTCTCAAATGTTCTTCTATGAACATGAAAAAAGGCTTGAAAACAGTGACAATAAGTCAGGAAAGTGGAAGTCAAAACTAAACAATAAAGGTACACTCCTTACATAAACCAGTGCTGAAAATTCTATATGATATACACATGCTTATCAAGTGAAAACAGGTGGATTTGGTGCTACCTAAAATGTTCTTTTGATGTTTAGATCTCTAGCTCACTGGTTTCTGTCACAGACGTCCAAAGGGACTAACCATGGGGAGCAGGAGAGCGGAAAAAGACCCATATGCGTTGCGGCAAGACGGGAAAAAGGCCCGGGCTTGAGTGCAAAGAGTTCAGGAATGCCGTATAGAAACCTATGCCCTCAGGGAGCGGACCTCGGGCGCCCTGGTGCTAGGCGGGTCTCAGGACATCCGAACGTCAATGCTGAGCGAGGACAGAGTGCAAGACCCGGAAATATATTGCCCAAGCGAAAGAGAAGGACCGGAAGGACAGCAGACCGGAAACTAGGGACAGGACAGAGAAGGAGCGCCCTCCGGCTGCAGAGGGCGTGACAGTTTCATAAAACGTCCAATGTACAATGCCCTTATCAAATATGCCTTTTAAGATTAAAAGTAACAAAAAGGAATATTTTGTCATTTATCTAATCTACAAAAATTGCATGCTACTTTTGAGAGCAGAGACTATGTTTTCAATTTGCCAGCAACTTGTTAAGAAAAAATGAGATTCAATTGGAAGGAATAGTCATTTCCAACATGTTAGTTCAGAGATAAAAAAAATAAACTTTTATCTCCGCAAAGTTAAGATTTAATAAATTACAGGCCAAACCAAACATTATTACACCTAAGATTAAACAGAAAAATACATAGATGCTATTGTGTTTTGCATACCAGAGCTGATTCCATGCTTGGATCTCAATCTTGAGATACTCAGATGTTCAAAACATTCATTTATAAAGGAGACAGTATGTAAATATAAATTTAATGAGAGATGAATACCCTTATTTCTAAATCACAGAGGCACACCTATTAGGTATCACCTATTTAGTTTGAAATATTTCACTGTATTATAAATAGAAACATATAGACATAATGTCCTTCTTTCTTTCTCTTTCTTAGTGTGCTAAAAAAAGCAACAAGGGCCTAATAATGTAATAATCTGTGCAGAAAAAGCTTAGAATTGTTATGATGTCTAAATTGAGAAATTGAATTGAAACTTGAAAGACATTAGATTCCCAATGTGAAAGATCTTAAATATTTTTAAACAACAATTGACAAATTTATACAGTTTCACTTTTTCACAAGATAGACCTACATTGTCATCTCTATTTTAGACTCTGGGTGCCAGTGGGGTAATTTTTAACTGAATAAAAAGGACTAAGGATAAAAGAGTGGAATGTCAGGTTGTTTGTTGATCCACAATTTATCATGTTTATCCAAAATTCAAAGTGTAAATGTTGCAAAAGACAAACTTAAATATTGTTTGGTAACATTTAAACACTTTCTAGAAACATTAGCAATTGTCTTACTTGATGTTCTTTCAGAGTGTTTTCTGCTATCCAGTAAAAAAAAAGGAAAACAAACATTTTACTCTTCTAACAAATACACTGTACAGATCTGTATAAACAAAGTGTACAGTGTTTTTTTTCCCTATAATAGTACAGTACTTGCCATTATGATACTTGGGTAGGCAGTGTCAACTTGTTCAAGTAGGTAGCTGTGTCAGCAAGCTCAGGATGCAAAGGAACAAGTAAAGGTTTATTCCATGCTGAAAAGGGAAGAATATTATATTTTACCATAGAACGGTTACTGTATGTAACGTAGCTGATAACACAAAAATATTATTTTATGGCTTTTAAAAGTCTTTTAATCCTATTGGGCAAGTCTTTTGGCATAAAGGGTGGGGTTGATGCTTGTTTGGGTTTGTGGATTGGGTGTTTGGAGGTATACCTGTGACATATTTTGAGTCTAATGATAATGCTACTGTATATTAGTGCTATGGTTCATACCTATTAATGGCTGAGGGTACATTTAGAGGGGAAGAGTATAAAGGACTCATGGTATAAACAATGCCAGGAAACTGCATTTTTTAAGAAGATAATCCACCCTTGAAGTTGCTCAGTACTCTCTGAATGAGAATGCTGAATAAGTCTCAGTATTGTAACCATTTCTCTTCTTTATCTGTGTTCACAGAAGTTGGAATGTGCTTTGAAAATTACAACCAGTTTAGTATTTCAAAACATTTCTGTAAAAAATACTGAATACTGTTTTAATTTAAGAAGAATAAAGGCGGACAAATCCCATAGCTTTAGGGACTTCAAGGGCATAAATAATTAAGACAGCACATATGGAAAATATTTTTTAAAAGCTATAAATGTTAACCATGTAAGATGTGTTGAAATGCCACAATGTTTTTCAGCACTCACTGAAAAAAAATCATATTTACCCTTTTTTCAAGTTTTGTTTTAAACCCCAATTCCTCTTTTGAATTCATTGAAGTAAAACTATATACAGTAGTTTCTGAAAGAAACATGTATTGAGTGAAGTTTTCTGCTTCTCATTGAACTTCAATTAGCAGTCAATCAAATAATACCGACTTAAAGCAGAGCATAGAAGAAAATGTTGTCTGAAAATTCATTCTTGCACAAACTTCCTACTAGAACTACTAGAAAAATAGGGAAGTTATTGGTAAATCAAGGATTCAGAAGATAGACTTGTGAATGGTACAAATAGTACATACTGAGCACATTGCCTGCACAGCATATAATACTCTGCTATTCAGACAACATTCAATTCAACAGCAACCTAAAACATATGCATGAGACCACAAATGTTTAATGACACTTATTGACTTCAAAGTCATCATAATTGTCAGCATCACGTAAAAGATAAATTAAGGTTACAGCTTGTAAAACTTATATTGCTTGATCTTTTCTAAGTCATTGAAATGTTTCGGAGATGACTTAAAGAGGAGTAAGCTTGTTTGTAATAAAATCTAACACATATTTTCCATTATTCAATACCCAATCCAATCTTCAGATCTGCATTTACCTAATCCTTCTTATGTGTTCTCTGGAGACTGCCAAGTTTATCTGATTATGACTTATTTGGCTGGGCCACTCTTGGAGGATCCCTCTCTCCCCCTTAAGCACTAAGTTTTGTTTAGAAAGACATACCACTGCTCTTAGCTCATCTTGCTTGCAGCCGTGTTTAATTTACAAGCACTCGGGACTCCCACCTGCGTTTTGGTACTGGGTCAGACTACAGATTTTGGCTACTGATTTGTACATCAATTTAAATATTCCAATTGTGAAGAAACAAACTTTTGGCTTTCTTGATGAGTAAAATGAATTTTCTGTCTGAAAAAAATGTGAACTAAAAATACACGTATCCCATTTCTTCTACTGTAGGTCAAAACATAACATATGATATTTTTTTCATGTTATGTTTTGATTACTTTTCTAGCTTAAGTCCCCCCTTTCAGCTTGCACAAGAAAATGTCAATACGTAAAAAAAATGTTGATTGTTTTGTAGGCAAGGCAAATAATGCAAGATTTTAGAAAATGCGCCTCTTGGATTACTGACAATTTAAACCAATTAAAACTCTGGAGATTCTGATCACACTAAATGATTGAGAGTGTATTATTTTGTGCATAATTCTTATTTAAAAATGAAATGTTACCTCTAAGTAAAATCCAAAATGTCCAAAGTGGAAAGAATTTTATTCTGGATGTGGTATAAATAGAAGAAATTAAGCAGCAGTCATTCCCTCATTTCCCTGTCTGGTATCCTACCTTCTGTTTTTCTCATCTCGTCTGCATAGTATTACAAAGAAAGACATGACTGTAAAGATGACTGCTGGGAGCAGGCAGTAGTGTATAGTCTGTGAGAGAGAATTGGTTTGCGTCAACTTTTCTACATTCCTGGCATGTGACCAAACTCTCAGACAAAGGGGTGTTATCTGTGCCCACTACAATGAAACCACACATGGTGAGTATTTCACTGCAGCAACAACTTCAGCGTGCTATCACTTTTCTCTGGGTGTGTTTTTTTAAGACCCAGTAAAAGCTAATTGCAGTAACTCAGCTTGCTGTTAATCTTTGTTTTACCAAAGTGACCAAAATCTTTTCTCTCTGAATAAAATACATCCAGCAGTCATTTTTCTAATAGCCTGTCATCTCTTTTTTTGGTTCCCTCAAATTGAATCAGACTGCTGAAATGTGCCCAATCCTTTATACTGTAGGTGTACCCTTAAGTGTCAATACATTTTTGGCAAGTTTTCAAATTAGTTTTTCCTTGGAAATATGGTCAGACTTTCTACAGCTATTTTTTGTTCTTTGAGGTTTCTTACCTTATACTGTATCTAGATTTTAGTATTAGTTAGGATAATCTAAATTGCTTAAATGTTAGAAACCTGCCCTGAAAAATGAAGGAAATTAAATTAAAATATGATGCAATGCGGATTTGGCTACTACAACATCCTGCTTGCACCAGTAATTTCAAATATGAAATGCACACAAACCATGGATTCATTTAATAACCCTTGGTTTTCTTAACTGTGTTTCAGTTTTCTTTGGAATGGTTTCTCCACGCTGTAATATGCTTACCTGAGACTAAGCACAAACATTTACAAAACAAAATAATTGAAAACTGATTGACCATTTTAAGCCACAAAGAAAGTTAAATTACTTTTCTCAGAAGATGTAGAACAAATTGATTTTCTTTTTTTGATTAAGATAAAAAAAAACATAACTTTGCCAAATGCTTGAAAAAAGCTCTTGTGTTGAAAAAGTGTTTAAATTTGGAAAGGTTTTAACCTGTTTCTGGAAGGGGTGCTTGAAATAAGTGACCTTCAAAAATTAGTGCATGACACTGACTTGCATCTAATAATCTAAAAGGTTCAGGCAAGGAATGATAAAGTTGCATAAAGATTTCTCAAGGTTCTGCAGGTCAATAAGAGTATTTTAACCTTGGCTTGAAAGTTATGTAAATTAGAAATCAAACAAATGACAATGATCCTATTTAAAAAAACCAAACAGACAAATTCCTGAAGTTCCTAATGATGTTTCCTGTTGTTACTATGTACCGTCTTATCCTCGCTAAGAAAATAAGGTCACTGGCCCACCCAGAAAGAAGTATTTCAGGGATCTCTCCTTGATGGTGTTTTTGTCCTGCAATCTCACACAAGTCTTTCTCTTGCATGATGACGGATGTCCCAGGTTCCTGTGCCGAATGCCAGTATCCTGTAGGAATGCCCCCTTAGAAACAGGAATACTTTGCACTTCTCCAACTTTTACTCTGCTGAGTAAATGTTCAGAGTCAGCAGTGTCAACAGGATGCAGCTGATAAACATGTAGTGCAGTCAGGAAGGTATAATGCAATACTGCCTGTCCAATTAAACAAAGATGTATTGTTTTAATAGACTACATATGTTGATCAGGGTGGATGATTATAATCATGATAGAATTGCTTGCATTCAGCATAGCAGTCTTCTCTACTGTAAGGCAGTATTTTTAAATAGGTTGCTTGGTATATTCTAGTACTTTGGAAGGCAGGAGGAAGACGGTTTCATCACCATTTTTCTAGGAACTGGCTTTTTTGCCTTTTTTGTATATTGCTGTAAGTTTCAAGAAAAAAAAATTGAGTCTTTTTACTTTTAACCCTCATCTTCACATACTGTAGGGATGTATTTTTAGACACAACAACTATACTAATATACAGTAAATGAATGATTAATTTAGTTTGTGTTTCCTTGGTTTTGGAGTCATTTTGAAAAGTAATTCTGAGCAAATTGGTTGAATCGTGATTTTCTCTGAGTTTAAAGCAAGATCAATCAAAATAATTAGTATCACAAATCATAAGGTCGGTGGATAATACTGGAAGGATTAGCTGAGTATATAATTTTATACCAAGACAAGGAGTACAAGTAATCTGAATGTCAATATTCATTAAAAAATAACTTCATGAACTATTGTACCTGAACCATTACACATTAACATTTTAGATAGAGATTTTGGGTCACACTGGAAAATGTCTGTAGCATTTTTATTTTACCTTCTGCTGCCATTTCATTGTGGTAAGAAAAGGATTATTAGATTCATCTAAAGATCCAAACAGCAACAACAAAAAAATTACAGATGAGAATGTATTTTAATGTATTAGCTTTTAGTTGGGGAGGGGAGAACTTTTTCAAATATTTCTTAAAACCTTTTAAACATTGATCTGATAAATTCCAAATTGCACTGGATGTTTACTTGAGAGGTTTAATCTTAACTGAAAATCCCTTTTATAGTTACTTTTTCCAAAGGTTTTTAATCAACGGTTTTGAATAAACGCTGTACAATCTGCATAACAGCTATTTGCTTAGATCATTTGTTTAGCTTAATAAGCAGTATGAAATAGCAAGAAATAAAAAAGAGACTTAATTTATTTACCATGTTTTTGTTCTTGTAAACAAACACACTGATGGCTTGACCTCAGCCAACAGATTGACTTGACAAGTTTGCATCCTGAAACCAAAAGCACAAGTTCCTCTCAATCACCATTTCTGGAAACCATCAGCATTAAGTTTCAGATTGGCCCTTCAATTTTCATCACCACCAGTTTAAAATGGCTCTGAACATTGCCAGAAATGCCTCAGTAACTGCAGGTTATCGCTTACTATAACTGTTTAGTTTTATTAAATCAATTTTGTGCTTCAAAGACATATATTTCTTCACTGCTGCACTGTACCTTTGAGTGAAAGTTACTCACACACTTGTATATTGTATACCTTTATTCAGGGGGGCTGTAATTCATCTTAATGCACAAACTGTAAGTGTGTCAGTCAGAGATGCTGAATCATGTTAGGGATACGCCGGGCGTCTGTATTTGGGTTTATGAATTTTACTTGATGCCCGGTTGTTGTAGTTGTTGCTGTGGGAAAGCAATCTCTGATGGTTCCATTTCACTGGACAATCCTGCTCATTGAAAAAAATGACCACATATGGGTCTATCGTCAGCACTTCCTGTCAGCTACGAGCAATGCTAGAGTACAATAATATGGGATCGATACTACCTGAATGCACTTTGTACTTGTGAAAATCTGTGCCAGTGAACAACATTCCTAAAGCAGCTCATTGACTCTGTTATGGACAACTTGCATCTTGGCTGTGTGTTTAAAACCAGTGAACCTATGTGTTTTTTATGGATGCACACATCATGTTAGCATATGTAAACTCACGTGTGCATATTTCTTACCATATGTTGTGTAAATGCTTTTGAATGTTCTTTTCTTACGAGATAAAGATGAATACTAAATAGATATTTGAGCTCTCAAATAGGTAGATATAGATACAGACATCTGCTCTTCAAACTATGTGTGCTATTTTGATTTTAGTCTTTTCACTATTTCAATGGTGTTAATAATTTGAAGTCATCTGCATAATCAGCTTTGCCTTCAGTGTTCAGGTTTTAATTAAAGCATAACACAATGGCTTTTCTTCATATCACTTCTTCCTAGCACCATTTGTTATTTATTTTCCACATTTTGTATTGTCCTGTGAAGTGTTGAATTAAATAATCAAAAGTGTAAATAATGTATAATGCTCAATTTGTAACACACATTTAACATGAAAAAGAGAACTAATTCTGATACAATCAAATGTAAAATGCCATCCTCTTGACATAACATGGCACAACATTTTAAAAATAACAAATTACATCTGAATTGTATTTTACTGAAAATGCTTACAACTATTTACAATTCCCTTTGTGAATGCATGGTTTCAATTAGAGGAAGGTAAATTGAATAGATTAAAAACTCTTAAAACCTAAAAGAAAGAAAGATGACCTTAAAAACTTTAAAAGAACAATAAACCACAATTGTACTGAATCAATTTCATAGTAAAGTAGAAACTTCCTTTTAACAAATACCCTCACAACAAGAATGAATGTTACAAATTAAAAAACTGTTCTCCTCCCACAGAACTTTAGCTTCATTAAATATTTTTTTCCACCTTTTAAACTGAGTCAATGACTTCCATTGGACTTATCATCTCACATTTCTTTTGGAATAAACATTTTATGTCATTGCTTTCATTGGGTATTTTACTGGGGAGTCAAGATAAAAAAGTAAGTTTGAATCTTATTTGTTTGAATTGTGCAATTCTTGAGCTTATTTTCCAAGTAGCTTAATGTTTTGGTAATGTAAGTGTGGCCCTGGGCAATAGTATTTAATTTACCTTATAGACCTACACAGCTGGGGCTTTATTTTATTGCTGTAGTCAAGACACATTCCTCTGGATCAATGTTTTGTGTAGATATCAGAAAAAACATACTACATTATTATGTGCAAGATAAGCTATCTTGCACATAATAATGTAATATGTTTTTTTCTGATATCTACACAAAACATTGATCCAGAGGAATGTGTCTTGACTACAGCAATAGGAAAATGGTTAAAGAAGAACTCTAAATAATGAAGGACCGAAGCCCTTGCAGATGTGTTGAGGTTGGTAAACCAGCAGTTTCTTCTCAGTCAGCTAATAATGTCTGACAACCGTTGTGATGCCAGCTGGCTCCTGATATCCATGTTCACAACAGCAGATCTCCCAGTGTTTCTACTGTACATCTTGGGCAATGTGATGCAAATGTTACTGCTCTGTACCTCAGCAGTTTTAGTCCAAGCATCAACAAATGTGGTCTCCATGGTTTTCATTCCACAACAAGTATGGCAGTGATTAAAAAGCCCCTCATAATTTTTGTTCAACAACTTTAAACCTGTTTGGTTTCAGCTGGAGGGAGTGGAGATGTACAATGCATACACCTTATTTCAAAGGGATTAGCTCACATCATCCAGGTAGGGATCCACATTGGTGGTGGTGGAGGGGAGTCCCCATTACCTGCAAAGCGTTTAGAGGGGAGAGTCCAGAAAAGCACTATATAAGTGCAAGCAATTATTATTATTGTTAAGACAACCAAATCAATTATTTGTAACAGAATCTGTTTCAAAATAACCTATTACATTTATTTTTCTCAGGTTCCAAAAAGAAACTATAGCCCTTTTTTTCAAACAATATCTGTTTCCAAGGCAACATGCCTATAAAAGCTTCATATTAATCATTATTCTTTGGTTCTACAGTAATTGGAATCCATCTTTTCTGGATTTTGGGGAAATTCATTTGCAATAGGATTTTTTTTATCTTTTGATCAGAAACTACACATTTTTATCTAAACAAATGTAGCTAAGCAAATGCAAATGTGAGAAGAAAAATAATTAGCTGCATTAATTATGGAAATCTAAAAGCTAAATCTATGGTGCACACCCATGTTTCTGAGTTAGTTTTGCTTTTTGTACAGTACTTTAATTTGGAAAATAATATGAGTTTGTAATTTGGACATTGTCAGAAATCATATATATTTGCATTATGTTACTGTAATCAAGATACTAAACAGAACCAGTGTTGCCATTGAAATGTAACTTGATACCGATATAGCTAAGCAGACTGGCCTGTAGTTCTAGACTGAGCTTTGGCACAAATGTCAGCTTACTGTCTTTCACCAATTCGCTGGGGATTACATAAAATAGGGAAAAAAAGAGTCCAGTTCTATGAATAATGGAAACATTTCTCCAAGTAATTTAATTTATTCCACACAAAAAGCACAAAGCAGAAACCAGTTTTATTGAAATGCTCTGTTTTAAAAGCCCAGGGGGACATTTGTTTTTGACTTTCTGTACTCAACATTATGTCTTTCCAAAAAGGCAGGGAACTGGAGTAAAATTGAAAACTGAAAATTTGCCATGGGTTACTACAGTATCAGCCCCCAAAACATACGAACTAAATGACATAAATTCACTAAAACACAGCTAAAATATATGTAAATGAGAAAAAAGGCCATCAGTTTTGACTAAGTCTGTCCTCAGCCCCTGACAATCATTTATTTCCTTTAATCTTAAAACCTCTGGCTGAGGGATGAATGTTTTACAATACAATAAGAGATTTTCATTTGGACAAACAATAAGATTAAGAAAGGTAGGGAAACAAACTGTAACATGAGCCAAACCACTGAAAGACCGTATACTGTATTACAATAAAAGATAAAATTATTTTTGAACTGTTAAATAGATATTACTTTAAATCTTTGATAATTAACTGTTTGAGAGTTATAACAAAGATGCATTTTAAATACGTTTTAACATTTTTAACATTGTACAGATTCCAAGCTATTCTTTTCACAAGATTGGTTGTGGAGCATTTAACAGGTTTCTGAGAGGATTTCCAGGCTTCCAACATACTTTATCAACATTGTCACAAGCTACAGATCCAGCACATGATGGCAAGTTTCCATTGTGGAGAAGTAAAAAAGCTTCTGGTGAGCAAAAAGTCTCCATTAGCTACTGGGTTAGAAATGTTTTACATTACCTAGGACTTCAAAACATACACATTGATTTTTGAGTTCACATAATGCAAATGTACCTGCAAGACCATTTCAAACTGTGCTGTCTGACAGAATCCCAACAATGAACATGGGTGACATACAATAGATAATTTAAGACAAACGTTTAATGCAGCCCAAAGAGGAATTATGGCGCCTCCATTTTTTTAACTTGTGTTACTATATACAGAGACAGCTTCTCCCAGGTCTTTGGGTAGATACTAAATCACATTGAGTCAGACACAAAAAACATTGATGGAGAAGTTATGGCATTTTTTAATCAAACAAACAATGTTATTTAGAAAGCAGATTCCCAAACAAAGACAAAACAATGTTTTCATAAATTTGCATTGATCTTACATTTTTTCCATCCTAATGGCTATTGTATAACACAGCAAGCAGATTCATTGTTGTACTGGATAATAGGCACGTACAGTACACAAGATTCCCAGTGGTGAAAATGTAAAGTATTTAACAAGTTTAAATTGATACCACACTATCAACAGATACAAGAATTTAGAAAGACAGTTTGAAGTCTGAGTACAGTGATCAATTTAAGTACTAATTAATTAATTAGTACAATTAATCATGAGAGTCAATTGATTGAGATTACTTGTCACAAATCATGTTCAAATAATAATATAATAAATAAAAATCATTCTTACACTTATTATTAATAATTTATTATTATTATTATTATTATTATTATTATTATTATTATTATTATTATTATTATTATTACACTTATACAGTATAGCACTTTTCTAGACACTTCACTCTGGACTCCCCTCCACAGTATACTGATTAGGATTATTAGGAGGCCATGATTGGTAAAGGCAAATGGGAAATTTGGCCAGGGCACTGGGGTAACACCCCTATTGTTTTCAAGAAACACCTTGGGATTTTTAATGATTACAGAGAGTCAGAACCTCGGTTTTTAGTCTTATCCAAAGGGTGGCACCTTTTTACACTATAGTGTCCCTGTCACTATACTAGGGCATTAGGATCCCCAGTGAGCACCCCCTACTTGCCCCAGTAACAGCACTTCCAACAGCAGTCTTGGTTTTTCTAAAGAGGTCTGCCATCCAGGTGCTGACCAGGCTCACACCTTCTGGGTTTCAGTGGGTTGTCAGTTGTGAGTTGCAGGTTGATATGGCTTCAGGCTTTTGTAACTTATACAGTTAGATTTTTGAGACATAAAACATTTTTTAGGTTTCTATGTCTTGTTGAGTCAAAGTGGAAGGAGTTTGTATCCACTTCATATTATTTTCTCTCACCAATAAAATGGAGGTGATGAGGTCATAAACACACACTAAAACCCTTTCCTATAAATAAAGAATTATTTCCTATAAATAATTCTAATTGTTACATATAAGGTTCCAAAGTTTACATCAACCTAGTTCTTTTTTCTTTACTTTCCTCCTCCCCTACAGTATGCTTCTTTTCTAAAGAAGAATTCTAAATAATTGAATACAGCACAAGCAGAAGAAGGCTCAACAAAGAAAATGTTGTGTTTTGTCTTTTTGTTTTTCAGCATGGAATTAACCTTAAGCTTCAGACCTGTCTAGTTCAGGTCCTTGAAGTCCAGTACATGTGGGATTTGATTCTTTAAATGAACTAAATTAGCTAGTCATGGCTTACCTGGACCAATTAAACAGCTTCTCCCAGGTCCTCAGGTGTTGTTGTCTTAAAGAGACCTAAAATCACTGCTGACACATTAGCCCTCCTGGACCAACATTGAGCATCTCTACACTACTTATTACTTCCATACATACACATTGTAATGCTCTTCTGGGAATCCACACTGTGGACAGCATTACAATATAATGTATATAAAAACAATAATCGAGAGACAAACATACTGTATATCTCCAGCTGATTTGTGCACGTCATACGCATAGACATACAGTACATACAGAACACATACCAAAAAACATATACATACACATACGTACAGGAAACAGAAGATGTCATGGACTTCAGAATTTGGCTTT
Organism: Lepisosteus oculatus; assembly: GCF_040954835.1. Taxonomy (NCBI): domain Eukaryota; kingdom Metazoa; phylum Chordata; class Actinopteri; order Semionotiformes; family Lepisosteidae; genus Lepisosteus; species Lepisosteus oculatus. The sequence continues at coordinate 6,698,108 of NC_090719.1, read as the reverse complement.
TATTGAAATATACGGAAGAATTAAATCAAATGAGCCTCCATAGCCAAAAATACCAAAAAGAAAACATCAAACATACTGTATGTATTTTATGTTTGTACCAAGACCCTAAACTCTTTATCATCTATTTAAAAACTATAATGATGATGATAATTACTATTAGTATTATTTTACTCGTCATGGCTCTTCCTGGTTGCAAATGGAAAAAAAGCTTGCCCCATATTCCTTCTGCTGCTCAGTCAATCATTCTTATTCAAACCACTAACGCAACAACCTACAGTACACCTATACAGATAGCAAATCTGCATAAATCACGATTTTTATGTAGTATTTAGGAGTGATTCTGTGAAGTTAGAAATTATCACAGTTACTAAAAACACAGAGAAGGCTGTTCATTTTGTTTCATATTTTGTCTCAAATGCCTGCTACGGAGAGGAAAATTATGTGATAGCTGTGAGGCTTCCATGGAAGCAAACCTACAATCTAATTTCACTTGTGACTAAAAAGATGTAACCCTAGTTTCCAAGACTATTAAGGCTAGTGCCAAACAAATTTGCCTGCTCAGGACTCACTCCAAACCCAAAGCACACCTCATGCCTGGAAATAAGCTGAAGCAAAGTAAATATAAGTAAAAGTTAAAGCCTAAAAAAACCAGTGGTGTGATGGAATCCCTGAAGGACTGGAAACAGAGAGCAATGTGCAGCTGCATTTTACTTTTGTTTTCCTAAAATTACTCTCAGCCAATAAAAAAGGCAGTCAGACTGTGCTGTTTTTGAAAAAAACTAAGTAGAAAATCTGGAAGCAGTTTTCTTGCAAGCCAATGGAAAAAAAGAAAAAGAAAAGAAATGCTGGAGCTGATAGAGTAACAAAGAATTAATAGCATTTTTCAGTGCACCATGAATCCACTATCCTCCCACTGGACCCTTTGCGTCTACATATTATGTCAGCAAGCATATGTTTCTTGTAATACATGATAGGTTCTCAAGACTGTATAGGAAACTGTTTATCTTAATCCAGCAGGGAAGAAAAAGGAATCTAGCTGCTGGTAAGAATGACTGTTTCAGCCATTTTGAAACTTTTTCAACAGTTTAAAAAAATACTCTCTTTTTAACTGTTCTGTTCACATGAAATGCAAGATTAAAACAGATTGAAAATGAATGTAGAATGTCCCAAGTAATGCACTGTTATGAACTGTTATATATGAATAGAATCTAACTGCAGAATTTACCACTCTACCATTTTTTCAGCTAGCTGCTTTGTAAATGGAAAAGGAGGACATTTTATCAAACAACTTGTAGCAGGGTTAAAGCAATGCCGTCAGCATAAACTTTAACAGACATTCTTTCCTGTTCTTGTCCTCAGAATTTTCTCAAAACAGCATAGAAGTTTGTTAAAAAAGTATATAAATCTGCAGTTACATTATTTCATGAGCTTTTAATGTAAAGAGATGTACTGTATGTTGTCCTGTTTAACTGCCGGACTAGACTATAACAAAAATGAAAAGGTACCTACTTTCTCATCAACGCAAGCTTAAATGTAAATTAATTGCTACAATTTTGTCTTGTACTGACTGATTGCAACCATAAAAGTAATAGCATGAGTGTGGTGAGATTGGTAGAAAAACATTGCAAAATAAGAGCAATTAAAAGTCCCTTGTACTGTAGGATACCCACTGAAGTGCAGCACCCACCTGGTTGAATCACAGCAGCCATTATGTACCAATAGTTCCACTGCACAGCAGATATGTCAGGTAGTTACAGTACAACATTATTAACTTGTTTCAAAGATAACTTTAGACAATGTGTAAATCTACATGGGACAAAAACAGTCCTCAAAGCTGATTGAGAGGCATGACAAAAGAGATATATATAACCCTTGCTGAATGGCTCAAAAAACGGTGAAGGTTTCACACGGTCTGGGCAATGAATCAGATAGGGCTTTCCACCAGGATGAGTGGGCCAATCAGGCGACCTCCGCAGCAGGCGTGTATGAAGTCCTGCCAAACCCTGACCCCATCCCACTCTGTCTCTGTTCAGCAGCAGGCAGAAAAGGAAAAAAGAAATCATAGCTGTATGTTGTGAGGAAATTGGAAACATCAAAATCAAAAGAACAGAGAAGACATCTGGAGGAATCTTGGAGAATCTTGGTTTCCTGTGCCATTTTGCTATTGATTAGAATTGTAGTTTTCAAAATGCTGACAACATTAATTAGCTGCACATTTGTTAAACTCCTAATACCTACAGTATGTAATACAGTACTTATGTAGACAGGTTGGGACAGGTAAAATTGGTTAGGTTGGAGATTACATGCAGTTAGTTTTTTTCTCCTGTGACATGAAAATGCCTTTTAAAACTCATTTGAGTCTAACCTTTATGTTCTTAAGCACATGTTGTGGCAAAGTTATGAGTCATTCAGCAGCCTTGCAGTGCAGTTTGCAGTTACAATGCATTTCTTTGAAAATAACTAACATGTAACCCATGCATGTTGCCCCTGTAATTAAACTGAAACACCACATCTTAAATTATATTTTTTCAAAATGTTGCAAAAGATTAACTTTGCTATTGTTTAATTTAACACAACATCTGCACCTGGTGAAATTGTAACATGAATACAAGGCCTTTTTGATATAAATGAGTTAAAACCTGGGCTGAACATGCTGTTTGGATTTGAAAAGCATTGTTTTAATTGTTTACAGCAAGATAATTGAATTTTTTTCTCATCATACTGAAGTATTTTGAATGGCAAATTGATTCTCACAACATGCATTCAATCAAGAAACTTCAGCTGCTGATGATGTCACTGTCATACAATTTGAAACTGTTCTGCTCCAGATGTCTGGATATGATTGTTCCTGGCCTTCAGAAATCTTTTTCAGAAAAAGAATAATTGTAGCTTGCCATCAGGCAATTTCTTGTAAATTTGGAAATGTAGGCAAATACTCTTGAGAATGACATTATAGTATAGAGTGAATGCAAAACCAGCCGTTAATTTCCAGGTGTAAAAACACAACACATAAATATTATAGTGTGATTCACCCTTGAAATTTATTAAGTTTGATTTGTAAGATTTGCTCTTAAAACGTGATCCAATCCTTTGCTTTTGATGTGAGTAAGCTGCAAAGGTAAGATTAAGGAAAAGAGAAAATAAAGTTTGTGTTTGCTACTGTACTTATAGCAACAGAAGTCCCTATCACTCTATGAGCTGTACTCTATTTAAATCATAATACTTTTCTGGATCTGCCCTTGGGAGTTTCAGATGATCGAAAACCTTTTTTCACACACAACCTAAGTTATTCCTTTATAAAGTTTATTATAAACAACATAAAAATGAATGAGATAAGGAAGACATTTAGACTTTGCCTATTATTACCTATTACACAGACCTTAAACATTTCTACATTGTATTTGGATGGGGATTGGGGTATTGACTATTTTGCTTGGGTGAACTTCTCAGTAAATACATAAAACTCCTTCCTATTCTTTGGAATACAATCCAGTATTAAATATATTTGTTCATCCCAATAGAGAGGATAGCACAGTCTACGTTAGCACAGTAACCTCTACGATAGATATAATTAGCTGCAGCTAGAGTTTCAAACATATTTATTATGTCGTGGAAGGCATTGCCAAATTCCTGCACCATTGTTTCCTGCACCATCTCTGATAATAATATAGTTACATTCACTTCATTGTGAGCAAATTTTTATTATTTTTATTTGAACATAAACATAGAACAAAACAAAACAATACTTCCCCCACACTGCAAACTCTCCTTCTCCCTCCCAGTGGTACTTTCCACTAAATTTCCTGCCAAAACACACCAGAAATGAAATCACACTGAATTGGCAGAAGTACAATGTAATAAATATCTGACCACATCAGCAGCAGAGCTCCATGCCCCTACATCCTTGCTCCCCCCCACCCTCCACCCCCATGAAGACCATCATCATCTACGCCAATTTTAATATTTTGGTTTTTCCAATGTGTACAAGAAAGGATAATTTCCTACGATGCGTTTTTTGTTCGATTACCAGAAAGAAACTTATTCCTGGTAGTGAGTCACTATAACGTAGAAGTATAATGCGGGACACTGGTCAATCACAAGGCAAACACATACTGTATGAACAGAAACAATGATTGACTTTGCCAGCATGTCTTTGGAAGGTTAAAGGAAACAAACGCAACTGGATAAACTCCCACAAAACAGGAGAACATACACATGTTTACACAGTAAACACTCAAGTCCAGAACAGACCCAGGATCCAAGAGCTGTGAGACAGCAACACTAACCACCACGCCACCGTGCCGCCGTTATGGAGTTTAGGATTATGGAAAATAGCAGAGTGGGGATGCCATGTCTTCTGGGATTTCATGAATCTTTCCACTAATCCCAAGCACATAATTACAGGGTTAAAAAACAATCCACAATGTCTAAGGGGAACATTAGAATAAATTAAATCTTCAATACTTTATGGAGAGTCCAGAGTTTCTACAAGTGGAAGCCAAGGTGGAGTGTGAGAATTAAACAAAACACAGTGATTGAAAAACAAAGAAGCAGAGATAAAATCTAAAGTTAGATCCCTCACACATTTTTCACACTACTGAATGGAGAATGTAATACATGGTTGCTTCTCCTGTAATGTAAATTTGGAGTGTAATTCCTAACAGTACACTAATTGGGGGAGGAAGAGGAATCATAAAACTAAATGAATTCAGAAACATAATTGTATTCATAAAGAAATAGTTAAATAGCACATGAGCAAACCTGATGTCATGAATAACAAAAGTCTAAACATAACACATGACAGCCAAATTAGGTTTTCTTTTAAAAAGTTTCAATTAAAATTTATATTTTTAATATGTTATTAATTCTGTACATTTCCAGTTAATATTGTTGTAAATACATTGGAATAAAATTGAGATATTTTGATCAATATTTTATTTTGAATGTGCCCCTACACTCCAAACCACCAACATTAAATGGAAAACAACCATACAAAGTATTTAGGAGGCCTATAAGACTGTTCCATGGGACCTAATGATGAAGTAGTCATACAGTATATTGCCTATTAATAGCCAATACCTCAGCTTAAGTTTAATATACTTCAAACAGAGTGGAGATGGCACACAGTTCACACCATATGTTCCCTTTTGGTTTTACTTAAAAATACATATGGTCCTTATAAAGTAATTTGATTTCACATACCTCTGTAGGAGTATGTCAGACTTTTTGTTTTAAGCACATGTGCGCCAAGCTATCCTTTTTCATGATCTTTTCAGGATCTGACGTTGCCTGGAGAAACATACTTTGTGAAAGCTCTGTCTTTTATTACATTCAGTATTCAATACACGCACCATGATTTGTAACCAACTTTAAAAAGTAAGTATTAACAATTGGGAAGCAAATGAAAAATGTACTCTCAAACCCTTGAGTTTCATTCTAGGGCAGGTGGCTAAAGTGTCTTCAGATAGCCTACATGTACAGTATATAATGTAAGACACTAAAGATTTTAAATGTTCATGTGAGCTACAGTATGAAAGTAAAGGTCAGATGTGTAAGCAGCAAAATCGCTACATAAATTATTTTTGCATTTGATTTGATTTGATATCCATTGCAAATATTTCATATGTACTTGCTCATGCAGCGAACTCATACAAAACATTCACAAATACTATTATAATGTTGTCCAGCTCTTCTAAAGATTTCAGAAATATAAAGATTTTATAAAATAAAAGTAAAGCATTGTTGATTTGCATTGAAACAAATGTGTTTAAATTAGCTAGTATTGAACTATAGTACATCTAGTGCAACAAGATGGTAATACATTATATATGTATAGAGAGATAAAGGAATCTGGATGTAATTTATGGTAGCTGCTGTATTGTTAAAAAATTAATTGCAATGTAGAGGTTTTACAAACCTTGATGATAGCATTGTGCATTAAGCTTTGATACAAATCTTTTAAGTTAACTTACCCATTCACTTTTGCCTGCTTCTTATAACAAACTTATTAGAAAGCTTTTGAAGAAGCACAAGAATACATGGAACAGAAAGAGATCAAGGGGGAATTCCTTATTCATCCCATTATGAACTAGTAAGTTTTAGACCATTTTCAGCAACAGTTACAATAGTTACCATCTTAGAGTTACTTTATTACTCACAATGGGGTAAAAAATGTTTAAATCAGTAATTACTGTAAATAGTTTTTACAGTATTAATCATAAAATATCAAAAACTGAAATGTTGGTTAATGGATCCATCCTTGAGTTGATCCATCATGAGAAAACTGATTTTGAACAGTACTAGATGAGGATAAAAAAGTTAACATACTGTACTCCTGTATGAAACACCCCATATTATAATGTAAAGTGTCTGCCCTTCTCTCACCTAAAATACAGCTATTTTCCTTTTTGCAGTTTTATTGGACATGAATAAGCTCCATAAAAGCTATAATAATAAAACTGGGTTGATAGGATAGAATTCAATTTGCTTTTTATGTACAAAAAGCAAAATGTTTGATTTTATGTTTATCACTTCTGTTAGCTAATTTGTTTTGACATTATTTAAAAGCCAGAAGAGAGATAGCTGACAAGTAAAAAATCAAGTTTCTTATTCAGTGCTAAGCAAAGAAATGTTCTTCCTTTTTACTAACACCATTTATTAAATGGTGAACAACTGCAGTTGTTAAAAAACAAACTCTTTCCAGCATTTAGAGTTCTTCAAAATTCCCTTGCTTTTTGAAAAGGAATGTCTTATTCCTTGTTCCTTCAGTCCCTGTGGAGCCCAGTTGTGGAGTTCAATGATGTTCACATTCCACAGTACAGTAATCTCCCGCCATTGTCACTGCCACATCACTCACCCCGGCTTGTTCCTGGGACACCACAGGCTTTCTCCACACTCTCTCAGAACTCAAACCACTAGAGCATGCAATAACAGAGCACAGAATTTCCACATGCGAGTTTAACAAACCTGAATATTTGCCAGCAGCATGACTAACAGAGCAAGACGAAAGGGAGGGAGTATGTGAGCAGCATTTTTTAATATATGAGATTATGGAGAATCCCATAACCCACTTTCGTAAGTTGATAGCAATGCTGTTCTCAAAATGTTTCATAAATAAAAAACAATATATTTTCCTCAGAGATTTAAAATCATTAAAATCTGATTTAACAGATTCATTAATCAAAATCCAAGGAGTAAAAACAGTAAGGGAAGTATTTTTTAATTTTATTAAATTCAAAATACTTTATTCATCCCAGGAGGGCAATTTAAGCAGCAAGTGGCACAACATACTGTACAACACAAATCAAAAACAAAGACAAACAAAACAAAAAAAAGTATACAGTACATTACATGTACGGTATACAAGTATACATATATGTTAAGAAAAAGTATACATACATAGGTATACCAGCAAACGGACCATAGAAGTGATTGAAAGTAATAGTGTGTAGTATTAGGAAGTATTATTAGTATTAGTATTAGTTCATGCACATTTGAGGTGGGGGGGGGGGGTTGGCTTTGTCCAATAAACATCATTTACAGTCATTGTTTGCGAACCTGATGGCTAAAACTATGTCAGAAAGTCATTGGTGCTGATGTTTCATCCCTATTCCACATCTATCAGTTACACGTTTTGCATAAAGCCTATTCCTTTACGCAAAGAGGACCCTTCATACCTTTTGTTTAATGAATTCCAGTTACCCCCCTCAAAACATAGAAACAGATTTCCCAATTTAAAAAACAAACAGGCTTAAGTCTTCTTTTATACCTGTGCTATAGCCTTGTTTAACAGATGCTTCTTGTGTGCCTGTACTATATACTGTATGTGTATTGTTTGTACTTTTTTATGTCATCTGCCGTAAAACAAATCGACCCTTGGTGAAAGACTCTCTCTCCTTTCTACTTTTTTGATAATTTTGAAAGCATTATTCCTAACTTACTGGAATTCCTATTTTTCAATCTGTCAATAAACAAAAGTCAATGACTTTTCAGAAAGGCTAATTGTTAATGGAGATAATGTGCAAAAGGACACACAGGTGCTCTAAATAAATTAGTATGCAGAGGTTGTGAAATTCTACATGAGGGAAAGGAGCTGGTATAATAATCATTCTGGAATTAGCCACGCCTCTGGGCTAAGGGGCTTATAAGAGCAGCTAGCAGGAAGTAGGTTTCAGTATTTGGTTTAGATTGTAGACTGTACTGAGGGGAATGCTTACTAGTAATGGTGTGAGTTGGTTTTTGCTTAGCGGTTTTGCAGTGTAGATCCCTCTCAATAGTCTAGATGATAGGTTGCATCCTGAATATACCCTAAGTCTTAACATCACAAAGATGGATGGTTTCAGAATGTGTGGTGAGAGAAAGCAACAAAGTAACCTTATGCAACAGCAGCCAGAAGTTTTTGTTAGAGTGTTCCTTTCCAAACAGGATTAGCTGGACGATTTAGTGATGAGAAGAGAGGGGAGGGAATTAGTGGCTACTAGGGAAAATCTGGGGCTTGATGAAAACTGAAATCATTGTTACAATATAGCAAAAGAGTGATTATGGTGTTAGAGTCCTCCAGTGTCTGCAGATTAAAAGTAGAGCAGGAGAATATCTAAAACTACATTAGGTGTTAAGGAGCAAATTTACAAATACAAATATCTTAGTGTATAGTGGCAAAAAAAGGTCAAACAATAAATAGAGAAATTAAAGATGATCATGGCTTGTCTTCCCTAAGATAGGATCACCAGGTTACAGGTTTCAGACCAGGAGTCTGAAAGCCAGAATAAAATTGCTAAGGGTAAACCAATAGATCATGCTTAACTTTCTACAGTACATTAAGCATTTAAGTTTCTTCGAATCTCGTGAATACATTTTGTTACAAGACAATTGAAATCATTGATATAACATTCAGAATACCTTCAGTTTTGAAAAAGACAGGAACATAAGGAGAATTTGTATTACATGTACAATAAATGGTATTATATACTTACAGACAAGTTTTATACAGTACCTGTAACATATGTGTCTCATGTAAATCAAATTATGTGAAGACTTTGGAATACTTTCATTTTGGTTAGCTTGTAACAGATGCATAATTCAATGTTATGGAATGAAACTGACACGTGGTGTAGATGTCTAACAATACGTGGGTAGTTTCTAGATATTTCAGAGATTATAATGTCAATAAATCCAGTATTAACATGAAACCTTCTTCAACTAAATTGAACTATACACCCTTTCTGCAAACCACAGCTGGATTTTATTGAGGCTCTCGCAGTTACAGTGAATCACCCTTACATGGTTCATGGATCTATTTTTTAAAGAATTCCCACAGTAGTTCTCAGCAGTTTTTTCATTACAGAGGCTTCCCAATTTCTCCAAAATGCTCTGATTAGTTTCAGTTGATGATGATTTCAGATATACCCTTAGGTTTCTTTTTTGATGTTCCTTACGTTGCTGTAAAAATCACAAAAGGAGTCTAAATTTCCAAGTCTAAAAATGAAATACTGTACTTGAATTACTGTGAATACATTCAATTTCCACTTCTAGCTAATACACGAGTCTTTTGGACATTCTCCCACAAACTTTAGTTAATCTGTTTGTATGGATTATTTTTTAGGAGAAAGAGGCACCAAATCCTGTCTGCTCACAGGTGAATAATGAAGAGAGAAGACCAGACATATTTCTCGTAGGAATAAACCCCAGCGTGACAGTTTAGACCAGTCATTAAAATGTAACCTGCATGTTTTGGGGAAAACAGAAACCCACCCCATTACTTGTTACCCAGTTCATTATAACATCACTTTATTAACCCTTTAGAATTTCTTGCATTAGGAATGATCTTTTCACAAACCCCAGTTTGCTCTCCAGGAGACACACAGACAGGGAGAGAGCCTGGGGTCAGAGCACAGGGTCTGCCATTGTACAGCACCCCTGGAGCAGTTGGGGTTAAGGGCCTTGCTCAGGAGCCCACAGGTGTAGGATTCTTCTGCCAGCTGTGGGATTTGAACCAGCAACCTTCTAGCCACAGGCACAGCTCCCTAGCCACAGAGCCACCGCTCCACCCCGTTATTTGTGAGTGAGCAGGAACACTTTGTTGCTTCTCTCCCTTACAATTAGTTCTGGCTATGACAGACAGACAGAACAATATCATCAGAAAAAAATGAAACACTGTCCTAGAGCTGAGAAACCTTATGAAGCTATATGAAACTAGTCTAAGATTTAAGAAATGTGCTATTCATAGAAATATTTGTTTTTTATCTTCTTCCTCACAAACATCCTTGCAACCTACTGTAGGAAACCCTAATCAAGGGGGACAACCCTGTGACAAGAAGAAAGGGTTAGGGTTAAAAGAGTAAAGTGCATAAGCAAGAGCATCTAGGTATATAATGTTACTGTATGCATATTTTCTCTTAGGGATGATTGGTGACTCTGTAGACCACAACACATCTGCTGGACACTTAGTGAAACAGACAATGAAGGAGGAGGGCAGAGAATGTCTAGACTCTTCCTGACGTGCCATGCCTGTGCTCTTTGAAGTATACATTGTAATGCTTAAACCGTACATTTCGGGCATGTGCATTTGCTTTTTGATGAGCCTTATTCCAATTTCCAACTTATCATCAGGGGTTTATCTTCAAAGCCACATCAAAACTTTTGCAGTCTCTGGCAGTTGCTGCAGACGCCCTTTTTGCTTTTGTCTCCCAGTGCTATTGTGGCCTTTTGTAGCTTGTTCTGAGAGGCTACTCCATGAGGAAAAATATCTTGGTATCAAAGCAAAGAGTTTGGCTGCACCAGGTAACTTGAGAGATTTTCTTAATTGCTCTTACTTTCTAGCAGTTGTACAGTATTCTAACATTTTGGAAAATGGTATTTGAGCAAAATTACTAACTTTTTTTAGAACAATCAAAAATGTTTAGAACAAATTTAGAGAACTCAATATACTGTTTTGAGGATCAGAAAACTGTAGAAGCTGCAAAACTAATTTAAAAAGCAGGTGGCAGGTGAGAAGAAAGTACTACTTGTAAGTAGCAGAAATATTAGTGCTATATGCTGTAAGTATATAGGATGAGCTAAAAGATCAAAATGTTGAGCAAAGAAGACTTTACAGGACTTTACAGGACCTTATTCAAGTATTTGAAATACTCAAAAACATACAAGAAATCAGTCCAATAGACCTCTTTGATTTTAATAGTGAAACACCCACCAAAATACATAAAAGAAAACTAAAGGGAAGTGCATTTAAAACTGAGAACATTGGGCACTTTTTAATACAAAGTGATGTGGGGGTAAAACGCTTCCAACCCATATTGTAAAAGCTCATATTGTTTTTTTAGCTTCTTCACAGAAATGGGTGTATAAGATCCTCTGATGAATTAGAAACTAGCAACTGTAACAAATGAAGTGAGTAAATGGTCTCTAATTTCTGACTTTATGCTCTTTTGATGTGATACAAGACATTTGCAAACTGACACATACTTTACAAAACTTGAAAGAAACAATTCAGTCTGGAATTCATTTTCCACGTAAAAGTACAATTTAAAACCGCCCCCATAGGCAAGGTTACAAAATTTCATAACCATGACGATTGGCTAAATTGTTTCTTTACATTTAATTTTGGGTAGGGAAAGGTATGATAATCAAGTCCGTATAATTAAAATTATGTTTTTTTTAAAGAAAAACTGATTCTTTCTAATGTAGATGAAATCTTAGGATATTTGTTATAAATGAGGCAAGAGCTCATCCATTCTGAAAACTGTGCATTGTTGTCCTGGGTTTCAATCTGTTATACTGCACATAGTCATATTTCAGACTTTTACAACTTTGTATTGACATGCTAGTGACCTTATACCTGATGTGAATTCCAGATGCCTATTCAAATTGAGGTTTTCCTTAAACTCATGGAATTTTGTAATGTTCTAAATATTTTTTTACCTTTTCTAACACTTCTGACTAAAAGGCTGCAGTAACATTTTTAGAGGAGACAAGAGTTTGCTCACACATCATCCTGTGGTTGTCTGCATACTTAAGACATTGGCTGTTCTGTATGTCTAAGTTTAAATAATGATTTCCATCAGCACATAAACAATGAGTTTTACAATCCCCCACCCCAACATACTCCCCAAAATAAGGAAAAAGAAATAAAAAAATCACTTGTGAAAGCTCTTTTGTCCCTCTTTCCAATAACTGTATACATTTAACAAATGTCCTAAGGAATTAGATCTCACACATGATAACCACACCCTAGAACTCTTTGTATTAAGCTAAAACCCCTTACATGAGCTGCTTTTTTTAGCAGTTCACAGTTGGTACACTTATCGAACAAGAGTTGATAACACAAATGCTTTAACATATTTTAGCCCTACTATCTTGATGAAAAACTGGGTGCTTTAGGCAGTTGCATTCAGAGTTTCCATATAGCTATTGCCAAGGCTTATTAAAGAACTCTGAAATGCATCACATCAGATGGAAAAGGAATGAAATGGAATAAATAAGGATCTTATGCTGACACATCACAAACTCCTAAAAAGAGGCCTTGCCTTTTCTCACTGGTGAGAACTGCTACTGAAGTGGTACTTTAATATCTCCCAGCCTGGATACATCTCAGGAGAAGGCAGCCTGCAGAGTGAAAAGCAATATAATAACTGAAGTACGTACAGTGCTTCTTGTAGTGCCAATTAACAAATCTCAGGCCTGTACAGGTAATCAATGATTCAAAAAGTTGCAAATCCAATTAAAAATAAATTAAGAAGGGCAGAGATTTGTATGCCTACATTTCAAACTTTTTTTTTAATATTCCAAAAGTCAATATTCCCATATAATATGGCCGTGAATAAAATAATCAACACCTCAAAACACCACCTGTCTTCCTGACATATAGTACTGTACATCAAGACCATTTTACTTTACTATTTCCCATTTTGGGGGCAGTAAATAGCTAGCCAGTAACTTAAAAGAAATCCTCTTGAACTGGGGAGCTGTATTCCACAGCAAAGGCCAACTTTAGGAGCAGACCACTAGAAATATAAATTGATGGTGTGAGTGTGTTGAGTGGTGCATACAATTGAACCCACTGATTAGAGCCTGTTTCAAAAGTTTGCAGACAGGCTAATATTTGTGGTCCATAAATAATGTTTTGGCTCACATAATTTTCCTTAATCTGGAAATACCTAGCTTGTGACACTACCATGATTCCCATTTTATAGCAATACTGATATAAAATGGCAAGCATTACCTTTAAAATGTAATCCAGTGATATTTGTATCTATTAATCTAATGATATTTATGTCTCATAGAAACATCTGGATTACCATTAAAACTGAAAGTTGGACTTCTCTGAAAAAAATGAATACTGTGGTAAATCGAAACTTGAATCTACTACCTAATAGATGCCATTGCTGGTAAAGTCAGTCTTCCAGAGTTTCAGAGTTTTATTTCTTCCTACCATCTGGTAGCTACCTTAAAGAATTTGGTTTACAAGATGTTAGGGGTGACTTAGTTTAAATTTAATACAGACCTTTACTGTTGCAAAAACATAAAAAGATCAATTTCTTGAGTTTGTCATTTTAAGTTCTAAAACTTATTCTGAAGTTTATTTCATAAGTGAACATTCTTTTTCACAATTCCAGAGAAATTAAGAGATCAAAGGAGACAATTCAAGTATCCAAATCCCCAAATAAATTGATAAGGTCACCCTAAAGCCCTTTAGGAATACAGTAAGATATAAAACAGAGAACTATGGAGTAGTGTATTTAAAACTGAAAACAGCAGGCCCCCTTTTTACAACAAGGATTGTGGAAGTCAAAAACAAGCTGCAATGCCATATTAGACCCTAGTTTCGTTCAATAAACCCCTGGATGAGGTTCTTGAATCAATTAGCTACTAAAAACCATATAAACTAAATGGGCAGAATGACCTAATCTCATTTGTAACCATTATTATGTTCAGTATTTCTCCTTTACTATGGTTTCATCACTGTTACGCATTACACAGAACAAGCAATAGAAGCATTGCTTTTCGATATTTCAAGTGTTATAGACAGTATTTTTGTACCTGTGTTTGTTGCTGATTTATTTTCTGACTGACTGCAATAGTACTAAAGTATTGAGTTGAATTGTGCTGAAAAGCAATTTAAATGGCCAATAATAACTGCATTAACTTTTATTTTATAAGACTGACTTGCTTATACAAATATTCACTGCTGATTGTCGACCTCTTAGTAAAGAATAAGCAGAGAAAATCTGAAAATCACATTTACCAGAGACCTAGATGGAAATGGAAATGGTTAACATTCAAAACAGGAACTCTGTTTTTGCTTATTTAGAAAATGTGCAATGAACAATGAATTGCATATAAAATAATATGGTTTGGTTTAGAACATATCACTGGACCACCTAGAAGTTTCAGCAATGATTATAAACATGTAAGGAATTTAGGCAGTTAAAGTTACATTGCACATTAGACTATAACACTGTTCTTAGCAAGTGTTGTATTATTAGCCATTTCCTGGATAGTACAGCCAAATTAACCTAGCTGTGAATTTAAAATGACATATGATGTGTACTTTACATTAGTGGCTTTTGTATTTCTTTCCAGCATGGAGTGATGTTTTTTTGCACCTTTTCCTCTCTTTACCAAGTTTGAAATTGCCAGCTGCTGAGGAGACTATGTACACTTTCCTCTCAACTATAAAGTGTTTAAGCCATCTGTCATTTTTGGGAACAGGGAATCCCACAGCATCTGCAGCAGAGTTCACACCAACTGGAAGAGTGGCATGACTCTGACTAACAGTAGTGAAAAACACACATGTACCTAAAACATCACTGGTGTCACAGCTGTGTGGACACTGTAAACCCCAACCACCTCTGCTGATGAGCAGCTTAATTATGTGCTAACTCTTCAAGCCATCATCAACAAATGACTTTAGGCACAGGTACCACAAAATATCACTTTAAATGAATGAATGCTGGTTAAATGTCTCAGAACACCCTTCTATTTATTAAGTTTTTTTCATTAAAAAGCATTTCAAATGATAAACTTAATCAGTGTTCGCTGACTGAATTATCCTTATTACTAGATATGAGTGTCCTATCTCCTATAGATCTCATATAAGAAGTGGCACGTGTTAAGGAATCCAGTTTTAAGGTAAGAGTTATCAGAAGGAAATGGACTGCATTATATTTAAAGAGAACATGGAGTCCTAATTGAAATCTCCATTAAGTGCAGGAAAACCAAACTCCCTATCTGTTTAGAGGTCTGGATCTTCACGACAAGCTACTTCTTAGATTATATTAAGAAATACATCCATGTATTATTTGTCAAACACATGGGCACAAGGTGTTCTAACTGCATTGTCCTTAGCTTGGGGGCAAAGCTGTGAGAGAGGGAGAGAGATATGGGGCACAGGGGTGAGTGATGTATTGGGATGGATAATCCAACCAAATATATCCATGTTTAAGAAAAGGGAAAAAAATAAGAGGTTTTGTTGGATGAATCAGAAAGCCTCAACAGACTTGATTCATGGTCTGAAAATGCCTGTTTTTTATTTGTGGTCAAGCACTGTAGGAAATCATTAGCAAGTCTCTCATGATTAGGGGCAGGAAGTGGGTGACATACAGTATTTTTAACCATTTTGAACATTTTTAGACCTCAGTAGGTACAGTAGGGTTAACAGTGTACTATAGGCTTTCATGAAATATGGTGTACAATTCAGAGGCAGGCAACAAGAGTCTCAAGAGAGCCTTGAGTCAGCACGATTCCAAATGGTTCCTCATTTCCCCAGAATTATACTGAAGAGATTAAGCTTTGATTTACTGCACCCATCTGAGTGAAATTCATTTTGAATTGTATTCAGTGGCGTATGCTTCCTTCTACTTGGACATACTCCAAACTCAGACTAAATCCAGATTTCATCATGGTAAAATGTTTATCCAAAATCAATTTAATGTACTAGTTTAATGTAGGTATTGGACCGAAAACACTTCAGTTCCA
This sequence comes from Lepisosteus oculatus, assembly GCF_040954835.1. NCBI lineage: Eukaryota > Metazoa > Chordata > Actinopteri > Semionotiformes > Lepisosteidae > Lepisosteus > Lepisosteus oculatus. Next base: position 6,682,136 of record NC_090719.1, on the reverse strand, counting down.
AGGGTTTTTGCAGACCTGACTGACAGCTACTGTATGTTGAATCCCAAAAATGTGCGCAAAGTATTTAAGATTAATTTGGCACTTTTGTTGAAAGCACACTTTATTTTAGAAATTGAAAACTATATTATAGCTTTAGATTTCCTGAAGGAAAGTTCCATTTAGCTTTTTGTAAAAAAGGATGGTTTATATACACAAAGTTTGCTATGGAAGTTATGTTGGAAGGATGCTGAGAAAATGTCCCTTGCTGAAGTTTTCCATGATTTTCACATTAAACCATTAATACAATACTGATTATTCATTAACATGGTCTCATTTTATATTTTTTTTTCTGAAAACTCAGAAAATAGAGTTTATGTTGGTATCTTATTGTTAAAGATCACAGGTAACATGACTACTTTAGTACATTTATGCAATGGGTATTAACCTTTTCATCTTTTGCTTTGTAAGGATTCAGCATTGTCTGCTCCTCAGGTACAAATAAGGAAGCATAACTGTACCTAAGCAGGCATTTTTTAAAACATGTTAAATAAAATGAGAGTCTATTTCATGATCTTAGAAAGATATAAGATGACTAGTAAAATAATGTGAAATTCAATAGTACCATTGGCACACTAACTCAACTAACTCTTGCAGGTCATGTGACTAACACTCTTTACAGACCTTTTGATTAGCATCTTATTTGGTCTTTATTATAACAGTATGTCTCAGATATTTGATTTATTATATTAACTGCAAGAGATTGAAGGATTGAGTGCTTTGCCAAGGCTACAGGCTGTGACCCATATGTCCTCATGAGGAAATTCGAAAGTACTACCTCAGTTTAAATGAAAAGGGCATTTAATTCACATTGCAAAGAAAATTAAATGGAAAAAAACTGACTTTCAGACTGATGCTCAAACCTACATATGTGTGTAGTAAAGAGGTCACCAGAAGATTGGAGCTAGACAATGATGTGTGGTCTCTGACCTTATATGAGAAAGCGTATCCACCATTACAGAGAGATCAAAGTCCCTGAGGAGAGCTGAATCCTGGATCTCTTCTGGACATCTGGAAAGCAGATTGTGACCAATAGACTTCAGTTTTCCTAAAGGCTTGGGGGTATGCAGAGGCCGAATAGGAGAAAGAGACTTGATTTACATTCACCAAACACTGAGCAATAAGCATCCAGCTGATTGCATTTCAGGAAAGAGTTTTTCCTTTCATTTGTATTAGAAAATGGACTTGAATGTGGTTCTGACTTTAAAATTGAATGTTCTGATGTTACAGTAACTACATCAAAACCAGCCACCTATATTTCTTTTGCAGTTGGTAGTATTATAACCATTACTCATGAAAATTGACTCAGAGCTCAGATTCAAGATGCATAATAATTGACATATCTGGTGTTTTTGACCTCACAGTAGCATATCAAATGGCAACTCTTGCAATTAGAAAGAGTCTTATTGGACAATATACAGTATTAGTTTCTTTAGAAAAAAACACAAGAATGGCCTAGAAGGAGGACAGGTCATTTGACTTATTATAGAATAATTTGTAGCCATGGTTCTGGAAGGACGTGATGCAGTGAATTTTTACATGTGTTCGTAAGTAGTCATTGGATTTCTAGAAAACTAGAAAATAATTAATCTGAAAAAAATGCAACTGCAGGATTTTATAACATATACTTTAGTTGCTGCAAAGTCAATTAGTTAGGTAGACAATGCTAGTTATAAGCATACTGTATGTGACTGTCGTGGTTCCAAGTGGGCTTGTGGCCTCGCCACTCCACCCTGCCAGTTTATCCTGCAACACCTGGGTGCGAACCTAGGTCTCCGGCGTAACGCAACAGGGAACCAGCTGAGTGAGCTAAAGGATACCTCCCCCTGCCCAGGTGGCTGAGGTCCCTGCTACGCGCAGGGAGGGCGATGTTGTGGGACAAACTGGCGGGGTGGAGCGGCGAGGGTACGAGCCCGTGCGGAACAGTGACGGTCACACTTTCACAAATGATACTGTATTTTTTGTTCAGTGTCAGTGGAGCTATGCATATTATGTATGCACAGATGATGTGGACCTGAAATCCTTGAAAAACAATGAGAGTTCTCTTTATTTTTGCAAGTCCAGTGTGATGTCCTTTTTTCACGTTGCTTTCTGACTGTGGTATTGTGCTGAAGGTGCAAATAACAAAGGCAAACTCCCGAGACACCACAAACTAAATTTCAAGAAGTCCTTGTTACATTACCAAAAGTACTGTATGTAATAAAATCTACATTAATGAAAAAGTTTGTCCCAGTCATTGTTTTAAATGTGTTTTGAAAATGGAAGTACCAGACATGGTACTGTATCTACAGCAGGCTGTTTTCTGTTCTTTAAAGTGTTGTTGATAATTAACATCTTCATACATGCTAAATGTATATATTTAAAACAATGGAATTTATACAAATGTGAGCTTTTTCATTACTCTTCTCTGCATACAGAAAATAGAATGGACATATGCATTCTGTATGTACACAGATTTAAAAAATCATAACAGTTTACTTATTGAGTAGTGTGTTTATCTATAGCTTTGTATACATATGCTTACTTCCTTTGGAAAGCTGCTTGGAAAATCTGAGCTACCTTTCTGGTAAAATAACAGATCCACCATATGCAAGTTGGTTAAGACTGAGGTATGATATCTACTGAAAATGTATTTGTGCTATAGAAAAGCCTGTGATATTATTAGCTTTCATGGTGATTTTGATGTGGTTATAGTAAATGTTTTAAATAGGACCAGAAAAAAAGCATCTATAAATCTTTTTAAAGAACTTTGTAGTTAAAGGATTTTTACCAGCATATTATAAATTGGTTAAAAAAACATACAGTATCTTGTTTTATTCAGGGAAAGTAATTAAGAGACCTACTTTTTAATGCAGTAACTAGAAAGTGCAACAGATTTAAGTTGTAAAAGTCTAGGTTTAAGGATACAAGATAATTGCCCTCCATACTAAAAATATTCAGACAGGGTGGCGTAGTGAATTAAAGAGCGTTTCTGGAGACACGGCTAGTTAATATTGAAGACTGTGGGGGTTGTTGGTGTGTGCCTGTATATGTGCATGGGTGCATTGATCTCTAGAGAAGGAAAGGTAAAAAAATAATTTTATTGAAATGGGTATAGTCTTAGATTCACAGGTCTCTGTATTGGTGCTATTCATAGCTATAAATAAACCCTTTGTTACTGAAGTGTTAAAGACACATTGATCAATGACATTTTTCATAAATACTGCATATTTCTACTACTTTGCCAAAATGTCTAGAAAAAGTAAAAGACAGAAATTATGTTCTCAGAAACTAAACCTGGTCCAAACTCTAGCTAGTAAGTTTTGAAAATATTGGAGTTGTGTAAGGTGTTTTTAGACACCCAGCAAATAGGGCATTACAGTAATGTCCGACTGAAACACAAGAAAAACAATTGCTGTATCCAAAGTGACTTCAATTCAAGACACTCACTCCAATGTCAGGTTTGGTAGCTACTGAAGTAAATCTGAGTATTATCCACATAAAGATGGAAATTTCCACCATGACATCTGAACATCCGACCATATGGAAGAATGTATATTCTAAACAGAAGAGATTCCAGAATGGAGCCCTGGGGAACAACAGAGACCAAACTAGTTGCAAAGCTGAATCCACCTCTGTTTTCTCTGAAAGAAAAAAAGCAGCTGAGGGCAGTACCAGGGATGTCAAGTCTCCAACCAAGCAAAACAGGTATTGTGGCTCACAGAATCAGAAGCAGTATTGTGTTTCATGATGTAGGCTGTGACTTTAAAATACTCTTTGGATTATTCAACAATTACATTTATGGGAAGAATTAGTGGATATAACCCTATCAAAGAATGCAGTGATTCACTGTGTCTTCCAGATCTGGTGGTTGAGGACTTTTAAGAAGTGATTTTCCCATTTTTCTACACAGAACCAGATTATACTTTTCATTCAACCTTAAGCATTCAAAGAGTTTCACTGAAATGTTTAATAACAATAGGTCCTAAAAACAATTCAAAGAATGTATATGCTGTTGGACAAAAAGAAAAGACTGAGAATTTATTGTGATTAATCCCATGTGCAACATGACATCAATTACATAATAGATTATTTTTTTTAATCAAGAATCGAAATCAAGAATCTTACACAGGGGTGACAGTGGACAACCAAGTACTTTTTTATTGTGCCTTTCAGACTAATGGATAAATGAAGAAATTGAAAAAAACAATAAATGTTAATCTACGCAAGGATTACATATCAGGTAGTATTCATTATGTGCTCATTGTGAGTGACATTTTATCATCAGTTAAAATGGAGCCATCCTAGAAACACATGATCAATCTGATTGCTTTTTAATCAATACATTTTTTCAATCCCTACAGTAACAGAGTAAATTGAGTGGTTATCTCCTTCAGAGCTCCACTTGAATAATTTCAAAAATAAAAATATTAGAACCATATGAGTTCCAGAAAGGATGATCTGGTTTGCCATTGAACAGGATACACCCTTAGATTGCATGATAAACTGCGGGTTGTGAAAAACCCTGTGTGTGATTATCAGTCACTGGACTCAGCTCAGCTTTGGTAGTGATGTATACAGGGACAATATTGCAATATTATCTGCTTTACCCTGCTGAAAACATTTTAGACATTTTTGTAAACAGTTTTTACTCACTGTAAATGCAACACAAACCATTCTGATTCTCCATTTGAAGAGTGATCATTGGCTTGGCTGTAGGAACTCCATACTCATTAGTAGATTCAATTGCTGAGATAGCAGAACTGTCAACTAATGACTTCACTGTAAGAGCTGCTTCTCTGAGAAAGCTGTGACTTGACCAATTTATCAACTGATCCTTGTGAGCAAAAAAATACTCATGGAAAGGGGTGGGGGGGTTGATTATAATAATCAAAATAATAAGTATGACACACAACACCTCCCATGTGGGTAGTGTTTGGCCAGAGGACGTGTTCACAGAGAAGAAAAAAAATACATGATAGCAAGTCAGCACTCAGAGCAAACAATAGGCCAGTTTTATTGAAGTTTTGTATGCAGCTGCCCACACAAGCACTCACTGGGTTTATTCATTAAAAACAACACATTTTGTATAATATCTCACACACACCTTGCAATTATTTCTAGACTCCTGACTCCGCACCACTCCTAGTGCTCACAACACCCTTACGGTAGGATTTGAGCTGTACCATTATGGATACTATAGGTGTAAAACATAAAACTCACAAGACAAACAACAAATAGCACAGTTGTCCGGACTACCTGGACACACAGATACATGAAACTCTTTCCAAAACACAGAACAGATTCATTAGATCTTCTATACCTGGTTGCCATTTTTAGTAATAACATTAGGCTCTGATATCCTCCCCTCTCAGCTTTCCGACAATGGTATGATCCTCTAGCTTAGCTTTCAGGCATATACTGTACAGTAACCAGTCTCCTAGCTATTTGCAACCTTTTGACCTTTCTGAGGACCCTTCCAAACACATAGGCACTGGCTTCTCTACTCGTGCAGTGCCGTAAAGAGGTAAGCTGGTGGCAGTCTACACTATGCCTCGTTTCTTTCGTGCAGTTTCTATAAAAATAGTGTTATCTACCTTTTGTTCCCCTCCTTTCCACAACCCGCAGGCTGAGAAATGAACAGGGTAAAGTAGTGAGAACTGACGGACTCTGGTGTTTTAGAAAAACAAGCTCCATTAACTTCTGCCACCCCTGTCCTAGCATGTTCCATTTGCCATGGTGACAGACTGCTCTGTCACAGAGTACATACTGTATACAGTACAAATGGAAAAATACTTTTCCTCTAAAAAACACAGATATAACACATAAAGAAGATTTCATAGCTGAATGTTTTCTTTTTCTGCTTTTCAGTGAGAAATTAACCTTGTTCATGACTCTGGTTGCAAATAGAGTCATGCATACAAATTACCTGGAGTACAAATTATATATCATGAAATGTTTTTAAAGTGGTTAATTTACATTGAAAAAATGTATACTTCTTGGGCAGCCAAATTAATTTAATAGAATTGAATAACAAAACATACTGTATGGTTTACAATTCATAGTTGTAGTATAGAACTACATATAATTACGACATACCTCAGGATCTAGGGCCCATTGTTTCCCAGTTCTTAGTGGAAACAACATTTAATAATGACATTTTTTCCATTAATGTGTAATGTATACCAGGCTGGTGTAAAAATTCCTGAGATCGTTTTCCTGCAGTTACTGTAAATGCAAATCTATAGAGAAGTGTTTGGGAAGGGTTAGTTTGCTTATATGCTGTAAATATAATTGAAAAGCAAGTCACATGAAGACTGTTAACTACAGTTGAAGCTCTGTAATGCTAATTTACATTAAATATTTACTTACATGTAGATTGAATTAACCTTTGCACACAAAAGAAAAAAAAACATTCTACTTACTGTCTCTGTCCTTTTATCTTCTAGATTAACTAAAATCATAAAACATTTTAAATTTTTAGATAAGATCACTTTATTGGATATCTACAATTTCTTCTATTAAGAATTTGTCTTTTCACATACTCCAACTTGCTCTCCATGAGACACACAGACAGGGAGAGAAGCTTGGGGTCAGAGCACAGGGTCAGCCATTTATACAGCACCCCTAGAGCAGTTGGGGTTAAGGGCCTTGCTCAGGGGCCCAACAGAGTAGGATTCCTCTGCTGGCCATGGGATACAAACCAGCAGTCTTCCAGCCACAGGCACAGATCCTTAGCCACAGAGCCACAACACTACACCATCTTAGAAACAGTCACAGAAATTCCTCCTGATTAAAAAAAGATGGTCTTTATTTGATTAGTCTTATGGGTGTGGGTTTACATGCATATGTCTGTTTAAACAGATACCTCATTTGTGACACAGCACCAGACTGTGTCAGTTTAAGGAAATCCCTTTGGTCAGATATCATCAGTGAAATGTATTTGATTACAAAACTGAACTAGTGTGAGTTCAACACGGAAAACCTAAATGATTTTGTGAGGTCAATCAGAGCAAAATATTTAGAATGGATAGAACATAAATGCCCTGTATTCTTTATAGTTAAAGATTTCATGCTGTTTTACTTCATTCCATCTCATGTACATTACCTCTGACTTCACAGATTTTCAAGCTACCTTTTAAGGTAAGGGAATTACCAATGACATGATGTCAAAGTCCATTGAAATGAATATGTACAGAGGGTAATCCTTGCCATGGTACTATGAAACTTTTAAGAATAAGATATTATGCCTAAATGGATGGAATTATTTCCGCAACTCAACATGCGAACAGGTGCTCTGTTACACAAATAGTAGAGGGTCTTCCTGAAGGTAGCCAGCAATGCAACTTTTTTTCCACATTCTCAGTCAAAGTGTACATTTACATTGTGTGTATGTTGTCACTACCTTGCACTGCTCTATCAATTACTACTAATGGGCGACATCTCACCTAATTACAGGAGCTTTTATGCTCATAACACTTATTAAAAACTCTAGGAAACACACAATCTAACTTTGCATCTACAAAGGAACTCAGTATTGTAAAGTTGTATCTGGTGTAATGGATTACCAAAAATATTTTCAGGTTAATTTCAGTGGTAAGAATATCTTATTGTATTAAAAATAAACAAATTGGAGAGAAACACATTAGAGTTTATTAACTGTGTTATATTGGGAATTACATTTACTTAAACTATTGTTTATAAAATGGTGTAAGATTTAGGGAGAAATGACTATCATTTTGAAAAAGTGTATATTTATTACATTATTGTTTGAATAGTAGTTATACAGTAGTTAGACATGTATTTCAAATAAGGTAATATTCCCAATTCAGATTTGTACAACTTGTACAACTGGATGAACAGAAATATTTTTCAATTCAAGCATTTTTAGTGTTTCTGCTGGTGTTAAGAGTTAATATCCTCCCAGAGCTAACACTGTTGTTTTCAATAAGCTAAGAGCTGTTTACATTTCATTAAGCTCCTGAAAGTTTTTGCCAAATATACAGTACACTACATCAAAAACTGACAAATCATAGGACTCAGATTTTTTGCACACTATTTGGTTTTTAGATAAAGTTTAAGAGTATACTGTATACATATGCACACCAATATATATTCCAGAGAGTATTCTGGCATTTCTCATGAAAGGGATATTAGGGCAAAAAGTTGAATTTTAATTTGAATAGAAAACATGCATTTTTCACATGAGTTATAGGCTGGGAAAACATTAATCAGTTCTGTCCCTAAGTGAAGTGTTTCATTGATACAGTCCCTCCCAAAGACCAAAAGTAAAAAAAAAAGAAAAGGATTCTGCAAACTAAATTTATTTTAAGTCTCAGGCAGGTTACAGGGACAATTGTTCATAGTCCTTCCAGGTTTAGAAATGAGAGCAGAAAATGTCTGCTTTTTTGTAAAGTCGGCTTTGAAGAACAGCCACCATGATTGATACTGGGTTATTGCATGTTAAGATGTGCAGTTAAGTTATTTCATTAAGTGACTGACCAGGAAAACCTGCTTCCTTTGTCAAAAGCAGAACATGTACAGTATATGAAAGGATGCCAGTCGAGATTTTCGTGACATTTGTGTGTATTTTAAAAGTTTTTAAAATACTTTAGGCATTTCAATTTGTTGGGCGTTTTACTTACTTCTTGAAGCACATTGAAGAGGTCCTCAAGGATTTCTGAGTCATGCTCAAGGAATCTTTGCTAAGTCAAATGTTTGAGCTATAGAGCTATTAAGTGGAATAAAAGTAAAATTACAAGGTCCAACTGTTTTTTGTAAAAGGGAAGAGGTTAACAAATAAGATGTCTCAAGAAATTGCTCAAGCATTCACCATAAACAAATACAGATGCTTTTCAGTTATAAGCATACATCTGTTTCACTATCTACACGTCTCTAAGAACTGTAATTTATTACATTCCTTGTGACACTAACAGTGTAGCAGTGGCATTGATACATGTAAAGGTCTGCTTAAAGTTAGGACTCTGGTCAGCAGGGTTACCATGAGATTGTTTGAGACTATGTTACTGTAACTAAGGGAGAACAAACTAATGATGAAGACAGAGTTCAGACCATTAGATTTTCCCAAATGGTTTGCTCTTAAAAGGCAGTTTTGCTCAAAATTGTTTGTTCCCTGAGTGGTTTCTTTGAGCTCTGTTTTGCAAGATTTTCAGTGAGGACTGTGTGCTTTAGCTAAAGCACAGAATGTATCCCAAGAGTTCTTGGGTTTGGATTTAGAAAGCACAAGGCTAGATGGTTTCACGGAATCCAGAGGGTATGAGATTAATTTAATGCAATGTTTTCTGCCAAGGATCATGTTTAAAAGACTACTGGATCACAGGCAAGGTTTCTGTAGGGAAAAAAGCATTTTTATGGTGCAAAACTAAAAATAACATTCATGCTGGTAATATGCTGTTATTTGATTTCTTTCAGAAAATTAGTATTATACATCACTGCTCTCCTCCACTTATTAGTTACTTGCTTATTACAGCTACGCTTTAGTCACCACACTTATACAAATTTATGTAATGATATTTTCAAATATTATGTTACTGTTGGTTACAAATCTTGTTCTATTTACAAAATTGATGTTATGTCCTCAATTCCATTTAGAAAAACATGGCGGTAAAGGGCACTTCATGTGATAAAGTGATACTTTGTTGGAAGAAAGGTTTTGTTAATCTTCTGGTCACCTTTGCTGATTCAAAGCATGTAAGCATGAAACACATTTCAAGATATGAATCTGGAAGTGTTTTTCAATCCATCATGGAAAACAAAAAACTCTTTGCATGAATGGACTAGGTATGGCACAAATATGGCACAAATCTGCAATTTAAATGGTTTGGATTAATTTACAGTTTATTGTTGAGGTTTGAGTGAGTAATTGAATGCATATGGATTAAACCTATGCTTAGAGGCCAAAGCATACTGTAGGTCCTGTAGAAGAAATAGGATGACAAGGACTTAACTGTCATTAGCTCTTACCTTTGATATTTTAAGAAAACCACCGGCGGATGCAGGTCTAAATGAAAACATCTATATTTTTTCATTAACACATAGGAAATAAGAGGGGAATTAGAAATAGCATCTGCAAGCTTTTTAAGATATCCTTTCCTGTACTTAAAAATGTGATCATGTTCCCAACAATAAAATTTTCTTCCCAAAAATGGCCATGGAAGATGACATACCCTGTATTCAGAATGTTATGATTTTCAACAGTCTGAAATTACTTAATAAACTGTACATACAGTACAACATACCTCACAGAGAATGTTAAGCCTTTCAAAGAGTCTCCACAGATGTGAAATGTATATTCTGATTAAACTAATTCATGAAATGCAAACTTTAGCAACTATTTAGTCAACAACCTTTCATTACTAACAGTGATGAACTTAAATGCTTGGGTATTGTGTGTTCTTACTGGTTTCTTTTACCATTGTGCAGAATTGTGAAAGTGATGGATGGACTATACTGTAGCTTTTTTGGCATAATTTTAATTATTCAAGACAAGTACTGAGATGCACTTGTTGAAATCTTTTTAACTTCTTAACAGATTTCATGAACACAAAAGAATAAATGCTTTTTAAAAAATTATGCAATGTGGTTATAAACATTATAACTAAATAAATTATTAGGTCTTTATTTTCTGTTTTGATCAATTGCAGGGAAACTGGACACCATGTACTAAATGACTATTTAATCAATTTTGTTAGAGCAACTTCCTAATCAACGGAAAATCAAGTCAGTAGTATTATGATATTATTTAGTAGAAGATTTTGCCTTTTTAATAAAACATGACTTCAACTAAAGAAATTATGTTTTTGAGAATAACCATTTGTTTGTTTGGCAGTTTTGAATTCAGAGTTTTACCACTATTTACAAAAACCTTAGACACTTATATGTGTGTAGACGGTATACACTGACTCTACACGTTAGTGTAAAAGGAGATGCAAACTGCCTGTTTTAGACTTGCAAGTTATGTTTAAAGATAGAGCAAAATATTAGCTTCCAAAACTGTTCTTATTCTCTGTGTAATTAAAAAAAAATCAAGAAAGCATTTAAAGCATGATTTCAAAAGGCCCTGTGGTAGGAACATTGGCACCCTTAATAATTCTGTGTGAATGGCATTAGATTTCACACTGATTGCATTCACATTATGTCTTGGCAAACACTTTATTAAACAGAAACATTTGGAACTAATGCATAATGTAAGACATGCAAAATGCTCTTATTACACATTACTCTTTCTGGTGTTATTAATATTGTAAGATGTACAGAACTTAAGTGTAAATGTAAGAAGCAATTATCCAATTAATTTGAGAATGTTTTTACAACTTTACCAAGGTACTCCTACAAGAATTCCATAATCACGTTGATTGTGTATTCTATATGAGTCAGTTATGTATTCAATTTATCACTTAGTCTTGATGCCTCAAAATTATTTGAGCAGGGTTTGATTCTGGACTGGTGTTCCTTTTTCATCCAAAGTTGACAATTTTGCTCAAATGCATTTTATTAGTGTTAGTTTCTTCTCATCTTCCAAAGACATGTTGACTAGATTAACTAGTCTCTAATTTGTCCTGGAGAGCCCCAATCCACTGGACATAAATCAGCTGTTTATTAAAGATTAGAAACACTTGTGAATTGTTAATCATTTAAGCAGGAAACTTGCTCAGTTAAGACAGCTGGGGTTCTTGATTCTGTCTCTTGTCCTACAAAAACAAACTGAGAATTCCAAGAATCTCTTCAGTTGACAGGGATTTCCTAATATTTTGGCCAATGAGTGCATGATCTTCATGTGATCTCTATTGTAATTAAATATTAAACATTCAAATATACATTTTGACATTTTATTATGTGTTTGGAACAGTGCCCATTCTGACCAAAGCATGCCACTTTCTGAAGCAAATTGTTTTTTAAATGATTTTCTCATGTTAACACAGAGGTACAGTATATTAAAGGTCCAAAACATTGTGGTTATTGATGCTGCCAGGTCACTTGTATATGGACTGTGATTAACTAGGCCATTAAAATTTACTTGTTTTCCATAAATAATTATTTTTTCTATTACATCATACTTGTGCCAATGACTTCTAATCATCATTTTCACAAGGAAAGCATTTTTGTGGAGAATTGGCATACAATTTCTGTGTAATGTTAATTGTGTTCTTTGTTCATGCAGGACTGAAACAGACATTATTTTATACAGGAAGTGGATCAGTATTCCGTTATGTTTTTTCTTTAAAACCTGGCGCAAAAAGGAGACAGATTCCTGAGTGTTAGCAGCTTCTATTTTTAAATTTCAGGAAAACCTCTTTACTAAACCAGCATTCAGTGTGTTGCTACATACAGTATCATGGCCCCTTGATATTACTGTCTCCCTTCTCTCACTGCACCACATTGCTAATGTCATAACAGTGTTCTAGGTATTTATGAATCATACACAGAATCCATAAAATGATTTTACCTGGGTGTTGCTAAAAACCTAGACATACAGTAATACTGTATGTAGCAAAGACAAAAATAATCACAGTTTTAAAAAAAATCCAGATTAAAACTATAAACTATATATACACTATTAACTACAGTGTACCTTGGTCTATGCTCAAAAGCCCCAATAATCTTCTAGCAAAAGTACCATGATAACCCCATAGTTATTAACGATGGACTATGGTAGAATATGATTGCCAGCCATAGTAGGCTCAATACTTAAAGTGCTTAACATAAATATCTTATATTTACAACACTTTTTCTAATAGGAATGCAATACAAATATAATTTAGAGAATTATCAATCAGTTTATGTAGTTTACAATCTGTTCTGTTAAGTCATTGTTCAGTTTGAAATAAGATGTGATTAATAGCCCTCAAATAATAAAAAAACAATGTTAACACAGAATTTGTGAATAACACTGTGAGTCTATAGTATACCAAATCCTTATTGTACTGCTTTGACTGGCATATTCTATTACTACTATTGATGCATGGTACTTGGGCATGGGCATGTTATTGTTCTAAATGTTTTATCCCTTTCAAAAGCTTCTATGGCATTACTGTATATTATCTCTGAAAATAACTATAAAATAGAATACCAATGCCTTTTCCCCCTGGCTATATGCATCTTAACTCTTAGGACACCACATATTAGCCTAGATCTTCAGTGATGGGCCACTCTGCACATACTGTAACCATACAGTTCTATGAAGTGTACTACCAATTGAATTGACAATTACCAATGAAATACCAATTGAAATGAACAACACAAAACATACATCTCAGCAGTCTTCAGCATTCTAAATCTTGTTGTGGTTTGTGTCTCCTCCAAACAGATCCAGTTTTGGGCTTTTCATATCAGTATCATGGTACCATGAAAAATGTGTTCTCTCATATTATGAAGAACAACTACTGATTTCACATAACTTGTGTTGTCTCTCCAGCAACATCTGGTAGCGGCCTATAAATTGTAACTGATATTTTTATGGGGCTGAACTCTGTACATTTTTGGGAGCTAGTGGTATTCATTTATTCCTACTGTATGTTTCTTTCTTACAACACTTTGAATGCTGATGTGTTCCATGGAAACATGGAAACAGTGATAGTTTGGATAAACTCCTATCTTTCTCCACACTTAACTTCAAAAACATCATTGTCTGAAAATGTTTATAGGAAGATTTAATCATGCTCGTGTTACCACAAAACAGGCATACAGTCAAGCCATGTGATGTTTCACTGATTCACTCTACTGCTCCATACCATTTTTAAAACAAACTCTTGATATTTTGTTATGGACAGTTTTGTCTTCTTTTTTCCTTCTACTTTTCTGTGATCTTTCACTGTTCATGAATACTTTCACCAATTTTCTTAAAACAAAGTAAGAATTAAACCAATTTTGGACTGTACTGTACTTTTTCAGTGTACACCAGGTAGTTTTTGAAGCACCAGGTAGTTTGTGTCTTTGCAATGCACATCAACATAATAAATATCAAAGTGATATTGTTGATGAGACCAGAGATGGAATCAATATCTTATTCACATTCATTGGACTAGATTGTGCATTCTGCCTGAAAGAAAACTCCTAGTTTGATTGAATCCTGCTCTTAAATGGCATTGGACACAAGAACTACAGAGACCATTGTTGTAATGGTCAAAAATAAGAGTAACAAGTGTGAAGAATGAATGGAAGAATGAATTCACAAAACTTCAATGGCGGGTCATGTTAAGGAGAATTGTGAGATGGGAGAATGGTGTTAGCATTTCTAGCCATTCCTGGAGACCAGCTGTTGTATAGAGGGCTGGCACAGACTGACACTATGCTCTTTCACCACATAGGTGGCTCCAATTCAGACAGCAATTGTTGGTTCAGCTGGGACCATATTGTGAAGGACTTTGGGTTCCTTAGCTGTGATGAAAAGCACTAGATGTTTGTAATTTGTTTTGTTACTAGGTGATAAAAGGGTTGTTGAGAGGCCAAGAATGGAGCACAATAAAAGATCCTTCTGACTGTGTGTCCTCAAGAATGTTTTCATTATTCAATACTGAACTTGTTAGTTTTTCATTGCAGAAAGAACTGAAGACTCACTACTTTTGTGCATTCTTTGTTACTCTAGATGTGTTATGAACACACAGTAGTTTACTTAATCATGCATACTGTAAGTAGGAAATAAATCCACTGATTCATGCTATTGCCAAACACCAGCAGGGACAGTGATAATGCCATGTCATACATGTAGAGTATCTGATTTAAACATTAAAAAAAGTTGCATGCTGAAATTACAATTAAAATCTGGTAACTGTAATGTTTTATGATATTGAATTTACAGACCTGGTTCCATTGTTTAATAAGTGTATATTGTAGTACCACGTGAAGCGCTTTAGCCATGCGAATGCAAGGCGGGATGAGAACAGCTCCTGGAGGCAGGACTAGGGGGCTGTATATAGTGGGATGGAGGCTGGGAGACAGCCTCTTCCCTTCATGTGTGGGTGTTAGTGTAGGTGCTGTAACCCCTGTCCCTGTGTGTGTACCTTTCCCCGATTCTGGTTATTAAATGTATTGTTCAACCCCATTCCCTGAGTCCCATGCCTGTTCAATTTCATACCGAAGACCGTGGTCGTTACCTTGGTGTCAGCAGCAGGATCGAGTGGAGCGGTCAGAGGCCCGGAGCAGATAGAGGTCCATGGCCAAGATGGAGAGGCTAGTAGGAGGAGCCCATAGAGCAGCCTGCCTTGCATGTGCAGGCTGTAGGGACGGTTCGGGGTCAGCGGGACGCTGGACTGTTCAGGCGGGGGCAATGTAGCACCACACAGGACGCTTTAGCCATGCGCACGCAAAGCGGGCTGAGAACACCGCCTGGGGGCGTGACTAGAGGACTGTATATAGTGGGATAGAAGCTGGGAGACAGCCTCTTCTGTGTGTGTGTGTGTGCAGCGCTGTAACCCCTGTCCCTGTGTGTGTACCTTTCCCCTGTTCAAGTTATTAAATGTATTGCTCAACCCCATTCCCTGAGTCCCATGCCTGCTCCATTCTGTACTGAAGCCCGTGGTCGTTACAATATAATGCAACAGAAAAGTGAGATACGAATTAGACTTCATTATTCACTGATTGTTATTATTGTGTACTCTCAGCACCATTTCAGTTCACTCAGATTAACACAGCCCAGACACAAGCTTCAATAGTGCAACTTTACGAAGTTCTTGAGACTGTCGAATCATCTTAATACAGTAAATCATTCACAGCAGCAAAGGTACAGAGAACATGAAAGCAAAGGAGGTGATTAAAACAAATTATATTTAATCTGTTTTAGTTGGTACTGGTAAACTGTTTAAAGCAAAAGCAAGCAATTTTACTAAAAGCTGGGCAAACAACCACTGTGATTAATGTTCTTCAACACAACGGGCCTGAATCACTAGTGGAGAACGCTTACCTGTGTGACTCTGCTACAAATCCAGCTGCCTATTCAACAAAGCTATCTGAAAACCTGTTTATAGATACCATAACAACAAGATTTAGCAATGTAACATGTACTGCACTTTACATCTACATCTGGTACAGTATGTACAGTATTATAAATCACCAAAGATACCGTAAAAAACTAAGACCTATGATTTAGAAATGTCCCCACAGAAAGCTTTAGGTTATTTTCGTAAAGGAAGTGATAAACAATATTGGAATGCAGTAATGGTGAAAAGCAAGTGAACGAAGGACCTGAATTTAGCTTTAGGGCATCTCTGTTGTAAATAAATTTATCCTTGGAGATGTCGGAAGTTCAACACCTGTTCTACCCAGTGAGATCCAGTTGTCACTGTTGTCACAAGTGTCGCGTATCTAGAATGTTACTGCTCAAATAGTTGTATTTGCTTCTTTTAATATATATTAACAGAACTTTAAAACATTGAAAAAATATTTCGTAAATTGTCTAATGTCCTTTGAAAGAATACATACAGGCTATACCGAGTTTTAATACAGGGGATACCGTTAGTCCAATACGAAGAAAAATGTGCATGACTTAAAACTTGAATTACGTTGTACGATTCATAACAGCTTCATGTACAGCTGATTTTAATGCTTCATTTAAATGTACTACACATAAAAAAATCGCATTTTAGTACAGAGCACAAGAGCTCAAGCGACTAGTAACTTATTTCACTTTGTTTCAATATAAAGCAACTCACTGTACTACTTATATTGCTGTTATACACTAATCTAATTATACAGTGTAAAATGTATTATAAATATTATTGAAGTGGAACCGTATTTAAGGTATTTACATATTTTAATAGTGGTATTTTTATTCTTGTAATTTTACTTCCAGAAGTCCAGTTCTTTCGATGTCTGATTTTAAATTTGGTTTTCCCGCTGCAACGCCTTTTTCAGGAAAGAACGCGTCTGGTTGGAGAAAATGATCACAAAAAATCTGTCCGTTTCCAATACAAAAACTAAAACCTCCTGTCTTGGGGGACAGAAAGGAAGAAGAGAAAACGTTAACCAAACTTTTTCTGTTTTACATCCAATGAAGAAGCCGGGTTTCCATGTCCAGAGCTGTGATTTGCTGTTCTTTCTTTCTCTCGTCCTGAATGACAGTCTTCGGCAAACTTTTTTCCCCCTTATTTCCAAGATCCTTCAGAGCCGAGTCAGAAAGGGGGCATCACTTCTGATCTTAGACTCAGAATCGAAAAGAACAGAAGAACGGAGAGGGGAGAGAGAGGCAGGGTTGCCCCCATCAATGTACTAACCCTTGGTGGAAGCCAGACTGCAAACTTATGGCTGTGTGAAAAGTAACAGTTTTTTTCTCTGGGATCTTGGCTACGATTACTCTCCTGATCAGAAGTTATCACAAGTATTTTTTTATTTAATCAAATCGATCCACATTTTAGTGGACATCATTGGTGATCATGGATACCCATATAAGATGGAAAATAAAACCTCGGATAAGGAGGGACATGCACCTTACTTTAGCAATAGTTCTACTTTTTGTTACTTCGCAAGCCAGTTCAGGTAAGTGGCAAAATGGTACAGCTCCATTCTCTCCCTTTGCAGAATTGATTGCTCTGTGAGTTGTTTAAACTTCAGTTATTGTATTGTGTACAAAACAAGTTCCGTGTGCAGTTCGCGAATATCCTTGTCATTTTTTCCCCTAAGACGAGAATCTACGTTGTCGCTTAAAAAACAACAAAATGTTTATATTTTTGGAATGCATTCCAAATTCGTTTTAGTTCCCTGAGCTGATATGAGCCGGGGGCCCTTTCTGTGCTTTAAGGAGCGTATCACAATGCTTTGTGTTTAATTTGAGTTCATTTAATCTTCATTATTAGATGCAGTGGCGATACCAGTATTAAAATTTCAGTAAGGCTTTGCAAAATGTGAAGAAATTGCAATTTCATCTTGCTTTTGCAGAAAAAAAACCTTACAGGAATACTTGCTTGAACTTTTGTTTCTTAAGATCAAAGGAATGTTGCTGCCCGCTAGCTACCCACTAGGTTTTTTTTTAAAAAGAAACCTGTAAATCTGCGCCACCTATTGTACATTCGTTTTGGGTGTACAATCCCAGTCAAAACCCAAGAAAACGACCTACAGTACTGCAGAAACATACTGTACAGGATATTTGTTCTCATATTTAAAAGAATAATCCTTAAAACACAGAATGTAGTCTTTTTATTCTTCTTGCACTGATTTATAAGTGGACCTCTACTTCTAGCACTCCTTTAAATTAGATGCTTGTTCGTTAAATATTTGGCAAAAGCTTTTTTTTACAAGTTTTTGTGAAGTTTTACTAAAAACTGATTTGTCAATCCACAAGTTAATTGCTAATCCACAGGTTTTTTATTAAGTTCAGAAAGAAGATCCCAATGACTATTATATACAGTATGAGAAATATAAGAAATACATAACAAAACTCAAAAACAAAATGATGTTTGTGCAACCAACAATTTTTAAAAAACAGTTGTCAGTCTGGGATTGTTATATTAGTAAACCGGTGAAAAATCTTTGTCCTTTTGTACATGGAAACTCTGGTACCTACAGTAGGTTATGGTAACGAAACTGAAATGCCGATAGATCGAAACATCTGGCAGTTTCTGCTTTCTCCACAAAAAATGCAGAAACTATCAACCTTTAAATACAGCTCTTAAGGGATCACCCTGAACTGGATCAGAATCAAGACAGGAAATAATCCAGACCGCCATGTGGTGCTGACACACCTGGCTTCCATAAAAAAAAGATCGCATATATTAAAGACGGACGTGAGTTTTTATTAAAGTCTGTCGGGAAACTTAAAATCCGTGATTAAGGGCGCCTGTAAAATAAAAAGATTTTTTTAACGCGCGATTATCCACTTTACTGTAAATTTCAGAAAAAAAAACTAAAGTGGCTGTTTAAAGTAGGTAAATAGGTGGAAGCGTCATGTCAGGTACCTGTTACAATGTTAGTTTACCTAAAGTACCCCATCAGTGTTAAAGGACTGTTATTCCAATCTTTCTGTGCAACGTGGTGTCAGACTTTCAAGAGCTTACTAACAGACTTACGGGGAGCATAAGGGTGGAGTTGCTAGCTTGTCTGTCGAGACTATTGCTCAGAAAGTAATACACTCTGAACCTGTTTGAAAAAAGTATATTGTTCATAAAGCAGATTTAACGTTTTTTTGCTTTTTAATGATCTTTTCATTTTTGCAGCAAGTATCTAAGTAATCTTGCTAGGATGTTGTAAAAATATTTTTATGTAGAAGAATTTGCATTCCAGAATATGAATGATGGAAAAACACAAGAATTAAAAGAAATTAAAAAAGGTTCTATGGATAAACCCATTGTCTACTTCTTGGCATCAGAACAGTTTTGTGGTTTTCTGCCTGGCAGAAATTAGAATTCAATAGAAACTACTCCTCATAAAAGTCATATTTCCTAACAAATTAAGAGAAATCACCATGTGTATTGCTCATACCCCAGGTTTGATTATTTTCTCAATTATTTCAAAGTTTCTTATTGCACATGGACAGTAAGTCTAAACCTAGTAGATACTGTAGGAGGACAGTGTCTTAACCTGATGTAGTCACCTTTGATCTAATTGAAAAAATGAATATACTGTATAGCTCCTGGACATTTGCTTAACTGCAAGTGCAAACACCTTAATTTGGTTCTAATTGGACACTTGCTGGCTTGAGGAGGAAGGAGGGAGTTCTTTTCACCACAGAACTCACTGTTGGAAGGCTGTTTGCATTGGCGTCCTGCATGGTGATGTCACTGTGTGCCTTCTTTGCCCAATGATGTCACAGCATTTAGCTCCAGTGCAAGCTGAGTGCTCCAGCATTTCAAGCGATAAGCAGACATTTTTAAAAAGCTTTGCCTTAGAGGTGTTCAACCTTTTTTCCCATTTATGATGTTAAAACACACACACACACTCACAAAAATAATACTGTCAGGCTTATGAGTTTTGGCTCCAGTTCATGTGCTATTTCAAACAGCTGGAATGGGATTTTATTTTATTGTTTTACTGGAAGTGAAACTTCTTGGATACCTGATTTTCTTTGCTTTTTGGAGGCTAGGCAGAAAGGAACTGGGTGCAACAAAGAAGACCATGTAGGTCATTATTGAACTGAACCCCAGATATAAGACACCTAATAGACTGTAATTAAGAAATATTAACCAAATATGGTGAGAATGCAGAGCAACAGAAACAGATACAAGAAAATCCTGATGTTCCAAAGCTCTCTCATTCATTTCTTCTTGTGTCATAGAAATAGCTTGTAATGGATTTAAAGGACTTTCCTGTCAGTTTCTGATCTTCAGTTCATGTGCTATTTTAAATGGCTGGAATGGAATTTGAAATCTATTAACTGCCTTTATGTCTATAGAGACTGTTTGAATATCTGGGGCTTTTAATTCCTCTAGATGTCCATAGTTTTGATTCATTTTAACCTATGAATAATAAGTATCTATAAGCAAACTAAAAGCATTTAATAATGCATGTTGCTTACCTAAATCATTTGTGAATGGTTTTAAAAATTGTGAGAGCATTAGAAGGAAATCAAGGAGAACTACATTCTCTTGACTTGAAAGATAAGATATAGCTTAATGAGTTGCATTTATGAGATATCTGTTGGTCTTTTTCCTACTTTCTTAGATATACAAGGGTTTTATCCCTTGTACAAATAGAGAAAAACATCAAAAATAAAGTCTTTGACAGCTAAGGTGAAATAAATTGGAAGCCTTGTCCAAAAAAGAAGTACCCAGTTTAGGATTCTCTGAAGCATCCTGCATTTGATATTAGGATATTTTATGCTTGTCTAACGTTGTTAAGATCAGTATATTCACTCTAGAATAGTTTGAACAACATGCTGAAATTCACAGTACTTAGAGGAATATCTCTGGTTTAATACTTTCTTGCTTACATGCTCTATAAACATATTTGAGTGACATTTGGGTACAGGACTGAAACACTGTTTTGTGTTAGTTTTCCTGAAACCTACTGAATAGTTTTATAATGAATGATGCATACAGTATAAATGTGATTTTCACCTTTGTTTCATGATGACATCCATTAAAAAGGACTTACTGTAGGTCTTCCTTACATGACCTTATTATGAAAGATTGGTCTAGTTCCAAAATGCATGTTCTTCACTGAACATGTTCAAGTTTTTCAAATAATTTTCTGTCATATATTAAAGTCATTTATGAAATTGAAACTTTTTTGACAGTCAGTTGCACCTTTAGGAGAGCCTATTCACAATAACAAAATGCTATTCAGTTATTGGAATCAAGTATGCAAGTATGCAAGTATGCATACTCGGTGCAAGTATGTTAGCAGCCTGTCTTTACATACTGTATACTTAAACATACAGTATTCATGTGCATAACTGATCCACTTTTTATTTTAACTTCAGATTATTTTAAAAAGAGACTCCTTAGGTCACACTGCTTGTGTCCATCAAGGATAACCTAAGGAACAAATAAAATTCAGAAGAACCATGAGCATTTCACTATTTAGGTAAAAGTTTCCAATGAATCACCAAGGTTTCATTTTTCTGCAGCATTGTCATCTTTCAATTATTAACAATTGAGCTACATAACACAACCATACAAGACATGGAAGCTATATCAAGTTCACCATTAGCAAAAAAGTATATTTAATAATCAGTGCAATTAAGCAACAGGATGCTTAGATGGACCAAAACCAGATGAACCTGCCTTGAGGTCTAGGTTTGGAAATAAATTATCTTAATTTTACAAAAATGTTACCCACTGTAATAGTATTTACTACAATGTTCCACCCCTGGTAGTTATTTTGAAATAAAACATTTAAGGCTCATTCTTTTCTCAGGGTGGCCTACAAAGTAGTTAAAAGGTAATGGTGGGCCTTAGCTTCTTATAGTTTAAAGTGCACATACACTGTATCTGTATGTTTGATGATCCATTATCATATTTCTCGGGCTTTTGTGCTACATTAAAAAAGTATACAGCTAATACAAGCTTTTGTTTTTTTTATGGACATGAAATGTTTTTAGGTTTTAATGACAAGTTAGGCTGTTATTAACCTCTTAAAAGCCAAATGCTGAAACACAAAGTCACAAAACCATAAAAGTAACAGCTTCAAGAACAATAAAACAAACAAAAAAGTGGCACTGGAAGCCATTAGGTGCAGGCCATTGATTTTTTTTTTAATTTCTCTGCCAAGTGTTCTGAAAATATGATGTGTAAACTCTGGGTTTTCATCTGTAAAAGACTATAAATGTCTTTCTTTTGAGGTCCAACCTTACTATTCTAAAATGAATGTCTGGTCTTTCATGGTTGGCATCCATGAAGGCAAGCCTTTCATTATACTGTATATGTGCAATAATTAAAGGGAGAAATGGATGCAAATGCCACGTTTCCAAATGAAGAACAAACTTTTGCTTTTTTTATCCTTCAGTAAAATGCGCCTTAATGATGGGGGATTTTTAAAATGGACACCTGCTTTTTTGGATCACCTTTCCCTCAGATGCTTAAAGCAAAACTATCCTACATTTAAATTTATTGTACATGTCTGTTTTTGCCTCTGGTTAGCATTTATTGTCTTAATAGCTTAATTTGTCTCTTGTGCCTCCACTCTATTCTGTTTTATAGCTTTACTCATTTGCTCATACCTATGCCTCAGGCTGACCTCCACTGAGAGCTGTCACTCAAAAATCCTTTGGTCCTTGTGATGCTATTAACAGAGTTGATGTGATAAACTGATAATATTTGTACATTTGTTGATATCAGATGAATAAAAATGTTAAATGCCTACTTTTATATTGCTAAAATAATGTATTTAGTTAAGAGGCATTGAAACCTGAGTTAAAAATGTAGGCAATTGTTAGTGTACTGCATATTATCAAACTGAATTTCTAAACTTGTCTGAAGCTCAAAAGAGTAGGGCTGTTGTGGCAATATTCGGGCCTATTGACTTAAGATGAAGACAAGCTTGGTTAAACAGCCTGGACTCTGCAGGCTTCTGCTGCTCTCCAATGGAGCTCTTTGAAGAGCAGAGGTTGTGAGCAAAAGGTGGGATTGTATCAGTGTTAGCTTGTTCACCACTGATGCAGATTTTGGGATTGCAATGGTCAGAACATTTCTAAATAAATGTTTCAAACAACAGATAGAAATAGTAGGAAACAGTGTGGGTGACACTGTAACAATGATGAGAATGTGAAATGAAAAGAGTCAGTTGAGGACAACTGGACATGCTCAACTAAAATTAGCTATCAGGGAAAGGGACAGTGGTAAAAAAATAACTCTGCCATATCCATCTTTTTAACTTCCGTGACATCATGTCTGAATTATATTAACCCTTCACTCTCTATTGACCACACAGTGCTCAGTTTTGAGCTTCACTCCTTAAGGGTGCTTCTGCTTCTTCTGCAGTCTCTCATACTGTACATGATCAATCCCCCTAAAAAGCAAAGCCAAGTAGAAGATGTATTTTATAAGTAAATCCAGATGTCCTTAAAATTTCATAAATGCCTTTTTTATTGTAGGTATTGTATATGCCCGTGTAAAACAATAGCATAATAACACATTTTTGGTCTAGGGGAAGAATGCTGCAGGATTTGAGATATACTGTACAGTAGGTTTTGGCACCAAATAATGAGTATACTGTGTTGTCACAATGAAAGCTGTTAATGTAGCTTTTATTAGTTATACCATATCTGACATAGAAATTATAGAATAACTTTCAGTGCTGTGTGATTAAAATTCTATGGTGAATACAACTGTAAGATCATTGCTAAATGGAAACGCATTCTTTCAAGAGTAATCAAGTAATATGTTTTATGTTCTACTGTACACAGTATGTAATGTAGGTTATGTTTGTCCAAATTAAGAAATCTGTCTTTTGTTTCTGCTGAGCTTCTTTTTTAGTTGTGTCATGGATATTCTTGCTGTGCAGAAACATAAGAACGTTTCCATTGTTTTTACAGTTAGCAGCTAAGTAATTTTATGTTCTTGCCTGTTTTAAAGCTATAATGTTTAATAGCTTTTAAGCATTTTCTTTTTCACAGTCTGTATTTATTAATTAAAAAGTGACTTTAAAATAGGTTAAGCAAACATGAAAAGGTTTTATAAAAATTAAGGTTTACAACCATCTTCTCCTTGTCAAGATATTTTATTAATTGATATTTTATTAACAAATGATTGTATATGAAATCTGTGTGCATAGGATCCAAAGCCACAGCCTGCATTGTGTCGTAAAGAGATGTTCTTCCATTTGAAAACTATAGACTACGATGAACACAAATTAAAATCTCTGTTAAATTAATGTTTTTTTCGACATACTGTATACCAAATGCTCATTTTGTTTCTAGCAAAATTCAAATCTAAAATAGAAAGACATTAAAACAGTTACTTAGACCTCCATTTTATTAGTGTTTCCAGATTCACAAAATTGCCAAAACCAAATCATAACACCTTGGTGGCTTACAGTGGCACTAGATATATCTACAGAAGGTGTCTGCAAACTTGGTTCTGGTGAGCACCAGTCTTCCAGGTTTTATAGATAAACTTATAGAGTCAGAGTCAGTGGAGATCTGGAATTCACATTAACTATTCTAATAATGCTATAGATTGATCCAAATACAGTAAGTCATAAAAGCTTAGATGGATTGAAAAATTAGAAAGCACTATGGTGTTTCAGGATCAAATTTGCAGATCCTTGAGCTATACTGATGGGATACTATTGCAGGCATGACTTTAAAAGGTCTTGGCCATGACGTGTTTAAAATAAGATTGAAACTATGATTATTTTACCGTAGCAGTGAAGAGAGACTACTGTACAGTGACATTGATGGATATTGAGATATACTATCTTAGCTATGTATAGTATTTAGTGGGAATAGAAGCAGCAAAAAAAATAAAATACAGTATCTAAGAGACTGGAGAATTACAGTAAATATATCATTTCATATCCTTACAGAATGTAAAAAGTAAATGAAAACAGAACTTCATTCTATTGATTAATAAAGATTAATAAAAAATATAGATTAAGATTAATGAAGGATGAAGGATAAAGATTAATGAAAACAAAGGTATCTCAATGAGTTCTAATAAAATGTGAATCAATCATATTGAATTGAGTAAAAATGAGCCCATACTGCATCTACTGTTTAAGTGACTGAATCACTTCATTATTTGCTGACCACACTAGTGGTGCCCCTGTACAGATGATTCATTTAAAGTGAATATCAATCTTTCAGACCCAAATTTTTCTACTTATCTTTCTTTTTTATTTCTTTAAATGAGATAAGCAGGGAGATTAAAATTCAAATATTGTTGTGATGGGAACTTTTTGTGCTTTTCCCAGGACAATAAAAATAGCATCTTTTAAGACTTCAGCATAATGCAGCTATGCATTTTGGCTACCATGATTCTGTATGTCTGAAGTATGAAAAGACTCCAACTGGACAAGGTTAAAGTTACAGTCATATAGAGTTGATGGGAATTTCGGTGCATTCAGTCTGGGTTGACTGGGAGATTGCTATCTTTTATGGAAGTTCAGATATAACTACAGGTTAGGTGAAGCATAAAAAAAGAAGAAAAGACTGAAGTCACCCCTTTAACACAACAGGGTTTTTTGAATTGGGCAGAACGTCAGTACTTTTCTTCCCAATAATCCAATAATGTTCAGGAAATTATTGGAGCGAATTAAATAGTTATATAAATCTCTAGAATACTAAATAGCTGAAATTCGTTTGCCATCTATTTTTATCACATATCCTAAGTGAAAATAAATGTTGTTATTTTACCAAAATTAAATTAAGATTTCTTGTATTGCCTCTGTAACATTCAACAGCATCATTTTATGGCACTTAAAAAGAATCCTTTGTAAGATTTATCATGAGCCTGCAAAAGGCTGAACATCCTTATCTAGACCACCAAACACGAGTAGACATGCCCCAGAGTCAAAACATACCTACACCACAGGTTTTTAGAGTGAAAAATCTAAATCGGTACTTTTGAAGTTCAAAAAGAATTTAGAGATTCACTTGGGTGCATCTGGCCGGGGAGCTTTTACTGCAAAAATCCAAATGAACCACTTAGCTGTTTAAAGCTAGAGGAACATGATATGTCTGCATAAAAAGAGCCCATCTCTTCTAAACAATTCTGAAACCTGGGATGCTTCTGTGAATCAGTAGTTAACCCTGAATTAAATTTCAGCTTTGACAAAGACCATACCGTGTATGCTAAATAATCAATTATTTTTTATTCTGTTGTCAGTAGGAGATTAGAAATGCTTTAAAAGGAAAGTTTCTGTCAGGGCTGTGTTGCAAATCCATTATCTTAAAAAGATTCAGTAATCTCAAGGACCCATTTACTAGTTTAAGCTTCTAAAGTTTGTAAGACAAGTACATTTTTGACTGAAATAGTAAAGTGAATTAGGTTTAAATTAAGGTCCACAAAGTGAACTGAGCCTAGTGAAAGAGCAATATCTTACAAACAGTGCTTTAAACTGATAAATAGAACTTACTGTACATGAGGCCTAACCTTACTTGAGAAGATACATAATTATTCACCATTGAATCATCTCATGTTCAAGGTCTCCCACCATAACATTCCTTTTATTTTATTTTACTGTGCATTGTGATTTGATATTATTTCTGTGCAGATTTTGTCAGTGTTTTATAAAAGATTGGAAAGTCATGAAGGTCTTTTACTTAAAGTTTAAAAAGTGAGAAGAATGCTACAGCAATGTGTAATATTACCCTATGGAAAGTTGTGCTTAAATCTTTACAAAACAGACATTCTTTGCTTTAATGGAAGGTGGTGCAAGTATGATAATGGAGCATCTGTCATCACTTTCCTAACAAATTTGTCACTTAAGTGGAGGGCATCTTTTAATGGCTAATGTTTAGTCACAAAAAGTTGGTTTTGTAGCACAGAGACTCTAAATAAATATTTGTCTGGCTTTAGTTCACCTAAGTGTTCGCAAATTAACTAGCAGCCTTTGTGTTATCTAGAGGAACCCTAGTATTACAAAAAGAGAACAATTATAGACTCCATATTATTATTTCAGAGACTTGTGTTTATCATCTTGATGTTGTTATTCACCACTTTACTACACTGAAAACCAAGTTGTCTTAATCAAATGTCAGGTGCTGTTAAAGGATTTGTTAAGAAAAAAAGTATTTCACTTAATAAAGACTTAACAGAATACAGCATTGTGATTGAGTATTGGATGTACAGTACATTTGTTTGCAGTCCATGGAAAACAAATCCAGTACCAGTAAGGAATTGTTTTTAGAGATGAGCTACAGAGAGACAGCCTATTTACAGCGATGTTAATTATAGGAGGTCTCTATATCTGTAGCTGTTCTGGAAGGATAACAAGTGGATTGAAAGTGGCTTGACAGAGTTACGCTCTGTGGTGTCTGCGGTGTTAAAGAAGTAAGTCAGATAAGGTCACAACTTGACTTAGATTTGGACTCTGTATAATACAATTAAGAGGATCCTAGAAAAATGTTTGGCCAGATTCAACAGCATTTAACACAAGTTCAGCACCTTTTTATGAAGCAATATAAAACAACATTTGAAGAAGGCTCAACTGCAGAAACTGTTTTTTCTACTTTTGAGTAGGGAATTAACCTTTACATGTTCCTTTGCAGTATAAAATGTCTACATTCAAAGTTATGTTTAAACTATGTATTGATTGCATTAAAAACAATGTACATGCCATGTGAGGACAGTGCTTATAGAAAACACAATCTTCCTCTATCAAACATGTTATGAAGCTTTATTATGCAGTAATATGTAATTTCATGCGGAACGGTATTGCTTCCAGAGACAGAAAGAGATTATGAGCATTGCTGTTCACGTTTTCTTTAAAAAAATCTATTTTAGAACACTGACACAGATAAATTTTGTTTGGTACAGAGCAGTCTGGACTTTCCTCAGCAATAACACCATTTGCACTGAAAGAATAATATCTGCCTCACACATCCCCCCACTGGGAAGTCAGATATACACTGGAATGCACTACTCCCGCAGCCTAACATTCCATTGGCTGTTGCTGACCATTAAAATGCTAGCACCATGGAATTCCATGATCAGTTATTTCAAGGGCATTGAGCTTGTGTGTGTGATACTACTACATTAGTCAGCATTTAGGATGCTACAGTATATGTAAATAAGCTATAGATATAATAATGCTGTGACAGTAAAATGCAGGCTGTTTTGTGTCTAAGAGCTGTTCAGTAATTTTAATATGTGAAGTAAAATATCTCAGCGCTATCTTTAAAAGTGGTCAAACTGAAGAAGCTATTGCATTTAAACGGTTTTTGGTTATGGTTTCCATAAGCCTTTGTCACAGTGCTGGTGGTGATGGATCCAACCAGACTCCTTGTGCGTATAACTGGAAGTTATTATATTGACAGAATGGGAAATATGATGTGACATGACTCATGCTTTCCATTCTAATTTTTCAACCCTGTGACTCTGTGGGGTGTCAACAATTTGACAAGAAAATTAGAGATTTATTCAAAGGACTTTTGTTTAATCTATCAGCATTTCTATTTAGCCACATTGAGTTGGATATTCTTATTGAATGTCTAAATGTGACATTAAAGTTTAATATATATTTGAGCAAGATTGGGTTAGATTTACTTGATCATTAGTTAAATGGAAAATATTTGATTTCGATTGTTTGTGTTTAACCATTTCACTAGTATAACAGAGACCAATGGGTAGTTAATGCAACTACAATGTTTTTCAAAAACCATGTATGAGAATTTAAGAGTTAATAGAGGTACGCTTTGTCTAATTTTTGGAGAGATTTAGAGAGTGTAGAGAAGGAGAAGTAAGCTGATGTTATCTGACAGAGTAAGAAACAATTCTACCCTGAAGGCAACCTGAAGCTTTCTATTATGTGGAAAACGAGTGTGCTCTGTGAAGAACAAAAACAAGAGGGCTGACTGACATGAAAAGGTGGTAAAATGAGACTATGGCTATGAGGATGCAGAGCAATATAATATCGCACAGAAAAAAGTCAAGTTGGAGTTGTTTTAAAAACAGTTATTTTCTGTTCTTGTGAATATTTGTGTTGTGCTTTTCTTTATCCTGTACTTTCACTTCAATACCCTTGTTTCAGAAATGTACAGTATTTGAACTGTGAAATGCAATCCTGTAGCTCAGATTGCTTTGTTTGGGAGAGACTCACAATTTTTAACATGTTAAGAATAACTCTATTTGCTGGCTTTATTATATATATTAGTTATATAATAGTTATAATATATATATAGTTCATATATACATCTCCCCATGTTATTAAACCAAAATAGAAACATAAATAAAGAGAAACATGTTTGCTTGCATTTCGCAAGCTATTTAAAATGTTAAAAGAGTAAAGAGACACCGATGCATGTAAAGCTATAAGCAATGAAACAGTATTATTCTGGAGATGAAAAAGGATTTCTGCAGGAATTGTCCATATAGTTGTAATTAAAGAGGTTTAAAATAAATAAATGTAAAATGTGTAATTACCTGCATCACATTTCGAAATCATTAAAAAAATTAAGTTCTTGGTGCAAGAAAAGTTGTTCAATGTCTAAAATTGGTTAAAGTTCCTGAAATTTATGTGTCAAACCACAGTAACAGTCCTAGTCCTCGCTCATTAACTCCAGTCTTCCAGAACTCCCCCTTGAAATTGAGCTTTTGGGGAAAGTTCTAAAATTTTCTAGCAATTGAAGGTTGGGATGATTATCACTTGACAGGTGATCGTTAGCCTGAAACAGCTGTTTTACTGTAGTTACCAGTTTAGTGAGCAGCAAAAATAGCTTCACCCAGTAGGACACCAAAAGCTTATAGAACTAGGGCAGGAAGTTGTTGCCATAGAGATATGAGAAGAGATTCTGTGTTTGAAGGGGTCTCTCTCAGAGACTTATAATAATAAAAATAATAATGTTTCTTTATTAGCCCTATACAATTTCTTCCATTAGGAATTTGTCTTTTTGCATACCCCAGCTTTTCTCCAAGGAGACAAAGACAGGGAGAGAAGCTTGGGGTCAGAGCACAGGGTCTGCCATTGTACGGTGCTCCTAGAGCAGTTGGGGTTAAGGGCCTTGCTCAGGGGCCCAACAGAGTAGGATTCCTCTGCCAGCCACGGGATTTGAACCAGCAACCTTCCAGTCACAGACGCAGATCCTTAGCCACAGAGCCACCACCAAGGTTGTGGCCATACTATATGCCACTTATATTTTTATCTTTTTACCTTTTAATAATTATTTGCGGTTCTCCATAAGCTTTGTCACCTCCATACACCATGCTAATTTAGATAAAAAACAGTTTTTTAAAGACATAACCTGGGAGATGAACCATTTTAAATTGAAAAGGCTCTCAAAGTGAATCTGGTGTCACCTTCATCTGTCACCCCTGCATATTTGAAGTTTTGAAAAGGGTTCATGATGCACTAGAATGAACTTAAGTTAGAAAAAGAGAAGGACTGTAGAGGAGTTTAGTTGATGGACCATTCACATTCCACTGCAACTGCTACAAGATCAAATAACATTTAATGACTTTTTTTATTATTATTTTTTATTTTTTATTATTATTATTAAGGTGATAGTCCTAAAGGGAGAGAAGAAAATCTGCAAAGGCATGGTTGCCTGGAAAGGGAAATAATGGAGAACAAAGAAACCTACAAATGTAGAGATTGTTTAATTTTCTTTTTCTTTTCTTTTCAAATAATTTTTCCCTGAGACACTATTACATTCCATTTTTAGACAGGTACAGGATCTTTTATTTGTGTTCCTGTATTGCTGCTGCCATGTTTTCTTGGACTGTGTAACATTGTAATTAAAGTAATGTTAGTGAGAGAATATATATATATAATATAAATATATCTATATTTTTCACTAATATATAAAACACTTTAGATGAACATGTGTAAGAAAAAGGTATACTTTTTCAGTTTTTTTCAAAAACACTTGATAAAGCATTATTTTTGCTCTTATCATTGAGATAGCTCTACCAGTATTTATAACAAATTAATTTGTTCAGTATTAAAAAAACTTGAAAAAATGTCTCAGATTCTCAAAAAATACAATTTAGCCTTACAAGCTTAATGGAATTTCCCTAATTTTACATTATAACAATTTTTTGGGGCTTTTTTCACTAAAGTTTCTCATTTGTACCATTCGAAAAAATGAACAACATTTATAACCAGAGCCATATCACCCTAAAACTCACAACTGGCAGCCCACTGAAGCTAAGCAGCTGTGAGCCTGGTCAGTACCTGGATAGAGACTGGGGAAAATCTAAGGTTGCTGCTGGAAGAGGTGTTAGTGAGGCCAGCAAGGAGTGCTCACCCTGCGGTCTATGTGGGTCCTAATCCCTCAGTATAGTGATGGGGACACTATACTGTAAAAAGGAGCTGTCCTTGGTATGAGATGTCAAACTGAGGCCCTGACTCTCTGTGGTCATTAAAAATCCCAGGGCATTTCTTGAAAAGAGTAGGGGTGTTACCCCGGCATCCTTTTCAAATTTCCCATTGGCCCTTACCAATCATGGCCTCCTAATAATCCCCATCTATGAATTGGCTTCATAACTCTGTTCTCCTCCCCACTAACAGCCAATGTGTGGTGAGCGTTCTGGTGCACTATGGCTGCCGTTGCATCATCCAGGTGGATGGTACACATTGGTGATGGTTGGAGGGGATACCCATTACCTGTAAAGCACTTTGAGTGGGGTGTCCAGAAAAGAACTATATAAGTGTTAGCAATTATTATTATATATTTTTTTATTTCTGAAGGAGTGTCTCATTATGTATTATGAACTAATTCTCTTTACTGTCTGTAGTTAAAAAGTTCAGATTTTACCTTGATTGTTGATTTTTGGCATCATCTTATGGATTTGTGTTAGAAAAGTGAACTACTGTAAGTCCCAGTGAATTATGCAGTATATCCACTTTAAAGACTGTTCACTGCTGAACATCAGTACTGTTTAAGACTTAAAGATCCTTATGATCATACTGGGAATGTATTCTTGAAAATATTTCAGAGCAAACTCACATTATTAACATAACAACACTTACATGATGACATTTAAGCTGTATACTTCTGATAATGCTGTATCATAGTTTGATAACATTTACATTTAGTTTAATACATTTTTGAATGGTCCATTTACTAAACTGCTCGCTTTGTGAAACGCTTTGGTGCCACTGATGGCAAGTACTTTGATTTATGACATTTCAATATTTCAATCTGCACAGAAATATAGTATTTTTTATGTGAAATCACTCTGGTATGTTTTAAATATTTAGTTTAATTGAAGTAAATATTTGAGTTGTGTTGGGCATGGATGTCAGTGAGCAAGGTTTATTATTCCTACCAGCACAATGTGGATATCAAATGATTTATACATTATACTGTAAGTACTTGGTGAGGAGGAATGTATATCAGTGTGCTAAAGACATCAGCGAAAATGTAATTTAAAGAAGCCAACACAGTTTACTTTTTCAAGAAAAGTCATATATTTTAGCGGTTGTCTTATATTTTCCATGATGTCATGTAAGACAGCTGCTAAAATATGACTTTCCTTCAAAAAAATACTGTACACTGTGTTGGCTTTTTCTTCTAACTCTCCAGTGGGACTGTATGGTTCTTAAATTTTAAAAATCCAGATTAATTAAATATTGCATTCCAAATTGTCTCCATTTGTTTCATATATTGCGGCTTTAGAATAGAACACACTTTATAAAAGTAAATGACTTTTTTTGCACCACTACCCGCTCTGCTTTAAGTGGCAAAAAATAATGGCCAAACTGCAGAGATACATCTTAGACTTGCATATATTTCATTTGGAAAGATCTACAGTATCTGTACTGTACTGTATGTACATCATATTCAAAAATATTTCTTCTACACCTATTCAATTCCACAGACTTCTACAATAAAGTAAAAAGTTTTTTTTCTTGAACAAAACTAACATGTTTTGCTGAAGTCTAGGAGAATAGGTGATCTGGTGCTTTGGTTAGAAAAGCATTCTAAAAGGTTAAGTGTATTCAGAGGAAGGCCTTTGGTGTCCACACACTGGAGAATCCAGAGGAAGTTGAGGAAAATAATGCCTTCTGGCCTTATTAGTGTATATCTCCAGAGTCTTGCTGTAAAGTAAGCATTAAAAACAGGACCCCAGATGCCTGAGTCAGTTTTTCCATTTTAGTCTTTGGGGGTAGACAGTGATTTATCAGTCTTCACAGCATAAGCCTGCTAAAGCTCATTCTACAGACAATGAAGTAAACCATATGGTATTCCCCCTGTTAAAATAATAAGCACAGAGCTGAGCAGATAAACAGGGACTGAGCTACACAGGATATCTGTTTTTTTTATTTTGTTCTGTTTGTCTGGACATGTGTCCGATAACTGTTTGGAGCATTTTAGTTTGCCTGATTTGAATTTTGTTAGGGAAAAGTGGATGAATAGGTTGGTATCTGATACTTTAAACAAGAGAATCACTGGAAAAAAAGTTATAGTGTTAATTTGGAAAACTGAAAATGTTTTGTTCTTTTGAGGTGGGAAAAATAACAATCATTGCTCAGGAAGGCTTTAGTAGAAGAATGATCTAAAATCATTAAAAGTGCTCCAAAGTATGTTTACTGTGCATTCTTGAACTCTCTGATTAGTTAAATTTGCTCTGATTAGCAGAACTAATTTTAGTTAGGAATTTTATTCTTTAACTTGAAAGTTTGTAACCCCAACACCACTACTACCACTAATGCATTTCTCACTCTATGTCTTGCTCTTACTCTACATTGGTTTTGCAATAATTTCTGAAAATTGCTTTGGGTATGATTTGTTCAGACAGCTGCAAACACCATAAGCTTCAGTAGACCTAAATCATGAAATTACTAAATAACATCCAGTTTACCATTTCCAGTTTTTTTAAACCAAGGTTATCTTCCAGCTTTGGGTTTCATACTACAATAATTTTTACAGGCACAGCTTTTTGTAGCTTTAAATTAGTACAGTATATTGCCATACTCCTGTCTATGTATTGGAGCCAATGGAAATAGAGTTGGTGTCTGGATATAAAGAATTATCTGCTTTGGAATTCTCACTAGGTTAAGGTGAGGGTCGTGCAGAGTATTGTGCAGACAGTAGATCTCTCTTTTGACAGTTATTTTCAGCTTCCAAATTACTCCTGCTAGTAACTTGTAAAGATGCTACAGGAAAGTCTTATCTAAAACTTCGACCTCTGGAAACAAGAAAGCTGCCAGGTAACCTTGTATGTACCATGGCATTTGTAAAAGGGGTTGCAGTAAGTGCATTATTGCAGACAGCCTTTTATTCCCTACAGGTAGAAATGATAAGAAAGGAATGTGGTGATTTTGAATGACCAAGGAAAAAACTTTTTTTTAAAGATTGGACAAAGGGGCAATTCAAGCACACATTTGCAAAGAAGCAGCATGATATTCTTTAATTGCTATATCATTGGTAGACATTTTCTTTTAAAAGATGATCATTATTTTTAATGCAATCTTTTAGTGTAATAGGGCCAAAGTTGTAGTTTGGGGTAAAGGCTACATCATCTGTTCTCAGTACAATGTTTTTGCAAGTCTTACCGTATTTATCCAGAAAAATGCCAAATTTAATTTTTTTTAAGGCTTTTGCTTTCAAAAAGTAACTGAACTACCATTTTCCCCTGATTCTGTCTCCTACATTAATTGTATGCCATGCTAAAGACATCTGGCTAGAGCCACAGTAATAAGAGGTTGCCAGAAACAAGTTTGTCTGAATGTCTGACTTAGCTTTTCAAAAATGAGTCAGGCATTTACTGTCCAGTTATTTGTTCACAGCAACACTTTGCTTAGCATAAATAATATGCTGCCTCTGTACGTACAGTACTGTATGTTAACAACAAACACTATTCACATCAAATTTGTATGGGTGCCTTTGTAATAGTTACTCTAAGAGAAAGGAATTTTTGGAAAAGGAATATAAGATACATGCATGATGTTGACAGGATAAAGCGAAGAAAGGAGATATGAATCAAATTAATGGCTACATTATAAGGAAGTAACAGAGCTTATAGGTACTAAGCCTATTGCAAAAGAACATCATCCCCTTGGAAACAAGGTAGTGGCAGGAGACCCAGTCTTTCAGTGATGCAGTACTGTTCATAGTCTGGCAATTACTACTGTGTGGCTCTGAAAACCGAAACATTCTGAAAGATAATGATTGAAACAGAGCCTGCAGAGTGCAGCACATTGGTTCCATGATCTGGATCACAGAGACAGATGTCTGTCAGTTGCTAAGGTTGCTGTGGAAGAGAAGGTGGAATTTATTGGGGCAGAATTTAACCAGGCTCATTGGTACTGAATCGCTTACAGATGGTGACGTCACCCTCTTGGGGCCTAGATAGAGTTGAATACTTGCACAGCAAGAGGCCAGGCATTTTGACGAAGCTAAATTCTTAACTGTCTAGGGAATGTTTCTGTGTGGCTGTCAAGCCTGGAGCATTCGATAGGACTATGATTGAATCCCAGCAGGAGCAGAACTACACATGTTGCAGATACTTACAAAACATTTGTAATTAAATAATAGTAAAGTAAGTTAGGTTTTTGACCTAAAACGAAACATTATTTTCATTCATCTTTTTTCTGGTACAAACACACGTTGATCTTGTTTTATGAAAAAGGAGTTTCAATAATTTAATGTGTCCTTCAGTGTATTTTTTTCCCAAACTAAGACATTTTTAAATTGCACTATTATATTAAATAAAAAAAAGATATTTAAAACTGGAAATTGCAGGTTGTTTTGAAAGAATGGTCACTGCTTGGACAGAGTAAATTAAGATAATTTATATTTGTTAACACAGACAACTGCTCAATTTGTTACCTACAGTAATTGCTCTTTGTCCACAGTGCTGAGTTAAGTACAGTATGTGGTAAAGAAACAAAGCTTGCTTTGAAAAAAAGACTAGCGTGATAATTTCAGCCTTTATAAACTCATAATTCTGTCACTTTGCCCCCTACTGTTGAGGCCTGTTGAACCCCGAGACTTCTGAATTGATTAATTTGTCTTGGACGAGAGTGGCAGTCTTCTTGTTTTAGGTAGAATGGGCATCGAGCCAAAATGAGATTAAAGTCTAACCTCCGTGATCTTCCAGAAAGTCTGGTGTGAAAGTAGAATTCGTCGATAGGTTTTGTACTTTATGAAATGATATATTCTGACAGGACATTCTAGCTTTTTTACCTAAAGTTATTCCTGGAAAACATACTGGCTAGCCTACATTGTGAAGAATTATAATCTACAGAATTATTTATGAAAGACATCAGATAGGTTTCTGCTGGAGTGTGAAGGAAATGTGTTCCAAAGTTTCTGAAATATGATTTTAGGAACTGGGGACTTAAGAAGAAGCTGAATTAAAATTCTGACATACTGTACTGTAAGTAAAAATTGAGCTGAGAAAAGGACTAGTGTTCTATTTCCAGGAGTGAGTTCTAAATCATAATTTAAAGGTATGGTAATTTTGAATCAATTTTCTCTGGATCATAATTTGCTTATTGTGTTCCTAGAAAGAAAATGACAGTCATTCTAAAAGAAAAAATAAAGGGGAACAAAAAGGAAAGGTTGAATAACTTTATAACAAGACATTGAGAAGAAAACCATAAAGATTGTATTTTTGAAATAGAGACAATATATACAGTAAGTAAAGATGTACATGTTTGTTTCAATTCAGGAGATATTGCAACAAAGGACTGCTTTCTTTTTTGTTTAACAACACTCACATTTTTATCATAATTAAATATGACATTTCCTTTTGTTCATCACTATATAAAATTACCATTATTTGTAAGTCCACCTTTGTGTTTGTAAGAAACCTTTCGGAAGATTCTGAAATATAGCAATACTTTCTTTAAACTTTTGTATATCCAAATGAGCTGTTAGGAATCTTTAAGGCATGTACAATCATGTTATATTGAAATGTTTCGATCATATTTGGTTAAAATAATTGCTGGATAATAAAGCAGTGTACAGTTTGTGGTTATTTAAGTAAACCACATTGTTATTTCTGTCTAGATTCATTGTGTTTTTGATAGCCTGAAGCTACTAGTTAATGTTATATGATAAAAGCAAATAATCCCACCAAACGCAAAATAGACTTCAAATCAAATCAAACAATATGTAGTTTCATATTAGAATAAAGGCATACTCATAACTGAATAATCTTTTTTACAGTTTTTACAAGTTTTGGCACTGTTTAAAATTTAACCAGTAACCTTTTCTTTGGTGTCCAGTGCCCCTGTGGTTTCATGTCTTAGAGCTTGAAAGTTACTTGTAACTGTGGAATAGAACATGTAATTAAAACTTGGCACGTAAGTGCAATAGGCAAATATGCTTCAGTGCTAAGACTGCTGTATGTGGAGGTGCAGTGCTGGATTTTTAGCTGACAAAAATGGAAACATGCAGTTCAATAGGAATAAAATATAACATATGTAGCTTAGGAGCACTGCTAAATATCTTGTTCAGAGCATTGGACTTCAAAATGCATCCATGGAACATATCTTGTTTTGATGTTTAGATGAAATGTTCTTAGTATCAAAATGAATGTTTGTGTAAAGCTAAGTACTTGAATGGTTGAATTTCTAAAACATGCTGAAAAAAGTTCACTTTTGAATTCATTAGTGCTACATTTGGCTTCAATATTTAAAAAATATTTTTTGTTCTTTTTAATACTTAAAGAAGATATCTGTACTCAGCTTTCATGCTTGGTTCTAATGAACTTTTCTTTTAATTACATTAATATTAGAAAATATTTAAATATTTTTCTTATTATTAAATATGTCCCGTGTAAAAAAAAACTAAACTTGTTGAAAGTAAAGTAAAGTTTCCTGCTTTTAGGAGGTACCATTAATAAACATTTTGGAATAAACATTTAATTTGGGTTCTACTGTGTGTTTGTGTGTTATCTATTCTGTGTTTAATGCACTTCACTGCCAGCTCTTCTCTAGAAAGGAAATGAACAACCAAATGGTTAACATCTAATATGAATATTTGGCTTTCTGATTCTCAGTTGAACTTTGGTGAGAAAAAATTACAAGTTAGCAGGTCAATCAATTGACCTTTGATTAGTTAAAAAAATCCTGTGTATTTTCCCCCCGCTGCAGTAATACCCTCCTGGAAATGCTGTATACTAATAATTTTTGTCTGTCACAGAAATATCAGGATATTGACAAAGTGAACAGATGGCTGTGCTTCTGTCTTTTAAAAAATTAGTCACTTACTTTTGACAATTGGTACAAGGCATTTGCAGCTGATTTATTCCAGCCACGTGCCTGACTTAGGCCTCTTGCCCTCCAAGTCCTAGAAATGCTAAAGAATAGCTGAACTGTTTTTTTTATCCAACTGGCTTATTTTCTTTTGAAACTGTAAGCCCGGGAATTACTTGACAGGCCCCCACATTTCTCTTCCACTACAAGACTTGGCAGGTGTGAAGGAAATGCTACATCTTCTCTTTAAATAACATCAGGAACCTGTCACACTACTTAATCATTAGCATGGTAGAACCCTGCAAAATCACACTACTCTGAGTGAGACTGTCTTGCGATGTCTTGTTTGTATTTGCAAAATAGTCCAAAGAGAACTCTGAAACCATTCTACTAATTTGAGAATTCTAAGGACAGAAATTATCTGATAAAGGACCATCCATCATGCATATATTTTAAGTTACATTGTTTAAATGGAAGTGAAATGTTGATAAAGAGGCTCTTGAAAATACGCACAAACCTTGCTCTAGGCTGAACATTAAAAAGAGAACCATTTTAGAGACTTTTGAAGGATTCTTCAGCTGGAGTGAAGCTGAAACTGGGTAAAAGATGCTTATCTCTTATTACTAATACAATGGTTTCCAGAATGCTGGACATTTCTGGTAGTTTTCTTGAGGCTGTCCTTGTAATCTTCCTAGTGTGCATGGTTTAGTGTTACATTGGTTAAATAGCAACCAACCATTCAGAAAATCCTGCTGAAGGGATCTGTGATGAACAGTTCATAAAACTAAATCCCAAGGAACAGCTTAACCTGAAAATTGGTAACTACAGAGTCTAAAACATTTAAATTATGTATGTGCCCGAAAGCTAACATTTCAAAGTAATGAATAAAGCATGCCCTGTTTTTTGGAAACCACTATGCTTTTTCATTTATGCTTTTTCATTTTAGCATATTGTCAAAGTTTTTGTGTCTATAGCTCATGGTTTAATTTTAAAGATGTGTACTGTATATTATTAAAGATGTGAACTCAACCACACACTTAAAATCTTTCATTTGGTTTGTGTTTGGTTGTTTTCCAAAATGATGCATAGTTTTACAGGCAAAGTTTTTATTTTCTCAGTGGAAAAAATGCAGACATAAATCTTTTAGTATCCAATCAGTAATTAGGTAGTGCTATATATAAAAACAAATAATTACAGTAGGTCCATGTCAGTGATAGTCAATGTTTGTCTTTTAATTTATGGACAGTCTGATTTCCTACCACATGCCCTGTTTGCACTTACTTAACATCCAGGCATTCCCACACTTTTTCATTGTAGAGCTACAGTATATACAGTACTGTACGAATGTTAAGGTTTGGTATCAGGATCACAGGTCAGGAGATGAGAATAATTAAGTTGATAAGAGATTGTGTGATCGGTGGGGGGATTTAAGGGTGCACACTGTCAGATATCATTGTTCCAGGTCTATTAGAGGGTGGAGCAGGAGAAAGAGGAGGGGCAAAGAAATTTGATATTTTTGTAATTCATATACAGCTTTGTGGATTTTGTATTTTTCAAATCAATCTGATTCTGGATATAAATCTTTTAATTTGACAATCAAACAGAAAAAAGAATAACAGGGCTGAAAACATGAGGAGAAAATAGCAAAATGTTGTCCAATATACTGTGTCTGTTCTTAGAGACAACTTCCAACATGTCTAGATACTTTAAAAACATTATGTTCTTATCCATCTCTTTATATGTCTGACCTGACTGGAATTTTGTCAAGATGCTTTTATAGTAAAACTATACTAACCTCACCAATACAATCTTACACTACTGAAACCTGCTGAGATTTCTAGTTTGTAAAATACAATAAATATTGGTAAATGCCAATAGCTTAATTTGCAAACATTTATATTCATAATCTTGTATATCTCACCAAGAAGTCCTATTTATTTTGTCTTATGTACAGGATAACACATATTTATGTTTGATCTTTTTTTTAAAGAAGAGATTAAACAATATCATGCCTAGGTTAAATTTCCCTCTACAAGATTTCTGTCTTTTTTTTCCAATGCATTTCTGCTAAATTATATCCACTCATTAAAACAAAACTGTAGGCTGCATTTTGTTTGGTGATTTGTGAAATCTGTTCACTTAATAGGCATACATATGATTCTATAAAAGTATACACATCAGGAACCTAAAAGACACTTTGTTCTTCTAATTTATCAGCAGATGAGCATTGAAATAGGATTGCATGCTTTCATTTTAGGAATATTCCCCCCCTGCTGAATTCTTTGGAATTCTTCTGATGGTTCTAATAGCCCTATTCTCCCTTGGTAAATAGTTCTGACCTCAAATATGACTAACTGATAGCTTTACAGCTCAGCAGGGAAGGAAAGCACCTTGAGCAAGAGAGCGGATGCAATTTTTTTCTGCATGTTTAGTTAATATATTCTCCTGCTGGGAGAGAAATAAATGCAGTTTAGCAGAGTTGGAAAATGTAGGTAACTTACAAGAGTCTTGTTCACTGAGCCCCAGTGCTAATCAAAGAAAAAATCTGTTACTTCTTCCAATGAATAACATCAACATGGAGCTGTTCCTGTGAGCAACCAGAGAGAGAGAGAGATATTACGATTAGTGCAAAGTCATCAGAAAATAGTAGTGGTGGACTGAGTGCATGTTAATTATGTTTGTAGGAAGACTTATTTAATAATGTTTTTCTTTTAAAATGGTGCACAGCATGAGCTGAGAAATGTATTTTGTATTGGGTATTTTGTCTGCTTTTATTCCATATTAAAAGAAAGAAAAGGAAATTGAGAGAGGTCAGAGAAGCTTCTCAAATTGTGTTTACAGGAAACACAGATTAATGTCATGGACATCCCCCTGCTGCACAGTTCGTAGACACTGATTTCTCACACGATCACAGTCACAAACCTGTATTAATTTAGTATTGAGAAATCAATTACTCAGTCAATCACTGACCCTACCCATCAATCCACTGCTTATTCAATCAATTGGGATAATTAATACAGTGAAAGGATTCACACAGGACCCATGGATGTTCAACGATTAGCTGTCCAAGTGAGCCTTCTTATGAATATTTCAACGTGTTTGATTTGTCTGCCCTGCTTTAAGAATGAATAATATCCCCCAAGAGCTGCTCTCTAGCTCTGCAGATTATTAGTCTGCAGGATGCTATGCATTACACCAAAGGGAACTTCTTTCTGAGACTTACTTAATGGTACTGTACTGGTAATAGTAAAGCAATCTTACCTCAGGAAGGCTGAAGTAGAGAAGAGATGATTTATTTCCATTTGTTTTTAGTTCTGAAGAAATGTAACAATTTTTATCCTAGAATGAAAACAAATCCTTTATTCTAAACTAAGAGTAAATTAATCTCTTGTGTAAACCTATGAAATATTTCTCAGACTTTTACTATAATCCTTAAATTCCTTTTTCTCTCTTATTGCAGTGTGCTTTAATTTCCTTATTTTGTTTCTTATGTTTTAGATTAATTTTAATAAAATGTCAAGTAAGAAAAAAAACTCATACAATGGGGGTCAGTTCTTAAATGTTAAAAATTGTAAAAACATTAAATATGAGAATACACAGGGTGCATTATTATGTAATATTACTACATTCTGCATACATGTCTATTACTTATTCAGTATGTAATGCAGTTTTGTGTAATAATACACAAAACAGCAACATACTGCACTGATAGGAGGGTCCGTATTACAATAGTTTAGTTAGATTTCTTGTAGACATATTGCGATTTAATAAATCTTCAATATCCCAGCTTCTTTAAGGGGATAATTGTTGTTTTAAATAACAATTAGTAGCTGATCAATTAATAGCACAATTCTGTACCAGTGATCTGGGATAAGGGAACAGTGTTCCAATGAATAAGCATATGCCAAACAGAACTTGTGATCCTGGCTGGTCACATTTTTTAGGATTGACCTTATTGAGTGATATCGCACAATTACACCTTGAATGTCATTGTATTGACATTGAAAAACACAATGTAGTCCAACTGCAGTTAATTTAATACCAATCTGTGTTGATGGATAGGGGGTACACATAATTTTTGTAAACTTGTCTGTGATATCTGTTCAGTTGTTGGGCACAGTAAAGTTTTCAGTGATGTTACATCACATTTTTAAGATTAGATTAGAGAACGAGTTTGGTCAACTGAATAGGTTGCAGACCTCATATACAGTAGTTCTTGCCTCAAAGGAATATGCAAATACTTTTACACTCTGAAATTTACTTAAAGTGAAAATGTTCCAATATTTATGGTTACTTGAAATCACTGAGTTGAACAAAAAAAAACCTTTGTTTTTCTAATTTGATTTAAATTTAATTGTTCTAATTTAAATATATGCTTTGTTTGACTGTAAAGCAAAAATAACAAGTTTGACTCTGCTGTCCCAATACAATTGGAAAGCACTGTAGCTGTGTCTGGTTATACTACTGTATAAACAAATATTTTATTCTGAAGTTGCCCAGCAGTGTTGTTGAAGTTAATTCGATCAGATCTTTCAGGAAGTAGTGGTATGAGATCCTTGGATGAATGGTAATCAAATGACAAAGTAGAACCAAATGTTTTTCAGTCTCTTTCATTTCAGTAATTTGGTCAAACCCTGATTTAGGTAGAGAAAATGCATGTTCCTAATAATGAGCTTTAATGGGGTAGAAACTCCTGCTTGAGCAGAATGACAATTTATCTATAAAGTCAGGGCTGTTTGAATCCCCTTAAATGAAAGATGTGCCAGGGAGCTGCTTCAAGGACATAGAAGGGGGTAGATGGGGGTTGAGAAAACAACCTTCTGACCTTAGCTTGCTATTGAGTGGAAATAACAGCTAAGATCACTTAGAGAAGGACAAGCCCTTGTGTTTTGAGCATGGGAACACAGTAACTCATAAAGACTTGGCACCTCCATTGGTATCTATTTAGAATTGCTTCTGGCATATAGATTGCTGTGTAAACACATTTCAACTTGTGGTAGTAAAATGGAACATGGCTGGAAGATGTGTGTGCTGGCTTGGTTTCCACTTGTGGGACAGTGTGGCCGTGAGGTAACTGGGTTTTGCCTTCCTGGAGATAGTCTTAGGTCTCCACAAGACTAGCTTTAATTCGGCAATGTTGTAAGTTTTCTCTGTCAAGTCCAAGACAGCTATTATCCTGTCTTGGACTGGCACTGAAAGAGCAGAAGTCATTAAAATTATGTATAAATAACTTTCAATGTGGACAAAATGAACAATGACCTGATAAATTAACAAATTTGTTCTGCAGATTGTTCAAACAGTATTCTATCCTAAAAATGATATAAATTCAATGCTGAGCTTCAGATTATCAGAATATTTTAAATGCAATTTGTAATATAAAAATATTTTTAAAAACATTGCTATAGAAATAGCCTGCCTTTTAAAGTGAATTATTGCCCCTCCAGATCAAACTGTAGTATATTAACTATATAGTGATCAATTTAGGATTTGTTAGTAATATGATGTTAAAATGTCGGTGCACTTATATTTTTATTTTTATTTGCAAGTTCCTAGGTTTTTCAATACTTTTTGTAAACCTTGTGTCTTTCATTTGAAAAAATCTCTTTTAATGCCTGCTATAAATTATAGGACGCATTGAAACCCTTATGATTCAGGTCCAGTAACCAGCTCTTGTAGTAAGCCACAGAGGTTTAAATCTTTCAGTTCTTCTCTTCTCTGGTTAAGCTTTTAAGGAAAAAATGTTCGGAATCACAGCAGAAAGAAGATTATTTTTTCTACCATGATGGGTTTCAGAGTGTTTGTACTTAGGCTTTTTACATGCAGTTCAGCAGAGGAATGAAGTTTACAAGAAGAGTAGACTTAAGTAAACAAGGTAGTTATATAATTTAGCAGTGAGATGGGTTTTACAGCACATTGGCTGAGAGAGGGACTGAGGAACAGGCTGGGATTTGGGACAAGAGATTCTTGGACAGGGTAAAGGAAAACCTAACCATCTGCCCTGTTTGTTGTGGTAGTAGTGAAATGAAATGATGTTTTAAATGAAGCTGACTTTTAGCATTATTTCTCTTTTCCAAAACACTGCTTTGTGTAATTGCTACTTTTTTTCTTCTCCCTTTTTAAAATAAATATATATTTTAAAAACATGGAGCAGTTCATGGAAAGTGTTTTAAAAGAAGCTAA
Source organism: Lepisosteus oculatus (assembly GCF_040954835.1). NCBI lineage: Eukaryota > Metazoa > Chordata > Actinopteri > Semionotiformes > Lepisosteidae > Lepisosteus > Lepisosteus oculatus. The sequence continues at coordinate 6,637,742 of NC_090719.1, read as the reverse complement.
TGTAGTTTCAATCCATTTAAATGCAATGTTGGCTTGCGGTAAAATTGCCCCTGCAGGTTAACATGGGTATCTTTAAAAGAATTAGCCCCATTCACAAGTGCTTGGGTCTTACCTCATGATTTTCAAAGAGGCAAAGCATAAAACACACAAACTAAAATAAAGTTTAAACCAGCTGGAGGATATTTTCTCATTTGAATTACAATAGCTTTCCCACATTTCAGAAATACTGTAATATTTCATTATATCCATGTTTATTATTTAATAAGCAAATTTACTATGGTGTTACCCAAACTGGCTAGGTTTAAAAGTCACAAAAACAAAGTAAATGGGAGGCTTTCTGAAAATATGTTATGTTTTTTTACTTGTATTCAAAGTTGTGGCATTATCAAAAGTAAGTAATAATAAGCAGGTTCACCACCTTTAAGTGTTTGAAAGTATCTGGGCTACTAGGATCTGGCAGAGTGATAAACTGTATACTGTGTGAAAGGGGATAAATTACACATGAACCATTTTAAAAATGGAAAACTTTTCCTTGACTTGACTAATGGTTTTGGTGTGATTTGGTGAGATCCATGCCTTCCTTTCTTTGCATTTTTACTTGTTTTGAATACCTAGTATTCTAAAAGTGGAAATACTAGATTTTGTTCTGCATGGGAAGCTACAGTACAATAAATGGATGGCTTCTTAGTTGTCTTTTAGTCACCCATGATTCAATGAATGATGGAAGTTTAAGATTTTTTTTTTGAATGCATGGTTACATTTCTCATGAATAGCTGAACGAGGACTATTGTCTGAAACTGTCCCGAAACAAATGTTTTAATCATTTAAACAAAGTTTGCAACACAAAACTTTGTATCTATCTATTATTAGAAAGATTAATAACAATTTGCTTAATTTTATTAACATGAAAACAATTGCTAACATTAGAAAGCTAAATCATCTAAAAAAGCTTCAAATTGTTCAGGAATATTTAGTCATAGTAACTGTGGAAAGCATTTTGGTCACACTAAGGCTCTTTAGAATGGTATATCCATACTTTGACCACTGAAACATTCTGGGTTATGGTAATTTTTCCATAACTTCCGAAACTTCTGTTATAAGTTGAAATGGTCTGCTCTTTCTGTACATTAGCTTTCTTGTACAATAGCTTATTATGTTGAGCACAAGATGTGATTTTCTTTCTTTTATATGACAAGAATCATCATTTGTTGTAAGTGGGAGGAGGCAGCATGGTCACTTGTAAGCCTCAGAACAGCTGTGTCTTACATCCAGTGGTTAATAACTAAGTAAATTCTTTTGAGAAAAAAATAGATTATGTTCAACACTGAGTTCTTAGAGGAAATTGATGGATGTTTTCCTAAGAAGCAGTTACCACAGGCTAATGAATACAAGTGCAGGGATCTTGCATATTAAGCATTCTTTCCACTTTCTCAATAACCACATAATTGCTGTAAATCTCCTGCGGTGAAATGAATGTATGGTTATCTATACTAAAGATCAAAAGTCTGGAAGCACCAAAGCAGGGCAGTCTGAATATGTAATTCTTCACAACATGATATGATGATAAGGATGTAATTTTGATAAAGTATAATGACATTCCAGTGTGTTATGGTTTTCTAGGACATGCACAGAGCTACAGAATGTCTGGGGTGTCTGATTAATCATCATAGTGCATTTTTACACTACACTTTTGTTTTCAACCCAGCTAATTCTCCAATAGTTTCTAAAGTGTGTTTTTCCTATAATGTAAGAAGTGAATCCAATCAAATATTTAACTGCTATTGAGGTGCAATTGAGCAGAATATTAACTTACTTTTTTCATGTCAAGAAGCTGGTTCTTGTCAAATATATTCTATAATGTGTTTGGAAAGATGACTCATTCTTTGTCCATGACATTGTGTTCCAAACATGTATTTCTTATGAAAAAAAGAAATGAATGTTCTAAATTGTCTCCTTGATTAAGTCAAGTTGTTTATATACATTATAGGACATTTTTATAATTGTTATTAGATAATAATTGAAGCATGGTACTGTGTAGAGCAGGGGTGCTTAACCTCTTTTAATGTAAGATCTACTTTTTCATTTGCCAGTCCAGCACGATCTACCAGTGTGAATTTGAAGCTCTGATATTGGAAGAACAGACTGTGGGCACATCAGTAAAATAATGATACCCATCACTAAAATGACAACAATTAAAAGCAAGTGACTCATGCTACAGTGAACAAATAATGTTCCCCATTTAAGAAAAAAAGAATATCCTACCTTATTGTGAGCATTGGCACTGAGAAGCTTACTTGAGAACACTTGTAAAATGTTTTTGAACGTGTTGACACTGCTTATCATGTACTGTAGATGACAGTTTTATTTTTTTCCTGCAGCTTGACATTCAGCAGTTCAGTCAAGTCTTTGAGGAATGCTAATTCCAGAAGCCACTGGTCATCCTCTAATTGGGCATATTAACCATGTTTAGACGCTTGAGAAACTCTTTGATTTCAGGCAACAGCTGTCTGAACCTCACCAAAAATGTTTGTTTTCGAAATCTCCAAACAGCAAGTCAGCAGCTTTGGCAAACGCTTTCTTTATTACTTCTTGATCACTGAATGACTTTTTTTGTTCAATTCTTTGGAGGCATGTGTCGAGTGTCTATTATCCCCTCCGTTCTCTTTCTTGAAAACCAAAATATGGTCGCCCTAGTGTAGAGTGTTCTAAAAAATGACTAAAAACACTTTCCATGGGGCTTTGTGATGTATTTTATAATTTGATAGATTGCCCATATCCTAATTTAAAGCTAATGTTAGACTACCTTAAGTGTGTATACCTTTAATTGGTTCCAGATTTAAATTAGTGTATTTTTAACTACTTTCAGATTAATCTTATTGGGGGTCTGTGAAAGATTTTCAAAACTGTCTGAAGTGCGACTTGATATAACGTGAGAGCAATCAGAAGCCCCCTACTGCTTAAATCTTGAAGGAGAAATGCAAAAGGAATCCATTAGCATTGCAAGATTTTTTTTAGCTGGCTCATCTTTGTGTGTGGTCTGTTCCTGACAGACTATGCTATTAGTCACCAGATATATTTTACCTGCTTTTGTGAGTCATTATGGTTGTTCCTCAAAGATCTGAGATGGCTGAAATCATTTTGTAGCTTTTTATAGTAGTTTATAAAAAAGACTATTCAAATAAGCTCCAGAATTCTAAATACAATGCAGTGTAATTGGCTTACTAAGATAGGTTGCTTTTTACAGAACAAACAGTTTGAAAACAGCTAATTGTCTTAGGTCTTAAACTAAAATTAGGAAATTTCTTCTTCTACTGTATATAAAGACCTTCAGAAACCCTGAGCTGTGTTATAAGATGGATATGTAATTTGCAAACCTTAAATGCATGGCTTGTGCACTTCAGAAAGACAGCTGTATTGGTTAATTCTATGATAAGGCAGGCCTGTTCTTGTTATTACTTAACAGAGTCCCTCATAATGTAGGGTGGTATAAAATTGTTTCCCATTAATTCCTGAAGGTAGTGTTGAAAACATTGAAGTTCAGAAGAATATTTCATCTTAGAAAGAGGGACAAATTAAAGATCTGCCTGAGAGTATGATATAGTAGCCCAGGTTGAAAACCTTTGTGTTTAGCTCACAGAGGCTGGCCTTCTGCTTGTAACCACCAATGAGAGAAGCGACTATACTTAAGAGAATATGGGTATTCAGATTGCAGGAAAAGCAGGTTAGAATTATATTGCCTCAGAGAGCCCTTGACTCAGGCCTTGTGTGGAGTTTTCGTATTCTCCCTGTGTTTCTGTGGAGCTATCTAGAACCCCCCAGTTCCAAAGGACATGCAAATAAACCTTTATTGGATGTTCTAAATTGTGACTAGGGATTAATCCAATCTGAGGAAGACAGCTAGCCTTAGCCTTATCCTGAGTGCCTGTTTGCAGGGTATTGGACCACAATCAATTCTTTCTTGACAAGGTTCAAAATCTCTTGCTTGCTGCCAGCAATAAATGTTATGTATAAGTGCTGTTTACTCAAAGGTGCAAAAACTAACATTCCCTTTTTTTGTCTCCCAACAGCAGATCCTGCAGATCTCTTGAAGATTTTAGATTTTCACAGTTTACCAGAAGGGGTAACGAAAACAACAGGCCTCTGTGCACACAGAAAATCCTCGAAAGGACCAGATGTTGCTTATAGAGTATCCAAAGAAGCCCAGCTTAGTGCCCCAACAAAGCAACTATACCCTGGTAAGCAAATTAATGTCTATTTCCAAAAACAACTATGTTCTTGGTAGTACAATAAACTGGTTTGTCACTAAAAATCTTTTTCACATTTAGAGGTAAACCATTAGCCACTGGCAGACAATATTGCAGAGTAAATAATACTAAACATTTTATTTTAAGGCTCTTTAAGGCCCCTTTAAGGGTTACATATAGGTCACACTGAACCATAGAAAAAATTAGCAACAATTTAGTCATGATATGCTTAAAAAGCAACTTTGAAAAGAGCATATTACTGAGCATATTGTTTCACATAATGCCGAGGATAAAATTATTTTTCCTAGTAACAATAACTTTCCTGTTCCTTATAACTCTCTTCCACACAAGTTTAAAAAACTGGCATTATAAAGCAATATTAGGTTTTGAAATAATGTCATATTACACAAACCTTGAAATCTCTGCTATACTGGGTCCCTTGGTGTATAGCAGAGATGTGCTGTACAAAGTGAATGTGTTTAAAGATGAGCATAGCTATGTTAAAAAATTGCAGGCTACATCCCACCAGCAAGGTAACGGATACATTAAATTTGTGTAGCTTGGGCTGATTTGTTGCTTCAGGGTAGGAAAGAAATCACATTCTTAATATAAAAATGTTGGGTACTGTATTTTCCAGGGTCAGGAAATCATACAGTAGGTATGATACAGTATGTATCTGACACAGCAACAGATAAAAAACACTTGTGGAAGTAATTAAATATGGAGTAATTGAAGGAACAAGCAGATAGTGTTTTCCATTTTCTCAAAAATGCACTAATGTTAAAAGAAACACCAGTACACTATTTTAAGTGGAGAGCACATGATGTATGACCTGTCTGACCTCTAACATTATTGGTCTTTCAGTTACATTTTATTTTTTCCTAATACACAGAGTGGTAGCTTGTCAATACACATTAATTAACATTAATTAATAGTCAGCAGTCCTGGTTCTTAACATGATTCATAACATATTTTGTAAATTTAAATATATACATTTAATTTAGACAAAAAGCAAAATATTATGATAATAAATTACAATATTTTGCCAAAAAGGTATTTTATTTTGCACAGGTAATACTTAAGAGTTCACAAACAGATTTTGTATATTTAAGGAAGACTCTTTTTCAACATTCAACCCTATTTACAAAACTGTGCATTGTTTTTTAAAGTTCATTTTAAAATGAACTACAGTTATACTGAAATAACACTGACGTAACTTTCTCTGCTTAGCTAAGGTTCTGCTCATTCGTTAACCAAAATTTTGAAAGAAAACTGTCAGATCTCTGAGGTAGGAAAGTTCAGTCATCTTAGCTTAGTATGTTGTCTTCAGCCATTGGTTGACCTGCAGTGGAAAAAAGACTCTTTCTTTTCCGTAATCTTTCCCGCATCAACGTCTTCATTTGCAAAGTAATAAAGAACTGGATAAACATTTGGAAAAACCATGTGTGAAGAGTTTGAAGTAGATAGGACAGTAATGTAATTCCTTATTCTCGGTACTTCTTAGATTAATCAATACTTTGACAAGCCTGAACAAATCACTGCCTCCTATTTTGTAATATACTGCAAGCAGTGATTAGAAAGTTACCCTGAATATGTTGTCAATAAAGATCTTTCTCCTTCTATCAGGAAAGCTTGGGAGGTGTGTGCATGATGCCTCATAAATGTTATAACATCAGAGACATGTCTGGACCACTGTTTATGTTTTATGGAAAAACAACATTTTTAAAACATGAAAAAACAGGATAAAATATAGAAGAAAGCAATATTTTAGATGAAAGCAATATAAAATGGGGATAGAAAGTCACCACCACCTTTCAAAATATTTACCTTTTGTTGCCCTGAAGCCCCAAAATCAGACTTTTTCCAGTTTTATTTACAAATTGTATCTTTCAACATCCAAGTGAAAAAAGAAAGCAAAATTTCTGAAAAAAAGTAGAATAACTGGGTTGGATAAGAGAACACCTCCCCCACTTGATGGAAGCATCTTTTGCTTGAATTACAGCCTTGAATCTGTTTGGATTCATCTCTACCAACTTTGCACACCTAGAGGGAGGAATATGTGCCCATCCCTCCTTACAGAATTGTTCAAGCTCAATTGAAACTGTGTGGTTACTGTTGATGGACTGCCCTCTTCAAGTCATTCCAAAGATTTTTGATGGGATTTAGGTCGGGGCTCTGACTAGGCCACTTAAGGACATTCACCTTCCTGTCCTTCAGCCACTGTACGGTTGCTTTGGGTCATTGTCATGTTGAAAGGTGAACCATCTTCCCATTTTCAACTTCCTGGCTGAGAACTGCAGGTTTTTGTTGAAGAATGTGCTTGTATTAAGCACCATCCATCTTCCCTCCTATCCTGACAAGTGCCCCAATCCCAGCTGAAGAGAAACACCCCCACAACAGGATGCTGCCACCACCGTGCTTTATTGTAGGAATGTTGTTGTTTGGATGGTAAAATATATTGGGTTTCCGCCAGATGCACCGATTTGGATTCCGGCCAAAAAGTTCCTTTTTGGTATCATCTGACCACAACATCTTTAAGGTGCTTTTTAGCAAAACAAACGAGACTTGATGTTCCCTTTTTTAAAGAATGTTTGTTTTTTTTTGCACCCTCCCATATAGGCCAGATTTGTGCAGCACTTGTGATATTGTTGTCACATGCACTCAATGACCGGTCTTTGCCATAAAGACCTGTAGCTCGTTCAAAGTTGCCATCTGCCTCTTGGTAGCCTCTCTGATCAGTCTCCTTCTTGCTCAGTCATCCAGTTTGGAGGGACGACCTGATCTAGGCAAGGTCTGGATAGTGCCATACACCTTCCACTTCTTAATAATGGTCTTGACTGTGCTTCATGGGATACTTAAAGCCTTTGAAATCATTTTATACCCATCTCCTGACTTGTGCCTTTCCACAACTTCATCTTGAAGTTCGTTTGAAAACACCTTTCCGCCCATGGTGTATTCTTTGCTTTTAAATGCACTTCCAAGCACTGGAATGTTCTAGAAACAGCTGCTTTTATTCTGAACTAATCAAAATCACCACAATTGATCACAGGTTGGAGCCAATTAGTTTGTTGTGTGATGTGTAAGGTGACAGCTTATACCTGAATAAGTTTACAAATGCAGTTGTAAGGAGGGTGTTCACTTATCCAAATAAGGTATTTTACTGTTGTGATATTAATTAATTTTCAGAATTTTAGAATTTTATTTTTACTTGGCTAGTGTGAGTTACTGTCTGTAAATAAGAATGGAACAAGCCGAATTTAATTTGTTTTTATTTTCTGAGTGTCATACAACAAAAGGTACACATTTTGAAAGGGGGTGGTGACTTTCTATACCAACTGTAATTATGCATAACATCTGATACACTTTACTGGGAAAAACACATACAGTACTATTTCCTAATTTATGAGAATGTCTTTATAAAAGGAAGGTGGATTAGGTTACCTCCTCATTTAGACATCAGAACCTGTGGTACTGTATATTATAAATATATTATTGAAAATATACTGTATTATTGTGTCAATCTTCATGTAAAAGATTCCTCCATACTTTTAAATATATGCAATACAATTTCATTTTTGAAATACATCTTTTAGGTTAACAAAATCTGTGCATTCACATCTACATAAATATGTATATTAGAAAGAATGAGTCAACCTTATTATGAAGTATTAAAAAGTTATTTTTCAATCTGAAGAATTACTTGAGCTGTACATTATAAGCAAAGGTCATCAATGTCTAAAGAGCTTCAAAACACAAAACTAGTCTTAAATTCTGATGTGGGGCTAAAACCTGTGAGCTTCAAATGTATTGTAATAATGTCCTGCATTTAAAACCAGTGTCTTCTGTGTCTACTGGCATGAAAGATTGAAACCATCCAGACTTTCATGTCTTTCAGCTCTGTGTAATGAATTCTGGGCTGAATTCTGGCTTATTCATCAAATGGTCTTACAACTGTCATTGACTGACATAATTGCATCCACTAAATCACAACAGTTTATCATAATTTGGCAGCTTGGCAGAAAGTCTTGACATAAGAAAGGTAGTCTGGTAGCTTACATTAAAAGTTAACATAAAAAAGTTTTGATTACACGCTACACAGTATGTCTGTCCATTGAGAGGACACGTGCACTTACACACAGGGATGGTTTACGGACATAGATTAATCGAGAAATCCTGCCTTGGAATAGTAAATATAGTTGGACGATGCAAACCCCACACAGAAGGTAACCAAGTTTCTAATAAAACTCAGAACTCAGGAACTGTGAGACAGCAGTGCTAAACACCATGTTGCCTAAAAACAACATAAATATAAAACAGTATTTCATGCTGAAAAGAGAAGAAAATAAACACAATATTTTGGCTGTGGAGCCTTCATCTGGTGTCAAACAACACTCCCGAAGAAGGCTCCACAGCTTAAAAGATGTGTTTATTTTCTTCTCTTTTCAACATAGAATAAATCTTTACTTGTTCTTTTGCAGCCTACACATGCTGATGCAGCTACCCACTTAAATATAATGTAGTTATTGAACAGTAGTTCAGGTGGAGTTCAAATTCTAAAATTCTACCTTCCTACAAATTAAGCTCTCTGGCTGCTGTTGGCATTGCACACATCTTTTCTAGCCCCTCTCTCTAGTCCAACATCACTGTTGCTGCATTTTCTCCCTGGCTCATCCCTCATAAGTGAAGAAGACTGTGATAGTGCTTATTTTCATCCAGCACTGTCATTTCCTCAGCCAGGCAAGTTAAAGCCAATGTATTAAGCACATTATTCCTCTATATTATTTGTCTAATTTCCTCATTATTAGAATTTGTCTGAACAATTGAACAATATGTTGGTGCCTAATTTGCAATAGCATTTCTCAACCACATCAATACCAAAAAACTCAGTTCTTGTTTTAAAAAGATACTTCCTAACCAGTATGTCACTTCTAACTTATGATATTTTGATATGTCGGTCCTCTTCTTAGCACATATGCATTAAACAACAGCCATGTTCATGTTCATTAAAAATAATTATTATTCAAAAATGTTTGTGGCTGACGAATTCACCCCTTTTGAATTTAAAGCAAACTTATTTGTTCTAAATTAAGACTGAAGAGTTATTAGGAATAGAAACAGCACAAAGTCCAGGATCCTCCCCATCTCTCATCTGACGTGGCTGATTCATGCTCACAGCAAAAGGGTTTCAGTGCTCACAGCTTTTTTCTTTCTCCTCAGATCACTCAGTACATGCTTCCTGTAATGTTATTAATCATCTGACATTGTAATTATGAATGCATCTGCAGGATAATCCTGTGTTCAGTGCATATGCTTTTACTGTGTCTATGCATACCTTGTACTGTTTTCTACACTTACAGCTAAATTAAAGGGAGTTTGTTTAAATCAGATCTCTTTTATGATGGTATCAAAACACTTCCTTGGAAACAAAAAGCTGGACTTCCTGCATTTCCTGTTCAAATATTGCAGTCAACCCCCGTAGTAAAATATTAAAAACTACATTTATTTACAGTTACATTAGAGCATTTCAATTTAATGCAAATACCCTGCTGTGAAAAGAAAAAAAAAGTTTTAAAGTCAGATCTGTTGATCTTTATCTAATGTAAGATTTATAAGATACAGTAAGCTTAATCAGTAAGGATGTAATAACCCAACAATATTAAAAAATCACATTACTTTAATAATACAGGTTCAATGTAATGAAACTCAGTGATTGCCATTTAGAATCCTGGGGATGTATCCTTTACTTTAAACTTTATGGTGAAATGGGTAATAGGAGTTAATTAATATGTATTAATATGTTATATAAATATATTGATAATGCTGAAATGCAGATGCTTCGTTTGCATACATACCCTGTCATCTCTATTTAAGTGCTCAGTGCACGACATGTGAGAGAACCACAATTTCCATGTAAGACTCTGTTATTGTACATTTTCTGTTAAGTTGAGCAAAGTAAAGTGTCCATCTGCGAACAATTATTCACTTCTCTTGTGTAAAGGAGTTTTTGCTTAGATGTGTTTCTCATGTACTATTTCATATTTTAGATTTTAACAATCTTTTTTGATTGATCTGTTTTGATTAAAATATTCAGACTTTTTTTGCGAGCCTCACACATTTTAAATGTAACTTAAAAGTTTGCACGGCCCTTTTTTAATACAGCTGCTTCAAGTGAATTGCCATTTTCTGTTAATAGTTTCCTGTAAACAGAAGAGACCTGTTTATTCAGAACACACAGTTTATTTTGCACATCAGGAAGAGGATGTATATTAAGTAACACATGTATTATGTGTGTATTATTGTATATACTGTAATCTTAGTGTCTAAGATTAATTGGTGCTCTAGAAAGTGCAAAGGTAAACAGTTTTAAAATATAAATAGTAAAAGTTTCTTCAAGAATGATGTTGATTTAAAGAAGCACTTACTCTTTTTATTTTAAGTTAAGCTGTGGGACTGCTAGGGGTGTGGTCATAGCAAGGGGTTGTGGTTAAGGAGCGCCTCCTTTTTTTGCTATTGAGAACTAATTGGCGATTATTGTTTTTTCTTTAAAAAAGTTCCTGCTGAGCTTTTTTCAACCAGTGGCAGCTGAAGTGTAAAATGCAGCAACCCAAACTTGGCTCCTGTCTTTGTTCAGAACTGGCCAGTAAGGTTCATTCTAGGACAAGGCCACAGTTTGGTTTCCCTTTCGGAAGCCTTCCCATTATGCATTTCACTGCTCACCACACTCCTATAGGAGCACTTCAAAGACATTTTCACTGCATAGTAGACCTCTCAAATTGTTTTGCTTTTAGAATTATTATATAATTCTGCTCAATTTGTTTTCATTTGTACCTCAATTCACACATTAATCCTGGTAATCAGTTAAATAATTAAGGTAATTCTTTAAACAAGGCAGGGAGATCCTTAAAACAAAGGTATACAGTATCTCTTTGGATAAAACAAGAAACAAATGTAAAACCCTGCATATGTGCTAAAAACTACAGTATAAATACTGTGCACATAATTCAGAATTTTCCATTAAACATATTTGTGGTTTGGTGAGCAAAGTATAGATGTTAGAAAAAGAGCACAAAACTGTATTATATCCAAACCTACTCTAGCAACTTGGAGTTGGTATGCCACTCTGGAAAGAAGTAACTTTTCCAGTGTGTATGGTTAAGGGTGATAATTTGTAAATGTTGATATAAGTTGCTCTTTTATCCCTGTGACACAAAATATAAATACAGTAACTCATTCCATTTATGTTTGTTACGGTGATATACATTAACTCTCTGGAGCTTGAAAGCTGTTGTAAACTCACTAGGATATATGACAGATTTGCTCTCCTGCCTGTGTCCTATGAGGTGTCAGGATAGCTGGGAAAACCTTGTCCAGTTTTGGACAGGGATGAACTGCACGTGTGAACTGTAGATATCCCTTTATGACTAACTTTAGGTTTTCTGCTTCAAGTGCTCATTACTAGCATGAACATGTTTCTTTGCAGGAGCACAAATCATACCAGACATTGAAGGAATAGCTAAAGGGCCAAAGGAGTAGAGAGAGTTGTACAAATTGATTGGGCACATTCTTTTGATTTGCTCTGCATTTAACCTGAATCACTTGTTTGGTTTTGAAATTAATGGATTGAAAGCAATAAAAAAATGTTTTGTGGCTTGTAAATGGGTCTATAAACTGAATTATTTTAGCTAAAATAGCATCTTCTTTAGATGCTATTTTAGCATAGCATCTTAAGAAGAAACACACAAGCTGATTGTTACCATTTTCATGATTTGATTAACACTATGCCTACCAAGCACATTAGCTTTGCCAATAGTTTATGTCATAGAACCATAGTGGGACTTTTGCAGTATGCAGCATTTGGCATGAGATATTTCTGGAAATAATCTTTTCCAGAAGGCAGTGAGATCATTTATTGTAGCTTATTATTATATTCTTTTTTTTGTTACTCTGTACTTTTCAGTCCAGGTTCCTGTTCCTTATTATTTTGTGACAGTCTTTTTCTTCCTACTGCTGATGAAGGAAAGGGCCATTTCCCTGGTACCCCAACTCAGTATATCCTGAAATGGAGAGCTTTGTACTTAGTTCATGAAAACTGTTTATTAAAACCTTTTAGGTTACTGCTCTCAGCTCTATAGTGTTTTTTTTTCATTAATATTTTTTACTAGTACAGTTCTAAGAAAATCCACTAGGATTTATTTGTAATGGTTCCATATCAATATGTTTCAAAACCTTTTAAATTGCTGAGGCAAACTAAAGGTTGAAAGTCATTTGACTATTTTGATGTTATTTGGAAAAGTTGAATCATGTAAAATGCTGAGAAATTATAGGAATGCAGTAGCTGTGGTTTGTTATTACTCTTTAACTTTTAGAAATTTCAAACAGTATGGAAATGTATTTAATTGCCGCAAAAGGCATTTTTTTCACAGGTACCTATAAATGATCTATGTTCTGTGACAATGTTAAGGAAAAAAACAATGTAACCTCTGAAATAGATAAGCTTGATTTTGCTGAGCACAAATTGTATACTAAACGGAATACTTTTTAAGTATTTGTATTTGGAATCACATTAATTGTAACGTATTATATGTTATGATTTATATCTAAGCCTAGAAATAAAACAAAGAATAAGTTTTAAAAATATTTATTAATGTCATTTGTGTAAATTAAGGAGAACACATCAACACTCAATCACATTACAGTACCTCATAATATGGCAATATTTTTTATATTTTAAACATGATTAATGTTACACGTAATTCACATAAAATAATTTGTATATTGCAGCCGAAAGGCTGTACTCAGTATTCAACTGAGAGATTAAGATAATTACAACATATCTGGCTTTCCATCATGGAAACAGCTGCTGTAGAAAATATATTCACAGGAACTTTGCAGGTGTTGCATGAAATCTGTGAAAGGAAAATGGCAGTTTAAATTGCCTGTTGTCAAATATTATGATTATACACTGCAAGCCAGTGAGACAAAATGCAATTAAGGAAGAGTAATTGGGAGAATAATGAACTTGTTTAAGAATGGTGAAGTGGGGTTAAAGCAAAGTCATAATGTGATAGCACACCTGTAAAGAATAATTTCGAAAGGTGAGTGTTATTTCCTTAATGCACAGTGTAGCTGGCTTTCTTATCAATCATGCTCTGTAATAAGTAAGAACCAAAGAAGACAGAACATAAAAAACTTACTTCACGATAAAACTCTTTCCTTATAATCTCCACAAAATAAAAGTAGAAGTCTACAGTGTTTAATTAGAGAATGCAGCTTCAAAGCAAGCTTGTCATCATGGCAATACACTTTCCCACAAGTGTTATGTACATACAGTATTCATATAAATTTAGCCAAAAAGTCTTATTTTTAAACTGTTGTTGGTTTCTGTCCTGTGTCAAATCCACAAGCCACCACAAATTTGCTGAGCTGTTTCTTTATCAACTTAAAGAGACCCAAAGAGATAACAGTGTACTTGTTAAGAATGCATTCTCTTGCTCTTCAACACCCCCACCCTCCTCCTAATCTTTGCATGGTCAGCAGATATCAGCCTCTTTGCATGTGGCTTTGCATGTGTAAATAGCTTGCAGAGGGATTAAGTATATGATGCAGGCTTTCATGGTTTTGCTTTGGCTCAATACTGTTGTGCACAGGCCAGAAGGTGTCACTGCCAAATGCTGGTGATGCCAAGGTTGTAAAAACATATGGAAAAGGAAAAGCTGAGGCACTAAGTTCAACATACAGAAACGTTTTTCAAATATTAGCTGGGTTTTCCTGGGGTTTGAAAAAAACAGCAGCAACTGGGTGGTCCTTTTCTACTGAAATTCATGGTAGCAGAACACTGCTCTGATGGATAGTAAAAGATGAGGAAGAGGCTCTGTGCAGGAATAGAGAATAAAAGCAAATGGCTTTTTTGAATCTGAGTGCTTGAAAAAATGTAATTCTGCCCCTTTGTTACGTTCCACATCCCTCCTCTAGAGGGCACTCATAACCCTTTCTGTTATGATTAGTTTTTATTATTTGCTGGTGCGTCTTGTCTGGTATTTGGTTAAAAGCCTAGCGTCTCTGCAGTTCTGGGCTCAGTATTGGAAGATGGACGCCACAAGGCTTGCCTATTCCTCGGGCTCGTGGGTAGCCCAAAGGCGGGCCTTATTCCCTAGCGTTCTGACCTTCTGGGTCCAGAATTCATAGAGTCTTTAATAATTCATTCCACGGGTCAGAACCGGCTCTTGTGACACCCTCCTGTCTTCGCACATTCTATAATTGAAACAACCCACATTTCTTTTATTAAAACAATAAATTTGTTAGGACAAAATCTGCAGACATTCCACATTCACCTAACTCTATTTGTCTTTCTTCCAGTCTACACTTCTTCTGATCTTTCCATGTACAGTAACTGATACCCTTTTTTAGAAATCTCAGTCTTTATTGTAAAAACTTACAGTGCCTTGCGAAAGTATTCGGCCCCCTTGAACTTTTCAACCTTTTGCCACATTTCAGGCTTCAAACATAAAGATATAAATTTTTTATTTTATGTGAAGAATCACCAACAAGTGGGACACAATTGTGAAGTGGAACAAAATCTATTGGATTTTTGAAACTTTTTTAACTAATAAAAAAATGAAAAGTGGGGCGTGCAAAATTATTTGGCCCCCTTGCGTTAATACTTTGTAGAGCCACCTTTTGCTGCGATTACAGCTGCAAGGCGCTTGGGGTATGTCTCTATCAGTTTTGCACATCGAGAGACTGAAATTCTTGCCCATTCTTCCTTGCAAAACAGCTCGAGCTCAGTGAGGTTGGATGGAGAGCGTTTGTGAACAGCAGTTTTCAGCTCTTTCCACAGATTCTCAATTGGATTCAGGTCTGGACTTTGACTTGGCCATTCAAACACCTGGATACGTTTATTTGTGAACCATTCCTTTGTAGATTTTGCTGTATGTTTGGGATCATTGTCTTGTTGGAAGATAAATCTCCGTCCCAGTTTCAGGTCTTTTGCAGACTCCAACAGGTTTTCATCCAGAATGGTCCTGTATTTGGCTGCATCCATCTTCCCCTCAATTTTAACCATCTTCCCTGTCCCTGCTGAAGAAAAGCAGGCCCAAACCATGATGCTGCCACCACCATGTTTGACAGTGGGGATGGTGTGTTGAGGGTGATGAGCTGTGTTGCTTTTACGCCAAACATATCGTTTTGCATTGTGGCCAAAAAGTTCGATTTTGGTTTCATCTGACCAGAGCACCTTCTTCCACATGTTTGGGGTGTCTCCCAGGTGGCTTGTGGCAAACTTTAGACGAGACTTTTTATGGATATCTTTGAGAAATGGCTTTCTTCTTGCCACTCTTCCATAAAGGCCAGATTTGTGCAGTGTAAGACTGATTGTTGTCCTATGGACAGACTCTCCCACCTCAGCTGTAGTTCTCTGCAGTTCATCCAGAGTGATCATGGGCCTCTTGGCTGCATCTCTGATCAGTCTTCTCCTTGTCTGAGCTGAAAGTTTAGAGGGACGGCCAGGTCTTGGTAGATTTGCAGTGGTCTGATACTCCTTCCATTTCAAGATGATCGCTTGCACAGTGCTCCTTGGGATGTTTGAAGCTTGGGAAATCTTTTTGTATCCAAATCCGGCTTTAAACTTCTCCACAACAGTATTACGGACCTGCCTGGTGTGTTCCTTGGTCTTCATGATGCTCTCTGCGCTTTCAACAGAACCTTGAGACTATCACAGAGCAGGTGCATTTATACAGAGACTTGATTACACACAGGTGGATTCTATTTATCACCATCAGTCATTTAGGACAACATTGGATCATTCAGAGATCCTCGCTGAACTTCTGGAGTGAGTTTGCTGCACTGAAAGTAAAGGGGCCGAATAATTTTGCACGCCCCACTTTTCATTTTTTTATTAGTTAAAAAAGTTTCAAAAATCCAATAGATTTCGTTCCACTTCACAATTGTGTCCCACTTGTTGGTGATTCTTCACATAAAATAAAAAAAATTATATCTTTATGTTTGAAGCCTGAAATGTGGCAAAAGGTTGAAAAGTTCAAGGGGGCCGAATACTTTCGCAAGGCACTGTACTAGAAAGGGCATTGATTTTTTTACTTGCAAGAACATCTAAAATTTAAACTGAGCAGCAGAAGGATCCTTATACCAGAGAAATTCCATATTCTAAAATTAAAACATTCGACTGGACACAGAGCAATAATTTGTTCTAAAATTCTTTTTTTCAAACAGAATACCTTGTGTTTTCTGTTGACCTCTGTTAGAAAAAAAAAGAAATAGTGGTAAGCAGAAAACATTTGTGTAATGCTCAGGATTAATGAGGAATAGTGTGAAACCAGAGCCCACTGGCTCAGTAAATCCTTGGTAATTCAATTTTAGGCAAACCAGTGTTCAATATTGGCTACTCCTCGGCCCAAAGGTCATTTAATATAGATTTGATGAGAAGAAGAACACCAATAGTGGGTCTCAGAAGAAGATTTTGAATGGAAAAAAAACAAGTTATGGGGTCTGCTGGTCTCTAAAAACAAAATGGTGCTTCCATTGCTTTTTTTCAGAAAACAAACCAAATTAAGAAAAAAATATGATGAGGAATAACAATGAGAGATTAGCACACTTAACCATTGTTATTGTACCAGAGAGAAAAAAAATGTTGTTTAGTAGTAGTGTCAGAGTCAAACTTTTGGAACAGATTTTATAAATCCTCCCTCAAGTCCAAACATTTGTTTTTTAATGGTTGTCATTTTGATTTTTTTTTATCTCATTTGATCTCAAGCATCCGTGAAGGGGTTAAAATAGCTGTTTTTTCCTCAAAGCATTTCAGAAAAGTATATCAACCAAACACATAAACAAGAGAGCATTATGCAGTTATTACTTATCAACAGTTAATACCTCAAAAATCTTCATTTCAAAACATTCAGAGACACGGTACAGTATGTACAGAATGAAAGATAGTAATGATATTTGCTTAATAAAGTTTAAGCTGAATTCATTTCAAGATGGACCGTACTTGTTTCCAGCAATAGAATATACAACTTATTTGTTATATCATTTTACTATATTCTGATGTGAGATAGTTTTAAAAAATAATTTTGTATTTTAGTTCTGGGTTCCTCTTCGTTCATTTGCATTTCCTCTCTTTTAGATTCAAATGTAGGTAAAATATATTGACCAAGGAAAACGAATATGTGTAATTTATGTTAAGTACTGTACATAAAAACTGGCAGAAGTTCCTTTTAAATATTTTATGTTATTTAACACAACAGCTCTTATGATGTCTCAAAATACATGTTTTCATGATTTATGCAAAAAGTATGAAATGTTCAAGTACTGTACAGAATATATAATCTTTCTGACAAAATCATAAGATGATGTGGTACTTTTGCCTCTACATTGTGATATTGCCACAGGTGATATTATCTCTCAAAATCTAAAATGGTTTGAAGACTGATATTTCTTTTGACTTTCATGTTCTTAAACAGTTCTCATTGAAAAGCAAGTGGTTATGAATAACTGACCCCCCACTTTTGTAGCTTTTGATTGAGAATAGAACAGACAAGGCAGTTTGTGGAATTTTCCTTTAGCCCATTCATAGTTAGGTCTGTCTTTTAGTCCTCTAAATTAATAAGGCTTTATTTGAATGTGAGGAATGTACCAAATCACTAAGCCGTGTTTTCTTATTTATCTAGATGTTGTCACATTTACTAAAAACAATGTTACACATTGTTATAAAGCCTTCTTTGGTGAAATTTACTGTCTCATGACTGTAATTACAGGTATGTCTTTACAATGCTAATTGAGGCAGTTCCTAAAATGCATTTCTACTATTTGTTTAACATTCACAGGTCCTTTATGATAGTGGTACTTTGCTGTATTTGGTTGCCTTACCATGTTGAAGAAAGCCACACATTGTGCTGTAGCTTGAGTTCTGTAGTTCTTAGCTAAGACAATATCAGCAGATTTTCTTTAGTTGACATCTGTAGCTCTTATTATCCATGAGAATAATATAAATGCAAATGTTCATGAATACATTTCTCATGTGAATCCTGGATGGTAAAAGTAATCATTCTAAGAAATACTTTGTAGTGCTGCAAAGATGAACATTACACAAGCATTTAGTTTGAAATGCATGAGATTATGTATTTAAAAGACATTCATATTCAATTATGAAACACCTAATCTGAAATCCAGTTCCAAATTCCAAAATTTATATAAATACAAATCATTTAATTTGTGGTTTTACTATAAAAATAGCAAAAAAGACTAACGTTGGTGGGGGGGTGGGTTTGCAAATTCATGCACAAAGCACTTTAAATCATAAACAGATTATTAGTGCAATGTTAAGAATTAGGTAGCAACTAATCATAGCTAATGATTAATTGAATAACTGTTAATATATTTACCATTTATACTTTATTAATGACTACTTCACTGTTAGCTATGTTTATGTGTGTATGAAGTATGATTTGTAACCCCTTAAATAAAATATAATGGACAATATATTAGGAGGCTAAATAATTTTGTCAATACAGATGTTTGCTTCAGCAACACTAAAGTTTGCAATGCTTTTTAGGACATTTGCCTTTAACATAATAAGAAGCAGTGAAACCTGATTTAATCAAATGTTTTTTTAGGTTCAAATACCTCATATATTCTCTTGACATTATAGTTAAACAAATCTCACTTGATATTTTCCTTTTTTTCTGGCTGAGTATCCAGCTCTGTAGTTGCTGAGAGTTTTAAGACGCATATCAAAGATTTAATCCAGTTTGCCTTAGTAGTTATGATCTCTCAAAGACTTTTGTGAATCATTGTGAATCATGACCCAAATGCATGTCAATTTTGTATACAAAACAATCCTTATTGATTTTGTTGTTTTGTAGTAACATTCATCCAAAACTTATGTGTGCTTAAAATTATGCTTTCATGACTTGGGATGAGAAAGGACTTGCAAATGCCATCTTTTTCACATGCCCTCTAGGGTAGCTTCTATGATCATAGCACTCAGCACACAAGCAAATAAATTCATTGGGTAATTGCAGTCATTGGAACCTTTAAATCAGAGCTAGTAATCTATAATTGCCATTACATTAAAGTTAATAAACTGCTCAAAATTGCCTGGCATAACCTAACCTTTGACAGCAATTTGCTGATATGAACTTTACTTTGTAAAACATTTTTGTAACTTGTGGTCAGTTAATTTGCACAGGAGGATCACTGCCAGTAGAATAAAGTAATGGACAATAATGTTTTTTTTAACCTCTAGAATCATGGATGAGACCTGACAGGAACAGTGTCTGCCATTAAAAGCTGTCCTTTTATTTGGTTTTTCTCAAGCATGTGAGCTATTTAGAATTTTTGCGCTTCCCATTAATCCCCTTCCGGTATCTTCTGTGCTTTATTGCTTCTGTTTAAAGACTCCAATATAGCTGCCAAGAGTCCCTCCTATGAACAGAAATAAAAGGTCACTACAGTGTGGGAGAGGAAGAATCAAGAGACAAATCGAATCAGCCTACATCTTGTGAAGCAAACTGGAATAATCTTTCTCCTAATTAGCCTCATGGTTTTACTATAGGCTTAGTCACAGTTTTGAGTACTGTGTTAATGAAGGTATGATAGACATTTATCCATTTATCATCCATCGAGGCTCTATAAATGTTAATAAAGCATTTACAGTGTATATAGTCAGTTGTAACTATGAGAAGTATAGTTATACATACAAACTTCCTCACATTTCAGAACAACACATCGTCCAACAACATCAGTAACTACTTAAGCTTGTAGTGATGTTGTCAGAGTGACAGAACAAGGTCAAAATCAGATTACAGAAAGTACTAGAACAAAATATAAAAAAAGGTTCTTCGAAGAGCGCATCTTTATAAATACAGCCAGCGAAGTGATGATCTTGAATCAGGGCGGTTTTTTACTTGTGTGTAGCATAGCTGTCGTAGCCATCCCTGTAAGAGCCTCCAGAGCGGTCACCGTAGCTTCCCTGCCCCCTGCTGTCCCGGTTGTAGTATCCATAAGTATGATAAATAAGCTCACGGTTAGTGTAAAGGTTAGGATTATTATATGTAGTACTTTGTTTTTATAAATGCTTTATTAACTTTCTATAGAATCCAGCTGCATTCTGTGACAAAAAGATTGGGATATCAGAGTCGTTGAAATCAGTCTCCACCACACACAATGCATCTGATTCTGAAATGTTTTTTAATGTAACATATACAGTAGCTTGCCTTTCTAATTATTCTTAAAATTAAATACAATGTACAATAATACAAGGCATCACAGTATAACAGCCTCATTATTATTACAGCTACTGAAAGTTCGTAAATGATAAATCACTAACACACAATAGTTGATGTTAAAAAGGACAAGATAAAAAAATGTGTTTCACTTTCCATTTTGTGAGATTTGTGTTTGGTTTCCTCACTATTTGTAACCTTATATTTAAGTTTTTATGTATGTGAAAAAACAAGTTACTTTTTGGTAAGTTTTATAATGTAAGTAATGTACTGTAAATTGTTTGCTTTTCTTTGATTTTTACATAATGTAATATTCATTTAGCTTTGTGATTTAAGGAAATATTTTTTTTTCTCACCAGATTACTGGTCCACAGTGCACAGTATACATAGTTTGTGATTAAGCATATTTAAAATTATTTTGAAGATTACATTGGAGAATGTTATAAAACTACATTTCTACTTTACCACTACTGTGCCTCAAATAGAAAATTAGATCTGAAATACATACACTAACACAATGTATAGCATAACTGTCAATTGTTTCAGGATTCTTCTGAATATGCAATGAGAATTGTTTCAGCTCTTGGCTTCTCTTGAATACTGTGCTGTCCCGCCAAGGAATTCCAGTGTTCGGATGCCATACACTGGAATCCACACGCTGGCAGTGGCAGTTGTTTTTGAAGTTCAGGCAGCAGTTGTACAGTATATGCTTTCTGGATCTTGAAAATAATTTTTAATTTCACACAAGCCTGCATACTATTTAATTCAGATACTTTACAGTAACTTAAAGGGGATCTGCAATGCTATTTTTTATATTTTGGGGTTAGAAAGAATCAGCATTGATGAGTGCATTTCAAACCACAATAAAAGTAAAATGTACACCTCCAATGTACCTCACAAAATAGACTAAATTTCCAGGTATGAGCAGCGCCATACTCTGTGATTCAGAATGGGGCAACAAAACTTCTGGTGACATGAAGTGGCCCTATTACACTGTAAACAAGCAGGTTTGTGAATAGATCTCTTTTAATCCAATATTGCTTTTGACAGTTTTGCTGAGAAATACTAATAACTTGTAACTCTGCATGTAGATTTACTGGAAAATGACTGCAGTGAAATGTCTGCAGCACAACCTGTACTTATTAATTCGTACATCACATTACAATGACTAGTCAGCAGGAAGGGCATCACATGGGAACTCTCGTTCTCACCCGTGGTGAGACCACGGGTATGCAGCAAAATGGCGACTTACAGTACTTTCACAAAGTTCACAGTTTTATGCTTAATTTGAACTTTGTAAAAAATGCTTATACCATCATTGAAATTGATTATTCCGCAGATTTAATAACCAGTATGAGAAATTGGGACTGCAGTTCCCATTTAATTTCTGGAGTAGAAATACACAGTTGCTTGAGTAGTCAAGACACTCCAGTAAACTAAGCACTAATTCAGGTTTTTTTTTTCCATCACATTCACAAAATTCAGGAACCATTTATGTGGGCTACTTTCAGAAATTACCCGAAATCACAAGCTTACTGAACAGTGTTTCCAACATCAACTATTTCATCAGCCATTACAGCTATGAGCCTGGATTCTTTACTTGCTTTTATAACATCTTACACAACCTACAGTAAGTCACTGTAGATACAGTGCAATTTACATCAAATTGTTTTGAATCTTCTTAGGAGTGCCTAGGGATACTGTGGCTGATGACAAGTGATTTTTGTCATAGTCAGATATCCGATTAAGTCACTCAACATAATTCCCTCTATTTGATGTGTGTGGTTTCATCACACCTAATTCTTGCTTGCCAAGGTAAACGTCAGAATCAGACAAGCTTTGTGAACTTTTCTTACTTGCTCTTTGTGATGTATTGTGTCTATCTACAGTATGCCTGTTCTTCTAGTGGAGTATCAGTCCAGCTTTGTCCAATTTGTTTTAGAGTCACAATAGCTCATACGTGACATAACGAGCTTTCATGTTTGGACTGTTCTGTATCGCTTTCTCTGTACTGAGCAAAACAAAGTTCCCACAGTGCTGTTGTTTAAAGTTGTAAAGGTAAAGTTGTTCAGTACCTGTAAGCCACCTGTATACTTTCAGAATTTGAAACCTGAAAGTGCCAGAACTTCAGGTCTTGAGAATGGATTCGTCATCAAAATCAAATACTGTACTGTATGTTGTCTCTATTATAAATAGTTTTAAATGTCAATCAAACTTAAATACTTTGAGTATATATTCTTATTCCTATTAACGTAAACTATTCTTATGCTTATAACCAGTGAAATGTATATGTTTGGCAGTTGCTCGCTAATGATTGTGTATCGGTCAAATATTTTACTTTAGCTGAGGTAGGGAATACCTTAGGATCCTGCCTCTGCTAAAGCACACAGTACAACAATATTAGTCTACACATAGTGGTCCAAGGCATGGATGTACTTATCATTTTTGATGCATGATGCACAAGAAGTAGAACCTGAATTTCAAAACCCAAACAACTGGTTCATTGTATCATTACTGCTGGGAAAATCTAGGATAGTCAGAAAACCTTAGACTTATATAAATATTGTAAAAATATTTAGCAATAAACCCAGATAGTTGCTTTGGATAAAGAAATTAAATAATAATACAAGAATCTGTTCTAAATTATTATTTAAACAACTTAAGTTTAAAGTAATGCTTAAGTTGTCTTAAATGTTACCATGAATTTCTTTTAGTACATTTGAGGTATTGTAAAATATATCTTAGTGAACCAAAAGCTAATTAAAAAGTTCTTTTTGGATAATATTTTATATGTTACCTAACTGAAAAATAAAACAAAATCAGACTTGCTTCACTTAAATGTGAAGCACATACCAATCTTCTCAAGTGATTTTATGCTGCCAAATACCTACAGGATACAATTATTTAATCATTTTAATATCTTTGCTGAAAAGGACTGACAACATTGATTCCAAAGTGATTGAAAGAGCTGAGTGATAATTGTGTTCATTTTTCAGGAAAATGGCTATATATACCCTTTCTTTTTCAAAATGCCAGCTTTTAAAGCTGGATGAATTATTTAAACATTTGCTGCAAGGTTAATACACAGGACTTCAGGTGTAGCAATAAGTGCTGCTGCCTCACAACTCTTGGGTCCTGGGTTTGATTCATGGCCAGAGCACCAGAGGTAGCAGATTCTCCTGTGCTGGCATTGTTATTCACTGCATGCTTCAGGTTCATCTGTGTCTCTAAACTGTCCCTGTGTGCATGTGTGTGTGCCCTGTTATGGACTGACCTCCTGTCTAGGGTGCAGTCCCACTTGTTTTCCCTGTTTTTCTGGGATATATTTCCCAGACCTTATCAAGAATAAGCAGCTTTATGATAACAGATGGATGGATTTATACACATTTGCTTATAAACAGATATTGACTTAGCTGAATAGGTTTTGGTTTTTATGCATAGTCTGGTCACACAGTCACTTGAAACAAAGTTCCAGTTAAATGGGCTCCGTTTGCAATGTTGCTGAAAGGTGTTTGTTGAGAGAGTAGTTAAATATCTAATGATTGATGTGTTGACGAAATTTGCTGTTCTGGGACAGACGAGCCTTTGGAAACATTTGTGTGACACAGTATTTGGCTCCAGATATTCAGAACATGCAGGGTGAATCATTGGTTTTACATTGTTTAATCTGT
Organism: Lepisosteus oculatus; assembly: GCF_040954835.1. NCBI lineage: Eukaryota > Metazoa > Chordata > Actinopteri > Semionotiformes > Lepisosteidae > Lepisosteus > Lepisosteus oculatus. Next base: position 6,613,592 of record NC_090719.1, on the reverse strand, counting down.
TGGAATTCTTACATACTACTGTCTGCTGAACAACCCATCAACTTACTGTAGGCAGCATGGTGTGTTTTCAATCAATTACAGATCTAAGAATGGTCTTACAGCTTCCTTCACACATGAAGCCTACATTTCCATTTGCAATGATACTATGGATCCATGGAAACTCTCCCATTTTTAAAAATAATCAATTGATTATGAGTGAGTTACTCAGAAAGAATAAACAAAAAAATATCCACACATCCTATGCATGTGGAAATCTTTAAATTTGGAATTTACTCAGTTCTCAGCATTATTTCTTTGGCTTAAAGGTTAACTCCCTTGATACTACAAAGTATCAAATAATTACTATATTAATATCCATTTTCAAAAAAATAATATTGTTTTAATTTAATGTGTAGGGTTAATATAAAATAAAGGAATACAGTACCATATTTACATCTTAATTCTCTCTGTAAGTTAATTGAAAAACATTGTTTTTTTCATAAACAGAAATCTCTAAGAAATCTTCAAGAAAGGTACTGTAGATCCATTCATTATAGAAAAGGTTATAAAAAGTTACTTAAGGTATACGGTTTGAGAATAATTTGTTTATTATGCAATTATGAAGCTTTGAAGTCATCTGTTATTTCAGACATCAATTGCAGTAGCTTTGAAGCCAGACCAAATGCCATTATAATTGGCATGCTTGTTGATTCAAACTGGATATTGGTTCCAAGTCATCTGTTCAAAGTAAAATTAACTTAATCTTTTCACATTTTGATTGTAAAATGTAGCTGTAAAAGACAGTCATTTGAATCATGAGGTTTTGTATAATAATTCAGATCCTGCTCTCCTTCCCATGTCCTTTCTGTTTCCTTAAGTACTGGGTAAAATGTGCTGCACAAGTCCATAAAATTGATTACCTCTGACATTAGATCCAATTGCTGGATCCTAACTTTCCCAAAAAGTTGGCTAAGATGTTCTGGAAGTCTGTAGTCACTTAAGTATTTTAAACGACTCAGCATTCCTTAGTCTTTCCCTTCAGGGGCTCACAAAACAGCCTTTATTTTATGTGCCTTTTTTTCCAGTCTGGTTGGAATATTCTTAAGTATTCACTGTGAACCTTGATGGGTTCTGGAGCCAAGGGGTTGTGAATGATTAGGAATAGGTCAGAGGTTAATTTGACACAAAAGGATTCTGTGAATGGTCAAAGGCCTAAAGAACAATGGGGATCTTTGGTGTTATTAGCTTTCTTCTGTTCTGCTTGTGCTATTGCTTCTAAGGCTGGCAGGATTACATTAGGTGGATTTCTTTACCTTTTCCATAGGGTAAAAAGTAATATTTTAGCATTATATTAATATTTGTTGTTATTCTGCCAAAACCATAATACTCCTCCATACATACATATATATATTTCTCTTACTTGACATCTGACAGCTCCTTTCTCTGTAAATAGATTGTGCTCAGGTTCAAATGCTATAGATGAAAAAAATAATTGGGACATTCTTTTATGAAGTTTTTCATTTTACAATGGTAGCAACAGTTTCCCATGGTTTGATCTGTGACAGATATGTAATAGTTAACCCGAAATTCACATATTAATACAGTACATATACACAAGAGGCCTTGTTCAGTTTCAAAATGTCACACCCTCAACCAGCTGTCTGTATAAATGGATGTTGTATAAAGAGATCAGATCCAATAAATGGATGTTAATGCAAAATTGTCTAGTGTAAAGCCCTGTAACAACAACAGTAACAGTAAATTAAATAATGTACAACAAATGACACTGCAGTCACCTGTGTCTCTCTGTACCAGATGTGGACAGTGAAGTACAGTAATAAGGTTATGCAGCAGGAACATGTACACGTTCCAAGAAAGAATTACAACCTTTTCTTCTTCGCATTGTACCTGGGAAATGAATTAACTCTGCTGTGGTTTGGGAAAGAATTTCGAATTCAATTGGGACAGCATGTTGTGTACAATTCTTTGTCTAAAAGGGACAGAATATAATTCTATTAAAGGGATTTAAGATCCCAGTCTATCCTTTTGGGTCTATCTGGAGAAACTAGTGAATACTTGTTACATGTCTTTGCTCAGTAAGTTCCCTAGCTTTTCTGAAAAGGAAAAGAAAAAGTTGTCAAGACCTTTTCATAAATACTTGTTTTTACCTGTGTTGAAATCTTTTTAAAAATCCCATATCCTTGTTTCTCAAAAAACGTTTTTTTTCTCAAATGAAAATCCTCAAATTACATATTTGCACGATTAGTTTTATAAACACTTGCTTTGACGTTTAGCACACAGTTTAGAACACTGTTAAGGTTAAAGCTGCAGTGAGAAAATATTTTTTAAACCACTTATGAAATGCCTTTAGGAAGCTGTTGACCCAAATTCTTCTTCAAACCAAAAGCTATATTACCATGTGTACTATAATTCCACCCATTATTTCCCTAGCTGCAGAGTTCCCTGAAGATTTCTCCATTTTAACCACTGTGAGGCCAAAAAAAGGCAGCCAGTCCTTCCTCATATCCATCTACAATGAGCAGGGTATACAACAGATTGGTCTGGAGGTGGGTCGCTCTCCAGTGTTCCTGTATGAAGACCACACAGGCAAACCAGGACCAGAAGATTACCCACTCTTCAGGGGCATTAACCTGGCTGATGGCAAGTAAGTGTAACAAACCTGACCCAGGCTTCCCAGTGCAAGTCTCACTCTTTACCTGCTTGTGTTCCCTCCCTGCTCCTTTCCTTCTATGTTATTCGTTGTCAGATGATAACCCTGAATGAAAACCAGAATGGTCTGGCTTTGCTATTTTCCAATATTAATGGAACTGGAACATCCTTAAGAAAATGCAGAGATCATTGTATTCTCATGCTTCTGCTTTAGACATGCAGTTTGAAAAAAATATGATATTAGTTCAGGATCATAATCATGAGAACCACTATTGTCACAAAAAAATTTTCAGCAATGCTACCAGGTTCCTGACATGACAACTTTTCCTCTCCTCTTTTAATTCAGGAAAAATCCATAAGCATTCTACTAACTGCCTATCTTGTAAAAACTTAATATGTATAACAATTGCATCTCTCTGGCCCTAAGGTTAGGATTTTGGGATAGCATTTTTTAATAATAATATGATAGTCAATCAAATTCCAGTGTCCTGAAGGAACACTGTTCCACCATTTTCTTCTACGTATACCGTACAAAGCTCTCACTGTCTGGTTTCGATCGCCATCTTTATACAAAACGTCTGTACAACACATGAACAGCCTTCATTCAGCCCACACAGGCAAAGATGAGAGGCTTAATTTCCTTTGTTTCAGACTCTGAATTTATTTATCTCTGAGATCAAATACTGTATGTACAGTACAGTATCTGACCATCTGTTTCTAAAATTTCATTCTAGTAGATATTTTTTTTACATTCATCATCATTTAATAAAGTGTTTGCCCTTCATGTTCTGATTTTTCTTTGTCTAATCAACTAACCACTTCCCTCAAAGCCTCATTTTAACTGCTAAATTTGCAATTCTTAAAATCTGTACCCAAATTCTTTTTTTTCTTCCAGGTGGCACCGTGTGGCAATCAGTGTGCACAAGCAGACCATCACTATGATTTTGGACTGTAAAAAGAAGACAACAAAACATCTTGGGAGAAGTTCCAGCCCAATAATTGACACCAAAGGCATCGTTGTATTTGGAACTAGAATACTTGACGAAGAAGTCTTTGAGGTAGGTGTATCAGCTACAGTATCTATGCTCTAATGCTACTATTTCTAAAAACGTGCATCTGTGTAGTTTTAAAAGAAATAAAGGGCACATACTGTATATTATCCTTAAGCAATCTACCACTGTCCTACAATTATCATCATTGGGATAAAATTAACAAGACCTTTACTTTGTTTCTTCTCAGAGACAGTATAATTAAGTGTGTTCTATGTACTGTACGCTGTTTAATCTTAAAAAGTTTGAGGTCCTCATTTTCATGGATAATGCTTACCATCCCCCTCCCATCTACTTTCCCTGTGGTCTTGCCTGCCTTCACTTAAAATATATAACTACACAGGGTGTTCTGTAAACAAAAATATATATCCTAAGGACACAAAATGAGAAATAGTCCAAAATGAGAAATGAGATACTGCAGAGGGGTTTTAGCACAAAGCTCCTCAATTCCACCGTCTGGGTCTTGCTCTCTAATATAGAGGATGATGTTACAACTGCAGGAATGATCAAATTATGGAAAAGGTTGTGTTGAAGAAGAAAACTTTATTTATGCCTTTTCTTCATTGACTATAGTAAAAAATCTAGGGTGCCTGCCCTGTACTGTTTGATGCACATTTGCATATTTTAGCAATCTTATGTTAGTTAATACTTTACAATAATGTAAATATAACATAACAAAGAACACAATTTCAGACAGTAAATTAAGACTCAATGTACTACTTATTTTTCCAGTTTTTTGTGTAAAATACTGTTCTTATAATGTTGACATTGTTTTGGATTAACAATAACGGGGCTGGAGACAGAAAAAACATATTTCTATTCCTATTATTTTAAATGCATTAACTGAAAATCCGCATTAGGGTGATTTACAGTATGAAAATCCCTACAAAGTGACATTAAGTAGTCCTAAAACTAATTAAAATGGCATAAATTCAGGTGTTTTTACAAGAACAGGTTAAGGCAAAGTATTAGATACTGTACACGTTGTGCATGGTGCTATAGCTAAGAGAAAAGGTATGGAGCAGATGCTGCCACGTTTATATTTCCATTACAGCTCAAGACTGCTTTAAAAAAAAACTGAGTGTATAGATTGAAGTCATTTTTATTTTGAAAAAAAAAGCTTAGTCTTACTGCACAGACCTAAGGTAATAAGTAGAATAACTGGCACTGAACACTATATACACGTGGCTGTTTCCAGGGGAGATATGTTAGAATTGATGACAGGCTGTCAAACTGCGTTTTCTCAGACAAAAAAAGTTCAACAAGTCCCCTAGAGTGAAATACATTCTTCTCTCATGTATAGCTCCATTCTGGAAAGCCAAGTAATTATGAGCTTATCTCAGTGCAATATCCCATCACATTCATTAAAAGACGAGGAAATGAATGTTAAAATGTTAACATGTTATGCTAAAGTGGATTTTAAGGGAATCTGGCCTTAATTATTGCCCCCCAAAATTTCTAGCACTACACTAAGATGCCTTAGGCAGGTTAATAGTTCATCTCAAGGGTGGGGCACACAGAGCCCTGTGGCATGTACAGTTGGACTTGTGAGATGCCAGTTTATCTTAAGGTAAATGAAAGTAGAATCATATATGGAAAACAATATTCCTGCTTAATTAAAGGGATTGTTTATTAACTAAATACACGTGTAGTAATACTATTGTATTGATTTCCATTTGAACATAACCATGTGATCTTTAATGATGTCACAGCACAGTAAATAATAAAAATACATTAGTAAATGTGCTTTGCTACGGCAATTTTTTTTCCTTTCAATGTTAATAGCTTACAAATACATGAACTTCTTCAACATCCGGTATCGCCGATTCACAGGCAGGCCAGTTTCAGCTTTATCCCCTGTCCAGTTTTCTGGGATAATTTATGGCATAGGTCTTCCTGTTGCTGTGTGGGCTTTATGTGGTTTACAAAAGACTTTTACAGCTCAGTGTTTAGGACATGTGTCAAGCAGATGTTTTCTTTGAACCTCTCACTCCGTAAATATGATTCCCTTTTTCTTGTTGTGGCTTTATTTTTCTGATAATTAGTCATAAACTCCACTACAGTGAAAACAAAATGGATTTAAAGTAATTTAGTTAGGAAAAGTACTGTATATAACAAACACAATTGCTAATACATTTTCTATGTGTACAAGCTAGTTCAAGCTTCTTCAGTAGATCACAGGGCCTTCCATTTGTCTTCACTTTTTCCTCTGTCCATTTTTACCTTAATGCATGTTATAAAAGGGTAGTACAATAACCAAACAAATGAAACATGTTCAATATAAACCAGCAATTCACAGGATGCTCATATTTTTGTATCATTGTTGATGGAGAATAAAAACTTAAGAACACTGAGAGGTGACAAGACATTCTGTTTCTTTTAGCACCATCTGTTTTAACTATTTAGTACATTAAACACAAACCTAATTTGACATTTTAATTAAAGTCCTGCACATCAAATACAAGTTTACAACTTGTAAAAATATGTATTTTTTGCTGCGATGGAAATTGCACATGATGTACTGTAGCTGTTTTATTAGATAGAATCTGACAGATGAAAGTGGCCGCCGATAATGATACAGTAGAGCAATATGAAAATGATCTAACAGTCTGTACAGTATATAAGATTTCTTGATCAAAGTTGTTCAGTGTGCATGCATTCTCTGAAGTGTTTTTCCTGGAGCTTGAGGTTTAGAGTAACATTCCCTAAACTGAAAGCTGAGGTACAGTTGGGTAGTCCAAGCTAGTGATCCAATGTGAATAAATTAATATTTTCAGAAAAAAAAACTTTGTTATTATCTTGCTTTAGAAGAAATAAATGGGATGTTTGTACTTCTTAATGTCTTAAACAGAAACTTTTCCTAGGTTCAAAACAAAAAAAAACTGTTCTCAATGTATTAATTATGTTTTGCAGTGGGCCTCATTTTTCTATGAAGTCATTGCCTTTGAGAATTAAGCAACTTGTAGTCTAGAGAAGAACTGTAAGCTTAAGTTCCTAGACACTTCAAGTTTCAAGTTACTTGGCTTGTATGTCTGTAAAAAAAAGTTTTGAAGCAGGAATGAATTAGCCTTAAATCTGTGGAAAAAACCCATGGCTACATGGAAAGAGTTAATGGCATTCAAAGAGGACTTTTACACAATTCTTTTCTCTTAGTGGAAAATCTGTCTTCTTTTCATTAAAGTGCAACTTGACTGACAGCTGTGTTATTACTTTGGTTATTATTATGGAATTCAATGTAGAGCACAATAATAAAGTTTGTTTTATATGTTTGATATTGAGTTAGCATATAATTTGGTGGTTTGTGTAGGAAAGGAGAAGATAAGAAAGGTACAAGTTGTACATTCATAGCTTTTAAATGCCTTCAATGTTTTTTTTATCTTGTTTAAATGTTTCATCTTCTTATGAACATAATATAATGATATATTTTACATAGCATTTTTCTAATTCTGAGGTTGCTAGTTTTGGCTGTATGTTAGCTACCATTAGTACCTACCACCCTACAAACAATTTAACATTAGGTTTTCTTAAATGTGCTGTATCGCAAAGATGACAAGTACCATTGCAGCCAGAACATCTGTAACATCACTGAACCTGTTACCCAATCAGTCTCAAGTTACTGAAGCTCACAGCATAGAAAGTAGTTCCATCATTAGCTGTTATTTTTATGTACATTCTTTTTTTAAAATCAAGGCATAAAGCAATTTACTTTAAAAGCTAAGATTAAAATACTTTAACAAGTAAAGTGTCTGCTACTAATAATTTCCACCCCCTAGTGCTGGGCATGTTCATTGGTAAATTCCATCATCTTTTTATGCCCTTTTCTTCTATTAAGGTAAAAATTATTTGGCTATTGTTCACATCTCAGACATTTTGTGAGAGATTAAATGTATGGAATATGTCTATTTACTAGCTAAAATCATTCATTAACATTAATAACATTTCCTTTTTCAAGCACAATAAGTAATGAAAGTAAATAAGATAAAATCAAAAGGGAAGAGTAACAGAGAACTGAAGTAGACACTTTTAGCATGTTGTTCAAATGAGATAAAAATAAGACTTTTCAACTCCATTGATTTGTTTTATTAAAGCCTGATTCATGTAACAGAATATACTTGAATTATACTTGCACAGTTTTGATTACTTGATTACATGTTATTTATGTTATGTCATTACATGTTACTGTTATTGCTATTGTGTAACCGTCTATTGTCTTATCTTCTGTCCTATTTATATACTGCACCTGAGTGACTAATGAGAAACACTTTTCATTATACTATGCACCTGTGTAAGTTTAATGACAATAAAGTTGAATTGAATTGAGGTTCATCAAGTCGATGAACAATTTATAGATAGGCACAATTTATAGAAGCCTGTAGAATTTAAAATCAGAAACTCAAAACATTAAAAACACCTGACATCTATTAATGGCTATTTTCTACAACACAAAGCTCCCTTAGCAGCCACAGCTGATTGAATATTGACTGAGAGGTGAGCTGACAATAGAGATAGTCGTAGAAGCAGTTTCCGTGGGAACCTACGGCAGCTCTTGGAAAGTTTTAACTTTTGCTCATGCTGTGCTGCTGCCAGTTCCAAATGCTCCTAACACTTGTTGAAATCGGAAAATATGCCACATGGTTTCTAAATTATGTTCTCTGCCTGCCCTTTCCCCATTATGTTATGATTCATTTTGAAATTTTGTATTGACTACTGCTGGAATCCACAGCCAAAGGAGTTTTGGAGGTTTGGTAAAAATACTTTCTCCAGGTTGCTGGCATTTAACATCATTTTGGCAGTGTCTCAGAGGCCAAATTGTATTTTGATAGTTTGTACTGAATTTCTCTGTTTGTTTCATTTGGAAAGCAGGCAGCTCTTTTTGTAGGCTGTTTGCCTATAACTGCAAAAGCTGACTTGTAACAAACAGACTTTCAATTTAGTATCAGACTTATTGATGTCATTTAATTTGCAAGATTGTGATTTCCTTAGCTCTAAAGAAAAACGAGTTTGACTCTGGTATTTACTCCTTTTGTTATGAAATTATGTGGAAATAACTTCAAAATTCAAGACTTGGATAGCTTTTTAAGACAGAAAGTTATACTCTGTTTTATGTTTATTTTTAAAATAAACAGGTGATCATCAACAGAGAGCTATTCCAATAGCTCTATTCCAGAGCTATTTCCATAACATCCACAAGTAAAGTTTAGGAAAGAGACATGAGGAATGGTGTTAACTAGGTAATTATTGAATTCAATTATATTAAAAACATAACAAAACCACCTAAAAAACATGCAATCCAAGGCTTCAAATTGAGGGTTTCCTTGAATACCTGTGGCAGACACAGTAGGAATTTGGGAGTTCTGCCATCATGTGGTTAATGTTTGGTTCTTTTGGACCTTTGCCTACAACAATAAAGGCAGGATGCCTTTCAATTATGACAAGAACGAACTCTAGTTGGTTATGGTCAATCCATGTTTTACCTCTCTATCCGTACCATGCACATACAGTATGATACAGATAAGTGCTGTAGTGTTCCATGAATAATTGCCCTGTGGTGTGCTGGCTATTTTATTATATTACAGTGCTCTTTTTTAGACTTGGCTGGAATTGTAACTGATTATAACATGGAAAGGATGTGTGACTAGTTTTAACTTCACATTCTCTAATGGATTGTACAGTTGTATTTGTGTGTACACTTTTTATAAAGACAGAATGAGCTGACTTTGGCTGCCTCCAAATGTCCCCTACTTTAATACCACTGCTGTTTTCCCTCTAATCTGCCAAGAAAAATGTTAGATTATTTAGTGCCTATCTCAAGATTGGAAAGAATATAAAAAAGCCTGCTATTAAGGAGAGAGTACATGGAAGCTCTTAAATATGACAAATTCTATATATTGAATGTCAAGAAGTTTCCGGGCATTTTATCTGGGTTTCTGTCTCAAGTCCTGTTGTAACCAGCCCACAATGTGTGAGCTAATTTTATACTGCCATCATTTATTTTCTCTGGTTTATTTTGGTTGCCTTTACTAAATGTAAGGTTTATAAAAAACTGCTTTCATATAGGTGATTACAGAGGAGCATTTATTTTGATTGCCTTTGATTGTGATTGTTGTTTCTCTTTTTTAAAATATATATATTTGAGAAACTGGAATTATGGCAGCCAGTCTGAATATACCCTACAGCCATAATCAAATGCTACCTGTGTCATTTGTTGTGTGTTTATTTTTTGCCATGTATTTATTTGCTCGTTACCATTATTATCACAAAGCATTTTATTAAAATCTGGAAGCAATGAAATAAAGAATTATCTGGGTAATTATGAAGTATTACAGGCTTAAGGCTACCAATGGTAACAGTACATCCTTTGCAGTTTAGATAATGAAAATGGGCTGTAATAAGTTTGGAGAATTTATAAGACCAGACATAAACAAGCAGTGTGTAGTGGCCAAAGACAATAGTCACAGAATGTGTTGAGTCTGGAAGATAGAAAGATAGAAAGATTTCCTTTAATTTGAAGTCTAAAGATTGAACAGAGGTCATCTAGGCAAAAGTTTAAGAGCTCTCTATTTCGGTGCAGGCATCACAGTATTTGTTTTGTTAATTTAACCAAATTATTAAAGCTACCATGTTTTGTCTCATTCATGTTAAGTCTTCTTTCCTTGCCTATTTTTAGAAAACAAATCTTCTTAAGAACCTCTTCCTGGAAAAAGCAAGGCAAACAAATGACCTGCCTCATCTACAGAGGGGATTATAACATGCCACATGAACTACTGTACTTTCATCTAGGTGTTGTAATTGTCATTTTTTAGGACAAATACAATATACAGTATTTGCAGTGTTTTCTTAATAAGTGTTTACCTATGTCCTTTAATGAAATGTGCAGTCCTCCAGTGAGGCTAAAGTGTTAAGTGTCATTTTTTCTTGAGAGGGTACCACACACTATCCTTTTTAAGATGATTCTTCTGTGGTTAAGAATAAAGACTTAGGGCAAAAATAAAGCATATATAAAATGTCAGGTTTTTGGTAAATGAATAGAGGTCATGCACAAAGAAATCCAAACATCTTTATCAGAATGTACACTATTTCCAGCTTAGGACCCAGACATAGCTCAAACATCCCCTTGCATAGGGGTACAAGGTATGGATCACACCCCGAAGGGGCTGACAGTCCATCACAGGCCACCGATGCATACAGTACAGGGGCAATTTGGAGCCACTTACCCTAAGCTGCAAATCTTTGGAAGATGACAGGAAACTCACAAGACCACAAGAAGAACATGCTAACATAGAAGTGATGCTGATAATAATATTGTATTAATGCCAGATAAGGTAACTGAGAACAATCAATAAAAGCTAAGTACCATAACAGGATATTTCGGTGGTTAGCAAGTTTCAATGTCAAGCAGAAATTATATCAATTAAGCCCAATATTAATATCATACAACTTTCACCACCCTCAGATACTAAAGACATTTTCCTAGGGCTGTTTAAGAGAAAACAGCATTATCACAGTACAGATGGGGATCATGACATTTGACCTACCATTTACCTAGAGGAAAAAATAAATAAATTATTGAAGCAGTGGAAACAAAGTCTCCTTAACATAAGCTTGTAATTTCATATGAAATGGCATTACAGTCTGTCCTCAACAGCCCATGGTAATTGTTTCAAAATATTTATGCATAGCAAACAAACATTTAGAATGAATATTGCTTGCACTTAATTACAGAAGGAAACATATAAATTCTGTTTTTTTGTTTTGTATTAACATCTCTCATCCCTTAGTAAGGCCTGCTCTACCTAAAAGATTCTTCAATCTAAAATGAATTGTAGTTCTCGGAAACCATTTGTTGGTGTCGTTTGCATCAGACTGTACTGAGTTGAAGGAGAACAAAATTGGTTTTGCTCTATCATATTATTAGGGAAGGCAAATCAATTCATGTTGATTTATCTCACACCACCACAAAAACCATAGCTAACCAACTACACAATGAGGCAAATCAAGGGTAAATTAGCTAGAACTACAACTTCAATTCCCTAGCAGCTTGCAAGCACCAGGAATAGTCTATCAATAACATATAAATATCCTGGGGAAACACATATGTTGGAAGATGTTCATAAGAGTAATGATCTCCTTGCTGATATACAGGGTTGCAAGTGGTAAGAAACATCTGTAATGGACATTCCAAGAGGGTAGGGCAAATGTGATGAGTGAATATAACCAAAAACATTATATTTAGACATGAAAAATTTAGATTTGAAACCAATCTCCAATTTTGTCAATGTGAAAGATATCTAGTGACCTCAGATCCTGTGCGAAATGGGAGAAAGAGAATAAATATACAATACCAGCACCAGTGTTCTAGAGGATGTGGGAGGTAAAGGTTAAGCTCAGTTTTGGTTCAAGCTTTGGAAAGAGTGAGGATTGACGTTTTCTACTTTCACCCTAGACACTGATGTAATGCTTGGAAGCCTGGCCTAGACTGATGATGTTATCCAAAGGTTTACAGAGGTCTCTTGGTAAGAGATCCCAGCCTGGTGGGGTGTGCACGTGGCATGGCTGCTGGAAACATACAGTATTCTGGGGACAAAAGTGAATTTGCACACTATAAAACACATTTGGATGTTTTACTTTAAAAACCCCCCAATATGATAAAAATATCAAATTATACTGTAGCTCTATTGTCTAAGATCAATTCATTATTGATTTATGATTCTTATGAGCCAAATGATTTAATTATCATTTAAGTTTGTCTTTATGTTCAACTGAAACAGTGATCCCCATCACTCTTTATAAAATATATAGACAGGTGGTTTGAAATGTCACTGGAATGAAAAATAATTTTACTTTTCATTGGCTAGAGTCCATATATTTATATTACATATGGTTCCTATTGTCAAACTGAGTGCAGAATAAGCTTGCACTCTTCTTTTTTCAACGTTCAAAGCTGGGCTTGTTTAGAAAGCAAGAAGGAGAAAGAGAGAAGCTGACAGAACACATATCAGCGTGTACATTCAGATTGCCAGCTGTCTGGGCCGGCTGCCAACTTGCTGAAGGGAAAATCTTTGAATGAGCCAAACTCACCTTTTACTCCCACCCCACTCTTTTAATCCCAGCACACTGCTCAGTCTTTTATTCAGCAAACTATCCTGCAGGTGTACCTTCCATTATTGTAGGAATTCTGCTGTAGTCTTTATTCAAAGTGAATTTGACAACTTCATGCCCAGGCAAGAACAGATCTAATGAGCTGTGCAGAGAAGAGACTAGAGTGTGAAAGATTTACTGCCTCCGAGCAGTATTCCTCTTTTTATTATATTATCTGGTATTGTCATCTTAAACCTCACTGATCGGTGGTTTAATTCATTTGATTAAAAATGTTTTCAATATTAGACATTACGTTCTCTTCCTGAATTTGAAAATATTCATACTGTAACCATTTTTTGGTACTACTGTGTATAAACTTATTTGGTCTTTTACGCAAAATAAAGGTCATGTTAAAGATTTTATATAGCACATGACATTTTGTTACTTGAAAAGAAATTGGACAACTGGTCTAAGATAGTAAAGCCAGAACCCTTTAGCTTGAATGTCCCAAAGACAGAGGTGTGTAAACCGACAGATTCGGACTAAAAACAATTAAGGATTTATATTTGTGCATTGGACTGTGAAATGTCTCCTTTTCTAAACTTTTCCCCACTCTATGGCTTCATCTTTCCAAACAATGGTTCCAACTGTGATGTAATATAGGTTAGTTTGTGCCGTTTTGGGTGTTTGTCAAACAAGTGTTCTGGATATTCATGAATTTAAACAGAATTATACTGTATATTTTTTGTTTTATATGCACACCAATTTAAATATTAATTCTGCAATTTCCCCTTGTTTATCTTACTTTATCTAAAATTCCCTGTTCAATCAAAATATTTTTTAATGGGTGGGTAGCTTAATACTTCCACAACATTTGGGTAAAGAAATGCCTTTTGTTTGGATAAGCACTACACACACACAAAACAGGATTGTTTTTATAAATTTAGGCAGAGACGTTTAGAAGGATTTGTCTGTATATTCTTTCAGTTGGAGCTAAGAGCAAATATACTGTACAGTAAGAATACATGTTTATGTGGAAGAGATTTGTTGGCACAGGAATGTCAATGTCAAGAGTTTTGGCAAGCATGCTGGATTAGCTCTTTAAAATTCTAGGGTTAATATCATGGCTGTCAGAATAATTTGTGAGAGGTTTTAAATTACTGAGGTAAAATTGCAATTTCTTTAATAGAGAATGAAGGCTTGCTTCTGGAATGGACGGTTCTTAATTATCACAGCAGACACAGATGTACATCCTAAGTAGTATTCTGGGTGTTTAAGAAAGAAGTCAAATACAATATTCACATTCAAAAAGCAAAGCCCATGGTATGAAACTGGACAATGCAGGAAGAGTAAAAAAATGTAAAAACAAAGCTGATTTGGTACTTCCACGGTTAATCTTGGCAGTGGAATTAATTAAGCAAAAACATTTGAACCTGCAGAATATTGATTTAAGGTCACTGTTGAAACATTGAACAGTGAAACAGTCACCTTTGAAATACATTATTTGGTTATGTGGTATGATTTAAAAAATGCCCACTTTCAATTTCTCTGTTGGTTTAGAATGGGCTGTGGCTGTTTAGAATGGGCTGTGGAAGTAATAAAAAATAAACATTTCAGCAGGCTTCACGCTTTCCCCAAAGTGAAAGTAATACATATTACTGTTAAATATTTGTATTTGTTAGTATATTTTTATATCAATATTTAAAAATATTTATGATATCAATATAATAAAACAATAGTTTATATTGTTGCCAATAATTGCAAAGCCAATAAAACAGTTTTATGTATCTTGCCTCTCCTATTGGACCCTGAACCTCTGTGTAATTTAAACCTTGAAAACTTTTTGGCAGTTGAGAAATGTGATGGCTTTACTTTGACTTTTGAGTTTCTAAACTTTAACTGTCCTCTCAAGATGGTAAGAAGTTAAAAAATGAAGGAAGTTAAGAGTTCACAATACTGCCCTCACAACTGATTCACTTCTATTTCTCATTGTGTTGCCTAGATAAGAATCTCTTTTGGTTGTCTGCAATAAAGCATTATTAAATCCATAATCATGCAACTTCTGTTTAGTTAACAAAGCACACTAGAGTGTCTAGAGCAAATCTGCTGGCTGCTTTGGAATCGGAATGATCCCACATGTTTCCAATTGGAAACTCGACAAGGTCCAAAAGTCTGTAAACGTTTTAGCTACAGGTGTTTTGTCTTCTGGGGCCAGACAATACATCTGGAATTTGAAACGTTTTCCTGAAGAGAAAAAAAAAACTTTGACTAAGGGATTGTTGTAAGAGGAAGAGAAACTATCCACTGTATGTTTATCTCAGTCTATCAACTTGACTGTGGATGTTTTGGGATGGTTTTTGCTTTATGGCAAAATTTAGTTTTAAAAAATCAGATTGAACTGTGTTCTTCTCAACTGTTTTTTAAGCAATTAATACTGCTCATTCATTTTAATACTGTACACTGCCAAATGTTCATTTTCCACAGATCTCTACATGGCGCAATATTCTATAAATTATCAAACTGACGCCTGCTGGGACTGTGCTGAAAGGCAGCCCTTAGTATTGTGGATGCAATTATGGATCCAAGTACCACGAGCATTCATATGTATTTTTATATACAATGTATCACATTTAGCCCTTCATTGCTCAAAAAAGGTTGATAGGTGGGATTTGTGTTGCATTAGGTGTTAATGAAACAGTAGCTTAATGTATCTGTTTTTTCTTAGTCTACTAATTTTATTTATTGAACATATAACATTTGTTACATTCGCATATAAAATACAAAGCTACCATTTTAAAATGTAATGCGGCTGTACAATTTGTTTCACATGCCCTGAATGGAGCCTGGATCGGATCTTGGTTTTTTAATGTTCCAGGTTTCATGGAAATATTTAGAAAATGATTAATTTTCATGGAGTGACTATAAACTAATTAAAACAACTGAAGTTGTTAACTCTGCAATTCACTGTGCAGTTAATCTTTAATGTACCTCATTTGGTAATTTTATTTTATATTTTAATGATAAAAAATAAATCAACTGTATAAACAAGAAGTTATTTTTTTCCACAGACAGTATTCCACGTTAAATGCATATAACTACCTTAAAGGTTCTGTTTATAATACTTCTTTTTTTTAACACTTCAGAGTTAACTCAGAGCTCCATTGGATACTGTGTTACTAGACAGCTGAGGTTTTTTTTGCAAATTGATTAGTACTTGTTATACCTTTTTTATCAGCACTGTTGGACTCTATGAATTAATGTGTCTGCATTTCAATGAAGCAATATATGAGACACATTAAAACTCACAAAAATTAAAAATTGCTTTTTGTAAAAAAAAGTTAATGCTGGAGTGCTTCAAATGGAAAAAAGTGTACCATTTTCATTTAGATGTCTTTAAATTACTGTAGTATTTTAAGGCTTTTTGTGTTACATGTAGTTACTGTACATATCTTTCTGGTAGAAATGTCTTTCTAATTAATTATCCATCTAGTCAGTTATGAATCATAACCACTGATATCACTTCTTTGTCTGAGTCATCACTGGAGTGATCCCAATGATTTGTAGATGTGAGACAAGCTGTCTTTGTAGACTCTGGAATCTGTCCCTGAAGGAAGAAGTAAACATTTTTGCCCAGTAAACATTAGTTTTATTAAAAACACATTACATTATAACCCATTTAAAAGAAGTGGTTTATTAATCTCATTTTAGGAGTTGCTTTCCTTTCGCAGAACAAGGACAAAATACTGATAGCTAGACAGATCTGTGACACTTTTTGTGAGTTAAAGTATACATTAGGGCTAGTGATAACATTCTCAGACTAGTTTCACAGGAGCAGGTATCAATTAGGCCTTGTTGTTTCAATCCTGCTGAAGCATGACACTGTTCAAATCTATTTAGGGTGAATGAAACCTTTGGGATCTATTGTAAAAGTCTGGTATACCTATTTATCTCTGGTATTTTGTGTTTCTTTTGCTCTTTAGAGCAAATATAACAAGATATCTTGTTATAACAAGATTAATAGATGTCTAAAATTAATTAAAATGTTTATCATTTTTGTGAAATCGATTGGATTTCAAATCCAGTTGCCACCAGTCATGAAAGTGATAATGTGCTGTTCACTACTTTGTAGTCTTACCTAGTAAAAGGATAATACCTACAGTAGTCAAAGTCATGCACAGATAGTTCTTTTACTTTTCATCCTGAACTATGACATGGACAAATTTCTGAATTGAGAGTAAAAATGAATGCAAGTAATTAAAAAGACCTGTATACATATTATGTTAATTGTTCAAGACAGATCATTGGAACATTGAGACTCTGAGATCTTTAATATTTTGCGCTGTTTGAAAAAGTAAACAATAAGGAATTGTTGTAGACATACTCTTTAACCTCACATTACATGTTACTCAATGTTATTTCAACAAGACAAAAAAATTTGACTGTTCTCACAGACAGATACAGTACATATGGGCATTTATCTCACTTATATCACTTTGAACTGAGCTGCTATGCTCTCAAGACATGACAAAAACCAATGGGAAGACAATAGGCCTTTTCATTCTCAGCTGCACTTTCTCAAAGGCCTCCTGTTTCCATTACACAGATGAAACAGTAAAAGGTCAGAAAGAGAATGTAATGTTTTTATGGAGACATCAGCTATGAACGTGCAAACTGTCATTACAGTTTTCACTTGCTTAAATGGACATCTTGTCAGAACACCATTCCAAAGTATCATTATTGTGAAAGCACATAGAATGGCCTTATTACTAAAGCAGCTTTTTCTATCCTCTTTAAATTCAGGGAGCCAGTAGCTATACTGGCAAGCAACAAGGGCAAGGTAGGGTACACTCTGAATGGGACACCAGACACACAAACACATACATGCACACACTCACACCTAGGAAAAATTTTTCCAGAGGCCAATTAACCTGAAAGTATGTCTTTGGACTGTGGAAGGAAACCAGAGCATTCGGAGGAAACTCGCGCAAACCTGGGGAGAACATGCAAACTCCACACAGAGTGCACCCCAGATCCAGGATTGAAGACAGGGCCCCAGCACTGCAAGCCAAAAATGCTACCTACTGCTCAACCCTGCTGCTCTACAGAAGAATTAGATACCTTAAAGATTTTTAACCTTAAATACTGCAACAGAAAATTTGCTTTATTAACTTATTTTGTCTGTACTCAGTCAAGAGCCATTAAGAGTTAGTGAAAAACACAAGTGATCACATTTTAGATGATAAAAAAATGTTCTCTCATCTGAAAATCATGGTTATGATGAGGAGAAAACAAACACAATGTGACATTTATTAATAGATTATTTAATTTGGAAGAAAGCTTATGTTTCATTATACTGTAAGCAACATTTTATGCATGTACAGTTGCCAAAATCGAATGGGATAGTTATATATCTTCACTTTATTTTTAGTTTCATATTTTCTTTTTTTTCTTTCAGTTTTTTTAAGTTCAAAGTTTGAATTTAATAAATACTTTTGGAAGGGCATTTTAAACTCACCTTTAGAAGACATAATAACAAAATGTAAGTTCTGTTGTTTTTTTTTTGCAGGAACATTGTTTTTCAGAACTAAACTTTCATGGTTGAATGCACTACTACAAAAAAGCAGAGATGCCTTCTCTATCTGAAATAAAAAACCATAAGCAAAAATGAAAAATGAGAGGAGGCAATTCAGCCCATCTAATCCATCTGGCTGTTAGTACCTAATTAATCCAGCCATTTCTTGAAAGACGCCAAGATGTTTTCTTCAAACAGCATGGCTGTTTACTTTATTCAATACTCCCACAATGCTTTGGGTAAAGAATTGCAGAACATTGGCAAAAATTGTCAGCACTATATGTTATGATGCTTGACAAAAGGCATGCCTGCATTGACAGGTGTTAGGCACAAGAGGGATATTAGACACTGATATAAAATGTGAGCACCAGGAGTGGCTCAACCCGTAAAGATGCACATTTGTTGGAGGAGACAGCTTTTTGAATACTGGCAGTGTCATTAGAACACTGTAACTGGAATTGTACAGATAAAAAACCTTCTATTAACTTGGTTAATATAGTTTAACATAGGCCTTCAATCTGTAAGACATATATTTTTCAAATATATAATTGTTGTTTTGAAATATGTAAAAAGTGTAATAACGTTTGTGTTGCATTTTGTGCTTGGTGTCAACAGATTATGGACCCATCTTTTTCTGTTTCATAGTTTAATAGCTAAGTAAATCTTAAACCTCATCTCCTTCTTGAAGCAGTCTACAGGTGGGGTATCTAACATGACTGGCAAGCTGAGCTCTGGAAAGTCTACTCCAGACATGCAAAATTCTTCATATAAAGAAATGCTATGTTGTTTCATTTTAAATTAATTCCCTTTTGGTTTTCAATAGTGACCTTTGTTCTTGTTTCACTAGTGAGTCTGAAGTGATCTCCTGAGTTGACACTTTTATTTAAACTTGTATATATCAGCATAACACCTCACCTCCAACTCCTTTGTTCTAAACTGAAAGTGTTTATTTCTTTTAATCCATCTGCATAATGGCACAAATTTTTCTTTGTAAGAGTATAATGTCCTTTTTATGATATATTAACTAAAAATTATGCATTACTCTAAATGAGGTGTTGTAATTACATTATAAAACTCAGTTTGTTGCATTCTGTTATGTGTAAGTACAGAGAAGAAGCATAGTGAAGTATTTGTAACACCGGATTTAATACCTTATTATAGCTTTTCCATACATGGAACATGGAACATACATAGAAAATGGACTCAGAAGTAACATTTATTAGGCCTTATTTGCTTGAATACAATTATATTTGTGTATCGAATGACAATGGTGGAATCTAGGCCATATAATAATCATGTCTCGGTTTTGGGATTTGATGCATTTCCTACTGTAATAGTGTGGGTTTACTTGGACTGCCAGAGCTATTATTTTCTTTAGCCAGGGAGCGAATGGTGTGTCAGTGTCGCTATATACAAAGAAGAGTCTTTCCACTGAAGGGAAAATAATAATTTAGTAGCCGTTTCATTAGAATGCTAGTTCAGCTCTTGAACCACGTTCACAATCTCGTGGGGATCTTAAATAGCAAACCTGATGAGCCTCAGGTGCTGTAGCTGCACATTCTCACGTGCCGCGGAATAGGGAGTGCAGTGGGAGATGTGCTCCACTGTCACATACCCACCCCTTCAGCTTAGAGGGGATCCCCTAAGTGTCCAATTAGTGTTGTTTGGAGAGAGGGCATCTGTGTTTCTGTGGGCAGTCCCAGCCCATTGCAGTTCCACGAAACGATAAGGAAGGGCAAGGAACCACCTGGTCACCTGGGGAGCATTTTTCTCCTTATTAGACTTTATCCAGGTGAGTAGTGCATGATCCATAATGAGGGGGAATTCCCTGCCCAACAGGTAATACCTTAAGGTTTCGATTGCTCACTTGACTGTGAGACACTTCTTCTCCACGACAGCATATCTTTGCTCCCGGGGCAGTAGAGTTCTGCTGAGCTATATGATAGGGTGTTTTTTGCCATCAAACTTCTGAGACAGGACTGCCTCAATGCCCTTTTTGGAGGTGTCCGTTTGTAAGATGAATCTTTGTTGGAAGTTCGGGATCCTTAGGACTCTATCCTGTCATAAAGCGACCTTGAGGTCAGTAAAGGTTTTAGCGGCCTCCTGGGTCCAGCGCACGGTATGGGGAGCTGTGGCGTGCATCAAATCTGTCAGGGAAGCAGCTTCTTTGCAAGGTGAGGAATGAATCGTCTGTAATAATTTAACAATCCCAAGAAGGATTTATTTGGGATAAGTAATAGGTTTATTCCATGCTGAAAAGAGAAGAGTCAAAAAAGCGGTCATACTCTTTGTCGGGTTCAAAAGGGGGATTTGCCAATATCCCTTCGTAAGGTCCAAGGTGGTAATAAACTTGGCTTTTCCCAGCTTCTCCAGGAGCTCATCTATCTGGGGCATCGGGTAGGCATCGAAACGGGAGACTTGATGGAGTTTCCTGAAGTCATTGCAGAAGTGCCAGGAGTTGTCAGGTTTCGGGATGAGCACAATGGGGCTGGACCAGGGGTTGTGGCTTTCCTCGATTACGTCCAGCTCCAACATCCTCTGAATTTCGCTTTGGGTACCTGGTAAGGGGGCTTCCGTACAACAACTCTAGGGGCGGTCTCCACGTGATGCTATATCAACCTTGTCCACCCCGGCAGATATGCAAAGAGATGTCAGTTCCGGTGCAGGAGTGTCCAGGCTTCCTCAACCTGTTGGGGGGGAGAGGTTTGGAGAGAGAGTGATTAGGTCCATAGTGGAAGAGGGAACATCGCTGGACAGCAATGCGGGGAAGGCCTCTTCCGAAGGGGGATCTCTCCAAGGTTCAGGGCATTCACGTGATATATTTTTTCCTTTTTTCGGTGGTCCGGATGGTATACCCTGTAAGTGACTAGTCCAGTCCATTCGTGGATTTCGTAAGGTCCCTGCCATCTAGCGTAAAAGTTTGTGCTCTGGTGAGGGCAGTAGCCGCATTACGCGATCCCCAGGGCAGAAGATCCTTTTCTGTGCTATACAGTCATAATATCTGTTCTGCCTGCCTTGCGCTTGCTGTAAGTGTTCCTCCACTAAGAGTTTCAGCTGTGCAAGCCTGTCTTGAAAGGAATGGACATAGTCGAGTAAATTGTGGGTGGACAAGCGCTGAGACTCCCAAGCCTCCCGGGCGAGGTCTAGGATTCCCTCTCGGATGGCAAACATCAGGAGAGGGAGGATAAAGTCCCAATCCCTTCTGACGGTTTGTGAAAGCTTTTTTAGCATGCGCTTTAGGGACTTGTTAAACATTTCCACCAGTCCGTCTATCTGTGGATGCTGCGCTGAAGTTCTCAGGAATTTTATGTTCAGGAGTTTAGCTATCTCCTGCTATATCAGTTAATATTTCCTTAGGTAACCCAAATCTGGTGAAAAGGTTTATTATTTCCTTAGCAATGCTGGTGCTGACGGCCTTACATAGTGGTATCACCTCAGGATACCTGGAGGCATTATCCACAAGGATATATTTGTGTCCCAGAGCGGATTTAGGTAGGGGACCTACTATATCCATGGTGAAGCGAACACAAGGCTTGTCAATGACAGGCAGGGGCTGTAGTGGTGCTGAGAACTGCGGCTTTGGGGCGCTTTAGCTCACAGCCAGAGCAGAATGTACAAAAGCACCTGACGTCAGTGTATACGCTGGGCCAGAAGAATCTCTTCAGGAGACCCCATCTCCCCCGAGATGCCCTCCCAGCAGATGTGTGTGTGTGCCAGGCAGAGAACAAGCTGGTAATGTTTTGAGGGCACCAGAAGGCAATCCTGACCGGGACCATTCCATTGGTATAAGAGGTCATTCTTTATAATAAAAGAGTTCGGGATGTCTCTGGCGGCCTTTGACCAGTTGCCCTTTCAATTCCACTGCCTGGGCTCAGGCATGGGCCAGGGTAGGATTTTCTGCTTGGTCTCATGGAGTCTGTTGTGAGTATGCCCTTCTCCCAGTTGTCAAGGGGATCTCTTTGGGCTGTAGACGGCTCTGTTTTTTAGATCCAGGCGGAGAAGATGGAGAAGTAGAAACATTAGGATTAGTTTGGGTAGTGACCCCTTTTCCTTTGAACTTTCCCAGCGCGAAAAACCCTACCTCTGGCCCTGAGTTTTTTGTTTCTTGTTTTGGTTTCTTTACCGAGTCGTAGCCTCTTTTAGAGCAGGTCGTGGAGTACAGTTCCCTGAACAGGGGAAAATTTCTTCCCAGAATAAGGGGATGTGATAGCCCTTGTACTACAGCAGCTGTAATAACTACAACCTGCCCTCTGAAACAGAACCTTAGGTGGGCTACCTAGTGTTTTCGCTGTTCCTTATGAAATTAGCCTACGGTAATTTCATGGTGTTTTTTTCGACCTGGTGTGGTCGGATTACATCAGGGGCCACCAAACAGAGAGTGCTCAACAAGGGCTAATAGCAGCTTTCCATTTAACAGAATGGGTTCCACCACAGGGCTCGTATGTCCTGTATGGTTCCCCCATGTGAGCTACGGGGGGCATGGACAATATTGCAGACCATTTTTACATCTTCAGTGAAACACTGATCGGACACATGTCCCTCTGAGGCACATTGGGTACGGTTATCCCCTTAATTCCCCTTGTAGCCTGGTTTGCGAGAGTTGTGTTCACCTTGATTTTAGGGCGGACCCTTTGGTTTCCTGTTGCACCATTATAGAGGCAGTGAGGGCTTGGATTTCCTCTTCTATCAGGGTTAGGCGATCGGCCATGGCGACTACAAAACCAGGCAGCCCCACGTTGGGCGTCAAATGTAATAGTGTGTGTTTGTGTGGAATGTATGAGCACTGGCAGAGCACTTCTTTTCCTTAGCCAGGGAGCAATTGTATCGTAAGACAAGACTTCTTCACTTCCCCCTTGAGTGGGGGAACCATACATACAAAGAAGAGCCCTTGCACTAAAGGGAAAATAATAATTTCATAGCCGTTTCATTAGAACACTAGTTCAGAGCTTGAACCACATCCTCGATCTTGTCGGGATCTTAAATAGCAAACCTGATGGGCCTCAGGTCCAGTAGCTGCGCATTCCCACCAGCCGCGGAGTAGAGAGTGCAGTGGGAGGTGTGCTCCACTGTCACACTACTTAAGTATAAATGAAACAGCAAGCTGTTGATAACCCCTGGAAAGAGAGGGAGGCTGATTTCCAACATTTTAACTGGTTCTGTTAAAATTTGAAATGCTTTTTATCAAATGCCAATCCATTGGCTATGAATTGGCTACATTACTCTGCTCTCCTCCCCACTGATAGCTGATGTGTGGTGAGCGTTCTGGCGCACTATGGCTGCCGTCGCATCATCCAGGTGGATGCTGCACATTGGTGGTGGTGGAGGGGAGTCCCCATTACCCGTAAAGCGCTTTGAGTGGAGTGTCCAGAAAAAGCGCTATATAAGTGTAAGCAATTATTATTATTATTAATTATTAATTATTATAATTTACCTTAGCATTGTGTTGCACAGCCCTGAGGGATGTGGCATCGAAGAAGGTCCTGTGGTTGGCATTAAAATAGCTTGCTATGCAGATAATGTTTTTAACAATAGCTGTGTCTGTCAGCTTTAGTTTTTCATTGCAGACATTTGGCAAGCTTTCAATATCATTTTCTCAATTAATTTAACTTGCTTTTGCCATATCATGCCAGTTGGTTTGCTATATGGTGGTGCAGTTTGAAATGTAGGGTAGAATTTGCTAGCAAAGGCAAATGATAAGCCAAAAGCATTCGTTTCCTTTCTGAAGTGTATACTCCCACATGACAGATGAACTGTGAAGTGAAATAAACAAAATCTATGCATTGGTTATGTCATTTCTCAGATTGTAGTCTGAGTAGATGCATAGAAAAAGTTCAATTTTCATCTTTATATAATTTTCACAGTGGTACCTAGTAGAAAAACTGATAGCTAGCCTAGTAGAAAAACTGAAAAGCTGATATCATCAGATAAAATTTAGCATAATGTGTTCAGATAAGATGCCTCCACACTGAACATTTTGAAGTTAAGTAGGACCATGACCTTGTTCATTGGCTTATGTTTCGCCATCTCTCCTGAGAGCATAATAAGGGAATTGTGAATGAAACATAAATGAGACTAAAATGAACATGGGTGGTAAAAAGTGTTTGAGGCTGATTTACCCCCTGGACTAACGAAGTGGAGGTGGAGGCACAAACTAAGAAACACAATTAGACAGAGAATTAGCAGATTAAACTTGTACATTGGTTATTGCTCTTCTCACAGTTTTACAAATAACAGATTGCAATGTGTTCCTAATTTAGCAGCTAGAATTATGACTTTGTCACATTCAAATGGAGTTTCAGAACCCTTGCTCTGGCTTCCTGTCAGTTGATTTACTCTTACTCTTGTTTACCTTTAATGCTGTCCATGGCATGGTTCCACACCTGACCCTTTATTTTTTTACAGCACTTGATGCAACCTCTGTAGCTGAAAGGGCTCATTGTTGCCATACCCCAAAGCTCCAGAACACCAGATCAAACACCATGCCAAAAGAAATCAAGCCAATCAAACTATTTTTATTTTTTCAATATAGATTATAGTGAACATTCTCTTCTGTTTTTATATGTAGTTTTATAACCTCAGTTCTTATTTGTTGTGATACATATTTTTAATACAGTATGTTGTAAAGACTTTGAGATGACAGCTATGAAAGGCAGGGTGTGAAGTAACATTTTTTTAGATCTATACTTTATTTAAGTATTTTATTTTTGGAATACTTACTTTTACTCTGTTACATTGTTTTAGAACAAAAAATATAGTTTACTCCCATTACATTTCCCAGAAGCATCTTAGTTTCTCGTTCCCTCTGTGATACTGACGTTAACATGGACAAGGATTCTGACTGGCTAATGCAGAGGTGCGTGCGTGAAGTGTCTGTATGCTGCCGTGAGGTACTATTCAATTCATTTTATTTTTATGTAGCGCGTTTCACAACAAGGTTGCCCCAAGGCACTTAACAAAGCTGTGTGACAGTACAGTACATGACATTACAATTCAGAACGAAAAAAAGCCAGAAGACAACAAGGAGAGGAACTGAAAACTAGGGTTGACTGCCCATCCCATCATTATACAATTACTATTACTATTCTGAAGCCCAACCACAGACAGCAGTGTTTTCTAACAGAACCATTCAGCAAACACACCAAAACACACCAGCAAACAGGGAGTGCGCTTGTTACATCCTTACTGTGTACCATAAAACATGGATTTGAAGGGGGGAATTATTTCCTAGACGAAGTAATTGAAATGGGATTAATGGGGACACGGAGGAAGGAAATATTCTCATGTACGATTTCTTCATAAGAATCAAAAGTATTTCAATAAAAGTATGGACCAGAACATGACAATTTTACAAAAATGTACATTTACATTTTCAAATATAAACAGAACGCTCCAATAGCCAGTTAAATTGAGCACTTAAATGTAATTTAGCCTTGCTTGAAACATTTTAGAAACACTCAAAATTTGAAAATTGATAATTGTTTGTGTTTTGAGCAATGAACAACATTTTTTAAACATTACATACATTTAAACATTAAATTGTAAAACTTAATGATTGTATCATGTACGTATAGTGCACACGAAGGTGAAAGCAACACTATAAAGTACTTTTAAATTGAACTTTTCTGTACATTATAAAGTATTTTATTATTCTGCTGTAGTACTACAGTACATTGTATTAAATACTAGACAGTATATATGATTTAGAGTGAATATTATACTGTATGGTGTAAAAGTGGTTAATTGTAGTTATTTGTAACTTATCTACCAAAGCAGTCTTTGCTTCTTGGCATTTCTGTGGGCTTTATTAGGGCATTTTGTATTTAGAGGACAAATTCAGAGCACAGAAAAATGCAAAAATTACATATACATCTATACATCTATATTTCAAACAATACAGTAATAATATATAACTTTAGATAATACAACCATCATCTCACAGAAACTCTCAATTTATAACTTATAACTTGATAAAGTGGGTCCTAGAGTTCTTAATTTATACAGTAGGTCTCAACAGGTGTGACATTCACTTCCCTTCCCCTGCATCACCACAGAGCTGTGTCTTGTATCCCTTACTATACATTTTGCACACTTACGACTGTTATCTTAATAAGACACAGACATCTCAATCAGTCTGTTGATGACACAGCCCTGGTCAGCTTATTACAATATCCAAAAAATCAGCATGGGTTCATTCTAAATGATTTGACTAAATGATGTGTTGAGTTCTCTTTGAATTTGAAGTCTCTGGAAATTAAAGGAACATTTTAGGAAA
Organism: Lepisosteus oculatus; assembly: GCF_040954835.1. Classification (NCBI taxonomy): domain Eukaryota; kingdom Metazoa; phylum Chordata; class Actinopteri; order Semionotiformes; family Lepisosteidae; genus Lepisosteus; species Lepisosteus oculatus. The sequence goes on along the minus strand of NC_090719.1, from coordinate 6,586,972 downwards.
AATGCAACACTCCCCCAACCTACTGTAATTAACAGTCAGATTATAGAAATTGTCAACAACTTGGACTGTACTCATTGACCCAAACATAAGATGTGACAAATGTTGTGGGACTGTTTGTAAAAAAGGCCAACAGAGACTCTTTTTTTCTTAGGAAACTCAGCTATTATAAGATCATTTTATTAGCCATATACAATTTCTAGCATTAGGAATTTGTCTTTTCACATACTCCAGCTTGCTCTCCATGAAACACACAGACACAAAGACAGGGAGAGAGAAGCTTGGGGTCAGAGTGCAGGGTCAACCATTTATACGGTGCCTCTGAAGCAGTTGGGGTTAAGGGCCTAGCTCAGGGGCCCAACAGAGTAGGATTCCTGTGCCAGCTACAGGATTTGAACCAGCAACCTTCCAGCCTAAGGCGGAGATCCTTAGCCACCGTGCCCCTGCTACTCCTAAAATTCAGGTTAGAACTATTTTCTTATTTTTCTATAAGTTATTTATTGAACGTGACTTAATATACTATCTCGCTTGTTGGCTTGGCAACATCCGTATTGTTAATTTTAATAGGCTGGAAAAATTAGTGAAACTAAGTAGGTAAATACTGAAGCCATGGTAACAGCAGAAAGTATGGTTACTTTTTACTTTCTGGTACGTGACTACTGATACAGTAGATATGATACTTTTGTACTTTGACTTTAGTAGTTTTCTTGAATATGGAAACTTTTTACTTTTACTGCATTCGTTTTGGAAGCAACAGTACTTTTACTCAGGTAACATATTTCAGTACTTTATTGGAGAGAATCCTCAAATGTAGAATTGATCTACTGGTACCATGAATAGCTAGTATTATTATGGGTTTTGCTTCAAGGGTATTGGGTGGAGCCAAGTATAGAAAATGTCTATTGGCAAAGATGCAGCAAATAATATTCTTAATATAATTTTTTCATGACCTTTTCCTGTCCAATTAAACTCATAAACCAAATAAAACCTTATACAGTACATATTCCGCATTGCTCCTTTTTTCTTTTTTTTTAACAAAGCTCTGTAATTGTTATGTCTGTCTTAGATTTTTCAATTGTGTTTTAATAGTCAAACACTGTTCTCTCAGCTTACTGTACTGTATATAGCAAACTGCTGGTGGTTCTTACTGACTGATTAAAGGTATGTTTGTGGCTTTAAAGTTTCATTTACTATTGAAAATTACAGTATATAAATTTAAATATAATTGTAAAGTCTTAATGAGCTGGAGTGCTCTTCATTTATAGTATTACTAATAATGGAAAATGTTTTCATAGCAAAGGGTGTATATGTCAGATTTATATAAAACTAGTCTTAGTTGAAGATATTTCATACTTATTTTAACAAATAATACTGTACTTCTGGCACTTTAATGTAATTAAAGCACAATCAGAATGGCAGAAATGGCATCTTCAGATGAGTCATTTTGTTTTTAATTGGAAGAAAACAAACTTTTGACACTGTTTATTTTTTCTGCCAGTTTGTGTGTGTAGAAAGAAGAGTTTGCCTAAAACAAGGTTCTTTAACCCTATCATCAGTGTTTAAATTAGACATCAGGTGAATTAATGTTGAGTATTTTGTACAGATATTGTTTTAATATCAGTGGTATCAGACAGGTGATAAAATAATGAGAAAATACTTACATTACTAAAGTTTTAATGTTCAATGTAAGAATATTTCTGGGAAATGTACAAAATGAGAGCAAAATTATTTTGTTAGTGTTTTAAAATGACCACATATTTTCAGGCGCCAAGACAGGAAACAATTCTAGTAAACTATTGAACAATTACACTTCAGTAGCTCAGACAAGCCCAGTGTCTGATAACTGTACATTGTGTTTGATTTTAACCTTACTGCATTGGTAGTGGAATGGAGATGACTGATTATCGCAGAGGAGGAAAGCTGATATTAGCTGAATAGAACTAACATTATTTTCTATTCTGTGTTTTTCTACCATTTTATGTTTAATTTGTCACATCAGTATTGAATTTGTAGTATCTGCAGACAGCTGGTCAAGTGACTAATAATTATTACTAAAACATTAGCTTGAAGCGAAGTCGTAGCCTTACTGGAAAAAACAGTAGTGAACATTGTATTCTAAATTACTTATTTATATCCTTCTGAAAGCTGAGTGAAATACACACAATAATTATTTAACTCTCTATCCAAAGGTTTAGCCTTGCAAACCAAAGTGTGTTACTTCTCAGAATGTAGCAATTACTGACTTTTCCTGGATTTATTTGAGGTTTGTTGGATCACAAACAATCTTAACAATACTGAATCATTCAGTTAAACTCATTGCCATTTTTCTTTGCTTATTTTGTCATATGACGTTTGCTTAAGTATCGGGTGTGAAGCACTTATAAATTTATTGGAAACTAACATTTGTAACTGGAATTTGGTGTTCTGAATATTTGAATTTATAAGGAATTAAACTGTTGTTTATAAAAGTTTGGGAGATAAAGCGTTACTGGAATTGTTTGTATGAAGGGGGTTTGCAGCGTTAAATACTAGCCCCAAGGGTGGTTGTGTTTATTCTCAGTATTATGGAATGTATGCCTGCAATATGGAATTGCTTTTGCATGTGGGCTCCATTACTATAACAGAGCTTTTATAATCTACTCCCTGTTTAACCTATCGGGCCTTCTATACAGCAGCTACAGTAGAACTGTTTTGCAGGTAAGCTAGTGTAACTCATTTCTTTAAGATTTAAAAGACTTTTACTGGAGGAATCAGTGTTTTTTTATTCCAGGCTGGAGTTACTGTACACTGCCAAAAACATTTTGAAGTGAATAAATTAGGAACAGAATTTTAAAGCTTTTATGCATTTTTTATACTTTTTATCACTAATATCAAAATACAGGAGATTAGTGTATGTGACTCTGTTTGAAGTGTTTTGTCCTGTTTTCTGCATGGATTCTAAATAGCACAGAAGAGATCTCGTAAGATGTGAAGTAGAATGAGCACAATATTATTTATGGCTCATTAATATCCAGCCACATCTGGTGTGAATTTGCCCTCCTAGCATTTAAGATGTTTTTGTGTGATTTTGATTTTTTTTAAATTTGAGTCTGAGTTCTTGGATTAAGGCACTATTCTCTGTAGTTTAATCACAGTTTGCTGTGGCTTTTACTTTTTTGCATTTGCTATCTGTGATATAGTTCTAAATCTTCAAAAATCATAATAATCTACTTGGTATGTACTGTAGTTTTACATTTGTATTATTTATTTTGTGATATTCTGACACTACTTCAAAAAGCAATTACCATCCCCAAATTATATTGAAGATTTTTTTGTTGTCTAAAGTCTTAGAGGATAAAATGTGTTTAAGATAATTGAAAAAAAGAAAGTTAATTTTTAATGTACTTTTTAAATTTAATTTAAGTTTTAGGTTTCTAATGAACTTCTAATGAAAACAACTTGTAAATCTTTTCTGGTTTGACTTACTTTATTGCTTAAGTTTCCTATAATCTTGTGATGTGTGATTTTTTTCAGGGAGATATCCAACAGTTATTGATAGTACCAGACCACCGGGCAGCATATGACTACTGTGAGCACTACAGCCCGGACTGTGAAGTACCTGTTCCAGAATCCCCACAGTCTCAGGACCCCAACCCAGATGAATATGTAAGTAGAGAAAAAAAGGAAAAGAAAATGTCATTATACTGTATATACAGTATATATGTAGTGTCATGCAATTGTGAATTCAAAAGGTTAAATTCATGAAGGATGGCCATTTTCAAAAGTGGTAAAATTCACTGTGCCATTTCACAACCTACCACTGCATCCATTTTCTAACTTCTTCATCCAATTTAGCATCACGGAGGAGCTGGAGCCTATCCCGGCAAGCATTAGGTTCAAGGCAAGAAGCACCCTGGACACACATTCACATCAGGGGCAGTTTTTCCAGAAGCCAATTATCCTACCAGCATGTCCTTTAACTGTGAGAGAAAACCAAAGTACCCCACGAAAACCCACACAAACACACGGAGGCTGTACAGACTCCACTCTCACAGCACCCCAGGTCCAGAATTGAAGCCAGGGCCCCAACGCTGACAGGCATCAATGCTAACTACTGTGCCACTCTGTATGGTCTACCATGTTTTACATATCATTACACAATGGACATTTGCAGCTATTAAATATTATTTAGTTAGGTTTTATCTGTTCATAACTGAAAAACACCATATGCATGTACACTTGGCCTTTTTAAATGTTATTTCTACTCGAGTCATTGTACTGGTAAGTTACCTCTGGACTGATAGCCTGAAACAGTTTCTCATACATCCATTGTTTCATGTCAAATGAGTAGTTCTGAAGTATTTTTCAGGTGGTTTAAAAAAACTTACTGAAGGGAGAAGAAATACGTACAAAATTCTATGTAAAGAATTAAAATGCTGACTCTTCTATATGTTTTTAAATAAAAAAGAAATATGCAGACATTATGATAAAACCTGCTTATGCTTGCAATTTGTGGCTCCACGCCAGAAGAAGCTTCTTAGAAGCATGATTGTTTATGATATTAAAACCAAAATAAATCATGCTGCCTGTACAGGTACCATAGCTTGACATGTACAGTATATAATCCTCAGAAGTGCTGATGAACTGTGGATGCCTCTTTCCATTCTTCTGTAGTTTTGAGGATTATCATGGTTCAGTTTGTTTTAAGTTTTGTTTTAAGTCTTTTTCCTGATAGGTCTATGCAAAAAACAAGTGCTTGGACAAGCAAAAGCTGTATTTTAAGTCTATAAAAATATATAGAGATTTACTTTACCATGCACCCACTGTATGACTACTGTTATACTGTAAACATTTCTGATTTTAAGGTTCACATGAATTTTTAATTGTGGGCCCAGAAAGAACTAAATAACCCATTTACAATAGCAATACACTGTGTACACTGTGTTTTGGGAAAAAAAAAACTTTTATTCTTTATACTTTAGGCAGCATTGGGCTACTGTATATCTACTGTAAATACAGCCAACTCTGTGGTCAGTTCAATCCTGCACTAGTTCAATCCTGCACTTTATCATTACCTGGCTGTGACAGGGATTCCCTAAATATTGGAACCCAGTTTTATGTGTCACCAGGCCTGAATGGGCTACATTTTGCATTAAGACTTCCTATATACGGTGGATATAAAAAGTCTTCACACCCTTATTGAAATTGCAGGATTTTGTGATTTAAAGCCAGAAGTCAAGATAAATCATATCAGACATTTTTCCATCTTTAATCTGACCTTGCAAGAGAAAATTCAAGAGAAAAACAACTAGATAATTATTAGGAAAAATATTTTAAATTAAAAACCCACAACAAGGGTGTGTAGACTGTACATGTTATCCTATAGTGGGAGATGCACTACTCCTTACATTGTGTAAAATCCTAAGACAGTGGGTGTGTTGGAGGAGGAAATGCATGAGTCCATGTTATGTCTGTGAACTTTCAGGAGTGGCAGCAGTGAAGCAAGTAGATTTACAATTCAGAATTTGAAACTGACAGGGTTTAAAATGCACACATCTTGCCGATTAATATGTATCCTATGTATGGGGTTTTCAGAATTAGTAATTGCAACAATTTTATTTGTTGTAAAACTTAATGTAACTCTTGTTCTATTAGGCCATACATAGCATGCTTGCTTTTGTCTTTCCTTTAGAACGTTGATGAAGAAAGCTATTATTATGAATACCCCTATTATGAAGACATGGATATTGATGGAAAGCCTACAGAACCATCCCCATCACCAGCTGCAGAAGAGGTATGGAAGATCTGAGGAGGGGCTAAATGTAATGATTAAGAGAAAATAACAAAAGTATAAAGGTGATAGGATTGGGGTTAAAATATGCACCAAAAACTGCAAAGACATAAAATGGTATGATTTCGTATTGTATAATATGTATATTATTACTGAAAAGCAACTTAATATATGATATAGGTCAAATATATGCCTCACAAAAATTGCATATATAATATTATATATAATATTTTACTAAGTATAATGCACAATATAATATATTATAATATAAATTATTGACAAAAATAATCCTTATATTTTTGCTAACCATGATATATTTTAGTATGTCAGTGATAAAAATGTTTTTAATGTAATGCTTTACCAGTTTTCCCCCTAGAAAAGACTTTTGGAGTTTATTATAAATGTAACAAAAAACACAAAGTTCTTACATTACTACAACAAGAATATTGCTTGTGACAATCTTTCTTTGCTATTTCTTTGATATATAGTGAGACTATTTTGCAACCTGCTCAAATTATTTATTTTTTTCTGTTGTCTGTTTTGCTGTCAGGAAACATCTTATGTCAATCAAGGAGAAGGAAAAATAGAAACAAAAGTTATTGAAGGTTCAGAAGTAGAGAGTCCAACAGAAGCACCTTACAAGGAATCAGAATATCGAGAGTATGATGAAACATATGAGACATATTACGATGAAGCAACTACAACTCCAGTTATTGTAGATGCCAGCGTGGATCAAGGCTCCAGAGTTACAGTTGGTTCAAATGTGGATCTGGGATCAAGGATAATTGTGGGATCAAGTGATCTCGGTACTGGAGTGGACCTTGAGAAAAAGATTGAAAGTGGTGACACTAGTACTTCTGTCACTGTTATACAGAATGGCACCCGAGTGAGTACATTTGATTTTGCTGCATCTGAACATGCTCTTATCAGACTTTCAAATAGTTAAAAATGCAATTAAAAAGGTTTCCAAAGTCCCTGAATGTTTCATATTCCAGTGTCTGGTGTAGCATTCTTCTTAGCATGATTTTCTACTGTTTTATCTTTCATTTTTAAACATCTCCACAGAGAAATGATCTCATCTGTAATAAATGGACAACTGGAAATAACATCTAAAGCACATTGAATATTGCAATGAAGCTTGACTAGGCTTTTAGTAACCCTGCTATGTTTTGTTTTCCTGTACAGACGGGGAGTAGGATCACCATTGGATCATTTGGCCAAGGAGGAAACTATGGTGAAGGCTATGGTGAAAGCTATGGGGAAGGCTATGGTGAAAGCTATGGGGAAGGGGAGTATGGTGAGGGGGGTTATGGAGAAGGGGAAAGATCTGGTCAAGGAGGTGAGCTCAGTCCGGGTGGAGGTGAAGGCTCTCAAGAAGGCTATGGCCAAGGTGGTGGAATTACTCAAGGAGGAGGTACCTCACACAGTTCTGGAACAGGTCAAGGAGGAGGGAGCTCACATGGTTCTGGTCAAGGAGGAGGGAGCTCACATGGTTCTGGTCAAGGAGGAGGGAGCTCACATGGTACTGGTCAAGGAGGAGGGAGCTCACATGGTACTGGTCAAGGAGGAGGGAGTTCACAGGGAGCAGGGGGCAGTCAAGGAGGCACAAGGACAGGAGTGACTGACGAAGAAGAATATACTGACCAGGAATTTACTGCAGAAATCATAAAAGAACTTGATAAGGAATATACAGACCTTTATGACTATGGTGATGCTAGTGAATTTGAAGATGTTCATAAAGGTTCAGCATTGCCTGCAGAAACTGATGATTTTTATGGACAGGTATGTGTTTTGTCTTGTTCTATAACAAGTTGGTTCTGTAAAACATGTCTCATTCTTGGCACAGTCAAAATATTTCTGGCTGATGGAAGACAACATGGACTGTTAAGGCATTGATAAAGGCACTGTGGTTAACATCTCTCAATCTTTTCTGTACTTAAATGTTTGAGAAATAAGAAAGTAAACAAGATTGTTTAAAATGGTTAGCTTCAAGTAGTGTTTCTAGCCAGATCAATGATATACTACTAAGGGATCACAAGATCCTTGTAATGCATATGCTTTCTGCACTTCAGAATTCCATAATTTCTAATTTCATTTTCATTTTATTCTTTAAAAAGTTTTCTTGCATTTAGATGATATTATAAATATTATTCAAAGGGGAATACAGTATGTATTAATTTCATGGTTTTACACATACTGGAACACATAAAGAAATGCTTGTCTTATGTCCAACAATATGTTAATTAAGCTGTATACTTGTCAGGAACCCAGAAGGTGATGTCATGCATGATGTCAAGATCAGTTGTAGAAAATTAAAAACAATAACAGATGTATAGCACCTATAAAAAAGAAGAATGAAGCAGTTATACTGAATAAAACTTTACAAAAAGCTGAAGTTAGAAATATTGATCACGTGTTGATCTGTTACAGGTTGATGGAGCAAGGGGGGAGAAAGGACAGAAAGGAGAACCTGCAATCATTGAACCTGTAAGTATCACCGCTCATTTATTTTGGGTCTGAAATCCTATATTTTGTGTGATATGTGAGATTAAATATATTTGAAGTTAGATAATACCATTATACAGTATTTACGGATAAACTTCTGTTTAAAGTTAGTTTAATGAGATTTTTATTGGGTTAAAGAACAAGCTGTGTTTAAACACACCATAACAAACTCTAAGATACTGAAACTGCCTTTTTATCATCCAAATTCAGCCTGACCAATCAAGTGAATAAAGACTCTAGCTGTGATTGTTTTATATGTACTGTGCATTGCACTGCACTAAGCCTTGAGAATACAAAATACACAGACTCTTTTCTTGTGTATCTACTAACCTGAAGGTTGTATATTCTTGGCACAGAAACATAAACATTTGTACACAGATTTTCAGAGTTTACCCTGACTACTTCTTTTAAGGTTTTTGAGTTATCTCTCATTTATAAACAGAGCTAATAAGCCAGTAGGGATGAGTAATAAACTGTGAGAAAGCATGGAAGAATAATATCCCAGGCTGTATTTAATACCATGTACTGCTACTATACTGCTAAAAGAAGGGCATTCTATCACAGCATAAACATAATCAAATATTTTATCTTGTTTTATATTATATGGAATTAGATACATGGGCCAGGTGTTATTGTTTGAATGTATTCCCAAGAATTCTCATTAAACATGCTGAACAGGCACATTACATTAGATGTAAACCTGTCCTATGCATAACTGTTTGAACACCATCCCCTCCTTTCCGAGGCACTTCATTTCCTTTGCAGTTCCATGAGTGAAACAGATAAAACTGAGCAAGTCAAGAAAAGGCTAGCAAATAAGCCCTCTTCTAAGCCCTATTTCACTTAAGGTGCAAAATACAGTTTTTAACAGTATTTAAAATATTAAATAGTAAAAAGGGAATGTTATCAGTGCAGTTAATCCTTAGGTTATATTTGAAAGGTTGATGTTAGTGAAATACAGTAAATGGAGATGCAGACCTTTATACCTTTGTGGGCATGGAAGGAAGATGCATGAGCCTTGCATACAGGTGCTGTCACAATAAATGTTTGTCTTGATAAAAAATATGCAATAAATCTTTTTGTCGATTAAAAATAATTTACAATGCACAAATTGAAAACAAAAATAGCTGTTCTGCTTTATTGAACCCTTAAACACATTATATTAAGTGTTGGAGGCTGGAAGAGGGAGAGAGACATTTATCATTTTAAACATCTTTGAAAATATCCAGCTGCTATTACGTATTTAACAAACTCTGGAATTTAACAAACATGGACTGGGGATCAAGTTACAGATGTAACGTCACCCCCCTTTGAAATTTAGGCAGTGTGAAACTCTGCTGCCTCCCAGGATTATATTCTCTGTCTATGGAATGGGGATCAGTGTCAAATCCCAGCAGGAGCTGGGAGAGCTGCACTTGTCACATAGATTCTTTGTACCCTTAACCATGCCATGTAGATTCACCACTGTCTCAATACTTAACAATATATTTAGTTTATACCCATAATTGCCATAGCTATATGGACTGAAATAATATATTATTTTATTTTCTAAACTCCGCAATAAATAGCGTCCACTCTTTAAATTTTTAGAACTAATTAAAATAACATAATACTGACAACACACACACAACTAGCCTGTCTATTGACTCTACAGTATACTGTAGCCAACTTTATGTTCAGAGGCTTTCATAACCTTCTCACATACTCTCTAGGAATGCTTTTGATTAATTGTTCTTAGGTTTTGTTGAGGAATTCCAAACAATATGGTGCCAACAAACAAAATTTTTCCTGTTTTTAGTTACAGTATTAAGTAAAGCTAGGATTACTTAATAAGCTTATCTGAGAGATTTTTAATAAAAACCTTTGACAGGGTCTTGATCGAAACTGTGTACAATCAGACACAGCAATTAAGTGTCACCGTGAATTCTAAATTCTATAATAAAGATATTATTAAGACATGCTCAGTAATGTCTCCATAATGCTGAGCACTAAACTGTTTGTTATTTGGTACGACCATAGGATTGCATCTAAGCAACAAATTGTCATTTGTATTCATTTTTGGTATATTTTTTCTTTATATTGTTTATTGATTCTTGAAATGAAATGAAACGTCTCCAATTACAAATTGTGAAATACAGCAGTTGTATTTGGAAATTGTAACCTGTCCCTAAAAATTTGGTGTCACCAACCCCCCACATTTGTGAAGGATGAGCCAAAGTGCTGCTGCAAGGACAAAATGGGGTGGACGGATGCATATGAAATTAAATGTACAAGCGGATAAGATAGAAACATACTATTTAAACATAGGTAAGTGGAAGTCGGTGAGATTAGGGTTTTTCCAGACCCTCATTTAAAACTTTATTCCAAAAGAAAATGGCTTTCTATAGTACATTCATTTTTTGATTTATGTATTTTTGTGTTTTATATTCCATCCATCAATTATCTAACCACTTCATCCAATTCAGGGTCACAGGTGAGCCAGAGGATATATCAGCCAATAACAGGTGCCAAAATAGGGTATATGCTGGTTGCCACACTGGTCCAGTGCAAGGAAGACACAGACATAGACACACACTCACACCAGGACCAGCTTTTTTCAGAAACCAATAAACATTCCAGTATGTCTTTGGTCTGTGTGAGAATACCAGAAGACCTGGAAGAGACCCAAATGAACATGGGGAGAACACAGAAACTAAACATTTGTAGCACAACAGGTCAGAATTGAACCCAGGGACCCAGTACTGCAAGCAAGGCAGCAAAAGCTAAGCACTATGCCGCTGTGCTGCCTGAGGTATATTTCCTCTAAATTACTAATACTTAAATACTGCTTGTCATGGTTGCTTCCATCTTACTGATTTTACAGGGATCGACATGACAATGAACAATCATATGAAACCTTTTCAAGATAGGATTGCAATGGGATTTTTTTAAATGTGAGTTGATGTACTCCTAAATATATTTTTTTAAATGGGAATTATGTGTCGAACACAGTACCTGTATACTGTACTTGCATAGAGCAGCTGAGACACTTGGTGTAACAAAAGGCGTATACTGTATGAACATTCACAAGCCTCATTTTCATACAACTTTATCTGTTTGCATTTTAAAATCTCGATAACAAAATCAAATCATTGATGGTATGGCAAAATTAGACAAATATTAAATTAAGCACAAATTGATGAGCTTTGTGAAAATACCGTAACGCTGCCATGTTTTGGCAAAATGCACAAATGAGAGCAAGAGTTCCCATAATTGTTCTGTTTGGTACCATAATTGGTCTTCTGTTCTGTATTGACAAAATGTATTGTCAATTGTATTGTTAAGCGCCTTGGGACAACCTTGTTGTGAAAGGCGCTATATAAAAATAAATTGAATTGAATAATTGTCACTGTGCGGCCCTTCCTGCTCACTAGTCCCTTGAACCGCAAAAGGAAACTCGGTCTCTGAACAACTTTGATCATTTTTTATATATTTTAAATGATGCGTCAATGTCGAGCATTTGCCTGTGCAGTAGTGATCACAGAAAAAATAGATGATCAGATAAGCAGAAAGTCAGACTGTTCCCTTCCATCAATTGGCCGAGGGATGGGTAATTAAGATAGGCACTGATGTTGGTCTGATCAACAAGTTTCTAGACAGCATTCAGAGCGATGTATAAGTAAATAAGTACAGGCTGTGAGGTAGGCATTTCATCCCAGAAATGTCCCAATGTAATCTGCAAACTGAGTTAAATTTGTCTGCAAAATCATCTTGAAGTTGACATGTTTAATTCAGTTGTACTCATTTAAAAATAAAGCATCTAAAAACATGAAAACGCCTTGAATGTGTCGGTTTCATAATTTTAAATATAAAGTAATACAATAGTAACATTCGCTTGGTCTACTACATAATTTCTTGATCTATTTCTGTTGTAATAGAGCGCAGCACAGTTAGTTTACATTATTTTCAAATAGTTTAGAAATATTTTTGCATACTCAAAATTTGAAATGACATCCTCAGCAATTCCAGTAAGTACTCCAATTGATCTTTGACAATATGGCAGGAAATTGATGATGTATTGTACAGTATTTTAGTAACTATTATGCTCTTATAACTCGAAGAAATTCTAAAATAATCTTTCCACAAAGGAAAGGGTAAAGATTTATTCCAAGCTCACAGGGAAAAAAAAAACAATGTTTTAGCTGTGGGGCTTCCTTCGCATGTACCTTCTTCATTCACCTGGAAACTTTTTATCTCTTTTTCTCCTTTCAGCTCGGAATAAAACTTTACTCATTGCCGATTTAAGTCAATGTGTTCCTGAGGTAGACAGAGGCACCGGCGCTGAGAGCAGCGTGGCAAGCTTAAAGGGCTACTTTTTAATATGCCCAGAGAGCAAAAAAGAAGGAAAAATATCACTTGAAAAGCACTTGCGCAGATGCTCTGAGAGCAAAAATAAAAATAAAAATAAAAAGAATAATGCGCTGCGCAAAAAAAAAGAATAATGTTTGCTGAGGAGCAGAGAAAGGCACCTTGGCTGTAAAATAACCTTGGCGAGGTTATGACTAAACACCATGTAGCTGCATGAGGAATTCTTACATTTGAGCCGAAATCGGTTACAGCTGCAGTCGCTAATGCATTATTAAGGGCTATTGAAGTATAGGAAAAAATAAGGGTGGGCTTACAGCGGAGCTTTTATAATAATAATAATCGCTTTTCTGGACACTCCACTCAAAACGCGTTACAGGTAATGGGGACTCCAATCCACCACTACCAATGTGCAGCATCCAGCTGGATGATGCGACGGCAGCCAAAGTGCGCCAGAACGCTCACCACACATCAGCTATCAGTTGGGAGGATAGCAAGAGTAATGAAGCCAATTCATAGAAGACGATTTTTAGAGTAAAAAATACACTCTGCTGTGCCACACCATTCATTTGCGCCCTACTCATTCTGATGCAGCTGCTTACTCAAATTTCTTAAGAATTGTCAAAGAATTAAAGAGCTACCTTGCCAGCAGACACATTGCCATGCAATTTGCAACTGGCAGCTGGCAGCCCGCTGATGGAGGTGTGAGCCTGGGCAGTACCTGGATGGGAGACCTCCTGGGAAAATTTAGGTTGTTGCAGGAAGAGAAATTAGAGGTGTCAGCAGGGGGGGCTCACCCTACAGTCTGTGTGGGTACTAATGCCCCAGTATAGTGATGGGTACAATACACTGTAACAAGGTGCCGTCCTTCGGATGAGACATAACATCAAGGTTCTGACTCTCTGTGGTCATTAAAAATCCCAAGGCGTTTCTCAAAAAGAGAAGGGTGTAACCCCAGCATCTTGACTAAATTTCCCATTGGCCTTTACAAATCATAGTTCAGGTGGGTAGCTGTGTCAGCATGCGTAGGCTGCAAAGGAACAAGTAAGAGGTTTATTCCATGCTGAAAAGAGAAGAAAGAAAACACAATGTTTCGGCCGTGGAGCCTTCTTCAGGTGTGAGAAAGACAGGGCAGTAAGGAAAGGTAATGTAGCAGGAGAACACTAATCTCTCTGTCTGTGTTCTCAAAGACGGTTTTCCAACTCATACATCAGAAAGACTACCGAAACTAAAATTATCCTGCAGCTAGGATCACAACTTCCCCCTTCTCTTAATGACAGACTACTTTTCTTCTAAATTCTCTCTATTCATTGTAGGTTTCATTTCACACCTCTCTTCACCTATCCTGACTTCAAACCTCCTGATTGGCCTCTCTTTCTGTCCCCTGCTCCTGCCCCTCGCTCCTCCTCTCTCCCAGCTTTTGTTCTCCCGCTACATTACCTTTGCTTACTGCCACCTGAAGAAGGCTCCACGGCCGAAATGTTGTGTTTTCTTTCATCTCTTTTTAGCATGGAATAAACCTATTACTTGTTCCTCTACAAATCATGGCCTCCTAATAATTCCCATCTATGTACTGGCTTCATCACTCTGTTCTCCTCCCCACAGATAACTGATGTGTGGTGATCGTATTGGCACACTAATGCTGCTGTCGCAATGGAGTCCCTATTATTATTATTATTATTATTATTATTATTACTACTACTACCTTCTACTACTACTACCTTGTTGTCCACTGTAAATTAAGATGGACTCTTGAAAATAAGTTTGGAATTTTGATAATTACACCACACATCAATATCCCTCAGACGAAAATCATAATTGTTGTATTCGTAGTCGGATATTGAAATCAAGGAGACGCATGTCTTTTTTTTTTCTCTTGTCTTTGTTTCGTTGCTTCTTCCTCACTGGCTTTATGATCCATTTCATCTTGCTTATATTTGGGGTCAAATAGATTTCCTTGCACTTCCATCAAGATTGTTCTTACGACTAATTGTAAAATTTCCATTGGATTAAAAGAAACGTACAGTATTCACAAGCCTATTGTTTACAACGTAGTACGGCTGCAACACGTCACTGGAAGTCTTGCTGCCTCATTCTGAATCGCAGAATATGGCTTTGCACATACTTGGAATTTTTTTCTGTTTTGTGATAGAAATAGGATATTGTGTTTAGAAATGTAGTCATTAATGCTGATTATTTTAAACCCCAAAATATAAAAATATCATGGCAGTTCCCCTTTAAAAATAGATGCAACATAATGTTTGTTGTGAATGACTAGAAGACTAGTTATAAAAATGCAATTCTCAATTTTTCTCTTGAAATGAAAACTCTATAGAGGTGTCATATGGCACAGCATCTTCTGTAAATCTTATTCAACTTTAAAGATAGGTGTGCTATCTATAGCCTATGAAGCCAGTATATCAGCTAACTATTACTGTACATCTGAATTCCTTTTCCTCAAGCATTCTGTAAACCTTAAGATGTGATATTTTCCCACACATCTCTGTAGCTCCAGCAGAGGCTATCGACATTTGTGTTTCAGAAGGCTATATGTTGTGTTATATTCACATCCATAACTATATCATGATACAGTTAACTCTGATCACGTATAACACAATTATGTTATTTAAATTGTCTCATGTGTAATCAATACTCATACTGGATTATGCTAATTACTACTACTGAATGAAATGGAAGGGTGCTATGTATTATTGTTTTCACTATTTGGAACAAACTTAATATTTATAATCTGCTACACTAAACAATAGCTTGTAGTTGTATGAATGCATTATTTGTATGTTGAATTCTTTAAACAGTATTCGGTAAAACAAAACTGAATTGGAATTTTGCAAATCAAAACGTAAGTAGTGCGATGTAAATGAGTGGTATGTGATCATAGTGCAGTTTAAAAATTGAGTGATTGGACAGATACAGCAGCAAACACTTTGTAATGCCTAGTACACTAAGACAAGTCCTTGCTACAATGCCAAATGTTCCTGCACAGGATCTGGGGTTCAGGTTCAGGGGTTCGAACCCAGCTGAAAAGAGTTTTCTTTTAACAAATAAAAAATTATTTGAAAATCTAAAATAGCAAATATTATGGACACTATTGACATTTTTATATTTCTAAATATCACAACATGTTCAAAGCTAAGTGATTGATTAATAACAACGAATAATTTCAAACTGCTACTGTACTGGCACTACTGTCGTTATTACTGATAATAAATATTATCGACACTACTGTATATTGGATTTGTTGATATTTCTAAATATCACAAAATGTTCAACATTCACATCCTTGCAAAACAATCATGACATTCTCATCCAATCTAAGGTTTGATGTTTTTTTTTATTTTGAAACCGTGATCTTGACATGCAGGTGTGAAGTAGGGTTAACAGCTTCAGATTTAAAAGGTTATTAATAATATCTTTTGTGTCGCATTAACATTGGAATGTTCTTCCAAGTGTAAAAAGAGGCGATACACAACATGTCTCCTCTATACATTTTTTAGTTTACAGACAGACTGTCCAAGGTCATTTATTATGAATAATATCTTCCATATCGCATTCAAATTGGAACGCTTTTAACAGGTGTAAATCCACCTATTTTCTAACTGCTTTATCCAGGACAGGTAAAAGTTTCATCCCTCCTCCTTCCCTCTGTCTGTCTGACCTGTTCCCATTTTTGACCATTCTGTGCCCCAACAGAAGTAGAGCTCAGATAGAGTCAGGTATCTGTGAGCTCTTGCATTTCATTTCATTTACACTTTTTGATGGAATCCTGAATGATAACCTGTCACTTTAGAGTAGACTGTATACACTGTACATCTTTCTTTCATGCAATGATACATCTTTATATAGCCACTAATATGTACCTTAAATAAACTTGAAGAAGCTACACTTCTCAAAGTGGTCAAGTGTGCTCTGTACATGAAAAATCTTGACCTTAGCAGGTAGTTTCAACAAACTGTTTGGAGCATTATCAGAAACAACAACAAGTACTTTGCAATTCAAATTCCTCAATGCAAAGACATTTTGCCAAGTTTTACAATATGGGTTTCCACAGAGTGATACAGAGTGCATATTCTGCTTGGTACCAACAGCTGAAATAGAACTTTCCAATATGACTGTGAAAACTGTCTCACTTAACCATTTGAAAGGAAGATCTCATGGAATCATTTCTGTAGTTATTTCAGGTAAACTGTTGGCTTTTTGTGAGATGACAATTACACGAGTAAAAGCTCTAATCTAGCTGGCATTGTAGTGACGGATCCTTCACTGAGTGATGGGTGTGCTTCAGTGGAGGATGATTTAGGATAGTTCCAATTCCATACAATGCTTCCAATTCAGCTTCTTTTTTAAAAATCTCAAACAGGACTTTTCTTTTTAAATTTCAACATGACCATGTTAAGATTTTTGTCTGCAATAAGAAAGCTGCACTATATGAGAAGAGCTTGAAAGCCATCTTCTAATATATGGGAAAGACAGGAACTTTTAGAAAATTGTATTTAAACAAAAGTCAGTTTTAAACTAAATAATGTAGTTGTGTTAACCATTTCAGCATGTAAATACATATCCTAAGCAAAACATGGATTTTGGTATTTACTGTGAAATATTAAGAAAAATTCTAGTCTACTAATCTTCATTTGCATGGTATGACTAACATATTTCAGATCTTAAATTCTAGTCATTGTGTCATAATTTCCCTGGTCATTCACATATTACAAAAATTAACATACTAAATATTATTTACTCCCTGATCTAAGTATAATTTCATTAATAAAGTAATATTCCTGAACCAACCTGATTTATTTTTCCCAAATAGTTCACACTCTCAGGTATTTAGTCTTCCATGCCTGGCTCTTATTACAGAACTTTTGCAGGATTGGCACTGAATAAAGCAACAGGTACAGTAGAATTCAGCAGAAATCTGGAACAGTACATCAGTATAGTACATCGTACGTTGTCCCTTGGATCATTTCTACTTACCTTTTCAAAAAGGAGTAATCTGATGCATTTGATTTTTTCTGACACCCTCTTAAAGATTAATTGCATTTATCATTTGTCAAATCTAAAATTTATATGAACTTTCTTTGTTCTCTTCTCTTACAGGGAATGCTTGTAGAAGGTCCACCAGGTCCTGAAGGCCCCACAGTAAGTGCCTTGCCTGGTTCCCTAGAGGAATTGGCCAAAGGAAATCAGTAATTCATTTGCATACAGCTGTGCTCTCTTTTTGTTTCTCTCTTTTATTCATTCCATATTAAATGCTGTGCACTTTTCTGCCTCTCTACAGTTGTAATTAATAGAAATTTGATAAGTTTCACTCACTCTTTTGTCATGGCAACACAAAAGCATTTGAAAAGTTGAGAGTGAATTTACAATTTAAGTGTTTAATTTTTTTCCTTTGCTAATGCTTCCCTGGAGGAAGAAAGTAACTGAAATATAGTAATTAATAATTATATTTATCTTGGTATGATACAGTGCATTGTACATGCACAATGTAGGGAAGTATTGGAGCACAGTTGTAAAATAGATGTTGTAGAAAAATGAGCAAAGATGTCAGAATATATTTGTTTTAAATAGTGTGTTTTAGCTTAGATTACAAGTACTATGTTTTTGTTAGAGTAACACTCTATAATTATGTGGTAGGAAAACTTCTGTAACTTTTTCTAACAAAATATCTGTATGAAAAGAGAAAAGTTTATATGTTTGTATGTAAGAACCCCTTGGCTGCCTTCTTCCTCATCACAGACATAATCTATCCATTAACAGAGCAGGAAAGTAAAATGTCATTTTCTCCATAGTCAAATTTTATTAACTAATTACAATTTACAGGTATAATTTCCCTTCTTTTGATCACAGGGTCTTCCAGGCCCCCCAGGTCTGCCTGGTCCCCCTGGCACCTCTGGAGATCCAGGAGAAAGAGTAAGTGGAAAACACTTAGACATAAGTGGCGACACGATTAGGTTTTCAGTTCTGTCAAATAGCACTCAATAAATATCAGGCAAACTTTTAACACTCAGAGTTGATGGCTTGTATAGCCCATTCAGCTGGAATAATGATGATCATTGTAATTCATTTCTCATTATGAAATATTAATTGTAGGGCCTTTTGGCCAGGAATGTTAAGCAGCATTCCTCTGTCTTTCTACAAGCGTCTTCACCAGTGCCATCTGATGTTTGCAGTGATTTAATTAATACTGTCATTTTCACACTGGTTATTCAAAACATAAATTGACCTAAGGGTAACATCATGTTCCATTCCCTTAATTACTGTATGTATTAAGAGATCTTGGAGGGGTAAAGGCCACAAGACACTGTAAGCTGGGAGGAAATATTTTCGACAAGCAGTTGTGTCTTAGCTTCTATGTTGATTGTTGTAGAGAGATAGTTTTTTCCACAAATAAAAATAAAATTAAAACTTGTATATAGTTTTAGATTTTGTTCATAATTCTGGTGTAGTATTATTTCCTTAATTTTGTCAATCAGATAAAATAATAATGGTACATGCTTTTTTCTTTGTGGTTAGGTTTTCTCTCAGGAATCATTCGTATAGTTTGGGATATTAAGCTCTAAATACCATACTATGGATGATGTGAATACATTTCTGCTACAGAAGAGATATTTATTATTCAATTTTTAATGCAGGGTTCTTTTTCAGATGGCCCTTTCAGTTTCAAGTGTGCTTTCATTGTAACATACAGTATTGTCTGTAATATTACATTTCTTAATTTATGTCGCGTTTAATTTACACTTTATTTTTAGTAATCATTGCTTTCTTGCTAATTTTGGTTAGCGATATTAAAGGCATGTGACTTCCCAGTGAGAAACCCATTTAGTCCTCTGAAGGTATTGAAGGTCAGGAAAAGGGTCTGGAGCTGGTTTCTGGCAAAGTTGACAGAAGCATGTGATACTCCTGGAACCCAGCTGTGTTGTTCTCCGATATAGAGCCATGAACTAAAACCTAATGAATGTAATTTGTAATTTACAGGATGTAGGTCCTTCACTAGCTGAAAATCCAAAACCCTCAATTAATAAAACTAAAATGATTAATATTTCTGTGACATTGCACAGTAGAATGTAATATGAAGAAACACATTAGGCAAATGACAAGGGGTTTCATACCCCTTGGGCATTGGTTTTAGGTCACCTTGACTGTATACTTTTTTCTAGGGCTAAATCTTTCTGCCAGATACCACTTTCCCACGGGTATTTCAAATAATGCTGGAAACAGAGCCTAAAAAAGAGTTCCTCCTTTCAGTTTTGGGATATTTTGTGTGAGGCCCTTCGGAAAAAAAGACTATCTTCCTCCCACTCAGAGCTGCAAGATGTATGATTGATAGGTTTCCCAGAACAATAATAAGTTTATATTACTTTAAAGGAAACTCAGCTGCATCATCCTTTATAGTGTTTGTGATATCCCTAAATCTCTGAAAAACCCACTTTACTATTTCATTACCATGTACTCCTATCTTCTGAGGCATTTCAAGAGAAAGTACTTATCTTTAGTCTTTTTTGTCTGATATTAAAACTATAAACAGAATGTAGGACCTTCATAAAATGTGTTCAGTAATTAACAAAATTTAATAAAATCATATACAAAAAACCTGATAGCCATTATTCTATTTTTTTTCTCCAGTTACAGTGATTGTACTTCTTTGTTCTGTTTTTAAACATGCCATTAATCATTGCAATTCTGTTTTTAAAAGAATGGCACTGAAGACTGTATACAGGCTTTGTGCCTCCAAACAAGTACAGTATATCTGTTTTTTATTTCACCACCATATTTAAATCATAAAGTTTTTTCAATTAATTCAATTAATTTTCAAAAAGTTTGTAACACCTTAAAATTACAGAGAAATTTACCTCGCTAGAGATATAGCTATGCTATAGAGAGATTATATTATTTTAGTGAATTTGTCCTAGTGTCTCAAAACCTCTCTCTCATCCTAGTGTTAATCCCGCATCAGCAGGGTCCGCTTGTCGACACGCCCGTCTCCATTTGGTGGTTTGAGCCAAATCTTTGAGCTGACGTTGCCATTAAATGTGACTGAGAATACTCCAACCGGCACATTGCTCCGCCTGCCGTCGGAGGGGGGGGAGGAGAACAAAGTAATGTAGCCAATTCATAGAT
Source organism: Lepisosteus oculatus (assembly GCF_040954835.1). Lineage (NCBI taxonomy): Eukaryota > Metazoa > Chordata > Actinopteri > Semionotiformes > Lepisosteidae > Lepisosteus > Lepisosteus oculatus. The sequence goes on along the minus strand of NC_090719.1, from coordinate 6,566,220 downwards.
TTTTAGGAGGCATGGGAAATTTGGCTAGGACGCCAGGGTTACACCCCTACTCTTTTCGAGAAACACCCTGGGATTTTTAATCACCTCGGTTTTACGTCTCATCCGAAAGACGGCACTCGTTTTACAGTATGGTGTCCCCGTCACTATACTGGGGCATTAGCTCCCACATGGACTGCAGGGTGAGCGCCCCCTCCTGGCCTCACTAACACCTCTTCCAGCAGGAGGTCTCCCATCCAGGTTCTGGCCAAGCTCACACCTGCTTAGTTTCAGTGGGTTGTCAGTTGTAAGTTGCAGGGTGACATGGCTGCTGGCTCCTAGTATCTCAAAACCTAACGAGATATATTTTGTTAAAAAAGCATTGAAAGTATATTTATTCTTCTCCAATAATTCAAGCCTTTTTAAAAGACGTTTAACACTCACAAAGCATCTAAATTCAGTTGCTTTTATTACATATTTATAAATATATATTTGTAATTGTTCTTATACTTATGTAACATAGGCTTAAATGGAACACTAGAGATTCTGTATGTTTGTACAGTATATGTGGATATCAGCCTAAAAAGCAAGCTGTTGATCGTTTTAACTAAATAATAACTGAACTAGTGTGAAATAAAAAGTTGCATTTGTTAGTAAATTTTAATTTTGCTGTATAATAAAAAACAAGTGACTATCTAAATACTCAACCATTAATAAGTTTATCATTTTTTATGTTGCTTTTGATAGGGTCCTGCTGGTCGACCTGGCCTTCCAGGTGCTGATGGATTACCAGGACCCCCAGGGACTGTCCTGATGCTTCCTGTAAGTACACAGATTAAATCAGATTTTGTAGAACCATACTGTATTAGTACATGACTGTACTGTATAAAGAAAGGAAATACTGTAGGACACATATTCATCATTCTCTAGTTAAGAGGCATAATTTTCTTAAGATACAACAAAAATATTTAAAAAAAAGAATTTAAAAATGATGTAACTAAAGCAAATGACAAAGTGATGGTATTCTGTACATAAAACAAATTTTCACATCCTTATATCCCTTTCCAATATAGTAGTGCCATCTACTGGTCCTATTAAATTTTATACTAGTGCTTTCAAGTGTTAAACCACGTATTTGATCAAAAAAGAAAGCCATTTAAAAATATAACAATTTGGAATACATTTATTCCCTACGTGAAGTATTGAGAAAATCAATGTAGGAGGAAAAACTCCCTCATTTTCTTACTATTTAGCAGTAAGTAATCTTCCTTACTGTTGCATGCTGCACAGGCAATAAAGCAAGACAAGGTGCATTGGCTTTAAAGGTCAAAATGTATGTAGAAGTTCACCTTAATTGCAATATTTTAAATACTTAAATCTACGAAGAAGCTAAACCAAAATGATCAGTAGAATTTAAAAAATGTATTCAATGTTTAAATGAGTTAAAAAACAAAACAAAATCCTATATAGAAACTTAAGATTTGCACAGAAACATGAGGTAACCTGACTGATATTTTGGATTAGTGTGCCATTATGAGCTCCTTTCCAGGATCCAGGGCTACAGAGTTGGTGCCAAGTCTTTTGCTAGTGTGCCATATGAGGAAAATATGTAATGAATACCATGCACATCAGTCCACTGTCACATTAATATACGTATTTATTCCTGTGGCAAAACTTCTTATTCATATTTCTTCTTTGTTTTCTGTATTATTTAGCGCTGATTGCCAAAATAAAAAGATTGATAGAGATGCTGCAAGGAAAATCAAATATACAAAGTATTCGAGCTGGGTGCATTTCAATTTACTTGTACTAGCAATTGTAAAATTGGGAATTTTGCTGATGACAAGGAATTTGTTGATGTTAAACTCCTGATCCTTTGTTACCACTCCCAACTATTAAGCTAGTTCGGCTTTTCAGATAGCTGAAAAGTAAACTACTGTCCAGGAAAGGAAAATTATCTTTGGTTCTCAGCTTCTTGTGGGGGTTTATCAATGGAAATAGCTCAGTTTTAAGAGGCACTGCTCTTCCAAAAACATGTACTGTACTACAGTGTGCTCTAAACATGTACATACAATTTTACATTAATATTAATTTCCAGCAGTTACGTAATTTTCTATTGCTAATGTATTTTCATTTTAAAAGGTTTTGTTTTGTGTGTTATTTGGGGGTGACAGGGGTAGATTAGATGCTGGCATACAATCAGAGATTGTGGTGGAAATACAAAACATAGTTGCTGCAGTGATTAGACATTAATTAAATGTATATGGCTTTACTACTCATTTTAATCACTTCAAATTGGTCCTTTCTTCAGGCTTGTTTGCCTGGTCAAATAAAGTATATTTCTGTTATCATAGCAATGTAGAGGAATGCATGAGACCCAAGGCATCAGTTCTTAATCATTAAATTCATTAGAATTATTGAATTGATCCACAAACAGTTCAAACATAGCAATATTCTAAAATGTGAAGAATGTCTGACCCTTTTGAAGTGTGAAATTGTGAAATACACATTCTTTTTAAAGAAAGCCAGACACTTTTTCAAACTTATAAGGGATTCATTATAAGGACAAAATGACAAATAGAAAATATATTTTGCTTTTTAGTACAGTGCACAAAAAATCAATTCAAATGTTCTGTTAGAAACTGCTATTTCCTGGTCTGATCTCACAGAGCATGCTGAAGAAAAAACGCATATCCAAGCTCCAAACAACTCCCAAGCCTGTCTGCGGCAATTACACCCATTCCATATTTTTCCTCAAAGAAGCCAATATTCAAGATATACAGTAGAAGGCCAGAAGTTATTTCAATGCCACTCATTCTTGAAGGATAAATTTCTCCCTCTTGCATCTTTTTTCTATCAAATCAAGGGTAGGTTATAAAAGGTTTCAGTAAAGTGAATTACAATTATGATACATTCTGGAACTACAGCATTTATAGAAACAGTAGAGCCATTCTCAAAGGGGAGGGTGGGGTAGAATTTAGGGTGTACTGTAAAATATATCATATCAAATATGTTTTAAAAGGACATAGTGTTGTATGTGAGATATAATTTAGAAGAATCAGGATTTCCAGAGCAGAAGATTTCATGAGTTTAGGAAATTAAATTTGCAGAATGTTAAAGAATAGAGTTAAGATGGAGTGTGCAATGGTTAGGGTTGAAAGTTGCCAAAGTGTTATTTTGTGTAATTCTATGAAAATACTAATGTTAATTACTTAAAAAAAATACTAAAAGTATTAATATTTAAATTATTTCACAGAATACAAAACAAGTGAAGGATTAAGGAAATCAGTTAAAAAGCATGAATTTAATCCTCATGAAAAATAAATCTAAAATATCCATTGACTGTGCTTAGTACCCAGACCCTGTTTTAAGTCTGCATGGATACAGTATACAGTATGTAACATAAGGTGCAATATTGTTCAGAATTGTTGATCAGGTTCCTCATGTTTTGCTCTGTTTCTAGGGAAACTTAATTTGATTAAATACACATTTAAACCACACAAGGACAAATAATTTATTATTGCGTAGCTTAAATATCTCAATGACGAAAACATGCCATGAAAAACTACTTTCTGACCAAAGTGCAAGTTTTTAATGTTCATGTTCATGTACAGTGCCTTGCAAAAGTATTAAAACACTTTAAAGGTTTTCAAATGTTGCTGGATTACAAATGATAATTGCACATCTTGCCATCAGTACTTTTGCTTGCAAACTCACATACTCAAGCATAATTTTTTTAAAGACTTATTTGTCAGCAGATATCTTAAAGAAAGTCAAAAACATATGTTTGCTTTATATAGGAAAATAATTTATTTGTGCATCATAAACTACAAAATAATGAAAGTGCCATCATTCTGCCTTGTCCTTTCTGCTTGAATCACGGTTGTTGCCGCTGATGTTTTTACAAGTTTGAGAAGTATCTGTTTTTTTCTGTCTCGTTCCCAACTGTTTTATAGTGTGAGCAACTTGAATAATTTGAAGCCAAGAGTGGAGCTACATAAATAGCTAGAAAGCTAGTGAAAGCATTTGGATTATCTTTTATTGTAATGAGCTATGCTTATTTAGACCTACATGTAGGATTCATTGTGGAGTAATCAGTGGCCAGCCTTGTGAGAGGCATTCAAATCTACCCAAACAAGGGAACATGAAATAACAAAAACACCACTACTTGTTTTTTCCTTTGTTGTTTAACAAAAAAGAAACAATTTTACCACCCCCCTGTGTAGAATCAGGATTATGATTATAATATAATAATATAATATGTTATGATTATTAACATAGATCTAACTTCATAATGTTTTCTTATAGCTTCGGCATTATCTGTGATTTGTTTTGGTTGTAACCTCAGTTTGACTATTTTGTAAAGGAACAGACAACACAGGGAACAAACTACATAGAAAAAACAGTAAATGGTCTGCTATTATTTGAAACCTTTCTTATGTTCTGTGTTCCAAAATAAGTGATGCAAATACAAAAGTGAATGTATTTCCAGGAAAAAATAAGATTAGGGAAAATTATTTTCCTGGAATTGAGCTTCATTTGACCCCTGTGTTCTCATTCATAACAAATTACAGTACAATGCCCTGAGTTTAGTATTATACAGTTCTGGCAGCAAATGCAGTCATGGATGATTACCCCATTAGCACCTGACAGATGCATACTGTATGTTAAGTTTAACTAGTTCCATAAATGGTTTGCAAAACCTTATTAAGCTGTGTTTCATTTAATGACTAATGACACAGATAGCATTCCAAAATGGGCAACTTGAAGCATTTGTAAATTTCAAATAGCCTTTGAGACAGGACAACACTTGTCATTGTAAGCTGTAGATTTTGCTTTTCATGAAACTTAAGTTTCTGGTGTTCGGTTTAGAAGTGGTATTTTGTAGTATCTATAAAGTTTAATAAGACTAAAACATTATTAGGCACACAACACCCATATATATCTAAAGGTGTAAATTTATTCATGTTGTTAACACAAAATGCTACCAATACTGTGTTATTGTCATGCTTGAATTGTAACGCTCAGTTTCAGCCATTGGGTGGCAGCACCACTTAATTTTAAAACTACTGTGGACAGCAACTGTTTCTGAGTACAGTATTATCATGTGTCAGAATCAAGCAGGTGTTTAGGATATGACAAATTCAAACATATTTAAAGAAAATGTCAAAGGTAATAGGAAAATACTTTCTTCATTTTATTATTATTTTTATTACTTTTTAATACCCTGCTTTCTACACAAAGCCACATGACTGGCACAAGATAAGAAATCATTGTAAATAAAGAGCCTGAGAACTTTTGAAAAAATATGAATTAGTATTTTTAGTAAAAAGCTTTTATTTAGGACAAAATCAACAAAGATGGCAATTTGACCTTGTTTCTTTAATGGAAAAATATTGTATGCATCCAAGGAGCAAGCAACCTTAAGCAGATGATTCTTTTATCTTACAAAGTTTAATCATATTTAGAGAAACAATCCTGTTGTTTTTATACGTAATGGATCTGACCTGTAGCTTGGTTATAATGAGGTATAGCTTTTAAAGTACCTAGAGTTTTTTTTTCAGCACCGCAATGTGCTTCTTGTTTTACAGAATACACATTTTTCTAAATGTTTATCTAAGGTGCAGTGAAAATCTAAGGACAGCTGAACAAATAGCTCAGTTGATTTTAAAATGCAAATTGTTCTCATTATTTCTTCTGTTGCCTGTTAGTAGTGGCGGGTAAATTGCGTATACATAATACATAATCTGAGAGCTCGTAGAGTTTTGGAAACTCATGATTAAGGCAAGAAACCCCCTGGGGGTTTAAATAAAATGCCTGAGACCACTCTTGACCCAGTTGCCTGATTTTTCATCAACTATTGTTGTCTGTCTGTAAAATGCATGTGAATGACTATTCTGTTGATGTTTTCCTTAAGTTTCGGTTCAGCGCAGGTGGAGACGCTGGGCAGAAAGGCCCTGTTGTGTCTGCACAGGAAGCCCAGATGCAAGCTATAATGCAGCAGGCAAGAGTAAGTGTGCAGATGCTTTTCTACAGAAAACTTACACATTTTCAAACTGATGACACAATATACAGTAAAGGAACATACATACGTGTCCTCCTGCTTGCTTTTAGTCACAGTCACAGAATACCACTGTATATTATTAAGTTTATAAATAAAGTTTCCAACACCTCATAAAAATAAACATATATAATTTAAATCTTTAAATTAATGATGTACTGTTACCCTGCGATGTTTTAAGTAGAATTAGCATTGCAGTCTGTTTTCGTTTATTTTTTCTTTTGTTTTGTTGAGATTCAGTATGGCATATATTTATTAATCACAGGCTTGCTTAAATATCCTTTTTTTTGCATATTAATGGAATTTTTGATTCTCTACAGCTCGCAATGAGGGGTCCAACTGGTCCCATGGGCCTAACAGGAAGGCCTGGTCCTCTGGTAAGTAAGGGAAAATGTATTCATTATTACTCTGATTGTCACATAGTACAACAGATGTCAACATGGTGGAACGGTGGCTCTGTGGCTAAGGATCCTGAGGCTGGAAGGTTGCCGGTTCAAATCCCACAGCCAGCAGAGGAATCCTTCTCTGTTGGGCCCCTGAGCAAGGCCCTTAACCCCAGCTGCTCTAGGGGCGCCGTATAAGTGGCTGACCCCGTGCTCTGACCTCAAGCTTTTCTCTCCCCATCTGTGTGCCTGTATCGTATGTCTCATAGAGAGCAAGCTGGCGAAAGCAAGTATGCGAAAATACAAATTCCTAATGTAAGAAATTGTATATGGCTAACAGAGTGATCTTATCTTAACATTGGAGCGGGTTAGGTGTTTAAAACCCTTGCAAAAGTTTAAATTCAGTAATAACTCTGGAACTTGTAATAACTTGTACAAGATAGCTCGTAATAATTGTTTTCCCATAAAGTATTGAGTAAATAAGAGGGCGAAAGCTTCCAAATAAATGTCATTTCACTTTTAGCATAAATAAAAAATAAAAATAAATAATTAATGTAATTTCAAGAAGTGCACTTTTTTCCATAACATCAAGTTGACAGGAAAGGAGACATTGCCTAATCATAGGGCCAAGTCTAGATGAAATTACCTTGTTCTGAAAGAAAATATATCTTTCAGGAATGAATTTCAAAGTTAGAGAAGCAGGCATAAGGATTTAAGGTGGACCGTGTGATGGTCACATGATAAGGCCAGGCTTGCTGTAAAACAGAACCTCTGTCTATTGGCTTAGGAAGCTACCGAAATCTTTCTGGACTTGTTTCATAAGTGCTTTGTACTTTGGGGCAGAAGGGTAAGATGAGGTTTACTCACTAGCGCAAATATGGTATTTCACCTGGCTCATGAGATTTGAAATTCACCTTACAGCCTCACAGCTCTGTCTCACACAATTTAATTTTTACATCGCATCACAAACTCTATCCTGGTGACCTTTGATCATGAATAATCTAATCAGCTAATGTTAAATCCATGAATGTTGAAACCTTACTGTATTCCAAACCATCATGCAAAACAGCAAGTTATGATAGTCTCATATATTTTTTAAACATAGCTTTTTTAAGTAATATTTGTTTAAAAATTGACATTTTTTGCAAACCTAATTGACTCTGTCAGAAGTGAGACTTGATTGAGGCCTTCAAAATATTAAAACTGGATCAATGCGATTGACTTGTTTGGCAGTTTCAAATGTTAAAATTAACCAGTGCTCCAACACCATGCTGCAATAATGTTTTACTGTCTTTCTAGGGTCCACCAGGTGTATCTGGATTGAAGGGTGAATCTGGAGAGAGTGGTCCGCAGGTATGGCTATATACAGTAGCTTATTCCTGCTGTCTATTGCTAAAGATACAACCAAATGTGTGACCAATTGTTTGTTTGCTTTGCATGTCCGATTTACAACTACAGGTATGTGTGTATGCTGTGTCTTTCAGCTGTTTCTGAATCATATTATCTGTAATTTTTATAGTTTGGCGGCATTTATTCCAAGCAGCAGTGTATCTGAGATCAAAAATTATTTTTGAAAAAATATCAAGATAGGTTTGTATGTTTCACAATGAAGATACGGTACATTACTAGCCTCAGAGTTCTTAAGTACATTCACTCTATAGAGTTTAATTCCCCTTTTGTTATGTATAAATATACATTATGCAAATTTCTTTCTTAAGTCTTTGAATTTAGTGCATTTAGATACAGCATGTAGCAGGTCAATGCCTATTCCTTCCTCCTGACACACCCAGTGTTATTTCTGTTGTAGGGACCACGTGGTCCTGTGGGGCCTCCTGGGCCATCTGGAAAACCTGGAAGAAGGGTGAGTTATTTTTGTTTTTCCTTTTCATCCTAAGGCCGCTGCCCATATCTTATATCTTAATGTGGATGACCGCAGATATCCGCTTTATATTTTCTCTAGGCTTTACCTAATTGGTGATTATATAACAAATACTGTTGCCTTCCAGCCTATGCCATTCTGAGCTGGGCTTGCTCTTCCAGTACAAGTTATTACTAGACTTTGATTCTTCTAATTACATTCTTAATTGACCCTTGAGTGCATAATGGACATAGGTGCGGAAGATCTCTTTGGGTAATTAAGGATTCACTTCAAACAAATAAAATTCAATAGCTAAGGTTTCTTACCCTGGACTACAGTATCTATAGTTATATATATGTAGTTATAGATACGAGCTGTGTTAGTGTTTGAATTATAAAGGAACAGGTGGAAGCTACAGGCATGCTAAAGAATATATAGAAAAAGCCCAATGTTCTGATCATGGAGCGTTCTTTAGTTTTGTGGGACAATAAAGAGGAGCAATGTGAGGCAAAAGGGTAGTGCAGGGAAGACAAATTAAAGTGAATATGAAAATGGGCAGAGGGATGCAAATGTGGGATATAAATATTTAAATCCCTTTGAAAAGATGCAGATAGAAAGGTCAGTGTAGTCATGATGTGAAAAGATAAAATGGGAATTCAACTTGGCTAGAAAATATCTTTAACAATTTTTTGTAACACCCACAAATTACTTTTTGTAGAGGTGGTAGTGGTTAATAATGTTTTAGTTACAAATATGGTAATGACATTCATAAAGTGTATATATATGAAATGAGCTAGGTGGAACTTAACAGTGTTTCTATGGGGTGTGGGGATGATGATGATAACAATTTTCTAAATGACTGGGTTTTATTCCTGAAGAGTTAGATATAGATGTCTTCAAGATAATCAAACATCTATTTCTTGATTCCTGTTTATAATGTTGAAGGATAAAAGTCTATCTTGTTCGACAGTTCTTTGTTATTTCTTTTGTTATTACAAAGTAGCTTGTTCATGTTGCTGCAGTTTACTGGTTTTGAGAATACATTAGCCAAACAAGCAAGGAACAGAAGTCATGAAATATGGTACATCTAAGATCGTGTATGGAGTAAATCCAGCCAAGAGCTACATTATCTAAATAATAGGGCAAAATCTTATAGCTTCAAATTTATTGCTTATAACTAAATTTTACAAAGCTATTTGAAAATTGAGGATTCTTTTTGGCATAAACTTGTTTCATGTTATACAGTAGTATAATAAAAGCATTTCTTTGTGGAATGCCAGAGACAGTGCTGAGAAGAAATGAGTTTGCCGGATCCACACTAGGAAAATAAAAAATAAAATATGGTAAACACGAACTACAAATAGAAAATAACCCCTTTGGAACAAAGAAATAAGGACTGAAAATTTCGAAGTATAATATTTAACATTCATGAACAGGTATGGCTTGATGCCATATCATATTAAATTAATTTTATAACATGGCTCCAGTCGTTTGAATCTACACATTTTTGTGCTAGTAATTCAATAACAATTAGCGCTCATGTAAAGCAAGATTGACAGTAAGGAATTTAGTTCCCAGGTGATCAATTTGGAAGGGGGCCCAAACCTCTATGACTGAGAAACTATAGTATATAAGCAAATCAAACTTGTTTTAAAAATATTGTATTAAAATAAAAGTAATTACAATATTATCTTAATAGTTGCTTGCTGAATTAATTGAAATATTGTCTAAAGGGCCGTGCTGGTGCTGACGGAGCTAGAGGAATGCCTGGACAAACTGGCGCAAAGGTATGAATTAGAAATTATTTTCTTTGAAAATTAAACCATAGTGATTTCCCTCATCCAAAAGAATATCATTTGCACACCTTTTTGATTTCTGTATATGATGCTGTCTTCTAAAAATCGCTGACTCTCATTATTTCATTTTCATTTAAAAATATTTCTGTCATTTTTATTATTTTAAAAGTCATTTAGAAAGCCGACAAACATGACAATAACATGTTTTAACACAAGGTTTCTTTAATAGGTTTCTTAACAATCATGCAGACTATTACTTTTATTGTTAAGCTGAAAAATTACAATAATCTTTTAATCAATTAAGAACCTTACCAAAGGTGAATACTACTGTATCTCTATCCTTTATTAGGCTTTTGTCCTAGAGGAAGCATCCTTTCAGTGCTTTTGTCTTTTTTGTATGGCTTAATAAAAGGTCATTTATATTTATATTTAGACTATTGTGTCTTTCAATGTTCAGGACATTTTTCCTTTCTTGGTTTCGCCTCAACCCCAGAACTCTAGGACATTCAAGATTCTAAGTCAAAGTACTGTCTAGACGTACTTTATCCTCAGCTGCTAGCATGTAATTGCAAAAGTAATTGGGGTAAAAAACATCACTTTGACTGGAAAACCAACTGCAGGGGAAAAAATGTGAACTACACATGTGATAGTTGACTGCCTTATTTCAGTGTTATTGGAAATACATTACCATCTCATTTTAAATCTGTGAGCTATTAAAACAGTAACTGACCACACAAATCCAAATATCATGGGTGTGGCATATGTGTTAAATTTGCATTTATTTTCCTCTTTTTTCTTATTTAATTTATCAACATCAAAGTTCATTTGGGCTATGATTAAAATTACCTCAGCATTGTAATGGTTATGTACAGGTGTGAACCTGTTACAATTAGTGTGCCTGTATCAATTCCCTTGTGGCATTTCAATACGAAATAAAAGTGAACTGATGTTTCTCTTTAAAAAGGGTGACCGAGGCTTTGATGGACTGGCAGGATTACCTGGTGAAAAGGGGCACAGAGTAAGCCATTCTTTCCTAATTTTTTCATGAATGATCCATAAAATATCCACAACTTAGTTTCTTGTGTTTCAGATATTTCTCACTATGAAGTAATACCTTGTACTGTATGTGGATAAAGAAGCACTTGAATGAAGCCCAGAGCAATTTACTATATTAGTGGTTGGGTAAAGTTCTGTGCTTTATAACCATGTGCTAATGTTTAGAAAATGAATGTTTTTAAATTAACAAATGATAAACAAGCTACATAAATCGAGTCCATTCCAACTATTAGATTTTTGGGATGCTGATTCTAGGAAGGAAGGAAATACTTCATTTTTGTCTTGTGGATGATTAATAACTCTTCGGAAGAGACAGTGAGGCCCTGACCTATCCAAGTATATGAAATAAGCATTCCATTGCACTTGTGCATATGACAAATAAACTGAAGTATTTTATGCCTGATGCTTCAGGTGTGAGGGACTTGCATTATGCTACAGTATACCAAGTGTGAGTTCCAGATATATTTATACAAATGATAATTCGGTACAGAATAATAACTTTTGAAATAAACATTCTTTCTGCTTTTCTGCTAAACACCAAGGTTATTTTTTTCAAATATTCAACTAAATATACAAGTAGCATAATGTTTGCTGTGAACTTTTTATGCTGTTGACACTGTTGTTGACTGAAAATATAGAGTAGAGATAACAAAATTTTCTTATTGGTATACCTTGAAAGTGCAGTTTTAGAAACCTTTTCTCAGGCAGTTTGAATGAGATAACTTTAAGCTTTCTCATGGTATGTGAAAGCACAAGTGTAAGCAGAAAGACTGGACAAATTTTAGGAGTGGGAAATTTCACAAGGTGTTGTTTGTGAACGTTCATCAGCATCAGCATTTTGGTACTAATTTAATTAACATTCCACAAATGCAGAACGAATAATGTTTAATAAAAAAAGGTGTTTATTAATGACAATTGTAGGCCATTGTCAAATGGCATGTCAGTGTGAGTGTTGTTCTTGCCATGAGACTTAATGAACATTAAGAGTGTAGGGTTGTATTCACTGTTTTATGTGAAGCAACAAAGAACAATACATTGGCTGTGTTAAGTGTTCACTTGGAATAAAGTTTCCTGTTTTGTATCTTTTTATCGTGCTGCTTATCATGATACAGTATGTGTGTTCAGAATGGTTCCCTCTTGTTCGATCTGTATGATGTTTTTGCCTTGGTCATTAACCTATCATACATCTGTTGTAAAAAAAAAAGCTGATTGCTAGAAAATATACTTTACAGATCTAGCAATTTAGCTTTGAGCTGTGCCAAAACACTGCTTAGTGAGGCATTATGCCTTTGGTCATGTGCCACATGGATAGAAATCCTCATGTAAAAAAAACTTTCCAGAAGCAATGTTCTGCTTTGAGACTTGCTAATCTACATGACAAATAACAAGCTGGAAAATAAAGGATCACCCAGAACACATCTTACAGTAACAATATAAGAAGTTTAATTTTTTTCACTGCATACAGTATTATCAGTTATTCCCTTATATATTTATATTATAGTCCTTCATACAGTATATGTTATCAGTCGTGGTAAAAAAAGTTAATAACACCTAAGATATAAGACTTTCTAAAACTTACCAGACTATCTTATTTCTCCTAAATAAGTCTTGCATACCTTCTATTTGGGTTTTTCCTAGATGATAAATATACAGTATTGTGCACTTGGTGTTATTGTCACTTTATATTAGAATTCTTGAGGTTTCCTGGTCTGCCAGTAAAAAACATGGTGTGCTAAAACTTAAGTGAAAACATGCTGGGACCTTGATTTAATTTATTGATTTTCCTAATTTTTGAATTATGTAAAATTCATATTATCTTAGGAAATTGTAAATATATTTACAAGGCATTCCAGAGTCATCTCAGTTAAAATGTATTTATGTTTTCACAAATTTCCCTCAAGCCAGTACTTAATTTACATACATTTCATTTTTATTGCTGTCTAAATTATAAAAAAATGCTGTTATCTGAGGGGACAGTTCAAACGCAACAGACATAAATGTTGGTTAAGCATTCAATGAATGAAAGAAACCTTTTGTACACTGATAACATAAAACATATATTTTTTTAATTTACAAAGGAAATTCATATGCAGCTGCGGGCACAGGTCTGATAGTTTAATTGTCCTCATCTTAGATGTCAGTAAACATTAAGCCCATATTCTGGTGCAGTTTGCATATTTTGGTAGTCTTTTAAAATTTGCACACAAGTACAGTAGTTGGAAGAGGTAACAGAACTGTAATTCATTTGATGATAGTGGTCTGCATTAGTTAAGGTAGTTCATGCATGCTTTTGTTATACTAGACTGTATTTATGGTTTTAAAGGTTAAATTCCACATCTGTCATCATTATACCACTAAAATTAATTCTATTCTGTGATCCTAATGCAGCTAGCCAGCCAAATGAAGCCTAGTGAGGCTCCTTGTCTGGCATGTGAAAATGAGATGTTACCTCCTGCTGAGAATTTTTTAGTGCTGATTGGTAGACACTTTACATTCGATTTAGTGTCAAGCTACTACAATATCACATCCAATATGTAACATATGGCAACTATTATGCTACCATATAGAATCACTTAAAAAAATTAAGGATCATGGACATTAATATGTGGGTGTTGTTGGTGTATAACTATATTAGGAACATGGGCTTTTGTTTTTAGTACAGTGGGACTGAGGTTTTTCCAAAACCATATGTTGCTGATTTTGTGGTGACGGATTATGAAAGAAAAATGGGACCCAGACTTTTTTTTCTCCGGATTCTCACAGTTTTTATTACCAGGCCTTTGTTTTGGTTTATGATCAGGGTGTGCTTGTGTCTGACACTGAATGCTGCATTCTTGTTACAGGGGGATCCCGGTCCTCTGGGTCCGCCTGGCCCTCCAGGAGATGATGGTGAAAGGGTAAGTGTGTAACACCTTGTCCTCCTATAAACCAAGAGACACCCTGCCCCATGTTACATACAAATAATTGTCCCCCAGGCTGTTTCAAAACAAGGTGCTGCTTGCATCCTGTGATTCATTTAGTTGTAATCGGATGACCAAGAAATATTGCCACTGTAAATTGGTACGTATACTTTAAAATTGATCCCAGTCCAATTTGTATTGGTTTGCCCCTCTGTGGTGCTCTGTTCCTCTCTCCCTTTCCATACAGTGATTTCCCTAAAGTCTTCATAGATCTCAAACACTTTTTGTTTTTTTTTGCTACTCTTGATGATGTAATGTGGTCAGCTGACAACACAGTAGATTCAGTACTTGGTAAATATACAGCTTTGACAAGACAACAAGAAAAACAACGCTGTTTTTCTAAACTAATGTGTACCACATTTTTCAAAAAAGCAAAGGTGGAAAAACCATTAGAGATAGGAGCTTAGAAAAAAAAAAACAAGTAAAAGGAGGCTAATAAATTTCTGGAATTGGGAGACAGTGGCTGACCACATTGACAGAAGTGGTGCAATAGTGAATTGGATTAATTGAAACAGTGCCTTACAGCATATAAGGATATCCCAGTGTCCACCCAGCCTTGTAGAAGGCTGAACTTAGACCTACAGTACACATGGAAAGACTGCACAGATTTTAATTATTCTAATATAAAGATATAATGTGTCAAAATGAAACTTACCTGTGTCTTTGAAAGATCAGCATATGTTTACCATATCAAAGGGAAGTGCTGTTTCACATTTTGTTTCTGTCCTAATGTATGTTACACTGACAGAGGAAATGCCTTGTGCCTACCGTGTAAAAATATTATTCATATTCTTAGGGAGATGATGGTGAGGTTGGACCAAGAGGGCTGCCCGGTGAACCTGTGAGTCTTTTATGTTCCTCTTTGACCACCTTATTGTGATATGGGTAGCTCTGCATACAGTAGGTCTTTTCTGAAATGAAACTCTTTCTCAAATGTGTGTTTGTAACTGGCACACTCCTCTTTTCAATAGTAGGTCACATTTACATATTTGTCAAAGTAATGCTATAAATCTCAGGTGCAATTCTGAATAAAACATGTTGGAGAGACATTTCTGTGATTCATTTTAATACATATTTTTAGTCTTTACTGCATTTCTTCATATAAAAAATCTTCATTAAGTTACAACTTCAAATTTTCACATTTATATCCTTTTCTTTTACAGATGTCTCTAAGATCCCATTATATATTTTATGCAGTACCCATAATTATTTATTTGTATAGTAAGAAAAAACAGTAGGAGGTCCTTTCATTTTAATACAGACTTAGTATGATCTTAACATTAAAGTTAAAATGTA
The DNA here is from genome assembly GCF_040954835.1 of Lepisosteus oculatus. Taxonomy (NCBI): domain Eukaryota; kingdom Metazoa; phylum Chordata; class Actinopteri; order Semionotiformes; family Lepisosteidae; genus Lepisosteus; species Lepisosteus oculatus. The sequence goes on along the minus strand of NC_090719.1, from coordinate 6,550,834 downwards.
CAATAAATAAAGCACCCTATCTGTGCCCTAGTACTGTAGCTGTGTCACAATCATACCTGACTATCTACAGATCTCTTATACTGTACATATACTAACAAAAAAGTACAAGAGGGAGTGCTTATAGGATCAAAGCATGGTGATAACTGGCCTTCCTGCACATATCAGGCTGAGACTAAATTGCCTACAATTACAGCATTAAATTCTGGGGGTTTGTATCTAAGTCAGAAATTATTATTGTTTTGTGTTTCCTTTTAATGAACTACTAGTTCTCACTTTCATTTAAGCATTCACTCTAATATTTAACACTGAGAGTGTGTATAATTTTAATTTTGGTGAAATGTGCATTATAAGTTTTGTTCTATAATATAAATGTGTAATTATTACATTAAACATTTGTGTGTTTTTTATAATACTCATTTTCATTTCAGTGTTCTGGACATTTTGAAGCACTGTTCTGATAATAGGAATGTGGGATAGTGTTTGAGACTGTGCATGAGAAGCTTTCCCGACACTGTCTGCAGCCTCTTCAGTCTCTGTTGTGCTCGGCTTCCTTCTTTCATTGTGTTACACAATCCTTGACTTAGCATCATGTTTTTGAAATGGCCATAATGGAGAAATCTGCCAGACGTATTTGTAACAGGGTCTTCAGGGAGTCCAGCTGCTCAGTACAACATGACAGCTGCAGAGCACACGAATATCCAGTAGATGTCAGGGTGTTCTGAATATTGTGTGCAGAAGGGAAAGTGCCAGGCTAGGTGCCAAACCCAGATAGGCTGCAGTCTAATGGCCAGACCTACAGAGCAATTTAGCAATTCCCTTCAACAAGACATTATACAGGCATTGCATCATGGTATAATGGAAATACCAAACAAAAGACCACGGCCCTGGTTTATTTTTTAATTTGCCTTTTCCACATGCTGTTGTGTTTTAAACAATCTCCTTTCTCATCGCACGAGTGACCCTCTGAATAGCTGGTAAAGACTTTAAAAAACAGCTTTTGTTTTACCATGAGGTATCTAAGGATGGGCATGTTTGTGTTTTATTTCCTATAGGGACCTCGTGGTTTGCTGGGACCAAAGGGACCACCGGGGCCTCCTGGCTCTCCAGTAAGTTCTGAATTCTATACAAACCTCAGACACCCAAAGGGTATATTGTATACTGGTACAATTGCTGGAGACTGCCTCTCTTTGTCCCTTCTACAAATTTGTTGTTAAAATTTTGTTAATATTTTGTTAAATATTGAGAAGTCATTAAATTTTTATTTTCTTGTTCATATGCCTTATAAAGGTGGTAGAGATGGAGATCTACAGTATGTGGCACTCTTTGATGGTTTTGCTATCGTTAGTTTGTTTTAATTGCATTTATTTTTATTTATTTTTAGGGTGTTACAGGAATGGATGGTCAGCCTGGTCCAAAAGGAAATATTGTAAGTGTATTAAAAATTTCTTCAGTAAAGTTTATTTTTCAGTTTTTAAACATACTGTACAACACCTGGGAAGTATAAAACACAAAAAATGTCTGTAAATATCTTCCCGCTAAATCCATAGAACTTTGTTCATTCAGGTTTCCAAGAAAAAGTCCAAATAATGAAATCATATGCTGCAGTCCTAAATCAGTTGTTTTTTCCTCTCTACAGTACATTCAATTAAAATTGAGTTACTGCAAATATGTTGCAGTAATTAAAATCCCCTTGCAACTTCAACATAGCATTACACGCTAAATAGAAAGTTTTAGCCATTATATATGTTACAACATTGATAATAACATATAAAGTACTGAATGATTATTTACATGTATATTGATATCAAGTGCCCCTTATTTAGCTGGGCATCAGTGAAGAATGTTCATCATTATTCAGATGCTGCATTTCAAATGAAAAGTGGATTTCATGAGATCTGCTCTGATGCATTGAACAGGGGGGTTAACTTGCCTCAACAATCAGCAGATTTCAAGGTCCAGTTTTTCATTGATTGTCAATTAGCCTAAGGTACACATCTGAGGTGCAACAGTTATGGCAGATGCACAATACATGAAAGGTCCACAAAAGCAGAATAATTTCTGAACAGAATAACGGCATTCAAAAGCTAAGCAGTAATCAAATGTAATTCCAGCTAGGTATCTTGGTATCAAGGTGTTCATTATAATAGGATAATTATAATTGTTATCAGTTTAGGTTTTTTCATTTGTGCCTAATCTTAATATAATACAGTAGGTATAGCACAAATTGTAAATGTGCTCTAGTAAGCTGTATGATGTAAGAAAAGAGTTTTCATCCTGTGTCCTCCATGTGCATTTGTTTTTCCTGTTCCACTCAAGCACTAGGGAAGCAATTACATAAAAACAGTTGAAATAAAACAATCAAGCAAATAGTGTATATGGTACCAATACCATTTGAATTAAATCTGTTATCTATAGTTTAACCTAGAGGTAAACAGCCTCCAATAGACATGCCTGAGCATTGTCCTTTTTTCAAACAGAAACAGGCTTTAAGAAAAGGTCGTATCAGACTTCTGTAAAGAAAATCCAAGGCCTATAATGGATTGCAAATTAAAATATCCAGCTGCAAAGGGATGTAATCTCTAATTGGGACTTCATGTAATTGAGATACATTTGTAGCATCCAGTGCATTTTCACTTGCTAAAAAGACACTTTCCTTATTATTTTAGATGGTCTTTTACCTGCTAATGAACCAGACACAATGCTTTCTGTGTCCAAATTTACTCTGATCATACCAGTTTGGTACACAATGTAATGAGAGATACCAGTTTGAGGATTTGACTTAATCATATTCATGTTTTCTCTAGGGTCCCCAAGGCGAACCTGGTCCTCCAGGACAGCAAGGGAATCCTGGAGCACAGGTAAGGTGTCTGTAATCATCAAAAGGACTTTAGTACTATTTGTCTTCTATTTTTGCACATATTTTGAGCATTTACATCTTTAAACATCAACTTGAACCTGCACATAAATACTGACAGTGGTTGGGCTAAGGGAAATTTATTGTTCATCATTTTTGTTCTGAAATCTCTTCACCCATTGAGAAATTCAGGTTTTGATGTATTTAATGGAAAATGCAGTTGCAAGAGAAATCCATATGTTATAAAATAACTTTGTACATTGAATTCTCATTCAGAATTATAGAGTAAGAGAACTTTCTCAGATTTACTTATATCCAATACTTATTTTGGCATTTAATTCAGATAATAAATTAAAATGCATTCCCTTGTACACATTTCTTATGCAATGTCCAAATCTGCCAACTTTATGCCCAAAAGAGATTTGACATATTGTAATTAGCCCAACTACTGGCAGTATTTATGTGATTAGATGTTTAAATTGCAGTGTCATAAACTTTGTTAGCTATATTCAGACACAAAGAGATTCAAATAAAAAAAGGTTTAATTTTGCTTGTTTGTTTGATCCTCATGCTTTAGTTCTGTTCACTAAAAAGGTTATTCATAAGATAGTTGCCTGTCTTAACACACCTTATCTTCCTGCTCAGCATATTGAACTGATTAAAATATAGGAATTTATAGTGTATTTTACCAAAACGTTAATTTGGAATAGAACAGGTAATGCCACTCTGTTTGGTATCAGTCTGGTTGGTATCAGTCAGTTGGTAGCTGGTTGGTTGGTGGAGCGGTAGAACTGTGGTTAAGGATCTGCACCTGTGGCTGGAAGGTTGCCGATTCAAATCCCACAGCCAGCAGAGAAATCCTACTCTGTTGGGCCTCTGAGCAAGGCCCTTAACCCCATCTCTTCCAGGTGTGCTTTACATTGGCTGACCCTGTGCTCCGACTCCAAAATTCTCTCCTAGTCTGTGTCTCATGGATAGCAAGCTGGAGTATGTGAAAAGATGAGTTCCTAATGCAAGAAATGGTATATAGCTAATAAAGTGATCTTATCTTATCTCAAATGTGCACTGAGATCTATTATCTGGCAGGTTTTCTTTTTTAAGATTTAATTAGATTATTTTTCAGAGTTCTTATTGATGCTCTGTGTGTTGCTTGACAGAACATATCTTGAATATTATTGATTTTGGGTGGCTGTGGAAGCTACCTCTCTCATGTTCTTCATATTGTATGTAGCCTACAGTATATTCAGACTGTTTCTTAAAGCAGCTTACTCATGTAATACATGACTGTTTTCACAGGGTCTTCCTGGTCCCCAGGGACCTATTGGCCCCCCTGGAGAAAAGGTAAGAGCGCAGTTTGGTTAATGAAAAAATGATCCTGCTGGAGCTTACATAGAGAATTGAAAGACATTTTGCCATTCCTTAGTACAAGAAGTACTGTACTTTGTTTTAGCTTTAGAATTATTGGTCCCTAAAAGTCAATACTGAAATGAAATTCAGCTACAACCAAAGCAACTTAACCTTTCTGTGAATATGAACAAATGCAAGCCTTTTTTCCTCTCATATTAAAATATGAGGAAAACACAGATGAAGATTTATAAAATGCTATCATATTTAAAACTTCAGTGTGTGTGGATCCCATACTACAACATTGTTCAGACAAACTCAGATTCAGTTGCAGAAATATGAATTTCTTCAAGAATATTGCCAGCTATTGGTACATCGATACATCAATACATCATCACTTCTATAAATTACTTTGTTCTACGTGTTCTACAATTTTTGTCACTTAATAATTGACTTAGAATATAATATTTATTTTGAAATTTCAATCTTATATTAATGCATTTGGTTAAATTTAAATTAAACCTTATTGCTTGATAGTCATCCAATACAGCAGTACCTAAAAGCATGTGGATGTCATTTTCTTTTCACACATTCAAAACAGCTGGATTTCAGGCATTGTTACTCTGATGTTTGAAAAAGAACTGGCTATGTAACCCACACCCCACAAGCAACCACACCCCACAAGTAGTATAGCTCTGGGGCAGCATCTTTGATATTGATTTCAAAATATCCATACATCCACTGGACAGGCAGCTGGTCTGATGTTTATGAATTTGGCTGAGCAAACTCTATTCAGGGATCTGAATCCAATGTGACTTCATGAATCCATCGTGTTCTGGTTATTGCAAAATCTTGCTCACTTTGCATTCCTCCTTCTGATGACTGTTCCTTGTCTCTTTGCAGGGCCCCGTTGGCAAGCCTGGCCTCCCAGGCATGCCTGGAGCAGATGGTCCCCCAGTAGGTGTTTGAATTTCTCATATGCAAATCGAGAGACTGAGCAGATGCACTTGGTGCACGAAGCAATGAACTTTGCCCCTGAAATTTTCATTTAAATCTGTGACACAGCAATGAGAATGAATCATTTTTTAGGTGATTTCCCACTTGACAAAGTGGCACCAGGAAGTGAAATACTCTGGACAGAGATCCAGAGATCACTGACAAAAATGTTATGAACAGTTCATATGACCAGTATTTGAAAAATACACTTTTCTATGTTTAATTTTCTAGTTTCAGAGATCCTTTTATGTTAATATGTGTAGAGATGTCACCAAGTCTTTTCTTGAGAGAAACTATCCTTTGCCTTATAGCATTGTGCTTTAATTTTTGGACACTGTAAAGATGCATGGTCAAAATTCAAAAGTCAATATGAGAGCTTTAGGGTTTTTTGCAATCAAATGCATCCAGGGGAGCTTATTACTGTTTGAAAATAAATTCATATTCTGTTAAACCCCTCATTGATTTACCTTCTACATTCTCTGTACAGATTTCACCACATACCACTGGAATCTTGTGCAACACAAAAGAGATGGGTGGTAGTTCTCCAATCTCTGTGTGCTCAGATTCACTTTACAGACATTCAGGGATGACATTGGACAACACAGAACTGTTGACCCTGGGAGGACCTAAAGTACCTATGTCCTTCTAGTCCTTAGTTCTTTGAGTCCTTTGCTAAAGTTTTGAAGCATAGTACACATTCAACACTATGCAAAAGTAAATAATTTTACACATAATTTTTACAAATAATTTTGAATAATTATTTGTAATCTCTTTATTAAAAATATATTAATTGTGCTACCAACACTATTTTTTCAGTGTTTTACATTCCTGGGAGAAAGGTAAATCCTCTAACCAAGACTTGCAGTATAGACACATTGTGTTGTCCCTTACTGTATCACCTCTCATTCCTGGGGCAAAAGCAATACTACATTGAAATAACATGAAATTTGATTTTTTTAGGGTCACCCTGGCAAAGAAGGACCTTCTGGTGAAAAAGGGCATGTGGTGGGTTTTCTCTTTAATTATCATTCTTTTGCCCTCACAGTATTCATTGGTGAAAAAAAAAAAACATTTAACCATTTCACCTATCTAACATTCAGGGTAATATACAACAGAATATATAAACATGTAAAACATTTCCATTTTCTTGACAGAGTACCGTGCTTTGTTCTGTACACAGTAGGATGGTTTGATGCTGCATGTGTATTGTATTTCATATTATATTAAGAATTAAACATGGAATAATCTGAGATTTTGAAGTGTACTTTGCTCATATGCACATGCAATTAAAATAAGTATTTTTGTATTCAAAAAAGGTAAGACTTGTTATCAATGATACTGTGTCATTGAAACAATGCATATATCTGTGTTAATAGGGGCCGTCTGGTCCACAAGGCCCAATTGGGTATCCAGGACCTAGAGGGGTCAAGGTAAGACACACTTCAAAATGAGCGCATTCTTGTTACTTCATTCCTACATCAGAGTTCTTGCCTTGGGATTTTGGGAAACAATGTTTCATGAAGTGTCAGTTCCATCACTTACCAGTAGACAGATTGTAGCTGTCAGTTTCTTTCAAGTGCCATATGCTGTCTTATTCCAGGGGGCTACTTGCTTTTCCAGTTGTGTTTAGCTGCCTTGAATATTCATGTATGGATCAGCTAGTATACGGGAGGTGGACTAAAAACATGGACCATAAGACACTGTTTTTCTGAACTGGTTGCAGACTTTTTTGAAGTCAACTTTTCCTCTTCAAAAGCTTGAGCTCTAGTTCTGTTGTAATTACCACTTTAGAATGTGTGGGTTGTAAAGACTACAAGTGATACTGCTGATACATATTTGTACATTTTCAGTAGAGGTCAGCTTAATTTAAATATGCCTCAGGCTTAACATTTAGTATCTGTGAAGTGTGTTCTTCCTCAAATCAAACTGTCACAAAAGAAGTTACATAGAATATCTCAATTTGCAGTTGATGTTAAGGTCCTCTTCCTTACATGTACAGCAAATCTTTCTTGAATGGTCTAGCTCTAGGCTATATTATGGACTTAACTGCACTGTATCTTAAGGAGTGCTTAGAGTCTGCACAGTGTCTTAAGGACTTTTTGACTGCACATATTTTTAATTCTCGCCTAAACACATGTTTTTATAATTATGGTGGATAATCCTTGAGTTTTTTGGTTTTATTTGGTTAATGCAATATTTGATTTTTGTGTGTCTGATACTGTATGCACAGTAAGAATGTATCTAGGTGCTTTCAGTTTCTTAACAGCACTTTTAATAAAATATATTTATATTATTCTCTTTATTAGGCAAGCATTTTTCTGACATTGATACATTTCTGACATTGAGAAGGACAATGGATGATGCAAGTTATTGCCAAATAACAAATAGGATTGTATTAGAAGCTTTGCTCCTGGTCTTCAACCTCCTTGAATATACTGTATACTTTTTTCAATCACATTCTGTAATGTTTAACTAGGGTGGATGGTATCCCAGTGTGGTACCACAAGATGGCATGTGTGTCATTCTTTTTGAAACCCCACTGCTCAACACATACAACTTCTAAGAAAGCACCATATTTGAAAATATTAATAGTATTAAGTATAGTATGATCATTGTGAAATTCCTATTTTGTTCACTCAATTGTGTATGACAATTTTTAGATTCATGCCAATAACAAAGTACTGTAAACTTGCATCATCCAGGTGGTGCTGCACATTGGTGGTGGTGGAGGGAAGTCCCCATTACTTGAATGAACTGTCTGGAAATTATTATTATTAAAAATATTATTGTATAAAAGTATTATTTTAAAGATTTTTGTCCTTTTTTTCTAAGGGTGCTGATGGAGTCCGTGGTTTAAAAGGCAACAAAGGTGAAAAGGTAAGATGCTCATTTACAAAACCATAGGAGCACATTACATGTTTTTCTATTATATCTTGATAGTTTTCTTAGTTTTTGCTTTTGTTGTTTTTTATTATGGGCACAGAGATTTTTCAGAAAAAAACATCCAATATTTAATTTTATTTAAAATGTTCATTATATATTTTACATATATAATGTATTTTTGGTAACTACTTTTAAATCCTGAAAGAAAGAAAAAAACAGTGTTACTGGCAACTGCAGCTAGGGTTTCCGTAGTAACAAGCTGTGATGGGCTTTATTAATCTCTAAAATCTAAACCGTGTAGAGATTAATTAGCCTTTCCTATTTGTGTGATGCATTAAATCAGTGGTTCTCAAACTGTGGTACGCGTACCGGCAGTGGTATGTGGAGTGCCGCCAAGTGGTACGCCAAATGACCCTGGAACTGTGTCGTGTGCGCTGAAAAATCGGGTCGGGTTTTCATATTTTGTACTTTAATACGTGTCGAATACGCGGCCTACATACTACGATACAGTGCGTGCTAATACTTCAGTGGGCACAAGAGATACTCTGTAATTCTATACCACTCTATAGGGAATGTGTGCTACGGATGCAAGTGACCAATTGTATTTAAAAAAAGCTACTGTATCTCCAGCAAATAGGGAGAAAGGAGAATGTGCGTGATTTTGGAACTATGCCAACGTTCTAAACCCAGGAATGCATAGAAATACGTGCTACGAACACAGGTAATCTTGTGAGCACACGAAAGCATGATATCAGAAAAATATTTAAGAACTGTTCTAATTTGAGAAAAATACACAGAGCGTATTTGTGTTTCTCTGTGTTTCGCTCCCATGTGCATGAAATAACTTTAAATAAATACTGAAATAAAAACGGAAACACGGAAAATGCAAGCTTGCTTATTGCTAAAGCAGGTAAGCTACACTATTTTTGAAGAACCTTATTTACCGTTGGCAAAAGAGCTGACACGTATTATGTTAGAGAAAAAGCTGCTAAACAGCTCGACCTGCTGCCCTCCTCCCACTGAAAGACACAGTCATTCATAGAATTATTGAAATTAAGGATTATATCAAAAGTACACTGATAGAGCACGTTAAGATGAGCAGATGTTTTTCACTGCAATTAGATGAGTCTGTAGTCGATTTGGCCAATTTGCTCGTTTACGTTAGATACGAGTTTGAGGGCATGTCCAATGAAGACTTTCTGTTCTGTAAACCGCTACCAACAGGAACTACAGGAGAGCACATATTTCAGCTTCTGAATGAATTTATCGAAGAGAATGTCCTCGACTGGATAAAATGCGTCTGAGTTTGTACAGACGGTGCTAGAGCAATGACAAGCCGACATAACGGTGTAGTTGCACGAATTAGAGAGGTTGCTCCAGAAATTAATGTACGCATTACAACATCCACCGCGAGACCTTTGCCGTCAAGAAAATGCCTGACGATTTAATATCTGTTAGACTCTGTTGTGAATTGTATCAAGGCTCGAAAAATTAATTCACATCTGCTTTGCTCAACTAAACAGGCTCACCTCTCTCACTGAAATGGTGCTTTATTAGTTGTTGTTAATGTTTATTTTTCTGTAAAACACTTTGAGAAGCCACCTTTAAAGGTGCTATATCAAATAAAGTGTATTATTATAATATTTATTATATGTATGTGTGAGTGTGTGTGCACGCGCGCTCATGTTGGTCATTGAGAATTTCTGGGGTTCCTATGAGATGATGACTTGTAGGTGGTACTTGGATGCTTTGGTTGGATTAGGTGTGGTACTTGGTCCAAAAAGTTTGAGAACCACTGCATTTAATTAATCTTGATGTTTTACTAGGTAAAATTTTAATACTGAACACAAATAAGGTGTTAATTTGACCTCTTTGACCTCACATTTAGTTAATTTTTGTTTTTGTCAGGGAGAAGATGGATTCCCTGGCTTCAAGGGTGACATGGGCCTCAAGGGTGACAGAGTAAGATTTCATGTTAATTTTTGTTTGTTTCAGTCAATAAGCAGTTTGACTTTACACAAAAGAGCTGCTTTAGCATTTTTTTGTTAGAAATGTCTAGTGGCATATGACCTGGCTTAACGGTTGGTGTATCATATAATTTAATTAATAGTATAATGGCAGTACCGTCTGTGAGAGACTGAAACACAGAAATGTCCACCTGCAGAGTCACTCATTCTGTGGCACTTTGAAAAATCCACAGCATCTGACAGGAGAATCAATACTGGTGACACATATCTTAATAGCATTACTGAGCCGCCTAATGAATCCCAGACCTTCTCCATATTGTTGTTCACTGCTTGGGGATCCCATTCAAAGTCAGCTGGTAACAAGGCCTAGACTCCCAACAGGCAGCATCTGGGCTGTTGGCCTGAATCTGTGTTCTTAGTGCATAAACGAGCAAGTTACTTACCATCTGAGCCTCACCCCCCATTGTACTAGTGCCCCCCCCCCCCCATTGTACTAGTTTAGATACCACATTTGGACCCAGTGTCCAATTACTCCACATCTGATCTGATTCTAAATATTTTTTTTTCTGTTTAGAATTTTTATTTAAAAAAAATATAGGTATGTTTTCCCTTTTTTCCCTCTGACATAGTTTTAGTGTTATAATAAGACCTATAAATTAAGTTGTGCAACTTAGTGTGCTTATCGTTTATAAATAACAGAGCAGTTTTTTTTAAATAATTCTGTCTTTATTATAAGGTTAAAAATAGTTATTTTTTTATTCTTGCCAAGCATATGCTTATAACTAGGACATATGCAACTTTCTAATAAATTAAAAAATGGGCACTCTCTTCATAAAAATATGTTCTTTTAATTAGAGGGAGCAATTCATATGCTTTTGCAATCCAAATCCTTTATTCTTTATTTTTCTCAGTTGTTCATTGCTCTATAGCAGAACACAAATATTAGATTGTATATCAATTCTTATCAGATTGTGCTGCACACTCCTATTCCCTTCTGTACTCCCACATTTCAATTACTTGTATTATCCCTCAGACAAGATGACTTCTTTTATGCCTTGTTTTAGCTGGAAAGCTAAAATATTTTCTGTGCTGTGTCTAGAAACATTGCTGCAATAAATGCTAATGAAATCCTTATGGAGAAGATGTATAGTTTTAATGGAGACACAGGCAGAATTGACAAGACAGATTTAAGGCAACACAATACAATTTTTAGCAAATAAAAATTAAGAGAACAGAGCTTCATATGAGCTTCACTCCTGGTTGCTGACATTGTGTGAATATCAATGATGTTACCGGCTATTGTGTCAGGAAATGAGGAGTCTTGATTTCTGAAAAGAAGCTTGAAGAAAAAGAAAAGCTGTTTTTTGGATTGCATCATATCCAATAAATACTAATAAATCCTGAATAAAACTATGTTTGTTTGTGACCAGTTCCTAAAGTACAAAAGAAAGGTAACCTTCATGTAGGCTAATTAATCTGTGTTTTTTGCCATTAGAACATTCTGGAGTTAAGGCACCAGCTGTGCTAAAAAAAATAACAAAGCAGTGGTTTGCGTCCGCAAATTAAAACATAATTGTTCTGGAAGACATTTGTATATAATTATTTGCTGACAGTAGATGTCAGATGTCAGATGTCAGACAATACAATGGGTTTTTCACAATCCTTTCAATGTCCCCCACGCAAGTTACTAAATGTTACAATTATTCATTCCAGTGAAAATGGGTTCAATATGTCTTATTTTTCCAAGGACTAGATGAATATACGATTTACGATAAAGTCACTGTAGTCACAAAACATTTCAGTCAAATACATATACTCAGTCAAAATACATTGAAAAAAAAATAAGACAACCAGAATCTCTGACTAGCTACAGTATATGTTAGAATAGCCCAGAATGGAAAAAAATCGATAAATTTCCACATCCTTTCCAAACGGAATACTGGTTACAATACATGTTCTATAGGCAATTCAGAATCCGATGATACAAGAGGATTGCAGGCACACTGAACTGGAAGACATTTCAGACAAGCTCTTGGTCTATGTTTTGGAACACTATTTTTATTTCATTTAAGCATTTAGTAAATATAAATATCAGGTAAATCATAATAGTAATTCCAACAGAAAGACTTGTGTTTGATGAAGGATTATTCTGCCTGCCAGGTGAAATTTATAGAACCAGGCCTTCCAACGTACTGTATGTTGAAAAAGATGACATCCACAAGCTTTAAAAAATTGATTTTGTTGTTCAGAAGGTCAGCATGAAAAAGTTAAAGGCATTCACTCTGAATAACTTTACTCAGATCTATTATAGTATATACTGTGGCAGCTAATTGTATGAAGAAATAACGAAAGAGGTTTCAAACTGCGTTGGGCAGTAGATATAAGTAGAGCCAATTAGAGAATATAGCTTGAGAAAGCTGTCTTATATAATGAAAAACCAATGCGTGTTGCTTGTTCTACACAGTATACTGTATTTACAAAGCAATAGAGTTTCAACTTATACTAGAAATGAATTATAGTGATCTGAGCTGCATCCATATCATCCTTGACAACTGACATTTTGACAATTTCATTAAAAATCATATTGATATAGACAAAAGCTAATTAAGTGTGAAATAGATAATATTCAGCTCCTGTAAAAGTGCTTCCATTATTTAACGAGCTTAATCATGAGTATTGGTCTGCACAGGGAGAGATTGGGCCAGCTGGACCAAGAGGAGAAGATGGTCCTGAGGGTCCAAAAGGCAGGGCTGGCCTTCCTGGTGATGCTGGTCCTATTGGTCCATCAGGAGAGAAGGTGAGTTTGGTCAATTCACTTTTTTTCTATAATTTCTGCTTACATTACTTGGTATATTACTCATTTGTTAAATGTCAAGTTTTACACATAATACTATAAAAGATGACAGATAAAAGCCTTGACTAGGCAAAGGACAAAAAGTTGTGTCCTATCCAGGGAGATAAGTGGACATCAACATACTCTCAGTCCCACCTTGTTTGGTTCTAACACAATCTTTGTATTACTTCAACCATCACCAGGACAAATTGCTCACTGATAATGAATGGATTATATATTGTATAAAATATACAGTATGTCTCGATTAATGTTTACTTGTTTGGTTATTTGTTGTTTTAGGGTAAACTTGGTGTCCCTGGATTACCGGGATACCCTGGAAGACAAGGTCCAAAGGTAAGTAGTGTTGGCAGTTTTGCCAGTTTTTGTTCTTAAAATAGTGACAGAATGCATCTAAAGAACACGGTAGAGTATGTTTCTAGCCTTTAGCTGTTAAAACTCACAAATAATTTAAAAGAATTCGATCAGCAGGAGAGTCGTATTACCTTATCTAATACATGAGCTTCCTACATCAACTGAGAATCTGATCAAAGAAAATTCAAAATAATAATCCAGTTTAATGCCTGATGTATTTCATACAACATGCTGTAGTATTTTTTTTTTTACCTCTGATTGAAAACCAAAGTGTAATTATTGCTGTAACATTTTTTCTCTACAGGGATCTCAGGGATTTCAAGGTTTTCCAGGAGCCAATGGAGAAAAAGGAACAAGGGTATGTGTGAAGTGATCTGTTTCTCTAAGGTGTGGGCTTTAATACTAATACTCCAATGGAATGCTTGTTGTGGATAAGTGCAGTTTTAAGTCACCACTTGTAAAATATGACCTTGGACATTGGTGGTGCTGTTATTAGTATTACATGTATTGCAAAACTGGCAACGTCCAGTTTATTTATCCAAAAAGTATTACTGTACATACAATATTCAACTGTTTTGCGTTAGTTACATCTTGGATTACCTTTATTCCACTTACTCATAATAAGAAGAGTTAGCTGTCAGTATGTCTAGATCATTTTTATATTTATAATTTTTTTAATATTATGTGAAGAGTGCATCAAAGATTTGGAAGATTATGTCTCAGCCATTAAGGCCAAAACTGTTGTCATGTTTTGATATAAAGCCTGCTTTAAGCAGAAATTGTGCATTGATTTTACATCAGATAAAAGGGCTTCTGCCATTGAAGAAATATTAAAGCCTCCTCCATTTCAGCTAATGCTTTCATAGTGTACTTTTCCTTCTAAAGGAAGACACTTTACTTTATTATTTGTGCTTCCATTATGTTTCATTACACTAGACATAATCTCTTGTCTGTCAGGTTTCCCTTTACCAATCTAACCTACAACTAAGAAACTACTAAGTTTCTGATCAAACCTCTTCTTTCTTCTCCTTATCCATAGGGAACAGCAGGAAAACCAGGACCAAGGGGACAGAGAGGTCCAACAGTAAGCAGTTTGTCTTCTTTATTCATAATGCCATAATGGCAATTAGCATAATTAAATTTAAATAATTATACATAAAAAGACATTTGCAATGAAGTCAATTTGTATAAATATAGCAAAAGGTATCTGTGTTATTATGGACATTGGTTTCCTCCTGTCTTTTAATAACATATTTACTGATGTCTCTTAATTGTCCCTACAGTATGTGTGTATGCATGTATGCGTATGCGTGTATGATGGACCAGTGTCCTGTCCAGGGTGTAGTCTTTCCCTGTGCCTGTGTCTGCTGGGTTAGGCTCAGGCTTGATGTAACCATCCATAGGATGAAGATTAATAGGGAGGTAGATAGCCAAAGGTAGCAAAGTTATACTTTGCGGGCTGAAGTTTCCATGTGCTTTTCCTGTCAGACCACCCAGGGCTTCATTTTGTACAAGAATCCAGGAGTAAATGCTTTTTTTCCATCTCTCATTTCCTTTTTCAATTTGTTTCAAGGGTCCTCGTGGAGAAAGGGGCCCTAGGGGGCCAACTGGAAAACCGGGGCCAAAGGTTAGTGTGCCTGACCTTTATTTCCCATTTGTATTGCATTCTTTCATTCTTAAAATGGCACTTATTATTCCTTAAACTGTCACCTTTCTAACTGGATTGTCTGTTCTCTGTTCCTCTCAACAGGGAAACTCAGGAAGTGATGGTCCGCCAGGGCCTCCAGGTGAAAGGGTATGATAAGCTATGATTACTACACTCATTAGAGAGAAATTACTTTTTCACTCTGCTCTTTTTATTGTTTTGTCTTACCTCAATTTTTAGGATAAGAGTTGTAGAAAGAATGAGAGAAAATATGGCTACAGTGATGTTTTGTTTTATTTTTCAGGGTCTACCAGGACCTCAGGGACCTACTGGATTTCCTGGACCAAAAGGCCCTCCAGTTAGTACCTCTTTAAAACAGAAACACCTCACCAACACACTTTTCAGGCTGCCTGATACCCAAATGTCCTGTGAAATGCCTAACTGAGCCATTAATAGAGAATACTTCATCTTGACCTTCTAATAATAAAATAACTATGAGATGTACAAGATATTGCTGAGTACCAATAGTGTACCATACAAGTTTTTCTTATTTTTAGAATATGAAACAGTTTTTTTCTCTTTGCTAATGGTTGAACTACATTTCTGAAGATTTGAATCATCAGATTAGAAAGATCTACTTGGTTAAATTGTGAGATGATCTTTGATGTTTTCTGACTAATGTATATGTCTGTTTCAGGGCCCAGCTGGAAAAGATGGGCTCCCTGGACACCCTGGTCAGAGAGGTGAAACTGTAAGTGCCCTTCTTTACAGTTTTGTCTCACTACAAAACTGTACAGTGCCATCCTCTGGAAGAGTTGATCCACAAATATGGAAAGAATCATAACAGTAATTTCCACCATAATTGTACCCTTGAAAATACTGCTAATTAAAATTCGACATTGAGTCTTCAACTCAGAGTGTAAATGAAGTCTTGGAGGTAAGAAAGATAAATTATTTCCAGTGTTTCCTCACACAACTAAACAACTGACAGACTGGATATCACAAGAAAAGGAAAAACTGAACAGAAGTAATAGGCACAGAGGAAGAAAGGAGGTAGAGGAAGATTGACAAGGAAGATGCTTTTGGATCATTACCTTCTGTATTCATTCACGTGGTGGGTGTTTTAGGACAAAGTTCATTGCTGGTTTATGAAGAAAAAGTAAAGTTTTATTCCACGCTGAAAAGAGAAGAAAAGAAACACAGTGTTTCAGCTGTGGAGCCTTTTTTGGGTGTTTTTTTCTTCTCTTTTCAGCATGGAATAAACCTTTACTTGTTCCTTTGCAGTCTACGCATACTGATGTAGCTACCCAGTTGAACTAATTGCTGGTTCATGCTTGTAAGCATTCAGTTGCTCACTCACCCTTTTATTGTCCTATCTACAGGGTTTTCAAGGCAAGACAGGTCCTCCCGGGCCACCAGGTGTAGTCGGACCCCAGGTAAGTTACCTGGAGACTTGGTACACCTACTGTACCTTGTTCTCTCACCTAGCCAGAGAGACACATTGTATTGGAATCTAAATATATGTGGCTCATCAAGAGACATGCTTGGTTCCTGTGGTGCTGTTGATAGTAGAAATAAGGGAATGAAGAGTTCATCTGCCTCATGGAATTCGTTCAACTGATAATAAGTGAAGTGCTAAATCACGTTGGGTCTTTCTTACATATCAGTACTGACTATGTTGCAGAGGGATTGGAAGCAGTAGGTAGGTATGGGACAACAGATAAAATAAATTTGGACAAATTGTAATTAAAGTTAAATTCAAAATTTAATTATCTTAGCTTATTACTGTACCTCCCTCTTGAACCAGCAGTAGCAATAGGCAGATCAATAAACAAACCTGAATTATTCAGAGGTGGATAGTTTGATAAAATGCTAGTGAAAAGTAAAAACATGCAGCATTTCAAATACAAGGGAGCACATTAAACAACATTTCTGTGACCTTACATAGCAAAATTATGATAAGCTATGAGCTATGAGACTTTCTTAGATTTTGTATACCAGAAAAATCTAATAATAGAAAGTTGGCTTGTTATAATGAGTACAAAATATTAAATGTCTAAAAGGATAGAACAAGATTTCTAAAACAGATAGCAGAGTGCACCATTTTGTACTTATAAATGTAATATAAATGTATAAGGAGAGTCAAAAGTCAAAATAGTGTCATAAAAAATACTATGGAGGGTGTCCTTTATAACAGGGCTACTCACTTTGCAGCTCCTCCAGTCCATTCCACCACACATTTTTCTATTATTGTATTCCATAATTGATAACAAGAATCATCAACATAAGGAGCTACAGTAGTTACAACAAAGTATAGCAAAGTCTGCTTTACAGTATTTTCTTATTGTAAATATGACACTTTTTGAATGTACAAAGTAAAATCTGTCTAGACATGGAAATAAAAATACATTTTCTGTAAAACAAATCAAAACAAAAAAAAGTTAAAGATAACATTTCTAAGATAAAATAAATTATTTCCACATAGTAATGTACAAAGTGAAGTTTAAAGATACTCATTGTTCTTAACAGAACAATCCTTTAAATATCAAATATTATTTCTGTTTAATTTGTTTTTAATTGTTAAAGGGTTGATTTGGGTGTATATTTTTTGTATGATACATGGAATTCTTAGTGAAAATTCAGGAGGGATGACAGAAACCAAGTAGATCTCCATCACCTCTGCTACTCTAATAGTAAATCTCTCTGTTTCCCTCATATTCGTCTTTCTGCTCTTGGTTAACTCCTCTCTCTGTATGGGGGCCCTAATTTTGTCTTTCTGAGGCCATATTGGCACTCAATCAAGCAAGTTAAGCTAAAGTGTCTTATGTCAGACTCCTCAATAAACATTCCTGAATGGAATTTCTTATTGGGAGATGTCATTCCACATGAATCTTGTTTTATGTTTTTATTGTGTAAAGGAATTTATGGTTAACACACCAAGACAGCTCATTTTAAAAAGGGTCCTACAGGATCCAGACCATGATATCATAAGCACATGGAATAATTTCAAATAAAAAAGCTATTGTCATCTGTAACTGGGCGGCACTACAAGAACAGGGTCCAGAAAATATTTATAGAAGTATCATAAGCCACCTGTTCAGGTGGCCGCCTACTCCACATTTAATTCTACTTGTGTTCCACAGGGTCCTACTGGTGAGACTGGACCAATGGGAGAGCGGGGACACCCAGGACCCCCTGGTCCCCCAGGTGAGCAAGGACTTCCAGGAGCTGCTGGGAAAGAAGGTGCCAAGGTGGGTCCTTTAAGATAAGACAATGGACATTATATATTTATGAGTGTATGTCATTGTCACTTTATCATATCGTGGCATAGTAAATGTTAAATGGCCAGTCAACATTTAAATAAGTAATTAGAAAAAGCCCCAACATAAAGTATGTTATGACTGCATTATCTTGCTTGGTGTTTTGCAATTGTAATATAATTTCAGTGGGCTATCATCTCCCAAGACTTGTCAGAACTGTTTCAAAACAATACTATAAGTGTTGTACTATAAACAATATATGTAAGTGCGAAGACAAACTGATCTGAGTTTTAGAAAGATCCAAGTTTGCCTTTTTTGTTGTTGTCTTAAAAGTTCAAGATGCAAGTTTAGGACTGTTCCTTTGAGCTTGAGCTTCAGCATTTCTTGTGAATTGGCCAGCTTTAAATGCTAATTGTGACTGAGCTGAAATTGTCATTTCAGGGCGATCCTGGTCCCGGGGGGCCACATGGCAAAGATGGCCCCCCTGGTCTTAGAGGTTTCCCTGGAGACAGAGGGCTCCCAGGTCCATTGGTAAGTAAACTGGAAGTGAATAATCAATGTGATTCACCTGATTGATTGGAAGTGTTCCCATTATTTTTTGAAAGTCTTCCACACTGCTGGTTCTAGAAATGTTGCTTTTTTTGTATTACTGCACATTAAAACCTCTGGAAAAATTTAGCAGTGAACCATTATTCAACATTAGAGATTTTAACTGAACAAAGAGTTTTAACTTCCATTTTGTGCTCACTTTACAATACTTGAATTCTTAATCCTTTCTCTCCTAATGGTAAATAAATTCATTTGCACACCCCAAGTGTTTTGTACTATGTATGTATTAAGTGTATGTTTGGGATAATTAAAGTTCTTTTTTATGCGGATGGATGTTTGAATTCATTCACTTTAAAGAGACATTCTTCATGTAGCAGTGGCTGCTTTGAAAATCCTGTTGGTTTTCAAGGTATATTTTCTTCTTTGCAGGGTGCTCCTGGTTTGAAAGGCAATGAAGGCCCCAATGGTCCACCAGGTCCAGCAGTAAGTACTGCAGATACACATTCTTGTAAAAGGAATATTCAAGTTTTTAACATTGTGTTTTGGGAAATAGTCATTTTGTGCCCTTCGATGAATTGGCATCCCACCCCGGCTTTGGTAGATTTTGAACCACTGTGACCCTCTGGCAGTTACTGGATGGATATGTATGATAAATTAACAAAAATCTAAATTGTTGATAGAAATAAAAAAAAGAGTGAAGCCAGGGAATACCACTGAGGAATCCAGAATAAATGCTTTTAAGAACTTAAAGTCTTATATGAAATTTACAATACACACCTGACAAACTACTGAAGATTAACAGGTGTCAGCCTGGGCAGTACCTGGATGGGAGACCAGAAGGTTGCTGCTGGAAGAGGTGTTCGTGGGGGCAGTAGGGGGCGCTCACCTTATGGTCTGTGTGTGTTTTAATGCCCAAGTATAGTGACAGGGACACTATACTATAAAAAAGGCACTGTGCTTTGGATGGGATGTAATACTGAGGTCCTGACTCTCTGTGGCCTGTAGAAATCCCAGGGTATTTCTTGAAAAGTGTAGGAGCCCCCCAGTGTCCTGGCCTAATTTCACATTGGCCTTTACCAATGTTGGCCTCCTAGTAATCCCCATCTATGAATTGGCTTCATCACTCTGTTCTGCTCCCCATTGATAGCTGATGTGTGGTGAGTGTACTGGTGCACTATGGCTGCCATCACATCATCCAGGTGAGTGCTGCACACTGATGGTGGTGGAGGTAGAGTCCCCATTACCTGTAAAGTGCTTTCAGCGGAGTGTCACAAAAAGCACTATATAAGTGTAAGGAATTATTATTATTTAATTTGTTTTGGGTTGGAAAATGCACCATATAAAAAAATGCAGAAATCACAAATAAATATTATTATTGATTTGATTTTTTTCATTTTAATTTGATAGATTTTACATTTGTAAATGAAAGCAGATGATAACTAAAAGACTGGAGGTTGAAATGGAAATACTAGCCTGTCCCAGTGTTTGTCTGACATACTGTACATTTCTATTCATAGGGTTCTCCTGGAGAAAGAGGGCCAGCTGGCCCTGCTGGTCCAACTGGACTTCCAGGACGACCTGGACCTCAGGGACCCCCAGGCCCAGCAGGAGAAAAAGGAGCACCGGTATGAAAGGCATTCTTAAGCTGACATTAAAATGAAATCCTTTGTATTTAAAATCTATTGCAGATGCTAGATTTAGATGCATTGTCTATGAAGATCTGGGCTTTCTAACTTCATCTTTTCTCAACAATATTTAATTTTTCTTGTCACTGTTAAATACAGCTTATTTGATACATTCAAATTACAGTTTTCTAGAGGTTGATTAGGATGCTCTCTTAACATTTTATTCTTGTATTATGAATCTTGTATTCTTATTCTTGTATTGTAGTTATTTGGTGTGGGCTTTCCCAGTTTTATTTCTGGTAACAAAGACTTGACAAAGCTCTGACATTTAAATATGATTAAACATTTAAAATAAATAGAATTGCAGTTAAATATTTTTTCTTTGGTTGAGATTTATCATGCAAATAGGAGTATATTAAAACTGTACCTGTTATGTGTACCTGTTATTTGCACTAAGGATTATAATGCAACCATGAATCAAGTTGTAATTTATTTGTTTGCCTTTGCAAACTATTTCTTATAATAATCTCACTCAATGAGATAATCAAAAGCAATATCAAGTCTCTATTGCAGCTTCAGCAGAGAACAGTCAAAATATCATACATAATATCATAAACTAATGTGTCAAATGCCAGTGAAGGGTGCTCTGTTCGCGCTGAGGGAGATAAAAGAAAGAACAATCTTTAAGGTGGAATAAGATGACAAACCAATGTGATATTCTTATTCACTTGTTGAAATATCCATGTGGTTAAGTTACAAAATAAACAGAATAAATATATAAATATCATTATGTAAAAGCCACAAAATAAGAAATCACAGCAGAGTGTAAAATGTATACGTCACATTCATATGTATCAGTTATTTATATGTGCAAGTTATTTTCTCTTGCCTGTAGTCAGTTTTCCTTGAAACTGCTATTTTGTTTAAATTGATATCCGTTAATCCATTTTTTTAAATAAGTTCTGACAACAGCAGGTAGAGAAGCAAGCACAACGATTCGATTTCCATTTGTTCTAACATTTGTGCTCTTGGGGTTAGATTGAGAGCTGTGATGTATGTAAAAAAAAGTTTTACGTTATGATTTCCAATATCCTAATTTTACTGTAGTTTGAAAATGTAGTTTTTCCACATTTACTACTGACATTTTCATGAGAAATCTCTCCTGGTATTTGCTAATGTTTTCCTCCTGTAGTAAATGAGACGCACTGTAAAACAACAAAGTCAGCAAGAGAGATGCTTTCTCTCATCAGAAAGAAACATGCTCTCCTCTCTTGTATTCCAGGGAGAGAAAGGTCCACAGGGCCCAGCTGGAAGAGATGGCATTCAGGGTCCAGTGGGCCTACCAGGACCAGCCGGACCACTGGGACCACCTGGAGAGGACGGGGACAAAGTGAGGAAATGACAGGGCACCAAACAGGGCACTTACTGTATACTGAAAAAATAATTTCTGATAGATGTAGTAGCTGTTTCTTTTTATTTGTGTATATAAATCTTCCAATATAAAGGTTAGAATATACCAATACTTTTATTAAGACTGGAGAAGCCTTACCTGAAGATAATAAAAGTGATGTGTGGTTTGATAATAATTATAGTATTAAAGCTATTATTATTGAAAAAAATACAGTTTTATGAAAGGTTTTCAGATTTCACATTGTTTTATATACTATAAATTATTTTCAGTTTGTCTTCAAATAACTTTGTTATTTGTACTGATTGAGCTTCTTTGTGTGGCAGGCTGACATGAATTCTTTCATGGAAGTCCATAGAATACTTGTATATCTGATAGAGATCAAAGTAGTACTGTATGTTTTCCACAAGGAATTTGTACTTGGTTGTTTAAACTTGCATTGTAGTTGTGCTGTTGTTTCTGAATAGATTAAATAGTAAACAGGGTTAGTGGTGCTGGGCAGGAGGCAGTACAGCAACCAGATATAGGTGTTACAAATGCAGCAGTTAATTGTTTTTTTTTCTATTCTAATCCCCTAAGACCAAGCATTTGTCAGGTCATAGATTTTGAAATACATTTAATGAAACATAAGGGAGTACCAAATATCTACAATAGAATGTAACCGTATTTAATATTTTTTACTTTTTTACTAAACTGCAGCATTATAAATCACATCAGTTATCAAAAGGGAAGCACCATTAGACACTTGGTTATATAAAACAAAAGGGATAAAATAAACTTTACCTGTAATGTAAAGTAGGTGATGCTACACACTTGCTTGACTGTTGATAAGCACATAATCCCCTTTCCTGCACCAAAAGCTCAGGAAAAGTTAAGCTCATCCATTTGATTTGTGGTAACAGACATCAATGCAGATGGTGACATCTGCTTACTCGGAAATGTAAACTGCAGACAAGTGCCAAATATCACAGCACGAGTCCCCTGTGATCCTCAGATCTGGCAAAGAAAAAAAACACACTGCCCACATTTGTTTGTCATGCAGAGAAAACAGTCAAGTCTGTGTGGTGTATAAAGTAGACAATATGAAATATTGAGATTAATTATTCATGTGTTTTATTAAACTTCTGGTTTTCTTCTACTAGGGTGAAATTGGTGAGCCAGGCCAGAAAGGAAGCAAAGGAGATAAAGGAGAACATGTGAGATTTTTGCTTTTCTTAACAAAGAGGTTGTGTACAGTTGGCTTTTAGTAAGGTATTAGTCTATTTGCGCTGTTTCAGCTGCTAGTGAAACAGCGACCTCTGTTGGCTCATGGTGTCATTAGTGAGGGACATGCTTCCCTTACAGTAAGCACAGAACCTTTTAAATATCACTGAAAATGTTTAATGTGTCAAAGGATACATGGCTTAAAAAGATTGTCAGAGGAGATTGTCTGTCCTTATTCTCTCCATTTGGACAGCTATAAATGTCAGGCAAAAAGATGTAAAAAATTAAATTTAAAGATGGATGATGTTGAAGATTAAAGACGGGATAGTTTTAAAGATAAGAAAACTGGCATGTCCAGATTGGGAAGTTATACACTAAAAATAATGTGTGATTAAAGCATGTGAACAAATCATATGTACACTATGAAAGATTGGTGGAAAATAATGTCAACTATTGTGGAAATGTGCTCAATACATAAGGATCAATAAATACTATTATACCTAACACAATAAGTGATGATATCCATTGAAGAGTTGACAACATTGCGTTTTTATAACTGTTTTTTCTGGCTACAAGTCTTAGAACAATCACACAATTGGGCCATCAATCCTATTTTACAACAATATACAGTAAATTCAAATGTTTGTAATAATGACTAAAATGGTTGTCCTACCAAAACCTTTATAGAGGTTTAATCCATTCTCATAGTGATGCGGAAAACTGTACTCGTTAATAAGTTGATAATATAAAAAGGAGATTTATCCACTTTTGGTATCATTTTTATATAGCCACACACTTTAATGGAGGTATCTCCATAAAAATTAGGCCCCTGCTGTAATAATTATGGTTACTTTTTATGGTCATTGCTCATTTTAGCAGCTATCCAGAATGCTAATGTTCACTACTTTGTTTCTCTAGGGCCCACCCGGTCCCACTGGTCCTCAAGGGCCAATTGGACAGCCTGGTCCAGCTGTGAGTATCTGGATGTATTTTTCTTTCATTCACCAGCTCCTTAATCTGCATTCATTTGACACACATTGCTTTTTAATGGGATACAAACCAGACTTTATAAGTGCTTTCAGATGCTTTTGTTAATACTATTAACTATACATTAATATAGCCTAGGCCCTCTATTAATGGATGCTTTAAGGTAAAGCACATGGCTAAAAGAGTGTGAGTATGACAGTGTAATTTCTTGGTTTTGGAGATTCTGAAATCTTACTGATCTTGACACTTTGATGGAATCCCTTAACATGTAGAACAATTTTGTTTTTTTTCATATATTCATCATGTAAGCCTGCTATATATATATACAGATGTGGATGTTGAAAGCTAAAGCTAAAAACATTAAAATGAAGTGAACTGAACAGTATGCTAAACCAAACTATGACACATTGCTAAAGTAAATTAGGTTGACAAACTCTTAGTTTTTACGATATGTTGAAAGATTTGTTGGTTTCAGTAGGGAAACTGTTGTCAAGGGAAACTGCTGGAAAGTCTAACAGTTCTATTCTTGAGTCATTGTGAGAACTCTAGGGTGGGTTTTGAAGAAGTTAGAAGATACTGTATGTGCATTCATGATTTTGGCTGATTTACAAATAGAGTGCTAAGTGATGCTGTTTGTGCTGTGACAGGGTGCTGATGGAGAGCCCGGCCCTCGTGGACAGCAGGGTCTCTTTGGTCAGAAAGGTGATGAAGGTCCAAGAGGATTTCCTGGACCTCCTGGTCCAGTTGGTTTGCAGGTAATGTCTGATTTCAAAGACTTTGTTGCCACGACTATCCATTTGTTGACAACACAAGACATGTTGTATAGGGTGTATTTTTAAAATTATCACTATAATTACCTTGCAACATATTCATATTCTTGATGAAATGTAGCTTAAATTTGATTAAGTATAAAAACAGTTGTCATTTTTCAAAATTTAGTCATTTAAAATGTGATAAATATATATAAGATCAGATCACTTTATCGGCCATATACAATTTCTTGTATTAGGAATTTGTCTTTTCACATATCCCAACTTGCTCTCCATGAGACACACAGATAGGGAGAGAGGCCTGGGGTCAGAGCACAGGGTCAGCCATTTTATACAGCACCCCTGGAGCAGTAGGGGTGAAGGGCCTTCCTCAGGGACCCAATAGAGTAGGATTTCTCTGCCAACCATGGGATATGAACCAGCAACTTTCCAGCCACAGGCGCAGATCCTTAGCCACAGATCCACCACACCAAGCCCTATGAAAGGAGAAGGAGTAATGCATATTTCAGTGGTATCTGAAGCTGATGTCACATAATGATCTTGAGTATGTGACAATGGCAACATAAAACCAAAGATGTAAATCTGCCAAAACAATCACCAGTTAACTCAAATGAAACCATATGATGTGGTTGGATGAAACACAAACTAGGGTATTGGACAGTCTCAACGGGAGCATTATAGTACAAAATGATGAAACACAAGATGAATATCTCTTCTATTCAGTATATAAATAAGTCTGTTCTGCTTACTACGCTTACTCTTGTACTACATTAGTTAGTATGCATCCTCTAATCCTGCTCTCCTAGGTAGAATGGAAGAACAGATGGATAACCAGGTGCTGGTGGCTCCTGTTAAAAAGCTTTGTCATTAATGGAATTTACTAAAAAAATATGTAAAGCATGTGTCAATCTCAATAACTAAGAGATTAATATCGCAATCAATGTTCTTGATTAGTTGATGTTATGAGTTGGAAAAAGTTAACAAAGGTGTTCCTGCAAAAGTGAAAATGTGAAGGAGGGGTGGAAAAAGTCAAGTGGAATGAGAAGGGGGCTTACTAAGGTATGTATTTATAACTGTTTAGCAACACATGTCAAGGCGGGTTTCAAGTTAGAGCTGCTGAGGTTAAAGACACTTTGGTTGCTGTCATTCCTTCAAACCATTAAGGAGCACCATTAAAGGTAGACAGAAATGGGTAGACAGAAAGCACATTTTCTTAAGAAGACCAAACAGATACATTCTCTGGCATAAAGGAATGGATGATACTGACAGGGTAAAAGAAATAAACCTGTATGATCTTGAACAAAGATCCCAATGTACTTAATACCTTTGTATTTCAATGCTAATTCTGAATAAGTACATTGGGTTGACTTTGTTGATGCCTTCAAGGATTTTGTGGAGGTTGGGAATACGCTATTTTTAAACCAGTACTTTGGTTTCTTCCAATAAAAAGGTGGATGGGGTCTTCAGATGGTTTAGATGGACCAAGTGGCCTTCTCTCATTTGTAACCTTGCTTCTGTTCTTATGCTATCAAAGTTAAAGGATGGTTCACAAAAGACTGAATAATCTTATAAATATATGTAATTGTTTTTGACACATTTTATTTATACATTTTTCAGTGTATACAATTATTTAACTTTTTATTCTATTAGAATATTAAAGGTGTACCTGCCATATAAGTAAGATATTTATGCTTTACCTTTTCGACTTCTAATTACCATTCATAAAATAACTATATTTGGAACATAAGAAACATCAATGTGGAGGCTGCTGTATGCTTAAGACAGAATTAAGACAGAATTATTATCTACTGTAAATTTTTTAAACTTGGGGTTATAGGATATTGTGTCATAATCAGATATGTAAAGGTATTTTCATTCTTTCAGTTATGCTCTTTTATCATTCCTACCTTTTATATGACTTTTTTTCACAGTAATGTGGTCATAAAAGTATTCAAACATACTGCCTCAGTTTCCAGACTTAATTAATACATCACACAATTCAGTCTTCTGCTGCTCAACTAATTTTCTTGGATCTATTAAAAATCTGTTAAAAGAATGCACAATGTACCACGTCCTATGACCACATCAATGTACACGGCTGCTACTGTATTTAGTTTCACATAGCTAGTAAAAGAGATGGCTATATAAGGAGTTATGCACTTGAATAATAGTATCTTCCTCCTAATATTTCAGGGACTGCCAGGTCCACCGGGTGAAAAAGGTGAAACAGGAGATGTGGGTCAGATGGTAAGCCACGCTTTGCCCTTTCACACCTTTTGTTTTTTCCATTTCGTACAAGTCCTTTCTGTTGCTAAAAAGTGTTGTTAAAAACCCTAATTTTAACTTTGAAAGGAATATTTCACCAAGGAAATGGAGATGATTTCAACTTAACTTCTTTTTGTGGTGGTTACCATTTTCTTTGTTAGACTCCACCCCTAGTCTCTAGTTCCAGCAATCTTGCTACCATCAAGCTGCAATGTCAGTCTAAATATGGATTCATGGAGCTCAAAGATGAGATGTATATAACTGTCAAATCACAGTGCTAACTGATTTTCTCTGGAATTCAAGCTCTGAATACATTATCTTACATATTATGATTTACTCACTGCATATCCTTTTCATTCAAGGGCCCCCCTGGTCCTCCAGGTCCCAGAGGGCCCTCAGGTCCACCAGGAGCAGATGGCCCACAAGGACCCCCTGGTGGAATTGGGAACCCTGGAGCTGTTGGTGAGAAGGTGAGGAACCCCCCCCTCCCCCCTATTAAAAAAAACATTTCTCATCTCCGGTTATGTTAGCTATTTCTTTCAACTCTGTTGTATTTATTATATTAGGATTAATATGAACACATCCTACATAAATACACTTTGCATGTTAATCATTACTTTTTTTAAATTTAATAAAAAACCAGTGACCTAGAGGGAGAAGGATGGCTACCACTCAGACATTGTAAACATTGAGCCATTAACCAGCTGTTAGTTTTAGTATAAGTTTGTTTTACAATATTTCTTTGATTTTTGTGTTTTTTATTTGCTGAGTGTCATTTAATACAGTTCCTAAGATGTCTGTATGATATGTACACTTTCAGTTGACAGTATTTTCTTTCAGCATTAAACATCCCCCAGGAGTTCATTTCTGTCTAGAACAAGAGTTTTCTGCATACATTGTTGTATTTTTTATATAATTTGATCTCAAAGCCATTTCCATTGGAGTTTATAAACAGCAAACATGAAAGGTATACCTTTTTAATGCAAGAAAATTAGTAATGTCATTATGTATTTTTGTAAACTGAAATGTTGAGAGCTGCAGGACCCATATGGGATTTCCATCTCTATTCCACAGAGCAGTTGCTTTTTCAAAAAAGTCATTGTCATCTATAAATCGTCATCATATGCTATATGAATAATGCATAATGGTAATTTTCAGAAAGGTACAAGAAATAGCTGTTTCCCTATTATTTGAGCTCATTAGTGTGATATATGGTAGCTACTGTACCTAACCTTCGACAAATTAAATGGACTTACAGGGGGTGGACAGAATAACGGAAATACCTAACAATATATTAATATCAAGAACCTAATAAAGAGTAGGGCCACCCTTTGCCTTCAGAACAACATCAATCCTTCTTGCATGTCATATAAGTCCTGAACTGTGTGTAGTGGGATATTACACCATCTTCGAGATGAAAAGCCTCCAATTCTTTGAGGGATGAAAGAGGTGGAAATCTACTTTGCACTCTGCGCTCCAGAACTTCCTATAAAGGTTCAATGATGTTAAGATCTGGTGATTGGGGAGGCCATGGAAGGTATTTGACTTCATCCTGGTGTTCATGAAACCACTCTTGAATTTGTTTAGCAGTGTGTATGGGGACATTATCATCCTGGAATATGGGAACATCCTGAGGAAACAGTGTAAAATGGCCTCATATTCCTTGGCTGTTATACAACCACGCAGAGCAATCATCGGACCTAATGACTCCCGCGAGATGGCTGCCTATACTATTACTTATCCCCCACCATGTTTAACAGTTGGCAACAGACATTGTGGGTTGAAGGCATCCTTTGGCTTTCTCCAAACGTAAACATGTCCAGATGTAGGAAATAGGGTGAAAGATGACTCATTAGACCATATAAGTTTTTTCAAATTGCTCAGGGATCCAGGTTTTGTGCTCCTTAACCTTGTGATCCAGGTTATGTGTCTTTGTGCGTTGACCTTGAATACAAGCATTTTCTTTTTGTTGAGACTGGGTCACAGAGGTGCCGATTCAATTCTGTGGTAATTTTTGAGGCTGTACTTTTGTGGCATTTGTTGGTGATCTTCGACTTGCGGCCACTATTCCTCTTTGCCAGTGCAGTTTGTCCATGTTTGTCATACACTGTCATTATTTTTTAGACTGTTCCCCTTGACACATTAAATACTTTTGCAGTTTTTGTGACCAATGCACCTGCAATTCGGACACCGGCTACTTGGCATCTTTGGAACTCTGTTAGTTGCCTCATGTTGCTTTGAAAACTCACATATCAAAGTACTAATTGTAGACCTCTTTTATAGCTGACAGATACTGCTAATTGACTATTAACCTAATATGACTCACCTTTGCAGCTGCATTTGTCATTGTGATTTAGTCACTTCAAAGTTTAACTCCTTTTTCATGTGGTGTTTTCGTTATATTGTCCACCCCCTGTATACTGTATATCTTACAAAGGTAACACCTTTCAGGGTAATGGTGTCTTTTAAGTGCGTGCAATATCTTTGACATTTGGAAATTAAAATTACTATTAAAATTAGTTCAGTATGAATATATTTATCCGATGAATATGTTTATTAATGGTTTATATATAATGCATTTATTATAAATGTTTGCTTTTAAAAACATTTTAAAAAGTATAAAATAGCTAAGTAATACTAATTGTCTAAGAATCTGATCTGTCACTGATTGAACCTTATTCTTAAAGAGGTGAAATAAAAAATCTGGTAAGAAAGTTCCAGCACCAATCATTTCCTGAATGAAATTACTTCATTTGCATGCATTAAATATCATGTGTCAGGTGTTTGTTTAGTCTTTAATTTTGTATAAGTCTTTGTAGATGTCTTTTAATTTTCTATTGATTGACAATCCTCAATTTTCGTATAATCTTCAAACTTTACTAGTTTATTAAATATATAGTAGAATCTAGATAATCAATGTAAATTTACAGTGGTCCTAATACAAAACCCTCTGGTACTCCATTCATTAATTCACTTTGACCCCCATATTTATACATTCTGTTTACTGTCCATCTATCATGTTTTATTTGATAGACATGCATTACATTGAATGTCACTACACTTGTCATGAACACTACAAAAATAATTACCTTTTATTTAGTATTGTATGAAAAGCTATCTGAAAATCTAGATATACCATATTAACTTCATTCACTTGATTACGTCATAACATAGGAAAAAAAACACAATGGTTAGTTCTGGTTTCTAGTATTTCTTCTGTTTCAAGCAGGCTTTTTTGTTTTAAATATTTCTTTCCTTCTGTTCATTTGTCACTAAGGGTGAAACTGGTGAGACCGGAGAACCTGGTCTTCAAGGAGATGTTGGCCCACCTGTAAGTCAACACATGATATTGTATCCTACTTCATATTTTAACACTAAATTGCTAGAATCAATTATAGAAATGAAAACCAATGAAACCCTAAGCATTATAATTTTTTTATTTATATATATTATATTTTATACTGGAATGTATTTAATTGTTTGTTTAGTCTTTTGGTTTTCCCTCACATGCATTTATTTACATTTTGTTGTGAGATAATGAAATGGTAATGTCCTAATGTCTGATGAAGAACCATGTGGATAATCTAGGGTCCCAGAGGTGAGAGAGGAGAGAAAGGAGAAGCTGGCCCGCCAGGTTCTGCAGGACCACCTGGCCCAAAAGGTCCTCCTGGAGACGATGGGCCAAAGGGCAGTCCTGTAAGTACATATAGAACAGGTCACTTTCCATTCATTTTCCAGTGCACACAGGACATAAACATTGCACAGATTGTCTGCCTAAATTAATTAATGTGAACACAACAGTCTTGGTAGGAATTGAACTGTCACGTGATACCCAGAAATACTACTTTACGGTGGAGGATAGGGGTACAGATATTAAAGTACATGCTTTAAAAATAAAATGACTGTCATTGATGTTATGTGACTGTTACAACTAGGAATACTAGTTTGTCTTTGTTTTTCATTTTAATACATTTGGTGTTTATAATTAAGCACATCAACACCCAAAACGTTTTCATTGAGCTTTTTTCTAACTATAGGTCTCCCTCTGCCAGCAGGTTAAGCAGTTGTCTTGATTATATTGACAATGTAAATATTTCCCTGAATTCAACCTCTTCATACTCAGATTTACTTTCAAACACAATAGGTGCTTATTAATTTTCCATACGTTTGATTGGCATGAAAACTGTGTTGATTATATTTTGACGTCTCTTTTTTTTTTCAGGGTCCCGTTGGTTTCCCTGGTGATCCTGGTCCTCCTGGAGAGCCTGGCCAACCTGTAGGTCTTTGTAGAATTTGTTGGTATTGTTAACCAAACTTTAATAGCAACAATAGAGATACCTTCATACTGTATGATACATACTTTACAAATCATGCAGTAGTTAGAATGTCCCACAGAAATTGTACATCTATTGAATTTTCATACAGTTGTGTGTTAAGGACTGCTTTTTCTTTTACAAACAGGGTCAGGATGGCCCACCTGGTGACAAGGGAGATGATGGAGAGGCTGGCCAACCTGTAAGTTATACCTTTAAGTTTTAATCTGTATTTTGAAATGTGCAGTAAACTTCAGAATACGTAGTTTCATGTTACCTGTTTGCTGTTTCATTTGATCTAAGGGGTCTCCTGGGCCTACTGGAGAGTCTGGACCCTCTGGTCCTCCTGGAAAGAGAGTGAGTTAGCCACATCTTCTCTGTGCATCTTTTCTCATCTTCAGATATGGACAGTGTAAAGCAAATGCTGTGCTTTTCTTTCTTCTATTTAGGGTCCTCCTGGTGCTTCTGGTCCAGAAGGAAGGCAAGGAGAAAAAGGTGCTAAGGTAATAAAACATATTTTTTCATCTTACACTTCCTCTATTCTCCGGAAGGTTTGCCCTTCCCCTTTGTTATCCTTGACCCATTTTTTAGCTCAATTTCCTGAAGTAGAATACCATATTTCCTCTCCCCTAGCAAAGTGAGGGCTACATGGTACTGCTCAAAATGGAGACCACATTACCACCTACTACCACATTAATGGGCTCAGAAAATGTGTAATAAAAATAAACTGCATTAGGAAACTTGCAGTGCAATTGCTATGTGGTATTCCTTTTGTACTGAATTAATAGGGGAGTGGATGGGCATTCACTACTGCGTCTTCTATAGGAGTAGAGGAATATAGGTAATGCTTCAATGTCTTTCTTCCCCAGGGTGAAGCAGGTTTGGAAGGTCCTCAAGGCAAGACAGGGCCTGTTGGTCCACAGGGAGCGCCAGGCAAGCCTGGCCCAGAGGGCCTCAGAGGAATCCCAGGTCCAGTTGTAAGTGAATCCAAGATTTGAGATGTTTTGTGACAATGGCCACCTCTTATAGGTGGATGGGCATTGTGGTTTAGGGTGATCTAAAATTACTGAAAGGAAAATTTATTATATTTTGTTTGTAGGGTGAACAGGGTCTGCCAGGTTCACCTGGCCCAGATGGCCCTCCTGGACCAATGGTACGTAAATGTAACTCTAAATTATAATACTTATATACAATGTTGCATTAGAAAGTGTGTTAATTACTTTTCATCATCTCTTTAAGGGACCTCCTGGCTTGCCAGGTCTAAAAGGCGACTCTGGCCTAAAAGGAGAAAAGGTATGACCCAAAGGATTGATTTTCTTGAAAATGTCTTTGACAAGATTTTATTGAATAGAGCACAGCTCTGAAACAAAACACAGCTAAACTAGCGCTAATTTTGTAAGTCTACTTTTGTTGTCTTTGCTTTAGGGTCACCCTGGTTTGATTGGTTTGATTGGTCCTCCTGGAGAGCAGGGTGAGAAAGGTGACAGAGGCCTTCCGGGTCCACAGGGAGCAACTGGTCCCAAAGGTGACACAGTATGTATCCCATAATTTCTCCTCTTTTGCTACCTTTTTTGGGATGATCTTATTTGAGATGGGAGAGAGTAACAAGTATCCTTTTTGATAAAGTAAATGTCGGCTGTATGTGTGTAAATTGTTAAATAGAGACGGTTGGTAAAGAAAAAAGTTGACCAGCCAGATTAATGCATGCATGTTATTCCATAACAAAAATGTCACTACCTTATAAAGTTCTCAATCTGAAAGTGTAAAAATGTACTTTACATTTTTTTGTTACTTATAAAAGGGTTGTTATTTTTTAATGACTTGGTTTTTTTTTCATTTAAGGGTATTGCTGGCCCGTCTGGTCCACTAGGTCCACCTGGGCCTCCAGGATTGCCGGTAAAATGACTGCTAAATCCATCTTGATTCACACTTGTAAAGTAGTGTTTAATTTCTGATTAAAGAGGTGTTTTAATAGTACCTGTCCTGTACTCTGACTTATTGATGTTTATTTTACTCACACATTCACCTTCTTTTATAATTCTTCCCCACAATTGTTTATCATACCCCATTTTAATTTACTTTTCAGCAGACCCACTCTTCACTTGACTTTTGACATGTTAATGTGATGATTTCATGTTTAAATCGAAATAATTAACCACATCAAAGCTGAAGAAGATAAAGTAAAGATAAAGTATAAAGTAATGACACAATTTGCATAATATTTTTGTAGTAGCTGAGGTCATTATAAAGTTATGAATCCTCAATGACAGAATAAAGGATGATGAATTCGCTCTTCTTTTTTTTCAAAGGGTCCCCCTGGTCCAAAGGGCACAAAGGGTTCAGCTGTAAGTACTGAGAATTGAAAAAATGGAAATCAATAATGCTATGTTTATTTTTATACTATATATTTTTGTAAAATAGAAATCTTGTTCAATTACATGCATTCCTTCTGCAGCTAAGATATGTAAAGACATCATTACAAATACAGAGGAACTGGACATTATATAGATGCAGCCACTCAGAACAGTTCTTAGTACTGTGTTTGCGGTATTGTGGTACAGTATGTTATGTGTTTCACTGGCCAAAGATGAACAATGATGGCTTCATTTAAACTTTCTCGTCTGGGCATCTTTCAATCCACTTAATATCTAAGTTAATATGGAATGTTAATATGGAATTATGCAACTAAAGAGAAAGTTTGGTAGCTGAAAATAAAAACAACAGTATAATGTCTATGAACATCATAAACAATATTAAATTCTATTAAGAAATTAATAGAAATATTATTTTCTATTAATATAAATATAATACACATAAGGTTCAAACAGAAGCACTTAGTGGTAGCTATACATAAAAAAAAACAAGTAATAGGTATATTCCATGCTGAAAAGAGAAGAAAGAAAACACAACGTTTAAGCAATGGAGCTCCATAGTCGAAACGTTGCATTTACCCACCTGAACTATAGAAAAGTACACTACAGTATTTCACCTTGTTCATAAACATGCATCAAAGTCTTTAACTAAGTCTCTTACTCTGGTTATTATGGAAAAGTTTTGACATGCTCATTCTATGTGAAGTTTATATACTTTATAAAAAGCTCTATGTTTTAACCCTTTCTAAGGACTTGCTGTCACTATTGTTGCAAAAAAGTTGTAATGCTGTTTTATTACCAATAGGAATTGTTTATATGTAATCTTGTAACTAAAGAGATTTTGGTAGCTTTTAGAAACATTTTCACATGTTCATTTTACCTACATTTTGCTGTTGTTATAGTTGTGTGGACAATGAAATGCTCATAGTCTGTTAATATAGCATTTGGTACCCAAGTGGTGCTTTGGTACAGTAGTTGAATGCTCGCCTGCTACTCAGAAGGTCCAAGGTTTGTTGTTTTTTAACTTAGCCGGATATATAAATTGCATTCACATTTCTGATGATTTTATATATAACAATATGTTAAATATTAACATAAGATTAATAGTAATATAATAAAATGAATGAACCTCCAAACCTTTAGACCAGCAATCTCCAGGATGCTCAGAAAGAGCAAAATAATTTAAAGATTCCCATAAGCAGAAATCACAATAGAGTTAACAGCATTTAGTGTAAATACAAATTTTAATGACACTGTGTATATTTTTAAATTATAAAAATTAACATTTAAATTTTATGTTTTTTTGTTGTCCTTTTTTCTTTTTAGTAGTTTATATAATTATATTATCAGTTCTATACTATTATATTAGTGGTTTATAAAATTTGGCTTCATCTGAGCTGCTAGAAAAAGTTGTAAATACGTGACAGCAAAAAAATTGCACATGCGTGTAGCAAAAGGGGGAGGTAAACTGTGTGCAGGCTTTTATTTTCACTCACACACATGTCTTCAATACACATTTCCAATTGTCAGTGATGCAAATTTATCTTTGGAACTACAATTCCCATAAACCCCACAGGACCACCTCTTGGTAACGTCTATGTCTCCTGGTTACTAAAACACCTTACCGTAAGGCTACAGTAAATTTATTAAAATGACTATTCAAGTTTTGTTTTAATCTGGCATTTTAAATACAAAGATTTTAAAGTCACCATATCTAATATTTGTATACATAAATAAATAAAATAATTATATAATAATGACATTTTATTTATATTTATACTATATTGTTTTTTTATGAATATATACAGTACAGCAATCTGTTAAATATTCACTTTACATAGTACATAGCAGTACAGAGAATGTATCAGTTAAATCAGTATTAAATTGAAGTAGGGGGACAATAACTTCAGTCCCAACCTCCACCCCAGAAAGACTGAGAAAGGAGTTGTATCTGGTCCAAAGGGTGCAGTGTCATAGAGTTAATCACATTTGCAAGTTAATGAGAGGCTATGAACTGTATAACCCACAAGTCCTGCTCCTAATGTCAATGTCAGTGGTTTTTATAATAAATCAAATTCCAATAAAATGAATTGCAGAATGTCTTCCTTTCTTGTTCCAGCTAAATGAGACAAGTAGAAATTCAAATCAGTAAGGATCTCAGAGTTTAATAAGTGAACTTATGAGTCTAAAACATAGGGTTTCAAATTTGTTTTAAAATTTGTAACTTACAAATTTTGCAATTTGTTTTGTAACTTAAAATGTGGAACTTACAATTTTTTAGTTCAGGTTGGTAGTTGTGTCAGCATGCATAGGCTGCAAAGTAATTGGTTAATTCCATGCTGAAAAGAGGAGAAGAAAATAAAACACAATGTATGTTTTCAATTCAATTTATTTTTGTATAGCGCCTTTCACAACAAGGCTGCCCCAAGGCGCTTAACAAAGCAAGTGACTATAAAGGTTATGAATACAGAACAGAAAAGACCAGAAGACAACGAAGGAGAGGAACCAAAAACCTCTAAGAAAAAAAACCTCTAAGGTCCAAGGCCAACTGGCTGCCCAACCCCTTTGGTGCATGCTTACATTATACAATTAAAAAAAAGGAATACATGAATAATTTCTTTCTTCTCTTTTCAGCATGGAATAAACCTATTACTTGTTCACTTACAAATTTTAATGGCAAATATAATTGCGCTTCTACTGTTTATTGCCTAACTGCGAGTCATACATGTGTGTTGTACCAGTAATGTGGTTGTTGGGGTTACTCACAGGTTCAGTTTTCACATTGAAATAAATATGCATGTGTTAGTGGTTATACAATAAATCGAATATGCATTTTTGTTTATTCCTGGAATAGTTTGTCTTACATATTAAGTCACACTGTTAGACTACATGTTGTAATGAGAAAAAAAAATACACACAGAATTGTTAAAACACTCTCTCAAAGCTCGCAGTGGGTGTAAAGTGATAGCATGTAATGTACTTTTAAAAAGTTGGCCATGTGAATCAAATACGAGAACAAAAACTATAGTTCCCAACGTGCCACACATAGAGATATGGTGAAACAGTAGCGTACATACAGTATCATGAATCATATAAATAACCTATATACAGTATAAATATATGTATATACAATATGATACCATATGGTTTTAAACCCACTACAGTACAGTATGTGTGAAATATATTTTTATAATCAAAATCTAAAACAAAATTGTTTCCTAATTACTTTTTGCTGAAATTAGCATTAAGGCAAAATATAGATTATTTTAATGCAGATGTATATCTGAAAAACCACATCATGTTCACAACAATCTATAATAATAAACAAGATTTATTTATCTGGGTGAGTCATTTTGCACTGTGAAACAGACCTACAGTACTTTCATTTTTAATATTTATTTGATATTTAACATTCTGTAATATATAGCATTACATTATTTAGTCAAAACAGTATATGATTTACACTTTTATACATTTACATAATTGGAAAAAGACTGGCCCTAAGGGGGTGAGCACTGAATGTGATTCAAACACAGGTGTTTTGCTTGAGAGCCCAGAATACTTCCACATGCCATGTTAAGCATTTACTGTGCTACCTAGCAGTTTTACACAGATGTGCAGTCCAGCATCAGGTTATTTTAAAAAATACATGGTGAAATGTAATATGTTTCATTTATATTATTCATTGCACATTCTGAATGGCTGAAACTGGAGTTGCATTGTTTGTGTTCAATTCTAGCCACTGTATTAAATTCTGACATTTGACATTTCTGAAATTCTGTTTCATTTGCTATAGGGTCAGACTGGACCTAAGGGTGAAACTGGTGTACCTGGACCTCCTGGTCTTCCTGTAAGTTGCTGTATAAGTTCCTGTATAATTCAAACATGCTGTACACTTAATAGTCTGAGCTGCCATTAGAAGTATAATCTACAGTGCAGTCCATAAGTATTTGGACAGTGACACAATTTGTGCTGTTTTGGCTCTGTACTCCAGCACATTGGATTTGAAATAAAACAATGACTATGAGGTTAAAGTGCAGAATGTCAGCTTTAATTTGAGGGTATTTACGTCTATTTTGGGTTTATTTCATGGGACCAAGCGTAATTGGACACATTAACATAAACTTTAAAAAAAATTGGCATGTTTGCAAATCCTTTGCAGTTGATGACTGCCTAAATTCTGTGACCCATAGACATCACCAGACATTGGGTATCTTTCCTGTTGATGCTCTGCCAGGCTTGTAATTCAGCCATTTTCAGTTTTTGCTTGTTTTGGGGACTTTTTGCTTTCAGTTTTGTCTTCAGTAAGTGAAATGCGTGCTCAATGGGATTCAGGTTGGGTGATTGACTTGGCCAGTCAAAAATATTCAATTTTTTGGCCCTGAAAAACTCCATAGTTGCTTTAGCAGTATGTTTGGGGTTATTGTCCTGCTGCAGGGTGAAGCACCGTCCAATGAGTTTGAAGCATTTGGTTGGATCTGAGCAGATAAGATGCTCTGTACACTTTAGAATTCATCTTTCTGCCGCCATCTGCAGTCACATAATCAATAAAGACAAGTGACAAGCCATACATGCCCAAACCTGACACTACCTTCACCATATTTCACAGATGAGGTGGTATGCTTTGGATCATGAGCAGTTTGATTTTTTCTCCTTCTCATCACTCTGGTACAGGTTAATCTGTCCATAAGGCTTTGTCCCAGAGCTCTAGAGGCTTTTTTATATTTAACCTGGCCTTTCTGTGGCCTTTCTTACCAGTGGATATGCATCTTGCGGTAAACCCTCTGAAATTATGCTGGTGTATTCTTCTCTTTATGGGTAGTCTTTGACCCATCTATGCCTACATCCTGGAGAGTGTTCCTGATCTATTCAACAGTTGAAAAGTTTTTTTTTCATGATTGAAAGTATTCTTTGGTCATCCACTACTGTGGTCGTCCATGGTCTACCAGGCCGTTTGCTAAGCTCACCAGTGCGTTCTTGCTTCTTAACAATGTACCACATAGTTGATTGTGAGATACCTAATGTTTTGGCTATGTCTCTGATTGATTTATTCTGATTTTGCAGCCTCATGATGGCACGGTTTAATGCATTAACACTTCTTTGGTCCTCATGTTGAGAGACAACAGCAACAGACCCCAGATGCAAATGCGACATCTAGAATCAACTCTTGACCTTTTGTTAGCTCTATTGTGCATGAGCTAATGATGCAACAACACTCAGCTGGCAAAGAAACAACTGAGCAGCCAATTGTCAATTACCAAAAAATTAGCAATTAGCAGCCAATTACCTTTGGTCCCCTAAAATGGGAGGACAATGAATTAAAAAAAGGGCTATAATTCCTGTATGGTTCACTCAATATAGATGTAAATACCCTCAAATTAAAGCTGATATTCTGTTTTATTTCAAATCCAATGTGCTGGAGTACAGAGCCAAAACAACAAAAATTGTGTCACTGTCCAAATGCTTACGGACTGCACAGTATATAATAAATCCAGGCATTTAATTTAATGAGTTTATCAAAACAACAACATAACAAAGCACTTTTTTAAGAGTAAACCCATCTATCTAGTTAGCAATAAAGAGCTGCACACAACAAACATAATAATATTGATGTCTACAGTATGTCTGTTTTAGCTGAAACCACAAATGTTGAGTTTTGTTTAGGCTAAGCATGCAGGCTTGGCCTTCAGATGTTCTATTTTAACTTGAGGTCTATTGGCAAATCCTTTCCAACAAACAGGGTCCCCCAGGCGATGTCATCCACCCACTGCCGATCCAGTCTTCCAAGAGGAGCAGGAGAGATATTGACGCTAGCCAGTTAATGGATGATGGCAACCCTGACAGTTACAAGGATTACGATGATGGCATGGAGGAGATCTTTGGCTCACTCAACTCTCTCAAACTAGAGATTGAACAGATGAAGCACCCCTTGGGCACTCAGAACAACCCTGCCCGCACTTGCAAAGATCTGCAGCTCTGCCACCCAGACTTCCCAGATGGTGGGCTGTTAATTACTTTTATAACCAAAGTAATTCAGAGGGCATTCAAATGGCACAGAGACTACATTCATGTACTGCATTTAAGATACAGTATGCTACCTTAAATATCAGTAATTGCACTCAAACCTCTTTGGGAGTTTTTCTCAACACATTAAACTGAAAAAATGTCTTTAGCAATGAAACAATGGCATTTCACATGCATAGTTTTTAGAGTTGTGCTTGTGTTTCTTTTATTTTGATGAATAATTGTCAAATAGAAGAGCTCATTTTCAGAAAGCTTGCTGTATCCTGTGGTTATGGGTAAATAGGGAATTTTGTAAATTATTACCCGCATTGCGTTGTCTTCCCACTTTAGAAAGAATGCAATTTTGGGGTGATGCACCTCATTCTGAATTTCTTAATTGCACAGAACAAGTTGCACAAGTAAGTTATTTTGCTTTGAATTACAGTACCTGCCGCATTTACCGTTAGTATTTGTTTCTATTTTTGACTTAGGTGAATACTGGATTGATCCCAATCAAGGCTGTTCCAGAGATTCTTTTAAGGTTTACTGCAACTTCACAGCTGGAGGAGAGAGCTGCATCTTCCCAGACAAGAAATCTGAAGGAGTAGGTCTTTTTTTTTTAAAACAGAGCTAAGTAGTAATGTTAACAAATTGAACTTTGCATTATAACTGCAGCCTAGACTATTTAGTTTACTTCAAGATCTTTCATACCAAATACCCAAGAGAATCTTAACTAACAAATAAATATACAGTAATCTGTGTATTATAAAACATTGCTTTATGGTCTTTCCAAACAATGTGTATAAACAAAATAGTTTACTGAAAAAAAAAGAAAATGTAATTGTTTGTCTTATTTTTTATTTTGTAATATACTAATATATAACTAAGTTAACTTCCCAAAGGTTACTTTAGTCAGCAAAAGGTTATTCTTAACACAGACTTTGCTACAGTCTTTTCTGCAGTCATAGCCAAAAAGGAGGCAGATACTTACCTCAGTGTATATTGATTTTACCACAACTCTAATTACATTTTTTCACTACAGGCAGTCCTTAATATTAGTATTCTTTTTTCCCACAAGCACAGTTTTTATAATAATAACATTAGATGTTATTAAAAAACTGAGAGAGACTGAATATCGTAACAGCTCACATGTACAGATGCAGCCATTCAAAATGCACGGTACCAACCCGTACCATGGGCATCTACGCGCCATACCGTGGTACGTGATTGGCTGGCCAAAATGACCAACAGGGACACCCATGGTGCATTGGTCGGTAGTGAAAAGATTTAATCATTTAATCTCTTTACTGTGCACGTTTTAATCCGCTTAGTATTGAATATTTATATGGAATTTTACCACTAAAGGGCAATTTTAGTAGCTGACATAAAAAGAATAAGAGCATAATGCATCTGAAGCCATATACAGTACAGTTTACATACAGTAATATGTTTATGTTCCTAAATTTCTTATATCTTATATCATATCTTTTATGAGCATGTGAAAGGCATGGTAAATCGGAGATTCTCAAGACTTTATATGATTGGAAACGAATGCATGATTGGATCAACAAAATGCTGTGGTGTTACTTGACAAAATAAAGTATTTTTGTTTACAAAGACGGTTACAAACAATGTGGACCAGGGTAATACAGTGTTTACAGCTTGTCCAAGGTCATTCATTATTAATACTATCAGTAATTACTCTTCGGTAAAGGCTTTGGTGCATAAAATATTTCTGCATAATTAAAATATTTATGATAAAGGTGGTAGGTTGTGTACTTTTGTCCAACTGAGCAATCTTGCTTCCATAAAATATACCAACTTTTTAATGTACAGTATAATGATTAACATGCTGTAATACACAGTTTAAAATTAAAAGTCTAAAGAGTATACAACTTAAATTCTTGAATAAAGATTGTCCCTCAGCAGTGATCGGGATTCGAAACCGGATGTTTTCTGGTGACAGCTCAAATGCTGTACAGGAGAGGTTAAGCTTTATTAGCTCCACCTGCCGGTTTTACAAGGTGATTCCGGATACTATTAACATAATCTAATTTGCTTACGGTATGATGCGGTATACTGCGACACGCTCACCGTGTTATACCGCAGGATACACCGCTTGTTTTGAATGGCTGCATCAGTATGACTACTTTATTTTTTAAAGTTTTTCGGGTAAATTACATTTAATAAATATTTTGTTCATGTTATAATTAATGGAGCTCGGCAGCAAATTCATCTTAGGATATACCAGCATATTTTAGTACATTAGAAAACATACTCAATGTGTTTTTACAGTTTTGAACCTTAATGATTTGGTTATAACTCTATTACTCTTAGCTTGGAAAGCAAGGAGAAATCCAATTTGAATTTGTTTTTTTAATGTTTCTGGGTTATGTACAAAATTAACTTTGCAATTATTTTTTTAACTGTAAAGAAACACAATGTAGACCTTAATGTGTTTGTTACAAAATTCAAGGGTTTGATTTTGTGCATATATACATTCAATTCCACATGCTTTGAAGTAATGGATGGATATTTTACAGTATTCACTCCTCTCTAAACATTAAATGAAAAAGACAGAAGTGAATATATTTTTTCCATATTTATTTTGGTATTCAATATCCTTGTGTAACATGCAGAACATGTAAAAAAGGTCAGACCGACAATATTTAAGCCATCACGAAACTTTATGGTTCTGGGCCAATAAATTATTTGAAGTAAAACACACAACAATTTAAAAATGCACTTAACCACAAATGAAAAAGAATAGTTACTCGTTCCATAAGCATTACAAACAAGATGATTAGTTTCTGAAGCCACCAAGATCAGAATAGCCATTACCCTGTTCTTTTTCCATGCTTGTGTTGTACAAATTCACCAAAGATACCACTAGTATCTAAATAAAGATCCTGTAAGACAGCAGATAGTTCATGACAAAAATTCCATTTCAACTCCTTACATATATACATAGATATTTTTTTTGTTTGGTTAACGTCATTTTCTGATTATTTTGTCTCCTGCTTTAGGTTTTCCAGGTAATTATATCTTTACCACATGAGAACTGTTTTACATCATAATAACTGATATATACTGTAATGTCCATTGTTCCACAGTGTGTTTCATTAACCTCTTCTTGTTTTTCTGACTCATACAGCATTCTTTCAAACTAAGAGGGGTACAGCATGACATAACATGCCTTTAACATGCCTTCTCTCCCTCTCTGTCCCACCTCGTACACCAGACTAGACTCACATCCTGGGCAAAGGAGATTCCAGGATCCTGGTTCAGTGAATTCAAACGTGGTAAACTGGTAAGCCATCCTTCCTGTTCGATTCTCTTCCCTTAACAAGTTTCATATTTTACAGAGTAAAATGGCCCGTTGGCCCAAAGACACGCCTGGTACTTGGTATAGTCAATACAAGCGGGGGTCACTGGTAAGTTGCACATCAAGGTCTTGGGCCTCGACTCATGCATGTCACTGGCAACTGCTTTACTCAGTAAACCGCATGTGTCACTGGTTACCAGATCAATTTGAGTCTACTGGCTCAGGTGTATCTTTATTAAATGAATAAAGGAATGGGCAAGTCAATTATCTTAACCTTCCATATGAAGTAAAAATAAACTTTCCTATCAGATAGAAAGCAACAAAAGCTACCTTTTCCAATGCAAAAACAAGTGCATCTTGTGTAAGATAGCACTTTTTTCCAATGATTGACTATTTTTTGCATCGGAAGATTGCATTGTCTTGTTCTATATACATAAATAAGTCCTACCCAAATAGTGTAACACACCCTCAGTATTCAGTGAAAACTGATTTCTTGGTATAGCAGATTCTTGCAACATTCAAAATCTTAAACATATGTGTTCTGGCAGGCTCCAGGTTTGTGTTTTGATTGACAGTGGGCATCATGAATACCTTTTCCCTTACATTAAAAATTGCAAATATATTGCAGTGTAGAGTACCTCATATTAAATTGTTTTACCAGTTACAGTAAGTTAATTTTAAATGAATTTATCCCATGGAATAGGTTGCCCAACTACAATTCTAATCATTAATAAAGATTTCACCTAAAAGTGTCTGTATGCCTGAATATGATTTAGCCATATAAATAATTATATGTTCATCCTCATTTGAACATGCATTTAGTTAATTTGATATTTATTATCTTAAAATGTCAGCTAAGCCACAGATAATATTTCTGGCTACTTAAAGAACTCTGCAATATTTTATTTCAATTCTTAGAATATAGTAAGAACTTTTGCAACTGTTCTTGTATGATTTACTGTAGAATGATTCAAAGAGCAGTGTTACCAAATTCCAAAGATCAGAGGCCAACAAATAAGCCTTTTATCTAAATTCTGATACCCTGGTATTACTTTAAAATAAACTGTTCCATCGGTTTTCGTATGAATAAAGGTGTGCAAGTGATCATCTCATCAACATCAATTGAATATCTTCAGAATTAAGAAATGTTAGAAACATTCAGTCGGTGATACTTATTTAGGTTTCATATGAAACTATGGGCATTATTTTAAAGTACTACTGTTGATTCTTAAGACACTAAATACTTGAGCAATTTAGTATTCATAATATTGACAAATTCATATTTCATATTGAATGTGCATATTTCATATCAACTTCATTGTAGTGTATGACAGTATAATTAAACACAAAGTTATGTACATGACAAACTAAGATTTGTATTTAGAGAACTCCAGCTTTTTAAGGCAAGCACGCAAATCAGATATTTGAGTCTGTGGTTGTACTCATTCTGAGTAGAATTACTATTGTGACAACACATAATCAACAGTATTAGAATACTGATCTCAGGAAAGAAAGTGCTGTTTTCTAGAAATTCTCAATTACTGTTTTCTTGAAACTGTTTCTCTTGATGTGAAAATGATCAGATATAACTTGTAACATAATTGTGTGCCAAGCTGGCTAATACTGGCCATTTGAAAGACATACAGACACTTTAAACTGGTTGCCCAGGGTCTCCAGCCACACTTGGAATGCAGCAGTGCCTGAGACTGAGAGGTAATATATCCA
Source organism: Lepisosteus oculatus (assembly GCF_040954835.1). Lineage (NCBI taxonomy): Eukaryota > Metazoa > Chordata > Actinopteri > Semionotiformes > Lepisosteidae > Lepisosteus > Lepisosteus oculatus. The sequence continues at coordinate 6,506,135 of NC_090719.1, read as the reverse complement.
TGGTGATGGCTCGCTATTTCAAACACTGGGGCAATGGTGGGAAGCAAGCATTCAAGCCATATAGTGCTTTGCTTATGTCCTTTAAGTGGTGTTCACTCAACCACAAGGCAGCTACTCAAAGTGGAGGAAAGATGGTTGGATAAATTGCCACTAGATTTTCTGGTATGGTTTTGTACAAATATTGGGTTTACTTCAACTAGACCATTAGAGTGTGTTCAATTCAGAAAATATGCCTTCTTGTATTTCAAGAAATCCACATCTTTTCAAGTAGTAATTTTACTACTAATATACTTCATTGGTATATGTTTTTATGAAGTTCCTTGAATATTTGCTTTGTAATCGTGTATCCAGCTATGCCTGGAGACAATTCTTTTACCTTTTTTTAATTAAATTATTTTTAATTATTTGTAGGTGTTCCTTGGGTACTACAATTACCTCCATCTTTCACATTGTCATAAACAACTGCTTTTTCAAAATCTGGATCTTGTTCTGCTATTTAAATGAGAACTTGATCATAAATACAGTGTATCTGTAACACCTAGTTTGTACAGCATAGTTACACAGAGCATTAATATAAACCTGATGTCCAGTTTGGGTGGCTGTCTTTGGTCCTGTGTTCTTAAGCCATTGCTATGCATGTGCTTCTTTCTTGGTCAGTCATGTTTATCTCAAAGGAGAAACCTTATGGATCAAAAGGAGCAGAAATGGTTAGTATACAAAATGAATATGTACCCATACAATGTGGAACTCTCTGTTACAAAAATCAGAAGTTATGAATCTTCAGAGACATGGGTCTGCTGTACACCTCATGGAGTATTTAAAAGTCAGCAATAGCAAATTGCAGGTTTTTAATTCTGAAATGAATCATTTATGCTTTACTGTTTGGTTTATAAAGGTTGTCTTGTCTGTGGCAATGAAATTCACTGTTGTAAAAACTGTAAACCCCCTATTCATATTGACATAAGGGAGTGAGACCAGAGAATTGCCTTTTTCATAATTTCATCATGTAATTTGCTTTAATTAAATCTTAAATACACTGTGCAGATATGTTTAATTAAAAAAGTCTCGTTATCATGATTCTCAATTTGAAACTGACGTGTGCCTAAGAATTCTAATTAAAACAGCTAGGAGGAAAGGTGTCAGTGTTTAGACTTTAGCTTGGAAAAAAAGGAAGTGTGGAAGTCCTGTAAGGGGAGGTCCCTTAAGAAGTGTATTAGATTAGTGAGCAAGGGGTGCTTGTGAAAATACAGCTCAGGCTGTACTGAGGTTTCACAGGTACAGGACAGGTGTGCTGTGTGGTACAGTGGTTTGCCAGGTTTAATGGGCTTAAAATGCATTGATTAGAAACAGTTGTGGCCATCTAACCCAGGGCTGACTGGAGGTGTTGGTACAAGTACCTAGAAGAAGTATCTTTTCCCCATACCTGAGATTGAAAGGAGTCTAGATATCAAAGGCTGGATGTGAGAGAGAAAACAAACTGGCTTTGTCAGGCATCCAAGTATTGATTATAGAGAGGCATAACCAATACTTTTGACCCTGGCCAAACAGGGTTATCAGATATCTATGATCAGCTGGAGTAGTGAGTAATGAGTAGAGTGATGGTGAAGTTCTGGCACTTTATAAAGTAAGAGCTAATACGTGAAAGAAGGGCATGAGAGTTTTTAGTGAGTAATGTGACATGGAGTGAATAATTTAAATACCCTAATGCCTGGTTGTGCTGAAGGAATCAATTATATATGTTGCAAATAGTTGACTGGAATATTTGAATAACAGATTGAATACTGTAGTACCTTGTGACTAATGAAATAGTTCATGAGAAGCCCTAGTAAATGTGATGATGATGTGCAGGGCTTTGTGAATACGATAGTCAAGAGTGAGTGAGGAAGAATAGTTACTTGTATGAGTAGAACAAAGTGAAGAATAACTGAAAGGGAACACCGTGCAGTTTTTCCTAGAGGAACATGTTGAAACCACTAGAATCTTGGAGGGGTTCTGAAAAAAGAAAGACCATTAAAAAATGTGAAAATCATCTGGCAGTGACTTAGGGTCTGCCAGTGGGTTATCACAGTGGGATGACATTTGTCTTTGAAATTCTTTTACACCTATTTCCTACTGATCAGCATGTAAAGCTTATGAATAAGAAGGTAGTGTGGATTCACAAAATCCTGTTTTCTTGAACCTGTTAAGTATTAAACCTAATAAAGGCTAATGTTTTAAAACTGAAATGAGTATTAAGCAAATCTGTGAAGTGTTTAAAAATGGAAATTTGTTACTGATTTTTTTCTGATTGCTAATTGTAGTAAAAACTAAAAATGTTGATGTATATTAGTAGTATAGTAAAGTATGTATATTAGTAGCAGATTTTTATGTACAGTACTGTTATATAAAGCACTTTTTTTTGGTCAAAAAGAGCTCTTACTAAATACGCAACATTTTGGATGCCTCATTCACAATGTAGCAATGTGGAAAAAAAAACAACACTACTGAAGTGCAAATTACGTCAAAAGATGTAACCTCTGCAGTTGTCACCACCACTAAACATTTGCTCATTAAGTTTTTTTTTTTAATTAAGGTTCGCCAGTTGGCACTTATCTTATATTGTTATATTGTATTATATTGTGTTATCTAATAGCTACTGTTGTTAATGTTCATGAAAGTAACAAGGTACCAGCTTAACAGCACAGAGGTGTCAATAAGTATAGTCAAATATGTATTATTTAGTTTTGCTTAATATTGACTGGCTGATAAATTATAAGCCACTGGTAATAAGTCCGTCAAACCTTTTTTACATATGCAGTGCTTCAGTAATGCCTTTGTACACCTGCCAACATGCAATGCCATAAATAAGTGAAGCATTAATAAATTGTAAATGTAAATCCCACACATGCACAAAAGTTTAAGTTTCAGAATAAATAATGCAATGAACTTTGGATAATTTAACTTAATACAGCAATCACAATGGTGAGTAATAAGCTAAAGTATGCATTATATGATATCCAAGGACAACTACTTTATTACTTAACACAGAGTTAAAAAACATTCAAGTGTTAAAAAAGAGAGTTTGACCATATTAGTTTGATATATTAGATTCACGAAATTACTATTGTATGTGATATTTAGATCTTTAAATACATCCTGAGTTTAATCCTTGTTTTCCTTTTAATTTGCTCTAACTCTTTGCCAGGTCTCTAGTAGTTCGATATGCCACTGCCTAGACCTTTTTTCTAAATTTTTTTTGAGCAGCTCTCCTATGTGGATTCTGAAGGAAATCCCATTGGTGTGGTCCAAATGACATTCCTCAGGCTCCTGAGTGCTTCAGCGCGTCAGAACCTCACCTACAACTGCTACAATTCCGTAGCCTGGCATGACCAGACCCTAGACAGCTATGATAAAGCTGTGCGGTTCCTGGGATCAAATGATGAAGAAATGTCCTATGACAACAACCCTTACGTCAGAACGCTTATTGATGGTTGTGCGGTAAGACCTGTGGCTTTCAGTTTGCTTTGCATCAGTTAGAAATTGGTTACAAGAATGGTTTTCATGAATTCCTCTAAGGCCTTCAGTACTTCAAGAAATTCAGATGATGAAGACATTATAAAGCTATAGAACTTCTAAATACTATTTAATAAAATGGACTTTTGACTTTCATTGCCCATTTAGATACTTTATTTTGTTGGGAGGAGACGTGACTACTGTGAAGTATGAGAAAATTTCCCTTTTCTTCTAAGAAGCCTTTCTTTCTTTTTTTCCAGACAAAGAAAGGCTATGAAAAGACTGTTCTAGAGATCAACACACCCAAAGTGGAGCAGGTGCCTTTTGTTGACATCATGTTCAACGATTTTGGTGAAGCCTCTCAGAAGTTTGGTTTCGAAGTGGGGCCGGTCTGCTTTATCGGTTGAGACTGTGCTAATTCATAAAGAAACATACAAAACAGTAAAATAAAAAAAGAGAAAATGTCACATGTGTTAACCGTTGTGTCTCCAAAAATAAAGATTTAAGACAAGGAAATATTCAATCAAAAGAGCAACCTTGTAACCTCAGCGTGCCTTTTCTGTCACATGCAGGTTTTGAAACTGGACAGATCTGACTGTCTACTGTGTTTTGCTACAGCTTTGCGCATCCCCATGCTTTCCTTTCCAGTAACAGAACAGATTATTTGGTGTAGATCAAGAATCACATGGCCCAAACAGCCCTGATGCATGCCATTGTGAACATTAAGCGCTGGGATGGTATGTCCCGGAATTGGCCTCCTCCTTAAATGGCAGTTCTTTTTTAGGTTTTCAACATTCACTTTTGTTTTAAATATCCAGCCATTCTCCCAAATGATGCTTTTATATAGAAATATATATTTGTTTGTATGTTTGTAAGTAAATTTTGTATATTTTTTCCTTTTAATGTGTAATGACTCTGGCTTCAAAACATGCATGTGACCTCCTTTTTTAAGGATGAAAATTGAATTTGAGAAAGGACAGGAAAAAAAACAGCACATGAGACCAGTTACTATCTTTTGCTAGAGGTGTAAAGTACATCTTCTTTTTGTAATTAAATAATAATAAAAGTAAAAAAAGCACACAGCTCTATCATTTGAGCGTTACTTTACAAAATTGTTTACCACAACAATTATTTTCATTTTCTGTCATCCTTTTTTCTGAGATGCCTGTTGTAAACTTGCTTGGTTACAGTTAGAGATTTTAATTTAATTTGGTAAACACTTTCTTTTTTTATACTTCCATATTGTTCTACAAAGTATATGTAATGGGAGATTATATGTGGGAGGGATATCACACTATTATAAAAAGAAACATAGGTGCTATTTTTTACTTCCTTCTGTGGTGCTACAGTATGTATTTTCACTTTTTAAATGTAAGTAAAACACTGTTGATGCCCTGCCATGACCAAATCTCCCAAGATCCTTAGTTCCTGCTACTTTCACACAAATAAGAACTTTATCACAGTTTCTTACTGTTATGCATGCCATTGTTTCATATTCATTCAAAGACAGTAATTCTTAAATGTATCTTTTTTTTAGCTTGTTAGGCCCATGTAGGAAAACAGGCAAGAGTAATTAAATGAGAAATAACTGCAATGTTATTGTAGTATTTGCAGATTGTAATCAATTGCTGAATGTGGTGCTAATTTATGTATTAGTTTAGCAACAGAATTTAAAAAAAAATCCAAAAAAAGCTAAAATACTTGTGTATTATGGTTCCACAACTTTGTGTTTTGTAATTTGTTCTCTGTGAGCAAAAATTGTGCAATGGTTTATATTTCCATTTTGAGCCTTAGTTGAGTATTCTAAGTGGCTTTTCATTTCAGTTTTTTTTCATTCCTCAAACTTTCAAAACAAAAATATAAACAAAGCATTTTTGTGGCAATCTACATCTCTAAGAATGGCAGAAAATATAAAGGTGGGCTGTTTCAAAATTATTTCCAGAAAAACTTGTCTTTGCTAATTTGAGTTACTGCATATTGCATTCACTTTGGATTACTATGTTTTGAAAGCATTTTAGACAGATATATTAGATGGTAGTAAACTTTCACATACAATGTGAAAAAAATTGAGTCATTGAATTAATATCCTTTCACAAGAGCAATTGATTTTTCCAGATTAAAAGATTATATATGCATTACTTGAAACAAATACTTCTTTTTTTAATAAAGGCCCATTGCTATAATTGAAGCAGGCAGATAAGACATTGATTAAGGGTTTTGGTTAGAGTTACATTCTGATACAGTAATAAACAGAGGAATCACATATGGTGCACATGATTTTAACCACATTTCTTAAGGCTGCTTGGATACCAACTTTCACAAGTTGTGACAGTAAAATATAAAGCATTTTAAAATGCTTGGTATTAAGTTTAAGACTGCAGTTTACAGTATGTTGTGCAAACCCCAAATATCTAGTAAAGCTTTTCAATAGCTTAATTTCTTTGGCACTTGAAAAACTTGAATACTAGAAGGCGTGCTGCCCACTACCTTATTTATGGGATATAAGTGTTCTTATTTCTTGCTGATGATTTAGATTCTGGATTTTGTTTTTTATGTATATCAGTTGAAAAGACTAGGAATCCCAACTGATTGCACATCTTTGAGTTGGAGGATAAGCCAAACAAAACTCAGCTTTAACTGTTTTGGTCATGTGATTCTTTTTTTTACACTAATTTTCTTATGGTACCCTTTATGTACATTTGGTCCATCCAGAAACAACCTATTATAATCCTGCAACAGACCACTCAGCGTTAATTAAGTTTTTAATGGCCTAGAATATTTTAATAATTGTTTAATATTTTTGTTTCTTTTGAGCTATGACTTGAAAAAAAAATCTGTTAACAACCTAAGGAATATGGATAGTACCCATAGCCCAATCTAAAACGTTGCTGTCGATAACACTTTGTTGTAAATTTGAACCTACAGATCCACTGTCAAAACTGTCATGCAAATATTTGTTATGTTTTTTTTAAGAACTTGTTAAACCTGTGTAATAAAGGATAGAAGATATATTGGTTTTATGTCAATAAATTCAAGTTTACTGTGCCCTTCCACTCTTTTGAGGTGTGGCTCTTGTATGTCTTTTGAAGCATTAAAACCAATCTGTATGCATGAATTAAAATTATTTTCCCCTGTTGTTATAATTTAAAATATCTGGATCTCTATTATATGCTGCTAGTATTTTTTAATCCTTTGTTTCAAAAATAACAAGTTGAACATCTTCAGTGTCTACAATTGTGAATGAAAGGGAGAGGGTGGCTATACTGTTAACCTAGTCTCTTCCAGCCTCATACAGTATCTTCATGTTACCATGTAGTTTATTTATTGTATTATTTAAGAAAATTAATGTAAGTTGTCATAATTAGTGTTAATTAGTTTTATCAGTAGTATAACTCCTTTTTTATTTTAACTCTGGGGAGACAATACCTCAGAAATTAAAGGTGCTACAGTATTAGGACAATAATAACTGGGCTTCTAAGTACAGTACATACTTTACCACAGTAAATATGAAAATGTATCTAGTTATACTGTAATAGGACATGTTGGAGGTGTGTTTTCTGTTTTTTTCCCTCCCCAGAATAAAAAAATAAAACTTCTTACAATTACATTAATTCTTCTTGTCACATCTGAAAAATACAAATGAAAGCAGTTTATGAACATATAAATCTTAATCGTGAGTATGAGTCTTTAATGTTTATTCTCTCAATCTGTGATCTGCAGAAATAATAATTATAATAACTATTTTTAAGGTACTAAAGGGAAGAATCAATAGTTTCAAAAAGGAATAAATGTGAAATACAGCCAAAGCATTTAAAACATCAAGATTTTATTGGTATGGTCATTATTTATTCAAATTATTTTAGTGAGGCAGCAGTGACAAAGCAAGGTTCCTTGTAAAAGGTGGATTGCAAATGTAGTCCACTAATGGGTACAATGCTTACCTGTCTTACTCTATCAGTGGTCCAGACATGCAGATCCACAGTCCTACATTCTACTTATGTTTAACTCTTTATTAGAGTTATAACGAAAGAAAAACTATAAACAGCTCAACTTATGAGTTTGGTTAAGGAACTAAAGGCAGAGGAAAACCAGACCTGAAAATGTATCTATTCAACTGGTTGTTTTTTTTCTTTTAAGCCTTTTAACAAGGCAGAAAACCTGCAACTGTAGACTGTGAATCTAATTAGCTTCCTGTGCTCCAACGTCTGTTAAATGAAGACTGCACATTTCTGGAGTTGAGGATTTTTTTCCCTTGATTCCTAAATAAACCATTTATCCATACCTTATGGTATTATACCTGCATATACATTGGGTATAGAAAGTCACCACCTCCTTTCAGAATTTGTACCTTTTGTTGTATGACACTCTGAAAATAAAAACAAATTAAATAGGCTTGTTCCATTTTTATTTAAACACAATAACACACATTAGCCAAGTGAAAATAAAATTCTAAAACATTCAGTAAATTAATGAATACTACATCAGTAAAATACCTAGATAAGTGAACATCCCCCTTACAATTGTATTTGTAAACAAGCTCAGGTACATCCAATCACCTTACACATCACACAACAAACTAATTAGCTCCAACCAGTGATCAATTGTGGTGATTTTGATTACTTCAGAAGAAAAGAAGGTTTTGTAAAGGATTCCACTGTATTTCAATGCAAAGAATCCACTATGGACGGTCCTTTCAAAAGAACTTTGAGATAAAGTTGTGGAAAGGCCCAAGTCAGATGATGGGTATTTCAAAGGCTTTAAATCTCATGGAGCACAGTCAATACCATCATTAAGAAGTGAAAAGCAAGTGGCACCACCTTGCCTAGATCAGGCCTTCCCTCCAAACTGGATGACCGAGCAAGAAGGAGACTGATCAGAGAGGCCGATGGCAACTTTAAACGAGCTACAGGTCTTTATGGCAAAAACTGGTCATTGTGTGCATGTGACAACAATATCACAAGTGCTCCAAATACTGTATCTGGCCTGCAAGGCTGCAAAGAAAAAAGCCACATCAAGTCCTGTTTTTGTTTTGCCAAAAAGCACCTTAAAGATTCTGTGGCCAAGTGGCAAAAGGTGCTGTGGTCAAATGAGACTTAAATTGAACTTTTTGGCCGGAATGCAAAATGGTACGTCTAGCGAAAACCCAATACATCTTACCATCCAAAGAACACCATTCCTACAGTGTGGCAGCATCCTGTTGTGGGGGTGTTTCTTGTCAGCTGGGACTGGGGCCCTTGTCAGGATAGAAGGGAAGATGGATGGTGCAAAATACAGGTACATTCTTGAAGAAAACCTGCAGCCCTCAGCCAGAAAGTTGAAAAGGGGAAGATGGTTCACCTTTCAACATAACAACGACCCAAAGCACACCACCAAAGCAACCGTACAGTGGCTGAAGAACAGGAAAGTGAATGTCCTAGTCAGAGCCCTGAACTAAATCCCATCGAAAATCTTTGGTATGACTTGAAGTCCATCAATGGTCACCACTCAGTACCACTCAGTATAACTGAGCTTGAACAGTTCTGTAAGGAGGAATGGGAAAATATTCCTCCCTCTAGGTGTGCAAAGTTGGCAGAGATGTGTCCAACCAGACTCAAGGCTGTAATTCAAGCCTTGAGTCTGAAACCACCGAGTATTAACTCGGTGTTCTCTTATCCAACCCAGTTATTCTACTTTAATTTTTTTTTCAGAAGTTTTGGTTTCTTTTTTCACTTGGGCATTGCAAGGTACAATCTGTAAATAAAACTGGAAAATGTCTAATTTTATTTGTTTTCTTTTTGGGCTATAGGGCAACAAAAGTTGAACATTTTGAAAGGGGGTGGTGACTTTCTATACCCACTGTATAAAATAACTTTTGGGATGTTTTAGTATGGGCTATGAACTGAAGCACGTTTTACATGCAACTAGATTATGGTCTAAGCACCAAAACTACAAATGTACTAGGCATTTTTTTCTTTCTTTTTTGTGAATGTTTTATTTTTTTCCCAAAACAGACTTAACTTCTCTGAAATTATGTAAAAATGGGTAGGCTCACAGAATGGATGAACACCCCTAAAAAAGATATGTAGCTGAGAATTTTTTTTATATAGATTCACTAGTGCCAAAAGATGATATTTTAGATGAATCTTTGATTAACATTTGATGCACTCTAGGGTAAATCTCTTGTCCTGGAAAACAGTATATCCATCCAGTAAATTATAGTATTCTATAGCCAAATTACAACATGTGGAGCTCCTGCCCTTCTTGATCACGGTCCTTGAGCAGTAAGGCTGTGACTAGAGACTCCGTTTCCAGATTACCTGGCACTAGTGAGGTATCCACATGTACACAGACACACACATACGCAAACATTTCACTATCTAAACAAAGGCTATAACTTGTTTTTAACATAAACAAACTAGTCTGGAATTCCGGGGATAGCTATGCTTGCTCTTTGAGTACACACACAGAGTAAAGTAAGGTTGTTCCCGTATTATCAAAATTAAACATTAACTCAAACCAAACACCTGTTTTCCTTTGTTTTAGAAATTAATTTAACCAAATTGGTGATCAACTCAAGTGTTTCAAATAAATTGCTTGGCTTTCTCACCGGAAAAATGGTTTCTCCCGCAACCTGTAGAACCCAAACTGTTTTAGTAGTGCCTGTTTAAGGGTTGAGCATGCGTGGATTGATTTTTTAAGAAGATACCATTAAGAGGGGGTAGTATTTTCTTAAACAATATTTATGTACATTAATGGAGTATGATATTTTATTTTTGGTAATAATATGTTCATTGATTAGTTGTGCACTTAATGGATAAATGTGTATATCAGAATTCTGATTATTATTTTGTAAAATTATTTTTGCTTTATATAAGTTTGCTTTATAGTTGAATATTCTAGGGGGAGGAGTTTAACCTAGAAAAGGAGCTCTTAAAGATAAGAGGGGGGAGATAGGAGAAAGTTGGTTGTGGGGTAGAAGAGGAGCTGCCTACAACAATCTATTTTTTTACATCAATTAATGAATATATATTATTGTACTATAGCTTTTTGTTTTTTTTTCCTGGTTTGAATTTTTCACTTTGTTTTTTTGGGTGTGGACTTTGGGAACACAGTTCCCCTTAATAAACACCGTTGCACGTCCTTGCAATTGTGGCTGTGCCATCGTTATTGCTGCATTCCTTCTACGCCTCTAAACTCTTCAAGGAGGAGACTGTGACAAAAGGAGAAATCTAAATGTAAACTCTGGGTTCAAGAATCTCCAATATAAATGACATCAGAATTTTTCCGATACAGTGCTTCACGAAGTTGGCCCACGTTCATGGCTTTTCATACATGAATATGAATTAATTTATATGTTTTATAAATGTTTGGCAAGTTCCTGACGCAAATTATATTGTAGTTTCCTCACCCAGTGGTGAGGAGGAAGTGTACCTAGGCGCTGAGGGTACCGCAAAGCTGGCTCGGAGTTGTAGCTGGGGGGAGTCCGAGGGTCCGTACGATGTCCAGCTGCTGACCCTGTTCATGTAAGTAGACCTACTGTATGCTAGTGTAAGTGTTCTGTGAAGCTTAGTAAAGGTGTAGAGTCTGTTAACAAGTAACCACCCTAAACCTGTGTACGTGTTCTGTCGGTCCCCTAATGCGTGTGTAAATCCTGTGGTTGTTGTAAAGAAGGATAAAAGCTGGTGCTTGATTCCCTACTTCATCTCCACTTGTTCTTTGTCCTGCAGAGACCCATAAGTTCTACATTGGTGTCAGGAGCGGAGAGAATGGACAACCTGTGGCAGACGCTAGTGGACTCTGTCAAGTGCCTGCTGATCCTGAAGGAGACGACCCCAGGGGAAGTAAACACCTGGAGCCTGAGCAACTCCTGTGTGTAACAGATGGGCACAGCTCTTACAAGGGCTACCTAGTAAAGGTCCCGTCTGTGAAACTGGATTGACTCCCCGCCACTCCTGTCCAGCAGATGCCACAGAGAGGGGATGCCTTTCCCACAGGGGCCGGCCAGCTGTTCCCGCACCTGCTGAGTGGGAACCTGGTCTCTATGATGGGGAAGCGTCGTTGGAGATGTACGAGGCGTGGTTCCAGCTCGCAACCCGGGGGAGTGACTGGAGCCGGGCAGAGATGGCCGGCCACCTTGCGGCGCTGGAAGGAGCGGCCTGCCAGGTGCTCCTGAATGTCCCGGAGGAGGCGGGCCGAGGCCATGTTCAGGGAGGCTGGAAGCGCCAGCAGACGGAGTGCACCCTGCCGGCTGACTGAGGCGGCGACAGAGAAGGGGGAAGAGGAGCCAGCCCACGCAGCAACCCCCGCAGAACAGCCCTGCAAGCTGTTTTGCCGACACGGTGGGAAGAGGGGACACTGAGCTCAGGACTGTTCCTCAGGACAGGCCCTAGAGCCTTGCACTCCGAGGTCGGCATCGGGAAATGGGAGCTGGGTGGCTCAGCACAGCGACGGCTGCCCTTGCACACCTCAACCTCACCTAAACCCTTGATTGGGACTCTGGAGAACGTCGTGAAGACCGGCACCCCGCACGCCACCGTGGGGCGAACCGGCCGTAGCCGGGGTCTATACTTCTACTGCCAAAGCGAGGACCAACCCTGCTTGGCCCTGCTTGACACCAGTGTCCTCTCTGACACTGAGGATGCCACTGGCTGAGGACCATGACGGGACAGCTTGACGCGGTCTGGGGAAGGACGCGGGCTTGCAGGAGCCTGGGGAAAAAGCGGCAGCTGCTAAGGCAGTTGCCAGGGCGGACAGGGGCTGCGAGCCAGGGAGCAAGCATGCCTGGATCTTGCTCCTGAGTCACCCATTGAGGACCTGTACCGGCCCAGCTGCGAGGGCCTTGATTGGGACCAGCAGGAATGGCTGCAGGTGTTATTCGCCCAAAATGTGGACCTCTTCACAGGAAGGGATGAGGACTGCACCCGCACTACCCTTGTTCAGAACGACAACAACACCGGTGACACTCGGACTACATCATCGGGTCGACCTGCTTCAGCTCCTTTTGCTCCTCCGCTGCGGCTATTGGCAGGTACCACTCGCTCCTGACGCTCACCCAAAGACAGCCTTTTCCATCGGTCAGGGCCTCTGGCAGTTCACTGTCATGCCCTTTGGCCTGTGTATGCTCGTCCATGCCCGGGACTTCGACCAGGCCTTGGCGAACCTCCAGACAGTACTGGCCTGAGGCTAAAATTCTGCAAGTGCGAGCTCCTGCGGTGGGAGGTGATCTTCCTGGGGCACGTTGTTGGACCTCGAGGGGTGGCTACAGACTCAGGTAAGGTCTCCGCAGTGAGGGGCTGGCCGACGCCCCGTACTGTCGTGGAGCTGTGCAGCTTTCTGGGGTTGGCCTCATATTACTGGAGGTTCATCTGGGACTTCACCAGTATCACCGCCCTGCTGCACCGTCTCACCAAAAGAGGCCGCCATTTTGACTGGGATTCGGGCTGTGAGATGGTCTTTGGCTGGTTACGCGAAGCTCTGGTGGGGGCCCCTATGCTGGCCTACCTCGACCCATGGTTACCTTACATTCTGGATACGGACGCAAGTGACTCGGGGGTGGGTGGGGTGATGGCACAGGAGGGACCGGAGATGGGGAGCGGGTGATCGCCTATTAAAGTAGGGCTCTGAGTAAGGCTGAAAGGAACTACTGTGTGACCCGTCGTGATCTGCTGGTGGTGATGGTGGCAGTCCACCACTTCAGGCCATACCAGTTCGGTACTGGTTCTGGTTGCGGACAGACCATGCATCCCTCAGCTGGCTGCTCCACTTTAAAGAGCCGGAGGGGCAGATGGCGCAATGGAAAGGGGTCCTGCAGGAGTACAGTGTCATGCACCGTGCGGGATCTAGCCTTCACAACCCACAAGAGGGCATTGGCCCTCTTGTGGCACTCCTATGAGACAGCGGACCGCCGTTTCTGCTCCTGGCGGGAGCAGCATGAGTATGCCGCTGGGGGTGACCTGGTGCAGCAACAGGCAGCTGATCCTGATGGGGGGGCAGTGCTCTGCTAGAAGGAAGCAGGAGCACAGCCTGCGTGAGAGGAGCTTGCCCTGTACCCAAAGTCCGTCAAGGCCCTCTGCTCCCTGTGGGAGGCCTTAGAGATGAGGGATGGTATGCTGCACCGGAGGTACTGCCGAACTTGTGTGGTGTGTGAGGCGCAGAAGGGCCCCCCAGAGTACTCTTGGGCTCCCCTCCAAAAACACCAGATGGAGGCTCCTATGGAGCAGGTAGGGGTGGATGTTTTGGGCCCGTTTCCGTGCACTGATGCCAGGAATCGCAACACCCTGGTGGAAATGGATTACTTCACCAAGTGGCCAGAGGCCTATTCCAGACCAAAGTGTCCCCACAGTGGCCAATGCCCTACTAGAGAGGATGTTTGCCAGGCTGGGGGTGCCAGAGGAGTTACACATTGACCAGGGGTATAACTTCAAGTCCCAGGTCTTCGCCAGGGTGCGCCAGTGCCTGGAGATTTCTAAGATGTGGAACACCCCTCTGCATCCCAAGAGCCACAGGTTGGTGGAGCAGTTCAACCGGACGCTTGCCACTGAACTGGCCACTCTGGTGTCCCAGCACCAGCAGGATTGAGACCACCACTTCCCCCTTGTACTCTGGGCTTATCTTACCGCGATCCAGGAATCTACTGGACCTACCTCGCTCATGCTGGGCCAGGAGATGCGAACCCTGGCGGACCTGGTCTTCAGCCTGCCACCCGGAGATGAGTCGGCACTGCCGGCTGGACCGGACTACGAGTGACACCTGCAGTAGCGGAAGCGGGGAGGGCACAGCTTTGCCCAGACCCACCTGACTCATAAGCGATACTATGATCTGCGATGCAGGGGGCCTGCCTTCCAGGAGACTTGATTTGGGTGTATAGCTTGTGCAGGTGCAAAGGCCTTAGCTCTAAGCTAGTGCCATAATGGGAGGGGCCCGCTGAGGTCCTCAGGGTGGTGGGCGAGGTCTACTACCAGTTCCAGTCGGGAAAACAGGGGAGAGTGGTGGTCCTACACTGAGACCGTTTGGTACACTGCCAGGTATGGGAGGAGGAGGCCTGCGGGGAGGCTCTGGAGGAGCAGCCAGGGCCAGAGCTGGCCAACAATTGAGAGACCATGGGTTGCCGGCCACTCACGCAGGGTTCCACAGCCATAAGTTGACTTTTAGCACAGCCTGAGGGGAGTGTTCGATGTCAGCGGGACGCCAGAAGCTTCAGGTGGGGGCTGTGTAACTCCCTCGCCCAGTGGTGAGGAGAAAGTGTACCTAGGCTCTGAGGGTACCACAAAGCAGGCTGGGACTCATAGCCTAGGGGAGTCCGAGGGTCCGTACAATGACCAGCAGCCGACCCTGTTCATGTAAATAGACCTATGTAAGTTTAAGTGTTCTGTGAAGCTTAGTAAGTACGCTGGGCAAACGTTCCGAGGTCAAATTCTTCCAGCACGGGGGTACCTTTAAAGCGGAGACGACGGCACCGAAATTTTTTGGCGCGCCTTCTCTTTAAAGCCCTGGCCAAATATGAAGACAGTAGGTACAGTTATAATTCAAACGGAATTAAAAACTACACATCCCAGTTACCATGGTGGTGCTTGTGATCGTTGCGTTTAACCAACCAAGCAGGGCGAAAAATCAGTCACATGACTTTGGGGCAGAGTTTCGAAAGCTTAACCTATCAGCAACAAAGCGAAATTTACACGATAGGCTACCTCAAACTGTCAGTTACACGACTGTGTATGTCGCTTAAGCCACTCCTATTTGGCATTTTAGTTATGGAGGCGAGAAGACGCCCCCCCCCCTCTCTGGGTGTCTGATTTGCCGCCATGTTTAACCGTCCGTGTCCGAATCGCAGTAGCTACGTGTACGAAATAAAGTTCATCCCAGCTACAAAACATATATAATTTTGTGGTAAGAGGGCGCAAAACATCAGTATTTACTGCTATTAATTACTGTACGATTTATAGTTGAAATCTGAGCCTAGATATAAAGTTAGATATAAAGTTAAAATCTTGACAAAGCAATGTAGGAAATACAGAGAAAATAAATCCTTTCTGACATCTAAAATCAGTTTCGATTAAGGTCTCTAAAACGAACAAGAAAAAGAGGATTTTCGGAGGGCAATTACGCTGTGTTTATATAGGATAAGTGATCTATGAGCAATCTAATTTCTTGTTCGTTTAAAACAGTGAAATGTCAGCTGCAAAAGATCGCACCAGAAACAGCACTCTCTCTGCCTGTCATAGACGTTCAGGAAAGGCTGAATGAAGTCATGTCAAGAACAATAATTCGGTGATCAATAATAACAGTTGTAGGACAAGAAACAAAAGATAATGAAAACTTTTTTAGGCTAAAACTCAAGTTCATTCTACAAATTAAGGCAAATGAAAATTCAGGATGTTAAAGTGCTAGAGGTGTAAAAATACAAAAATGCACATGAGTAAAAAGTTTTAGAAATGGAGCAGGTGTTGCTTTGAAATAAGCAAACAGAAAAAAAGCCATGACTATAGTGCAGAAGAGGGATGCAGGAACACTTGCTTAGATATACAAAAAAAATCACAAAAAGGTGTATGTTACAAAAGAACATGCAAACATGTTCATCATGTACATCAATTTCCCTTCACGATCAATAAAGTCTTATCTATAAACATGAAACAGTGAGGAATCAGAAAATTAGCATGCATAAAAAACAGCAATTCTGTCAATAAGCCCTAAATGAATTAATAGCAACCATGGTTTCATGGAGGGCTTCTCAGATAGTTGGGCATTCAGGTAGATTGCCAGGTGAAAGGATTTATAAACATACTTTGTTAAAGCAAGTCAGTTTTTTCCGCAACACATAAAAGACATTTTCCCAAGAAAGTTTAGACTTTGTCACTAATGAAACCACTAAATAAAGACATAAATATAGAAATCTTAAGATTTTTTAATTCAATGTTGGTAGCAGGATGAACTGTGCTAAGTGTATATTTTGTTGCAGAGTTGCTGCAAGATGTTAACAGTGAAAAAAGGTATTTAGAAATGAGTTATTTCAAGAAAAAAATTTTCAGAATGATTGCAAATCTAGCAGGATAGAGAAAGCACAGAAAACAGGCAGTTAGATTGATCAGATTAGTATGAAAAGTTATTTAGCAAAGGGAATGAGAAGAGTGACAAACTAGTATACTTTAGATCTTTTTATCTGAACCAGGGAAAACTGATCATGTTTCTCTATAACAATAATAAAAAACTTTATTTTATATATGACCTTTAAAAGTGGCATCTCAAAGCAATACAGTAGATATAAAAACAGATAAAAGGACCACAGATTACAAAGTAAATACATATAAGAAAGACAAGCAGTTAGAGGTGCTACCAAAATTAGAAAATGAAGCAGATACAGACACTAAGTCTTCTGAAAAGAAAAGTTCTGAGGTTAGATTTAAATGCACTCAGGGTACGTAACTGATATCACTGGGAATACAAATTGAGAACTCTGGAGTGCAGCTAGAGAAGACCCTGTCACCCACAGAATGTAGATGTTCTTGAGGACAGCTAGAAGACCAGAGTCAGACGGACAAAGGTGGGGAGTAGACAGATAATAAGCCATATACTGTAGGTACTGAATGAGGATGAGGATTTTGAAGTTGACTCGAAACCTGATAGGTAACCAATGCAAGGACTTGAAAACAGGTGTAATGCATCCCTGATAGGATTCTCACTGTCATATTCTGAACATATTGAAGATTGCTCAGTGTGGATTTAATTTCCCCAGTGAACAGGATGTGCATTGATTAATTCTAGAAAAAAAAGCCTTTCTTGATTTCTCTAGTTCTTAGTTTCTCTAGTTCCCTTTAAAATAAACTATTATTCCACAATGCAGAGTATTGCATGGACAGTATTTACACATTATATTTGTGATTTAAAGAAATGAACACAAGCAGCTTTTGGAGATTTAAGTGTTGGCTGAGTTACTGCAGGATAAAAAACTAGAGATGTTGGTAAGAAGATAATTTTGGGATAGCTGAGGAATACACTGATAACAAGAACACTTCCTAATGGGGTTAGGCATACTTTTGATGAAGAAGATGAAGTTAACAGACTGTATGTTTACATAGATACTGAAATGAGGATTGTATTTTAGATTTTGTGTAGTTGCTAGCATTGAACTGTGTGTTGGATGCACATGAATTGAAGGAATGGGCAAACATAGCTGATGCGGATCCACAGAGCCAGCATATTAAAATGTTTATAATTAGAGGCAATTTGTTTAAATAACTAGGTATGGATACTGATGTGCAAGAGAGGTGGAAAGGCTGTTTCCTTAAGCCAGCACTATAAAATATTTTATTCTCAGTGAGATGCTGCCATTTCATAGTGGGTTTCTAACACTGTGTATAGTTCCATCCACACAGTGCCTTTACTTCCATCCATTTCTAATCTCTTTATCCAGTACAGAGGATTTGGAGCTTATCCCAGTAAGCAACGGACACAAGGCAGAATACACCCAGGACATAGCGCCAGTCCATCACAGGACAGACAGACAAACACACACACGCACCAGGGCCAGTTTTCCCATAAACCAATTAACTTACCAGTATGTTTTGGAGTGTGAGAGGGAGTCATATCACACATATGGAGAAAAACCATGTAACCCAGAGAGAACATGCAAACCCCACACACACAGGATGAAAGGAATTGAACCTAGGACCCCAGTGCTCCAAGATAGCAATGCTAACCACTTTGCCACCATTATAAATGGATGGATATCTTAGTTATCTTTCTAGTTCACAGGTTTGCATGCAAAATTTAATTTTGAAAGCCACTGAGACAACAGGTACTACTGTTGTATTTATGAAAAAGAAACAAAACAAAAAGCATACTAACAACTGTGCCATCCTACTCTTTAGTTAATACAATTTATTATTTATAAACAGTTAACATTGTTAGCAAAATATTTTGAATTATATTTAACCCTATCTTTTCTTTAGTTTTGTATTTAACTTATATGATAGTCAGATTTAATGTATATTTGAACAATGAAAATATATTTTTACAAGATGCGGGGGAAAGTGCAACAAATTATTAAAGTGCTAAATTTAATATTGATTGCTAATACTTTATGCTAACACCTAACTTTCTTAATAAGATGTATTTAAAACAGTGAACTAAGTGTAACATACCATTCAGAAATACAATCGAGAATAGTTTTGTGGTGTTTGTATGGATGAAACGTTTCTAAAATGTATAACGTAACAAAATTAAAGACGATTAAAATCTGTAATCTTTCCACTTGTAATGTCATTAGACAGAACAAGACGTTTCTGCTTTGTCTAAGGATGGTATCAAAAAGTAGTCTAAGTGGTGAGAAAGCTGTGGTTAATGATAATTAAGTGACTTAAAAGTAAAAAGAGATGGTTCATATTGCTTGATTAATTTTAAAAACTAAGTTATAAATGCAGACGCGATCGCTGCCATAAGCGCTCCAGGCAGTAGAACGTTCGTTCTGTACTGCTGCGCTCCGCGCCTCCTCCCTCTCTCGGTGCCGCGCCCCTCTCTGACGGAGCGCAGTGGGCGGTACGCTATTTTCAGAGCCTCTGATTGGGAAAAAAAGACTTGCTGATCAGTTTCACACACCAGGAAGAGAAAAGAATGGGATTTTTTCTCTTCGAAACGTGTTGTCTTTATGAAATCAGTTTAGTAATACACAGGATCAGGATCGTTTATTTATTTATTTTATATAGCGTTTTAAACAAATAAGTAATTAGATTGCTCATAAACCTAATCATTTATTCTACATAAACATAGATTCTACATAATTCTACATAAACACAGCGTAATTGCTCTCTGAAATGCTTTTTCTTTTTGTTTTTATTTAGGCTCAGATTTCAACCATAGGTCGTATTATTAATAACCATAATAACGACCAACCAACAAAAACAACCATATAAACATAATACCAACCAAAAACATAGATAACAACCACAATACAAAATCAAATATATCAAACCATTAAACTCTCTCAAATTCCTCCAATTATCATAATCCCGCAAAACCAAACCCTCCTCCCATCCCAGTTTATCCTCTTTATTATAAACAAAATCCACTTCAATTTTCAACATAAAGCATTACACATAATCAACACTCAACACTCCATACCCAACAACGATAATTCACTTACAGCCAGAACATGTAACTCCACATTTCCAAATAGACCTCATTTCCATGGCCCTGCCCCTTATGCAAAACCAACATCCCTCCCCTGTTCTCTCTCTGCTGGCGTTTGTAATCATTTTTATTTTTAAATAATTTTTAGCAAAGTCATGTATTTTAAAAATCTTAAGATTTCTATATTTATGTCTTTATTTAGTGGTTTCATTAGTGACAAAGGCTAAACTTTCTTGGAAAAATGTATTTTATGTAAACCATGTTTGCTATAAATTCATTTAGGGCTAGAATATGTTCATTGTCTTCCAATGAAAGAAGGGTTCCCGTTCGCCGTAGTCGAGTTGACATTAGAAGCTTGCCACGCCCGGACTGTTAAACCAACGCATTAGCATGTTAAAGCGATTTCATCGAAGAGCCTAGCTTTCTTAACTAGTAAGTACTGTACTTACTGGGTTTTTGAAGGGGGGAGGTGTCTTTCGCTGGAAATCTCGCCCCCTTCTTCTTTGAAAATACCTGTGAAACCGGTTTAATTCGTCACAGCCAGCACTCCTGCAGAGAGGGGGGTTGTATTTGCAGTGCATCGGTAATACAGTAGATGGGAAAGCCAGAGCCGACCGCTACGCCGCCACGTGTTATGCTCTTCGTTAAAGTCTAAGCCGGAACACATCATTATATCTCATTTTGTATTTCTTAAAAAAAAAAAATCGTTTGCCCAGCCTAACAGTATTGTTGTTATTGTTTTTAACCTGTAAAGCGCTTTGAGGAGCCACCTTTAAAGGCGCCATATACAATAAAGTTCATTATTATTACTATTGTTAATTTGCTGGAATGAGAGGTGAACATTATTACACAGAAGACAAAGATAGCGATTTACGTTGCATTGTGCATTGTGCTGCTGTTATACAGTTTTAAATAATTAAAAGTATAAACAGTATCAGCTTTATTTATGGGTTTTAAATAAAGGTGATTTAAACGCGATTTAAATCAATACAAATGTTTATATTGTAACGCATAGGTGACTATTCATTGTTATTAAAATGACTTAAATTCGATCATGTTGTGATATTTAGAAATATAAATTTGTTTGGTGCGAGTGAAGTTTTATTTAATCTCTGAGCCATACTGATTCTTATGGAAGACGGTTTCCGCCAGGGAGTTAAAAAAAACACACTATGGTATTCTCTCCGATGCAGTGCAGTTAAAAACATATCTCTGATGCTGTTTCTAAATGAATATCGTTTATGACCATCAGACGCTTTATGCTCCTTTTCTTTTTCCCAGTGGATTGAACAGGGAGAGGCATTTCATGATGTACTTTTCACTGATGAAACAACAGTGGCTCTGGAACAGTTTTCAACCATGTCGTTTAATAAAAAGGAGAGTTATGTGAACAAGCAAAACCCACAACAAACATGTATATGCCATACGGCGTACACGTTACTGAAGCTAAAAGTTTAGCCTTTGTCACTAATGTAACCACTAAATAAAGACATATAGAGATCTCTACGTTACAGACTGTATATGGCTGGTATTGGTAGTTTAAAGAAAAAATACACACCAGTATTCCACTTTCTCCCTAAACATTTTAAGCATCAGAGTCTTACATGTGGTTATTTCGGAAACGTTTGTACATGCTCCTTCTGACCATGTTCTGTTTACTGTTACTGACCATATTGTAACGCAACGGGGGCTCAGGCGGGCGCCCTTGCTGCATCTGGTCGGCCCCATCCCGACTGGAGGCTCGAACCCGGGACTTCCGCGTCTCTCTGCAGCGACCTATCCCCGTGAGCTAAAGAGAGATCTCTCCACAGCCCAGTAGCTGTGGTCCTGCTATCACAGGGAAGGGCGGTGACGTCACCCGCTCTGGTACGCCGGCTCTTACACACAGTGCTTGTCGGCCGTAAGCGTTACACTCTCCCCCGCTTAAATCGCCGTCCCCGGCGAAGGGCTATCCCGCCCTGCTTCTGACACCAATGTAACGCAACGGGGGCTCAGGCGGGCGCCCTTGCCGCATCTGGTCGGCCCCATCCCGACTGGAGGCTTGAACCCGGGACTTCCGCGTCTCTCTGCAGCGACCTAGCCCCGTGAGCTAAAGAGAGATCTCTCCACAGCCCAGTAGCTGTGGTCCTGCTATCACAGGGAAGGGCGGTGACGTCACCCGCTCTGGTACGCCGGCTCTTACACAGTGCCTGTCGGCCGTAAGCGTTACAATATTAAGTTTAAGTGCCTGTGGGCAATTTTCCTGTCCGTGTGGGGGGGGAGGGGGTGGACCGTCTTTCATTAGAAGGTTAGTCTGTTCTACTCTGAGAATGTAGAGGGGGTGGAAAGTGCCCGCGGTCATTTAATTAGTATTAAAATTCACACTGATTCCCTTGCGAAGATATGGACAAAGGAATATTTGTGCGTGGTAAAAAAAATGGCATAAAAAAAGTGAAGGCTGTGAAAACATTCACAATGTACTTCATACACAAAGCAAGCGTTCTCAAAACTCTAGGAGGTTTCGTGAAAATGTTAAAGGCGTGCCAAAATCGTTTTTTTTTAATTCAAGGTGACTTTACCACGGTTTTCATTTTCAGATTGTGAATCAAAAAAGGCAATTAATTAAATACGCGATTGCGATTTTAATCAATTACTGTATTGATTGAAACACACATTCTGTAAAGATACAGTACAGTCACATTCTCCTGTCGTCCAGTGGTTTAAAATGAATTAGCAGGTGATTGAGATAACAATGCACCGCCCACTGAGTGGAATGTTCTCATTTGTTCTCAAGTGTAAAAAGAGGTGATAATTCTTAATAATTGTCGCATTAACTAACCTCTTCAGTTTATTCTGCCAGACAGTATATGAATATAATTATATCATTATATCACGAAATGCTGTGGTGTTACTTTTTGTCAATGAAAAAATAAACTATTTTCGTTTACAAAGACGGTTACAAAGAATTTGGACCAGGGTAATACTTTGAGCTTACAGCTTGTCCAAGGTCATTCATTATCAATACTATTAGTAATATCTTTGGTAAAGACTTTGATGCATAAAATATTCCTGCATAATTAAAATATTTTTATGATAAAGGTGGTAAGTTGTGTACTTTTGTCCAACAGAACAATCTTGCTTTTAGAAAATATTGTAACGCCCTCGCCTGGTGGTGAGGAGGAAGCGCCCCTAGGCGCTCGTAGTACCGCTGGGCATGCTGGGAGTGGTAGCCGGGGAGAGTCTGAGGGTCAGCACGATGACCAACGGCTGACCCTACCTGTGTAAGTAATGTCCTAGTAGTTCTAGTGCCCTGTGTAGTCTTATAAAAGTATAGCGTGTTGTTAAGAAATTACCACCCTAAATACGTGTACGTGTTCCATCAGTCTCCTCATAAGCGTGTAGATTGTGTGGTTGTTAATAAATAAAGCTAGTGCTTGGTTTGTTAATTGTTTCTCCACTGGTCCTTTGTTCTGAAAAGAACCTGTAAACGCTAAATACACTGCCTTTTTAATGTTTAATGATTAACATGCTGTAATACACTGTTTGAATTTAAAAGTCTAAAGAGTATACAATTTAAACTCTTAATTGAATAAAGATTGTCCTTCAGCAGTGACCGGGATTCGAAACGGACGTTTTCTGGTGACAGCTCAAATGCTGTACAGGAGAGGTTAACCTTTATTAGCTCCACCTGGCGGTTTTGCAAGGTTATTCCGGATACTATTAACATAACTTATTTGCATACGGTATGATGTGGTGTACTGCGACACGCTCCCCGTGTTATACTGCAGCATACCCCGCTTGTTTTGAATGGCTGCATCTGTACGTGTTCCATTGGTAAATCCTCTGGTGGTTGTGGTTGTAAAGGAGAATAAAAGCTGGTGCTTGTTTCCCTACTTCGTTTCTGGTTGTCCTTTGTATTGCACACACAATACAATACGCTACAATATTAATATTAATTGTTTGTTCTAAAACATCACTAATCAGAACAGAATCCAGTGATTAGCACAATTTATTCTCCATCTGTTTTATTTGCATAGCAAATATTGCATAGGTAAATTGAAATTAACACAATGGGGTGGTTTAATGAATGTAGCTTTTCAAACAGCATATTATATAGCTTTGACTTTTTCTTTTACAGTAGAAGTCTTAAAACATTATATTGTAACGCCCTCGCCTGGTGGTGAGGAGGAAGCTCGTAGTACCGCTGGGCATGCTGGGAGTGGTAGCCGGGGAGAGTCTGAGGGTCAGCACGATGACCAGCGGCTGACCCTACCTGTGTAAATAATGTCCTAATAATTCTAGTGCCCTGTGTAGTCCTGTAAAAGTATAGTGTGTTGTTAGGTCATTACCACCCTAAATATGTGTACGTGTTCCGTCAGTCTCCTCATGTGTAGATCCTGTGTTTGGCTTTTGTGTGGTTGTTAAATAAAGCTAGTGCTTGGTTGGTTAATCGTATCTCCACTGTTCTTTAGTTCTGAAAAGAACCTGCAAACGCTACAATATTAAATTCTGCCATAGTAAATACTGTAATCAGTACAATAAAGGAAACAGTATTATAACAACATTGATGTTTCAGGTATGATGATAGGTGATGATGCAATCAGATGAGTTCTGGGTAAGCGGTTCTCACCAGTAGATACGAGGAAGGACTGTGCTCCCTTACTTCATGTAATGTAGTAACTCCTTTACAAAACTTAATAATAAAAAGTCAACATAAATAAGAAATAAAATTACAAACCAGTTCATAATCTTAAGGTATTATACCTTATTATTTAGTTTTATACCTTAAGATATAGCCTACATAAATACAATTTCTAGTGATGTTATTATACGACTTCCTGAAAATCATGCACGCTATTAATTAAAGTTTTGCTTCTCTTTGTTAATACAATTAATTGAGCCTGGAAGTGAAGTGTCATTTTGAGAACAACATCTACAGTAGGATTTACAGAACACAGGAGCAGTTATTCTTTCCCAGTAAGAACAATGAAACTGGACATATACTGCAGATTTATTTGTTAAAACTGTGTAAAGAGCTTGAAAGAGCTGTTGCTAGGTTTTTTTTTCTGAATCCTATTTTTTTAATCTGTTCATAGTGTTTTGTCTTGGCAAGCATGTCTGAAGCTTGTATATTTGTATGTTTAATTTTTTTATGGAACAGTTCTTTATGTGTCATGCCTAAAATTATTTCTGTATTTGAATCACAGTTCATTTTCAGCCTTCTGAAAATGGACTATGTTCCTCTAATTTAGTATTTTTAAAGAGAATATTTTAATTTAAATGTTGCATGATGAAATAAGAAAATAAACGTGGAGAATATCTTCCAGGTATTCTTTGATTTAAAAAATGTTTATTTTTCAGGTTGTCTTAAAAACTTTACTAGGTCAAGCCATTTTTTCCCTTTTTTGGCTGAAGAAACATGCTAGTGGCTATTGTCTATAACAGTTCCGTGTTACTTTTCATTATTGTTGTATAATCTTGGTTATCTTTTCTACTCTCACTAATCTATCCTGATCTGAGTAGGACCTTTCTACCACCCTAGGACCTCTATTTTGTGCTTCTCCTGATTGAAGTTGAAGTTTTACTCATATTGATCCTCTAATACCATTGGAATAAGACTTGCATGCTGCAGAAGCAATTATAGCTTTCTTCTGGTGATGGGACTGGGCTGGACTTTTGCATTGTACCATTTATTTTTACTTAAACCCCCCGTCACATCCCTGCCCAAATAAATATGATAGGACTGCTCTTTGACACCAAGCTTTTCATCATATCCCTCTGTTGAAGCCACTACAGAAACATACAACAATAGTTAAATTGCGATTGGGTCAGGCTTTCCCTTTCTGCACCTGTAATATAGTACCTTGGAGGAATAATTCACATTTTCCCTTGTGAATAGCACTATTTATTAATAAATTAAATGGGATTATTATTTTTGGTTATTACTTTCGGTGTGTCAGTTACGGAGCTAATAATTAAGAAAGGGTCTTATTTCTACAGTTAATAATCAAGAGATGCTAATAAATTCACATTTATTTCAAAGCCATGAAGCAAATTATTTTTAACTATCTTTTGTCATTATAAAAATCTTATCTTGATAGGCTGCAATATCTACAAGGCACCTTATTGTAGGACTCCTTGACTTCTAGGACAACTTAATTTGTTTTGATTCCATCTTCCCTTAGTGTCATTAAATGTCAACCTTTGCCTCAAAAACATTCTGTTGATCTGTTATATCTAATGTCAAATTAGGACATAAAGAATTTGGTTAAAGAAATAATTAATCCATAGACTGGCTCATTGTAAGCAGTATTTTGCTGTTGTTTTTATTCCATGTAATTTTCTAAAACAAAGAACTCCCGCTCCAGATGAAGAAACTTTCCAACATGGTACAAAAGGAAATTCTAAAACCAGGGTATAGGGAAAAAAATTGCAATGTAACATACAGTAGGAATGTAGGTGAAAAAAGACTTTGTTCTGTTTGCTTCTGCTGCCCCCTTAGAATTTTTGAGCCTTAAAAATGTAGTTGATTCAATATTTATAACCCTTATTCTTGCCTGGAGCTTTGCACACTCAGAATGAAAGTCTGTTTTCATCCTCAATTTCTAGTGCAATTTTTTATCTCAACTGCTGAAAAACAGAAACAATCTTGATCATTAGGTATGGATATCTTTGCCTATTTTAATAGTATTTAAAAAAATAAGAATATGCAAAATGTAATATTTTATGTGATATTTAAACAAGTAAACTTTATGCCCACAGCAGCCCTGCTCGGTTCCCACTGTTTATTAACAACGAGGATAGTTTAAGATTGCAAGTTGTCTGATCATTTTAAACAATTATATTATTGTGTTTATTATATTATATGATATTAAACACACTCCCCTTAACACTTCAGTTGGAGAGGATGTAGCACAATTTAACCTCGCATGCTACTCACCAACAGGTGTTTCTGCCTAATCCATAAGAAACGTTCTCTAAATATTCCATCAGAAATGTTTCAATCAGCATCAAATGATTCTTGCATGAGTGCATTACTGTAGTTAATGGAAATCCACAAGCTCAAGGGCTCAGGCAACTTGCTTTCCTTTACTTTGAAGTTTGAATTCATTCAAAAGATCAGTCTCAATAGGCTTCAGATGGCCTACAGTATATGACCACTTTTTTTTATAGGTGAGTGGCTGTTTAAAATGGAGTTTTTAATGAAAGTTCGGGAGAAATGAAGGCAGCCGCGCTCATTCGACACAGCTGCTGCAATTCTCCTGACGTAAGCAACCGGTCTCCATAAATATCAAACGTCACCCTCTCCTCTTCCTCGTTCGTTTTCTGCATCCCTCCTCCACCCCCTCTCCACCTTTGCAGCTACCCAATTGGTCGCATGGGGTCCTATCCTCCCCGTCCAACGGCCGGGAGGTTGGCCCTCAGCCAAGCGGGTTACGCCAAATCTCCACATCACAATAAACAATTCTAATTTCTCCCAAACTTTCGGCTGCTGTAATTCCTCGTGAAAGCATATAGTCTAATTGTTAGGAATTACACTTGAGGAAAAAAATCTCAGAGCCTAGGGTCCCTTTAAATTGATGTATGTTAGAAAAGACATTTATAAATTAAATATATATTACATTGTAATTTTCAAACAGACAGATATTCTTGGCTTTTAGGAAAAAAAATCTGGTCATACAGTGTGTTTAGTTACTTTTAATGGTGACATATTATATGTTAGTTTCAGCAAGGTTAATATTATTTGCACTTGCCAGCTTAATCCCCTAAGTGAAAAGAACTTAAACAACAGATATTGTTTTTTGTTGTAATCATGGAGCTATCCATGGCCCAAAAGTCAAGTAATCATGGAGGAGGAATTGGGTGAGACCATTAAGACAGCCGACATTGGAATAGATTAAAGAACAAAAAAGGGATAAAGAGAAAATGAGAAGGAGGAATGTGAAAAATGTAAAAAACATGATCATCTTCATCATCTGTCCTCCATCTCTTGATTCAGATCTTGAGATCATGAGAGCACATCTCCATGACATTAGACTTGAAACTAGATTCTTCCCAGGTATATTGAATCCTGAAAGAATAAATTACTTTGAGCTTTATTATCTAAGAGAGCTTGCTTGTCTTATTTATTTGGAAATTACAATTTATTTTATTATAGAATCTTAAGGTTGAAATTATCTCTTCTATTTTAGATAATATAGTTTAGTTAGTCCTTGTCACATCCTCCACATCCAGAGGATGCTCCTGCTCTGTCCTGTTCCTAGTTTCCCTGTGTTTTACTTGTTACACCTGTGTTTTAAAAGTAACACCACAGCATTTCATTGATCCGATCACGCATTCATTTCCAATCATACAAAGTATGCCTTTCACATGCTCATAAAATATATTAATTTAGGAACATTAACATATTACTGTATGTAAACTCTATTGTATATGGCTGGTCTTGGTAGTTTAAAGAAAAAATACACACCAGTATTCCATTTCTCCCTAAACATTTGAAGCATCAGTCTTACGCTCCTTCTGACCATATTATTATAAGTTTATATACTTTATATACTTTGTGAAAATTGATCATTTTAAACTTTTCTGCTAATACACTCGTTATCGGATTAAACAAAAACATTCTTTTAGAATTTGATTAATAGGAAATATAATATGGATTTGCGTATCTAAATAAATGAATACCGGTATAACTATATCCATGTACTGTTGCACAAACTGTACTATAAGACTTTCCATTGATATGTGTTTGGCTGTTTCAGTGGTTATCACATGACTTGCCTTGGTGGTGGATAACCTAAGTGACTGATTTATAACCCTGAGGTTGGGTGTTCAAACCTAGCTGTTGCCATGAGTTTTATTTTAACAAATAAACATTTCTTTGAAAAACTAAAATAGCAAATATTATTGGCATTATATTAACTTTTTTTATATTTCTACATATCACAACATGTTCGTACTGTATGTACACAGCAGTACTGCAGGGTGTAGGGCACAAACCCGCGTGAGCCCGAGAGCCCTATATTAATGTTGTGCATTCGCCTGGCGCTGTGCGGTTTTCACATCTCTCTCTCTATGAGAGTGCTGGCTTTGGCTCTGAGTCTGAGTCTCTGTGTCTACATTGTTTGTAAAAAAAACGGTTTCACAGGTATTTTCAAAGTAGAATAGGGCGAGTCTTCCATGAAACACACTCCAGCTTCCCCCACGGACACGGACTGTGTAAAAAAATCGGTTTGAACACCATGGGTGCTGTTTTTAAGACGCTGCTGAGTAAAGTATAGGAATTTTCCTGCTGTCAGCAGTATTGTGTATATAGTTGACCCTTAGCTGAATGAAAACAGGACATAAAGAAAGGGTTTCAGAAATCAAACAAAGCTTTATTCCTGTGCTTACAATCTGAGTAATTGGAGGCTCCACTGTTATGCTTCCTATGGTGATATACAGCCGGGGCATTCAGGAATGTGTAATGTAAGTCAGATTATGAATGAATAAAAGCATTTTATTAAAAACGCGTTTGTGTTTGGGTGCTGTACCAAAAAATAAAGTGCCGTTTTTCATTCAACAAGTGTCTGAGTCACTGTGTCCGTCCTATATAATAAGGCCACAATATGTCTTTTATGTGTCGCACAAAACTGACTTGCTTTAACAAAATATATTTACTAATCTTTTTGCCTGGCAATCTACCTGAATGCCCAACTATCTGAGAAGCCCTCCGTGAAACCAACAGAACCACAATTGAACTAGTGTTGATAACAAGAGAGAGTCCCCGTTACTCCCATTTTGATTTAAATCGCAAATGCGTGTTTAATTAAATGTCTTTATTGATTCACAATCTGACAAATGCAACCTAAATTGTTATCTTGATCTTCTGCATAATAATCTTCACCTCTCTGTCCAGCATATTTATTTAATTACATTTTGACAGATCGTCTTATAATTGTCACGATTACAGTCCCTCCTCTTTGAGGATGCTCCGGCCCTTTCACTTCAGACTTGATTATGTGCACCTGACTCCTGTTCCCAGCCCACCTTAAAAGCCAGGTGCTGACTTTCATCCAGGCTCTGCATCTGATTTCCGTATCGTGCAAGTCCGGGACCTGGAAGTGCTGGTCCCGTTAAGGTTTTAATATCTGTTCTTGTTCCCTTTCCACCGGTTCCGACCCAGTTCATGTTTTTAATTCCTTGTTGAACGGATCACCTGGCTATGGACTTATTCTTGTGTTTTTGGATTCCCTCTCTGGATTATTTTTGGATTGTTTGCCTCGGCCACACCTCCCCCGTGCACCAGTGCACTTTGGACATGCCCCCGTTTTC
This sequence comes from Lepisosteus oculatus, assembly GCF_040954835.1. Taxonomy (NCBI): domain Eukaryota; kingdom Metazoa; phylum Chordata; class Actinopteri; order Semionotiformes; family Lepisosteidae; genus Lepisosteus; species Lepisosteus oculatus. The sequence continues at coordinate 6,476,249 of NC_090719.1, read as the reverse complement.
ATCCCTGTGTTCCTGCATGATCTTTTTCTTAATGTTTCCTCACAATTCTGGATTGTGTTGTCCGCATAAGGTCCGGAAAGAACTGATCGTTACAATAATCGATTGTTGTCAGAATATCCCCCCTTCCAAAAATCCTTTTCTTGTTGTTATGCTTACAGTGAGGTCAATGTAAACATCACACCTCTATAATAAAAAGTTCTATACAAATGCAGAGAATCATCATCACATACTGTATCACTATATATGTGTTTATTATCTTAGCTTGTAATACAAAGTTGATCAGTTCTCAAATGACTGATCTTGTATTATCTGATCATTAATGATATATTATTTTATTGATTTCTATATTGTTTTTATTCATTGACTATGTCAATTATGTTGTTCACTTGCATTTTTATAGAATACAATTTTGAATAATAAGCAAAATAATATTCAAGTGGTAGAACTGTGTCAGTGTGCATTGGCTGTAAAGAAACAAGCAAAGGTTAATAGCACTATGAACTGCATAAAGAAATGTAAAAAAGTCTTTAGGTGTTAGGCCAGAAGTGGATGGTATAGCAGGAATAAACAGTAAATCACAGGAGAGCAAAGGGCAGGGCAGGTGAGAAAGAGCATCCAAACAGTGAGAGATCAGTTGGAAGAGGTGTGAAGATGAAATCGGTAAACGAACGCGGTAGTTTAAAAAATAGATCAGTCTGTTATTAAGAGAGGGGGAAAAGTGTAATCTGCCTGATACAACTATTAAGAATAATATAAGAATTTAATCTTAAAGAAGAAGTCTAAAGAACACTGGACACCAGATTGCAGCTAGCTTCCGGCAAGACAGACCGTAGCTTTTCCACTTTTTTGTTTCCCTTTAGTTTTCCTACCGGCCATGTAATACACGACATTGTGGAATAACATTTTATTTTAAAGGGAACATAGAGAAACTAGGAACTAGAGAAATCAAGAAAGTCTTTTTTCAATAGAATTCATGAATGCACATCCTGTTCACTGGGTTATTTAAATACCAATATTTTTAATATTTAATATTTAGATATCCTTAAAATACCAATACCAGCCATATACTTTTATCAACAGACTGCTCCAGCTACGGTGTTCAAGAGAACGTTTCTGCAGGTCTTTCCTCCCGGCAGCTGTCAGGGTGTATAACGCTGCCCTAGGCTAGGACTGTTAGCCATTCATTTGCTCGTCTATGGACGGCATGCGTGCTCCATTGTACTTTTTGGACAGTCTGTATAAACCTATGCACATTTTGCACATATGTTATTGTTTTTACAGTAACTATGATCATCACATTTTGCACACATTTGTGCATTTATTTATTTTTTATTTATTTATTTTTATATTTATTTTGTTGTCTTTTGTTTTATAACTATTCTGATGTCTGTTTTTGTTTGTCTTGGGCTAGACTGCTGTAACACATCAATTTCCCTATGGGATTAATAAAGTCTTATCTATTTATATACAGTTTGTAACCTAGGGATTTCTACATGTGTGTCTTTATTTAGGGGTTACATTATTGCCAAAGGCTAAGCTTTTAGCTTCAGTAACGTGTACGCCGTATGGCATACATGTTTGTTTTGGGTTAAGCTTGTTCACATATCTAAAACGACATGGTTGAAAACTGTTCCAGAGCCACTGTTATTTCATCAGTGAAAAGCACATCATGAAATGCCTCTCCCTGTTTAATCCATTGGAAAAAAGAAAAGGAGCAGAAAGCATCTGATGGTCATAAACAATATTAATTTAGGAACAGCATCAGAGATATTTTTTAACTGCACTGCATCGGAGAGAATACCATAGCGCGTTTTTTTACTCCCTGTTGGAAACAGGCTTTCATAAGAATCAGTATAGCTTCTGGGAAATACATTTTTCCTGCATTAAACTTGAACTCATTCAGAGTGCCCTACATTACAAACTCCAAGAGTTTCATTTTGAGCTCTCATTGACACAGCTGACACTCCTCCATACAACTCAAGTGAAAAATTAATAATGCAAATGTAAACGTCGTATTTGCAATTTGATGATAATAAAAATATTAAGTTCTCTAAAGCTTTCTCAGTCAAGTATGATAATTTACCTAGGGAGCTGTGTAAGCATGCGTAGGCAGCAAAAGATCAGCTAAACTGGGAAGAAAATGCTTTTAGAGAAAATGTTTCAAGTGTGAAAGTTGAGTGTGAATTGTGGTGAGCCTCTGATTGGGGAAAAAACACCTGCTGATCTGTTCTACATACCAGGAAGACAACAGAATATGATTTTTTCTATTCGAAACATCTATTTTAAACATTTAATTAAGAAGTAAAAACCTTACAGCGTACACAGCTTTCTAAGCAGATCAGGAGGAAGAAAAATCACCCGTGTTTCGCGCATCAAAAGTGGTTATAAAAAAAGTTTTTATAGCTTTTAAAGTCGTGCAATGTCTAAGCAGGAACACATCATTATATCGTATATATGAAAAATATATAATATATCTTATATATGAAAAAGTGTGAGTGTCTCGCTGTACTGAAAAATTAAGCACGGTTTTTCCATTCAACGAGTGCCTGAGTCACTGTGTCCATCCTATATAATAATGCCACAATATTATAAACGCCCCAGTTAGGCTGGGCAATCGAATGTAATGTGTTCCTGCTTAACTTTAAAAGTGCATGACTTTAAAAGCAATAAAACAGGTTTTGATTGTCAATAACCACAAAAAACGGGTGATTTTTCTTCCTCCTCATCAGATCCTTCTTGGAAAAATATCTTATCTGCTGCAATTTGGGCACAGAAGGGTTAAAAAGAAAGTCAAACAGGCAGGGGGAAGTGTGAGTTGTGAAAATGTTACCTGTCCAGGATAAAGCAGCTAGAAAATAAGTGTATTTACACCTGTGAAAAGCATTCCAATTTTAATGCGATGAGGAAGACATTATTCATAAAAAATTATCTTGTACGGTCTGTAAACTGAAAATGTATGAAGGAGACACTTTGCGTATCGCCTCTTTTTACACTTGGAAGAACATTCCAATGTTAATGCAACACTGAAGATATTATAAATAACCTTTTAAATCTGAAGGGAGATCTAAAGGAAAACACACGGTACAGGTTCCTGCTACAGTAGCTATCAGAGGGAAAGACGGTGACGTCACCGCACGGGCGAGCAGACACAACCTCTAATGTCAGGTGTATGCGTTTAATATATTAAGATCTTTGAATTAATATTGTTATTGATTTCTTTAGCCTCACAACATTGTCCAGTAAATCCTGTTCTCACCATTGACACATTTAGCCAATTTCCAGGTCAGAGTTTTCAACTATATGCATGTCAAAGGCCTGGGAATGATTTGAAAACCTTGTTCTAGGTGACTACTAGCTTGGATAAAACTCTGGGACAAATTGATTAATTAGAAAAAATTCAACATCATGTTTTGTGAAGACTGGACCTGGAATGAAATTTCACACCTATAATAAAAAATCATAAAAATATTGAAAATAATAAGAATAAAACCATTGCAATTGCTTTAAAAACCTTTAGAGACTGCTAGAGAGCCTTTATCTGCTGTTATGCAATGAAAAAAGAACTCAGAGTTGCCTTCTGGTGTGAAAAAAAGGAGCACTGATAAGAAAAAACTGATTGATTACCCCTTCTGAGTCAATGATTGACAGCTAAAAGGCAGGTGGAATGCAGCTTGAGGTTTCTAGAGGAAGTCTTACCCCCTAAGGGCTCTGAATGGCTGAAAATACAATGAATGACAGCGCTTTTTACCAATCAGATCGCCTTATTTCTCACGATCGGTCTTCAAACATTTATTTCAAAGTCAATAACGTTCAATAGCCTCCAGGTCTGGAAATAAACTAGTCTGGGTTATTTTGGAAATATATCATCCTTCAGAATAAGGTAAAAATATGGGATATATTTTTTTGGCTGGTTTTTGCTTTTGCGGTTTTGTTGGTAAAAATGTATGATATTGACATGCTGTGCTGGCTGGGTGGCCGGGTGTTTTTATTGGGATTCTGCTAGTTCATTAATTTATTGGTTTATTGCATAATAGTGTCATATCTGTGGAAACAAACTTTATGGTTTTGTTGTGATGATATTGGAGAATATGTGCATGGAAGAAAATTTGTGGAGCGGTTTGAAAAACAAACGTTGTTTATCTTTTGTTATCTTAAAAAAAAGTGGCATCTGGGGAGAAAGGCGTGGTCACCAGTGACCACGATCCGGGCAAACAGGATAATGCTCTTCTTGTGTCTAATTTTTAGTTAAGCAGGATTTGAGCTACAGACCATAAAAAAAACAGGATTCACTTTTTTCACATATTGATGATAATGATATCAGTAGCAGTTTGATTTTATTCCTTGTTATTAATAAATGACTTAGATTTGAACGTTGTGATATTTAGAAATATAAAAAAACTCAATAGTGTCCATAATATTGCTATTTAAGTTTTTCAAAGAAATGTTTGTTTAAAGAAAACTCGTGGCGATAGGTGGATTTGAACACCCGACCTCTCGCTTATAAGTCAGTCACTTAAACCATCACGCGACAACCAGTGGAACAGCCATATACATATACTGCTGTTTGTGTTACAGTGCATAAATATAATTATTGTTATCAATTTATTTAGATACGCAAATCCATATTATATTCCCTATAAATCCAATTCTAAAAGTATGCTTTTGTTTAATCAGATAACGAGCGTATTTGCAGAAAAGGTTAAAATGATCAATTTTCACAAAGTATATAAACGTACAGTAATATGGTCTGAAGGAGCACGTAAAAATGTTTCCGAAATAACCACATGTAACACTTTGATGCTTAAAATGTTTAGGGAGAAATGGAATACTCGTGTGTATTTTTTTCTTTAAACTACCAAGACCAGCAATACCGTTTACATAATATGTTTATAATAACATATTATAACATGTTATTATAATACAATTATATACAATTTAGGAACATAATATGTTTATGTTCCTAAATTAATATCGTTTATGACCTTCAGATGCGTTATGCTCCTCTTCTTTTTATGTTCAGCTACTAAAAATTTTAACCCTTTAGTGGTAAAATTCCATATAAATATTCAATACTAAGCGGATTAAAATTTGCACAGTAAAGAGATTAAATGATTAAATCTTTTCACTACCGACCAATGCAACACGAATGCCCCTGTCGGTCATTTTGGCCAGCCAATCACGTACCGTGGTATTGTGAACTTTGAATGGCTGCATCTGTATGTGTAAAGTGCTTGAAGAGCCTTTGTGATGAAAAGCACAATACTCTACAAATACACAGATGTCTTACTACTTATACTAACCTTATTACTGTTTTTTGAATGTGTTCTGAATCTCAAGTCTATTTTCTTTATTAGTAGTTTTTTACTTGATCGGATACATAGGACTAGTCCACGTACAAGTCTGCAGTTATCACGGGTAGTCAGTCACAGCTAAGATGACATATGGTATACTTCTTTCATTGTCTGTAATACAAACCTGCTGGCTTCTGGACCACACATCAGACTAACGAACTTCACTACTCCAGTGAGCTTCCTTCTAGCTCTAATGGCAGATGGAATGGTAGTAAATGTAGATTTACTCCGGTGATTTGCTATCCAAATAAAAGAAAACACTACTTGGTAAATCCTGAACCATTTGAGAAATTTCGGAATACAGAGTCATATGGACTATACTAAAACAGTGAAATGGAAGGTAGTTTGTTCCCTCTGTTCTCAAAGATTCCCCAAATCATGCAGGGGGTTCTCTGAGTCCCTATATGTTCTCAATAAATCGCTATGCATCTATAGAAAGATTGCTAAAGAATGTGATCATTTGGGAACATTAGGGATCCGTCATTGGAGAACATCTTAACAATCCTAGAGCTTTACTTTCAATCACGGATGCCAAACTTTTGCATATCATCTGACATGAACATGTCATCTAAAATTGGCTCCTAAGTGTTCAATTGATATGATTAATAAACATCTGGGGACACTGTAACATGTGGGGTTAATTCTGAACATTTGCTAAGGATTGTTTCATTTTATGTACTGAAAATATGAGAACATTGGCGTACATCTTGAACCATCTGAGAGCTAAATACCGACTATACTAAAACAGTGAACTGGAACGTAGTTTTTTCCCTCGTGTTCTCAAATATTCACAAAAGGTCTGAGAGGTTCTCAGAGTCCCTATATATTTACAGTGAAACCCTATGCATCTTTGGAAACGTGCGAAAATGTGCAAACAATAGGGACCAGCCGAGGACATTGGAGAACATCATAATCATCTGAGAGCTAAATACTGACTATACTAAAGTAGTGAACTGGTAGTTCATTCCCTCCTGTTCTCAAATATTCCCGAAAGGTCACAGGGCTTTTCCGTCTCCCTACCTGTTCACAATGAAGTGCTATGCATCTTTAGAAGAGTTTGCGAAAAATGTGAAAATTTGCGAACATTTCGAGATCAGCCGAGGATGTTAGAGAACAACGTAAACATCTGAGATGTAAATACTGACTATACTAAAACAGTGACCTGGAAAGCAGTACGTTCCCTCGTGTTCTCAAATATTCCCAAAAGGTTGGAGAGGTTGGACATTGGAGAACATCTTAACCATCTGAGAGCTTCACTTTCAATCACGGATGCCAAACGTTTGCATATTCAAGATGGCGGCGCGCATGGACGCAGCGGCTTCATTAGCTCTCAAACAATGGTGCCCTTTGTTGGCTATTCTTACGTTTTTTGTCACGTTATTTACTCAAAACACTGAAGCTTACTTCTCCTACGACCGGAAAACATTACTGGACATCAGAAACAACTGCAGGGATTTCTCCTTTAGTTCGCTCAACCTGGATTACATCAGCTCGTCCATCCTCTACACCGCAGACCCGGAACCTGATCGTGACCGCCGGGTGAGGAGACGGCGCAAGCGGTGCGAGCGCAAACAGAAACGCGGTAAGAGAGCCGGGCTGCAAATAAGACTAAAAGAACAACTGAACAGACCACCTATACCCAGCCTGTTCCTCGCTAACGTATGATCCCTAGACAACAAACTGGAGAAATGAGAAATAAAACTCAGGCTCACTACTCACCAGGAAATAAAACACTGCTGCACTCTTGTGTTTACGGAAACGTGGCTTCACAACAACATACCTCCGCCATTCAGCTGGATGATTTTTTAACTCTCCGATCAGACAGAACAGCTGACTCTGCTAAAAATAAAGGAGGAGGTATGTGTATTTATGTCAACCAAGCATGGTGCAGAGATACTACAGAAATGGCGATCCACTGCTCACCCGACTTAGAATATTTAATGGTAAAATGCCGACCCTTCTACCTACCTAGGGAATTCACATCAGCCATTATTACTGCTGTATACACACCTCTGTAACGTTGCCATAGCCAAAATGTAATGGTAGTGTGCTCTCTGAAGGCACCAGTTCTATAGGGTTTGGGCATTTACTGGGACAATTATTAATTGTAGCAGTAAATCACAAAATTGATTCTTTTGATGGCTTTAGAATCCAACCATGCGACATAACTCAAACAACGCACACACACACAGGTACTAATACACAAGGATACATTTATTAATACATAAAATATGCATATAAACCTAACAGATCTTATTGAAAGGGTTATCAGAATACAAAAGATATATATTCAATCAGTTACAAAGTGTTACACATATCAAGAGGACATACATTCGGTATATCATTCATTTAGACCGTTTCGTAAATGCACTTGGTTATAACTTCTACATCAGATACTCAAAACAAGTACATAACTCTTAGGAATTAAACTGATATCAACTGGTTGGGATAACAATTGAATTCTCGAGCTGTAATGCATTGAAGTTGAATACTCATCCAATCTTTGGGGATTCAGATCTCCTGCGGGCACAAAGAAACAGTTGCAGGCTGTTGCTGTCCAATCCGAGCTCTCTGGTTCCGTGCCAGGCTGTGCTGTGCGGTTTGCGACGGTGCGCTGCAGATGCTCACTGACCGGCTAGTTAGTGTTGGCTTTAACTAGCAAAGTTTGCGCACAGGAGAAAAGATGACTGTGGGTCCCAGCAAGTCAGGAAGAGGACCGGTTCGTTCCTGATGGAGAGCTAGTTTTGAATAGTGATTCAGCTGTCCACAGTTCCGACCTGTTCATGAGGCTTGCTGCTGGTGCTAACCTCGGGTGGATCCTCTGGTTACTCTCTGGCAACCTCCTCTCTAGACTCTTAGAGCAAAGGAAAGTTCTGGCACTCGGACACACTGGCCATTCCGTGGTTGTCCAGGCTGAGTCTCAGGATGGTCAGGAGGCGCGCTGCGAGAATGTCCTGCCCTTGGGAGCCTTCTGCTCCTGGGCCGTCCTGCCCTGGAATTCTCCTTTGAATTCCCTTTAGAATTGTCCACAGAATTCTACTGAATCTTACTGAATCTCTCAGGCTCTCTGTGTTGCCTGTTTTTACCTGGAGGAACTTCAGCTCATTGATTGGCTGAAAGTTCCATGGGCATCAGAATCCCACGTGGGTTACTCGGCCCTACCAGTCCCTGATTGGTTGATCAAGGTGAGATATAAGTCACTTACTCCTGACACTGTCCATCTGGCACTCCCTAGACAGATAGGCGCCAATGGATGACCATTGATCATGATAGCCAGGCTTAGCTAAGTGCATCCCCCAAACGGGAGCTGTCCTAGGAAACCTTAACAAAGGAAACCTTAAATCAGCCTGCATGAATAGTTTCTCTGTGGCTGCACCACAGAGATGAACAGAGAGATGAGGCCTAATTTGGGAAGGCTCAGAACACTTAATTCTTTCTTATTAATAAGCCTCGCCGCTACACCTCCTAACGCTAATGGTAAGGAAGCAGTCAAAACGCTGTCCAAAGCTATTAGTAAACAAGAATCAGCACACCCTGATGGTGTTTTTATTATTGCAGGTGATTTTAATCAGGGAAATCTGAAATTAATCCTGCCTAGCTACAACCAACACGTTGACTGCCCCACCAGGGGAAACAACACACTTGACCTTGTTTATACTAATGTACCCGGTGCTTACAAAGCAGTACCTCACCCCTCTCTTGGACAATCTGACCACATCTCCCTGTTCCTACTCCCAGCCTACAGAAGACTTCTCAAACGCACCAAGGCTCCAGTTATAACTGTAAAAACATGGACCAAAGAGGCAGAATCAATGTTTCAGGACTGTTTTGAGTGCACAGACTGGAGTGTGTTCAAAGATGCAGCCTCCCATGGATCCCACACTGATATGGATATGTATGCATCAGCAGTCACTAGCTACATCAGCAAATGTGCTGATGATGTGGTGAGTGTTAAAAAGATACGCAAACTCTCGAATCAAAAACCTTGGATGAACACTGAGATCCGATCCCTGCTCAAAGCCCGTGATGCAGCCTTCAAATCTGGTAATGAGGAAGAACTGAGAGGGTCTAGGAAAGAATTGAGAGTTGGCATAAAATCTGCCAAGAAACAGTACAAATCCCAGATAGAACACCACTACAACATCAACACTAACCTATGACGCATGTGGCAAGACAAAAATACAATCACAAGCTACAAGAGCAACACAAGCCCTGTAAGCGCTACTGACCCCTCTCTTCCAAACAAGCTTAACACCTTCTACGCACGCTTCAAAGCTCAAAACCCTGAACCAACCACCTGGACCACTGACTCCCCTACCACCCCACCCCCCACACTATCCAAGCAAGATGTGTGGAAATCACTAAGTAGAGTGAAGACACATAAAGCTGCTGGACCTGATGGTATTCCTGGCCTGGTACTCAGAACATGTGCCTGGCAGATAGCTGATGTCTGTACCGATATCTTCAACATATCCTTGGCCCAGGCCACTGTACCTAGCTGCTTCAAAATGATCACCATCGTGCCAGTACCGAAAAAATCAGCCCCCACATGCCTAAACGACTACCGCCCTATTGCACTCACCCCCACCATAATGAAGTACTTTGAAAAACTACTTATTCCGCACATTCCAAAAACACTGGATCCTCTCCAGTTTGCCTATCGCACAAACCGCTCCACAGAGGATGCAATTTCTATAGCTTTACACACCACACTAACCCACCTGGATAAAAGGAACACCTATACAAGAATGCTGTTCATTGACTTTAGCTCTGTTGTAACAGAAGAAATAAGGTTCTTGATCCCGAGATGAAGTAAAACAGATGAGTTTATTGCATGCAAGGAACAATAAAGCCGAAGTCTTGTTTCCCGCAAGAAACAACAAAACCGAAGTATTGTTCCACGTACTGTTACAAACTTTTGGGTTATATAGTGTTTTCTTCTCTGTTTCTGACGTCACTCGGTCTGATGGTAAAGAGGGGGGTTCATGGTATTTGGCCAGTTTACGATGTTCTGGGCAAATGGTCAATTTAACATTACACCCAGGGGGGTTCCTAGCTTGCATCTGCAATCCTTATCAGTTAACCCCCTTTCCTGCCATAAACCCCAGCTTGTGACTTAGAAGTCTAAACCCCCTACAGAAAGGATTAAATTCAAACCCCCGTCTTCACATCTTTCTTCACTCATACCCATTAAACTTTCTACCAAACTCAGGGCTCTAGGTTTACATACAACCCTCTGCAGCTGGATCCTAGACTTCCTCACCAGCAGACCCCAGACTGTCAGGATTGGCAACCTCACCTCTAACACACTCACCCATAACACCTCCTCAAGTCTGTGTGCTCAGCCCACTGCTTTACTCCCTGTTCACCCACGACTGTACTGCTAAGTTCAGCACAAACACCATCATCAAGTATGCTGACGATACCACAGTCGTGGGCCTGATCACTGACAATGATGAGATTGCCTACAGGGAGGAGATAAAACAACTCGCAGACTAGTGCCGAACCAACAACCTATGTCTCAACATCAGCAAAACCAAAGAGCTGATTGTTGACTTCAGAAGACAAGGAAAAGTTCACTCCCCCATCTACATAGAGGGTCTGCGGTGGAGATGGTGAATAACTTCAAATTCCTAGGTGTTCACATCTCTAAGGACCTTACATGGACACTGAACACCCCCAGTCTCATCAAGAAGACACAACAGCGGCTGTACTTCCTGAGAAGGCTGAAGAAAATACACCTACATCCACTGATCCTCACCAACTTCTACAGATGTACGGTGGAGAGCATACTGACCAGCTGCATCGCAGTCTGGTACAGCAACTGCACCGCATCCGACCGTAAGGCACTACAGCGCGTGGTCAAAACTGCCCAACACATCATCGGCAGTGCCTTATCATCCCTCCAGGAAATATACAACACCAGGAGTCTGAAAAAAGCCACCAAAATTATGTCTGACCCCACTCACCCCAGTCATAACTTGTTTGTTCCCCTACCATCTGGCAGAAGGTTCTGGTCACTCCAGTTGCACACAACTAGACTCCAAAATAGCTTCTTCCCCAGAGCTGTCAAGTTGGTGACGCCCCCACTCCCTCCCACCATATTATGATCTCTCCTAACGTCTTCCTGTACCCACAATGACTGTACTACACCACCACACACACATGAAAGCCGAAATTGTACTGTCCCCTTGATAGCCCAGTAAAATTGTACTGGTTGTTATATTTATTAATTAACCATACTATTTTTGCACTGTTCCAAGAATTACCTTGCACTGTTTTTGTCCTGTTATATTTTCTCTGTTTGCGGAATTTTGCACAGTTTTGATTACTTGATTGATTGTTATTTTTGTTGTGTTATTACACGTTACTGTTATTGCTATTGTGTTACTGTCTATTGTCTTATCTTCTGTCCTATTTATATACTGCACCTGAGTGACTAATGAGAAACACTTTTCATTATACTATGCACCTGTGTAAGTATAATGACAATAAAGTTGAATTGAATTGAATTGTTTTTGTAGAGATAACAGCAGCCAAAGCAAGTACTGGGTCCCTTCGTCCCATCCGGTTGGTGCCAGACTGAGCAGATTTGTAACTTAGCACCATTACCACTCCCAAGACTTGCATAGTGTTTTCCATTCTGCTCCACACTGCTTTGGTTTCCTCTATGAAACACATGTCCCAGGGGTAATGTCTGGGTAATTCCTGGTGAACGATTATCTGAAGAAGACCTCTCTGTTCGCCACCCTCTGGTGCACAACCTTCCATCTGAGGTACTCGTCTAGTTCTTTTGACTGCATATATACTTATCTGGGAACCCGTAACCTCTCTCTGTCGACCAAATTCCCTTTCACCTACTTGTACAGGGCCCTGAGGTGGGGCAGAACTCGTATCTCCGGCTCCACTTGTCAGAGTGGGTGTAGGTCTTTTGTTGCTTTTCCTCCAGCGTTTGTCCACTGAATCAGGTGCCTCATCAAGATGGAGAACTACAACCTAACAAAATACTGGGTCTTGCGGGTGATCGGCTCCTGCAACACCCGACAGAGGTCACAGAAAATGCCATCTTGTTTTAGGAGGAAATGTGGCATCTCCTCCCCCTTCCTCAACCGCTTCACACATCCCACTTCTTGTGATGTATTAACACCTGTCTCCCCAGACAAACTTGATGACCATTCTTTGCAGTGATTGTCTGAGTCTGGCCAGCTTATGGTAGAACAGGGCTAGGTAAACCAACGCCATAATTTTCCCTGTGAGAAACAGTGACTGCGTCTTACACAGACTCAGCTTTCCATTCAGCTTCATGGTTCTCTCAGTTCAGTTTATGGCTCTGGAACAAAATCCCCAATATCTTAAGCAGCTCCGAGCAGAGCTGGAGAGCTTCTTGCACTGTCATCCCATCCTTTCAGGGTGCGAAGAGTTTGAGTTTGCTCTTTCTGCGCTTGAACTTCGATCTCAAAGCCCAGAGTATTGCTCCATGATCAGAGTATTGCTCTTCCACCCTATGTCTGAGCTCAAGTACAGCATTGTGTCATCTGAATGCTGGGAGATCTTAAGGACTTCCCCTGTATTTCCCGGTTACGCCAGGCCATCGGTGACTGGGTTATGTCTCACTGCCTCTTACTATGGCATCCATAGTGATCCATAGTGGTTCTTTTCTCCCCCTTCCTCTTTGCCTTCTTTGTGGGTTATTATCCAAGGGCCTCCCTCTTGTTCCTCTGTTTGGCAGGTTTCTGGCATTGTTGGGGGAGGTGGTGCAGCCTTTATTTTGTTTGTTGTCTTGGGGAGAGGAGGGGATTTCCCCTCTCCTGTTTCCCCTGCTCCTGCAACTGGTTCTGGCATGTCACCCTTGACCAGCTGTGCAAAGGATGGCTTATAGACTTGGCACTATTGAAGGCACTCAGCTCTGCATCTGTCACACTTTCTGGTGGTTTAAGTTTATGGTTGTTCAGCCCTTTTCTTTGTGGCTATAGGTTCTGCAGTTCTTGCAGAATTCCATCTGTCTTGGGTAGTAGAGGTACTCTCTCTCACCCCCGATGGAGAACTGCACCGATGGGTGGTGGAGTCTGTCAAGGCCATTCAGGTCATCCCTCTGTAGAACACGGTATTGGAGTTTGCCAGTCAAGATGCGGAACTTGTCCCTCATATCCTGGCGCTGGGATATCACGTTCACGTGCCGTTTCAGGAAAGCTGTTACCAGCTCATTCAGCACGTAGGCATTGGCATCAGGAGCATGATGGTCCTTTGTTTCTCCTTTCTCATGGGCTCTGCCCTGAAACTGCAAAATGGAGACTTGGATCCCAGCTCCCTACATATATGGTCTCCTTCTGTTAACTCTTGTCTGAAGCCAGGAAAGCATCCATGTATCCTTCCAGTCAGGCAGTAGATTTCCCCCACTAAAAGTTATAGCAGACCCTGGAGAAGAGTCAACACAAAGTGGCAACGTGTTGGCATCTTCTCCCCTTCTTCCAGGGGAAGTACACTATTCCTTTTTTACCTTTCCTGCAGAGGTAAAAAACACGAGGCTCTGGTGGAAGCAACAATAGAGAGAACGAGTCCTGGCTTTGTTCCACTTGGGGTTAATCCAACCAGGTTCAGGCGCATTGAAAAGCATAGGGAGAGAGCTATTGCTGGTTTGAAGGGGGGAGACAAGTCCTGCGGGCTAGTCACATGCACACAGGCCCAGCCAAGAGGCAGGAGTGTCAGAGAAAAGATGGATTGGATAGCGCTTCTGAGCCTTAAGGACACAGCAGCTGCCACGGGCAGGCCACAAGCACTTACTCACGGCCTAGAGGCCAAAGAGGCAGAGAGAGAGAGAAAGGAAGGAGAAGGAAAAGGGAAGGGCTGGTTCCCACCCAGTTCAGGTGCTTCTTGGCCTTAACCCACCTTAACTCTTGGCCTTAACTTTAGGGCTCAACCTAAAGTGATACCGGCTCAAGCACTCTTCAAGTTCTTCAGTTGCCTTCTAGACCTTCAATGCTGCGAGCAAGCCACACACAGTTGATCTTATCCAAAAGACCAAGGAGCAGTCTACAATTTTTTTTAATGCAAAATACCAAAACCTGTACAAAACTGCACAATGTCAATCGTATCTTCCACCTTTCCTTTGCTGCATGCAATCCCCATTTCCTGACCTCAAACTGTGACAAACTTTGCAACCAAGCCCATATCTTCCCACATACGTTTCCATTCCACTTTCAGTCCCCCCCTTCACTACAGTACACCTTGCCTCCCACAACTCAAATATAATTACACTAACTTAAAATCACAACAAAACGTCCACTCTCTGCCCCCTGACTGAACCTTCCATCTCTACACCAGCTTTGCAGCTGTCACAGTAAAACCCAGCATCAGAGTTTGAAACAAGTTCTCAAAGTCACTCCCCAGCCTCTGAGTTGTCCCATGCTCCCAAAATATGTCTCACTGACTTGACTTTCCCACACTCAGTCCAAGGACACACAGGATATCAACAATTTATGTTTGTACATCACCTCTCTCACTGGCAACCTGCCCCATGAGCCCAGACAGTTAAGATCTTTCAATCTATTACTCATTTCTCTTGGTTGAATTCCATTCCACGCTGTCATCTATTCCCACTATCCCATGACTGTCCATTCTCCTCACTACCCCATACAGAGTCCGATGATGCAAACATGCTTTGTCTTTCAATCCTTTGGTGTGCTTTTCAGCCATATTATACTGTGCTTATAATGTCAGGTGAGTGTTTCCTTAGTAGACACAGGAACACAAACCTCTTACTGTCCAGGACAACCAAAACTTAATAAAAAATATACTGCAACAAAAATCAAATCAAGTTTTATAGGCATAATTGGTATGTCCCTTGCTCCTTCTGTACTCCTCATCATACATTTCACATACTCACAACTGACCCCCCACAGAAACTGGAAAGCTAGTTGTGTAAGGGTTTTCCTCATACTCGCCAGTAGTAGATATACTGTACCTTTGCCAGATAGATTAGATCGGTATCTTATAATCAGTGCACAGTAACTGTACTGATCTCCAATTTTCCAAGCATGTAGGATCACCTTTTTTTCCCAACAGAGACAGGACTCCTTTCCTCATCGTCTTTCCCAAATCATGCCAACCTAAAATTTAATTAAATACCACCACTAGCTCTGGTTCCACACAATTGCAGAAAGTACAATAGAATTCCGCTGCCAGGTCATCTGGTAGCCCTGGTACCTTTCGTCTCTTCAGCCCTTTCATTGCAGTCTTTACCTCAGCTAAACTCAACCCCCTTTTCAAATTATTTGGATTTTCTACATCCACTTTAAGAATCCTTCAAATCCATCTGCCCCATCCCCTTCCACCAACTCTTCTTTCTTTAAAAAATCTTCATAACACCGCAAGGCTATTGCCACCATTCCTTCCGCACTCTTGTCCAGCTCACCTCGAGCATCCCTAATCCCCAAATACCTTTTTTAATTGTTGTTCTCTAATGGATCTAAGGAACTGCACTGTGCATACTTCTTCAGTAACTGTAACTGATGTAAGTGTAACTGAACCTGATTTGAAACAAAAAATCCTCTATACATATATAGTACTTCCTTCATTCTAGACTTCAATTCCAGCATCTGATGGATCTTGAAAGATAGTCCCAAGTTCTCTTACTTAGCTTACACCTCTTTCTTTGCTTGCCTTTTCCATTCCCTACAATATAATTGGGCGTCGTTCCTCACCCTCTTCTTCATCTCTTCCCGCCATCACCACCATGGATGAACAACCATCCTTCAGTGTTAACCATGTTTTCCATTCCTGCTTCATCAATTCTCCATACTCTTTTTCACCTAGAACTACGCTATTAAAACACCAATACCCAGGTCTGAATTTCACCTTCACCTTGTCATGGTCTAAAAATCAAACTCGAAATATCCTCTTTTGTACCTTGACACAATCTGACAAAAATAGTCTAGTCTTCTTTTCACTCCAATTGTGTTTTGCCACGTCACGTTCTTCTTAGATGGATTCCCTCTACCCACACTGTCCACCATTTTCTAATTCCTCAATAACTGTCTCAATTCCTGGACTTTCACTGTCTCACCATTGTCCAAATCCTCATTAAAATCCCACGCATAACAATCCCTCTTATTTGGTGCACACAATGGGGATCAGTCAGTAAAAAAGCCTCTTTTCAAACTCCTTAAAGCTGGAGCGTACACACAAATAAAATGAAACCTAACTCCAGCTTTTTCTCCATCTACTATCACTACCCTCCCTGACACCTTGTATATGAGTCTGTGACTAAAACCCTTTAATATCATAAAATACCCAACCCTGCTAAGTGAACCCATCCCATGCTCCATTTTGAGTATCCCTTCCTCTATTCCTTTGCAAATCTGTGTACCATTTTCTTCCACACCTGACCTTACTCCTCCAGCCTCTGAAACCATTTTAACAACTATCATGTTCTTCAGCCCCTGACTCCCCAAAAGTATCCAAAGGCCCTACATCTTCCTTATCCCTCTCCTTCTCCATCTGCGCCCAATATTTGATAACAGTAGGAACAATAGAATAGCCCCTTCACCTCCTTGCCAGAGTTTAGCAACAACATAGATCCCACCACCTGACGTCCCTTTTCATTTCTGCTTTCAATTCATTGGCCGAGTCCAGTCAAGCTACAGTACATGCATAATCCACCACCCATGGTACTTTCTCCCCAGTCTGATGTGGCATGCATTTCAACCTCAGAATTAGAGGAGGACATTGCAAGATCCTCTTTCAGTTTACAGTTGTCAAGAGTTTTCCTCTTCTCCTCAGAACACAATGTCTTCTTTGTGTCTTCCATTCCCGACTTAAATGGCAAAGTATTTACCACCAGATCCTCATACATTCCCTTTTTTCTATGACCATCTACCACCTCTGCCTCAGATCCACCGCCAGCTTCCATGGTTGTAACCATCAAGACCTGCTCAGATGTGCCTAACCTGTCATCTCCTGTCCCTGTTACTCCTTCCAATTTCTTTCCCTCACCACACCTGAAAAACTGCGAGACCTACTAGGACAGCTGCAATAAACATGACCCAACCCTCTACAAAAATTGCAAGCCACAGTGCTGGTACAATCTACCACCATATGGCCAGCCACACCACACCTCCTGCATAGAATAATGGTTCCTGGCTGCTGCAACATGGCCTTGTCTCCCACATTTTCTGAAAACATCCAGATGTCCAGGAAATCTTGCATCATACCCAATGCAAAGGATGCTGGCGGGTTTATTACCCCTCCCCCCACAGAATCACTGGGTCTCAGTCACACCATATAAAGTCTCTTTCTAGTCTATATCCCCTCAGCATCCCCACAGTAAAAAAAAATAATAACATTTTACCTATAAAACTCATTTTGCACTATTGATGTTGTATCTCATAATATAAATTAGAAATATCAAATATCCATTACTCAAAGACATGTACACAGTACAATATATGTATTCACATTATTTCCATTAATCAATAACTAATTTTGACTTAATAGAAGGTTCTTGAGTTCAGTTGTTGACCCTAGGATTATAAAATGTAAACTTAGGTACTGTTTGGGTTTTGTTCAGTTGAGCAGTTTGAAATATTTGAGTTGTGTAGAATTCCCTGGTTCAGTTGGGGGCTAGGTAGCAACCTCCATGAAGTTGCCGCCCCTACAAATAGCACAAACGATGAAACCACCTCATTCGTTAGTGCTATGTTTGTGCAGTTGAAATTAGCGTTTGTGCTGCTTTCGTTCCCAACTGGTTTTGGGGTGATCACGTGACCTCCAGTTACCCCCCGCCAAGTTCAAGTGCTCCATTACTGGTGTGATGATAATTCTGCAAAATTGTTTCTCCGTTTACCCAGGTGCTTTTGCATTTAATACCAGTATCTTTTGTGTAAACAGGAAAATTAAATTTGGAACCAATATCATACCCTAATCAGAAGAGGTGCGGGTGTAGCTTTAAAAAGTGAACATTAGCAAGCAACTGCATGTTCTTTAAAAAAAAGGCTTTAACTAGCAAATCATAAGGCAATAAAGAAGGCATTATCTCAGAACGAAAGCGGTTACTTTCAATGGCACAAACGTAGCACTAATGAATGAGACCAGTTCGGTTTCCCTGTGACGTTGTAGGGGGGCTGAGTGATGACCCTGAAAAAACAAAGCGCTACAGTATATTTCAGAAAAGAAAGCAGCACAAGCCCTACTTTTAACAGCACAAACCGGCACAAATGTAGCACTAACAAGTGAGGTGGGTTTTATCATTTGTGCTGTTTGTAGGGGGGGGTAGCTTCACTGAGCTCTAGGTTTATGGTACTGCAACTGTTTTCTGACTGTTTATGGGGGGAGTATGTGGCTAGGAAAGGGAGAGATCAGGAAGTGAGTGGGAGGGAATGCGGAGTTGTAAATGTGGCTGTTCAGCAATAAATTGCACAGAAAAATAATCTGTCTCCATCCAGTTCCCATCCATGTTAACCACCATCACACAAACCCTACAATTACAATAATGTTACAAAGAAAAAAAAAGTTAATGGAACAGAATTGTAGTGCTGTAGATAATATCTAGTGCTGCATTAACAGAAGGAAAAGAATGAAAACAGGCCTGTGCTGCCTTTTTGACAGCTGCATTTTCAACAAGATTATATCAAAACATTACCATCATTGAATAGGGATCACATGCCATACTTTAAGAGTTCCAAGTTTTATGTTCAAGCATTAGTCAAAGACACCTGTGGACAAAGCTGCTGGAGAACTAATATAATCTGATAAGAAACACAGCAACCAATGGAACTTTGTGTACAAATTCCCCCAGATATCCCCCAGATGTTTATTGACACTCGAGCTTCTGGTGTTCAAATGAGAATAATACATCAGAATTAGTTACCTGTGCTTGTGAACAAAAACAAATTAGCTCTTGGTCAAATTGAATGTACTAGTATATACCATACAATTTTAATCTTATTCTTTTTTTAATTTGGTCTGTAGCAGTAGCTTATTGGACAAGATAAACATAATAGGATGTGAGAAACACATGACATTTCCACTTGACAAAATAATATCCAAGCACCTCCAATCACAATAGTGATTTTTAATGCAGTTAAATTGCAAAAAACTTTGGTAAGAAAATAAAGAGTGTGAGACTCGAGCATACTGATTACTCCGAAAAACAAATTTTAATGTAATATTCATTGCTAAGGTATTTTTCCCCTTCAGCCCAAAATGTAGTTCTAGATTTTGTCATTTCTGATGAGCAGCTAGGCATATAAAATGAAAACGGATGTTGGAAGTATTCATAAGAATATCTGTTTCTGTCTTGCTAAATGAGGATTTATACCCTAGTTCAGGTTCACTTGTCCTGGCATCAGCTAAAGATGTAGTGTTCTATTGTTCATTGCTTGCAAGAGACATATAAAATCACATCAATGAAATACAGGACATAAGGACTATACACCAGGGGGAATTTTACATCTCCTTTACCTTTAAATTAAACAGTAATACTGTAGGACTCATTTAGCAGTGAGGGCAAAGCAGAAATGGGAGTCTGATATTAAATTTTAAATATTTAGTATAAAAAGGCTGCTTCATCGCGTACTAACTGAACCAAATAAACCAAATCAACAAGTAAAGGTAATTACATCCTGAAAAGTAAGAAGAAAAATGTTCTAGCTACTGTAACTTCCTCAGGTACGAGATATGTTTACCTTAACATACTTTTTAGATAGGGGGGTCTACTTGCTGCATCAGAAGCCTATAAATACATCATATCATTATGGGTTTTTTTTCCAGCAAAAAGAAAGGTATTAACCATTAATAAAATATTTTAATCAGAAAAAAGACTCTTATTTTACAAATAAATTATATTTCACATTCATATGTGTCCAATTAGTATTTTTGAAATAATAAAGTAGATCAGTATTTTGATCAATAAGATCATTAAATATAGTTATATATTATATACAGATGCAGCCATTCAAAACGAGGCGGTGATACCGCATTATTTTGCGGTGCACTTGACGCAGACTATTGCGAGTTACCGTAAATTCTCGTATAGTACCTCATAATACGACATGGTACCACAAGTAAAATAATAGCATCCAGAATTTCCGCAAGGTGGAGCTAATGAAGCTCACCTCTCATGTTTGAGCTGTCACCATCAAAGTCTTTAACGAAGATATTACTAATAGTATTAATAATGAATGACCTTGGACAAGCCCTGGTCCACATTCTTTTTTTCATTGACCGTCTTTGTAAAAGTAACATCACAACATTTTGCAATCACGCATTTGTTTCCAATCATGCAAAGTACAGTAATTTTTGAGAATCTCCGATTCACCATGCCTGTCACATGTTTTATCAATAAAGTTTAATAATTGGCCAGTGAAAGCTCTGTTGTCCTTCACATGAATGCCTGAAACATTTTACCGAACCCAGGATTTTACAGTATTTTTTCTTTAAAATACCAATAACAGCAACATACAGTTTACACAATGATGTTCCAAAATTAATACCGTTTATGACCTTCGTTATGCTCTTCATTAATGTCTAAGCCGGAACACATCATTATATCTCATTTTGTATTTCTTAAAAAAAAAAAATCATTTGCCCAGCCTAACAGTATTGTTGTTATTGTTTTTATCCTGTAAAGCACTTTTAGGAGCCACCTTTAAAGGCGCCATATATAATAAAGTTCATTATTATTACTATTGTTAATTTGATGGACAGAGAGGTGAACATTATTACACAGAAGACAAAGATAGCGATTTACGTTGCATTTTGCATTGTGCTGCTGTAATACAGTTTTAAATAATTAAAAGTCTAAACAGTATCAGCTTTATTTATGGGTTTTAAATAAAGGTGCTTTAAACGCGATTTAAATCAATATAAATGTTTATATTGTAATGCATAGATGACTATTCATTGTTATTAAAATGACTTAAATTCGATCATGTTGTGATATTTAGAAATATAAATGTTTTTGGTGCGAGTGAGGTTTTATTTAATCTCTGACCCAGGGAAATGTTTTATTTTTTCAAAGAAATGTTTGTTAAAAAAAAAAGTCATGGATCCGGCTGGATTCCGGCTTGTGTTGCGGTACATGAATATAATTATATTGTTATTAATTTCTTTAGATACGCGATTCCATATTATATTCCCTTTTAATCAAATTCTAAAAGTATGCTTGTTGACTCCGGTATCACGTAAGTTAAAGACTTCGATGCTTAAAATGTTTAGGGAGAAATGGAATACTGGTGTGTATTTTTTCTTTAAAGTACCGAGACCAGCCATATACTGTATGTTTATGTTCCAAAATTAATATCGTTTATGGCCTTCACATGCGTTACAGTATGCTCCTATTCTTTTTATGCTCAGCTACTAAGATTTCCCTTCAGTGGTAAAATTCAATATAAATATTCAATACTTAAACGGGCACAGTAAAGACATTAAATATACATATACATACTGTATACAGTACAGTTTGCATACAGTAATATGTTTATGTTCCTAAATCAATCTCTTTTATGAGCATGTGAAAGGCATGGTGAATCGGAGATTCTCAAAAATTACTGTACTTTGCATGATTGGAAATAAATGCGTGATTGCGAAATGCTGTGGTGTTACTTTTACAAAGACGGTCAATGAAAAAAAGAATGTAGACCAGGGCAATACTTTGAGTTTACAGCTTGTCCAAGGTCATTCATTATTAACACTATTAGTAATATCTTCGTTAAAGACTTTGAAGGCAACAGCTCAAACATGAGAGGTTGAGCTTTATTAGCTCCACCTTGCGGAAATTCCGGATACTATTATTTTACTTACGGTACTATACGAGAATTTACGGTAACTCGCGGTAGACTGCGTGAAGCGCATAGCAAAATAATGCGGTATCTGTAATGGCTGCATCTGTAAGAAATATTAAAAACAATGGTCTTTTGATACAGGAAGTTTTTAATCCTAACTTTTTAAATATATGGCTTGAAAGATGGGTTGAATCTTTAAATGGCCCTTAATTTACATTACATTAATTTAAAAATGACACATTGAGAAACCGATTACTTCTTCAGATGTTTAAAAAGGACACAGCTCCAAAATATTGAGATGTGATAGTTTTAAAGCCTCTTCGTAAGAACATGCAGCTGCTTGCTAATGTTTGCCTTTTAAGCCTAACTCTTCTGATTAGGGTATGATATTGGTGAGAATTTTAAATTTTCCTGCTCACACAAACACACAGAAGATACTGCTATTAAAAGCAAAAGCAACTGCCATCCCACACGCAGGCACACAGAGAAACAAAATTGCAGAATTGTTACTCCTGCTCCAGTAACAGAGCGCTTGAACTCAGCAGAGAGGATCACTGGAGGTCAAAGACACCGTTCACGGTAAAGTGATCACCCGAAAAACAAGGCACTATATCTCGGGAATGAAAGCAACACAAATGCTACCTTCAACGGCACAAATGCAGCACTGATGAATGAGACTGGTCCAGTTCCCCTACGACGTTGTAGGGGGGCTGGGCAAGGTCACCCCCTGAAAAAAAAGATGTTATATCTCAGGAATTAAAGCAGCTGGAAAGTTACTTTCAAAGGCACAAACGCAGCATTAACAATTGAGACCAGTTTGGTTCCTGTGTAGTTTGCATCACAGCAAACAAAACAAGAGGTACACCCTCATCCCCTCATCTTTTTCAGTTTTAAAGCAATACACACACACAGCATAGATTTCAGAGTCTGATGGAATCTTTCAAGCGCACCTTGAGACTCTGGATGATAAGTGCTAGAAGTGGTGTGCTTAACAGAGAACTGTTTCATGACCTGTGCAAAAAGTTTACACATAAAATTAGACCTTTGGTCAGTTTGTTACACATTTGGCAACCCAAAGATAGAAAAGAATTTAAGCAGAGCCTTCACAAATCACCAGAGTCATAATTTACAATATGGAATAGCCTCAGAGAAGCGAATAGCAGCACACATCATGGTAAGCAAGTACTGTTTGCCATATTTAGTTTTCAGCAATGGACCAACACAGTCAATAATAACGCGCTCAGATGGTTCTCCTATAGTTGGTATAGTATAGAGCGTAGCATGGGGTCATGGTCATGAGCTAAACACAGGACATGAGGGTGATAAGCAGTAGGTACAAAAATCTGATACACTAAATTTCAACCATCATCTCTACAAATGGGAGGAGTCTACTTGTACATCATGATTTCCTTATCTATAAAATATGCCACAGATTTCTCTGTAACCTCCTTTGAATCCACTACAGCAGACCAATAAGCAGCGAGAGAAGAATCAGTTACACATATCAAGAGGACATATGTTCGGTATATCATTCATTTAGACCGTTTAGTAAATTAACTTGTTACAACTTCTACATTAGATACTCAAAACAAGTACATAACTCTTAGGAATTAAATTGATATCAACTGGTTAGGATAACAATTGAATTCTTGATCAGCAATGCACTGAAGTTGAATACTCATCCAATCTTTGGGGATTCAGATCTCCTGCAGGCACAAAGAAACAGTTTTAGGCTTGTTTCTGCTCCTGGGCCGTCCTGCCCTGGAATTGTCTCGCACCCCTGGAATTCTCCTTAGAGAGTCCCCTTTGAATTTTCCTACAGGCTCTCTGTGTTGCCTGTTTTTACCTGGAGGAACTTCAGCTCGTTCATTGGCTGAAAGTTTCATGGGCATCAGAGACCCACGTGGGTTACTCGGCCCTACCAGTCCCTAATTGGTTGATTTGGTTGAGATATGAGTCACTTACTCCTGACACTTAGGAATGCAGTCAAGATGTCCATCTGGCACTCCCTAGACAGATAGGCGCCAATGGATGACCATTGATCATGATAGCCAGGCTTAGCTAAGTGCATCCCCATTTGGGAGCTGTCCCTTATCAAAAGTAAACATCTTTAAATCAGCCTGCATGAATAGCTTCTCTGTGGCTGCACCACAGAGATGAAGAGAGAAGAGAGAGGCCTCATTTGGGAAAGCACAGCAACACTTAATTCTGTCTTATTAACAAGCATTGCCGCTACAAGTGTAACCAGAAATTCATACAGAGTCAGCTATTATCAACAATGTTGAGAATGCTAGAAAACGTCGTTTTAAGCTCAAATTGATGCTTTTCTGCACCACTTTAATCCAACTGTAACTAGTCTTACCAGAACTTTATACCGGTTCAGCTATTATCAACAAAATTCAGAATGCTTCAGGATGTCATATTCAACTCGAATGGTTTTCTGCACCGTATTACATCCAACTGTAACCGGTCTTACTAGAACTTCATACAGAGTAAGCTATTGTCAACAACGTTAAGAATGCTACAAAACGTCATTTTTAACTCAAATAAATGGTTTCCTGCACCGTTTTACATCCAACAGTAAAGTCTTACCTGAATTTCTTACACAATCAGCTAACTAGTGTGACCAGAACTGCATACAGTCTGATATTATCAACAATGTGCAGATGCCTCAAAACGTCATTTTCAGCTAAAATGAATGCTGTTCTGCACCTTTTTACATCCATCTGTAACAAGTCTTAATAGAACTTCATACAGAGTCAGCTATTATTAACAATGTTCAGAATGCTACAAACCGTCAATTTTCAGCTCAAATAAACACTTTTCTGCTCCGCTTTATATCCAACTGTAAGTAGTGTAACCAGAAATTCTTACAGAGTCAGCTAATATCAACAATGTTGAGAATGCTAGAAAACGTCATTTTAAGCTCAGATCAACGCTTTTCTGGACCACTAAATCCAGCAGTAACTAGTGTTACCTGGACTTCATATAGACAGCTATTTTTAAAAATGTTGAGAATGCTACAAAACTTCATTTTAAGCTCAAATTGATGCTTCAGAATGTCATTTTCAGCTAAAATGAATGTTGTTCTGCACCATTTTACATCCATCTGTAACACGTCTTAATAGAACTTCATACAGTGTCAGCTATTATCAACAATGTTCAGAATGCTACAAAACGTCATATTGTAGCATTTACAGGTTCTTTTCAGAACAAAGGACTAGAGGAGACGCGATTAACAAACCAAGCGATATCTTTATTCATTAACAACCACAAAACCAAACACAGGATATACACGCACATGAGGAGACTGACGGAACACGTACACATCTTTAGGGTCGTAATTACTTAACAACACACTATACACTTATAAGACTACACAGGGCACTAGAACTACTATAACATTATTTACACAGGTAGGATCAGCCGCTGGTCATCGTGCTGACCCTCAGACTCTCCCCGGCTACAACTCCCAGCATGCCCAGCGGTACTATGAGCGCCTAGGGGCGCTTCCTCCTCACCACCAGGTGAGGGCGTTACACTGCCCCCACCTGAAGTGTCTGGCGTCCCGCCGACGTCGAACACCCCCCTCAGGCTGTACTCGTACTCGACTAATGGCTGTGGAACCCTGCGTGAGCGGCCGCTGCACTACGGTAACGGCTGGCTACCCACGGATGCCCCACTATTGGCTGGCTCCGGCCCAGGCTGCTCCTCTGGAGCCTCCCCACACGGCTCCTCCACCTGGGCCTGGTAGGGGGCCAGGCGGTCTCGGTGCAGGACCACCACTCTCCCCCATGTTCGCAACCGGACACGGTAGCAGACCTCCCCCACCACCCCGAGGACCTCAGCAGGCCTCTCCCACGACGGTGCCAGCTTAGGGCTGAGGCCTTTGCGGCGGCGTGGGTTGTACACCCAAACCAAGTCCCCGGGCTGTAAGGCAGGCCCCCTGCAGCGCAGGTCGTAGTGCCGCTTCTGCCGGACCCCCGTTTGAGTCAGGTGGGTCCGTGCAAAGCTGTGCACCCGCCGCATCCACTGCCGCAGGTCCCACTCATAGTCTGGTCCAGCCGGTGGTGCCGACCCGTCTCCGGGTGGCGGGCCGAAGACCAGGTCCACCGGGGTTTGCATTTACCAGCCCAGCGTGAGCAAGGGAGGGGTGCAACCGGTGGATTCCTGGACCGTGGTCCGATATGCCCAGAGCGCAAGGGGGAGGTGGTGGTCCCAGTCCTGTTGGGGCCGGGACACCTGGGTGGCCAGCTGGGTGGTGAGCGTCCGATTAAACCGCTCCACCAACCAGTCGCTCTGGGGATGCAGCGGGATTTATAAAGAGTAAGCTATTATCAACAATGTTCAGATTGCTACAAAACGTTTTTTTTCTGCTCAAATACGTTTTCTGCACCTCTTTACGTTGAACTGTAACTAGTGTTACCAGAACTTCAAACAGAGTCAACTATTATCAACAAAATTCAGAATGCTACAAAACTTTGTTTTAAGCTCAAATTGATGATTTTCTGCACCACTTTAATCCAACTGTAACTAGTCTTACCAGAACTTTATACAGATTCAGCTATTATCAACAAAATTCAGAATGCTAAAAGACGTCATACAAAACTCAAATGAGTGGTTTTCTGCACCGTATTACATCCAACTGTAACAGGTCTTACTAGAACTTCATACAGAGTAAGCTATTGTCAACAATGTTCAGAATGCTACAAAATGTCATTTTCAAGTCAAATAAACTCTTTCGTGCACCATTTTCCATCCAACTGTAACTAGTGTTACCAGAACTTCATTCAAAGTTAGCTATTATCAACAGTAATAGCAGGACCCTACCACTGACTACCAAAAGGAAGTGGTATCCACCATTTCCCTTCTTATCAGCAGCAACGAGCTCCCCCAGGAGGCGAACCGGCTCATCATGGAACACCCACAGGTATCTCAATTTTACCTCCTCCCCAAAATCCACAAACCGGACACCCCTGGACGCCCCATCGTATCAGCATGTAACTGTCCAACTACTTACATCTCAGCCTTTCTCGACAGCCTCATGAGACCGCTGGTTGAAGATCTTCCCTCATACATCAAAGACACCAACCACGCGCTCCAACTTTTCAATGATTTCCAATTTCAGGGTACCGAATGCCACATTTTTACCATGGACATCACATCTCTGTACACCGTCATTCCCCATAATGACGGCCTTACAGCCCTCAAGCACACGCTGGACAAACGCACAGTGCTTGATCCACCCACCCACACCCTGGTACGCCTTGCAGAATTGGTCCTCACACTGAACGCATTCTCTTTCAATAATCTTTTTTACCAACAGGTCAGTGGAGTTGCCATGGGCACCAGAATGGGACCCAGCTATGCCAACATTTTTGTCGGCTGGGTAGAAGAACGCTTCTTCGCTTCCTACACTGGCTATGTCCCTGACCTCTACAAACGATATATTGATGACTGCGTCGGTGCCGCCACATGCTCCAACGATCAGCTTGAATTCTTCCTGCACCATTTCACCAACTTCCACCCGTCCCTCAAATATACGGTTAACATTTCTTCCACCACTCTTCCATTTCTAGACATCCACTTGTCTATCAACTACCCCCGACTGTCCACTTCAGTTTATTACAAACCCACGGATTCACACAGCTACCTCCTGTACAGCTCATTTCACCCCAACCACACTAAAAACTCTCTTCCTTTTTCACAGTTCCTTAGGTTACGACGATTATGCAGCGACGACATCGACTTTGAAAACCAAGCCCTCGAAATGTACTCATTTTTTATCAACAGAGGATACCCCAGCAGTGTGATTGACAGGGCCCTTGCCCGAGCCAAAAACACCCCCCGGACCATCAACTCGATCAGGAACTCCCGCCGTAACAACCGCATTCCTTTGGTGCTTCCTTACCACCCTAACACACTTCCTATCCCCAGGACCATTAACCAGAACTTTTCCATCCTACAGGATGATCCCTCCATTGGGGCCCTCTTTTCTGATAGCCCTATCATCTCATATCGCCGACCACCTAATCTGCGTAACCTCCTTGTCCACAGCTCCCTTGACCGCCCTCAGCAACCATCCACACCAGGCACTTTCCCTTGCAAAAGAGCTCGCTGTATCACCTGCAAGTACACAGCCACCACCACACTCATTCAAGGCCCCTCAGGAAAATTCCAGATCACCCAGACAGCATCTTGTACCTCCAGCAACCTTATTTACTGTATCTCTTGCAGTAAATGCCCAGCCATCTACATTGGGGAAACAGGAAGGAGACTCGGAGACCGCTTCAGAGAACACGTCAGGGCTGTGAAGATTAAAGATCTCTCCAAGCCCATTGTTTCTCATTTCACCTCTGACGGCCACGACCACTCTAATCTCTCCGTCTGTGTTCTCAAAGACGGTTTTCCGAACTCATACATCAGAAAGACCACCGAAACTAAAATTATTCTGCAGCTAGGATCACACATTCTCCCTTCCCTTAACGACAGATTACTGTTCTTTTAAATTTTCTCCATTCATTGGAAGTTTCATTTCACACCTCTCTGCACCCATTCTGACTTCACACCTCTTGATTGGCCTCTCTTTCTGTCCCCTGCTCCCGCCTCTCACTCCTCCTCCCTCTCAACCTTTGTTCTCCCGCTACTTTACCTTTGCCTACTGCCCTGTCTCTCTCACACCTGAAGAAGGCTCCACGGCCGAAACGTTGTGTTCTCTTTCTTCTTTTTTTCAGCATGGATTAAACCTATTACTTGTTCCTTTGCAGCCTACGCATGCTGACACAGCTACCCACCTGAACTATTATCAACAGTGTTTTACATCCAACTGTAACTAATGTGACCAGAACTGCATACAGTCTGATATTATCATCAATGATCAAAACGATACAAAACGTCATTTTAAGCTCAAATAAAAGCTTTTCTGCACTGTTTAACATCAAACTGTGTTACCAGAACATCATTCACAGTCAGCTATTATCAACAGTGTTCAGAATGCTACAAAACATAATTTTCAGCTCAAATAAACAGTTTTCTGCACTGTTTTACATCCAACAGTAAAGTCATACCTGAATTTCTTACAAAATCAGCTAACTAGTTTGACCAGAACTGCATACAGTCTATTATCAACAATGTGCAGATCCTTTAAAACGTCATTTTCAGCTAAAATGAATGCTGTTCTGCACCATTTTACATCCATCTGTAACACATCTTAACAGAACTTCATACAGAGTCAGCTATTATCAACAAAATTCAGTATGCTACAAAACGTCATTTTTAGCTCAAATAAACAGTTTTCTGCACCGCTTTGCATTGAAATGTAACAGGTGTTACCAGAATTTTATAAAGAGTAATCTATTATCAACAATGTTCAGAATGCTACAGAACATAATTTTCAGCTCAAATAAACACTTTTCTGCCACGCTTTATATCCAACTGTAACTAGTGTAACCAGAAAATCACACAGATTCAGCTATTATCAACAATGTTGAGAATGCTAGTGTAGGGAAAACCGGTTCAGGGACGCCAAATATGTAATCATAGTGGCTCTCTGAAGGCACCAGTTCTGTAGGGTTTGGGCATTTACTGAGACAATTATTAATTGTAGCAGTAAATCACAAAGTTGATTCTTTTGATGGCTTTAGAATCCAACCATGCGACATAACTCAAACAATGCGCACACACAGGTACTAATACACGAGGATACATTTATTAATACATAGAATATGCATATAAACCTAACATATCTTATCGAGAGGGTTATCAGAATACAAAAGGTATATATTCAATCAGTTACAAAGTGTTACACATATCAAGAGGATATACGTTCAGTATATCATTCATTAAGACCGTTACGTAAAGTGACCTTGGTTACAACTTCTACATTAGATACTCAAAACAAGTACATAACTCTTAGGAATTAAATTGATATCAACTGGTTTGGATAACAATTGAATTCTCGAGCTGTAATGCATTGAAGTTGAATACTCATCCAATTTCTGGGGATTCAGAACTCCTGCGGGCACAAAGAAACAGTTGCAGGCTGTTGCTGTCCAATCCGCGCTCTCTGGCTCCGTGCCAGGCTGTGCTGTGCGGCTTGCGACGGTGCGCTGCTGATGCTCACTGTTGGCTTTAACTAGCAAAGTTTGTGCACAGGAGAAAAGATGACTGTGGGTCCCAGCAAGTCAGGAAGAGGACCGGTTCGTTCCTGATGAAGAGCTAGTTCTGAATAGTGATTCAGCTGTCCACAGTTCCGACCTGTTCACGAGGCCTGCTGCTGGTGCTAACCTCGGGTGGATCCTCTAGTTACTCTCTGGCAACCTCCTCTCTAGACTCTTAGAACAAAGGAAAGTTCTGGCACTCGGACACACTGGCCGTTCCGTGGTTGTCAGGGCTGAGTCTCAGGATGGTCAGGAGGCGCGCTGCGAGAATGCCCTGCCCTTGGGAGCCTTCTGCTCCTGGGCCGTCCTGCCCTGGAATTCTCCTTTGAATTCCCTTTAGAATCTTACTGAATCTTGTTGAATCTGAATCTGAATCTGAATCTGAATCTGAATCTCACTCTTGTTGAATCACACAGGCTCTCTGTGTTGCCTGTTTTTACCTGGAGGAACTTCAGCTCATTGATTGGCTGAAAGTTCCATGGGCATCAGAGTCCCACGTGGGTTACTCAGCCCTACCAGTCCCTGATTGGTTGATCAAGGTGAGATATGAGTCACTTACTCCTGACACTTAGGAATGCAGTCCAGATGTCCAACTGGCACTCCCTAGACAGATAGGCGCCAATGGATGACCATTGATCATGATAGCCAGGCTTAGCTAAGTGCATCCCCCTTTGGGAGCTGTCTTTTATCAAAGGAACCCTAAATCAGCCTGCATGGTTTCTCTGTGGCTGCACCACAGAGATGAACAAAGAAATGAGGCCTAATTTGGGAAAGCTCAGAAACACTTAATTCTGCCTTATTAATAAGCCTCACCGCTACACTAGAAAACGTCGTTTTAAGCTCAAATCGACACTTTTCTGCACCACTAAATCCAGCTGTGACTAGTGTTACCAGAACTTCATACAGACAGCTTATTGTAAAAATGTTGAGAATGCTACAAAACGTCGTTTTAAGCTCAAATTGACGGTTTTCTGCACCACTTTAATCCAACTGTAACTAGTCTTACCAGAACTTTATATAGATTCAGCTATTATCAACAAAATTCAGAATGCTACAAGATGTTATATTCAACTCAAATGAATGTTTTTCTGCACCGTAATACATCCAGCTGTAACCATTCTTACTACAACCTCATACAGATTAAGCTATTGTCAACAACGTTAAGAATGCTACAAAACGTCATTTTCAGCTCAAATAAATGGTTTTCTGCACCATTTTACATCCAACAGTAAAGTCTTACCTGAAATTCTTACAGAATCAGCTAACTAATGTGACCAGAACTGTATACAGTCTGATATTATCAACAATGTGCAGATGCTTCAAAACGTCATTTTCAGCTAAAATGAATGCTGTTCTGCACCGTTTTACATCTGAAGAAAGATGTGAAGACGGGGGTTTGAATTTAATCCTTTCTGTAGGGGGTTTAGACTTGTAAGTCACAAGCTGGGGTTTATAGCAGGAAAGGGGGTTAACTGATAAGGATTGCAGATGCAAGCTAGGAACCCCCCTGGGTGTAATCTTAAACTGACCATTTGTCCAGAACATCGTAAACTGGCCAAATACCATGAACCCCCCTCTTTACCATCAGACCGAATGACGTCAGAAACGGAGAAGAAAACACTATATAACCCAAAAGTTTGTACCAGTACATTGAACAATACTTCGGTTTTGTTGTTTCTTGCAGGAAACAAGACTTCGGCTTTATTGTTCCTTGCATGCAATAAACTCATCTGTTTTACTTCATCTCGGGATCAAGAACCTTATTTCTTCTGTTACAACACATCCAACTGTAACATGTCTTAACAGAACTTTATACAGTCAGCTATTATCAACAATGTTCAGAATGCTACATATTCAACTCAAAGGAATGGTTTTCTGCACCCTTTTACATCGAACTGTAACGGGTCGTACCAGAATTTTATAATGAGTAATCAATTATCAACAATGTTCAGAATGCTACAAAATGTCATTTTCAGCTCAAATAAACACTTTTCTGCCCCGCTTTATATCCAACTGTAACTAGTGTAACTAGAAATTTGTACAGTCAGCTATTATCAACAAAGTTAAGAATGCTACAAAATGTAGTTTTAAGCTCAAATCGATGCTTTTCTTCACCACTTAAATCCAACTGTAACTAGTGTAACCAGAAATTGGTACAGTCAGCTATTATCAACAAAGTTAAGAATGCTACAAAACGTAGTTTTAAGCTCAAATCAATGCTTTTCTTCACCACTTAAATCCAGCTGTAACTAGTGTTACCTGAACTTCATACAGACAGCTATTTTTAAAAATGTTGAGAATGCTATAAAACGTTGTTCTAAGCTCAAATCGATGCTTTTCTGCACCACCTAATTCCAACTGTAACTTGTCTTACCAGAACTTTATACCAATTCAGCTATTATCAACAAAATTCAGAATGCTACAAAATGTAGTTTTATGCTCAAATCGATGCTTTTCTTCACCACTTAAATCCAGCTGTAACTAGTGTTACCTGAACTTCATACAGACAGCTATTTTTAAAAATGTTGAGAATGCTATAAAATGTTGTTCTAAGCTCAAATTGATGCTTTTCTGCACCACCTAATTCCAACTGAAACTAGTCTTACCAGAACTTTCTACAGATTCAGCTATTATCAACAAAATTCAGAATGCTACAAGACGTCATATACAACTCAAATGAGTGGTTTTCTGCACCGAATTACATCCAACTGTAACCGGTCTTTCTAGAACTTCATACAGAGTCAGCTTTTATCAACAATGTTCAGAATGCTACAAAATGTCATTTTCAGCTCAAATAAACACTTTTCTGCACCACTTTATATCCAACTGTAATTAGTGAAACCAGGAATTCGTATAGAATCAGCTATTGTTAATAATTTGATAATGCTACAAAACGATGGTTTTCTGCACCACTTAAATCCAACTGTAACTAGGTTCCCGAATTTCATACAGCTATTTTAAAAAAATGTAAAGAGTGCTACAAAACGTCATTTTATGCTCAAATTGACGCTTTTCTACACCACTTAAATCCAACTGTAACTAGTGTTACCAGAACTTCATACAGAGTCAGCTATTACCAACAGTGTTTCACATCTAACTGTAACTATTGTGACCAGAGCTGCATACAGTCTGATATTATCATCAATGTTCAGAATTATATAAAACGCCATTTTCACCTCATATAAATGCATTTCTGCACCGCTTTACATCCAACTGTAACTAGTGTAACCAGAACTTTATACAGATTCAAGAATTATCAACAAAATTCAGAATGCTACAAGACAGCATATTCAACTCAAATGAATGGCTTTCTCCACCGTATTACATCCAACTGTAACAGGTCTTACTAGAACTTCATACAGAGAAAGTCATTTTCGGCTCAAATAAACAGTTTTCTGCACCTCATTATGTCCAACTGTAAATAGTGTTACCAGAACTTCATTCACAGTCAGCTATTATCAACAATTATCAGAACGCTACAAAACCTCATTTTCAGCTCAAATAAATGCTTTTTTGATCTGTTTTAACTTCCAACAATAACAGGTGTTAACAGAACTTCGTACAGAGTCACTTATTATCAACATTGTTCAGAATGCTACAAAATGTCATTTTCAAGTCAAATAAATGCTTTTGTGCACCGTTTTACATCCAACTGTAACTACTGTTACCAGAACTGCATACAGTCTGATATTATCATCAATGATCAGAACTATACAAAACTTTGTTTTAAGCTCAAATAAAAGCTTTTCTTCACTGTTTTACATCAAACTGTGTTACCAGAATTTCATTCACAGTCAGCTATTATCAACGTTCAGAATGCTTCAAAATGTCTTTTCAGCTCAAATAAACGGTTTTCTGCACTGTTTTACATCCAAAAGTAAAGTCTTACCTGACTTTCTTGCAGAATCAGCTAACTTGCGTGACCGGAACTGCATACAGTCTGATATTATCAACAATGTGCAGATGCTTCAAAACGTCATTTTCAGCTAAAATGAATGCTGTTCTGCACCGTTTTACATCCATATGTAACACGTCTTAATATAACTTCATACAGAGTCAGCTATAATCAACAATGTTCAGAATGCTACAATAGATAATTTTCAGCTCAAATAAACACTTTTCTGCACCGCTTTACATCGAACTGTAACTAGTGTAACCAGAAATTCGTACAGAGTCAGCTATTTTAAAAAATGATGAGAATGCTACAAAACGTCATTTTAAGCTCAAATTAACGCTTTTCAGGACCACTTTAATCCAACTGTAAGTAGTCTTACCAGAACTTTAAACAGATTCTGCTATTATCAACAAAATTCGGAACGCTACAAGACGTCATATTCAACTCAAATGAATGGTTTTCTGCACCGTATTACATCCAACTGTAACCGGTCTTACTAGAACTTCTTACAGAGTAAGCTATTGTCAACAACGTTAAGAATGCTACAAAATGTCATTTTCAGCTAAAATAAATGATTTTCTGCACCATTTTACATCCAAAAGTAAAGTCTTACCTGAATTTCTTACACAATCAGCTATTATCAGCAATATTCAGAATGCTACATCATATTCAACTAAAATAAATAGTTTTCAACAACGCTTTACATCGAACTGTAACAGGTCTTACCAGGATTTTATAAAGAGTAAGCTATCAACAATGTTCAGATTTATAGAAAACTAAAGTTTTCTGCTCAAATAAGTTTTCTGCACCTCTTTACATCGAACTGTGTTACTAGAAATTCAGTCAGCTATTATCAACAATGTTCAGAATGCTACAAAACGTCATTTTCAGCTCAAATAAACACTTTTCTGCCCTGCTTTATATCCAACTGTAACTAGTGTAACCAGAAATTCGTATAGAATCAGCTATTGTCAATAATGTTGAGAATGCTAGAAAACGTAGTTTTTTGCTCAAATCGACGCTTCTCTGCACCACTTAAATTCAGCTGTAACTAGTGTTACCAGTACTTTATACAGATTCAGCTATAATAAATAGCTTTCTGCAATTTCCCTCACGGGATCAATAAAGTATCTATCTATCTAAACAAAATTCAAAATGTTACAAGACATCATATTCAACTCAAATTGATGGTTTTCTGCACTGTATTACATCCAACTGTAACAGGTCTTATTAGAACTTCATTCACAGTCAGCTATTATCAACAATGTTCAGAATGCTACAAAACGTCATTTTCTGCACAAATAAATGGTTTTCTGCACCATTTTACAATGAACCCTAAAGTCTTACCTGAATTTCTTACAGAATCAGCAATAATCAACGATGTTCAGTGGGGCTAAGAGCTAACTAAGTGTGCTCTTCTGACCCCAGTAGTTACATGGGAATGCTCATGTTGCCAGAACGCGTTAATCTCTGCTGAAAAACACGTTTTGAGAGCTGACTCAGTGAGCTTTTCTGACCCCTGTAGTTACATGGGGATGCTCATGTTTGGCAAAACGCGTTTATCTCGGCTGAAAAACATGTTTTAACAACTTCTGCACAGAGGGGCAAAAAGCTGATGCAGTGTGCTCTTCTGGCCACAGTAGTTGCATTGGGATGCTTAAGATTGCCACAATGTGTTAATCTCTCCTGAAAAAGACGTTTTGACAACTTCTGCACAGTGGGGCAAAGAGCTTATGCAGTGTGCTTTCTGACCCCTGTAGTTGCACTGGGATGCTCAAGATTACTAAAACACATTGATCTCGGCTGAAAAACACGTTTTGACATATTCTGCACAGTGGGGCTAAGAGCTGACTCAGTGTGCTCTTCTGGCCCCTGTAGTTACATTGGGATGCTCATGTTGCCAAAACGCGTTTATTTAGGCTGAAAAACACGTTTTGACATCTTCTGTACAGTGGGGCAAAGAGCTTACGCAGTGTGCTCTTCTGGCCACAGTAGTTGCATTGGGATGCTCAAGATAACTAAAACGCATTTATCTCTGCTGAGAAACACGTTTTGACAACTTTTGCTCATTAGGGCAAAGAGCTAACTCAGTGTGCTCTTCTGGCCCCAGTAGTTGCATTGGGATGCTCAAGATTGCCAGAATGCGTTAATCTCTGCTGAAAAACACGTTTTGAGAACTTTTTCACAGTGGGGCAAAGAGCTGACTCAAGGAGCTCTTCTGACCCCTGTAGTTACATGGGGATGCACATGTTTCGCAAAACGCGTTTATCTCTGCTGAAAAACACGTTTTGACAACTTCTGCACAGTGGGGGCAAAGAGGTGACTCAGTATGATTTTCTGGCCCCAGTAGTTACATTGGGATGCTCAGTTTGCCAAAACGCGGTTATTTCGGCTGAAAAACACGTTTTGACAACTTCTGAACAGTGGGGATAAGAGCTGACTCAGTGTGATCTTCAGGCCCCACAAGTTACTTTGGGATGCTCATGTTGCCAAAACGCATTAATTTAGGCAGAAAAATAATTTTTGACAACTCCTGCACAGTGGGGTTAAGAGCTGACTCAGTGAGCTCTTCTGAGCCTAGCAGTTACATTGAGATTCCAAAGTTTGAAAAAACGCGTTTATTTCGGCTGAAAAACATGTTTTGAAAAGTGTGCTTTTCTTGCACCATAAGTTACATTGGGGTGACCAAAGTTGCAAAAAGATGTTTATTTCTGCTGAAAAACACGTTTTGACAACCTCTGCACACTGGGGTTAAGAGCTGAGTCAATGAGATCTTCTGAGCCTAGCAGTTACATTGAGATTCCAAAGTTTGATAAAACGTGTTTATTTTGGATGAAAAACACGTTTTGAAAAGTGTGCTGTTCCTCTCCCATAAGTTACATGGGGGTGACCAAGGTGGCAGAAACATGTTTACTTCTAATGAAAAACACATATTGACAACTTCTGCACACTGGGGTTAAGAGCTGAGTCAGTGAGCTCTTCTGAGCATTGCAGTTAAAGTGAGATTCCAAAGTTTAAAAAAACGCGTTTATTTCGAGCTGAAAAACACGTTTTGAAAAGTGTGCTGTTCCTGCCCCAGAAGTTACATGGGGGTGACCAAAGTTGCCCAAAGTGTTTATTTCAGCTGAAAAACACGTTTTGACAACTTCTGCACACTGCGTTTAAAAGCTGACTCAATGGGCTCTTCTGAGATAGGCAATCACATTGGGATTCAACAGTCTGAAAAACCTGTTAATTTCGAGCTGAAAAACACCTTTTTAAAATTGTGCTGTTCCTGACCCAGAAGATACATGGGGATGACCAAGGTTGCCCAAACGTGTTTATTTCTGCTGAAAAGCACATTTTGACAACTTGTGCACACTGGGGTTAAGGGCTGACTCAGTCGGCTCTTCTGAGCCAGGCAGTTACATTGGGATTCCACAGTCTGAAAAAAAACGTTTATTTCGAGCTGAAAAACACCTTTTGAAAAGTGTGCTGTTCCTGCCCCAGAAGTTACATTTGGATGACCAAAGTTACCCAAACGTGTTAATTTCTGCTTAAAAACACGTTTTGACAACTTCTGCATACTGGGGTTAAGGGCTGACTCAGTCTGCTCTTCTGAGCCAAGCAGTTACTTTGGGATTCAACAGTCTGAAAAAACGTGTTTATTTCGAGCTGAAAAACACGTTTTTAAAAATGTGCTTTTACAGCTCCAAAAGTTACATGGGGGTGACCACAGTTGCCCAAATATGTTTATTTCTGCTGAAAAGCACGTTTTGACAACTTCTGCACACTGGGGTTAAGGGCTGACTCAGTCGGCTCTTCTGAGCCAGGCAGTTACATTGGGATTAAACAGTCTGAAATAACGCGTTTATTTCGAACTGAAAAACACCTTTTGAAAAGTGTGCTGTTCCTGCCCCAGAAGTTACATGGGGGTGACCAAAGTTGCCCAAACCTGTTTATTTCTGCTGAAAAAATACGTTTTTAAAAATGTGCTTTTACAGCTCCAAAAGTTACATGGGGGTGACCACAGTTGCCCAAATGTGTTTATTTCTGCTGAAAAGCACGTTATGACAACTTCTGCACACTGGGGTTAAGGGCTAACTCAGTGGGCTCTTCTGAGCCAGGCAGTTACATTGGGATTCAACAGACTGAAAAAACACGTTTATTTAGAGCTGAAAAACATCTTTTGAAAAGTGTGCTGTTCCTGCACCAGAAGTTACATGGGGGTGACCAAAGTTGCCCAAACGTTTATTTCTGCTGAAAAACACCTTTTGAGAACTTCTGCAAACTGGGGTTAAGGGCTGACTCAGTCGGCTCTTCTGAGCCAGGCAGTTAAATTGGGATTCAACAATCTGAAAAAACGCGTTTATTTCGAGCTGAAAAACACCTTTTGAAAAGTGTGCTTTTAATGCCCCAGAAGTTACATTGGGGTGACCAAAGTTACCCAAACGTGTTTATTTATGCTGAAAAGCTCGTTTTGACAACTTCTGCACACTGGGGTTAAGGGCTGATTCAGTGGGCTCTTCTGAGCCAGGCAGTTATATTGGGATTCAACAGTCTGAAAAACGTGTTTATTTCAAGCTGAAAAACACGTTTTGAAAAGTGTGCTTTTCCTGCCCCAGAAGTTACATTGGTGTGACCAAAGTTGCCCCAATGTAACTGCCCAAAGTTGTTTATTTCTGCTGAAAAACACGTTTTGACAACTTCTGCACACTGGGGTTAAGGGCTGACTCAGTGGGCTCTTCTGAGCCAAGCAGTCACATTGGGATTCAACAGTCTGAAAAAACGCGTTTATTTCGAGCTGAAAAACACGTTTTTAAAAATGTGCTTTTACAGCTCCAAAAGTTACATGGGGGTGACCACAGTTGCCAAATGTGTTTATTTCTGCTGAAAAGCACGTTTTGACAACTTCTGCACACTGGGGTTAAGGGCTGACTCAGTCGGCTCTTCTGAGCCAGGCAGTTACATTGGGATTCCACAGTCTGAAATATCGCGTTTATTTCGAGCTGAAAAACACCTTTTGAAAAGTTTGCTGTTCATGCCCCAGAAGTTACATGGGGTGACCAAAGTTGCCCAAATGTGTTTATTTCTGCTGAAAAGCACGTATTGACAACTTCTGCACACTGGGGTTAAGGGCTGACTCAGTCGGCTCTTCTGAGCCAAGCAGTTACATTGGGATTCAACAGTTTGAAAAAACGCGTTTATTTCGAGCTGAAAAACACCTTTTGAAAAGTGTGCTGTTCCTGCCCCAGAAGTTTCATGGGGGTGGCCAAAGTTGCCCAAACATGTTTATTTCTCCTGAAAAACACGTTTTGACAACTTCTGCACACTGGGGTTAAGGGCTGACTCAGTGGGCTCTTCTGAGCCAGGAAGTCACATTGGGATTCAACAGTCTGAAAAAACGCGTTTATTTCGAGCTGAAAAACAACTTTTGAAAAGTGTACTGTTCCTGCCCCAGAATTTACATGGGGTGACCAAAGTTGCCCAAATGTGTTTATTTATGCTGAAAAGCACGTTTTGACAACTTCTGCAAACTGGGGTTAAGGGCTGACTCAGTGGGCTCTTCTGAGCCAGGCAGTTACACTGGGATTCAACAGACTGAAAAAAGACGTTTATTTCGAGCTGAAAAACACCTTTTGAAAAGTGTGCTGTTCCTGCCCCAGAAGTTACATGGGGTGACCAAGTTGCCCAAACATGTTTATTTCTGCTGAAAAACACGTTTTGACAACTTCTGCACACTGGGGTTAAGGGCTGACTCAGTGGGCTCTTCTGAGCCAGGCAGTTACATTGGGATTCAACAGTCTGAAATAACGCGTTTATTTCGAACTGAAAAACACCTTTTGAAAAGTGTGCTGTTCCTGCCCCAGAAGTTACATGGGGGTGAGCAAAGTTGCCCAAACCTGTTTATTTCTGCTGAAAAAATACGTTTTTAAAAATGTGCTTTTACAGCTCCAAAAGTTACATGGGGGTGACCACAGTTGCCCAAATGTGTTTATTTCTGCTGAAAAGCACGTTATGACAACTTCTGCACACTGGGGTTAAGGGCTAACTCAGTGGGCTCTTCTGAGCCAGGCAGTTACATTGGGATTCAACAGTCTGAAAAAACACGTTTATTTAGAGCTGAAAAACATCTTTTGAAAAGTGTGCTGTTCCTGCACCAGAAGTTACATGGGGGTGACCAAAGTTGCCCAAACGTTTATTTCTGCTGAAAAACACCTTTTGAGAACTTCTGCAAACTGGGGTTAAGGGCTGACTCAGTCGGCTCTTCTGAGCCAGGCAGTTAAATTGGGATTCAACAGTCTGAAAAAACGCGTTTATTTCGAGCTGAAAAACACCTTTTGAAAAGTGTGCTTTTAATGCCCCAGAAGTTACATTGGGGTGACCAAAGTTACCCAAACGTGTTTATTTATGCTGAA
Source organism: Lepisosteus oculatus (assembly GCF_040954835.1). Lineage (NCBI taxonomy): Eukaryota > Metazoa > Chordata > Actinopteri > Semionotiformes > Lepisosteidae > Lepisosteus > Lepisosteus oculatus. The sequence continues at coordinate 6,435,668 of NC_090719.1, read as the reverse complement.
AAGCTCATTTTGACAACTTCTGCACACTGGGGTTAAGGGCTGATTCAGTGGGCTCTTCTGAGCCAGGCAGTTATATTGGGATTCAACAGTCTGAAAAACGTGTTTATTTCAAGCTGAAAAACACGTTTTGAAAAGTGTGCTTTTCCTGCCCCAGAAGTTACATTGGGGTGACCAAAGTTGCCCCAATGTAACTGCCCAAAGTTGTTTATTTCTGCTGAAAAACACGTTTTGACAACTTCTGCACACTGGGGTTAAGGGCTGACTCAGTGGGCTCTTCTGAGCCAAGCAGTCACATTGGGATTCAACAGTCTGAAAAAACGCGTTTATTTCGAGCTGAAAAACACGTTTTTAAAAATGTGCTTTTACAGCTCCAAAAGTTACATGGGGGTGACCACAGTTGCCAAATGTGTTTATTTCTGCTGAAAAGCACGTTTTGACAACTTCTGCACACTGGGGTTAAGGGCTGACTCAGTCGGCTCTTCTGAGCCAGGCAGTTACATTGGGATTCCACAGTCTGAAATATCGCGTTTATTTCGAGCTGAAAAACACCTTTTGAAAAGTTTGCTGTTCATGCCCCAGAAGTTACATGGGGTGACCAAAGTTGCCCAAATGTGTTTATTTCTGCTGAAAAGCACGTATTGACAACTTCTGCACACTGGGGTTAAGGGCTGACTCAGTCGGCTCTTCTGAGCCAAGCAGTTACATTGGGATTCAACAGTTTGAAAAAACGCGTTTATTTCGAGCTGAAAAACACCTTTTGAAAAGTGTGCTGTTCCTGCCCCAGAAGTTTCATGGGGGTGGCCAAAGTTGCCCAAACATGTTTATTTCTCCTGAAAAACACGTTTTGACAACTTCTGCACACTGGGGTTAAGGGCTGACTCAGTGGGCTCTTCTGAGCCAGGAAGTCACATTGGGATTCAACAGTCTGAAAAAACGCGTTTATTTCGAACTGAAAAACACCTTTTGAAAAGTGTGCTGTTCCTGCCCCAGAAGTTACATGGGGGTGAGCAAAATTGCCCAAACCTGTTTATTTCTGCTGAAAAAATACGTTTTTAAAAATGTGCTTTTACAGCTCCAAAAGTTACATGGGGGTGACCACAGTTGCCCAAATGTGTTTATTTCTGCTGAAAAGCACGTTATGACAACTTCTGCACACTGGGGTTAAGGGCTAACTCAGTGGGCTCTTCTGAGCCAGGCAGTTACATTGGGATTCAACAGTCTGAAAAAACACGTTTATTTAGAGCTGAAAAACATCTTTTGAAAAGTGTGCTGTTCCTGCACCAGAAGTTACATGGGGGTGACCAAAGTTGCCCAAACGTTTATTTCTGCTGAAAAACACCTTTTGAGAACTTCTGCAAACTGGGGTTAAGGGCTGACTCAGTCGGCTCTTCTGAGCCAGGCAGTTAAATTGGGATTCAACAGTCTGAAAAAACGCGTTTATTTCGAGCTGAAAAACACCTTTTGAAAAGTGTGCTTTTAATGCCCCAGAAGTTACATTGGGGTGACCAAAGTTACCCAAACGTGTTTATTTATGCTGAAAAGCTCATTTTGACAACTTCTGCACACTGGGGTTAAGGGCTGATTCAGTGGGCTCTTCTGAGCCAGGCAGTTATATTGGGATTCAACAGTCTGAAAAACGTGTTTATTTCAAGCTGAAAAACACGTTTTGAAAAGTGTGCTTTTCCTGCCCCAGAAGTTACATTGGGGTGACCAAAGTTGCCCAAACATGTTTATTTATGCTGAAAAAAACGTTTTGACAACTTCTGCACACTGGGGTTAAGGGCTGACTCAGTGGGCTCTTCTGAGCCAAGCAGTCACATTGGGATTCAACAGTCTGAAAAAACGCGTTTATTTCGAGCTGAAAAACACGTTTTTAAAAATGTGCTTTTACAGCTCCAAAAGTTACATGGGGGTGACCACAGTTGCCAAATGTGTTTATTTCTGCTGAAAAGCACGTTTTGACAACTTCTGCACACTGGGGTTAAGGGCTGACTCAGTCGGCTCTTCTGAGCCAGGCAGTTACATTGGGATTCCACAGTCTGAAATATCGCGTTTATTTCGAGCTGAAAAACACCTTTTGAAAAGTTTGCTGTTCATGCCCCAGAAGTTACATGGGGTGACCAAAGTTGCCCAAATGTGTTTATTTCTGCTGAAAAGCACGTATTGACAACTTCTGCACACTGGGGTTAAGGGCTAACTCAGTGGGCTCTTCTGAGCCAGGCAGTTACATTGGGATTCAACAGTCTGAAAAAACACGTTTATTTAGAGCTGAAAAACACCTTTTGAAAAGTGTGCTGTTCCTGCCCCAGAAGTTACATTTGGGTGACCAAAGTTACCCAAACGTGTTTATTTCTGCTGAAAAGCATGTTTTGACAACTTCTGCACACTGTTTTTAAGGCCTGACTCAGTGGGCTCTTCTGAGCCAGGCACTTACATTGGGATTCAACAGTCTGAAAAAACACGTTTATTTCGAGCTGAAAAACATCTTTTGAAAAGTGTGCTGTTCCTGCCCCAGAATTTACATGGGGGTGACCAAAGTAGCCCAAAGTGTTTATTTCTGCTTAAAAACATGTTTTGACAACTTCTGCATACTGGGGTTAAGGGCTGACTCAGTGGGGTCTTCTGAGCCAGGCAGTTACTTTGGGATTCATCAGTCTAAAAAAACGTGTTTATTTCGAGCTAAAAAAAAAACCTTTTGAAAAGTGTGCTTTTCCTGCCCCAGAAGGTACATGGGGGTGAACAAAGTTGCCCAAACAAGTTTATTTGTGCTGAACAGCTCGTTTTGACAACTTCTGCACACTGGGGTTAAGGGCTGATTCAGTGGGCTCTTCTGAGCCAGGTAGTTATATTGGGATTCAACAGTCTGAAAAACGCGTTTATTTCTAGCTGAAAAACACGTTTTGAAAAGTGTGCTTTTCCTGCCCCAGAAGTTACATTGGGGTGACCAAAGTTACCCAAACGTGTTTATTTATGCTGAAAAGCTCGTTTTGACAACTTCTGCACACTGGGGTTAAGGGCTGATTCAGTGGGCTCTTCTGAGCCAAGCAGTTATATTGGGATTCAACAGTCTGAAAAACGTGTTTATTTCAAGCTGAAAAACACGTTTTGAAAAGTGTGCTTTTCCTGCCCCAGAAGTTACATTGGGGTGACCAAAGTTGCCCAAACATGTTTATTTCTGCTGAAAAACACGTTTTGACAACTTCTGCACACTGGGGTTAAGGGCTGACTCAGTGGGCTCTTCTGAGCCAAGCAGTCACATTGGGATTCAACAGTCTGAAAAAACACGTTTATTTCGAGCTGAAAAACACGTTTTTAAAAATGTGCTTTTACAGCTCCAAAAGTTACATGGGGGTGACCACAGTTGCCAAATGTGTTTATTTCTGCTGAAAAGCACGTTTTGACAACTTCTGCACACTGGGGTTAAGGGCTGACTCAGTCGGCTCTTCTGAGCCAGGCAGTTACATTGGGATTCCACAGTCTGAAATATCGCGTTTATTTCGAGCTGAAAAACACCTTTTGAAAAGTGTGCTGTTCCTGCCCCAGAAGTTTCATGGGGGTGGCCAAAGTTGCCCAAACATGTTTATTTCTCCTGAAAAACACGTTTTGACAACTTCTGCACACTGGGGTTAAGGGCTGACTCAGTGGGCTCTTCTGAGCCAGGAAGTCACATTGGGATTCAACAGTCTGAAAAAACGCGTTTATTTCTGCTGAAAAACACCTTTTGAGAACTTCTGCAAACTGGGGTTAAGGGCTGACTCAGTCGGCTCTTCTGAGCCAGGCAGTTAAATTGGGATTCAACAGTCTGAAAAAACGCGTTTATTTCGAGCTGAAAAACACCTTTTGAAAAGTGTGCTGTTCCTGCCCCAGAAGTTACATTTGGGTGACCAAAGTTACCCAAACGTGTTTATTTCTGCTGAAAAGCATGTTTTGACAACTTCTGCACACTGTTTTTAAGGCCTGACTCAGTGGGCTCTTCTGAGCCAGGCACTTACATTGGGATTCAACAGTCTGAAAAAACACGTTTATTTCGAGCTGAAAAACATCTTTTGAAAAGTGTGCTGTTCCTGCCCCAGAATTTACATGGGGGTGACCAAAGTAGCCCAAAGTGTTTATTTCTGCTTAAAAACATGTTTTGACAACTTCTGCATACTGGGGTTAAGGGCTGACTCAGTGGGGTCTTCTGAGCCAGGCAGTTACTTTGGGATTCATCAGTCTAAAAAAACGTGTTTATTTCGAGCTAAAAAAAAAACCTTTTGAAAAGTGTGCTTTTCCTGCCCCAGAAGGTACATGGGGGTGAACAAAGTTGCCCAAACAAGTTTATTTGTGCTGAACAGCTCGTTTTGACAACTTCTGCACACTGGGGTTAAGGGCTGATTCAGTGGGCTCTTCTGAGCCAGGTAGTTATATTGGGATTCAACAGTCTGAAAAACGCGTTTATTTCTAGCTGAAAAACACGTTTTGAAAAGTGTGCTTTTCCTGCCCCAGAAGTTACATTGGGGTGACCAAAGTTACCCAAACGTGTTTATTTATGCTGAAAAGCTCGTTTTGACAACTTCTGCACACTGGGGTTAAGGGCTGATTCAGTGGGCTCTTCTGAGCCAGGCAGTTATATTGGGATTCAACAGTCTGAAAAACGTGTTTATTTCAAGCTGAAAAACACGTTTTGAAAAGTGTGCTTTTCCTGCCCCAGAAGTTACATTGGGGTGACCAAAGTTGCCCAAACATGTTTATTTCTGCTGAAAAACACGTTTTGACAACTTCTGCACACTGGGGTTAAGGGCTGACTCAGTGGGCTCTTCTGAGCCAAGCAGTCACATTGGGATTCAACAGTCTGAAAAAACACGTTTATTTCGAGCTGAAAAACACGTTTTTAAAAATGTGCTTTTACAGCTCCAAAAGTTACATGGGGGTGACCACAGTTGCCAAATGTGTTTATTTCTGCTGAAAAGCACGTTTTGACAACTTCTGCACACTGGGGTTAAGGGCTGACTCAGTCGGCTCTTCTGAGCCAGGCAGTTACATTGGGATTCCACAGTCTGAAATATCGCGTTTATTTCGAGCTGAAAAACACCTTTTGAAAAGTTTGCTGTTCATGCCCCAGAAGTTACATGGGGTGACCAAAGTTGCCCAAAGGTGTTTATTTCTGCTGAAAAGCACGTATTGACAACTTCTGCACACTGGGGTTAAGGGCTGACTCAGTCGGCTCTTCTGAGCCAAGCAGTTACATTGGGATTCAACAGTTTGAAAAAACGTGTTTATTTCGAGCTGAAAAACACCTTTTGAAAAGTGTGCTGTTCCTGCCCCAGAAGTTTCATGGGGGTGGCCAAAGTTGCCCAAACATGTTTATTTCTCCTGAAAAACACGTTTTGACAACTTCTGCACACTGGGGTTAAGGGCTGACTCAGTGGGCTCTTCTGAGCCAGGAAGTCACATTGGGATTCAACAGTCTGAAAAAACACGTTTATTTCGAGCTGAAAAACAATTTTTGAAAAGTGTTCTGTTCCTGCCCCAGAATTTACATGGGGTGACCAAAGTTGCCCAAATGTGTTTATTTATGCTGAAAAGCACGTTTTGACAACTTCTGCAAACTGGGGTTAAGGGCTGACTCAGTGGGCTCTTCTGAGCCAGGCAGTTATATTGGGATTCAACAGTCTGAAAAAACGCGTTTATTTCGAGCTGAAAAACCTGTTTTGAAAAGTGTGCTGTTCCTGCCCCAGGAGTTACATGGGGGTGACCAAAGTTGCCCAAACGTGTTTATTTCTGCTGAAAAGCACGTTTTGACAACTTGTGCACACTGGGGTTAAGGCTCACTCAGTGGGCTCTTCTGAGCCAGGCAGTTACATTGGGATTCAACAGTCTGAAAAAACGCTTTATTTCGAACTGAAAAACACCTTTTGAAAAGTGTGCTGTTCCTGCCCCAGAAGTTACATGGGGGTGACCAAAGTTGCCCAAACCTGTTTATTTCTGCTGAAAAAATACGTTTTTAAAAATGTGCTTTTACAGCTCCAAAAGTTACATGGGGGTGACCACAGTTGCCCAAATGTGTTTATTTCTGCTGAAAAGCACGTTATGACAACTTCTGCACACTGGGGTTAAGGGCTAACTCAGTGGGCTCTTCTGAGCCAGGCAGTTACATTGGGATTCAACAGTCTGAAAAAACACGTTTATTTAGAGCTGAAAAACATCTTTTGAAAAGTGTGCTGTTCCTGCACCAGAAGTTACATGGGGGTGACCAAAGTTGCCCAAACGTTTATTTCTGCTGAAAAACACCTTTTGAGAACTTCTGCAAACTGGGGTTAAGGGCTGACTCAGTCGGCTCTTCTGAGCCAGGCAGTTAAATTGGGATTCAACAGTCTGAAAAAACGCGTTTATTTCGAGCTGAAAAACACCTTTTGAAAAGTGTGCTTTTAATGCCCCAGAAGTTACATTGGGGTGACCAAAGTTACCCAAACGTGTTTATTTATGCTGAAAAGCTCGTTTTGACAACTTCTGCACACTGGGGTTAAGGGCTGATTCAGTGGGCTCTTCTGAGCCAGGCAGTTATATTGGGATTCAACAGTCTGAAAAACGTGTTTATTTCAAGCTGAAAAACACGTTTTGAAAAGTGTGCTTTTCCTGCCCCAGAAGTTACATTGGGGTGACCAAAGTTGCCCAAACATGTTTATTTCTGCTGAAAAAAACGTTTTGACAACTTCTGCACACTGGGGTTAAGGGCTGACTCAGTGGGCTCTTCTGAGCCAAGCAGTCACATTGGGATTCAACAGTCTGAAAAAACGCGTTTATTTCGAGCTGAAAAACACGTTTTTAAAAATGTGCTTTTACAGCTCCAAAAGTTACATGGGGGTGACCACAGTTGCCAAATGTGTTTATTTCTGCTGAAAGCACGTTTTGACAACTTCTGCACACTGGGGTTAAGGGCTGACTCAGTCGGCTCTTCTGAGCCAGGCAGTTACATTGGGATTCCACAGTCTGAAATATCGCGTTTATTTCGAGCTGAAAAACACCTTTTGAAAAGTTTGCTGTTCATGCCCCAGAAGTTACATGGGGTGACCAAAGTTGCCCAAATGTGTTTATTTCTGCTGAAAAGCACGTATTGACAACTTCTGCACACTGGGGTTAAGGGCTAACTCAGTGGGCTCTTCTGAGCCAGGCAATTACATTGGGATTCAACAGTCTGAAAAAACACGTTTATTTAGAGCTGAAAAACATCTTTTGAAAAGTGTGCTGTTCCTGCACCAGAAGTTACATGGGGGTGACCAAAGTTGCCCAAACGTTTATTTCTGCTGAAAAACACCTTTTGAGAACTTCTGCAAACTGGGGTTAAGGGCTGACTCAGTCGGCTCTTCTGAGCCAGGCAGTTAAATTGGGATTCAACAGTCTGAAAAAACGCGTTTATTTTGAGCTGAAAAACACCTTTTGAAAAGTGTGCTGTTCCTGCCCCAGAAGTTACATTTGGTGACCAAAGTTACCCAAACGTGTTTATTTCTGCTGAAAAACACGTTTTTAAAAATGTGCTTTTACAGCTCCAAAAGTTACATGGGGGTGACCACAGTTGCCAAATGTGTTTATTTCTGCTGAAAAGCACGTTTTGACAACTTCTGCACACTGGGGTTAAGGGCTGACTCAGTCGGCTCTTCTGAGCCAGGCAGTTACATTGGGATTCCACAGTCTGAAATATCGCGTTTATTTCGAGCTGAAAAACACCTTTTGAAAAGTTTGCTGTTCATGCCCCAGAAGTTACATGGGGTGACCAAAGTTGCCCAAATGTGTTTATTTCTGCTGAAAAGCACGTATTGACAACTTCTGCACACTGGGGTTAAGGGCTAACTCAGTGGGCTCTTCTGAGCCAGGCAGTTACATTGGGATTCAACAGTCTGAAAAAACACGTTTATTTAGAGCTGAAAAACATCTTTTGAAAAGTGTGCTGTTCCTGCACCAGAAGTTACATGGGGGTGACCAAAGTTGCCCAAACGTTTATTTCTGCTGAAAAACACCTTTTGAGAACTTCTGCAAACTGGGGTTAAGGGCTGACTCAGTCGGCTCTTCTGAGCCAGGCAGTTAAATTGGGATTCAACAGTCTGAAAAAACGCGTTTATTTCGAGCTGAAAAACACCTTTTGAAAAGTGTGCTGTTCCTGCCCCAGAAGTTACATTTGGGTGACCAAAGTTACCCAAACGTGTTTATTTCTGCTGAAAAGCATGTTTTGACAACTTCTGCACACTGTTTTTAAGGCCTGACTCAGTGGGCTCTTCTGAGCCAGGCACTTACATTGGGATTCAACAGTCTGAAAAAACACGTTTATTTCGAGCTGAAAAACATCTTTTGAAAAGTGTGCTGTTCCTGCCCCAGAATTTACATGGGGGTGACCAAAGTAGCCCAAAGTGTTTATTTCTGCTTAAAAACATGTTTTGACAACTTCTGCATACTGGGGTTAAGGGCTGACTCAGTGGGGTCTTCTGAGCCAGGCAGTTATATTGGGATTCAACAGTCTGAAAAAACGCGTTTATTTCGAGCTGAAAAACCTGTTTTGAAAAGTGTGCTGTTCCTGCCCCAGGAGTTACATGGGGGTGACCAAAGTTGCCCAAACGTGTTTATTTCTGCTGAAAAGCACGTTTTGACAACTTGTGCACACTGGGGTTAAGGCTGACTCAGTGGGCTCTTCTGAGCCAGGCAGTTACATTGGGATTCAACAGTCTGAAAAAACGCTTTATTTCGAACTGAAAAACACCTTTTGAAAAGTGTGCTGTTCCTGCCCCAGAAGTTACATGGGGGTGACCAAAGTTGCCCAAACCTGTTTATTTCTGCTGAAAAAATACGTTTTTAAAAATGTGCTTTTACAGCTCCAAAAGTTACATGGGGGTGACCACAGTTGCCCAAATGTGTTTATTTCTGCTGAAAAGCACGTTATGACAACTTCTGCACACTGGGGTTAAGGGCTAACTCAGTGGGCTCTTCTGAGCCAGGCAGTTACATTGGGATTCAACAGTCTGAAAAAACACGTTTATTTAGAGCTGAAAAACATCTTTTGAAAAGTGTGCTGTTCCTGCACCAGAAGTTACATGGGGGTGACCAAAGTTGCCCAAACGTTTATTTCTGCTGAAAAACACCTTTTGAGAACTTCTGCAAACTGGGGTTAAGGGCTGACTCAGTCGGCTCTTCTGAGCCAGGCAGTTAAATTGGGATTCAACAGTCTGAAAAAACGCGTTTATTTCGAGCTGAAAAACACCTTTTGAAAAGTGTGCTTTTAATGCCCCAGAAGTTACATTGGGGTGACCAAAGTTACCCAAACGTGTTTATTTATGCTGAAAAGCTCGTTTTGACAACTTCTGCACACTGGGGTTAAGGGCTGATTCAGTGGGCTCTTCTGAGCCAGGCAGTTATATTGGGATTCAACAGTCTGAAAAACGTGTTTATTTCAAGCTGAAAAACACGTTTTGAAAAGTGTGCTTTTCCTGCCCCAGAAGTTACATTGGGGTGACCAAAGTTGCCCAAACATGTTTATTTCTGCTGAAAAAAACGTTTTGACAACTTCTGCACACTGGGGTTAAGGGCTGACTCAGTGGGCTCTTCTGAGCCAAGCAGTCACATTGGGATTCAACAGTCTGAAAAAACGCGTTTATTTCGAGCTGAAAAACACGTTTTTAAAAATGTGCTTTTACAGCTCCAAAAGTTACATGGGGGTGACCACAGTTGCCAAATGTGTTTATTTCTGCTGAAAGCACGTTTTGACAACTTCTGCACACTGGGGTTAAGGGCTGACTCAGTCGGCTCTTCTGAGCCAGGCAGTTACATTGGGATTCCACAGTCTGAAATATCGCGTTTATTTCGAGCTGAAAAACACCTTTTGAAAAGTTTGCTGTTCATGCCCCAGAAGTTACATGGGGTGACCAAAGTTGCCCAAATGTGTTTATTTCTGCTGAAAAGCACGTATTGACAACTTCTGCACACTGGGGTTAAGGGCTAACTCAGTGGGCTCTTCTGAGCCAGGCAATTACATTGGGATTCAACAGTCTGAAAAAACACGTTTATTTAGAGCTGAAAAACATCTTTTGAAAAGTGTGCTGTTCCTGCACCAGAAGTTACATGGGGGTGACCAAAGTTGCCCAAACGTTTATTTCTGCTGAAAAACACCTTTTGAGAACTTCTGCAAACTGGGGTTAAGGGCTGACTCAGTCGGCTCTTCTGAGCCAGGCAGTTAAATTGGGATTCAACAGTCTGAAAAAACGCGTTTATTTTGAGCTGAAAAACACCTTTTGAAAAGTGTGCTGTTCCTGCCCCAGAAGTTACATTTGGTGACCAAAGTTACCCAAACGTGTTTATTTCTGCTGAAAAACACGTTTTTAAAAATGTGCTTTTACAGCTCCAAAAGTTACATGGGGGTGACCACAGTTGCCAAATGTGTTTATTTCTGCTGAAAAGCACGTTTTGACAACTTCTGCACACTGGGGTTAAGGGCTGACTCAGTCGGCTCTTCTGAGCCAGGCAGTTACATTGGGATTCCACAGTCTGAAATATCGCGTTTATTTCGAGCTGAAAAACACCTTTTGAAAAGTTTGCTGTTCATGCCCCAGAAGTTACATGGGGTGACCAAAGTTGCCCAAATGTGTTTATTTCTGCTGAAAAGCACGTATTGACAACTTCTGCACACTGGGGTTAAGGGCTAACTCAGTGGGCTCTTCTGAGCCAGGCAGTTACATTGGGATTCAACAGTCTGAAAAAACACGTTTATTTAGAGCTGAAAAACATCTTTTGAAAAGTGTGCTGTTCCTGCACCAGAAGTTACATGGGGGTGACCAAAGTTGCCCAAACGTTTATTTCTGCTGAAAAACACCTTTTGAGAACTTCTGCAAACTGGGGTTAAGGGCTGACTCAGTCGGCTCTTCTGAGCCAGGCAGTTAAATTGGGATTCAACAGTCTGAAAAAACGCGTTTATTTCGAGCTGAAAAACACCTTTTGAAAAGTGTGCTGTTCCTGCCCCAGAAGTTACATTTGGGTGACCAAAGTTACCCAAACGTGTTTATTTCTGCTGAAAAGCATGTTTTGACAACTTCTGCACACTGTTTTTAAGGCCTGACTCAGTGGGCTCTTCTGAGCCAGGCACTTACATTGGGATTCAACAGTCTGAAAAAACACGTTTATTTCGAGCTGAAAAACATCTTTTGAAAAGTGTGCTGTTCCTGCCCCAGAATTTACATGGGGGTGACCAAAGTAGCCCAAAGTGTTTATTTCTGCTTAAAAACATGTTTTGACAACTTCTGCATACTGGGGTTAAGGGCTGACTCAGTGGGGTCTTCTGAGCCAGGCAGTTACTTTGGGATTCATCAGTCTAAAAAAACGTGTTTATTTCGAGCTAAAAAAAAAACCTTTTGAAAAGTGTGCTTTTCCTGCCCCAGAAGGTACATGGGGGTGAACAAAGTTGCCCAAACAAGTTTATTTGTGCTGAACAGCTCGTTTTGACAACTTCTGCACACTGGGGTTAAGGGCTGATTCAGTGGGCTCTTCTGAGCCAGGTAGTTATATTGGGATTCAACAGTCTGAAAAACGCGTTTATTTCTAGCTGAAAAACACGTTTTGAAAAGTGTGCTTTTCCTGCCCCAGAAGTTACATTGGGGTGACCAAAGTTACCCAAACGTGTTTATTTATGCTGAAAAGCTCGTTTTGACAACTTCTGCACACTGGGGTTAAGGGCTGATTCAGTGGGCTCTTCTGAGCCAGGCAGTTATATTGGGATTCAACAGTCTGAAAAACGTGTTTATTTCAAGCTGAAAAACACGTTTTGAAAAGTGTGCTTTTCCTGCCCCAGAAGTTACATTGGGGTGACCAAAGTTGCCCAAACATGTTTATTTCTGCTGAAAAACACGTTTTGACAACTTCTGCACACTGGGGTTAAGGGCTGACTCAGTGGGCTCTTCTGAGCCAAGCAGTCACATTGGGATTCAACAGTCTGAAAAAACACGTTTATTTCGAGCTGAAAAACACGTTTTTAAAAATGTGCTTTTACAGCTCCAAAAGTTACATGGGGGTGACCACAGTTGCCAAATGTGTTTATTTCTGCTGAAAAGCACGTTTTGACAACTTCTGCACACTGGGGTTAAGGGCTGACTCAGTCGGCTCTTCTGAGCCAGGCAGTTACATTGGGATTCCACAGTCTGAAATATCGCGTTTATTTCGAGCTGAAAAACACCTTTTGAAAAGTTTGCTGTTCATGCCCCAGAAGTTACATGGGGTGACCAAAGTTGCCCAAATGTGTTTATTTCTGCTGAAAAGCACGTATTGACAACTTCTGCACACTGGGGTTAAGGGCTGACTCAGTCGGCTCTTCTGAGCCAAGCAGTTACATTGGGATTCAACAGTTTGAAAAAACGTGTTTATTTCGAGCTGAAAAACACCTATTGAAAAGTGTGCTGTTCCTGCCCCAGAAGTTTCATGGGGGTGGCCAAAGTTGCCCAAACATGTTTATTTCTCCTGAAAAACACGTTTTGACAACTTCTGCACACTGGGGTTAAGGGCTGACTCAGTGGGCTCTTCTGAGCCAGGAAGTCACATTGGGATTCAACAGTCTGAAAAAACACGTTTATTTCGAGCTGAAAAACAATTTTTGAAAAGTGTTCTGTTCCTGCCCCAGAATTTACATGGGGTGACCAAAGTTGCCCAAATGTGTTTATTTATGCTGAAAAGCACGTTTTGACAACTTCTGCAAACTGGGGTTAAGGGCTGACTCAGTGGGCTCTTCTGAGCCAGGCAGTTATATTGGGATTCAACAGCTGAAAAAACGCGTTTATTTCGAGCTGAAAAACCTGTTTTGAAAAGTGTGCTGTTCCTGCCCCAGGAGTTACATGGGGGTGACCAAAGTTGCCCAAACGTGTTTATTTCTGCTGAAAAGCACGTCTTGACAACTTGTGCACACTGGGGTTAAGGGCTGACTCAGTGGGCTCTTCTGAGCCAGGCAGTTACATTGGGATTCAACAGTCTGAAAAAACGCTTTATTTCGAACTGAAAAACACCTTTTGAAAAGTGTGCTGTTCCTGCCCCAGAAGTTACATGGGGGTGACCAAAGTTGCCCAAACCTGTTTATTTCTGCTGAAAAAATACGTTTTTAAAAATGTGCTTTTACAGCTCCAAAAGTTACATGGGGGTGACCACAGTTGCCCAAATGTGTTTATTTCTGCTGAAAAGCACGTTATGACAACTTCTGCACACTGGGGTTAAGGGCTAACTCAGTGGGCTCTTCTGAGCCAGGCAGTTACATTGGGATTCAACAGTCTGAAAAAACACGTTTATTTAGAGCTGAAAAACATCTTTTGAAAAGTGTGCTGTTCCTGCACCAGAAGTTACATGGGGGTGACCAAAGTTGCCCAAACGTTTATTTCTGCTGAAAAAAACCTTTTGAGAACTTCTGCAAACTGGGGTTAAGGGCTGACTCAGTCGGCTCTTCTGAGCCAGGCAGTTAAATTGGGATTCAACAGTCTGAAAAAACGCGTTTATTTCGAGCTGAAAAACACCTTTTGAAAAGTGTGCTTTTAATGCCCCAGAAGTTACATTGGGGTGACCAAAGTTACCCAAACGTGTTTATTTATGCTGAAAAGCTCGTTTTGACAACTTCTGCACACTGGGGTTAAGGGCTGATTCAGTGGGCTCTTCTGAGCCAGGCAGTTATATTGGGATTCAACAGTCTGAAAAACGTGTTTATTTCAAGCTGAAAAACACGTTTTGAAAAGTGTGCTTTTCCTGCCCCAGAAGTTACATTGGGGTGACCAAAGTTGCCCAAACATGTTTATTTCTGCTGAAAAAAACGTTTTGACAACTTCTGCACACTGGGGTTAAGGGCTGACTCAGTGGGCTCTTCTGAGCCAAGCAGTCACATTGGGATTCAACAGTCTGAAAAAACGCGTTTATTTCGAGCTGAAAAACACGTTTTTAAAAATGTGCTTTTACAGCTCCAAAAGTTACATGGGGGTGACCACAGTTGCCAAATGTGTTTATTTCTGCTGAAAGCACGTTTTGACAACTTCTGCACACTGGGGTTAAGGGCTGACTCAGTCGGCTCTTCTGAGCCAGGCAGTTACATTGGGATTCCACAGTCTGAAATATCGCGTTTATTTCGAGCTGAAAAACACCTTTTGAAAAGTTTGCTGTTCATGCCCCAGAAGTTACATGGGGTGACCAAAGTTGCCCAAATGTGTTTATTTCTGCTGAAAAGCACGTATTGACAACTTCTGCACACTGGGGTTAAGGGCTGACTCAGTCGGCTCTTCTGAGCCAAGCAGTTACATTGGGATTCAACAGTTTGAAAAAACGCGTTTATTTCGAGCTGAAAAACACCTTTTGAAAAGTGTGCTGTTCCTGCCCCAGAAGTTTCATGGGGGTGGCCAAAGTTGCCCAAACATGTTTATTTCTCCTGAAAAACACGTTTTGACAACTTCTGCACACTGGGGTTAAGGGCTGACTCAGTGGGCTCTTCTGAGCCAGGAAGTCACATTGGGATTCAACAGTCTGAAAAAACGCGTTTATTTCGAGCTGAAAAACAACTTTTGAAAAGTGTACTGTTCCTGCCCCAGAATTTACATGGGGTGACCAAAGTTGCCCAAATGTGTTTATTTATGCTGAAAAGCACGTTTTGACAACTTCTGCAAACTGGGGTTAAGGGCTGACTCAGTGGGCTCTTCTGAGCCAGGCAGTTATATTGGGATTCAACAGTCTGAAAAAACGCGTTTATTTCGAGCTGAAAAACCTGTTTTGAAAAGTGTGCTGTTCCTGCCCCAGGAGTTACATGGGGGTGACCAAAGTTGCCCAAACGTGTTTATTTCTGCTGAAAAGCACGTTTTGACAACTTGTGCACACTGGGGTTAAGGGCTGACTCAGTGGGCTCTTCTGAGCCAGGCAGTTACATTGGGATTCAACAGTCTGAAAAAACGCTTTATTTCGGGCTGAAAAATACGTTTTGAAAAGTGTGCTTTTCATGCCCCAGAAGTTACATTTGGATGACCAAAGTTACCCAAACGTATTTATTTCTGCTTAAAAACACGTTTTGACAACTTGTGCACACTGGGGTAAAGGGCTGACTCTGTGGGCTCTTCTGAGCCAGGCAGTTATATTGGGATTCAACAGTCTGAAAAAACGCGTTTATTTCAAGCTGAAAAACACCTTTTGAAAAGTGTGCTTTTCCTGCCACAGAAGTTACATTTGGATGACCAAAGTTACCCAAACATGTTTATTTCTGCTTAAAAACACGTTTTGACAACTTCTGCATACTGGGGTTAAGGGCTGACTCAATGGGTTCTTCGGAGACAGGCAATCACATTGGGATTCAACAGTCTGAGAAACACGTTTATTTCGAGCTGAAAAACACCTTTTGAAAATTGTGCTGTTGCTGTCCAAGAAGTTACATGGGGTGACCAAAGTTGCCCAAACAAGTTTATTTCTGCTGAAAAACAAGTTTTGACAATTTCTGCACACTGGGGTTAAGGGCTGACTCAGTGGGCTCTTCTGAGCCAGGCAGTTACATTGGGATTCAACAGTCTGAAAAAACGCTTTATGTCGGGCTGAAAAACACGTTTTGACAACTTCTGCACACTGGGGTTAGGGGCTGACTCAGTGGGCTCTTCTGAGACAGGCAATTACATTGGGATTCAACAGTGAGAAAATACACGTTTATTTCGAGCTGAAAAACATCTTTTGAAAAGTGTGCTGTTTCTGCCCCAGAAGTTACATGGGGGTGAACAAAGTTGCCCAAACAACTTTATTTCTGCTGAAAAACAAGTTTTGACAACTTCTGCACACTGGGGTTAAGGGCTGACTCAGTGGGCTCTTCTGAGACAGGCACTTACATTGGGATTCAACAGTGTGAAAATACACGTTTATTTCGAGCTGAAAAACACCTTTTGAAAAGTGTGCTGTTCCTGTCGAAGAAGATACATGGGGGTGACCAAAGTTGCCCAAAGTGTTAATTTCAGCTGAAAAACACGTTTTGACAACTTCTGCATACGGGGGTTAAGGGCTGACTCAATGGGCTCTTCGGAGACAGGCAATCACATTGGGATTCAACAGTCTGAGAAACACGTTTATTTCGAGCTGAAAAACACCTTTTGAAAATTGTGCTGTTACTGTCCAAGAAGTTACATGGGGGTGACCAAAGTTGCCCAAACAAGTTTATTTCTGCTGAAAAACAAGTTTTGACAACTTCTGCACACTGGGGTTAAGGGCTGACTCAGTGGGCTCTTCTGAGCCAGGCAGTTACATTGGGATTCAACAGTGTGAAAAAACATGTTTATTTCGAGCTGAAAAACATCTTTTGAAAAGTGTGCTGTTCCTGACCCAGAAGTTACATGTGGGTGACCAAAGTTGCCAAAGTGTTTATTTCTGCTTAAACAAACGTTTTGACAACTTCTACACACTGGGGTTAAGGGCTGACTCAGTGGGCTCTTCTGAGCCAGGCACTTACATTGGGATTCAACAGTCTGAAAAAATGCTTTATTTCGGGCTGAAAAACTCGTTTTGACAACTTCTGTACACTGGGGTTAAGGGCTGACTCAGTGGGGTCTTCTGAAACAGGAAGTTACATTGGGATTTAACAGTGTGAAAAAACACATTTATTTTGAGCTGAAAAACATCTTTCGAAAAGTGTACTGTTCCTGCCCCAGAAGTTACATGGGGGTGACCACAGTTGCCAAATGTGTTTATTTCTGCTGAAAGCACGTTTTGACAACTTCTGCACACTGGGGTTAAGGGCTGACTCAGTCGGCTCTTCTGAGCCAAGCAGTTACATTGGGATTCAACAGTTTGAAAAAACGCGTTTATTTCGAGCTGAAAAACACCTTTTGAAAAGTGTGCTGTTCCTGCCCCAGAAGTTTCATGGGGGTGGCCAAAGTTGCCCAAACATGTTTATTTCTCCTGAAAAACACGTTTTGACAACTTCTGCACACTGGGGTTAAGGGCTGACTCAGTGGGCTCTTCTGAGCCAGGAAGTCACATTGGGATTCAACAGTCTGAAAAAACGTGTTTATTTCGAGCTGAAAAACAACTTTTGAAAAGTGTACTGTTCCTGCCCCAGAATTTACATGGGGTGACCAAAGTTGCCCAAATGTGTTTATTTATGCTGAAAAGCACGTTTTGACAACTTCTGCAAACTGGGGTTAAGGGCTGACTCAGTGGGCTCTTCTGAGCCAGGCAGTTACATTGGGATTCAACAGTCTGAAAAAAGACGTTTATTTCGAGCTGAAAAACACCTTTTGAAAAGTGTGCTGTTCCTGCCCCAGAAGTTACATGGGGTGACCAAGTTGCCCAAACATGTTTATTTCTGCTGAAAAACACGTTTTGACAACTTCTGCACACTGGGGTTAAGGGCTGACTCAGTGGGCTCTTCTGAGCCAGGCAGTTACATTGGGATTCAACAGTCTGAGAAAACGCTTTATTTCGGGCTGAAAAACACGTTTTGAAAAGTGTGCTTTTCCTGCCCCAGAAGTTACATTTGGATGACCAAAGTTACCCAAACGTGTTAATTTCTGCTTAAAAACACGTTTTGACAACTTCTGCATACTGGGGTTAAGGGCTGACTCAGTCTGCTCTTCTGAGCCAAGCAGTTACTTTGGGATTCAACAGACTGAAAAAAGGTGTTTATTTCGAGCTGAAAAACACGTTTTTAAAAATGTGCTTTTACAGCTCCAAAAGTTACATGGGGGTGACCACAGTTGCCCAAATGTGTTTATTTCTGCTGAAAAGCACGTTTTGACAACTTCTGCACACTGGGGTTAAGGGCTGACTCAGTCGGCTCTTCTGAGCCAGGCAGTTACATTGGGATTCCACAGTCTGAAATAACGCGTTTATTTCGAGCTGAAAAACACCTTTTGAAAAGTGTGCTGTTCCTGCCCCAGAAGTTACATGGGGGTGACCAAAGTTGCCCAAACCTGTTTATTTCTGCTGAAATAATACGTTTTTAAAAATGTGCTTTTACAGCTCCAAAAGTTACATGGGGGTGACCACAGTTGCCCAAATGTGTTTATTTCTGCTGAAAAGCACGTTATGACAACTTCTGCACACTGGGGTTAAGGGCTAACTCAGTGGGCTCCTCTGAGCCAGGCAGTTACATTGGGATTCAACAGTCTGAAAAAACACGTTTATTTAGAGCTGAAAAACATCTTTTGAAAAGTGTGCTGTTCCTGCACCAGAAGTTACATGGCGGTGACCAAAGTTGCCCAAACGTTTATTTCTGCTGAAAATCACCTTTTGAGAACTTCTGCAAACTGGGGTTAAGGGCTGACTCAGTCGGCTCTTCTGAGCCAGGCAGTTAAATTGGGATTCAACAGTCTGAAAAAACGCGTTTATTTCGAGCTGAAAAACACCTTTTGAAAAGTGTGCTTTTAATGCCCCAGAAGTTACATTTGGGTGACCAAAGTTACCCAAACATGTTTATTTCTGCTGAAAAGCATGTTTTGACAACTTCTGCACACTGTTTTTAAGGCCTGACTCAGTGGGCTCTTCTGAGCCAGGCACTTACATTGGGATTCAATAGTCTGAAAAAACACGTTTATTTCGAGCTGAAAAACATCTTTTGAAAAGTGTGCTGTTCCTGCCCCAGAATTTACATGGGGGTGACCAAAGTAGCCCAAAGTGCTTATTTCTGCTTAAAAACATGTTTTGACAACTTCTGCATACTGGGGTTAAGGGCTGACTCAGTGGGGTCTTCTGAGCCAGGCAGTTACTTTGGGATTCATCAGTCTAAAAAAACGTGTTTATTTCGAGCTAAAAAAAAAACCTTTTGAAAAGTGTGCTTTTCCTGCCCCAGAAGGTACATGGGGGTGAACAAAGTTGCCCAAACAAGTTTATTTGTGCTGAACAGCTCGTTTTGACAACTTCTGCACACTGGGGTTAAGGGCTGATTCAGTGGGCTCTTCTGAGCCAGGCAGTTATATTGGGATTCAACAGTCTGAAAAACGTGTTTATTTCAAGCTGAAAAACACGTTTTGAAAAGTGTGCTTTTCCTGCCCCAGAAGTTACATTGGGGTGACCAAAGTTGCCCAAACATGTTTATTTCTGCTGAAAAACACGTTTTGACAACTTCTGCACACTGGGGTTAAGGGCTGACTCAGTGGGCTCTTCTGAGCCAAGCAGTCACATTGGGATTCAACAGTCTGAAAAACGTGTTTATTTCGAGCTGAAAAACACCTTTTGAAAAGTTTGCTGTTCATGCCCCAGAAGTTACATGGGGTGACCAAAGTTGCCCAAACATGTTTATTTCTCCTGAAAAACACGTTTTGACAACTTCTGCACACTGGGGTTAAGGGCTGACTCAGTGGGCTCTTCTGAGCCAGGAAGTCACACTGGGATTCAACAGTCTGAAAAAACGCGTTTATTTCGAGCTGAAAAACAACTTTTGAAAAGTGTACTGTTCCTGCCCCAGAATTTACATGGGGTGACCAAAGTTGCCCAAATGTGTTTATTTATGCTGAAAAGCACGTTTTGACAACTTCTGCAAACTGGGGTTAAGGGCTGACTCAGTGGGCTCTTCTGAGCCAGGCAGTTATATTGGGATTCAACAGTCTGAAAAAACGCGTTTATTTTGAGCTGAAAAACCTGTTTTGAAAAGTGTGCTGTTCCTGCCCCAGGAGTTACATGGGGGTGACCAAAGTTGCCCAAACGTGTTTATTTCTGCTGAAAAGCACGTTTTGACAACTTGTGCACACTGGGGTTAAGGGCTGACTCAGTGGGCTCTTCTGAGCCAGGCAGTTACATTGGGATTCAACAGTCTGAAAAAACGCTTTATTTCGGGCTGAAAAATACGTTTTGAAAAGTGTGCTTTTCATGCCCCAGAAGTTACATTTGGATGACCAAAGTTACCCAAACGTATTTATTTCTGCTTAAAAACACGTTTTGACAACTTCTGCACACTGGGGTTAAGGGCTGACTCAGTGGGCTCTTCTGAGCCAGGCAATTACATTGGGATTCAACAGTGTGAAAAAACACGTTTATTTCGAGCTGAAAAACATCTTTTGAAAAGTGTGCTGTTCCTGACCCAGAAGTTACATGGGGGTGACCAAAGTTGCCCAAAGTGCTTACTTCAGCTGAGAAGCACGTTTTGACATCTTCTGCACACTGCGTTTAAAGGCTGACTCAGTGGGCTCTACTGAGCCAGGCACTTACATTGGGATTCAATAGTCTGAAAAAATGCTTTATTTCGGGCTGAAAAACACGTTTTGAAAAGTGTGCTGTTCCTGCCCCAGAAGTTACATGTGGGTGACCAAAGTTGCCCAAGCGTGTTTATTTCTGCTGAAAAACACGTTTTGACAACTTCTACACACTGGGGTTAAAGGCTGACTCAGTGGGCTCTTCTGAGCCAGGCACTTACATTGGGATTCAACAGTCTGAAAAAATGCTTTATTTCGGGCTGAAAAACTCGTTTTGACAACTTCTGTACACTGGGGTTAAGGGCTGACTCAGTGGGGTCTTCTGAAACAGGCAGTTACATTGGGATTTAACAGTGTGAAAAAACACATTTATTTCGAGCTGAAAAACATCTTTCGAAAAGTGTGCTGTTCCTGCCCCAGAAGTTACATGGGGGTGACCAAAGTTGCCCAAGGTGTTTATTTCTGCTGAAAAACACGTTTTGACAACTTCTACACACTGGGGTTAAAGGCTGACTCAGTGGGCTCTTCTGAGCCAGGCACTTACATTGGGATTCAACAGTCTGAAAAAATGCTTTATTTCGGGCTGAAAAACTCGTTTTGACAACTTCTGTACACTGGGGTTAAGGGCTGACTCAGTGGGGTCTTCTGAAACAGGCAGTTACATTGGGATTTAACAGTGTGAAAAAACACATTTATTTCGTGCTGAAAAACATCTTTCGAAAAGTGTGCTGTTCCTGCCCCAGAAGTTACATGGGGGTGACCAAAGTTGCCCAAGGTGTTTATTTCAGCTGAAAAACACGTTTTGATAACTTCTGCACACTGGGGTTAAGGGCTGACTCAGTGGGTTCTTCTGAGCCAGGCAGTTACATTGGGATTCAACAGTCTGAAAAAACGCGTTTATTTCGAGCTGAAAAACGACTTTTGAAAAGTGTGCTGTTCCTGCCCCAGAAGTTACATGGGGGTGAACAAAGTTGCCCAAGCGTGTTTATTTCTGCTGAAAAACACGTTTTGACAACTTCTGCACACTGGGGCTAAGGGCTGACTCAGTGGGCTCTTCTGAGCCAGGCAGTTACATTGCGATTCAACAGTCTGAAAATACACGTTTATTTCGAGCTGAAAAACACCTTTTGAAAAGTGTGGCTTTCCTGTCCAAGAAGTTACATGGGGGTGACCAAAGTTGCCCAAAGTGTTTATTTCAGCAGAAAAACACGTTTTGACAACTTCTGCACACTGCGTTTAAAGGCTGACTCAATGGGCTCTTCTGAGACAGGTAATCACATTGGGATTCAATAGTCTGAAAAACACGTTTATTTCGAGCTGAAAAACACCTTTTGAAAATTGTGCTGTTCCTGACCCAGAAGTTACATTTGGGTGACCAAAGTTGCCCAAAGTGTTTTTTCTGCTTAAAAAAACGTTTTGACAACTTCTGCACACTGGGGTTAAGGGCTGACTCAGTGGGCTCTTCTGAGCCAGGCAGTTACATTGGGATTCAACAGTGTGAAAAAACACGTTTATTTCAAGCTGAAAAACACCTTTTGAAAAGTGTGCTTTTCCTGCCACAGAAGTTAAATTTGGATGACCAAAGTTACCCAAACATGTTTATTTCTGCTTAAAAACACGTTTTGACAACTTCTGCATACGGGGGTTAAGGGCTGACTCAATGGGCTCTTCGGAGACAGGCAATCACATTGGGATTCAACAGTCTGAGAAACACGTTTATTTCGAGCTGAAAAACACCTTTTGAAAATTGTGCTGTTCCTGTCCAAGAAGTTACATGGGGGTGACCAAAGTTGCCCAAACAAGTTTATTTCTGCTGAAAAACAAGTTTTGACAACTTCTGCACACTGGGGTTAAGGGCTGACTCAGTGGGCTCTTCTGAGCCAGGCAGTTACATTGGGTTTCAACAGTGTGAAAAAACACATTTATTTCGAACTGAAAAACACGTTTTGAAAAGTGTACTGTTCCTGCCCCAGAAGTTACATGGGGGTGAACAAAGTTGCCCAAAAAACTTTATTTCTGCTGAAAAACAAGTTTTGACAACTTCTGCACACTGGGGTTAAGGGCTGACTCAGTGGGCTCTTCTGAGACAGGCAGTTACATTGGAATTCAACAGTCTGAAGGAACGCGTTTATTTCGAGCTGAAAAACACCTTTTGAAAAGCGTGCTGTTCCTGACCCAGAAGTTACATGGGGGTGAACAAAGTTGCCCAAAGTGTTTACTTCAGCTGAAAAACACGTTTTGATAACTTCTGCACGTTGGGGTTAAGGGCTGACTCAGTGGGCTCTTCTGAGCCAAGCACTTACATTGGGATTCAGCAGTCTGAAAAAACGCTTTATTTCGGGCTGAAAATCTCGTTTTGACAACTTCTGCACACTGGGATTAAGGGCTGACTCAGTGGGGTCTTCTGAAACAGGCAGTTACATTGGGATTCAACAGTGTGAAAAAACACGTTTATTTCGAGCTGAAGAACATCTTTTGAAAAGTGTGCTGTTCCTGCCCCAGAAGTTACATGGGGGTGACCAAAGTTGCCCAAAGTGTTTATTTCAGCTGAAAAGCACGTTTTGATAACTTCTGCACACTGGGTTTAAAGGCTGACTCAATGGGCTCTTCTGAGACAGGTAATCACTTTGGGATTCAATAGTCTGAAAAACAACTTTATTTCGAGCTGAAAAACACCTTTTGAAAATTGTGCTGTTCCTGACCCAGAAGTTACATGGGGGTGAACAAAGTTGCCCAAGCGTGTTTATTTCTGCTGAAAAACACGTTTTGACAACTTCTGCACACTGGGGCTAAGGGCTGACTCAGTGGGCTCTTCTGAGCCAGGCAATTACATTGGGATTCAACAGTGTGAAAAAACACGTTTTTTTCGAGCTTCAAAAACGTCTTTTGAAAAGTGTGCTGTTCCTGACCCAGAAGTTACATGGGGGTGACCAAAGTTGCCCAAAGTGCTTACTTCAGCTGAGAAGCACGTTTTGACATCTTCTGCACACTGCGTTTAAAGGCTGACTCAGTGGGCTCTACTGAGCCAGGCACTTACATTGGGATTCAACAGTCTGAAAAAATGCGTTTATTTCGGGCTGAAAAACACGTTTTGAAAAGTGTGCTGTTCCTGCCCCAGAAGTTACATGTGGGTGACCAAAGTTGCCCAAGCCTGTTTATTTCTGCTGAAAAACATGTTTTGACAACTTCTACACACTGGGGTTAAGGGCTGACTCAGTGGGCTCTTCTGAGCCAGGCATTTACATTGGGATTCAACAGTCTGAAAAAATGCTTTATTTCGGGCTGAAAAACTCGTTTTGACAACTTCTGTACACTGCGTTTAAAGGCTGACTCAATGGGCTCTTCTGAGACAGGTAATCACATTGGGATTCAATAGTCTGAAAAACACGTTTATTTCGAGCTGAAAAACACCTTTTGAAAATTGTGCTGTTCCTGACCCAGAAGTTACATTTGGGTGACCAAAGTTGCCCAAAGTGTTTATTTCTGCTTAAAAAAACGTTTTGACAACTTCTGCACACTGGGGTTAAGGGCTGACTCAGTGGGCTCTTCTGAGCCAGGCAGTTACATTGGGATTCAACAGTGTGAAAAACACGTTTATTTCGAGCTGAAAAACATCTTTTGAAAAGTGTGCTGTTCCTGCCCCTGAAGTTAAATGGGGGTGACCAAAGTTGCCCAAAGTGTTTACTTCAGCTGAGAAGCACGTTTTGACATCTTCTGCACACTGCATTTAAAGGCTGACTCAATGGGCTCCTCTGAGACAGGCCCTTACTTTGGGATTCAACGGTCTGAAAAAATGCTTTATTTCGGGCTGAAAAACACGTTTTGAAAAGTGTGCTGTTCCTGCCCCAGAAGTTACATGGGGGTGACCAAAGTGGCCTAAGCGTGTTTATTTCTGCTGAAAAATACGTTTTGACAACTTCTGCACATTGGGGCTAAGGGCTGACTCAGTGGGCTCTTCTGAGACAGGGACTTACATTGGGATTCAACAGTGAGAAAATACACGTTTATTTCGAGCTAAAAAACATCTTTTGAAAAGTGTGCTGTTTCTGCCCCAGAAGTTACATGGGGGTGAACAAAGTTGCCCAAACAACTTTATTTCTGCTGAAAAACAAGTTTTGACAACTTCTGCACACTGGGGTTAAGGGCTGACTCAGTGGGCTCTTCTGAGACAGGCACTTACATTGGGATTCAACAG
The DNA here is from genome assembly GCF_040954835.1 of Lepisosteus oculatus. NCBI lineage: Eukaryota > Metazoa > Chordata > Actinopteri > Semionotiformes > Lepisosteidae > Lepisosteus > Lepisosteus oculatus. The sequence continues at coordinate 6,411,353 of NC_090719.1, read as the reverse complement.
TGTGAAAATACACGTTTATTTCGAGCTGAAAAACACCTTTTGAAAAGTGTGCTGTTCCTGTCGAAGAAGTTACATGGGGGTGACCAAAGTTGCCCAAAGTGTTAATTTCAGCTGAAAAACACGTTTTGACAACTTCTGCATACGGGGGTTAAGGGCTGACTCAATGGGCTCTTCGGAGACAGGCAATCACATTGGGATTCAACAGTCTGAGAAACACGTTTATTTCGAGCTGAAAAACACCTTTTGAAAATTGTGCTGTTCCTGTCCAAGAAGTTACATGGGGGTGACCAAAGTTGCCCAAACAAGTTTATTTCTGCTGAAAAACAAGTTTTGACAACTTCTGCACACTGGGGTTAAGGGCTGACTCAGTGGGCTCTTCTGAGCCAGGCAGTTACATTGGGATTCAACAGTGAGAAAATACACGTTTATTTCGAGCTGAAAAACAACTTTTGAAAAGTGTGCTGTTTCTGCCCCAGAAGTTACATGGGGGTGAACAAAGTTGCCCAAAAAACTTTATTTCTGCTGAAAAACAAGTTTTGACAACTTCTGCACACTGGGGTTAAGGGCTGACTCAGTGGGCTCTTCTGAGACAGGCACTTACATTGGGATTCAACAGTCTGAAAAAACACTTTATTTCGGGCTGAAAAACACGTTTTGAAAAGTGTGCTGTTCCTGCCCCAGAAGTTACATGGGGGTGACCAAAGTGGCCTAAGCGTGTTTATTTCTGCTGAAAAATACGTTTTGACAACTTCTGCAGACTGGGGCTAAGGGCTGACTCAGTGGGCTCTTCTGAGCCAGGCAGTTACATTGCGATTCAACAGTCTGAAAAAATGCGTTTATTTCGAGCTGAAAACCACCTTTTGAAAAGTGTGCTGTTCCTGCCCCAGAAGTTACATGGGGTTGACCAAAGTTGCCCAAAGTGTTTATTTCAGCTAAAAAACACGTTTTGACAACTTCTGCACACTGCGTTTAAAGGCTGACTCAATGGGCTCCTCTGAGACAGGCCCTTACATTGGGATTCAATAGTCTGAAAAACACGTTTATTTCGAGCTGAAAAACACCTTTTGAAAAGTGTGATGTTACTGCCCCATAACTTACATGGGGTTGACCAAACTTGCAGAAACATGTTTATTTCTGCTAAAAAACACGTTTTGACCCTTTCTGCACACTGTGGTTAAGGGCTGAGTGTGTGGGCACTTCTGAGCCTTGCTGTTACAAGTAGATTCAGCTGTCTGAAAAAACGCGTTTATTTCGTGCTGAAAAACACGTTTTGAAAAGTGTGATGTTACTGCCCCATAACTTACATGGGGTTGACCAAACTTGCAGAAACATGTTTATTTCTGCTGAAAAACACGTTTTGACCCTTTCTGCACACTGGGGTTAAGAGCTGAGTTTGTGGGCTCTTCTGAGCCTTGCTGTTACATGGGGATTCAGTTGTCTGAAAAAACGCGTTTATTTCGGGCTGAAAAACACGTTTTGAAAAGTGTGATGTTACTGCCCCATAACTTACATGGGGTTGACCAAACTTGCAGAAACATGTTTATTTCTGCTGAAAAACACGTTTTGACCCTTTCTGCACACTGGGGTTAAGGGCTGAGACCGGGGGTAAAGTTAGCTTGAAGTTCGAAAACGATTTTGGCACGCCTGTAGCGCTTTCACGAAATCTCTTAGAGTTACAAAAACACTTGCTTTGTGTATAAAATACATTGTGGATGATTTCTCAGCCTTTACTTTTTCGTTTTTATGACATTTTTTTGACCAAGCACGAATATGCTTTTGTCCATATCTCCGCAATGGAAGCACAGAACGCCTTCAAACCAAAATCATTTTAAAGACCACGACTTGTGGATATTTCCACAGCCTTTACATCAAACTATCGGTGAGCTAATTATCTTTTTTTAAACCTCCGTTTTTTCATCGATGCGTAATTACGCACGAACTGGAACCCGGGGGACTGCTGTGTGGACACGTTCACAAAGCGAGAAATACTGTTCAATACGGCTTCGTGCGAAAAACCGGTATATGACCATAGGAAGCAGAACAGCGTGGTCTCCAATTACCCAGACTGTAAGCACGGGAATAAAGCTTTGTTTGATTTCTGAAACCCTTCCTTTACGCCCTGTTTTCATTCAGGTAAGGGTCAACTATATTGAAAATACTACTGACAGCAGGAAGATTAAAATATTCTTTACTCAGCAGCTTATTAAAAACAGCTCCCATGATGTTCAAACCGATTTTTTACACAGAACACTGACCCAGCTTTGTGTTCTGAATCTCTTTTTCTCTTGCTTTTATTTAATGTGGCACAATGCACTGGGATAGGGGTATTCTGTTCACAAACCAATAGCATTTAAACCACAGCACCCACAATGCTGTAGGTAAGTGTTTTGCACACTAAGCAGGTCATCTGACTATTCCCAGCTTTGTTTTGGGTTATGTAACCTTTATTTTTTTATGATTTTCTGAAGATAACACTACAGGTGGGATGGGTGGGTTGTCTTCATGGCTCAATAGCATTTCAAATACAGCACCCACACTGCTGAAACCAAGTGTTTTACACACCAGACAGGCCCCCGAACCTCATACAACCTTACTGTGGCTGTGGCCCCTTTCTTTATTTTGTAATGAGTTTCTGAAGATTACACTACAGGTAATACACTGGGACAGGTGGGTCGTCTTCATGGCTCAATAGCATTTCAAATACAGCACCCACTCTGCTGAAACCAAGTGTTTTACACACCAGACAGGCCCCCAAACCTCATACAACCTTCCTGTGGCTGTGGCCCCTTTCTTTAATTTTTTATGATTTTCTGAAGATTACACTACAGGTAATACACTGGGACAGGTGGGTCGTCTTCATGGCTCAATAGCATTTCAAATACAGCACCCACTCTGCTGAAACCAAGTGTTTTACACACCAGACAGGCCCCCAAACCTCATACAACCTTCCTGTGGCTGTGGCTCCTTTCTTTATTTTGTCATGAGTTTCTGAAGATAACACTACAGGTAATACACTGGGACGGGTGGGTCGTCTTCATGGCTCAATAGCATTTCAAATACAGCACCCACTCTGCTGAAACCAAGTGTTTTACACACCAGACAGGCCCCAGAACCTCGTACAACCTTACTGTGGCTGTGGCCCCTTTCTTTAATTTTTTATGATTTTCTGAAGATTACACTACAGGTAATACACTGGGACAGGTGGGTCGTCTTCATGGCTCAATAGCATTTCAAATACAGCACCCACTCTGCTGAAACCAAGTGTTTTACACACCAGACAGGCCCCAGAACCTCGTACAACCTTACTGTGGCTGTGGCCCCTTTCTTTAATTTTTTATGATTTTCTGAAGATAACACTACAGGTGGGATAGGTGGGTTGTCTTCATGGCTCAATAGCATTTCAAATACAGCACCCACACTGCTGAAACCAAGTGTTTTACACACCAGACAGGCCCCCGAACCTCATACAACCTTACTGTGTCTGTGGCCCCTTTCTTTATTTTGTAATGAGTTTCTGAAGATTACACTACAGGTAATACACTGGGACAGGTGGGTCATCTTCATGGCTCAATAGCATTTCAAATACAGCACCCACTCTGCTGAAACCAAGTGTTTTACACACCAGACAGGCCCCCAAACCTCATACAACCTTACTGTGGCTGTGGCCCCTTTCTTTATTTTGTAATGATTTTCTGAAGATTACACTACAGGTAATACACTGGGACAGGTGGGTCATCTTCATGGCTCAATAGCATTTTAAATACAACAGCCACACTGCTGAAACCAGGTGTTTTACACACCAGACAGCCCCCAGAACCTTATACAACCTTGCTGTGGTTGTGGCCCCTTTCTTTATTTTTTTATGAGTTTTTCAATATGGCACCATTAGACAGGCGGTACATGGGGATAGTACATCGTGCTCTTCACGAGTCAATAGCTCTTCAAGCACAACAGCCACAGTGCTGCAACCAGGTGTTTTACACACCAGACAGCTCCCTTAACCTTATACAACATCGCTTTGAGTTGTTTAACATTTCTTTCAAATCACTTGGGTTCATCAATCATTTGATCATTTTTCAGCGTGGAATAAACCTATTACTTGTTCCTTGGAGATTACCATCTGCTGATAAGATATGATCGCTATATTGACCATATACAATTTCTTACATAAGGAATTCATATTTTGCATACACCGATCCCCCCGGAGTCCCAAGTGATTCTGGTTTTGGAAAGCTAAAGGACAATGAGCTTCACGATACCAGGGGGACAGTGGGTGGTCAAGTCTCCCCTAAACAATGGATCTTGTCAGATTATGATGTCAGTGCATTTAATAAATGTTGTTGAACTCTCTTTAGCCCAAATACAGAGGAGCCCAGACCCAGAATGTTACACATACTTACAGAGAGTGATCTCATTATGTGTGTTTGGATTTTAACAACTATTTTTATTGTTTGCTAGAACCAAAACAATCTATGTTAGACATTTTCATCTTCAGCCAAAAATACAAACCTGTGTACGTAGTGTGGTGCAGGTTCTTGTCCCATCCTGCTCTTGGTCCAGGTTGGAGGGTTGCACCGATTCTGAATCTTGTTAGCTGGTATGGATGGGTTTGGGGGTGTTGATACCAGAGTGGTCCAGGAGGGGGATTCAGGTGTCTCGGGGGCATTCTTGTTTTTCTATGAGTTCAGGTTGATTCTGTTGGTTTTGTCATGAATCTCCCTCACGCAGGCAAGCGCTCCCGCATTCCCTCGAGCTCTCCCCATACCAAACGTGCACATGTCAATCAGTCCTCTACTTAAACCCTCATCTGTCCCCCGGTCAATGCTCACGATTGAGATTCTCTCCCGGAGCTTACCTACTAACTACGCCTTTGCCTTACTATGACTTCTCCCCTGGACCTCGACCCCGCTTTTCCGACAACTGCTTTAGCCACTCGATTTTGTACCTTCGCCTGTTTTACGCTTTCTCGGATCCTGACCCCAGCCTGTCTCTTCATTTACGCCTCTGCCTACCGATGCAACTTCTACGCCTTCCCGGACTCGGGCCCCTGCCTGTTTACTCCGACTACGCCTGCGTCTCGCGCCAACCCTACCAAGGGCACCGCATTGGATCCCTATCCTCAGCAGTCAGCCCCTGCGTGACAGGTTCTGAGTGTCTTGGTTACATCCGTTTGTGTGTATAGATGAAAAAGCTATTGAAGAGCACCCCCACACCCCCCACCCGTCTCGGTGGAAGTTGCCATGTTCAAAAAATCCTAAAAAGATAATTAAAGTTGCACACAACAAAGCATGACTGTGAAAGGTCAGGAGGCCTGCCTAGTGAGCACAACACTCGATTACAGTCAAAAAAAACATTAAAAAATAAAGAAATGTTCCACAACTCAAAGCAAGGTTGTATAAGGTTAGGGGAAATGTCTGGTGTAAAACACCTGGTTGCAGCACTGTGGCTGTTGTGCTTGAAGAGCTATTGACTCATGAATAGCACCCCCCAATCCCCATGTACCACCTGTCTAATGGTGCCATATTGAAAAACTAAAATTCTTATTAAAAAAATAAATAAAGGGGCCACAACCACAGAAAGGTTGTATAAGGTTAGGGGACCTGTCTGGTGTGTAAAACACTTGGTTTCAGCAGAGTGGGTGCTGTATTTGAAATGCTATTGAGCCATGAAGACGACCCACCTGTCCCAGTGTATTACCTGTAGTGTAATCTTCAGAAAATCATAAAAAATTAAAGAAAGGGGCCACAGCCACAGTAAGGTTGTACGAGGTTCTGGGGCCTGTCTGGTGTGTAAAACACTTGGTTTCAGCAGAGTGGGTGCTGTATTTGAAATGCTATTGAGCCATGAAGACGACCCACCCGTCCCAGTGTATTACCTGTAGTGTTATCTTCAGAAACTCATGACAAAATAAAGAAAGGAGCCACAGCCACAGGAAGGTTGTATGAGGTTTGGGGGCCTGTCTGGTGTGTAAAACACTTGGTTTCAGCAGAGTGGGTGCTGTATTTGAAATGCTATTGAGCCATGAAGACGACCCACCTGTCCCAGTGTATTACCTGTAGTGTAATATTCAGAAACTCATTACAAAATAAAGAAAGGGGCCACAGCCACAGGAAGGTTGTATGAGGTTCGGGGGCCTGTCTGGTGTGTAAAACACTTGGTTTCAGCAGTGTGGGTGCTGTATTTGAAATGCTATTGAGCCATGAAGACAACCCACCCATCCCACCTGTAGTGTTATCTTCAGAAAATCATAAAAAAATAAAGGTTCCATAACCCAAAACAAAGCTGGGAATAGTCAGATGACCTGCTTAGTGTGCAAAACACTTACCTGCAGCATTGTGGGTGCTGTGGTTTAAATGCTGTTGGTTTGTGAACAGAATACCCCTATCCCAGTGCATTGTGCCACATTAAATAAAAGCAAGAGAAAAAGAGATTCAGAACACAAAGCTGTGTCAGTGTTCTGTGTAAAAAATCGGTTTGAACATCATGGGAGCTGTTTTTAATAAGCTGCTGAGTAAAGAATATTTTAATCTTCCTGCTGTCAGTAGTATTTTCAATATAGTTGACCCTTACCTGAATGAAAACAGGGCGTAAAGGAAGGGTTTCAGAAATCAAACAAAGCTTTATTCCCGTGCTTACAGTTTGGGTAATGGGAGACTGCGCTGTTCTGCTTCCTATGGTCATATACGGGTTTTTCGCATGAAGCCGTATTGAACAGTATTTCTCGCGTTGTGAACGTGTGCACACAGTGGTCCCCCGGGTTCCAGTTCGTGCGTAATTACGCATCGATGAAAAACCGGAGGTTTTAAAAAAGATAATTAGCTCACTGATAGTTTGATGTAAAGGGTGTGGAAATATCCACAAGTTGTGGTCTTTAAAATGCATTTGGTTTGACAGCGTTCTGTGCTTCCATCGCGAAGATATGGACAAAAGAATATTCGTGCTTGGTCAAAAAAATGTCATAAAAACGACAAAGTAAAGGCTGAGAAAGCATCCACAATGTATTTTATACACAAAACAAGCATTCTCGCAACTCTAAGAGATTTCGTGAAAGTGCTACAGGCGTGCCAAAATCGTTTTCGAACTTCGACCTAACTTTACCCCGGTGGGCTGAGTGTGTGGGCACTTCTGAGCCTTGCTGTTACAAGTAGATTCAGTTGTCTGAAAAAACGCGTTTATTTCGGGCTGAAAAACACGTTTTGAAAAGTGTGATGTTACTGCCCCATAACTTACATGGGGTTGACCAAACTTGCAGAAACATGTTTATTTCTGCTGAAAAACACGTTTTGACCCTTTCTGCACACTGGGGTTAAGAGCTGAGTGTGTGGGCTCTTCTGAGCCTTGCTGTTACAAGGAGATTCAGTTGTCTGAAAAAACGCGTTTATTTCGGGCTGAAAAACACGTTTTGAAAAGTGTGATGTTACTGCCCCATAACTTACATGGGGTTGACCAAACTTGCAGAAACATGTTTATTTCTGCTGAAAAACACGTTTTGACACTTTCTGTACACTGGGGTTAAAAGCTGAGTGTGTGGGCTCTTCTGAGCCTTGCTGTTATAAGGAAATTCAGTTGTCTGAAAAAACGCGTTTATTTTGGGCTGAAAAACACGTTTTGAAAAGTGTGATGTTACTGCCCCATAACTTACATGGGGTTGACCAAACTTGCAGAAACATGTTTATTTCTGCTGAAAAACACGTTTTGACCCTTTCTGCACACTGGGGTTAAGAGCTGAGTGTGTGGGCTCTTCTGAGCCTTGCTGTTACAAGGAGATTCAGTTGTCTGAAAAAACGCCTTTATTTCGGGCTGAAAAACACGTTTTGAAAAGTGTGATGTTACTGCCCCATAACTTACATGAGGTTGACCAAACTTGCAGAAACATGTTTATTTCTGCTGAAAAACACGTTTTGACACTTTCTGTACACTGGGGTTAAGAGCTGAGTGTGTGGGCTCTTATGAGCCTTGCTGTTACAAGGAAATTCAGTTGTCTGAAAAAACGCGTTTATTTCGGGCTGAAAAACACGTTTTGAAAAGTGTGATGTTACTGCCCCATAACTTACATGGGGTTGACCAAACTTGCAGAAACATGTTTATTTCTGCTGAAAAACACGTTTTGACCCTTTCTGCACACTGGGGCTAAGAGCTGAGTGTGTGGGCTCTTCTGAGCCTTGCTGTTACAAGGAGATTCAGTTGTCTCAAAAAACGCGTTTATTTCGGGCTGAAAAACACGTTTTGAAAAGTGTGATGTTACTGCCCCATAACTTACATGGGGTTGACCAAACTTGCAGAAACATGTTTATTTCTGCTGAAAAACACGTTTTGACACTTTCTGTACACTGGGGTTAAGAGCTGAGTGTGTGGGCTCTTCTGAGCCTTGCTGTTATAAGGAAATTCAGTTGTCTGAAAAAACGCGTTTATTTTGGGCTGAAAAACACGTTTTGAAAAGTGTGATGTTACTGCCCCATAACTTACATGGGGTTGACCAAACTTGCAGAAACATGTTTATTTCTGCTGAAAAACACGTTTTGACCCTTTCTGCACACTGGGGTTAAGAGCTGAGTTAGTGGGCTCTTCTGAGCCTTGCTGTTACAAGGAGATTCAGTTGTCTGAAAAAACGCGTTTATTTCGGGCTGAAAAACACGTTTTGAAAAGTGTGATGTTACTGCCCCATAACTTACATGGGGTTGACCAAACTTGCAGAAACATGTTTATTTCTGCTGAAAAACACGTTTTGACCCTTTCTGCACACTGGGGTTAAGAGCTGAGTGTGTGGGCTCTTCTGAGCCTTGCTGTTACAAGGAGATTCAGTTGTCTCAAAAAACGTGTTTATTTCGGGCTGAAAAACACGTTTTGAAAAGTGTGATGTTACTGCCCCATAACTTACATGGGGTTGACCAAACTTGCAGAAACATGTTTATTTCTGCTGAAAAACACGTTTTCACCCTTTCTGCACACTGGGGTTAAGGGCTGAGTGTGTGGGCACTTCTGAGCCTTGCTGTTACAAGTAGATTCAGTTGTCTGAAAAAACGCGTTTATTTCGGGCTGAAAAACACGTTTTGAAAAGTGTGATGTTACTGCCCCATAACTTACATGGGGTTGACCAAACTTGCAGAAACATGTTTATTTCTGCTGAAAAACACGTTTTGACCCTTTCTGCACACTGGGGTTAAGGGCTGAGTGTGTGGGCACTTCTGAGCCTTGCTGTTACAAGTAGATTCAGCTGTCTGAAAAAACGCCTTTATTTCGGGCTGAAAAACACGTTTTGAAAAGTGTGATGTTACTGCCCCATAACTTACATGGGGTTGACCAAACTTGCAGAAACATGTTTATTTCTGCTGAAAAACACGTTTTGACCCTTTCTGCACACTGGGGTTAAGAGCTGAGTGTGTGGGCTCTTCTGAGCCTTGCTGTTACAAGGAGATTCATTTGTTTGAAAAAACGCGTTTATTTCGGGCTGAAAAACACGTTTTGAAAAGTGTGATGTTACTGCCCCATAACTTACATGGGGTTGACCAAACTTGCAGAAACATGTTTATTTCTGCTGAAAAACACGTTTTGACCCTTTCTGCACACTGGGGTTAAGAGCTGAGTGTGTGGGCTCTTCTGAGCCTTGCTGTTACAAGGAGATTCATTTGTCTGAAAAAACGCGTTTATTTCGGGCTGAAAAACACGTTTTGAAAAGTGTGATGTTACTGCCCCATAACTTACATGGGGTTGACCAAACTTGCAGAAACATGTTTATTTCTGCTGAAAAACACGTTTTGACCCTTTCTGCACACTGGGGTTAAGAGCTGAGTGTGTGGGCTCTTCTGAGCCTTGCTGTTACAAGGAGATTCAGTTGTCTCAAAAAACGTGTTTATTTCGGGCTGAAAAACACGTTTTGAAAAGTGTGATGTTACTGCCCCATAACTTACATGGGGTTGACCAAACTTGCAGAAACATGTTTATTTCTGCTGAAAAACACGTTTTGACCCTTTCTGCACACTGGGGTTAAGAGCTGAGTGTGTGGGCTCTTCTGAGCCTTGCTGTTATAAGGAAATTCAGTTGTCTGAAAAAACGCGTTTATTTTGGACTGAAAAACACGTTTTGAAAAGTGTGATGTTACTGCCCCATAACTTACATGGGGTTGACCAAACTTGCAGAAACATGTTTATTTCTGCTGAAAAACACGTTTTGACACTTTCTGTACACTGGGGTTAAGAGCTGAGTGTGTGGGCTCTTCTGAGCCTTGCTGTTATAAGGAAATTCAGTTGTCTGAAAAAACGCGTTTATTTTGGGCTGAAAAACACGTTTTGAAAAGTGTGATGTTACTGCCCCATAACTTACATGGGGTTGACCAAACTTGCAGAAACATGTTTATTTCTGCTGAAAAACACGTTTTGACCCTTTCTGCACACTGGGGTTAAGAGCTGAGTGTGTGGGCTCTTCTGAGCCTTGCTGTTACAAGGAGATTCAGTTGTCTGAAAAAACGCGTTTATTTCGGGCTGAAAAACACGTTTTGAAAAGTGTGATGTTACTGCCCCATAACTTACATGGGGTTGACCAAACTTGCAGAAACATGTTTATTTCTGCTGAAAAACACGTTTTGACCCTTTCTGCACACTGGGGTTAAGAGCTGAGTGTGTGGGCTCTTCTGAGCCTTGCTGTTACAAGGAGATTCAGTTGTCTGAAAAAACGCGTTTATTTCGGGCTGAAAAACAAGTTTTGAAAAGTGTGATGTTACTGCCCCATAACTTACATGGGGTTGACCAAACTTGCAGAAACATGTTTATTTCTGCTGAAAAACACGTTTTGACCCTTTCTGCACACTGGGGTTAAGAGCTGAGTGTGTGGGCTCTTCTGAGCCTTGCTGTTACAAGGAGATTCAGTTGTCTCAAAAAACGTGTTTATTTCGGGCTGAAAAACACGTTTTGAAAGTGTGATGTTACTGCCCCATAACTTACATGGGGTTGACCAAACTTGCAGAAACATGTTTATTTCTGCTGAAAAACACGTTTTGACCCTTTCTGCACACTGGGGTTAAGAGCTGAGTGTGTGGGCTCTTCTGAGCCTTGCTGTTACAAGGAGATTCAGTTGTCTGAAAAAACGCGTTTATTTCGGGCTGAAAAACACGTTTTGAAAAGTGTGATGTTACTGCCCCATAACTTACATGGGGTTGACCAAACTTGCAGAAACATGTTTATTTCTGCTGAAAAACACGTTTTGACCCTTTCTGCACACTGGGGTTAAGGGCTGAGTGTGTGGGCACTTCTGAGCCTTGCTGTTACTAGTAGATTCAGCTGTCTGAAAAAACGCGTTTTTTCGGGCTGAAAAACACGTTTTGAAAAGTGTGATGTTACTGCCCCATAACTTACATGGGGTTGACCAAACTTGCAGAAACATGTTTATTTCTGCTGAAAAACACGTTTTGACCCTTTCTGCACACTGGGGTTAAGAGCTGAGTGTGTGGGCTCTTCTGAGCCTTGCCGTTACAAGGATATTCAGTTGTCTGAAAAAACGCGTTTATTTCGGGCTGAAAAACACGTTTTGAAAAGTGTGATGTTACTGCCCCATAACTTACATGGGGTTGACCAAACTTGCAGAAACATGTTTATTTCTGCTGAAAAACACGTTTTGACACTCTGTACACTGCGGTTAAGAGCTGAGTGTGTGGGCTCTTCTGAGCCTTGCTGTTACAAGGAGATTCAGTTGTCTGAAAAAACGCGTTTATTTCGGGCTGAAAAACACGTTTTGTAAAGCGTGATGTTACTGCCCCATAACTTACATGGGGTTGACCAAACTTGCAGAAACATGTTTATTTCTGCTGAAAAACACGTTTTGACCCTTTCTGCACACTGGGGTTAAGAGCTGAGTGTGTGGGCTCTTCTGAGCCTTGCTGTTACAAGGAGATTCAGTTGTCTGAAAAAACGCGTTTATTTCGGGCTGAAAAACACGTTTTGAAAAGTGTGATGTTACTGCCCCATAACTTACATGGGGTTGACCAAACTTGCAGAAACATGTTTATTTCTGCTGAAAAACACGTTTTGACCCTTTCTGCACACTGGGGTTAAGGGCTGAGTGTGTGGGCACTTCTGAGCCTTGCTGTTACTAGTAGATTCAGCTGTCTGAAAAAACGCGTTTTTTTCGGGCTGAAAAACACGTTTTGAAAAGTGTGATGTTACTGCCCCATAACTTACATGGGGTTGACCAAACTTGCAGAAACATGTTTATTTCTGCTGAAAAACACGTTTTGACCCTTTCTGCACACTGGGGTTAAGAGCTGAGTGTGTGGGCTCTTCTGAGCCTTGCCGTTACAAGGATATTCAGTTGTCTGAAAAAACGCGTTTATTTCGGGCTGAAAAACACGTTTTGAAAAGTGTGATGTTACTGCCCCATAACTTACATGGGGTTGACCAAACTTGCAGAAACATGTTTATTTCTGCTGAAAAACACGTTTTGACACTCTGTACACTGCGGTTAAGAGCTGAGTGTGTGGGCTCTTCTGAGCCTTGCTGTTACAAGGAGATTCAGTTGTCTGAAAAAACGCGTTTATTTCGGGCTGAAAAACACGTTTTGTAAAGCGTGATGTTACTGCCCCATAACTTACATGGGGTTGACCAAACTTGCAGAAACATGTTTATTTCTGCTGAAAAACACGTTTTGACCCTTTCTGCACACTGGGGTTAAGAGCTGAGTGTGTGGGCTCTTCTGAGCCTTGCTGTACAAGGAGATTCAGTTGTCTGAAAAAACGCGTTTATTTCGGGCTGAAAAACACGTTTTGAAAAGTGTGATGTTACTGCCCCATAACTTACATGGGGTTGACCAAACTTGCAGAAACATGTTTATTTCTGCTGAAAAACACGTTTTGACCCTTTCTGCACACTGGGGTTAAGAGCTGAGTGTGTGGGCTCTTCTGAGCCTTGCTGTTACAAGGAGATTCAGTTGTCTGAAAAAACGCGTTTATTTCGGGCTGAAAAACAAGTTTTGAAAAGTGTGATGTTACTGCCCCATAACTTACATGGGGTTGACCAAACTTGCAGAAACATGTTTATTTCTGCTGAAAAACACGTTTTGACCCTTTCTGCACACTGGGGTTAAGAGCTGAGTGTGTGGGCTCTTCTGAGCCTTGCTGTACAAGGAGATTCAGTTGTCTGAAAAAACGCGTTTATTTCGGGCTGAAAAACACGTTTTGAAAAGTGTGATGTTACTGCCCCATAACTTACATGGGGTTGACCAAACTTGCAGAAACATGTTTATTTCTGCTGAAAAACACGTTTTGACCCTTTCTGCACACTGGGGTTAAGAGCTGAGTGTGTGGGCTCTTCTGAGCCTTGCTGTTACAAGGAGATTCATTTGTCTGAAAAAACGCGTTTATTTCGGGCTGAAAAACACGTTTTGAAAAGTGTGATGTTACTGCCCCATAACTTACATGGGGTTGACCAAACTTGCAGAAACATGTTTATTTCTGCTGAAAAACACGTTTTGACCCTTTCTGCACACTGGGGTTAAGAGCTGAGTGTGTGGGCTCTTCTGAGCCTTGCTGTTACAAGGAGATTCAGTTGTCTCAAAAAACGTGTTTATTTCGGGCTGAAAAACACGTTTTGAAAAGTGTGATGTTACTGCCCCATAACTTACATGGGGTTGACCAAACTTGCAGAAACATGTTTATTTCTGCTGAAAAACACGTTTTGACCCTTTCTGCACACTGGGGTTAAGAGCTGAGTGTGTGGGCTCTTCTGAGCCTTGCTGTTATAAGGAAATTCAGTTGTCTGAAAAAACGCGTTTATTTTGGACTGAAAAACACGTTTTGAAAAGTGTGATGTTACTGCCCCATAACTTACATGGGGTTGACCAAACTTGCAGAAACATGTTTATTTCTGCTGAAAAACACGTTTTGACACTTTCTGTACACTGGGGTTAAGAGCTGAGTGTGTGGGCTCTTCTGAGCCTTGCTGTTATAAGGAAATTCAGTTGTCTGAAAAAACGCGTTTATTTTGGGCTGAAAAACACGTTTTGAAAAGTGTGATGTTACTGCCCCATAACTTACATGGGGTTGACCAAACTTGCAGAAACATGTTTATTTCTGCTGAAAAACACGTTTTGACCCTTTCTGCACACTGGGGTTAAGAGCTGAGTGTGTGGGCTCTTCTGAGCCTTGCTGTTACAAGGAGATTCAGTTGTCTGAAAAAACGCGTTTATTTCGGGCTGAAAAACACGTTTTGAAAAGTGTGATGTTACTGCCCCATAACTTACATGGGGTTGACCAAACTTGCAGAAACATGTTTATTTCTGCTGAAAAACACGTTTTGACCCTTTCTGCACACTGGGGTTAAGAGCTGAGTGTGTGGGCTCTTCTGAGCCTTGCTGTTACAAGGAGATTCAGTTGTCTGAAAAAACGCGTTTATTTCGGGCTGAAAAACAAGTTTTGAAAAGTGTGATGTTACTGCCCCATAACTTACATGGGGTTGACCAAACTTGCAGAAACATGTTTATTTCTGCTGAAAAACACGTTTTGACCCTTTCTGCACACTGGGGTTAAGAGCTGAGTGTGTAGGCTCTTCTGAGCCTTGCTGTTACAAGGAGATTCAGTTGTCTCAAAAAACGTGTTTATTTCGGGCTGAAAAACACGTTTTGAAAGTGTGATGTTACTGCCCCATAACTTACATGGGGTTGACCAAACTTGCAGAAACATGTTTATTTCTGCTGAAAAACACGTTTTGACCCTTTCTGCACACTGGGGTTAAGAGCTGAGTGTGTGGGCTCTTCTGAGCCTTGCTGTTACAAGGAGATTCAGTTGTCTGAAAAAACGCGTTTATTTCGGGCTGAAAAACACGTTTTGAAAAGTGTGATGTTACTGCCCCATAACTTACATGGGGTTGACCAAACTTGCAGAAACATGTTTATTTCTGCTGAAAAACACGTTTTGACCCTTTCTGCACACTGGGGTTAAGGGCTGAGTGTGTGGGCACTTCTGAGCCTTGCTGTTACTAGTAGATTCAGCTGTCTGAAAAAACGCGTTTTTTCGGGCTGAAAAACACGTTTTGAAAAGTGTGATGTTACTGCCCCATAACTTACATGGGGTTGACCAAACTTGCAGAAACATGTTTATTTCTGCTGAAAAACACGTTTTGACCCTTTCTGCACACTGGGGTTAAGAGCTGAGTGTGTGGGCTCTTCTGAGCCTTGCCGTTACAAGGATATTCAGTTGTCTGAAAAAACGCGTTTATTTCGGGCTGAAAAACACGTTTTGAAAAGTGTGATGTTACTGCCCCATAACTTACATGGGGTTGACCAAACTTGCAGAAACATGTTTATTTCTGCTGAAAAACACGTTTTGACACTCTGTACACTGCGGTTAAGAGCTGAGTGTGTGGGCTCTTCTGAGCCTTGCTGTTACAAGGAGATTCAGTTGTCTGAAAAAACGCGTTTATTTCGGGCTGAAAAACACGTTTTGTAAAGCGTGATGTTACTGCCCCATAACTTACATGGGGTTGACCAAACTTGCAGAAACATGTTTATTTCTGCTGAAAAACACGTTTTGACCCTTTCTGCACACTGGGGTTAAGAGCTGAGTGTGTGGGCTCTTCTGAGCCTTGCTGTTACAAGGAGATTCAGTTGTCTGAAAAAACGCGTTTATTTCGGGCTGAAAAACACGTTTTGAAAAGTGTGATGTTACTGCCCCATAACTTACATGGGGTTGACCAAACTTGCAGAAACATGTTTATTTCTGCTGAAAAACACGTTTTGACCCTTTCTGCACACTGGGGTTAAGGGCTGAGTGTGTGGGCACTTCTGAGCCTTGCTGTTACTAGTAGATTCAGCTGTCTGAAAAAACGCGTTTTTTCGGGCTGAAAAACACGTTTTGAAAAGTGTGATGTTACTGCCCCATAACTTACATGGGGTTGACCAAACTTGCAGAAACATGTTTATTTCTGCTGAAAAACACGTTTTGACCCTTTCTGCACACTGGGGTTAAGAGCTGAGTGTGTGGGCTCTTCTGAGCCTTGCCGTTACAAGGATATTCAGTTGTCTGAAAAAACGCGTTTATTTCGGGCTGAAAAACACGTTTTGAAAAGTGTGATGTTACTGCCCCATAACTTACATGGGGTTGACCAAACTTGCAGAAACATGTTTATTTCTGCTGAAAAACACGTTTTGACACTCTGTACACTGCGGTTAAGAGCTGAGTGTGTGGGCTCTTCTGAGCCTTGCTGTTACAAGGAGATTCAGTTGTCTGAAAAAACGCGTTTATTTCGGGCTGAAAAACACGTTTTGTAAAGCGTGATGTTACTGCCCCATAACTTACATGGGGTTGACCAAACTTGCAGAAACATGTTAATTTCTGCTGAAAAACACGTTTTGACCCTTTCTGCACACTGGGGTTAAGAGCTGAGTGTGTGGGCTCTTCTGAGCCTTGCTGTACAAGGAGATTCAGTTGTCTGAAAAAACGTGTTTATTTCGGGCTGAAAAACACGTTTTGAAAAGTGTGATGTTACTGCCCCATAACTTACATGGGGTTGACCAAACTTGCAGAAACATGTTTATTTCTGCTGAAAAACACGTTTTCACCCTTTCTGCACACTGCGGTTAAGAGCTGAGTGTGTGGGCTCTTCTGATCCTTGCTGTTACAAGGAGATTCAGTTGTCTGAAAAAACGCGTTTATTTCGGGCTGAAAAACACGTTTTGAAAAGTGTGATGTTACTGCCCCATAACTTACATGGGGTTGACCAAACTTGCATAAACATGTTTATTTCTGCTGAAAAACACGTTTTGACACTTTCTGTACACTGGGGTTAAGAGCTGAGTGTGTGGGCTCTTCTGAGCCTTGCTGTTACAAGGAGATTCAGTTGTCTGAAAAAACGCGTTTATTTCGGGCTGAAAAACACGTTTTGAAAAGTGTGATGTTACTGCCCCATAACTTACATGGGGTTGACCAAACTTGCAGAAACATGTTTATTTCTGCTGAAAAAACCGTTTTGACCCTTTCTGCACACTGGGGTTAAGGGCTGAGTGTGTGGGCACTTCTGAGCCTTGCTGTTACTAGTAGATTCAGCTGTCTGAAAAAACGCGTTTATTTCGGGTTGAAAAACACGTTTTGAAAAGTGTGATGTTACTGCCCCATAACTTACATGGGGTTGACCAAACTTGCAGAAACATGTTTATTTCTGCTGAAAAACACGTTTTGACCCTTTCTGCACACTGGGGTTAAGAGCTGAGTGTGTGGGCTCTTCTGAGCCTTGCTGTTACTAGTAGATTCAGCTGTCTGAAAAAACGCGTTTATTTCGGGTTGAAAAACACGTTTTGAAAAGTGTGATGTTACTGCCCCATAACTTACATGGGGTTGACCAAACTTGCAGAAACATGTTTATTTCTGCTGAAAAACACGTTTTGACCCTTTCTGCACACTGGGGTTAAGAGCTGAGTGTGTGGGCTCTTCTGAGCCTTGCCGTTACAAGGAGATTCAGTTGTCTGAAAAAACGCGTTTATTTCGGGCTGAAAAACACGTTTTGAAAAGTGTGATGTTACTGCCCCATAACTTACATGGGGTTGACCAAACTTGCAGAAACATGTTTATTTCTGCTGAAAAACACGTTTTGACACTTTCTGTACACTGGGGTTAAGAGCTGAGTGTGTGGGCTCTTCTGAGCCTTGCTGTTACAAGGAGATTCAGTTGTCTGAAAAAACGCGTTTATTTCGGGCTGAAAAACACGTTTTGTAAAGCGTGATGTTACTGCCCCATAACTTACATGGGGTTGACCAAACTTGCAGAAACATGTTTATTTCTGCTGAAAAACACGTTTTGACCCTTTCTGCACACTGGGGTTAAGAGCTGAGTGTGTGGGCTCTTCTGAGCCTTGCTGTACAAGGAGATTCAGTTGTCTGAAAAAACGTGTTTATTTCGGGCTGAAAAACACGTTTTGAAAAGTGTGATGTTACTGCCCCATAACTTACATGGGGTTGACCAAACTTGCAGAAACATGTTTATTTCTGCTGAAAAACACGTTTTCACCCTTTCTGCACACTGCGGTTAAGAGCTGAGTGTGTGGGCTCTTCTGATCCTTGCTGTTACAAGGAGATTCAGTTGTCTGAAAAAACGCGTTTATTTCGGGCTGAAAAACACGTTTTGAAAAGTGTGATGTTACTGCCCCATAACTTACATGGGGTTGACCAAACTTGCATAAACATGTTTATTTCTGCTGAAAAACACGTTTTGACACTTTCTGTACACTGGGGTTAAGAGCTGAGTGTGTGGGCTCTTCTGAGCCTTGCTGTTACAAGGAGATTCAGTTGTCTGAAAAAACGCGTTTATTTCGGGCTGAAAAACACGTTTTGAAAAGTGTGATGTTACTGCCCCATAACTTACATGGGGTTGACCAAACTTGCAGAAACATGTTTATTTCTGCTGAAAAAACCGTTTTGACCCTTTCTGCACACTGGGGTTAAGGGCTGAGTGTGTGGGCACTTCTGAGCCTTGCTGTTACTAGTAGATTCAGCTGTCTGAAAAAACGCGTTTATTTCGGGTTGAAAAACACGTTTTGAAAAGTGTGATGTTACTGCCCCATAACTTACATGGGGTTGACCAAACTTGCAGAAACATGTTTATTTCTGCTGAAAAACACGTTTTGACCCTTTCTGCACACTGGGGTTAAGAGCTGAGTGTGTGGGCTCTTCTGAGCCTTGCCGTTACAAGGAGATTCAGTTGTCTGAAAAAACGCGTTTATTTCGGGCTGAAAAACACGTTTTGAAAAGTGTGATGTTACTGCCCCATAACTTACATGGGGTTGACCAAACTTGCAGAAACATGTTTATTTCTGCTGAAAAACACGTTTTGACACTTTCTGTACACTGGGGTTAAGAGCTGAGTATGTGGGCTCTTCTGAGCCTTGCTGTTACAAGGAGATTCAGTTGTCTGAAAAAACGCGTTTATTTCGGGCTGAAAAACACGTTTTGTAAAGCGTGATGTTACTGCCCCATAACTTACATGGGGTTGACCAAACTTGCAGAAACATGTTTATTTCTGCTGAAAAACACGTTTTGACCCTTTCTGCACACTGGGGTTAAGAGCTGAGTGTGTGGGCTCTTCTGAGCCTTGCTGTACAAGGAGATTCAGTTGTCTGAAAAAACGTGTTTATTTCGGGCTGAAAAACACGTTTTGAAAAGTGTGATGTTACTGCCCCATAACTTACATGGGGTTGACCAAACTTGCAGAAACATGTTTATTTCTGCTGAAAAACACGTTTTCACCCTTTCTGCACACTGCGGTTAAGAGCTGAGTGTGTGGGCTCTTCTGATCCTTGCTGTTACAAGGAGATTCAGTTGTCTGAAAAAACGCGTTTATTTCGGGCTGAAAAACACGTTTTGAAAAGTGTGATGTTACTGCCCCATAACTTACATGGGGTTGACCAAACTTGCATAAACATGTTTATTTCTGCTGAAAAACACGTTTTGACACTTTCTGTACACTGGGGTTAAGAGCTGAGTTTGTGGGCTCTTCTGAGCCTTGCTGTTACAAGGAGATTCAGTTGTCTGAAAAAACGCGTTTATTTCGGGCTGAAAAACACGTTTTGAAAAGTGTGATGTTACTGCCCCATAACTTACATGGGGTTGACCAAACTTGCAGAAACATGTTTATTTCTGCTGAAAAACACGTTTTGACCCTTTCTGCACACTGGGGTTAAGGGCTGAGTGTGTGGGCACTTCTGAGCCTTGCTGTTACTAGTAGATTCAGCTGTCTGAAAAAACGCGTTTTTTCGGGCTGAAAAACACGTTTTGAAAAGTGTGATGTTACTGCCCCATAACTTACATGGGGTTGACCAAACTTGCAGAAACATGTTTATTTCTGCTGAAAAACACGTTTTGACCCTTTCTGCACACTGGGGTTAAGAGCTGAGTGTGTGGGCTCTTCTGAGCCTTGCTGTTACAAGGAGATTCAGTTGTCTGAAAAAACGCGTTTATTTCGGGCTGAAAAACACGTTTTGTAAAGCGTGATGTTACTGCCCCATAACTTACATGGGGTTGACCAAACTTGCAGAAACATGTTAATTTCTGCTGAAAAACACGTTTTGACCCTTTCTGCACACTGGGGTTAAGAGCTGAGTGTGTGGGCTCTTCTGAGCCTTGCTGTACAAGGAGATTCAGTTGTCTGAAAAAACGTGTTTATTTCGGGCTGAAAAACACGTTTTGAAAAGTGTGATGTTACTGCCCCATAACTTACATGGGGTTGACCAAACTTGCAGAAACATGTTTATTTCTGCTGAAAAACACGTTTTCACCCTTTCTGCACACTGCGGTTAAGAGCTGAGTGTGTGGGCTCTTCTGATCCTTGCTGTTACAAGGAGATTCAGTTGTCTGAAAAAACGCGTTTATTTCGGGCTGAAAAACACGTTTTGAAAAGTGTGATGTTACTGCCCCATAACTTACATGGGGTTGACCAAACTTGCATAAACATGTTTATTTCTGCTGAAAAACACGTTTTGACACTTTCTGTACACTGGGGTTAAGAGCTGAGTGTGTGGGCTCTTCTGAGCCTTGCTGTTACAAGGAGATTCAGTTGTCTGAAAAAACGCGTTTATTTCGGGCTGAAAAACACGTTTTGAAAAGTGTGATGTTACTGCCCCATAACTTACATGGGGTTGACCAAACTTGCAGAAACATGTTTATTTCTGCTGAAAAAACCGTTTTGACCCTTTCTGCACACTGGGGTTAAGGGCTGAGTGTGTGGGCACTTCTGAGCCTTGCTGTTACTAGTAGATTCAGCTGTCTGAAAAAACGCGTTTATTTCGGGTTGAAAAACACGTTTTGAAAAGTGTGATGTTACTGCCCCATAACTTACATGGGGTTGACCAAACTTGCAGAAACATGTTTATTTCTGCTGAAAAACACGTTTTGACCCTTTCTGCACACTGGGGTTAAGAGCTGAGTGTGTGGGCTCTTCTGAGCCTTGCTGTTACTAGTAGATTCAGCTGTCTGAAAAAACGCGTTTATTTCGGGTTGAAAAACACGTTTTGAAAAGTGTGATGTTACTGCCCCATAACTTACATGGGGTTGACCAAACTTGCAGAAACATGTTTATTTCTGCTGAAAAACACGTTTTGACCCTTTCTGCACACTGGGGTTAAGAGCTGAGTGTGTGGGCTCTTCTGAGCCTTGCCGTTACAAGGAGATTCAGTTGTCTGAAAAAACGCGTTTATTTCGGGCTGAAAAACACGTTTTGAAAAGTGTGATGTTACTGCCCCATAACTTACATGGGGTTGACCAAACTTGCAGAAACATGTTTATTTCTGCTGAAAAACACGTTTTGACACTTTCTGTACACTGGGGTTAAGAGCTGAGTGTGTGGGCTCTTCTGAGCCTTGCTGTTACAAGGAGATTCAGTTGTCTGAAAAAACGCGTTTATTTCGGGCTGAAAAACACGTTTTGTAAAGCGTGATGTTACTGCCCCATAACTTACATGGGGTTGACCAAACTTGCAGAAACATGTTTATTTCTGCTGAAAAACACGTTTTGACCCTTTCTGCACACTGGGGTTAAGAGCTGAGTGTGTGGGCTCTTCTGAGCCTTGCTGTACAAGGAGATTCAGTTGTCTGAAAAAACGTGTTTATTTCGGGCTGAAAAACACGTTTTGAAAAGTGTGATGTTACTGCCCCATAACTTACATGGGGTTGACCAAACTTGCAGAAACATGTTTATTTCTGCTGAAAAACACGTTTTCACCCTTTCTGCACACTGCGGTTAAGAGCTGAGTGTGTGGGCTCTTCTGATCCTTGCTGTTACAAGGAGATTCAGTTGTCTGAAAAAACGCGTTTATTTCGGGCTGAAAAACACGTTTTGAAAAGTGTGATGTTACTGCCCCATAACTTACATGGGGTTGACCAAACTTGCATAAACATGTTTATTTCTGCTGAAAAACACGTTTTGACACTTTCTGTACACTGGGGTTAAGAGCTGAGTGTGTGGGCTCTTCTGAGCCTTGCTGTTACAAGGAGATTCAGTTGTCTGAAAAAACGCGTTTATTTCGGGCTGAAAAACACGTTTTGAAAAGTGTGATGTTACTGCCCCATAACTTACATGGGGTTGACCAAACTTGCAGAAACATGTTTATTTCTGCTGAAAAAACCGTTTTGACCCTTTCTGCACACTGGGGTTAAGGGCTGAGTGTGTGGGCACTTCTGAGCCTTGCTGTTACTAGTAGATTCAGCTGTCTGAAAAAACGCGTTTATTTCGGGTTGAAAAACACGTTTTGAAAAGTGTGATGTTACTGCCCCATAACTTACATGGGGTTGACCAAACTTGCAGAAACATGTTTATTTCTGCTGAAAAACACGTTTTGACCCTTTCTGCACACTGGGGTTAAGAGCTGAGTGTGTGGGCTCTTCTGAGCCTTGCCGTTACAAGGAGATTCAGTTGTCTGAAAAAACGCGTTTATTTCGGGCTGAAAAACACGTTTTGAAAAGTGTGATGTTACTGCCCCATAACTTACATGGGGTTGACCAAACTTGCAGAAACATGTTTATTTCTGCTGAAAAACACGTTTTGACACTTTCTGTACACTGGGGTTAAGAGCTGAGTATGTGGGCTCTTCTGAGCCTTGCTGTTACAAGGAGATTCAGTTGTCTGAAAAAACGCGTTTATTTCGGGCTGAAAAACACGTTTTGTAAAGCGTGATGTTACTGCCCCATAACTTACATGGGGTTGACCAAACTTGCAGAAACATGTTTATTTCTGCTGAAAAACACGTTTTGACCCTTTCTGCACACTGGGGTTAAGAGCTGAGTGTGTGGGCTCTTCTGAGCCTTGCTGTACAAGGAGATTCAGTTGTCTGAAAAAACGTGTTTATTTCGGGCTGAAAAACACGTTTTGAAAAGTGTGATGTTACTGCCCCATAACTTACATGGGGTTGACCAAACTTGCAGAAACATGTTTATTTCTGCTGAAAAACACGTTTTCACCCTTTCTGCACACTGCGGTTAAGAGCTGAGTGTGTGGGCTCTTCTGATCCTTGCTGTTACAAGGAGATTCAGTTGTCTGAAAAAACGCGTTTATTTCGGGCTGAAAAACACGTTTTGAAAAGTGTGATGTTACTGCCCCATAACTTACATGGGGTTGACCAAACTTGCATAAACATGTTTATTTCTGCTGAAAAACACGTTTTGACACTTTCTGTACACTGGGGTTAAGAGCTGAGTTTGTGGGCTCTTCTGAGCCTTGCTGTTACAAGGAGATTCAGTTGTCTGAAAAAACGCGTTTATTTCGGGCTGAAAAACACGTTTTGAAAAGTGTGATGTTACTGCCCCATAACTTACATGGGGTTGACCAAACTTGCAGAAACATGTTTATTTCTGCTGAAAAAACCGTTTTGACCCTTTCTGCACACTGGGGTTAAGGGCTGAGTGTGTGGGCACTTCTGAGCCTTGCTGTTACTAGTAGATTCAGCTGTCTGAAAAAACGCGTTTATTTCGGGTTGAAAAACACGTTTTGAAAAGTGTGATGTTACTGCCCCATAACTTACATGGGGTTGACCAAACTTGCAGAAACATGTTTATTTCTGCTGAAAAACACGTTTTGACCCTTTCTGCACACTGGGGTTAAGAGCTGAGTGTGTGGGCTCTTCTGAGGCTTGCCGTTACAAGGAGATTCAGTTGTCTGAAAAAACGCGTTTATTTCGGGCTGAAAAACACGTTTTGAAAAGTGTGATGTTACTGCCCCATAACTTACATGGGGTTGACCAAACTTGCAGAAACATGTTTATTTCTGCTGAAAAACACGTTTTGACACTTTCTGTACACTGGGGTTAAGAGCTGAGTGTGTGGGCTCTTCTGAGCCTTGCTGTTACAAGGAGATTCAGTTGTCTGAAAAAACGCGTTTATTTCGGGCTGAAAAACACGTTTTGTAAAGCGTGATGTTACTGCCCCATAACTTACATGGGGTTGACCAAACTTGCAGAAACATGTTTATTTCTGCTGAAAAACACGTTTTGACCCTTTCTGCACACTGGGGTTAAGAGCTGAGTGTGTGGGCTCTTCTGAGCCTTGCTGTACAAGGAGATTCAGTTGTCTGAAAAAACGTGTTTATTTCGGGCTGAAAAACACGTTTTGAAAAGTGTGATGTTACTGCCCCATAACTTACATGGGGTTGACCAAACTTGCAGAAACATGTTTATTTCTGCTGAAAAACACGTTTTCACCCTTTCTGCACACTGCGGTTAAGAGCTGAGTGTGTGGGCTCTTCTGATCCTTGCTGTTACAAGGAGATTCAGTTGTCTGAAAAAACGCGTTTATTTCGGGCTGAAAAACACGTTTTGAAAAGTGTGATGTTACTGCCCCATAACTTACATGGGGTTGACCAAACTTGCATAAACATGTTTATTTCTGCTGAAAAACACGTTTTGACACTTTCTGTACACTGGGGTTAAGAGCTGAGTGTGTGGGCTCTTCTGAGCCTTGCTGTTACAAGGAGATTCAGTTGTCTGAAAAAACGCGTTTATTTCGGGCTGAAAAACACGTTTTGAAAAGTGTGATGTTACTGCCCCATAACTTACATGGGGTTGACCAAACTTGCAGAAACATGTTTATTTCTGCTGAAAAAACCGTTTTGACCCTTTCTGCACACTGGGGTTAAGGGCTGAGTGTGTGGGCACTTCTGAGCCTTGCTGTTACTAGTAGATTCAGCTGTCTGAAAAAACACGTTTATTTCGGGTTGAAAAACACGTTTTGAAAAGTGTGATGTTACTGCCCCATAACTTACATGGGGTTGACCAAACTTGCAGAAACATGTTTATTTCTGCTGAAAAACACGTTTTGACCCTTTCTGCACACTGGGGTTAAGAGCTGAGTGTGTGGGCTCTTCTGAGCCTTGCCGTTACAAGGAGATTCAGTTGTCTGAAAAAACGCGTTTATTTCGGGCTGAAAAACACGTTTTGAAAAGTGTGATGTTACTGCCCCATAACTTACATGGGGTTGACCAAACTTGCAGAAACATGTTTATTTCTGCTGAAAAACACGTTTTGACACTTTCTGTACACTGGGGTTAAGAGCTGAGTGTGTGGGCTCTTCTGAGCCTTGCTGTTACAAGGAGATTCAGTTGTCTGAAAAAACGCGTTTATTTCGGGCTGAAAAACACGTTTTGTAAAGCGTGATGTTACTGCCCCATAACTTACATGGGGTTGACCAAACTTGCAGAAACATGTTTATTTCTGCTGAAAAACACGTTTTGACCCTTTCTGCACACTGGGGTTAAGAGCTGAGTGTGTGGGCTCTTCTGAGCCTTGCTGTACAAGGAGATTCAGTTGTCTGAAAAAACGTGTTTATTTCGGGCTGAAAAACACGTTTTGAAAAGTGTGATGTTACTGCCCCATAACTTACATGGGGTTGACCAAACTTGCAGAAACATGTTTATTTCTGCTGAAAAACACGTTTTCACCCTTTCTGCACACTGCGGTTAAGAGCTGAGTGTGTGGGCTCTTCTGATCCTTGCTGTTACAAGGAGATTCAGTTGTCTGAAAAAACGCGTTTATTTCGGGCTGAAAAACACGTTTTGAAAAGTGTGATGTTACTGCCCCATAACTTACATGGGGTTGACCAAACTTGCATAAACATGTTTATTTCTGCTGAAAAACACGTTTTGACACTTTCTGTACACTGGGGTTAAGAGCTGAGTGTGTGGGCTCTTCTGAGCCTTGCTGTTACAAGGAGATTCAGTTGTCTGAAAAAACGCGTTTATTTCGGGCTGAAAAACACGTTTTGAAAAGTGTGATGTTACTGCCCCATAACTTACATGGGGTTGACCAAACTTGCAGAAACATGTTTATTTCTGCTGAAAAAACCGTTTTGACCCTTTCTGCACACTGGGGTTAAGGGCTGAGTGTGTGGGCACTTCTGAGCCTTGCTGTTACTAGTAGATTCAGCTGTCTGAAAAAACGCGTTTATTTCGGGTTGAAAAACACGTTTTGAAAAGTGTGATGTTACTGCCCCATAACTTACATGGGGTTGACCAAACTTGCAGAAACATGTTTATTTCTGCTGAAAAACACGTTTTGACCCTTTCTGCACACTGGGGTTAAGAGCTGAGTGTGTGGGCTCTTCTGAGCCTTGCTGTTACAAGGAGATTCAGTTGTCTGAAAAAACGCGTTTATTTCGGGCTGAAAAATACGTTTTGAAAAGTGTGATGTTACTGCCCCATAACTTACATGGGGTTGACCAAACTTGCAGAAACATGTTTATTTCTGCTGAAAAACACGTTTTCACCCTTTCTGTACACTGGGGTTAAGAGCTGAGTGTGTGGGCTCTTCTGAGCCTTGCTGTTACAAGGAAACTCAGTTGTCTGAAAAAACGCGTTTATTTCGGGCTGAAAAACACGTTTTGAAAAGTGTGATGTTACTGCCCCATAACTTACATGGGGTTGACCAAACTTGCAGAAACATGTTTATTTCTGCTGAAAAACACGTTTTGACCCTTTCTGCACACTGGGGTTAAGAGCTGAGTGTGTGGGCTCTTCTGAGCCTTGCTGTTACAAGGAGATTCAGTTGTCTGAAAAAACGCGTTTATTTCGGGCTGAAAAACACGGTTTGAAAAGTGTGATGTTACTGCCCAATAACTTACATGGGGTTGACCAAACTTGCAGAAACATGTTTATTTCTGCTGAAAAACACGTTTTGACCCTTTCTGCACACTGGGGTTAAGAGCTGAGTGTGTGGGCTCTTCTGAGCCTTGCTGTTACATGGGGATTCAGTTGTCTGAAAAAACGTGTTTATTTCGGGCTGAAAAACACGTTTTGAAAAGTGTGATGTTACTGCCCCATAACTTACATGGGGTTGACCAAACTTGCAGAAACATGTTTATTTCTGCTGGAAAACACGTTTTGACCCTTTCTGCACACTGGGGTTAAGAGCTGAGTGTGTGGGCTCTTCTGAGCCTTGCTGTACAAGGAGATTCATTTGTCTGAAAAAACGCGTTTATTTCGGGCTGAAAAACACGTTTGGAAAAGTGTGATGTTACTGCCCCATAACTTACATGGGGTTGACCAAACTTGCAGAAACATGTTTATTTCTGCTGAAAAACACGTTTTGACCCTTTCTGCACACTGGGGTTAAGAGCTGAGTGTGTGGGCTCTTCTGAGCCTTGCTGTTACAAGGAGATTCAGTTGTCTCAAAAAACGTGTTTATTTCGGGCTGAAAAACACGTTTTGAAAAGTGTGATGTTACTGCCCCATAACTTACATGGGGTTGACCAAACTTGCAGAAACATGTTTATTTCTGCTGAAAAACACGTTTTGACCCTTTCTGCACACTGGGGTTAAGAGCTGAGTGTGTGGGCTCTTCTGAGCCTTGCTGTTATAAGGAAATTCAGTTGTCTGAAAAAACGCGTTTATTTTGGGCTGAAAAACACGTTTTGAAAAGTGTGATGTTACTGCCCCATAACTTACATGGGGTTGACCAAACTTGCATAAACATGTTTATTTCTGCTGAAAAACACGTTTTGACACTTTCTGTACACTGGGGTTAAGAGCTGAGTGTGTGGGCTCTTCTGAGCCTTGCTGTTACAAGGAGATTCAGTTGTCTGAAAAAACGCGTTTATTTCGGGCTGAAAAACACGTTTTGAAAAGTGTGATGTTACTGCCCCATAACTTACATGGGGTTGACCAAACTTGCAGAAACATGTTTATTTCTGCTGAAAAAACCGTTTTGACCCTTTCTGCACACTGGGGTTAAGGGCTGAGTGTGTGGGCACTTCTGAGCCTTGCTGTTACTAGTAGATTCAGCTGTCTGAAAAAACGCGTTTATTTCGGGTTGAAAAACACGTTTTGAAAAGTGTGATGTTACTGCCCCATAACTTACATGGGGTTGACCAAACTTGCAGAAACATGTTTATTTCTGCTGAAAAACACGTTTTGACCCTTTCTGCACACTGGGGTTAAGAGCTGAGTGTGTGGGCTCTTCTGAGCCTTGCCGTTACAAGGAGATTCAGTTGTCTGAAAAAACGCGTTTATTTCGGGCTGAAAAACACGTTTTGAAAAGTGTGATGTTACTGCCCCATAACTTACATGGGGTTGACCAAACTTGCAGAAACATGTTTATTTCTGCTGTAAAACACGTTTTGACACTTTCTGTACACTGGGGTTAAGAGCTGAGTGTGTGGGCTCTTCTGAGCCTTGCTGTTACAAGGAGATTCAGTTGTCTGAAAAAACGCGTTTATTTCGGGCTGAAAAACACGTTTTGTAAAGCGTGATGTTACTGCCCCATAACTTACATGGGGTTGACCAAACTTGCAGAAACATGTTTATTTCTGCTGAAAAACACGTTTTGACCCTTTCTGCACACTGGGGTTAAGAGCTGAGTGTGTGGGCTCTTCTGAGCCTTGCTGTACAAGGAGATTCAGTTGTCTGAAAAAACGTGTTTATTTCGGGCTGAAAAACACGTTTTGAAAAGTGTGATGTTACTGCCCCATAACTTACATGGGGTTGACCAAACTTGCAGAAACATGTTTATTTCTGCTGAAAAACACGTTTTCACCCTTTCTGCACACTGCGGTTAAGAGCTGAGTGTGTGGGCTCTTCTGATCCTTGCTGTTACAAGGAGATTCAGTTGTCTGAAAAAACGCGTTTATTTCGGGCTGAAAAACACGTTTTGAAAAGTGTGATGTTACTGCCCCATAACTTACATGGGGTTGACCAAACTTGCATAAACATGTTTATTTCTGCTGAAAAACACGTTTTGACACTTTCTGTACACTGGGGTTAAGAGCTGAGTGTGTGGGCTCTTCTGAGCCTTGCTGTTACAAGGAGATTCAGTTGTCTGAAAAAACGCGTTTATTTCGGGCTGAAAAACACGTTTTGAAAAGTGTGATGTTACTGCCCCATAACTTACATGGGGTTGACCAAACTTGCAGAAACATGTTTATTTCTGCTGAAAAAACCGTTTTGACCCTTTCTGCACACTGGGGTTAAGGGCTGAGTGTGTGGGCACTTCTGAGCCTTGCTGTTACTAGTAGATTCAGCTGTCTGAAAAAACGCGTTTATTTCGGGTTGAAAAACACGTTTTGAAAAGTGTGATGTTACTGCCCCATAACTTACATGGGGTTGACCAAACTTGCAGAAACATGTTTATTTCTGCTGAAAAACACGTTTTGACCCTTTCTGCACACTGGGGTTAAGAGCTGAGTGTGTGGGCTCTTCTGAGCCTTGCTGTTACAAGGAGATTCAGTTGTCTGAAAAAACGCGTTTATTTCGGGCTGAAAAATACGTTTTGAAAAGTGTGATGTTACTGCCCCATAACTTACATGGGGTTGACCAAACTTGCAGAAACATGTTTATTTCTGCTGAAAAACACGTTTTCACCCTTTCTGTACACTGGGGTTAAGAGCTGAGTGTGTGGGCTCTTCTGAGCCTTGCTGTTACAAGGAAACTCAGTTGTCTGAAAAAACGCGTTTATTTCGGGCTGAAAAACACGTTTTGAAAAGTGTGATGTTACTGCCCCATAACTTACATGGGGTTGACCAAACTTGCAGAAACATGTTTATTTCTGCTGAAAAACACGTTTTGACCCTTTCTGCACACTGGGGTTAAGAGCTGAGTGTGTGGGCTCTTCTGAGCCTTGCTGTTACAAGGAGATTCAGTTGTCTGAAAAAACGCGTTTATTTCGGGCTGAAAAACACGGTTTGAAAAGTGTGATGTTACTGCCCAATAACTTACATGGGGTTGACCAAACTTGCAGAAACATGTTTATTTCTGCTGAAAAACACGTTTTGACCCTTTCTGCACACTGGGGTTAAGAGCTGAGTGTGTGGGCTCTTCTGAGCCTTGCTGTTACATGGGGATTCAGTTGTCTGAAAAAACGTGTTTATTTCGGGCTGAAAAACACGTTTTGAAAAGTGTGATGTTACTGCCCCATAACTTACATGGGGTTGACCAAACTTGCAGAAACATGTTTATTTCTGCTGGAAAACACGTTTTGACCCTTTCTGCACACTGGGGTTAAGAGCTGAGTGTGTGGGCTCTTCTGAGCCTTGCTGTACAAGGAGATTCATTTGTCTGAAAAAACGCGTTTATTTCGGGCTGAAAAACACGTTTTGAAAAGTGTGATGTTACTGCCCCATAACTTACATGGGGTTGACCAAACTTGCAGAAACATGTTTATTTCTGCTGAAAAACACGTTTTGACCCTTTCTGCACACTGGGGTTAAGAGCTGAGTGTGTGGGCTCTTCTGAGCCTTGCTGTTACAAGGAGATTCAGTTGTCTCAAAAAACGTGTTTATTTCGGGCTGAAAAACACGTTTTGAAAAGTGTGATGTTACTGCCCCATAACTTACATGGGGTTGACCAAACTTGCAGAAACATGTTTATTTCTGCTGAAAAACACGTTTTGACCCTTTCTGCACACTGGGGTTAAGAGCTGAGTGTGTGGGCTCTTCTGAGCCTTGCTGTTATAAGGAAATTCAGTTGTCTGAAAAAACGCGTTTATTTTGGACTGAAAAACACGTTTTGAAAAGTGTGATGTTACTGCCCCATAACTTACATGGGGTTGACCAAACTTGCAGAAACATGTTTATTTCTGCTGAAAAACACGTTTTGACACTTTCTGTACACTGGGGTTAGGAGCTGAGTGTGTGGGCTCTTCTGAGCCTTGCTGTTATAAGGAAATTCAGTTGTCTGAAAAAACGCGTTTATTTCGGGCTGAAAAACACGTTTTGAAAAGTGTGATGTTACTGCCCCATAACTTACATGGGGTTGACCAAACTTGCAGAAACATGTTTATTTCTGCTGAAAAACACGTTTTGACCCTTTCTGCACACTGGGGTTAAGAGCTGAGTGTGTGGGCTCTTCTGAGCCTTGCTGTTACAAGGAGATTCAGTTGTCTGAAAAAACGCGTTTATTTCGGGCTGAAAAACAAGTTTTGAAAAGTGTGATGTTACTGCCCATAACTTACATGGGGTTGACCAAACTTGCAGAAACATGTTTATTTCTGCTGAAAAACACGTTTTGACCCTTTCTGCACACTGGGGTTAAGAGCTGAGTGTGTGGGCTCTTCTGAGCCTTGCTGTTACAAGGAGATTCAGTTGTCTCAAAAAACGTGTTTATTTCGGGCTGAAAAACACGTTTTGAAAGTGTGATGTTACTGCCCCATAACTTACATGGGGTTGACCAAACTTGCAGAAACATGTTTATTTCTGCTGAAAAACACGTTTTGACCCTTTCTGCACACTGGGGTTAAGAGCTGAGTGTGTGGGCTCTTCTGAGCCTTGCTGTTACAAGGAGATTCAGTTGTCTGAAAAAACGCGTTTATTTCGGGCTGAAAAACACGTTTTGAAAAGTGTGATGTTACTGCCCCATAACTTACATGGGGTTGACCAAACTTGCAGAAACATGTTTATTTCTGCTGAAAAACACGTTTTGACCCTTTCTGCACACTGGGGTTAAGGGCTGAGTGTGTGGGCACTTCTGAGCCTTGCTGTTACTAAAGGATTCAGCTGTCTGAAAAAACGCGTTTTTTCGGGCTGAAAAACACGTTTTGAAAAGTGTGATGTTACTGCCCCATAACTTACATGGGGTTGACCAAACTTGCAGAAACATGTTTATTTCTGCTGAAAAACACGTTTTGACCCTTTCTGCACACTGGGGTTAAGAGCTGAGTGTGTGGGCTCTTCTGAGCCTTGCCGTTACAAGGATATTCAGTTGTCTGAAAAAACGCGTTTATTTCGGGCTGAAAAACACGTTTTGAAAAGTGTGATGTTACTGCCCCATAACTTACATGGGGTTGACCAAACTTGCAGAAACATGTTTATTTCTGCTGAAAAACACGTTTTGACACTCTGTACACTGGGGTTAAGAGCTGAGTGTGTGGGCTCTTCTGAGCCTTGCTGTTACAAGGAGATTCAGTTGTCTGAAAAAACGCGTTTATTTCGGGCTGAAAAACACGTTTTGTAAAGCGTGATGTTACTGCCCCATAACTTACATGGGGTTGACCAAACTTGCAGAAACATGTTTATTTCTGCTGAAAAACACGTTTTGACCCTTTCTGCACACTGGGGTTAAGAGCTGAGTGTGTGGGCTCTTCTGAGCCTTGCTGTACAAGGAGATTCAGTTGTCTGAAAAAACGTGTTTATTTCGGGCTGAAAAACACGTTTTGAAAAGTGTGATGTTACTGCCCCATAACTTACATGGGGTTGACCAAACTTGCAGAAACATGTTTATTTCTGCTGAAAAACACGTTTTCACCCTTTCTGCACACTGCGGTTAAGAGCTGAGTGTGTGGGCTCTTCTGATCCTTGCTGTTACAAGGAGATTCAGTTGTCTGAAAAAACGCGTTTATTTCGGGCTGAAAAACACGTTTTGAAAAGTGTGATGTTACTGCCCCATAACTTACATGGGGTTGACCAAACTTGCATAAACATGTTTATTTCTGCTGAAAAACACGTTTTGACACTTTCTGTACACTGGGGTTAAGAGCTGAGTGTGTGGGCTCTTCTGAGCCTTGCTGTTACAAGGAGATTCAGTTGTCTGAAAAAACGCGTTTATTTCGGGCTGAAAAACACGTTTTGAAAAGTGTGATGTTACTGCCCCATAACTTACATGGGGTTGACCAAACTTGCAGAAACATGTTTATTTCTGCTGAAAAAACCGTTTTGACCCTTTCTGCACACTGGGGTTAAGGGCTGAGTGTGTGGGCACTTCTGAGCCTTGCTGTTACTAGTAGATTCAGCTGTCTGAAAAAACGCGTTTATTTCGGGTTGAAAAACACGTTTTGAAAAGTGTGATGTTACTGCCCCATAACTTACATGGGGTTGACCAAACTTGCAGAAACATGTTTATTTCTGCTGAAAAACACGTTTTGACCCTTTCTGCACACTGGGGTTAAGAGCTGAGTGTGTGGGCTCTTCTGAGCCTTGCCGTTACAAGGAGATTCAGTTGTCTGAAAAAACGCGTTTATTTCGGGCTGAAAAACACGTTTTGAAAAGTGTGATGTTACTGCCCCATAACTTACATGGGGTTGACCAAACTTGCAGAAACATGTTTATTTCTGCTGAAAAACACGTTTTGACACTTTCTGTACACTGGGGTTAAGAGCTGAGTGTGTGGGCTCTTCTGAGCCTTGCTGTTACAAGGAGATTCAGTTGTCTGAAAAAACGCGTTTATTTCGGGCTGAAAAACATGTTTTGTAAAGCGTGATGTTACTGCCCCATAACTTACATGGGGTTGACCAAACTTGCAGAAACATGTTTATTTCTGCTGAAAAACACGTTTTGACCCTTTCTGCACACTGGGGTTAAGAGCTGAGTGTGTGGGCTCTTCTGAGCCTTGCTGTACAAGGAGATTCAGTTGTCTGAAAAAACGTGTTTATTTCGGGCTGAAAAACACGTTTTGAAAAGTGTGATGTTACTGCCCCATAACTTACATGGGGTTGACCAAACTTGCAGAAACATGTTTATTTCTGCTGAAAAACACGTTTTCACCCTTTCTGCACACTGCGGTTAAGAGCTGAGTGTGTGGGCTCTTCTGATCCTTGCTGTTACAAGGAGATTCAGTTGTCTGAAAAAACGCGTTTATTTCGGGCTGAAAAACACGTTTTGAAAAGTGTGATGTTACTGCCCCATAACTTACATGGGGTTGACCAAACTTGCATAAACATGTTTATTTCTGCTGAAAAACACGTTTTGACACTTTCTGTACACTGGGGTTAAGAGCTGAGTGTGTGGGCTCTTCTGAGCCTTGCTGTTACAAGGAGATTCAGTTGTCTGAAAAAACGCGTTTATTTCGGGCTGAAAAACACGTTTTGAAAAGTGTGATGTTACTGCCCCATAACTTACATGGGGTTGACCAAACTTGCAGAAACATGTTTATTTCTGCTGAAAAAACCGTTTTGACCCTTTCTGCACACTGGGGTTAAGGGCTGAGTGTGTGGGCACTTCTGAGCCTTGCTGTTACTAGTAGATTCAGCTGTCTGAAAAAACGCGTTTATTTCGGGTTGAAAAACACGTTTTGAAAAGTGTGATGTTACTGCCCCATAACTTACATGGGGTTGACCAAACTTGCAGAAACATGTTTATTTCTGCTGAAAAACACGTTTTGACCCTTTCTGCACACTGGGGTTAAGAGCTGAGTGTGTGGGCTCTTCTGAGCCTTGCCGTTACAAGGAGATTCAGTTGTCTGAAAAAACGCGTTTATTTCGGGCTGAAAAACACGTTTTGAAAAGTGTGATGTTACTGCCCCATAACTTACATGGGGTTGACCAAACTTGCAGAAACATGTTTATTTCTGCTGAAAAACACGTTTTGACACTTTCTGTACACTGGGGTTAAGAGCTGAGTGTGTGGGCTCTTCTGAGCCTTGCTGTTACAAGGAGATTCAGTTGTCTGAAAAAACACGTTTATTTCGGGCTGAAAAACACGTTTTGTAAAGCGTGATGTTACTGCCCCATAACTTACATGGGGTTGACCAAACTTGCAGAAACATGTTTATTTCTGCTGAAAAACACGTTTTGACCCTTTCTGCACACTGGGGTTAAGAGCTGAGTGTGTGGGCTCTTCTGAGCCTTGCTGTACAAGGAGATTCAGTTGTCTGAAAAAACGTGTTTATTTCGGGCTGAAAAACACGTTTTGAAAAGTGTGATGTTACTGCCCCATAACTTACATGGGGTTGACCAAACTTGCAGAAACATGTTTATTTCTGCTGAAAAACACGTTTTCACCCTTTCTGCACACTGCGGTTAAGAGCTGAGTATGTGGGCTCTTCTGATCCTTGCTGTTACAAGGAGATTCAGTTGTCTGAAAAAACGCGTTTATTTCGGGCTGAAAAACACGTTTTGAAAAGTGTGATGTTACTGCCCCATAACTTACATGGGGTTGACCAAACTTGCATAAACATGTTTATTTCTGCTGAAAAACACGTTTTGACACTTTCTGTACACTGGGGTTAAGAGCTGAGTGTGTGGGCTCTTCTGAGCCTTGCTGTTACAAGGAGATTCAGTTGTCTGAAAAAACGCGTTTATTTCGGGCTGAAAAACACGTTTTGAAAAGTGTGATGTTACTGCCCCATAACTTACATGGGGTTGACCAAACTTGCAGAAACATGTTTATTTCTGCTGAAAAAACCGTTTTGACCCTTTCTGCACACTGGGGTTAAGGGCTGAGTGTGTGGGCACTTCTGAGCCTTGCTGTTACTAGTAGATTCAGCTGTCTGAAAAAACGCGTTTATTTCGGGTTGAAAAACACGTTTTGAAAAGTGTGATGTTACTGCCCCATAACTTACATGGGGTTGACCAAACTTGCAGAAACATGTTTATTTCTGCTGAAAAACACGTTTTGACCCTTTCTGCACACTGGGGTTAAGAGCTGAGTGTGTGGGCTCTTCTGAGCCTTGCTGTTACATGGGGATTCAGTTGTCTGAAAAAACGTGTTTATTTCGGGCTGAAAAACACGTTTTGAAAAGTGTGATGTTACTGCCCCATAACTTACATGGGGTTGACCAAACTTGCAGAAACATGTTTATTTCTGCTGGAAAACACGTTTTGACCCTTTCTGCACACTGGGGTTAAGAGCTGAGTGTGTGGGCTCTTCTGAGCCTTGCTGTACAAGGAGATTCATTTGTCTGAAAAAACGCGTTTATTTCGGGCTGAAAAACACGTTTTGAAAAGTGTGATGTTACTGCCCCATAACTTACATGGGGTTGACCAAACTTGCAGAAACATGTTTATTTCTGCTGAAAAACACGTTTTGACCCTTTCTGCACACTGGGGTTAAGAGCTGAGTGTGTGGGCTCTTCTGAGCCTTGCTGTTACAAGGAGATTCAGTTGTCTCAAAAAACGTGTTTATTTCGGGCTGAAAAACACGTTTTGAAAAGTGTGATGTTACTGCCCCATAACTTACATGGGGTTGACCAAACTTGCAGAAACATGTTTATTTCTGCTGAAAAACACGTTTTGACCCTTTCTGCACACTGGGGTTAAGAGCTGAGTGTGTGGGCTCTTCTGAGCCTTGCTGTTATAAGGAAATTCAGTTGTCTGAAAAAACGCGTTTATTTTGGACTGAAAAACACGTTTTGAAAAGTGTGATGTTACTGCCCCATAACTTACATGGGGTTGACCAAACTTGCAGAAACATGTTTATTTCTGCTGAAAAACACGTTTTGACACTTTCTGTACACTGGGGTTAGGAGCTGAGTGTGTGGGCTCTTCTGAGCCTTGCTGTTATAAGGAAATTCAGTTGTCTGAAAAAACGCGTTTATTTCGGGCTGAAAAACACGTTTTGAAAAGTGTGATGTTACTGCCCCATAACTTACATGGGGTTGACCAAACTTGCAGAAACATGTTTATTTCTGCTGAAAAACACGTTTTGACCCTTTCTGCACACTGGGGTTAAGAGCTGAGTGTGTGGGCTCTTCTGAGCCTTGCTGTTACAAGGAGATTCAGTTGTCTGAAAAAACGCGTTTATTTCGGGCTGAAAAACAAGTTTTGAAAAGTGTGATGTTACTGCCCATAACTTACATGGGGTTGACCAAACTTGCAGAAACATGTTTATTTCTGCTGAAAAACACGTTTTGACCCTTTCTGCACACTGGGGTTAAGAGCTGAGTGTGTGGGCTCTTCTGAGCCTTGCTGTTACAAGGAGATTCAGTTGTCTCAAAAAACGTGTTTATTTCGGGCTGAAAAACACGTTTTGAAAGTGTGATGTTACTGCCCCATAACTTACATGGGGTTGACCAAACTTGCAGAAACATGTTTATTTCTGCTGAAAAACACGTTTTGACCCTTTCTGCACACTGGGGTTAAGAGCTGAGTGTGTGGGCTCTTCTGAGCCTTGCTGTTACAAGGAGATTCAGTTGTCTGAAAAAACGCGTTTATTTCGGGCTGAAAAACACGTTTTGAAAAGTGTGATGTTACTGCCCCATAACTTACATGGGGTTGACCAAACTTGCAGAAACATGTTTATTTCTGCTGAAAAACACGTTTTGACCCTTTCTGCACACTGGGGTTAAGGGCTGAGTGTGTGGGCACTTCTGAGCCTTGCTGTTACTAAAGGATTCAGCTGTCTGAAAAAACGCGTTTTTTCGGGCTGAAAAACACGTTTTGAAAAGTGTGATGTTACTGCCCCATAACTTACATGGGGTTGACCAAACTTGCAGAAACATGTTTATTTCTGCTGAAAAACACGTTTTGACCCTTTCTGCACACTGGGGTTAAGAGCTGAGTGTGTGGGCTCTTCTGAGCCTTGCCGTTACAAGGATATTCAGTTGTCTGAAAAAACGCGTTTATTTCGGGCTGAAAAACACGTTTTGAAAAGTGTGATGTTACTGCCCCATAACTTACATGGGGTTGACCAAACTTGCAGAAACATGTTTATTTCTGCTGAAAAACACGTTTTGACACTCTGTACACTGGGGTTAAGAGCTGAGTGTGTGGGCTCTTCTGAGCCTTGCTGTTACAAGGAGATTCAGTTGTCTGAAAAAACGCGTTTATTTCGGGCTGAAAAACACGTTTTGTAAAGCGTGATGTTACTGCCCCATAACTTACATGGGGTTGACCAAACTTGCAGAAACATGTTTATTTCTGCTGAAAAACACGTTTTGACCCTTTCTGCACACTGGGGTTAAGAGCTGAGTGTGTGGGCTCTTCTGAGCCTTGCTGTACAAGGAGATTCAGTTGTCTGAAAAAACGTGTTTATTTCGGGCTGAAAAACACGTTTTGAAAAGTGTGATGTTACTGCCCCATAACTTACATGGGGTTGACCAAACTTGCAGAAACATGTTTATTTCTGCTGAAAAACACGTTTTCACCCTTTCTGCACACTGCGGTTAAGAGCTGAGTGTGTGGGCTCTTCTGATCCTTGCTGTTACAAGGAGATTCAGTTGTCTGAAAAAACGCGTTTATTTCGGGCTGAAAAACACGTTTTGAAAAGTGTGATGTTACTGCCCCATAACTTACATGGGGTTGACCAAACTTGCATAAACATGTTTATTTCTGCTGAAAAACACGTTTTGACACTTTCTGTACACTGGGGTTAAGAGCTGAGTGTGTGGGCTCTTCTGAGCCTTGCTGTTACAAGGAGATTCAGTTGTCTGAAAAAACGCGTTTATTTCGGGCTGAAAAACACGTTTTGAAAAGTGTGATGTTACTGCCCCATAACTTACATGGGGTTGACCAAACTTGCAGAAACATGTTTATTTCTGCTGAAAAAACCGTTTTGACCCTTTCTGCACACTGGGGTTAAGGGCTGAGTGTGTGGGCACTTCTGAGCCTTGCTGTTACTAGTAGATTCAGCTGTCTGAAAAAACGCGTTTATTTCGGGTTGAAAAACACGTTTTGAAAAGTGTGATGTTACTGCCCCATAACTTACATGGGGTTGACCAAACTTGCAGAAACATGTTTATTTCTGCTGAAAAACACGTTTTGACCCTTTCTGCACACTGGGGTTAAGAGCTGAGTGTGTGGGCTCTTCTGAGCCTTGCCGTTACAAGGAGATTCAGTTGTCTGAAAAAACGCGTTTATTTCGGGCTGAAAAACACGTTTTGAAAAGTGTGATGTTACTGCCCCATAACTTACATGGGGTTGACCAAACTTGCAGAAACATGTTTATTTCTGCTGAAAAACACGTTTTGACACTTTCTGTACACTGGGGTTAAGAGCTGAGTGTGTGGGCTCTTCTGAGCCTTGCTGTTACAAGGAGATTCAGTTGTCTGAAAAAACGCGTTTATTTCGGGCTAAAAAACATGTTTTGTAAAGCGTGATGTTACTGCCCCATAACTTACATGGGGTTGACCAAACTTGCAGAAACATGTTTATTTCTGCTGAAAAACACGTTTTGACCCTTTCTGCACACTGGGGTTAAGAGCTGAGTGTGTGGGCTCTTCTGAGCCTTGCTGTACAAGGAGATTCAGTTGTCTGAAAAAACGTGTTTATTTCGGGCTGAAAAACACGTTTTGAAAAGTGTGATGTTACTGCCCCATAACTTACATGGGGTTGACCAAACTTGCAGAAACATGTTTATTTCTGCTGAAAAACACGTTTTCACCCTTTCTGCACACTGCGGTTAAGAGCTGAGTGTGTGGGCTCTTCTGATCCTTGCTGTTACAAGGAGATTCAGTTGTCTGAAAAAACGCGTTTATTTCGGGCTGAAAAACACGTTTTGAAAAGTGTGATGTTACTGCCCCATAACTTACATGGGGTTGACCAAACTTGCATAAACATGTTTATTTCTGCTGAAAAACACGTTTTGACACTTTCTGTACACTGGGGTTAAGAGCTGAGTGTGTGGGCTCTTCTGAGCCTTGCTGTTACAAGGAGATTCAGTTGTCTGAAAAAACGCGTTTATTTCGGGCTGAAAAACACGTTTTGAAAAGTGTGATGTTACTGCCCCATAACTTACATGGGGTTGACCAAACTTGCAGAAACATGTTTATTTCTGCTGAAAAAACCGTTTTGACCCTTTCTGCACACTGGGGTTAAGGGCTGAGTGTGTGGGCACTTCTGAGCCTTGCTGTTACTAGTAGATTCAGCTGTCTGAAAAAACGCGTTTATTTCGGGTTGAAAAACACGTTTTGAAAAGTGTGATGTTACTGCCCCATAACTTACATGGGGTTGACCAAACTTGCAGAAACATGTTTATTTCTGCTGAAAAACACGTTTTGACCCTTTCTGCACACTGGGGTTAAGAGCTGAGTGTGTGGGCTCTTCTGAGCCTTGCCGTTACAAGGAGATTCAGTTGTCTGAAAAAACGCGTTTATTTCGGGCTGAAAAACACGTTTTGAAAAGTGTGATGTTACTGCCCCATAACTTACATGGGGTTGACCAAACTTGCAGAAACATGTTTATTTCTGCTGAAAAACACGTTTTGACACTTTCTGTACACTGGGGTTAAGAGCTGAGTGTGTGGGCTCTTCTGAGCCTTGCTGTTACAAGGAGATTCAGTTGTCTGAAAAAACACGTTTATTTCGGGCTGAAAAACACGTTTTGTAAAGCGTGATGTTACTGCCCCATAACTTACATGGGGTTGACCAAACTTGCAGAAACATGTTTATTTCTGCTGAAAAACACGTTTTGACCCTTTCTGCACACTGGGGTTAAGAGCTGAGTGTGTGGGCTCTTCTGAGCCTTGCTGTACAAGGAGATTCAGTTGTCTGAAAAAACGTGTTTATTTCGGGCTGAAAAACACGTTTTGAAAAGTGTGATGTTACTGCCCCATAACTTACATGGGGTTGACCAAACTTGCAGAAACATGTTTATTTCTGCTGAAAAACACGTTTTCACCCTTTCTGCACACTGCGGTTAAGAGCTGAGTATGTGGGCTCTTCTGATCCTTGCTGTTACAAGGAGATTCAGTTGTCTGAAAAAACGCGTTTATTTCGGGCTGAAAAACACGTTTTGAAAAGTGTGATGTTACTGCCCCATAACTTACATGGGGTTGACCAAACTTGCATAAACATGTTTATTTCTGCTGAAAAACACGTTTTGACACTTTCTGTACACTGGGGTTAAGAGCTGAGTGTGTGGGCTCTTCTGAGCCTTGCTGTTACAAGGAGATTCAGTTGTCTGAAAAAACGCGTTTATTTCGGGCTGAAAAACACGTTTTGAAAAGTGTGATGTTACTGCCCCATAACTTACATGGGGTTGACCAAACTTGCAGAAACATGTTTATTTCTGCTGAAAAAACCGTTTTGACCCTTTCTGCACACTGGGGTTAAGGGCTGAGTGTGTGGGCACTTCTGAGCCTTGCTGTTACTAGTAGATTCAGCTGTCTGAAAAAACGCGTTTATTTCGGGTTGAAAAACACGTTTTGAAAAGTGTGATGTTACTGCCCCATAACTTACATGGGGTTGACCAAACTTGCAGAAACATGTTTATTTCTGCTGAAAAACACGTTTTGACCCTTTCTGCACACTGGGGTTAAGAGCTGAGTGTGTGGGCTCTTCTGAGCCTTGCTGTTACAAGGAGATTCAGTTGTCTGAAAAAACGCGTTTATTTCGGGCTGAAAAATACGTTTTGAAAAGTGTGATGTTACTGCCCCATAACTTACATGGGGTTGACCAAACTTGCAGAAACATGTTTATTTCTGCTGAAAAACACGTTTTCACCCTTTCTGTACACTGGGGTTAAGAGCTGAGTGTGTGGGCTCTTCTGAGCCTTGCTGTTACAAGGAAACTCAGTTGTCTGAAAAAACGCGTTTATTTCGGGCTGAAAAACACGTTTTGAAAAGTGTGATGTTACTGCCCCATAACTTACATGGGGTTGACCAAACTTGCAGAAACATGTTTATTTCTGCTGAAAAACACGTTTTGACCCTTTCTGCACACTGGGGTTAAGAGCTGAGTGTGTGGGCTCTTCTGAGCCTTGCTGTTACAAGGAGATTCAGTTGTCTGAAAAAACGCGTTTATTTCGGGCTGAAAAACACGGTTTGAAAAGTGTGATGTTACTGCCCAATAACTTACATGGGGTTGACCAAACTTGCAGAAACATGTTTATTTCTGCTGAAAAACACGTTTTGACCCTTTCTGCACACTGGGGTTAAGAGCTGAGTGTGTGGGCTCTTCTGAGCCTTGCTGTTACATGGGGATTCAGTTGTCTGAAAAAACGTGTTTATTTCGGGCTGAAAAACACGTTTTGAAAAGTGTGATGTTACTGCCCCATAACTTACATGGGGTTGACCAAACTTGCAGAAACATGTTTATTTCTGCTGGAAAACACGTTTTGACCCTTTCTGCACACTGGGGTTAAGAGCTGAGTGTGTGGGCTCTTCTGAGCCTTGCTGTTACATGGGGATTCAGTTGTCTGAAAAAACGTGTTTATTTCGGGCTGAAAAACACGTTTTGAAAAGTGTGATGTTACTGCCCCATAACTTACATGGGGTTGACCAAACTTGCAGAAACATGTTTATTTCTGCTGGAAAACACGTTTTGACCCTTTCTGCACACTGGGGTTAAGAGCTGAGTGTGTGGGCTCTTCTGAGCCTTGCTGTACAAGGAGATTCATTTGTCTGAAAAAACGCGTTTATTTCGGGCTGAAAAACACGTTTTGAAAAGTGTGATGTTACTGCCCCATAACTTACATGGGGTTGACCAAACTTGCAGAAACATGTTTATTTCTGCTGAAAAACACGTTTTGACCCTTTCTGCACACTGGGGTTAAGAGCTGAGTGTGTGGGCTCTTCTGAGCCTTGCTGTTACAAGGAGATTCAGTTGTCTCAAAAAACGTGTTTATTTCGGGCTGAAAAACACGTTTTGAAAAGTGTGATGTTACTGCCCCATAACTTACATGGGGTTGACCAAACTTGCAGAAACATGTTTATTTCTGCTGAAAAACACGTTTTGACCCTTTCTGCACACTGGGGTTAAGAGCTGAGTGTGTGGGCTCTTCTGAGCCTTGCTGTTATAAGGAAATTCAGTTGTCTGAAAAAACGCGTTTATTTTGGACTGAAAAACACGTTTTGAAAAGTGTGATGTTACTGCCCCATAACTTACATGGGGTTGACCAAACTTGCAGAAACATGTTTATTTCTGCTGAAAAACACGTTTTGACCCTTTCTGCACACTGGGGTTAAGAGCTGAGTGTGTGGGCTCTTCTGAGCCTTGCTGTTACATGGGGATTCAGTTGTCTGAAAAAACGCGTTTATTTCGGGCTGAAAAACACGTTTTGAAAAGTGTGATGTTACTGCCCCATAACTTACATGGGGTTGACCAAACTTGCAGAAACATGTTTATTTCTGCTGAAAAACACGTTTTGACCCTTTCTGCACACTGGAGTTAAGGGCTGAGTGTGTGGGCACTTCTGAGCCTTGCTGTTACAAGTAGATTCAGTTGTCTGAAAAAACGCGTTTATTTCGGGCTGAAAAACACGTTTTGAAAAGTGTGATGTTACTGCCCCATAACTTACATGGGGTTGACCAAACTTGCAGAAACATGTTTATTTCTGCTGAAAAACACGTTTTGACCCTTTCTGCACACTGGGGTTAAGGGCTGAGTGTGTGGGCACTTCTGAGCCTTGCTGTTACTAGTAGATTCAGCTGTCTGAAAAAACGCGTTTATTTCGGGCTGAAAAACACGTTTTGAAAAGTGTGATGTTACTGCCCCATAACTTACATGGGCTTGACCAAACTTGCAGAAACATGTTTATTTCTGCTGAAAAACACGTTTTGACCCTTTCTGCACACTGGGGTTAAGAGCTGAGTGTGTGGGCTCTTCTGAGCATTGCTGTTACATGGGGATTCAGTTGTCTGAAAAAACGCGTTTATATCGGGCTGAAAAACACGTTTTGAAAAGTGTGATGTTACTGCCCCATAACTTACATGGGGTTGACCAAACTTGCAGAAACATGTTTATTTCTGCTGGAAAACACGTTTTGACCCTTTCTGCACACTGGGGTTAAGAGCTGAGTGTGTGGGCTCTTCTGAGCCTTGCTGTTACAAGGAGATTCAGTTGTCTGAAAAAACGCGTTTATTTCGGGCTGAAAAACACGTTTTGAAAAGTGTGATGTTACTGCCCATAACTTACATGGGGTTGACCAAACTTGCAGAAACATGTTTATTTCTGCTGAAAAATACGTTTTGACCCTTTCTGCACACTGGGGTTAAGAGCTGCGTGTGTGGGCTCTTCTGAGCCTTGCTGTTACATGGGGATTCAGTTGTCTGAAAAAACGCGTTTTTTTCTGGCTGAAAAACACATTTTGAAAAGTGTGATGTAACTGCCCCATAACTTACATGGGGTTGACCAAACTTGCAGAAACATGTTTATTTCTGCTGAAAAACACGTTTTGACACTTTGTGTACACTGGGGTTAAGAGCTGAGTGTGTGGGCTCTTCTGAGCCTTGCTGTTACAAGGAGATTTAGTTGTCTGAAAAAACGCGTTTATTTCGGGCTGAAAAACACGTTTTGAAAAGTGTGATGTTACTGCCCCATAACTTACATGGGGTTGACCAAACTTGCAGAAACATGTTTATTTCTGCTGAAAAACACGTTTTCACCCTTTCTGCACACTGCGGTTAAGAGCTGAGTGTGTGGGCTCTTCTGAGCCTTGCTGTTACTAGTAGATTCAGCTGTCTGAAAAAACGCGTTTATTTCGGGCTGAAAAACACGTTTTGAAAAGTGTGATGTTACTGCCCCATAACTTACATGGGGTTGACCAAACTTGCAGAAACATGTTTATTTCTGCTGAAAAACACGTTTTGACCCTTTCTGCACACTGGGGTTAAGAGCTGAGTGTGTGGGCTCTTCTGAGCCTTGCTGTTACAAGGAGATTCAGTTGTCTGAAAAAACGCGTTTATTTCGGGCTGAAAAACACGTTTTGAAAAGTGTGATGTTACTGCCCCATAACTTACATGGGGTTGACCAAACTTGCAGAAACATGTTTATTTCTGCTGAAAAATACGTTCTGACCCTTTCTGCACACTGGGGTTAAGAGCTGAGTGTGTGGGCTCTTCTGAGCTTTGCTGTTACAAGGAGATTCAGTTGTCTGAAAAAACGCGTTTATTTCGGGATGAAAAACACTTTTTGAAAAGTGTGATGTTACTGCCCCATAACTTACATGGGGTTGACCAAACTTGCAGAAACATGTTTATTTCTGCTGAAAAAACACGTTTTGACCCTTTCTGCACACTGGGGTTAAGAGCTGAGTGTGTGGGCTCTTCTGATCCTTGCTGTTACAAGGAGATTCAGTTGTCTGAAAAACGCGTTTTATTTCGGGCTGAAAAACACGTTTTGAAAAGTGTGATGTTACTGCCCATAACTTACATGGGGTTGACCAAACTTGCAGAAACATGTTTATTTCTGCTGAAAAATACGTTTTGACCCTTTCTGCACACTGGGGTTAAGAGCTGAGTGTGTGGGCTCTTCTGAGCCTTGCTGTTACATGGGGATTCAGT
Source organism: Lepisosteus oculatus (assembly GCF_040954835.1). Lineage (NCBI taxonomy): Eukaryota > Metazoa > Chordata > Actinopteri > Semionotiformes > Lepisosteidae > Lepisosteus > Lepisosteus oculatus. Next base: position 6,366,546 of record NC_090719.1, on the reverse strand, counting down.
TGTCTGAAAAACGCGTTTATTTCGGGCTGAAAAACACGTTTTGAAAAAGTGTGATGTTACTGCCCCATAACTTACATGGGGTTGACCAAACTTGCAGAAACATGTTTATTTCTGCTGAAAAACACGTTTTGACACTTCTGTACACTGGGGTTAAGAGCTGAGTGTGTGGGCCTCTTCTGAGCCTTGCTGTTACAAGGAGATTTAGTTGTCTGAAAAAACGCGTTTATTTCGGGCTGAAAAACACGTTTTGAAAAGTGTGATGTTACTGCCCCATAACTTACATGGGGTTGACCAAACTTGCAGAAACATGTTTATTTCTGCTGAAAAATACGTTCTGACCCTTTCTGCACACTGGGGTTAAGAGCTGAGTGTGTGGGCTCTTCTGAGCTTTGCTGTTACAAGGAGATTCAGTTGTCTGAAAAACGCGTTTATTTCGGGCTGAAAAACACGTTTTGAAAAGTGTGATGTTACTGCCCCATAACTTACATGGGGTTGACCAAACTTGCAGAAACATGTTTATTTCTGCTGAAAAACACGTTTTGACACTTTCTGTACACTGGGGTTAAGAGCTGAGTGTGTGGGCTCTTCTGAGCCTTGCTGTTACAAGGAAATTCAGTTGTCTGAAAAAACGCGTTTATTTCGGGCTGAAAAACACGTTTTGAAAAGTGTGATGTTACTGCCCCATAACTTACATTGGGGTTGACCAAACTTGCAGAAACATGTTTATTTCTGCTGAAAAACACGTTTTGACCCTTTCTGCAAACTGGGGTTAAGAGCTGAGTGTGTGGGCTCTTCTGAGCCTTGCTGTTACAAGGAGATTCAGTTGTCTGAAAAAACGCGTTTATTTCGGGCTGAAAAATACGTTTTGAAAAGTGTGATGTTACTGCCCCATAACTTACATGGGGTTGACCAAACTTGCAGAAACATGTTTATTTCTGCTGAAAAACACGTTTGACCCTTTCTGCACACTGGGGTTAAGAGCTGAGTGTGTGGGCTCTTCATGATCCTTGCTGTTACAAGGAGATTCAGTTGTCTGAAAAAACGCGTTTATTTCGGGCTGAAAAACACGTTTTGAAAAGTGTGATGTTACTGCCCATAACTTACATGGGGTTGACCAAACTTGCAGAAACATGTTTATTTCTGCTGAAAAATACGTTTTGACCCTTTCTGCACACTGGGGTTAAGAGCTGAGTGTGTGGGCTCTTCTGAGCCTTGCTGTTACATGGGGATTCAGTTGTCTGAAAAAACGCGTTTATTTCGGGCTGAAAAACACGTTTTGAAAAGTGTGATGTTACTGCCCCATAACTTACATGGGGTTGACCAAACTTGCAGAAACATGTTTATTTCTGCTGAAAAACACGTTTTCACCCTTTCTGCACACTGCGGTTAAGAGCTGAGTGTGTGGGCTCTTCTGAGCCTTGCTGTTACTAGTAGATTCAGCTGTCTGAAAAAAACGCGTTTTATTTCGGGCTGAAAACACGTTTTGAAAAGTGTGATGTTACTGCCCCATAACTTACATGGGGTTGACCAAACTTGCAGAAACATGTTTATTTCTGCTGAAAAACACGTTTTCACCCTTTCTGCACACTGCGGTTAAGAGCTGAGTGTGTGGGCTCTTCTGAGCCTTGCTGTTACTAGTAGATTCAGCTGTCTGAAAAAACGCGTTTATTTCGGGCTGAAAAACACGTTTTGAAAAGTGTGATGTTACTGCCCCATAACTTACATGGGGTTGACCAAACTTGCAGAAACATGTTTATTTCTGCTGAAAAACACGTTTTGACCCTTTCTGCACACTGGGGTTAAGAGCTGAGTGTGTGGGCTCTTCTGAGCCTTGCTGTTACAAGGAGATTCAGTTGTCTGAAAAAACGCGTTTATTTCGGGCTGAAAAACACGTTTTGAAAAGTGTGATGTTACTGCCCCATAACTTACATGGGGTTGACCAAACTTGCAGAAACATGTTTATTTCTGCTGAAAAACACGTTTTGACACTTTCTGTACACTGGGGTTAAGAGCTGAGTGTGTGGGCTCTTCTGAGCCTTGCTGTTACTAGTAGATTCAGCTGTCTGAAAAAACGCGTTTATTTCGGGCTGAAAAACACGTTTTGAAAAGTGTGATGTTACTGCCCCATAACTTACATGGGGTTGACCAAACTTGCAGAAACATGTTTATTTCTGCTGAAAAATACGTTCTGACCCTTTCTGCACACTGGGGTTAAGAGCTGAGTGTGTGGGCTCTTCTGAGCTTTGCTGTTACAAGGAGATTCAGTTGTCTGAAAAACGCGTTTATTTCGGGCTGAAAAACACGTTTTGAAAAGTGTGATGTTACTGCCCCATAACTTACATGGGGTTGACCAAACTTGCAGAAACATGTTTATTTCTGCTGAAAAACACGTTTTGACCCTTTCTGCACACTGGGGTTAAGGGCTGAGTGTGTGGGCTCTTCTGAGCCTTGCTGTTACATGGGGATTCAGTTGTCTGAAAAAACGCGTTTATTTCGGGCTGAAAAACACGTTTTGAAAAGTGTGATGTTACTGCCCCATAACTTACATGGGGTTGACCAAACTTGCAGAAACATGTTTATTTCTGCTGAAAAACACGTTTTGACACTTTCTGTACACTGGGGTTAAGAGCTGAGTGTGTGGGCTCTTCTGAGCCTTGCTGTTACAAGGAGATTTAGTTGTCTGAAAAAACGCGTTTATTTCGGGCTGAAAAACACGTTTTGAAAAGTGTGATGTTACTGCCCCATAACTTACATGGGGTTGACCAAACTTGCAGAAACATGTTTATTTCTGCTGAAAAATACGTTCTGACCCTTTCTGCACACTGGGGTTAAGAGCTGAGTGTGTGGGCTCTTCTGAGCTTTGCTGTTACAAGGAGATTCAGTTGTCTGAAAAAACGCGTTTATTTCGGGCTGAAAAACACGTTTTGAAAAGTGTGATGTTACTGCCCCATAACTTACATGGGGTTGACCAAACTTGCAGAAACATGTTTATTTCTGCTGAAAAACACGTTTTGACACTTTCTGTACACTGGGGTTAAGAGCTGAGTGTGTGGGCTCTTCTGAGCCTTGCTGTTACAAGGAAATTCAGTTGTCTGAAAAAACGCGTTTATTTCGGGCTGAAAAACACGTTTTGAAAAGTGTGATGTTACTGCCCCATAACTTACATGGGGTTGACCAAACTTGCAGAAACATGTTTATTTCTGCTGAAAAACACGTTTTGACCCTTTCTGCAAACTGGGGTTAAGAGCTGAGTGTGTGGGCTCTTCTGAGCCTTGCTGTTACAAGGAGATTCAGTTGTCTGAAAAAACGCGTTTATTTCGGGCTGAAAAATACGTTTTGAAAAGTGTGATGTTACTGCCCCATAACTTACATGGGGTTGACCAAACTTGCAGAAACATGTTTATTTCTGCTGAAAAACACGTTTTGACCCTTTCTGCACACTGGGGTTAAGAGCTGAGTGTGTGGGCTCTTCTGATCCTTGCTGTTACAAGGAGATTCAGTTGTCTGAAAAAACGCGTTTATTTCGGGCTGAAAAACACGTTTTGAAAAGTGTGATGTTACTGCCCATAACTTACATGGGGTTGACCAAACTTGCAGAAACATGTTTATTTCTGCTGAAAAATACGTTTTGACCCTTTCTGCACACTGGGGTTAAGAGCTGAGTGTGTGGGCTCTTCTGAGCCTTGCTGTTACATGGGGATTCAGTTGTCTGAAAAAACGCGTTTATTTCGGGCTGAAAAACACGTTTTGAAAAGTGTGATGTTACTGCCCCATAACTTACATGGGGTTGACCAAACTTGCAGAAACATGTTTATTTCTGCTGAAAAACACGTTTTCACCCTTTCTGCACACTGCGGTTAAGAGCTGAGTGTGTGGGCTCTTCTGAGCCTTGCTGTTACTAGTAGATTCAGCTGTCTGAAAAAACGCGTTTATTTCGGGCTGAAAAACACGTTTTGAAAAGTGTGATGTTACTGCCCCATAACTTACATGGGGTTGACCAAACTTGCAGAAACATGTTTATTTCTGCTGAAAAACACGTTTTCACCCTTTCTGCACACTGCGGTTAAGAGCTGAGTGTGTGGGCTCTTCTGAGCCTTGCTGTTACTAGTAGATTCAGCTGTCTGAAAAAACGCGTTTATTTCGGGCTGAAAAACACGTTTTGAAAAGTGTGATGTTACTGCCCCATAACTTACATGGGGTTGACCAAACTTGCAGAAACATGTTTATTTCTGCTGAAAAACACGTTTTGACCCTTTCTGCACACTGGGGTTAAGAGCTGAGTGTGTGGGCTCTTCTGAGCCTTGCTGTTACAAGGAGATTCAGTTGTCTGAAAAAACGCGTTTATTTCGGGCTGAAAAACACGTTTTGAAAAGTGTGATGTTACTGCCCCATAACTTACATGGGGTTGACCAAACTTGCAGAAACATGTTTATTTCTGCTGAAAAACACGTTTTGACACTTTCTGTACACTGGGGTTAAGAGCTGAGTGTGTGGGCTCTTCTGAGCCTTGCTGTTACTAGTAGATTCAGCTGTCTGAAAAAACGCGTTTATTTCGGGCTGAAAAACACGTTTTGAAAAGTGTGATGTTACTGCCCCATAACTTACATGGGGTTGACCAAACTTGCAGAAACATGTTTATTTCTGCTGAAAAATACGTTCTGACCCTTTCTGCACACTGGGGTTAAGAGCTGAGTGTGTGGGCTCTTCTGAGCTTTGCTGTTACAAGGAGATTCAGTTGTCTGAAAAAACGCGTTTATTTCGGGCTGAAAAACACGTTTTGAAAAGTGTGATGTTACTGCCCCATAACTTACATGGGGTTGACCAAACTTGCAGAAACATGTTTATTTCTGTTAAAAAACACGTTTTGACACTTTCTGTACACTGGGGTTAAGAGCTGAGTGTGTGGGCTCTTCTGAGCCTTGCTGTTACAAGGAAATTCAGTTGTCTGAAAAAACGCGTTTATTTCGGGCTGAAAAACACGTTTTGAAAAGTGTGATGTTACTGCCCCATAACTTACATGGGGTTGACCAAACTTGCAGAAACATGTTTATTTCTGCTGAAAAACACGTTTTGACCCTTTCTGCAAACTGGGGTTAAGAGCTGAGTGTGTGGGCTCTTCTGAGCCTTGCTGTTACAAGGAGATTAAGTTGTCTGAAAAAACGCATTTATTTCGGGATGAAAAACACGTTTTGAAAAGTGTGATGTTACTGCCCCATAACTTACATGGGGTTGACCAAACTTGCAGAAACATGTTTATTTCTGCTGAAAAACACGTTTTGACCCTTTCTGCACACTGGGGTTAAGAGCTGAGTGTGTGGGCTCTTCTGAGCCTTGCTGTTACAAGGAGATTCAGTTGTCTGAAAAAACGCGTTTATTTCGGGCTGAAAAATATGTTTTGAAAAGTGTGATGTTACTGCCCCATAACTTACATGGGGTTGACCAAACTTGCAGAAACATGTTTATTTCTGCTGAAAAACACGTTTTGACCCTTTCTGCACACTGGGGTTAAGAGCTGAGTGTGTGGGCTCTTCTGATCCTTGCTGTTACAAGGAGATTCAGTTGTCTGAAAAAACGCGTTTATTTCGGGCTGAAAAACACGTTTTGAAAAGTGTGATGTTACTGCCCATAACTTACATGGGGTTGACCAAACTTGCAGAAACATGTTTATTTCTGCTGAAAAATACGTTTTGACCCTTTCTGCATACTGGGGTTAAGAGCTGAGTGTGTGGGCTCTTCTGAGCCTTGCTGTTACATGGGGATTCAGTTGTCTGAAAAAACGCGTTTATTTCGGGCTGAAAAACACGTTTTGAAAAGTGTGATGTTACTGCCCCATAACTTACATGGGGTTGACCAAACTTGCAGAAACATGTTTATTTCTGTTAAAAAACACGTTTTGACACTTTCTGTACACTGGGGTTAAGAGCTGAGTGTGTGGGCTCTTCTGAGCCTTGCTGTTACAAGGAAATTCAGTTGTCTGAAAAAACGCGTTTATTTCGGGCTGAAAAACACGTTTTGAAAAGTGTGATGTTACTGCCCCATAACTTACATGGGGTTGACCAAACTTGCAGAAACATGTTTATTTCTGCTGAAAAACACGTTTTGACCCTTTCTGCAAACTGGGGTTAAGAGCTGAGTGTGTGGGCTCTTCTGAGCCTTGCTGTTACAAGGAGATTAAGTTGTCTGAAAAAACGCATTTATTTCGGGATGAAAAACACGTTTTGAAAAGTGTGATGTTACTGCCCCATAACTTACATGGGGTTGACCAAACTTGCAGAAACATGTTTATTTCTGCTGAAAAACACGTTTTGACCCTTTCTGCACACTGGGGTTAAGAGCTGAGTGTGTGGGCTCTTCTGATCCTTGCTGTTACAAGGAGATTCAGTTGTCTGAAAAAACGCGTTTATTTCGGGCTGAAAAACACGTTTTGAAAAGTGTGATGTTACTGCCCATAACTTACATGGGGTTGACCAAACTTGCAGAAACATGTTTATTTCTGCTGAAAAATACGTTTTGACCCTTTCTGCACACTGGGGTTAAGAGCTGAGTGTGTGGGCTCTTCTGAGCCTTGCTGTTACATGGGGATTCAGTTGTCTGAAAAAACGCGTTTATTTCGGGCTGAAAAACACGTTTTGAAAAGTGTGATGTTACTGCCCCATAACTTACATGGGGTTGACCAAACTTGCAGAAACATGTTTATTTCTGCTGAAAAACACGTTTTGACCCTTTCTGCACACTGGGGTTAAGAGCTGAGTGTGTGGGCTCTTCTGAGCTTTGCTGTTACAAGGAGATTCAGTTGTCTGAAAAAACGCGTTTATTTCGGGCTGAAAAACACGTTTTGAAAAGTGTGATGTTACTGCCCCATAACTTACATGGGGTTGACCAAACTTGCAGAAACATGTTTATTTCTGCTGAAAAATACGTTTTGACCCTTTCTGCACACTGGGGTTAAGAGCTGAGTGTGTGGGCTCTTCTGAGCCTTGCTGTTACATGGGGATTCAGTTGTCTGAAAAAACGCGTTTATTTCGGGCTGAAAAATACGTTTTGAAAAGTGTGATGTTACTGCCCCATAACTTACATGGGGTTGACCAAACTTGCAGAAACATGTTTATTTCTGCTGAAAAACACGTTTTGACACTTTGTGTACACTGGGGTTAAGAGCTGAGTGTGTGGGCTCTTCTGAGCCTTGCTGTTACAAGGAGATTTAGTTGTCTGAAAAAACGCGTTTATTTCGGGCTGAAAAACACGTTTTGAAAAGTGTGATGTTACTGCCCCATAACTTACATGGGGTTGACCAAACTTGCAGAAACATGTTTATTTCTGCTGAAAAATACGTTCTGACCCTTTCTGCACACTGGGGTTAAGAGCTGAGTGTGTGGGCTCTTCTGAGCTTTGCTGTTACAAGGAGATTCAGTTGTCTGAAAAAAACGCGTTTATTTCGGGCTGAAAAACACGTTTTGAAAAGTGTGATGTTACTGCCCCATAACTTACATGGGGTTGACCAAACTTGCAGAAACATGTTTATTTCTGCTGAAAAACACGTTTTGACACTTTCTGTACACTGGGGTTAAGAGCTGAGTGTGTGGGCTCTTCTGAGCCTTGCTGTTACAAGGAAATTCAGTTGTCTGAAAAAACGCGTTTATTTCGGGCTGAAAAACACGTTTTGAAAAGTGTGATGTTACTGCCCCATAACTTACATGGGGTTGACCAAACTTGCAGAAACATGTTTATTTCTGCTGAAAAACACGTTTTGACCCTTTCTGCAAACTGGGGTTAAGAGCTGAGTGTGTGGGCTCTTCTGAGCCTTGCTGTTACAAGGAGATTCAGTTGTCTGAAAAAACGCGTTTATTTCGGGCTGAAAAATACGTTTTGAAAAGTGTGATGTTACTGCCCCATAACTTACATGGGGTTGACCAAACTTGCAGAAACATGTTTATTTCTGCTGAAAAACACGTTTTGACCCTTTCTGCACACTGGGGTTAAGAGCTGAGTGTGTGGGCTCTTCTGATCCTTGCTGTTACAAGGAGATTCAGTTGTCTGAAAAAACGCGTTTATTTCGGGCTGAAAAACACGTTTTGAAAAGTGTGATGTTACTGCCCCATAACTTACATGGGGTTGACCAAACTTGCAGAAACATGTTTATTTCTGCTGAAAAATACGTTTTGACCCTTTCTGCACACTGGGGTTAAGAGCTGAGTGTGTGGGCTCTTCTGAGCCTTGCTGTTACATGGGGATTCAGTTGTCTGAAAAAACGCGTTTATTTCGGGCTGAAAAACACGTTTTGAAAAGTGTGATGTTACTGCCCCATAACTTACATGGGGTTGACCAAACTTGCAGAAACATGTTTATTTCTGCTGAAAAACACGTTTTGACACTTTGTGTACACTGGGGTTAAGAGCTGAGTGTGTGGGCTCTTCTGAGCCTTGCTGTTACAAGGAGATTTAGTTGTCTGAAAAAACGCGTTTATTTCGGGCTGAAAAACACGTTTTGAAAAGTGTGATGTTACTGCCCCATAACTTACATGGGGTTGACCAAACTTGCAGAAACATGTTTATTTCTGCTGAAAAACACGTTTTCACCCTTTCTGCACACTGCGGTTAAGAGCTGAGTGTGTGGGCTCTTCTGAGCCTTGCTGTTACTAGTAGATTCAGCTGTCTGAAAAAACGCGTTTATTTCGGGCTGAAAAACACGTTTTGAAAAGTGTGATGTTACTGCCCCATAACTTACATGGGGTTGACCAAACTTGCAGAAACATGTTTATTTCTGCTGAAAAACACGTTTTCACCCTTTCTGCACACTGCGGTTAAGAGCTGAGTGTGTGGGCTCTTCTGAGCCTTGCTGTTACTAGTAGATTCAGCTGTCTGAAAAAACGCGTTTATTTCGGGCTGAAAAACACGTTTTGAAAAGTGTGATGTTACTGCCCCATAACTTACATGGGGTTGACCAAACTTGCAGAAACATGTTTATTTCTGCTGAAAAACACGTTTTGACCCTTTCTGCACACTGGGGTTAAGAGCTGAGTGTGTGGGCTCTTCTGAGCCTTGCTGTTACAAGGAGATTCAGTTGTCTGAAAAAACGCGTTTATTTCGGGCTGAAAAACACGTTTTGAAAAGTGTGATGTTACTGCCCCATAACTTACATGGGGTTGACCAAACTTGCAGAAACATGTTTATTTCTGCTGAAAAACACGTTTTGACCCTTTCTGCACACTGGGGTTAAGAGCTGAGTGTGTGGGCTCTTCTGATCCTTGCTGTTACAAGGAGATTCAGTTGTCTGAAAAAACGCGTTTATTTCGGGCTGAAAAACACGTTTTGAAAAGTGTGATGTTACTGCCCATAACTTACATGGGGTTGACCAAACTTGCAGAAACATGTTTATTTCTGCTGAAAAATACGTTTTGACCCTTTCTGCACACTGGGGTTAAGAGCTGAGTGTGTGGGCTCTTCTGAGCCTTGCTGTTACATGGGGATTCAGTTGTCTGAAAAAACGCGTTTATTTCGGGCTGAAAAACACGTTTTGAAAAGTGTGATGTTACTGCCCCATAACTTACATGGGGTTGACCAAACTTGCAGAAACATGTTTATTTCTGCTGAAAAACACGTTTTGACACTTTCTGTACACTGGGGTTAAGAGCTGAGTGTGTGGGCTCTTCTGAGCCTTGCTGTTACAAGGAGATTTAGTTGTCTGAAAAAACGCGTTTATTTCGGGCTGAAAAACACGTTTTGAAAAGTGTGATGTTACTGCCCCATAACTTACATGGGGTTGACCAAACTTGCAGAAACATGTTTATTTCTGCTGAAAAATACGTTCTGACCCTTTCTGCACACTGGGGTTAAGAGCTGAGTGTGTGGGCTCTTCTGAGCTTTGCTGTTACAAGGAGATTCAGTTGTCTGAAAAAACGCGTTTATTTCGGGCTGAAAAACACGTTTTGAAAAGTGTGATGTTACTGCCCCATAACTTACATGGGGTTGACCAAACTTGCAGAAACATGTTTATTTCTGCTGAAAAACACGTTTTGACACTTTCTGTACACTGGGGTTAAGAGCTGAGTGTGTGGGCTCTTCTGAGCCTTGCTGTTACAAGGAAATTCAGTTGTCTGAAAAAACGCGTTTATTTCGGGCTGAAAAACACGTTTTGAAAAGTGTGATGTTACTGCCCCATAACTTACATGGGGTTGACCAAACTTGCAGAAACATGTTTATTTCTGCTGAAAAACACGTTTTGACCCTTTCTGCAAACTGGGGTTAAGAGCTGAGTGTGTGGGCTCTTCTGAGCCTTGCTGTTACAAGGAGATTCAGTTGTCTGAAAAAACGCGTTTATTTCGGGCTGAAAAATACGTTTTGAAAAGTGTGATGTTACTGCCCCATAACTTACATGGGGTTGACCAAACTTGCAGAAACATGTTTATTTCTGCTGAAAAACACGTTTTGACCCTTTCTGCACACTGGGGTTAAGAGCTGAGTGTGTGGGCTCTTCTGATCCTTGCTGTTACAAGGAGATTCAGTTGTCTGAAAAAACGCGTTTATTTCGGGCTGAAAAACACGTTTTGAAAAGTGTGATGTTACTGCCCATAACTTACATGGGGTTGACCAAACTTGCAGAAACATGTTTATTTCTGCTGAAAAATACGTTTTGACCCTTTCTGCACACTGGGGTTAAGAGCTGAGTGTGTGGGCTCTTCTGAGCCTTGCTGTTACATGGGGATTCAGTTGTCTGAAAAAACGCGTTTATTTCGGGCTGAAAAACACGTTTTGAAAAGTGTGATGTTACTGCCCCATAACTTACATGGGGTTGACCAAACTTGCAGAAACATGTTTATTTCTGCTGAAAAACACGTTTTCACCCTTTCTGCACACTGCGGTTAAGAGCTGAGTGTGTGGGCTCTTCTGAGCCTTGCTGTTACTAGTAGATTCAGCTGTCTGAAAAAACGCGTTTATTTCGGGCTGAAAAACACGTTTTGAAAAGTGTGATGTTACTGCCCCATAACTTACATGGGGTTGACCAAACTTGCAGAAACATGTTTATTTCTGCTGAAAAACACGTTTTCACCCTTTCTGCACACTGCGGTTAAGAGCTGAGTGTGTGGGCTCTTCTGAGCCTTGCTGTTACTAGTAGATTCAGCTGTCTGAAAAAACGCGTTTATTTCGGGCTGAAAAACACGTTTTGAAAAGTGTGATGTTACTGCCCCATAACTTACATGGGGTTGACCAAACTTGCAGAAACATGTTTATTTCTGCTGAAAAACACGTTTTGACCCTTTCTGCACACTGGGGTTAAGAGCTGAGTGTGTGGGCTCTTCTGAGCCTTGCTGTTACAAGGAGATTCAGTTGTCTGAAAAAACGCGTTTATTTCGGGCTGAAAAACACGTTTTGAAAAGTGTGATGTTACTGCCCCATAACTTACATGGGGTTGACCAAACTTGCAGAAACATGTTTATTTCTGCTGAAAAACACGTTTTCACCCTTTCTGCACACTGCGGTTAAGAGCTGAGTGTGTGGGCTCTTCTGAGCCTTGCTGTTACTAGTAGATTCAGCTGTCTGAAAAAACGCGTTTATTTCGGGCTGAAAAACACGTTTTGAAAAGTGTGATGTTACTGCCCCATAACTTACATGGGGTTGACCAAACTTGCAGAAACATGTTTATTTCTGCTGAAAAAGACGTTTTCACCCTTTCTGCACACTGCGGTTAAGAGCTGAGTGTGTGGGCTCTTCTGAGCCTTGCTGTTACTAGTAGATTCAGCTGTCTGAAAAAACGCGTTTATTTCGGGCTGAAAAACACGTTTTGAAAAGTGTGATGTTACTGCCCCATAACTTACATGGGGTTGACCAAACTTGCAGAAACATGTTTATTTCTGCTGAAAAACACGTTTTCACCCTATCTGCACACTGCGGTTAAGAGCTGAGTGTGTGGGCTCTTCTGAGCCTTGCTGTTACAAGGAGATTTAGTTGTCTGAAAAAACGCGTTTATTTCGGGCTGAAAAACACGTTTTGAAAAGTGTGATGTCACTGCCCCATAACTTACATGGGGTTGACCAAACTTGCAGAAACATGTTTATTTCTGCTGAAAAACACGTTTTGACCCTTTCTGCACACTGGGGTTAAGAGCTGAGTGTGTGGGCTCTTCTGAGCCTTGCTGTTACAAGGAGATTCAGTTGTCTGAAAAAACGCGTTTATTTCGGGCTGAAAAACACGTTTTGAAAAGTGTGATGTTACTGCCCCATAACTTACATGGGGTTGACCAAACTTGCAGAAACATGTTTATTTCTGCTGAAAAATACGTTCTGACCCTTTCTGCACACTGGGGTTAAGAGCTGAGTGTGTGGGCTCTTCTGAGCTTTGCTGTTACAAGGAGATTCAGTTGTCTGAAAAAACGCGTTTATTTCGGGCTGAAAAACACGTTTTGAAAAGTGTGATGTTACTGCCCCATAACTTACATGGGGTTGACGAAACTTGCAGAAACATGTTTATTTCTGCTGAAAAACACGTTTTGACACTTTCTGTACACTGGGGTTAAGAGCTGAGTGTGTGGGCTCTTCTGAGCCTTGCTGTTACAAGGAAATTCAGTTGTCTGAAAAAACGCGTTTATTTCGGGCTGAAAAACACGTTTTGAAAAGTGTGATGTTACTGCCCCATAACTTACATGGGGTTGACCAAATTTGCAGAAACATGTTTATTTCTGCTGAAAAACACGTTTTGACCCTTTCTGCAAACTGGGGTTAAGAGCTGAGTGTGTGGGCTCTTCTGAGCCTTGCTGTTACAAGGAGATTCAGTTGTCTGAAAAAACGCGTTTATTTCGGGCTGAAAAACACGTTTTGAAAAGTGTGATGTTACTGCCCCATAACTTACATGGGGTTGACCAAACTTGCAGAAACATGTTTATTTCTGCTGAAAAACACGTTTTGACCCTTTCTGCACACTGGGGTTAAGAGCTGAGTGTGTGGGCTCTTCTGATCCTTGCTGTTACAAGGAGATTCAGTTGTCTGAAAAAACGCGTTTATTTCGGGCTGAAAAACACGTTTTGAAAAGTGTGATGTTACTGCCCATAACTTACATGGGGTTGACCAAACTTGCAGAAACATGTTTATTTCTGCTGAAAAATACGTTTTGACCCTTTCTGCACACTGGGGTTAAGAGCTGAGTGTGTGGGCTCTTCTGAGCCTTGCTGTTACATGGGGATTCAGTTGTCTGAAAAAACGCGTTTATTTCGGGCTGAAAAACACGTTTTGAAAAGTGTGATGTTACTGCCCCATAACTTACATGGGGTTGACCAAACTTGCAGAAACATGTTTATTTCTGCTGAAAAACACGTTTTGACACTTTGTGTACACTGGGGTTAAGAGCTGAGTGTGTGGGCTCTTCTGAGCCTTGCTGTTACAAGGAGATTTAGTTGTCTGAAAAAACGCGTTTATTTCGGGCTGAAAAACACGTTTTGAAAAGTGTGATGTTACTGCCCCATAACTTACATGGGGTTGACCAAACTTGCAGAAACATGTTTATTTCTGCTGAAAAACACGTTTTGACCCTTTCTGCACACTGGGGTTAAGGGCTGAGTGTGTGGGCACTTCTGAGCCTTGCTGTTACAAGTAGATTCAGTTGTCTGAAAAAACGCGTTTATTTCGGGCTGAAAAACACGTTTTGAAAAGTGTGATGTTACTGCCCCATAACTTACATGGGGTTGACCAAACTTGCAGAAACATGTTTATTTCTGCTGAAAAACACGTTTTGACCCTTTCTGCACACTGGGGTTAAGAGCTGAGTGTGTGGGCTCTTCTGATCCTTGCTGTTACAAGGAGATTCAGTTGTCTGAAAAAACGCGTTTATTTCGGGCTGAAAAACACGTTTTGAAAAGTGTGATGTTACTGCCCATAACTTACATGGGGTTGACCAAACTTGCAGAAACATGTTTATTTCTGCTGAAAAATACGTTTTGACCCTTTCTGCACACTGGGGTTAAGAGCTGAGTGTGTGGGCTCTTCTGAGCCTTGCTGTTACATGGGGATTCAGTTGTCTGAAAAAACGCGTTTATTTCGGGCTGAAAAACACGTTTTGAAAAGTGTGATGTTACTGCCCCATAACTTACATGGGGTTGACCAAACTTGCAGAAACATGTTTATTTCTGCTGAAAAACACGTTTTGACACTTTGTGTACACTGGGGTTAAGAGCTGAGTGATTGGGTCTTCTGAGCCTTGCTGTTACAAGGAGATTTAGTTGTCTGAAAAAACGCGTTTATTTCGGGCTGAAAAACACGTTTTGAAAAGTGTGATGTTACTGCCCCATAACTTACATGGGGTTGACCAAACTTGCAGAAACATGTTTATTTCTGCTGAAAAACACGTTTTCACCCTTTCTGCACACTGCGGTTAAGAGCTGAGTGTGTGGGCTCTTCTGATCCTTGCTGTTACAAGGAGATTCAGTTGTCTGAAAAAACGCGTTTATTTCGGGCTGAAAAACACGTTTTGAAAAGTGTGATGTTACTGCCCATAACTTACATGGGGTTGACCAAACTTGCAGAAACATGTTTATTTCTGCTGAAAAATACGTTTTGACCCTTTCTGCACACTGGGGTTAAGAGCTGAGTGTGTGGGCTCTTCTGAGACTTGCTGTTACATGGGGATTCAGTTGTCTGAAAAAACGTGTTTATTTCGGGCTGAAAAACACGTTTTGAAAAGTGTGATGTTACTGCCCCATAACTTACATGGGGTTGACCAAATTTGCAGAAACATGTTTATTTCTGCTGGAAAACACGTTTTGACCCTTTCTGCACACTGGGGTTAAGAGCTGAGTGTGTGGGCTCTTCTGAGCCTTGCTGTTACAAGGAGATTCAGTTGTCTGAAAAAACGCGTTTATTTCGGGCTGAAAAACACGTTTTGAAAAGTGTGATGTTCCTGCCCCATAACTTACATGGGGTTGACCAAACTTGCAGAAACATGTTTATTTCTGCTGAAAAACACGTTTTGACCCTTTCTGCACACTGGGGTTAAGAGCTGAGTGTGTGGGCTCTTCTGAGCCTTGCTGTTACATGGGGATTCAGTTGTCTGAAAAAACGCGTTTATTTCGGGCTGAAAAACACGTTTTGAAAAGTGTGATGTTACTGCCCCATAACTTACATGGGGTTGACCAAACTTGCAGAAACATGTTTATTTCTGCTGAAAAACACGTTTTGACCCTTTCTGCACACTGGAGTTAAGGGCTGAGTGTGTGGGCACTTCTGAGCCTTGCTGTTACAAGTAGATTCAGTTGTCTGAAAAAACGCGTTTATTTCGGGCTGAAAAACACGTTTTGAAAAGTGTGATGTTACTGCCCCATAACTTACATGGGGTTGACCAAACTTGCAGAAACATGTTTATTTCTGCTGAAAAACACGTTTTGACCCTTTCTGCACACTGGGGTTAAGGGCTGAGTGTGTGGGCACTTCTGAGCCTTGCTGTTACTAGTAGATTCAGCTGTCTGAAAAAACGCGTTTATTTCGGGCTGAAAAGCACGTTTTGAAAAGTGTGATGTTACTGCCCCATAACTTACATGGGCTTGACCAAACTTGCAGAAACATGTTTATTTCTGCTGAAAAACACGTTTTGACCCTTTCTGCACACTGGGGTTAAGAGCTGAGTGTGTGGGCACTTCTGATCCTTGCTGTTACTAGTAGATTCAGCTGTCTGAAAAAACGCGTTTATTTCGGGCTGAAAAACACGTTTTGAAAAGTGTGATGTTACTGCCCCATAACTTACATGGGGTTGACCAAACTTGCAGAAACATGTTTATTTCTGCTGAAAAACACGTTTTCACCCTTTCTGCACACTGCGGTTAAGAGCTGAGTGTGTGGGCTCTTCTGAGCCTTGCTGTTACTAGTAGATTCAGCTGTCTGAAAAAACGCGTTTATTTCGGGCTGAAAAACACGTTTTGAAAAGTGTGATGTTACTGCCCCATAACTTACATGGGGTTGACCAAACTTGCAGAAACATGTTTATTTCTGCTGAAAAACACGTTTTCACCCTTTCTGCACACTGCGGTTAAGAGCTGAGTGTGTGGGCTCTTCTGAGCCTTGCTGTTACAAGGAGATTTAGTTGTCTGAAAAAACGCGTTTATTTCGGGCTGAAAAACACGTTTTGAAAAGTGTGATGTTACTGCCCCATAACTTACATGGGGTTGACCAAACTTGCAGAAACATGTTTATTTCTGCTGAAAAACACGTTTTGACCCTTTCTGCACACTGGGGTTAAGAGCTGAGTGTGTGGGCTCTTCTGAGCCTTGCTGTTACAAGGAGATTCAGTTGTCTGAAAAAACGCGTTTATTTCGGGCTGAAAAACACGTTTTGAAAAGTGTGATGTTACTGCCCCATAACTTACATGGGGTTGACCAAACTTGCAGAAACATGTTTATTTCTGCTGAAAAATACGTTCTGACCCTTTCTGCACACTGGGGTTAAGAGCTGAGTGTGTGGGCTCTTCTGAGCTTTGCTGTTACAAGGAGATTCAGTTGTCTGAAAAAACGCGTTTATTTCGGGCTGAAAAACACGTTTTGAAAAGTGTGATGTTACTGCCCCATAACTTACATGGGGTTGACCAAACTTGCAGAAACATGTTTATTTTTGCTGAAAAACACGTTTTGACACTTTCTGTACACTGGGGTTAAGAGCTGAGTGTGTGGGCTCTTCTGAGCCTTGCTGTTACAAGGAAATTCAGTTGTCTGAAAAAACGCATTTATTTCGGGCTGAAAAACACGTTTTGAAAAGTGTGATGTTACTGCCCCATAACTTACATGGGGTTGACCAAACTTGCAGAAACATGTTTATTTCTGCTGAAAAATACGTTCTGACCCTTTCTGCACACTGGGGTTAAGAGCTGAGTGTGTGGGCTCTTCTGAGCTTTGCTGTTACAAGGAGATTCAGTTGTCTGAAAAAACGCGTTTATTTCGGGCTGAAAAACACGTTTTGAAAAGTGTGATGTTACTGCCCCATAACTTACATGGGGTTGACGAAACTTGCAGAAACATGTTTATTTCTGCTGAAAAACACGTTTTGACACTTTCTGTACACTGGGGTTAAGAGCTGAGTGTGTGGGCTCTTCTGAGCCTTGCTGTTACAAGGAAATTCAGTTGTCTGAAAAAACGCGTTTATTTCGGGCTGAAAAACACGTTTTGAAAAGTGTGATGTTACTGCCCCATAACTTACATGGGGTTGACCAAACTTGCAGAAACATGTTTATTTCTGCTGAAAAACACGTTTTGACACTTTCTGTACACTGGGGTTAAGAGCTGAGTGTGTGGGCTCTTCTGAGCCTTGCTGTTATAAGGAAATTCAGTTGTCTGAAAAAACGCGTTTATTTCGGGCTGAAAAACACGTTTTGAAAAGTGTGATGTTACTGCCCCATAACTTACATGGGGTTGACCAAACTTGCAGAAACATGTTTATTTCTGCTGAAAAATACGTTCTGACCCTTTCTGCACACTGGGGTTAAGAGCTGAGTGTGTGGGCTCTTCTGAGCTTTGCTGTTACAAGGAGATTCAGTTGTCTGAAAAAACGCGTTTATTTCGGGCTGAAAAACACGTTTTGAAAAGTGTGATGTTACTGCCCCATAACTTACATGGGGTTGACGAAACTTGCAGAAACATGTTTATTTCTGCTGAAAAACACGTTTTGACACTTTCTGTACACTGGGGTTAAGAGCTGAGTGTGTGGGCTCTTCTGAGCCTTGCTGTTACAAGGAAATTCAGTTGTCTGAAAAAACGCGTTTATTTCGGGCTGAAAAACACGTTTTGAAAAGTGTGATGTTACTGCCCCATAACTTACATGGGGTTGACCAAACTTGCAGAAACATGTTTATTTCTGCTGAAAAACACGTTTTGACCCTTTCTGCAAACTGGGGTTAAGAGCTGAGTGTGTGGGCTCTTCTGAGCCTTGCTGTTACAAGGAGATTCAGTTGTCTGAAAAAACGCGTTTATTTCGGGCTGAAAAACACGTTTTGAAAAGTGTGATGTTACTGCCCCATAACTTACATGGGGTTGACCAAACTTGCAGAAACATGTTTATTTCTGCTGAAAAACACGTTTTGACCCTTTCTGCACACTGGGGTTAAGAGCTGAGTGTGTGGGCTCTTCTGATCCTTGCTGTTACAAGGAGATTCAGTTGTCTGAAAAAACGCGTTTATTTCGGGCTGAAAAACACGTTTTGAAAAGTGTGATGTTACTGCCCATAACTTACATGGGGTTGACCAAACTTGCAGAAACATGTTTATTTCTGCTGAAAAATACGTTTTGACCCTTTCTGCACACTGGGGTTAAGAGCTGAGTGTGTGGGCTCTTCTGAGCCTTGCTGTTACATGGGGATTCAGTTGTCTGAAAAAACGCGTTTATTTCGGGCTGAAAAACACGTTTTGAAAAGTGTGATGTTACTGCCCCATAACTTACATGGGGTTGACCAAACTTGCAGAAACATGTTTATTTCTGCTGAAAAACACGTTTTGACACTTTGTGTACACTGGGGTTAAGAGCTGAGTGTGTGGGCTCTTCTGAGCCTTGCTGTTACAAGGAAATTCAGTTGTCTGAAAAAACGCGTTTATTTCGGGCTGAAAAACACGTTTTGAAAAGTGTGATGTTACTGCCCCATAACTTACATGGGGTTGACCAAACTTGCAGAAACATGTTTATTTCTGCTGAAAAATACGTTCTGACCCTTTCTGCACACTGGGGTTAAGAGCTGAGTGTGTGGGCTCTTCTGAGCTTTGCTGTTACAAGGAGATTCAGTTGTCTGAAAAAACGCGTTTATTTCGGGCTGAAAAACACGTTTTGAAAAGTGTGATGTTACTGCCCCATAACTTACATGGGGTTGACGAAACTTGCAGAAACATGTTTATTTCTGCTGAAAAACACGTTTTGAAAAGTGTGATGTTACTGCCCCATAACTTACATGGGGTTGACCAAACTTGCAGAAACATGTTTATTTCTGCTGAAAAACACGTTTTGACCCTTTCTGCAAACTGGGGTTAAGAGCTGAGTGTGTGGGCTCTTCTGAGCCTTGCTGTTACAAGGAGATTCAGTTGTCTGAAAAAACGCGTTTATTTCGGGCTGAAAAACACGTTTTGAAAAGTGTGATGTTACTGCCCATAACTTACATGGGGTTGACCAAACTTGCAGAAACATGTTTATTTCTGCTGAAAAATACGTTTTGACCCTTTCTGCACACTGGGGTTAAGAGCTGAGTGTGTGGGCTCTTCTGAGCCTTGCTGTTACATGGGGATTCAGTTGTCTGAAAAAACGCGTTTATTTCGGGCTGAAAAACACGTTTTGAAAAGTGTGATGTTACTGCCCCATAACTTACATGGGGTTGACCAAACTTGCAGAAACATGTTTATTTCTGCTGAAAAACACGTTTTGACACTTTGTGTACACTGGGGTTAAGAGCTGAGTGTGTGGGCTCTTCTGAGCCTTGCTGTTACAAGGAGATTTAGTTGTCTGAAAAAACGCATTTATTTCGGGCTGAAAAACACGTTTTGAAAAGTGTGATGTTACTGCCCCATAACTTACATGGGGTTGACCAAACTTGCAGAAACATGTTTATTTCTGCTGAAAAACACGTTTTGACCCTTTCTGCACACTGGGGTTAAGGGCTGAGTGTGTGGGCACTTCTGAGCCTTGCTGTTACAAGTAGATTCAGTTGTCTGAAAAAACGCGTTTATTTCGGGCTGAAAAACACGTTTTGAAAAGTGTGATGTTACTGCCCCATAACTTACATGGGGTTGACCAAACTTGCAGAAACATGTTTATTTCTGCTGAAAAACACGTTTTGACCCTTTCTGCACACTGGGGTTAAGAGCTGAGTGTGTGGGCTCTTCTGATCCTTGCTGTTACAAGGAGATTCAGTTGTCTGAAAAAACGCGTTTATTTCGGGCTGAAAAACACGTTTTGAAAAGTGTGATGTTACTGCCCATAAATTACATGGGGTTGACCAAACTTGCAGAAACATGTTTATTTCTGCTGAAAAATACGTTTTGACCCTTTCTGCACACTGGGGTTAAGAGCTGAGTGTGTGGGCTCTTCTGAGCCTTGCTGTTACATGGGGATTCAGTTGTCTGAAAAAACGCGTTTATTTCGGGCTGAAAAACACGTTTTGAAAAGTGTGATGTTACTGCCCCATAACTTACATGGGGTTGACCAAACTTGCAGAAACATGTTTATTTCTGCTGAAAAACACGTTTTGACACTTTGTGTACATTGGGGTTAAGAGCTGAGTGATTGGGTCATCTGAGCCTTGCTGTTACAAGGAGATTTAGTTGTCTGAAAAAACGCGTTTATTTCGGGCTGAAAAACACGTTTTGAAAAGTGTGATGTTACTGCCCCATAACTTACATGGGGTTGACCAAACTTGCAGAAACATGTTTATTTCTGCTGAAAAACACGTTTTCACCCTTTCTGCACACTGCGGTTAAGAGCTGAGTGTGTGGGCTCTTCTGATCCTTGCTGTTACAAGGAGATTCAGTTGTCTGAAAAAACGCGTTTATTTCGGGCTGAAAAACACGTTTTGAAAAGTGTGATGTTACTGCCCATAACTTACATGGGGTTGACCAAACTTGCAGAAACATGTTTATTTCTGCTGAAAAATACGTTTTGACCCTTTCTGCACACTGGGGTTAAGAGCTGAGTGTGTGGGCTCTTCTGAGCCTTGCTGTTACATGGGGATTCAGTTGTCTGAAAAAACGTGTTTATTTCGGGCTGAAAAACACGTTTTGAAAAGTGTGATGTTACTGCCCATAACTTACATGGGGTTGACCAAACTTGCAGAAACATGTTTATTTCTGCTGAAAAATACGTTTTGACCCTTTCTGCACACTGGGGTTAAGAGCTGAGTGTGTGGGCTCTTCTGAGCCTTGCTGTTACATGGGGATTCAGTTGTCTGAAAAAACGCGTTTATTTCGGGCTGAAAAACACGTTTTGAAAAGTGTGATGTTACTGCCCCATAACTTACATGGGGTTGATCAAACTTGCAGAAACATGTTTATTTCTGCTGAAAAACACGTTTTGACCCTTTCTGCACACTGGAGTTAAGGGCTGAGTGTGTGGGCACTTCTGAGCCTTGCTGTTACAAGTAGATTCAGTTGTCTGAAAAAACGCGTTTATTTCGGGCTGAAAAACACGTTTTGAAAAGTGTGATGTTACTGCCCCATAACTTACATGGGGTTGACCAAACTTGCAGAAACATGTTTATTTCTGCTGAAAAACACGTTTTGACCCTTTCTGCACACTGGGGTTAAGGGCTGAGTGTGTGGGCACTTCTGAGCCTTGCTGTTACTAGTAGATTCAGCTGTCTGAAAAAACGCGTTTATTTCGGGCTGAAAAACACGTTTTGAAAAGTGTGATGTTACTGCCCCATAACTTACATGGGCTTGACCAAACTTGCAGAAACATGTTTATTTCTGCTGAAAAACACGTTTTGACCCTTTCTGCACACTGGGGTTAAGAGCTGAGTGTGTGGGCACTTCTGATCCTTGCTGTTACTAGTAGATTCAGCTGTCTGAAAAAACGCGTTTATTTCGGGCTGAAAAACACGTTTTGAAAAGTGTGATGTTACTGCCCCATAACTTACATGGGGTTGACCAAACTTGCAGAAACATGTTTATTTCTGCTGAAAAACACGTTTTCACCCTTTCTGCACACTGCGGTTAAGAGCTGAGTGTGTGGGCTCTTCTGAGCCTTGCTGTTACTAGTAGATTCAGCTGTCTGAAAAAACGCGTTTATTTCGGGCTGAAAAACACGTTTTGAAAAGTGTGATGTTACTGCCCCATAACTTACATGGGGTTGACCAAACTTGCAGAAACATGTTTATTTCTGCTGAAAAACACGTTTTCACCCTTTCTGCACACTGCGGTTAAGAGCTGAGTGTGTGGGCTCTTCTGAGCCTTGCTGTTACAAGGAGATTTAGTTGTCTGAAAAAACGCGTTTATTTCGGGCTGAAAAACACGTTTTGAAAAGTGTGATGTTACTGCCCCATAACTTACATGGGGTTGACCAAACTTGCAGAAACATGTTTATTTCTGCTGAAAAACACGTTTTGACCCTTTCTGCACACTGGGGTTAAGAGCTGAGTGTGTGGGCTCTTCTGAGCCTTGCTGTTACAAGGAGATTCAGTTGTCTGAAAAAACGCGTTTATTTCGGGCTGAAAAACACGTTTTGAAAAGTGTGATGTTACTGCCCCATAACTTACATGGGGTTGACCAAACTTGCAGAAACATGTTTATTTCTGCTGAAAAATACGTTCTGACCCTTTCTGCACACTGGGGTTAAGAGCTGAGTGTGTGGGCTCTTCTGAGCTTTGCTGTTACAAGGAGATTCAGTTGTCTGAAAAAACGCGTTTATTTCGGGCTGAAAAACACGTTTTGAAAAGTGTGATGTTACTGCCCCATAACTTACATGGGGTTGACCAAACTTGCAGAAACATGTTTATTTCTGCTGAAAAACACGTTTTGACACTTTCTGTACACTGGGGTTAAGAGCTGAGTGTGTGGGCTCTTCTGAGCCTTGCTGTTACAAGGAAATTCAGTTGTCTGAAAAAACGCGTTTATTTCGGGCTGAAAAACACGTTTTGAAAAGTGTGATGTTACTGCCCCATAACTTACATGGGGTTGACCAAACTTGCAGAAACATGTTTATTTCTGCTGAAAAACACGTTTTGACCCTTTCTGCACACTGGGGTTAAGAGCTGAGTGTGTGGGCTCTTCTGATCCTTGCTGTTACAAGGAGATTCAGTTGTCTGAAAAAACGCGTTTATTTCGGGCTGAAAAACACGTTTTGAAAAGTGTGATGTTACTGCCCATAACTTACATGGGGTTGACCAAACTTGCAGAAACATGTTTATTTCTGCTGAAAAATACGTTTTGACCCTTTCTGCACACTGGGGTTAAGAGCTGAGTGTGTGGGCTCTTCTGAGCCTTGCTGTTACATGGGGATTCAGTTGTCTGAAAAAACGCGTTTATTTCGGGCTGAAAAACACGTTTTGAAAAGTGTGATGTTACTGCCCCATAACTTACATGGGGTTGACCAAACTTGCAGAAACATGTTTATTTCTGCTGAAAAACACGTTTTGACACTTTCTGTACACTGGGGTTAAGAGCTGAGTGTGTGGGCTCTTCTGAGCCTTGCTGTTACAAGGAGATTTAGTTGTCTGAAAAAACGCGTTTATTTCGGGCTGAAAAACACGTTTTGAAAAGTGTGATGTTACTGCCCCATAACTTACATGGGGTTGACCAAACTTGCAGAAACATGTTTATTTCTGCTGAAAAACACGTTTTCACCCTTTCTGCACACTGCGGTTAAGAGCTGAGTGTGTGGGCTCTTCTGAGCCTTGCTGTTACTAGTAGATTCAGCTGTCTGAAAAAACGCGTTTATTTCGGGCTGAAAAACACCTTTTGAAAAGTGTGATGTTACTGCCCCATAACTTACATGGGGTTGACCAAACTTGCAGAAACATGTTTATTTCTGCTGAAAAACACGTTTTCACCCTTTCTGCACACTGCGGTTAAGAGCTGAGTGTGTGGGCTCTTCTGAGCCTTGCTGTTACTAGTAGATTCAGCTGTCTGAAAAAACGCGTTTATTTCGGGCTGAAAAACACGTTTTGAAAAGTGTGATGTTACTGCCCCATAACTTACATGGGGTTGACCAAACTTGCAGAAACATGTTTATTTCTGCTGAAAAACACGTTTTGACCCTTTCTGCACACTGGGGTTAAGAGCTGAGTGTGTGGGCTCTTCTGAGCCTTGCTGTTACAAGGAAATTCAGTTGTCTGAAAAAACGCGTTTATTTCGGGCTGAAAAACACGTTTTGAAAAGTGTGATGTTACTGCCCCATAACTTACATGGGGTTGACCAAACTTGCAGAAACATGTTTATTTCTGCTGAAAAACACGTTTTGACCCTTTCTGCAAACTGGGGTTAAGAGCTGAGTGTGTGGGCTCTTCTGAGCCTTGCTGTTACAAGGAGATTCAGTTGTCTGAAAAAACGCGTTTATTTCGGGCTGAAAAACACGTTTTGAAAAGTGTGATGTTACTGCCCAATAACTTACATGGGGTTGACCAAACTTGCAGAAACATGTTTATTTCTGCTGAAAAACAAGTTTTGACCCTTTCTGCACACTGGGGTTAAGAGCTGAGTGTGTGGGCTCTTCTGAGCCTTGCTGTTACAAGGAGATTCAGTTGTCTGAAAAAACGCGTTTATTTCGGGCTGAAAAACACGTTTTGAAAAGTGTGATGTTACTGCCCCATAACTTACATGGGGTTGACCAAACTTGCAGAAACATGTTTATTTCTGCTGAAAAACACGTTTTGACACTTTGTGTACACTGGGGTTAAGAGCTGAGTGTGTGGGCTCTTCTGAGCCTTGCTGTTACAAGGAAATTCAGTTGTCTGAAAAAACGCGTTTATTTCGGGCTGAAAAACACGTTTTGAAAAGTGTGATGTTACTGCCCCATAACTTACATGGGGTTGACCAAACTTGCAGAAACATGTTTATTTCTGCTGAAAAACACGTTTTCACCCTTTCTGCACACTGCGGTTAAGAGCTGAGTGTGTGGGCTCTTCTGAGCCTTGCTGTTACAAGGAGATTTAGTTGTCTGAAAAAACGCGTTTATTTCGGGCTGAAAAACACGTTTTGAAAAGTGTGATGTTACTGCCCCATAACTTACATGGGGTTGACCAAACTTGCAGAAACATGTTTATTTCTGCTGAAAAACACGTTTTGACCCTTTCTGCACACTGGGGTTAAGAGCTGAGTGTGTGGGCTCTTCTGAGCCTTGCTGTTACAAGGAGATTCAGTTGTCTGAAAAAACACGTTTATTTCGGGCTGAAAAACACGTTTTGAAAAGTGTGATGTTACTGCCCCATAACTTACATGGGGTTGACGAAACTTGCAGAAACATGTTTATTTCTGCTGAAAAACACGTTTTGACACTTTGTGTACACTGGGGTTAAGAGCTGAGTGTGTGGGCTCTTCTGAGCCTTGCTGTTACAAGGAAATTCAGTTGTCTGAAAAAACGCGTTTATTTCGGGCTGAAAAACACGTTTTGAAAAGTGTGATGTTACTGCCCCATAACTTACATGGGGTTGACCAAACTTGCAGAAACATGTTTATTTCTGCTGAAAAACACGTTTTGACCCTTTCTGCACACTGGGGTTAAGGGCTGAGTGTGTGGGCACTTCTGAGCCTTGCTGTTACAAGTAGATTCAGTTGTCTGAAAAAACGCGTTTATTTCGGGCTGAAAAACACGTTTTGAAAAGTGTGATGTTACTGCCCCATAACTTACATGGGGTTGACCAAACTTGCAGAAACATGTTTATTTCTGCTGAAAAACACGTTTTGACCCTTTCTGCACACTGGGGTTAAGAGCTGAGTGTGTGGGCTCTTCTGATCCTTGCTGTTACAAGGAGATTCAGTTGTCTGAAAAAACGCGTTTATTTCGGGCTGAAAAACACGTTTTGAAAAGTGTGATGTTACTGCCCATAAATTACATGGGGTTGACCAAACTTGCAGAAACATGTTTATTTCTGCTGAAAAATACGTTTTGACCCTTTCTGCACACTGGGGTTAAGAGCTGAGTGTGTGGGCTCTTCTGAGCCTTGCTGTTACATGGGGATTCAGTTGTCTGAAAAAACGCGTTTATTTCGGGCTGAAAAACACGTTTTGAAAAGTGTGATGTTACTGCCCCATAACTTACATGGGGTTGACCAAACTTGCAGAAACATGTTTATTTCTGCTGAAAAACACGTTTTGACACTTTGTGTACACTGGGGTTAAGAGCTGAGTGATTGGGTCATCTGAGCCTTGCTGTTACAAGGAGATTTAGTTGTCTGAAAAAACGCGTTTATTTCGGGCTGAAAAACACGTTTTGAAAAGTGTGATGTTACTGCCCCATAACTTACATGGGGTTGACCAAACTTGCAGAAACATGTTTATTTCTGCTGAAAAACACGTTTTCACCCTTTCTGCACACTGCGGTTAAGAGCTGAGTGTGTGGGCTCTTCTGATCCTTGCTGTTACAAGGAGATTCAGTTGTCTGAAAAAACGCGTTTATTTCGGGCTGAAAAACACGTTTTGAAAAGTGTGATGTTACTGCCCATAACTTACATGGGGTTGACCAAACTTGCAGAAACATGTTTATTTCTGCTGAAAAATACGTTTTGACCCTTTCTGCACACTGGGGTTAAGAGCTGAGTGTGTGGGCTCTTCTGAGCCTTGCTGTTACATGGGGATTCAGTTGTCTGAAAAAACGCGTTTATTTCGGGCTGAAAAACACGTTTTGAAAAGTGTGATGTTACTGCCCCATAACTTACATGGGGTTGATCAAACTTGCAGAAACATGTTTATTTCTGCTGAAAAACACGTTTTGACCCTTTCTGCACACTGGAGTTAAGGGCTGAGTGTGTGGGCACTTCTGAGCCTTGCTGTTACAAGTAGATTCAGTTGTCTGAAAAAACGCGTTTATTTCGGGCTGAAAAACACGTTTTGAAAAGTGTGATGTTACTGCCCCATAACTTACATGGGCTTGACCAAACTTGCAGAAACATGTTTATTTCTGCTGAAAAACACGTTTTGACCCTTTCTGCACACTGGGGTTAAGAGCTGAGTGTGTGGGCACTTCTGATCCTTGCTGTTACTAGTAGATTCAGCTGTCTGAAAAAACGCGTTTATTTCGGGCTGAAAAACACGTTTTGAAAAGTGTGATGTTACTGCCCCATAACTTACATGGGGTTGACCAAACTTGCAGAAACATGTTTATTTCTGCTGAAAAACACGTTTTCACCCTTTCTGCACACTGCGGTTAAGAGCTGAGTGTGTGGGCTCTTCTGAGCCTTGCTGTTACTAGTAGATTCAGCTGTCTGAAAAAACGCGTTTATTTCGGGCTGAAAAACACGTTTTGAAAAGTGTGATGTTACTGCCCCATAACTTACATGGGGTTGACCAAACTTGCAGAAACATGTTTATTTCTGCTGAAAAACACGTTTTCACCCTTTCTGCACACTGCGGTTAAGAGCTGAGTGTGTGGGCTCTTCTGAGCCTTGCTGTTACAAGGAGATTTAGTTGTCTGAAAAAACGCGTTTATTTCGGGCTGAAAAACACGTTTTGAAAAGTGTGATGTTACTGCCCCATAACTTACATGGGGTTGACCAAACTTGCAGAAACATGTTTATTTCTGCTGAAAAACACGTTTTGACCCTTTCTGCACACTGGGGTTAAGAGCTGAGTGTGTGGGCTCTTCTGAGCCTTGCTGTTACAAGGAGATTCAGTTGTCTGAAAAAACGCGTTTATTTCGGGCTGAAAAACACGTTTTGAAAAGTGTGATGTTACTGCCCCATAACTTACATGGGGTTGACCAAACTTGCAGAAACATGTTTATTTCTGCTGAAAAATACGTTCTGACCCTTTCTGCACACTGGGGTTAAGAGCTGAGTGTGTGGGCTCTTCTGAGCTTTGCTGTTACAAGGAGATTCAGTTGTCTGAAAAAACGCGTTTATTTCGGGCTGAAAAACACGTTTTGAAAAGTGTGATGTTACTGCCCCATAACTTACATGGGGTTGACCAAACTTGCAGAAACATGTTTATTTCTGCTGAAAAACACGTTTTGACACTTTCTGTACACTGGGGTTAAGAGCTGAGTGTGTGGGCTCTTCTGAGCCTTGCTGTTACAAGGAAATTCAGTTGTCTGAAAAAACGCGTTTATTTCGGGCTGAAAAACACGTTTTGAAAAGTGTGATGTTACTGCCCCATAACTTACATGGGGTTGACCAAACTTGCAGAAACATGTTTATTTCTGCTGAAAAACACGTTTTCACCCTTTCTGCACACTGCGGTTAAGAGCTGAGTGTGTGGGCTCTTCTGATCCTTGCTGTTACAAGGAGATTCAGTTGTCTGAAAAAACGCGTTTATTTCGGGCTGAAAAACACGTTTTGAAAAGTGTGATGTTACTGCCCATAACTTACATGGGGTTGACCAAACTTGCAGAAACATGTTTATTTCTGCTGAAAAATACGTTTTGACCCTTTCTGCACACTGGGGTTAAGAGCTGAGTGTGTGGGCTCTTCTGAGCCTTGCTGTTACATGGGGATTCAGTTGTCTGAAAAAACGTGTTTATTTCGGGCTGAAAAACACGTTTTGAAAAGTGTGATGTTACTGCCCATAACTTACATGGGGTTGACCAAACTTGCAGAAACATGTTTATTTCTGCTGAAAAATACGTTTTGACCCTTTCTGCACACTGGGGTTAAGAGCTGAGTGTGTGGGCTCTTCTGAGCCTTGCTGTTACATGGGGATTCAGTTGTCTGAAAAAACGCGTTTATTTCGGGCTGAAAAACACGTTTTGAAAAGTGTGATGTTACTGCCCCATAACTTACATGGGGTTGATCAAACTTGCAGAAACATGTTTATTTCTGCTGAAAAACACGTTTTGACCCTTTCTGCACACTGGAGTTAAGGGCTGAGTGTGTGGGCACTTCTGAGCCTTGCTGTTACAAGTAGATTCAGTTGTCTGAAAAAACGCGTTTATTTCGGGCTGAAAAACACGTTTTGAAAAGTGTGATGTTACTGCCCCATAACTTACATGGGGTTGACCAAACTTGCAGAAACATGTTTATTTCTGCTGAAAAACACGTTTTGACCCTTTCTGCACACTGGGGTTAAGGGCTGAGTGTGTGGGCACTTCTGAGCCTTGCTGTTACTAGTAGATTCAGCTGTCTGAAAAAACGCGTTTATTTCGGGCTGAAAAACACGTTTTGAAAAGTGTGATGTTACTGCCCCATAACTTACATGGGCTTGACCAAACTTGCAGAAACATGTTTATTTCTGCTGAAAAACACGTTTTGACCCTTTCTGCACACTGGGGTTAAGAGCTGAGTGTGTGGGCACTTCTGATCCTTGCTGTTACTAGTAGATTCAGCTGTCTGAAAAAACGCGTTTATTTCGGGCTGAAAAACACGTTTTGAAAAGTGTGATGTTACTGCCCCATAACTTACATGGGGTTGACCAAACTTGCAGAAACATGTTTATTTCTGCTGAAAAACACGTTTTCACCCTTTCTGCACACTGCGGTTAAGAGCTGAGTGTGTGGGCTCTTCTGAGCCTTGCTGTTACTAGTAGATTCAGCTGTCTGAAAAAACGCGTTTATTTCGGGCTGAAAAACACGTTTTGAAAAGTGTGATGTTACTGCCCCATAACTTACATGGGGTTGACCAAACTTGCAGAAACATGTTTATTTCTGCTGAAAAACACGTTTTCACCCTTTCTGCACACTGCGGTTAAGAGCTGAGTGTGTGGGCTCTTCTGAGCCTTGCTGTTACAAGGAGATTTAGTTGTCTGAAAAAACGCGTTTATTTCGGGCTGAAAAACACGTTTTGAAAAGTGTGATGTTACTGCCCCATAACTTACATGGGGTTGACCAAACTTGCAGAAACATGTTTATTTCTGCTGAAAAACACGTTTTGACCCTTTCTGCACACTGGGGTTAAGAGCTGAGTGTGTGGGCTCTTCTGAGCCTTGCTGTTACAAGGAGATTCAGTTGTCTGAAAAAACGCGTTTATTTCGGGCTGAAAAACACGTTTTGAAAAGTGTGATGTTACTGCCCCATAACTTACATGGGGTTGACCAAACTTGCAGAAACATGTTTATTTCTGCTGAAAAATACGTTCTGACCCTTTCTGCACACTGGGGTTAAGAGCTGAGTGTGTGGGCTCTTCTGAGCTTTGCTGTTACAAGGAGATTCAGTTGTCTGAAAAAACGCGTTTATTTCGGGCTGAAAAACACGTTTTGAAAAGTGTGATGTTACTGCCCCATAACTTACATGGGGTTGACCAAACTTGCAGAAACATGTTTATTTCTGCTGAAAAACACGTTTTGACACTTTCTGTACACTGGGGTTAAGAGCTGAGTGTGTGGGCTCTTCTGAGCCTTGCTGTTACAAGGAAATTCAGTTGTCTGAAAAAACGCGTTTATTTCGGGCTGAAAAACACGTTTTGAAAAGTGTGATGTTACTGCCCCATAACTTACATGGGGTTGACCAAACTTGCAGAAACATGTTTATTTCTGCTGAAAAACACGTTTTGACCCTTTCTGCACACTGGGGTTAAGAGCTGAGTGTGTGGGCTCTTCTGATCCTTGCTGTTACAAGGAGATTCAGTTGTCTGAAAAAACGCGTTTATTTCGGGCTGAAAAACACGTTTTGAAAAGTGTGATGTTACTGCCCATAACTTACATGGGGTTGACCAAACTTGCAGAAACATGTTTATTTCTGCTGAAAAATACGTTTTGACCCTTTCTGCACACTGGGGTTAAGAGCTGAGTGTGTGGGCTCTTCTGAGCCTTGCTGTTACATGGGGATTCAGTTGTCTGAAAAAACGCGTTTATTTCGGGCTGAAAAACACGTTTTGAAAAGTGTGATGTTACTGCCCCATAACTTACATGGGGTTGACCAAACTTGCAGAAACATGTTTATTTCTGCTGAAAAACACGTTTTGACACTTTCTGTACACTGGGGTTAAGAGCTGAGTGTGTGGGCTCTTCTGAGCCTTGCTGTTACAAGGAGATTTAGTTGTCTGAAAAAACGCGTTTATTTCGGGCTGAAAAACACGTTTTGAAAAGTGTGATGTTACTGCCCCATAACTTACATGGGGTTGACCAAACTTGCAGAAACATGTTTATTTCTGCTGAAAAATACGTTTTGACCCTTTCTGCACACTGGGGTTAAGAGCTGAGTGTGTGGGCTCTTCTGAGCCTTGCTGTTACATGGGGATTCAGTTGTCTGAAAAAACGCGTTTATTTCGGGCTGAAAAACACGTTTTGAAAAGTGTGATGTTACTGCCCCATAACTTACATGGGGTTGATCAAACTTGCAGAAACATGTTTATTTCTGCTGAAAAACACGTTTTGACCCTTTCTGCACACTGGAGTTAAGGGCTGAGTGTGTGGGCACTTCTGAGCCTTGCTGTTACAAGTAGATTCAGTTGTCTGAAAAAACGCGTTTATTTCGGGCTGAAAAACACGTTTTGAAAAGTGTGATGTTACTGCCCCATAACTTACATGGGGTTGACCAAACTTGCAGAAACATGTTTATTTCTGCTGAAAAACACGTTTTGACCCTTTCTGCACACTGGGGTTAAGGGCTGAGTGTGTGGGCACTTCTGAGCCTTGCTGTTACTAGTAGATTCAGCTGTCTGAAAAAACGCGTTTATTTCGGGCTGAAAAACACGTTTTGAAAAGTGTGATGTTACTGCCCCATAACTTACATGGGCTTGACCAAACTTGCAGAAACATGTTTATTTCTGCTGAAAAACACGTTTTGACCCTTTCTGCACACTGGGGTTAAGAGCTGAGTGTGTGGGCACTTCTGATCCTTGCTGTTACTAGTAGATTCAGCTGTCTGAAAAAACGCGTTTATTTCGGGCTGAAAAACACGTTTTGAAAAGTGTGATGTTACTGCCCCATAACTTACATGGGGTTGACCAAACTTGCAGAAACATGTTTATTTCTGCTGAAAAACACGTTTTCACCCTTTCTGCACACTGCGGTTAAGAGCTGAGTGTGTGGGCTCTTCTGAGCCTTGCTGTTACTAGTAGATTCAGCTGTCTGAAAAAACGCGTTTATTTCGGGCTGAAAAACACGTTTTGAAAAGTGTGATGTTACTGCCCCATAACTTACATGGGGTTGACCAAACTTGCAGAAACATGTTTATTTCTGCTGAAAAACACGTTTTCAC
Source organism: Lepisosteus oculatus (assembly GCF_040954835.1). NCBI lineage: Eukaryota > Metazoa > Chordata > Actinopteri > Semionotiformes > Lepisosteidae > Lepisosteus > Lepisosteus oculatus. The sequence continues at coordinate 6,334,830 of NC_090719.1, read as the reverse complement.
CCTTTCTGCACACTGCGGTTAAGAGCTGAGTGTGTGGGCTCTTCTGAGCCTTGCTGTTACAAGGAGATTTAGTTGTCTGAAAAAACGCGTTTATTTCGGGCTGAAAAACACGTTTTGAAAAGTGTGATGTTACTGCCCCATAACTTACATGGGGTTGACCAAACTTGCAGAAACATGTTTATTTCTGCTGAAAAACACGTTTTGACCCTTTCTGCACACTGGGGTTAAGAGCTGAGTGTGTGGGCTCTTCTGAGCCTTGCTGTTACAAGGAGATTCAGTTGTCTGAAAAAACGCGTTTATTTCGGGCTGAAAAACACGTTTTGAAAAGTGTGATGTTACTGCCCCATAACTTACATGGGGTTGACCAAACTTGCAGAAACATGTTTATTTCTGCTGAAAAATACGTTCTGACCCTTTCTGCACACTGGGGTTAAGAGCTGAGTGTGTGGGCTCTTCTGAGCTTTGCTGTTACAAGGAGATTCAGTTGTCTGAAAAAACGCGTTTATTTCGGGCTGAAAAACACGTTTTGAAAAGTGTGATGTTACTGCCCCATAACTTACATGGGGTTGACCAAACTTGCAGAAACATGTTTATTTCTGCTGAAAAACACGTTTTGACACTTTCTGTACACTGGGGTTAAGAGCTGAGTGTGTGGGCTCTTCTGAGCCTTGCTGTTACAAGGAAATTCAGTTGTCTGAAAAAACGCGTTTATTTCGGGCTGAAAAACACGTTTTGAAAAGTGTGATGTTACTGCCCCATAACTTACATGGGGTTGACCAAACTTGCAGAAACATGTTTATTTCTGCTGAAAAACACGTTTTGACCCTTTCTGCACACTGGGGTTAAGAGCTGAGTGTGTGGGCTCTTCTGATCCTTGCTGTTACAAGGAGATTCAGTTGTCTGAAAAAACGCGTTTATTTCGGGCTGAAAAACACGTTTTGAAAAGTGTGATGTTACTGCCCATAACTTACATGGGGTTGACCAAACTTGCAGAAACATGTTTATTTCTGCTGAAAAATACGTTTTGACCCTTTCTGCACACTGGGGTTAAGAGCTGAGTGTGTGGGCTCTTCTGAGCCTTGCTGTTACATGGGGATTCAGTTGTCTGAAAAAACGCGTTTATTTCGGGCTGAAAAACACGTTTTGAAAAGTGTGATGTTACTGCCCCATAACTTACATGGGGTTGACCAAACTTGCAGAAACATGTTTATTTCTGCTGAAAAACACGTTTTGACACTTTCTGTACACTGGGGTTAAGAGCTGAGTGTGTGGGCTCTTCTGAGCCTTGCTGTTACAAGGAGATTTAGTTGTCTGAAAAAACGCGTTTATTTCGGGCTGAAAAACACGTTTTGAAAAGTGTGATGTTACTGCCCCATAACTTACATGGGGTTGACCAAACTTGCAGAAACATGTTTATTTCTGCTGAAAAACACGTTTTCACCCTTTCTGCACACTGCGGTTAAGAGCTGAGTGTGTGGGCTCTTCTGAGCCTTGCTGTTACTAGTAGATTCAGCTGTCTGAAAAAACGCGTTTATTTCGGGCTGAAAAACACCTTTTGAAAAGTGTGATGTTACTGCCCCATAACTTACATGGGGTTGACCAAACTTGCAGAAACATGTTTATTTCTGCTGAAAAACACGTTTTCACCCTTTCTGCACACTGCGGTTAAGAGCTGAGTGTGTGGGCTCTTCTGAGCCTTGCTGTTACTAGTAGATTCAGCTGTCTGAAAAAACGCGTTTATTTCGGGCTGAAAAACACGTTTTGAAAAGTGTGATGTTACTGCCCCATAACTTACATGGGGTTGACCAAACTTGCAGAAACATGTTTATTTCTGCTGAAAAACACGTTTTGACCCTTTCTGCACACTGGGGTTAAGAGCTGAGTGTGTGGGCTCTTCTGAGCCTTGCTGTTACAAGGAAATTCAGTTGTCTGAAAAAACGCGTTTATTTCGGGCTGAAAAACACGTTTTGAAAAGTGTGATGTTACTGCCCCATAACTTACATGGGGTTGACCAAACTTGCAGAAACATGTTTATTTCTGCTGAAAAACACGTTTTGACCCTTTCTGCAAACTGGGGTTAAGAGCTGAGTGTGTGGGCTCTTCTGAGCCTTGCTGTTACAAGGAGATTCAGTTGTCTGAAAAAACGCGTTTATTTCGGGCTGAAAAACACGTTTTGAAAAGTGTGATGTTACTGCCCAATAACTTACATGGGGTTGACCAAACTTGCAGAAACATGTTTATTTCTGCTGAAAAACAAGTTTTGACCCTTTCTGCACACTGGGGTTAAGAGCTGAGTGTGTGGGCTCTTCTGAGCCTTGCTGTTACAAGGAGATTCAGTTGTCTGAAAAAACGCGTTTATTTCGGGCTGAAAAACACGTTTTGAAAAGTGTGATGTTACTGCCCCATAACTTACATGGGGTTGACCAAACTTGCAGAAACATGTTTATTTCTGCTGAAAAACACGTTTTGACCCTTTCTGCACACTGGGGTTAAGAGCTGAGTGTGTGGGCTCTTCTGAACCTTGCTTTTACAAGGAGATTCAGTTGTCTGAAAAAACGCGTTTATTTCGGGCTGAAAAACACGTTTTGAAAAGTGTGATGTTACTGCCCCATAACTTACATGGGGTTGACCAAACTTGCAGAAACATGTTTATTTCTGCTGAAAAACACGTTTTCACCCTTTCTGCACACTGCGGTTAAGAGCTGAGTGTGTGGGCTCTTCTGAGCCTTGCTGTTACAAGGAGATTTAGTTGTCTGAAAAAACGCGTTTATTTCGGGCTGAAAAACACGTTTTGAAAAGTGTGATGTTACTGCCCCATAACTTACATGGGGTTGACCAAACTTGCAGAAACATGTTTATTTCTGCTGAAAAACACGTTTTGACCCTTTCTGCACACTGGGGTTAAGAGCTGAGTGTGTGGGCTCTTCTGAGCCTTGCTGTTACAAGGAGATTCAGTTGTCTGAAAAAACACGTTTATTTCGGGCTGAAAAACACGTTTTGAAAAGTGTGATGTTACTGCCCCATAACTTACATGGGGTTGACCAAACTTGCAGAAACATGTTTATTTCTGCTGAAAAATACGTTCTGACCCTTTCTGCACACTGGGGTTAAGAGCTGAGTGTGTGGGCTCTTCTGAGCTTTGCTGTTACAAGGAGATTCAGTTGTCTGAAAAAACGCGTTTATTTCGGGCTGAAAAACACGTTTTGAAAAGTGTGATGTTACTGCCCCATAACTTACATGGGGTTGACCAAACTTGCAGAAACATGTTTATTTCTGCTGAAAAACACGTTTTGACCCTTTCTGCAAACTGGGGTTAAGAGCTGAGTGTGTGGGCTCTTCTGAGCCTTGCTGTTACAAGGAGATTCAGTTGTCTGAAAAAACGCGTTTTTTTCGGGCTGAAAAACACGTTTTGAAAAGTGTGATGTTACTGCCCAATAACTTACATGGGGTGGACCAAACTTGCAGAAACATGTTTATTTCTGCTGAAAAACACGTTTTGACCCTTTCTGCACACTGGGGTTAAGAGCTGAGTGTGTGGGCTCTTCTGAGCCTTGCTGTTACAAGGAGATTCAGTTGTCTGAAAAAACGCGTTTATTTCGGGCTGAAAAACACGTTTTGAAAAGTGTGATGTTACTGCCCCATAACTTACATGGGGTTGACCAAACTTGCAGAAACATGTTTATTTCTGCTGAAAAACACGTTTTGACCCTTTCTGCACACTGGGGTTAAGAGCTGAGTGTGTGGGCTCTTCTGAGCCTTGCTGTTACAAGGAGATTCAGTTGTCTGAAAAAACACGTTTATTTCGGGCTGAAAAACACGTTTTGAAAAGTGTGATGTTACTGCCCCATAACTTACATGGGGTTGACCAAACTTGCAGAAACATGTTTATTTCTGCTGAAAAATACGTTCTGACCCTTTCTGCACACTGGGGTTAAGAGCTGAGTGTGTGGGCTCTTCTGAGCTTTGCTGTTACAAGGAGATTCAGTTGTCTGAAAAAACGCGTTTATTTCAGGCTGAAAAACACGTTTTGAAAAGTGTGATGTTACTGCCCCATAACTTACATGGGGTTGACCAAACTTGCAGAAACATGTTTATTTCTGCTGAAAAACACGTTTTGACACTTTCTGTACACTGGGGTTAAGAGCTGAGTGTGTGGGCTCTTCTGAGCCTTGCTGTTACAAGGAAATTCAGTTGTCTGAAAAAACGCGTTTATTTCGGGCTGAAAAACACGTTTTGAAAAGTGTGATGTTACTGCCCCATAACTTACATGGGGTTGACCAAACTTGCAGAAACATGTTTATTTCTGCTGAAAAACACGTTTTGACCCTTTCTGCAAACTGGGGTTAAGAGCTGAGTGTGTGGGCTCTTCTGAGCCTTGCTGTTACAAGGAGATTCAGTTGTCTGAAAAAACGCGTTTTTTTCGGGCTGAAAAACACGTTTTGAAAAGTGTGATGTTACTGCCCAATAACTTACATGGGGTGGACCAAACTTGCAGAAACATGTTTATTTCTGCTGAAAAACACGTTTTGACCCTTTCTGCACACTGGGGTTAAGAGCTGAGTGTGTGGGCTGTTCTGAGCCTTGCTGTTACAAAAAGATTCAGTTGTCTGAAAAAACGCGTTTATTTCGGGCTGAAAAACACGTTTTGAAAAGTGTGATGTTACTGCCCCATAACTTACATGGGGTTGACCAAACTTGCAGAAACATGTTTATTTCTGCTGAAAAACACGTTTTGACCCTTTCTGCACACTGGGGTTAAGAGCTGAGTGTGTGGGCTCTTCTGAACCTTGCTTTTACAAGGAGATTCAGTTGTCTGAAAAAACGCGTTTATTTCGGGCTGAAAAACACGTTTTGAAAAGTGTGATGTTACTGCCCCATAACTTACATGGGGTTGACCAAACTTGCAGAAACATGTTTATTTCTGCTGAAAAACACGTTTTCACCCTTTCTGCACACTGCGGTTAAGAGCTGAGTGTGTGGGCTCTTCTGAGCCTTGCTGTTACTAGTAGATTCAGCTGTCTGAAAAAACGCGTTTATTTCGGGCTGAAAAACACGTTTTGAAAAGTGTGATGTTACTGCCCCATAACTTACATGGGGTTGACCAAACTTGCAGAAACATGTTTATTTCTGCTGAAAAATACGTTCTGACCCTTTCTGCACACTGGGGTTAAGAGCTGAGTGTGTGGGCTCTTCTGAGCTTTGCTGTTACAAGGAGATTCAGTTGTCTGAAAAAACGCGTTTATTTCGGGCTGAAAAACACGTTTTGAAAAGTGTGATGTTACTGCCCCATAACTTACATGGGGTTGACCAAACTTGCAGAAACATGTTTATTTCTGCTGAAAAACACGTTTTGACACTTTCTGTACACTGGGGTTAAGAGCTGAGTGTGTGGGCTCTTCTGAGCCTTGCTGTTACAAGGAAATTCAGTTGTCTGAAAAAACGCGTTTATTTCGGGCTGAAAAACACGTTTTGAAAAGTGTGATGTTACTGCCCCATAACTTACATGGGGTTGACCAAACTTGCAGAAACATGTTTATTTCTGCTGAAAAACACGTTTTGACCCTTTCTGCAAACTGGGGTTAAGAGCTGAGTGTGTGGGCTCTTCTGAGCCTTGCTGTTACAAGGAGATTCAGTTGTCTGAAAAAACGCGTTTATTTCGGGCTGAAAAACACGTTTTGAAAAGTGTGATGTTACTGCCCCATAACTTACATGGGGTTGACCAAACTTGCAGAAACATGTTTATTTCTGCTGAAAAACACGTTTTGACCCTTTCTGCACACTGGGGTTAAGAGCTGAGTGTGTGGGCTCTTCTGATCCTTACTGTTACAAGGAGATTCAGTTGTCTGAAAAAACGCGTTTATTTCGGGCTGAAAAACACGTTTTGAAAAGTGTGATGTTACTGCCCATAACTTACATGGGGTTGACCAAACTTGCAGAAACATGTTTATTTCTGCTGAAAAATACGTTTTGACCCTTTCTGCACACTGGGGTTAAGAGCTGAGTGTGTGGGCTCTTCTGAGCCTTGCTGTTACATGGGGATTCAGTTGTCTGAAAAAACGCGTTTATTTCGGGCTGAAAAACACGTTTTGAAAAGTGTGATGTTACTGCCCCATAACTTACATGGGGTTGACCAAACTTGCAGAAACATGTTTATTTCTGCTGAAAAACACGTTTTGACACTTTCTGTACACTGGGGTTAAGAGCTGAGTGTGTGGGCTCTTCTGAGCCTTGCTGTTACAAGGAGATTTAGTTGTCTGAAAAAACGCGTTTATTTCGGGCTGAAAAACACGTTTTGAAAAGTGTGATGTTACTGCCCCATAACTTACATGGGGTTGACCAAACTTGCAGAAACATGTTTATTTCTGCTGAAAAACACGTTTTCACCCTTTCTGCACACTGCGGTTAAGAGCTGAGTGTGTGGGCTCTTCTGAGCCTTGCTGTTACTAGTAGATTCAGCTGTCTGAAAAAACGCGTTTATTTCGGGCTGAAAAACACGTTTTGAAAAGTGTGATGTTACTGCCCCATAACTTACATGGGGTTGACCAAACTTGCAGAAACATGTTTATTTCTGCTGAAAAACACGTTTTCACCCTTTCTGCACACTGCGGTTAAGAGCTGAGTGTGTGGGCTCTTCTGAGCCTTGCTGTTACTAGTAGATTCAGCTGTCTGAAAAAACGCGTTTATTTCGGGATGAAAAACACGTTTTGAAAAGTGTGATGTTACTGCCCCATAACTTACATGGGGTTGACCAAACTTGCAGAAACATGTTTATTTCTGCTGAAAAACACGTTTTGACCCTTTCTGCACACTGGGGTTAAGAGCTGAGTGTGTGGGCTCTTCTGAGCCTTGCTGTTACAAGGAAATTCAGTTGTCTGAAAAAACGCGTTTATTTCGGGCTGAAAAACACGTTTTGAAAAGTGTGATGTTACTGCCCCATAACTTACATGGGGTTGACCAAACTTGCAGAAACATGTTTATTTCTGCTGAAAAACACGTTTTGACCCTTTCTGCAAACTGGGGTTAAGAGCTGAGTGTGTGGGCTCTTCTGAGCCTTGCTGTTACAAGGAGATTCAGTTGTCTGAAAAAACGCGTTTATTTCGGGCTGAAAAACACGTTTTGAAAAGTGTGATGTTACTGCCCAATAACTTACATGGGGTTGACCAAACTTGCAGAAACATGTTTATTTCTGCTGAAAAACAAGTTTTGACCCTTTCTGCACACTGGGGTTAAGAGCTGAGTGTGTGGGCTCTTCTGAGCCTTGCTGTTACAAGGAGATTCAGTTGTCTGAAAAAACGCGTTTATTTCGGGCTGAAAAACACGTTTTGAAAAGTGTGATGTTACTGCCCCATAACTTACATGGGGTTGACCAAACTTGCAGAAACATGTTTATTTCTGCTGAAAAACACGTTTTGACCCTTTCTGCACACTGGGGTTAAGAGCTGAGTGTGTGGGCTCTTCTGAACCTTGCTTTTACAAGGAGATTCAGTTGTCTGAAAAAACGCGTTTATTTCGGGCTGAAAAACACGTTTTGAAAAGTGTGATGTTACTGCCCCATAACTTACATGGGGTTGACCAAACTTGCAGAAACATGTTTATTTCTGCTGAAAATCACGTTTTCCCCCTTTCTGCACACTGCGGTTAAGAGCTGAGTGTGTGGGCTCTTCTGAGCCTTGCTGTTACTAGTAGATTCAGCTGTCTGAAAAAACGCGTTTATTTCGGGCTGAAAAACACGTTTTGAAAAGTGTGATGTTACTGCCCCATAACTTACATGGGGTTGACCAAACTTGCAGAAACATGTTTATTTCTGCTGAAAAACACGTTTTCACCCTTTCTGCACACTGCGGTTAAGAGCTGAGTGTGTGGGCTCTTCTGAGCCTTGCTGTTACTAGTAGATTCAGCTGTCTGAAAAAACGCGTTTATTTCGGGCTGAAAAACACGTTTTGAAAAGTGTGATGTTACTGCCCCATAACTTACATGGGGTTGACCAAACTTGCAGAAACATGTTTATTTCTGCTGAAAAACACGTTTTCACCCTTTCTGCACACTGCGGTTAAGAGCTGAGTGTGTGGGCTCTTCTGAGCCTTGCTGTTACAAGGAGATTTAGTTGTCTGAAAAAACGCGTTTATTTCGGGCTGAAAAACACGTTTTGAAAAGTGTGATGTTACTGCCCCATAACTTACATGGGGTTGACCAAACTTGCAGAAACATGTTTATTTCTGCTGAAAAACACGTTTTGACCCTTTCTGCACACTGGGGTTAAGAGCTGAGTGTGTGGGCTCTTCTGAGCCTTGCTGTTACAAGGAGATTCAGTTGTCTGAAAAAACACGTTTATTTCGGGCTGAAAAACACGTTTTGAAAAGTGTGATGTTACTGCCCCATAACTTACATGGGGTTGACCAAACTTGCAGAAACATGTTTATTTCTGCTGAAAAATACGTTCTGACCCTTTCTGCACACTGGGGTTAAGAGCTGAGTGTGTGGGCTCTTCTGAGCTTTGCTGTTACAAGGAGATTCAGTTGTCTGAAAAAACGCGTTTATTTCGGGCTGAAAAACACGTTTTGAAAAGTGTGATGTTACTGCCCCATAACTTACATGGGGTTGACCAAACTTGCAGAAACATGTTTATTTCTGCTGAAAAACACGTTTTGACCCTTTCTGCAAACTGGGGTTAAGAGCTGAGTGTGTGGGCTCTTCTGAGCCTTGCTGTTACAAGGAGATTCAGTTGTCTGAAAAAACGCGTTTTTTTCGGGCTGAAAAACACGTTTTGAAAAGTGTGATGTTACTGCCCAATAACTTACATGGGGTGGACCAAACTTGCAGAAACATGTTTAATTCTGCTGAAAAACACGTTTTGACCCTTTCTGCACACTGGGGTTAAGAGCTGAGTGTGTGGGCTCTTCTGAGCCTTGCTGTTACAAGGAGATTCAGTTGTCTGAAAAAACGCGTTTATTTCGGGCTGAAAAACACGTTTTGAAAAGTGTGATGTTACTGCCCCATAACTTACATGGGGTTGACCAAACTTGCAGAAACATGTTTATTTCTGCTGAAAAACACGTTTTGACCCTTTCTGCACACTGGGGTTAAGAGCTGAGTGTGTGGGCTCTTCTGAGCCTTGCTGTTACAAGGAGATTCAGTTGTCTGAAAAAACACGTTTATTTCGGGCTGAAAAACACGTTTTGAAAAGTGTGATGTTACTGCCCCATAACTTACATGGGGTTGACCAAACTTGCAGAAACATGTTTATTTCTGCTGAAAAATACGTTCTGACCCTTTCTGCACACTGGGGTTAAGAGCTGAGTGTGTGGGCTCTTCTGAGCTTTGCTGTTACAAGGAGATTCAGTTGTCTGAAAAAACGCGTTTATTTCGGGCTGAAAAACACGTTTTGAAAAGTGTGATGTTACTGCCCCATAACTTACATGGGGTTGACCAAACTTGCAGAAACATGTTTATTTCTGCTGAAAAACACGTTTTGACACTTTCTGTACACTGGGGTTAAGAGCTGAGTGTGTGGGCTCTTCTGAGCCTTGCTGTTACAAGGAAATTCAGTTGTCTGAAAAAACGCGTTTATTTCGGGCTGAAAAACACGTTTTGAAAAGTGTGATGTTACTGCCCCATAACTTACATGGGGTTGACCAAACTTGCAGAAACATGTTTATTTCTGCTGAAAAACAAGTTTTGACCCTTTCTGCACACTGGGGTTAAGAGCTGAGTGTGTGGGCTCTTCTGAGCCTTGCTGTTACAAGGAGATTCAGTTGTCTGAAAAAACGCGTTTATTTCGGGCTGAAAAACACGTTTTGAAAAGTGTGATGTTACTGCCCCATAACTTACATGGGGTTGACCAAACTTGCAGAAACATGTTTATTTCTGCTGAAAAACACGTTTTGACCCTTTCTGCACACTGGGGTTAAGAGCTGAGTGTGTGGGCTCTTCTGAACCTTGCTTTTACAAGGAGATTCAGTTGTCTGAAAAAACGCGTTTATTTCGGGCTGAAAAACACGTTTTGAAAAGTGTGATGTTACTGCCCCATAACTTACATGGGGTTGACCAAACTTGCAGAAACATGTTTATTTCTGCTGAAAAACACGTTTTCACCCTTTCTACACACTGCGGTTAAGAGCTGAGTGTGTGGGCTCTTCTGAGCCTTGCTGTTACTAGTAGATTCAGCTGTCTGAAAAAACGCGTTTATTTCGGGCTGAAAAACACGTTTTGAAAAGTGTGATGTTACTGCCCCATAACTTACATGGGGTTGACCAAACTTGCAGAAACATGTTTATTTCTGCTGAAAAACACGTTTTGACCCTTTCTGCACACTGGGGTTAAGAGCTGAGTGTGTGGGCTCTTCTGAGCCTTGCTGTTACAAGGAGATTCAGTTGTCTGAAAAAACACGTTTATTTCGGGCTGAAAAACACGTTTTGAAAAGTGTGATGTTACTGCCCCATAACTTACATGGGGTTGACCAAACTTGCAGAAACATGTTTATTTCTGCTGAAAAATACGTTCTGACCCTTTCTGCACACTGGGGTTAAGAGCTGAGTGTGTGGGCTCTTCTGAGCTTTGCTGTTACAAGGAGATTCAGTTGTCTGAAAAAACGCGTTTATTTCGGGCTGAAAAACACGTTTTGAAAAGTGTGATGTTACTGCCCCATAACTTACATGGGGTTGACCAAACTTGCAGAAACATGTTTATTTCTGCTGAAAAACACGTTTTGACCCTTTCTGCAAACTGGGGTTAAGAGCTGAGTGTGTGGGCTCTTCTGAGCCTTGCTGTTACAAGGAGATTCAGTTGTCTGAAAAAACGCGTTTTTTTCGGGCTGAAAAACACGTTTTGAAAAGTGTGATGTTACTGCCCAATAACTTACATGGGGTGGACCAAACTTGCAGAAACATGTTTAATTCTGCTGAAAAACACGTTTTGACCCTTTCTGCACACTGGGGTTAAGAGCTGAGTGTGTGGGCTCTTCTGAGCCTTGCTGTTACAAGGAGATTCAGTTGTCTGAAAAAACGCGTTTATTTCGGGCTGAAAAACACGTTTTGAAAAGTGTGATGTTACTGCCCCATAACTTACATGGGGTTGACCAAACTTGCAGAAACATGTTTATTTCTGCTGAAAAACACGTTTTGACCCTTTCTGCACACTGGGGTTAAGAGCTGAGTGTGTGGGCTCTTCTGAGCCTTGCTGTTACAAGGAGATTCAGTTGTCTGAAAAAACACGTTTATTTCGGGCTGAAAAACACGTTTTGAAAAGTGTGATGTTACTGCCCCATAACTTACATGGGGTTGACCAAACTTGCAGAAACATGTTTATTTCTGCTGAAAAATACGTTCTGACCCTTTCTGCACACTGGGGTTAAGAGCTGAGTGTGTGGGCTCTTCTGAGCTTTGCTGTTACAAGGAGATTCAGTTGTCTGAAAAAACGCGTTTATTTCGGGCTGAAAAACACGTTTTGAAAAGTGTGATGTTACTGCCCCATAACTTACATGGGGTTGACCAAACTTGCAGAAACATGTTTATTTCTGCTGAAAAACACGTTTTGACACTTTCTGTACACTGGGGTTAAGAGCTGAGTGTGTGGGCTCTTCTGAGCCTTGCTGTTACAAGGAAATTCAGTTGTCTGAAAAAACGCGTTTATTTCGGGCTGAAAAACACGTTTTGAAAAGTGTGATGTTACTGCCCCATAACTTACATGGGGTTGACCAAACTTGCAGAAACATGTTTATTTCTGCTGAAAAACACGTTTTGACCCTTTCTGCAAACTGGGGTTAAGAGCTGAGTGTGTGGGCTCTTCTGAGCCTTGCTGTTACAAGGAGATTCAGTTGTCTGAAAAAACGCGTTTTTTTCGGGCTGAAAAACACGTTTTGAAAAGTGTGATGTTACTGCCCAATAACTTACATGGGGTGGACCAAACTTGCAGAAACATGTTTATTTCTGCTGAAAAACACGTTTTGACCCTTTCTGCACACTGGGGTTAAGAGCTGAGTGTGTGGGCTGTTCTGAGCCTTGCTGTTACAAGGAGATTCAGTTGTCTGAAAAAACGCGTTTATTTCGGGCTGAAAAACACGTTTTGAAAAGTGTGATGTTACTGCCCCATAACTTACATGGGGTTGACCAAACTTGCAGAAACATGTTTATTTCTGCTGAAAAACACGTTTTGTCCCTTTCTGCACACTGGGGTTAAGAGCTGAGTGTGTGGGCTCTTCTGAACCTTGCTTTTACAAGGAGATTCAGTTGTCTGAAAAAACGCGTTTATTTCGGGCTGAAAAACACGTTTTGAAAAGTGTGATGTTACTGCCCCATAACTTACATGGGGTTGACCAAACTTGCAGAAACATGTTTATTTCTGCTGAAAAACACGTTTTCACCCTTTCTGCACACTGCGGTTAAGAGCTGAGTGTGTGGGCTCTTCTGAGCCTTGCTGTTACTAGTAGATTCAGCTGTCTGAAAAAACGCGTTTATTTCGGGCTGAAAAACACGTTTTGAAAAGTGTGATGTTACTGCCCCATAACTTACATGGGGTTGACCAAACTTGCAGAAACATGTTTATTTCTGCTGAAAAACACGTTTTCACCCTTTCTGCACACTGCGGTTAAGAGCTGAGTGTGTGGGCTCTTCTGAGCCTTGCTGTTACTAGTAGATTCAGCTGTCTGAAAAAACGCGTTTATTTCGGGATGAAAAACACGTTTTGAAAAGTGTGATGTTACTGCCCCATAACTTACATGGGGTTGACCAAACTTGCAGAAACATGTTTATTTCTGCTGAAAAACACGTTTTGACCCTTTCTGCACACTGGGGTTAAGAGCTGAGTGTGTGGGCTCTTCTGAGCCTTGCTGTTACTAGTAGATTCAGCTGTCTGAAAAAACGCGTTTATTTCGGGCTGAAAAACACGTTTTGAAAAGTGTGATGTTACTGCCCCATAACTTACATGGGGTTGACCAAACTTGCAGAAACATGTTTATTTCTGCTGAAAAACACGTTTTGACCCTTTCTGCACACTGGGGTTAAGAGCTGAGTGTGTGGGCTCTTCTGAGCCTTGCTGTTACAAGGAGATTCAGTTGTCTGAAAAAACACGTTTATTTCGGGCTGAAAAACACGTTTTGAAAAGTGTGATGTTACTGCCCCATAACTTACATGGGGTTGACCAAACTTGCAGAAACATGTTTATTTCTGCTGAAAAATACGTTCTGACCCTTTCTGCACACTGGGGTTAAGAGCTGAGTGTGTGGGCTCTTCTGAGCTTTGCTGTTACAAGGAGATTCAGTTGTCTGAAAAAACGCGTTTATTTCGGGCTGAAAAACACGTTTTGAAAAGTGTGATGTTACTGCCCCATAACTTACATGGGGTTGACCAAACTTGCAGAAACATGTTTATTTCTGCTGAAAAACACGTTTTGACCCTTTCTGCAAACTGGGGTTAAGAGCTGAGTGTGTGGGCTCTTCTGAGCCTTGCTGTTACAAGGAGATTCAGTTGTCTGAAAAAACGCGTTTTTTTCGGGCTGAAAAACACGTTTTGAAAAGTGTGATGTTACTGCCCAATAACTTACATGGGGTGGACCAAACTTGCAGAAACATGTTTATTTCTGCTGAAAAACACGTTTTGACCCTTTCTGCACACTGGGGTTAAGAGCTGAGTGTGTGGGCTCTTCTGAGCCTTGCTGTTACAAGGAGATTCAGTTGTCTGAAAAAACGCGTTTATTTCGGGCTGAAAAACACGTTTTGAAAAGTGTGATGTTACTGCCCCATAACTTACATGGGGTTGACCAAACTTGCAGAAACATGTTTATTTCTGCTGAAAAACACGTTTTGACCCTTTCTGCACACTGGGGTTAAGAGCTGAGTGTGTGGGCTCTTCTGAACCTTGCTTTTACAAGGAGATTCAGTTGTCTGAAAAAACGCGTTTATTTCGGGCTGAAAAACACGTTTTGAAAAGTGTGATGTTACTGCCCCATAACTTACATGGGGTTGACCAAACTTGCAGAAACATGTTTATTTCTGCTGAAAATCACGTTTTCCCCCTTTCTGCACACTGCGGTTAAGAGCTGAGTGTGTGGGCTCTTCTGAGCCTTACTGTTACTAGTAGATTCAGCTGTCTGAAAAAACGCGTTTATTTCGGGCTGAAAAACACGTTTTGAAAAGTGTGATGTTACTGCCCCATAACTTACATGGGGTTGACCAAACTTGCAGAAACATGTTTATTTCTGCTGAAAAACACGTTTTCACCCTTTCTGCACACTGCGGTTAAGAGCTGAGTGTGTGGGCTCTTCTGAGCCTTGCTGTTACTAGTAGATTCAGCTGTCTGAAAAAACGCGTTTATTTCGGGCTGAAAAACACGTTTTGAAAAGTGTGATGTTACTGCCCCATAACTTACATGGGGTTGACCAAACTTGCAGAAACATGTTTATTTCTGCTGAAAAACACGTTTTCACCCTTTCTGCACACTGCGGTTAAGAGCTGAGTGTGTGGGCTCTTCTGAGCCTTGCTGTTACTAGTAGATTCAGCTGTCTGAAAAAACGCGTTTATTTCGGGATGAAAAACACGTTTTGAAAAGTGTGATGTTACTGCCCCATAACTTACATGGGGTTGACCAAACTTGCAGAAACATGTTTATTTCTGCTGAAAAACACGTTTTGACCCTTTCTGCACACTGGGGTTAAGAGCTGAGTGTGTGGGCTCTTCTGAGCCTTGCTGTTACTAGTAGATTCAGCTGTCTGAAAAAACGCGTTTATTTCGGGCTGAAAAACACGTTTTGAAAAGTGTGATGTTACTGCCCCATAACTTACATGGGGTTGACCAAACTTGCAGAAACATGTTTATTTCTGCTGAAAAACACGTTTTGACCCTTTCTGCACACTGGGGTTAAGAGCTGAGTGTGTGGGCTCTTCTGAGCCTTGCTGTTACAAGGAGATTCAGTTGTCTGAAAAAACACGTTTATTTCGGGCTGAAAAACACGTTTTGAAAAGTGTGATGTTACTGCCCCATAACTTACATGGGGTTGACCAAACTTGCAGAAACATGTTTATTTCTGCTGAAAAATACGTTCTGACCCTTTCTGCACACTGGGGTTAAGAGCTGAGTGTGTGGGCTCTTCTGAGCTTTGCTGTTACAAGGAGATTCAGTTGTCTGAAAAAACGCGTTTATTTCGGGCTGAAAAACACGTTTTGAAAAGTGTGATGTTACTGCCCCATAACTTACATGGGGTTGACCAAACTTGCAGAAACATGTTTATTTCTGCTGAAAAACACGTTTTGACCCTTTCTGCAAACTGGGGTTAAGAGCTGAGTGTGTGGGCTCTTCTGAGCCTTGCTGTTACAAGGAGATTCAGTTGTCTGAAAAAACGCGTTTTTTCGGGCTGAAAAACACGTTTTGAAAAGTGTGATGTTACTGCCCAATAACTTACATGGGGTGGACCAAACTTGCAGAAACATGTTTATTTCTGCTGAAAAACACGTTTTGACCCTTTCTGCACACTGGGGTTAAGAGCTGAGAGTGTGGGCTCTTCTGAGCCTTGCTGTTACAAGGAGATTCAGTTGTCTGAAAAAACGCGTTTATTTCGGGCTGAAAAACACGTTTTGAAAAGTGTGATGTTACTGCCCCATAACTTACATGGGGTTGACCAAACTTGCAGAAACATGTTTATTTCTGCTGAAAAACACGTTTTGACCCTTTCTGCACACTGGGGTTAAGAGCTGAGTGTGTGGGCTCTTCTGAACCTTGCTTTTACAAGGAGATTCAGTTGTCTGAAAAAACGCGTTTATTTCGGGCTGAAAAACACGTTTTGAAAAGTGTGATGTTACTGCCCCATAACTTACATGGGGTTGACCAAACTTGCAGAAACATGTTTATTTCTGCTGAAAATCACGTTTTCCCCCTTTCTGCACACTGCGGTTAAGAGCTGAGTGTGTGGGCTCTTCTGAGCCTTGCTGTTACTAGTAGATTCAGCTGTCTGAAAAAACGCGTTTATTTCGGGCTGAAAAACACGTTTTGAAAAGTGTGATGTTACTGCCCCATAACTTACATGGGGTTGACCAAACTTGCAGAAACATGTTTATTTCTGCTGAAAAACACGTTTTCACCCTTTCTGCACACTGCGGTTAAGAGCTGAGTGTGTGGGCTCTTCTGAGCCTTGCTGTTACTAGTAGATTCAGCTGTCTGAAAAAATGCGTTTATTTCGGGCTGAAAAACACGTTTTGAAAAGTGTGATGTTACTGCCCCATAACTTACATGGGGTTGACCAAACTTGCAGAAACATGTTTATTTCTGCTGAAAAACACGTTTTCACCCTTTCTGCACACTGCGGTTAAGAGCTGAGTGTGTGGGCTCTTCTGAGCCTTGCTGTTACAAGGAGATTTAGTTGTCTGAAAAAACGCGTTTATTTCGGGCTGAAAAACACGTTTTGAAAAGTGTGATGTTACTGCCCCATAACTTACATGGGGTTGACCAAACTTGCAGAAACATGTTTATTTCTGCTGAAAAACACGTTTTGACCCTTTCTGCACACTGGGGTTAAGAGCTGAGTGTGTGGGCTCTTCTGAGCCTTGCTGTTACAAGGAGATTCAGTTGTCTGAAAAAACACGTTTATTTCGGGCTGAAAAACACGTTTTGAAAAGTGTGATGTTACTGCCCCATAACTTACATGGGGTTGACCAAACTTGCAGAAACATGTTTATTTCTGCTGAAAAATACGTTCTGACCCTTTCTGCACACTGGGGTTAAGAGCTGAGTGTGTGGGCTCTTCTGAGCTTTGCTGTTACAAGGAGATTCAGTTGTCTGAAAAAACGCGTTTATTTCGGGCTGAAAAACACGTTTTGAAAAGTGTGATGTTACTGCCCCATAACTTACATGGGGTTGACCAAACTTGCAGAAACATGTTTATTTCTGCTGAAAAACACGTTTTGACCCTTTCTGCAAACTGGGGTTAAGAGCTGAGTGTGTGGGCTCTTCTGAGCCTTGCTGTTACAAGGAGATTCAGTTGTCTGAAAAAACGCGTTTTTTTCGGGCTGAAAAACACGTTTTGAAAAGTGTGATGTTACTGCCCAATAACTTACATGGGGTGGACCAAACTTGCAGAAACATGTTTATTTCTGCTGAAAAACACGTTTTGACCCTTTCTGCACACTGGGGTTAAGAGCTGAGTGTGTGGGCTCTTCTGAGCCTTGCTGTTACAAGGAGATTCAGTTGTCTGAAAAAACGCGTTTATTTCGGGCTGAAAAACACGTTTTGAAAAGTGTGATGTTACTGCCCCATAACTTACATGGGGTTGACCAAACTTGCAGAAACATGTTTATTTCTGCTGAAAAACACGTTTTGACCCTTTCTGCACACTGGGGTTAAGAGCTGAGTGTGTGGGCTCTTCTGAGCCTTGCTGTTACAAGGAGATTCAGTTGTCTGAAAAAACATGTTTATTTCGGGCTGAAAAACACGTTTTGAAAAGTGTGATGTTACTGCCCCATAACTTACATGGGGTTGACCAAACTTGCAGAAACATGTTTATTTCTGCTGAAAAACACGTTTTGACCCTTTCTGCACACTGGGGTTAAGAGCTGAGTGTGTGGGCTCTTCTGAACCTTGCTTTTACAAGGAGATTCAGTTGTCTGAAAAAACGCGTTTATTTCGGGCTGAAAAACACGTTTTGAAAAGTGTGATGTTACTGCCCCATAACTTACATGGGGTTGACCAAACTTGCAGAAACATGTTTATTTCTGCTGAAAAACACGTTTTCACCCTTTCTGCACACTGCGGTTAAGAGCTGAGTGTGTGGGCTCTTCTGAGCCTTGCTGTTACTAGTAGATTCAGCTGTCTGAAAAAACGCGTTTATTTCGGGCTGAAAAACACGTTTTGAAAAGTGTGATGTTACTGCCCCATAACTTACATGGGGTTGACCAAACTTGCAGAAACATGTTTATTTCTGCTGAAAAACACGTTTTGACCCTTTCTGCACACTGGGGTTAAGAGCTGAGTGTGTGGGCTCTTCTGAGCTTTGCTGTTACAAGGAGATTCAGTTGTCTGAAAAAACGCGTTTATTTCGGGCTGAAAAACACGTTTTGAAAAGTGTGATGTTACTGCCCCATAACTTACATGGGGTTGACCAAACTTGCAGAAACATGTTTATTTCTGCTGAAAAACACGTTTTGACACTTTCTGTACACTGGGGTTAAGAGCTGAGTGTGTGGGCTCTTCTGAGCCTTGCTGTTACAAGGAAATTCAGTTGTCTGAAAAAACGCGTTTATTTCGGGCTGAAAAACACGTTTTGAAAAGTGTGATGTTACTGCCCCATAACTTACATGGGGTTGACCAAACTTGCAGAAACATGTTTATTTCTGCTGAAAAACACGTTTTGACACTTTCTGTACACTGGGGTTAAGAGCTGAGTGTGTGGGCTCTTCTGAGCCTTGCTGTTACAAGGAAATTCAGTTGTCTGAAAAAACGCGTTTATTTCGGGCTGAAAAACACGTTTTGAAAAGTGTGATGTTACTGCCCCATAACTTACATGGGGTTGACCAAACTTGCAGAAACATGTTTATTTCTGCTGAAAAACACGTTTTGACCCTTTCTGCAAACTGGGGTTAAGAGCTGAGTGTGTGGGCTCTTCTGAGCCTTGCTGTTACAAGGAGATTCAGTTGTCTGAAAAAACGCGTTTTTTTCGGGCTGAAAAACACGTTTTGAAAAGTGTGATGTTACTGCCCAATAACTTACATGGGGTGGACCAAACTTGCAGAAACATGTTTATTTCTGCTGAAAAACACGTTTTGACCCTTTCTGCACACTGGGGTTAAGAGCTGAGTGTGTGGGCTGTTCTGAGCCTTGCTGTTACAAGGAGATTCAGTTGTCTGAAAAAACGCGTTTATTTCGGGCTGAAAAACACGTTTTGAAAAGTGTGATGTTACTGCCCCATAACTTACATGGGGTTGACCAAACTTGCAGAAACATGTTTATTTCTGCTGAAAAACACGTTTTGACCCTTTCTGCACACTGGGGTTAAGAGCTGAGTGTGTGGGCTCTTCTGAACCTTGCTGTTACAAGGAGATTCAGTTGTCTGAAAAAACGCGTTTATTTCGGGCTGAAAAACACGTTTTGAAAAGTGTGATGTTACTGCCCCATAACTTACATGGGGTTGACCAAACTTGCAGAAACATGTTTATTTCTGCTGAAAAACACGTTTTGACACTTTCTGTACACTGGGGTTAAGAGCTGAGTGTGTGGGCTCTTCTGAGCCTTGCTGTTACAAGGAGATTCAGTTGTCTGAAAAAACGCGTTTATTTCGGGCTGAAAAACACGTTTTGAAAAGTGTGATGTTACTGCCCCATAACTTACATGGGGTTGACCAAACTTGCAGAAACATGTTTATTTCTGCTGAAAAACACGTTTTCACCCTTTCTGTACACTGGGGTTAAGAGCTGAGTGTGTGGGCTCTTCTGAGCCTTGCTGTTACAAGGAGATTCAGTTGTCTGAAAAAACGCGTTTATTTCGGGCTGAAAAACACGTTTTGAAAAGTGTGATGTTACTGCCCAATAACTTACATGGGGTTGACCAAACTTGCAGAAACATGTTTATTTCTGCTGAAAAACACGTTTTGACCCTTTCTGCACACTGGGGTTAAGAGCTGAGTGTGTGGGCTCTTCTGAGCCTTGCTGTTACATGGGGATTCAGTTGTCTGAAAAAACGCATTTATTTCGGGCTGAAAAACACGTTTTGAAAAGTGTGATGTTACTGCCCCATAACTTACATGGGGTTGACCAAACTTGCAGAAACATATTTATTTCTGCTGAAAAACACGTTTTGACCCTATCTGCACACTGGAGTTAAGGGCTGAGTGTGTGGGCACTTCTGAGCCTTGCTGTTACAAGTAGATTCAGTTGTCTGAAAAAACGCGTTTATTTCGGGCTGAAAAACACGTTTTGAAAAGTGTGATGTTACTGCCCCATAACTTACATGGGGTTGACCAAACTTGCAGAAACATGTTTATTTCTGCTGAAAAACACGTTTTGACCCTTTCTGCACACTGGAGTTAAGGGCTGAGTGTGTGGGCACTTCTGAGCCTTGCTGTTACAAGTAGATTCAGCTGTCTGAAAAAACACGTTTATTTCGGGCTGAAAAACACGTTTTGAAAAGTGTGATGTTACTGCCCCAAAACTTACATGGGGTTGACCAAACTTGCAGAAACATGTTTATTTCTGCTGAAAAACACGTTTTGACCCTTTCTGCACACTGGGGTTAAGGGCTGAGTGTGTGGGCACTTCTGAGCCTTGCTGTTACTAGTAGATTCAGCTGTCTGAAAAAACGCGTTTATTTCGGGCTGAAAAACACGTTTTGAAAAGTGTGATGTTACTGCCCCATAACTTACATGGGGTTGACCAAACTTGCAGAAACATGTTTATTTCTGCTGAAAAACACGTTTTGACCCTTTCTGCACACTGGGGTTAAGAGCTGAGTGTGTGGGCTCTTCTGAGCCTTGCCGTTACAAGGAGATTCAGTTGTCTGAAAAAACGCGTTTATTTCGGGCTGAAAAACACGTTTTGAAAAGTGTGATGTTACTGCCCCATAACTTACATGGGGTTGACCAAACTTGCAGAAACATGTTTATTTCTGCTGAAAAACACGTTTTGACACTTTCTGTACACTGGGGTTAAGAGCTGAGTGTGTGGGCTCTTCTGAGCCTTGCTGTTACAAGGAGATTCAGTTGTCTGAAAAAACGCGTTTATTTCGGGCTGAAAAACACGTTTTGTAAAGTGTGATGTTACTGCCCCATAACTTACATGGGGTTGACCAAACTTGCAGAAACATGTTTATTTCTGCTGAAAAATACGTTCTGACCCTTTCTGCACACTGGGGTTAAGAGCTGAGTGTGTGGGCTCTTCTGAGCTTTGCTGTTACAAGGAGATTCAGTTGTCTGAAAAAACGCGTTTATTTCGGGCTGAAAAACACGTTTTGAAAAGTGTGATGTTACTGCCCCATAACTTACATGGGGTTGACCAAACTTGCAGAAACATGTTTATTTCTGCTGAAAAACACGTTTTGACCCTTTCTGCAAACTGGGGTTAAGAGCTGAGTGTGTGGGCTCTTCTGAGCCTTGCTGTTACAAGGAGATTCAGTTGTCTGAAAAAACGCGTTTTTTTCGGGCTGAAAAACACGTTTTGAAAAGTGTGATGTTACTGCCCAATAACTTACATGGGGTGGACCAAACTTGCAGAAACATGTTTATTTCTGCTGAAAAACACGTTTTGACCCTTTCTGCACACTGGGGTTAAGAGCTGAGTGTGTGGGCTCCTCTGAGCCTTGCTGTTACAAGGAGATTCAGTTGTCTGAAAAAACACGTTTATTTCGGGCTGAAAAACACGTTTTGAAAAGTGTGATGTTACTGCCCCATAACTTACATGGGGTTGACCAAACTTGCAGAAACATGTTTATTTCTGCTGAAAAATCCGTTCTGACCCTTTCTGCACACTGGGGTTAAGAGCTGAGTGTGTGGGCTCTTCTGAGCTTTGCTGTTACAAGGAGATTCAGTTGTCTGAAAAAACGCGTTTATTTCGGGCTGAAAAACACGTTTTGAAAAGTGTGATGTTACTGCCCCATAACTTACATGGGGTTGAACAAACTTGCAGAAACATGTTTATTTCTGCTGAAAAACACGTTTTGACACTTTCTGTACACTGGGGTTAAGTGCTGAGTGTGTGGGCTCTTCTGAGCCTTGCTGTTACAAGGTAATTCAGTTGTCTGAAAAAACGCGTTTATTTCGGGCTGAAAAACACGTTTTGAAAAGTGTGATGTTACTGCCCCATAACTTACATGGGGTTGACCAAACTTGCAGAAACATGTTTATTTCTGCTGAAAAACACGTTTTCACCCTTTCTGCACACTGCGGTTAAGAGCTGAGTGTGTGGGCTCTTCTGAGCCTTGCTGTTACTAGTAGATTCAGCTGTCTGAAAAAACGCGTTTATTTCGGGCTGAAAAACACGTTTTGAAAAGTGTGATGTTACTGCCCCATAACTTACATGGGGTTGACCAAACTTGCAGAAACATGTTTATTTCTGCTGAAAAACACGTTTTGACCCTTTCTGCACACTGGGGTTAAGAGCTGAGTGTGTGGGCTCTTCTGAGCTTTGCTGTTACAAGGAGATTCAGTTGTCTGAAAAAACGCGTTTATTTCGGGCTGAAAAACACGTTTTGAAAAGTGTGATGTTACTGCCCCATAACTTACATGGGGTTGACCAAACTTGCAGAAACATGTTTATTTCTGCTGAAAAACACGTTTTGACACTTTCTGTACACTGGGGTTAAGAGCTGAGTGTGTGGGCTCTTCTGAGCCTTGCTGTTACAAGGAAATTCAGTTGTCTGAAAAAACGCGTTTATTTCGGGCTGAAAAACACGTTTTGAAAAGTGTGATGTTACTGCCCCATAACTTACATGGGGTTGACCAAACTTGCAGAAACATGTTTATTTCTGCTGAAAAACACGTTTTGACACTTTCTGTACACTGGGGTTAAGAGCTGAGTGTGTGGGCTCTTCTGAGCCTTGCTGTTACAAGGAAATTCAGTTGTCTGAAAAAACGCGTTTATTTCGGGCTGAAAAACACGTTTTGAAAAGTGTGATGTTACTGCCCCATAACTTACATGGGGTTGACCAAACTTGCAGAAACATGTTTATTTCTGCTGAAAAACACGTTTTGACCCTTTCTGCAAACTGGGGTTAAGAGCTGAGTGTGTGGGCTCTTCTGAGCCTTGCTGTTACAAGGAGATTCAGTTGTCTGAAAAAACGCGTTTTTTTCGGGCTGAAAAACACGTTTTGAAAAGTGTGATGTTACTGCCCAATAACTTACATGGGGTGGACCAAACTTGCAGAAACATGTTTATTTCTGCTGAAAAACACGTTTTGACCCTTTCTGCACACTGGGGTTAAGAGCTGAGTGTGTGGGCTGTTCTGAGCCTTGCTGTTACAAGGAGATTCAGTTGTCTGAAAAAACGCGTTTATTTCGGGCTGAAAAACACGTTTTGAAAAGTGTGATGTTACTGCCCCATAACTTACATGGGGTTGACCAAACTTGCAGAAACATGTTTATTTCTGCTGAAAAACACGTTTTGACCCTTTCTGCACACTGGGGTTAAGAGCTGAGTGTGTGGGCTCTTCTGAACCTTGCTGTTACAAGGAGATTCAGTTGTCTGAAAAAACGCGTTTATTTCGGGCTGAAAAACACGTTTTGAAAAGTGTGATGTTACTGCCCCATAACTTACATGGGGTTGACCAAACTTGCAGAAACATGTTTATTTCTGCTGAAAAACACGTTTTGACACTTTCTGTACACTGGGGTTAAGAGCTGAGTGTGTGGGCTCTTCTGAGCCTTGCTGTTACAAGGAGATTCAGTTGTCTGAAAAAACGCGTTTATTTCGGGCTGAAAAACACGTTTTGAAAAGTGTGATGTTACTGCCCCATAACTTACATGGGGTTGACCAAACTTGCAGAAACATGTTTATTTCTGCTGAAAAACACGTTTTCACCCTTTCTGTACACTGGGGTTAAGAGCTGAGTGTGTGGGCTCTTCTGAGCCTTGCTGTTACAAGGAGATTCAGTTGTCTGAAAAAACGCGTTTATTTCGGGCTGAAAAACACGTTTTGAAAAGTGTGATGTTACTGCCCAATAACTTACATGGGGTTGACCAAACTTGCAGAAACATGTTTATTTCTGCTGAAAAACACGTTTTGACCCTTTCTGCACACTGGGGTTAAGAGCTGAGTGTGTGGGCTCTTCTGAGCCTTGCTGTTACATGGGGATTCAGTTGTCTGAAAAAACGCATTTATTTCGGGCTGAAAAACACGTTTTGAAAAGTGTGATGTTACTGCCCCATAACTTACATGGGGTTGACCAAACTTGCAGAAACATATTTATTTCTGCTGAAAAACACGTTTTGACCCTATCTGCACACTGGAGTTAAGGGCTGAGTGTGTGGGCACTTCTGAGCCTTGCTGTTACAAGTAGATTCAGTTGTCTGAAAAAACGCGTTTATTTCGGGCTGAAAAACACGTTTTGAAAAGTGTGATGTTACTGCCCCATAACTTACATGGGGTTGACCAAACTTGCAGAAACATGTTTATTTCTGCTGAAAAACACGTTTTGACCCTTTCTGCACACTGGAGTTAAGGGCTGAGTGTGTGGGCACTTCTGAGCCTTGCTGTTACAAGTAGATTCAGCTGTCTGAAAAAACACGTTTATTTCGGGCTGAAAAACACGTTTTGAAAAGTGTGATGTTACTGCCCCAAAACTTACATGGGGTTGACCAAACTTGCAGAAACATGTTTATTTCTGCTGAAAAACACGTTTTGACCCTTTCTGCACACTGGGGTTAAGGGCTGAGTGTGTGGGCACTTCTGAGCCTTGCTGTTACTAGTAGATTCAGCTGTCTGAAAAAACGCGTTTATTTCGGGCTGAAAAACACGTTTTGAAAAGTGTGATGTTACTGCCCCATAACTTACATGGGGTTGACCAAACTTGCAGAAACATGTTTATTTCTGCTGAAAAACACGTTTTGACCCTTTCTGCACACTGGGGTTAAGAGCTGAGTGTGTGGGCTCTTCTGAGCCTTGCCGTTACAAGGAGATTCAGTTGTCTGAAAAAACGCGTTTATTTCGGGCTGAAAAACACGTTTTGAAAAGTGTGATGTTACTGCCCCATAACTTACATGGGGTTGACCAAACTTGCAGAAACATGTTTATTTCTGCTGAAAAACACGTTTTGACACTTTCTGTACACTGGGGTTAAGAGCTGAGTGTGTGGGCTCTTCTGAGCCTTGCTGTTACAAGGAGATTCAGTTGTCTGAAAAAACGCGTTTATTTCGGGCTGAAAAACACGTTTTGTAAAGTGTGATGTTACTGCCCCATAACTTACATGGGGTTGACCAAACTTGCAGAAACATGTTTATTTCTGCTGAAAAATACGTTCTGACCCTTTCTGCACACTGGGGTTAAGAGCTGAGTGTGTGGGCTCTTCTGAGCTTTGCTGTTACAAGGAGATTCAGTTGTCTGAAAAAACGCGTTTATTTCGGGCTGAAAAACACGTTTTGAAAAGTGTGATGTTACTGCCCCATAACTTACATGGGGTTGACCAAACTTGCAGAAACATGTTTATTTCTGCTGAAAAACACGTTTTGACCCTTTCTGCAAACTGGGGTTAAGAGCTGAGTGTGTGGGCTCTTCTGAGCCTTGCTGTTACAAGGAGATTCAGTTGTCTGAAAAAACGCGTTTTTTTCGGGCTGAAAAACACGTTTTGAAAAGTGTGATGTTACTGCCCAATAACTTACATGGGGTGGACCAAACTTGCAGAAACATGTTTATTTCTGCTGAAAAACACGTTTTGACCCTTTCTGCACACTGGGGTTAAGAGCTGAGTGTGTGGGCTCCTCTGAGCCTTGCTGTTACAAGGAGATTCAGTTGTCTGAAAAAACACGTTTATTTCGGGCTGAAAAACACGTTTTGAAAAGTGTGATGTTACTGCCCCATAACTTACATGGGGTTGACCAAACTTGCAGAAACATGTTTATTTCTGCTGAAAAATCCGTTCTGACCCTTTCTGCACACTGGGGTTAAGAGCTGAGTGTGTGGGCTCTTCTGAGCTTTGCTGTTACAAGGAGATTCAGTTGTCTGAAAAAACGCGTTTATTTCGGGCTGAAAAACACGTTTTGAAAAGTGTGATGTTACTGCCCCATAACTTACATGGGGTTGAACAAACTTGCAGAAACATGTTTATTTCTGCTGAAAAACACGTTTTGACACTTTCTGTACACTGGGGTTAAGTGCTGAGTGTGTGGGCTCTTCTGAGCCTTGCTGTTACAAGGTAATTCAGTTGTCTGAAAAAAACGCGTTTATTTCGGGCTGAAAAACACGTTTTGAAAAGTGTGATGTTACTGCCCCATAACTTACATGGGGTTGACCAAACTTGCAGAAACATGTTTATTTCTGCTGAAAAACACGTTTTCACCCTTTCTGCACACTGCGGTTAAGAGCTGAGTGTGTGGGCTCTTCTGAGCCTTGCTGTTACTAGTAGATTCAGCTGTCTGAAAAAACGCGTTTATTTCGGGCTGAAAAACACGTTTTGAAAAGTGTGATGTTACTGCCCCATAACTTACATGGGGTTGACCAAACTTGCAGAAACATGTTTATTTCTGCTGAAAAACACGTTTTGACCCTTTCTGCACACTGGGGTTAAGAGCTGAGTGTGTGGGCTCTTCTGAGCTTTGCTGTTACAAGGAGATTCAGTTGTCTGAAAAAACGCGTTTATTTCGGGCTGAAAAACACGTTTTGAAAAGTGTGATGTTACTGCCCCATAACTTACATGGGGTTGACCAAACTTGCAGAAACATGTTTATTTCTGCTGAAAAACACGTTTTGACACTTTCTGTACACTGGGGTTAAGAGCTGAGTGTGTGGGCTCTTCTGAGCCTTGCTGTTACAAGGAAATTCAGTTGTCTGAAAAAACGCGTTTATTTCGGGCTGAAAAACACGTTTTGAAAAGTGTGATGTTACTGCCCCATAACTTACATGGGGTTGACCAAACTTGCAGAAACATGTTTATTTCTGCTGAAAAACACGTTTTGACACTTTCTGTACACTGGGGTTAAGAGCTGAGTGTGTGGGCTCTTCTGAGCCTTGCTGTTACAAGGAAATTCAGTTGTCTGAAAAAACGCGTTTATTTCGGGCTGAAAAACACGTTTTGAAAAGTGTGATGTTACTGCCCCATAACTTACATGGGGTTGACCAAACTTGCAGAAACATGTTTATTTCTGCTGAAAAACACGTTTTGACCCTTTCTGCAAACTGGGGTTAAGAGCTGAGTGTGTGGGCTCTTCTGAGCCTTGCTGTTACAAGGAGATTCAGTTGTCTGAAAAAACGCGTTTTTTTCGGGCTGAAAAACACGTTTTGAAAAGTGTGATGTTACTGCCCAATAACTTACATGGGGTGGACCAAACTTGCAGAAACATTTTATTTCTGCTGAAAAACACGTTTTGACCCTTTCTGCACACTGGGGTTAAGAGCTGAGTGTGTGGGCTGTTCTGAGCCTTGCTGTTACAAGGAGATTCAGTTGTCTGAAAAAACGCGTTTATTTCGGGCTGAAAAACACGTTTTGAAAAGTGTGATGTTACTGCCCCATAACTTACATGGGGTTGACCAAACTTGCAGAAACATGTTTATTTCTGCTGAAAAACACGTTTTGACCCTTTCTGCACACTGGGGTTAAGAGCTGAGTGTGTGGGCTCTTCTGAACCTTGCTGTTACAAGGAGATTCAGTTGTCTGAAAAAACGCGTTTATTTCGGGCTGAAAAACACGTTTTGAAAAGTGTGATGTTACTGCCCCATAACTTACATGGGGTTGACCAAACTTGCAGAAACATGTTTATTTCTGCTGAAAAACACGTTTTGACACTTTCTGTACACTGGGGTTAAGAGCTGAGTGTGTGGGCTCTTCTGAGCCTTGCTGTTACAAGGAGATTCAGTTGTCTGAAAAAACGCGTTTATTTCGGGCTGAAAAACACGTTTTGAAAAGTGTGATGTTACTGCCCCATAACTTACATGGGGTTGACCAAACTTGCAGAAACATGTTTATTTCTGCTGAAAAACACGTTTTCACCCTTTCTGTACACTGGGGTTAAGAGCTGAGTGTGTGGGCTCTTCTGAGCCTTGCTGTTACAAGGAGATTCAGTTGTCTGAAAAAACGCGTTTATTTCGGGCTGAAAAACACGTTTTGAAAAGTGTGATGTTACTGCCCAATAACTTACATGGGGTGTGACCAAACTTGCAGAAACATGTTTATTTCTGCTGAAAAACACGTTTTGACCCTTTCTGCACACTGGGGTTAAGAGCTGAGTGTGTGGGCTCTTCTGAGCCTTGCTGTTACATGGGGATTCAGTTGTCTGAAAAAAACGCATTTATTTCGGGCTGAAAAACACGTTTTGAAAAGTGTGATGTTACTGCCCCATAACTTACATGGGGGACCAAACTTGCAGAAACATATTTATTTCTGCTGAAAAACACGTTTTGACCCTATCTGCACACTGGAGTTAAGGGCTGAGTGTGTGGGCACTTCTGAGCCTTGCTGTTACAAGTAGATTCAGTTGTCTGAAAAAACGCGTTTATTTCGGGCTGAAAAACACGTTTTGAAAAGTGTGATGTTACTGCCCCATAACTTACATGGGGTTGACCAAACTTGCAGAAACATGTTTATTTCTGCTGAAAAACACGTTTTGACCCTTGCTCCAGTGTGCAGTTTCTGCACACTGGAGTTAAGGGCTGAGTGTGTGGGCACTTCTGAGCCTTGCTGTTACAAGTAGATTCAGCTGTCTGAAAAAACACGTTTATTTCGGGCTGAAAAACACGTTTTGAAAAGTGTGATGTTACTGCCCCAAAACTTACATGGGTTGACCAAACTTGCAGAAACATGTTTATTTCTGCTGAAAAACACGTTTTGACCCTTTCTGCACACTGGGGTTAAGGGCTGAGTGTGTGGGCACTTCTGAGCCTTGCTGTTACTAGTAGATTCAGCTGTCTGAAAAAACGCGTTTATTTCGGGCTGAAAAACACGTTTTGAAAAGTGTGATGTTACTGCCCCATAACTTACATGGGGTTGACCAAACTTGCAGAAACATGTTTATTTCTGCTGAAAAACACGTTTTGACCCTTTCTGCACACTGGGGTTAAGAGCTGAGTGTGTGGGCTCTTCTGAGCCTTGCCGTTACAAGGAGATTCAGTTGTCTGAAAAAACGCGTTTATTTCGGGCTGAAAAACACGTTTGAAAAGTGTGATGTTACTGCCCCATAACTTACATGGGGTTGACCAAACTTGCAGAAACATGTTTATTTCTGCTGAAAAACACGTTTTGACACTTTCTGTACACTGGGGTTAAGAGCTGAGTGTGTGGGCTCTTCTGAGCCTTGCTGTTACAAGGAGATTCAGTTGTCTGAAAAAACGCGTTTATTTCGGGCTGAAAAACACGTTTTGTAAAGTGTGATGTTACTGCCCCATAACTTACATGGGGTTGACCAAACTTGCAGAAACATGTTTATTTCTGCTGAAAAATACGTTCTGACCCTTTCTGCACACTGGGGTTAAGAGCTGAGTGTGTGGGCTCTTCTGAGCTTTGCTGTTACAAGGAGATTCAGTTGTCTGAAAAAACGCGTTTATTTCGGGCTGAAAAACACGTTTTGAAAAGTGTGATGTTACTGCCCCATAACTTACATGGGGTTGAACAAACTTGCAGAAACATGTTTATTTCTGCTGAAAAACACGTTTTGACACTTTCTGTACACTGGGGTTAAGAGCTGAGTGTGTGGGCTCTTCTGAGCCTTGCTGTTACAAGGTAATTCAGTTGTCTGAAAAAACGCGTTTATTTCGGGCTGAAAAACACGTTTTGAAAGTGTGATGTTACTGCCCCATAACTTACATGGGGTTGACCAAACTTGCAGAAACATGTTTATTTCTGCTGAAAAACACGTTTTGACCCTTTCTGCAAACTGGGGTTAAGAGCTGAGTGTGTGGGCTCTTCTGAGCCTTGCTGTTACAAGGAGATTCAGTTGTCTGAAAAAACGCGTTTTTTTCGGGCTGAAAAACACGTTTTGAAAAGTGTGATGTTACTGCCCAATAACTTACATGGGGTGGACCAAACTTGCAGAAACATGTTTATTTCTGCTGAAAAACACGTTTTGACCCTTTCTGCACACTGGGGTTAAGAGCTGAGTGTGTGGGCTGTTCTGAGCCTTGCTGTTACAAGGAGATTCAGTTGTCTGAAAAAACGCGTTTATTTCGGGCTGAAAAACACGTTTTGAAAAGTGTGATTTTACTGCCCCATAACTTACATGGGGTTGACCAAACTTGCAGAAACATGTTTATTTCTGCTGAAAAACACGTTTTGACCCTTTCTGCACACTGGGGTTAAGAGCTGAGTGTGTGGGCTCTTCTGAACCTTGCTGTTACAAGGAGATTCAGTTGTCTGAAAAAACGCGTTTATTTCGGGCTGAAAAACACGTTTTGAAAAGTGTGATGTTACTGCCCCATAACTTACATGGGGTTGACCAAACTTGCAGAAACATGTTTATTTCTGCTGAAAAACACGTTTTGACACTTTCTGTACACTGGGGTTAAGAGCTGAGTGTGTGGACTCTTCTGAGCCTTGCTGTTACAAGGAGATTCAGTTGTCTGAAAAAACGCGTTTATTTCGGGCTGAAAAACACGTTTTGAAAAGTGTGATGTTACTGCCCCATAACTTACATGGGGTTGACCAAACTTGCAGAAACATGTTTATTTCTGCTGAAAAACACGTTTTCACCCTTTCTGTACACTGGGGTTAAGAGCTGAGTGTGTGGGCTCTTCTGAGCCTTGCTGTTACAAGGAGATTCAGTTGTCTGAAAAAAACGCGTTTATTTCGGGCTGAAAAACACGTTTTGAAAAGTGTGATGTTACTGCCCAATAACTTACATGGGGTTGACCAAACTTGCAGAAACATGTTTATTTCTGCTGAAAAACACGTTTTGACCCTTTCTGCACACTGGGGTTAAGAGCTGAGTGTGTGGGCTCTTCTGAGCCTTGCTGTTACATGGGGATTCAGTTGTCTGAAAAAACGCATTTATTTCGGGCTGAAAAACACGTTTTGAAAAGTGTGATGTTACTGCCCCATAACTTACATGGGGTTGACCAAACTTGCAGAAACATATTTATTTCTGCTGAAAAACACGTTTTGACCCTATCTGCACACTGGAGTTAAGGGCTGAGTGTGTGGGCACTTCTGAGCCTTGCTGTTACAAGTAGATTCAGTTGTCTGAAAAAACGCGTTTATTTCGGGCTGAAAAACACGTTTTGAAAAGTGTGATGTTACTGCCCCATAACTTACATGGGGTTGACCAAACTTGCAGAAACATGTTTATTTCTGCTGAAAAACACGTTTTGACCCTTTCTGCACACTGGAGTTAAGGGCTGAGTGTGTGGGCACTTCTGAGCCTTGCTGTTACAAGTAGATTCAGCTGTCTGAAAAAACACGTTTATTTCGGGCTGAAAAACACGTTTTGAAAAGTGTGATGTTACTGCCCCAAAACTTACATGGGGTTGACCAAACTTGCAGAAACATGTTTATTTCTGCTGAAAAACACGTTTTGACCCTTTCTGCACACTGGGGTTAAGGGCTGAGTGTGTGGGCACTTCTGAGCCTTGCTGTTACTAGTAGATTCAGCTGTCTGAAAAAACGCGTTTATTTCGGGCTGAAAAACACGTTTTGAAAAGTGTGATGTTACTGCCCCATAACTTACATGGGGTTGACCAAACTTGCAGAAACATGTTTATTTCTGCTGAAAAACACGTTTTGACCCTTTCTGCACACTGGGGTTAAGAGCTGAGTGTGTGGGCTCTTCTGAGCCTTGCCGTTACAAGGAGATTCAGTTGTCTGAAAAAACGCGTTTATTTCGGGCTGAAAAACACGTTTTGAAAAGTGTGATGTTACTGCCCCCATAACTTACACGGGTTGACCAAACTTGCAGAAACATGTTTATTTCTGCTGAAAAACACGTTTTGACACTTTCTGTACACTGGGGTTAAGAGCTGAGTGTGTGGGCTCTTCTGAGCCTTGCTGTTACAAGGAGATTCAGTTGTCTGAAAAAACGCGTTTATTTCGGGCTGAAAAACACGTTTTGTAAAGTGTGATGTTACTGCCCCATAACTTACATGGGGTTGACCAAACTTGCAGAAACATGTTTATTTCTGCTGAAAAACACGTTTTGACCCTTTCTGCACACTGGGGTTAAGAGCTGAGTGTGTGGGCTCTTCTGAGCCTTGCTGATACAAGGAGATTCAGTTGTCTGAAAAAACGCGTTTATTTCGGGTTGAAAAACACGTTTTGAAAAGTGTGATGTTACTGCCCCATAACTTACATGGGGTTGACCAAACTTGCAGAAACATGTTTATTTCTGCTGAAAAACACGTTTTCACCCTTTCTGCACACTGCGGTTAAGAGCTGAGTGTGTGGGCTCTTCTGAGCCTTGCTGTTACTAGTAGATTCAGCTGTCTGAAAAAACGCGTTTATTTCGGGCTGAAAAACACGTTTTGAAAAGTGTGATGTTACTGCCCCATAACTTACATGGGGTTGACCAAACTTGCAGAAACATGTTTATTTCTGCTGAAAAACACGTTTTCACCCTTTCTGCACACTGCGGTTAAGAGCTGAGTGTGTGGGCTCTTCTGAGCCTTGCTGTTACAAGGAGATTTAGTTGTCTGAAAAAACGCGTTTATTTCGGGCTGAAAAACACGTTTTGAAAAGTGTGATGTTACTGCCCCATAACTTACATGGGGTTGACCAAACTTGCAGAAACATGTTTATTTCTGCTGAAAAACACGTTTTGACCCTTTCTGCACACTGGGGTTAAGAGCTGAGTGTGTGGGCTCTTCTGAGCCTTGCTGTTACAAGGAGATTCAGTTGTCTGAAAAAACGCGTTTATTTCGGGCTGAAAAACACGTTTTGAAAAGTGTGATGTTACTGCCCCATAACTTACATGGGGTTGACCAAACTTGCAGAAACATGTTTATTTCTGCTGAAAAATACGTTCTGACCCTTTCTGCACACTGGGGTTAAGAGCTGAGTGTGTGGGCTCTTCTGAGCCTTGCTGTTACAAGGAGATTCAGTTGTCTGAAAAAACGTGTTTATTTTGGGCTGAAAAACACGTTTTGAAAAGTGTGATGTTACTGCCCCATAACTTACATGGGGTTGACCAAACTTGCAGAAACATGTTTATTTCTGCTGAAAAACACGTTTTGACACTTTCTGTACACTGGGGTTAAGAGCTGAGTGTGTGGGCTCTTCTGAGCCTTGCTGTTACAAGGAGATTCAGTTGTCTGAAAAAACGCGTTTATTTCGGGCTGAAAAACACGTTTTGAAAAGTGTGATGTTACTGCCCCATAACTTACATGGGGTTGACCAAACTTGCAGAAACATGTTTATTTCTGCTGAAAAACACGTTTTGACACTTTCTGTACACTGGGGTTAAGAGCTGAGTGTGTGGGCTCTTCTGAGCCTTGCTGTTACAAGGAGATTCAGTTGTCTGAAAAAACGCGTTTATTTCGGGCTGAAAAACACGTTTTGAAAAGTGTGATGTTACTGCCCCATAACTTACATGGGGTTGACCAAACTTGCAGAAACATGTTTATTTCTGCTGAAAAACACGTTTTGACCCTTTCTGCACACTGGAGTTAAGGGCTGAGTGTGTGGGCACTTCTGAGCCTTGCTGTTACAAGTAGATTCAGCTGTCTGAAAAAACGCGTTTATTTCGGGCTGAAAAACACGTTTTGAAAAGTGTGATGTTACTGCCCCATAACTTACATGGGGTTGACCAAACTTGCAGAAACATGTTTATTTCTGCTGAAAAACACGTTTTGACCCTTTCTGCACATTGGGGTTAAGGGCTGAGTGTGTGGGCACTTCTGAGCCTTGCTGTTACTAGAAGATTCAGCTGTCTGAAAAAACGCTTTTATTTCGGGCTGAAAAACACGTTTTGAAAAGTGTGATGTTACTGCCCCATAACTTACATGGGGTTGACCAAACTTGCATAAACATGTTTATTTCTGCTGAAAAACACGTTTTGACCCTTTCTGCACACTGGAGTTAAGGGCTGAGTGTGTGGGCACTTCTGAGCCTTGCTGTTACAAGTAGATTCAGCTGTCTGAAAAAACGCGTTTATTTCGGGCTGAAAAACACGTTTTGAAAAGTGTGATGTTACTGCCCCATAACTTACATGGGGTTGACCAAACTTGCAGAAACATGTTTATTTCTGCTGAAAAACACGTTTTGACCCTTTCTGCACACTGGAGTTAAGGGCTGAGTGTGTGGGCACTTCTGAGCCTTGCTGTTACAAGTAGATTCAGCTGTCTGAAAAAACACGTTTATTTCGGGCTGAAAAACACGTTTTGAAAAGTGTGATGTTACTGCCCCAAAACTTACATGGGGTTGACCAAACTTGCAGAAACATGTTTATTTCTGCTGAAAAACACGTTTTGACCCTTTCTGCACACTGGGGTTAAGAGCTGAGTGTGTGGGCTGTTCTGAGCCTTGCTGTTACAAGGAGATTCAGTTGTCTGAAAAAACGCGTTTATTTCGGGCTGAAAAACACGTTTTGAAAAGTGTGATGTTACTGCCCCATAACTTACATGGGGTTGACCAAACTTGCAGAAACATGTTTATTTCTGCTGAAAACACGTTTTGACCCTTTCTGCACACTGGGGTTAAGAGCTGAGTGTGTGGGCTCTTCTGAACCTTGCTGTTACAAGGAGATTCAGTTGTCTGAAAAAACGCGTTTATTTCGGGCTGAAAAACACGTTTTGAAAAGTGTGATGTTACTGCCCCATAACTTACATGGGGTTGACCAAACTTGCAGAAACATGTTTATTTCTGCTGAAAAACACGTTTTGACACTTTCTGTACACTGGGGTTAAGAGCTGAGTGTGTGGACTCTTCTGAGCCTTGCTGTTACAAGGAGATTCAGTTGTCTGAAAAAACGCGTTTATTTCGGGCTGAAAAACACGTTTTGAAAAGTGTGATGTTACTGCCCCATAACTTACATGGGGTTGACCAAACTTGCAGAAACATGTTTATTTCTGCTGAAAAACACGTTTTCACCCTTTCTGTACACTGGGGTTAAGAGCTGAGTGTGTGGGCTCTTCTGAGCCTTGCTGTTACAAGGAGATTCAGTTGTCTGAAAAAACGCGTTTATTTCGGGCTGAAAAACACGTTTTGAAAAGTGTGATGTTACTGCCCAATAACTTACATGGGGTTGACCAAACTTGCAGAAACATGTTTATTTCTGCTGAAAAACACGTTTTGACCCTTTCTGCACACTGGGGTTAAGAGCTGAGTGTGTGGGCTCTTCTGAGCCTTGCTGTTACATGGGGATTCAGTTGTCTGAAAAAAACGCATTTATTTCGGGCTGAAAAACACGTATTGAAAAGTGTGATGTTACTGCCCCATAACTTACATGGGGTTGACCAAACTTGCAGAAACATATTTATTTCTGCTGAAAAACACGTTTTGACCCTATCTGCACACTGGAGTTAAGGGCTGAGTGTGTGGGCACTTCTGAGCCTTGCTGTTACAAGTAGATTCAGTTGTCTGAAAAAACGCGTTTATTTCGGGCTGAAAAACACGTTTTGAAAAGTGTGATGTTACTGCCCCATAACTTACATGGGGTTGACCAAACTTGCAGAAACATGTTTATTTCTGCTGAAAAACACGTTTTGACCCTTTCTGCACACTGGAGTTAAGGGCTGAGTGTGTGGGCACTTCTGAGCCTTGCTGTTACAAGTAGATTCAGCTGTCTGAAAAAACACGTTTATTTCGGGCTGAAAAACACGTTTTGAAAAGTGTGATGTTACTGCCCCAAAACTTACATGGGGTTGACCAAACTTGCAGAAACATGTTTATTTCTGCTGAAAAACACGTTTTGACCCTTTCTGCACACTGGGGTTAAGGGCTGAGTGTGTGGGCACTTCTGAGCCTTGCTGTTACTAGTAGATTCAGCTGTCTGAAAAAACGCGTTTATTTCGGGCTGAAAAACACGTTTTGAAAAGTGTGATGTTACTGCCCCATAACTTACATGGGGTTGACCAAACTTGCAGAAACATGTTTATTTCTGCTGAAAAACACGTTTTGACCCTTTCTGCACACTGGGGTTAAGAGCTGAGTGTGTGGGCTCTTCTGAGCCTTGCCGTTACAAGGAGATTCAGTTGTCTGAAAAAACGCGTTTATTTCGGGCTGAAAAACACGTTTTGAAAAGTGTGATGTTACTGCCCCATAACTTACACGGGGTTGACCAAACTTGCAGAAACATGTTTATTTCTGCTGAAAAACACGTTTTGACACTTTCTGTACACTGGGGTTAAGAGCTGAGTGTGTGGGCTCTTCTGAGCCTTGCTGTTACAAGGAGATTCAGTTGTCTGAAAAAACGCGTTTATTTCGGGCTGAAAAACACGTTTTGTAAAGTGTGATGTTACTGCCCCATAACTTACATGGGGTTGACCAAACTTGCAGAAACATGTTTATTTCTGCTGAAAAACACGTTTTGACCCTTTCTGCACACTGGGGTTAAGAGCTGAGTGTGTGGGCTCTTCTGAGCCTTGCTGATACAAGGAGATTCAGTTGTCTGAAAAAACGCGTTTATTTCGGGTTGAAAAACACGTTTTGAAAAGTGTGATGTTACTGCCCCATAACTTACATGGGGTTGACCAAACTTGCAGAAACATGTTTATTTCTGCTGAAAAACACGTTTTCACCCTTTCTGCACACTGCGGTTAAGAGCTGAGTGTGTGGGCTCTTCTGAGCCTTGCTGTTACTAGTAGATTCAGCTGTCTGAAAAAACGCGTTTATTTCGGGCTGAAAAACACGTTTTGAAAAGTGTGATGTTACTGCCCCATAACTTACATGGGGTTGACCAAACTTGCAGAAACATGTTTATTTCTGCTGAAAAACACGTTTTCACCCTTTCTGCACACTGCGGTTAAGAGCTGAGTGTGTGGGCTCTTCTGAGCCTTGCTGTTACAAGGAGATTTAGTTGTCTGAAAAAACGCGTTTATTTCGGGCTGAAAAACACGTTTTGAAAAGTGTGATGTTACTGCCCCATAACTTACATGGGGTTGACCAAACTTGCAGAAACATGTTTATTTCTGCTGAAAAACACGTTTTGACCCTTTCTGCACACTGGGGTTAAGAGCTGAGTGTGTGGGCTCTTCTGAGCCTTGCTGTTACAAGGAGATTCAGTTGTCTGAAAAAACGCGTTTATTTCGGGCTGAAAAACACGTTTTGAAAAGTGTGATGTTACTGCCCCATAACTTACATGGGGTTGACCAAACTTGCAGAAACATGTTTATTTCTGCTGAAAAATACGTTCTGACCCTTTCTGCACACTGGGGTTAAGAGCTGAGTGTGTGGGCTCTTCTGAGCCTTGCTGTTACAAGGAGATTCAGTTGTCTGAAAAAACGTGTTTATTTTGGGCTGAAAAACACGTTTTGAAAAGTGTGATGTTACTGCCCCATAACTTACATGGGGTTGACCAAACTTGCAGAAACATGTTTATTTCTGCTGAAAAACACGTTTTGACACTTTCTGTACACTGGGGTTAAGAGCTGAGTGTGTGGGCTCTTCTGAGCCTTGCTGTTACAAGGAGATTCAGTTGTCTGAAAAAACGCGTTTATTTCGGGCTGAAAAACACGTTTTGAAAAGTGTGATGTTACTGCCCCATAACTTACATGGGGTTGACCAAACTTGCAGAAACATGTTTATTTCTGCTGAAAAACACGTTTTGACACTTTCTGTACACTGGGGTTAAGAGCTGAGTGTGTGGGCTCTTCTGAGCCTTGCTGTTACAAGGAGATTCAGTTGTCTGAAAAAACGCGTTTATTTCGGGCTGAAAAACACGTTTTGAAAAGTGTGATGTTACTGCCCCATAACTTACATGGGGTTGACCAAACTTGCAGAAACATGTTAATTTCTGCTGAAAAACACGTTTTCACCCTTTCTGTACACTGGGGTTAAGAGCTGAGTGTGTG
This sequence comes from Lepisosteus oculatus, assembly GCF_040954835.1. Classification (NCBI taxonomy): domain Eukaryota; kingdom Metazoa; phylum Chordata; class Actinopteri; order Semionotiformes; family Lepisosteidae; genus Lepisosteus; species Lepisosteus oculatus. The sequence goes on along the minus strand of NC_090719.1, from coordinate 6,297,291 downwards.
GGCTCTTCTGAGCCTTGCTGTTACAAGGAGATTCAGTTGTCTGAAAAAACGCGTTTATTTCGGGCTGAAAAACACGTTTTGAAAAGTGTGATGTTACTGCCCCAATAACTTACATGGGGTTGACCAAACTTGCAGAAACATGTTTATTTCTGCTGAAAAACACGTTTTCACCCTTTCTGTACACTGGGGTTAAGAGCTGAGTGTGTGGGCTCTTCTGAGCCTTGCTGTTACAAGGAGATTCAGTTGTCTGAAAAAACGCGTTTATTTCGGGCTGAAAAACACGTTTTGAAAAGTGTGATGTTACTGCCCCATAACTTACATGGGGTTGACCAAACTTGCAGAAACATGTTTATTTCAGACAGTGAGAACACGTTGACTCTTTCTGCACACTGGGGTTAAGAGCTGAGTGTGTGGGCTCTTCTGAGCCTTGCTGTTACATGGGGATTCAGTTGTCTGAAAAAACCGCGTTTATTTCGGGCTGAAAAACACGTTTTGAAAAGTGTGATGTTACTGCCCCATAACTTACATGGGGTTGACCAAACTTGCAGAAACATGTTTATTTC